>NW_026575021.1:2555052-7631941 GCF_905146905.1 Nyctereutes procyonoides | reverse complement strand
AGTTACTACTGCTGCTGCGCTATGAAACACCCCAGGCTTAGAAGCAACTCACTTCTTTGTGGGATACTGAACAACCACATGTTCCAGACCATAAAGGGGGAGAGCGAGGTCTTGTCAGGGACAAATGAGTGTCCATGGTGGAGCTGGCCCCGATGAACCAAGTCATTATCAAGAAAATTTAATAACTATAGATAGATGATCTTGTTACTGTATACGAATGCCTTTTCTTTTCTTTTCTTTTTTAAGACATGCGATCCTTTTATTCCAGTGTAAGGAATTTTTCCCCGAATGATCTTTTTTTTTCCCTCCCTCCACCCTCTCCCCTTTCTCACCCTCCGAAGAGTGGAAATCTGGAAATCGGCAAACTCTGGCCACAGAAAAGAGATACGAGAAGGGCGCGTGGGGGAGCGGGGAGGGGAGGGTGTTGAGTAGAGCGAAGAGGGAAAGACAGACATTCATTGCATCAAGAGCATGTGTGTTCCTCATCCTGAAGGAGACTGAAATTTTAGGTGGCAAGGAAAGAACCGAGGGGCGCTAACTCTAGCTACCGAGTCCCGCAGAGTTAAGTTTTCAGAACTTGAACTTCTGACCGTGCGCTTATCCCAAGGACCCGAGCTTTGAAAGATGTCGTTGTTTTACATAAGAAGGTGACTGTTACTTGGAGACATTTGGGGAAGCTGTCACCCCCCCCCCGCCCCCCAGGCTGAGAGCCCAATTTCACCTTCTCCCTGCAAGGAGAGCAGCATCCAGCATCAAGGGGAAAAGGAAAAAAAAAAGTTTCCCTCCCGAGCTGCACCCCCTACACGGTGGGTGGGTTTGTGGGCTGCAGCCAGGAGGGAAAGGCACCCCGGGGTCCCCCTGGACTCGAGCGGAGCGCGCGGCGCGGTGGGAGCTACTGGCGCGCGCCCCTGCGCCGCCCTCCCCGCCCGTGCCCGCCCGCGCCCGCCCGCCGGGCACCTCCTGCTCCAGCCGCGGGCGCCCGCCCTCCCGAGAGCTCCGCAGGCCCGGGTCGGAGGCCACCTTCTGCAAGGAACCGGGGCTCGGGAGACCACCAACTCTTCGGAAACCCTTGGGCCAATCAAAGAGCGTCAGCCTCCAGGTCGGCAAATGAAAAAAAAAAACAAAAAAAAACAAAAAAACACGACCGAGTTGTCAAGTCGCTTCGCTTCGCTCCGGCTCTCCGGTTCCGGGGCAGACGGGCCTGCAGGACCTCTCGGCATCCCCGGTCTCTCCGCCCGCGCCCGACCTCTCCGCCGTCCTTCTGGGGCGTGGGCTCCTTACCCCCGGAGGCAGCCCCGGTCTCCACGCAGAGCCACAGAGCGATGGCCAGCAGCGCCCTGCTCTCCATCCCGCACCTCGCGCGCGGCGCGGCGCAGCGCAGCGCCCCGGACTCCGGCGCCGGCTCTTCCTCCCCGGGCCCGCCCCGAGAAGAAGGCGCGGAGGCGGGACGGGCGCCGCAGCGCAGGACCGTGCGGCGCGGGGGGCAGGGCGGGGGCGCCGGGGCTCCGGCCACGGCGCGCAGGGGCGTCTGCGGGGGCGGCGGGCAGAGGAAATGCGCGCGGCGCGGCGGCGCTGGGCTTCCCGGAGCGCGCAAGTGATGGCCCGCGCGGGCCGAGGGGACAGCACGGTCACCGCCCGCGCTCCCGGGGTCCCGGGGCTCAGTGCGCGGTGGGAGCCGGGGCCGAGACTCTAGAGCCTGGGGGCGGGGGCCCTGGTGGGCGGGGCCCGGAGGGGCGGGACCTGGGCGGGCGTGGCCCTGCGTGGGCGTGGCCTAGAGGGGGCGTGGTTCCCCGCGGCCCCGCCTCCCAGCCCCGCACCGGGGCTCCGCGGCTCCCGGGACCCGCTACGTCTCGCCTGGGCCGGCGCCTGGCCCCGGGTCTCCCGAGCGCAGCAACCCCCCTTCGGGTAGCGATGCGGCGTGGCCGGGGCAGGGCTTCTGCGACCCTCCAGGCTTCAGGAGGTTGGGGCCCTCGGAGATGGGGGCGGGGGCTGGGGGGGCTGCGGAAGGTGGGGATCCCCCGGCGAGCGCCGGCGGGGGGCTCTGAGCCTTGCGCGGGGGGGGCTCCGGGATGTGCGACCGTCCCCGGCGCCCGCGGCGTCCCTCCAGGGGCTGGGGACGGACAGACGCGGGCCAGCAGCAGGTTGCACGGAGCCCGGGCGCAGGCAGGATCGCAAACCCGCAGCGACTGCAGCCAGGTCGAGTGTTTTGCTTGGCCAGCAAAATTGTAGCTTAAAAATCTGAATCTGAATGCCTTTAGTCAGGATCTGCACCCGCTCAGTTCTCCAGAGTTCTCCCTGTTTCCTCTCATACCTGGCAGCTTCAGATGTTTTTAGGTTTGCAGCCTAGCCGCCCCCCCCCTCCAAAGGCGATTAAACTGGTACCCCTTACCTGCTTTTTACCAAAAACCGACATCAGGGCTCCAGGGAGCTGCAGGTACCCAGGGCTCTAGCGTCCCCGCAGCGTGAGAGTCGCCCCTCCCCGAGGAGGCT
This sequence comes from Nyctereutes procyonoides, assembly GCF_905146905.1. NCBI lineage: Eukaryota > Metazoa > Chordata > Mammalia > Carnivora > Canidae > Nyctereutes > Nyctereutes procyonoides. Next base: position 7,629,451 of record NW_026575021.1, on the reverse strand, counting down.
GTCGCCTTGAGACTAGGACTTCTGTCCACCGTGTTAGCTGACGACGAGCCCCTACGTGAGTCCTCCTGGGCTTGCGACCAGGCCCCTCTGCAGAACAGAGCTCCCAGCCAAGATAGCCTTAGGCCCGTGAGAAGGAGGCCGTCTTCCCTGGAGAAGCAATGAAGCGAGTGCTCCCAGACCTGGGCACCCAGAACACCCCGTCCCAAACCTCACAACTACCCCTGCGCTTGTAGACTCCTTAGGATGGAGCTGTTTGGAGAACTCAGATGCCTTTAGAGGCTTTTTTTTCCTTCTTTTCTCTCCATTTCTCCCCACACCTAGAGAGTGACATGACACATCCCCTAACTTCGTTAAATAGGGATCTTGCAGATCTCTCTGTCTTAAAGGATCATCCTTCAGAGAGATGGAGAGTAGAATTATTATTTCTGCATGTAGGCCAAACCCCCCTTCCTGAAATATCCAACATAAAGTGTTGCTTTTCTTCTTCCATGATTAAAATGTTGGCTGTATTTACTATTCTACTTTGCCAGGTGGACACCTGAAACAATTTAACTTTGAAATATAATAAATGTATATGCTTAAAACTTTTTTTATAATATGAGAAAGTCTTGAATGAAAAGCCCTTCTGCAGGGGCACCTGGGTGCCTCAGTAGGTGAGGCGTCTGCCTTTGGCTCAGGTCATGATCCCGGGGTCCCAGGATAGAGCCCTGTGTCCCTGGGGAGCCTGCTTCTCCCTCCCCCTCTGCCACTCCCCTTGCTTGTGCACACTCCCACTCACTCTGTCAAATAAATAAAATCTTTTTTTGTTGTTGTTTTTTTAAAAGCCCTTCTTCAGCAAGGGCAAGCATTTTCATCTTTCCTTTTTTTTTTTTCCCAAGCAAACTTTATGCATGTATAGAGTATCACCAAGGGTGGCCCTGGTATAAATACTGTGTTGGGTTTTTTTTCACTTTAAGGTATAACTTGAAGATCATTCTACACCAACCCGTAAGACCCCCATCTTATTCTTTTTAATAGTGGGATGATGTTCTACTTGTAGAGATATACTAATATTTAATCTAGGAGATTACTAGTCAGAGGCATGAGTATCCTTACAGAAACTCCTCTCTTCCTCCTCGTAAACTTAGCAAATAAAACCGGAGGGGCTCTGGCAAAGCTGCACACGGAATGGGGGTAGGGATGGAACCTGGTTTGGAAAAGGCCATTTTTCTCCATTTCCATCACCAAACAATTCTTTTCTCTCAGGCTTATTTACAATTCATGACACTTCCTCTTCCAGGTCTCACTTAGGAAGATAGTGTCTCCTCTGAATGCAAACCAGAACCTGCAGGCCCATGGTAATAGCCCCCTTTAGAAGTCTTGGAGGAAATGATGCGTCTTTGATGGCCACAAGACCAGAATTTGGCAAGGTCTCAATGAAATCAGTCTACCACATTCCCTCCCACGCAGCACTTAGAAGTGCCTTATGTTCATGAAAAATGACAAAGTCTGTTTTTAAAAAATGTCTGGTCTACGGGCAACACCCTCCCATTATCTGGCACCATTGGAGTGATTTTGTGAGTTAATCCTGCAGTACAGGTACAACCACGACCTATCAAAGTGCCCAAGTGTGTTCAGTGCTCTAGAGATGGGATTCACACACATTTGGGGGGAAGCAGCAGAGAGTGTCGCTAAGTACAGAGACTCTAGGGCCACAGTAACTGGGCTTAACCCCAAGATCTACCCCTTATGATCCATGGGATCTTGACCCACTTACTGGCTGCATACCTATGAAACACGAAAGATGATCGTAGTGCCTTCTTCACATGGTTTTTTTGCAAGAATTAAATGAGTTACTGCATGTAAGGCCCTTAGAATAGGACCCCACAGCTGGTGAGCACAGGCACCCCGCACAAAGTAAGCATCTAATACATTGGGAAGCATTCTGTGAGCGTTAGTCCTGTTACAGTGTGTGGCCTCCTTTGTGCTACAGAAATCCACACTGCAAATGAGGCTCATCCATTTGAAAGCGGTTTGGGGCCACCTACTGTGTGCTAAGCACTACAATAGAAACCAGAGTTACAATGGTGAAAATAAAGGCAAGATGAGCATAAATGAACGGTCATCATACAGCTCCATCCAGGGCAAATTTAACTCAGAGTGCTCTGTATTCCAGCTACTTCTTTGGGTTCTGCGCACACAGAATATACATTGTTCATATCACCAAAGGACACCACATAAATTATACTCCGTGATGCCAAATTTGGTTCCACCACCACAAGCATTTTGGCCTTTGTATGTTAAAAAGTAGATATGAAGACTAGCAAAAATTTAATAATTGTGGAAGTTGGGTGCTGAGTGTATGTGGCTTCGTTTTACTATTCTCTCTACTTTTACATGTTTAAAATTTTCTATGTTAAAAAAATTTTAAGTATCTATAACCAAAGCGATGCTTGATCTAGTATATTATCACTAATTTTTCCGCTGTCAGTATCTTGACATTACCTCTGGGAAATGGTTGAGGCAAGAAGGCAGACTGCATTTTTTTACTTCACAGATTTCTATGACACTCCATCAAAAGAAGAAAGTGTTACTTTTACAAATAAAAACATAAACTAAGATCAACTCTCCCTTCTAGTGGCTGTTATATTTTTCAAATACTGCCATTTGTTGATTACAATTTGCATAACACTTTCTCGTGTTTACTTCTTTTCATTTGTTTCCAATATTTGTTTATGCTATAACTTGCCAGATGTTGGCTTGATTTCATAGCGCATCTGTACTCCTGACTATCAAGCCATGGGAGAGTATGAGCACACCCTCATCTCTCATTCACCTTCCTTCCACCCCTACATTTATTTCACTGTCTGTGTGATTTATATTTTTAACTTAAACTCGAAATATATTTGCATGTTCGAGGATAGAAAGGCTAGGTGCCCACAAAGCCAGGCTTGCCTTGCATGTTTCTATCAGTGGTTGGTTTTATTCATAAGGTCTTACATTCTAATAAATATAAAACAAATTCCTCATCCTTTTTATGAAACAGATGAAACAGAATTTGATTTGTCATCCACAAAGGAAAAATCCCAGGTACTTTAAATATGTACCTTATGGGCCCTCCCCACATCCTCCCATATAGCTTCTTGTTATAACTCACATAAGGACAATATAAAAATTTTTAAACGTGGAAAGCATGCAGGGCATTTAAATAATCAACTGAAAATTCCCACAGCACCAGAGAAGGATGTTAGAAAATAATAAAAGTAGCCAACATTCGTTGAGCATGTTCTTTGGGTAGGCACTGTTCTGAATACTTCACTTCATCCCTTGCTTTAAACTTACAACATCCCCAGAGGGTAGCAAGCAATATTAGCAGGTCTTAGTAAAGAAGAGAAGTAAAGACAAGACATTATTTATTTTTAACGTAAGTAGTATTCCTTTGCCTTCCTAAAAGTTTTTTTTTTTTTAAAGCATATTTAGGGAGTGTTTCCCCAACTATCCTCTTGTCTCTCATACTTTTTTTTTAATTTTTAATTTATTTATGATAGTCACAGAGAGAGAAAGAGAGAGAGGCAGAGACACAGGCAGAGGGAGAAGCAGGCTCCATGCACCGGGAGCCCGACGTGGGACTCGATCCCGGGTCTCCAGGATCGCGCCCTGGGCCAAAGGCAGGCGCCAAACCGCTGCGCCACCCAGGGATCCCCCTTCCTAAAAGTTTTGCCAAAAAAGTTGCTTTATCTGTTTTGCAAACAACTGATGCATAGCTTTCTCACCGTTACTTAATGACATATGGAACTCAAGACACTCTTTACTTCTTTAAGGAAGAAGGAAGAGGGGGTGGAGAAGGCGATTCGGGGAACAGTTATTATATGCCAGGTGGTTTCCTTGGATTATCTTCTTTTAATGTCCACAGGAACCCAATGGAGAAGATCATCACAGTGGCTTGTAGCAGGGGCAGTGGGGGCAAGAGATGAGATTTAGAAGGTTTAACCTTTCCAAAATCCCACATGTAGTAGAATCCGAATTTAAAGGCAGAGAGGTATTAAACATCCAAGAAAGACCCCTCCAAGCACATAGAGAGTTTCTTATTGAGGGCTGGTCTCTTTCAAGGGATGAGGCGGAGTCAGTCAACGCCATTGGCTTCCTCACCCTCTCTGTGACGATCACTTCATTTCCTAAGCACATAGAAGGCCCAGGGTGGCTTAGGAGAATCACTCTGGCACAAATGACCAAGAAAGGGTGAAAATCAGGTATTATGATTTCCCCTTCACCCACAACAGGAATTGCAACCCAACTGGATCTTCACCTTCCACCCAACCCCTATACTTTAAAGAAAGGCAGTTGTTCTTGGGACGCCTGAGTGGCTCAGTGGTTGAGTGTCTGCCTTTGGCTCAGGGTATGATCCCAGGATCCAGGATCAGGTCCCACAGTGGGAGCCTGTTTCTCCCTCTGCCTGTGTCTCTGCCTCTCTCTTTCTGTGTCTTTCATGAATAAATAAATAAAATCTTAAAAAAAAGAAAGAAAGAAAAAGAAAGAAAGAAAGAAAGAAAGAAAAGAAAGAAAGAAAGAAAGAAAGGTAGTTGTTCTTACACACATAATCATTTGTGCATTTGGGGCATTTCTTTTCCACCGTGGATTTTGTTGTTGTTCTTTAGTCCCCTGGAAAACTTTTATTCAACCTTCAATACTCAGCTCAAATGTCCTTCCCAAGTGGTATGTTTTAGTTTTTTGTTCCCTGTCTTCATTTGAAATCTTCTCAGAAGATTCAGTCAAGGGTTGTCTTACCTGAGCAGGTAGTTGAGTTTAAAAGGATGGTTGTTAAGTTTTAATAAGAATGGTGAAATGCATGATGATGGTGCTTATTTAATAAAATGTATCTTATATACTATAGACTTAAAGTGACATGTCTAATTAAATAGAGTTATTGTCCAAGATACCATGGGGTGCCAATTATATATGCCGGCTATGTGTCATGTACCTTACGTGATCACTCTTAAATTATAGTCGTATAAATATATCCAGAGCTATACTGAATTTATACTTTATCCTAGACAAATTAATATGAACTATTTTGTTATTCACGGAGCTAGGAAATTGTTTTTTCCTACATATACACAGCACTTATATGATATGACATATCACATAAAATATAGTCATATGTTTGTGTGAATGATTCTCCCTCAAAAGCAGAAATTAGGTCAAATTCATTTTGTTTCCTCAGTGCCTAACAGTCAGTGCATACTCACTTCTCAATACACTGATGAATTTCAAATAATTTTTGTCATTTTCTTTTCTGCTGGTCTTTGTTTCTCCTTCACTCTTTCTCCCCAGAATCACGTGCCTCGTGGGTATCCATCACAACTATCTTTACAGAGAGCAAATTGTTGAAATAATGGCAATATAGACACAAATAGAATGAAAAAGTTCTTAATTTATTAAGCAGTGGCAATTGGAGTTTTGTTTTTGATTTTGAGTAATGAAGAAAAAGAGAAAAAAGCATTTATTAGATTTGCATGTGCTATACAAGAAATGTGTGACTTGAATGTGTGCCTTTTGCAGATTGTAACCATTTTCTAGTGAATTAAGACCATTTCCCCTTTTTAAAGCTTATCAAAATTTTTCAAGAACCAAATAGTGTGTTAAAGAAAAAAGCCTTTGTTTCCCAGACAATAGTTATAAGTCACTCATCCTCCACAGGAAAAATATATACACTTCCAGCTTAGCTGTGCCAGTTTGCAGTACTGTTCACATTTTTACAGAATAAAGAGTATTTCCCCATAATGTTGCTTCACTAGTATTAAGAGCTAGTCAATGACAGCAGAAAAGTTTTTTGTTCTTTGAATATAAATTTAGTCTCCAGAGCTTCCAAAACATTGGTGAGTAGTCCCTTGAGGTACAAATAAAAATTCTCTTCTTGAGCAGTGTTTCTGAATGTTCACTTCTGATACTTCACTACCTTGGTGCACATAGAAATTTAAAAAAAATTTTAAAAATAAAAACAAATGAAACAACTCACTGAGGAAAGCCCCACACAGAGGGAAATTTTTTAAGTAAGATAAAAAATACAACTTCAGATCTAACTGATAATCATCCAGAAAATTGGTCAGGCTGGTTATAGGCACATGAAAGGCCATAAGGGAGTCATTTCATGCATCTGACCACATAATATAAATAGAAGTTCCAGATGTGGAGAAAATGAGTCTAGTAACAAAGCAACACATCGAAAATATTAGACGTTAGAATGGTCTTTGGATTGTGTACAAAAACACTCACATTTCCTTATCCTAAGAAAACTTGACCTTGTTTTTCCCTAAAGCTACTTCATTGCCTATTATGTTTACCTTCCCTTAATCAGAGAGGTTCTTGAAAGAGCAGAGGTCACCCTTCACCTTCTCTCTTCAAGGACAATAGCTTCTTCTCAGTCTTGACTCTGCCCAGCATCTCCACAACATCTATCCTATTGTCCACCCCCTTGGAAGTTCTGCCTTTGTTTGATGCTCCTACTAATGTGCATACCTACCTCTCCAGCCAACACCCTTCAGAGGCTTGGGCTTCTTTGCTCAACTCTAAAGATAAGGAATCTCCACATTCAGTTTTGGTCAGCCTCCTATGAGCCTTTCCATGACTTTCTCAGGGACCTCATTCCACTTTGTGCCATCAGTTATCTTCTTTGTGGGAATCCCTTGCAAAATTGTGCTTGCCAGCTCTGATTTCCTGCAGTAGCTCTAATCTAATCTCTGGCCCTCCTACACAGTGTATGTTCCACTGATCTCTTAAATTCAAAGTGTCCAAAACTGAACTCATCACCACTTCACTCCAATATTGCCTCCTCCACCTTTATCAAGGGCAGAGGCCTTCTAGACACTTATACTCTATACCTTGTAGGCAGAACATTCCCCTGCCTGTTCCTTTCCTCCCAAATCCAATCTGGGCTATATTCTTTACATCTCTCATATCCACCCCCTATTTTAGTTCATCAGACTGCCCTGATTCATGACCGTTTTGCCTTTGTCCTGGAATATTCCAATCCATCCATCACTCTGCTGCCAGAGTTATCTTTCTAAAACACAAGGTTCAGCTGTCTTTTATCTTTGACAGTTGGCATTTAAACACAGCATAAAGCCCCAAATACTTAGCCTGGTGTTCAAATGTTTCATTCTTTGCCTGCTTCCTGTTTTTCTAGGTTACCTTCCAGTATGCCACATACATACTCTATATTCCAGCCAGACAGGGTCCACTGCCCACTTCCAGAAAATGCCTTATACTCTCTTGTCTCCAGGCTTATGTTCAAGGTGTTCTCTTTGCTTGGAATGTACTTTATTCTACTATCTGCCTGTAGGAGGCTGGCATCCCTTCAAAACCAGGCCCCAAGAAGTTTCCTCCATTCCTACACTTCTTGCCCTGCCCATGTGAATGAATTACTGTCTCTGACTACAATAGTCAGGATTTCTTGGGTTTTAAGCAACAGAAAAGCCAACTTGAGTTGGTTTAAATGTATAGGATCATGTTGCTTTAAATTATAGACTGACTTCAGATAGTTTGGTCAAGAGTCTCAGTGTGTCATCCTGCCATTCTTCTGTGATTTTCTCAATTCTGCTCGCAGGATCTCTTCATAGTTGGAAACAAAATGGTTATACATTCTCACAATACAAAGTCCACAGAAAGAGAAAACTCCTTACTGGAAGCACTTGAGAAATACCAAGGAAGACTGTCTTCAGCAAACATCTATTTCCCTGTATCTTATTTGCCTACATGCCTACACCAATTACAGGGGCAGTGTCCTAGCCCATTGAGGTTATTATAACAAGACACCATAGACACACTGGTGACTCACAATCAACAGAAATTTATTTCTCACAGTTCTGGAAGCAGGGAAGTCTAAGATCAAGGTGCCAGCAGTTTTGGTGTCTAATACGGGCCACTTCCTGCTTCACAGAAAGCCATCTTCTTGCTGTGTCCTCACATGGTGGAAGAGGTTGAGAGGGTTTGTCTGCGGTCTTTTTTACAAAAACATTAATCCCACTCATGAGGGCTCCACCCTCATGCCCTAATAACCTCCCAGAGTTAACCTACCAATATCATCAACTTTGGAAGTGAGAATTTCAACATATGGGTTTAGGGGGGTTATAAACACTCAGATCACAGAGGCAGGAAGGATGCCAATAGGCTTAGATCAATCAAGAGTCCATCGCTACAATTCAGAATGGGGTTGATAACATGAAAAACATATCGTTGAAATGGGGAAGGGATTATTTCTCAAAGAACAATCAGGAGGATTTTTGTTTTTAAGTAGGCTCCACACCCAGTTTAGAGCCCAATACATGGCTTGAGCTCACAACCCTGAGATGGAGGCCTGAGCTGATATCGAGTCAGATGCTTAACTGAGTCATCCATGTGCCTGCTGGGGAATCTTTAAAAAGCAAGGGGAAAGGGTTGTTAAGGAGACAACTAACTGATCAATGACCAGGATGTTCCTCATACTCTAGGAATCCGTTATTCAGTACCTGTTTTAGCATATATGATACTCTCCTTTACATCAGATTTATTTGGGTTATGTGTGTCTATCTTTCTCAACATATTGTGGGATAGAGGGCAGGCTTAGTGCAGTTTTCATAATTGTTTTCTCTAAACTTCCAATTAATTGAAGATAAGACTTTTCATTCTTCCTGTGAAATATTTCCCCTTCATCCAATGGTATTATTATAGGAATAGCTAACATTTTTTGAGTGACCATGTAAGCACTTTATATGTGTTGACTCCTTTACTCCTCACCAACAATCTACAGGGTAGGTACTATTATTATCTTTATTTCATAGATGTAGAAAATGAGGCTCAAAGAGGTTAAGTAACTTGCCCAATGCTATATAGCTTGTGTATCCTAGAGCCAGGACTTGAGCCAGGACAGAATGAATCCAAAGTTACACTTGAAAGAAGACTTTTATGCTGGCTCACTAGCTTAATAAAATATACCTCCTGGTAAAGCAGTCACAAAAATAATTGTCTTTGAGACCTCCCATTCAGAGCATCTCACAATCTTCCCAACTACTCTTTCCTAACATACCTGTTTTTTTCTAGTTTGTTCTTTTTTTTAATTTATTTATTCATGAGAGACACAGAGAGAGAGGCAGAGGCACAGGCAGAGGGAGAAGCAGGCTCCATGCAGGGACCCCAATGTGGGACTTGATCCCAGGACTCCAGGATCATGCCCCGGGCCAAAGGCAGACGCTCAATCACTGAGCCACCCAGGCATTCCTCTAGTTTGTTCTTATATTAAACCAACCATCCAAGTTATGACCATCTCTTAACTAGGCTACTGGGATAATATATTTGAGACTCAATAAATCTCATATCTTCATCCAAAACTATCCTCTGTGCCTCTATATCTTCTTCCTGACCTGATATCCAATATCATATGCTTCATATCTTTCAGCCCATGATCATAAGAGAATAAAACCATAAGGAGCTAATTCTGGATCATATTTGAAGTTGCTCCTGACAATAATTCTTAGGGGACAGTATGTCAGTTGACTCCCTAATGCTGTTCATCCTGTGAGATGAAACTCCTAGAACTACAGGGGCCCTCAAGAGATTATAAAACCCAGTCTCCTGGCTTCAGTCAATGAGTCAGTATCTTCTAAAGACAGGTCTTGATTATATGCATCTTAAAGAAGTATGAAAAAGATCCTCCACAACCACACTTGGCAACACAGAATTTCCTCCAACATGTAACTATGACAGTCTTCCCAAGATGACAACAGCACGAAGTTTTGCCCCACACTCTGTACCCAGAAATCTGCTGTAATGCCAGAGGCGTGTTCCTTGAGCACAAGTGACATCTTGTCCAGCAATCTCAATTCACTCAGCAAATTATTAATTTTTCTTTTCAATAGCAACGTAATTATGACTGATCAATGCAAACACTAGAATTTTAAACTTTTTGAAAGTTAGGGATATTGCTCTTGTTTTATGTTAGAGAATTTATCTTTGTTTTTATTTACATTTATTTTATATATTATAATCAAATATTTATGTATTATTTATATTATACTATTTATATGTATTTATATATTTACATATTTTATTTTTATTTTAAAATTTTGTCTAGTAATTAATTTATCCAACTATTTATTAATGTTAAACAAGGGGTTCTCAATCCTGACTACACATGAGAATCTCCTGAGTCTAGGGAGATTTGAAAAAAAGTACTGGTACCTGGAACCATCCTACATCAAATGAATCAGAATCTCTGGGAAGAAAACCTGAACAACAGATTATTTTGTGTGTTCTAATGTGATTCTAATCATTCTAATCTTGTTAAACTCTTGTTCGTGAGAACAGAAAAGATTCTTCTAAAACAGAAATAAAAGCATTATAGCTCCAGGACTACCTCATCCATTGAATACTATAGCCACAGTGAGCTTTCTAATGAGTACCAAAAATTTATGAGGAATTTTAAAAGTATGACTCATTAGAACAAAATAGCTTATTCTTAACAAACTCAAAATAATTTTAAAAAATACTTAGCAAAAAATAACTACAAACGAATAGCAATAGCAAAAATATATATTTAATATGAATGCATTTTAATGTGTTTGCCATGATTCAGCATGACTCTTCCAAAAGTAAGAACATCCACAAAATTAAAAAGTCTTAAAACACCCTTGGATACTTCAAATTACAATTCAATATTTACCACATGTAATGTTCCTATCTACAGCTGAGAAAATACCAAGAAAGCAAGGATCTGAAGTCAACAGTCTAGTAACAATTCATTTTGATAGAAAGAATTACAACTTTCTGGGTATTAGCTTCAAACAGAAGATAAACTTTTTATGTTTACTGAAGCAACTCTCTCATTTTTTCCGGAGTTATGATTTATGTTAAATGCTATTCTGAATGAAAGAACTGCTTTGGGGAGGTTGGGAGGGAGGCAGACACCAAAATTGAGTTTCAACAAAGATGAATCATTCAAATTGGTTTCTCTGATCTAAAAACACTGCTGAATGCAATGTCGTAGATGATGCCGTCTTTCACCCTTCCTAGCTCCTCAAGTCAAAAGCTAAATTCCAATGAATGGGAGCAATCCCTAGCTCTTATATCCAGTCACAAGAATTCTTCAGGGTCTTAAGTGAGGACCCTAGGCTGCAACAATCCTTACAATTCTTTATGGGCTTACATTTCACAGTTTAAAAATGTCTGTATGCATGTGCTTGTATACAGTCAACAGACTAAAACCACACACATCAGAATTTAATCGTGATTATTCCTCAGGAAGACAAATATGGATGACTTAAATTTTGTTTAAGAATCACATAACACTTTTTATACATATATGCCTAGAAGTCCTAAAGGGGCAGGCCAGGGAGCACACCTGGAGCATGATTGTTGCAGGGCTGGTCGGCCTGCTGAATGGTTGAGTGGCCTCCATCATTGGGCCACACGAGGGAAATTGTCCACAGAGCTGAAATACTGATCACAGTTGTTTTCCGGCCTGCCCTAATTGAGAAGACATCGTGGGGTGGACTGGGTCGCAGGCTGTGTCCTTCACACGGGTAGAAGGAAGCATGCCACCGACTGGCCTGGGGTCTGATCTATGGAGTTGCAGTCCAAGAACCTGGAGGGGTTTCTGGACTCTTGAGGAAGTGATGGAAACAGCCCTGAGGAGGATTGAAGTGAAGCAGAAACACTGTAAAATCTCTAATTACTAATAACCTTCAGCTTGTCTATATTTCATAAAATGTCTTAAGATCCAATGAAATGAAGTAGAGAATTCATGAGCCTTTTTTTTAAATTCCTTAAACTCAGATCCATGAGTGTAGATATTTTGAAATATTTAAAAATACCAGATGAGGTTTCACCTGTTAGAGTCTAGAGTTTCTCTAAGTAGCAGTTAGGAATGTGTAATAATGACACTTAAAATGAGGGAAAATGTGGACAATCGAACTAAAAATATGGAGAGTTGAGGTTCCCTGTGCCTCTTTTCCCAGCCTCCTTTAATGTAAAAGAAATGCTTTTGACTTAACCACTTTGTTTTTGGTGACCTATTTATTCTCATCAAGAGAATGAACAAGAAAGATACCATATGTTGAAGCTGTTCTTTCTTATTCAAGAAACATTTTGTTTTTAAAGAGTTTTGAACAGCTACAAAAAAGAAGAAGAAGAAAGAAAGAAAGAAAGAAAGAAAGAAAGAAAGAAAGAAAGAAAAGAAAGAAGAAGAAGAAGAAGAAGAAGAAGAAGAAGAAGAAGAAGAAGAAGAAGAAGAAGAAGTCGTCCTAAAGGGCACACATGAACCTTGAAAATAATTACCCCTGAGGACCAGGGAAGAGATTTCATTTATAATACTAAACTCATATTTTTTAATATTTTCATTGATAAATTATAACTTTACATTAAAACTTCAATAACAAAAAACATGATAATAGACTCTGAATTTTAAAAAAAGCTGTTAAAGACCACATTCACCTTCTCTAATGTGGAGTTGTCTTTATTAACATCACATTTGCCCTGGTGGGTAAGGGAATGTGAACAGAAACTCTTGCCCTTCTGCCTACAGAGGATGGAATAGTTTTCCCTGTCTCCTTATGTGTTCCATAGTAATGCCAAAGCAGAATCTTGACCTCAGTGAACTCATAAATATCAGTGACAATTCATTTTAAAAGCTAAAATGTATTAAGCTCCTGCTTACAAAATATTTTTATACATTATTATATTTTCTCTTCAAAGCAATCCAATGAAGCTCAAAAAATTTAAGCATCCTTGACAGCCACTGGTAAATGCAAATGCAAGGATTTAAATGTAGATCTTCTGGCTTGACAAATCAGTATCCTTAAGTGGAAAGAAATTAAAAATTATGAAAGAATCAAGAATTTTGAATAGAAACTGGATATCATTCTAAGATGGTAATATTTCTGCTGACATAATTCCCTTAAACATTTGGTAGTTCCCTGGGACACCTGGGTGGCTCAGTGGTTGAGCATCTGGCTTCAGCTCAGGGCGTGATCCTGGGGTCTTGGGATCCTGGGATGGAGTCCCACATCAGGCTCCCCGCAGGGAGCCTGCTTCTCCCTCTGCCTATGTCTCTGCCTCTCTCTCTCTCTCTCATGAATAAAAAAAAAATTCTAAAATCTTAAAAAAAAAATTTAAAAACATTTTGTAGTTCCCCTACAACTCTTTTTTTGGGGGGGGGGAGGAGAATGAGAGGGGGCGGGGGGGGCCAAGGATTGCGGGGCAGAGGGAAAAAGAATCTTAAGCAGGCTCCATGCTAGGCATGGAGCCTGAGGCAGGGCTTAATCTCACGACCCTGAGATCATGACCTGAGCCAATATCAAGAGTTGGACACAACCGACTGAATCACCCAGGTGCCCCTTCCCTAAAACTCTATTAGAGATTCACTCTATTAGTCAAAATCCACAACCATAAATCTCTTTGAGGTGAGTGTTCCTTTACCTTGAGCTTCCGCTGACAGTGCTGGGAATTAATAGCCTTAAAGTTCCTTAGAAAACCAGTCGTTTGACTGAATGGTCTCTGAGACAACATCTTAGATCTTTCTGCTAAACTTTCTGCCTCCGGTGTCTGGTAATATCTTCTTTATTTTCCTTTAAGCTCATACTAGCAGCCTTCTCAAATGCCATTATGCTTCTACTACAAATTTTATCAATATTCTTTTAAAAATACAACTCCTCTTACACATACATATTTTAATGGTTTAGCAAAAATTTATGCGGGAAAGTTTCAATATGCAGGGTTTGGTCCATGTTATATTTTATTTTATTTTATTTTATTTTATTTTATTTTATTATTTTATTTTTTTAAAAGATTTTATTTATTCATAGAAACACAGAGAGAGAATGAGAGGCAGAGACATAGGCAGAGGGAGAAGCAGGCTCCATGCAGAGAGCCTGACATGGGACTCGATCCAGGGTCTCCAGGATCACGCCCTGGGCTGCAGGTGGCGCTAAACCGCTACGCCACTGGGGCTGCCCCATGTTATATTTTAATTTTATATTGATTAATGGCATTTTTTTAATTGATGCCTGTTCAATTCTTTAGATAAGTCTTTTCATTATAAGCTCCTAAATAACTATCCCTGTGACTGGAAAGTGGGAAATCCTTTAAACTATATTCCACATGACTTTGAAAGGAGAAGAATCCTCAAAATATATCGAGGATTCACAATACCTTACATATTAAGGCTGTCATTATTATTTTTAAAATTAATTTCCCATGTAATAACATATAGTAATATTTAATCTCAAATAGCTAGTCCTGTAGACACTTTTCTCTTCCCAGTCTTCCATATTTGTTTGAAAGGTAAGTATAGGACTACAGTGGAGAGGTGGGAGCTTTGGTGCCAGAGAAGCCAAGATTAGATCCTCAAAACCAGACAAAGACAACACAAGAAAAGACAACTATAAACCAGTATCCCAAATAAATACATAAATACATAAATAAATAAATAAATAAATAAACAAACCAGTATCCCTGATGAGCATTGATGTGTAAATCCTCAGCAAAATGCTAGCAAACTGAACTCAACACCACATTAAAAGGATCATACACCATAACCAAGTGGGATTTACCCCTGGAATACAAGGATGGTTCAACATACAAAGTCAACTCATATGATATAGAACATTAACAGAACGAAGGATAAAAATCACATGACCATCTCTTCAATACTCTTTAGGTTTTCACTAACATGCCTCTCAAAGTCCTGATAGCTTCTTCTGACCACGCCATTCAAAAGCCACTCTCAGGGGATCCCCTCAGTAGCTCAGTGGTTTAGTGCCTGCTTTCCACCCAGGGAGTGATCCTGGAGTCCTGGGATTGAGTCCCGCATCAGGCTCCCTGCTTGGAGCCTGCTTCTTCCTCTGCCTGTGTCTCTGCCTCTCTCTCTTTCTGTGTCTCTCATGAATAAATACATAAAATCTTTTTTTTTTAGACAGCCATTCTCAAAAAGCAAAAACAAAAAACAAAACAAAACAAAAAAGTCACTCTCACATTTTTAAATATTTATTATGGCAGCACCTCAATTTAGCACCAAAACACGTTAGTGTTCTATTACTGCATAAAAGATTACTCCAAAAAAAAAAAAGATTACTCCAAAACCTAATGGCTTCAAACAATAAGCACTTATTATTGCAAAGTTTCTGTTGTCCATGAGTGTGGTTCAGGGGTTGGGGAGTAGTTTAGCTGATTCTAGTTCCAAGTCTTTAAACAGGTTGCAGTCAACATGTCAGCCAGGGATGCAGTCCTGGGAAGGTTTGATTGGTGCTGAGGAATCCATTTCTAGTGTGTCACTCACATGACTATCAAGGAAGGATTCAGATCCCCACTGCACGTTGGGGGTCTCCATAGGGCTACTGAAGTGTCCTCATGACGTGGATATTGACTTTCCTAGAGAAAGGGATCCAAGATAGCAAGGTGGAAGTTATAGTATGTTTTATGACCTAGAATTGGAAGTCATACACTACCAAATGCACAATATCCTATTAGTTATATAGTTCAGGCCTCATCACTGTGGAAGGACATTAATACTAGGGCTTGAATATCCGGAGATAGGGGACATTGGGGATCATCACAGATTTGACTATAGTTTCTCTCATAAGTGCTTTATAGTTTTCAGCATCCAAATCTTGACCATTTTGATAGATTTATCCCAAAGTATTTCATGTTTTCTGATGCCATTGTAAATGGTACTATTTTTCAAGGTTTTAAAAAAGATTTTATTTATTTATTCATGAGAGACACACACACAGAGAGGCAGACACAAGGCAGAGGGAGAAGCAGGCTCCATGCAGGGAGCCCAATGTGGGACTTGATCCCGGGTCTCCAGGATCACACTCTGGGCTGAAGGTGGTGCTAAACTGCTGAGCCACCCAGGCTGCCCTATTTTTCAAGTTTTAATATTCAATTATCCTGTGCTAGTACATAAAAGTACAATTAATTTTATATTGTCCTTGTTATCTGTGCCCTTGCTAGACTCACATACTAGTTCTAGTAGCTTTTTGGTTGACTCTTCGGACTCTTCTATGAATATCATGTTTTTTATAGTTGTACTGGCAAATCACATTGATTTTGAATGTCAAACCAACCTTGCATTCTACTGGACATGATGTGCTATTATTATTAAGTTTTGTTTTTTTTTACATTTGGCTAGTTATTATTTGAAAATATTTTATTGGGGCACCAAGGTGGGTCAGTGGGTTAAGTGTCTACCATTAGCTCAAGTCACAGTCCCAGGGTCCTGGAATCAAGCCCACATCAGGCTCTCTGCTCAGCTGGAAGCCTGCTTCTCCTTCTCCCTCTACCTGCTTCTCCCTCTCCCTCTGCCTGCTGATCCCCCTGCTTGTGCTCTCTCTCTCTCTCTCTTTCTGTCAAATAAATAAATAAAATCTTTTTTTTAATGAAAATATTTTGTTAAGGATTTTTTAATCCATGTTCAGGAGAAACACTGGTCTATAGTTTATTTTCCTTATAATATCTTTCTCTGGTTTTGTTACCATGGTAATAGCAGTCCCATAAAATTAGTTGGGAAGTGATCCCTTTTCTTCTATCTTTCTGGACCATATATATTTACAAGTGAAATGAAATTATTATCTTGGATTCATTCAAAAATAATTTGGGATAAAGGGAGAGATGAATATGAATATAGATAAAACAAGATAGGACACAAGTTGATCATTATTAAAGTTTAACACAGGTTTGTGGGAATTTGTTATACTTTTTCTCTGTCCTTTGGTATATAGTGAAATTTTTCAGTAATACAATATTTTCTCTTAAAAATAAATCAGTGTCTTTTCCACAGCTCTATCCTACTTTCCAATTAGTATGCTGAGAGAAGAGAGTGTCCTAAAATTCCAGCGAAGAAGGAAATAGAGGCTTCAACACTGAAAGTTCCCAAATCCTTCTGAAGACTGGACTAGTCATGTACCCAAATATGTGCTGAGAGGACAGCAGGATAAATCAATTATGGCTTCAATTTAGATGTGTGATTTAAGACAGTCTAAATCTCTTGGCTATTTTCTTCAGCTTTCACAAATTCTATCCTCTAATGCAATGATTGTCAAACATGAACATGCATAAAAACTACTTGAAGGGCCTCTTAAAACAGAGATTGTTTAGGGTAGTGAAACAATTCTGTATGGTACTACAACTGTGGATATATGTCATACATTTTATAGAAATGAGGAGAAAACTGAGGCACAAAGAAAGTTAGTAACTTATCCAAAGAGATCCAGCTTTTGCACTAAATTCCATCTAATAATGGTCTTGGGTATAATCCTCCAAATGTAACCTAATTCTGCTTACAGAATTAGGAGGAAGAATTAAGTAATGGTTCAATCACCCAGTAGACTTGCCTAGCTCTTCAAAGCCCCAAGTCCTTTTTGGAAAGCTTCATGGCTCTCAGTCAGATAGTCAAAAACCAAAGGAAATTTCAAATACTTTCTTCTATGCCTGTTATAACAGATCTAACAACTCTATTCTTCTGAACAGATCAAATATGAAATTTTAAAAGTTCTTCTGCACTTGGGATTCATAAATAGGTTAATAGGCCTCATTAGAATGGAGCATGCACCAGGTACACACACAGAAAGACACGTATACACACACCCTCGTTCAATTTCATGTATAAACAAACATTACCTTATACCCTTGGAAATTATTTTTAGCTCTCTCAGCCAAACTGGTTTCACTTGGCAGACGACAGCCCCTATGGGTGGCACCTACTCTCTGTGAAGTGCTTCCTTTTCCCAGAACTGAGACACTGGCACCACATACCTCCTTACCCTTCACAACATCTGTTTCTACTTGTGTGCCAGCTACGGCCACCTGACCTGTGAGAGGAAACAAAACAAAGGTTCATGGTCATTGTCACGAAAATGCCATGTTTTGGTACACCCAGACCCTGGAAACAGGTTGGAAAACTCAAATGGGATGTTTAGTATTGGTCTACCTTAGGAAGGGGCTATGGAAAAAATGTTTCCCTTATTTATCTCTTGATATTGAATAGAAAATAACGTAGAACTGGAGTCCAGAGAAATCAATTTATAAAGTGACTAAGTAGCCACTATCATTTCCATGTGGCTGCAGAGGTGCTACAAAGTATTTAGAGAGATGAAAAGCTTACCATGAAGATGTTTGTAAGATTAGCAAGTCAGAATACATAACATTAGAAAATAAATTGGTAAGGCTAAATACACAGGATGTCAAATTTACACAACAAGCAATTAGTAGCACTGGCATTCATTACAAGGAGCAAAAACCCAGGGCTTGGATGACAGGTAAACCTTCAGTGGTGATGAACAAGAAGAAGGAGGAGGAGGAGGAGGAGGAGGAGGAGGAGGAGGAGGAGGAGAAAGGAGGAGGAAAACAACAACAACTTATTTTGTGACAAATGAAATCACTGCTTGTGATTACCAGAATGTACTAAGAATTTACCAGATGAAAATTACCAGAATGAAATTTACTAAGAATTTACCAGAATGAAAATTATTAAGTCACATATCTCCTAAGAGCTGATCTTCGTGGCATCCAAGACAATCTTTGTCCATATTTCCTAAATATATTTCTTTTCAGCTTCTCTTCTTTTCCTGTAGTCGGCTTTCAATTACCTGTAGCAGTTAGGGGAAAGAGACCAAAGAGGAGAAATCTAGGGATACGTCATACCCTTTATTTTTGCCTTCAGGCTCTGTTTCCAGCTTTTAAAACTATCGCCAGGGCTGGGTAACAAATACCAGAATGTAGTGATTTAAAGATGTACATGTACTAGTCCACAAAGTTCCTATAACAAGGATATTCGTTATAGAATGAGGTGATTTGAAGGCTTAAAAATGGAAATAACCTCAATATCTATCAATAGGGAGGAGTTAAATATATTGCTGATGGAAAAAGCAAACTGCCAAGCAGGTGTGTCTCATATGATCCCATATAGTTAACACAAAAAAGGACATCTGTACCTCATGAATGCGCCTCATGCACATACCAGGTCCAGGGGGCAGTATAAGAAATTGTCAACAATGTTGATGTCTGTGAGTTTGGAAGCTGACTTCTATTTTTTTATTTTATTATTTTCTGTGCTGGTGGAGATTTTTAACATTACTTTTATACTTTTTAAGGAGTTATTAATTCTCATGTATGGATATGTGTAATTTACATTTTTGCTTTCAGATGCTCTGCTTTCCCAACAAATGACCTGGAATCGTCCACTTAGAGTGAGGCGGAATGTTAACAAAAGGGCCATAAAAATAAACCATTAGGCATGAAGAATAGTCATTACACACAGATTTTTTTTTTAAGTTTAAGAGTATTAGTCATTGGCTCACAGAAGATCAAATTTTCCTCAAGCCATAGATGAATGAATATTTTGACTTCTTGGTGATAATAAATAATTCAAGACCTCAGGAGCATGAATATCAAAGCTGAAACAACACATGGCTCATGGAACTGATCATACACTGAGAAGCTGTAGGCTTCAGAAGAGGGAAACGTGGAGATGACGCTCTGTTGGCTGATGACCTTCTGCGACAGTTGTCGGCCTTGAGCAAGATTGAGGAGGGCGAGGCGTCTAAGTGGCCTTTCTTCTCCTTTGCGTGCTGGAGCCCTGAGCTGAGCAGCTGGAGGGGCACAAACTCTGTGTTTGGGATCCGGAGGCAAGCAGGAGAGGCTCAGCTCGTTCTGCTGATGCACCAATTCAGGGAAAGTGAGTTGACACAGCCCTTTGCTTTCCGCTTGGCTTGGATCAAATCAGGAAAAGTGGCTTAGACTCAGTACTTTCTCTGCTCTCCTCAGGGTCCACATGTTTCCTGACCCTTGACCTTTTTTTTTTTCTGTCCAAGGGCAGTCACCTGCACATGAGCTTAGCTGACAATGACATCCTGCCCATCTCTGCGTCCTGGACCATCCTTGCACTTCATCAGTCAGCCCACGTCTTCTGCAGATGACTCGCCCCATGCCCATTTCCTTGTTTAATGGCCACAGCAGCCTTAGCAACGGAAAAGTTGGAGGGAGTCTCTAAAAACTAATGAGCTAATTTACATAGTAAACATAACCTCCAGGAAATTATTATCTTTAAAAGTATGAATATCCTTTTGCCCCAGAATTCACTTCTTGGAATCTAACTTACAGAAATGCTAGTGCTAGTATAAAAGGTCACATACACTAGGTGGGTGTTCAGTCTGCAACGTGATATGAATCTTCTTTGGGATCTGGTTAAAACGCAGATTCAAGTTCAGTAGGCTGGAGCGGGAACCTGAGATTCTGAAGCTCTCTCAAATTCCCAGGTGATGCTAATGCTGCTAATCCATGAACCACACCTGAGTAGCAAGTGTGTTTATTATAGCCCTATCCAGTAAAAAATTAAATTAATAACCAGAAATAACGAGTGAAGACTCACCAGTAGGCTCAATATATGGTAAAATAGCCACATCATTGAGTTTTATGCAGGCATTTAAAATATTGAAATGAAGGAACACTGGTTGAAGGAAATTCCACAGGGAACATACAAAAGAAATAGTACAGTATGATCCGATTCTTGTAAAACAGTGACAAAAAATTCCATTTCTGTATGAGTATATGTGTAGAATTTTATTGTCATAGATAAAATATGAGAGAATATTTTCTAGGGCTTTTTTAAGGGTTTTATTTATTATTAGAGAAAGAGAAAGAATGAGGGGAGAGGCAGAAGGAAAAGCAGACTCCCTGCTGAGCAGGGAGCCCAAAGTGGGGCTCCATCCCAGGACCCTGAAATATGACCTGAGCTGAAGGCAGATGCTTAACTGACTGAGTCACCCGGGTGCCCCTTTTTAGGAATTTTTTTTAAAGATTCTATTTATTTATTCATGAGAAACACACACAGAGAGAGGCATAGACACAGGCAGAGGGAGAAGCAGGCTCCCCAAGGGGAGCCTGATGCAGGACTCTATCCCAGGACCCTGGGACCATGACCTGAGCCAAAGGCAGACACTCAACCACTGAGCCACCCAGGTGTCCCAGATTTTAGCATTAATTACCTTGTGGAGGGGACAAAGGTGATGTGGGAGAGGAGAAAAAGATAAGCATTCAAAAGGGGGAGAATCCATGTTTGTGATCATGTTTGTAATCATATTAATAGAAATTAATGTATATGGGTGAATATACGTACAAAAAAAATTTTTAATTCTAAATGTTTCAGATTTTAAAAGTTAAAGAAAACATAAGCATAATAACAGTAAACCAAAAAAAAAAAAAATCAAGATTTAGGTTCTTTTCTCCCAAAGTTAGTTTTTTGACTTTGTTAAGTCAGTTCCCTGGAACTCTTAAAGATGCCTTAAATATCGCTAATAATTTCTGTGGTCCCATCTAAGTTCTAGGATTCTATGACCACAGTCGCTTTGGCAAACAGCCTGGCAACTCCTCAAAAGGCTAAGCTTATGACCTAGCAGTTTCACTCCCAGGTATATACCCAAGAGAGATGAAAACATGTTCACACAAAAACTTGCACAGGAATGCTAATAGTAGCATTAGTCATAATAGCCAAAAAGTTGAGAAACACTCCAAATGTCCATCGACTGATGAATACATAAATAAAAAGTGCCATAACCACTCAATGGAATATCATCAGACGATAAGAAAGAACAAAGAACTGTAAACCTTTAAAACATTATGCTAAGTCAACAAAGCCAGTCACAACAGGCCACACATTGTATGGTCCCGTTTAAATGAAATGTTCAGAATAGTCAAAATCTAGAGACACAGCAGGTAGACTAATGGTTAATGTCCTTTTTAGCAGCTGCACAATATTCTATTACATGAATGTGCTATTATTTATTCAGTTATCCCTGGATAGGTACGTGGGTTGTCTGCAGCCCCCTGGTAAATAACTCTACAATGAATCTTAGAAGTATCTAGTACTTTTGTTTCTTCAAGCTAAATCCTTAGACGTGTACTTCTAGGTCAAAATTTATGTCAGATTAAATTTTAATCGGTACAGACATGTTTTAGCAATTCCTAAAAAGTGTTAGCACTTCATCTCCCAACCATATAGAAAGAGCATCTTTTTCCCCCCAGCTCTGGCCTATATTGGATGTTATCAATATTTTAAACTTTGAACAAGCTAAAGGGGGAAGAGAAGTCATTTCACCATTATCTGCATTTCCTGAGTCCTGGAGAAATTAAAAACATAGACCTACAGCCAGATAATATCTCAGAGTGTGAAGTTAATGTGCGTGTTTTCTGTGTTCTCATACTGGCTATTTTTCTATCCCCCACTCCCACCCCGACTCTAAGCTGAAATAAAGGCTCAAAGAAACCTCAGGCCTAAAGGCTGAATAGGGAGGTTTTAATGCCTGCTTTTCTTCTCCCCAAGATTAGATAGGACTGTGGCTAGAGCAAAAAAAGAAGTGGAAACGAGGAACAGAGAGGATCTATCCTAAGTAGGGGCAGAGAAAGGGATGGAAAGACTAGGACTCCAGATCACAGAGCAGAAAGGAGAGATAGCTTCCACCCAGAGAACCAGGAAACAGACCAGCAGGAAATCACTGCCAGGTAGTTCTCAAGAGTGTACTTTCAACAGCTTACTCCCCGACCACTAACCTCCCTCCGTGCCAGCGGCCTGGACTCTCCAAACAGAGGATAAGGAACTTACACATCTTGAAAGTAATAGGGGTGGAAGGTGGGGTGTTGTCAGAAAGTGGGAGGGAGGAGAAAAACTTTTTTAAAAACCTAGTTTCCTGACCAAAGTGAAACCAAACGGAAACACTGGGAGTTTCCCTAAAAGTCTATTAGCACCCCACGCACAGCTACTGTTAAATATTTGTTGACCACTTGGACTTTATCTCCTGTGAATTGCCAGTTCATATCTATTGCCCATTTTTTTAATTGGACTTTTTTTAAATGTCAGAACTTTTATAAAAGTTCTTTGTAGATTACAGATACAAACTCTTCTTCTTCAATATATTTGCAAATGGGTTGCAAATATATTGCCCTTTGGTTAATCACTGGACTTTTGATTTTGCTTATGGTATTTTATCAACAAGCCTGGGTTGTTGGTTTTTTTTTTTGTTGTTGTTGTTTTTGGTTTTTTGTTTTGTTTAATGGCAGACCAATGTTTCTTTTCTTTATTTCTTTTGGGATTTCTGTCTTGCTTAAGAAAGTTTCTTTAGGGGCAGCCGCGGTATCTTAGTGGTTTAGCGCCCCCTTCGGCCTGGGGTGTGATCCTGGAGACCTGGGGTGGAGTCCCAGGTAGGGCTCCCTGCATGCATGGAGCCTGCTTCTCCCTCTGCCTGTGTCTCTGCCTCTCTCTCTCTCTCTCTCTCTCTCTCTCTCTCTGTCATGAATAAATAAATAAAATCTTTAAAAAAATAAAAAGAAACTTTCTTTAATTTCAAGATTATGTAATTATTCCTTTGGATTATCTTCTTACAGTGTATTAATGTTACAAAGATGTTATTTTATACATTTAGATTTTTAATCCATCTGAAATTAAATTGTTTTTTTTTTTTCTTTTTAAGTTGGCTCCACAGACAGCACAGAGTCCAACTCGGGGCTTGAACCCTGAGATCAAGACCTGAGCTGAGATCAAGGATCAGAAACACTGACTAAACCACCCAGATACCCCTGAAATTGAGGTGTTTTTCCTTTTTAAAGATTTTATTTATTTATTCACGAGAGACACCAAGAGAGAGGCAGAGACACAGGCAGAGGGAGAAGCAGGCTCCCTGTAAGGGAGCCTGATGCAGGAATTGATCCCAGGACCACGACCTGAGCCAAAGGCAGATGCTCAACCACTGAGCCACCCAGGTGCCCTTAAAACTGAGTTTTTATATGGAATAAACCAGGTAGTGATCTAATTTTACCGCCAACATTCAAATCTTGACTCCCCAATATCAACCATATGATTTTGAATCAGTTTCTAAACCTCCCTGTGTTTCCATTTTTTTCTTCTTCAAAGGGGGATAATAAGAGTTTCTAACTCAGGGTGCCTGGGTGGCCCAGTCAGCTAAGTGTCTGCCTTGGGCTCAGGTCATGATCCCAGGGTCCTGGGATCAAGCCCCATGTCAGGCTCCCCATTCAGCAGGGAGCCTCCTCCTCCCTCTCCCTCTGCCCCTCCCCCCACTCATGCTCGCTCGCTCTTTCTCTCAAATTAATAAATAAAATCCTTTAAAAAAAGAGTTTCTGTCTCAAAAGGTTGTTATGAGGATTGAATTAATACATGAAAAGCAATTAGAGTAATATCTGACACATTGTAAATGCTCACTAAACACTAGCTGTTAACTGATCCAGCTGAAAAGTCCTACCACCATTTATTATTTTAAAAATACCCCTTTTAGCAATTTAATGATAGCATATGTATATTTTAATCTGTTCCAGACTCTCTTGTGTTCCATTGATCGATATATGAATAATATATTGTTTTATTATTAGCTTTACAGCAAATTTTAAGATCTGATGAGGCAAGTTCCTCTCCCTAATCTTCTTTTTCATGCTTTGTTGATGATTTCCCATAGGATTTATCTGGGGGAATATTTATCCTATATTTATTCTATCCTATTCCTTCATTCAAACAAACTCCACTGTTTCACTGTGTATTGCTCCGTTATGGAAATCTAAAAGCTTACACCTGCAAGAGCCACACAGGCCAAACAAGTCACTTAGAGGCAACTCTTTCACCAAATTGTCCTTACTTTGGAGAAGTGTTAGCTTCTCCCAACACTCTGCCCATGGGGCACAACCTAAGGATTCTCGTGTGTTTACTTTAAACTGTGTTTGCCTGTATGCTTTCTAGGATAAAATGGTTTATCTGGATTTGCAAAATCATTTCCTGTCGTTCTAAGATCAAGCACCATCTTGACTGTAAACATGTACTCCTCTGTCTCCCCAAGCCACTTAGAGGGCACCAATTCAGGTTTCCCTTCTGATCATGACCAGGAAGAGGCCCAATAAATATTTCAAACATAAAAGGATTGTTATAACAAAGGGGTCTTAAAATCCTCCTGGGTTATCTGAACAGCTTTCCGTTTTATTTTGTTTTCACCTCTATACCCTTGAAACTAGGAGATACTTGGCGGCAGAGGGGAAGGCCAGGGGTGGGGCGATGAAACAAAAGTTTATGCACACATAGGTTGATATCAGAAAAGAAAACGAACAACAATAACAAACAAAGCGAGAATCTCCTAAGTGAAGATACAGATATTAAGGGGGAGAGAAAGCTATGTCAAGAAGACATCTGCCCACAGGCCAGGCTTGGTAATCCTCATTCTGGATGCTTCTCTTGATAGCAAGCAGTTGCTGCCTCAGTGACAACTCCATATATTTGTGTTACAAACACAAACCTACCAGAGCACGTATTATACACACCTTACTGTCACATGGCAAATGGTGCCTGGCTTCCTAGATAAGCTTTATGGAGAGTGAAGAGGAAGGGACGTAGGTGAGAGGCCCAGAAACACACACACACACACACACACACACACACACACACACCACTTCCCTTAATCCTTTGATGTCACCAAAGTGATCAGTGATGAAAGCAGCGTTATTCTTTCTCCCCTCTCCCCTTCCACAGATTGAAATTAGAGGCGAAATATCATCCAAGGTGGCTCTGTTTAAGGAGATGGCTTTCCATGGGCCCCAAACCAAAACCCAAAGCACGTAATAGTGGATGTGTTGGCTGGGCATAACTGCAAGGCGTTTCTCCAGCTTTATTTCTTCAAAGTCACTCACACTGAGTGTCATTCTGAACTATCTCCAAGAGACTTTATTCTTTTAATCTTATACAGATTAAAGAAGGGAAGTGACAACCCCCTGGAAATTGTTACAGAAGCCTGACAGCCCAAGGTAATTTATAAGAGGCTTAAATTTACAAAAAGTTAAAGTTGACAATGAGATATTTATTAAATTAGGGATAACAGTATCTGGCTCAATAGAAACAAACTACAGTACAACAAAAGCATCTGGACAATTAATCAAGTCAAAAATATATATTATGCAATTACTTTGAGCCTAGTTCTGTGAAAGACGCTGGCTGGAGAGGCGCAAGAACGAGCTGTGCAACCTCACCCTGCCGAGGACCATCTTTCTTATTCAAATAATACCTAGGCAATAAGTTTAAGTAATATGGGGCAGTAGGTGATTATTACACTTTTTAAACTGTGCAGTCCATACATGCAATTAGACTTCCAATAAGGGAGAAAATGGTCCTTTGGATTTAATTATAATGAGACGATAATGTAGAACTCAAGCTATGGGCTTTCTTTAATATACAGATTATTATATTATATAATATTAATATACAAATTATTCTAGTTTAAGTTATACTTCTTTTCCTTGAAAGACAACTTTGGGCTTTTTCCTCCTCTAAACTCTAGTATGTAGTTGTTTGGAAAAGGATTTTTCTCTCATTAGAGTTCTCAAGTTTATATACATATTTAATAAATTTGACCTTATGCAACTATTTAAAAACGATTCTGACCTGAAATAAAGTAAATAATAAAATTGTATTTTACTCCCCGAATACAATTAGTCTTAGCTTGAACCATGAAATCCCACAGTAAACCATTTAATAGTATTTAATTACAATTCTAAATAAGAATGAATTAATTTTTTTTTAAAGAATGAGTGAGGTATATGAAATAACATGGAAACAAAGCCAATTATTACTCAGAACACAGACATTTTCTATAATAAAAAAATGGAAGTTCAACAAGCAATCACGGAGAGCATAAAGAGTTGCGGACGATGGTGTCAATAACTTACCCCCCAAACTCCCCAAAGTCACTGCCAACGTGGTGAGGAGGCTCACCTTGCTCAG
This sequence comes from Nyctereutes procyonoides, assembly GCF_905146905.1. Classification (NCBI taxonomy): domain Eukaryota; kingdom Metazoa; phylum Chordata; class Mammalia; order Carnivora; family Canidae; genus Nyctereutes; species Nyctereutes procyonoides. The sequence continues at coordinate 7,602,684 of NW_026575021.1, read as the reverse complement.
ACCAGCTGTCCACACCGTCAGATCACATAGACAGCTACTTACAGCAGGAGTCACTCAATAAATACTTAGCAAATTGAGCTAAATATCCAACTTTCCACTTGGAGCAGTTGCACCCTCAATGATTATTAGATGCATCAGACAGCAGGTGGAGGAATTAATCTGAAACTCATGTAACCATAGCCAATGTTTCTGCACTACTTGGTCATTCCTAAAGAACTTCCAACCTACAGAACCTGCCTCCTCTGACCCTAGACAGAAACCTGCGAGGTAGCTCAGGGGTTACTGTCCTACTGTCCTCCGAACATTAAAGAACAAAGTGAATCTCTGGGAGGTTCAAGGGCGGGCCTTCCTCCCCGGGGGTCGAGGTCCCCCCTGCAAGCGACCCCAGCTCTCTGACACCACCCCTGGCTCTGGCTGGGCTGCGAGAGCGGCCACCGGGGTAACTGTCGAGGGAACACTGTCCTTTCAGCAAAGGTGCCTACACGCGAGAGGTCTTTGCTTTTTCAAAGAACTGCTGCCCACCACTCAGAGGACACCCTTCCTCGCCCTTTTCCAGCTGGAAAGCAGGCCCTCCCTTCAGGACCTCTCAGCCTGGTTTCCAGTCTGTCCATCACCTTCTGGTTAACGAAGCCCACGAATGATCAGGCAGCGGCCTTCCTTGCCGGAGGGTGGCCCCGGGCTTAGAGTCGGGGCGCGGAGTGGGGGCGGGGCGGTGGGGGGGCATCTCCGCGGCGCCAGGTGCGCGCAGGTGGGGGGGACCCCCGGGGCTGCGGGGGCGGGGACCGTGGAGGCCTCCGCGGACCGTGCCTCTGCGGGCCAGGAGGGCGCCCCTCTCCGCGCCCCACTCCGCGGCCCCGGCCGGGGGGGCCCCCCACCGCGCTCCGGGCGCTGAGCGTCTACGCGGGCCATCAGCCGCCTTGGCGTCTTTCAGACACACCCACGAGGGTCAGCGCGAAATCTTTTGGAGACTCGCTCCCACTCCCCCCGCCTTGGGGAGAAGCGGCGAGCGTGCGCTGCGCCCCGGCCGGACCCCTTGGCCCCCGCGCCCTGGGCGAGACTCGCTTCTGCATTACTCCCGAGCTCAATACCCATCTTTACCCCTGCACACCAGCACCCCCGTGACTTCTGAGAAAAGAAAAAGACCTCAGGAACCCCCCACCCCACCCCACCCCCCACCCCCGCCAACCACGTGCAGAGGCGCGCCTGGATGCAGCGGCGCTCACCTTCCCCATTTACTCAAGCTTTGCAGCTCCGCCTAGCAATGTGCGTTGCACAGAACAGGCTCGCAGCAAGACTCTTCGTTGTTTCCTAAACGTACCTGACCCTCTGGTGGGTCAGTTTTGCAAAACCTCCTTTTAAAGAACTTGACATAATTGCACTCATTTTTTTCTTTTTTCTTTTTTTTTTAATCCTCTACATTTTATCCTTTTCGCTGTGGACTTGAAGTGGCCCTTAAAGCGGTAAGTAAACCTTTCCAACTCTTTAAGGTAAAGAAATAATTGCTGCAGGTGTTATTAACGTTAGCATAATGCAAACCACAGATTCCAGGGTGTGTAGACAGCCTTACTCAAGTTCCAAAGTTATGAGAGCTATTAAAACTTTATTTCAATGATAGGGTTATAACCTTTCACTCCCATAGTTCTTAATGTGTCGGCATCTGTTCGAAATGTTATAGGTATTCACTCATTTAATCCTCCTCAGAATCTTTTTTTTTTTTTTTTTGGAAAAGCAACCTGAGATCCCCATTTCACAGAACAGAAAACTGAGGCCAAAGGCTCCTAGCAAAGGGAGCCGAATGTGACTCTGCCACTTGTACTACTTTTAACCACCTCACAATATTTCCTCTTGGACTTTATGTTTCTGGAGAATACAAAACCAATATCTTACGTGGATTTGTCAGCTCTGGTCCTAGAATTGCCAGCATTCATTAAAGCTTTACGCTTTTACCCTACCACTCTATGAGAGCTTTAAGAACATCATCATTTAACCTCATTTTTTCTGCCCCTCCCAAAACCGCTTTCAGGATGATGTGAAACCATCTCCAAGACGAGTTCCTTTGCCAAGGTCGTGACATTAGCGAGTGTCAAGGCCAGGCCATAAAACCTGGTCGGCTTGATAACCAGAGTCTGTGCTCTAAACCATGACACTTTGGGTTCTGTTTAAAGTGAACTAAATTAGGTTTAAACCCCACCCAATATCCAGCCACCCTGGCACAATCACTTATTATCAAGTCAGAGATTACAAACTGATGACTTCTGGGTTTCCAGCCCCTCTGTGCAGCACTGAAGATCCTGCAGCGCCAGGCTCATGCTGCACATGCTCATGCCCCTTGGATAGGACTGAATGGTGACAGCTTCTCCTTTAATCATGCAGGTGCTCAACGCACACCACCACCCCCAACCCACTCCCCAGTCCACATTGCCCACTCTGTCAGCTGCTTGGCCTGCCTCGGGCTTTTGCATTTTTAATCCCAATCCAGAGATGCTCAAGCCAGTGCTGGGTTCTTCTCTAACCACTGCAAACCAGTGCAAAATATGAAATAAATTCTTGTCAATGGAATATGGTTTTCTTACAGTGCAAAGCTAGACATTTAGAGTTGGAAAGTTCCAGTCTCAATGCCCTCTTACTATTAGCCAACCCAGTTTTACAATCCCACAATCAAGGGTCTAAGATATGGCTCCTGGTAATGGATGGATGGTGCTAACTCTGCTCTCTGGAGAATACAACCCCTCTGTTTGCCATTTGTGGTCTCGGCAGTCTCATCTCACTCTCTCTCTCTGTAGACTGCCACCACACATCTACTTAAGCCCCCTCTTTCAGGACCTGGAGGGTAGGGACAATCTGTAATATCAGTGTGATTCCTGTGTTAATGTGGCAAGATGTTCCTCTGAAAAGAGAAACTTGTCTTCCACAGAGCTCCAGCTAAGAATCTGGATGTGAAGAGTAAAGACAAAAGAGGGAGAAGGAACACCTAGTCTTTGTAAAACAGATACAACGGAACACAATAAAATTAGACCAACAGGGGATTTGTATACCATGCTGGCTATCTGAATACCACGAAGTTGTCAGAAACACATTTGGGGCAAGAAAAAGAATACTATGGCTGTTCATCCTAACATATTTTGGAAAGCAGCCAACAGAAATAAAGTCTCATCACTGAGATATTTTTCCTTTTTTTAAGACCATGAAAATTAACAGAATATTCTGACAATTTCTCTAGGCTGTGAATTTGTATATTGATAGAGTCTTCCTTGCTGAGTTTAGAATACTTAGATTACAAACTACTGGAAATTTTTTTTAAGAGTTCAAATCAGGGGATCCCTGGGTGGCTCAGCGGTTTGGCGCCTGCCTTTGGCCCAGGGCATGATCCTGGAGTCCCAGGATCGAGTCCCAGGTCGGGCTCCCAGCATGGAGTCTGCTTCTCCCTCCTCCTGTATCTCTGCCTCTCTCTCTCTCTCTCTCTCTCTCTCTCTCTCTCTCTCTCTCTCTGTCTATCATAAATAAATAAATAAATCTTTAAAAAAATAAATAAAAGTTCAAATCAACTTGAACAACAACAACAACAACAACAAAATCATTTTATTTGTTCATATAACAAATATCCAAGCCGTTCTGGCTTCAAGTATGACTGGATCCAGATACTCATATGGTGTCATCAGAAATTGGTATCCATCCCTGGCTCTGTTTTCCTTTATGTTGGCTTCCTTCTCTGGAAGACTCCCCTTCTGTGGTGGCAAGATGGCCTGCAGCAGATCTAGCTGTACAGTCTGCCAGTTAAGCAATCTCAGCAGAAATTATCTCTCCCCCGAAAATTTGAGCAAGAGTATCAGGATTGTCTATTTTTCATCTGGCATTAGTCAAAGGCTCACCCCCAAAATTAGTTACTGTGGCCACAGGGATGTGTTATTCTCATTGGTTGGAGTTGAGTCCCCACTAGAGCTAGAGGAAAGTGCCACCTCTATCCAAAGCATAAGATGAGCTCCAGAGAAATGTGATTTTCTGAAAGGAAGAGAGGGAATCTGTGTGCAGAAGGGCACTAGGGGCGGAGGGGGGGGGGCAACCACAAGGTGGTCACTATAGCATTCTTCACTCGGAGTTTTGGGAGGCTTCAATTAATTCATTTTTCTCCTGGTCCTTTGTCAGTACTGAGTTCCTTAGCTTTTCAGCCTAACCCACAAATAAACCAGAAAAGTAAAAATTATTATTTTCATTGGATCACTGTACCAAATACAATGAAACAGGAGCCAATATATCAACAAAGGACCTCTTTTCATGAGATTTCCTGGCTAGTCTTACAGACCCAATAGTTACCTCCAGGTAATATTAAGCATCAGAACGTTACTCACCCAAACTCCTACATATGAAATCTAAGGCTCCCGCATTGCTGGTGTAGAGCCAAGTCTTAATTATTGAAGGACGTAGAATATGGACAACCATGGATAAAACCCAAAGTCTTGTTTTTAGCCAACAGATTCCTCCTCTTTCCCAGATAAACCTTCACCTCAGCTGCAGGCAGCAGCCACACTAACTAATTTGACTTTCACATCTGGTGAAACTGCTCCCACACATACCTACATAGATCATAAGTCCTCGACACACTTCACAGAGCCTGATTAATTCATATCAACTCACCCCCAATGCAAAAGAGGAGCGTTTTATCCTTGCGGCGAAAAGATTCAATTAACCAAGACCTCAAAAAGCCAATGGTGAAAATCAAGTACAAAACCTGATATTTTAAACTGAGTTCCTTCCTTCCCTACCCCCATACCCAGGTTAGCCGGCACCCCCAGCCATCTTTCCTACCATCCCTGTATCATACAATTACTTTTTCCTCATCTACCACATACTTATTACTACCTCAGGATCAGCTGACCACCCACTTTGCCCATCCCCCCTCAACCCTTCCCTAGCTGTCCATTCTTGACTGTGGTTTGGGCTGCTGCTACTACAACCTGCTAACATTTATTCTGGCCTACTGTGTGTCAGGCACAGTGTCAAACAGCAGGCATGGATTATTTGGCTCAGTCCTTGCAATAATTCCACAGAATGGGATACTTTGGCTATCCATATTTTCCAGATGAGGAAATTAGGTTTAAAATGATAAAGTAACCTGCCCAGCGTGAACCCATTAGTAAGTAGCAGGCCAGGGAAATGACACAAAAATGGACAGGAGAAAGAAGAAATGTCCAAAATCCACACAGTGCCTATTCAGCTGTCCCATGATCAGACTATGTTTATGTTTTTAAGTAAATCTATTATTCTTTTTTTTTAGAATTTCCAGTAAGCAACAGCTTGATAAATGCAGAGACTGTATTCTTTAATATAAATCATGTTAAGACATTAAGAAGAATTAAAACTATAGAAATCATTTTTCAGTATCAACATATTCTAGTTAACACTGAGCTCTAAAGAAGTATTTGGGGTGTTTTTCTAGGAACTTAAATCCCTCCCTTCACTGGGGAAGAACTGAGACTTTATAACATTGACAGGCTTGGTGGGTTTAGGCCTAAATTCTGGCTCCTAAGAATAAATCCTAAAAACCTTCACATGGCAATTACCACATTAAATGCTAGTGTACAGTGGAATTCACACAAAATGTGGAGCCAAGAGTCTGGGTTTGGAATTTCAGGTACCGATTAGCTGTGGGATTCAGGACAAATCTTTTAATTTCTGCAGGTTGTGAGAGTGTTCATAATACATATGCACAAGAGTGCCATGATAGTGGATGGGAAAATATGTTTGGCACCTAGCACGTGCTTAAAAAAAAGAAATTCAAATCGCCCATTGAAATTGAAATTTTAAATACACCTATTAAAATTTGAACCAGCGCACCCCACTGGGACACACCACCTCTAGGACATAATACCTCCGAAAGAGAAGCAAAAGGACACAAAGATGTATGCACAGAGATGTTCATTAAGCATGGAAATAACAAGAAAGAAATCAGGATGGCCACTAAACTGGTCCACCCATGCCTGGCACAGTGTGAATGCTGGTGACAGATCAGAGGTAAATGGGTGCTAGAGCCCAACTATGTGAGCTGGAACCTGGGTGCATTAATGTTGCCTGAATCGGGGCAAATCACTTAGCCTCCCCAGGCCTTCCCCTCTTACCTCTGTAGAATGGGAATGACAAAAGTGGTTGTCTCACAGGTTGTTGTGAGGACTAAAGTGAGTTTAATGCTTGTAAAGTGCATAGAAGAACACAGCACATCATAAACTTTGCTGGATGTCAGCTGTTTTGTACCCATTTTTTAAAAGGAAGAGTTTTAGGTGCTGATGTGGAAAATCTGAATAAAAAGTAGCAAATTAAAAAAAAAGTAGCAAATTGCATCCCATTTTAAGAAAGTAGGTATATATATATATAATTATTATATATTTTAATGTTACATTTATACAAATACATGTATTTATAAATGAATAAATGAATAAGTATTTTACTTGTATAAATACTATATTTATAAATATATGTATAATATATTTATATTTATACTTAGGTATTTTATCTTTATATGTATCATATATTTATAGTCTCAAAGTTGTCTATTTTATACATATCATATCAAGAAAAGAAATGGCAGGAGCCTTTTGTTTTTTTGACAGTGTTAAAAATGAGAGGCATGAATTGAGAGGACTAAAGACACTCTACTTACATAATTTGTTCAAGTGATGGGATTATGTATAATCTTTTTCCTTCTCAACTTTACTTTTTTTTTTTTTCAAAGAAATAAAAACATTAATGTTACCTGCATCCGATGCTCCACTGGAAAGGGACCTCCTCCCTTCCTAGGAACCCCTGTGAAACAGACACCAAAGCTCCTGGTCCTCTCAAGGATCTGAGGAGCAAAGAAGGGAGACTCCAGGGGGGCTTTGGAACATTTCCCAAAGCCTAGGAGAAATTGCACATTTGCTGGTAGTAAGGCTGCTTAGCATAGGTGAAGCACCCCGAGTCTGTGCCAGCCCGGGAGTGGAGTGACATTAATTCAGTCTAACACTGATTATTACTTCGGGCTGAGAAGACATTCCGAGGGGTAGTTTTATTTTTTTACAAATTATGATTGATTATTTTTACGGAGAGAAAATAACTGGGGGCTTACTAAATGAAAGCAGTCTCTCTTGGCTCTTCCTGCCTGACACTAAGAACTTTCGAAAGGCCTCAAATCAGGTGGCAGTTCTTGCCAATTAACAGCTTGATGGTCTCCGGGCCCAACCTAACCTTGCCACAATCTCTCACTTCTTTTCACCAGATAGAGAGTCATAAATAATACACCAGCTCCGGGGGTGGCTCTGCCCATCACTGGGAGTTACCCCTGGGCCCCCCCTCCCAGCGAGCAGACCCCTGGCCTCATCCTCCCCAGCCGAGCCCAGAGCCCAGCGTGGCTGAACGTTTAGTCATCCTTCGGAGCCACTCTTCCAGGAAAAGGCCATTGTTCCTACATTTCCTGATCGCTTACTTCCTGTCATTTTTTTTTTCAAAAGGGAAAGAATAAAGACTGTTCGAAAATCAGAGGGTTCTGCTCAATTTCACAACCGTAGTTTATTATATGATAATGAGTTGCTTGATTTGGGGGCCATCTGAATACACCACAGCTTGCCTAACCCTAATCACCAGTGTCCCTGAAGCCAACGATGGATTCCACATCCACCTCCCCAGGACGAGGGTCTCCTCGTTTTCACTTACAAGTCCCCGTGGCTTGCAACTTATTTTGCTCCAAGACATCAAAGAAAGCCCATAGGAGTCTCCACCTTAGCAGTAGTAGCACATGACATATTTGATGAAGAAGATTCTCGGGGACGGGGAGGCTCAACACGTTCCTTAGCTGGGGAGGTGGCAGGCAGATGGAGACCTGGAAATGCCTCCTGTCTGTTCCTGCTTTCCCCCCAATTTATAGAGGAGTAAATGGAATGATGATGATACCTGGGTCAGAAAAACTGAGTCTTGCTGCCCAGAAGGGACTGAGTCGAAGAGGTTGGAGCTCAGGAAACTAGAAATCTGAGTTTGAATCTTGGCACACACATGCACACACACCCCCACTACACACACACACACACACACACACACACACACACGTTTTAAGGGCTTGCTTTGTGCTCGGCACTGTGCGAAGCACTTATAAATGCTGTCTCCATTCATTTTGACACCCCCATGACAGTTTCTCTTATTTTCTCCATTCTACATGTTAATAAACTTGTCCAAGTTCACACAGCTAGTAAAGTAGCAGAGCTACAGCTCACTCATGCTTATCTGACAGTAAAGTTGCACCATGAACCCCTCCATTGACTAACTATGGGATTCCTGTGAGCCATAACCATGCTGAACCTCATTGTCCTCATTTGTAAAATGGGAATAATAAAACCTGTAAGGGGCGCCTGGGTGGCTCAGTCAGTTAAACATATGACTCTTGATTTAGGCTCAGGTCATGATCTCAGGGTGTGAGATCGACCCATGCTCAATGCAGAGACCCTCTCCCTCCCTCCCTCCCTCCCTCCCTCTCTCACTCTGTCTCTCACCACTCTTTCCTCCCCCCCACCCTATGCACACATGTACACACCAAATGCACTCTCTCAAAAAGGTTTTTTTGATAAAATTTTTAAAAACCTCTAAACCCTGCCTCCATATTGTGTTCAAAATTAAATGGATTTATGTGTATAAAGTATCCCACACAAAGGTTCATTTCTCTTCCTTTCCTCTGCTTTGTTGTGCTATTAGGTAAAACGCTTATGTTACTGGGTTATTATAAGAATTGAATGCAAAACCAATGAACATGCTTTGGAAACCATAGTGGAAACATAAAATTATTATTATTCTCAGATATATTTCTATATTATAGATATATAAATATCTATATTTATATCAGATATAGATATAGATTATAGGTATCAGATTATATACTCTCAGATATATTTTAAATAAGGCTCTATGACCATGACATACAAATATGTATATATAGATAACTTAGTTCTGTATAGACCAGCACCCTCCCCTCCCATAGAGATGTACTGCAAGCTGCAAATGTGAGTCACATAAGTAACTAAATTTTCTAGTAGCTACAAAGTAGAAAGAAATAGGCAAAATTCATTTAAGAATATCCAAAAGATGATCACTTTGGTATACAATCAATACAAAAATTATTTAGGAGATCTTGACATGCTTTCTTTCAGAAGTCTCTGAAATATGGCATGTATTTTATATTTAGAGCACATCTCAGTTTTGGACTAGCCACTTTTCATGTGTTCAATGCAGCTGTATACACACTGGCACATGTGGCAGGCAGTCACCTTACTGGACATGTGGGTATAGTTACCTCCACAAGAAACTGGTAATAACGGTTGCCTGGTGAGGAAGCTCTCTAGGGATGGAGGTAAAAGGGAGAATTACTTTTCACTCTAGACCTTTTCGTGCTTTCTTAATTTTATGCCTGTGCATGTGTTGACTTTTCAGAATAAAGTAATAATTTTTATAGCACTTCTTTACGGTAACCTCTTATTCACCCTAGATACAAATAGGGACTGATGATTCATGCGGCATGAAGACAATTATCGGCGATGAATGACTCTTTCCTATTCCTCTTACTCTTGTCATTGGTTAGTAATTCAAAGAATCTGTCTCAGAAGTGACTGTAGAGCAATGATTTGCCCTGAGAGAATAGAGACGGGCTAGGGGAATATTCCTAAACTGTGGAAATCAGTCCAATTAGAAATGGGGTTTGGTAACCAATGCAGAGCCAAGTAAGTGGAATATATAGCGATCCTACCTGGTTGGGGAATCTTGTCAAACATTCCCACCATAAACTCATGGCAGGTCAACAGAGCAGGAAATTGTAAGGGGCACATGAAGGCAAGGACAGGAAGTCGGGAACAGGAAGGACAGGTGAAGAAAGATGAGGTTTCCATAAACAGGAAACAACCGTATGGCCTCTTTACATCTTAAATCTTATGTGGAGACCAGCAGAGAACCCCACTCCCAACCAGGAGAGAGGACCTACCTTCTCCCATCTGGCTTAATCCTGGTAGATATTCAACTCAGGTGAGGTCAATTGATCTTCCTCTAATTCCTTCACGGTGGAGCAAGGTGGACTTCTGTGGGGAGAGAAAAGGCAGCGTAGATTGGTTGGTTGATGGGACGGTATCACAGAATGTTCCAGGGAGAAGACTTCACAAAAATCAGAGAGACAGGGAATGGAGATGAGTAGTAGCCAAGAAAAGTAGTGTGGTGTGTACAAAGATTTAGCCACCAGGACATGTAGCAGAGCATCATCGTTCATGATCTGGAAACACTGAAGACAGCCCCAGTCTCTTCATTTGGGGATCATTTGTGATGTAATTCAGAGGAAAAAGCAAATCATAAAACAAGAGGACATGATCATCCCACTGCCAGGAGTAATCAGGTGCACGCACATTAACACCCACACACATGACTGGACAGATACTTATTAAAATTAAAAGGGAAGTGGTGGGACTATAGATGTTTGCCAGTTTTTCTTTTTTGCTCACTTGTATTTTCCAGCTTTTTCGACAGTGAGCCCACATTCATCAGTAGTAACACGGGGGGAGGGTCACAAATTTATCTCAGATATACAGAGAAGAGGTAGTTTCCTTATTGGATCTGTAACTAACTCATTCTTCTTTACAATACCCATTTGTTGGAGGGGAAGCATTAACTTTTCGTCCTATCTACTTAACTTGGTTCAATCTAGTGCATTAAATGGTCCCTCTAAATATGCGCTGTCCAGTATGTTAATTAACATTTAAATTTCGATTCCACTCTCATTTTAAATAAGGCTTTTGATTTTCCTTTTGATTCTTTCAAATAATTTTCAAAAAAAAAAAATACAAGACACATCTTTAGTCTCCCTGCCCTTTACTTAGAAATATTTTAGCTCTCTTCCTAGATATCCTTAGAGGTAAAGTAATTAAAAGTTAGTTTTTATCTTGTATGTATTCTGATTTCAGAGCATAAGAAATATATAAGAGCATGAAGACTAAGAGAGAGTAAGTAAAAAACGTTTTGTTACAGTGCAAAGATTATAAGTGCTACTGTTTTCTATTTTGAATTCTCTTTCAAAAAAATAAACTCTCTTTCAAGGTTGTTACTTCTTTGTTTTACAATTAAAAAAAAAGTTAAAATCGAAAAAAATTTTGATTCAATTCCTCAAGGTTGCTAGCCACATTTCCGGTGTTTAACAGTTAGCTACATGTGGCTCCTGGCTACCCTACTGGATGCTTACAATGTCTGCCTCATTGCAGAATGTTCTATCAGACAGTGCTATTCCAAACAAAGCACCATCTCATGGAACTGGAGGGTATTATGCTGAGTGAAATAAGTCAGTTGGAGAAGGACAAACATTATATGGTCTCATTCATTTGGGGAATATAAAAAATAGTGAAAGGGAATAAAAGGGAAAGGAGAAAAAAATGAGTGGGAAATATCAGAAAGGGAGACAGAACATGAGAGACTCCTTCCTCTGGGAAATGAACTAGGGGTGGTGTAAGGGGAGGTGGGCAGGGGATGGGGTGACTGGGTGATGGGCACTGAGGGGGGCACTTGATGGGATGAGCACTGGATGTTATTCTGTATGTTGGTAAATTGAACACCAATAAAAAATAAATTTATTAAAAAAAAAAAAAGCACCATCTCAGATTTCTCAGCCATCTGGGCCCTCCCTGGATGCTGGGTTCTGGGTGAGGTCTGGAGGGGTCCAGATGCGTGGAGAAAAGAGTGGAGATTGGTGGACAGGAGCCCTCTGGCCTACTGTGGCCTTTGTGAGCTCAGGCTGCCTCAACCTTGGGGCCCGTCAGCATTATCGAGGTACCCATACAAACATCCCTCATTCAACTTTCTGACTTCCGGGTTGTTACAGAGGCCCAGTCTTGTCTACTTGTCTACTCACACGGTCCCCCAGTCCACGCGCAGGCCTGAGTGGGGCAGAGGAAATCCAGCCAACTTCCTCACGGGACCACTTTCTGTGACCTATTCTGCAGCCTGGGCCCACAGGATTCTCTGAGCTGCCTGTCACTCTGGCCTCAGCACCTCAGCAAGCACCAGAAGCCTCTCTCAGCCATGTCTGATTAAGTCTGCAGGCCACCCGTTTTCCAGAATCTGATATATCGAGGGCCTCTCCAGAGAGACTACAACTGTCCCAGGCTGTACCCAAGAAGTTGGGCCAAGGCTCAGCCCTCAGACTCCCCAAAATTTCTCTGCTTTTAACACAAATCCTCCCTGAGGAGCTCCAAACTGGAGGGGCACAGGGCCAGGTGCCTGCTTCTCCCCTCTCCTCGTTCACCCTCTCTCTCTTTTGCCCACTTCTCTTCTTCCCATCAAGTCTTGGGGCTGGAAATGGGGGGGCGGATATTCATTTACTATGCAGGCTTATATGGCACAGCAACAAGCCTAGTAATCAAGCTATCTCGTCTCTGGTGGAGAAAGCAAAGTCTTTTCCTCTGTGTGCTTTAAGGGGAAATTAAGGAATTCAGAAAATCCCTCCTCAAAACAATAACTGTCTTCCGCCGAACGCAATTTTATTTTCAACATTAGGGAGGGCCTATTTCTTGCACCTTTTGTCTTTGCATTCTATATGTAAGATTTCCAACGTCCAAACTGTCCCCTTGTGTTTTCCTACGCCACCCACTCAGGCAGATGGATGCCTTGGTCCCACCAGAGCTAAGGTCATTTCCTCAGAAAATTAACCCCAAAAAGCGCATGAACGAGTTCCAAATCATCCTGCCTTTTACAGTGAGGAGGGCAAAAATAATAATAATAATAATTTAAATTTCTTTTGGGTACAATTGTTGGGTTAGACTAATCAGAAACTGTCTTTAGAGAGGAGCTGATGCCCAAGGTCACATTTTTATATGTAATTGAGCAGGTGTCAGATGGATGTTAGACTGACGTCCAAAATCCCCACACGACCGGCACTGTGACATTGAGCAAGGTGCTTTACCCCTCTTTGCTTGTTTCCCCACCCATTATTCCTCCATTATTATGGAAATAATAATGGCGCTATCATGCACTATCAAGAAAATCAAATGAAAGTGTGTATGTAAAGCACAAAGTCTGCAACACAGCAGCCACTCAAGAAATCTCCCATGATAATGTGGTGGCTAAAAATAATAACAGCATTCAACAGAGAAACCTTAAAGCAGAGAGTAATAGTCATGGCCTCATTCTTGCTTTTCAGCCCAGGATCATGATTTAAAATGGCTTCAAGCATAACCATTAAATGGTTTTATCTCACAGAATCTCAAAGTGGAGTAGAATCCCAGGGATGTCAAATCCTTACAGATCACAGACTCACACATGAGTATCTCTAACACCAGTGAGATACTTGTTCCCATCCTTGGGTCTCTCCAGAGGAGGGGAACTCTATTTCCAAAGGCAACTGACTTTTTTTTTTCCTTTGAGCTCTGATGGTTCTAATTCTCTTCTTAACCTGATGCTTACTGTCATTACAATACTTCCTGTCATTACAACTTTCTCTTATGTATTATTTTTTTTAAATCCATGATATATGTTAAACAACACAGCAGTTTGTAATGTGAAATATTATAAAAGTCTGTAAAGTAAAACATTAAAATCCCCCCACTGTGCTCAACAAAATTCTACTCTCCAGAGAAAACTCTCAGGTGTAGTGTTTTCCATCCTATTTACCGAGACAGTTTCTGTTTAAACACAAAGTTATCAATGCAAACATTTTTATATAAATGGGACCAGACTCTATATACATTTCTGCCACCAGCTTTTTAAAAATGTAATAGCGTATTGTGGACATAATCCCATATCCTGACATAGGAACTGATATCACTGCCAGGCTGGTCCATGATGAATCTAACATGCTTCTCCTTGGCAGGCCTCTCATGGGCCCTTGTTTGGCCTTCTGCTGCCACTGGAACGAGTCTTGATGGTTTTAAAACATTTCCGATCAGCCAGGTACCCTGTGAGAGCTTTCTCTAAGCTAAACATCCCTCATTCCTAATGTTGTTCCTCAGATGACATGGTTCTAGGTTCCTCCAAATGTGCTGGAGCTTCTCTGGGTCCCTAGAACTCAACAGCATGTCCAGGACAGCTGCTTTGACCAGCACCGGGCTCAGGGGCCCGGGCCTTATATCCTGCTGGAAAGCTTAGGAGGCCACTCATTTGCCAGGCAGCCAGTTGCCATCATCATTCATAGTTTGTGACAACACAATTTATCTTCTAAACCCGAACACTTTCGAGAGTGGAAAGTACACTAACTGGATGGAATACGGAAAAAACCAGAACTGTCCAAGGCAAAATAGAGAGCTTTTCATGTGAAAGTTGAAATTGGTTACAATTTTAAGGCTTTCCTTTTTTTATACCAGCTGATTGTAAGCCAACCACCAAAGCTGCAGTACATTCATTACAGACAAAACTGGTCTCCATTGGGGGTAGATGTGACTGTTGGAAAAAGCAAATCTTTGTCAGACAGAGCAGACATAAGAGATAAACTATTCTAATTTCTTTTGCAGATGAAGAATGAAGCCCAGAGGGGCTAAGGGATTTATTAAGTGTACTATTCAGTTAATTAGTAAACACCTTTTTTAAGAAAAAAAAAACATTTATTGGGGAAGTGAAATAAAAATTCTAAAAAGCACCTACGATGTATCAGTCACCATGCTAGGAATTTTTTAAATATATTTTTTATTCAGTTTAATTGAGCATCTACTACCTGTCAGCACTGTTTTATTTGCTTGGGATGCCTTCTCTGTCCTCAAACAGTTTACCAATCCATTGACTCATGGAACCTACTAGCAAACCACCAGAGTCCATATTCTTACCCCATTTTAGGGTATGTGGAGATGTAAAGGAGAATGATACAGACAGACAGACAGGCATAGAAGGAAATGGAAGCCCAGAAAAGTGAACCTATATTCCCAAAGGCCCATAATGAGTAAGTGGGAGAGCAAGATTCCGACTCCCCGCCTTCTACCTGGGACTCACAGCACACACAGTCTGCTCTTCCCTATCACAGAGCCTGGCATCAGGAAGCCCCGGGAAAGCGGGGCACGGAAGTCTCAGGATTGACCTTGATCAGTGCACAGTGTGAGCCACCGCAGAGATGGGGGGAACTTAAGTCAGCGATGCCACTGACCACTTTCCTTGCACAGGACTTGACTAATGATAAGGAAAGAAAAAAAAATCAGTAGACATGAAGATTCTACTTTAGATTCCGGATGTAATTTTTTTATACCATGCTATAGAGAAATGTAGTTAACATACGGAAAGTAACATAACAACAGCCAGCATGTGGGAGGGTGTTGGCAGCTTTCTAAGTGCTTTGGTGTGCATCCTCACCCTGAGTCCTTACAACAGCCTTGGGAGGAGGGAGGAGGCCAGGCATCAGGACCCAGATCCTACCGACACACTGGGGGGGTGGGAGGCGGGGAGAATCTCACCTAAAATACCAGAAGGGGTAGGCAAGGGCCCATAGACCAACCAGACCTTTCATTCTACCCTAATGAGGTGATGATCTCCGTCCGTGTCCTTAGCCAGCATGGCACACTGTCGGTTGTGTCATTTGGTTTACTGCTTCTGCAAGAAAGTGATGCCTTCCCTTCTCACCCGTGGTGCCTTGGAGGTGATTTAAACTACAAGGGCATGTTCCATCCATCGCTCTCAGGCTGGATCCCATCAGAGCAAACAGGCCGCCTGGCTCGGGTTTCCTTTCCTTGGTGTTTTCTTATCTGAGTCCCACCAATGGCTTAGCCTCTGTGGGTGAGTGGGGTCAGGAAGTGGCGTACAGTCTCTGTTTTTATTCTCTGTGTGGAAATTTTCTAATTATAGGTCACACCAAGAGTTTCCATTCTCCCCCATGGCACTTCACTCTGTTTATGTAACTTAATAAGCAAAGACCCTGCACTTTTTTTTTTTTTAAAGACTTAAACCATGAAGCTTTTAATGAGGAATCAAACTCATTCCCTTATCTTTCTGACTGGTGAATAGCCGGTCGTCTCTTATCTGCTTAGTCTGTAGCTGAAATTACGATCGCCTCTCTGGTCAGGATTTTATAGTCTGATTACGCCTTAAGCTTCCTGTAGAAGCCATCAGGGGAAGTGGGGACATTAACTCTCCACCACCACCACCATCACCAAAAAATAGATTCAAGTACAATCGTTTAAAACTCTGGGCTTCACAGAATAAAGATATGATATATCACAGAAGCAAGAAACAAGAGTTATAGTTCAAGAGGGATAGGTATACCTTAGCATATGATGCAGTAAAGGTGCCCATTTAGAGCACAAAAGGAGTGACTTTTTTTTTTAAGATTTCATTTATTCATGAGAGACATACAGAGAGAGGCAGAGACACAGGCAGAGGAAGAAGCAGGCTCCATGCAGGAAGCCCGATGTGGGACTCGATCCCAGGACCCCAGGATCATGCCCTGGGCCAAAGGCAGACGCTCAACCACTGAGCCACCCAGGGATCCCAAAAGAAGTGAGATTTTAGTCCGTTGCTATGCTTCCGGAAACACAAAGTAAGGGGTAAGATTTAAACAATTTTCTTCTAATCACATAGATATTGCTTCCCCCACGTAACTGCCTGAAAAGACATTAAGTTTATGCCATTTCAGGCTAAGGCCTACTGGAAATGTGTTCAATAATAGTAACTTTGAGGCAAAACTTGCTCAGTAGCAATAAACCAATCCTATAGAACAAAACAAGGCAAAAACACATTTCTGAGCCAGATTTTTTAAAGTCAAAAAACAGCTAAGTAGCAAAGATTCTGTTCTCTCCCTGCCAGCAGCGTGTAAACAGAAATCTCTTTTGCAGAGCCTCTCCGCAACAGAGGCTGAAAAGGAAATATAAAAGACAGGATTTTGGTAAAAGATCCTGACCCTGAAGCCCTATGCTAATATTAATTATTATAAAATTAACTTTTTAATTATCCACCAGGGGCTGCAGAACACATCTAAATGATGGGAAATTAATTTATGAACCAGGCTGCCAAGTGGGACAAGGAAGGTGCTTGCTGTTCAGGAAGAAACAGCACTGAAGCGAGAATGCAGGGCCCAGAAAGAAAAGTTGTCCGACTGCAGGAAAGCCACTGAGCTTTGGTGAAGCACCACCAGGAGCAGCCTCACCACCAAAACTTTTCTTACTTACGTCCTTAATATGGTGAAGATTAAAGGAGGTACCGTGTGGTATGTTTCCAGCACAGAACCTGGCACGAAGTCAATGTCATTGCGATCATTGCTGTTGCTATTATTTGGGAGTTCCCAAGCAGTGTCCATTTAGAAATTTTTGAAATGCAGATAAACAGACATTTTTCAGCCTTTGGGTTTCTGGGTCAATTTTGTTTTAGGCCATGTTCCATTTTGATAAGTGGGAAAGTCTTACCCAGCTGTCCCAACTGGAGCTCAGTATAGTCCCTGTGTGGGATGGTCCCTGGGAATCCCTAAGGAATCTGTCTTTTTGTGTAAGCTCACCAGTCAGGAAGAATTTGTTGGTCTTCCCTTTGGTTGATTATATTATGAAAGGAGTCCATATTTTCTACCGCTCAGTATAATACGGAATATTTCATGTATACAGTATTATATTGCCCTACAATATACTACTTAATATAGTATCAGATTGAATGTGTTTTCCCCGAGCATTCATAAGCCACTTTCTACTCTCCCCAACATCCCTCACCCAGCCTTTCATGAAAACCACTGTTTTAGGACTTAGTTTAGGGGAATAATTCCATCTCCGATGCAGGCTGAAGGGTGGTCTTCTGAAAGAAGTGGTACATGGGAGCTCACTGAGTTCCTATGAACTAAAGCAAGAAAACAGTCAGGAACATAGAGACACTGCAGAGAAAAACTAAAAGAGGAGGAGGGATAGATTGATTAATGTCTGGTTATACTGGTGAAAAATAAATGTGATGCCCCTTAGCCCCGCCACAGAGTGAAAGCGGTGCCCTTCGCCAGCAGCCCACGGAATGAATCCCAATACACATACTCAAATACAATCACTAGTCCACTGCCAGCCCACATGGTACTTTTAAACAAATCAGAAGAGGATACCCCTTCAAGGCACTTTACTTTCATCTGTAATATACTGACTTTTTTTTTTTAAGAACAAGAAACTTAAGTCCCATATGCTTTAAAAGCATCATATAAATTTGTACAAATCCACGACGTCTAGGATATGAATGATGCTCCATAGAAGGTCCTTTGTTCAGCCTACAACTCAAGCTCAGTGATGCACAGCTCCCTTGGGAACCTCTTGCTTGATGCTCATCACACCGACCCTGAGCAGTTGTGTCTGCTTTATGCATGGCTTCTGCTCAGTTCCTTGAACAGAATATGTTCTCAATAGGTATCAGTTGAACGGTTGAATGATTAAATGAATGAACGAGTGAGTGGCCCTCCTTTAACACAAACATCTATCGCAAAAGTGAAAAATAAAAGGATGGCTAATGTTTACCGAGCACCTTCTGTGCATCAGGCTCTATGCTAATCACACAGTGCATTCTTATGAGAACCCTGTGAGGTAGTTACTATGACCCTCCATAGCCCCAGAGGCTCAAAGAGGTTAAGTAACTTTCCAAAGTTATTCTGCTGGTTGAGTCACAAACCACATGACCACCATAATCACATTGCTACCCACTACAATAGCAAGTCAGTCTGTAGTCTGCATTGCTCTGGGAGCCTACCACACCTGTTGAAAACACAAGGGCTTCCCTTGTGTGGCCAGCTCAAGAGAGAAGGCACTAGAGGCTCCACCCTCTAAAGTTATCCTTTTTTCACGCAGCTCATTCCAGGAATGAGGTCACACAACATTCTGGTCCTGGCCTGCATGGAAGACTCTTGGATGAAGTCAGCAGGAATTCATTCAGCTACAGAGGAACAGTCTCTCTCTCCTTTTAAACACCTGTGGGGGCAACACCTAGGCCGACAGCATATTCTGGAACGTCCTGGCCACTAGATGGCATCGAAGCTCAAATGTCCCAGGCCTACGTGGAGCATTTCTCCCGCCATGTTTTCATTCAGATCAGAGCAACAGTATTGCAGTAGTGGCATTATTAAGCACTTCCTGGGGGCCAGAACACTCCCCCAGGGTCTCTGCAAGCATCATTTCATCTAACCCTCACAAGAACTCTGAGGAACAGATGTCTTATTATCTCCATTTTAGAGAGGAAGAAGCAGAGCCTGAGGGAGGCGGGAATCATGGCCAAGGAAACCCAGCTTGGGAAGAGGCAGAGCAAGGACTTTAACAAATGAGGCAAGCTGGTGCTCCTCAGCCTAGTTCTTAACCACTCAGCTGTTGTGTTTCCTCCTTTGCTATCTTCATCCTTGTGCTCAGCTGCTGAGCACAGGTTCAGTAACTCCTTTTGCAAAATCCTCTCTCAAGGCACAGAAGGAAAAACCCCAATAAGGCCACATAAGCATGTCAGGCACAAGCCAAGATTCAGGTTTACTGAAGCTATTTACTCAAGGGCACAACGTCAAAAGAACATAATCCTGGTGGTGAAAAAATGGGTCACAGCCTGTGATGCAGGGAAGCTAAGTCAGCTGGCTCTGGCTGCAATGTCTCACATGCTACAGAGAGTCCCCAGCACCTGGAGGTGGAGAGTGCCCTGGATCCTCCATACCCATGGGGGAATCTAGAGCAGGACCTTAAATTCTTGAGCTTCCGGTGTTGTATCTATTTAAAAGGGTAAATAATTCATGTCCTGTCCTTTTTATGGGGTAAAAATAAAACATGTGTAAGTGTTATTATTTAATGATAAGAAAAGCATTGTATAAACATGTATAAACTTTCTTTTCTCCTTTCCATCTAAGTGATCTCCCCTTTGACCTCCCTGCCCTCAGCCTTTCCTTCTACACCCTAAGTCTGTTTCCAGAAAACTATTCTCAAAGCATAGAGCTTACCAGGTCTGCTCTCACTCCCATCCATTGTTTCCAACTTCAGATCCAAACATGTGGTGAAGGCCTTCCATTGCCCACTTTCAATCTGCCTCTTCTTCCTCATCTCTCCCAACTCAGTCCCCTCTGTCCCCTTATGCCCTAAGCCTGACTAGATCATTTGCCTTGCTCACCTTATTTCCCCACTTCTGTGTCTCTATTCAGTTCTTCCCTCTACCTGCCTGTGGTTCATGGTGCCCAACATCAGAACCACTGGCCTTTGACTCCCATGATCTTCCTTTCAGGAATGACTCCCCTGGCATTGCACTGGCCAACAAGTGGGTACATGACCCAAGTAATACCTGTCAGGCCTTATCACCTTGAAATTTTTACCTTGAGAGAAGTGAACTGACCCAACAGTGTTGGAGTTGACCCATCCTTATAGATCATGCTCTGAAAAAAAACCTGAAACCAATCCTGATACATCAATTCATAATGTCTGTTCCCTTTTATTTCAATTCAGGAGTGACTCCCACAATACCCAATAGATTCCCCCTTTTTCCTTTTTTTTCTCCCTGCCTTTGATTACCCAGAGTCCATCTCTATTGCTTACAACCACTAAATCATCCTTCAGGATTGAGTTCAAGTGACAACTCCTTCATAAAGCCAAATTTCAAGCACATGGTACAGCAATTCTTTGCATGCATTCTAATTCTCCCTCTAGATTGTTTATTTCTTTAATTCAGGGACGGGGGGCTTGTTCATCTTTGTATCCCCAACAGCTCTTGGTATAGTGTCTATTACATGGCTGTTTCTTGATAAATATTTGTTAGCTTGCATGTCAAGCCATTTAAAAACAGAGTTTAATGCAACTTATAGGGTTTGGTAGTATTTTAATTCTGTATTCTACAATGTTCTTACATGTTCTCAGCTAATTGAATTTGTTTTACTACAGGAATAATCTCTCCAAATTCTACAACCATTATCTTTTCAAGAAGGCCCAAAGGCAACAGTGAATTTGAAGGTGCTATTCAGATCCAGAGACTTCCAACTCCTGCCCTGCTTCTCCTCCCTGCTAAAATGTCAGGCCTCTCGCAGCTGCCACAATCAGATCCCAAACAAGCGTGTGAATAACAATGGGAAGTGTGTGACAATTCCCTAAGTTTTTTCTTTTCTTTTTTTTTTTTTTTTAAGCCTTCACAGGAAGAGCTTGACTATGGAGAAATCTATGTTTAGACTGTTGCCTTTTGTATTTGGTTTAGTAAACTGCATTTCAAGGCCCCTAGGATGCAAGTTATACTCATTATATGCACAAACAATTTCCTCTTCAACATGATTTTCACATCAGAATGATAAAGGGTAACAGAAAAATGAAACCATTGCAGCACCAAACTGACCCATCATTAATGTAAAACCTTAAATGAGTACAACTGAACTGTTTGTTGAAGCATATATATATATATATATATATATATCAAATATATATCAAATATATATCAAATATATAATATAAAGTTAAAGCATGATTTTTGTTATCTCTGTGATGAAAAGGTGTTACTTTCCTCAGATTTGAAATCAGTTTGAAGCAAAGGAAAAGAGAGAGTAAAAGAGGGAGAGAGAAAGTTAACAAGTTTTCTGTGCCTATTGCTCTTTCCTCTCCCCACAAAGAAGTCAGCTAATCAGAAGCAGTCCTGGTGACAGTGGCCATCTAATGGAAGTACAGGGGGAGTTCTAGATCTACTGCAAATATTCACTAAATTAGGTACCCCTACCCTAAGTACTATTGCTTGTGCACTTTCGATAATTACTTACTGAACATCCATCATGACAAGAACAAAAAACCATCACAAAAAGCTATTTCCCAGCACACCCCATATTTCCATATTTCCTTAACACAACAAAAGATAAGGTTAATCTTGACCTATGCTTTAAGAGCAAAATTGAGGGACATTGTCACCATATAAAAATAAAATGTACAGTCTGGGAGGATGGAGTAGATGCACTTTTTCCTATTCCTACTACTAACTACAACTAAAAATCCATGATATGTAAAAAAAAAAAAAAAAAAAAACATTAAAAGACTCTGAAAGGTGGAGGAAGAAGGCAGACCAAAAAGAAGGAAGGAATAATAAAGAAAAGAGTAGAAATCCATGAAAATGAAAATATTAAAAATAGAGAAAATTAACAAAGAGCTAGTGCCTTGAAAAGATCAATAAAACTGGCAAACCTCTAGCAAAATTGACAAAGAAGAAGGAGAGAAGACATTAATTGCCAATATAAGTATCAAAAAAATAAAGGGCTATCCCTACAGACCCTGCAGACATTAAAGGGAGACTAGGGAAGTATAGTACACATGTTTAACAACTGAGACAAAATAGATCAACTCCTCAAAAAACACAAACTACCAAGATTCACACAATATGAAACATATAATATGAATGGTCATATAATAATACACCAATCAATGCAGAAAAGGCATTGACAAATTAATACATGCATGTTAACCACTCTCAGAAAAATAATAATAGAAAGGAACTTCCTCAGCTTGGTAAAGAGCATCTACCAAAAACTGGCAACTAACATTATACTTAACGGTGAAAGAAAGCATTTCCCTCTAAGATCAGGAACAAAGCAGGATGTCTACTCTTACTGCTGTTATTAAACATACTTTTGGGAAGTTCTAGCCAGTGCAATAAAGTAAGGAAAAAAATGGATCATAAAGGAGAAAATAAAACTGTCCTTATTTTCAAACTGTCAACAAAGAAAAGTCCCAAAGAGTCTCTAAAAAGAAAAAAGAAATACCAGACCTAATTGTTGAGTTCGGCAAGGTCACAGAATACAATTAAGCAAACTAAACTTAATCATAGTTCTATATACTAGCAACAAACACACAAACATTTAAATTAAAAATATAGTTCCATTTTCAGTCACTCAAATCAAATGAAATCCTTAGGTGTAAATCTAACAGAAGATGTATAGAACTTATATGATGAAAACTATAGAATAATGATAAAAGAAATCAAAGAAGATCTAAATAAATAAAAAGAGATATGCCCATGGATTGGAAGACCCCATATGGTCAAAAAATTAGTTGTCCCCAAATTGATTCACGGGCTTACTAAAATTCCTAGCAAACCCCCAGCAAAGCTGTTTTTGTAGGTACAAGATTACTTTCAAATTAGTATGGAAAGGCAAAGGAACTAGACTAGCTAAAACAATCTTAGAAAAGAAGAATAAGGTGGCTGGTTAAATCTTAATTTCAGAAAGTGATATAGCTACTGTGTGTAATAAAGACTGTAAAGTATTGGTGAAGAGATAGACATACAGATCAATGAATAGATTCACACAAATATACCCAGTTGCTTTTCGACAAAGATGCAAAATAATTCAATGGAGGAAATCCTTTTCAAGAAATGATTTTGTAGAGACTGTATACCTGTAGGCAAAAAAAAGAAAACAAAACAAAATAAAACAAAGCAAGAAGCCTTGACCTAAGTCTCATACCTTATACAAAAATTAACTCAAAATGGATCACAGACTTAATATAAAGCATAATACTTAGGGGGGAAATGGGGAAATCCATGGAATCTAGGGCTGCAAAAGGTTTGAAGCCTTAATGCCAAAAACATAAGTCATTAAAGGAAAAATTGATAAATCCAATTCCATTAAAATTTAAAATTTTTGCTTTGTGAAAGACCCTGTTGAAAAGGTGAAAAGACAAGCTATTGACTAGAAAAAAACTGTTTGCAAACCACAAATTAAAAAAAAATACTGTATCAAGAATTCTCAAAACTCAACAGTAAAAAAAAAATGGGTAAATTGGAAATTAGAAAATAGGTAAAAACACATAGATATTTCACAGAAGACATACAAACAGCAAATTAAGAACATGAAATGATGATCAACTCCAGAGAATTATTCTGAGTGAAGAAAACCAAACCCAAAGCATTACTACTATATGTTTCCATTTATATAACATTCTTGAAGTTACAAAATTATGTTGAAATGTAGAATGATTAGTGATTTCCAGGGGGTACACAGGGAATGGGGTGGGGGGAAGGAGGGAGGGAAGCAATGTAGCTACAAAAGGCTAACATGAGAGACTCTTACTATGATAGGAATCTTCTCCGTCTTGTGTCTTGCTCGATCAATGTCCATATCTTGATTATGGTATTATACTGTAGTTTTGCAAGATGTTACCATTGGGGAAAATTTGGTTAAAAAAAATCTATACAGCATTGCTCTCTATTATTTCTTACAACCATGTGAATCCATAGTTATCTCAAAACAAAAAGTTTTCTTAAAAAATTTTTAATAAAATAACAAAGGCACAGGGTTGAAGGGAAACACAAATGAAGTTAATTAACATAATACATTCAATGTAGTCTGCTAACCATAATACATAGTTTCTACTTCCAGTTTTATTTTCAAACTATTAAAAGCCTCTCCCCCCCTTTTTTTTACAGGATAAAATAAGACAAAATACCCCCCCACACACACACACAAAAAAAAAAAAAAAAAACAGGAAATTTTTGAAGAGGATTGCACACCAGTTGGTTAATTGTAACATGAAAAGAAAAGTTACAGAAAAATAGGATGTGTGTCTATATATATATGTGTGTGTGTGTGTCTATATATATATATAGAGAGAGAGAGAGAGACACACACACACACACATGAGAAAATACACCATGAAGCCAGTAGAAGTGGAAAAATCTCACTCAACCTCTAACATATGGCCTGTGAGCCTACAGGTCTATAAGAAAGATTCAGCACTGACAAAGGAAGAAAAAACAAATATTTTAGATGACTAGATTTAAATGGAGAGAGCATGGAAAACCCCAATTTCAAATTGGTATTTGATTTTCAAAGTCTGTTCTATTCTTAGCCTTCATACTTTTTGACCATTCATAGTTTTGCAACTTGAACGTCACAGTTAATTCTCAAGATTATGGCAGACAAAAGTAAAATAGGTCCCCAGGCTCAGAAAATGTGTTGCTATTGAAGAGAGGTTTTTAAAAATTTTATAGTTAGCATAAGAAAAAATATTATTATGAGTCTATTAAAATCAGCAATTCTTCCCCAGCCGTACCATTTATAGATATGCATCTAATAAAGCTTAGCTTAAATATTGCATTAATCATTAGTCACAAAGCTTCCCCTTTATTTGTGACCTTACTAAATTTTAATATGATTTCTCTTAGGCCAGTGGTATAGCACTCATACATCGTGCAATTCACGTGGTGGAATTTTCTTTCAGAATCCAGACAAAAGCTGTCACAAGAGCATCTGTAAATTCCTTCCAACAGACTTCATGAAAAATTATACCTAAAGGAAAAGCAAATAAATCATTGTCACAAATAGTACAATTAAGAACTCAGTCACAGTAGGAGAACAAGGTAAAAGGAAGATAAAATTTTATATGGAGTCATTATTTTGATTATACAAAGATGAGACAGTCTAGTGTACAATAGTTTAATTTCTAGCCTTGACTTGGCCTCTGAATGGAGCAAATAATTTTAACCAGTCTTTCCTCGTTTACTATCAATCAGAAGAAATTCTTCTTCTTCATGTGATAGGACCAGATAAATCCGAAAGATTTAGGAGGCCTGATTCATGGCCATTTATTATTAATAAGCCATAACAGAGAATCCATGTTTCTTGTCCCATCACATATTTTTAAGTAAGTAGAGACTATTAAGCAAGTCAAGAAAATGGAAGCAGCTTTTGCCCTGTGTGGATACTGTAAGAGTAAAAAGAAAAGTTGAGCATGATTCAGATGATTTGTAAAATGTCATTTTCTTGATTAGTGTTATTTGGGGCTATCTATTTTTTTAAATCTCGTGAAAAATCTGTCAAACACGTATAGGTTTACTACTCTCCCACATAAGAGAAGTCCAGAAGTAAACAGCTTAGAGCCAGAAGTTCACAGATACCAGACACAGATTCATTTTATCTTTCTGCTCCATTGTTCTTTACACATGACTTTCACAGATACATTAGTTAGGGTTCTCCAGAGAAACAGAATCAGTAGGATGTGTCTGTATATTTCCACACAGAAGACCGTTTTAAGGGATTGATGACTATGATTGTGGAGGCTGCACGTCCAAAATCTGTTAGAGTAGACCAAAAACCTGGAGACCCAGGAAAGATTTGATGTTTTAGCTCAAATCCAAAGGCATCCTATAGGTAAAATTTCCTTTTCCTCAAGGGATACATGTTTTATTTCTCTTATAACCTTCAACTGATTCTATTTGGTCCCCCTACATTGTAGAGGGTAAACTGCTTTATTCAGTCTTCTGATTTCAACATTAATCTTTCTTTTAAAAATACCTTCACAGCAAATTCTAAACTAATGTTTAACCACATATTTGGGAACCGTGGCTTAGCCAGATTGGCACATAAAGTTAAAGTTAACAATTATAATGGCCTAATGAAGCAATCTAGCTTAGCTATCATGCCTCATTTCAAGAAGCAGAAAGGAGGCAGTGGCCAAGGGCAAAAAGTGTATGACAGTGTCTGTTTCTAAGGGATTCTCTTAAGGGATTTTCCTGGAAATCCTAATCAACAAATTCTGCTTATATCCCAGTGACTAACCTTCATTTCAAAATAGTTTGGAAATTTTAATAGTTGGGTAAAACTAGTAGTTTGCTAAAGTCACTAATGCTGATAATCCAGGCCCCAGAGTGAATCTTTGTATTTATCCTGCTTGGGTTCCAAACCACTCTTTGGATTTGTGGCTTGATACATTCTATCAGTTTCCAGGAATTCTCAATATTATTTAAGTATTATTTCTGCTCTATTCCTTATTTCCTCTCCTGGCTCTCCAGTAACATACATCTTAGATATTTTTATTCATTATGTTCCTATGTCTCTTATGTGCTATTTTCTATTTTCCATACTTTTCTTCTCTCGATTCCTCAGTCATGATACTGTTTTCTGATCTATCTTCCAGTTTCCTAACATTTTCTTTGATGCCTAATGTGCTCTTAAACTTACCTGTTGAATTCCTAATTTTAAGTATTGAAACTTTCAGCTGTAAAACTACTTTTTTCATTGTTTCTAGTCCTCTGCTGAAATTTTCCACTGTCATCTAATCTCTTTAACATATTATTTTAAAGCCTGTGAATGCTACCTCAAATATCAGGATATTTTGTTGGCCTATAGCTATTCTCTAGTTTTCTGCTTGATTTTTGACCATTTGGTTTGTCTGCTGGTATGCCTGGTGAAGTTTTATTGCATGCCAGACACTGTAGAGGAAAAGTTATGGAGATAACCTGAGGCTCTGTGTGATATTATAGGCCCCCCAGAGATTATTTACTTTTGCTTCTGGCGACTATTCAGAGTAAAAACAGATCACTTTAACCCAATCAAGAACTAGCTGGCAAGAAAAAGGATTTCTTTTTTTTGTTTGTTGGTTTTTTTGTTTTTTTGTGCCAGTTGTCTATTTTTATTTCTTCCTTACTCCTAGGATACAATCTTTTGAGGATCCCAAATGACAGACCGAAATGTTAACTACAGCCCCTCTTTTTTGGTGAGCTCTGGATTCCAGTATTGTTCCTTCACCTGCATAAGACTAACAGAAACTCTGCCACCATTTTCTGTTCAGCTTCTTAGTGTTTCATTCACCACTTGTAAATCAGCCAATGCCTTGCGAGAGAAAAATAACATTTACCTTTGTGTATCTCTTCTTTCTAGCATTTTGGCCTCTTCTCTCTGTCTCAGTAACTTTCAGATGCCTTCAAAGATATATACTCTTAAATTTTATTCATTTCTAATTACTGTCAGTTGAAGGATTGATCTGCAATTCAGCATTGTCAGAAGTCTTCTGATTGATTTGTGAAGGACTGCCCTAGAATGAATCATGCTCTGTCATAATCTGAATTTATCAAATTGATCCACTAATTGCCAAATCTTCACTTCACTTTGTGCTGTTTAAACAGCCCCTGTTTCAGGGGCACCTGGGTGGCTCAGTGGTTGAGCATCTGCCTTTGGCTAAGGTTGTGATTCTAGAGTCCTGGGATCAAGTCCTGCATCAGGCTACCTGCAGGGAGCCAGCTTCTCCTTCTGCCTGTGTCTCTGCTTCTCTCTGTGTGTCTCTCATGAATAAATAAATAAAGTCTAAAAAAATAAAAAAATAAATAAACAGCCTGTTCCTCAGGCTACAAGGTGTTTAGGACATTGAGTTTTATTTTGTTTTGTTTTGTTTTGTTTTGTTTTGTTTTGTTTTTAGTTAATAGGGAATAAAAGGTTACATTACTCATTTTCAAATAAATAGTTTTCTCCTGAGTCTGAACTTTTATTTTACTTTGTGTCTAAGAATTCCATTTTGTTCCAGAAACACAGATCCTTATACTTTAGCAATGTGTGGAATACAAAATAGTCTGATACTTCCAAAATAGTACTCAGATTCCTTCATTTACTCAGTCCTTCTTACATGCAAGGCATTGTGCTTTGGGTTGTGAGAAAAGATTACAGAACCACAGAACTTTAGATCTGAAAGAAACTTAGAGATCATCTAATTAGATTCACTCATTTTACAGAAGAACTATTTGCTCCAAAACAAAAACTTTGTCCTTTTAACTCCTGCTCAAGATTTTTTTCATGATGAAGTGCTAGTTGTCGGTTTGAAAAAGTGATTTCCATTTATCTCTCTTCCTCCACTATAAACTTAAACTCTTGAAAAACTTTACTAAATAAAGTATACTTCTGAAATGATGATTCATGTAATCCTTATATAAAGTATAATCTTTCTACCAAATTTTTCAAAATAATGAATATAGCTCAAAAGAACCATTACTACCTTCAAGAAATTAATGGGAAAGTGGGACCCCTGAGTGGCTCAGAGGTTTAGTGCCTTCCTTTGGCCCAGGGCATGATCCTGGAGTCCCAGGATCGAGTCCCACATCGGGCTACCTGCACAGAGCCTGCTTCTCCCTCTGCCTGTGTCTCTGCCTCTCTCTGTGTGTCTCTCATGAAAAAATAAATAAGATCTTAAAAAAAAAAAAGAAAGAAATTAATGGGAAAGAAATTGCCCCTTCTGCCCGAAATTTACAATCTCTATGTAGAAAGATATATAAATGAATGATTATACCCTGAGGAAGTATGTTATATTGGTATATTATTTATGAAACACACACAAATCACATGCATTTATGTAACATATTCATGTATATGGTATATATGAATATGGTGGTCATCTTATGTCTGCCTCCTCTGATAGATTAGACGCTCCCCAAAAGCAAGAATTCTAGCCTTTCTTTTTTTAATATTTTATTTATTTATTAATGAGAGACACACAGAGAGAGGCAGAGACACAGGCAGAGGGAGAAGCAGGCTCCATACAGGGAGCCTGATGCAGGACTCGATCCCAGGACTCTGGGATCATGCCCTGGGCTGAAGGCGGCGCTAAACCGCTGAGCTACCAGGGCTGCACGAATTCTAGTTTTTCATTGTCAGCTTCAGCTTGGGGCCTGCAACAAAGCAAACTGTTAAATAAGTGAGATTTATTGATTTACGTAGATTTGAATCTACGTAACTGGTCAAGACAATAAATATTCTAAGAATTCAGAAGAGGTTAGGAGATTCTGAACTCAAATCATTAAGTAAAAACATCATGAAGATGCAGCGGGAGGTAGACTTCTGTAAACATTTGGGCTAACATGGATAGGATTAGATAGACTGCAATATGAGGTGGGATGTTGTATTAGTTTCCTATTGCTGCTGTAACAAATTACCACAAACCTAGTGATTTAAAACAGCACTAACTGATCATAGCTCTCAAAGTCAGAGGTCTGAAATGAGTCTTAATAAATCAAAATGTTGGCAGAATGTTGTCCTTTCGAGAGGTTCCAGGAGAGAATCTGTTTCTGTGCCCCTTCTATCTTCTTAAGACTACCTGAATTCCTTGGTTTATGGTCACTGCCTCCATCTTGGGGTGCGTCAGTGAACCTCAGCTTCTATTTATTTATTTATTTATTTATTTATTTATTTATTTATGAACCTCAGCTTCTGTCATCAAATCTCCCTCTTCTGCCTCTGGTCCTCTTGCTTCCCTCTTATAAGGGCCATTGTGATTACCCTGGGCATATCCAGATAATCTAAGATAATCTTCTCATCTCAAGATCCTTAACCACATCTGCAAAGTCCCTTTTGTCATCTAAATTAACATAGTCATAGAATCTGGGGATTGAAATGCAGACATGTTTGGAGGGCCATGATTTTGTCTATCACAGATGTTTTTTTTTAAAAAAATGGAGTTCAATTTGCCAACATATAGCATAACACCCAGTGCTCATCCCATCAAGTGCCCCCCTCAGTGCCTGTCACCCAGTCACCCCCAACCCCTGCCCACCTCCCTTTCCACCACCCCTTGTTCTTTTCCCAGAGTTAGGAGTCTCTCATGTTCTGTCTCCCTTTCTGATATTTCCCACTCATTTTTTCTCCTTTCCCCTTTATTCCCTTTCACTGTTATAAAAAATATAAGAGATGTTTCAAGCAGAGGTCTAATATAGTAGCCTTCAAAGTGTGGTCCCTGAACCAGCAGCAGTAGCATCACCTGGTAATTTGTTAGAAATGCACATTCTCAGGCCTTCCCCCAAAGCTGCTGAAGCAGAAACTCTGGTGAGTCCCAGGGACCTGTGTGGTCTCAAGCCCTCTAGGTGATTCTGATACACACTAAACCACTCTGACAGCTGCTACCCTAGAGTTTGGAAAAAAGCATAACAAGTTCAGAGGGCTGGGAGCAGTTGAATTTCACAGGGGTGGAGGGTTCCTAGAACATACGAACACTGAGACTACGTGGAAAGAACCAGAGCCTGGACTTTCCAGTGAAGGGGCACATCACAAGTAAATTTCTGGCTCCAAATAAGAATCGAGTGGCCTTCTTACACATTTCACAAAATAAGTTACTTAACTGAAAAGGCTCATTGATGTCAGGAGGCATAAAATTAATCTGTTCAAACTCACAAATGTCACAGACTGACCTAGAAAAATAATTTCTCTTACTTTAAAAAAATGCAAATCAAAAATTTACGGTAAGGATTTCCAGATCAAAGACACAACTCTGAAAGAAAAAGAAAAAGACATAACTCTGTATCAGAATAAAGAAAATCTTCAACAGATTACCGAACATTTTAAGTTCATAAAGTCTCCCTCGAATTAGGTTTGACAACAGCTATAATTCATCGGCAATTTTACCATTTTCATTTTTTTTTCCTTGAACAAGCAGCACAGTGAGGAATTTTTAACAACACTGTTGTTATCTCTGGAAGGCTAGACCCTCTGAAGAATCGCAGGTGACTTCCCAGGAGGCTTGATTAAGAGCAGAGGACAATTGCCTTTCCCAAGGCAGAGGAATGGGGCCATTTAGAATTGTGCTCTCCTGGAGGCAAACAGGAAACAGGAAGCTCGCTGTCAGCCATTCTTACCCTGCCCCCACTGCAGGAAGAGCAGTAGGAGGAGCCCTATCAGTTACTTTGACCCAGCCCAGGAAATAAGATGGCTTATTCAGTGTATAGATCTGGGCGGTCGTAGGTAGAGTGCAGACAGCAGCTCTAACCCAGTAACTCCCCCTGACAGCCAGCCAGATAACATCCATTCAGGGTGAATACTGAGGAAATGAAAAGGCATGTATACTCAAAACACATTAATTAGGCTTTAAACAAAAGGGGAGAGAACAGTTTTGTCAAAAAAGCAGTAAACAAGCAGACGACAGGCGATCTTCCATCTCCCAGAGTCTTCTGTTGGGCCCAGAACTCCTCTGGGTGAGCCCCATCCTAAACCACACCATAGTGTAGCACTCGGCCATGAGAACCCAAAATAAGAATAAATAGTAAGATGAGGTCTAGCACCCCCTAGCAGATATAACAATAATAAGGTGCTTCCATATTTATTGCTGTACCTGGCTTCTTGGGTTTGGTGGAAGTGTGTGCGCCCGCAGGTTGGAACATTTCTTCTGTGGATGTTTCTCCACAAGATTTAACGAGACTCTGGAATGAGCCTGAGTTTAGAAATAGAAGAAGTATTGAATGTGCAAAAAGATATCAATATATAAATATCACCATAATTAAACATCCTAAAGCTTCTCTTTGGGGCAATTAGAAGGACCTACTATGACCTACATTATTCAGGCATAGAATCAAGGATCTGTACTTGGAGGTTGTTATTTGTGGAATGAGAAGAAGAAGAATTCAGGTCATGTATCAAGTGTCATTGTTAATTCATCTAAATGCAGGTTCTGATTGCTGCCAGGCCAAACCCACTGATCATATGACTTAACATAGGTTCAAATGTGTTCTTCCTTCAAACTTCTTTAGCAATGGCATCAGCAGCCCAGTCACCCAGGAGAGGACTGTTAGAGCCTTTCTTGTGTTTATCCTCTCCTTTTCCCTCCCAGTTTCCTCCATACACACATGGTTTGAGTCACTTGAGACCCTTACTCATTCTACCTCTGAAATGCCTTCCCCTCTGCCTCCCTCAATTCCCGCAGCCCTACTTTTGGCCCCATTCAACTCTCTCAATCTCTTTCCTCTGTGCTACTAAACCCGCCCCTTGACTCATGTCCAGATCCTTGAAGAGTTGACCAGAAGGCCCAGACACCTTCAACACAGTAGGCCAAATGTCCCTCGTGTTCATTTCATTCCCCTAGAAAACTTCAATGGTTCTTTCGTCAATGTTACCACATCTCTTTTATTTTAATGTAATCATTGTATAAAATTATTTTCTTGAGATATAACTTACATAAACTAAGGACACAAATCTTAAGTATTGATTAACTTTTACATATGAGTACACCTGTAACCACCACCACATCAACATATCAAATAACTCGGGTAGCTCAGCAAACTTTCACATGCCTCCTCCTCCTCTCAGTCACTACTTTACCACCTAAAGGTCACTACCATTCTAACTTCTGCCACAATAGATTCATTTATCTGTTTCTAAGCTCTATATAAATGAAATCATACAGCGTATATGTTTTTGTGTGTGTTCTACTTTTATGAATATACCACAACTGATTTATCTGCTCTGTGAATAAATACATTTGGGCTGCTTCCATTTGGGAGCTATTATGAATAAAGCTGCCGTGAGCATTCTTGGACCTACCTTCTCTTGTGGACATATGGACTTATTTCTGTTTGGTATATACCCAGATGCGGAATTGCTGGGTCACACTGTCTGTGTGAGTGTGTGTGTGTGTGTGTGTGTTTACTTAAACATGTACTGCTAAACGGCTTTCCAAGGTAGTTGTCTTTACCACTTTCTAGATCTCTGATTTATTCCAATAGTTGTGCTATTTTAGTATTAGTTATTCATATGTCTAGTCTCTGACTGCTTTTGAGCTCTTTGAACACAGATCCCTATGTTGCCCTACCCCATATACCCAATATACAGATAATGCTTACAATTAAATATTTATATTACATACAAGTAACCAATGAAATGCATTCATAGAGCATGGCAGGGTAGAAGGGCTTAGGAATCTCACACCTACCTCTCTCTGGACCCAGCCCAGAGGTGACACATGCCCATCCTAGCTCTGTCAACACCTCAGTCACCCAAGAAGAGGTGGAATAGTCAAATCAGTTCCCAATATTTCTTGAGCCACTGAGTGCCCAAAGCTCAGTTGCATCCATCTCCCTGGTATTACCAGGCTTTAAACTTGCTGGTATGTATTCAGTCCCTCATTAAGCTGCTGGAAACTTTAATAGGCTAGAAAACCTCCCAAATTCAACTCTTATTTTCCCTGTGACTTTGTGCACGCTCGTTATGAAATGTGCTAAGGAAAGTGTGCTCATTAACTATCCAACCTGCCTTCTAACGTGGAATCAATTAGTGCCGAAGCCTTCCACCTCAAGCCGGAGATAGAAAATACCTCCCAGAGAAACACCCCAAAAGATGCATGTCCCTTGATCTGTTTGCGCAGATGGAGGGTATTAGTTACACAAACACGTGGAGAGGAGATAGGATTACGGGGGGGAAGTCCTCCAAAGTCCTCCAGCTCTCCCTGAAAGTGCATTTCTTGTCCTTCCTGTTTTTGCTTCTGAGGCTTAAATTTTTCACCGCTCTTATATTTCGGTGAGTGTCATGGCACGAACCATTCTGTGCTCCCTTTTGCAGAGACTGTTTTCTGCTTTTGGATGTTGCTTTTAATAAAACCTTGGCTCTAGACAGCTTCAGCAACCACATCCAAAAGAAGCCCTCCACGACCTTGAAACCATTGCCCTCCTGCAACCAGAAGTGAAAGGAAGCTCCTGGAGATAAAATTTTATACAACTATGCAAAATGGAGAATATATATTGCTATTATTTTCTTTTATTCCAGGAGGTCAAGTTAAAATGTCCTTTTGATTTTAAGTTGGGTTGTTTTTTTGTTTTTTTTCTTTCAGGCAAAAGAAGCTTGCATGTCTGATCTACTTGCCATCGCTACCCTATTCAATAGGAGAGGTTGGATGGGGGAAAGTTGATCTGGCAATAGGCAGCCACTCTGTGAAACAGAGGCACCTCATTTTCCCATCTTAAGAGATGCCTCTAAAATAAGCCCAACAAATAAGTATTTCTGAACACCCTCTGGCTTTTCACCAGCCTGTAGCTCCCACCTCCCACTCTCATAATCACGGTTAATAAAATGACTGCTGTTGAAATTCACTGAAACCTGGCAAACATTGTCATTCATCCTGGGCCAGGGGTGAAGTTACCATTGGCCAAGCAGGATGAACAATGTAATAATCTGGCTTCTGCTTTAGGAAAACCTCAGGCAGTTTAAATAGTTATTTGTCCTGTGACATTTTCATAGGTTTTACAAATGTCCCACCCGATCTCCCCCTGCCAAGTCACTATGCTACTCACACCTCAGGATTCCCAATAGAGATGGCACATAATCTCCAACTCAAGTACATCTTTGTACTTAAATATCAAAAAGCAAAAAGTGGTAGCAAAGGAAATATAGATATTTTTACATTGCAGAATGCATTAATTATCATTTAAAACAAAATACGTAGGGGCACCTGGGTGGCTCAGTGGTTGAGCTCTTGCCTTCGGCTCAGGTCATGATCCTGGGGTCCTGGGATCGAGTCCCACATCGGGTTCCCCCCAGGGAGCCTGCTTCTCCCTCTGCCAATGTCTCTGCCTCCCTCTCTGTGTCTCTCATGAATAAATAAATAAAATCTTTAAAGAAAAAATAAATAAGTGAAACAAAATATGTAATTTAGTTATGTGAATATTTCCCACAACTTTTAGCCCAAAGAATCTCCCTTTCTTTTATCTCTTTTACCTTAGATCTCACCTCCTTTCACTTCTTTCTTTAGTACCTACTTCTATCTTTTCCTTTCCCTCCTTCCCCCCCTAACACACACCCACACACTTTCCTGCTTTGGCCTGTCCCCACATCGCCATGACACCACATCTAACTGATGCTGTGGATCTGAACAACCTCATGATATATAATTGCTCCAACTAACCCAACACATTGGCCTTTTGTGAGTACCAAGCAAGTACCATCTTCACTACTATTTACATGTCCCTTCCAGGCAGGCCCATGGCACAAGGGGATAGCAGAGTTTGCACTGTTGTCCCATGACTCGGCCATGGAATAATTACATAATAATAATTACACTTTGACCAGGCACCATGGTTTCAAAAATAAAGTTAGAAAAGTTAAAGTAAAAATAAAAATACTAATAGTTAAGTCTAATAATGATAGTTATAATAAATTACACATAATCCTACCCCAGGAGTACCAATTTCATTTTTTATATTTTTAATTTTACATAATTGAATATATTGCATGCACATGTTAATTTTATGCTTTTTTCTATTTAACATTATGCTAAACATTTCCCCATGTTTCCACATAATCTTAACATTTCATTTTACAATGACTGCCCAGTGTTTTTACCTACAATTCATCTAATCTTGTCATCACTAATGTCAACTGGATAGCCTAGCAATTCTTTTTTTTTTCTAAAGATTTTATTTATTTATTTGAGAGAGAGACCATGAGCAAGAGTGGGTGGAGGGGCAGAGGGAGAGAGAGAAGCAGACTCCCCACTGAGCAGGAAGCCCTACCTGTGGCTGGATCCCAGAACCCTGGGATCATGACCTTAGCCAAAGGCAGATGCTTAACCAGCTGAACCACTGATAGCCTATCAATTCTAAGACTACACTCCAAGTGTAGTAGATGTGATTAAAGTTATAACCACTTTAAAATAGGTCACTGTCTGGCCTCATATTGCAATGGGTTTCCATGATGTTTCTGATATTTTGAGATTGCTATGTGCCCAATGTAGCACCATCCTACCACCACCATCATCATCATCACTACCACCATCACCATCAACCCTAATGTCTACCATAATTTAAAACCCTCAATAAGCTTTTAGTGTGTGCAGAACACAGTACCAGGCACTTGGGGGAAATACAAAGCATGTAAAGCACATGTTCTTTATTCTTGCGCATACCAGAGCTAGTCTAAAAACAGCTTCAAAATGAAAAGGCAATAGATATCCAAGAAATGTCACTCAAAAACTCATATTGTTATCAGGAAATTATAGGTAAAAAGTAAAAACTATTACCTGGAATACAAAGATAACTGAAAATAATGCATAATGGAACTCTTTTATTAATTGAGGATAATGGCTTGAGAGCCTCTTTCCACCTCACATATTTAAACATAGAGGAGAAATGAAGATCCAAGTCAGCTGTGTGTGCTACACTCTTTCTTTATGGTATTTTCAGCCTTGATCATGTAGTCTCCTAGTTGTTATGTCAAATTAAAATAACTATTTGCATATATGATATTTAATTATGTGCAATGAATTTAAGAAAATAAGATTCTGACTCTTTGTTTTCCAAAATATTCTAAATACCATTAGAAAAAGGAAGTTTTGAATTCTAATCAGTGGATACTAAGCAGATTGCAAGTCTAAAATTAAGTACTGTCTCTGCCAATTTATTCAAATGAATGTGCTTGTCTCCTATAGCCTATCATGCATTTTTGAAGCTGACCTGATGTATTTGGTAGCTAAAAGGACACATATTTTTGAAGAATGAAAAACTTTCCACTTCTTACTAATTAAGAATTTTCTTAATTTTACATATGTACAGTCCCCTCTAAATATATACTAAGACCAAACTAATAAAATGAGCCTATGTCCTTAGGAAACTATATCAGCTGAAAATAAAAATAGCTTGTAGGTAGTACATAAATTGTATATAAAGTGTTTTTCTGAAACACTAGGATGTGCGTATTTATGATTAGTTTCCTCAAGAACATTAAATATCTTCATGCCCTCTTGTTTAGACCATTACATTATATGGCAATTTTTTTTCATAGAAAATGTCCTACTTTTTCATCAAAAGTAAACGTCCACGTATCTGGAACCCATGGTATCCAATCAGTGAGAATGTCTTCAGATTGGAGTAAACTCTCAATCATCAGAAGGTTTCCCCATTGTTTCTCAACTCTGACTTAGTAGATGTCCTTGCCCCTGGTTCTAATGAAATCTTTCTATGTCAGGCCTTTCTTTGGAGCAGATTTATTTTCCTTTCATATTGGGTCAATACTTCTTTTAATTTTTCCTAATACCTTGTTTTTTCTGTGACTTTAATTTTCATCCATCCATCTAGCCAACTTCTCATTTATTTTATGTATAAATTCTCCAAGGATCATGTTTTCACTTTTTTTTTTTTAAGATTTATTTTATTTATTGGGTGGGAGGGAGCTGAGCATGGAGTCTGACACGGAACTCAATCTCACATCCCCGCCATCATGACCTAAGCCAAAACAAGCTCAACCACCTAGGCATCCCCCATGTTTTGTAAGTAATATAGTGATGTCTTTAATTTAAAACATTTCTTTCCTGTGAAAAATTGAAAACATTTTCAGATACTTATTTTTATAATAATCTTTAAGCTTTAGAAGTCGAGAGAATATGATTTCTCTTATGGAAATACAGCTGAAAAATCAAAACAAAAACTAAAAGGTTCACAACCACTCATCAGAAAAAGTCTATACTCTTTCATTGAGTATTCAAGTCCTTCCATAATCTGACCCCTGATCTGCCTTTGTAATCTTACCCTCCACTCCTCAAAACTACTGCTTTCAGGGCTGATAAATTCAAACCATTATTCCACGGTCCTCATCTGTAAAATGGATTAATAATCTTTGTTTCTAATGGTTTCTGTATAAATTAAGCATGAACATACTGGGCATAGAGGCTAGTCCATCATAAATGTTGAGAAAATAGGAGGAGGCATAGAAGTAATACAGAGTTGGGTCTAAATCTCAGAGAATTGCTTCTCATGGCATCATTACTTTCTGAGCCTCAGTTTCCTCATCTGTAAAATAAAGATATACTGTGAGGTATGGCTTGACACAAAGCACCTAGCACAGAATCTGGTAGAGAGCAGGCTCAAAGTAGACACATGTATTGAGATAATAAATGAATGTTATTATCCTCTGCAGACAGTAAGGGAGATTGACATAGATTTCCAGAGATCCACTTTTTTTAAAAAAAGATTTATTTATTTTACAGAGAGAGAGAATCTCAAGCAGACACCACATGAGTGTAGAACCAGACACCATGCTGAGTGTGGAACCAGACGCAGGGCTCAGTCTCATGACCCTGAGATCATGACCTGAGCCAAAATCAAGAGTCAGACGCTTAACTGACAAGACATCCAGGCACCCTCAAGGACTCACTTTAAATCACCTCTCCAAACCAGGGAACATGTGCTCTCAGAAGGCAGTGGCAAAGCAACATCATTGAATTGCCTTCCAAAATTTATTCCAGAGCTCAGCTTTGTTCAGAAAAGCCAATCTGAAATCTGGCTGCCTATGAGGGCTGGCTCTGGACACAGTGAAAAAATGAAGAGTGAAGTCCCTTGGCCAAAGCGGGCCTGGCCAGTTACCTGAAACAATAATCAGACACAGATTAATCCATTTTAACCTTTGTTAGGGCAGTTCTTATCTCTCACAGACCTTCTACTCTGGGTTACCTCCCCATGAAGAATGGGAGACAACAAGGTTAATAAAGCAAAAGGCACCTCTTTGCTAACAAAACGTTACGTTTGTCTATCTTTAAGTTTAGAATCAGAAACATGAGGGTTTCTGTAATAAACACAAGAGAATCTGAAAATGGAAATTTCAATCCCTACTAGAATCCAGAGAGACAGACATTTAGGATCAAGAAGCAGAAAAAAGGGCAAATAGCCAGTCCAGGAAGGTAGGAGGGGAAAAGAAAAACCATTGGGAGGGGAGGAAGGTGGAGAGAAAGAGGCCAAGCAAGGAAAAAAGGAAACAAGAAACCACCAGGGAGCCTCTGAAGAAACAATAAATTCATAAAAGAGGGACACCTGGGTGGCTCAGGGGTTGAGCATCTGCCTTTGGCCCAGGGCATGATCCCAAGTTCCAGGATCGAGTCCCACTCGGGCTCCCTGAGAGGAGCCTGCTTCTCCCTCTGCCTGTCTCTGCCTCTCTCTCTGTGTGTGTCTCTCATGAATAAATAAATAAAATCTTTTTTAAAAATTCAAAAAGAAAGAGGTGAAGTAAAAAAATAAAAATAAAAAAAAATAAAAATAAAGAAAAAGAAAGAGGTGAAGTTCTGATGCTGAGGAATTGGATCCAACAGGGAAGGGAGGGGGCAAAAATTAATGCATGGGGTATTGGGGGCCCTGAGCTGGGTCCCTGGCACACCTGTGATCATAACTCCTATATTTCAGATGAGGACCATCAACAGTGACTGAATAAACTTTACAGAATGATTAGAACAAAAATTCAGCCAAGTCTCTGACAACATAAGGAGAAAGAGGACACAAAACTAACTAATTCCCATTATTGCATTTGAGCCTCATTCCTGGTCTTTATCTCATCAGTAGTATGTCAGTGAGAAGGTTTCTAATCAAGTCCAGTTGTGGGAGTAAGTACCTCTGCTCTCCCACTCACAGGTAAAGACAGAGATCATTTCTTATTCATCGCTGTCCTCTTAGAACAACGATCGTACATAATGGATATGTCACAAAAGTTAGCTGAATTTCACCGAAGAGGTGATACATCACCGAAGAATGTTCACGTCCAATTTTTCTTATAACAACGAACAAAGGCTGAAGCCCTTGGATAAGGCAAATGCTCACCCTCCAATCAAGCACCCCCGAAAATATTCAACCTCCACTCCTGCCTTTGGCTTTCTGCCATGAGTTGCTGATGCCATCAGGATTATTAAAGTTAATAGAAATCCTCTTGCAAGAAATGGAGAGAGGAAAGCAACCCTACCAGAGCATTTAATCATGTAAACCCTTATCTTATGTAGTGCTTGGTATCCTTGGTTATTTTCCGGTGGTACTGAGTCTCTGATTCTTCAAAATGAATTGTGTCTTGCTAAGTCTTTTTCCTTCCGTGTATCCCTCTGGTAGGCCTTCAAACCTAAATGTTTCACCAATACTAACAGCTTTAACATAGAATTTAGAAATGCCCTCTCTAAGTCTGTCTTTGAAAAAAAGAATTAAATTATCACCCTCATTCTTCAAGCGTTTCTGGAAAGCAACCCTATTTAAACCAAAGCGAAGAATCAGTAGATTAGGTTGATAAAATAGCCTCGAGTCCCTTTTATGTTCTAGTTTAGACTGCCCTTATCTCTTGTTTGGATAAGCTTCTTACCTGGCTTCCCTGTCCACAACTTCTTCTCGTCAACTCATTCTTTTCACTGCTGCCAGAAGGATGTTTGCAAAACACAGCTTTGTTCGGGTCACCCTCACACACACACACCCACACACCCCCACACACACCCCTCAGAAATCCTTAACGGCTCTCTCTTGCCTATAGAATGAACATCCAGGACCTTCCAAAGTCCAACAACAGCTTACCCCTTTTATCTCAACACCTTAAATCTACCCATACAACCTTCATTCCAAGCTCAACAGACCATTTGCTGAATACGCCATGCATTTTCGGGCCTTGCTATTAGGTTCATTCAATTTCTTCACCCTAGATGGCCCTTCTTCCAATTCTTCATCTACCAAATCCAACTCATCCTTCAAGACACAAATTAAGTTTCACCCTTCTATAAAACCACCTCAGAGATTCCCGATGAAACTAATTATTCTTTTTCTGTGTTCCCACTAATAAACACTTATATTCTTTATGTTTCTGTAATGGTTGGTGTTATAATGGTATCTCTGTGGCTAGTCCAGAAGCTCTCTGAAAGCAGGTCCCATAAATTTATTATTCATATTTGTTTCTGCACAGTGGTGAGCCCAGGGTCCTGCACAAAGTAGGAGACTAATAAGTAAAGAATGAAGGAATGAAAAAAATGAATGAATAAGTACATGACATAGTATAGTCAGTGAACCGTCAGCAGTTTCTTCATCGATGGAGTGAGACAGATGAAGTTTATGAATTGGAACACTTGGCTCAGTCCCTTTAGAACCAAGGGAGCAAAGAGATGCACTTAACTGAAAATATACATTTTGCTCAAAATAAGGGAAAGGTATCTCTTGGTGAAGATGATAGTTCATCCTGATGGTTGGGCCCATTAAATATTTTTCCTTTTTCGCTTCTAGCCTTGTACTGTGGTTGCCCTTGGCCCAGTTTGCTCAATGCCCAGCAGATGGGAGGTGCCCAGCCCCTTCTGGGACCCGAAGCCCAATCAGCAGTGCCTCTCAGACTAAGAGCTTCTGTGTTTAGGACTTAGGGTTTTCCACAACAGGTCAGGATCCCAGTGCTAGGTGCCAATGGAGCAGCAGCATAGCCAGGAGAAATACTGGACAGAAATGAAGGAATCAGGAAGAAGACAGAAAGCATGAAAGGAAACCAGAGTGGGCAGAGAGCAGATGGTAGAGGCTAATGGAGATTCTTTTGTCAGGTCTTATGGGCTGGGGAAAGTTCCACTTGAAGTTGACTCCTGTACCAGGCTCCTAAGCACACTCCTGTGATCCCTGGTGACTCCTGACAAGCCAAGAACTCAGATCCTAGCTTAAGCCAAGTTCTCTGGGGCTAGAATCAAATGTATTTTTTTTTAAGATTTTACTTATTTATTCATGAGAGACACACAGAAAGAAGCAGAGACACAGGCAGAGGGAGAAGCAGGCTCCATGCATGGATCTCGATGTGGGACTCGATCCCAGGACCCCGGGATCACACCCTGAGCCGAAGGCAGATGCTCAACCACTGAGCCATCCAGGCATCCCAGAATCAAATGTACTTAAAACCATAGGGAAATTAAGTTCTAATTTCTAGAACTTAACTACTTACCACATACCTTTGTGATGTGAGTGAGTGTTGGTGAGCGAAAAGGGGGTTGAAAGGAAAGCTAGAGAAATGGAACGCCTTTACCTCCCTTATCATGCCAACATATTGTGAATGCTTTCAGCAGTATTTATTTTAGCAATCTTAAAATTGGTGTGACATAAAATTGGTGTGTTGTCTTGGTGTGACAAGACAATGCCAAGTGAAATCATGACCATATTAAGATGTGTATAGGCAGGGCATTCTTATTATCCCTATGGCACCATGGATAAAAAGCTTAGCCCCTCTCCCAGTTAACCGATCTGAGTGTAAAAGGGGAAGGGTAACTTTTGTTCTAGATTGCAGAATTTTGACTATATGTAATTGAATTAACAAGAAATGAACACCTTATTGAACAGCCTCATGGCTCCCTGATTATGAAGGAGTGACCATTTCTGCTTCCTCAAAACAGGCCTGGAAAATAGATTCTCATGAGGCAGCAGAGAGGAAGACAAGTAACAGAACTAATGATCAAAGTATCTGGCTGCCTGTTTGGGGAAGCTCTCCAGGTTGTGTTTACCGACCCCCTGCCTCTCTTCCTCCTAAACACAGAAGAAAAACAAAGTGGGATCCTGAAGTACATTTCAGAAGCCCCCACACAAAATTCAGGATTAAAATCAGGGACATTAGAGCTATAGAAATAATTGAGTTACTAGGTTAAGATAGATGCTGACATAGAAGCGCAGGAAATGCCAGGGACCAGACCCACAATGTAAGGGGGAGAAAAACATAAGCCTCTTAAATGTTTTGACTGATTTTCCTCCAGAACCTTTCAGAGCTATAGTTATATCTTTAGATGAGTGTTCTCCCTCTAATTAAGGAAGACAAGTCATGTATAAAAATAACCATAGGAGCAATAGGG
Organism: Nyctereutes procyonoides; assembly: GCF_905146905.1. NCBI lineage: Eukaryota > Metazoa > Chordata > Mammalia > Carnivora > Canidae > Nyctereutes > Nyctereutes procyonoides. The sequence goes on along the minus strand of NW_026575021.1, from coordinate 7,559,698 downwards.
GGAGGCAAGTTCTCTAAGATTTATGTGTACTATGTGTTTGATGCAAGAAGAGGGAGAGACCTTCCTGGCTGAGGGAGTGGAGATGACCTCATGGGGGGGAGAAGGAGGGCAAAAGGACTGTGTCTTCAAGGATGTCGACAAGCAGAGATGAGAGTGAAGAGCATTCAAGGAGAAGAGAGCAATGTGAATAAAGACACAGAGGGAGTTCGGCTTGATTGATGGGTAAGATTCAGAGTATGGCAAAAGTGGAATGGAAGGGTGAGCTGGGACCAAGTCGTGAAGGCCTTGAATGCAAAGCTGAATCTGTACTCAGTAAACACTCTGGGGTCATTGAAGGTTTATGGGCAGTAATGTGATCCAAGCTCTGATTTTTTTTTTTTTTTGATTGCTCAATTGTTTATTTCCCAGGTGAGAAGGCAGGGGATAGATGTGACCAAGCAAGAGAGCGAGAAGGAAAAGCCACTTGGGAAACTATTGCAATAATCTGGTGAAAAGGAATGATGATTTGAAACAGTGGAACAGAAACATCTGATGATGCCACTACTGACAATGATGGTCTGCAATAAGCAAAGAAGCCTTAAGTGGTGATTAAATCAAGCAGAACTGTCAGAATGAGCATCTGAAATAAATATGACAGTGAGACTTAAAATGTTTTTGCAGTTCATGGCACTAAAAGGCCAAGTCCACAGTGATTGGTCTTCTGAAAGGTTGACATGGCTATTAATGGAAAGGCCAAGTACCCACTGCTGTCAGGAAAACAGTTGTTCTGGAAGCCACAGGCCTGGAGCAGCATCTTCAAATATAAAATATGATAAATATATTAAGAAACAGATCATGACATAAAGAACTGTTCTAAAATTCATGGAAGGAGAAATATCAATGGGCTATAATATTTTTTAAAAAACTGAAACCTCACTAACTACAAAGAAAAAAACAGATAGATAACATTTCTTACCTATCAGTTTTTCAAAGATTGTTAAAACCTTTTAATACTCAGGTTCAGGAGAGTGCAGAAATCATTTGGTAATAAGTAACAAGAGTCTTAAACTTGCTCATGCTCTTTGGCTCAATAATTCCATTTCTAGAAATGGTGCTAAGGAACTGATTGTTGATATTTGTGAATATTGAGTTTATTACCAAAAATTGGAAATAACCCAAAAGTCCATAATTAGGGATTTCTTAAGTAAGTTTAGTTTCATCCATAAACCAAAATACTATGTAGCCATTTAAAAGTATACTGTAAAACATGATGTAGTAACTTGGAAATTGGCTCATTATATATTAATTGGAAGAACCATATATGAGCAAAACAATATATGAAATATAATACCTTATTTTAAAGATTTTATTTATTTATTTATTTTGGAGAGAGAGGGTGAGTGCAAGCAGGGGGTGGGGCAGAGAGAGAGAGAGAGACAAGCAGACTCCTCCTTGAGCACGGAGCCTGACTTGGGGCTCGATCCCACCACCCTGAGATTGTGACCTGAGCTGAAATCAAGAATCTGATGCTGAACCAACTGAGTCACCCAGGGGCCCCAAAATACAACACCATTCTTGAAAAATATATGATATAGGATTGAAAAACTATACTATATGCTAAAGTTAACGATGCTTATCTCTGAAGGGTAAGGTAATCTTTTTTGTAGTTTTTTTAATCTTTTTTGTAAAGTTTATATTTTTAAAATATTTTTGTAAAATATCTATAACTTTTTAAACCTTTTTTGTAAAATTACTATAACAAACATCTACTACCATAATAAGAAAAACAGATATTTTTTTAAATTTATTTATTTATGATAGTCAGAGAGAGAGAGAGAGAGAGAGAGGCAGAGACACAGGCAGAGGGAAAAGCAGGCTCCACGCACCGGGAGCCGGACGTGGGATTCGATCCCGGGTCTCCAGGATCGCGCCCTGGGCCAAAGGCAGGTGCCAAACCGCTGCGCCACCCAGGGATCCCCGAAAAACAGATATTTTTAAAACAGAACTGGTTAATGGGCCTCGGCACTATAATTATTGTCACAAATATTTATTGAGCACCTACTATGGGCCAGTAGATCTAGGTGATAGGAAAGTGGGCAACATCCCTGTTCTCATGAGACTTGTGATCTAGAAGATTTCATTTTTATTCCTCATTTAAAGCGGGGAAGGTAAGTACCTTTGCAGCAAGACTCCTTCGGTTGCAACTAACAACATACAGTTCAAATTGGCTTTGGCAGAAAAGAAAATCCAGCAGGTCACAAAACTGAAGCTCATGTATAATTAGATTATTTGGAAACTTCAGAACTTGATATCTCATGAAATTGCAGCCTACTTTTCTTTGTGATTGCTCATTATTAGCCAGGCTTTCCTGATAGTGTAAAGATGGCTGTCAACAAATCCAGACTTATATCCAAAGTGCTTAACAACACAATGCAGAAATACAGATACTGTCTTTCCAATAGTTCAAAAGAAAAAAAAAGGAAACAAAGAATAAAGTCCAATTGGTTTTGACAAGACTATGAGCCCATCCCTGAACTACTCACCACCACGGACTGAGGAATCTAATGCCATAAGGGGCCATTCCTAGGTCACATGGCCTCTGCTGAACAGAAACTAAGAGTGGAGGAGACATTTCCTCCAAGCAAAATCACAAGGCTGCTACCAAAAGAACAAGAAATGGAGGCTGAGGCAGTAAAACAACAGAGATGTCCACTATAGACTTATGGCAGAAGCACAGAAGCCCAATGGATAAGTTGGAGTCCTGTCTTCAAAGTATGAGACCTAATCCCCCCAAAAACAAGCTTCATTTGACACTGTATTTAATAATGTACCTAGAGAATGTGAACATCACCAGGAAAATTTACTTTTAGACTCACATCAATCTAATTGTAGATATATTTTGAAGACATTCTTACTTATATGTATGTTTTGCCACATACATATATGATCTCATACATATTATGGGTGAACAGAGAATCAATGATGTTAGAAATCGGCTTATTTGGCACCCAATGTGAGGGGCATCCAACGTCTTGCCACTACACAGCAGCTAGGCCAGGAACTCTGACTTACCTCTTCCCTTCCAGCATTTCTGCTGCAACTTGAGGACTCTCTATCCCATATAACTCCAGCCAACAATAATTTTTCAGACTTTTAAGATTACACTGAGAATGAAGTACACTTGAAACTTTAGTAGATCAGCTCATAAACACCTCATTTTTGCTCTGGCTAAAGATTAAACAGTCTCTATCCATAGGAACAGCTAGCTAATTAGCAACATACGTCCCCCATTTATCCCTAAGGCTCACTTCAAGTAAGTGCTTCCTTTATTAATTATTTTCCATAAGTATTTTAGCATTTCAAAGCTCACACTTAATACTAAGAAATCAGGCTTGCCAAATATATTCAGAGTAGAACATCTGTCATTTTATAGGTAGTTCTACCTTCTGCTCACCTGTCTCTCCATAACTGGGAATGAGATTCATGTTTGGTTCTAGGGCTTGGGTACATATGGAGGGTGCTGAGTTTGGGGGGAAAAGATCGAGGTCTAGTAATTTGGATTCAGGTGCAAGATTAGAACTGGTCCAAAAGTAAGTCTGATTTGATGCTGAGTGAATGAGTATAAGTCACTGCCTTTAATAACTTCCTTTCCACCTGTGCACTTGGTCAAAGACCCTATAAGCAGCTGTGTCTACGATTCCACAGCTCAGGGACTTCCTCCAGGTTCCACCTCCCATTCTTTACTTTGAACCCCATTGTTTTGGTCTGGTTTCCCTGGTTCCTTCCTGTTTCCTTGAATCTGGATTTCCCCTCTTTGCCTATTCCCTTTAGGTTGATAACTGGGTAGCCTGGCTTGCTTCACTCCACTTTGGACCTGCAAACATAAGCTCTACAGCCTGTGGTCAGTCCTTTCTACCCTTCCCCATACCAAGCCAGGATCATTCCAGCTAGGCTGGGAGTCTTTGTCCAGTGGCCTGACCCTTGCTTGTCTGAGAAGAGAGACTGGAAACTGAATTCTCTTGAATAGAGCTTCTGGAGTCCATTTAGCCTAAGATAAAGATTAAATATAGGATGGGTCAGGAACTCAGTGACATATACTAATTGAGCACTTCTTATAAGCCAGGTACTACTCTAGATGCTGGAGATATATCAGGCAACAAAACAAAGTCTCTGATTTCATGGAGTTTGTAATAGAGGGTGGAAAGGATAGAAATATAAGCAACGAGACAAAATAATTATAACTACAAGTCAGGTTAGGCTTGTGCTATAACGAAAATAAAGCAGGGTGATATAGACAGATTCTAGGGTAGTCAGGGAAGACCTCTTGAGGAGAGATATGGGTGACAAGGAAAGATATGATATGAGGAGACATGTGAGCGACAAGACCTCTTGAGGAAAGATATGAGAAACTGGCATCAGGAAGATTTGAGGAAAAGGGTTTTGAAGGAGAGAAAGAAACAGATATAAAGTCCCTGGGACAAGAATGAGCTTGGCATCTTCCAGAGATGGAAAAAAGACCAGTGGGGCTGGAGTCCAGACACAAAGCTATAATCAACAAATAAATGATTTGCCTTAAACATGAAAGAGGGCTCAAAAAGTCAGCTTAAGAAATGTGCCAATTTTTCTTCACAATTCACCCAGGATTGCAACATAAATATGATGCATACTTGTATAAGTTTGTGTGGGCACAAATCTTATTGGCAGCTCTAGTAAATAAATGTAGGACCAGTTGGGGTCTCCTTGACGCCTATCACAACTGTGAACACAGCCTCTGATAACACTGTTTTGTCACTTTTCACTCCCACCAGCAATGAAGACAGATAAATGGCTTCCTGACAAATGGCCCCACTCTCCAAGGCCCAGGGCTCTGAAGGAAGGAGACTTGCAGGAGACATGAGCCTTGGAACATTTCTCAGGGTGGACTCTTTGAAGGGTTCATGGCCATGAGCCCTCTGAGTCTGCGCCAGAAGGAGCCACTGCATTATTTCTTCTGAAAAATTAGATTTTACTTGCAGCTCATTAAAATTTCAAAAGGCTTATGGAATGGATTCCAGACTATGTACTGTTGCGATTTGCAACAGAAAATACCTGCTCGTAGAAATAATAGGGATCTAAAATGAAAAATACTTTATGTTTTGCCTATGTCTAGCCACAGGGCCCTAGAGAAGGTAAAAATACGTCATTTCTGGGGGGTGGATTTCCACCTAAGTCATATGCTTCTGAGGGAAAACAGCTGTAGAGGATTGAATAATGTCCCCCCAAAATTTGTGTGCATCTAGAACTTTAGAATATGACCCTATTTGGAAATAGAGTCTTTGCCGATATAATTACTCAAGATGAGGTCATACTGGATCAGGATGGGTTCTCAATCCAATGACTGGTGTCTTTATAAGAGAAAAGAGAAGAGATTCAGACACAGACACAGATGCATAGGGAAGGAAGCCACGTGAAGATGGAAGAAAGGATCAGAATCATGTAGCTACAAAGCAAGGAATGTGAAGAACTGTTAGGAATCATCAGAAGCTAGAAGAAGCAAGGAAAGATTCTTTCCTAGAGCCTTCAGAGGGACTGCAGTCCTGCCAACACCTTGATTTCACACTTCTAGCCTCCAGAACTGTAAGTGAATACATTTCTATGATTTCAAGCCACCCAGTTTGTAGTGATTTGTTACTGCGTTGCCAGGAAGCTGAAACAACAGCCATGGGTGCCTTTGCTCTGGCACCGGGAGAGAGAGAAACTCCCAGGTGATGAGAATCAACTGTACCTACATCAGCAAAGTAGAAAACCGAGTGGTTATTTGAGCAGTTATTTGAGGAATTTGCTCAATGCCAGCCTGGGGATAGGGACTTGGGTCATATGGGGTTAAAGTTGGGGTTTTGCAATCAGAATGTCCGTGTTGGGTCTTCACTCTGTCATTGACCTTGTACAGCTTACTAACCTCTAAGCCTCAGCTTTTCCTAGATAGAATGGGGACTTGCCTCTCAAAGCAGCTGTGAGATTCAGGAGGAAAAACCTCTGTGAAGAGCTTAGCAAGTGCCTGTCCCATAGTAAGCCCCCAGTGAAGGGTGGTTATAGTATTACGCCTCCTCCGTTTTCAGAAATGCTCCCTACCTCTGGAGGAAGGAATGAGTGGTTATGTTCAAATGTGCTTTCTATCTTCAGCTACCATTCAGCACGACTAGTCTATAAACCAAAAGCAATTCTGAATAAGACAGCCTTGTTCAGCAGCAAGTTCAGCCCCCCAAAAAACATATTTTTAAACAATTTCTTGCCAGTCCCAAGATATAAATCCCCCCCCCCCTAAAAAATGTGTTTTAAGGACCATAGTATCTTCAACAACAATATTTATTGAGAGCTCATCCTATGCCAGGCACTTCCCAAATGTTTTTCAGTCAGACCTACAACTCTGCAAACTAGGCTCTATAATCCTGTCTTACCGATGAGGAAGCTGAAGCTCAGAGAAGCTTCTGACTGAGGATTCCAGACTGACTGCAAATGAAAGTTGAGCATGACAACAGTGTTGGGGAAAGGAATGAGGGAGGCAGGGATGTTGTCACAGATACTTTCTAGAAGGTAGAAGAAAAGTGACTGGAGGGCTGGGACCAGGCATCAGGAGGCCTGCCCTAGTTCTAGTCTGGGCTGCACCATCACCCAGCTGAGTGAAGTGCTGTTTCTCTCTGGGCCTCAGTATCCTTCTGTGAAGTGAGGAATGTGGTCTAGGTGCTCTCTAACAGTGTTTTCAGCTATTAATCAAAATTAAAACAATTTTAATTCAAACGTATAAAGTCAAAATGTTATGATACGCAGTGTCATGAATTTTAGTGAATCTTTGTCAGCAATGTGAGGTGGAAAGAGCTCTGAAGATGCTGAGGTTGAAAATTTCCAAACAAATTCATAATATTTACAATACGGCATTGTAATTTTGGTTTTGATTATGCTGATCCAACTCCTTTATTTCTATAGTTAGCATGTATCAAAACAAAAGCGGGGGCATTTTTCACTAAAATCATATTTTTTTCTTTTTATGTAGGAAAGTCTGAGTAATACCAAAATAAAAATAATAATGTTTCATATTTAAATAGTATCTTTGATCTGAAGTCTTCCTGTGTAGTATTTTTATAAGACATGCGTGTTATTATTTTTGTTTTGGTAGGTCACATTAAAGTGCTAGGATGTCTAGACCCCTGGTATTACAAGAGCTCTTCAAAGTAAAACAATGGCATCTCATAATAAACTCAGCCTTTTGCTTCAATTGTACCTTACATCCAGGAAGTGCTGCAACTTTTAGTTTTAAAAATTGCCATTTCATCACCCCATGCACTCTCTAGGTAGAAAACTAGAAACAAGAAAGATTCTAGAGAATTCAGATACATGTGACATTTATCAGTAATGGTAGCAAGCATTTATTAGGTGTCTACACTGTCCCAGGCATCATTCTAAGCACCTTACAAGTGTTAACTCATTTAAACCTCACAACCCTAGGAGGTTCATGTGACATCTCCTTTTACAGATAAGGATACTGAGGCACAGAGAAAGGAGTAACAGAGCTGAAGGGCTGGCTGCTAGTCACTCACAAAACTGGGACTCAGCTCTGGCGTCTGGCTCCAGAGCCCATAGTCATCGCCTTCTTCCACCCTCTTGGGAGGATACTGAGACTCATGGAAGTTTAGTGACTTGAGCACCTGCCCCTATTTCTCATATACTCACTACCCTATGGTGACAATCCATCAGCTTGTCTCTCTGAGAGGAACGAAATAGCTCTCTATCAATATTGTTGACTGGTTCCATGAACTTGCATCGTTCTTCATCTTTAGTGAGTCCCAAGCTGAAGACTCCACTAGACCACATTAACCTCCTGCATCCTGTAGTAAATGCTTCAGCTGTCAGATACTTGATCCACATGTCTTATTAAAATATAGAGCAAAAAAAAAGAGCAAAGTTCATGCTAGTCTTTATTTCTGAGAACACTGACTTTCACATCAAATATTTCATCTCTTTCCAATATATAATCTAATCACTTCCAAAACCCTATTATTACTTTCATTGTATATTCATGCATTGCAAGAAATTAAAAAAAAAACTACCTGAGAAAACCTTCACTATTGGGTCAAATCCACTCTGAAACGTTTATTGATGTTTTTTATTCCTTGGAATTACTCTAGGCCACAGTGGTTAAAATTGCTATCATCTGTGAAACATTTTAAATCCTTCGACTCAGAAGCACACTGGTCAAACTTGATTTTTAGTGAGTTATTTTACCAGACATTACCGTCCTCCTACAATGTCAACTCTCACTCAGGGGAAACAGATTTCTACTCTCCCCCCAGAGGAAGGTAGAGCAACCTTTGAAGCTGATAAAACTGCAACTAAGGAGCAATGATAATGACTGTTCCAGAATCACTCTTCATAAAACTTGTACACACAGTTTAGCAGGAAAGCAAGCTTCTGGATTATTTAACTTTATAAAATTTATTTATAAAGTCAGAAGTGTTCCAGAATCACTCTTCATAAAACTTGTACACACAGTTTAGCAGGAAAGCAAGCTTCTGGATTATTTAACTTTATAAAATTTATTTGATCTTTTCTTTCTTTATTCCATGTCTTGCTCTACAACAGACCATAGCTCATATTTTTTTAAGGTACGCTGCTTAACAATTTTTATCTTCCAAAGTGACAGATTCATTCTATAGCTAAAGGCAATGTTTTCCTCGTATTCCTGGCTTCTCTCCATTTTTTGTATCAGGTAAGACCTTAGATCCAAAATAACATAAATGTTCCTTCCAACAAAACCCCTCTCCTACTACCTCTAACCAATTTCCTAGGAACCTCTTTAAAGGAGTCCAGAAATCAAATTCAGAACTATCTCACATCACCACACATACACACACATACACACACACCACACAAAACAAAAAAAAAAAAAAAGAGGGTTATTTAGTGTATGGAAATTGGCTTTATCTTTCATGCATTTGCTTCTTTTATTTAAGGAATCCGTAAGGCCTACCATCTCCCCATCTGCCAAAAAGGCTGACATCAGTTTGAAGCAATCAAAGTAATCAAGCGATGTGAGGGGAGGAGGGGCACGACAATGGTGGGGGTGGGGGTGACACACAGATTCGCAGAGCCGGGCCATGTCATAAGCATTCTTTCCAGAGGAAACCAGGCCAAAAGGCTGATAAACCCCAATCTCTTTTCACAGCTTGCCTTCGGAGCCCCTTAATGCAACTCCCTCATTTGTTCATCAGCACTTTATGAGAAAATAAACAAAAACATGGTCTGTTTCCTCATTGTCAGCACATCAGAACACTTCCTGCTCAGAAAGGCCACTATCCCACTCTAAGAGTCAGGGGTCCTCTCTCTATTTTACCTCAACTTTTTAAGTTCATTTGCTAAGCTGAATTCCAAGGCCCTAATCAAATCTGAAAGCCCACTCACCCACCCAAACTCTGGATGGGTTAGATGTCCTAGACTCCAATTCTCTGCAGAGCAGGAGGCTCCTCTAGAAAGACCAGGAGTGAGTTACACGGAAGCCATGGAGGTCACTTCCTTTTTCTCCATTCTTATGTTACTTTAAAAAATTTTTTTCAAGAGGCTGAGGAAAAGGAGAAACACTTAAAATAATCAGCTATTCACCAAATTGCCAGTTCTATTAGGTAACACAAATTCTCTAATTGTTGTAACATTTTCAAATCAATAAATCTTTCCAGATTTTTCACTAAACCCAACTAGAAGAAAAAGGAGAAGGAAGAGGAAAAAAAGGAGAAGGAGGAGGAGGAGGAGAAGAAGAAGAAGAAGAAGAAGAAGAAGAAGAAGAAGAAGAAGAAGAAAGGAAGAAGAAGAAGAAGAAGAAGAAGAAGAAGAAGAAGAAGAAGAAGAAGAAAGAAGAAGAAGAAGAAGAAGAAGAAGAAGAAGAAGAAGAAGAAGAAGAAAAAGAGTAGTAGGAGGAGGAGGGGAGAGAGGGAGAAGGGGAAGGAGGAGGAGGGGAAGAGGAGGAGGAGAAGAAAGAAGAAGAAGAAAAGAAGAAGAAGAAGAAGAAGAAGAAGAAGAAGAAGAAGAAGAAGAAGAAAGAAGAAGAAGAGAAGGAGGAGAGGAGGAGGAAGAGGAGAAGAAGAAGAGGAGGAGGAAGAGGAAGAGGAAGAAAAGGAAGGAAGGAATAGTCATAGCAAATGTAAGAGCTAGAGAAGGAGGAAAAGAAGAGAAGGAGGAGGAGGGGGAGGAGGAGGAAGGAATAGTCATGGGAAATGTAAGAGCTGGAGGGTCATGACTCCTATGTTTAAATTGCCAACTGGCTCACCAGTGCCCCATGATAAACCAAGCATTGCTATCTCCCTTCTTGAGAAGATGCGGATGTTGAAGAGGGACCCAGTAGACACAGTCTAGCTAGAGAGTGCATAGTCAAGATTTTGGATGAATGTTGGAATGTTTCAACAACTCAGAAGTACAGTGGACTCCCATCATGCCAACTTCTAGGAGTCTGGTATTTAAAATACATGAATCCTGGGCACCTGGGTGGCTCAGTCAGTTAAGCATCTGCCTTCAGTTCAGATCATGATCTCAGAGGTCCTGGGATCCAGCCCCGATTCAGGCTCCCTGTTCAGCAGCGAGTCTGCTTCTCTTTCTCCCTCTCCCCTCCACCCTGCTCGTGCTCTTTCTCTGGCTCAAATATCAAATAAATAAATGAAATCTTATAAAAGCACAAACACACAAATAGTATGGAACTGCAGTTAAAGGCATAGGCTCGGAAGCCTGACTTGGGTTTAGAGCGTAACCCCAACACATGCTGTATCTGAGAACTTAAACAAGTTCCTTAAACTCTCTAAGCCTCCAGATCTGCTTCAGAGAATGGTTATGACAGTTAAGTGCATGGAATGAGCAGAGGTCTGTGCCTCTGAGCTCAGGAAATGTTAGCTGTTAAATCTCAGATGACATTAGGAGATTCCAACATTTCTTACACTGTGCAGATTATGAGCATAATCCTAAGGGGCTGTTTTTTATTTTAAAAACAAAAATAAAATAAAATTTAAATTAAAAAAAATTTAAAAGAGAAAAGAGAGAAAGTATACACACCATGGAAACCTACTTGACCATATTTGTTGAGGAGTAGAGTTCAGTATAAGTTGCCTCTGTCTCAGACCCCCTATGCAATAGTGTCTGTATTACAATGAAACAAAGCCCTTATTTAGAAACAAAGCAACTCCTGGCATGAGCCTAGGGCTCTAACATACTTTGGAACCAAAATCCTAGGGAAATGAGTGTACGTTGCCACTAACTGCGTAACCATGTGATTTTGGGCAAGGCCCTTATCCTGCCATTGGTCTCATTAAAAAAAAAAGAAGAAGAAGAAGAAGAGGAGTTAGGCAACAGATATCAAAGATATTTAAATGCCATTCACCCTAACATTCTATGATTCTATTTAATGCCAAGAACAGTCTGAAGTAGAATAAAACCAGATAACGAAAGCAATAGCCCCCAAGCTGACACAGTCTAGGTTAGACAATATAATACTGGATCACTTAGACTCCTATGAATATGCTATTGTTGAAAGTCTTTTAGTCTTGTCTCCCCAACTACATGAGCATCTCTTTGAAGACAAAGATCATGCATCATTCCTCTTCCTCTTTGTCCTCTGCCCAGCACTGAACACCTAGTAGCCATCAGGAATGTGCATGGTGCATGAGTAGAGTCTAATTCCATAAGCCACGCACATTCATCTGTATTATGATTTTATAGTCATGCTGGGCACTTGCGGATCAATCACAGCAACTTAACCCAAAATAGGCATCAATGAGAAAAGCCGGGCATGTGACTCGATAAAGCATAGTTCTATCCTTTTATTCATTCACAAAAATTTAGTTAATAACTAAGATGTGCCAGACACTGTGCCAGATGTTAGGGGTGCTCTACTCCACCATTACAACCCGGGAGGTCTTCACTTGGGTAATGTATAAGTCACAAATGTGTACCAATAGAGCATAACTGGAAACCAAACTGGGTTAGCCACCCTTTTTTTTAAATCCCCAAACCATGCCTCCCCTTGCAGATGAAGGGGCTTCACAGTTCACCTCTGGAGTTTTACTAGTATTTTATCAAGTCAGCAGGTATGGTGTTATTCGTCTTTTTAAAAAATGCATGTATAGAGTTTTGTCCCATCTAAAACCTAGTATTTATCAACAATATTTTGACCTCTCTTAGAACAGAACTATTATACTGTGGACTGGTGACTCCTATTCCCAGAAGCCTTGCGAACTTAACGTTTCCTGCTGCTGTGTTTCTGGTCTTAAGTATGTCAGCAAAATACTCCACGGTCTGTAGATTATCTGTAAACCAACTGACAAGTATCCACAGCAGACCATGCGCAGACGTTTCTTTGCCCCTATCACAGCTCTCAGATGATGTTGTGAAAAGTAAAAGTTCATCAGATGCTGGTGGGGTTCAGGGTAGACCCGCACTGTGAATTCCTAAGGCTGAAAGGCCGTTTGCAATTCATCACTCCTCCAGCTTATCAGCCACAGAGTGACTTTCCTCCATTTAAATAGCAGCCTGCTTCCCTCCTATGGCTCCATCCCAGTTGCCAAGGTTCTCTAAATGCTAATCAGGAGATAGAGAACATTCTGTGATCTTGTAAAGTGCTCACCCAGCAATTTGGTAAAAACAGAGTGTAAACATCATGCCTGGATACCTGCATTTGTTGGTCAAGGATCAATGCAGAAATGACCACCACAGAGGTTGTGCCTGCCACCACAAAGGAAAATGGAATATTCAGATGTTTTTCTAGATATTTCAGATGTCTTTAAAATAATAATAATAATAATAAAGCTAGTTCACTTATATCAATGGTTATTTGTGGCAAAAAAAAATGGAGGAGAGAATTGAAATTATAAAGCTCACAGATCTAAAGCTAATATGTAGAGACATAACCCGATTCTATGAAAAATATTTGAGATAGGAATATATAAACATTTCCAAACAATGTGAATAATGGCATCTGGGTGCTTAGTTAGCAAGTAAGAGAATCAACAATATTAGACTTGACAGTCTTTTTTAGAAAGTTGCTGTGGTTTCATGGATAGAAAAATCAACTTGGAATTGAGTGGCCTTTAATTCAATAAGTGTTTACAGAGGGCCTTCCCAGCTTCACCACAAATACAATGAGTGAACATCCTAAAGCCATACCTCATCCCTACAGTTTACTTTGTCAAGTCTTCCATGAATAGGTCCCGGTCCAGTGGGTTTTTCAAGGCTCCCAGTCAACAGTAGTACTTATAAGAAATATACGAGATAATTAACCACCAGATTACTTAACTTGAAGCTACTACAGAATTTCATGTGATGACTTTTAAAGAATCACCTGCGAATTTTAGATATACCCAGATTGTTACAGGATCTCAGAGCTAGAAGCATCCTCAGGAGGTCACATAATGGAAGAAAATTTGGCAAAGATCCATATATAAGTAAATCCATCTAGATAGAACAATTCATGTTCAGCGTTAATCAAGTAGGGGATCTTAAAGGACCTGACTGTGCAGATATCAACATAAGATGGCTCCCAGAGGGAAACAACAAAGATAAGATGTTGAGCCAGGATTACAAAATCAAAGTTAACCTCAAAACCATCAGAGAAATGTATCCCCTTGAGATGCTGGTAATTTCAGTCCAGCATAACTTCTTTTGAATTTTTATTCATTAATGTCAAGCCTGGTTTTAATATTAATTGCTAAGGGTCAAGTTCAGACGCAAAAAAGCATAGGCAGGCAAGTAGATACAACCTGACGTGTTTATCTTTCCAGCGCACACTTTCTGCTGCAGGCGTGTGCCAGATGTAGCAGCAGCTGTAGGAAGTTGTTTATCTACCCTATTGACCTTTGTGAAGTGTTAGGAGATGGTAAAAATCATGTTTTTAAATTATAGGCATCTCCTTTCAAACTAGCATCTTCTTAGTATCAGTCAAAACACATCAATAAAGACCTAAGAAGGTCAAGAAGATATGATTGTGTCCCAATGATATCTGTAAAAACATACTTTTATGGTTATTTACGATGCCACAAGGGTTCCCTGCTTATTTCCAAATTCACTTCATCCATTCAGCATTCAGTAAATATTTATTGCAGTTCTACTGTGTGCAGGGCACAATTAAAATGTGCAAATCAGATGAATCCTAATACCTGTAACACATGTGTCTTGTCTGAATTTTTACACACGTCAGTTGTGCTTTGCAAATTTACCCTTTAAATTTTTCAAGTCTAGTAACAGTCTCAGGGTGAGAGATGGTTCAAAATTTTGAGACACACTTATTAAGAAACATTATGATGGGGAGGGGGCAGTTCACAGACAAATGTAAAAATTCCAGAGGCAAATGTCACATCCTTTTTGCAGAGAAGAGAGCTTTGACCAAGATTTAGAACCACACAACTTCTGTGTTGATGGGTCATCACTCAGGTCTATAGGGATTACACTAAATGCAAGTGGGATTGATCTATCAATCCCTCATGAGAAATTATCACTCATGAGAAATAACAACAATGTCATTAGCTAAGTTTCCAAAACAACTCAGTTCCTGCTTGAAAGTCAATCCTTCAGAAGCATGCTAAGACTTGCTTTTGTTATGACATTTGGATGAAGTCACAAGGTTCATTTGGTCTTTCTCTGTCAACGTCAATGTCCTCTGGGGAAACCAGTGTGGTGATATCAAAAAAACAAAGAGAAACAAGTCAGGGTCTCCAAAGAGAAAGGCACAAACAGTAATTATTTTTAAGATGCTCGGTTTCTCATTTTGGTCTAGGAAAATTCAGAAAACACTATCTTTCTTTCCCCAAAGTTCAGCTCACAACCAAAATCAGAATGTATTCTCAGACACTTTGAATCATTTTTATGAATTTACTAAAATTTTCCTAACCTGATAAAATATGTGTAAACTTGGACATTCACATTCAGCTATATTTAGACACATTGACTATGTGTGTATGATTCAGTTATACAGGCATAGATGGACTCTAAAATGGCTGAATCAAAATTTTATTTCTCTTTGAGATGTATGTTCATTCATCGTGTGCATTCACGTGTGTACACATAAGTGTGCGTACATGCTTACATAGGTATGTTTGCTGGGAATACACGGATTGATAGATGTTGCTCTTGCCTTCCAGGAGCTCTTAATCTAGTAGTTGCATTTAGAGCCATTCGCTTGGCAAGATTTTCTCTGGCAATCTTTGTTTATAGAGTAAAAGGAGGCCATTTGTGCACTGTGCAGTGATAATGGTATAAGATTTTGAATTTTCAGCTTCCACAACTGGTTCTCTTGTTTTCCCTTCAGTATGTAACCTGAAATTAGCCTTCACACCCTTGGAACCTCCACTTTTCACTATCATATCAACTTGCCTTAGAGAGATGACATCAGTCGTTCAAAACAACAATCTCTGGGCATTCTGTGGCAACAACAACCTGTTCGACTGATTTTCCAGTCATACAAATTGCATATACTCAGGCTGAAGGAATGACTGTGGCAAGACTAAAAGAAACATGAAAATAATTCTGAAAATATTCTCAGATGCCAAAAAACGAGACAATCATTCAATCATTCAATAAATATGACCTAGATATCTGCTTGGTGCTAGCTGTTATGACAGAAAATTACTTCCAAATGTCCTCCTCACTCACTTTAGAGCCATAGTGAATCATGATGACCAAGTCTTTGCCATGGTCAGAAAAAAAAACAGCCCAAATCCCCTGCCTAAGACATTTTTGCAAAGATTCCTGTGAGAATGTGTTGACGGGGAGGAGGGGGGGAGTTGAGTGCTACTGAAGGCAAAAATATGTGTGTTATTGGAAAGATATATGGACTATTCGTATGGTGTTATATACATAAATATAAAGTGATTTTAGAAAAAAGAAAGCATGAATGGTCCCCATGACACCAAAAGCATAGCCAACAATAACAACAAAAATAGATAAATTGGGCTGCATTAAAATTGAAAACATCTGTGCCAAAGGAGATAATCAACAGAGCAAAAAGGCAAGTTGCGGACTAGAAGGAAGTATTTGCAAATCATATATCTGATAAGAGGTTAATATCCAGGATATATACATAAAGAAATCATATAACTCAACAACGACAAAAATAATTTAAAAATGGGCCAAGGACTCAAGTGGACATTTCTCCAAAGAAAACATACAAATGGCCAATAAGTACATGAAAAGATGCTCAACATCACTAATCATTAGGGTAATGTAAGTCAAAAAACTACCATTTTATACCCACTAGGATGACCACTATCAAACAAGCAGAAAATAACAAAGATTGGCAAGGATGTGTAGAAACTGGAACTTCTGTGCACTGTTAGTGGGAATGTAAGGTGGAATATCCACTATTGAGAACAGTATGGTAGCTTCTCAAAAAAATTAAACATAGAACTACCATATGATCCAGCAATTCCACTTCTGGATGTAGATCAATAAGAATTAAGAGTAGGGCTCAGAGATATTTGCACATCTATGATTATAGCATTATTATTCACAATAGCCAAGAGGTGGAAGCCACTTAAATGTCTAATGATAGATGAATGGATAAATAAATGTGGTAATATGTACAATGGGATATTATCTAGCCTTAGAAAGGAAGGAAATTCTGATATATCCTATAACATGGATGAACCTTGAGGACATTGTGCCAAGTGAAATAAAACCAGGCACAAAAGACAAATAGTATATGATTCCACTTATGTGAGGTATCTGGAGTAGCCAAACTTGTAGAGACAGAAAGTAGAATGGTGGTTCCTAGGAGAAACAAACTAGGAATCATTGTTTAATGGGTATAAAGTTCATTTTTTGAAAGATGAAGAGTTCTGGAAATCTGTTTCACAACAATGTGAGTATACTTAAGACTACTGAACTGTGCACTTAAAAATGGCTGAGATTTTAAGTTATATATTATATCTATTTTACAATTAAAAATAATAAGAATAAGTAAATGGTCCCAATGCAATTTTAGAAAGTTGATTTCTTTAAACAAATACTGTTCTCAATGTTTTTAAAAATCTACAATATTTCATCTGGAGTCAGACAAAGGGCCATCACCACAAAGGTATATAGACTTTAAAATCTGAGACAAGGTCAGCAAGACTTTCTCCTTTTAACTGATAACAGCAAGAAAAACACACAACAGAAGGGATGACTTTAAGACTTTGGGAACAATTGGCAATTGTATTAGTCAAAGTTCATCAATGAAACAGAACCAATAGGATATATGTAGAGACAGATTTATTTCAAGGAATTGGTTCCCATGAGCATAGGGGCTGGCATGTCTAAAATCTGTAGGGCAAAGTAAAGACTGGAAATTCATGCAGGAGTTGATGTTGCAGTCTTGAGTCCAAATGCTAGAAACGTAGGCAGAATTTCCATGTTGCAGTCTAGAAGCAGAATTCTTTCCCATTCAGGGACCTCAGTCTATGCTGCTGAGGCCTTCAAATGATTAGCTGAGGCCTACCCACCTAATGGAGAGTAATCTGCTTTATTCAAAGTCTACTGGTATAATATGTTAATCTCATTAAACAATACCTTCAAAGCAGGATCATCGATTGGTATTTGAGAAAAAAATTGGTACCACAGCATAGCTAAATTGACATAAAATTAACCATCACAATAATGATACAAATTTCCTTTTAAACTATTTGTATTTGTAGAAGTGAATTTCTAATCCAAATAGTCATCTTGGGAAGTTATAAATTTATTCTACTGCTGCTTTCTTTGTTCTCTTTAGGAAAGTCTCTTTTTGTACGAGTCACAGAACCAGTCTTAAACTAATAAAAAAAAATTAATACCTTGGGTAATAGCCAAAATGCTATTATTGGGTTTATTTAGTCAACTCATTAAAATAACTTTGTTCCAAAGACTTTAGGCCCATTTTTAAAAATAAAATTCACTTTCAAAGTTAAAAATTTACCACCTTTGATACTGGCACAAAAATTAGACACATAGAACTGAAGGCCCAGAAATAAACCCATAATTATATGGCCAATTAATCTACAACAAAAGAGGCAATAATATACAATGGAAAAGAGTCTCTTCAACAAATGATGTCAGGCAAACTGGACAGCTACATGCAAAAGAATGAAACTGGACCACTTTCTTACAGCATACACAAAAATGAACTCAAAATGGATTAAAGACCTAAATCCTGAAACCATAAAAATCCTAGAAGGGAGCACAGGCAGTAATTTCTCTGACATCAGCCATAGAAACATTTTTCTAGATATGTCTTCTAGATATCTTTTCTAGATATGTCAAAAATAAATCATTGGGACTACATCAAAATAAAAAGTTTCTTCACAGCAAAGGAAACAAGCCCCAAAACAAAAGGACAACCTATTCAATGGGAAAAGATGTTTGCCAATGACATATCCAATAAGAGGTTAATATTCAAAATAGATAAAGAACTTATACAATGGAACACACACAAAAAAATCCAATTTAAAACTTTGCAGAAGATATGAACAGATATTTCTCCAAAGAAGACATACAGATGGCTAACAGACATATGAAAAGATTCCAACATCACTAACCAGCAAGGAAATACAAATCAAAACCACAATGAGATATCACCTCACATCTGTCAGAATGGCTAAAATAAAAAACTCAAGAAATAACAGGTGTGCTGGCAAGAATGTGGAGAAAAAGGAGCCTGTGTGCTTTGGTGGGAATGCAAACTGGCTACAGCTACTGTGGAAAACAGTATGAAGGTTCCTCAAAAAAAATTAAAAATTCAATTAAAATTTAAAAAATTGCCGTATGATCTAGTAATTCCACTAGTGGGTATTTACCTCAAAGAACACAAGACGCTAATTGGAAAAGGTACATGCATCCCTAAGTTTATCAATATTTTATTTATAATAGCCAATACGAAATCAGCCCAACTGTCCATCAATAGATAAATGGACAAAGATGTGGTATATACATGCATTGGAATATTACTCAGCCATAAAAAAGAATGAGATCTTGCCATTTGCAACAACATGTATGGATCTAGAGGGCTTATTGCTAAGTAAAATAAGTCAGAGAAAGACAAATACCATACAATTTCATTCATACGTGGAATATAAGAAACAAAGATTTTCTTAAAAAGAGACAAATAAGAAAACAGACTTTTACATATAGAGAAAAAATTGGCAGTTAAAGAGGGAATATGGGTGAGGGAATGGGTGAAATAAATGAAGGGGATTAAGAATACACTTAGAAGAGCACTGAGTAATGTACAGAATTGTTGAATCACTATATTGTACACTTGAAACTAATATAATACAATTTGTTAATTATACTTGAAATGAATACACACATGCATAAATATATACACACACAAACACTAAAAACAAAAAAAAATTGCTACCTTTGAGAATCTTTAAAGCATGTGTCACCAACACCATTGCACAGGTGGTATTTCAAAAACGGTTTCAAATATCAATATTAAAAATATTAAAAATATTAATATTTAAAATATTAAAAATATTTTTACCCAAAGGTAAAAATATTTCAGGAATTGTCCTCTCTCTTCTATATGAATACACAGTGGCCATTAATAGCTAAATTTTTTAGCTAAGTTGTTAATTATGAAGTTATAGAATTGGGAATTGTGATGTGAAGGAATATTATAATGACAAATATAAAAGATCCCAGTCACATTTTTTTTTTAGTCACATTGTTGATGATAAGGAAAAGATAGCTACAAGAATCTGATTAAATATAGTATTAAAATAAATGAATACATAAATTACAGTATTAAACTGGTTGGGGGGATCCCTGGGTGGCGCAGCGGTTTGGCGCCTGCCTTTGGCCCAGGGCGCGATCCTGGAGACCCGGGATCGAATCCCACGTCGGGCTCCCGGTGCATGAAGCCTGCTTCTCCCTCTGCCTGTGTCTCTGCCTCTCTCTCTGTCTCTCTCTCTGTCTCTCTCTCTCTGTGACTATCATAAATAAATTAAAAAAAATTAAACTGGTTGGAATACTGTGCAGCTGTCTATGTTACAGGCAGGGACAGGAAATGCACAGTTTTCAGGCAGTGAAACTCCTAAAATTTGTATGCAACATTTTGTGTGCATGTTCACTTTTCTAAGGCAAGAGAGCATAACTTTGATACATGTTATAATCCAAAAATAGTTAGGAAACCACACAGCAGAAGAATATTTAATGCAATGGAAAAATGTTCAAGTTATATTGCTGAGTAAAAAGACAAGACATAAGAGAAAATGGATGGTACAGTGTATTTAAAATATTTTTGTGTATGCTTAGTAAATAATGATGGAAAAAAGTACACACCAAAATATTAGCAGGAAAAACCTGTGAGTAGTGAGATTGTAAGTAGTTTCTTTGTTGTCTTATTTTGCTTTGCTGTTAGCTTATCTGTACTTTGTTTTCTACAATGATATGTCCTGCTTTTACAGAGAAGAAAAAATAATAAAATTTTAAGTTGAAAATGGCACGTAAAAGAATGATTTGTCTCTTTGTCATCAACACAATTCAGGCTACATGAGTTCTGGTGCTAGTCAACTGATCTCTGTATCAATAATATCTATAATAGCAATTATAAGGGTAATAATAAGGACCTTTAACAACCTATGCAAATGGTCCCTCTATTAATTGACTGGGCCTCATAGGTGTCTTATCATAAATCAGTTAGCTGGAATTTGGGTTTAGAAATTAGTCTAGTGTGAATGTAGATGACATGAATCAATCTCCCTTGGTTAGTTCATCCATGACTGGGAAGAAAATCAAATTTCTCACCTTGAAAATTTAAAAATCCGTATGATTGTATCTTCATTAACTTATCATGATCCCTCAAATGTGACAAAGACATGAGAATACTACATAAAATAATAGCAGTCTCGGGGGATCCCTGGGTGGCTCAGTGGTTTAGCGCCTGCCTTCACCCCAGGGCACGGTCCTGGAGTCCCAGGATAGAGTCCCATGTCGGGCTCCCGGCATGGAGCCTGCTTCTCCCTCCTCCTGTGTCTCTGCCTCTCTCTCTCTCTCTCTCTCTCTCTCTCTATATATATATATATATATATATATATATATATATATTTATTTATATATCATAAATAAATAAATAAATCTTTAAAAAAAATAATAGCAGTCTCCTCCCCCAAAAAACTAGATTCATGGATAGATTGTCTCCATTGTTAAAGTGTTTGTCTTCTTCTTATAGCTTTTCCTTAAAATATTGGTATTATCACATACTGCTGGAAAATATTAGCAGCTGACAAAATGAATGATAAAATAGCAAACAAATATTAATAAACAATTCAATAGCTTATTGTTATTTTTTCACAGACAATAGTGTTTTCAATTCTGCGTAATCTGGGGCCTACAGGAAATAGGACCTCCAGGAAGCAGAATTAGAAATATAATAAATGGATGTATTGGGGGAAATGCTTATGAAGGACAAAAGGGAGGAGCAAGAGAAGGTTCAGGTCAAGAGAAACTCCAGACCATGTTTCTGATCTGACACCTACAACAGGAGAGAGGGAAAGAAGAAGGGCTCAGTAGCAAAAGCCTCAGACTTCAGTGACCTCTGTGAAAATCTCAGCCAGACTCTCAAGGAAGCTCAGAGTGAAGAATGCCCACTGGGAAGTTCCACATTGAAACAGAAATAGCCCACCTCTAATACCTCCATCATGGCCAGTCATTAGCTGGGAGCAGTCTGGGGGGGACTTGGCTTTGGCATGAGTACTGGAGCTGATCACAAATATGCAACAGCTTATGGTTCACTGCTTTCTTCACAGCAGGTCCTGTCTTGAAGGGAGATCTGAGTGACATACCTGGATGACTGTCACAGGTTAATTTTTTTATTTCTTACATGTAGATTTATTTTTTGCTATTAAAATTGTTCTTAGTTCCTACATTGGAATTAACTATACCATTCTTTCCCCCATGTTCCAAAAAGAGCATAGTGTTCCTAATTGCAATCTACAAAGACTATGATTTCCAGGTGTTCCCATTTTAACAATTTTGAGACCCATTTCTGCTTTGAAGTCAGAAGATTTGGACACCTTCATCATTTTCTACTTGCATTGCCTTGAGCGAGACACCTGACCTTGCTGAACCTCAATTTTCTTATCTGTAAACTGAGAATATCCATGCCTTACCCTTACCCCCAAAGGATTGTCTTAAAGATTAAATATAATATGTATGTGAAAATCCCTGGCATAGAAAAGGCACCTGATAACAGGTACTATTGCATCTAGCTTATCAACATTAGACAAGTTATCTAATTCATAAGCCTCAATTTCCTCATCTATAAAATACAGTAATGTGACTCCCTGCAGCACTGAGTTATTGAAATAATTAAATGAAATAATATAAACAGAGCATTTATCCTCATATCTGACATGCCATAAGTCCTCAATAAATGTTACTGATTCAAATTATTTGCTATAACACATTCATTCATTTTAATTTTGAGGTTAGGACAAATTTGATTTATTATCTATTCTATGGCAATCTTAGTCTCATAAGAACTAATAATATCTCAATTGTTATTATTGTACAGTACTGGGTGATCTTTGGCAAGTACTGGCATTTGTGTGTACTTACTTCAAAGGAGATGTCAATTTGAGAATAATAACTATTTAAGGTAACTATTAATAACTAGTTAACTATTTCTGCTAGGTATTTTTTCAGTTTCAAAGCTTTAGCTGGACATTTAAAGTGTAAATTGAATTCATCTTTCCTTCTTCTGTTCATCCACCAATTTTGCCCCTGATAGTTTATCTCTTGAAACTTCATAGAGTTAGGGGCAGGGAAATATTGAGGGGGGGATGGTTTAAAATAAGGAAAGACTATAGAAATATATAATCTATATCCATTCGTCTGTCAATGGACATCTGGGCTCTTTCCATATTTTACAATGGAATATTAGACAGCCATCAAAAAATGAAATCTTGGGATGCATGGGTGGCTCAGCGGTTGAGCATCTGCCTTTGGTTCAGGGTGTGATCCTGGAGTTCCAGGATCGAGTCTCCATCGGGCTCCCTGCATGGAGCCTGCTTCTCCCTCTGCCTGTGTCTCTGCCTCTCTCTGTGTCTCTGATGAATAAATAAATAAAATCTTTTTAAAAATGAAATCTTATCATTTGCAATGATGTGGATGCAACTAGAGGGTATTATGCTAAGTGAAATAAGTCAATCAGAGAAAGACAAATATATGATTTCAATCATATGTGGAATTTAAGAAACAAAACAGATGATCATAGAGGAAGGGAGAGAAAAAATAAGATGAAACCAGAGAGGGAGACAAACAATAAGACATTCTTAACTGTAGGAAACAACTGAGGGTTGTGGGAGGAGAGGCGAGTGGAGGGAAGGGGTAACTGGGTGATGGGCATTAAGGAGGGCATGTGATGTAATGAGCACTGGGTGTTATATGCAACTGATGAATCACTAAACTCTACCTCTAAAACTAATAATACACTACATGTTAATCAATTAAATTTAAATTACAAAAAAAGAAATATATATTCTATAATCCCTTGAAAGTAAGACAGGAATGAAACAAGAGATGGCACTGGAAGTTTCCAAAGGCAGAACTACAAACTCTCACCTTGACCCACTGAGTATTGGAAAATGAAAGATGGTCATAGATAAGCCAAGCTTTTTTTCTTGTACATTTGCAGATTGACAATTTCAGATTTCACAAGGCTAGTACACCAGACTAGACTAGTCTCTCAACTCTGGGTAGGAAGCCTTTCTTTCAAATAAAAACAATTAAAAAAAAAAAAGACTATGGCTTTAAGACGTTGACTTTAAGCTCTTGAGTAAAATTGTCAAACATGCTTGTTCCTAACAACGGAATCAATTTGATTAAATGTGCATTAAGACCACAAGCTCTTTACTCCTAGAGCCAAAAAACAGTCACCCTTCAGTGAGTAATGATTTTTCCATTCTAATCAACAGAGCTTAATTACAGCAACTAACTCAAACATTCAGTCCTTTATTAAATTATTGATTCAAAAATCTATGACTTAAAACCTAGGTTTTCAAGATTTTTATTCAAAATGTATAATTTTCCACCATCACAGATCACCAAAAATTCAAAAGTATAGATCACCATTGACAAAGATGCAATAGAACTATATTATCTCCAAGCATAGATCATTTTTCATAAACTAAGAGTCAGGACTTAGCTTTCAGTCCAGGCCACAATCCATGAAACTCAGTTTACCTTGTCCCCTCTCACAGATACAAAGGCAACTCACAAACTAAAAAGAGTAGGTTTTGTCTCTCAGAAGTGAAAAGGGAAAAGAGAGAACCAGCTAGAACTGCAGAGACTGACGTAACTTTAAAAACACAAACAAAACTCCTGATAGAAGTCAACTTGATGAGCAGAGGAAGCCACAGATGGCTAGAGCAATTGGCAGATGTGTTTCATTTCTTTATTCTATTATCAGGCACTTATTGTGTGCCTACTGTATGCCAAGCTCTCTGGGAGCTGAACAGGATTAAACAACCTGCAATTTCAGGCAGTCCAAGAAACCATCACATAAACAACCATTACAAGTCTGATTCCTAATAAGTGGTACCCCTCTACGAAAAAGGGATTCTTTCTGCTATCAAGTGACTCTGAAAACAGGTCCTCCCTACCCCTCACCCCAATTTCTCAAGTGATAAAATTTACTTCAAGATTTCTATGGTTTAGGTTTTTTTCAGGTACAAATTAAAGACCTAAACCAGATATTTGTGTATTAAGCTAAAAAACAGGGCAGCCCAGGTGGCTCAGTGGTGTAGCGCTGCCTTCAGCCCAGGGCCTGCTCCTGAAGTCCCGGGATCGAGTCCCAAGTCGGGCTCCCTGCATGGAGCCTGCTTCTCCCTCTGCCTGTGTCTCTCTGCCTCTCTCTCTCTCTCTCTCTCTCTGTGTCCCTCATAAATAAATAAATAAAATCTTTAAAAAAAAAACTAAATGAAATATAGCAATCTTTCTCCCTTTCTATCTCACTTCTACATGCAGTTTTTTAGTTTGCATAAAATTCCCAACACAAGTCACTTGACCCTCTCTTCTAAATATGCCTTGACTATAAAAAGGAAGGAAATATAGTGAGAGATGAGGTTAGGTATACAGCACACTACTCGGAGAGCTGTTTTAATGGAACTTTGTTATTGAAGCTTGGAATCTAAAATATGGGTATGGGAGGAGATGGGATTCATGGTGGTCATGTTGTACCAAGGTCCCTGTTCACCCTCCCAGCATTAACATAATCACCGGAGTGGTAAAGCCATAGAAAAATGTTTGCTATTCTGAAAAGCTTCATTCATCCTGGCATTTCAACAAGCCCCAGTATATGTTTGGTTCCATTTTATAAAAACAACATAACGCTTTCAGCCACAAGTCATTAAGAGACCAACGGGAGGACAATGTACGTGTCAATTTTCATTTTCATCTCAATAACCCTCATTTCTGTCATCTTTACTCAGACATCAATTACCTGCTCAGTTTCCTCTGCCCTTCATGTAAGAAAAGCAATTCCCTGGAGAAGACTGAAGGAAAAGCAAAACTGATAGGGTATTTGAAAAAGAGGTTAAAATGAGTGAATTGAAGTTTCATGTCCCCTCCACTCAAAAAACAATCAGGTCAACTCAGAGAGTCTGCCCTTCAGTTGAAATCTGTGGCAGAACAGAACAAGGCAGCTTTGCCACAAAGTTTGCATGACTTGGCTTCCAGGCAATTTGGTAGGTTAGGACCAGTGGGAAAGAGACCAAAACAAAAATAAAGGAAAATGTTAATAAATGATTGTGTTTTAGGAGAGACTTTGTTCAGTTTCATAAAACCACTCATTTCAATAATTATTACCATAGCTAACATTTAGTGCTAGAAAATACCAGGCACCATGTCAAACCCTTTACAAAGACCATATTTAATTCTCACAAAAGTCCTATGATAATATAGGACTTTTTTCCCAGAAGAGCACATTGAGATACACAGAAGTGAAGGAACTTGCACAAAGTCAAGAAACTATTAAGTTCCAGATCCTAACTCAAAAGTACCACTAGTCAACAGTAGCCTGGGAATCTGGCCTCTTTCCAGAGGAATTGTTCCAGTTATCTTTTGCTGTGTAACAAACCACCACCACCACCACCCCACCAACTTAGTGACTTAAAACTCTGCTTTGCTCTTCTCTCTCCTGGTTCTGTGGCTTGAGTGACCTCAGTGAGGCAGTTCTTGTTCACATGGTTACAATCCTACGGTGGCTAGGCCAAAAGTTATCTGAGGGCATGAATGGGCTAGGCTGGATGTTCAAGATGGCATGCTTACATGGCTGCCCAGTGATGCTGCCGTCAGGTACAAGCCAGGTGACACATCAACTAGAATGTCAGTACATGGCCATCCATGTGACATGACTTTCTTATGGCACAGCCTTGGTTTCTAAGAGGGAGTGTTCTGAGAAGAGAGTGTCCTAAGAGCAAGCATTCCAAGAGACCCAAGCAGGGGTTATAAGGTTTATGACCTGGTCTCAAAAGTCCTGTCATATCACCTCCACCCAAATTCTATTGGTCAATAGTGAGCCCCAGCCACAGCCAGATTCAAGGGAAAGAGACTATAAAAAAAACACGAATTCCAAAAGATGTTGGGTTGAACTCTAGAGACTTACTACTGTAGTCATATTTGTAAAGTGCAAATTTTTATGTTCCCTTCTGAGAAGCCAGAGAAAGGAGCTTGACCCCACAAGGCTCTGGGAATGGAGAAATTCTTACAAAGATGTTAAGTTAAGAACATTACTAAACGGAATATATGAAAACAATGACAAGAAGAGCAAATGCCAGTTACAGACATAAATTTAAATTTAATCATCCTATGTGATCTGTGCAGAAATGACCACTTACTACACACAAATAATGAATTCCTCAGCATCTTCCCCAAAGCACTAAAACATAGTCCTGTGAAGACCTGATATATTTTGTGGAATACATGTGATCT
The DNA here is from genome assembly GCF_905146905.1 of Nyctereutes procyonoides. Lineage (NCBI taxonomy): Eukaryota > Metazoa > Chordata > Mammalia > Carnivora > Canidae > Nyctereutes > Nyctereutes procyonoides. The sequence continues at coordinate 7,532,767 of NW_026575021.1, read as the reverse complement.
TCTTTTTTTTTACTTATCCTTCCATTTTAGATCTTATTGACTAGAGACATTATGGCATAAGCAGAAAGGTGGTGGTGGGCTCTGGAATCAAACAGGCCTGAATTTAAGTTGAGACTCCATCGGTACTCTGAGTCTTTAAAACCTGAATTTCTCTGACATTGTTTCTTCATCTGATTAACAAGAATAATAATATCTGCATCTTCAACTGAATGTATATATGTCTGTGTGTTATTGATATACATAGTCATTTTATATTCAATTCAATATTCAAATTGAATATATACACATATTTATTTTTCTTTAAAGCCCACACTAACTAATAGAAAAAAAATTAAGTCATGGTCATGCTTCATTTTATAAAGAAGGACACCAAGAAAGAATTAAAGAAATTAGTAAGAACTTCAGCAGATCAGTGGCCCCTAGAGACCGTCATCCCTGGTCCACTTTGCTCTGTAGTGGGGTCTCAGACCAGCCAAGCCAGGTCCTGTATCCAGGAATATATGATCCTAATAATTCCAAATCTATGCAGGAAAACTGAGGGAGGTGGGAATAGAAAGGAGAGAAAAGACATAACACAAAGATGGTTTTCATTACATAGTACTTGCCTCAGAGTAGATACTAATTCTTGTTGAGTGGGCAAGGCATTTAATAGGTTGAGTAGATATGTGAATGAATAGACAGATAGACAGACAGATGGATGGCCTTTAGTTGCAAATCTTTTTCCTCATAGTGGCATCAGGAGATGGGCTCTCATTCTACCTCATGAAGTACCTTAACATACTATACTCCTAAAAAAAAAAACATACTATACTCCTAAACAGAAAAAAAAAAAAAAAGACTATGTCTCCGTTCCCTGCAAATGTGCTTTCTACCTCAGTTTGTTCTCTCAATGCATATTTTCCTCTTTCCCATTACCTGCCATAGAATATTTAAGGAGAGAGATCAATGGCCAAGGGAGATTACTGTGCACTTTCAGCCCATGTGGGGGGTGCTTCCCTTTCCTCTTTGTTTAATTTTGAAAACATGGTCCTAGCCTTCAGTTTTTACATCTAGTGTCAGGAGTTGTGTCCAGATTCCGGAAGTTTTCACCCAGCATGATGCTCCTATGTGAGAGGAGGTTGAGTAGGACTTTTCCTGTTGCCCTGGAAAAGAGACAAGAGCTTCTGGCTGAGTACAAAGAGGGTCTAAATACACCACACTCTCAAGTGAGCCACAACAAAGGGCTTTCTGAAAATCAGCAGAACTAACCCTTCTACCATCACCACCACCTCAACCCCCACCCCATACACAAAACCTTTTTCAATGTAATCTAAGAAGGAAAGAGAGGATAGAGAGTTGGAATGAAGAGTTTACCAACCTCATGGGTCCTTGGCAAGAGATGTTTCTGTACAAGACTGAAGATAATATGCTTCCTTATCCTCACAAAGTCAAGAGATGGGTAGGATTGCAGAAAAATCACTTTTAGAGACAAAGGGTAGTGAAAATGAGAAAGCTAGCATCTCACTCTTGGATGGATGCCCACTGAATTATACAATCTGAAATCCCATACTGAGGTTGTTATCTAAGGGGAATGTAAGAAGAGGTCTCCTAGGAGAGCTTGGCATAATTTTCCTAGAATTTGGGGGCATCCACGAATGTGGAGCTTGATGCCCGATGCTTGTCCAGAGATATGTGAAAGCAGATTTCTTACTAAGTAGCACTGGGAAGATGGAAACATCTTGATAGATGGAAACATATTGATAGAGCCAGGAGAGGGAGAAGGTGTGTATCTCAACATAGACTTTCTCCTCCATCCCTCACCTTTTGCCTATTACCTCCCTCTCTATTCCAAGGTGCTGGGTCTGATGAAAAGTGAAAAGGAAGCTTGTACACTCCTGCCCCAGATCTCCCAGGCCTCAGGTCGAACCCATGGTTTAGAAGAAGTAGGAGATAGATTTAAATTGAGTCTGATATTGACTTTTTAAACCAAAATAGACTAAAATTTTTATCAATGAAAGAAAGCAGAAAGTTATGGAACCTGCCAAAAATGTTAGAGAATGGGAATTGGGAATTCAGGTGAACACTAGAGAAATCAGTAATTGGAGGGGCGCCTGGGTGACTCAGTTGGTTAAGCATCCAACTCTTGGTTTCAGCTCAGGTCATGATCTTGTGGTTGTGGGACTGAGCCCCCACTGGGCTCCATGCTCAGTGCAGAGTCTGCTTCAGATTCTTTCTCCCTCCCCCTATGTCCCTTCCTACTCTCTCTTTCTCTCTCTCTCTCCGAAATAAATAAGTAAAATCTTTTAAAAAATAGAAATTAATAATTGGAGAAAATACAAACATTTCATGTTTATGCCCCACTTTTTTTTTTATTAATCTTATGCCCCACTTAGTTTAAACTCTTCAGTTACCTCCTCCATAAAGGAGAGTGGGGTCATGGTTTCAAACACTCCAAGGAAGGAAGGTCACAGAGAATATTTCTGTCTGCCATACTGACCACTGCAGATAAGCAGCTGCTGCTCACTCCACTTGGAAACATTACATCCTGTTTCCATCAAGGACCCTGGGTGGAGCCCACAGGCTACCATCTAGGGTTATAGCAGTTGGATGGGAACTCACTGGAAGCCTAGTAGGGGTGCTGGCCATGGGCACAGACACTGCACTCCTGCTGAAGGGTGACAATGGGTAATGAAGTGAGTTTTCCTCTCCCCTTGCCATGGCAGGTGTTTGATATCAGAGCACACTGTTAAATGACCCAAGAGAGAAAATGCCCAGGTCAGGGCAAGCCTGGGGAACATGTGCCTCTGAAATATCTCACAATTTGCCCTGAGCTTCTATTCCTCCACCCAGGTCCAGGTTGGCTCAGCTCACATGAAACACAAATACTAAAATTCCAACTTCTCTTAGAATTCTTCCCAGCTGCCTCCCTATCAATCCCTTCATCTACACTTGGAAAACGTCCCTGCTAAGACCATATCAGAAAGCAACCCACCCAACGAAAAATAGCAGTTGGTATAGATTTGGGAGGACACTTTAGCAATATCTATTAACTTTTTAGTGCGGTAACCTCTGACCCAGCAATTCTTCTGGGTATTTATCCTGTAAGTGTGTCATTGACCGCTGGATTCCCAGTGCCTAGGGCCTTAGAATGAATGGTACCAGGTAGATAGTAGGCGCTCAATAAAAATGTGTTAAATGATGAAATGAATGAATATGCAATTTGAAAAGGTAAACTGGCAAGCAGACCAACAACATAAGTTATAATTTCACCTAGGTTTATAAAAAGCAAAAATTATATTTTTCCTGCTGTTTAGAAAATTTTGTAAACCTTTTCGGTTCACAGCACATTCTCGGAGGTACAGAAGTTGACATGTTCTCTGTGCACGAGCCTTTCCTTACCTTTTTTTATTCTATTGTATCCCTTCTCCCCCTTCATATCCTTTACAGCTCCGCCTCCATTTCCTGCCCCACAATCATGTTTATAATAAATGTCCTTGCATCTGGATATATTATTGAAAGATAAATAACAATCTTACTTACGTGTTTTTATTTTACATAAGCGATATTGCATATAAATTTTATTCAACTTCTTGCTCTTTTCAGTATGTTTTTAAGATCAATCCATGTTAAACTGTGGGTACATCTAGTTCATTGAACTGTGACTATTGCACTAGATATTCACTATGATTTACCTGCCTATTCCCATTGTGATGGACAAGTCCCTTCCAACTCCCTACTGTCACAAACGGTATTGCCAAAAAATATTCAGAAGCTCCTATGTGATTCCTTATATCTGCGCAAGAGTTCCTCGGGAGCATGTGACTAGAAAAGGGGTTGTGGGTGACAGAGAATATGCACCCTTCTCATTTTCACCAAGAAGCTCCAGATTGTTTTCCAGAACGACTAACCCAATTCTCATTCACTAGCACATAAGAGTCTCTCCTCAAATGGAATTATCTGACCAGTGATCAAAACTATCAAACCTTACAGGTTTTTGTTAATTTTATCATCATAAAGTGGTATCTTACTATTTCATCTGCGGTTCTGATTTCAATAAGATTCCTGTTCCTTTGCATGTGGTCTGTTTTTTCTTTAGGATTTTAGAATTTTTTTAGCTTTGTCTTCGAGGATCTTTATTTTTATTTTAATATATCTAATTGATGAATGTCCTGTTCTCAATGATCTTGAAGAATGAGTAAGTGGCTGAGATTATCCACACAGTTATAAGGGTGAAATAGATCTGAGAAGTCATTCCTCCTCTATTCAAACTGCTCGGGTAATGCCGAAATCCCCTCCTGCAATATCTCTGTCCACATTAATCCAATCTCTGTTTGAAATGTCTGAGAGGAATGTTCTCATACTGGTAGACATTTCGGTTCAGCTTATTGTTCCCATCTTCCTTAGAGTTCAAGTACTCAACTCAAGTGCAGCAACTGATACACCTGGGTCTCAATAAGTAAGCTTCCTTCATTCCCTTCTATTTGCCTAGTTCCAATGTTTTGGGTGCAAATTCTTGTATTGAGCCCTTTAAGTATATGAAAACAGCCACCTTGTCTCCTTCTGTGCTCCCTTCCTCCAGTTGTATAGCTCCTGCCTACAATACATCTCACACAACAATCAATACAAACAATCTGATTTGCAAATCTCCTAGTGCCCCTTAAAGTGCGGTGGCTAAAAAGTGGACCGCCAAGTAAATTCTAAACAGAACAAAGCACAGTGGGCCTATGACCTCCTCCACCTGGCCTTGAGTCTGTAATGCAAAGTAAGGACACTTCCCAGTCTTTGCAGCAGCAGCACCTGATGGCTCACTGAATTTGTGGTCAGCTCAATCCCCCAGGCCATTTTCACATGAATGCTTGCTTCAACCTGTGGAATTCATCGACTGCTCCGATAGTTCAGAGTGCAAACTGAAATCAGAATCTGTAGCTCAACCCACTCTTCAAGCGCTCACCTCCAATTTAGTTATGTCTTGACTTTTCTCCTTTCTTTTCTCCATTCAGCTGCTATATGATTGCTCAGACTTTAATACTAGATACACCAGGGTTCAAATCCTTCCTCTGTCTCTTCCTAACATAGTGAACTTGGGGAAATTATTTATTCTCCCTGAACTTTTGTTGCTTTGATCATCTTGGAAATAGTAATGTTTACTTTATAGTAATGTGAAATGCAATAAAGATTAAATGAGATAGAACATTATAGGGATGCCTGGGTGGCTGAGGGGTTGAGCGTCTGCCTTCGGCCCAGGACCTGATCCTAGGGTCCAGGATCGAGTCCCACATCGGGCTCCTTGTGGGGAGCCTGCTTCTCATTCTGCCTATGTCTCTGCCTCTGTGTGTGTGTGTGTGTGTGTGTGTGTGTCTTATGAATAAATAAATAAAATCTTTTTTAAAAAGAGATATAACATTATAAATGGCTGACACATAGAAGCCCCCTCAGCATGTGAATTCCTTTCTCCTGACTCCTTGCCTTTTCTGCCTGGACTTCAAAAAAGAAAAGAAAGCTCCTAATTCCTCTCAGCTATGTCTAGACTCCTGATTCCCACAAGAACTATCCATCTGCCTTCATATTTCCTCAACTCTGAGCTCTCTGGTACAAAACACATTAACTGATCCAAGATACTGCGGGAAGAGGTCACAGTGGATCGAGATGTTCCTCATCCAGGTGATATTTGCAACTTCACAGTAGTTTCCCAGATTCTCATTGCTTTAATGCTTTGGGGATCAAAGTCAGAATATAGGGTACAAAGTCAGGCAAAAAGGATTGTCCCCACCTCAGTGGTTTGATGTTGGTACAGTGTGGTTGTGATATGCCTCAGTGGGAGATGGCAGAGATGGGGGCATACTAGTCGAGTGGCCTCCTCTGAGCTTTGCAAAAGGAAGCTTTGCAAAGCTCAGAGGAGGCCAAGAGCATTCACATCAGACATGGCTTTACAGAGCTCCAGCCACATATGTGCAACTACACATGAAGTTCTCCCTACACATTACCAGAAACCATTGAGGGGAAAATAAAGGTCTGTAACAAATAGTGATTGTGGTCTTTGCCACACTCCCTTTAGCCCACCTGATTTCAGCATAGCTATCGTGGGCATACTCGCTTACAACACCGGATTCCAACTCAAGGTTCTGTCAAGGTATTTCCAGATTTTCTGCTCAGAGTTTTTCTCCAAAAGCAAGGAAGACTACTAAGTCTGCATGTAGCCCTTGCCCAGAAGAGAAAAAGAAATTAACATCCCCAGAACCAGCCTTTAACAAATGGAATAACAGAGTTAGTAGATAAGTAAATGCCCCAACCTCCTATCCAATGGAAGAATTATTCTGAGGAGCCTTCTATAAGGTTCTTCAGAGCCAGTTGCCCACTATAATCCTCCTCCTTCTTCATTGTGCTTCCTGGGATCATCTCCCCCAAACTACCTGAACCTTGTCTTTGTTTCAGACTCTGCACTGGAGATATCCAACTAGGGTTTTGACACCCATCCTAAATTCCCTAAAACCAGCAAAGAATGTCAGAAAATACAATGAAATTAATAATTGCTGGAGAAATATGCCAAATACTACAATGTTCCCCCCAAAAAATGCCTGGCTCGTGTAAATAAATTTTTTTAGGCCCATATCATCTTCAGGTAGAGAAATGCTGAGGTTTTCTGTTCCTGTTAATTTGGCACCACTTTATCTTCAGACTGATGTGCTCTGAGAATGCAGAAACTTCTTAAATGTTACCTGAAACACTTGGTTATTCTCCAACCAGTAAAAGGGTTACAAATATAATTAACTGCTCATCTTTCTGTGATCTCCAGTATCTCATATGTGCTTTTAGTAGTCACGGAGAAGTCAAATAACTTGTTCAAGTTCACACAGCTGGTGAGAGGTAGAGCAGAGATTTGAACCCATGACCCCAGAGTTTATACTCTTTCCACCAGACCTCCCAGCATGTGAACCAGATCTCTGCCTCCTCCCAGGGCTCCCTGGTCAGGGAATCTGGAGACAAGAGTTTAATTCCTGGCTTGACCACCAAGTAATTTAGGCCAATTCACCTCTTTAAAGATTTTACTGACTCTACTGAAAATATAACTATATTTTGCATAGCATCATAAGAACACAGAAAGAATGAACTCATGTTTATAAAGTACTATATAAAGCTTAAATTTACTTTTATCTTTTGCATATTCTCAAATACAGATAAAAATCATATTCTCAAAAGGGCGTTCTAGAACCCCAAACTAAGATTAGGTTTCAACGTCTCCATTTCTTAGCTAACCAGACACCAAATAACGTCTTTCCAAACAGCATAAATGATGTTTTTTTGGAGCCTAGAAAATAAATGTCAATATTTGTGGTAATTTCTGAGAATTTAAAAGTGCTAGTCCCAGAATAAATATATGTTGGAGGGAGAGGTAATATAACCCAGGCCAATAAATATTCAAGAAAAAATGCTCACATAGAAAACATGTGGGAATCTAAGTGTATTGATTCAAAAGGAGGGAAGTAAGTTGATATTCAGATTGGGCTGCGATGGTACTTGAACCCATGGCTCCTCTGGCTGCCTGTGACATGCTGCTCACCCTTTCTGGGAAGTCAGGGCCGGACACAAAACTCAAGTACTCCCAGTGGGACAGAAATGCCCTCCAAATGTCTGAAACAGCCTTCCTCTTACTGCTATGACAAATTGATAAATTGGAGATTGGTTGCACTAATATGGATGCTATAACCGTAGTCATTTCATTCTATATTCTTAGAAAATTAAATATGCAGCACTGGGTGGCTCAGCGGTTGAGCATCTGCCTTCAGCTCAGGGTGTGATCCCTCCGGGGAGCCTGCTTCTCCTTCTGCCTATGTCTCTGCCTCTCTCTCTGTGTCTCTCACGAATAAATAAATAAAATCTTAAAAAAAGAGAACTATTAAATATACCTAGAAACCATAGTTAACCTCATCTTCCCTAATAGCATCAAACCATTACTAAATGTATTATTTGAAAGACCATAAATGCTGGTAATCCAAGCCTAAAACTTCCCAAACTTTTTCATGAACTTTTCAAACTTTCCAACTTTACCAAATGCTGATTCACACCTCCATCCTGCTTCAGTAAGACCACCTGCAGTGTATGCTAAGTACTTGCCACTGTCCTTATTTTCTAAGCCCTAGTGTGAGAGTTAATTTTATGGATCAATTTAGCTAGGCCATGATACCCAGATATTTGGCCCAATATTATTCTAGATGTCTCTGTGAAGACACTTCAAGATAACAGTAACATTAACCAATGGAGATAACAGTAACATTTAAACCAATAGGCTTTGAGTAAAACAGATTATCCTTTACAATGTGAGGGGGCCTCATCCATTCAGTTGAAGGTATTAGGAGAAAAAGACTGACCTTGTGGGAGAAGAACAAGTCCAGCAGACCACTTTTGGATTCAACCCTTCCCTGGGTCTCCAGCCTGCCAGCCTACCCTGCAAATTTTGGACTTGCCAAATCTTGACAATTACATGAGCAAGCTCCTTAAAATGAGTCTGGATAGATAGGTAGATGGGTGAATGGATAGGTAAATGATAGATGATAGATAGATAGATAGATAGATAGATAGATAGATAGATAGATAGACATCCTACCGGTTCAGTTTCTCTGTCGAACCATGACTAATGTACCTAGTTAGAATCACAGAACTGATCATAATACCAAAGGAGCTTGAAAAACATCTGCAAAGTGGCACGTGACGTGCCTCCCAATAACTGCAGGTTTGGCCACAGGGATCTCAAATGCAACAGATCCCAAACTAATAGGCAAGGGTTCAAATTCTGGGTATGCCTCCCGTTAGCTATGTGACTGCAGGATGTACCAAACCTCCTTGAGCCTCAATGTCCTCACTGTCAAAGAATACTAATACTTCCTCCATAAGGTTATCATAAGAATAAAATAAGTTATCACACAAGAAACCTTTAGAAGCACTCCTGGCATAGAATGTGGGCTTGTTCGATGTTGTCATAATCATCTCTTAATCCCTACTTGCTTTCCCTCAAACTCTCACCTTGGGTCGGAGCATCCCAGAAATACCTAATAACCTCATCTTACCTTCATCTTCTCTCTTTCTCTCCCCAACCCGCTCCCCACTCTTAGAATCTATGGATTCTATGTCCTCAGTGTCTTTTCCATCTGCACTTTATTAACTCGTTCATTCTACAGTCATCCATCGACCATGATTTCTGGGCCTGACACTGGGTTTAGATGTGTTGTGAATAACCAAATAAGTAAACAAAGGACTACTATGTAGTAGAGGAGACGTTGAGTTCCCATTGCCCCACCGCTGGTCAGTTTCCAGCCTCTTCCTTGGATTAACGATGGAGCTTCTGAAGCAGCTTTCCAATCTCTCTCTCTCCCTGCAATCCATCATTCATCTGACACTTCCCAAACTCAGTTCAGTTTGTTTCTCTTGGCCTTGGAAATAAAGTCCACCACTGTCCCCAAACAATTTTTATTTCATCTTCTCCCAATTTTATTCTACACAGTGGGCTTTCTGACACAGAACATTGTGCTCCTAGGTGCTCTGTGACCCTGCGCCTGCAGCTGGTCCTCGCTCCGATCACCTCCCAATGCCTTCCTTGGCCTTCCTGATCAGAAGTAACTGTTCTTCCCTCTCATGATTCTTGTCCTTGCACTTGACATTCCAGCTGTCATTGTTTATGTAGCTTAGCCCTGGCTTGAGCCCAGGCCATCTTCATGTCTGATCCAGACAGGGCCTGGGCAAATCTGGAGGGCCCCTGGGGTGGGTCTGCCAAGGTTCTATTGCATGAGGGTCTGAGGAGCCTCCTGGGAAATGAATTCATCCTGAGGGAAGAGAGGGCCAAGTCACACAAACATGTTCCAAGGACAGTCAGCCAGTGTCCAAGGAAGGGCTAATTTTGAGTACAGCATGGTATCTGCCATTCACCTTGTCCTTGGCCAAGTCCACAGGGATGCATGTCTGAGTCATTTAGTCATCCATTCACACACAGCAAACATTTAGTGAGTACCTACTCTGAGTCAGGCTCCATACTGGACACTGGGGATACACAAGCGAGCAAGAGAGACCTGTTTCCTGACCTGAAGGAGCTTAGTGGGAACTCTAAAGATGGGAGCTACAACCAAAATTTGGGTGGTTTTTCTGTGTCCTCTTTGGGTTTTTTACAATTTTTTTTGTAATTTTAATTTTACATTTATAATTTGTATCCAGATTTGTATAATTTGTAACTGGGAGAACAGAAGGCAATTCTCCTTTGTGGTCTATGTATGGGAATATACCAGAATTAGGGATAAAGGATGCTTTTCCCACATGATATGAAAGCTGGGGAAAGCTGAGGTGAGCAGTGTCTCAATGGAATGAGCATGGAGCTGGACCAGCCAGAGGAGAAATGAGAAGGCATCATCATGCACAGCATCTGAGCACCAGGGATGACCAGCAACCTGCCTCTGCAGTGGGAGCAGGTGAAAGGTGGATACCATGGAGGCAAGTGAGGCAGCACTAGAAAGGGATGTGCTTGAGAGCCCTGCAATTCCATGTGTGTTGGGACCCTACTTCTGCCTCAAGAAACATCTTAGGGAGACCAGCATGTTTTCATGTCTCATCCACCAATCTGTCATTTCTGGAAGGGCAGGTATAATGTCTTATTGTTTGGGGAACCAAATCAGTAATTAGCCAAAAATAGCCATGGAACAAAATTTTGTTGAATTAAAATAATTATGAAGAACTTTCATTTAAGTAAATAGAGTAGGCAGGTGCATAGGGAAAGAAATGTAAAGAATACTTAGAGTTCAGTGGGGGTTTCCCCCGTTTATTACAAAGCAATTTTGCACTCATTCTTCATTCCACTTTGGAGGCAGAAGGTAGAATTAAAATAGAGTTAGTTTTTTGCTGGTCATTTTATAATAGTTCTTGTTGTTATTTTAAGAATAATACTTTCTCGTGATGAAAAAATAGGGATCCCTGGATGGCTCAGCGGTTCAATGCCTGCCTTTGGCCCAGGGCATGATCCTGGAGTCCCGGGATCGAGTCCCGCATCAGGCTCCCGGCATGGAGCCTGCTTCTCCCTCTGCCTGTGTCTCTGCCTCTCTCTCTCTCCTCTCTCTCTCTCTCTCTCTCTCTCTGTCTATCATGAATAAATAAATAAAATCTTTAAAAAAAACTGATGAAAAAATAAACAGCCTGATAAAAGGTGGAAAGGTGAAAGTAAAAATAGATACCACACAAACACAGGGTACAATGTTCAATGGTGGAATTGAATAGAATTATATCATTTGGAAGCTCCAGTACTATCTTTCCCCTCCCACTTCTCTACACTCCAAGCATAATAATTCTCCCATCACCTGGGACAGAGATAGAAACAGGAACAAAGGATAGGTGACTTTCTCACAATCACACAAACTAACCAGCTTCAAAAATCCAGACTAGTATAAGAGTCAGCCTGATTTCTGGACAAAAGGAATCAAACATCATTGATTCAGCAACCAAAGCCTTGGCTCTTCTGAAGTTACTCATCACAAATTCCAACCATAACTCATTGGTGAGAAGGAAGGTACTAGCAATAGCCAAGCCACTCAACAGGGACTCCAAGTTCATCTTTCATTCATTGTTTTCTGGGGAAACAATAAAAGAAAATTTTAAATTATAAAGATTGAGTGTGTCTATTTTTACTCTTCATCTGCTCATACCATCATAGAGAAAAAGGGTGTTCTAGTGAAAACAGAACGAGGAAACAGAAGCACTAGACCTGCTTTTCTGCTTAATAGCTGGATAACCTATGGCAAATCATTTAACTTTCTGAGCTCCTGTTTTCTAGCTCACAAAGCCGTGGTAAAGATAGACGAGTTTCCATTTTTGAAAATTCTAAAGAGTGCTAGAAATGGGAGGTATGAAGCCTACATCACTCTGCAATATTATACCAGAGGGTCTCAAATATTCTTTCTCTGTATCCCCTACCCCAAATGCTTCACCTAAAACCTAACCCCCTTAACCCCTACCTCCTACTGTCACATCATCCTCCTTCTAGCAGGATTCTCTTATTACTGGAAAATATCCAATACCCAAGGATCATCAGCACAAAGTCAAGAGCTGACCATCAGCCAGAAAGAAAGGCAGACCAAAGAAATAAAGACCACATGAAAGGAAAATGTTTTGTTTCCATAGCTCTGCCTCTAAGGTCCACATGAAGGAGAGTATACCATAAAAAAGTCTGGCGGTTAGAGCTAGGATGGTGGAGGGCACAGCACAGTGTAACGCGTAGTATGGAGGGGAACTTGTTCCAAGAAAAACCCAGGTGAGTGTCATTTGATAGCTATATGACTTTGAACAAGTCAGAGTCCTTCTGTGCCTCCATGTCCTCATCCACAGAAGGAAGATTCAAATAATGGCACCTATTCCATAAGGCTGTCATGAAGATTCAGTGAATGAACATGGGTAAGGTACTTAGCACTGCAGCTAAAGCAAGGAAGTTACACATGCGTGTTGATGGTGATATGGTGATAGTAGTGATAATCGTGCTGGTGTCAGTGATAGTGGTGGTGACAATGGTGATGGTGGTGGTTTTGACTATACCTCCCAGTGCTCCCATAAAACCATAGGGCAGAACAGAACAGAGAAAGAAGCACCCCAGGAAAAGGCAGCAAGCCTCTGTTTTCTACAGAAGGCCCACTGAAGGAAACCAGGTGTCTTACTCCATTCAGGCTGCCATGATAAAAAGTACCATAAACTGAGTGGCTCAAACAACAAACCTTTATTTCTGGAGCCTGAAAGTCCAAGATTGAGGTGCCAACAGTTTCAGCGTCTGGTGAGAACCCGCTACCTGCTTTGTAACTAACTGGTCTACTCTGTCCTCATATAGTGGAAGAGACAAGAGAGATCTCTAGAGTCCCTTTTAAAAGGTTACTAATCACCTACTAAAGGTCTCACCTCCAAATACCATCACATTGGGAGTTAGGATTTTCAACATACAAATTTGGGGTCGGAGGGGCGTAAACATTCAATATAGCATAAGGCTTCTTCAAGGTTAGGCCATATGGAGGTCTTACGGTAGCAAATCAGAAACAACAAGACCCCACGGTGTAAAATGGGGTCTCCTTAGACTGTGAACTTGGCACAACTTCATTCAGATAGACTGAGATGTCTATCAAAACCCTGATAAAGGAAAGAGCCCATTCCAGTGCATGTGAACATGAGATGTAGATGAGTATGGTGCAGAAAAGAGCCTCTGGGACAATGCAAAGTCAGGGCCAAGAAAGAAAGTGAGCCAAGGCACACAGAGCCAGGGCAGAATGATTGATTCCCTTGGCCCCTCTCCACTGAAGGGGCTACTGAGTTCACAATGAGGAGAGATGGGTTAATACTAGATCCATTCTCTTCATATACCTCATACTGTGCTTTTCAAGACATTTGCTTAAGCTAGCTTTCCGGTAAAATGTTCATAGCTCAGCCTATAGTTTGGGTTCGTCAATGAATTGTTTTCATTTGTTCATTCAGCAGATATTTACGGATTGCTACAGAATTCCACACCCTGTGCTCAGGAATGAAAGTCCAGGGCCAACAGCTTAGCAGGGGAGTTAGAATGGTAAACAACTATAACTCTGCAGGCTGGAGCTCTACAGGAGCACAAAGTACCTGAAGTACCCGGGGTTAGGGAAATAGGGGAATGGTTAGAAGGGCAGATCTCAAAGGGCCCTGGAGCCTTGTTAGGGATTTGGGCTAGATTCTGAAGCCATGGGAACTATTAAAAGATACATCAGGTTAAATGTTCAACCAGTGTTGTTACAAATGCTCAGGCAAGGTGAACCCCAAATATCTCATCCAGATTCTGGTACCCGGAATGAACCAACTTAACACTTCCCCTTGCAAGGGTACCTGGGTAGCTCAGTCAGTTAAGCATCTTACTCTTGATTTTGGCTCAGGCCATGATCTCAGGGCCATGAGATTGAGCCACACGGCAGACTCCTGGCTGGGTGTGGAGCCTGCTTAAATTCTCTCTCTCCCTCTCTCTCTCTCTCTGACCCTCTCCCCAGGCCCAACTAATGCCAAACAAACAAACAAACAAAATCTTAAAAAAAAAAAACCTTCCTGTGCAAAATCACAACCACCCATGGAATATTCCTTTGGGGGGGTGGCTTTAAGTTATAATGCGCCCACCCAGCAGCCTCACACACCTAGGCGATGGCTCCCCTGAGGTCTCGAAAGAGGTAAAACTTCACTCAGATACACTAAATCCCAGGAATCTTCTTTTTTTAAAAACAGGAATGCTATTTAGGCAAGCAATGCTTTCATTTACTGTAAGACTCCAAGATTATCCAAAGATTCTCATAAAATCAGAGATGCCCAAGGCCAGGGCTTTGCCAGTTAGCTAGTCACATTTTAAAGGCAAAAGGAAGGAATCTGAGTCACTTTCGTTGTAAAAATAGAGTTTGCTGGAGGGAGGCCAGACACCTATTGTAATAATCGAGACACTGCTCTTTCGATGTTTGAGGGATAATGTCAAAATTCACACTAGCAATGTTTATTTTATTTTCTAAATCCTGTGAGAAGCCTTTCTCAGTGGCAGCAACCCAGTTTCCACAAAAGAGGGATTTAGGGCCAACCACCTGCTTGGAAGAGATTTGTCATAAAGCTACATTTATGTAACCAACACATTGTTTTTATTCATATCATATGATCATTTGTAATGTTTGGGAGAGTAGAAAGGAGGCTAAAATACTCCAAACTACCCTTTCATCATGCCACCACTGCCCATCAACAAATGTGGTATATCTCACTGAGAGTAATTAACTACGAGGTTGGTAAATATTCCTGATAGGACATTAAGGCAGAGCTACTGGAAGGAAAAGTCACTATACCTGCGTGGTTTCATCCATGAATATCATCTTCCCATTTAATGGGATGATTTCTGCATCCAGGAATGAAATGAAAGAGTAAATGTCATTACCTGTGGGCATTACATTTAGTCCAAACTAACTGTGACGGATATTTGAGGAACACTGGGAGATCTCACATCATTTCTTTCCACCCCTCAAGCCCTCCCTGCCTGATGCTGAAAATTCCCACATTTTTCACTGTTTTGAGTGAAGGTATTAAAAGCTACTATGAAAATGCACATTTTATCTGGGAGGGGTAGCACACTGAGTCATTAATAATAACAATTATTCAAATGACTTCATCTAGTTATCTGGCCAGTTACTGGGCAGCTTCCAGAGTAATAGTAAAGATGCCTTTTGATCCTGGGGAGGAGGCCAGAGGACATCTGTCTGAAAGACAGAGTCTGGGTGTGGGCCCAGGAAGACACTAAAAAGAAACTTACTGCTGCCCCCACCTCTTTTCTGGGACTGACCTGGTCTCATTGTTTCAGTGATTTGGGCTGAGATCATGAGAATTATTCTGCCTAAGTGCTTTATTGTACACTTCAGGCCATGTGAAAAGCATGGATGAAGTGTCTGGGTCACACATTCACTAACTATATGAACCTACATGTTTTACTTGAACTCTTAGAGCCTCAGTTTCTCATTTAAAAAGTGGAAAAATAAATGGGTGTCACCTCAGAGAACTCCTGTGAAAATTAGGTAAATTACTAAATGTGAGAGCAAATAAAAGGTTATTCAGAGAACCATGTTTGATCTAGCAATCACACTCCTTGGTATTTATTTACCCAAATGAGTTTAAAACTTATGTCCATATAAAAACCTGCACACAGGGATGCCTAGGTGGCTCAGCAGTTGAGTATCTGCCTTCAGATCAGGCATGATCCTGGAGTTCCAGGATCAAGTCCCATATCAAGCTCCCTGCATGGAGCTGTTCTCCCTCTGCCTATGTCTCTGCCTCTCTCTGTATGTTTCTCATAAATAAATAAATAAAATCTTAAAAAAAAAACCTGCGCACAAATAGGCAATTATGAACTTGCCAGTATATGGAAGCAACAAAGATGTTCTTCAGTAGGTAAAAGGATAAACAAAGTGGTCCACCCATATACAGTGGAATATTATTCAGCAATAAAAAAGAATGAGCTCTCAAGCCATATAAAGGTGTGCAGGATCCTTTTTTTTAAGATTTTATTTATTTATTCATGAGAGACAGAAAGAGAGAGAGAGGCAGAGACATAGGCAGAGGGAGAAATAGGCTCCATGCAGGGAGCCTGATGTGGGACTTGATCCCAGGACTCCAGGATCACTCCCTGGGCCAAAGGCAGGCACCAAATCGCTGAGCCATCCAGAGATCCCTGGTATGCAGGATCCTTAAACATATATCACTAAATGCAAGACACCAATCTAAAAAGGATACAAACTATAGGATTCCAACTATCTGACATTCTGGAAAAGGCAAAACTATGGAGACAGTGAAAAGACCAGTGGTTGTCAGAGGTTTGGAAGGTAAGAAGGATGAATAGGAAGAGCATGAGGGATTTTTAGGACAGTAAAACTACACTGTAGGATACTGTCAAAGTGGATACACATCATTACACATTTGTCAAAACCCACGGAATGTATAATACAAAGAATAAAACTTAACTACAGACTTCAGTTACTAATAATGTATGAAAGGACCATGTTACTTCTGATTAAAACCCTTCAGTAGCACCAGCTAAAGCCCATGCTCTGCACAACATCCAAAGCCCTCCATTCAATGGTCTTGTACTCTACTTATCCTGGATAATTAGGAGTTCCTGAAATGAACTTCCATGTTCATCTGCTGGTTTTGCCCAACATCTACTTTTCCTTCTTCTGCTAATATTACTCATTTTCCTTCAGAAAACAACACCTAACTCACCCTAGAGAGATAGTTTGGTTGGGGCTGCCCTACCATACTCATATTCCAGGTTGGGAATGTGGTACAAGTCAGTCCAAATCAGAGATAATCCAAAAGCTTCAGCTGGAACCACTGGGAAAAGCTCTACTGGGGCATCTCAGAGACTAGATTGAATCCTGAGCATTTGTGGTCATCTCTGCCACCTCATACAAAGATCCTGCCTACCAGAAGCCAAGAGAAAGGAAACAGAGTCTGGAGAAGGAAGAAGCCCAGGCTGAGTGGCAACCATCAAATGCTTGGATCCAGTTGATTCTGAAATTGGATCTGCATTTCCCACCCCATTAGAATATTCAATTACATAAGCCAATACATTTTGTCTTTATGCTTAAACCCATCTGAATTGGCCTTTTGTCATCTTACAACCATGAATCACACACAAGGAGGATGTGTTCCTGTGCTTCATCCTGCTCCTTCTCCTCACCACGCTCTATCGGCCCAACAAACACCTACCTTCTATTTCTCTGAAAAAGATTCAGTTCTCTTTTTAAAAAAGATTTTATTTAGAGAGAGAGCACATGCTTATGCAAGGAGGGGAGGGGCAGTGGGAGAACGGGAGAGAGAGAATCTCAAGCAGACTCCCCACTGAGCACAGAGCCTTATGCAGGGCTCTATTTCACAACCCCAAGATCATGTCCTGAGCTGAAATCAAGAGTCAGACACTTAACCAACTGAGCATCCCAGATGCCCCAAGATTCAGTTCTAAGACCACCTCTATGCGCCTTCCTAGAGCAGTCCCCAACTCCGCTCTAATTAGAAAAGGTCCCTCTCTCCCTAGGACCCCCACAATACCCGACTTCCAACAGAGTATTCCATCTCTTATTTATACTAATTGGGCTTCATTGTGTGTTTGTTTCCACCAGTTGATTGTATCATAGCCACCTATACCCAGCACTTTCTGAATACTTGTTGAATGGAAAGGCACTACCAGAACAGGACTTTGTGGCTAGAAGGGTGATACCAAAGAGAAGAAAAGAAAAAGCTGGAGAAACTGTAACCAAACATCTAGAAACAGAGTCTAAATAAGATTGAGGACGTCTAATATACAGGGCAAAAGTGATTTACACTCTTGATACATTCATTTCTCTGGTAGGAGTCCTTGTTCTCTTCTTGCTCCCCTATCATCCAACACCCTGGGTCTTTTCACTTTATTTTTTGTTTTAAAAGCTCTCTGCAAAAAAAATAAAATAAATAAAAGCTCTCTGCTGTCCCTCGATATTTGTTCTCCTCTTCTCCCATAGAAATAGAAACCCAGGGATCCCTGGGTGGCGCAGCAGTTTGGCGCCTGGCTTTGGCCCAGGGCGTGATCCTGGAGACCCGGGATCGAATCCCACGTCGGGTTTCCAGTGCATGGAGCCTGCTTCTCCCTCTGCCTGTGTCTCTGCCTCTCTCTCTCTCTCTCTCTCTCTGTGATTATCATAAATAAATTTCAAAAAAATAAAAAAAAATAGAAACCCAAATGGGTTGCTGTATACAAGGATTCCCAGAATTATGGGATCCCTGGGTGGCGCAGCGGTTTGGCGCCTGCCTTTGGCCCAGGGCGCGATCCTGGAGACCCGAGATCGAATCCCACGTCGGGCTTCCAGTGCATGGAGCCTGCTTCTCCCTCTGCCTGTGTCTCTGCCTCTCTCTCTCTCTCTCTGTGACTATCATAAATAAATAAAAATTTAAAAAAAAAAAAACAAGGATTCCCAGAATTAAAAATACACTTCCCAGTGTCCTTTGCAACTAGATATGGCCATTGATCATTTTCTAGCCACTAGAATGTGAGCTGAAGCAGTGCACACAATTCTTAAAGAGCAGATGCTTGCTTTCTTTCCCATTTCTTTCTTCCCACAAGCGAGATGAGTGAGCCATTATGAACTGTGAGGATGGAAACAACAGATGAAATAGGCCAGGCCCCTGAATTCCCCATGCCAGCCTGGGCCATTACACCACAACAGTTACATGAGAGAAAAGACCAATTTCAAATTTATTTAAGCCACTGTGATTTGGGAGGGGTCTCTCTTTCAGTTGGTAAACTCATATCCTTATATAACTCAGGTACCCCTCCTTTTTGTCTCTCTTGTGGTTTTTTTCCCCCTCCTTTTGCTCTGAATTGAAACTATTAGAGTTGGGTGTTCCCAGAAGTCAAAGCAGCAGTCACAAGTAAAATTCATAATGTTTCTCCATCTTGCAGTCTTTCAACTGTCTTGAAGCAATCATATATATCCATTGCAAAAATCCCCATTGTTCTGCAAAACATACTGGTTTCAAAAGTATGTTTACCTAAAATACATTGATGCCACCATCTTGTTTGGATACTAAAAAGCAACAAATCCCAGGTTGCTCATGATGACATACATTTATGGTAGTTAAAAATTGAAAACACCCCAATTCTCAATGTAGAAATTATCAAGTAAATTTGAATATATACCCTATGTTTAACACAACATACTAGCTTTTAAAACTAACATTGATAAGGAATATTTAATGGTATGGGGGATGACTACAATGAAAAGAGAAAAAAAGGCAGTATATAAAGTTGTATCATGCAAGGAACAGTATGATCTCAGTATGTAGAAAAGATTTGGAAAGAAAATAGTACTCATGACAAAACCTGATCATGTATTAAATACTTACTGCATGCCAGGCACTGTGCCAACCACTATACGTGCATTTTCTCATTTAATCCCCAAGAACACCATGATATAAGTACAACTAGTATTTCAATTTTATTAATGAGAAGATAGACTTGATGAGATTAAGCAACTTTCCCAAAATCTCACACAACACAAACTCAAGTGTATCTTATACCAAAGATTATGCTCCTTAGACTGTGCTGCCAGCAAACTTTTCCATGAGATATTTGAAGGATTTTTTTAAAATACCTTTTGCTTTTCTTTAGTGCCTAAATTTTCTAAAAGTAGTATTATCTTTCCAATGTAAAAAACACAAATTTTTAAAGACATTTTTTTAAAAGAAGGAATGAGTGCCTGTATAAAAAATGGCTTGCTTTTTCCCAAATGTTTTTGTCAGAGTGGCACACCAGAGCTTCAGAGAAGAGCCAGCCTAAGTGAGCTGACACTTGAGTGGGTTTATAATTCTCAGGTTTCTTCATTTACCTTTCAACAAAGTCTCATCGCTAGTGATGCTACAAGTCAGTAGTACTTAACCTTTGGGAGGTCATGACTTCTCTGAGACTCTGTTGAAAGCCATGAACCCTCTTCCCAGGACAATGGGAGAGGTGTGTGCACACATCTGCCCACACTCACACATTTGGCACATGATTTCAGAAGATTGACAGATGCAACCGCACTCATGGATGTGCCCCCACTGCGGGGCCCCAAGCGACATCAGAAGTCAACTTTTGTCCAACTCATTGAAGCTCAGCTCTGTCTCTGGCATTGTCGTCTCCACAAGAAACCAGAAATGGCATCCTTGTTTGCCAAGACACCCTACCATCAGTAGGGATGTGCTCTGAGGTCTTTGATGGTGGGAAGATGGATTTCAGCAGATTTATCTACATTCTTGACTGATTCCCTGATAAGTATCTGGGGACGATCTTGAGGAAAACTAACAGGTTCATGGATATGAACTCATGAGGAAAGTCATGAAAACAATAGAAGGGTAACTCCCAGGAGTGTATCCCTTAACAGAAAATATTTTCAAATCTTTGATCTCAGTTGACACCCCCACCCGACCCCACCCCCATGCACACAGCCCTGTGAAGAGAGAGTCATTAGCCCTATTTTACATATAACCCACATCTCTGCTCTCAACTTTATCTAAAAAAGCTGACTCTATTTTGGCCAATTCCCAAGCTTGATATAAACTCAGCCCCTTCACCATTCCTATAAGAAATCTCATTGATTTATTTAAGTATATCATAATTTTTCTAGAATTGTATTGAAGATTCATGAAGCGCCTGAAAGGGTCATCTCACACAGTACATATCTCTACAAAATCTCAGACCCCTCTGGTGTCTCTCCTATTCTACTCCCTAGATCCCCCAAAAACCCCCACAAACCCCCGTTCTCTTCTATATTACACAGGGTAGCTTTTTTCCTTTACATCAATAAAGGGCTTATTGATACATCTTATCAACAAAGCTAATGCATTAAATAATTGAGGGGGTTTCTTTGAATTGTTTTTGTTTCTTAACTTGCCACCCAGTATCCACCTCCTCTTTCTGTGGTAATAGCCTTCATCTTTCTTTGGGGAGCCATTCTCCCCAGTTCTCAGTCCATGTGGTCCCAGAATAGCTGATACTATGATCCTATGACACTGCCCAAGCCAATCAGAGCCTCACATGGCCCTGGTCACAGTGACTGGTTTGGGAACAGATAAGTGACCCCTTATACACAAGAAAGCCCTATGGGACTTTCTCTGAGGCTGAGAGAGAGGATTTGATTCAGTCAGTTATGAAGCCAAGAGGATATAAAATCAAGAGCTCCTGCCACCATCTTGCTATAAACGGAGCCTGAGACCAAAGGCACACACGAAGGATAGCTGAAAGATGGTATGAAACTGAGTCCTGATGGCATAATTTGGGCCTGTTGCCAGCAATATCTGAAGCCAACGTCTTTAGTGGGTTGAATGGTGGCCATAAAGATATATCTACATCCTAGTCCCTGGAACATGTAAATGCTACCTTATATGGCAAAAAGTGAATATTATCTTATATGGCAGAAAAATGTGAGGAGGAACTTATCCAGGATTATCCAGGCTCTAAATGGAATCACATGCATTCCTATAAAGAGAGAGGAAGATTTGAGGCAGACCAAAGAAGAGAAAACACAGACACACAAAGAAGAAGCTGATATGAAGATGATGGCAGAGAGGGAAGTGACAGGGCTCTAATCACTCCAACTGTGGTTTTGACTGTGCTCCCAATCCTAAGGAACACCAAGGATGCCAGGTAGCCACCAGAGGCAAGAAGAGATGGGCCCCTAGAGCCTCTGGAAGGAGGACAGCCCTGCCAGCACCTTGATTTCAGACTTCTGGCCTCCAGAACCGGAAATGAATTTCTGTTGTTTTACACCACTAATATCATAGCAATTTAGAAATTAATGCACCAGCCCCATCCCTGGACTTTTCATTTACTGAGCCAGTAACTTCCCTTTTTTCTTAGGCTATTTTAACTTGAGATTTTTTTATCACTTGTAGCAGACTTAAGAAAAAAAAGATTGTATTTATTTAAGAGAGAGAAAGAGCATGAGCAAAGGGGTGGTACAGAGGGAGAGGGAGAAGCAGTCTCCCCCCTGAGTGGGGGAACAGGACATAGGTCTCAACCCCAGGACCCTGGGATCATGACCTGCGCCTGAAGGCAGACGCTTAACCAACTGAGCCACCCAGGCGCCCCTGTAGCAGACTTTTAAATGATACAGATGGTCTGTCCTTAAAAATGAATTTCCATATGAGCCATTAAAATAATAAAAATTTTCTACATCTCATTATATACAAATGAGGAAACATTTCAAAGAGATGAGATTATTTTCTCAAGATGATATCACAAGTACACTCCAAACATCCCAAGTATAAAATCCAAGATATTATAACGTGACTCCAATCTAGTTCTCAGACTCCACGTGTCATGTTCTGCAGGATGTATTTTGCTCTAGTTAGTGAGCATCATAATGACCACACATATGGGTCCACCTGCAAACAATGATGCCGACACCAACACTATCCTCTTAAACTGCCAGCCCAAAAAAGTGAAGCACGAGGAACCACTGGAAGAGTTCTGGTCTACCCATTTTGTTAGAGCTGGTAAAATTCTAGGCTCAGATAAAGCCAAACCCACAGTACATTTCTCATTTGGGCCAGTCGCCTCAGGTGTTTCCACAGTTCCCTGCCCTGTATTGTGTTTTAAGCTTCTATGCAAACCTTTATAGTAGGTATGGCAAGTTATATTCTTTTCCCTAGATGATTTCCATCTTCTATTTAGAGTTTCACTCTAAAGGGAGTATATGACGGTTAATTTTTTTAAAGATTTATTTATTTGAGAGAGCAAGTACGTGGGTAGTGTGGGGGAAGGGGTGGAGGGAAAGCATCTTGAGCAGATTTCCTGCTGAGCGTGGATCCCAATGCAGGGCTCGATGTCACCATCAGAGATCTTACCTGAGCTGAAATCAAGAGTTGGTTGCCCAACCAACTGAGCCACCCAGGCACCCTATGACGGTTAGTTTTATATTAACTTGGCCATGGGGTGCTCAGATATTTAGTTAAACATTACTTTGGTGTGTGTCTAGCAGGATGTTGTTGGATGAGATTAACATTTGAATCAGTTTGCCCCGTCCAGTGCTGGAGGGCCTCATCCAGTCCATTCAAGGCCAGAGTAAGGGAGCATTCATTTTCTCTCTCTCTCTCTCTCTCTCTGTCTCTCTCTCTCAATCTCTGCCTGCTGTTTTTGAGTTAGGATATTAGTTTTCAGTTTTCTCCTCCCCTCAGACTCAGATTCAACCATCCTACTATTGGCTCTCCTGCTTTGGGGGCCTTGGATTGGACCTATTCCATCAGCTGTCCTGAGCCTAGATTTTTCTGCCTCCATAACTGTGAGTCAATTTCTTATAACAAATCTCTTGAATTATAGATCTAGACAGATAGATCAATCCTATTGTTTCTGGTTCTGTATATATGCATACGTATATCCTACATTGTTCCTCAGAAGCTTGGAGACAATTTATATATAGGTATCCCCAGCTTTTCAAAAGTTCACATTACGCCACTTCACTTTTATGAAAGACCTACACTAGTACCTGTTTTTGCTAACTGAAAAAAATTCAGAGAGGATTTTTACTTTTACAGAAAAAGGCGAAAGGGGGATATAGCATTCAGCATTTGTTTTGCAGCGAGTCGTATAGAGGCAGCACGCACCCCAAGCAGTGAGCAAGGATGGCCCTGCCAAGTTCCTTCCCCAGGAACTACATTCAGGATAATAGCATCAAGCCACCATAGTCTGTGAGCATCTGTGCTTCATCTGGATTTACTTTGTGCATCCGTTAGCAAGACGGGTGCTAAGGTACCAGAAAAGCCTAAGAGAGATCATTATTCAGGTCTGGGAATGCTCAAAAATATTTCCATATAAATTAATAGTCATTATTTCTTTGCCTTAAGCCATTCTGGTTTACAAAAGTTTTCATGGAAACACTCTATTTATCAGATAGCAGGAAGCCTGCATATGTAAGGCATGTACATCATCATTTGTGTCTACCATGTATATGGTACTAATAGAATTTTGAGTATCTCCCTGTGTAGACAGTCTGTTCCTTGCAACATCTCTTTTTAAATATATGATTCCTTCCAAAGGATAAAAATATTTACATAGCACTACACAGTTTACAAAACTTCCATACCCTCGACCTTTATTTTAATCTGCACTTTCCATCTTCAGGCAAGGAATATGAGGCTCAGAAATTGTAAGGGACTCACCCAGCCCCCACTATTAAAAATACCAGCTCTGGGGTCTTAGCCAAAATCTTCTGGAGCCGGAAGATCCTTGGACTGGTTGAAGGGAAATGTTGATCTCAGGGAACAGAATGTGATACTTACCTTTTAAGGGGTTCCCTTGGTATCACCTCTATCACAACCCTTGATCTGAATGTTAGATGTACTTGCATAACTATATATAACAGAAAAGACTGAAAAACTTTTATGCTTCTAGCCACTCTCTGGTTCCATAAAGTAGCTCAGCAATAAAGTCAAGGGGCCTTCATCGCTCATCCCTCCAGGCTTGCATTAGCCTAAAAGGCACTTTTCTGAGAATTCAGGAAGCTCTCAGGGCTTGAGGTACCTTGTGTCTTAAGGAGTTGGTAAGTGAAAACAAGGTGACCCCAGAGCCCACTGGCTCCCAGAGAGAGGCCTTTGCTGATGCCATTGACACTGAATTTTCCCACTCTGAGCCCCGTTCATTCTCTTCCCCCTCACTTTCAGATTCTCTCACCTTTACCCTCTCTCATTATTTCTACCCTTAAACCCCAATTTCCTTTGGGGAGGGCCTTTTCAAGGCCACAGCTAGGTATGACATCCAGTTGGCTGGTCGGCCCAGATCCTGCCACACTCACCCTAGAATTTAGAGCTTTCTTCTGTAATCCCCACACAAGCATTTCAGTCTCAAACATTGAGTCCTCCCTTGAGAATGCCACCAAAATTACAAGTAAAATAAGAATCTTCCCACCAACTAGCTAGTTAGCTTCCACAAGCTAGCCACTGACCCTTTCAGCTGATCTCCATTCTTGATGCCCTAATGAGGTCCAGTAGGGCCAGGGAACCACTACTTTGAGCCAATCAATCCAAAGATCTGATGGTGCTTTTTAACCACCAATATGGGAAATAAGGCTTCACTGTTCACAAATTGCTGCCAGGAACCACAGGCCCCACTCATAAGGTGGCAGATTTCAGAAAGCACTTCCTCTCTGGTAGCGTGAAACCATCTATTCTAAATCAACCCGTTTTAATCATCACTTAATGTTCAGAGTCAATTAAACAAACTGTGGACCAAGAGAGGAAACAAGAGCAGCCAACTAGTTATGTTCACAGTAGAACTGAACTAATCAGAGCGTTTAATTCAACATTCCTCCTCACCACTTGTGAGAAGTATAGAGCATTTATCTTAGCCATAATAAAGAATATTTCTTTTGTGCTTATGAAAGAAAAACTGTCTCCAAGAATTTGGTGTGCAAAATGGACAGCCAAATGACTCTGGCTGCTTTGGGGAGCGGGGCAAGGAAGTATCTTTGTCTCCCCAGCTGGCGCAGTCGAGGAGCTCAGGAAAAGAGCAAGGACACTGGACAGGCATAGATAGGCTCATGAAATCTGAAGTCATCCCCTCCACCCAATCTGGCCTGTGTGGCTAGGCTTCTTCTCAGGGACCTCAGACCTCTTCTTAGGCCTATGTTTTGGGACAACAG
The DNA here is from genome assembly GCF_905146905.1 of Nyctereutes procyonoides. Taxonomy (NCBI): domain Eukaryota; kingdom Metazoa; phylum Chordata; class Mammalia; order Carnivora; family Canidae; genus Nyctereutes; species Nyctereutes procyonoides. Next base: position 7,507,100 of record NW_026575021.1, on the reverse strand, counting down.
TTGTGGAGAAGGTTTGTGTTCTTCCCATTAGGGGCTCTTGATCCTTGTGCAAAGTAGGAGGTGTTCCTGAACAAACTGTGAGACTATTATGACATTGTCCTATCGCTCCAGAAGAGTGCAAGAGGCTTGTCTACCCTGAGGACCTACAGCACCTCAGGGTCTGAGGTCCCACTGAGCCAAGAGAGCCTCATACCTTAATGAGCTTTTAGTAGGCATGTGCAAGGAGTGACCATTTCATGCTAGGTTTCAACTAGAAGTTTAAAGATACACAGTTGACCCTTGAAAAACTTGGGTTTGAACTGTGTGGGTCCGCTTACATCCAGCTTTGGTTTTGTTTTGTTTTTTCAGTAAATACAGTACGTTACTCTAAATGTATATTCTCTCCCTTATGATTTTCTTAACATTTTCTTTTCTCTAGCTTACTTTATTGTAAAAATACAGAATATATCTAACATAAGAAATATGTGTTGATCAACTTTTTATGTTAATGGCAAGGCTTCCATTCAGCAGTATGCTAATAGTAGCAGATTTTTTGATGGCATGGGTGTCGATGCCCCTAACCGCCTCCCCCCTGCATTGTTCAAGGGCCAACTGTATTATATTCCAAATGAGCAATGTAGGAACACACTCATCAACAAAATATCGGAGGAAACAAGAGAAAATGATCTCTCTAAGTAGTTTAAAAAATGAGTATGGCAGACATTTATAAAATCTGGACAGAAGGCAGATATGCTTATATCTGAAAATGTATTTTCTTCAAGCTATATATTTCATCTTAGCAATGGTTGTCTCTGAGTAGAAGATAATTTTCTACTTCATACTCCCTTAAAATTTTTCAGGTTTTGAATAATGCATATGTAGTATTTTCATAATCTAAAAGTACATACATATTGTTCAGATGTTACAGAGCAGGTCTCCAGATCTAAAAAAAAAAAAAAAAAAAAAAAAAAATACAAAAAAATAAAATAAAAAATAAAATAAAAAATATATAAAAAATTAAAAAATAAAAATAAAATAAAATAAAAGACTGTGCATAGAATATACCTACCATAGAAAAACAACAAGGAAAAAGGGAATGTGTGATCATTTTAGAGCATCTCTGAAGAACTTCTAAATATAGCCTAATATTCCAGAGCTGGATCATGGATTGGGATACTATGAGAATTTTCAGTATAGGACCCAGAGCCCTGGGGCAAGGGAGGTTGTGTATGGAACTCTGGACCTCACCACGATTCCAGCTATCTTCTCCAAACCCTATCTAGGGGTGCTGGGAAAGGGACTCCCCACTGCTCCATGAAGACATAAGAACTCCTTAAGGAAGACATTTCTGCCATGAGAAGAAAAGCAGGGTGAAAATGCAAATTAATACAATAATGAAATATCCTTTTTATCCATCCCACCAGAATGGCATAATGTTTAATGTTTGAAAGTATCAGGTGTTGATGAGGATTTGAGGAAATGTGTTTTCTTGCTCAGTACTGGCAGGAATATAAGTTGGTATAGGCATCTGGGAGGGCAGTTTGGATTACACTACTAAGTCATTAACTATACATACCTAAACACGCATAACTGAGCCAAGTGCACACTTGATTATTGCACGAGTAACACAAACAATACTTGGCCAAAAATAGATACTTTTCAGGCAGCCTGTGATATCACAAAAGTATAAAAAGACTGTAAAAATTGTACTGTACTGTACAAAACTGGCAATCTACTGAAATGAGAGAATCCCGAGTGATGATGGTAAGAGATCTTTAGTTAACTGCCTTTTGAGAACAAGAGTTAAGTGGAGGATGGAAGCCAATCAACCAATTTTGTTATATCCAGATTCACAACATTATAGTATCTACCCTAGAGAAGCATCACTCAAGTAAGAGATCACTCATTGGAACACTGTATTGGGATGAAAATCACCTACTAGCCCGTTAGTAGGGAAGTATTTAAATTATCATGGCTGGGGATCCCTGGGTAGCGCAGCGGTTTGGCGCCTGCCTTTGGCCCAGGGCGCCATCCTGGAGACCCGGGATCGAATCCCACATCAGGCTCCCGGTGCATGGAGCCTGCTTCTCCCTCTGCCTGTGTCTCTGCCTCTCTCTCTCTCATTCTATGTGACTATCATAAATAAATTAAAAAAAATAAAAAAAATAAAAAAATAAATTATCATGGCTTCATACTATGAAGCAGTCAAAGAATGAGTCACGTGTGTATGTCCAGACATGATCCACGGCATGAATAAAATTTTAAAAACTAGCAACAGAATGATAAATACAACTGACAGCAGTCATGTAAAAATAATAATCATATATGTTTATCTAGATAAATGTGTATAAATTTATTTTTAAAGTTCTAGGAAAATACATACTAAAGTGATAGCCATAGTTACATTTGAGGTAGGGAGAAGGGGATCAAATGAAACTTTAATTTGATCTGTAATATTCAATTTTTAGAATTTATGATGGAAATGTATTCATGTATTTCCTGTGCAGATAATATAAACAACATTTTTTTTTAAAAAATAGCTCTTAGAAAAACAGGCACAAACCCATGTAGTCTGTAACTACCAGGGACTTTACTTCTTTGGTGCTTTCCTTGAAAACTCTGAAAAAAAAAAACAACACATTTAGCAAAAAAACAACAACAAAAAAAAGACTTCTAACTCTTCCTCTTAATTTCTCTTTAAATTTCCCCTGATTATTTAGTAAAGGAAGCTTCATACCTCAAGGAGAAGAAGGTGAGGAAGAGGGAGAGAAGATGGAAAGAGAAGACAGTGTGGAGGAGAGAGAGGAAGGTAAGATGGACAAAAGTAGAGAGAACTATACTCGCCTCCATTCCCTGTGAGAAAAAGGGGCTCCTACCTTAGAATCCTGACCCTCCCACGTAAGAGTTGTGTGAATGTGAGCAAGTGTCTCTATTTCTGGATCCTGCATTTACTCTTGTGCAGACAAGCGAGTGAGAAGGCCTAGGTAAGCACAACCGGGAGCAAGGCAGTGTACTTGGGCCTAGCAGGGCCATTGGGAGCTGCAAGCCTGAGGGGAAGGGGCTGGGGGGCTCTTCTACCTGCAATATGATTCATTCCATCTGATGGGGGCTGACCCACCTCCCATCTGTCATCAGACAAAGAAAAGAGAAGGAGAGATCACCAGCGAACCCAAACCTTCAATCTGCAGAAATTCGCAGACGTAAGATGCATGGGTCCCATCAGTCATTGTTATCGTTAGACCACATTTGCAGCCCTTGATAATTTGCAAAGTGCCTTCCTTTCCATTACCTAATGTGATTCCCACCACAACTTGGTTAGGTTATCGGGCAGATAATATTTGCATTTCCAGAGAAGGAAATTGAGGCTCAGGGTAGCTAAGGGACTTGCCAAAATCACTCAGAAGTAGAATGGGGATTCATTCAGAGGCAGTTCCATGTGGTTATGAAGCCTAACCTACTTCCCACGTCTGCTGCACCTCACCACTGGTCACCAGTAAGGTGAGCAATGAGCACAGGTGGAGCGGGGGAGGGGAGTGGGGAGCTGTGGGAGAGGCTAAGGCACCATCACTCCTGGATGACCCCCCCCTCCCTGTTTACCCCATGTCCCACTATCTACTTTGCAGCTACTCCAGAGAAAAGACAGCAGATACCAGGTTCCTTTGTGGGAAAATTCTCTCCCAATTCAACCTTGTACATTATCCAAAACCATCACGGTTGAATCTCCCTGTCTGCCCTAAGATAGCACTCACGTGGGGTAGTCTGTCTGTCTACTTGATAAAGTTTTCCCTCTTTCTCCAACTTTCCATTCCTTTTCCAAACACACGACACGGGGAAATTCTCAGACTCCATATTTGTTTGGGCATCTTGGGAATCCTTGGAGGATATTCTGAGATCATGCTCTGTCCATGAATCTTTTTTTCCAAGACCCCCCTTCCAGTATCAGAAGCAGACTGTCCCTTAATCCTTAGGGATTGAAAATAGATTTTCCTTCTTCGTATGTGTGAAGTGAACTGTGACCACTTGGCTTAGGTGGCTTTGTTCCTGGCCAGCAACAAAAGAGGGGATTTGATGAGGAAAAAATCATTTGGGCTGGCTTTCAAGAACCCCATGAAAAGTTTTAAGATTTATGTGTTCTCAGATGCAGTCACACACGGATGAAAAAGAAAAAAGTAGGGGTACAGGGAGGGAGGAGGAAGAGGGGAAAAAAAACAGAAGAAAAGAAAAGAAAAAGGAAATCAAAAAGAAAAGAATCCCCTTTATATCCGGAATTGCTGACATTTAAAAAACAATATATTTTTTTTTCCTACTGTGAACCTTGAGCAAGGCACCCAAGTCCGGACCTACAAAAGTCAGCCCAGAGGCAAGTTTCCACAGTGTCTCTTTGCTTCAGTAATATGCTAAAGTAGTTATAAATCCTTTGTCTGAGAGATAGGAAGGAAAGACAGATTTTTCATCCAGGCGACTAGGATAAGATGGGAAGCCAAGTACCATAATGTCTTCATAAGCCCTTCAACAAGATTACTTAACAGACTGGTTTTCCCTGCCAAAGCAAAGTAAAGAACTAAAGCAGTTTGCTGCATAAGTTAGATGAACTTGGCCCAATTCCATCAAAAGATGGAGAATTGGGGGAATTGGGGGGAGTAGACTTTCTTTGTCTGAGGAGTAGCCTCACTTCTGTGTTCCATTTGTCACTGGATATCAGGTTCCCTTAAAAAGCAAAGTAAGCAGGCATGGATGTAGCTTATTGATAATTCTCTTATTCTACAAAATTAGCATTATTGAGTATTAAGTTATGCCAGGACTTTGCATATATCATCTCACTTAAGTCTTATGATGTATCCTCAGGAAAAAAAATGTATCAACCTGATTTTCAGGTGAGGAAATTGATATTGAGGATTTGAGCTGAATTCTTTCACACACACACACACACACACACACCATTTTGTATTTTACGTATCAGAAAGAGATCATATAAAAACTGCTGGGAAATCCATGCATAATAGAATATAATGAATAAATTTTTACAATGTCATGTGGAAGGAATTTATATTATGATGTGAATTGTCAGAAATCATATTGTGAATTCAACCTTTACAGGCATGAGAGAGATTTCCTATTCATTCTTTTTTTTATTTAAAATCAATTAATTAAAAACTAATAATAAAATAAAATAAATTAATTAGCATATAGTATATTATTAGTTTTGCAGGTAGAGTTTAGTGATTCATCATTTGAATATAACACCCAGGGCTCATTACATCACGTGCCCTCCTTAATGCCTATCACCTAGTTATCCCATTCCCCCACCCCCTCCCCTCTAGCAACCCTCAGTTTGTCTCCTAGAGTTAAGAGACTCTTATAGCTTGTCTCCCTCTCTGATTTATTTTACCTTTCCTGATTTATTTTCCTTTCCCTATGTTCATCTGTTTTGTTTCTCAAATTCCACATATGACTGAAATAATATATTTGTCTTTCTCTGACTTATTTGACTCAGCATAATACCGTCTAGTTCCATCCATGTCATTGCAAATGGCAAGATTTAATTCTTTTTGATGGCTGAGTAGTATTCCAGTGTGTGTATATACCACCTCTTCTCTGTCCATTCATCTGTCAATGGACACCTGGGCTCCTTCCATAATTTGGCTGTTGTGGACTTTGCTGCTATAAAGGTTGGGGTGCAAATGCCCCTTTGGATCACTACATTTACATCTTTAGGGTAAATACCTAGCAGTGCAATCGCTAGGTCATAGTGTAGCTCTATTTTTAACTTTTCAACTTTTTGAGGAATCTCCATACTGTTTTCCAGAGTGGCTGCACCAGTCTGCATTCCCAGCAAAGTGTAAGAGTGTTCCCCTTTCTCCACATCCTTGTCAACATCTATTATTTCCTGACTTATTAATTTTAGCCATTTTTACTGGTGTGATGTGGTATCTCGTGGTTTTAATTTGTATTTTCCTGATGCTGAATGACGTTGAGCATTTTTTTTTCATGTGTCATTTGGCCTTTTATATATCTTCCTTGGAGAAATGTCGGCTCGCATCTTATAGATGTAGAAATAGAGTTTCAATGACTTGGCCTGGGTTGTCACTAGAGACTCATGAGCACTAAGACCAAAGTACCTGAAATTTTGACTCTCTGATCTCATTTTAAATATTTTAGCTTTTATCATTATAAAATACAACCCCTTTCCCCATATTGGATACTGTAGACTATTGTTTTTATTGACTATCTTGTCAACTGGTCAGCAAATTCAGAGATAGAGGGAAAGAGCTTCTTCAATATAGTGTAGCAGTTATGGAAATGAACTTTAGGGTTCAACAGACTAGATTTGAATTCATGCTTTACCTCTTTAAATTTATTTTTTAGGATTTATTTTAGAGAGACCAGTGAGGTGGTAGAGAATCTCAAGCAGACTCTGCTGAGCATGGAGCCCAATGTGCGGCTTCATCTCACAACCCATGAGATCATGACATGAGCCAAAACCAAGAGTTGAATCCCCAGAGCACCGATTTCGTCTCTTGAAATGTGGGGATAATGAAAGTATCTATCTTACTGGTTTACTGTGAAGATGAGTTAACACTTTTCTTTTTTTAGTTAACACATCTGTTTGGGTTTTTTTTTAAGATTTTATTTATTTATTCATGAGAGACACAGAGAGAGGCAGAGACATAGGCAGAGGGAGTAACAGGCTCCCTGAGGAAAGCCCAATGCAGGACTCGATTCCAGGACCCCAGGATCACAACCTGAGCCAAAGGTAAGATGCTCAACCGCTGAGCCACCCAGGGGCACCAAGTTAACACATTTAAATCCCTTGTTCACCATATCTGACATATTTTTGTTATCATTAGAGACATGCTCAAAAGAAATAAATCTTTCAAAAAAAATTGGAGATTGGGCATATCTTCTTAAAACTAAACCTGAGTATTAAAATTATTCTTCCAGGGACTCCTGGGTGGCTCAGTGGTTGAACATCTGCCTTTGGCCCAGGGTGTGATCCCAGGGACCTGGGATCTGGTCCTGCATCGGGCTCCCCACAGAGAGCCTGCTTCTCTCTCTGTCTGTGTCTCTGCCTCTCTCTCTGTGTCTCATGAATAAATAAATAAAATCTTTTAAAAAATAAATAAAATTATTCTTCCAGAAAATGTAATGTCTCAAATATAGTATGCCTGAAGTATAGACAAAATTACAGGGTTGAAATAGAAAAGTAACCTTTGTATTTATCATTTCCCTTTCAGAAAACTCAACATGTAAATCACCAATGGAAAGTACCAGTCATCCTGTATTAAATAAAACTGAAGGAGAAATATTTTCCTCCTCTTCGTAAAACAACCATGTCATAAAGTTACTATTTAAATCATCAATTATTTAAAGTCAGTAATTCTCCTATTTTCACTTGTGCTCTATTAAATAATTGGTCACCACCATACCATGCCTTAATATATTATATAATCAGACATCAATCCTCTATAGCTCATCCTCCTAAGAGTGGAAAACAGTGATTTTATGTATTTCTCCTATAATTTACTTTGGCATAATTAACAATAACTTTGTAGGCTTTAGTTATTGGACAACGCTACAGAGAATATAATATGCTTACATTAATATGCCCTGGAAACATAAACTATGGAATGAATGAAGAGAAGGAACTAAACGAGTAAATAACGTTAAGTGGCCTTTGTAGCGCTCTCACGCAAGCAAAAACACGTTTTCAAGGACGAAACAAAGAACATCAGCGCCACCTGGAGGAAGGAGTCTATTTGACTTAGAAAGTAGACCTGAATTTTGGGAAAATGTGGGGAAATGGGCAACAGAGATGGTCTAGCCCTGTGTGGTCCCTACATGGTAGCAGGCATCTGGCTATTGAGCACTTGAAATATGCTAGTTCAAATTGAGATGTGCACACACCAGATTTCAAAGAATTAATGCAGAAAAAATATTAAGTATCTCATTCATAATTTTTTATTGATGATGGTACAATATTTTTTATTATATCAAGTTAAAATGTTACCACAATTAATTTTACCTACTTATTTTTACCTTTTTAATGTAGCTTCTAGACATTTAAAATTATACACGTAGTTCACATTATCTTTCCATCAGACAAGGCTGATCTCACCTTCACCGCTCAGAATGTGGGCCAAGGATCAGCAGCAGCACGGGTGTTCATTACAGGAAAGCTTGCTAGAAATGCAGGTTTTCAGGCCCCTATCCCCCACCCCCCACAAATGTAGAGTAGGAATCTACATTTTAGCAAAATCCCCAGGTGACTCCTATATATTAAATTTGAGACTTTTTGATACAATCCAGCCCCTTTGCTTTACAAATGAGCAAACTGAGACCCAAAGTGATAATGTGGCTTGTTCATGGTTATTCAGTTGGCTGCCCCAAGGCCTGATTCCCTGGTGGTCTTGAAACTGCCAATTATCGCACCCAACATGGTATCTTCCTGCAGACCTTTCCCTCCCAGAGTAAAAATAAAACAGATTGCTACTTCACTAGCAGAAAACAAAGTATCATTGTAAATATATGAGACTTTATGGTGTCTTCAGGGATATTTATAACAGAATTCTAAGGTATTCTTTAGCACTTGTACAAGAAAGTCACCATAAGTCACTACATAAGAACATACAAAACCTGTACCTAAATCATTCCTACAATTAACATCCTATCACCATGGAAAAAAGGCTGGAGTCTGGAATCAAAAAAGTGCATTCCAATCACTGAGTCACTAAGAACAATTTTTTTTTCTTTTCAAATTTTATATTGGCTAAATCCAAAGTTTACATCAGTATTCACTCTTTGCACTGTACTGTTCTATGGATTGTGTCAAATGCATGTCATATATCCACTATGACAGCATGATACGAGTGGTGTCATCACCCTAAAAATTCCCTGTGCACCACCTATTCATCCCTACCATCCCTAAAAGCCCCTGGCAACCACTTTTTTTTTTTTACACTTTACGGTTGTCTTTTCCAGAATAATGTGATATGGTTAAAATCATAGAGCCTGTAGCCTTCTCAGTAGATAGGCATCCACTTACCAATATTCATTTCTGATCCACCCATGTCTTTGGGAGGCTCGATAGCATGTTTCTTTTTATTACTAATCTATATGCAATTATATGGATGTATCATGGTTTGTTCATTCACTCACCTACTGAGAGACAGCTTGATTGCATTCAGTTTTTAGAAAAATAGCGTAACTCCTATCCTTGTTCCTCCATAGGTTTTTAAGATTTTTTCTCTCTTTCATTTTCTGCAACATTAATCCAATATGGTTAGGCGTAGATTTTTTGGTACTTATCTTGCTGGTATTCTCTGAGCTTTCTGAATCTGTGGTTTGGGATCTGTTGTTAATTTTGAAAATTCTCAGCCATTATTATTAGATATTTTTGCTGCTCATTTCTCCTCCTGCTCCCTCTGATATTCCCGTTAAGCATAGATCACCTTATTTGTGATTGCCCCCACAGTTCTTTGATATTCTGCTCAACTTTTCCATTCTCTTTTTTGTTTGTATTTCAGTCTAGGAAGTTTCTATTGAAATATACTCAAACTCACTGATTCTCTCCTTAGCCACGTCCATTTTAGTGATCAGCTGTTTAGACGTATTCATTTCTGTTACACTGGTTTTTTGTTTGTTTGTTTGTTTGTCTTACTTACAGCATTTCTTTTGAATTGTCCATCTCCCTGCTTCACTTACCCATCTGGTCTTGCATGTTGCCCACTTTTTTTTCATTAGAGACCAGAAAACATAGTTATTTTAAATTCCTGATCTTTGGGAATTTAATTTCCAAAATCTCTGCCATATCTGAATCTTGTTGTAATGCTTTCTTTGTCTCTTCACACTGTTTTCTCTTGTCTTTCAGCACGCCTAGTAATTTTCTGTTGAAAGACACATGTGATGTTCAAAGAACAGGAATTGAGGAAAGACCATTAGTTGTGAGGTTTTATGTTTATCTTGCTAGGAGTCAGGCCAGGTCTACATGTGAGCTTTCCTTCCCAGATTTTACTGAGTCACTAGTGTATACTGCCCACTGCAAGGTTACATCCTTGCAAATGGCCAAGAACTGTGTAAAGGAGAGAGATCCCTTTAGGATAAGAAGGAAGGTAGAAGAAGGAGTTTCAGTTTATAACCCAGCTCCTCGCAGGACAGTCTTACTCATTCTCTGAATGTCCAGCTCTTCACAGTATATTTAGCACACAGAAGGACTTTGAATAAGATGTGTTGAAAGAACAGATTAGTTTCTGTTGATCAGGTTCTATAGTTAAGGAAATGTTCCCTTCTTTACATTAGCTGGTAACACTATACAGAAATTCAGGAAAATGCTTTAAAAAGTATCACTTTCTTGATGGGATGAGTGCTGAGTGTTATACTATATGTTGGCAAATAGAATTTCAATAAAAAAATAAAAAATAAAGTTAGTAGTGCCTTTATGTCAAAATTGCTTTGCAATTAAACACATTGTTAAAAGAAACACAAATAGATACCAGTTTTTGGTGGTGAGAACGTAATTCATTGCATAGAAAGAGGAGGTTCCAGGTAAAATAATATTAGCAAAGAATTCCAAGGAGTAGATGTGGTTAAAATATTTTTCACTTCACTTATTTTTGTGAAGGTTTTTACTAAGATGAATCAAACCTAATCAATTTCCAGTGCTCTATGCATATGACCCAAATGCTTTCTCTCCTAAGCCATTATTCTTTTGTATGCCAACTGGAAAATGTAGATTGAACTTAGGAAATGAATTTCTGTGTCATTTGAATTGAATATACTGAGTGGAATAGGAAGCACAGTAACAAAATGAATTTTTTTTAATGATGTAAGTCATATAGGAAGGAAAGTTTAACTCCCACTCTCTTCCTTTCAATTGTCCCATTTCCTCATGTTTTATCCATTACTCATGTCAGGTTTTGTTATTAACCTAAATAAAATAATAGGACATCAACCCTGCTTATTATATGTAATAGTGAACAGATGGTTGGTTGCATATAATTATTGGAATGTAATAATGAAAATGATATGCAAAAATATTAATTTCAATACCATTAATGTGGCACTCAAGCATGCACTGGCTTTCATTTCTTGTATTGATGTCTTGAATAGATATGGAATGATTCATTATTCAATCATTCAACAATATACATTGAGTACCTATATGGCAGGCAGTGACATGGGCACTATAAAAATAGGGAGTAAAACAATTGCTGCCCACCCCCCGTGCATTTATTTTGGTGGCTCGGGACAGACAATAAACACATAAATGATGGGATACATGGAATGTCAGATTGTAACAAATATTGTGGAGATATGGGGAGAGGGAGTGCAAAGGAGGAAGGCACTATTTTATAAAGGGTGGTGTCTTAATTTTGAGTGGGAGCCAAAAGAATCACGGGAAGTAGTCATGCAGTTAACTGGGGGAGAGCTGCTTGGTCAAATGGAACAAAAATACAAAGGCCATAAGGCAGGAGCATGCTTAGCAGGTTGAGGAGCAACACAGAGGCCAGTGTGAAGGGAGTGGGGGGTAGAGGGACATGGCAAGAGGAGAAGGAGACAAAGTCAGAGAGGTAGCAGGGGCCAAATCAGGGAGGACTGAGTAGGCCCTTGTAAGGATTTTTGATGTTCCTCTAAGTACAAGGAAAGTCACTAGAGTTTAGCAGATGCGAAACATGATCTGACTTAGCCTTGAGAAGAAATCACTTCAGCTTCTGTGAGGGAAATAGACCTTAGGGAGTAAGGCAGAAATGGGAGTTAGAAGATTATTTTAACAATCCAGGCAGGAAGTGATGGGGACATGAACAAGAATGATAGTCCTGGAGATACTGAAATGGTATCAAATTCTAGACATAGTTTGAAGGTTAACCTAGCAGGATTTTCAGGTGGATTAGATGTGGTGTATGAGATGACAAGATAAGGCCAAGATTTTTGAGGAATGGAGATAACCAGCTCCTGGGAAAACTGAGACATGAGTAGATTTTTTGTGAGGAAAAGAAGGGAGAGAGGGGAGATCAGAAATTGCTTTCAGAGATTCAATTTAAAAGGACTTTTAAATATTCATTTTTAAAATCGGGTAGACTAGAATGATTCAAGGGGAAGGTTGAGGCCTTGGAATTATTTCAGTCCCTGAAGCACGAGATCACTGGAGAAGTGAGTGGAAATGGAGCTGAGAAGAGTTTCAGGACTGAGCCTTGGGATATCCAACCCTCAAAGGGGCTGATCTGATTGTTGTCCAGCTGCTCAGATGTTTCATGTTGTGTCCCCCCCACCCCACCCCTGACCAAAAATGTCCGCTCCCCGAGGCTACAGCCCAGTCTTTCTAATCCCCACTATGCACTGTGCCCACAGTTGGTGCTCAATAGTTGGTGTATGAGTGAACAGACGAATGTACCAGGCAATGTTTAGAGGGGTTACCAAGATAAAGGAAGAAAAAGTAAGGGGGGGACCATACTGGATACATTTCTCCAGTCCTCATCACTCACTCCTCCCCATGGGAGAAAAAATGGTTTACCTGTTTGATGAACTTGGGAAAGGGAATTGAGACTGAGAGGCTCAGCAGACTCTGGGCTCTCACCTTGCACCAAGACTGCTGTTTGGGGGTGAGGAGAGGGGGAGGTAGTGATAAATTATACTCACCCCTCAAATCTCAATGCATTGTTCTGTGGTCTTTTGTTTCCTTCCACTGACCATACTGTTCTCAAGGTTCACCCGAGTCGTCACAGCACATATTGGCCCTTCATTCATTTTTATGGCCAAATAGAATTCCATTGTATGGCTATACCACCTTTTGCTTATGTATTCATCCACTGAGAGACATTTCGATTTTTTCCATCTTTGGCTATTCTGAAGAATGCTGCTGTAAACATTCACATACAAGCTTCCATGTGGGCATACGTTTTTAATTCTTGTGGTTCTACGCCTAGCAGTACAATTGCTAGACCATGTGGTAACTCCATGTTTCACTTTTTTGAGGAATTCCCAGACTGTTTTTCAATGTGCACCATTTCCCATTCCCCCTAGTAGTGTGTGAGGATTCTAATTTCTCCACACTTGTTATTATCTGGCTGTAGTTGTACCACTGGGTGTGAAGTGCATCTCACTGAGGTTTGGGTTCAGATTTTTGCTGATAGATAACGACGTTGAGGTCTTCTGCTATGCGTATTGGCCATTTGTATACTTCCCTTTGTCCCTTTCCCCTCTACATACAGTTTGAATCCTACTTATATTGTATTGGTGGACCTTATGTTTTTATTTTTATTTTTTTATGATTTTATTTATTCATGAGAGATAGAGAGAGAGGCAGAGACATAGGCAGAGGGAGAAGCAAGCTCCCTATGGGGAGCCCGATGCAGGACTTGATCCCAGGATTCTGGGATCACACCCTGAGCTGAAGGCAGCCACGCAGGCGTCCCGACCTTACTTTTTTTTAATATTAACTTGAGGCTTGACATCTAACATGATAGTTCTTATCCTCCCAAACACAAAGACCTTAAAAGAAATCTACCACTTCATCCCATCTTAACCATTCTCTATTATTTTATTCCAACTTTTTTTTATACAAGTTTGTCAATAACATCATTTTATGAAATAAGTGCTTACTCAGTTACCTAAGTAAACACCTCACCTGCCAATTACATCATTTATCATTGTCCACCACATCTCACTCTTTCCTTCTGGGTTTGATTTCCTTCTTTCCAAAGGACGTGCTCATGTACTTTTTTCAGTAGGACCCGATAAGTAATGAATTACATTACTTCAATTTTCAAAAATTCTATTATCCTTGAATGATAGTTTCTTGTGTGTAGATTCTAATTGACAGTTACTTTGCTTTAATATTTTGAAATGGAAAAATAAATAAAAAATTTAAAAAATTTTAAAAAATATTTTGAAATGGGATTCCACTGATTTCTGAATCATATTATTACTGTCGTTGGTCTAATTATCACTCCTCTAGGTAATTTGTTTTTCTTCTCTGGCTGCCTTTAAGATTTTGTGTGTGTAAAAAAAAAAAAAAGATTTTGTGTGTGTGTTTTGTCTGACTTAAATTTTTGCTTCTGGGGGCACCTGGGTGGCTCAGTGGTTGAGCATCTGCCTTCGGCTCAGGGCATGACCCCAGGATCCTAGGATCGTGTCCACATTGGGGTCCCTGCAGGGAGCCTGCTTCTCCCTCTGCCTGTGTCTCTCATGGATAAACAGATAAAATCTTTTTAAAAAATAAAAAAATAAAAATAAATTTTTGCTTCTGTGTCTAGATGTCTTTATTTATTCTGCCTAAGGTTCATTATGTTCCTTAGATACGAAGAGTCACAATTTTAATTAAATTGGAAATTTTTTCAACTGCTACCTTTTCAAACTTTGTGTGTTCTGCATTTTCTCTCTTCTGGCCTCCTCTTGATTATAGGTTGGCTCACTTCCTTCCCCCTCCTTGTTTCTTTCCTTCTTTCATTTTCAATCTCTATTAATTTCACTGTTTTCTGAATATCTACCACAGAAATAGTTTCCCAGTCTCTTTTCAGCTCTCTAATGAGCTATCCAATCACTTTTTGCCTTTTTTTTTTAAGATTTATATATTTATTTTAGAGAGGTGGAGGAAGGACAGAGGGAGAGGGACAGAGTGGAGGAGGGATAGAGAGAGAAGGGAGAGGTTCCCAAGCAGACTCCACGCTGAGCACAGAGCCCAACTTGGGGCCCGATCCCATGATCCTGAGACCATGACTTGAGTTGAAACCAAGAGTCAGAAGCTTACCAACTGCTCCACCCAGGCGCCACATGCACCACTTTTGCCTTTTCTAGAACTTCTATTTGTGTCTATAAAACTTGCCTGGTCTTTTCCAACAGTGCATTATTTCTAGGGTTTTGACTCCTTCTATTGTGTCTTGGAACATTTTGAACATATTAGTTTTATACCTCTCAGATTGTGATTTAGGTATCTCAACTTCTTAGAGCTCTGTATTCCTGATTTTTGTCACTCATAGTATATGGATTCCATGAGTCCAATACTTTTTAGGAACCCACCTTTAGCGTGAGTTCTTTTTGCTCTGACGATCTTTTTCAGGTGGTTTGGCATTTGCTTGTAGCAGCAGAAGCATCAAAGGTTTAGACCAAAATTTTATGTTATTTTTTTGGTTAAGAAAGATAACTAAGTGAAAAGATAGAACCATTGCCCAGGAAACTGGATCTAAGGTAAACAGGTAGAAGGCAGACAGTAGAGTTTTGAGTAGAGGAGTGACATGATTCACTCACATTTTTAACAAGATTACTCTGGCTACTGTGTGGAGAATAGACTATAAAGGGGACAAGGGATAGAAATCGGATACTAGCTGGGAAGCTATTACAATAATACAGTAGAGAGGGAAAAGTGATTTGGACCAGGATAGTAGGAATGACTCAGTAAGAAATGGTCAGATTATGAATGTACTTCTCTAACATTTTTTATTGTAAAATGCAATAAAAAGTACATAAAAGCACATGAAACACAAGTATAGAGCATAACAATTATAAAGTAAACATCTCTATAGCCACCACACAGATCAATAAATAGAGCACCACCAGGACCCCAGGAGTCCCTCATATAAACCTCTTACCAAACAAACTTTTCTCCCTTGAAAGTGACCTGCCTTTTATAATAGTCATTTCTTTGCTTTTCTTTCCTGTTTTTAAACTTTATATAAGTAGGATTATACAGTGTGTAATTTGTCACCTTGTCTTGTCTCACCCAACACTGTTTGTAAGATTTATCCATATTGCATGGAGCTATACTAGGTTCCTTGCAATCTCTCTAGAATATTGGATTGTCTGAAAATGGATCACCATATTTATCTAGTCAATTGTTTATAGACATTTGGGTTGTTTTCAGTTTTGAACTATCATGAATGCCCTTTGAATATTATTGTCTATATCTCCTGGAGCACATGCATGTGCCTTGCTCTAACATACATCCAGGAGTGGAATTGCTAAGTCATAGAATATGATACATTCAACTTTACTAGATAATGCCAACCTGTTTCCCAAAGTGGTTGTAACCATTTCTCCTGCCTCAGCATGTTTTGATGATTCCAGTTGCTCTAGAATTTTAACACCTAGTATCTCAGTTGTTTTAATTTTAGCCATTCTGATGTAATATTATATTCCATTTAATTTTCAATTCCCTGATTATCTATGTGATCAGTCACATTTTTATACGTTCTTGGTAATCTGAATATCTTTGGGGAAGTCCTGCTCAAGTCTTTTGCCCATTCTTTGCCTGTCTTTTTTTTTTCTTTTTTCATTTTTAAAATGTTTTTTTATTTAATTCTATATTAGCTTTATGTATAGTAAATACCTTTCCCCATTCTTTGCCTTGTATTTCACTCTGTGATGTCTTTTGATGAAAATAAGATTTGAATTTTAATGTTGCAGAATGTACTGATATTTTCTTCCAATTGTTTTTTATATCTTAGGGTGGGGTGGAGAGAACTTCCCTACCAGGAGATCAAGTGGTTTCTTTTATTTTATTTTTATTTTTTTTTTATTTTAATTTATGATAGTCACACAGAGAGAGAGAGAGAGAGAGGCAGAGACACAGGCAGAGGGAGAAGCAGGCTCCACGCACCGGGAGCCCGACGTGGGATTCGATCCCGGGTCTCCAGGATCGCGCCCTGGGCCACAGGCATGCGCCAAACCGCTGCGCCACCCAGGGATCCCAAGTGGTTTCTTATATAACCTTCTAGAAGATAAAGGAGAAAGTAGTCTCCTATATTACCTTCCAGATTTATTTTTGCCTTTCATACTAGGCCTCTAATCCACCTGGAATTGATTTTTTTTTTTTACTAATGGAGTAAGGAAGGGATCCCATTTCTTTCTCTCTCTTCCGTCACCACTCATGTCTATCTCCAGAGATTTATTCATCTGTCCTAGCCTCACTTACAAAGTACATCCTTTCCCCACTGATGTATCACACAACCTCAATCATACATCAAGTGTTTGTACATATGGGGATTTGTTTCTGGGCTCTCCACCATGCTCCACTGTCTATTGTCTATCCCTACTTTCATTCCACACTGACATCATTACTACAGCTCTGTGTTAGCCTTGATGTGTCATAGAATAAACCCTCCAATCTCCTTCAACTTCAAGAGTGCATTGGCCATCTTCAGCCTTTCCTACTTCCATATAAATTTTACTTTTTTATTTTTTTAAAGATTTATTTATTTCAGAGAGAGAGAGAGAGTGAGAACAGGGAGAGCGGCAGAAGAAGAGGAAGAGAATCTCAAGCAGACACCCCACTGAGCATGGATTCCAATGCAGGGCTCAGTCTCACAACCCTGAGATCATGACCTGAGCTGAAGTCAAGAGTCTAATCCTCAACTGACTGAGCCACCCAGGCACTCCTTCCATATAAATTTTAGAATCGGGTTATTAAATTCCACAAAAAGTTGGAATTTAATCAGGATTACATTTATTCTATAAACCAGTCTGGGAAGAACTGACTGTCATCCTAACCAATCTGTCATCTCGGTATAGCTCTCATTTTAGATATGTCTTTTTTAATACCAGTTTGATTTTATTTTCTTTGAAAAAGACTTACACATCTTTTATGGGATTTAGTCCTAAACACATAAAATGTTATGCCATTTAAAATCATATCTCTAAAACAATTACCTTCTTTGTTTGCTGGGAAATAAAATGATCGATATTTATAAATTGATCTTTGTATCCAGCAACCTTTCCGAATTCTCCAATTAGTTCTAATATCTTGTCTGTAGACTTTATTGGAGTTTCTTATTATCTTCAAATAATGACAGCTTGTTTCTTACTTTGCAGTTCTTAGAAATTTCCTCTTTTCCTTACTTACTAAGCTGGTTAGGGTCTTTCATAAAGCATTGACTCCAAAGGTTTCATTGAATTGACTGAATTTGGGTTTCATGTTTTGAAGGCACAACCAAGAGGAGTTGCTGACCAATTATAGTTAGGCTGTGAGAGAGAGAGGCATCAAGGTTGAGTTGAAAGTTTTGGGCCTGAACAACTGGAAGAATGGCACTGTCATCTACTGCAGGCAAAGCCAGAGATTTGTTGATCATATAGTGTTGGTAATTTCAATGAAGATAAATAAAAACCGACTTATACTTTTTGGTGATGATCTCTCTCTCTCTCTCTTTAGCCTGGTTTTCCACCTCTGAAATAATTCACTCCAGGAAGGATTTAAACATATACAAATGCTCTCAGTAGGGTTTGACTTGTGACTTCCTGTTTAGCCACTGCCCTCTACAAGGGGGCTTGCCTGAATATGAACTGTGCACTCTGATTAAAATCTGAACCAAAAACAGAGAAAGAGATACTTTGCCCTCTAGCCTCAATCGTTCCTATTTTATTACACACAAACACACACCTATCTTGTTTTGCAAACTTTCTCAAGTCAAATAATTAAAAGAGAATCTCTCTCACCAAGGTAGCCTAATGCCTGCAAGTAGTTTGTCTGAAAGAAGTCCTAGAACGGCCAGCTGCATTTCTGTGGTGTTAACCTAAAAACAATGAAGAGAAATGAAGGGGTAACTCCCGCCGAAGAGATTCTGGGTCATACAAGAGCTCATTGTCCCAGCTAGAAGGCCAATTTGACCATCCTTTATCACATAGCTCTCAGGGCATGGTAAAGCCTTAGGCATTCTTGCACAAAGAAGCAAAACTGTAACAATCCTTTGGTTGTTTAACCTACCCACCCCAGTTCCCTGATGTTTATTCAACACACATGTAAGACATCTCATTGGGGCTAAGCGCAATAAGCCAGCTGCCTCTTCCCCCTCTCGCCCCTCACCTGCCACCCAATCTCAACAAAGTAAGCTCCAAAAAGGCAGTGGCATTGTCCTATATACCTCTCTGTCCTCACAGTCCAAAACAGTGCCTATCATATAAGAGGCATACAATCTTTTTTTAGAATTGACATTTTAAAGGTTTTTTTTAATTATCTTTTTTTTAAAAGATCTTATTTTTATTTATTCATGAGAGACACAGAGAGAGAGAGAGGCAGAGACACAGGCAGAGGGAGAAGCAGGCTCCATGCAGGGAGCCTGACGTGGGACTCGATCCCAGGTCCCCAGGATCACGCCCTGGGTGGAAGGCAGGCGCTGAACCGCTGAGCCACCCAGGGATCCCCAACATTTTAACGGCTTTTTAAAAATTACCTCAAAGGGTTAACTTTTCATTTACCGCAACTGAAAAACTCCATACTTAAATTGACTTTACTGACTTAAACTAAGTCAAAATTTAAAAAGTTTAAAATTGATGAGTCACTTACTAGCACTGTCATCACGTAGAGTTAAAAGCTGCCTCTAGGGAGTGCAAGTCTAAGGAAAGGAATGCCATTTTTAAAAATACGACCTTTAGCACTTTCACTTTTGGGTCCTTTGCAATTGCCTTGATTTTCTACTTTAGATGTGTAAATTACACACATTCCCAACATCCTAATACAACCCTTCATTGGGGGGACGACCCGCCTTCCTCATCAACATACACCCAGACCTTGTTTGCACTCCCAGCCGTGTATTTGAGAGTCAGCTTTTTTGCACTGACCCTCCCGTGGGTCATCTTTAGGGTCATCACCCTTAAGGGCGCTCCGTGTTCCTAGGCTTTATCACTATCGTGTGAACGTGGGCACTGATGCCACGACGTGTTGTTGCAACAGGATTTAACTAAACGCCCTACACTGGGCGGGATGAGCCCTGGGTGCTATGCTGTATGTTGGCAAACTGAACTCCAATTAAAAAATAAAAATAAAAAAAAATTTAAAAAATGTTTGTGAGTCGGGGGATCCCCGGGTGGCTCAGCGGTTCAGCACCTGCCTTCAGCCCAGGGCGTGATCCTGGGGTCCCGGGATCGAGTCCCCCATCGGGCTCCCTGCAGGGAGCCTGCTTCTCCCTCTGCCTGGGTCTCTGCCCCCTTCTCTCTCTCTCTCATAAACAAATAAATAGAATCTTTAAAAAAGAAAAAGAAAAACTAAACGCCGTAAAGTGAAGCGTTCAGGGTTGTTTCCACTTTTCCGCCGACAGTACCGCAGCAGCGCAGGCTTGGTGGCAGGTCTTCGAATCGCAGGGTTGGGCCGCTCCCGGGTTCCGCCGCAGGGTCCCGGAGTCGGGTTAGGAACCCAGCGCCGCCGCCCGGCGCCAGCGTGGCCCCGCCCCCCGGTGGGCGTGGTCACGCGCGTCCCCGCCCCCGCTGCGTCCCGACGCCCCGCCCCGCGGAGCCCGGCGTGCGGCGCGCGGGTGGCGGCGGCGGCGGCGGCGGCGGCTGCGCGGCCGGTGGAGCTCGGGGGCTCCGGGTCCTGGGAGGTCGGGGCCCATGGCTCCGTGGGCCGGGGCCGAGCTCTGGGCGCTGACGCCGCTGCGCGCCCTGTGGCTCACGCTGACCGCCGCCTTCCTGCTGACCCTGCTGCTGCAGCTCGTGCCGCCCGGCCTGCTCCCGGCCTGCGCGCTTTTCCAGGACCTGATCCGCTATGGGAAAACCAAGCGCGAGGGGCCGTCGCGCCCGGCCGCCTGCCGGGTCTTTGACGTCCCCAAGAGGTAACCGCGCCCCGGCTGCAGCCCGGGAAGCCGAGGCGCGGAGAGCCCGGGGCGCGGCTGGGGCGGCCGGCAGGGGGCAGCAGAGGCGGGCGCGGTCTCCCCGCGCGGCGCTGCCGGGGCCGGGCCTCGGGGCGCTGCGGCGTCCGCGTCGGGGACCGGGGCGGGGTGCGGGGGGAAGGGGGATGCCCGAGGCCCGCGGAGCGTCTCCCTCGGGGCAATGGCAGCGCTTCCGACTGTAGGCCTGGTCCCCGGGCGGCAGGTTAAAGCCTTTGGGCCCCCACTCTTCCCCCGCCCCCCTCCCCGCACTGTAGGGCGCATCATGTAGCTGGAGGCCCCTCCCTTGTGGACGCGAAGGCAGGCCTCAGTTTCCCCCATTTGTCCCTCCGACCCGCGAAGTCAGGACGGCGGAGGCGGCGAGCCGCGGGCCTCCCTTGATTCAATAAATATTTTAGTGCTTATTAGGAGCTAGGGACCGACCCTCCTCCTCGCTCGCACCTGGGCGCCCCCCCCCCCCCCCCCGCAGCGGCCCAAGCCTGAGCCCGCAGCTCTATCCGACTTTCAACAGACTTCACGACCAAGTTCGATGAAAGATTAAATCGTTAGGGCTTAAAGTAGGCTGCTTTCAGGAATCGTAAAGACGTGTTATAGTTTGCCTTTGTTTTTGTTGTTGTCGTTGTTGTCTTTTACTTTGAATTCGGAACACAGCTGGGAAGAGTCAGCCAAACACTTCTCGACGGTCTGGGGAGAAGCATTTCTGACTTTAAGATGCACCTCGGGCAGCCCGGGTGGCCCAGCGGTTTAGCAACGCCTTCAGCCCAAGGTGTGATCCTGGAGACCCGGGATCGAGTCCCACGTCGGGCTCCCTGCATGGGGCCTGCTTCTCCCTCTGCCTGTGTCTCTGTGTCTCTCATGAATAAGTAAATGAAATCTTTTTTTAAAAAAATGCACCTAAATGCATGTATGTAGGAAGGAGTCTAGAGGAATGTGAAAAGGTTTCTGATGTGTCAAAACACCGGGGTTATCGTTTGAACCTCTCAGAGACTGTCCCAGGTCCCCAGACAAGAATGTGGGCTGACTGTCATGTGGTTTCTGAAACGGAGATAACCCCCCCACTTGTGTCTGTTGGAGAAACAGTTGCCAGGTGTTGACGCTGAGAAGGAAGAACTGGGTCACCCAGGAGAGGAGGAAGGGGAATGAGGCCCTGGGAGGAGGTAGAGGTATTTAGCACAGGTTAGTCAATTTTTAATCAAGTCCGGTTGATCCTTTTCTGCTTTATAGCAGTGGCACTCCCGGATTATCACTTTTTTAATTGATAAAGTGAAGGGAAAAAAATTCTTTTTAAGATTTTATTTTTTCATGAAAGACATAAAGAGAGGCAGAGACATAGGCGGAGGGAGAAGCAGGCTCCATGCAGGGAGCCCAACATCGGACTCCATCCCGAGTCTCCAGGATCACACCCTGGGCGGAAGGCAGATGCTCAACCGCTGAGCCACACAAGCGTCCCGAAAAAAAAAAAGTTTTTTTTAAGATTTTATTAATTTATTCATGAGAGACACAGAGAGAGAGGCAGAGACACAGGCAGAGGAAGAAGCAGGCTCCATGCAGGGAGCCCGACGTGGGACTCGATCCCAGGTCTCCAGGATCATGCCCTGGGCCGAAGGCAGGTGCTCAGCCGCTGAGCCACACAGGTGTCCCAGAAAAATTATTTCTTAGTGTGAATTCTAACAACTTGTTTTCTGAATTTTGAAAAAGGTATTGGTGTCCCTAGATTAGACCCATTCAAATCATTCCCCACAGCCAACCATTTCTCGGGCTCCCGTACCCCAGCTGTTAATACTCAAGGGTACGACCACTAAGGAACAGACTTGGTGCTTTCCTTCATTCTTTACTACTCTTTGGGCTTGTTGCAGTTTCTCCCATAATTTACACCTTTGTCTTCTTTCAGAATTCTAGAGTAGAACCTCCCATGATGTCCAAGGGATGTTTTGTTTATTCAAAATTTAGACCATTTCTTTGAGTATTGGAAGAAGATACAGCAAGTCCAGGCCAATTAAAAAAAAGACCAAATGTGCCTAGTTACTATATTTAAATATTTTAACTTGTGCAAAATTCAATCATACTCTTAAAAGTGAAAATAAGCCCATGATTTTTACGCTTAGAGACAGCTGTAAATCACATTTCTGCATCTAAAAATGGTGCTTAGGTGATTTTGTTTGGGGTGTTTTTTTTTTCCTAAGGAGACAGGAATAACCTTAAATCAGTTCATGGCTTGTTCAGTTCTACAACCGATGTTGGGTAACGTTTTTTTCCTAAATTAAAGCGATGGTGCTTTTCTTGTTTTCCTTGTGCTTCATAGATTATTGACTTACCAGAAAGTCTAAATAAATAGGTGATCTCCGACATGAGTCAATGCTCTTGACTTGTGTGATGTTTATAAAAGTACTTCTAAATTTCCAAATGGCATCAAAGCATTGCAGTTGAATTAAGCTCTGGTAGCAAAAAAGCCATCCAGACTTTTCTCCCCAGGGTTCAGCAGTCCTAACCAGAGGTCCAGTGGACAGAATTCAAGGCAAACCTCCATTAGAAAAAAATTACATCTTCACTCACCTCTAGCCAAAATTCAGCATTTCCCTAATAATATATGTAATCAACAAACCACAATAGAACTAGCAGTACTTGCAATATTGGGACAACTTTTTTATTTATTTTATTTTTTTGGAACAACTTTTTTAATATCACATTAAGATTATTGAAGAGGGATCCCTGGGTGGCGCAGCGGTTTAGCGCCTGCCTTTGGCCCAGGCCGCGATCCTGGAGACCCGGAATCGAATCCCACGTCGGGCTCCCGGTGCATGGAGCCTGCTTCTCCCTCTGCTTGTGTCTCTGCCTCTCTCTCTCTCTCTCTCTCTCTCTGTGTGTGACTATCATAAATAAATAAAAATTAAAAAAAAAAATAAAAAATAAAACATTTAAAAAAAAAAAAAAAAAAGATTATTGAAGAAACCCCAGAACATTATTTTCATCACCACAGGAATGAATCACTGGATCTTGTTATTTGAGAACAGCAATTTAGCACATATATTACTATATCACAAATTTCTTTTTTGGTAATTATGTTATCTATGTTTCAATATAATTGGTTTCCTTGGTAATCTCTATGTATTTTGTGATACCATTTTAAGAAGTAGCCAGTACCCTTCAACAGACTACCAAAGGAATCCATGGAAGAAAAATGTAAAGAATCCCTGCTGTAGACTAAAAACTGGCCATAAGTTTACATTTGTCTTGTTATCACTTGGTTCAGTGCCTGACAAATAACAAGGTCCTTGATCACTATATTTTGAATGAATTTTAAGGAAAAAAGGGTTTAGTTTTAGTTGGTTTGTTGATTAACCGCTTACTCAGAATAACTTTGGATGAGATACCTTCTCTTTCAATTATTGAATCCGCATTTATAGATACTTGTGTGCCAGGAGCTTTGGTTCTTATAAGGCAGTAAATATGTGAACAAATCTTACAAAACAAGATAATTTTGTATTAAGTGCCTCAGAGAAAGTCCAGCAGGATTACTTGATCGTGAACAAAATGGGGATGGCCGTGACAGTGGCAGTGACAACACTGGAGAGAATGGTCAGGGAGGGGTGGGACAGGAGATGAGTTCACTGGGGGAGGCAGGGCTGGCTCACCAGGGCCCTGGTGGAGGTAAGATTCTGTTCTGAGTGTATGGAAAGCCATTGATGGCTTTAGGATGGGGAAGAAAGCATGGCATTCTGTGGTTCAGGTCTTGAAAGGATTGCCAGCCATCGTGTGGAGAAGACTGAATAAGAGGCTGCGATGATGGGTCAGGCAAAAGGCAGTGGTATGGAGTAGAGTGTTCACATAATAGCACCTCCTTGTCATATAGGCGGTCATGACATTAAAGCACTTAGCACGGGCCAGGCACCTAGTCAGAATTCAGTAAACATTAGTTCACGTCCTTAGCCCCATAACCCCCCTAGTGGCGCCTTGGATCAGTTCTAGCTATCAGCAAACATGTATTATAAGATCCTGCCTCCTGGCTCAGATTCATCCAGTGGCTTCCAACTCACTCACAGGAAGAGCCCAAGATCCTTTTAGTTTTGTTCCTACCACCTCACTGACTTTTGCCCTATAGTTACCCCCCCCATGTGGTACCACTCCAGTTTTGTGGGCCTCTCTATAACCTTCCTTCCCACCTCACAGGCCTTTGCACTGCCTGCCCCCCCCACCTACAAAGTTCTTCCCCCACATAGCCACGTGGTTTCTGTCCTCACTTCCTATAATTCTACTCACATATTACCTTCCCAATGAGGTGTTACCTCTCCACCCTGTTTAAAAGTATCATTCTACCGACTCCCATATTCCTTCTCTTCCTGGCATTTATTTTCTCCATAACAGTTACCACCTGCTGGCATGCTATAAATTTACTTTTGTGTGTGTGTGTGAGCATAAGTGCCAGGAAGGCTGGAATCCTCTGTTGTTTTCATTGCCGGATACCAAGAGCAGTCCCTAGCTCCTAATAAGCACTAAAATATTTATTGAATCAAGGGAGTGTTTGCTTGGTGCCAAGTCCTGTGTTACCATAAAGATCACCTTCTCCCTCTTCCCACAGGCTTGGAAAACAGTGCTACAGTTACGCAAAGTGCCAAGGGAGGAAAAAGAGGGAGAATGTCTAAAACAAAAAGAGTAGAGTTCTTAGATCTGTTGTTTGAGACTAAAGCTGGGTCTTTTTAAAAAGCAAGAGTTTTATGGAGCAAAAGATGTTTCTTATAGAGGGAAATCAGGCAAGCAAAACGAGGTAGAATGTGTAAAATGTAGGAATTAGAACAGCAATCTGTGAATCAGAAACATCAGGGCACAAGTAGGACATAGCAAGATGTAGCTTAGCAACTTCTCCCAAACATATTTGAGCAATTGGTTGACTTTAAGGTTGGTATAAATTGTCAGGAGTAATATAGGGACAGAAAAGCAGGTTCAGGCAGGTCTAGGTTGCATGAACTCGAAGGGCAGCAGTGTGGAGGCGTCTGGGAGGCTCAGTTGGTTAAGTTTCTGAATACCGATCTCAGCTCTGGTCTTGATTCCAGGGCCCCGCATGGAGCCCGCTTAAAAAAAAACAGTGCTTTTAACTTCAGAGTCATCCGGGCTGAGTCTGGAGCTAGTGCCGCCACTTAACTTAGCATCTAAGCCTTGGTTTTCTCATCTGCCACATGAAGATAACAAGATAACCAAATAAACTTTAAAGAGTTGTTTCTGCCTACTTACCAGAAGGATTTTTTTTAACTTTAAAAAGAGTGAAATGAAAAAGCAGTGCTTTGTGCATGTGTGGTAACATATACGTAACACTTAGCAATTTTTAGTCCTTATCAGATGTACAGTTCATTAGTTTTGAATACATTGACGTTGCAGTGCAGCCATCGCTGTCAATCTCCAGAATTTGTCCTCAGCCAGAAGGACTTTAAAATATGTTATTTAAGTTGCTCTGCACAAATGGCTCCCAACACACTGCGTAAAAGCCAGTGTCCTTTTAAGACCCTATAGCATCTGCTTCTCCCACATGACCGCCTAGCCCTCCCCACACAGATGTCCTTTACTGTTCCTCAGAGCCTTTGCGGTTATCATTTCCTCTGCCTAGAAAATTCTTTCTCTGGGCTTATTCATTCTAGCCAAATGTCGCTTCCAGATAGGCCACCCTTGACCACCCATCCAGAATGGCCTCCCCTCTGCACCTGCCCTGCCCCCTAACCCGACATTATGCTAGATATCCATAGCATAATGGATTTCATTTGTGGACAATATGCTGAAAGGTAAACTTCATCAAGGCAGAGACCTGGTCTGTTCACTGAGTTCCCAGATCCTAGAACGTTGCCCAGCATGTTCTAAGTTCTCACTAATATTTATGGAGAAATGAAGTGGGTAGAGTGGCTGGCCCAGAAGATACTTTTCAAAAGTTGGCCCCTCCCCTCGGTGTGGAAGCCTCCAGAGCAAGGTGCTGCTGACATTCTGCTCTGTTCCTGTAGCTCAGACCATACCGGGGCTCAGTTCTAGGAAGTGTGTCTTAAGAAAGACCCTGGAAGACAACCAAAAACCAGTGGCCAGGTGGGGGGGGAGGGGTACTGGAAATGACACAGGTGAACTCCTGAGGAAACTAAGTTCTTGAGCCCATAGAAGATTGGAATCAGGAACTACAGGCTAGGGATCCCTGGGTGGCTCAGCGGTTTAGCGCTTGCCTTTGGCCCAGGGCGCGATCCTGGAGTCCCGGGATCGATTCCCACATCGGGCTCCCAGCATGGATCCTGCTTCTCCCTCCTCCTGTGTCTCTGCCTCTCTCTCTCTGTGTGTCTATCTCTATCATAAATAAATACATCTTTAAAAAAAAAAAAAAACTACAGGCTAGCTCAGCGGGGGCAGATCCAGTGATAGAATTTGTAATAGTAGTTGGGAGAATTAAGTGAGTTGCTATGGAAGGATCAGATTAGGTCAGTATTCGTCAGACTGGATTGCAGGCACTTCTGGTACAAGCATATTCTAGATCATCTGGAAGAAAAAATCCCTGACGTCGATTTACTTTTGTGTGACTAATAAGACAAGGAGGTGGTTTAATACAAAGTGATGTGTCGAAGACCAAAGAAGACACCCTGCTGAGTCAGAAGGATTTTGAGTTGACTTAAAGAAAAATAGAAGTATAGGTTAAGGGACCTCAGAAGAACCCGTGTTCAGCGTTTGTGCTATAGTAGATGATTTCATCTCAGTAAACCAACATCCTCTTTCACATTACAGTAACATTGCTAATTCCAATTTTCATTGGCCCTGGCTTTATTTGTATTTTCATTTGTAACTGCATTGATTGCAAAATAGGCACTGTATTTGATGGGAGCTATAACCATCAGGAGTTGATACCTCATTTTATGAGTTAATATTTGTCATGTTATTATAAAAGTAATTTAGGAAAACACTGAATCAGAAGACCTTTAAGGTTCCTGGCAACCCTGAGAGCTTGTGGTTTTGCAAATCTTGTGTAACAGTTGTATGGCTATTGCAGCAACATTGCCCAGGATTTAGAAATCTTTCACACATTTGGCTTGAGTTGGCACAGTCTAGGTTCTCTTTGCCAGGGTCTGGTCCCCCCTACGTTGGAACCTGAGCCAACCCTGTTACCCAGAGATAAGAGAGATTGCTAATTGACCCTCTATCTAGGTTTAACAAGGTCAGTCACATTCCCGTTAACCTCAGGAGGCCTCTTTTACCTATGAGTTTACCAGTCCCATCATTTGAAAGATTTTAAAAGTCTGAATGCCTGCAGGATTCAGGTTCTATTAAAAAACCAAACTATACTTTGGGAATGGAGGAAAGAGGATCGGGAGCCTAAAAATATTCTTCCTGCACAATGTTTAAAGTGGACCTCCTCCTGATAACTGCCTAAACTGGTTTAACCTTGCAGGTATTTTTCTCATTTCTACATCATCTCAGTGCTGTGGAATGGCTTCCTGCTTTGGCACCTTACTCAGTCTCTGTTCCTGGGAGTGCCTTTTCCAAACTGGCTTCATGGTCTGCTCAGAATTCTCGGGGCTGCCCAGTTCCAAGGTATGACTCTGCTGACTAGTTAGAACCATTTCATCCTGTTCCTGTCTTTCTGCCTGCAGGAAGCTGTTCCTGGTATTTCACAGCCACCCCCGGGCTCCTCTGTGGGCCCAGGAAGGGGAGGGTGAGGGCAAGAAAGAGTCCTGCATGGTTGCTAGCTAGGTGGCCACAGGGGTGAGACCCCTGTGCTGAGATCACAGCACACTGAGAGTCAGCTGTTCGCCCCAGACTCCCAGCGGGTGCTGTGCTGTGTACAGGACTGGCTGTTCTCTCTGTGATATTTTTAGTACTATCGATAAATTTATACACTTTATACACTTCATTGGAAAAGCTCTTAGGATCCCTCGGGTTTGCCTTGAAACATTTGTCATTTCTATAGTTGAACCAAAGTCCTGTCTCAGAACCCCAGAAATAAAATAATTACTTTTTGATCGCCAGTTAAAAACGCTTGTTATCCTGTAAGCTTTAGTTATATAATAAAATTGACTGTACATAGTTGTTGACCAGAAAACTATTAGCCTTTAAATTCACCTCACTTTACCTCGGATAAAGGATACACAGAACAATTTTAAAAATTAGGACTTGAAGGTGAAAACCATAAGGTGGCCTCAATGTCAGGGAGAGCGTGAGGGGCAGAATTAGAAACAGATTGTTCTGGTGCTATCTCTGTCTTTTGTTCCCCCAGCCAAACCACTGGCTCTGTGGGAACAGTCCTTTCCTATATAACCAGAGGGACTTGTTGCAAACGATGACAGCCAGAAGGGAAGACCTATGCAGATTGTACTTGGAAGGGGAGGAGGCCTCAGCATATCCTACTTCACCCACTAAAACTCTATCTCTTCCTTTGTTTACTGTGGGGTTCACTGGGGCTCTGGTATTTGGAGGGTTGGTTGTGAGGAGTTTTATTTGTATATTTGTTTTAACCTATTCCTAAGGAGTTAAAACTAGGATTTACTATATGCAAAATACAAAAACACCCAAAGCTATTCTGTACTGATAGAAGTCTGGATAGGCCTTACCCATGGGTGGGGAGGCAGTGCCTGGAGGGGAATACAAGGGAGTGCTAGTTGTGTTCTGCTTCTACGACCTGGGTGCTGATTATATGGGTGGAATACGTGGTTTAGTTTGTAAAAATCTGTTAAGCTGTATCCTCACTGTATTCTTGTGTGTGTGTGTCTGTGTGTGTGCATGTGACATTCATTTAAAAAAACATCTAGGTGTTATGTCATTTTAAAAACCAGCATTACTTCCAAATTCTTTTGGTAAAGGGAATGAAAGACAGGTAGGAAGATAGATCTCAAGGCTCACACAGTCCCCTGAAAATATAATTGTCTCTTTTTTTAAAAAAAAAATATGGAAAGAAATGCATAATTCCCTCTGTCTTTGTTCCTGTCCTCTTTTCCCCTTCTTGGCGTGCCTGCGTCTCGTCTCCCTGACTCAGGGATCCCACCAGCTGAGGTTGTTAGAGGTCATCCAAGCATTCTCCTGACCATCTTCATCTGGCTTTTAGTTCCAGGAACCAGAGATCCACAGATAGCAGGTTCTGAGTGCACAGACTCCTTCACAGTGACATACGTGTAACCGGAAGGCTTTCACATGATGGAGAGTCCAGAAACCTGAGTTTGTGACTAGCCAAATTCCTTAACTTCACATGGCCCACTTCCTCATGACTTAAAAAAAAAAAAAAGTGTTACGCTAGATTTTTAGGGTCCTCTCCTAGCTCTAATCTTATTTAAAAAATCTGTTTAACAGCAGAGGAAAAAAATCTAACTTTGGGTTAATCCTGGAAGGAGAGGTGCTAACATGTTGCATTCTGAATTATAGGGAGTGAGCTGGCGCTGTCTGCATTCTTAGTGTTAGTATTTCTGTGGCTACACAGTTTGCGAAGGCTCTTCGAGTGCCTGTATGTCAGTGTCTTCTCCAATGCTGTGATTCACGTCGTCCAGTACTGTTTTGGACTTGTCTACTATGTCCTCACCGGCCTAACTGTGCTGAGCCAAGTGCCAATGGATGGCAGGAACGGTGAGTGGTCCTTGGGGTCTTCTGTTAGCTGAGTCACACTGGGCCTATGAGGTACTTCTCAGGCAAAGCAGTCCACCAAGCATTACAGAAGTTTGAAAGTAGACCTGCCCAACCCACTTTTCATTTGAAGAGTTTGAACTCAACTGGTAGTTAGAAAATGTCAACATGCCCGAGGGGATATATGTTAACTATTAAAAGAATTGCTAAAACCTGAAAGATGCCAACTTAAGCACTAATGCCTATAGTAAAGGTAGTAAGTGCCAGGTGTTCAGGAGGCTTGGTGTAAGGATGAAGAATTGGGATGTGGATCTCCCTTGGTGGGATTGAAGTCCGTGAACTCATGCGGAGTTACTCTGGGAAGACAGAGGGAGTATGGTTAACAGTTGGACAAGAAACAAAGGAGCACCCAAGAACAAGAAAAAGGGTCAGCAAAGAAAGTTGCCCCAGCAAAGGCTCCGTCTCCCTGGGGTGCGGGTGTAAAAGCAGAAGGGTGGTGCAGGATTAAATCTCAGAAAACCCAAGGAGGAAGGGCTAGTGGTGAAAAGTAGTGATTTGAAGAGGGAATAGAGAGCCATTTTGTTGCCATTCAGTTCCTACGATTATTCTGATTATAACAAAGCTTTCCTTCAAGGGAGGCAGCCTGAGCGGAGAGGACAAAAGAGTACTGTAGTGAGTCAGGATTGTGTCTGAACGTTTCTGAGCTTCCACTAGCCAGGAAGAGGGAAGCAAGACCATGACCTTGGTTCATGTGGAGGAAATGAAGTGTGTTTTGGGTGTGTGGGGTGGGGAGGGAGGCTGGAGATCTTACACATTAGGGCTGTCATTTTTGTAAAACCCATGCATGCTTATTACACAGAACTCAAGTCGTTTGGGGTGACTGAAGTTAGATTTTAGTGCTGAGGCTAACCTCACCCTGGGCCTTTGGTATCCCTCTGCCCAGATGCTGTACGGAGACCAGTCATGACTGTTTTCTCTAAGTTCAGGTCTTCACATTTCCTAGCCATCCTTGTAAATAGAGTCCAAAGTCTAGATGTTTCCAGTACTTGGGGAGTGTGCTTTCTCCTCAGGTTTGATTTCAGCTTCAGAGTAGCCCCTTGAACATCCTCTCTGTTGCTATAGCACAACCCAAGGCCTCCATGGCTTGAGAAATGATCTTTCTTAATTCATGAATTATTTATTGGCTTCAGCCACTCAGCTAGCATCTCTCCATCTGGTTCCAGTGAATTTAGCCCGGTCAGTGTTTCCTCCCTGAGCTCTCTGCTGTGGCCTTCACGTGCAGCCCATATCAAGAGCTTACCTGTTATTCATGGTGAACGGTAATAGGATTTCCACCCAAAGGAGCTTTCCGAAGCACTTGGCTAACCCACCAGCTTTCACTGTGTTAGCCTCTGTTGGTATTCCATGTCTCCTCTGGAGCTTCACCTGCTAGCTTGACCCCAGCTTTTGCCCTCCCTTCTATATAAACAGTCAAGAAGAGGCAGCTGAAACACCCACAAAAATCACTTTCTAGACATTGCTTTCTGAAACTTCTGTTTCATCTGCTTCTCTCTCAAGAAGTCCCTCTGCAGGCATTTGGGACAATATGGGGACAACTGGCTTCTGGAATTCATTGAGAGAGAATACACTGGGACATTTGCCAGCTGCAGAGTCTGACAGGAATAGCCTGGGCTTGGGAGTCAGGGGCACCTGGGTCTGAATTCTGGCTTACTTAGCCACCCTCAGCCTCAGCACCTTCATCTGTAATTAGGGGCACATCCTGATATCAGAGGGTTCTTGTGAAAGAGAAAGAACATCTGTAAGCTGCCCAGACCTTCTCGTCTCCTTATCTTCAAAGTCTAGAAGGTCTTCCTCCAACCACGCTCCATTACACTGCTGTATTTTATTTTCCCCAGGATGCCATCTCTACCTAAACTTGTCTCGGTTATTGATTTGCCTACTTGTTTCTGTCTGCCCCTTGCCACTGGAATGTGGCCTCCTGAGGCCTGAGATCTTGCCTTACTCACTGCTTTATCCCTTGTGCAAGATGCCAGGCTCGGTAGACACTCAGTAATTAAAGAGTAAATAAAGAATTAAATACCACACAGATTGGACTCTCAGCCTTCCACCTGCCTCCCCTTGTCTGCATTATAATTCCAACTTAGTCTTTGCAGTCTTTCCCTCAGAGGTACTTTTCTCTGAATCAGAGTGGGTGAGTTGGCAGTGACGTGAACGCTCAAACACTTGCTTCAGTTTTTAATCCTAAAATGATTTGCTCTTATAGCCCTCCAATATAAAACTATTTTTCATATTTTGTTTATCATTAACCTATAAAAATATAACCATTCCATTAAATGGTAAGTCTAGTAAACATTAAGGTCTATCGGAAAGTGTTTATATAGGGCAATTTTTTTAAAGAAATGAACACAGGTTGGTGGACTCCTATTAGTCATGAGCCGTCCTCACCTGAGTCCTACTGCAGTGCCCCTAGGGAATAGCAGGATTCCTGGTTCTCTGACCTGAATCAGCTCCATAAGGTCTCTCTCGGTTCCAGACCCTCAGGCTCTTCCCCTCAGTCAGTCCACAGTCAATGGACACTTTGTTTCTTCAGTCAAGTTCCTAAGCAGCCTGACTGCTTCCTGCTGACCATAAGGAAGTCCTTACTTTGTTTTCTGACCCCAGTCCTCAGAAGACCTGCTTTCTTCCTGTCGTCTTGGTAGCTGGAGAAGAAAGAGGAAGAAGATACTTTGAGTGTTTCTACTTCTGAACTAAATCTATCCTGGCTCTTTCTAATCAGAAAGGGAAACCGTTTGGGTTTTCACCTTGCAGTGATTATTTCTCCTCTTTTGCGAAGTCCCGCTGTGAGCCTTTACTTCCAGTGGTTTTCTTCATTGGCCGGAGCCAGTCAAGTCAGTGTCCTGCATGCAGGGTCCCCCCTGAGTGGCTTAAGGTGGCAACTCAGGGTGAGATTCCTTTAGGAGTGTTTTCCTGACAGTAGACTATAAGAAAGAAGACATAAAACCAGGCTTAGAAATATAAATGCAAAGCAGTCTTTGCAAGAGCGTGTCACAGGAGTAGGACACAGAGCCAACCTCTGTGCTTGAAGCATTTGAAGAGGGAGCAGGAGAATGTGTTCATGTGGTAGGAGCTGCCCCTGGCTAAAGAGCATACCCCTTCGCCCACAGGGACAGGGTTCTCCCCTCCAGACTTGGTAAATTATATCAGGATAATTTTCTAGTCGTGAGGAACTGGATAAGTGGACAATTGTGTCCTACGAGCTGTATACTTCCCTGAGCCTCTCAAATTTTGCAGGTTGGCTGATAAGCTAATTCTTTTTTTTTTTTTTTTTTTTTTTTTTCTGTAGTCTATGTGATAGGGAAAAATCTCTTGATGCAAGCTCGGTGGTTCCATATCCTCGGAATGCTGATGTTTATCTGGTCGTCTGCCCATCAGTACAAGTGCCACGTTATTCTTGGCAATCTCAGGAAAAATAAAGCAGGTGAGATGTCTTTTAGAACCTCTGCATGTGCATTTTAACCCTCAGAAGTTCATTGTGTCTGTTTATCTTTTCCTTTCCTGCCCTAAACTAATTGACTAAGCTGTCCAATACTCATTTTTGATAAGACACCTCTCTGGGTCTTGATCTTCCCCTTTGTAAAATGAGAGCGTTCTGCTGAAAGATTTCTGTGGCCATCTAGCCCTGACATTCTATGGTTCTATTCTGTGCCCGTATTTGGGGGCCTGCACTGCAGATATGGGCCTCACCAGCATGTGAGCATTCGTATCATCATGCTGAGTTAGTGTCATTCCAGCCAAAGCAAAAAAACCTGACTTTTTAGCTAGCTCATGTTGACTTGCCACAGATACAGTTTTTATTAGTTTTTTTGAAGTATCAAAAATGGTATAATACTGTTCAACATTTATAAAGTACTTATGCTATGCCGAACCCTGTTCCTGGTGCTTTACATAGCTTCACAGCACTCACTTGAGGTGAGAACAGTCTCCTCCTCGCTATACAGGTGAGGAAACTGAGGCATGGAGGTGTTAAACAACTTTTCCAGAGTTCCATGACATGTAAGTGGTAGAGTCAGGATTTGAACTCACGCTGTCTGGCTCTGCAGTCTGAGCTCTAATGACTAGGTAGGAGACTTGGTGGAGAAACAGGCTTCCCTCTGTGCTTATCTTCAGTCGATGGTATAATTTAAACCTGTAGCTTTTTAACACATAGTCAGTTGACAGTGGAAGTGTGACAGGAAGTGGGTTTGCACACAGGTCTGTGATCTTTTTTTAAATCAGAGTTTTTGTAAATTACTTGGGGCCCGAGGTGGTAAGCTTGCTTTCCACAACTTCTATGTTCAGGAAGTCTTCTGTTTCTGTTTCAGGAGTGGTCATCCACTGTAACCACCGAATCCCTTTTGGGGACTGGTTTGAATATGTTTCTTCCCCTAACTACTTAGCAGAGCTGATGATCTACATCTCCATGGCTGTCACCTTTGGATTCCACAACTTAACTTGGTGGCTCGTGGTGACATATGTTTTCTTCAGCCAGGCCCTGTGTGCTCTCCTCAGCCACAAATTCTACAAAAGCAATTTTGTCTCCTATCCAAAGCATAGGAAAGCTTTCCTGCCATTCCTATTTTAAGATAACCTCAGTGTTGCATGAAGAATGCAAGCCAGGTGACAGGTTCACTTCCTCAGGACAACAACATCTAGGGACCAAAGTACAGTTCCTGCAGATGGTTTGAAACTCTGTGCTCCTTTTTTATACCCACAAGTCTTCACTGAATGAACAAAGCAATACTGCTCAAGAAAATGAATCTTCAAAGAAGAAATACTTCTGGCAGACCTGGGAGTGCCATGTCTACCTTCGGAGGCTTTATTAAAACCAACCCACTGCTAAACAGTAGATGAGACTTCTCCAAGCTGGCTCAAAAGGGAAGTACCAAGAATATATAGACACTTCACACATGCACACACATCCCCAGAGGAGGGGAGAAGACCATCCATGGCTTGGTTTTTGTTAGGGACAAATGAGCGGGACTACATAATAAGCAACATAGTAGGTGCTGAGTAACTGTTGTATTTCAATAAAAAGCAGAAGAGTTTGAAAATAACAATATATAATTTCACACCAACAGATTCAGGGAAAAATGAGTCTGTTGGAGATAGTTTACACTTTCACATATGGCCACCAAAATTTCCAGTTATGTAACCAGCAATCGTGGTTTCCACTCATTTCCCCCTCAAATCATAGGCTAACAGGAGGTTTGAAATCTTTTATTTAATACCTTTTTTTGACATCTCTTCCAAGGAAGTACCTTTAAAGTGAAAGCAACTGAAAATAAAATATTTTTATATCGATGTGTAAAGAGCCTTCAGTGAATAAATCAACCTTCGCTGCAGACTGGATAGAGCTATAGCCTCATTCATATCCAGTTATTCAAACTGGATTAAGCTTTGCCTGAGTTTAACTACCGAACTATTTTAATGCAGTGAATCTGAAGATTTTGGGGAATAAAGTTTACACTAAAAAAGTTTATGTTAAAGGAAAAAAAACATAATTAAATCAAAGGGAAATAACTGCATGGTTTAAAAGAAAAACAACTTGAAAACTAATGCTAAGCCCGAGCAATGCAGTAAAAATGGTACAACTGTGCAGCATAAGATTTCCTGGTTTAGTGACTGGGGCATCAACTTGATTGCTTTTGTGCAGGTGTCATAGTCTACTAAAGTTTTGCACTAATATGCACCTAGCTGTGGGAGAAAGAACCTTGTCATTAATCAGACACATCATCAAGTGCAGCCTAAGAATGTTCTCCCATCCTCACCCTTGGAGTTGTAAACCAAAGCCGTTAACTGAGATTCTTCTTAATCCAGATTTTCAATATATGTATATGAAAGCACATTCTAAAGTTTTAAAAATAATTCTGCTGTAGCATTTCCTCTCCCATCCACCAAACCCCACTCCACTTGGTTGCTCAGTCTATGCAGATAAATGATGTATTCATTTCATTCATCATTTAGGTTTGCCATCCTCAGGACCAGGACTCAAAGCTTCCTACACCGGAAATGGAAAGCATGTTGCCATCTGGGCTTAATTCCCACACAAATGGCCCACATAATTTTTAATAGCAAACTATTTGGGGAAAGATGTATTTTGCTGTAGCATGCCCTTTCATACCTACATTAGTCAAGAATGTGAGTGATGTTCTGGAATCTCACTGTACTTTTAAGTAAAAGGACGATATCCCCTGTGAGGAACCCTATCAGGGGCGGTTAGAAGGCGTTCCCAGTCCCCTTGTCTCAAGCCTGCTGTTCCCTACTGTCCCTCACATTTGCTTCCATGTCTTTTACTTCCCCTCTCCCTTCCTTGCCCAAACACTGTGCTTCTTAGGTGGAGGCTGAAGACGAAGTAGGGATGTCCTTAAACGGGTTCAGAACAAAGTGGTCTTGGTTGAAAGCTTAACCATGGAGAATAGTTGAGAACTGTGCTGTGCTTGTGAGATCGCGAGCGGCATTGCTCTGTGTGTAATGAAAATGTCCTGTGCTCCCAGACAGGGAGCAAACCCCTCCTGGGGAAAAGCCAGAAATAGGTTGGGCGCTGGAGTCCCCTAATCTTCCTGCCACCATAGTCACCAAGACTCAACCCTTCATTCTATTACTACTGAGTTAGCGGAAATGACACCAGACTACCTCCCAACAGCATTCCCTGGCCTAACTACTGACTGTACAAGTGTGCTGAGAATAGCCTTTGCTTCTGTTAAGTCTCCAAGTTATAGCTCATCCTCCATACTAACATTTGCTGTCAGTGAGCGTGGATCATTTTGTCTCCAGAGGGCTGTGTCCTATGTTACGTTTTTAACATGAAGAAGGATGATTGCTAGAATTCCTACCAAAAAAGAGGGAGGCCTTTTTAGATATTTGTATGACACTTAATAGTTTAAGGAGACTGTAAATATTTGTATGACTACCTGAGAATTCAAGGACATTGATAAGTAATGGACCTCAAAGTGAACCAATATATTAAAGATCTTAGGGGCACCTGGATGGCTCAGTGGTTGAGCGTCTGCCTTTGGCTCAGGTCATGATCCCCGGGTCCTAGGATCAAGTCCCGCATTGGACTCCCCTTAGGGAGCCTGCTTCTCCCTCTGCCTGTGTCTCTGCCTCTCTCTCTGTGTCTTTCATGAATAAATAAATAAAATCTTTTAAAAATAAAGATCTTAAAATAGGAAATGAGCAAGTAGAAATTTTTTACACCTGTCTAAAGCAATTTCTGCCCACCCTTTCACATTGCTTATCGGGGAAAAAATCATTTAACTGGTTTCATAAATTACATATATTAGTCTAACCTAAGATTTTTCTAATAAAGGGACAAGAAACGGGGGGCCTGGCAGTGATCCACAACTAATTCATGTTATACGTACTTCATCACATTTCTCAAATACCGATGATCTAGAAAGCCAGGTATTGATTTTAGGGAAAGCAAAATTTAATTCTCCCAAGTAAAAACTGAATTGCAAAGAGCCATTCTATGCATACAATTGAGAAAGTGTAGTATTAAGTCTCTTCCTTGATAAAGATTCTCAAGTCTTGAAGCAGGGGACAAAAGAACACAAGAGATTTCTCGGCAGAAAGACAAAGCTGCCTCGAGTCTAGCCCTCTGGTAAAACTTCATAGCATGTGTGCAGTTTTTATCAGGGCTCCTTGGCTACACCACACCTTTCTGGGAATTAGACAAGCTACCTCTCAGAACTTCCCCATAGCAGCAGAGCATGAACTTTTGTGGGCACAGAAGGCTGCTGGGGATGGTTCTGTAGCTCCATGGGCAGTGCTCGGGCCAGATCCCAGCCCCACCTCACCCTTTGTGCCTG
Organism: Nyctereutes procyonoides; assembly: GCF_905146905.1. Taxonomy (NCBI): domain Eukaryota; kingdom Metazoa; phylum Chordata; class Mammalia; order Carnivora; family Canidae; genus Nyctereutes; species Nyctereutes procyonoides. The sequence goes on along the minus strand of NW_026575021.1, from coordinate 7,469,128 downwards.
GTGTCCTTTGTGCCATGCTCCAACTGCACGACCTTCCATAGCTTAGAGACCAGCTGCTGCCTATCTCTGTGCAGATTCTGTTCACTCCTGAAAAAAGCAAGATTCGATTTCATGGAATCATCTTGAGAATAAAACTAGGAGAAGGGGGAATGAAGCAGTCAGTGCAGAACATCTGTGCATCCACTTACAAAAACGGGAATTTGGTGGACAGCAGGTGAGTGACCCTCAAACAGTAGAATGTTGGTTTAGGTGCTCTAATTCCAGCCCCACATAGAGAAAATATTTTGCTTGCTTTCTGACCACCAGCTCCTGTCTTTCCAGCTCATTGTTCTAGGACTGCAACTCCAACCGTCTTCCCACCCTATTGAGACCTCCAGTCTATTAATCTCATGGCATTTTTATTGTCCTTCGCCCATAAGTCTTCTCTAATCTCTTTACCCTGCTTAAATTCCAGGCAAATCACTATGATCATTCCTTCATATATGTCTTCAACTCTTGCTTCTTACACTGCCTCTTCCTACAAATTTAGCAAAGCCACAGCCCTGGTTAGATCGAACTCTTCCCGTGTGTGTGCCCACACAACTAAACAGTGGCTAGAGAAATACAATCCACAGACAGCCCACTTCAAATCCATGACCACTAACTTCAAGTGGTCTTCAATGCCTCAATCATACTAAAATCCTCTAGTCCGTTCACTCTCCCACTCTGCTGACTGTATTACATGTGTGTCCTCAGGAAAATGAAGCTACTGGAAGAGAACTCCCCACAGGTTACCACCACCACCTCCTCCACCCACCTAAGACATCTGTTCCTCCATATGCTTTCTCCTGTTACTATTATTGAAGGATCCTTTTTTAAATGTAAAATCATGATTCTCGTACAAATATAAAATGAACATGCGCCAATAATTTTAACTCATTAAGGGATGAAGGAACCAGTAAATATTAGAACCAGTTCAAAGAATTCCTAACAGACAAATAAATGGATAACGAGGCATGCCAAAATGAATGTAATAGATGCAAATTAATTGCTTATTAGTTGCAAAACTAGCATCTACACAGTAGGGGAGGGAACGCAATTGTACCTCCATCAGACAAAATTCATTTGTATGCCAAATGAAAAGAAGTATTTGCATTCCTATCAGTGGTCTATCAGTTGTAAAATAGCTCAAAGACTCGGGGTAGAGAACCCAGAGTGTGCTAGAAAGGACACCAGTAATATTTTTGTTCACTTGAAAATCATGACAATTTTTTCCTGAAACTATAAACAATATCTCTGGATTTCTTCCCAAAGCCAGGTCCCCTACTTGAGCCCTAGATTCTACATAAGAATGCCTGACCATTCTTCCTCCCACTAGATCATCACATTTTTGCCCTTTCCTCAACATTTCTTTAAGCAGAACCTAATCTCATTCCCCTTACCAGATAACAAGCTTATTTCTGGGCTTGTTTTGTGTATTGGCTTTGGTTTGTTTTTGGTTTTTTGGTTTTTTTGTTGTTGGTGGTGGTGTTTTTTTATTTTTTATTTTTTTGCAACAAAACTAGAAAGATTTATTATATTCGGACTAGCATTGGTTCTTCTCCCACTGACTTGAGTCACTGTGTAGGCCTCATGACTCCAGTGAAACTGCTCCGGGAAAGATTTCCAATGACCCTACTAAAGCCAGTGGTCTGTTCTCAGTATCCATCCCAACACAGCAGCAGCAGCTGGTCACTTGCCCTACTTGTCTACAAGACACCCCCCCCCCCAGTTGGGCTTTCCCCCTAGCTCCCTGGCTGCTCCTGCCCACATTCCTCTACTGACTCCTTCCCCCTTTCCTAACTTCCGAATGCTTGGAGTGTGCAATCCACAGTTCCTGGTTCCTCTCGCTCTCTGTACTCGGTGACCTCATCCAGTCTCAGGACTTTCAAGTACCGTTTATGTGCTGACAACTCCCGTGTTGACATATCTGACCTAAACATCACTCCTGCGCTCCAGGCTCGTATACCCAGTTGTCTACTTAAGAACTCTCTCTGATGTATAACAGATATCTCAAGTTTTGACATGATTTAAAGTTAGGTTCTGACTTTCCATCTCCCGCACCTGATCCACCTACAGTCTTAGGTGGATCTTAGTCTTACTTTCTCAAAGCAAAAATGATAACATCTTCCTTGCTTTTTCCCTTTCCTTCACACTCCATAGCCAGTCTGTGGTTCTACCTTCAGAATACCTCAAGAGTCATCCCTGTTATAATAACTCTACTCAAAAAATAAAATAAAATAAAATAACTCTACTCACTGCCATCTTGATCTGAGCTGCCCATCATTTCTTACCTAATTTACTGCAATAAACTCCTAATCTTTTCCCCTGCTTTCTCCCCTTATCCCTTATGGCTGATTTTCCACACGAGCCAGAGTGATCTTTCAAAAACCTATGCCAGATCTCTCAAAAACTTGTATTATCTCATACTCTTTGCAACAGCTCCCACTTTCTCTCAGATAAAAGCCTAAGTTCCTGTAATAACCTCCTACCCGCCCCCCAACATGATCTGGCCTCCAGTCACCTCTTTCCTCATCTCCTATTTTTGCCCTCATCCACTTCCCATCCAGTGGCCTCCTTGCCGTTCCTTACACGTCAGTCCTGTCTCTCTGTTAGGCCTTTTCACTGGCTGAGCCCTCAGCCTAGAATGCTTGTCCCCGAGATGGCTGCCATACAGCTCATGTCCTTCAGGTTGCTGTATTAGTTATCTATTGCTGTGTAACAAAGGACTCCAAATTTTAGCAGCTGAAAACAGCAAACATCTGATAGCTTCTGTGCATCGGGATTTCAAGTGCAAATGAGCCGAGGGCCTTCACCCCAAGGATTCACTGCAGTCAAGGTGGCACCAGGGCTGAGATCTCATCTGTAGGCTCCACCGAGGCAGGACCCACCTCCCAACTTGCTCGCCTGGTTGTTAGCAGGATTCAGTTCCTTGTGAGCTATTGAACTAAGGGCTCATGGCACAGTACCCAGGTCCCATCAGAGCAAGCAAGCAAGCAAGCAAGGGCATGCAAGACAGGAAACACCATACCTTTGTAACCTGATCTTGGAAGTGACATCCCATTGCCTTTGCCATATTCTGCTTGTAGGAAGGCAGTCACCAGACCAGTCCACACTCAAAGGAAGGGGATTGTACAAAGGCAGGATGATTGGGAGGTGTGGATAAAGGGGCGCCATCCAAGGGTCTGTTTACCACAGTCACCTTCTCAATGAGGTGACCTCCTTACTTAAAGTTGCAACCTAGCCTCTCTCATTCCCACCCCCCTTTGCTATTATAAGCAATAACAAATATTTATTGCTTTGAGTCACTTCATTTTGAGGTGGTTCTATAGCAGTAGCCATCTGATGCACTCTTTTCTAAGAAAAAAAAAAACTCTACAATGTGCTTTTTCACTTATGCTTATTATTTTATTGTCTGTCTCTCCTTGTTAGAATGTAAAATATTGTTTTGGGCTTTTTTGTTTTGTTTTGTTTTGTTTTGCTTGCAGATATATCCCCAGCACCAGAAGAGGGTCTGATACATAACAGACACTCAATAAATATTCATCCAAAGAATGCTTCTACTGTCACTGTTTTCTGCATAACCACTAATCTCCTGCTGTGACTTTGTTGCAGAATTGCAATAATATCTACCTTATGAACACCAAGCACAGTTTATATTCACACGTGGGAAAAGCAATGATCCAATTGTGTATTATACGACCCAGAAATCAGTAACAATTATGGTAAAGAGAAAATAAAATGAAGTTCGAGCAAAAGAAATGCTTAGGTATCCATAAATTATTACAATCCCACCCACATATTTTTATCAGGTTTTATAAGAGAAATGCAGCATTTATGGGAAATTGGAATAAATGCATTTATTCTTCAAAATACTAAGATTAAAGCCCGTTAGTGAAGAGGAAAGTGGTACTCTTCAACTTGAAGCCTGTATCTCTAACTCTTGTTACACTTAAAAAAAGTCAGCACTTTGAGATTTCTCACTTCTTGACTTCTAGATCTATTACTCTGTGGCCTGCTATAACTATGACCACGATTTTTTGACATGTGTTATAGATAAAATCTTTGAGGTTTATAGAAAAACAAGAGCCCACGCCAGAGGAAGTATATAACCCAATAAATTGGAAAGAACTTAATCTGTTTCTCTGTAATACTCCCTCAGTTCTGTGCTTTTTTTTTTCCCCTAAGATTTTATTTTTGAGTAATGTCTACACCCAATGTGGGGCTCAAACTTACAACTCTGAGATCAAGAGTTGCATGCTCCACAGACTGATCCAGCTGGGTGCCTCCAATTCTATGCTTATGAAATGGTGAGAATAAGTCATTTTTAGTGCAAAATATGCCCATGTTAATGATTGAAAAGGGTAGGTGTTAGTTCAATATTCCACTTCTCATTCCCACCTAATTGTTGTGGCCAAGTTGCATTTCCAATTCATCTTTCTCCCTTCCCATCTAAAATTGTCTACTGGAGTCTCCTTCCATGATTTTGCTTTTAAGACATGGAAGAAAACTTTAGATTTCAGAGTAATCATGCAATTCAGGACTACCTCAATTGGTAAGGGGCAATGAAATAGAAATGGATTCCTTTTCTTCTCTTCCATACCTTGGGGACTACAGTTCTGAAAGTAGAATTTATTAGTGGATGAGTGCTTTCCATGAATCAAGCTCATAAACTTGGAGATGGAAGAGATATCAAAATTCTTGATTTTTCTAAATAATGTATTAATCTATTATAAATTTACCTGAGTCCATTTTGGGCCCCTTTTTCATATTCTCAGTAATATCTTTGGTGATCTTGTATCTTCAAAGTTTCTTTTTTTTAATTTTTATTTATTTATGATAGTCACAGAGAGAGAGAGAGAGAGAGAGAGAGAGAGAGAGAGGCAGAGACACAGGCAGAGGGAGAAGCAGGCTCCATGCACCGAGAGCCCGACGTGGGATTCGATCCCGGGTCTCCAGGATCGCGCCCTGGGCCAAAGGCAGGCACCAAACAGCTGCGCCACCCAGGGATCCCCTCTTCAAGGTTTCTTATACAACTTCTGTCTTTTATAAAACTCTTTCATTCTTCAAAAGTTTTATTTTTCCATTCCAGAATTCCAAAATGTGTAAAACAAATCAGTTTACTCTATCCACAATGATGATATTATATGCTTTAATATTCTTCCCTTCTCAGAACAACTTTCCAGATTGTCAAGTTGTTAAATTTTGTGGTTGTTCTTACTGTTGTTTGTTCAAAGATTTTATTTATTTATTCATGAGAGACACACAGAGAGAGAGAGAGAGAGAGAGGCAGAGACATAGGCAGAGGGAGAAGCAGGCTCTTCACAGGGAGCCCGATCCTGGGACCAGGATCACACCCTGAGCCCAAGGCAGATGCTCAACTGCTGAGCCACCCAGGTGCCCCCTTAGTGTTGTTTTAGATCAGAGGGTCATGGGATTTTAACTCAGATGAATTTTATTTGCATTCACTGGATTGCATTTTTATTGGGGTGTGGTAATTCAGATGCAGAAGCGCCTGATAGCCTGAGGATATGTCAGAAGTGAATAAGCATCTGAGTATGTCATTTTGGGCATGCGTGCTAATAAATTTTACTCGTTCATAGGGTGTATTAGGATGAAAAGACCTATTAGGATGAAAAGGCAGTTGGGTATATGGATGGACCTTAAAACTGTTAGAAGAGGTTCACAAGGGAACGGTTACCTACAGGTGGAGCACTCCTTGTAACTTGCCCCACAATATCCAGGCCTACCTTTCATTTTCATGGCCTGACAAGGTATGTCTTCATTACCATAAAATTCAAACTCTTTTATAGTAAGTGAAACAAGAAAGACCTCAAGGCAAATCCTTCTACTACCTCATGGACCAATAGCACCCTGATTTGCCTATTAAAGGAGACAGTATTCAATTAAAAGTTCTGGGTGTAGTTAGAAATGTCGCTCCTTCCTTCATGTCCCACTTGCATAAACAGGTCCTTTGAATTATAGTCAAATCATGAAGCCACCTCAGCTGCTAGTACAACTTCCACAAGGTTTCAGGAAATGTTTTGCCTCATGTGTGAGGAAATATTAAAATGCCATTGTATAAATTTATACTTCCAGTTAAATTCAGATTTACATAAACTAATTTGTATGAGGAATTAAATCTGCTTAGAGATAAACTGTTCCACAAGAATCAACACTAGAAATACTAAAATTTAATTTCGAAATAATTTATTAGAAAGTTATCTTAATGTTGTCACAGCCTATAAACCATTCTTAATGGTTGCATCAACAAAAAAGGGCTTTTCCAGAATGAAAATGATCTGTTTGAGATCTTGCATTTGCCAAGAGTGAATGATCTTGCTTTCATTTATATCGGCTGAAAAAGAAACTGCATGAAATGAATTTCTTATCTATTGAAAATGAAAATAAAATTACAGGATAAATTGTGGGGAACTTGCAGGCAAGCCAGAAAAATTTCACAATCAATCAAGATATCACATTAATGAACTATTACTATTTACTGTGTTACATAAAATTATGACACTGAAACTATTATTTTGCAATTTTTAAGTTCATATAGTTATTCATGTATCACTATTACCCCTATTGCATTAGTATCTTTAAACTGCACTCTTTTCTCTCTCTTTTTTTTTTTTAATTTGAGGAGGGGGAGGGGAGGGGCAGAGGGAGAGGGAGAGAAAGAACCTTAGGAAGGCTCCATGCCCAGCACGGAGCCTGATGCCGGGCTCCAACTCACAACCCTGTGATCATGACATGAACCGAAATCAAGAGTCGGCCACCTAACCAACTGAGCCACCCAGGCCCCTCTTTCCCTATTTTTTTTTTTAAATTTATTTATGATAGCTACAGAGAGAGAGAGAGAGAGGCAGAGAGACACAGGCAGAGGGAGAAGCAGGCTCCATGCACCGGGAGCCCGACGTGGGATTCGATCCCGGGTCTCCAGGATTGCGCCCTGGGCCAAAGGCAGGCGCCAAACCGCTGCGCCACCCAGGGATCCCTCTTTCCCTATTTTTTGAACAGAGGTCCCACATATTCATTTTGCCCTGGGCCCAGGATGTCTTGTAGCCAGCCCTGACCATAGGTAAGAGCATGACTGGTTTTTGTTATCAGCCATTATTGAAGGCAGTTTGTGGCTATGAATACTTAAGAAGTGTAGAAAAGAGCACAAAATACAAGAAAATGCATATTGTTAATGTGTTCTGTACAAAATCAGCTAGTAGACATTTAATCTATGTTAATAGTAAAACAATGTCATAGTATGAGCTGGAGTGCAGAATTTTGCATAAGGAGAAATGTTCGTATTTCATGTACTTTTCATGGCATAGCTTTTGAGCTCTGCTGTCAAGGCATGGCAGGAGGGAAATAGAGGGTCTTCCATTCCATGGCTATGACTTCTCATTTTAAAGCCCTTCATCTAGTCAAATAAATTCATATTCCTCTATCCACAGGATTTTGACCTAACATCTTACTAATACTCAAATCTTATTTTAGTGAAACAGCATTGCCCCCACCCAATTTCCAACCAGCTCTCCATCCTGGATCGGATGGAGACCAAACTTCTTGCATTAACTTGACAATGGAGGGAGCTGGGCCTGAGAGGATGTCCCCTAATCTGGGGGAAGGGTTGAGGGGATGAAGGATGTGGAGTCTCAGTCGCTGCCAGGCTTCAATGGACCAGGCAATCACTTGCAGAGAGGAGAGGTATTCTGGGTTGAAGAGTTCTTGGTGAGTTAAAGACTGATTCTTGTCTTTGCCTGTGAATGAACTCAAGGCCACTAGGATGTGAGCAGAAATTAGGATGAACTCTGTCTCTCAGAATTGAGCCAAAGACAAAGACGGCATAGAAGACTCTTGAGAGCCACTTAGGCCAGGTGGGAGGAATGTACGAATGTGGAATGAGGCTGATCTTCAAAGATGAAGCTATGACAGGATCAGAAATCTGTGGTTTTGAGCCAGACTATGTCTACGTCTATATCTAGATTTGTCTTTGTCTTTTCTTTTCATCCTCATAATTTCATTAAACTAATGCTTCATTCATATCAGACTGTGTTCTATGGCCAGGCACTATTTTAGACCTTGGGGATACTGTGAGCAAAACAGGTAGGACTCCTGCCCTGACCAAGCTTACATTTCAGTTGAAGAATACAGATAATAAATAAAACAATTAGAAAATCAAGATAAGTTCAGATAGTGATAAGTACTATGAAAAAATGAAAAAGCTAAATAAATAAATAAATGTGAGATAGAGTGACCAGGGTGAGGGGAGGGAAAGGTCTACCTACTTTAGATGGATGTGGAGGAAGGTCTCCCTCAAGGAGGTGTTATTTACACTATGGGACCAGAAGATCTGAAGAAAGAGTGAGCCAAGAAGAGTAACAAGAAGCACTGTACAAAGGTCTTGAGGGCAGAAACAAGCTTGGTTGGGCATGGCACATGAGGTAGAGAAAAGCCAAGGGATGAAGTCACCCAGAAGGCAGGGGTTAGATGACACAGAACTTTAATTCAGAGATAGGGACTTTGGACTTTATTCTAAGGGCATTGAGAGCCATTAGATAATGTTAAGCAGGGGAATGAAATGATTTATTTTCATTTTGCAAGTTCACCTGACTGCTGGTTAGATTACAGATGGGCAAGAGTGGAAGCAGGAAGACTATGACATTAGAAGTCTCTTTAAAGGGTCTAGGTGAGAAATAACACCTACCTTGGACAAGGTAGTTACTGTGGACAAGGAGATGGAAGGAAGTGAAGAGATTCAGACTCTACTTTAGAGGCAGAGACAACAGAACTTGCTGGTAGATTGGATGTGGGTAGGAAGAAATTAGTGGAGTCTAACAGGGAGGTGCTGGTTCCATTTACTGAGATAGGAGGACTGGGAAAGGAACAGGTTTTTGGAGGGAAACCAAGAGACCCGTTTTGCTCCAGCTTTGAAATGCCTGTGAAATCCTCAGATGGAGACAGCAAGCAGCCAGCTTGAGAAGTGGGAATGAAGGGGGTCGTTAACAGTCTTCCTGAATTGTCAGCCTGTTTGTGGAAATCTAGGGAAGTCTAAGAGTGGGCCTAGAAGGGCAGCCCCCTTTCCTCTGGATCAGCAGAGGTCCCCTACAAGGCCCAGATCCCCATTATCTGAAGGGGTTGTTGGCGGGCCTGTGGGAAGCAGTGCGCTTCATTTCACATAGTGGAAGTTCTTCAAGAGTGGAGAAGGTCAAGCAAGTTGTAAATTACCATTTGTCATTTACCTACACATCAATTTGCCAGCGCCTTCTCTTTAATTTTGAATGATCTTCAGCTGACTCTTGGCATGAAGTTTGTTTCTCATCATTCCCTGTACTGGCTTCTCTAACCAGCCCTTCCTCTGTGGACTGTTCAAAGTAAAGTAATCCACTCCTTGATGATTTGGGGGTGCAGGAGAGCTCTCTAGGGAGCTCAGGAAATAGCTTGCCTCTTTACTCCTTCTGAAAAGTTGAGGAGGAAAACAAAGAGTAAGACAGGTGGTAGGGTTGGAGGAAAGGACTATAGGTCTGGTAGCCAGGGGTGCAGGGCTAATACTGAATTCCAGAATCAAGAGCTGTCTCTAGCCTCTCACAAGCAGCACTGGGCACAGAGCAGCAGGGATTAATTCACCCTGTGGGCTGCATCTCCCGAGAGGAGTAAAGTGGCAGAGTTCCGCCCAGTATGCTAGGTTACTCTAGTCAAATAGGCCTTATAACATCAGTGGTAAAATGGTTACATCTCTGAGAGAGCCAGGAAACAGTCCTCCCCCTGGGAACTTGGGAGTGGAGAAAAAGCATTTTCCTCTAATAAATAATGGAAATGTTCACCATTAATTGGCTGGTTTTATCTATTTCAATTTTCAGTAAGTAGGGCACAGTTAAATTCAACCAGCATGCACCAAGCCCAATTCGGTCCCTCAATAGCTGCGTAATTTTGGGAAAACCTTGTGACCTAAGTCTCAGATTTCTCATTTGTAAAAATGAGGATGCTGGTACCTCCCTTGGAAGATCATTCACTTAACATGTTCCGTTCACTGCCTGGATCAGAATAAGCACTCGACAGTGACTTACTACTAGTAGTGCTGTAATGATGGCCACAATTACCACGTTGGGAAGTCTGCTGGGTTCTAGGCATATAGAGAGAAAAGACATAATCTTACCATCTAGAACCTCAAGACTCAGTAAGGAGGTAGGAATCAAAAAGCATTAAAAGACAGTGTGACACATACGTGGTAGGGTTTCTTAAGCAGAAGGGCGCCTGTCAGTGATTCACTGTAGTGAGACTCTGTCTATATAGGCTGAGGCCAAAAAAAAAAAAAAAAAAAAAAAAACCCAAAATACAAAAAACATCTTGGAATTGTTAAGCCTCTCACATCCTTACTGGATAGGGGTCAAGTAAGTAGCTCCAGTGTTTGCCAAGAAATGTACCAGGAAATCTATTTTTTAGACCTTTTTTTTTTTTTTTTTAAAGGGAGATTGTCATCAGTGAGGTTAGAATAACGATGGCTTTAAATTCTCAGAGCGGTGAAGCCAGGGCTGATGGGGCAAAGAAGTCATTACTTTGGAATCTGACACCTGGGGCCTAACTGTAGAGCCTTAGGTCCTATGGGATCAAGGTGACACTGGGACAGGCTGCAGGGGCCCCTACTCAGGCCCAGTTCTGACACGGCACTGACCCTACTGTCGGGACAAGGCTTTGTCTGTTTGCTTTACTTTACTTCTGCTAAACAGCTTTGCTGCCTTAGCCCTGAGCCACCTCACATGCAACAGCCAGTGCCTTGGCATAATCCATTAACTTCATTGCCTTGGCTCAATGGGAATTTGGCCAGGAGCACTTCCTGTTAAGAGTTCTGGAGGGTGGGTGGCCCACCCCAGAAAATAAGCCCAGCACTTTCCAGTAATCAGGGACACATGGCTAATTTTGCCACCTTTATTTACCCTTCCACTTCAGCCATCAGGCTGAGTCACTAGACTCCCTTTGGGGTACCTCTCAAGCACAGAGAAGGAGAGGATGTTAGAGGCCGGATAGTTTGGACTTCTGGGCTACCTATGACTGGTTTGTCAGGGCTCAAGCATCTGCACGCTAGGGATGAAGTGGGAGGCACAACATTTGTACCCCAAACCGTGGAGGAGGCATCCTGGCTGCTTCTACAACAAGCGAGGCACACATGAGCTATGTAGTAGCGGGAAGCCAGGGGGAACGAATTCTCTAAGAGGCTGTTGGAGGAAGACTTCTGAGAGGTCAGGCCTGAGCAGGTTTTAGAAACAGGAGTAGGAGTTTACAGTAGTGGAATGGAGGAAGGTAATTACAGACGGGAGGAGCAGCACCCACCGCAGCTTTACCACCTGACAACACAAAGTAGTATCTTCAGGGAACTCAAAGTAGGTTTGCTCGTTTTGCCACAGATTGTTTTGGTGGATTCATTTCTCGTCCCACTATTCAAGAGAGAACTTCCATCGCTCTTCACAAAGTACGGCTTGAATCACTGTACGTGCATATATATATGCTAAATAGATACTGCTTGGCATGCGATTAGCACTTCTCTTAGTCGGAGTTCTGGTAACTCAATAGCTCAACTGCTTTTTTTTTTTTTTTTTTTTATAGAAGATGTACAACTCCTTTGAAGCCCAACCAATGATCATCCTTTCCTGTTTTCTGCTCTTGCCCGCCGCAATGCCCATCTTTCAAAAGTCCTGAACATTCAATTTTCTTTCTTTTGTTTTTAAGATTATTTTTAGAGAGAGAGAGAGAGAGAGAGAGAGAGAGGGAGGGAGGGAGAGGGAGCGAGCGAGCTGGGGAGGGGGCAGGGCGGGCGGGGGCGAAGGGAGCAGAGAGAGGCCCCCACGCAGCGTGGAGCGTCACGCGAGGCTGGATCTCAGGGCCCTGGGGTCAGGACCTGAGCGTAAAGCACGCTGGAGGCTTATCCTGAGCCGCGGGCGCCCTGGGCAGCCGGCTGCAAGGGCCAGACACGCCCGGGAGCGGCCGAGGACCGGCGCTGTACGAAGCCTCCCCGATGGAAAGGCTGCCGAGGGCTTCCGGCCTGCGGATACCTCGTGGGCGGACAAACGGGGCGTAAAGCCAGCCTGGCGGGTTTCCGGCCGTGCCCTCCCGGCCCGCTGCAGAGGCGCGCTCGCCGCGGCCGGCCCCGTAGGCACAGCGCGGTCGGCCGGCCGGCAGGGCGGACGCGGCCAGGTGTGGCGGTGCCCGCCGCGAGCGCCACGTAGCCCGGCCGCGCCGACGGGCCGGCCCCCTGGGACCCGCCGCGGGCAGCCGGGCCGCGCGGACGCCGCGGAGGGAGGCCCCGCGTGGGGCGCGAGGGGGCGGCGAGGCGCGGAGCGTCACGCGGCCGGGGCCTCCCGGGCGCGCGGGGCCCAATGGGAGCAGGGCGCGGGCCGCACCTCAACCTGCCCGGTGACGTCACGACGCCGCGGCGGACGCCGGGCCAATGGGAGGCCGTCACGGGCAGGGGCGGGGCCCCGAGGACCGGGGCCGGGCGGCGCCCAGACAGTTGGCGGAGTCCTGAGGCCGCGCCGCGGGAGCGGGGGAGGGCCGCGCGGACGCCGGCCTGCGCTGAGCCTCTCGCCGGGCCTCGCCGCTTCCCGCATGCTGCCGGCTGCTCGCTAAGCGGCGGCGGCGACGCGTGAGGGGCGCACGGCGGCGGCGGCTCCGGCGCCCGCACTTCCTCCTGCGGCGCCGGTGCGTGGCGGTGGCGGCCGGCGGGATGGCGGCGGCGGCGGCGGCGGCGGCGGCGGCCCGGGGGAGTGGCCGCGCATCTGCGGCGCGGCTGCCTCTGCTCCTGCTGCTCGCGCTGCTCTGGGCCCCGAGCGGCGGCCGCGCAGCCCCCGACGGAGACCTCAACCACCGGAACAAGGAACCGCCGGCGCCCGCCCAGCAGCTGCAGCCGCAGCCCGCGGCGGCGCAGGGCCCCGAGCCCGCCCGGGCCGAGGTGAGCAGGACGGGCCGGGGGCCGGGGGCGGCGGCGGAGGGCGCTTCCCCGGGGGGGGAGGGGGGGCGCCGGGATGCCGCGGACGCGCCCCGGGGAGCGGCCGACGCAGCTGCCGGGGACCACGTTTTAACCGAGGACAGTGGGCGGCGCCCCGTGTTCCCCGCGGACAGCAGCGTCGGGCGTGGCGTGGCTGGGCCCGCTCGCCCCTCGCTCACCGCTTCCCCGCGTGCGGCTTTGCGGGCCCGTGCGTGGGCCACACGTGCCCGGGTCGCGAGGCGTGACTCTCACTCAAGAGCGTGCTCCGGCTCGCGGGAGGGCTGAGCGCCGCGGCGGGTGGGATGCCGGAGCCGGGTCGGGCGCGCCCCCTGCGCTCTCGGTCTGACGACGTCCTGAGTTAGGTGCACAGAGTCGCTCCGTCACTCGAACGCGGAACCCCGGCGGGCGTCTTCGCATGCCTTGCGGGTACCGGGGAAGCTGTCCCCTCCTTTCCAGGGAGGACCCTGAATGGAGGCCTCGGTGGGAGAGGTTTGGCGCCCAGCCTCCCCGCCCCCCAGGCCTCCACTCCCGCCCAGGCTGCAGGTAGACCGTCGCCACCTGACTCATGCTTCTGAAATTGAAATCTGTTTTACTTCTCGGAAATCCTCAGGGGGGTGCCCCGGCCTACTGCCTTGAGCCCATCCTCTCGCAGGATGTTGAGATTTCTTCCCGATTTGGCCCCAAGTCAGCCTCCAGGCTTTTTAGACGCCACTCCCTTGCTCATACGCAATATCCAAACCACTCGGACTGGAGAGGTGCCATGTGCCCTGCGGCTAGTCTCCCCAGCAGACAGCCTCCCTAAAAAGGCTTTGGTGGGCTTGGGGCCCACGGGTCAGAACCGCACCCATCTTTCTTTTCTTTTTTCTTTTTTCTTTTTTTTTTAATATTTATTCATGAGAGACGCACAGAGAGAGAGGCAGAGACACAGGCAGAGGGAGAAGCAGGCTCCATGCAGGGAGCCCAATGTGGGACTCGATCCTGGGTCTCCAGGGTTATGCCCTGGGCCGAAGGCGGCGCCAAACCTCTAAGCCACCAGGGCTGCCCTTTTTTTTTTTTTAATTTTTTTTTTTTTTAAGATTTCATTTGTTTATTCATGAGAGACAGAGAGAGAGAGGCAGCACACCCATCTTTCAAGAACCAGCAGATCCCTCCTCTCTGAAGACTTCCCTAAAACTTCGTGGTAATTTCTCTCTCGCCTGTCGCTCCTGGGCTCAGCTGCCCCTCTAGCTATTTCCACTTCTGAAGTTGAACTGAAATGCTGATTCGTGAAATGTATTCTTAGTGTTTATCTTCTGGCCCTCTGTCATTTAAACTCATTATCTATCATTAACTCAATTTTCAATCGCAGTTACTGTGGGTTAAGTAACTCTGTGAGTGAGAGAGAGATTTTGAATGTAACATTCCAGGCCTTTCATCAGAGTTTTAGTCCTATAGTGATTTTTGAGATATAAATAGTGGTAGGTGTGGTTATTAATAATACCCTCCTAGACAGGAAAAAGGTCTAGCCTTGTAAAATAAAGGCAGCAGTGTGTAGTGACTGTATTTAGGTGGTCTTAAGGATCCTTGCCTGTAAAACTGGAGATGGGACAGGAAGGGACAGGCACAGTATAATATGATTTTTGTCTTTGATATTTTGAAATGCAGTTGACCCTTGTACAATGGGTTTGAAGTGCATGGGTCCACTTATACGTGGATTTTTTTTTTTCAGCGAAGTACTGTAAATGTGTTTTCTTTATGATTTTACCATTTTCTTTTTGCTAGCTTATTTTATTATGAGAACACAGTATGTGGTACATATAAGACAAAATATGTTGCTCAATATCTGTGTATGTTATCAATAAGCCTTCCTGTCAGCAGTAGGCTATTAATAGTTAAGTTTTGGGGGACCCCAAAGTCCTATGCAGTTTAACCACTGTGCAGGGGCTCCATGCACCTAACCCTTCACTGTTCAAGGGTCAGCTGGTGGTTCTTTTAAGAGTAATTTATTCTAAATTATTCTATATTGTCGTAGAATCTAAGTCTCTTGTTTTAATTATATTTTCACCTAACATTTTGATACAGTTCTGGTTTTTTTCTCTGCAGTACTATAGCATGGTGGAAGAGATTTTTCTTTCATGTTTTCTAAACCATGTAATATAAGTTTGCTTTGCTTTTTTTATTGAGTTGGTAGAGGTAAGATATGGTCAGAGTTCAGTTTAATAACTGGATAAGCAAGGGCTGAACATTGCTGGATATCTGGATGTTGCAACCGATTTGCTTTGCAGCTGCATCCAGTAGATCTTATTAAAGGGTAGGATATTTAAATTTACTTTTCTCATGCCACTGTGTGAGAGTGGACTTCTGAAAATGGAGAGGGAAGAGTCTCTCCTTCACCATCCTGGTAGACATTCACGTGTAAGATGCAAAATGTTATATTTCAGGGTGCTTTGAAGCAAGACAACTGAACTTCTGACAGGGCTTTCTACACTGGGTTGGTTTGTTTTCCTATAATCAGGTAAAAGGAAGTTGGGGGAGTTCACGCTCTACTTTGAGTTACAAATAAATTACCAATAAACCCCAGTGTACAAACCCATGGAAAGAGTAGTTGTTGACCGCTTGGATCCTTTCATTTATGCAGTTTATGCTTCTAGTGACTTTTTTTTTTTTTCTTATTCCTTCCCTGAGCGGAGCATGTAATACAAGAAGCAATAAGTCCATTTAGTTGGGGGAGATCAGACAGATTTAATAAAAGTGGTTTATAATTTGCTGCATATTCTGGAAGTCCAAAGAACTGCTCTGGTTGCATAGCATGGTTGATAAAGCCACAAAAGCCTATTACCTCACCCAATACAAATTCTTGTTATTTTACTTCTGCTTTACTGTTTCTTGGCATTTCTTTTATTTATTATCTTTGAACTGTGAGAAGGCCTTCCGTGCAGTATTTTAAACTTTTTTTCCATTTTCATGAGGTTGCACTCCTGCTCCATCCAGCCCGGCCTTGCAATTCTAGCCCTTTTAAAAGGAGCAAAGAGAGAGAGGTTCTTCGGTGATTCCTGTCTTACTCATGATTGCTGTGTCAGAATGAAGTGATTATGATTACTGAGTTTATTTGGTGGTATTCTCCCATCAAAGAAATTAAAAAAAAAAATCGGTGAGGCTAAATACATTGAGTACATTTCAAGTCTCTATTTATGAATACATTACAACACAGTATCATTTATAAAAATAAAGTTAAACTTATTAAAACAAGATGTATTTATAAAAATCTTTTAAATATATAGTATTCTAATATGAACTCATAATAGAAAATAAAATACTAGCAAATTTACATTTGCTAACCATTTACAAATAAAAAGACTTTTATTTTTACAAATAAAAAGACAAATTTATAATAAAATACAATCTTATCTTTTAATAGTCTCTTATTTTTTATTTTCTTAAAGATTTTATTTAGAGAGACTGTGCGGGCAAGGGAAGAGGCAGAGGGAGAGGGAGAGAGAGCATTTCAAGCAGATTCCCTGCTGAGCCTGGAGCCAGACACAGGGTGGATCTTGGGACCCTGAGACCATCACCTGAGCCGAAATCAAGAGTCAGTTGCTTAACTGACTGGACCACCCAGGGAACCCTTCCAGTCTCTTAAAACCGGGTTTATCCGTGGTGTCAGTCACACATATATTTTTATGCACATTTCCCACCTTGTGGGAAAGGTAAAGTAATGGGGAGGGGACAGTTCAAAGCTAACTCTAAGCATTTTCCTCTAGATTCCTTTATCTCCAAGTAATTTCACCTCTTGTATGATGACTTGTTGAGCGGCTTTATTGCTGTTTTCTTGCAGGGAGACCTGTCCTTTTCCGGGTAGCTGGCCGTAGCTCCTGTTTTGCAGGAGCATCTGCATCTTCTCTGGCTCGTGGCGGCTGCCTGGCTGGGATTCCCACGCAGGTGTCATTCAGGTCACTGCCGCCAGGTGCCCATCTGAACTCTAGGGCTCTTGTTTGCCTTGTTGGCATTTTCATCCTTCTCCTGAAGATCATGAAAGCCCAGAGGAATACTTTCTAAAATGAGGGACTTTTCCCCTCCACCATTTTTCAATTTGGAACTAATTTTATGAGTAAAGATGTTTTATTCAGCAATTTTTTTTTTCTTTAAATGAGCCCTGCTCTCAAGATGTAAATACTTTGTACCTGAAACCCACCATTTCAAATTAAAATACTGAAATGGTGGTATTTGCACGAAGGAGCACTGGTGTTTCATGACTGATAACACTGTGTCGCTGGATGGTGGGATACTGGACTTTCTAGCCCCTGCCCGTGGCCTGCCTGTGACATCTACACTTTCTGACTTTCTCCACACGTGGGACGTGACCGCCATCCTCTCTGTGCGTCTCCCCTGTGACCCTGTGCCTGTCCTCTTCCCACCTCCACTACTTCCCCCCTCCTCAGGGTCTTTATTCAATACTCGCTTTCTGTCTGCTGACACATGCCCGTAGACTTAGACTTCTCCTTTTTGGGAAAGATGGGAAAAAGACCATTAATTTAACTACTTGACTGTATTTGTTCCTATTCTTCAGTTTTATAGACCAGATTTCTAACTAGGGAAGGAGCTGCTCTTTCACTTCAGTTTAGTCTTCCAGTGTCTGGCTTCAGTCCCTATCTTTTCATTGAAATTCTGGGTTTGAAGGATTCCTACAACCTACCTACTCGCTACGCCCTGGGGTCTTTTTCAGATCTCATTTCACACTGTTCACCCTCCTTTAAGAACCCTACCCCATCTTGGCTGGATGACCCTCTGTCTTAGTAAGCTTACACCTCTCCTCTTCTGTTAAGTGGAGATAACAGCTCTCAGGTTGTTGAGTAGCAGGGTAAACCGTATACGTAAAAGTATACTTGGCGGCTAGTTAGTAGCTCAGCGAATGGTGCCTTCCCTGACTTGACCATCTGCGGTGCTGTCCTGCCTGGCACTCTGAATATCCACGATGGGTTGTGTTCTGTTTATCCCCTATGTCCCCCTTCCCTAGGTAAAGACCTTCTCTAGGGCTTATTCTTTTTCCACTTAATCCCATCCCCCTTTCCTTTGAAAATCTCATCTACTTGCAGAGCATCTGGCTGATGGCCTCTTGGAAACCTTCACTTGAAATGCTTTTTACGGCCTCACAGTGAACTGTCTGGAACCTTATCTTTTTTCCTCTTGCCCACATACTTTGTAGGAATATAAATAATTCTCTCAGTAAACTCAGCAGAAAACCTTACTATCATCTTTGATCCCTGCATCCCCCTCCTCAGCTTTTTAAAGTCCTCTTGATAATCTTTCCTTTCCATCCTGTGCAGTTTTCCCTTCTTTAAATTGTCTTCAACATTGGTCTTACTTAATGCAGCCGCCCTCCTCATTAATCGGTCCAGTGGGTGGCCTTCTCTACTTTCTACCCTGATCTATTAGTCATATTTGTGGCTTCTCAGAAACTTTAAGGGCTTCTTGCTTGCCTCTGAGCTGGTCTAACTAAACACAGGATTTTCAGTCTGCGTTCAATTTATCTTTCTCATCTTACCCCAGCCATTCATCTGAAGGTTTACTCCCTGTTCTCTGAGCATGCCTGTAACCTTTCAAATAGTCCTGGGAATGAGCTAAGGGCACATACCCCGATGCATCTTGAAGTTAGTCACTCTGTGAGTGACTGGTACCAAATCCTGCTGTGGCTTCAGGGAGGCTGATGAAATGAATTTCAGGGTCACCCCCCGCTACACCCCTGTGGGCCAAAGGTTGCCCCACAGGTTGTTAATTCCTCCATACTTCCACGTAGTGAGTAAGTACAGAGCCCTTACTTTCTGGTTGGACCTGCCTGTGTGGCCAGTTATATCCTTCAAGGAATTAGTTCTCCATAAGCAGAGCAAGAGATTGGATCAAGAAATTTTTGAAGCAGTGGACAACAGGTGTCTGTCGTGTGCATGAGAAGTACAGAGAATGTAGAGTGAAAAAGTATGTCTCTTCTTCCTCCTATATTCTAGTTCAGGGGTCAGCAAACTGCATTTTACTGCTGGCTCTTTGTTTTTATAAATAAAGTCTTTTATTAGTACAGAGCCATGCCCATTCATTAAAGTATTATCTGTGGCTGTACTCAAGCTATAGCATATGAGTTGGGTAGTTATTTGAAGAGACCATGTGGCCCATGAGGCTAAATATTTATGCTTTAAGAAAAAGTTTGTGGACCCCTGTTCTAGTCATTGTGGTTTCTTCCCTGTAAACACACAGGGCTAAGATTTGGCATGCATTAACAACTGTAGTAAACTATATACCTACCTCCTATATGCATAATATGTGCTTTTTTTCCAATTTAAAAATACCTTACTGACTTTTCTTCATTGGCATAAATAAAACGTAATTTTTACTTACCTTTTAAAATACATTCTGAGACATGGAGCGACCATCTGTGTAACCAGTTCCCTGTTGATGGACATTTAGTTGTCTTTTATTATTACAGATGATAATATTACAGTTATAGATGTTACTAATACAAAAAGGTTAAATCCTTGAGTGTTCCTACCTTAAACTTTGTTTCAGTCATGTATCTGCCATGACTGGTATGCATTCACTTTCACTTGAAGATAGTAGGATCATTGGACTGGAGTCATTGGGGTAGGCCTTGCTTCTGAGGTTCTGTGTAAGTTGGAACTTGAGCAATCAAGGTAAATAATGAAAAGGTGGTAGGAAGGGGCAGTAGGACTGCATGATTGAAGGCTTGTGGTTACCAAGAGCTCCCCAGGCCCTTATGTTGCACTGCTCAGAACTATAGCCCTGAGCCATGTGGTGCTTCTTAGGCACTTGAAATGTGTCTAGTCCAAATGGAGATGTGCATGAGATGTGTGTGTTAAGTAGACAGATGCCAGTGTGAAAAAACCGCTGTGTTTCCAGAGTAGTATTTTGGATGTATCAGGTCAAATAAGATATTATTAAAAATAATTTCGTCTGCTTTTACTTTTTAAAATGGGGCAACAGAGAATTTAAATTACGTGGCCTGCATTATTTTTTACTGGACAGCACTGCTCTGGCTCATCCTTCAATATGGAATCTGAGGCTCGTTGTTAATCAGTGAGTTAACATGACAAACTTACTTTTACAAAGATTAAACTGGTCGTGTTGTGGTGTGCTATGGTAACTCTTTATAACCGAGTGCTCCCGGTGTGCTAGGCATCACCCTCACAGCTTTATATGTAGTTGCCATTTAATCTTCACGGTGACCGTGTCTGTGGAGCTACTACTCTTACCGGGCAGCTTGAGTCACAGGGAGGTAAACTTCCGGGCCCCAGGGCAACCGGTAACTGGTAATGCCTTGGCTCGGGTCCAGGCAGCCTGATACCAGAGCCACGTATTAAACTGCAGGTCACCCTGAAGGTGAGTTAGAAAAAAAGGAGATGCTCCTGCTCCTGCGCAGTGAGCACTTAGGCATTTGACAGCAAATGAATAGAGGCTGATCGTTTCCTGGCTCTGTTATTAGCATTTTAAGTTTTAAATTGATCTCTGTAATACTTGGTGGCTTTAGCTTTAAGTTCTTGTCACAACGGTGGTTGGTGTTTTAACACTATCTTTTTGGATATTCCAGATCAGCCTTATGTATAATAAAAGTTGCAAGTCGGTTTTCCTGTGTTCTGTATATAGCAAGTTCTTAAGAATATGTAGTTTTTTGTTTTATTGTCCTCATAAGGCAAGTTTTATTTTGTCCTTATTTCACAGAAAAACAGAGAGGCTAAGTAATGTGGCTGGGGTTTTATGGCTGCGAATTATAAAGCCACAGGAATATGTAGTTTTGATCACTGTTGTGTTTTTAGAAGTAAGCATTTCTGTTTTTTCTTTTTCTTTTTTTTTATGATTTTATTTATTTATTTGACAGCGCACAAATGGGGGATCAGCAGGCAGAGGGAGAAGAAGCAGGCTCCCTGCTGAACAGAGAGCCTGATGCAGGATTCCATCCCAGGACCCCAACCAAGATCATGACTGAGCCCCCCAGGCACCCCAAAAGTTATTTTTTTACCCTATCAAATATCACATGTGTTCTTGGGGTGGTTTTTTTTTTTTCTCTTTTTTTATGTCTTAGGTTTGTAGAGATTCATAGACTTTAAAAATTAATTACAGATGGGCTGTTAGGATTGGAGATGTTTAGAAGGGATTTATCTAGTCCACAGTTTCTCAGCCTGGGAACTACTGACATGTTGGAGAGATCATTTTTGTTGTGGGGGTTGGGGGTTGTCCTGTGCATTATGTCCCATCCATAGCAGCATCTGTGGCTTCCACCTGCCACATGCCAGTAGTTCCCCTTGAGCTGTGACAACCAAAGTGTCCCTGGACATGACCGAAAGACCCCTGAGAGACAAAGTGGCCCAGTTGCAGACATCGTGCACTCCCTGTGTGAGGAGGGTCTCTGGAACACTCTGCTGTGAGGAGGGAGCTTGCAGCTTCACCAGCCATCCAGTTCAGCCTCCCCGGGCTCTCTCCCCTGGGGCAGAAATCTTTTCTCTGCGGTAAACTGAAACTGGCCTCCTAAGCCTCCTCCTGTGGCTGTTTCGTTTCGTTCTCCCTCTTTGCTCCCCAGCAGAGATGCAGACCGGCAGACTGACTGACTTCTGCAGGCATGGAAGGTGAGCCCCAGTCCTTCCTAGTCCCTAATTTGATTGTTTTAGAACCGTGTTGGCAAGCTGGGTTTTTTTTTGATGGACCAGATAGTATTTTAGGTTTTTAAGGTCTCTGTTGCATAATTTTCCCTTCCTTCTTTCATCCCTCCCCATTCCAGTCCCTCTTTCTTTTTTTTGCAATCCCTTAAAAATGTTAAAATAAACATTCTTACATGAGTTTCAGGTGTACAGCGTGGTGATGCGACAACTCTCTCCGTTCTGCTCCCTCTGGAGTGTGGCTACTGCTGTCACTGCACGCCTACAGTCCCACTGACTGCATTCCCTGCGCTGTGCTTTCATCCCCGTGATTTATTCCAGAACTGGAAGCCTGTAGCTCCCACTCCCCTTCACCCATTTTGCCCATCACCTTACCCACATCGCTCTGGCAGCCATCAGTTCTCTGTAATTCTGAGCTTGCTCTGCCTTTATCTCTTTGTTTATTCATTTGTTTTGTTATTTTAGATTTCACATACGAGTGAAACCATCCGTAATTGTCTTTTTCTGATTTCACTTAGCATAATAGCCTCTCGGTCCATCCGTGTTGTTGCACATGGCAAAAATCACATCTTTTCTATGGTTGAGTAATATTCCAGTGTGTGCATGCGTGTGCACGCGCGTGTGTGTGCATACACACTATGTTATATCTTTATCCATCCTTCTATTGATGGATACTCAGGTTGCTTCCCGATTTGGCTATTATAAATAATGGTGCAATAAACATAGGAGTGCATATATCTTTTCTAATTAGTGTTTTTGTTTTCTTTGGGTAAATACCCAGTAGTGGCATTACTGGATCATAGGGTAGTTCTATTTTTAAGTTTTTGAGGAACCGCCATGCGGTTTTCCACAGTGGTTGTACCAGTTTGCATTCCCACCAGGTTCACGAGGGTTTCTTTTTCTCCACATCCTCACCAACACTTGTTGTCTCTTATCTTTTTGATTCTAGCCATCCTGACAGATTTAAGGTGATATACCTCATTATGGTTTTTTTTTTTTTTTTTTAATTTATGATAGTCACGCAGAGAGAGAGAGAGGCAGAGACATAGGCAGAGGGAGAAGCAGGCTCCATGCACCGGGAGCCCGATGTGGGATTCGATCCCGGGTCTCCAGGATCGCGCCCTGAGCCAAAGGCAGGCGCCAAACCGCTGCGCCACCCAGGGATCCCTCATTATGGTTTTAATTTGCATTTCCCTGATGATTAGTGATGTGGAGCATATTTCCATGTGTCTGTTGGCTATTTGGATAACTGTTCAGATCCTCTGCCCATTTTTAATCAGATTATTGAGGTTTCTTGGTGTGGTATAAATTCTTTATATATTTTTATATCCTCATATGTACTAAACCTCATCTTAGCCAGAGCCATTTCTTGCTCTAGCCTGTTGAGAGCTTTCTGGATTCTGTTTTGTCCTATAAAATGTTAAAGGGATTTCTCTCAGGTTTCTGTTAGTTGAACGTTTGATAAATGTACCTGGCTCTCCTCCACTCAAGGTACAAATAAAAATTTGAATGAGATGTATCTAAGAATCTCAAATCACAAATATGCAGAAAATAAGGTAGTTTCAATATGTGGCTATTGCTGGTCTCTATTTCTTTTTAAAAAATTATTTTGTAGAATTATACTTGGACCTGCCTTGTAGCATCCATCGGTTGGAGGTTTGGGTCATTACAAATGGCTTTCAAGAATCCTTAGACAGTAAGTCAGTCCAGTGACCACAACAGAAAGACTTTAATTCACATTCAAAAATAAAAGAATTTTAAGTAATGATTTTTTCCCCAAAACTAGCTGATACATATGTATGTTTTTTTATTTCAGAAAGGATTTACACCAGCTGCCCCGGTTCATAGCAATAAAGAAGATCCAGCTACCCAAACGAATTTGGGATTTATCCATGCATTTGTTGCTGCTATATCAGTTATCATTGTATCTGAACTGGGTGATAAGACATTTTTTATAGCAGCCATCATGGCAATGCGCTACAACCGTCTGACTGTGTTGGCTGGGGCCATGCTTGCCTTGGGCCTAATGACGTGCTTATCAGGTGAGTGTGTTTTTTCCTCTTAATGACATTATTGAATTAAGGAGAAAGCATGGTGCAGGGCATTGAGTCATTGACTCATTCAGCTGGTTAGGTGCACTTGGGTTGACAGCATTCCAGAATTTAGTCAAGAGAAAATGGTGTCAGTTACATAAATTACTAAAAACCATGTGGTACTTTTAAAATTGACTTTTTCAGTGTTTCACAGCCAAGGTCTGCACTCCTCATTTATTCACAAGTTTTTTTTATCCTGGCTTTGGCTGTGTGTACCCTGGCTTTTTTCTTTTCAGTCCAGATAAGCTTATAGCTGATTATATCCTAGAAATAGGACTCAAGTCACAACAGAGGATTGCGGATCGAAGGACATTTCAAGGACATGTTGGAACACAAGAACTGTCGAAGGACATTTGGTAATCAGGAACTGAGGAGTCACTTTAGGTTTGTTGTGTTTGATTAAGCTATTCTTACCCATTCTAGTAAAGGGATGAATTGTTCTTAGATTTCCAGTTTGTGTTACTCTTGCATGGGCTTCAGTTTTTCAAAGAATTAGACCATGAGAAAGTAAACTTAACACTAAATAGTGAAGCATGGTTGAGTCTCTGGTTCAGAAGCCACCCCAAGCCACCGAGCTGGGTGGAAAACCGTGACCTTGCCCCTGAGAGTCAGACTTGGGTTGGAACCTGACTGCTGTGTAGTGGCCTACTGGTAAGTTCCTTCACCTGTGAGCCTCACGTCCCCGTCTGTGGAATGGGCATGTTAAGAATGCCTGCCTCGCCCATGGGACTGTGGCCTGTGTGTCAGGTGCTCAGTCCTACCCCCTCCACCTCTCAGACCTTGCAGGCCTCTCACGGAAGCTGCTCCTTCAAGTATGGCACAGGTTCTCCTAATGGCTGCTTGGACGCCTATTAAAGTTTACGTCGTTTTAAATCTGTCATAAATAAATATTTTACTGATTAAAATAACTTGACTACTTTTCACATTTTAGGAGTTCATTTTAGCTTTATTCATATTTTCTAATAAACAACTTTTTCTTCAAAAGTACATTTTGATAGAGGAAATAGGAAGAGTGGAGCGAGTTGTTGGTGAAGTCCTGTGTTTAGAATGAGTTTGAATGATACCAGAGAATTTTGTTTTTGAAGCTTTTGGCTTTGAGGGGAACTGGAAAGCTGGCCTTTCTGCCGGTCCCCACCTCAGAACCTGGTGCTCTGGGTCCTCACCGCTCCCCGAAGTTATGGGTTCCTTTTCCGCAGCTGAGGGCCGACTGAGTGCCCGCCCTGCCCGCCCTCGCCCACCTGCCACTGGGGCTGCTGCTGGGTGCTTTCTCCCTGGCGCTGCCGGAAATAGGCCGGAGCCGTGGTCTGCCCACCTTCTCCTTGGGTTTCCAGAACCCTTTGGAAAAACTGTGTACCCTCTTTCACGTGGAAGGTATTAAAAACTTTTTTTTACCATAGTTTAAGGAGTCGCAGAGATCTAATTTTTGGCATATCGTGTTAAATAGAACTGTTAAGGTAGTCTTTTAAAATATATCAGGGGGGATCTAAATACCTTTAGCAATTTGATAACCACTGTCACCTTTGTTCCTTTAAAAATACCTGAATAAACTCTTCCTTAACATTTGGGCATTGACATTGTTCTTTCTTCCCCTTTAATTGGAGAGAGAGAGAGAGAGAGAGAGAGAGAGAGAGAGAGAGGCAGAGGCACAGGCAGAGGGAGAAGCAGGCTCCATGCAGGGAGCCTGATGTGGGACTCAATCCTGGGTCTCCAGGATCGCACCCTGGGCTGAAGGCAGCTTTAAACCACTGAGCCACCTGGGCTGCCTTCCCCTTTAATTCTTTTTCTTTCCTTTCCTCATATAATTTTACCCTAAAGTTGATAACTTTCTCCTTCAAAATCTTTTACGGCTTTTGTTCCTTCAGATTTAGCTTGTTCAACATTGTCATTTACCTGCAGCACAAAAATGCATATCACTTGAAAATTTTTTTAAAGATTTATTTATTTTAGAGAGAGAGTGCATGTATGAGGGGAGAGAGAGGGAGAGAGAATCTCAAGCAGAAGCCCTGCTGACTGTGGAGCCATACGCAGGGCTTGATCTCATGACCCTGAGATCACGACCTGAGCCAAAATCAAGAGTCGGAATGCTTAATCAACCGAACCACCCAAGTGCCCCATATTTTATTTTTCTTTATAAATTGAGTTTAAAAAGATACTGATGATTTTTCCTTTAAGTCTCCAATGTTAGTATTTTTACAGATTAAGTCATGGTTATTAATAGTACACAGTTGATAAAAGCAAAATATATCACAAACCAAAAACATTTATATATATTTAGCTAATACATCACACTACCTGAAACATTTTTAAAAGTTTGGAAGTGCATCTCTTAAATGATAGAACTGTTTTTTGTTTTTTTTTTTCATTTATTTATTTATTTTATTTATTTTTAAGTAGGCTCCATGCCCAGCATGGAGCCCGATGTGGGGCTTGTACTTATCCCTGGGGTTGAGAACTGAGCTGAGATGGAGAGTCAGATGCTTAACTGACAGCCACCTACGTGCCCCAGAAGTGTGCTTTTTACATTAGTTCATGTGAAGTAAGGTTGATCCTGCAGTCTAATCTTTATTTATTTTTAATAATAGAGGTAAAGGTGGAGAAGTTTTATTCACATAAATAAGTAGATAGTAAGGAATTTTGTTGTAACTATGATACTCCGTTCATTGGACTCCTGAGTTTTAAGCTAAAATGATATACTAGTCTGTCATCAAAAATGTTTTTTAATGGTTTACCAGCTGAAAAATTAATAACGCTAAATAAGATTTGAAATACTGTTGATTTTGTTGAAAGCAGAGAATTGGAAGCCATCAAGTATACCAAAAAGTTTCTCTGAAATTTATCAAATGACTGTTCTTACGCGTTACTCCTTTACTTAGAAGGACCGTGTTTAACTGGCTCTGTTTAGAACTGATTGAGAATATTGGGATACTGTTCATTTCATTGTACTTTTGCCAGTAAAGGATTTTTGTTTAAAAATCGTATCACATCACATCTTTTCAGTACATTTTCGGCAGCACTTGGCGCTGCAGATTTAGCTCACTCCATTTGTGGAAGAATGCCTGCCACCCTCCCTGATTGCCGCAGCAGTTCTAGGAGGCTCCTAGTAAATCCTCCGAGTCAGGCTGGCTTTCTGTCAGAAATCATCTGACTTGGTTTTTGAATTTAGGTGAACATGACCTATACGTCCCCATGACAACCATCTGCTTTGGCATTCCTCTGAAGGGGGTGATGGGTGGCTGGATTAGGCAGGGCAGCTGCTTTGAGAGTGGCTGGAGGATGAAAGAAGACCCCTCAGGCTTTAGGATTTCCTTTGATGCTCTCTCTGTCTTGGGGGAAATGCATTTGTTTACGCTGGTTGGGGAGAGAAAAGAGGCCCAATCTCTCAGTGAAAACTCACTCCTGCCAACGCCAAAAAACCCCGTTTCTCATGCCGTGACCATCAGTTCCAAGGAACGTAATGCCATTATTTCTGATGTCAGGACCTTAGCAGAAACTTGCCTAAGCCGGGGCAGGCCCGAAGCCCCGCGTCTGGTTTATGACGCCTTGACTGAGGACACCGGTCTTTTAGACGGCCTCTGCTGCCCGAGGATGTATATGCTCATCCTGTGAGGGAAACGCGCCACAGAAAGCCCAGGTAAAAGGCATCCTTGTAAAGGGAGCAGAAGGCAGCCGGAGAAGGGACGTGAGGAAGGGGAGCCTGCTTGACTCCTTAGCGTCGTCGAGCACGTTTGCAGGCAGAGGAGTCCCTTAGGAAGGAGCACCTATGCAACTTCAGCATCAGGAAATAGATTGCTCTCCGAAGTTTCACCCGCCTCCCCCTGTGAAGTCTTTGCATCCTGGGAGCAGCTTGGTCCCAGGGTGGAGGTCGTGCACTTGTGGGTCTCGAGTCTTCTGTTCGCTGGTGGAGGGCTCGGCTGCCCGCGGGGATGCTGGCCCTCGGTACCCCTGGGCTTCGTTACCGCTGCCCTTCACCCCCACGCTGCCCTTCTCCCATTTCACTCTTTCTCCACCTGCAATCTGATGTCTGCTTCTGGCACTTTTGGAAAGATCACTTCAGTGATCGGCTTCCTCTCTAGATTTCAGGTTCATTTCAGCGAGCCCCACAGACCACATTCACGGCCATTTCCACCTTTTTATTCTCTTGGCTTCTATGACGCTGTGTGTCTATAGTTCGATTTCTGTCCCTCCTGGAGAAAATTTCACGTCACCAAAGATTCATATGCCCCACACTTTTATCCCATTTTCCCCCCTTCACACTAATGTCCTTTCGCTGAGCTTCTCAGTGAATCCCACATCTCTCTCTTCACCCCTTGTGAGTTTTCTTGGAATCTCAACATTGCCAAGATGTAGAAGGACCAGTACCTTTGTAGCTCTGTTCTGACCAGTTGCAAAGCCCTCACTTATGGAGAAGTAACATCTCACTGTGCCCAGAGCAAAAGTGCTTGGATGTCTGAGGCAACATTTCCAAACATTTCCAGAAAATAGAGGGACAGTAACCTGGAGAAGAAAAATTATAAAGCCACGTAGTTTTTTGCTCCTTGTAGAGGTGTCAGGCAGAAAAGATGGCATGGGAGGTGTCTGTAAGTATCCGTATCTGAAGATAGAAGGGAAACTGAATTTAGGAGACTTAGGATTGCTAGATTCCATTTTTAAATTTTAAAACCTTTTATGGAAAATATTTTACATTTACAAAGTGGCAAAAATAAAATAGTGCAAAGAACACCTGTATACTTTTTATCTAGATTCACTGTTAACATTTTACCTCACTTGCTTCAGTGTTTGTGAACTGTCTGTCCAGCTGTATCCAAATAAAATTGTGCACGTGTATGTACATAAGTGATTTATGGGTTTATAGATACATGTAGTGTATACATGCTGTATCTATAGATACATAATGCATGTACATATACACATATATGTATACACACACATGGACACTTGATAGGAGCTTTACCATCCTTGTTTTAGTGTTTTTTTTTTTTAAGATTTTATTTATTTATTTATTCATGAGAGAGAGAGAGAGAGAGAGAGAGAGAGAGAGAGAGGAGGCAGGCGCAGAGACACAGGCAGAGGGAGAAGCAGGCTCCATGCAGGGAGCCTGACCTGGGACTCAATCCCAGGTCTCCAGGATCAGGCCTTGGGCTGAAAGCGGCGCTAAACCGCCGAGCCACCTGGGCTGCCCCCCCTGTTTTAGTTTTGTCAGTGGACCTGACACCTTCTCTGGCAGCTCTTCCCCTCCCGTAGAGAAGCGAGTCCAGGTCAGGTATTACATCTGGTTCTTTTTAGTCTCTTAATCTGGAATTTCTGCATCCTTTTCTTGTGTTTTACAATGTTAACATTTTTTAAAGATTCCAGCCCCCCACCCCCGCCCTTTTTAATGGATCACTCCTCATTTTGTGTTTGTCTGCTCTTACCTCGTGATTAGATTAACATCGTGCATTCTTGACCAGAATACTGTATAGGTGTTTGTCCCTTTGAGAGTGTCACGTCTGATAGAATAGGACGTCCATCTGTCCCTCACTGATGTCAAGATTTCTCTTGTATATGGTCTTTGTCTCTTTCCCTGCAACTAATATGCAGTCTTTAGGGAGAGTCTTTAGGACAATATAAATACTCTGTCCCCATGTTTAGAATGGATGATCCTCATGTGATCTCCGCGTTCCCTTGGTGGCTTCCCCACAGTGGCGCTCGGGGTCTCATGCCCCATCCTTGTTCCCCACGGGCCCTGATGTGCTGCACTAATAAGAGCTCTCCTTCCCATCCCATTGGCTGGTCTATGTATTGTCAGTATAAACTGAGCGATTTATTTTTTCAGTGGGTTTTAGTTACTTAACTATATTGCTTCAATTGTCCCAGATTTGGCTGGAGGGCGCCCTTGCAAGCTGGCTCCTGGTCCTTGTGTCGTTCTCCTGTCATCATTTTTGCTCTGGCTTACTTTCCAGTCTAACAAGATAGTGCAGGTTCATCTTGTATCCTGAGTGCCGAGCCCTGGAATTAGCCGTTTTCCTGACGAGCCTTTTAGGGGGAAATGCTATTAGAAACCAAGGTCTGTGTGTAGAGTGGACTCGTTACTGAGATGTCTTTGCTTCGTTGGCCTTTTCAGTAGAGAGAGCTAGAAAATACATGTCTGTGTCGTGTGTGCATATGCAGATTTGCAGATATACATATTCATACATGCAATTAAAACATACGTGTATACATAAGCATAGATTTGATGTATTTCTAACCATGATTTTAAAAACTTCAATTTTGTAATACAGTGAACTGGGAACATTTTACCTATGTGGTTGTACATTTGATGTTCAGGCAGATTTTAAGTGCTGTGTCCATTTTATTAAAAGAGCATGTTAAATGAAGAGTAGTTGCATTTATTATGTATGTGGAATCATCCTCTGGCCCTTCCATAGCTTTTAAATTTTTAACACTGCACTGATAATACTAGTGTAATTTATGTTCCACAGTTAGGATTTGGAATCTAGATATGGTTCCAAGTATAGTTTTTTGTATGAGTTACACATTTGTCCTCTTTTTTTTTAATGATAGGAAAGAATGAGTAATTTTTTTTTTAGAATGAGTAAATTTGAATAAATTTTAAAGCAGAGTAAGTTTGAGTCTGTCATAAATGTTATTTTAATATATGCATAGGAATTATTTTCTTTTACAAGATACACTTAAAATAGGAGCAGAGTTTGGGTCATACCTATCATTTGAGAATCTTGTCATGATTGTTTACTTATAGAAGTTTATAATTTAAAGATTTGTGATAAAGTATCACTTACATATGAACGTGGTATAGCTTCCAAGTTGTAAGACCTCAGGATCTTTAGAGGGCGTCAAAGTTAACTTTCTACCTGAAGTTCTGTGCCCGGCATGACATGTGGCAAGCCAGGCCCTGGCTGAACGTGTCTGGAGAGGAGTTCATTATCTTCCTGTGGAACACATGCCGTCTTCATCTGGACCATTGGTTTCATTGTGTTAGGCCACTGGCTTGATCCAAGGTTCCAACATTGGTAGAGGGAAAGAAGTGGAATTATTTAAGGTTATTATGTGTTAGACTAGCTTCTTATGTAAAGATTAGCTTCGAGGAGTCTTCAGAACAATGTTTTTTTCCTTTTTTTTTTTTTAAGATTTATTTATTTTAGAGCGAATGAGTGCGCTTGAATTGGGGAGGAGCAGAGGGAGAGAGATAATCTGAAGCAGACTCTGCAGTGAGCATGGAACGGGATGCAGGGCTTGATCCCAGGACCCTGAGATCATGACCCAAGGCGAAATCAAGAGCCTCCCCCTCCACCGACTGAGCCACCAAGGCATCCCGAGAACAATGTTAAATTATGATTTCTAAAGTTAACTGTTCTGTTGCTTGGTTTGCGATATGTGCTAAGTAACAGCACATACTGTTGCATTTTCTTCCAGTTTTGTTCGGCTATGCCACCACAGTCATCCCCAGGGTGTATACATACTATGTTTCAACTGCATTATTTGCCATTTTTGGCATTAGAATGCTTCGAGAAGGCTTGAAGATGAGTCCAGATGAAGGTCAAGAGGAACTGGAAGAAGTTCAAGCGGAGTTAAAGAAAAAAGATGAAGAAGTAAGTCATGGCAGCGTTAGATACTGGGACCAGAGAAGCACCCAGCTAAGAGCCAGCACTCCGGAGCTCGTGGGCGGTGCACCCTCTCTGTGTCACGGGTGTGGGCTACACAAAAGGAGCTTGTGCCGGGTTTGCCTCCTAGAGCTGCCTGTGATGGGACCCGGGGTGAGGTGGCCGGGAGGGAGGGACACTGGGCTGATGCTGACCTCCGGGGATCAGGCTCCTCAGTCAGGGATTAGGAGCTCCCGCAAAGCAGGAACCATAGTTTATATTTGACATGTTTTCTCCCGCAGCATTTAGGATAGTAAGTGAGCAGTAAATACTGATTTATTTGTTGCGGAAGAATGGAAGAATCGAGAACATAGCGCTTGTTGTTGTGTGAGGTGGTTCAAAAGAAAAGTGTGAGGTCATGTAATTTTAGTTTCTTGGAGCAAATTCCAGAGGATATAAACCCTTTTTAAAAGAAAGATTAAGTGATTTTGTACTATTTTGATTTGTTTCCTGGGGTTAATGTCACGCTCGCTCTCTTTTTAATTTAGTTTCAACGAACCAAACTCTTAAATGGACCAGGCGATGTTGAAACGGGTGCCAGCACAGCGATACCTCAGAAAAGATGGCTGCATTTTATCTCCCCCATCTTTGTCCAAGCTCTTACATTAACGTTCTTAGCAGAATGGGGTGATCGCTCACAACTAACTACGATTGTTTTGGCAGCTAGAGAGGTGGGTAATACTTGAGAAGCAGCTGCTTCTGTGTCCGTGACGCTTAAGCACGGCAGTGTTACTTTGCTCCACAGGACCCTGGGCCGAGGGCCTGCTTCACATGCCAGACGACGTTAGACCTGAACATCCTGGTTCTCTTTAAGATGGCCCATCTCCGGTTTCGACAGTCAGATGGCATTCTGCGTCCCAGCGGAATTGCCATCTTTGGGCTTCTCCCTGACTCTCTTCCTTCAGTTTTGCCACAATGATACTGTGGCCGTTGTCCTGACTTGGTTTTCTGTGTGTTTTCTTAGAACTTTAGCGTTGCACAGGTTACGTTACAAACTGTCATTTGGTGGAACATTAAACAGCCCAACTGTCCAGCACATGAGAAATTAGTTCGTTTATTTACCAATTTCTATGTACCCCTGGGAATACTCAGTCCTCGGTGAACAGAAACCTCAGGACTTCAGATGGTCACAGTGCCTATCTCTGGGTAGCGCGGTTACAGTTGACTTGTTCCCGTATGTCCATTTTCGCTCCTCTTAGACCTGGAATGCTAAGGCCTAGGATAGTAAGCTAGAAGTTTCCGGTCACTCTGTCCTCTCCTTTGTTTGAAAGATACAGAACCTGAGGTGCAGACACTGGGTATCTTATCCAAAGCCAAGCTAGTTGGTAACCGGGGGCAAGGACTAGAGGCTGGAGCTCTCTCCCTTCGAACATTTTCTTGTGTATCTTGTTCGTGGCTGTCAAATGTCACCTATTTAAAGGAGAGCTTTGCGGGGGGTGGGGGGGTGGGTTGTTTTTTTAGAATGTTAATCTTTTGAGAAAGATTAGTTTCCCGTGGGGCGTCTTATGGCTCACGCAGGAAGGTGAGCCGAGGAGATGGTGGCGGAAAGCAGTGCTGCGGTTACTTCGCGGCTCTCCTTGAGCGTAGCCGACACCGTAACTGTGTCTTTTTTGTATGTTAGGTTGCGTCGGTTTTCAGTCCAGCGGTAGGATTCAGATAACACGCTCCATCTGAGTTAGTCCTTAGCCCCCGGGAGACGCCTGCCGTGAAGGAGCAAGTTCCTGAACACAGGCCCCAGTTTCAAACAAGAGTTGAGGGCCGGGCCGGACGGCTGGGCCGGGGGCTGCTTTGTCGGACAAGCATCGAAACTGCTGTATGGAAAATAATGGAAGTCAGGTTTTCACTCGGGCCCTGTATTTTAACACTTTCCTTGAAAATGCCACCGTGGTGGCCGTGCCCTACGTCTCTCTTGATTTCTGGCCTTTTTTACTGGCTTTCGGGTTGCCAGGGTTGGGACCTGGAAGTACGGGACCTTTCGATGGTGGGGTGGCTGTGCAGGGTGCTGATCGGATGGCAGAGGTCCTGGCGTCTGGCCTGCTGCCGCCCGCGTGGGGCAGTGCCTCGTGAAGGGCCCCTCGTCGGCCTGCACGTGCCCCCACAGCCCCGCGGGCAGAAGTGCCGGCCGTCCTGACGTGTCTTGCCAGTCTTTTGTATAAACCGTGCCGAAGCGCGTTGGCTTTAGTTTGAACGTCATTCCTGCTTCCAACACAGGGTCCTTTGAGAGGTTAATGAGGGCCCCGAGTTGGTTGACGGCGCTGCGTGTGTCCCCCCCCCCCCCAGCAGGACCCCACTCCCCCAGGGCTCCCCCTCAGGGCCCCGCCTCCCGGCCCCTGGTTGCTGGGACCTCCGCCCTGCCCTTCTCCCAGCCCAATTCCGGGAGCTGCTGGCCAGTAGGCAGGCAGGGGGGTTTGCTCTTGTAAGAGTGTCACCTCTTCCTCACTTCCGCCTCTCTTCTGGGTGCCCCCCACCCCACCTCGAAGTGGCCCCTCTGCCTCAGCCACCCCTTTAGGGCTGCTTTCCTTTGGCCGCCTTCTCAGGTCCTTCGGCTGCTTTCCTCACCGCAGAACTCAACGGGCTCCTGAACCTGTTGGGGAACCACTTTTAACTCCTGTCCACACCCGCTAACCTTGCTTCACTCCTCCCACTGAAGTCCTGTTGGTATAATCCTCACCCAGAGAACCATGGGCAGAACTAGGGGTGTCGTGCCTGTACTTTCTCTTCCCTAACACCTAGCTCTCACTCATCACTAAGGCCCATCAACTACACCACCTCAGTTTCTCACATCTGCCCACTTTTCTGTGCCTCCAGGCTTCCACCCCAATCCAGGCAGTAGCCTCCCCCGTTGACCACCTTGCCTTTAATCTTGTTCCCTTCCCTTCCAGTTCATTCTCTTCTGGGCCTGGCCAGCTAAAAACCAACCAGTGTCGTAAGCCTAAATTCTAAGCTGATAGATCGGGTCCTTTGCGAGCTGACCTGGACCTCTACCAGGTTTTGTTAGATGGTCACATATTCCGCAGGTCTTACTGGTGGCCTGTTGCCTTCTAGTGTGTTCTCTCCCCCACACAACAAAGTCAAATCTTCCTGTTCTGCAGGCCTGCCTTTTTTTTTTTAAGATTTTATTTATTCATGAGAGACACACACAGAGAGAGAGGCAGAGACACAGGCAGAGGGAGAAGCAGGCTCCATGCAGGGAGCCCGACATGGGACTCGGTCCCAGGCCTCCAGGTCAGGCCCTGGGCTGAAGGCGGCGCCAGACCACCGAGCTACCTGGGCTGCCCAGGGCTTGCTCTTCTGGGAAACCTTCACTGGTCTTCCCCACCGGAGGCACCTCCACTTTGCTGTGGTAGCAAGCGTTTACTGGAGGACTACTGTGTCCCTGGCGCAGAGTTAAAGCACGGAGGGTGAGGACGCGGTGAAGGGAGGCGGAGTACGCCCGAGGCGAGGTCTGGGTGGAGTCTCCTCAGCACTTGTCCCTTGAGAGCTAAATACCACCTGTGGGTGGAGCGCGCCAACGGCTTTTGAGCTTAGACATTTTTCTTCTACTTTCAGCTCTTCCTAGCTAGAACACGTTCCATAGATTACACACTTGGGTTTTCAGAGCTCGGTAGGCTTTGTTGTTGTTGACCTCCATTTGCAGTGGCTAATAGTTCTCAGGTAACGCTTCAACTGCTTTTAAATTAACGGTAGTTATACTTGCTTCTAGGACCCGTATGGTGTAGCAGTGGGTGGCACGGTGGGCCACTGCTTATGCACTGGATTGGCAGTGATCGGAGGAAGAATGATCGCACAAAAAATCTCTGTCAGGACTGGTAAGTCTTTGGTTTTGTATTTTTATTTTTAAAATTTTACTATTTCTTAAAGTAGGCTCCACACTCACCTGGGAGCCCAACACGGGGCTTGACCTCACTACCTGATGCTTGAGCCATACAGGTGCCCCTTTTGTTTTTTAAATTACAAAGAAAATACCATTTGTTTTACCTCTTAGAATTACTAAGAGATGAGAGAAAGAGGAGTTGGTTCCAAATTTTTACTTCTGGAGTTCGCTCTGTCTCTACAACAAACGGTGACCTCTTGGAGTTCTAGGTCATTGCCTTTGCCGTTGCAAACATGGACTGTTTTTCACATACATAGATGCTGGTAAAATACAAATTCATCTAAAAGCCTTACTGGATTTATTGTCGCTTTCTATCGGTATATTTAAGTAAAAAAAATCAAGTTGGAAATAAAACTTCTTGGCCTTAAAAGTATGTCTTACAAGATTGGGATTCATAGGTGGAGACCACTTACAGATTCCCCTGAAAAGCTCCTGTGTAGCTGGGAGGCTCTAAAAATGCAATAAAAAAATCTCTTTGCTTGTTGGAGGTTGTTGAACGTTCCTTTTAATAACGGAGTTTTTTAAGAGGAGTTGGGGTTCCACTGTTGCTTGTCAGCATGGTCTCAGTTTTAACACAATTGTCATTTCTGGAAACCGCGCTGGAGCAGCACTGGGTTACTCCTGCCCAGTCAGGCATAGGAAGTATACTGCTGTAGAAGTGGGGTTTGGGTGTTTCTAATGATTTATTTTCACGGTTAGTTCACCAGATTAGAATAGTGGGCAACAGCTCCCTCATAGAGGAATTTTGCCTTATTTCACTTTTTCTTCTCTTCTCTTACAGTGACAATCATAGGAGGCATCGTATTTTTGGCATTTGCATTTTCTGCACTGTTTATAAGTCCCGATTCTGGTTTTTAACAAGCCGTTCATTTGTATTTCGTTTAAGATAGGTAACTCTTATGTTTATGTACATAGTGTACATTATAACTAAAAGTGACAGAAAAGACTGTATTTTGTAGCATTGATTTGTGAGTTTGACCTATTTAAATGAAAGTATTATGTCAAAAAAAAATCATTGATTCTATTTGCAACATGGATTTTTAAAAGAAACCTGACCTCTAAGTGTGGATTTTTTTCTTCAGTACAATTATGTTAATAATATGGTCACTTTCTCTTTTAGTGTTTGTGGGTTTTTAGGTGGGAGACGGTATACACAGAACCACTGTGCAATGAGGTCTACCCTTGGTTTTCTTTCAGCACTGACCATATTCTCTCCTGGATCACTGAGGTGTTTTATGATATTTGCCTTAAACTTTTCCTTGGGAGGAATGAATTTTAGCTTTTAAAATACTTCCTTACGGGCAGCCCCGGTGGCTTAGCGCCGCCTTTAGCTCAGGGCCTGATCCTGGAGACCCGGGATTGAGTCCCACGTCGGGCTCCCTGCATGGAGCCTGCTTCTCCCTCTGCCTTTGTCTCTGCCTCTCTCTGTCTCTCTCACGAGTAAAATAAAAAAAAAAAAAAAATACTTCCTTAAGCCAGAAAGCAGTGTAATCACAAGCCTTTTAAAAATTTGTTCTTTTTTCTTTTTTAAGGTAACATATTACTGTAACAGGATGAGAACTGTTTGCCAGGTCCATTCTTTTTTTTTTTTTTTTAAAATTGGGTGAGAAACCCAATATGAAAACAGTCAATATTTGACAATGTGGAATTACTAAATTACAAGAGAATACTATGAGTGTATTCATATTTTTTCTATACTGAATAAACAATGTAACATAGATACAGTGTAAATAAAAGCCATATGACCAGAGCTTGTTTTCCCTTGTGTGTTATATAAGTGAGT
Source organism: Nyctereutes procyonoides (assembly GCF_905146905.1). Lineage (NCBI taxonomy): Eukaryota > Metazoa > Chordata > Mammalia > Carnivora > Canidae > Nyctereutes > Nyctereutes procyonoides. The sequence continues at coordinate 7,432,114 of NW_026575021.1, read as the reverse complement.
CTGTAACAATAATTGATCAAAGCAGTATTAACAGTTATAGACCAGCTTCTAAAGTTGATGTTACAAAAGCAGGAGCGAAGCCTCTGAAGCCTCTTCTAAAGCGCTGTCTCACTTTAATCCTCATACAGCTCTGGGACACATTAGGTTCTAACAAGATTAAAGAAAAAAAGTTGTATAGTAGAGCGGTATGTCAGCCACCCGGTTTCGTTCTAGGGCCCGTGACCACCAGGGGAAGGCGACCTCCTCACACCAACGTTAGTGACACACTTACGTCAGTGTAGTCTAACGATTACTGTTCTCTGCAAACAGCAGCGCCGCGTCTCCCGGCGGCTGTGTGCGGTTCCCCCGTGCAGCAGCCCTGCCAGGGAGTGAACAGCCTCTTACAAGTAGCAGTAGCACATACTGAGGAGTCGCTTTTGGAAACTTCTAAGGAGTTCTCCAGCCATCGTAACAAGGGCCGTTACAGGGTAGTAATAAACACGATGCCTGTGTGTGAAAATAAAACTCTTCAGAGAAATTTCAGGTTAACTCCCCAGACTACACCGTTAGTCCGTCCCCTATTACTGCTTTCCATTGTTATACACACAGCAGCCAAGTAGTTACATTCTACCTTCTTCCTGGAACAGAAAGGATAATTTGTCAGAAAGTAGCTGGGACCATCCCAGCCTGGGCCTAGCAGTGGTCCGGCCCGGAGAACCAGCTAGATACTTGAATAACAGCGTAGCTTTCTGAGGCACCACAGTCTTGTAACAGGACAGAACTACTCACAGAATTTGGTAGCTCAGACTTGAAGCTACAAGGTACAAATGGCTAATACTGTTATACTCTACTGCTGAATAAAAGAAAAGAAAATGTCATTGGTACTGATTTTAAAATATTTAATAGTCTTCCTTTAAAATCCAAAATAACGTGATTCTTACAAGTTATGTGCCACATAAAGCAGGTGTTATTTTTTGAGAAATGCAGGTGATACTGAAAAACATAGCACTGAGGTATTTTTTATTTTTAAAATTGAATAAGGAAACAAAGTCTGGATCTAATTATTTTTACATTTCCCAAAAGAAAAAAAAAAAACAGAAACAACAAAAAAACAACCAATGCTACTGCTTGGCTCTTTTGCTAGGATCTTAGGTTCCGAATACATTACAAAAGTCTATGGGAAAGCATTATAATAATAGTACATGTGGTTTTAAAAAACTATGCACATCATAACCTGGAGAAATGATCATACACCAAGAGGCCTGAGTGGAGGTAGGCTGATAAAAACATTTTACCTCTTCTCAAAGGACAGCTCTGAAAAACAAGTGTAACCAATTGTAACACCAAATTGAAATGGCAATCAATATTAAGTTGGTAACAGAATGATCCACATTTTATATAATATTGTATTTCTAAACAGCTCATGAAAATCATCAGAAAACCTAATGTAGCACCATTGAAACCATTTGCTATCCCTTCTTGCTTCTGTGCAATTTAGGATTTGGGCAGAAGATAATACCTACCTAGGAAATGTCAGTCTCATTTTTGTAAATCAATTTGGATTTCAGTTAAATGTTTGCTTTAGGAAAAGTGTAGGTATTCTTAAGACCGGCTAGCCACTTATAACTCTACTCTTCTGGAAGTTAAGAACAATGGGCTACATCTAATTTTTATTTAAAACCAAGAACCAAGCAGTAAGGACAGAAATGTCAAGAGTAGCACACCAAGAACCACACAGAACATTAGAGTTTGGTGTATGTTTTTACAGCCACTAACTGATGTTAACAATTAAAAATTTACAAAGATAAAACTTTTTTTTTTGCACTAACTGGTTTCAGTACAGCACTGAATGTGACTCATCTTTGGGCTTCAATCTCTACATAGAGTGAATGTGCAAGTGCCATACCGAGGCCCTTCCCCAACTTATGCCATAGTAAAATAGATCTCAAAATAATTCTAGAATGGTCTGAGAATTACAGCTGTTCTGGCGGACATGAAAAAAAGAAAAAAAAAAAAACCCAAAGGACATTTCCTGGCCAACTTTTTTTGCTTCATGATGATTGTCTAGTTACATAGAATACATCAGTCTAAGCATAATAGAGTTTTCCTTCCATTTTAACTCGAGTACTGGCACAACCCTTGCCAGCAGTGAATTTGCACCAGTTACAGACCAACTCAAAACACACATAAAACATTTGAATGTCATTTTTAAAGCGATGTCACAGTTTGTTTCCTCAAAAATTTAAAAGCATACATTTGGAAAATCACATTTTCAATGTAACCCTCAGAGTTAAACATTTTTTACAATACTAAATCCAACTTGTGGTTGACGTGCTTTAATTACCATTCTCTAAGGGGTTCGTTCCAACAGCTGGACAGTATGCCCTGTACCTGGCCTGTGAGATTCAGGAGCTGCTCGGGGAGCCCTGGCGTGGAGAATTCTGTTCCAACACATACTAGGTAAAGGAGTATCCTCAAATTTCTAGGCTTCAAATGGTCAGACACTACTGCAGTGGACAGTGCTGTGTATGGAGGACTTTTGTTCTTAAAGGACCAAGCAAACAGTATAGCTAGCGTGTAACAGTATGCTATGTAAAGACAGCAAACATTTTTTGTAGAGAGTACAGTGCACATACATTGTTCCACCTATATTTAAGGACTTTAAGTGGATTTTTGTATGGACATGATAGTGACGGCCATTAGAAGATGCTGATCGTCTTACTAACATTTTCCCAAATGGGCAAAACACAGAGGCGATGTGTGCCATCAGTTCTGTCATACTGGCCTTTGGCTGCGTTGGGGAAGCGATCATATAAAAAGTACCCATAAAATAGAAAAGGCAGCAAGTGAAACTAGAAAAAGGCTGGAGCTATACAAAGCAGATTTGGAAGGAGTTACCTTTATTTTTTCATTATTAATTTGAGAACAGGAAGGAAGTGCAAGGACCATCTGGCTTTGTCCCTCCACTGCCGTCCTGAAGTAAAACAGATTTGGATTGGTCCAGGGAGAGTCCTCATGAAGGCTAGAGACTGAGCCCCAGATAAGAAGAGTCAGTTCTTTAAAAGATTACAAAGCAAACAAAACAAACCACAAATTAAATACATGACAATGTAAAATCACTTTGATGAGAAAACAACACGAAGATATTTTAAAATATAAATAAATACATTTAGCCATTTTCATTCAAGAAACCCAGAGAACTGCTTTCAAAGCAATTGCGTCTTTAAAAATCACTTTCTAAATTCTTCCATAAATACTCACTATTTTGATTGTCACTTAATGCAGCACCTCAGTGTTTGCTGGTGGTGGTGATGGAATTCCACTTAAACAGTCTCTTCATAAACTATATCCTATTTCACTAAAGACTGTTTCCTTAGGAAAACCCAGGCAACTTACAAAATATTGTTAAATACTCAAAGCAGAACCTGCAAAGTATTATTTTATTTATGAAAAACAAGGAATGTAGTGTTAAATTACGACAAGGGGAAAAATATGCAAAAACAGTCACATGGAAAGAAAGTTTTAATTTTTAAATGTCCACGTTGGCTTAATTTCTTGTGAGCTGTTCAATACTGTTTTTTAAATATCCTGAATTAATAACTGTACCAACGAAATTCATCCCCACAGTTTCCACAGGGGACATCTTAAAAATAAGACCAAATTATACTTTTCTTCAACCGAAGTAGTCTTTTTCTCAGTCCTTTTTGTGCAAAAATATTACAAGAGCAATTCAAATGGAAACACTGAAATGACATGCCAACATTTCAGAGCACATTTAAAACACCCAGAATAATTCGTGAAAGTATCGTATTCTAAAATATTACTACCAATCACTTTTAGGTTAGTTCTACACATCTATTCACACTGTTGCAATTTTCCTAGACCTCTGAAAATAAACAGGCTCATTGGTCTCTTTTGGTGTCCACACAATAGGCAAGATAGGTTTACAATAGTGTCGAAATGGAACTAGGCATCTACTATCTCCTGACTCCATCACATTCAAAACCAAAGTCAAAATTCATTTGGCTACCTTGAAATCACTCCCATAAACCTGCTACGGTTCACTGGATCTAAACATTTCTCAGAAATGTGTCATTTTAAAATTTCACCTAAGTGATGATTTGGGGATCCTTTAGAAATGGTAATGCCTAAGATAATAAACTTTATCAAAATGAATAGTTGCAATAAAGTGCTTGTTACATTTCAAAATGATGCTTTCAGACTGTGGTATGTTGTTTGAAGAGTGTGTGCTATTCCTACAGAAAGGATCCCCGGGCATGAGAGTTGGGTCCTCTCACCTGTCTCAGAAAGCAGCAGCACTATCTTTTGGTAGGCTGACGATAGGCACGTTACCCATGCGGATGAGGCTATGCTAGTGCTATGGCAAAAGGGGGAGTAAATTAGAAAAGTGGGAGGCATGTGGAGGGTTCCTACTATATTCATAGTTATATACAAATATATTAAATATGCTATAAAAATAGTCGACTCTTTTCCTTTGCATTTATTTCAGAAGCTCCTTTCAGAGGAATGCTCACCCAACCCAAACAAACTTAAAAGGGTCTCTTTTTCTAATCACTATTAAAATGGCAAGTGCCTTTGTGCTGTTTCTTTTCCACTATTTGAAAATTCCAATCCACTTACTCTTGGCTAGACTCACTCAGCAATAGTAATATCCAGTGTTTATACCTTCCAACACTGACTCCCAAGGACTAAGAGTAGTAGGGTCACAGATATTGGAGAGGTTACAGACTTGAATGAGTTTTAAACAAATGTTCACCAACAAACTTTCAATCATCAAAGAAATAGAGGAAAAAAAGGTAGAAATGAGCAATACTAGAGTAAAATGCTATTTGCATTCCACTTTAAATAAAAGGTTTACCTCACTGTAGTGGAAACATCAGAAAACAAATCGAGTAATATCCAGTTTACAATAATTTCACCTGTGTGGAGCCAGAGAAAGTACTATTTTAAGGGGCCCCTTCCTAAGGCTTCTTGAACAGACTCCTCTCCCTCTAGCACGATGCCCTGCACTGAGCTGCGTCTCTCTGTGCCCTGAACTAACTGCAAGCAAACAGCTTTAAGGCAATGACCAGAAGACTCTAGCACTTCTGAAACCAAAAACAGCATTTTCACTATTCTGCACTGAGGATTCTGTAACATACAACTATTCAGTCACTGGCATCCTTTTATTTCTAGTACATTCCTGAACCAGATTTAAGTGACAATGCAGAGCATGGGGCTCAAATCACCCCCTCAGCTTAGGACACAGTTCAGAGACTGAACGGTGGTATTTGCTCTTGTGCGATCCCCATCCCTCCTATTTGCTTTTTCTCCAATACATTCTACCCCAAAACCGGAGTAACTTTTGAGTGTCTAGGTTTGACACCACTCTTAGCAGCACCTTGATCCTCGCAGTCCTCACTCGAGTTGCTGAACAACATGACAGCAGTGCCACAGCCGTCCAAAGCAGGGTGACGGCAGAGCAGCAGACCTTTTCCCATTGCTTCGAGAGAATTTCTTACCTAAAAAGTGCCACTCAGAATAAAATTATTTTCAGGAAAAAACGAATCTCCGTGAGAGTCAAGCAGAGGGAAGGTAAGGACTTTTAAGTAGCTGCAAAGTGTCTCTATTTGGTATTTCTTCATTACACAGATTTGGGATTTTAAGGAACAACTTTGGCTACAGACATGAAGAACAGGCGAAGGCCGAATCTTCATCAGAACACTCAAGTCTCAATGATGGCAGGGGGCGGGAGGGGTAGGGACAGCTCTGGGCCCAAGTGCAAGGAAAGCGGGAGGAAAGCACAAAAGGAACGGAAGCAGCTGGTGCTTACTAGCTCTTCGACTTCATACGGACAAGCAGAGGGAAAGCAGCAAGCTGTTCCTCTCTATTCAGCAATCAATTCTAAGCAGGGTGAAAAAGAGCTGTGAGGAACAACAGGAATTATAAAACAACATTTTATCTAACTCTCCTTTCCAAATATTTATGAGGATGGAAGATACTTGAAGGAACTGTTGAGAATGTGAATAGTCTACCTACAGATTGGCCTTGCGGCTTGCCTTACGCTTTGCCTTCGTTAACCTAAGTACACAGTACTCACAGTTGACCATCTTTCCTTGTAAATATGGTATTTAGAGGATAAATCTTAATATAACAGTTCTTCAGATCTTCTGTGATCCATACCACTAGATATTGCCAATAAACAAATGAGGCACAACTCAGATATATATATGGAATGGCATGATAAGGTTGAGAAAGGCAATTTGAAAGGGGAGAAAATTAATACTGTTGCCATATTCTCCTGTTGTCAATTCCGTCTATGTGCACCTATGCTCAAGTTACACACACACACACTGACAACTATTCTTGACATTCATGAGAAAGTCAGAAATCTCTTCATCCAGATCATTTAGCTAGAAGAGGAGCTTCTTGATATGTTAGTTATTGATTGGTATCTAGTGACACTTCCTTTGTAGAAGGGTAGGTACCAACTTTCTTTGGTTATTTTCTTTTTCACTCTAACTTCCTAATTTAAGTGTGGCCAGGTACAATTGTCTATAGAAAGACAAAGTACATCCCTTCGGGAGGAGAGCAAAGTGGAGGACAGGAAAGTCTTAAGAAGTGAGCTTAAGAGCAATTCTGTAGTAGATTATTTTCATTGCTCAAAACCTTTTTCTGTTTAACAACCATAGTTCTGTTATACATACTCTTTTTAAGATCAATTTTGATTCATTACAGCTTGCTATTCTCCCTTTCCTCAATAATAATCTTTGATATTCTAATACGGTATTTCCATGAATCTTCCTTTGCTCTATAGTTGTAAATTTAATTATTAGTACCATAAAAATCTATAAAATGCTTTTTAAATGTAATTTATGTTGGAATTTATTACCTTTAGAATCTAATATTGCCAAATGAAATCTTAGTGCATGTTTAGAAAGCATGTGAGTTACAATATTCTAGTGTTATGGTGAAGGCAAAGCCAATTCCCACTCCTTTTTTCTTTGTGGACTATCAAGATAATATTGAGAAAATATTTACAGGTAGTTCTTAACTATCTGTTTAGCTTGGAAGGAAGATGTTGATTTAGGAAAACACTTGTGTGATCACATCAATGACTCTGATAGTGTTAGGATGTCACCTTTTATTTCTAAGTTACTTCTACCTCCAGTCCAAGAGACTCAAAGCAGTCTTCATGGGAACTTAGGAGAATCATAATGGCACTGACACCCACATGCTGTTAAAAATGTACTAAGGTTTCAAAACTGCTACTGAAACCAGACAATGAGTTCAAGATGGTGAGTTATCACCTGAATCAAAATCAAGGCACTATGGGTTTTTTTCCCCTCAAATAACCCTGAATCATTTCTGACTAAAAGAAGCATTGAAATTGTGAAGGATAATAAAAAGATCCCAACAGATCCTAAAAGTTAAAATTCCCACCAGTGAGAATGTTAAAAAGTGCCTAAAATCTTTTGTGTGCAAACTTTACTCCTATAACTGGAACATTCTTGAAATGACTTTCAGGCTTATTGAAAGCCGTTTACACAACTATTTCCAACTATGAACTATATCAAAATATGTGACCAAAACTTCCAACCACCTAAAATAAAGCAGTGCAAATCCTATTTTCAAACATAAATGAAAATTAATGAAATGAGGGATATTTCTGAGTAACTTGGAAATCCTGTTGTTTCAATAATTTAACCTAGAAAAAAATATCCATTCCCAGCAGCACATCATACCTCACTGAACAAACTGTGACATCACAGCCAAAGTATGAACAAAAAGCCTTGTGCCCCGGAAAAGTGAGTAGAACACTATTGTGTTGTAAACATAAGGGGAAACAGAGAACCTACTAGTTTGCACATGGTGTCAGAATCTAAGGAAATATACCTAAGAGGAGATAATGCTTTCATGCAGCTTACAAAATGTTTTGCTTTCTCTCCTTTTATCCAGACACATACATAATTTTTTTTTACAGCATTTGTACATAGAGAATTTGAACCACACAGCATTCTGAAATTAATCACTATCCAATCATTATCTGAAAAGGGAGAGGAAAGGGGAAAGGGGGGAGGGGGCCTACTGGGTCTACTGGACTGCCTTCATGGCATCATTGTAAGCAACCCCTGACATGACAGTGGTGTGTCCTCTGTAACACTTGAAAACAGGCACAGAACCACTAAAAGTTACGAACATTGTTAGTGCCTTTCTCATTGACTGGAGGTCATGTTTCATAGCTGAGCTTCTTAACGTTTGGCAATATACTCTTTCCATCAAAAAAATAACTGGGCAAGTAAAACACTGTCAGAATTGGCTATGGCCCCATGGTCATCTCCTGCTGGCTGGTATTTAATATACATCTGTAGCACTAGGCAGCATTTTCCCTGCTAACGAATTCCAGAAACTACAACATTCAATACTGCATCTTGTGAAACTGCTGGAACTTTTCCTTCTAGCCTCAGATCATCTGAGCAACTGTTATGGGACAAGCCCTTCCTCCCCCGAGGTCTGAGAGGAGGCGTGTGCGCTACTGTGGCGGAACCTTGGAAGGATCGGTCACACTGTCAGTCCTGTGCCGGCTCAGCTGCTGCTGTTGCTGAGACTGGTGCTGCTGGTGATGCGACTGAGGGAAAGTGCTCTGTTGTAGTGGAAACGCAGCAGAGAGGATAAGCTGAGTTGAAGGATTCCCGTGGAGCAACCTTGAAGTCTAAAAGACAAATGCATTATACAATATGGCTTTACCCCAGTTACACTGATTACATTAAGATTTACTCAAGTTTTTTTTTTTACCCTAGATAGGGACAGAATCCTTAAATTCCACATAACCTACATCCTTTTTGACCTCTTATTTAAAAACAATAGTTTGGAAAAGATTTATGAGGCTTCCCTTCTTTTTGAAAACACAGAATTTTTAATTTATTTTTTAAGGAATCTGAGCTAGATATCTTTTGTTGTAGAAATAAATCTACATCTTGAGACAAACCACAGTTATTCCCTTTATAGATCCTAAAGACCACAATTTTAAATACAGTAAAATGTAAGCAGAGCCAAGAACACATGAAACAAATACTGAGGTCAAATGACAATGCCTTCTGCACAGGCTTGTTCAGAGGTCAGAGCAGCACTTCAGTAGCCTAGAGCACTGGCCCCTGGGTTCAAACTCTGGCTAACCCATTTCCTAGACAGGGGACTTGCTCAAACTATTCTCTTCTCTGGGGCTCAGTTTCTTGATTTACAAAATAAACACAGTGCCTCCACATTGGGTTTATATGAAGATTAAATGTTAACATCACTATTATTTAGAAGTACCACAAAAATGAGGGCAAAGTTAGAGCCTTAAGTCCTATATGTAGCAGTGTGGTGTAAAAAAAAAAAAAAACAAACAAACAAGCCAAACGAGGACACAGGATCTTCAGATCAGAAGGTCTGGATGTGAATTGTGCTCTGCCATTTATTAACTGTGTAACCCTGGGCCAAGTCTCAACTCCTTGAACCTGTTTCATCTGATTACTATTTCTGGTGATACAAAGAAAATTAGCCCAAAGAAAGTGGATTTTTACAATGAATGTCCTTCCTTCCTACTGACAACACAACTTGATGCAGGGCTCCTAATCTAAACATAGGACTGTGATGGGAGATTTTTGCAAATATATATAAATGACATGTGTGCACCCACGCCCACATATAAGCATACACACAGAAGGACAGATCCTTGAACCTTAATCTTTGCCAAGGACCTAGAAAAGCTTTTTTTTATTCTGGACTTCTGTGATTTAGGAGAAGTTTTTGTAACATAAAGAACTCAGGATATTTGTGAGCCTTACAGGATTACAACAGAGGCATATTTTGGAGCCGGAGGTTACATGATCAAAGAAGACAAACTGTGTATTTACTATCTACACAGAAGCGTATTCTAAATGGTGCTGCTCATCTTATTTCTTTAGGGGGTCCCCTGTCTTTGGAATTCTTTCTTCAGAAGTGAGGGAGAAAAGAGTGTTCTTTTAAGGGCCTTTGTTCCCTGATAGATTTAGAAGACTTGATCTTAAGCAACTTCTTTAAGGTTTTGCTCAATTCTGAGTATTATTTCCTCTAGATAATAGTTTATAACTTGTTATAAATTATTGTCATTAATTCATTTGTAACAATAGCTAACCTTGTCATTAATAGCTGCAATACAGTCTTAAGGTCTAAGGGACTGTCAGTACGACTCAGAGATATTTAGGCAACTAATCTGTTTTAATTTTCTATTATCACCAAGTTAAGAACTCTATTAGCACCATAATACCAAGGGTGCTAAATTACTGACATATGTATGCCCCTGTATACAGTATAATACTGAATCTTCTAATCACACCGTATGTTGTGTAACTCTAAAACTCCCATAGTACGTATGTGGTGGCCTGCATGGAATCATCTCCAGCACATATCTGGGCTAGCCTTTATTCAAAATTGCTCTCAGAAGGGAAAAAGCTGGGTTTCATTTGTCATAATCTGCTACTGTGTACTCCAGGGAGGGTACTAAGGTCCAGAAATGTATCCTGCTGAATTCCTGAGGATCACAACGTAGGTAACTTTCTTCCATTTCTTTAGATAAGTAGATCTAGTCTACTGATACATGGGATATGTGATGAAATATGTGTCTACATATTTAATCTGGGTGTTTACTACATTAATCAAAACATTGCTCATAAATGACAGCTAATTTTGTACCTTGTAACTATCTTCAGTGATTTACATGTATTGTTTACCCATGAGGTATGAACTATTAGCATCTCCATATTATAGATAAAGAAACTGAATTTTAGTAAGTAACCTGACAAAGGTCACACAGTATGTAGCATAGCAGTGACTCAACCTCAGGGCAGCCTGACTTGAGAGCCCACGCTCTCAATCATGATATACAGCCTGCCACAGTATTTCTCCTCTGACATTAACTTATAACCAAAATCATTATAAAATTTAATCCAACATAGTAATTTAAGATAATGCCTATAACTAATTCTTCTAAAAATCCCTTTTGATACCTTTGCCATGTAGAAGTGGTGTGTGATGGGCCACTAAAAGGAGGAAAGAGTCTGAATTCCAGAAACTCTAGCTAGGCAGAGTGCTATATACAGTGCCTTGATGTGGACAGCAAGTAGCTACTTATTCTATCTAGTAGTTCAGACAATTGGGTATGTCCACAGCAGAGCTAAAAGTCTTCCAAAGACCAAACAAGGGAAGAAAAAACAGCTAATCGGGACAAGCTTTCTCCCCTTCCAGAAATTTAACTTGTACAATAAGCTTTTATGGATTTTTCAGATGACTTCCAAAACCGTTTTTTTAATGTCTAATTCCACTATACAGAAGTAAATGGGTTCAGGAGAGTTCCCCATGGGCAGAGTTACCTGTAAAAACTGCTGCGGTGGTTGGGTCAGCTGAGCCTGAGACGGTTGCTGAACTGAAGCGAGCTGCTGTTCCTGGGAGCTCTGCTGCTGCTGCTGTTGTGTGACTGACAGTGTCTGTGACTGCTGCTGTTGTGTAGCAAAAGTAGGGTAGGCGGTCACCACCTGACCCATGAGCATTGTGCTAGGTACCATCACTGCCCCACAAGCTACAGAAGCTACAGGCGCAGTTACTAATTTGGTCACGAGCTGCTGACCTTGAGAAAATCTGTTAAGAGGAAAGAAAGGGAGTCAGAAGTATAAGGCATAGGTTATAGAAGGCAGCGGGCTGAACACTAAAATATATCCAATGATATTGTCAGTTTAGTTTTTAAAAGCTGTACATTCCAATTTTGTTTCATATTTAAGGATTCCTCTGGGAATACCAGTAAAACAAAAATATATATAGTAAAATGAAATGATCACAAAATATAAATTTTTTGGATATCCACATGCAAAAGAATGAAGTTGGACCTTTACCTTACACCACATACAAAAATTAACTCAGAATGGATTAAAGCACTAAACTTAAGAGCTACAACTATGAAACTCTTAGGAAAAAAGGGGGAAAGTTTCATGACACTGGACTGGGCAGTGATTTCTTGGACAGGATGCTAACAGCACAAACAACAAAAGAAAAAAATAGATAAACTGGACATCAAAATTAAAAACTTTTGTGTATCAAAGGGAAAGAGAAACCCTTTGAGAGTGGGAGAGTGGGAGAAATTATCTGCAAATCATATATCCAATAAGGTGTTAATAACTAGAATATATAAAGCAACCTATAACTCACCAACAATGTGATTAAAAAATGGGCAAGGGTCTTCAATAGATGTTTTTCTAAATAAGATACACAAATGGTCAACAAGCAAATCAAAAGATGTTGAACAGCACCTACCATTAGGGAAATGCAAATCAAAACAACAACGAGATACTATATCACATCCATCAGATGGCTATTATAAAACAAACAGGAAGTAACTAGTGTTGGTGTAGATATGGAGAAACTGGAACATGCACTGCTGGTGGAACATTACAATAGTGCTATTATGGAAAATGGTAGGACTGTTCCTTAAAAAATTATATACAGAATTACCACGATCCAGCAATTCCATTTCTAGATATATATGCAAAAATAACTGAAAGCAGGATCTCAGATATTTGTACACTCATGTTCATAGCAGCATGATTCACAATAGCAAAACAATGGATGCAACCCAACTGACCATCAGATGAACAAATAAACAAAACATGGTATATTCACACAATGAAATATTATTTAGCCTTAAAAAGGAATAAAATTAGGACCCCTGGGTGGCTTAGTAGGTTAGGTGTGCAATTCTTGACTTCAGCTCAGGTCATGATCTCAGGGTTCTGAGATCAAGCCCCCCACGGGGCTCTGAATGTGGAGCCTGCTTAAGATTCTCTCCCTCCCCCTGTCCCTCTCCATTCTCACTAAATCAATCAATCTCTCTCTTTTTTTTTTAAAGACGCTATTTATTCATTTATGAGAGACACAGAGAGGCAGAGACACAGGCAGAGGGAGAAGCAGGCTCCATGAAGGGAGCCTGACATGGGACCCGATCCCAGGACCCCAGGATCATGCTCTGGGCTGAAGGCGGCACTAAACCACTGAGCCACCTGGGCTGCCCAATCAATCAATCTCTTAAAAAAATAATAATAAAAGGAATAAAATTCAGGCACATGCTACAACATGGATGAACCTTGAAGACACTGTGCCAAGTGAAATAAGCCAGTACAAAAGACACACATATTGTACAATTCCATTTGATCTAGAGTACCTAGAGTAGTCAAACTCAAAGACTTGTGTGTTTAGAAAGCAGAATGGTGGAGGAGGACAAGGGACTTATTGTTCAATGGATATAGCGTCTCAGTTTGGGAAAAAGTTCTGGAGATTGATGGTAATGATGGTCACAAATGTATGAATGTACTCAATACCAATGAACTGTACATGTTAACATGGTAAAATTCATGTATATTTTACCACAATGAAAAAAAGTTTTAAACTTGTTAAAAAAACATCTTTTTCCTTTATATAAAATTACTAGGTACTTGGGAGTCATGTATGTGGCATGTGTTCATTTTGCTAATCATGAATAAACTTAGAGCTATCATAAGGGATTTTTATTTTTTATTTTTTTAATTTATTTTTTATTGGTGTTCAATTTGCCAACATAAAGAATAACACCCAGTGCTCATCCCATCAAGTGTTCCCCCTCAGTGCCCGTCACCCAGTCAGCCCCACCCCCCGCCCACTTCCCTTTCTACCACCCCTGGTTCGTTTCCCAGAGTTAGAAGTTTCTCATGTTCTGTCTCCCTCATAAGGAATTTTTAAAAACCTCTCTAGGCTTACAGATGATATTTATACTGCAAGTTGTATCTTATAAGCACAGTTCAAAATTAAATGATGTTCTAACAATGAATAAAAGTACCCTCAATTTATAAATTCATCAATGCAGCATAGTACCCATTGTGTTAGACTTCACTAATATTTGCTCCCTCCCCACCTTCCTTCTTCTATTTTAATAAAAAAGCAACAACAAAAAATGATGCCTGTTCAGGGAACAATATTATTTCTATTTGTCCCTTCTGTGCAATGAAGTTAGTTTCTAACATTGGCCATTACAGAGCTATGACTCCACTGTGAATGGACCAGGACATAACTGCAGTGATAAACTGTGTAAAGTATATAATGGTATTACAGTTAGCAGAAATGTACTTTATTATTTATGTGGTCTATAAGACAAAATAAATCTATTTTTGAATCCATACCAAATCTTTTTTTCCCCAGTTTTTAAAATTCATTCATTCACTCATTCATTTATGTAATATACAACCAAACATGATGCTTGAAATCACAATCCCGAGATCAAGAGTTCCAGGCTCTTCTGAAAGAGCCAGCCAGGCAGTCCATTGTTATCTAATATTCTGTTGAAGATTTTTACATCTAAATTCATGAGTGAAATTAGCCTGTAGTTTTTCTGATTTTGTATGGTCTTTGTCTAGTTTTTCAAACCTATCAGGAGAATTCATACCAAATCCTGAAAATAAAATACTCTATTTCATATACACTTCAGGACCAAATGTGTTACTTAATGCAAAAAAAAATGTATAAAAGAATAAAAAATTCATATATGAAGAATTATGCCCAAAGATAAAGTAACATTTACAAAGTGGCTTAGGCACAGAAATACTAAATGCTCATTTCTTTGTAATCTTAAATTGTCCAAACTGTTCTCTGATAAAATGTGATGAGACTATTTCATCCATCTCCAGCACCAAGAGACATTCTTCAAACTACTTAATTCTCATTTCTGTGGCTGTGTTTAGAACACCTTTTGTTTAGAACACTCTTCTGAGACTCCCTGACACACAAACACCCAAAGCCTACTCTTTAAGACTCAGGCCAACTAGATGGCTTCCCTGGGGAATTCTATCAAACGTTTAAAGAAGAAACCATACCTATTCTACTAAAGCTGTTCGGAAAGACAGAAAGAGATGGAGTAATTCCAAACTCGTTCTATGAGGCCAGCATCACCTTAATTCCAAAACCAAAGACCCCACCAAAAAGGAGAATTACAGACCAATATCCCTGATGAACATGGATGCAAAAATTCTCAACAAGATACTAGCCAATAGGATCCAACAATACATTAAGAAGATTATTCACCATGACCAAGTAGGGTTTATCCCCGGGATGCAAGGCTGGTTGAACGCTCGTAAAACAATCAATGTGATTCATCATATCAGCAAGAGAAAAAACAAGAACCATATGATCCTCTCAATAGATGCAGAGAAAGCATTTGACAAAATACAGCATCCGTTCCTGATCAAAACTCTGAAGAGTGTAGGGATAGAGGGAACATTCCTCAACATCTTGAAAGCCATCTACGCAAAGCCCACAGCAAATATCATTCTGAATGGGGAAGCACTGGGAGCCTTTCCCCTAAGATCAGGAACAAGACAGGGATGTCCACTCTCACCACTGCTATTCAACATAGTACTAGAAGTCCAAGCCTCAGCAATCAGACAACAAAAAGAAATAAAAGGCATTCAAATTGGCAAAGAAGAAGTCAAACTCTCCTTCGCCGATGACATGATACTCTACATAGAAAACCCAAAAGACTCCACCCCAAGATTGCTAAAACTCATACAGCAATTTGGCAGTGCGGCAGGATACAAAATCAATGCCCAGAAGTCAGTGGCATTTCTATACACTAACAGTGAGACGGAAGAAAGAGAGATTAAGGAGTCAGTCCCATTTACAATTACACCCAAAAGCAAAGAGGTAAAGAGGTAAAGGATCTATACCCTAAAAACTACAGAATACTTCTGAAAGAAATTGAGGAAGACACAAAGAGATGGAAAAATATTCCATGCTCATGGATTGGAAGAATTAATATTGTGAAAATGTCAATGTTACCCAGGACAATTTACACGTTTAATGCAATCCCTATCAAAATACCATGGACTTTCTTCAGAGAGTTGGAACAAATTACTTTAAGATTTGTGTGGAATCAGGAAAGACCCCAAATAGCCAGGGGAATTTTAAAAAAGAAAACCATAGCTGGGGGCATCACAATGCCAGATTTCAGGTTGTACTACAAAGCTGTGGTCATCAAGACAGTGTGGTACTGGCACAAAAACAGACACATAGATCAATGGAACAGAATAGAGAACCCAGAAGTGGACCCTGAACTTTATGGTCAACTAATATTTGACAAAGGAGAAAAGACTATCCACTGGAAAAAAGTCTCTTCAATAAATGGTGCTGGGAAAATTGGACATCCACATGCAGAAGAATGAAACTAGACCACTCTCTTGCACCATACACAAAGATAAACTCAAAATGGATGAAAGATCTAAATGTGAGACAAGATTCCATCAAAATCCTAGAGGAGAACACAGGCAACACCCTTTTTGAACTCGGCCACAGTAATTTCTTGCAAGATTCATCCACGAAGGCAAGAGAAACAAAAGCAAAAATGAATTATTGGGACTTCATCACGATAAGAAGCTTGTGCACAGCAAAGATACCGTCAACAAAACTCAAAGGCAACCTACAGAATGGGAGAAGATATTTGCAAATGACGTATCAGATAAAGGGCTAGTTTCCAAAATCTATAAAGAACTTATTAAACTCAACAGCAAAGAAACAAACAATCCGATCATGAAATGGGCAAAAGACATGAACAGAAATCTCACAGAGGAAGACACAGACATGGCCAACAAGCACATGAGGAAATGCTCCGCATCCCTTGCCATCAGGGAAATACAAATCAAAACCACAATGAGATACCACCTCACACCAGTGAGAATGGGGAAAATTAGCAAAGCAGGAAACCACAAATGTTGGTGAGGATGCAGAGAAAGGGGAACCCTCCTGCACTGTTGGTGAGAATGTGAACTGGTGCAGCCACTCTGGAAAACTGTGTGGAGGTTCCTCAAAGAGTTAAAAATAGATCTGCCCTACGACCCAGCAATTGCACTGCTGGTGATTTATCCCAAAGATACAGATGCAGTGAAATGCCGGGACACCTGCACCCCGATGTTTATAGCAGCAATGTCCACAATAGCCAAACTGTGGAAGGAGCCTCAGATGGATAAAACAAGATGTGGTTTATGTATATAATGGAATATTACTCAGCCATTAGAAACGACAAATACCCACCATTTGCTTCAACGTGGATGGAACTGGAGGGTATTATGCTGAGTGAAATAAGTCAATCGGAGAAGGACAAACATTATATGGTCTCATTCATTCGGGGAATATTAAAAATAGTGAAAGGGAATAAAGGGGAAAGGAGAAAAAAAGAGTGGGAAATATCATTGAGGGAGACAGAACATGAGAGACTCCTAACTCTGGGAAACGAACTAGGGGTGGTGGAAGGGGGGGAGGGCGGGGGGTGGGGGTGGCTGGGTGATGGGCACTGAGGTGGGCACTTGACGGGATGAGCACTGGGTGTTATTCTGTATGTTGGCAAATTGAACACCAATAAAAAATAAATTTATAAAAAAAAAAAAAGACTCAGGCCAACTACCTCCTCCTCCGTAAAACTTGGGCTTGACCATACCCTTCTCTTCACTATTTTTCTCAACCTGTAAAACTGTTCACTTTCTTTTTCTGAAGACCTATTTATCATACCAAATAATATGGATTTGTTTAACTCTCTATGGCTTACTATTCTGACCATTCTCTTGGGACAAGGAATGTGCCATACTCACTTAAGTAGGCACTCCAGTGGTTGCTGAAATATATCTTTTCCCTTCAAATAAAGAGGTCTACAAATAGTTGCTAAATTGTATTCTCCAAAATGTGTATCAGCATTCTAGATCAATGTCTTCTTCCTCACACTTTGGAACTATCTCTACATTTCTAGGGAGCACATTCATAACCCCTCCTTTCAGAATGCCAGTGCTAAAATCTGGACTTCACTTGGGGAACTGAGTTCCAAAGAGAAGAAATAAGCTGTCCCTGCTCTCATTGCCTTTGTGATCCTGCAGCTTCTTTACTCTGGAAATTAACAGGATTTTAATAAAACCTATTGCACAGTTTGACACAACAAAATTGTATTATAAAAGCAGCAGCCTACTTGTATTGCAGTAATAGAAGTAAAAAAAAATTTTTTTAATAGAAGTTTTAAGACCATAGAGATTCTGTAGTTGTTAAAAGACAGCTTCCCAATATATGAAATAACTTCTTCAAAATATTTGTTTCCAGGTCAGCTATTTGTACTACCCACTAAAATAAGTCATAAATGGTTTTTTTTCTAGAATGGCTCACAAAATAGTGTATTATATAAATGTAAGCACTTGAGTTTTGAAATCAGATACCCAGGCTTAAATTAGAAACTACTCATTGCCCCCTTAACTACCTATAAGCCCCTGACCAAATTACTATAAACTCACTTTTTTCTTATCCTGGAAATAAAAGATCCAATACACACTTTTTTAAAAATGTGCGACAGCGTATTTTGAGCACCTAGTACAGTACCCAACAAACTCAAGAAAGTCAGCTACTTTTATTCCATAACATATATAAGCTATGGTAGTATAAACGTTAACCACTGTTACTGCATGAAAACTCATCAACATTTGTATTCAAATGATGAAAGTGTCATAACCATACATATATAGCACACATAGGCCATAAAACTCTAACTGTGTTATGGAGATTGGATTCTACAATATTGGTGGAACATTTCTGGACAGGAAACAAAATTTGTTGTTATTCTTTTATTACGATGTCCTTAAACAATGGACATATTCGGCATTTTTATTTCTAATTCAAGAACGCTGGCAGGAGTTCGCTACAAAAATCATGTCTTTATAAATCAAATTAACTATTTTTTAACTAATCAGTTTCTACAACTTTGGAATAACTAACGCAATATGACAACCACCTGATCTGTCTGTCCTGAGTGAATGTAGTTACTGCGGTGCTCTGGGTACTGTTCTGCGGCATGCTGGATGGAATCTGGACCATGCCTCCTGCTGCCGGCTGAGAGATCACCATAGTGTTATAGAGTGGCGCTGTGAGAGTGCTCTGCGTCTGACTGGGAAGAGAAGTTTGCTGACTGTGCCCACTCAGTACATTTTGTTGACTCTGCTAGAAAATAGAAGACATTACAGATGAATTAAACAAAAAAAATTTTTTTAGGAAACCACTATTCATAATTCCAACAATAGTTGACATGACCGAAAAAGAAGAGGCAGGACATATTACTCTGGGAGAAATCTAACTACAAAGGACCAAGACTTATAGTAACTGAGAATGAATTAGTCTTCAATATCTTGTTGGAATATAAGCTATGAACTTTAGAATTTCTGTTAATGCCCAAAGTGAGTGACTGACATTAGACATCTTTATAGATTTCATTTACCCTTGGGATTTACAGCCACAGATGTATACCAATTACCTGCATCAAATTTCCTGAATTTTTAGGAAATTCCCTAGGATACTGATTAAATTATTACTACTCTAACAGTATATACTTCACCTGTAGTAACATGTTTCCTGGTCAGCCTCTTTTGTAAGTTCAAACTTTTTAACATACAGAAGTAGTCTGCATTGAATGAACTACAAAATTCTTAAATGTCAAAATACTGAAAACATTGATAATATCAGCAATTTAACAATTTTTCACAAAATATGTTAATGATCACCCTCAAAACTAAGCTTTCTAATTATTACTATTAAAGGTCAAAGTACGGAATGATTCCAGACAGATTTCATTTTTGTTTCCACAATAGTATACATTTCAACCACTGAACATTCCATACCCCACTGCACTTGATAACGTTACCTGACTTGATGTACTCTGTAAAGTCTGCTGTGGTATCATATGTTGAGTTGTGCCAATGTGTCCAGTATTCATTCCACTTTGAATTTGGTTAGTTTGAACGACCTGGCCCTGCATATTTATAGGTGCGAGTTGCTGGATGTTAGATGAATTTCCAGAAGAAAGTTGAACAGAACCAAAATTCAAACCAGGGGTTGACTGTTGTAAAAACATCTTTAAAAATAAAGATTACATTAAAATGAACTTTGTAGATTAAAAACAAAGAAGAATGAGAGCAATTTAAAAAAAAAAAGGAAGCAAAAACAAGCCATGAACTAAGTTTTTAAAAAGCAAATAAGAGGATGGCTAAGTCATTTTGAGTGAACAATTAGCAACAATAAACAATTACTGAATAAAACATAATTCATATTTGTTCTTCCAGTCATCCTAACCCTATTGTGTTTCCAATTGTCAGAAAAAGGTGTATAAATTTCAAAACCTCCACTTGTTTGAACATCTTACATTTTGGGCATTGTCTGTTCTACTAGCTACCCAAAAGGTCTACGGACCTGTGGTTCTGCATCACTCACTGTTTATAATGTATGGCATTAGATAGAAGTAGTTTTAACTTAAAGTTTCCCTACCCCAAAATCTAAGTCTCCTCTGAGAGATACAACTTTATAGTGGCCCTGTCCTTTGACCAAATAAGACTAGTTCAAATCATATCTTCTAAGTATTTTACTAAAATAATGACTGATGACTGATTTATAAACTCTGTACCTAAAAGTCTATATGAAATATTATTTTTCTATTACGGGTTTAAGCTTACTAAAAGTTAGACTGCTAAAGGAGACTCCGATCTGGAGAAACAAGGATGTTGATGGAAATACTCTTAGGAATGAATCTGACTGTAAATGCAATCATACTGAGTAGGTAACCACTGAGTATTTACTCAACTAAATTGATGAACTGTATCTCTTACTTCTTATTTTTAATTAAGAAAAGTCAACTTTCCTAAGAAACTAAAATATAAATGGCTTGCTTTGCTTGTATTCAAATGTAGTAACAACTTACTTGCAGCCCTTGACCATGGACCATTTGAAGTTGTTCCTGAATTTTTCTTAGTTCTTCTTGTTGTCGATGAATATTTGCTTCTATCATCCGTGTTCGTTGCTCTAATTGGTCTTTTAGATGCTGCATGGCTCCTAGTTGAGCTGAAAACTGAAACTGAAGTACCATGTATGGGAAAAGTGTAACATATTTTAGAATCACTTACTCTTCATAATTGGGAAAAATAAGTAGAATAAATATATCATGAGATAAGAATGTTATGCCAGTTATCAATGTATTATCTAATTCACCCACCTTTGCTTGGCTGGACCTATAAATATTTGTCAGCAGACACAAACTTAGTCATGTCAGTAGATGGAGCTAGAGGGATACTACAAAGGGAGTAATTATTACTGAAAAGGGAGAGGACTTTTCAGCAAGTCTTACTGGCCTCCTAATAGGATGCTCCCTTGCAAATTTTGCTGGTATCCCAGCAGGTGGCTTCCTACTCTCCAGCCCTGGTCTGTGGCACCTCAGTGAACCGTTCTGCCATCAAGTGGCTGCTGCAGCCATATCAACCCCAATGGAAAGTGAGTTTCAACCTGGCTGGAGAAGAGTTTAGGAGGTCGGGAGAGTTTTCCAACTTGTTCCCTCTTTGCATAGTCTCCGTCTCACTAACTGCTCTTTACATCCATTTTCCTATATTCTTTAGACTTCTGTTACTAGTTAATAATTTTTAAAATTATTATCCCTATTTCAAATTTCTGGTACGGCTTCTGCCTTCTGACCGGATCTTGACTGATTAGAAGTACACACTGGCATTAGAAGACCAGAGCTCACGAACGCCTGGGTGGCTCAATTGGTTAAGCCTGCAACTCTTGATTTTGGCTCAGGTCATGATCGCAGGGTTCTGAGATTGAGCCCTGACTGCGTCTGGCTCTGAGCTCAGCATGAAGTCTGCTTGAGATTTTCTCTTTCTCCCTCTCCTTTTGCCCCTTCCCTCTCACACACGGTGCATGTGCTGTTTCTCTCTCTCTAAAATAACTAACAACAACAAAAAAAGACCAGAGCTCATATTGTGGCTCTACCGTTTCCTAGAACAAGTTGCTTAATTTCTACCATTTAACAAATGAAAAAGTAGCCTGCTCCTAGAATTATTTATATCAAATTCTGTTATCCCTAGAATGTCCTCTTTGTACACACCATTAGGTTATAAAAATCTAACAGATAACTAACCATATTTTTACTCATATTTTCAACTGAAGCTGTTCTCAGACAAGTATGAAATGTAGGCTTTTACAAACTAAGTAATTATGAATGAAAAAATGCATACAAGAATGAAAACAGTTATCCTACTTCCAGGATTTTCAATCTTATTTCACTTGAGTCATAAGCAGCTTCTATTTACTACCTTGAAATTTAGCCACACTTAGTGATTCATCACTTAAGTGTATACATGCTCATTTAATTATTTCCATGAATATTTAGCTTAGGACATAGTTTAGCAGAAAGAATTCCAATTTATTGGAAAAGCATCTTAATCTTAAAATAGTCTCCTACAGGGGCACCTGGGTGGCTTAGTCAATTAAGTATCTGCCTTCGGCTCAGGTCACGATCCTGGGGTCCTGGGATTGAGCCCAACACTTTGGGCTCCCTGCTCAGTGGGGAGCCTCTGCTTCTCCTTCTACTCCTCCCTCCATGTACTCTCTTGCACATGCTCTCTCTCTCAAATAAATGAAATCATAAAAAGAAAGTCTCCTTGAGTGAACTGCATCTGAAAGTGAGAAATGCCCTCCCACCAAAAGATTTTTTCTCTATCTTCAAAAGTTTGTGTTGAGGATACTGAATATTACTCTTCAAAAGGTATACAACTCTGACTTCTGAAGTTGACAATCATCAGCTCATATCCTACATTTGATTACACTATGACAAAATATTTCAAATTTTGTACCTCAGCTCCCTCATGCCTTAAAAAAATATTATCCAAAATGTTATATTTATATCATATGATGTATTTTATCTTAAAAATTATTTACACCTTTGGGTAAACATTATATTCATCACTTAAAGGATTTCTATTAAATGCAAATAAAAGATACAAACAGAAGGCACGGTAACAGGAAATAAAAAATAAAAGGAACTAAGAGGTAAAGTGGCTTTCTCACTCAACAAAATATGAGATCTGACACTTATTAACATTTTTGACATAGTAGACATTATTAATTTCATGAAAATATCCCTTAAAATGTTAAGAAATACTCATTCAGTATCTTGAGATGAGTGAACAAATAATATTGAAAGTACATCTAAATATTTACATAAAAAATCTGTTAACCTTCAGAACAAAAAGCATTTGAGGACTCAATGTTGATAAAAACTATTATGACTACAGATAATACTTAAGCACCTTACATGATCATATTGCTGTAAGTCAAGATTATGATGTTTAGGTAATTTACAACACTGTCAATATATTTGTACAGGTCTCATATAATGGCTAATAATTATGTACATATAATTTAAATAATAACCATATAAGATAAAGGTATTTTTAGAAAACCATTTTTACCTATTGTTAACTATCATCATTTGAAATACTAAGTGAAGATATATTTAAGCAAATAAAACAGTTTGGATTATTTTTACCACTACCTAGTATTTTTAATGTGTTTGAGGCACTGAATGAATGCAGAGTCATAAATTACAAGTTGGGAAGTTATAATCAGAAGTAACTTTGTGTCCCTTTTGTAATACCTCTCCTCTGTCTTGCTATAGGCCCCTTCAGGACTCAGCCCAAGCAACAATTCTTCCAGAAAGTTTTCCTTCACTTCCTCAGGCTGCATTAGGAGTCCATCTAATGCACTCACATATCAGCCTATACACCTTAAGCACAGACTACATAACATTTGCAATGTAGTTCTATGTCATTGCTTCTAAATGTTTAACAGTATACTCGTATTTGTACTGCCGGCACCTGCAATAACTCAAGGAACTCAATAAATGTCCCATATACAAATGAATGGATACATGAATAAAATTACTTGATTCTTCCAATATCCATAGGAATAACAAAATCGACAACTATATTTCATCTTTAATATCTTTCTGTCTATACTCTCAGTGGGGGTGTTATAGCATATAAACCAGGATAATTTTTTGTTGTGCAAAACTGTCACGCATACTGAAAGACAACTAGCATCCCTAGCCCCTGCCTATTATGGGTCAGTGGTACTCCACAATCACTGACAATCAAGAAATATCCCCCAGACATAAATGCCCACAGGTGAGATTCACTGCACTAAAAATATATAGATTTTTAAAATCTTTATTAGCTTAAAAACAATTTATCATTTTAAAATACTCAACTCAAACAAATAAACAAAAATACCTGGGACATGCCTTGTGGAATTGGTAAATTTGCAGCTTGAGACATCGCTGGCTGTGTTAACGACTGACCAACAGACTGGGAATTTATGGACTAGGAAGCAAAATAAAAAACAATACTAGAGTGACAATTACTCCCATCCATAAGTACTTCCACAGAAATACCACATGGCATCTTTATAACTGAACTACAATTTGCCTCATAACATTTTTAGCTGAGTACAGGTATGCACATCTTCCCCTCTACACTGGACATGCCTATTCCCTATTTATCCTTTTATCTTCTAAGACATCTGCCACATTATTTTGCATGGGCTTTCAATAAAAGTCAAATGGACATAAAAGTGATTAGTATTCAAAACTGGATATAAAATGGTTTAATTATTAACTTTTCTTAATTAAAAGAAATGTCTAACATTATACCTGGAAAACAAGCAAAAGGAGTATGTTTGAGAACTATTTCACAAAAAGGGAAAGATTGCAAGTGTTATTTATCAACAGCTATTTTGATCTTTATAGAAAAGGAAAATGAATTAATGAATTTCTAAAGATTTACATGACTTCCCCCTCCTTCTAATAAATCTTTATTCAGAAGAATATTAAGTAGGAAAGTTTACCTGACTACTAAATGATGCCCTCCTTGGCGCCATCTTTTCATGAGATGGTAAATGTGGTCTGGGAGGAGTGCTAGTGTCCGTTGGGATCTTTGTTGGTGTTGCTGAGGTTAGTCAACAAAAATGAAATAGTATTAGTACTTTATAAAATGTAACTCCCAAGGATTAATCTCAAAATGGATTTTGGTGAATAAAAATAATATTTCAATTATTTTTCTAAATTATTTTATAAAAGGGAAGTTTGACAATAAGAGGATTCATTTTGATTACTTCTTTCTTAAGGACAAAGAAAATCTTTGAAATAGGCAAACTTTAAGCTTAAAAATGGTTACTAGTCGGGCAGCCTGGGTGGCTCAGAGGTTTAGTGCTGCCTTCAGCCCAGGGCCTGATCCTGGAGTCCTGGGATCGAGTCCTGAGTCAGGCTCCCTACATGGAGCCTGCTTCTCCCTCTGCCTGTCTCTCTCTCTCTCTCTCTCTCTCGTCTCTCATGAATAAATAAATAAAATCTTAAAAAAAAAAAAAGGGTTACTAGTCCCCGAACTCAATAGTAAAAAAAACCTAGTAACTCAATTAAAAAATGGCCTAATGACTTGAATAGACATTTCTTCAAGAAGATACACAAATGGCCAACCAGAATATGAAAAAATGTTAAAGGTCACTCATCATCAGGGAAACACAAATCAAAATCACAATGAGATACTACTTCACACCTGACAAGATGGCTATTATCAAAAAAAAACAAGAAGTGTTGCTGAGAATGTAAAGAAATTGGAATCCTTATACACTTAAAATTGGTGGGGGAATTGAAACGGTACAGTCACCGTGGGAAACAATAATGGAAGTTTCTCAAAAAATTAAAAATAGAACTACCACATGTGATCCAGCAATTTCACTTCTGAGTATTTATCCAAGAGAACTGAAATCAGATCTCGAAGAGATACTAGCACTCCTATGTTCACTCACTGTAGCACTATTCTTTATAGCTAAGATGTGGATACAATCTACTGACAGATGAATGGAAAAACAAAATGTGGTAATATACGTACAATGAAATACTATTCAACCTTTAAAAAGAATGAAATTTTGCAAGTTATGACAACTTGGATGAATCTTGAGGACATTATGCTAATAAGTACAAAAACCCAAAGATGAAAAGACAAGTACTACATGACTCCATTATATGAGGCATCTAAAATACAGAAATTCACTGAATCAAAGAGTAGAATGGTGATTGCCAAGGGCTGTGGGGGATAAAAGAAAATAAGGAGTTATTAATGAATGGGTAAACTGTTTCCATTAAGTACAACGAATAAGCTCTAGAGTTCTGCACTACAACCTACAGTCAACAATAATGCATTGTATGTTCAAAAATTTAAGAGGGTAGACCTCACTTTAAGCATTCTTATCACAGTAAAATAAAATGTATAAAAAGAGAAAAACAGCTTCAAAGGGGAAACTTTTTTCTCCAACATTTCAGAAACTCCATGTTTAACACCTCTAATGGTCTACTCACAGTGTTGAGTGGTTCCAACAACCTTTTTCCTTACAGTTTTAATACCCTGGGAAATAAAAGTGCTAAACTCTTTAAACAAAAAAAGGTCACTAATTCAATGATAATTATACAAGTCTTCATTAAAAATAAGAACTAAAAATAACTTTCAAAAAGCAGGCTTAAAAAAAAAAAAAGAGTGGCTGGTGGCTCTGTCAGTTTAATCATCTGCTTTCGGCTTAGGTCATGATCTCAAGGTCCTGGCTTTGAGCCATACATAGGTCAGACTGTCTGCTGGGTGGGGAACCTGCTTCTCCCACTCCTTCTGCTCCTCCTGCAACTTGTGCATTTGCACTCTTCCTCTCAAATAAAAAAAATCTTAAAAAAAAAAAAAAGCAAACTTAAAGAACACTGGCTGGTTCTACCAGTAAATAAAGGAATAAACAGTTTTGCTTTTTTATTTTTGAGGGATGATTAAAAGCAACTTAACAATACCAACACTACTACCTAAACATTTTATAGGCTTCTTTATAAACTTAATTCTTTGTTAAATGTGAGCGACATGCTTTTTGCTCACTGGAAGGTTAGTATATTTCAGAGATGCAAAAATTTATCATTTTGAAGTAGCATTTCACCCACCTTCCCACTTGTCTCCCCTCTGGCAAGCAACCAGTCTGTTTTCTGTATTTAAGAATCTGTTTTTTTGTTTTTTCTTTGTTCATTTGTTTTGTTTCTTAAATTGGTGAAGTGGATCAAGATCTTATCATCATGATGAGCACTATTTATAGAATTGTTAAGTCATCATATTGTACACCTGAAGCTAATATGACACCATATGTTAATTATAATTCAACTAAAAAGAAAAAGATTTAAAAAGAGTACTTCAATCAATACTACAGTAAACCTTTCCATATAAAAAATAAAGTAGCATTTGATGAAAAATGCTGATACTAGTAACACATTAGAAGTACTCTCTTGAGAGAAAGTGCTTTCAAGCTAGGATACTTACAGGAAGGGTCTGAGACTGCTGTGTGAGATGATTTTCTTGAACTCCTGGAGGAAGCAGACGGGGTTGGGCTGTGATCAAACCTTTCCAAGGCTTCCTTGAGACTGACTGTGTTTATACGATTATCAGACCCAGAATCTTGGCTCTAAAGAGACAGAGTAAAATAAATGTATTCTTGAGATTCAGTTCAGAGATTCCAAATTAATGATACAGCCTGCTACCCCTTCCTCCCCAAAATCAGTTTTTACCCGCAACAAGGCAAAGGTACCTGTGTAATATTAGGTAAGGAAATAAAAGTTTCTTTTCTATAGCCAGAAAATTTTGGCTTTATTCTCTATTTACAGAAACAGATAATTACAGATTTTGTTTTCTTTATTCTCTATTTACAGAAACAGATATATATGGTATAAATTAAGAAAGATTTCTTAATTTATACCATATATAAAAATTAACTCAAATAGATCAAAGACCTAAGCATAAGAACTAAAACTATAAAACTTTTAGAAGAAAAGGGGAAAAGCTTTATGACCCTGGATTGGGCAGACTTCTTGGATGTGACACTAAAAGCATAGGAAACAAATGTACATCAAATGACACTATAGAGTGGAAAGGCAGCCCATGGGATGGGAGAAAACACTTGCAAACCACTTATCTGATAAGGGATTAACACCCAGAATATATAAAGAACCTTACAATTAAACAGCAACCTTCCCCAAAGAATCCAATTTAAAAACAAAGGTCTTACAAAGATATTTCTCAAAAGAAGATACATAAATGGCCAATAAAACACATGAAAAGATGATTAGTGTCACTAATCATTTGGGAAATGCGTATCAAAGCCAAGAGATAAGCACTTTAAACCCATCAGGATGACTATTATTTAAAATAAAAAAAAACACAAAATCACCAGGTTTGACAAGGATAAACCGGAAACTTTGTACACTGCTGGTGGGAATATAAAATAGTGCAGCCACTATAGAAAACAGTATGACAATTCCTCAAAACTTACATATAAAATTACTACATGATCTAGTAATTCCATTCCTAGGTATATACTCAAAAGAATTGAAAACAGACTCAAACAAATATTTGTACACTCATGTTCACAGCAGCATGATTCACAGTACCCAAAAGATAGGTGCAACCCAAGTGTGCACTGCTAGATGAATAAACAAAATGTGGTATATATCCATACAATGGAATATTACCAGAGTACCCATAATCAGCCAAATCTATCCTCAACCTCACCTCTGAACATCCATTTGCTGGCCTGCTCTAACTAAAACCCAGATGTCTCTAGAAAATACCGCGTTCTTAAAGATCTTTTAAGTGGTGCCTATTTTCTATCTCCTAACCTTCAGAACCTTGCTCTGGAGGGGAACAAGTCCTCCTACTGCTCTTCCCAGAACTTTTCCCTTTTCTTCTTTCTCAAAACTCATAGCCAGAATCTCACATTATCACTATATGACTACCTCTTATTGCTGCAGTCATTTACTGACCTTAAGGTCACTCCTCACTAAGTACCTGAATTCAAATTTCTGCTCCTGGCTTAGTCTTTTCCTCACTAATTCTTACTTCCACAGTTACAAATATCAATTCACATGTTCAACATTATGATTTCTCTCTTCCTCGACGTCTTGATCTTGATTTCTACCTGTCCTTAGTCACTCATTCTTAGTCATAACCTAGACCTTGTCATTACCAGTAAGAATAAACTTTCCACAATTTCAGTTTCAAACATCCTCCTCTTTGATCAGCATTTTCCATATTTCCTATTCGTTTCTCCTTAGTATCCCAACTCCAGTAAACCTTTAGTGGAAGATAAAATACATTGATTTTACCATATTTTCACAATCACTCTCTCATTTTATGTCTTTTCTCCCTTCTTCACCCAGCTTAAATTCATGGTTAATTATCAGAATCACACCCTTACAGTTGTCATCAACTCTCTTACTCCCACCTCCCTTCACACCACACTCCCATGGAAAAATCCCAATGCTTATTAGTCTATTCTGAACATGGCTGAAGAAATACAACATGGTAACTGTTTTTCTCTAAATTAATAGCCAAGAACCTCAAGCAGGTCCTTAATCCTGCCTGCCAAACAGACTAAAATTACCTTGTCTGTTCACTTTCCTACTCCTAGAAAACAATTTAATCCTTGCTCCTCTCTTCTCAAACCTCCAACAAGTTTTCTCCTAACCTCACTCTTAGCTGGTTACTCTACTTCCTAGTTCACTGAAGAGTACTGCGATAAGCTATTATTATATCAATCTATCTAGCAGCACCTGTACTCATGTATTTTGCTTTTCTTCATGTCACTACAGATCAGGAATCAGCAAACACTCCCTGTGAGAGTCAGAGTCAAATACCATAGGCTTTGAGGGCCACACAGTCTGCTCCAACCATTCAACTCTGCTGTTAACAGCACAAAGCAGCCACAGGCAATATATAAACAACTGAATGTGGCTGTGGAATCAGGATATAATTTTCATGTGTCACAAACATTATTCTTCTCTTGATTTATTTCAATCACTTAAAAACATCTGGAAAACACATTTTTAGCTTGTGGGTGTTACAAAATCAGGCAGAGGACTAGATGTGGCCTAAAGGTCATAGTTTGCCCAAAACCCTTCTTGTCACTGAATAATTTTTCCATTAGCTAAGCCCAATCTGTCCACTTGTGGACTGGATCCCATCTTCTCATCTACTCAAGAACACTGCTCCAGCATTTTTTTTTTAAGATTTTATTTTTTATTTATTCATGAGAGACACAGAGAACGAGAGAGAGAGAGAGAGGCAGAGACACAGGCAGAGGGAGAAGCAGGCTCCATGCAGGGAGCCTGATGTGGGACTTGATCCTGGGACTCCAGGATCAGGCCCTGGGCTGAAGGTGGCCCTAAACCACTGAGCCACTCAGAAATGCCCTGCTCTAGCATTTCTCTCTCTCTCTCTAATTCTTCTCTCCCCAACAGACCATTCTCACCAGTATGTAAACATGTTATTATTTCTCCCACCTTAAAAAGCAAAAACTTCTTTTAAGCCTACTTCTTCTACTTACTACTGTGCCACTCCTCTCTTTGTAGGAAAACTTTCCCCACTCACTGTCTCTAACTCCCCTTGTCCTAGAAAATTCTCTCTTATGCCCACCCTAATCAGGCTTTCACTCATATTCCTATTCCACCCAATCTGCTCTTACTGATCAACGAATACATGTTGTTAAACTCAGTGCTCATCTAATTTAACCTCTTGCAGCTGAATCTGAGAAAGCTGATTGTTCTCTCTTCATAGACACGCTTTCTCCTAGCTTCTAAGATAACTCAGTTTCCTGTTTTTATTCGTACCTCCCTGGATATTCCCTTCAGTCTCTTCTGTGATTGTTCTTGTCTCCTTCACTCTTAAGGATAGAGTGCCCCAGTACTTAGCCCTTGATCATCCTCTCTCTCACTATCTCTCTCTCTCTCATTCATTCCCTTGGTGATATTTAGATTCATGACCTTAAAATCCATCCACACATTAAAGTTTCTCAAAAATATATGTCAAGGGGTGCCTGGGTGGCTCAGTCAGTTAAGTGTCTGCTTTCGGCTCAGGTCGTGATCCCGGGGTCCTGGGATTCAGATCCGTATGAGGCTCCCCACTCAGCAGGGAGTCTGCTTCTCGCTCTCCCTCTGCCTCAACTCATGCTTGCTCTCTCTCTCTCTCTAGTGCTCACTTTCTCTCTCTTGAACAAATAAATAAGATCTTTAAAATATATGTGTGTGTGTGTATCAAATGGACCTCTTCCCTAATCTCCAGGAGGACCGTGGAGGTAAAGAGTAAACACAGTTAAAATAGACATAGGCACAGTATATTTTGGAAGTAGGGCTAATTGAATTTACTAAGGGTTGGATACTGGCATAAGAGAAAACAAAGCAAGGAGGAACAACCTCTGTATTACTTTAGTTTCTATAACTGTCTTCCCTCATTTCAAAGAACCCTAGATTTAAGCGCTTTTCTCAGAAAATGTAGCTTACTAAAACATACTAGATCTTCTTCCTCTAAGCATACAAAGCCTCTTTGACAAAATTATTTCATGTGGGATCCATCATTGCAGAGAACTTCTCAGGGTTATTCACTGCTGTATTCCCAACATTTCAAGCCATGTCCAGTACTTTGGCACATGGAAAGAGTACTTAATAAGGTTTGTTAAAAAACCTGAATGGTATCTCCCATATTGACCCTGGCAATGCCTTATTTAACTCACTTTTTACACAGATTCTTGATTCTTTTCATTCCACTTATTTTCTGCACATCAAAAATAACTGTTGTAGGCAACTTCTGACATAGCTCACCATGATCCCCCCACCCTCCTGGTATTCACCACCTTGTATAATCCCTCCCCTACAGTATAGGCTGGGCCTCGTGATTTGCTTCTAATGAACAGAACAGACAAAAGTGATGGGATATTACTTCTCTGAATAGGTTACAAAAGACTCTCTCATTCTGCTGTTGTTCTCTCTCCCTGGATATTCTTATCTACTTGCTCTGATGGAAATGGCTACCTGGAAAGAAACTGAAGGCTGTATCTGGTCATTAGCCAGCAAGAAACCAAGCCTTCAGTCCAACTGCCATTGAGGAACCCCATCCTTCCAACAAGCACTGAGTGAGCCTGGAAACAGATTCTGCCCCTAGCAGAACCTTGAGATGACTATGGTCCCCACTGACACTGTGATTACATCCGTGTGAGAGACCCTGGGCTGACACCTTGATTTCAGTCAATGACCAATTCTAAGCAAAGGGCCCATCTAAACTGTGCCTAGATCTCTCACAGAAACCAGGAGATAATAAATGTATTATTCTATATTTTACATCATTAAGTTCTGTACACAGCAATAGGTAAAAATATACTGTACTTCTACCTGATGTAATGAAAAGAGAAACCAGAGTTCAAATTCTGACTATAACTTCCAGCCATGCATCGTTACGGTTAATTGAATTTAAGGGTTGGCAGAGGAGGTACCTTTAGGGGAGGTACCCCCAAACTCCTGTCAAGGCTTCAGTTTCAACAATTTCAAAATGAGGATATTACCTATGAGATAAGGGTATCTGAGGAATAAATGACACTCCATGCTTCATATAAAGAACTAGCCAGAGCTTTGCACATTGTAGGCAATTAGTTAATGGCAGTTTAAATCTGAGACCATATATGTCTCTCACTATATAGGAGGTCCTTCAAATCTTTTTCAGAAACAGGTGAGGTTTTAAAGTACTATATTTGAAATAAAAATAAATAGTAAAATATAATTTATAACCCTGTCACAAGTGAGGAAATGAAATATTTGAAAAATACTTTTCCTATAAATTACTGAGTTTTGTCTTTCATTGGGAAGAAAAAAAATTTTTTTTAAACTCTAAGATACATACTTTGTCAGCAGCTGTCTCAGGAAGAGACTCTTCAATGCCAAGTTCTCGTCGTCTTTCAGCCCTAACTTCTGCATAACTACAAATGGAAAAAAATAGAATTTTGGTGCTTAATCATTCATTTAAAATACTGCAGAGGTGCATTCCATATTTGTTATGTGTTTTACTTGTTCATTACAGACTCCAGACTATTTGCTATGCACTACATGAACCTAGAACACATCTATAGTATTCTATCTTAATCTAGGTATCTCAAAAGTTTTATACGCTACTGTAAATGATCTGTAACTACATCGTACTGAAGAGGAATTAAATAAAGGAAGAGTATGCTTATCTACTCCAGTTCTCCTTTTATATGACTGGCTTTGGTACATAAAAGACAGTTACAATTTCTGTTCTAAATCATGATGTTTATGTCAAGAATTATATATATGTGCGTGTACTTGCACTCTATTTCTACATAATGCCTAAGTGAATTTAATAATGCACTGAAAACATGTGTCAAAAATTAGGAAAAAGATCACTGTGTCTCTTAACAAGTCATGCCTAAAAATTACATTGCCAATACCATTATCAGTGTTTCTATAATTCAGAAATGCTATAAAAGAATTATTACCTTACTACGGTGTGAGTACAAACAATAAACTCTGGCCTTGAATTCCACTGATGATAAGTGATGTAATAATGAGTTTGAAGCCAAATCCACTGCTGTCCCTTGGTGAGGAACCTATAATAACATGATTTGCCTTTCCCATATTGCATTACTAAAAAGAAAAGAGAAAAATATGTATTGATTTATATCATTAGTTATGAATATGGTTTTTAGTCAAAGCTATCATTTACAATTAAATCCATATACACAATTCTTCTGGCTTTTCAATAACATATGTATCAGTTACAAGAAAATATTATTCTATAGAGATAGCTTATGGTCCCAAGCAACTAACGTATCTTCCACAGTGCCCAACTTAGAGCCAGTTATTGCTGATCTCAGATACTTTTCACACACATTAGATTTCCAAAT
This sequence comes from Nyctereutes procyonoides, assembly GCF_905146905.1. Taxonomy (NCBI): domain Eukaryota; kingdom Metazoa; phylum Chordata; class Mammalia; order Carnivora; family Canidae; genus Nyctereutes; species Nyctereutes procyonoides. Next base: position 7,398,436 of record NW_026575021.1, on the reverse strand, counting down.
ACTTAAGAATGACGTATTCACTTACTGACTTCCTTCTATCAACACAAACTGAAGATAACAGCAATAAGTAATCACAGTTGAGGGATTTTTTTTCCCTACAGGTACAGCAACTTTGGGGCATTTAATTCAAAAGTTTAACCAAAATCAGAGTAACATAATTGTTTAAAATAACTGATAAGAGAGAGGTCCAAGATGGTGGAGGAGTAGCAGACCTTAGTTTCATCTGGTCCCAGGAATTCAGCTTGATAGCTATTAAATCATTTTGAACACCTGCGAACTCAACCGGAGATCTAAGAATAGCTACAACTCTACAAATAGAAAAGCAACCACTTTCTGCAAGGTAGGAAGTGCAGAGAAGTGAATCCAAGGTGATATACGGGAACATAAAATGCAAGGGGAGGGAGCCTCCACAAGCCAGCTATGGAAAGTGATAGAACAGTGAAGTGCAAAATTGATACTTCCAGAAGTCTGCTCCACTGAGGGATGTCCCTGCCTGAAAGATGCTCAGGTGGCCAAGCAAGGCATAAATAATCCTAGGTGGGACAGTGTGGTCTCAGGATTCTCGGGGTCTCAAGAAGACCAGGGGTGCCTGAGTGCAGCACAGTTCCCAGACATCGGAGCAGGGAAGCCAAATTCTATTAATGAGCCCGTGAGTGGGCTCTCAGCTCCAGGTTGTCATAAACAGCAAACTGTGGCACAGTCTGCATGACCGCTCTCTGAGCAAGGGACCAGCAAACGGGAGAACCTGTGAGATCCTTGCTTCCTCCCTTGGGAGGAGCTGCATGGGAGCACCCCTAGGAGCCTGGGAGGGGGGTAAATTCTCACCAATATACTAGATTGAAATGGTCAGGCATAGGCTGGGTGAGCACGGAGTGTGGACAGGCGACCAGGGAGACCAACTGCTTTTCCATGAGGGTGCACTGAAGAGTGGGGCCCTGAGCTTTTGGCTCTGGGGCAGGAGACTGGGAGGCTGCCACCTTCACTCTCATCCTCTAAAGCAGCACGGAAGCCTTCAGGAAACAAAGAGCTACCACCAACAGCAATCTGGAGCAGATTAGTAAACCTGGTCCCCTGGCAAGGGCAGTGCAGTTCCTCCAAGGGCAAAGACACTTGAGAATCAGCACAACAGGCCCCTCCCCTAGAGGATCAACCTAAACATCCTGCAAAGACCAAATCGTTCCAACACTGAGAACCGCAAAATTCCAGCACTGGGAGAATATAGCATATAGAATTTATGGGTTTTTTTCCCCCCACGATTCTTTAGTCTTCCAATTTTAATTTTTTTCTCTTTATCAACCAATTTCTTATTTTATCCAATTTTTAAAAAAATCTTCTTTAATTTTCATTTTTACAGTTAAACATTCTACCCTTTCATTGTATTTAATTTTATCTTGTTTATATGTTTTTCTTTCTTTACTGTTTTGGGATGCAATTTCTTCTAAGAGACCAAAATACACCCAGAATCCAGTGTATGGTTCTATTCTCTTTACCGGTTTGTTTCAGGTTTCTTCTTCTTCATTTTTTTCTTTTTGTCAAAATCTTTAATTTTCATCTTTACAGTTACCGTCTATCCTTTCAATATATTTAATCTTATTTGTGTATATATAGGTTTTTCTGTCCTCACAATTCTGAGATGTAGTTTAGCAAACCAACCAAAATACACTCAGGATATAGTGTATTGCTCTGTTTTATTCGCCTTTCTGTTTATATTCCTTCTTTTTCTTTTTTTCTCTTTTTAATTTTCATTTTTACAGTTACATTCTATCCTTTCATTGTATTTAATGATTTTTTTTTTGCACATGTTTTTCTTTTGTTACAATTTTGGAATCTAGTTTTCTAACAAATGGACCAAAATGCACACAGGATCCAGTGGACTGCTCTATTCTGTTTACTTGTTTGATTATATATATATTTTTTTTCTTCCAGTTTTAGGTCTCTTCTGATTTGTTTAGTGTATATTTCTCTGGGGTTGTTGTGGTCATTTCAGTACTTTACTCTCGTCCATCCATTCTTCTCTGGGTAGAATGACAATTCTACCTCAAAAACTAACTTCAAAGAAGAGAATACCCCATTCACTGCAATAGACAGATCTAAGCAGAAGATCAACAAAGAAACAAGCTTTCTTTGCTTGTTTCTTCTGCTTTGAATGACACACTGGACCAGATAGACTTCACAGATATATTCAGAACATTACATATTCTTCTCAAATACACAAGGAACCCCCAGAATGGATCACATACTGGATCAGAAATCAGGTCTCAACCAGTACCAAAAGAATGGGATCATTATCTCCATATTTTTAGACCATAATGCTTTGAAACTGGAACTCAATCACAAGAGGACATTTGGAGAGAACTCAAATACATGGAAGCTAAGGAGCATCCTACTAAAAAATGAATGGGTCAACCAGGAAACTAAAGAATTAAAAAAATTCATGGAAACAAATGAAAATGAAAGCACAACTGTTCAAAACCCTTGGGATACTGCAAAGGCGATCCTTAGTGGGAAGTATATAGCAATACAAGCCTTTCTCCAAAAAAAGAAGAAAGGTCTTAACTATACCACCTAACCTTATACCTAAAGGAGCTGGAGAAAGAACAGCAAATAAAGCCTAAACCCAGCAGGAGAAGACAAAGAATAAAGAGTAGAGCAGAAATCAAGGACCCAAGTAAATAAAATCATGAATGAAAGAGGAGATATCACAGCCAACACTGAATACAAACAATTATAAGAACATACTATGAACAACTATATGCTAATAAATTAGGCAATCTGGAAGAAATGGATGCATTCCTAGATACGTATAAACTACCAAAACTGAAATAGAAATAGAAAATCTGAAGAGACCCATGACCAGCAAGGAAATTTAAGCAAAAATAAAAAACCTCCCAACAGAGAGTCCAGGGCCAGATGGCTTCCCAGGGGAATTCTACCAAACATTTAATTAATACCTCTTCTTCTAAAGCTGTTTCAAAAAATAGAAATGGAAGAAAAACTTCCAAACTCTCTATGAGGCCAGCATTATCTTGATCCCAAAACCAGACAAAGACCTCACCAAAAAGGAGAATTACAATCCAATATCCCTGATAAGCATAGATGCCAAAATTCTCACCAATATACTAGCCAATAGGATCCAATAGTACATTAAAAGGATTATTCACCACAACCAAGTGGGATTTATTCCTAGGCTGCAAGGTGGTTCAACATCTGCAAATCAGTGCAATACACTACACTATAAAAGAAAGGACAAGAACTGTATGATCACCTCAATAGAAAAAGAAAATGCATTTGACAAAGTACAGCATCCTTTCTTGATTAAAACTCTTCGCAGAGTAGGGATAAACATACCTCAATACCATAAAAGTCCTATGCACAAAGCCCACAGTGAATATCATTCTCAATGGGGGAAAACTGAGAGCTTTCCCCCTAAGGTCAGGAAGATGGCAGGGATGTCCACTCTCACTACTGCTGTTCAACATACTACTAGAAGTCCTAGCCTCAGCAGCCAGACAACAAAAAGAAATAAAAGGCATCCAAATCAGCAAAGAAGCCAAACTTTCCCTCTTTGCAGATGATGACATGATACTCTGTATGGAAAACCCAAAAGACTTGACCCCAAAATTGATACAATGCATACAGGAATTTAGCCAAGTGGCAGGATATAAAATCAATGCCCAGAAATCAGTTGCATTTTTATACACTAACAATGAGACAGAAGAAAGAGAAATAAAGGAGTCAATCCCATTTACAATTACACCCAAAACCATAAGATACCTAAAGAATAAACCTAACCAAAGGGGCAAAAGATCTGTACTTAGAAAACTATAGAGGGACGCCTGGGTGGCTCAGTCATTGAGCATCTGCCTTCCACCTGGCATGATCCCGGGGTCCTGGGATCGAGTCCCACACCAGGCTCCACACAGGGGGCCTGTTTCTCCCTCCCTCTGCCTGTGTCTCTGTCTCTCTCTGTGTCTCTCACAAATACATAAAATCTAAAAAAACAAAAATAAACAAAAAAACAAACCAAAATTATAGAACACTCATGAAAGAAACTGAGGAAGACACAAAGAAATGGAAAAACATTCCATGCTCATGGATTAGAAGAATATTGTTAAAATGTCTATGTCTACATAGAGCAATCTCTATACTCAATGCAATCCCTATCAAAATACCATCAGCTTATTTCACAGGGTTGGAACATACAATCCTAAAATTTGTATGAACCAGAAAAGACCCAAATAGCCAAAAGATTGTTGAAAAAGAAAGCCAAAATACCTGGGGTGAATAATGTTGTTTTTTGTTTTTTGTGCTGAAAGAACTTTACTCTGAAATCTTCCATTTAGTTGATTGATGCTGTTATGGAACATGATTTATTTTCATACAGAGGCTTACTACACCAACCTAAGGCATCATGGTAGTATCTTAAACATCTAATTATAAGCTTTAGAGGACAGTTAAAGAGGGTAGGATTTGGGGGGAGAATCAGAGAAGCAAATAAAACATCATTAAAGCAAACTTCTGAAACAAAGAAGGAACAGCATTTGGTAAACAGTCTAGACTCTAATCCTGTTTCTGCCACCAATGGATTGTGGGAATTTGAGTAAATTACTTGGTTTTACTGTGCCTTAGTCTACTCATGGAGGTAATAATAATATGTACTTTCTAGAATTCTGGTGATGAATAATGGAGATAATGTATATAAATTGTTTAGAGTAATGTCAGCCAGGCACAATGAGATGCTAATGTTCCTGCTACTAATAACCATAATGGCAGGTAACATTAAGCACTCACTATGTGCTTTCTAAGAGTTTTTTTTAATGTGTACCTGCCTCCTGCAAACTTACATGACTGGATATCAAAACTAAGAAACAGTGTTATAATATTTTGACATACTATTACAATTTCCAAAGGAATCTACTTCTCTTACTCCAGTTGTAGAACTTATTTCAAAAACAAAGTTTATTAGATGCCATATTATAAACTTGTACTTACTATTATAGATTAAAATATGTAAAACAGGAAGAAGTTTAAGTTTGAGCTAGGATTCCTACTGGATTGGTTATAAAGTCAAGTCTTCAAAAAAAAAAAAAAAAACTTCCAGTATTTTTCAAAACTAAAAAAATGGTTACAAGTCTGCATTTTACCACCTTCTATTAATAATACTATTTACTTGACTAAAAGCAGTAATTATCACCAGAAATATTAAAATCTACTTACAGTGCTCATGACACTTTGCCAAATTTTCTAGGTCATCCACATGATAGTAATCATAGCCTGATGTTCCCAGAACTTCAAATGGCAAATATCCTATTATAGGTGGTGCCCTAAATTACATATAAAACAATCAGTATTAAAACTTTTTCCATAGTAAGAAATTCCTCAACTAGAAATCAGTTTTTGGGGGTTGCCTAGGTGGGTCAGTTGGCTGAGCATAAGACTCTTGGTTTCGGCTCTGGTCACAATCTCAGGGTGGTGGGATGGAGTCCTATGTCATTGGGCTCCACACTTTGTCGGGTGTCTGCTTGATATTCTTTCTCTCCCTCTCCTTCTACACAGACACCTCCCCCTCCTGGTTGTACACATGTGCTCTCTCTCTATCTTAAACAAGTTAAATATCTATCTATCTATCCATATATATATCTATCTTGGGGTGCCTGGGTGGCTCAGTCAGTTAAGCACCTGCCTTTGGCCCAGGTCATGATTCCAGGGTCCGGGGATCAAGCAGGAGTTGGTCTCTCTGCTCAGCAGGGAGTCTGCTTTTCCCTCTCCCTCTGACAGCCCCACCCACTCCTTGTCTTTTCACTCACTCACTCGCTCTCTCTCAAACGAATAAATAATCTTTTAAAAATAAAAACTAAAAAAAATCTTTAAAAAAAGAAATCAGTGTTAGCAGAATCTTTAGTTTTTGAAAAATGGATGATGGATTTGAACATTGGATTAAAAAAAGTTTGTCCTTGAAACCCATTAATTTCAAGTTATATGACTTTTAGCTTTTTATTGAATTTAAAATGAAATTACCTGTGATCTAGAAATAGGAACTTCCATTCTAAACTATGTCTAGATGTAAACTCTTCATTAGGTTCTTCAACAGTGCACATTTCCTACAAGCAAATTAATAATTAAAATTTAGAAGTACTGTTCTGTGCCCTTTGGAAGAATCCTAAATATTGTTAGCTATGAAAGTCATCATTAGATAATTTTCCCCTAAATTATTTTTTAATCACATTTTAAATTTCTAGTATTAAAGACTGTGGTGGGGCGCCTGGGTGGCTCAGTTGGTTAAACATTTGCCTTCTGCAGGGGTCATGATCCCGGGGTCCTGGGATCGAGCCTCGCATCAGACACCCTGCTCAAAGAGGAGTCTGCTTCTCCCTCTGCCTGTCACTCCCCCTGCTTGTGCTCTGTCAAAGAAAAAAAAAAAAAAGAATGTGGCAATAAACAGATGTAGACTTCTGGGGGAGTATTTCTCACTCAACATATTTCTCTATTCACTCACATGCCTTTAAAACCCTAATTTTAAATTCAGATCTCTCTCCTGAACTACAGTTCTGTATTTCTATCTGGATGTCTCCACGCATCACAAACTCAACATGTCCTAAAATGAACTAACTGCCTTACTCCTCATACTCACACAGTTTTGCATCTCATTACTGGAGGCATACCTGTGTTGTGCCATCAGTCTAGAAATCTGATAGTCACAACACACTCTCATTTTCCCCTTTTAAAAATCACCTTAATGGCTCTTACCAATCCCTTTCAATTTTATGTTCTAAATTGAAAAAAAGAAATGTTTGATCCTATCTATTTTCATGGTCTTACTATACTTGCCATCACTTACTTACTATAGACTTGCCATCACTGGCTCATATTATTGCCAATGCTTCTCCCCAGACAAGTCTCCTTGTTTTATAACTCATCTTCTTTTCTGGCCATAATTACCTTCTAATACTCAAGTATGATTATAACTTCTCTGCATAAAAACTTCCATGATATTTCATTTGGTTAGGATAAAGTTTAAAATCTTTATCATGGAGAAACAATAATGAAACACTTTTCATTTCTGGACTCTGCTTGCTTTTCTAATCTCATCTCCTAATATCCCTACCCTCTCCACACACAGTAACCCTAGACCCTAGTCATACTCAGCAATGTATTCAAACCTTCTCTGTGTCCTTGAATGACCTTCTGTAGCACAATGTAGTGAATTAAGAGCTTGGGCTTTGAAAGAATGGGAATTAGAATCAATCTCAGTTCTGCCACTTATCAGCTGCAACTCTGAACAAGTAACATAACTTCCTCAAGCCTCAGTTTCTTTATATATAAAATGAGGACCATACTAGCATCTTACAAAGTTGCTACAAGAGTTAAATAATACACGTGAAGTATGCAGCACTCACCAAATGTTAGCCATTGCTATTAAATCCTAAGAACAGAACAAGCAGAGCAAGACTAGATTAAGATTCTCTGCTATTTCAGCATTCTGTCCTAGAATATGGTATCTCCCTAAATTTAAAACCTTAGTGTGGCTTATTTCAAGCCACTTTCTAGGGATTGAACTCTTTCATTTTCCCACTCATTTAATCATCTACTTCTTGGGTCCCAGGGAATAAAATAAATTTAACTGAATTTTAAAACTGAAAAGGTAAATTATATCCAGTAAAAGGCCACTTACATTTTTCAAAAGAGAATTTCAAAAGCAATCCTTAAAAATTACTTAGATTTTTGGCCTTTCCCCTTTAATGCGGATTGTGAACTATTCAAAAAGTACCCTGAAATTTTGTACAAAAGCAGGATGGTGGTGATATATAACCACTGGTTAACTGCAAGGAGATATATTTTTAAATTAGTTACAATTTAATGAGTGCATTGATAACCCAAAATAAAGATGAAATGAGAGAAGGAGATAAACCATAAGAGATTCTTAACTCTAGGAAACAAACTGAGGGTTGCTGGAGGTGAAGTGAGTGGGGGAATGGGGTAACTGGGTGATGGGCATTAAGGAGGGCACTTGATGTAATGAACCCTGGGTGTTATATTCAAATGATGAATCACTAAACTCTACCTGCAAAACTAATAATACACTGTATGTTCATTAATTTTAAATTAAACAAAAGAAAAAACTTATCATGACCATGTATATTTAAGGAGTCATGATCACTACCACTTCAATGTAAGAAATCTCAGTTATTTTGGAAACAACAAAGATAGTTTTTATATTATGAAGTGGAATCCTCTTCAGAAAACAATCAGAAACATACCTTGATGAACTGAGGTGTAGCTAATCTCACAGTAGCTACAAAACAAACTCTATCATCGTAAGATGGCCTGTGTGTGCGTTGTATAGTTCCTTCAAAACCATTGTGTGCTGAAGTGGATACTAAAACAATAAGAAATAGATATCATCAGTTACTCCAGTAAAATCTAGTTTTTACTGATGTTCAAACATCTGCATCTTTAAAAGCTTAAAAGAAATACCAAGTTAAAATTCACTATATTTTTAACTTACCACTGTTTAAGGATTTAAAATTTCCTATAAATTTCACATATTCATAGGTAGATGGCTCCTTTGGGTCTATTGTTCCTCGAAGCATATGACAACAGAATTCTAATTGATTTTTTGCTGAAATGAGAAAAAATGTGATATATTTGTGACTTATCATGATTATAAGATGATAAAATTTGTGTAAGTTTATAATCACTCTTTTCTCCACCATAAGTCCTCAATGACATTTTATTTAGTACATAAAAGTAGAATATCTTTAGAAGATGATGGAACCTTGTTCTTAATAGAGAAGACAGATTTCCCGATATAAGCAACTGTTTCCCCACTCTTATCTGTCCTTCCTTCTCATTCCTCACTCCTATCAAAGAAAGGTTTTGCTTCCCATTACAAAGCTAATGCTTCTCTCTACCTTGAATAGTCTTTCCTACCTTCTCTAGGACACCACTGTCATTCATTCCTTTAGCATCCTTATCTTCTCTTCTTTGGCTCCTTACTTTCACTTTTAAATTTGTCCAGGTCTTTCCATCTTGAACAAAGCGTTTTTCATGCTATTCTTTTTAGATCATAGATCTTCCTTTTTATTATGTGCTCTAGTTTCCATGTGCTCTAGTTTTCCTCATGAAATTTGGTTTAAGTCCTTACACCTCTGAAGAAATTGCTCTTCTGAAGATCACCAACATTTATATTGTTAACTTCAATGATCTTTCCTCATTGTTTCTAAAATTGTTGATTTCAATGATCTTTCCTTGTTTCTACCTCTTTTAAAACTCATTAGGTCTTCATCCCCGTAACACGAAACTTACCTTCCTACAATAACTGCATCTATAAACCCTCTGTCAATCTATTTTCAAACTATGGGCATTCACAAAAGTTCTATTTATTTTTATCTTTCACTATCTCTTATAAACTTATTGGCTTTGGTAAAATTTATTGTCTCCTAAATCTCTCTTCCTAATTCTAACACTTTATGTAAGACCAAGTCTCGTATCACTATTGCTTTAGGACATTTCTACTTGACTGCCCCACCAAGTAGATTAAACTCAAAATATCTGGAAGTTAATTTATTCCTCTTTCTTCTAAACCAGCTGCTCCCCTTTGTCCTATGTATGTTATCTTCCCAGTTAGAAACCCTATCAATTTGGTCTCTTCTCCACCTATCCCATGTCCCCAAACTAATTTGTCACCAGGACCTGCTATTTATTTCAACAATGAAGCTCTCATTAGTCATTTTTTTCCAATATCCAGTACCACCAATTTAGTAGACAAATTACTCTGCATCCAGGTAACTACAGAATGTATTCTTTAAGCTTCTACACCCTTGCCATTCAAATTCAATCTTGCCTACTACTCTTAAGACTAATATTACCTTCATCATCATTCTAGCATTCAAGGACTAGTAATGCCTATTTCTGCTCACAGCACTTAATTCATACCCTTCTGTCATTACCATGAATGGTTTTCTTATCAAACTCAACAGATTCAAAATCTAACTATTTTCTTCCTAAAACCTTCCCCACTGATGATCCCTAGCCACGTGGTTACCTGTGTCTAATAACAAGTCCTCTTGAGTTTATCTACTCAACACTCATATAGGCTTTCCTTTCCACTCTTACTTCTATTGCTGTTTTTTTTTTTTAAAGATTTTATTTATTTATTCATGAGAGAGATAGAGGCACAGACACAGGCAGAGGGACAAGTAAGGTCCCTTTGGGGAGCCTGACATGGGACTCGATCCCAGGTCTCCGGGATTATGCCCTGGGCCAAAGGTGGCGCTAAACCACTGAGTCATCCGGGCTGCCCTCTTTTGCTATTCTTACCTCCAGTCTGGTACTTTCAAAATTTTCCTCCTGAGATATATATTTTCAGACCACTTTTTTACAAATCCCCTTTCACTGGCTCCTCGCTATATAAAAAGTAAAAATCAAATTCCTTAGGACGGACTATTAATATTAAGCTTTATTTCCTTCTCTGAACACAAATCATACCACTTGTACCCCACCTTCATTATGGCCCAAACGAACAGCTTACAGAATCCTGAATTTTCTAATCAATTTCCCATTTTATATCACATTTCTCCTCTGGCATGAATACTTTTTTTTGTATATCAATTGTTTAACTAGAGAATCAGGAAGTCATTTAATTAAAGCTTTTCTCTATCAAAAAGTACTGTTGGAAGCAGAAATCTAAGCACTATCTTTCTGCCAAAGGCTTGCTTGCATTCAGTTCTCTAGCCAATTCTGCCCTTAGGAAGGTCTCTAAAGTAGACCTTTTCTCCTCTGTCCACCTACTGCTAGGTCCCAGAGTTCCAGCTTTCTTCTCTCTTTGCTCTATATATTTACTTCAAGCAATGCCATGAAGTCAAACACTATTTATACACCTATAACTGGCTTCTATAGCTGGCCTCTATAGTGATTAAACACTAAACTGTTTTATAACAATTTCAGATAAACAAGGTGTAATTTAGTGAAGAAAATGAGATATTCTGATCAAATCAGTCAAATGAATCTACAAGAGGTGTTTGATTATACCACAGTATTTTGTACTTCTTAAAGGTAAGAACTATTTTTCACATTCTTGGCAATTTTATGATACAGCACAAGTTCCAGGCACGTTAAATACATTCAATAAATGATAACTTAATTCTGTTTAGTTAATAAAGCAATTTCCCTTACTTAATATTCTGAAACAGGGAAGTTATTTTTTCCACAGTTTTGATGTTCAACTGATTAGTGATGAAAATGAGAATATTTTAATTTTTTTCTCATTACATACAAAAATATTTTTTAAAATTTATTGCCAAGTTCTATTTTTGTGTAAAGTATACTTTTATAGTTAAACTACTGTAACAAAAAAGATGAGATTTCAGTATACCCGGAAAGAGATTTCAGATTTTTAATATAGTCATAATTCTAATATATATATATATATATATATATATATATATTAATACTTAAAAAGGATCTAATGTGGTATATGGAATAATGCTATGTGTTAATTTGGTTAGACATGTCTGTGTTAGTTAAAACTTACAAAAGTAAAGGAAAATGCAAACAAAAGCATTTAACTTTTTGCTTGATAGCTACTACTTACATTTTAAATATTCAGGGGTTAAGGAATCACTTTCCAGCAGATGAGTAGAGAGCATTTTATAAACTTCTGAATGTTCCCCTTCTGGGATAAAATTAAATATGCTTTGATCCACAAGATCAGACTGAAAAAGAAATTTTTAAAAAATAAAATAATTTTAGTGATTCAAGGTATATTTATTTTAAAAGTGTATCATCATTTTTTAAATATCACATGAACATATGGCTAACTTTCAAATATCCATAAAAAGTGACAATGCCAAGTTATAGAGCACAACTCAAAAAACAATAGAAGGTGGAATGAAGGTTAACATGACCTCCATGCCTGATACTAGTGTCATCAGATCTATGATCAATATGACTTTGAAAATCTGATAAATTATTTCCAAAGATGAGTTTCACCAAATTTAATATATAACAGGATTCAGAAAGTTTATTAGAAAAAATCTTTGGCTATAAGAAACAGCCTTATTACCATATGTCTAAACCTCTCCTAAATTATGGTGGTGTACACTATACAAAGTACCAAAGCACTAGCCACTGCCTAAGTGAAGAGGAGGTTTGATTCTGGTGTTTGTTATTTCAACTGTCTAGTATGTCATTTCTTTTTCACCTCACTTTTTCCAGTCATATATCCTGTATCTTGTTGTCAAAAGTCCTGTTTTTAGATAACAAAAAAGGCAAGTAGTATGCTAAGCATTACAATTCTTGCTAAAAATATGGCTTTAACCATGATTTAGTAACCAACAATGATGTGCCATGGCTGTGGAATCAAAAATGATTAAGATAGTTCCTATACCTAAAAAAAAACTGACAAAGGGCTCCTGGGTAACTCAGTTGGTTAAGTGTCTACCTTCGGCTCAGGTCATGATCCCAAGGTCCTGGGATCCAGCCCTATATCAGGCTCCCTGCTTAGCAGGGAGTTTGCTTCTCCCTCTCCCTTTGCCCTTTCCCCCTGACTCATGCACACACCTACATTCCCTCTCTCTCACATAAATATATAAAAATAATAATAATAAAAAAACACCATTGACAAAACTTCAGTGACTTCACACCTCCTATCAAAGCTAGTCCACTCAGTTTTTCTACATTTTCAAACTGCCTCATGGAATCCTGGGAAGAGTGAAGTGGTATCTTAAGAACTATGGAGGAAGGGGTGAAGGGCAAGGGAAATGAGAGGACTTGTGTAGGTTGGGCTAAGGGTCTATCCACTTACATTCAACCAAAGCACTTCCACTGTTTCTATTTTAAACCCTATAAAGATTTTGTTAAAAACAAAAGTAAAAAAAAAAAAAAAAAAAAAACAGAACAAAACCCTCAAACGACAATAAGAAACAAACATGGGGGTTAGTGGGAAGTAAGGAAGGGGTGTTTTATTACTCTCCATACAAGCCATACATTCATATTCTTTTTCTTGTCTTTTCTCTAGCCCTCAACATTCACCCCATGAAGTAGAATATCCCTCCCCCATCTTTCAACAGGTTTGTACCCTCTCAAAGATCAGCTCAAACTATTTCCTTCAAAAAACCATTCTCTTCTTGCCATTTGCAATGATGTGGATGGAACTAGAGAGTATTATGCTAATTGAAATAAGTCAGAGAAAGACAAATACTATACGATTTCACTCATATGTGGAATTTAAGAAACAAAACAGATGGACATAGGGGAAGGGAAGGAAAAATAAAGATGAAAATTGAAAAGAAGGCAAACCATTAGAGATGCTGAACTTTAGGAAACAGTTGCTGGAGGGGAGGTAGGTGGGGGATGGGGTAACTGGGTGATGGGCTTTAAGTAGAGTACTTGATGTAATGAGCATTGGGTGTTAAATTCAACTGATGAATCACTAAATTCTACCTCTGAAACTGATTTTTTTAAAAAATCATTCTCTTAACACCAAAATCTTGAAAAAAAAAAAAAAAGGGGCCTTATCTCTTACACCTTCATCTTCTGCCCTTCAAATTAAGGCACATTAGCACTATGCTCTGCATATAACAGTTATTAGTACAGTAAAATATTTTGGTTTAAGGAATTATTTGATAAAGGCTTTGGAATAACCATATCAAAAATATATCTGTATTTTGAGATTTTTCTGAAAGTCTGAAAACCCTTAGTTAATAATACTAAAAATTCAAGCATGATTAAGAACAAAAGCTAGAAAATTGCTTTTTATTGACAAAATATCAGTAATACGAGCATTGATACTAATATAAAAAATTAACAGAAAAATAAGACACCAGGGATCCCTGGGTGGCGCAGCGGTTTGGCGCCTGCCTTTGGCCCAGGGCGTGATCCTGGAGACCCGGGATCGAATCCCACGTCAGGCTCGCGGTGCATGGAGCCTGCTTCTCCCTCTGCCTGTGTCTCTGCCTCTCTCTCTCTCTCTCTCTCTCTTTCTCTCTCTCTCTCTCTGTGACTATCATAAATAAATAAAAATTAATAAAAAAAATTAAAAAAAAATAAGACACCAATTTGAAAAACTGAAACTTTCATTTTGGAAAATAATCATTTTGGAAAGGATTATAGTTTTCTACTATTATTTATTCTTATCTACAATTTTTTTCTACTATTTCAGTAAATTATGATTAGAGCCACATTACCCCTGCTTCTCCATCTATAAACTTATAGGAAGTTTCATATTCACAGAGAAAATATGAATGACTAATATACAGTGGTACGGACACAAGCAATGCTTCCTCACCATTTTGCTTCCTCTGATACTTAATAATATGAAATGTCGAGTCAGCAGGCAACTAATTAATGTGTCAAACTTTTCCTTGAACCACTACATTTAAAATCTCTAAATGAAGCTGATCATACTTGATGCTGGCAAACCATCCACTTAGTTCTCAAACACAATTCAAAGGAAAGAAAATAAAATGGTAGCTATCTGGATCCTTCTATCTCTCTTAATCATTTTCATGAAGAAATATAAACCCTACTGATTATAATGTGACATAAATCAACAGCCTATTTCTTTTCTTTTTCTTAAACTAGAAGTTTGTGCCTCTTAATCTCCTTCTCCTATTTCATCCATTCTCCCCTTCCACCATCTCCTTGGAGGTTGCTAGTTTGTTCTGTGTATTTAACAGTCTGTTAAGTTTTTAAAATTCATTTATTTTTCAGATTCCACATATAAGTGAAACTATTTGGTATTTATCTGACTTATTTCGCTTAGTATAATACCCTCTAGATACATTTATGTTTTTGCAAATGGCAAGATTTCATTCTTTTTTATGGCTGAGTAGTATTCCATCGTGTGTGTGTGTGTGTGTGTGTGTGTGTGTGTGTGTGTGTGTGTCTCACACTTTCTTTATCCATTTATCTATTGATGAACACTTGGGATGCTTCCATAGCTTGGCTATTATAAATAATGCTGCAATAAACACAGGGGAACCTATATCTTTCTGAATTAATGTTTGTGTTTTCTTTGGGTAAATAACCAAGAGTGGAATTACTGGATCATACAGGCCTTTCTGTTCTTTTCTACAGTAGGTCAATGTGACCATTTAGTAGAAACTATTCACTATTACCAATTTCTTTCTCTTTCAAGTAGACAACCAACAGATAATTGCTTTAGTCTGGAAATATAAACACAAGTTGCTTACAAGGGACTAAAAGCTCCTCTTTAAAAAAAATGGCAAGTGTGTTGGATACGACAACTGTGTTCCTTAGGTACAGGTATAAGGAACAACAATTCTAGCCCTATCAAGTAAGTTCTCAAAATCACTATATAACTATTCAAAAAAATTCTAAATTGTATTTTTGCATACTGTTTATACCAAAGTCTGTACTGATTTTATTAAAAAAAATACTTGTGTTTATATTTCCAAACTAACACCTTAAGGACAGCAGAAAAGGACAGGAAAAGTATCTTAAAAGCAGCACTTTTACTCCTGGACTCTGTAACATGGTTAATCATCCCCGCTGATATTACATGTGATTACAAGTTTAATATGTTCTCTCTTAGGAACATATTTAAACAAGTGTGAGGAAATTAATCTTCACTTGTAAAGTGTTACCAATTTTAAGTTCCCAGTAAAGAGACCTGACTTTTTGTGTTGGCACTTTCACTAAATTCTTACATAATTAAGCCCAGTTTCTCTGGGTACGTTCTGCTGATAACATAAAGGGAGGGGAGACTGGGCTAAGGAGGTCTAAAATCCCTTCTGACACTAAGGTTGTATGATCCTATGACTTTGTCACAGAATGTCAGACTAAGAGGGGGAAAAAACCCAGTAAAATTCCTTCTGATTGTTAGCCATAACTAGGTTAAAATGTGCCTAAATTAATTTCATTAAGTATGAAGTTAAGAAAAATATTTTTTGCAGGACCTAAAGTATCAGTTTTATAATTTTATAGTCAGAATTAGAATTTAAAAATTTTAAGTAATATTGATCACTAAGATGGCAAATTTTAATTTCTCAACAGAATTAAATTATAAACAGTAAAGCCTAACTTGGGGATTTGCTAATGTTTCTTTCTTATCAGGCAACAGCAAAAATTCTATTTTAGAGAAAAAGGTTGCATATTAAAACTAAAAGAAATTATTTAAAACTATTTGTTAATATTTAATGACAACTAAAACTAGGAAAGCACATATTGTTTTCTCTTATTATGCTTAATCCTAAATAAGTATTTCATTTTCTCAAAAGATACTTGTGACAGTAATGTCAGTGATATGAGGGAAAGTATCCACAGTAACTGGAGAACAGCACCGTTTTAATAAAGGCTACTATTAAAGAAGAAGGAAATGAAATGGGTCTACTGGATCAGCAACAATCTCCTCTGACCAAAAATTCACCTGCCAGTCTATAAGCTTTGGCTGACACAAACAACTAAAAATATCCAGAATATATGAGTAACAGAGGAAATTGGGTATGAGGCATATGGGAACTCTCTGTACTATATTCTTCATTTTTCTGTAAATCTAAAAACAGTTCTAAAATTAAAAGTTAAAAAAACAACAACAAAATAAAACAAGAGAGAATGTGAAGGCAAAAAGGGTTTTCATTGATGGGGAAAACATTAATGACCAGACACTTCAATCTCAACTAGCCCTGCTGGAGAATCTGGCCTTTTTAAATGTGGAGTCTGTTCTTTTGATAACCTACGAGGTAGAGAATAATCACTGGGAGGAAGATACTGCTCTTCATCTCTTGAAAGAGACCTTTACAGAAGTTTACTTTGTACTGTTAGAAATCTTCAAGAGATGGGCAATTTAAGAGTAATTTATAAGTAATTTCAAGTTCTATCTTAGATAAAAACAATTACATTTTATTTTTTTAAACAATTACATTTCAAATAAAAGCTTCAAATTTATAAAAACAGAATTGTAGCACAGCACCTAATATAGAGTGTGACACAGAGGAGATGTTCAATAAATAAATCCTTGATAAAATAGCAGACATCAAAATATAACTCAGGTATTCACCATCCTAATCAAAATTATACAATATGATTCTTTTCTAATTCTGTACTCTTTCAGTCATATTGAATACAAATTGAATATGGCCATTATTAAATTCTCAATTCAAGCACAGAGCACAAAAATTCTGTAACTCTTAGTGTGTTATTCTAAGTTATTCTTTTGAGAAATTTGAGTTCCTCTAGTGGGAATAAATACCTCTAGAAAATTAGTTATTCTCAAGATATTTCCAGTGGTTTAGCAACACTGTCACCAGGCTGATTAAAAAGGAAACACGCCATGCTGATCAAAAAGGAAAACGATGAAAACAGCATTAGAATAAGGAGGGCAGAGGTTAGAATATAGTGGCATGGTTAGAGCTCTCATCCCCAGTCTAACCACTGTTCAACACTTCTCGAGGTCCTCTTCCTTGTGCTTTAGAACATTTAAAACAGGCATTAAGTAAGAAAGACATTACAAGATACTTACTGGTAAATGTTCAAGTAATGAAGTTATACTCTCAGACACATATATTATGCTTCCATCTGTCATGATTGCTAAAAAAAAACCATCAAGAGCCTGAAATTAAACATAATGGTCAGTTAAGTGAAAAGAAAAAAAATATTTCACAGGATAGAAAAAAAATCCAATTAAAAGACAAAGGACTTAATGTGCAATTTCCAGAGTACTGCCAAATGCTAGCTTTTCCCTTTACAATACCTTATTACATATTTTTATGCATTTTTAAATGTTTCTGGAAAAAATCATCATACTATGGTCATATATGGGAGAACTGGCTTCTAAAACATAGATACTTAATGTTCTACCATTATTATATGTATATTATATGAAAATTGCCTTATCTGAAGATACTGGAATCTGAAGCACACATGATCAATGATAGATCTTTGACACACAAAAGAACACATTACCATCTTTTGGATATGTTAATAAAAAGATGTTTGATTGAAGCTTAAGGAGATATACTAGGGATATAGTAAAAGGGAAATTAAGCTGAAAAAGTAGGCTAAGGTCAGATCATGAAAGGCCTTGAATACCAGGTCAAAGACATAAGGATTTTGTTCAAAAGTAGTCTAAGAAGCAGTATGTACCTGGATTTAGAGGAAACAATTAAGATAGGAAAATCTCAGTGGCTTTTGGAAGAATCAGATAAGTTTAAGTTCATGAAAATCTGAATGACATTAGTAGCAGTAAGAACAGAGAAGGACTTGGGCAAGCATTGAGAAATAGGAAGTTAGAGTTCAGGAGAGAAGGTGGTACAGGGGATACAATACTTAATAATAAAGCAATACTGTACTTTATGTTTTATAAAGTATTTTCACTTGAAAATCCCAGACACAGCTGAAGAAATGCAATCTGCAAAAGACAGAAACATGCCAAAGACAAATCCTTAGGGTAATTATCTATGCACAGGGATGAGGAGGAGGACAAGTGCCAAAGAAAATGACAGAGAACAGAGAAGATACTGTCGTCAAGGAAGAGGAAATGACAAGGTGAGTGAGCAGGAAGAGGGATAGTTCACTGTAAAATGAGAGCCAATATGATAAGGACTAAGAAAATGAGAAATGAATTTTGGTGACTTTCAAAAGTTGTGTTGGTAGTAAGGTGAAACAGACTATAAGGAGTTTAGAGACAAGTGGATAATCAGATCATTATAAACTACTCCTTTATGAACTTTAGAGGGAAGAAAGGAGAAAGGACAAATTCTGAGGGGACCAAGTACCAAGGAAAGTAACTGAAGTATATACACAGGCTCAAGGAGAGGAAGATCCAGTGAAAAATACTGAAGATATACAGTAGAAAAGATATACCGTAAGAGGAGTTCCTCTTTGCTTATCAGAACAGTTACCATGGGACACGTGGGTGACTCAGAGGTTGAGAGTCTGCCTTTGGCCCCGGGTGATCCTGGGATCCCGATCAATTCCCACATCAGGCTCCCCGCAGGGAGTCTGCTTCTGTCTCTGCCTGTGTCTCTGCCTCTTTCCCCCTGTCTCTCATGAATAAATAAAATCTTAAAAAAAAAAAAAAGAAAAAGTTACCATGATAAATTCAAATTTCTTTGTAATTATAGGGCTCTCTCAAAAGATAGCAATTGCTCATAAGAACCATATATATCTTCTTCAATACTGTATCTGTAAGCACCTACCAGATGTGTGGGACACAGTGGATAAAAAAATACCTATAGTATAAATGTATGGACCTGGGAGTTAGACCAATCTCCCTCTACTTCTAAGTAACTGTTGAAGAATTGCTGACTCTATGGAAAAAGGCACCCTCCACTTCCCCTTACCTTCTATCTGGGTTTCAGAAAGAACTTATTTTGATAGATGTTTATCTTCTAGAATGGCTCAGAAAAACCCATTCTTGGCCAAGGGTGTGTGCATGTGTGTGTGCATGTGTGTGTGAAAGAGAGAGAGAGAGAGAGAGAGAGAAACAGCTGGTAATTTAAGAAATTTCAAGGGGTGCCTGGGTAGCTCAGTCTTGATGTCAGTTCAGGTCATGATCTCTGGGATGGGAGATTGAGCCCTGCATCAAGCTCTGCACTCAGTGGGGAGTCTGTATGAGGTTCTCTCTCTTCCTCTTGCCCCCACCCCATGCACGTGTGCTGGTTTTCTCTCTCTAAAGTAAATAATCTTAAAAAAAAAAAAAGAAAATTAATGAAATTATTTTTACAAAAACTCCTTACAATAATGCCAGTATTATTATTTCATAATGAATGGAGTCAAAACGTATTAAGAACATGCTTCATGTGAAGCTAGCTTGTGCTATCTTTGAAAGTAAATTAGTATTTACTATGGTGATCTGTATTTGCTCTTGGGATATTTGCTAGAAATTGATACGCCTCTCTTCTGTGAAGAGAATGAACTGAAATCAGAACTCTTAATGAAATAAGCCGATTGCTAGAATCAGAGCCTGCCCTTTCATCTTCAACACAGGCAAAGCCTAGGCAGAGAAAAGCCTGAGCCAACATATCACAAAAAGTCTTAACACAAGAAGGACCCAGGGCCCAGACTTCTTGTGAGTGGAGGGATGCAATTCTGAGCACAATGGATGAGTACAGCAAAAGCTAAAGGGGTCTTGAAGAGGGCCTTAAGGAGGAAGATTAGAGAGATAGAACAGAAAGTAAGGCAGGGAAGGACATCCTACTCCCAAGACGGAAGCTGGTGAAACTTAGTCCTTTCCCCAGTACTAGATGATGTAATGGAAAGAGTTCATTAGTTAAAACTGTCTTCAAAGATGATGACAGAGTAGGAGGACCCTAGGCTCAACCTTGTCCCACAAATACAATTAGTTAACTATCAAATCATCCTAAGTACCCCAGAAATTCATCTAAAGACTGGCACAGCAAACTCCATAACTAAACGTAGAGAAGACACCATCATGAAGAAGGTAGGAAGTGCTGAGGGGCAGTGAAAAAGATGGGCTACTGCAGTAGGGAGAGAGCCCCAGTAGCAGAGACTGGCAAAAGACAGACCAGCACACAGGTGAGTGCATGGGAAAAATAAATTCCCATAGCAACTGGCTTAGAAAGTGAGAGGGGCCAAATTTCATGAGTTCTGGCAACCAGCAGGGCTTAACACCTGATTAGTAGCAGGTTTGGCTCAGGGAGAGTCTTAGGACATTGGGGAAAAAGGCAGGGCACACAGCCTGTGGACACATAGTGTGGAAACAGTGACCTGATGAGCACCTGGGGCACACAGTGAGGAGATTATTTGTTCATTTTAGAGTGTGTCTCAGAGAGCATTCACAGAAAGACCCCACCAGGTTCAAAGGACTGGCAGGCACCATCTTCCTCTCCCACCCCTCAGTCTAAGCACACAGCCACCTGTGGGAATCAGTGCAGCCCAACACTCGCTACCTAACTTGCTTACACCAAACCCCACCTTCCTGTGCTCCAGAAAAACTGCTTTTCCCAGACATGCCTGCATCAGTCCCAGTGTGATGGCCCCCCTCCCACAGAAAACCAGCCCAAACTCTTGTCCACACCACATCTCCCTATCCAGGAGTCTTGCAGGGCCTCAGTTCCACTGGTGGTAGTAACAGATTTCATTTCACAACAGGTAAAGAAAATCTCTGCAGACAACTGGCCTGAAGGATAAAGCAGCCAGGACACAACAGCAGAGCATACAAAGCACACATTGGAGATACTCCTTGAAGGGCCAGCCTCTGGGGAAGAGGTGTTACTACCCAGCAGGGCACGACAAGACCTCTTCTTCATAAGGCCATTACCCTCAAGAACAGGAGACAAAGTTGACTTTCCTAACACAGAGAAGCAGGCAGAGATTTATACAAAATAAGAAGGCAGAGGAATTTTTCCCAAATGAAAGAAAAGGACAAGGCCACAGCCAGAGATCTAAGTAAAACTGATATAAGTAACATGACTGATAGAAAATTTAAAGTTATGATCCTAAATATATTCACCAGACTTTAGAAAAGAGTGGAAGACATCAGCGAGACCCTCAACACAGAGATAAGAAATAACAGAGCAGAGATAAAGAGCTCAATAAATGAAGCGAGAAATACACCTGGTGCAATGAACAGCAGGACTGCAGAAGCAGAGGAATAAACGAAGGACCTAGAATACAGAGTAATGGAAAGTAATCAAGCTGAACAAAAGAGAGAAAAAAGAATTACATAAAATGAAAATAGACTTATGGAATTCAGTGACTCCATCAAACACAGTAACATTTGTATTATAGGAGTCCCAGAAGAGGAGAAAGGGGGCAGAAAATTTATTTGAAGAGATAATAGCTGAAAATTTCCCAAATCTGGGGAAGAAAACAGATATCCAGATCCAAGAAGCACAGAGAATCCTCAACAAAATCAACAAAAGCAGATCCACACCAAAGCATACTGTAATTAAAATGGCAAAATATAGTGATAAAGAAAAAATTTTAAAGCAGCAAGATAAAAGTTTTTTGTTTTTTTTTTACATTCAAAGGAAGCCCCCTAAAGCCAGCAAAGTATTTTTCAACAGAAACTTTCCAAGCCAGAAGGGAGTGGGCATGATATATTCAAAGTAATGAATGGGAAAAATCTGCAGCCAAGAATACTCTATTCAACATGGCTAGAGAACAGAACAGAAGAAGAGATAAAGAGTTTCCCGGGGGGGGGGGGGGGGGAAACAGTTTTCCCAGACAAAAACTAAAGGAGTTCATGACCAGTAAACCAGCCTTGCGAGAAATATTAAAGGGAAAACTGAGTGGAAAAGAAAGACCAAAAGTGACAAGTGAAGGTAGGAAACTCAGTAAAAATGAATATTTCTATAAAATATCAGTCAAGGAACTCACACAATAAAAGGATGTAAAATATGATACCATATACCTAGAACATGGGGAGGAGAGGTATAAAGAATTGGTTCAAACTTAAACAACCATCAACTTAATATAAACTGCTACATGCAGATGTTATATACAAACCTAATGACAACCACAGATCAAAAGCCACTAATAAATATGCATAGAATAAAGAGAAATACAACCAAATATATCACTAGAGAAAACCAGCAAACTATCAGAGAGAAAGGATCGGAGAAAATCTTCAGAAACAATCACTAAACAGGTAATAAAATGGCAACGAATACATATCTATTGATAATTACTTTGAAAGTTAATGGACTAAAGGATCCAATCAGAAGATTTTAGACCTGAAGACACCTGTAGATTTAAAGTGAGGGGATGGAGAAATACTTATCAAGCAAATGGATGTCAAGAAAGAGGCAAACCAAGAAACAGACTCTTAACTATAAAGAACAAACTGACAGTTATTGGAGGGGAAGGTACTAAACACATAACGGGCATTAAGGAGGGCACTCACTGTCATGACTACTGGGTGTTGTATGTAGGTTATGAGTTACTAAAATCTAAGATTGAAACTAACTATATGTTAACTAGCAGGAATTTAAATAAAAATTTGGAAAAAAAAATAGAAAGCCAGAAGAGCAATACTATTCTAAGACAAATTAGACTTTAAAACAAAGAGTGGACCACTTGGCTGGCTGAGTCAGTGGAGCATGTGACTCTTGATCTTGGAGTTGTGAGTTTGAGCCCCATGCTGGATGTAGAGAATATTTAAAAATAAAATCTTTATTTTTTTAAACAAGAACATTTATTTTCCTGGAACAACAGGCAAAGAAAGACACTATATAATAAAAAAGGGGACAATCCAACAAAAAGATGTAACAATTGTGAGTATTTATGCACTCAAATACATAAAACAATAACAAACATAAAGGGGCGCCTGGGTGACTCAGGAGGTTAAGTGTCCAACTTGATTTCAGCTCAGGTCTCGATCTCAGGGTCATGAGTTGAAGCACCACGTTGGGCTCCACGCTGGGCATGGAGCCTACTTTAAAAAAAAACAAATATAAAGGAACTAATCGATAATAATACAATAATAGTAGGGGACTTAACACCCCACTTACATTGATACACAGATCATTTAAACAAAATATCAACAAGGAAACGATGGCTATGAATGAGCACTGGGTGAGATGGATTTTATAGACATATTTGGAACATTCCATCCTAAAACAGAATTACACATTCTTTTTATATGCACACAGAACATTTTCCAGAACAGATCACATATTAAGTCAAAAACAATACTCAACAAATTAAAAAAGACTGAAGTCATGCCATGCATTTTTTTTTTTTACCACAACTCTATGAAACTAGAAGTCAACCACAAGAAAAAAAACTGGAAAGACCACAAACACACAGAGGTTAAATAACATGCTATTAAACAATGAATGGGTCAATTAGGAAATAAGAGAAATTTAAAAAGACATGAAAACAAATGAAAATGAAATCCTTCAGGACATGGCAAAAGCAGTTCTAAGGGGGAAGTTTTATAGCAATATAGGCCTACCTCAAGAAGAAAAATCTCATAAACAAAGTAAACTTACACCTAAAGGAGCTAGAAAAAGAATAAAACTGAAAACCAGCAGAAAGAAGGAAATAATAAAGATAAGAACAAAAATAAATGATACAGAAACTAAAAAAACAAAAGTGCAGATCAATGAAATCAGTGCTGGTTCTTTGAAAACAGTCAAACTGATAAACCTCTAGCTAACTTATTAAGAAAAAAGAGAAGCACCCAAATAAATAAAATCACAAATGAGAGAAGAGAAATAAATACTACAGAAATACAATTGCAACAGATCATAAAAAAAACTATATGCCAACAAATTGGACAACACAGAAGAAATGGATAAATTCCTGAAACACATAACCTACCAAAACTGAAACAGGAAAATAGAAAATTTGAACAGACCAATAACCAACAAAGAAATAAAATCAGTAATCAAAAAACTCCCAACAAACAGAAGCACAGACCTAGATGGGCTTCATAGGCAAATTCTACCAAATATTTAAAGAAGGGTTAATACCTATTCTTGTCAAACTATCCCAAAAAATAGAAGAGGAAGGAAACCTTCCAAATACATTCTGTGAAGCCAGCATTTACCCTGATATGAAAACCAACTAAAAAACTACAAGAAAAAAAAAAAAGGAAAGAAAAGAAAAGAACTACAGAAGACTATCTCTGATGAACATAGATGCAAAAATCTTCAACAAAATATTAGCAAAGCAAATCCAACAACACATTTTAAAAAGCATTCATCACAATCAAGTGGAATTTATTTCTAGGGTGCAAGGGTGGTTCAGTATTCACAAATCAGTGTGACACAACGAGTCAATAAGACAAAGGATAAAACCCATATGATCATCTCAATAGATGCAGAAAAAGCATTTGACAAAGTACAACATCCATTCATGAAATCTCAATAAAGTGGGTTTAGAAGTAATATACCTTAACCTAATAAAGACCTTATATGAAAAACACACAGCTAACATCATACTTAATGGTGAAAAACTAAGAGCTTTTCCCCTAAGATCAGGAACAAGACTCTCCACTCTCACCACTTTTATTCAGCATAGTACTGGAAGTCCTAGCCATAGCAATGAGCCAAGAAAAAGAAATAAAAGGCATTCAATTTGGCAAAGAAGAAGTTAAACTTTGACTATTTTCAGTTGACATGATACTATATATAGAAAACCCAAAAGACTTATCCTTAATGAGGAAAAACAGAGTTTTTCCCCTAAGGTCAGGAACAACACAAGGCTACTTACTCTCACCACTTTTATTCAACATAGTACTGGAAGTCCTAGCCACAGCAATCAGACAACAAAAAGAAATATAATGCATTCAAATCTGTAAGGAAGAAGTAAAGCTTTCATTATTTGCATAGGACATGATACTGTAGACAGAAAACCCAAAAGGCTCCACCAACATTTTGCTAGACCTGATACACAAGTTCAGTAAAGTCACAAGATACAGAATCAATCTACAGAAATCTGTTGCATTTCTAGATATCAATAATGAATGGGCAGAATGAGAAATTAAGAAAACAATCTCGTTTAAAATTGCACCAAAAATAGTAAGATACCTAGGAATAAAGCTAACCAAGAGATGAAAGACCTATGTTCTGAAAACTATAAGACATTTATGAAAGAAATGGAAAATGACACAAAGAAATGGAAAGACATGCCATAATCATGGATTAGAAGAGTAAATATTGTTTAAAATGTCCATACTACCCAAAGCAGTCTACACATTTAATACAATCCCTATCAAAATACCAAGAACATTTTTTTTTACAGAACTAGAACAAACAATCCTAAAGTTTGTATGGAACAAAAGACCTTGTATAACCAAAGTAATCCTGAAAAAGAAAAGCAAAGCTGGAGGCATCACAATTCTGGACTTCAAGTTATATTACAAACCTGTAGTAATCAAAACAGTATGGTAATGGCACAAAAACAGACATACAGATTAACAGAACAGAAAACCCTAAAATAAACCAAAATTATATTGTCAATTTTCGTCAAAGCCAGAAAGAATATCCAATGGGAAACAGTCTCTTCAACAGATGCTGTTGGAAAAACTGGACAACATGCAAAAGAATGAAACTGGACCAGTATGTTATACCATATACAAAAATAAATTAGAAATAGATTAAAGATTAAATATGAGACCTTCTAAAAATCTTAGAAGAGAGCATAGGTATTTAACTTCTCTGACATCAGCCATAGCAATTTTTTCTAGATAGGTCCCCTGAGGCAAGAGAAACAAAAGCAAAAATAATCAACAAAACTATTAAAAGGAAACTGATGGAATGAGAGAAGATATTTACAATGATGTATCTGATAAAGGGTTAGCACCCAAAATACATAAAAAACTTATAAAACCAAATAATCCAATTAAACAATGGGCAGAAGACAAGAACAGACATTTCTCCAAAGACATACAGATGACCAATAGACACATGAAAAGATGCTCATCATCACTTACCATCAGGGAAATGCAAATCAATACTAGAATGAGCTATCACCTCACACCTGTCAGAACGGCTAAAACCAACAACACAAGAAACAACTGGTGATGGTGAGGATGTGGAGAAAAAAAGAAACTTCCTGCACTGTTGGTGGGAATGCACTGTGGAAAACAGTATCAGAGTTCCTCAGAAAGTTAAAAATAGAACTACCCCATGATCCAGCGATCACACTACTGGTTATCTATCCACAAAATTCAAAAACCCTAATTCAAAGGGCTATGTGTGCCCTGATGTTTATAGCAGCATTATTTACAACAGCCAAGATAGGGAAGTAGGCCAAGTGTCTATCGACTGATGAATGGGTACGGTGTGGTGTGTGTGTGTGTGTGTGTGTGTGTGTGTGTGTGTGTGTATATATGCCTATACATAGGCATATACATAGGCATACACATATATATCATGAAATATTATTCAGCCATAAAAAATGAATTTTTGCCATTTGCAACAACATGGATAAAGCTAGAGAGTATAATGCTAAGTGAAATAAGTCAGTCAGAGAAAGATAAATACCAAATGACTTCACTGATATGTGGAATTTAAGAAACAAATGAGCAAAGGGAAAAAAGAGAGACAAACCAAGAAACAGAGTCTTAATTGTTGAAACCTGATGGTTACCAGAGGAGAAGTGGGTAAGGGGATGGGTTAAACAGGTGACAAAGACTAAGGAGTGCACTTTTAATGAGCACCAGGTAATGTACAGAATTGCTGAATCACTATATTGTACACCTATGACTAATATAACACTATATGTTAACTGGAATTAAAATGAAAACTTAAAAAAAAAAAAACTCCGTGCCTTCCTATTTGACATCTACTTGGCCCACAATAAAAGAACTGTGTAAATCCTTATTATTTATTCAATGTTTGATCTGGGGAAGACTGGAAGTTCTAGGGAAGAGGACAGTACTTCCTTGTGCATTTGTATCTAAGATGTGGCTGACAGGGCACTAGCCCTTCCCTTGTAAATTACTGGAGAGAATGGCCAGCTGCCAAGGGGAATGAGCTTCAGACACGGAGATTACTTCACATAGACAGGACTTTCTGGAAAGATCTGATCAAGCTAAATTGTCCTGAATTCCTTGACTACCCTCAAACCAACTTCCTCCCTCCCAAGGATAAAAAGGAATATTCCAAAGGCAACAAAGATAAAAGGGAGAGGGACAGGTAGCAATGGAGAATAGGTGAGAAACAGTCAACACATAAGTTATGTTTCCCAGTTCTTTCATTAATTAGCTACCTGACCTTGGACAAATTACAACTTCTCTGGGCCTCATAAATAAAATGAGCTGAATGATTTAATCTCTTCTACTAGCAATTCTAATATTCCAAGATAATGCCTATATTTAAAATTCTGCTGAAAATGATATCAAGACTGCTGATCTATAATCTGATCAACACAAATAGCCAACTGTAACACAAGCAGGTTAGTTGGACCACGGTTGTAATATATGTACACATTTATACATATTCTCCTAGTATCTTGTACATGTCTTGGCATAGTAATGTTGGGATATATATATGCTACATATACAGCAGTTAATAAATAGTAGGCATATAGTATATAGTTAATATGCAGAATATATAGTTAATACTAAAAAGCAAAAATGTCTTTAACACATTAATAAATAAACAAATGTAACACTTTTTAGGAATGTAATCTAAAAAGCTGTGAGTATAATAAGACAATTTATATTTTCAAATTTTTAATATGTTGAAGTTTTCTCGGTTGCATATTACAATGTTATAATCTCTAGATTTATTTATTTTTGATAATTATCTACATAGGTACTACATGTGTCTTGGCAAATAAAAAAAACCTGACCAGTGTAAAGAAAATTTAAAGACAGTGCCTCACTGTTTAGCCTATTAGTGAATTTATCTTAAGGTATTAAGAAATATATTATATATAAGTTTATGAATTTATAAGAAATTTTTCATACCAATAAAGAAGAATGGGTATTTTATGATTAACAGAGAAGATCTTATTAAATCACTGCACTGAGTTTATAAAATAAAAATTAAGAAGCAATTAAATGAGCTATTTCCTTTCTCTGTTTAAACATTAGTTTAGGGCAGCCCCAGTGGCGCAGAAGTTTAGCGCCACCTTCAGCTTGGGGTGTGATCCTGGAGACCGGGGATCGAGTCCCACGTCAGGCTCCCTGCATGGAGCCTGCTTCTCCCTCTGCCTGTGTTTCTGCCTCCCTCTCTCTCTCTCTGTGTCTGTCATGAATAAATAAATAAAATCTTTAAAAAAATAAACATTAGTTCGTGTGCATGTACTCTTCATAAGCATGTTACTTATATCTAACACAGTAATTTTGGACAATGTTAATGAGTTTAGTGATGAGTAAATGATCAGAAGGCTATTACAGACCACTTTTTTATGAACTTTAGAAGTAATAAAATATTTTTGTTATAGCAGAACACTTACCTTTTAGAGGAAAAAAAAATCTTAATATTAGAAACTATTATTTGGTTTATAAATTAAGTGTCCACTAATTTAAAGAGCTAATTGCTGGTTTTTAAGCTAAAAGGTCTGTTCTTTGGCTAGCTTTCACTGAAAAGAAGTTTCAGTGTGCACAGAGGCTCAGGCCATGAAGATCAGAGGCTGCAGTGAATCCTAGCTGAGCTACTTACTGAGCTACTGAGCTACTTACTAACTCTTGTTACTTTGGGTAACATAATCCCTTTGCTCATCGATTTCCAAATGAGGAAAGTAAGAAAGAATACTAACAGACTATTTAGATTATTGTGAATATTCATTGAGTTAATATGTGAAAAGTGCTCAGGTATTTTCAGATGTTAAGCACAGCTACAAGTATATATACAGTCCAACAAATTTTCAGATAGTAACATTTCTGCTGAATATATATTAATTAATCTGGTAATTAACTGTTCCATCTAAAGTATAAACAGAAAAATAACATTAATTTGCAAGATACTTGATGTTGCTTCATACTTTAGTGAATATGGTCATTACACATACATACATGACATAGATAAATGCTTAAGGTCTAAAATAATATATCTAAACAAGGGATCCCCGGGTGGCTCAGCAGTTGAGTGACTCCCTTTGGCCCAGGGCATGATCCTTGAGGTCCAGGATCGAGTCCCACATTGGACTCCCTGTTTGGAGCCTGCTTCTCTCTCTGCTTATGTCTCTGCCCCTCATTGTGTCTCTTATAAATAAATAAAATCTTAAAATTATATATATAATATATATATATATAAACAAACAGGGTAAGAGATGTAAATTATTTGACAACCTCTACATCCCTACCTTGATTGCTTTCCTCAACTCTACGTCTAGTTTGCTTATTTTTCTTGTCCTTAACGGTTATTGCCAAAGTATACCACCTGTCCTATCTTAAGTTTCCATGGAAATTTGATACCGAACTCTATGTATTTTCTGTGCAAAGATGACATCTATATAGAAATCGTTTCCTATATAGAAAACAATTAAAAAGTATAAAAGTAAAATTGATAGATAGGATTCAAAACTTTTTGTGGATTTTATAATTGACTTATGAGGTATTAAGGGTTTTCAATTATAAGCAAATATGTTCTGGTTTTCAAAAATAATTTTTTTACAGAACATTTACTTATTTCCTTTTAAACATTTCTACTTGAATTAAGAAGGGTTGCCTTTTAATGTATATTGCAATGTTTTAATATTTTCAAAATACTCCATTTATTATTTTATATTATATTTAGGTGAACTTCAATTTGTTAAAAAAGATCCTTAGTCCAGTAGTATACATTTCATAATAATATTTAAAGATTTTATTTTTAAGTAATCTTTACACCTAACATGGGGCTTGAACTCATGACTCTGAGATCAGAGTCACATGCTTTACTGAGCCAGCCAGGCACCCCTCATAAGTAATATTTAACATGCGATGAATAAAATACATTATTTGTCATTTGAATGTTGTTAGTGTGGCCTCAGGTAAAGAACTTGATAGCTATAGGTTTCTGACTTTTATTAAGCCTCTCAAAAATCATGTACTATAAAAAAATATGAAAATTTAATACTACCTTACCACATAGTACTATTTACTTATACTTACATTGATTAATTTTAATTGAAGACATAGTTTACTGATTTACAATGAATTAAGGCTTTTCAATATTAGTATACTAAAATTCATCACCTCAATGATTTATTTTTTGAGGAAAATAAAACTTTTCAAAAATTAAATCTAGACATACCTCTAACATCAATTGTGTAAATTCTTCATTACTAAGGAATGTAGGTTTCCAGTCCTGTCGGATTTCACTGGCATCTGACTGTGCAGTGATTTCTGTAAAGATTATTTGACACATTAGTGGCATACTCCAAACACAGGGTAGGGGTATAGGGTGGTACAAAAGTCCAGCAAGTTGCCTTCTCTCCTCCCTAAGATAAGAACCACAGGCAATAACATTTACTGGTTTAGGTAGGTATCAGGAGGCCCAGGCATGAGTATGATGAAATACATGGGCTAATGTGGCAAGTTATCTACTTGGATTTGGTCTCTTGGAAATACCAGTCTCCGGTTTTTCTCTGGGGAGCTTTAACAGCCTGTAATCCTGAAGGCCTGAGACTGCTTCCTACTTGATATAATGACCACATAGTAATCAGAACAAGCATATCAGAATCAAGCATTAGGAGGAAATTCTTTCTCCTCATTCTTCTCTTGACATTCAAATGGTGGAACTTAACTAGAGCAGTCGTAAGGACCTGAGCCTAGAGGAAAGGCGCCAAGGAAGTCAGTCAGTCTGCTTTTAACTAAGACTTTATGTTTACCTATTGCCAGGCAGAAAGGTTCCTTCCAATTTGAGATGTTCTATTCTGAATTCATCAAGAAGACTAAATTAAGATTTGGGGCAAAAACTTTAAAGTAATAATCCCAGACTGATTTTTGGTTAGTGCCTTCTTGAATGTTTTCTTAGTGGTAGGAAACTGGTCAAAAATCTGTAGATCCCTGGTTTGGGGGGCACACATTTTAACAAAATTAGTGGTATACCTTGCAACATTTTTCTAATGGATTTAGTTATGAGAAAGCTATTTATAAATAATGAAACCTGAAATATTTAGGGAATAAGTATTTTTGTTTTTAAATGCAGACAAATTAAACCAGGCAAAATAAAAACCTATGTCATAGATTTCAAACTACAAAATATATTCTACTTTGCAGTGAAAAGTAGGAACTAAGGTGTTCTGATTTTGTATTACCAGACATACTGGAAATGCCTATACTACAATATGAAGAGTAACTAAGAAGTCTGGCTAGTAATTCTGTGGAATATAGTCATGCTTTTCAAATTCACATCAGTTGTATACTTCCAGAAAAAGGATTTGAATCCACAAGCAAATCCATCAAGTTCAGTTAAACACAAGCTTAGAGTACTAATAATAAGTATAATAGAATTCCCGGGCAGCCTGGGTGACTCAGCGGTTTAGTGTCTGCCTTCAGCCCAGGTTCTGACCCTAGAGACCCAGGATCGAGTCCCACGTCGGGTTCCCTGCATGGAGCCTGCTTCTCCCTCTGCCTGTGTCTCTGCCTCTCTTTCTCTGTCTATGTCTCCATGAATAAATAAAATCTTTAAAAAAAAAAAAAAAGAATTCCCTTTCAATTTAAGGTAACTTTTATTTTTGTGAGAATTATATACCCAATTTTGAAAAAAAAAAAAAGATCTACATAATGTGAGAATTAATCTTCTATTATCAGGGGCAAATGCATTTCTATGATTTTATTTCATTCAGCAATCATTTATTGAACTGCAATGTCCAAGGGGACTGAGTATGCCAACAAGGGGCACAAAGGTGAGAATACTATCTGCAGAAGTAAAATGTAACGATAATGGTGACAATAAAAATGAATACAAGCAATTTTGACACATTTACACAAGAATCAACAGAATTTGGCAACTGTGATAAGGTACTAAGGAAGATGAAAAAAAATCCAAGTCCTTTCAGGCTTAAGTCCTAAAATCTGAAAGGGTAGTATTTTAAAAATGTAAAAAAGGAAAGCTGAGAGAAAGAGGTGATTTGACAAAATGAAAACGAATGTACAGTGTCTGAGCACATGCAAAAGAAAGAACTAGAAGTTATCTGGAAACAAAAGACTGAAAAATTTACACCTAAAAATACAGATATGGTAGCTTAATAAAGAGGCCAATAGTTGAAGCTATGGAATGAAATAGCCACAGGAAACACTATAGAGAAAGCAAGAACACAAAAGACAAGACATTTAAAGGGCAAAAAAAGAAAGTTTCAGTTAGGAAGGGGAGGTGAATGAAGAAATGCAGCATAGTATAACACAGGCCAAGGGAGGGGGGCGGGAAACAGGAGGATGGATTAAAATTTCCAGTGCGCCTGGATGGCTCAGTGGGTTAAGCTTCTAACTCTTGATTCCCGCTAAGGTCATGATCTCAGGGTCCTAGGATCATGCCCCACGTCAGGCTCTGCACTGAGCATGAAGCCTGCTTGGGATTCTCTCTCTCCCTCTGCTCCTCCCCCTGTTCACACACTCCTACTCTCTCTATATAATAAATAAATAAATCTTTAAAAAAAAATTCCAGTGCATTAAGGTGTATTCAAAAGCTACTGCTATTGTCTGGTTGGTGGCAGAAGGCATGGGGCTGCTTGCATCTGTGAAATTAAGAAAAATAATTTCAAAGAGTGGTGGAGCATAAATCAGCCTGGTAATGCATGACTGAGTGAGCCCAGGAGGAGTGAATAAAAGGTACTAGTTACAAATTCTCCTTTTGAGAAATTTTACTATTTCATTTACATTTGGAAAAGGAAAGGTCCTTCTGTAAGTTTTTCCTCTATTATCTCTGTTACCAAAACATTCAATGTTAACTTTTTCACTTCATGACTCAATTAGTCTAAATGATTTTCTTTGATTAATAATCATACCTTATTTCATACACAGTGTTTATTTCCTAAACATACACTGAAATCATCTTTTAAAATGGTATATAAGGCCCTCATGATGTGGTTCTTGCCTTTCTTTGAAATATGCCCATAATTCTCCAATTCAACTATACCCAATTCCACTGAACTCTGCTTCTCTGCTTTTGCACATGCTATTTCCTATTTCCTCCAGATGAAATGCTATTCTCTCTACTCAATCTAAAATGAAGACTCAGTTGAAAGTTCAACTATTTTTAAGCCTTTCCTGACACATTTTCCCCCTGTGTGTTCTCACAGAAAGTTTATGGTTTACAAACACTACTCACATTCTAAGTATCTCCATTGTAAATTAGCTGTTTATATGTTTGTCTTCCTTGGCTTGGGTTAACTGATGGCCAGGACTGTTATTCTGCACCCCAAAAATCTAGGATATAGTAGGCACTAAATAAATGTTTGTTGAATGAAATAAAGAACATACCAGGAAATCTTTAAAAAAGCAATTGATTTCTTTCTCTCAAAAAAATGTGAGGACACACATCCAATTTTAAGAATCACTGTCAAGATTCTATCATATTATGCTTTAAGGAAGAATCTGTTATTTTAAAAAATCCATCTTATAAAGTTAAAATTTTACCTTTATGTTTTCGTAAAAAATCAATGCTCTTCTGCAGAACAGTAGATTTGTCCATCTTCCTAGCATTACCAGGAAGCATGGATCCCAGTTCTTTAATGAGAACATTAAATTGATCTCTACGTTTCTTTTCAGATTTGTTTCTAGATACTCTGATGGAAAAAAAAAAATTAAGCAGCTTTCAAACAATCCATTTGATTACACACACAGTTTAATACAATGCTTATTCTGGACACAACTATGTACCATGTACTTCTATCAATATAGGTAGTAATAAGTATTTATCCACAAGTTACCAACAATGTACAGTTAATTGGGGCAATAATTTTCTTATCACTGAAGAACTTACATATTAAGCATTTGGCAAACATGTTCTTAGGAAAATGCCAGTAAGACAAGCTTCATTCAAATTTCAGGCTTTATTTAATCTAGTGTTTACCAAGAATTTATATTTTCCTTATTAGGTTATTACGAATATTCCAAAATACATTTGTGGAAGTGCATACAATGTATGAATACAAATTATTCAAAATTACTAGGTAGGAGAAAAGCAGCCATCTCTTATAAGTTTTATATTACAAACAAATCTAAAAATGAAAATCTCTCTACCCTCAGGCTTATCCATACAGTCTTCCTCTTTATTCCCGTATGCCAGGCTGCTCCAGCACAGAGCAATAACCATTTGTTTGCATTTCTTTCTCTCCATTAGGTTGTGTACACCCTAATAACAGAGCCCCAATTTTTTCATCTAAGCACTTAAGCGTAACAACAAACAGTAAGCACTCAAAATATGCATGCCAAATGAATAATTAGTACTGTTGTATGTGAAGCAGTTAACCAGTAAACAAATACCAAGCGGCACCAAGACCTTCAGACAAGTAAATACATTTATAGAGCAATTAATCATTCTATAATACCTCTAATTGTCTACTTTGTGAACTTTGATTTTCTAATTTAGTTTTTGCCTAAGCAAAGTATAATCATATCCCAGAAGGTCAGAAGATAACCTTATTTTATTTTTTTTCAGTAACAAAGAAGCATATATTCTGTTAGTACTGGGAAAAAATAAAATGGTTCAAACCTCTTAATAAACTTAATAGATATTAAATGACTCACTCCATCAAACTGAGTGCTTGCTATAACAAGAGAAACTGAGCTAATAAAGGCTAAGGATACTGGGGAAATACAAGCTCTTTCAAGAAGTTTAGCCAATTCCTATGGAAATTCAGAGGAAGCAGGGATGGCATCCTCACATACTGAAGTAGGTCATGAAGGCTAAGTGAGCAAAGGATGGCAGTGGGGTATATGCAAGGCATTGCAGGTACAGGAAACTTCTACATGAACAAAAACCTGTCAAAAGTAGTTCAATCTGGCTAACATGGCCAATGAACAGGTTGTCTGTGCTTCAGTAGGCTAGAGCTAGGGGGAAGGGGGGAGAAATAAATGCTTGGAAAAAACATGAAGTTTTTAGGTTACATAAAAGGATTTTAATTTAATCCTGAAAGTCATGGGAAGGTACTGAAATGTTTTCCAGCAAAGAAATATGAACAGACCTGCTTGTTAATAAGACCATTCTGCCATCAGAATAAGAGTGATAAAAAGGATCAACGCTTGGTGAAACAAATTAATTTGGCAAATACTCTTGAAAACTTACTGTATGGCAAATACACCTGGACACTAGATGACCATTTAGGAGGCAAGCGCTGTTAATAGAGGTAGTGTGGATTTGAGGCTTAAGAGGCAGAACTTATCCATTCTAGGTAAATCAGACCTGGTTTGCAGTGGGAAGCAGAACAGAAACCTAAGAGGATTCCCATGTTACTAATAACTCTGTTTATTAATGTGAAATATAATATGTGATGCTGGTCTTGGTGGACAGATGGTTTGGAGAGAATTCAAATACAACGAAATTGCCTGTTTCACGTTTTAAAAGATATATACAAGAGGCTTAGATATACAAATCTAGCTATACTCCTTTAGAAAAAATAAATAAGCATCTGAGAATTAGCATATGTATCTGAACACATGAATCGGGATAAAAATAAAAGCCAATATTCATTGCATATTTATGTGTCAGGCATTACTAAAAATACTTGTGAAATCTCATTTATTCCTGTGAGGTAGACTTTATTACCACTTTTCAAGTTACAGATGACAACTTAGGCACAGAGGAGGACAAGCCCAGTGCCATACAGCTACCATGAAGCTGTAATTCAAATCAGCCATTTTTATTCCAAGAGAAGAACATGTACAGAGATCAAATATTGCCAACTCTATGACTGGATCATAACCACTAAAGTAAACTTCACTCCATATTCCATTTAGGCTGGAAGTTTCTAGCCCTTGTGATAATTTCCCTGATGACAGGTCACAGGTGTTTCATTTTGCGGGTGGGTATAAAACTCCCTTTGTTCTTGGTTCCAAACTAAGATACTTGAACTCATAATTGTTTCAGTCACTGTTCGGTGTGGTCCTGCTTATTTCTGACAGTATTGTGAGGTTCTCTGTCTTTTTCCAATGTCTTCCAAAGTCACAGTATTTTTGGTTCCCTAAAAACATTCTCAAAGTCTTCAAAAATAGAATACCCTTAGCTTACCTTATCCATCTATAAACTTGGCCTTTAAAACTGTCCGAGTCAATTCCTTACAGATCTACCTCTTCATTTAGGCATGACTGAAGAACTTTCCTTCACCAGACTGAGGTTAAGGGATAGGGATTGTCCTATATACTTTTAGCTTCAAATCCAAGCCTTTTTATTTCCTTGAATACACCATAGTTTCCTCAAAATCTTCTTCTGAGATATATTTTATCATTCATTAAAGTATTCAGCAACTTACCTGGTTACTGTGAATATTTTTCAAATCCCAGTAACTCCCCCTCTTTTTTTTTTTTTTTTTTGCTAAATGCAGACATGTAAGAACTATTACTTACTACATGTTTATCTTTTGTATCTGTCTATAATACAACAACATTTACCCTTGTCTAAGCAACCATATAGTTCAACACAGAAAAAAAACATAAAGTGTTTACTATTCACTCTGAGGGACTACAAACTTTGCTGTAATGCTACCTGGGCCTTTCTCCTCCTTATTATAATTAACTGCCAAGGCTCCTACTTTAGGTGGAAGCCCCCATCAATACCACGATGGCTTTAGGTCCCATTCCCTCACCTACTTGAGGATACCTCTCCAACAATTCTTCCCTCCCTCTCCCCACTGTCTACTTTCCCTTCTACTGGGAAAATGGAGACATGTGGAGACCATAGAAGCCTACCCTGAAAGAACTCTCAATCGCCAAAGCTGAAACAATTTGAGCAACAAAATAGAACAGCACTGGAGTATAAACTAAAGTATAAAAAAACGAGTCCATACAGAGATATATATATATATATATATATATATATATATATATATAATATATATATATTATATAAAAGGGAAACATTTTTTTTTAAACAAGTATTCCAAATGTGTGTAGATATCCCCTCCTATGGGAGGTGGAGCTTAATTCCCTCCATCCCTACTCTGAAGGTAGGCTACACTTACCGACTTGTTACCAAAGAACAGAGCAAGTTAAGGGGAAAACAGTAACTATAATGGTGAATCTGGTAAACCCTACCTTAGCAAAGGGATGAAGGTTAACATTCCTAGTGATGTCT
The DNA here is from genome assembly GCF_905146905.1 of Nyctereutes procyonoides. Classification (NCBI taxonomy): domain Eukaryota; kingdom Metazoa; phylum Chordata; class Mammalia; order Carnivora; family Canidae; genus Nyctereutes; species Nyctereutes procyonoides. The sequence continues at coordinate 7,360,832 of NW_026575021.1, read as the reverse complement.
TATAGATATTATATACTCATAATATGATGTGATGAGATGAGCACTTTTACAGGATAACTTTATTTAAATTACAAACTGCATACTGATATTCTAAGCATTTCCAACTTGCCAATATATCTAAGTTGTTAAGGCAGAGAGCTTTTGGAAATCACTGTTTTACTATTTACTCTTACATTTGCTTATTATTCATTTATTATTTAACATCTTAAATTGAACTACCTTTTTGCTTTGTCCTTGTCATCTTCTTCCACCAACCCATCAAAAATACTACCATCTTCTCTAAAAGAAAAAAGAAAGTAGATAGAGAAAATAAGAGCAGACTCATTAAGCAAGAGCAGTACCAACATAACATGTGAATCAAATCAGTTATATCCTAGGATTTTTGTAGAGTAAAAAATTGTACAAATTCAAACTCAATTAATTGTTAAGTTGTTTTCTAATAAATATTAAAAAATTAAAGTTTACCCATGTTTAATTGTATTTTTAAAAAGCTTATCATAAATGTGAATTGTAAAACTTATGTACTATATATACATGCTAAAAAAAACCAAACAGAATTTAATCTAATCAGAGGTTAATGTCGTTTCAAGCTGTTAGTATTCAGTGAAAATCCAGAAAGTCAGCGTATTTACCATTATATAAAATGATTCATTTGAAATTATTTTTAATTATAAGAGCATAGCTTAAAAATTTATTGAGACATTCATGTTATAAAATCACAAATCACTCACTCATAAACATCATAATATCTAGCTTTAACTTATATTAATACATTTCATTCATTACTGATTCATTTGACAGTATTTATTAGTACTCATGTGCCAGGCTCTATTCTAGACATGATTACAGAGCAGTTAATCAAACACGGAGATCCCTGCTCTCTTACAGCTTATTTTCTAGTAGAATGAAACAAATCAAGAAAGGAATATACAATGACAAGTTTTAGATTTTTTTAAAAAGGGATGATTGTTTAGGTACTGTGATGCTACCTTAACCTGAGTGGTTAGGGAAAGACGTGCTGAGGGTCGGACTTTAAGCTCAGATCTAAGTGACAAGAAGGGGTTGGTAATGGAAAGATCTAGGGGAACAGCATTCTAAAAACGAAATCAAGAGCACTGGGGGCTAATTCCTTAACCTTAAGTAGCAATAGTAAATAATTTCATATGAGCTTTACATGAATTCACAATTCACTATTTTAACCACACCTTTCCATGGCCTATAAAGCACATATAGTGCCTGCTGGATCCACTGTTGAGAACATCTACAAATCTTGTATCATAGAGCTCCATGTCTGGACTTTCAGGGTTCCAAGTACGCATTGCAATTTATGAAAACTTCTGTATGTACATGCACTTTACTGAGGAGAGAGTCCATAACTTCCATGATATTCCTAGATATAATGAACTCATATTAAGAATCACTGCTTTGGGCAGCCCGGGTGGCTCAGAGGTTAGCGCCGCCCTCAGCCCAGGGCGTGATCCTGGAGTCCCAGGATCGAGTCCCACATCAGGCTCCCTGCATGGAGCCTGCTTCTCCCTCTGCCTGTGTCTCTGCCTCTCTCTCTCTCTCTGTGTGTCTCTCATGAATAAATAAATAAAATCTTAAAAAGAAAAAAAAAGCATCACTGCTTTATGTCTGAACACAGAGGTTATCTCTAGATATCATACTGTCTAGAATGGGAACTGGCAATCACCAAGAAGCATAATACCATAATTATATTTAATTTCTCAGGAGCACTGAAGGAACATCCCTTCTGAGGGATAACTACACTTACAGTCCACCTGAAAATATGGCAGGGCTGCAGGTAGGCCTCTCTAAGCAAACTCCTTGCCCCTTAGGTCTTAAGTTCTGGTAGAGTACATATCTTCACTGTTTATCTCACAGGAAAAGGGAGACAGGCTGGCCCCAGATGTCAAAATTCACACTTCTGTCTACAACTCTAGCTACAAAACTCTTAAAGAATCCCCTATAATAAAAATACAAGAACTTCAGTGTCAGGCAGACCAACACAAGTCATAATTCCAGCTCAGCACTTAACTATGTGACCTTAAACAAATTATTCAACCTCCCTGACCTATCCTTTCCTCAGGTGTAAAGTCTAATGGCATTATTATGAGGTTAAGAAGTAACATATAAAAAGTACTCAACAACAAAGAGCTGTCAAAGAGTAAGAGCTTAAAATATGTTACTGTATTTCATCAAATTAAAACCACTGATTTTTATAAAGATTTATCAGTATTTCATGTGACACCAAGAAGGAAACTAATGCTACCAATTAAACTATGGATAAGACAATTGTAAAATGAATCTCAGTGTCAGAGGTGTTAAAATGTTAAAAAAAAAAAGTTTTAAGATCAAAGAAACAAGGTTTCTCCTCCTGGCAGGAGTATGATTTAAGGATTTTAATTTTAACTAATAAAATCCTAATTATAGTTACCACTTATCAATCACAAATGCTAAGATGCTTAAAGGGATGGAGGTAGCACCAACAGATAAGGAGAAAAAGAACAAGACATAAGATTCCATAAGGTGCCAAGGAAACATCTGCAGCTGTCACAGTTTCTTTCAGAGTAGCTCTGACCACTCAAAATTACAATTCAAGATCTGTTTAGGACACAACCATATGCTGCTGACTTTGGCTATAGACAGTTATCAATATGTCATATTATTACACTATGTTCACTCAATACAGAAATTGAATGTAACAGGAATTATGTTTAAACATGAAACATGTTCAAAGGAATTCTGTTTAAACATGAAATGGTATAGACCATCACTCTAATAATAAAATTTAAAATAGTTTGATAGGATTAAAAACAAAGAGTTTCTAAAAACATACCTGTCAACAATCGAGCTCATTTTACTACAGCTTACGGTAAACAACATAACATATTACGTTTTCGTCTTGTGGTAGACATTTGTACTTCTCCTTGGGTGGAAGGGAAAATAAAAAGTCATTAGTCTGCAAAAAAAAGTTATTTCTACAAATACAGTAATGTTGAGAAACACTGTATGTTATCACAGAGAATATAAATGTTTTGGTCTGTACCCAAGGTTGAAACACTACTTTTAAACAAATACCTTTGGCTAGGGCACAGGTGAGTCATTTTTCCTTCTAAAAAAGGAATACAGGGGGAAAAAATTTATGGATTCATTTTCTATTATAAAGTAATAAAAAAATGCTCCTCTTTTTAGTATATATATATTTTTAAGATTTTTTAAAAAAATTTATATATGCATGAGAGACACAGAGAGAGAGGCAGAGACATAGGCAAAGGGGAGAAGCAGGTCCCTTGCAGGGAGCCCAATATGGAACTCAATTCCAGGACTCTGGGATCAGGTCCTGGGCTGAAGGCAGACACTCAACCACTGAGCCACCCAGGCATCCCAGTATATATATTAATTAGAGTATATAATTATGAATAGGCTATAATTCAAAAAGATATATACACTCCTATATTCATGCATCAATATTTACAACAACCAAGATATGGAAACAATCTAGGTTGCCCATCAACAGAATGGATAAAGATGTGGTGTGGGTGTTGGAGGAATATACAGTGGAATATTACTCAGCCTTAAAAAAAATAATGAACTCTTGCCAATCTTGACAACATAAACAAAACTAGAAGGTATCATTCTGGGTGAAATAAGTCAGACAGAGAAAGACAAATTTCCTATGATTTCACTTATATGTAAAATCTAAAACACAAAACAAAACAGAAAGAGATTCATAAATACAAATACAACTGGTAGTTGCCAGAGGGGAGGGGACTGGGAGGATGAGTAAAATAGGTGAAGAGAAGTAAGGTGTACAAACTGTCAATTACAAAATAAATCAATCATGGGAATAAAAAGTATAGTATAGAGAATATAGTCAATAATATTATAATAACACTGTAAGGTGACATGGTGAGCACTGTATAATGTACAGAATTGTTCAATCACTGTTTATACCTGAAACTAATATAACAATGTATGTCACCCATTCTTTAATTTTAAAAAATCTAATCAACAACAAACATTTGTTGAAAGCCTATCTTCTATTAAATAGTAGGCTAAGCTTTAGGGATACAAGGATAAAAGATACACTCGCTGTAGGCAAAAATCTGCAAGGGAACAGGGAGACAGAGGAAATTTTCTTGATGACAATGAGTTTGTCAGGTAGTCTAGATTGCTGTCACTAAAAATATGGTTCAGAGACCATCGGCACTAGCATTATCTGAGACCTTGTTAAAAGACAGTCCTACTGAATCAGAATCTACATTTTAACAAGGTCCCCATGTAATTTGTATGACCATTTGAAAGAAAGCCACAAGAATGGCAATTTGCAAAGGTACAGGCCTTTATGAGACAAGGGAGCATCCTATTTGAGAAACTTAAGAGGTTTATTAGCATTTTCTTTAGAGAAATATCTAGTCATGTTACAACCTGAAGTTTAATTTCTAGACCATAAAGTGAGAATAAGAGTGGATAGAAGGGTGAAGGGAAGGTAAGTAGAAAAGAGCCTTACTGGGCGGCTGACTGGCTCAATCAGTATAGCATGTGACTCCTGATCTCGGGGTTGTAGGTTTGAGCCCCACACTGGGTGCAGAGATATGGAAGTGGGGGCGGGGGGGGGGAGGAAAGGATGAAGGGAGGGAAGAAGGAGGGAAGGAAGGGGGAGGGAGGGCAGAAGGAGAGGCCTTATTATAAAAAGTCTCATGCCCACATTGAAAGAATTAACTACTTTAAAATGGAATCATAAGCCTAAAATCTGTCACCCTATATCTGAAATATAAAGATTTTATTCACACAAGATACTTATATCCTATAGTTGTGAGTTAAATGTTGAACCACTTTAATGCTAATAAAATCCCTAACGGTTTTGAGGCATAAGAAATTCTACTTTAACTATTATATCTTTTATTTAAAATTTAGAAAACAGTGTAAATTAATGTGTAACTCTGAGAAAAGATGAAAGATGTCCCAAGAGCATGGGATTCTGAACTATTCTATCACTGTTTTCAAATGGACAGGCATGAAGGAGCAAGTGAATGGTCCTTGCTCAATGATGCTGCAGTGCCCATGTGGTTATGGCTGCAGAAGTGAAACTGCGAAGGGCTAAGAACTCTTAAAAGAAAATGAGTGAGGAGTCAGAGGTAAAAATAAAAACTAGCACTCAATAATAAAATACTGGTTTTAAGTGTCTGGGTCAACATTAGCAGATGAAACATGGAATTACACAATCTGAGAGCTAGATTGTATTTTATTTTTTTTAAAGATTTTATTTATTTATTTATTTATTTATTTATTTATTTATTTATTTATTCATGATAGAGAGAGAGAAAGAGAGGCAGAACACAGGCAGAGGGAGAAGCAGGTTCCATGCCAGGAGCCTGATGCGGGACTCAATCCTGGGACTCCAGGATCGCGCCCTGGGCCAAAAGCAGGTGCCAAACCGCTCAGCCACTCAGGGATCTCCTGAGAGCTAGATTTTAAAGATGACCTAAGTACAAGCCCCACCTCTCCATGGCCTAAGAAACATACCGTGTTATCATCACGGTAATAACAGAGGCTGATTCTATCACTAGTAAAAAAAAGAAAAATGCAAAACTAACACCCAAGTTGGATGAATTAAAAAAGGACAGTTTCACTTTAAAGTAAGAAGGCCAGATCTGAGCCTTATGTGGCACCAAGTATATGTTTTTTTAATTATCAAAAGATAGAAAATAGGGCAAACTAGAAAAGGAAAAAAAAAGACCCCAAAAATTAGAGCCATCCTGACTGAACCCAAAATGATTTAGAGCATACAGGCTAATGCTTTATTAGGCTATTTTACTAAAGTTGATTAACAATATTCTTCCAAACATGTATTGTGCTGCAAAGTGAACAACGTAAGACTACTATATGTATCTTGGGACACCTGGGTGGCTCAGCGGTTGAGCGTCTGCCTTCGGCTCAGGGAGTGATCCCAGAGTACTGGGATCGAGTCCTGCATTGGGCTTCCTGCATGGAGCCTGCTTCTCCCTCCGTCTTCTGTCTCTGCCTCTCTCTCAGTGGCTCTCATGAATAAATAAATAAAATCTTAAAAAAAAAAAAGACTGTATCTCTAACAGTCTAGTCCAAGATCTTTGGATCTCTCCTTGTCTAGCCACCAACTGAAAAACAAGCTATATTTAAGGGAAAGGTATGTAAAGAAGTAAAACAGGCCCAACTAAGTACTCTAAAGCCAACTGTGAGAAGATTTCTCTTAACTTCTTTAAATGGTGTCAAATTAATTGTATCAAACCACAGTGGTAATGCAGGAACAGCCAAAACGTCTTGTTCTGGAACTACTCTAGGCCTCACATTTTCAGTACCAAAAAAAAAAAAAAAAAAAAACTGTCCAGAATCACATTGCCCATGGTATGGATTCTAAGGATTCAGTTTTTTCTTTAATATTTTATTTATTTATTCATGAGACAGAGACAGACAGAGAGAGAGAGAGAGAGAGAGAGAGAGGCAGACACAGGAAGAGGGAGAAGCAGGCTCCCTGCAGGGAGTTTGACATGGGACTCGATCCTGGGTCTCCAGGATCAGGCCCTGGGCTGAAGGTGGCGCTAAACCCCTGAGCCACCTGGGCTGCCCTAAGGATTCAGTTTTAAATAACTAAGTGATGTCCCTACACACAGCAAAGTATTTCAAGTATATAATCTAATACAGATCAAATTTTATCATTAAAAGTCTTCCTTCTTGGGGCGCCTGGGTTGAGCATCCAACTCTTGATTTCTACTCAAGTCATGATCTGAGTCTTGGGACAGAGCCCTGCATTAGGCTCCATGCTGGGTGCAGAGTCCACTTGTCCCTCTGCCCCTCCCCCTGCTCATGTGCTCTTTCTCTCAAATAAATAAGTAAAATCTTTAAAAGTCTTCTTTCTTAAATATTGACATTACTATGCCAGCATGGTATGCAATAATGTCTTTGAAAGGATCAGTTACAGTTACTAGAATCCAAATTTCAAATTAAATTACCAAGAATCAAATTTCAGCTAGGAAGGAATCAAATGCTCCTTTACTTAAGCAACTTGAGCTCAACTTCACTCAGTGAGGACTTCCCAGCTTTCCAGTGATGATATTATTTTATGATGATAAAGGGCAAGGATGGTATAAGTCTTTTAAAATATCACTTTAAGGGATCCCTGGGTGGCGCAGCGGTTTAGCGCCTGCCTTTGGCCCAGGGCGCGATCCTGGAGACCCGGGATCGAATCCCACGTCGGGCTCCCGGTGCATGGAGCCTGCTTCTCCCTCTGCCTGTGTCTCTGCCTCTCTCTCTCTTTCTGTGTGACTATCATAAATAAGTAAAAATAAAAAAAAAAATTAAAAAAAATATCACTTTAAAAACAAGCTTTAAAAAAATATTCATGAAATGAGGAGATATTAAAAACTAAGACATTTTATAAAACATTCAAATTTTGCCAAGTATAGAAGCAGATATGTTTTTAATTCAGCATGCAACATTAAACATAATTAACAGAAAATCTCAGTGCCTAGAAATCTATCTTTGGAAAAGAATCCTTATACATAAAACAACATGTTCTATATTAAAAATAAACTGTGCAGTATCTAATGACATGATACTGTCCTCTGAATCCCATTTGTTGTCACCTCTCAAGGCTTTCTATTCCTACATCACAAATCCCTCTCTTGATAATTGGATTTTTCTGATCGACATCTTAGTATTTTAACCTTAAAAAACAAAGCAAAAACAAATCTTGACCCATCAACCCCCTTCAGGTACTGTCTGTCCTTTTCTGCTCTCTCTCACAGGAAAACTGCATGGCAGAGGACAATTGTTGTTTCAACATCTTTAATTCCATTCTCTCCCTTACTTTAAAACTTAGTGTTTATTTTCACCAACGTATACATGTTCAGAGTCTAAAGTGTCCACATAGTTTTAGAAGACTTATTAAAAAATCAGAAGTCTTCTGTCCTCTGATCTCCATTTCCCACTTTCCACCACTTTCACCTCTTGAACCATTTCTTCTGGCAGTCTATGCTCTGATATCCTTTGTCACTTCTTGATTCCTTCTGTTTTAAGTGGGGATGCCTACACAGTACCAATTTATTCAAGCTGTGCCAATGTAATTATTAAAATGTCTCCTTCTGTTCAAGTCTTATTTTTCAGGCATAATTCCCCTAAGAAAAATAAGAATTCAGTTCTCTTTGACGTCTCATGTTTACCTCATATACATGCACTCTTGCCCAAATTCTCAGTATCATAATTTTGGCGAGGTGGTTATACTCAGAGTTAACATTATTATATGGCTCTCCAAATGCAATTCACAGCTGAGCCATACAGCATACTACAATTGCTTCCCTTTTCTAAAATAAGCTTTCCTAGAGTTAATAATTGTTTTTTACTGACTTAGATTGGCAACAAATCAGCCTGTGTTTAGTCTCACTCTTACTCCTGTTTGCAGAAGTAGAGTGCTCTAATTCCTAACATTTTAGAGGCTCTATAGTGTCATAAAGTTTGTTCTTCAGCATTCTCACAGCTGGCTTAGATTCTTAGATCTAGAAGATAGATATCATATTTCCATTCATTTTTCAGCTTCCAAAATTCTGTTGTAATTGTTTCCCATTCTCTTTATTTTTGCGCTATCTTTTGTTAAAAAAAAAAAAAAAAACCTACTTTAGCGTTAGTGGAGTTTCAAGAAGAAATAGAACTTAATCACATTTTTTTGGCCATCTTTAACTGGAAATTCCCCATTTTCTCTTCATCAATTTTATTCAGGCATTCACCCTCACCCACTCCCACTGAGACTGTTCTCTCTTATTAGTTATAAATGACATTCATGTTGCCAAATCTAATGACTGCTTTACTATTTTACCTCTGAGTAGCATGTGATGTAACATAACTGATCACTTCTGCATTTATTAAATATTTTTCTTGTTTTGCCTTCTGTGACAGAACACTTTCCTAATTTTTCACCCATCTCACTGGCTGTTTCTTCTCCTCTAATACTGGCATGTCCCAAGGCTAACTCCTTCTCAATCTACGTATACTTTCCTAGATAATTTCATCCAGACATATTCCTCTAAGTATCTCTCTATGCCAATAACTCCCAAATCCACACCCCTAGACCAGAATCTAAACTTCAGAGTTATCTATCCAACTACCTTTTTGATATTTCTACAGATTTTACAAGTGTCTAAAATATTATGCAACAAAACAGAACACTTGACCTTCTCTAGAAATTTGCTCCTCTCCCAATTTTCTTCTCCAACCTGAATTCCATATACTCTTTCCCTCATTTATATTCTGGTCACATTTTCTCTTTCTATTCTTCAAGCATTCCTTGGTCATTTTTGTTTACTGCCTATAAATCTCCTCTCTCAGATCTTCACAGGGCTGACACATTCTTGCCATTCAGATCTTAACTGAAATATTCTTCTTCAGTGAGGGCATTTAAATATTTCACTATTTCTTTCAATAATGAAAGTAGTCACTAGTCTCTATTATCCATTTTAATTTGAGGCATTGCACTAACAACAAATGTTTCATTGGTTTACTATTTGTCCTCCCTCCCTTTAGAATGCAACCCTAATGAGAGCAGGGACAGCTTCTGTCTTATTCATCACTGTATTCTCAGTTTCTAAAATAGTAACTGAATATAGCTGATACAATAAGCATTTGGAATAAAATACAACAGGAAAAATTTTTAAATAAAACATTCCCCAAATTAGTGTGTCAAAATAACTTACGGATTCATTTTTGTACTTTGCTGGAAAATGTCATTCCAAAGTACATTCTAAGATATAACTTTTTCGTTACCTTTTGTATTTTTTTGGCTCTTTTGAACTGATTCTTCAGAAAACTATAGGTTCAACGTATTCTTCTATATGGCTGACCATCAGTATCAGAATTCTGTTTAAACAACAAAAAAATTTATTAGATTTACTCAATTTACATAGAAATTTATCATGAAAAATTTTAAGGTAATTTTTACACATAAAATTTGAACTTAGTCACAAAAGTGTACATAACAAATGTTAAACTCTACAAATTGTTTCTAATTGTTTCTAAAACTTAAGGAATAAACGAAAACAATAACTTAATCCTAGTACAAAAGTTAAAATGCAAAAGTATGAAAATAACTATACTTACAAAAATACATTAAGAAGATACACAATAAAAAGATATAATTTGTGATGTTGAAAACAAAATGTGGAAAGGAGAGACAAGTAAAAGAGTTAAAATTCTAAAGTGCCATCAGTTTAATATGTCAAGATTATAAAATGTTTTATGTAAGACCCATGGCTAAGCACCAAGAAGACACCTATAGAGGATACACAAAAGGAAATGAGAAAGGAATCAAGCATGTAACTAAAAGAAAAAACCAAAACAACAACAAAAACAAAGAAACAAAGGAAGGCAACAGGAGGAACAAAGTAACAAAAAACAACAAGACAGTCAAAAATAAGTAACAAAATGGACACAGTAAGTCTACCTTATCAATAATTACTTTAAGTGTAAATGGAAGAAAGTCAGCAATCAAAAGAGAGTAGCTAAATGGATCAGAAAAAGTAAGATTCAACCATTTGTTGTCTACAACAGACTCTCTAGATTTAAGGACATACAGCAGATAAAAGTAAAAGTGAAAAAAGATATTCCATGCAAATGTAACCAAAAGAGCACAGGAGGGGCCATACTTCTATCAAACAAAAGAAACTTTAAGTCAAAAACTGACAAGAGGCAAAAAAGGACGTTATATAATGATAAGAGAGTCAATTCATCAGGAAGATGAATATACGTAGAATATAAGTATATACCAATAATATATACACCCAACTTGAGAACACCCAAGTATTGAAACAAACACAGATGGAACTGAAAAGAGAGAACGCAACACAATACAGTAAGAGATTTCAATATCCCAGTGTCAACAAGGATAAAACATCCAGACAGAATATCAGTAAGGAAACAGGCAACCTGAATAACATTATAGACCGAATCAACTTGACAGACATATACAGAACATTCTGCCCAACAGCAGCACAATACAAATTCTTCTCAACTGCATATGGAACATTCTCCAGGACAGATCACATATTGGGTCACAAAATAAGTCTTAACAAATTTAAGAAGACTGAAATCATACAACTATCTTTTCTGCTGACAATGGAATGAAACTAGCAATTACACAAGGAGAACTGGAAAATTCACAAATGTATGAAAACAATATACTCTTAAGCAGTGGATCAAAGAAAAAAATCAAAAGGGAAATTAGAAAATACCTGGAGACAAACAAAAGCATAACACATCAAAACTTATGGGATGCAGGAAAAGCAGTAGTAACAGGGAAGTTTATAGTGGTAAATACTACATTAAAAAAGAAAAAAAATTAGGGAGCACCTGGGTGGCAAAATTAAGCATACAACGCTTGGTTTTGGTTCAGGTCATTATCTCAGGATCATGAAAATCAAGCCTGGTAACCAGCTCCGTGCTCTGCACAGAGTCTGCCTCAGATTCTCTCTAACCCTCTGCCCTTTCCCCTTGCACTCTCTTTCTAAAATAAATAAATATATCTCATAAATAAATAAAACAGACTCCAGCTTTTTTAAAAAAGGAAAAGAGTATCTCAAAACTGAACTCTAAATTTACACTTCAAGGAATGAAAAAAACAAGTCCAAAGTTAGTAGAAAGAAGTAAATAATAAAGACTAAAGCAGGTGTAAACAAAATAGGATAAACAATAGGAAAAAGTGAAAAGAGAACTTTTTAGAAAAGATGAACAGAATTGAGAAACCTTTACCTAGAATAAGAAAAAATAGGAGAGAAAACTCAAAATCAGAAGTGAAAGATGTACAATTGACACCACAGACATAAAAAGGATCCTGAGACTACAATGAACAATTAGACACCAGCAAACTAGGTAACTTAGAAGAAATAGATAAATTCTTAAAAATATACAACCTACCAAGACTGAGTCATGAATAAAATAATTAGGACAAACCTAACCAAAAAGGCAAAAGACCTGTACAAAGAAAACTACAAAACACTACTGAAAGAAATTAAAACACAAATAAATGGAGGCAAGTCTACAGCGGACATACACAGGATGGTTACAGAAGATTTAATATGATTAAAATGTCCACATTACCCAATGTCACCTACAGATTCAATGCCATTTCTATATCAAAATCCCAATGGCATTCTTTGCAGAAATTGAGAAAAAAATCCTAAAATTCATATGGAATAGATCTCAACTAGTTAAAACAATCTTGAGAAAAAAAGAACAAAGCTGAATGCCTCACACTTCCTGACCTGTAAACATATTACAGAGCTAATCAAATGGTATGGCAGTGGCATAAAGATGAACATACTGACCAAAGGTAAAGAAGAGAACACCCAGAGATAAACCTAGGCATATATGGTCAAATGATCTTCAACATGTGTGCCAAGACCACAACACTGGAAAGCATAGTGTCCTTAACAAATGGTGCTGGGAAAACACTATACCCACATGCAAAAGACTGAAACTGAATGGACACTATCTTTTTTTTTTTTTTTTTAAGATTTTATTTATTTATTCATGAGAGAGAGAAAGAGAGGCAGAGATACAGGCAAAAGGAGAAGCAGGCTCCATGCAGAGAGCCTGACATGGGACTCGATCCCGGGTCTCCAGGATCAGGTCCTGAACTGAAGGCAGCACTAAACTGCTGAGCTACCTGGGCTGCCTGAATGGACACTATCTTATACTGTACACAAAAATCAAATCAATATATATTAAAGACTTAAATGTCAGACTTGAAATATAAACTCCTAGAGGAAAACAAAGGGGAAGGTTTCAGGACACTGGATTTGGAAATGAGGTCTTGGGTATGAATACCAAAAGCAAAGGAAACAAAAGCAAAAACTGACAAGAAGGACTCCTTCAAGTTAACTTCTGCACAGCAAAAGAAACAACAGCGTTAAAAGGTAATCTATGGAATGGGAGAAAGTATCTGATTATCTGATAAGGAGTTAATACCCAAAATACAAACAGAACTACAACTCAGCAAAACATCAAAACCCACAAATAACCCAATTTAAAAAATAAGCAAATGACTTAAACATTTCTCCTAAGACACATCAATGGCCAATAGATATGAAAAGATGTTCAAAATCCTTAATCAAAGGGATCCCTGGGTGGCGCAGCGGTTTGGCGCCTGCCTTTGGCCCAGGGCGCGATCCTGGAGACCCGGGATCGAATCCCACATCGGGCTCCCGGTGCATGGAGCCTGCTTCTCCCTCTGCCTATGCCTCTGCCTCTCTCTCTCTTTCTCTCTCTGTGACTATCATAAATAAAATTTAAAAAAAAAATTTTTTTTAAATCCTTAATCAAAAGAGAAATGCAAATCATAACCACAATGAGATATCATCACATCCCTGTTAGAATGGCCATTATAAAACAACAAAAACACAGAGAACAAATAATTTTGGCAAGGATGTGGAAAAATTGGTACTTTGTTCACTGTGGGTGGGAAGGTAAAATAGTACTGCTGTGGAAAACAGAAAAAAAATTCCTCAAAAAACTAATAATACAACTATCATATGATCCAGGAATTCTGCTTCTGGGTATTTATGCAAAAGGAACGAGAGGATCTTGAAGAGATCACTGCACTCCTAGGACCTCGAAGTGAACACTGCAGCATATGCACAAAAGCCAACAGGTGGAAACAGCCTAAACGGTCCATGGACAGACGAATGGATAGAGAAAATGTGGTATATACACACACCAGAATATTATTCAGCTCTCAAAAAGAAAGAAATCCTTTCATACTTAACATGGATGAATCTTGAGGACATTACGCTAAGTAAAATAAGCCAGTCACACAAGAACAAATAAGGCATGATTTCACTTACATAAGGTGTCTAAAGTAGCCAAACTGATGGAAGCAGAAGGCAGAATGGTGGTTGTCAGGGGCTTGGGGAAGGGGGAAATCAGGAATTGCTGATTCAGGAAATCAGGATATAGAGCTTCACAGTCATACAGGATGAAAAAGTGTGAGATCTTTAACAATGTATAGAGTTAACAATACTGCATGCACTTAAAGTTTTAAGAGCACAGATTTCATATTATATGGTCTTTTCACACCATCCATTTAATCTATATATGCCTTTATATTTACAGTGAGTTTCTTGTAGACAACACATAGTTGGATATTGTTTTTTAATTCACTCTGACAATCTGTCATTCAAAGTGATTATTGATATAGCTGGACTAATATCTACCATATTTATTATTGTTTCTATGTATTGCTCTTGTTCTTTGCTCCCACCTTTGTCTTTCACCCTGCTTTCAGCATCTTACATGATTTTCTGAGCAGTTTACAGGATTCCTATTCTTTCCTTTCTTAACATATTGGTTAGGTTTCTTATTCTTTACTTTTAGTGGTTTTTACTTTTTTATTCTTTAGGTGGTACCCTAGAGTTTACAACATACATTTTTAAAGTTTCTTTCTTTTACACATAGATATATTTTTTAAGTAAACTCTACCCTCAACGTGAGGCTTGAACTCATGACCCTGAGATCAAGTCACATGCTCTACCAAATGAGTCAGCCAGGTACCCCTACAGTATACGTTTACAACTAATCCAAGTTCACTTTAAAATAAACACTATGCCACTTGACAAGTAGTATACCTTATAATAACCAAATAATCCTTATTCCTCCCTCTTATCCCTTATAATATTGTCATTCATTTCACTTATATATAAGCATACGTTCATGTTTGTATACACAATCAAATTCATTTCTGCTACTATTATTTTGAACTGTTATGTGAAGTCAATTAAGAATAAAAATAAGTTTGTTGGGGTTTTTTTAGCTTTACCTACTCCTTCATCAATGCTCTTTCTTACTTTACAAACTTCCAAGTTTCTGACCTATACCATCTTCCTTCTCTCTAAAGAACTTCTCTTAATATCTCCGGCAAGGTAGGTCTACCACCAATAAATTCCCTCAATTTGTTTGAGAAAGTATTTCTTCTTCATTTTGGAAGAATAATTTCTTCTTCTTTTGGAAGAAAACGAATCCTAGGTTGGTGAATTTTTCTCTCAATGATTTAAGTATGTTATTCTACTTTCTTCTTATTTGTACCACTTCTGAGGAGAAGTCAAATGTAATTCTTTGTTCTTCTCTAGGTAAGGGGTTTCTCTCCTCTGGCTTCTTTTAGGATTTTTTTCTTTATATCTCATTTTCTATAGTTTGAAAATGATACACCTAGGTGTTGTTTGGAGGGGTATTTATCCTTCTTGATGGTCTCTAAATTTCCTGGGTCTGTGATTTGGGGTCTGAGATTAACTTGGGGAAATTCTCAGTTATTATTATTATTTCAAATCTTTCCTTTTTCCTGATATTCCCATTACACCCATATTACAACTTTTGTAGTTGCCACACAATCCCTAGATATTTTCTTTTCAGTCTTTGCCCTTGTTTTTCATTTTGAGGATTCTAAGATATTCTCTAGCTCAGAGGTACCTGACTCACGTGTCAGGCTTATTAGTTTACTAATAAGCATGTCAAAGGTATTCTTCATTTCTGGTACAATGTTTGTAACTCCTTATCTACCTTCATTCTTAGGCTTTCCATCTCCCCACTTACACTTCCCACCTAGTTCCTGCATACTGTCTATTTTATCCATTAGATCCCTGAGCATATTAATTATAGTTAAATTCCTTATCTGGTAACTCCAACATCCTTGTGCCATGTCTGGCTCTGATATTCGCTCTGTCTCTTCAAATTGTGTTGTCTTTTTGGTATGCCTTATAATTTTTTCTTGATTGCTGGACATGAGGTACTAGGAAAAGGAACTGCTATAAACAGGTCATTAGTAATGTGGTGGTGAGGTGTGGGGGAGTGGAACATTCTACAGTCCAGGATTAGGTCTCAGTCTTTTAGTGAGCATGTGCAGCTGGACTGTGAACTTCATCAATGTTTCTCGGGGTTTTTTTCTCCCTCTTTAGGTAAACTAAGATGGTTCGAGTAGGCAGGCATTTGGTACTTCCTTGCCTCCAGATCAGTTAGACTCTGGTTAACTAGTTTTTCCTAAGGGTAGGTCATGTTAAGAACAGAGTGCTCTGGTATATTTCAAAATGGTTCTTTTCTCTCTACACCAGCTGGAAGCAAGTGGAGATTTTTCTGATATTCACTGTTGGAACCTGGTTAAGCTCCCAGAGGTAAATCTTATGCTACTGTTGAAGTCTCCCTATGACTAGGTCCCCTTGGGAGTTTTTAAGTTGTCAAAGTTACCCATAGTGAGCCTCCGGCAATTTGTCAATTACAGTGCTGATTCTGCACTGGTTTTTCAGGTAGTTTCAGCTTGTAAAGTCTATGACTTTCTGTGTTTGCCTGACTCTCCAATCTTGGGGAGATGACCCTGTGATCAGGTTTTCCCTGTGCCCCCCCTCTCTTATGCATCCAAGGATTGTTGATTTTTCAGACCATTACCTTTTTTGTTTGTTGTTAGGACAAAGTGAGGACACTGTTACTTGTTTTCATTTTCCCATAATAATTTTTTTTAAAAAATTAAAAGTGTCACTTTAAATTAATTTTTAAAATTTTAATGTTTAAATTACAAGTGTATTTTTACCTAGTAACTTTATTTTTTTTATTTTTTTTACCTAGGAACTTTAAAGTAAAAAAAAAAAGGTAGGATAATTTTTTTCAATTAGAGTTTATTACAGTAAAAAAATTACAGAAAAATAAAGGTACAATAAATTAGATTAAGGCTGTCAATTATTCATTTTAAGTCAGTAGGTATTTAAGGATCAACAGAAGTTCAAGCTCTGTGTTAGAGATTATAGGTACTTAATAAATTGAAGAAACTAGTTAACAACAAAGAATTTCTTAGGTCTTTTCCTGTAACAAACCACAGTACAGATTAATGACATGATCTAAAGCATTATAACACCAACTATACAGAGGTTGCCACAGTATTTACTATTTAATAGTTTTCCTGTGAATTAGTTCTCAATAGTTCCAAACATAGGTTCTTTCTAAGAAAGCACTCAAAGTCTGATGAAAGTTTAAATCAAATGCTTGCTTTAAGAATGAACATATATGAATTACCTTCACTGAAGTCTCTACATCAGCTAATATAAAAAAGGCATGACCCAAAAGTGACTGATGTTCATCTTTACATATATTTATTGAAGAGACAACTATTCACATATGGCTGATTCATATTTGGTTTCTCCACTGTCTCCCTACTTTCTGTGTGTATGTGTGTGTACATGCATGCATACTTTAGTTTTCATTTTCACCTTCAAGAAGGTAATTAGGATAAATTTTACTTAAAATTTTTGGTGTGGTAAACTTCATTAACCTGTCGCTTTCAGTTATCAATATTCTTTCACTGACAAGGAAAATTAGGAATTACTATGTTCTAACTAGTTTTCATTGCAGAAGTGGAATATCACTGTAACATTCTTATTGGCAATATTCTTCTATATCATGAGTTCCTTCAAAATAGGAGTAATAGGGATGCCTGGGTGGCTCAGCAGTTGAGCATCTGCCTTCGGCTCAGGGACTGATCCCAGGATCCGAGATTGAGTCCTGCATGGGGCTCCTTTAGGGGAACCTGCTTCTACCCTCTGCCTGTGTCTCTGCCTCTCTTTCTCGTCTCTCATGAATAAATAAAAAAAAATCTTAAAAAATAAAAGGAGTAGTAATTTACTTATTCATCTATTACTACTAGGACCTGTGAGAATATCTGACAAATACTACTCAACTGGCATTGGTGAATAACTGAATTAACTGAGACCCATTCAACCCTGCCACAAAATTAGTGCAAAATTTTACACTCAAGTTTGCTTCTGACCCACCCAATGCCCATTCTAAGTTTTTTTAAAAATCAAGAATATAATTGTATATGCAATATAACAGCAACATAAAAGGATATTTTCGATAGCAAAAGGTGATATATTTTTGAGAAAAGGGAATTTTTTTAATAACAAAATAATACTCTGGGAAATTAAAGGAATCAAATAAAAATAAATGGTCTGAGTCAAAAGCACCTGAGCAACAGGACTGAGTCCCTAAAATGTGCATGAAGCAAAATTCAGAAGTCAGATGCCCATGTCCTAGTTGGTTTTAAGTACTTTGGGGTAGTGCTCTCAAGTCAGAATTAAAGCAGCCAATAAACAGCATGCTTGAGGATTCAGTACAAAACTTAAGACCTATGGAATTTAGAAAAGCATGGATGGAAATCTCTGGAAAATAACCATCCTAAGCCTCAGAATTCCTTTTTTTTTTTTTTAATTTATTCATGAGAGACACAGAGACAGAGGCAGAGACACAGGCAGAGGTAGAAGCAGGCTCCCCAGAGGGGGCCCGATGCAGCACTCGATCTCAGGACCTCAGGATCATGCCCTGAGCCAAAGGCAGATGCTCAACCGCTGAGCCATCCAGGCATCTCTAAGCCTCAGAATTCTTACCTAAGAGGGTTCTTGTAAAGAATAAAAGATATAATGCATAGGGATACCTATTTTTATTAACAAAATAAACATAAATGGCAACTGCCCCTTGAAAAAACAAAAGGCTTAAGCATATGCAGCATAACAAAGGGTTAATATTTTTACCACATCAGGATTTTTTTTTTTTTTTTTTTTTTTTAGATTTTATTTATTTAAGGTTCCTGGGTAGCTCAGTCTGTTAAGCGTCTGCCTTCGAGTTGGGTCATAATTTTGGGGTTCCGGGATCGAGCCCCACAATGAGCTCCCTGCTCATTGAGGAGTCTGCTTCTCCTCTCCACTCCCCTCACTTATGCTCTTTGGCTCTCTCTCAAATAAATAATTTAAAAAATATATTTTATTTACTAATTTGAGAGAGAACACAAACAAGGGAGGGGTGTAGAGAGAGGGGGAAGCAGAGTTCTGGCTGAACAGGGAGCCTGATCCCAGGATCATGACCTGAGCCAAAGGAAGACACTTAGCCAACTGAACCACCCAGGTGCCCCTCATATAAGGATATTTAGAAGTTATTGAGGGATCCCTGGGTGGCGCAGCGGTTTGGCACCTGCCTTTGGCCCAGGGCGCGATCCTGGAGACCCGGGATCGAATCCCACGTCGGGCTCCTGGTGCATGGAGCCTGCTTCTCCCTCTGCCTGTGTCTCTGCCTCCTCTCTCTCTCTCTCTCTCTCTCTCTCTGTGACTATCATAAATAAATAAATAAAAAGAAGTTATTGAGAAAAAGGTTAAAATCCAACCCCCTAAAATGAGCAAAAAGTGTAACTAAATGAAGCACAAAGAAAACAAATGGGTAATAAATGTAAAATTATTCCTGGCTAGAAATCAACTTAAACTAAAAACTTGTTATGAATACTAGTGATTCCTTAAAAATTATATTTCATATATTTATGATCCAGCAAATATTTACTGAGCATGAATACAATTGTCTAACACTACGCTAATGGTAGTTTTAAATGACAAAATAGATACAGCAACTGCATTTGAGGTACTTTCCAGAGGTACACACAAAACACTGAATACATACAGTTATTAGACACAGAATTATTAAGGAAGCCTCCTAGAAGTAATCCCTAAGTTGAGATTCGAAGGATAAATAAATTCACCAGGCCAAGAGACAACGAACTTTGTTGTTTTTTGTTTGTTTTGTTTTGTTTTTTGAGACAAACAACTTTGATGCCAAAAGAATGGTATATGCAAAGGTCTGGAGACACAAGAAAGAACTAAGATTTTAGGGTACTGCAAGTAGTTCCAGATTACAGCAAAAACCTAGGGACAGGGTGTGGTAAAAACTGGTGGTAAGAGACAAGAATGATGGGAAGTATATATCATGAAAGGCCACATGAAGGTAAAAAAAAAAAATCATCTGGGCCTCAATGGCAACATGAAAACACTGAAGTAGTTTTTAGCAGGGAAGTGATATTAATAGATTTGTTCTTCTGAAATATCATTCTGGCTACAATATAGAGAATGGAGAAAATCAGGCAAAACTAGAGTTAAGAAGACTAACAGAAGTAAGGTATTATAGTTTCAGGCAAAATAATATAGAGGCAAAAAAAAATAATATAGAGGCAGAGGTTATATAAAGAAATATAAGAATTTTAGTAAGTGGGGGCATCTGGTTGGTTCAATTAGTTAAGCATCTGACTTTGGCCAAAGTCATGATCCCGGGGTCCTGGAATGGAGCCCCAACAGGGCTCCTCATTCAGTAGGGAGTCTACTTGTCCCTCTCCCTCTGCCCCAGCCCCCACCTGAGTGCTCTCTTTCTAAATAAATAAAATATTTTTAAAAAGAATTTGAATAGATACGAAGATGACTAGACAGAATTTGGTGATTAATAATCAGAAGTGGGGGGGTCAGGAAGCAGTTGAGAGTATCACCCAAATTTTGGCTTGGACCTCTCTGTAGGCTCATAAGAAACATACAGGAAACCTAGAAGGGAAGTGGGAGGTAATGACAGCAGCAGCCACCATTTATTGAACACTTACTATGTGTCCGGCATTCCTCAAAGTTTTCTCTCATTTAAGACTCTCAACAATCATATGAGGTAAGCTATTATTATCTCCATTTTACTGATGAGGAAACTGAAACA
The DNA here is from genome assembly GCF_905146905.1 of Nyctereutes procyonoides. Taxonomy (NCBI): domain Eukaryota; kingdom Metazoa; phylum Chordata; class Mammalia; order Carnivora; family Canidae; genus Nyctereutes; species Nyctereutes procyonoides. Next base: position 7,340,267 of record NW_026575021.1, on the reverse strand, counting down.
CAAAGACTATAAGTAAGCCAAGGAAGGTCAAGTAAGGCAATAAAGCTGAGTTATGAACGCTGATAGTTTAGCTTGAACTGTGCTCTTAATCACCGTTACAGATACCTCACATTTACTTTAGATGATGGATTCAGTTTTAGACATGTAGTGTTTAAGATGTCTAAGGGATATGCAAGAGGAGAAACATCCAGTTGGTGGTTAGAAGTGAGCCTGGCATTCAAGAACACAGGAATGAAAATGTAAATCAGAAGTCATCAACATAAATATGTAAACTAAAGACAGTGATGGGATTTTCTAGAAAAAACATAAAATAAGAAAAAGACAGACTAAGATTGAAACTTTTTTTTTAAATTTTTATTTATTTATGATAGTCACACACACACACACAGAGAAAGAGAGAGGCAGAGACACAGGCAGAGGGAGAAGCAGGCTCCATGCACCAGGAGCCCGACATGGGATTCGATCCCGGGTCTCCAGGATCGCGCCCTGGGCCAAAGGCAGGCGCTAAACCGCTGCGCCACCCAGGGATCCCCTAAGATTGAAACTTGATTAAAAATTAGTATTTTAGAAATCGGAAGAAGACTAAGAAGATAGGAAGGAGGCAGAGCAAGTAACTTAAAAAAAGGAGTTCTACAAATACTCTGAAAACTTTATTAATGAAAGAAATTGAAAATGACACAAACAAATGGAAAGATATTCATGATCATAAATTGGAAGAATTAATATTGTTAAAATGTATGTACTGCCCAAAGCAATCTACAGATTCAGTGTAAGCAAAATACCAGTGGTATTTTTCACAGACCTAGAATAAATAACACCAACATTTGTTCCACAAAAGACTACAAAGAGCCACAGCAATCTGAGAAAAGAATAAAACTGAAAATATCATAATCACAGATTTCAAGAGATAGTACAAAGCTATAGTTATTCAAACAATATGGTACTGGCACAAAGATCAATGGAAAAGAATGGAGAACACAGAAATAAATCCATGCATATATGGTCAATTAACCTACAACAAAGGGGGACAGATTATAGACAGTCTCTTCAATAGATGGTGCTGGGAAATGGAACAGTACTTAGCATAAGTATTGCTATTTGTGACAACATGGATGGACCAAGAGGGCATTAAACTAAGTGAAATAAGTCAGAGAATGACAAGTACCATATGATTTCACTTATATCTGAAATTTTAAAAACCAAAACAAATGAACAAATAAGAACAGAAACAGACCCATAAAAACAAAGAACAAACTGGTGATTGCCAGAGGTGGAGGTCAAGGGATGGGCAAAATGGGAGAAGGGAAGGAGAAGATACAGGCATCTGGTTATAGAGGGAATACAAGTCACGGAAATAAAAGGCACAGCACAAAGAATATAGTCAGTGGTACTGGAATAGTGTCGTATGGTGAAAGATGGAAGCTACTCTTACGGTGAGCACAGCATAATATATAGAGTTGGCCAAGCACTATGATGAACACCTGACACTAATGTAACATTGTGTCAACTATACTTCGATAAAACAAAAAAAATGTTAAGTAATTTACATAAGAATCAAACAAATAAAAAAAGAACTGGGCTGTGAAAACATTTCCTGGGTACACATTACAGCTCAGTCCCTTTATTAACTGTGGGTCTCAGACTAATCACTTCATCTCTACGCATTACTTCTTTCATTTTTAAAATGGAGAAAATAATAGGTACATGCAGTTCCAAGGATTAATATGTTACATGTTTGGGACAGTACACAGAAAACAGCAAATGAATTTTAAATATGATTAGTGTTAAAAGTATCAACTAGATGGCAAAGGATCAAAGGGACAGAAGAAAGCCAAGAAAGATTAGCTGTCATTAAAATGAAAGGAAAAGGGGTTTTGAGAAGTTGACAAGGCTGATATTGCAGTGCAGACAAGATAATTCTAAAATAACCATTATATTTAATAACAAAGAGTTTGATACCTTTGGTGAAGGAGATAAAAAACAGCATTGCTTTAAGAAAGTAAATTGGATATCCCTTTCTTTAAAAAAGCTTGGTGAGAAAAAGTTTGGTGAAGGGCACCTGGGTGGCTCAGTTGGTTAAGCGTCTGCCTTGGGCTTAAGTCATGATCCCAGAGTCCTGCCTGGGCTTCCTGCTCAGTGGGGAATCTGCTTCTCCCTTAGCCCCTGCCCCAACTTGTTGTGCTCGTTCTTTCTCTCCCTCTCATAAAAATAGATGAAATCTTAAAAAAAAAAAAAAAAAAAGTTTGGCAAGATGTATCAATTGCTTGAAAATATTTATATTCTTTGACCCAGTAATTTTACTTTGAGAAAAAAAGGGAACAGGAACAATCAGAGGTGTTTCCAAAGTTTTATATTCATTATACTATTATGCACAATCTAGTAAAGCTAGAAAGAATTCAAGCATCTAATAGCAGTATCGGTGGCATTAAGATATATCAAACATAAATCCAAATGAGCCAAAGGTAGAACTGTGGTTATTCCTAAGTAGCTTATGAATTTTAAAATTTTTTCTTTAGTACGTTCTAAAATTTCTCCCATGAACATGCACTATTATTATAACCAAAAAACTTAAGTGCTGCCTTTCTCTATTTTAATTGTCCAACATAAAATACATGTTTATCCATTCCAGAAAACAAAATAGGAGTAACAAAATAACATGTTACTGTTTCAAAGTAAGAGTAATAGAGACTATTTTTCCATGTTCTGTGCACATAATTTAAAGAAAAAACTTTTAATTTCATCTAATTATTAAAAATCTTTAAGTTATTGATTTAAAATGATTAACTCAGGAACCTGAGTTTAAAAAAATGGAGACCACAATAAATCTTTTTTTAATCTAATAACCTATTGACCCACTGACCTACTTTGGAATTTAGGTTAGTTAAATCTGATATCCCAGATATTTCTGGGACTGATGGATGTATTAACATTAATTAAAAGTAGTGCTGAAATTTAACTGACTGGTATAACACAAAATCCAAGCATCAATCTTCAACTACGTTTATCAACATTTATGAAAAATTCTAACTTGCTTCTGCAGAGTGCTCAATGTTTGTATTACAGCTAAAAAGATAATTATTCCTCAGAGAACAATTTTAACTTGTAAAGAAAGATTCAAATCCTTTTTAAATTAACTGTTTAATGTATGAGTAAAGATGAAATTAAATAGTTCTTAACTTAGTACTAAATGGGAACATTATCCTACCTCTACAATGAATGTAAAATATTAGCAAAATGAAAACATTCTTAACTCTATATAGCAGTCTCTGAGACCAACTTAACTGAGAATTGACAGTAAGAACAAGAAACACACCCCAAACCAAATTTTTATGAATCAGACAAGATTCTGGCTCAAGACAAATAACAAACGATACCAGAACTCTCATCTTTCAAAGGTCTAAATGTGAAGTATTTTTGAAGTCTCATTAAATAAACAAACACTAAAAAATTAGTTTAACTTTCTTAGTAGGACCCAAGACTATTCTAATGATTCAACTAATGTATTTCTTCACATAATGCCTGAGCTCCCTATTCATGTGATGGACTGATATGGTCCACAGAATATAGGAGCATCTTATTCCTTTTTCAGAGATCAGACTGAGGCCTACTTGGGTACATTTATCATATTGATAAGCCACTCCATGAGACATTCTGTGGCAAAATGCAATGATTGCTTACAACTCTACATAGCTCAAATCATACTAATAAACACTTCTTATAATTCCAACTTACAGCATTTATTAATATTTGAGGCACTAATACAAATATTACAGAACATGTGGAAGGGAACCAAGGTCAGTTCTCTTGCCACACTGCATGGTACCTATTTTCCCTTCTAGCTTCATTCTATTTCTCTGTCTTCAGCCCCCATTTCACCTTCACTCTGTGCACTCCCTATTCTCCAGCCACAATCAACTTCTCACCATTTCCATGAGGTAGTTTACCCCTGGGTAAACAAGGGTCCATTCATCAATGCCAACAAATTATCAACACAAAAAACTTCTTAATAAACTAGAATTGACATTCACAGGAAATCTTATTGTTATACCAGGATTCAATTAATCAGTATGTAAAATTCACATTGGTGGAAAATTAAATGGACATACCATGTATTAATTTCCTATGGTTTCTATAACACACTACCACAAACTTAATGGAATGAAAAAACAAACAATTCTCTCCCCGTTCTGCAGATCTGAGTCCAATACAGGTCTCACTGGGCTAAACACAAGGTGTCAGCAGGGCTATGGCTGCTAAAGGTGACCTTTCTGGCACCTTTAGCAAAAAATGTTTCCTTGCCTTTACAACTTCTCAAAGCTGCTCACTTTCCTTGGCTTCTGGCTCTCCTGCTCAATCTTCAAAGTCAGCAGCAGGCATATCCTCAAGCTGCCATCTCTTCTGCCACCCTCTTATCATACAGACTGTAGTGACGGATTACACTGGGCTCACCCAGATAATCCAAGATAATTTTCTCAACCCTATTTCCTCTTTGCCATTTAACCTAACATAGTCACAGGTTCTGGGAATTACGGCATAGACATCTTTGAAGGACCATTATTCTGCCTACCACATTCCATGACCCAATAAGTCTCTCTTTGGTGAAGACAAAATTAAGTATCTTTGAGGAAGACATGACATTAGTGAGTATTATTTGATCACTAGATAAAAGACTACACCACCATGCTAGGTAGTTTGTAACTTTTTTTTTCTATTATATTATTGAAGTATTGTAACTTCTGAGCTATCTTTTTCTTTCATGTTTCTTCAAGGGAACTGAAAAATAACATGGATAATAATTGATAACTCGTGTTCCAGGATTTCAACTGCAACTTTCAAGCCTAACTTTATTGTTATATGGCAGCAAGAGGCTCTATGTCTGTTTTTTCTGGATGGCAAAAGTTAATGTCCAAATGAATATGAAAGTATACTTTCCCTTTTGGATGACTATGTCATGTGCTATATACTGCACTAAAACAAAACAAAACATAATTTATTAAGTGTCAAACAGGTGTCCAAAGAAGACTGATTAAATCCAAGCCTTTGTGGAGTGGCCTGTTTTAAAAAGAAAAGTGGGGCAGCCCTGGTGGCGCAGTGGTTTAGCGCCGCCTGCAGCCCGGGGTGTGATCCTAGAGTCCTGGGATCGGGTCTCGCTCCCTGCGTGGAGCCTGCTTCTCCCTCTGCCTGTGACTCTGCCTCTGTGTGTGTGTGTGTGGGTGTCAATAAATAAATAAAATCTTAAAAATAAAAGTGTATGTTAATGTTTTTTCTCCTCAAATTTAATTTGAGATAGAGAGAGAAGAGGCAGAGAGAGAATATCCAGACAGACTCCTATGAGCATGGAGCCTGATGCAAGGCTCGATCCCACAACCCATGAGATCAGGACCTGACCTGAAACCAAGAGTCAGTTGCTTAACCAACTGAGCCACCCAGGTGCCCCTGGGTGTATGTACATTTCTGAGATACATAGGAGTGGCAAGGAAGGAAGAGAGAGAGGGAGAGGGATAGAGAAGAAAGGGAAGGCAAGAATGAATTAATAAATTATATCAACCTAGAGGAAGTACAGAATTTCATTAGTGTTAAAAAAATATCCAGGAACCTGTTAGGAAATTTGATTACTGGGATCCCTGGGTGGCACAGCGGTTTGGCGCCTGCCTTTGGCCCGGGGCACGATCCTGGAGACCCGGGATCGAATCCCACGTCGGGCTCCCTGCATGGAGCCTGCTTCTCCCTCTGCCTGTGTCTCTGCCTCTCTCTCTGTGTGTGACTATCATGAATAAATAAATAAAATCTTTAAAAAAAAAAAAAGGAAATTTGATTAAGTAGGATTATGAAAATACTAGGTTTAGGGCTACCTCGTGAGAGATTTAGTAACTTAAAACTAATATGTACAAATATGATGACAATGTCTTAACATTTTATATACTTCATTAATGAGGCCACCAGACCCATTTAAAATGCCACTAAAAATAAAATATATCAACTCTTAAGGCCACAAGTATTCCTCTAACTTTTTGCAGTATAATCACTTTATAAAATAGGCAGTTGTTTTGATGTATCAAAACTTGGGTAAACTGCCAGGTTGCTTTTGTGTAGCCAAGTAGGCCAAGCAGGTTCACAACCATCTGAAACCTAGTTCAAGTATATTTAGATGCATCCTGAACTACAGAATATTCAGAACTACCATACAGTATTTCGTCACTAAAATAATCATTTTATCTACACTTTAAGATAAAATTTACTCCTTTTACCTTGTAAGATTTTGCCGTATGAATCATATATATGCTATCCATTGCACTTTTCTCTCTATCCCTTATTTACCTTCAAAGTTTTGAAATAAATATATAAATAAAATAAACAATTTTGAAATAAATGTAATAGTTGGCTATTATTTTTTAAATCGGATTAAACTGATTGCTGGATCCTCACTTGAAATGCTAAGGTCTTAGAAAATAGCGATCAAGACACCACCTGAATCTGTGGAGTATGAAGGGAGATAGGGCTCACATGCACAGACAAATCTTCTCAGTAGCATGAATAGAAGTAATTAAAGACAAAAGAGGATGTGTGTGTGGCATACTAATTCAGAGCCAGAAGGCCTATGACCAGGTTTCTCAAGGTGCAACCTGGACCTGACAAGTGTTACAGCACAGAGATATACCCTTGATAAAGAAGACACAGGATTTGAGATTTCTACTGATTTATCTTTCTATCTGCTACTGAGCCCAGACAGTAAATTTTGTATTTTTTTTTAAAGATCTTATTTATTTATTCATGAGAGACAGAGAGAGAGAGAGGCAGAGATACAGGCAGACGGAGAAGCAGGCTCCCTCTGGGGAGACTGGTGGGACTCGATCCCAGGACTCCAGGATCACAACCTGAGCCAAAGGCAGATGCTCAATCACTGAGCCACCCAGGTGCCCCTTAAATTTTGTATGTTATATATTGTATTTTTTGGTTCTGAAATTTCCATTTCATTCTTTTACGTGATTTCTATTTTTCAGAGAACTATGCTTCTATTCATTTCAAGAGTGTTCACTTTTACCTCAAGGAGCACAGATATAACAGGTGCTTTAAAGCCTTTTTTAAATAATTCCATCACTGTATCATCCCAGGTTTGGCATCTATTTATTGTATTTTCCCTTACAAAGTGGTCAGATTTTCCTATTTCTTGGTATGTCAAAAATTTGGATTATATCCTAGACCTGAATATTAGGTTATAAAACTCCAGATGCTATTGACCCCTTCTGGATAATTTGATTTTTTTTATTGAAGTTTAGACTGTAAGTTCTGTATTGCCTTCTGGGGTAGCAGTTCGAATGTCAGTTTGGTTTTTAAAGCCTTTACTTTTACTGTGTTATTTGGGTCTATCCTTTGCATGCACCACTCAAATGCAAGTCTGGATCTGAACAGTGGTTTATATCATAGTTCAAATTCTCTAAGTCCTTCTTGTGTTTCTTTAAGTATGTTCTGTGCATGATCATGAGTAAGGTAGGACCGTTGTGGGTTCATATTCACAATAAGAGAATCTCCTCTCAACTCTTTTCTCCTTGATTTTCCCAGCATGCTGCAGTTTTCAGCAGTCCCTTTCTCAATTTCTCCCGCGAGAGAAATTATTTTTCTTTCAGTTTTAAGTGCTAGTGCCACAACGACAGCACAATTTAGAAGTGGAGATAATCTTAAGGCAGACTTAAGAGAGAAAAAGGAAAAAAAAAACGGATCCCCTTCTTCTTTACCCTCTGCTAGAAATGAGGGGTTTCTCTCAAAGTTTTTGCTAACTGCTACACCCACTGTGCAGTTCCACAATTCCGCCTACCACTTGGTCAAAGCTGGATCATGGAAAGAGTAAAATGGTACACTCACAATTATGACTTTCCTTCTCAATTTGCCTATTATTAATTTTCAGTCTTCAAAGAGTCGGGTTTTTTATTTCATTAGGAGTTTCTAGTTCTAATCAAAGAATTAGGCTTACTCCATCTTGGTCTATCCAATTGTATTATACCCATGTCCCAACAGACCTTTCACCTAGTGACTTTAGTAGTTATTGACTGATCATCATCTAGATCTATTTTTTCATTAGAAGTTGCACTGTGGTGAGTTTTCTAAATCTATTATTTTCTCAGCATTTCTTATCAGCTGTGATTCTTCTATAAAGGTAAACTTTCCCTCTTAACTATTTGGTTATCCTGAAATATAATCGGGCACCTAGGTGGCTCCGTCGGTTAAGCATCTATCTGTCTTGGGCTAAAGTCATGATCCCAGGTCGGGAGAGAGTCCACATCAGGCTCCCTTCTCAGTGGGGAGTCTGCTACTTCCTCTGCCCCTCCCCCTACTCATGTGCCCGTAGCTCTCTCACACACATAAAAATAAAATCTTGAAATATAATCTGTGCAGAAAAACATTAAATGGTTGATTCTTTCATTTCCATGACCTGATTGATGCCTGTGAGAATTTTTTTTTAGTATTTTAATGAACTTCTAAAGTCTTATATATTTGTTTTTCAACCTGCTATAGTCATTACTTTTTTTAACCTGGTTTTATGAAAAATTTCAAACGTATACAAAAGTAAAAAGAATAATATAACTATTAACCCAAATACCATCCATTTTCAACAATTATCAAATCATGGTAAATCTGGTTACATCTATTCCGGTCCTTCTCTGTTCCTTCCCACCCTCCTTTGCATTATTAAAAAGTAAACCCCCCAAACTGTATCACTGCATCTGTAAACACCCTAGTGTAAATCTATAAATTTCAAAGACTAACAAAAACATATAACCACAATATCATTATGATATCTAAAAAGTTAACAGAGATGTATATGACCTCCACACCCAAAATAAAATTCTGAGAGAAATTTTAAAAGGCCTAAATACATGGAGGTACTATAGTAGTTAAGGTGCTGAAACTCTCAATATTGAAAGATGTCCAATATATTCAACTTGCTCTGTAGATTTGATATTAAGCTAGTCAATAATAATATTAAATAACACTATTAAATGCGCTTACTATTTTTTTAAAACTTGCTTACTATAAGGCAGGTTATCTATTTATTAGGAAACTGACAGGTCGAGTATAAAATTTTTACTGAAATTCAAAGGACCAAAAAAAAAAACAAGGAATTGTGAAGAACATAATTGGAGGATTTAAAGTTATAGCAATTAGAAGAATATAAAACCAGCACAATAGACTGATGGAACAGAAGAGTCCAAAAACAGACCCATGAACAAATAAACACTCACCTGAATTACAACAAAGGCACTAGTGCATTACTATAGGGAAAGGATAGTCTTTTCAATAAATAATATTTGACAAAATGGGTTTCCATATGGAAAATAAAATGAACCAGGAATCCTATCATATACCATGCATAAACCTAAATGTAAAGATTAAAACAATCAAGTTTATAGGAGAAAACATACAAGAATAACTTCTTGGCTTTGGGATGGACAAAGATTACTTAAAACCATAAAGGAACAGTTTGACAAGATGGACTATTAAAATTAAGAAATTTTCTTAATAAAGGTACACTATTAAAATAGCAAAGAAGTAGGATAGATACCTTCAATATTTAATCCAATAAAAAAACTTATCCTAGAAATAAAGAACTCGCACCAATCCATAAGACAGACAAGTCAATAGAAAAATGGTCAAATGACTGAATAGGTATTTCTCAAAAGAGGATATTCAAATGGTCAATAGCATATAAACATGTGCTAATAAATCTTTAAAGTCAGCAGGGAATTACAAATTAAAATTCCAGTAACTTCTTACCACATATGTAGCAAAGGAGCTAATATTTAAAAAAAAAACATAATTTTAAGCATTGGTGAGGATGTAGAAAATAGTATAAATTGACTCAATCACTTTCAAAAACTAGAAGCATCTACTAAAGCTAAAGAGTTTCATGATCAACAACTTCACCCTTGGATATTTACTCAAAAGAATGCATGCATATGTGTGCCAAAAGACATGGTCAAGCATATTCACAGTAGCACTGTTCATAATAGCCAAAAACTGATAATGATCCAAATGTTCATCAACAGGATAATGGATAAAACTGTGACATATACAATGAAGGATTCAAAACAATGAAAAAGAATAAATTAACGTTACAACGTTTTATGAATCAACATGTGTGACTCACATAAACAAGATATTGATCCAAAAAAATAGTCAAAAGATGTTAAAAAATAGGCAATACTAATGAATAGTAAATGAAGTCAGAATAATAGTTACCTTCAGAAATGTGTGTTGACTGTCAGGGGGCATGAAGGAGGCTCCTAGGTTGATGAAAGTATTCTATATCTTGATCTTGGTATTGGTTAAACGAGCATTGACTTCATAAAATTTCATCAAAAGGATACTCAAGATTTATCCACTTTATAAAAAGCATGGTTTAATTCAATGCAAAAAAGTTTTAAAAGTTAGAAAGACTGTATCGGTCGCTTAACTTTAAAATTTTTAATTTAATTATTTTACTTGGTAAAATTCAAGCCTAGGAAAACTAGGTTTCTACATCAGTTTGCTTCTTAATCGGATACTTCCTTTTACTTCCTTTTTCAGTACAATTACTGAAGAATTATCTTGATATATGGATCCTTCCCAAATTATGAAGGAAAGAGAAGGTCTAGGGTGAAGTTAGACTGAACCCACTATTTACATCCTGAATTCTAAAATGGCTTTTTTTCTTACATATATCAATACATTTTCCTTTTCTTTTTTCCTAAAGATTTATTTCAGAGACACTGAGCACATGCAAGCGGAGGGAGGGGCAAGGAAGATGGAGAGAGAATCCTCAAGCAGACAAACTCCATGGAGCAAGGAGAGCCTGAGGTTAGGCTCAATCCCAGGACCCTGAGACGATGATTCACCCTGAAACCAAGAGTTGGACGCCCAACTGACTGAGCCACTCAGGCGCCTCTTTTGATCAGTTTTCTATACTTAGTTCCAGATCCCTACTTCTCATAATTCATATCTGGCAAAAAAAAAAAAAAAGAGGTAAGAAAACATAAGCCTTCTGAGGCTTAGCAGCAGTTTTAACTAGAACTGAATAGCAAATCAAGACAAGGTGTTAGCATAAGGCTTTTGTGAAAATGAAATTACTAAATGTAGAGTGCTGAAAATATAAAGCTCAAAAAGGTAATCAATTATTAACATCATTTTGAGAAACACTATAATAGATCCCTACTCCCGAATTTCCTTCAAAATATAATAAATTTAAGGTCAAAATATAAATTTAAGATAGTAAAATCAGATGTACTTTTAAAGGTAAAGCATACTTATGGAGCTAAGGGAACACAATAGATTTTTTTATAATACAAGCTAAAGTGGACATTAAAGAAAGATATCAGGCAGAAGAAAATTTAACATTATACCTAAGATTCTTTGAAGTTCTAAATTCTACGAATTGGTATTTAACTATTATCTTATGATTAAAAAATTGATAAGATAATCAGCAAGAATACTGCTAATATAAAGACTTTCTTTGCATACCAGTTTTTACATTTGCAAAGTTCTATTTCATTTTATCTTATTCCTATAAGTTTTATAAACTATTTGTAAGTCAAACTTGTTAAATCGAGTAAAGAATCAAAGAACAGGGTATCTGCATTGATGACCACATAATTAACCATAAACCACTCAACAAAAAATTACTGTTTGGAACAGTACCACATGTAAACAGAGTATGTGTGAAAGCACTTTGAAAAAAGGACAAGGACTATAAGTGTATTCTAATAAAAGTTAATAATAATTTAAAAGCAACAGTATTTGGATATAATCTCTAGGTTTTCTGATAATTGCTAATGGCATTTCTTTAAACCTTTTACTTGGAAATACTTTCAAACTTTCAGAAAAGTGTACAAATAGTTCAAAGAACTCCTATGTATACTCTGTCCAGATTTATCAATTAATTAACATACTCATTTTTAAATCTTGTATGGATAAACATTTGCTGAGCCATTGGAGAATAAGATATATATATATATATATCAGATCTTTCATCCCTAAATACATCAACATATGCCTCTTAAGAACAAAGACATTCTCTTAAATAGCCATAATATAGTTACTAACTTCAAAAAATTTAAAAATCATACAAAATTTTAACTTAATATCTATTTTCCATTTTTTTTTTAACTGAGCAAATGAAGTCCTCTAGGGCTTTCTTCCTCCACCAATACAGGATCCAGTCCAGAATCATGTACAGCATTTAACTATCCGATCTCTCTAGACTTATTTAATCTGGAACGGCTTTTCTCAACTAAATGTGATTTAAACTATCTGATTTTTTTTTTAAGATTTTATTTATTTATTCATAGAGACACAGAGAGAGAGGAGAGAGAGAGACAGGCAGAGGGAGAAGCAGGATCCACTCAAGGATCACACCCGGGGCTGCAGGCGGCACCAAACCACTGCGCCACTGGAGCTGCCCTAAACCATCTGATCTTTACAAAGTGTTCTGCAGCATAAAATTTTAAAAGCTAGGTTCCTGACCAAACTATACAGGGAAGGTTAATTAAAAAAAGAGACAGAGAGAGAGAGAGATTCATGTGGTGCCTACATGGCTCAGTTCATTAAACATCTGCCTTTGGCCCAGGGGTCCTGGGATAGAGCCCTGAGTCAGGCTCCAGCCTGTGGAGGGCTCCCTGCTCAGTAGGGAGCCTGCTTCTTCCTCTCCCTGCCACTCCCCCTGCTTGTTCGTTCTCTCTGTGTCAAATAAATAAACCAAATCTTAGGAAAAGGAAAAGAGAGATTCAGTAGATAAGCTGGGGAAGTTTCAGAAGACTTAAATGAGAATATATGAATCTTTCCGTTCAACAGCTTTTAGTGTGTGTGTGTATTATAACAAGGAGGCTTCTAAGTTCCTTTGAGATTCGTAATTTTGGGATGAGTGGTTTATCTTGCCTAAGATTTCAAAAAGTAACAATATATATATTATCAACTTAGACAAATAAATCTGGCCAATGATCTGATGGCTCTCTGGAAAGAAAAAATCCACAGAAAATTACTATTTCCATCAAAACTTGTTCCTACAGTTTTCTTTTTCTTTTTTGGTGTGTGTTTTCTTAATTCACTCCTATACTTAACAAAAAACACCCATACCAATACACAAACCTTCAAAAACACTGGAATTATTCTGGTCATAATAATAATAGATATAATAGGTACTAGAGCTACAAAAGATCTTGTTCTTTTACTCAACATTGTGTGTCAACCATGTGTCGGGCCTACAATAGCTACGGCGGCATCTACTGTTTAAAAAACAGGCATGATATCTACCCTTAGGGAACCTGTAATTTAGTAAACCCAAGATCCTCACTTTCAGATAGGAAAGGTATTATTTTTCCCTATTTTGAAAATGAAACAACTAACACTCTACCTATAAATGCTTCTCCAACCATGAAGAGCATAGGCCAGCTACTTATCTTAAAGGGTCATATAGTAAATATTTTTGGCTTTCCAGACTGTAAGGTCTCTGATGCAACTACTGTATTTAAATTAACTCTGCCACTAAACATGAAACAGCCATATACAATATGTAAAATAAGAGTGGCTGTGTTCCAATAAAGCTTTATTCATAGATGCTGAAATTTGAATTTCGTATCATTTTCACATCACAAAATAGTATTCGTTTGAGATTTTTTTTTCCCTGTAATCATTTAAAAATATAAACACTATTCTTAGCTCATAGGTCATACAAAAAAAAAGCAGCAGGCTAAATCTAGTATTTTGCAGACTACTTACTGATAGACTTGCTTATAAGCTGGAGCTGCACTGGGTGACTGGCCCTTTTTTACCTCAGTCAACAAATTCTTTATCACTAGACTTAAAATATAACATGAAACAATTCTTATTTTGCTTTTCAGTCATTTACAAATCGCCTTCCTTATCTCAGAAAAAGATGTTATAAATCTTACTTCTGAGTAGTAACTAAAAAATTTCAAGAACTGATGAAAATACTTTATATCTGCATATCAATTATCTTTCCAATCAGTAACTTTTTTTTATTGGCGTTCAATTTGCCAACATACAGCATATCACCAAGTGCTCATCCCATCAAGTGCCCCCCCCAGTGCCCATCACCCAGTCACCCCAACCCCCTCACCCACCTCCCTTTCCACTACCCCTTGTTTGTTTCCCAGAGTTAGGAGTCTCTCATGTTCTGTCTCCCTCACTGATATTTCCCACTCATTTTCTCTCCTTTCCCCTTTATTCCCTTTAACTATTTTTTATCAGTAACTTTTTACTCCTCAAAAAATTAAAATTCTAAAGATAAATTAAGGCTATCAGAGCAAGTAGAAGATCATGCTCTAAATATTTTTATAATACTTTGTCCTATGCTTCTTGCTAGGATATTGCAAACCTCACTGTATCCAATAATTATGAATTATGCAGAAAAAAAGAAAAAGAAAAAACACGCATACCTCTGAGCTCAAAATGAAAACTGAAGGATCTAGTGGAACTCACCAAGTTCTAAAGATTCATCTAGGAAGAATGCAGAATTTTCCAAAGGCATCTTAAACTGTGACAGAATCAGCTTCTAAGTTTCAGCGGCTTTACAGGAAAAAAATAAAATAAAAATTCTGTAAAACAAGGGCAGCTGTGGAGATAATGTTAGCCAAAGCCTAAGCAACAGTATCTCTGGTATTTTTTTCTCATCCATGTATACAGCATTAATTGGGGCTTCCTATGTGCCAGGAACTGGAGATGCAGCAATGAACATGTCAGATCCCAGGAACTGGATCTTCCTATGTGCCAGGAACTGGAGATGCAGCAATGAACATGTCAGATCCCATCAAACTCTGTGGGAGCTCACTATGTAGGACAACTCCAAATGGGATGAAAGGCTTTAAGAATCATGATGTTGTTGTGAGGGGAAATCATGGCCGAAATACACACCAGTGTGGTGGGAATTGGTTAGAAATGGCCTCCCCTAAAGGAGGGGCATTTAATGCAAACATGAATAGGGTCTGGCCAAATGAATACATGGCAGGAGGGAAGAGAAAGTGTTTCATCCAAAGTGAACAGCATGTTCAAAGGGCCAGAGAGAATATGGTATTTGTGTAAATTAAGTGCAGTGTGGCTGTTCAGAGTAAGGAAAGAGATAAAAAGAATATTTTCTGAGGTGAGATGGATAAGGAAGGAAATAAGAAGTGAAGCAATTTGCCCTGAGTCAAAGACTCACACAGGGCTTTGTAAAAGGCAGAGCCCATTTTAAACCCTCACCACTTAACTGCAATGTACTAGCCATTCTGAAGTTCTTTCCAGCCCACAAGCCTCAAAGGTCTGGGGGGTGGGAAGGTCCTTGGGAAGGAAGCTGAGGAAAAATGTTTGTGGAGGATGTTCCTTTTAGGGAGATTTTGCAAGGGCCTGAGGGACAACTTCCTTGGGCCAATAGCCAGCCTCTCAATGAATAAACAGATCAACTAACCATCAAGAAACTGCCTGCAGAATGATGGGAAAGAAGTCAGTCTCAGCATTATTCTCATTTGCTAATAGTTACCAAGCACTTAGCTATGTGTGAAGCCCTGTTGTAAGTGCTTTAGATATGTGTTGACTAGATCCTCACAACATCCCTATGAGGGAAGTACTTTTATTACCCTATATTTCCAGTGTGATTTTATGAAACTATCCAATCATGGCCAGTAATTCTTATTACCAATTAAAGTTAAAATGATCAGAAACATTAACATTTCTCACCACAATATTAAAAGCATTTTTGTTACTCTTCTACCAGAAAAGTACTATTTTAAATATCAATCAACAAAAATAAAAGACAACAACATTAATTTGGTTAAATTTTTCTTAAACTAGCAGTTGTATTAAGGACAGTGTTTGGGAAATTCTAGTCTCCTTATTCATTCACTCACTATGGTATGTCCTACATATCCAAATTCCTGCCCTCATGTAGTTTTAGTCATTGAAATGCAACAATGTTTGACGCTCCTGGGCAATTACATTTTTGCAGCACATCCCAAGTTATCTTTGAATGAATGAAGAACCAACAATCACACAGACAAAATCTGATGCAACAGAAAAGAATCAAAACCTGAGGAAAGTCATTTGTTAGTAAAAATGTACACATGCTAAAAGAGGAAGAGAGAGTAAATAACTGTTTCACTGAGGAAAATACTCAAGAAAAATGAAAAAGAATCCTCAAAGAGAACGCAGAGAAAAAGCAGCAATCAGTGCACAGTGATGAAGGTCCTTAAGGAAATTAACGATAATGAAAATAAAAAGTGGATGAATTTTATGCAGTAGCCTTAGATTCAAGACTATAATCTAGTGATGAAAGATTAAACCTTAAATCAGCAGTCTTCACATTGGGGACCAAATGGTTTTAAGGGAATCAATTTCCAGATTCTTAATTTCCATAGTTACTAACCAGTTACTAGAATTGAAATCAAGGTCAGAACATTATACTGGCTTCTCCTTTCCTACACTCTACATTTTCTACACTTCATTTTATAATCCTCCTTCTTCCAGTTCACAAGAGAAAGATCTATCTCTCACACATCTAACACCTCACTACAATGCATTACCTTGAATTGTAAAAACATCCAAAACACCGAAGAAGTAATTTGAAATACTGATATCAGGGGAATACCCTTAATGGAAGCACTGCATCTCTAGTGTGGTATTGTCTTTCCCTATCCCCTTCACACTTATGTTAATTATAATACCAAACATTAGAAAGGAGATATTTTGACCCAAATGGGCTGCTACAACTTTTGGAACTGAGAATAATAAAAACTTTAGATTTAAAAGCTCACACAAGGGACGCCTGGATGGCTCAGTGGTTTAGCGGCTGCCTTCGTTCACCCACGGGCGTGATCCTGGAATCCCGAGATCGGAGTCCCGCGTCGGGCTCTCTGCATGGAGCCTGCTTCTCTCTCTGCCTCTCTCTCTCTCTGTGTCTCTCATGAATAAATAAATAAAATCTTAAAAAAATAATAATAAAAGCTCACACGAGAGAATCCATGAAAACGATGATGATAAATATTGATGAGTGCTATAATTTAGTTTATCCAGGTAAAAAGCTTAAGACTAGACTCCTTACATGACTTATCTAGAATTACTTAGAATTCAAGATCTGTATTTTCTCCATTCTCCAAAAATCAACAAAGAAATTAGTACATTCTGTCAGCCACCTATGTCTTGTGTCTGAATTGAAGATACTTTATATGGGTTTAAGGAGTTGAGAAAAGCCTTTACCAAAAAAAAAAAAAAAGAGAGAGAGAGAGAGAGCGCTCTTACTTCAGTCAAATCAATAGCATGTCTTCAAGTAAAAGTAGGACACACCAAAGTTAGTGTTTTAAATTTTTTATTGAGAAACACTTTTCCCCCCATATTCTATCATCTTATGAGATTCCATCATTCTTCTATTTCCATATCATCTCTTTAGAAGATATGGAAATAACTAATGAGTCATGGTGAAATAAATCTCAGAATGATGAAATAGGACAATGTTTAAATAAAAATGAATATAATGTAAGTTAGAATAACTTTTACTAAACTTAAAAACAGCTAATTTTGCCTTTGTTCTTTGGAAGACCTCAAAGAATAACACTCATGAAATACTAGCCCTTAGAGCTAGAAATGCTACAAATAAATAAATACATAAATAAAAATAAAAAAGTATAAAATTAAAGCCAATGGATATTGATGGTATACTAAGGGCTAATCAAAAATTGGTAAATAAAAAAATATTAATCACATACTTTTTTGCCTATCCTGTCAAACTGTATCTTAAGGTCAAAGAGACCTGGTGAGAGCCAGTCCTTCAAAGAATCTCGGCTGGTAAGAACAGAAGAAAGGACATAAAAAGATGGCCAATAATCATTAATAGATTTTAAATGATTAGGAGAACAAGTGATAGTAAATTTCACAATGGATCATAT
This sequence comes from Nyctereutes procyonoides, assembly GCF_905146905.1. Classification (NCBI taxonomy): domain Eukaryota; kingdom Metazoa; phylum Chordata; class Mammalia; order Carnivora; family Canidae; genus Nyctereutes; species Nyctereutes procyonoides. The sequence continues at coordinate 7,322,364 of NW_026575021.1, read as the reverse complement.
TGCCACCAACTGTATGCACTAATCAATCTTAGCATCTCCAAAAGTGAGACAACTAGGGAGTAAGTACCTCCTGATGTAACATGTAATACATACTACTACTTATATTCTTGTTGAAAAGAGTCAAAATGGGATCAAACTTTTAGATCATACATTCTTTTTTTTAATTTTATTTATTTACTCATGAGAGACACACACACAGAGAGAGAGAGAGAGAGAGAGAGAGAGAGAGAGTGTCAGAGACACAGGCAGAGGGAGAAGCAGGCTCCAAGCAGGGAGCCTGACGTGGAACTCGATCCTGGGTCTCCAGGATCACACCCTGGGCTGAAGGCGGCACTAAACCACTGAGCCACCTGAGCCGCCCTAGATCATATATTCTTAACTGGAACAATGTCACAACCAAGGGGTAAAAGGATCTTAAATAATAAAAGTTTCTTAATCTCCAAAGCACAACACTATGATCTATCCCCCTGGGTCTCAGGAGGTAGACAATAAAGTAAAATAAGAAAATATTCTAAAAAGGTCCTTTAAGGGGACAATAATGAAAAAAGAAAACAAAAAGTTTATAAACACTGATTTAGATCAAACTTCATTTACATTACTACCAGAAGAGAATAAATGACATCAAGAAAAAACAATCAGACAAATCCAGAATGTGAAATACTCTATAGAACATCTGATCCAGTTCCTTCAACATGGAGGAGGAAAAAGATAAAGGCAGAAGGAGGGGAGCATCAACTATTCTAAAATTTAAAAAGACTCAAAGTCTTTAGTTTTAGAAATATACTAAAAATAATCATAGATCAGTGACATGTGGAATAATGGGAAACAGTATTAGGAAAGGATAAATTAATGACGATACAGATGAAAAAAGACCCAATTATTAAAGATGAGTGACAGAATTTCATTATTCTATTCTGTATATTGTTGTATAGTTTAAAATATTCCGTTAAAACAAAATCATGAGTTGACGAAGATTTTGCTTTCTTAGGAAATTAGAGGACTATATACATACAATAAAAAACAGCAGCTAAAAAAAGAACAAAATAAATAAATATATCAGTTAACCTTGGAAGGATTAGATTATTTAGGGAACAGAAAACTCAAAAACAAAACAAAATATCCTCAAGACATTCCTGAAGAAACTGTAGTGCATGAAACAAAACCAGGATGCTATATATTTAACAATAATACAGATTTCACTACACCGAGAAATGTTATAAATGCTTTACAAATATAAACTCCTTTATCCACAAACTAGTTATTATCTTAATTTTGGTCACATTAAGTGACCTAAGATTATTAAGTGGTAGAACTGGGGATCTAAACCCACACAGTCTAGCAGTCTGGTTCTATTGCTTAAGCTTGTAACTACTAACACTATACCATGTTGCCTTTCAAAATGATACAAGCAGACAATAAATAAAGCTACTGGGGTATTAACAATGTGTTCACAGACATTCAGAGAAAGGCAGAATATAGTTGAAGGACTCTGTCAGAATACATTAAAAAAACACACACACACACACAGAGAGACAGCAAACTTAAGAGATGAAAGACATAAAATCAATCCAGAAAACCAACATTCTGCTGGTGAGCATTTCAAAATGGGAGAACATAGAAAACCACAAAATATTACCAAATAAATAATAAAAGAAATTTCCCATACCTGAAGGAAGACAAATGCATTTACCACAAAGGGCCAGAGAGTCCAGTTAGAAGGGCAAAAATAATTCACACCTCGACAAATACCTTTAAGATTCCAGAACTACAAAGACACTAAAACTTCCAAAGAGAGAGAAGTCATTTAGAAAGTAACAAGTCTCAGAGTAAGGTCAGACTTCTCACCATCTTGACCCAGAAAAAATAGAGCAAAACCCTAATATCTGAGGGAAAAGTAATCTGAATCTAAATTTCTACACACAGCTAAACTATCAATTATGAGCCAGGCCAAAGCCATCTGAAGATAGCAAGAATTTATTTTAGAACCTTGCACACTAAATTATAAATACCTTGTATACTAAAGTTAATTTAGATGAGGGAGAATGCCATGAAAGAGACCTATGTGGGACCTAAGAAACAGTAAATCTAACCCAGAAATGCAGGAATATCTCTGAATGGCAGATATACAGACTTCTATCAAGACTAAAACAGGCAGGAAAAGGGCTCTAAAAGAGAGTTCGTCAAGAAAACCAGAGATTCTATTCAATAAACAATAGAGATTATCATTCAAGCAGGAAACATGTGAGGATATGGTAAAGGTATCTTTTTATCTATCAAGAAAAAAATGCAGCTAAAGGTCATAATGGCAAGAAGATGAACAACATAAAGCAAACTAGTAAGAATATAAAGCAAACTAGTAGTATAATGCTGAAAAACATTGATATCAAATATTTTTTTGGAGCTCCATTAGCATTGCGATCTTGGACCTACTGAAAATAAAACTTAACACTAATTCAATACAGTTTACTGTATTTAGCTTTTCAAATCAACCTGATAAACCCAAATTCTTCTCATTACAGAACATAAATGTTACATTATAAACCTACTTAAATACTGAAGAGAAGACAGGAATAGAAATGAAAGAGTAGAAGACACATGATGAAGAAAATGATAAAAGTCTTGGTGTTCTTTTTTACCATTATTTAAAGATTTTATTTTTATGGAATCCCTACACCCAATGTGGGGCTCAAAATTACAGCCCCAAGATCTAAAGTCACACGCTCTACCAACTGAGCCAGCCAGGTACCCAAAACGTCATAGTGTTCTTATCTTACATGGTAGGGATTTAAAATACAATTATCTAAGGAATCTAAATATTTACAATTTCAAAAATTAATAAAATAACACAGTAACTTTTAAACTTGGAATGCAGAGAGAAAAGAGGAGATTAAAAACAGAGTAGGTTAAGTTAAATTTTCATCTTTTTCAGTAGGAAGTGAAGAGACATAATTGAAACTGAATTAATCAAGAAATTAAAGCAGATCCCAAAGGAAGAAAAAACCTTGGCACTATATGGTTTCACAGGAAAATTCTCTAAAGCATTTAAAGTTCCTCAAACTCTTCCAAAGAATTAAAGAGAACATTTCCAAACTCCTTCTATAAGGCCAACATTATCCTGCTATCAGAAGAAGACACAAGAAAACTACAGAGTAATATCCCTGATGAAGACGGACACAAAAATTCTCAACAAAATACTAAGAAACCAAATTCAACAGTACATTAAAAAGATTATGAACTATGATCAAGTGGTATGTATACCTAGAATGCAAGGATGGTTCAACATATGAAAATCTATCAGTGTAATACACCACATTAAGAGAATGAAGGGAAAAAACACATGAACATTTCAATTGATGCAGAAAAAGCATCAAACAAAATTAAACACCCTTTCTTAATAAACATACTCAATAAGCCAAATAGAACTACCTCAAAATAGGATGACTGGGTGGCTCTGTGATTGAGCATCTGCCTTTGGCTCAGGGCATGATCCCGGGGTCCTGGGATCAAGTCCTGCATTGGGTTCTCCACAGGGAGCCTCCTTCTCCCTCTGCCTATGTCTCTGCCTCTGTGTCTCTTTCATGAAAAAATAAATAAAATCTTTAAAAATTAAAAAAAAAGAACTGCCTCAATATAATAAAGGCCTTATATATGAAATGCCCATAGCTAACATCATACTCGACAATGAAAAACTGAAAGCTAAAAAAAGAAAAAGAAAAAAGAAAAACTAAAAGCTTTTCCTCTAAGATTAGGAAAAAGGCAAAGATGCCCACTTTTATCACTTCTATTCAACAGAGTGCTAGAAGTCCTAGCTAGAGCAATTATCAGGCAAGACAAAGAAATAAAAGGCATCTAAACAGGGAAGGAAGAAGTAAAATTTATCTTTTCATAGATGACATGTATGTATAAAACCTTAATGATTCTATATCCATCAAAAAATGTTACAACCAATAAATGATTTCAGCAAAACTGTATAATATAAAACTAACAAAAATCAGGGTTTTTTCTACACACTAATAATGAGTAATTTGAAAAGGAAATTAAGAAAACTGTGTTTACAATAGCATCAAAACATAAAACACTTAGAAATAAACCAAAAAAAATGAAAAAGAAAAAGAAATAAACTTAACCAACTTGGTGAAAAACTTGTACACTGACAGTGTACAAGCTGCACTTGTCAGTGTACAGCTACAGTGTACACAGCTAAAGGAAATCAAAGGCACAAATAGATATTCTGTATGCATGAATTGCTTCCTATGGCTAGTGGCTTCTATTGCTCAGCAGTTGGAATACTTCTATCACCAGAGAAAGTGCCATAAAACAATCCTGGTAGAAATTACAGTGTAACAAAACTAGGAAATTAACAATTAAAATGTTTAAAAGGCTACTTTGTAAATAATTGTGTGCCTGTTTTTACTTGTGTTCTATTTTTCACAACCCTTGCTATTTCTTTGTTGCTATACTGTTTGTGCTTCTTTTGTCTATAAAGTTTCTTTCCATTTACTAAAATAAGTTTTATTCAGACTCATTTTCTTTTTGCATGTTACTCTTCTATTCATTTTTTTTTTTTTTGGCGTAAGTTTTACTTAGAGCCTGTGTCAATTTTTTTTTTTAATTTTAATTTCACATTACTTTTTTTTTTTTTTTAAATAGGAACTTGCATTAGTTTTCTACGGCTGCCAAAATAAAGGACTACAAATTGGGTGGCTTAAAACAACAAATACTTATTCCCTCACAGGTGAGGTATGTGCCTTCTATACCTAATTTGTTAAGAGTTTTTATCATGAAAGAATAACTTTATAAAATGCTTTTTCTGAAACTACTCAATAATTATTTTTATTTTTCATTCTATTAATGTTGTGTATCACATTCACTGACTTGTGTATGTTGAAGCATCCTTGTACCCCAAGGATATATCACACTTGATCATTGTGTATGAACCTCTTAATATGCCACTGGATTCAGTTTGCTACGATTCTGTTCAGAATTTCTGCATCTATATTCTTCAGGAATATTGGCCTCCAATTATCTTATAGTATCCTAATCTGGCTGTGGTATCAGGATAATGACTATCTTATAAAATGAGTTTGGGAGTGCTCCCTCCTCTTTTATTTTTTTGGAAAAGTGTAAGACTGGTGTTAATTATTCTTCAGATGTTTGATAAAACTCACCAGTGGAACCTGATCCTGTGCTTTTCTTTATTGGCAGGTTTTTTATTACTTTTTCAGGCTCCTTAGTTTCTACTTCATTATTCAATCTTGGTATGTTATATCTTTCTAGGAACTTACCCATTTCTTTTAGGCTAATTTGTTGGCATATAATTGTTCATAGTAGGCTCATGATCCTTTCCATTTCTGTTCTCTCAGGTGTAATACTCCTTTCATTTCTGATTTTGAGTCTTTTTTTTCTTAGTCTAGCTAAGGGCCTGTCAAGTCTATCTTTTAAAAAAAAAAAAAAAACAATTATTCAGGGCACCTGGTTGGCCCAGTCAGTTAAGCATCTGCCTTTGGCTCAAGTCATAATCCCAGAGTGTTAGGATGGAGCCCCACATCAGGCTCCCTGCTCAGCAGGGAGTCTGCTTCTCCCTCAACCCCTCACCCCACTCTTGTGCTCCCTCTCTCTCAAATAAATAAAATCTTTTAAAAAAAAATAGCTATTTTTTTGAAGAAGGAAGCTAATTCCTTCATCTTTTACATTGCTGTCCCAGTCTCTATTTCATTTAGCTCTGCTCTCATCTTCCTTCTGCTAACTTTGAGTGTGTTCTTTCTCTAGTTCCTTAACATGTAGTGTAGTTCCTTAACCTAAGGTATTTATCACTATGAACTTCCCTCTAAAAACTGCTTTTGCTACGTGTTTTGGTATCTTGGGTCTCCACTTTTAAGTAATAGTTTATTCTTGAGGGCAGCCCCAGTGGCTCAGCAGTTTAGTGCTGCCTTCGGCCCAAGGCGTAATCCTGGAGACCCAGGATCGAGTTCCACATCGGGCTCCCAGCATGGAGCCTGCTTCTCCCTCTGCCTGTGCGTGTGTGTGTGTGTGTGTGTGTGTGTGTGTGTCTTTCATGACTAAATAAATCTTAAAAAAAAAAAAAGTTTATTCTTGAACACCACAGATTTGAACTGCACAGGTCCATTTACACATGGGTTATTTTTAAATATATACAGTACTATAAATTTTCCCTATAATTTTAATGTTTTTTTCTCTAGTTTATTATAACAATATAAACGTGTATGTATGTAACATGTAACACATGTAACACACAAAATATGTTTTAATCAATGGCTTATGTTGACCAAAAAGCCTTCCAGTCAACAGTAGACTTAGTAATGGTTTTAGGAAGCCAAAATTTATACACAGATTTTTGACTATGTGACTACATGGAATTTTCAACCCTACATTGTTCAAGGATCAACTGTATTTTCACTACCCTTTCACTTGCTTCAACCCACTGATTGTTCAGGTGGGTATTATTACCACACAACTGAGAATTTTCCAGTTTTTCTCCTATTGTTTCTAGTTTCATACCACCATGGTTGGAAAAGATACTTGATATAAAATCAATCTTCCTACATTTGCTAAGGCAATTGTGACTTAAGATATGCTCTATCCTATACAGTGTTCCATGTACACTTGAGAAAAATGTATTCTGCTGCTGCTGGGTAGAATGTTCTCTTCTATGTATAGGTATATTTCATGTCCAGTGTTTCCTTATTTTCTGTCAAGATGATCTATCCACTGTTGAAAATGGGATATTCAAGTCCCCTACTATTACTGTATTGTGGTCTATTTCTCCCCTGATCATCTGTTATATCCTCTTAATGAGTTAACTCCTTTTTCATTTTATAATGACTTTGTGTCTTGATACAGTTTTTAACTTAAAATCTATTTTTAACTTAAAATCTATATTTGGTATAGCTACCACTGCTCTCTTTGGTTTCCATTTGCATAGATTATCTTTTTCCATCCCTTAATTTGAACCTACACGTGTCCTTAAAGCCAAAATGAGTCTCTGGTGGGCAGCCTATATATAGTTGGTTCTTGTTTTTTAATCCAATCAGCCACTCTAGGACTTTTGATTGGAAAATTTAACCCATTTGCATTAATGTAATTATTGATAGGTAAGAACTTACTAATGCCATCTTATTGTTTTATTTCATGTAGTCCCCTCATTCCTTTCTTCCACTTTTGTGGTCTTTGTGAACTGATTTTTCTGTAGTACTATGTTTTGATTCCCTTCTCTATCTTCTGTGAATGTACTGCAGGTTTTGCTGTGGTTGCCACAAGGCTTACATAAAATATCTTACTGTTACTAAGCTAACAACTTTAATCACATTCAAAAACTCCATTCTTTTGTGGACATTGCTGCTATGAACATCGGGGTGCAAGTATCCCAGCATTTCACTACATCAGTATCTTTGCGGTAAATACCTAGTAGTACAACTGCTGGATCATAGGGTAGCTCTATTTTTAACTTCTTGAGGAACCTCCACACTGTTTTCCAAAGTGGCTGTACCAGTTTGCATTCCGACCAACAGTGCAAAAGGGTTCCCCTTTCTCCACATCCTCTCCAACATTTGTTGTTTCCTGTCTTGTTAATTTAAGCCATTCTCATTGGTGTGAGGTGGTATCTCATTGTGGTTTTGATTTGTATTTCCCTGATGGCAAGTGATGCGGAGTAGTTTCTCACGTGCTTGTTGGCCATGTGTAGGTCTTCTCTGGAGCAACTTCTGTTCATGTCTTCTCCCATTTCATGATTGGATTCTTTGTTTCTTGGGTGTTGAATTTGGTAAATTCTTTATAGATCTTGGATACTAGCCCTTTATGTAATTATCTAATTTGCAAATATCTTCTCCCATTCTGTAGGTTGTCTTTTAGTTTTATTGACTATTTTGCCATGCAGAAGCTCTTTATCTTAAGTCCCAATAGTTCATTTTTGCTTTTGTTTCCCTTGCCTCCATAGATGTATCTTGCAAGAACTTGCTGCAATGTCCATAACAGCCAAACTGTGGAAGGAGCCACGATGTCCTTCAACAGATGAATGGATAAAGAATATGTGGCATGCATATATATACATACACACACACATATATATGTACATACAATATATACACAATAGAATATTATTCAGCCATTAGAAGAGATAAATAGCCACCATTTGCTTCAACGTGGATGGAACTGGAGGATATTATGCTGAGTGAAATAAGTCAATCGGAGGACAATCATCATATGGTTTCACTCAAACGTGGAATATAAGAAATAGTGAAAGGAATTATAAGCGAAAGGAGGGGAAATGAATGGGAAAAATTGGAGAGGGAGACTAAACATGAGAGACTCCTCTCGTAAACAAAGGAAGGGGAGGTGGGTGGAGGGAATAGGGTAACTGGGTGACAGGTACTGAGGGGGGCACCTGATAGGATGAGCAGTGGGTATTATACTATATGGTGGCAAACTGAATTTAAATTAAAAAATGTAAAAATTAAAAAACTATAAAAAGAGTTAAAAAAAACTCCATTCTTTCATGCCCCTCTCCCATATTTTGTTTTTGATATGGAATTTACTTTTTATATGTGTCCTTATAAACTACTGCAGCTATGGTTTTTTTTATTTATTTTTATTTTTTTTTAGCTATGGTTTTTTAATAATTTTGCCTTCTAACTAAACTTTTATATTACTAGTTAAGTGATTATCACATTATATTGTAAAGAATACTCTGAATTTGATTTTATACTTACCTTTACCAACATGTTCTGTAACTTTATAAGGTTTTACATTACTAAGTAGCATCTTTTCATTTCAGCTTGAAGAACTCTCAGCACTTCTTATACGTCAGGTCTAGTGGTGACACTCTCAACTTTTTGTCTATTTGGGAAAGTCTTTAGCTCTCCTACAATCTTGGACAATTTTTCTGGTAGAATTTTCCTGGTTGGCAGGCTTTTCCTTTTGGGACTGCATAGATCATCCCACTTTCACCTGGCTCAAAGTTTCTGCTGAGAAATCTGCTGATAACCTTACAGGGGCTCCCTTATATGGGAGCATTTTTTTCCCCCCTTGATGCTTCTAAATTTTATGTTTGACTTTAGACAATGTCTTGGAGAAGATTTAGGTTTGAAATTTGGGAGGACCTATTAGTTTCATGAACTTAGATGGCCAAATCTCTCCCTAGATTTGGGAAGTACTTAGCCATTATTCCTTTAAAAATTAGCATTGTGTTCCTTTCTTCCTCTCTTCCTCCAGGATTTCAATAACACATAGTTTAATAGCATCTCATGAACATTTCATGGGCATTCTTCACTCTTTTTCATTCCCTTTTACTATTGTTCTGCTTACATATTAAATGACCTTTGGTCTTCTTCTAATTCTTTTTTCTCCTTGGTGGAATCTACTGTTGAATCTATGGGAATCTTCAGTTCAATCACTATATTCTTTAACTCTAGGATTTCTGTTTATTTTAATGGTTTCTATTTCTTTTTTGATTTTTGAGAATTTGCTGTGTAATGCTATTCCTCCAAGCTAAGTGTTTATACTTAATCCCAATATGTTTAATTTTCTTATTTATATGTAAAGCTTACTTGAATGTCAAACTACAACATATTGGTAATTTCAGAGTGTCAAGTTCTAAAAACTAGCATAGCCAGTCTATCGGGGAAACAAATACTGTATCCATTCAACAACTGACACTGTCTTGATATAGTATGCCTATATGTTTTCAAGTAATATTCTCAGATTACAGGGCAAAACTTCTTTTATTTTTCACCCTGACCCTTACCTATATTTCCTAATAGTGACTTTATAGAAAAGATGTAATAATATATTTTGAAAAAATGTAACTACAGTTTTGAATAAATTATGTTCTACAAAGTGGTACCTTAAATAGTAACCAATATTTTCTTTATACAAGTAGTAAAAATTTCATAATTATTTGTCTTATGTCCTTATGAAAGATGTCATTCCTATATTCAAAATATTCCTAGAAATTCCAAAAGAGAAAATGCCTTGAAATATTTCATAAACCTTTAAAGGCTATGAGTACACATTTTGACTTTTATTTCCTGACCCACTTAAGTGTGCTTTTGTTGTTAAATAAATTTTATGTATTTAAATTAAAATCTTAAAGTGTTCTCAATCTTTTATTGACTACTGAAATCAAATTAAGTATTTTTGTCAAGTAAAGATAAGCAGTATATGCCCATCACAGAACTATTTGCTATCTTCACGACCAGAAGAGACAACTAGGTTACTGGTGCCCCCCCTCCCGCCAAATTTATACTTTCAGTATAAACTGTAATTAAATCTTAAGAGAACTAGAGTGTTTTTCACTTTATACAAAGAAATGAAATCATACTTATTATTTATTGGAAAAGAAACTATTGTACAAGACAGTTTCTAGGGTGCTTTTATTTATCCTACCAGTTTCTTAAAACTTACATATTACTGATGTAATACATATACATGGGTTTAAAAAAAAAAAGTACAGGGATCCCTGGGTGGCGCAGCGGTTTAGCGCCTGCCTTTGGCCCAGGGCGTGATCCTGGAGACCCGGGATCGAATCCCACATCGGGCTCCCGGTGCATGGAGCCTGCTTCTCCCTCTGCCTATGTCTCTGCCTCTCTCTCTCTCTCTCTCTCTCTCTCTCTCTCTCTGTGACTATCATAAATAAATAAAAAAATTAAAAAAATAAAGTACAAAAAGGCTTATAATGGGAAGGCAGCCTGCCTAACTGCTACAAAAGAACAATCACTTTCACCTATTTTTTGTACTTCACCTATTTTTATATTTATCTTCATAATTATAGATAACACTGTCTTTATTATTTAACATCAAAATTACATCTATTGACTCCGTGTTATGAAAGAGAACGATTTAGTTCACTTATATTATCTTCAATCTGCATTCTTTTCTCCTCATTCCAAAATCAACCAATCCTATTGAGGCATGTGAGAGTAAATGCTGAATTTAACTTTTATTACATGTTAATTGCTAGATGTAGCTACTAGCTACCATAATAGATTGGCACCTCTATATTACTCCTATCTTCTGGCATATATTAAGGTTCTCTTTATAATCTAGTATTATAATCAAGTTTTGTATATGTTCAATAGGTTGAGAAGAAGGTACTGTGTCTGTTTTCAAGGTAGAATTCAGTTTGTCCATCAAATTCTGCTTAGTAATTGGGGTATTTAGGTGTTCTATTGCCTTAAGGTTTTGTTCATTTGATACACTATGGTCTGTCTACCATTTATGGTTTTTGTGAATAAATCTCTGGTATGTTTTTTGCCTTTTGAATATTAATGTTTTAATTATGATTTTTACAGATATTTGGTACTTCATCATAAAATAAATGTTACAATCAAAGTACTCATCTTTGTGTTGCTTAATTTCACCCTCTTTATATTTTACAGAATACCTGTTACTTTTAATAAGGTTTCGATTATTACACTAATTGACTTCTTTATAATCAATTAGCAATAACCGTACCTTGGATAAACCTCACTGGCTACGATACTGCCACTGCACAAAGCTACATCTTTAAAATCATACTCATATAAAACAAACTTAGTCCTCTATTTCTTCACATTACCTTTTAGTTCTCTACTATGAGATACGATACAATGTCTTTATTTTTCCTCCTCCCTTTCTCATCCTAGATTTCAACCAACCACATTATCTTTCTGTTTACCTCTCTACCGTTAGGTATACTTCTATGACTACATTTATTGATTCTAAGTGCTATTGACTCCTAGTTACTTCACAGGGGTTAATTAGCATACTTAGCACACCTACTTAAGCTACCCCATTCTTTCCCCTTTTCCTTCTGAAATTGTTAACTTATTCATGTATGTAGCAGACTAAGGGCTGCTCAAATACAGACTTCTCAATGAAGACTTCTCTGTTCACCCTATTTAAAATTGTAAACCCTGTCCTACCTCCCTCACATTCATATACTACAACCCCCTATAGCCTGATGGGTTTTTCTCCAATAGTACTAATGACCATCTAATATACTTAACTGGTTTCTCATCTAGCTTCCTCCAGTTGGAATATTAAGCTCCTCAAGGGCAGGACTTTTTGCCTACTTTGTTCAACTGCTGTAACACCAGCAACTAGAATGGTATCTGGCACACACTAGATGCTCAATAAGGCTTGCTGAATGAGCAAGATAAAGTACACTACTAAAAGGATATTAAAAAACTATAAAAGCAATGCTGGGAGAAACTACAGGCCTAAATGAATGGAGAGGTTATAACTGTGTTTGTGGATCAAAACACTCAGTAGTAAGATGTCATTTCTTTCTACATTGATCTATAGAGTCAATATATCACAATGAACCGTAGACTTAAACACAAAAGCTAAAACTATAAAACTTCTGTAAGAAACATGAGAAAAATCTCTAGAGGTAGATAAATATTTCTTTGAAGACAAAAAACCTAAAGCATAAAAGAACTGATATATCATATTTCATCAAAATTTAAGACTTTTCAAAGACACCATTAAGAAAATAAAGGCAGGCACAGATTGGGAGGGAACTTTCACAATTCTAACATCTGATAAGGACTTCATATCAGAATATATTAGAGAAAAACAATTTTTTAGGTCTCCATAAGGAACCCATTTTTCTAAATGGTCAAAATATTTGAGCAGACACTTCACAAAATATAGGAATGACCAATAAGCACATGAAAACATGCTCAATATCATTAGTCATTAGAAAAATGCTAATTGAGGGACACCTGGGTCGCTCAGTGGTTGAGCATCTGCCTTTGGCTCAGGGTGTGATCCTGAGATCCCAGGATCAAGTCCCGCATCATGTTCCCCACAGGAAGCCTGCTTCTCCTTCTGCCTGTGTCTCTGCCTCCCACTCACTCTCTCTCTCTCTCTCTCTCTCTCGTGAATAAATAAATAAAATCTTTTTAAAAAAAAAGAAAAATGCAAATTGAAACCACAATGATATATACAATTACACAACCACTAAAATGGCTGAAACTTAAAACAGTGACAATACCAAGTGTCGACAAAAATGTAGCAATGGAAACTCATACATTTCTGAGGAGGATGTAAGTATATAGCCATCTGAGAAAACAGTTTGATGGTATCTTATAAAGCTAAACATGCAACCCAGCAATTCCATTCCTAGATGTCTGCCCACATGAAAACCCATGTCCAAAATGTTTAGCAGTTTTGTTCATCAAGGCCAAAAGTTGGAAGCAATTCAAATGTCCACCAACTGACAATTATAAAAAAATTATTTCATATTCCATAAAATGAAATAGTATTCAGCCATAAAAATAAAGAAACTATTGACAAAGAATTATCAAAAGCATTACACTAAATGCAGGCCAGACCCAGAAGACAACATATAGTATGATTCCTTTTATATCACATTTGCAGAAAAGGCAAAACTATATCAATAGAGAACAGATTAGTGGTTGCCAGGGGAGAGAGAATTTTTCAGGATGATAAGAATTTTCTGTATCTTGATTGTGGTGATAGGTACAAGAATGCATCTTTCAAAACTCAATCACGTGTATACTTAACGTTGAGTGAATTTTAACATATATAAATAAAACTGAGTTTTAAGGAGTAACCTAGGTCAGAAACTAAAATCCAACTACCTTATAATAAAATACTTAACACAAGGGGCAGCCCCGGTGGCGCAGTGGTTTAGTGCCGCTTGCAGCCCGGGCTGTGATTCTGGAGACCCGGGGTCGAGTCCCACATCGGGCTCCCTGAGTGGAGCCTGCTTCTCCCTCTGCCTGTGTTTCTGCCTGCCTCTCTCTCTCTCTCTCTCTCTCTCTCTCTCTCTCTCTGTGTGTGTGTGTGTGTCTCTCATGAATAAATAAAATCTTAAAAAAATAAAATAAAATAAAATAAAATAAAATAAAATAAAATAAAATAAAATAAAATACTTAACACAAAATAGCTCATGGAAATTAAGTATTCTGTGTAGCTTTAAAAAATAAGTTGTCCACATCCAGGTAAGATAGAATAGCTTACAGCAGGCCAATATTCTTGCTGAGAACAACTAGAAAAGCTAAATAAGTTACAAAAATCCTATTCTTATAAGGCAGAAGATGTGGAAAGATGGAGAACAAGAGAATCTGGGTATTTCCTGATTATGAGGATGGGCTGGAGGCTGAAAACAAATTTCTGTGAACACGGATGCTAAAGGATCGAGAACTCAAAAGAGCTTTTGGTGTTCACACAAGGGCTGGAGTAACAAAACTGGAAGACTGCAGGGACTTTTAAGATCAAAGCTACTATCTCTGCCAGGACATCAGCTTAATTTTAAAACTATATAGAGTAAAAAGACTAAATAGTTAACTGAAAAACTGAAAAGCAAAGTGAAATTTCCCACCTTTGGCACTGCTAAGAGGACAAAGACCACCAGGCTTTGAAGTGAAAGTCCTGGAAGTCCACACTGTACAAAACAGATAAGAAGAAGAGTATCATCAAATTACTAAAATAGCAATCCAGCCTCCATATAAATTAAGATGATTGGCTCCCTACTCTACCTGCCTAGGAGAAAAAGTGAACCCTGCCTGACAAAACATACTCAGTAATGTTTATTTTGTTTTTATTTTTTTTTTAATTTTTTTTTAATTTTTTTAAATTTATTTACGATAGTCATACAGAGAGAGAGAGGCAGAGACACAGACAGAGGGAGAAGCAGGCTCCATGCACCGGGAGCCCAACGTGGGATTCGATCCCGGGTCTCCAGGATTGCGCCCTGGGCCAAAGGCAGGCGCCAAACCGCTGCGCCACCGAGGGATCCCGTTTATTTTGTTTTTTAATCACAATGTCTGGCATTCAAGAAAAACTTATAAATCAACCAACTTGACCTAATTGACATTTATATAACATCAGCCAGTAACAGCAGGATATATATTCATTTTCAAATGCACATGGAACACTTACCAAGATAGACTAAATTCTGAGCCATAAAACGAATCTCAATATAACTAAAAGTTCCAAGTCATATAAAGTATGTCCTCTCGGATCCTTGGGTGGCTCAGTGGTTTAGTGCCTGCCTTTGGCCCAGGGCGTGATCCTGGAGACCTGGGATTGAGTCCCACATCGGGCTCCCTGCATGGAGCCTGCTTCTCCCTCTGTGTCTCTGCCTCTCTCCCTGTGTCTCTCATGAATAAATAAATAAATAATCTTTTAAAAAAATAAAAAATAATAAAGTATGTCCTCTCATCACAATGAAACTAACTTAAAAACAGAAAGTTTTTTTTTTTAATTTTTATTTATTTATGATAGTCACACTTGGAGGGGGAAAGAGAGAGAGAGAGAGGCAGAGACATAGGCAGAGGGAGAAGCAGGCTCCATGCACCGGGAGCCCGACGTGGGATTCGATCCCGGGTCTCCAGGATCGCGCCCTGGGCCAAAGGCAGGCGCCAAACCGCTGCACCACCCAGGGATCCCAGAAACAGAAAGTTTTTAAGTTAAATTCTGGAAAATCCTCAAATATCTAAAAACTAACACACTTCTAAGTAATTTATTGGTCAAAGATGACATCAAAAAGCAGATAAAAATAAAATAAAAAAATAAATAAAATAAATAAAAAAAAGCAGATCAGAGACTATTTTGAGCTGAATGAAAATGGAAAAATATATATATATATATATATAAAATTTGTAAGCAATATTTAGAGGGAAGTTTATACCACAACTGGGGATGGACAGGGGAGGAATGCAGACAGGGAATCGATGACCTCAGCTTGTACCCGAAGAAACTGGAAACAGAAAACAAACTAAAACTAAAAAACTAAACTTTAACTAAAAAGTTAAAGAAAATAATAAAGTTCAGAACAGAGGTAGGAAATAAACAACAAACCGAGAAAATTGGCTAAACCTAAAGCAGTTTCTTTGAGAACCTTAATAAAATTAATAAATCTCTAGCCAGATTGATCAAGTGAAAAAAAGATACAGATTACCCAAGTCAAAAATGATACTGAATCTCTACAGATTGCAGATTTAACTATAAATCTTAAATATATAAATTTTAATATATATAAAAATATATATTTAAAATCTTATAAATTTTAAATACAGAACTGTAAGTTCTGTATTTAAAAGATAATAAGATTACCAACAAATTCTACAACATAGATGAAATGGACAAGTTCCTTCAGAAACTCAGCATGCATATGAAGAGCTGGAAACATACAACCACACAACCAGTAACCAACAGAAAAACAAATCCTATAAGCAGAGCAGATGATGCAGATATTGGAATCAACAAACATTTAAATAACTAATCAGTATATTCAAGAGAACTCAGTACTAGAAATCTATAAAATAGAATTAAATTGTTCTAACACTCAAAATTACAATGTAAAATTAAGAATACAATAAATCAGTTTCAACAAAAGAGAAATTAGTTTTACTAATGGAAGGAGGGTCAACAGAAGATATTCAAATGAAACACTGAGAAAAATTTTAAGAGATGTGTGGAACATAATCATTGACTTATATCATGTCTAAATGAGAATCTGAAAAAGAGGGAAGGAAACAGAAGCAATATTTGAAGAGGAATAACAGAATATCCTCAAATTAAAAGACATCAAACTACTAATTCATATAGCTGAATGAACATAAAGCAAAACACAAAGAAAACCACACCTCAACACATCATAGTCAAAAAGCTAAAATACTAAAAAAAGAAAGTCTTAAAAGTAGTCAAAGAAAAATAAAAGATTATCAGCAAGATTATAAGGTAATAATTACCTTCAATAAGACTAGAAGTGGACTTCAATAAAAAGCCAGAAGACAACATTTTTTAATAAAGAAAAAAATTAATTACCAACTTAGATTTCTATATTCAGTAAAAAAAAAAATCTTCAAAAAAAATATGAAATTAAGACTATCTCAAAAAAAATCATTGTAGGTAGATTAGTATTAAATATACTAAAGGAAGCTATTCAAACAAAAGGAAAATGATCCCAGAAAGAAGCACACAAAGACAGGAAGGAAGAAACCTAGAAAAAGTAAGTATTAACAAAAATTGGCTGTCTAAAATATGGAGTTTAAAATCTGCACAAATAAAATATAGAACAATAATAATACAAAAAGGTTGGAGGAGGAGTTAAAAATTAAGAAACTCGCACTATTGCAGAATGATAGAAGCAGTCATTTGTACTATAATATTAAGTATACTAGTTATAATCTCTGGAACCACTAAAAATATA
Organism: Nyctereutes procyonoides; assembly: GCF_905146905.1. Lineage (NCBI taxonomy): Eukaryota > Metazoa > Chordata > Mammalia > Carnivora > Canidae > Nyctereutes > Nyctereutes procyonoides. Next base: position 7,305,182 of record NW_026575021.1, on the reverse strand, counting down.
AGAATATATAACTCACAACCAAATAGTAGGAAAACAGAATAAAAATAACTTATTAACTCAAAAGAAAGCAAAACAGAGGGATAAAAAGGAATGCAAAGCAGATGATTCAATGAAGTCAAAGTTGATGGTAGTGGCAAACTTAGAAAAAAAAAGAATTAACTACTCAAAGTAAAAGACTAACACTTGATTAAAATAATGATAATCTGTATTTATTCACAAAGACATCCAGTACACATAAAAAAAAAAAAGTTTACAGAACTACAAATATTCCACTTACTATAAAATTGCAACACACACACACAAATGCCTCAGAAAATACTGGAAAAAAAAAGTTTTTAATTGGGCTCATCCTTGAGATTTTAGGTAGTTTTTTGCATCATAGATTTTCTTTGTGATTTTTGGCACCTTAATTCTTTTCTAAGGAACAAGACTCATTTTTACAAAAACCACAACACTTTTCAAAAGAAAAATTAGTTTACAAATTTTAATGATCAGCTCCAACAAGATTACAGACTTACAGAAAAAGAATGATCAAGTCTAAAAAGAAGTTAATATAAACTTACTTCACGCAATAAAAGTCTAATCTTGAAACTAAGAAATCTTTATAATTATAAATACATTATTATATTGTCACCATTTCTGATGGAGACAAAAATTATCAGGTACGAGTTGGAAACAGATTTTCCCACTAATGGTTTGCTCACTTCACTTCTTGCTTCTACTAAAAATCTTTGATATTTCCATTGTATTATAAAGTTGTAAAACAAAATTTAAGTACTAACATTTTTCATTTTAATCTGTGGGTTTCCTAAATAACTTTTTCTAATATTACCTCAACTAAAATCTCAGTTTCAACACAGAAGAAAACCAGTTACCAGTTTCACGAATCAAAACTTGACAAAGGACTTCAAAGAAATAGACAATACCATGCATCTTGGAAATATGTTCTAGTAACTTTATTATTCTAAGTCACATAAAAAGAGAAGCACTCCAAACTCTACATAAAAACTAAACTCTAGGGATCCCTGGGTGGTGCAGCGGTTTAGCGCCTGCCTTTGGCCCAGGGCGCGATCCTGGAGACCCGGGATCGAATCCCACGTCGGGCTCCCGGTGCACGGAGCCTGCTTCTCCCTCTGCCTGTGTCTCTGCCTCTCTCTCTCTCTCTCTCTCTCTCTATCATTAAAAAAATAAATAAATAAATAATAAAAATAAAAAACTAAACTCTAAGGGCAGTCTGGGTGGCTCAGCAGTTTAGCACCGCCTTCAGCCCAAGGTGTGTTCCTGGAGACCTGGGATCGAGTCCCTAGTCAGGCTCCCTGCAAGGAGCCTGCTTCTCCCCCTGCCTCTCTTCCTGTGTCTCTCATGAATAAATAAAATCTTTAAAAACAAAACAAAACAAAAAACTAAACTCTAAGCAACTTCTTTAAATATATTTAAATTGGGAGTGGGGGGGTGGGGGGGGTAAGAGCCCTGTCTGGTATACACTTTGAAAATAACAAAACCAGAATAACCACTAACATTTATTGACCACTTAACTATGTAATATAATGCTCTTTGTTCTAAGTAATTTCCATGTGTTGTCTCATTTAATCTTCAAATCATATTATAAACCAGTATTATCTTCCTTTTATAAATGAGAAATTGAGGTAACATTCGTCCAAGGTCCTACAGCCATCTAGCAGTAAAGTCAGGATCTGAATGCCCCAAGCAGGCTAGCTCTAGAACCTTGCTCTCCTGATCACCACACCACTCTATCAATGTAAGTCATTAAGGCCTTGTTAAAGTAGTGCTGTCTTTGTCATTAAGTTTCAGGCAATAAACAAGCTTTACTTAGAATAAAACCAGATATTTTAATTATCTGGTCACATCACTGAGAAAATAAAACTAAAAACTTCTACTTTCATGCTAGAGAAAAAAGTAAAAAGGAGTCACTATCAAAAGTATATTCATTAAACCTGAGAAACTTCCAAAAATAGACAAGAGAAGACATACTAAAAATTACCGTATTGAACTTTAAGTAAGAGCTCACCTATTTTCTCTTAAAAGTAATTTAACTTAGTTTATCCCCCCAACTTAAACTGGAAGATACAGATATACCTAGGAGTAGAATAAAATGTCACAGAAATCCTATACAAAGCTAATGTCAATTTGCAGGTGATGAAGGATTCTTTCTTGGTATTTAGATTTTCCTTTTAAGGAAGTGTTTTGGAGCAATCAAAAAAACCTCTCTGTTGAACTTCATTTTAATGTGTACAGACTACTTCCCCACCCTACTTAGAAAGCCTGTTCTAGAAAACTGTTATTCAAATGATTTATGCTCATAAAATGCAAAGTTAGATTAATACAATTCAAAGTAAAACATACTTTAGGAATAAAATAACATTATAAAAATCTTGGGTTCACTTTATTATGGATCATTATTAGATAATTTATTATATATTTTGGTATATTTTTTTCAACACAAAGCACAAAAGCTCGGTTTAATCTGGGTAGTAATACAAATTCAGTATTAGTCTACTTAAATTCTAATTCAAAAGTGACACTATTATTTTAAAAATTGGTAACTTAAATGTCCAACTGAAAAAGATCAGTTAGTAAATTATCACACAAAAAGATAAAAGTAGTCTACAACCATTAAAAATAATCATGTTGTAGAAAAATACTGACATTAAGATGTTCAGGATTTATTGGTAAGTGAACAGAATAATTTGCACTACAGTAGGTGCATTATGAGCCCATTTTGTAAATATCATTAAGCCTCTACTAAGTACACATATATTTATATAATGGCTAAACAAAATGCTGGAAGATATTCCAGAAGGTTAATAATGGCACTTCCTTGTGGTGGGATTTCCAATGATACATTAAAAATTTAACTCATGCTTTTTTGTGTTTCCCAAATTTTCTATGTTAGGGATGTGCTATTTTTATAACTGGGAGAAAGAGATTAAGAAAGAGACAAAGGCATTATTTACATTAAAGTCATATTTTAATGCAAATAACAAATTCTTAACTAGGGATATGGTTTAGTCTTTACTAGTAAAACCCCCATCTGTCATTTGTTTTGTCTTTAAATACAAAACCCCTTAACATGAACTAACCTGTATTTTTGTTTTCCACTATTCTAGGTGAAAATTAAAAATTAAAGTACCTGATTAAACGTGAACTCTGAAAAAGTGGGAATTTCTGTATTACTATTTGACCTCATAAATGTAGAAATTAAAATGTTTCTGAAAAATAAACGTAAGTCACATCCTAAGCAGTATACCACAGGTCAAAAGCAATTCATAAAGATTTTTTTACGGGCAGCCCAGTGGCTCAGCGGTTTAGCACTGCCTTCGGCCCAGGGTGTGATCCTGGAGTCCCAGGGTCGAGTCCCACATTGGGCTCCCTGCATGGAGCCTGCTTCTCCCTCTGTCTGTGTATTTTTTATGAATAAATAATAAAATAAAAAAATTTTTACAAGTGATTTCTGTTAACGTAGTCTAAGACTTAAAATAGCAGAATTACATCTCTGTGAAATACACACCTAAAACACATTAATAAAAAAAGACAACACTATACTTATGAGGATGGGTTTAGGGAATTTAAAATTTGCATAACCAAAAACATGGAGAAAAATAGGAATCTCTTATCCATCTAATTCATAGAAGTTACACTAACAGAGCTGTACACTATCCATCTAATTTACAGAAGTTACACTAACAAACGGTTGAAAAGCAACCTATAAATATAAATGCCAATACGGTAATTATAGTCAATTAGTAAGAAATAAATCACTCTGACACTTTATTCTAAAAGTAATTCATACAACTTCATGTAGCATGTTAGACTTGATAAAAGGGAAAATGCAATCTTTACTGGTACAATGCCCATAAGAAAAAAATTTATGCATCTGCAAAGAATTGGACGGAAACACACAAAACAATAAAAGGTAATTTTGGTGTAATATAGAACTTTGACTTTTCACAATGTTGTTTGCTTTCATTGTTTTCATTGTTTAAGATATTTGTAGCCAACATGTATTTTAATTGACACAGCACAAGAAGTAAAACTGTGGGGGAAGAATACATTAAATATGTGCTTTCAGGAAAGGAAAAAAGAAACAATTTAGTTTTAATACTGACACTGCCTGACATATCAGATGGTAGATAACAACTGACAATTAAATTTCCTAATATTCCTAACAATCCTGAAATCTAATGTAAGCTGTATCATAATTATCAAGGCTAAACATCAAATGGCTCTCTCCTGTGTACCATTATAAAAAAAAAAAAGCAAGTATCAATTAGTCTTATAAACGTCTGCTATAACAATGCAACTAAATTCCTTACTTCCTTATTCATTGAAGGCTAAGACTGGAGCTTTCTAAGTTTGCTCTATCCTTTCTTAACTATTTAAAAGGTTGAATATAAATTATTTCTCCAAACCCCATCCTGTAAAAATAAAAGGCTGGAAACAGTCTCACCCTTATATAAACCTTACGTATATTTTTCTTCTGGAATCGATCATTTCCTATCTTGTGTAACAATCATTACATATGTGCTCTTTTAATTACACTTGATTTCAAACCCAAAGAGGGCAAGGTCGATGGTACTTCATCTATGTATCTCACATAGCTGAGTAAAGATTTAGTTTTGGTTAATCCTCTTAACTTTCTGCACTCTTTCACCTGAAAAGAATTATTAGAAAAGTAGTATTCTCTTGCAGGGGGAGATAGGAGGTGGGTGGAGGTGTGCATATTCCCTGTCAGGCGACATGTCTGCTGTCAGGCTAAGCACAAATCAGACCAAAAAGCCTCTTCTCCTCCTTTCCCCTTCACAGGCTAGATTTCATTCAAGACAATCAGCATCTCTTAGTTAAGAGTCTGCCTACATTCACTTCAGAAGACCCGAAGAAACTCATCATGTAATCTAAGGAGTTCCTAGTGGTCTGCAAGAACAGGAGAAAAAGTTTAACCTGTGAACTACTGACCAGGTCAAAGCCCAAAGAAAACCCTAGAATCCAAGGAATCCAACTCTTTCAGCTGAATCCAACCTACACCAGAGAAAGCTCACACCAGTATGATCTAACTGCAAGTTGTAAATGCACTCCAAGCCGACTGGCCCCTCACAAGAGAAAAGAGTATGTTCTAAGGAGTAAACCATATGTTAAACTTTCTGAAATACTCCAAGTTGTCTCCCTGCCCTGTTGGTAGTAAAAGAGCCCACAGCAGAAGCGAACGGACAGAAGAGATAATTCAATTTTCGGTATGAAGAAGTCATGTTTATAAACACACAGAAGATCTAGGTGGTTATACAACAGTGTTAACAGCAGTTATCTCTGGGGAGGGATGTGAAATAAAAGTCTAGGTATGCAAAGGAAGTTTTCACTTAGATACAAATTGTGTTGTTTTCATCTTTCATCAGCATCAATTTACTTCTATAATTTTAAAAATAATATTAAGTAAAATTCTGAAATATGATTCCATTTTTAAAATGGATTAATAAACCCACATGGTATTCAAATGAAAAATAAATGCCATTTTGCAGAAGCTTGGCTACTACAGACCTACAGATCAAACAGAAATAATGCAATTATCCTATCCTGCAAAATGAAAAGGAATACTGGTAACAGAAATGCCCAAACCAATTGTCACCCACTACTCAAGGTTCACTACTTTGATTATACAGTATTAGCCACCAGAGGGAGTTTCAGTACCCTCCCCTCAAAATTATATCCACTCTAACAAAGCCCTTTTTCAATTTTAACCTAATTAAAAAGGTTAGGCTGACAGAGCTTTTAAAGAAAAAAAAATTTTACAGCAATCCATAAATCATAAAAAGTTTTTTACATTATTGCACCAATGGAAGGACACTGCATCTCAACTTTAATTTTTCATAAGAACTATCTTCACAAATTTTCATTGAGGTTCATATGTGATTTCCTTAAGAGAAAAAAGTTTCCCAGTCTGAAAAGCAAACTACTAGACAATCAGGTCTATTATCATTGTAATGGAGTGTTCATATTCTCTAATTACCACAACTCTGTGGTTAAGAAAAGTAAAATTTCATAGGACTATGACTCCTGAAAAAAGAGGAAGGGGACACAAAACCATCCTTTGAAAACTGCATAATCCAGCCATAATGCCCCATGTAAACAATGCCACTATATATTTAAGCAAAGCAAAATACAACTAAGCGTCTGCAGGAGTTAGTCTGCGACATTTAGCATCTTAAAAATTAAAGGAGAAAGAGCCAAGCTTATTCTAAACTTTCAATGTCATTTTTCTAAAAAACAGTAAGAGAAATCATACTGAAAATGGCCCAAATCAACACAAGTAATGGAACAGAGACAGGCAAACAGACAAAACCCACAGAGCAAGTCATTTTGAAGAGGATTTTTGTTTAACCTAGTTTATGAATCTGTAACATCATCACAAAAATTTTTGAATACCAAGACACATGCAGTATACATCTCACTTCCCACCCCCCTTCATCGACACTACAGTTTCTCCCTCTCTCCCACTGGTACTACTTCCCCAGTATCCTCCCAGAGTTTATGATTGAAGAGCAAACGCAAGTTCATATCCTTATTCCTCCCCCACATCTTTACACATAAAGTAGCACATTATTCACACTGTCCTACACCTTGTTGGGGTTGCCTTTTTTTCCCCCCACTTTATAACAGATTTTGGAGAGCTCTCCATGCCAGTGCACAAAAAGCTTCCTCATTCTTCTTCTCGTGGCTGATCGAGACTAGCTCCACCACAACATTCATCTGCCTTCTCCTGCCTAACCTTTAATGACATCTTGTCCTTCCAACTACATAACTACCTGAGTTAGTCTCCTTTCCCTCCCTTGCCCACCCCCCACAAGATCTTAAAAAACGAACCAGATTTGAGGTGTCCCAAGGGATGGCTTTCAAGAAAGCAACTCATTAGCTAAGTTTTATCCTTTTCGGGACGCTTGTTTTGTGAAGCAGGTGAAGAAGGCGCAAAACACAAAGCAAATAAAAAAACAAAAACAAAAAAACCAGATGTGAGGTGTCCCAAGGGATGACTTTCAAGAAAGCAACTCATTAGCTAAGTTTTATCCTTTTCGGGACGTTTGTTCTGTGAAGCAGGTGAAGAAGGCGCAAAACACAAAACCAAACCAAACCAAACCAAAACAACAAACCCACAACTCTCTTACTACAAAAACAAAAAGCCAACAGTTAGAATGCAATAAGTGAAGTTACCTTTTCTTTGATTTGGGGGATCAGCGTAATAGTCATATCACCAATGACTGCAAAACTTTCTTCTTGTGCTCTGCTTTCACTGTAAAAGAAAACATCGGATTTTAATTTAAAAAAAAAAAAAAAAAGACTGGTAAGCCCTAAAGTCCTCCTCCTGCGTGGCATCCCCAGGGCAAGGCAACGACCACCTGATCCGAGCTGTGGGATGCGCCAGGTCACAGGCGGGGGCGTGGATGTTTCGGGAGCCCGGGGGCACCCACAGGACCTCTACCCGCCGCGAAAACACTCCGGAGCGTCCCCAGCTCTGCGGCGCTACGTGCAGGAAGGGCCCGCCGGGGGCCGGAGCGCCGGGACCGGGCGGAGAGGCCCGGGGCGCCCCGCCGCAGCGGGCACGGCGGGCACAGAGGGGCGCCCCGCCGCCCGCAGCCCCGGAACCCCGACCCCTAACGGAACCAGCCCCCGGGCGGCGGCCGCCCGCTCCGACTGCGGGCCGGGCGCCGGGAGGGCGGGGGTTCCCCGGAGGAGCTGGCCGCCCCGCCGCCCCATTGGGCGCCGCTCCAAACGTGCCCGAGTTGTGACAGGAATAAAGTGGGTCACAAGGCCTAGCGGGTCCCCGGCGAAAGCCCTCCCGGCCCCGCGCCTGCGGCTTTCCCGGCCGCGCCGCCGCGGGAACCGGCCCCAGCGCCGCCGCGCGCTCCGGCCCCCGGCCCCCGGCCCCCGGCCCCCGGCCCCGGCCCCCGGCCCCGGCCCCGCCGCCGCCCCGCAGGTAACCCCAGCGGCCCCGGAGGGCCCCGCAACCAGAGCGCGGCTCCACCCCAACTCCCGGGAAAGGGCACAGCAGGGCCACCGGCAGGGAACTTGGGCTCCGGCTCCGGCTCCGGCTCCCGCCCGGCCCTGCCCGGGCCGCCGCCCCCCGGCGCCCCCCTCCCCCGCCCTCCCTTCCCCGCGCCCTCACCGTGTGGCTGGCGGCGGCTCCGGCTCCGGCTCCGGCTCCGGCTCCTTCCCTCCCCCACCCCGGACTCCGGCTGCGGCGACTCGGAGCCGCGACCCCGGCGGCGTCCGGGCGACCCCGCGGCGGCCGGCACACGCAGCACCTGGGCCCGCGGGCGGCGCTCCCCCTCCCACCCCACCCCCGCCCACCTACCTCCAAAAAAATGCACCGCTACGGCCGCCCGCTCCTCCCCCTCCCTTCCCTTCCCCTCCTCCACCGGCCCCGGGAGCGCGCATGCGCCGGCGAGGCGGGCGGCCGGCGGACGGGAGGCCCCGGGCCCACCCGGTGGGGCGCCACTCACCGGGAGCGCGCACGCGTCGGCGGCCAGATTTGCTCCGCGCTCTCGCCCGCGGGGTTTCCTCTCGGAGCCGGCAGCCGCGAGCGCGGCCCGTGATTGCGCTCCCTGGCGGCGCATGCGTCGTCCGCGGCCCCCGCGGGCTCCGGCGGCCGGCGCTCGCCGCTCGCCCCTCCCCTCACTCTCCCTTTCCCCGGCGCAGCTCGGCGCGCATGCGACTTGGCCCGTTAGGCGGCGCGGAGCCGCGGAGGGGATCCCGGGCGCCGGGGAGACTCCGGCGCCCTCGGGCCGTGCGTCTGCGCCGTCGGCGGAGGGAAACCGGGAGCTCCCGGGCGCCCACTTCCTCGCGCTCAGTCCTGGAAAGCCGGGGGGGGGGGGGGGCGGGGCCGGGCCGGGCGGAGAGGGGAGGCGGGCGGGGGGCGGCCTGCGGGGAGCGCGGCGGCGGCGGCGGGAGGGCTTCTGGCCGGAGGCGCCCGGGGCCCGAAGCGGGACCCTCGCTCTCGTAGCCAGCGCACCAGGGAAGATTTCATCCGCCCCCTCCCCCCCGTGTTTGCTCTCTCGGGGCGGGGAGAGCTGGCTGGCGAAGGTGGATGCGCATCCCGGGGCCTGCGGACACCGGATGTGGCCCGGGGCCGGGGCGCGGGGTGACGGGGGTCAGGAGGTCAGCGTGTGTCCCCCGGGGCTCCGCACCCGGTCGTGGAGGCCTGGTGACCGCCCGGCGAAAGGTGGGGGCGGAAGCACGGGCGAACGCCAGGGACCAGATTTGCAAGGCTTCCCTTTCTAGAGAAACGTGAGATTACTTCCTACCTAACGTTAGGGGAAATCACTCCCCTTGATGCTTAAACACACACTCGGTCCGCGTGGGAAGGCACGTCTCCGTAGCTGCAGATGATGGGAAAAGAGGTCTGCGCAGTCCTCATTTCTAGCCGTTCTCATGTTTTAAGTGAACGTCCTTGGGATTTGACATAGAAGCCACTTTTCTTGTTTCAAAAAAAAGTACACAACCCTTTCAGCTATAAACTGCACCTTTCAAGGTAACAGTCACCCCAGTAAGCATTTTAAATTCTCGCCTGTATGCCCAGAGGGCCCAGAAAACACCATAATTAAGGAACTTAGCCCTCATCCCTCATCTGAGGGTTTTTCTTGTCAAGAGTGGGAAGAGAAGGATTCATTGACCTACTCCATTATAAAGCAGAAGGGATTTTTTTTTTTTTAGTAGATATTTTTGTCTGTTCAGCGGTCATTCCCTAATTCTGATCATTGCCTTTGGGGAACTATTCACTCAGTCCGCTTGGCTGGGGTAGGTAGGACTCCACAGGGACAGCATATTTGAGTTAATCCTCTGCCTTAGGCTGGGGTTACCAGGAAGGGTGCTCTCTGCCAATGGACTTAAATCTGGGAAAATGAAGGCCTGAAGCCATCCTTCCACTTAGGGATTATTCTGAGAAAGAAGACAACATGGAAAAAAAGCAGATTGAAAGATGGAGATGCGGCCTGGAAATACGTTTGATGCCCAGAATTCAATGTGGACTAAATAACTGGAAATTTCAGTTAAATTAGTTCTTTCATATTTGTGTTTTACTGCTTAAACTAGTGAGAAGTTTTCTGTCACTTGCTATCCTGAATCCTAAGGGATGCTGGTTGCAGGAGAGGAAGCAAAGTTAGTACCAGTAAGATAGGTTGCAGCCAAACCAGAGGGTTTGAGTGCTTCACCTTATGACATGGATGTTTATATTCTCTTCTAGAGAAAGTGATCCCTCCTCAGTTCTACATCATCTAGAGTTCATATCTTCAAAAATACCTTTGCCCCTTTTAATGGTTCCATTGTCCTCTTAGTTGCTACTATCAACTCATGTTCATCTTTGACTCCTTCCTCTCTCTTTCTGTATTTAATCATTTACCAAGACCTGTTGATAATCCTCTGTTTTTCTGCTCAGCCACTTCTTGAACATTTCCCACAATTCAGTTCACATTTTATCTGTTCTAAAAAAGCTATCAGATGTTTCTTTTTTTTTATTTTTTTTATTTTTATTTATTTATGATAGTCACACACACACACACACAGAGAAAGAGAGGCAGAGACATAGGCAGAGGGAGAAGCAGGCTCCATGCACCAGGAGCCCGACGTGGGATTCGATCCCGGGTCTCCAGGATCGCGCCCCGGGCCAAAGGCAGGCGCTAAACCGCTGTGCCACCCAGGGATCCCCCTATCAGATGTTTCTAATAACTCTTCCAACTTCCCAATTCTACTTTTCCCTAAAACATTTTGCCTCATAGTTTCACAGATTTAGGGCTCCAGCCTAAACACAATTTATATATATAATTTAAATATTCTGTTAATTCTTTCTCATACACTATACTGTTTTATTTCCAACTGATTCCCCTAGTTGATGTCTGGATAGAGACAATACAGCTGAGTTAAGTGTACAAAGTCGGAAACTAAACTGCCTGTTTAAAATCCCACCACTTAATATCTGCATGACTTTGAGCAAGTTATTTCCCTGTTCTTCAGCTTTCTCATCTATAAAATGAGGATAATAGAAAACCTGTCTCATGGGATAATTGAGATATAGAGATACAGATCTATATAGATATATAGTTGTAGTTATGTATGTGTGTGTGTGTAATAATACCAGTACATAAGAGATCTCTCTTGGCTAGTATTTTTTTTAAGTAGGTTCCACACCCAATATGGGGCTCCAACTTATGATTCTGAGATCAAGTCACATGCTCCAACCACTCAGCCAGCCAGGCACCCGTAAGTGTTGGTTATTATGCATGATATCTCCTTTTGTGTAATGCTTAACGTCTCTTGCTCAAATTCTACCCTTAGTTCTTGGGTCCCATCAGTTACAAAGTCCTGTCTGTCCTTTCATAATACCTCTCTCATCCAGCCATTCATTGGCATTACTAGTTTCTCTACTATAGTTTAAAGTGAATTGGAACATAGGAAATCTAAGATATGTGTAATAGGGAATATAAGGACAGTTTGTGGGGATTTTTTGTTTTAAGAAATCTCCATGGTTTAGCTAATTACTAGTACTGTTTCTAGAACCTTTAAAATAGAGGAAAGCACAATAATATGAGTGGTATTACAGACTTTGGAGTCAAAAGTCTGGGCTTAAATCCTCAGTAATACTAAACTAAGAGACGCTGAACAAGTTAATTTTCTGAGCTTCAGAGCACTTATCTGTAAAGATAGAAGAATCTCAGAATTAGGATGATCAAATGTAACTTATAAAGTGCTACATAAAGGTTGAGTAGTAAGGATGGTGGTTTTAGATGTTTACAATTTGTTGTTGGACCCCTAGGAATGGTTGAAACAACTTCTAAATTTGTGACTCCAGCCTACACCTCTCCTTTTGTCCCCTCTGAAGTGCCAAAGCAATTGAAAAGCAGATACCGGAGCCTCGCAGAACTGTGCTGGGGACAGGGCTTTGATGCGGGGCCACAGAGGGCTTCAGAATTAAATACAACCACGAGGCACAGGTGGACCTTAAAGTACCCTCCTAGCCAACAGGCAGGTCTGAAAAGAGGGACCAGAAGGGACCAACCCCCACACACCCACTTCCTTCTAAAACTGTGTTTCTCAGCCTTATCAGACCCAGTGTCCCTTGTAACAAGGATTCTGTAAAGCCCCTTTAATCTCCTAGAATGCAATTTGTAGAAAACATAAATAAACATCAACAGGATGCTCTGATTTGAATAAGAGAATGAAAAAAGGAATTTAAAATAAAATAATATCTATTTCAAAAAAAAAAAAAAAGCCCTCTCCTTTGGGCTCCATACACATATGTCCAATTGTCTCCTCTTGGGTATCTCAAATGCCCTTTCAATCTATTCTTTAAAGAGCAGCATGAATATTCTTTTGGAAATATGAATTTAATCATGTTCCTACTTGAAAACCTTTGCTTCCCATTTCATGCAAATTCCTAATCACAATAATTATCCCCTGTTTGATCTAGCCCTTGCTACGTCTCCCACCTCATGTTCTCCATTTTCTCCTTTTCCCATAACACTCCCACATAGAAACTTGCCTCAGTTCCTTGCTAATCTATCTCTGTTCTCTGGCTTTGGTACATACTGTGTCCTTGCCTGGATCACCCTCCTACCTTTTCTCATGGCTGTCTCCTCAGTCCTCATGTCTCAAAATTCTACATACCTCATTTTTAAGTAGAGGTCTCTCCTACCTCTCAGCTACACGCCCGCCCCCCGAGACTCACAGTTACTATTTTGCCCACTGTTTCCTCCATAATACCACGCTTAAGTTACATGTATATTTGTTTGACATTTGTTTTCTTATTTATTAACTAACATCCTCACCAGCATGTGGTAAACTCCAAGAGGCAAGAACTATGTTTTGTCCACCACTGAGTTTGCAGTATGTGTTTCAGTGCCTGAGGTGAATGAATGAATGGATGGATGAATGATACATGAGATAAAAGGTAAAACATGCTAAAAAGAAGGTTTTTAGGATTATCTTTTTAGGATATCCTAGATTATGAATGCAGGCAGCAGATTATAATCCTGTCAAGCATTAGCCTTAGTAGTGTGTTTTAAAGTACAAAAGGGAGACAAGCTGAAATCAAATAGTGAAATATGATCACTCTTAATAACCGAGAATGTAAAGGAAAAGTTAAAGAATGCACTGAAGATGTATTTAAGGGGTTTGATACCAAGTGCTGCTCAATCACCTAAGGATCTCATTAAAACAAAAATTCCAATTCAGTTACTCTGGGATGGGTCTTGAGATTCTGATTTCTCACTAGCCTCTGGGAATGCTGCAAATTCCAGGACTACGCTTTGACAAATAAGGCACTGTCAAGTAGGGAGGGGAATTGCATGGTTGGCAGCAAGGAATAGAGAAAAATATTAGGTTGAGATATATGAAATCATCCCTTTTTTGTAGGTCGAAAACAATTGAATATTGGCAATTTCAAAAAAAGAACTTTTAAACTTATATCCCATTAAATAAAAATCACTCAATAAAATGGAAAACAAATATTAATTTCTCAGCATTCTGACAAGTATTTATACCCTACTCTCACTATAAGTGAGAATGTATAAATGAAATAGCATATGGAAGTAGAACTGACCTGCAATGGCAGGCACGAACTTGCCAGAATAATGTGTATGGGGGGAAGAGGGGGGAATGTCCGCATGGACGCATAATTTGAAAAAGACCAACTGGAATCAACCAGCCAAATTAAGATATGCTATAATTTTGTGATTTTTATAAATATTAGTCTTCGTTAACTGTTCTTGTGAATAAAAACTTACTGCCACCTGGTGGATCTGAGTTAAGAGTTAGAAGGGAAATACATATCTTTTCATTCAGGTAGCTAAAATACTATTAATACTTCCTCTGTTAATTTTAACTTGAAAAATAGACAAATATGTATTTACTCTAAAGAAAAAGATTACACTTGGAACTTTTTGCATTTGGTTTTAACTGGAGATGCAATAATGTTGTTACTTATGTACATTACATGGTATTAAAGTTATATTTTAACTTTATAATATGGCTTTTCATTTCCACAACTTTTATTGTAGCTAGAAACATGTCCATCCATTTGTTAAAGAGAATTTCAAGAGTTGAACCAGTATAGATTATTATTTTCTCTTATGTATGCATAATGCTATTAAAAAAAAATCTGTGCAACTCAATTTTCCATCCTTTCATCCCAAGATGTAGGTTTTCAAAAGCCCTTAGCCATCTCAGAAGAAAGACATCTTCCTAATCCTTTGCCAAATTAGATCATCTGATTTTTACCTTACCTGTTACCATATTCAAATCTGTATTTAACTTTCCTCCCACTTCCTCATTGTCCAAAGCCTCTGATTCCTATTACCCCATCCAACCCCCGACAGGAACAGCAGTCTTTTCTTGACTCCATGTCAAATGTCTCAATTCTCGCCAATTTACTGTTGTAATTTAATCATTTAAACTTAGTATGGATTCTCACAAATATCAGTGAACATCCACAATCCGAATGATAATGAGTCATCATGTATATACAAACAAAGTAGAAGAATAAAACCTGTTACTGAACTATTTCATGCTGGATTTACCATCTTTAAGAGTGCTGCTCATTACTAAGCCAAGATAAAACAGCCTGTAGGTCTCCTGCAGTGTCCTAATATTGTATACTTTTTCATGATGATGTCTTCTGTGATTAGTATTAAAACATGGGGAAGCCTTACAATATATTTGTCTCACTTCTCCTAATTTCGAAACTTTACATGTCATACACTTCTGATTCTATAGTCATCAGTGAGAGTACTTAGTAATTTTCTGCTTTATAACAGAACTATTAAAAACAATGAGTACAGATGTTTCCTATGTACTTTTCAGAATCCTTAAATTGTGTTTTTCTAATGAGTGGTTAATCTTTTTTGTAACAAGAGATTTAAAAAAAAAAAGCATGGTCATAAATTTAAGTATTTTCACTCAAGGCCCCTAAATAATAGACAAAAAAAAAAAAAATCTATCGATATAGGGGTGGCTGAGTCAGTAGAGCATGTGACTCAATCTCAGGATCATGAGTTCAAACCCCATGTTGGGTGTAGAGCCTACTTAAAAAATAATGATAATAAAAATATCTATTGATGTAACTGAAGTGAAATTTCATGGTCATCTTTCATTATTTTCATTCATAGGCCTCTTTGGGAGTAAGCAACACAGAGGACTTGTAATACTTTGTGGTTTTATCCAACATGAGTCAAAAAAGGATAAACCACAGAAAAATATTAAGGGCTCAATACAAATTCTGGCTTTGTTGGAGGCAATAAATATTCTGAAATACCTGAAAGTTTTTGAAATGATGTATAACTATACTTCTAATATAAAAATGAAAATCTAAAAATTTTCTGATCTCTATTATAAAGAACGACAAAACATTCAGTATATAAATACTTTGAAGCTATTTATTGAATATTTCTATTTGGTATCATCATTATCACTGTTTGAACTATTAGTGTCATCATAAATAGAAGTGTTTCTAATTGAAGATACCATCACATCGACAATGCTTTTTTGGGGGTTTTCTTCTAAATCAGTCTGTATTGCTCCAACTTCTGCTAGTTTCCATTCAAGTTCTGCAATAAATAACCCATCATTAAATCAGATAAAAATCTTGGAAAATGAAAATAACTTCTCATCTATATGAAACAGTAGTTGATGCTAATAAAATTAATGTGTAATAAGTGAGGATATATTTAGAGCTTGAGTGACAATGAAAATGTTACAGTATCAAAATACACATTGGATACAGCAAAGTTATACTTAAAGGGAGAAATTATGGCTAAAATCTTTATTTTAAATTGACTGAAAATAAGTGTCTTAAAAGTTCAAATGAAGCAGCTAGGAAAAAAAAAACAATAAAATAAATCCAGGAAAAGCTGAAAGAGAAATATAATGAAGAAAAGACTTAGCAAAAGTAGGAAAACAAAATCAGTTTAGGTGACCAATAAAATTAAAAGGTTGTTCTTTGAAGAAACTAATAGATATACCTCAGGCAAAAACGATCACAAAAGGAAAGAAACCAATTCATATAAATAACTTAAATGGGGCATAGCCAAGGTAGATTCTTTTTTTTTTTTTTTTTAATTTTTATTTCTTTATGATAGTCACAGAGAGAGAGAGAGAGAGAGAGAGAGGCAGAGACACAGGCAGAGGGAGAAGCAGGCTCTATGCACCGGGAGCCCGACGTGGGATTCGATCCCGGGTCTCCAGGATCGCGCCCTGGGCCAAAGGCAGGCGCTAAACCGCTGCGCCACCCAGGGATCCCGCCAAGGTAGATTCTAATATGGCTATGAGACTATGAAAAACTTATGCTGAGACATTTGAAAACTTTAATGGGAAAATTTTAACAAACATATAAATTACCAAAATATACCTGAGGGAGAAACCAAAAGAATTGAACTGATAATCAAAAATTCCAATTGAACTGATAACCAAAAATTCCAATCCCTACAAATTCATCATTTTGTTAAATTTATTCCTAAGTGCAGTATAGATGAACAGATCATTTATGAGGCAAATTACAAAACACACATTTGAGGAAAATTATAAAATATGTTACAAAATGTAATCTATAGGGATGCCTGGGTGGCTTAGAGGTTGGGTGTCTGCCTTCGACTCAGGGTGTGATCCTGAAGTCCTGGATCGAGTCCTACATGGGGTTCCCTGCATGGAGCCTGCTTCTCCCTCTGCCTATGTCTCTGCTCTCTGTGTGTCTCTCATGAAGAAACAAATAACATCTTTTTAAAAAATGTAATCTATACATCTATGAGGAAAATCACAAAATACATAAAAGACCAAGCTAAATGATGAGATACAGCTCATTCATGGATAGGAACATCCACTGTTATTGCATATCAAGTCTCCAACAATTCATCTATAAAAATGATTCTAATAACTGGATTTTTCATATAAGCCGACTAATTGCAACATTTATGTAAAATGTTGGAAAAGATTTGCCCTACTGAAGACTACTAGCTTGTTATAAAGCTATAGGAATAAACATTGATTCAGGGATAGACAATAGAAACTTCAAAAATAAATTGAAGCAGTTTTGGAACCATGAAAAATGACATTAGGAAACATTAAAAATCAGTGGGGAAAATACCTCACATACATTAGGATTGTTACTACAACACACACGCATATACACAGAAAACAAGTATTGATGAGGTTGTGGAGAAATTGGAATTCCTGTGCACTGTTGATGGAAGCATAAAATGGGGCAGCCACTATGCAAAACAGAATGCTGTCTCTCAAAAACTTAAAATAGAATTATTATGTGATCCAGCAATTCTACTTCCAAATATATACCCAGAAGAATTGAAAACGGGGACTAGAACAGATTATTTGTACATCTATGTTTATAGCATCATGATTCACAAAAGCCAAAAGGTAGAAGCAACCCAAGTGTCCATGGACAGATGAATGGATACACAAAATATGGCCTAAACATAAAATGGAATATTATTCAGCCTTAAAAAGTAAGGAGATTCTGACAAATGCCATAAAATGAATGAACCTTGAGGACATTATGCTAAATGAAATAAGCCAGTCACAAAAGGACAAATACTGTATGTTTCATTCATATGAGGTATGAATTGAAAGTAGTCAATTCATGGAGTCAGAAAGTAGAATGGTAGTTACCAAGACTGGAGGAGGAGAAGGGAATAGGGAGCTATTGGTCAGTAGGTATAGAGTGCAGTTATGTAAGATGAAAGAGTTCTAGAGATGGATAGTGGTGATGGCTGCACAACAGTGTGAATTTACTTAATGCTGCTGAACTGTATACTTAAAAATGGTCAAATAAGTCCTGAGTATGTAATGTACAGCATGTTAACTATGGTTAATAATACTGTATTATATATTTTTAAATGGTTAAGATGGTAAATTTCATGTTATGTGTATTTTACAACAATTTAAAAAATTGTTTATACCAAAAAATGCCCAAAAAACCCACAAAAAACATGGACCAGATAACACAATATTCATGATCATGATTGCCTGCTGAGAGATAGGAAGGGGAATGGGACTAGGAAGAAAATATAGGTAACTTTATATCTGTAATGTTTATTTGTACAACAAACAAATAGCTCAAGCAAACATGAAGAAATGTTCACATTTGTTATTTTTGGCAGTAATCGATTACATAAATGTTTGCTATATTATTATTTGTACTCTTATGTATTAATTTTTTTAATTAAAAGGATGAGGCTCAATGGCTTTAACATGGTGTGAGAAAAAGATTTTAATAATATAGATTAAAGCAGTTCCAAGAAATGACTAGATCAAGGATATGGCCTTGGAATGAGGTCAGGAAATAAAAATTACTAAAGAAATTAAAATTATAAAGTGCTGTGCTACGTACCGTGAAAAAGAAAATAAAGGGAATTAATTAACTGATAAAATCAGATAGTATGTGGATAAGTGAAAAATAAATTTTATAGAGAAAATATGCTACAGAAATTTAGGAGAGAAGAGGAAGATTATGAATTGGTCCAAAGTCATGTAATGAGAGAAATAGAAACCTAGGAGAACCACAAAGGAACAGGATATGGAGGAACAATAAAGAATGGTAGGGTATTTAGGGTCCAGGGCATGAGTATGAGACCAAGAATAAAGGCACAAATGAGTAAGATGTCTCTGCAGTAATACAGTTGGATTGGTAGGCTGAAATTCTTAAGCAGAAGATTCCGTATTTTTAACTTATTTGACACAAGGAACCTTTAAGGATTTAAGCAAGTAGATGTTGTAAGAAGCATATTACTATAGGAAAATTAATCGGAAGGCCTACAAGAAGAGATTAGAAGGGAGGGGGAAAATACCTTATGTTTTATGGAGATAAACTTTCACGATATTTGTAAATTTTTGGAAGTTTTCACCTGTTTAATATACATTTTAAAAATAGTATCATTACCTTCTAGCTTGAGATTTATCCCTCCACATTCTATAATTCCAATGAATTTGCCTTCTATCTGACCGTTTTTATAAACAAAAATTGTTGGTAGACAATTGTCATGGTAGTATTGAATACAGCTGTTCACGATGGCTTTAACAAACTTAGTTTCCGGAAACTTTCTTGCTAGGAGACTAAGATGCTGGTTAACCAACAAACACATTGGGATGCTAAAAAGAGAAACAGTACACAACATCTTTAAAAACACACTACTTATCTCTAATGAACTAAGTGAAATATCTACATGACAAAAATACATCTTTTTTTAAAAAATACATCTTTAGATATTCTTTTTTTAATTAATTACTTGGGGGGGGGGCTACATGGGGGGGGCGGGGCAGAGAGAGAACATCTTCAAGCCAACTCCCAGCTGAGCACAGAGCCCTATCCGAGGACCCATGAGACCAAAACCTGGGTAGAAACCAAGAGTCAGTACTTAACTGACTAAGCCACCCAGGTTTACCTCTTTGGATATTCTTTCAATATAACAGCATATCAACTCTTATCTTCTATTTTTACCTTTAGTAATGATAAACTGCAGAGCCCTACCATATTTATTGTAAACACAATTATAGCCTGGGAGTGAAGCTCGCTACCATGGGAATTTGATGCGTAACTAAGGCTAACCACATCTGACTTAGCATCAATTTAATCAAGTTAGTTCCTAGTTTACAGGACTAAGGGAAAACAAAACAAGACAGGACACTTCTAGGGAATCCTTAGTAGTTCTGTGTTGAAACAAAGGATTCCAACTCTTTTCACCACCTTGGGCTTATTTTTACATGAGATTATGACATCCAAAGTGTCTTATCTCAAATTTCTTTCTTTCTTTTTTTTAATCTCAAATTTCCTTGAATTTCTCCACCTCATCCACACTTTTCTTTGACATCCCACTCCATGAAGCATCCTATTTCCCATTATCTAGAACTATTCCCTATCAGATCTTTAAGGGGCTCAGTTGGAAGAACATGCGACTCTTGATCTTGGGATCATGAATTCAAACCTCATGTTGGGTAGAGAGATTAATAAATTTTTAAAAAATTGATTGGAAGTGTGACCAGAACCTGCAATTCTTCCTGCTATCATTTGACTCCCAATATACCCACTCTTCAATTAGTTCCTTTTCTCTCTCACTCATTCACAGCCTTATCAAACTGTTTCAGAGCCAATCCTTTACTTTATCCCATACACATTTCCCATGGGACCTTTCTCTGCTTGTTATTTTGCTCTCCCTCTTGTTTCCTCCACTTTCTATAAATATACTTAAGTTACTAAATTTTTAAGAGTTACTTACAACTCTGTGTCTCCTTCAAATAACCACTCTCTCTTGTTCATAGCCCCAAAAGAAAGGAAAATAATAATCTCTATGTTCTGTTCACTTCCTTTCTTGAAAGGTTTTCCCTTTTATTGGCTTTTGTGATAACACTTTTTTCCCCAGGGGAAAAAAAATGGTGGTTTTATTAAAGCACGGGGACAGGACCCGTGGGCAAGAAGAGCTGCTGTGATAACACTTTCTATTAATTTCCTTTTTACTTCTTTGACTTCCTTCTTCTGTCTGTGACTCAAATGTGGATGTTCTTTGTGATTGTGTCCTGGACTCTCTTATACTGGACACATTTCACTGTGCCATCTTATCCATTCTGATATAAACACTGATGAACTAAAAAAACAAAACAAAACAAAAAACACTGATGAACTTCATGTCCCCACCTCCCTTAAAGAAAAAAAAGTATATATGTATATATTATACATTTCTTCTGTATTTTCTTAGTTTGGCACAGAGGCCAAAAATCTCCCTTTTCTCTACATCTAATCGGTAATCAAATCATGTTGCTCCTACTTCCTTATCTCATACCTAACTAACCTCTCCTCTTTTTCTCCATTATCTTACTCCTTTCCTTTCTCAACTGAGCTTCATCAGATTGTCCTAAATGACCTGTTTCCAGTCTTAGTTACCCAAATTCATCCTTGACCCTTGCTGACAAAGGGAGCTCAGCATGAAAATCTCACCATGTAACAACTGCCCTGCTCTCAAGCTTAAAGTCCCTCCCTAAGTGGCTTTTCACTGTCTTTGGGATAAGGTCTGGGCTCCTCTGTGTAGCTTTCAAGGTTCTCTGTGGTCTCTTCGTCTGCTACCACATTACTTAAAGCAAGATGCTGTCTTATTTCTGTAATCTTTCTTTAAGCTGTACACTCTAACACATCCCACCTCATCCTGTCTACTTCCTCTTTGGGGAATCTTATTTTTTGAGGCCAAGACCAGGAATTACATACTCTGTAGAAAGTTCCAGACTTCCTTCCTCCAAGGATAAAACGTACTACCCCTTCTTCAGGAGGGGTAAAATTCAACTCTAGCACCTAAAAGACTGTATTGTTATGTTTAATTGTCTCTCTCTGCTATAGTGATGGCTTTGTATCTCCACCATCTACAAAATCTTCAGAAATCCTCTTAATACTAGATGATGTTATATATCAATTTATGGTGCAAGAAACTAAGAAAAACGAATTAAATGCATTATACGTTTAACTTACATTTCAAAATATAGAATGTCATTTATTTTGATAACTACAACCTTCTACAAATCTAGAGTCTGTTTTATTTTAGTGGGTGACCTATTGTAATATTAGAAAAGCATGAGCCACCTAACATAAATATCAATTTTCCACACAAAGCAACAATGTAAATTGCCTTTGTAAATTTCAGTTTTCCTCAAATAGGTGAAATGAATCCACTAATACCTAATTTAATGGAATTGTATCATTACTGTCAGAAGGAGAGCTAGATCAGTGGTAATGACAGACACTTATGGGGTAGGTGGGGTGAATGGCAGGTAGGTGGACATTGGTGGTGATAGTGAAAAGTGTAGAGTTAAGGGAGTGTGGTGTAACAGATTATGTGCAGGGAGAAGATGGTTTGCCTGAAAACAATTTTGACAGCAAGCGGTAAGGGAATACATTTAGTAAGGGGCTCAGGGGCCAGAATATACTCCCAGAAGAACTGTAAACTGTAAGGGAGACCTCTGACATTGAACATGAGATAAGGGCCTAGTTATGGTATTTGAGGTTCAAAATATGCATTTGGCATAAGAATGATGTAGAAGCCAAAATTGGAATTTGGGCACAGGGGTAAGATTGAATAAAATCAGAATCAAGGCTGACCTGAAGCTCAGCCACTAAGTTCACTGGCCCAGGATGATTAGATCCCCCTAGGGGACACTTGGCAAGCTGAGCCTTCACTTGGATAAAGAGTCAGTCCAGTTCTAGAATTTTAAAGGCAAAAAGACATTAAAATTACAGAACAGAGGAACCTAGTTCAAAAACAGACTCTTGGAGCATCTGGTTCAGTCAGTTAAGTGTCTGCCTGTGGCTCAGGTCATGATCCCAGGGTCCTGGAATGGAGCTCCGCATCAGGCTTCCTGCACAGTGGGAAGTCTGCTTCTCCCTCTCCATTTCCCACTGCTTGGGCTCTTTCTCTTTCTCTCAGATAAACAAAATCTTTTAAAAAGTGTTCCTATACATTTATAGAAGGCAGCTAAACATACAAATGTGTTTAACAGGGATCCCTGGGTGGCACAGCGGTTTAGCGCCTGCCTTTGGCCCAGGGCGCGATCCTGGAGACCCGGAATCGAATCCCACATCGGGCTCCCGGTGCGTGGAGCCCGCTTCTCCCTCTGCCTGTGTCTCTGCCTCTCTCTCTCTCTCTGTGACTATCATAAATAAAAATTAAAAACAAAAAAACAAAAAAAATGTGTTTAACAGTTATACTCCATTTTGCAATATGAAAAGTTATGAGTCAACCCATTATTAAAAACTAGGCTTTTCTAAGGACCATTGTCACACAAATAATTATTTTCCGTTTTACAAATTTGATTACATATTAGTTTTCTTCAACTGGGTGTTTTAAGGCAGCCCGAGTGGCTCAGCAGTTTAGCGTCGCCTTCAGCCCAGGGCATAATCCTGGAGACCGAGGATCGAGTCCCACATTGGGCTCCCTGCATGGAGCCTGCTTCTCCCTCTGCCTCTCTCTCTGTGTGTGTCTCTCATGAATAAATAAATAAAATCTTAAAAAAAAAAACCCACAAATGGGTGTTTTATACCAATACATGAATACATTTTCCTAATGTCAAGAAAATGATTATTGCATATAATTATCTTAGATTAGTTGCCTCTCAAAATATCTTCTGAGAAGGTCACAAATACTTAAAATATTATTTAAAAAGATATTTATTCCTTGAGTCCATCAAAGGAAATGAAAAAGCCTGGCTGAAACTGTAACACATTCAATCTCTCTCATGAATTTTTGAAAATTATTTGTCAAATCTAATAATTCTTCTAGAATTAAAGTAAGTAATTTTATGCTCTGGTATGGGCACTCAGATCCAACATTTATTCTGCTAATCATGCTGAGTCCCAGAAAAGATATTCAGTGAACCACTTTAGTACATAACATTTCTCACACACGGATTCCGTTATTGTAAACGTCAGTGTCTCTCATACTTCTTTGTGAGAAACCAAATCAGCAGCATTTACAGATTGGTTTCACCAGATAAGTGGTAAAGGAAAAATGGGAAGCAATTCTTTTTAAGGCTTTAAGCTACTCAAAAAATAATTAGCATTTTAGTGACATAACAGTAATGTCTTCTTTTACAGGACATGATATCCTCTCAAAATTTGTCTGAGGAATTGATGAGCTGGTAAACAGCAGGGCTCTCATTGGCATAAATTGCTCTGTACAGAGTTTCTGTGAGCACCTGGAGAGAGAAGACATTTTTTCTTCAGAGAATGAGATGAAGATGATGAGGGCCCCCGGGATGGCCTCTGTTCCTGGACTGGCTTAGAGCCCGGGCAGCGTAGCTGGGACCTAATGCTAGAGAGATTTGTGAAACTGTGGGAGCTTGCAGTGTCTCTGGGGCTTGGACTTGGGGGAATGTCCACTCAAACCAATTATCATATACCAGGCAGGTAAGGCCTGGGGACATTTGGGTTGTACTTAGTACAAGTAGGCACTATAAATTGTTTGGGGAGTATAGGGGAGTACCAGGGAATTGTTCTCTTAAAAGAGACTTAAGAGACATGATATATCCAAATGCACTGCGTGACCCTTGACTGGATCCTTCACCAATTATTAAGTTTGGAATTATTACTAATTTTGTTAGGTGAGGAAACAGTATTGTGGTTATATAAAAAATACCCTTATATTTTGAAGATGTGGGCCAAAGTACTTACGAATAGAGCTTTATGCTGTGTGTAATTTACTTTGAAATGATTCTGCAAATATATACACATTTATGTATCTACAAATGAAAACATAACATGGAGCCCCTGGGTGGCTCAGTCAGTTAAGCGTCTGCCTTTGGCTTAGGTCATGATCCCAGGGTCCTGGGATGGAGCCCCCTGTCAGGTTCTCTGCTCAGTGGGAAGTCTGCTTCTCCCTCTTCCTCTCCCTCTCCTTTTGTGTTCTCTCTCTTCCAAATAAATAAATAAATCTTAAAAAAAAAACCCAAAACATCAAAATGTTCATTGTTGAAACTACCTGGCTGGCATTTAGGGTGTTCATTTTTATTATTCTTTCTACTTTTCTGTATGTTTGAAATTTTTTTGTAAGTTAAAAAAAATTAACTGCCAAAGAGTGTTATTTTTCAATTTTCTTTTTAAAGTTTATTTATTTATTTAAATAATCTCTATATTCAACATGGGGCTCAAACTCACAACCCTGAGATCAAGAGTTGAATGCTCTTCTGCCTGAGCCAGCCAGTCAATCTGGAATTTTCTGGTTAGTACCAAATAAGGTAATCTGTCACATGGGCTCTTCATTCCCCAGAGGAAGATGAGGTGATAGGATCCATCTAATAAGAAACACCCCCCCACCCACCCCTGGCATTCCCCCTAAAAAAAGGTGACCTTGCCTAAAATAATCCTTTCTTTTCTTTTACTAATGACTTCCTGTCTCATCCTCCTTGGTATAAAAACCTCCCATTTTGTACAACTCCTTGGAGCTCCCCTCTACATGCCAAATAGAATGCTGCCTGATTCATTAATCACTGGATAAAGCCAATTAGATCTTCAAATTTACTTGGTTGATTTCTGTTTTTTGATGTATTATATATATCTTGATATATATTTGATATATTATATATATATGTTATATACATAATATGTCCTTTTCTTCAATAGTCTTTGTTATATGCTTGTAAAATCTCAAAACCAGACATAAGTATCTTAAAACATTAGTATATTAACATTTTACAAAAATACTACGGTAATTACCTTGATCTGTATAAATGAATTACAACTGATACATCTTTTTCTGCGTTTGTGACTTCATTCACATACTGATTTCCAGATATTTCTCTTAATTCCCCAAATTTTTGTTTTTTCCTAAGAGCTTTCCATTCCTGTAACCGCTTTTCTCTAATTAAAAAAATGAAATGAAAAAAAGAAAATTGTCATAGTCTTCAGGTCATTCCAATTTATAGTAACAATTTAGGTAACAATTTAGGTAAAAAAATGAAATGAAAAAAAGAAAATTGTCATAGTCTTCAGGTCATTCCAATTTATAGTAACAATTTAGGTAACAATGAAGGTAATGCTAGTACATATCAAACACTTTCAAGAATGACAATAACTATTAATAGTCTTATAATGCCAATTTCTCTTTTGATAAAAGGCATTTGTGTTATAAGTATTACAAAGAATAAAGAGTTAACTATTGACTTTTAAATTTATTTTTATTTAAGACTAGGTCTTAATCATAGCTATAGAGAGTTTATTTAGACATTGAGCCAACAAATTCTCATACACAGGTTAAAAACTTACTAAGGAAGTAATAATAATAGTTAATATCTATTGAGTGCTTACTATGTTGCCAAGCACTGGAAGTGCATTATATTAACTAATTTAACTTTATGAAGTTAGTACCATTATTATCCTTTTTGCATGCTCTTAACTATCATGCTGAGCTGACCTTCAGTCCAAAGCCTTTGCAAATATATGTAATTACTTGTTATAAATTTATTGCAGGAAGAGAAGTGGTAGAGTGAGAAGAGTGATTACTCTAAGGTCAGACTAAACTGGGTTTAAATGCCAACACCCACTTACGAGCAGCATGATCGCAGGCAAGTATTTAATTTCTCTAAGCTTCAGTTCACCAAGTGCAAATGGGAATGATATTAATACCTACTTGCATAGGATTGTTGGGGATTAAATGAGATAATACATGTAGATTTCTTTGGATGGTGCCTAGCACACCTTGAGCATTTAATAAATGTTACTTCATTATTTATCCATAGAGAACATTGAAATTTTGTTAAACAACTCAGAATTTGCATGCTTTTAGTTGTTGAATACTTGGATTCATGAAGCAAACTCAAATGGTTTCTGACACATTTGCTTTCTTAAAAGTTACTGATCCCTATCTCTAAGTTATCTGGGAGTATGTACTCCTTTCTTACTCTGTGTATTAGCTATATTTTCTGCATAATTAAAAAAAATTTTTAAAGTAGTCTCCATACCCAACATGGGGCTCAAACTCACAACCCCAAAATCAAGAATCATGTGCTCTACCAACTGAGCCAGCCAGGCCCTGTTTTCTTATTTTCTGTATTGATGCTCTGGCATCAGGGACCTTGCCAATCCTGGAGAGACTGCCTTGCCCAGGGCTAGGTAATTTCTAAAGATAGCAAATACCCACTGCAGAGAACATTGCTTAAAAGCAAACCAACCAATCCAGAGCCCAGTTCCTCAACCACCTCCTTTACTGGCCAGAGTCACTAATCCTATTCCCTAACCATTCCTGTGCCAGGAATCAGACAACTGGAGACAGCTCCTACAGTCCAGAGCCTGCCAAAATTATTCAAACTAGCCAATCCTAAATCTGCCCACTCTGTGTAACTTGCCTTTTCCATGGAAATCACAATGAGGAGTCGTGTCCATACTATCACCTCACTTTTTCTGCCTCTTAGCCAACTCTGTTGCTTCCTTCTATGGCCTTGCATTGTAGGGCAAGCCAGCTACTCTTGAGAACTGAATGATAAATTATCTTTGAAATGGCAAATATCTCCTATTCTGTTGGCATAACCATACCTGAATTTAATACAAAATCCTGGGTATATTTTAGAACACCCTGTCCTTACTTCATGTATTAGAAACATGTTAGGTAAAACCACTAAAACCACTCACTTTACATAACAAGTAAACCAAGCAAAATGAAGCCTAGAGGAAATTGCCAAGAATAGGAATCCAAATCTAAGGTTTTTTTCACAAGTTTCAAACTGAAGTCCTTCAATTTTCCCTCTACCGGTCCAGATATCCATAACTTATGGTTACTTCAAAAATCTTTTGGGAGCTCTATTTTGTTTGCAGTGAATATTTAGCATCACTATCATTAATTGCTTCAATTTTATCTCACTGGCTATAGCTACCAAAAATGTCAAAAAGTTTTTGTCCCAATGATGGTACCACACCTACTTAATGGTGTGACTGTCAACTATTTCACTTCTTCCTCTACTCCTGCACCTTCTCCTCCTCATTTTTCCTTGTTATTTCAGTGGAAGTGGGCAGGGAGAGTCACAGAAATCTGGTTTGGTTTTGCCATAGAAAGGGACATAGTGTTCAATGGCCTGCAGTCTTCACCTAACATATCTATTAGGATTCAGTCACAAAAACAGAAAGCCCTCCAGCTACTTTTAAATAGCAGGAAGCTTAATCTGGGGGATTAAGTGTTTTACACACTTGATGTAAAGATGAAGACTTTAGGCTGAGTTACCAGTAATGACTCCAAAAACAACCTTGAAAACTGGCCTGCCAAGGAAAGAGTTTTCTCTGCTGCAATCCAGAAACTGGGAAATCTGGAACTACTGTTTCAGTTGTGTCCTACTATCAACCTATACTGGAGATCAGAAAGTTACTGTTGTCTACTGGGACCTATCTCCTTTGCAAAGACTGGAAGAAAATATTTGTGGAAGACACATCTGATGAAGGACTATTATCCAAAATATACACAGAACTCTAAAACCTTAATGATAAAAAAAAAAACCTGATTTGAAAGTGGGCCAAGGACCTTAACAGACAACCCACGAAAGAATATATTGATGACAAAGAAGCATATGAAAAGGTGCCCTACATCTATGCCATCAGGGAAATATGAATTGAAACAAGAGACGACTACGTATCTATGAAAAGGGTCAAAATCCAGAACACTGACATCAAATGATTGAGAGGAGGTGAAATCACAGGAACTCTCATTCATTGCCAGTGGGAATGCAAGATGTATACCTTTTGGAAGACAGTTTGGAGGTCTCTAATATAATTAAACACCGTATGACCCAGCTATCATGCTCCTAGGTAGGTACCCAAAGGAGTGAAAACTGCGTCCACACAGAAGCCTGCACACAGGTGTTTATAGCAGCTCTAATATTATTTATCATCGCCGAAACTTGGAAGCAATAAACATGTATGTACTTCAATAAGTGAATGGATATGCTGCAGTATAACCAGATACTGTATTATTAGGCTAAAAAGAAATGAGCTATCAAGCCATGATAAGACACAGAGGAATCTTAAATGTGTATTACTAAGTCAAAGAAGCCAATTTGAGAAGGCTACATGCTGTGTGACCCCAACTATATGACAATCTGGAAAAGGCAAGACTATGGAGACAATAAAGATATCAGTGGTAGCCAGGGATTGGTAAACCGGGGAGGGGGTGGGGGGTTGGAGGGGTGGAGGGGAAGACTGGTAAATAGGCAGACCATGGAGAATTTTTAGGGCAGTGAAAATACTTTGTATGATCCCATAATGATGGATACATGTCATTATACATTTGTCCAAGCTCATAGAAAATACAACACTAAGAATGAACTGTAATGTAAACTCTGGACTGTGGGTGATTATGGTGTATTGATTGATGTGGGTTCATCAATTATAGTAAATCTAGTACTCTGGTGGGAGATGTTGGTAATGGAGGGAGGCATGTGCTGGGCAGGAGGTATATTGGTGTGTATATATATATTTTTAGGGAGGGATGGGGAATGAACAGTAACAAGTTCAGAATTTCTTTTGGGTTGATGGAAATGTCCTAGAATTAGATGGTAGTGAAAGTTTCATAACTCCATGAATATACTAAAAATCACTGAATTGTATGATTTAAATGTTAAAGTGTATAGAACTAAATACACACATTAGTAGAAGCAAAACTGGGCAACTGAATAATATAAGTAGATTCTATCAGTGTCAACATCTTAGTTGTGCTATTATACTACCATCTTGCAAAACAGTACCATTGGAAGAAATGATAAAATGTATATAAGATTTCTCTGTATTATTTCCTACAACTGCATGTGAATCTACAGAAGCTGCTTCAAAATTTCACATTCACCTACATATACTTGCTGTACCTTCATACACCTTCATACACCCACGTACATCTCTGTACCTTCCACTCAGTTTTTCTATGAATGTAAAACTGCCTTTAAAAAAAAAAGTCTTAAAATTTTTTGTTTTGGCTTTAAATGAGGAATTTGCTTTAAGTCACCACCATCAGGATGACTATGGACCTTTTCCTTGTTAATCACAACTTTTGAAAGGCTACAGGTTCCTTTTTTCCTTAGATCCAAAGTGACAGCACAGATATGAAAGTAATGCTGTAATTTGGGGGCAATTAGAACTGGACTTTTGATATGGAATATGCAAATGAGAGAACTTCCACATTTAGTGCCTCTCTTTAATCTCTGTGGCAGAGATTGGTTAGGTGCTTCCTCTTCCAGGGCTCACGGGAAAACTACATTTGCCAGCTTCCCTTGCAGTTAGGTTAGGCCCAGGAGCCTGGATTATGTCCAATAAAACAAGAGTGAAAGTGATATGTGCATTTCTGTGACTCACCCCTGAAATGTCCTATGCTATCACTTACACTATCTCCCTCCCTAGTCTCAAAGCCTGGAGGGAAAGGATTCTGACATGACAAAAAGAACCTGATGAAAAGAGCCCAGATCCCTAATCATCACCCAGAGGAGACTTGTTCAGGGGAACCGTAGGACATGCACCACCTGTGAATGAGGAACTCTGAAACCATTGAGATTGTATAGCTGCTGGTTACAGCAGGATTAATCACCTCCATAAATTCTGCTGACACAAATTATTACATTAGTAGGATTGCTATCCTTGAATAATCTTTGCATTCCTTAAATAAACTCTATTTACTATATACGATTATTTTAATATACTGTTTTATTTGCCAATATGGTATTTAAGATTTTGGAATCTATGTTTCAAAAGTGAGACTGCTCTAAAGCAATGTTTTTCAAGTTAAGGCATGTGGACATTCTATATGAGAATCCTTTAGGCATAGCAGGTTCTACAGATGGGCGTTTTCCTGAGATCCAACCCAAATTTACTGAATATTACCCCTTGGTGTTGCTCCCAGGAACACATATTATTAACATATACAAAGGTAAAGAGACCCCAGATATATATGTGGCCAATTCTCTTGCATTTCTACCCCATTAACTTCCCATCTCAAGGGCTATTCTGAAGCAAATATAAGACATCATGTAATTTCACCTGTAAATATTTCATTACATAGCTCCAAAAGACAAGGATTTAAAACATTTAATTCACGTGGCTCAATCACACCTAAAACAGTGATAATTTCTTAATATATTTAGATATTGTTCAAATAATCCTATTCTAAAATACATAAAATATACATAAAATTTACCAAATTAACCATTTTCAAATGTTCAGTGGCATTGAGTACTGTCTCCATTTTTAAAAGTCTGTTCAGGGATCCCTGGGTGGTGCAGCGGTTTAGCGCCTGCCTTTGGCCCAGGGCGCGATCCTGGAGACCCGGGATCGAATTCCACGTCGGGCTCCCGGAGCATGGAGCCTGCTTCTCCCTCTGCCTGTGTCTCTGCCTCTCTCTCTCTCTCTCTCTCTGTGTGTGTGTGTGACTATCATAAATAAATAAAAATTAAAAAAAAATTTAAAAAAAGTCTGTTCAAATGAGGATCCAAATTAGATTTATACAAATGAAAAAAAAAGATTTATACAAATGTTGTTAATATCTCTTAAATCTCATTTAATCTACAGATTCCTTTTCATCTCTTTTTTTCCCTAGCAATTTCTTTGTTGAAGGAAACCAGATTGTTTGTCCAAGATTTCCCACAGTCTGAATTTTGCTGGTTGCATTATCATAAAGTCAATTCACACGAGAAATATAATTTTTTATTAAAAGTGTTGGATGGTTATTTTGACCTACCAACCTAAGAATCATGAGTCTTACTTCATTTCTGAATGAACCTTGTCTAATTGTGACAATCAGGGTTATATTGTCAATTAATATAACAATGTTTTATGCAATAAGTTAGTAAGCTCTCCATCTTTATAAAAACAGAGATTATCTGTGCCTTGAAAATAGAGAAAAATCAGCTAGAAAGCAAATTTTAGGAAGCAGTCTACCTTCTGTCTTATGCTTCTCTATCACTTGAATCAATTTTAGAAATTTATAATTTCATCAAAAATCATATTTTTAAATGATGCATATGATCATATGTCAAATATTCTCCTGGTTTAGCTTCTTTCATTTAGTATAATACTTTTGAATTTCACTAAAGTTATTGTGCCCATCAGTAGTTTGCTTTCTATTCTTACAGAGTAGTATTCCATTTCATGAATACACTACAATTTGCTTTTTCATTTACTTTACATGCATCATATTGATGAACTGTTAGGTTGTCTTGTTTTTAGCTATTGTGAATATTCATGTACAATTCTTTATATTGATATATATCTTCCATTCCCTCAGGAATGTGATTGCTGATTTATATGTTAAATGTAGGGGGATCCCTGAGTGGCTCAGTGGTTTGACGCCTGCCTTTGGCACAGGGCATGATCCTAGAGTCCCCGGATAGGGTCCCGCGTCCCGTGTCGGGCTCCCTGCATGAAGCTTGCTTCTCCCTCTGCCTGTGTCTCTGCCTCTCTCTCTCTCTCTCTCATGAATAAATAAAATCTTTAAAAATAAAAAAATAAAAAAATAAAAAAATAACTGTATGTGTGGCTTTGTAAGAAATTGCCAAACTGTTTTCCAGAGTGGTCATATGAAGATTTCAGCTCCTCCTTGATCTTTACATTTTAATTGTAATATTATTCATATATTAACATATCTTAAAGATATTGTGAGTTTGGTTCTAGACCATTGCAATAAAGCGAATATCACAATAAAGCGAGTCAAAGGAATTTTTTGATTTCCCACTGTGTATAAGTTATGTTTACACTATACTGTAGTCTATTGAGTGTAATAGTATTATGTCAAAAAACCCCAATATAAATACCTTCATAAAGTAAAAATAAATAGCAAATAAAAAATACTTTATTGCTAAAAAATGCTAATCGTCATCCAAGCTTTCGGAGTCTTAATCACTGATCACAGATCACCATAACAAATTTAATAATAAAAAAAAGTTTGAAATATTGTAAGAATTATGAAAATGTGAGTCTTGAAGTGAGCAAATGCTTTAGAAAAATGGCACCAAAACCTTGCTCAAGGCAGGGTTGCTACAAACTTCCAATTTGTAAAAAATACAAATCTGCAAAATGCAATAAAGTGAAGTACAAGAAAGTGAGGTATGCAAGTGCAATAAAATTTAACTATTTAAAGTATACAATTCAGTGATTTTGTTAAAAAAGAGTTATTTATTTTTTTTAGAGAGAGAGAGGGAAAGCATGAGCAGGGGGAGGGGTGGAAGGAGAGAGAAAAGCAGACTTCTTGCTGAACACAGAGCAGAGCCTGATGCCGGGCTCCCTCCCACAACCCTGAGACCCTGACCTGAGCAGAAAACAAGAGTCAGATACTCAACCAACTGAGCAACTCAGGCACCCACAGTTCAGTAATTTTTAAAATATTCACAAAGTCGTGCATCCATCATCACTACCTAATTCTAGAATATTTTTACTGCCCTAA
Organism: Nyctereutes procyonoides; assembly: GCF_905146905.1. Taxonomy (NCBI): domain Eukaryota; kingdom Metazoa; phylum Chordata; class Mammalia; order Carnivora; family Canidae; genus Nyctereutes; species Nyctereutes procyonoides. The sequence continues at coordinate 7,272,249 of NW_026575021.1, read as the reverse complement.
AGAAATTCCATCTGTAGTTATTCCCTATTCCCCCATTATAGGCCCTATTAATTAATCTACTTTCTGTCTCTATGGATTTTCTTATCCTGGGATACTTCATATAAATGGAATCATAAAAAATGTGGCCTGTCACTGGTTGCTTTTACTTATTTTCAGGGTTCAATCATGTAGCATGTATCAGTACCACATTTCTTTACATGGCTGAATAACATTCCATAGTACAGATGAACCACGTTTTGTTTATCTAACACCCAGTTAGTTGATGGACATTCACGTTCTTTTTGGGCTATTATATGATAGTCATATCATATTATATATATATATTTCTGGATCATATGGTAATTCTATGTTTAATATTTGAGGAAATTCCATTCTATTTTTCAAAGCAGTGCACCATTTTACATTCCAACCAACAATGTATGAGGGTTCCAATTTCTCCACATACTCATCAACTCTTGTCTGTCTTATTATAACCACCCTAGTAAGAATGAAGTGGAATCTTACGGTTTTGATTTGCATTTCCCTAGTGATTAATTAAGTTGATCATCTTTTCATGTACTTATTTTCCATTTGTATATCTGCTTTGGAGAAATGTCTATTCAAGTCCTTTGCATGTTTTTTTAATGGGTTATTTGTCTTTTGTTGTTGAGTTCTAGGAATTCTTTATATATTCTGGTTAGTAATCCCATATCATATATATAATTTGCAAATATTTTCTCCTATTTTGTGGGTTTTCTTTTCACTCTCTTGATAGTGCCTTTTGCACAAAAATTTTAAATTTTGATACTGTCCAATTTTCCTATTTTTTCTTTTGTTGCCTATGCTTTTAGTGTCATTTCCAGGAAATCATTGCCAATTCCAGTGTCATGGACATTCCCCCTCTCCATGTTTTCTTCAAAAAGCTTTAGAGTTTTAGTTCTTACATTTAGGTCTGATACACTTTGAGTCATTTTTTGTTTATGATATGAGATAGGAGTCCAACTTTATTCTTCTACATATAGAAATCCAGTTTTTCCAGTACCATTTGTTGAAAACATTGAAAGGGTTTGGGATCTTGTTGAAAATCATTTGACTATACATGTGAGGGTTTCTTTCTAGCCTCTCTATTCTATTCTTTTGGTCTGTATGTCTATTCTCATGTCACTGTCACATTGCTTTGATTACTGTCACTTTGTAGTACATTTTAATATCAGGAAGTTTGAATCCTCCACCTTTGTTCTTTCTCAAGATTTCTTTGGTTTTCAGGACATGGCTTGTGTTTCTTTGTATTCATTTTGCCAATTTCTGCCCTGAATTGGAGATCAACTGGATTAATTTAAAAAACATTCAAACTAGGCAATATTAAGTGCCTGACATGAAGCTTTTTAATTGTAGTGTAAGTGCCTGACATTAAGCTTTTAATTGCTGAGGCATCCATTTCAAAAGATATACATCTTGAAAAACATATTGCCAGCTGTATGACACAGCTTCTAGCAAAACAACCAGATAAGGAATTAGGCTGCCCCCACCCATGAAGAGCCCTCTTTCAGAAAACCTTGGATAACCTGGACTGCTTGAGTGGCCAGCTTTCCCTTCCCATGCTCTAATTCCAGCTCTTATGCTCTAAACTAGCCAGTAAAGAGTGAACCTGTGAAACCTAAACATGCTACCATTGGATCCTAATAAAGGCAGAGGCCTAGCTCTGCATTCTCTCTCCCTACCTATGATCTGGCTCCGTGGCCCACAGGCATGCCACATATTTTCCAGGACCTATGAGTAATACATCTTTTTCCTTAGTGCTTTCTGATGGGATTTTTGCTTAAGTGCACTCTAAAATAATAATAAGAACCACAAGGCTGGTCTAGCCAAAAAATATGAATAATACAGGCCCAGATGAATGCCTCAGGCATTCCTAGCCAACAGCATCACTATCAACAGGCTGGGACCAACACGACAAAACAATTACTAATAAAGGACTTACTTTTGTCATTTACCTCATTTCTGTGTTTCTCGTGTGCGTTTCCCCCTCAATTCTCCTATCACTGTTTCTTTTTGTATTTACTTGATTTTTATAATGTGCCATTTTAATTTGCTTCTTTTCTGTATTCTTTTAGTTTTTTTCTCAGTGGTTACCTTAGGATTAAAATTAATGTCTTATAATGACCTACCGTGAATAATTCCAACTTAGTTTCAATACTACACAAACACTCTGCTGGTATACACCTCCATCCCTCCTCTTTTTTACTGTTACTGTTACAGACTACATTGTATATATTGTCTGTTCATTAACATCAACTTATAATTTTTGGTTGTTTTATATACTTGCCTTTTAAATCATACCGGAAAAAATAGAATTAAGAACCAAAATTTGAGCAACTCTTTTATATTTACTTATGTAGTTTACCAGAAGGCTTTGAGTTACTGTCTAGAGCCCTTTAATTTCAGCAGGAAGGACCCTTTTAGCTAATTTCTTAGGGCAGTTCTGGTAGGAACAAATTCACTTATCTTTTATCTAGGAATGTCTTCATTTCTCCTTCATTCTTGTAGCATACTTTTGTCAAATGCATAATTCCCAGTTGACAGTTTTATGTGTTGTTGCTGTTGTTTTGCAGAATTCTAAATATATCAACTCATTGCCTTCTGGCCTCCAACGTTTCTGATGAGAAATTGACAGTTTTATTAAATGTCCCTTGTATGTGACAAGTCACTTCCTCTCACTGATTTCAAGATTCTGTTATTTTTTCATAGTTGATTATGATGTGTCTTTGTGTGGTTTTATTGTACCTGAAATTCATAGAGTATCTTGGATTTATAAATTTATGATTCTCCTCAAATTTGGTAAGTTTGCAGGCATTACTTCTTCAAATATTTTCTCAACTCCTTTCTTTTTTCTTCTGCTGAGATTTTTATAAGTTGGCTCACTTAGTGTATCACAAGGCCAATTAGGCTCTGTTCACTTCTATTAATTCTTTTATCCTTCTGTTCCTCAGATTCATTAATTTCAATGAATTCAATAGTCTTATCTTCAAATTTGCTGATTTTTTTCTTCAGCTTGTTCAAATCTGCTTTTGAAGTCCTCTATATTTCACTTCAATTTTTATTTATTTATTTTTTTTTATTTTTATTATTCTTTATTCTACCTAACATTTATATATTGGAATTTTCAGTGAGGAAGAGGTGTGACTTTCTCTGAATTTGTTCATGTATTATTTATTTATATCAGTATTATGAGTATTTATTTTGTTGTTCAAGTTGTTCTAACACTGGCTATTTTCAGGTCTTTAATTTGGTTCCTATACCTTTATAAAACAATTTTTCTTTAGCACTTCTTTACTTTCTGGTACAAGTTGCTCCAGACTCACATTGTGCTTTCTCAACTCATACTGCAGAATGAAGCAGTTTTCCAAGTTCCTGTTATTAAAGAATAGCATGTATAAACCAAGAGCTAAGAGCTAGGTGTACTCATTGCTACCAGACTATTGCTGCTTCTAACTCAATTCGCTGTTGGTTTTTTTTTTTTTCCATTTTTATGTTAAAACAAAGCATTCTTGGGGCCAAACCCACTTGATCAGGATGTATATGTCTTCCTTTTAAATCACTGGACCTAACTTGCTAATATTTTGTTTAAAAATTTTGTGCCTATGTTCATAAGAGGTATTTTTCTATGACATTGTTTTTAAAATTTTTTTATTTGGCTTTAGTATCAGGATAAGTTGGAAAATATATGCACCTGTTCTAATTTCTGAAATAATTTATTTATGACTGGTAACTAATTGTTTATTAAAGGATAGACATCATCCTAGAAGGAAAACTGTGGCTTTTTTTGATGTTTTCCACTTTATTTAAATGTAATCTGATGAAGTTCTATTGTATATTATTGAATAGTTTTTTACTTAAGCAAAGATAAAAATATTCCAGAAAAAAATTTCCATCTTATATAAAGTGAATTGGTTTTAAAATGTTCTTAAATGGGGCACCTGGCTGGCTCAGTTGGTAGACCATATGACTCTTGATCTCAGGGTTGTGAGTTCAAGCTTCATGTTGGGTAAAGAGGTTACTTTAAAAACAAAAACTAGAACTAAAATGTTCTTGGAGCACCTAGGTGGCTCAATCAATTAAGCTTCTGCCTTTGGCTCAGGTTATGAACCCAGGGTCCTGGGATTGAGTACCATATCAGGCTCCCTGCTCAGCAGGGAGTTTGCTTCTCCCTCTTCCTCTGTCCCCCACCACTGCTCATAATCTCTCGAACGTATAAAATCTTTAAAAGAAACTAAAATGTTCTAAAAGTTATTTTTTTTCTTTTAAAAATCTATAGGGCTTTTTCTTGTTTCATTCTTCATTCATTTATTCTATTTCTCTATTCAAAAACTCATAAATTGCCCAAATAAATCACTGTACCTATATATTTCAATAGCTCTCATATCCTCTTCATCAAATTCATCTTCAGCTTCCTTCAACTGTGCAAGAGTCATTTTTTCATATGGTTTAACTAAAACAAAATACATTTTAGATAATTGAATTACTTAAAAACCATTTTTTTTTACTTTATAGAAAAAACAATATATAGATAAATGGAAATAAAGAATATCTTTAATGTTGCAGGTTCTCCAATATATAACTGTATTTTGTGGCTGACTGCTTCAGATTTGTTTAAAGTGAGTCTCCCTTCAAGTTCACAGAATTACCAAGTTACATTTAAAGTAGATGTGAACATCAGTTAGACTCCATAAATTCAGATTTCCCAAGTGCTTGAAAATCTTGACAAATAAAACATATTATATACATGATCAAAATGGAAGATAACCATGGCGCAGAGGAATATGGTAGAGAAAAGGCTCACTAGGTTAGATACCAGGACATTTCAGCTGTTACTAACTAGCTTGTGACATGTGATGCATGAATTTAAAATTTTAGGTATCAGCATCCTAATTTCAAAAGTATAGGTAGGATTTCTAATATCCTTTCTCTCAGTTCATGAAATACATTTTCACTATCATCTCCTTCATCCAGCCCACTAATTGCATAACTGTACCCATTGCTTCTTTCTGTAAACGTAAAACCATTTCTTCAATTTCATCTTTTGGTTCTTCTTTTGGAGGAAGAATGCCAAAATCTCTTAAAATTTCATTCCATTCTGTATCTTCATTTGGATCCTATGAAAAAAATAGAAAATCTATTAATATAGCTGTGCATTTTAATATGTATATACGAAACTGATACATAATAGCATTTTCAACTATGTAATTGTTCATGAGCTCTATAGATAACTAGATAATTAGTTTCAAAGAATAGAACCAAGTGGCCTACTTTTCCCTCACTTCCCAGCACTAGTGGTAACATACTTTGATAAATAGGATACATCCTCTACCCTCAAAGTTACCCTGAGATGTTTAATAAAAAATCAATTTGGAACACATATATCAAATATTAATGAAGTAAACTCATAAATCATGGAAAATTCTCTGATGACTATAGAATTCACATCATGCACACAAATACTGTTCCATTTTTCTACATAGGCATTTAAGACCTCCAGGTGAACATGTTTCTCTTTTCAACTATACAGCTTTGAGGGGCTCTTATTCTCAGGTTAAATGTTAGAAGAGGCTGGGAGGTTTTCCATAGTTTAAATTATGTCTAATCATAGTTTCTTTCTATGAAAGTTAATCTTGTGTTCTTTGTAACTTAGGCTTTGGTATTTTATTTGCTGCTTTTCCAGAAGTTGTAATATATTAACTCTTATCTTTCTAGTTTGATGTCCATTTTCACTGATATTTCCTTCCAGGAGAAGAGAGAACTTTACATACATGAAGGAATACTATGGCAAAGTATTTGATGACTTTGAATGATCTCCACATTCTGGTATTCACATCCCTCCATAGCCCTCTCTCCTTGATTATGGGTGGGAACTGTGACATGCTTCTAACCAACAGAACATGGCAAAGATGAAGAAATGTCATTTCTGTGATTATACTCCATAATATTGTATCTTCCGTCTTGCCAGCACTCTTCTCATTGGCTGGCTTTGATAAAGCAAGCTGCCATATTGTGAGGCGCTCTATGGAGAGAACTATGGGAATAACCCGCAATCAGCTAGAAATTGAGGTCTTTAGTCATATAGCCCCAAAAGAACTGAATTCTGCCAAATACCATGTAAGTGAATTTAGAAGTAGATCCTTTCTCTGCTGTACCTTCAAATGAGACTGCAGCTTTGGCTAACACTTCCATTGCAACCTTGTGGGAGACTCTGGAGAAGAGGTCCAGCTAAGCAATGACTGGATCCTTGACCCATAAAAACTCTGAGACAATAAATATGTTGTTTTAAGACACCATGTTTGTGGTACTTTGTTATGCAACAATAAATAACAAATACAAGTACCATCTTATTTCTCCTCTTCATTCTATTCTTTGGCCAAAGTTTTGTTTTTCTATCCACGCTTTGTCTTTTACTAGTCTCCCTATCCGTGAGATCTTCCTTTCTATTCTTTCTTTTCAATCCCTATTTTTCTATATGTCTTATAACAATAAAAAATCAGTATCAGTAGGAGTTCTGCACTAGTAGACTAGACAATTTGAATATAAGCCTTTTGCTGAAAACATCTAGTAAAATTTGAAAGCATTGGAGAATGAACAAGGCAGTGAAGAGAATTATCAGGAGAAGATCTTGGATAAGAAAGAGGCCCAGAGAGCAGTTCTATGTTTGGAGCCATTCCCTACGGATCAACTATTAATTTTGGAAGAGGGCAAGAAGCTGAGAAATTGAATAAAGCCTCACAGATTTGAGCACAGTGACCAAGGAGAGAAATCACTAAGAGATCATTATATATTTGGAATTTAAGAAAACACTTTGGTTCTTAAAGAAGATTAATGAAATTGATAAATATTTGCCAAGACTGATCATCTACATACATATATTTGAATATCTATAATACAATGTTACAATTTCTGCCTTAAAGAATTACATCTTTTAAGGAAATTAAGAGAAAAAATATATTTAGTTTTTAATGTTTATCCATCCCCCACCACAGTGGTACCTTTGTTTAAAGCAAATTCTTCATTAAAGCCAAAATAAGGGGTGCCTGGGTGGCTCAGTCAGTTGGATATCTGCCCGAGGTCCTGGGATCAAGCCCCTGCATCAGGGTCCCTGCTCAATGGGGTTTGTCTTTTTGATATTGAATTTTAAGAGCTCTTTATAATTATGAATATTAATCTTTTGTCAATTATATAATTTACAAATATTTTCTCCCATTTTGTGGTTTGTATTTTTGCTCGATTGATAGAGCAATGTCCTCTGATGCATAAAGGTTTTAAGCTTTGATGAAGTCCAATTTATCTATTTTTAACTTGTTTTGCCTGTATTTTTGGTGTCATATCCAAGAAATCATTGCCTATCCTATGTCATGGTGATTTTCCCCTATATTTTTTTCTAAGTATTCTATAGTTTTAGTTCTTACATCTACGTCTTTGATCCTTTTTCAGTTAATTTTTCTTTATTCATTGGATGTGGATACCCAGTTTTCCCACCACCATTTGTCAAAAGACTATCCTTTCGCTTAAATAGTCTTAACATGCTTGTTGCAAATCATTTGGCCAGTGTGTAAGGGTTTCTTTCTGGGCTCTCTGTTTTATTCCATTGTTCTTTATTATGTCTGTCTTTCTGTCAGTACCACATGGTTTTACTGCTGCTTTGTAATATATTTTGAAATCAGAAATTGGGTCCTCCAATTTTGTTCACCGTTTAAAAGACTTTCAGGTATGTTGGTTCTCCTAAGATTTATATGAATTTTAAGATGGGTTTTTCTATTTTTACCAAAAAATGTCATTGGGATTTTGGTAGGGATTACACAGAATCTGTAGACTGTTTTGGGAAGTATTGACATATTGACAATATAAGTCTTCCAATCCACAGACATGGGTTGTTCTCTACTTATTTATGTCTTCTTTAATTTCTTTCAGCAGTATTTTGTAGTTTTCAGTGTACAAGTCTTGCCTTTTTGGTTACATTGATTCCTAAGTATCTGATTCTTTTTGATGCAAATATACAGGGAATTGCTTTCTTAATTTTCTTTTGGATTATCCATTGTAGTGTATAAATATGTCTTCATCAATTTTTTTGGCTCACTATTCCCTGAAGATAATTTCAATCTAGTCTTACTTTTTTAAACTAATAAACATAATTGTTTTATAACCTGTTTCTGATCATTCTAACAAAGTCTCCTGTTGGTTCACATTCATAGTGACCTGTTTCCTTGTGTGCTTGGTTACTTTTCATTGATTTCTGTTTGCTATCCTTGGGAACTTATCTAAGGCAATTCTTTGAGCCCTAAGATAAAGATACCTTCCAACACAGAGGATTTTTAAATTTCTTCCTGGCATTTATGGGCACTAAATCTATAACTAATATATATCAAATTCATAATTTAATGCTTGCTGGACCCCAGACAATATGCCCTAGGTCGTAATCTATATGAGAGTTGCCTTGGGCCACAACTTCTTGGGGATAGGTATTATTCTTTTTCTTTTTCTCCCCTATTCCACTAGCATCAAGACACCCTTCCCTGAATTCCCCTAGACATGAAGTTATCTTTTGTTCCTACTCCTATTAACCTTCCATCGTTTGGTGGACCATACCCCTTTGGTTCCTTTCACCCTGTGATTATACCCAGGACCAAAACACAGACTGCTAATGCCTTCAGGGTAACAGTGACTTTGGAATTGTGGAAATCCATTTATGTGGTTTTCCAATTTCCCTTCAATTTTGGTCTCATAGTTTCTTACTATCAAGTCATCCTTTTGATGCTTTTAAAGAAATGTGTTTTACATGTTAGCCAGCATTTTTACTTGTATGCAGCAGGAGAGTAGTTCACTATCTCAGAAATCCAGCACTACCTTTTTTAAAAAACTCCTTCTGCACTTGACATCCCCTACCATCTTCTCTTTTCTCCTCCATAAAGTTCTTTTTTTTTTAATTTTTATTTATTTATGATAGTCACAGAGAGAAAGAAAGAGGGAGAGACACAGGCAGAGGGAGAAGCAGGCTCCATGCACCGGGAGCCCGACATGGGATTCGATCCCGGGTCTCCAGGATCGCGCCCTGGGCCAAAGGCAGGCGCTAAACCGCTGCGCCACCCAGGGATCCCCATAGTTAAAGTTCTTGAAACAATTATCTACCTAAGCTGTAAGTACTCCCACCTCCCATTAACTCTTCAATCCACTCCCAAGTTGCTTCCAATACTTTCAAAAAATGTTCTAGCTAATGTCACCTATGAGCTCCATGTTGTTCATTTCAGTGGATATTCATTGTATTTGATCTCTTAAGCAGAATGGGAGAGACTTTGTCATTCTTTCTTGTTAAAATGATCCTTCTTGATATTCATGATACCACATTCTTATGGTTTTATTTATCCTTCTCTGTTCTTCCTTAACTGATGTAGGAGTTCATTGCAATGGAATATAACAGTAAATGCTCTACAGTCTATGCTTTCCTTCATTTTTAGAAATTACTATGAAATTTTATCTACTAGAAATAGGTACCAAATCTATTTGTTAAAACTATTATGGCATTTATCATGCCACAAATAGTTACCACTCTCTTTCTCTCCCTCATAGTAAGTTCTTTTAGAAGAAATTGGTAACTAAACATAAACACCGAATAAACTGGCTGTTGAATAAATCAATGAATAAATGGACAAAGGTTAATGTGCCGTTAACTTCACTCTCAATTACATTTTGACCTATTTCTTAAAGAGGAGGCATAAATCCAGACAAATTTGCAATGTTTTTACAGATGGGAGAAAATGTACTTGCTAGGAATCTATAATTGACACACAAAGACTATCCATCAAAAATTACATGTAATTTATGTTCAAACTATCCTAGTAAATTATACAGTATATGCAGTAAAAAATAAATATGTAAAACAAGAAAAAAATCACAGTTTTCATTTGGGCGAGCAGGGGGAAAGCAGCAGTTTCTGAAAGTCAGAAAGTGAGAATTTTACTCTGATAAAAGAAGAAACAGAGGCACAGGCTTCCGGCTAGTAAGGAAGCTTTAGACAGAGGAGCAGCCCTCTAAGGAACACCTGGAAGTCTAGCTGAGCTTTTGCAGTCAGGTGGGAGAAACTCCAGGGACAGCTGGTCTCCCTCAAGACAGATGCAGCTCCTGGGTGTCCGTTCTGATCTTTTTTTAATCTTTAATTTTATTATTATTTTTTAAAGCAGGAGAGCAGAATACTGCAATTGGCTGACACCCGGGCTACCGTCGCTGGCCTGTTTCTCAAGTCAGAAGTAGGGCGGCAGTAAGGCTTCCAGGGCGCAGGTGTGAAACCCGGCCCTCGGCCCTCCGAGCGCTCCCCCCAGGCCCAGCCGAAGTCTTGCGTGTGGATTTGGTGTTCTGGGGGGGGGGGGGGTCAAGTCGGACGGCCCCAAACCTCGACGGAGCCGCACGCAACACTGAGCTCGTACGAGAACAAATGTGGGCTGCGCACCCCCTGGGTGCCCCCCACTCCAGGCCCAGCCGGCGGTTCCCCAGGGCGCCCACCTGCATGGTGCTCCCCTTCGCCCTCGCGAGCCAGCGTCGTCCAGCGGCCGGGGGAGGACGCCTGACCCGCACCCCGAAGTCGGCTTCCAGGGGGAGGCGAGCGGGCCGCGGGCCCAGCGGTTTCCACCGCCCGCGCGGAGCGCGAGGGGCGAACCCGGCCTCGGCCCCGGCACCTGGCGCGGCGCTGTTGCCAGGCAACGCGGAGGCGTGGCCTGGGGGTTGCTGCGGTGCGGCCGCCGCCCGCGGTCCCTTCTAGGGGGTGGCGCACCTGCCGGCGTCCAGGGCAGGAGCTCCTGCTCCGCCCAGCCTTCCCTCCTGTCAGCACGTTGTTTCAGGGCCTCTGGCACCCTTCGACCCCTGAGTCCTGTCTTCACGGAGAAATAACAAAATCCAGGGGAGAGAACCCTCCAGGGGAGGGATGCTTTTTTCTTTTTCTTTCTTTAAGATTTATTTATTTACTTATTTACTTATTTACTTATTTATTTATTTATTTATTTTTAAAGATTTTATTTATTTATTCATGAGAGACACGGAGAGAGAGGCAGGCTCCCTGTGGGGAGCCCGGTGGGGGACCCGATCCCAGGACCCCGGGATCACGCCCTGAGCCAAAGGCAGACGCTCAACCGCTGAGCCACCCAGGTGCCCCTAAGATCTTTAATATATTGGTTCACTTTGAGGTACATTACTTATCAGCGTCCTTGAATTCTCAGGTAATTATACAAATATTTATAGTAAAAAAATATTTACAGTCTCCTTAAACTATTGTGTCACATAAAAATATCTAAAGAGGCCTCCCTTTTTTTTTTTTTTTTTTTTGGTAGGAGTCCCCAATGCGGGACTGGATCCCAATACCCGGATCCCAACACCCAGGGATCAGGACTTAAGCCAAAGGCAGACTCTCAACCACTGAGCCATCCAGGTGTCCCCAGAGGATGGCTTCTTAACCTGGAGCCCATAGCCTATATTTGGATGGATTTTAGGGAATCTCCCACCCAAAGCTCCCCAGTTGTACATGTGTTGTATGTGTACATTTGTTGGTTGGGGGTTTAGGACAGAGCTTTCATCAGATTGTCAAAAAGTGCTCCACTCCCATCTTAAAAACCCACTGCCTTAGAAGATAAGAGCTCTGGCTTTAGGTAGGAAACCTAGACAGTCCGGTTCCTTGGTAGTCAGGTTAAGGAAAGGATGTTTACTGGGAGCTTGCCAGGAACCTGAAGAAAACATTTGATATTATCACCAAGTAAGGTTATACATGGTCACAGAGATATACTGATAGGATTTGGAAAAGAAGAAAAAAAATGTTTTTAGTGACACAATTTTATTTATTTTTTAAAGGTTTTATTTCAGAAAGAGAGTGTGCAAGCATGAGCAGGGGGAGGGGCAGAGGGAGAAGCAGCCTCCCCCCCAGCAGGGAGCCTGATGGGAGGCTTGATCCAAGGGCCCAGAGATCATGACCTGAGCCAAAGGCAGATGCTTAATTAATTGACTGAACCATCCAGGTGTCCCGAGTGACACAATTTTAAACTTGGGTTCAGTGTTGGACCACTTCACGTGTAATGCCCGTTTAATATTTAATACAAATCTTGTACTCCTGGCAACCTATATACTTTGTTGTGTTGGTATATAGAATATTAACTAGCTTCTTAAATATAAAATTTTTAAACATCCCACAATTTTTGTAAACATGTTTTGGTCATTGTCGTCATCGTCCTCCTCCTCCTCCTCCTCCTCCTCCTCCTCCTCCTCCTCCTCCTCCTCCTCCTCCTCCTTCTTCTTCTTCTTCTTCTTCTTCTTCTTCTTCTTCTTCTTCTTCCTTCTTCTCCTTCTCCCTCTTCTCCTCCTTCTCCTCCTCCTCCTCCTCCTCCTCCTCCTCCTCCTTCTTCTTCTTCTTCTTCTTCTTCTTCTTCTTCTTTTTTCTTCTTTTTAATATCCTGGCAACCCTGAAAAATGTACATGACCTAAGACTCTCTGTATTTCTGAGAAGCCCTGGAAATTACTTCTTAAATTAATATTTGACTCCTTTTTATTTTGACAATCTAAAACCCAAGCTAGTTGAATTACTACTGTGTGTAGCACTAGATAATGTTGCCCTATGTATTTGTGGCTTTAGAGCAGGAGGCCCTCAATCCTCTCAAGCCCCCCATCTTTCAAAGCAATTCATGTTTTAAATAATTTTTTTTTTGGTCTTCTTCTGCTCCTTCTTATGTTCTTTGTGCAGATTGACAAGAAGTGAAATTCAGGGATTTTGTTAGTAAAAGGCATAATTTAAGCTATAATTATTGGTTGGCATCAGTAAGATAAAGCTTTGTGAGGTACTCTACCCTGAAGAATTTAAGACCCAAACCTACTCATTCTAGAGCCAACCTCCTCTAATCAGCCAGCCTGCTTGCTGGTGGAGATTATCCAGGAAGGGCATCAGAAGGGAAAAACGTCGGGGAACCTGAAGGGAGATGATCTCAGTATCCATCTGAGATTAATTCTGTGTCCAATAAACACTGATTTGATGTAAAAAGTTTTCCAAGTGTGTTCATGAGATTTTCTTTCTGGTAATGGACGAGACTAGTTGCCTTTCAGATGTTGTTCAGTGAAATGACTTATTTTAAGATAAATTGAACACTTCTAGTTGGTAGAAAAAGCTAACCCCTTGATATGTTTGTAGCAGTTGGACATGTCTTTTATGGTAGATAAATCAGAACTTGCTTATTGGACTATTTGGATGGATCATGGCCGAAGGTAGTTAGCTACTGGACCCTATGGTATTCATAAGAGCTGGTGATTTTGTCACTGATGAAATCCAAATAGGGTGAACTAAAATATTTTTATTAAAGGCACTCAGAAGAGAGTTCAGTTTTAATAAACTATTTTAGTTAGACTTTGGAGCCTGTGTGTCAGTATGGTTGATCCTGAACAACACAGGGGTTAAGGGGATCCCCTACACAGTCAAAATTTCCCAAACTTAACTGCTAATAGCCCATGATTGATCAGAAGCTTTACCAATAACATAGTTGATGAGCACATATTTTGTATTTTATGTGTGTTATACGCTGTATTCTTACAATAAGGTAAGCTAAAAAGAATAAAATGTTATTTAAAAAATAACAAGAAGAAATAAAGGTGCCTGGGTGGCTCAGTCAGTTGAGTGTTCCTTCAATTCTTGATTTTGGCTCAGGTCATGATCTTGTGGTTATGGGTTTGAGGCCCAACTTGGCTCCCTACTCAGCAGGGAATCTGCTTGAGATTCTCTCTCTCCCTCTGCCCCTGTCCCTGATTGTGTGTGTGTGCTCTCTCTCTGAAAATACATAAATAACACAAATAAAATATTTTTTAAAAAAATAAGAGAAAATACATTTACAGTGCTGTACTGTATTTTTTGAAAAAAGTTCATGTATAAGTGAATCTTGCAGTTCAAACCTGTGTTGTTCAAGGGTCAACTGTATTGTCGAAAGCTACAGGGATCTAAGGAACATCATTATTTACAGCTTTATTACATAAGAAAAAATATTTTAAGATGCTTTTAAAACCATCAACAAATTAAGCATTTATAATCTCAACCGGCTTTTATTGGGAATGTTTACAACACATGGATTGTCAAACATGGTAAGTTTAGCAAGGATCGTTTCTGAGAAGAAAACAGAATGTCAACATTTTGCATTCCCTGGTGCCGCTTCTGCAGAAAATAGTTGGTATCCTGTATAAAAAGAAAAATTAAAGTTAGAGTCAAGTGTAAGTAAGTATGTGAAGGTTCATATGTAATGTTGGTATATAGACATTCCTATAAATATTTCTCATGTATGATAAAACTGACATCAGAGAGATTTCTAGGCTATTCTTCAGTCTGTATATTTTCAGCTATTCATCTCTCCCCGATAGAACACTTATTTTATATGTCCATATTTTCCAAAAATTTACAGTATTTAACTATATAAAAGTGGTTTCCTAGAATTCATTGATGCCAATAAGATCTATGAATAAAATATTTCAAAAGTTGCAGTTACTCCTCATGTATTTATTTCCTTTTATATCTGCAATTAAATCAACCTATTTTATGTCTAACCATTTTCCAAGTAAATATAAGTCATCAGGACAGAGTAAGACCTCAGATAATCAGATGAGAAAAACAAAGAAAAAAATGATTATTGAACCATTTCACTATTGACAAAATAAAATGAAATCCTGAGTTAGTCTGTGTAAGCCTCAATCTTGAAAACAATCCAAATAAAGATATTTCCCTCAATCAGAGAGAAAGTTTTACTAAATTAACAAAGTCACAGATTAAATTCCATTTCACATTTGTGAGCACTCTACCACTTGGTTTGGTGTTACAAGCACAGACATTTTTTTCATCTAGTGTTAAGCTGTTTTTTGTCCACTTTTGTAAATGTCTCTACATTTGTAATAGTATAAAAGATAGCTTCTTTTCCATTGTCCTTCTGTTCTTAGTTCCTCCTAATGTTGAACCATCCTGAGCCGTTGGAACAAACTTCACTTCTATGGAGTTACGTAATTTTAAAAATACGCTGCTGAATACAATTTATTGTTTCTTTAAAATCTTTGCATTGATATTTATGAACAGAATTGACCTACAGTTTCCTTTCTTATATCACTTTTATAAGGTTTTGGTATTAGTATTTTCTGGCTTCATAACAAATACTTTGAGATTTTCTTCCATCTCTGAGCTGTAAAAATTCAGTCTATTGGTCTAATACTTTTGGGGGGGGTTCTAGGTAATGTTTTCCTTTTTTTTGTTTCCCATGGCCATTATTCTATTCAGAGGATTCTTTTTTTTTATTTCTTCTGATGTCCATTTTGGTAGTACCTACTTTACTAGACAATCCTCCATTTTATCCAGATTTTCAAACTGATAAACACAGAGATTTGCAAAGTACTGTCTTAGGATTTCCATTTTTTCTATATCTGTTTTAATTTCCTTATTTTCATTTGTATGTTTATATATTTTTATGTTTAAATATATGTATTCAAACATATATATGTGTGTTTGTATATCTCTTTTTTTCTTAATTAGGGTAGGCTAATTATGTTATGTTATTTTATTTTCCATTATCCTTTTGTTCTCATTTCCTCCTAATGTTGAACCATTTATTTATTATCTCTTTATTTTCTAGATGTTGTATAATTTTTGGTATTTTCTTCATTAGTTAGAAATAGTGCTCTTTGATTTTTGTTTCTATGAGAAAATACTAAGAATTTTAATATTCTTAAGCTAACTATGTATTTAAGGGTTGAGGTAGTGATATGAAAAAAATCTACAAAAATATGTTAAGCATAGAGTCTGCATTTATGATCATATAACATTAATAGAATATACTCTTATTTGTGTGGTATAGATTTATCAATCTGCATTTGGGGTTCTAGACATATATTTCAAAATTCACAGCCCAATAAGATATCAGGATTAACATATTATTAAATATGTAGGGCCAGCCATACATCTACTATATCTCCAGCCTTGCTGTGGAAACTCTGTGAGTCCCAAAGTAGAAGTCATGTTCTCATATCTTCCCACATTTTCTTAGTTCTTTAGATGTGGTAAACCACAGCTCTTATAAGGAATCTTCAAATACAGGTTACTGGGATCCCTGGGTGGCGCAGCGGTTTGGCGCCTGCGTTTGGCCCAGGGCGCGATCCTGGAGACCCGGGATCGAGTCCCACATCGGGCTCCCAGTGCATGGAGCTGCTTCTCCCTCTGCCTATGTCTCTGCCTCTCTCTCTCTCTCTCTCTCTCTCTCTCCTCTCTGTGACAATCATAAAACAAACAAACAAACAAAAAACAAATACAGGTTACTTGGGAGGCAGAAATACATTCAATCTGTAAGTTCTAGCCCATTATTGTGGACACTGATTACCATGAGAAGGACACAATCCCTGACATATTACTTGCACAATAAATGATAAGGCAGGCCAATGTCTATAAAACCAATGGGACTCTTGTGGCATTGTCTGAGGAACACATGACATGGGCAAGGCAAATCTGGCTCTAAAATACTGATGTTTTCCATCATATAAGCCCCTCACTGCCCCTATAATGGTAATATGTATAGATAATATTAATGTACACAGGCAATCAAGTGATAGGAATATACTGAGTTTAGTTTAATTTGTGAATATCTGAAAATGACAGACATTTTCAAACTGGATTGAATTGGGAAGTACATACCATTTTAAATGTAACCTTCTGACCTCCTTCCGTTGCGTGGCTAGAAAATAATAAATAAGAAATAAATCAGGATTAATGAAATTAATTTTCATACAAAGCAACCTAATGATTTCAATGGGAGTTATTATTTCTTCTTTTATCTAGTTGTGCTCTTCCATCCATTCTTCAACTTGTTAGAATTAGTTTCCAAAATGCATATTTTAACATAGGGCTCTTCTTAGCCAAACAATAAAGTTGAAATTCGTTAGTTAACTATTTCACTGGCTAATTCCTGCTGATTCTTCAAATTCAACCCTTAAAACCTTTTCTGGACCTCTTCCACTCTCTGGCCTGAGCTCAGTGCCTTTCTTTTAGAAACCACAGCCCCTGGTTTGAGGGTATATGTAACGCAGTATTTTGTATTTGTTTATTTATGTTTTCTGCTTTAAGCTGTGAACTCTTAGAACCTAAGAATGGAATCCTATCTATCTGTATACTTCTAGCCTTTGCAACACTGCCCAGCACCCAGTAGAGATTAAAAAAAATAGTTGCTAAATGAATGAATAAAAAATTTCTGGTAATATAGTACAGATACAAACATTTTAGAAAGTGAGGCTGCTTAGAAAGAAACACATTTTGTACACAATTTGGACATATAAAATGCGAAATGTAATTACAAAGTTTTGTCTACTTACAGCCTCTAGTATAGTTGATTCTTTTCCTTTTAAAAACTTATGAAAATAGTCATAACTCTTCCAGTCTCCTGAAGCAAATATTTAGTAAATGATTCTTTGGAACTTAAAGAGTAATGCATCTTTAAGACATTCATTACCTGCACATGAAATTTCATAGAACTAAAGTGTTTACTAGGTGAATGTCATTTGGGGCATTTACAAACATGAGTGGATTAGAGAAAAGGTCAGAGATACCGTAATATTAAAACAATACGGTGGATGAAAAAGTGAATCTCTGACTCTATATCTATAAACAAACTTAAATATGTACAAAAAAACTTAAAAACTTCATGTACATAAATGCACAGAGTATTTTTCAATTTTAACATTGAGTGATTTTTTAAAAATACAGGACTTGCATACCCTGAACAAAAACTGTCTTCGAACTTGGCTTGCGATAGGACCTTGGAATTCTTCCTGGAAGAGAAAATGAAGCCATTGCAAATCAACTAACAGTAAAAATAAGTGCAAATTCTTAGTGAATTCTTAGAGAAGCTCCAAGATTTTCAACTACCATAATTAAACAAGGAAGGAAAAAAAAAAAAAACAAGGAAGGAATCAAGGACTTGAGTATACTATTCCCATCAATGAGTAATCTTTGAATGTATACTTGAGGAATTTTCACCCAGGAGTATCACAAGAATGTTGTATTTTAAAATAATTTCCTAGGGGCATCTGGCTGGCTCAGTCGGTGGAGAATGCAACTCTTGATCTCAGAGTCATTGAGTTTGAGTGCCATTTTGGGGGTAGAGATTACTTAAAAATTTTTTTTAAATAAAATAATAAAATAATTTCCTTATCAACATAACAGCATCTAGGAATTTTGTCAGTTGTATGTATATTCATTAGTAAGTAGAATGAAAACGACAGTTCATAGATTAACTAGACTTAAAATCTCCTCTCAGCATTTTGTTACAATGAAATAGTTTCTTTAAAATACATATTGTATGTGCTAACACATGAACAGGGAAAAATATAGAATTGTGTCAGAGCTAAGATACACTATATTTCTATAGGAATCAAAATTGAAATTGAAGGACAACTTTGGTAACCTATATTTATTCAATGAGACTTGAGTTGATATTCCCAATATAATCATATTCACAGAAATAATAATGAAAAAAATACCAAATAAGAACAAACCAATTTTTCATAGTAGGTATATTTTGAAGTGCTTCTTTTCTTGTAAAATATTTCATTTTAAATAATGGAAAAGATTTAACATTTTATGGTTTCCATAAAATAGGTTCTTGTAGTTTCCTATTTTCAACAACTACTTCTTATAGAAATATCAGAATGGCAATCACTATGAAATTTGTCATTAAGGCCTTTTAAAATTATTCCATAAGTATACTCATATTTTTTTAATTCTAAGAATTGGCTCTGACATCCATTAAAATTCTGAAATCCCATATTAATTTGGGGTGCCTGGTTGGCTCAGTTGGAAGACTATGTGACTCCTGATCTCAGGATCATGAGTTCAAGCCTCACAATGGGTATAGAGATTATCTAAATAAACAAATAAACCTTAAAAAAAAAAAACCCTTTGAAATCTTTGCCTTATAACAAACATATCTTAAATTCTCAATATTTTGTATCTACTTCTCATCCTGACTATACAGTCCCCAAATTACTTAATATTTTATTCTTAATTATTTTAAAGATTTTATTTATTTATTTGAGATAAAGTGAGCAAAAGTGAGAGACAAAGAGAGCACGAGTAGGGGGAGGGGGGCAGGGGGAGAGGGGGAAACAGGCTCTTCACGGAGCAGAGAGCCCAATGCAGGGCTCACTACCAGGACCCCAGGATCATGACCTGAGCTGAAGGCAGACACTTAACTGACTGAGCCCCTATTTAATATTTTAAAATGTACACATGGACACTATATATTTCTATGCTTATGTAAGAAAAGTTATGTGTGTTATATTAAACAGGAAAAAAAAAGGGCAGGGAAAAATGTAACTTAAATAATGTCAAATTTTAAAACTTATAAGCCCTAAACATACAGATCCTTTTAGCCTTATTGGAGAAAGAATTTGGGAAGTAGAGATAAAAAAGATATGGAATGGAAGTAAGGATGTCTAGCAAACAACATTTAAGAAAAAGTGTTCGAATGCACTAAGATCTGAAAACTCATTTTCTTTAAGAATACAAAACATGAGGATCCCTGGGTGGCGCAGCAGTTTGGCGCCTGCCTTTGGCCCAGGGCACGATCCTGGAGACCCGGGATCGAATCCCACGTCGGGCTCCCTGCATGGAGCCTGCTTCTCCCTCTGCCTGTGTCTCTGCCTCTCTCTCTCTCTCTATCATAAATAATAAATAAATAAATAAATAAAAACCAAATTAAGAATACAAAACATTTCACTATCAAAAATCTGTTTTAAAATTAGGTAACTTAGGCCCAGCAAAGCTAACACTCTATTGTAATTTTTTCTATGCATCAGTTCCTATGAAACTTGGCTTGTTGAAAAAGACTTTTTGGAGTTAATTGTTCAACAGGATGTATTGCTAAGTCAGAGGTCACATATTCAGCTAGTTCTCTGAAAATAAAGTCTCACTCAAGGTGGAACATTCAGACAAAGTATCACTGGCCATAATACTGAGGGTTTAGCTCTGGCAAACAATGACACTGAAGTGATATAGTAAACTAATAATTTGTAGGTGTATTTTAAGAAACTAGATCTTTAAATTGAAATATTATACTGTTTATGAGTCAAGCAGTCTTCAGAAAGTAAAAGTTAATTCAAACAAGCATATATTACTTCTAGGAAGTTTGTTGACAATGGATTTGATTTTTTTTTCATACTGGAAATCCTAAATTTTAAGAGACTACCACAGTTCTTATATTTCTTTTCTTTTCTTTTCTTTTTTTTAAGATTTTATTTATAAATAAGAGACACAGAGAGGCAGAGACATAGGCAGAGGGAGAAGGAGGCTCCCTAGGGGGAGCCTGATATGGGATTTGATTCTAGGACCCTGGGACCACAACCGGAGCCAAAGGCAGATGCTCAACCACTGAGCCACCCAGGTGCCCATCCTCTTATATTTCTTATTCAAGTAGGCAGCAGATTTTGTCTTCCCTGATGGAAGCTTAGTTTAAGAATGTGAAGAATTTAGGAAGGAAATAGTGACCATAAAAATAAATTTTGAGGAATTTATTTGCCTATAAACCATATGCATTTTTAAAAGTACTTGAGGACTTTTGGTAGTATTTTAAGAACAAAATTAACATGGTACTTAAATTAAGGGAAAAATCTAACAATAAAATAATAGAAGTGAGGCGCCTGGCTGGCTCAATTGGTAGAGTATGCAATTCTTGATTTCAGGGTTGTAAGTTCTTGAGCCCCATGTTGAGTGTGGAGGTTACCTAAATGCCTCTGAAGAAATCATAGAAGTATCCCAGATTAGACAATAAAAAGACAGAAAAAAAAATATTTGCCCAGACTAGAAGTCAGAAAACTGTGCTGTAATCTCTAATCTCACTTACTAGCACAATCTTGGGAAACATCTCTATTCTGAGTTGTTTTCCTTTTAGTAACCTGGAGACACCAATACGTGTATAAATCCTAACAGAGTTGCCAAAAGAATAAACTGAGGTAATAGAAGACTTAAAACTATAAATGCATGACAATAATGTAAGGCATTCACTTAAAAGTAATACCTAGAAACTTTCATCATTGAAAGAGTTAAACATTTTTTTTAAATGACAATAAAGACTCCACAATCTCTAGCCAAAAACATGTTAAAACTCCATTGTATTCCTCTTCAACGTAGATACTGGATTTGGGCCGTATTTTTGTTTAATTGTGCAAAACCCCAAATGCCTGCATTTAGTTTCTCATATATTTATCAGACATATGTATATATAGTCTGATATATATACTTCATGAGCCTTACTCCTGCTAACATTTTAATACTTGGATAGAAAGCTTACCATCCTAGCCAACTGCCAACCTGTGTGGTGACGGGCGGTAAATTGTCCTTCATCTTTTCTCCAGGCCCTACCTAAGGACTGGGCCCGCTGCCCTGTCCTTTCCTTAAACTAAGCATAGGCCTCACTGGGAGGGCCACGACCCTTGGAAGGGAATGTCACCCCAGCTTCCCTCAACTGCCCCCAGCTTGAATCCAAAGGGACAGAAATATGGGGAGGAGGCATAGTGTTCCTCAGGGAAAACACTTCCGCAAACACATGCTCTTCCACAGGGTGTTTATGTCGGGCTTATCCTGAAAAAGAGCGTCTTATAAATCCCCAGCACTGGGAATTAACGGCCCCACAGAGAGTGGCAAGGCAAGCATGCAGTTTGTGTTACATACGTCCAGTCTGAATCTCTTCATTCTTCTCTCATGCAGTTGAGGGACAAGCTGCAGTAACGGATGCAGGACAGACGACTGAGAGACATGAATACACACACGTGATGAGCACAGAAGCTTCTCAGCATTGGGCATAAAGACGGTCTCCTATTTGTTTTAGTTTTGGTTTTGGTTTGACCCACTCTACTTGCTCCAGCCCCCAAAAAAGGACAAGAAGGATGTGTTATGTAAGGGAGCCCTTTGAGAGCACTCCAAAGAAAGTGGGGACTAAGCCATGAGACTGAATAAAATGTGGTAGCTCCGCACTAGGCTCCTTGTCATTATGCTGAAGAAACACTTTTCTTAGGGCCTCGGCTCCATCAGCAGCTGCCGGCGAGGAAATCATCCGCCTGCATCTCCGAGAGGCAAAAAGCTGCTGCTTCCAGACTTATGCAAAACGGTGTGGACAGACGAAGCCAACTCTGTGAGGATCGGTTTTCCACTACGAAAATGTTTGTCTGGGACATTATCCCCGTACACACATCTAGTAGTCTCCTTCATAGAATATGTATTTTGTTTAAAACTGAACGTATGGAACAAGACAACAGGGGACACAAAAAAGTGACAAATGTGTCATCGATAGTGAAAAAAATGTGACTTAGGTATATCTTCTCAAAATGTAAAGATGTCAAGCAGAAGAAAATGAAAGTACACTTGAGACATGTGGTTACCTGATACAGTTTCATTTTAAAGGCAGGCCTTGAACTGAACTTTCTCACAGATATTTAATTCATTTATCAAATGGATTACTTTAAGCCTTATGCAACGGTTATCTGTTAACCAGTTCAATTTGTATCTGGTTTAAAGCCAGTATAACCCACCGTGCATCTCCTCAGACATAAGAATATTCACCAGGATAAACATTTAAAAACTGACTTTAGATCACAGTTCTCTTTTCGCAGGTACACACATGTTTAAAATACACTATGCTCCTCATTCCCTAAACTGGTCCATGGAAGTGACTCACAAGCAGAGAAGGAATCCTACAGTCGAATAATTACTAAGCATTCCAGATTGAAGCACCAGAATAGCATTTTTTAAAATCCATTCATATAAAAAGAAAAACTACCACTAAAACCACACAATTTCGAAGTAAACTGAATTCACGTTACTGGTGTCTGGCTAATCTTAGTAAATTCTCACATTAAAAGCCTAATTACAAATAAGGAGATCTGAGGAATAGAAGTGGATATTTCTAGTTATATTTAATGACATTTTTGGCAGTCATCTTTTAAAATCATTCTTAAAATGACTTTGGATAAATCTGGTTTTTTTTCCTTGTACTAATTGGTATCTAAAACAGGATATTTTACTTGATCATATGCTTTATTTTTTTTTGTACCTAGAATGTAAATTTCATGACAGGAGGGATTTCTTTTTTGAATTTTCTATTTTATTTACTGCTATATTTCTAGTACCTAGAATTGTGCTTGGCACATAATAGATACTCGGTAAATAATTGTTGAATGAATGAATAAACTTAATGTACGTGTAGCTAGGAAGATATAAAAGAAATTAAACGTGTAATAAATATTGAATTCCATTTGTTTATCCACATATAAACTTTCAAAGAAAAAAACATGAATCCTGATCTAGCTGTATTAGGTAAACTGCAAAAACAGATTGAAGAAAAATACTAGTGATTTCTAATAAGAAGTAATTCTACAACTTACCACAACATTTGAATTGCCCAACTTCCGTGTCTTCGAATAATGAAATAAAAACTGTAAAAAAAAAAGTAGTGAGATTTACTATAGGTGGCTATTGGTTTCTTTTACTATTTTTTTAGTATATATATTTATGGAAATCACCTTACCCTTTTGGTATTATCTTTTTCATCAGTTTCCTGTTGGAAAAAAGAGAAAAATCATATTATATATAACATATTATAAAATTATAATATATAATATAAAAACACTATCTTACCATATTATTATAGTGTATTATAATCATATACTATAGTATATGTAGGGTAAAATTTATAATATTATAAATTATATATAATTTTTAAAAACATGTGACACATATGTTATATATAAAATAGAAGACTGAAATTGGTTAGGCACATATTGCTCTAAAAATAAATGGGAAATTAAATATTGTTTATAAGTAAATAAATAATAAAATTGGAAACATCCTAATAGTTCAACAGTGGTAAAATGGGAAATTAATTTTCTTTTCTTTCTTTTTTAGGGAGCATGAGGAGGGGGCAGGACGGGCAGAGGGTGAGAGAGAATCTTAAGCAGGCTCTACACCCAGCGCAGAGCCCAACTAGGGGCTTGATCCCCTGACCCTGAGATCATGACCTGAGCTGAAATCAAGAGTCTGACACTTAACCAACTGAGCCACCCAGGTGCCCCAGTAAGAATATAATTTTCACAGTGGTGTTGACAATATAGTTTGCTTTTTTCATATTTTTAACGTCCTCCTCTCTAACAAAGCACAATGTTCTAACCTCTAAGCTGAGACACATCTGTTCTCCAATTATAGTATAAGTTAGGAAGAGAAAAAGCCAAAATGACTCCAAGTTTCTCTCATCAGAACTAGAACACATCTTATGAGGAAGGCATATAATTTTCTAATTAGATGACTGTAAACTCCGTTATGGTTGACACTGAATTCCCAGACAACTGAGAAGCTGAAGTATCTGTTTCTTATCCCAAATTGACTTACGATCTCCTAGCTCTTCATGACATGCTTCCTAAATGGGGCATATTTTCTTCCGGAAGGAATTCCCAGGCATCACTGGGCAATTTTTAATTTTTTTATTTTTGCCTACAAATAAAACACTATTTCAGCCTTACCTGGGGCTTTGGTAGAGTCCCCATAATCGTGATGCAAAGCTCCTCCAATGCATTGGGTGCCTAGTGAAAAGAAGAAGGTTTATAGGCCCAGCTTCTGCTTTTACATTTGTGTAGAAGATAGAACCGCTGAATGTTAGAAGTGCAAGGATATTCCAAATGCCCAGAATAGAATCCTTCTTGTGTCCCATTAAAACTCTGCAGGAATCCCTTGGTTTCTCCCATGACAAAAACTTGGCTCCTACAAGTAAAACCCTCCTTCCAAGCAGTGGGGGAGAATGTTATACACTGTACATATGCAAGGATTCAGGCTTGCACTGTGGTCCAGATACAGATTCTCAGGGCTTGCTAAGTGTCCATGAAATTCTATGACTGAGAGAAAGGAGAACGGTGCCAAAAAGAGGGATTATTCTTCCCAGCTTGTAGCAAAGTCTGAATCTACGTGCCAAAGCTGTGAGCCTCGCTGAATATTACTCATTATTGACTAATTTGAAAATCCTGCAATTGCTCACAAACAATGGGAGTTCGGGGGAAGAAGGCGCATATGGTGCACCTCATCTGAGTTACCACCCTGCCAGGCTGCTGACTGCACACCCCGGGATCAGGTTTTACAAAGCATCTGAGCGCAGAAAAATAGGGCAGGGCTCCCTGTGGTTAGGAGCCAGCTGGGTGTGGTGAGGAGCAACACAAATGGACAAGCAGGGGCGAAACCTGCTTTGCACAGAACTCAGCACACTAGTACCATGAACAATTGATTACTTAATAAATGCACATTAGAAGCGCTGAGGAGCTGGAAAGGGGCTGGGGGGAACAATATAATTAGCAGATAAAAACCCAGGCTATGGAGCTGAGCAGCCTGCAACCCTAAAGCACCGCAAGTTCCATTTCTGCTCCTCAGCTGTGTCATCTTGGGCTGGTTACCTAACGTCTCTAAGCTTCAGTTTCTTCAGCTATAAATTGGGGATGACAACATCGCTGCAGAGAGTTCTTGGAAGGATTAAACGTAGGTAGAGCTCTTAGCACAGTGCCAGGTACATAGCAATTAGTTAACAATAATAGCCTGAAAGAATGTGTGGCCTGTAAAGCTGGATTTACAACTGTAGTTACTCCTAATTTAGAAGACGTGCCATAAAGGATTGTTTGGGGGCCACCGATATTCTCACCCTAGAGGTCTGCTTTGTTCTCTTCCATTTGTTTGCCTGCCATGCAGACTGTGGGGATATTTAGGAATAAGATGAAATGGTTCACATTTACGAAGTGCTTCAATATACTGCAAAAACACTTCCATACACCTAATTCATATTCTGTCCTTAAAACACAGCTGTGAGAGACACAGGACAGCAAGAGTTCTTCTCGTGTGTAAAGGGAGTGAGGTTCTAAAAGACCGTGGGTTGCTCGATACCACATGTGGCTCGTAGTTGGTCCAGTGTGGCCTGGGAGCTCGGCCATCTGACCTGCAGGCATTCGTGGGTTTCCCTGGCATTGACTGTTAAGCCTATGGCTGGGGGTTGGATGAGGGAAAGAGTACCACTGGTCCGTTCCTTCCCACTTTTTCCCTTCAGGGTTGGGTACATAGGTCACCCCATAAAAATCTGGAAACACATTCCTGAAGCCTCCTTTTATGGCCTATCTAGAAATGCTGTAAGACACAAAACAATAAAAAGAAAATATCTAGTGATGTCATGTGTCTCTTAACACGCAGAAGAATAAATTCAGTATCTCCTGAGAACGTAGTTTTGAAGCCAGATGAGGCTTGGCAACAAGACTGAAGTTTGACGGAAAAAAGTTTCAAAACAAATTGCATTTTCTCCGGCCACTCTTCTCATAAAGCCATTATTCTCTGAGCTACCACTATTCTTCAAGGATTTTTCTCTCACTAGGTTTTTAAGATTTTATTTTTTATTTGTGGACCTTGAAGATCCCTTCTTTTCTATTTGGTTAAAAGTGTTCTGAAGCCCCATTCAGATAATCACATGAATAATAAAATTATAGTTCATGCAAAAAGTAGTGAATTTTAAAAATTGTATCAGCAAACATAAACAATTCCATGGTAAATTTATGAAGCTCTCATCCAAAGGTGCACAGTCTCCAAATCCAGTAAAAGCTTCATTTAGCTTCCTGGTGTCTAGGGCGTGTTTTAAATTCATCCTTTTAGTACTGAAGACATAAAATGATTCTGAGGGTGTTCCTGAATTTAAAATCAATGCAGAAGCTTACACACTGATTAACATCCAGCCCATGTCATATATCCATCAGTGCTCCTCGAGCAATTTGAAATGTCATTCATAAATGTCATGTAGTGTGATCCTGGTCTTGCTTTTCCATCTAATGCCACTAGCTCCCTGCACATACTCGTCTGCAGACTGGGGAATGGGTTGAGGCAGGAGAAAACAGCCACTGCACAAGGCTGCTTCTCTATATGATGGCACTCTGGAAGGACACTATGACCTTGGCATAGCATGGCACCTCAGCCAGACCACAGAGGGGTTATGCCCCAGGCACACCACTGATTGCTCTGAAAGAACTTGAGCCAAGATCCTCTCCTGAGAATCTCCTCTGCATCCGGGACACTAGTGATACTGGTGAAGAAAGGCAACACTCTGAAGTTACCTGGGAAATAGAGCTGCAGACAGAAAGCAGCAGCACCCAGTTGAGATGGTGTAAGGAGGACGCGCGTATTTTCAGCTCCTCCCACTTCCACCTACAGGAGCTGGACTCGCACTCCTCACTCCCCAACCCTCTCTGAACCCCTGCCTGTGGGAAGAGGACAGGCTCACCTGATGGATGACTGGGAGGAGGAAACTGGGAATGCTCCATTCAGCCCTTTCTTCCCAGGGAACCAGCTTTCTGTCTGGCTGTTCTTGTCGGGTCTCTGCCCGGTGCCAGAAAACCTGACTGGCGGGGAGGCTTTGAGTCACTGTGCAACCCCAGTTTCATTCTGGGAGTAGTTTTAGCAGACACACTTGGCATCAGATCGAAGGCCACATTTATAAATTGACTTTTCAGTTACAATGATACTTGATCTCTGAGTCTGACTCCATGTTTCTCTCTCCATGGGTTTCAAACTCAATTGAGGGACGGGATATTAGCCTCCAAATGCAGCAACAGACACATTATTTTTAATCTAACACAGAATTTGATTTTGAAATTAGCATTTTCATTTCCAAAATATGTGCATATTACCTGCAAATCTATTTCACTTAGAGATAAAGGCCCCAGCATGACCTTACAACATAAACTCATAGCACCGATTATTACCTGCAGATGATGTAATCATTTCTAATGTGTTGACATGTTTTAATGAGTCCATAAAGTAATGACAGGTCCACAGGGAGAAATGGAGCGACACCTACTTAAGTCACTACAAAACACCGCCAACTGGAATTACCTGAGGCTGAGAGTCAAGGGACAGGAAAGCGGAACACGCATCCCTTATCTGTAGAAAATAAAAAAATGCCAGTTACAATTCGGAAACAGAAAGAATGGCCTCAAAATCAAGGAGCACCCTGTTATCATGTGGTTCTTTATGACATAAATCGAATCACATAATCTAAGTTAACATGATAATAGCATAAGTGCAAAACTGGTAAGTAGCACACAGGAAAAATTATTATTTTTTTTAGGAAAAATTCTTTTTTTTAACTTATGATAGTCACAGAGAGAGAGAGAGAGGCAGAGACACAGGCGGAGGGAGAAGCAGGCTCCATGCACGGGGAGCCCGATGTGGGATTCGATCCCGGGTCTCCAGGATCACGCCCTGGGCCAAAGGCAGGTGCCAAACCGCTGCGCCACCCAGGGATCCCTTAGGAAAAATTCTTAATCAGTGGCAGTCTATCAGTTCCCCAGCAAGGAACCAGCATTAGGAAAAGGTTCTATTTCAGTGAAGGTTTACTGGGGAATCAATAAAGAGCCACACTCTTTACATTTGTAAGCTTTCCCTCCAGCCTGAATTCTGTGATGTTGAGTGAGGGGGGCCACTTAAGAGCCTTGCCAGATTCCCCACATTTGTAAGTTTTCTCCCCAGTTTACATTGTCTTCCGTCTATTTAGACTTGACGACTGACTCAAGACTTTCCCAGATTTATTACATCTACATGGGTTTTTCCAATATGAATTCTCTGACCGGAGGAAAAAGCTTTCTTACATTCATTACATGTCTAAAGATTCTCTCCAATATGAACACTCGTACGTATAAAAACATCCGAGCTTTCAGAAAAGACCTTCACACATTTATTTTATTTATAACAGTTCTCTGGAAAGTGAGTCCTCAGATGTTTATTACCATTTGAGTCTTGCTTAAACTTTTTCTCAGGTTCACTGCATTGATCTATTCTCTTTCCATTACAAAGGCCTCTGGTAGGTTTTTAAATTTTTAAATTTAAATTCAATTTAATTAACATATAATGTATTATTAGTTTCAGAAGTAGAATTCAGAGATTCATCAGTTGCATATGACACCCAGTGCTCATCACATCACGTGTCCTCTTTCATGCCCAACCCGTTACCCTATTCCCCACTCTTCTCCCTTCCATAGGTCCTCAGTTTGTTTCCTAGAGTTAGGAGTCTCTTCTGGTTTGCTTCCTTCTCTGTTTCCCTCTTATTTTATTTTTCCTTCCCTTCCCCTACAGGCTTGTAGTTTTTTTATGTTTGACTCCTCTGTAAAGGCCTTTCTAATTTTACTACACATGTAAAGGTCTTCCCGATGATCGATACTGATACTTTTTTTTTTATACTGATACTTATTGAGCACTACGGATGGTTAAGTATCACCCCACATTTGTCAAGTTTATAGATTTCTGAATTCTGTGATGTTGAGTAAGGCTTGATTGCCAGTTAAAGAATGTGGCAAGCTTTTATTTATTTTTTATATCAGTATTTTTCTCAGAACACCTTTTAAAAAAATTTTTATTTATTTATTAATGAGAGACACAGAGAGAGAGGCAGAGACATAGACAGAGGGAGAAGCAGGCTCCTTGCAGGACCTGAGATCACACCCAGAGCAGAATGCAGATGCTCAATCGCTGAGTCACCCAGGCATCCCTGTGGCAAGCTTTTCAATGATGCTAATCCCTGACTCATTATCAGAGAATTTATATTGGAGATAAATTTTACAAAGAATTTGGAAGCCCTTTATTCAGTGCTGAAACCTTATCAATATCATGGAATTCATACTGAAGAGAAACTTTGTCAATGTAAAGAATATGGTAAATTCTTTAAGGACTTCTCAACCCTTACTCATCATTACAGAGTTCACACTGAGGGGAAACCTCACGAATATAAAGAATGTGGCAAGTCTCTCACTGGAGCTCACAACTTACTCATCATCATAGATATCATGCAGGAGAGAAACCATAACATGTCAAGAAAGTGGTAAAGCCTTTAACTGGAATTCAATCATTACTCAATATCCCCAAAGTCACACTAGATTCGAACCCTAGAAATGTAATGAAAGGGGAAAGACCTTTGTTTAAAAAAAAATACACCTTAGAAAACACCAGGGAGTGCATAAAGGAAAATAACTTTACAGACATAAAAATTTAGAAAAGTATGTCATGAAACATCAAATGTCAGTAAATGTCACAATTCACAGTAGAAAGCAATAAGTCAGTCACTCTTTTCAGACATTAAGTCAGAATATTACGGAATATGAGTAATACAGGGAATATTATAGGGAATATGAGTAATACAGGAAATATAGGAAATATGAGTTAAATGCTTAGATACTGTACTTGCTAGTATGCTTCAAAAATTAAATGGGGATGGAATTTTGGACAGATATAGTTAATTACAACATGCTTTTTATACTGACCCTATCTGGCATTTCTAACTAGCAAATTTTATGTATTTCTATTCTCTAATCACTTCATGATACCTGTATTCCTGGTGGGTGTGTGAAATTGTGTGGATTGTAGTTGTGGCTGCATCAAAGGTAATGTGATGCCCTTCTTCATTCAATGGGATTCACATATTAATATCTAATTTCCTTTTGAAGATTAATGACAATATAAGATAGAATATATGATGGAAATCTAAATGGAGGGGAAACTGAATGGGAAAAATCAGAGAGGAAGACAAACCATGAAAGACACTTAGCTCTAAGAAAGAAACAGAGTTGCTGGAGGGGAGGGAGATGGGGGTAACCGGGTGATGGGCATTAAGAAGAGCACATGATGTGATGAGCACTGGGTGTTATACGCAACTGATGAGTTATTGAAAACTACATCTGAAACTAATGATGTACTATATGTTGGCCAGTTGAATTTAAATAAAAAATAAATAAGTGGAGATACTGTGTGTCTGACTTATAACATGAATGTATGTTATCATGAAATAGATGTTCAGGGAATCACCTGTGTTTTGTATTACTAAGGAGCATTTTAAATTATATAAACAAAATGTGATATCAACTGGTCTTTATGAAAAAGGAGGTGGTGATACAATAAAATATTGTTGTGTTTTTTGTAACGGCAATAGTTAGAAGCAGGGAATATCAGCTGTTGTGGTTGAGAGAAAGAAATCTTTACAGACCAAAAAAGTTTATTGAACAGTTGACAGCTGTTCTGTCTTTATCTTAAAGAGAAAAATGGAAAGACTTCAAAATTGTAGTATAGGAGATTTATATTAATCATTAAAAAACTGCTGTAAAGTTAAGCACTAAAGCTGGATGTCTGGAGTAGTTTATGGCATTTATTTCTTTGGTGGCCTTTTAAAATGGGCCTGGAAAAAAACAGTACTGATTCTTGTCTGGGATGATTTAAATTGAGTCCTGTTTATGGCATGACATCTCAGAATTCTTTGTTGATCAGTTTAATTTAGTTTCCATTCTACACTATACCAAAGAGGGAATAATCATACTCTTTGGTCATAACTCCTCATGCTCCTTATTGCTTCCAAGTTAAACATGTACTATAATATACGATTCTCTAATTTAGAGAATAACGAAGAAGACCAAAGTCTTCATGTCTCTCTCCTTTTTATCCCCACAGAGCCTCTCATGTCCTCTATATGTCACAAATATTTAGGGAATTTTTTTATTCCACTCATCCCTGTGTCTACCCACCTGCCCCTTTTCCACGCCATACAAATCTAGAATCATGACTGCAAAGACACACACACATGTATACAGGGATAAACTTCTTGAGGGCAGGGGCTATGCCATATCTAACTTGCCCGGAATAAATGTTCAATAAATATTCTTTAATTAAATTGCATTGAACTTATGGAGAGAAAATTAAAAGTCAGTTGAGGGGGTTTGAAAGGCAAAAAGATACCTTTCTAAAGCTGTGAATTGTGATCAATGCTTCAATATATCACCTCCACTTAGTTTGCTTAGTTCGCTTCAGGATGGTTAGAGGAACAGATTCCTCCCATAACACTTTTGTGGTACTTAGGTATCTGAAGATATCACATGCTCCAAGGCAAAGCTGTCCTGGATACCTGCAGACCAAGCTGCCTGCCTGGGCGAGGTGGCTGTGTCCAAAAATAGTGAATCCTTGAACCTAAGGGCTAATGAATTAGTGCATTCATATTGTTTGAATAAAAATAGCAGAATAAGAAAAATGCCAATTAATCAAATTGGGAGATAATTACAAAGCTTTGCAGTCTTTGTTCTCTTTCCTTTAAAAGGCACAGCAACATTGTTCACCCACTTTCCATTTGGATAAGCATTTGTTCAGTTCACTCAGCTTGTGGCCCTAATGGTTTTAAATGTCACTAATTGCTTTTGAGAACTCTGTAGAGTCCACTGATGAATCTGCTTGAAAATGGTTAGATCTCTGTATAAGGTTTGAAAAAATGTGTTTCTAGTGTCTGAATAGCTCAGTAATTTCTAAAACCTCCAGGAGAAAAGTACATGTTCTAGTATCTTAGTATCTTCTTCTGTAAAAGAACGTAGTATTTTAATACACTGTTTTTTCCCCAATGTTATCATCTAAAATATTTTTTCAAAGATTTTCCACAGAAATATAATTTCAAGCTAAAATAAATGTTTCTGTATTATACGTTAATGTCTGCTGTCTGAATTATTCTTCATCTTGTTTATCTGCCTCTAGCATGTATTTTGATAGATGACCAAGGCAGAGAACCTTATCATAAACTTTATGAATTTCTATGTTATTAGAGCTTGTGTAGTACTTGGCACTTACTTTCCAACTTACCTCTTCCTTTATGTATTTTGTCTGGGGTGGCTTAGGTACACAGAATATTCTCCTCAGCTCATAGTTTATGATCATCAC
Source organism: Nyctereutes procyonoides (assembly GCF_905146905.1). NCBI lineage: Eukaryota > Metazoa > Chordata > Mammalia > Carnivora > Canidae > Nyctereutes > Nyctereutes procyonoides. The sequence continues at coordinate 7,239,458 of NW_026575021.1, read as the reverse complement.
TAAACTCGCTTTATTTATTTATTCTTTATGTTTCAGTTTCCTATTCCTATTCCATCCTCCCTTCCCATTCCATGGCAACTCTTCTTAATGTATTTGATGTGTATTCCCCATTTATTTATGTTCTTCTAAAATTTGTATTGCTATTTGGTGTGCATGTATGGCATTTTCTTACTTTTTTTCACTCAAAACTATATTTTGAGATCTATCCACGTTACTGGGGACATCTAGTTTGTTGCTCCTAACTGCTATAGAATACTCTATAATGAGCCTACCATATGACTGTTGCCTACCCACTCCCCAATGATAGATAGCTGGGTTTCCTCCAGTTCTATTTTAATATAAGCAAAGCTGTAATTCACAATCCTTGTATCTGTTTTCCAATTATGGCTCTAAAGGAGGATATTTTTGAGCTATATACCCAGGAGGGGGAATGCTAGATTATGGGGATATCTAGGTTGCTTTCCAGATAGCTCCAGTTTACACTCTCACCAGCAAAGTGTGAGATTTGTACATTCCACGTTCTTGCCAACTCTTGCCATTACCTAGATTCCAATTTTTTGCTAGTCCAATGGGTAGAGAGTGACACTTTGTTGTTGTTGTCTTAATTTTCATTTCTTTTTTACTAATGAATCTGAGCCTCTCTTTATATACTAGTTGGTCTTCAGGTTTCTTCTTTGTAAACTGTTCTGTCTTTGACTACTTTTACCTTGGATTCCTATCTTTTATCCAATTGGTTTGATAGAGTATCTTAGAGATTCTAGAAATTAATCCTTTGTCAGTCTTATATGTAGCCAACATCTTTCAAAGGCTCTTACTTTTTAAATATAGTCTTTTTGATAGAAATATTTACTTTTAATGTAATTCAATCTATCATCTTTTTGGCCTTATGATCTATATTTGAAATTTTGTTTTAGAAGTCATTCCCTCCTCCAAGCTCACAAAGATATTTTCCTAAAAGAAAAGATAGATTCTATTAACTATCATTTACCATTTGTATTTAGATCTTTAATCCACTTGGAGCCCACTTGTTAGTTTTTTTTTATTGAAAAATAATTGGCATATATTAGTTTCAGGTGTACAACATAGTGATTTGATATTTATATACATTACAAAATGTCCAATGAGGTGTTAGTTTTATTTTTCTCCATACAGCGAGCCAGTTTCTCAGCCTTCACTTGCCAAACTATCTGTGGTTTCCCCTCTGATTTTTAATGTTGCTTTCATTCTAAGTTGTGCATTTCTGCCTTAGTTTGGGTTCTCCCAGAAACAGACCTTGAGATAGTGATGTGGATATGAGTAGATTATTCGGGAGATGACCCAAGAAGCGCTGGTAGGATAATGAAGACAGAGAGGAAAGAGAAGGAATCCAGTAAAGAGGATGTTTTCAAAGTAGATTATCACCATGGATAACTGGGATCAGTCTGTCTGGGGAACTCTAGGAACCAATGCAGAATACATCTGGTATCTCAACTGAAGAGAGACAGAGGGAAGAGGCAGCTAAGGTACTTCTTCAGCAACTCCCTTGGGTCACCAATTGAGGGGTATCCTCAGTGGGGGGGGGGGCATTTACTCTCAGGCACTTCTAGTTCAACTACACTCCACATGGGGCTTAAACTCATGCCCCTGAGGTCAAGAGTTGCATGCTCTACCTACTGAGCCAGCCAGGTGCCCCCACATTTTGACTTACAGTGTTTTTATGTGATTTAATTCTAACCATTTTGTAATTTTCTCTTTAGCCTGGGGTTATTTACCAAAATGTTGCATATTTTCTAAACAGATGGGATATTGAAGTTGTACTTTCATTGCTGTTTATTTCTAATTCTTTTGTGTTATGATTGGAAAACATTTAAAATGCTTCCTTTTTAACTTACGGAAGTTTTCTTTATGTCCTCACACATGGTCTATTTTTGTGTAATGTTCCAATTATACTCAAAAAGAATGTGTATACTCTCTAGTGTAGATTTTAAAAAGTATTTCTAATAGTTCAAATTTATTAATGGAATGGTTAAATCTTTGCTGTATCTACTTATATGTTATCAGTTTTGAGAGAGGTATACTAAAATCTCTAACTATAACTGTTCATTGATCTATTTTTCCATGAAGTTCTACCAGTTATTAAGTAAATTTTGAGTTTTTTAAAATACATATTAATAATGGCTATATCTTTTGCTCTGCTGTTCTTTTATCAGCATAAAAACACTGAGCATAATTTAAGATCTGAGCATATGGAGATACTGAGCATTATTTAATAAAAGCATAAAATAAGCTTCCCTCTTTTCTATGATGGTTTATTTGAATTCTATTTTATCAGATATTAAGATCACTACTCCAATTTTCTTGCAATTCATATTCCTTAGAAGGTCCTTTCTCAGACTTTTTGGATAGCCTTTTTTTCTTTTTTAAGTGCAACTTTTATAGACAACATATTGTTGGATTTTATTTTAAAAATCCAATCTGAGAATCTCTGTCTTTAAGTGTTATTTTTGGTACATTCACATTATTGTAATTACTCTATTATTTGGGCTTATTTCTGTCATGTTACTTTACCATTTACTGTAATTGTTTTGTTTCTTTTCATTTTCCTTCTTTCATTTCAAGAGAATAATAATTCTGAATATTATCATATCAGAATGTTAGTAAAATCATAGTTGTCTCAAAACTCAATTATCTTATTTCATTTGATAATTTCAAATAAGGTAAAATTTCCACTAATTTGCATAAGAACAATTCTTTACCTCATTCCACAGCTGTGGTTCTTGTTCAGGCTGTAATCCTTGAGATAATACTGGAGCACCTAAAAATAAAGTTATGCTTACATGTTATTTTTATAGTATTTCTTTTAAAGTTAAACATTTATATATAATTCAGTTTCAGATGACATTTTTCATTTTCACTGTAGATCATTACCCTCCTATTTCAGCTAGATATTTCAGCATTAGACTTAGTATAAGGATACATAATTATTAAATAAACCTTAGTAGCATTTCGAAAATATTACTCTAAGAATGAATTTGTTTTCGTCTACACAAAAACATGTATACATAAATGTGCATAGCAGTATATCATAATAGCCTCAGAGTGGAAATGATCCAAATATCTGTTATTTGATAAGAGATAAACAAAAGGTGGTGTATGCACATAATGGAATACTATTTGGCAATAAAAAGGAATGAAGTACTGATATATACTTCATCAAAAAGGAATCTCAGACATACTATGCTAAATAGAATAAGCCAGATGCAAAAGATCAAGATTATATGATTCCATTTATACGGAATGTCCAGAAAAGGCAAATCCATAATAATAGAAAGATTAGTGGTTGCCTGGAGCTGGGAGTAGGAATGGAGATTGACTGCAAATGGACATAACAGATTTTTTTTGGCGGGGGGAGTGGAAAATTGTATTATTGTGATAGCTGCACAGTTCTTAAAGTCTATGTAAAACCCACTGAGTTGGGGCACCTGGGTGGTTCAGTTGGTTAACTGTCCAACTCTTGGTTTTCACTCAGGTCATGATCTCAGAGTCCTGGGATTGAGCTCCGAGTTGGGCTTTGCACTCAGTGTGGAGACTCCTGGAGATCTCTCTCTTTCTCCTCCTGCTTGTGTGCTCTCCTTCTCTTTTTAAAATAATTAAATAAAATCTTTTTAAAAACCCCTACTGAGTTGTATATAAAGTATATTTCAATAAAGGTCTTTTAAAGAATAATTATTTGTTAGGCCCTTAATTATTATTGAAATAAAATGTTAGCTAGCTTACATCCACTAAAATATTTTCTCCATAGATTCAGTTTTCTAATTCATGCTATGTAAATTATTTCAGCAAAAACACTGAAATAATATTTATTAATATTAAATGTGATTACTATTTATTTTCTTATCTATGTACATTTATCTTTAATAAAATCAAGAAAATGTCCTGTAATCAAAGACTAAGTTTTTCTAAGATCTCAAATGTAGCAAAATTAAATACTTAAAAGAATAGGCTTAAAGAAAATAACTTTTTAAAAATAAGATAGCACCTACTAACACTGAGCATTTATTGATGCCAGGCACTATCCTGGACATTTAAAGTGTATTATATCCTTTTAACCGACTTTTGAAATAGCTCTTACACCTGTTCTCACTTTAAGATGAGGAAACTGGGGCACCTGGGTGACTCAGTGGTTGAGCATCCGTCTTTGGCTCAGGTGGTGATCCTGGGGTTCTGGGATCGAGTCTTGCATCAGGCTCCCCACAGGGAACCTGCTTCTCCCTCTGCCTATGTGTCTGCCTCTCTTTCAGTGTCTCTCATGAATAAATAAATAAAGTTTCTAAAACAAACAAAAAATACCTGGTGATCTTACTCAATGAGATTCTAATTCAGGCAGTCAGAGACCAGCCCAAGCGTCTGCTTTTCTATCAAGCTCCCTGATGATACTGATGCTACTGGTTCTTGGATACCACTGAACATCCAGGAGGATAGAACATTGCATCGTAGGAAGAAATGGAGGATGCCTCATTGTTCAACACAACCAAGCAGCTCAAAGAGACATTTTAGGTCCAAGCTTCTCTCTAACAAGTCTGAACACTTCCAAAATGGGTTATGGATGTTCTCTCGAAAACCACCTAATAAAAAAAAGAAAAAGAAAAAGAAAACAACCTAAAAGGCCATCGGCTCATTCCTTACAACTTGGACGCCCTGCTTATCTGCAGTTACTAAGACTGAAATAATAGGAAGGTGGAATGGAGAGGAATGGAAGGTGAGGGCACGATTTGATGGAAAAGAACAGAACCAGAGGCAGGTACTGATGCAAAGGGAAAACACAAAGATTTCCACTCTTTCGATTCAGTCTTTACCAGCATGTACTTCTGATTTCTCCACTCACTATACCACTGTTCATCTCTCTTTGACAGGGTGCTCCTGTTTAAAGAATACAATTTTATACTCTTTTTGTTTTAAATTTTATTTATTTGAGACAGAGAGAGAGAGAGAGAGAGAGAGAGAGAGAGAGAACATGAGCAGGGGGAGGGGGGAGGGAGAAGCAGGCTCCCCTCTGAGCAGGGAGCCCAACACAGGATCATGACCTGAGCTGAAAGCAGATGCTTAACCAACTGAGCCACCCAGGCACCTCACAATTTTATATTCTTTCTTCACCTGCCTGTCTCCTACCCTTCGGTAAAAGTGGAAGCTCCCAGCTCCATGCTGCCTCCCGGTGAGCTTGCCTCCTTCCACATCCCAAGCTTGGATGGCCACACAGAAATTGCCATGATATCTTAGTCCCAAGCACTTATATAATCAAAAAGGGATACTTTGTGGTTCTTACACAACACATGTAAACAGTCTCAGGGTAAAAAGGTTAGAGGAGCCAAAATTTCAAAATATTTTTAATTTATAGAAACTCACTAATATCCAAGTACCAGACCCAAACGTAAAAAGGAAATATTTTTCTTCCCTTTGTGTACTCGTTAACCAAAGTTGATGTGATTTTTCCCCCAAGATACCCTAGGTATGGGCTTTATATAGTCAAATAGTAGTACTAGATACTTTCTTAAGTATAGTCAAAGTGCTGTTATCTCGTCGATCACAAAAACTGCACTGTTTTTGATCAGCTTTAAGATACTTATATACTGCCTAGTAAAGTGAAACCTTTAGTCTTATAGTGTACAGTCTAACTAATGCAAATAATACGGATAGACAACTTTTGCATCTGCAAATACACCATCTGTAAGAAAAAGAAGAACTGACCTTTATATTGGGGTATAACCGACATACATTATGCTAGTTGCAGCTGCACAACATAACAATCCTAAATTTGTATATATTGTGAAATGATCACCACAATAAGTCTCATTAATATCTATCACCAACGTAGTTACAGAGTTTTTTTTTTCTTGTGATGAGAACTTTTAAGATTTACTCTTAGCAGCTTTCAAATACACCGTGTAGTCACCATGCTTTACATTACATCCTCATGGCTTATTTATTTTATAAATGGAAGTTTGTAGCTTTTGACTCCCTTTACCCATTTCAAACTTCCACCTCCTACCTCTGTGAACCCCTATTCTGTTCTCTGTATCCACATGCTTGGTTTGATTTTGTTTTGCTGGGGTTTTTTAGATTCCATATACAAGTCAGATCATATAGTACCTGTCTTTCTCTGAAAAACAGAGATAATTATTTTTCTTAAGGATTTTATTCATTTATTCATGAGAGAGACACACACACACAGAGGCAAAGACACAGGCAGAGGGAGAAGCAGGCTCCCTGCAGGGAGCCCAATGCTGGGGGGTGGGTGGGGAGGACCCAATCTGGGATTCCAGGATCACACCCTCAGCCAAAGGCAGACACTCAACCGCTCAACCGCTGAGCCACCCAGGCATCCCCAGACTTAATTATTCTAAAAGTGGTGCTAATTTTCTTTCCTTGTTGCTAGCAGTTAGTGTAGGGTTCCAAAGTGAGAAATTGTTACTACTGACTGAATTTTAAGACATAGTCAATGAGCAGGAGTCTGAATTTTAAGACATATTCAATGAGCAAGGGTCTGAGTAGGAAAAAACCCTTCTTAATTTAGTCTTGGACACTTTGATCACTTACTGTCACAAGCCAAATCAAGGTTTGTTGCAGTTATCCAAAATGTTCCCTGTTTTAGAAAATTTCTTTCTTTATTTTAATGATGTTCTTTGAATCTTAAAGTGTTTCCATCCACCAGACTTGTGACTGGCTCTTTATCTTCTCATTGCTGTTGCATGCTCTGCTAACTCATTTTGCCAAGGATGCTCCACTTTTTGACACTATTTTATTTTTCTATGGCTTTGTGACATTTGTTTTGTTGTTTTTAGATACATCCAGTTACATCCTGCATAATGATTAATCTTTGTAGATTATCTCCCAGTTTTGATTATGTATGTCATGCTTCCCCTCCAATGCCATTTTTAGGGACTCAGGACTAGGGAAGATGATACTATGTTCACTCATTCCCCTCTCCCTCACATCTTTAGAGAGATAAAATTATTTTTTTCAATATCAAGAGCAGGTCTAAAGGGGAAAAAGATACAAAATGATAGTTTAGGGGGTTTCTGTGCAGTGGAAAAGGCATCTTGTCCGTTTGCTCGAGAAATACTGGGGATGTTTATGAGATGATTGGTCAGCCAGCAGAAACATTCTTTCTCAACATAAAACCCAAGACTTGTCCTTTGCCAAAAAAAAAAAAAAAGGCCTCCTACAGTTTCTGCTTAATCACCAGCAGCCTGAAAATTCCCCCATTTCTCAAAAAAGCAGTTATCTCCCACCGATCCAAATATCACTGTAAGCATATAGTATGTAACATGTATAGCAAGTACATTTGCTTTACAGAGAAAAGGACATTTTTAAAACTATAATCATCTGCTTCTTTAACAAGGTAGATAAAGACTGCCGGGGATCCCTGGGTGGTGCAGCGGTTTGGCGCCTGCCTTTGGCCCAGGGCGCGATCCTGGAGACCCGGGATCGAATCCCACGTCGGGCTCCCGGTGCATGGAGCTTGCCTCTCTCTGTGTGACTATCATAAATAAATAATAAAAAAAATATAAAAAAAAAGGCTGCCATCCTAATTCTACCAAAAACAAATTTAAAACATTAAAATATTAACACTACTTTGCATAGGTTATGCTGTAGCATTGCTGGCTATGTGATGGAGAAGGTTTAGGTCTAGCTTCGGACTGCTAAGATTCCATAGCCAAAAGACCTCATTTTGCAAGCAGGAGAGCTCCTCCCCACCTCCTTCTCCAATGCCCCCAGGAAAGGGGCCAAAAAACCAAAAATGATAAAAGGACAGCAATAAAAATAAATATATTGGAAAAGAAGAATAGTTTCAGTTTCTCCACCTCTAACTGAGGGCTGGCCTGCAAGCTCTGAAAGGCCCCTGCGGTTATGGTTTCAAGTCGCCAGTGCTCTCAACAGTGATGACATGGTCTGCTCACCTCTGCCTCACTGCCAGGAGGGCAGAGGGAAGCTAAGGGAACCTGCTGTGGAGTTAGAAGATTCAGTCTTGGCAGGATAGTGGCTGGCCCTGGAGGGGACTCTGGATCAGAGGTGGGGGGCAAAGGATGGATCCCTCCAGGTAATCTTTGGGGAACAGGGGAGTGATCTCCCCGCTGGAACATACTGGGCTTCCTTCTACCTCGTCTCCCAAGCTGCAGACATCCCTCCCTGACCTCGCTTTTGCTTTTTCCAGTTCTTTCTCTGAGCCAAGCACTGGAAATCCCTATTTTATCAGATGGCTTCTGCCTTCACTGGCTTTCGCTGCGGCACTCACTGAAAGCCCGGCTTGCGCACTTGCCTCTCCAACTCTGTGATAAAAAGAAAGTCTCCGCTCTTTTTCCTGACCTGGTGCGTCAGAACCTAAAAAGGCACCGGGCGCACCCCGTCCCCTTCTAGAGGGCCGGAAGGGGCCTGTTTCGTCGCTCGGGGTTACCTGAGCGCAACAGGAGCTCACTCCCTAAAGGAGAGCGGCGCTCTCCCAAGTTCACCCGGCAGCAGCGCCAGGTGATCAGCAGGTATCAAGTCCAGTTTTGCTCTTGCCATCAATCCGGCTAGTCATTGCAACGAAAGGGAACGCACTTTATTTTCAGCATGTTCGTTCGTTCCAAGTTTTCCCGGGTCGGCGGGCCAGGGACGTCCCGCGCGTGAGGGAGCCCAGCCAGTTGCCCGGGACCTGCGGGGCTTGGGGCCGGTGCGCGGCGCCGCGCGAGGGTCGTCAAAGGAGGGAAGCCGGGGAGCCCCCCTACCCCCCCCCCGAAGCCGACAGCAGAAAGGGAGGAAGAGAGCGAGGCAGGTGGCCCGGGGAAGGCGCCAGGACGGCGGGCGCGGGCGCTCACCTGGGCAGGTGCCCGCGCAGCAGGCGAGCAGCAGCAGCAGCAGCAGCGGCGGCGGCGGCGGGGTCGGCGCGGGCATCTCGGCCGCTGCGGGCATCTCGGGGCTCAGCGCGGCACGCGGGGCCCTGGCAGTGCCTCCGGGTCCCGGACGCGCGGCTAGCGGGGCTCCGCCGCCAAGTTTTAAATCTGGCGGACACGTGGGCTGGGGCGGCGCGGTCCCCACGCGCGTCAGCTCGCCGCCCACGCCCCCGGGCTCCGTCGCGTCACTCGCGACCCGCCGCCCGCCCCCGGCCCCCCACCCGCGGCGGGACCCGCCCCCGGCCGCGGTCGTGACTCAGGGCGCCTCTCGCTCCGGCCGCCCCGGGGCTCGGGGATGAGCCTGGAAACGACCCAGTGCACGTCCGTTCCCTGCTCGGAGAGGGTCTGAGCGGGGCTGGAGGAGGAGCGCGAGCCCGGAGGCCCGAAGAGGCCGGGATCGGGGTTCTTACGCCGGGGGGGGGGGGTCCTGGGAAGCCCCTGGCGCACCTCTCGGGAAGGCCTCCTCTGCCGCACCCACTGTGCGCACCTCCACCTCCGCAGAAGCACCTCTGTCCCGCTCGCTCCTACGTCCCCAGCTCCCAGCTCAAGCCCGGTGCGTACCGGAGTACCAGTGGTGACCCTGGTGTTCCCCCAGTTCCTGCAAGATCTGAGATCATTTAGGGAAATGCAGTTATCTGTTGAAGAAGCTCGAGGAGAAAGGATTGCTGGGATTTGACCACACATACATTTCCAATAGGTCTGGAAGGTCTCTGGCTATCCTATGAGTTCCCAAGGTTGCTCGTTTTTCCATGCGTTTCTCCCGCGGTCACTCCCCCTAGCTGTTGCTTTCTGATTTCTAGGGTGATGGGACCTCTGCCATCCCCCTCCATACTTTCCTTTACTTCCTAAGTGGAAATGTCCAGGAAGCAGCCTCTTCTAGGACACTGGCTGATACTGTTTTAATTTCCTTCTACAGAAAGAGGGAAGACTGAGCTCATTTGACCTCCTTACGAAAGCAACACAGAGGAAAGGGTAGAAAGGAAGTACATTAACATTTCCTAAGGGACATCTTCCCCTGCTATTTAATTTAACACTCATGTCATCTCTGGGAGGTAAAACTATTATGACGCTTATTTGATGATACTGATGATACTTGGAGATATTAAACTGTCTGCCCAAGGATATCAGCCTGTGGGAGAGGCCCCTCTGCGAAGACCTTTCTTCTCTAAGCTGGGGATTTTAATGCACTAGAAATGCACTGTGCAAAGCACTATAGGCAAAGTGGGGCCTTAAAGACTAGAATTTTTAGTAACAGGAGGAACTTCCCTAAAGGAAATTAGAAGTTGGTGAAGGGCCCCAAATCCATACTGAAATAGCTGTCTTACAAGAGCAGCTGTCTTACAAGTGCTCATCCTGACAGGTAATAAGAAAAAAATAGTCATTCCTGTTTTTAAGTTTTCATGCAGCATATGAGCAAGGCCAGATGAGAGTCATGGTCCGAACTAGGAATCAAGGATGGATGAGAATAGATTTGATCAGTATTGCTTAAACTTTGATTTATTCCCAAAGGAGTAAAAAGGTAGATTTTGATGGGTGGAGGTGGCTCTGATTCCCCATTGCCTTCCTGTGTTTCCTGGAGGTGCACTGAAGGATGTCTAGCTTCAGCAGCTTGTGTGGGGTGAGATGTCAGTGAGAACAGAGAAGCCTGCAAATAGTGGCCTCAAGGCTTTTTATACCCCAGCAGGACAACTCATGCATTATAATTTTTTTTCTGCATGAACCTGGTGGCTCTGAATGTCCTTGTACATGTCCCTTGGTGCACATGTGCAGGAGTTTTCAGAGGTCTGTACTTGGAAGTAGACTTATCATGGGAGAAAATCTCATTAAACTCTACTTTAAATTGTTTTCCAATGTTTTATACCAATCTCCACACCACCAGCAATGCATGAAATTTCCACTGCTGCACACCCTTGCAGAAAGCTTTGCCAGTCTGGTGGGTGTGGCATCTCATTATGGATTTAATTTATAATTTCCAGCATTAATAATAAGGGTGAGTATCTTTTCACAAATATATTGGCCATTGCTCTTTTCTCAACAGTGAAATGCCCATTTGTTTCTTGCCCCCATTGGGTTGTTAGGCTTTTTTTTTTTAACCCATTATAGGAATGCTTTATGTATTCTGGAACTTTTATTGGTTAAATGTTTGGCAAATAAAATTTTCTCCTCACTTATGGCTTGTGTTCTACTCTCTGTATATGAGTTATTTTTGAAAAATTGCTTAAGAAAAGATGTGCCAACTAATGGTCAAGCTGTTGTGTGACTTGGATGATAAGAGAAGATGGATGGGAGAATGAGGGAAGATAGGCACTTTAGTTACCCATAAGCAAAGACTGTGGATTCCACAACTGACTGAATGAAGCTGATTCCAGAGGTCCCATTTTGTGCAAATATTTCAGGGAAATTAGATCCCAGATTTCTGCAGGGGAGGCTTAACAATTCTCTTACAAACATTGCAATCTGTACCTAGAAGTTCTTATCTATCTATCTATTTATTTATTTATTTATATTTCTAAGTGATTATTTATTTATTTATTCATGAGAGACACAGAGAAAGAGGCAGAGACATAGGCAGAGGGAGAAGCGGGCTCCCTGCGGGGAGCCTGATGCGGGGACTTAATCCCAGGACCCCAGGGATCTATCATATCCTGATCCAAAGGCAGATGCTCAACCACTGAGCTCCCCAAGTGTCCCCATGTTCATTTAAACTGAGTTTGTGGGCAACCCCAGTGGCCCAGCGGTTTAGCACCACTTTCAGCCCGGGGTGTGATCCTGGGGACCTGGGATCAAGTCCCATGCTGGGCTCCCTGCATGGAGTCTGCTTCTCCCTCTGCCTTTCTCTCTCTCTCTCTCTCTCTCTATCTGTCATGAATAAATAAATAAAATATTTAAAAAAATAAATAAATAAACTGAGCTTGTACATCAGTATGCACCATCATATGTGGTATAGAATCTAAAGCACTCCCACTTACTCTGTTCAACACTGAAAGTTTGAATCTGGGTACCATGCTGATTCCTCTTACCCATTATCTCTTGCATTCCTGATTGCAAATGGGCAACTGAACTTTGCTTTCTGCCTACATCCTGTAAGTATGAAGGCTCCATTTGATCATGGACCTACAGATTAACAAGACCTGCTAGCCTATGGTAGGGACGTTCAGAAGACTCATCATGGAGGGTGTTAGGGAAGGGTTGCATGTCAGACAGTAAAAAGTCAGCAATAGAGAGAAATCCAGTCAAACAGTAGTTGGCAATAGCAAAGTCTAGTAGCAGGCAAAGAGATCCAGGTTTAGGAATTGAGAATAGGGGCAAGATCTAGAAGCTTTAGAAATTCTAGGCACAATAGTCATACAATCCTTCAAATATGAATTGAGCACCTTCTAGGCTCCCTTGTAGAAGCTTGGGATACAGCAGTGACGAAGTCAGCTAAAGTCCCTGCCTTTGTGGAGTTGACAGATTTTCAAGGAGAAAATGATGATAATAATATGACAAAACAAAGCAATTTCACATAGTAGTAAATACTACAAAGAAATTAAAACAGGATAATGCAGGGATGCTTACGTGGCTCAGTGGTTGAGCATCTGCCTTTGGCTCAGGTAGGGAGCCTGCTTCTCCCTCTGCCTATGTCTCTGCCTCTCTTTGTGTGTCTCTCATTAATAAATAAATAAATAATCTTAAAATAAAATAAAACAGGATAATGCAATAATACAAGGTGACTGGGAGTTGGGGGAAAGATACTTGAGACAAGCTTATCTAGCCTGGCTTCTCTAGGGAGATGCTGTGGGAGGCCTTAAGGATAAGAAGAAACCAGTCATGGGAAGGACTACGAATGAAGGGCCCCCGGTGAAGGGACCATCAGGTACAAAGACTCGGAGACAGAAACAAGCCAGAAAGCTTAAAGAAGCAGAAGTCACTGGCATAGAGTGAAAAATAGGGTGAAGCTGAGGTTGGAGAAGTAGACAAGTTCGGATCCTGATCATTGAAGGCCATTAGAGGCCATGGCAAGGAGATCAAATTTTTCTCTAAATAAAATAGAGAGCCTTTGGAGGATTTTGAGTTAAAGAGTGAGGTGATGTGACTGACATTTGAAAAAGCTCATCCTGGCTTCCATGGTGAGCAGGTTCCCAAGGACCCTAGTAGATGCAGGCAGGGTGACCACAGTGGGAGGACATTGCAGAAGTCTACAGCAGAGCCAGAGAAAGAGATAACTTGCTATCACCTGGATGAACCTGTTTTTAAGTTTTGCTAAGTCAAAGAAGCCAATGACAAAAGGCTACATATTGTATGAGGCATTGCACAGAGAGAGAAAATAGATAAGTAGTGTCCAGGGCCTGGGGAGAAACAGACATGATATGATGGCTAATCAGTAAGGGGGGTCCCTTTCAGGGTAATGAAAATGTTCTGGAATTAGACAACAGTGATGGCTGCTCAATCTTGTAAATACTAAAATCCCTTGAATTCCATACCTTAAAAGGATTATACCATATGTGAATTACCTCAATTTTCAAAGAAGAAAGAAGCCCAGGTCAGATACAATCATGGTGACTGTTTTTTGTTTTTTTGTTTTTTTCTTTTCTTTTCTTTTTTTTTTTTTCATGGTGACTGTTGGACTAGATGGTGGCAGTCTTTGCTAAACATTTAGTGCAGGTAAGTTTTACCCGTTTTGGCATGAAATATCCAAAATTCGCTATTTAATTTCTGTATGTTCAAAAAAAATAATTTCTGTATGTTCTTGGCAACCATGAGATCCTCCTCTCCCACTTTGTGAAGACATCCACCTGAGCCATAGTTGTATCAATGACTGTGCTAGAGGCACAGCTTTGATTTTTTTCAGGTCAGAAAATACTTCATTACACCCAGATGGAGAACCTTGGTCTCTTTTTTTTTTTTTAATTTTTATTTATTTATGATAGTCACACACACAGAGAGAGAGAGAGAGAGAGAGAGAGAGAGAGAGAGGCAGAGACACAGGCAGAGGGAGAAGCAGGCTCCATGCACCGGGAGCCCGACGTGGGATTCGATCCCGGGTCTCCAGGATCGCGCCCTGGGCCAAAGGCAGGCGCTAAACCGCTGCGCCACCCAGGGATCCCAGAACCTTGGTCTTTATGGTCACTTTGATATAACTGTTAACTAGGAATATCATCATCTAAAACATGGAAAGTGGATAGTATTTGTGAAATAATGATAACTCGAATGCTTTTAGGATGCTCATTTGTTCATTCATTCAGTGAGCATTTATTAAGTCAGCGTTAGCTATAAGAGCTATAGATGCACAAAATGCTGAAAAGTCTGTGTCCTGTTTTGCTTCTCTAAGACCACTTGCACCCTATCATCCACGCTCTTTACTTCCTGTATTTTACGGCCTATACTCATGCAGGATGAACCTTTTAGAAATACCAACCTGATATCAAATTTGAAATGTAGAGAGAAGTTTTTGCTTAAGAGTTTCTAATATCTAAGAGTCAAAGTTCTATAGAGGTTATGGAAGTTGAAAGCCAACAATTCCTGAGAGGAATTGAGGAATTGAGTGAGTCAGCACTTGACTGACTCATTTGGTAGAGCATGTGGCTCTTGATCTTGGGTTGGTGAATTCAGTGCTCCTTTTGGGTGTTAGAGCTTACTTAAAAATAAAGAAATAGAAATTTTAAAAAAGAAAATAAATAGGGACACCTGGGTGGCTCAGTCAGTTAGGCATCCAACTCTTGATCTCGATGCAGGTCTCAGTCTCAGGGTCATGAGTTCTAGCCTTGTGTTGAAAAGAGAAAAAATAAATAAGAAGTTCACTAAAAATTTTTTTTCAATTAATAAATAAAACAGCCAATGGAAAAAAAAAACAGCCAATGACTCCAAAGACCCAATTTAGCCTATGGTCTCCAAGTAGGATTCAGGAAAAAAGCCAGTTGTGGACCTACAGAGCTGAGGCGCAAGAAGAGGTGGTCATTTGTGGCTGGAAAAATGACCAAGTGACTGTGGGTCTATTTGGTTCAGAAGATGGGTAGCTATTATTTAGTGACAAGGATACCTTTCAGCTCTCTCCACAAACATCTTTGGCATCTAGATGAAATTCCCATTTTATAGCTGAGTTTGCCTTCTCTTTGAGCACTAATATTTCATAAGCTTTATAGTAACTCCAATAATCCTAATTATCCCTTTTCCCATCCATGTCTTCAAACTATGTAGATATCAACCTTTCTGCTTCCCAGAAAATCTCTTGATTCAGAAGGACTTTTGGATGAACCACATTGTACTGAGAAATCACTCTAGGAGAAACTCTTCTAGAAGACAGCAGCAGAAGAATGAATACAAGAAATGGAGGATCAGAGACCAAATATATCTACCTTTCTTAAGACTTTCTGTTGTAGGATAATTAGCTGCCCTAATATTGACACAGTAGCTCACATAATTGTAAGAAATACAACATCTTTTAAAAGAGGAGGAAGCTTTAAATTTTTCCCTAATTACTTGGTAAAATTAATTTTTTTGATAAAATTAATTTTGAATAGTTTCAGGAATAATAACCATCATTATTGTAATCCTTCCCCTTAAGGGTTTTCCAATGCACATAGTGACTGTGATATGGACTTATGGCCAACAAGAAATTTGTATGTCCAAGAGACACTCTTGCTAATGTTTTGGGATTTTGTTGTGTTTTTTTTTGTTTTGTTTTTTTTTTTTGTTTTATTTATTTATGATAGGCACACAGTGAGAGAGAGAGAGGCAGAGACACAGGCAGAGGGAGAAGCAGGCTCCATACACCGGGAGCCCGACGTGGGATTCGATCCCGCGTCTCCAGGACCGCGCCCTGGGCCAAAGGCAGGCGCCAAACCGCTGCGCCACCCAGGGATCCCTGTTGTGTTTTTTTTAAAACTGTTTTTGTGTTTTGCAAAAGAAGCCACGTTTCATCTCTTCAACTCTTGAGATCAGGAGGCACTGTGGGTGGAAACATTGTCTGTGAATTCTCTCAGCACAGTCCAGGGAAGGTTAACATGCAGACACAGGTTTATCTCAAAGCCTTTAGAGATAAATTCCTTTTGAGAAAAGTAATAAGAGAATTTTTTAAAAGGCAAAAGTCAATAACTTTTTGCAGTTACATCAATGCCCACAGGGCTAGATTTTTCATGATAAATGTTCTGAGGGCAAAGCCATTACAGAAAAGCAGAACTGTTACTTCTAATTTGAAACATGATGATAAAAAAATTTTAGTCAGATGAGGGCAGACTCTTTTCTTTGTTCCTTAAATTGCAATTAAAATATTAATACAGACTAATGAAAGATTTATTAGATTTTCTTGACATATTTATGAATCACATCAGGGCAAAGCTGGCGGAAAAGCAAACACTTCCTGACATATGAGGTTTTATAAAAACAGAACCTAAAATTAAATGATAGCTATAAAAATAACAGGGCAGATAAAGTAAATTTTATTATTTCTACACAGTAAAACTGTAAAACCATTTTTAGTCACCAGATGGTTTTCAATATATTTAAAAATGAATTAAAACATTATTGTATTTTCAAAAGATATCTGGTACTTATGAAAAATACAGTTTCCTTACATAGACATATTCAAATAAAAAATCTTATTGCATTTGGTCAAAGGTAATTGGAAGAAATAAAGAGAAGAAAATGGTATGATTTTATCTTTTTAAAAAATGTTGACATGATCAAAAGAGACCTGGGGTAAGTTTCTGAATATAAAAATAAATGACATTTCAGTTAGTATCATAAAAGGAATAATCACTACTCATTTTATCTCCAGTGTCTCAAATAATTTTAGGTCTGATTTTTTTAAGTGGACCATGCAGATATGAAATGCTGCAAGTTATATATATGTGTATGTCATACTGCTTTAAATACTAGTTGATATTGTTTTAAGAAATTTCTGAAAAGAATAAAATTAGCCAATGCCACATCTTCGTTCATTTGTAAAGTAATCAAATCCATTTTTCTCATAAATTAATCACAGATCCTCTTCCTATGTTTTCACTCATTAGTATGATTTCAGATATAAGTTACTTTCAATCTTACTGAGTTTCAACCCTAATTTAAGAATTTTTAAACAGTGTAAGGGAAAAACAGAAATAGACAAGATAACATACTTCTCAGAGAAAACTGAAAAATAAAGTTAAGGCAATTACTGCCTTACCTGAGTAGGTTTCCAAGCAGGTCACCCTGGGATTCTCTGTCATGACATCTATATGTTTAATGTCTTTTGTTTCAATTGCCAACAGCCAACTGTTGATTTGTGGCAATTGTCATTGGTCAATCAAAATCAACCTGAACTTCTTTTTCTCACCCTTTTATCTCCTTGTACTTTCATTCTTTTAAATATATGTCAAGGAATTGCCTCCAACTCCTGTTCTATCCCACCACATCATTAATTCTATATTGGACAAAGCATTGGAGGCAGATAAGATGCTGCCTTATTGATGATGTCTTCCTTCCCTGATCACCTGAGAATAAATAGCACTCTTTCTCTCAGCACTTCGTCCCTCCTGTACTTTACACAGCTTTACTTTTTCCCTAGCATTTACTATTATACTACCACCTGGTAGACCATACTCAATAACTCAATAGAGTTGTTGTTTGTTTATTATCTGTCTCTCTTTGCGGGACAGAGAACTCCAAGTCAGGATTTTAATCTCCTTTATCGTTTTGAAAACACTTATTTTAGGGGCGCCTGGGTGGCTCAGTTGGCTAAGCATCCAACTCTTGATCTCAATGCAGGTCTTGATCTTAGGGTCATGAGTTTAAGCTCCATGTTGGGCATGGAGCCTACTTGAAAAAAAAAAGGCGACTGCTTACTTAATATTCACTTTCATATTATTCTATTGTCTTTAGTTCTTGGTGCTAAGAGTGGTTGGCATATAGTGGGCATTAAATATATATATATACATATATATGAATAAGGAAAATAATCTAATTCATAAAACTTTATAATATTATATAATCTTTAAGCATATATCTACTCTAGATGGTGATACACCCTTAAATCATATGGGAATAATGAAGACATCTTTTAATGTATAAAGCATTGCTTAGAATCTTCCCTGGTTCTATTTCCTATTCTGTTCTACTCAGTTTGGGAGACTTCAGAACCTGGAATTAAAAAAAATTTTTTTTAATTTATTTATTCATGAGAGACACACAACAGAGAGAGAGAAAGAGGCAGAGACAAAGGCAGAGGGAGAAGCAGGGTCCATGTAGGGAGCCTGACGTGGGACTTGTTCCCAGGTCCCCAGGATCACACCCCAGGCTGAAGGTGGCGCTAAACTGCTGGGCCACCAGGGCTGCCCTGGAATTTTTTTTTAAAGTCAATAAACATATGGTAGAAAACAAAAATAGGTGTAGAAATCTTGTTTGGAATTGGGATTATCTAACCAGAAGAGCAAGAATTCTTAGAGGCAATATGACCTCAGGATTGAGAACTAGGGCAGTGAAGCTGGACAAACCAGCTTTGAGTCACAGCAACACCACCTGTTAGCTGGGAGGTCTGGGATAATAACTGACCTTTGAAAAGTCCAGTTTTTATTATTCATGAGAGTGTATAAATTTTGTCCGCACAACATCCCTTCCTTTGGAAAACCAGCTCTCCCTCTTCTCTCCCTCTCCCTCTTCCCTCCTCTCTGAGTCTTATAAGATTCAAGGGCAATCCCTGGATTAGCACAGGGGCTATGGCAAAGGCTCTCTTTTTTTCCTGACATATAAAGACCATGTGAGTTACATGAAGAGAGGCTATCTTAGAATGATACCAAGTAGTGAGGAGAAATGGAGAAAGAAAAAAAAAAAGAGATTGAAATCGTTATACATGCCTTAAGTCAGGTCCATCCTTTGGAGTTCAGAATTAGGCTAATCAAAAATTTCCATTTTCATTTTGTTTAGTTTGGGTTTCTAAAAATTTCAAGTGTTTGACACAAAATAAGTTCACAGTAAGTTTTACTGTATGGGTGATGATAAGCAAATGGAGAAGGAAGAGAAGTCTTCAAATAGAAGAGAGGGTTTTGAAAACTTCTAAAATTTTGCTCCACATTTTAAAAATTTCACAACGAGGGACACCTGGGTGGCTCAGTGGTTGAGCGTCTGTCTTCAGCTCAGGGCTTGATCCCGGGATCCGGGATTAAGTCCCACATCGAGCTCCTTGCATGGAGCCTGCTTCTCCCTCTGCCTTTGTCTCTGCCTCTCTCTCTGTGTGTCTCTCATGAATAAATAAAATCTTTTTAAAAATAAATAAAAGTTTCACAACGAGGTGTGGCAATGTTGAGCCTAGGAATAACAGACATTAAAAAAAAAGAAGAAAAAAGAAAAAGAAAAGAAAAGAAAAGAAAGGGACGCCTGGGTGGCTCAGCAGTTGAGCATCTGCCTCCAGCTCAGAGCATGATCTGTGGATCTGGGATCGAGTCCCACATTGGGCTTCTTGCATGGAGCCTGCTTCTGCCCCTCTCCTCTGTGTCTCTCATGAATAAATAAATAAAATATTTTTTAAAGGAGAATTTATTTTCTTTTGTGAAACTTTCAAGACCTAGACCCACTAGCTCCCCTGGAAGGCAGAAGAAGGAGATGGGACAAACTACTACAATGGTCTTTTACCAACCAGACTTCTCAATAAACATACAACTCAAGCCCCTGCAATTTTTCTAAACTTCCTATTTTGAAAGAATTTTGGATTCATAAGAAGTTTTTACAAAAAAGTATACAGACAGGTCCTATGTGTCTTATTTAGTGTTCTCCAAAAGTAACATCTTTCATAATTATAGGACAATATTAAAATCAGGTAAGTGACATTAATACATTCCATAGAGCTTATTCAGATAGTGCCAATTTTACATGTGCTCGTGTGTGTGTTTTTTTATGCAATTTTATAAATGCATAAATTCTTGTAACCACCACCAGAATCAAGACAGAACAATTCCATCACCACAAGACTCCCTATGCTAACCTTGTGTAGTCAATACCAAGACCCCCATCCTCATTCTTAATCCTAGAAACCATCTGTTCTTCCTCTATATTATTTTGTTATTTTAAAAATGTTATTGAAGTGGAATCATATAGTACGTTACCTTTGGAGAATGGCTTTTTAAAAACTCTTAATTTTAATTCCCTTGAGACCCTTCCAAGTTGTATCATTATATTTTCCTTCTATTATATTCTATTTAACCATTCAACTGTTGAATGGCATCCAGTTTTTGTTATTATGAATAGAACTGCTCTGAACAACTGTGTACAGTTTTCTGCATTGACATAATTTTTCCCTTCTCTGGGATAAATGCTCAAGAATGCAACTGCTGGGTCATATGCTAAGTGCTTATTTAACTTTGTAAGAGATTGACAAAGTATTTTCTAGAATAGCTATACCGTATTACTTTCCCATCAGCAGTGGGTGATCGTTTCTCTGTACCCTTTCTAGCATTTGGTGTTTCATTATGTTTTATTTTAGCTATTCTGTTGGTGTATAGTGATCTCTTCTTGTGTGTGTGTTTTTTAAAGATTTTATTTGTTTATTCATGAGAGACACACAGAGAGAAGTAGAGACATAGGCAGAGGGAGAAGCAGGCTCCCCACAGAGATCCTGGGATCACACGCCCTGAGTCGAAGGCAGACGCTCAACCACTGAGCTACTCAGGTGTCCCCATCTTCTTGAGGTTTTGATGTGCACTTCCCTAAGAGCTATTGATGTTATCTTTGCAAATATGCCATCTCTATGTTCTCTTCAATGAAATGTATGTTCAAGTCTAAAAATTTATTATTATTTTTTAATTGTTGGTCTCTAAGTGTTCTTAATATATTCTAAATACAGAACCTTGTATTGAATATGTGATTCACAAATATTTTCTTTCAGTCTGTAGCTTGGCTTTTCATCCTCTTCACAAGATCTTTCACAGAACAAGTTTTAATTTTAGATTTTTTTTTTATTTTAAGTAAACTCCACGCCATATGTGGAGCTCAAACTCACAATCCCAAGATCAAGAGTTGCATGCTTTACTGAGTACACCAGCCAGTTGCCCTACAAAAGTTTTAATTTTGATGAGGTGCAATTTATCACATTTTTCCTTTCATGGATACTTCTGGTGTCACATCTGAAAGAAAGTTTTTCACCTAGTCTAGGTTCTGAATGTTTTCTCCTATGTTTTTTCTAAAAGTTTTGTATTTTTATGTTTCATTCTTAAGTCTGTGATTAATTTTAAGTTAAATTTTACATAAGGTATAAGGTTTAAGTTAAGGTTTTGTCCAATTGGATGGACCGGTGATGTCCAATTGCTCCTGCACATTTTTTGAAAAGGCTCTCATAAACTTTTATCTTATTTATTTTTTAAAAGGTTTTATTTATTTATGTAAGATAAAGAGAGTGAGAGAGACTGAGCATGAGTTTGTGGGGTGTGGAGAAGGGGAGGTAGATTCCTTGCTGAGCAGAGAGCCCAATACAGGACTCAGTCCCAGGACCCCGGGAACATGACCTGAGCCAAATGCAGACACTTAACAGACTGAGCCAACCAGATTCCCAGCTCTCATCAACTTTTAAAAACATTAAGTTACCTTTGAACTTGTTTCCATCCTTTTGGTATTATTTTCAGAACTATTTAGAAAACAGGATAACCACTTTTATTCAAAAGTCACTTTAGGCGGTACCTGCGTGGCTCCGTGGTTGAGTGTCTGCCTTTGGCTCAGGTTGTGATCCTGGCATCCTGGGATTGAGTCCTGCATCAGGCTCCCAGTGGGGAGTCTGCTTCTCCCTCTGCCTATGTCTCTGCCTCTCTCTGTGTGTCTCTCATGAATAAATAAAATCTTAACAAAAAAACCCAAAGTCACTTTAGGATAATCTTGTTTGTGTTGATTTGATTTTACTGTAGCCTCCGAAAGTCATTTTTGTTGACAGATCAATTACATCTCATTACATTTCAGGAAAAGGAACAGCAGCACCCAGCATTCCCTTCCCACTGCCTGCCACAACAGCACACTTAGAAAAGCTATGACCTTTTCCAAACCAGAAAGAAATTGCTGCCTGTAAAAGTAATACCCAAACCGCAAGGTTCCCATCATTTAACATAGTTTATTCTTCCTCAGTTAAACCTGGCATTTACATGGGAGTTAATGAGATTACAGAAAGATCAATGCTTCAAGTGCTACATGGAAACTATTTTCAAAAAGCCCATGTATGGAGTAAGTCAGCTTATGATAAGAATAGATCAAAACATATGCTGGGACATGACTTCATTTTCAAGAAAACATACTCAGTTGAGAACCTGAAAATGTCAAAGGAAAGACCTATGCAATCCTTCTGTTAAATGGAAAACTACTGGAAAGTGAATATGGGCCACTGTGTACGGAATAATTCAGTATCTTTTCCCCTGAAACAAACACAAAGACCTCTGCAATCCTCAGGAAAATTTCTGCACATTTATGTATATGTTTGTGTTTATGTCAAAGTTCTCGGATCTTGAAGCTTCCATACCTGTGGCCTATATTGTTCCTCAGCATCCAGCTTCTATAAGAATAAACACAGGAAGTGATGCAAATAAACAAGGTGGCCTCAAGAGAAGCCCAGGAACAGCAAACTTATACATTGGAGAGATTGTCAACAGGAAAGAGAAGACAGGGCAGCCCCGGTGGCGCAGCGGTTTAGTGCCGCCTGCAGCCCAGGGCGTGATCCTGGAGACCCTGGATCGAGTCCCACATCAGGCTCCCTGCATGGAGCCTGCTTCTACCTCTGCCTGTGTCTCTGCCTCTCATTCTCTCTCTGTGTCTCTATGAATAAATAAATAATATTAAAAAAAAAAAAGGAAAGAGAAGACAGCCAAGAAGGAAAATTCTGAATACATACAATTATATGTGTTACACACTGGAATGTTGCTCTCCCTAAATGGAAAGAGCTGCACGCTGGAGATGAACAACTACGTTAATGTGCAGTTTTGCTACTTAAAAAATCATATGGCTCGTCCTTCTTCACCTGAGAATTTGGAAAGCGGATGTAAATCCCTATAGCTGTGACAGGGGAACTGCGTGTTAGTAGCTGGAATGCTGACTGAGGATCCTGTGTATTATCTTACATTTTTAAATGTTTTAGAAGGCTTGATTTTGAAAGGAATGGTTCCTTGTTGTTTTATGATCCCTTATTTAAAAGGGTCCGCCTCTGTTTTTAACTTCATAAGGAATTATAATAAAATGTATTTTCTTTTAAAAAAATAAAGAAATCAATCCATCAGAAGACAGGTGATTGTACACAATGCTGCTGCACATGTGTGTAGCCTTTTCCTAATTACCTGGGATATGACCATGATAGAGTAGTATCAGATACCATGCCTGTGGCTTCAGAATTCAGTATGGTTGCATTACTAAGATTTATAGCTACAAATTTGACCATTTCCTCAGGAATATATGCCTGTGAAAGGAATAATAATAATAGATACTATATTTTATACATATCATTTCACAGTAGAGGCCATTGCATAAAAAGATAAAAAGAAATATACCAAAAATGGTAATCATAGTTGTTTTTATTTTATTTCCCCTCATTTTCATATATTGTACAATGTGGTTAAATTACTTTCCTAATCAGAAATACATGTACACATTATAAGATTATCAAGCTATGTACACTGAACACTTTGCATTATATTATAGAAAAATTATTTTTCAAAAGTTACTAAAAATGGAATGAAATGTATGTGCAAAACACATACCAAGAAATCAATTTTGTTATATTTCTTTTTCTTTTCAAGATTTTATTTTCAAGTAATCTTTATACTCAATGTGGGGCTTAAAGTTACTACCCTGAGATTGAAAGCCTCATGCTCTGGCCAGGCACCTCTTGTTATTTTTCTTGAGGCAAAAAAAGTAAAAAGACTTGAGAGACATACCAATTAAGTTCAATGTGTGGAATTTGTTTAGACACTAATTTAAACAAATCATCTTTGTATAAATAATTAGGGGATTCAAAACTGAATTTTTGGTAATATCAAGGAATTATTGTTATATTTTTAATGGATATAAAATTTGCATACAACAAAATACACAGATCTTAAGTGTCAGTGTGTCAAGTTTTAACAACTGTATCCCCTTTAGCAATTTGGGTATCTACCTCAAAAAACAAGATGTAGATGTAGAACATTCTTGTCACCCCAGAAAGTTCCCTGTGGTTCCTTTCCCGTCAATAATCCTCCACTCTTACCTCAGGGCAACCAATATCTGGCTCTTAACACCACTGACTAATTTTGCCTATTTTTAAACTTTATCTAAAAGGAACCAAGCATGAATATACTCTTTTGTGTCTGGCTTCTTTCACATATCATTACATTCACCCATTCTGAGTGTAGAGTTGGATAACTTTAATAAATTTTTCCAGACGAGCAATTATGTAATCTAGTTTTAGAATATTTTCATCACCTCAGTAAGATCCTTCATTTTTGTTTTCAAGTATTTCCCAAACCCACACCCAAACCAGGCAACCACTAATCTATTTTCTGTCTTTACACATTTGCCCATGTAAATTAAATCATGCAATATGTGACCCTTTGTGTCTGGCTTCTTTCACTTAGTACAGTATTTTGAATTTCATTAATATTGTAGCCTAGATATGTACCCTCTTCACTTTTATTGGCTAAATAATATTCCATAGTGTGGACATACTTTATTTTTGTTTATCCATTCATTTTTTCAATCCTTTCGTTTGTTGATGAGTATTTTGGGTTGTTTCAGTTTTTTGACTGCATGAAAAATGCTACTATGAATACTCATTTGTAAATCTTTGTTTTCACATATGTTTTCATTTATTTTGGGTTGTAGAGAAGTAGAAGATGAATTACTGGCTCATCTGGTACATTTATGTTTAACTTTTTAAGAAACAGCCAAACTACTTTCCAGAGTGGTTACATAATTTTAAATTCCCACCAGCAATGTATGAGGGTTTTAGTTTCTTCATATCCTTGCCAACATTTGTTATTGTCTTTTTGACTACAGCCATTCTAGTGGGTATAGATGAAAATGTTTTTGAGAGCTATTCATGTTGTCACTTATATTTAGTAGTTCATTCTTATTTGTTGCTCAGTAGCATTTTATTGAATGAATATTCCACTTTTTAAAAAATTCATTTTCCTGTTTATGGGCAGTTGGATGGTTTCAAGCTTGGGACTTTATGAATAAAACATTAATCTTCCTTAGGTATTACTTAGCAAAAAAAAGCCTCAGGCCTAAAAGATAATAAGGTATCCATGCCTAATACACAATGTCTCCTTAAAAACTATCCTTTATGTGTATGGTATAAAAACAAAGAAAAACACTATCCTTCTGATAGCAGAGAATATTATTGTTACAGTTAGTAATATGACCAAATTATTGTCCTATAATTTGATTATTTCAGAGAGAAATAAGTCTTAAGAGTAAGGAAATGTTGCCAGTTAGGGCTTTTTCTCCCTAAGTTGGGTAATTCTGATACAGACTAATTCTTGTGAGATTCTGATGGTAACAGTTGTACCATCTAAGAAAAATGGAGAATCCATTGGAGAGGAAATAGAATTCATAAAGAACTCAACTTTTTTTTTCTCCTCTGAGCACTTTGATTATCCCAGGATCATGGAAAACTACTTAAAGACATTGTAATCAAATTTTACTAAATCATTAGCATTATTTTCAATCTCTTAAGGAGGCGTAATAACTTGCCCAGATAATGGATGAATAAATGAGAAACATTATTTTTAGATACAGACTTCGAATGTATTATTTTTGTTCTCATTTGTTAGAAATTCATTTTTATATTTATTAGTGATACCACAACTGCCAACTATTAGCATTCTCATCTATGATGGATGCCAATTGTAAAAACCACAGTAAGGACACTCCAGAAAGGACATAATCTAGACTCAGTCACATAAGATCATTCTTATGTCAGAGGACAGTCTAGAGAAAATAGTTCATTCTAAATATCATCTCTAAGAATTATTAACATTCTCTTGGGGCAGAGAAGTATGCCATCGCCTGTCAGAGGCTTTGATAGCCAGACTTTCATTTCCAGGCACACATAGTACTCATTTAAAACTTACAAAGATATCAAGTAGATAATGTCTCTTTTCTTCCCAAGGCTTGATTGATTATTTAATTCTGGTGACTTTCTACTTTGTGAAGATGTGATTTCATAAGTCATTTTAATTCCCTAAGTCTGAATTAGAATTGAAGTGTCCCTTTTTTTGTTATTAAATGTGAAATCTTGAGATTCATTTGACTCATTTTTGAATCTTATATACCAAAAATGACACACTCCAGGCATCCTGAATTGTTTAACTTTATCCTGTACAACTCTAGATTTGTGAATTGTACTTAAGCTCAGCTGAATTGTTAGTGATTATGGTAAAGGTAAATGGCTCTAGACAGTCCCCAAATCCTGTATCTCCTTAAATGAAGGATTTTTAAACATCACAAAAGTACCTGAAATTAGGTGTTTGCCATGCATTATATTAAAAATAATAACATCAGTGAAATGTCTATTTCCAAATGCTTTTTTTGTACAAAAAATACAAGAACTTAAAAGTGAAAATTTTAGGGGATCCCTGGGTGGCGCAGCGGTTTGGCGCCTGCCTTTGGCCCAGGGCGCGATCCTGGAGACCCAGGATCGAATCCCACATCGGGCTCCCGGTGCGTGGAGCCTGCTTCTCCCTCTGCCTATGTCTCTGCCTCTCCCTCTCTCTCTCTGTGACTATCATAAATAAATAAAAATTGAAAAAAAATTAAAAAAAAACAAAAAAAGTGAAAAAATTAAGTTTTTGAAAGTTTGTTTTATGAATAAGATTTCAATGGATTTAAGTATTTAAATTTTCCTTGTTTTGGTAGCCATTATCTAAAAATTATTTACTATTTTTCCTCAATCTCTTTGGAGAAAATTAGGTTCAAATTATTGAATTACTACGTATAAATGACTATTCTTTTCGAAACTTTCCATACATTTTTTTTTTTTTAAGTAGAGACCTTCAAAAGCACTTTCTTTGCATGGTATCAAAAAATTCCAGCTGGGGTGCTTGGGTGGCTCAGTTGGCTCTTGATTTCAGCTCAGGTCATGATCTCAGGGTCATGAGATTGAGCCCCACATAGAGCTTCATACGTAGTATCTACTTAAAATTATCTCTCCCTTTTTGCCCCTATCCCCGCTCACATGTACTCTCTCTCTCAAAATAAAATAAAAGAAAACATTTTTTTAAAAAGTCCTAGTTAAGTCTCTTATTTTCATATTTGGATGTTTCTCATGGATGTGTCAATGTTCAAAGCAAGATTCAACTACATATAAAGAATAAAACATTTCTCCACATAAGTGATTACGAGATGTTGTATGTGAGATAGTGAAACAAACCAACAACAGCTTTTGAATATTCATTTTTTTATAAGCTCTATTTAGACTGTCTCGTCTCACTACTTGTAAAGGGCAACAGATGAGCTATTGTGGATAAGCAACTGGGTTCACTAAAAATATATTGAATTTTGTGAGGGGACTATCTTACCTAATGAGATTCACAAGTTTGTAGTTTTATAAGATCTCAAGATACATCCTGTGGAATATTGACGGTTCACAGAGTTACTGTACACATTTTGTAGATGAGAAAAATGAAGTTCAGGGAAGGTAAGTGACTTTCTCAAGTCTGATACAAACCAGGTCTGTCTAACAAAAAAACCTATTTCCTTTCTGCCTTATGTGGGGCTTTGAGCACTGACAGTGAGCAAACATTCTGGGTGCAAGTGATATTTGCCCTTTTTAATCCAAGCCTGAGCTATAAAATGGAAATAATGAAAGAGTCCACAAACTCATAACAGCAATTTTAAAATCCAAAAAGCCCCAAGCTAGGTTTCATAATTCATTTGGCAGTGAAACCTGACATAAGCTAAATTAATTTGGTAACAAAACTTGGCCTGAAATGTAAAGACTACTCATAGCCATTTATTTATATCATTTATGCCATTTAGTGTGAATTTCCAACATTTTGTAGCATAAATATTTATTTGTTCACTACAGGATTCTTTCCCAGACCAAATGGCAGTTGTTCTGTAATACACTGTAAATACACGGTATTACTTTTCAAAAGCCTAAAAAATTTTGAACTAACATACATCTAGCTCCAAGGGTTTTAGACAAGGAATTATAGACCTGAATAATGAATGCGGATAATTATAATAATAACAATGATAGTAATGGTTAAAGTTCTATAGTTTTATCTCACTTTGTCTTTTTTTAATTTTTTTATTTTATTTTTTTAAAGGTTTTATTTATTTATTCATGAGAGACACAGAGAGAGAGAGGCAGAGATACAGGCAGAGGGAGAAGCAGGCTCCGTGCAGGGAGCCTGATGTGGGGCTCGATCCCAAGTCTCCAGGATCACGCCCTGGGCCAAAGGCAGATGCTAAACCACTGAGCCATCCCCTATGTCTTTTTTTTTTTTTTAAAGATTTTATTTATTTATTGTTTAGGTAATCTCTATACCCATTACAGGGTTTTAACTTACAACTCTGAGATCAGGAGTCGCATGCTCTACCAACTGAGCCAGCAGGGCACCACTTACATTTTTTTTTTTACAAAATTGAATATATAAGATATATGTGAGTACATGTAATTTTATATATAAGATTATATATATAATCTTATATATAGCATTTGTCATCATAATGTGAATACTTTCTAACTTCTTTAAATAGGTTTGCCATAATTATCTGTTTAGAAGGAAGGAAAAACATGAGTGAACTCTTGACTTCATGATGTTTTTTGGATAAATGTATATCTGACATCATGAGTTTTGACTTCTTAAATAGGAAATTAGTTAAAACAGAAATAGAGAATGCTGTTTTGTATATATGGGTGTATATGTCTGTGTTTATTTTTTCTGAGTTTTTCCTAAATCCAAGCCCCTCTAGTGATTTGATTTAAATAGGGATGGCATTAAATTTTTATTTTGTTGTCTTAATATAGTTAAATTACTCTAATAAATGAAGGGCCTTAGTGATCAGTGTTATGAAACAGAATTCCAGCAGATACTAAGAAAATGACAGGGTATAATTCTCATAAAAGCATAAAAAGTGTTTCTTTGTCTCATAAATTATGGATGATCAGTTGTACATATTTAATCAAAGTATTTCTTTACTCTAGAAAATTTTAAATTTAAATAAAGTTTTCAAATACTAGCTGTTTTCTAGATCAGTAGTTTTCAATCTCCGTGTTCCGCCTCAGAACACATTGAGGATACAGCATATTCCCTTCAGTAACAGCAATTCACACAATAAATTACTATTTATATAACCAGCAACAATTCCCATGTTTGGGATCCAGAAGAACCAGACAGTGTCTCAACTTGAGTTTTAAAAATCATCCCACACATTTTATGTATTTCCTTTTGAATGTTCTGGATGCTTACTTCCTACAAGCTTGCACTCTGCTGACCTAGCTTGCAGGCCTAGGGTGAAGGGAATCTAGAATGGACAACAGAAAAGGTGGATCATAAATATCAGCAGTAGCCTTGAGACCATTTGCAGCAGTACTGACTGTAGTTTGTTCTGAACTGAATCTTTTATAGAGATTCCACTATCTTGAGGGTTCTGGACTGGACTTAATGCAGGGCAACAAGTTGTGGTACAAGGGTATAGACTGTCATAAATAGTTCTTTTTTTAAGATTTTATTTATTTATTCATGAGAAAGAGAGAGAGAGAGAGAGCAAAGCAGAGACATAGGCAGAGGGAGAAGCAGGCTCCATGCAGGGAGCTCAACACAGGACTCGATCCCGGGTCTCCAGGATCACGCCCTGGGCTGAAGGCAGCATTAAACCGCTGAGCCACCTGGGCTGCCCATGTCATAAATAGTTCTTATGCTCAGCCTCACATGCTTTCAGCCATCTTCTACTCCAGCCATTACCATGGCAACCAGCCTTTGCACAGCTCAGACAACACCCTGCCTAGGCTCTGCCAACTACTTCCTGCTTTCTGCCCTGGAGCCTCTTTGATGCCTCAGGGTGGGACATACCCGGAGTTTATAATCAAAGTGATCAGAATTTAAAGGAGCCAATATCTTTTTGAAAAAAATAATTAATGGGAATTGGGGTGGATAAATGCTGCCACCATACTTTAGGAAGACAGTTCTGAGAGATATTTTATAGCTCCTCAGAATGTCCCAGGAACATCAAGCCTTGGGCACTTACGATGATGATCAATGCGGTAACGTGTGCTTTATTTCCTTCTTTCTCTTCTGTTTTCTGGATCACGTCCCAAATAAACTTCCTGGGCGGGGAGCGGGAACAGTCTTGCCCGTTCCATGTTTTATCAATGGTTTCTAAGACCACACTCAGGCTTGATGATTTGCAAGAAAGGCTCAACAGAACTCAGTAAAACTGTTATCCCATGGTTACAGTTACTACAATGAGAGGATACAGATTAAAATCAGCAAATGAGAAAGGTGCATGGGACAAATCAGGAGAAATCAGGCACAAGTTTTCAGGTGTTTCTTCCTAATGGAGTTGCACAGGGATGTACTTCATTCTCTATGTAATGATACATGACAACACATGTGAAGTACTGCCAGCTAGAGAAACCCACTCAAGCCTTCTTAGCCATGATGATTATTGCAAATCAGTCATGTATGCATGCAGTGCCCACATGACAAACATTAACTACTGACATTGCAGCTCTCCAGAGGTCAAACTGATACAACATGGTCCAGGGCCTCAGTCATACAAAAACATGCTCAACAGGCAGGATATTCCAAAGGCTCAGAGATTATCATCCAGGAGCTAGGCCAGTCCTATAAAGATAGGCTTTCTTTGGAATATACAGGGTTTGAGCAACCCAGACCTGCGGAGTTAACCCTTTACTGTATCATGTAGGTTTTATTTATTTTATTTTATTTTTGAAAAGATAGATTTATTTATTCATTCATTCATGAGAGACACAGAGAGAGGCAGGCAGAGGGAAAAGCAGGCTCCATGCAGGGAACCCGACGTGGGACTCCCATCAGTGGTCTCCAGGATCAGGACCTGGACTGAAGGTGGCATTAAACTGTTGAGCCACCCGGGCTGCCCAAGGAACATTTGTTTCTTAGAGATGACTGGTGATGGATGGAATTAGGTTACTGTCATTTTCATTTCACTCAGTCTCGCATCTTTACTTGAGTTATTTGCAGCAAAGAGAGGAATGGAAAATCGCCAGAATTGATTCCATCAATGACATCAATTTATATAAGAAGAAGAAATATTAACAGTGGCTTTTCATTATACTCAAGAAGTTTGTTTTCTTACAAAGTAGAGATAATAAGATTTCAGGGAATTGGCTAAAAATTTTTCAATGACTTTTAGTGAATGGAATTGAGGGAAAGAGAAGTTAGTCTAGTAATTAATATCCCATGATCATTACACTGGGGCACTAAGCTATTAAATGGTAGTCTCATGCCAGAGCTAGACCTGTCCTAAAGTGATTACAGACAAACCTGCTTATCTCAGGTTCTCTGAGCTGACCAGCCTTGTCTCTGGACCATTCGGCCAGCAGCAACCTTAAAGTAGGACATGAGATTCTAGGATAATGGCTTACAAAACTCAGACCTTGATAATGATGCTAATGAATCTTTTTTGAATACTTACTGTGTGCTAAACACTGTTCTAAGAGTTTTATTTATTTATTTATTTATTTATTTATTTATTTATTTATTTATTTATTTAAAAGTAGGCTCCAGATCCAGCCTAGCCCAATGCAGGGCTTGAACTCACAACCCTGAGATCAAGATCTGAGCTGAGGGCAGCCCTGGTGGTGCAGCGGTTTAGCGCGCCTGTGGCCCAGGGTGTGATCCTGGAGACCCAGGATCAAGTCCCACATCAGGCTCCTTGCATGGAGCCTGCTTCTCCCTCTGCCTGTGTCTCTGCCCCCCCCCTCTCTCTCTCTGTGTGTGTCTCTTATGAATAAATAAAATCTTAAAAAAAAAGATCTGAGCTGAGAGCAAGAGTCATACAGTTAACCAATTGAGCCACCCAGGCCTCCCATTAGAGTTTAAAAAGTATTAACTTGTTAATCCTCACAACTCTTTGAGATACTATTATTATTCCTTTTGTACAGGTAGAAAAACTGAGGAGCAGTGAGGTTATACAAATGGTAAAGGCAGGATTCAACCACAGTGGTCTGGATCTTCTACATGAAACACTAGATCTCACTGCATAGAGAATCAATATGGAAAAGGAAAAGAGACCATCTGACGGTCTCTCTTGTCCATCTGGGGAGCATTTGTAAGTTCCACAATTAGATGAGAGAAAAAATATTCTTTAGTATATCTTTTGCCTCCCAATGCAATGCCTTTAAAACTTTAATGTGAATACAAATGAGTCAAGGATCTTGTTAAAATACAGATTTGGACTTGAAGATCTAGAGTAGAGCCCAATATTCTGAATTTCTAACTAGCTCCCAGGGAATACTAATGATACTGGTCCAGATTCACACCTTGAGTTGCAAGGCCAAAGGATGCATAAATAGTTTTTAATGCATAAACTCAGGCTCACCTCTTGTTGAATAGATTTTGTAAGAAGCATTTCACTCCAGAGGCCTGTGAGGCTGCTCCTAATTGTTTAGAGGATTTAGAAATGCTCTCCAGATGGGCAGAGGGAGAGTCAGATGGTTCCTGATGCTGAGTGGTGATAATTGGAATATTTTTTATTCCTGTAATTTAGTGTCACTGATATGTTTAGGATGGAGAATACCTCCAAAGTATGTTTCTTACCTCACTGACGATAATAGTTGTTAATATTATTTCCTTAGTTGGTACCTAACTGCTTATTTCAATCTGCTTTTTCAACTCTTATTTTCAATCTGCTTCATGTTTCAGATTTTACCAAAATAATAAACATATTAACCAAATGGGTAGTAAAGAATAGTAATTTAATTTGATTTCATTGTAGACACAAATTTTATTGTTGTGTTATAAGGAAAACAAGGATAATAATGCTTTATAAGATTATTTTGAAAAGATGCTGAAGCATGTAGATTAAATACCATTTATTACCTGCATGGCACAAGGAAGCGCAGGTTGCAAAATAATATCCCTTTCAAATTTAAAAGTTAGGTATTTTTGTAATATGATGTTTTATTTAAAAAAAGATGAGCAACCTGGGTGGCTCAGTTGGTTAAATGTCTGTTCTTGATTTCTACTCAGGTCATGATTTCAGGGTCATGGGATTGAGGCCCAAGTCAAGCTCTGCACTGGGCATGATACCTGCTTAAGATTCTCTCTCTCCCTCTCTCACCATCCTCAGCTCCCTGCTCATGCTCTCTCTCTCTCTTAAAAAAAAAAAGTGAGGTTTCATACCAGCATATATAATATGATGTCAATAATACACACACACACACACACACACCCCAAAAGAAAGAGACAAGGATATGTACTGAGATTATCAATAGTTATATATGGGCAGTAGGATTATGGATGGTGGATTTCTATAATGTATTTGTAGAAACTTTTTTCTACAATGAACGTATAATCAAGGAAAATTATTAAATTTAATTTTAAAGAAAACAATGTGATCTATAATCTCTTCATTTTAGTTAAGCCAATAAAATATGTGTATATTCTGGCCAGTAAGACTAACTTATTTAACACTAGCAAATCAGGAGAATTTTTTTTTCTCCCAATTATAATTCATTTATCATCAAGCTAAAGATTTTCAAATTGTTCTTAGCAAATTTGTAGCACCTCAAAATTATTTTCAAATTCCCAACAGCTTATTCCGTGCTGCCATATTTTGCTTTTATTATGAAGCTTAAAAATTCCCTAACACCTTAAAATTCCCTGGGAAGGAGGGGAATGTTTTGATGTAGATACAAACCAAACTATTAGCTGATTAACTTTTTTTACTCTCCAATAGGAAGGTGTGAACATGAAATAGAAAATATTTATAATCAGTTTTCTTACTTGTGAGAGTAAGGATTTTGAAGCCAACATAAAATAAACACTTTTTTACATACTTATGGAAATAAGCATTGACCCATTGTGTGTGAGTGGTAGACATTTATTTTTTTAATTAGAATGTTTAGCCCACTTATTTAATGTAATTACTGAATTTTGTGTTTTTTTTTGGGGGGGGGAGTTTGCACTCTTTTTTCTCCAAATTCTTATTCAAATTCTAGTTAGTTAACATATAGTATAATATTAGTTTCAGGAGTAGAATTTAGTGATTCATCACTTATCTATAATACCCAGTGCTCATCATAACCAGAGCTCTCCATAATATCCATCTGGATGCTAAATATTTAAAATTGATTAAGTGAGGATTCCACTTTGTTCCAACTTTTTTTTTGAGAACTGGGAAAAGCCTAGATTGATATGAAAAGGTGGTCATGAGTTCTCGAACTCCTTTCAATATTTATTCCTAGTGGAAACTGCATAAGTCAGAGTCCATTTGTAGACACAGAATCCACTCTAGGTAGTGTAAGTGGAATGAGATATATTACAAGGTATTAAGTAGCTCATGGAATAGTTGGGAGGGCTGAAATAACAGACTTCAATAGCATTCTTGGGTCATCTCCTGAAGGCACATCATCACAAGAACTGGGTTGTCAGGGCAGCCGCTGCCCCTGACACAATCAGGGAGCTGCCTGTTGAACTGGGAAGCCGGATCCATGCTTCTCTAATACAGTACACCCTGCCTTTGTCTCTCCCTACTTTTCTCCATTGCAATTCAAGTTTCCTTGAAAATTCATCCAACTTAGCAGACTCCAACTCAAACCCAAATTCTTAGATGCAAGGAACTCTCAGAAATGTAGTTCAAAACTTCTGAGCCTCTTAAGGGTGGGAAGACACATTAAAAATATGTCAGAATGGATGGTGAGTTAGCCAATTGGGCTCCATTACAGTATTTATATAATCATCTATGGTTTCATTATACATGGTAATGAGACATCAAATGTATTTGCTTTTGGCTACAATGGTATCAATTCTGTCTCCTTCTCTTTAGATTTCTTTACCCTGATCTAGTAGGAATTCAACTTCATTTTCCCTATTTCTAAATTCTTTAATCCCCTACTTTAATTCTCATGAACCAACAATTACTTCTCAGTTGAAGTTGTTTGTTTCATAGGCAAAATCTTTCAAAACATGGAATTTATGTGGAGGAAGGATGATACATTTTCCTTGATCTAAATTAAGGAACTATTGGTATAAACACACCCAAAAAAATACATAAATGGCCCAATTGATGGTAAATGGGTTTCTCCCATTGTTTTAAAGAAAACAGAAAATGGCCCAAGAGTTCCTTATGAACATGAGAATTCCTTTTTTTTTTTTAAGAGAGAGAGAAGACTTGGGGGCGGGGGAGCAGAGGGAGAGGGAGAGAGAGAATCTTAAGCAGGATCCATGCCCAACGTGGACCCTGATGCAGAGTCCAATGTGGGGCATGTTGTGGGGCTTGATCTCAGCCCCACAACGACCTGGAGATCATGAACTTAGCTGAAATCAAGAATCAGACACTTAACTGACTGAGCCACTCAGGCACCTCATGAACATGAAATGTCTGAAGATTCAAGCCAACCCTTCTATTCATCTCAAGGTGGAAGAGTTTAGTGAAAGGAACAAAATTACGAAGGATACATACAATCAAGCAACATGGTCATGCAATGTTTTTCCAAGAAAGCTAAAATTAGTTCAACTTCTAAATATATAAAGCCTAAATCACAGTATCAGTGCACGTGTTTTTGTAAACCTCGTTTGTTTCTAGAAATTTGAAAGCCAAGTTCTAATCCAAAATTATTGTCGGTACCTAGAGCCCACATTCATAATTACAACTTTCAAATTTCATAAGATGTCTGGGTAAGAAGCTTAATAACTTGTCACTCCATAGTCTCCATTGTCCCTCAAGGTGTCATGCTCGGGACATTTAGAATTATAACTTACTTGAAGCTTCAGGAGTAAGGTCATCCCACAAGGAAACTATAGCTCTTTCCACAGTCAAAACCATGTAATCTCTGTGGGGTGAGCCACTTACTAGTTGTTCACTGGAGGCTCTACAGACAGCTCCACAGACAATGAGCAGAAGCTCCTTAAAATCAAATGTGCCAGACGGACATTGCTCCAGATTCTGATCCTAAAACTGACTTCCAATTTCATGCTTCTTTTATCTCCTAGATTCTAAGACCTAGAACACTGCTCAGGTGACTTGGCTGTTGAAAAACTTACTCTAACTCCTTCAGCACCTCCACTAATGGACAGCTCTCCAAAGTCTCTGGTCTGGGAGGTATGCTGCTTTTTCAGTGGACAAAAATTCTTAGAACTATATAAGGAAAGTAAGGCTTTGTGAGGTTGTACCATATAACCCTCCACTTGTTCTTTAAGTGGAGCATGTGCCTACCAGGGATACTGCTCAGTAATGAATGTCGGAACTCACATGTGGGGGAACTTAGCAAAGCCATGGATTCCCCTTAATATGAGCTCTTTTGAGAGCAGAGGGGTGCATGCATATAATAATAACAATAGTATATATTAATCACCTGCTATCTGCTATATACCAGGCATTGTTCTAAGAGTTTCACACAAGTAAATTTATTTATGTAACTACTCAGCCAGACAGTTACATACCATATTGTTATTAAAATATCTTCATCATAGGGCAGCCCCAGTAGCTCAGAGGTTTAGTGCCACCTTCAGTCCAGGGCCTGATCCTGGGGTCCTGGGAGCGAGTCCCATGTCGGGCTCCTTGCATGGAGCCTGCTTCTCCCTCTGCCTGTCTCTGCCTCTCTCACTCTGTCTCTCATTAATAAATAAATAAAATCTTTTTTAAAAATCTCCATTGTATAGGTAAGGAATCTGAAGGAAAAATGACTTAATAATTTAGTTTATGTAAAGTACCTATAACTGCACCATGAACACAGTAAAATCAATAAAGATTAGTTATTTTTTAAAAAGATATTAGTTATTTATTCATGAGAGAAACACAGAGAAAAGGAGAGACAGAGGGAGAAGCAGGCTCCTGACAGGGAGCCTGATGTGGGACTCGATCCCTGGACCTAGGATCAAACCCTGAGCCAAAGGCAGATGCTCAACTGCTGAGCCACCCAGTTGTCTCAAGATTAGTTATTTTATCACACAATTAGCAAGAGGCAGGGCTGGGATTCAAATAAAAACATCCCATGTGTTTAACCACTTACCTTCTACTGTCCCATCTAAGTAAAAAAGAGCACTAAGAACAGTTTTAAGTCCCATATTACTCCATAGATATCTGGAAGTCAGATTTTCTTTTTTTTTTCTTTTTTTTTGGAAGTCAGATTTTCTAATGTAAAGATCTGATCATAGTGCTCCTTCACTTCATAGCCTCTGACGTCTCACTATCACTTTCAGAAAGAGGCTGACTCCCTTCACATGACATTTAAGGCCTCTCATGATTTCATCTCACTCATTACGCCCTAATGCCCCATGTTGGAGCCCACTGTTCCCTTCACCTTGTCAGTACTCCCAGCTTGTTCAAATCTCTCTCTGTTCATGCTCTTCCTTTTGAAATGCTCTTTTCCAGCTTCCCTACCTGTCACTCCATCAAGAAAACTTTCTCTGAAACCCCTTCTCCAGTTCCAATCCAGCCTGCTGAACTATTGATTCATCTCTATTCTCCCACAGGAGGTTTCTAACACCTCCCTTATAGCACTAATTATACTGTATTAAAGTCGCAGAGTTTATAAGTCAACCACTTCTTTTTTAAAAAAAGATTTTATTTATTCATGAGAGACACAGAGAAAGAGAGGCAGGGACATAGGCAGAGGGAGAAGCAGGCTCCCTGCAGCGAACCCGATGTGGGACTTGATCCTAGACCCTGGGATCACATCATGAGCCAAAGGCAGACCTTCAGCTGCTGAGCCACCCAGGCATTGCATATGTCAACCACTTCCAATGGTTTGGGAGCTCCTTGAAGGAAGACCTCAAGCAATGATTGTTTGAAAAGTATGAATAAAACAATTATTATTATATATCAGGCACTATGTCCATTATAGTTCATCAGCTGTGACTCTATGACTATTGATTTTATTGGTCCTACAGCTTGGGAGTTTCCTTTTCTCCATTATATCATGCCTCAGTTAGGGCTCAGAAGCAAACCCTGAGACAATGATTCAAGTGAAAGTAGTTTATATGTAAGGCACAGGAAGCACAGGTAGGGAATGAGGAAGTGAGACAGGGAAAGGAAGGAAGCAATAAAGGGCATGTAATCAAGCTATCTATCATTGTGGGCAACTGTAGCTTTGTGCTGCTAGGAACTTGGAGAAATGGTATAATATATACCTCAAAGGTGTCCACTCTAGAGTGGGTTATGTTGAGTATTTGTACACCATGTCCTAACAGTCCTTAGTTGAGGAAACTCAGGTATTTTAATTCCCCATTCCTTCCTTCTAGCCTGCCCCTTTGTATCCGGGCAGAGTACGTGGTTTCAAGAAAAGCCCTCAGGCAAAGAGATGGAGCTACCAGCAGTTGGAAGTAGGCTAGGGCATGCTGAAGTGGCAGGAAGAGGAATCTGGGCAAGACATTGACAGACTGACAGCATGTGCTGCAATGCCACTCTGAAATTCTCCAGGGTTGGGGAGGGGGAACATGAGTTAGCATTTTGGAAGGTTTTAAGTCTTCTCACGTGATAGTAAGTTTCTTAACTCCTAGACCAGAACACAAATTTCCGGTCTATGGAGCTAGAGAACATATGTGTTTAGAAGCCTGAAAATAATATGAGATGGAACCAGTGGATAGAATCTAATATAAATTGGTACTGATATTATGTTTGCTTTATAGATAAAGTTATAACTTTAAGGAATAGGTGAATATTCACTGTCACATAAGAAATTTTAAACAAAGTCTTAAAGAGCACAAACTGCATTTGGAGAACATGGCTTTTACTCATAGATATAAGCCAAATAAATACAAAGACATCTAAAGATCAAGTTAATAAAGGAGTTAGCAGATAGGATCTGGGGAGTCCACTCCAAAAGAAAAAAGTATTAAGACCTTGAAGGGCCATCTAGCACAGCTGTGCTTGTGGTCTAAATATCTCTTCTGGGTTTTCATAAGGGAGTTTTATGGAGAACAAACCAATATAAAAGCAAAATATAAATGGCTGGAATCTACAATAATAGCTTAGGGGGAATAGCAGTGCTATGCTATTTCTTTAATGTTCCCCAGCAGTGTTCTTACAGGTATTTCACTAGGCAAAATGCAAGTTTTAAAAATAACTTCTCGCATGGAGCTGTCTAATTTACTTCATTCAGAGCATGCCATGTCTGTGCAGGCAGTACAGTGTAGTCAGGTAGAGAGGGTAAAGAATGGAGTTGATTGAAAATATCAACACATATGTAAAAGGCAGCCAAATTAAAAGAAAAAGGATTCAAGCCCCCACACAGTATTGTATGAAATAAATATCTCATAATAAAGAATGTTGCAGGGCAGCTCGGGTGGCTCGGTGGCTTAGTGCTGCCTTCAGCCCAGGGTGTGATCCTGGAGACCTAGGATCGAGTCCCACATTGGGCTCCCTGCATGGAGCCTGCTTCTCCCTCTGCCTGTGTCTCTGCCTCTCTCTCTCTCTCTCTTTCTCTCTCTCATGAATAAATAAAATCTTTAAAAAAAATAAAGAATATTGCAGCAAGAGAGAGAAGTCTACATGAAAATATGAAAACGGGGATCAGAACAACTAAAGGTGGCAGTGTCCTTCTATCTAACATTGTCCAGGGGGACAAACACTGACCCTAAAGAAAGTAAATATGCTTACTAAAGGCAATACTGTGCTCTGAGTCAGAAATGACTCATTTAGCTTCCTGATATATCTGGCTATACTATCAACCTCCCTTTGTTTTGGCTTTGTGCTCACAAAGCAACCAACTGATTTATATCCACACAGGCTTTGAGATATCTTGAAACCAGGAAGAGCTTCCTGGAGGACAGATGTGATGTGTTGTTCCAAAAGAACAGCCCCCAGCATGAAATGATAATTTGGTAAGCATCGTGGTTAGTCTAAGCCAGATCACTTGCGTCAGCTGACTTTTTTTGTAGGCTGGGAAAGTGAAGTTCCTGGGTCACAAAGCTAAGAACCAGACTTGAAAGACTGGTGATTTCATCAGGTAGGGCCAGTCTTCGAGGTCTTGTCTCACAGATTGAAAAATCAGCCAGTCAATCTCTACCCAGATGACCTCTGTATCTTTAAACTGGACAATATTACCCACATTAGCAATAAGCGTAAAAAATATATATATAAAAGAAAACTTTCTCAAAACACAGAGGGAAAGAAGGCCAGTAGAGTATGAAGAGCTCACACTTTGGAGGGAAGTTACCAGGATACTCTATACCTCTACCTTTACTGTAGAATGGAAATAATTACAGTATCTGCTCTTGCCAGGGCACCAGAATTTATACAGACAAATAAACATTGTCTTCCAAGGGCATCCTAAGAATCTATATATGTTTTCCAAAAAAAAAAAAAGTTACTGTTCAAATATTTGGGGGGAGGGTACTTGGGTGGTTCAGTCGGTTAAGCATCCAACTCTTGATTTCAGCTCAGGTCTTGATCTCAGGGTTTTGAGTTCAAGCCCCGCAGCCTAATATGCTTAACATGAAGCCTACTTAACAACAACAAATTTTTTGGAACTTTACTTTGGGAATTTCCCTCAGAATCATGTTCCAGGTCACAAAACAAAATTTGTCTCACTTACCAGGATTCTACCTTAGTTTGCAGCAAGAAATAAACTTTCCCTGTCTAGTCACCCACTTTTGCTGTAAATGACAACTTTGTACAGTTTATAACTGTACAATGAATCTCCCCAACTCATGGGTCCTTTTCTACAGCCCATGAGCATAGTTGGATTCTCTGAATTTCATTGCACCTAGCTTTATTATTTTTTTAAAGGATTTTATTTATTTATTCATGAGAGTCACAGAGAGAGAGAGAGGCAGAGACACAGGCAGAGGGAGAACCAGGCTCCATGTAGGGAGTCCGACTTGGGACTCTATTCCAGATTTCCAGGATCAGGCCCTGGGATGAAGGCGGCGCTAAACTGCTGAGCCACGGGGGCTGCCCTGCACCTAGCTTTAGCTCTATTATCTCTACACTGCCACAAATCCTAGAAAGAGTAGTTTGCACTTCTGCTTCTTTATTCCTCCTTAATAATACTCACTGTCTGCAACCTGACTTACAATTCCTCTATTCTACTAAATTCCTTTGTCAAAATTCACCAATGGCTTTCTAAGAGCTACACCCAATACCCTCTTCTCATGTCTCATTTTTCATCTCTAGAGCATTTGATCCAATGACCAGCCCCTCCCAACATACCTTTCTTGGTGCCTCTGCCAACCATTTCTTCTGATTCTCCTCCTGTTTCTCTGATTACACCTTGATCTGTTCTTTTTCCTCGAATGCATGCTTTCTCAGAGTTCTGATTTGGGGTCTCTTCTCACTTTTACACTCTTCCTGGGGATATTCAGTCATCCCACGGCTTAACATAATTGCCTCTTGAATCACAATCTCTGTAGCCCTAATTCCTCTGGGTTTGAGAGTCAACAGATTGCAGGACATCTAAATGTAGCTGTCCTTAGACATTTCAAATACCATGTGTCAAAACCTAAACCTATTGTCTCATCTTTCTACCCAGACCTTTGCCAGGGCTATTGGCTAGAACGTCTACATGTGGCCTCTCCATGTGATAACTCTTCTTCTTCCTGGTTCCAAGAGGGAGTGTCCAAAGAGTACAGGGTGGAAGCTGTATCCCTTTTATGACCCAGGTTTGAAAATCAGATAGTTACCTCTGGTATTCACAGGCCCACCAATATTCTAAGGGAAGGGAATACAGGGCCTACCATTGAATGGGAGAAATATCACCATCACATTCAGAGAAGAGCGCTGGGTATGAGTGATCTTGTCATAGCCATCTCAAAAAATGCAATTTGCCCTATTAATTATTCTGCTCCTTTCATAGTGCTATATGGCTCTCAAGGATACCATTTTCCTGGTACGGCATTGTGTTTTGGAGAGCAGCTTACATAAAATACATTTGTGTGGCTCAGGCCTCCTTCTGGATATCTCATCTGGATATTGTTTTCTATGCTTTTGCTTTGTCATTTCTAATCCACCCTTCTTACCATTCTCAACCTAAAATTCTTCCTAAAATCAAATCAACAACATAATTATAACTAACTTTTATTGAATACTTACTGAGTATCAGATGCTATGTTTAATTCCACATAAGCCTTAACTCATCTAATCTTTAGAGCAATACTAAAATCTAGGCCCTATTATCACTCTGTTGCACAAACAAGGAAAATAAGACCTTGAAAGTTAACTTGGTTAAGAGCCTATACCTAAAGAATGGTGGGACTAGGGTTGGGACCAGAAAATCTAACATCAGGATGTAAAATCTTAGCACCAGTATTAGCTCTCTAATTCCAATTATGTAATTTCTCTGATTAAGGGACAGCCCAGGTGGCTCAGTGGTTTACCGTCGCCTTTAGCCCAGGGTGTGATCCTGGAGACCCGGGATCAAGTCCCACGTCAGGCTCCCTGCATGGAGCCTGCTTCTCCCTCTACCTGTGTCTCTGCTTCTCTCTCTCTCTCTCTCTGGGTCTCTCATGAATAAATAAATAAAATCTTTTAAAAAATGGAGAAAAATCTCAAATAAACAATCTAACCATATACCTAAAGAAATAAGAAAAAGAAGAACAAATGAAAACCCAAAACCAATAGAAGGAAGGAAATAAGAAAGATCAGAGCTGAACTAAATGAAATAGGGATTAAAAATATAACAGAAAAATACCAATGAAACCAAGAGCTGCTTCTTTGAGAAGATAAATAAAGTTGATCAGCCTTTAGCTGGACTCATCAAAAAGAGAATACTCAAATGAACAAAATCGGAAATTAAACATAAATAAAAACTGACACGTCAAAAATACAAAGGGTTGTAAGAAACTACTACAAAAAATTACATGCCAGAAAACTGTTGAAAACCTAGAAGAAATTAATAAACTTCTAGAAACATACAATCTTTCAAAACTGAATCAGGAAGAAATAACAAAGCTGAACAGACTGACTACTAGTAATAAATATTGAATGAGTAATAAAAAAATTCCTTAAAACAAAAGTTTAGGATCCAGATCAGATGGATTCTCAGATGAATACTACCAAACATTTAAAAAAGAGGTAATACCTATTCTCAAACTATTCCAAAAAATAGAAAAGGAAGGAAAACTTCCAAATTCATTCTAGGAGGGCAGCATTACCCTGATTTTAAGCCATCCAAAGATACTACAAAAAAGAAAAACTACAGGCCAATATTCCTAATGAACATAGATGAAAAAATCCTCAAACAAAATATTAGCAAACTGAATTTAATAACACATTAAAAGGATCAGTCACCAAGACCAAGTGAGATTTATTTCAGGGATATAAGAATGGTTCGATATCTGCAAATCAATGTGATATACCACATCAAAAAAATGAAGAATAAAAAATCATATGATCATCTCAGTAGATGAAGAAAAAGCATTTTACAAAGTTTAACATCTGATATGATAAAAAAAAAAACTCAGCAAAGTTGGTTTAGAGAGAACATACCTCAACATAACTAAGGCCATATCTGACAAACCCACAGCTAAACTAACATACTCAATGGAGAAAAACAGCTATTTTTCCTCTAATATCAGGGACAAGACAAGGATGTCTGTTCTTGCCACTTTTATTCAACATAGTACTGGAAGTC
Organism: Nyctereutes procyonoides; assembly: GCF_905146905.1. Lineage (NCBI taxonomy): Eukaryota > Metazoa > Chordata > Mammalia > Carnivora > Canidae > Nyctereutes > Nyctereutes procyonoides. The sequence continues at coordinate 7,195,868 of NW_026575021.1, read as the reverse complement.
CTAATCACAGCAATCAGGTAACAAAAGAAAAAAAAGGCATCCATATTGCTAAAAAAATAAGTAAAACTGTCACTATTTGCATATGATATGATACCATATACAGAAAACTGTAGACTCCACCAAAAAATAATTAGAACTAATAAATGAATAAAGTAATATTGATATAATAGGATATGCATATATGTTTTTGAAGTCAGAAGACACAAAAGTAATATACAGAAATCTGCTGCATTTCTGTACACTAATAACAAAGTAGCAGAAAGAAAAATTAAGAAAACAATTCCATTTACAACTGCACCAAAAAGAATACCTAGGTATTTCTTAATTTATAGGTAGGTATTAAACTTAACCAAAGAGATGTAATAAGACCTGTATTCTGAAAACTATAAAATATTAGTGAAAGAAACTGAAGAGAACACAAACAAATGACAAGATATTTTGTGCTCATGGGTTGGAAGAATTAATATTGTCAAAATGTCTATACTACTCACAGAAATCTACAGATTCAATGAATCCCTATCAAAATACAAATAGTATTTTTTATAGAACTAGAACAAATAATCCTCAAATTTGTACAAAACCACAAAAGATCCCAAATACCTAAAGAAACCTTGAGAAAAAAGAACAAAGAGGTATAACAATCCCAGATTTGAAGATATACTGAAAGCTATAGTAATCAAAATAGTATTACACTGGCAAAAAATAGGCACATAAATCAATGAAATGGGATAGAAAACCCAGAAATAAACCCACACTTATATGGTCAATTAATCTATGACAAAGGAGGAAAAAGATAGTCTCTTCAAAAAGTGGTATTGGGAAAACTATATAGTGACATGCAAAATAATGAAACTGGATCACTTTCTTAAACCACACAAAAATGAACTCAAAATTAATTAAAGACCTACATATGAGACCTGAACCACAAAACTCTTAGAAAAAAAACATAAGCAGTATTCTCTTGGACATCAGCTTTAAGCAACATTTTTCTAGCTATGTCTCCTCAGGCAAGGGAAACAAAAGAAAAAATAAACTATTGGGACTATATCAAAATAAAATCTTCCATACATTGAAGGAAACAGTCAACAAAACTAAAAGGCAATCTACTGAATGAGAAAAGATTTTCTCAAATGATATGACTGATAAGGGGTTAGTATAAAAATATATAAAGAATGTATATAACTCAACACACACAAAAAAACCAATCTGATTTAAAAAGGGGCAGAGAACCTGAATAGACATTTTTCTAGAGAAGACATCCAGATAGCCAACAGACAAGTGAAAAGTGTTCAACATTACTTATCCCCAGGGAAATGCAAATCAAAACCACAATGAGATACCATCTCCCACCTGTCAGAATGGCTAATATTAAAAAGACAAGAAATAACAAGTGTTGGTGAGAATGTGGAGAAAAGGAACCTTCATGCACTGTTGGTAGGAATGTGAAATGGTATAGCCATTGTGGAAAATAGCATGGAGATTCCTCAAAAACAGAATTACCACACAACCCAGTAATTCCAGGACTGGGTATTTATCCAAAGAAAATGAAAACACGAATTCAAAAACATATATGCATTCCTATTATATCACTATACAATAGCCAAGATATGGAAGCAATCCAAGTGTGAAAATCTATAGAGGAGTGGATAAAGAAGATATATATATATATATATATATATATATATATATATATATATATATATAGAATATAAAGAATATATATATATAGAATATAAAGAATATATATATATATATATATCTTGCAATATTATTCAGCCATAAAAAAGAATAAGATCTGACTATTTGCAACAACATGAATGGATCTAGAGAATAAAATGCTAAATGAAGTCAGTCAGAGAAAGACAAATACCCTATGATTCCAATCATATGTGGAATCTAAAAAAACAAAATGAATGAATAAACAAACAAAAAAACCAGAATAATACAGAGAACAAACTGGTGGTTTCCAGAGGGGAGTGCGTTGGGAAGATGGGAGAAATAGGTGAAGGGGATTAAGAGGTACAAACTTTCAGTTATAAAATAAATAAATCAGTAGGATGAAAAATACAGCATGGGGTATGTAATCAGTCTTGTTGTAATAATGTCAGAGAAAAATTAAGAAAATGCCAAATGCAGATTAACATAATTGGATCTCCAAAACATAAGACTTCTGAAATATGAAGATCATATGGATTAAATCTTTCATGAATTACTAAAATTAAGTGTGCACGTGGCATATGCCCACACAGGCACACACACACATGGGTGCATACACTCCTTGGATTTCTGTATGCCTATAAGTTTATTCCTTTTAATTATATGGTGACAGACATTCAGGATCATCATTTGCATCATTTGGGAGGGATGGGAAAATAACTTTAGGGTCTACTCTCAACCAATGGGCGGGTGGAGTTGGAATCAGTAGGTAAATGCACCAGTGTCCCCATCTTGTGATGAGACAGTTCTATATAGGTCCTCAGGTCTCCAGGACAAGTGAGTCTTATTTGCCCATAACAGCAGTCAAATCATTTATATACTGCTTATTGGTTTTTCTTCCTTCCAAATCTCAATTTCCCCACGTTTGCTTCCTGAGATCACTTCTGAAGTAAATTATCTTCACCCAAGTTCATGTTTCAGGCTCTGCTTTCAGGAGAATGCAAAAAAAGGGGGGGGGGCAAGTTGATTAAATAACTTGCCCTAAACCAAGCAGCAATTGGCAAAGCCAGGAATGGAAGCTATGTAGTCTGTTTTTAATACCTATGGTCTTAGAGCCCTTCCCACTATGCATTAATATTGTATCTATAAAACCAAGTAAAGAGAGAAAAAAGAGAAGATGGATATCAAACACATTCTCCATTCTCTTTTAAAAATCAAGTATGGTTTTGCCATTCCACATTAAATGTGGTGCTGAGAAAACAGCATGCACTTGGCCCCTAACCTGAGGAAGCTGGGACCTGTTGCCCACAAGACGTGTGTTATAGACACAACAGTGAACAACATGAAGAGGCAATTTACTAGGGGCACTGAGTCTAGTGATGAACCTGTGATATTCACGTCTATATCAGAGTTGTAAGTAAGAACAAATTCAGGGTGGAAGATAATACATAATTGGAGTGGCCATAGGATTAGAGGCAAATTTCAGACAACATTTGCAAGCCTTATGTTCTGGTTCTGACTCCACTACTAAATATACTGTGTGGTTTGAGACACATTTTTGAACACCTCTGAGTCAGTTTCCTCATTTGCAAAATGAAGACTATACTTCTTACTCTGTTGCACAGGGTTGCTGGGAAACCCAAGTGAGATACTGTACCTGAAAGTTCTTTGAATCACGTAAAGCAGTTGGCAAATACTACTACTACTACTAACAATTTGACACACCACCATCACCAATGTGTGTGATTAGTTCTGCATTTGTTGCACGACAGGCACCATGGACAAACTTTTCAGGGGGATATGTCAAATGTGTAACATATGACCTCCTATGACATCAGTTACAGTAGAGTGGAAATAAATACAGAGCGTATCTGATTTTAAGCCTCCCAAAGAAATGGCATTTTACTGCTGGAGCTTCCATATTATTGTACAATGGTGTTGAGAATAATACTATGGCAACACCTCAGTATACTGCATTCTTTTTGTTGAATGTATTCCAGGGTCAGCATCACTTAGAGTTAGCTAATTGGTTAAGAACATGAGTAAACTCCTCCAGACCACTGGGTACCAATTAGTGCTAATACTGGCTGTAGTGAAGAACAGGCTGGAACCAACCTAAAGACATTTAATGGGATAAATGCAAAGTCCTGTTTTTTTTTAAGATTTTATTTATTCATGAGAGACAGAGAGAGAGAGGGAGGGAGGGGAGAGAGAGAGAGAGAGAGAGAGAGAGAGAGAGAGAGAGAGAGAGAGAGGCAGAGACACAGGCAGAGGGAGAAGCAGGCTCCTTGCAGGGAACCCGACTCGGGACTCAATCCCAGGACTCCAGGACCACGTCCTGAGCCAAAGGCAGACATTAAACCGCCGAGCCACCCAGGGATCCCAAGTCCTGTTTTTAAAGACAGGAATTTTAGAAAATGAACATTGGTTATCCCTTCATTGTTTGAGAGAGCCCAAAAATAGTATTGTATCTGAATCAACTGAGAAATAGGACAATGATACAAGGCAGTTGAGGATAGAACTATTATTTTATTACAGTTGAAGTTAATAATGAAGAAACTGCTTATCTGCACATAAGTGGGCCTCCCAATACAGAAACCCACTGGAATGCTGCACGCCTATCTGGAGACTCACACTCCTTGGAAAACTTTCAGCGCAGGGGAGCAGACGAGGGCACATCCTTTTTGTGTGCTGGCTTGCTCCTAAAGAAAGGGGAGAGAGGAAGGCATGAGCTATGGGTGTCCATGTTCTCCTTCCAAATTCACCCATCAGATCAGTCACTCCTCTGGGGATATTGAGTGGATGGAGACAATCCAAGACTTGTTCAGGAATGGGGTTCCTACCACACAGAATGATACATCAGAATTGGAGAAAGAAATTCTCCCCTCTCTAAAGCACAAAGGCCTGGAGAGAATATGTGACCTTTCCAGAATTATACAGCAAGCTGATGGCAATGTCGGGGCTGAACCCCAGAGCCATTGTATTTGCATGTGCTTAAAAAATGGAGCAAAAACAAAATGAGAGAGACCCTATGAATTTTAGCTTTGCATCTCAAAAGGCTGGGTGGGTTGGGGTTACTTGATAAACTACAAACTTAATAGGAAACAGTTGGTATTGCATGTGTCTCTAGAATGATGTCCAAACCACAGAAAATAATATATCCGTTATTCTCCAAAACTTTCTGGAGAATTATACTCAACTTCATGAGCCATGTTTCATTAGGAAGATTGATTATAAAGAAAGTACAGAAGAATGTGATTAGGATAGTAAGAAGCTGAAACAGAAGTTCCGTTTGAAAAGGCATCACTGAGAAAAGGGAGTGGATTTGTTTCTGGAGAGCTCCAGAAGAGAGACAGAACAAGACAAGGTGAGGCAAAGTCATAGGGAGGCAGTCTGAAGTCAGTAGAGGGAAGAACTTTGTAACATACACACACACACACACACACACACACACACACGTGCGCGCATGCATGCACAACTTGCAGTGAATGGGATGCCAACTTGATCATATCACCCCCTTGTAAAAACCACTGGATGGTTTCCCAATGCTCTTAAGATGAAGTCCAAGTTCCTTAGCAGAGTTTACAAGACCCTGTGTGGCAGGCCTTCCTGTTGGTGCCCAGCCCCAGCTTTTCCCCACTCCCCCCTTACTCAGCTGACTGCAGTCCCTGGTGCACACTCAGGTCCTCCCCATATTCCAGTCTTGAGCACCCAGGTCTTTCTGCCTGGGTGGTCTTCCTTCTTTTCTACACCAAACCAACTGCCATTCATCCTTCAGGTCTCAGTTCTCCCCTCTTCACAGAATCCTTCTTAACCTCCCAGAGGAGGCCACTTTGCCCTCTGTGCTCTCCACCTTAGCATTTATCTTTACTTTTCTTGCTTGACCTTTTAATAGACGTTTGTCTTCCCTACTCATCTGTGAATTCCATAAGGGCAGGAAGCATATTTTCACCATTAATATTCCAGAGCCCAGCACAGTGCCCAGCATAGATTTACTTAATATAGATCTACAGAAAGAGAAGGGAGAAAAGATGGGAAGGAAGAAGAAAGGAAGAGACTCCCTGGAAACAGAAAGGTTCAAGCAGAAGGAAAATAGTTGAAAAGATTCCTGCACTGCGTGGGAAGACAGACCCAAACAAAGCTACTGAGCAAATATTTGCTAAGCACATATGGTGTTCCAGATGCTCCATGCAGATGATACAGTACTGAATAAATCCCAACTCTGATGTATAAGGACGCTTTAGATTCTAAGAGCTGGTGATTCAATGAAGCAAATCCATTTAGTACAGTAAGACGGAAAAAAAGCAGGGAAAAAATGAAAATGTATGACATTCTGCACCAGGTTCCCATTCCAAAACTACAGTCATATCTAATTTCATTAAATTCATGTGATTGACTTTGAATATTGTAGTAACTCATTTCCGGCAAGCCATAGCTATAATTAACAGAGAATGGTAGAAGGAGAATTAAGTTAATTATCTTGTGGAAAACAACTGTGAGAATGAAAATAAGGAACCATCCCAAGGATTCAAACTAACCTTTCTTAGTAAGCACTGAGTACACACTTAAACAAAGCCCAATTGAGTTTGTTTCCAGAGAGTTCAAATATGTAAGGACACAGATGAGAAAAATTTAAATTCTCCTTTTCCAGGATGTTACCAAGCAGTGAAAATCTTAATTTAGAATCCATTGCTCTTTATTTTTTTGTAAAAACCCAATTTAGTTAACATATATTTTATTATTAGTCTCAGAGGTAGAATTTAGCAATTCATCCATTGCATACAACACCCAGTACTCATCACATCAAGTGCCCTCCTTAATGCCCATCACCCAATTACCTCATCCCCTACCTTTCAGCAACCCTGTTTATTCCCTGAGTTAGGAGTCTCTCATGGTTTGTCTCCTTCTCTGATCTCTTCCCAGTTTTCTCTCCCTTCCCTTAGAGTCCTTTGCATGGTTTCTTATATTCCACATGAGTAAAACCATATAATTGTCTTTCTCTAATTGACTTATTTCACTTAACATACTACCCTCTAGTTCCATCCACATCAATGTAAATAGTAGGTATGCATCCTTTCTAATGGCTGGGCTATATTTCATTGTGTGTGTGTGTGTATACAGTGTGTGTGTATAATACATACACACACAATAGTGTGCAATTGCTGGGTTGTAGGGTAGCTCTATTTTCAACTTCTTGAGGAACCTTCATTCTGTTTTCCAGAGTAGCTATACTAGCTTGTATTCCCACCAACAGTGTAAGAGGGTTGCCCTTTCTCTACATCCTCACCAAAATGCTCCAATCAAAAGACACAGGGTATCAGACTGGATAAAAAAGCAAGACCTGGGTAGCCCCAGTTACTCAGTGGTTTAATGCTGCCTTCAGTCCAGGGTGTGACCCTGGAGACCCAGGATCGAGTCCCACATGAGGCTCCCTGCATGGAGCCTGCTTCTCCCTTTGCCTGTGTCTGTGTCTCTGCCTTTCTCTCCCTCCCTCTCTCTCTCTCTCTCATAAATAAATAAAATCTTAAAAAAAAGCAAGACCCATCCATATGCTGTCTACAAAGATACCTCCAGACTGAAAATGAGGGGATGGAGAACCAGTTACCATGCAAATGGATTTCAAAAGAAAGCTGGGGTAGCAATACTCATATCAGATAAATTAGATTTTATTTTTTTAAAAGATTTGTTTATTTATTCATGAGAGACAAACAGAGAGAGAGAGAGAGGCAGAGACAGGCAGAGGGAGAAGTAGGCTCCTCACAGGGAGCCCAATGCCACACTCAATCCCGGGACTCCAGGATCATGCCCTGAGCCAAGGGCAAACATTCAACCACTGAGCCACCCAGGCATTCCCCAAGCCCTCTTTTGATTGTAAAACTATACAGCATCCCAATAAATTATATTTTAAACCAAAGACTAGTAAGAGATGAAGAGGGACACTATATTATACTTAAAGGGTCTATCTAACAAGAAGATCTAACAATTATAAATATTTAGGCTCCTAATTTGGGAGCAGCTAATTATATAAACCAATCAATAACCAAAGTAAAGAAATACACAGATAATAAGACATTAATTGTAGGGGACTTCAACACCTCACTCACGGCAAAGGACAGATAATCTAAGCAGAGGATCAACAAAGAAACAAGGGCTTTGAATGACACACTGGACGAGATGGCCTTCACAGATATATACAGAACATTCAATCCTAAAGCAACAGAATACACATTCTTCTCAAATACACATGAAATTTTCTCCAGAACAGATCACATACTGGTCACAAATCATGTCTCAACTGATACCAAAAGATTGGGATTATTCCCTGCATATTTTCAGACCACAATGCTTTGAAACTAGAACTTAATCACAAAAGGAAATGTGAAGGAACTTAAACACTTGGAAGTTAAAGAGCATCCTACTGAAGAATGAATGGTCAACCAGGAAATTAAAGAAGAATTAAAAACATTCATGCAAACTAATGAAAGTGAAAACACAACTGTTTAACACCTTTGGGATACAGCAAAGGCAGTCCTAAGAGGAAAGTACATTTTAATACAAGCCCCCTCAAAAAATTAGAAAAATCTCAAATACACAAGTGAACCTTACACCTAAATGAGCTGGAGAAAGAACGGCAAATAAAGCCTAAGCCAAGCAGGAGAAGAGAAATAATAAGGATGAGAGCAGAAATCAATGAAATACAAACCAGAAGAACTGTAGAACAGATCAACAAAACTAGAAGCTGGTTCTTTGAAAGAATTAATAAGATTGAAAGCGCCTAGTCAGGCTTATCTTTTTCTTTTTTAAGATTTTATTTCTCACAGAGAGAGAGGCAGAGGGAGAAGCAGGCTCCATGCAGGGAGTCCAACGTGGGACTCGATCCTGGATCCCAGAATCACAATCTGAGCCAAAGGTAGACGCTCAACCACTGAGCCACCCAGGCATCCCTAACCAGGCTTATCAAAAAGAAAAGAGAAAGGACCCAAATTAATAAAAACATAAATGAAAGTGGAGTGATCACACCAACACCATGGAAATACAAAAGATTTTAAGAACATATTATGAGCAACTATATGCCAACAAATTAGGCAATCTGGAAGAAATGGATGCATCCTTGGAAACTATTAAAAATCCATTGTTTTTTAAGGCAGCCCAGGTGGCTCAGCAGTTTAGCACCGCCTTCAGCCCTGGTGTGATCCTGGAGACCCGGGATCAAGTCCCACATTGAGTCCCACATCGGGTTCCCTGCATGGAACCTGCTTTGCCCTCTGCCTGTGTCTCTGCCTCTGTGTCTCTGCCTCTGTGTGTGTGTGTGTGTGTGTGTGTGTGATGAATAAATAAATAAAATCTTTAAAAAAATAAAATCCATTGCTTTTTTTAAATGTCACTTTCTTATTCTTCTGATGAAAGAATGAAGTCAGACATGCAGCTCCTTTTGTGAGGAGGCATAGGCAGAGTAGATCATGAAGGTTGAGGCCAGAGCTGATTCTGGGCTTAGAAAGGAAAAATTGAACCCTTTGCTGCTACTTCTTTGTGCAATGTTTTCTGTTATTCTTTACTTGCTGGCCTATTCAGAGGTAGTTGCTTGGGAGCCTCACATAATGCTATGAAACACATATCTGCTCTTATTTACATCGGAACAAGCTGCCCAAAGATGGCCTTGTGAGGAGCAGCTTGAAGGAAATCAGTGCCATAATTCATGTCCTCTACCCTTGGAACACAGAGCAGCCACTGCTTCCTTTGTCCACAATGTCTTTATACCTATAGCATATACTCTTGTCCTCTTCCTGTGTATCAGCGAGAGTTTGGCATCTGGGCAGTCTTGCTGAATTTTAAGATAAGGAATACCGGACCAGATTAGTTCACACAACCATAAGTGAGAACATGGAGAGAGACTGAAGAATCAGTTTGGGGAGGAGATAATTAATGAAGCAAGATTTTGGAGAAGGAGGGAAGGGTGGAACACACATGTTTTCATCTGAAAAGTCATTTTCAGACCGAGTTTAAGAGGTTCACAAAAAATGCTCAGGGATCTCTAACGAAGAAATTATTCAAGTTTACAACTCCTCTCTTGCTTATATTTGTTTCTTATCAAAGTAAGAATGATGATTCAAGAAAATTTTGCTGTTTGGCTCTCAGAATATAGCCATTCACAATACAAATTTAAACTATACCAGCTTTTGTTGCATGGAAAATGTTTGGGCTCCCATTGGTTAGGGCCTAACTTGATTAGTAGATTTAAGAATCACATTTATAGGGGCACCTGCATGGCTCAGTCAGTTCAGCATCTGCCTTTGGCTCGGGTCATGATCTCAGGGTCCTGGGATCAAGTCCCACTTCAGGCTCCTTGCTCAGCTGGGAGTCTGCTTCTCCCTCTCCCTTTGCCTGCCACTCCTCCTGCTTGTGCTCTCTCTCTCTCTCAAATAAATAAGTACAATCTTAAAAAAAGAATCACATTTATAAATATAATCTTACGAATGCCTATGTAATGAAATAAACCTGAAATAAGTAAACAATTTATTATTCAGGCATAGCCTATGGGTAAAATACCTGGACATAATTTGTGTCAAAGCCCAATACTAAAATAATATGGAAAAGTAGCTGTCAAATTAATGGTGCAGGTACATGAAGCCAACTTTTGTGGCTGTCAGAAGCTTAAGATTCATTGTCTCATTTTACTATTTTTCAAACTAATTAAATGACCCAACTCTGAGAAAATGTGACATTTACTAGGCATTTGAGAGTGGTTAATTTGATTTGTATGTCTGTGTCTTTGTACTTTTTTTTCTAACTTTGTATTATGGAAAATTTCAAACACATTAAAAAAAGAAGATAATATAATGAAACCTTATGTTCCCATCATCCAGCTTCAAAATCTTGTTTCATCTACATCCCTAGCCATTCCTCCTGCAAATTATTTTGAAGCAAACTCCGATATCAATTTATTTAATCTTTGTCAACGTACTATAATTTTAACTCTCATTACCAGTGCTTACCTCCTGGAATTGAATTATTTATAAGTCATCAAAGATCCACAATACGAGGGCACCTAGGTGGCTCAGTTGGTTATGTATCTGCCCTCAGCTCAGGTCATAATCCTAGGGTCCTGGGATAGAACCCCTCATCAAGCCCCCTCATGGAGCTCTGCACTCAGCAGCAAGCCTACTTCTCCCTCTCCCTCTGACTGCCACTGGGCCTGCTTGTGTGCTGTCAAACAAATAAAATCTTTTTAAAAAGATATATAATAAGAATAAAAGCAAAAACTTTCTTAATAAATATTTGTTAATAAAAATGAATGAATGGTTAATATTTGTTGAGTGCTCACTGTGTGCCAGGCCATGTGCTGAGTGTCTTATGTGCACTAGCTCACTCAACCTTTATAACACACCTAACCCGTAAATGTTATCTTCACATTTCAGATGAGAAAAACAAATGTAAGGAGAAGAAGGGACTTCCCCTGAGAAAAATACAAATTAAATGAAAATGAAATAAAATTATGTCATATTTTAAATATAGAATAAAAGCAAAGCATGAGTGATATTTGATATTTTATTTGGGTTTCAAATGCAGGCCTTTTAAGAATAAAAGTAAATGTGGCAAAACATTAAAAACTGGTGAATCTGGGTGAATATATATGGGGGCTCATTATACTATTATTGCAACTTGATGTTTTATATTATTTTCAAATAAAAAGTTAAAAACGTGAAGTGAGGCCATTTTTTTGGTAAACTAACAAAATTCAAGGAAGACCTTAACTGACATTTTGCATATGAGCCAAGATTTCTCTTATTTGGGGTCCCTCTGAAATGAGAATCTAAGACAGATTTCAGTTTAGGTCAGTTTTCGGGAGGGTTTTCATTGGGGTGAAGGTGATATCAGGAAGCAGAAGGGAGGGAATGAGGAGGATGTCATGGAAGAAGAAAAAGACAACCTAGCAATGCTTTATCTATTGATTTCTCAGTCCTGCTGGGACCTGTGGTAGCCAGCCTCCAAGATGGCCCCTGACAACACCTACTTCTTTGTAGTCACACCTGTGTATGTCCTCCCAGACTCTACCAGCCTTTGGTCTGAGTAACCAATAGCAAACAATGGAAGTGATGGTATGTCACTTCTGAGATTAGGTCATAAAAAAAGACTATGGTTTCCTTTTTGGACACTGGAAAGTGCCCATTCTTTCAGACTACTCACTATGGGGGAAGCCATGTGGTGAGGAGCCCCAGGAATAGGTCCAGAGGATGAAGTTAAGCCTCCTACCAACAGTCACATAAGTGTGTTGGAAGTGAATGTTTCTGACCCAGTCATGCCTCAGATGACTGCATCCTTGTGAGAGACTCTGAGCCAGCACAACCCAGCAAACCTGCTCCCTGATTCCTGACCTAGAGGTACTATGGAACAAGAAATGTTTGTTATTTTAAACTAAATTTAAGGCATTTTGTCACACCACAACAGGTAACTAATACAGGACCCTTTGAGGAATACCTCAAAACCCTCCCACCAAAGATCAGGAGGCTGAGGCATTTACCCACAAAATCTTATTCCCAGAGTGGGCACTGGAGGTGGGATGCTGTCAACATCCAGAGCTAAAAGTCGAAATTGGAGGTGGGCTAAGGTATATGAGGTGGGGGCCAATAAGCATCTACTAATGTCTTATGATAGTAACATTTTTAACTTTGCCAGGACAAGATACAGGTCTCATATAACAGGAAGCTTTCCTTTATGAACTTTTCTCTTTATTTACTATGTTAGTCTTTAACAATCTGCAGTTCATCTTACAGAAACATTAACCTAGGCAGAACTGGAATTTTTTAAGTTTCTTTTTCTGATTTAAACAGTAATCCATTATGAAAATATTTTTGGAAATATAAGAATAGTCAAAGAATAAAACTTTAAAACACCAAAAAAATACATCATTCCTAGATTATCATTGTTAAAATTTTGTGCCATATACTATACTGTAAAAATGCATATATATACCTTTATTGAAAACATATTAGTCATAATTTTATAGACTGCTTTTATCACTAACAAATGTATTGAGAACAATTTCTAATGTGCAGCGATACCACTTTACTAATTAAATCTTAAACACACAATTCGAAAAAAACAACAATATGTCTTATCAAGTTTCAATTATATTTTCCAGTATGAGGAAGTTACCAGGTAGAGCTTTGGACAAGTTAGGGAGGGGCATCGTTTAGTTAAGCAAACTAAATAAACCCCGTGCCTTTGACCCCTACAATGGCACTTCTGAGAGCATGCTGAATTACGTTCTAATTGTGTTTTTCAATCTCTTTTAGGACTTTTCGTTAAAAATAAAAATGACCTGAGCCAGTGAGTCTGCTTCACATCTTCATTTGCTGAGCTAAGAGTCTGGCCTTATACTGATTCCATACTTATTTCTTGACCAGGTACTCCCTAATGGCCACCTCTTTGGGTATGTACATACCAGCTCTAAAGCAGTTCTCCTGAATCAGTATTGGCTTTCACTAGAAACAAATTTGGGGGAATAAAAATGCATTCTAATTCACTAATGTAGATGAGAGGAATAAATACAGGGATGATGTTTAGTTGTTTAATTCACAAAGGAAATATATTTGAGGATCAAACATAATTTTAAGGATTAGTATGCCCCTTAATCCAAGGGTCTAATCAATCAACATGGATGTGCTGGGTACATGACTGGTCTACCCAATCTGGGAACCAGGATGGCAAGTGTAAAGGTCATTTGGGTCCATCTAGTACTGACATCCCCCTTACCAGTATCTTAAGGGAATCTGCAGAAGACTATCTATGAAAGGGATTAGTTAAGAAAATACAAACTCTAAATGGGACAAACCATACACAACTCATATAAGATAGGTAGTTAAATGACAGTTTTCAATCAGCATAGAGTGTGGGTCTGATGTTAATTGTTGATCTTCCCTCAGTAGGACATAATGCTCTGTGCTTCTGTTCTGGTCCAAGTTCAGATCTTTTTCTACTCGGTCAGGTTCTATGCCTCTGACATCTATTGTACACTCTATGTTCTAGGTGGGTCCATACCATGGATAGTACTGTGAATATTCAAAATATGACTTAATTTATTTTATTTCATTTTCATTTAATTTGTATTTCTCTCAGGGGAAGTCCCTTCTTCTTACATTTGTTTTTCTCATCTGCCATTCTCTCTCTGTGTGTCTCTTGGGAAGAAATAAATACAATCTTAAAAAAATTTTTTTAACTCTGTTTAAATTGCTTCAATAATTCTGAAACTGAAGTTTTTGATTCTCATGAGGTCATCTTCCTCTTTGGATTTCTACATTGTGGAACGCTGTGGAGCTCCTATGAGCTGACTACATGGACAAAGCATGTGAGTTTTCTAAGAATGATTCAGAGACCATTTAGAAAAAGACACACTCTCACTGAGCCAAATGAAGATGACATGAATTGTCCACTGTTTCTGCCGAGCCCCCAAATTGTAAGAGAACCCAAGTCCTTAAAATTAAAGGTATCTCTTTATCAATTAAATTAAGCAAGAGATAAGGAAAGTCAAATAAGGGATCCCTGGGTGGCGCAGCGGTTTGGCGCCTGCCTTTGGCCCAGGGCGCGATCCTGGAGACCCAGGATCGAATCCCACATTGGGCTCCCGGTGCATGGAGCCTGCTTCTCCCTCTGCCTATGTCTCTGCGCCTCTCTCTCTCTCTCTCTGTGACTATCATAAATAAATAAAAATTAAAAAAAAAAAGGAAAGTCAAATAATAAACATGGATTTTGGATTAATTCTTCTATAGCAAAAGAATTGCATATGGTTCTCCAGGAGTCAAATAAAATGGGAATCTAAATTACGTTTATAGTACTCTAAAATCCACTTAAAGCTGAGAATCATATGTTCACAAGAAATGAGCCATACTACCAATTAAAAGCTAACATATCCAAAGTAGATAATTTATCTTTGTTAACTTTAAGAATTCTTCCTAATGGCAAAAATAAACAATTATGACCTTGGGCTATAGTGGCACTTGAGCTAGAACTAGCAGGTCACAATAGTTTTTGCTCAGGAGGGCAGATGATCTAAATTAATTCCCATGTACTTAGTAACCAATATGCATGAATCTTATTTGCCACCCACATATGATTCTCATTCCTTAACACATGAGACAAATTCTTATACATTCCTCTTAAGTTATGGAACCTACAACAAGAAAGCTAGTTGGTAAACATCTGATCAATACTGAACTTCTACTTTCACACAGGAAACTATACATCTGAAGTAAGTAGGAACCTGCAAATCAGTTTGAGGAGCCAACTCCCAGAAACTAAGTGTCCCTAATGTGCCTGAAGGAAGTATTTGTGGAGGTAAAAATAGAACTTTCCAAACCGCGAGTGTATGTTATTATACAACATTTGGCTAGTCTAATGTAGCTTTATTAAGACATCTTAGCCTTCTTCAACAATTTCAAATTATTAAAAAAATACTTTTCTGATAAACTATAGGTTTTTCCAAAAAGAAAAATTTATAATAATTCTCTTCCACAAGAAACATTGCATTTTTCTGAAACACATATCTGAATTTGTTCAGTGATGTTTTACACTACCTGTGTCTATGATAGACCTTGTCCTTATTTATGTTTAGGCACATCATCCCAGATTATTTGTTTCTGTATTCTTATTTTTTGTCTCTTCATTGGAAAATATTGGTATCATTACAAGAGTAGCAGTTTTATAACCAGATATATGGATCTCATTTTCAGTCCTACAACTTACTATCTAAGGGACCCTGAGCCAACTCCTTAACTTTATGGAACCCAGTTGTTGTTGTTGTTTTAATTTGTAAAATGGGGATAATAATTAACTTACAGGGTCATTGTAAGGATCAAATGATAAAACATACATAAAACCTCTCTAATGGTTTCAAATGTCCTGGTCTTAGCTACTCAATGAATGGGATATTTTCTGTTTGTATGAGGTAGCACAGATATGCCCAATCTAATAATTAACAGTTGTCTAGACTATGAGGGAACATGTAAATATTCATTTGAAAATGATTATTGTAATTGCATATATGCAAACTAAAAATTAAATACAGTATATATTAGACTTCTAATAGCAGGCTCTAAGAAGACTAATTTAATCTGAAGCCTCATTCCTCCAGAGCTTATAAAAAATGTAGTATAAAAGCCAGATGATGTGAGGCCAAATGAGTTTTGTTTCTGATTCTCTGCCTGCGCCCTATCCAGAAAGACATAGCATGGTGACAAAATACAAAGGCCATAATCAGTCATCTTTCACTGGTCACCACCTGAAGTTCTAGGAAAATGTATATCTTCTTTTAAAGCACATAGTAAATGATAAGCAAAGAAGTTATTGAAAAGTATTTTAGGGATCCCTGGGTGGCGCAGCGGTTTGGCGCCTGCCTTTGGCCCAGGGCGCGATCCTGGAGACCCGGGATCGAATCCCACGTCGGGCTCCCGGTGCATGGAGCCTGCTTCTCCCTCTGCCTGTGTCTCTGCCTCTCTCTCTCTCACTGTGTGACTATCATAAATAAATAAAAATTAAAAAAAAAAAAAAAAAAAAGAAAAGTATTTTATAAATATACATGCCTGATGTAAATGACCAGCAATCGGGAAATATTTATTTACCATGTGAGAGACTGTAGAAAAGATGAATGACATGTGACCTTTGCCTTGAAGAAACTTCAGGCTGCTTTGGAAGACATGATCTTCAAATTGATCTCACTGCATTCTGAAAAATACAATGTCTATTTTTTTAATGAACTAAATTCATATAAGGAGGGAATTGACATGTTTTGCATACCTAATATGTACCAGGCATTGGGCATATTCTATCTCACTTGATCTTCACAGTAATGCTATGATATAGGTATCATTCTTCTCATTTTGTAGGTAAGAAAACTAAGACATACAGGCAAGATGACTTGGGATAAGGCCATATAATCACTAAGCCAATACAGGCCAAAGGCTCTGGTCCAATGTCCATGCTATTTTCATTACCACTGGGATGGAAAATGGGAGAAAAGAAATTATGAGATTACTTTGAAAGAAAGAATTTGCAAATGTTTATAACTGCTTGGATTTGGATAATATTCATGTCAAGATTTTATTAACACAACTACATAGTGCCTTTACTGGATTTTAATGAAATATTTCATAAATGAGACAAAGTAGGAGCAACAGGAAACAGAGATTCAATTAAATATGTTGAAAGAATCAGATTAGTTTATCCACCTATTTAAAAAGACTCAATAATTGGAATAAGTGTGTATTATTGTTCTTTTATACACTATTTTTAATGTTGGCATTTTAAATTTGGAAGGCCACACTGGGTGGGGGGGAAGCATTAAGCTAAAATATGGATTTGAGTTGTAGCCCTCAAATTACTATGGTATGATCTTGGGAAGCTCATTAATCGCTTTTAATCTTATATAATTATTATTACCTACTTACTTCATAGAGCCATCTACTCCCCCATATATTCACTATTAATTCAATTATTCATTCAACATACATTTATTGAACATTTACTAAGTGCCAGACACTGGAATTAAACTACACTCAACCTCCCCATTCACAAAATCCACAGTTTAGAAAGAGAGATTGACAGGAGTATAAAGGAATGTAGTAAAATGTGATGAGTCCTGTAAAGAAAACCTATCTGTCCATATTGGGCAGAAAAAGAGAGGTTACTTCTACTTGGTAAGAGATGGACTTGAAAGGACATCTCACTGGCACCCTGAGAGAGATAGGACAGGCATTATAAAAGAGGTTACACTTGAAGTGAGTCTTAAGCACAAGTAATTTTTCCCAGTGAATCTAGGGTGCAATGTTGGGAAGGGTATTCCAGTCAAAGGGAACCACATAAAGAAATAGTCAAAGATATGATATAGTGTGATCAACAAACTACATGCAGTTTGATTCAGCTGAAATGTAGGGTGGGAGGACAATGCAACTAGAGATGGGGCTAGAGATAATTTGCCATGCTGAGATGGTTTATTTTTATTCTATGTGTATTAGGAAATCTTAGAAATCTACAAGTTAGAGTGAAATGATCAGATTTGCATTTGAGAAAGACCATGGCTATAAAGAATCAGTATGAAAATACTGTAAGAAAACATATGAAGATGCATTGTAAACTGTAGATCACTATAAAATCACTATATAAATATTTGACTTTATTCTAAGTTCAATAAAAGTCATGATTTGCTATATTATAGACTGTGTGATTAATAAAACATGAATTCTCTGTAACTATGTGTTCATTTAAATAAACCTATGAAACAAAGCATTTTTTAAAATTAGAAATTAATTTGTAATAAATAACCAAAAAAAAAAAACTTATAAAAACTCTACCTTGTTCTAGAACTCTTATCTCAACAAAACATGTCCATAAAAAGAATAAATCAAAACACTGATGATCTTTGAAAATAACATGTGTTGGTAAGGATATGGAGAAATTGGAAGCCTTAGGGTGCCTTGGTGGCTCAGTCACTTAGGTATCCAACTCTTGATTTTGGCTCACATCATGATCTTGGGGTCCTGGGATGGAGTCCCATGTCAGGCGTGGTGCTCAGTGTGGAGTCTACTGCTTAGGATTCTCTCTCTCCCTCTCCTTCTGCTCCTCTCCTCACTCATGTTCTCTCTCTCCCTCTCTCAAATATAGATTAATAAATCTTAAAAGAAAATAAGTTGGAACCCTTAAGCAATGTTGGTAGGATGTAAAATGGTGCAGCCACTATAGAAAACATTATGGCAGTTCCTCAGAAAATTAAAAATATAATTACCATATGATCTAGCAATTCTAGTTCTGGGTATACATCTAAAAAATTTGAAATCAGGGTCTTGTAGAGATAATTGTACTCCCATATTCATGGGAGCATTATTGACAATAACTGAAAGGTAGAAGCAGTCACAGTATCCATCGATGGATAAATAGATGAAGTGTGGTGTATTCATACAATGAACTATTTATTTCCTTAAAAAAAAAAGGAAATTTTGACACATGCTACAATATGGATAAACCTTGGGGATATTATGTTAAATGAAATACACAAAAAGACAAATAATGTCTGAATCCACTTCTATGAGATATATAGATAATTTGAATTCATAGAAACAAAGTAGAATGGTGTTGCCAGGTACTACAGGGAGGAAGAAACAAAGAGTTGTTGTTTGATGGGCATAGAACTTTAGTTTTACGAGATGAAAAAATTCTGGAGATTGGTTATTCAATAACATGAATATATTTACAACAACTATATATACGTAGAAATGGTTAAGATAATAAGCTTTATTAAGCATATTTTACTACAGTTAAAAATATATTGGTGATTATTAATAGATTAAAAATGCATTAAAGAGATGTATGAATAGTGATCATCTTATGGATGCGTTAGTTTAAAAACATTTATAGGGGATCCCTGGGTGGCGCAGCGGTTTGGTGCCTGCCTTTGACCCAGGGCGCGATCCTGGAGACCTGGGATCGAATCCCACATCGGGCTCCCAGTGCATGGAGCCTGCTTCTCCCTCTGCCTGTGTCTCTGCCTCTCTCTCTCTCTCTCTCTCTGTATGACTATCGTAGATAAAAACAAAAACAAAAACAAAACTAAAAAACATTTATAGTGTGAAGATTTTATTTTTCTGTGTTTTTTGGTTGGGGGAGGTAGTGGTTTTCAGTTAAAGAAAATTTTATATTTTTTATATTACCACTAGATATTACATTAAACTAAATTAGTATGTACTTTTGGAACATTAAGAAGGGAATAAAATTATTTTATCCATTACCTTAAATTAAATAGTATCTTTAAATAAGCAAAAATACCACAAATACTTTGTGTTTTCACAATCACTTGACAATAAATTCAAGAACAGAAATTAAGGAGAAAAATATTCAAATGAAGTTATATAAGGATTATAGTACAAGCAAATCAGCCTGTTACAAATGTCAAACTCATTTTCTTTCAGTATAATGATGTAGGATTTGCCCTACTAAGTTGTGTGGGTCTACCTTGCTTCTCCACTTTCATCAGGATAGTTAGAAATTATTTCCAACTTATTGACAAGATGGTTTCGAAACCTGAGTGTGAATAAGAATCACATGGAGAATTTGTGAAACTTGCAGATCCCTGGGCACCATCCCCTTCCACCAGATTCTGGTTCAGTAGGTCATTTTAGACACAGTATAGATGGCAGGGGAGGATTCTGACACTTGAAATTCACAAACTATACTTTGAGATAAACTGCATTGCAAACGATTAGTAAAAACAACCCATCCCACATGTAGCTTGAATGTCCAGATACAGCTGTTAAATGGTCGGTTTTAATAGCCAGATTCTTTTTAAAGTCAAAAAAGGAAAATCCGGGCAAACCCTTAGCGGTGCTGCACCGCCTTCAGCCCAGGGCGTAATCCTGGAGACCCCGGATGGAGTCCCACGTCGGGCTTCCTGCATGGAGCCTGCTTCTCCCTCTGTCTCTCTCTCTTTCTCTCCCTGTCTCTAATAAATAAATAAAATTTAGGAAAAAGGAAAATCTATGTCTTGCTATATTTATCCTCTAAGCAAGGTCGCCCACAAATTGAACATGAGCCCACAGGTCAGATTGAGGTCTAAGATGGCTGTGACTGTGACATGAACTTGAAGAGATTCCCAGCAGCAGCAGTATTACCTATCAGCTCTTCGGAAAACTTCTCTACTCTCCCAAATTCAGAACAGATCATTCTCAGAAATTTAAATTAGTTTAGGGATGTCTGCTGGTGTCCTCTGAAAATGACCAAAGTAGATAGAAGAAAAAAGGGAGACCTGTCAATGAATTTCACAGCTAAAATTTGATGCTTAAGGGGGTCTAACACTCTAAATTTACAGGTGAGAAAACAGGTGGCAAAAGTAAACAAAAAAATAAGGAACTTACTGAAAACCACATTAATGGATTTTCCTGGACCCTATCTCAAATAATAGTCCCACACCTTTTAATTCCTTGTGTAATGTTGGATTGCTATCTTTCCATACACAATAATATATAAGGAGCAAACCAATTATATACATCTTTTCTAACACCTGAATGACAAAAGGAATTTTCACAGAGATCTGGCCACTTGGGATCTGGCAATCTGCCTTATAATTACGTCATTTAAAAATTTTAATCTGACCTCTCTTTTTCCATGACTTCATTGGTCATGAATAATGACAGGGATGCAAATTTTCTAACTAAAATTTCACATATTATGGAAATAAGCCTGGTGGGTGAACAACAACAAAATATTGACAAATAGTCTCATATTTGAAGGAAATTCATTAATCTTTTTGTTGATAAAATATATCATTTGTTTTTAGTTGCTCCTAGATTTTTATGCTGTATCAATCAGTGGCTGATTTGATAAATAACTATCAATTGTAGCAATAGGTTAATAACAATATGACAGGAAAAAAAGAAACCGCCATTTCATATAGTCAGAGAGGACCAGAAGATTTCATTTTCTGCTATAGAAAATGGGTAAAGAAAATGAAATATATACCCTTTATTGCAAATGAATAAACAGATCACAGTGAAAAATGGCATAAGTATCAACAAAATGAAAAAATTAATTGCTTCCTAGATTCAAAGCTGGTTGCTTCTTGTAAGTCACTTCATACTCTTTCAAGAAATAAAGCATAAGTAAATGCATGTACACACACACACACGTATATAACTATTTGTCTCTTTCACTTCACATTCATTCAATTCATTCAACAAACATTTACGGAGTGTCCACCAAGTGCCAGGCCCCAGTGTGAGTAACATAGGAGCCAGCAAGACATACCAGGTTGCTGGCCTGTGAAGCTGATAACCCAGAGGGAGGAAGACAGACAATGGCAAGAAAGCAAAGAGATATACAAGATAATGTCAGAAAGTGATAAGCTCTCTGGAAGGCTTGATAAGATCAGTGAGGGACTGGCTAGAAAAAGGTGATTCTGATGGGAGGACCTCTCTGAAGAGGTGGTATGTGAGCCTGAGTCAGGAACAAAGAGAAAGGGCCTGCCAGTGTAAAATGTGTGGGAAGAACATCTGGGCAGAGCAAACAGAAAGTACAGTGGTCAGCCCAGAAGCAGGAATCAACTGGCGAGTGAGCACAGGGAATGGGCCAAGTGAGTAGAGGATGACGTTGGCAAGGGAGGCAGCCACCAGATCATGCTGAGCTCTAGGGATTATTCTGATGCTACAAAAACAGTAAGTGTCAGAGCT
The DNA here is from genome assembly GCF_905146905.1 of Nyctereutes procyonoides. NCBI lineage: Eukaryota > Metazoa > Chordata > Mammalia > Carnivora > Canidae > Nyctereutes > Nyctereutes procyonoides. The sequence goes on along the minus strand of NW_026575021.1, from coordinate 7,174,005 downwards.
TGGATCTTACAGTTCAAGGTTCGTCTGTTTCCCTCCTTGCCACTCTGCTTCAGTGGGGAGCATGGGAGGGAATAGCCACTCACCCACATAAAACACAGGCTGACCAAGCTCTGAAAGGCATAGAAGAGGTGACCATGCCCCATCTTTGCCCCACTCTGCCTTTCTGGATGTGGCTGCTTCCTGGGATTCTTTTGCTCTGATTTCTATCACTCCCATCTTGTCCAAATCCTTAAACTATGGTGGTCCATACATGGACAAAGAAATATTCCTGCCCTTGTTTCTCTTTGGCAAATACTCTTGTCCTTATTTGAGATGAGCAAACATTTTTAAAGAAAAAATTTACTAAATGTGAAAGGGAAAATGGATTTCCAAAGTATAGGTTTCTGAACACAAGATCAATCTATTTCATTTATCCAGCCTTGATGGACCAGCAGAGATCCTCAGATACCTTGCCCAGCTTTTTTCTGATCCAAGTTCCACCTGTCATTTAGTATTGGGTATTGGGGACCTATCTGGTTTCCAGGTCCTGGAAGATGGTCTAACTATTCAGTCTGTGTCATTCTGAGATAAGTTCCCAAAAAATTAATTAAACTTTTATTATTTAGTAAGGGAAACTATTTCCTTCTGATATATAAAGAACAAATGCATCTATCTACCCTTTCGAGTTTACTGTGGTGATAATAAATTAGATTAACTCCATAGATCTCTCAAGAAAATTGATCTCATTGCATTATACTCAACTTTCATATTTAAAGTCTTTAAGTAAAAGGCAATTCAAGGCCATCTGAGTCAGGTGCAGAGTGTGAGATTCAAGATTGGAATTATAAATGTTCTAAGGGGGAAAAAAGCATGAGGCAGAGTGGGTCAGCATAGATAATGTCAGAAAGTCAGAGAGCTTATTACTTTCTGACATTATCTTGTGACATTATATTCCTCTTGAAGGAATTTTGAGTTGGACCTTTGTACTTCACTAGTATATATCCTAATGGCAAAAAAGAATTACAAAGTAATCTTAAATTGCATTCAAGAATCTTACTGTTAGTAATAATAGTGACATCGTTATTCTGAAAGCATTACATATGTAATAGGATAAAGCAAATAAATATCTTGTTAATGCCATTAGGAACCAAGATTTCAACTGTAACATAAAATAATACAAGTATAAAATCAAACATGTTACATAATCTCAGATTTGAACTAGAAATATCAGTATCAATTATGAGATTGTTTCCTCTGAAAAGCACACATTTTCTAGCTCTGTACACTGTAAAAGCCTAGAAGCAATGACAATTCGATATCAAAGAGCACCCTTAGAATATAAAAAATAGTGAAAGGGAATAAAGGGGAAAGGAGTGAAAATATCAGTGAGGATGACAGAACACGAGAGACTCCTAACTCCAGGAAATGAATAAGGGGTAGTGGAAAGGGAGGTAGGCGGGGGAACGGGGTGACTGGGTGACGGGCACTGAGGGGGGCACTTGACAGGATGAGCACTGGGTGATATGCTCTATGTTGGCAAATTGAACTCCAATAAAAAAATAGATATAAATAAATAAATATGTTTATAAATGGAAAAAAAAAACAAAGAGCCCCCTTAGCCCTCAGATTATGATTCCTAGATATTATTTGTCACTAAAAGGAACTAGATATCCTTACAGAAATATCTAGTTCCAGGTCTAGAGGAGGAAAGATACAAAATGAGACTGCTTCAATTTATATCAGAAAGAAAGGAAACACTTCAAAATTACTAGGTTATTCCCAAAAGCACAAGAACCAATGTGAAGTTAAAGTGATTTTTAAAAAAAAGGTCTACAATTAAGAACCAAAAGGCTAATGATTGCAATAGATTGATACACTATCAGAAAGGTGAGGTCAAATGATAACCAGGTAAGCTTAATTCCAAAGGATAAAGAGCCCCTCCAAAGAGAGATGAGTTGACACAGTGTGGGAGGAAGAGGTAGCTACCCAAAAAGCAGGTTAAGAGAAAACAACTGAAATTTCAAAGAATACTTAAAGGCTAAGTGTGGGCTATCATAATACCTAACAATCTCTAGGATTCTGAACTTTCTCACCAGCTATTTCCATAGGCATCCACTGTGTGCTCACAAAAAAGACTGGGGTCAGGGTGGAAGAATTGGGAGAACCTCTCTAATCCAGATAACGCACTGACATGAAAACCCATCTGCTTCAAGACTCTTGACTCTTAAAAAGCAAAAACCATTAGGTTCTAGGGGAAGAAAGGAAACATTCTACCTCATGGTCCCAGACAAAGACCTCCGCCCATTGGAAGAGAAATAGGAAGTCCTCTACCCTCCCACATTCCAAGAGTATGCTCTCTACCACTGAGGAAGAGACAGAAATAAAGGCTATCTGCTGCTGGAAAAGGGGAAAGGAAACCTATTCAGGCCTAGGATCCTGCACTGGTATAAAGCAAAGATCTTCAACTATTGGAGGTGAGATGAGAAACTTGCTCCTACCAAAGTTCCTCACCAATACAAGGCAAAGTGCATTGGCATGAATGGGTAGAAAGACTGAGAAAGCTTTAGGACTGAGGCCCAGGCACACAGTACTCATTCCTCACTGAAAACAGAGCACAAAAACTGAGAAAGCCCATGTCCCGATCATAATTATGGCACTAAGTAACAAGTAATAACAGTATGTCACTTTGTGGGGAGTGGGGAGATAAGAGCATAAAGACAAAACCTCTTTGTGGCACAAATGTGCAGGGCCCAGTGAAGGCTGAGGGTGGAGCAGGAAAATTAAGAAAAATCCTTTTTTCATGTCAGGTTCCACACCAAGTACAAGTATCAGTAACCCTCTGATGGAGGAATTTGAAGTCTATGTTGTACTTAGGTTAAGTACAACAACAATAAATCCAGCTAAACTACTGACTAACCTGACAGAAAAGGAAACACGTTCATTTCCAGATGTAACCGCTTTTTTACCTTAGTCTCTGATGTTGTTTTACACATTTCTGACATTCAATTAAAAAAAAAATAAGAGATCCAAAAAGCAACTAAAACCAAGTCATTATCAAGCTAAAGCAGCTACAAGAGGTAGAAACAGATGTTAAAACTAATAGAGATTTAAATAATTATGATTAATATGTTAAATCCTCTAGTAGAACAGAATTGAATGACAGATGGAGAATTTTAGCAAAGAGATGGAATATATATGAGATGGTCAAATAGAAATTCTAGGAATATAGGGCACCTGAGTGGCTCAGTCAAATGTCTGACTCTTGATTTCAGCTCAGGTCATGATCTCAGAGTCATGAGACTGAGCCCTGTGTTGGGCTCCTTGCTGAGTGTGGTGCCGGCTTAAAATTCACTCTCTTTCCCTCTCCCTTTGCCCCTCCCCACCAACTCATGCATGCACGTGTTCTCTCTCTAAAAAAAGAAAAAAAGAAAAGAAATTCTAGAAATTAAAAAAGACACAGCATCAGCGTTAAATAATTCTTTCAACAGACTTATTAGACAACTGGATGTAACAGAGGAAAGAATCAGTGAACTTGAAAATAAATCAGCAGACATTATCTCAACTGAAACTCAAAGTGAGGGCAGCCCTGGTGGCTTAGCGGTTTAGTGCCGCCTTCAGCCCAAGGCCTGATCCTGGAGACCCGGGATTGAGTCCCACATCAGGCTCCCTGCATGGAGCCTGCTTCTCCCTCTGCCTGTGTCTCTGCCTCTCTCTCTCTCCCTCTCTCTCACTTTCTCTCATGAATAAATAAATAAAATCTTAAAAACTCAAAGTGAAAACAAAGTGGGGGAAAAACAAACAATAGCAAAAACAATAAAGACCCAGACCATCTAAGAGTTTTGGAGATAATATCAAATGGTGTAATATGGATGTAATTGGAGTACCAGAGGGAGAAGGAAGAGAGAACAGTTCAACAGAAATATCTATAGAGATGGATAATGGCTGAGAATTTTTCCAAAATTAATAACAACAAACACAAATCCAAAACGTTGAGAGAACCCCAAGTGAGGAAAATTGGAAAAGAAATATTCCCAACCAAATTACAAACTGCTAAAAACAAAAGGAAAAAAAAAAACCTTAGGGAAGTAGAAAAAAAGCATTATATACAGAGAACAAAGGCATGAATGATGATCATCAAAAAGTATGTAAACCAAAATATAGAAATGTCTTTAAAATACTTAAACAAAAACAGTAACAAAAGTCAACTCATTATTCCAGAATTCTGCATCCGGTAAAGTATATTTCAAAATGAAGGTGAGAAGTGGGACTTCCAGAATGATAGAGTAAGGAGCTCAAATGCCAGCGAAACAATTTGACTAGTTAAAGAGAAATTTTTATTTATTTAAAGTCTCTAGAAATTGTCCTAAGGGTATACAGCAAATGGAGAAACATTCATTCAAGAAAATCTACTAAATATCAGGAAAAATAGTAGTATTTGAACCATAACCTACTTCACTGTTCCTCCCAGCTCTTCCTTACAGAAATTCTATTCATGTGCAGCCAAGAAAATGGGAGTTCCATCTCCTTGCCAGCTCCCAGTCTGGGACTACAGTTTCAGTCCAAGATGGGCAGGGTGCAGATGTTTCTCATCTATTCTAGGAAGCTCTGTTCTAGGTAAGTGTGCCTAAGAGGATCAGGTCTCTCCTCCTCTGCCCAGCCCTCTATTCATAATGCAGAAGCTCTACCCCAGGCAGAGGCCAAATATACTAGAGCCCCAATCACCTCCACTCCAGCTCTACTCATAGGGTGGAGGTCCCATGCCTGGAGGGGTATGCTGAGAAGACCATGGGCTGCCAACTCCCTCCCCCTCCCACCACAGTGCATACTCACAGAGCAGGGGTGTCATTCCAGGGAAAGTAGGTCCCCAAAACCAAATGTGGTAGAGTGGTACAGGGGTTCTGTCCTGGAGGAAAGGCAGCCCATTTGGAAAAAGAGCTTTGAAGCTCTGAGAAAACTGACTTTATTTGGAACTGGGAGTGCAGAACTCCATCCCTAAGGGCATTTCTGAAAAATAATACAGATCTTTGTGGAGGGCAATTAAGAAGAGGCTGGCAGCTCCTTGATACAGCAAAACAGCAAAGCAGCTAGAAGTTTAATGGGTGTCTTGGGTCAGAGTCAACCCTGGGGATCTGGAAGGCAGTGCAAATATACTCGGCTGCCCCCCCCCCCCCGTTGGAGCCCTCAGGAGATGGGGCAAACTTGAAAGCACTTCTCAAGCTGGACACAGAATTATCAACACAGGAGAGAAGACTCAATGGCATAAGGGGCTTAAATACAACCTCGGACCAAACAGACAGAACAATAAGCCACTCTAAGGGGCAACTCCTAGGAAAACAGGCTTAAAAATAACACCACAGTCATCCCTTGCAGCCTCTGAACATCAAGGTTTGCATCCCCCATAGAACAAATACAATTAGAAATAAGAGGCTTAATCTTCCCTGTTGAAAACAAGGAAAGAGAGTTCTCTTGCTTATTTTTTCCCAGGTCACTTACTTTAGGAGACTCGTAAAGCTAAGTACTTTCTCCTCTCTTTGAAATGTATATAAATCCTTTTGGAGACTAGATCAGCCTTTTTCTGCTCTGTGACCCAGTAAGGTCTGGAAAGACCTGGGAGCCATCAAGGGAGAGAGCACTCCTCTCTCCCAGTCTCTGCGGGGAGGTAGGAGTCTAAATTCAGTAGGGCCCTGTTCCAGGTTGCAAAACTACATCCTGTCATAAAGAGAAGTTTGTTTTCCTCCTGGATAAAGTCAACACAGATGGCCACTCCAATTACCAGGTAAAGCGAGTATGAACTATGTGTGCCAAAGGTGCTGCCAAGTCTTCTTACTTGACAAGACATTGTTTACCTGGAAAACATGCGCATAATTTGTTGTACCTGCTTGGTGATATATCAGGGTGAGATTTCTTTCAGTCTTTGCCATGTCCTAGCGGATTGCTTCTGACGCACATGACATGCTGGCTTAATGTTTATTCAATAACAAAACTGTTTTCTCTCTCTGCTATGTCTGTGGAGAGGTTTTCTGTGTTGGGAGGAGATTTTGTTTTTAATTATATTTCCCTTAGACCTCTCAGGAGCCATCAAAAAAGGAAGCTCCAACCTACTAGCTCCTCGCTGAAAAAGTATAACAACAACAAAGTTAACTCCCTAAACTCTGAATGGTAAAGTGGCCTCCAAACCACACACATCTCGCATGGTAAAAGTTAAACCTCTAAGTGGCTAAGGCTTAGCCACAAACTTTGACCAACTTTGTTCTTTTTCAAGATTGTCTTGGCTATTCTGAGTCCTCAAATTTCTCAAGGAGGTTTTGAAAATGACCCTAAGCAAAGCACCTATATTAGGGGATGATCTTACAACCTCAAACCTAACAGGACATTAGCATACACCATAATTTGTACAGTAAATTTTAAAATAGTTTTAAAAACTACTTGCTCTGCTTATAAGTGAGAAAACATTTACTCTCCCAGGAGGCTCTCTTTCCTCATTGCCTGTCCAAACCTTTTCCATTCTTTAAGATTCAGTTCACATTCTATCTGACCACTGCAGATCACATTACTACCCTTCCCTAAACAGCTACTTATCTACCATTTATATAAGGCAACAGAGTACTTATTTATATGTGGTCTTATTCTCAAATAGTGGCAGCAAACTCTTCAAGAATAGAGACAATGTCAAATCTTTTAATTCCTACCTGCTTTAACTTGAAACTTCAATCTTTGTTGGATTGAATATTACTCTTTAAAGTTTTTCTCACACCATGAGATATATTTATACCTTAAATAAATTAAAAAAAATACTTTCTAAAAAATACTTTCTTAAATAGACAATCTAGCATAATGTTAGGCACAATAGTATGTAACTGACATCTTTGTTAAATTTAATTAGGAGTTGAGGGGTTGCAGCTAATATCCGGAACATTTTTCTTTGTGCTAGGCAATGACCTTGGTGCTTTGCATGAATAATTTTATGTAATTAAATGTAATAAAATGTGAATCACATGTGAACATTATTACACATTTCGGATGTGAAAATAAGGTATGTTATTTTTATCAACTTAAAAATGTTGGTTAAGGGACACCTGGGTGGCTCAGTGGTTGAGCATTTGCCATCGGCTCAGGGTGTGATCCCGGGACCCAGGATGAGTCCCACATCGGGCTCCTTACAGGGGGTCTGCTTCTTCCTCTGCCTCTCTCTCTCTCTCTCTCTCTCTCTCTCTCTCTTTATTCATGAGAGACATGTCTCTCATGAATAAATAAATGAAATGTTGGCTAAATGATTTAGCTACATGAGTGCATTCCTCAGAGTCCCAACTGCTGTCTTGACCCACTCCATCACCACAAAAATCTCAAACTGAAAACACTGAATACATTTTATAACATTGCTAAGCATATTCTCCAATAACTTATAGTATATTTATTTTTAAAATATGCCTACAAAAATTTTGTAATTGTTCTAAAAATGCTTTCATTTTATGCATTTAAATTATGCCATGGAGTAAACAATAATTTACTCCAAAATAATTATTATTTTATCTCTTTCTGTGGTGCCTTCCCTTAGTACCTCAGAGTTTGGTTTATTCATATTAGATTCATATGACTGTCAAAATATTTAACTGTGGATGCCAGAAATATTTTTCAGATCAGGGCAAATAGTTAGTGGAATTTTTTTTTTACTATTTTTCTACAAAAATAGTTACTGGAAAATATTTGCTAAAAATATTCATTGTGAAATGTGGTAGAATGATTTAATGTTGGAACCAAAGCTTTAACTCAAATATTATTGGCATCAGTAAGTGCATGAGTCATTAAGTGGAATAAGAAAGGTACAGCACATATCAGTATTGAATTTTTCAAAATATTTCAGAAAGTTACAAAGTTAAATAAAATAGCTTATAGTATACTTGTATGTCTCATAGCATTTAGCACATTGTAACAATAAATGCAACTTTTAAAAAATCACATTACTATAGAACTGTCAATATTTCTGATGGTAAGATTTAATGAGTGATGGGGACAAATTACTTGCATGTTAGTCTTTTGTAACAGGCTTAACTATCACATATTTTAAATATTGACTCATGCATATACCTATCATCTCAACCTCTGCCTTTATGTTCACAGGGTGTTCTTACTGCATTAGTCTCTCTCCAAATTTTCCCTTTTTATAAGGACACTAGTCAATATTGAATTAGGGTCCACTCTAATAATCTCATTTTTAACTTGATTGTCACCATAAACACCCTATATCTAGGTAAGGCCATATTGTAAGGTACTGGGGGTTAGGATTTCAAGGTATAAATTTGGGATGAACACAATTCAACTAATAACACCAGGATTATTGCCATTAGTAAAGCTTTCTGGATTTCCCACAGATCCTTGAATTTCATAAGTATTTTTTATACCAAGTATCTTTCATGCCAAGTCTATAAAATATTTTTATTAGTAATACATCTAATTAAAGACAAATATCTTAATTCAACAAGAACTGAGATTCACCATATCAATTCAAGGAGAAAGTTATTAATGCAACCATTAATATCTTCTAGTACTCAATATACTATATATATTACATTACTAGTGTAACCACTTTATGGGCACTAGTGGGGATAAAATCTTCATACATACTGTGGCATTGTGGAAAGAGCTGTGGACTGGAAGTCAAGAAGTACAGAGCCAGATCCTAACTCTGACATTCACTCACCAAGAGATCATTTACCAATTGCCATTGTCTCTTCTTATGGAGGAGGTTTTTTTTTTTGTATATTTTTTTATTGGAGTTCAATTTGCCAACATACAGCATAACACCCAGTGCTCATCCTGTCAAGTGCTCCCCTCAGTGCCCATCACCCAGTCCCCTGTTCCCCTGCCCACCTCCCTTTCCACTACCCCTTGTTTGTTTCCCAGAGTTAGGAGTCTCTCATGTTCTGTCTCCCTCTCTGATATTTCCCACTCATTTCCCCTTTAATCCCTTTCATTATTTTTTATATTCCCCAAATGAATGAAACTATGTAACATTTGTCCTTCTACAATTGACTTACCTCACTCAGCATAATACCCTCTTGTTCCATCCACATTGAAGCAAATGGTGGGTATTCGTCGTTTCTAATGGTTGAGTAATATTCCATAGTATATATAGACCGCATCTTTATCCATTCATCTTTTGTTGGACACCAAGGCTCCTTCCACAGTTTGGCTATTGTGGACATTGCTGCTATGAACATCGGGGTGCAGGTGTCTCGGTTTCACTGCATCTGTATCTTTGGGGTAAATCTCCCGTAGTGCAATTGCTGGGTCATAGGGTAGCTCTATTTTTAACTCTTTGAGGAACCTCCACACAGTTTTCTGGAGTGGCTGTGCCAGTTCACATTCCCACCAACAGTGCAAGAAGGTTCCCCTTTCTCCACATCCTCTCCAACATTTGCTGTTTCCTGTCTTGTTAATTTTCACCATTCTCACTGGTGAGAGGTGGTATCTCATTGTGGTTTTGATTTATATTTCTCTGATGGCAAGGGATGAGGAGCAGTTTCTCATGTGCTTGTTGGCCATGTGTATGTCTTCCTCTGTGAAATTTCTGTTCATGTCTTTTGCCCATTTCATGATTGGATTGTTTGTTTCTTTGCTGTTGAGTTTAATAAGTTCTTTATAGATCATGGATACTAGCCCTTTATCTGATAGGTCATTTGCAAATATCTTCTCCCATTCTGTAGGTTGTCTTTTAGTTTTGTTGACTATTTCTTTTGCTGTGCAGAAGCTTTTTATCTTAAGTCCCAATAGTTCATTTTTTGCTTTTGTTTCCCCTGCCTTCATAGATGTATCTTGCAAGAAGTTGCTGTGGCCAAATTCAAAAAGGGTGCTGCCTGCGTTCACCTCTAGGATTTTGATGGATTATCTCACATTTAGATCTTTCATCCATTTTGAGTTTATCTTTTTGTATGGTGTAAGAGAATGGTCTAGCTTCATTCCTCTGTGTGTGGCTGTCCAATTTTCCCAGCACCATTTATTGAAAAGACTGTTCTTTTTCCAGTGGATAGTCTCTCCTGCTTTGCCGAATATTAGTTGACCAAAGAGCTGAGGGCCCATTTCTGGGTTCTCTATTCTGTTCCATTGACCTATGTGTCTGTTTTTGTGCCAGTACCATACTGTCTTGATGATCACAGCTATGTGGTACAACCTGAAATCTGGCATTGCTGGCATTGTGATGCCCCTGGCTCTGGTTTTCTTTTTCAATATTCCCCTGGCTATTCGGGGTCTTTTCTGATTCCACACAAATCTTAAGATTATTTGTTCCAACTCTCTGAAGAAAGTCCATGGTATTTTGACAGGGATTGCATTGAATATGTAAATTTCCCTGGGTAGCATAGACATTTTCACAATATTAGTTCTTCCAATCCATGAGCATGGAATATTTTTCCATCTCCTTGTGTCTTCTTCAATTTCTTTCAGAAGTGTTCTGTAGTTTTTAGGGTATAGATCATTTACCTCTTTGGTTAGGTTTATTCCTAGGTATTTTATGCTTTTGGGTGCAATTGTAAATGGATTGATTCCTTAATTTCTCTTTCTTCAGTCTCATTGTTAGTATATAGAAATGCCACTGATTTCTGGGCATTCATTTTGTATCCTGCCACAGTGCCGAATTGCTGTATGAGTTCTAGCAATCTTGGGGTGGAGTTTTTTGGGTTTTGCGAAGAGGGAGAGTTTGACTTCTTTGCCACTTTGAATGCCTTTTATTTCTTTTTGTTATCTGATTGCTGAGGCTAGGACTTCTAGTACTATGTTGAATAGCAGTGGTGAGAGTGGACATCCCTGTCATGTTCCTGATCTTAGGGGAAAAGCTCCCAGTGTTTCCCCATTAAGAATGATATTTGCTGTGGGCTTTTCGTAGATGGCTTTTAAGATGCTGAGGAATGTTCACTCTATCCCTACATTCTGAAGAGTTTTGATCAGGAATGGATGCTGTATTTTTGTCAAATTCTTTTTCTGCATCTATTGAGAGGATCATATGGTTCTTGTTTTTTCCCTTGTTGATATGATCTATCACGTTGATTGTTTTATGAGTGTTGAACCAACCTTGCATCCTGGGGATAAATCCCACTTGGTCACGGTGAGTAATCTTCTTAATGTACTGTTGGATCCTATTGGCTAGAATCTTGTTGAGAATTTTTGTATCTGTGTTCATCAGGTCTATAATTACATTGGTCTATAATTATCCTTTTTGGTGGGGTCTCTGTCTGGTTTTGGAATTAAGGTGATGCTGACCTCATAAAACGAGTTTGGAAGTATTCCATCCCTTTCTATCTTTTGGAATAGCTTTAGTGGAATAAGTATTGTTTCTTATTTAAACATTAGATAGAATTCCCCTGGGAAGCCATCTGGCCCTGGACTTTTGTGTATTGAGAGGTTTTTGATGACTGCTTCAATTTCCTCCCTGGTTATTGGCCTGTTCAGGGTTTCTGTTTCTGCCTGTTCCAGTTTTGGTAGTTTGTGGTTTTCCAGAAATGTGTCCATTTCTTCTAGATTGCCTAAATTTTTGGCGTATACCTTCTCATAATACGTTTTTAAAATCATTTGTATTTCCTTGGTATTTGTTGTGATCTCTCCTTTTTAATTCGTGATTTTATTAATTTGAGTCTTTTTTCTTTTTAATAAGGCTGGCTAATGCTTTATCTATTAATTCTTTCAAAGAACCAGCTTTCAAAAAACCAGGTTTTGTTGATCTCTTCTACAGTTCTTCTGGTCTCTATTTCACTGAGTTCTGCTTCAAACTTTATTAACTCTCTTCTGCTTGTTTAGGTTTTATTTGCTGTTCTTTCTCCAGCTCCTTTAGGTGTGAGGTTAGCTTGTGTATTTGAGTTTTTTCCAATTTTTTGAGGGATGCTTGTATTGCATATTTCCCTGTCAGGACTGCTTTTGCTGTATCCCAAAGATTTTGAATGGTTGTATCTTCATTTTCATTAGTTTCCATGAATCTTTTTAATTCTTCTCTAATTTCATGGTTGATCCATTCATCTTTTAGCAGGATGCTCTTTAACTTCCACGTGTTTGAGTTTCTTCCAAATTTCTTCTTGTGATTGAGTTCAAGTTTCAAATCATTATGGTCTGAAAATATGCAGAGGACAATCTCAGTCTTTTGATATTGGTTGAGACCTGATTTGTGACCCAGTATGTGGTCTATTCTGGAGAAAGTTCCATGTGCACCTGAGAAGAATGTGTATTCAGTTGCGTTTGGATGCAAAGTTCTGTAAATATCGTTGAAATCCATCTGGTCCAGTATATCATTTAAAGTTCTTGTTTCTTTGGAGTTGTTGTGCTTAGATCTGTCATTTGCTGAAAGTGGCATGTTGAAGTCTCCTACTATTAGTGTATTATTATCTAAGTATGTCTTTTCTTTGGTTATTAATTGATATACTTGGCAGCTCCCACATTCGGGGCATAAATATTCATGATTGTTAGGTCTTCTTGTTGGATAGACCCTTTAAATATGATAGAGTGTCCCTCTTCATCTCTTACTACAGTCTTTGGGATGAAAACTTTTATCTGTTATGATGATTGCTACCCCAGCTTTCTTTTGAGGACCATTTGAATGGTAAATGGTCTCCAACCTTTCATTTTCAGACTGTAGGTATCCTTAGTCTAAAATGAGTCTCTTGTAGACAGCAAATAGATGGGTCTTGCTTTTTTATCCAGTCTGAAACCCTGCGTCTTTTATGGGATCATTTAGCCCATTCACATTCAGAGTTACTATTGAAAGATATGAATTTAGTGTCATCGTAATACCTATTCAGTCCCTGTGTTTGTGAAATTTTTCTTTGGGCTTCCTCTTTCTTTTACAGGGTCCCCCTTAATATTTCTTGCAGAGCTGGTTTGATGGTCAGATATTCTTTTAGTTTCTGCCTATCTTGGAAGCTCTTTATCTCCACTTCTATTCTGAATGACAGGCTTGCTGAATAAAGTATTCTTGGCTGCATGTTCTTCTCATTTAGTACCCTGAATATATCCTGCCGGCCCTTTCTGTCCCGCCAGGTCTCTGTGGAGAGGTCTGCTGTTAATCTAATATTTCTCCCCATATAAGTTAGGGATCCCTTGTCTCTTGCTGCTTTAAGGATTTTCCTTTAACCTTTGGAATTTGCACGTTTCGCTATTAAATGTCGAGGTGTTGAACGGTTTTTACTGATTTGGGGGGGAACCTCTCTATCTCCTGGATCTGAATGCCTGTTTCCCTCCCCAAATTAGGAAAGTTCTCAGCTATAATTTGTTCAAATATGCTTTATGTCCCTCTGCCCCTCTCGGTGTCTCTGGAACCCCAATTATATGTAGATTTTTCCTTCTGAGGCAATCATTTATTTCCCTTAACCTTCCCTCATGGTCTTTTGTTTTCCTCTTTTTTCCTCAGCTTCCTTCCTTGCCAACTTGTCTTCTGTCACTCACTCTTTCTTCTACCTCATTAACCCCCATTGTTAGGACCTCCGGTTTGGACTGCATCTCATTTAATTGATTTTTAATTTCAGTCTGATTAGATCTAAATTCTGCAGTCATGAAGCCTCTTGATTCCTTTATGCTTTTTTCCAGAGCCACCAGTAGCTTTATAATTGTGCTTCTGAATTGGCTTTCTGACATCGAATTGTAATCCAAATTCTGTAACTCTGTGGCAGAGGACTGTTTTGATTCTTTCTTTTGTGGTGAGTTCTTCTTTCTAGTCATTTTGCTCAGTGCAGAGTGGCTGTATGAGTGGGCTGAGTCAATAATATCAACCACAACCTAAGTAAATTTCACCCTAGATGATTCTGATGAGGTCAGAGACCAGAAATTGAAAACAAAGCTCAGAACGAAATAAAACAAAAGGACTGCTAAAGTGAAAAACAAATTTTAAAACAAAGTAGTAAAAAATAAAAGGCCAAGAATGCCAAAGAATAAGAGAAAGAGAAAAAGAAAAAGAAAAAGATAAAAGAAAGAAAGAGGAGAAGAAAAAGGTGGGGGGGGGGGACTGGGAGATGGTGGTGGTGACGAAGTTGTAGTGGAGAGAGAATTTAGTCTGCCTGAGGGGTTCTAGAGGGTGATCCTCTTGGTTCTGAGTATATTAAGTTCTGTATGTTACAAGATGCTCAGTCCCAAATTTATATAAGCCAGAAATACTTGTAGAGGGCCCCAACATTGACCACCAAAACATAAATGAGATAAAAGAGAGGGGAAAAATGGGAATAAGAAATCTCACAGAATGAACCAGCACAGTGTACCACTTGGTTCTGGGTGCATGCTGGTCATGTTTTAGAAGGTATTGACTTCCACCACTGTAGAACAAAATGAGGCAAACAAAAAACACAAAGCAAAAAAAACCATATCTTGTATATCTCCCCAAATTAAATTGAGTATGTTGAAGAGAATCTAGAAGTGGAAAATATATCTAGGACCTGTAATTGTAAATATTAAAGTCAAAAAGGAAAAATCTTAAAAATGAAGAGGTGGTAAAATATTGTAGCTAAGGTGGGAAAAGAGAAAAAATGGAAATTTACACAGTCTGATATAAAAACAAATTGTACTGGAAAAAGGAAGAAAAAAAACTGGTTTTATATACTGTAAATCCCTCGACTTCCCCTGGAGCTTTCCAGCGTTGCTGGGTCAAGAACTTGCTCTTCCTCTATTCTTCTAGCTGGTCTTCTGGGGGAGGGGCCTGCTGGGCTGATTCTCAGGTGTGTGTACCTGGGGGAGATGCCCTGCCCCCCACTGGATGTCAAGCTCAATGGGAGCTGTTTACCCTGTGAGGCCTCTATTCCCTGGGGCTCCACCTCTCTCAGGCACACAGTGACACAATGAATAACAACACGGGTGGGGGCCAGGTCTCCAGCTCTGGAGTCAGATCCCACAGTAACCACCAGTCTCCCAGTCCGCACTGGCCTGGATGCTCCCGGGGCAGCACCGGTGCACTGATCTGCACAGTTTGGGGGCACCCGGTGGCAGGAGAGTCCTTGCTGTCCTGTGCCCTCCCCACCTCCGCCTATCCCAGGGGGAACACAGGATTCCAGCTGTGTCCACCCAGCACCCTGGGATCCAGGTCCCTGTGCTGCTGGAATTGTGCTCCCTGGGCTGTGGCTCCCAAAGAGAGGGCACAGACTCATGGAGGAGTTTATATGGTCTCTAAACTCCAGGAGATTCTTTGATTCCTATTCTATTTTGTTATGCTCTGTTTTATACTATTCTTTCCTATCCCCACACCCTAATATGAGCAACAGAGAGGTAAATGACGTAAATAGACAAGCATATTTGCAGTATCCATTCACAGACAGATTTTTAGAAAAGGAAAACTTTCATCTACTGCTCTCATTTAACAGACAAGAAAATGGAAGCCTTGGGAGGTTAAGTGACTAGTCCAAAGGCACACATATATCATTCCTAGGTTGAATAACTTCAAATAGGGCAGTGGTCCTTAAATTAAATCCACAGACCTATGGGTCTCCAAGGATGAATCTCAAAAGTCTATATACCTCTTGAGAGTTTGTGTGCAAAAACTGTTATAAATATGCAGTATATATTTAATTTTTTTTTCTCTTGGAAGGAGTCCTTAGCTTTTACCAAATTCTCAAAAAGATCTATTTTGTTCAAATAAATCCTTAGCTCCTGTGCCTACAATGCCTGGGTATAAGAGATAATTGGTAAACATTATTTGACTTATGTATATTGAATTCTTAACCAAGAAAAAGTTAATAACCACTGAAATAGAACAAAAAAGAATACAGTCATTCCCTGGAAATGATCCCTACTCTCTCCTGTTCTTATAATGCTCTACCTGTGTGGTCTTTCATCACCCTGAAGTTCCAAGTCCTAGATGAATTATACACTACTGTGCTTGTCTATTAAACCAATTAAAAAAGATATTTAAATCACAACTTCATCTCCTTTAGGAAATTATCCATCTTTTTATTTAACTTTCCATTCTATTTAATTAACAAGGGCTTAATAGCAGTTAATAAATTATATATTAATTAATTTAGGAAATTACTTTGTCCTTATTAAAGTAATTCAAATTTTTAAATGCTTGTAATTTGCACTGGTTCCATCAAGCAAGACATACTACATTCAATTAAATCTGAGTTACCTTATTTTGCCATTAGTCCAAGTAGCAGAGAAAACCCCCAGTGTATTCAGGATATATGCTGGAACAATTATCAAAAAAGGACTTTGAAAAAAGCAGGGTAATGCCTTAAGCACAAGACATGTAGTATTATAAACAGAGAACAGCAGAACCATAGATTAGGTGTTTGATAAATATTTGACAAATCAATGAAAGAAAGAACTAGATAATGCTTCTAAGAGAACAGAAGACCCTCTTGAACAGGGAGCCATCAACCTTAGGAACAGGTGATAGGGCATCCATCAGTGGATAATAGAGCATGATGTAATAATGGTTGAATCTCTATCAGAAAAAGCATGTATTTTTGTGGGACATTAAAGAATGGCACCAAGTTGATGATCAATGTGGACATCAAATATAACTATCTGTATGTAGTTGTTATACATTTCTTTTTGTTAATTTATTACTAATAATTTGCAAATATAGAAGGAACCCAAAGTTCCAGGACTGGGACCTCAAGACAGAAGAAGTTTAATGCTCTGCAAGATACAGGCCAGACCATTTGTGGCACAGATGTGTATGATAATGAATTACATTTTTCCTAAAAACCTACAAATGTTATTTGCAATAATTTATACTCTTCAGAAGCATTTACAAATGATGATTCACTTTGTCAGTGAAGAGTAAAAAGCTCTCTTCTTTACAAAATTATGTCTTACTCATACTTATTCCCCAATTCCAGCAAAGAGTAGTTTCTTAAGAAATGATTGGATTTATACTTATAAATTTATTTATACTTATTTATTTATATACTTACAAATACTTTATTAAATAAGTATATTTAATAAAGAGTGTTATTAAATATAATCAAGAAAGATCCTACAAAGTCTTGCTATTTATCTTATCGAGCTTGCTAGACTACCCTATATCACAAAGAGTGGATCTCTCATCTTAAAAATTTCCTGAAAGAGGGGATCCCTGGGTGGCTCAGCGGTTTGGCGCCCGCCTTCGGCCCAGGGCCCGATCCTGGAGCCCCGGGATCGAGTCCCGCGTCAGGCTCCCAGCATGGACCCTGCTTCTCCCTCTGCCTGTGTCTCTGCCTCTCTCTCTCTCTCACTCTCATAAATAAATAAAAATAAAATCTTTAAAAAAAATTTCCTGAAAGAGTAAATTATCAGTTTAACATCTAAGTACAATCTAAAAATTTAAAAAGTTAACACAGGAATTCTAGGTACTTCCTTGGTGAGTGTCAAGACAACAAAGATCTGTCTTTATACCCCCTGGAACAAAGATTCTTGATATTTTAGAGGGAAAAGAATCAGACTTTCAATGAGACATCAAATTTAAACCATTTATCTTATCTGGAGCTGACATTTCTTTGTGTTGAGTGTTATTTTCCTAGCAGCTGAGAATGAAGTCTTGGCAGAAACTGTGGATGCTTGAGTAAGATATTTTGTTGTTGTAAATTCTATTTTAAACTTATTCACATTATGATCCATTCCTTAGGTGGAATACTAGGTGTTTCTTTAAATGATGTTGTAGAGGGATATTTAATAAAAAAGGGAATACCCATTTTAATTTGTTTCTTTTTATGGTTATATTGAAAAATATTTTATGTAATCAAAATAAATATAATGTGGTAGATGTAGACTGCAGAATTGGTGGATTGCAATTCAGAAATATATTCCAATGTTTGTGCAACATTATCACACAGAAATATTACTACTTTCCAAACTTCTTCCAGCTACATCAAGAGTTGCTCTTGATGAAGAACGGTACGGAAATTTTTCAGGGGAAGAACTTGTCTTAATTACATCAGGAACATGTAGATATTTTCCTCATATGATCCAGGCTATTGCCAACAACAACCCTAAGAAAAGACTACGAATAGCTGAGTATGAAAGAAATTTGCATCATCTTCTATACTGACATATAAAGATCATTTAACTTACAACTTCAAAAGAGAGTTGATACTACTGAATCATCTAAGGTCACGAGGTAATCTGTGGTCAGGTTCAACTGGCCTCCTAGCTTTAGAGCTGACAACAAATATGAAAGTCACTTAGAGTATATAATCACTGATTGTAGTTCCCTGCCAGAATTTTAACTAAAAAAGTTAATGCTTCTATTGTGTACTTACACATGTGATGAATACAAGGAAATGAGAATTTAAGCTCAGAGATGATAGTTTTTCCAGCCCCTAAAGGAAAGGGGGTGTGGAATTCAGAGACCACTGAGAAAATGCATTTGTTCATATAAAAGTTATGACTATTGTGTGTTAGGGTAAAGATAAAATGAGCAAGACAGAGATAATCTCTAATTGTATAGAGTTTTATATATTTTCTACCCCCAAGTAATTTTTGGGCATCTTGTATGTATCCACATTGTAGATTTGGTCGTGGTGGGAAAGTGGGGAGAACCCATAATGCCTATTGAAAAGCCACAATAAAATCTACCTGTGGTGTCAATATTGAGGAAATACCATAAAAACAATGAGAGGACATAACTATAAGATATTATTTAAGTAAATGTTGCAGTGGCATAGCAGAATAATTTGAAGTAAGATTATTTAAGTAGATAAAGTTTGACTTCAGTGCTCTGATATGTATTTCCTTTCTGTGAGTGTCCCTGAGGCTCCCCTGCACCTTCCTAAGTTTTCCCTTTGATAGTCACCACCCACAGCCTCAAAGCCAATCCAAGGTCAAATAACCGCAGTAACTTGATAAACTAATTTCTACTAAACTATCATGGGAAATAATTTAGGATATTCTCCTAAATAAAAAATAAGAATTTTAACTTCAGCCCTGAAGAGACATGGAATAACAACAATGCCTTGGTATTCCCATTGTGCTAAGCTATTCAAACATCAGTGCAAGGCAGTGTGTCAAGCAGTAAAGGGCTACGAAGATGAGTAAGATGTTAACCACATCCATGAGGGGCCTCATTGCTGACCTTAGCTATTCACATCTCAAGCCAACACTTCTGTAACTAACTTGTATTAATATTAATTTCCCTGTTAATCTGCTTGTTTCCGTTTATTCTACTCTAAATGTGTTATATTTGGTCGTTTCACTTGTTACATTCCAACTTCCTATGGAGCTTTCCAACTCCTTAAAATCAGAAACCATGTCCTCCAGTCTTTTAGTCTTTTTTTTTTTTTAACTCTATTCCATCTCCCTCATCCCCAAGACAGTACATTTTAAACTATGGCTTCCTATCAATTAACAGATCATGAAAGAAATTTATAAGTATCCTATCAACATCTTTATTTTTTTAAAGATGTTTTATTTTTAAGTAATCTCTGTAGCCAACATGAGGCTCAAACCCACAACCCCAAGATCTAGAACCACTTGCTCTATGGACCACACCAGCCAGGTACCCATCCTATCAACATTTTTAAATGAAATAGAATTGAACCTAAGAGAACTGAAAATTTTGGAGTGCCTCACTCAAGGTAAAGGTAAGGATCTTTGTAAAACTCTTGACACAGTGAGGGCTGTGTGTCAATGTGTGTTAGGCTAAGACATAAAATGTAGTTCTTATTAACTGTGGTCAGAACACTTGGGAAGCATTGTCAGATATTTAATAAATATTTGCCTGAAACCTTTTACAAATTTATTTGGATCCCCCTAGCAGTTGTTCCCAGGTTCCTGACTTATTTCCCTTTGGCTTTTGCTATGATTTTCCTTGGTTCCAAGTGTCACCAAATGACCTCCCATGTTCAGCTCTCCCTGCTGCTTGGATCATCACAGGTTGACGCCTGCACACTGCCATCCACATTGACCCAGCCTGCCGGATGCCTCTTGACACTCTTTCCTCCTCCCCCTCAACACTATACCAGATATAATCTTACCCCAAGAAAAAGCCCCAAAATGATGCTAGCAAAGCTCCTCGTATGCATAAATGCATACACCTGACTCTCTTGGGGGGCAGGGTCTAATATCTTCTTTCTATGTTAAAGTAACTGACTTTACTATATACAGGGGAAAAGACTCAGGAAATTAACATTTCTTAAAGCTGCCTACAAATAAAATTCTAATTCATGGAGGAGCACTTAAACTTATGATCTTAAATTAACAACTTAGTCAAATTTTGAAAATAGAGCAACAAAAAAAAAATCAACATTTTTGAAGAAATAAGTCCTGTGAGAGAAAATTCTAATTGCTAGTTATTATCTAAGGTGATAGTTATTATAATAAAAATACTATTTTAAAAGCTCAATTAGAATCAAAATTACACTACAATTATACTTTTCCTTATTCTTTCTTCGTGCATAAAGATATAAATAAAAATTAAATTAAATATTCTTATATTTTAAAAAAAGTTCCTAATGCAAATGCTTTGCTCTTAAAATGGCCTAGAAGGGACTTTCCTCTACAATTATTTTGGTCAAAATACAAAAACTAGGTATTGATTGGGGGAAAATCGGTAGCTTTTTACATTGCTATGATAATAATCTACATTTTCACATATTTGTACAGTCATAACATTCCACCCATAGTTTGCCCTGGAGCCATAAATGACTATGTTGGTGCCATCAGTTGCTCTTATGACATTTGGAAAATGATCATTATCTTATTTGCTGCCATTTAGCCAATGTAGAGAAAACAGCTTAAAACTGTAGCCTCTTTTACAGAGGCAGCTGTACTTGATGAAAAACTGCCAAGGACTCATTTTACTAGATAATCTATATTAAGTATACACAAACTGGAAGGGAAATTCCATGGAAAAATTAAGGGATACCCTGTCTCCCCAACATAACTATATGAACAGTCTTCCAGCCTTGGCAGTAGAAACTGTTGAACCTTGAAGAAAACTTGGTGAAAAGCTACCAAGGTATCTATGAAGTTAGAAAGGAAGTCTTTGAATAAAAAATACCAGCAAGTTAAGAATACACTGTTGCCCATTTTCTACGCTAGAGTGGGTAAATTAGCAAGAAGATAGGTAGGGGGCTAAATTACTAAAATCAAATCTCTATTGATGGTTTGAAGTGGGTCCCTGGGTACTTCTGAAAGTTGAACTGGTCCTTTAATGCATATATCTGCCCTGACTCAATTCTGCATTCCAGGAGAGCAGAGACTGTCTAGCATGTGAGGCAAGTATCCACTAAATATTTGTAGCAGTAGGCTTCATCTTATAGTCCTATCTTTGTTTTCCTTTCATTGCCATTTTCTCATTTATTTTCTATTTCTTCTATAGGTTTCCTTCATGGAAGGGACAGGAAGGACTATTAATAAACACTAAATAAAGAGAAGTGAAATGTTGTTAAAGGTAAAAGGAAGAATGTAAGTGGTGAGTGCCATAAAGGACTTATAAACCAACACTGTGGGGTCTCAAAAGATGCAGAATTCATACACAGATGGAGGAGCCAGGGGAGGTTTCATGGAAGAAGTGATTTTGACATGGCTATAAGCAATAGGAAGAAGTGTGACTGGCAGAGAGGATTCTGAAAGATGAAGAGAGCCAAGTCTTCTAATTCATTCAAGAAGTGTTACTCAGTTATTTACTGATTCTAAATGAGAAGCTTAGGATGCAAAACATGACAATATAACCTGGAGGATCAGCATAAAAAATAGTGAACCAGAAAGTCTATTGTTTCTTTTGACCATGAAGAGAATAATGAGGGACTCTTGTTGAGAGAGGAAAACAAATTTATTAGAATTTAGAAAGACACTCCAGGCTATTATTTGAATTTTTAAAAAGCAGCTATAATTTCTATTATTATCTTAAAATTGTCTTAGTCTATTTGGGCTGCTATAACAGAATATCATAGACTGGGTGGCTTATAAACAACACATTATTTCTCACAGTTCTGGAAATGAGAAAATCCAAGATCAAGGTGCCAGTAAATTCAGTGTTTGGTGAGGACCCACTACCTTGTTCACATAGGCCATGTTTTTTGCTGTGTGGAATGGTGGAACTCTGATCTCTTGAGCATCTTATAAAGGCACCAATTCTATCCATGATAACTCTACTCTCATGACCTAATCACCTCCAAAAGGCTTCTACACACCAGCACACTAGGGATTAGGTTTCCACATATGAATTTGAAGGGATGGGAGAGACACAAACATTCAGTCTATAAAAATGATCAAAGTCAAATTGTATTACTTCCCAGTCTAACAGTTCCCACTCTTGTTCCAATAGAACTTACAAATCATCTTCATACATCTCATGCTTACCTCCACCGAATGCTCAAACCTCACCTGAAAGTAATGTCCACTTCCAGGACATCCTCTGAGGTTGCAGAAAACTCAGGCTGTCTTGTGAGAAGGATTTCCTAGGCTTAACAGCACTACTCAAGTTCTCTGAGATTTGCCTTCACCTTATGGAGTTCTGGCACATGATTATACCTACCATGACCCTAATGAACTTCAAGGGTGAAGCTTCAAGGACCTACACCAAAAGCTTCACTAGACACTTTTTCATGAAGACCCAAAGAATAAGGCCTTGAGGAAAAACTGGAGTCTCCTCACTGCCTGTCCAGCCTTGGTGGTGGATTTTGGTTTCCTAAGGACTATTCATATGCCCCACTGGCTACCATACAGTACAAGATCCTTCTCAATAGAGACATCATCTGCTGTTTACCCACAAGGATTTGGCATACCCCACAACTTCTGCAGGCCATCGGACAGGTATACTACACAAGCCTAAATCTTTCATCTACATCAAGAGGGTAGGATTTTTGCCACCACACTCATCTGTTGCCAGGATGTTTATTTGATATCTTATCTCTCAAGATTTTGCCTCCACTAATTTCCCACAAGCACTAGAGCCTTGCCTTTAATGGTGCAGTTCACTGGAGCCCTAATATCTATATCTAGAACATGGCAGTCTTATTTCTCAAGGCTGTATCTTGCTTCCTGGATCCCTTCTTGTTATACTTTTTATACAACCCTTCTGAATCTCAAAAGCTCAGCTTCCCAGCCTTATTCTGCCTCATGAGTAAGAAAACTTTAATTCTGATTGTAGACTATATTAGACTAAAGCAGTCTTTTCTAAAATTACTTAGTTATAAAGAGTCATCAGGTGCGCTCATTTTAAATACAAAATTCTAAGCCCTTCTATAAGTTCTAGTTCAGGATATCCAGGGTAGGGCCTGATAGTGTATTTTTAACAAATACCCAAGATGATCCCTAGAAATTTTTGGCATTTAGGAAAGAGTTTTCTGTGTCTTTGTAGACCTGGTAATTTCTAGTGTCTTTCTAGAAGGTTTGTCAACACTTTTGTCCCAATTAATTTCTCTGGTCCCAACCTCCACCACACCTTTCTTTTTTACATAGTACCAGTATGTCTTACAGCCAAGGTCACCCTGACAATGACACTTGTCAAACTGTCTGCAGGAGGGACACCAAGGATATAGAGAGGGGAGAGGAGTGGACCATACTGGGTACTCCAGGCACAGGGGGTCCACAGTGGGAAGATGAATTCCCATAACATTTAGCTATGAAGACTAGAATGACCAAACTTCATGAGTTCTTAACAATCAATGGGACTTAACATCTGGAACTTTAAAAATCACTGGGCTTGGCTCTGGGAGAATCAGAGAGCAACCGGAAGCCGAGTCCCCATCCTTCAAGAGACAACACGATAAGCAGTTCTGCAGAAATATAGCACAGAAGTAGCAATTTGAAAAATGCCTAGGGTATGTGGGAAGGAGATTTGTTTACTAATATCAGAGCATGTGCTGGAGGGGCAGGGATCTTTGGGAGACTTCTCCAGAAACAAAGGAGTTGGTGGGTGTCATTTTCCTCTCCTGCACCCCAGCCTAGATACATAGACCTTTGTGGGAACCAGAGCAGCCCAAACACGCTTCACCTAGCTTCTAAACAGCACATCCTTCCCTGTCCTCCTGGAATCCCATCCCCTCCATCCAAAATAGTGCCACAAGCCTGGTAGTGTGCAAGCAGCCTCAACCAGGGCCAGCACAATTATAACATGATTCCTACCCTGGAGAGAGGGAAGATAACCACACTCCCCAGTCTGACTGCAGCTCCAGCAGTGGGCTAGGGTCAGACATCTTGTCTGACTGCAGGCCTCACCCACCAGTGAAAATGTCTCAGGGTATAACAGAGGGAGAGTGATTCAGTGCTACCACTGCTCTGACAAATGCCTGGTCTGACCCAACTCAAGTCCAGCATGGCCCCAAAATGGCCCACTAACAACATAAGGATGAAACTCTGCCCATAACAGGCAAAGACAGCCATTGCAGACTGGACTGAAGGCAAATGTGGCTCAGCCACAATAGTAGGTTACACGTAATGTACACAGGAGACATCTCTGAAGTACTAGGTTCTGGTAAACAGGGAATATTGCATTACCAGGCGCACACAACAAGACCTCTTCTTCATAGGGCCACTACTTTCAAGAGATGTAGCTGACTTTCCTAAATATAGAAACAGATCCATAGAGAGTTAGACAAAATGAGAAGACAAAGGACTGTATCCCAAATAAAAGAACAGGACAAAATAACAAGACAGCTAAATGAGATGGAGATAAGTAATATGCCTAATAAAGAATTTAAAGTAATTGTCATAAAGATGATCCTTGGACTTGAGAAAAGAGTAGAGGACCTCAGTGAGACCCTCAACAAAGAAATAGAAAATGTTAAAAAGAACCAGAGATGAAGAAATCAATAACTGAAATTAAAAATACATTGAAGAGTATAAACAGCAGATTACAGGAAGCAGAACGGATCAGCAATCTGAGGACAGAGTAATAGAAAGCAAACAAACTGAAGAGGAAAGACTAAAAAGGATAATAAAAAATGAAAATAGATTAAAGGAAATCAATGAAACCATCAACTGTAATAACATATGCATTATAGGGATCCAGAAAAAAGAGAGAAAGAAAAGGGGGCAGAAAATGTATTTGAAGAAATAATACCTGATAACTTATTGAATCTGGAGAAGGAAAGAGAAATCCAGAAATCCAGATCTAGGAAGCACAGAGATTCCCCACAAGAATCAACCCAAGGAGGTCCATACCAAGACACACAGTAACTAAAATGTTAAAAAGCAGTGATAAAGAGAGGATTTTAAAGGCAGCAAGAGAAACTAAAACAGTTACATACAAAGGAAATCCCATAAGGTAATCAGTCGATTTTTCAGCAGAAACTTTATAGGCCAGAAGATAGTGCATGATATATTCAAAGTGCTGAAAGTAAAAACCTGAAACCAAGACTGCTCTATCCAGCAAGGTTATCTTTCAGAAAAGATATTTGTCCTAGACAAATAAAAGTTAAATGAATTTATGAGCACTAAACTAGCCCTACAAGAAATATCAAAGAGGACTCTTTGAGGGGAAAGGAAAGACAGAAGAATTTTAAAAAGTTGGAAGCACAAGAACAGTAAAATTAAGTATCTATACCTATATCTATATCTCAAGGGATTCACAAAATAAAAGGATGTAAAATATGACACTATATATACCCAAAATATGGCAGAGAGAGGAATGAAAATTTACTACTTTTAGAATGGGTTCAAACTTAAGTGGCCATCAACTCAATATAGACTATTATTATGCATAATAATGTATATAAACCTAATGGTAACCATAAACCATTTGAGAAGAGAACAAAAGAAAGGAACAAAGAAGAACTACAAAAACAACCATAAAACAACTAACATGATGGCAGAAATATATACCTATCAATAATTACTTTGAATGTAAATAGACTAAATGCTCCAATCAAAAGACACAGGGTGATGGGATGGATAAAAAAGCAAGACCTATCTATAAGCACCCGAATAAGTAAAATCACAAATGAGAGAGGAAAAAGAACAACACTACAGAAATACAACTTATAAAAGAATACTATGAAAAACTATATGCCAACAAATTGGACAACCTGGAAGAATTGAATAAATTCCTAGAAACATAAACTACCAAAACTAGAGACACCTGGGGGGCTCAGTGACTGAGCATCTGCCTTTGGCTCAGGGCGTGATCCCATTCTTGGGATTGTGTCCTGCATCGGGCTCCCTGTGAGGAGCCTGCTTCTTCCTCTGCCTTGTCTCTGCCTCTCTCTGTGTGTGTCTCTCATGAATAAATAAATAAAATCTAAAAAAAAACTACCAAAACTGAAGCAAGTACTAACACAGTACAAATAAATATGTACCTATTACTCTGACTAAACACTCTAATAAAAAGACACAGGGTGATGGAATGAATAAAAAAGCAAGATCTATCTATATGCTCCCAGAAGAGACTTGTTTCAGATCCAATGACACATGCAGATTGAAAGTGAAGTGATGGAAAAGGGAAGTGAGAATAAAGCTGGGGTGTCAATATTTATATCAGACAAAATAGACTTTAAAACAAAGACTGTGGGAGGAGGGGCAAGATGGCGGAAGACTAGGGTCTCCAAATCACCTGTCCCCACCAAATTACCTAGATAACCTTCAAATTATCCTGAAAATCTATGAATTCGGCCTGAGATTTAAAGAGAGAACAGCTGGAATGCTACAGTGAGAAGAATTCACGCTTCTATCAAGGTAGGAAGACCGGGAAAAAGAAAGAAACAAAAGGCCTCCGAGGGGGAGGGGCCCCGCGAGGAGCCGGGCTGAGGCCGGGGAGAGTGTCCCCAGGACAGGAGAGCCCCGTCCTGGAGAAGCAGGAGCTGCACCAACCTTCCCGGGCGGAAAGGCCTCGCAGGGAGTTGGAGCAGGACCCCAGGAGGGCGGGGACGCCCTCAGGTTCCCTGGGACACTAACGGACACCTGCGCCCCAGGAGAGTGCGCCGAGCTCCCTAAGGGCTGCAGCGCCCGCTCGGCTGGACCCGGGAGCAGCTCGGAGGGGATCGGGCTGCGGCTCCGCGGAGGGGGCTGCGGGCCCGGGAGCAGCTCGGAGGGGCTCGGGTGGAGGAAGAGGCTCCGTGCGGAGGGGGCTGCGTGGCTCCAGGAGCAGGTCGGAAGGCTTGGGCGGCTCCGTGGAGGGGGCTGCACACCCGGGAGCACGAATCCAACAGCGCAGGCCCAGGAGCACTGGTCGCCGGGACACAGCCCAGGATCCGGCCTCCCCCCCGGGACAGGCAGAGGCCGGGAGGGCCCAGGACCACAAGGATGCTTCTGCCCCGAGCTGAGCAGATCAGCGCCCCGCCCCAGAGCCTCCAGGCCCTGCAGACCGAGAGCTCTGGAGCTACTGCGGGGGCTGATTCCAGGGCTCCAGAGCTGGCCCCGCCACTGCGGTTGTTCCAACTGGGACCTCACGGGTAAACAACCCCCATTGAGCCCTGCACCAGGCAGGGGGCAGAGCAGCTCCCCCAAGTGCTAACACCTGAAAATCAGCACAACAGACCCCTCCCCCAGAAGACCACCTAGACGGACAAGTTCCAGGGGAAGGCAAGGAACTTAAAGTATACAGAATCAGAAGATACTCCCCCGTGTTTTTTTGTTTTTGTTTTTGTTTTGTTTTGTTTTTGCTTTTTGATGTTTGCTTCCCCCACCCCTTTTTTTTCCTTTTCCTTTTTCTTTTTTTCTTCTGTTTTTTCCTTTTTTTCTTCCTTTTTTCTTTTTCTCTTTTCTTTCCTTTTTTCTCTCTCTCTTTTTCTCCTTTTCCCAATACAACTTGTTTTTGGCCACTCTGCACTGAGCAAAATGACTAGAAGGAAAAACCTAATCTCAAAAGAAAGAATCAGAAACAGTCTTCTCTCTCACAGAGTTACAAAATCTGGATTACAATTCAATGTCAGAAAGCCAATTCAGAAGCACTATTATACAGCTTCTTGTGGCTCTAGAAAAAAGGATAAAGGACTCAAGAGACTTCATGACTGCAGAATTTAGATCCAATCAGGCAGAAATTAAAAATCAATTGAATGAGATGCAATCCAAACTAGTAGTCCTAACGATGAGGGTTAAAGAGGTGGAAGAACGAGTGAGTGACATAGAAGACAAGTTGATGGCAAAGAGGGAAACTGAGGAAAAAAGAGACAATTGAAAGACCATGAAGATAAAGGGAAATAAACGACAGCCTGAGGAAGAAAAACCTATGTTTAATTGGGGTTCCCGAGGGCGCCAAAAGGGCCAGAGGGCCAGAATATGTATTTGAACAAATCATAGCTGAAAACTTTCCTAATCTGGGAAGGGAAACAGGCATTCAGATCCAGGAAATAGAGAGATCCCCCCCTAAAATCAATAAAAACCATTCAACACCTCGACATTTAATAGTGAAGCTTGCAAATTCCAAAGATAAAGAGAAGATCCTTAAAGCAGCAAGAGACAAGAAATCCCTGACTTTTATTAGGGTAACACCAGACCTCTCCACAGAGACCTGGCAGGCCAGAAAGGGCTGACAGAATATATTCAGGGTCCTAAATGAGAAGAACATGCAACCAAGAATACTTTATCCAGCAAGGCTCTCATTCAAAATGGAAGGAGAGATAAAGAGCTTCCAAGACAGGCAGGAACTGAAAGAATATGTGACCTCCAAAGCAGCTCTGCAAGAAATTTTAAGGGGGACTATTAAAATCCCCCTTTAAGAAGAAGTTCAGTGGAACAATCCACAAAAACAAGGACTGAATAGATATCATGATGACACTAAACTCATATCTGTCAATAGTAACTCTGAATGTGAACGGGCTTAATGACCCCATCAAAAGGCACAGGGTTTCAGATTGGATAAAAAAGCAGGACCCATCTATTTGCTGACTACAAGAGACTCATTTTAGACAGAAGGACACCTACAGCCTAAAAATAAAAGGTTGGAGAACCATTTACCATTCAAATGGTCCTCAAAAGAAACCAGGGGTAGCCATCCTTATATCAGATAAACTAAAATTTACCCCGAAGACTGTAGTAAGAGATGAAGAGGGACACTATATCATACTTAAAGGTTCTATCCAACAAGAGGACTTAACAATCCTCAATATATATGCCCCGAATGTGGGAACTGCCAAATATTTAAATCAATTAATAACCAAAGTGAAGAAATACTTAGATAATAATACACTCACACTTGGTGACTTCAATCTAGCTCTTTCTATACTCGATAGGTCTTCTAAGCACAACATCTCTAAAGAAACGAGAGCTTTAAATGATACACTGGACCAGATGGATTTCACAGATATCTACAGAACTTTACATCCAAACTCAACTGAATACACATTCTTCTCAAGTGCACATGGAACTTTCTCCAGAATAGACCACATACTGGGTCACAAATCGGGTCTGAACTGATACCAAAAGATTGGGATCGTCCCCTGCATATTCTCAGACCATAATGCCTTGAAATTAGAACTAAATCACAACAAGAAGTTTGGAAGGACCTCAAACACGTGGACGTTAAGGACCATCCTGCTAAAAGATGAAAGGGTCAACCAGGAAATTAAGGAAGAATTAAAAAGATTCATGGAAACTAATGAGAATGAAGATACAAGCATTCAAAATCTTTGGGATGCAGCAAAAGCAGTCCTGAGGGGGAAATACATCGCAATACAAGCATCCATTCAAAAACTGGAAAGAACTCAAATACAAAAGCTAACCTTACACATAAAGGAGCTAGAGAAGAAGCAGCAAATAGATCCTACACCCAGCAGAAGAGAGTTAATAAAGATTCGAGCAGAACTCAATGAAATCGAGACCAGAAGAACTGTGGAACAGATCAACAGAACCAGGAGTTGGTTCTTTGAAAGAATTAATAAGATAGATAAACCATTTACCAGCCTTATTAAAAAGAAGAGAGAGAAGACTCAAATTAATAAAATCATGAATGAGAAAGGAGAGATCACTACCAACACCAAGGAAATACAAACGATTTTAAAAACATATTATGAACAACTATACGCTAATAAATTAGGCAATCTGGAAGAAATGGACGCATTCCTGGAAAGCCACAAACTACCAAAACTGGAACAGGAAGAAACAGAAAACCTGAACAGGCCAATAACCAGGGAGGAAATTGAAGCAGTCATCCAAAACATCCCAAGACACAAGAGTCCAGGGCCAGATGGCTTCCCAGGGGAATTCTATCAAACGTTTAAAGAAGAAACCATACGTATTCTACTAAAACTGTTTGGAAAGATAGAAAGAGATGGAGTACTTCCAAATTCGTTCTATGAGGCCAGCATCACCTTAATTCCAAAACCAGACAAAGACCCCACCAAAAAGGAGAATTACAGACCAATATCCCTGATGAAAATGGATGCAAAAATTCTCAACAAGATACTAGCCAATAGGATCCAACAGTACATTAAGAAAATTATTCACCATGACCAAGTAGGATTTATCCCCGGGACACAAGGCTGGTTCAACACTCGTAAAACAATCAGTGTGATTCAACATACCAGCAAGAGAAAAACCAAGAACCATATGATCCTCTCATTAGATGCAGAGAAAGCATTTGACAAAATACAGCATCCATTCCTGATCAAAACTCTTCAGAGTGTAGGGATAGAGGGAACATTCTTCAACATCTTAAAAGCTATCTATGAAAAGCCCACAGCAAGTATCATTCTCAATGGGGAAGCACTGGGAGCCTTTCCCCTAAGATCAGGAACAAGACAGGGATGTCCACTCTCACCACTGCTATTCAACATAGTATTGGAAGTCCTAGCCTCAGCAATCAGACAACAAAAAGACATTAAAGGCATTCAAACTGGCAAAGAAGAAGTCAAACTCTCCCTCTTCACCGATGACATGATACTCTACATAGAAAACGCAAAAGCCTCCACCCCAAGATTGCTAGAACTCATACAGCAATTTGGTAGCGTAGCAGGATACAAAATCAATGCCCAGAAATCAGCGGCATTTCTATACACTAACAATAAGACTGAAGAAAGAGAAATTAAGGAGTCAATCCCATTTACAATTGCACCCAAAAGCATAAGATACCTAGGAATAAACCTAACCGAGAGGTAAAAGATCTATATCCTAAAAACTATAGAACACTTCTGAAAGAAATTGAGGAAGACACAAAGAGATGGAAAAATATTCCATGCTCATGGATTGGCAGAATTAATATTGTGAAAATGTCAATGTTACCCAGGGCAATTTACACATTTAATGCAATCCCTGTCAAAATACCATGGACTTTCTTCAGAGAGTTAGAACAAATTATTTTAAAATTTGTGTGGAATCAGAAAAGACCCCGAATAGCCAGGGGAATTTTACAAAAGAAAACCATATCTGGGGGCATCACAATGCCAGATTTCAGGTTGTACTACAAAGCTGTGGTTATCAAGACAGTGTGGTACTGGCACAAAACAGACACACAGATCAATGGAACAGAATAGAGAACCCAGAAGTGAACCCTGAACTTTATGGTCAACTAATATTCGATAAAGGAGGAAAGACGATCCATTGGAAGAAAGTCTCTTCAATAAATGGTGCTGGGAAAATTGGACAGCCACATGCAGAAGAATGAAACTAGACCACTCTCTTTCACCATACACAAAGATAAACTCAAAATGGATGAAAGATCTAAATGTGAGACAAGATTCCATCAAAATCCTAGAGGAGTTTAAAAATTAATTTATTAAAAAAATCCTAGAGGAGAACACAGGCAACACCCTTTTTGAACTCAGCCACAGTAACTTCTTGCAAGATACATCCACGAAGGCAAAAGACACAAAAGCAAAAATGAACTACTGGGACTTCATCAAGATAAGAAGCCTTTGCACAGCAAAGGATACAGTCAACAAAACTAAAAGACAACCTACAGAATGGGAGAAGATATTTGCAAATGACGTATCGGATAAAGGGCTAGTTTCCAAGATCTATAAAGAACTTATTAAACTCAACACCAAAGAAACAAACAATCCAATCATGGAATGGGCAAAAGACATGAAGAGAAATCTCACAGAGGAAGACATAGACATGGCCAACATGCACATGAGAAAATGCTCCGCATCACTTGCCATCAGGGAAATACAAATCAAAACCACAATGAGATCCCACCTCAAACCAGTGAGAATGGGGAAAATTAACAAGGCAGGAAACCACAAATGTTGGAGAGGATGAGGAGAAAAGGGAACCCTCTTACACTGTTGGTGGGAATGTGAACTGGTGCAGCCACTCTGGAAAACTGTGTGGAGGTTCCTCAAAGAGTTAAAAATAGACCTGCCCTACGACCCAGCAATTGCACTGTTGGGGATTTACCCCAAAGATACAGATGCAATGAAACGCCGGGACACCTGCACCCCGATGTTTCTAGCAGCAATGTCCACAATAGCCAAACTGTGGAAGGAGCCTCGGTGTCCATCGAAAGATGAATAGATAAAGAAGATGTGGTTTATGTATACAATGGAATATTACTCAGCCATTAGAAACGACAAATACCCACCATTTGCTTCAACGTGGATGGAACTGGAGGGTATTATGCTGAGTGAAGTAAGTCAATTGGAGAAGGACAAACATTATATGTTCTCATTCATTTGGGGAGTATAAATAATAGTGAAAGGGAATATAAGGGAAGGGAGAAGAAATGTGTGGGAAATATCAGAAAGGGAGACAGAACATAAAGACACCTAACTCTGGGAAACGAACTAGGGGTGGTGGAAGGGGAGGAGGGGTGGGGGTGGGGGTGAATGGGTGACAGGCACTGAGGGGGGCACTTGATGGGATGAGCACTGGGTGTCATTCTGTATGTTGGTAAATTGTACACCAATAAAAAATAAATTTATTAAAAAAACAAAAACAAAGACTGTACAAGACACAAACAAGGACACTGTATAGTGATAAAGGGGACAATCCAACAAGAAGATATAATGATTATAAATATTTATGCACCCAACATGGGAGCACCCAAATACATAAAGCAGCAAATAACAAACATAGAGGAAGTAATCAATAGTAGTACAAAAAGGGATCCCTGGGTGGCTCAGCAGTTTAGGGCCTGCCTTAGGCCCAGGGTGTGATCCTGGAGACCCAGGATCGAGTCCCACGTCGGGCTCTCTGAATGGAGCCTGCTTCTCCCTCTGCCTGTGTCTCTGCCTCTCTCTCTCTCTCTCTCTCTCTCTGTGTGTGTGTGTGTGTGTCTCTCATGAATAAATAAAATCTTTAAAAAAATAGTAATACATAATAGTAGGGGACTTTAACACCCCACTTACATTAATGGCTAGATCATCCAAACAGAAAATCAACAAGAAACAGTGAAAGAAACAGGCTTTGAATGATATATTGGACTAAATGGACCTAACAGATATATTAAAAACATTCTATCCTAAAACAGAATACACATTTCTTTTCAAGTGCATATAGAACATTATCTAGAATATATCACATATTATGCCACAAAACAAGTCTTAACAAATTCAAAAAGATCAAAGCCATTCCTTGCATCTTTTCCAATCACAATGCTATGAAACTAGAAATCAGCCATGAGAAAAAAAATATGAAAAGACCACAAATACATGGAAGTTAAATAACATGCTACCAACAATGAATGGGTCAACCAAGAAATCAAAGACGACATAAAAAAATACATGGAGGGATCCCTGGGTGGCGCAGCGGTTTGGCGCCTGCCTTTGGCCCAGGGCGCGATCCTGGAGACCCGGGATCGAATCCCACGTCGGGCTCCCGGTGCATGGAGCCTGCTTCTCCCTCTGCCTGTGTCTCTGCCTCTCTCTCTCTCTGTGACTATCATAAATAAATAAATAAAATTTAAAAAAAAAATACATGGAGACAAGTGAAAATGAAAATAAAACGGTCCCAAATATTTGGGATGCAGCAAAGGTTGTTATAAGAGGGAAGTATATAACAATACAGGCCTATCTTGAGAAGTAAGAAAAATCTCAAATACACAACCTAACCTTAATACCTGTTAGAAAAAGAACAAACAAAATCTCAAATCGGTAGAAGAAAGTAAAAAAAGATTAGAGCACAAATAAATGAAATGTAAACTAAAAACAACCAATAGGATAGATCAATGAAACCAGGAGTTAGTTCTTTGAGAAAAATAATAAAATTGGTAAAACTCTAGCCATATTTATCAAAAAGAAAAGAGAAAGGACCCAAATATATAAAATCATAAACGAGAGAGGAAAAATGATGGCCAACAGCACAGAAGTACAGTTTATAAGAGAGTATTATGAAAAACTATATGCCAACAAATCAGACAACCCAGAAGAAATGGATAAATTCCTAGAAACATATAAACTATCAAAACTGAAATAAGTAGAAATAGAAGACTTGAACAGACCAACAAAGAAAGCAAATAACCAGCAAAGAAACAAAATCAGTAGTTAAAAATCTCCCAACAAACAAAAGCCCAGGGCCAGATGAATTCACCTGTAAATTTAAGGAAGAGTGAATACCTATTCTTCTCAAACTGTTCCAAAAAAAAAAAAAAATAGAAGAGGAAGGAAACCCTCCGAATTCATTCTATGAGGCCAGTATTTACCCTGATACCAAAACTAAATTTAAAACTATCAAAAAGAATTACAGAACAATATCCCTGATGAACATAGATGCAAAAATCCTCAACAAAATATTAGCAAACCAAATCCAACAATACATTTTAAAAAGCATTCATCACAATCAAGTGGGATTCATTTCTGGGATGCAAGTGTGATGCAATATTCACAAATCAATCAATATGATATATCAAGTCAATAAAAGAAAGGATAAAAACCATGTGATCATCTCAATAGATGTAGAAAAAGCATTTGACAAAGTGCAACATCCATTCATGATAAAAATCCTCAATAAATTAGGTTTAGAGGGAACATACCTCAACATAATAAAGGCCTTATAAGAAAAACACACAGCCAATATCCTACTGAATGGTGAAAAACTGAGAACTTTTCCCCCAAGATCAGGAATAAAATAAGATGTCCACTCTAACCACTTTCATTCAACATAGTACTGGAAGTCTTAGCCACAGCAATCAGACAAGAAAAAGAAATAAAAGGTATTCAATTTGGCAAGGAAAAAGAAACTTTCACTATTTGAGTTGACATGATACTTATATAGAAAACCCAAAAGACCCAACAAAAAACTACTAGAACTGATACATGAATTCTGTAGGGTCACAAGATACAAAAATCAATATACAGAAATCTATTGCATTTCTATACACTAATAATGAGGTAACAGAAAGATAAATTAATAAAACAGTCCCATTCATAAATGCACTAAAAAATAAGAAAATACCTAGAAATAAACTTTACCAAGGAGGTGAAAGATTTATATTCTGAAAACCATAACACATTAATGAAAGAAATTGAAAATGACACGGGCAAATGGAAAGATACTCCATACTTACGGATTGGGAGAACAAATATTGTTAAAATGTCCATAGTACTCAAAGCAACCTACAGATTTAATGAAACCCTTATCAAATACCAACAGCATTTTCCACAGAACTACAACAAATAATCCTAAAACTTGTATGGAACCACAAAACCCTGAATAACCAAAGCAAACTTGAAAAAGAACAAAACTGGAGGTATCACCCCAGATTTCAAGATATACCACAACACTGTAGTAATGAGAACAGTATGGTACTGGCACAAAACAGACACATAGATATCAGTAGAATAGAATACAGAGCCCAGAAATAAACTCACAATTATATGGTCATTTTAGACAAAGGAGGCAAGGATATGCAATGGGGAAAAGACAGTCTCTTCAACAAATGGCATTGGGAAAATGGAACAGTTACATGCAAAAGAATGAAACTGGACCACTTTCTTATACCATATAAAAAAATAAACTCGGGGATCCCTGGGTGGCGCAGCGGTTTAGCGCCTGCCTTTGGCCCAGGGCGCGATCCTGGAGACCCGGGATCGAATCCCACGTCGGGCTCCCGGTGCATGGAGCCTGCTTCTCCCTCTGCCTGTGTCTCTGCCTCTCTCTCTCTCTGTGTGACTATCATAAATAAATAAAAATTAAAAAAAAAATAAACTCAAAATTAATTAACGACCTAAATGTGAGACCATAAAATGCCTAGAAGAGAGCACAGGCAGTAATTTATCTGACATTAACCGTAAAAACATTTTTCTAGATAGGTCTCCATGGACAAGGGAAACAAAAGGAAACACAAACTATTGGGACTATATCATAATATAAAGCTTCTTCACAGCAAAGGAAACAATCAACAAAACTAAAAGCCTACTGAATAGGAGAAGATATTTGCAAATGACATATCTGATAAGGGGTTAGTATCCAAAATATATAAAAAGCTGATACAACTCAACACCAAATAAACAAATAATCCAATTTAAAAATGGGCAGAAGACATGAATAGGCATTTCTCTAAAGACAACAGACAGCCAACAGGCATATTCAAAGATGGTCAACACCACTCATCATCAGGGAAATGCAAATAAAAATTACAATGAGATAGCATCTCACACCTGTCAGAATGGCTAAAATTAACAACACAAGAAACAACTGGTGTTGGCAAAGATATGGATAAAAGAGACCCTTTCTACACTGTTGGTGGGAATGCAAATGGGTACAGTCACAATGGAATATGGTATAGAGGTTCCTCAAAAACTTATAAATAGGATTACCACATGATCTATTAATTCCACTAAATGGTATTTACTCAAAGAATATAAAGCATTAATTTGAAAAGATGTATGTGCCCGTATGTTTATTGCGGTATTGTTTACAAAAGCCAAATCATGGAAATAGCCCAAGTGTTCATTGATAAATGAATGCATAAAGATGTGGGGTGTGTGTGTGTGTATATGTATATACACACACACACACACACATATATATATGTATATCAGTGGAATATTATCCACAAAGAAGAATGAAATCTTGCCATTTGCAACAACATCAATGAATTAAGAGGGTAAAATACTAAGTGAATAGGTCAATCAGAGAAACACAAATACCATTTGATTTCACTCAAATGTGGAATTTAAGAAACAAAACAAATGAACAAAGAAAAAAAGAGATAAACCAAAAAACAGATTCTTAATAGAGAACAAACTGATGGGTATCAGAGGAGGTAGGTAGGGAAATGGGTAAAATAGGTGAAGGGGATTAAGAGAACACATATCATGATGAGCACTGAGTAATGTATAGAACTGTTGAATCACTATATTGTACACCTGGAATTAATATAACACTACATATTAAAATTAAAATTATACAAAATTTAAAGTTATATGCACCTCCATTTTTTTATTGTAGCATTATTTAAAATAGGCTAATTGTCCATTAATAGATGAAAGGATAAAAAAGATGTGGGGTGTGTGTGTGTGTATACATATAGAATGGATATTACTGAGCCATCAAAAAGAAAGATCTTGCCATTGGTGACAACATGGATGGACCTAGAGAGTATTATGTTAATTGAAATAAGTCAGATAGAGAAAGACAAATGCCATGTGATTTCACTTATATCTGGGATCTCAAAAATAGAACAAATTAACAAACTAAAAGAGACTTATAAATATGACCAAACTGGTATTGCCAGAGGGGAGATGGTGGGAGAATGGGCTAAATAAAGAGGAAGAAGTATAAACTTTCAGTTATAAAATAAATGTCACAGAGATGAAAAGTACTGCATAGGGAATATAGTCATTAATACTGCAGTAATGTTGTATAGTGACAGATGGTAACTACATTCATTGCGGTAACATATAGAATTATCAAATCACCAAGTTGTACACTTGAAACTATATATGTATGATATATGTGTATCAATTATATTTCAAGAGTGAAAACTTTTTAAAAATAATATATAAGGGGCACCTGGGTGGCACAGTTTGTTGAGTGCCCAACTCTTGGTTTTGGCTGGGGTTATGAGATCAAGTCCTGCCTCGGCTCTGAGCTCAGCCCAGAGTTTGCTTGGGGTTCTTTCTCCTTTTCCCTCTGCCCCTTCCACTCATGCTCTCTCTCTGTCTCTCTCAAATGAATAAATAAATCTTTTTAAAAATCCCACCAGTATGTAAATAAATGCTCTACCACACTCTCAAGCATTTGCCTATATTCCCAAATAATTTTTCCTAGTTGTCTAATGTATGCAAGGTTTGACTTTTCAGTTTAAGTATAACTAGTAATTATAATAATAATCACATATAATAATAGCTTACCTGTATTTATCCAATCCATTTTGCAAATACATTTAACACAACAAATATATTTAAATTTTTCTTTATAGTTATTTTTTTCCTGAGAATAGATTCCATATCCTCAATTTGTTTATTATTTTCAGTTATTCCTCACAGCATTAGAATGCACAGATACACAATCAGCAACCAATAATCCATTACAGTATTAGTTAATAAAGTAAATGAAGGGGCAACCCGGGTGGCTCAGCGGTTTAGTACCACCTTCACCTTAGGGTGTGATCCTGGAGACCTGGGATCGAGTCCCACATCAGGCTCCTGCATGGAGCCTGCTTCTCCCTCTACCTGTGTCTCTGCCTCTCTCTCTTTCTCTCTATGTGTGTGTGTCTCTCATGAATAAATAAATAAAATCTTAAAAAAAAAGTAAAGTAAATGAGGGATTTAAGGTACACTAGAACTGAATGATAGTAAGAACTTGTGATCAATCTATAAGACAAGAATGCTTGGAAATCACCTGTTTGAGGAATTTAATATGTCAACCATGAGATGTCAAGGAAGAAGAAAGGTCTGCATTTTTAGCTTCTTGGGTCATCCTAGACATCCAAAACGTCCATGTAACAACCTACTTGATAAATGGAAAATAAAATAGAACACACAACTAGACCCAAATTCCCCCACCTCCATCCCATCTGAAAATAACAAATGTGAAGTCTGATGGAAATCTAGAATGTGGTGTGTTTTCCATGTTTACATTGGCATAGGTCCAATATGAAGTAGTTATTAATTTAGGATTAGTAAAGCAAAGGAAATCAGGAAGAAGTGAGTTCCTTTGCCCAGAATTCAGCTTCTGGAGACTCCTTTTAGAAATCAGGATAGTCTTCTCTGATGTACTTCCTTTTGAATTAATTGCATTTCGAAAAATAGAAAGCTCTAACAGAAAAAGGATGGGATGGATATGAGTTACTGAGGGAACAATCATCCACCAAAACCCAGTACTTCCTAAGCTCCATGCTTGATACTTTGTGCATGCTATCTTGATTAATCTGGTCAGCACCCTATTCACAAGAAAACTGAAGCTCTGGGAAGTGAAGTAACTTATCCCAGGTCCCCCCAGTGGCAGAGTCAGGCTCCTAACCAAGGTTGGTCTGAATGAAGAGACAAAGTTCTTTTCCCAATAACAATTTACCAATCCAACTCAACAAATGGCCCTTGAGCGCTTATGTCAGGCACTGTTCCAGCACTGGAGACATGGCATGGAACACAAAGTCACTGCCTTTGGAAGGTCTACATTCCAGGGATTCCCAAATCGTCATTCAGGATATTTAAGATATCTTTAGACTGTCCAGAGAGACACTGAGAAAGGAATGACAATGCTAGCCAAGTTTTAAGTCAATGAGAACCCCATCCCAGAGATTTTCGTATTCATTTTTATAAGGCTCTCTAGAACCAGGGTAATTTGTTTTTCTTTATTTCAAAATCAATGAAGGGCAGAGAAGATATGCAGACACTGATGATATTTGAAAGGATCTGATTGGTATCTTATAAATGTTAATTTCATGATTCATCTGCTACCACTATTACTCCACAACACCAAAATGTATTATACACCAGTAGACACCAGGGTTCACTTTGGTAATTATTTCTTGTGTCATATTTAATAAAAGAAGTCATATTCTTCATCCCACACAGACACTCCATGTAACTGCAATTGCAATTCTTACTCTGGCCTTCCTTTGACCCCCACATTTCCAAAGGCTTTGGAGAAGAGTTTAGACTGATCAAAACTATAAAGAAAATTGAACTTGGCAAGCCATTTCCAAGAATCTCCAAAGTTTGTTTATATAATTGAGCAATGTAGAATCATTCTTGAATATCAAACAGAAAACTTCTATACCCACAATTTTTTCCTTTATTTTATTTTTTCTTTCCTTTAAAGATAGAATAAAAGTCTATTATAGATTATTGTCTTGAGATTTGGTATCATATTGACCTAAAGATTCAGGTAAACATGAACCCTAAAACAATTCTGGAAAATCTACTTTGACCTCAGCAGTACCAAGAAATTTTGCACTGGAATGAGAAAATTAGCAATTTTGAATGTCACCTCATTTTGCCAACATTTTGACCAGGCCAGTGTGACAGAAAATATTACCAACTTATTTCTTGTTTACTCTAGTCCCTTCCCAGGTACCTCCTTAAGATCATTTCTAAAAGTGAGTTATATAGGGATTTGGAGACAGCTGGAAGTACTTTTACTCACTTGTAGTTTTATTTTTTTTAATCTAGACACATTCTTGCCATGCAAAAAAAATAATTCAGAGGTTTGAATGCTGAGACTCTTACCCTTAGTAAAGTTTAAATAAGGAGACATTCTCTTCTCTACCTCACTATCCTAGCTGGTCAAGGTTCTTCCAACACCCTATCCTCTCTCCAGAAATACAAAGAAGTACACATAGACTAGGGACTAAATTTATAACAATAATGGAAGTTATTGACCTGGATTTTGGTTTTGTAGGGTAATGAGATGACATTTTGCACAAGAAATAGAAGATAGTGGGAGAGAAGGAAGCACAGTTTTCATGTGTCACAAAGGAGCACAGGAGATTTTTTAAAATTGGACAAACAGGAGGGGGAGAAGAAACTACCACTAAAAGGAAATACTATTTAGGAAATTATTATTGGGAAATTGCTATGAATTATTACAAGCCTTCCTTTTTCCCTAAAGCATTTAACGTCTCTACTTTATACTTTATTCCAAGAACCTAGATGCTGTCATTTAAACATTCTATGTTCTCATTCATTTGGGGAATATAAATAATAGTGAAAGGGAATATAAGGGAAGGGAGAAGAAATGTGTGGGAAATATCAGAAAGGGAGACAGAACATAAAGACTCCTAACTCTGGGAAACGAACTAGGGATGGTAGAAGGGGAGGAGGGCAGGAGGTGGGAGTGAATGGGTGACGGGAACTGGGGGTTATTCTGTATGTTGATAAATTGAACACCAATAAAAAATAAATTAAAAAAATTAAAAGAAATAAAGAAACCTGTCACCTAATTACTTCTTTCTACTGATTTAAAAAAAATAACTTTATCTTTGAATAGTTTAAGGTTTATAAGAAACTGTAAAAGTAGTAGAGCTACCATGTACCCTCCACCCAGCTTCCCCCAATAATGTTATATGTCCTTAGCTCATTGTCAAAAACAGGACACTAATATTGTTCAATTTTATTAACTCAGGTGTAGATTTTATTCAGATTTCACAGATTTTATAAACACTTTTTTTCTTTCCTCTTTTCTAGTCTATGAAGTTTTATTGCATGTGTAGATTTGAGTAACCAGTACTTCTATCAAGATTTAGAATGGTTCCACCACTACAGAGAAACTTCCCAATGTTTATCCTTAATTGTGACACCCTGGGCCCCAGCACTAGCCCCAGCAACCACTGGTCTGTTCCTCCAGCTCTATAACTTTGTCATTTGGAGGCTATTATATAATCACCCAGTATATAACCATTTGAGATTGGCTTTTTGAGCTTGCCCTTAAGATCCATCCTTTACATTGATTTTTAAAGATCCTGTTAAGCAAAATTTAAAGTTAACCAACATCACCTTATGACCGAAACTGGATCAAGGAGAAAAAAGCATTCAGAATAATCAGTCTTTTATTTTGATTTTGATTTTTAGAGAGAATGGTTGTGTGTACAACTTGGAATGAACTGCAGAGCTGCCAATGGTGTTACTCTTCTGAGGAGATAAAGAAGAAATGGCTTTGGAAACTTGAAACGTCTTATTTTGGACTCCTTAAAACTATGACAGTAGGTTCACTGGGACCATATGCATTTTGGGTTATTGCTCAAACAGTGTTACTGTTTGTGGAGAGCAGACTCAAGTTTTGGAGATAAAATTTGCATTGAGAACCAATTTCAAATAATCCTGAGCTTGACCAAATGCCAATTACTAGAATATTTCTGTGTCTATAATTAGGAACACTATGAAAACTAGCAGATTTTCACAATCATTTCCACCATTAAGTGGCGCATTTGCAGAGTTTCTATTAAAATTTATTTATTGCTTCTCTCAGAATTTTAAATGTTTGGATTTTAAGCACTGAATGTAAAAATCTGCATGAGGCTATATTTTATATAAGTTGAGTCAATTCCTCATAGCAGAAAAAGCATTTATGTTTATTACACCAGTGTGGGAAAAAATAATTCATATAAATGGACTTTCTAAAGGGCACTTTTTAGCATAAAAACAGTTTAAGAAGTATGATAGAAAATTATACCCATGAATTACTGGGTTGGTATTTAAATGTATGTAAACAGGAGTGCACTGTTAAGCTGCTAGAGTAATAGTAACATGCCCTAATGCGTTTTCCCAGCTGACAGCATTGCCTTCCAAGGCCCCTGTAACTCATTCTGTGAGTGTATTTGGCCTTGGGCATGAACCACCTGTTCTGAGGACACACAGCTTCTGAGGTCTTCATCTGGTCTTTTGTTGATGACCTCACTTCATCTTTCAGACTTCATATTACAGCCTTGACTTTGCTGCCTGGGGCTCCACTAAGTGGACTCCTGTCTTGAAAGGACCCATGCTTTATGGTGATACAACACCTCAGATGAAACTTTTGCAGATCCTCAAGCTGTCCTAGCAAAGGTCAGCACTCTCTGTCAGGACATACAGACCATCTTCCACATCCTATTTATTTATTTATTTATGCAAGCAATTTTTTAAAAGTATTTATTTGCTTGAGAGAGAGAGAGAGAGAACACGAGCAAGATGCATGGTGGTGCAGAGAGGCAGAGGAAGAAGCAGGTTCTCCACTGAACAGGAAGCCCTATGCAAGCCCTCAGTCCAGGGTGTGATCCTGGAGACCTGGGATTGAGTCCCACATCAGGCTCCCTGCATGGAGCCTGCTCCTCCCTATGCCGATGTCTCTGCCCCTCTCTCTCTCTTTCTGTCTCTCATGAATAAATAAATAAAATTAAAAAAAATCACCACCTTTCTGCACATGCATAGATAGCAAAGATGCTGTGCACAGTGCAGCTGGGCAACACTTTTCCTAAATCATCAAGCCCAGTGATTTAAATGAGGCCTTCACAATAGGGCAGTTGTTTAGGAGGTTAACCCCAAAGCAGGAATGGGGATCTCACTGGGCTATGGGAGTGGAGGATGTACCCAGAGAGCAGGCTGTTAGGGATAACAGCCATTCTAGAAAGCAGGCAAGCTACAGACAGCAAACTACATCTAGTGATTGT
This sequence comes from Nyctereutes procyonoides, assembly GCF_905146905.1. Taxonomy (NCBI): domain Eukaryota; kingdom Metazoa; phylum Chordata; class Mammalia; order Carnivora; family Canidae; genus Nyctereutes; species Nyctereutes procyonoides. The sequence goes on along the minus strand of NW_026575021.1, from coordinate 7,130,741 downwards.
TCCAGCAGCATAAAGCTCGAGGCAATGAGGAACTGGAAGTAGCAAGATGGTGAAGATCCAGGCAATGGTCACATCAGGAAAATTTGGAAACCAATTACCAAGGCAAGACAAGGCTTAGGGGAGCATAGAAGTGCCCCTGTTACTGGCACTGAAAAAATTTTAATTTGGAACACAGGAATAGGGTAAGAAAGGGAAAGGAAAGGGCATTGAAGCTGATAGTCTACTAAACCAGGTGCCTTAAGTTTGAGATTTCATTTAAACCCCACAACAACCAAGGAAAGTAGGAATCATTATCATTATACAGAAGAGAAAAATGAGGTTCAAAGTTTTGCTATAATCAGGTGATGTGTAGAGTAGTCAGGATTTGAACTCAGGACAGTCTGACTCCAAGGATATTGTTGCTATATTCACAATGTCATTTGTCATAATTATTAGCATTTAATGCAAATCTTTGAGAACACAACCCCCAATGCGTATTTCCTCTTGTCACTTATTTTTTCCTCTTTAAATTATATTGTGCCATAGAGACTTTGAAAAAATAGTCTAAATTCACCTCCAGTGGCTTTGAAAGGGGGAGTAGAGTCAGACCTATCTGGGAATTTGTGTTTGGAGGCAGCCAAGAGGAAACCAGGGTACTAGATGGACAAGCTGGACCTCAGCTTCTGAGGGGTCCCAGAAGACAGAGGTGTACCAAAAGCAGACACCAAAACTTGGGAGTATAGAACTAGTGTGTTTGGTGATTCCAGGTGGAATGTAGAAAATTAGACTCCTCCAATTAACTTCACTCTGCATCTCATAGCATCTACAGATGCAACGGAGACAGAAGGCTCTAGCAGGGGACCAACTAAGAAACTGGGAGGAGAATATGTAAACATAGATTTTTAGGGGTACAAAAAGTCATTGCAATTCCCTTGATTTTTAAAATTTATACTTTATAAATATAAAGACACCTTTAAGGAAAATGAAAATAACTATTTTTCCACTTTCTTTTTTTAAAATTTAAATTCAATTAGCCAACATATTGTACACCATTAGTTTCAGATGTAGTGTTCAATAATTCATCAGTTGCGTATAATGCCCAGTGCTCATCACATCATGTGCCCTTCTTAATGTCTATCATCAAATTACCCCATCCCTCCTCCAGCAACCTACTCCAGCAACTCTCTGTTTCCTATAGTTAAGAGCCTTTCATGGTGAAAAATAACAATTTAAATGAATCTTCAATTTTTATCCTAAATTTCATCTTTCTAACATTTCATGTATTTATAGAATAGAAATATTTTCAAATAAAGAGTGATCAGACATGTGTCATTTTAAGTTTTGATGTATGTCAACACTGGAAGGTCCAGGTGACATACATTTTTAAGGACTGAAGTTTATTTGGTATTTCAGAGCACCACCTGGTGGATTAATTAACAGTAACAGTCCAAAACAAAAGTGAATCAAAATGGCTCTGAAACAAAAGGTAATGGAAATTATGATGCTCATCCCTTTTCTTTTTACTTCAGCAATCGTTCCTTCTTTTCATCTCCCTCTTTTCATTTCCTATCCAGTCTCTCCTGCCTCTGTTTACTTTAAGTTTGTCCATGCCACCTAGCTGTATTGCTGAGTCTTTGGAGGAAATAAGAAGTATGCTTACTTACGCCTGTTTGTTTTTTTTTTAAGATTTTATTTATTTATTCATGAGAGACACACAGAGAGAGAAGCAGAGACATAGGCAGAGGGAGAAGCAGGCTTCCTGCAGGGAGCCTGATGTGGGACTTGATCCCGGGACTCCAGGATCACGCCCTGAGCCAAAGGCAGACATTCAACCACAGAGCCACCCAGGTGTCCCACTTATGCCTGATTTAATAAAATCTAAGATGTTTCTAAAATTCAAGTAGAAAAGCAAATTTATTTGAAGTTGCAAAACTGGATTTTCCTCCAGATACCAACTCTTTCTGCCCAGGGATGGGTTTGTGTTTCCCCAAGGAGGGGTTTTTTTGTTTGATTGATTTAGACAGAAGCAATCATTCTAATGAAACCCCTCTTTCATAATTTATGTGTACATAATGACTAAAGTTGACTCATTTACAGTGTTTTATTTAGCCTAATGTTCTGATCCAGCAGCCAATGGCTTCTGAGAAAGAAGCCAGTGTAGAGCAATCTTCTTAAAGGTCTCTGATTTCAAATGACCCATAAATATGAATGAGTAGAAAAGACAGATCAAAGACATCAAGAAAAGTCATAAAGACTAGGGACCTGGAGACTTCATGACTTGTCTACAGGGATACATGAGTAATAGTGTATGATAATATACATTATTCTGATCTGGCCAGTTCTTCCAGTTTTTATTTTTTTTAATTTTTATTTATTTATGATAGTCACAGAGAGAGAGAGGCAGAGACACAGGCAGAGGGAGAAGCAGGCTCCATGCACCGGAAGCCCAATGTGGGATTCGATCCCGGGTCTCCAGGATCGCGCCCTGGGCCAAAGGCAGGCGCCAAACCACTGCGCCACCCAGGGATCCCCTCTTCCAGTTTTTAAAAACAAGCCAAAAAGCTTGATTTTTATGAGAGATTTTTATGTGTTTAAATGTTAGCAAATTTTCATTAAAACACCTGTAGATTAACCTGCAGGGGCCCCCACAGGCCAACTCTGATTAAAAGTTGTAGGATGGGGGTGCCTGGGTGACTCAGTCAGTTAAGTGTCTGACTCTTGATCTCAGCTCAGTTCTTGATCTCAGGGTCATGAGTTCAAGCCCCACACTGAGTTCTGCACTGGACATTGTAGCCCTACTTCAAAAAAGTGGTGGGAATTTGTTAATAATGGTGCAATAAGCATAGGGGTGCACATATATTTTCGAGTTAGTGTTTTCATTTTCTTTGATGAATGGATAAAGATGTGCTACACACACACACACACACAGGAATATTACCCATAAAAAAATGAAATGCCACTTTCAACAACATGGGTAGGTCTAGAGAGCATAATGCTAAGTGAAATAAGTCAGAGAAAGACAAATACCATGTCACTTTACTCATATATGGAATTTAAGGAATAAAACAAATGAACAAAGGAAAAAGAGACAAAAAAATAGACTCTTAAATACAGAGAACAAACTGATGGTTGCCAGATGGCAAGTGGATGAAGAGGAAGGAGGCAGGGGAATGAGTGAAACAGGTGGAGGGAATTAAGAGTACACGTATTGTGATGAGCACTGAGTAATATATAGAATTGCTGAATTGTTATATTGTACACCTGAAACTAATATAACACTGTGTTAATGATACTTGAACTTTAAAAATAAATTTTTTAAAAAGTGTGGGAATTTTCACTTCATTCACTGGATGATACAATGTGAATAAGTAAGCAGTCTGCATCTAAAATCTGCCTGAGATCCCAAACAAATCACTTTTGCCATGTCTAAGGACTTCTAACCACCTCTCAATCAGCAAGTCTATGTCATTATCCCCCGTTACTTCACAGAGACTACAGGATCATGGGGAATTAGGATGTCCTAGAAGTAGCCTTCATCCCTGTGACTGTCCACATGTTTTGAAATAACCCAGGTTCAGACTTTGGCTCCAACTAGAAACATTTTAGTAGAGCTAGGAAAAACAGCTGTGAGGCTTAGGGGCTTGAAGTTGCATTGCATTTCCAAACAAATTCATAAGTAAGTTTTAAAAAATACTTAAGTTAAAAATGCCTTAGCTCAGGGGATCCCTGGGTGGTGTAGTGGTTTAGCGCCTGCCTTTGGCCCAGGGCACGATCCTGGAGACCCAGGATTGAATCCCACGTCAGGCTCCCGGTGCATGGAGTCTGCTTATGTCTCTGTCTCTCTCTCTCTCTCTCTCTCTCTCTCTCTCTCTCTGTGTGACTATCATAAATAAATAAATAAATTTTTTAAAATGCCTTAGCTCAAATTTTGACCATCTTCATCTCTATGCACCCTACTGGGACAACCAGGGGCACTTTACTGCTAATCAATTTGAGAAAGATCCCTTGAGAAAGACATCATTTACACATTTTAAAGAGAAAAACATTAGCTTTTCTCCTCAGAATTCTCTGGGAAACAGTGCAGGTTTTCGGGGGGGGGGGGTTGTAACAGTGATATTTTAATAATAAATTTCATGGCCAAAAAGACTTGAAGGATATCTGTCTGCTTAGACTTTATAGTCTGGGTGGCTTAAACAAAAGAAATTTATTTCCTCACAGCGTCAGAGATCAGAAGTCCAAGACCAAGGTGCCGGCTGACTCAGGTGCTGATGAGGACTCTCCTTGCTGACAGCCTCCACCTCACCTGTCCTCCATGGCTTCTCCTTGTTGCATGCATCTATGGAAACTAAATAATTAAAGCATCTCCTTTTTAAAAATTATAAGCCCTGGGGCGCCTGGGTGGCTCAGTCAGTTAAGTACCTGCTTTCGGCTCGGGTCATGATCCTGGGGTCCTGGGATTGAGCCCCATGTCAGGCTCCCCGCTCAGTGGGGAGTCTGTTTCTCCCTCTTCCTCTGTTCCTCCCCGTGCTCATGCTCATGCTGTGTGTGTGTGTGTGTGTGTGTGCGTGTGTCAAATAAATAAAATCTTAAAAAAAAAAAGTTGTAAGTCCTAATGTTGGATTTAACTAAATTACTTTAAAACCCTTACCCTGACCTACAGTCCTTTTAAACTCTAATAAATAGTGTTTAATTTTTACATTCACTAGGCTTTCATAATGTCTCAACTTAAGTCTCTGAAACAATTATTCCTCTATTGTTAAATAATCTCCAAGTTTCAGCTTTCCACAGTACCCCAAGGCATCACTTACAAGATGAACAACAGGTATGGCTTTTATTAGCATTTTCTTTTTTTTAAAGATTTTATTTATTTATTCATGATAGTCACAGAGAGAGAGAGGCAGAGGGAGAAGCAGGCCCCACGCAGGGAGCTCGACGTGGGATTCGATCCCGGGTCTCCAGGATCGCGCCCTGGGCCGAAGGCAGGCGCCAAACCGCTGCGCCACCCAGGGATCCCTTATCAGCATTTTCTTTAGAGCTCTCTAAGAAGTCATCAGTTTATCATTCCTACTAGAAGACTGAACTGAGTAACATTGCAGACCTCTTGATTTCACCTTTGTGCTTTGGGAAATGAGCTACCTGACTGAACAAATCTGGTTTTGAAGAATAACTTGTAATATTTTCAGCTATTTGTAATTTTTAAAAATGGAACCTCTTTCTTTACTTTTTTGAAATAATACTGAGAGATGCCCTCAGGTACTCAGTTCCTCCCACCTCCCCTCTGAATGCCTCGCAGCCACGTCTGTCCTACCCACTGGCTGCAGCTGGTTCATGGGCAGCTTATTCAAGGCTGTACTGGCCTGATCAATTTTTTTTTTCTCCCAAGAATTCAGAAGAGAGACAGAGAAAGCCTCAGGCAGTTAAAATACGGATGTCGGATTTGAACAGACTTGTCACCCAAGAGTACTACTGAGGGCAACTCTGATGAGTCATAACCCAACAGCAAAGGAAGCCAGCCCTTAGAAAATAAGCAGGATGGAGCAGGTGTATAGAGCAAAGCAAAGACAAGAGGCTCCTGCAACCTAGAAAGACTTTCTCCATGGTTCCCAGTTCCCATCCGTCTGAGTATCCACTGTAGTTAGGAAGACTTAGAGTGGAATCAGTTCTTTACTGCTTTAAAATATAGTGCACAGGGCAGCCCACATTGCCCAGAGCCGCCTTCAGCCCAGGGTGTGATCCTGGAGACCCGGGATCGAGTCCCACGTCGGGCTCCCTGCATGGAGCCTGCTTCTCCCTCTGCCTGTGTCTCTGCCTCTCTCTCTCGCTCTCTCTCTCTCATGAATAAATAAACAGAATCTTTAAACATAAATAAATAAAAAAGAAAAGAAAAGAAAAGAAAAGAAAAGAAAAGAAAAGAAAAGAAAAGAAAAGAAAAGAAAATACAGTGCACTGGGCCCCTGGGTGGCTCAAACATCCAACTCTTGGTTTCAGCTCAGGTCATGATCTCAGGGTCATGAGATGGAGCCCCATGTCAGGGCTCTGTGCTCAGTGTGGAATCTGCTTGTCCCTCTCCCTCTGCTCCCCCCCACCACTCGTACTCTTTCTCTCTAAAATAAATAAATAAAATCTTTAAAGTAAAATAAAATATAGTGCGTTAATAGAAAATCCGACTCCAACAGATTAAAAGACAACTGCCACTGCAAAGCTAGTTTGTTGCTCACAGCTCTCAAGAGGAGGAAACCACATGAGGAGGCACTGGGCTTGGTTGTGAAACAGAAAGAAGAGGGAACTGTGGGCAAAAGCCTCTATTGTGGCTTCCATGGGGAGTAACAGGTGAAGTAGGTAAATAGGTCTAGGATTATCCGAGTAATTTCAGCAGGATGTGGGACACAGAAGCTGTCCCTAGTTGCCTAGTACTTGCCCTTGGGCTCATGAAGGCAAGTGTGGAATGGCCCAGGGTATAAGAGTCTGATAAAGAAGTTGGTTGGAATGTGGACTCTGCATCAGTTAGTCCATATTGGAAAAACATGCCCCTGGAGAGGACTCCTGAGGAGCCTGCGGAGGGAATGAGGGAGACAGGAGACCCAGGCATAGTATTGGGTTATCCAGAACAAGGCATGTCCAGTATATGCATGTAGGTCAGATGTTAAAGCATCAAATTTACAGGAACTAGAAACACGCTTAATACACTTATATACAAATACCCTCTAAAATAGGTTCAGGAACTGGTCCAAAGTTGCAGGACTAATTAGAGGCAACACCAAGATGAAATAAACTAAATTCCTTGCTAACACGCCACACTACTTCTGTTGTGCTTTCCCTAAACCTGGGGCTGGCCTGGGGCTTCCAGTCTCTTTGCAGGATATGGGGGGGTGGTGGGACTCAGAGTCCAGTAGCAAAAGCAAAACCCTACTCGAAAAATTATTTTGATCCTTTGTGTAAGGAAACGTTGGGAAGCAAACTCTCAAGCTAAAATAGCACTGTTCTCTTTAAGCAATAACACAGAATTCACACCTATCCAGAACATCAATGGCTCATTTTTCACTTACCTGTCATTTGGAATTGATATTGAATGTCATGGCCTGGTTAGTCTTTTGCAAAGATACATAGTGGTTTTCCTTTTTCTCAGATGCTATTAAGACTGTGATCGGAGTATGCCACTATAGGATCAACAGCCCTTACCTCAAGATTGATAGGTGAAGCCACTGCTGAAAATGCTCTTTCACCCTGGTTCTCCCCATGTTGACTTCCGAATCCACTGCAATTAGACACATTAGGTTCCTTGTTACATACTTTCATGCTCCCATTGTCTGTGCAGCACATTTTGAGACTTTATACAGTGCCTTATTAGAGCACTGATTGGACAATACATTTTTTGTGTCTGGTCTCTTCTTTTTAAACCACAGATTTCTTCCTGGCAAAAGTATGCCAAATTTCCATTTCTTCTCTTTCTCTGAGGCTTCATCCTCCATATAAATGTCTGGGCTACAGGAGGGAGGCATGAGCATAAATGAGCTATCAGAAGAGTACTATAACAAAACCGAAAATAAATTAAATTTAAAAATCAATTGAGGTGCTTTTAAGCTATATGACTTTCTGATGGTTGGTGATTACTATCCTTGATTTTAAAAATGTTTCCACCTTTTGTCTTACAGTCTAGTTTAATTCATACATTTAATCATAGGAAATATAACATATTGCTGGTCTTATATCAGCTGTGGTGAATACATGAATCATATGTAAATTAAAAGCATGATGATATATTTACCTCTTTGGATGCATTTGTGTCATAAAACTGTAAAGTGAACAGTATTCTAAAGAACACACATGTGTGCACACAAACAAAAAATATGCTACTGATTTCTGATAGATGACTGCACTGCCTGATTTGGTGGTACTCTAGAAAGTCGTACAGAGAATAAGAGATCCAGAAATTGATACAAACTCATAAAGTTTATATACCTGTTTTAGTATTTTGACCTATACTGTGCATTCATTGAATCATCCATTCATTCAGCAAGTATTGAATATCCAATATTGGGTACTGTTCTAAGTATCCAGATGAAAACAGATGCAACAAGAAGATATAAGACAATCCTCTCTTATCTTTTTAATCAACAGCATAGAAGACTGTCCCAATATGTCCATTTACATGTGAAAAAACTGAGGGTGAAAAGGATATATGTACTTGCCCAAATACATATAAGTAGTAAGGATAACATTAGGATTCAGATCCAGGTCTGTATGTCATCAAGGCCCATGCACTTTTCAACATAGCCTGTTAATTTCAACCCCACTAAACATTTATAGCAGATTATCTTAAATTTCCAATAAAAAAATATCAACTCTATTAATGACTTTCTTTTAAACTGGAAGAATTGTCTACAGAAAATGTGTACGTTAGAGAACTGCATGTTTCCTGGTATTGTGCTTGTATTCTGTGTAAGAATACAGCAAAAATCCTAAAAACAAAATTAAAATCTCACCACTCTCTCACACACACACATGTATATAATACTTACACACACACAGAAATATGTATACATACATATTTATGAAGTAAACTTGTAAAGTCATTTGCTCTGCTTCTCCCTGGTCAAATCACATGACTATAATTTTTTTTTTAATATCGGATACTTCTCCTAGAGTAAAGGTTCATTTAAAAGATAGTTTATTATTTATTTCATTAAATAAATTTCCATGGCAATAATATTTTTAAAGTATTTCTCTTTTCACTTAAAAATAAATGCCTGATAGTTTCAGGTAGAATTAATTTTTTAAAAACGAGACCATTTCTTAATTTTTCAATTATATAATTTTTGTCATATAAGCAGTGGTGACATTACTAAGTACCCTTCAAACAGGCTGTTCTATTTCATAGATGATATTTTACAACAAGCTGCAAATGCTACATAAAAAGATAGTGAAGTTCAAATATACAAGATGATTTTTAAGTCAATAACAGGTTTTCCACATCTCCTAACACTAATATAAACCCAAATTTGTGCATAGAAGGTAAAGAAATATACTGTACATATGGTATTTTCTGCACAGTGGGACGCGTAGGTATATGCCAGTTAAATACTGAACTCAAGCTAAAGACCAAAGCACAAGATACAAAGAAAAATTTTGAAAAATTTTGAAATAATAACAAGTAGGGAAGCCTGGGTGGCTCAGTGGTTGAGCATCTGCCTTTGGCTCAGGGCGTGATCCCAGGGTCCTATGATTGAGTCCCACATCGGGCTCCCCGCAGGGAGCCTGCTTCTCTCTCTGTGTCTCTGCCTCTCTCTGTGTGTCCCTCATGAATAGATCAATAAATAAAAATCTTTTTAAAAAATTATAACAAAGAGTAAAAAGGAGTCTTTCTCTTCTGCTCAAACTGAAACCAACAAGTTTTCCTTGGCTTTTTCCTAAGTGTTTCAATCTTGGTTATAAATAGTAGCATTTACATTTCCAGTAGCTCATTTCCAGAAACACCCAAAGACTTCATGGTTTAGCTACGTATCATTTGGGCAAGGTGAGGCTATTCTGCAGTATCAAACAACCCCAGAACTCTCAGCAGTTTAAAACAATGTTTATTCCTCACTCGTGCATATCCTGCATCAACAGTGGGCTTTGCCTGCTCTTGCAATCACTGGGAACATAAGCTGACAGAGGCTGCATCCCAACAAAGGCAGAGGCGGGAAAGACAATGTGGAGAACCACGTGCTGGCTCTTAAAGCTTTTGCCCAGAAATGACATACATCACTTCTGCTCACAGGTAATTGGCTAAAGCAAATCACAAGACCGAGCCAGTATCAACAGGGTAGGGATGAACAGTTCTGCCCCCAAGAGATAGACTGAATGTTTATAAGTAATACAGTTTGCCACCAGCTCTAAAAGTACCTATGCCTAGGACAATGTAAAATAAGCTCTCTGCTTTATTTCATTTGATCCTGATGACAACGCCTAGTGAGATAAGGTACAGGAAACTTGGGGGTGGTATGCTGCAAAGACATTTCAGCCGAACCAACTCATCAATACTCATTGCTTCTGCTATTTCTGGTATTCCATGTCAGCCAATCAGGCTGGCACAAAGGGTGGGACAGGCCAGATCAGGCCCCTTCCAAATTGCTCTGCTGCCCACTAGCATCATGTATCCCACTTCCTGCCTTTTGAGTGTTTCCAGTTCCTTGTTATTCTCTGCAATTCCCTGGAGTGGAGTAGGTGGGTAGGGCTAGAGAGGTGATGACCAACAGGACAGAGCTGCCATGGGAAATAAGGAGGCTCACCAGGGTAGTAAAGCCTGGTCATCTAATCTGAGGACATGGAGCTACCACCAGAGTGCAGCTATGTCCCTGGAGAGTGATAGAAGTATTACATAAAAAGAAAGCAGGGTGCCTGCTGCAGGTGAACCCTTCTGGATGAATGCTAATAAATGATGTGCTGTGATAGGCAACAGTGTACATGAGCTTCCTAGTTGATAAAACTCAGCCAGGGCTTTCAAGGGTGTTAAACTCTTTGGTCTCCAACAGAGGCCCCCTGTGTGACCCAGAGGTTGTTTCTGACCCAGATGTTAATATGCTCACTGCTTCTGCCACAGTCGTAGATATATTCCTCACTTCTGGTCACCACAGTCACAAAACCTTTCCTTCCTCCAGTGGCCGAAATGCAGAAAGTAGCAGCTTGTAGACTGAGTCCCTTTATTCCTACTGGGCTGCTTTCACAATCCTGGAGCTGCAGTTGTTACACTGCATTCCCTGTCCACAGGGCTGTAGCAGGTCCCAGTGCTTCCTACCTGGACTCTTCGCCCCTCTGTTCTGGGCAGTGTGGTACAGTGGTGAAGCACACAGGTGCCACCACAGACAGGCCTGAGCAAAAATCTGACTGTATCACTTGTCAGTCAGATGTCCTTTGAAAACTCTGCCCCTCCACTACCTCATCTTTAAAATGGAAATGATAAATAGTACTTATTACCAAGAGTTATTATTGTAAAAGTCAAATGGGTTCAGGTATAAAGCATTTATCATACTATCTGACCTGCAGAAAGCCCTCAACTATGCTACCTATTATGATGTTAATTATGATGATGATGTGCTATTTAGCTGTGCAGGCCACACACACACACACACACACACACACACACACACACACTGCTATTGGGCCAGGATTCACCAAGTGCTGATATAAACCCTCCTCAGTTCCTTTGCCAGGAAGGTGGCTGCTTTCCCTAAGCCAGCAGAATAAAGAGGCAGCACGCCTTGAACCCCAGACCTCAAACCCCTCTCCTTTTTCTCTCAGAAGCACAGAGTACAACATCTTGAATTCCACCTCCATGAGTCCTTTCCATCCATGAAACTGCACCAAAGCACCTCCTGGGCCAGCCCACAGTCCCCCTCCTTCCATCCTTGCAGACTCTGCCTCTCAGAGTTGCAGAACACCCACAAGCTGCCTGGTAGGTACTAGGCACACTCGCATCCAAATGATCAGTAAACATGTGGCAATGTGCCTAAAGAAAAACAAAATTAGCTTATACATGCTGATAAAAATCACATCGTGAAACTCAGGGGTTCACAAAAATCCAAGTACTCTCAACTCCCAAATTCTAAAGTTCCAGTGAATTTGTTTTCTCCTCAGAGTTTTACCTACTGCTCATTACTCCTGCTGAGCAAATGGAGAGCAAATTAATTTGTTTTTCATCTTTTGGAAGGTTTCACATTATCAGAGGAAAACAAAAGTGTTTTATTGACTTGATAGTGAATCTGAAAGGCTTTCAGATCTATCCTCAAGTCAATGAATGCTCTAAGGGTATAGATAATCAAAAATAGAATTAAGGACTAAAAAAATGAAGAAAAGGAATAGCTGTCATGTTGCTGGAATTCTCTGGAAAGCAAACTTTAATACTAAGGCAACCAGTAAATTTACAGCATGGTGTAACATTGTGCAAATAGCTCTAGAATGGAAGGAATTTGCTGTGTTCGAAGAACAGAAAAGGCACCATTACAGCTGGAGCTCTGTGGGTGAGGCAGTCACTGATGTGAGAGGTCAGAGAATGGTGAGGTAAATTGAGTTATGAGCCCCAATGTCTCCCTCTCTCTCGCTTTCTCTCTCTCTCTTTCACTCATACACACACACCCATGTCCTTTCCTTTGACAAATCACTAATTCCCCTCAAAGAGGAAGTGTATTTCCCTACCTCCTGAATTTGCCCTGAGATTATCTTCAGCTGATGGGATGTCAGCTGTATGACATGCTTAGATCTGCCCTCTTGTGCTGCCATTGTCTGTTGGTGACTGTGCCACCAAGAGAATGAGAGGCCCCTGGAGCAGAACGGCCCCAAGCAAACCTGCTGTGTGAAGCAGAGCGCCCTGTCCATGCAGCCTGGATAAGCCAGCCCCCCCACCAACCCACACACATGTGAGCAAACCAACTGGGATCAGCAGAGCTGCCCTGGATAGCTAGTAGATCTGTGAGAAAGAGTTGTTTTAAGGCAGATTTTTTTTTTTAGGGTGGCTTGTTACTCAGTATCACCCCGGGAATATGTAACCAACACTGATGGTGTAGAGCTTTGTATGCCAGAATTAGTGTTGGTTTTATTTCTGAGAGAGGTTTTTTTTTTTTTTTAATTTTTTTTTTTAATTTTTTTATTTATTTATGATAGTCACACACACACAGAGAGAGAGAGAGGCAGAGACACAGGCAGAGGGAGAAGCAGGCTCCATGCACCGGGAGCCTGACATGGGATTCGATCCCAGGTCTCCAGGATCGCGCCCTGGGCCAAAGGCAGGCGCCAAACCGCTGCGCCACCCAGGGATCCCCTGAGAGAGGTTTTTAAGGGAGTTCAATGGCATCAGATGATTTACAGTGAGTGGATCATAGAGATTTGCACTAAGGTAAAACAACTGAAGGAAAAGAGAAGGACATGGAATCAAGAAGCTTTGTTGTTGAGACGCCTGGGTGGCTCAGTGGTGGAGCTTCTGCATTTGGCTCAGGGTGTGATCCCAGAGTCCTGGGATCGAGTCCCACATCGGGCTTCCCCCCAGGGCACCTGATTCTCCCTCTATGTCGCTGCCTCTCTCCGTGTGTCTCTCATGAATAAATAAAAATCTTTAAAAGAAGAAGAAGAAGAAGCAGCAGCAGCAGCTTTGTAGTGGGTAGGGCTAGGGAAATGTGCAGAGAAGGAAAGGTTCTGTTTATCTGCTTATTGAAGACAGGAAATTACTAGAGCATGTCTGTATGCTGAAGAGAAGGATCCAGGAGAGGGAGGGCTGACTGTGCCAGGGGCATTTAGTGCAGGCACAGCCCTCGCTGTGAGCCTCACCCTGTCCCAAGAGGCTCAGGGAATCCTCCTTTTTAATCTGCGTGAGCCTGGGAAGTAGGTAACATTATTATAGATGGGACAACTGAGGTACACAAATGTTACATAATCCCTTTAAGGTCATGCACCTAGGAGGAGGTAGCAGAGCCAAGACTCACACTCAAGTAGTCTGTCTGGTGGCTGTGTAACTTAGCCATGAAGGCAAGCTACTGTGGGAGCCCCGTCCCCAAGAAATGCAAAAGCACAGGAAGAGAGCTTGGTGTTCAACATGCTCAGGAATACTTCATCTGCAGAGACAGGAGTGGAATGGAAACTCTGATTACAAATAGCTGTCTGATGAGGGGGTTCCTGCTTTATCTTGTATCTGTATTAAGCAGTAACCAAGGCAAGATTATCAAATGAATGTAACTGAGGAGAAGAATTTATGAGAGAGGAAATTTAGGGAGGGAGGAAGCTAATACACTGAGGAAATAAAGTGGCATAATGGTGCAGTAGCCAAGAAATTTAAAGAGAAACTGGCTAACACATTTGAGTGCCTTTTCTCCATGTGTTTTAGCTGTTTGGGTTCAGGCTTGAAAGAGAGACGGAGACAGGAGAGGGTGAGAATATTTGCAGGGGTGTGACTGTAGTGAGAACAAAGGATCTAAGCTGGATATGGAGATATGGAGGGAACCAACAATAAAAGCAGAAAGAATAATAGTAGAAGAAAAAAATGAGAGGAAATTCAATGAATTAAAGAGCCAGATGAATCTGAAGGATTGCTGGACTGGGGAGGACTAGAACAGGCTGGAAGCATGGGAGATGCTGGTCACAAGACGGATACTTGAAGTCAAGATTGCACATAGGCACCAGGAATGTCAAAGTTAAGACAGCAGGAGTGGTGGCTGAGGTAGGAAGAATAATCCAAGATCAAATAAGTCAAAGTGCTAGAGTCAAAACCTTCAGAAAAGATGCCAAGGGCTTGAGACAGAAAGACAGTGAGTGAGGAGGGTCTACAGGCTGTAGGTACAGCAAAAGAGAGAGGTGGTAAAATTTGAAGGCATAAAATCCAAAGGAGCTCAATATCTGAAGAAGGAATAGATATGAATTGGGTGCTAGAAGGACACTCACCCCAATCTCCAGGGCCCGCAGTACTTGCACTATGAATAATAATGATGATGATGATAGAACATCAAATAATAAGCTGCTTCCACTGGAAAGGACTGCAAGGGAGGTGATGTCCACAGCAAGAGCCCAGGTTACAGTCAGGTTAAGCAAGTGATGAAGACATTCCCAGCTGTAGCTGGGGATCTAAAGGGTTTGCTGTGATAGCCCCAAAATTCCAAATGGCCTGGAGAAGAGCTTGGGAGGTTGAGGAGAGCAAGAAATTGGGTCAGATGAGTGGTAGGGAACAGTAGCAGAGGGTACAGGCAATGTGGAAGCCTGGGGATTGTGGCCTTCTGGGGGTATGTGAGGCATGATGAGATTAGTCCTAATAAGCCTAGTATCCACATCAGGCCAAACAGCATGAGATTACAAGGGCACATTCCTGTCCTGCTGACCGTGGTGGTGGCCTGCAATGGAAGCCCCAGTATGAGGCCTTTTTCATCTGTCCAGACATAGGATGACCTAGCAAGATAGGCGCAATAGATGGGGAAAAAAATAAAATTTTAATTCATCATAGTTCTGCTTCTATTGTGTAACAGAGAATAATCATTTACGTGCTTAAATAGGACAGTGATTTAAATTATTAGTTAATAGAAAGTATTAAATCAGCCTCTTTCTTGCTATGAATTGTAAAATTGCAAAATCCCAAGCAAGCTTTTGAAATGAACTTAGGCTCTTATCTACACTTGAACACTAATGACTTAATGAATCCAGACTTAAAATACACAAATGATTTACTTATATGGAATAAGCAAAAGTAAGGTCCTTCTTTGGGGTTCTTTCCTGTTGTGAACATTGATAAGCATCACCAGAACAGAAAGTATTTAGACTTGATTCTGCTGAAAAATGCACTGTGACATTGGCGAGTATTCAGTTGTTATTTATGACAGATAATCTTATGACATATTGTTTTGTTTCTAGGTATAATATTTCATAATTCAAATGTCCACAAATGAGTGGCTAGTTGATGAGATTAAAATACAACTACATAATATATCATACAATATACCCATTAAAAATGAGGCATATCTATATATGCCAAAAAGTGAGAAATAGGAAGATCTATTATACAATATACAGACTGACTGTATATGTGTGTACAGAGAAAGAAAGAATACACACAGGAAAAAGAGTTACATATGATAAATTTTTTAGGGGTTACTTCTTTAGAATAGAAATACTGAACGTTCCATTTTTAAGTTTCTTCTATCTTTATCTTTTTTACATGTTCAGCTGTAGCACAGAGGAAAGAGGAATGAATAAATAAATAAATGGTCTGCCTATCATGCCCAGCAGAAAAGCTCAAAGGTCAGTCAAAATGTATTCATGTTCCTCAGAACATGTTCCTGTTTGTCATTTAAGCTTGTCTGAAAATTCACTATTATACTGACTAGTGTTCTTCCGTAGCTCCTTACATTTCCTGTTTTTCAAGTAAAACTGCATTTGCAGCAGGGTGTCCCGTATCCAAACTAGATTGCCTGCAATCTAGTTTGCAGAATTGGTGACCTAGAGATCTTTGTGAAAATCAATCAGCAGGAGTCAGCATTCAAAAAGATTATTTTCTGACGGGAGAAAGAGTAATTCTTTTCCAGGTTAGCAGGAGTGCCCCAAAGAGGAAGACAAGGAGGGGGATCCCTGGGTGGCGCAGCGGTTTGGCGCCGCCTGCAGCCTGGGGTGTGATCCTGGAGACCCGGGATCGAATCCCACATCGGGCTCCCAGTGCTTGGAGCCTGCTTCTCCCTCTGCCTGTGTCTCTGCCTCTCTGTGTGTGTGTGTGTGACTATCATAAATTTAAAAAAAAAAAAAGAGGAAGACAAGGAGATGAATAGAATGGGATGGAATCTGCCCCCTTCATAGTCCACAGCTCTGGTTTCAAATTGTGATGAAGAGAAAGTTTAACCATGAACCTGTAGGGCAGGGAGAGGAAGCCCACCCCATCCCACAGTGGACTGAGAGACCATGGTGTGGAATGGCTCTGTGCCCAGCAATGTTTCAGGGAAGCAGAAGGAGCTTGGTGAGGAAGCAAGAGAAAAATTTGAGTGGATAAATTTCTTAACACAAGCAGACACCACCTTGGGGATGCCTGAAGTAAGGAAAAACATTTCAGAGAAGGGATAAAATGGAGGCCAAGATTTCCCATGATTTGGGTAACAATGTTAATAGGGCTGCTTTTGCATTCAAGCCCTGTGAGAGTTCCAGTATAAGTTTATTTCCATGCTTCCGATGCCATAGAAAACCACAGTCTACAGGACTACATTTGAATTCAGGTCGTAACTTCTTTAGCCTATTGCTGAAGACTGCCAAAATACTTGGTTTCTCTTTTTAAACTCAAATTGTTCTGTGCCCAGATCATAAAAATTCATGGAATCTCCAACTTACCTTTGAGCTCTGATCTAATTTTTTATGACACATCTCCACTTGTCATTGTGATGAAAACTGTCCTCTTTGAACATTTAATCAAACACTAATCACATAAGGGTTTATTATTTGAAGAACAGTTCCCATGAAATCAGAATCCTTGAAAGTATACTTAATTTTAAGTTCAATCACTGAATATTCCTAAATAAGAATAGCAAGGTTAAAAAAAAAAAGTAGACTCCATGGCATTTGCCACATGCCTCCATTCTAAGGTCCTAGTACTTATAGCAAACCTGTCATTAATTTAAGAATGTGCCATAGGCTTTATTGGAAAAAAACATAAATAATGTAAAGTGAAGCCTAGACAATGGCAAGCTGGCTCAACCTCTCAAAGCATCATTTGTTAGATCCAGCTGCTCAAAAGCTAGAAGCTATAAAAAATGTATGCAGGACTTCTTTTTAAGCATTAACACAGCACTACTTTAAATGTTGGTTCTGACTGAGAAATTCCTCTCTGCAGGTGCTTTTACCCCCATAACCTCAGCAAGCTGCCAGGGCCTCAGGAGACTAAACAAATTGCTAACTTAAAAATTCATTATAGTATCTGTTCCCTTTCCAAGACATAAAATGTACTCTATAATTTGCTCTTCTGAATCCCCTGAGACCTTGGTCTTCAAGTCCCCGTGTGCTTGTATGACGCCATCTCTTGTCCATTATTAATATACTAGATAGGCTTTTTAAAAACACATCACACCCAAAAGTCCTAAAATGGGAAGTAAAAATGTCACTAGCCAGCACATTAATTTCCCTGAAGTAAACAATAGCAAAAGTGATGACAAAGGTATACTAACACACTAGGTTCCTGGCAGGGAAGTTGAACAGTTCAACTCTACAGCTTGCATTTGCCAACAGATGGTGGCATATGGATGATGAGGTCCAGGGGCATGGAGTCAGGAGAGCTCATGAACAAAAGAAGTTCAATTCTGTGCAGCTACAAAAAGTAATGTAAAATTATCAGGGATATAATATAAAAGTAGGAAGTTTAGGTAGGCATTATTTAAAAAAAAAAAAAAGATCAGCCATCCAAGTACAGGCCAAAACTCATACTACAGACAAAGCAGGTAGCTGCTTACCTTCTCACATTTCAAAGACTTGCAGAAAAAGGGCACATAAACCCAAGATGGTTACGACTCAAAAAAGCCAAGTCAAGATGCTTCTAGAATGAACCAAAGGAAAAAGGCAGGAGACTAGAACCCAGAACCAGGGAAACAGACCCAGTCACAGAGCAGAGTGAGATCCCTGAGAAAGGAGAGAGTGAAAAATGGGTATTATGGATGTCATTCCAAACTAAGCAGTTGGAGTCTAGGTTGTGATTAATAACCAGATTTCTTTCTCTGAAAGCTTTGGTCTGAATTCAGTTCAAAATATTTCCCTAAAATTTAGTCAATAAGCAAATATAGTAGAATGGATTAAATGGATGAAAGAATGGAAAGGCCTAACTGAAGAAAAATCCATGGAGTATTTAAAGATAGTGTTTCTTTTCTTTTCTTTTCTTTTTTTAAGAGCACTTTTTGGAATGCAGTGATAGATGGAGGCAAAGAGAACAATTTGATTAGACAGGGGTACAAGAAAAGTCCAAGAACACTAAGAGTTTAGCCAGTGATCATAATCCATTACAGATGAGATCAGAGATAAACACAATCACTTTAAAGAGACAGTGTGGCTAAGTTAAGCGTATGATCTGACTAACTCAATCTTGTTATCTGGCAGACATGATGAAAGAATGTCGCTCAGAACACAGAACCTGTGGGATACGACTGGTTCACTCTAGAGATGCTCTCCGCCACAGGACTTGGATTTATACCAGGCATCCCCTTGACCTGGATAAAAGATCCCTTGAGACTATTTACATAACATTACTTCAATTTTGTCTTCCCTTAGCATCCCTCTGACTGTGGATTCAGCCTTTCAGGCACCCTGATCCAGGAAGGATTCATTAAATGATAAAAATGAATATTTTAGTGACTTAAAAGGGATAGTCCCCATCAAAAGTAATAAATCAACATTCAGATATACTCCATTCTCTTGGAAGTTAGCATCAGTCTGTCCTCTCCTCTTGTCTCAGGAAGCAATGGCATGGAAAATTCTAGAACTGCAAGTCAACCATCAGACTTGCCCAACAGGAATTTTATCACTTTGTGGGGGCAGCTTGGCAGCCAGTTGGTTAGCCCCCTTTAAGTGGAAATACCCCATGTAAAAAAAAAATGTAAGAATATCTGATCCACTTAATAGCCTGTGAATTCAGCACCAGCGACTATGTGAACCAGAAATCAACTATATAAATCAATAACCAATATTAAACCCATTAGGTT
Source organism: Nyctereutes procyonoides (assembly GCF_905146905.1). NCBI lineage: Eukaryota > Metazoa > Chordata > Mammalia > Carnivora > Canidae > Nyctereutes > Nyctereutes procyonoides. Next base: position 7,111,593 of record NW_026575021.1, on the reverse strand, counting down.
GTATAAGAGTAGATACCACACCTATTTTGTTTGTTGTGGGCCCTAATGCATTGCCTGACATGTAATTAGGAACTCAAGAAATATTTTTTGAACAAATAAGTATTTAAGAAAGGAAGATAAGAGAGTGAGGGGAAAATTCAGGTTCTTTCCAGATGAAGCTGCTGAGTGAGATGTGATGACTTTTCATATGACTGTTCTAACCAAGTGGCTCCATCCTTCAGAGCAGCTATTCATAAAAATGTTTGGATGCAGAGAAAACCGTTAATATAGGTCAGTCATGTGATTGGTCTGTTCATTATAAGAGGCTGTGAACATTCGAGTTCTTCCTGCTTTATTGGGGGAGATCATTGAGAGAACGTGATCTATGAGCTGGACCGCAGCGGTCAGAAGCTCCTCACCTGTCCCCTGTCCTCGGATTGTGCATCCTGCTTGCCTTTCTTGCTCCCAGAAGCTGCCCTCAAAAGCATAGCCGTGAGGACAGTAATGTGGTGTGGAATATTTGTGACTGCACCTAGTTAAGGCCTTTATGTAAGCTTTTAAGACTTGGCAAGCAGCTATGGAGATCTACATCTTAAGACCACCCAAGACAGGCCTCATATAGAAGTTTGTTGTTGTTTTTCTTAAGATTTTATTTATTTATGAGAGAGAGAGAGAGGCAAGAGACACAGGCAGAGGGAGAAGCAGGCTCCATGCAGGAGCCTGATGTGGGACTCAATCCCGGGTCTCCAGGATCACACCCTGAGGTGAAGGCGGAGCTAAACCGCTGAGCTACCCTAGGGATCCCCTTGTATAGAAGTTCTATTGCTTATTAAACCAGCCACCTCCCCATCAGGAGTGGCCTGCCTCTATCTTCAGTCTTCCTGCCCTCTGTGTAGGGGGGCTAGTTTTGGATCACACGGGAGAAGCTCCTAAGAAGGCTGCAAATGAACATGCTCTAATATAAAGATAAACTGAGATTATTTAAAAATCACTTGCTGTTTATATTTACTATCCAGCTTGAATAGAATGAATAGAAAGAAAAAATAATAACCCATGAAAAGGTGGATAAATGACTACCTTTATGCTATCCTCATCATCTGAGGGAACAGGGCGTGATAAACCACAGCAAATAATCCAGGACGTTCATACCTTTGTCCTGGAGACTGGACAGGACTTCTGCACACACTGTATGCTGCTTTGTCATCTTATATTATGCTGTGCTCAAATATTATGAACTCCCTAAGATCAAAGCTATTTCTATGCTTTTAAAATGTCAGAGTTTAAGGTCCAAGTAAAAGATCTAAGACCTTAGGAAAAGGAGGCTAAGACTTTTAAAATCTAGTGAGGACATTATGTGAGTGCAATAAGCCAGACACAAAAGGACAAATATTATGATTCTACTGATATGAGGTACCTGAAATAATCAAATTCATAGAGACAGAAAGTACAATAGAGGGTGCCAGGGACAGGGGAAGATGGGGTGGGAATGGGGAGTTAGTGTTCAATGGGTACAGAGTTTCATTTGGGGATGACAGAAAAAGTTCTAGAGAAAGACAGTGGCAATGGTTGCATAACAACACATTGTACTTAATGCCACTCAATTGTACACTAAATAATGGTTAAAATGGTAAATTTTATGTTATGCATGTTTTACCACACACACACACACACACAAAAGTCCAGGGAGAAATCACTTACTCATTAGACTCTGAAGGCACAATTTGAATGGAGCAAAACCAGCAACCCAGACATGGCAACCTTTTCTTCCCACTCACAAGGCTGGAATATTGAAATGTTCTAAGAATTAATCTTATATTAAGACCCTTGAGTGAACATAGTTAGAATGACCTTTGCCACTCTAGAAGTAAATGTTCTAAGAACTCAAGCATCAACTACTAATAGCCGTCATTATCATTTAGTGAAGGTGTCTTATGTGCCTGCACTGATCCCTTTACACAATCCATTTCTTTAGAAGGTAATTCAAAGACGCTTGTATTCTGGCCTCCGCTTACCCCTCCTGCCTTACTCCTCTTGGGCTCCATGTTCAATCCAAATAGAATTATTTGCATTTCCCCAGAAGGTATCACATTCTTTTACCCTTGCAGATCTTCACACACACACACAAACTTACCCTTCCTTGTTCTATGTGTGGTTCTTTCCTCTCTACATATGGCCAACTCTGGATCATGCTGCAGACTTCAGCCTCAAGACCTCAGCTTCCTCTGAAAAATTCCCTGATCCCAACCTGACTGAGAGTTTCTCAAACCTGGTTCCACATTAGAATCACCTGGGATACTTAAGAATTACTGGTCCCCAAGATAAACCCCTAGCAATTCTGATTTAACTAGTCTATGGTGTGACCAGAGTGTTGGTAGTTTAAAAAAAAAAACAAAAACAACAACAACAACAAAACTCTCCAGGGGTTTCTAATGAATAGTCAAGGCAGAGAACCACTGACCTAAACTGAGTTACTTATTATTCCCTTTAAGTACCTGAGGCCTCTCAAGCTCCTGTCTTAGCATCTTATTTTGTTGTAATCAGTTGTTAGTTTGGCTTTCCGTTTTGAACACGAGGGCAAGGTCAAGTTCACCACTGTATCCATAAAGCCTAGAACAGTGCCTGGCACAGGGTAAGGGCTCAATAACCACTGTAATTGCTTTCTTGAATTAATTTTGCACCCACTCTGTATGACAAGCATTATCATCTTAGATTTAAAAATTAGCCCACAGAGACTCAGAGAGGCTAAGTCACTTACTCTAAGTCCACAGCAAGTAAGTAGCCAAGCCAGGATCAGAACTTCATTCTCTCTGATGGCAAAACTGTATTTACTATACACTACAGTGCCTTTGAACTTCTTGAATAAGTTGTTCATATCAAATGAGTTGTTCCTGCTGAGAAAATTAGAAATAAAAGCAAAACTGGAAACTGTAAGTGTTCTGTGAATAACAGTGTAAAATACATCCCAAAATTGCTCTATTTGCTAAACTTGTTGGGGACAAGTTTTTGCAAAATCTGGACTTGGATGAACAATCAGCAATGTGCTGATTGAGAGGCTTAATCACTGTTCTCAAAGGAATATCTATTTCTCAGTGATGAGAATCCTTTTTTTCTAGGACTCCAATCCAGCAAAACCTGAAATGGTTTTGATGTGCCAAGTTCCTGAGCAAACAACAAACAAAACAAACCAGTGAGAGAAAACTGTGAAATTGTATTGCACACTAAAACTTCCTTAGGGAACCACACCAGGTACCACTGCTCCATTTGAGGTCCAACCTGTAATGCATGTGCTCAGAAGGCAAAAGAAGACTTCCAAGATTCCTTGGTGACTCAGTCTCTGTCACAGTATTTGTTTTCTCCAAATAGTGAACACTGCTGGGACCACTCCACTGCTGGGCTAGACCACAGCACCCATCGAGGTACCAGATGCACCAGCATGGAATAATAACCAGCAGTTGTTGACTTCTGAGGCTTGCTATTGTCCTGAGATGAACTTCCACTGCTCAGGAGAGCAGCTAGGCTGCCAAGTGCCAGGTGGTGTAGGAGTGCCAACTGCTTACTCCTCAGTACCCAACATCACTTTTTATTATGACAAATTTGAGGTATCCACAATAGCAAGTAAACACTTCTAGCCACGGTTCAACCAGACAGTAAGCTCTGAGTGCACAAGTCTGTGATTAAGATAGTGAGTCAGGCCACAAGGCTGGGTTTGTATAACGTTCCCATGGCATATTAGAGGATGGGCCACTGTACAGTAAATCTTGGCACAAATGCATAAAGAGCCCTTTTTTTATTATCCTGGAAGTCAGGAAGTTTCACAACTATCTCTCCATGCTTGCCAGTACAATCTTTTGGAACTCTATGGAAGGCCTCTGCCTTTCCTTGCATGGCTCTGTGAGAATTAACAGCAGGCAGGAAACCATGGCAGTTAGGAGTCAGGTTTTAGGGTAGGGTCAGGAACTCTGGGTGTGAGAGCCAGTTCTACTGTTATTAGTCTTGGTCCCTGGAATATATTGCTTAATATCTTTTAGATTTCTTTCTTCAATCTATGAAGGGGGAATAAAATAATAGCTAATGGAGTTATTATGAAAATTAAATGAAATACCACAAGGAAAATACTTAGTACAAATCTATTTTGCTTTTTGCTTTTTTTAAAAAAAGGGATTCAGTAAATGGTAGAGTTTGATATTGTGAGTGACAACAGCATTGGTTCCTCTAATCCTATCTTGCTTAGCTGATAGCCTCTTTGCAGCCAGCTCCCTGGAGTGCCCTAGTGCCTCATGGCCACAGCCACCTTCTCTACGTTCCCAGCTATAACATTCTAGGAGTCTATGAGTGGCCAAGCTAGTTATACAATGAAAGCAGCTCTAAAGTCAGAAGACCCTGAAGTCACTTCACCTGAAGTGGCATGTGAAGGCTTAGAGCATGAAATGCGACTTCTAGATTTAATAAATTAATTTATAGCTTATCCCAATCCCAAATACTAGTGAGATATTTATTTATTTATACCTTTGGCATTACTGATTTATATTTTATACAAAAATTTCTCACAGTATAAAATGCTACACATTCTACTCAGCCAGTGATCATCATGTTTGAATGTGAAGTATTGCCTGGGGTGGGGCACCTGGGTGGCTCAGTTGGTTAAGCATCTGCCTTCAACTTAAGTCATGATCCCATGGTCCTGGGATGGAGGCCCGAGTCAGGCTCCCTGCTCCTCGAGGAGCCTGCTTCTCCCTCTCTCTCTGCCTGCTGCTCCTTCTGCTTGTGCTCTCTCTCTGTCTCTGTCAAATAAATTAAATCTTTTTTAAAAAGTTTTTTTTAAAGTATTGCCTGGGATGCTTATTATAAATTAAATTTCTGAGCCCCACTCCCAGAAATTCTGAGTTTGTATATCCTCATATCTATACTCTAAGGAAGGTCGTATTATTATTTGGTGGGATTTTTTTTAATGCATATAATCAATGGAGAAAAATAAACAGCTGAGGGAAGAGAGATTACAGAGAAATAGCAGGCTGGCTATATAATTTTACATAATCATGTCCCAGACAATCCTGGGCTAGATATGGGCAAATCTTATAAATATCCTGTTACCAAAACAAAGAAGGAAAATATGATCAACAGCAAAATTCATATATGTCAATATGCTAGCCACTGTGCTAAGCATTTGATATATATGAACTCACTTAATGATCACAGCACCTCTATAAATTGGTGTTTTGTCGTTGCCACTTATACAGATGGGAAACTGAGGCTCTGAAGGTTAAATAAATGGCAGTACTTAATCTAGAATGCTGGTTGCGTGGGTTCATCACCCAGGCTCTTAAAGACTAAGCAATTTTGTTTTGAGAGACAACATAACACAAATAATAGCAAACCAGCAGTTTAGAGGAAGCATTTCCTAACACTGATATCTGAGCCTTCAAAATGACAATACAGTTTGACAAAGGAGTTAGTTTTCTGATTTGGGGATGTCCCAGGTCAGTTGAAAAAAAAATTTTTTTAATTTTAAGGCTGGAGGAACATGATATAGAGCTGACAACTTTTTTATTTGAGTGGGCCGAGTAAGAACATGAAAATGGTAAGTACCAAGAATAGTGAAATCATTTTATAAAATAATAATACTTCAGCACCAAAAAAAGGAAAGAAAGAGCACCCCCTAAAACATAGAGGACCTTGTTATAAAAATGTGAATAAATTCAGCTTTGTGAGAAAAAATGTACACCATCTATATCTTTCTGACTTGCCTCTGACAGCTGAAGAACAGTCACAGAATACCAATGGTGCATAACTAGCATTTGAGATCCCCTGAAAATGTCTCTGTGGAGTTTCTGTGACCCTGTAACAGCATGGACCCAAAAGCAGAACTGAGATTCCATCCTTCTCCTGGTGGGATTTTAGAGGCTCTCAAAATTAAATCTCTTAAGAACCAGAAATCAGAAAACACAGAAGGTCTGTGGAAAATGACCAGAGTGGGAGCCCTCAATTTACGATTTTCATGCAAGATGCACATAGCACTCACACATTTGAACATACCACTGCAATCTTTGAGAAACAGCACAGTGACACTCACTGTAAGGCTATAATTTCAGTCTTGAATGAAACTGATGACTATTATTTTAAAAAGAACATAATATGCTTGAAGAAAATATAAGATTAACACCAGAACATTATTAGATTTTCCCAAGGCTAACACACTTGGCAGTATTTTTCTACTTTGGTAAAGAATTTGAGTTGCTTATAAATTTATGCTGAGCCCCGTTGGATGCTTTCAGAGGCTGAAGCAAGCAGCCCCATTCTTTCAGAGCGTTGTGTTTTTAATACCTACTGTTCCTATATTTCCATTAGAATGCAATTATCCTTCTTGGGAAAAAGTAAAGGTCACTGGGTTAATGGAGCTCACCTCTCTTTTTTAGTCCATAAATAATAAATCAAATATAATATTTAAAAAGAAACCACATCCTGCATATCACTGTATTTGTGATGCTTTTTTTTTATAGGACATTTGAGTACATGGCACTTACTATGGCCATAATCATTGCTGTCCATCAAATTCCCACAGCACTGGTTCAGTAAAGAAGTATACAGCATGCATCTATTAAATTGATATTCATCAATACTAAAACGTTGAAGAAATTTCCAATGACACTTTCAAATCAGATTACAGTACATTCCACTCTGAATTCGAGAAGCATATCACAGAATGATTTATCCTGGCAAATATACAGAAAATCTCATGAGCTTTATCTGATAAGCATTGACAAAGGTATCCATTTAAAAAATTCTAAATAAATACAGATTGAAGCACTTTCCTCTGCTTCCAGAATGACTTACCAACCAACAGTACTTGTGAGTAGACAGTAGACAGTGCTTATGACTACTACTACTAATAAATATCTCCAGGCAAGATTCTGCTGCCACTAGTTTCCCTAATGAAAAAAAAACCAAAGACTTTCTGCCAGCTAAATAGCTGAATAGGGCTCTCAGCCCAAAAGAGCCTAATCAATGCTTTCACTTCAGGCTTCCCAAGGGATCAACTAAGCAATCGCTCCAGTACCTGGCACATCAAGATTTATAAGGCAGAATAGGAACACATGGCCTAAATAGCTTTGGAAAGCCATTTGTTTCGAGTAATGATAAATTTAAAAAGAAAAAAAAAACTTAGGGTCACTAACGTTAAATCACCATCACCCTGAAACTAAGGCTATGTGACTCATGAGATTTACCCAAGAAAGATGTTTTAAATAAAAAGGAAATTATTTTTTTAAAAAAGTAAATTATAATACACACTGGAGCCTGCCTAAGATGGCTCAGTGGTTGAGCATCTGCCTTGGGCTCAGGTTGTGATCCCAAGGTCCTGGGATTGAGTCCTGCCTCAGGCTCCCTGCAGGGAGCCTGCTTCATCCTCTACCTATGTCTGCCTCTCTGTGTCTCTCATGAATAAATAAATAAAATCGTAAAAAAAAAAGAACTATTAAACACTTATAAATCACATTCCTCCAAAATAATGAAAATGAAAAACTGCTTTTCACTTGTCCCAGGATTCTGTGACAAAATGCCCTTCAATTGTCAACCAGAATTACACACAGCTCCTGCCTCATCAAGAATTTCTGCAACATCACAGAATATCCCCGTGAATAGGCACTTTAACTTCAAATTATAAACCTAGCAATGAACCAGCCAACTGTTTTCCTAAGCAACACAGCATTTATAGTCACAACTTTTTAAAAAGTTAATTTGAAGGGTTGTATCCGTCAATGACATATCATTATTTTTAACTACAATTAGCAACAGGAGTAAAGACTATACCATGTAGTGAGTATTGCTCTGCCAAGCACGGATCTGATAGTTCCATGAGGATTTTCTCATTTAATCCTTGAAAAATTCCTCTGGTCTGAGATGGGTGACAGGATGTACACTACCCCAAAATATACCACTTTGGCATAAGGATTATTTTGAACTAGAGACACTTAGGAAACAGCAGAGAGTTAGACTGTAAGAAGAGCATTCTAATATCCTTCTTTTCTTCCTGAAAATGGGAGATTAAGAACTCCCATGTGACAGATGTCTTCCCTCTATCAGGAACAAAGAAACTTTCTTCAACAGGGAGGCAAAGTCGAGAAATTCTATACAAAGCTTATTAAAAATAATTCTTGGGATCCCTGGGTGGCTCAGCGGTTTAGCGCCATTTAAAAAAATAATAATTCTTAAAAAATAATAATTCTTAATGGGCACTGTATAGGAGTTTGCTACTTCATTGGGTCTTCATGTCATGAGAAGGGAGGGCTCCTATATCACATAAACCTTATATAAATTTGTATGCTTTTCTCTGGGTAATCTGTTGTATGTCAGTTTAATTTTCTGCCCCAGATGAAAAATCCTGAGAAGGCAGAGAGCAAAGTTTGCCTCCCCTACATCTGTGATGGTTTATTATCTAATCAAGGCTACTGATCCATGAGCACAACGTGTTAATAGCTAACATTTAAATAGAGATACTTAATTTTCCTTAGTATTCATTTTCAATGTAAATATTTTGGGCTTTGAAGTTTATGTAGGCTTTCCAAAAGGACTTTCTTAAAACAGTAATCATTTTTATGAATATCATCAAATACTTCTTCACTCATTATCAGAAATTTTACATCTGTTTTACATAAAATTGAAGTAGGCTGATTGGTATTTACTCAAAAGGCAGATTTCCTGGAAAATAAAAACAAATCCATCTCTTTTAGAATTATTTTAGCTCTGACATTATTCTTACAATGAAATTCTAGGAACCTGTGGAATTATAAGTATGCACCATTTTAAGCACATGATTTTAAAAAATAAATCTTAAACTTACAGAATTAATAAATAAGAATTGGCCTGGACTTCCCTTTTGGATAATCTATCAGCTCCAGCAGAATTAATTTGTACCAACTATAGTATAAGAAAGAACTCCAGGTCAAATGAGTCTTTAGTCTGGAATATTTTACGTGCTAAAACTGCAGCATGATCCATAAACATACATAATGCTGTGTCCTACCTCCATCCAACAACTTACTACTATGAGAAAAAGATGCTTTAAAAAGGGGGGGAGGTACTTTGTTCTCAGGACAGCAGACTTGGAATGGAGATACTGACCTAGATCCATGATGCTCAGTGAGGGAGGATGGTGTTCATGTGACTGTATACAGAATTACAACACTATTTTATGACTTTAATATTGAAAAAGATGTAGTAATAAAGAGTCAAGGTGGAATTAGAGAAGAGTAGCATAACTTTAAAATTAAAATCTCTCTTTGCTTGAGCTGAGACATCCATCTTCTCCTGCCCTGGACTTTAGCACTCTTGGTTCTCAGGCCCTTGGACTTGGACTGAGTTAGACCACTGGCTTCCCTGGTTCTCCGGGTTGAAAGCAGGAGACTGTGTGACTGCTTGGTTTCCATAATAGCATGAGCCAATTCCTACAATAAATCTCATATATATCTACATATATCCTCTTAGTTCTGTTTTTCTGGAGAACCCTAATGATTACAGACATTTTGAGAAGCCCCAGTACAGATGATCTAAGTTTCTTCCCTTTAGTTGAAACACCGGTGGCTCTATTTGATCCACACACAGTTGAGGCAGCATGGTAAAATGAACAGGGCACTAAAGTCAGGATTCTGCTTGCACTTCTGCCACTAACTAGCTGTCAATATGAGCTTTCTGTTACCTGACCTCTGAGGCTCCATCTATCACTAACACTGATCCTGGGGAAGATCTTGGAGATCATAGGTTCTAAGAATGTCTCCAAAGCACCTCCAGCACTAGAATGTTCAGCCTGTCACAGGTTGGCTAACTCCTTGGCCAATATTTAGTGTATCAAGAAATTTTTGACCCATCAATGATGATTCATACATTTAAAAATGGGGATGCCATGCAAAAATAAAATTTAATTTTTATTGAAAATTGTTAGAAATGCATCTCTTCTTTTTCCTTTACCCTTCTCATTGAATTTATTGCCAGTAAAACATCTTGAATCCATCTCTTAATTGGTACACCCAAGCCCAGTGCCTTGGTCCAAGACCTGCTCATTAATCTCGCAATTATTCTCCAAATCCATGTTGTCTTTTCTCTCCTAATATAGCCCACACATCATCACACCAGTCACCTATATAAATGTTCATCTGATCCATCTCCCTCCTACTTACAGACCATCAAAGAGCTCTACTGCCTGTAGAATCTGTAGTCCAGATTCTTTAGCATTGTTTCCAGTGTCATATCTGACCTGAAGTGACTTTTCCAAAATCAATCCCAGCAACTGTTCTCACCTCCCAAAACCTTTACACTTAGAGACTTTTGGATTTAAGAATCTTCAAATCCGGGATGCCTGGGTGGGTCAGGGGTTGAGCATCCCAGAGTCCCGGGATCAAGTCCCACAATTGGGCTCCCTGCAAGGGGCCTGCTTCTCCTTCTGCCCATGTCTCTGCCTCTCTCTGTGTGTCTCTCATGAATAAATAAATAAAATCTTAAAAAAAAAAAGAATCTTCAGATCCAATCTGCCCTCAACAACAACAACAACAAAAATGAAGCAAGTTTTATTACTACACACAAACTGCTCTCTTATCCTAAGTCCTATCCCTTTGCATAAAACTTTTTGCAAGCACTGGGTTTCTTTAAAAAACCAAAAGGATGGGTAGCCCCGGTGGCGCAGCGGTTTAGCGCCGCCTGCAGCCCGGGGCGTGATCCTGGAGACCCGGGATCGAGTCCCACGTCAGGCTCTGTGTGGTGCCTGCTTCTTCCTCTGCCTGTGTCTCTGCCTCTCTCTCTCTCTCTCTGTCTCTATGAATAAATAAAATAAAAAAATCTTAAAAAAAAAAAAAAACCAAAAGGAGCTCCTTTAATCAGTAACTGTTTTGGCACATTTTATTTTTTAATACTACTCAGCCTCTAAAGTGACATGGTTTGTAACTCACTCATTTAGCCGGTCAATCATTCATATAACAACCACTTAGGAATCTTGTGTATCGGGGATCCCTGGGTGGCGCAGCGGTTTGGCGCCTGCCTTTGGCCCAGGGCGCGATCCTGGAGACCCGGAATCGAATCCCACATCGGGCTCCCAGTGCATGGAGCCTGCTTCTCCCTCTGCCTGTGTCTCTGCCTCTCTCTTCTCTCGTGACTATCATAAATAGATAAAAAAAAATTAAACATTTAAAAAAAAGGAATCTTGTGTATCCTATATTAGACAAAATATATATTAGGCTATATGTTGGCTCTTCCTTGAGGAAAAATATGGTTTATCTAAGGACTTCAATTACTGAAATATTTCATACTGAAGTATTTCAATACTGTAGTGTACTATGTAAATTACTTTAATGCAATGACACATATAATTTAAAATTCTTTTAAATAAAAAATGATGAGGGGCACCTGGGTGGCTCAGTCAATTAAGCAACTGACTTCAGCTCAGGTCATGATCTCAGGGTCTTGGGATTGAGCCTGCCTTGGGCTCCACTCAGCATGGAGTTTGCTTGTCCCTCTGCCCCTCCTCCAACTCATGCTCACTCTCTCTTTCTCTCAAATAAATAAATAAAATCTTTAAAAAAAAAAGATATAAATAAATAATACTGGGAGACGGAGAAACTCAGACAATATTTACCCTTATAATGTCACCTTCTTCAAATTCACTTAAAATTTCAGAGTTGGTATTTTTGTTCCTGCTTGTATTACTTGACATGACCTTTAAGTGTCCAGCAAAAATCAAGCAGCATTCCTTTGGTACATGTCCTTATCTTAGAACCATACTTTCAACTTCAAATCTGGAAATAAAAAATATTTTAAAAACATATTTCTTCTGCAAAATGGCAAGTTTGGAGTCACTGATCGCAAACAAAATCCTTTTATCTTCCTCCATAAAGAATCTTACTTTTTGTTAAGAAGCAATTATCATCCTCTTCTAATACAGACCTTAAAGGCAGGGATTCTAGCCAACTTGTATACTCTGTAACATCAGTGCCTAGAATGGCACTTGGCTCAGAAAGTAGGTACTCAATGAATATATATCGAGTGGATTTATGAATAGGCAAAAGGAGGTGTTGCACAACCACAGAACAGAAGATCTCTAGATGAATGAATTCCTTAGATAAACCTGCTATTTCACAAAATATAAGCATTTTTAAACCACTACTGCTAAATTGATGATGTAAGGGAAGACATTTGGCTTTCTGAGAAACGTAAATTTGGTGTTGATTTGCATTTCTTTTATCAAGATTTTTCATAAGTACTATATTCAGAAACAGTTTTGTAAATCTGCTACTTTTCTCTATTTGTAGGTATTTAGCTAAAGGATGGTGGTTTGCCCACCCCTAGTCTATAGAAACAATCTCTCCCTGGTTGTAATGCATGGTAAACTTTAATGGCCATAAAAAAAATCACCTGGGAGATCTGATTTTTAAAAAAATACTCAAAATTCCTTTATACTCTAGAAATTCAGATTTGGTAGGTCTGGGGTGCAACCGATAGTCTTAAGACGCTCTCCAGATCATTTTGATGAGGATTGCACTGTGAGAAACACTGTGTTTGAGGCTAAGAGCAAACATTATTTAGTTTTTTATATGAGTAATGTTTATGAATGTTGGAACAGAATATGTTTTATGAAATATTAGGAAGTCTAAATAATTTCAGATTTTCAGTTAGTAATTATACTACCAAGAGTTCTTCCTTTCTGGAAGAATACTAATTATAAATTCTGTATTCTTTTTTTTTAATTTTTATTTATTTATGATAGTCACACAGAGAAAGAGAGAGAGGCAGAGACACAGGCAGAGAGAGAAGCAGGCTCCATGCACCGGGAGCCCGACGTGGGACTCGATCCCGGGTCTCCAGGATCACGCCCTGGGCCAAAGGCAGCGCCAAACTGCTGCGCCACCCAGGGATCCCCTAAATTCCGTATTCTAAATTTGACAGGTACTATTACAAAGAATGTTAGTGAGAAGAAAAATGACAGTATTATATATTACAGACTCTCCAATCCCTGTGTTATCAGTGAGAAAGCCTGAATTCCAGCATTTAATGTGTTATGAATTAAGTGATCTTGAGGAAATCACTTAATCTCTATCGCCAATTCCTCATTTATCAAATGGGATTAACTTGTATCTATATACTTCATAAAAGTGTTTTAGGGGAAAAATATAATATATAACAGTGATTTGAATTGTTCAAAAGGAAGGTATTTTATAAAACATGGATTTTGCCCTACTTCAATAAGTTTGATCCCATGAAGGAGAGTTAGAAGCAGAAAAGCTCTCACCAAAATAACTATTCAAACTAAGTAAGCCTGCCAGTTTTGTGGATGCTAACAGAAGATATGAGACTCTTGAGTCAGAGACAAAGGATGTTACTAGCTACAGCAAAAGGAATAACAGGAGTAGCGGGATCCCTGGGTGGCGCAGAGGTTTGGCGCCTGCCTTTGGCCCAGGGCGCGATCCTGGAGACCCGGGATCGAATCCCATGTCGGGCTCCCGGTGCATGGAGCCTGCTTCTCCCTCTGCCTATGTCTCTACCTCTCTCTCTCTCTCTCTCTCTCTCTCTCTCTGACTACCATATATAAATTTAAAAAAATTAAAAAAAAATAACAGGAGTAGCAATACAGTTGTACCAGTGCCCAAGTCCCACAGGGAAATGTGGAGGGCCTAATGGAGCCTGCATATGCAGAGGGGTGGTTCACAGAGGAGAACCTAAGCTTAGGGAATCTGCTGCTTTTATAACAAGCAGTAAGCAAGTATGTTTGTCTGGAAGAAGACGAGGTGTAATACAAAAACTACAATGTATTATCTTCTCAGGATTGCCAGCTATGTAATCAATCCTGAGAAGTGGCCCAGGTTAAAGAACAGCCAATACCTTGGGATTATGGCACATTCAGCAAGACGCTTAGGAGCGCAAGAGGCTCATATCTGATTGTATCCAACATAAAGGGCATAATGATACAAATGAATAAAATTTTAATGTAAGGTTACATGTTTATTTAAAGAATTACGATTCTAGTTCCAAAGGAAGAAAATGCAAGGAGGAAATTTTACCATGTTATATTTTTCACTGTCTTTGGAAAGAAAACCACAAGATTAAAATGTGAAGACTCCTGGTTTTCTAGTGTTTATGTTAATAGATAACAATTTGAAAAACCACTACTTGCATCTGCAGATTGGAAAAATGATTAAAAATTGCTGAAGTAACTCCCATATCATAGAAATATCCTTAAGATAATGGTGGTTTCTATGAACTAAGAATAGGAAAATAGTCAACATGACCACCATGGAATCATGAAAGTAAAGCCAAGGATAAGTATGAAAAAGGAAGAAGTCATGTGGAATGGAGAAGTAATATATGGATGACAAGCATTATAATAGAAAATGTCTGGTTTTCAAGGACTCTATTGGATTTAAAGCAGCACAGAAAGAACAAGAGGATTCCACATCCTGTTTTCTCTCTCTCCTTTATATTATGAAAGTGTGGATGAGGGCCAGTCTTTCTCAGCCAGGTTTTGAAGTGCATCATTTGGCTGCCAGATGCCCATTATACTAATTGGATCACCAACCTCCTCTATATCTCATTGACACAAGGATTCCAGGGCTACCTATTTCTTTTGCAGCATTAAAATTTAAGAATACCCACCCATACAATAAACTATAAAATATTCACATGGGTCTGTACTCTACTTTTATATTATACAGTAACTCCAGAATGATTCTTCAATAGCCTGGTTGAGTGATGTGAAAGAATGCCAATACTAAATAGGTTTCTCATGCTAAAACATTTAATTTTATACTTCCAGAGCATATACTTGAAGCATATGTGAATATTTACAGTTTTATTGGAATCATCATCTTCCTTAAGAATTTTTGTCTTGTTAGGCCTATATGAACAATTGCTCTAACTCAGCAAATACAAAAATTAGAGTATTTTTGTTAGAAATACAAAAAGAAAGATTTAATACTTTCACATTTGGAAATCAATATACACATATGGCCATATATGTATATTGTATATTGCACTATAAGAAGAATCTATGTGCATCATTAACTAGTCTTAGATACATGGATTTTTTGTTTGATTCTCCATTTAAAAGGGTAAATTTGAATAAATATTAATATCAATATTCATTGAACTGGTGAAAGATTTTATTTATTTATACATTTACTTGAGAGACAGAGAGAAAGAGAACTGGTACTTAATAAAAGTGACTTTCCATTCTAAATATTCATGATTTATAAAGTGAAACTTTCCATTAATGCGACATTATTTAACTTTTTCCAAGAAAGACTCACATACACAGTGGATCTTATATTAAATAGGGTCCTGGGTTGCAGACAACAGAATCCACTCTGACTGGTTTAAGAAAGAAAGGATTTACTACAGCTATCAGATAGTTTACAGAATCTTTGGAAAGGTTAGTGAAATAGTTTCTGGCCAAACTTCCAGGAACAACTTGGTGAAGATGCTAAACAGACCCCAGAAACATACTGTTGCCATCACAGTCAGGAAATTGGAGCCACCACATCTGAACAAAGAATCATGTGGTTTTTGCCAATTCCTGCAGCACCAAAATGGATGCCCCATGTCCTACCTTTTCCCCCATATATATTAATTTCATGAAAATACATCTGTCAGAATCTAAATCATGTATCCAGACCCTACAAGAAAGGTGAGGAAAGGGACTGGAAAAGGTTAGGTTTTTGTTTTATTGTTTTGGTTTGGTTTTATATTCCTCATTATGATGGTTGGGTTTACATTATTGGGAACAACAAAAATGTAACCATTTCAAAATGCAGTCAAGTTCAAAAGACTGGACAGCCTCAAATTGTGTGTCAACTTCAGATTTTTATCACAAAATTTAGAGTACTTTACTTAATACATTTTGCATGTTTTTCTCATTCTAGATAAATAAGAGGACTGTTATAGTGGTCCAGTCATTTTTTTATTGTTTTGTTATCTTGCTTAGAATAAATTTTGGGCTTCATCCTGTTTTCAGTTTTAGTCTCCTTTTGTGGTTTGAAAATTCATCATTACATTACAGAGTTCCAAGTACAAATCCCAAACTACTACATATTTCTCTTGGTCAATATTGAATTTGTAACATGTCTTTTGTCTTTAAGTATTGTTAAACTCTACATACTATCTGCCACTGTTTTTCTTAGCAGTCCTAGATAAAACATTTTTGCATCACTTACTCTTGATAGAATGTTGTCTGGCAAAGTTGGAGCTGCACTTCATTTTGCAAACTACGAAATGACCTATTCTTCTTTAGATATAGTTGAGTCTTAAAAAAAAAGAAAATAAACAAATAATAGCTTAGAGAAGAGTTAAAAGAAAATGATTATGACGTCTGTATTAGCTCAGATCCCTGCAAAGCCTCTGATAACAAAAACTAGAGTTGATTTTATGTGTTCTCCAAAGTGTAGCCATTTTTTTTATGTGGTAGACGTTGGCAGTTACAATCTTCCTTATCTGGGGGGCATCTGGGTGGCTCAGTCAGTTAAGCATCTGACTCTTGATTTCAACTCAGGTTATGATCTCAGGGTAGTGGGATCAAGCGCCATGACAGACTCTGAGCTCAGTGGGGAGTCTGAGATTCTCTCTCTCCCTCTACACTCCCCTCTCTCTAAAATAGTAAATAAATAAATCTTTTAAAAAAACAATCTTCCTTATCTGGATTCATAAGAATTTGGCATGATCCTAATAGAGCAAAACTTCTCCTGTGGAAGAGAAGGAGAAGGAGACATTGATAGTGAGGAAGTGGTCTTCCCAAATACTCATGAAAATCCATGCTGTTAGGCTCCCTACCTCTGTGATGAAACTGGTAAGGAACTCATCAGAACCTAGCTTGCTCAGCGAAGAAATCAGAATAAATCACAGGCCAGAAAAAAATTAAATCTGGTAATGCCTGGGAGTCTTTCATTGAAAGATATTAACAGTGAGAAATTCAAAGATGTCTTTTTCCCTCTTCCAAAATATTAAGTTTTAATATAGGTTAATGTTGCTTCTGTCTGCTATTTTTAAGAAAAAACTATAATGTGACTCCTAAATCTCTAAAATGTTTGCATTTTCAAAGGTCTAAAAATAAAGATATTCTCATATCACCTCATACCATATAGAAAGATTAACTCAAAGTGGATCAATGACCTAAATATAAGACCTAAATGCTATTAAACCAGAAAACATAGGGCTGAACCCTGGGTGTGGTAATAGATTATTAGATAGAACACCAAAAGCACAAGCAGCAAAAAAATAAATACATTTGGCTTCATCAAAATTAAAAACTTTTTTGTATCAAATGACATTATCAAGAAAATGAAAGGAAAATAACATATAGAATAAGGCAAAATTGCAAATTATATATCTAACAAGGATTTAATATCTAGAGTACATAAAGAATTCCTACAACTCAGTAACAAAAGACAAGCTAATTCAAAAATAGGTGAAGGTCTTAAATAGATATTTCTCCAAAGAAGATACGCAATTGACCAGTAAGTACATGAAAAGATGCTTAGCATTCTTAGTCACTTGGGAAATGCAAATAAAAACCACAATGAGTTACTACATCATACCTACTAGGATGGCTATAATTTAAAAAAGTAAAGAAGCAAAAACAACAAGTATTGGAGAGGACATGAAGAAATTGGAACAACTGGAACCCTTGGGCATTGTTGGTAGGAATGTAAAATGGTGCAGCTGCTGTGGAAAATGGTTTAGGCAGTTACTAAAAAAGCTATAAAATTATCATATGATCCAGCAATTCCACTCCTAGGTAACCCATTCTCCAACTTTCAATTCTAGCAACCACTGATTTGTTTTCTTTCCTTACAGTTTTGCCTTCCAAAATATCATATAAATAGAATCACACAATACATTGCTTCTTATGTCTGACTAAGCAAAATTCATTTAAGATCTCCCTGTCTCACATGAATCAATGGTTTCTTTTTATTGCCTAGTTGTATATATCTATCAGTTTGTTTATCCACTCACCCGCTGATCCCTGATTTCATGGATAAATACCTTTGTATAATAGAATTTTGATACTATAAGGCTAAAGACAGAAGGCTAATAAAAAATAAATTAAAAAAAAAGAAGGCTAAAAACAAAACACTGCACTCTAGTTGGTAAATATGTATCTCACACAGGTCCAGTTTAGCAATTCTAAAACTACTTTCCACACATATTAGAATTGAACAAGTAAGTAAATATATTGCAGACAATGACAGCCAGGTTTGTATCTATGAAAGAAAGAAATTACAAACAAGCAAAGGGGAATGCCAGAATAAACCCTGTGGTAACAGTCTGGAATTAAAGATACCAGTATGAACTTATGTTTATTTTAATATATATACAGATGAATATATAAAGAAATAGATACAGGGTTAAAATACATACAAACATATGCTAGCTCTACACACTGAGAGGGTCTAGAAATAATGACTCTCTAGTTGCAACAAGAACAGCGAAAGGCCAGATTCGGGTTTCTAAATATCATTCTCCAATCAAAGGATCCACGATTCTTAAAAAATTATGGATTCTTGGGTTAGAGCACAGAAAACACAAGAGAAAAGCCAGGAGAAGCATCTTAGAGTGCCAGAAAGTACGTTAGTGCTTAAAAAGAAAACAAGATATGGGTTCCTTGAAGTGACACAGGAACCAACTCTTAGGAGCACCTGATGGTCAGTCCTGGGATAATTTGAACAATGCAATAAACAATGATAATAATTATAACCCAAAAAATAAAATAAATATCCTGGGGGATCCCTGGGTGGCTCAGCAGTTTGGCGCCTGCCTTTGGCCCAGGGCGCGATCCCGGAGTCCCAGGACTTCTCCCTCTGCCTGTGTCCCTCTGCCTGCTTCTCCCTCTGCCTGTGTCTCTGCCTCTCTCTCCTCTCTCTGTGACTATCATGAACAAATAAATAAATAATATTTTTAAAAAATAGATAAATAAATAAATATCCAAAAGTCAATAAATATCCATGAGACTATACAGATACAAATATACAAGTGTGTTAATAAATGAAAAGAGGCAATTCTTCCTACAGAAGAATTAAATTACAGGAAGAAAGGGGGAAATGGAACATCATCATTAGCTGTTGGCTTTAAAAAAACAAACCAATAAATAAAAAAACAGCCAGTCATTGCACTAGCAAAATGAGTTTATTCAAGAATAGCAGAGAATCGTAGTGCGGGACAAGCAAACTATGGAGAATGATAGGCAAGTCCAGAGAACAGAAGAGGGGGGTCTGCTTTTAGGGAGGAAAGGAAGAAGCTAGAAGGGGCTGTTTTCAAAGGATTCAGCGTAGCAACACCTTTCAACAGCAGAGTGTGGCAGTTTCTCAATGGCTGGGTTGTTGCTGGACAAGGTGAAACTCTTCCTTGTACTGGGGTATTTACATATCTAAGTTTCCTCCTGGTTATGGTCTGAGTGATAGTGTGTGAGAGCTTCCCCTTCAGGATTTTTGGACTCCATCTTTATTGAGGTTTCCATTATTTGTTTTCACAGTACCAAAGTAATAATTGCTACAGGCAACATCCACTGATGAATACTAAAATTTGTAAGTGAAACTTTAGAGAGAAACAGGGTATCCACATGGCCTCATAATATCTCTCATCAAATATTTATTAATAACTGTGGTGCTTTTAACATATGTCTCCAATTTCTTAAATACTCCCTCTAGGAGATGGATCTTAGATCCCCTAGACTAGACTTAATAACTCCAGTGGTCGAGACTTGGCAACTTACCCCAAAGAACCAAGTATGGAAAGAGGAAAATTGAAACTTTACAGTGGAGATACCTGGCCACACAACCTATGCCAAGTGAAAAAGGCTAAGATCAACATTAATAAGATATATTGATTTCATTTACCCCAAATCTGCAACCTCAGTCTTACCATGTAAAAAAAAAAAAAAAGCAAACCCAACCTGAAGAACACACTACAATACATCTAACCAGTACTCTTCAAAAGTAATTAAAGACAAAAAAAATCTCAGGAGCTGTCACAGATTGAAGGAGAATAAGGAGATGTGACAACTATAGGCAGTGTGGTATTCTGACCTGAATTGTGGAACAGAAAAAAAGCCTGAAATACCACTGAAATAACAGAAATACAAATAGTCTGTAGTTAATTGCATTTGTTGAACCAAAATTAATTTCCTAGTTTTGATCACTGTACCATGACTACATGAAATGTTAACATGTAGTTAACAGGTAGCTGGGTAAGAGAGTATATAGGAACTATCAGTAGCGTCTCTAAAACTCTTCTGTAAATCTAAAATTATCAAAATAAAAAGTTTAATTTTTTTTTAGCTTCAGGTAAAACTAAGGGCTTACACTCAACTCAGTACTTGAAATCAGTGGGTCTCACTCCCAGATGACTTAAACTAAAAATAACATATCGGTATTAACCAGTTGTAACTCACCTGTGCAGTTTGAACATATAAGTTGCCCAAACTAAAATCTCCCAGGAATTTGGCTAGGTTATCTGTCTCATTGTTGCTCTATGAGATGGCCCTACACAACCAGCTGCAGACCCCAGAGTACACAAAGAAGAATCAATCCCTTCCTCCTCCTAGCCACTACATCATGGATATAGATTAGCACTGGTGGGTGGACGACTGAGGTGGGATGAAGCAAATGGAAGTTGGTAATTGGCACTTTGTAAAAAGATGCTTAAAGCATAAAGAATGCAGTTATGTTCACCTCAGCACTTTCTCCTTACCTAAAATGCATGTAGCATTCAGGTACACAATTATCTTTAGGACAAGGCAGGGGATACTATCTAGTTTACAGTCCTTTTATTCCCTGAATTATTCCTACCTGATTACATACAAACTATACATCCCTACTAGTCTCTTTTTGACAACATCTAGAACAGGGATTTCCAAAGTGTCACTTCTAGGACTACATAAAGAATTAACTGAGATCGAGGGGTGAGCAGGAATTTTTGGACTTTGAATATTTCCAAAAAATCAATGAGTACATTAATTTACCTGTAATAAAGCTGCCCAGAATAATATAACTTTCATTTGCTATAGCTGGAATCATGGCAACTCAGCATGAACCAAAGTGCTGATTGACAGACATCTTTTTTATTTGTAAAAGCAGGGAGATAAATTAACTATTAATAAATGACTTCTGTTAATAGGCAAAAAAAAAAACCCACAAAGGGTTCATGGGGTGACAATAATTAGAAGCCAGGGTGCTACTTACTGGATAAGATGCCCTGCTCTCAGCTCTTGACCCTAGAAAGCCATCCCGCCATCAGAATCCTCTAATCCCCTCAGCACTTGTTTACCCTGGAATACCTTTTCTGGTGATGTCTGCCAGTACATTACAAGTGCTTGGTAATTTAATACCATCTTTATTGCCTTATGCATAGTCAAGAAACTATATACTTCATAGTATGTCTATGATTCATAAAGAGTTGAGTAAATACGTCTATTTTTATACCTTCAGGAACATAATTCTCTACTTAAAATAGTTTCCATAAGAAAGATAAATTTAACCTCCATCATGTTTGTTTATACTACTTTTCCAAGTTATAAATTCACTGTTGAGAACTATCTGTACTCACACAAGAATTTCAGCTCTTAGTAGAAGAACTTCCATGGCTGTGATATTTACTAGGGTTAGATTCTCCCAAGCTAAAACGGCATAGGTGGATTCAAGACAATTTGACAAGCACAGAAAATATTGACTTTTAGAACCATCTGATGCCAAAGATGATGAATACTTATAATACAGCACTTTATTTTTTAGGATACTCTGAAATGCTTCATAATCTTAAAATGTTTAAAAATCAATACCTCTTTTTACTTTATAGGTTGGTTTACAAAACATCCTTTAAAGGCTAAAAAATGACAAATGTAAATCCAATTTACCTAAGTATATTAAAATTTTAATAGAAGCAGAGAAGGTCCACCTACTCTCTCAGAGGCAGAAATACATATCTATATAACAGATCACTGAAGTTTGTTCAAAGATTAGTAAGTTAAAATTACAGAAAACATTTTAATAGGCTTAAATAAATTTATTTTTATTCAAAATCAATGATCTCAAATACATACCTCAAATGTGACACATAGTATTACCCCAAAGATAAATATTTCTTTAATCAATGGATAAAATAAATGAAAGAAAAGAACAGCTTCACCAAACCAAAAGAAAATATAAATATAAAAGAAAAAAAGAAAATATAAATATTCCAACCCTCTTTATTTAATCCCATTTTGTTTCCTAAAATCCAAAAATCAAGACAAGGATTAGGAGCATAGAAATATAAGAAAAATAATTTGGCATTATGTTTTTATAGTGCTAACCTGTATTTGTTTAAAATAACAGAAAAGCATAATGATAACATATTAGAATAATATGTTTCATATATTGGAATAATCATATATCAGAAAAAAAATCTTTTTTATTTCTTTACCTCTCTGAGATTTTTCTTGGCTTCTTTGGGTTGAATGAACATCAGTACTTTCAGCTTTTTGAAATCTTTGCTCTGTAAAACAAAGTGTATTTACATTGAATGCATTCTTCCTGTACTCATATACACAATTTCTTCTAAAAATTTGGACAGGATTTATAGCCTAGGGAACATGTTATTTTTATGTAATTTTAACTTTACACATAAACTTTGCTGAAATAACTTTAAGAAATAGATTTACTTAAAACAATTGAAGTGCCAAGTATGGAATTCACTGGTGATGTTACAGATAGACAAGTTCACTTATAACTAAGATAATAAAATCATTATACAAGTTGAGAATTGTTTACATGATGAAAAGCTATTTCTTGAGTTATGAATATGAGTCACCCCATAAATCTAGTTCAATCTCATGTCAACTCAGAGATCACAATCATCAAAAAGACTTCATAAACCTATTCAAGAGCTTCAGTAGTCCTTTTCATCTAGGGAATTCAGTTTCAAAATAGTGTTACAGACTAAGGGCTATGCTCTAAGGTAAAATGCAACTCAGTTCAGTTGAGTTTATATACCCAATAGATTCTGTTTCTTTTTTTTTTTAAAGATTTATTTCTTTTATTCAGAGAGAGAGAGAGAGAGAGACTGAGAGGCAGAGACACAGGCAGAGGGAGAAGCAGGCTCCATGCAGGGAGCCGGATGTGGGACTCGATCCCTGGTCTCCAGGATCACACCCCAGGCTGCAGGCGGCGCCAAACCGCTGCGCCACTGGGGCCGCCCTAGACTATGTTTCTTTAACATTTTATTCCAGGTCTTGGGCATCAACATAAAAGTATGATTACCCTCTATTATCTTGATATCAGTTTACTCTTCACACTCCATACTCATTGATGAGAATCTGAACATAGATCTAACATACTCCAAGACTTATTCTGTTAACTTCTTTGCTATTAACAGTAGTAGTAATAATAATAATAATTTATTGAGCACTTAGTATGTTTCAGGCACTATTCCAAACATTTTACATGTATTAACTCATGAAAGTAGTTTATATCTTTAGGCTTTCTATATAAGCAAGAGACTCTCTTGGTTATTTAACATACCTATGAATGACATACAGAATTTGCTGACTTAATTCTTCTGGTTTTTAGCAGCTTAAAAAAAAAAGAATCAATGACAGCAGCACCATAGTGTACAAAGCAATATAGCAAAGATGATACAATACATAATAATTAAGTCAAGTAACTTTGCTCCACCATACCTCCTGCTGACATTGGGAACTACATCATATAATGTAAAGCAAATTAACACTCCCATCTTGGCTGGCACGGTTCTAATGGGATGTTATTCACATGAGCTCATGAAAAATGAACTTTTAACCAGTTTGACCCTATAATCTCAAATGAATGCCAGCAACCAGAAGAAAAATATTATTGATATGATTAATAATTTAATTGCATCAAATTTTTTTAAGAACAGAAAAAAGTGAATTATTTGATGCCAACATATTCCCCAAATGCATAGGAGCTAAATATAGGAATTTAACTCTCTGAAGCATAATAAACTGTAATTTTCACAATTAAATTTCACTTTATGATAGAATATATATATAAGCAGTAACTCAAATTATTTTCAATATTAAATATATTAAAATTTCAAACAGATCTATGAAACATGTATCACTGTGAAAAGAGCCAATACATTCATATGCATATAAAAAATGGAGGGAGGGGTACCTGGGTGGCTCAGTGGGTTAAGCATCTGCCTTCTGCTTGGATCATCATCCTGGATTCCTGGGATAGAGGCCAGCATTGGGCTCCCTGCTCAGCGGGGAGCCTGCTTCTCCCTCTCCTGCTCCCTCTCTTGTGTTCACTCTCTTTCTCTGTGTCACTTAAATAAATAAAATCAAAAAAGAAAAAAATAATGGATGGATATATACCAAATTGTTACAACTGACCATCTGTCATCTTAGGGATGGAATTTGTAGTCATTTTTATTTTCTTCTTTATAACCTTTCTGTAACTGCCAAATTTCCTACACTTAACTTGTATTATCTTATTTCCAATTTTTAAAAAGCTACAATTTTCTCATTATATAAGTCATATGTTTACATTTAAAAGTGAAAATCTAATGAAAGTCCACTTAACCCTTATTCATTGCTTCACCATGTCTGCATTCAGTTCCCTTTATATGCATTTCAACCACAGTGCATACCATTAGCACTGGAATGCTAATACTAATGAATGTTTAATTGGCTGTCTTCTTTCCTATACCATAAACTACATGAAGGCAGGGACTAACTATATCTGATTAATTACTATAGCCCGTACCTACTACAATGCCCAGCAGAGGTAGGCACCCAATAAATAGCTGTTGAAATTATGTTGTTTCCTTTAAAAATTATAAATTATAATAGGATCAGCATTCCTCCACATACGAATTTGTGCACTAATCCAATTACTCTCATGGGGTAAATTTCTAAAACTAGAACTGCAGAGACAAAGGTATGCACATTTTGAATTGTATATACATTGTCAAATTGCCCTCCATAATCCCTGAAGAAATTTACATTTCCACCAGCAATGGATGAAAGTGTCCATTTCCCCATATCCTTGAAACACTGAGTATTGCCACCATAAAAACAAAACACAAAACAAAAAAACACACTTTTGTGAAGGAGATAACATTACTAGTCATCACTTTTATATCAGAAAAAAAATTTTAAGATATTACAGATTTTGCTATTCTTAAAACCACATAGCTATTAAAATAGATAAAAAATACTAACCAAATTATATTTAGAATGATTGCTCATGCTGAATGAGCATACTAGTTCATTAGCTGAATGATTCTTTATGTTCAAGTAAAACAATGCTCATTCTTCTGCTCAACTCTTTTCAATGTACCCAAAGGGAAGACAATACAAATATTAAAAAAAAATAAGTAAGTATAGAGTACATGTATAAGAAAACAATCTAACATGGAGATAAATTGGAGTACATCATATACAGGTTCATGTGCAAGTTAGGTCTGGGAAAGAACTCTAAGGTATGGATTCAAAAAACAAGGGGAAGTGGGTAGCCTACTATGAAGGCAGTTATATGTTGCTCTGACAAATTAAGTTGGAAAATGCTGTCTTGCTGCTCTAGAACTGCATTTCCAAAAGCCTACTGTCACTGTCCACAGGAATGCTTACCCAAACTCAGTGTGTCCAGAATAAAAATAATATTCCTCCTCTAATCCCCAGAACACTTCATTAATTTTGGATGCAAGCCATGATGCTATATCTGGACTGGCACTGTCCAAAATGTAAATAGGGCTAGTACAAATTGAGGTGTGCTAGAAGTGTAAAATACCCACTGGACTTCAAAGACTTAGTATGAAACAGAATGTAAAATATCTCCTCAATAATTTTCATATAGATTACCTGTTGAAATGATCACGTTTTAGAGATATGGGCTGAAAATTCATTATTAAAAATAATTTCACCTTTTTTTATCCCCTTTTTCAATGTGGCTACTAGAAAATTTAAAATTATATAAGTGGCTCACATTTGTGGCTTGTATTATATTTCTATTGGGCAGAGAGGATCTAGACCATTGAGATCAAGGGCCAGATGAAGCTAAGCCATCAGTGTTGTGCCCTAAGAATCCTCCAAAAAGTACCAAAGAGTGAGAGGAGAAAGATACCTGTGAACCCGGTCTGGCTAGGATCTCAAGACATTGATGAAAGAGATTTATAGAGGCTGAGCAGGAGCATAAAGCAAAGCTGACAAAACTATGTTTTTGAATGCCAGATCATATAAAACTATTGCTCTCATTGTGTTCCCTCTGAGTTGCTTTTGCCAGAGCTTTTGGCAGTGTCTCCGAATATCCTAACCATGTCTGAGCTACACCACAAGGTAGCAATCTTGGGCTGAAGGGTTACGATGGAAAGGTGTATCTCCCACAGTCAGGAGTGACCAAGAAGAGAAGTCATTCTATCATTTTCTTTACACAGTAAAGCACTAGATTAGCAGCAAAGCTCCTGTAATATATTTCATTATGTTAAAAAAAGAGAAAGCCATCTGACACATATTTGAAACAGTGGATTGTCTGTCTTCTCATAGAAATACATATGTCTAGTGAATAAGGAATAAAACTATGAAAATCTCACAACCCAATGTAGCAGAGTAGTTGTATAGGCTGGGTTTCACAGAAACAGAGCTTGAGATGAGGATTTTTTTGCAAATGATTTGAGGTTCTCAGGTAAAAACTGTAAGTGAAGTAAACAGGATGAGGAAAAGGAAAGAAGCAAGGGAAAGATGTGGGTCCAGCTGCAGTCCACCCCAGCTTGATCCACTGGTTGCTATAGAGCAGAAATGACATGGCAAAAGGGTTCCTCTTTAAGGCAGGAGGTACCCCCAATATCTGTCATCCTTTCACTACAGGCCACACCTGGGAGTCTTGGGATTCACCCTCCTGGGCATTTCTTGGCAGGGCAGCTTCATCAAGAGGCAATTCTTGAGAGAAGGTATAGCTGTGAGCTGTTGGCAGCCAATACTCATAGCACCTGGAAAATGGAGGTACCGACCTACCTGAAAAATTGTTTCAGTTTTCCTCCATAAAGTGGGACTAATGATAGCAGCTCTTTTATATGCTTGTCAAAACTTAGTAATAATGGATGAAAGCATTCAGAATAGCATTTTATGTTACATAATATATATAATTCACTTAGAATTACACATAGCACATAGTAAATGCTCAATAAATGTTATGTTACTATTATTGTGTCCTCAGAAGTACCTATATCAGGTGTCTCATTGCCCAAGTGCTATAAGGTATCCACAACTGAGACTTCTATTCAAACATTAGTTAAGGGCAATCTAAAGATTCCACATCCAGGTGACTGCCTAGATAAATGTGCACATCATTTTTATCTGACATTTTCTCAAAGTTCAAAATCAAGTAAGGGTAACCTTTTTTGTGTTTGTCATTAATGAATAGGGATGGGTGTGAACAACAGGGAGTTTTCCTTAAGAACAGGAAAAAGACAAGGATATCTACTCTCATCACTTTTATTCAACATAATACTGGAAATCCTAGCTATAGAAACCAGACAGGATAAAGAAATAAATGGCATCAAAGTTGGTAAGAAATAAGCAAAACTGTCACTATTTGCAGATGACATAATGCTATATATAGAAAACCCTAAAGACTCCACCAAAAAACTACTAGAACTGATAAATTCAATAAAGTCACAGGACACAAAACTAATATACAGAAACCTGTTGCAGGGATCCCTAGGTGGCGAAGCGGTTTGGCGCCTGCCTTTGGCCCAGGGCGCGATCCTGGAGACCCTGGATCGAATCCCACGTCGGGCTCCCGGTTCATGGAGCCTGCTTCTCCCTCTGCCTGTGTCTCTGCCTCTCTCTCTCTCTGTGTGTGACTATCATAAATAAATAAAAAATTAAAAAAAAGAAACCTGTTGCATTTCTATACACTAATATAGCAGAAAGTAGCAGAAAAAATTAAGAAAACAATCCCATTTACAATTTTCCCAAAAAGAACAAAATATCTAGGAATAAACTTAGCCAATGAGGCTATACTCCACAAACTATCAATTTTTTTTCAAACTATCAAATATTAGTGAAAGAAATTGAGGATGACACAAATGAATGTATCAGGAGAACAAATTGTTAAAATGTCCATACTACTCAAAACAATCTATAGATTTAATGAAACCCCTATCAAAATACCAACAGCATTTTCATAGAACCAGAGCAAATAATACTAAAATTTGATTGGAACTACAAAGACCCTGAGTAGCCAAAGCAATCTTTAGAAAGAATGAAGCTGAAGGTATTACAATCCCAGATTTCAAAATATACTACAAAGCTATAGTAATCAAAACAGTATGGTAATGGCACAAAAATAAATACATAGAACAATGGAACACAATAGACAGCCCAGAAGTAAACCCGCACATATATGGCCTATTAATCCATGACAAAGGAGTCCAGAATACACAATAGGAAAAAGTCTGTTCAACAAATGGTGTTGGGATAACTGGACAACTATAAGCAAAAGAATGACACTGGACCACTTTCTTATACTATTCCCAAAAATGAACTCAAAATGGATTAAAGACCTAAATGTGAGGTCTGAGTCCATAAAACTTCTAGAAAAAGACATGGGCAGTCATTTCTTTGATGTCAGCTATAGAAACATTTTTCTAGATATATCTCCTCAGGCAAGGGAAACAAAAGCAAAAATAAACTATTGGGACTACACCAAAATAAAAAGCTTTACATAGCAAAGGAAACCATCAACAATACAAAAGGCAACCTACTGAATGGGGGAAGATATTTGTAGGTGATATGCTTGATAAGGAGTCAGTATCAAAAATACATAAAGAATTTACACAACTCAACATCAAAAAAATTTGATTTTATTTTTTTTTAAATTTTTATTTATTTATGATAGTCACAGAGAGAGAGAGAGAGAGAGAGAGGCAGAGACACAGGCAGAGGGAGAAGCAGGCTCCATGAACCGGGAGCCCGACGTGGGATTCGATCCCGGGTCTCCAGGATCGCGCCCTGGGCCAAAGGCAGGCGCCAAACCGCTGCGCCACCCAGGGATCCCCAAAAATTTGATTTTAAAAATGGGCAGAACTGAATAGACATTTTTCTTTTTTTTGAATAGACATTTTTCAAAGAACATGTACAGATGGCCAACAGACACATGAAGAGATGATCAACATCACCAGAGAAATGAAAATCGAAACCACACTGAGCTATCACCTCACACCTGTCATAATGGCAAGAATCAAAAAGATGGGGGCGGGGGAGGGGGCAGCATCAGCAAAGATGTGGAGGAAAAGTAACCCTTGTGCACTGCTGGTGGGAATGCAAATTGTGCAGCTATTGTAGAAAATAGTATGGAAGTTCCTCAAAAACCAAAAACTTAAAAACAGGTTACCATATGACCCAGTAATCCCACTTTTGGGTATTTACCCAAATTAAAAAATATATATATCATTAATTCCAAAAATTATATGTAACCCTATGTTTACTGCAGCATTATTTACAAGAGCAACCCAAGTGTTCATAAATGAATGGATAAAGATGTGGTTTATCTATTAAAAGGAATAATACTCAGTCATAAAAAATGAGATCTTGCCATTTGTGACAACATGGATGGACCTAGAGGGTATAATGCTAAGTGAAGTAAGTCAGATGGAGAAAGACAAATACCATATGATTTCACACCTATGTGGAATTTAAGAAATGCACAATTAGGGCAGCCCGGGTGGCTCAGCGGTTTAGCGGCCGCCTGCAGCCCAGGGCGTGACCCTGGAGACCTGGGATCGAGTCCCGCGTCGGGCTCCCTGCATGGAGCCTGCTTCTTTCTCCCTCTGCCTGTGTCTCTGCCTCTCTCTCTTTCTCTGTGTCTCTCGTGAATAAATAAATAAAATCTTTTTTAAAAAATGAAATAAACAATTAAAAAAGACAACAATAGGCTCCTAAAAACAGAGAAAAACTGGTGATTGCCAGAGGGGAGGTAAGAGGAGGTTATGAGTGAACTAGATAAAGGAGATTAAAAGTACACTTATCTTGATGAGCGTTAAGGAATGTGCAGAATAGTTGAATTACTATACTGTCCCCCTGAAAGTAATATAACACCGGACGTTAGTTATAAACTCCATTTTTTTTTTAATAAAAAATGAAAGGGGGCAGCGGGGTGGCTCAGGGGTTTAGCACCGCCTGCAGCCCGGGGAGTGACCCTGGAGACCTGGGATCGAGTCCCGCATCGGGCTCCTGCATGGGGCCTGCTTCTCCCTCTGCCTGTGTCTCTGCCTTTCTCTCTCTCTCCGTCTATGAATAAATAAATAAATAAATCTTAAAAAAAAAAAAAAAAAGGAAAGGGTAGCTGAATAACAAGAGTGGGTATACCTCAACATTGGCTGAGATTTGCTGCTGCGGCAGACCCTCACTAGATGCGATTCCTCACCCAGCTCCGAGGAGGAAAACCAAAACCAAAAAAGCAAACCCCTCTCTCACCCACGCTGTGGGACCCCAATCCCAAGACCAGAGTCTTCCTCCGGAGTCTCCACAAAGCTGCACCCCGGGACCCTCGGAGGGACACTTAAAATCAGCCCCAGGGGCCAAATCTCTGATTCCTGCATTCTCCAAAGGCACATGTAGAGAACGCAGACTCTCCCTCCTCTTCGATCTCGTAGTTTTGGAGACCTCGGGACCTGTCAGTCGCAGCGGGCCGAAGAGGGCGGGATGGGTGAGCGGCACAGACACGGTCCTCAGCAGAGAGAAGGCAGCGATCCTCCCGCGTAGGACACCGAGCGCACTCGCGGGGGGAGCGGGCTTCGCGGCGCGGCCGCTTCACCCCGGGGCCTGGCGAAGGCGCTCCGCGGCCCGGCGGGCTTCGGAACCAGCGCCCCCAGGCGGCCCCCGCGGGGGAGGCGACCCCGGCCCGGCGAGCGGACACCGGAGACGCTGTCGTTACCTTCTCGAGTAACCGGGTCAGTCCGCAGGGGAGCGCCAGGACCCCGCCCGCCAGCAGGGGCCTTCCCCTCGCCGCCGCGGGCTTGGGACCGGCCGCCGCCACCCGGGAGCCTCCCGGGCTCGCCCTCTCCGGGGACGCCCCGGGGACTCCGCTAACTCCCGCGAGGCTGCGGGGGCGGGATGCGGGCGGGGCTAACGGAGGGGCGGGGCTCGCGGAGGGGGCGGGGCGCCTGCCTGACCCGCCTCTGGCCCCGCCCCTCGGCCGGAGTGGGCAGCGCTTTAGGCCTTCCCGCGTACAAGCTCCTTAAGTTAGGAAGGAAGCTCTGGGTGTTATACTATGTATTGACAAATCAAGCTCCAATAAAAAAATATACAAAAAAAAAAAAGAAAGCGGGCTGTTAAAGTAAACAGCTTGGGGCACCCGAGGTGGGGGGTGCTCCATAGTTGAGCATCTGCCTTCAGCTCAGGGCATGATCCCAAGGTCCCCATCGAGTCCCACATCAGGTTCCCCGCAGGGAGCCTGCTTCTCCCTCTGCCTGTGTCTCTGCCTGTCTCTCTCTCTCTCTCTCTCTCTCTCTCTTTCATAATGAATAAATTTTAAAAGTTCAAAAAATTTTTAAAAAATGGAAGCCCACGGGTTAGCTGGGGTTGGGGAAGGAGGTGCTATAATGCAGCTAAAAAAGAAACCGCGTGCATGGAGGTGGGGGATACGAACTTCTATTTTTATTTGCAAACTCCTAAGGATAAGCTGTGGAGGTCGACGTAATATTTACATTCGTTCTTAAAAGAATGTGACTCTAAAAGAAATTTAGCGGGAGGGAGGGAGACCTTCAGGGTGGCGACCAGGACGGAGGTGCCCTTAGGTGCAGGTTTGAGAAGCGTCGCTGTGCACGTGGGGGCTGCTCTTGAGCACGAGTTCCCGCCTGCGGGCTGCGCTGCGGGTCGGCTCTAGGACAGGCCCTTGGCCTGCGCTCCTGGTTGAGCTGGTCCCCACCTCACAAGCCCAGGTCCAGGTCCGGAGAGGACCGCAGACCTGCCCCTAAACAACCTCCTTTACGGGAGAAGTTTGGATCTCGCACCTGAGCCCTCATGGAAAACCCTCAAATGATGGGGGATAAAAACCCATAGGCATAACTTTAGGGAAGTGGGCGGTAAAAGCCAGCGTCTCCACTTTGGCTTCAGGATAAACAGTACTCAAGGCTCAAAGGAAGCCTGGAAGTTCTTTTCCTTGGCTAGTTTATAAGTGATTGCTTATCAATTTGGTGGGGCAACTTAACAACAAAATAAACCCATTTGCTTTCAATTTCATGGGAAACGAAGTTAAATACACTTTGGTTATTTTTAAGTACTTAGAATGTCATCTAGCAGTGGTCGCATGATGAGTGGTCCTCCGCAGTGTTCGCCGGTTGTTCCATGAGAAAGGCCTCAAAAGAGAATTATGCCAGAATTCTAGGGAATCTCGATGGCAATATGCATAACTGGGAGAAAATACAAAAGTAGAAGGTTGCCTTTTTATGTTTCCTTGGCAGCAAAGAGTAGCAAGTTTAAAGCTTTATAAAAAGTTAAATTGTCTTTGGAAGATCCTCCAAGTGTGAAGGGCCGTAGGAGAGCAACACAGTGAACTGGAAAAACCTATCAGTTCTCCCCTATGTCTTCCTCCTGCGTTTCTCCTTTGGGACCCACACAAAACACTTCACTTCTGGTCACCAAATGGAGCAGGGAAGGAGGGGTTCTCCACATCAAGCAATTATCTGTGACACCAGTTGGGAGACCTACAATTTAACTGGATTTGAACGCTATCTGTGTGAACTTAGTGTCAGATCCCACAGGTTAAGGGCTCAGTTCCACAAGACTGCTCCCATCCTACTTCAAATACCAATTGCAAACAGTAGATTACCAACAACTTTGTCCAATTTGGCTACAAATTGGAGTTTCCCACGATATTTTTCCCCTTGGATTTTATTGCTTGCTAGAAAAGCTCACAGAACTTAGGGAGAAACTTAAGTTATGCTTACGTTTACTAAAGGATTTGATAAAGGATACAGATAAACAGCCAGATGAAGAAGTACAGGGTGGCACAGGAGGTCTGGGAGGGTGCTGACCATAGGGGATTCTGTTCCCATGGAGTTGGGGTGCATCACCTTGCTCTCCAAACCCCATGTTATTGGCATTTTTATGGAGGCTTCCTCATATAGGTACAGTCGATTATCAACTCCCATTTCCCCCCTCTGGAGAAGTGGGGGGCAGGCCTGAAAATTCCAAGCTTCTAATTATGAGTTAGTTTTTCTGGGGACCAGCCCCCATCTAGGAGCCGTCTAGGAGCTTACTCAGAGTCACCTGAATAAAACAGAAAATGCTTCTTAGTGGTCTTAACACCTAGGAATTAACCACATATTATGAGCCTGGTGCCAGAAATGGTTCCTCATTGGTCTGAGGATAAACTCCCAACTTTCTCATTAGATTTTAAAGGCTCTTTATAGTTGGCCTCACTCCTTCCACTTATTTCTTTAGCCTCACCTTTTTTTTAAAACCTTCCCTGCCTCTCCATCTCCTGCCACATCTCCTTCCCAAAGGCTCTTGTTAAAATACTCTGATTTCCTCTACATATAGGAATGCCTCTTTGATCACTCAGCCTGAAATGCTCTTTGGCCCTTTTTTTCCCTCGCTGGCTCTACTCTTCCATCAGGTCTCTGATTAAACAATTTTCTCCAGGTAGTTTCCCAGGCTCTCCCCCATAGGCTCTTAGAACCACACCATACCTTCACCACAGCATCTGTCATGCAGTATTGTAATTGGCCATTTCCCCCTATTTCATCACCAGACTAAGCTACTATGCTGTACCCAAAAGGAAGCTAGACCTGTAAAGAACCTGAGCTTTCAAGTCCAAAAAGCTGGTTCCAACCCCAGTTCCTGCATTCATAAGTTGTGTGCCCTTCAGCAAGTTTCTTACCTGTCTGGTGTCAGTTTCTGATCTGTAAAGAAGGAGGATCACTATAAAGATTACTGAGACAGTGCATGTGAAGCATTTGCATATAGCCAGGCAATTAGTAGATGCTCACTAAAGAGGAGTTATAAATGGCAACAGTTCTGTCCCAAAGTATCCTCCCTAGACTGAACTCCTCTCACAAGAGTGGACACCTTATCACCATTAAGTGGAGAGAGAGGAAGAAGGAAATTATGATTTTCCTGACCCTCCAAAATCCTTGTTAGTTGTATATACTTACAGAGGTTATTTGATCTTTCATTCTTCAATTTCTTTATCTAAACATGTGTAATTAGTATTATCATAGGATAGACATGAAAGTACTTTCAGCAGATACAGCATTTTGAAATGGCATATTCCTTCCCCCCCTTTTTTCTCAAAAGCAATGTGATTTTAGGACATTAAAATAGTGAAACCAGTTGGGGGCTAAGATACCATAAATAATGTGAAACAGCATACCCTCACTTTAAGCCCTGATTCTTATTTTCCTTCCTGTATCCTTTATACCAAAAAAGACAAGAAAAGTTGTAAAACAAGTTGTTGGGAATTTCACTACACTTTCTGCCCTCACCTACCAAGACAGTAGTGAGACAAGCCAAGCAAGTGAGCAGTTCATATGAGAAGCCTCAATAGTCAGGAAAATCTGTATCCTGCACAACACAGCCTTGGAAAATTGAGATTAGATTTTTCTTACAATTTATCATCCATCTGAGATAGACACTCTATTAGAAGTAGAAAATACATTAGCATTCTGGAAAAAAAGAGAAGATTGAGCACACACATATCTAATTTTGCTTCTTCTGATGTCTATAAAAATGGGAGTAAAAAGGTTGTTTTAAAACACACAAGATATGGGCAGCCTGGGTGGCTCAGCAGTTTAGTGCCGCCTTCAGCCCAGGGCATGATCCTGGAGACCTGGGATCGAGTCCCACGTCGGGCTCCCTTCATGGAGCCTGCTTCTCCCTCTGCCTGTGTCTCTGCCTCTTTCTCTCTCTCTCTCTCTCATGAATAAATAAATAAAATCTTTAAAAAATAAATAAATAAATAAAACACACAATAAAAGAATGAGAGAGGAAACACTACAACAAGATATAAGGAGCTGGAAAACAGTGAATGAGTGATAATTCACTCAAGAGAGCTGACTTGGAACTAACTACTAAGCCTGCAGAGGGAAAGCTCAGAAGCAACAACCCAGTTCCACTATAGAACCCCAGAAAGATCTAGAATTGGCAGCACCAGCTACCTCTGAAAGTGGGGGCAAACATAGGATTATTGAAGGACTGAATAATGTCTGTTTAAGAAGCTGCTGGATCCTCACATCACTTTTTCCCCACTCTGTGTGGTGGATCAAACGTTTCTCCACCACCCCATCCAAACACTGGAAGTTAACTCTCTGGAAATAGGAAGCAGTTTCTGAATTAGGAGACATCAGGCACAGATAAGGACAGAAGTATTGTACTAAATCCAGAAATATTAACAAAATATTTATATACTAAATATTATCCCCCTACGCCCCTGTCTAATCTCTCTTTTTTTATTTTTTTTAATTTTTTATTTACTTATGATAGTCACAGAGAGAGAGAGAGGCAGAGACACAGGCAGAGGGAGTAGCAGGCTCCATGCACCGGGAGCCCGACGTGGGATTCGATCCCGGGTCTCCAGGACCGCGCCCTAGGCCAAATGCAGGCGCCAAACCGCTGCGCCACCCAGGGATCCCTAATCTCTCTTTTTTTTAATGAGCTCTGGAATGAAGTGAGCCAGGACTAATCTTTCAAGCAGGGAATTGGAAAATACTTCTTTAGGGAACATGAGTAATCCAAATCAATATATATATAAAGATACCCACAAAATTTTCCTGCCAAATCACCCTTCAGTGAATTTCATAGTCAAAAGCCCAGACATTCCAATCAGTTCAGGGCTCTCAAATATGAACAGATGGCCAAGCATCACCAGGTATCTGAAAGAAAGCCTGTAGCATAAACTACAGACTAAAATAAAGAAAAGGGAGACAATTTGGAGACCATTCAGGCAAAACAATCCCTTAAATAATTATTATTAGTGTGCTCATACAAATAGGGAAAGTTATTTTACCCATACAAAAAGAACAAGTCACTATTCCATTTTAAAACTTAGTATAAAGTTATAGTAATCAAGACAATGTGGTATTGGCAAAAGAATAAACAAATAGATCAACAGAACAAAATAGAGCCCAGAAATAGACCCCCATGAATATAGACAACTACTCTTTGACAAAGAAGCTAAGATAATACAATGGAGCAAAGATAGTCTCTTCAACCAATGGTACTAGAACAACTGGACTCTCACATGCAAAAAAAAAAAAGGGGGGGAAAAAAAACCCACGAATCTAGATACAGACCTTATACCCTTCACAAAAATTAATTCAAAATGGATCATAGGCCTAAATGTAAAAGACAAAACTATGAAACTCCTAGAAGATAACACAGGAGAAAACCCAGATGACCTTGGGTAAGGAGAGGCCTTTTTAAGTACAACACCAAAGACACAATCCATGAAAGAAATAATTGATAAGCTAGACTTCATTAAAATTAAAAACTTCTGCTCTGTGAAAGACAAGATTAAGAGGACAAAAAAGACAAACCACAGACTGGGAGAAAATAATTTGCAAAAGACAAATCTCATAAGGAACTGTTATACAAAATACTTTTTAAAAAAATCTTAAAACTCAACAACAAGAAAACAAAAAGCTCAACTATAAAATAGGCCAAAGACCTTAACAGACACCTCACTGAAGAAGATATATAAATCACAAATAAGCACATGAAAAGATGCTCCATATCATATGTCATCAGGGAAATGTAAATTAAAACAATGAGATACTACTGCACACCTATTTGAATGGCCAAAATCCAGAACACTGACAACACCAAATGCTGACAAGAATGTAGAGCAACAAGAACTCTCTCATACATTGCTGGTAGGAATGCTTTGGAAGACAGTTTGGCATTTTCTTATAAAACTAAACATGCTCCTACTATACAATCCAGCAATTGTGTTCTTTAGTATTTAACCAAAGGGGCTGAAAACATATGTCCACACAAAAATCCACACACAGTGCAGATTCATTCACACAGCAGCTTTATTCATATTGTTAAAACCTGTAAGCAGCCAAGATATCTTTCAGTAGGTAGGTGGGTGGTACAACCCGACAATGGAATATTATTCAATGCTAAAAAGAAATTAGCTATCAAACCATGAAAGGACGTGAAGGAATCTTAAATGCATATTACTAGGTAAAGGAAGCCAATCTGAAAAGGTTATATCCTTCCAATGACATGGCATTCCAAGGCCCAATGATATGATGTTTCCGGAAAAATGGAGGGAAAAAATGGAGACAATAAAAAATAAATGGTTTGGGATGGGTGGAGGTTGGGGTGAGTGGGGAGAGGAATGGGAAGACCACAGAGGGGTTTTAGGACAGTGAAAATACTGTATACAATATTATAATGATGGATACATGTCATTACACACCCGTTCAGACCCACTGAATGCACAGCACCAAGAATGAATTTTAAGGTAAACTATGGACTTTGAGTGATTATGATGTGATAATGTAGGCTCATCCTTGATTTTAAAAAAAGTCACCAAAGAAAAATAATAAAAAAAAAAAAGTCACCATTGTGGTGAGTGGTGTTGATAATGAGAGAAAAGCTATGCATATGTAGGAGCAGGAGTTATATGGGGGCAGGAAATCCCTGTACCTCCCTCTCAATTTTGTCATAGACTTTTAAAACTGCCCTAAAAAATAAAATCTTTTTAAAAAGCAATCTTTAAAAAAAAAAGAGTAAGATGCTCTTTTAAAAAAGGAACATACAGAAAATCAAAAGCTCTTGAAAATTACACATATAAGAGCAGAAATTAAAACTCAATAGAAGGATTGGGAGATAAAATTAAAGAAACTTTCTACAAAGTATAAAGCAAAAACACACAGAGTGCTCACTTCAACAACATATATATATATAATGTGTTTAAATTTAAATGTAGGGTAGATCAACATGGCCCCTCACAAACATGACAACACACATATTCATGAAGCATCCCATATAACAATAATAACAACAATAACAATAATAAAAATGGCAACAAGAACTAGTGAGGAGGTGGAGAAATCAGAACCCTTGTGCACTGCTGGCAGATATTTTAAATGGTGCAGCCATTTAAATATGAAAATAGTCTTGCAGTTTCTCCAAAAAATAGAGTTACCAAGGGGCACCTGGGTGGCAGAGTTGGTTAAGTGTTGGACTTTTGATTTCAGCTAAGGTCATGATCTCAGAGTTGTGGGGTCTAGTCCCACGTCAGGCTCCACCTAGCATGGAATCTGCTTGTCCCTCTCCCTTTGTGCCTCCTCCTGCTGGTGTTCTCTCTCTCTCTC
Organism: Nyctereutes procyonoides; assembly: GCF_905146905.1. Classification (NCBI taxonomy): domain Eukaryota; kingdom Metazoa; phylum Chordata; class Mammalia; order Carnivora; family Canidae; genus Nyctereutes; species Nyctereutes procyonoides. The sequence continues at coordinate 7,073,304 of NW_026575021.1, read as the reverse complement.
TCTCTCTCTCTCTCTCTCTCTCTCTCTCTGTCAAATAAATAAATAAAACCTTAAAAAAAGTAGACACAGAGTTACCATATGATTCAACAATTCTTCCTCTGGGTAAATATCACAAAGAATTGAAGGCAGGGACTCAGACAGATATTTGTACACCTATGTTCATAGCAGCTTTATTCACAATAGCCAAAATGTAAGAGCACTTCAAATGACTGTCAATGGATAAATGGCAAACAAAACATTGTATGTGCATGTAATGGAATATTATTCAGCCTTGAAAAGGAAGGAGATTCTGACACATGCAGCACCGTGGATGAACCTTGAGGACATGATACCAAGTGAAATAAATAAGAGAAAAAGGACAAATATTGTATGATTCCACTTACATGAGGCACCTAGAGTAGTCCAATACATAAAGACAGAAGCAGAATGGAAGTTACCAAGGCCTGGGGATAAGTGGTAAGAGGGAGTTACTGTTAATGAGCCACAGATTTCGGTTTGAGATGATGAAAAAATTCTGGAGATATAGGTAGTGAGGATGATTCCACAGCAATATGAATATACTTAATTCCACTTCACTGTATACTTAAAATGGTTAAAATGGTAAATTTTATGATATGTATATTTTATCACAATTTTTAAAAACTAACAATTCAAGCATCTAACCTAGAGATACAGAGGCAAATATTAAAAGTAACAGCCCTAAGGGTTAGAAATGTTTTCCTCTAATCATAGGAAAATGATTGGGGAAGAGATTGGAAATGCTTTCCTCTAATCATAGGAAATGATAGGGGAAGGGGGACGCTGGTTTTCAAACAAGCTTTGTTAAACTAGTTATCTCTTTAAACTATGTGCATGTAAAATTTTGATAACACTATAAACCAATAACAATCAAAATACATTTTAAATAATTTTACTTGGGCTTCCCAGGTGGCCCAGCGCTTTAGCGCCGCCTTCAGCCCAGGGCGTGATCTTGGAGACCAGGGATCGAGTCCCACGTCAGGCTCCATGAATGGAGTTTGCTTCTCCCTCTGCCTGTGTCTCTGTCTTTCTCTCTCTCTCTGAAAATCTTTAAAAAATAATAAAAATAAATAAATAATTTTACTTAAGTCAATTTTATAGCTAATTGAATCATAGAGTGGGTAGGGCTGTTGGCCAAGATGATCTAAAACAGTAAGTAGCAGATTAAGAAGTCGAACCAACATGTTCTAAATCAAAGTTCAGCATCTTACCACAACATACTGCACCCCATAATAGCATCTTCCTGAATGTCCTAAAATAAACTTCTGGGAGCCCTGCCTTAAGCCTTCTTAAATTACTTTTCTTCATGTTTTATTAAATGCCTAATAATACTACAGCTTTTTCCATTTTGGCTAGCACTATTCGTTAAAAATGAACTTTTTTCTAATATAAACACACTTCTGCAGTAACTTATTTTTCCTGATTTTCTTCTCTATCTTCATAATTCGAAATAAATGGAATTTTTGAGTCAAGCACTTTTGCTGTGTAAATAGCTGGAGAGTCTTTGCTATCCATGAAGAAGACTCTGTTCTTTATTTCTTGTGTGCGGGATTCTGTATTGTGTCTAAAAGCCTTACCATGGTAACCTTTATGGCAACAGAAAGCATTTCCATTTCAATTCAATGCAAGTCACCAATTTAATATTAATTTTAATGTTATTTTTTTCCTTTAGAAATATGATATCACTATAAAGAGAAGTTAGACTAAGCAATGATATATAATTTACCATGCTTCAGACTTTAGAATAAAACCCAATGTGGACATCTTCTTCCAATAATACTCCATTAGTTATCAGTTGAACATATACTGGGCATTTATAAAATAATTTTTTAAAGAACTATAAGGACCTGTCATAAGTGTCAGTCATAACACTGACAAAGTGCTTTTTCCCAGAATAATGTGCTTGACAAGTCATCAATCTTAAAGCTCTAAATCAGATTTATTATGCTTTTAAGATAACACTCCCTATCACAGTAGTGCAGATTATTATGTATGGATTCTAATCTATGTGACTATCTCTTTTTTTTTTTATGATAGTCACACACACACACAGAGAGAGGCAGAGACATAGGCAGAGGGAGAAGCAGGCTCCATGCACCGGGAGCCCGACGTGGGATTCGATCCCGGGTCTCCAGGATCGCACCCTGGGCCAAAGGCAGGCGCCAAACCACTGCGCCACCCAGGGTTCCCTCTATGTGACTATCTCAGTCAGGTTGTGTGCTTCCTGAGGTCAAGGTAGCACAGGACTACATACATAATAAATGCTTATTAAGCATTGTAATAACTAAGTAATGAATCAGAGTATGGGATCATGGAATGTTGAAGCTGGAATGGGTCCCAGGCAATCTTTGGGTTTAACTACTCCTTTTTATAATCAAGGAAATTCTAATGAGCATTTGAGTATGTGCTTAGGTCAGACATTTCATGTGCATTTGTTCATAGCAGCCCCACTAAACAGATAAGGAAAGAGAATCAGAGACTTCAAGTAATGTGACCAGGATTACACACTTGCCAGTAACACTACACACTTGCTAACACTGGGACTCAAACCAAGGTGACTGGAGACCAGAGTTTCTGCTTTGATGAAGCACAGAGATAGATGTTGATTGATTTACATGAGATCTTATGGCTGGCTGCTGACAGGCCTAGACTTCAGAATGGCTGATTGCCCAGTACAGTAGCTCATTGTCAGATCCACTAGTGGGTATACTAAGTTAAAAATGAATTTCTGTCTGCTGACATTCTTGACTACAATTCCTTATTTTTATATAGTGAAATTTGAGAAGACTATACGTGTATATTACTCCTGCAAAACTGTTTCTCTGAAATGTGTATCTTAGACTGGAAAACATCAGCTTTGATTCTCTTCCATTTCTTAAATAAACCAACAGAGGCTCAGAGAGATGAAGAAAGTAATCTAAGACCTTGCCAAAAAGCCACAGCTAAGGAAAGACAAGGAAGCTAAGGAAAGATCAGGTTTCCTGCCTCCTAACACAGGGCTGCACCGCATACACATTCTGGTTCCATGTGTTGGCAGAGATCTCTGAGGTCCATGATCTATGAATCCATATTCTATACATATCCTTCTGGAACTTTCCACTTCTCAATGATATTCATTTTTATTTACAAATATTTCTGATCTCTGATTTACTCCTTATCCAATACTCTCTGTATCAGATCTAATTTATGCTCATCCTCACATTAGCTCTTTGCCACTTGCCACTTGCCACTTGCTCAGTGGAAAATTCTGGCTACCTCCACCACTGCCTCTCTTCCTAACACTGCTGAAGAAGTTCTCCTTCTTCCAAGGGGAAAGACTGGATCTGGCATGGCTTTCATTTTGTTCAGAATGGCAGCAGCCATGGCAGCTCCAATACCAAATTCATTCTTAGTAGATTCAAAGAGAAACTCTGTGCTGCAAAGCATGGAATATGGATTTCCCATTAGCTGTCCAAAATGGTCAATTAACATAACAAAAATGGAGCAAACAGGGATGCCTGGGTGGCTCAGCGGTTGAGCGCCTTCCTTCGGCCCAAGATGTGATCCTGGAGTCCCTGGATCGAGTCCCAGAATCGAGTCCCACATTGGGTCTCCACAGAGAGCCCGCTTCTCCCTCTGCCTATGTCTCTGCCTCTGTGTGTCTCTCATGAATAAATAAATAAAATCTTTTTTAAAAAATGGGGTAAACATTTTACCAATGAGAGTCAGAAGTTAGGAAGGAACCAAGAGATAAATTTATTTTCTTTCTTTCCTACAATGAATTGCCTCCGTATACAGTGGTTCCATAAAGCCTATCTGAAGACATCCTATTTGACCAAGTACCAGCTGTGTTTTCTTTTGAAGCTTTGTCCAGTGCGTAATGTTCCACCCTCCCTCTCTGCCCTCACACTCCTTTTCCCCTCACTCTCGCTGCCCTGGGGTTGCATTCCCCAATAAAACATTCTCATGAACACTTTGTCTCAGGTTCTGTTTTTTATCCAATTCATATTATAAAAGCTTACTTTTTGGAGGAACAAAACTCTTACAAACTAAAAATATCCCTTCACAAATTCAGCTGGCAATTATTTACAAGAACACTTTTTTCTGAGATGTCCTGAGTCCTGGCAATGGGGAGAGGAGACATACAGAAGGAAGCAGTAGAGGTAGAAGGTGATGGAAATGCTCATCTCAGTCCTCACTTTTATCTCCGCTTTAAAAGCAGTTAAATATCTTTGCTATTGGCAAATATTTGATATTTATTAATGAACCTAGAACCTTGAAGATCTTCAGATGAGGTGAGGAAATGGATGTGTACATTCCTCTAAAATATCTAGAATATCTAGGCTATTGTGAACTCTTTGGATTGCTGTTAAATTCAATGACAAGGGCCAGAAACTCCTTTCCCTTTGAAAGCTAGATGTTAGCCAGCCCCTCTAATCTTGGAGGAGGAAAGAAGTTTACTTTATGGAAAGAAAGGCCCAGGGAAGCAGCTGGCAACCCTCAGAACTCAAAAATGCCAGCCTCGTGGTATTAATCATGGTTTTTATTTCCTATATTTTATAATGTTTTGACATTGTGTGGACCTTACAGACTTCCCTTCTGGAGTTAGCCGAATTCTAAGGATTCTCCTTCTTTCTTCTTCTTCTTCTTCTTCTTCTTCTTCTTCTTCTTCTTCTTCTTCTTCTTCTTCTTCTTCTTCCTTCTTCTTCTTCCTTCTTCTTCTTCCTTCTTCTTCCTTCTTCTTCTTCTTCTTCTTCTTCTTCTTCTTCTTCTCCTCCTCCTCCTCCTCCTCCTCCTCCTCCTCCTCCTCCTTCTTCTTCTTCTTTTTTTTAGATTTTATTTTTAAGTAATCCCTACACTCAATATGAGGCTCAAAGGCACAACCCTAAGATCAAGAGTCGCATGCTCCATCAATTGAGCCATCCTCAGATTAGTTAATTTCTTTTTAAAAAACATTTTTTAAAAATTTATTTATTTATTTATGATAGACATAGAGAGAGAGAGAGAGGCAGAGACACAGGAGGAGGGAGAAGCAGGCTCCATGCCAGGAGCCCGACGTGGGACTCGATCCTGGGACCCCAGGATCGCGCCCTGGGCCAAAGGCAAGCGCCAAACCACTGAGCCACCCAGGGATCCCCCAGATTAGTTAATTTCTAAAGATAGCAAACAACTCACCCAGGAGCATGCCCTTATATGCAAACCAATCAACTCAAAGCTCACACCCCAGTTTCTTTTTTAAAAAAAGATTTTGTTTATTTATTCATGAGACACACAGAGAGAGAAAGAGAGTCAGAGACACAGGCAGAGGGAGAAGCAGGCTCCCTGCAGGGAGCCCGACATGGGACTCGATCAGGGGACTGGATCCGGGGACTGGATCCGAGGACTCCAGGATCAAGCCCTGGGCTGAAGACTGTGCTAAACCGCTGAGCCACTCGGGCTGCCCCCAATCACTTTCTTTATCAAACTCTCACTCACCAAGTCAGTATTCCCCCTGTCTTAAATCCAGTACTTGATGGTTAGAGACCACTTCCAGGGGATCCCTGGGTGGCGCAGCGGTTTAGCACCTGCCTTTGGCCCAGGGCGCGATCCTGGAGACCCGGGATCGAGTCCCACGTCGGGCTCCCGGTGCATAGAGCCTGCTTCTCCCTCTGCTTGTGTCTCTGCCTCTCTCTCTCTCTCTCTCTCTCTCTCTCTCTCTCTCTCTCTCTCCCCCCCTCTCCCTCACTGTGTGCCTATCATAAATAAATAAAATTTAAAAAAGAATAGAGACCACTTCCATAGCCCAGAGCCTATTCAAAACCACCTGATCCTAATAACATGCCCTCCCTTGCCTTTCCTGAAGACACCACGGCAGAGGCTTGTACCCATGCTTTCTCCTCTTCTGCTTCCTGACCCACGCTGATGCCTCATGTTGTCCCACATGGGATCTATGTCTCCTTATTCCAGAGGTCTGTGAATGTGAACATCTTCCTTCATGAAAGCTATGTCTGTGTCTGTGTGATTTACCATGCCTGATTAAAAACAATCCCAACTACGTTCTCAAGACACAGGCTAAATAGCACTCCATCTCAGAGACCTGACTTTCAGTCTTTCAGTTGCATGGGGCCTCTTCTATAAGTTTCTAAGTCTTAACAATTTCAACCTCTTTCCTTTGCTTCCCCGGTCCTCGAGGGTGGGGTTGTTGCTTTCTGCAGCTGCTTCATCCAGGACACGGGGCTTCTTTTAGCCTTTCAGTTAAAGATTCTTCTTACCTGGGGATCCCTGGGTGGTGCAGCGGTTTGGCGCCTGCCTTTGGCCCAGGGCACGATCCTGGAGACCCGGGATCGAATCCCACGTCGGGCTCCCGGTACATGGAGCCTGCTTCTCCCTCTGCCTGTGTCTCTGCCTCTCTCTCTCTCTCTCTCTCTCTCTCTGTGTGTGTGTGTGTGACTATCATAAATAAATAAAAATTTAAAAAAAAAGATTCTTCTTACCTAGTCAACAGTTCTTCATATTAAATTTTCTCTGTCAAAATAACTTTTGTGTTTTCTGCCTCTTGACTAGACCCTGATGAATACAAAATTTTATGGTTAATTCTGGCATTTGGGTTTGCATCAGAGCTTAATAATTTATCAATAGCTCATGAGATATTGCCAAGGGAGGGGGGAGGTGTATGTGGAATAAGCCCAGCCAGTAAAAATTCTGGGAAATCAAAGAGATTCGGATCAACTTATGATGTGTCATTCTCAAGAAAATAATACTAAATTCCTCATACTTGCCAATTCCTCATCTTATGTAGCGATGATATTCTAAATCTTCACTTTTTATTAAATCAATACAGAAGACATATCCAAGCCTCTATTGTCAACAAAGGTCATGGTACACTTCTAATCTTATGAAAAATACAGAGGATTTCAAAAACATATGACTTTGTGATTGGGCTGCTGTAACAAAATAATATAAACTGGGTGGATTATCAATAAACACTTATTTTGCACAGTTCTGGAGGCTGGAAATGTGAGATCAGAGAGCCAATATGGTCAGGTTCTGGTGAGAGCCCTTGGTTGCAGACATCTCTTTGCATCCTCACATGGAGGAGAGAGTGAACTATCTCTCTAGCCTCCTTTTATAAGGGCATTATTCCCATCATGAGGGCTCTACTCTCATGACCAAAATACCCCCCCAAAGACACCACCTCCAAATACCTTCATATTGGGAGTGAGGATTTAACATCTGAATTTGGGACATAAACATTCAATCCACAGCAATATATATAATAGAGAACAAGATCTTTCGGAAGATGACAAACTTCTCAATTATATCCTCATGTTCCTAGCACATGATAATTGCTCAGTTATGCCGCCTATTATTGTGATCATGGGTAATGGGAAATACACGAGTTCCTTGCTTATCAAAAGTTTTCACTAAACCACTTTGCTTTCTATGAGAGAACTACATTATTACCTGTTTTTCCTAACTGAAAGAAATCCAAAGAATATTTTCACTGTTATGAAGAGGGAGTGAAAAACAAAAATAGCATTCTGCACTGAGCCATTACAGAGGCTCAGTACACCCCAAGAAGTAAAAGTGGAACAACCAAGACCCTCCCCAGGAACTACATTCAGCATCTCAGTTTCAAGCTGCCATGATTTTGAACTGTGCCTGTGACATCTGCACTTTATCATTATTTATTTTGTGTATCTATCAGCAAGATGTGTCCTAAAGTATAAGAATGCCTAAGAGAGGTTATTTTTGGGGTCTGAGAATGCTCAAAAATTTTTCCCTATAAATTAAAGATTGCCTCATTGCTCTTCTCCATTTAGGCTTATAAAAGTTTGTATAGGAATTTCTACTTTCAGATAGGGGAAAGATGCACTCTGGAGCAGGTGGCCAAGTACCAGGGTTCTAATCCAGGTATACTACTGCATACTGCATACTGACTCAATAACCTTGGGAAAAGCATGAAGTGCTCTAAGTCTTGGTTTCTTTATCTGTCAAATGGCATTATTTTTTAAATTTTTTTTATTGAAGTTTGATTTGCCCACATATACTGTCAAATGGGATTATTAACACTAATTACTCCACCTACTTTATAAACGTACTCAATTCACTAAATATTTATGGATCACCTATCAGTAAGGTCTTATGCTAGACATTCCATGATATATGAAGAGAAGTGAAACATGTTCCCTGCCCTCAAGAAGCTGATAAACCAGTATTTTTCTATCATTTAACAAACAGTTGTGAAATCCCTCCTATCAAGCACTGTACTGGAAACTAAGAATATAAAGATGTCTCAAATACAGTTCTTTCTTTCACAGGGCTTATAATATGATAGAGAGATAAAAACAAAGGCACAGATAACTAGAACAAGAGGTAGAGCAGGCAATGAAAAGTTGAAACAAATCAGGAGGGGCTTGGTGTATCTGGTGCCATTTGAACTGACCATGAACAAAAACCTGAAAGAAGAAAAATGAAGGGAATGACTAAAAGAGTGAGCCCAGTTAGCTGTCATTAAAGCCTGAAGTGGAGTGGAGGTGGTGGAAATCAGAGAGAAGGAATGAATATAAGTGATATTAGATGAACCATGCTTGGAAATCCACATAGGACAATTATAATAGTAACTGAGATTTATGGCTGAGCATACAACAGTGAATAAGGTGGGTGTGGCCTTTGTTTTCAAGGTACTTTAGGTTTGGCTGGGAATATAAATAATTTTAAAAGTTCCTTGATAACGGTCTCTGAAAATATAGTTTAGAAATACAACATTGGAAGCTCAGTGAGGTTGACAGATCAGGAAATAATTGCCATTGAAAACATGGTTTGTTATATTCACAGATCCCAAGAGGAGGGGACACTCATGCCACACCATAGGGGGGACACACAGGGAAGCTCCAGGGTCTGTTACGAGGCAGAGGAAGGGGGGAAAACATGGACAAGAGTCTATATTGTGGTTTTCACAGGAAGAAATGGATGAGGCAGGGTAAGCAGGTTTGGGATTAGCTAGTTTGATTAATTTCAGTGGGCTCTGGGACTTAGGAGCTTTTCCCAGATGCCTGGTACTTGGCCCTGGGTTGATTATGGCAGGCAGCCCTGTGTAAGAGAGCCTGATAAGGAAAGTGATGGAGGTATGACCCCTCCAGGGTCAACAAGCCTCAAAAAAACAAACAAACAAAAAAAAAAAAAAAACAAGCCTCCAGATATCAAAGCATCAGAATACAGAGAAGTAAAACTCATGGTTCATACAATCTCCTAAAAAGTAGGGGAGTTAATTTAGGTTTTTTTATCCCTGGCATCCACCACAATACTTTCTATATGATACAGAAAGACTCCATAAATGTTTGTTGAACAATCAGGTTAAGATATCCCTTCTTTGAGGCCCTTGCGGGGCTCAGTGGTTGAGCATCTACCTTTGGCTCATGTCGTGATCCAGGGTCCTAGGATGGAGTCCCGCATCAGGCTCCCCACAGGGAGCCTGCTTCTCACTCTGCCTATGTCTCTGCCTCTCTCTGTGTGTCTTTCATGAATAAATGAATAATAAAATCTTAAAAAATATATGTATTTCCCTTCTTTGACTCTTGAACTTTATTGAAGTTGGAAAACTGTAACACTTCATTGAGCATCAACTCAGTGGTCACCTTGTTCTGGAGGTCCTCTTTAGATTCCTCGGACTAAGCTGGGCACCCCTGTAATGCATACTGCAATGCCTAGCCCCAATCCCCTTCCAGCAAAGGAGGGCTGATAGCAGACAGCCTTCAGAGATTGCCCTCAGGAGACTGTGAATCAAAGTTAAATAAATAAATGATCCTTTTAAAAATTAAAGATACTATTCAAACCAAAAATGAAAAGTGAATAATATTTCTTTTATGGCAAAGCTACTTTGTATTCTGGTTAGTATTCTTTCAATTTCAAGAGATAGAAACCCAACTTGAATTTGCTTAAAGAAAGAAAAAGAGAATTTATTAGTAATATAACTGAAAAACACTCTTCAGTCATGGCTGCTCTCCATGTTCATTTGTCTCTCATATCTATTTATCTCTATGTATGACCTAATATATTTTTTTTAAACTGAAAATAGCCTTTCTGTGCCTGGGGACAATGGCCTCAAACAGCTCCAGCTTACCTTATACTTATAGCTCTTGATCCAGTGGGGGGAGGGGGAACATCTTTATTTATTTATTTATTTATTTATTTATTTATTTATTTATTTATTTATTTATTTTCTTTCTAGAAACTCTACATAAATTTCAGAGGAAACTATTGAATCCAGTCTGGAGACAGCAACTACACTGGTTCCTTGAACAGGGGATAGGTACAAAACAGCAGTTACTAACTTTAGACTGAGGACAGATGAACAATAAATAACTAAGGACTAAAGGAGTCCCCTCCTTGGCAAGAATGAGATTCAGGCCTTTGAAAAAGGCGTAGCTAATACAGGAACCAGAAGCTTACTGGTAGTAAAAGAAACTTTCTACAGGGTGCTGGCCTGGGCCAGCCTAGCCAGGGCCAGTCTACAGAAGCAGCTTGCCATCATGGGAGGGTGTGGACAGGCTCCAACTGGTCTCCGGAAGAAATCTATTGTTGCCAGAGAGTATGGGCCCAGGGTATAGCTAGAATTCCCCTGTGTAACCACTAGGCTTCCACCCTAAATAACAGTAATAATGGATCACCAGAACCTGGAAGGGACTGATCTTTCTGCTGCTGTTGCTTTACAGGATCACTTCATTGCCCTCTACTGACAAAGTTTAACATTCTACTAGCTGGCAGGTGAAAGAGATATTCACAGGGCCCAGCTTCAAGATTACAGAGCAAGGTGTGGATTTGATGCTGAGAGACAATTAGGCACTATTCTGCACATATGCACATATGATTCTAATCATATGCACAGCCCTGAACCACTCACTGTGACTAGGGGAAGGAGTATTCTCATTAGCTAAGACTAGGCCAGACTCGTGCTCATGCCTCTACAGTGGTCAAGCACGTGGCAGGGGGAACAGTCCCACTGTCACACATGGGATGGCTTCTCCATGGAAAAGATGGATTCTTCTACCAGAAGAAAGGAGAGTGCTAGGCAAAGAGGAAAAGTAGAGGGACACCTGGGTGGCCCAGCGGTTGAGCACCTGCCTTCAGCCCAGGGCGTGATCCCAGAGTCCCAGGATCAAGTCCCACATCAGGTTCCCTGCATGGAGCCTGCTTCTCCCTCTGCCTGTGTCTCTGCCTCTCTCTCTTTCTGTGTCTCTCATGAATAAACAAACAAAAAAAAATTTATTTTATTTTTTATTTATTTATTTTTTATTTATGATAGGCACACAGTGAGAGAGAGAGAGAGGCAGAGACACAGGCAGAGGGAGAAGCAGGCTCCATGCACCGGGAGCCCGATGTGGGATTCGATCCCGGGTCTCCAGGATCGTGCCCTGGGCCAAAGGCAGGTGCCAAACTGCTGCGCCACCCAGGGATCCCCCCAAAAAATATTTTTTTAAAAAAAGAAAAATTAGATATCCTTTGTATGTTTTATGTTGACCTGTGTAGGTCCAGTTCCATTTTTAGAGGAAAAGGAAAACCATGACTTTTCCTTAGGACTGACAACTGCATTTTAATTCATTTAAGACATATTTATCATGCATCTGCTGTGAGAGGAGCTCATCCTTACTAGTCCTGAAGTACTGGTATCTTTGTGGACACAGGTTGAATTGAAAAGTCTAAGAATGGGAATCCCTGGGTGGTGCAGCAGTTTAGCGCCTGCCTTTGGCCCAGGGTGCGATCCTGGAGACCCGGGATCGAATCCCACGTCGGGCTCCCGGTGCATGGAGCCTGCTTCTCCCTCTGCCTGTGTCTCTGCCTCTCTCTCTCTCTGTGTGTGTGTGTGTGTGTGTGTGACTATCATGGATAAATAAAAAATTTTTTTGAAAAGTCTAAGAATGTAAAAGCGGTTGAAAAACAAATTGAAACAAGAAAAGAGTACCTTTATTTACAGATTAATATGTCCTAAGAAATATATCTACACCTAGCAAAGTTTTTAAATCTACTCATGGTCAAGTTGCAACAAGGCAGTATGGCCAAGTGGTTCAGAACACAAATTATAGAGTAAGACTGCCTGCATTCAAATCCAGCTCCATTACAAAGTAAGATTGGGCAAGTAACTGGTAACTTGTGTGAAAGTTTTCTCATATGTAAAACTGGAATAACAATAATAACCACCTCATAGGACTATTGGAAAGATTAAAATAAGCTAACATTTATAAAGGTTTTAGAACAGCACCTGGCACATAGTAGGCACACAGTTGGACATCAAGTAATGTGAGTTTCTCTCTATTAACTAATTTGAAAACCCATTCTCTCCAAAATACAAAAAAAAAAACTTGCTTGAAAAAAATCTAACTGCTACATATATACATATATATATTAGCACCCATTCTATAGAAATAATCTTATTATTTTCAATACCATATGACATTGAGATATCCTCTTTATGAATATAAATCATATATTCCATGGAATCAAATAAAGCCAAACAAAAACTTGTTCTTGGTGTTATTCTGCACCATACAGAAGAAAATAGAAAACTTTTCCTTATACCCTTTCTTTAAAGGTTTGTAAAATTGTGTGCAAAGGTGAAATCTTCCATGAAATTAAATTTGTGTATATATCTTGTCAAAAGAATATTTTTATAAGAGTGCTTTTAGAGTTTCTTTTTTTTCTTTTTCACTTTTAAAAGGAAACTGCTTCTATAAGTCCAATGTTTTAAAATGACACTAGAACATTCTGAGCAAGAAATGTACTCCATCTCTGGCTGAGTCAGAGAAACCTTTTCTTAATGAGGACTCTGGCACTGACTGTGAACCACTGAAGCCTTCCTATTGTGACATATTCTGCAATATTAGTGATAAACTGAAGTCCGAGATATCAAGTATCTCAGCAAGTCCTCATCAGTGAATGTTAGAATGTCGGGGAAGGGCAGGCACAAAAGAAGACATTGCATTCTTTTCCTCTCAGAGATAGGGCTGTATTCTCTAATAACTCTTATAACAGAGCTATGGGACTACTTGGAGCACCCATAACTGGAAGAAAACAAATGAAAACAAGAGAAAACACCAAAGTACATCTATTTGGAATCGATACTAAATCATCTATCCTAAATACATTTACCCTAGATCATCAAAGTGTGCATACATACACACACGCACACACACACACACACACACATGCATACACACTGACCTAGTCCATTCAGGCCACTATAACAAAATACCGTAGATTGGGTGGCTCAAACACAAAACATTTATTCCTCACATTTCTGGAGGCTTGGGAAGTCCAACACCAAGACACTAGCAGATTTGGTGTCTGGTGAGAGCCTGCTTCCTGTTTCTTTTTCCTGTTTCCTCCTCATGGAAGCAACAAGGAAGTTCTCTAGGGTCTCTTTTATGATTGTCCCATCCATGAAGATTCCATTCTCATGACTTAATCAACTCTTAAAGGCTGTTCCTCCTAATGCTATCACATTGGGAGTTAGGATTTCAACATAAGAATTTAGGGGGAAGGACATACATTTTAGAGCATTGCACACTCACACATACACACGAACATATTAGACTAGAAATACCAAGAACTACTTTAATTAAAGAACAAATATTTCTTGGATTAAGTAAAATATGATACAGAAATATAATTTTTTATGTTTAAAAAAGATGAAAAATTTTGATACCAACATTGTCCTGATTCCTACAAATAAAAGTTTAAGAAATAAAACACAGAACTGACCATTTTCAATCTGTGTGTAAACTAACATAAAAAGACATCATGTTCAAAACTTTCATAACGAAAAAGATTGTTTTAGTAACATTTTATTACTAAAGACATTCTTACCAAAGGTGGAAGCAGTAAATGTGGGACAGAGATGTATTATCCTCTTTGTCAAGCATTAAGGTGGGCTACCATATTTCCACAGAATACTGTTTCCTCATAAGGAAAATGGGAACAATCATATATTTATCTACCCTTAGCTTTGTTGGAGACTAAGTAAAACAATGTGTATTGCAAACGCCACACTCAGAGCCTGGCATTGATTAGTGCTGATAAACAGTATTTTCTCTTCTCTCCTGGAGGACATTCTAGGATTTAGTGATGTGAGGACATACACAACCACAGCCTTTTGCTTAAGCAAAGGGGCTTTGGGATGTGGATCTGGAAAGAAGACACAGAGTTGGGGGTCTAGCCTGTATTCACCGTGTTTACTACTATCTCATCATGCACCTACACAGCAGCCTTAAGAAGAGCAGAACGTTGGTCAACAAATTCCCAAGTAGGCCAACTCTGTAATTTCAAGGAACAATTACGTTAGCCCTGAGCTCAGGGCAAACCTACATTCCTATAATTTATGAATGTGCAAAAGAGAAAAAGTATTATCTCTTGCACACATTATTATCCTTTTTTTCAAAAGATTTTATTTATTTATTTATTTATTTATTTATTTATTTATTTATTTATTTATTTAAGACACAGAGAGAGAGGCAGAGACATAGGCAGAGGGAGAAGCAGGCTCCATTCAGGAAGCCTGACGTGGGACTTGATAGGATCGAGTCTCCAGGATCACTCCCAGGGCTGAAGGCAGCGCTAAACCGCTGAGCCACTGGGGCTCTCCCTACACATAATTAACCTGTTAGTGATGGACAAGTAGGACACCTACTCCTAGATACCTTACGCAAGTAATTCTATGGTGGCAAGAAAATGTAAAATTTTTAAAGACTAGGTTGAGAAATGGTTAAAGTAAAATTCCAAAACTGAAAATTGAAAAAGAAGTAGTCCCTTGGTCTCTGAAAAAAAAATCTAGAAATAAAAAAGATCTGGACTGTTTACAGACTTAGAAATGATAGTCACCTCTTCCAGTTGGGGGTTGTATAGAATCCAGGTTTCAGTTCTGCAGTTAACACAAAAGTGAATTAATCTGTGAGTTTTATAGGACTCCCAAGGAGACCTTTCTTCTGAGTAATTTGCCTCCCTGTACACCAGCTAAGCTATATCTACAGACACATAAGTTTCATTACTTTACCCAGGATGGTGGACTGGCTGGACCTCATAATGAATCAGTGAGGTATTTAAAAACTCCTCCTCCAGGGACACCTGGCTCAATATGTTGAGTGTCAAACTCTTGATTTCAGGTTAGGTCATTATATTGGGGTCATGGAATCAAGCCCAAAGTCAAGTTTCATGATCCACGTGGAGTCTGCTTGGGATTCTCTACCTCTCCCTCTACCCCTCCTCCTCACTCTCTCTCTGTCTCTCTTTCTCTCTCCCAAATAAATAAATAAATGTTTTTTTTAATTTCCTTCTCCATAGGAAATACATTTAGGGGATGTTGGAGTTTTAAAAATAAGGGTTTCCAGAAAAATGCCATTAATTCCCAATGGTTTCCTTATCATATTCCCCACTGACAATTCCATTGCATTTCAGAAAACAAATTCATAGACTAGAATAATCTTTGGCCATGAGGAAAAAATGTTTTTATAGCTCTATAAAATATCTTTTTTTTTATAAAATATCTTTTTAAAAAATCTTAAGTAATCTCTATGCCCAACATGAGGCTTGAATTCATGACCTTGAGTTCGAGTCACATGCTCTACCAACTGAGCCAGCCAGACACCCATTATAATTCTCTTAGATATCTTAGTGAACACTATGGGGGTCTATTTCGTTATTTTTCCATCATCTCTTCTGTTGATGTTAGTTTCCAAAAGTTTTGTACTATATTCCTATCAACTGACAAAGAAATTAGGGTCTCTGGAGATTCTGCTTGTTTCCATTTTTGAGGAATTGCCATTTGTAATTCTTTTAAGCCTGAATCCTTTGATTCTTTATAACGTAGATAATGTTTTGATAGATTGGTCTTACAGAAAGATTCAGAACCTTAAAAAATATTTATTAGCACTATAATATGACTTTTCCCTTAAGACTGTCAAACAAATCAATACAATAAGAATATTCTAACCAATTGGCAAATCATTCCTGAACACACTTGTTGATAGCAAATATTTCAATTTGGAACTATGTCAGCTTCTGAACATCTCATTTCAACATTACTTAAGGCCATCCTGGAATATATAGCCACTCTTCTCTTAAGAACGTTCAGAGAAAGTTGTAGTATTCCTGCGGAAGTGCAGTTGAGACCTTCACAGCTAAAGTGCATGCATTCATGGCAACAAGAGCAAATGGATATTGATACTGAATACATCGTTGGTAAAGACTAATAACTGTCCACTCCAGCTATGAGGATATATAACTGCAAAATCAGCTATGCAAAAATGAAAGAAAGTTATTATAAGACTATTTGATTCACTTTTTTGTTCTTTTCATAAATATTTACAAATAAATTGAGTGAATAAATGAATGCAAGAATGTTGATAATGTGCTAGACACTGCATATCACATATCCTGGTTGTATGGTAAGCAGAAGAAACATGGTTCCTGCCCTCATAAAACTTACACTATAACAGGAGAGAAAAAATTTTTTTTTAATTCCATAAACAAGCATCTTATTAAATTTCAATAACAATGCTGTTGATAAGCATTCTGACTGTCATACCAGTTTTTTGTTGTTGTTATTGTTCTCCATAGAGGACTAAAACACCTAGGAAATAATTAATAAACTGTATATAATGTCTTCTAAAAATCTCCCTGTAGGTCCATTATCTCATTCCCTAGATGGAAGTGGAAAGTAGTTATGTCATTACCTCCACCTTCCACCTTTGATATCCAATTAGGTACCATGGCTTATTGATTTTATCATCCAAATATATCTTACATTCAAGTCCTCTTCTCCATTTTTTTTAGAGAAGGGAAGAAGGAGAAGGACAGAAAGAATCTCAAGCAGGCTCCACACCCAGCGTGGAGGCTGACATGGCACTCAATCTCAGAATCCTGACTTCATGACCTAAACTGAAATCCAGAGTCGGATGCTGAGCCAAAAGAGCCACTCAGGCACCCCACCCTCTTCTCCATTTCTATATCCAAAAGCATAACATTAGTTCTCTGGTAGTCTACCACGTTGTTTTACTACAGCCCCAGAATCACAAACAGATTAGGAGATATTAAAGTAGGAAAAGACCCTAGATATCACTCTTCAGATGAAGAAACTGAGGTTCAGCGAGACAAATGTCCCACCCAGGACCCCATAGTTCAGTCTAGCCCCAGCCATGCCATTAATTTTTCTTTAGAGCAGCTAATTTGGAAGCCATAGAACACTATTCATTGCCTGCCTTTCCCAACCTCTTCCTCCTTGTTAGAAAATCCTGTTTCCCATGGTAGGAACCAAAAATGACAAGTACTTGTTTCCTAAGGATGGCCATGTGACCCAATCTTGGGCACCAAGATATAGAGGGAAGTCTCTGGCTGGTTTCTGAGAGTTTGCTTCTGACATAAAGAGAAATCAAGAAGAGCTACCAATCCCTGACTCCCTTTCTTCCTTTCTTGGAGCTGAACAATAGCAGCCTAAGGACAAAAAGCCAACAGCTGAGGATTGGAAGAATCAAAACACTTGGGACCCTCTATGAGCCCTGAGCTAACTTTGAAACTGCCTACTTGCAGACATTTTATTGTGAGACATTATTTGAAGTCTTCCCTACTTACAACTTTATGTCATATGTTCTGTAACTTGCAGCTGAGTGCACACCGAATGGCCGCTGCTTTATTTCTTTATTTTCCCTCTTTCCCTCTAAAATCTACAGGAGCAGGGAATTGACTTGTTATTTTCATTGTGTCTTCCCAGTTCCTAGAACAGAGCCTGGCCCAAAATCAGCCCTTGAGAAATATTTGTTGAATGGATGAATGTCCCCAACACCTTCACTGGCTCTCTACTCCTACGGAATAAAATCCAAAGGATTAATCTGGCATTCAATGCCCTTCCTGATCTGGCCCCAATCTATCTTTCCAGTCTTATCTTTTACTTTCACATATGCTACTACTCAGGAAAACTATTTCCTGTCCTCCCAAACACTCCCTGAGCTTTCTAATGCAGGGCTTTGGCTCAGTGTCTGGTCTGTGGAATAGGCTCCTTCCCCTCCACTTTGATACTTTTCCCTCATTCTTCAAGTTCCAGAGCTTCTCCCATAGTACCTCCTCTGATACTTTTCAGGTACAAATATCTTTTCTATGTTTTCTTTTGTGCCATTTATGCTAATTAAACATTCATGCTAATTATTTGGTGTAGTCATCTCGATTAGATTATGAGCTCCTTGGGGATAGAAAATTCACCCTCCCAAGAAACAAATATAAAGCTTTGCCCCAGTAGATACCTTAATAAATTTTTATTTATGTGTAGGAGAATAAACAACATCAAAGTGAGCCCATTTAAAAAATTATTTGGACACAGGAATTGGTGCTGACTTTCATGATTGCGAAGGTCTGATGAATTGCAGGAAGGGAAAGAAGGAGGGCAAGAGACTTGTTGGAAGTGTCAGGAGCAAGCCCTGGTGCTTTGTCTCCTGCCGATGATAGCGAAGTTCTTAATGGAAGATGATCCCAATCAATAGAGCCAGACAGCTGATTTATATAATGGAATCAAGCTGAAGCCGTTGGTCTTCCTCTGCAGAGTGATGTGAAAGGGGAAAACGCTACTAGACTAGAATAAGCAAGGGACTCCACAAGTATAGCTGCTGGTGTTCAGAAATGTGTTCCCCATCAGCAAACCACAGGAGAGCTCCAGAGAGCAGCCTTCTTGAGCCTGGATGCTGAGGATTGCCGGTGGGGCGAGTGCTGCTGCTGGATTTGGGCTGCTGCTGTCGCTGCCACTGGGCACGGACCGCAGTGAGGGGTCTGACCACGCAGACCGCCTCCCAGAGCCTGGGTCTGGCTGGGAATGAGAAGTTAAGAGAGTGAGGGCTGGGAGGTGCAAACCCAAACAAGAAATCTAGGGAGCCAAAGGAGAGCAAAGGGTGATCTGGAGCCAAGACATCAGGCCAAGTGGAAGTGGAGGAAATGTCATCATTGGTGAAGGAGGACTTGGAGAAGAAACTGTTTAAGCCACTCTCACAGAATCTCTACGAGTTTATTGAAATAGAGTTCTCGGTCCAGGACAGGTATTACCTCTGCGTGTCAGGTAATCTGTTCTTTTTGTTATCACTTCAAAATGTAAATAACTCCACAAGAGCCTTGGGTGGTAGAAGGACATTTTTGTATTTATTTTCCTGAATGGTAACAGCACGTGTATCTTCAGGTGATAGAGCTTAATTATGCCAAGTTTGGGAATTTGGATTCCACTGAATTTTATTTTCAGTGCTAAAATGGAAGACAGAAAAATAATATCGTATTAAGAATATTTTGGTGGATTGTTCAGAAGAAAACTGGGTATGTATTTTCCTGCTTTTGATTATTTTGTCTCCAAGCCTTTATTTAATTCACTTGCACGGTATGCAACCTTAATGTGTAAGAGCTCATTTTAAAAAATTCAACAGAGAGCTTTATGTATATTTTTAAATACACTGGAGAATGGAGTTATACAGCTCTATTTCCAAGAGCCTGGATAACTTAGATTCTGTCTTTTCGTGATAAGAAAGAAAAAAAAAGACCTTAGATTTTCTTTTAAGGGCTTACTTAGACTTCCTGGTGGTTTATTTTGAAAAGAGAAATGATCTTCTAAAAATTCTTTCTCTTCTAGGAAGTATGCTTGCAGAAACAATACTTTAATCATAGAAATTAGTTCATGAAGTGGGAACTTTAAGGATAAGAGGCTGCTCTCTAAACTATTTAACTAAATACAGATTCTCCCTCATGTTCTTAAAATGCACGAAAATTATCCATACGTGAGAATAGGCTTTTGCATTTAATTATGATTTGCCTAACCTGCAATGTTTGTGCTGAATTTAGACAGAAATGTTTGTGCCATTACTGAATTTAATATATAGCTTTCCCTTTTCCCAATCCATGCCTTTTACTACTTCTCAGGGGCTTAGGAGGAAAGAGCTCAGAAATTCTAAGTGTTCTTTGTGGACTTTCTTTTTTAAGGCACACACCTCAGCATTTTCAGAAAACAACTTATTATAATTCTCTTCCTGATAATTGCCTCAGAAGGACTCTAAAATTGTCAAGATGAAGTATTGTAAGGGAAGCAAAACAGCTTTAAATAAAATGGCTAAGAACTTTCAAAAATTCTATCAATTCTAATAAGAATAATATTTACTCAATAATAAGCATACTAATATTTACCTAATGCTTTACCTAGCATATGTTGCTATATAAATACAAAGTATGAGAACTTGGCGTACCAGCAAGGTAAAAAACTTAACTGGCCAGGAAAAAGAAAGAAAGCAAGTTATGGAAAAAAGTCAAATGAAATAATTTTAGAAACTATATTGTATCCTAACCACGAAATCACTATATCTTTAAGTATTTTGACTTAATATATTAGAGAAGATGCTTATCCAACATTAATATTTAATAATTTTGTTACTAATAATGATCCTCTTTATAAAGTTAGTTACTCATCATGTAACATTAGTATGCAAGTAATTTTTTAAACTTATAAAAATAAAATCCTAGCAATGTATAAATCTAACTTACCAAATATATCTTAATTCCTCTCTCCAACCCTATAATTAACTAAACTTGTCCTATATGGCATTATAAAAAAAAAGTCCCCTAGAATTAAACTTTTGGAAATGGATAATGTCTTTTTTTTCTGTTATCCCTGAGTTGTAAGAAAGATACTGTGCACGGGGGTTACCTGCTGTCTTTTTTCACAAATGACCTGAATCATTTTAACACGGATCAGAAGGTGAAGGGGTTAACATTGTTAGCATGTATGAAAGCAACTTCTTTAGGGTTCAATTTTCTCATCTGGAAAATGACCAAGGAGAGTAGGTGATCATTTTAATTAGTAAAATCCAACGATTCTCTTCTGTAAGAAGTAAGGAAGAAAAAAACAAGGTCCTCTCAGATTTGAAGAGAAAGCAAGATTGTGATATTTCAGATAAAAGTTAACATTATAACTGATACTTATTCACTAATTTTTCATAACTCTCCTCTATAACACATCCATCAATTTGAGAGCACTTATCCTAAATGTAACATCTCTTTATGACCATTTCAAGTACATTGAGGCAGAATGGTAATTTGAAATGAAGTCAATGTGATGACTGATAGACTTTAATCTGTGATCATGCTTACTCAGTAGATTTCTATTGATATGAATCCAACAGGTCATATTACAATTATCAAGGCAGGTAACTCCCGATTTTGAATGTTGGCCACCTTCACAGAGTAGAGACTGATGGTTAGAATTTTCTCTTTATATCCTACAATCTGGCAGTTCTAAATTTACAAGAACCGAAGGCTAGAGCGGCTGAATTCCATCAGGCATTTTTCAAACTAAAGAAAAGTATGTTTAGATAAGTTAAAATTTCTATTTATCTGATTAGAATCTGTCTTTTGTAGGAGTCTCACAACCAAATGACTGTGATTTACTGTATCTTGATACCTTACCTGATTGATGTCAAAAATCAGATGTCCTAAACCCAATCTCCCTTTATGTATTTACTAGGATTTACATTGAGGATTTCCTGGCACCTCAGTCTCTTCCCAACTCAGAATTTGCATGGTCATTTCTCCTTGAGATTAGCTTCCCCTAGCCTCGAACATCGTTATCCCTATCAGTTAAAAGCATCTTCTTATAGAGGATGGAGGAGCCCTTTTATACACAGGCACTAGAAAGGGATAAGTCACTTGTGCAATTATGGGTGCAAATGAATTAAAGATATTCCAAAGGATTGAAATAGTATATCCAGCATTCACCATAATTAAATGGGAAGTAGCAGGACATGCTAGAATGGATTCTAGAATGCTCGAGATCAGACATACATGGTATAGAACCTGGCTCTACTTTGTCCACCCTGCCAGCTGTGAAATTTGGGGCAAGGTAATTAACCACTCTGGCCTCAGTGTTATCATCTCTGAAATGGAAATAATAACACCCACATAAGGCACATAGTGCTCTCCTGTTAAATCCTAACTAGGAAAAAAACAAATATGATAAATTATGTTCCAAAAAAATAAAATAAGAGGTAGGATTATATTTTTAAATATATGGAAAAATTAATTTACTGTGATAACATGCTGAAATATATTTGTATAAATAGTATATACTATACATATTTATAATAAAAACAATACACACTAAACATATATAAGCATTATATTTAATACATAATGAAAATTGAAATATTGTTATACATTTTATAAATAAAATTATATGCATATTCAGATACAGATTATTTTAAATATTCTCATATACTTAGGAAAACATTTTTGTTTATAAATATTAATTTTAAAATAAATAGCATTTTCTAGAATTATGAGAATGGTATTATAAATTATCCATACATATTACATTTTATTTTATTTTTAAAAATTTTATTTATTTATTCATGAGAGACACGGGAGGAGAGAGAGAGAGAGGCACAGACACAGGCAGAGGGAGAAGCAAGCTCCATGCAGGGAGCCCGACGTGGGATTCAATACCAGTTCTCCAGGATCACACCCTGGGCTGAAGGCAGTGCTAAACCACTGAGCCACCCGGGCTGCCCCCATATTACATTTTAATGTCAGAACAGAACTTCTCTGTGAACCAGGGAATCTAACAATTTTGTCAAGCTATTTATGGTAAGAATAGTAACAATGAGAGTGTCAAATAAGAATAAATTAACAAGCCTTATAAACAACAAACATTTATTTCTCACAGTTTTGGAAACTGGGAAGTCCAAGATCATAGCACTAGTAGATTCAGTGTCTGGTTAGGACCACCTCCTCAGAGATCACCATCTTCCTGTAACCTTATATGGTGGAAAGGGCAAGGGATCTCTCTGGAGTCTTTGTATAAGGGTATTAATGCCAAATCACCTCCCAATGTCCCCAACTGCTAATACCATCACCTTTGGGGGTTAAGATTTCAAAAATAAACTTTGGAGGGGACACAAACATTCAATCTATAGTACTCAGTATAGCCCAAGAATTGATGTTATAAAAATATTTCTAGAAAAAATATATTTGAGAATTTTTAAAAGATTTTATTTATTTATTCATGAGAGACACAGAGAGAGAGGCAGAGACACAGGCAGAAGGAGAAGCAGGCTCCCTGCAGGGAGCCCGATGCAGGACTCGATCCCAGGCTCCCGGAATCATGCCCTGAGTCAAAGGCAGATGCTCAACCACTGAGCCACCCAGGTGTCCCTTGAAAATTGCTTTGTTAGTGAAATCAATAATAGTGTTCTCAATGACCCCAAGACATCATCAATATATTGAAACATTTTCACTGGGGCTTCCTATCTTTGATATCTCATGATGGTTTCTTCATATTATTTAATTTCAATGATGAAAACAATTATGTAATACTAAGATTATAAAATAACAGTCATTTGTTTATTTAAAGCATTTCTATGTAGTTTATTTGTGAGCTATTGTTTTTCCTCTATTCTGCAAAATCATATTGGTGGAATTAGCCAATCTTCTTTCCATCTAGTCTTATGAATTACAGTGACTATTTTGTCATGGTAAGAGAGGCGGTTAATGAGTGTTTCTTTTGAAATTAAAAGTGAAAATAAATGGTTGGCATGAAGTTAAGACTGTAATTCTGAAAATGCTAACTAAAATATTAATACTTGAACAGGTTATTCTGAAATTCCATTAGTCTATAGATATTACTCACTAAATCATAATTACATAATGGCCCCTCTGATGTTACTAAAACCAACTCTCTAACACTTTGACTATATAAACACATTTCTGTTTTAAGACAAGGTGATGAGTTTCCACTTTGTTGCTGCGTTAGTGTGGATATGGCCATTTAATTTTAGCTGGCAGCAGAGCCCAAGTGTGAAAATCAGGGATTGGGTCCACTCCAGCATGAGTAAACTTCTTTGACTCTTGGCTAAAGAAAATTCTTGGAGTCTCCTTGACTCCAAAGGAGGCTACTTTTGCCAAATTTGGAGTCTGTACTGTCTCTTGCTACATCATTGTATCAAAAGGTTAATTTTTAAAGTCTGCTTATTTTCTTAGTTCAGTGTCAGTTAGGACAGTAATCATTAATGTAAGAAAACTCGATAACTGGTAGATCCTACCTTCTTAACATCTCTCTCAATCCTTTATAGAACTCCTCAAGAAAATTTTCTAGAATTTAAAGCTCAGTTATCCCTTAAACTTCTTCAGTGACAACCCTCCTCCCAAGCTACCCCTCCATACACACACCTTTCAGGATAACATTTGAATTCCTTAGCCTAGCATTCTAGACCCTTCCAGACCTCTTGCCTAACCTGCTTCCTACAATCTACCCACCCTCACACTTCATGCCAACAATACCAAATACCTGTCGTGACTCAAAAGGGTCAAGTATTTCATGCTTTTGTACACATGCTGTTCCAGAAGTTCCTCTAGTCCTTTCTTTATTCTGCTCTCACTGCCCCTTACAACTCAGGTTACCCAGGATCCCTCCCTGGGTGGCGCAGCGGTTTAGCGCCTGCCTTTGGCCCAGGGCGCAATCCTGGAGACCCAGGATCGAATCCCACGTCGGGCTCCCGGTGCATGGAGCCTGCTTCTCCCTCTGCCTGTGTCTCTGCCTCGCTCTCTCTGTGTGTGACTATCGTAAATAAATAAAAAATTTTTAAAAAAAATTAAAAAAAAAACAACTCAGGTTACCCCCCTTCAAGAACCTCTCTCTGACCCCACCAGTTGGATGAAGATGTCCCTGCTCCATTTTTCTATATTACCCTGTCTGTGCCTCATTCATGGCACTATGATTATGCATTTTTTCTGAGTCCCTACCCCCTGTAATCTCAGTGAGAGCAAGATTGCTGCCTTATGGGAATTCATTTTTTTTCATGCCTCCCACAGGGCTTTGTACAAAAGGGAAACTCTAATATTTATCAAATTAATGAAATGAATCAGCCTATAGGCAATTGGCTAACTATCATAACATGTAGATGAAGCAGAGGAATTTGCTTCAGATTACATTTTCACATAGTATCCAATTATTTCTTCCTATACCCATTCTCTCCCACACTCTAAGTAGCTAGTGAGACAGCTAAGTCAGAACAAGAACATTGTCCTTTGGTTCTGAGGTAGAGCCTTTGTCTGAACAGATACAACTGCCTCCTAATGGAGGGAACTGCCCTCAAGGTCTTGTCCTGAATAAGTCTAACAGAATCAACTCCGCCTCTACTTCGACACTCCATGCTTCCTTCCTAATAGCTTCCTTTCTAATCATTTCCTCTTCCCAAAGCTAACATCTAGACCAGTGGAAATGAACCTTTCTTAGAGCTGGAGAAATGCACATAGGCAGAAACCCACCAATTTTTGCAGACAATTTTAGGAGACTCACAGACTCTGGGACAGTTTTTTGAGACTGAGTTAAGATCTCCTGTCTGAGTCCTCTCAAGGACATGCCCTGCAGTCACTCCCTTTGTCCCCCAGAATATACAATCCCTCCTCTTGCAAACTCTTGGAGTATGTGATCTAAATCATAGCCGTTAGTCTTTTCCTATTTTTTGTTTCAATCCTACCTAACCCTGGAACTGGCACACAGTATGCACTCAGTATTAGTGCAGAAGGAGTCGTCTACAAGATGTCTTCTGCCCTCACCATTCCAGAGAAACTGCCCTCAGGAAAGAAATCAATGGTATTCCCTAAGTCAGATTCAGTGCCAGGTCTGAACTCTGCTTTCTCCAACAAAGTGACTTCACAGGATGGTTTCCAAGTTTTAAAATTCTCTGTCCTCTTGATTTCCATGGCACTGCATTGTTGGGTTTGTCTCCTCCCAGACCTCTCTGCTGGCACCTTTTTCTTTTCTGCTCCGTCTTGCCTCTTTCCTCTGCTCTTTTCCCTATAAACTTGTCTTGGAAAACTGTTCACACAGAAAAAGCTTAATTCTGTATCTCTACTCCTAAATTATAAACTTCCACCTCCTTCTCTTCTGAGATCATTTATGGATACTTTGTCTGTATGTCAAAAACTAAACTCATGGGGTGCCTGGGTGGCTCAGTTGGTTAAGTGTCTGCCTTCGGCTCAGGTTGTGATCAAGCCCCCGCATCGCATTGGACTCCCTGCTCAGCAAGGAGTCTGCTTCTCCCTCTCCCTCTGCCTCTCCCTTCCTCCACTTATGCATGCTCTCTCTCTCTCTCCCTCAAATAAATAAATAAATAAATAAATAAATAAATAAATAAATAAAATATTTTTTAAAAGAGAAATAGGGGCACCTGGGTGGCTCAGTGGGTTAAGCATCTGCCTTTGGCTCAGGTCATGATCTCGGGGTCCTGGGATCGAGCCTTGCATTGAGCAGGAGTCTTCTTGTCCCTCTGTCCCTCTCCCATCCCCCTCCCTCTGTTTATGCTCTCTCTCTCAAATAAATAAATAAAATCCTTTTTTAAAAAAATAAATGAAAAGTAAAAATATAAATCAACCAATCATCATTGTCCCCAACCAGTTTACCCTCCATACTTTCCTGTATGGGTTTCCATCAAGTGTTGTCAATGCCTCATTTGAAATCTTACTTAGATTTGCCATGTCTATTCCATTGCTCACATCCTATGCCTAGATTACAACAGTCTCTTAAAATAAATGAGATAAAACACTTAACCACTTACTGCAAACCAGGCACTATCCTACCTCATTTATCTAGCTTATCTTTAATCTTTAAACCCTCTGAGTTTGTAGAAGTCTGATGTGTGCTTTCCAGTTTGAGCAGAAGGAGGCTTAATCTCTCTGGTGTCAAGTCATTTCCTCAGACCACACTCTAAGTAGTGGTGTCCATGATTTGAATCTGAAATGTCTAAAGCCAGAGCCCAGTAAGCCTCACTGCCTTTTCTAGGGATCTCCAGTCCTCCTTTCTTTTCTCCTTCTTCAGTGTATCTTGTGCATCCCTACTCCCCAAAAAAATACTGCTTTAACAGGGCACCACTGTACTAGCCTCCTGTTCAGGGAGGAAAGAGGATTTATTGAATATGTATTCCTGTATGAGCTTTCACTGAACACTTGACAGAATGACCTCTTAGATTTGTCAGCCTGATCAGATTCCTTGTCTATGGGGTCAAACTCACTGAGCAACTCTAAGATCAACTGGTGGCCTTAATTTCAGTATCACTTCTGCCCTCAGAGGATAATTACTCCATTCACCAACCCCAATTCTGGAGCCTTCACAGTCCATACCAGCAAGCCATCCCTTCTACCAGAGGAAGGATCCAAATATCACAACTCCTCAGTGGTTTCTGTCCCTTTGCAAATCCAGAGGCTTTCAAAACATTTTCACAGTCTTCTCGACCTAGTCAGTCCTATTGCCCACCATATCCTAACACCAACCAATCTATATAGTCCACTTTCTCTAATTCTCTTGGTGAGTCTCAGCTTCTCTGTCATTAATTTCCTCATGCTGTCCTTCACCTGGAAACACTCTCAGTATCATCCTTGCCTTCACAAACAGGACTCATTTTAAATCCTCTCTCAAATTTTATTTCTCCCACTATTCCTTCCTTAACTATTCCAATCCTCTCCCTCCTCAGAACTCCTGGTGAGCATATAGTTTGTTGCACATTGCTTATCTAGCATTATATCATAATGTATCGCTTTATATCTTCTTCACCAAGAGGACATGCCAGAGTGGTTCTTTCCAGAATGAAAAGAGAGTTCCTCAAATTCTAGTCTCACTCTTAGAGGACAGAACTGGCTTGCAACTCTCTAAGTGACATCATCCATCTTGAAAGAAGTTTCCAGATATTCAATTCCAATTGCCACTACTTTATAATATACTTATATAGCATTGTATGTCGTAACTATGTATTTTATGTGACTCATGCATGTTAGCATTGTCTCCTCAACAAAATCCTAGTTTCTAGAGGGCAGGGACCATGTTTCATCCTTGTATCACTTCTGGCATCTGTAATAGTTCTATCAGGTAAATAGCAGATTCTCAGTAAATACCCCCTTTATTTATTCACTGATAATTTTCATTTCAGGAGCTCTAACATCAAATATTGATTCTTCTGATGTGTTCATAGGAGATTAAAGATTTTAAGGCCGGGAAATTATTTCCCTCATTTTGTTCACATCAAATAAGCCATGGTTTTCTCTTGCCTTTCAAAGTATAGTACTAAAGCTTTTTGTTTTGATGGCACACTTTGAATGCTAATATTTGGAGACATGCTAAAGAAGATGAAAAATCTCAAACAAAAAAAAATCTCAAACAAAATCAAACAGGCCAATGGTAGCTATGATGCAAGCACTTGTAGGTCAAAATTCTCACAGCAACTTTAGAAGACAGTTCAGTACAGTATGTTTAGAAAACATACAGACCTGTATTTGTATGATCACTCTTCAACCCTGTGTTGCTGTGTGAGCAGAACTGTTTGCTTTCCTGACCTCACTTTCCATATTGTCATAAATTAAAATTCCAATTTGTTCTGGTAAATACTTTGGCACTGACTGTATGCTAACACTAAGCCTCTTATTTCCTGCCATGAGTCGAATCCCATTCTCCACCACAAAGCTCATAGCTGAAAGCACATAGCTCAGTGTTCCATCTGACAGAAATTTCCACGGCAGCATGTAAACACAGTTGTAGCAAAAATTATATTAACATATGGAGCAAATTAGGGAGCAACTCATGAAGGTTTAGATATGTCAGGCTTTATAATTGGGGTACAGATATGATGTAGGCTTAAACTCATTATATGAAAAGAAGGTACATAAATCCCTAAAAGTACAAAAAATAAAATAACTTGATGAATAATTTATTCTAAGAGTTCATGTAAACTAAGTGTTTTTCTGTCCTACAGTGACGAAAAATGAAGAAGTAAAAATAATTATGGTGAAACACTACAGAATAGGTTTAGATGAAAAATATGAAGTAACAAAAAAGTGGTCTTTGAACGATCTGCAGATGATTGATGGAAAAGAAGCAGATACCGTAAGTGTTATGTTTTGTAAAGGAGATGTGGGATCAATATGCTAGAAATCTTTATGTTCAATATCCTACTTCATATTATTCTTGGCATATACTGTTAAGATGACATATTGTTCTTTAGTGGTATGGGTTATTCTGCTGGGATAATCCACTGGGTTTTTTGTTCCATTTTTCTAAGGTGAAGTTTGAATTTTTGTCTATTAAATTTAAAAGCATCTTTCCCAAGAGATTCTTAACAGATTAAGAACAATCTGCCAGTCAATCCTAAAACTTTATGTGATGTTTCTACCACCACCCTTCCCCCAAGTTCCTCCATTAAATTTTGAAGATTCCTTCCTCGTTGTCATCAAACTACTGTCAGTTAGCCACTTGATCCTCCAGAAATCCTACAACCTTAGATTTGAAAGGTGGTGGGGGAGGTTTACATGCCAGTCTTTCACTTTGACCACTTGAAGAGTGCTTTTCTCAGTTTTCCCTTGAATTCTTCCACTGATGGGAAACTTTTATCATGTGAGGAAATCCATTCAATTTCTGAATTGCCATACTTTATTTTTAATTTCCTGCTATGTTTAACCAAAAATCTGTTTCACTCTAACATCCACCCATCAGTTCTGGTTTTGCCATTTGGGGCAACTTAGAAAAAATCCAGTCCTCCTTTCACATAGCAGTCTTTCCAATATTTGAAGATGATAATATTCCCTCAGGTTTTCTAAGTCAAAGGTACTCATTTTATTCTTTAAATAACTTTCATTATGAAGATCAAATAAGATAATATGATAGGACAATACAAATGCTAAGAAATAGTAGCATTGTTGTGATTTCTTTCCCATGACATTGCTACAACACCCTCACCACACTATTTTCTCTTCCCTGGAATGCTCCAGCTTTTCCAAAATTAAATACAATACTTTATAATTAGTGTGACTGGCTTGTATTTCCTTGGTTCTGAATTCTTTATTTCTATTAAACGCTTACCTGAAACTCCAAGTCTTTTGTGCATGAATTACCAATTAACCTGATCTGCCATAGCTTCTACTTACAGAGAATAAAATTTAAATTAGGGCCCTTGGTGATCTGGCTCCATTATTTCTGGTCATTCCTCCTTAAACCGTATATATCATCAGTGCTTAACTGCTGACTGTTGAGGTTTAAAATGCCCAGTCACCTCCATCTCTCACCCCATTCCCAGATTCCCCATTGGGTAAAGTCCTACTCTTGTTTCCCTTCCCCCAAAACCCCCCTTGCATTGAAGAATAAATGTTACAGACATAATTCTACAAACTGCAGTTGGCTTACTCTATCTCCCCTCCGGATGGAAACCTAAAAAACTGAGACCATGACTTTTCATCTTTTATCATAGCCTTCTGCCTTATAGATATTAAGCATTCAATAAGTATTTGTGGTTTTGCTGGATAAATTAGAATTTAAGCTTATTTATTCTTAATCCTAGAGAATACCATATTCTTAGTTTGGCCTATTGTTCCCACCTATCAAATTGTCAAATATTCACTGTAGTATGATGATGCAGATTTAATGAGCACAATATGTAGGACTTAATTCAGCAATAATAAAAATGATGAGACAGGCAGAGCTAAGTGCCATCTGGTAACCTGTAGGTAATTGATGAGTTACTATTACCACCGCTTGTAATAACGCTCCCTGCTACCATCTCACGCTTAGTAAACTCTTATCAGATGCCAGGAACCACATGAAGCTCTTTTCTTATATAATTTCACATAATCATCACAAAACCCTATAGAATTAGATTCAGTTATTACTTCCAATTTACAGATGAGGAAAATGAAACTCAGAGAGTTAATTGACTTGCCCAAGGTCACAAAGCTATTCAGGGGTGGAGCTAGACTTTACCCAGAAATCTATTAATTTGCCTTCTTTGAGCCGCTTGTTTAACATCTCTACAAATTCATATATCCATTCATTCATTCATTCATTCATCCAGAATTTGTGGTATACCAGGTTCTACTAGTCTTTGAAGATACAGTGGTGAAACAGACAGACATAAGCACTTAATTTTACCATACTTACTTAAATACTTACTTAATT
The DNA here is from genome assembly GCF_905146905.1 of Nyctereutes procyonoides. Taxonomy (NCBI): domain Eukaryota; kingdom Metazoa; phylum Chordata; class Mammalia; order Carnivora; family Canidae; genus Nyctereutes; species Nyctereutes procyonoides. The sequence goes on along the minus strand of NW_026575021.1, from coordinate 7,042,337 downwards.
ATCTAGTCTGAATACCTGAATTTTGCCCTTATGATCTTTACTGAAATCAATATATGCTATCTGCTATTATCTTGATATCATCACCTAGGAATCAATCCTATTTTAAAAATTTTGCATGTTTGGCATGACTTCTTGGTGAAAGCGTGCTGGATTTCATTGCTTTTTTTCCCCCTGAGTATTCACAGAGCTTTTTTCTGATAATACATTCAACCTAAATGTTGAACATTTAGGAAATAGTTACTATTGCACATCAATATGGTAGAATGTGACACTGTCATTAAAAATCATATTTCCATAAGAATGGCTCAGGACACAATTGTTCATCATTTAGTAAGTTTTTTTTAAAGTCAGCCAAATACAAAACTTTTCTGTACTATTATCTCATTTTGCATATTTAGAAAATTTCATATTATTGGAAACTGAAATCTAAACCTTAAATTTGAATACAAAAATATACATAGGTATATGTATGCATGAATATGTATATATGAAAGAAAGCAGTATTTTGACAATAAGTATCTCTATGTGATTACATTTTCTAAGTTATTATTTCATCTTTATACCTTTATGTACTTGCCAAAATTTCTATACTGCATTGAATTTTATCAGAAATCAGTGTCAAGGGGCATCTGGGTGTCTCAGTTGGTTAAGCATCTAATTTTTTTTTAAGATTTTATTTATTTATTCATGAGAGACAAAGAGCGAGAGAGAGGCAGAGACACAGGCAGAGGGAGAAGCAGGCTCCATGCAGGGAGCCTGACATGGGACTTGATGCTGGGACTCCAGGACCATACTCTGAGCCAAAGGCAGATGCTCAACCACTGAGCCACCCAGGCATCCCAGCGTCTGATTCTTGATTTCAGCTCAGGTCATGATGTCAGGATTGTGAGACTGAGCACTGCATCAGGATCCACACTGAGTGTGGAGCCTGCTTAAGATTCTCTCTCCCTCTCACTCTGCCCCTCTCCACCTCCCACTCATGTACTCTCTCTTACTCTCTAAAAACAAAAATCTTACTGTGCTGTTTAATAAATAAAAGAAATATTTTTAAAAAAGAAATCAATGTTCAGGAATTAATCATCCCTCCCTCTATTTTCACTCATTTTTCTTTTCTTATTTTTCTCTCAAGTTTTCAAATATTACTGATGTCATAATGATTTTCTACAAGCTTGGTCAGTGCCTGGGGTTGTATTCAGCAAGCCTGTCACTTAGATTCCCTGGAAGCAGCTCTCTGTGCTCTATTTTCTCCTCACCTTCCTGACCTTAATTCTATCTCAACCTTGTTGATTCTTCCCTTTCCCGATGATCATCATCTTTGATGGTGATCTAGAAACAAAAGAGAAGTTGGGTATTTCTAATTTTCTCATCATTTTAGGACCTAAAATACTAAAGTGCCAGGGGAAAAAAAACCTGTAATATCCAAAAATCAGTTCTTTTAAATATTTATTTTCTGTGGATGAAATGAAAATATCCCAGTTGTTCTGAGAATTTCTACTTCTCTTCTTTCTTGGAATTGAAACCTCAGAAGTCAGCACTTATTATATTTTTCTCAATAGCAATGACATGGTTTTAAATAGAATAATTTTGAGCCAGAGAATTGTCAACTTTAAAATGCAATGGAATTGAAATTGAAGTCAATCTATAAAGCAGAAATCATAAGGACTGGGGATTTGGAGAGTGATATGGTATACCAGGAGGCGGAACAGTATAGCAAAACATTGGGCTGAGCTGATTGAGATCTTGGTTCTTTTTTTTTTTTAATTTTTATTTATTTATGATAGTCACACACACAGAGAGAGAGAGGCAGAGAGAGAAGCAGGCTCCATGCACCGGGAGCCCGACGTGGGACTCGATCCCGGGTCTCCAGGATCGCGCCCTGGGCCAAAGGCAGGCGCCAAACCGCTGCGCCACCCAGGGTTCCCTGAGATCTTGGTTCTTATCCTGGCTCTGCCAACTACAAGTGTGACCTGGGCTCCACCTCCGTGGAAACTATTGTCCCAGCTAAACAAGAGGTCACTGGATGATCCATGAGACCCTCTTCAAGGTCTAGGATTCTATGGAAAAAAGAACAAGAGAATGGAGAGGGAGAGAAAGAGAGGGAAAGAGGCCCTTGTATTCTATGTACATGTCTGCTCAGGCATCAATTACTAGGCTTAAAGGAGAAAAATAATCCCCTCTGAGTATCCCAAAGGGATAATGGATATTTTCTACAGGATAAGGATAAAATATTTTAGAGAAAACGATATAAAGAGCATGATTAGTATGTGGTGATGGAATGGGTGTGATTTCCTTTTATTAAGATTTCCTGCAGAAGTGTTGTTAATGCTGCAATTATGTTTTTTTTTATGATAGTCACAGAGAGAGAGAGAGAGAGAGAGAGAGAGAGGCAGAGACACAGGCAGAGGGAGAAGCAGGCTCCATGCACCGGGAGCCCGATGTGGGATTCGATCCCGGGTCTCCAGGATCGCGCCCTGGGCCAAAGGCAGGCGCCAAACCGCTGCGCCACCCAGGGATCCCAATGCTGCAATTATGACAGCCAGGAAAAATTTTGCAAAGTGTGGCTCATGGGAACACTGCATTTAAAATCACGTAACTTTTGTACATTCTTGTTTGAAAGCATTGTGGGTTTTTTTAATTTAATGATATGAAGCAAGGTAGTATTCACACCAGTATCACAACCTTTGAGGGCAGCTTTGGGAAAAAGAGCTATATTATAAACTCTACACTATGCAGTTTTTATAATTATTCTCATATACATTTCATAGCAACCATACCTAAAATGGGGGGGAAAGTAAAGGTCAGATTAGATAAGTACTTTGCCCATGGTTAACATCAGAGAGTCAAAATGGTTATCTAACTTCAAAACTCATCTTCTTTTTCCTGCCCCTTGCAAGAATTTTCCTATTTAAAAGAAAAATGCAAATGTGCAAGCTGTTTCTGTATAATGTTTACACACTACATGGTAACAAATTATTAATAGTCTGGTTTCACCTCTCTCCCCCTCCTTGTCATTTACGGCAGTGTTTACCTCCACTTCTCTTTTTATAGGATTACTTCTGATCAGTTCAACACACATTTGTTGAGAACTTAGTATTTGCCATAGATAAGCACTAGGAACACAAAGATAAATAATTCAAAACCTCTGGCCTCAAAAAGAGTTAGGGGTTAGGCAGTTAATGAATGTGGAAGCGTTTTGTAAACTGAAAAGCATTTTATAAATTCAAGGCATTGTTGTTACTGCTCTTTGTAACAGCAATTATTGTTATTTTAGCAGATAGGACCTAGATGAAGTTTGATGTCCACTTATTCTTAAAACATCTCCACTAAAAATACAGCAACAACCTAGAGCAATCAATAGAGGCAGTCTTGAGTAATTTGACACTTTCAGTCAAATGATTTAATGATTCCAGCTATTAACTTCAAAGGTAATTCTTTGCTATTAACTTGCTATTAACCAGCAAGCTGGTGATCTATAGTATGGCAAAAGCTAATCTTGCCATCCTGTGTTTCCCCCTTTATTTATTTATTTATTTATTTATTTATTTATTTATTTATATTCAATTTATTAACATATAATATATTATGGGTTTCAGAGGGAGAGGTTAGTGATTCAACAGTGCTCATTACATCCTGTGTCCTCCTTAACATCCATCACCCAGTTACCCTGTCACCACACCCCACTCCCCTCCAGCAACTCTGTTTGTTTCCTATGATTAAGAGTCTCTTATGGTTTGTTCCCCCTGCTACCATTGGAATAGCACAAGGGATCAACTTCCTAGTAAAGAAATGAAGACATCTTTTCTCCACTCCAGAAGTATGTAAGGGGATTTATTTTCTTTTTCCATCCCCATGTATCTTCTCAAACTCACTACCCTGGGAGGACTTGATAACTGTGCATTCTGAGGCATGTTTTATTTGGATAATTGAAAAGTCACAGATGCTTCCAAAGTAATCTTCCATATTATTGTTTTCTTTAAAAGCAATATGTTTAAAGCAAATAGCTTTAGAAAGTTCGTTTGTAGATTTTAGAAATCTGTTTGATACTGATACTTTACAATCAATAAGCATATGTAAGAGAATATGAGAGAATTCCCAGGAAATCTAGCTACTTTCCTGGCTACAAACAATCATGTCTCTCTTTTTTTTCTAGGACAATCCATTTTTTGATCTGCACTTCAAGAAAGTGTACAGTTTGGAAGCATATAGTTGTGCTTCTAAATATGCCTTTGCTCGAACTGTAAATAAGCTGAATCATGCATATCTTAAGAAGGACTTACAGATTGTGAATTTTGATTCTACTTACATTAATGATGATTCCATTTGGTCCTCCAACAACAAAGATTGTTTGGTTCTTATGAGAATATGCTTTTATGCTTTCAATCTAGTGTGCTTGTCCCTGTGTCCCCTGCCACTCTGAAGATGTATACCATGTTCCTTCATCAGTGTTCTATGAAAATGGTTCCCTAGATAAATATCAATAGTCATGATTTCGTTTTTTCCTTCATCAATGACTATTATTTATATGACAATAAAGTGATGCTTTGTGAATTGCAGTGAAATGTGTTTTAATGCAAATATTGCATTCATGGATAGGAAGAAGTAATATTGTCAAGATGTCTGTACTACCCAAAGCAATCTACAGATTCAATGCAATCTCTGTTAAAATCCCAACAGCTTTTTTTAGCAGAAATGGAAGTCAGCCCTCAAAATGATATGGAATTCCAAGGGTGCCAGAATAGCCAAACAATCTTGAAACAGAAGTACAAAGCTGAAGCACTCACATCTCCCAACTTCAAAACTTACTATAAAGCTACAGTAATCAAAACAGTGTGGTATTGGCATAAGGATAGCCATATAGGCCAATGGGATAGAATTGAGAGTTCAGAAATAAATCTAAACATCTATTTTTGACAAGGGTGCCAAATTCATTCAAAGAGGAAAAAATAATCTCTTCAGCAAATGGTACTAGAACAACTGGATATGCCCAAGTAGAGGAATGAAGCCCCTATCTTACACCATACACAAAAATCAACTTAAAATGAATTAAAGACTTAAATGTGAGACCTGACACCATAAAATTCCTAGAAGAAAATACAGGGGTAAATCTTCAGGACCTTGGATTTGGCAATGGATTCTTATCATAACAAAAGCACGGGCAACAAAAGAAAAAAAAACAGATTGGACTTCATCAAAATTGCTTTTGTATCAAAGGACATTATTAAAAAAGTAAAAAACAAACCTACAGTGTGGGAGAAAATATTTGCAAGTCATGTGCCTGATAAGAGCTTAATAACCAGAGTATGTAAATAACTCCTACAACTCAGTATCAAAAAGACAAACAACCCAATTCAAAAATGACTCAAATAGACATTTCTCCAAAGAAGGTATAGAATAAACACAAGAAAAGATACTCAGCATCATTAGTCACAGGAAATACAAGATAAAACCATAAGGAGATACCTCTTCACAACTACTAGGATGGCTTTAAAAACAAAAATAAAAACAGAAAATGACAAGTGCTATCCAAGATGCAGAGGATTGGAGCCCTTATATGTTGTTGGTGGGAATTTAAAATGGTACAGTCACTATAGAAAATAATTTTACATTTCCTCCAAAAGCTAAACACCGAATTACCAAATGACCCAGCAATTTCATTCTTAAGTATATACTCAAGGGAGTTGAAAACAGGGGCTTGAATAGTTGTTTGCACACCAACATTCATTGTAGCATTATTCACAACAGCCAAAATATGGAAACAACACCAATATCCATAAACATGAATGGAGACACTAAATGTGGTATATCCCTACAGTGGAATATTTTTCTGTTGCAAAAATCAGTGATGTTCTGATACATGCCACAACATAGATGAATGTTGAAAATGTGCTAAGTGAAATATCAGACACAGAAGAACAAATATTGCATGATTCTACTTACATAAAGTATATAGAATAGGCAAATCAAGAAACAGAAAGTAGGTAGGAGGTTACCAGGGACTGGAAGAAGGCAAAAATGGGGAGTTGTTGCTGAATGGTCTACAGAGTTTCTGTTTGGAATAAAGAAAAAGATTTGAAATAGATGGTAGTCCTGGCTGTACACCATTGTGCATATAATTAATACCACTGAATTGTATGTTTACAGTATGATCAAAAAGGTAAATTTAATGTTATATATATTTTATCACCATGAGAAGTAATAATAATGTAATATGCTAAAAGTCACTGAATTGTATACTTTGAATGAATTGTATGGTATGTAAATTATATCTCAATAAAGCTGTTAAAAAGGACTACATTTAATCTACTAGAAGTCTACTAGAAAAAAACATGAGTGAATTTTTTTATAAACTGAGATTGGGAAAAACTGCTACCTATCACTTAAATTGATAAATAATAAAGAAAAAAGTGATTAATTTAACTACGTAAATATAAGATGACTTTGCATGAAAAAATACTATAAAGAATCAAACAACAAATCACAAACCTGGAAAACACGCAAACATACTAATATTTTTCATAAATGGAGTTCTCTTTAACTTGAGGGGTTAAAAAAACCAACAATACAGGGGCACCTGGGTAGCTCAGTTGGTTAAGCATCCAACTCTTGGTTTCAGCTCAGGTCATGATCTTATGATCATGGGATCGAGCTCCACGTCCCACTCCATGCTCAGTGTAGAGTCTGCTTAAGTTTCTCTCCCTCTCTCTCTTTCTCTGCTCCTCCCCGCTGCTCTCTCTCTCTAAAATATATAAATAAATCTTTTTTAAAAAGACCAACAATGCAATTTGCTAAAAAATTAAGATGATATGAACAGACATGTCATTAAAAAGAATTGCAAATGACATTTAAACATATGAAAAGATGCTTAAACTTGCCCATAATAAGAGAAATTTAAATTAAATCTACAATATAACCCTGTTTCTCATCTATTAGGCAAAAATTCAAAACTTTAACAATATCTCACTGGAAGTGGAAAAATGGGTCTTCTCATTCATTGCTATTGGAAATGAAAAAGGGTACAAATCCCGTAGGAGAGGAATTTGACAATATCTTGCAAAACTACATATATATTTACTCTTTGACTCAGCAATTTATTTTTTTCCTAGAATTCTATCCAAAGATATTTTAGCAAAAATATAGAATGACACATGCACAGGCATGTGACATTGTTTACAAGAGCAAAACATTTCAAATAGCTCAAATATTCATCATTTGAATATTATAATATGTATATTATAATATAATATATGAATGGAATAAACTATAGCACAAACACATAATAGAGTACCATGCTGCAGTACAAAATGGAAAATAGTGAAGGTGCCAGGTATGCCCCAATTGGAGGCTGTTGGCATGGGGAGCTGTAGGTGGGCTAACTAGAAGTCGGGTATCCTAGGTGATTGGTTAAAGATATACATTTGGCTTTCTCCAGTAGGTCCTAAGTTAGAAGTGGGGGCCAAAATTAGGGAAGTTGTCAATTATTAATCAAGTCCAGGCCATTTGAACCAAGCTATTTGACTTTCTAGGCTTATTGTTACACATAGTAGTTTGACTTCCTGGATTGGTTATTGCACCTAGTAGGTTGGCTTCCTAAGCTGACTGCTGCAGGTTGTGGGTCAGAGTTCTTTCTCTGCATGTAGTTTGGTCACGGTTCATTTGCATATTCAGAAATATCTTAATTATGGTGGTGGTCACATGGCTATTCTTGTCAAAAATCCACTGAACTTAAACCCCATTCTGAAGTTTAGTTGTTAATAGTATCGGTAATGTTATTTTGACACAATTAAATCATGTATCGTAAGATAAAGCATATGTTATCATGTTAATGTCATTATAAACTGAGATTTCAGGTTTAAGAGAGAGAATACACAATAATGAAATCAAATAAATTAACGCCTTGAAGGAGTAAATTTAATTGGAAATATTAATATAAACTCGCCTTTTAAAAAATAAGCATGCATCATGAGCAACAAGCATCTGAGCTTTCAAGAGTCATCTATAAATGCTATTCTTTATTGAAAAGAATGTAGATTGCTTAGAGAAATTACTGATTCTAGGCCTGCGGCAGAAAATGCACAAGATGAACTTGGGACATCCCCAGATACCAGGAAGAAAGGAAGCTATCAAAGTTTATTGGTATCCGTCAAAAGACACAGGAGCCAATTTGAAGTAGCTCTCATGCCTAAGATGGAGAAATCCAAGCATAACGAAGAAAATGTCTTATAGAATGAAACACAGCAAATATACATAAGTCCATGAATTTCATAATACTAAAAATCTCATTTATCATCACTGGAACATCTGAAAATTGACAAATAAAAGAAAGACTCAAGCATGTATCTTGCCTATTCTGTAGGAACTCTATTCCAGAGACAATTTAAAGAAGAATTCCAAATAACAAATGCAGTAGGAATGATAAAACTAGAAAGTTGTTATTTGGCAATTTCTAATGGAATAATGGATTTAAGCAACAATTGTCAGCAAATGCTAAAACCATTAGGGGAAAATTTGGGGAACTTTATAATGGAAGGACCAGGCTGACACTTGAACCCAAGCAATCTTAGTATCACTAAAAGCAGGTCAGCCAGCTTGAAGTGCTCATGAGGTGATGAAGTAAGCACACAGCACCACCAATGAAGGAGTCTTCCCTAAAAAATGAACCTGAACCTAAACAATCTTTTAGGTCTAACCACTGAGTTTCAGGAAATGTGGAGAATGAAGGAATAAGCTAAATGACACCCAAATACAGAATGCAAAATTCTACAGCACCAGTGATTCTGTTTCTCTAACAAATCGTTTTTTTTTTAAAAGCATGGAGGGTGGGGAGGAGCACTGTTTATTATTATCTTATTTCTTAAAAGAGACTGCAAAGCATCCAAATACTATATGTGGCCTGGTTTGGACCCTGATTTGAATATGCCAAATATAAAAAGACAGTTTTGAAACAGGGAAATATGAATTTGTAGAGTATTAGATATTAAGGAGTGAGTTATTAATTTTGTTAAGTGTGATAAGGATGTGGTGGGTATGTTTTATTAAAAACATAAATTAGATAAGATAGATTCTGGGATATTTGTTGGTAATATGTCATTAAGTATGGATTAATTCTCAAATATTCCAGGGAGAAAAAAAAACAGAATAAAAAAATAGGTTTGGCACAGTCATTATCAAGAATGAATGATGAATCCATGAGAGTTAATTATACCAGTCTCTACTTTTGTGTACATTTTTAATTTTTCATAATAAAACATTTAAAAATACCTGCATCTATCATCCTGAAACAAAAGTTGAAGATCCTTTTGAAATACCATTATCCTATAAAAGAAGCCAGAGTTCCTTGAGAAGGGCTGGGCAGGGAAAATACTAGATAAGACCAGAATATCTTGTTGTGCTAAATGATAAGGAAGCACTAAAAAAAAAAAAAAAAAAAAAAAAGCACAGATGAGGGAAAAAGACTCAGGAGACAATTTGAAATAGCTCCCAATGGCCAGAGCTGGAACAGTTTGAACAAAACTAATAATGGAAGTATTGGAACACAACCCAAAGAATAAATACCAGAAAAAAAAGAATAAAGTAAATATGAGCACATACTGATAAAAATGAATGAGTGAGGGGAGAAGAGACGACTCTTCCTTTCAGTATAATTCCACATAATAAAAGCAGAAAGAATGAGAAAAAGTAATAAATGTAGAAAAATGAGATAAATCAAAAATCACCATTAAAACACCTCACAGTAAAAAAAAAAAAACAACACACACACACACACAAAAAAAACACCTCACAGTAATAATTGCTACAGGCAGGATCAACAGATGGATGCCAAAATTAGTGAGTTAAAGTTCAAAAAGAAATACGATGTGTTCATACCCTCAGAGTGTTTCCCTTAAAATATTTGTTGACTAAAAAAGGGGTAAAAGTAGTAACTTTACAGTGGCAGATACCTGATAGACACTCCCTTAACCAGGGGATCAAGGTGAACATCACCAGCAGTAATGGGATGTATCAATATTGTGTACCCCCTGACATGATACACAGAGAAAGGCACATAACCTCTGCAGTATTCTTATCCAAAATCCATAACCTTATTCTAATCATGAGAAAACATTAGACAAATCCAAACACTCTTCAAAAATGTCAAGGTCACGAAAGATAAGGAAAGACTGAGTCTATTTGTTTGCTAGGGTTGCCATGACCAAGTACCACAAACTGAGGGAAGCAACAGAAATCTATCATCCCACAGTTCTGGAGGCTAGAACTTAGATGTCAAGGTGTTAGCAGGGTGGGCTCCTTCTGAGAGCTGTGAGGGAAGGATCTGTTCCAGCCTTCTTTCCTTGGGTTGTAGATGGCCACCTTTTCTTGTCTCCCTATCATCTTGCTTCTGTACACATCTGGCCCCACCTTTCCTCTTTTCATGCAAACAACAGTCATCATATTGGATTAAGGCCTAATCTAATGATCCCATTTTAGCTTGATTACCCTAAAAAGACTCTACCTCCAAATAAAGTCACATTCCGAGGTGCTGGGATTTAGGGCTTCAACAAATGAATTCAGGGTACAAAGGGAGACACAAATTCAACCCATGATAACTCTGACGAACAGATGGAGAAGGATTAAAGGGATATGACAACTCAATGCATTGTAGGATCTTAGAATATCTTTTAGAACAGAGAAGGGATATTGGTGGAAAAACTGGTAAAATCTGAATAAGATCTATAATTTAGTTAGTCATATTATACTAAGGTTAATTTTTTAGTTTTCATAATTGTGCTATGATTGTGTGAGGGGTGAGCATCGGGGGAAGCCAGACAAGAAGTATGGAGCTCCCTGTACTATTTTGCATTTGCTTAGAAAGTCTAATTTTTTTCCAAAATAAATTTTTTAAGCTCTATATGAGTTGATTTCTATGAAGTAGCTAAAAGATGACAAGGCTGATGATACAGGATGATACAGACAGCATCAAATGTGGAAAAATGGTGTCTCACTCCCTGAAACCAAGTTACTTAGTTATCTAGTTGAGCTGAAAATGGAAATTCCAGGGATGCCTGGGTGGCTTAGGGGTTGACCATCTGCCTTTGGCTCAGATCGTGATCCTGGAGTCCCAGGATCGAGTCCCCCATCAGGCTTTCCTGCATGGAGCCTGCTTCTCCCTCTGCCTGTGTCTCTGCCTCTCTCTCTCTCTCTCTGTCTGTCTGTCTCTCGTGAATAAATACATTTTTTAAAATTAAAAAAAGAAAATGGAAATGCACTCTAGTTGGGTATACCTTTTAATCAAAGCAGGCAGTTCAAATGATGATATGCTGGGGAAATCTCAAATATCCCATGCCAAGTCTTACATTGCCCTTTCCAACTAATAAAAACCGATCCATATAACTCACATGCTTGCTTCTCAGGTAAAGAGTTCAGACTGTGGTTAACAAAAGTGACCACTTCCTACTGGAGTAATGTCTTTATAGAGAGAATAAAGATAGTATCTTACTCACTTTTGGAATATACACAGGAGGCCTTCAAGATATATGTATTTATTTTCTTGACATGTAATCCTTATAAAGGCAGTCTAATTCCTTAAGTACTTATTGAAAACCTCATCCTATTAGTATAATTTTTATCTCTTCTCTCTCTCTCCTTTGCCTTTTCTGTGTTCTCTTTTCCAACTCTTTTTTTAGTCTAATTACTCTGCAAGCCAAAAGGTCTTATTTCTCTATATTCTGTTCTTAAATATGTTTTCTTGTACTCCTCTTTAGCCACTGTAAGCAGTTTGAAACTCCCAGAACCTGGTTGCCAAGACCAGCAGAGTCACCCAGACAGGCATTCAGTTTGCACAGTACACAAGAGCACCACATCTAAAGGGGAATTTTGGATCACCCAGCTGAGTTCTGGCACAGTGGGGGAGAGCTCCCTCCTCCATAAACCTTCATTTGTACTCATGGAGATTACCTAACACACACTCTACTCTTGACTACCTTCTGAGCATCAGTTGGCAATAGCTATTTTCACAATAATGTTTTATAACAAACAACTATAAATTGAAACGGCTTAAAACAACAAGTATTCAGCTCTTGTTCACACATCTCTAGGTTTACAGAAATAAGGCTGATGGAGGCTAGGATTGTCTGAACCGGGCCAATGTGGCCTCCAAGTTTCAAACTGAGTTCAGGTTTGTTCCACATCCCTCTTCTTCCTTGGGCCAGTGACTATCCAAAACTTTTTCTTCTTATGGTCAAAGACAGGAAATTTTTGAATTTTTTTTAAAAAAGGCAGGTCCAGGGGATCCCTGGGTGGCGCAGCGGTTTGGTGCCTGCCTTTGGCCCTCGGCACGATCCTGGGACCCGGGATCGAGTCCCACGTCGGACTCCCGGTGCATGGAGCCTGCTTCTCCCTCTGCCTGTGTCTCTGCCTCTCTCTCTCTCTGTGTGACTATAATAAATAAATAAATAAATAAATAAATAAATAAATAAATAAATAAATAAAATTTAAAAAAAAAGGCAGGTCCAATAGTGCGAGCACATTTCAAAGTTCTGCTCATATAATATCCACTAGCAAATCACTAGTCAAAGCAAGTCACCAGACGAAGTCCAAAGTCAAAGTTCAGGAAAATATACTCCACTCACCATGAGATCATATCAAGAATGTAAATGTGTAAGAGGAACGCAGAGTGGTTATAGAGACCAATACCCCAATCTAACAAACGGCTCATGCTGCTTTTCCTGCTCACCTTCTTCCCTTAGAAGTCTGAGCCATTCTGGCTTTGTTTCCTCATCTAGCTGGATATTGGAAGGATGGATGGTAGCACAGTATGCCTTCTGCCTGCTTGGGCTCTGGAAATCTCTCTTGGGGAAGTTATTCAGGTTGTACAATAATATACTACCTAAATTCTTTTCAATTTTTTTTTTTTAGAGAGAGAGTGCACAAAAGCAGGGAGTGGGGTGAGCAAAGGGAGAGGCAGTGAGAGAATATCAAGGAGGCTCCATGCTCATCACAGAGAGATCATGATCTGAGCTGAAGTCAAGAGTTGGATGTTTAACCAACTGAGCCACCCAGGTGCCCCATATACTACTTAAATTTTAATTTCTTTCTTTAAAAAGATTTAAAGGTGTGCTTTATTAATGAAGCTCATATCAAGGCATTGCATGGGTGAGAAAGTGATGGCCTCACAGGGTGTATATGCCCAATGGTCATCAGTTTTCATTCCAATGTCCTTGAAGACATGATAAAAGCTATTCATCTCTGTGTTCCTCATGGCACATAATAAAGTGTCTGCCCTCACAGATGTTTTATAAATATAAAAGTAAGATTTTATTTGGAAAACCAGATTTATTTTTTAAACAAGGAAACCTAAAAGTTAAAGGTATTTATTTGATTGATTGTTGTCATACTTCCCATTTGCAAATGACACACATTTTTTTTTTTATCCTTCAGCAAGTAGCAAATAAGTCTATGATCCTTACCCTTGAAGGCAGGTTGTGGGAGAAACTTGGAAACTTTCAGTTCTTGAGTAATTGGAGCCAAGTCCTGATAAAAAAGAACTGATAGACATTTTGCCACTTGTTTTTACAACCTCTGAGAGTAGCTTATTTATGATATGAAAGCGGCTACTTTTCTTGGGAAAGTCTGAGCCAGGAAATTATTTATTAGCATAATTATTTTCCAAAAATTATATGTAAGGGCACTTAAAGATACACATTTTTAATCTTATGTAATATTTTAATCACCTAATTCTCTATTTTAAAAATCTTATTAAAAGAAAACATCAGTAAGAATAATGACGATTGCCAGGGACTGGGAGACAGGGTGCCAGGGATTGGGGGAGAAGGTGCTAGGAGTTATTGTCTAATGGATATAGAGTTTCAGTTTTGCAAGATGTAAAGTTATGGAGATAGATGGTGGTGCTGGTTGCATATTAAGTATGAATGTGCTTAATACCACTGAACTGTACACTTAAAACAGTTAAGATGGTAAACTTTATATTATGTATATTTTTATCACATTTTTAAATATTGGGAAAAAAAGAAAACACTGAAAATGTTAAGAAAATGAGTAATCCACTGTGTTTTCAAAATTTTTCCTGTCCTTAAAAGAATACCAGATTCTATAAAAACCACAAACTGTCCTAATATATCACTGATAAGAATATTAAATCAGGTAAAAATACTTGCAGTTCTCCACCAATGCATATATTAACAGATCCATTTGTTTTACTGTCAAGAAAATATAAAATAAATTTTGTAGGCATCCACAGATTTCAGGAATGAATCTTTTATTTCAACCATGCTGATGGAAACGTATTCAGCTGAGCTAACTTTTTACTAGTAGCTAGTCAAATGCCAAGTTTTTGTATATTGTTCTTATATAACCATTCCAGGCTGGACAACTTCCTGTAGGCAACTGTTACTGAATTTCTGGTAATAGTTGTGCTTTCCTATTTCACGGCTTGACTATCCCTTTTTTTGCTTACTACCAATTTTATTTTTTTTTACTACCAATTTTAAATATTCTGCCCAAAAGACTGAAGATACTGTGAAAAAAAATAGGTTATGAGCTTACTCCAGATTTTATATACATTTCTAAGGGAAAAACAGTCTCGGGGACTCATTTCATGCCTCTCTTAGGAAGTTCTTGATCTTCAAGGGACTTCAGTAATGGTAAAAATTAATTATCTACACTTCCTGCCAGTAAATAATGTTAGTAACAACAGTCTTATTTTACCTTAAAAGCAGCTGTTTACCTCTAGCTACTTACACTGTACAGTGAAAGTGCTACTTACTAGAAGTTACTCATTGACTGTTGCTTAAATACATAACTGTTGCTTAAATACATTACTTAGTATATGTGAAAATAAATTCTTTCCATTGAATTTAATCCATATAAATAATAAACAATTTAATAATGTCTTGTAATAAAGGAGGGATGTAAGTTTGAAGCAGTTGGAGAATTCAACATTAAATCTAATTTTTAGCAAAAATGAATATGGTCAAGCCCATGTATTCATTTATAGCTATCTTAATTTGCTTACACTTTTAGGGTGTAGGTCTTGTCTTGCCAGTGGCCTTGCTCCTGAATTCCCCAAGTGCAGAGAAGAGAAAAATCCTATGTCCGGTGCTTGATCCAAGTATATTAGCAAAGGATCATTAAATTCAACTTCAAGCAAAATTATGTATATTTTTGTCCATGGTGGCCAATTCTCAGAAGAGATTCAGAATTAGATGAGAGATGATCTCTGTACTTCTGAGAGAATCTCTCTGAATGTGTACAGGTAACTTAGTACCATGACTTCTATTATAATATCACCCCACAATATGTACATTGAGGGGCACCTGGGTGGCTCAGTTGGTTAAGCATCTGCCTTCAGCTTAGGTCATGATCCTAGGGGTCCTGGGATAGAGCTCCACATCAGGTTTCCTGCTCAGCAAGGAGCCTGCTTCTCCCTGTCTCCTGCCCCCAGGTTGTGCTTGCTCTGTCTCTCTAGTGTGCTTTCTCTCTCAAATAAATAAATAAAATCTTTTTAAAAACCATAATGTGTACACTGAATAAAGCAGCTGCATAAAAAAAGCTCGAAACATGTGATTCTGCAAGCCAACCTTCACCTTCCTGGTATCTGTACATCTTACTGTATTACTTTCTATGTTGTTCAAATGTGCATCTGCTACCTAGCTAATATTCATTTTAGATATTTACTTCATTAATAGTGACACAGGTAGTTATCATTCTCATTTAGTGCTCCCTGACTTCCTTCTATAAAGCTGCAAAGAAATGAAAAGTATTATCATTGGATATTTACATCTGTTTCCAGTAAAGCCTAAAACAAACACCAATTACTATGTGCATAATAGGGAGACATTATTCTGTCACCTTGACACTTCTAAAGCCATTTATAAGAAAGAATGAATGTGGAAGGTGGAGCACTGTGATTCTTTATTCCAAAAAATTTTCCTTGGTTTTCTTTGTATTCATACTAATGATCTGACATCTCTGAGAAATTAATTGTTCTTCCTTCCTTAGACAGAAATGTGCATAATTGAATTATGAGAAAACAGTGCTAAGAGAAAGAAAAGATAAAAATCCAAGTAACTGACATAATAAAAGTCCCCAAGATAGGAATAAGGAAAAAATGAAATTGTATAGATTCATATGATTACTTCAAACATATAAAGACCTCTTGGCCTCGTACTCAATAAAATCAATCAGATTTAAATTAAAGGACAGTTGGACTGCAGTATTAGCGGGTTATGTGAAAGTCCATTTCTGTGAGCCCTGTGGTTTCTCACTAAACAAAATCCACAAAATCAGTTGTGCTACCTACCCATTGGTGCTTCATCTACCAGAGCCCTGGAGACAGCTGGACACGTCTGTTCTTCCTCCCTCAGGACTTTCAAGTAGAGGAAAAGAGATTCCCTTTCTGCCTCCAAAAGGTGGGAAATGAGTGCTGGTTACTCTAAGTGGTCTGAGTTCATTAAGAATCCACAAGCTTGGGGATCCCTGGGTAGCTCAGCGGTTTAGTGCCTGCCTTTGGCTCAGGGTATGATCCTGGAGTCCTGGGATCAAGTCCCACCTTGGGCTCTCTGCATGGAGCCTGTTTCTCCCTCTGCCCATGTCTCTGCCTCTCTCTTTCTCTCTCTCTCTCTCTCTCTCATGAATAAATAAACAAAATCTTAAAAAAAAAAAAGAGAGAGAGAGAGAGAGAGAGAATCCACAAGCTTCACACCTCTGCTTTATTGGAGCAAGGTATCAAGAGAGATTTCTCTAAGGAAGCAATTAACTTCAGTAATCCTGCCAGTGTTGTCATCAATATTCATTCTTCTGGGCTGTTTGGAAGAAACTTCTCCCTCCTTCCCTTTCCTTTTTAGCAGCAGAAAAATTATTTCATGCTATCCAACCATGAGATTGCCTCATATGTGATGTATGTTAATATATATAGCCTTCTGTCTATGAAAAGGAAGCAGGATCTTATAGCCTGCATGACTATCATACATTTTTTGAGAACACCAATTGACCCAATTGAATCTTCTAAATCACCCTGCATGTCATAACAGCTATCAGTTATTGAATGCTTACTATGTGCCAAGCACTATGCCAAGTGCTTTATAAGAAATATCTCAGCAATCAGAGAAGGACAAACATTATATGTTCTCATTCATTTGGGGAATATAAATAATAGTGAAAGGGAATAGAAGGGAAGGGAGAAGAAATGGGTAGGAAATATCAGAAAGGGAGACAGAACATAGACTCCTAACTCTGGGAAACGAACTAGGGGTGGCGGAAGGGGAGGAGGGCAGGGGTGGGGGTGAATGGGTGACGGGCACTGAGGGGGGCACTTGACGGGATGAGCACTGGGTGTTATTCTGTATGTTGGCAAATTGAACACCAATAAAAAATTATTATTAAAAAAAAGAAATATCTCAGCAAATTGCCTGAGACTCCCAAAAGATGGGGATTATTGGGCAGCCCTGAGTGGCTCAGCTGTTTAGCACAGCCTTCAGCCCAGGGCCTGATCCTGGAGACCTGGGATCAAGTCCCACGTCAGGCTCCCTGCATGAAGCCTGCTTCTCCCTCTGCCTGTGTCTCTACCTCTCTGTCTTTCTCTCTCTCATGAATAAATAAATAAAATCTTTTAAAAAAAAAGATGGGGATTATTATGATGAATTTACAGATGAGGAAACTAAGGCTCGAAAGAGTTAATTAAGTGACTTACCCTGTAGTTATTGAACCAGGTAAGACCAGACTTGAACCCAGTTCTGCATGACCCAGTGATGACATATTTCCACCATTTTATGTTGCAGAGGACTTTAGCGACATAAAAAAGTATTAATTAAAATACTACTATGTGCTTACTCTCTGACCTCTGGCTAAATAATTAATCTGTCCCTTCATTTTCTAGTCTTTAAAGTGAGGATAATAAAGATTCTTACTTCACAGGATCGTTGTGAATACTAAATTAGTTATGACATGTAGTGTGCTTAGAATAGTATATAGAACATAATAAGTGCATTGGTATGAGTTTCAGGAACTGGGGATATATTTGGTTCACAACCAAACAGATAAAAAGTACTTCCCCTCATAAAGCTTCATTCCAGAGAAAGAGAAAGAGCAAGTAAACCAATAACATATCTGTCAGGACATAATGTCAGTATTCCAGGGTGTAATAAGAACCATGGAAAGAAAAATGAAGCAAAAATGGAAGATAAAGAATGCTAGGTTGGGACACTATTTTATTTTATTATTTTATTTATTTTACTTATCTTTTTAAAGTAATCTCTACACCCAATGTGGGGCTTGAATTCACAACCCCAAGATTAATAGTCACATGCTCTACTGACTGAGCCAGCCAGGCACATCCTATAACATTATTTCAAATAGGGTTATCATGGAAACCCTCACTTAGGTAACATTTGAGCAAAGACTTGAAAAGGATGCAGCAGTAAGCCATGCAGATATTTAATGGAAAATTATCCCAAACATAGGAAAAGACATACCCAAAGGTCCAGTTTACTTGGACTTTTCATGGAACAACAAGGAGGTCTGAGGAACTAAAGTGATCAAACAGGGTAGTGGAAGATGAAATCTTGGTGGTGGAGAAAGGAGCCTTGTAGGTCATTGTATGAACTTTGCTTTTTACTCTGGAGCTACTGGATGAATCTGGGCAGAGGGTAACATAATTTGAGTCATGTTTTAAAAAGAATCACTCTGGAGGCTGTGTTAAGAATGGACTATCAGGAGATAAGGGTAGAAACAGAGCAGAGGAGGCTGTAAGAGACTATTTGGGCAGCAGTAATTCAGGAGAGACATGATACTGGCAATAATAAAGGAAAGAGAAGACATGGAGATGGTGAAAAATGGTCAGATTCTGGATGTACTCTGAAGGTAGAGCCAATAAGAATTCTTGAAAGACTGGATATGGAATATAAGAGAAAGAGAAGAGAGAGATACCATTAACCCAAATAGACAAAACCAAGGGAGAAGCTGTGTTTAGAAACTTTATACACATCATTTTAAATACTTCCAACTTCTCTTCCTCTTCTAAGTGTTAGGCAGTGACCAATTCTGTGCAGGCATCACCAGCTTCTCTCAACAGCAATATAGCCGCACCTTTTCTCTTTCACTCCCTGCCTATAGCATGGCATACCTGCAGAAACCAGCCCTCCACTGCCACAGGCGACTGGAAGCATGTAGCTCAGTCTTGACCAATGGGAGACAGGAAGTGATGGATACATGCTTTCCTCTTTCTCCTCCATTCCAATGAAGAATCCTGAAAGATATTCCATTAGGCTTCGCAGAAGGTAACCATAAGATCGTTCAAAGTTGCCCATGGCATAGGTCACCTCAATAATGTACAGTTGTACTGTTTTTTCTTCCTTCTCTATTTTATTTCCTCTGTGCCCTCATTCTGTTCCCTGAACTCATATTCTCAAATAAACTACAAGCATGTAAGCCCTCCTTTTGGGCTCTGCTTTCAGGGGAACCCTGGGCACTAAACCTGGCTCCAGAAAGGAAACCTTCAATATGGGATTTTAGAGACTGATCCTATAACACTGATCACAAGACGATAAGGACCCCTCCTGGTGGTAAGTGGGTGATGGTAAATTGCAAGTGGTGATAACCCCTGGCATATAGTGACATTACAATTACCAAGACTCTCAACTCTAACCAACTCGAATAGATTGGAATAAGGGGCAGACAGAAGATGAAGCACTGGAATACGTGGTACACATGGTACTTCAGCATTGTGAAAGCAATAATAATTATAAGATGGCCTGATACTGTTAACTGATTTTGGGATCTTAACAAAAGAAATTGACAGGCTGTATTCAGTTAATCATGGTACACTGTGAAAGCCATAAATCCTCTAGGGCAGTGTAGCCACAGAGCAGACTGTACTAAAAATCAGCCCCAACATATAATCATAAGTGTGGTAGAGCTACAAAGAAGTCTGAATGCACAGCCTTGAAACATTACCTGTCTCAAAGCCAGGGCCCTAATAGGAAAATAATGGAACCGGAGATCGAGAATGGGGACATTTGAATGGACATGCCTTATACTCCTAAATCTTCAGATTTTTTTCATCTTCTATGCCAATAGTCTCTTTCCTCCTGATAAAGGAAAACAGTCTCTCCTTGTCCAGAAATTCTGCAAATATATCTGAGGCAAGTGCTTCCTAATCTTATTTCCCTCAATATCCACCCCTATTGCTCTCATTACCTCAAGCCAGTAACAATGGTCAGACCTCAGTTACAATCTATATAGGGGATTGCAATCCCTGCTCTAAGGATAAGTAGACCAGGATTTCTCAATCTCAGCCCTTGTGACATTTGGGCTAGATAATTCTTTGCTATGGAGGATTGTCCTGTGTATTGTAGACTATTTATAGCATCCCTGGCATCTACTGACTAGATTCTAGCAGAACCCTTATAATAATGTCTAATAACCAAAAATGTCTCCAGACATTACCAAATGTCCCCTAGATATAGAACTGGTATAGACTAACTCTTAAAGAATTGCAGGACTGCTACAACGTACTGATTTGAACCAGGGGAATATCTGTGAGAGTGAATATTTAGAGTGTTAAACCAAAGGTTGTAAGGCTGAATAGGGGAGAATTTATATCATAGGGCCATTCATCTGTGATTCTGGATTTAATGTTTTGGCAAAGACACATGGAGTCAGTTCTAACACACAACCTTGATGTCTTCATAAAGCTTGGATATGATGATGGCCTGTGCTAAAAGAGATGTTTGAACAATTTTGAATGAATATTGAGAAAGGAATCAGAAGACAGAGAAATAGAAATGTTAGAATGAATTGATCATGAGACTAAAGAACCACCATTAGAATGTTTCTCAGAATTAAGGATGTTAGAATGAACTTGTTGTAAAACTAAAGTGCTTGGATCACTTGGATATACTGCCACAAGGGCTATGATGCAAGTCAATTAACGCTCAGGTCATTTGTTTGAGCAGATCTAATGGTGCTAGAGGGATCTATGATAGATTTAAAAAAAAAAAACACTTTGAAATTTCTGGAAAGTCCCTGATAAAAGAGTTGCAGTACAGGTCCTTCATGTTCTGCAAGGCCAGAGAACCA
Organism: Nyctereutes procyonoides; assembly: GCF_905146905.1. Taxonomy (NCBI): domain Eukaryota; kingdom Metazoa; phylum Chordata; class Mammalia; order Carnivora; family Canidae; genus Nyctereutes; species Nyctereutes procyonoides. Next base: position 7,021,268 of record NW_026575021.1, on the reverse strand, counting down.
GTCACTGGAAAAACTAAAGGTATTTTTTTCAAAGATTTTATTTATTTATTCATGAGACACACTGAGAGGCAGAGACATAGGCAGAGAGAGAAGCAGGCTCCCTGTGGGGAGCCTGATGCAGGACTCAGTCCCAGGACCCCGAGATCACAACCTGAGTCAAAGGCAGACACTCAACCATTGAGCCACCCAGGTGCCCCAAAACTAGAGCTATTTTTCATGAGCTGCATAGAATCAGATCTACCACGTCATAAGCACATGGATATAGCAGGAATGTATGAAGGATGGAAATGGTATGGGATCGAGCCTGAGCAGATCCAGGAGACACAAGCAAACTACATGACTGGGTAAATTCAACCCCTGGCACTTCCACAGCACTGACATCTGTTTATCAACTCACTCCTATGGCCTTCTGGGAGGTTCCTATGACCACCTAAGAATCAAAAACTTAAATCTGGTTCACAGATAGATGGAATATTATGTTGGTAGGTAGGCAAAATTGGACTGTTGTTGCACTACAGTTCCACTCAGGAATGGCTCTAAAGAACAAAGGTGAAGGGGAATCTTCCCAGCTGGCGGAGTTTAGAAGAGTGTTCTTCCTGTTTGCTTTATATATAGAGAAAAGTGGCCTGAAATAAAAATCTTTACAGCTGTCTAGGTTTTTCTGTCTTGCCTACGGTGACTCTGCCAACATCCACGAGCACCAGAATTATAACATTCTTGATCAACATTATCTCAACCAAGGAATCCACTTCAGAGCCCCAAACCAAAGAAACCTCAAAGTGACAATATACACATCACCATGGAATCCACTAATATTGAAATATCACACATCGTTCAGAGGCAGCCAGGTTCATAAAAGTAGTGGAATGGCTTGCTACAAACCCAGTTAATATGTCTGCTTGGGATTGAGGTGTTCTCCTACAAGATGTGGTAAATGCTCAAAACCAACCAATAAAGAGTATCCCTAAACAGTTAAAGACATGGCTCTAGAAACCCAGGCATTGGAAAAGGATTGGCCCATCTTATCAGTGAGTCACTTATAGATTTATGTTTCCTGACTCTCAAATTTAGGTTTTGCTAGATAATAATAGTTCTCCAGGCCTTGGGTGGAGGGATATTTCCAGCAGAATACACAGCATGGAATTCAGTAACCTTGAAATTCTATTACTTGATCACTTTGGGCTCCATTCTCGCCTTCAGTGGGCAGTTTTGAGACTCATCTCATGAAACTTCTCAGAAAGTCTTAAGAGATCAAGAAAATATTCAAATATGGTGATGACCAACTCAGTAACACATCATTATATTGCTTCTCTTTCTTCATTGTTTTACTTTCCCTCTCTTACTCTTGCTCCTTAGGGTCAAAGCCCCAAATAAACTACTGTACATAAGCCTTTGTTTTAGTTTCGACTGGAGAAAATCCAAGAGGGGAGAGGGGAGAGAATAATTTTTGGACCAAAAGTTGAGATGCCTGATAAGACATGCAAATGCAAATGTTGTGGAGATGGTGTATACACAAATCTGGAGTTCAGGAAAGAAGTCCAGACTTCTAAAACGCAATTCACTAATCCTAGCTTTGAAGAGGGCCACAAACATACAGTTGTTAATTTACAGAAGAAAAAAAAACCAGGACAAAATAGCACATGCAATTGTCACATAAATAGTGTCCACAGTAAGAGTTCTAGTACTGGGCACGAAAGGCCAAATGAGTCTTTTTAAAGATAGTACTAGATATAGATCCCGCTCTTAAAAGGAAAATCATTTAATGAAATTGAAAAGCATTTGAGGTAGCATTCACTAGAGCATATTAAACTCAGTATCAAATAGGTCTTTACTAACTGATTTTTGGGCAGCCTGGGTAGCTCAGCAGTTTAGTGCTGCCTTCAGCCCAGGGCCTGATCCTGGAGACCCAGGATCCAGTCCCACGTCTGGCTCCCTGCATGGAGCCTGCTTCTCCCTCTGCCTGTGCCTGTGTCTGTGTCTGTGCCTCTCATGAATAAGTAAATAAAAAATCTAAAAAAAAAAAAAAACTAACCCTGATATTTTTCCTACCAAATTATATACTCAGACACTAGAGGATACTTTACACAACTTATTTTTCTCTTTTTCAGCGACTCCATCCCTGATAGAGTTACTTCCTCTTTTGTAGTCTCTTGTCTACCTTTGTTGTTGGAATTACCTCACCAAACTGTAATTTATCCATGTATTTAAGTCTGTTCCCCCAAGGAGAGTGTGCCCTCTTCTCATGGGATCCTTGCATTTGTACCTCCAGCACCTGACACAATGCCTGGTATAGAAGTTAAACTTTGTCCAAAAAAAAAAAAAATGAATGCATACATGAATGGACCCTGCAGAACACCTACAAAAGATTGTGTTGAGCAGGAGCAAAGAAATCATGCCTTCGAATTCCCAGCACACTTATCTGACCTGTACATCTCCTTGGTCACTTATTTTGTTATCTTATTTTATGTATATTTGTACCTACCAAACTGTGAACTGTTTCAGGGTAGGATTTAGGTCTGAATCACCTCTGCACCTGGATCAAAGTGCCTGGCATAAAACCAATGCCAGGAATATGGAATACGAATTACCTGTCTTGCAACCAGCAACCTTGGCACCATTGGTGCTGCTCAAACTTACGTGTGCGTAGACGTCATTTTGTTAAGATGCAGATTCAGATTCAATAGATGCGAATATTCAATAGGTCTGCGGAGAGGCTGCAGGATCTAAAAAGCCCTCAGATAGCTGATGCCCTACCAGCTGGTCTGAGGACCACACTTTGACCATCAAGGTGCGTACATCAACAGTTCTCAATCTTAGCTGCATGTTAGGATCTTCTCGGAAGATTTTGAGAATAGTCTGGGTCCCCACCCCTCGGAAATTCTGATTTAAGTCCTTTAAACTCCCCACGCTGTAAGTAGCAAGGATCTAGAGTTAACAGCTTTACATACACAGAAAGGGAAAACGCTTAATCGGACCGCTTCTTAAATGAAATTGCAGAAAATATCGGGATAAGTAACTCTTCTAAAAAAAAAAGTAACCTCGCGCCGACCCCAGTATTCCCAGGTGCCAAGTCCGTCTCCGAGCAAGAGCGGCCCCGCCCCCGCCCTCCTTGACACGCCCCCCGCCCCCCCCGCCCCCGCGAGACCTTGCCCGCCTCGCCCCGCCCACCAGCGCCCCTCCTTCCTCCTCTACGGGGTCGACTTCCGGCGTGGAGTTGTCACGTGCCCGGAAACGGGAAGTGGTGGCGGAACGGCTCACTTGACGGGCTCATCCTTGTAGCGGTGGCCGCCCCGGCCCTGCCCGGTGTCTGTCTTGGAGGACCTGCCTCGGCACAGCCGGGCTCGGTCCGGCCTTGCGGTAAGCCTTGGGCCGTGGCTGCCCCGTAGTCCCGGCGGCGGCGGACCCATTAGCACCCAGGCGGGCGCCGAGGTCTGAGGCGGCGCCTCGGCCCCTCTGCTGGCTCCGCGGCCGGGTGGGGTACCCCTCTCTCCGCGGTCTGGGTCAGGCGCACAGCCCGTTAGGAGCATCCACCACCTCCTTGCTGTCCGGGCGGCTGGGAGAGCAGTCCTCACACATCCCTTCCCGGTTTCACCCATAAGAACCAAGATTTCATTTGTGCAGAACGGCCCTGATCTTTTTTTGCTCTCTGGCGTGGGCCAGGAGAGGAGGGCGTGACGATGCCTTCTTCATAGTCCAAATCCACATTTTCCTGTAGATCTCGGAAGCGCACTCCCCTGTCCGTGTCACGGCTTCCTCGTCTGCGTGACAATGCTCCGCTTGCCGAGTTGCCTCCATAGCACACGGGGCCCGACCCACGCGGACACTCCCATTGACAAGCTCTTTGTCGCGCAGTGTAATGGTCCCACTGAGGGTTTTTTTTTTTAAGATTTTATTTATTCATGAGAATGAGAGAGAGAGAGGCAGAGACACAGGCAGAGGGAGAGGCAGGCTCCGTGCAGGGAGCCCGACGCGGGACTCGATCCGGGTCTCCGGGGGTCACGCCCTGGGCCGAAGGCAGCTGCTAACCCGCTGAGCCAGCCAGGGAATCCCCGGTCCCACTGAGTTTAAGGAAACAAGAACCAGTGGCTGCCTATTTCTGGAACGTGGTCAGACCTGGATTCTTAAACCTGGAAGATAGTTTTAAAGGAGCTGATGACTTATTCACTGACTTACACAAAGGTGCTCTAAAGGCTGGACCCTTACTTAGAACGTAAATGCGATGGAAGCACGATCTGGTCTTCTTGAGCATGTCTGTCATATTCACCTCTAATGTAGAACAGTGGGTGATGCTTAGTAGGCATCAGTACTTGCTGAATGAACAAGGGTCGCATCGTACTTTCCATTATGCCTAACTCCTTTATGAGGTATAACCAGTCCTCTTTTGCTTTATACTTAACCCAATACTCATTGTTGCTTTTGACCCAAGAGGGACTGTGTGGTCAACGTTGACCACTATTATTCATTTGACCAGTTTTTACTATTCAGGTTATCTCAAGGGGTATTTGCTGAGTACCTTCTTTTTTTTTTAAGATTGTGTTTATTTATTCATGATAAGATATATATGTAGAGAGAGGCAGGCTCCATGCAGGGAGCCCGACGTGGGACTCGATCCCAGGTCTCCAGGATCACACCCTGGGCCAAAGGCAGGCGCTAAACCACTGTGCCACCCAGGGATCCCTGCTGAGTACCTTCTAAAAAATAACACAGAACAATGCTGGAGAACCTCTCTCTCTCTCTCTCTCTCTCTCTCTCTCTCTCTCTCTCTCTCTCTCGTTCTTGAAGTCTACAAGCTTATGATCTCATGAACCAATTGGACAGCAAGTGCTTGATTGTTTAGTAAATACAAAAATTGCTCTAGCAATCAGGAGGAGAGATCAGTTTGGATTAAGATCATTATTGAATCAATTCCACATAAACTATGAAGTGTAATTAGGGTTTGGGTAGATGATACTCTCTGCATGGAAAAGCACTAAGCAAAGATGTAAAGACTGCAACAAGGAGAGGGCTTGGACTGGAAGATCTGTATTTGGAAACCTTGGGGGAATGTGGAGCAGGGACATACTGTGATGAAAGCTATGTTTAAATATTATGTGTTTATCAAGGATTTGGGGATTGTGGCAACTTGCAAAGAGATAACCAGATACTGAAGTGTTAAATGGATATAGTTGATGTGAACCTGGATTAGTGTGTTAGCAGTGGGAACAGAAAGGAAAGGTAAATTACAGGTAGATGAGAGGAAATTAGCAGAATGTGGCATTAAGATTTCATGTTGACATGGAGGAGGAGAATCAAATATGATGGATTTTGAACCTGGACATTTGCTTACAGGTGTGAGAGTTGGAAAGGGGGAATCAGGGAAACTTTAGTTGTCATGTTATTTGTTGCTATCATTTTGCTTAATTTTGAAATGCCTGCTATGTCTTTGCCAATTTCTAGGAATACAAAGATGAATAAGATATGGTACTTTCCTACAAAGAGCTGCTTTTAATGGGGGAGAGAATACAACTAACTAGAAAATATGGTTTGCTACTCTGTTAGCAGAGTAGAGGGGAAATGTTTGAGAAGTATAAAAGAATTATTCTTTTTGTGTGTGTGACTACTTCACAGAAGAGGTGACATTTTAGCAGGATCTTGAAGATTGAGTTGGAATTTCCTAGGGGGAAAAGAATTCCAGGAAAAGGAAATTGCATGAACAAAGCCCAGAGATAGAAAAGTAAAGTGGCCATCATCCAGAGTAGCTTCGACATAGGATAGAGTAGAGCTTTTACTACAGTGTCTAGGCCCTAGAACATATTAAGTGATTAGTAACATAGACACAAAATATTACAATAGGTAGAATGGATGTTGGAATGGGTGAAGATGTAATGAGATGGAGAAAAAAGCAGTTGGGGAAAAATCGTACTTCATGGCTTCCTAATCTTCTGCAGGGTAGATGACAACATCATTTGCTGACACTAGAACTGGAGATTGAAGAAGATAAAGATCTGCAATACACTGATGGAGAATAGGAAGAGGAGTCATCAAAGGAATTGTTAAAGGGTTACTGAGCAATAGTGAAAGTCTACCTTTGATCAGATTTAGATATTTGTAATGAATGCAATGAACATATGTATATGGCCTTCTTAAGTGGTGTACGGTAGCCCACAAGTAGTGGAGAAAAATACAGTTCACGGTGATTGATAAAACATGGTAAACTAATCTACAAACAGATAAGATAATTGAAGAAGATAGTATGGGTGAAAACTGCCTCCAGGCTAGGTTGGAAAAGAAATTAAGCTGGAGAGGCCAGAGAGAGGATGAGAACAGGAAGGAGGGGGAGGTCAGAACACTAAAGGCCAAGATGAGGTGAAAAAGGAATGGAAGTGGGAAGATGTGATTTCTTGTAAGAAAAGCAATTTTTCAAACTGGGGCAGAAATTGAAGTTTCACAGATTGAGTAAGACATAGGAGATACCTAGTTTCCAAAATTGTCATTGTGTTATAAAAATTCATTTGTGTCTTTTAAAATTCATAATTTCTTCATTTTCCCTAGAAACGGTATTAGAAGTTAGTTCACATTGGAAAATAGTAGTGTGTGTGTGTGTGTGTGTGTGTTTGTACATTATATATACATACACTTAAAAATAAAGTTGAAAAGAGATTTTTAAAAATATTTAAGTTGACATTTGAAGAAAGACATTGAATTTAGTGAGAAACCTCTCTTTATAATAGCTTTATTGAGATGTAATTCGTATACTATAAAACTCACCTTCTCAAGTGTATAATTCAATTTTTAATATATTCACAAAGTTTTACAACCATCACTACTAATTCTTTTTTTTTTTTAAGATTTTATTTATTTATTAATGAGACACACACACACACACAGAGAGAGAGAGAGGCAGAGACACAGGCTCCATGCAGGGAGCCCAACGTGGAACTCAATCCCAGGTCTCCAGGATCAGGAAGCTGAAGTGAAGGCGGTGCTAACCCGCTGAGCCACCAGGGCTGCCCTACTATCTAATTCAAGGGCATTTTCAGCACCTCAAAAGAAACTCCATACGCATTAATAGCCACCCCCCCTTCCTTCTTGCCCCTAACCCCTAGCAACCACAAATCATTTTGTCTTTATAGATTTGTCTATTCTGGACATGTCATGTAAACAAAATCATAGAATATGTGGTCTTTTAACTGACTTCTTTCACTTAGCGTAATGTTTTTAAATTTCAGTGTTGTAGCATATATCAGTACTTCATTCCTTTTTATGGACAAATAATATTCCTCTGTAGATATACTTCATTTTGTTATATCATTTCATTAGTTGGTGGATATTTGAGTTGTATCTATCTATCTTTTGGCTATTGGGGATAATGCTGCTATGAACTTTCATGTACAGGTTTTTGTGTGGACATGTATTTTTTGTTCTCTTGAGTATATACCAAGTAATAAAATTGGTGGGTCATATGGTAATTTCATATTTAACTTCTTGAGGAACTGCCAAACTGTTTTTCCAAAGTGGCTGCAGCTTTTTACAATTACCAGAAATGTATGAAAGAGTTTCTTTGGGCAGCCTGGGTGGCTCAGCGGTTTAGAGCCACCTTCAGCCCAGGGCATGATCCTGGACACCCAGGATCGAGTCCCGCGTCCGGCTCCCTGCATGGAGCCTGCTTCTTCCTCTGCCTGTGTCTCTTCCTCTTCTCTCTCTCTCTCTCTCTCTCTCTCTCTCTCTGTCTCTCATGAGTAAGTAAATAGAATCTTTTTTTTAAAAAAAAAAGGGAGTTTCTTTTTCTCCACATCTTTACCAAAACTTGTCTTTTTAATTTTAGCCATTCCAGTGAATGGCTAAATATATATAAATTCTATATATATATATATATATGTTATATATAAAGTTGTAATTATCACATTTGTTTTTGGTTTGCATTTCCCTAGTGGTTAATGATGTTGAGCATCTTTTCATGTACTTATTGGCCATTTGTATATTTTCTTTGGAGAAATGTCTATTCAGATCCTTTGCTCAGTTTTTAATTGGTTTTTTATTGTTGAGTTGTAAAGAACTCCTTATAGAGGAAATTTATATTTAAATATTGTGCATGGGGCTTTTTTTCTTAAAAAATTTTTGTACCTTAATATTTGGTAGGCACTTCCAAAATTTTTAGAGTTTGATAATGCTAGTTCTCTATAATTTCTTTTCCAAACATACAGCTTTTTATTTTTATGATGTTGGTTTGTTGATGTATGAAATCATTCTTCCTATGCTTATTAGCCACAAATAAGATCATTTTTTAAATCATAAGTGGAACAATATGAGATAGAATGGTATTGAGAATGACCTTAATATCTATACTCTCAATTTTTTTTTAGTTGATTAAGAATGACAGCAATCAAGCATGCGTTACAAAGAGATATTTTTACACCAAATGATGAACGCCTGCTGAGTATTGTCAATGTCTGCAAAGCGGGAAAAAAGAAAAAGAACTGTTTTTTGTGTGCTACAGGTGGGTATTTAGTTAGAAAAAGCTCGTTTGGCATTCTTTTAGTATTTTATTCACCAGGGGACATTTCCTCCTCTTTTTTAGTATTCTCATTGTCTCTGTAATTGGAAAGACTGTTGGGCCAACAAATTCATTTTTTAAATTGCCTTTAATTAAATATTGAGTAGATACTAAAGAATCTATACTGAGTATATAAGGTGTAAAGACTAACCATACAGCAAACACTCGTGTGCTTACCACCTAATGTAAGAAGAATATTACTATTACTGTTTGTGAAGTGTCCTGTGCACCCTTTCCTAAGCCCATTCCCTTCCCCCACTCATTAAGAAGTAACTAGTGTCCTGAATTTTGGTTTAGTCTTTCCTTGTTTTTCTTTATCATTTTACTATATATGTATTTAATCTCAAATAACATATTGTTTGGTTTCACATGTCTTTGAAATTTACAGGAATTGAATCACAGTGCATATATCTTTTTGTGACTTTTTCCACTCAGCATTATGTTCATGTTCATGAGTCTTATTTCTGTTTTTTTCATGTAACCATAATTCTTTCATTTTTGCTCCTATGGAGTGTTCTACTCTATGAGAGTTATCAGTTTAATTACATAGTCTACTAATGATGAACATTAGGTTTGTTTTCAGGTTTTACTGTTCAGACAGCACTTCTATGAACATGTTTGTCTTTGTCTCATGTATATAGGCAATAATTTTCTTTTTTTTTCAATTTTTAAAAATTTGTTTCAGAGAGAGCGCACATGTGCATGGGCGGGGGGCAGAGGGAGAAGCAGGCTCCTCGCTGAGCAGGGAGCTCAATGTGGGGCTCAATCCCAATCCTAGGACCCTGGGATCATGACCTGAGTCAAAGGCAGGTACTTAACTGACTGAGCCACCCAGGGGCCCCTAGGCAAGAATTTTCTAGGGTAGATACCTAATTGTGAAATTGCTGGGATATAGGCATAAATGTTCAACACTAATACCAAATTATTTTCAAAAGTAGTTAGGTTGGTTTTCTTTTTTTTTTTTTAAAGATTTTATTTATTTATTCATGAGAGACACACACACACAGAGAGAGGCAGAGACACAGGCAAAGGGAGAAGCAGGCTCCATACAGGGAGCCTGAGATGGGACTCGATCCCAGGTCTCCAGGATCATGCCCTGGGCTGAAAGCACTTAACCGCTGAGCCACCCAGGCGTCCCATCACATTGGTTTTCAATCCCACAAGCAGTGTGTGTTTTGAGTTCTTTTTCTACATCCTAGTAAAAACTTGGTTTTGACACTTAGTTTTGACAGACATAATTGATTCCAACCTGGTGGAAATAATATGTAAAATAATATCTCCTTGTGGTTTTAAATTTTCCTATAAATGATGAAATTGAGCATCTTTTCATGAGTTTATTGGCCATTTGGTTACCTTGCTTAGTAATTTGCCTTAAAGCCTTTTGCTTATTTCTCTGTTGTATTGGTTGCTCTTTTACAGATTTGTACAAGTTCTATATATTTACCAATCCTGTATTGTTTATATGCCTCCCAGTTTGTGGCTTGTGTATGAGCTTTTTATGAAATTTCTAATTTTAATGAAATCACATTGGTCAATCTGATCCTATATGGTTTCCAGTTTTTTTATATTATTTAAGACAGATATACTTCCATAGAGAGGTGTCTCTTGGTTGAGCATGCAACTCCTGATCTCAGCTCAGGTTTTCATCACAGGGTTGTGAGTTCAAGCCCCAGCATGGAGCCTACTTAAAAAAAAAATATACACACACACACACACACACACACACACACACACACACACTTCCCTGGAGTAATAAAAGTATTCTCCTATACCATGTTCTAAAGATTATGTATTTTTGCCATTCACATTTTAGTTTTTGCTTTAGTTTAAAAACTTTAGTTTTTACCTGTGTCCTTGTGATAAAGTATGTATGCCTATTTCTGGGTTCTCCTGTATCTGGCTTTTATTTTGTCTTGTTTTGGTTCTTTATTCTTCTACCTAAATTTTAGAATCCACTTGGCAAGTTCCAGATTCTGTTGGGATTTTAATTAAGATTGTTTTGAATTGTCGTTCAGTTCAAAGAGAACTTGCATTTTCATGATATTGGGTCTTCTTGTCCATGGACATAGTGCAGTTCTCCATTTATCTAGGTCTTCTTTAATGCCTTTCAATAAGTTTTACAATTTTAAAGACTTTCTTTTTTTTTTTTTTTTAAAGGTTTTTTATTTATTTATTTACGATAGTCACAGAGAGAGAGAGAGAGGCAGAGACACAGGCAGAGGGAGAAGCAGGCTCCATGCACCGGGAGCCCGATGTGGGATTCGATCCCGGGTCTCCAGGATCGCGCCCTGGGCCAAAGGCAGGCGCCAAACCGCTGCGCCACCCAGGGATCCCCAATTTTAAAGACTTTCAATAAGTTACATAGTTTCAAAGGTTTTACACATATGTTGTATTTATTCCTAGATTTTTTGATACTATAATAAATAACTTATTAGTATTAATACATTTTAAAGACTTTAATTTTTTATAGCAGTTAAGGTTTACAACAAAGTAGGGGAAGTACACAGATGTCCTATACATCTCCTGCCCCCACGTATGTATAGCCTCCTCCTTTATCAATATTGCTAGCAACAATGACAACAGTTTGTTGCCAAGAATGAACCTATATTGACTCATAGTAATCATTCAAAGTCCCTAGTTTACCTTAATGTTCACCCTTAGTATTATGCATTGTATGGTTTTGGACAAATGTATAATGAAATATATCTATCATTGTAATATAATACAGGATAGATATTTTCACTGCCCTAAAAATCCTGTGTGTTCTGCCTGTTAATCTGTCTCCAACCTCTACTCTTTGCAACCATTGTTCATTTTACTTGCCTGATTCTGCCTTTTCCAGAATGTCATATAGTTGGAATCATACAGTATGTCTGTAGCCTGTTCAGATTGGCTTCTTTCACTTAGTAGTCTGCTTTTACGTTCCTCCATGCCCTTTCATAGCTTGATAGCCATGAAATAATAATATTCCATGCCTAGATGTATCTCATTTTATCTACTCACCTGCTGTGAAGGATATCTCGATTGTCAATTTAACAATTATGCATAAAACTATAAGCGCTCGTGTGGATTTTTGCATGAAGCTAAGTTTTCAACTCCTTTGGCTAACTACCAAGGAGTGTGATTGCTGGATCATATGGTAAGAGTATGTTTAGTTTTGTAAGAAATTGCAAAACTTTCTACCAAAGTGGCTGTATCATTTTGCAATGCCACCAGCAATGCTTCAGAGTTTCTGTTGCTCCACATTTTTGTCAGCATTTGGTGTTGTCAGGTCCTGGAAATTGGCCATACTAATAGGTGTATAATCATCTTATTTGTTATCTATATATTTTCTTTGGGAAATGTCTGTTAAAATCTTTGGCTATTTTTTAATTAGGTTTTTTTTTTTCTTATTGTTGAGTTTTAAGAGTCCTTTTGTATAGGGGTACCTGGATGGCACAGTCAGTTAAGCATCCAACTCTTGGTTTTAGCTCAGGTTGTGATCTTAAAGTTGTGAGATGGAGCCCTGAGTTCATCATGGAGTCTGCTTAAGTTCATCATGGAGTCTGCTTAAGACTCTCTTTCTCTGCTCCTTCCCCACTATATGCATGCTCCGTCTCTCTCTCTATCTCTCTCAAATAAATAAATCTTAAAAAAAAAAAAAGAGTATGGGATGCCTGGGTGGCTCAGCAGTTGGGCATCTGCCTTTGGCTCAGGGCATCATCCTGGGTCTAGGGATCAAGTCCCGCATCAGGTTCCCTGCAAGGAGCCTGCTTATGTCTCTGCCTGTCTGTGTTTCTCTCGTGAATAAATAAATAAAATCATTTTTTTTAAAAAAAGTCCTTTGTACATTTTAGGTAACATTCCTTCATTAGATGTGTCTTTGGCAAATATTTTCTTGCAGTCTGGTTTGTGTTCTAATTCTCTTGATGTCTTTTGCAGAGCAGAAGCTTTTAGTTTTTTGAACATAAATACGTTTTAAAAATAATTTCTTGTTAGAATCTAGAAATACAATTGGTTTTTTATATGCATTTCTATATAAATCTTGCTAAACTTTCTTATTAATTCTAATAATTTGTCCATAGACTCTTTGTAAATAGTGATATTTTCTTCCTTCCTTTATAGTCTTTATATTTTTTATTTGTTTTTGTTGCTTTAGTCTGCTGGCTAGGACTGTCAATATAGTGTTGATCTCAAAGGGAATGGCTTCACTTTTTAATGGCAATGGTTTTTTGTAGCTATCCTCTACAATGCTAAAGGAAGCTCCCTTCTATTCCTGACTTTTTACTTTTTTTCTTTTTGGTTTTTTACCATTGAATGAGTGTTCAATTTTATCAAATACTTTTTCAAATCATTGAGATTATCATATAGTTTTCTTAATTTGTTGGTGGTGATTGCACTTGGCTTTTAGAATGATAAATTGAGTTCTTTTTTTTTTAAGATTTTATTTATTCATGAGAGACACAGAAAGAGAGGCAGAGATATAGGCAGAGGGAGAAGTAGGCTCCCCACTGGGAGCCTGATGCAGGACTCGATCCCAGGACCCCAGGATCCCGACCTGAGCCAAAGGCAAACACACCACCACTGAGCCACCCAGGCACCCCTGTAAATTGAGTTCTTGGAATAACCCAATTCAATCATGATGTACCATATGCCATCAATTATAGTATATATTATTATTTTATGTACCACTCAAAAAAATACTGTGGTATTGCATCAGTTGTTAAGACATATTCTCATTTCAGAGATCTGAAGGTGGAAAAAAATATACATCTCAGAATACTATCTTTTGTATATGCCCTTGGATTAAGTTTGCCAATGCAGTGTTTGTTTGTAGTTATTTGTATATTTGTAGTTATAAGAGTTTCCCCCGTGTTCATTAGTGACATGGTCCTGCAATTTTCTTTTGTACACTATCTTTGGCCCTACAACCAAAATCATAAAGTAAGTTGGGAATGTTCCCTTGTTTTCTGTAGAGTGGAATAGTTATGTATGTTTGGAATGTTTCCTTGGAAAGCTTAGCAAAACATACCAGTAAAACTGCATTGGACTAGGTTTTTGGGAAGAGATTTTTCACTTACTAATGCAATTTCTTTAATAGATTATAGAATTTTTCCATATTTTCTATTAAGTCAGTTTTGGTAAGTTTTACATTTTTTTTATTTTTATTTTTATTTTTTTAGAGATTCAACCACTTCATCTAAAATTTTAAATGTACTGGCATTCACTCCAATCCATCCACTATTCTGCTGCCAGAGTAATTTTTAGAAACAAATTAGAACATGTCATTTCCCCAATTAAAATCCTCTAAGAGCACCCCCAACAAGAGCATACAGGCCCTTTGTGATCTGAACTTTCATCGTTTTTGGTAACTTCATTTCCATCCACTTTCTGGCATGTACAATTCATATTGCACTACTAATCGCTGTTCTCTGAGATGGTGCTAGGCTCTTTCAAGCCACTTGGCTTCACATTAGTCAGTCATTCTTTAGAGTTGTTTTCATCTACCTCATACAATTATTTCAGAACTGGTCTGAAGTTTTACTTCTCAAGGAACCTGCCTCTGACCCAGTTGTCTGATTTAGATGTTCCCTTTGATGCTCTGTGCATTCCTCAATCAACACATATTAGGAAATACTACTTCTGTTCTAAATCATGTACAGACACCTGACAATGACATTTGCCATGAGTGGATGAATGGATGAAGAATAAGTGAGTAATATTCCTAATGAAAGTGTGTTTTACTCAACAGTGACAACTGAACGCCCTGTGCAGGTAAAGATGGTCAAAGTCAAGAAATCTGATAAAGGAGATTTCTACAAAAGGCAGATTGCTTGGCTCCTTCGAGACCTTGCTGTGGTAGATGCCAAAGATGCTATTAAAGTATGTTTTTCTTAGTTCTTTGACCTGTGTTCAGAAAGTGTCTTTCATTTTATAACATAATATTATGTCTTTTAGGATGATCTAAACTTTTTATTTTATAATTCTCTGCTTTACCAACTAACCAAGAATTAGTCTAAAGTGTATTATTAAACCTTCTATTCTCCCACTCTTTAATCTCAAGCTACTAAAATAAATCTGTATGTGTGTTTGTTTCATTGTTTTTTTTGGGGGGGCAGTTTGAGCCATAGTTATGTTTGTGCACAAGTTATGTACATTAGAGCAAAATAACTCTATATTTCTGTATTTAGGTTGGGTATATTTTGTATAAAATCCTTATACATATTTTAAAGTATTATGAGTAGTTTTTTTTTTTAAACCTTCATTGTTTTGGTAAAACCTGGTTCAAAATCATGTGCAATACTCTAACCAAAGTGAGTCTTCCTTAGTTTGTCTTCACAAATTAATGTAGAATCATCAGCTAAGGCAACCAGGCTGGCCTGTTGAGGCCATGGTTTCATATTTGTGGCTCAAGTAAAGGAAGTGATGGTGAGATAACACCTTATTTTAAGGAACTTAAAGAATAAGATATAAGAATGTAAATATTACAGTTTTCACTGAAGCCACACTCCAACTTGAAGAAGGTTGAATAATGTAGTAATCATGTTAAAGGACCACGTTTATTTCTGACAAGTCAAAGCTTTTGACAGCAATACCCTTTTTTCAAAGAAATCAAGTAGAGCTCCTCTGGTGAAATTAGCTGCTCCTTCCCCTTAGCCTCTCTAACGCTGCCCCTCTCCTTCCTCCACAGGCATGTTTTGCATCACACCCATTGGTGATAGGGCTGATAGCAAGGTTTGCATTACCTAACTGCAAGGACCCTTTGATTTAACCCTTCAAGTCTCACAAATTTATTTAAAAGGCACAAAGAAGTAAAAGCTACCTCTGTAGAGCATCCAATAAAGTAGAAGTCTGACTTTACCCTGACCCTGGTACAGACCTCTGGGGATCTAAAAGCTGGACAAAATGACAGGCAGTTGAGTAAAATATTTTCAAATGAAGCAAAAACAGCTTTAGGAAAGCTTTGCACATCTAGAATATGCAATTCAGAATTCAGATTTTAACAAATGTAGAGAATGCCTTTCTCTGGGCATTCTGGGCCGTTGATTTATCCCTAAGGAGCACCCAAAACACTTTAATAAATTATTTAATAAATTCTGTTACCAGGGGAAAAGATCAAGAGTAGAGACTTTTTTGGTAGGTTTCTGTTTAAGAAAAAATACTGTAAGGGCTTTTTAGAAATGCGTCTTTATTAAAGAGCCTTTTCCCTTCAATAGTTTTGCACTTTATAACCCCATTGACTTGCATAATTCACTAACATTGCTGATGCTTATTTAAATGTTTTCTCACAGCTGACGCCTCATTGCTAGCTTTCTTAATGGATTTTTTTTTCATATTATATAGGCACCTTGGCGTGTGTACACTATATATGGATATAAAACATAAAATTTTTATACATAGCCTAACATTAGCCATTTAGTGTCACACATTGATTTGTGTGAGTGTTGCCACTGGAGCACTCAGCTTCTTTTATGGCATTATGGGAAATATTCCCAAGGAAGAGATAATTTCCCATCAAGTTTTAGATTAGTTGCCAATACTCTTAGTTTTTTTATAAGTAATAATGCAATTACCTCTTTATTGTAAATGCAGATTTTTAATCTTTTGATGTTTCTGTTCTGCTTATTGAGCTAATTAGTAGTTCCATGCTACCATAATATGATTATTTTACCAGGTCAAGTCCTAATCCCTAAATTATCCCAGCTCTTTACAGTGAATGTCTGATATAATTTCCCTTACCCTTAAGGCATTCATTTACATTTTGTCCCCCCTAAATGATATTTTGAATTAATTGGATATATTATTACCCTTTCGTAGAACATTAAGAACGTTTGAATCCATTTTTAATTCCTTGGATATGAAGAAAAGCATACATCCATAGGTTTTCATTTTTTAGATAGCAGTCAAGTGATCCTACATTCACAAGGGAAATATCATCCTGATATGAAATCACTGCTGCAGTGTGACTTAAGAGACAGCATACTGCACTTCTCCCACAGGTTGAGCTTCTTTGTCATTCAAAAGACAAGCATTTTTTATTTTTGAGGCACCTTTAATCATTCTCTGATTTCAGAATTGAAAACAGAATCAGTCCCTGCTTTCACTTCATTTGTTCTTGGAAACTACACTAGGATGTAGATTGTATTTTTTTCTCATATGTTATAATAAGAAGCTTACTAAGGAGTTAGTGTCAGATCACAGTTATGAATAATAGTGCATTATCAAAGAAGATGTATAACTTTAAAACCCCATAGGCAATTTAAAAAGAAAAATTAGGTACACATCAAAACTGGAGACCATTGTCATCTTAGAGACCAGGAAGCTGGGACACAAAGCTTTTACCTATACTTCCTATACTATCCTATACTTCCTATCCTATACTTCTACTCATATACTTCCCATATACATAGGAAGGAAATTACTGAAACATTGTGTTTTTTTTTTTTAATCCAGCTTCTTTTGGGAGATAAAGTTTTTCCTATACATTGAATTCTCTGAACCATTCTCTGTACGTCATTTAGCTGATTTTTAGTGGGTTGTTTTTTTTTTTTTAAGAACAGCTTCAACTTCTTTTCATTTTATTGAAATATAAACTTCATAATAATGAAAAAGGGATAAGATCAAAAACAGTATCTTTTGTATATTTTTATTTCAGGAAAATCCTGAATTTGATTTACATTTTGAAAAAATATATAAATGGGTTGCCAGCAGCACTGCTGAAAAGAATGCATTTATTTCATGCATTTGGAAATTGAATCAGCGATATCTCCGGAAGAAAATTGATTTTGTCAATGTTAGTTCACAGCTCCTGGAAGGTAAAGTTAAATAAAAATGCTAATGTAAAATCAAGTATATCTAAAGTGAATATTTAATTTGACATTACTCAAAATGATTAGAACACTGATTCACCTTATATTGCAAAGGAGTTGAAAAGTAATTTTTCTTAATATAGGACTGATACTTGTTCGTTAGAGAAATTGATATATTAAATAAAAAAATCATTTATAAACTTAATCCTCAGGGATGATTGCTGTTAATGTTTTGTTAGATAGTCCTCTAGTCTTTTTTTCTATGCATATTTAAATCCCTTAAAAAATAAATAAATCCCTTAAAAAATAAATTCACATTCTGTTTTCTAACATACTTTTTCTTATAATGAACATTTTTCATGTTATTAAATACTTACCCTGACATTATTTTTAGTGGTACCATAGTATTCCTTTTTTTTTTTTTTTAAGATTTTACTTATTTATTCATGAGAGACACAGAGAGAGAATGAGAGGCAGAGACACAGGCAGAGGGAGAAGCGGGCTCCATGCAGGGAGCCCGACATGGTTCTCGATCCCAGGTCTCCAGGATCACACCCCCTGGGCTGCAGGCGGCGCTAAACTGCTGCGCCACTGGGGCTGCCCGGTACCATAGTATTCCATTATATGAATATACCTTAATTTATTTAACTAATCATTTATTTTAAAATTTCCGTCTTTGCTTATTTTAAATAATTTTGACATGAATATCCTTGTGGTTGTATTTTTGTACAGAGTGTAAGTATAGTGGTTAAGAACATCAGGTCAGACTGCTTAAGTTCAAATCCTGGCTTTGTCACTTACCAGCTATATGACCTTGAGTGATTCTATGTTTCAGTTTTCTTTATCTCAGAAATAGAGATAATTAGTAGTATCCACTCCATAGGGTTGTTGTGAGGACAATTAAATTAAATATGAATGTGACAAGAACAATGCCAGGTGTATAGTAAGTACTTAATAAATATTAGCTCCTATTATATTATCAGAATAAAATCTTTAGATATGAAGTTAAATAAGATATTTGTGATCGGTGTACCTTCAGGGATGTTACTATGGATTATTTTGTGTTACAAGATGAAAACTACTGTTATTCATTAAAAATATACAATGGGATTTTATTCTTTTAAAATTTGTTTTATGAAGACATAAACATCGTAAGAAAATGGTCTGTATGCCTTGTGGATACACTTTGTGTTGTATTCTTGGTCCCAAAGAAAGCAGTTGAAATAAGAGCTAGTATGCAGATGAAGAGTTGTTGTTCCTCTTTATTAATTAAAAAAAAAACAGATTTATTCCAAATAATATATATTAGAAAGAAAACTTAGATTTGTCCTAAGTTACATATTGGCTTTTTTTTTTAAGATCTTATTTATTTATTCATGAGAGAGACAGGAGAAGCAGCGACATAGGCAGAGGGAGAAGCCGGCTGTTCGAGGGGAGCCAGATGTGGGACTCGATCTCTAGGCTCTGGGACCATGCCCTGAGCTGAAGGTAGACACTCAACCGTTGAGCCACCCAGGCATTCCATATATTAGCATTTTAAAATAGGAGCTTCATTTTGTTCGGTTGAAACATCTGAAATAGCCAATATTCAACCATTTTGACCTATAAGAATGGCCATTTCAGATGCTTCAAGCTATTCATTTACTTAGCTACCTGACTCTGTCCTTTTTCTATTCTATTTTACTTAATCCTTTTCTGTTTGCCTGTGAATATTTCCCTCAATTATAGTATTCCTTCCCAACACTTAGTAGTTAGTAAACCGTTATTGGTTTCAGATTTGATGTTTGAAACTGGCAGAGGCAAGTCACATCTGTCAGGCCCTGTGCCCCTCCCCCGAGTGAAGCCCTTGTGTAGGAGCTCTTGGGTTGGTTGCCATGTCACTAACATTTTAGACCTCTTGGCAATGAGTATGTTGAAGGAATGACCTTTAAGAAATTGGTAGTAGTTTTTCATGCCTTGAATAGTGGTTTAATTTGTTTTGAATGGCTTTTATTTTATTTTACCATTTCAGTGTTGAACATTTTGATGAGGAAATGACAGCTATTCTGTTTTTAAATATTGCATATATCCAGAGGTTGCTTGTTGCCTATGATGTGTTTTAAACCAATACATTTCATTGAGTCAACAGAGTAGAAAAACTACATAGCCTACTTGATTTCCCTCCTTAAGAAATATTACTGGTAGTCAGTGAGAAGAATATTGCTGTTTTTTTTAGAAATAAGTGTCTAGTTAAAAAAAGCATTTAAAAAAAAAGCATTTAATTTTTTAAGGCCTAAAGCAAAGTAGATATTTTCATGTTTACAAAAGTAATCCCTAATTCAGATCAATTTTAGGAATACTGTGAAGATCCTTAAGGATCTCACTTTGAAAATCATTTTCTATATATCAATAACTGTTGCTTCGGTTTAGTGGAGTTCAGAGAATAGTTTTATTAATGTCTGCAAACTTATTTTAATGTTTTTTTTATTATTTTAATGTTTTAATGGATTTTGATATCATAGCTGTTGATTGACATTAAAAAGATAGTAAATATGTCTAAGCTTTAGGTGATGTTAAAAAATGAATAAGAAATTATCACCATCTACTTTTTTTTTAAATCAACATCTACTTTTAAGATAATTAAGTAAGACTTCACTGTGAATGCTAACAGTGGCAACTCTAGTGGTTTTCATTGGGGTCAATTGAGTGTGCTAGTAAGTGGGGTTTCTCAGCAGAAGGTTTTTAAGGTTTTTAAAGAAGGATTTTGTTAGCATTTGAAGTGAAGTCAAGTTTTTGTTTGGCTTTTTCTTTTTCATTCTTATAGCCAGGTTTTAAAAAAGAAATTTCTTACTTGAATCCTTAAAAGCCAGCTGCAACAGATACCTCATGTGTGTTTTTTAAAGTTGTTTTAATCTCGTCCTTTCTAACAGTGTTTTATGACTAATCTATTGTGAGATAGTGTCTGGGTAAAGTTTTGGGGCCTTGAGTGAAAATAACTAGACTAAATGCATGAGTCACAGCTGACCTAAAAATAATTCTCAGGAAGTGATCTATTTCCCAGTTTTCTCCAAGGACTAGTCAGTACTGTTTCTTAAAAGAAAGTAAAAATAGTAAGATACATGTATTTTTAGTCATTGTCAGAAAAAGAATAAGAGAATTAACTCTGGAAATTTAGTTTCGGTGGATCTTTCCACTTAGTAGTTGATTTGGACGTTGTCTTTTAAACTTTGATGTACCAGAAGTTCAAATGAAATATGGGTAGTATTTAAAAATTTTAAATCTGTATACTTTTCTACCCAGCTAATATTCTTTGCTTACTTTCCTCTGCTTTTTTCATACCTTTTTACTCTCCAGAACTGCCTAAAGTTACAGAAGGTGCGTAACACCTTTTCTTCTTATTCTATTCCATATATTTTTTATTACTTGCCATTGTTATGTACTGTTGGTTGCATATTTTATGAAATTGTGCATAGGGACAAGTTTATTACCACAAAATCCATATAGTAATAAAATTAACGGTAGGATTCATTATTGACTTCCAGAGGACTGTTTCATGGAAGAGAAAATACTTCTGAAGAAGTTATGATCATTTGAAATATTTATTTATTTTAAATATCTGCTTGTGTAAGGAGCTGTACAGGATGATTTGGTCACTCCCTGCCCCCTAGTGGCTAATGAACTGGCAGATATGACAATTTGACATTGCCACAGTGAGCTAAAATGGACTCGATCAAAGGACAGAGAGCTAGATGATGTCTGTGTAAAGAACTATCTATATATTGTAATCTGTAATTGACTATACCAAAAGTTTTATTCCCCTCTTTTTCTTCCTGGGACATTATCTAAATCTGCCTAATTATCATTCTTAAGAATAAACCATTTATTGCTTTGATAATTTGTTTTATTCCTAGAACAAATTAAATATGTCAAGTCATGCTGAATGTAAATATTTCACCTTCATACAAAATAATGAATATTTAAAGCGTCCAGAGGTTATTATTTAAATCATGTCCCATTAAATTTATGAAAATCAGTAACTTTATATCTAGAGTTTCAGTTAGGGGGTAAAATTATTTTTTTCCTCTTTACCTCTCCTAACCTCAAGCTTTATGTAAAATCCGACAAGCCAAGTGTATTTTCTCAAAAACTTGAACTGAAGCGTTTATCCAGCAGACACTTTACATTTGACTTATTGATCTTTTGTTAAAAAGCATGAAGACCATTTAACTTTTTGTAATTTCAAACAGCCATGTTTTGTTGTTCTTTTTGCTATGGACTTGTTAAGAAAACTTTTATGCCGGATCTTTAGAAATTTTATCAATACATGTGAAATTTTTTTGAAACAAAGAAATGGAAAACTCATATAAAATTTTTAATACCCAAAATAAATTATGAATACATTTTTCATTTCAACTAAAAGCTATTTAAAAAAAAAAAGCAGGACAAAAAAGAACAGAAGAAAAATGTTACTTGGGGAAAAAAAAGAAAGCAAATTATTTTTTATGTGTCCTAAATTCATAGTCCTTGTTTTGTTTCTGCTTTTGTATTTGTTTTTGTAGTTTAATTATGTTTTGGGAAATTGTCTAAAGCCTGTTTTAACACTTATAAGTAAGTGAATTAGACTGCATGCTTTGTATTTGTTATAATAAATGTTACAGTAAATATAATAACATATAAAGTTTTTCACAAAAAATAAGGGTTTTTTTAATATTCTGAATCATTCTTTCCTATTTTTCAGCCACTAAATGTGACCTGTACTTATAACTAGTCAGTTATAAGTCCCGTGTTATTGTCCTTCCTACTTTTTTTACTTCTTTCTTTTTAATTTTTACCCTCTTTAAGAGTCTGTTCCAAGTGGAGAAAATCAGAGTGTGACAGGAGGTGATGAAGAAGTAGTAGATGTATACCAAGAGTTAAATGCAAGAGAAGAACAGGACATTGAAATAATGATGGAAGGCTGTGAATGTGCAATCTCTAATGCTGAGGCCTTTGCAGAAAGGCTGTCCAGAGAGCTGCAGGTGCTAGATGGGGTAAGACCTTTTTATAACCTGTGAATGAATCATACGTAGTAGATTGAAAAGACTGGTGATATTCAAGTTTTATTGCCTCGGCACCTAAGCCTTTATAACGTGATTCTTGCCATCTCTTTCTGTAAGCACATTACCAGAAGCCGTATCTTTCACTGCTCTTGTTCAAAAGACAGAACCATTCCTTCTAATCGGGTCAGTGAAGGCAGTTTGCTGCAGTGGGGGACTTGGGGAGGTTCTTGACACGAAGTGATGGAAGTGAAAAGTAGCCAACCAGAAACCAGTTTGGGGATTGCTTCCCCTCAGCCCCTGAAATATCACAGGACAGTTCAGTGCAAAAGTTCACATCATTTTTGTGGTTTGAAAAAAAAAAAAGGTACAAATTAGAAATAGGAAAATTAGTTTGAAGTAAGTGAATCATTTACCCAGAAGGAGCAAAATAAGTGAAAACAAGGAGCCAGGGGAAAAGGATGTTTGGCTCCTCTGCTAAAATGTTTTGGGATGGCTCTTTTTCGTTTGTACACAAGTTTCTGAGTCTATAAACTAAATGCACATCTTTAGAAAGTAAAAAGCTAATAGACACAGCTAAAAATAACACCACCACTAATGTGAGAAAAATCTGTAACAAGAACATGTGGTGTTTTTGTTTTGTTTAGACAAAGTAAGCATTTAAGAAAAACCTTCAGAGAATGAGAAGTATTTTTAAAGACTTAAAGAATTTTGGTATTTTATACATGAAAGGTACAGAATTTATGAAGTTGAACTCAGGCCCAGAGATTATACAAATAGTCCAAGTTTATAAGTTTATAAAACTCACTGGAAGCTAAGTCTAGAAGAAACTATAAGATGTTAAGGTGGAAATTGTCCTGACAGGGTCGAACCCCAGGTCTTCTACCAAAGAGATCTATTTAATGACCCTGAGCCCTGCTGACTCTTAACATTGGGCTGTACTTACAGTTGAGTTATTCTGAATAGCATATAAAATATGTGTGAAATTACAGCATCAACTGTCCAATGAAATTCTTTTCATTCTTGGTCCAAGTTTTTTCCTCATACCCAGTTACCTGCCTTCTTAGTGTGGCTTAGTGGTTTATATTTTCTTTTGTAATTAATATTGCATATATGTTACAAGTTATCATGTTGCTTCCCAGTTTTATTTTGGATTTGACAGCTTCCGTATTTCAGGAAATTTAGAATCAATAGTCAGAATCACTTAGAAAACAATGATAAGGGGATGGTGGTTTGTTCCTCTTTTGCCTGGAAAAAAACATACAGTAGTTGCAAATGAAAAAGAAAAGAAAGAACACAAAAGAAGGAGCTATCTTATGGATATATAGTATGTGGTCATGGCTCTTCGACATCCTGTAAGTACCAATTGTACTACAGTTATGAATTAGTTCAGTGTATCCTTCAAAGACTGGTATATCACTGCTACCCTCTTGACTAAGGTATTACACAGGTGATTATGCTTTTTTTTTTTAAGCCTTTTACAAAAACGTAAGTATAGAAAATTTTTATAGCTGGTAGAATTGGAGGTGTCAGAAATGGTAATATGTCAACACCAGTGATACAATGTGGGGCAGAACCCTACTTGTACAATCTGGGGAAATATAAAATACTAAGAAATGGTCCCTAACCTTGACAGAGAGGCAAGTGTATCTTCTTGAAACACTGTGTAAAAAGGGAACATAAAGATAGAGTGATACACTAAAATAAATATGTAGATGCATATCAATCTTTACTCACCTGTCAAAGGGATTTAGCAATATTTCATCTATGTTTCTTTTATACATTTAAATAATATGAAAGAGTTACTCTTGTTTTTCACTTTGTAGGCCAACATCCAATCAATCATGGCCTCTGAAAAGCAAGTGAACATCCTGATGAAGTTGCTGGATGAGGCTCTAAAGGAGGTAGATCAGATTGAGTTGAAACTGAGCAGTTATGAGGAAATGCTCCAAAGTGTAAAGGAACAAATGGATCAGATCTCTGAAAGCAACCACCTAATTCATCTTAGTAACACTAATAATGTAAAACTCCTCTCTGAAATAGAGTTTCTCGTGGTAAGTATTTTGTAAATTGCCACCTCCAACAAAAACCAAAAAGTCTAATAATATATAAAACCCTTTTGTAAACATTTATTAATTTCCTTATGAGAGTAAGATTTAAAATAATTCCAAAGACCTTATGATAGGCTTGAGTAGCATCTTACTTGTAAATTTCCTGAAATCACATGTGCAAATGGTATATTTATATATATTCTAGAACCACATGGACCTGGCCAAAGGTCATATAAAGGCCCTTCAGGAAGGAGATCTTGCTTCTTCTAGAGGCATTGAAGCCTGTACCAATGCCGCTGATGCCCTTCTGCAGTGCATGAATGTAGCTCTTCGTCCAGGTATGTTCATTAGAAATGATAAAATCTGACCAAGGATCTGAGACTAAGCCTGTAATTTGTTATAAAGCTTTTAACAAGAAATAACGTGGGGCAAGTGGTTTAAGGTGACTGTAGTATTAGGTCCTCAAACTAGTTTCACTTCTTTCCAAACATGCTTCTTTTGGCACTAAGAACTTTTTCATTTCAGTTCCTATGACTGATCATCAGTGACTCTAGTTAACACCATGATTTTTCTTTAGTACTATGCACAGACCTTGCACAAAGTCAGTGTTTTGATTAGACCAGAAAGCTGAGGTTCTGATAGGTCAGGCATTCCAAAAACTTGAGTTTGCTCAGAATCATGGAAAGGGTTTGTTAAAGCACATATTGCTGAGCCTCACCTCCAGATTCAGTAGGTCTGGGCCAAAGCTCTAGTATCCACATTTCCAACAGTTTCCAGATAATGCTGAGGCAGGACCACACTTTGAGAACCATTGTGTTCTACCATTTTCTTCTCTTGCTTACCTTTTTTATAAAGCAAATGAATAAATCAATAAAACTTTGGGTTCTTCAAAACTGAATGAAATATGGATACTATTATAAATGTATTCATTGAAGATCAGAGAAATCCTTTTACCTATTAAATCAGTCAAGAAACGTTCTGGTTTCAGGCCATGACATGCTGCTGGCAGTCAAACAGCAGCAGCAGCGTTTCAGTGATTTGCGTGAGCAGTTTGCCCGGAGACTGGCCAGTCACCTCAACAATGTTTTTGTTCAGCAGGTAATTTTATTTCATTAATAAAAGTGGCATGTTTCTGTAGCTTTTTTATATATTACTTTAAACTTAAATTTCCACAAAAATTGTAATGTGTTTAATTGGGACCACAGTATATTCCTTCACACATTTATCCAGTTTTGAGATTTTTAAGTATTTACTCATAGATGTGTGTTGGCCCTCAGCTGCTTCCTTAGTTAGGCAGTCTAGTTCCTTGCAGCTAAAACTGTCTGATTCTAGAAATCAAATAAATCAAATAATTATGCTTACTTATTAAATACACCATTTATATGTTCTTTATTTATAAAAGTACATCCAAACTTGTTACATATTTGCTACTTGGCCTATTTTACTTTTCAATATTTTGAGATGAGAACCAGAACTTGATTCAGTATTTTAAATGTTTCATTGGCTGTATGTATTTTCATGTGAGAAAAATGACTATCACTCAGTTGTTAAGTTCTATTTGATTTAATTTTATATAAACCCTTTGTCTACATTTTTATATGGAAAAGGAGGTTGATAGCTTAGGTTGTGGCAATAATATTAATAATATTAAGAGTACTTTAGCAGGACTTGAATAGAAGGTATTTTAATCTGGCATAAGGATTAGGTTTCTTATGCTTTTCATCTCTTATTAAGGTTATTGAACAAAAAAAACTGAGAAATTTCGTTCATCAAGAAATGCTATCTGAAACATTGAATTCTTATTTTGTTTTCGCTTTGCAGTATTCTAAAACAATTGTATTTACTATATTTTATTTCCAATTAGTTTACTCAGGCCCTCCTTCAACTCTATAACAGGTCCTACTTTCTTTCGGTGCCTGTGAGTACATCAAATTTGGCTCAAGCTTCTCTGATTTTTTGTTTTTGGTCTGTGAAGTTTGCTAAACTTAACAGCAGCAGAATCTTTATAGATTATAACTTTACTGACTTAAGCTGCCTGTTAACCATATTTATAGCAGTTTTTTAATGTCCCATAGCAAAAAGGTTATTTTGACCAAAAAGGCATTTCATGTCCTCTGCTTGCCTCTCAATTCCTGTCGTTCTTTCACTCACGCCTTCATTTATTTAGAAACGTTTTACCACGTGATTGGGATGCATACCACCCATTTACTTAGGCTAGGTGAGGAGCTGATCCTGTCCTCCAGTGCCTCACAGTCTAGGAGAGGGAGGTAGATATACTCAGGAAGGGTAAATATTATCATAGTGATCACATGTGCGAACATAAAGGAAGACCATCTTAGCTGAGGGTGTGAGGGAGACACTGGGGAAGACTCTCTACGTTTCACTTGACCTGAAAAATATCAAGAAAAAAGTAAAACTAGAAGTCACATAGGTAATACTAATCACATTTTCTTACATTAGTACTTCAGTGATAGCTATGTCTGCCCAATTCTGTAGTGTTAAAAAATGACATTGTTGAT
The DNA here is from genome assembly GCF_905146905.1 of Nyctereutes procyonoides. Lineage (NCBI taxonomy): Eukaryota > Metazoa > Chordata > Mammalia > Carnivora > Canidae > Nyctereutes > Nyctereutes procyonoides. The sequence continues at coordinate 6,994,361 of NW_026575021.1, read as the reverse complement.
AGTTATCCACATTTGTAGATGGCATTGAAATGTTGGAATGTTACTGTAGGTAAACAGTAGTCCTTTCTGCACCCTTCATTGTTTGTTGTAACATGCAGTTAATTTATGATTTTGCTTCCTTGCCTTGGAAACTAATGGCTTTGTTTACTATGAATGCTTCCAGTTCTGAAAATCTAATACGTATTGTTAAATGTGAGTGATGCATGTTAAAATCCAGAATGTTGCAACAACCTAGGATGTGCTGAAGAAAGTGGGAGAGAGTGTCTCAAGTACAGAAAAGAGATTGTCCCCCTTGGGTTCTGCAGAGACCTCATAATTCTGTCATTGTCTCTTGCAATATGCTGAGATCTGATTATGCACTGAATTAAAAGTACAATTGGAAAAAACAGAAATTGTGGGGGTTTTGCTATATGCTTAAGTTTGGGAATTTTTCTTTCAACATATATTTATAGAAACATCATAAAATAAAGCCTATAAAATATACCACCAGTATGCAGTTCATTTCACAAAAATTGTTTCTTTAAGAATGTTTCACAATTTCCTAAACATAGGTTAATGATCTGTATTTAAAAGCTGAGAAAGAATTGATTATTTACGATCAATTTTTGTGATGTTTGTTGGAACTTTGCTCAGGCTTTCTTTTTTAAGACAATAAAAATAAACATGTCATAATACAGAATCTTGAGAATTTACCCAACATTTGAAATAAGTGTATCATTTCTGTTGGAAAATTGGTTAAAGTGGTTAAGAGTACAAGGGACTACGGTGGAGCCAAACTTCCTGGAATCAAAACCCTGACTCTCCTACCTCCTAGATGGGTGACCTTTAACATGTTAATTAACCTCTTTGTGCCACAAATTCTAGTAACATATACACTAATGAAAATTTATGATGCATTTAGTTTATAGAAAATGTGTCTCTCTTAGATTAATTTGGACAAAACCTACCATATTATTTTTAAATTATGTTAATAATAGTTTTGCTATTTTTTAAAGATTGATTGATTGATTGATTGATTGATGAGAGAAAAAGAGAAAGTGCCCAGGAAGTGAGAGGGAGAGAGAATCTGAAGCAGATTCCATGCTGAGCACAGAGCCTGCCTTGGGACTTGATTGCACAACTGCAAGATCATGATCCCAGCTGAAACCAAAGAGTTGGGCGCTTAACAGATAGAGCCACCCAGGCACCTGAGTTTTTCTATTTTTGAAATAAGGAGAAAAGTGCTTTGCAAGGTTATTGTGAACATTAGAATCTATACCTATAGAAAGAGAGAGCATGCCAAGCATAACAACATTCAGTAGATTGTTGTTACTTATTATTTATAATAAGAAATTTTATTTTTTTAATTTAAATTCCATTTAATTAACATGTATTATTAGTTTCAGAAGTTGAATTTAGTGATTCATCAGTTGCATATAACCCCAGTGCTCATTCCATCAAGGGCCCTCCTTTATGCCCATCACCCAGTTACTCCGTCCCCCACGCACCGTCCCTCCAGCAACCCTCAGTTGTTTCCTATAGTTTAGATACAATAAGAAACTTTGAACAATGTCTTATTTTTTTTAATATATAAAGAATAAGGTGTGCACATGAGAGGTCTAGAAGTGACAGTAGCCTATATTAGTGATTGAATTACACAGTTTAAATGCTTAATTTTCTTATTTTTTATAGTTATTTTAGAACCAGTTTCTCTAAATTTTCTGTTAGCACTAATCACATTTAATATCTTAATAGTAATGATTTGAAGGTAATGATGTTCTTCATAGGAGAAGAAGGCAGTTTTTCAGGTGATAGTGATCTTAAAATGCTATTTGCAAAAGAAAGTTTTGAATAATAACATATATGAAAGAGCTTTATAAACTGTAAAATCCTCTACAAACAGTAATTAGTTCTTCCATTTTTGGGGGAGGGGAAGGTTTTTAATTGAAGAACTTTCCTGACAATTAAATAATATAACTTAACACGTAATGGCATGAGTAAACAGTTGCAGAAGAACATAAATGATAATTTTGAGTCTTGGAACATTGAAAAAAATTAATGAGAAAGATTGGGATGATAAAAGATCTCTAATACTATATTAATAAATAATTTTAAAAATCAGCCTTTGGCAACTATCATGAGAGATGAAGTATAGTCTAGTGGTAATAACTGTTTTTTAAAAAATTGTTAATTTTGTTCACATCTATTGTTAGTCTTTACTTCACAGAAAAACATGTGACCAGGCATTTTAAAAATATGAATAGTTACATTTTTCAAAACTGTATCTCTTAGTCCACAATGATTCTTTTGGGAGGTGTGATTGTTTTATATTTAATCAGCCATCCAAAAAAGAATGTTCACACAGATACATGTTCCCTATGCAGAACTCTTGGGGTCAATTATGTTTTTAGAATTTTTCAGACTTTAGTAAAGTAATATAGTGCATATACTATAGTACTTTTTCTCCAAGAGAGTCTAGAACATGGCCTGTGATTAAGCACACAATATTCCTACAGCAAAAAAATATGAATAGTCATTCCAAACACTATAAATAGCCTCATGTCAGTTCAGGTCAAGTTTTGCCATTAAAATAGATTTGGCACCAAATTTAAATGGAGTTTTTAGAGCTTTTTGTATTTTAGAATTGCAGAAAAGGATTACCTTGTATATAACATGTATAATAGCTGTGAACTTGTGTTACCTCACCCTGATTCTTATTTTGAATTGGTTAGCCTAATTTTCTGATATTTTTCTATCATCTCTGGCCCAATTTCCTAAGTAGATATCAATAATCTTAATCAAGTGATATCAGTAATCTTAATTTTAAATAATCCTTAATCTTAGAAATATATTGATAGTTCTACATGGTTTTATATGGAATTTCTGTATAATGGATCCTTATTTTTTTATTATCTCCATTTTAAACTGGGGATGTAATCTTACAGGAAGAAGAAATTCAACAGGCTGATTTGAAAACTTTAATGAAGAAGGAACTCAATTTATGATGGTTTTAGTACTTCACATGTCTTAGACTCCTATCTTTCTTGCTTTGTAATTCCTAGAGAATTCTTCATGTCCGTAGATCAGGAATTTTTTCTGCATACTCTGTGGTTAAAAGAAATTGTTAGAGCACCATGCCTAAGTTTTATTGTGACTACTGTGACACATACCTCACCCATGACTCTCCATCTGTGAGAAAGACACACTGCAGTGGTAGGAAACACAGAGAATGTAAAAGACTACTATCAGAAATAAATGGAAGAGCAGGCTCAGAGCCTAATGGACAAAACAACCACTGCATTTCAACAAGGAAAGATCCCTCCTACTCCATCCTCTATTCCTCCTCTTACAGGGGCAATGATCCCACCTCCCCCTAGTCTCCCGGGCCCTCCTCGCCCTGGTATGATGCCAGCCCCCCATATGGGGGGCCCTCCTATGATTCCAATGATGGGCCCTCCTCCTCCTGGGATGATGCCACCTGCGGGAGGCCACATGCCAATGATGCCTGGGCCCCAATGATGAGACCTCCTGCCCGTCCCATCATGGTGCCCACTCAGCCAGGAATGACTCGACCACAGGAGAGATAGGAACCTCTTTTTATTCATTTTATATTACTTGTTCTACTTCACCAGGAGATCATGGTGCTGTGACTCTGGGTGTTTTCTAACAGCATGACAAGGAAGACTTGCTTCCCCTTCCTATCAAAGAATAGTTTTTGCAGGGGAGTAGCGGGACTGGAAAAAAAAAAAAGGCAATTTTCATTTGTATTGTGAAATGTGAAAATAAAATTGTCAACTGTTTTAGTTTAAAAAAAAGAAATTGTTTAAAAAATTCATGATCACTATCTTATTTTGTGTATGTAGTAAAACATATAAATTAGAGGAAGGAAACTCTTAAATTAAAAGAATTTAAATTCAGGAGCACCTGAGTGGCTCAATCTGTTAAGGTCTGACTCATGATTTCAGCTCAGGTCGACATCTCAGGATCATGAGATAGAGCGCCACATCGGGCTCTGTGCTCAGCATTTGTGCTTGAGATTATCTCTCTCCCTCTCCCTCTGCCCATCACCCCATGCACTCTCTCTCTCTCTCTCTTTTTAAATAAATAAAATTTTTAAAAAGTAAACATAGATAAAAGAATTTAAATTCAGGATATTTGTAAACTATTTTATGTCAGCTAATGTAACACATATATAATCAGATTTCGGTAACTTTCCTAGAAAATGAGTTAACCAGCCCCAAAACTCAATCACTGTATCATTTTAATAGAATACTAAAAAATAACTTCTGACTGGGCAAATTAGATTGAGTCAGAATGACATTGAATAAATCTATCTTGTTTTTTCCTTCCTTATTCTTGGGAACTTACATTTTCAAAGGGAATCTACTCCTTTAGTCTTTCAATCTTCATCTCTTAGACACTGGCTTTGATTTCCATGACAAATATTGACCAAGTAGTAGAGAAAGAGAGCTAAATTGTTTCCAAAGAGAGCTGGGAAGATTTTTATTGGGTTTGTTTGTTTGTTTGTTTGTTTGTTTAGAAACCAATAATTAGTAGGCATTTGCAATTTTTCAGTCTAGCTAAATGATTTTATTAGATATGTTTTTAAAAGAAAATAGAAGGGAGACTCGACTAAGGTTCCACTTCTGACATCCGGAGTGACCTGAATAAATCACTTAACCATTTAAGTTTCAGTTTCTTCTAGAAAATAAGGTCATTGGATCAGATGATCTTCCAGACTTATATTTTTCGAAACAAAAGTCAGGATGCATCATCTGAGACTGACTCATAATTTATTTGTTTACATAAAAGTTTTGTCAGCATTTTAAAATAAAATCATATGTAGTTATTTAACAATTGACTAGAAAAACTAAAATTACATTATTATTAAAGATTATCCAGGAAAGCCCCGGATATCATCATCTGCAGTGCTTCCCAGTTCTAAAATTCTGTATCCTATATGTCTTTATTATTTTAAATATTGTAGACTAATGGAAATACCATAGATATAGACAATACATTTTGAATGACTTCTATATTTGCTGTGTTTCTCAATACAGTTGTATCATGAGGTTTATTTGCTTAGTAAGTTGTAAAATAATATGGTGTTGGAGAGACAAGCTTGATTAAAACATTCATTGTCAATGCCTTTAGAAGATGAAATGAGTAGTTGATTTATCAGAGTGCCATTTTTGCATGTTTATGATTATTTTATGGTGATGGGGTTCAGTAGATTTATACAGGATGATAAAGAAGACAAGTAAGTACTCAGTTTTTATCTTTCTATCTTCTTTTGCTTTTCTTTGACTGTATTTGGTCATTGTTAAGAGTTTTCAATTACAGCATGTTTCTTTTACTGTCAATGTGTTTATTTACTTATTTACTCACTGTAGGGTCATGATCAGAGTTCAACTCTTGCTCAGCACTCTGTTGAACTGGCTTTACCCAATCATCATCCATTTCATAGAGACTTGCTTCGATATGCCAAGTTGATGGAGTGGCTAAAGAGTACAGATTATGGAAAATACGAGGGACTAACAAAGGTATGAGTTTGATATCAATTACTCACTGAATATGGCACATAAGCTTCTAGAATTGAGAGGTCATGTATTTAGTTCTCCAAGTGACATTTGAAGTACTGTAGTACCTTCTTAGCAAAGCAGAAATTAATTGAATTTCTGAGTGCTCATTAACCAGGCACAACATTTATTTTGTGCTTATTTGCTTCAGTAATGAAGAACTAAATTTTGAACTTCAGTTTAATACAGTGATAGGCCTTAAGGTTCATTCAATTTAATTAAATGCAATAATTATTTCCTAAGTTTCTTAATATGCAATAGAAACTAGAGACTATGAAGATGTATAAGTGAGGTGTTTGCCCTCTAAGATTTGATAATCTGTTTAATTAAGCCAGTGCAGAGTGCCTCTTTATTAAGCATTTCACTATTCCAGGCACACAGGGCCTAACAAACAAGCCCTGTTTCTAAAGAGCCTTACATAATGACTGGGAAGAACAGTTATACTTAAAATAATCAGCAAAAAATTAAGTGCTAAACTGAAAATTAGTTTAAACGCATGTCAGTTTAAAAAAGAGAAATCTCCGTCCTAAAGCCATGGGGGGAAACTTCATGGCAGAAATTGGACTTGAACTAAGTTTTGAATAATGAATGGGATTAGATAAACCAGAAAAAGGAGAAAGAGCATTCCAGGGATGAGGAACAAGGCATGCAGACAACAGTGGGAAAATACGCCCTTTTGTCAGGACAATGAGGATGCAAGCCTATGAAGCAGAAATTTCATATTCTGGAAGCAGAGAAAAATTTTGTTGAAAAGATGAGCCATGAGACGTAACAGCATTGCTCCTCATACATGGAAACAGACTAATTGAGGCAAATTAAGAACCTAGTATAATAATTCAGATGGAATGAACTCTGAACCAGGAAGATAGTGGTTGGAACAGAGAATAGAAACCAAAAGAGAGAAAAAAAAAATTTTAAAAAGAAAGAAACCAAAAGAGAGACTCCAAGGATAGAAGGGACAGGATAATGCCAAACTTTGTAGGCTTGGATACTAGAAGAGCAGTGCCAGAAACATCAGCAATTGGAGAAGATGAGTCATTCATTCATATATGAATTGAGCACCTGTTATGTTTTAAGTCATTCATTCATGTATGAAGTGAGCCTATTATGTTCTAAGTGCTAGAGATTCAGCACTGAAGGAACGGGCAAAATGCTTGCCTTGTGCATTGTTTTGGTGGAGAAAAACTGACCAAAAAGCCAGTTGTATAGTATGTTAGAATGTTCTGCTGAGTGCTTTGGAGAAAATAAAGCAGGGAATGCTGGGACTGGGGGAAGGCTATAGTTTCAAATAAGACATCATGAGTAGAAAACATCTGAGCATAGATTTTTAAAATGAGCAAGAGTAAGGGGTGTCTGGCTGGCTCAGTTGGTAGAACATCTGACTCTTGATCTCGGAGTTGTGAGTTTGAGCCTCATGTTGGGTATAGAGATTACTTAAAAATAAAATCTTAAAAAAAAAAAAAAAAACAAACAAGGATGAGCAGTGGGAGTTTCTTGGGGAAAGCTTTCCAGGCATAATACAGGTGATCTCTGGCAAGAGAGCATGCAACAAGAGCATGCCTGTTGTACTGGAGAGCAGCAGCAAGGAAGGCAGAGTGGTTGGAGCACAGAGGACCAGGGACAGGACCTTAGAAGGAAGGTAGGAAAGGAAAAGTGGGGAAGGGACCATATACCATGGTAAGGATGTGACTTTTACTGTGAAGGAGATGGGAGAGGGGGTTTTGGTGGGCTTTGAGCAGTTCAATGACGTGATCTGATTTAGCTCTAATAAATGGCCATTGTGGCAGGGAGCCATGGATACAATACTTTTCTGGCATTTCTCTTGTGACCTTTAGTATTGGAATTGATCATGTCACTTAGAAAGCTAAAGAATTGCTACCTAATTCAAATATATAAATAGCTATATTTATATATTGGACATAAGAGCAGTTACTTAAAAATCTGAAATACCCTTGAAAAACATGTAAAATCTTTTAAGTTTTTATGAATTTGGAGTTAAAAATTAAATAATGCATGTTATTTTAATAATTGGTAATAATTTAATTATGCAGAAAATATAACTTTAAAAGATGTTCTAGAATTGGAAAGAGTGATGTGTTATATTTCTTGGAATGGGAACAAGAATATTGAGATTGTTAATATAAAAGCTCTTCCCTTCAACCCATGTACTTATGACCAAAAATTTCCTATCAGAATTTAGCAAAATCATCTTCTTTTTTGCTAGCAAAAATTTTTCCTAGTTTTATTCCAAAAGTGATGCTCTCTTTCAGAGTGTTTCATAATGAAGATTATTCTCTCAGGAAGCTAATGTTTATACATGAACCCACTTTATCTTCATACTTACTGAAATAATTATTATAACTTCCTCTAGTGTTAGGCTCATGCTTCATCAGAAGGCAGAGGATTAGGTAGAAATTTATGAGAACTATGATAGTAATAAAAAAGCAGATTGTACATTCCTATCAGTGTATCACTATGAACATGTTTGGCAAAAGGACATTCTTACTTATCAGTATATGTTTTTTCTTCAAAAGTGCCTTTGTTCACTTAAAGTGAGATCTGGCTCCCTTTACTTCCAAATTGAGATCATAAGAAAGGGGACCTAGACCTTGGTAAAATAAATAATATTTTTAAAGTATAATTTTAAAAATGCTTTTCAAAAAGACCATAAGTATCCCTAGGTGTTTATATACATCTTATCTGGCCAGCTATTTTAGGTAAGATTACTTTTGTTCCTCAGAATTAGTCTTTTAAGTATTCTGCAACTCTACTGTTGTGTTATATTTTGTTTTGTTTTGTTTTCATTCAACAGAATTCTGATTTGGAGATATCTTAAGGAAAAATATTTACAGTACTGGAGTTCTTTGCCTTTTGAAGTTTTAGGAGGATTAATATTTTGAATAATTAAACATTATTATATCTCCTTAAGAGTTTTGTGCCAACAAGTGCTTTGTCCCCTAGTGAATATTCAAATAAGTAAAGTAATCAATAAGCTTTTTGCCTAATTGTGTTCTCAGTGAGTATTATTGCCCTATCTTTATATATAATGCAGTATTCATGAATGTAATTTAAGTGAAGAAACAAGATGATGGCCAACCTAGCAATGATTTATGGAATCATTCTCTGCTCACAGTATAGTTTTGATTGACAATATTAATGAGCTTTTTTAAATGAAATTGACTTTTTTCCCAGGAATGTTACTGGATCCTGTGGTTTGAACTTTTGACAGTTTTACCTCATAATCTAATTTGGTTGCTGAAGTTTTCAAAAACAGGAATTTTATTAAAAAGGAAGAAGGAAGAGAGGAATGAAAGAAGGAAAGAAAGAATGAAACAGACTAAGCAGAGCTTCTTTAGTAAGAAATAATAATTAAATGCAGACACTGTTTGCACTTGGTTGGGTGTACACAGCTCTCAAGCAGGAAAGAAAAGAAAAGCCTGTTTCCTGTTCTTTAAGGGATAAGAATCACTGGGCACTGCCCCAGCTCTGCTTAGGGCTGAATCTAAGCAAAGTCCTGATTTTTAGTATACATAATTAGAGTTTATGGAAAATAACTCAGCTGCCAAAATTCCTTCCTGCCCAGGACTACAATCCCTATCTGTGGCTCTGGTTATCCATGTAGGGCAGTCAGTAATAGATATGGTCCATCCATGCTTGGGAAGGAAATGAGCTTTCCTCTCCTAATAATCTCCTGAGGTTGACAGTCTTAAAGATTATTCAGACATGTTCTGTCAACCTCAGTTCTATTTTGTATGGAATTTACCTGTTTGTGTAAAGTAAAAATAAAATACAGAGATCTCTGTAAGACCATACATGTAAAGTAAAAAAGACTGCCTGAGACAACAATATTTAAACTCATGGATAGTTAATTGTTGAATGATTTGAGTAGAAACCACTGATGAAGATTTCACAAATTGTGTGAAGCTGATTTCCTGTTTGTCAGCTATTTACTGATTTGCAGTGATTAATATTTTTATGAGAATTTAAACTTGAAAAAATGAGACAACCCAATGAAATAGGAATTAATTTTAAGGTATATTTTCATTTATATTTGCTTTTAAACTTATACAATGTTCATGGGAAAGAATTGCCCATTTGACTATATTTTCTTATAATGTGGGAAATATATATATATATGGCCTACAAATTGAAAAACCAAGGATTTATATGTTTCATCCAAGTACTGTTTTATAAGGATATACCTATAAACTAAGAAAATCAGTAGTAAACTATGAGTCAGTATACAAATTATTCACATAATATATATCTTTTGAAAGGTTCACCTGATATTTAAAGTGACATAAACCTGCTCTAAAATGGAATGTATTAATTTGAAATAATAAAGGAAGCTGAAGCTTAGAGTCCATAATAAATTCAAAAGAATAGCCAAGTATAGTTTTACTGCTGTGGATTTATGTAAATTTAGTCAAACTGTGTATGGCATTTAACTTTTAGGACTTGGAAAAATATATGGTCTCTCCCACTTTTGAAAAATCCTTCCTGAGAGCATAAAATACTTTTATGTGATAATAAGCAGATATGATGAGTTTGTATGCTGAATTATAGATGTTTCCATTTGAGCTAGAATAAATCAAAATTGTTTTTAAAAAATAATTGTAAAAGCTATAAAATATATTAGTTATAATTAGATTCTTATTGAAAATAATATATTTTGGTATACCTAAAATACCCTAAGCTTATTGACAGTTTATTGAAAATAACCTATTTTGATATACCTTAGTACACTAAGTTGACAGGGGACACTAAAACTGAGTGTACTCCTTTGCTGCCATTGACACTGTCTGTTAGTATGATTGTTTTTAAAAGCAACATGGCAGTAGGAAGGAATAATAAAAAAGATTGCCATGTTCTTTGGCCCAGTATTTTCACCCTTAGGAAATTATTCTCAGGAAACAATTCATTAAAGATGAACAGTTTTGGGGCACCTGGGTGGCTTGTTAATTGTCTGCCTTTGGCTCAGGTCATGATCCCAGGATGCTGGGATCTGCTCCAGACCAGCTCCCTGCTCAGCAGGAAAGTCTGCTTCTCCCTCTCCTCCTCCTCTCTCTCTCTCAAATAAATACAATCTTAAAAAAAAAAAAAAAAAGATGAAAAGCTTATCATAACATTGTCTATCATAGCAAAACATTGAAACCACTTAAGTGGCCTGAGCTGGGGGATTGGTTTACTGAATTGCAGTACATCAACAAAACATAACACTGTATAGTCATTAAAGTGTGAAATGGGAGAAACCTGATTACTCTGACCCAGATATCCTGTACATTATGATTGCATCTCGAAAATATGTGAAAGATAATACATAAAAATGAAAATATAAGTGTGATTATGTTTGGCTTCATATTTTTGTAAATTGCTGTTTTGATGCCTGTTCAATTTTTTTTTAAGACAGAAAACAGCCGACTTTTTATATTCTATGAAACGCATCAGAAGTTTAGACCACAAAATTTAAAGCAAGCACGAAGGATTTGGGGGGACAGAATTGTTACATTTGTTTTATTAGTAAGAAGTACCTGTTACTTTTATTTTAAGAATTACATGGATTATTTATCACGACTATATGAGAGAGAAATTAAAGATTTCTTTGAAGTTGCAAAGATCAAGATGACTGGCACAACTAAAGAAAGCAAGAAGTTTGGTAAGCTTAGACACCTCAGCTCATTGTTTTCTAGTCCATTAAAAGTGGTTTTATTTATGACTAATAATTCTGAGACTTTTTAGAGCAAGGTGGAAGAAGATACAGTAGAATTGATGAAAAAGTAAGTCTAATGCATTGGTTGGATTTATAGTTATTTCACAGAACAAATATATCTGTAAATACAGCTTTTACTAAAATTCTGTAGTATATGAATCTGATGGCAATTGTATATTCATCCCATAAGTGGAAGGATCTATTCATAGGAAAAGCAGTTGACAAGAAAACGAAATACAATCTGGTAGACAAAGTATTAGGCTAAGAGACACTTTGAGAGTTCAGTTTCCAACTTCCTAAAAGGCCTTTTTTAACAGTTGGTGGCAAGTCATTGATCTCTTAAGTCATTGCTCTTTACAGGGAAATGAAAGTGATTCCTGGCTTCTTACTTCTCACTGGCTATTTTGAATCAAAAAGAAAGTTTGTGTTTCCTCCCCTCATTAAGGGGTTATAAAATGTCACCCAAATTTCTGTGATTATACCTTATTTTTCCAAAGAGGTATTTTTCAAGCATGTTATTTTTTTGTTGCTTCTAAATGTGTTAAGTGGACAGAAACATGATTTGAAAAGATAACCAGTGAAAGTATCAAGTTGCAAGGAAGGGGATTTGCCGAGGCCACATTCTGCTCTTGCATGTACCCATCTCTGGAGTTCCTTTTGGATGGAGTTCTGTGCCTATTCAAGTCAAAACCTGGCCTTAAATGGCTACAATGTGTACTCAGTGTGTCTGCGTAGTTCCCCTTTAGAATAATGAGTTTAGCATTTGCTTGTTGAAAGGAGCCTATGCCCTGAGCAACTTCTGGTAATCAGGAAACAGGACTGAAATTGATAGCACATCTATTCTTTCCCTTTAGGACAGAGAAGACTGTCTTTAGTGGGTAATTATTTAGTAATTCATTGTTGTTGTTTTTTAATTCAACTCTAATATATTGATTATACTAGTCCAGATTGTTGAAATGTTTTGAATCTGTGTACAAATATGTTAACACTTAGGTAAAGATACTGATAATAATCTTGGGACCATAGGCTTTTGGAAACAGAAATGCTAACTCATCCTAAAGGTTAATTGTTCTTAAACAGCACTGTGTTTATATCCTTGTTAATGTTTCACTGTGGATATGTTATGCTTTTTTTTTTAGTAAGCAGCATATTAATTGAGTTACATGTTTAATGTTTTCATTTAGTATATTTGTCATCACTTGTTAGTGAACCATTTTATTTTGAGAGAACTCTTCTAGAGTATATGAAAACTGCAGGTAAAAAGGACATCTTTCAAAAAATTATTTCCTTAGGAGGTTATTAATCCCAGTATCATAATAGTTTATCAAGCCTAAGGTTCAGTTGAAATAAATTACATAACAAGAATGTAATTTAAAACAAGTATAATAGTATCTTAATGGTATCATTGCATTAACCTGAAAATTAAATTTTCTTTTTCTTCCCCTTGAGAAGTTTTTAAATTATCTCATTTAAAATATTTTTAAATTAGAAGTTTAGAAGGCACTTTTATAGTTTTAAAATAGCATTAAAATCACATTTCTTCTTATGTATCAAATAATAACAAGAGAGTAATTTGTGATGCGTGGTGACACTAGAGAATCACAGTTTCAGTTATTTTGATATCATCAGCTACAAGAGAAGAAAAGCTAAATAATAAACAATTCAAAGGACAAGTTAAATACAGATGACTCAAATTCTAAATACAGTAGAATGAAAAAAATTTTTTTTTATGATAGTCACAGAGAGAGAGACAGAGAGACAGAGACACAGGCAGAGGGAGAAGCAGGCTCCATGCACCGGGAGCCCGACGTGGGATTCGATCCCGGGTCTCCAGGATCACGCCCTGGGCCAAAGGCAGGCGCCAAACCGCTGCGCCACCCAGGGATCCCCGAAAAAATTTTTAAATCTCTTTTCAGTTATTCAAATTGTGTTTAAATTAATTTTTAATAGACATTATAATTAAAATAGAAACCTAAAATTTTGGAAAGATAACTTGTCTGTCAACCAAAATGAAATAATTGTAAATAAAATTTAAATTTTTTTGGTTTTTATTTGCTCTAAAAATCCTGGGACACAGATGCTAATAAGAATAGAAAGTCAGATTAAAAGCACATTATAAAAGGAAATGTAGGGGGATTCCTGGGTGGCTCAGTGGTTTAGCGCCTACCTTTGGCCCAGGGCGTGATCCTGGGGTCCAGGGATCAAGTCCTGTGTCGGGCTCCCGGCATGGAGCCTGTTTCTCCCTCCTCCTGTGTCTCTGCCTCTTTCTCTCTCTCTCTCTATGTCTATCATGAATAAATAAGTAAATAAATCTTTTTAAAAAATAAAAAGAAATGTATAGTCAGCATAGTCATAGAGATTCAGGGGAATACTCTTTGATCCACTCTTGACTATCACTTTACTTCAAGTAATTCAGAATACTGTTAAAATACCAGCAAATGGGATCCCTGGGTGGTGCAGCGGTTTGGCGCCTGCCTTTGGCCCAGGGCGCGATCCTGGAGACCCGGAATCGAATCCCACGTCGGGCTCCCGGTGCATGGAGCCTGCTTCTCCCTCTGCCTATGTCTCTGCCTCTCTCTCTCTCTCTCTCTGTGACTATCATAAATAAAAATTTAAAAAAATTAAAATACCAGCAAATTTCTTTGTGATAAGGTCTTATGTACATAATTGCCTTTTTTTTTTTTAATTTTTTTTTTTATTTATTTATGATAGTCACACACACACACAGAGAGGGAGAGAGAGGGGAGAGAGAGGCAGAGACACAGGCAGAGGGAGAAGCAGGCTCCATGCACCGGGAGCCCGACGTGGGATTCGATCCCGGGTCTCCAGGATCGCGCCCTGGGCCAAAGGCAGGCGCCAAACCGCTGCGCCACCCAGGGATCCCCATAATTGCCTTTTTTAATTACAGGTTTGCTTTCATAAATTCAGAGGCAATCCCTCCCCCCCCCCATGTTTGATATTTTGGTGGGGGTTTTTTCTCCTTGTATTCTCCAAATGTACTTAATGAAATGGCAGGCAAAGGAAATTTAGAAATTATTTTTTAAATCACCAATTTTTTTTTCTTTCTATAGCTAAGACAACACACACATATTATTTCAGTCCCTTAACATATGTATTTATGTAATTACTGCCTCCCTTGTATTTAGTTTTCCAAACTCTTAAAAGTGGTACATCAAAATTATTTTTCATTTTGTATTTCTCCACTAAACTAAGAATCTTGTTGATTCCAAAAGGAATCTTGAGTACAAGACTGAATTCAGTGCTGGCTAGAAGATTCATTTAATAAATATTAATTACCTATTATATAATAAGCACTGCTAAGTATTGAGAATGCAGCAATAAGCAAAGACCCTATCCTCATAAAGTTTACAGTCTAGTGGAGATTATTTAAAGATATTTAAAAGGTTACCCGAAGAGGCACCTGGGTGGCTCAATAGGTTGGGAATCCTGCTCTTGATATCCGCTCAGGTCTTGATCTCAAGGTCGTGAGTTCAGGCATTGGGCTCCACACCCAGCATGGAGCCTACTTAAAAAAAAAAAAAAAAGATAAGCTGAATATTGTTGCTGATAAATAATATAGCTTTGCTGAGCCCCAAATTATAATTAATTGGCACGACTTTAGTAACTGTATTCTTTATTAGATACCAAAAAAAAAAAGTGTATAAAGTGTCAGGCTCTGAAACTGGTGAACTTAGTCTAGTGACCCCGTAAGGCCACCAGGAGGTACTATTCAAATTGACCAGCTAGTAGCTCTAGTGCAATGCCTTCTTACCACTTTAATGTCTAGCCTTGGCGTTTCAGGCTCTCTTGAGCTTAATATAACTAGGGCTGCAAAAATATACATATCCGTGGTATGACAAGTTAGCAGCTTTTACTTGGGCTATTCCTTGAAGTTTGGCAGGGATTTTGACAGTTGACACGTTCTCTATTTTTAAAATATTTCCAGGTTATAGTTATATTCTTTAATTTTCTCTTTCATTCTATAATTTCTTTGGCTTTCACATTAACTTCTAATTTGAGTTTAGAATGTTTCATAAGATGATCTCTACAATAGATCTAATAAATATTATAGAGAGAAGTTTTAGAATAAAAAAATACCAAATGACCCTAAAATTGCTCAGATTCCTATATTAGGCCTGTTCCTTTGGCCTTACCCTTCCATCTACCCATCTCCTGATAATTAGTATTTTGTTATATACTTTGCATTGTAAATGTTCATAAAGCCAGTTACTAAGTAGTTCTGCTTGATATTTTGAAATGATTATAAAGTCCCACTCCTTTTTTATCAGATGTAATATAATATTGTTCAGTACAATGGAGACTCCTCTCAGGAGTTCTCAGGACGTGAGATTGTTGATGTACTTAATGTCTAAGTCTACAACTTCGTTCTAATAAATTTTCACTTTATTAAGCTTTTACTTGACCATATAATCTCACTCATATGTGAAATTTAGGAAACAAATGAGCAAAGGAAAAAAAAAGAGAGACAAATCAAGAAACAGACTCTTAACTATAGAGAACAAATTGATGGTTCCCAGTGGAGAGGTGAGGAGGTGGGTGAAATAGGGGTGTACTCTTGTACACCTATTATGACTGAAATAAAATAAAATAAAATGACTTTTTAAAAATTTTAAAAACACTTTTACTTGAACTGTTTTGATTTTTTTTTCCAGAAAACAAGACTTAAAAATGTAGTCTTTTAAATTTTAGGTACACTAGCTTCATAAACTTAAAAAAAATCATTTAAAAATATTGGGAAAAGGGCTGACAGATATAAATATTTTTACCTGAATTTTTTAGTAGACTAGTAAAGTTTTTTCTCTCAGAATTTGTCAAACAGTAGCAGACCAACTAAACATATGTTGCACCTCTTGTTACTTGATGCTCATGGTTCTTTGCATGTGTCTTTTAAACTAGAGCTTTAACTTCCTCTTGTGCATGGTTTGTGCAAATTGCAGTTTATTAACTTGTCTTTGTCTTTGATGCTTGCAACCTAATCCATCACAGCTACACTGCCTCGAAAAGAAAGTGCTGTCAAACAGGAAACAGAGAGTGAGTATGCTTAGTGTATTAGTAGGTATTCTCAATGCATGTTTGTTTAATGTCTAGAAATTAGTTTTTTGTCTTGAAAAAAGTTACACCAAAAATATTGATTGACAGGTTCAATGAAAGAAAACCAACATGATGGTAGTGGTATGGCTATATTCAAGAAATGTAATTAGAAATAAATGGTAGGTAGTCAGAAATTTATGAAAAGGCTTAACTGTTAAACTTCTGTTTTCAGGCTGTGTTTAGATACTATAAAAAATTCTTTGAAAAAAAAAGAAACTGTAAGAATTCTTATAGCTATGGTCAGATTTTGTATAATGAAATCAAAGTTTATCTTTAATTGACCTTATTAGATCTTCATGTCTCTTCTGACCATCAACAAATAATATAGATTAACTGAGAAATATCTTAAAAGATTAAAAGAATTGTTTATATTTAATTCTGAATAAAAATATTGCATTCTCTTGTAAAAATGGAAGCCTTTAATTCCTTGATGTATGTAGAATATCAGCCACATTCTTCCATTTTTCCTCAACGATGTCTCATATAATTCATGATGTATTTATCATATTTTAGTTTTATTTTGAATATAACAAGTTTTAAGGGTGTTTTTCTCTTCATTTTGTTTAGTTTTTAAAGAACTGTAGTTAATCAGTTCGTTTACTGAACAGAGCAGTAACAAAGTGGAGTTTGGGGTTCCGGAATGTGTTAAGTTGAATCATAGTAATTGACTTTTTGTAGGGCAAGAATGATCGAGTACTAGTAGTTTTGTATGGTTCAACCCAATATTTTCACTTAATGTGGAGGCAAGTAATATTGGAATATGGCTTTTTTCTTCAGAAATTAAAAAAAGTCATTAAAAAATTTTAAAAGTCACATTAGCTAGTACACTAAGGAGTCATTGGCCTTCATCTGTATTTATGTCTTTTGAGTAGGAAGGAAATCTTCCATCTACTTTAGTCTGAAATATCAGGTGACTTTGATGGTACTGGGCCAGGTATAGATTATGAGACCCCTTTAGTCCTATTCTGTAGATCTGTGTAGTTTTCACTATTCTTTACAGTATGCTGAAGAATAGGGCACAAATGCTGATGAGAGAGCAGGACACTCTACAGCCCCCCCACCCCCACCCCATGCAGTAGACTTGTGCAATGACTGATAGCACTGAAGACGAAGACAGTAGAAGACAGCCCTCATTTACGCTATGGGTCTTTTGTCCATGAAGGTCACAACTTTCAAAGTTCTATTATTTCTTAGGTCTTCATGGAAGTTCTGGGAAATTAACTGGATCTACTTCTAGTCTAAATAAACTCAGCGTTCAGAGTTCAGGGAATCGCAGATCTCAGTCATCTTCTTTGTTGGATATGGGAAACATGTCTGCCTCTGATCTCGATGTTGCCGACAGGACCAAATTTGATAAGGTAAAATAAAGGAACAAATATGTCTTAAATATTAACATTCGTTTTCTAACAGCAGTTATTGCTTTAAGTATGTTTGAGGATTTGGGCTTTGTTGACTCTATGAATTAACCATATCTTACTTTAGAATTCTGAATCTGAAAAATATACTAGTCAGATGGCAACTGAATTGTGTGTTATCAATTCATTGATATAACAGCTTTATTAGAATTTATTATAAATCATTACATGAAAAAATAATTAAGTGCTTGCATCTCTAAGTTCTTTGAGCCAACTACAAAGTAAAGAGGAAATAACAGTTTTTATGAAGCTAAACTGTTCTCTGCAATGCATTAAGTTTAAAAAGTTTATCTCTGTGTTCCTCTTTGCAGATTTCAAGTGAATCATTATTGTAAGTTTTATTTTAGGTATGCCTGACCCTGTTAAGCCTTGATACTTCTGCATCATCCTATCAATCTTGGAGTAGATGCTTTTGGGATTCTATTGAGATTATAGATAAAGCATCTATGGTCCCTACAGAAAAGTGAATTAAATGTGGCAGTTTTTTAAGCATTTGATGCAGTTCATTTTTGTTTTCTTCAGATCTTTGAACAGGTACTAAGTGAACTAGAGCCCTTGTGTCTGGCAGAACAGGACTTCATAAGTAAATTTTTCAAACTACAGCAACATCAAAGTATGCCTGGAACTATGGTATGGCTCACATTTATTTATTGGCTATATTTATGATCTGTAGTATAATTAGCCTAATTAATTTATTGTCACAATTTCAATATCAGAAGAGAAAAAAGAAAAAATTCACAGTGTAAGGATTTTTTCAGTAGTTTTTATCATACCAGAAGGTAAAAAAAATAGTGATAGTTAGAGTTTGAGCATCAGATTTGATACTCTAGACTGTCCTCTAAATTAGTGAGGGGAAAATGTCTGAATTTACTTTGTAATAAATATTATTCAAAAAGCAATTTTAGCATAAAGAAAAAATATAATTGCCAAAAAAAAAGATATTTCAGTGTATATACCATGGTCTAGCAAAAAAAAAAAAAAAAAAGAAGAAAGAAACAAGCCCCAAATCTGAATCTTTCCTATGTCTTTGTTACTAACTAGCTATGAGACTTTAAACCAATTATTTAATCCCTAGTTTTATCTGTACAATGAATATAATAATCCCTATTCAGCGTGCCTCTCAGGTGGCACAAATGTAAGAAATGAGAGACTGCTGCAATATTTTGAAAAACTTAAAAGCACAATGCAAATAAAGTGATTTTTTAAATTAAAGTCATCTTGGGATGCCTGGCTGGCTCAGTTGATAGAGCATTATGTCTCTTGATCTCGGGTCTATGAGTTTGAGCCCCATGTTGAGTGTAAAGTTTACTTGAAAAAAATATAAGGTCATCTTAAACAGAGTCAACATATAAAAAGCAATCGTAAAATGAATTTGCTGTTATAGATGATGGTGGTAGTAAGTTGGCTTGTTAGCCTAAGAATTTTTTTTAAGACTTTATTTATTTATTTAACAGAGAGCACAAGCAGGGGGAGCACAGGCAGAGGGAGAGGGAGATACAGGCTCCCCACTGAGCAGGGAGCCCCTTGCCTTGTGGGGCTCCATCCCAGGACCCCGGGATCATGACCTCAGGCAAAGGTAGAGGCTTAACCAATTGAGCCACCCAGGTGCCCCCTAAGGGTTTTTAATAGCATTTTTTTAATGCCAGAGTTTTATTTGAATGATTAATGAGATTTCTTTAATTTTTAAAATTCTCTCTTAAAAGTTGTTTCTGGGTTTTTTTGAGCTACCTTCCCCCCATTCCCACAGCCCCTCAGAGCCTTCTGTAATTTCTCTGTCCACACTTTCCCTTCATGGGACATACAAGCCTATCTTCTTAGCCCACAATAATTCTCAGATAAAATCTAAGAACAAAACATTTTATAAACATTCTTAACATACTAAATTATATAGTTTTATCAGTAGTAATACTACCTTTAAAAGTCATTATTTTTCATAATCTATTCTCTCCTAGGAATTTTAAGACTGAGCAGGCTTTTGCTATATAAACTAGTCAAATTGTTGGTCTTTTATTATGTAAAGTGCCTGAATAATTTTTGCAGACTGAAGCAGAGGACCTCGATGGAGGACCATTTTCCCGGCAACATAATGCTGGTGTGCCACTGCCTGTTTCATCTGAGTATGTATTTGTTACTATCCGTTGTTTATTTTGAAGGGAAGAAGGAGTACTGTTCACTGAGGAGCCAGATGATTCTGGTTTTTACAACACTCAGAACACTGACATGTCTGCCCAGTGCCTTAAAGGTCTGAGTTGAAATTCGTCCTGTTGTCTGACCCTTTAGCTCTTTTTTGCTGTAGTGATCACACACACACACACAAAAATGCAATCAGTTTTAATGTTTGCTGGTAAGAAGTAGCATTTGAATTGCAGGATATTTCTCAGAAATTAGCACATTTCAGGATCCAGCTTTACACATGATATAAAGTTATATTTTGAGTAATAAAACTTCAAAAAATATTTTTATGTTGGAAACTGCTGTATGATGAAATTGTTCATCATGAATGGACATTTTTAATTAAGATATAAAATTTTAGTTATTTTGTGTATATACTGTGGATTAAAGTTAAAAATAAAGATTAAAGTTACAGAAACCTGTAATAAATTCCTATACTTTGTGTGTTTTCTGAACAGGAAAGATATGATCCGTCAAATGATGATTAAAATATTTCGCTGCATTGAGCCAGAACTGAACAACCTAATTGCATTAGGAGATAAAATTGATAGTTTTAACTCCCTTTACATGCTTGTCAAGATGAGTCATCATGTGTGGACCGCACAAAATGTAGACCCTGCTTCTTTTCTGAGTACGACATTAGGAAATGTTTTGGTGACTGTCAAAAGGAACTTTGACAAATGCATTGTAAGTTTGATTTTTTTTAAATCACTTAGAATTCTAATCATTGCAAGAAATAGGTAAATATATTTAAATCAAGAGATTTCCAGTTTTTCATTGGAGGATCTACCATTTCCATCCCTCAAAGTCCTGAAGCAGAGTGTTGGCTGCAATTTATGTGAACAGAGTTAGTTGGGTGCTACAGTGCCAGCCATTTCCCCTTCTATACTGTGTATGAATCTTGGCAAGTTCTGGAGTAAGTGGCACTGAGGTTGCAGCTGCTTGAGAGGTCTACTAGGTGACTGAAATCTCAGTTAACTGATTAGTGACCATAGATCACATAAAACAATTGAAACTATCATTTGGATTTATTGTTGTTCTTTTTTAAATATGTTCTAATAGGAAAATTAATAATTGGATTTTTTAATTCTTTAAATTATTGACTTAATTAGTTGTTTTAGTTTACTCACTTAATAGCTTTAATTAATAATTATATTGCTTTATTTTAAGCATCCATTGTTCTTTAGGACACCTGGGTGGTGCAGTTGGTTAAGCATCTGACTCTTGGTTTCCACTCAGTTTGTGATCTCAGGGTCCTGAGATGGAGCCCTACTTTGAGCTCTGGGCTCAGTGCCCTCCTTCACCCTCCCAAATAAATCTTTTTTTTTTTAATTCTTTAAAAAAAAATAGAGAGTATATTTTTCTTATAATAACTTCCAGCAATCATTATGTTCTTCCTTCTAATAGGAAAGAAAAATCATTAACAACTTTATTTTTGTTCACTAGGTTTTAGTAAGCTTGTAGATATGATTTGGGCTGGGCCAGGTTCTAAAATCAAAGCTTCTAGTTAGTGTGTAAAAGTGGATGTCTATCATCTGAATGAATATTTCTACTATGTAACTTCTAAGTTATATCCAGGTCTTGAATATCCACAAAATAATAGGAGATAAAAATATTAAGGGCAGTTAAAATCCACATCATTTTTATACTTTTGGAAAATATTTATTGAGTTTTTAAAGTATAAAGGCAACCTACGTTACCTGTAGAAACCTAAATGTCACCTCAATAGACTTGTTAGTCCTCTCCTTACCACATGATTTCTCTTGGTATTTGAAATACTATGAAATTTGACCCTTATCCTCTTCCCTCTCCCACCTTCTCCTGTGGTGATACTAAACCTAGAGGATCTGACTGCAAGCTGAGAACCAAAGGGAGAATGAAGAGCGGCCAAAGGCTGAGATAATGAGTCCCATGTGACCCAGTAGGAACACTAAATCATGAGACACTGTACATTTCCAGACTATGAAGGCTTTGTTGCTTTTATTAGTAAAATATAACTTTATATAATACCTGTCAATCCAACACAACATAATTGTTAAAAGTATAGGATGTAGTATCAGGTAGAGGTAGATGTGGGTTCAAATAAAGTGCTTATTAGCACACACTGCCTTGCATAGAAGTAAGGCCTTAGTGATAGCTCATAATGGTAGTGCTGCTGCCGCCGTGGTGGCAAGTAATAATAGTTTATTAAGGAATGTTCATGTTATTCAAGACAGAACAGTGGAAAAACAAAGTAAAATTAACTTAGACAAAGGTATAAACTCAGTATTTTCTCATAAAATCTAAAGGATTTTTCTTTTGTCACTAAAGGGACATCTCTCTGTGTCCTGTTTTAACTCCTGTCTTCTCACAGCTTCTGGTGATAGTGTGTACTCAGTACATTTTGGTATTTGGGACAAGACTAGGATCTAAGGCATGCCTTGAAAACGTAGTGAATGGGCTTGTTTGTATTGACAAAAGCATGAATGTCAGATGGCTGTAGCAAATGGAACAGATAGCACCTGAGTTTGGTTCTTTCACCTAGTGGCCAAGCTCAGAGTATCTGCTGTTCTTCAAAGAACACAACAAGACTAAGGAAGCTAGCCTAAATTGTGCTAGAGCTAGTTAGAAAGTGACAGGGGTGCCTGGGTGGCTCAGTCCGTTGAGTCTGCCTTCAGCTCCTGTCCTGATCCCAGAGTCCTGGGATGGAGCCGCACATGGCGCTCCTTGCTCAGCAGGGAGCCTGCTTCTCCCTCTCCCTCTCCCTACTGCTCCCCCTGCTTGTGCTCTTTCTCTGTCAAATAAATAAATCTTAAAAAAAAAAAAATTAAGAAATCAAGTACTACCAAGTTGGGCCCATACATTCTGATCTGCATTTAATTTACTTTCCAAAATTCTTCACACTATAGTGATATGGATTTGTGCTCTTAAACCTTTGAGAATGACATGATTTGGTTAAATTGCCATGGATAAGGGATGGATAAGTAATATAGTGATGTGTGCCTTGCATCCAACTTGTAGTCTTAATCACTGAATAACCTCTATGTCGAGTAATCTGCTGCAAATAATGCATACATTGAGCTTGAGAGAAATTTTGCTTTTATAAGATTTAGTTCATTGATGGCTTTTCTTTTGAGAGAAAGAGCATACACACACGTGTGTGAGTTGAGAGGAAGGGGCAGAGGGAGAGAGAGAGAGGGAGAGAATGTTAAGCAGGCTCTAAGCCTAGCACAGAGCCCAACACAGGACTCAGTCTTATAAGCCCGAGATCATGACCTGAGCCAAAACCAAGAAGCAAATGGCTAACTGACTTGAGCCACCCAAGCACACTCATGGCTCATTTCTTAAATAAATGCATTGTTTTTTTCTTCTACCAATTACAACCAAGCATCATTTAGGATTTTTTTTTCATTTAGGATATTTCCTGTTAATGTTTAAGTATATTCGGGCTATAATTATATCCTGTGCATTTAAATGGCGCACTGAAGAAAAATCCTCATGTAGCTTAATAACAGCCATAGACCAGCATTCATAAATTAGTGCTTACTGTATACCAGGCACTGTTCTAAGCACCTTGCACATATTAACTTCATCTGATCTTCACAACTTCCTCTCCCCTACATAAGATAGATTCTGAGGGGTTGTGTTATTTTTCCCAGGTCAACAGTAAAGAGTGATGGAATTAGTATTCATACCCAGTCTGTTTCCAGCACCTACAGTCTTACACTACCCTCTATTACTGCATCCATTTTTACTTCTCACAATTACCAATACTGATGCAGTGGAACACCTCATAGTATTCTTCAGGTTCACTTGGTCCACACTACCGCAATAAAGCAAGGATCACAATAAAGCAAGGAGTTATTGAAATGAAGTTAATTCAGATGAATTTTTTGGTCTCTCAGTACATATAAAAGTTATGTTTATATTATACTGTAGTCTATTGGTGTTCAGTAGCATTATGTCTAAAAAACAATGTACATAACTGAATTTAGAAATACTTTATTGCCAAGAAATGCTAAGCATCATTTGAGCTTTAGTGGGTCATAATCTTGTTGCCGATGGAAGGTCTTCACTCCATGTTAATGGCTGCTGGCTGATCGGGGAGGTGGTTGCTGAAGGTTGGGTTGGCTGTGGCAATTTCTTAAAATAAGACAATAATGAAGTTTTCCCCATAAATCAACTCTTCTTTTCAGAAACAGTTTCTCTGTAGCATGCAAAGATATTTGATAACATTTTGCCCACAGCAGAACTTCTCTCAGAATTGGGGATAATCCTCTCACACCCTGCCACTGCTTTGTCAACTAAATTTATGTAATATTCTAAATCTCTTGTTGTCATTTCAACAGTCTTCACAGCCTCTTCACCAAGAATAGGTTCCCTCTCAAGAAACCACTTTTTTGAGCATATGGGTGGCTTAGTGGTTGAGCTCAGGTCATGATCCTGGAGTCCTGGAATTGAGTCCTGCATCAGGCTCCCCGCAGGGAGCCTACTTTTCCCTCTGCCTATGTCTCTGCCTCTCTCATAAATAAATAAATAAATTAATTAATTAATTAATTTTTTTAAAAAAAAGGAAACTACTTTCCTGACTCATCCATAAGAAGCAACTCCTCATCTATTAAAGTTATATCATGAGGTTGCAGCAATTCCAGTCTCATGTTCAGGCTCCCCTCCTAATTCTAGTTCCACTACATCTGCAGTTACTACCTCTACTGAAGTCTTGAACCCCTCAAAGTCCTCCATGAGGCTTAGAAACCTGTTCATGTTGATACTTTGACCTCTTCTCATGAAACACAAATGTTCTTAATGGCATCTAGAATCATGAAATGCTTTCCAGATGGTTTTTACTTTATTTTGCCCAGATCCATCAGAGGAATCACTACTTATGGCAGCTTAGCCTTACAAAATATTTTTCTTAAATAATAAAACTTGAAAGTTGAAAAGACTCCTTGATCCATGGGCTGCAGAATGGATGTTGTGTTAGCAAACACGTAAACAACATTAAATCTCATTGTCCATCCCCATCAGAGCTCTTGGGTAGCCAGGTACATTGTCAATGAGCAGTAATATTTTTAAATCTTTTTTTCTGAATAGTAGGTCTCACCAGTGGGCTTGAAACAGTCAATAAGTCATGTTATCAACAGCTGAGCTGCCATCCAGATTTTGTCGTTCTATTTAAAGAGCACAAGCAGAGTAAATTTAGCATAATTCTTAAGGGCCCTAGGATTTGGGGAATAGTTAATGAGCATTGGCTTCAACTTAAAGTCACCAGTTACATTAGCCCATAACAAATGAGTCAGTGTTTCCCCTGAAGCTTTGAAGCCAGGCATTGACATCTCTAGCTTTGAAAATCCTAGATGGCATCTTCCCCCAAAATATGGCTGTTTTGTCTATATTGAAAATCTGTTGCTTAGTGTAGTCATCTTGATTAATTATCTTAGCTAGATCTTCTGAGTAGCTTGCTGCAGCTTCACCATCAGCACTTGCTCCTTCACCTTGCACTTTATGTTATGGAGATGGCTTCTTAAACCCCATGAACCAACCTTTGTTAGCGTCAGACTTTTCCTCTGCACCTCCCTTCCCTTCTCTCAGCCTTCATGGAAAAGAGGGCCTTGCTCTGGATTGGGCTTTTTGGCTTAAGGGAATAGTATGGGCTGGTTTGGTCTTCTATCCTGACCTCAAAACTTTCTCCATATGAGCAAGAAGACTGTTTTGCTTTCTTATCATTTGCGTGTTCACTGGAGGAGCACTTTTAATTTCCTTTAAAAAGTTTCTTGTAGGGATCCCTGGGTGGCGCAGCGGTTTGGTGCCTGCCTTTGGCCCAGGGCGCGATCCTGGAGACCCAGGATCGAATCCCACATCGGGCTCCTGGTGCATGGAGCCTGCTTCTCTCTCTGCCTCTCTCTCTCTCTCTCTGTGTAACTATCATAAATAAATAAAAATTAAAAAAAAAGTTTCTTGTGCATTCACAACTTGACTGTTTGGCACAAGAGGCCTAGCTTTTGGCCTGCCAGCTTTTCATACGCCTTCCTCACTAAGCTTAATCATTTTTTAGCTATTGATTTAAAGTGAGAGGCATGAGACCCTTCCTTTCACTTGAGCACTTAGAGGCCATTGTAGGGCTATTAATTGGCCTCATGCCAATACTGTATTTCAGGGAATAAAATTGTTTCTGGACCTAAGCAAAGGGAGAGAGCTGGGGGAATGGCTGATTGATGGACCTGTCTGAATACACACATTTATTGATTAAGTTTGCCATCTTATATGGGCACAGTTTGTGGCACCCCAAACAAATCACTGGTCACAGATCACCATAACAAATAATAATGGAAAAGTTTTTTATATATTGCCAAACAGTTACCACAGTGTCACATGGACTTGCCAGTGCAGGATGGCCACAGACCTTCAATTTATAAGACTTTTTTTTAATTCTTTTAATGCAGTATCTGTGAACTGTAATAAAGTGAATTGCAATAACGGGTGTGCTGTAATAGTTAAGATAGTATCAAATGGTTGACAGTACTCCATGGGACTTGCTATACAAATGCCTGTAGCCTACAAATAACTACTTTTTTTAAGCCACATGTCATGATTTTCAAGTTACATCCTCAAAATCATTTATGAAATTCTAGATAGAAGTAAAAATGTTTAGTAGTGGGATCCCTGGGTGGCGCAGCGATTTGGCGCCTGCCTTTGGCCCAGGGCGCAATCCTGGAGACCCGGGATCGAGTCCCACGTCAGGCTCCCGGTGCATGGAGCCTGCTTCTCCCTCTGCCTGTGTCTCTGCCTCTCTCTCTCTCTCTGTGTGTGTGACTATCATAAATAAATAAAAATTTAAAAAAAATGTTTAGTAGTATTTGGCAGTGTAATTCTAACCTAGGTTCTCTGAGAAGTACACAGAACCATAATTGAATTCATGAATCTTTTTGGACCCAAATATCTAGGTTTTGTCTATATGAGACATCCCTTTTGTATTTTGTCACCATCATCCACAAGCACTGTGCTGAAATAAGTAGAGTAAGTAGAAAATGTAACTAATAGATACATGGCAAACTATATAGTGTATACCCATTGTAGAAATGCCTGTTCTCCCTCTCTGTTTTTATATCCAGAAATTGAAGAACTGGTCTTTCCAAGCACAGATTTTAGGCTAATGAAAATTAGAAATGACTGTGATTCCAAACTTGGCCACATGGCAACCAATTAGAAATAACCTAGAGAAATCCTGTGCATGCTCTGGTATCTATTCTGCCTTAAAATGAACAATCGCCTTATACTTCTCTTTCATGAATGATAGAACTATAGCTTGTTTTCACTTTGAACAAAAACTTGATTGTAGCTTGTTTTAAATAATTTAGCTTTTTTCCTCGACTTTATTTTCTTAAAATATATGTACTTTTGAAGCACTTGCAAGTTGGTTAAAGCTTCTGACTCTTTTGATTTCAGCTCAAGTCATGATCTCAGGGTTGTGAGTTCAAGCCCCACATTGGGCCACATGCTTAAGATTCTCTCTCTCTCTCTGCCCCTCACCCTCTTTCTCTTTCTCTCTCTGTCGTTCCTTCCCTAACAACAAAAAAATATATATGTACTTTTTAATATATAAAAATAGTGTTTCTTAGTTATCCCTATTGTATTAATCTGTAATTAGTAAACATCCAAAATGTTTGAGGTACTAAATTATGTCCTGCCTCTATGATCTTTATTTATAAGTTGCTTGGCTATTTCTCTCCCTTGCTTTCTGCGTAACTGTAGAGTAACCAAATAAGGCAAATGGAAGAAGTAAAAATCTCAAAGAAGAGTAAAGTAGGAATTCTTCCATTTGTTGCTGAATTTGAAGAATTTGCTGGACTCGCAGAATCGATCTTTAAAAATGCTGAACGTCGTGGAGATCTAGATAAAGCATATACTAAACTTATCAGAGGAGTATTTGTTAATGGTAAGCTTTTGTTATGTTCTAAAGAATTTTTTCATTGTTTTCAGTATTTATGGTAACTCAAGTTGGAGGATATGTGTATTATTTTATAGATATGTTTATTTTCCATATTCTGTCATCTTTTTTAAGTTTTCTGAAAGTAGATATTTCTTGAACCTGAAAAATAAGCAGTACATAAAACCTATTCATATTCATTAGGAACCACTTCTGTCTTAAGGTTCATTTGGGATTATCACTATGCAAAATTGGAATTCCTTTTTTAATCACAAAAATTTACCTTTTTAAAATTTTTTTTTCAATTTTTTGACAAAATGAAATACTTATTACACATTTAATATATCTCAGGTAATTGGTTAAGATATAAGGAAGTCCTATATAATCAAATAATGACAATGAATAAAATAATAGAAAAGAAAGAAAACACATGAAAAAAGTTCAACTTTCCTATTAAAGAATATATATTGGTTTGAGTTTATCAAATAAAAAAAAATTTTAAGATTTATTTATTTATTTATTTATGATAGAAAGAGAGAGAGAGAGAGGCAGAGACACAGGCAGAGGGAGAAGCAGGCTCCATGCCGGGAGCCCGACACGGGACTCGATCCCGGGATTCCAGGATCGCGCCCTGGGTGAAAGGCAGGCGCAAAACCGCTGAGCCACCCAGGGATCCCTGAATAAAAAATTTTTAAACTTAAAAGAATGAGATTTTACATTTGCATTTTATCAAGAGTCTTCTGGTGATGATAGACAGTGATGTGTATGTAACCTTAAGCAAATCAGTTTGCTTCTTTAGGCCTCATATCTGAGATATGAAAGATTCTAGACATGAGATTTTCACACATAAGATAAGTTAATGCTAAAATACTCTCTTCTGTGTCAGATCCCACAAGTAAGTTACAGAAAGAGTATGATGTGCCACTTAGTTTGAAATAAATGATCTGATTGCATATATTCATGAATTTTAAAAGCTAAAATAATTGACAGAAATTGGAATCATCTTACCAATTACATATAACATTTTCAATGGAAATGGAAATCTAGAGGAAAAATAGATAAATTACATGATTGACTGTATGGTTGATATTTCTTTTAAAATTCAAAGTAGCGGGATCCCTGGGTGGTGCAGCGGTTTGGTGCCTGCCTTTGGCCCAGGGCACGATCCTGGAGACCCGGGATCGAATCCCACGTCGGGCTCCCGGTGCATGGAGCCTGCTTCTCCCTCTGCCTATGTCTCTGCCTCTCTCTCTCTCTCTGTGTGTGTGACTATCATAAATAAATAAAAATATAAAAAAAATAAATAAAATAAAAAAATAAAATTCAAAGTAGCTTTGGGGCATGTGGGTGGCTCAGTTGGTTAAGCATCACTCTCAATCTCAGCTCAGGTCTGTATTTTAGGGGCATGAGTTCAAACCCTGCACTGGGCTCCATGCTGGGTATGGAGCCTACTTAAAAAAAAAGAAAAGAAAAATTTATTTCAAAGTAGATTTGCTTCATCTGACTGTAAAGTAATATATGCTCATTATATACCCCCCGAAATCAAAAAACAGATTTTAAAAATGAAGAAGAAAATAAAGATAATTTGTAATTTCATCAGGCAGAGATAACATTTAATTTTTGCCATTCTAAACTTTTCAGTATTTCTTCTTCGTGTATATGTGCTTATTGTGTGTATGTGTGTGTGTTGAATACAAAAGTTTTTATCATACCTTGCACTCTGTTTTGGAATCTGCTACTCTATAATTCTAATGCCTTTCCTTGTCAATTTATATCGTAGCTATAATCATTTTTAATGATTACATAGTATTTCATATATCATTTATCAAATCTATTAATAGGCATTTAGTTTGTTTCAGTTTTTTGCATATATTTTTTGATTCTTGTCGAGTAATTTCCTTGGAGTAAATTACTAGAAATGGAATTACCAGGTCAGAAGGTTTGCATATATCTCAAGGCATTTGCCAAACTGCCTCACAGAGAGCTTATACCAGTTTAGTATTCTAGCAGTTGGTGAAAGTTTTCATTACATCTCATTAATTCTGAATATCAGTATTATCAGTTTTTATTCTTTGTCAGCCTAATAGACTAAAATTGATTTTGTTGGTTTTTTTTTTTTTAATCATGCAGGAGCTTTAAATTTTCATGTCAGATTTATCCAGCTTTCCTTTTATGATTTCTAAGTTTTAGACTGTTTGTAAAAATGTCATGCTATCACAAAATCATTTTTTAATTAGCTTTATTTGCCTTAATACTTATGATTATATTTATTTGCTTATTTCATATGTAATTACTTGAGCAATTTAGAATTTGTTTGGCTGAAAATGAGAAATAGGAATCCACATTTATTAGTGTATTCAAAAAGTCCAGCTAGTTGTCCTTACACATTTTGAGTAATTCATCATTTCTCCACTGATTTGAAAAGCCACCTTTATTATATATAACACTTCCATTTATATATGTATGACTATTTCAGAGTGATTTTTTTATTAGGGCTAGGTACATATGAAGACCCTTCCATATGTTTTATTAGGTCCACAAATGTGTTCCTTCTTAAACTTACAAATGAAAAAAGCATGTAAATATTTTTATAGCTAATATTCATGTCAGGATATTTTTTTTTCTTTTTTGATTTCAGTGGAGAAAGTAGCAAATGAAAGCCAGAAGACCCCCAGGGATGTAGTTATGATGGAAAATTTTCACCATATTTTTGCAACACTTTCTCGTTTGAAAATCTCATGTCTAGAAGCTGAAAAAAAAGAAGCCAAACAAAAATACACAGATCACCTTCAGTCTTACGTCATTTACTCTTTAGGACAACCTCTTGAAAAACTAAATGTAAGTATATTTTCATTCAGTATTATATTCCTGATTTTGAACCTCTATACATATACTTACATATAAAAACACAATTAGACATTCATCCTAAATTTGGTCATGTATTGATGTGAAGGATAAGGAAGAAGAGACCCAGGTATCAAAGGTTCCAGTGTACTAAGATGCTGCTAGATGCTTTATACGTTATTTCTTTTAATTCTTGTAAACAATGACATATGATAATGTAGTATCAACCCATTTTACGTATGAAGAAACTGAAAGTAAACTTGCTTGAAGTTATAATAATGGGCAAGTAGGAAAACTGGGGGATGAACCTAGATTAGGCGTTATACCAGATGCTCGTATTTCATGCCTCACAAATGACTGATCTTTAACCTTAGCTCAGATGAAGATTTCAAAAACTTAATCAAGAGAAAAGGAAAACCAAAAATTGTTTTTTTCATTGCCTTTTTCTTTCCCTTCCTTTCTTGAACTGAGTCATTCCTCAGAGCATATTTGATTGTTGAAATTATGGATGTTTTGGGGGCACCTTACTGGCTCAGTCAGTTCAGCCTCTGACTCTTGGTTTCAGCTCAGGTTGAAACCAAGCTCAGGGATTGTGAGACCAAGCTCCACATCAGGCTCTGCACTCAGCAGAAGTGTGCTTGAGTATTCTCTCCCTCTGCCCCTCCCCCCTTGCATGCTCTATAAATGAATGAATGAAATCTTTAAAATGCATATATATATCTGTTGTCAGCAACAAACACTTAAAAGATATTTAATCAAATACAGAACCAATTCCTTCTAAAGCTTAAGAATTTAGATATTCTTTTAGGGTAAAAGGAATCTAAATCTTGCATGATATTTAACTGCAACATCAGAGGCATTCCCTGCAAAACCAAATTTAAAGCAGAAACATTGCTGGATCCTTTTAATATTTAACATTGTTATGGAAGCTCTAGTCAATGCAGTAAGACCTGAAACATAAATAAAAGATATATAAAGGAGAATCAATGGGACACCTGGATGGCTCAGTTAGGTAGGCATCTGACTCTTGACTTTAGCTCAGATCTTCTCAAGGTTATGAGATCACGCCCCTATATCAGGCTCCGTGCTGCAAGTAGAGCCTACTTAAGATTCTCTCTCTCAAAAAAAAAAAAAAGATTCTCTCTCTCTTTCCCTCTCCCCCTCCCCTCCCTGCTCACACACACAGGCCTGTTCTCTGTCTCCTCTCTCTCTAAAAAAATGAAAGGAGAGTCAAGATTAAAATTACCTGTATATGATAGGTTGAAATTACTGACCTATGATACAGTAGCAGGATTCAAAATAAATATATAAAGAACCAATTTATTTCCTGTATGTCATAATAACTAATTAAAAGTGTATGTAGAAACAAAATTTTAAAGTACCAGAAATAGACTTGTCAAAACAATTATTAGCAAAAACATAATGATGATAATTTAATGAAGAACAAACAGTAATTGTCAAGAAAATTTTAGAGAAAAGTAATGAGAGAGTGTAAGCTCTTCAGTATTAGATTATACTGTATAGTGGTCAAATAAAGGCATGCCAATCAATGAAACTGCATATTTAAAAAACAAATACATTTTAAAGACAACCTGAGAGGAATATTTGTAACAATCTAGTAGTCAGGAATATAAAATATAGAATACCTTGTTAAAATCTATACGAAAACTACTGAGACCCCAATAAATGGATAAAGGTTCTGAATATACTATGAGTATATGAGTATACTCCTATACTATGAAATATATGAAAGCTGGTTAACTACATTTATAGCCAAAGAATTGTGAAATAAAACAACAAATAAATCTTTTTCACTCATCAAGCTGCAGTGATTTCTTTAAATTGTAATAATGCTGATGATAATATGGTAAACAGTAGTCTCGTGAACTGTTGACAGAAATATAAATTGATTGAACTTTCCTGAGAAGCAATTTATGTATATGAAGAACTTTCAGAATACTTGAAATTATACTTCTCAACTGAGGAATTATAGAAATTCATGCTAAAAAGTAATCAGTAATGTGGGTAAATAGTTATGTATGAAAGATATTTTTGACAACTGTGTTTACAATAAATTTAATCTGAGTAGATTTTGCCAACTCTGAAAAAAAGTGAAAAATGTTAAATATTCAATAATGAAGAAATGGATGTATAAATTATAGTTCAAAAAAAATTATAGTTCAGCCATTAGATGAAATATTATGCAGCCATTAAAATTTATACTTTGGAAAAAACATAAATATTACATGGAAAATACAAGATATATTTTAATTTCATTTATGTATTCAAATCAAAAGACTAGAAGGAGGGGCACCTGGCTGCTTCAGTTGGTAGAGCATTCAACTCTTGATCTTGGGGTTGTGAGTTCAAACCCTACTTGTATGTAGAGACTACTTTAAAAAAATAGAGTGTTTAAAAAAAAAAAGACATAGAAGGAAATCTAAAATGTTAACACTGATTATCTCTGAGTGGAATAATAGCTGATTGTTATTTTATCCTTTATACTTTTATATATTTTCTGAGTTTTACACTGTGAATAAATACTACTTTTAAGTAGGGTTTTTAAAATTTATTTAAATGATAATAAAAGCAAGGCTTAACCAGTATTTCTTTTTATTTAGTTTTATTTTTATCTATTTATTTTAGTTTCTTTTCTTCTTTGTAGTTTCAAGTTTTTATTTAAATTCCAGTTGACATAGAGTATAATATTGGTTTCAGGTGTAGAATTTAATAATTCATTACTTACATACAACAGTGCACATCACAGCAAGAACCCTCCTTAATACATGTCATCCATTTACCCCATCCCCCACCTAGCTCCCCTCCAGCCACCCTCAGTGTGTTCTCTGTAGTTAAGAGTCTCTCATGGTTTGCTTCTCTTTCCCCCCTGCCATGTTCATTTGTTTTGTTTCTTAAGTTCTACATATGGAAGCTTCTCTGACTTACTTCCTTTAGCATAATACTCTCTAGCTTCATCCACATTGTTGCAAATGGCAGGATTACTTTTTTATGGCTGAATAATATTCCATTGTATATGTATACCACATTTTCTTTTTTCATTTCCTTGAAGCACTTCTTTGAAGGCGTTGAAGCTCGAGTAGCACAGGGTATAAGAGAGGAGGAAGTAAGCTATCAACTTGCGTTTAACAAACAAGAACTTCGTAAAGTCATTAAAGAGTATCCTGGAAAGGAAGTGAAAAAAGGTCTAGATAACCTCTACAAGAAGGTTGATAAACATTTATGTGAAGAGGAAAACTTACTTCAGGTATGCTTAGTTCTGTTAACCACCCTAGAGTGTACATCTTTATGTATATTTCTTTTCTCCAAAAGAGTCCTCTAGAAAGGCTACAGATTTTCTAATTGTAGTGCAGGAGGAAATTTCCATAAAGTACAGACCAGATTAATGAGTTGTGAGGAACAAAGGAATAATATTTATAAGTATATATGGCTATTCCTGCTTATTTTATATTTCTGCTTTATTGTTTTGAGGCATTAGTTTTTCTTTTGTTTGGGAGTAAGGCAGGGTTTTTTTAAGGCTTTTTGTTTGTTTTTTACAGTTGAGAGTAACTGAATGAAATAGAGTATAGTACAGTGGAATGATTTAAGCATGGGAACCAGAGTTAGAAACAGGTTCATAATTTGGCTCCAGGTTAAGCTGTATGACTTTGGGCAAGTCATTTAACCTCTCTGAGCCTCAGTTTTCGTATTCGAAAAGTGGAAATACCTCTTTCATATAGTGGATACTACTATTATTGTCATTGCCATTTTATAGATGAGAAAATCAAAGCTTGGAGAAGTGGAGTAACATGACCACGAACCCATAGTTAATGGATGGTAGAGTCAGATTTAAATCCCAAATTGAGCCATACTGAAAGGCCCAGAGATGAGTGAGAATAATTCTGGCTTCAACATCATCAAAGCCTTTATGAGGGCTATTGCATTTGTGTTCGCTTGTGAAAGTCAGATAGTTACAGATAATAGGAGTGGCAGGTAGAAGAAATACCAAAGGCTAAAGATGTAAGACAAAAAGTATATTATTTAGTAAGTAGACTTAAGGTGACAGGAATTTAGGATTTATGGGATTTAGCGTTTACAAGGAAAAATCCTAGAAGAATACATTCCCTCATCTATCAGGTAGTGATGATGGCCATAGCACCCACCCTCACCAGGTAGTCATGAGACTTAAATAGGATAATGCATATATAAAGCACTTTGTACTGTGCTGATAAAAAATAAGTATCAATAAATGTTACCTGTTACTATTAGCTAATATGTCAACGTATATATCAGATTCTGTCCTGATAGTTATTTACATAGTAGTTTCTACTGCTAAACCATAAATCCTTAGATTGTATATAATCCATCTATTTCATCTTAATTTCCTTCATGGCTTCAAGCTATGTTTTGTATCATCAATTTGAGATAAATTTTTAAACTTTCATCTGAAATGAAATTTAAGGATTAACTGTTGGATTTCATTTAATTGCTAGTCTTAGTTCCATGC
Organism: Nyctereutes procyonoides; assembly: GCF_905146905.1. NCBI lineage: Eukaryota > Metazoa > Chordata > Mammalia > Carnivora > Canidae > Nyctereutes > Nyctereutes procyonoides. Next base: position 6,959,140 of record NW_026575021.1, on the reverse strand, counting down.
ATAGTTGTGCATATACACATCTGTATTGGATATTGTAATAGATAAAATAATAGCTAAAGTGTAATGAGTGCTTACTATGTCAAATGTTCTAAGCACCTTACATACATGCACTCCTTTAATCCTCACAAGAAACTTATGAGGAAGGCATTATTGTTACTACCCTGGTTTACAGAGGAGGAACTTGAGACCCAGAGCAGTGATGTAACATATTCAAGATCACATATCTTGTATGTAGAAGGAGCAAAGATGCATGTTCTTAACCATGACACTCTGCTAAATTCTTAGAATATGTCCTGACATTATTTCTACATACTTGATTATATATTTCCATTGGTAATTTAATGACTTTGTTTTCATTTTTGTAATAGGTGGTGTGGCACTCTATGCAAGATGAATTTATACGCCAATACAAGCACTTTGAAGGTTTGATAGCTCGCTGTTACCCTGGTTCTGGTGTTACAATGGAATTCACTATTCAGGACATTCTAGATTATTGTTCCAGCATTGCACAGTCCCACTAAAAAGAAGAGATAAATGAAACAAGTGTCTACTATTTTATGTATATGTATATTTATATCTTCTTTTCATATACATATATATGAAAAGCAAAGCAAAGATTTAGGTGCTAGGGAGCCTCTGTTGCTTTAACTCAACAGATTAGGCAGGAGGAATGGTTATATACAACTTTCCTTATTTGTGTAACTAATAACATGAGACCTACCTGTTGCAGGTGGTCACTTGGATATATGTGCTAACAGGGGCATGTGAAAGGAAGAACAGCAAAATTAAGTGTCCCTGAAAGTGACAGAACCATACTTTTGACAAGTTTATTTAATTCATTGTGGTAGAAAAGGTACAGTTCCAATAAATGTATCATTTAAATTTTTAAAAATTAAAAAAACTTCTGAAAGAAGAAATGATAAATGAAAAAAGCACTCTGAGTACACCAGACATTATTCGAAATTTTCAAGTAACTGTTTTGAGAACCCAGACTTGAAACTTTATGCATTATTAAATGTCAGATAAATGGGTAATACCATACTACAAATATTCAAGAGCAAAAGTACCAACTTATATAGCAGTTTTAGTTGCCCAATAGGTTGTGTACTAACTTGAAACATTTCTCTCATCATAAAATGCCTTTAAACATTTTTCTATAACTGAACAGAAAGTTTTCTTTATTGCCTAGTTTCTTGTATTTGAGAATGGTTATCATATGTGTAAGGCATTAGGGGTTCTTCCATTGCCATTAATTCACTATTGCTTACAAATCATGTAACTACTAAAATATTGTACAGAATTTTTTTTCCCTCTAATTAGTGTGTATATGGATAAGGGATCTTGTGATGATCACTTGTAAACTTAGATTTTGAGAATTATGTGATTCTATGTGGCAAAAAATCTGAAATAAAGAAATTTTCCAAAAAAAATAATTTTTTCAGAAAAGTTAAAATTTGATATCATTCTCAGATCTGCTATATGCTGGTTTTTTGTATAAAAGCAAATTTTTACAAGATCAACATACAAAAATTACATGTTCATTTACCACAAAACACTTAAAAGTATAATAAGAGGTACATCCCAGGTGGCTCAGCAGTTTAGCGCCGCCTTCAGTCCAGGATGTGATCCTGGAGTCCCCGGATCGAGTTCCACGTCAGGCTTCCTGCATGGAGCCTGTTTCTCCCTCTGCTTGTGTCTCTGCCTCTCTCTCTCTCTCTCTCTCTCTCTCTCTCTCTCTCTCTCTGTGTGTGTGTCTCTCAAATAAGGAAATAAAATCTTTTTAAAAAAAGTATAATGAGAAAAATATCAAAAATATTTAGTATTTAGATCTAAATCTAAGAAAGCATTGTACTATGGACTGAATTGTGCCTTATGAAAATTCATATGTGGAGCCCCTAGTCTTCCCCCACAATAGTGCAACTGTATTAGAAATAAGGCCTATAAGGGAGTGATTGAGGTTTAATGAGATTATAAGGATATAGCCCTGATCCAACAAAACCGGTGCCCTTTTAAGAAAACACCATGCTCTTTGCCATGTAAAAACACAGCAAAAAGGCAGCCATTTACAGGCCAGAGAGAGAACTCACTAGAATTCAACCATGCTGACGCCCTGATCTTGGACTTTTCTGCCTCCAAAACTGAGAAAATAAATTTCTGTTAGTTAACTCACTCAATCTATGGTATTTTATTATGGTAGCCTGAGCTAATAATACAAGATGTAGGGATGCCTGGGTGGCTCAGTGGTTGAGCGCCTGCCTTCGGCTCAGGGCGTGATCCCCGGGTCCTGGGATCGAGTCCCACATCGGGCTCCCTGCATGGAGCCTGCTTCTCCCTCTGCCTGTGTCTGCCTTCTCTCTGTGTCTCTCGTGTGAATAAAATCTTTAAAAAAATAATAATACAAGATGTATAAGACCTTTAGGAAGAAAGTTACAAACTATTGAAAGATATTAAAGTCTAAATAAGTGGAGGACTATTTTATGCTAACACAGTAGACACGGCAGTAATTCTCAAATTTAGAGATTCAGTACAGATTTCTAATTTCCAGTCCCGCTGCATAAGAAACTTGGAAGTCCCCTCTTCATTCTAACAAATAAAAAAGCTGAACAAACTGAAAAAATCAACTTTTCTTAGATCTATAAAAGAAGTGAGGCCACAGGGCAAACCACTGCCACAATTGGAGAGATGCAACTGGAGAATACAGAGAATCACAACTTACTAGAGCAGAAACCCACAAGCTGAAACATACACAGAAACCAGTGTCCAGATAGGGAAAACTAAACTATAATTGACAAATTGCTTGAGGCTGAGTGTAGGTAAGTGAGAAATAATCCCACCACCACATTACTAAAAGCTTATTTACAGCAGTTCCTTTTACCTAGCACATCTGGCTAGCAAGGAAAAAAATCATAAGACATATTAAAGGCAAAAAAAATTCAAAGATTTTATTTATTCACAAAAAGATACAGAGAAAAGCAGAGATACAGGCAGAGGGAGAAGCAGTCTCCCTGCAGGGAGCCTGATGAGGGACTCGATCCCAGGACTCTGGGATCACACCCTGAGCCAAAGTTAGACGCTCAACCACTGATTCACTCAGGTACCCCCCCCCAAAAAAAAAACAATTTAAAGAGACATAGCAAACATCAGAACAAAACTCAGATATGACAGAATTTATGGAATTATCAGAGCAGCAATTTAAAATAACTATAATTAATATGATAAGTGCTCTCATGGATAAAGTAGAGTGCAGGCAAGAACAGATGGGCAACATAAGCAAAGATGGAAATTCTTTTTAAAAACCCAGAGGAAATCATAGTGATCGAAACCCTGTAACAGGCAGAGAATGCCCTTAATGGGCTTCTGAGGACACAGCTGAGGAAAGAATCTCTGAGTTTGAGGATATCTTAATAGAAACCTCCAAAACCAAAAACAAAAGAGAACAAAGACTAGAAGGGGAAAAAAAAATATCTAAGGGCTGGGACAAGTACAAAGGGTATAAAATGCATGTAATGGGAATACCGTAAAGAGAATAAAGAAAGGAACAGAAGAAATATTTTTTAAAAATAACAGTTGAGAAATTCCCTGAGTTAGTCTGACACCAAACCACAAATCCACGAAGCTGTTCCAGAAAACAAGTGGATGAATGCCCCAAAAGCCATACCTACACATAATCATTTTCGAACCTCAGAAAATGAAAGATTTTTTTAAACCCTGAAATAAGCCAGAGTAAAAAGAAAAAAGACTTCACTTCTAGAAGAATAAGGATAAAAATGACATTCAATTTCTCAGAAACCAGACAAGCAAGAAGAGAGTGGAGTGAAATATTTAAAGTATTGAGAGGAAAAAAAAAACCCGCCAACCTAGAATTCTATACCCTGTGAAATTATCCTTCAAAAGTGAAGGCAAGATAGACTCTCTCTGATGAGCAAAAATTGGAATTTGTTGCCAGTAGACTTGTCTTGCAGCAAATATTAAAAGAACTTGAGGTACCTGGGTGGCTTAGTTGGGTAAGCATCCAGCTCTTGATTTCAGCTCTGGTCATGTGATCTCAGGGTTGTCAGATTGAGGCCCACATCAGACTTTGCACTCTGTGCGGAGTCTGCTTGAGATTCTGTCCCTCTCCTCGCCCTCCAACTCATGTACTCACCCTTTCTCAAATAATAAATCTTAAAAAAAAAAACTTTTTTAGAAGGAACACGGTATAGGTGAGAAATTCAAAAATCTACATAAAGAAAGGAAGAACTGGGTAGCCCTGGTGGCGCAGCAGTTTAGCGCCGCCTGCGGCCCGGGGTGTGATCCTGGAGACCCGGGATCAAGTCTCACGTCGGGCTTCCTGCACGGAGCCTGCTTCTCCCTCTACCTGTGTCTCTGCCTCTCTCTCGCTCTCTCTGAATGAATAAATAAATAAATCTTTAAAAAAAAAAAAAAGAAAGGAAGAACACCAGAGGAGGAATGCATGAAGGTAAAATAAAGCTTATTTTTTCTTGTTCTTAACTGATGTAACAGTTTGTTCAAAATAATAGCAACAATGTATTCAATTATTTATGTGTGTGTGTGTGTGTGTGTGTATATATATGCTTAATGTATAAGTGAAACGAATGAAGGCATGTCTCTGTGTCACAATAACTCTTGGAATATTTCAATCTTTTTCATTATTGTGTTTGTTATGGTGAACTGTGATCAGTGATTATCTCAGGCCCACTCACTGAAAGCTCAGATAATGGTTAGCATCTTTTAGCAATAAAGTATTCTTGAAGTTATATACATTATTTTTCTAGACATAATGTTATTGCACACTTATAACTACAATAGAGTATAAACACCACTTTTATATACACTGGGAAGCCAAAAATTCATTTGACTCACTTTATTGTGATATTTGTTTTATTACAGTGATCTGAAACAAAACCTGCAATGTCCCCAAGGTGTGCCTATATGTGTGGTCTACAAGAAATCCACTTTAAATATAAAGACATATATAGATTAAAAGTAAGTGGGCAAAAGAAGCACCTGGCTGGCTCAGTTGGTGGAGCATGTGACTCTTGGTCTTGGGGTTGTGAGTTCAAGCCCCATGTTGGGTGTAGAGACTACTTAAAATCATTAGAGGTTCCTGGTTGGTTCAGTCAGTTAGGTGTCTACCTTAGGTTTGGGTCATGGTCCCAGGGTCCTGGGGTCAAGCCCTGAGTCAGCTCCCTGCTTGGTGGGGAGCCTGCTTCTCCCTCTCCCTCTGACTCTCCTCCCATTCATGCTCTCTCTCTCTCTCTCTCTCTCTAAAGAATAAATTTAAAAACCTTTTAAAAAAATAAAATCTTTGAAAAGTAAATAGATGAGAGATACATCATGCTAACATTAATCAAAGCAGAAGTAAATATATTAATTTCAGACAGCAAACTGCAGAGTAAGGAAAGTTATCAGGGATAAAGGGCATTTTATAATGACAAGTCAATTCTCCAACAAGACATAAAAATCCTTAATATGTATACATATAACAACAAAGCATTAAAATCCATGAGGCAAAAAGTGAGAGAACTGCAAGGAGAAATAGATGACTCCACTATTATAGTTGGAGACTTAAACACACCCCTATTCGAAATGGACAGATCCAACAGGCAGAAAAACAAAGTCATAACTGAACTTAACATAATCAATCAATTGGATATAATGGACATCTTTAGACCACTTCAGCAAGAGCAAAATGCACATTTTTCTCAAGGTCATATGGAACATTCACCAAGATAAACCACATTCACCCTAAAGTATGCCTTGATAAATTAAAAAAAAAAATAGAAATGATCTAGTGTCTGCCCTCAGAACAGAATGGAATTAAGCTAAAAATAATGGAAAGGTAGGTAAGTCCTAAAATACTTGGGGGTAAAAAATTCAGTCCAATCCCAGTCAAAGTCACAATTGTTTCAGTTTGGTTTTATTTCCATGGGAAAGTACAATCACTTCAACAATTTGACACTATCTAGTAAAGTTAAAGATGCGTGTAACTTATGACTCAGCACTTCATTCCCAAGCCGGTGCTCCACAGCAATAGATCTCACCCCTAACTACTATGGTATGCTTGTAAAATACTGATGTCTGGGCCCCAGCTCCAGATATATTTCAATTCAGTGTGAAACCTAGGCACCTGTATCATTTAAAAGCATCCCAGTGATTCTGGTACTCAGTGAGTATTGAGAATCACTGCGATCAAGAAACTCATTTACTTGGGCATTAGTACAGTCTTAACAAACACCTTAACAACACTGTTCGTAGTAGCAGAAAAACTACAAACAACCCAAATGTCCATCAACAGTAGAATTAAAGTATATTCATTCAATGAAATGCCAATGTGGCAGTGCAAATGAGTGAATCTTAGCTCCACACAACTGTGTACATAAGCACCAGGAAAATAATGTCAGATGAAAAAAGTGGGTCATGGAAGAATGCATACAATATAATTTTATTAATATAAAATTCAAAAGCCTTCAAAATTAAACACTATGTTGTTAAGAGTCAGAAATATGGCAAAATTAAAGAAAAGCAGGGGGGAAATGGCAAAATTCTGGAGAGATGACTGAGGGACAGCAAGGGAAGGATTGGTATCTGGCAGGTACGCTTAGGATTCTAAAGGCATATCATAATGTTCTTAAACTGGGCAGTGGTACATGGATTTTATTGTATCATGATTCTTTATCCCTTACATATATACCTTCTAAATCTTTTGTCAGTTCAAACATTTAACTTAAAAACTTTATTTTTTTAACTTAAAAACTTTAAATCAGATTTGTATGTTGTCCATCTTTATTGATATACAATAAAACCTAAACATTTATAGGTAACGATTTGGAGCCAAAGGAAACCCAGTGACTTGATCAAGGTCCAAGGCAAGTATTAACAGAATTGATACTCCATATGACACCCAACTCCCTCTCAAAGTTCTGGACTTTCTTTTTCTCTACTATGAACAGGAATGATACAGATACAAAAATACATCACATCTAAGGGCCAAACACTGTCTAATATCTCCAACTGGCAGGCAAAAGCCATGGATGACTCCCACCAGCCATAGTTTTCTGGACCTTAAAGATCTATACTACTCTTTGTTAGAAGAGAGAGAGAGAAAGGAACACTGAACTCCTAAATAAAATACTGAAAATGATCATTTAAATGACTATAGGTTAAAAAGAACTGAGAAAGTAAAAATATCAATACCGGGTTGAATATATAATATAGTGGTGTCCAGGAAGTAAGATTATGAATCCTGGAGTTCATCTGCTTTGGGATTCTCTGCATCTTCACTTTTCAAACTTTAATATACATATGACTCAACAGGTTTTGTGTGGTCCAAGATTCTGCTTTTTTTCTTTCAAATTTTTATTTAAATTCTAGTTACCATGTAGTGTAATATTGGTTTTGTTTTCAATTCAGGAGTAGAATTTACTTATATCTAATACCCACTCCCCTCAAAATAAGATTCTGCAATTCTAACAGGATCCCAAGTAACATCAATGCTGCTGTTCTATAGGCCACAGTTTGAACTACTAAGCTTTACAATGTAGAGTTATACCGTGGATACCCCCTGAACAAAACAAGATTATTTGTGCTTTTCTTCCTTGGGAGATAGCTAACATTAAGGCCATGTTTTTTGTTTTTTGTTTTTATTAAAGAAGGAGGTCTTTATTTTTTTTTTAGGATTTTATTTATTTATTAGAGATACAGAGAGAGAGAGAGAGAGAGAGAGGCAGAGACACAGGCAGAGGGAGAAGCAGGCTCCATGCAGGTAGCCCAACGTAGGACTCCATCCTGGGTCTCCAGAATCCCGCCCTGGACCAAAGGTGGCGCCAAACAGCTAAGCCACCTGGGCTGCCCTAAGGCCATGGTTTTAAGAGTTCTCAGGTTGCTAAATTTGGTGACACTGTGCTATAATACCTAAATGCCTAAGCGAGTATAGTACTGAGTGCAATTTAGGATTAATTCATGCTTTTAAGAGGACAGGGGAGCAGTCAAATGGCAGTGAGGTAGATGGAAAGAAGGAGAAGAAAATATGAAAAAAGGATGCTTGGATGACTCAGTGGTTGTTCAGCCCAAGGCATGGTCCTGGAGTCCCAGGATCAAGTCCCACATCAGGCTCCCTGCATGGAGCCTGCTTCTCTCTCTGCCTATGTGTCTGCCTCTCTCTTGTGTCTCTCATGAATAAATAAACAAAAATCTTTTTAAAAAGGAAATATGAGAAGATGGGGAAAGCAGTTACTTCAAGGCAATGGCAAATACAGCAAGCAAGACAAAGCAACCATACATCTATGAGCAAATTGCTTGTCCAACAACCTTAAGAAAGTAACTTCTCTAAGATCAGCATCTCAATTAATTTAACTTGTCTATGCAAGATGGTGGGTCTTTCTAGAAGTTAAATAGTTGCCCAGTTGGCTAGAGGAAAGAGTAGGGGAGAAGAAATTTAAAAAGTGAAGGGATGTGCCCTAATTGGAATTTTATACTTGCCTCTATTTAAAGTCTTTCCTGATCTTCTTTTCTTTCTCTCCTGATCTTTTCTTTCTCTCCTGATCTTCTTTTTTTTTTTCTTTCCTGATCTTCTTTAATTTAAATTACACTGCCCTGTAATTCTCTGAGAAGAGCCTATTCTTTTCTTCATGGCACTTACTGTAATTTAAAATCTGTCTTTTTACTTCTTCTATCTTGTTTCCCCTGCTTAGACCACAAGCTTTATGACGAGGATCAAGACCGTTTTGTTTACAAGTATCCATCTACCACATGTAAGTACTTAAACACAGAGCTTAAAAAGTAAAAAGTGAATAGGTAAAGCCTGAATTGTTAATTCATGAAGGGAGGAAACTGTCACTCATATTTCTTTACTATTCTCTTCAATATAAAGAGCATAACCATACTCTCAAATGTCAGTCCCACTAGGGCAGAGACTGCCTGCTTTGTTCAGTGAGTGAGCTCAATGCCGAATACACCGCCTTGCCCTAAGTGCTCACTAACTAGATGTTGAAGATTAATACCCATTTGAGATACTGAGTGAAGGAATTATTATAAGGAAATTGACTCACAAGACATAGAAAAATTGTGCTTTAAATACATAGGGTCTTGCAAATATAGTAGTATAAATTTAACAAATTCTTGATAAGTTGAATTTAATTCATGGAAGACCTGTTAAAAAACAAAATCAAATCAAGTAAATTTAGAGATCTAATTAGCTTTATTAAATCATTCATGAATCCTACAGCATCCTAAGAAGTAGTGGGGGTAGCTCCAAAGGGCTACAGAAAGGGAAAGGTTTTTAAAGGCAAGACAAGGAGGTCACAAATGGGGGGGAAAAGGATTATTTCATGTGAAGTTACCTTCATTTGAGGACAAAAGAGTTTTAGTAGGTAGATTACCTCATCTCCCTTTGGGGGCCAAAGAGGGTCCACGTGACAGATTCCTTTTTAGTGCTGACCAGAAAATTCCTGGCTGGTTAAAGTTTATATCCCTGGTACAAGGGGAGAAAGGGTGTTAAAACTGAATTTAGATACTGTCTTGGTTTGCTGGTTTGTGACACCATCTGGGGGCCTGTGGTTTATTTTTTAACAACCTAAATGAACGATACCTTCTATAGAATTCACATAAGCTCTCTTCAGGAGGAGAGTTTTCTAGACCTACTTCTGTAAATTCCTCAGATAGCCACTGTGGGCTGTGGGGTCTTCCTACGTGTCCTTGCTAACAGAGCTCTACTTTTTACAGGGTAGGAACATACCAAACAAAGGCAAAAAATCAAGATTCGCATAAACCATTGGATCCCAACTTGCTTTTTATTAAAATTACTGGGGAAATGTTTAAAACTGATACCCCATGCCAGACAAATAAGTAAGAATTTCCAAAGGTGAGGCCTAGGTTTTTTACGAATCTCCTGGATGATTATAATGGGCAGCCAGCATTGCACTGGTCCAAGGTAACCATGACAATCCTGTTCTCCTTTGCCTATGTTTGGTTTAGAGGTTATGCCCAGTTCTGGTCCCTGAAGTAGAAAAGAAAATCTGCTAAGAAGTCCTTTAAAAGATTTTTACCTTGATAAGCAATGTATAAGATAGACAGGATTTTTCCTTTTACATCTTCTTAGTATGTCATGATATGAGATCATAAGAGCTACACTCATGAAGAGGCATGGCTGACACACTCAGATGACAGAGCACAAAAAGCAAGAATCTGGGGGTGCCTCAGTGGCTTAGTCAGTTGAGCCTCTGTTGGTTTGGGCTCAAGTCATGATCTCAGGGTCATGGGATCGAGCTCCGCATAGGGCTCTGTGCTTGGCATGCAGTCTACTTGTTGCTCTCTCTCTGCCCCTACCGCTCCTCACTCTCTTTCTCTGTCTCTGTCTCTGTCTCTCTGTCTCTGTCTCTTTCTCTTGCAAATAAGTAAATAAATAAAATCCTAGGGCAGCCTGGTGGCTCAGTGGTTTAGCACTTGCCTTCAGGCCAGGGCATGATCCCGGAGACCCGGGATCGAGTCCCACATCAGGCTCTCTGCATGGAGCCTGCTTCTCCCTCTGCCTGTGTCTCTGGCTCTCTGTGTGTCTCTCATGAATGAATAAATAAAATCTTTTTTAAAAAATAAAATACAATCCTAAGGAAAAAAAAGCAAGAGTCTGCTTAACTCCAAATCTCCCCAACTTTCTTGTTACGTGAAATGATTCAATGTCTTCCTTGGTTAAGCCACAGTTATTCTGTGGCTTGCATTTAATTACCTTTCTATTCCTCCTTATAATATAACTGTTGTTCATTCTTTCATTCATAAAATGCATTCATTTGTCAAAATAAGATGCATAACAGTTAAGGGCATGAGCTTTGCAATCAGACAGCCCCATAAGGTTTAAGTCCCAGCCCTATTTACCTGTTACTAGTTTCATATCTCTCTAAGGTTTGTTCCCTCTTCTATAAAAATAATGGTGCCTACTCTATCATTTCATCATGAGAATTAAATAAAATAATATGTGGAAAGCACTTAGCACAGTGCCTGGCACTAGACTCAATCAATGATAGCCATTGCTGTTACATTCATGCTCTGTTCCAGAAGTTTCCTCTTTTTCCATTAAATTAAAAAAAGAAAAGCATACCCATTCCAAATGATATTCAGTAATGCATTTGATCATTAAATACTACCTCAGAACTTTCCCAGGTACAGTAATCCTAATTCAACATCCTGCTATTCACAATTTATACTTTAGAATTTTCACATACCTCTCTGAGTATGCGATTTATAACAATAGTGATTTGTTTGTTTTCTGGAAGCACTATATGCACTATATGCAAAGAAAAACATATTCAAACGTCAGTAGTCTGGCTCTATTCATTTGCAATTAAAATGAGAAGGTGAAATGTGGTAGCAGACACTCTATTGCCAATTAGAAGACCAGTATTTCAAGGGACACCTAGGTGGCTCAGTGGTTGAGCATCTGCCTTTGGCTCAGGGCGTGATCCTGGAGTCCCGGGATCGAGTCCCACATCAGGATCCTCGTATGGAGTCTGTCTCTCATGAATAAATAAATAAAATATTTAAGGGATCCCTGGGTGGCGCAGCGATTTAGTGCCTGCCTTTGGTCCAGGGCGCGATCCTGGAGACCCGGGATCGAGTCCCACGTCAGGCTCCCGGTGCATGGAGCCTGCTTCTCCCTCTGCCTATGTCTCTGCCTCTCTCTCTCTCTCTCTCTCTCTCTCTCTCTCTCACTGTGTGCCTATCATAAATAAATAAAATAAAATAAATTTTAAAAAAGACCAGTATTTCATTTCATGAATGTTTTTGTAACCTTGATTTTACTAACCAAGAGGAGTATCAAGTTATTCTTTTTGCACTAGATGAACTGGCACATTAATTTTCAAGTCATGTGCCCACTTAGTACTTTAGGACTAAGTAGAGAACAGAAGATATGCCTTTGTCTGGGAAGGGAGGATGAACTAAGTCTTACTGGATTAATATGCAAATGTCCACATGAGCATTCTGAAGTGAGAGGTATTAGGTTGGTTTCTTGTGTCCAAAATGAGGAGAAAGATAGGAAGATTATACTGAGGAATCAAAGAAAAATGTAGATCACAGAATGATATGTGTGCATGAATAGCAAAAATGTAAAAATAACATATAGAGAAGAGTAGAAAGTATAGGTGCAATTATCTGCAATTTGGGGGGATTGGGTTTAATTTCTTTAATGGTCATCTGTATGTTACTATTAATCATTAGAGTTTTCTATTCAACATTCATTGCATCAGAGCTCAAACATAAGATGAAAAAATTCTTGCCCAAACTTTCACACTAATTACTGGGACTCTAGGCAAGTGATTTAACATTTGGGGGTCTTGAGCACAATCATGATCCTTTTGTCTTTTGCAGATGATTTTAATAACGATATGTGCAAAAAGGCTTGAGAGTTCTTGTGGAAGAAATTTTACATTATTTTGTTAGAATTTAACATGTCTTGCATTTGCCATAATTTTTTTAAAGGCTTTTATCTTTGGATGGTTTTTCTAGTCCAATAGCTCTTATTCGGTTACCTCCCAGGCTTTGCCAAGTTGTAACTAAGCCAATATTGATTCTCTGCAACTACTTTGAGCTCAACACTGACCAGTCGATATTATAGCACTTAGAGAAAGAGAACTTTCTAAAAGGATTTCTAAGTGGAATAATACAACATTTAATCCAAAACATTATGTGATTTCATAAGAAAGTTTGTAGGTCATGAAATTTAATTTGAAAAAATCTTTAAGTGGTGTGTATTAAAATTTACTTGTTATAACTTGGAATTTTATAAACCAAATTTACTTTGAATTAACTATAGCTATGAATGTACTACTTCCAACTTGTGTTCATAATAATTCATTTCCATATTTGTTTATTCAGGAGGTAGATATAGTCTGATGTAAGATTGACCAAACCATAAAATTCATCACAGCGAACAGGTCTGTAAATAGAAGGAGGGGGGGGCAGTTAATGAGAGTATAATCAATACTCAGTTACTAATGAAGACTGAAGTGATGTGCCTCTCCATCCTAATAAGAATGGTCATTTCTCTGCTTCTTCTCCAGATCCCTCTGCTTGAAAAATCCTATTACTCTTCATCAGGGGGTACACAATTTATCAAGATACTTTAGAAACAAATTCAACTATTGCTCATTCCATATTATGGTAGAATCATCTGGATCCTGGTCACTATCCATCACAGTCGCTGTGCTCTAGAAGGATTACACAGATGACTGTACTTGTTGGTTCAACCAGATTCTGTCTCTGCCAGGAATCTGAATCTTGAGAATGACACCTGGGTAGAAGGAAGGCCCTTGGAGTTAAATGTTCCAATTGTCATATCATAGAGGCCATATATAAACATTTCTAAAAATCTCCAGAGTTCTGGTTTTTCTTTCTCCCAAGGTTAAGGTGGTTCTGTTTTCCTTTGATTCTGCGAATCAGCCAATATTCTTCCCGTCTGGGCAGGACATGGTAGGGAGCACTCCTGTTAGTTTCTATAGCTTGCAATCAAAGATCCCCAGCTGAAGCAGATAAAACACATATATACACAAAATAAAAAACACTGTATAAGACAATAAGTGACAGAAGCCAAGTGAATGATACAGACAGTAAGTGTTGTAATAATTCAGAGGAGCTAGATACATCTGTAGTCTGATAAAGTCCAGGCAAGGAAGATTTTGTAAAGGAAATGGGACAGATGTCATTGAGTTACTGCCACCTACCCATTGGACAACATCCATGAAGATCAATGATAGTATAGCATTGAGCTAAGGGCTCACGTCCTGAAGCCTGAGAGAATTGGGCTCAAATCCTGGCTCTGTTTGGTTATATGATCGTGTTCGAGTGAGTTAGCCTCTTCTTGCCTCAGTATGCTTTATTTGTAAAATGGAAATAGTAGTACTCCTCTCACAAGTTCATTGTAAGGATTAAATCAAATAACATTTGTAAAATGTTTAGCACAATGCTAATAAGCACTCGATTTTAAGAAGAAATGAATCAATCATGTATTTCTTGGCAATGGTTGAGAAATCAAACTCAGCTCTCCCGAGTGAATGGATGAAATGGAGCAACATAATTGGTCCAAGAAAATGACAACACATAAAAAGGATCTGTTCCTTTTTCCCACTACCCACCCTACTTCACTCCACACATGCACATATTATTTCAGGCTAGAGGGAGTTTCACAAAGTCTTTGACTGGGAAGCCATTATCCACTATTAAAAGTCTCTAATAACTTGCTAATGTTGTTTCATCAGCCTTTAGTAACCTGTGAGATAAGCATTATTGTCACCATCAGCCATAGAGAGGCACAGGGAGTAAAATATCTTAATTCAAACAATCTAGAAGATTAAGAAGTTGATATTTTATTAATTTGATGTTTTCCCTGCTTTGTAAAGCCTATGTTCCTTCTATACTCCAAACAAGACTAAGAAGGCAACTATTTTAATATTTCTTTCCATTAGGAAATATTTCAGGATTTTCCAACAAAAATTACTTTAGCTTTCCTAAAGAGAAAAACTACTAAACTTTCAGGTCCTTGAGGGAGATGTAGGCCAATGAATAAAATACATGCATAGGTGACATGCTAGAAGTAGGTGGAGATGAAGTAACTGATTCTAGCTGGGACACATTTAGGGAGTCTTTCTTCATAAGTTTTTTTGCTTCTACTCTGTATAATTCATTCTACTCACAGAAACCTAAATTACATTTTAAAACATGAACAAATCACACAGATTTCCTCACTTGTACCTTTTATCCCAGTTGCAATAGATATGTAAGAAACAACCTAACTGTTGGGGAAAAAACACTTTTTTATGCTCGTGAATTCTGTGAGGAATTCAGACAGAGCACAGCAGAGATGACTTGTCTCTGCTCCATGATGTCTGGAAGCTTAGCTGCTGCACTCAGAGGTTGGGGCTGGAATCATTTGAGGACTCGCCCTCTCATTTGACTGGGTGGCTGGTGCTAGCTGTTGGCTGGGAACCTCAGTACCTCTCCACAAGAACCCTTCCAGGTGATCTCTCTGTGAAAACGAGTTTGCATTTCATCACAGTATGGTAGCTTGGTTCCAAGGGAAAATGTCCAGAGAAAGAGAGAGAGACAAAGAGACAGAGTAAAACTATTTTTTACAACCTACCTGGTTTCACTCCTATCATACTCTATTGGTCAGAAAAGTGGTAAACCCCATGCTAGACTCAAGTTGAGGTGACATAAACCCCACCTCGCAATGGGAGAGTTGCAGTCACTTTATAAGAGGAATGTGTGAATGAGATTTATACCGGCGCAGCTGTCTTTGGAAAATTCAATCTGCTACACTTTTCAACGGCTCCTGTGCTCTCAGTAAAATTCAAACTCCTTGAATGGTCTATAAGGCCCTTGTGTAGTCTGGATTCCCAGCTACCCCTCTGAACTCGTCTCCTTTCTCTCTCTCTCTCATTTCCTGTACTTTTTTTTTTACTGTTCCATGAGCTGCTTAAACTAAACTTTTTTTTTTTCCCCTAAAACACTCCAACCCCAGATCTTTATAAGCCTGCTTCCTTGACATTCAGGTTTCAGATCATATGCCTACTCCTCAGACAGGCCTTCCCGGCCAGCACTCCTCTGCCCATTATTCCCTGTCACATTGTCCCATCTCATTTTCTTAGTTACCTGTCTTAACCTGAAGTTAAACTATTCATTTACTTGTTTATTCATTTATTTTTTTTATTCTTTTTTTTATTTTTTTTATTCTTTTTTTTTATTCATTTATTTTCTATCTCCCACCCACATTCCCCACTGAGAGGAGGGTCTTTGCCTGTCTCCCCTCTGGTAACCATCAGTTTGTTATCTACAACTAAGAATCTGTTTCTTGATTTGCTTCTCTTTTATTATTTTCCCTTTGCTTGTTTGAATTGTTTCTTAAATTCCACATATAAGTGAAATCATATGGTATGTGTCTTTCTCTGAGTTATTTCGCTTAGCATTATACTCTGTAGCTCCATCCATGTCATTGCAAATGGCAAGATTTTTTCTTTTTTATGGCTGAATAATATCCCATTGTATTTATATAACACATTTTCTTTATCCATTCTTCTATCAGTAGATACTTGGGCTGCTTCCATAGATAATACTGCTATAAACATAGCAGTGCATGTATCCCTTTGAATTAGTGTTTTTATACCCAGTAGTGTAATTTTGGTTCATACTCTATGTTTAACCTTTTGAGGAACTATCAAACTGTTTTCCAAAGCAACTAAACTGTTTTACATTCCCACCAGCAATGTATGAAGTTCCAATTTTTTCATGCCCCTGTCAACATTTATTATCTGTGTTTTAGATTATACCCATCCTGGTGAATATGAGGTTGTATTTCATTATAAGTCCACATGGATGTTTATCCATTCCTGATAGATAATGATGTTGAGCATCTTTTGAGGTACTTACTGGACATTTGTATATCTTCTTCAGAGAAATATCTATCCCAAACTTTTGCCTATTTTTAGTTTAGTTTATCTTTTTAAGTCATCACGGCTCTTTACACATCTTGAATGTAAGTCCCATATCAGATATATTATATGCAAAATTTTTCTCCCATTCTTCAGGTTGTCTTTTAACTTCACTGGTGATGTTGTTCATAACACAAAATATTTTCTTTTAATACAATTCATCTTTTTTTTTCTTTTGTTACTTGTGTTTTTGGTGTTGTATCTAAGAAACCATTGTCTAACAAGCAAATGTGTTTATATTTCAGGAAAATTAAATGGAAGATAAATATAACAATGATGAGGGGAAGCCATATAATAAAGTCATGGGAGAATGAAAGCCTCAGGCAAGGTGTTTTCAGAATTCAGTGTGTCTGGAGGCAGAGGGAGAGGGGGTTGTCTACAGTGCCCAGAACATGCAGGGATTATACACAGAGGAGAGGTAGAGATTTGAGTCATTACCATGGGAATAATAGCTGAATTCACAGAACCCCAGTGTAGTGAGCAAAAAGGGAAGAGTCCTGAGGCCAGAACCCTAGGAAACACCAACATTTAATGGGATTAGGAAAGAAAAGGAGCTCACAATAGAAGCTGACCAAAGTGGTGAGGGAAGGTCAAGAGATGTGTGTCATAAGAATCAAGAGAGGAACAATTTTCAGAAAGAAAGTTATGATCAACTGTGTCCAATAGGGTAGTGTCTAATGATGGTTAATAAGACAAGGACTGAAAAAAATCTACTCAATGTGGCATTTGGTAGGTCATTGCTGACCTTGGTCAAAGCATTTCAGTACTTTAGTAGCAGAGAGGAAGCCTGATTGTGGTAGAATTGAGTACAAATAGGAGATAAAGGACAGGTTTACAATATAGAAGGACTACTCTTTGCAGAAGCTTGATTATGAAGAAAGGAAGAATAATGTCCCAGACAGGAACCCAGCTGGTTCAAAGCTGGGACTTTATTAAAATGATCTTGAGTTTGTGTACCCATCAGAGTTCAGTGCAAGAAATAAAAATACATTCCAGGTATTTCAAAAAGAAAGGAATTTAGTTCATGAAATTATGTGCTTATAAACAATGGAAGGTTCAGGGGCCAGAAGTCAGAGGGCCACCAATGACTTTCAGCTTCAAGATCACATCACTACAACAGCAATCCATGGCTTCCACCGCTGCTACCACATAGCCTCCCTACTCTGAGATGGGGAGGAAACAGGTACGGGATCAGATGACTATAGATGTGGATGCAGAAAATGGAGGTTTGCTCCTTGCAGTGGCAACCCAAACACATCTTGGTTAGAAAGAGAGCCCTATTTTCTAGATGGCCAGTAGTTTGTAGTTAACTTTGAGCACACTGTGTGAAACACTACGGTAGAAATGTGTTAGTTTAGTTCTTATAACAAGCTCACTTAGTGAGGTCAAACAGTTTTCCTAAGGCCATGCTGCTAAGAAATGATGAAACAATTCCATCCCAGGTCCATCTATCTTCACATGTGCTTCCATGACCATGCAAGGACAGAGATGTCTGCCATCTACCCATGTGGGACACAGCAGGGAAGCAGGGCTTCTATCCTCAACTGGTCTTCCAAGAAATTGGTTTGGAATCCTCCAAAATGACCTGGGGAAGAAACCTATTATCATTTCTGGAAATAAAGCATAAACTGTGTCTTGTTTCTTATTCATGCACAAATAATCTATTCATCAGATTGCTATGTCTCTTCCCTATTTTAATCAGACTGCCAAAATTATTTCTTTTTTAATTTAAGAATCATATCACTCCCTTTTAAAACACCAATGACTCCAATAGATTAATCACCAGCACATTCCATTTTACCTTAACACATTAGATAGCAGAGGCTGTATTGGC
Organism: Nyctereutes procyonoides; assembly: GCF_905146905.1. NCBI lineage: Eukaryota > Metazoa > Chordata > Mammalia > Carnivora > Canidae > Nyctereutes > Nyctereutes procyonoides. The sequence goes on along the minus strand of NW_026575021.1, from coordinate 6,940,831 downwards.
TATAGTCTAGGACACATCAAAAATAAAATAAGCATGAAAGCTTTGGACATTATTGCTATCATATCAAACATTCACATAAAAGGACAAAAGCCTTGATAAAATGTCTTGTCATCATCCAATCTTCATTATTCAGTAAAATAAGCATAAGAGGATGCATTTAAAAGAACACTGTAAATAAATTAAGCTATTTTCTATTTTAATTAGATGTAATCCCATCAAGAAAGCTCAAAAAATGACTAAGCATCTTTACAAATTTATGTAACAGTAAATTTTTTCTTAAAGATATTTTATGTAATCTATATTATTGATAATTCATTATTCAATTATTTTTTCATTCATCAAGCATTTACTGGTGATGTCTGGTGTTATAGAGACAAGCTCAAAATGCCCATAGTGTATGCCCATGACAGCTTTCAGTCATGATCTTTAGAGAAAAGAGTAAAACAAGGGCCAGGTCAGGGAAAATATTAGAAGTTTGTTGGGGACTTTTCACAACTATATTGTTTTAATTCCTCTATAAGCATATACTGTTTGATAATTTTAAATATGGTAAAATGTATATGTTAGTTAATAAGGTAAATATCATAGAAATTATCAGCATGATTTTTCTCTTTTGCTTTTCCTAGCACATATTTTTCCTGGTTTACACAGGACACCAACCAATCTCAGAAGGATTTTAAGAGATTTGTTATAGAATGAGAACACTGATTGCTTACTGGGTGCCAGGCACTGTTTTAAACAACTTACATAATACGAAGAGAAAGATCAAATTAATATTCAGCTTTTGACCTTCAAATAAGATTGTGCAGCCAAACAACTGCCTCAAAAGATAGGTTATTGAATCGGGAGGGATTGCCTAAAATCTTTTATTAAGCTTCATTCCACATCCATTAGAAACCAGGTCTGAATGACTTGGTTCAGATTACATTTCTTTCTTTGAGTAGAGAAGACACCCAGTTGAGGAGCTCTAACTACCCTGTGGTAGAAGGAGAGTGTGTTACCAAGGAAGTGGGGATGAAGCCATTCCTCTTCAGCCCCAGAATTCTGGGATGAAGAGAGTAAGACAGAAACACAGCAGTCAGACACCTGAGAGATCCTTCTCCCTCTTTCCCTATCTGAGACTCTGAGACAAGACCTCATTGCAGGCTGCCTCATGTCAGCCCATGTAGGGCCAGTACGGCCAGGCAGAGTAAAGTCATGAGATTTAACTTTAGAGTCACCTATACAATGCAAAGAGCAACCAAGTGGACAATGGTAGAAGAGGTTCCCAAGGACCACAGTCTTCCCCTCGGCCACAAGGTCAGGTGACTCCACATCTCCCCACATGCATACATGCAGTTAGCATCTTGGAACTTAAAGGGTGAGAAATCTAACAAACTAAACTTATTCTCTAAAACAGACTAATGTCACCTTTTAAAGGGAGTGTTTAAATTATTGGATCAGATTAAATTTAAATCAGGAAGGATATAAATGCTCATTGTTTTTATTCCTCACCAGCAGGTGAGGATGGAGGAAGAAGGCTGGATTCATTAACAAAGGGACTACAACTTCTCTGTATTTTGGAGATGAGGTGTGAGTTAAGTTCACAATCCTGCTAAATAAATTTAAAAATCAATTACAATACAGAATATTAAATGCTATGAAAAGAAGCATAGGGTGCAATGGGAGCTCTACACAGCAAAACTAATTGCTGTATTGGATCAGACCCATAGAGCTTCCAGCCCCTGATTTGGTCTTTCTAGTGAAACCTCATGCACTGAGTGCTAGCATAGGGAGCATGACTGATTTTGACTTCACATTTCATCAACTGGAAAATTAAGGGTATTTCTTGAAATACCACCAGCTTCTTATAATATCCCACTATGTATTTGGCATCCATCGATTTCTCCAACTCTTCTTGAACATTTTTATGCATCTGCACCATCTTTCAGAGGCCTTTAAGTCTCTGTAGACAATATGTCTGAAACTTCTGTTTGTATCATCCAATTTCAAGGAGTTAGGAAGAGCGAGGTGAGGCAGGGTCTGTGTATCAGAATCTTCCTCTTCAGATGGTTTTCCCTAACCCTGAGAAAGAAAAAAGAAGCCAAAGTATATGTTCGAAGTTTAGATGGTACATATGGTTGGCTCAGAATGGCTCAAAGCATAAATTTTATTTCCTCACATGCAGCTCTTCCTCTCGCCCCTAGAAATAACTCCAGTATAACCCATGACTTTCTTGGTGTCTCTGAAGTAGAATAACTCCATGGTTGGTAATTAAAATATCTAGTTCCGGGATCCCTGGGTGGCGCAGCGGTTTGGCGCCTGCCTTTGGCTCAGGGCGCGATCCTGGAGACCCAGGATCGAATCCCACGTTGGGCTCCCGGTGCATGGAGCCTGCTTCTCCCTCTGCCTGTGTCTCTGCCTCTCTCTCTCTCTCTCTCTCTCTGACTATCATAAATAAATAAATTTTAAAAAAAATTAAAAAAAATAAAATATCTAGTTCCCAGATGTAAACAAAACTTTAACAAAACTCCTTCTCTGCCCTGCTACTGGGACTATCTGCAGCTTTCCTTCCTGTAGACATTTCTAGACAGGCCCCTTTCCTGTTAGGGTTTAGTTACAGACCACAGATATCCCTTTAGGTTATTTAAACAGAAGGGGCCTTACAACCAAGTTATAGGAGGCTGACAAAAATTGTTTGGAAAGGCTAAAGGAAGACACTGTAGGCAAAGCTTCTAGAAGCAACTACTAATGCCAGGATCACATCTCCGTTGTGGTCAGAAAAGTTTTCACTGGCAGGATGAAATCTCTCTTGATTTGAGATGAAGACATAAGCTCTCCAAAAATTCCTGGATCACTTTTAACAATCCGTTACACCACTAATAAAACACTAATTTGGTTTGGGAATGAATCATAACTGATTCAGGCCTTCTTTACTCCTGAGATGGACATGGAACCCGGTTCTGGCCAACCAGGGGAACTCTACTAGGGGACTCTGGGCAACATTTTTCTCCCTGATGAGAAAGAGGCCTTTGAGGCAAAAATCCCCCCCTTTTTTTTTTCCACATCATGCAATCCTAGTCTTCTCCCCTCACTTCTTGTATTTGGGTGTTTTGCTTGCAGACCTCTTTCTTAGTTGTGGAAGCCATTCCACAAAACAATGAGGCAAAAGACCTGAGGATAAAAGCCATCCACTGAGAAGAGAGAAGGTGGTTGGATGAGAAGTGATCAGATCCTTGATGGCATTGCTGAACTGCACACCAAACTAGAACCTGCTACTGTCAGGTGTCTTGTCAAGTGAGACCACGAAATGCTTTGGTTACTTAACCAATTATTAGTCAGGCATTCTGGCCAAATACATGTCGACCAAGACACAGGCTGAATCTCTAGAACTTGTGTAAGTTCTGAGAGAGGATGAGAGAGCCAGTGTAAGCCTAGGGAAAAGATGCAAATGCAGCCAAGTCAGCAAGTAGGTACTTTCATGTTTCTGCAGAGTTAGGACTCCTGAGCAAGTTTCACCAAGAACCTGGATTAAAGAGCAAGCCTTAGAAGTTAAAATATGCCTATGGCTATGAAGTTAAAATATAGTGAGAGAATGGAGAGATTTACCTCCTAGACATATGTATTTACCTTTCAAAGTGGGGCACAACCTGAAATCAGGGGGACGTCTAGGAGGTATAGACCAGGAGAGGCTTGTCTTCTCTCCTGGAGACATTCACAGTTCATCCTTGGACAATATGGATTTGAACTACGCAGGTTGACTTACATGCAGATATTTATTCAATACTGTACTGTAAATGCACTGTAAATGTATTTTCTCTTACAATTTTCTTAATATTTTCTCTAGCTAATTTTGTTGTAAGAATACAATATATAATACACAGAACATGCAAAATATGTGTTAATAGATTTTATGTTATCAGTAAGGCTTCTGGTCAACAGTAGGCTACTAGTACTAAGGCAGTCAAAAGTTATATGTGGATTTTCAACTGTGCAGGGGATCCACACCGCAACTCTCCATGTGGTTCAAAGGTCAAACATAGGGCAGCCCTGGTGGCTCAGTGGTTTAGCGCCGCCTGCAGCCCAGGGCGTGATCCTGGAGTCCCGGGATCGAGTCCCGCATGGGGCTCCCTGCATGGAGCCTGCTTCTCCCTCTGCCTGTGTTTCTCTGTGTTTCTGCCTCTCTCTCTCTCTGCATCTCTATGAATAAATAAATAAAATCTTTAAAAAAAAAAAAAAGGTCAAACATATTTACATTCCCAATGGTAAGAACCTAGGACCTTTTCCTTTCCTTTCCAAGGAGAATGAGTATACCACAGGCAGCAAACATTTCTCTCCCTTTCTCGGAGGGGAAGGGTGAGAGCTGTCCCTGTCATATATAAACTCTCAAATCCTGGGGGATCCCTGGGTGGCTCAGCGGTTTAGCACCTGCCTTCTGCCAGGGTGTGATCCTGGAGTCCCAGGATCGAGTCTCACATTGGGCTCCCTGCATGGGGTCTGCTTCTCCCTCTGCCTGTGTCTCTGCCTCTCTCATGAATAAATAAATAAAATCTTAAAAAAAAAAAAGGCTTACTCTCCCGCAGTGTAGAACCCAGACATATTGGGTAACATCTGGCTTTCATCTTATCTCTCTGGGGGGAGAGGGGTAAGGGAACCCATAGTTATTGATGTAAGTAATAATAATTTTGATCTCTGCTCCAAAGACTCATATTTGCCTTCAAGATAATATAAGTAAATATAGGTATTAAATATTGAATCAATCATAGAAAGAAGCTTGTGTATGGTTCTTTACTGGTGAATATGTGACTCAGTTATAAAAAGGCTAATGTGATACTAGATTGTGTTGATACACATTGAATGTGCTGTGCTAGATATATCAACAGAAACAAATATATCCCAGTCCTCGGCCCTAATCTGATACAATAATTTCTGGGTATAAATTTGATAAGAAAACAGAGAAACTAGAGTGTTTCTACTCCATACATTAATTAAGTTATAGGTTTGGAGACCATGTCAGGTGAGCAAAGTTTGAAGGATCTGGGGCATTCTGAAGGGTCATTATATATATGAGGGAGAAGATTCACTTTCTTTTAATTGCTCAGAAAAAATTGCTCATGCTCAAGGAAAAGCAGATTTTGGCTTCATATAAAGAATTTTTCCGGGATCCCTGGGTGGCGCAGCGGTTTGGCGCCTGCCTTTGGCCCAGGGTGCGATCCTGGAGACTCGGGATCGAATCCCATATCGGGCTCCCGGTGCATGGAGCCTGCTTCTCCCTCTGCCTGTGTCTCTGCCTCTCTCTCTCTGTGACTATCATAAAATAAAAATAAAATTAAAAAAAAAAAAAAAAGAATTTTTCCAACAAAGCTTTTAGCAATGCAATGAGCTGCTTTGAAAAGCAGTGAGTTCTCTTGTTGTTGGAAGTAGCTACAGGGTAGCTGGGGTGGCCATCTGTTAGAGAGATTGCACAGAAATCTGGGTTTATGTGGGAGGCTGGTCTAATTAATCTTTTGGGACCCTGGCAACTCTATTCCTCCAAAAGTTTAATTGATCATCATCTGAATATCCTCTTTTTTGACCATCGTCCTATGGAGTTTCTTCCCTTGATAGAATTATTTTAACTTCCAGACTTGAAGCCAACACTCTTATCACTTACTTTGTGACTCTTGGCAAATTAATCTCATCAGTATAATGGAGATATCAAAACCTCCTATTTCATAGGTTATTATGGTGATTAAATGCTATAAAGCATGCACAGCACTTAGAATATAACCTAAAATGTACTCAATACATAATGACTAATATTAATTTATTCAAATCTTTGCTTATTGTCTTTTTCTACCTTTTACTTGACTACCTCCTCATCCTTCACACCTCCATTAGTTTTCTTTTACATGCCTCTTATCTTCAGTGAGTTTGAGTCCCTGTTCATGCTGGTAAAGAGCCATGAGATGAATTACATGTTCATAGCTTTGCTCATTTTAAAATTATTTTCTTACTATGTTCTAATATTTGCTAGTCATTTTACTGCTGAGTTACAGGAGTTTTTTATATATTAGGTCTATGATAATAGTTGTATTTTTCCCAGCTATCCTTTGTCTTCTGACCATAGAAATTTTCATGTGCAAAAAAAAAGTTTTTGAAAATATATATTAGTATTTATCAGTCTTTTCTTTTTCTTTTTTTCAGTCTTTTCATTCATACAGAGCCCCTATCTTATCTCTATTCTTACTGACTCCAAATGCTGATTAAAGGGCATAATCCCTTGCACTAGCATTATGCAATGAAAAGTTCTGATGTCTTTGAGGATGCACAAAAGAAACTGCTATGTCATTAAAATGATTTGGCATTGTGCTTTTAAAAGGACGCTTTCTTGGAAATAATTTTCTAGTGTCTCTGCTGCTAAAGAATAGCTTCTCATAACATCTGATTACTTACAAAGCTTGAGTATTTTTTGTAGCCAAGTCACTTCAGAGGCTCCACTGCAAGGCTCCAGACAGACGGGAACTACTGTAACCATTATCCTTATCTGCCAGTAAAAATCAGGTTGCCAGCCAAACCACACACCTGTGGTAATAGGGAAACTGAGTCCCTGCTGCTTAAATAAAAGGACGTGAATTCATGCTGACATTTTAGTCCTATCTCTGGGCCAGTCACTGAAGGGAGGCAACTGTGTTATATTGGACTCGGTGTCAGAAGATCCACTTCATTCAGTTCTGTTCAATTCAATTCACACTTCCTGATCTTTTATTAAGGGCCAGTCACTCTGCTTGGTTTTGAGGACAAAGATCTGTGTAGTATAAGGAGCTCATAGTGTAACAGGGGAAATGGGATAATCAATAGTCACAGATAAATGGGATAATCTGTAGTCACGGAAGAGTTAATGATATCCAGATACACTGAATATGTTTTGAAAATACAGAGAAGAAACCTGAAGACACCTCAATTTATCTCTGTTAAGTTTCTCCTAAACATTATCTGTACATACCTAGTTGTTTCCTGTGAGTTATTTTTATTCACAACACTTTTGACATCAGATAAAAGGTTTTTTGCCTCCTGACACCAAATACAGTATCTTTTCCAAAACCACTGTTTCAAGTGTTCCAGAATTCAACTGAGTTCTGACTCTAACCACACAGAGTTACTGCAGATTCCACAAGTTAAGACTGTACAAGAATGGGTGTCTATGTGGTTCAGTTGGTTGGGCGACTGACTCTTGGTTTCTAGTCAGGTAAAGATCTCATGGGTCCTGGGATCAAGTGGGGGATGGGGACTTGAAGATGCTCTTCCTCTGCCCCTCCCCCACCTGCGCACTTGTGCACATGCACTCTCTCTGAAATAAATAAACTAATCTTAAAAAAAAAGAAAAAAGACTCTATGAGACTGTTCCTACTTCAGATGCAATTCACAAGTCCCGGGCCTCCTGTACTTCTGATGGACCATGACCTCTCTCGGGTTAGATGATTTTTTAGAATGGCTTACAGAACTCAGAAAGACACTTTACTTACTATTACCAGCTTATTATAAAGGATATAACTCAGGAGCAGCCAAGTAGAAGAGACGCACAGGGCAAGGAAGGGGGAAGGGGCATGGAACTTCCAAAGCCTTCCAGACATGCCACCTTCCCAACACTTTGATGCATGATGTGTTCACCAATCTGGAAATCTGGATCCTGTCCTTCAGGGCTTTTACAGTGACTCCATCACATACGCATGATCGTTCTGTTCTCCTGAGCACCCACACTAAATGTTAGGAATTAAGGGAGTGTGGTGGGCTAAATGGGAGCCCTCTAAGAGATACGTATGTGTGTGCAGTGACCTTGACCCGAGGCCCTGGAGTCCAGCAGTGAGCCTGACTCTGGTCTTTCATGTCCCCTGGAGCAAAACAGGCCTGTAACATCAGTGTTTCACTCACCTTTTTTAATTTCTTTGATTTTGATTTTTATATTTCAAAGTACTGTGTTTGGGGGGCAAAGGGATGCCAAGGAAGGAGTCTTCTGGACTGGAATGGCTGTTGCACAGCAAAATAGCTATATTATTAGCTTATTTATGCCTATTTCCAAAAGAGATGTTTGTTTTTCAGCAAAAAAAATGGGTTTATTGTATATTGAACATATACAATATATGTATATGTTGTATATATACAACAAGACTATGAAAGCCATCTACGGTGCCTAAGTCACTGTTCTTAGAAATTCCATAAAACAACTCATTAGGACACGTAGGAAAACAGACAAGGTATACGCAATGGAAACGTTAGAGTATATGAATGGGCACAAAGTTATTCACAACCCACAGAGAAGTTACATGACATATAAAAATGAGGTGCCTTTTCTGACTATAGGGCCTATTTGGGAGAATAGTGAACGGAAAGGAATCAAGCTCCTCTCCAATTATCCAGAAATCTTCAGGGGAAACATGGAATTGTAGGATTTGACCTATGTGGTTTATTTAGGGGAGCAAGCTCTCTACAACCAGTTTATTTCAATTTAATTCCCTTCACAAAATGTTAATTGTGGTAGGTGCTAGAGAAACATAACTGAATATAATAATCTCTGATTCAAAAAATTCACAGTTGGGGGAGGCAGGGAGAGACATACAACTATGTTGATGCTGCTTTTTTTTTTTTAAAGGATTATTTATTTATTTATTTATTTATCCATAAGACATACAGAGAGAGGCAGAGACATAGGCAGAGGGAGAAGCAGGCTCCCTGCGGGGATCCCAGGACCTGGGGATCACGACCTGAGCCAAAGGCACTCAACCACTGAACCACCCAGCCAGGAGCTCCAATTATGTTTTGATGGAATAAAACTATAACTCATGCAATCAAAATTTAATATGATGCTCAAGATGGAATGAGTATAACAAATCTAAGTGTCGGGCAGCCCGGGTGGGTGGCTCAGCGGTTTAGCGCCCGCCTTTGGCCCAGGGTATGACCCTGGAGACCCAGGATTGAGTCCCACGTTGGGCTCCTTGCATGGAGCCTGCTTCTCCCTCTGTGTCTCTCATGAATAAATACATAAAGTCTTTAAAATAAATAAGTCTAAGTGTCTACACAGCTTTACAGGGAGATGGGTGTGGCAGCAATAGTTTTATTGGGCGGTTGTCGGGGAAAGTTGCAAAGAAACGTGACTTTCGGGTTGGACTTTTCGTGGTCAGGCGGCGTGCACCTGGCGTGGTCAGCCCACCTGGCGTGGTCAGGCGGCGTGCACCCGGCGTGGTCAGCCCACCTGGCGTGGTCAGCCCACCTGGCGTGGTCAGGCGGCGTGCACCCGGCGTGGTCAGCCCACCTGGCGTGGTCAGCCCACCCGGCGTGGTCAGGCGGCGTGCACCCGGCGTGGTCAGCCCACCCGGCGTGGTCAGGCGGCGTGCACCTGGCGGGGGACGCTCATCCGTCGCGGGGACCAAGGCCTGGGCAGCGTCTCAAGCCTGCGCTGCGCCGCCGGCCCACGACTCCGGCCCACGGGAGGAGCGTTGCGGACGTCCTCGGGCTCCTCGGTGGGGCGGGGCGCGCCGGCCGCCAGGGGGCGCCGTGGCCGCGCGCCCGCCGGCCGTTGCGTTTCCGGGCACTCGGGCCCAGCGCCGCCATCGCCGCCGCGCAGCGCCCGCCGCTCCCGTTACCGGGGCAACCGCGGCGCCGACTCCGCGCCATTTTCAAACTGTCCCAGCGCCGCCGCTGAAGTGCGGGGCGGAAGGAACCAGCCGCGGGGCGGGGGCGAGCCCCGAGGGGCGATGCGGCCGCGGGCGGAAGGAGCGGCGGCGGGAGCTGCGGGTGAGTGCGGCTGTGGCGGCGGGAGGGCTCCGGCAGGTCCCCGCGGGCCGGGCCCGGGTGCTGCCGGGAGGGCTGCCGCGCGGCCGCGGGAGGAAGTGGGGCCCGGCCTTGGCGGCGACGCCCCCGAGCCGCCCGCTCCCTCCCGCGCCGCCCCCCGCGGGCGTCGGTGCGGCGTGTGCCTGCCGCCGGCCGCGGCTGACGGGCTGACGGAAGAGTTCAGGTGCCTGCCGCCGCGGGTCCAGGCCTGTGAGTGAAACCGCGGCGCCGCAAAGCGCAGGGCGGGAGCCGCTTGGGGACCTTTGTCCTGCGCCTCCGTGAGCCCCCCGCCCTCCCAGGCTCGACTCTTTTAAGTTCAGCGTGGAAAAACACGAGGCAGCCTAAGTAAGGTTGGTGTTTTGTTTTCTTCCGACCCCTGTGCTTACAGGATACACTTGTAAGAATGAGACGTAGGGGCTTCGGGCCGCCCGGGTGGCCCCGCGGCCTAGCGCCGCCTTCGGCCCAGGGCGTGACCTGGGGACGGGGATGAGTCCCGCGTCGGGCTCCCTGCGTGGAGCCTGCTTCTCCCTCTGCCTGTGTCTCTGCCTCTGTGTGTGTGTGTGTCTCACGAATATATAAAATGTTTAAAAAAGATGTACTGGCTTTCAGTCACCCTTTCCTTCAGTATTAAGCGAGTGAGGAGTTCTAAACACGTACGCGGGGGGGACCTCCAAACTTACCCTTTTTAAAAAATTACTATTTTATTTACTTATTCATGAGAGACACAGAGAGAGAAAGAGAGGCAGAGACACAGGCAGAGGTAGAAGCAGGCTCCATGCAGGGAGCCGGACGCGGGACTCGATCCAGGGTCTCCAGGGTCACGCCCTGGGCTGCAGGCAGGCGCTCAACCTCTGAGCCCCGCCCCGGGCTGCCCCAAACCTACCCTTTTATGCTGTGCTGGAAACTTTTCAGTGTAGCCACAGTGTTTGGGTGACGTAGGTACCGCTCACTGATGAGGATGCTTTTCGTTCTTCCGGGGGAGAGGAATGGATTTTAATCTTTTCCATCCGTCCTGTGTTTGGGTGTTTTTTTTTTTTTTTATTCGTCTTCATTGACCGTCTCAGCCAAAGGAGGAAGTCCTAATTCTCGGTAAACAAAAGCTGGTACCAGACAAAGGGGAGAAATGTCTGAGTGGGGAGGCCCTGCTAGTTCTTGACAGGTGTACGGGCCATGTCTCCAGGAGTGTATTTAAAACGCCTTGCACGGGATCCCTGGGTGGCGCAGCGGTTTAGCGCCTGCCTTTGGCCCAGGGCGCGATCCTGGAGACCCGGGATAGAATCCCACGTCGGGCTCCCGGTGCATGGAGCCTGCTTCTCCCTCCGCCTGTGTCTCTGCCTCTCTCTCTCTCTCTATCATAAATAAATGAATGAATGAATGAATGAATAAAAACTATCGCCTTGCATCATCAGTCCGGTCACTCTTGTGAAAGGAACCTAGAAAGTCCATGGGGACGCCCCTAAAAGGAAAGGTTAGCCAAGAGCGTGGAGAGAGAAAGATCTGTTGAAAGGAGTAGATTAGAAGTGATGTGGCACGTTGCTGCAGCTTGGTACAGATAACTATGCTTGATCTTAGCCAAAAGGCCAAGAGGCCATTGCAGCTTGGTACAGAAACCAAGGTGCTGGATCAGGACTCAGGAGACCCCAATGCTTACCTTCTTTGTGGCCCAGTGGTTGGGCAAAGTTGCTCTCCAGAGACAGCCTTTCCTCACATTTGATGTGAAAGGATGTCTAGTACACCATGTCTCCCTTGTGAGGATCAGTTTTGCATGTATTCACATGCATTCGTGTTTTATAAGTTGTGAAAAACAATAGAGATGTTAAAGCAATATTCTGTTTGTCTTAGAAATATGAATACTAGAACTATACTTACCTGGTAAAGGTTCTAAACAAGCAATTTTTTTTTGAAGATTTTTATTTATTTATTCATGAGAGAGGCAGAGACACACACAGGCAGAGGGAGAAGCAGGCCCCATGCAGGGAGCCCAATGAGGGACTCGATCCCAGGACCTGGGCTGAAGGCAGACGCTAAACTGCTGAGCCACACAGGGATCCCTAAACAAGCAATTTTTTAATAACTCTATCTTAGGGTACATTAATAGAGAACACACTCATAGATATTGAAAATATTGAAAAAGAAGGATGAACTGTGTGTAGAGATTCATATGTGTTTGTGTCTTTTTTTTTTTTCATTAAAATTTACATGACAAAATGCACAGATTTCAAGTGTACTATATGAAGACCTTTGGTAAATACATTTGTGTAACCAGTACCCCAATTAACATAATATTTTCATCACCCCAGAAAGTTCCCTCATAACCCTTCCAGTCAGTGTCCACTCCCATTGACCCAGGCCACAGCTATTCTGGTTTCTGTCTACATAGTTTCATTTTGCCAGTTCCTGAATTTTTTTTTTTAAGATTTTTATTTATTTATTCATGAAAGACACAGAGAGAGATGCAGAGACACAGGCAGAAGGAGAAGCAGGCTCCATGCAGGGGCCCGATGTGAGACTCAATCCCGGGACTCTGGGATCACGCCCTGAGTCAAAGGCAGACGCTCAACCGCTGAGCCACCCAGGAGTCCCAACCATTCCTGAATTTGATGTGAATAGAATCATACAGTATGTATGTCTGGCCTCTATTGCTCAAGTAGTGTTTTCCAAGTTAATTCATGTGGTTGACATATATCAGTATTTCCTTCTCTTTTATTCCTGAATAGTATTATATTGTATAAGTATCTCGTAGTTTATTTATCTGTCTACTGTTGATGGACAGTATGTTTCCAATCTGGGGCTATTATGAATAAAGCTGTTATGAACATTCTTATAGAGTCTCTTTGTGGATGTTTATTTTCATTTCTTTGAAGAAATAGAATTATAGAGTTCTGGGGTAGAAGTTTAACTTTATAAGAAACTGCCAGACCTTTTCCACCATGATTTTACGCTCTTGTCAGCAATGTGAAGATTCTAGTTGCTCTAAATCCTTGATAACATTTGGTCGTGCACTTTTTAATTTTAGTCATTTTGGTATGGATGAAATTATATCTCCTTGTGGTTTTAATTCATATTTCCATATAACTAATGGTGATAAGCACCTTTTTATATGATTATTTCCATTCAGTTATCTTTGCAGGGTGCCTGTTCAAGACTTTAGCCCATTTTCTTACCAGATTGTGATTATTATTATTATTATTGAACTATAAGTGTTCTTTATGTATTCCATATACAAATCCTTTGTCAGATATTATGAATATTTTCTCCTACCCCTTCAATGTCTTTTTGTTTCTTAGTGGAATATGTTGATGAACAGACGTTTTTAATTTGATGAAGTCCAAAAATCTATCAGGTTTTTCTTTTATATTTAAGTGCTTCCAAAAGAGACTTCTCTAAAGATTCTCTGCCTATCTCAGGCTTAGGAAAATATTCTTTGTTTTCTCCTTTTTTTTTTTTTTTTAACTTTTCAATATAGGTTTATCAGGAGATACTTCTTTTACTACAGCAACATGACTATCATAAGCACTGCATTTAAATCAGTCTAAATATTCTAGAGGGCTGCCTACCCGAAGAAAAACCAAAAATAGTTGCTTCATATTGAAAGACTCTTTTCTTATCATGAAATAGTAATGATAGCCATAATAATAGAATGATGTTTTACTCTCTTCTTTTTAGGACTTTAATTTTAGGTAGTGAATAAAACTAGTTTTGGAAGACAAGATGACTACAGCTGCAGAAAGAAAGTATATTAATATTAGAAAAAGATTGGATCAGTTGGGATACCGCCAGACTCTGACAGTGGAGTGTTTACCATTGGTAGAAAAACTTTTCAGGTAAAGATGAAAATACAGTTCTAAACCTGTGTGGGCCTTTATCCCATTTATCTAGTTTCTATTAAACTTCATGTAACAGTAAAGAAATGGGTAGGTTTTTTTTTGTTTTGTTTTGTTTTTTTTTTTAAGTCCTTCAGTCATCTGAAGCTCATCTATTCTTAGATCCTACTCCCATAAAAAACATCAGTTCAGGGCCTCTGCATTGCAGACCTCTAGGGGTCACCTTTCACACTATACTATTCAAAGCAGATGTTTCTGAGAGTTCTCTCTGAATAGAATTACAATTTTTTAATGTGATTTTCTGATATCATTGGGAGTTCTGTGTCTGCCTCATTAGTTTTAAATTACTGTGATTCGATAAAGGTTCTCTAATATGTGGTTAGTCATACTTTAGCAGTTACATGTTACTTTAACTAGAAGATTCTATGTGATTTTGTTCTTTTCCATTTTCTGTTCTTTCCTTGAGACTGGAAAAGGGAAATGCTGACAAAGTTTTGCATTAGGACTACAAGCTATGATGATGGTAAGAAGAGAATGGAAGAAAGATATTTGGTGGTCTTTATTATGGCCTCCAGAACCCTTCATGATCTAGTTCTAGCTCTACAATTCAGGGTTGTAGGGTGGGTGAAGTATGCCTAACCTTCTAAGAAACTGGCAGACTTTTCCCGCAGTGAACTTATACTCCTACAGCTTCATCTGCCATGAATTTAACCACTTGGAGCTCCCTAAACATAAACACTCCCTACCGGGCTCTCCCTACTGGGCTCTCCATGTGCTATTCTGTCTGCCTGGTAAGTCCCTCTGTCCTCTCCCTCCTGCCCTATGCTTGTTTATCTGTATGGCCTGCAGGATTGTCACATCTGCCACATGTTACCTTCACCACTTATCATTGTTGGAAACTTGTTTTCGTTTTTCCTTTAGAATGCAAACTCCATAAGACTAGAGGTTGACTTCATCTTTGCTATACCTAGTACAGGCTGAAAACATATTTGGCACTGAAATAGTTATTGAGTTTATCACATAATATAACTTTTGACAAATGGTCAAAAGCAAAAAGCAGTATTACCTGCTCAGTAAATACTGGTGGAATGAATATTCTACTGGTATGTGTTCTGAGAGGAAAGGAACCAGTTCTTATAGACTAGTACTTAGCAGATAACAGGTACTCAATAAATCTTTGCTGAATGTGCAGATAAGTTTCACAGATTCCACAGGATCAGGTGACTAATTGGACATGGGGGATGAATGAGAGGAGAGATTGAAACATACACATAGTTAACATGTATGTTTTATAACTTTTAATCTTATTTTGAGAAATTTTTGAGCATCTGGTACCTTGAAAGATTTCTTGTATTTTTGTTTTTAGATTTGATCTCACTTAATGTTAACATTTAAGTCTTCTTTTGAAATATATTCTTAGCTATTAAAAGTTAATGGACTGTTTCCTTGTATTTATGTTTTCTATTCTTTAATTTCAGTGACCTAGTTCATACAACAGAAAGTCTTCGGAAATCAAAATTATCTACTGTGAAAGCTGAAAAAGAAAGTGCCAATTTTGATTTTGTTTTGGAACCTTATAAACTTGAAAATGCAAGATTGATCAAGGAAAATAATGAATTATACCTGGAATTAATGAAACTGAGAGAACAGTCAAGCCAACACATTAAAGGTACAGATTTGTGGGACGCCTGGGTGACCCAACAGTTGAGCCTCTGCCTTCAGCTCAGGGCATGATCCCCAGGGTTCTGGGATCCAGTCCCTCATCAGGCTCCCTGCGAGGAGCCCGCTTCTCCCTCTGCCTATGTCTCTACCTCTCTCTTTCTGTGTCTCTCATGAGTAAATAAAATCTTTAAAAATAAAAAAGTATAGTTTTGTGATTTTTAAAATGCTGTGGTTTTGCCCTTTTTGTTTTTTATGTAGGGAAGACTCATGTAGAAATGTGAGAGGCTTCCTGATAACAGACTGGAAGTAATGTAGAGTGCACTGAAGAGTTCCCAACAAGTAAAATAAATTCGCGTTTCATAGCTATAATCATCCTCACTATACATGAATTAAATTTTTAGAATTAGGGATCCCTAGGTGGCTCAGCGGTTTGGCACCTGCCTTCGGCTCAGGACGTGATCCTGGAGTCTTGGGATCAAGTCCTGCATCGGGCTCTCTGCAGGGAGCCTGCTTCTCCCTCTGCCTGTGTCTCTGCCTCTCTCTCTCTGTGTTTTTCATGAATAAATAAAAATATTTAAAAATAAATAAATAAAATTTTTAGAATTAAAATTGCTATAGAAAGAAGCACAGCATAGTCAACGATATTGTAATAGCACTGCACAATGATAGCGAGTAGTTACACTTGTGGTGTGCATAGCATAACTTACAGAGAAGTTGAATCACAATGTTGTACACCCAGAACTAATGTAACGTGTCAACTATACTCAGTAAATTATTTTAATCAATAAAAAATATTGCTGTAGGAAATATTAAATGCTGAAATTAAAGAAATGTCCTTGAAACGACTTTCGTTTCTCCCTAAGAAGACTAAAATGAGGTGAAAGCCTCGTATCATTCCGATTCTTTAATACTTCGTCTTCGAACTAGAAGAGTGAATAGAATGATTTCAAAGGTCCTGATTACACCTTCAAAGGTGATGACTACAGAGGATAATTGAATGGCTATCTTACTATAACTTCTTCTTAAATTCAGTAGAAAGCCCTGCCTAATACCCGGCATGAATTCATAATCCTTCAGTTTCATACCCAGTTTACTACATTAGATCAAAAACCATAATTTATATTAAGCCGTATAGCAGAGGAAAACTAATTCCCTTTTTTGTTTAGTGACTTACTTGTAGTTTTGTTAACAGTGCTAGAAAAGGTAATAGCCTTTCAAACATATCTTGGATAAGAATCAGATGGAGCCTTTCAAATTAATGTGACTTTTTGAATCTTTGTGAAATGGAAGGACTTCATAGATTTCTTGATCTGTAAAATAGTCTGAATCTTTTTCATTTTAAGAGTTGAAAACTACGGTGAAGAAGTGTGCACGTGAAACAGCTGATCTGAAATTTCTAAATAACCAATATGTTCATAAACTCAAACTTTTGGAGAAAGAGAGCAAAGCTAAGAATGAAAGAATTCAACAACTTCAGGAAAAGAATTTGCATGCTGTAGTACAAACTCCGGGTGAGTCTGCTCCTTCTCAAAACAAATTATACACACCTAATCTTTTAAAGATTTTAAAACTGTTGGGCAGCCCCGGTGGCGTAACAGTTTGGCACTGCCTGCAGCCTGGGGTGTGACCCTGGAGACCCGGGATTGAGTCCCACATCGGGCTCCCTGCATAGAGCCTGCTTCTCCCTCTGCCTGTGTCTCTGCCCCTCTCTCTGTGCCTATGAATAAATAAATAAAATCTTTAAAAAAAAAAAAAAGATATTAAAACTGTTGACTAAAATAAGACTAGATGATTTTGGATTGTCACATAAACTTTTAAATTTATCTCTAAAGATCCAGGTTATATTTTATACGTGTGCTTAGGAATGTTATATAATAGTAGTTTTTTAGATACAAGTAGTCTGACTTCAATGCTCAGAGTTTTATTTCCTTAATCATTATTTTAACTTCTTTTTAAAATTGTTGGGGCATCCCCGGTGGCTTAGCGGTTTAGTGCCGCCTTCAGCCCAGGGCATAATCCCGGAGTCCCAGGATTGAGTCCCACATCAGGCTCCCTGTATGGAGCATGCTTCTCCCTCTGCCTGTCTCTCTCTCTCTCTCTCTCTCTCTCTCGTCTCTGCATCTCAAATAAGTAAACAAAAATCTTTTTAAAAAAATAAAATAAAAATAAAATTGTTATTATCTTGTTTTAGTATTTTTTTTCCAAACCAAACTGTATTCAGCTTTATTAAAGATACTTGTCATAAACAATCGTGGTATTTCAGGGAGGACATGGCAGACAGTCGTTAGCAGTATACAACAGCTTTCAAAAATCCATTCTTCAATGGACTACCAAAATCAGAAAGCCACTGTAAAGCCCAATGAAGTCTTCATGTGATATTCTGAACAGGGAAGGTTTAGGGTGAGGGTTGATGGTTCATGCTTAACATGTTGTTTAACAACTTCTCATAAGCCAGTCCTGACTTTCAGGAAATGAAATGAAAATGGCAGAATTATCAATGTGAAGATCCACAAGCTAAAAAAAGGAATTCTTTTGAGGGATGCCATCTCAATATTATCATTATTTTAGTTATAAAGGTAACCCATACTCATCAAAGAATTTGGAAATGACATGCTTTCTGTATTTCTTAGTTTATTTTTAGCTTTATGCTTAGTAGTTCTATAGCAAAAGAAAAGAAGTGAAGGGGCATATCCAGAGTTGAGGGCGGTCCAGGCATAAATTTGGTGGAAGCATCTCAAGTACCAGTGACAAGATCATTGAGATGTCTGAATCAAGGGATGAAGATTATGGGAGTGAGTGGGGTGTAGGAAGGTGCTGGATTATGAGATGAGGTGGAGACTGAGAGATTAAGAGCATGGCGAGGACCAGAAATGATTTGGTCAGAATGACGACTGGGATCAGAAGGAGTTGGAGATCTAGATGCTGGCACAGTTCTAAGTGGTGGTGAAGACCAGACATAATCATCTTAGAGTGATTAGAGTGTGCCTGTAGCTGAGTGGAATCAGAGGAGAATCGAAATGGCAGGAAATGAAATGGAGAGGGGGACTGTGGGCTAAAGGCAGAAAAGAGTGAGAAACTTGGGAGAAGGTCTCAAGTAACTAGAAGATTAAATAGAAGAATGAAGATAATCAAGTTTCCTGAGAAAGGAATGGGGCAGATTCCAGAGAGATTCAGCAGGTCTAATCTATAGAATTCAGTGACTCTGGAAGACTTGGGAAGAAGAGGAATTCCCAGATTTCTGTTTCAAGTGAATGAGCTGGTGGATGATGGTACTATTTTTAAGGTAGAGAAGGTAGAAAGCAGAGCAGGAGTTCATTTTGGCATGTGTCTTATACCCAAGGAACATCTGATTTGAGATTTCTAGTACACGGTGGGATATGTGGATCTGTTTTTAGGGAGATTCAAATTTGGGAGTCATTGGAGTATTGTGGGAATTGAAGTTACAGATACCATAGGAATTACCTAGTGAGATTGTGTAGACTGGGAAGAAAGAGCAGACCCTGAGAGGAGGTTGGTATTTAAAGGACTGGTGGAAGGAGAAGGTCTAAAAGAAACTGAGAAAGAACAACCAAGGAGGAAAACTAGGAAATAAGAGGAGGAGAAAATGGTTTACCTTGTTTAGGTGTGTGACTATAGGCAAATCATTTAAATACTTCTGATCCAGTTTCTTCATCCTCAAAACAAAAGATATGTATACACAAAATGTGTCAGGCTTCTAACGAAGACATGGCTGTGGATTATGTTTGTTCTTTATGCAGATAAATTCATTTTTCAAGTGTGTGTCTAATCTTGGCCAGGTACTGGGGAAGGTAAATTATCCGTGTAATTTGGATATATCTTTCCATAAAAAGAAATTACTCCCACTAGTTTTAAGGATAATTAAGTAGACATAGCCCACTAATTCAGGTTATAGCATCTTTTATATTACAGATGACATTCATTCATTATTTACTAATTTTGCTGCATGAAGTTTCTATTATCTCTTCTTTGGGGATTGCTTAATAAACCTGTTTATTTTAGCTATCACTGCTTTAAGGTTCTCATTTGCCAGTTTTCTGCTGATGATGGTCTCTTGGATTTATGACAGCAAATACCACAAGATACGCTCAACTTTTAATCTCACCAAAGTCTTGTTCCCATATAGTGGAGGAACAGATTAAGTACCACGCATGCAGAAAATAAAACTTTTTTTATAACCATGTCTTATTGAGATTTTCAGGAATGCATTGTTTAAAGATCAGGGAGTGAGTATATATAAGGGAGGAGATATTTTATATCTAGGTAACTAACTAACATGAGCTAGAGACACCCTTTATAACAAAAAGTCTAACATACTGGACTGTTTAATTCTAAGACAGTGTTTTGTTTCTTTTAAAAGGCGCAGCGGTTTGGCGCCGCCTGCAGCCTGGGGTGTGATCCTGGAGACTCGGGATCGAGTCCTACATCGGGCTCCCTGCATAGAGCCTGCTTCTCCCTTTGTCTGTGTCTCTGCCCCTCTCTCTCTGTGCCTATGAATAAATAAATAAAATCTTTAAAAAAAATAAAATAAAATAAAACACATTTGTGTTTTAGGTGGCAAGAAAAGAAGTATTGCTTTCAGGCGCCAGCGTATGCAGATTGACGAACCAGTCCCTCCCTCTGAAGTCAGTTCATATCCAGTTCCTCAGCCAGATGACCCTTACATTGCAGACCTCCTGCAAGTGGCTGATAACAGGTGGATTAAATCATTTATTGTTGGTTTCGGTTAATTACTGATTACTGTTTCTTGATACTAGGGCTTCCATCTTCTTAGCTGTTTTATCTCCAGGGCCTAGCACAGAACTTTGCATGAACACTCAGGAAATCCTTTCTGAATATATCCTGAATATAGAATGTTTTTACTTGTCTTGAAATTTTGATCTCAGGTAGATCATAAATCTGATGTTTCTGTCCATATTTGCTTTAAAATAATTTAGGGCCATCTAGGACCTGTTTAGTAGAGTTGCTTTAATATATAATTTTATCACCTAATTTGTCTTTTGCAGGCTCTCTTACTTCATATTATGTCTAATGCCAGTGAACATGAATAGATTTGTAACTGGCTTTGAAGTTCTTGCTTCATGATTCTCTAGCCCTGTGTGTTTGTTTTTCCTTAAACTGGAATCAGATATAAATTCTGTTTTAATTAAAACTTCGTTAAGGTCTCTGGGAAAGGCACTATGTAAGTGTTCTGGGGATAGAAAGATGAGTAAGATGGTATTGCTGCTCTTGAGAAGCTTTTATTCAAATAGTAAAGATAAGAAATACACAGAATGCCATTAAGAAAATTATAAGAGGTTCAAAGAAGCAAGAGAACACTCATGACAACTTCTGTGGTCATAGCTGGAGAAACATGGTAAAATATGTACTATGGTAGTAAAATTGGTTAGTGCAGAAAATCTTTCATTTTGTAGATCATGCAGAGAACATGAAGAGTTTTGCTGCTTTATTAATTTCATAACAATCTAAAGGAACATTAGTTGAGGTACTGATTAGGATCTCTTAGTTATTGTCACACAGTATTACATAACTATGTTTATACAGTTACCTGACCTTAATTGTGAAATATTTTGTGGGTTTTTTTTTTCTGTTATTGTTGTAATCTAGGACTTCTCAGCAGTGTGTTAGTATATTATATAAGGAGGCTTTTGGTCTCCATATATGTCATTTTCTGTGTTTATCTTTCTCCTTAACATCTTTCATTTCTATCAAACCATCGTAGGTGGCATTGGTCACTTGATGATCTTGTTTGCTTTCTTTCACACATACATTTTGTTTGCATTCTGGGTAATCTGTGTGCATACATATGAGTGCAGTTGCATACAACTTTTCTCCTAAACCTAGGGTAGTAAAAATATTGGTGCCATTAATAGCAAGGACAAGGTGTGTCCAGCCTCACTTACTCTACTTCATGGAAAATCTCTCTTAAAAGCAGACCTCGCTTCTGGCTTTATTTTTCCACTATGAAAGTGGTTATATCCTATGTATGTTAATGTTTGGCAAAGTGTGATGTAGTACAGATACACGTGGGCAGTTGTAGAATTCAGATAATTTGAACAAATCTTGATTTTGTTAGAATTAATGAGTTCCAGAAAGGAGTAGGTTTTTGCTGTAGTTAATTGGTAAATTGTAGTATTTCTCAATAGTTTTCTTCTCTCCACAATTGCAGAGTAGTTCGTTAGAAAGTACAGGGTCATTTAGGGTCAGAAAATATACTTTAGTCCCTTATTTCACTTAATGATGTGCATTTTGGGCTAGATGCTCTAGTTACCTGAACCTGAGATTTGGCAGCAGTACCTCAAAGAGTTTTAAGGATCAAAATGTAATAGTAGGCCTAATGTTATCTGAGTTTCAAATTATTTCCCACTAGGGGATCCCTGGTTGGCTCAGCGGTTTAGCGCCTGCTTTTGGCCCAGGGTGCGGTCCTGGAGTCCTGGGATCGAGTCCCGCATCGGGCTCCCGGCATGGAGCCTGCTTCTCCCTCCTCCTGTGCCTCTGTCTCTCTTTCTCTCTCTATGTCTATCATAGATAAATAAATAAATCTTAAAAAAAAATTATTTCCCACTCAGTTTTTTTAATCTATTCTTGTAAAATTAAATCTCCAAGATGGTGTACTCTATTTATGTTGTGGTTTGGAACCCTTTGGCACAATATTTCATAACTTATTGAGAAATAGAAAGTAGAAAATTTATGGGAGAATATACCTAGTTTCATTTCTTGGGGTTTTGCTTTTTTTTTTTTTTTTTTGTATTTCTTAATAAAAGTATATTGGCATTAATTATAAATGTATTTCAGAATTCAAGAACTTCAACAGGAAGTCCACCAGTTACAAGAAAAGTTAACAATGATGGAAAGTGGACTGAGGGATTATAACGAGCAGGTAGGATTTTTATTTACTTCCATAGTAAGGATGCATGGTTACATTGTTGAGATGGATATGCTGTGGTTGTAAATAAAGTTGGGTTATATTTGGGATAACTGATACTGAATTTTTATTCAGCTTTTATCTTTTCCACCAATTTGTTAATAGAGATAATAGCTGGAGTGATTTAGATAGCTTCAGAGTAAACAGTGCAGTCCCTTGGTTATAATAGTTTTTGGGGGTTTCTTTAGGTGAATCAGCTATCTCCTCTAGTATTGTAACCATATTACTTGTTTCCATCTTGGGAGATATTTTACTGAAGTATGCTTTGTAGGGGTATCTTAAATAATTTTTTTACTCTTACGATAGATTTTGTCATTTGGAACGTCTTTTTTGATAGTCACACTTCTGTGGTACCATATTTGTTGTGTGTTTTCTATACAAGACCTAGTAAAATGGTTTTCTGAAGAAGCAGGGGAATTAATGTATGTAGGTTAGATCATAATCATACCCTCTATTGTTGTTTTGGCTAAATTGTATTTATATAATTACAGGCTTTCTTTCTTAATATGCTTACTGAAGCTTAAATTGGGTAACATGTTTTTCATTTTCTGCACATGACTGTATTTTTTTGGAGTGAAGTGATTTGCACATACAAATATAGATGTAACTTATGTGTTAGTATAACTGTTAAGTTTGTAAAGTACTTTGAAGATTATTCCGTTAAATTTGGAGTAAAAAGGAATTGTGATCATGTCAACCAAAAAACTTAACTATATGGAGAGAGATGGAAAATATCAAACATGCAGAAGTTGAATATTGTTTATATTTTTCAATTTATAATCACACTTTCACCATATTTTTTTCCAAGTACTTTATAAACATAAGCTGACCAATCTTTACTATCTCTGTGAGGTAGATGAGGTATTTGGAGAAAATAGCCTGACCGTTGTGATTGAAACTATCAATTTATTGTGGTTATCAGGTTATCAGTCTTAGTTGAATGTACTCTGATACCTATTTTTTTTTTTTTGCTCAAGTTTGTTCTGTTTTTCTCAGTCTTTATTCCAAACACTGCTGTTCTCCTCCAGCTCTTTCCCAAGCCTATAATAAACAACCTCCTTCTCAAGATACCACCTTGTCTCAGCTTTATTTCTACCTTAAAATTAGCAGTGTTCACACTGAACTCTCTAGACTTAATGGGTAGTGTGGCATTCTTCCTGTTTAAGGCTTGCTCTATCTCTGCTCTTGGCTCCATTTCCTCTTTTTTTTGGCTTTAATCGATTATTCTTTCTTTAACAATATGGCCACTTTACAACTAGTAATGCTTTTAATCTCCCTAACAATCCTAGAAGGACGTGCTATTATGGTCATTACTAATATCCCCTAGAAAGATCTCCTTTAACCACCTTTCTCTCTTGCCGATGTCTTCTCCTCTCTCAGGCAGACTTCTCAAGAGTATCTTATTCTTACTCTTCTGTCTCACGTCTTTATCTCCTGCTGTCCTATTGCATTCTGGCTTCTGCCTCCCATTACATAAATTGGTCTAGTTAATGACACCAGTGACATTAATTGCTAGATCCAAAAGGATACTTTTAGTCTTTATTTTCTCAATCCCTCTGTAGTATTCAACATCTCTGATAATTTCTCTTTGAAATACTTTCATGACTTCATTTTCTGTTTTCCCTTTTTTAAAAAAAGTCTTATCATTTCTTTTTTGCTTTTTTTTTTTCCTGTGCCTGTTTCCCGAAATATTACTGTTTTTCAGGATCCTGTCTTTGACCCTTCTCCTTTCACAGTATATTTTCTCAGAAGGTCTCATCTCTTTCTTGGTTTAAAATATTCCCTGTATGTTGATGACTTCCCAGTGTTTCTGGCTCAAATTTCTGCAGAGCTCCAGACCCATATATCCAATTTCACACTGGGCATTTCCACTTGAATGAAAGCTCTTCGTACCATATGCCTAGTACTGAACTTGTTATCTTCTCCCTCAAATCTGTTTTCCCTCCTGTATTCTCTACTTTGGTAGCATCACCATCTGTCCAAGCCAACATTCTGTGATCTTTGTAGATCTCATTCTCTTCCCTTCACATACCACTCACTTACTACTCACCAAGTTCTGTCATTTTCAAGTACTTTGTAAACTTACTTTTTCGGCTCTAGTCTATCTTGCTGTTTTATTTTATGCCTTATTCATCTCTCATAAATTTCTCCAGTAGATCTCCCTTCCCCTGGTTTTATTCTTATTCATCTTTTAGTCCAGAGCAATCTTTCTCCTTGGCAAAGTATTCAGAGCTTATAATAATTAACTCCAGCCTGATTCCTCAGATCTCACCATAAATAAGTTCCCTTGTGTGTTACAGTCCAGTCTTACTGAGCCATTTCTGCTCCTTCAATCATACCATGTGGCATTATGCTTCTGTGTCACTGCCTGGAACAGTTCTCCTTTCTTCTCTTTGTAGCATCATATATAACCTTTTTAATTTTTGATCAAGCCTTCACTAATTTCTATAGGCATATGAATATATCATGGAGAGTAAATCAGTTTATTCCCTTAACTACTTTGGTGCCATATACCTTTTTCCTTTCATATACCTTTCATGCAGGTGAATAAGTGTGAATGCATGGTTGATAGTGATCTCTGTGATTTTATGTGTGTTGTTTTTAAATAATTATTAAATTCACCCCAACTGCCTGTCCTTTTCTATATTGAGTTTCAGTAGCAATTCTTTGTGTCCTACTTTCATTCATTTACTCTACATTTATTCCACCAGGCACTGAAGTAGATTAGACCTCAGTTCTGATACCTAATAGTTTATTTTTATATAAACATTGCCTAATCTTGGAGGAGAGGGGGGAAATCTAAAATTAATTGGGAATAATATTTTCAATAGAAATACTTACAAAAGCCTTGTTGACATTCTTATTTTGATATTTTCTGTGTTTATTTTTGCTCTGTGTATATGCATTTCATAATTTCATATAGAGGTTGGTACATGCATGAATGTTAATCTCTTGTATACTTATAAAACATAAGAAATAGAAGTATATCCAAATAAGTGTCCAGTGTTAATTATTTCAGTTCAAAGCATATTTTTAAAGATGATAACATGATTTTATGTCTTCAGATTGAGCTAAGAGAACGAGAGATAGAACGACTATCAGTTGCATTGGACAGGGGCCGCTCCCCTGATATTCTCTCTTTGGAGACTAGAAATAAAAGCAATGAGAAGCTTATTGCTCACTTAAATATTCAGGTAATGACTTTATAATTATTTCGCTGGGTATATAAAATCCTTAAGTATCATGTATTTGTAAAAGTGACAGAGTTGTTCACTAGTGTATTATTTACAGTGGGAAAAATTTGATAGAGCCAAAGTATCCAGAAATAGGATGCAACTATTGAAAAATCATGTTTTTAAAGAATACTTAATGAGGCAGAAAAATATATACACCGTAATGTTAAATATTTAAAAGAGGAGAATAAACTGTAGACACAATGTGATCTTCAGTTTTGCTTTTGGAAATGTGCATATGAACTTGGAGAGAGAAAACACTAGAAGAGAATACAGCAAAGTAAACTAACAGTTTATCTTTGGGTCATGAGGTATTCTTTTTCATTTTCTTTATTTTCAAAAATTTATTTGTTTTATAATGTAAAAAAGATTTTTATTTTTTTCTTATTTTATATTTTTTTATTTTTTAAAAAGATTTGTAAAAAGAAATAGAAAAACTAAACATACGGGCAGCCCAAAGGGCTCAGCCGTTTAGGCCACCTTCAACCCAGGGTGTGATCCTGGAGACCTGGAATCTAGTCCAATGTCAGGCTCCCTGCATTTGCCTGTGCCTCTCTGTGTCTCTCATGAATAAATAAATAAAATATTATTTTATTTATTTTATTTATTTTAAATTATTTATTTATTTATGATAGTCAGAGAGAGAGAGAGAGAGAGAGAGAGAGGCAGAGACACAGGCAGAGGGAGAAGCAGGCTCCATGCACCAGGAGCCTGACGTGGGACTCGATCCCGGGTCTCCAGGATCGCGCCCTGGGCCAAAGGCAGGCGCCAAACCGCTGCGCCACCCAGGGATCCCTAAAATATTATTTTAAAAAGGTAATCATATAATAGATTCTCTTGCCTTGCATTTGACTTGGGAGTAAAAGAACAGGAGACTTCTATAAAACATGTTACATTACCTGTAGAATTTCAGACATGTCATTGCTGCTTGGGCTGTTACCAGAATTGAGTAAGTCATGAATATCAGCAGTAGCTCTAGAGCAGTGCTCTCCAACACAAATACGATATGAGCCACATATGTAATTTAAAATTTTCTGGGAGCACATAGGTGGCTCATTCAGTTAAGCATTCGACTGACTCTTGATCTCAGCTCGGGTCTTGATCTCAGGGTCATAAATTCAAGCATCTGTGGAACCCACTTAAAAAAGAAAAAGGGGAAAAAATGAATCCCAGATTTCAATGTAAAACATAAAACCATAAACTTTTCTAGTAACTAGATTAAGAAAGTAAAAAGAAGCAAATGAAATTAATTTTAATAATGTGTTTACTTCAGTGTATCCAAAATATAATTTCAATGTGTAATTAATGATGTTGAGATATTTTACATTCTTTCTTTTTTGCACCAAGTCTTTGAAATCTTGTGTATATTTTACATTTATAGGACATCTCAGTTTGGACAAGCCACAGTATGCACATGTGGATACTAGTTACTGCTATATTGGACAGCACAGTCTAGAGTGATATTATCATTGTAGTGATATTCTTGTAATTTTAGAACTCTCTGTTGGAAAAAAGTTCACATACATGTTTTACTTTTCCTTTCCATCCATGTTTAAAAATTGGAAGCCAGTGGCTATATATTTTTATTATACTTCACATTGTCAGTTTTGTGAATCAAAACTGTAAGATTATAAATGTAAAATAGCTCTGTTTAAATTTTTAGTGCTTTAAGAAATACAGTATTTTGAAATATTTTTGTAAGTTCAGTATTTAGGATGATTTTCCAATTCATATACCTGTGAATTACAAATTCAATTTAGGTTGACTTTCTTCAGCGAGCTAATAAAGACCTAGAGAAGCATATACAGGAGCTTATGGAAACCAAGGAAACAGTGACTACTGAAGTTGTTAATTTAAGTAACAAAAATGAAAAACTCTGCCAAGAATTAACTGAAATAGACCAGTTAGCACAGCAGTTAGAAAGACATAAAGAAGAAGTGCTTGAGACTGCCGATAAAGAACTTGGGGAAGCAAAGGTATGTCTGGGTTGTGGGAGTATTTGTTAATTCTACTGGAACATCGTGAGTTTAAGCTTCCTTGATATCTGATTTGGTCTTTTGGTTTGTTTCATAATTCAAGTTTTTCTGAAATATTGTTTATGCTCTCTAAATATGGGTGTGTTTCTGAAGCACACCTTTTCTTAGGATAACTCTCCAGATTTTGTCCTATTTTTCTTCAAGATTTTCGTCTCTGTCCTTTTTATCTCTGTATTGTGAGTAGGCTTTGAAAATATGTCCTCTGTGTCATCCTGTGCTCACGAGCCCTTTAAAAATATTTTCTGCAATAGTATATGTCCTTAAAATCTTTAAGTTGGTAGCTAACATTTTTCATCTTTAAGTTTAAACAGATATGAAAGGGAGCATGTGGCTGGTGTGTTGGGAGGAGCAGGCAACTTTTGATCTTGGGGTTATGAGTACAAGCCCCTGTTGAGTGTAGAGATTACTTAAAAAATAAAATCTTTAAAAAAATAAAATAAAATAAAATAAAAAAATAAAATCTTTAAAAAATAATTAAATAATAGATATGAAAGATATAATTTCCATTTTATTGTAAATACTCTTAAAACTGTCACATTGTTCTTTTAAACAAAGCTAGTAGAATGTAAATGACCCTTTTCTTCTTGAAATCTCCAGAGTTTTTCCTATTTTAACATATTTATACTTGAAGATCTTTTCATGATCACTCTATCAAACATCTCTGCAATAAAAAATATATAAATTGAAACTATATTTATTTAGAACTTGTTTAAATGTCCATAGTACTCAAAGTGGTCTGCAGATTCAGTACAATCCTTATCCAAATCCCAATGACATTTTTTATAGAAATGAAAAAAAGTTATAAAATTACTAAATCTCAAGAAACTGAGAATAGTCAGTGGAGCCTTAAAAATGAAGAATATAGGGATACCTGCCTAGCTCAGTTGGAAGTGCTCAGGGTCATTATTTTGAGCCCCATGTTGAGTATAGAGACTACCAGGAAAAAAAAAAAAAAAAACTTAAGGAGCACCTGAATGGCTCAGTCACTTGAACATCTACCTTTGCCTCAGGTCATGATCCCAAAGTCCTGGCCTGGATCCCAGCATCAGGGTCCCTGCTAAGCAGTTCCCCCTCTCCCTCTGCTTGCCACTGTCACTGCTTGTGCTCACTCTTCTCTCTGTCAAATAAATCTTTTAAAAAATAGTAAGTTTTTAAAAATAAGCTTAAAAAGAAAATGAACTTCATAATTATTGTAGTTTTAATTTTGTTTTTGTGGCTCTAGTTTCATTGCAACACTCCTATATCTTATTCCTCTCTTTTTCCACTTCATTTTGCATCTTCTATGTTCATGCATACAACATACTAAACATAGCTTCTCAAGTCCCATTGGCAGTGCTCAAGAATGACAGTTTGGCTCACAATAGGTTCCTGTTGGATCAAAATATTTTAATGTTGCCATTCAATGCTCTCATTTGATATATAGAGGTTCCACATTGGTAGTAGCAGGTGGAGGGAAATCAAATAAGATAGAAAAAGTAGGAAATGACCGTGCTATGAAAAGAACCCACAAATCAAGGTTCAAGGAAGGTCCTACAAATATATAGGTCCTACAGGTGTATATGAGAGGGCCCTCTTGTTTCAGATGTTACAAATAGCTCCCTGTAAGCATTTAGGATGCCAAGACTTTAAAGAGAAGCATGGACTTTGTCTTCTCTTTACTGAAATTGAGGCTTAAAACAGCTAAAGCCTCCCATCTCACTGGTGAGAAGGAAGACTAAAAAAATGACTTGGTCTTATTTGCAGTGTGACTCAGTGTGATAAGTATTCTTGACTTTTAGGTCTGTACTTAATAAGTTTTTTATTCCTAGAAAGAGATTAAAAGAAAGCTTTCTGAAATGCGGGATCTTGAAGAAACAATGGCAAAACTTCAACTGGTAAGTAGATGTCGTGTTAAATTGCCAGAAATTTTGATAAGAAGATTTGTATGCTATATTTTACATACATTTTTTGTTGAGATGTAATTTACACATTATAATATTCACTCTTAAGCATTTAATTCATTGGTATTGGTATAGTTATGAAGTGCTGCAGCCATTATGATCATCTAGTAACAGAACATTTTCATCACCCCAGAAAGAAACATCATACCCATTAGAAGTCACTCTCCATTTTCCTCTGCTCAGCCCCTGACAACTGCTAGTCATTCTGTTTCTATAGACTTGCATATTTGGACAGTTTGTACAAATGGAATTGTACAATATGTGGCCTTTTGTTTCTGGCTTCTTTCTTTTAGCACAGTGTTTTCAAATCTCATGCTTGTTGTAGCATGCATCCAAGTACTTTCTTTTTATGGCTGAGTAATATTCCATTGTACGAATGTATTTAATTTCACTTATGTTTTTATAATTCTTTAATTTCATATAGAGTAGATGGCAATTTGAATTTGGAAAACCTGTTAGGAATTTTATATTTTTTTAATTACTTCATGACTTGTCAGTTTACTAATATTAAAACTAGAAATTGATAATTGTTGAAGTTGTTGACTTTTATTAAAAGCACTCAGTCTAGGGTACCTAGCTCAATTGGAGCATGCAACTTTTTTTTTAGGATTTAATTTTATTTATTTTAGAGAGAGAACATGTGCACGAGTGGGGGGAGGAGCAGAGGGTGAGGATATCAAACAGTCTCCATGCTGAACACAGGAGTTTGTCAGAAAGCTCGATCTCACAACCCTGAAATTTTAACCTAAGCTAAAATCAAGAGTTGATCACTTAACCAACTGAGCCACCCAGGTGCCCCTGGAGTGCACAACTCTTGATCTCAGGGTTGTGAGTTCAAGCCCCATGTTGGGTATAGAGATTACTTAAAAATAAAATCTTAAAGAAAAGAAACACTCCTCTTTTAATAAGCTTTGGTAGTGCAAACCATTTTCCTAGATAATATTTGCTCTGATAGTCTTCAAATGAGAAAAATGGTAGTCTTCCCAGCATAAGCCTAGATCTAGCATATGGTTTTA
The DNA here is from genome assembly GCF_905146905.1 of Nyctereutes procyonoides. Classification (NCBI taxonomy): domain Eukaryota; kingdom Metazoa; phylum Chordata; class Mammalia; order Carnivora; family Canidae; genus Nyctereutes; species Nyctereutes procyonoides. The sequence continues at coordinate 6,910,391 of NW_026575021.1, read as the reverse complement.
TAGTCTAGAACTGACAGCATGTCTTGCTTCTAGGTAGAAACTCCTGGGTGGTCACCTAAAAAGTGATTAGGGATTTTTTAAATTTTTTACTTAAATTCAGTTTGCCAATATATAGGATAATACCCAGTACTCATCACATCATGTTCACTCCTTAATGCCTATCACCCAGTTACCCCATCCCCCCACCTACCTCCCCTTCTGCAACCCTTTGTTTCCCAGAGTTAGGAGTCTTTCATGGTTTGTCTTCCTCTCTAATTTTGATGATTGGGGATTTTTTTTAATAGCTTATTAAATTGGATGGGTTTCTTTCTTTTATTAAAAAAAAAATTTGTTTACTCATGAGAGACACAGAGAGAGAGAAGGCAGAGACACAGGCAGAGAGAAAGGCAGGATCCATGCAGGGAGCCTGATGTGGGACTCGATCCCAGGACCCCGGGATCACACCATGAGCCGAAGGCAGTTACTCAACTGCTGAGCCATCCAGGCATCCCTGGATGGGTTTCTTATATTAGAAACTAATACTAATACTAATTTTCAAGTTTTCTTATTATATATATAGTCTTAAACAGTGTATCAGCAACATTGTGGTGGCATAAGGAAAATTAAAAAATGCATCCAGGGCAGTCCAGGTGGCTCAGCGGTTTAACGCCGCCTTCAGCCCAGAGCATGATCCTGGAGACCCAGGATCGAGTCCCATATCAGGCTCCCAGCATGGAGCCTGCTTCTCCCTCTGCCTGTGTCTCGGCCTCTCTCTCTCTGTGTCTCAAATGAATAAATAAATAAAATCTTTTAAAAAAATGCATCCATTGTGATATGCTGGTACATTGTAGGTGCTTGAGTACTTGCTGATTTTTATATGCTCACTGTGAATCACAGTGGTTTCCCTTTTATTCACCTGCAGCTATTCAATTCAATATTGAATAACTGAATCAATTAAACCTGCAAAATATTGTCCTCTCTTTTTTTCTTTTGGATGGGGTCTACTCTTGAATCGCATCAGTCTTGTGAAATTCTTCCATGAGGTCAATAAACAGGAAGTAGATGTTTTGATGTTATTTTTCCTAACAACGTAAACTCTGTGAGGGCAGGGATTTTTGTTCACTGCCATTGTATGTACACTCTAAACAGTTGAGTGTGATTCATAATGCTTGTCTTGCCAAGTTTCAGTAGAATTGGCTGACAGTAAGATATTTTCTGACCTTTCTTATTTTTTCCCATTTATGCTATATTATGTATTTTTAAGATAAATGATATTAATAGCTTACATTTATTGAGCACTTGCCGTGTGCTAGACACTGTGCAGAATGCTTCATATCCTTAGTTTCATACTCACCAGTGAATCCTTGGTGTCCAATAATGCTCTTATCCCCATTGTGCAGTTGAGCCTGCAAGAATAACCAGCATAGTTACTGATACCTACGGTAGTCTTAAGCACTATGTCTTCATTCTGCCTTCCTTTAAAAGTAAGAAAGCTTTAAAACTTTTTATTGCACAAGTACATATTTGTTTTAAAAAGTAGGATAATATGCTAAACAAATTAAGAGAAAATAAAATCTAATAATTCTATTCAGAAAGGAGCACTGTTGATGTTTGGATTTTACGGTCCTTTTAGCCACAGTTGATAATTAACTTTAGTTGGAATTATATATTTGACTAACTAAAAGTGTTTGTGTATATATGAATTATTCTTAATTAAATGTACTTACCAAAATATATATTTTAAGCTTTATAATATTTTATAGAGTTGCTGGAAAACCTAATTATAGTATCAAAATTTGTAGGAATTAAACTTATGCCATAAAGAAAAGGAGAGACTGAGTGATGAACTACTTATAAAATCAGACCTGGAAACTGTCGTTCATCAGCTTGAACAAGAAAAGCAAAGACTTAACAAAAAAATGGAAAGTTTTGCAGTTACAGGTAAAATACAAAATGTTGATAACTTAAAAAGTGAATGTGATTTCCACCTGACTTATTATTTTTCTTAGTAATCTTTCATTCATTTGTTCAATAAATATTTGTGGAGTGCTTGTTATATACCAGAAACCATACTAGGTTTGGAATGGAAAACCTCTCTCCCTCAATGACCTTACAGGATTCTTTCATATTTTGACTAGTTGGTACAGGGAACCCTGCTTGAATATTTTCCAATAGAAGTATATCCTTTTTTGAGGCAGATAATGGAATTATTTAAGACTCAGAGGAAAACTAAAATTGTGAAAAATTGAAGTACAGAAATTGAAGCACTTGCATCACCTGAAAGAACACATTCTCATTCTCTTTCTCCTTTTCTCTCTCTTTTTCTCTCTTCATAGGGCAACTTTCTGCCAGGCACCAACCCTGAATGAGTTAGTTTAAGAAACATGTAAGAATTTATCCACTCATCCATCCATTCGACAAACGTTTATGAGCCTGTTGTATGCCAGGCTCTGTTTTGGGTACTGGAGAATATGATGGTAAACAAAATACACAAGGCCCCTGCTCTTGTGGAGCCTTTGTTCTAGTTAGACAAATTAGCAACACATAAATGAACAAGCCAATTTTAGATGATAAGAGGTATTAAAATGGGGGAAGATGTGCTAGAATTGACTGACCTGAAGTCTCAGAGACAAGACACCAGCCAAATAAAGATTTGGGGCAGTTTTTTCCAGGCAGAAGGAATGGTAAGAGCAGAAGCCTGGTGCTGTCAAATTCCCATGTGTCTTCAGAAGTAAAAGAAAAGCCAGTGTATTATATTATAAAGAGGCTATATCTTAGGCTCTTCAGCATCCATGTGGATAATCTCTTTGACCTCTTCTCCACTTACTGGCTGTATTTCTTGAGTGCATTACTTAACCTCTCTATGCTGTCCCAAGGGTTACCGATGGCAACTACCCAAAGATTGTTCTGAGGATTAAATGGATTAATACGTTAAACTGCTTTGACCTACGTATGTAAGTTTGCAGTTTACTTCCTTTCATACTTAGCTGTAACCTGTCATTTCTGCATGGTCCTTCATGTCTGAAATTCCCTACTTCTCTGTGCTGCAAAAGTATCAGCCTGCCAAAAATCCTACCACAAGTCAACCAAAATATTTACCTTTTACACGTTTACACATGAGCAGCTAAGTACTGGCTGTGTGTGCACCCAACACATCAGTAGCACTATAAAATTTTTTTTTTAAGATTTTATTCATTTATTCATGAGAGACACACAGAGAGAGAGAGAGAGAGGGAGAAGCAGGCTCCATGCAGGAAGCCTGACATGGGACTGGATCCCAGGTCTCCAGGATCACGCCCTGGACCAAAGGCGGTGCTAAGCCGCTGAGCCACCGGGGCTGCCCAGTAGCACTATAAATTAGATAGTCCTGAACTTGAGCAGCACTCTTGATAATGTATGGAAATCTTACTCTATGTTTCTTACCACTTGATCTCCTACTCTCTGCAGGGAACATTTCACATGTTTTCCATTCTCAGTAAACTTAGGAATCTCATTCCACTTCCCATTCTGAGTGGGCGATCTTCAGGTTCCCTAAGAGCATGGAAGCCATCAGGGAGACCTTCTGTCAGTTTCCTGTCCCAAGATCTTTGTCCATTTTTATCTTCCCTCCTGTTACTGTGGAAGTGTGTCCCTCTTAGGAAAGGCCACTGCTTCCGTCTGTTCTCTGGATCCTACCCTCTCTAATTTTAAAACCTTGCATATTATCTTTTTTCCATAACTTTAGCCTGTACTGTTTTTGTCCATTGGCATTTTTTTAAAAGATTTTATTTATTCATGAGAGACAAAGAGAGAGGCAGAGACATAGGCAGAGGGAAAGCTGGCTCCCTGTGGGGAACCCAATGCAGGACTCAATCCCAAGACCCCAGGATCATGCCCTGAGCTGAAGGCAGATGCTCAACCACTGAGCCACCCAGGCATCCCTGTCCATTGGCATTTATTTATTTATTTTTAAGATTTTATTTATTTATTCATGAGAGAAACAGAGAGAGAGAGAGAGAGAGGCAGAGACACAGAAAGAGAAGCAGGCTCCATGCTGGGAGCCCGATGCGGGACTCGATCCCAGGTCTCCAGGATCACACCCCAGGCCAAAGGCAGCGCTAAACCACTGAGCCACTCAGGGTTCCCCAGGCATTTAAACATACTCTGATATGTCTCCTAAGGCAAGGGAAACAAAAGCAAAAATGAGCTTTTGGGACATCAAAATAAAAGGCTTCTGCACAGCCAAGGAAATGGTCAACAAAACTAAAAGGCAACCTATAGAATGGGAGAAGATATTTGTAAATGATACATCTGATAAAGGATCAGTATCCAAAATTTATAAAGAACTTATAAAACTCAACACCAAAAAACAAACAATGCAGTTAAAAAATGAATAGAAGACATGAATAGATATGTTTCCAAAGAAGACATAGAGATGGCCAACAGACACATGAAAAGCTGCTCATAGGGCAGCCCTGGTGGCGCAGCGGTTTGGCGCCGCCTGCAGCCTGGGGTGTGATCCTGGAGACCCGGGATCCAGTCCCGCATCGGGTTCCCTGCATGGAGCCTGCTTCTCCCTCTGCCTGTGTCTCTGCCTCTCTCTCTCTGTGTCTATGAATAAATAAATAAAATTTAAAAACAAAACAAAAAGAAAAGCTGCTCATAATAAAAATCTGTAGCTGAAAAAAGAAAGAAAGAAAGAAAAGCTGCTCATCATCACTTACCATCAGGAAAATACAAATCCAAACTATAGTGAGATATCACCTCACATGTGTCAGAATTGCTAAAATCAGTAACACAAAAAACAACAGGTGTTGGTGAGGATTTGGAGAAAGGGGAACCCTCCTATACTGTTGATGAGAATGTAAACTGAAGCAGCCACTGTGGAAAACCATGTGGAGCTTCCTCAAAAAGTTAAAAATAGAACTACCCTATAATCCAGCAATCACACTACTTAGGTATTTACCCAGAGAACACAAAAATACTAATTCAAAGGGATATATGCACCCTGATGTTTACTGCACCATTATCTACAATGGCCAAATTATGGAAACAGCCCAAGTGTCCATCAACTGAAGAGTGGATAAGGAAGAGGTGGTATATATACATATAATGGAATATCACCACAAAAAAGCATGAAACCGTGCCATTTGCAACAACATGGATGGAATTTGAGAGTATTATGCTAAGTGAAATAGAGAAAGACAAATACCATGTGATTTCACTAATGTAGAATTTAAGAAAACAAATGAGCAAAGGGGAAAAAAGAGAGGCAAACCAAGAAACAGACTCTTGGGGCACCTGGCTGGCTCCATCAAAAGAATGTAACATGTGACTCTTGATATCAGAGTTGTGAGTTTGAGCCCTACAGTGGGTGTAGAGATTACTTAAAAATAGAATAAGAAAAAGAAAAAGGAAACAGACTCTTAACTTTAGAGAACAAACTGGTGGTTGCCAGAGGTGAGGTGGGTAGGTTGATGGGGGAAATAGGGGTTAGGGATTAAGGAGTGCACTTGTCTTGATGAGCACTGGACGATGTATGTAAGTGGTAAATTACTGTACACATGAAATTAATATTACAGTGTATGCGAACTAACTGAAATTAACAAGAAAACATACTTACCCTTTTCCCGATCTATAACAAAAACTGTGACCTACTCCCCTCCAGACACCCTTTTCTCCTTTTCGCATCTTTAACATCTTGAAAGGTGATCCACACTTGCTGTATCTGCCCAGTAGTACTGTTAGCTCCTCAAGGACTCCAGTTGTCTTCTGTTCCCACCCACTACCTGAGGTGCTCTTGGAAAGGCTTCCTTCATTCCCGTTATGCTAAATGCAGTGGACACTTTTCTTCATTAATTTATTTGACTTCTTAGCATTTAACCCAATTGCCCATTCCTTCCCCCTCTCCTACTTCTTAACTCTCTAGTCACTCCTTGGGATGAATTTGCCATTTCATCCTCTGGATTGCATTACATGCTATTCTTTTGTAGATTTCATCTTACTGCACACTTAGAATAATTGTTTGATCTTGGCTATGTTTTTCATACTTGTATCCGATAGCTAGTGCTGGGCATAGAATAGATGCTCCATAAATACCTGTCGAATGAATAAAAGAAGAGAGGAAAGTGAATCAGAATATGTCTTGAAAATCATATGCTTCAGAGTTAAATTAGATTGAACTATGTGAAATTACCAGTATTAGGCTACTTTTGAATCATGAAAAGGTAACTGTTGTGGTAAAAGTTAGTAGTTTTGCTTATTTGGAGAAAGATGAATTGTTTTGATCTCTTTGTGTAATATTGTATTAAATTCAAGCTTCCTGTTAAAAATCATGCATATTATGATTAATTGCTTATAGATAAAATTTCCTTTAATGCATTTTCAGGTCACCAGAAAGTACCAAATGGTAGTTTATTACATCACTCTATAGTACTAAATGGTACCCATCCCTGTAATAAGACAAAAGTAGGACGACTTTGACTTACTAGATTTTATTTAAACTTTTAATGTTGTTTGTGCTCTTTTTCCTCATTTTTCTCAATATTTGCTTCTTTGATATCAGCCAGTGATAGGTAATATACAAAAGTTAATGATTTTTAGTAGTTTGTATTCTAAAACTTACTAAAATAATGTTTTGGCTAATCATACAATTTATATGCAACACTTTTAACATTTAATTTACTTACAGAAAGAGAACTTACTCTGGAAGTTGAAAGGATGAGGCTAGAACATGGAATAAAACGTCGAGACAAGTCACCCTCTCGTTTAGATACATTTCTGAAAGGTATAGAGGAAGAACGAGATTTTTACAAGAAAGAGCTAGAAAGACTCCAACATATAATACAGCGAAGATCTTGCTCTACAAATTATTCTACACGTGAAAAAATTCCAATATTTAAAACACTAGAAAAGGTAATATCTCTCTTTAAGGATGATTGATAATCAGGAGTGTATCTTTATGAACAAACTTTCTCGGTGTTATTGTATTAAATATAACTTTATTCATACTTGTTTTTTAAAAGTTTTTCTTGGGGCGCCTGGGTGGCTCAGTCGGTTAAACATCTGACTCTTGATCTCAGCTCAGGTCTTGATCCCAGGGTCATGATTTCAAGCCCTACATTGGGCTCTATGCTGGACATGGAGCCTACTTAAAAGCGTGGGGAGTTGCGTGCACCTGAGTGGTTCTTTCGGTTAAGTTTCCACAGACTCTTGATTCTAGCTCAGGTCATGATCTCAGAGTTGTGAAATTGAACCTTGAGTCAATCATGCTTAACATGTTAAGCATGGAGCCTGCTTAAGATTCTTTCTTTCTCTCTCTCTCTGCCCCTCCCTGTCACTCGCTCATGCTGTCGCGTGCACTCTCTCACTTTCTTTCTCTTAAAAAAAAAGTTTTTCTTAATTTTGGTATTTGTTTTCTTACATGACCTATACTATGTTAGTAAAAACACATAGAAACACTGCATTTATTAGGAAAACTACTTAACAAAGTGTAACATACTGATTTTTGGAAATTAAGGAAAGATTGAATAGCTTAGGTGTGTAGGGTAAGTACAGGGACATCTGGGCTTCCAGAAACTAGAACCAGTAATTCATGCTACTGGATGTTTCCTTTCTTTCAGTCCATTATTTTGGGAATCAGCTGCATTTCTCTTTCAAAGCAGAGTGGCTTTGTCCACATGGCAGACATGCCATTTCCAGGCTTGGACTAGTCAGAAGGGCGGGTCACATTGTGCACACCATGTTAACCATGCAACAGGAGAAGATAGAGTATGGAAGTGAGTGCAGGGCAGACTATCCCATTTGTCTACTACAACCACATTGACAAGTTGGTAGTCTAAAGATGTGTATTAGGTAAAGTTAACCATGTTTCATGAGAGATTAAAATCATGTATCTCTGTTTTCGGTCCTAATTATTTTCAGTGTTTTCTGAATATCATTTGAATTCTTCATTAAGGTTTTTCTTTTTTTTAAAGCTTTAGAGCTATAGGAATCCTGGCTTATGAGGCTTATGACTTTTATCCATAACATTATCCACACACTGGATAAAATTAGGGGAAGTTGGGAGTAAAATTAAAACTCAGAACATTTAAAATGTTTAAAAATATCAAGTCGCTGTGATATATACATGAAGATACTAGGTTTAAAAATTTCAGACTTGACTGAATTTATCAGTTGCATCATTTCTTGAAGATCCCATGTCCATTGTAAAATGGTTTGGAGTTTTCTGATTAGACTTTTTTTAACCTCATTGGCTAATGGGTGAATTTGATTTATAGGTGTTAGTAAAAACACAATGCTATGTTAACTGTTATAAGCAGAATGAATTGTTGGGAAAATACTGTATAAGTTAATTTATGTGTTACTGAGTTGTTTTTTAAGCATATATACTTAGGACTCAGAAAATGTTAGTGAATTGATCACCTTCATTGCATAGGAGCATCTTCCATAAAAGGTTGCTTGATCAAGTATTTATTAAATAAAAACTGAGTAGGCAAATATCTCAAAACTTTTAACCTAAATATTTGACTTCTCCATATGGATTCACAGTTAAAAAACGAGATTTTTTAAGGTACTGGTAAAATTAGAAGAGATTTTTATCCCCTTCAACTTAGGTATTTTCTTACAATGTTCTAATGATACCTGATACAGATAAATAATTCATTTTCTAAAGTTTAGAAAGATAGGATGCTCAGAGCATTTTAGAATTCCAATAATAAGTTCCAGGAATGGTAGGGAATAGTAGGTGTGTACATGAGTGACGGTGGTGGAATGTAGACTGTTGTGAGTTCGGGGCACTAGAGAATGCGTCCTCGCCTAAACTTGGGTATTTTAAACATGTTTAGAAACCATATAGCACACAACAAAGACCCCTATAAAGCTGGATTTGGTACACTCTATGGGTTTTCAGCTCCTGCTTTATTGCAAACGGTTAGACACAGTTTCTTAGGATTGCAATAACTCAGAAAAAAATACTGACATTTTTAGTGTCAGTGATCTTTGTCAAAAATACACCTGTTGGTTCTCTGCTGTCTGTGGGGTGAGCACTGCCTCCTTTCTCCTTGTACTTGTACTCACTATGGTTTCCATTGTGAGTTTCAAGTATAGTATAATAGGGCTTTGGAGTTGGAGACCTGATAGAAGTTCCCACTCTACAAATTGCCTTTATGATCTTGGACAAGTTACTTCACGAAATCCCTGTTTTCAAAGATTAGAGATAATAAGGTCCCAGCATAACAGCTAGTTCCTTATAAATATCGTATTCTTTATTGTTTATTTGCTGGTTCAAAGCACATCAGGTCTAGGTAGAAAGTTTGGTTCAGTTCAACAGGTACATGTTGAGTCGTGCTCTGAATGAGGCATTGGACTTGAGATAAAGAAGACATAGTCTGTATGCTTATAACCTTTAGTATTGTACATATATGTGCATGAGCTTGTGTGTAGGTATCAGGGACAATGGCGTGGTAAAAGAATTATTAACAATTACATATGAACACAAGTATAAGTATCTGCATATTTATGTCAATCATGATATATTTAGAAAAGACCCAAGAGTCCCTGCTTAGGAAGACCAGTAAGTGATTTTGGAGAATTCATGTGTTTTAGGTACCATGCTAAGCGCTCAAGATGTAGTCAGACCAGATACCTACTGTGACACTCACTGAGCTTACATTTTAGTAGTAAAGACGTATAGTAAACACACAATCATGTTAACTTTATAAGCTCATTTATAGTAAGTGTTGAAGAGTCAGAAGACTCCTTAGAGAAAGTGACATTTAAGCTGAGACCTAAACAGTAATGAAAATAGACTGTCAAATCTTTTTTTTTTTAATGTCCTAACTTTATTTACAACCAGACTCCTCACTCCCACTCATCCAGATCCTCAGCGTAGCTCTAGGGGAGAAGCTGGATAAGCAGTGACACTTCTGCCAAGCTTAGAGCTCAGGAAGATGTGCAGGGTGAGCCCCTCACTACTTCTGGACTTTTTTCCTGGCTGCTGAATTTTATCAACCATGGCCCCATCTGTGATGCCAATGCAATGGGACAGGACAAGGCTCAGCTCTACCTCATTCCAGTACTCAATGACCACATCTGCAGGACTGTCAAATCTTTATTCACGGAGTCTCCTTTTCTAAAATCTATGCAAACCACCTCCTTTTTATAAGATATTTTTATGTATAGTTAGGTTACAGATTTTCTTTTAGTTACCTAAGCCATAATTAAGTCCTCAAACCTTAATATGCTTTTGTCCTGTAAAATATTTTATCCTTTAATGTATCCAGGTAATTAATCTTGTCCATTATACCCTGATTTTGCCCTGTTTAGCCCTGTTTAACAAGTGAATAACTTAACTTCCAATTGGCAGTTTAGGAGTACCTCACACATACCACGTCTACATTGGATATAGTTATGTGCACAGGAGAATAGTGAGTAACGTATATAAAATGCTTTCCAGTGTACCAGATTATCAGATTATTTCTACCTGGGGCATCTGCATTTAGTACTTTAATATTAAGATATCTTACATCTCCTCAGGGTCATGAGATCAAGCACCGTAGTCAAGCTTGGCTGGGCATGGAGCCTACTTAAGATTCTCCCACTCCCTCTGCTCCTCCCGTCCTCACACTCTCACTCTGCCTTTAAAAAAAAACAAAAAACAAAAAAAATAAAAACATATATATATTTATGTATATATACCTTAGATGCCAAGTCTACATTTATCACCTTTATTTTCCACAATAGTCATGAAGATAGTGGATCTTTTGAATGAAATAATAGGCATCATCCTGTTTTAGAAATGTTGAAAGTATTTGCTTATTTGGTGAACATCCTTAATGTATATTGCCTGGTAGAAATATTTATCTCATTGCAAAAATAGACTTCACATAGGTTGGAGCTGGGATGGTTGTGGAGGTTGTTGGTGTGGCTGGGAAATTGATCTTAGATTTGGTTAGAAAGCACTGAGGAATATGCTAGACCATAATAGTTACTTGCATAGAGTGAGCAGACATGCACATGCCATCCTAGTCCTTCCCCTGGAGAGAGCTGTAAACTAGGGGTTCCCAACAATTAGCATGCATGCGAATCACTGGGAGGGTTTGATAAACTGTAGTTACTAGCCCTATGCCCACAGTTTCCGATTTAGTATGTCTGGAGTGGGCCCACAAACTTTCATGTCTAACAAATTCCTAGATGCTGCTGATGCTTCTCCTCTGGGAAGTACACTTTAGTTACTACCATTAGAAACAAATCCAGGAGAATGACAGTTGAAGTGTATGACAGGATCTGATCAAGTAGTATCATTGGTAGCGGGGTCCCTTCCTGGGCATTTGAAGGCCAGGAAATTTGCCCCGATACTGCCTGCACTCTCATCTTCTCTCATTATGGATAAAAAATTGTGTTCTTTTTGTCTGTTAACATTCAGTCACTGTCATTACCAACATCCTGTGATGACCATATGGGTGATAATTATAACAAGTAATAACTTGTTTTTAAATTATGTTTCAGGGTGATTATAACTCAGAAATTCATCTGATTACAAGAGAAAGAGATGAACTTCAGCGCATGCTGGAAAGATTTGAAAAACATATGGAAGATATACAGTCCAATGTTAAGCTATTGACAGCAGAAAGAGATAAACTAAGTGTCTTATATAATGAAGTAAGAAATTGGTTAAGCTGACAGATTATATAGAACAAGTTAACTATAAGGGAACCAGTATAAATCTTTTAAATTACTGTAATATATGGACCTTGTGATATTCCTTTATAATTAGAATTATCTAAATACGGTAGTAGTTTCTATTATTGTCCTGTTCCCAAAGCAGAGATTTCTATTACTCTTCCACATTTATTTTTCCTCTTTTCTAGTCTATCTATGTGTCAAGTCTGTTAGAAAAAATCTCCTAAAGCTACCTGGAACAGGTCTTAGCCTGACTCTGAGCTAAGTTTATCCTTGGGATTCAGACATGTTAGGAATGTATCAAACAGTGGGTAGCACCCACGATTTGGGTATATAGGATATTAAGGACTTAGCCCATAATTTAAAAAAACTCTGAGGAAGAGAGAATTGATACAGGTTGGCCCAGTTACAAAGCCTCAGTTATCAGAGAGCAAGGTGAGTCTGTGCAGACCATAGTGTTTAAGTTTGTTCTATGCCAATTTCCCATGAAGTTCTACTTTGAAAGAGGGAGAGGGACATGAAAGATAACAGGTAAAGTTGAAAAGCTATTTTTACTTTTGGAGCTTTTTTTTTTTGGAATCTGCAGTTGCAAATTGATTAATTTCTGGGCTCTCCCCACTGTTGGCTTGGATTTCAGCTTTCTTGGGTCTGCTTACTTAATTACTTATTGTCCATCTGCTGTCTAGTTACTGAAATGTGGTAGCTGGCATTTCCCCTCAATCTCCTTGTCATATGGGGTTTTCGTCGTCGTCATTTTAATCCTTTTCCTCATTTTGTTGGGATTTGGGAAGAGAGCAAAGGTAGCATGTTAGTTTGCCGGGGTTTTTTTTTTTTTTTTTTTTCCTTTGGAGTATATCCAAAGTGTTTTTATTTATATCTTTTAATTCTTTAAAGGCTCAGGAACAGTTACATGCACTAAGACAAGAGTCCGCCCAAACCACAGTCTCCCATAATATCATTAGTCTTATGGAAAAGGAAAAAGAACTTGCATTATCTGACCTAAGAAGGATTATGTCAGAAAAAGAAGCTTTAAAAGAAAAGTTAAAGGTAAGTTATAAGATCAACTTATTTTTGAAAGGTAATTTATAGATAGTTTTCCTCTGAAGTGATTGTTTAGAATGTATGGCTAGATAAAGTGGTTGGCAAACAATGACACATGAACCAAATCCAGACCATTATGTTTTTTTATGACCTATCTGCTAAAAATGTTTTTTACATTTTTAAGTCATTGAAAACCTATAAAAAGAAGAGTATTTCATGACATGAGAACTATGAAATTCAAATATCATCGTCGGTCAACGTGATTGGAATACCAAGCTCATTTGTGTACCATAGTATTCTGTGTGGCATCTGTTGTGCCACAGTGGCAGAACTGAGCGTTTGCAGCAGAAACTGGCCCACGAAGCCTAAAATGTTTATTATCTGGTTCTTTAGAGAACCTCTGATCTCAATAGGAAGTTCTTTCCTCATGTGGAAGGACCTTAACCTTTTTTTTTTTAATCTAAAGCAACTTGACTGAGTTATTCACATACTGTTCAGTTCACCCATTTAAAGTATACAGTTCAGTGGTTTTTAGTATATTCAGAGACTTGTTCAGCCAGCCTATCACCACAATTTTAGAGCATTTTCATTACGTTGAAAAGAAACCCTGGAACCTGTTAGCAGCTGTTCTCCATTGTGCCCTGGCCTCCCCAGGCCTCGGTGATCACTGAGCTACTTTCCATCTCTGTAGATTTGGTTACTCTGAACATTTCATATAAATTGAATCCTTTTCTATGTGGTTTTTTTTATCTCTGGCTTCTCTCACTTTGCATGTTTTCAAGTTCATCTATGTAGTATGTATCAATACTTTATTCCTTTTTATTGTGGAATAATACTCCATTGTATGGATAGACATTTTAATTTTCATTGATGTGGTTTCTACTTGACTATTATAATAATGATGCTTTGAGCATTCGTGTACAACCATTTGTTGTTGTAGGTTTTCATTATTTTGAGTATATACCTAGGTTCATATGATAGCCATAACCATTTGAGCAACTGCCAGTCTATTTTCCAAAGCAGCTGTACCATTTATATTTCACCAGCAGTATTTAAAAGTTCTAATTTGGGATGCCTGGGTGGCTCAGCAGTTGAGCGTCTGCCTTTGGCTCAGGGTGTGATCCTGGGATCCCGGATCAGGCTGCTTGCAGGGAGCCTGCTTTTCCCTCCGCCTATGTTCTGGGTCTCTCTCTCTCTCTCTCTCTCTCTCTCTCTCTCACTCTCTCTCTCTCTCTCTCCCCCTGGCTCTCATGAATAAATAAAATCTTTAAAAAATAATAATAAAAGTTCTAATTTCTCTGCATCCTCACCAACACTTGTTATTATGCCTTCTTTATTACCATCATGCTGGTAAATGTGAGGTACTATCCATTGTGGTCTTGATTTGCATTTCCTTGGTGGCTAATGACATTGAGCATCTTTTCATGTGCTTATTTGTCCATTTGTATATCTTTGGAGAAATGCCTATTCAAATGTCAACAGAATCCATTGGATTATTGTCTCTTTGTTATTGAACTGTCCAAGTATTCTATGTCTTGGTAGGAGCTCCTTATCAGTTACATGATTTACAAATACTTTCTCCCATTCTGTGGTTTGCCTTTTCATTTTCTTAATGAGAAGAGTTTTTAATTTTGATAAAGTCCAGTTTATATATATTTTTTGTTGCTTGTGTTTTTGGTGTCCTATTTAGGGGCAATATTTTACATTTTCTTTTATAAAATCAAAAAATGTGTGAATGTACAAAAAACATTAAACAGTTCTTGTAACATGATAAGAACGCAACATTAGCTGTTACTGTTACTTTTATGGATTCTTAGTTTACTTCCAGTAAATACTATTGAATTAATGCTTGGAAATTAGCAGCTCAGGTTAGCAATAAGAACATTTAAGCATTATAAGGTAGTCTTTATGTCATACATTTTCAGTTAAAATTTTATCCCAACAAAATACTTTTAATTGAGATCTTTTGGAATACTGCCTTGCAGAATGTGCTTTCTTATAAAAATAAGTGTTAAAATTACCAAATGGAAAACTTCTATGCAGTATGACAGCTTTTAGCATAAGGTACTGATTTATTCTTTTCCATATTCGTTGAAAGGACCAAGGAACGTAGAAACAGGATTTTAAAATGCAGTAGTACTGAAAGCTCAGAATAAGTGATATTTATATTACCAGAATCTTTCTAGATTTACTTAAAAACTAGTCATCTCAATCCTTAAGCATCTAGTAGTTTCCTGTTATTTGACTACCCACCCAGTTGGCAAACCAAGTATCATCACTCACTCCTCTCTCCTGTAAAGCAGTTTTCTCTCAATTACCAAGTCCTACGTGTGCTGCCTCTTAAATAATAATTAACATTTGTTAAGTTCTTTTCACGTGGGAAACTCTGTTCTAAGACTTTTCACGTGAGCTGTCTCAGTAAATGTTCACAGTTGACTTTTCAGATAGCTAATGCTTACAGATGTGGTCTCTGAGTTACAGCGAGTTTAAATGATTTGCCCAAGATGACTTAACTATATAGTCACATGGAGTCTGGATCCTGAGCTCCAGTTAGTTTCTCTTGAATCTATGTACTTCTTTCCACTCCCCTGCTCCATCCCATTCTGGCCATTATTCTCTCCCAGCTGCATTAGTATGTCAGCAGCCTCCCAAATGTGTATTTTACACTGAAGGCAGAATCACCTTTCAGAGATATAAATGTGATCAGATCGCTTTTTATTTAAAATCTGTGAACTGTTTTCAAAGACTTCAGTGATTGGCTTTTGCTTACTTGGAGGTCTAGCTTCTTTTCCCCAAACTCATCTCTCCCGGTTCCCATACCTCATTTTCTCAACTCCAAGTCCCCAATTTTCTACAAAGGCTATTGAAAAGTGTTTCACTCCTTACAGTACTTTCAACTGGCTAACTCCTATTCATCCTTTAGAGCCAGGTTAAACATTTCCTCGTGCAGGAAATGAACCCTAGACTCTAGATTCCCTTTCAGTATGGTGCCATATAGCTCATTTTCCTAGCGGAATATTCATGGTTTAACTATAATATCTTATTTAAGGTTGTCTTATCTACTAGGCTTTAGTAACTATAATGTCAGAGGCTTTATCCATTTTACTTACTGTGTATTCTTAACATCGTGCTTGGTGCTTGGTATGCAGTATGTCCTTAATACTGATTGAATGATTTAATAAAAAATGCATGCACCATAGTGACCCTTCCAACCAGATATATGATCCAAACATCAGGTGTCTTTATTTGTTTTTAATTAATAACATTGATAGAAGTATGAATCTGCACTAGAAAAATTCTCAGGGAACACCAGCTTATATAATTTATCCTATACTTTAACATCAGCAAGAATTGGATAAGGTAACCTGACCAAGAAATAGTAGTTGTGTTTTACACTGTTGACTAGCCTATTCTTGAAATTTTGATCTCTTGTACGGCCCTGTAGAATTCTTTCCTATATCTTTGTGATCTCATCTTTTCTTCTTTGCCCTTTGTTCCTCTGACATGTCTCATAAGGGCATACTCCTGATCATACTTAACTTGCTGTTTTTTTTCCTTTTATAGTTGTACTACTGGAGTGGTCTATGTAAATCTTTAAAAACAAATCCATGCCATTCTGTGTCTTCTATTACAAGCACACATGGAGATAGTATATAAGGATAAAAAATTCTTGTCCTTTTTTTTTTTTCAACCAAAAGCATCATTATTATAAAATGTCTAATGATTTTCTTTCTAAAACCTTTCTATGTCATAAAAAGACAAATAGAATTGTACTGTAGACTTGCATTACTTTGCTAATTTTGTTATCTGGTGTGAATGAACATCTTCTGTAAAATTCTTTTTCAGAATCTCCAGGAAATGAGTATTTTTGAAAAATCAAAATTAGAGAAAACTATTGAACATTTGACATGTGTTAATCATCAGGTAATTAACAAACTGGATTTGGGATAAATTATATTGTATGGCTAACTATTTCAATTACAGTTTCAGCATGTTATATATTTTTAAAGTTACAAAATAGTATGCTAATTTAAAAATTAAAAAAAAAAACAATATGCTAGAGATGCTGTGTAACGGTGATTAGGAGTATATACTCTGAAGGCTGATTACTTGGGTTCATATACTTTTTTGTCACCCATTACCTGTAGACAAGCTACTCAAACTTTCCATCCCTCAGTTTACTTGTAAAACGGAATGGTGCTAGTACTTACTTCTTAAGTTTTTATGAAGATTAAACTAGTTAATACACGTCAAGAACTTGGAAGAGTCGCTGACCTGTAGTAGAGCACTCAGTAGGTGTTAGTTACGATTATTGTTGTTTGTTAAAGATCAGGCATAGAGGAAAAAATGAAATTCATTTTCATTCCTTATTGCTCTCTAAAATATAATTTTTTAACAAATGTTTATGTGTTCTCACAGTCCTTTGTTTTCTTGGTGTTTTGTTTTGGCTAGTTTCCTTTACTATATCTTAAATGTTTTTATTTACCATGTCTACGAATTCTATCATCTGTTTCTATCAACTTTGGGTCAGTTGATTTTTTTTCTGCTCATCATGGGTTACATTTTCCTGATTCTTTGTATGTTTGGTTATTTTAGATGTCAGACATTATGAATTTTACCTTCTTGGTTGCTGGATAACTTGTATTCCTTTTTTTTTTTTTTTTTGGATAACTTGTATTCCTATAAATACTCTTGAGGTTTGTTGTAGCATACAATTAGATCAGATGGAAATAGCTTGAGTCTTTCAGTTTTGCTTTTAAGCTTCATTAGGTGGGATCAAAGTAGCATTTAATCCTGGACTAATTTTGTTTTGTTACTAGGACAAAACCGTTTTGAGTACCCTACCTATTGCCCCATGAATTAAAAGGTTTTCAAATGACTGAAGGGAACAAGAATTACTTTGACTTTGTCTTAGTTCTTTCTCTGGCGTTAACTTCCTCAGTGTTCTGTTCAACTGAACATTTAAAGGACACCTTTTACAGATCTCTGGAGATCTGTCTGTGTAGCTCTCCTCCAGTATCTGCCTAACTGCCTTAGCCTCCCCTGACATTCAGTTGTCTTCTGAACTTAGGGGAACCACCAGGCTTCACCTGAGTTCCTTTCCTTATGCCACAGCCTAGAAATTCTTGAAGCAGTAAGCTGAAGCAATCGTAGGGCTCATCTTATTTGTTTCTTGTCCCTCAGGGTCAGTGTCCATCACTGCCTGATGCTCAGTGTCTTGAAAACCATTGTTTCATGTATCTTGTCCTATTTTTAGTTATTTCAAGTAGAGGGGTCCCTGTCACTCCAGCTTGTCCAGAGGTTGAAAGTGAGAATTAACTGAAAAATGTATCTAAAGTACTAGAGGGAGGGGATTCCTGGGTGTCTCAGCGGTTTAGTGTGCCTCCTTTGGCCCAGGGCGTGATCCTGGAGTCCCAGGATCAAGTCCCACATCAGGCTCCCTGCATGGGGCCTGCTTCTCCCTCTGCCTGTGTCTCTGCCTCTCTCTCTGTGTCTCTCATGAATAAATAAATAAAATCTTTAAAAAAAAATAAAGTACTAGAGGGACGCCTGGGTGGCTCAGCAGTTGAGCATCTGCTTTCTGCCCAGGGTGTGATCCTGGAGACCCAGGATTGAGTCCCACATCGGGCTCCCTGCATGAAGCCTGCTTCTCTCTCTCTCTGCCTAGGTCTCTTTCTCTTTCTCTGTGTGTCTCATGAATAAATAAATAAAATCTTTTAAAAAAAATAAACTACTAGAGGTCATTGGAAGGAGACTAGGATATAGCAAATGTAAAATAAGTCAAAGCCTTAGAGAATAAAGTGAGAAAGTATAACATACATTTAGCCAAAATTCTAGGAGAATGTAATAGAATGTGTGAGAGAGGCAGTATTTGAAAAGATAATGAC
This sequence comes from Nyctereutes procyonoides, assembly GCF_905146905.1. Classification (NCBI taxonomy): domain Eukaryota; kingdom Metazoa; phylum Chordata; class Mammalia; order Carnivora; family Canidae; genus Nyctereutes; species Nyctereutes procyonoides. Next base: position 6,891,822 of record NW_026575021.1, on the reverse strand, counting down.
TGATAATTTTATAGCTATTCTAAAACCACAGGAATTCTCTGATTCAAAATGCACAGTGAGGAATTCCTGGGTGGCTCAGCAGTTGAGCATCTGCCTTCTGCCTTCGGCTCAGGGTGTGATCCCTGGGTCCTGGGATCAAGTTCTGCGTCACGTTCTACACAGGGAGTCTTCTCCCTCTGCTTGTGTCTGCCTCTCTCTATGTGTCTCTCATGAATAAATAAAGTCTTTTAAAGAAATGCACAATGAAAAATGCCCTGGAAGTATGACAGATCCAAAGAAGAAAAAAGAAAAGAAAAATCCATACCATTTTAATAGAGATAAGATACTTATGTAGTAATTTGCTGAATCTTTATAGAAAATATAATACCTTGTTGAAAGTCATTAAAGACCTAAATAAGTGAAGAGCTATATCAGGTTTATAAAAAAGGCGACAGACATCATATTTATAAAAAAAATATAAATTATCCCCAAATTGATCTATAGAATTGATATAGTTCCAGATGAAATCCCAAGATGTGTGTGTAAATTGACAATGGATTTTAAATTTTACATGGAGGGGATCCCTGGGTGGCTCAGCGGTTTGGCGCCTGCCTTTGGCCCAGGGCGCGGTCCTGGAGACCCGGGATCAAGTCCCGCGTTGGGTTCCCAGCATGGAGCCTGCTTCTCCCTCTGCCTGTGTCTCTGCCTCTCTCTCTCTCTCTCTAGGTCTATCATGAGTAAATAAATAAATCTTTAAAAAAATAAATAAATAAATTTTACATGGAAACGGAGCTAAGAATCACAAAGAAATTTTAAAGAAGATCTTGGTGTAGAACTTAGCCTACTGGATGCAAAGACTTTACAGTTAATAATTAATACATAATGGTAGTTCACAAAGATTAAAGGAAAATGGTAAAAATCCAGTAAAGAGTAAACCCACAAATACATGAAAACTTTATCTATCAAGGACTCAGATCGGTGAGAAAAGATTATACATCAAATATACCATACCCAAAAATCAGTTCAAGGTTATTTGCAACCTTGAATGTTCAAGAAATAGCTATAGTTTTTGAAAGAAAATATAGGAGATGGGGTGTGTTGGTGGCTCAGTTGGTTAAGATTCTGAATCTTGATCCCAGCTCAGGTCTTGATCACAGGTCTTGTGTTCATGCCCTGCATTGGGCTCCACACTGGATGTGGAGTCTACTTTAAAAAAGAAGACAAAGGGCAGCCCGGGTGGCTCAGTGGCTTAGCGCCGCCTTCAGCCCAGGACATGATCCTGGAGTCCCAGGATCGAGTCCCATGTTGGGCTCCCTGCATGGAGCCTGCTTCTCCCTCTTCCTGTGTCTCTGCCTCTCTCTCTCTATCTCTGTGCTTCTCATTAATAAAATAAAATAAATAAAATATTTTTAAAAATTAAAAAAAATAAAAAATAAGAAAAGCAGAAAATCGGGATCCCTGGGTGGCGCAGTGGTTTGGCGCCTGCCTTTGGCCCAGGGCGCGATCCTGGAGACCCGGGATCGAATCCCACATCGGGCTTCGGGTGCATGGAGCCTGCTTCTCCCTCTGCCTGTGTCTCTGCCTCTCTCTCTCTCTGTGACTATCATAAATAAATAAAAATTTAAAAAAAAAAAAAAGAAGAAAAGCAGAAAATCTTTTTGACTTGGGAAATAATAATAGCAATAATTCATAAAGCATTTACTGTGTGTCAGGCACTTTCTCAACATTTTATAGAACTTTAAAGAGGAAATTTCCCTAACATCTCTTGGCTAGCAAGTGTCTGCTGCCAATGTAAGCTCCTAAACACAGATGAAAGAAAACAGATAAATAGGACCTTGTTGACAAGAACTCCCTTGTTCATCAAATGGCCATTAATTGAAAAGACAAGCCACTAAGAGAATTTGCTATACATTTAACCAAAAAAACCAAAAAACAGTAACAGAAAATGTGAATTGACACTTCATGGCAGAAGAAATTATAAATGGTTAATAAACCTAAAAAGGTGTTCTACATCACTAAAGGTAGGGGCACATGGCTGGCTCAGTCAGTAGAGCATGCAACTCTTGGTGTTAAGGTTGTAAGTTCAAGCCCCACGTTGGGTGTAGAGATTACTTTTTAAAAAATAAAATCTTACAAAAAAATTAACAAGTTATAACACACATAATTTAGCAAATATATGTCAGGGAGCAAACAGTTACCTTTTTGGAGGGTAATTTGGCATTGCCTAGCAATGTTCTATGAGCCAGGAAATCCATTTCTTGCGGAGAACCCTGGTTGGAGGTCAGCAAACTGGCCCCCAGACCAAATCTGACCTCTAGTCTGTCTTTGTTTTGTTTGTTTGTTTGTTTGTTTGTTTGTTTTAAAAAGATTTTATTTCTCCATGAGAGACAGAAAGGCAGAGGTACAGGCAGAGGGAGAAGCAGGCTCTGTATAGGGAGCCCAACGTGGGACTGGATCCCAGGTCTCCAAGATCACGCCCTAGGCTGAAGGCAGGCACTAAACCGCTGAGCCACCCAAGCATTCCCACTAGTCTGTCTTTGTAATAAAGTTTTTATTGGAACACAGCCATGTTTATCTTCTACACATTGCTTGTGGCTATTTTTATTTTACTTTACTTTTACTTCACTTCACTTTACCAAGGAGTGATGGCAGCAAACCATAGTACTCACAAAGCCTAAAATATTTAACTCTCTGGTAGAAAACAAGAAACAATATTGATGTCAGTTATGAGGAAAATAGAGAAATGGTGGTAGTAATTCACACAGTGAAGTATTATGGAGCAGTGAAAATGAGTGAACAGTAGCTACAAACATCAATGTGTGTGAATCTTATAAATACAGTGTCAAAGAGCATGACAGTATGATTCTACTTTTGTAGAGTTCAAAAATACGCAGACCTAAACTATATGTTATTTAAAGATTCATACAGATATGGTACACCAATAAAAATGTAAGAAATGAGAAACATAAGGACTTCTGATAGTGGTTACTGTGGCAGGGTTTGGGGAATATGATTGGAGACTGCTCACAAGTAGTTTCGGGGTTCAGGTAATATATTTTTAAGCCAGATAGTAGATACATAATTTAATTTTTTTTGTTCTTTATACATGATTTCCTGTTTGTACATGATATACCCAAGGGATTTTGAAATATATTTTTTTTATTTTGAAATATTTTTAGTGCCAAAAAAAAAGTTTCCTTTCCTACCTCTTTATCCCCAAAACTACTAACGATGATCATAATTCCTCCTGATATTTACCTCCCTGTTTCTAAATAATGTGCTGGTATAACTGCTGAGACTTGTCTTAACTTCGTTGATTGAAGGTTATTTAGTGAGTATCTGTGATGTTAGATGATGACTAGCACTCTTCCCTTTTTCTTCCCCCATTACTTCAAACATGGTTTTATTATTTATACTTACTTTAGTAGTAACCATCTGTATTACTATGACTTCTTGTGGCCCATGGGTTGGCCAAATGGGATAGTACTACTCTTGCCTTTTCTCTTAGGGATCTTTTTCCTGGAGTTAATAATTGCCTTTTTTTTCTTTTTGTTATTTTTCCGTTTTCATTAAACCTGTTGCTAATTTTTATCAAGAACTCCAACATCTCTACCACATACCTATCAATTGTTTTTGAACATTCAAAGCTATTAGTTTTGTTGTTTCCTGCTGAAGACTTCCCTTCTTGAGCTTTCCATTATCTTGCTCAATTGTGGACTGTCCTCCTCTTAAGAATTTCTCTGTCCTCCTCTTCTGTATTGAATCTTACATTTTATTCTTGTTTTTTTTTTCCTTCATCCTTGTATAGCACCTTTTCTAACAGGTTCCTGGAAAAGAATACATGAGAGAAAATTTTTTTGGTATACTGCTTGTCTGAAAATGTCTTTATTTACATTTCATAATTGATTTATGATTTGGCTTAGGTATATGGAAATCTAGATTAGAAAATTATTTTCAGTAAAAATTTTGAATATTGTTTTCCATTGTCTCTTAACTTCCTTTGAGATGTCTGATATTATTCTATACCATAGTCCTTTGGACATGACATGTTTTTATTTCTGAAAACACAGAATTTGCTCCTTACCTCTTGTTTTCAATTTCTTGGGTAATATACTGTACTATTCTATTTTCTCCCTCTGGAACCTTTTTTTTTTTTTTTTTAAATAAGCTCTGTACTCGGCATGGGGCTTGAACTCATGACCCAGAGATCAAGAGTCACATGCTGAACCTACTGAACAGGCCAGACACCCCTCTGGAACTCTTATTAGTTGGTTTTGGACCTCCTAAGGAGATCTAAGTAAAGTTATTTTCCTTTCTCCCTTATTTTCTCTTTTTGTTCTTTCTTTGATATTTCATCAACTTTACTACTAACTCTTCTATTGATTTATTTTAAAATTTAGTTATATTTTTGGTTTCTAAAAGAACTTTCTAGAAAGAGGTAGGAGCTCTCTAGGGTATGACAGTCCCAGTATAGATTTTCTTGCCCCAAATATCAGTAGTTCTTAGGTTCAGAAACTTTGCTTCAGGTTGTATCTTTCTTCCACTTTTCAGTCACTATTCGATCTCCTCTTTGTCTTCCACAAGTTATTTTTTTTTAATTTTTTTTAATTTTTATTTATTTATGATAGAGAGAGAGAGAGAGAGAAAGAGAGAGAGGGAGGCAGAGACACAGGCAGAGGGAGAAGCAGGCTCCATGCACTGGGAGCCCGACGTGGGATTCGATCCTGGGTCTCCAGGATCGCGCCCTGGGCCAAAGGCAGGCGCCAAACCGCTGCGCCACCCAGGGATCCCTCTTCCACAAGTTATTGACGTCAGTATCCACTACTGATTTTCTTGTTCTCTATGTCTTGGGGGTATGTAACTTTCTATTCCTTTACTGTCATTTCCAAAGTGAGGGGAGATCAAATGTGTGCGGTCATTCTACAGTTTTAACTGGAAGATTTCTATTTAACACAAATATTTCTTGGTTTTGAGTTTTATATATAGATCATTATTCCACTTAGAATATATTTTTGGGGCAGCCCCGGTGGCGCAGCGGTTCAGCGCTGCTTGCAGCCCAGGGTGTGATCCTGAAAACCCTGGATCGAGTCCCACGTCAGGCTCCCTTCATGGAGCCTGCTTCTCCCTCTGCCTGTGTCTCTGTCCCTCTCTCTCTCTCTCTCTCTCTGTGTGTCTCTCATGAATAAATAAATAAAATCTTAAAAAAATATATTAAAAAAATAGAATTTATTTTTGTATATAAAATAAAATAAAAATCTATTTTTTTCTTCAATGAGTGGCTGTCCCAACTCTGTTTTTTTTTTTTTTTAAGATTTTATTTATTTATTCATGAGAGACACAGAGAGAGAGAGGCGCAGAGACACAGGCAGAGGGAGAAGCAGGTTCCATGCAAGGAGCCTGATGTGGGACTCGATCCCGGGTCTCCAGGATCACACCCCGGGCTGCAGGCGGCGCTAAACCTCTGCGCCACCGGGGCTGCCCCCAACTCTGTTTTTAAAGAGCATTTTCTTTTCCCGCTTACCTTAAAATGCTGCCTTTTCTAAATTTACATCTGTGCACATAAACATATATTTGTTCATTTGTGTGAAATCCACAGTGTTTAATAGTAGCTTTTAATTTATTCTGGTATCTCATAAATCCCCCACAAATTTTCCTATTCTCTTAACTTTTTTCCTAAATGAACTTCAGAATGAAATCTAAGCTACCTTCCTTATTTTGAAAAAGGTTCTGTTAGGATTCTTACTGAAATTTCACTGAATTTACAGTTATCTCATTAACTTTTAATATATTCCCAATATTGTGTTTCCATTCAGAAACATGTTGTGTCTTTACATTGAATCAGTTTGTATTTTATGTCCTTCAGGAAAATTTTACAGTTTCTTCATCTAAATCTTGCCTGATTTGTGTTTGGGTTATAGTATTTTCTATTCTGATTTTTCTTCAATCTAGCCCTGTGTACTTACTGTTTTTTAGACATTCCTCAAAATGTTTGCTCTATTTGCTAATGGTTTCCCTTCCTTTTTCATTGTTGTTATGGATATATTCTTTTCTTCCTTTCTTGCTCTTTTATTTTGTATCTTTTTTTCTTTTTTCATTTCACTGATACTGAAAAGGAGAGGTAAATGTGTATGCCCATTCTGACATCTAGAACCTAAAGTTGTACACATGACTTTTAAAGTATGGTTAAGGGCAGCCCAGGTGCCTCAGCGGTTTAGTGCCACCTTCAGTCCAGGTCGTGATCCTGGAGACCAGGAATCGAGTCCCACGTCAGGTTCTGTGCATGGAGCCTGCTTCTCCCTCTGCCTGTCTCTGCGCCTCTCTCTCTCTGTGTCTCTCATGAATAAATAAATAAAATCTTTAAAAACAAATAAATAAATAAAAATAAAGTATGGTTAAATAAATCTAATTTTATTTCCTTAGTTTTCCTCCAGAAATATTATTAAGGAATACTTAGGAAGACAAAACTGAAACATCTGTTAATTTTTTTAATTTAAATTATAGCTTGAAGATGAAAGATGTGATTTAAAATCTAAAATGTTAATAATGAAAGAAACAGTAGAGTCATTAGAGAACAAAGCAAAACTCCAAGCTCAAAAACTTAGCCATGTGGCTGGTGACTCATCTCATCAGAAGACAGAGATGAACTCTCTTAGGTAAGTTTATTGAAAGTTTTGTTATTTGACTTCTGGGAACAAATTAGTGGCTATGGAAGGTTCTTAGTGATGGCATTTTGGACTGGGCCTTTGAGCAGTTGACCTTGCAGCAGGATCACCTGTGGAGATTTTGAAAAGTATGAGTTTAAGGACAGATTCACTGAGCCAACCTGGGTAGGTTTTGTGAGTATCTCTATTTTTAAAAACTCTCACAGATTTTTATAGTTATTTCCTTCAAAAATTCCCCTTAGCTACCTCCTATTATTTATACTCCCTACTACTGTAGGGTTGCTGAAAATTACAGGATTTTTTTGCTTGCCATTGTCCTTGTCTTCTTTCAAAGAATATAAAATAAGAATATGCATATACGGAATCTAAAATGCAATGCATCTGAAAGTTAAGAAGGTCAGTATGGAAAAATAGGCTATATCTGTAGGTTAGAGTCAGGTTATGAAGGACATTGTGTGATAACCAAGAGTGTGTGGATTTTACTTTATAAATATGGAGAACAAACAAATTTTAACCCAAGGGGTGATGTTAATGTTTATTAGTGCGCCTTTTACGAAGTAAACTCTGGCAAAAATTAGGAAGATGTATTTGGAGTCATAAGAGACTGATGGCAAACGATGGAGACCATGTGTCTGGACTGGAAACAGTGGCAATGAACTTTAAGAGAGGCTAGATTTAGGAAACATTTCTTCATAAAATCAAAAGGAGTGGATGATTTATATCAGAATGATAGAGTAATGCAGAATGTGTTTGCTTTAGGAGATTGGGTCTTTGTTTAGCCATTAGTAAATTTAAAACACAGAACACTGGGCAGCCCCGGTGGCGCAGTGGTTTGGCGCTGCCTGCAGCCCGGGGTGTGATCCTGGAGACCCGGGATCGAGTCCCACGTCAGGTTCCCTGCATGGAGCCTGCTTCTCCCTCTGCCTGTGTCTCTGCCTCTCTCTCTCTCTGTGTCTCTGAATGAATGAATGAATGAATGAATGAATGAATGAATAAATAAATAAATAAATAAATAAATAAATAAATAAATAAATAAAATCTTTAAAAAAATAAAACACAGAACATTGAAGGAAACAAAAAGTCAACAAAGTATTTTTCTGGGCTGGGTAGCTGTAATAAGTAAAAAGACTTAAAATCAGAAGATCACTCTGAAGAATCAGAGGAGATACTCCTCTCTAAATTACATTTGCAGTAATGATCAGAAAAAGATTTTCAGATGCCAACATGACATTGCATATGTGAAACTAAATCACTCCTGAGATAATAACAACTTGAGATTAGAAAGGATTGTAGTAATGATGATTAGAAAGAAGATGGGAAAAAAATAGAAGATTGATAGGGGCACCTGGGTGGTTCAGTCAGTTAAGTGTCTGCCTTCAGCTCAGGCCATGATCCTGGGCTCCTGGGATTGCCCTGCACCCTGCTGAGCAGGAAGCCTGCTTCTCCTTCTTCCTCTTTCCCTCCCCACTGCTCATGCTCTTTCTTGATCTTTCTCTCTCAAATAGGTAGAATCTTTTTCTAGATTTACTTTATTTGAAGTAGTGAGAGACGACACATGAGCTGGGGCTGTGGAGGGGTGCAGAGGGAGAGGGAGAAGCAAGTTCTCCACTGAGCAGAGAGCCGGACTCCGGGCTTGATATCAGGACCCTGGGATCATGATCTGAGCAAAAGCTGATGCTTAACCAACTTAGCCACCCAGGCACCCCTGAAATAGGTAGAATTTTTTGAAAAAGAAAGTGGGACACCTAGGTGGCTCAGTGGTTGAGCGGTCAGCCTTTGGCTCAGGGCATGATCCCGGGGTCTGGGATCAAGTTCCACTTCGGGCTCCCTGCGGGGAGCTTGTTTCTCCCTCTGCCTATGTCTCTGCTTCTCTCTCTGTCTCTCTCATGAATAAACAAACATCTTTTTTAAAAAAATAAAAAAGAAAAAGATTAATAAATTAAAAGTGCTAGTGAATAGTGGAATGGATATTTCTGAAAACTAAGTTCGTAAAATAGAAAACAAACTCAAGTAATTCATCTAGAATTCAGAACCCAGAAGAATAAAAGGAAATGATGAAAGACACAGACCTAATATACAAACAATGAGAATTGCAAAATATATAATAAAATAAACAGCAGGATTGAAAATCCAAGGAATAATTAGGAAAAGAAAGACCAACATCTGTTCATAAGGAGATGTGTGATTATCAAACAACTTTAACGAATTAAAATCAAGAGATCATTGATTAATTAAGGAATACTATATTAGGAACTCACATAGAGTATCTCCAATTTTTGCCTTTTGTTGCTCTGACTACAAATCTTCATAAGTTTGACTTTAGTTAGAACTAAGGTGAAAGCTGCTTTTTTTTTTTTTTTCTTTTTTCTTTTTTGTGAGTGCTACATACATCCTCTGGAAAGCCAGCTGAAAGGATCAGCCTATCTTCGTCTGGTTTATGTCTTTACTCAGCTCCAAAGTAGAGATACTACGATGTATTTCTGTGAGCCAGAATTATTAGTCTACCTGTTTTCCTCTTGTGTTGAGCTGTCAGGAACTGGCATTTAATCCATTTTGCTTTTCCTTTACACTGTAGCCAAAACTCCCCCATTTCCTTTTCTCACAGGAGACCCTCTCAGTTTTTGTTAATCCCCTGCAGGGAGCCTAATGCAAGACTCAATCCCAGGACCCCTGGATCACAACCTGAGCCAAAGGCAGACGCTCAACCACTGAGCCGCCTGGGTGCCCCCCTTCTCAGTTTTACATGGAGGAGCTTTCAAGTGCCCTTGGATCCCCTAGCATACAGCTCCTTTCACTTTTGTTGTTGTTGTTGTTGTTATAATATTCTTTTCTTTGGTTAACCCCGTGTACTGTTTCTCTCATAGACACTGTATTATAGGAAAGGATTATGAGGACTTTTTTGTTTACCTTGTATAACCTGGGGAAGAGCACCTGGGCGGTTCAGAGGTTGAGCATCCACCTTTGGCTCAGGGCATGGTCCTGGAGTCCCAGGATCGAGTCCTATGTTGGGGTCCCCTAGAGGAACCTGCTTCTCCCTCTACCTACGTCTCTGTCTCTGCCTCTACCTACGTCTGTGTCTCTCATGAATAAATAAAATTAAAAAAAAAAACCTTACAGAAACCAAAAAACTATTAAAACTAATAAATGAACTCAGTAAAAAAAATAAAAATAAATGAAATCAGTAAAGTTGCAGGATACAAAGTTAATATATAGAAATCTTTTGGGTTACTGTACACTTAATACTGAATGAGCAGAAGGTGATGTTAAGAAAATTCCTTTTTTTAGTTGCATCCAAAAGAATAAAATACCTAGGAATAAATTTAACCAAGGAGGTAAAAGACCTGTAATCTGAATATTATAAGACTTTGATGAAAGTAATTGAAGATGACAGAAATAAATGGAAAGAAAGACTGTGTACATGGATTTAAAGAATATTGTTAAAATGTTTATACTACCCAAGTCAATCTACAGATTCAGTGCATCCTAATCAAAATACCACAAACATTTTTTACAGAACTAGAATGAAAAATCTTAAAATTTAGACAGAACCAAAAACCCTCCAAGTAGCCAAAGCAATTTTGAGAAATATTGAAGCTGGTGGTATCATGCTCCCAGATTTCAAACTACTACAAAGCCAGAGTAATCAAAACAGTATGGTACTGGCACACAAAAACACATTCTAATCAATGGAACAGAACAGAAAGACTGGAAATAAATGCACTCTTATATGGTCCATTAGTTTGCGGCAAAGGAGCCATAATATACAATGGAGAAAAGATTGCTTCTTCAATAAATGGTGTTGGGGAAACTGGACCACTTTCTTATACCATATACAAAAAATAAACTCAAAATGAATTAGAGCCCTAAATGTAAGATCTGAAATTATAAAACTCTTAAAAAGAAAACAGGCAGTAAACTCTTGGTTATTGGTCCAATATTTTTTTTGGATCTTTCTAAGGCAAGGGCAATAAAAGCAAAAATAAACAATTGGAACTATATCAGACAAACGCCTTTGCCCAGTAAAGGAAACCATCAACAAAATGAAAAGGCAGCCTACATAGAGACATGGGCTTATTTCTGCACTTCTCCCAATATTGGGAACAATATTTGCAAATCATGTATCTCATTAGAGGTTAATATCCAAAATATATAAAGAACTCATACAACTGAACACCAAAAAAATAATCAATTAAAAAATGGGTGGAGGATGTGAATAGACATTTTTCCATAGATGTTTAGATGGCCAAGAAACACATGAAAAGATGCTCAACATCACTAATCATCAGGAAGTACAAATCAAAAGCACAGTGAGATGTCTCCTAAAGCTATCAAAATGGCTAGAATCAAAAAGACAATAAGTAACAAGTGTTGGTGAGGATATGGAGAAAAAAGAAGCCTCATTCACTGTTGGTGGATATGTGAATTGGTGCAGCAACTGTGGAAAACAGTGTGGTGGGTCTTCAAAAAAAAGTACCATATGATCCAGTGATTTTTCAAAGAAAATTAAAACACTAATTCAAAAAGATATATACACTCTTATGTTTACTGCAGGATTTACAAGAGCCAAGATAGGGAAGCAACTCAAGCATCCATTGATAAGTGTATTAAAAAAATGTAAAAAAAAAAAGATATAGTATATACATAAACAATGGCATATTACCATAAAAAAGCATGAGCTCTTGTCATTTTGTGACAATCTGTGAAAACATGGATGGACCTAGAAGCTATTACACTAAGTGACAAAGACAAAGAGAAGTCACAGGGATGTAAAGTACAGCGGAGAGAATATAACCAGTAATATTGTAATCACCTTGGTGACACGTGGTAACTAGATCTTTTGTGGTGGTCATTTTATAACATATAAAAAGTCAAATCACTATGTTGTACACCTAAAGCTGATATAATACTGTATACCAAAAAGAAAAAAAGCAGGGTGCCTGGGTGGCTCAGTCTGTTAAGCATTTGCCTTCAGCTCGGATCGTGATCCCAGACTCCTGAGATGGAGCCCTGCATTGGGCTCCCTGCTCAGTGGGGGGGTCTGTTCTCCTCTCCCTCTTCTCCTGCTGTCTCTCTCCACATACTCTCTCTCTCAAATAAATAAAATCTTTTTGTTTTTAAGGTACAGCATTCAAAACAATGTGGTAACTGGCATAAAGATAGACATATGGCCCAATTGGATAAAACTGAAAGTCCAGAAATAAACCCATGTATCTATGGCCAGTTGATTTCAACAAGGGCGCCAAGAGCATTCAATAGAAAGAATAGTCTCATCAATAAATGGTGCTAGAATAGCTGGATATCCACATGCCAAAGAATGAAACTGGACCCGTACCTCACTCTAATTAAAAAATTAACTCAAAATGGATCAGTGACCTAAATAGAAGAGCTAAAACCATAAAACTATTGAAGAAAACATAGGAGTAAATCCTCATGACTTTGGGTTTGGCAATGGATGGATTCTTAGGACACCAGTAAGAATGAGCAACAAAACTGCTTCTCCCTCTGCCTGTGTCTCTGCCTCTCTCTCTCTCTCTCTCTCTCTCTCTCTCTCTGTCTCTGTGACTATCATAAATAAATAAACAAACAAACAAATAAATAAATAATAAAATAAATAAATAATAAAATAAAATGAAATAATAAAAAGAATGAGCAACAAAAGAAAAAGTAGTTAAATTAGACTTCCAACAAAATAGAAAACTTTGTGTATCAAAAGACTTTATGGGGATCCCTGAGTGGCTCAGTGGTTGAGCATCTGCCCTTGCCTCAGGGCATGATCCTGGAGTCCTGGGATTGAGTCCCACATCGAGCTCCCTGCATGGAGCCTGCTTCTCCCTCTGCCTATGTCTCTCCTCTCTCTCTCTCTCTGTCTCTCATAAATAAATAAAATCTTTAAAAAATAATAAAAATTAAAAAAAATACTTTATCAAGAAAGTGACAACTTGCTGAATGGGAGAAAATTTTTTTTATTTAAAGATTTTATTTACAGGCAGCCCCGGTGGCGCAGCGGTTTAGCGCCGCCTGCAGCCCAGGGCGTGATCCTGGAGGCCCTGGATCTAGTCCCACGTCAGGCTCTCTGTATGATGCCTGCTTCTCCCTCTGCCTGTGTCTCTGCCTCTCTCTGTCTCTATGAATAGATAAATAAAATCTTTAATAAAGTAAAGATTTTATTTACTTATTCATAAGAGAGACAGAGAGAGGCAGAGACACAGGCAGAGGGAGAAGCAGGCTCTAAGCAGGAAGCCCGATGTGGGACTCGATCCCAGGACTCCAGGATCACACCCTGAGCCAAAGGCAGATGCTCAACCGCTGAGCCACCCAGGTGTCCCAGGAGAAAATATTTTCAAATCATAACACTGATAAGCATCTAGTGTCCAAAATGTATGAAGAACTCTTATAACTGAACAGTAACAAGACAAGTAACCTGTCTTAATGGACAAAGGACTTGAATAGGCATTTCTCCAAATAAGGTATATAAATGACCAGCAAACACATGAAAAGATGCTTATTAGGAAAAAGCAAGTCAAAATCATAATGCAGTATCACTTTATACCCCTTACCATGGCTCTAAATGAGAAAAAGAAAATACAAGTGTTGGCAAGGGAATAGAGAAACCAGAACTCTCACTGCTGGTGGGAACGTGTAAAATAGTCCAGCACTGTGAAAAATAATCTGGCACGTCTTCAAGAAGCTGTAAACATAGGATTACCATATGACCCAGCAATTTTAGATATATACCTAAAAGAATTAAGAATAGACCAGTATATGTACACGAATGTTCCTAGCAGCACTTCACAATAGCCAAAAGAAAGTAACAGCCCAAATACCCATCAACAGAGGGACAAATTGTGATATACACATACACTGGATTGACCATAAAGAGAAAGGAAATTCTGACACTTGCTACAACATGGATTAACTTTGAACACATCGTGCTAAATGCAATAAGCCAGGCACTAAAGAACAAATATTGTATGATTTTACTTATGTGTGGTACCTAGAGTTAAATTCATAGAGACAGGAAGTAGAGTAGAGGTTACCAGAGAATGGGAAGAGAGAAGGAGGAGTTGTTGTTCAGTAGGTACAGAGTTTATGTTGGTGAGGATGAAAAAGTTTTGGGTAGGTAGTGGTAATGGGTATACAGGACTGTGAATGTATTTAATGCCACTGATTTACATGGTAAATGTAAATGGTTAAAATGGTAAATATGGTCACAAATTCAAAAAAATAAAATATGGATATCATTACTGTTTCTCTTTCCTCTAGTATGCCATTAAAATTCCAAACCTACACTGCTTGTCCCCTAAAATGAAATCATGTGTCCCTCTATGTAATGTGGTATAACTAAGGAATTTGAGACTCCAAGAGATGGTCCTGTCCAATCAGCCACATGGCTCATAAGTAGAGAGCTAGAACTTTGGTTTTAAATTTTACTGCTTCACTGTCTTGTGGTAAGTCATCACTCCCTTTGGTATGTTCATAACGCTTTCAAAGCTAAGAAATTGGTTAATTTCTCCTAATAACATAGTTCTCAGATTTTCCTTTCCAAACACCATGATGAACAAATAATATGATAGTCACTCAACTATTCATCCTTATGAATTTTATACCTCAGTTCTTTCATTAAGCAGACCTTTATCTTAACAGCAGTATTTCTGTCAGAGAAGTTACATCCAGGATCTGTTATAGAATCTCTATTGTCAGGATCCCTGGGTGGCTCAGCGGTTAAGCACCGCATTTAGCCCAGGGCTTGATGCTGGAGTCCCGGGATCAAGTCCCACATCGGGCTCCCTGGATGGAGCCTGCTTCTCCCTCGGCCTGTGTCTGTGCCAATCTCTCTCTCTCTCTCTGTGTGTGTGTGTGCCTCTCATGAATAAATCTTAAAAAAAAAAAAAAAGAATCTCTACTGTCCCCTTCCTGTCTACACTAGAGTATGAAAAGGTTTTTTTATTTTTAGGACTCACCAAGAGCCTACTTTATGTATACGGTCAAGATGTTATCCTGCCTTCCTTTATCAATCATACTTTTATTAGGCATTAACCTTCCTATTTTACATTTCTACTTAGAACTTCAAACACTGCCAACCACTTGGTGTCCCAGTGTCCACAGGGACTCTATGGGTGGGCCTTCTATTTTTGAGCATTTTCCCTTGTAGATAGAGGATATTGGTCTCCCTGAATTCTTCATAGATTGCACTACAATAAATGTCCATTTTCCCTGTTTACTAAGACCTCCAGTTGACTACCCACCAAAAAAGTTGAAATAGAAAGCAAAATTAAAAGCTCACCAGTCAGGATTTATGGATAATCCTTGGAAGTGCCAGGCCATGCTGTAAAAACAGGGCATGCCTTTACCTCCACATTTGAAAATAGATTTTACAAGGAAAAGAGTGTTAATATTAGGAAACAGAAGAACTTTAAAACTACCAGGAAACCTCTAGAAAAGAGTATACAATTAATTTGATTTTTATACCATATTATTTTTAGGAAGATGGAACCATTTTGAAGAAGAATGGTGGACAGAAAAATAATATATAATATAATGCCATTGATTATACTGGAAGAGCTTTAAAATAAATAAAAGAAACTAAAAATAAAAATATTTTTTAAAATCTCTCATTTTTAAAAAATTATTTCTACTAGAGATAAAGAATGCCATTTGTTTTTATCCACTGATTCTTTAGGCTAGTAAATGAGCAGCTACAGCGGTCACTTGATGATTGTCAGCACCGGCTCTCCAAGAAAAGAGATGAACTTGAATCAGCCCAAGCACAAATAAGCATACTGCAGGAAAAAATAGGTAAGCGTCTTTAAATTTTGCTTTTGCTAAACCTACTTTATTTGGTCTAACAAACATTTCTCTTTATAGATAAACTATACCTTCAGATGACTTCGCAGAGTGAAGAGGCTCATGTAATGAAAAAGACCATTGATGTTATTGATAAAGAGAAAGACTTTCTTCAGGAGACAGTAGATGAGAAGACAGAAAAGATTGCAAACTTGCAAGAAAACCTGGTTAATAAAGTATGTGACAGCTAAATACCTTTATCCGACATCTCAACAGAAATTATCTCATTCTCTCTTTCAAATATGTAAATTCCTAAGACCTACAGCCTAATCTTCTAATATGCTTAAATTTCATTTCATGCCATTAATTTGTATCTGCAAAAGTTCTATGTATAGAGGCGCCTGGGTGGCTCAGTTGGTTAAGGATCCTACTCTTGATTTTGGCTGAAGTCAACAATCTCAGGGTTGTGCGCTTAAGCCCTGTGTTGGGCTCTGCACTGGGCATGGAGTTTAAGGTTCTCTCTTTCCCTCTCCTGCCCCTCCCCCTTGCCCCATCACTCATGGGCACATGCCTTTCTCCCCCCCAAAAAAAAATTCTATTTATGGAATATAATTTTATCAAATGTGATTATAGCAAATTCAAGGAAACAATTCAGGTTCTTAGAATGGGTAAAAGCATGCCAATATGTGAAGTACGTTGAGACATAGAAATGTTTACTTTGAAGCTTTCTTTTATAGAGTAATTTATATAAATGTGATAAATTATATAAATTCAAGTAAAGACATTTTTATATGAATGTTTTAGAATCATATTTTCATAATTTCTGTAGGAAAAAGCTATTGCTCAGATGAAGAAGACAGTCTCGGAATGTGAATCTTCTATGAAGTAAGTAATCAATGAAATGGCATCCAGCTTTTTTTAGAAAGTTTCAGTGAATATAGCTTATGTATTTAAGTAGCAATTTGATCATAGGTAATTTCTTTGTTCAGTTTTCCCTTTTTTGCTGGTGGCAGCATCTGAGTGTCTTCCATGAACATGCCATCCTCTTTAACTTTCTCCTCTCCATCATCAAATCTCAATTGTTATGTCTGACTCGTTATTCTTTTCATACCTACTTGCTCTTTATTTCTACCATAATTACTCTGTTCAGACCCTAATCATTAAAACTTGGATTACTTGGGATCCCTGGGTGGCTCAGCAGTTTAGTACCTGCCTTTGGCCCAGGGCATGATCCCGGAATACCGGGATCGAGTCCCACATCAGGCTCCTCGCAGGGAGCCTACTTCTCCCGCTGCCTGTGTCTCTGCCTCTCTCTCTCTGTGTGTCTCTCATAAATAAAGAAAATCTTTAAAAAAAAAAAAAAAAAAACTTGGATTACTTTAGTAGCCAATCTGAAATTTGTTCTACATCAAAACCTATCTTGAATAGTTACACAATTTTACATTTTATGTCTAATCTGTACTTCAAGACAAAAGTCACTATTATTTTATATGCCTTTACACATTACATGGTAGTGGAGACTTAAATAATACTTGCCAATTGAATCTATTATGTTTTGCTCCTAATATTTTAAAGTCCTGTATTTAAGAAGAAAAAAAAAGAAAGTCCTCTATTTTTACCTGACTTTTAGAATTATAAATTTATTTTATTACTATTTCCATATGATGATTGGTAGAGATCTAAAATATCTGCTTTACCTAATTTATCAGTGTCTTAATGCAGTATAATTTCTTGTATTCTTAGTGTACTTAATTCAGAGTACAGCAGTTTTCTTTTAAATGATTCACAATTTTCCAAAAAACTTTATTATTTCCACATCCTTTGTGTTAACAGCCAGATAAAGGAAACGTTGACTAATCGGGAGCGAGAAATAAGCAGCCTCCGGCGCCAGCTTGATGCAGCTCACAAAGAACTTGATGAAGTAGGAAAATCTAAAGAAATGTCTTTAAAGGAAAACAGAAGATTACAAGAAGATCTGAATACAATGGCAAGAGAAAACCAGGTATGAGCACAATGCATAAACTTTGTTTTACACCATATTCATTCTTTGCTAAATTTTAAAGCTCTAAATATGTTTTCTAAAATTGAATGATATAAATATGAACAACATAAATAATTCTTTGAGGGGAATTGAATTTATAAGAGTATTACAAAGTATGGTTTAGAACGCTGCTGTATATCACAGGGTGTCTAATTGTTACAACTGTGGTCTCCTTACTATTTTGGTCTTTGTTGTAAGGACTCCTAAAGCTGAGAACATTGTATTGTCTGTGGCAGATACCATTGTTACCCTCAACATCACTTTCAAGGCCAAGTGCTGTGTTTTAAAGATCCATGATTTTAATTATTCACACGTCCTTCCAACAACTTAGAGATATACCTATAAGTAAGTTAATATTTTAGAATGGCAGGGATCCCTGGGTGGCGCAGCGGTTTGGCGCCTGCCTTTGGCCCAGGGCGCGATCCTGGAGACCCGGATCCAGGATCGGGGCTCCCGTCGGGCTCCCGGTGCATAGAACCTGCTTCTCCCTCTGCTTGTGTCTCTGCCTCTCTCTCTCTCTCTCTCTCTCTCTCTCTCTCTCTCTCTCTGTGACTATCATAAATAAATAAAAATTAAAAAAATATATTTTAAAAAAATATTTTAGAATGGCAGATACTGAGAAGTATCGGTTTTGTTTGTGCTGGTTTATTAAAGGATTATACTAAGAAGATAAATGATTTTCCTGTTTTAAATATTTTAAATTTTTTTAAAATTACTTTTAGTATTCAGTATAAAGCATAGTGCTGATATATGAATTTTTTAAAATGACAACCCTTGAGCATAGCTAGCACCATAATATAAATGGTCAAGACTATTTGAGGGAAATGGGTGGTAATATTTGGTTAAAAAGTCACGGTCAAGAAAAACGTGAAAATAACTCTTAGGAACGGTTTTCCTTTCTCCTACTCTTATTCCCCCAATTCAAAAGGAGCTATTTGAATATAAATAGAACTAATTAGGTGCCACATTCATTGTAGATTTATCTGTCTTCAATTTTCTGATTAACAGGAAATCTCACTGGAATTGGAAGCAGCAGTTCAAGAAAAAGAAGAAATGAAGAGTAGAGTTCATAATTACATAACTGAAGTGTCACGATGGGAGAGCTTAATGGCTGCTAAGGTAAAAAAAAAACATTTAGGTTGAATTTAAGACTGATAATCTAAAAAATACTTTGTTGTGTGTTTATTCTGCCTCCTCATTTATTTATTTCTTTTCCTGTCTCTTCTCATAGATATTAAGATATGAGAGAGGAGATCTTGCCTACTGTATTTTTATATTTCCCCACAGATCTTACTTAGTATGCTGTCTGCACAGATAGCGTATGCTTCCTCATTAAAACAAAAATCCCAGTGTGTGTGTATGTTTATGATATGAGTATTCCAGTGGGTGACAGTTACTAATTTAGAGACAATTTCCTTATACTTAAAACCAGGAAAAAGAAAATCAAGATTTGTTAGATAGATTTCAGATGCTTCATAACCGTGCTGAAGACTGGGAGGTCAAAGCCCATCAAGCTGAGGGAGAAAGTAGCTCGGTTCGACTGGAACTTCTTTCTATTGATACTGAGAGGAGACATCTTCGAGAAAGGGTGGAGCTACTAGAAAAAGAAATTCAGGAGGTAATATATTTATTTATCTTGCAATGACATTATTTAGTAAAACAACATTCAAAGATACTTTAAAGTGAGGTTTAAGCATTGATAAAGTCAAGGTCAGTGTAATATTTTATCATTAATTCTGATAATTTGCTTATGAGTATTGTTACTTTTTTTAAATTGTAAGATATACATAAAATCAAGTTTACCTTTTTTTTTTTTTTTTAATTTATTTATTTATGATAGTCACAGAGAGAGAGAGGCAGAGACACAGGCAGAGGGAGAAGCAGGCTCCATGCACCGGGAGCCCGACATGGGATTCGATCCCGGGTCTCCAGGATCGCGCCCTGGGCCAAAGGCAGGCGCCAAACCGCTGCACCACCCAGGGATCCCCCAAGTTTACCATTTTTTAGAGCACAGTTCTTGGCAGTTAGTATACTCACATTGTTATGCAACTGTCACCACCATTTCCAGAACTTTTTCATATCCCCTGATTGAAACTGTACCCATTTACACTAACTGCCCATTCCTCACTCCCTACCCCATCCCAGCCTCTAGCAACCACGTACTTTCTTTGTCTATGAATTTGACTACTTTTTGTGCCTCATATAAGTGGAATCATACAATATTTTTCCTTTTGTGACTGGCTTATTTCACTTAGGCTTAAGGTTCATGTATGTTGTAACGTGTCCAAATTTCATTTCTTTTTAAGGCTGAGAATACTCCATTGTGTATATACCTCACATTTTCTTTATCCATTCATCTGTCAATGGACATTTCATTTGTTTTCACCTTTGGCTGCCAGGAATAATGCTATGAACATGGATATACAATCTGTTCAAGTCCTTGCTTTCAGTTCTTTAGGATATACCTGGAAGAAGAATTGCTGAATCATGATGATTTTTAAGTTTAGCATTTTCAGGAAATGCCATACTTTTTTCCTTAAGGAAAACTATAACAAAAATATGAAAGTGGCTTTGAAATATGGTAATGAATAAAGGCTGAAAGAATTTGAAGTGCTTGATAGAAAAATCCTAGATTGCTTTGAAAAACTCATTGGTAGAAAGATGCACATTAGAGAGGATGCTAGTAAGGGCTTAGAAAAAATAGCTAGAGACAAAACTGCTGTTATTTACAAAATACATAAATTGTTAAGAACAGAATTTTTCCAGGAATCTTAATGTTTCTTCTAGTGAGGTCTCAGATGCCATTGAGGAACATGTTATTGGATATTTATTTGTTTGTTTGTTTGTATATTTATTTATTTATTTTTATTCGGGAGAGACACAGGCAGAGAGAGAAGCAGGCTCCATGCAGGGAGCCTGATGTGGGACCCGATTCTGGGACTCCAGGATCACGCCCTGAGCTGAAGGCAGATGCTTAACCACTGAGCCACCCAGGCGTCCCAAGAGAGAAAATCTTAAGCAAGCTCCATGCTGAGCTTAACATGGGGCTTGATCTCACAACCCTGAGATCATGACCTGAGCCAAAATCAAGAGTCATAAACTCAATAGACTAAGCCACCAATGTGCCCCTAGAAGAACACAGAATAAGTGATAAACTTGGATATTTAGCTGAGAACATTTCTAAGCAAAGTGTATAAGGTGTAGCCTGGTTTCTTTTTGCTACTTATAGTAAAATACAAAGAAAAGAAATAAATGAGAAAGGAGCCAGGTCTTACCAAAATACCAACAGCATTTTCCATAGAACTAGAACAAATAATCCTAAATTTTTAAAAATATTTATCTTTTTACTTTTTAAAAGATTTTATTTATTTATTTGAGAGAGAGAAAGTGAGAGCACAAGCAGGGGGAGGGGCAGAGAGAGAGGATAAAAGCAGACTCCCTGCTGATTAGTAAGCCTGACGTGGGGCTTGATCCCAGGACCCCGAGATCATGACCTGAGCCGAAGGCAGATGCTTAACCAACTGAGCCACCCAGGTGCCTCCCTAAATTTTTTTTAAGATTTACTTATTTGAGGGAGACAGGGTGAAAATCTTAAGCAGACTCTGCTCTGAGCACAGAGCCCAATACAGAGGGTTCAATCTCATGACCTTAAGATCCCAATTTGAGCCAAAACCAAGAGTTGGATACTTTACCAACTCTGCCACCCAGGTTCCCCAATAATCCTAAAATTTGTATGGTACCGCAAAAGACCCCAAAACACCAAAGGAATCTTGAAAAGGAAGAAGAAACCTGGAGATACCACAACCCCAGATTTCAAGCTATACTGCAAAGCTGTAGTAATCAAAACAGTATAGTACTGACACAAAAAACAGACACACAGATCAATGGAACAGAATAGAGTGCAGACATAAACCCATATTATTCTACCACATAGGAAGCAAGAATATGCAGTGGGGAAAAGACTGTCTCTACAACAGATAGAACCAGGAAAACTGCACAGCTACATGCAAAAGAATGAAACTTTCTTACACCATACATAAAAATAAACTCAAGGGACGCCCTGGCTGGCTCAGTGGATGAGCATGTGCCTTTAACTCAGGGTGTGATCCCGGAGTTTGGGATTGAGTCCCATATCTGGCTCCCTGCAGGGAGCCTGCTTCTCCCTCTGCCTATGTCTCTGTCTCTCATGAATAAATAAATAAAATCTTAAAGAAAAAAACTTGAAATGGATTAAAGAGGGGTGCTTAGGTGGCTCAGTCAGTTAAGCATCTGCCTTTGGCTCAGGTCATGATCTCAGGGTTCTGGAATTAAGCCCCATGTCAGGCTCTCTGCTCAGCAGGAATCCTGCTTCTCCCTCTTTTTCTGCCCCTCCTCCTGTTTGTGCATTCTCTCTCTCTCTCTCTCTCTCTCTCTCTCTCTAATAAAAATAAAATCATTTTAAAAAATGAATTAAAGACATAAATGTGGGACCTGATTCCATAAAAATCCTAGAAAAGAGCACAGGCAATAATTTCTCTAACATCAACCAACTATAGCAACATTTTTCTAGGTATGTCTCCTGAGGCAAGGGGAACAAAAACAAAAATAAGCTATTAGGACTACATCAAAGTAAAAACCTGCACAGCAAAGGAAACTATCAACAAAATTAAAAGGAAACCTACTAGGGGCACTTGGCTGGTTCAGTTAATAGAGCTTGATCTATGACTTGATCAGAGCTTGATCTGTGACTCTTGATCTTGGAGTCATTAATTTAAGCCCCACATTTAAGTGTAGAGCTCACTTTAAAAAGTAAAAATAAAAGACAGCCTTCTGGATGAGAGAAGATATTTGCAACTGACAACCAAAAAAAAACAATCCAATTTAAAAATAGGCAGAAATGGGGCACTTGGGTGGCTCAGTTAAGTGTCTGACTCTTGATTTCAGCTTACGTTGTGATCTCAGAGTCATGAAATCAAGCCCTACGTCAGGTTCTGCGTTTAGCAAAGAGTCTGCTTAAGATTCTCTCTGCCCCTCCCTGCTTGCTTACATGCACTCTCAAAAGGGGGGGGGGCAGAAGATACGAACATTTTTCCAAAGAAGATGGACAGCCAGCAGACATATGAAAAGATGTTTAAGGGATCCCTGGGTGGCGCAGCGGTTTGGCGCCTGCCTTTGGCCCAAGGAGCGATCCTGGAGACCCGGGGTCGAGTCCCACGTCGGGCTCCCGGTGCATGGAGCCTGCTTCTCCCTCTGCTGCTGTGTCTCTGCCTCTCTCTCTCTCTGTGTGTGTGACTATCATAAATAAATTTTAAAAAAAAAGATGTTTAATATCCCTCATCATCAGGGAAATGCAAATTAAAACCACAGTGAGATATCCCCTCACAACTGTCAGAATGACTAAAATCTAAAACACAAGAAACAATGTTGGCAAGGACCCCGAGAAAAAGGAACCCTCATGTACTGTTGGTGAGAATGTAAATTAGTATAGCCCCTGTGGAAAACAGTTTGGAGAGTCCTTGAAAAATTAAAAATAGAATTATCATATGATCTGGTAATCCCACTATTGAGTATTTACCCAAAGAATACAAAACACTAATTCAAAAAGATACATGTGCCCTCTGATTCTTGCAGCATTATTACATTAGCCAAAGTATTGAAGCAGCCCTAGTGTCCATCAATAGATGAATAAAGAAATTATATACATACATATGTATAAAATGTGTGTGCATATGTATATGCACAATGAAATAATATTCAGCCATAAAAAAGAATGAATCTTTTCATTCTTGCCTTTACAATAACATGGATGGGTCTAGGGGGTGTACTGCTAAGCAAAATAAGTCAGAGAAAGACAAATACCATATGATTTCACTCAAATCATTTAAGAAACAAATGAACAAAGAAAGAAACAAAGGAGAAACAGACTCTTAACTCTAGAGAACAAACTAATGATCACCAGAGGGGAGGTGGGTGGGGGAGGTGTGAAATAGGTGAAGGGGATTTGGAGTACACTTACCATGATGAGTACTGAGTAATGTATAGAATTGTGAATCACTATATTGTACATCTGAAACTAATATAATACTGTGTATTAAGTATACTAGACTTAAAATTTAGAGGGGAAAAAAGGAACCAGGTCTTGATGATTTGGAAACTTCTTAGCCTATTGAGACAGTGTGCGCTGGAGACAGGCCACGTGTGTGGCTCCACAGTCTCTTCGTGAACAGATAGATTAGGGATATGACTCATATAGCCAATCAGTCACCCCCGTAGAAAGATCGCTTGTAATGACGGGGACAGAAACAAGGTGAAATGAAGGAAGGCTGTTGAACATCTGGGATCTTACCTGCAGAAAACAGGCTAGGAGTGTTATTTGGCTACAAATATATGTTCTCCTTTGAGAAGAGGGAAGAATGGCTCTGAAGGTAGCTCAGAGACCAGCAAGGCTGCAAAGGGCAGCTCAAAAGCAAATGGGGCTGCTGTTGCCACCACAGGCCCGGGGATGGAGCTACTCCCTCCTTTAGAGTGCAGTGCCACTGCCACTGAGGGCCAAGAGGGTGGGGCTGTAGCTGAAGGGTGAGAAGGTGGGGCCGCTCTAACAGGCCCAGAAGACAGACCATTGGGGCACTGATAATTATTCTTAGGCCGTGAAACCAAATGGAATTTTCCTTGCTTGGTTACAAACTTATTCTGGACTAGTAACTTCTTCATTCCTTCTATTTTTTCCTTTCATAGTAGGCTTGGCTATTCTATACCTGTTTCGCTGTTGTTTTTGGAAGCAAGTAACTTTTTTGCTAGTGTCACAGATCTCTGGAGGGAGAATAGTTTTGCCCCTGGATGGACCACATCTAGAGTATTGCCTGCATCTAATTTAGATGATGCTTAGATGTGATTTTGGACTTAGAATTGATGCTAGAATGTTGGGATGGAGTGGATGTATTTTACAAAGGAAGGGCATGAATTTTGGGGACCTAAAGAGTAGATAGAATTATGGGCCTTGAGTTACGTTGAAATCCTAACCCCCAAGCACCTGTGAATGTGCCCTTATTTGGAAATAGAGTTTTTGCAGGTATAATCTAGGTAAAATGAGGTCATACTTGACTATAGGGCTGACCATAACCTCGTGACTGTTGACCTTTGTAAGAGAAATCTGTACACAAGATACAAAGAACACCAGATGAAGACAGAGACAGAGACTGGAGTGAAGTGTCTACAAGGCAAAGTACACTAAGGATTACTAGCAGCCACCAGAAGTTGGGAAAGGCATGGAATAGATTCTCTCTTAGAACTTCCAGAAGAGGGCAGCCCGGGTGGCTCAGCAGTTTAGCACCGCCTTCAGCACAGGACTTGATCTTGGAGACCCGGGATTGAGTCCCACATCAGTCTCCCTGCATGGAGCCTGCTTCTGCCTCTGCCTCTCTCTCTTTCTCTCTCTCTCTCTCTCTCTCTCTCTCTCTGTCTCATGAATAAATAAATATTTCTAAAAAATTAAAATAAAGATAACTGAGAAAGAACTATATATGTTATTTTTTCTTGAAAGGGTATTATAACAATTTAAAGATAAAATTTAACCTAACTTCAGAGACCTCTCTTATTCACTCTAAAACGATAATTTTCATCTTTGCATCTTCCAAATATATACATGAGGTACTTAGTTACCGTGATTAATAATTATATACAATTCATTTGGTTAAGCATTAAATAGGCCATCTTTAAATAGGCAGCTTCCTGAGAGTATCTTAAAATATGCAAAAATTGGCTTTCATATTTTTATAAAGTAAGGTTGTGGCTGTATAGATTCAAGCCTTTAAAATTATTGTGTTACTTCAACTTTTTACCAGTTTCTTTTTCTACTTTCAGCACATAAATGCACATCATGCTTATGAATCTCAGATTTCATCAATGGCAAAAGCCATGTCTAGATTAGAAGAAGAGCTGAGGCATCAAGAAGATGCAAAAGCAGCAGTGTTGAATGATTTGTCATCTCTTAGAGAACTTTGCATCAAGCTCGACTCAGGCAAAGATATTATGACCCAGCAACTGAATTCCAAAAACCTGGAGTTTGAGAGGGTAAGAACTTAAAATAGCACATTATTTTATTTAGCCCTACCCTCATTGTTTTACTTTATCATTACACTGCCCAATATATTTGTTCCCTTTTAAGGAGTTACTTTTGAGGGCCCCTGGGCATTGAGCATCTGCCTTTGGTTCAGGTCATGATCCCCGGGATCCAGCCCCAAGTAAAAAGAAAGGAGTTACTGTTGACTACAGATTTTTTTTTCTTTTTTTTTGACTACAGGATTTTGACAACTAGATTCTTTGCCAAGATTTTCCTGGCAAACATGGTGATGAATTAGATGCTCTCTGTTTTGGAGTAGATGGGTATTTAGGAAAATAGGAGTCTTCTTATTATAGAGTAGGAGCATATCCCAGTACATCTTTTACTCTGTTTGAAGGTAAGATTTAAATGAAAGATTGAGTAATTCATTGCTTCCTAAATAGAGTAGTTTTTCTGATTAAAATCCCAAGGCATTTAGGGGCACCTGGGTGGCTCAGTCAGTTACGTGTCTGTTTTGGCTTAGGTCATGATCTCCAGGTCCTGGGATCCAGCCCCACATTGGCTTCCTGTTCCACAGGGAGTTTTCTTTTCCCTCCCCCTCTCCCTCTGCTCCCACCCCTTGTGCTCTCTCTTTCTCCTTTTCTCAAATATATAAATAAATAAATAAAATATTTTTAAAAATCCCAAAGCATTTAAATCTTACTTAATTTTAAAAGTCTAGTTAGCTAGAACTTCGCATTCTCAAACTGAGGCATTATCTAAACAACTCAGTGCATGTTTTCAAACACAGGTGTTTTAATTTTCATCCATATAGTAGTATCTTTATTTTCAGGTACTAAGAAGCTCCAATGAAGGCTTGACTGCATAGTCAGGGTACACATAATAGTTAAGAAGGCTTCCTTAATGATAAGATTGACCACATTTTAGGATTTTATGTTAATGACCCTCTCTTGACAAGGTAGTATGAGTGAAAACTATTTTAAGGGCTAGAGTGGGTCTTATAGCAAATAAGCCTTTACTAAAAATAGCAGAAATTATTTTGAAAATAAGATGATTTTCTTACACTTAAAGAAATGGTTCAAAATCTTTAACTGATACCCCACATAAAGCAACTGATGGGTGTATAGCTTTGCAAATAATTTTTCAGAGTAAGTCTGAAATTGTACTGAAGTAATTTTCCTTTGTTTTCCCTGTAGGTTGTGGCGGAATTAGAAAATGTAAAATCAGAAGCAGAACTGTTGAAAAAACAACTGTCAAGTGAGAGACTTACAATTAAAAACCTTGAATCATTGTTGGCTACAAATAGAGATAAAGAATTTCATTCTCATTTGACTTCCCACGAGAAGGATACAGAAATTCAGCTACTTAAAGAGAAGTTAACCCTTTCAGAAAGCAAATTGTACGTGGCATAAATCAACCTATATAAAGAAAATAGCCTGTCAAAAAGAATATTTCAATTTTTGGTAGAGTAGGATGGGAGTGTGTAAGATGATACAAAACCAAAATATCTTACTTATGTGGTGGCTGCTTTGGGGAATTCAGGGGTTTAGTTCAAAAGGGACATTGTGTTTGGAAATGCAGATTGTCTATCTCCACCACAGAGGTAGTACCCATGGAAGTGAATGAATGAATGAACTTTAGAAAAATGTCTCAAATTCAGGAATAAAGAGAGTCAACAAAGGAGAGAGCATTTTAGGTTGGGGAGAGCCGTGTCTCTTGCTGTGGATTAGGAAAAAGACTTCCTGTGTAATATGACCCTCATGGGTATATTGATTAATTACCTTTTAGGAGATTGATGATACTGTCTTTTAGATGGACAGGTTTGGATATATTTGATGGAAGAGGGGAAGAAATCCAGAGTGGATAGTACAAATGGAACAGTTTTAAAAGTTAGAAATGTTTCTCTTTCTGGGCTCCTAGGTGGCTCAATTGGTTAATCATCTACCTTCAGTTTAGGTTATGATCCCAGGTCCTGGGATCAAGCCCCGCTTTGGGCTCCTTGCTGGGGGGGGGGGGGGGGCTTGCTTTTCTCTCTCTCTCTCTCTTTCTCTCTTTCTCTCTGCCACTCCACCTGCTTATGCATGCGTTCGCTCTCTCGCACTCTCTCTGTCAAATAAAATCCTTTAAAAAATATATTTTTGTTTGAGGCAGGACTCAAGAAGGAGTCAACAAAGATACTTTACATCTTGATGTTTATCATTGATGTCTTGTTCAAATTTGTATGTCCACTCTTGCAGCACATAACAGAAGCTCAGTTAAAATATTTGTTAAATAAATAAGATGAATGAATGAATGAATTAATGAATGAAAAAGAAAACTTAGTGATAGAAGCTCCTGAAAAAAAAAAAAGAAAAAAATTTGTGTTAAAAGTCATGTTCTTCTCTTTTTTTGTCCTTAAGTATCATCTCCATTTTTATTTATTGATAACCAAAACAAAAATCCATAGCACTTGACTCTACAAAATAGCACATTTTTTACTTATTTCTTTGATTTTTAAAATTTGTTTTAAGAACTAGTCAAGGCCGGGAAAACACCATGCTTCGAGCTAAAGTGGCACAATTACAAACTGATCACGATGCTCTGAAAAGGCAGATTTCAACTGAAAGATACGAACGGTAAGAAAAAAATTTTAGTACAGGACAGCATTTTTATTTATTCCCTATCCTATTTCAGAAAGGATTTAATATGGCTTAAAAATAGCCAGCTTCCTTTTAACATTCATACAAAAATAAATTTTTCTGATATTTCTTTCTAAAAAGGCAATAAGTGTTGTGAAAGATACTATCCTTATAGTAAATGAAGTTACAAGTATTGTCTCAGTGTTTTCTATAGCATTGCTTAGGGCAAAATTAGGACATTATTTCAAAGAATATAGAGAAGGAATCAACAAGCTAGTAAGGATTCTACAAGAGCCCAAAACAATATGGTCCAATAGGAAACTCCAAATATAGATCATCACAAAAATGATGATGATCATAAGAGCAATTGATAAATATGTGCTAGATATCATATATGTTTCTGATTATTTCTATCAATTATTATAATGCTTATATTAGAGGAAACTAAAGTCACTCAAATAGTAAAATTAAAAATTAAAATTAAAATCAAGATAGATTTTGTACAACTGAAACTAACATTGTATGTTAATTATACTTTAATTAAAAAAATAAATACAAATTTAATGGGGCATCTGGGTGGCTCAGTTGATTAAGCATCCAACTCTTGATCTTAATTCAGGTCTTCATCTCAGGGTCATGAGTTCAAGCCCTGCCTTGTGCTCCACAATGGATGTGACACCTACTTAAAATTAATTAAACTATTTATTTATATAATAATTAGTTGAGTAGAATGAAGGAGAGGCAGATCTAATTTTAAACCCCATGCTCTTATATACAATATATTCCCAGAGCTTAGTTATTTTCACACTCACTTATAATTTCAGTTCATTTGCTGTGTTATATTGAAAACTTGAATCTCCCAAGTGTTACGAACAGAAATAACTGTTTTTACAGCTAAAATTGAAGTCTCATTTG
Organism: Nyctereutes procyonoides; assembly: GCF_905146905.1. Lineage (NCBI taxonomy): Eukaryota > Metazoa > Chordata > Mammalia > Carnivora > Canidae > Nyctereutes > Nyctereutes procyonoides. Next base: position 6,862,785 of record NW_026575021.1, on the reverse strand, counting down.
CAAATCACTTGTTCAGTTACTTTCCTTCCATTGTGCTTTCTTGCTATGTTAATACCATAAATGTCAACATTCCTGAGATTTCATTCTCAAATCGTTCATCAGATTGCTTATCAAGTCAACTTTTTGAGTTCTCTTATCCATTGGCATCAGAACTTTGATGTGCCATTTGGAGTGTAGATAAAATTTGCTGAGAAATCAATATTTATGATTTCAAAGAGAAGAAACCTGAGAAATGAAGAAATGCATCAGTGTCATAAAAGCAGTGTTACTAATTTCTCATAATTAAGAAGATTTAGTTTCTCAATATGCTAAACTGTATGTACATAATGATATCCATTTTCTTTTTTTTTTTCTTTTTTTTTTTTTTTAATTTTTATTTTTATTTATGATAGTCACAGAGAGAGAGAGGCAGAGACACAGGCAGAGGGAGAAGCAGGAAGCAGGCTCCATGCACCGGGAGCCCGATGTGGGATTCGATCCCGGGTCTCCAGGATCGCGCCCTGGGCCAAAGGCAGGCGCCAAACCACTGCGCCACCCAGGGATCCCTGATATCCATTTTCTTAATGATGACTTAAGTTCTCTTAAATCCAAGGGTCTTAAATCAAATCCTCTATTGCCTAAGGTTATAAGACCCCCCCTTAATTCTTCTTTTTCCCTTGTCTCTGTTCCCCAAAGAAATCTTGGCTCACATGACTATGTCTCTTTCCTTACCGTCCAACTAGTTTACACATCTTTACACCAGCCTAGGGAATAATAGTGGTTCTTGGGGGAAAAGAGTGGCAAAAAAGACTATAGGTATTACAATGATTTATAGCCCTCTAAAGGGCGTCAGTACATAAATAGTATATCTATGTACTGAAATTTCATGGGGAGAGGTAGGTAATTTAGGGAGAAGGAATATCTTTAAAAGTTTCTTTAGGGGGATAATAATGAAAAAAAGTTTGTGAAACACCCAAGGGGGTAGAAATCCTGGATACTGAAGATCATAAGGCAGAAAGTCTAGGCCAGAGTCTCTGAATACTCCACAAAAGAGGTAGCAACACAGTCACCATGCTTTGTGGTGCTGACTCAGACACAGGGCAGGAGAGCATAACAGAGAAAAATAGTTACTTCACTTCTGATATTTGGGAGTTGTTAGGCAGGAAGAAGGAAGAGGCTAGCTTTATGTTCAAGAAGAGATAGGAGTGTGGACTGTGGGCCACTGGGGTTGGTGAAGGATCTCAAGATGGCTTGGCGAAAACTTGCTCTAAAAACCATTGACTGGGTCGCTTTTGGGGAGATCATACCCTGAAACCAGAAGGCCATTGCCAACTCCCTGAAATCCTGGAATGAGATGCTTACCTCCAGGTTGGCAACTCTTCCTGAGAAACCACCTGCTATCGACTGGGCTTACTACAAGGCCAATGTGGCAAAAGCTGGCTTGGTAGATGACTTTGAGAAGAAATTTAATGCCCTGAAGGTTCCTGTACCAGAGGATAAATACACTGTCCAGGTGGATGCTGAGGAAAAAGAAGATGTGAAAAGCTGTGCTGAGTTTTTGTCTCTCTCAAAAGCCAGGATTGAAGAATATGAAAAAGAGCTGGAGAAGATGAAGAACATAATTCCATTTGATCAGATGATCATTGAGGACCTGAATGAAGTCTTCCTAGAAAGCAAATTAGACAAGAAGAAGTATCCCTATTGGCCTCACAAGCCAATCAGAAATTTATAAACTTGAGTTGGGGTGAAAGCCCTGGCCCTCATATTATAAACGTTGGACATTAAAAATAATGATTTGGAAAAAAAAAAAAAAAAGAAGAGATAGGAAAGGAAGGGGGAGAAGAGGAGGGAATCAGCCAACTTTGAAAATCTCTATTTAGGGGGGCTTTGAACAATCTTTTATAATACATATTACCTTAATTGAAATCTTTTGTTTACTACTTAAAAAATATATAAGAACATAGGATTTAATTTTAGTAGAAAAACTCATTAATTAATTGAGGAGAAGTTAATTAACCAGTAACAGTAACAGGGATCCCTGGGTGGCGCAGCGGTTTAGCGCCTGCCTTTGGCCCAGGGCGCGATCCTGGAGACCCGGGATCGAATCCCACGTCGGGCTCCCGGTGCATGGAGCCTGCTTCTCCCTCCGCCTGTGTCTCTGCCTCTCTCTCTCGCTCTCTCTCTCTCTCTCTGTGACTATCATAAATTTAAAAAAAAAAAAAAACAGTAACAGCGCCTTATATTTGTATTTCACTTTTTGGTATAATCTCTTATTTGATCTTTACTGACAGAGAACGAGCAATCCAAGAGATGCGTCGACACGGTCTTCCCACACCACCCCTTAGCTCTACTCTGAGGTCTCCTGTACATTCTCCTGAACATATAAGCTGTTAATTATCAGAAAGGTATGTATGGGGGCCTCTGGGCGACTCAGCAGTTGAGTGTCTGCCTTCGGCTCAGAGTGTTATTCTGGTCTGGGATCGAGTCCCACATTAGGCTCCCTACAAGGAACCTGCTTCTCCCTCTGCTTATGTCTCTGCCTCTCTCTGTGTGTCTCTCATGAATAAATAAATAAAATCTTAAAAAAAAAAAAGTATGTAACACCAAGAACAGGCAAAACTAATCTGTAGTTACAAAAATTAAGAAAGTAGTTTTCAGTATTGGGGGAAGGAAAATTGCCCACAGAGGCAGTCAGGGGAACTTTGTGAAGTAATGTAATGTGTATTTTGGTGATGATTACATGGGTATATACAATTGTAAAAACTCATTGACCTAAACATTAATAACAGTTCATGCATTTCATTGTATTGTAAATTATATCTCATTTTAAAAAAGAGAAGACATCCATAATAAAATACCAAATGACAGTATGAGAAATCCATGGTAATATTTGATGAATGGCTAGGTTCAAGGTACAAATAGGAATGCACATGGCACAGTAGACTCAGTCTGACAGGAATGGCAGATTGTTGGGGAATGATGAGGGAAAAAGGCAGAGAAGGTAGAGTGGGACATACAAGATATATTGAATGTGCGGCAAAATTAGAGATTGTACATAGTCTTGATTCTATAAGCCAAGGGGAACCTTCTGTGTCTAGAATGAGTATCAAGGAGGGATTAAGATGAAAGAACTGTTCCTGGTGGATTAACGTCATAACTATATTTGGGGCCATATTGGGGAGGGTAAAAATCAGAGGCAGGGAGACCAGAAAGAGGTACGTAATGAACAATATACTAACTTCAGGATCCGTATAACAATATTTGTTTTTTAAAAAACAAATTATAAGGACACCTGGATGGCTCAGTGGTTAAGCATCTGCCTTCAGCTCAGGGTGTAATCCTGGGGTCTGGGAATCAAGTTCCGCACTGGGCTTCCCGCAGGGAGCCTGTGTCTCCCTCTGCCTGTGTCTCAGCCTCTCTGTGTTTCTCATGAATAAATAAACAAAATCTTAAAAAAGAGAGAGAGAGAGAGAGAACAAAGAGTAATATATATGCAGAAAAGTGCCATATCCTAGTATACAGCTCCGTGAGTTTTCACAAACTAAACATACCCATGTATAATCTACACCCAGATCAAGAAACAAAACCTGTCTCTCTTGGGCTTTCTCCTAGTCATAAACACTACTCCAGAAGTAACTGTCCTGTTTATTAAAAACATAGACATTTCTTTTGCCTGTTTTTGGACATTTAATACATGAAACCATACATTTCTGGCTTCTTCCACAGTGTATTTGTGAGATTCATTCGTACTGTTGTGTGTACTTGTAGGCTGTTCAGTCTTGTTGCTGTGTAGTATCACATTGTGTGAATTCTCCCACAGTCCATTTCTTCATTCTATTGTAGATGGGCTTTGGGTGATTGCCAGTTTGGGCTATTATAGAATTATGATGAATATTCTAGTACCTGTGGGTGACTAGACGTGTGTATTTCCTTTGGCTATACACTCAGGAGTGAGGTTGTTGGGTCACTGGACATGCAGATATTCAAACTTAAATAGATACAGCAAAGTAGTTGTAAAGAACTAGAATACATTTGACAGAGGAAGGGCCAGAGGGATGTGCTGATTGATTGGAGAAGGGAATGAATGGGAAAGAAGTATGTGAGACCCAGGACTTGAAAGGTAGGTAGCTGAAAAATGCAAGCTCCCTGACAGAAATAGCAAAGTCAGTCTTTTTTAAAAATAGGTGTTTCTAAAAAAAAAAAAAAAAAATAGGTGTTTCTTTACCTTTCTAAATAGAAGTATATAGGAGATAGTTAAGCATTTCCTCAAATGCCCAGAATCCTCATTATGAACATTACTTATGTACTATGCTTTAACATACTCATGCCCCCAGGGTTTATTAGTATTTGTAGGACGTAGGTTTAAATGATTCCTGTTTGCTGTGCTTTTGCTTTGGGGTTTGTTCATTTGATTAGAATGTGTATTTTCCTCCTTTGCTTTGAGGACCACTTCTCAGTGCTGGTTGCAATCACTGTGTCCTCACAACTCCAAAGCTGCTGTATTAATTTAAGGGTGATTACATGGAGGTTCATCCTCTTGTTATAAAGCCATGTAACAGTTGTGACACATACATTTTCTCATACTAGATTCACAGCTGCATTTTAGATCAAGGATTGGTAAGCCAAGGTTTGTGACCCAGGTGCACTCCACTGCCTGTTTTTGTAAATTTAACTTTATTGGAGCAGAGCCACATGTTTACATATTGTCTAAGACTGCTTTTCTCCAGTGGCTGAATTAATTTGTTGTGACAAAGATCCTGTTGCCCACAAATCTAAAATATTTACTGCCTGGCCTTTCACATCATGTGGCCGCTGAAAAACTCCACTGTATATCCATGAGATAGTAAAAGTGAAAACCAAATAATTCCACAGTGTTATGTAAATAGACCTCCAAAAAGGGTCTTGAGGACTCCCAGATGTCTCCAGATTCTACTTTAAGAACCACTGATACAGAACATACTGGATTTCAGCTATTTCTAAAGCTATGATGAATTAGAAAAATTTTTGGTTTGTTTTAAAGAAAGTGTATCACTCAGTGGCATTAAATTTACAATAGTGTACAGCTGGACCCATGGCCCTGGAATTCTCTAATCTACTTTTCTGTCTCTATGAATTTGTCTATTCTGGGACACCTGGGTGGCTCAGCGGTTGAGCATCTGCCTTCCACTCAGGGCGTGATCCCGGAGTCTGGGGATCGAGTCCCACATCAGGCTCCTTGTAAGGGAGCCTGCTTCTCCCTCTGCCTATGTCTCTGCCTCTCTCTGTGTGTCTCTCATGAACAAATAAAATCTTAAAAAAAAAAGAAAAGAGTAGGTAAATTCTTTTTTTTTTTTAGTTTTTATTTATTTATGATAATCACAGAGAGAGAGAGGCAGAGACATAGGCAGAGGGAGAAGCAGGCTCCATGCACCGGGAGCCCGACGTGGGATTCGGGTCTCCAGGATCGTGCCCTGGGCCAAAGGCAGGCGCTAAACTGCTGTGCCACCCAGGGATCCCCCTACTCTGTTTTTTTATCAAAGTGAAATCATACTGTATTTGCCCTTTTGTGTTGAAATGGTTTCATTTAGGATAATGTTTTCAGGGTTCATCTATATTGTAGCATGTGCTAGAATTTTATTCTTTTTTGTGACTGAATAATATTCCTTTGTGTGTTTGTGCCATATTTTGTTTATCCACTCATCAGTTGATGGATTACTTGAGTTGTTTTCACCTCCAGCTATTGTGAATAATAATAATAATATGAATATGAACATTTGTGTACAGTATCTGTTTTAGTCCCTTTTTTCAAATCTTTTGGAAGTACCTAAAGAGGAAGAGTTTCTGGGTCATGTGGTAATCTTGCGTTTAAATAATATATCCTCACGAAGAGAACATAAAATACAAAAATATAAAGAAGGAAACCAAAATCACTTTATTTTACATTTTTTTATTGTGATAAAATATACATAACATCAAATGTATCATTCTTAACCATTTTTAAGTATGCATTTCTCTGGCATTCACATTAATGTGCAAAAATAATGTCCACCGTTCAGCTCCAGAACGGTTTTATCTTCTTCTACTGAAACTCTTGACCCGTTAAACACTAACTTTCCATCCTCCCCTCCCCATAGCTCCTGGCAACCACCATTACAAATTTCTGTCTCCATGAATTTGACTACTCTGTTTACTTCATATAATTGGAATCATACTGTATTTGTCCTTTCTGTGACTTAAAATGTTTTCAGGGTTCATCCAAGTTGGAGCTTGTGTCAGAATTTCCTTCTTTTTTGAAATGAACAGTGTTGCATTATATGAATATACCACGTTTTGTTTATCCGTTCATGAGTTGATAGATACTTGAGTTGCTTCTGTCTTTCGGCTGAAAATGGATGTACAGGGAAGCCCGGGTGGCTCAGTGGTTTAGCGCTGCCTTCGGCCCAGGGCCTGATCCTGGAGACCCGGGATCGAGTCCCATGTCAGGCTCCTTTCATGGAGCCTCCTTCTCTCTCTGCCTTTCTCTCTGTCTCTCTCTCTGTGTGTGTCTCTCATAAATAAATTAAAAAATCTTTTAAAAAAAAAAAGAAAAGAAAAAGAAAATGGGTGTACAAATGAAAATCACTTTTAATCCTACAACCCAGAAAAATTAGCAATTTGCATTTTGGTATATACTTCCTTCTTGTATTCAATGTGTAATAAATATACACACATTCATAGACCTACATATGTAATTTTCATAGATTTTATATCTACTCAATTTTTATCCTAATTTTTTTTTGTTTTGTTCTTTGGGAATTTTCTCCTTAATAAATTGTTGAGGGCATCTACTCTCATCATCAAAATCATTAAAATTTTGGGGATCCCTGAGTGGCTCGGCAGCTTAGCGCCTGCCTCGGCCAAGGGCATTATCCTGGAGTCCCAGGATCGAATCCCGTATCGGGCTCCCTGCATGGAGCCTGCTTCTCCCTCCGCCTGTGTCTCTGCCTCTCTCTCTCTCTGTATCTCTCATGAATAAATAAAATAAAATCTTAAAAAAATAAAATACAATCATTAAAATTTCAAAAGTCCCATTTTAAAATTCATTATCTAACAGTTCATCACATGGATATTCCAGGATTTGCTTGGATTACTTTCTCAGTGTTTCCATTGTGGAATTTCTCATATTTGTGTGTATGTGTGTTTAATTGGGAGAGTAATTAGATAGCACATAAGGTCAAAATATTTGGAAAAATACTTGATTATCCCTAATATGCTGTTTTAAGACACAGATACCACAATTTACAGTACTTGTATATTAGCCTAAACATCATATTGTTCCTCGTTTTGAGTGGTCTCTCTCAGCTAATGTGTTATCTCTTTTCACTCTATAGCTATCATTTATTTAATCCTCATACTTTGTTTTTTTGGTGGTTTCAGGGGAATATCTTTTTTAAGTATAGAACAGTACTTACTATAACTTGATTATGGGCAAAGGCTTTATTGGAGACTGCAGTTTCAATTAAAACTGAAAACAATCTCAGTTTCTTGTGAATGTACTAAGCAATTTTGTTTATCATTTTTCTCTTAACTCACCTTTCCTCTCCCTTCTTTTTTTCAGAATGATGGCTTTCAAGGAGTTACCTATATGGATTTTTAAAGGACAGAACAGTAGTGAAATATTCGGAAGTACTTGTTCCTGAAAATCATGAACATTGACACAAATTCTACCTCTGTCAACTTTTATTTAAATCAATGAATATTTATGTAAAAAAATTGGTTTAAAAGAGCCATATCTATGTGTATATTTTTATATATATGACAAAACAAAATATGTATTAATAGTGCTAATGTTTTATCTGTATTTATACTATTCCTGACTTAAATTACTCCTCAAAGTGTGTTTTTACTTTTTTTTTCCAAAGTGTGTTTTTATACTGTGAATTAATATAATGTATTATTCACATTATGCTTTAATAATCTTTTTCATAATGAGCCATGATACATGTATATAAATATTCTTACAGTACTTGTTTTCAAAGTGTTTTTAGTTTTCATGCCTGTGTTTATAACCCATATCTTTAATGCCTTCACATAGGATTATCAACTTTGATGCTGTACTGTCTCACTTTACTTTTTTCTTCTAAATGTAAAATTAATTATTCACCAGTTTGCTGTCTGTCATCTAGGGTAATATATTCAGGTCTATCCTTACAATAGCAGAGGTCTTGATAAAATAATGATTACCATATATTGTTATTGCTAACTTGAAGAATGGTGATGGAAAATATACATTTACATATTATATACAGTATTACATTATTTTGGTTATCACATGGACTTTTCATATAATACAAACTCTATCAAAATCAAACTAGAAGCTGCATTCAGAATTTTATAAGCAACAGAATAAATTTGGGACACTTTTTCAGTAAATAAAATTCCTCCCTGTATTAATTTAAAAATTCAGAGTATAAAAAAAAATTCAGAGTATAAAAGTATATGGAGTAAATATAGTAAAGCATTTTGTTAAAATGCCAATATACATTCAGTAATATCAGTTTTTTGCTTCTAAACCTGTGTGTTAACAATTTATCAGTCTTGCAGAATAGTATGTAAACTCTGAACTGTGGCATGTTAAATAGAAAACAACTTTTACAGCTAATTTTCAAAGTTGTAATTTTAAGGAATTTAGATATATACATACATCCATAAAAGAACAGAAGTAAAAAATAGAATGTCAGATACAAAACTAATCGTGTTTGAACCATACACATTTGAAAAAAATCCTGTTCTTAGTAGATTTCATTATGATTTGAAAAGAAGAATTTAAGAACTAACATAGGAAAGTTGAAGACCAGTTTTTTATGATATGTTTTGTTTCCTCTTGTGGTTTACTACAGTGGAGTATGCGTGTGTGTGTTTGTGTGTACCTGGGGGTGGGCACTGTTCTTTTTCCAAAACTAATAGGCCTTATGTGTTCAGGTTATGCCCTTTGCAATAATTCACTATGTATTTGGGTGTGATGCGGTTTACTTTTCTACCATCTTTGTAATTTTATTTATTCCGCCTTCTTTGTGTGAATTCATGTATTATATAGCAAAATACAAGAGAAATGGGACTATTTGCAATGTCATATGGAAAATCTTTTAATAAATACATGTAAATAAAATAAAAAATATCTGTCCCCACCTTTTCCCCCCCAAGCAACAGCAAGACATATTTTGTTAGATATATTTTATTTTTAATGTTTTCTATAATTTAAAAATGTAAAAAAAAAAGTATAGCTTGCCATAATTGTTATTTTCTTAACCATGTTACTACAATTTTTCTAAATTAGTTTTATCCTAAAATACTGAATGTTCTGACCTTTTATAGATGTTTTTGCTTTAAATAATTTTAAATTATGTTTGACATAGATTTTCCAATAAACTTTACAGTCAATTTATTTTCTCTTTCTTACAAATAGTTTTTTCTTAAATTTTAGCAATATTCTTAATTCTAAAATTAAGTACAATTAATTCAAATCAAATTTTATCATGGTAGGATATGGGGAAATCGCTGTGCTTATGTTCCAGGTAGTTTTTTTTTTTTTTTTTTCACTAACTTTGATTTAGTTCTAGGTAGTTCAAATAGAAGAAATGAAGTCAAAGTTTCTCTTTGAAACCCATCTACAAAATGATAAACAGGCACTCCCCGGTTCTTAGAAGATTTTGGCACCTGACTTACTGTCTTTCTACCATTAGTTCTATCATCAGTCTTATTTATGTCAGAATCTTCTTAGAACAGTAGTTTTTGACCAGGCTTGTACATTAAGAGTTACCTAGATAATTTCTTTTTTAAGATTTTATTTATTCATGAGAAACAGAGAGGCAGAGACATAGACAGAGGGAAAAGCAGGCTCCCTGCGGGGAGCCCAATGAGGGACTTGATCCCAGGACCACCATCTGAGCCAAAGGCAGATGCTCAACCACTTAGCCACCAGGTACCCCTGGATAATTTTATTTCTTTTTTTTTTTTTTGAAGATTTTATTTATTTATTTATGAGAGACACACAGAGAGAGAGGCAGAGACACAGGCAGAGGGAGAAGCAGGCTCCATGCAGGGAGCCCGACGTGGGACTCGATCCCGGGTCTCCAGGATTAGGCCCTGGGCTGAAAGTGGCGCTAAACCGCTGAGCCACCTGGGCTGCCCTACCCCTGGATAATTTTAATGAAAAACATGTCTGAACCCTACACTAGTCCAAATCAGAATCTCTGGGAATTAGGTGTGAGCATTTTTTCATTTATTTTTTTAAGCTTTTGTTTATTCATGAGAGACACAGAGATAGACACAGGCAGAGGGAGAAGCAGGCCCCATGCAGGGAGCCTGATGGAGGACTCGATCCCAGAACTCCAGGATCATGACCTGAGCCAAAAGCAGATGCTCAAACTAAGCCACCCAGGTGCCCCCAATTTTTTTTTAACTTTAGTTTCTCTAGGTGATTCTACTGTGTCACCAGATTTAAAATACTAATTTAGAAATTGATCCACCAAACTGATTTCATGACTTACTAATGGGGCTCAACCTATAGTTTGAAAACACTGCTCTAGATCTTGTCATTACCTCCAAAAATCCAACTTCTAGTGTGCGACTCACCTTTCTAGGTCACTCTCTTATGCCTAGCCTAACAATTCTTTCACTCTCCAGACAACTGATTCTCTCACCTATCCCTTGTCTAGAAGTTCCTCACTTTCCTCTTTATCTAGCATAGGCATCATTTTCTTTGCATATACCCTAAATTCTCTTATCCCTCTAAACTGAAAATTCAGATCTTGTTTGTATCCAACAACACTGCATCTGCACCAAAGCACCTGAATGGGGCTAGAGAAAAAAAAAAAAAACAACAACCATGCTCTTAATGCTTGAAATTTATGGCCCTGAAAATCAAGGGTCCACCGCACTGTGTGAGAATCTGTCCACATTTTGCTGGTCAATTCACACTTAACCTCTCCCCAGCAAGCATTTCATGCCTTCTCTTTACTCAGACCTTTAGTCCTCCCTCTTTCTTGCTCTCAGGTTGTTTCTTTTTTCATTGAGAAAATGGAAACAGTAAGGAAACTTTGTCTATTAGCAATATATTTGGAGACCTGGTATCTGTATAACTTCCTATCCTATTATAACATGAACCATCTCTACCTCTAGCTATTTATCTAGTTGTGATCATCCCTTCTACCACTGCCTTTAACCCCACATTCCTGATTCATTTTTGCTCTATTGGCTTATTCCCACTTACATGCATACTTCCCATTTTTAATCTCCCATTTAAAAACCCAGAGCCAACCATTTCATTTTTTGTACCCTTCAGAGCAAATAATAATAATAATAATAATAATAATAAAATTAAAGGTGTTATCTATACTCACTTCATCCTTTACACCCACCTTTACTTCTTGAACTATTCCAATCATGCTTTATTCCTATTACTCCAAACCATTTTTGTCAAGATACCAAGAACCCCCATGTATTATTTCCTTCTTCACACCTAATGTTTCCACTTAATACTTTTTTGTTGTATTTTGTTCTTATTTGATACTGCTTCTATCTTCCTGTGGAGAATGATTGGGTATAGATAGAGCTTTAAAATGAAAAAATGCACTTGAAGATAAGATTAAGGACTTTTTTGAGAAGGCATCAAAAAAAGATTGAAAGTGTAAAAGAAAAGCATTATGGAGGATGTGTGTAGCAGTGCCAACATTTAGGTAATAATAAGTCTTAGAAGAGAGAAATATTAGGAAGGCAAAAATATTTTAAGAAATAATGGAGATAAATGTCACCAAATCAAAGGATACAATCTGAGGTCTTTATTGAAAGGACTCAGCAAAAGCCAAGTAGGAGAGAAGAGGGAAATCCACATTAGATACAATATTAAAGAAGGGAAGAAATTTTAAAAGCGCCAGAAAGAAACAGTTCACCTGAAAAAGATCAAATTTACATCTCTTATGGACTGAAGGTGAAAATTCCTATGTTAAACCCCTGCTCCCCAGATGTTAGGAAGTAGGGTCTTTGAGAGGTAATTAAGTCATGAGGGGTGGAGCCCTCGTGAATGGGATTAATCCCCTTTTAAAGCTAATCCCAAAGAGCTCTCTCACCCTTTCTGCCATGTGAGGATACAACGAGAAGTTGGCAGTGTACAACCCAGACTCCAACCATACTGGCACCCTTGTCTTGAACTTCCAGCCTCCAGAACTGTGAAGATTAAATTTTAGTTGTTTATAAGCCACTGCCCTCACCCCAGTCTATGCCAAATTGTTTTAACAGTCCAAACAGACTAAAACATTAAATGTCTCAGCAGTTACATTGGAGACAAGATCATATTATTTTTAGAATGCTAAAAGGAATTTTGAAACTACTGTAACTGGCTATTGAAACACTTTTCAAGGAAGAAATCAATTAGGGAAATAAGTATAGGAGATTCTGCAAGAGATGTGTGACTTAAAGATAATCAAATATTTTGGTAAAGTCTGTTGCACTAATAGGGAAGGACAAAACAAGATAAAGGGAGAGAGGGAGGAGGGGAAGAAGGATGCAAGGAAGGAAGAAGGAATGAAAGGAAGGAAGGAAGGAAGGAAGGAAGGAAGGAAGGAAGGAAGGAAGGAAGGAAGGAAGGAAGGGTCCAAAACAAGTCAGACCAAAACTGGATAATAACAACACATTAGATGGTGAGGAAGAAGAAAGAGAGCAAAGGAACATGAGAAATTAAGTATTTATGTTATTGGGAGAAGATACAAATACAAATGTTTCAGAAATCAAAAGGGAAAAATAACACAGCTATGAGTCTTAAAAGCAACTATCATAATGATGTAACAGTAAACACATACCTAGAACTTTATTCTTCCAAGGCATTATTCTGAGAATTTTACAGACATTAACACATTTTTTAAAAAAGATTTTACTTATTTATTCATGAGAGACACAGAGAGAGGCAGAGACACAGAGGGAGAAGCAGGTTCCATGCAGGGAGCCCGATGCAGGACTCAATCCAGCATCTCCAGGATCACACCCTGGACAGAACGTGGCGCCAAACCGCTGAGCCACCCAGGCTGCCCGACATTAACTCATTTAATTCTCACAACAATCATATTCTTCTTTATTCTCATTTTAAAGATGAGGGTGCAGGCAAGACTTGCCTATGGACATATAACTAGTAATGGTGAATTCACTTTTAGATAATTTGTTGAGTGATTTAACATTTAAACCAGCATAGTAAAACATGATCCCTGAAGTGGAAAGCATGAAAACAGAAAAAAAGAAAGTATATTAGAAAATGTGAGACAAGATGGCAGAAGTAAATCTTTAAGAGTAGCCACAATAAATGTAAATGGATAAAATTCTTCAGTTAAATGGCAGAGTCAGGGATCCCTGAGTGGCGCAGCGGTTGGGCGCCTGCCTTTGGCCCAGGGCGCAATCCTGGAGACCCGGGATCCAATCCCACGTCGGGCTCCCAGTGCATGGAGCCTGCTTCTCCCTCTGCCTGTGTCTCTGCCTCTCTCTCTCTCTCTCTCACTATGTATGACTATCATAAATAAAAAAAAGAAAAAAAAAAGAAAAAAAAATGGCAGAGTCAGATTGAATTTAAAAACCGATGTGTCAGGCAGCCCTGGTAGCGCAGCAGTTTAGCGCCGCCTGCAGCCCAGGGCGTGATCCTGGAGACCCTGGATCGAGTCCCATGTCAGGCTTCCTGCAGGGAGCCTGCTTCTCCCTCTGCCTGTGTCTCTGCCTCTCTCTGTGTGTCTCTATGAATAAAATAATAAAAAAAATCTTTAAAAAACATAAAAATAAAAAAATAAAAAATAAAAAACAATGTGTCAGCTACAAGAGATATATGTTTAAAATAAAAAGACATAGGGGATCCCTGGGTGGCGCAGCGGTTTGGCGCCTGCCTTTGGCCCAGGGCGTGATCCTGGAGACCCGGGATTGAATCCCACATCGGGCTCCCGGTGCATGGAGCCTGCTTCTCCCTCTGCCTGTGTCTCTGCCTCTCTCTCTCTCTCTCTCTCTCTGTGACTATCATAAATAAATAAAAAATTTTAAAAAATTAAAATAAAAAGACATAGAAAATTTAAAAATAAAAGGAAAAGACTCACCAAGCACATGGGGACCAAGAGAAAACCAGAGACTAATCCTATCTGACTAGATAGAATTTTAGGGAAAAGAGAAAAGAAAAAAACAATGTGTTACATGCTGGTGAACAGGAATACCGATAGAACATAAAGATACAGCCATTACAAACATACAACTATATGTGTATATGTACATATATAAAATTTCACACCCAACAAACAGAATACACATTTTCTTCAAGCACATCTGTTATATTTAAAAATAGACCATATATTAGCCCTTAAGTCATATAAATCATTTCTTTGACCATGGTACATAAAATTAGAATATGAAAGGATAGAAAAAAAAACTTTATGTTTGGAACCTAAAAAAATGTCTAAATTATCATCTGATATAAATGAAAATCATAAAATGAAATAATTTAGACTGATAAGTAAATGATAACAAAACCACTGGAATCAAAATTGTGTAACACAACCAAAGTAGGTGTAGAGGAAAACTCTAACTCAAATATGTTAATCAGGAAATAAAAAATGTTAACAAATGAGCAAGGATTTAATTCAAGAGATTGGGAAAAGGTAACAGCAACCCTTGTTCTCTTCCCCTTCTCAAAATAACAAATAATGAAGAGAAAACAATGTTAGAGAACAATAACATCAATTACAAAAGTTGAGATAAACCGAGTCGGATTCATAAAAGTACTGGTCAATAAAATTTATTTGAAATAAGACTTATCAAGAAAAATATACAAAATTCAAAACAAAAAGGGGAAAGTAATTACAAATAAATCAGGTATCAAGAAAATGAAAGCGTGAAGAATGGTTATATGCTAATGTGTGTAATACATGAAGTCCATGAATATTAAAAATACTGAAATTTGGTACAAGAAATAATATAGACCTCAACTAGAACAATATGTGATAAGAAATTGAGAGATAAATGTAAATGTGTGGGGTGTATTTTTCCTTAGTTATAAGCTAATAAGTCAATATATGCCTGTTTACAAGATGCTAGGAGAAAACAGGAGACTCCTGGGTCAGAGACAAAGGCCCTTATTACTTATGGCACAGAAAGTAGCATAAGGATCATGTCTTCACTGGTTCTCCTTAACCCCCCAAAACACCAAGGGAGGGGGTGGGAGGGACCCGAATGAATCCAACACGAAGAGGTTCATGTCCCAGCCTAGGAACACTAAGTTTAGGGAACCCATCTCTTTTATAACAAACAGTAAGTAAGCCTGCTCTTTGTCTGAGGAGACATTGCTGAATCCTTCTATGTTGCTCATGGCAAACATGACTGCTCATGGCAAGCCCAATGCTGAAAAGTGGTGTGGGTAAAGATTGATTAGGGCTTTGCATTCTTGGCATGACCACAATGAGAACCCACAGGGATGTTCAG
Organism: Nyctereutes procyonoides; assembly: GCF_905146905.1. Taxonomy (NCBI): domain Eukaryota; kingdom Metazoa; phylum Chordata; class Mammalia; order Carnivora; family Canidae; genus Nyctereutes; species Nyctereutes procyonoides. The sequence goes on along the minus strand of NW_026575021.1, from coordinate 6,847,350 downwards.
AGTCCATGGCAGCGTCTCTCGAGGATAATCTACACCTTGACTCTATATATTCTTGACCAAACTTAAGTTTTTATGTAACTATGCCACTTCATTGGCCATGCTGCTTAATTTAACCAACAGGGGCTAAGATCAAACCTGTTCAATTTGTCTCATATAGTTTTAGATAAGGCTAATGATATCAATAAGATTCTAAGCAGCAGGAAGAGGCTAAGCAGCTGTACTGACCTCATTCATGCTTTGCAGTATCCCAGACACAGCCAACTGCAAATAAATATGGGGAACAGTGGGTGTTATTTTAGATATCCGGGATGTAGTCTAAGGTCAATCTGTTATCCATGATGACTCTTGCAACATAGACTGATCCACTCATCTCTGGTATCATTGTCAACGGGGCAATAGATATACCAAAATATAGATGAGCCTCATCCACAATGGAAAGATAGGCTGTGGCCATCTCTCCCCCACTTACAGATAGCCCAAAGAGTCACAAGTTGCTCTAGCTTGGAGTTTATTTTGAAACTTGATTTGGATAGTCATTACATTGGTTTAGTTAAGAAACATGGGCCATGTCATGGAGTAGTTGCAGCCTGGATAGGCATACATGGCATAACCAAGGCTGCTCAGCGATCAAGAGAAGCTATGAATTTGCATCGATCAGGTTTTTAAAAGATTGTACTAAAAAAAAAAAAAAGATTGTGCTGGTCTGTGTGCTTGTACATATACAAGGCAGAGTCCATGTTTGGGAGCTGCCACTGATGGCATTAGGCATAACGAAATGGTGGAAGAGCAGCCGTGCCTGCGTGAATTTTTCTGTTCTCCTAGCACACGGCAAGGGATGACAGATACAGAAGCAGGTTAGATTGCCAGCCACTGCAGTTTCTTGATTCAGGCAGACCATATGATTTTTTGCCAGGCTGCAATGTAGGCTCTTTGTAGGGGACAAAGAGGGCATTCATTGCTATTGGTTTGGGCCCCGCTCAAAGAATGCTGATTTGTGGATTAGCAGATATAAAGGACTAAATAGAATGCCCAATAGAGGCACATACTGTCTCCTGTTCCCAAAAAAGTCCCCACAAGATGCTCAACCTCCTTTTTGGTTGGGGCATGGCTGGAGATACAGCACTTTTTCCTGAGGTGCCAGAGGAATTGAGTAATGTGAATCTGTCCATACAGTCCCAAGAAGCTTCACTTGGCAAGTAGGCCTCTGAATTTTGTTGAGGGTTATCAACCACCTCTGCTGGTGGAGTTGTTAGAGTCCTCCTTAAAACAGAGATTTCTGACTTGCCAGCCGATAGGATATCATCTTCAGGAGGAAAACTGTGAAATTAGAGTGTAGAGGCACCCATGCTAAAATCCTGACTCGCCTACTAATCCTGACAAATGGCAGTTAAGTTTGTCCCACAAGCATGTCTCTACTTTCTGCTCTTCCCTGATTGGGATAAATCCCCTCTGACACTTATGGTACAGGTATATAAGTATATAACATCTCAATTCCTACTATTCCATTCAGATGTGCAAGCAACAACAGTGTTTTTTTTTTTTAAGATTTTATTTATTCATAAGAGACACAGAAAGAGAGGCAGAGACACAGGCAGAGGGAGAAACAGGCTCACCACAGGGAGCCGGATGTGGGACTTGATCCCAGGACCCCGGGATCAGGACCTGAGCAGAAGGCAGATGCGCAACCACTGAGCCACTCAGGCGTCCCTATTCTCTTTCTTAAGTCAGTTTTGGTAACTCAGTTTTCTGCAAAATCTATTTCATCTAGATTTTTAAAAAATCTATAACTTAGTAATTTCTCTTTTCTTATGAAATGTTTGCATGTGTATGTGTGTGTGTGTCCTTACTAATTGACCACAGGTTGGCCAATTTTTTTTCTAAGAATCAACTTTTTATTTTGTTGATCAAATCCTTTGCTTGATTTGTTTTCTATTTCATTGACTTCTCTTTTCATCCCTTCTTTCTGCTTTTGTTGTTTTTGCTTTCCTTCTTGAGTTATGTAGTTAGCTCATTTTTAATCTTTCTTATTTTCTATTTTTTAAGATTTTATTTATTTTTTTTATTTATTCATGAGAGATACAGAGAGAAAGAGAGAGAGAGAGGGAGAGGCAGAGGCAGAGACACAGGCAGAGAGAGAAGCAGGCTCCATGCAGGGAGCCTGACGTGGGACTGGATCCTGGGTCTCCAGGATCAGGTCCTGGGCTGAAGGTGGCACTAAACCACTGAGCCACCTGGGCTGCCCCTTTTATTTTCTAGTGTATTCATCAAAGGCTACAAAATTTCCCCTGAGAACTTCAGGCTGTTCCCCCACATGGTTTTTAGTCATTTTTTTTGTCATTGCTTTCTAAATAGATTTCTATTTCAGTTCTGAATTACTTCTTAACTGGGGTCACTACATAATTTATCCTCCAAATTTGGACACTTTTGCCAATGAAATATATATTATGTCAGGACAATAGGTAAAAGTCAGGACTGTTTTGGGTGAACTAGAAAATACGGTCATCCTATTTTTATCACACTATTTTTTAAAAGATTTATTTGTTTGTTTGAGAGAGAGAGAGAGAGACCGATGGAAAGAGAGAGAGAGCATGAGCAAGAGGGACAGAAGGAAAGAGGGAGAAAATCTCAAGCAGACTCTGTGCTGAGTGCAGAGCCCGATGGGGAGCTCGATCCCACTACACTGAGATCATGACCAGAGCTAAAACCCAGAGTCAGATGCTTGACCAACTGCACCACCCAGGTGCCCCCTATGGTCATTTCTATTTTTAACACAAGAGTTATTAAAAAGTAATAGAAGTTTTAAATTTCTCACATAGGGGTTACAAATTTTAAATTTGTTGAATTTTGATGGATTCAGTTTTTTGAAATTTATTAAGGTTTGTTTTTTTTTTTTTGGCCTAAAACTTGATTAGTTTTTGTGACTGGTGCCAATAGTTTTGTACAAAATACATATTTTCTGCTTGGTGAGTACACATCTCTTGATATCTTTTGGATCAAACTTGTTAATTCTGTATATGGTTAGGATGCCTGAGTGGCTCAGTGGTTGAGCATCTGCCTTCAGCTCAGGGTATGCTCCCGGGATCTGGGGTCGAGTCCCCAATCAGGCTCTTTGCGGGGAGCCTGCTTCTCCCTCTGCCTATGTCTCTACTGTTCTCTCTTTATCTCTGTGTGTCTCTCATGAATAAATGAATAAAACCTTTTAAAAAATCTCTATATCGACTATCTCTATAGCTTTGTGTGATTTGTCAATTTCTAAGAAAAGTTAAAAAGTATCCCACTCTAAGAGCAAATTTTTAACTTTTCCTTTTGTTTCGGTTTTTGGCTTAAATATTTCAAAAGCTCTGTTAGATATGTAAAGTTTCAGGACTGTTATATATATATATATATATATATATATATATATATATATATATATATATTAAATATTTTATTTATTTATTGATGAGAGACACACAGAGAGAGGCAGAGACACAGGCAGAGGTAGAAGCAGGCTCCATGCAGGGAGCCTGATGTGGGACTCCATCCCAGGACCCCAGGATCACGCCCTGAGCTGAAGGCAGATGCTCAACTACTGAGCCACTCAGGTGCCCCAGGACTGTTCTATTTTTTGTCGGCTTTTACCTTTTAGCACTTGATACCTTTTTTTGACATCTCTTTTATCAGGTATTAACATTGCTACAGCTTTTTGAAATATAGTTTATATGCATCCATACAACTCATCCATTTAAATGTATGATTTAATGATTTTTAGTATATTTGCAGAGCTGTGTGACTCTTACTACAACCAATTTTAGAACATTTTCGTCATCCCCCAAAAGAAGCATACTCACTGAGAGTTACTCACCACTTTCCTCCAACTTTCTTCCTCCAACCATGAAATCTGTTACTATCTCTATAGATTAACCTGTCATACAGGTTAATTTGGTAAAGGTGGAATCATACAGTATGTGGTCCTTTATGTCTGGCTTTTAGTTAGCATAAGATTTTCAAGGTTCATCCATGCAGTAGCATGTATCAGTATTTCATTTCTTTTAATCTCCAAATAGTAGTATTCCATTGTATGGATAACAGCACATTTTGTTCAATCCATTCATCAGTTGATGGACATTTGGATTGTTTCCACTTTTTGGCTATAATGCTACTATAAATATTCATGTACATGTTTTTTTTTCATGTACATGTTTTAGAGGGATATGTTTTCATTTCTTGAGTGTATACTTTGGAGTGGAAATTCTGGGTCACGTGATATCTTCATATTTAACATTTTATTTTATTTTTTTTAAGATTTTATTTATTTATTCATGAGACACACACACACACACAGAGAGAGAGAGATAGAGAGAGAGAGAGGCAGAGACACAGGCTCCATGCAGGGAGTCTGACATGGGACTCGATCCCTGATCACACCCTGGGCTGAAGGCAGCACTAAACCGCTGAGCCACCTGGGCTACCCGATATTTAACATTTTAAAGAACTGCCAATTATTTCCTCAAGCGGCTGCACCATTTTATGTAATCACCAGCAATATATGAGGATTCCAGTTTTTCTACATTCTCACCAACACGTTATTATATATTTTTAATTATAGCTATCGTAATAGGTATTTCATTGTGATTTTGATTTGCACATCCCTGATAGTTAATGGTGTTGAGCATCTTTTCATTTTCTTATTGGCTACTTGCATATCATCATTGGAAAAATATCTATTTAGACCCTTTGCTCATTTTAAAATTAGGATGTTTGCCTTTTTAATTATTGAGTTATACAAGTTCTTTATATGTTCTGTATACAAGTCCCTTTATCAGACATATAATTTTCTTTTTTAAATTGGTTTATTTTTATTTTTTTGAAGATTTTATTTATTCATGAGAGACACACAGAGAGAGAGAGAGGCAGAGACACAGGCAGAGGGAGAAGCAGGCTCCTCACAGGAAGCCTGATGCGGGACTCGATCCTGGGACTCCAGGATCATGCCCTGAGCCAAAGGCAGACGCTCAACCGCTGAGCCACCCAGGTGTCCCCAGACATATAATTTTCAAATATATTTTCTCATTCTGTGACTCATATTTTCACTCTCTTGATGGTATCATTTGTAGCACAAAAGTTTTTAATTTCGATGTAGTTTAATTTAAATTTTTTTTTTGTTGTTGCTTTGTGCTTTTGGATGTCATCTAAGAAACCATCGTCTGACTTAGGAATGTAAAGATTTACTCATGTTTTCTTCTAAGAGTTTTATAATTTTAGCTCTTTCCTTTAGGTTTACAATCCATTTTTTAAAAATTTTTGTTTATTTATGATAGTCACAGAGAGAGAAAGAGAGAGAGGCAGAGACACAGGCAGAGGGAGAAGCAGGCTCCATGCACCGGGAGCCCGACGTGGGATTCGATCCCGGGTCTCCAGGATCGCGCCCTGGGCCAAAGGCAGGCGCCAAACCGCTGCGCCACCCAGGGATCCCTACAATCCATTTTGAATTAATTTTTGTGAATGGTGTGAGATAGTTGTCCAGCTTCATTCTTTTGCATCTGAATATCCAGTGGTCTCATTTGCTTTTTTAAATTAGTATTTGCCTAGTATACCTTCCTCTATCGTCTATCTATATCTATCATCTATTTGTTTTTAAAAGATATTACTTATTCATTAATGAGAGACACAGAGAGAGAGGCAGAGACCTACCTAGACAGAGGGAGAAGCAGGTTCTTTGCAGGGAGCCTAGTGTGGCACTCTATTCCCGGACTAGGATCACACCCTGAGCCGAAGGCAGATGCTCAAACTCTGAGCCACGCAGGCGTCCCTGCTTTATTTTTAGATACCATCATAACTTTGTAATTTAGTTGTTACGTATATGAGATCCAACCGTTATTCTCATTTCATAGATTTGATGAAGTGTCTGAATGACAGACCCATGCATAAAGAGAAAGTACAATGGATAGGTGTTCTGATTTCTCACCCCATCCCAGGAGCTATTGCTTGCCCTCTGAGCCATTTAAATAAGGCCGCCTCACTCACAATAAAAATTCTGAATATGGGGCACCTGGGTGGCTCAGCTGTTGACCATCTGCCTTCAGCTCAGGTCATTATCCGGGGTCCTAGGATTGAGTCCCACCTTGGGCTCCTCGCAGGGAGTCTGCTTCTCCCTCTGCCTATGTCTCTTTCTTACAGCCTTTCCATAACCCCTAATATAGCAGTTTAGTGGTTAAATATTTTAAAAATTCCCAATGTTCTTCATCTTTTGTGTTATATTATGGTCTCTGAAAATCTGTCTTAACTGAAAGGCAGCTATTTCAAACATTTCTTTAAAGATTCTATTCATTTATTCATGAGAGACAGAGAGAAAGAGGCAGAGACACCGGTAGAGGGAGAAGCAGGCTCCATGCAGGGAGCCCGACGTGGGACTCGATCCCAGGTCTCCAGGATCACACCCTGGGCTGAAGGCAACACTAAACCGCAGAGCGACCCGGGAAAGGCAGCTATTTCAAAAGTGAAATACTGGGGTGATACCTGGTTTACTGTGTCACACTATTATTACAGCACCAAATGTAGTAACTATGAATGAATGTGTTTGAAAAGTGAAGGAAAAAAACAGAACCTGTCAAAAGTGGTGCCTGACAGTTTTGATTTCTGAGGCCCATGAGACACAAAGCCCAACTAGAAAGCTCTCCTATGAGCATTAAATTCTCTAGTACTCTTTCAATATATTTTTAAAAAGATTTTATTTATTTATTCATGAAAGACACAGAGAGGCAGAGACACGGGCAGAGGGAGAACCAGGCTCCATGCAGGGGGGCTGACAAATCCCAAGACTCCAGGGGGACGCCCCCCCCACCCCCACCAAAGGCAGGTGCTAAACCGCTGAGCCACCCAGGCGTCCCAACTCTTTCAGTATTTGAAGGCTGTATAATTGGGAGTACATTGCCCTGCAAATTAAAAAGATGGAGATCTACACTTGATTTGTATACATTTGAGTTTTCAGAGTCTGTTTTCATGTAGTTGGCAAGACTAAATATGTCAAGAAAAAAATCTCAGTTATATGTCCTACACAGATTTAAATGTTGGCTCTGAGAACTTCTAGTCCTACTGGATCAGATCAGAAAGAATTAAAAAAAAAATTCCAGTATAGTTAACATACAATGTTAAATTAGTTTCAGATGTACAATATAGGGGTTCTCAAATCAGAAGACACTCGCTCAGCTCCTGGTAAAATTCTTCATTATGCTTATTTGGAAAGAAGCAGACATCATTTAGAATATGCAAACACTGAACAACTGAATTTTACCTATATTCACAATGTTTATTTAGAAAAACCCAGTTGGGGCAGGCCCGGTGGCTCAGCGGTTTAGCGCCGCCTTCAGCCCAGGCCCTGGTCCTGGAGTCCCGGGATTGAGTCCCACATGGGCTCCCTGCGTGGAGCCTGCTTCTCCCTCTGCCTGTGTCTCTGCCTCTCTCTCTCTCTCTGTGTCTCTCATGAATAAATAAATAAGATCTCAAAAAACAACAACAAAGAAAAGCCCAGTTGGATAAAGCAACATGCACTAGACTCTCCCAGTATCAAAGTTTATTCTTTGAAGTCGTGCAGTTACACCATAACTAATAGTTCTGCTTTTGGCATCAGGATATGTGACTCAATATTCGGCCCCTATTAGAGCACCTGTCATCTTTTGTTACAGACGTTTTTTCTAAACTTTGTTTCCATTTTCTTTATTAATAATGATACCGAATTACGTTTTAGCATCTTTGCGGGTCTAGCGAAGGCAAAGATCCCTAGAGACCGATTTCCGAGTTTCACTGAAGCGGCCACAGCGAAACGTGTGGAGAAAAAAAAAAAAAGTCTCAGCGTCTCCAGTTAGGCCACAAAATGAAAAGCGATCCCGATTTTCCTTAAAACATCAAACTTCGGGGCAGCCCCGGTGGCGCAGCGGTCTAGCGCCGCCTTCGGCCCAGGGCGTGACCGCGGAGACCCGGGATCGAGTCCCGCGTCGGGCTCCCTGCGTGGAGCCCGCTTCTCCCTCTGCCTGGGTTTCTGCCTCTCTCTCTCTTTCTGTCTCCAATGAGTAAATGAATAAAATCATTTATTCTAGTGAATAAAATCTTCAAAAAAAAAAACCCCGTTAAGCTTCGTATTGAATCTCAACACGGATGGGGACCACGACGCCCAAGGTGCACGTCCCTCGGCCCGGTGGAGAGGCTGCACTTCCAGCGCCCGGTGTGGCGGCGTGGGCGCTCCGCGGGGGCCTGCCTGTGGCGCCGGCTTCGCGTGCTGCGGGGGGCGACCGGCGGGACCCCCCGCGGCGGCAGACCCAGCGCCCAGCGCAGCCGCCGCCGGTGCGGGGCGGGAGCCGTCGGACGCGCGCGCTTCCCCGCGGCCCGGGGTCCGGGGCGGAGGCGGGCGGGGCGGCGGCGCGGGTCCGAGCGCCTGAGGCGCCGGCGGAGCACGTGACCACGGCGCGCGGGGCCGGGCGCGCAGTGCCGCGCGGCGGCGGCGGCGGGGAGAGCAATGGAGGCCGCGGCCGCCTGAGGGGCGGGTGCGCTGCCGGGGCTGCTGCGGAGGCTGCCGCTGCTGAGCCGCCGGCGGGGTCGCGTCCGCCCGCCGCGCGCGCGGGGCCGCCGGTCGCCGTCCGGTCGCTGTGGCCGCGGGGGACTCAGGTGAGCGCCCCGTCGGCCCCGCGGCCGCAGCCACACAATGGGGGCAGCGCGCGGGCTTCTCCGCTGCCCTCGCGACCCCCTCCCGCCTCCTCGTCGGCGCCGCGCCCTGGGGCGTGCGGGCTCCGCGGACGGCGGGGCGGGCCCTGCCTGAGGAGCCGGCGCAGGGAGCCCGGGCGGCCGAGCCTGCGGGCGGGCTGCGCCCCGGGAGCTCGCGGAGAGCGCGGGAGCCTGTAACGCCCGCTGCCCGCCCCGCGCCGGGCGCCCTGACCCGGGGTCCGGGGGTCCGGGGGTCCCGGGGTCCCCGCTGCGGCCGGGGCAGCGCGACACCCCGCCGTCGGGGGTCTCGGACGCCGACGGCGCGCAGCCCTCTCCCCCGCCGGAGCTGCCGTGCTTTGTCTAACCTCCGCCAAGCCATTTCGCACAAACTCCGGTCGCCCCGGTTCTGATGAGCCACCACTTTGATGGCCGAGGCAAGACAAAGGTTCTCCCTGTTTGAGGGCTGCAGCCGGGGCGGGGGACCGCGCACCGCCACCGCCGGGGCTGTGAAACGCGCCCCGCTTATCTCCCCGCAGGCGCTCCTGGCGATGCTTTCCCCGGTCCTGTGACCGCCCCCCCCCCCCGCCCGCCGAGGTCTGTCGCGGTGAGATCGGACCTCCCGACCCCCGGATGCGGTAGGTGGGGTATGGCTCTTAGGTTCGTGGTTATCGGCAAACCCAAGGGCGGACGTTTACGTTTCATGTTTGTCGTTCTCAGGAAAGAAAAAAAAAAAAAAAAGAGGCATCGTGGTAATTTTGTGAATTCTGGATCTTTTGAGAAAGGGCGCGTTGACTCAGTGGGTGGAGGGCGACGAGGTGGAGGGGGGCACCTGGTGACTACGACCGTGTGTTGTGAAATTTGAAGACGGTTTTAGGGGATAAGGGCCCGGAAACTGATCCGGTGTAGGTGAGGGAGTGTGTGTTGGGGGTGGTGGGGATGGCGAGGGAGTGGTTAGAATACAAAGGATAAGGCGATTTTAGTAAAGGGTCCTTAGTAAATACCGCGTGGCAAGATTTCAAGTCACTAACTTGCCAGTACGTCTGTAGTCACCTTTGTCAGAATCACCTATCTTAGCCATTTTAAATTTAATGCAACGACTAACAGTTACTTGGTGTTGTGTGCGACTCGGGAATCCGAATACAACCATCAATTTTGAGTCCTTTTTAAAACGTCAACAAAGGAAATACACCTTCGCAACCGCCTCCTTTATAAGAAACCTGAATCCTAGTTCAATATATTCAACAGAAAATTGCCTGTAAGAGAAGAGATTTCAAAGGCAAGTTTTCTAAAAGAACATTTTGGAAAATGCATCTTATGTAGGTGATAGGGTTGCCCTGTAGATTACTTCAACTCAGAAATGGGAAGGGGGAAAAAAAATCATGCTACTGGATTGCCCATTTCCAATATTAAAATGTGTTTTCTTCAAAACCTTATTTTTACAGTCAGCTCTGACATGGAGGAACTTTCACGCCAAAGGCTTAGTACTTAGCACTAAATTTGGAGTCAAGAAAATAGTAGTATCTACTCACCATACTTAGGCATTTGGTGCTGGAAACAAAAGCTACCGCGTAGTTTTTTCTAAACTGTAAAGCACTATAGTAAATGTAAGCTATTTTTGCCGGATGAACTTGTGGCTTACAAAAATTAATTGAAATTAATATGAAATTCTCCAGGCAAGGGATGGTTTATAGTATTTTTCTGTAGTGTACATTTCTAATTTGGCTTATGGTAGGTGTTCAATAAATAGTTATGGAAAGAATAAATTAATGGAAAATAGAATACAGATGGATAAAACATGCATACAGATTGAATTGGCTTTCTTTTTTCGGTTTAATGAACAGTTGCTGAAGGCCTACTGTGTCTCAAAACTGTGAAAATGTTTCCACAGATAGTTTATAAAAGCCTGGTGAGCTTCCTTTTTTGATCATTTTTTGATATATGTTTCTATGAAGAACAGGGCCCATTGGGTGGTATTAATGATCATCTCATATAACTGGGTTGCACAACAAAGCATTTCACTTGTTGTGTATACATATACTTTCTCATAATGGCCTCTGAGAAGGCAGGCCAGATATTATCATCATTCTTGTTTTGTAGGTGAGGAAATCCAGACACAGCGAGATTAAATGACTTGCCAACTCCTTGCCACTGAAGCAACAATGCCAGGGACAGAGGCTGGATCTCATACCTAGTGTTTTCACCTCTGAATCACACTCTCTTTTTCAAGACATACTATACTCCAGAAAATCACTCTCAAAATAGGCTTCATGAAAAAGTCTAACTTTGGCCTGGGTGGCTTAGCGGTTGAAAGCCTGCCTTCGGTTCAGGGCGTGATCCTGGAGACCCGGGATTGAGTCCCACATCGGGCTCCCTGCATGGGGCCTGCTTCTCTCTCTGCCTGTGTCTCTGTCTCTCTTTCTTTCTGTGTCTCTCATGAATTAAAAAAAAAATAATTCTAACTTTTAAATAACTTTTATATAAGGGAAACTTCTATTTTAACAACCTAGTAATTGCTGAAGTGGTTAAATGTGCAAGTTCTAGAGTCAGGTGACTAAATTTGAACTAGCACTGCATCTTTGGCAAGTGACTAAATATCTTCAAGTCTCAGTTTCCTCATCTGTAGAATGGTGGAAGTAATAGTACCTATCTTATAGGGTTTGGGGAAGTATCAAATGAAATCATGCATGTGCATAGCACAATGTCTTGCAAAAACTAAGCATTCACTGTCAACTAATTATCATTAGTATACTGTAAAGTAGTGACTTTATTTATTTTAAAAAGATGTTATTTGAGAGAGCGAGAGAGCGAGAGAGCATGTTCAGGTGTGCTAGGGGTCAAGGGAAGGAGCAGAGGGGGAAGGAGAAGGAGGGGGAAAGAATCTCAAGTAGACTCTGCCAAGCGTGGACTCCCAGTCAGGGCTCAGTCTCATGACCTCGAGATCATGACCCCAGCTGAAACCAAGAGTTCGATGCACAACTGACTGAGCCACCTAGGCGCCTTTAAAACAGTGGCTTTTAATTTTTTTGCCCAGTAAGAGGTGAATTTTATATTGCCAGTCAGTATACAGACACATTACAAATACGTTAAAAAAAATTCATAAATCGATGCTTAGCCTTCCTATGTGGAATGCATTCTTATATTTCTATCTTATTTAAAAATGCTGTTTAAGAATCTCGAAATGAGGGATCCCTGGGTGGCGCAGCAGTTTAGCACCTGCCTTTGGCCCAGGGTGCGATCCTGGAGACCCGGGATCGAATCCCACGTCGGGCTCCCGGTGCATGGAGCCTGCTTCTCCCTCTGCCTGTGTCTCTGCCTCTCTCTCTCTCTGTGTGACTATCATAAATAAAAATAAAAAAAAAATTAAAAAAAAAAAGAATCTCTAAATGATTTCAGATTCATTAATGGTTAGAACCTGAAGTTTGAAGAGCACCAATGTAAGGGATGATCAGGTTAAATGAAAGAAAAATCTGCTATTGAATCTTTATATTTTTCCTTTTAACCATTTATATAATTTGGAATGAATATTAAATCACACTGAAAATGGATTCTTAAATATTTTGTAGTAATTACAGCCGTTTATTGAATATCATGATCTAGGTAGTGTGCTAAGCAGCCTACTTATGTATGTTATCTAATTTAGTGCTCACGACAGCCTGTAATTTGGCCCTGTGTTTCCATTTGATAATTGAGATTAAGACGCAGAGAGGTTTTATTAACTTGCCCAAGGTCATAAAGTTAGTAGAGATGAAGCAAGAATTCATACTGAGTTCTGTTTGACCCCAGAGTTCTCTGCTGTCTTCCCCCCCACACTCTGTTCCTATGTTCTGTCACAGTGATTGCTGTAGATGTATCATTCTTTTTGTGTAAATTCTTTTTGTTGTATCAAGAATTTACCTCTTGAGGTACATCTTTGTAGTTTCCTTTGAAAGGACCCACCTGAAGAAAATCTTGGACTTAAAGTAGGAAAGCATATTGGGTAGACTAGTACTTCATTTTGACTTGGCCATTCTTTGATGTAAATATTTTGGAATAGCTTCTCAGGTTTTTACGATAGAGTCAATTAATTGGTCAGTTTTATTGAGCACCCAGAGGTTTAATATGTCTTCAAAAGAGAGATGAAATAGCTGTGTAACCATAAAAAGACTTCATTACAAATGAATTCCAGCTTTTGTTAAGGCACAAAATGAAGACTTAAGAGCTGCAAAGAGTATTTTATAGTATATTGATTTGTCTCAAAATCACCAGGCAGTAAAAATATTTATTTTGTAAAGTACTTGTAAGGAAGTACAACTAACTGCCCTATTTAAAAAAAAATTAAAAAAAATTTTATATTTCAGTTCTTTGCAAGTGTTTCTTAATTTCTTTTTTAAAGATTTTATTTATTTATTCATGATAGACTTAGAGAGAGAGGCAGAGACACAGGCAGAGGGAGAAGCAGGCTCCATACCGGGAGCCCGACGTGGGACTCAATCCCGGGACTCCAGGATCGTGCCCTGGGGCCGAAGGCAGGCGCTAAACCGCTGAGCCACCCAGGGATCCCCAGTGTTTCTTAATTTTTAGCAGTATTTCAATTTTAATTTTTCTGATTTTTGGGAATTGTCCTCTTCTAAAAATATTGTCAGAAAGAATTAAGGAATGTTTTGAGGGAATATTTTTTATAAATAGTACTTAGAATTTACAATAGATGATTTTAAATGACAGTGGAAAAGCAGATTTCACTGTTTCACATTTACATCTTAAAATTCAGACTCTTGCAGTGATTGGTTTGCCTATTACTGTGGACATACAGGAGTGTCTCTTATAAATAAGATGATTACTAGGTGCTTAAATATATACAAATATGCTCCTGTTTTTACATTATAGTGTCTCTGTGCATGGAGCTTTAAGCTATTAACTGTATGTTTAAACACTTTATTTGTTGAATTAGGGTTAGTCTTTTCAGATTTGATAATTTTAAAGTCAGTTTGTCATGATGATATATTAGACAAAGAACAGCAGTTTCATGGTTTATTTATGTGGTTTGAAAATCCATATGTTTCTCTTCATCAGTCTTCATTTTCTGTTAAGATTAAAGTGAATTTATTTTTTTATATCAGATTTCATCCTTAGGTTAGCCCTCAAAAAATTGTTTTGCCGCTAATGAAATTTGTACACATTTAGTAAGCTTAGATCTAATGCTTAATTTATTAACTTATTCCTTTTGTTTAATACTCGACCCTTAGTGAAGTGGTATAGTTTGAGCATCAAGAAACATTCCAGCTATTGAATAGTTGTTGTAATTTGAATACTAAACCTGGTTACCATTACATTTTGTACTATTATTTTTTTATTGAAGTATAATTGATATAACACGTATATCATATGATGTACAACATGTGGATAGTACTATTCTCAATGTGAAAATTCTTAGAGATAAGAGCACAATCAATTTAGATGTTATGCTAGTGACTTTGAGGCAGATACATATGCATATCATATATTTACATATATGTATGATTTCCACAGATATGAGAAGTGCAAGACTATAAACTCTTAATCTATAAATTTAAAAAATTCTTTTTTTTTTTTTAATTTTTTTTTTTTATTTATTTATGATAGTCACAGAGAGAGAGAGAGAGAGAGAGAGAGGCAGAGACATAGGCAGAGGGAGAAGCAGGCTCCATACACCGGGAGCCTGACGTGGGATTCGATCCCGGGTCTCCAGGATCGTGCCCTGGGCCAAAGGCAGGCGCTAAACCGCTGCGCCACCCAGGGATCCCCTAAATTTAAAAAATTCTTACATAACTTTGAGAAAATTAAAAAACAGTAAAAACTTTTAAGAGATGTTGAATGTCTTATAGTTACATGTTATCAGAAACAGTTAAGCCAAATAGCCCAACCATGTGGAATAACTTTTATATTGTAATAAGTTTGCATATGAAAAGGTGATTCCATTTGAAATGTGAAAATTAAAATCAGGAATATTTTCAATCAGATTTTAAAATCTTCACCAGCTCTTTCAGATGTTTGTAGAGTTTTTCAAAAGTGTACTTTAAGGCTTACGGGGAAATTTCAATAAACTGGCTTCTAAAACTTGTGCTATATTAAATATTAGGAGTTTGAGGCAAAGATACAGAAACTGCAGCCCTGAAACACTTTGGGAAATATTTAAATCAGAAGTGAGTACTCAGCTCATTAGAGACAGGTTGTTAGAATGTAAAACAGGTAGCAGCTGCTAAGAGGAATTATTCCCAGTAACAAGAAGGACAATTTACTAGAAAGGTGTTGGTTTTTTTTTTTTTACCAGAGGAGGTAAGAACAATCTACCCAGAGGTCCACTGGCCTCCCTGGAGAAGGATTGGATGGCACTGTGGGACAAGGGGAACAGTCAGGGAGGGGATGCAATAGAGAAATTTGGTGATTATTTCAATCTGAGATTAGCTGGATTCAGTATATAATCTGTGAAGATTCTTGTTAACCCATGGTTTCGTCACAAAGGAGACAGAGAAGGGAAAGGCCATGGTCCTATGATCACTGTTTTTGGAAGAGTCAACATCAGTACACGGAACCCCCTTGACAAAACCATTTGTGGGCTTAGGTGGAGGTCTAATGTTCTTAGGGAAGCTTGTGACTGATCGAGCAGAGCTAGTAAGACACTGCTGGTGAATTCCAGATTGCTTTAAAGGCTGCATGCAGGATTTTCTTCATTTTTAAAAGTTCTTAATAAATGTAGAGTGACTTTTTCTCTACCAGGGTATTGTTGTGACAGACACAGTGGACTTTCTTGGCACTATTAATGATGCAGCTGCCCAGGCATGTTTGTGATGGGTTAACTGTTTTCTAGAGTTAATGAGGTCAGGGTCACAGGTTCAATTCTTGGGAAGGCCAGTTAGCTTTGCTTTGTTCTCTCATCTCATATTGTACTCTTCACCCAGACTAGCCATCTGGCGAAGGCAGATCATTGATCACAAAGGGATTAATAAACAAGACAGTGTGAGAAGAGCAGCATGACTCTTTCTAGAACAGTGGATATTGAGTAATTAGAGAAACAATCCCAAAGCGTGTGCAAATTGTGTGTCATAGCATTATCTTAATATCTGGAAGATAACATGGTTGTTGATTTTTTTTCTTTGCCATTTCTGTTGAAGTCTCATTTTAACAATTGTTTTTTTTTTCCTAGTTAGGATTTTCTAGAAGTCTCATTCATTAAGCAGTTATACACTGTCCCGAATGTTCTTTTTTTTTTTTTTTAAGATTTTATTTATTTATTCACAAGAGACACACACAGAGAGAAGCAGAGACACAGGCAGAGGGAGAAGCAGGCTCCATGCAAGGATCCCGATGTGGGACTCGATCCCAGGACTCCAGGCTCATGCCCTGGGCCAAAGGCAGGCACTAAACTGCTGAGCCACCCAGGGATCCCCCTGTCCTGAATGTTCTTAATCTCCCTTTAGGTTTATAGGATGATGGCTATGGTAGCGAGAACAGGGTAAGTCTACAAGTAGTAAATTAAACCACCTACTCTGTTGCTTACAGATCCAACTTCACTGAGTTTAACAGGAGAACACTTACAATTTTTCTAAGTCTTTCGTGATGTATGCATCTCTTCTTCCCTTTATTAAAATTACCTACAGTAATGAGAGAAATGCCAAAGATCATTAGATTGTGCAATCTCATGTGGTCTATGTGGCTCTTGAATATTTGAAATGTGGCTTGTCCAAATGGAGATGTGGTGTAGGTTTCAAATACTTGGTATGAAAAAAGAATCTAAAATACTTTATTAATAATTTCAAAATAGACTATGTTGAAATAATATTTTAGCTATGTTAGGTTGAATAAAACGTTATTAAAATTAATTTTACCTGTTTCTTTTTACTTTTTAAAATGTGCCTACTAGAAAATTTAAAACTATATATACAGCTCACATTTGTGGCTTGCATTCTATGGGCAGCCGTATTCTAAACCAGCCCCTCATTTTACAGATGAGAAGGCTAAAGTTCAGAGGTTAAGTAACTGAGCTGAGTTCTTTCCGTTGCCTGTAATCTCTTCTTGCTAATAGGTTCAGTGCCCTGGAAGATGGAACTCTGAACAATTAGAGGACCATTTAGTGCATGGCAATTATGATTAAGTTGCAAGATCTGTGTGTTTGAGTCATTGTATATTAGTGTTAAGCCAATTGGTGTGTGTATGTGAACACGCACATATGTAGGAGGAGAGTTTGTTTATAATGTTGATGTTTTTTTCTCTCATTTTTTTTTTCTTAAAGATTTTATTTATCCATGAGAGACACAGAGAAGGAAAGAGAGGGGCAGAGACACAGGCAGAGGCAGAAGGAGGCTCCATGCAGGAAGCCTGACGTGGGACTCGATCCCGGGTCTCCAGGATCAGGCCCTGGGCTGAAGGCGGCGCTAAACTGCTGAGCCACCGGGGCTGCCCTATTTCTTTCACTTTTTTAAAAAGATTTTTTTCATGAGAGACACACAGACAGAGGCAGAGACATAGGCAGAGGGAGAAGCGGGCTCCCTATGGGAGCCTGATGTAGGACTCAATCCCAGGATCCTGGGATCACAATCTGAGCCAAAGGTGGGTGCTCAACCACTGAGCCACCCAGAATCCCAGTGTAGATGTTCAGATTCAGTTTTAGCTTCCTATCTGGGTCAGAGGCCTTATAGCTTTATTTACTTCTGAGAAAAACACATTAAGATATTAGACATTAACAGTTGTAACTTGGGTGGTAAATAAGGTGGTGCTCATTAAAGAGGTACTTTAATATGTATTTCTTATTACAAAAATTTTGTATAGTTTTTTTTAAATGAATTTTTATTTATTTATGATAGTCACAGAGAGAGAGAGAGAGAGAGAGGCAGAGACACAGGCAGAGGGAGAAGCAGGCTCCATGCACCGGGAGCCCGACGTGGGATTCGATCCCGGGTCTCCAGGATCGCGCCCTGTGCCAAAGGCAGGCGCCAAACCGCTGCGCCACCCAGGGATCCCGTGTATAGTTTTGAATGAACCTTAATGGACAAAACAGCAGGATTTTCAGGCTTCTTCTGGAAGGAAAAGAGCTAAAGTGAAGAGACCTTGCTTACTTAGTCTATGTTCTGAAGAAAGATACATGAGCTATTATTCTCTCTTAATCATGAATGCTCCTGATGTTGCAGCTGAGGAAGAAATAGCTGGAGTTGACTGGTGCAAAGCCATGGCCCCAGAATCTGGGTTTTCTGTCAGTTTTGTGAACATAATGGTCTTTAGTTGGCGATGGTAAAAAGGAAGAAAACCTTAGGACCAAATTTGTTGTCTTTATTATTTCTAGTTGAGATTTTAGTTTCCTCAATCAGCACGGGCAGCTCAAATTAATATCTTAAAGATGTTCACTTTATGCACCTTCAGATCTGGTCTTTCTTTTTGGCCCATACAGTTCTAAGACACTATCAGTTTGTTATCAGTGACCTAATGACCACTAGTGAACAATGACTTTGTGAGGCAGCCTCTAACACTTCAATTAATCTCATCATCCATGCTGGCTAGAAATGTGCAGAAATTTATTTTTTTTTTTAACAATTTTATTTATTTGAGAGGGAGAGCATGAGATGGGGAGAGGGAGGGGGAAAAGCAGGCTCCTATCTGAGCAGGAAGCCTGATGTGGAGTTTGATCCCAGGACCCCAGGATCATGACCTGAGCTGAGGGCATATGCTTACCCAGCTGAGCCACCCAGATGCTCCAGGAATTTATCTTTTTAAGTAGGAGTGGTATGGAGGTGAAAGAAGATATGTGATTACTTCCAGAAGATTGGCTAATAAAAATATTTCCTGATTACCATTTTTCTGTTTTTTGTCTGTTATAAAAACCTAGTTGATCCTGGGTATGGAGAAAGCAAGATAGCAATCTCTTAATGGTTACCATTGAGTAGGCCAAAATAAGTAACAGTGCCCTGTGGTATGAAGTTTAATGAAAAGTATGTTAACCTTAAAAATAAAACTGCCAGTTATTTACCAGCAAAAGATGTGCTTATTTGGGAATAGAGAATTGCAATCTGGGACATGGAAGCTATGGCACACCCATAGACAAAACTGGAGAACAAAGGAGAGGACTGCTCTTTTATAGGGAAAAAGGGGGCATTGGAGGGCTGTCATAAACTAAGTAAAAGTCCATTGGAATAAACTGGGGGTTGGAAGTAGAGTGGCTCCTCCTTGCCTGAACTGTGACTGCCTCTCACTGGCTGGACTGCTGGGATTGCAAAAATGGTATCCACCTGCGGCGGCCCCCTCCCCTTGGGTCTGAAATTGAATGAGTGCTGGGTGTGAGAGCTCCCCCTGCTGGTCTCATAACTTCTCTCTAAATGAGGTATCCTTTTATTAATTTTCACTAGTACGGTGACCATCCACATCCCATCTAGCCTGAGTCATCAGAAACCCACTTTATCTTATGGTGGCAGATGTATATTGAGTACACATAATATGCTGGGCACCATGGGTAAAACATGAAAAGAACAAAGGTTGGGGGAGTGCAGATTACTTGAATGTAAAAATATTAATGACTTTGTCTTAGAGTCTAACTTAATGTAGCATTTTTACATTGGGGCAGAACAGCTGATTTCACATGCTGTCATGTTTAATGTCCCCTCTAATTTTTATTTTATTATTATTTTTAAAAAGATTTTGTTTATTTATTCGTGAGAGACACACAGAGAGATAGGCAGAGACACAGGCAGAGGGAGAAGCAGGCTCCATGCAGGGAGCCCGATGTGGGACTTGATCCCGCGACTTCAGGATCATGCCCTGGGTCAAAGACAGGTGGTCAACCATTGAGCCACCCAGACATCCCTCACCTCTAATTTTTGACATCTGTTTTTTTCCTTTGTCATTGGGACAGACAGTTGGGGTGCTGGATGGGTATTGTTGCATTGGGAGTCATATTGAGCATGGAAGGGTAGCATACTTCCCTGTATTCCCTCCTTTCCCCCCCTGATCCAGCTGTTTATATCAGGCAGTGTAGAATTGCTAGTGAATATAAAAATGAAGAACTGACAGTCTAGTGAAGAAGAAACACAAGGCAGACTGTAAAGTGTGATATAATAGATCAGAATGCTATGGGAACTCAGAAGGAGTGATTATTCTGGTGAAGAAGGATAGAATAAAGAAAGATGAGGTAGCTTACAGAGGAAGTGATATTTGAGCTGAGTCTGAGTCTGGAAAGATGGGGAGAATTTTGACAGATGGAGAGGGGGTGGAAAGGTAAGCATGAAAGCCATGGTATATTGAGGTGGCAGGAACATCTGGCAGAGAAGGCAGTGGGAGAGGCAGGACTAGAAAAAGTGGGTCAGGCAAAATTTGGAGAAATTTGAAAAAAGTAAGGAGTACTGACTTTTTTTAGGCAATGGAGAACTATCAAAAGCAGTGATTGACATAATCGCATTGACTTTGGAAGGATGACTGGGATTTAAGAGGCCTGGTTCTTTTTTTTTTTTTTTTTTAGAGCTTTTTTTTTAAATTTTTTTATTTATTTATGATAGTCACACACAGAGAGAGAGGCAGAGACATAGGCAGAGGGAGAAGCAGGCTCCATGCACCGGGAGCCGGACGTGGGATTCGATCCCGGGTCTCCAGGATCGCGCCCTGGGCTAAAGTCAGGCGCTAAACCGCTGCGCCACCCAGGGATCCCAAGAGGCCTGGTTCTAAGGGCAGCTTTCCCTCTAATTAGCCTGGTGACCTTGTGCAAGTCACTTCACTTCTCTGGACCTCAAATAGTCTTATGTATAAAATAAAAGGGTATGGGGCAAGAATGACCCAATCAGTCCGTAAACAGATACAGTAGTTACCAGGGGCGTGGTCCTTGCCCAGTGCTGTTGTTGATGCTTGGATACAGGAGCAAACACACAGGGCCCCTTGCTATGGAGGTGATGATCCTAGAATGTCATAGGTGCTTTAAAGAAAGTAAAGCTGAGTGAGTGGAGTGAAACGTGGTATTGCTTCTGCTTAGAGTACTTTGAAGAGTACTTTGAAGTAGAAGAGCTGTGGGAATATTTGGAATCTCAGCTTTCAAATCATAGGTATAATTAAGTGAAAAGCTGTGGGAGTTCAGCTCTCTTCAACATTGATTAAAATCAGTTTCCAGATAGATGTTGTTCTAACAGTTTCGATTAGTTCCACAAATATGGTTATTGCTGGGCAGAATCTTTTAGCACACCATCTTTTAAATAGCTTGACTAAGTACAGCATAATTTCCTTTTAGAAAACAGTTTCTTTGGTGTCCTGAAAAAATGCCCCTCATGTTGGTAATTTGGATGCCACCTCTCTCCCTAGTGCATTCCATCTCAAAACTTGTGGCTTATGGAAAGGGAAGATGCTAACATTTAACCAAGTAGATTTAAGGCGGTCGTTCAATATATTGAATAGCTCTTCTGAGTTATTTTAATATAAATTAAAATTAAGTGGGAGCTCTGGGACAGCCCTGTTTTAATTAGAGCTGGAATGCATCTTAGGAGATCATTTCTGCCAGTTATAATCATAACAGTGGCATTATGATTTTTTTTTAAAGAATCATTAATAAGTTAGGTCTATCCTGATGTCTTCCAGGCTTGATGTATAGATCATCCTTGTCGAATCAAGTAAAAGGCTAAAGAATGCAAACATTTTTCTTCGGCCCATAACCTTTTTCTTGGGGATGTGAAGTTGTTGGGCAGTAATCATCAGAAGAGTATGCATAAAACTGGCTTGTTCTTTAGGAGATACTAGGTTGGGAAATCTGGACTTACTATTTCTTGAGGACCGTTAGAGTTTTAAATTGATTTCCCACAAATGATGTCTGCAGCATTGGGAAGCTGGAGTGGTAGGCTGTACTTTTGAGATGGTGTAAGATGCGATCCCCAACCTGTGCTGACCTGGAATCCAGGCTATGTTGCTTTGTTTCTTTGCCCAGTAATTCACAGCCAGTGAAACTGGCCCTGCTTGAATTATTTAACTCATTTTATCCTTTAAGATAGTTACAAGGACTTGTTACAGAACTGAATGATTTATAATTTGGGGCTTGCGCATTTATTTTTGTTCTTCATTTCCCCTTTTGCTGAAGATACAAGTACCTTCTGGGTCTTAGGTTCTGCCTGCTGGTTGTTTATAATTCCTGCTCTAGATTACCTCATTCTCCTGGCCCCTGTTGTAATATGATTTGTCTTTTTAAAATTAAATTTCATTAAAATTTTCTCAAGCATCCATCTTCCTCAGAATGTTTAGTTGTTTGATATAGAGCCTGAGAAGGAAGGAAAGGCCTAAGGAAGAAAGGAAAGAAGGAAGGAAGAAGGAGAGGGAGGAGGGAGAGAGAAAGTGGGATTCTGTTTGGACACAATACTAGTATGTCATGTTAGTATGTGATTATTATATTTGAATTTCCAATATTTTTTTTCTTCTCAAATGTTTAAGAATATTTTTATTATGGCGAAATATATGTAACATAAAATTTACCATTTTTAAACTTAAAAAAATATTTTGTTTATTTAATCATGAAAGACACGGGGGTGGGGGGGGAGAAGCAGGCTCCATGCAGGGAGCCAGACGTGGGACTCGATCCTGGGTCTCCACGATCATGCCCTGGGCTGAAGACGGTGCTAAACTGCTGAGCCACTGGGGCTGCCCCTCATTTTAAACTTTAAAAAAAAAGATTTACTTATTCATTTTATTTTTTATTTTTTTTAAAGACTTTATTTATTCATGAGAGACAGAGAGAGAGGCAGAGATACAGGCAGAGAGAGAAGCAGGCTCCATGCAGGGAGCCCGACATGGGACTCAATCCCAGGTCTCCAGGCTCACCCCCTGGGCTGAAGGCAGATGCTAAACGGCTGAGCCACCTGGGCTGCCCTACTTACTCATTTTAGAGAGAGAAAGAGTGCAGGCACTGCAGGAGCAGAGGTAGGTGCAGAGGGACAGGAAGAGAAGCAGACTTCCCTCTGAGTGTGGATTCCCAACACCAGGGTGACGTCACAACCCTGAGATCATGACCTGAGCTGAAATAAGAGTGAGGCACTTAACTGACTGAGCCACCCAGGCGCCCCATCATTTTAACCATTTTAAGTATGTAGTTCATTGGTATTAAGTACGCTTAGAATGTTATAGAACCATCTCTACTGTTCATTTCCAGAACTTTTTCACTGTCCCAAGCAGAAACTCTGTACCTGTTAAACAGTAACTCCTCATTCCCCCATCTCCTGGTAGCTCTATTCCACTGTTTCTATGAATTTGCCTATCCTAGGTACTTCATATAAATGGAATCACACAATATTTGTCCTTTTGTGGCTGATTTACTTCATGCAGTTTAATATTTTAAAGATCTATCCATGTTGAAGCACATATCAGACCTTTATTCCCTTTTGTGGCTGAGCAAAATCATGTTGTATATATATAACATATCTTAAAAATATTCATCTGTTGAGGGACATTTGGGTTGTTTCTACCTTTGACTATTATGGATAATACTGCTATGGACATTGTTGTATACATATCTTTTTGGGTTGTTGCTTTCTTTTCTGCTGGATATATACCTAGGAGTAAAATTGCTGGAATCATATGGTAATTTTATGTTTAACTTTTTGAGGACCTGCCATACTATTTTCTATAATGACTATACCATTTTAAAATCCCACCAGCAATTGCACAAAGGGTTCTGATTTCTCCACATCCTCTTGTTATTACTTGTTGTAATAGGTAACACAGATTTCTCTTGTTGTCCGAAGGTCAATATTCCTATGAAACCCTTTGTAAGATGAAACGGCATAAAATGAAGAAACAATTACGATTAATTTACTTGAAAAATATTTTGAGTATTCCTAGACCACAAAAATAACCTCTTAGGTTTTACTGATACCTCCACCACCTCTTGCTAACTGATGCACAAAATAAATCATGATGAAGCACAGTTTTACTGATACCTACAACACCTCTTGCTAACAGATGCACAAAATAGATCACGATAAAGCACAGATGCTCACAGGCACAGCTCAAAGTTACGGAGGCTCGATGCTAAGATGCTGAGTGTAGTGCCTGGAGAAGGAGCTTAGCAGCGCCACTCTCAGGATGGCAGCTCAGGATGTGTACTGCCTCTATAATGGCTCACTGCAAAATAGATGCTGAATGCTATTTTTACTTCTTGCCCTTTTTTTTGGTACTGGTTTTCTTTTAATGTCTTTGGCTTTGGTATCAGGGTTATGCTGACCTCATAGAATGAGTTAGGAAGTATTCCCTCTTCAATTCTTTTGAAAACTTTGAGAAGGATTGGTGTTAGTTCTTTACATGTTTGGTAGAATTAATCAGTGAAGCTCTCAGGTCCAGGACTCTCCTTTGTTGGGAGATTTTTGCTTTTGTTTTTATTTTTTAATAGATTTTATTTATTTATTCATGAGAAACAGAGAGAGAGACAGAGAGGCAGAGAGACACAGGCAGAGGAGGAACAGGCTCCCTGCAAGGAGCCTGATGTGGGACTTGATCCCGGGACTCGAGGATCACGCCCTGGGCCAAAGGCAGGCGCCAAACCGTTGAGCCACCCAGGGATCCCTGCTTTTTGGTTTTTAAAAATATTTTATTTATTTATTTATTTATTTATTTATTTATTTATTTATTTATTTTTTCATTCATTCATTCATTCATTCATTCATGAAAGATATAGAGAGAGGCAGAGATGTAGGCAGAGGAGAAGCAGGCTCCCTCCAGGGAGCCTGATGTGGGGCTTGATCCCAGGACCCCAGAATCACGACCTGAGCCAAAGGCAGATGTTCAGCCACTGAGCCACCCAGGTGCTCCTGTTGGGAGACTTTTGATTACTGATACTATTACCTTACTAGGTCTCTTTAGATTTTTTTCTTTCTTCATGAATTAATCTTAGTAGGTTTTGTGTTTTAAGGAATTTGCCCATTTTATGTAGGTTATTGAATTTTTTGGCATACAGTTGTTCATAATACTCTTTTATAATCCAGTAAAAATCTTTCTTCCTCAAGAAGGATACTATAAGACTAATTTGAATTAACTAATTCTGAGCTTGAATTTGTAATTTCTGTTCCCTTTAAAGTAGGACTATGTAGGAGTAATAAAGTATGAATTAAAAAGTTTTTGTTTCTGGGATGCCTGAGTGGCTCACCAGTTGAGTGTCTGCCTTTGGCTCAGGTTGTGATCCTGGGGTCCGGGGATTGAGTCCTGCATCGGGCTCCCTGCAGGGAGCCTCCCTCTCCCTCTGCCTGTCTCTGCCTCTCTCTCTCTCTCTCTCATGAATAAATAAATAAAATTTTTTTTTAAAAAATAAAAGTTTTTGTTTCTGTGGAATTAGTAATGTCCCCAGTTTCATTTCTGATTTTAGTAATTTTAAGTCTTGTCTTTTTTTTTTCTTAGTTTATTTAGCTAAAAGTTTGTCAATTTTATTTATCTTTTCAAAGAACCAAAGTTTGGTTTCATTAATTTTTTTTCATATTTTCTGCTCTAATTTTAATTTTCTACCTTCTGGTAGCTTTGAGTGTAGTTCTTTTTCTGGTTCTTTAAGTTGTAAAAGTTAAGTTGCCGATTTGAGCTCTTGTTTTTTAATATAAGTGTTTATAGCTATATATTTCTCTTAGCACCTTCTGCTGTACTCCATAAGTTTTGGTGTCTTATGCTTCATTTTCATTTTATTTCTTAAGTATTTTCTAATTTTTCTTATGATTTCTTCTTTGGTCCATTGATTGTTTAAAAGTGTAGTGTTTAATTTCCACAGTTTTGTGCGTTTCCAGTTTTACTTTTGCTATTGATTTCTAACTTTATCCCATTGTGGTCAGAGAAGGTACCTATTGAACCTATTGAGACTTAATTTGTGGCCTAGCATATGGTCTATACTGAAAAATGTCACATGTGTAGTTTTCGCTTCATATATTTTGATGGTCTGTCATTAGATGTGTTTATAATTGTTACATCTTTTTGCTCTACTGAACCTTTTATTAATGTTTAATATCTTTCTTTGTCTCTTATACTTTGCTGATAAACCCAGCAAAGTATTTCTTGTTTGCTTTTATATCTGTATCAACACTAATATTTTATCTGTGGTATTTACCCTTTTCCCCATCGTATCTTCTTCTGTGTTAATTGTACATTTTTGTAGTTGTACATTTGTCCTGGTATGTCCATAGCTCATGTTGATGAGAGAAAAACTACCCACTAGCTCAGTCAGTGACCAAATAAGCTTTCTCTCTGGTTATTTCTTTTGGGGATAGGGTTATGTACTATAATTCCATCTATAAGATGTCTTTCATTAAGTCTTCTTTTTGCAACTGCTGTATCCAGCTTTCTCAAAAAACTTACCCGTTTGACCCAAATTATCTTTGTTTATAAATTGAAGCTGCAGTAGTGTGCCTGCAGTTTTCATTGTTAAAACAAAGAAAATTGCCTTTACTACTTTACCCAAACCTATAGTTAGGATAATGGGAAGAAAACACCAATGTACACTTATTGTCTCTTTGAGTCTGGCAAAGACTGCAGTGATTATGTGGAACTGAGTGAGCAAAAAATGTGCAGCACAGATTTTCAGGAAATTGTCTTTACAGTGTGCTAATGGAGGAATAGCATGAGGAGCAAAGATGGAAGATGGAACCCTAACTTCTATAGTTCTTTTTTTTTTTTTTTTAATTTATTTATTTATGATAGTCACACACAGAGAGAGCGAGAGAGAGGCAGAGGCAGAGGGAGAAGCAGGCTCCATGCACCGGGAGCCCGATATGGGATTCGATCCCGGGTCTCCAGGATCGCGCCCTGGGCCAAAGGCAGGCGCCAAACCGCTGCGCCACCCAGGGATCCCTATAGTTCTTTTTTTAATTGATCAAGATGGGTACATACAAGAGCCCACTTTTTTTTTTTTTTTTTTTTTGCACCTGATCAACTCCAAGTGTGGTCTGCTGTAGAGTTAGCATTGACAAATATGTTGATATCAAAGCAGGAACTATTAATCACATTTTCTTTCCACTCCCAGGGTTCCATCTCAGTTAAGAATGGATAAATTTCATGATGGCAGTATTGCACAAATAGATTAAACAAGTATAGATTTTTTTTTTTATTTGGCAGTTTTGTCTTTTTATAAGAGAACAAGAGTTGTTCTCAGATGCAGTCAAATCTTCATTTTTGGGGCACTTGAGTGTCTCAGTTGGTTAAATATCTGCCTTCGGCTCATGTCATGATGCCAGGGTCCTGGGACTGAGCCCATGTCCAGCTCCCTGCTTGGTCTGTTTCTGTCTCCTCGCCCCTCCACTCTTGCTCGCCCCTCTCTCACTCGTTCTCTCTCTCAAATAAGTAAATAAAGTCTTTTTAAAAATCTTCATTTTTAGGGCAGCCGGGTGGCTCAGTGGTTTAGCGCCGCCTTCATCCCAGGGCGTGATCCTGGAGACCTGGGATCTAGTCCCACATCAGGCTCCCTGCATGGAGCCTGCTTCTCACTCGGCCTGTGTCTTTGCCTCTCTATATCTCTCTCTCTGTCGCTCATGAATAAATAAAATATTTAAAAAAACCTTCATTTTTAGTTAGTGAAATAGTAACATCATAAACCTGCAATTTTTTAGTTACCAAATTTTTTAAAAAATATATTTTATTTATTTATTTATTTATTTATTTATTTATTTATTTATTTATTTATTTATTTATTTATTTAGAGAGGCAGAGACATAGGCAGAGGGAGAAGCAGGCTCCACGCAGGGATCCTGATGTAGGACTCGATCCAGGACTCCAGGATCACTGGGCCAAAGGCAGGTGCTAAACCGCTGAGCCACCCAGGTGTCCCACCAAATTTTTATATGCATTCACATATGATTTTATAAAACATTTTTAAAAGATTTATTTACTTATTTTAGAGAGAGTGAGCACAAGCAGGGAGAGGGGAGGGGAGGGGGAGAAGAAGACCTTGCTGAGCACAGAGTCCAGAGCCTCATGTGGGGTTCTATCCCAAGATCCTGAGATCACAACCTGAATCAAAAGCAAGAGTCGGATGCTTAACCAACAGAGCTACCCAGGCACCTCTATGACTTTGTTTTTATGCAATCTTATTTATAAATATTTTCTCAAAATTTAGCATTTGTGTTTGATTGGTTAGAGAATAAGTATCTTCAAAAATGTAATAGGAAAACAAGTATTTCTTCAGAGGATATTTCAGTTTTATTGCACTGAGTAATGTTTCAGTGTAAGACAATGAGCCATTTCTGTACCTAGCCTCAGGTTATTGAGTCTTGCAGTATTTTTTGGACTCCTTCCTTCATCCACGACAAATGTGTTAGCATCTGTCTTAGAGCTAAGAATAGTTTAATATAAATTCCATACCACCCACCATATTTGGAACAAGAGAAGAAATAAATAAGGACTTTCCCATTCCCAGTAGGTTGAAACTTCTAGACCCTGACTTCAGCGGATCTTATTTCATCCAACATCTCTAAATATCTCTGTACTATATACAGGGTAGAAACAATATATTTAGGCAATCAGGATTCAAGATCAAGCTATGAACTCGTAGGACACCTCTCTACCTACCAGTATGCTGTGGACTTCTTGCTCTAAATCCTATAGACTGGATCTCCCCTCTCTGATCATAGTCTTCTTGCTTTGAATCCCTTTTCAGGTATTTCAGTTCTCAGTTCCTTTTTTTTTTTTTTTTTTTAGGATTTTATTTATTTGACAGAGTGTGTTATAAGCAGTGGGAGGGGCTGAGCTAGAGGGAGAAACAGGCTCCTCGCTGAGGAAGAAGCTTGATGCAAGAAGCTCGATGTGGGGGGGCTGAGTCCTAGGACCCACGATCATGATCTGAACTGAAGGGAAGGCAGATGCTTAACTAACTGAGCCACCCAGGCTCCTCAAGATCTCAGTTCTTCCAACAGGCGTTTTTTTTTTTTTTTTTTTTTTTTTTTTTTTTTTAAGTGCTTGCTCAGTTGACATTTGGTAGGTGCTGGATAATAATTACTTACATTAGGGCAGTCCGGGTGGCTCAGTGGGTTAGCGCTGCCTTCTGCCCAGGACATGATCCTGGAGACCTGGGATTGAGTCTCACATCAGGCTACCTGCATGGAGCCTGCTTCTCCCTCTGCCTGTGTCTCTGCCTCTCTCTCTCTCTCTCTCTCTCTCATGATAAATAAATAAAATCTTAAAAAAAATTACCTTAGTATGAATCAGTACACTTTACAAGGTATTTGCATATATGTTATCTCACTTAACCATTATCCATGCTCCTTTTCTTTAGTGTTTCAGAGGAAAAACTTCCCTTTTGCAAAGCTGAACTTTCTACTTGCTTTTTATCCTTATTACTTCCCATCTCCTCAGAAACTTTTGTCTGAGGTTATCTCCTTTCTGCCACTTGTTCTTTCCCTTCTTGATATAAATAGCCGTAGGCCTGGCGTATTATTAAAAAACAACTCTCTCTTCCTCTCCCTCTGTCTTTCCCCTTGTTCACATGCTCATTCTTTCTCTCAAATAAATAAATATTAACAAGAAAAGGGGGAGAGGGCATGTTGGGTGATTCAGTTTGTTGAGCAACTAACTCTTAGTTACAGCTTAGGTCATGATCTCAGGGTCGTGGGATCAAGCCCTTTGTTTGGTTCCCCACTCAGCTGGGAGTCTGCTTGAGATTCTCTCTCTCCTCCTTTTGCCCCTCTCCCCACTCGTGTGTGTGCATGTGCTCTCTCTCTCTCCTCTGTCAAATAAATAACTCTTTAATATTTTATTTATTTATTTGACAGAAAAGAGAGAGAGAGCGAGCGCATGAAAACACAAGCAAGGGGAGAGGGAGAAGCAGGGGACTCCCTGCTGAGCAGGGAGCCCTATGGGGGGGCTGATCCCAGGACCCTGAGATCATGACCTGAGCCAAAGGCAGACCCTTAACCGATTGAGCTAGCCAGGTGCCCCTAAATAAATAAATCTTTCTAAAAAAAATAAAAAACAAACAGCTACCAGGGCTTACTCTTGGAGATGCTATTCAGTCTTTTTCTCCCACTGGCTTGCTCGCTCGCTCACTCACTCACTCACTCACTCACAGGTTTTTCCCAAGTATAGCCTCAAGTATTTACCTTAACTCTTAGCATTTCTACAAATTCCTCATGTTATGTATTCTGGCCTCCAATTCTCCTCTTTTTTTTTCCCAAAGATTTTATTTATTTATTCATAGAGACACAGAGAGAGAGGCAGAGACACAGGCAGAGGGAGAAGCAGGCTCCATGCAGGGAGCCCAATGCGGGACTCGATCCCAGGTCTCCAGGATCAGACCCTGGGCTGCAGGCAGCGCTAAACCGCTGCGCCACTGGGGCTGCCCTCCAATTCTCCTGTTGAACTGAAACTGCTTTTTACAGATTCACCAAAAGTTCACCCACAACTGAAAAAATGAAGTGACCTTTCTGCAGTCTGTATCTGGACACAGGCTGATCATAGATGTCTGAAGTGACTCTTCACCCTTTGACAACAGAAGTCACCTGAGATTTGGCAGTGTGACTCAGAACCACCCGCTATGATTGTTGGGCAGTGAGTTAAGGAGACAAGCCAAAAACAGGGCTATTCAGAGCTGTCAGTCTTTGAGGAAGATGACGAAGTGCCTCTGGAACCTCTTGAGGTGAGTCTTTATGTTCACACAGGTGACCGGGGGCCATTATTTTCTATGACTCATCACTTTTGTAGTTATGTATTTGTGGGATGAGACCACTGACAAAAGTACCTCTGCTTTTTCCTTATGTCCTTAGGGGTGAGCCCCAACTCCTCTGTAATACCTGCAAATTCTAGTGAGATAAAGTACAGGCTGGTCTATCTTCAAACAGAGTATGTGCTGTCTTGGTTGACTTGTTGGGCTCATACTTTTGAAGGTGCCTTCAGATTGCCTTACAATGCAGAGCAGGGGCTGTGATTCTCCTCAAACACCCACCAGAAGGCAGCCATGGCAGTTGGTTAGTTTTTTTTTTTTGTTTGTTTTGTTTTTCAGATTTTTTTTTTTAAGATTTTACTTATTTATTCACAAGAGACAAAGAGAGAGAGGGAGAGGCAGAGACACAGGCAGAGGGAGAAGCAGGCTCCATGCAGGGAGCCCAATGTGGGACTCAATCCCAGGACTCCAGGATCACACCCTGGGCTGAAGGCGGCGCTAAACCGCTGAGCCACCTGCACTGCCCAGTTGGTTAGTTTTGAATACCTCCTTAAGAAATAAAAAGTCAGACCATGTTATTATTACCTCCATCTTTAAGTTTTCTTGGGAGCATTGTTAAATATGTCAAATCTGTTTGACCCAAGGTTCTGTGTGGGGAATCTTCCACTCATTTGGGGATCAGTAGTTTAAAATTTTAATTGCAGTCATGATTCCTAACAATGTGGCTAAGAGGCAGATATAGAACAGTAGGAGTGACTCTCCTTGGTAGACAGAATTGCTTGGCTCTGGTCCTATATGCCTGTCTGGAAAACACATACACACACAAATGCATACAGTCACACACATGGCATAGGGAAGGCTTGTTATAGTGCTGTGTGCACTGAAGAAAATAAATAGCTTGTTGAATTAGTGCATGAAAATATAAATGAGCATATGAAGACCGGAGGTTCCTGAGTGTTATAGGTTACTGGAAAATAGCATAGAGGAGGAAAGAAGATGATGATAGGAAAAAATAGAGGAAAGTAAATGAGTAAGACAAAAGAGTAGAAGTTAGATACATTCAAAAGAAATGTAATGAATAAGTTAAAATTAGTCAAAATGGCACAAAAACAGACACATTGATCAATAGAACAGGATGGAGAACCCAGAAACAGACCCACAACTATACAGTCAACTAATCTTTGACAAACCAGGAAAGAATATCCGAAGGAAAAAAGTCTCCAACAAATGGTGTTAGAAAAACTGGACAGGGATCCCTGGGTGGCGCAGTGGTTTGGCGCCTGCCTTTGGCCCAGGGCGCGATCCTGGAGACCCGGGGTCGAATCCCACGTCAGGCTCCCTGCATGGAGCCTGCTTCTCCCTCTGCCTGTGTCTCTGCCTCTCTGTCTCTCTCTGTGTGACTATCATGAATAAATAAATAAAATCTTTAAAAAAAAAAAAAGAAAAACTGGACAATAACATGCAGAAGAATGAAACTGGCCCATTTTCTTTACACCACACACAAAAATAAATTCAAAATGGAAGGAAGACCTAAATGTGAGGCAGGAAACCATCAAACCATCAAAATCCTAGAGGAGAACACAGGCAGAAACCTCTTTGCCATCAGCCATAACAACTTCTTACTACACACATTGTTGGAGGCAAGGGTAACAAAAGAAAAAATGAACTAATGGGACCTCATCAAGATAAAAAAGTTTTTGCACTGTGAAGGAAACAGCCAATAAAACTACTAGTAAGGCAGCCTGTGGAATGGGAGAAGATCTTTGCAGATGACATAATCTGTTAGTGTTAGTATCCAAAGTCTATAAGGAACTTATTAAACTTGAAACCCCAAAAAACAAATAATCCAGTTAAGAAATGGGTAGAAGACATGAAAAGACACTTCTTTTTCAAAGAAGACATTCAGCTGGCTAACAGACACATGAAAAGATGCTCAATATCCCTCATCATCAAGGAAATACAAATCAAAACCACAATGAGAGATCACCTCACACCTGTCAGAATGGCTAAAATTATTGAGTCAGGAAATGGCAGATGTTGGTTTGGATGCAGAGAAAAGGGACCCCTCTTATATATACTGTTGGTGGGAATGCAAACTGGTGCAAGCCACTCTGTAAAATAGTATGGAGGTTTCTCAAAAAGTTAAAAGTAGAACTACCCTACAACCCATCAATTGCACCACTACTAGGTGTTTACCCAAAGTATGTAAAAATACAGATTGGAAGAGGTACGTGCACCCCAATAATTACAGCAGCAGTGTCCACAGTAGCCAAATGAGAGAACCCAAATGTCCATCGGTTGATGAATGGATAAAGAAGATGTGGTATAGATATACAATGGAATATTATTCAGCCATCAGAAAGAATGAAATCGTGCCATTTGCAACAAGGTAGATGGCGCTTTAGTGCATTATGCTAAGTGAAGTAAGACAGAGAAAGACAAATACCATATGATCTCACTCTGTTTTCTTAAGAAAGAAAATAGATGAACATATGGTAAGGGAGAGAAAAAGGAGAGAGGGAAACAAACGAAGAGACTCTTAACTATAGAGAACAAACAGGGTTGATGGAGGGAGGTGGGTGGGGGATGGGCTAGATGGGTGATGTGTATTCTAGAGAGGGCACTTGTAGTGAACACTGAGTATTGTATGTAAGTGATGAACCACTGAATTCTACTCCAGAAACCAATATTGCATTGTATGTTAACTAACTAAAATTAAAAAAAAAAATTAGTCAAGACAGTTCAGATGGGGAAAGTTGTACGATAGAATAAGAATTACTTCTTCTATTATATAAGATTATATAAGATGCTTGCCTTTTAAGGAAAGAATAGAAGTCTTTAGCTGGGAGCCTCTGTTTCTTTCTTCTTCTTTTTAAAAATATTATATCTGTTTATTCATGAGATACAGAGAGAGACCGAGACATAGAGGGAGAAAATCTTGAAAAAAACCGAAAAACTCAGGTAAATAGTTCTTCTTTAGAGAAAGGCTAGAGCAGGAGAGTATTTTTTTTAAAGCTGTGTTTTATATATATATATATATATTTAAATATTTTATTTATTCATGAAGAGACAGAGAGAGAGAGAGAGGCAGAGGGAGAAGCAGGCTCCATGCAGGAAGCCCGATGTGGGACTCGATCCTGGGACTCCAGGATCAGGCCCTGGGCTGAAGGGGGTGCTAAACCACTGATCCACCCGGGCTGCCCAGGAGAGGAGTATTTATTAGGTGAGAGGGGATGAGTGTCATGAAATAGGAGCCAATTCCCTGCCCTTGCTCAGGTCTGCCATTGGCTACTGATGTGACTTGATTTTTAGAAGAATCTGGCCTGTCTCAGAATGTGCCTTATAATATTTCAAGTTTTCATCATTTGCTTTATTTCTTTGGTTTTGGTTACCTTTCTCTAAAGGATTCCTCTTAAAAATGCAGTTTTTTTTGGGTTGGGAGTTGTAACCTGTCATTAGCATAGATTAATGTATTTAATTAGCATAAATCACTTAAAAATAAGTTCTGGAAAAAAAATAAGTTCTGGTCCTTTTTTTTTAACTTTTTTTTTAAGATGTATTTATTTATTTATTTATTCATGAGAGACACAGAGAGGGGCAGAGACACAAGCAGAGGGAGAAGCAGGCTCCATGCAGGGAGCTGGATGTGGGACTCGATCTGGGACTCCAGGACCAAGCATGGGCTGAAGGCGGCACTAAACTGCTGAGCCACCGGGCTTCCCAAAATAGGTTCTGGTTCTACAGCTCATTGTATGACAAGGCTAAATCTTTCTACCTCATTTCTCAGATCAGATGAATGTACTAGATTCTGTCATTTATTCAGAAATGCTTATTGAGTGACAATTATGTGCTAGAGATAGTTTTAGATCCTGGGAAAACTACCATGAACAAAACAGAGTAAACTTCCTGTCTTGTAGAGCTCACATTCTAGTGCATATGTCACAGGGGGTGGGAGCAGGCAAACAAACGAATAAGTGAAATATATAGTATTGGGGCATCTGGATGGCTCAGTGGTTGAGCGTCTGCCTTTGGCTCAGGTTGTGATCCCGGGGTCCTGGGATCAAGTCCTGCATCAGGCTCCCTGCAGGGAGCCTGCTTCTCCCTCTGCCTATGTCTCTGCCTCTCTCATTAATAAGTAAGTAAAATGTTTAAAAAAAGAAGTATATGGTATTTCAGGCCATGGTTCAGGTTTGGAGAAAAAAAACGGAAGGGGGATGGACATTTGAGAGTGGGATGATGGTGGTGTTGGCAATTTTAGGGAGGGTGTCAGGGACCGCCTCTCTGAGAAGTTAACATTTGAAGGAGGTGAGGGATTTAGAAACCATGTGGTTATC
This sequence comes from Nyctereutes procyonoides, assembly GCF_905146905.1. Taxonomy (NCBI): domain Eukaryota; kingdom Metazoa; phylum Chordata; class Mammalia; order Carnivora; family Canidae; genus Nyctereutes; species Nyctereutes procyonoides. The sequence goes on along the minus strand of NW_026575021.1, from coordinate 6,812,763 downwards.
TGGAGGAGAAGCATTTGAAGCAGAGGGAATAGTAAGCGCCATGGGCCTAAGGCAGAGTCTGCTTCGCATGTCTAAGGGAAAGTAGAGTCCCTGTAGCCCTCACTGAGGAAAGGGAGAGAGCAGAAGTAGAAAAGGTCTGAGGAATGTAGGAGCAGATTCTGTGGGTTCTTGTGGGCATTGCAAGGGCTTTGACTTTTACTCCAAATGAGACAGGAAGACACTGGATGGATTTAAGCCTCAGAGTGGCATGACTTTAGGGGTGTAAGGGTGTCCTCATGGAGTCCATTTAGAAGGTTATTCTAAATGGCTTGGACTGGAGGGATAGTGATGGAAAAGTGTTAGATTCTGGGTGTGTTTTCGAGGGAGAGGATATATATGGACACAAGGGAGAAGGCCATGTAAAGGTCGAAGTAGAGATTAGGGTTGTGCCACCACATGTCAAAGAATGCTGTGGTGAGGGATCCCTGGGTGGCGCAGCGGTTTAGCGCCTGCCTTTGGCCCAGGGCGCGATCCTGGAGACCCGGGATCGAATCCCACATCAGGCTCCCGGTGCATGGAGCCTGCTTCTCCCTCTGCCTATGTCTCTGCCTCTCTCTCTCTCTCTCTCTGACTATCATAAATAAATAAAAATTAAAAAAAAAAAAAAGAATGCTGTGGTGAGAAGCGAGAAGAGGCAAAGAAGGATCTTCTCCTAGAGCCTTTGTCGGAAGCATGGCCCAGCTGACATGTTGATTTCACATTTCTGGCCTCCAGAATTGAGAGAATGAGTTTCTGTTATTTTAAACCCCCAAGTTTGTGGAGCTTTGTTATGGGACCCCTAGGAAACTAATACAGGTGCCTGTTAGACATCAAAGTGACAATGTTGACATGACAAATGAGTTTGAATTTCAGAAAAAAGATCTGGGTTGGAGATATAAAATTGGTAATCTTTAGTACAGAGCTGATGTTTAAAGCAATGAGAGTAGGAGTGCCTGGTTGGCTCAGTTGGTGGATCATCTTGATCTCAGGGTTGTGAGTTTGAGATCCATGTTGGGTGTGGAGGTTACTAAATAAAATCTTAAAAAACAAAACAAAACAACAACAACAACAACAAAAACGAGAATAGATGAGACTCTCAGGGAGAAAGTGTCTCCAGAAGAGAGTAGGTCCAAGGATTGAGCCTCAGGGTGCTTCTGTGTTCAGAGGTTGGGCAGGTGAAGAGGATTTAGGAAGACCAGCTGGTGAAATCATTCCAGCAGAAGTCTGGAGGAAGCTCTGACTCTTTCTCCCTTTCTGAGTATGAAGGGGAAAAGTGATGAATTACATGAGAGACTTCCTACTTTTAAGGTATCCAGCAAGCTTTTGTTCTGTTCTAACCTCAGATATCTTCCACCAGGGGACATTTTATATTATGGGAGGAAGAAAGGAGAGAGAGGACCCTTTATCTTGCTTAAGAAGGAGCTTGAGGGATCCCTGGGTGGCGCAGCGGTTTGGCGCCTGCCTTTGGCCCAGGGCGCGATCCTGGGGACCCGGGATCGAATCCCACGTCGGGCTTCCGGTGCATGGAGCCTGCTTCTCCCTCTGCCTGTGTCTCTGCCTCTCTCTCTCTGTGACTATCATAAATAAAAAAAAAAAAAAAAAGAAGGAGCTTGAGTAGAAAGCTGCCAGAATTCTGCTGGAGCTGCAGGGAAGCTGTGTCTTTGGTCCTTTTCTCCTCCTACTCTAAAAGAATGTACTCGATCAAAGTAGGAATTAGAATCAATTAGAGAGAGACTCTTTCAAGTAATCATAGCAGGTTGAGAGTAGAAGGGGCTTAATAAATGTAGTAATGTGTGTTCAAGCTCAGCATATAGCTTGACATGTAATGGGTAAGCAACTTACGAAACTATTATTAGTTAATAGCTATTTTTTTCATCCTAAACTTTCATTTTGCAGATAAGGAAATTGAGACTCAGATGTTCAGGAACCAACAGTGACTCCCTTAATCTACACAGAAAGGAGAAATTAGCAAAGAGTCCTTGGCTTGGCATCCAAGGCCCTCTGCTTTCTGGTTCCAACTCCATGTCTGTTCTAAGTCCTCACCCACCACTCTCTCCCCACCCTAGACTCTGTGAGTCCAGGTATTTCCCTCCCCTCTGTGCGTATGTCCTTCCCTCTTGATTCCGTGCCTTTAATCCCTTCCACTTTGCCTGCCAGCCCTTCCTCTCTCCCTTTCCAGTTCCTTGCCCATTTCCATGGCTGTAATACCACCTGTGAATTCTTTCCTGACCTACCTAGCCACCCTACTCTCTTCTTTTTTTCTTTTTTTAAAGATTTTATTTATTCATTCATGAGAGACAAACAGAGAGAGAGGCAGAGACATAGGCAGAGGGAGAAGCAGGCTCCATGCAGGGAGCCCGATGTGGGACCTGATCCCGGGTCTCCAGGATCACGCCCTGGGTCGAAGGTGGTGCTAAACTGCTGGGCCAGCCAGGCAGCCTCCTTCTTTTTTCTAATTCTCTAGAAGAATTCCCAGGGTACTATTTGGCTGCTGCTTAGCTTCTAGTCCCTCTTATGACATTTCCAGCCTGTGTTGCAGGACAGAGCTTGCTGGGTAAATTCTGAGGGAAGCAGTCCACGGGCTGTGCAGTATGTGTGTATGTGTGTGTATATACCATGTGTGTTTGTGTACCTTTGGGTTCTTGAGAAGAAGAGAACTGTTTTTCTTCTCTTTTTGTTTGTTTGTTTGTTTTTGGCCTGGCAGCTGCTCTGCAGAAGCCCTGCTAACAGAAGTTGTGTGTTGTGTCTGGCATGGCCTATGGGACATTTTGCTCTCAATTATTACCTTGTAGAAAGACCTTGTAAGGCTTTAAAAGTTAGATCCCTTCCATAGTATTTGAATTGAAATAGCTAGTGTCATAGCCCTATTTGAACTTCTAAGAATCAAAGAGGTTACTTCTTTTGGTAAGGCTCTTATTCTCCTAAATTTTTTGCACTAGGATAAACTTAGGGTAACCCAGAAAAAGAAAACTCGATTTCTCACAGGAAGATACTGATAATGGTAATGTGTGCCCACATTAACCAATATCTTTTCAGTTGGATGCTTTTTTGCTTCAGGGGCAGACAAATGAATACCAGAATTTCCTTGGTGACAGTAATGACAGATCAGTCATCTTGTATTTACTTTCCTCCTCTAAAATTGTGTTTGCCTTGTCAATATATGATCTAAGTTGTTTTCCTCTACCTTTAATATGTTGTGATTGTAGCGATTACTTTAAGTGCAGGTTGCATTTCTTCCTTTAACTCTGAACAAGTTTCAGGATTGGAATATTTGGGTCCAGATAAAGTATGAACTCTGGCTAAGGTACATAGTGTAAGAAACATAAATTCTGTTTCTGTTTATACTTTGTCTCATAAATAATTTTTTTTACATTTTTAAAATTTAAATTCAATTTGCCAACATATAGTATAACACCCAGTGCTTATCCCTCCTAGGGTGCTCAAGTGCCGTCCTAGGTGCTCGTCACCCAGTTACCCCATCCCCCTCCCTACCTCCCCTTCTGCAACCATTTGTTTGTTTCCCAGAGTTAGGAGTCTCTCATGGTTTGTCTCCCTTTCTAATTTTTCCCACTCATTTTCTTTTGTATTCCCTTTCATCATTTCTGATATTCCCCGTATGAGTGAAACCATATGATGATTGTCCTACTCCGGTTGATTTACTCAGCATAATACCCTCCAGTTCCATCCACTTTGAAGCAAATGGTGCGTATTTGTCTTTTCTTTTCTTTTTTTTTTTTTTAAATTTATTTATTTATGATAGTCACACAGAGAGAGAGAGAGAGGCAGAGACATAGGCAGAGGGAGAAGCAGGCTCCATGCACCGGGAGCCCGATATGGGATTCGATCCCGGGTCTCCAGGATCGCGCCCTGAGCCAAAGGCAGGCGCCAAACCGCTGCGCCACCCAGGGATCCCCTTTATTTGTCTTTTCTGATGGCTGAGTAATATTCAGCCATCTGATGTGTATATATAGACCACATCTTCTTTATCCATTCAACTGTCAGGACACTGAGGCTCCTTCCACAGTTTGGCTATTGTGGACATTGCTGCTATGAACATTGGGGTGCAGGTGTTTCACTACATTTCACTACTACAATTGCTGAGTCATCGGTAGCTCTATTTTTAATTTCTTGAGGAACCTCCACACAGTTTTCCAGAGTGGCTCTACTAGTTCACATTCCCACCAACAGTGCAAGAGGGTTCCCCTTTCTCCACATCCTCTCCAACATTTGTTGTTTCCTGTCTTGTTAATTTTTGCCATTCTCACTGGTATGAGGTGATATTTCATTGTGGTTTTGATTTGTATTTCCCTGATGGCAAGTGATGTAGAGCATTTTTTCATGTGCTTGTTGGCCATGTGTATGTCTTCTTTGGAGAAATGGCTGTTCCTGTCTTCTGCCCATTTCATGACTGGATTGTTTGTTTCTTGGGTGTTGAGTGTTTGATAAATTCTTTATAGATCTTGGATGCTAGCCCTTTATCTGATATGTCATTTGCAAATATCTTCTGTTCTGTAGGTTGTCTTTTAGTTTTGTTGACTGTTTCTTTCGCTGAGCAGAAGCTTTTTATCTTGATGAAGTCCCAATAGTTCTTACTGCTTTTGTTTCCCTTGACTTCATAGATGTGTCTTGCAAGTTGCTGTGGCCAAGTTCAAAAAGGTTGTTGCCTGTGTTCTCCTCTAGGATTTTGATGGATTCTTGTCTCACATTTAGATCTTTCAACTATTTTGAGTGTATCTTTGTGTATGGTGTAAGAGAATGGTCCAATTTCATTCTTCTGCATGTGGCTGTCCAATTTTCCCAACACCATTTTTGAGGAGACTGTCCTTTTTCCAGTGGATATTCTTTCCTGCTTTGTTGAATGTCCGTTGACCATAGAGGATTATTCACCATGACCAAGTGGGATTTATCCCCGGGATGCAAGGGTGGTTCAACACTCGTAAAACAATCAACGTGATAGATCACATCAATAAGAGAAAATAAAAACAAGAGCCATATGATCCTCTTAATAGATGCAGAGAAAGCATTTGACAAAATACAGCATCCATCCCTGATTAAAACTCTTCAAAGTGTAGGGATAGAGGGAACATTCCTCAATATCTTAAAAGCCATTTATGAAAAGCCTACAGCAAATATCATTCTCAATGGGGAAACACTGAGAGCCTTTCTCGTAAGATCAGGAACATGACAGAGATGTCCACTCTCACCACTGCTATTCAACATAGTACTAGGAGTCCCAGCCTCAGCAATCAGACAGCAAAAAGAAATAAAAGGCATTCACATTGGCCCAAAAAAAAGTCAAACTCCCCCTCTTCACAGATGACATGATGCTGAATATAGAAAATCCAAAAGACTCCACCCCAAGATTGCTAGAACTCATACAGCGATTCAGCAATGTGGCAGGATACAAAATCAATGCACAGAAATCAGTGGCATTTCTATACACTAACAATGAGACTGAAGAAAGAGAAATTAAGGAGTCAGTCCCATTTACAATTGCACCCAAAAGCATAAGATACCTAGGAATAAATCTAACCAAAGAGGTAAAGAATCTATACCCTAAAAACTACAGAACACTTCTGAAAGAAATTGAGGAAGACGTAAAGAGATGGGAAAACGTTCCATGCTCATGAATTGGAAAATAAATATTGTGAAAATGTCAATGTTACCCAGGGCAATTTATACATTCAGTGCAATCCCTGTCAAAATACCATGGAGTTTCTTCACAGAGTTGGAACAAATAATCTTAAGACTTGTATGGAATCAGAAAAGACCTTGAATAGCCAGAGGAATATTGAAAAAGAAAACCAATGCCAGGGTCATCACAATACTGGAATTCAACCTGTATTACAAAGCTGTAAAAAAAAAAAAAAAAGTTGTGATCATCAGCGCAGTATGGCACAGAAACAGACACATAGATTAATGGAACAGAAAAGAGAACCCAGAAATGGACACTCATAAATCATTTTTAAAAAGATTTTATTTATTTACTTGATAGAACATGAGCAGGGGGAGGGGCAAAAGGAGAAGGAGAAGCTGACTCCCCACTGAGCAAGAAGCCCAACACAGGGCTTGATCCCAGGACCTTGAGATCGTGACCCAAGCCAAAGGCAGATGCTTAACCCTCTAGGCCACCCAGGCACCACCCCTCCGCCATATATCATTTTTATTTAAGGCTTTCTATGTTGCCTTAAAGGTGTTCCATAAAGGTGTTCATTTAAAATGAGTAAATGAGTGGATATGTTCTATTTGATAGCATAGCACAGTTGTATTCCCTTGTAGTTTATAACTTGAAGGTAATTCATTTGAAGTTGTTGACATTAATGAAAGATAGTTTATGGAAATGGAGACTTATTTGCTTCAGTATAAGTCTTGCTTCATGTATGGTAACAAGTAAGGGCGGAGAAGAAAATTCGCTTATGTTCTGCCATGTAATTTCTACTTTTATTCCTTTTAAATAAAACAAAATCCCTAGCTTTTAAAGATTCAATTCATATACTATAACATTCACTCTCTTATTTTTTATTTCTTAAAATTTTTTGGAGGGGAAAGAGACAGAGAGAACATGGAATGTGGGAGGGGGAGACAGAACGACAAAGAGAATCTTTTTGTTTTTAATTTTTTAAAAAATTTTATTTATTTATGATAGGCACACACACACAGAGAGAGGCAGAGACACAACACAGGCAGAGGGAGAAGCAGGCTCCACGCACCGGGAGCCCACGCACCGGGAGCCCAACGTGGGATTCGATCCTGGGTCTCTAGGATTGTGCCCTGGGCCAAAGGCAGGCACTAAACCGCTGCGCCACCCAGGGATCCCGACAAAGAGAATCTTAAGCAGGCTCCATGCCCAGCACAGAGCCTGACATGGGCTTAATCTCAAACCCTGAGATCATGACCTGAGCCAAAACTGAAAATCGAGCCACCCAGACACCCCTAATATTCACCCTTTTAAAGAGCACAATTTGGTGGTTTTCAGTGTGTGCACAGAATTGTCTAGTTATTACTATTATCTTATTCCAGACTATCTTCATCACTCCAAGGAGAAACTTTTGGCAGTCATTCCTTGTTACGCTGTCCCTGCAGCCCATGCTAGCCACTAGTTTACCTCTTTTAATTTTTATTATTTTTTATTTTTTTTATTTATTCATTCATGAGGACCAGAGAGAGGGAGAGAGAAAGAGAGAGACAGGCAGAGGGAGAAGCAGGCTCCATGCAGGGAGACCGATGTGGGACCCGATCCCGGGACTCCAGGATCACGCCCTGGGTTGAAGGTGGGGGCCAAACCGCTGAGCCACCCAGGATCCCTTAGTTTACTTTTTATCTCTATGGTTTTACCTATTCTGGGCATTTCATACAAATGGAATCATACAATATGTGTTTTTTTTTTGTGACCACTGTTCTCTTTCACTTAGCATATTATTTTTAAGGTTTATCCACATTGTAGCATATATCAGTGCTCTGTTCTGTTTCCTTGCTGAATGCTATTGCATCATGAGGATGATCATATTGTATCGATCTGTTCATCAGTTGATAGATGTTTGGGTTGTTTCCACTTTCTAGCTATTACAAATAAAGATGCAGTGAACATTTGTGTACAAGTTTTTGTATGGGCATATGTTTTCTGTCTAGGAGATATTCCTGAGAGTCAGTTCCTGGACCATGTGATTCATCGTGTTTAATGTTTTGAGGAACCACCTGACTTTTTTCCATAGGGGCTATATACCATTTTATATTCTCACTAGTGGCACATGAGGGTTCTGATTTCTCCATATTCTTGTTCACACTAATTAGTATTGGTCTTTTTTTTTTTTTTAAAGATTTTATTTATTTATTCATGAGAGATACGAGAGAGAGGCAGAGACATAGGTGGAGGGAGAACCAGGCTTCCTGCAGGACAGAAATGTTTATGGAGATTCTTTAGTAATTTTATATTTGGTTTTTCAAAAATTGTTTTGTAAGAATTCTTTAGTCCTTTGTGTGTGTGTTTTTTTAAAAGATTTTCTTTATTTATTCATAGAGACAGAGAGAGAGGCAGAGACACAGGCAGAGGGAGAAGCAGGCATCATACAGAGAGCCTGACGCAGGACTCCATCCAGGGTCTCCAAGATCACGCCCCGGGCTGCAGGCAGCGCTAAACCGCTGCGCCACCAGGGCTGCCCCTTCTTTAGTCCTTTGACAGATGATTTGCAAATATTTTCTGTGGTGTAGGTTGTCTTCTCACTCTCCTGATGCTGTCCTTTGAAGCACAAAAGTTTTATATTGTGATATAGTTCAGTTTATTTTTTCTTTTGTCATTTGTACTTTTGGTGTCAGAGTTATGGAGGCATTGCCTAATTGTGGCCACAAAGATTTGTTCCTGTGTTTTCTCCCAAGAACTATATAGCTTTAGCTTTTACACTTAGGTGTTTGATCCACTTTAGTTAATTTTTGTGTATGATAGAAGGTAGAGCTTCAACTTCAGTCTTTTACATGTGGATATGCAGTTGTCTGGCACCATTTGTTGAAAAGACTATTCTTTTCCTCAGTGAATTGTCTTGACACCCTTGTTGAAAATCAATTGACCATAAAGGTGAGAGTTTATTTTTGGACTGTCAATTCCATTCCATTGTTCTGTGTTTATTCTTATGCTAGTGCCACAAAGTCTTGATTGATGTGGCTTTATTCTTCTTTTAATACTCACATTACAAAAATGGGCATTTATATTGTATACAGTGGTATTGTCTTTTATTGGATTAGGTAACACAGCTTGTGGGAAAGGCACAAAACAAACATAGGAGCTATTATCCTTGCAAATCCTTAGGAACGTGCACCATTGGACATCACCATTTTTCATCGGTTCAAAACAGGAAGTTTTTCACCTAGCTATTTCCTTAGTTGAGCACCAGCTGAAGGACTTGGCTTCTATTAAGGGGGTCTGCTATTTGAAGAATACTTACTTTTAAGTGCACCTAGCTGACACAGTTGGTTAAGCATCTGACTTGATGTTAGCTCAAGTCATGGTCTCAGGCTTGTGAGATTGAGCCCCTTGTTGGGCTCCTAGCTCAGCAGGGAGTCTGTTGGAGATTCTCTCTCTCCCTCTCTCTCTGTCCCTCCTCCTGCTCGCTTGTGCACTCTCCCTCATCTTAAAAAAACATTTGTTTGCAATTTGCAATGAAAGATTCATTTTTTTTTCTTAAAAAAATTTGCAAATCATCTGTCAAGGGATTTGTATCTAGAATAAAGAACTCTTAAAAACAATTTTTGAAAATTATTTACCTTTAAACACTAGAATTTCTGTACATATAGAAATTGAGTCCAAAGCAGGTTCCCATCTCCTTTCTTAAGCCCTCACTGTACACATATACTCACGGACTGGATGGCTGAATTGCTGACATTACTCATGTCACTTATTCCTTTCCCCGCCTTCTACTCTCTTTTGCCTTCTGCCTCTACTTCCCTCTCTTCCTTCCCTTTTCTTCTTTCTCTTTCCTCCTCTTCTCTTCTCCCTTCTCCTTTCTCTCAGTCTCCTTCTCACCTCCCCAATCTACGTTGCTGAGTGGCTGTATTTTCATGTGGCCATGATGTGACTTATCCAAATTAAAATCTACACAAAATGAGCCAACTCTGTCTCTTATAGTTTTGATTTTCGCAGTTAAAGTAACTTTGGCAAGCAGTCAAACTTTAGGCTATAGTAAATACTTTTAAGGGTTTCAGCTGCTGGTGGCCGGGCAGCAGAGGTAATGTTTTTTTTTTTTTTTTTTCTTTTCAGAGGTAATGTTTTAACTATCTACTACTCGGGCAGCCTGGGGCAGCCTGGGTGGCTCGGAGGTTTAGCCCCGCTTTTGGCCTGGGGTGTGATCCTGGGGACCTGGGATTGAGTCCCATGTCGGACTCCCTGCATGGAGCCTGCTTCTCCCTCTGCCTGTGTCTCTGCCTCTCTCTCTCTCTCTCTCTCTCTCTCTGTATGTCTCTCATTAATAAATAAATAAAATCTTAAAAAAATCTACTTTTTTTTTTAAGATTTTATTTTTAAGTAATCTCTGCACCCAGCAAGGAACTTGAACTCATAACCCCGAGATCAAGAACCTACCTACTGAGCCAGTAAATAAATAAAATAAATAAAATAAAGTAATAAAGAAAATAAATAAATAAAAAATAAAAAATAAAGTAAATAAATAAAAAAATGCTCTTAAATAAGTCTTCGGACTTGTTTTTATTTTTTTATTTTTATTTTTTTAGTCCTCGGACTTGTATACACAAAATTAGCCAGTGAGGAATTGTCTGCCCTTCTCTCATCCCACCCACTTCTCTCAGTCTGCCTTTTGGTGACTTCTTTCCTAGTGAATGACCTTGTTCATTTATTTTGATTTCACTGAGATGAGGCTCTTTTGAGAGGGGTAGGGTGGGGGGCAGGAGAGTACACAGTGTGACCTCTCAATGCAGCCCTTAGGAACAACTATTAAGCATACCTTTAACATTTTTTCTAGAGTTTAATTCCATTTTGTCAGTATTTATTGTGCCAGCATCGGATTACCAAGATCTTCAGGACACTGGCCAATGGGAGATGGAAGAACAAATAGAAAATCAAAACAAACAGTATGGAGATACTTCAAAAAGTTAAAAATAGAGCTACCATATGTCCCAACAATTACACTACTCAGTATTTACCCAAAAGATACAAACATAGTGATTTGAAGGGGCACATGCACCCCAATGTTTATAGCAGCAGTGTCCACAATAGCCAGACTATGGAAGGAGCCCAGAAGTCTATCGACAAATGAATGGATAAAGAAGATGTGGTATATATATATGTAATATGTACCATGGAGTATTACTTACCATCAGAAAGAATAAAATCTTTTTTTCTTTTTCCATTTGCAGTGATGTGGATAGAACTAGAGGATGTTATGCTAAGTGATCTAAGTCAGTCAGAGAAAGACAAATACTATGATTTCACTCCTATGTGGAATTTAAGGAAACATAGACCTAGGGGAAGAGAAGGAAAAATAATAAAAACAGGGAGGCAAGCTGTATGAGAATCTTATGTATAGGGAATGAACTGAGGTTACTGGAAGCGAGGTGAGTGGGGGGTGGTGATGAGCATTAAGGAGGGCACTTGATGTTAGGAGCACTGGATATTATATGCAGCTAATGAATCACTAAATTTTAACCCTGAAATTAATAATACACTATATGCTAACTAACTTGAATTTAAATAAAACCAAAAAAAAAGTTTGCTATTTTCTTGATTAAAGAGTATAACTTAATCATGTGTGAAAAATGTGTATGAAACTCAGAAAAAGTGTTAACAGAAAAGTAAAACCTACATTCTCAGTGAAGGTGATATTGCCTCCAAGGGGACAAAAATTGTTTTCTTTGGGGGCAGCTAAAATTTTAGATATAACGGATATTTAAATTTTGTGAGGGAAGGATGAATAGGAGAAAATGTCTAAAAAAGGCTCATTGGTGGCGGGGGGTGCTTCCTCCTCAAATTCATATGTTGAAGTCCTAACCTCTAATATCTCAGAATGTTAACTGTATTTGGATATAGAGCCTTGTAGAGGTAATTAAGGCAAAAATGAAGTCCTTAGGAGGGCTCCTAATTCAGTACGACTGGTGTCTTTATTTGAAGAGACTAGAACAAAGACAAAAGGAAAGACCATGTGAAAGCACTAGTCTTCAGTTAATTGTATGCTCCACGTGAGCTGAGGGCTCTTTTATTCATTGTTCGGTTTTATAATCTTACTAAGGGCCATTCACAAAGGAATTTACCCTTCCATTTCAATATCCAATTTGAACTTTAAAATTGCTCTATATGGTTATTAGGTATTAAGATTCCTATTATGTAGATGCCTCTGGGCCTTTATCATATTGTTCCCTCTGCCTAGAAAGACCCTTCCTTACACCTTCCCCTTTTCTCTGTTAAAATCTTTCGGGACCTACCTTCCTCCAGGAATCTTTTCTTGACCCTCCAACATGTGTCCTTAGCACTCAGTATTTCCTACAATGGTGCCAACCATACTGTGCTGTGGTTGCCTATTTATTATCTATTTTTTCTACCAGACTGGCAGTACTGTGATTTGGGACTCTGCCTTTTATCACTGTATTCCCAGCATCTAGCAGAATGCCAGGATATTTTGTTGATTGATGAATCAGATCATAGAGCTAATAACTTGAACTTAGATTGTTTAGCATCTAAATTCAGTTCTTTCTCAATTATACCATGCTGCAGCTCTAATAATTCATCTGAGTTATTTGTATAATGAATGGGTGTGGTTTTATCTCTGAATACAGAAGAATGCTGGTGGGTTCTGCCCTCTGCACCATGCTGGAGGCCTCTTTCATATTCTGACAGTGTGTGTGTGTGTGCATACACGTGTGTGTATGTGTCTGTGTGTGTAATGGGTGTGAAGTATACCTTGATTCATTTCCCACAGGATTTCATGTTACCTACCACAGTGAGAAAGCCTCCTGGAAGTCCTTTTCTAGTTTTTCAGTAACTTCTTATTAGAGATTGTGATGCAAGCAGACTCCTTTCTTGAAACTAACAGTTGCTGAAGAGGGTACTGGACACTATGGTATTACAGGAAGTTAACAAAGGTGAATCCAAATTATATGTACACCTGGATCTTAGTTGTTTCTTTTTTTTTTGCATAGACTTGGATGGTATCAGGTCCTGGGATACAAGGGTAAATAAGAAAGGCCTCCACTCACATGGAACATACAATTTATTGAATACTAGTTATGAAAACAGATGAATTCTATTGCAGTGGGGTAGTGCTGTAGCAGAGATAGGGACAGAATGTTGTGAGGCCTGATGAGCTCGGCAGCTGCTCTTCCTGGGGGTATTTTGGGAAGTCATCATATATGAGCTGTTTTTTTTTTTTTTAAGATTTATTTTTATTTATGATAGACATAGAGAGAGGCAGAAACACAGGCAGAGGGAGAAGCAGGCTCCATGCTGGAAGCCCGACGCAGGACTCGACCCCGGGACTTCAGGATCTCGCCCTGGGCCAAAGGCAGGTGCCAAACTGCTGAGCCACCCAGGGATCCTCTGAGCTGGGTTTTGAAAGGAGAGTAGGAATTTGCCAGATCAAAAGGGGAAAGAAATATACGAAGGCACTAATCTATGGAAAGATCTGGTCTAAAAATAAATATATATTTGGTAGAGTTGAAAAAGGAGTATCTCCAAATCAGTAGTTGGTGTTTCATGGTTGTGGAGTTATGAGTAGGTTTCTATCTTTCTTTTTCAGAATTAGTTTTAATGTTGTTGTTCTATTGTTTTTATAACAAAATAAAATGAAATAGGAGCCTATGATTATTGTAGCAGAGTATTAGAATGAGTTAGCTTATTTCTTATTGCTTGTATTTGTACTTAATTTTTAACATCCAGATTAATAAACTAGTAATACCCAATTGACTACATTTTATTAGGTTTTTAGGAGAGGGTGTAGAACAGGATAGTATTTTGTTCCTTTTTTGATAAACAGAACCCAAGTTTCCTTTCCCCTTGAGTTTCCATTGACTGGGTCTGGGAGGCCAGGATAAGCCTGGTTGGGGGTGGGGGCAGGGTTACCCTTTTTGGCAGTATATGAGGAAAAGGTGTCTATAGCCTTGTTGAGCAGAGGGTTTACTTTGGATACAATTAGAGCGTGTTCAACCTAGAAGGTGAGACAGAAAAGTCTGGCTGGGAGGGATCTGGGAAAGAGCAGATAATTTTAGTTACAAGGGAAGAATCCACAGATGGAACTTCCAGAGGCACTGCAGGTCCAGAGAATGGAGTGAAAAACACTGAGCAGGTGAAGTCAGGCTGTACAGGAAACGAAGTCTGCAGACACTTGGCTGGTGATGGAAGGTTCTTTTATGTGCAGTCCAGCAAGTCTTGCCAGGGCAGGGGAAGCCATTTACAGGCATTGCACCGGATCCAACTCCAGGCTCTGGAGGTTTTCCCAAAGCAACTTTAGAGTGAGGCTGGGTAGACCTCTCTTCAGTTTACTGATGATTATAGCAGACTTGAAAGGTATATATTAAAGATTTTATTTGTGGAAGGAGGCTTTTAAAATTATTTGTTTAAAGATTTTATTTATTTATTCATGAGAGACACAGAGAGAGAGAGAGAGACATAGGCAGAGGAAGACGTGGGCTCCCCATGGGGAGCCTGATGCGGGACTCCATCCCAGAACCCCGGGATCACTCCCTGAACAGAAGGCAGATGCTCAACCATGGAGCCACCCAGGCATCCCAAAGCACTGTTTTGTAATGACTTATAATTGATGTTATTAGGTAAGTATTTAATGTATTAAAATACCTTTCATGGGCAGCCTGAGTGGTTCAGCGATTTAGCACTGCCTTCAGCCCAGGGCCTGATCCTGGAGACCCAGGATTGAGTCCCGTGTCAGGTTCCCTGGATAAGGCCTGCTTCTACCTCTGCCTGCGCCTGTGCCTCTCTCTCTGTCTCTCATGAATAAATAAATAAAATCTTAAAATAAATTAAAATACCTTTCATAACTACATTAAAATAAATGATAGTAAAAACAGGAAGGAATTACCTCCAAGTGGTAGCATTTGCTAGACATATGACCATTCATCTGGCCCATAAAATACTGTTTTTTAAGATTTTTTCTTAAATTTAAATTCAATTTGTTAACATATATGCTCATCACATCGTGTGTTCTTCTTAATGCCCATCACCCAGTTATCCCTCAGATATAGTTTAAGCAATTCTAAATCATACATTATTTGTAGGCAGCAAAGTACATTGGATCTAATATTAAACTGCAGCAGATTTTTACTTGTCTTAAGGACTTGCTATGGTATAAGTCCAAAGATCGATGTCACCTCTGCCTTAAGAAGTCTTACACAATTTTCATTTTTTTTTTTGCAGTGTTACTACAATGCATACATGTTACTACATGGATGATTAAAGATTCTTGTTTGTTAGATACTCTCTGATTATAAACTATAGAGTGGCTCCTGCTTTCATAGAACCTCCTTTGAACTTGAGTATGGTGCATGCTATGGTAGATGGTGGTAGCTTGCCAGCTCATTAATAAGGTGTGTTTCCTAGATGAGGTAGTTAGAAAATACAGGCCCTTCTCTCATCAGATAGTTTCAGTAGCAAAGTCAAAGTGATAAGACTTAAAATATTTACTACTTTTTTTTTTTTTTTTTTTTTTTTACTTTTAAGCATGCTCCTTGCTAGGCATGGAGCCCATTGTGGGGCTTGACTCATGATCCTGAGATCAAGACCTGAGCTGAGATCAAGAGTTGGATGCCCAACCCGTGGAGGCCACCCAGGAACCCTAGGAATGCTCAGTTGGTTAAGTGTCTGACTCTTGATTTCAGCTCAGATCATAATCTCACGGTTGTGAGATCAAGCCCTGCCTCAAGGTCTGTACAAGACGTGGAACCTGCTTAAGTTTTTCTTTCCCTCTTCATCTGTTTCCCCCTTCCTCTCTCTAAAAAATAAAAAATTTTAGAAAGCACCCATCCTTTAGTGGTCAGCAACCAGCACACCACCCCTTTTTTAAAAATTTTAAAAAGATTTTATTTATTTATTCATGAGATACACAGAAAGAGGGAGAGAGAGGCAGAGACACAGGCAGAGGGAGAAGCAGACTCCATGCAGGGAGCCTAATGTGGGACTCGATCCTGGAACTCCAGGACCATGCCCTGGGCCGAAAGCAGGCACCAAAATGCTGAGCGACCCAGGGATCCCCATCACCACACCTTTTTAAACAAAGACAACTGATATGTTCAGAGTAGAGATGTTTTTTTCTAAAAAAAAAAAAAAAAAAAAAATTCCTAAAGTATATTATTTCTCAAGCTATATTAGATCTGTACAGCATTTTCTCTCTTATCCCAGTTATTTCCTTAGATCAAATTAAACACCTGCATGATGTCTTTTGTTCAGATTCTTTGATAGCAACATTTTGTACTTAGCATTACTTTGCCTAAGACCCACCTAGGTGATCTATGGAGAGTGTATCACGTTTATTTTTAATGATCAAGGCACTTGTGTAGGGTGACAGCTAGAAAAAAAAATCTCATTGAAATAGAATGCTCAGGTAAAAGGGCTAATTGGTTTTCTGATAAAAGCAGTTTTTGTTTCCTGTCTTTATTCATTTAGCTATAGGAGGTACATGCTTAATATTTGTGGTATAATGATGACATCATGGAAAGTTAAATAATATGTTAATGTAAAGCATCAGTATAATAGATTTAACAAGACATTGAATCAAATTAATGCTATGGAGTAATAAAGGAGAAATATTGTTGTCAGCTAGAGTGGTAAGGGAGGGCTTTGGGAGGACTGTAGGATTTTTTTGTTCATCCATTCATTTATCACATCTTTATTTATTTAATTTTTAAAAATTTTTTTATATATTTATTCATGAGAGAGAGAAAGAGAGAGGCAGAGACACAGGCAGAGGGAGAAGCAGGCCCGTGCAGGGAGCCCGACATGGGACTCAATCCCGGGTCTCCAGGATCACACCCTGGGCTGAAAGCGGCGTTAAACCGCTGAGCCACCCGGGTTGCCCCATTATCACATGTTTATTGAGAGCTTACTAAATTCTTTCTTGGAACTTTGGGAATACAGCAGTGTTCTTACTAAGTTCTATATGTTCTCTAGAAGTTCTGTAAGTTCTATATGTTGGGAATATAGCAGTGGACAGGATTCAGCAGTTCTCTCTCTTGAAGTGTTTACATTCTGGTGGGGAGAACAAGACATAAAAAGAAAACATCAGTTTAACAAGAAATATCTGAAAATGGCCCTGTAGAACTTTTTTTTTTTAAGATTTTTTAATTTATTTATGACAGACACAGGGGGTGGTGGTGCAGAAACACAGGCAGAGGGAGAGGGAGAAGCAGGCTCCATTCAGGGAGTCCGACGTGGGACTCGATCCTGGGTCTCCAGGATCACACCCTGGGCCAAAGGCAGCGCTAAACTGCTAGGCCACCGGGCTGCCACCTGTAGAACTTTAATACAGAGTACTAAGATAGCATAGCCTGAGAGGATACTTTAGATTGTTGGCCAGTATAGGGTGCTTTAAAGAGGTGACCTTAAGCTGAGACCTGAATGATAAGGAACCAGCCATCCTGTGATGTGCATGTTATAAGCAGAGGGGCATCCAGTGCCCAGACCCTTAGGCAGAAAGGAGCTTGATATGTTGGAGGGACAAAAAGATGAGACCAGAAAGGTTGGTAGGAACCAGATGATGTTGGACCTGTGTTTTTTGATGAGTTTGGATTAAATGCTAATTGCAGTGGTAAGCCATGGGAGGGCTCTAAGCAAAAGAGGGCCATGAGCTGGGTTTTTTAAATCTTACTTTATTTATATCCAGTTAATTAGAATATAGTGTATCATTAGTTTCAGATGTAGAATTCATTTATTCATCAACTGCATATCGCACCCCGTGCTCATTACATCACATGCCCTCCTTAATGCCCATCACCCAGTTACCCATCCCCTTACATAGAGCTGGTTAATTTTTTAAAATTTCATTCTGGATGCTGTGTAAAGAATGGATTTAAGGAAGGCAAGAACAGAAGCAGGGATACTAATGAGGGACAGCTGTAGAAATCTAAGCAAAAGACTATGGTGTCTTTTATGAGGAGGGTGGTAGAGGTGAATGCAGTGAAATGGATAAATTTGGGATGTGTTTTGGTATAGAGCCTACAGGACCTGCTAATGGATTTGAAATGGGACATGGGGGAAATAGAAATCAGGGATGACTTCTCAGTTTCTGGTAAGCAACTGGGTAAAAGGTGATGAACTTTATTTATTTATTTATTTATTTATTTATTTATTTATTTATTTATTTATTTATGATAGTCACACAAAGAGAGAGAGAGAGAGAGAGAGAGAGAGAGAGAGAGAGAGAGGCAGAGACACAGGCAGAGGGAGAAGCAAGCTCCATGCAGGGAGCCCTATGTGGGATTCGATCCTGGGTCTCCAGGATCACGCCCTAGGCTGAAGGCAGTGCTAAACCGCTGAGCCACCCATTTTCCTTCTTCTTTTCTTTTTAAAATTCTTATATTTCCTCAAGAGGACATGCAGAGGACACTTATTTAAAACATTACACATGGGTTCTGTTATTTATGAATATGTCCCATTATTTCTGTGAAAAAACTGGACTAGATTTTCTAAAATCTATTAAAATAATACTATGAAACTTGCATTTATCCTCTTTTCTTGGCTTCTTGCCTTTTAGGATATTTATGACAATGTTCATAGTACTATTAGCATCAGAGCCAGCTCTACTGGCTTCAGGACAGAACGAGGCCATGGGCGATGAGAAATGTCTGATGAGATGACTGGGGATATATTAGGATTTATAAAGACAGACAAAATATCAGTACTTATTAGCGAATGAAATTAAATGTCTGCCACAGAGGAGTTCTGTATAAATGGTCATTCTGAATAGAGAGCTACAATAGAAAATAGTTTGTTTGTTAGTATGGAAAGTTTTATGCAGGAAGTTATTACCGTTTGAGTTTTCCTTGGAAGTTTTGAGGTGAGTTTTGATTATTACGCATAACTTGAAAGGTTGGGTGAATGGGTTACATATGATGAAACTGTGTTATGTATTGAAAGAGCGACATTTTGACCTGAATTGCCGTTTAAACCACACAGCAGCTGATGCCTATGGATTGCCACATAGCTGTTCAGCTAGGTTTTATATGAGAATGGGGGTGGGTAGAGTGGAGTGGAGTGCTGATGCTTTCTCGGCCAAGAACAAGGCATAGTTCCAGACATACCTTCTCTACAGACACCTTTACACAGGTGACAGGAGATTAGATTTTAGGAGGCACTTTAAGAGGAAGAGATGAGGGGATCCCTGGGTAGCTCAGCGGTTTGGTGCCTGCCTTTGGCCCAGGGAGCGATCCTGGAGTCCCAGGATCGAGTCCCAGGATCGAGTCCCAGGATCGAGTCCCAGGATCGAGTCCCATGATCGAGTCCCATGTCGGGCTCCCGGCATGGAGCCTGCTTCTCCCTGTCTCTGCCTCTCTTTTTCTCTCTCTATATCTATCATGAATGCATGAATGAATAAATAAATAAATCTTAAAAAAAAAAACAGGAAGAGAGGAGAGTGGACATGGAGAGTCTGAGAGATGTGTTGCCCATCACTAAATATTTTCCTCCCATTTGATACTACTCAACTAGGAGTTCTTGAAAAATTAGTAGTAGTTTTTATTTAGTTTATTTATGTGGCTCTCACGAATACCCTTAACAACTCCCTTTTTACCTTCAAGTGGGAATTACTGCCAGTCTGTATTTGGCTGATGGTCATATCAGCACTAAGTGTGGTGGTTGAGAGAGCTCCCTGGACCCAGAGCCAAGGAAACAATTGTATAAGCTCTCCTGCTAATCAGCTGTGTGCCCTCAAGAAAGCCTCTGCCTTGCTGGGGACCATAGTTTTCATCTATAACAGGAGTTGAGAGCCTTTTTTGTAATGTACCAGAAAGTAAGTGTTTTAGGCTTCCCAGGCCACATGGGGTCTCTTGAATATTCTATTCTGCTTTGGTTTTACTTGTTATAACCCTTAAAAATATAAAAACCATTCTTAGCTCCTGGGCCATACAAAAGCAGATTGTGTGCTGGATTTGATTCCCTCGCCTAGGTTGCTGACCCCTGATCTATGTAATAGAAAAGGAGGGGGAAAAATAAAAAGGAAGAATTTGAACTGGCAGTTTTTAGATGTAGGACTGTGAGGAATAGCACGCTAAAGAGTAGATTCTGAGAGCAAGGGTTTTTGTTTGCTTGCTTGTTTTTTTTTTTTTGTTTTAAATATGTATTTTCATGATATAATTTCTCTTGTAATTTTGTTTTTTTTATTTTTTTATTTTTTTTTAATTTTCTTGGTTTTAAATTTGATTCCATTCTTACCTCTGGTTCTTCTGTTCTCCAAATATATTATTACTTACTATTCTGTAGTAGTCATCAAATTTCTTCTTGCATACAGATTGCTAGGAGAAGGAAACAGGTTAGAGGAATGGCTGTCTTTGCAGATGCAGATGTGACCTTTCCCTTACAGAAAGGGAAGTGGCCTGTTGTATTGCTCCTGGAGGCCTGAGCAAAGACCTGAGTATTAAACAGGCCGACCCCAGCAACTCTGAATTCTGGGAGGGACCTGGGAATGGCAGGGGATGGCTGGGAGTGAATGTTAAGAAAGACTCCAATTCTTCCTTTCTGATAATGTTGAATGTTGAATGTTTTTACTCACACTTAACCAACAGTCCAAAGCTCTGTTTAGAGTCTCCTTGGCCTATTTTGGAATGTGATGACATTTTGGTTTCCTGGAAGACAAGACCCCGAAGAGGGCACTATGGACCACATGCCCCAGAATCCCCCCACAATATATCTGTGTCCTGTGCTCCCTCCTACTTTTCTCCTCTGCCCACTTATGTGATTTCCACAGGAGTCAGGAGCTGTCCAGCTACATCGCTTTCCCAACATGTGAGTTTCTCCATTGTGGCTTTTGGCAGGTACAGTTGGTGAATTGCATGTGGTCCAATTATTGACTTCAGCGCTTTGATTCTAGAACCACTTTGAACATTTTCCTTCTATCCTCAGGCAGGCACATTTGACAAGAAAGCCTACACCAAGCTCTACTTGGCCAGTAATTGGGTAATGGCTCCTAATACTCCACAAAAATGCTTTCTGTCTCTTTTTTCCTTTGGAAGGCTCACTGGTGATTTTGGCACTGATACATGGAATGGACACTTTTTAATCTTTTCCTAACTGAACATCTTTGTTGCAAGGACACTGTTGGCCATTGGCATACGGTGAAATGCTTTATTACCAGGTTTCTTGGATCCTTCCCATGCTTTTTGCCACTCCTTCCCCTGCAGCACTGCCCCGGTTTTACCCCTAACCCCTCTGTCCACCCCTCTAATGTTTCAGTTTTTCAGAGTTCCTTCTAAAACTCTCTTCTACATGCTCCATTTATTTTTGAGGTGTTAACTGTCACCTCCATGCTTGTGGCTGTCAAATGTGTAATCCATCTCTACCTTTCCCCTAACTTTACTCTCCTTCATCCTGATGCTTGACAGACATCGTAGCATTCACTTCACATCAAACTTACCCCAATGCCTTTTTATTATTATTTTTTATTTATTTTTAAAGAATTTATTTATTTATTCATGAGAGACACAGAGAGAGAGAGAGAGAGAGGCAGAGACACAGGCAGAGGGAGAAGCAGGCTCCATGCAGGGAGCCTGACGTGGGACTCGATCCTAGGTCTCCAGAATCAGGCCCTGGGCTGAAGGCAGCGCTAAACCGCTGAGCCACCCGGGCTGCCCCCCAGTGCCTTTTTAAAACCTGAAGTCACTCAGCCAGAAGTGTGAACATCTTCGTAGACCTACATGTTTCTCTATTTTTTTTAAAAAAGCTTTTTTTCTTTTTTTAATGATTTTATTTATTTATTCATGAGAGACACACACAGAGAGAGAGAGAGGCAGAGATACAGGCAGAGGGAGAAGCAGGCTCCATGCAGGGAACCTGACATGGGACTTGATTGCCGGTCTCCAGAATCACACCCTGAAGGCGCTAAACCGCTGAAGGCGGTGCTAAACCGCTGAGCCACCTGGGCTGCCCTAAAAAAAGCTTTAAGAATTTTTTATGTATTATTTCTTAAAGATTTATTTATTTATTTGAGTGTGTGTGTGTGTGTATGGGGAGGGGCAGAGGGAGAGAGAGAGAAAGAGAGAGAATCTTCAGACTCCCTGCTGAGCACAGATCCCAATCCCAGGACCCTGACATCATGAGCTGAACCAAAATTAAGAGTCAGATGCTTAACTGCCTGAGACACCCAGGTGTCCCTACCTGTTTCTCTTTTGGTCACTTCCTTCCCCACCTAATCGTTTAGCAAATTATGCTGATTTTATCTCCTAACTGCTTCTCCCCTGTGTCTCTCCTCTCTGCTACCATGTTATTAATTCAGGCTCTCATCCTGCCTTTCTGCTTTTTCTCTAAAATTTTGTTTTTCTTAAATCCGTCCTTCCCTGGGTAGCCATACCGAATATTCAAACCTGTTGCCATGTCACAGTCCTTAAAATTCTTCAGTGGCTAACAGAATAAAACCCAAACTCTTTAGCATGATCCAGCTCCTCTACCTCTCCAGACCCGTTTCTTGATAATCTTTGTCCACTTTACCTTCCAGTAATGCCACATTTTTAGAGTTCCTGGAGCAGTACTTGCACTTTCATGTTTCCATGCCTTTCCTTGTTTTGCTCCTTTTGTCCTTGCTAATTTCTATGTGTACTTCAAAACAAAGTTTAGATTTGTTCCCACATATTATACATCCCTTTCTCTTAACCACTTTTATTGAAGTGATCTGTTGATAGCTCTGTGTCTGTGGATGGCACTCCTCCAAGACAAAGGAATCCTGTTTGTCCCTCATTGAATCCCAAAGCTTTCCTCTCATTTAGCCCTTATGACAACCCTAGGCAGTTGACATTATTGTGCCTGTTCTATAGATGAAGAAACTAAAAGTCAAAAGAAGCTAAATAAATATCTTGCTGGGATGCCTGGGTGGCTCAGCGTTTGAGCGTCTCCCTTTGGTTCAGGGTGTGGGCTCCCCACAGGGAGCCTGTTTCTCCCTCTGCCTGTGTCTCTGCCTCTCTCTCTCTTTCTCATGAATAAATAAATAAAATCTTATTAAATAAATAAATAAATATCTTGCCTAATAGCACATAGATAATGTAGCAGGAGTGTAAGCGATTGGTCAGTATTTACACAGACTAGCTACACATTCAGAATGAAACAATAACTTGCATTAATTGTAAGCTTAAGAAATACTTTTGCCAACATTATCTTGTGACGTTTTGGACAATGGATAGAACAGTAGGTTTGGCGTTAAAGGCCTTGGTTAAAATATTGTTTTGGCCATTTCTAGCCAAACTGATTCATGCCAGGTTACCTCCTCTGAGCATTGCCTCATCTTACTTAAAGCAGGCATAATAATAATTGAAGAAGTACTACATGTGGAAGTGCTTTGTAAGGGGTGTACAAATATGACTTATTAGTTTTTCACTTGAGTTTACATATATGGATACACCTCCGAGAACAGATTCTGGCCAAGTTATCCTTGTTCTTTCACAGTATTGTACCTCAGCCTGTTTACTTATAAATTAGAGAGATTTTCCTTTAGTTGTGAAGAATAAATGAATTAGTGTTTAGTATAACAAGGAGAGTGCAACACTTAGAATGCCTGGTATAAGTTTAGGAGTACAAATGTACATGCCTTAAAAATCTCCTACCTTAATTTGAAGTAGGATTTCATGTGCCGGATAAATTGGGTCAGTCTGTAAGTGAAAGGAGCTTGTATTGCTCCAGCCACAGAACTTCTTATCCTGCCTTTTGTTAGCAGTAAACATGATGCTTCCCTCTCCCTCTCTGCTCTGTTGCTGCTTTTGTTACCGGAGGGTTCACTTTGCAGATTTTTTACCTGAGCCCTATCACTTTTCTTGATAGAATGTCTGCTGTTAAGTTGCCACCTATGGGCATTATTTCCTGTAGGGAACCTAGCCGGTGTGTGTATAAGAATCATTCAGACAAAGTCATTTTGGTGAGAATATTACAGGATTTTATGGTCTGCAACACTGGGTTCCCAGTTGAATTGCTTCAAGTACTTACCTATAAAGGAGAAGGTTTTATTTCATGGGCTGAGTTTCAGGTTATCCTTAATTTGTATAAAAAGTTCTTGATGAGAAGTTTTACATTTACTATGTATCTTCACTTGAAAATTTTATTTAAAAATGGTTTCATTTATTTAACAGAAATACATTGAATGGCACCTATGTGCCAGAAACTACTCTGGTGAGGGGATTGAGTAGAGACACACATTCTCCCTTCCTTGAGTTTATGTAGTAATCTGGAAGGTATACTTTTTTTTTCTCTGTTAAAGTTTAATAGAAACAACAGAAGATCAAAAGTGATGCCCTGCTATTGTACACATCAGTTGGCCTGCCCCATAGCACAGCTCAGGCCATTCTCTCCAGAGGAAGAAAGGCTGGCCTCCCCAAACCCTGCAGGAAAGGCCTGTCTTGTCCCATACCACAAGACAGTAGTACAAAGTCTTGTTTTAAGCATGACAGTAGTACAAAAACAGATTCTGTTTTCATGGGTGCCCACTACAGCCTGGCCCTAAAATGGCGAGGCGCTCACTTCTGCTTAGAGAAATATTCTTTGCTCTTCTGGACATCAGGCTTTATAGTATCACTGCCAGGCTTCAAGCCAGCTGGGCACAATTCCCCATGCTTGTCAGTGAACTGGAAGGCCTGAACCAGTCGCAGAGTCTCATCCACAGAGTGACCAACAGGAAGGTCATTTACAGTGATCTGCCAAAGGATACCTTTATCAATGATAAAGAGGCCCCTGAACAAGATGCCTTCATCAGCCTTTAAGACTCTATAGTCCTGAGCAGTGGTATGCTTGGGGTCTGATACCATGGGAATGTTCATAGGTCCCAGTCCTCCTTGTTTCATGCCAGGTGACAGAAATGAGAATCCACAGAAGCACCAATCACTTGACAGTTGAGTTTCTTAAATTCTTCTGCCCTGTCACAGAAAGCAATGATCTCCGTGGGGCACACCAAGGTGAAGTCAAGAGGATGAAAGAAGAATACGATGTATTTTCCTTTGTAGTCAGACAGGCTGAGGTCTTTGAACTGGCCATCTGGCATAACAGCCGTGGCTTTGAAGTTGGGAGCAGTATGCCCAATTTTGGCATTTCCTGAAGACATCTTGCTATCGGCAGCACTGAAGAGAATAAGCGCCGAAGACCAGTCAGAAAGAAGATGCTGGAAGGTATACTTTAAATGAGTTAGTTACATTCACATGTGATGACTATAATGACAAGGGAAATGCAGGGTTCAGGGAAGTTGTAACAGACTGTTGCAGGGTCATCTGCCTCACACTCCTTTTCTAGGATCACCACTTATACCCAGTCATCCACCTACTTATTGTTAAAGCTGACCCAATGATGGGATCATGGTTGATTGGTTCAAATGTGAGCACCTGTTAAGCCAGGCCAATTACTTCTCCCTTGAAATGTAAGGGAGGTGGGGATCCCTGGGTGGCTCAGCAGTTTAGTGCCTGCCTTTGGTCCAGGGCGTGATCCTGGAGTTCCCGGGATCAAGTCCCGCATCAGGCTCCCTGCATGGAGCCTGCTTCTCTTTCTGCCTGTGTCTCTGCCTCTCTCTTTCTGTGTGTCTCTCATGAATGAATAAATATAATCTTAAAAAAAAAAAAAGAAATATAACAACAGAAAATCCAAGGACTTTCTGGATGTCTAAACATGGGAGCTCTTAGGGCTGCCAGAAGGCCTGGAGGAGGGGAAAAAGCCCCAGTAAGAGCATGGGAGGAAATGAATCTGAAACTCAGAGGTATGGAAACCAGAGACAGAAAGTTCTGGCAGCATTTGGGTTGCTGGTTAGAGGTCTTTGTGAGATCCAACCTGGATACCCAGAATTTTTTAAATAAATTTCCCTTTCCTTTTTTGCTTAAGGTAGTTTGGGTTGAATATCTGTTGTATGACACCAGAGCACATACAGACATGTATGGCTTGGGAACCTAACCCAAATTAAGGAATCAGGGAAAGCCACTTGCAACATATGTTTACACGGTGTTTTATTTCTAGTTAGATTCCCTGGTTAGCCCATAAATGATTGTTTAACCCCTAGTGTAGCTAGAATTGATTTTTGTTTCTCCTTAGAATGGATGGATTCATTCATTCATATTGAAGACCTGGTATGTTCTAGGGGCTAGGCATTGGAGAAGTAAAAATATTTACAATGTACTGCCTCTGAGGAGCATTTGCTCTCTACTAAACCTCTTGCCTATGTTGCCATACGCAGACACAGGCTAATCTGTGAAACTAACTTCTATATGATATTATGTCTATGGTAAATGCATTTACTAGTTAGTGGGGAGAAAAATTTGTGCCCTTTAACTATTGCAGTTCATTAATGCAACGAATATTTTTTTGAATACCTTTTATGTGTCAGGCACTGTTCCAAGCTCTGGAAATAGTGATGAAGAAAAGGTTCTGCTGTTTTGAAGCTTAAATTTTAGTTGGGGGAGATGGGCAATAAACAGGGAACTAGAGGCACCCAGGTGGCTCAGTCAGTTGAGTGTCTGCCTTTGGTTCAGGTCATAATCCCGGGCCCCTGGGATGGAGTTCTGCATCGGACTGAGCAAGGAGCCTGCTTCTCCCTCTCCTATCTGCTCGTTCTCTCTCTATCTCTGTCTCTCTCAAATAAATAAATAAAATCTTAAAAAAAAAAGTGAACAAATAAGCAGAAAATTTACTCAATGGCATTACCATGAAGAAAAATAAAAGAAGAACCCCTAAGTGATGTAGCCAGTTAAGCATCTGACTCTTGGTTTTATCTCAGGCCGTGATCTTAGGGTTGTGAGATCAAGCCTATGTCAGGCTCTGCACTCAACACAAAGTCTGCTTCAGATTCTTTCTCTCCTTCTCCCCTCATACCCCACTCGTGCTCTCTTACTCTCTCTCTCTCTTTCTAAAGTAAATAAATCTTTAAGAAGAAAAAAGAGAATGCTGTGGACAAGGGTGACTGAGGAACGGGGCAGTGGAGAGTGACTTAGGGATCGGAGAAGATGTCACTATAGAAGGAGCTTTTCAGCTGAGATGCACCTGACTCAGGGAAAGAAGGGAACAGGGTGCTTCCAGAAATGTGCTTCTCCACCAGCTATGAGATGGGGAGTACTGGGTCCTGAGGAGCAGTCCCTTTGGTATAGGCATGGACTGTCCCAGGTAGAGGCCTGGACTGACAAGTAGCTATGGGTGGCATTTGAGCACTAAATGTGACTGGTCCAAATCAAAATGTTCAAGGGTTAAATGTATACTGGATTCTGAAGACTTAGTATGAAAAGAAAAAATAATGTATTATTTAAATATTAATATTGAGTACACAATGAATTGATAATATTTTGACATAATTATATAAAATAAATGATTAAAATAAATTTCATTGGTTCCTTTTACTTTTTTAATGCGACTGCTAGAAAATTCAAAATTGCACCTGTGACTCGTGTTGTTTTTCTGTTGGACAGCACTGGTATGGGTGAATTAGCCAGTGCTTTGGACTTAGACTGATGGAGGTTTGAGTACTTACTGGGGTGTCGTAGTGTTTTTTTTTTTTAATCAAATTTCTATTTTTTTTTTTAAGATTTTATTTATTCATTCATAGAGACACAGGGAGAGAGAGAGAGAGAGGCAGAGACACAGGCAGAGGGAGAAGCAGGCTCCATGCAAGCTGACTCCATCCCCGGTCTCCAGGATCATGCCCTGGCAGCGCTAAACAGCTGCGCCATCGGGGCTGCCCTGTTGTAGTGGTTTCTGTATTTTTTTTTTTTTTTTTTTTTTTTTTTTTTTACTGTGCACAGTTTACTTGATTCTCCTCAGTTGGTTTTCATCTATAGTGGAGCTAATCATACTGTCTTGTAGAGTTGTCTTGAGGATTAAATCAGACTTGATAGAGTGTCTTCTGTTTGCCAGGCACTGGGAAGTCATGATGGCCTGATTTAGAAATATTAGTTCCTTTCCCCACTCTGTGATGTGACATAAGTTAGGCCTGCCTTGTGGGTACTTGAGTTTGTTTGGAACTAAGGAGTGACTGTTGAGAAATTGCTGTACAGGTTTATGACACTATATATATTGATTTGCATTTTTGCCTTATATTTATTCTCATCTTACAAATAAAGAGATTACATTTCTAGCCAGGTTGGCCCTGTAGAGTTCCCTAGGCACACAGAACCTGGCCTCTTGTTTCCTGCCTCCCGGCTAACTATCCTTCCTTTGAATGGCTGTCGTTTTTCTCCACAAGGTTGGTGAGTTCTTCCACTGGAAGCCCTGAAAAGGAATTCTGCTGCCAGATTCCATGCCAAAGTGATGCCTTATCTTCTAAATGTCGTTGATACTCTTGTTCTACAAAAGTGACAATACCAGAATCCTGAAGACCTTGTTTATGCTTCAAGAGATTAGGTAACCAGAAGCCCTTCTGGCCCAAGGCCATGTAAGATAGTGATTGGTTGGAAGAGAATGCTGATGCCTTTTATTTTGGCAGAAACTCAAAGGCTTTTACTTCCTTGGTGGTCTCTGTTTCTCTGTCAGTAATGTATGCACCGTTGCTGGCACGTCCTGGGCTTCAGGTTTGGGACACTGGCAATTAAAATGATTTGGTTCCAATAGGGAAACTTTAAAATGATCTCATTTGGAAGACTGAATGCGGCTTCTTGTTAAGATCGGAAGTCAATTGCATAGCATGGACAAGTTTGCCTAAATTTTAGTTCAAGTGTTATTTATTGACCCTGGTGTTAGAAAAAATGGTTTTCTATCTTTCTTTTTTTAAAGATTTATTTGAGAGAGAGCACATGAGAGTGAGCATGGGGTGGTGAAGGGGCAGAGGGAGAGGGAGAGAATCTTGAGCAGATTCTCCACGGAGCATGGAGCCTCGAACCCAATGTGGGGCTTCATTTCACAACCCTGAGATCATGACCTAAGCTGAAATTAAGAGTCGGCTGCTTAACCAACTGAGCCACCCAGGCATCTCGGTGTTTTACTATCTTATTAAATATCTGAGGGATTTGAAAATTGTATTTGGAAAACTATTCTAAATACAGTGAAAACTGTGTTGGCTTATACATATATGTTTTCTTCCACTAATTACTTGCTTCCTTTGAATCCTTGTGTCTCAAATTGCTTACACTATCTTCCCTAACAGGTCTTAATAATGTTTGCAACTCCACTCCATTGGCTACTGCAGTCCTTTGACTGGAAATGTGGGCATAAGAAAATATAGGAGAAATTTATGTATAATGATCTATGCATTTATATTCATTTATATGTATTCCAGAATTCCATATACATTTAACAGAATTCTCTGAAATCTTAAAAATTATATTTCTTGTAATAAAAGCAAAGAAATGTAATTATTTTATGTACTGATTTATATATCCACCAGTAGAGGAAGAGGTACAATTTATCTACATCCTTATCACCATTCATTATTGACAGCTTGATTGTTGCCCATTTCATGAGAATAAAATGATATTTCTTAGGATTTTTGACCTGTTGGATCTTCCCCTCTGTGAATTTGCTCCATCATCAGTGTTATTCATTTACCATTTGTGTTTTGTTTTTGTTTTTTTGCCTTCTAGTTTCAAGGAAATCTTTATATATTGTGGATCTTCTCTCTGTCAGTTCTTTGTCTTTTAGCTTTGTTCATATTGTCATCAGTCAGGAAGAAGTAAGGAACCTTAACAGTTTCTTCCTTTATGATTGATAGTTTTTTTTTTTTAAAGAAATGGCATAAAGCTAAATGTGAGTTGAGAATGGTATTTTAAACAAGATGCTAAAATAGAACTAATAAAAATATTGATAAATTATATTACATCAAAGTTTAAAACATAATGTATAGTTTAAATCCTATCATATTCTCATTCTTTCATTCATTCAGCAAATATTTATTCTCCACAGTGTGCCAGGAACTTTCCTGGGCTCTGAGGATATAGCTGTGTACAAAAATCCCTATTCTCTTTCACTTCCATTTTGGTCACAGGGACAAAAATAAATTAAAAATCAAGAACATGCAGTTTAGGCATGCCTGGGTGGCTCTGTAGTTGAGCATCTGCCTTTGGCTCAGGTCATGATTTCAGGGTCCTGGGACTGAGTTCTGCATCGGGCTCCCCTCGAGGAGCCTGCTTCTCCCTCTGCCTATGTCTCTGCCTCTCTCTCTGTGTCTCTTATGAATAAATTTAAAAAAACTTAAAAAGGGGATCCTTGGGTGGCTCAGCAGTTTCGCACCTGCCTTTGGCCCAGGGTGTGGTCCTGGGTCCCGGGATCGAGTTCCGTGTCGGGCTCCCAGCATGGAGCCTGCTTCTCCCTCTGCCTGCCTCTCTCTCTCTCTCTCTCTCTCTCTCTCTCTCTCTCTGTTTATCATAAAAAAACCTTAAAGAACATGCAGTTTATCAATACTGTCATTATCACAATGGGGAAATATCAATGACTGCCATAGAGAAACAGCAGGGAAGGGGAATATGGGAGTGTTACAGTTATAAATAGAATTGTTAGGGAAGCCTCACTCAGGAGTAATGTTTGGGCAAAGACCTGAAGAAATCAGGGTTGTAGCATGTGGCTGTAATGGGAAAGAGTAAACTAAGCTGAGGACAGAGAGGGTGGAAAGGCTCTGAATTGATGGTGTGCCTGGCTTGTTCAAGGAATAGCAGGACTGGGTGGCTGGAGTGGAGTTAGGTAGCGGAAATGTAGTGGGAGATGAGGTAACCTGGTACCCTCATATGAGACCTTGAAGGCCATTGCAAAGACTTTGGCTTTTACCTCAGTGGGATGGAAAGTCATTGGACGATTCTGACAGAGAATGATATAATCTAACTTTAAGGGTCACTTTGATGTCTGCATGGAGAATAATAAGGGGCAGAGACCAAGTAGGAGGCTCTTGCTTATATAGTTGAAACATAATGGTCTGTTGGAGTGATGAGTAGTCAGATTTTAGATATGTTTTTATATATTTCATATTTTTCTAAGGTAGAACCAAGAAAATTTGATGATGGTTTGGATGTGGGAAGTGAGAGAAAGACAAGAGTCAAGGATGATGCTGAAGTTTTCTGTCTGAGCCATTGGAGGTTTGGAGTTGCTATTTATTGAGATGGGGAAGATTGTGGAAGGAGCAGGTTTGGAGGGGAAGGTCAGAGGTTCAGCTTTGGGCATATTACATTGGAGATGTCTATTAGCTATTCAAGGAGAGTTGGTAGAGGTTGCAAAGGAATATATGAGGCTGGAGTTCAGGGGAGAGAACCAAATTGGAAATAAACATTCAGGAAGCATCAGTATATGCTGAATAGTTGGTATTTAAAGGTATGAGACTGGATGAAGTTACCCAGAGAATGAGTATAAATTATGAGAAGAAGAGACTCAAGATCTGAGCCCTGGACTACTTCAATGTTTAGAGGCTTGGAACATGAGGAAGACTCAGCAGAGACTGAGAAAGTCTCCAGTGAGGTAGTGATGAGGAAATTCTGGAGCCAAGATAGTGTTTTGAGAAAAGAAGGAGCAATCCACTGTGTGTGTGATGCTGCTGACAGGAAAAGGATAATGAGGACTGAGAATTGACCATTGGATTTAGCCATATGAAGGTCATTGGCGACATAAAGAAGAGCAGTTGAGTGGAATGGTGGTAGAGACAGACTTATTGGAATAGGTTTAAGGGATAGTCGAAGGATCTGAATTGGAGACAGCAAAGAGAGACGGCTTTTTAAATTTTGCTGTAATGTAGAGCAGAGAAATGGGGCAGAAGTTATAAATGGAGACAAAGAAGTTTTTTTTAAGATGGGAAATATAGCCTGTTGATATGTTCCAACATATGCCAACTGGATGCTTGAGTGGGAAAATTAATGATATAGGAAAAGGGGGGAGAATTGGTGGAGCCTGCCCTGTTGAGTGGCTAAGAGTGGATGAAGTCTGATGTACAAAGTGGAGTGGTTAGCCTTAGGAAAATGGAAACATCATTCACAGTAGTAGGAGGGAAGAGAGAATACCATACATGCACCCAGCTACAGATAGGCAAGTGGATGCAGTGGTGAGAGCTTGTAGAAGTTTTAGAGAAGCGGCATTTTCATTTTTGATCTGATTTTTAGTTGGCAGTTATTTTTATTTATTTATTTTTAGGATTTTGTTTATTCCTGAGACACACACACACACACACACACACACACACACACACACACAGAGGGGCAGAGACACAGGCAGGGAGGGAGGAGGGAGAAGCCGGCTCCATGCAGGGAGCCCCACATGGGACTCGATCCCGGGACTTCCCAAGATCATGCCCTGGGCCAAAGGCAGGTGCCAAACTGCTGAGCCACCCAGGGATCCCCTAGTTGGCATTTTAAGGAATGATCTTTGACCTGTTCTTCCCTTAGTTGCTAATATTCTATACATCAACACTTAAATTTCTCTAAAGGAACCCTAAAATAAAATTGTATGTTTGTTTAGTTTTCAAACCATGAATATTTTGCTGGATTTTGCTGATCCTTTTATATATATATTTAGATTTTTAAAAAAGATTTTATTTATTCATGAAAGACACACAGAGAGAGACAGAGACACAGGGAGAGAAGCAGGCTCCCCATAGGGAGCCTGATGTGGGCCTTGATCCCAGGACCACAGGATTATGCTCTGAGCCAAAGGCAGATGAGCCACCCAAGCATCCCTGTATTTTTTAGGTTTAACCAATTAATTTATTTGAGAGAGACAGAGTGTGTGCACATGTGAGTGGGAGGAGGGGCGGAGGCAGAGAATCTCAAGCAGATTGTATGCTGAGCATGGAGCATGATGCAGGGCTTGATCTCATGACTTGGGCCGAAAAACTGGGAGTTGGACACTTAATGACTGAGCCACTCAGGTGCTCCAAAGTATTTTTTAATGGCAAGTCTAATGAACCAAACTTCCAGTTTGAAGTTCTGGTACTTTAAGCTGTCTTTGCACACTGACTTGATGAATGTTTTGTTTTGTTTTAAGATTTTATTTATTTATTCATGAGAGACACAGAGAGGCAGAGACATAGGTAGAGGGAGAAGCAGGCTCCCTGTGGGGAACCTGATGTGAGACTTGATCCCAGGACCCTGGGATCATGACCTGAGCCAAAGGCAGATGCCCAACCGCTGAGCCACCCAGGT
This sequence comes from Nyctereutes procyonoides, assembly GCF_905146905.1. Taxonomy (NCBI): domain Eukaryota; kingdom Metazoa; phylum Chordata; class Mammalia; order Carnivora; family Canidae; genus Nyctereutes; species Nyctereutes procyonoides. The sequence continues at coordinate 6,780,045 of NW_026575021.1, read as the reverse complement.
GCCCCGATTTGGTGAAAGTTTTATTGCAGCACACACAGAGTACCTAGTAAAGTTACTTTGAAATTAAAGGAAAATTAGCTGGCACCTATGTGAAAAAATGTGTGAAACACAAAGAACTTAAGGATTTCTGGTGGAGTGGCACAATAGATTCTGCTATGGAAAGGTTGTAAAATCTGCCTTGATTTTTCATATTTTCATAGATGAAATTTTGAAAATTTTTTGAAGTTTTAAATTTTCATATATGATGACATAAGTTTAGTGTTAACTTTTTATATATGCATATACTTGTACTATTTTGGTAAAAATGGAAGTAACTATTAGTATGGTCTTAGGAAATTCTACAAAGTGTGATCAACTTCTAAAAATAATATTAATTATTGAGGCTTATTCTGACCTAGTCTATAAGAATAATTTTAATTGTCACAGATTAGAGCTCTTACTTCATTTTTAGTAACTGATATAATTAACACTTCTTCTACTTAATAATAACAAGAACTTAAGGTGTCAACAGGATAATTCCCAGAGGCAAGAGCTAGTTTCCCAGGAGACCTCCATATTGACACTTGATACTACCACCAATACCTAGTCTTTACCAAGGTAAACAATGTGAATTCTCTGCTGAATTTCTGCTCTGTTAATTACATTAAAAACAGCATTGGTGTAGATTTGGTGAGCATTGATTGAGGAGTGGGTAGCTGTTTACTTTTACTTAAGATATAGGTAATTGTGGACCTCTGTCTGAATCATCAAAATCTGATTTGAGAACTTGGATCTTCATCTTTCAAGAGTATTGTAGGCCTTTAGAGTCACATAGAAGACTTTGGGGAGGCTGGACTTGTAACCATCTGCTAATGACTACCTTATTCAAGTACCATTTTTTAAGGCCAGGATCTGACATTAGTGTTTGATAATCTCTGTTTTTCTCTTTCTATCCTTTTTTTTTTTTTAAATTTTAATTTTTTTTCTCTCCTTTATTTTCTTGAATGAATTTGGACCTTGTAAATACCTATTCTTTTGGGACATGCTTTGATGCTGTATTCACCTGCCTTTGGTATGACTTGGTCTAAACCACATTTTGTCTAGGTTAAAAATAAGACTGTGGCTTAAGAACAGTGTCCTTCAGCTGCCCACATTGGTCATTTTAAGTTTTGGCATATTAACTGTTCCGAAATGGCCAGTTTCCATGATCCTCAGTGTCCTTTGATGGTTTTGCCCTAATGAGACCTGGCTCTCTTTCCTGTGGCTTACAGGCTCAAGAAAGGAGGCTCTGTGTGGGTTAGCAGACATTGAGACTTTTGCAAGCCAAGCCAACAGAGTTCAATTTGTCACTCACTGGGCTAAATTAAGTGAGCAGCATGCTGGAAATGGGACAGACTGGCCAACTGTGCCTCGTACAATGCCGTATGTGTTGCTATAGACTATGGAATGGCGATGTCTGTTGATTAGCAGAGCCTATTGAAGTAAATGCTGAGGAAATCTTATGTATGTCATTTTTGGCACCAGATGTTAGTTCGTGGAAACCAGTTGTGTGGTGTTTTTCCAATCAGATTATTTCTAGACAATGAATTTTTGTTAAAAGACAGTTACTTATTTTTAATGTCAGAAAGAATTAACCTTGCTTGAATAGCATACCTAGATATGTAATAATTGATGTACCCAATTTTAAGCAGCCCTAAATACAAATTGTCCATAGGTTAATTATGGAAAAGTGTGACATTTTAGTAACTAGAAGCAAACAGTTATAGAATTAGAACGGTTAACAAATTTAAATTAGTTTAAGTTAGTAGTTTTGCTGTCTCTTCCTACAAACCTGTCAGTATGAAGATTTAAAGCTTTTCTATTGTTACGGGTTCAGTTGTGTCCTCAGCAAAGTTCATATGTTGAAATCCTAACTCCTAGTATCTCAGACTGTGACTACTTGGAGATAAGATCTTTACAGAAATAATTAAGTTAAAATGAGGATTTTTCGTAATCCAACGTGACTAGTATTCTTGTAAGAAGAGAAAAGCTGGACAGAGACATACACAGGTGAAAGGCAACGTGAGGACACAGGAAAAAGATAAGGCATGGTGAGAGGCTTTAGAAGGAACCAGCCCTGTTCCCACCTTGATCTTAGACTACTAGGCTCCACAACTGTGAGAAAATAAAGCCACCCAGTCTGGCGGCACTCTGTTAAAACAGAATTGCAAACTAATACTAATACTGGTGTGAGCAAGAGAATAAAAACATAAAAGATTTTATGGGTCAATACATAAATGGAAATTTTAAAACCTTAATCTAGATTTCAAATGATCTGAGTGGGGAAACCATTGCATGGGCCTTCTGCTGCCTGGTGTCAGAGCCCCTGCTGAGATGGCAAGTAGTGAGCACAATAGAAAACCATGAGATTTTAGATCTGTAAGGGAAGGACCTTAGATATCATCTGTTGCAATTTCCTTGGTTACAGAAGAGGAAACTAACACTTGAAGCACTGGAGGATTCATCTAGGAGCACATGGTTACTTATTGACATATCCATGCCTGGAACCCAGATCTTTCTGGTTCAAGACCCAACCCCTTTTTTTCCTCAAGGTGGTACCTATATGACATCAGGTTCTGCTGATTTGGCAAATTTGATTTGAGAAACAATGTGTTTTTCTTCTGTTCTTTTTTGTTGATGTTGTAAAGAAAATTTTCCACTTTAAGGGATCCCTGGGTGGCTCAGCGGTTTGGCCCAGGGTGCAATCCTGGAGTCCCGGGATCGAGTCCCGCATCAGGCTCCCAGCATGGAGCCTGCTTCTCCCTCCTGTGTTTCTGCCCCCCCCCCGATAAATAAATAAATAAATAAATAAATAAATAAATAAATAAATAAATAAATAAATAAATAAATAAATCTTTTTAAAAAAAGAATATTTTCCACTTCAAAAAGGTATAAAGAATAACATAATAATTACCTGGGCCTCCACCACCTACTTTAAGCTATTAAAATATTACACATCGAATTAAAGCACCTTCCCTGGTCATATAGCCTTCCCTATCCTTTTGAGGTGACTACTGTCTCAAATTTGTCATTTAGCTTTCCTATGTATATCTCTGTACTCTTATTAAAATTGAGTGTATTACAAAGCAATATATAGATTCATTGTACAAATATTAAACATATAAAAGGTATGTCAAATATATCCTTCTTAGTTGGTATTCCACTCATTCTTGTATATGAAAGTCAGCTTTCTTCGTATATATTGCTCCACTTCACTCATTTCCACTGCTATATTGTTTTCCATTTTATGTATGTACTATATTTCTGTATTCTTTTTGCTGATATTTAGGCTGCTTTTAGTTCCAAAATGATGCTGCTATGAATATTCTTTTTTTTTTTGCTTTGAATATTCTTAAATGTAATTTCCTATGCATACGTGTGAAAGCTTATTTAGGATATGTATCTGTGGGTGGAAGTGCTAAGTCATAGGTTGTGTACATTTTCAGTCTTTCCAGATACTGCCAAATTGTTCTGCAAAGTGGTTGCACCAGTTTACATTCCTATTTAGTAGTATGGGTACCCGTTGTTTCACATCCTTGCCAGCCATGATTTTGTGCCAGTCTAATGCATTTTAATTTCTCTCATTATGAATGAATATCAGCATCTCTTTATGTTTATTGGCCACTTGGGTTTTTTTAAGTGTATTTTTTTTCTTTTTCTAGTCAGAGTCCTAGAGACAGAATGGGTTTGAGTGGTCCTGGTGTCCATCTCTTCATTTTATAAGTGAGGAAACAGGGGCTAGAGAAATGTAGGGACTAGTTTAAGGTCCCCAAACAAACAAAAATTTGGGGGCTATGCTTCCCTGTCCTCTGTTCTATTTTACCAAATAGTCAAATCATGCATTTGGGTGAATTACCTTTTTGGTTTTGTTAAGAACAGAGTCTAGAGCTAAACTGACTAATCAGAAGAGTTTAATTAGTGAGTATGTGGATTACATATGTGACACTGTTTTATTGGAATTTTCTGAAAACCCAAACCATCATCTCCTTGTTTAAAACCCTTCTGGGTTTCCCATTGCTCCTTGGAAAGTCAAAACTGCTTAGCTCTCTCTGTTGGATTGGGTCCCTCCTGCCTCTTCAGGCTCTTCTGGGTCCCTCCTTGTCTGTTCTCCAGCCAGACTGGCTTTCTTTTGGCTTCACACTTGGCTTCACAACTTGCTGTGCTCCGTTCCTCAGCAGGGCCTGTGTGTTCTCACTCTGCCTGCAGCTCTCTCCCCCACCTTCCCTCCCATTGTCACTTCCTCAGGGAAGCCTTCCTGAATACTCCCACTACCCCATATCCCTACTCCGTGCTCACAAGGCCAAATACCTTTCATAACACTCATCACAGCTGTAGGTTTACACTTACGTGTACAGTTATTAAGGTATCTCTTCTTCGTGAGCCCTTAGTCCCAGTGAAGTCAGGGACTGTGTTTTGGCTCACCATTCAATCCCTGGCTTTTAGCAGTGTGCCTGACATATGGTTGGAACTCACTAAATATTTGTGGAATGAGTAAATGAGTAAATGGTTCATCTTTAAAAAGCTCATCTTACCTAACTCTCCGGAGGCAAACTGTCTATAGCTAATTGGACTCACCCATTTGCTTCTCAGTATAGCCCTGCACGGCGTTCTTCAGGAAAAGAGCAATACTAAATGGACTGTGTTGAAGATTTATATTCATGACTCAAAGTATATAGCGAGGAGAGAGGAGAGAAAAAGGAAAAAGAATTAGAGCTTGGAAGGAGGAATGCTAGACGAATAGTTGCCTGATCAGAAAGCCTGCAGAATGGGCCATTTGAACTCTTGGAGTTAGGCTGGGTGAACTCCTAATCTAAGAGAGTCTGGACAGTGGTTTGATGGGCCACTTATTAACATAGAAGGGAAAGCTTCTGAATAGATCTTAGCTCGGCTTTTCCTTCGAAGATTCTGGTTTGAAGAACTCAAAATGAGGGTGCACTGTAAGAATAAAAAGCAGTTTTGCTCCCTCTCTCAAACTATCGCTTTTACTTGCACAAGACAAATATGGGATCTGTATATGACTAATTATTTTGTTACCTTAATCCTTAAAGAATAATGTAACTCCTAGCACAGTCCTTTGAGAGTCTGTTTTGAAATAGAAATCTTGCTGTAATTTTTAGATTTTTCTTATTTTTTTTTAAATTTGTATTTTTTTTTAATTTGTATTTTTTTTTAAAGATTTTATTTATTTATTCATGAGAGACACACACACACAGAGGGAGAGAGAGGCAGAGACACAGGCAGAGGGAGAAGTAAGCTCTATGTAGGGAGCCTGATGTGGGACTCGATCCCGGGTCTCCAGGATCATGCCCTGGGCTGAAGGCGGCGCTAAACCGCTGAGCCACCCGGGCTGCCCTAGATTTTTCTTATTCTGTGTCTTTTGTACATCTCAGTATTGCCCTGGATAGAAGAAAAGAGGGGACTTCTTTACCCTTTCCTGAGTATGTCCATAATTCTTAAAACACTACATCTTCATAATTCCTCAATGTTATTCTTTTTTTTTTTTACAGATTTATTTATTATTTTAGAGAGAGAGCATGAGTGGGGGTGGAGGGGAGGAGAGAGGAGCAAAGGGAGAGGGAGAGGAAGAGAGAATCTCAAGCAGACTCCCTGCTGAGCACGGAGTCCAATGTGGGGCTTGATCTCATGACCCCAAGATCATGACCGGAGCTGATATAAAGAGTCGGACACTTAACTTACTGTGCCATCCAGGTACCCCACTTCAGTGTTATTCTTAATTCACTACGAAAAGAAATAAGTTAATTCTGGATTGTTCACTTAGCAGTAGGTAGCAAGCATATGTTTTCAGGATGTGATAACAAACTCAAATTTTCTGTTTAGTTTTGGTATCTCTTTCTTAGCCAGAGAGTTAAGAACTTCCTTTGTAAATCTTCATTTCCTTCATAGCTGTGAGAAGTCAGGGTTCTCAATGGAACATGCTCCATGAGCTCTATGTTTTCACTAAAGGCAAAGAACAGCTATGGTGTTGCAAGAATGCCAAGTAGGAATATTGAAGCTAATAAGCAAAACTGCCTGTGCCCAAATAAGTGTAATGTCTTTTGTTATAAAACAGAAGGTATTTGCATCTAGTACATTATTGATCTTTCAAATGACTCTTTAAGGTAGTTATGAGTGTTCAGTTTTTTTATTTTTATTTATTTATTTTAAAAAAGATTTTATTTATTCATGAAAGACAGAGAGAGGCAGAGGGAGAAGCAGGCTCCATGCAGGGAGCCCAATGTGGGACTCGATCCCCGGTTTCCAGGATCACGGCCTGAGCCAAAGGCAGGTGCCAAACCGCTGAGCCACCCAGGGATCCCCTATTTTTATTTTTGACAAGGTAACAATAACAAAACTCTGAGTTTGGGTTGTTTTGTATGGTAGGAACAGAGTGCAAAGTTAAATCTGTTCCCATTTTTAATAAAATAATAAGACTTAGCTGTAATTAAAAGGACCTATTTTGTGTGATTGTATGAGGGTAAGGTGAAATAAATGTGAGTTTATAGGTTTAGAGATTGCTTCCAACATGATAAATTCTGTGTTAACTGTTAGCTATTAATTATTATTGTTATAATTATCTGATGCCTTTCAATATTGCAAATTTAGGTTGTCTTTTTCAGTGAAGAGACAGCATCCTCTCTAACTGGTAATACCTATATTTCTTTTCTTTTCTTTTCTTTTCTTTTCTTTTCTTTTCTTTTCTTTTCTTTTCTTATTCGGATATACCTATATTTTCTGTCAAAATTTATCAAGTCTACAGATTTAGCTAGAGTATCATTCTAAATGTGAAATATCTATGATTTGGATATTTATTAAGCTAATCATACTCTTATCCTTCCATTCTTGATACTCTGCAGTTCCATCCCTGGAAAATCTAATTGCTTCTTCCAGAGCTTTGGCCTAGTACCCTAAGTAATCTTTTTGTGACCTCCTACAGAATTCTTCTAACCCCAAGCTCTTGTCCTTATTAAAACCTATTTTCTGAAAAGTTGCTGGGTAGGTATTGAAGTTACTATGGTATAGCTTGGTCTCCTTTTGAAGGACTTTCAGACCCAGGTGGAATGGGGTATGGGGTGTTTTTCTGGGGGTAGTGTCCTTTCTGATATACCTTGATGCAGAGACAGAATTGTCCCTTCAAGTTTGGCCTTCTTGGCTTTTTAAAGCTCTTCATAAAAACCCATTTGTTCTCAGGCCACAGTTCTTCAAGCCAAATCGTCCCCATCCTTTAGACTTCTGCTGGAGTTGGGAGAGGCCCTAGGGGTCCTTAGAATTAGAAACCATGAATAGCTAACAAAGCACAGGAGATATGATAAAGGAGATACAAAGTTCATGTCCCACAAGTGGATCCTACTCTATAAAGAATTCTAAGACTAAATTCTGGAGACTGCTGTTGTTTAAAAGCACTCATCCTTGTTGAAGGAGATTTGTACGTTTCTTGACCTTCTGACACTGCCAGTCTTAAGGGTATATTTGGAAAGTTCCAAGGCTGGCAGGATTGATTTATTCTATCTGCACACCTTTTCAGTATGAGCTGTGTGGAAATTTTCTCATCAATCATAAGAAAGCTACTTTATAGTCCACACAGGTCATGTAGTTCCCTAATGCAAAATAGCAGGCCGCTTATCTGAACATGGTGAGGGAAATCATTATTCTTTTTCCCTCTCTTTTCTTGGTTCCTCTGTAATAGCTTGGTCTTTGATAATTGGATCTCATTTGGGTTGTGTAAGAACATGAGAATATTTAATGAGCACCACTGAGCTGTGATGGTGGTCCTGGTAGAAAAGACTAATATATATTTACTAGAAAAGCACAAGATGTATTCAAGCCCAAGCTCTCTGGATTCATCTTAAGGCTGTGCAACTTAGAGGGTGCCTTGGGTGGCACCAGAGATAATTCGTGACACTTGCCAGCCTTGCACATGAACTTCTTCTTCTTTTTTTTTTAAAGATTTATTTATTTATTCAGAGAGAACGAAAGAGAGGCAGAGACACAGGCAGAGAGAGAAGCAGGGTCCATGCGGGGAGCCTGACGTGGGATTCGATCCCGGGTCTCCAGGATCACACCCGGGGCTGCAGGCGGCGCTAAACCGCTGCGCCACCGGGGCTGCCCCGCACATGAACTTCTAATGGAAGCAGTGTACATACTGTTGAAAGAGCTTTAGTGCCTAACTCAAACTGCCTGGGGTCATATCCTGGGCTGACCACATACTGAATGACCTTGAACAGGTTGTTTACCTTCTTAGTACCTCTGTTTTTCCCGTGTGTGTAATAGGGGCAGTGATATTACTTACTTCAAAGGACTGTTGTATTTATAATGTGCTTAGAACAATGTCTAGCACATATGTACTCAGTAAATTTTAGCTACTGTCATTCCTTTTCTCCCTTTTTCTTGTTTCTACCTGACACTTTTCATCCTTTCTTTCCTTCTTTACAGTTCTCCATCTTGTCATTTCTTTAGCTTTTGGACCTGGCAGGACCCACCAGCTCTGTCAGTCCCATTGGTCTGTTCAGGGCTACCTCTTGTAGAAATGAGGTGTCTTTCTGTTTAGTAAGCTTCCAAGATAAGTTTCCTTTTTAGGTCACTGGATGGAGATATTCATTCTGCCTTGGGGGAGGTGAACACAATTGGTTGTGCTAGCTGATATAGGGATTTATTGCTGGGAGGCAAGAAGAGAATGTGTTGATTCCAACAAAGAAGTTATTTTAGGCCATGGGTCTCACACATTCGTAAATAAATACTTAACTCTTTAGGAAGGTAATTACAGTTTAGTCTAAGTTAGGATTCAAACATTAGGCAATTGCTAGTTATTGCCAAATTTTTAATCTTATTTAATAAAAGAGACCATAAAAACTGTGTATGTAGATCCCCAGACTATGTTAGATCTAAAGATGCTGAGGGTCCTTTTGCTCTGGAAAGGTAATTATTGAAGTTTTCAGAGGGAAAATAAATCTGTTCTGTTTGTTTTAGATGGAGTACATGAAAAACAGGTAACTATTTTAGGCCAGATAGGCTAGTTAGCTTAGTTGCCTGCCTGCTTCCATTTTTTAACTCCTTCCATTTTTTAACTCCAAAGAGAAAGATATATTTGAGAAACATGGCCTTAGTTAAGTGATCAAGATTAACATTACCAATAATACAATATATCAGTACCCCTGATACAATGCACATGAAGGACATAAATCACTTCTCTAGTATTTTTGCCTAAAATGCATAACCTCAATCAAGTCATGAGAAAATATCAGACAAATTCAAATTGAGAAAATATACAAATACAAATAACTCACCGTACTTATCAAAAGTGTCAAGGTCGCGAAGGATAAGGAAAGACTGAGGAGGACCTGTCACAGATTAGAAGAGATCAAGTAGTGGTAACAACTAAATGCAACGTGGAATCCTGGGTTGGATCCTGAAACAAAAACAGGGTCATTAGGAGAACAACTGGTAGAATTTGAATAAGGTATGTAAATTTAGTTAATATTGTTATGTCACTGCTGATTTCCTGGTTTTAATAATTGTACTGTGGTTGTATAGGTTATTAACATTAAGGAATGGTGAGTAAAAGCTATATATGAATTCTAAAATGTTGGTAACTTTAGTGGTAACTGGGTGGTTCAGTCAGTTAAGCGTCTGCCTTCGCCTCAGGTCATAATCCCAGGGTCCTGGGATCAAGCCCTGCATGGGGCTCAGTGCAGAACCTGCTTCTCCCTCTCCTGCCTGCTGCTCCCCACCACATGTGCTGTTTCTCTCTCCAATAAATAAATAAAATCTTTAAAAAAAGTTTGCAACTTTTATGTAAATTTTAAGTTATTTCAAAGTTAAATATAAAAAAGAAATTAAAATAACATAGGTAAAAATTTTAAATGTAATAAGATTTGGAAGATAAAGTTGAGGAAAACTCCCAGAAAGTACAGAAAAAAGAGAGAAAAATATAAGAAAATTAGAATATCAACACTAGAGACCCAACATCCAATCACAGGAAATCCACAGAGAAGGAGAAATGGAGGGAAGAAGGTCATCAAAGATATAATTCAAGAAGATTTCACGGAACTGGAGGACATTAAAAACTTAGCACAACAGATGCAAGTAGATCCACATTGAAGCTTAGGTGTGACATTGCAACATATTTGGGATAAAGAGAAGACCTTAAAAGCTTTCAGAGAAAATGGAGAGAATAGGTTGTATACCCAACGTTAAGAATCAAACTGGCATCAAACTTCTCAGCAGCACTGCTGAAACCCATGGGCACAGTAAAGCAGTAGAAAGAATGTAGTACGAAAATGAAGCAGTGACCTTCAAATTCTGAGGGAGGTATTTCTAGCCATCCCCTTTTACCTGCAGTATGCCTATCCCTTTCTCTGGAACCCCCAACAAGGATATTGGAAGCAGAACTCCTGAGCATAGCTGCTCCATCAATTCAGCCCCTGCTCCCTGCCTATCCTCCTCATCCCTGCAATCCTGCTCACTGCTCCTTTCTGGCTACTTACTTTTGGTAATACTGTTTTGTATGCCAAAACAGGAAAGGGAAAAAAATAAAGTGAAATCCAATACCCACCCACCCCCCAAATAATTACACCTTCGGTGTATGAGGGTAAAATAAGTATACTTTCATACATTCAGGATTTCAACATTTTTACTTCCTAGCAAATTACTAAAAGAGCATCTTCATCAAAGTAAAGATGTCAAAAAAGAGAGGGACAAATCTGATAAGCAGGAAACAGTAGTTTTAACACAAAAGTGAAGCAAAGGGAATGCACAGGGTATTGGTGAAGGAAAAATCTCAAAGATGACAACTCTTTTGTTAGCCTAGAGAGCAAAATAGTCGAAATTTGAACAGATCCAAAATCTTCAGGGGCCATGTAACTAAAAAGATGAAATCAACAGAATTTGTTATTTAACTCATTAAGAGAAATACAGTTGTGGAGTATTTTCAAAATAATTGCAGTATGTACATTCAAAAAATTAAAAACAAGATAGTTGCTGAGGTTGGGGTTAGGATAGGAAGAGGAGTTGTTCAGGAAAATGTAATCATTAATATAGCATGTGGTCAGCTGGAAATATCATTTATGTAGTAATGTAAACATTGAAAATAGAGTCATACAAAATGATAATAACTGTAGTTGGGAGGATGGGAAAGATGGGTGACATCCATAGTAGAAATCTAAAAATAATAGACTTTTATAACTAAAAAATCAAAAGCAGCAATATAACATTACATTTGGAGATATAGAGATCATTGCCAAAATAAACAATTAAAACATTTTACTGTGTTTGCCTCTGGGAAATGGGAAATGGGAAAAATGGGACCAGGAAGGCACTACTATTTTGTGTAATGAGCCATGTAAAACTATTTGGTTTTTTATTTTTATTTTTATTTTTTTAAAGATTTATTTTTATTTATTTATGATAGACATAGAGAGCTAGAGAGAGAGAGGCAGAGACACAGGCAGAGGGAGAAGCAGGCTCCATGCCAGGAGCCCGACGCGGGACTCAATCCCGGGACTCCAGGATCGCGCCCTGGGCCAAAGGCAGGCGCGAAACCGCTGAGCCACCCAGGGATCCCCTACTATTTGGTTTTTTAAACTACTTGTATATATAACTTTGCGATTAAAGGGAACATAAATATAAAATAGCCACGTTAGTAAAAATAAAAGGAAAACCGAACGCCCAAAATGTAAATTAAAGTATTTGAAAAGTTTAAGATATTTAATTTACCCTAAGAAAATGAAATTTTTATGATCTGGAAGTGGTAACTTTGAGTGAAGAAAGAGATAAAAAGTAGCTGAAGGAGTTACTGTTAGAGGAAGCATTGACTTGATATACATGACAGTTTGCCAATTGTCCTGGTTATCTAAACCTTCTCAAAAACTTTTTGTTTTCTTTGAGAAAAAAGATCCTCAGGAGCTAAAATAGAAATTGCACGTAGACCATATTCCTTAACTCTGTGGTTATTTATTTATTTATTTATTTATTTATTTATTTTTTAACTCTGTGTTTAATGTAGTCCTTGACTTTGCCTCACCCCCATTTCTTCTGGCTGGGTAGGAGGCAGGCATGGTGATTATTTGTATCAGATTATTGGCTTTTTAGGTTAGTTTCAATTTCAATAATTAGGCTCCGTTAATTTTTGGCTTGAAATATGATCACTGGAAGTAGAGGTGTTGTATCTAAGACAAAAAAGTTATCCCAAATAGCATGCCTGTCTAGTTGTCATGTGAAGCCACCGTGAGGTCAGTGGGATCCTAATGTGTACTTTATTCCAGTAGCTTGATTTGATTAACTTAGTCTCTGGATTAATAAAAATTCTTGTTTCTGGGATGCCTGGGTGGCTCAGTGGTTGAATGTCTGCCTTTGGCTCAGGGCGTGATCCTGGGGTCCCGGGATTGAGGCCCATATCAGGCTCCCTGCATGGCGCCTGCTTCTCCCTCTGCCTAGGTCTCTGCCTCTCTCTTGTTCTGTGTCTCTCATGAATAAATAAAGAAAATCTTTTAAAAAAGATTCTTGTTTCTAAACTTGATCTTTTAGTCAAGCGGCCAAGAAGGAATAAAAAAATTGTTTCTGCTATGTGTTACTTAAAATTTTGGTCTTAATATTTTTGTTTGACAAAACTTACTGTCTTATTGTTCTAACCTACTGTCTATTCTAGTGTGTGTTAATAAACGTATCAGTTATCTTTGGTTGCATTTTCTTTTTTTTTTAGATTTATTTATTTATTTATGATAGACATATATATATATATATATATATATATATATATAGAGAGCGAGAGAGAGAGAGAGAGAGAGAGAGAGAGAGAGAGAGAGAGAGGCAGAGACACAGGCAGTGGGAGAAGCAGGCTCCATGCCGGGAGCCCGACGTGGGACTCGATCCTGGGTCTCCAGGATCGCGTCCTGGGCCAAAGGCAGGCGTTAAACCGCTGAGCCACCCAGGGATCCCTGGTTGCATTTTCTAAATCTCAGAATATCAGGATGACTTTTGGACAAGTCATCCTTACTTCCAGGTCTTGGGTAATAATTGGCCATTCTTATCTTACTGGAAAAATTTGATCATAGACTCCTTTATTTTTCTAATAAAGCTTTGCTATTATGGAAATATAAGATTGGTGTTGCTATAAAATAAAACTTGTTTAAAAAAATCAAACTGCTCCAGATTCATAGAGTCTTAAGTGTTGGACGATGCTTGAGATAGATGTGGTCCAACCTCACCTCATTTATACTGAGGAAATGGAGATTCAAAAACAAAGTAATGAAGCATAACCCAGGAACCCAGCCTGGGTCATTGACTTTTCAGTCCATTGCCATTTTTACTACCTTCAGTTAGTAATTTTAAGAAGGAAGAGGAAGAAGCCAGGAGAATGCTATTTCAGGACTCTATTCTTGCTAAATGTAAGATTTCACACCTTGAAAATTATTTGATGATAATAATGTAGTCAGAACTACCAGAGTTAATTATTTTCATCCCACTGCTCTGTTCCTCTGGTCAGCACTCTCTGGGTTCCACAGTCATTAGAATTCCGAGGTTACTGCTGAGGATACAGTGACCCATTTTCAGAATAAAAAAGATCAGCTAATTTGTCTCCTTGCCAGTTAGTGTTAGGTGTTTACTGCTCCTTGTTTTCTTCTGCCTGCGTTCTTGAATAATTGCTTTAATCAGCAAGCTTAGTCATCTTCTCTGTGTGGTGAAGGTGATAAGAAGTTGTACCAGCCCTATCCAGTAAGAAATAATAATAAATTTTCTTTCTCATGTGCATATATAGATCTTATCTAGTTCCTTGAGTAATATGACTCCTGTGCTTTGACTCAGGAACATAGCAGTCATATTCTGGTTTCATAATAGCATAGGGGAAAAGAAACTTCTGTAAGAAAAAAAAAAATTATCTAAAGCCTAAACATGGCAAGATAGACCCCTTACACAATCTGTGGATGTTATTGTCTTCATTTATATGTGGGTAGACATTCTTGTCTTCATTTTACAAGGGGTAAATAATGGAGCTGTAATTCAATCCCAGATCATTCTAATTTTACTTTCTTCAGCACCATGGTGATCATATAGGATTAGAAAGGGATCTTTGCTTAGTAGTAGATTTCTTAAAAGGATTGGATGCAGCAGATTCAGTTCTCATCTTCAACTTTGTCAAACCTCTGCCCTATCATTTTTTAGCCTCCTTTTTGTAAGTAAATGTACGTAATTTAAAAATATGCACAAAACAAAAACACTAACTTGAAAAGATATGTGCACCCCCATGTTCATTGCAGCATCATTTATACATAGACAAGATAAAGAAATAGCATAAATGTCCATTGATGGATAAACAGATTATGAAATTGTGGTTTTTATACACAGTGGAATATTACTGAATCGTAAAAGAGAATGAAATCTTGCCATTTACAACATGGATGGGACTTAAGAGCATTATGCTAAGTGCAATAAGTTAGGGAAAGACAAATACTGTAGTACTATATGATCTTCCTCATATGTGGAATCTTAAAAGGCAAGTTCATAGGTACTGAGAACAGAATGGTGGTTGCCAGAGGCAGAGGGTGGTGGTGGGGTGGGAGAAATGGTTAAACTGGTTTTTGTTGTTGTTGTTGTTGTTTACATATATTGAATAAAAAATTTAAGAAAATTTCTGTACCAGGAGACAAAAAGATGTAAGGTCAAGTCAGTGTGGAAGCTTCTGGGAAAGGTTTTCCTCTGTGATAAATCAAGGAGCCACAAGACTAGAAAATCCTTTCTTACCACCACTCCTTCCTTCCCGTTGGGAAATGGACTTGTGAGGAAGAATGAGATACTTAGAACTTTGGCTGCCATTTTGTGACAAGGCCTCCCCAGTATTCTGGCGAAGGAGGGAAGGGAAGCACAGAAAGAGTCTGAATCCTCAATGACCTTGCTGAGTTCTAAACCAATTCTGAAAACCTAAGACTTTTTGTTATGTAGAGAATGGAATGCATTTATTGCTTAAGCCTCTGTTAATTGGGTTTTCTTTTACCTGTGGTCCAAAGCATTTAAATAATATGGTTTCTTTTTGTAATGATACCTCTCAGAGGATGTCCTATCCCCAGAGGGTAACATTTAAAAAAAAAATGTTATCTTTAATATGGGCAAAGGATCTGGGTACCTGGGATGGCTTAGTCTTGGTTTTGGCTCATGATCTCCTGGATTGTGGGAATGAGCCCTGAGGTGGGCTCCATGCTCAGCAAGGAGTCGGCTTGAGGATTCTTTCTCTGCCCCTCCTCCCACGTGCTCGTGCAGGCACCACTCTCTCCCTCAAATCCCTTTTTAAAAAAGGCTAAAGATCAGTTATTTAGAAGCCTCTTTAATCTGGCATGTTGTCTTTACCCCTAAGTGTTCCATAAAATACAAAATTACTATATTTGATTGCACCCATAGTCATATGATCTGTGACATATACCATCTCTGCATTTGCATGCTAATTTGATGTTCATAATTTCCATTCACAGACAATATTGCAGAATGGCACTTTGAACCTCTTTCTTCCTCTTTGGTGGTCCATCATCTCCACCCCTACACAAGGTAGAACTGGTTCATTTGCCTGGTAAGTGCAGGGTTAAAAACAAAAAAAATTTTTAAGTGCCATAGTACATATTTTTCCAACTGAGTGGATTTTTAAATTTTAAGATTGCTTTTCCATAAAAATACCAATGCTTTATGAATATTGAAACTGTAGCATTTATTTCTATCCAACTGACAGATTTTCATCATTAATGACAGTGAAACATACCTAATACCATTATGATAAAATACATCAACCATAGAGTAATCTTCAACTGAATCATAGAGAACTGCAGAGATCATCTGGCCTACATTCTTTATTTTGTACAATCCAGATTATCCCTTTCCTTGAGTTCTTTTATTTGCTCATTCATTACTTCGTTCTTTTGTTCATTCCTTCGTTCATTCTTTCCTTCTTCCTATAATCAGAATACTTACTGAGTATCTAGCACATGCTAAAAACTAGATTGGATTCTGAGGATGCAGTGATGATTCATTTTTTGACCTCAATGTGCCTATGAATCTATGGGAAGAAACAGACTCACATGTTGCTAACTGTGATACAATTTTTTTTTTGGTGATACAATTTAATAAGTAGAGTAGTGGAACTATAACTGTGGGAGCTTTGAGGACACATTAGTTCACTCTGACTAAGCATTTTCATCCATTTCAGTGGATGATTAGGAAACTTTGGGTTTTGTTTTGTTTTTATTCATAGATACTTAGAATAGAAAGTAGAAAAAGATCAAGAAGCATCAGGTTACTTAATATCAACACAGAGGGAAATGATTGCACTCATTTCCCAATTAAGTTCTTTTGTATAGTGACAATTGTATCTATATAATCAGAGAATGAGGTCATTCTGTATTGTATAGTGAATTATTTTTTATTCAACTCAACAAAATACTCTATATGGGCCTTTCATTGAAAGATGGAAATAGATTTTAAAAAAATATAGAGCAATATAGACAGGATTTATTAAAGTACCTGCCATATGGCCAGAATTTTAGTAAGATTGATCATTGTTACCATTATGGTAGCCAACACTTACTGAGTGCTTTCTCTGTGCCACTCACTGTATGAAGCACTTTACATGCCTCATCTAATTCTCACAAACACTGTACATAATGTGGTGGTGACTATGATATTCTTATTGTACAGATAAGGAAACTGAGGTCTGCAGATTGTGTAACTTGCCCATACCCACCCAGCTCCTGAGTGGCAGTTAGTACTCTTTCTCAGAGCCCATGCGTAGGAGAGCTGACAACACTGACTCTTGGCCTTTCATCTTGTTTGTGCCTATGCAGTGATCTCCCTGTGGGCTATGTGTTCCAGGCCCCTGGGAGGTTAACATATGCCCTGACCAGAATGTAGAATGGCTTGTTTTGATTGTTCCTGGAGTTATGTGCAGAAGGCCCCACTTTAGGTAACTAGTAGAGATGGCTGGCACACCTGAGGTGCCACTTTAGAGAAATACCCTGTGACCTCACCACCATGTCCCTTGCCCCATAAAAGTTGTGGATTAAGGTCCGGATGGAGTAGAACAGAGGGCAGAGAACAGCTGCATAGTGCATGGATCATCTGTCACCTTGATTCCCCTATCAGTCAGTTACCCTGAATGAAACTGCAAACACTATGGAGTGGCTTGCTCTGGTTTTCCGTCTCAGAGTGCCTTCTCAGTCTGGAGGATACTCTACTGACCCTTCTCTACCTTCTAACATCATGTTCTTAGCAACCTTTCTGGATAAAAGAAAGATAGGGATCTATAGCTTAGGAAAGTTTATACTTTTTTATCACATGGTAAAATTTTAAAGAATGATGTGAAACTGTATATAATCAAGTTCCATTCTCAGTCTTTTTTCTCCCATATGACATCCTCTCCCTAAGTCTACCTCATCCAGTCCCTTGATTCTAATCCCTGTCTCTCACATGGTGATTTCTAAAACTGTATCAGCAAGCCCCACCTTTCTTAGAACTCCAAACTGCTTTTTCACCTTCTACTGGACGTCTGTATACGGTTGTCCCGTAGACAGACAGTTCATACACAGGGTGTCTAAAGAGAAACTTAAGAGTGGCTCATCTGTCTCTGCACATTCTGTTCCAGAATTCATTAATGGCTTGCCATCTACACCCTTCTTCAAGCATCCAGATGTTGCCCTCCCTTTTCACCATCCTGTAGCTGTCTCTAATCCATGATTTTCACTGCCCCCAGTCCTTTATCTAAATTATTCTGATTTTAGGATTTTGTGGTGAAATTAATTAAATCTATTGGAGGTGAAACTACTCAAAATGATTGGACTATTTAGATATAAAGAAAAAAAAAGTCCATGCTGAATGAACTTTCCCTGGTTATATATTTAATTCTGACATGTCTGTCTTGATTTCAAAGTAGTTGAGGTTTAGAGCTTATTTTGAGTTATTCCTTTTTGCTTCTGTAGCATTTATATGTTTCTCTATGATCTCACTGGTCACATTTTTATAAGTATTTGTTTATATTTATCATTCCATTGAATATCAGAGACTTTTCTCCTTTGGTTTGGTCTGTGAGACCCAGCCATCACCAACAAACACACTGCTAGACAGTGTGAACATTAACCAGCCTTTGCCAGTCTAAGGGATGAGTCATACAATTTTAAAATCGAAAATTAACCACAAATTGGTTAGGAAAGCATAATTTAATTTTCTAAGTTATCAAATTGTTCTCCATTAGTAAGCATCCAATCAAATAGTTTTAGCAAGTCTTTGCCTTTTTCACATCAATTCACTCAATATGAGTTGTTAAATTTCAGAATATAATTTCTCTGCTTAAAAATTTGAGTGGCTATGTTACCTACTAATCAAGTAGCCTTTCAACTCTGACTAGAAAGCTCCCATTTATTATTTCATCCTGAAGGATTCTAAAATCTGATGTAAAAATAAGATAGATAATATGCCATAGTAACTAGGTTAATGGTTATAAATGAGCCATGATTCAGTAACATTAATGCCAGCAATTAGCAGTTTAGTCTTTTTTCCTATTTCTTTTGCGAATGACCATTATCTGATTAGGGCTGTTCTGCCCATTCTAAAATATGTTTGACTTCTAAAACATGTGAATTATCACAGAATAACAGAGATTTGTTTGTGCATTTGGACAGCTAGAACCCGGTGGCAGTCAACACTACTAGTTCTGATACTCATTCTCAAGGTCTTGGGTTTTTTTTTTTTTTAATGCTGCTAAGTGGAGTTAATTGCAGAACCGAAGAGTATCAAAGACAGTAGTGTACTTTGTACATTTAACCTGGGGTTCATCACTTTTTTAACGCCCTCTATACAACATAATTATTTTTGCTAATAACTATTTAATATCAGCAACAATTATTATTTTCTGCATAATGATTATATCAGTAAATCTTTCACTGATTATTAGATATATGTTTATTGATATATATCATGTTTAGTTTACTGATATATTTAGTCTTGAAAAAAGTTAAAAACAAGTTCTGATTTAAAGGATATTATTTATATCCATTAAAATATTTCCTGTATAAAATAAAATCTGCACTTCCCAAACAAAAATATCACACCTGTTCTCACTGTTTCACTGTTCTCGTGCAAGTTAAAAACTTCAAATGGTCACATATATGACAGAAATGAAGCAACGAAAACTCATTTTCTTCATTTTATGATCGTCAGACTATCATTGTCTGTTTGAATCTGCTCTTTAAGTGCAAAAATATTTAGAGTGGTGGTAGGCTACACAAACTATGAAGCCAGACTGAGCAATTTGGAACCGTTACAAACTTACTCTGAAAATGCATCGGTGTAGCTCAATCTGCTTCCACACAGGTATAAATGGGTGTTCTCCAAACTAAATTCCACTTGGAGTAAGTGTTTAGTAGAGATACAGATTGTAAAGTGTGCTAATTTGAAGCTTATGTGTATATCATTAAAATTCAGCAGTGACTACAGTAATTGGAATTTAAACGAACAAAAGATTGGGGGTAGGGAGGAATATTTTATCAGTGACATTGTATTGATTTGCCAATGCATGATGTTAATAAAAAGTGGTCTGGGTTTTGGTCATTTCATCCATATTTTTGGATTTTCTATAGATACCACGTCCCCTTATTTTCTATACCTAGAGCAGACTACTTCCACTGCCCTGCTCTTGAGTAGAGATACTACTCGTCAGTCTTGAATTACTGTTGTTTTGATTTCCTACTTATTGTAATCCACCCAGTAAACATACGTTACACCATCTACCTAGGTGGAACCTGAACCAGTGCCTCCAGTGTCTTCCACCACCTTCTCTTCCAATGTTCATTCCCCATCCTCAGCACATCAGCAGTTTCACCAAATCCTCACTGTCAGAGAAAGAGGCAGGAGGTTGTCGCTCTTTATTATGTTTCAGCTTTATTATATTTCAAAATCTCAACAGTAGGAACAGTTATTGATGAATCAACTTAATTTGTGTTTTCCAGCCCTGCTTATGGTGATGTGACCTTATATTCACAGATGAATATCAGCAATGTACTGCCAGAGGACAGAATACATTTCCAAATAAATTGGTTCACTAAAGGGCAGCTGGGGTGACATCTTGCCATTTGGCATCTTGGTATCTTTTTTTGTCAATTAATATGAAGGAACATAATGTCTCCTCAAACTGTTATAAGCATAGATTTGTCACAAGCAGATGCCACAACCATTAAATTTTAGGAAATCTGGAATGGTATTAAAGCGTTTAATAGCTATCAAGAGTCAGAGGAGATTTTCAGTGACAGTGGAATGGGAGTCAGATTTCCTTTTAATATGATTGATGAACATTGATAATAATAGCTGACATTTGTTGAATGTTTACTATATATGAGGCACTGTTATAAGTACTTCATAGGTATTCTGAGGCAGGTGCTCTTATTCCCATTTTATAGATGAGGAAACTGAGAGATCAAGCAATTTTCTTTGTATCATACAGCTAGTAAGTGGCAGAGCTGGGATTCCAGTGGGTGATCTGACTCCAGAGACCACACTATTAATCACTACATTCTTGGTGATACTTAAAAGATACCCTTGGGTATCACCGAATTCTAGAGACACCAGAAACTAGCAGGTATTCAGTAATACCTGACATAAAATCAGTTTATACATAGATCCAGAAGCTGGGCAACCATACATCTTAACTGACCATAATTCCTCCATACCTATAACTAATAGGTCTTCTTTACTTAAGAAAAAATTCTTTAATGATGAAAATTTCCAAACATACAAATAGAGTGGTAGTATGATGAACCCTTGCAAATACATCACCCAGATTTGACAGTTTTATCAACACATAACCAATCTTAGCACCACCCAGTTGTAATATTTGAAGGCAAATTCCAAACATCATACTATTTTATTCATAAATTCTTCAGTGTGTGTCTTATCAAAAAGAATTCTTTAAAAATCTAATCTCAATCATATCACACCTAAAACTTAAAAATAATTAACATCTAATACCTATTCAGTGTTGACATTTTCCTATTTAATAAATGTATTTTTATGGTTGGTTTGTGTGAATCAGAATCCAACTAAGGTTCTTACATTGTGTTTGGTTGATACATTTCTTAAGACTCTTAATCTGTGAACACTCCTTTTTTCCCCCCTTCCTCTTACCATTTGTTGAAGAAACATGGTCATATATGTTCTGTAGAAGTTTCTGCATCATCTCACCCTCCTTTTGGTGAAGAAGAGTTGCTTTTCATTTCCCTAAAGCCTAGGAAGGGACAGTAGAACAATTGTAGACTGAGATATCCCTAACTGGAACTACTGGCCACTGGGAAGCAGAAATGGACAACAGCCAGCTTGACAATCCTAGTGTACTGTGTGGGGACCTACTTTTGTGCAGTGATCCTTTTATCTTTTGTGTTCATCTGATAATAAAGAGGCATAATAAGGCACAGGAGTGCCTTCTGAATCCTCAAATAATTGTCAAATGATACTGAATGTATATTAAGTGATACATTCTAATTCTTTGAAAACTGGTAAGTTGACAGATCTTGAAAAAATTAATTCTCATTAACCATATCATTTAATTAGAATAGCCAATGCTTTGTTCATTCTTAAAATGTAGATTCAGGGAATGGAAACCTTGGTAATAAGGAATATGTCGAGTGATACTTTGAGACCATGTGAATATCTTAGTCCCCAGTGATTTTTTACATCCACTGACAATCCTTGCCTAAATCACCTGTTATGTGGGGGTTGTAAAATGGTGGTTTTTCTGATGTTATTTTTTTAAAAGATTTTTTATTTATTTATGACAGAGAGAGAGTGAGAGAGGCAGAGACACAGGCAGAGGGAGAAACAGGCTCCATGTATGGAGCCCGACATGGGACTCGATCCTGAGACCCCAGGATCACACCCTGGGCTGAAGGCGGCGCAAAACCGCTGAACCACCCGAGCTGCCCTTCTTGTTTCTTCTACAGTATTAGTTTGCATTCTTCTGTAAAGAAAAGTTTCTCTTGTTTTTCTCTCTTGTCTATTATTTGCTCTCTCATTATACTGCCTCTCTTTCTCTTAACATTTTGTACTCATGGACTTTAAATTTTTAGAGTTTATGATACATTATTCTCATTATTCTTTTTGATGTTCATGTTGCAGAAATTTGGCCCTTCAAACCTGTTCCTGTTGACTTTTAACATGATCCTTTAGTCTTTGGTACTTCCTTGTTTTTTAGCATAGCAAGATGTCCCAGGGTCACCTTACTATCCTTGCCCCAGACTAAAACTCAATCATTTCTTTAAGGATTCCACCTCTGTTGTGGGTAGTGGTATTTTAACAACCAAGATCTGGGTGTAGGCATTGCTTTTTTCCATGCCCTTTTTGACATGGCCTTAAGTCTTCAGCTGAGGGTGAA
The DNA here is from genome assembly GCF_905146905.1 of Nyctereutes procyonoides. Classification (NCBI taxonomy): domain Eukaryota; kingdom Metazoa; phylum Chordata; class Mammalia; order Carnivora; family Canidae; genus Nyctereutes; species Nyctereutes procyonoides. The sequence continues at coordinate 6,757,643 of NW_026575021.1, read as the reverse complement.
GGAAGGATATCTGGCCTTTGAATCTTGCTGAGAGAATTCCCTAATCTCTTCCAGATCCCTTAGGATTGTTGATAGTTGAATGAATAGTATTTCCAGTTTTTCCATTCTCTGAGGATGAAAATTTGTAGGCTGTTTTCTATTCCAGTTGACTTAAAATTTTACCTAGTCTGTTGTTACAGAGGAATCATAAAATTATACACTCTTTATAACTTTTTACTTAAAAATTGTCTTCATCAGTGTGTTTACCAATTTTGAAAATCTGCTATAAGTGAGTTCTAGCCCTAGAAAAATGCTCATCCACAAAAGTATTTTTTACATAGAATTTTATTGGGTTCTTGTACTTCTAAATTTCAGTTGTGGGCAGCCCCGGTGGCGCAGTGGTTTAGCGCGGCCTGCAGCCCAGGGTGTGATCCTGGAGACCCAGGATTGAGTCCCACGTCAGGCTCCCTGCATGGAGCCTGCTTCTCCCTCTGCCTGTGTCTCTGCCTCTCTCTCTCTCTCTCTCTCTCTCTCTCTGAATAAATGAATAAAAAAAATCTTAAAAAAAAAATAAAGTTCAGTTGTCACTATGAAACCCCACTTATGATCCCAGTTATGTTTCAACCCTGCTGTGGTATGTATAAAGAAGCTTGAGATCAGTGAAGGTTTAGGTCACTTCCTTAAGGTTACACACTAGCAGAAACAAGACTAGAGCTGAGGATTTTTTTGTTTGTTTGTTTTATTCTCATGAAAAATAATTAGTTTACCCCCATTTATTATCTTAGAGTAAGTTCTGGAATGTAGTGGAAAAGGACCTTCAAATAAAAAGAATGGCCTTATGGAGTGAAAAAAGGAAGAATAAATTTTTATTTTAAGAGCAGGCATCAATTAGAAGCAGGGAACCTGAATTTTCTAGCTTAAAAAGAATAGAATTCTCTGTTATTGAAATCTTTTTTTCTCAAATTCATTTGTCTTGCTTCCTCCACCCCTGATATTTAACATGAAAAGTGGCTGATGTTTTTGGAGGCAGAGGCTACATACGGTGTTTTGGGAAAGGAGTGAACTGTGAACTTTTCTACCTATAAACCAGAGCTTTCCCTATTGTACAGCATATGTTACTTTAGAGTCTTGTAAGATAGGTATCTAGGTGTGTCTGGCTGGCTTTATGAAATACTGTTACTGGTCATTGATTGTCTTTTATTAGTGTGTCTCAGTTGCCCATTAGCCATATGTAGTTCTTTGGTTTTATTAACGTATGGTTCTCTGTAAAAACCCTCTTATTCAGTACACCACTGTGACCTTCAATCTGGTAAGCCTCATTAAATCTCGGCTTTGCTCCAGAGAGCCAAAGCTAGCTCCAAGGCAGCACATATCGAAGCTGTCTGTAGGCTTTGTTTGCACAGAGGGACACTTCTATTACACTGTCCTTGGTATCACAATGGGTGGAAAAGGGAAATGTTACTTTCTTTTCTCCCGGATTTTCTTGTAGTGGAAGAGATTGATTGAGACACAGGCAGGCACTAGAATTTGAGCAAAATAAAATGGGAGTTGTCACTGTGTCCCATCTTATCAATTTTCCCTCATGAGTGTATGGGGGAGCAATGTGGTACGGTACAGAAGGGACTGAAAGTTAAATGATGCTGGAAAAATACAGTCTGCTTAAACTGTAGGCAAACCAGGGAATGATTTTAACTCACACTGGCTAGATGTAGAGTCTGTAAAATAATAGATGGCTTTAATTTATTGCTTTTCATAGAGTATAATGTAGTCTGCAAAGCATAAGCTACAGAGCACTGAGAACACTGATTGCAGAGCTTTTTATCAGGATGAAACAGTTCCTGTTTCTCTTTGTGTGTAAAGGAATCCTTAGTCACTGCTGATTCTGGAATTCTTTAGTCTGGTGCTTAATTAATTTGTTTGCTGGGCAGATCCTTCATGCCATCACTGTACATGCTTCTTAACAAGGGTGATCAGGTCATTTTCTGCTTTTTCGAGATGCGCCCAAACTAGAAAGTCAATTAGGAACACGTCTCAATTTTTATTATTATGAAATAGATAAATAATAGTTCAAATAGGTATGAAAAATATTGCTTAAGTTTCTGTACCTCCCACATAAAATGTACTATTCTACATTTAAAAAAATAAAAGACCGTATTTTGTTATAACTGGACAAGGTTAAAGACACTTTAAAATAAATAATAGACTTGGCTATAGTGAATAACCTTGAGTCAACAAGAAAGAGTATTTCTGAGGTAAAATTTTTTGAACTCATTATTTATTCAGTAGCCAAGAAAATATGTCAAACAGTTATTTTTGGGAATCTGTTAAAAAATTAAAAGTATTACTAAATTGTTTTATCTGTTTATGAAACTTTTTCTTGTATTGTTCATCACAAGTATTATTGGCTTGATTCTGAGGAAACAAAAAGCATTAGAACTGTGTGTTAACTGGCTTTTTGTTGCATGGATTTAGATACTTAGGTGGGGGAAGTGGTGGAGGGAAAGTGGGGGGGGAGTTGGAGTATACATAGATTTACTATTACTTTACAGGTTTTTTCGGCTTATAAGACAAACTCTCCATAAACTTTTTACTTTCTCCCTGGTATACTGCACCATGGGGCTGCTGCCACCAGGGGATGTTGATGTCTGGGAGTGGCTACATGGTCCAAACTGGAAGACATCTCAGTGACTCATCATTTTGATAAGGATTGATTGATTGATTGATTGATTATTTATTCATGAGAGACACACAGAGAGAGGCAGAGACATAGGCAGAGGGAGAAGCAGACTTCCTGCAAGGAGCCTGATGTGGGACTCGATTCCAGGACCCCGAGATCATAACCCAAGCCAAAGGCAGATGCTCAACTGCTGAGCCACCCAGACGTCCCATCAATAAGTATTTATTGAACTTAATATGCATCAGGCAGTGTGCTACACCCTGGGGATACAAAGATGAATAAAGCACAAAACCGGCAAAGTGATAAAATTATGCATACAGTTCCATAGAAGGACAAAAACAGAGCTAACTTGATATTATGGAAGATGTCCTGAAGGGAATGTCTGTGTGAGCCATACCTTGAGGGATGATTGTGAGTTCTGTTAAAGTAAGGATAGTTTTGCAGATAACGGATTCCAAGAGAACATAACTTATGTAAGTTATGCAACTAATATATGTTTTCCTGTAAAGCTGCAATCATAAATTCAAATTAAAAAGTCCTAAGTCCTAATTATTAAAAATAATATTTATTATCTTTAAAAATTTTATTTATTAGAGCACAGGCATACAAGCAGGGAGGGGCAAAGGAGAGGGAGGAGCTGACTCCTTGCTGATCAGGGAGCCTGATATGGGGCTCAATCCCAGGACCCCAAGATTGTGACAAAAACTGAAGGCAGTTGCTTAACCAACTGAGCCACCCAGAGATCCCTAAAAATAATATCTCATATAGAATATGTAGGACTATTATTTGGAGCAAGATTTTAAAAGAATATAAATGTTTTAATATGTTTAATTATCTTTTCGTTAATCTCTTACTGTTAACAACCAATTTTTAGGCTAATTTGTTTTTAAACCATCTTAAAATTACCCTAAACTTTTTAAGATCAAAATGCAATGAATCCTCCCTTCCCCATCTCTTTTTGTCTATTTTGTTTGTCTATCTATATCTCATTATCTGTCATAATTCAGGAACTCCAGAGAGCTTAGAATAAAAAAAAAAGACTTCATTCTATTTAGTTTTCTCACCTGCTAATACATTAGTTTATAATGTACAGCAATTGCACAGTTGTTTTCTCTTTCTGTGCCTGAGACAAAATTGGCTTTCTGCCAATTCAGCTTACACTTTATTCCATGAAGCTACTTTAACCAGGTCACTGTCTCCTTGTTACCAAATCCAGAGGATTCCTCAATCACTTCATAGTGCACAGCTTGAAAAGATTGTCACTTCTCTGCTTAAGACCATTCCATTTTCTCAATTGCTTTTAGTATGAAGTTTAGACTCTGTAATATGGCCACATCTGACCCCATTTTTGCCTCCAGCCTTGTCTCTTACTGCATTTCTCCACCCACTGTCAAGATCCCAAATAATTGATTTTTTTTCAGTTCTTTGAATGAACCATGTTCTTTCTTACCTCTGGGACTTGCTGTCCCCATGTGTTTCTTTTTCTACTCCTGTGCTGGCCAACTATTACTCAGCCTTTAGGCCTGAGTTCAGAACTATGCTTTGTTTTAAAAAAAACAAAACCTCAACCATGTTTTTAAAAATCCATCCACAGTTTCAGTATCTCTAGTCTAAACAGTCATTCTAACATGTCAAAACTACTCTGAAACCCCACAACTGGTGTTTCTGTTTCTACTCCTGCCCCTCAGCATAATCCATTCTCTGTACAGTCACAAGTGTGAGATCTTAAAAATATAAATCACATTGTGTCGCTTTTATTTAAATCATTCAGTGGTTTAGCATATAATTCAGCTTAGGTGTTTAGGCATTTGACTTGACCATGTCGCAATTGCAGATCCTACTCTCATTCTTGCCTACAGTTATAAAGTGGGCATCCAGGTGATCCAGTATGTGCTTATATAATTTTTTAGAAAGATTTTATTTATTTATTCATGAGAGAAACACAGAGAGGGTGAGACATAGGCAGAAAGAGAAGCAGGCTCCCAGGGGGGAGCCTGATACAGTACTCGATCCCAGGACCCCAGGATCATGACCTGAGCCAAAGGCAGATGCTCAACCACTGAGCCGTCCAGACATTCCTGCTTGTATAATTTTTTAGGAATGTTACTAAAATAAAAATACAAAGCTAAAAAATTCTTACAAGTGGTATTCCACCTTTTGAGGTACCTTTTGTCTTTAAGAAACACTAATTCAAGGGGTGCCTGGTGGATTGGTCGGTTAAGCGTCCAACTTTGGTTTCATCTCAGGTCATGGTCTCAGGGTCATGGGATTGAGCCTTGTATGGGGCTCTGCGCTTGGCACAAAGTCTGCTGGTGATTATCTCCCTCTCACTTTCCCTATGTTCCTCCCCCCGCTCATGCTCTCTCTCCCTCTCTAAAATACATAAATAAAACCTTAAAAAAAGAAACAAAGGAAACAACCAACACTAATTCAAGCTTTTCCCTGGAAAGTCTTTTCTGGCATCCTTGTACCCTGCCTCTCACTACTCTGTGTGATGAACCTCTTTTTTGTTGTTTTTTCCTAAGGATTTACCATTTGTTGAGTAACTTTTTAAGCTACTTGAGGAATCCTAGGTGATAGTAATGAAGAACCTGGCTATGAATTTAATTACATTTTAATATATATTTTAAAAATTAAAATTAAAGATAATAGTAATCATATACATTGAGAACATAGTATCTCTGTGTGAAACACAGTATGGTGTTCAGACAATGCTTGGTGCTTATATGAATTTACTGGGATCCTTGGAATAACTCCGTCATGTTTCCCACGAATTTAGAACTACTGCAGTAGAGAACTAGCTTAGCTATGGATGTTCTGTACAGACTAGTCACCCAGGGGTGTGCCATTTTGGAGTAGTTAACATCTTCCAGAGAAGCTGCAGTAGAGTGGTAATCATTTGATGGTTGTAGTAAATGTTCTGTTACATATGTAACAACTGTGTGATGCCCTTTTCCTGGCCTTTAGTGATGACAGCAATTTCAGGGACTCTTTTAAAAAATTGGGACCCACCCAAAAGCCACTTAGTAGAGTCTTAATCAGGTTAGATTTTGCAACCTGGATCTGGCAGTGGATTGTTAGCTACTCTGAGGGAGATCAGATTCAACATGGACTTTTGGAAGTATTCCGATTTCAAGTAGATTGTAACTTTTGGAATTTGCCCTCTTTCCTGAGGATCCCCATTCATCTACCACTTTAAATTCTACATTTTTTTCTTCAAAACTCCACTCATCCATGAAACATCCCTCTTATCCTTCTCTGTTCTGATTAGCTGCACCACAAACTCTCATACTTCCTTATATTACACTTTATATTGTTCTATAATGGCTTTGGTATCAATCAATCATACTACAGGCCATACTATTTCAGTATTAGTCATACTATAGGGCTTCTAGAGGACAGAAATTTTTTTCCCAAAGGATATGGGATAAGACTGGATAATCAGTAGTCACTTACTAAATACATACTTATTTTTTTAAAAAAAATACATACTTATTTAAGTTATTAAGTATGCACTCACTGGGACTTTATTTTTCTTCCTTCCCTTTCTAATCAATTAGCTAACAAATCTAAATCTGAGCATCTAAAATAAATGTATGCTGTAGTGCTGCTAAGCTTCTGAAGGAAGGTCAAGGGACCTCTATGAGGCTGAGATGCACCAATTGCCATTGGCTCTGGATAGCAGAGAACTTGAATGTCTGACCCATTTTGCAGTAGCAAACACAGCAGAAAGCTATTGGACGTCTGATTGCCCTTGTAGCTTACACTGTTGCTGAGTCACTATTTCAGAATTCTGTTAGTTTGACTGGATTCTATTTCCAAGACTTCCTTATATCTGCAATGTGAAAAACCTATTTTTATTAGAAAATGATCATTTAGAAACAAGAGCAATCAGTAATGATGCAAATTAGATTTTGCCCTTTGTACTGAATACACTAAATAGATTAGTAATTTGTAAGTATGAAAACTCCAAAAGACAAAGTGTGTGTAAAGGAGGAACTTTTATCATTTTACTGTTATCTACAAAGTAGGTACATATTTGTTGTTATTGATGTTTTGATCATAGTTATTCTAAAACTAAATAAGATGGCACTTTAATTTTATATTCATCTTCCACATCTCACTCTCCTCCTATCAATCATTCAGCAAACAAATATTTATTAGGTGTGGATATGAATGTGTAAGAGAAAATATAATTGAGTTCAACAAATATTTATGGAGAATTTATTTTGTATCAAGCTCCGTACCAGTGGAAGAGATACAGCATTACTAAGAAGTGACTTCCTGTCTCCTGGAGTTTACAGTCTGCCTAAAAACAAGCAGTAAACAATTAGAAAGGTGATCCAGATCAAAGGTATATAAAAATTAAACTGAATTGGTACAAAAGATAAATTTAACATAGCCCTTTTTTTAAAGAGCTTATAGCTTAAGTGTCAAAAGAGAGAGATACAACTTACTAGAATGACAAGCAGAATAAATATTGTAGAAGTAATAGTAATAGTACTTAGGGACAAAGGCTAGAAAATGATAAATTGGGACCTGAAGAATTATAAAAGACTCCATGAATAAGAAGCCACCCCAGAAAGGTAGACATTTCGACAGTCATGTAAAGGACGGTAAGGCATTCTGGATGTTGGTGGTATTGATTAGTCATACCCATCATCCAATCCTGTTGATGGTGGAGGTTAAAATATATTATCAGCTATATTGCTGGATTGAGGAATGTGGCTTGAACATAGGGCCAACATGGGGCCTACAGCATTTCTCCTTTCTCCATGGTTACGAGTGTCAACTCCGTTGGAGGCATAACAGCTAGAAAACTGCATGCCACCTTCAAAAAGAGGGTGTGCTATGCCGATGGGCAGGCAACTCTGAGAGAATGGGCTAGTCAGAAGCTGGCTCATACCTGAGTACTGACCTTCTCCCCAGTCAGATTGTTTATCTTTTGAGAGGAGGAAATACAAGAAATGGTAAGCATAAAAGCTTATTCCTCATTACTTCCCAAAGACAGCAGAACTATGGGCAGAAGTTCCCATAGGCTAAGCCAGACACTTGGGGAGAATAGATGAAATCTCCCTATACTTGATAAGAAAACAGATAATTGTAATGATAAATTGCATGATACAAACAGAAAATTCTACAGAGATCAAAGATGGGGGGGGGGCTGTTGAGAGGGGAGAAGGGATATCATCAGATCCTAGAAGGGTCAGGGAAGACTGCCTGGAGAAGGGATAACTTGAGCTGTATCTGTGATTCAGATGGAAAAAACAGATTCACACTGGTTTTTCTTTTTTGAATAGCATGTAAGTACATCAATAGAAAACAAACCGAATTACATGTTTTTTGCTAAAAGACATGGGGCAACTCATGCAGTTTCTTGGAACAGTGTGTTATTTGCCTAAGAAAGATCGACTTTGGGAGCTTCAAACCAGTTCCACATAGGAGGGTGCCCAGCTAGCATGAAAAGCAACAAGGAAATGCCAAATGTCCATTTTTAATGCTTTCTCCATCCCCCAGTTAGCATTGATCAAGTATCTGCTCTATTTCCTGACCGCTTCACCTCCATCTATATTTTTCTGGCAAAGGAAAACAGGTATCTTATTTTAAGTAGTATTTCATGGGGATGCTTGAGTGGCTCAGTTGGTTAAGTGTCTGACTTTTGGTTTCGGATGAGGTTGTGATTTCAGGGTCATGAGATTGAGCCTCCCCCAGCGGGCTCTGCACTGGGCATGAAGCCTGCTTGAGATTCTCTCTCTCCTTCTGTCTTTCCTCTCCCCTTTCCCCTCTGCTCACATGTACACACTCTATTTCTCTTAAAATAAAATAGTATTTCATGGATAGGTGCCAACACCATGAAGAACCTTCCCATCCTCTTTTAAAAAGATATTATGAGTGGGTTGGGAGTGAGGAAATACAAAATTACGGGTTGAAGGAACAGCAAACAGTTGAATGCTCAAGGTGCTTTTAAACAGTTTTATTGAAGTAAAATTGATGTATAGTATTTAAGGTATGCAATTGGATGAGATTTGACATATAAATACAATCTGAAATTTCCCTCTATGTAAGGCCTTAGCCTCCCTCAAATGTTGATATGTCATATTTTCATTTCATTCAGTTCAAAACATTTTCTGATTTCCTTGTTGATTTCTTTGTCTCGGGGTTATTTAGAAGGGTATTTTTTAGTTTTCAGGTATTTGGATATTTCAGATATCTTTCTCCTCTTAATATCTATTTTTGCTGTGGTCAGAGATCATGCTTTGTATGATTTCAGTGCTTTTAAATTTATTTGGCCTGACTTTTGTGGTCACTTGAGAAGAATATGTTGTATTTTTCTGTCATTGGATCAATGGAGTTAACTAGGTCCATCACCTAAAAAATTTTAAATTGAGTTTAAAATTTTACTCCTTGAAAATCGTGTATTTGAACACATTGCCGGATGCTATACAAGAAAGTTAACATTGCCTTTTATGAAGTTATGTCATTGAGCCATTTCTTGGACCTAGGCTACTTTGTTGATAATATTGTGCATGTTTTCTGTTGTCTTATGGATTTTCTGTGTACTTGTTCTGTTAATTATTGAAAGAGGTATTGGAATCTCTGATTCTAATTGTAAATTTGTCTGTTTCAATACCTTTTCATTTTTATTCATTTTTGCTTGTATTTTGAAGCTCTTATTAGGTACATAATTATTATTATGAATGACCCTCCTTATCGTTGGTAATAGTTACTGCTCTGAATTCTACTTTGTCTAATATTAATATAGCCATTCTAGCTTTTTTAAAATTGTTATTGTGGTATATCTTTTCCCATTTTTTTACTTTTACTTTGTATTTGAAATGAATTTTTATTATTATTTTTTTTTGTATAGCCTGACCAGCTCTCCTTTTTTATTTAGAATTAATTTGGTTAATGATATGATTAAGTTTAAAGCTACTATCTGTTTTTTGTTTTCACATTTTTTCTTTATTCTCCTTTTTCCTGCCTTTTTGGGTGCAGAATTGAGTTTTTTTACAGGGGGTGGGTGGGCAGGACTGAGTATTTTTTTATGGTTCCAATTATTTCCAGTATTGTTGTGTTATATTTTTTGTGGTTGTCCAGAATTTACTGTGTACATCTTTAACTTATCAATACCTCATATACAAGTGATATTATCTCACTTTACATACACTATATGAATCTTACAATAGTATATTTCCACTTTCCCCTACTAACCTTCATTTATTATTGTCCTGTATTTTACTTCTACATGATCTTAGGTTAAAATCATATACTTTATTATTATTGTTGCTTTAAATAACTATCTTTTAAAAACATTTTGAAATTAAACAAGTATTTAATACTTAGTCCCATGTTTGCCATTTTTTGGCCATCTTCATGCTTTTGTATAGACCCACATTTCTATCTGGCATCACTGTTCATCTACCTAAAGAATTTCCTTTAAAATTTCTTGTAGTATTTGATTGCTGGTGATGAATTTCATTTCACCTTTGTTTTTTTTTTTTTTTTTTTCACCTTTGTTTTTGAAAGCAATTTTCACTGAATAGAAAATTCTAGGTTAACAAGGTTTCTTTTCCTTTCAGTTTTTACAAATATACTGCTGTTTTCTGTCCTCGACTGAAATCTGTCATTCTTATCTTTATTCTTCTGTATATACTGTATCTTTTTTTCTCTGGCTCTTTAAAGATTTTCCTCTTTTCCACTGGTTTTCAATAATTTGATTTTGTTATACCTTGATATGGTTTTCTTTATATTTCTCATGCCCGAGGATTTGTTGAGCAAAACTTTTCAGCCATTATTTCTCTTTTTTTTTTTGGCCATTATTTTTTCAAATAATTTTTCTCTCTTCTCACTTTTATCTTCTCCTTCTGAGACTCCAATTATACATATGTTAGGCCACTTAATATTGTCTTACAGCTTAGTGAATTCATTTTCTTCATTTCAGTAATTTTGCAGTCTTCCATTTTAGAGACTTTTTATTGCTGTGCCTTCACATTTACTCATTTTTTCTAATATACTATCTTATCTGCTGTTAATCTTGCCCAGAGTATTTTATCCTTTAGAAGTTTGATTTGGTCTTCTTTATATCTTCACTTTCTCTCTTTATCATGCTCATGCTTTCTTTTACCTTCCGGAACATATGGAGCATATTTTGTATATGTTCAGGTTCAAATAAACAAATTCCCAGGTTATTAGCATTTTTATTTTTATTTTTTTATTAGCATTTTTAATAACTGTTTACCAAGGGACGCCTAGGTGGCTCAGTGGTTGAGCGTCTGCCTTTGGCTTGGTACAATCCTGGGGTCCAGGATCAAGTCCCATATCAGGCTCCTTGCTGGGAGCCTGCTTCTCCTTCTGCCTATGTCTTTGCCTCTCCCTCTGTGCGTCTCTCATGAATAAATCAATAAAATCTTTAAAAAAAACCCAACAACTTTGCCAAGTCTTTCATCCATATCATTTCTGGGTTTGTTTCTATTGATTGACTTTTCTTCTGATTATTGGTCATGGCTTTTGCTTATTTGCATATCTGGAAATTTTTATTGGATGCTGGACATTGTGATTTTTATGTTGCTGGATGCTGGAGTTTTCTTTAATTCTTTGAAACGGTTTGTTTGTTTGCTTATTTATTTATCTATCTATCTATCTATCTATCTATCTATCTATCTATCTATCTATTTATTTATTTATTTATGATAGTCACAGAGAGAGAGAGAGAGAGAGAGAGAGAGAGGCAGAGACACAGGCAGAGGGAGAAGCAGGCTCCATGCACCGGGAGCCCGACGTGGGATTCGATCCCGGGTTTCCGGGATCGCGCCCTGGGCCAAAGGCAGGCGCCAAACCACTGCGCCACCCAGGGATCCCTGAAACGGTTTTGGATTTTGTACTAAGATGCAGTACCTGGAGAAGAGTTTGATCTTATGGGAAAGTTGATGTGTTCAAGTTTTTCTGTTGGCCTTTGTTAAGCAAACTGATTTACAGCCTTTGGTCTAGTGCTATATTGTTCCCACTACTCAGGCAGTACCCTTCTGAGGATTGTATTCCTTGACCTTATGTTAGAAAGCCTTCCCATTCTGGCTGGTGGGGACATGAACTAATCATGGTCTGTGAACTCTACTTCTGGTGCCCTCTAATCCATGCTTTAGGTAGTTTTTTCACATGAATGTGCCAATCAGTATATAGTCTCTGCTAAAGACTGAAGGATAATTCTCTGCAGATCTTCAGACCTTCTCTATGTAGCCCTCTCATTATTATTACCCTGTCCCTGAATTCTAGCTGCCTTGGTTTCTCTTAACTTTCAACTCTCATCAGCTCAGATCACGGGGCTGCACCTGGCCTCCTTCCACCTGCGTTGTTGGCTCTAAATTTTCTCCACTCAGTAAAGTGTGCTCACCTCTTCTTTACCTTCTATTAGGGACCTCTGTCCTACACTTCATATATTTTGTCCAAAACCTTTTTCGTTATCTTAAGCTGAGAAGGAAAATCTGGTCCCACATGGCGACAATTCAGGTAACATTTTAAAGAGTGAAAAAATGGAAACAGCCGTAAAGAGTTTATTTCAGATATTCTTCTTTTTGATTAATTTTGAGGGTAACCAGTTGGGTAGGCTGCTTTCTTCACTGAACTTCAACGGAAAACTTTTGCATTAAGCCTACTTTAGCTGATTAAGCCTTTCCTTTCAATATCTCCCTCAAAGGATTTGACATTCTAGTCTAGGTTTAGGTGACAGTGATCCGTAATTGTCCTTGATGCCTTTCTCTGAGATTATGATCTTGAGGTTTAAACCATCGATTTAGGAGATAGATAGCATGATGAAGTAATGATATTAAATCACTGACACTTCAGTTCTCTGATTTTAAATTCAGACTATTTATTAATCTGCACCATGTGACTGCACTTGAACTCTCTGTGGGTAAAAGGACAGTTTATTATTCCTCTATCAAAAGAGTCTGAAACATGAGATTTGAAAAGGTTTGACCCTACTTGATACTAGAAGAGATGCCTGTTCTAATTTTAAACTTTTTAACCTAGAAAACTGAAAATAACTTGCCTTTCCTTTAACAAAGAAAAAACACATTTGATGATTACTGTTTACCGTTCTTTCCCGAAGATGTCTTCCTTTTTCTCAGCAGATTTCAAAAAGCTTTGATTATTTGAGCCTCCAGTAATAAATATAACTTTATAGGTTTCAGAATTAGGCTAATGTATGTAACAGTTCTTCTGATGAAAGGCCTTCTGATGGCATGAAGAAAAGTGCTAGTGAAGTTGTTATGGCATCTATATTTCAGTAGGTCCAAATGAAGCTGGAGAAGCCATTCTCAAGTTTGTTTTCACTAAAAGGTACTTCCGTGTACTCAATTACAACTGTCTTTAAGTGATAAAATCTCTTTTCCTCATGGTATTGAATTTGTGAAATCACTCCAATAGTTACTAATTATCATCTGTCATAATATTACCATCATGCCTCTACAGCTTTAAGAGCAAGAAAAAAAAAAACTTTGCTTTACCTTTCTCTCTTCTTTTTGAGTCTGAAAATAAGAGTCCTTTCTGTCTTTCTAGTTTCTCTTTTTCTTGATCACCTGGGAAAGAGCCTTGTTCATTTCACTACATCCCTAGAGGCAAGAATGTAGAGGAGAAAAGTGATTGTCTTTAAACCCTTCTAACTAGAAAGCTTAGAGTGCTTCCTTTGTTTTTGAATAAAGATGAAGTTCTGAAAGGAAGGCTGAGGCCTGATAGTTGCTCAGCTTTCATCCTGTGTCACAGCCCCGCATCTCTAGCCTGCTTCTGAAGGAACACCTGTGTGAGGAAGAGAAGTGCTTCAGCATGCTCAGGTGATTGACACGTACCTAGAACATGGCTTATGTCTCTGGGAATACAGTGAATGTGAAAATTCTATAGAAGAGGAGAAAGTAGGTTTTATGTATTTTTCTTTTTTTTTTCACAAATAAAACTACATTTATATATTAAAAAAAGACAACAGTTCATAAACATCCCCACAATTTAAACTTTTTTCCTTTTTTATTATTTTATTTTATTTTTCTATTCCCTTTCAGTATTTGCCAACCTGCATAATGATTTTGAAGTAAAAATCATAACATAAATAAAACTTGACATTCGAGTTTTTAAAGTCTGCTTTACATATTACAGATTTTGTATGCTTTCAGCAATTTTTTTTGGATTACTGTGTACTCGTTTTGTCTCACTATGTATATCTTTTAAAGTATCATTACCAGAAGACAGAATTAATTCTCTTCTCTTTTTATGGGGAAATGTATGTTTTAACTCCTTTTAGCATTTTATGCCTCAGCAATTTTGCCCTTTATCCCTTCTGTCCACAGATACTCGCCAAAGTTAATTTTAACTGATATCTAGAAGATCTAGAAGTCTCTCAGGCACTGTCACTGTGCATCAAATTTACCTTGTTCTTTAGCATTGGTCTAGATTTTTGCTGAGACTACAAATGATTCTGTGTGAATTTGGGAAGCTTTGTTGGCTAATACATACTGCTTAGTTATTAGCATACTCTTTTTGATGTCCCATGCACCACCTATTGTAGTTTCCCTTTCTACTTGTGTTTTTTAATAACCTCGGTCTCTGAAGCATTCATATGCACATCAGTAAAAAAGAGAAAAATCTTTCTTTAATAAGTGTGATTGATGGAACTTTTCTTTCCTATTGAATTTCTATGTTTCTTATTCCTAATAATATTTTATTAGGATAAATGTTCCTATATTATATAACTGCTGTGGACACAAACATTACTATTCTCTGAAAATGTGTATTTATAGTCTCAGATAATGAAAGATAAATGAAAAACAATCCTGCATAGCGTAGTTAGTGTTTCAAAGGGCTAGATCTCTGAAACATCCCATTTCTTCTCTGTCAGCTCTCTTTTATCCACATTTTTATCCCATCCACATTAAGAGTTCATAGTCCTAACAACCACTGTCTTGGCAATAATCCTTGCTCTTCCATAATGCAAGCCCAGTTAAAAACTAAACCCCAGATAAATCTCAGCCTCTTCATGCCTGTTCCCAGGCTCCTGAATTTATCTAGAAAACAAGTCATACAACTAAGCATGAAGGAATGAACGAAAGAAAAGTATTCTTCACTGGTATGTAAAAGTTATGGTAGTGGGGCACGTGGGTGGTTCAGTGGTTGAGCATCTGCCTTCGGCTCAGGTTGTGATTCTGGAGTCCTGGGATCAAGTCCCACATCAGGCTCCCTACAGGGAGCCTGCTTCTCCCTCGGCTTATGTCTCTGTGTCTCTCATGAATAAATAAATAAATAAGATCTTTAAAAAGAAGTTATGGTGGCACAAAATAATTGTTTTAGAAGTCAGACAAAGAGCATATCATTGTGAATTGTGGGGGGTAATCAGGGAAGGGATGAGATTTAACTTCTCTTCAGTTTTTTGCCATTACTTCTGGGAGCTGCTACCAAGTAAGATTTTGTGAAGAGCTAAACCTAGACATTTAATGACAAAATTAAAATTGTTTAAACTCTCCATACCAGAGATAGACACCAGATTTTTTTGTTTTTTACCAAAGGAAAAAAAATTACTGACTCGATGGAGTGTTTATGCTGGGAGTAATGAGAGACTGAAAGATAAAGTTGGGTCAGTTGATGGAAAGGTCTTGAAATACTGGGCAGAGGACTTTAAGACATACTGGAAATATTTTCTTGTAGTTACCTGTCATCTAACAGTGATTTATCTTCACTAAATCTTTCAAGAAGGTTCT
This sequence comes from Nyctereutes procyonoides, assembly GCF_905146905.1. Taxonomy (NCBI): domain Eukaryota; kingdom Metazoa; phylum Chordata; class Mammalia; order Carnivora; family Canidae; genus Nyctereutes; species Nyctereutes procyonoides. The sequence goes on along the minus strand of NW_026575021.1, from coordinate 6,742,250 downwards.
CTAGAACTTGGAGTGAGGTTTTTTTAATTTTTATTTATTTTTAAGATTTTATTTATTCATGAGAGACACACAAAGAGAGAGAGGCAGAGATACAGGCAGAGGGAGAAGTAGGCTCCATGCAGACAGCTCGACACGGGACTCGATCCTGGGTCTCCAGGATCACATCTTGGGCTGAAGGTGGCGCTAAACTGCTGAGCCACCCGGGCTGCCCAGTTTTTTTTAAAGATAATTCTTTTACACTTTTGATATTTACTTGCGATATATAAGAATTTCAACTTCTCTTGTTTTGAACAAGTTTGCTTTAATACTCTTCACTAATTACTTAGATATTCTTGAGAAATCTGGGGATTATCAAATCTTTTTCCAATTTACCTTTAAAAAAACAAAAATTTTTATGCTAGATATTTTATATGAGTTGGAAAAGACTTCTAGTCTTTTCTCTCATGATTTTGGCTTTGTTTCTTGCTTATAAAAGCCTGCTTCTTTCCTCATCGTAACATTTTCTTTTAGTATTCTAACGAGCTTTTAAAAATATTTACTCAAAAAAAGAATATTTGCTCCTTTAATATACTTGTATATAAGAACTCATAAAGTAGTCACCTATCTTAGTTTGTCCCAGGTGTTTACTTCATTGTCAAAAGGAAATTTATTTAACAATACATTGTTTCCATGCTAATTTAAAAGTCCAAATGTTACCTATACTAAATTCTAGTAAGTTCAGATCTATTTATGTATTTCTTAGTCTGCCCCCATGATTATTTTTGGATATTCCTGTTCTGGTAACACACCATTGAAATATCAGTGTTAAATTCCATTTACCATATGGTAAGGCAAGCCACGTTTCATTGATTTTCATCAATGAAAATCATTGTTTCATTCAATTTCTTTTTTACATATTGTCAATTGCTTATTTTATTAGAAGAATATCGGAGGCACCTGGATGGCTCAGTTGGTTAGGCATCTGTCTTCAGCTCAAATCATGATCCCAGGGTACTGAGATCCAGGCCCATACCTGCTCAGTGGGGAATCTGCTTCTCCATTTTACCTCTGTCTCTCTCCCCAGCTCATGCTCGCACGCTCTCTCTCTCAAATAAATAAATAAAAGTTTTTTAAAAGAGAAGAATATCAGATTATAAATTCCAATTCCAGCTGTAAAAATTTCATTGGCTTGGTTTGACTTGAGTTAGAGATCACTTTGAGGAATTTTTCTTCTTTTAAGGTCTGTATATTTTTTTAAGTTTATTTTTAGGTGTTTTATATATATATATGTTTTTCATGAATGGTACTTTTTTTTCCTATTGTATTTTCTAACTAGTTTATGTAACTGGAAAACTTACTAAAATTTGTAATTAGTACTAAGTAGTATCGAGGTAGATAACTATAAGCTGAAATAATGATAATTTTTGTCTCTTTTTTCCAGTATTTTTAGTGTTTCTTTTTTTTCTTACTGCCTTGAGCTAAAATGTTTAAAACAGGAATAGCAGCTTTTACAGACCTCCTGTCTCATTTGTTTTTGTCTCTTGATTCATCATTAAGGTTGAATTTTCTATTCTTTTATGATAAATTCTTCATATAAAGTTAAATATCTAATTTAAATTTTCTGAGTTCATCATGATAGATTTTGAAATGTATCAAATCTTCTTTATCATCTATCAAAATGATTATATATTTTTCTTTTCAGGTTTCCTAACGTTGAGTCATCCTTGCTGTGTTAAAATAAACCTACTTTGACCATGATGTATTATTCTTTTATTAGACTGCTGGATTTGATTCACTAATATTCTAATTTAGATTTTATATCTATACTTATAGATGAGATTGACCTACAGTTTTATTGTGGATGCTATCTTTTTTATCTTTGGTGTCAAAGCTAAACTTTGTTTATTCTTCTAATAAACTTATATTGAACTTCTGTTATGCACCTAGAATGTTGTTTGGTACTGGAGATTAAATGGAACTAGATGATAAAATCTGCCATCTTGGAGTTGTCGTCTTTTGAGGGATGGAGTTAAGGGACCAGGAAATTAAAAGTCAGTGTTGTAAATGCTACAATAAGGAGAGTACATGGCTTATGGGAAAAAATAAGAGGGGCTTCTATTTCAGATTTAAGGAAATCAGAAAATGCTTTCCAGAGGAAGCGTCACTTAAACTGACATTTAAGTAAGAATGTCTACTCAACTAACTTACTTCACTCAGCACAATACCCTCCAGTTCCATCCACGTTGAAGCAAATGGTGGCTATTTGTCATTTCTAATGGCTGAGTAATATTCCATTGTATACATAAACCACATCTTCTTTATCCATTCATCTTTCGATGGCACTGAGGCTCCTTCCACAGTTTGGCTATTGTGGACATGGCTGCTATAAACATTGGGGTGCAGGTGTCCCGGCGTTTCATTGCATCTGTATCTTTGGGGTAAATCCCCAACAGTGCAATTGCTGGGTCGTAGGGCAGGTCTATTTTTAACTCTTTGAGGAACCTCCACACAGTTTTCCAGAGTGGCTGCACCAGTTCACATTCCCACCAACAGTGTAAGAGGGTTCCCTTTTCTCCGCATCCTCTCCAACATTTGTGGTTTCCTGCCTTGTTAATTTCCCCCATTCTCACTGGCGTGAGGTGGGATCTCATTGTGGTTTTGATTTGTATTTCCCTGATGGCAAGTGATGCAGAGCATTTTCTCATGTGCATGTTGGCCATGTCTATGTCTTCCTCTCTGAGATTTCTCTTCATGTCTTTTGCCCATTTCATGATTGGATTGTTTGTTTCTTTGGTGTTGAGTTTAATAAGTTCTTTATAGATCTTGGAAACTAGCCCTTTATCTGATATGTCATTTGCAAATATCTTCTCCCATTCTGTAGGTTGTCTTTGAGTTTTGTTGACTGTATCCTTTGCTGTGCAAAAGCTTCTTATCTTGATGAAGTCCCAATAGTTCATTTTTGCTTTTGTTTCTTTTGCCTTCGTGGATGTATCTTGCAAGAAGTTACTGTGGACAAACATTATATGTTCTCATTCATTTGGGGAATATAAATAATAGTGAAAGGGAATATAAGGGAAGGGAGAAGAAATGTGTGGGAAATATCAGAAAGGGAGACAGAACATAAAGACTCTTAACTCTGGGAAACGAACTAGGGATGGTGGAAGGGGAGGAGGTTGGGGGGTGGGGGTTGAATGGGTGACGGGCACTGGCGGGGGCACTTGATGGGATGAGCACTGGGTGTTATTCTGTATGTTGGTAAATTGAACACCAATAAAAAATAAATTTATTTAAAAAAAAAAAGGAATGTCCACTCAAAAGAGTTAGTGGGGCGTGGAGAGAAGAGTGTCCTTAGGAGATGGAAGAGCCTGTGAGGAAAACCTGAAAGTGAGGGAGAACATGACGCTTCTGAGAAAAAGAAAAATCTTCAGGAGGACTGGAGCAAACGTGGGTGAAGGAGAGAGTTGCGAGATGAGGCTAGAGTGCTTCCCAGAGACCAGAACTTGCAGAGCTTTGTAGAACATGTCCAGAAGTTTAGATTTTCTTCCTAAGATTAATGGGGACCCTTTAAAGGGTTTTAGGCAGAGAAGTGACATGATCGGATTCCTTTATTAGAGGAATCTCACTTGTTGGCTAAGCAGAGAAGCAAGAATGGAGGGAGCCAGGAGGCCAGTTGGAAGGTCATTGTGGTAACCTAGAGAGGGATAAAGGTGGTAAGAACCAGAGTAACTGGATGCCAGAGAAGTAGAAAGTTCTTTTGTTCTAAAAAGATCTAATAGATTTTGACTGTACTTGGGCTACAGCCAATAAATGGGGTGTTGAATCATACATTTTTGTATTTCTTTCATGATTATTAGATTATTCCTTTTTCTGAACCTTTCTGAGTAAATTTTGGTAATGTGTATTTTTCTTAAAAATCATCCATTTTGTTGTATATTTTCAAAAATTTAAGTACAAAGCTTACATGCAATTCTTTTACCATTTTAACCTCACCCATACAGGTTATATTCCATTTCTCATATTCATATTTTCTCATTTATTTTTGATTATACACACCAGAGATTTACCTGTGTCAGCAGTTCCCAAATGGGCATTCCATGGGACACTATTAAAAAGAATGCTCACAAGGAAAAGTGTTCGTGCCTAAATAAATTTGTGAGACTGGATCATACTACTTAAAACAGTTACATGCTTTAGGACTTTTCAGCCTTTAAGATTTATTTATTTGTGAGAGTGGGGAAGAGGCAGAAGGAGAGGAAGAGAGAATCCTCAAGTAGACTCCCTGCTGTGTGGGGAATCCGACAGGGGGCTCGATTCCAGGACCCTGAGATCATGACATGAGCCAAAATCAGGAGTAGGTTTCTCAACTGATGGAGTCACCCAGGCGCCCCAGGACTTTTCAGTTTTTAATAAACTAATGTGCATTATGAGTTCTTAAGTGGAAGATTTTTGTTTTTTAAGATTTATTTATTTATTTTAGAGAGAGAGCCTGCCTGAGTGCAAGTGAGGGGAGGGGCAGAGGGGAAGAATCTCAAGCAGACTTTCTGATGAGCACAGAACCCAATTTGGGGCTCGATATCCCCAACCCTGAGATCATGACCTGAGCTGAATTTGAGAGTCAGAGTCTCAACTGACTGAGGTACCCATGTGTCTCATTAAGTGGAAGATTTACAATGTTTTTCAAATATTTTTGCTGCAAAAGATTTTTTCTTCATATTGCACTTATCAGTATCTCCTGGAATGGCTATTCGGTAGAACACTTTGGTGATTTCAAAGAACCAACTCTTAGTTTTATTTATTAATTTCATCTTTGTTTTCTAATTCATTAACCTTTTTTTATGGGTTATTTTTCTCTTCTTTTGATTTGTTACTCTTTTTCTAGTTTCTTAGTGTTAAATGCTTAGCTTATTCATTAGTAGCTTTCAAGGTTATTTTAAAGAACATTTTAAGGCTATTAATTTTCCTCTGCAATGTAGCTGTGATTGCATCCTACAGATTGTAGTATGAACCATCTATTGTTAATTTCTGAATAATCTGTAATTTCAGGTTTGTATTCTGTTTTGACCCAAGAATTAATCAAAAAAGTACTTTTTAATATTCAGTGATTAGACTTTGCTTGTGATGTTAATTTGTAGTTGATTAGATATAAATATATTCAATATTTTATTCTTTTGTAATAGGCATGATCAGAGAATATTTTATCTAATTATAATTTGCCACTCTTCGTTTTCTTCTTGAATTCTTCTGATATATATTTTGCCCAGACCTTTATTTTAAAAATTTCCCTGTGATTTTTTTTTTTATTTCAGGTATTTCTTGTCACTGATACATGATAAAAAAAATTTAACCTGGGACTTCTGGGTGGCTCAGCGGTTAAGAGCCTGCCTTTGGCTCAGGGCATGATCCTGGAGTGCCAGGATCGAGTCCCATATCAGGCTCCCGGCATGGAGCCTGCTTCTCCCTCTTCCTATGTCTCTACCTCTCTCTCTGTGTCTTTCATGAATAAATAAATAAAATTAAAAAAAATTTAACTCATGCTAAGGGCCCTGCTCTTTTATTTATTTATTTGACAGAGAGAGATCGAGCTAGCACAAGAAAGAGGAGTAGCAGGCAGAGGTAGAGGGACAAGCAGACTCCCCACTGAGCAGAGAGCCTGACGTGGGGTTTGATCCTAGGACCCTGGGATCATGACCTGAGCCAAAGGCAGATGCCCAACTGACTGAGCCACCCAGGTGCCCCCAAGAGTCCTGCTCTTTTAATAAAGGAACAAAATCATTTACATTTAGGTCCCAATAATATATTTGTTCTTTTCTATCAGCTCTATTGAGATATCACTCATATATAATTAACTCATTCAAAGTTTATATAATTCAATATTTTTAGTATATTCACAGGGTTTTGCAAGTATTATCACAATTGTAGAACATTTTCATCACCCTGCAAAGAAATCCTGTGTCCACTAGCAGTCACTTTCTTTTTTCCCTCAGCATCCCTCTCATCCCTAGTCTGTTTTTTTTTAAAGATTTTATTTATTTATTAGAGAGAGAGAGAGAGAGAACAAGTGGGGAGGAGAGGGAGAACCAGGTTCCCCTGGAGCAGGGAGCCCGATGTGGGACTCGATCCCAAGACCCTGAGATCGTGACCTGAGCCAAAGGCAAATGCCTCACCACCCGAGCCACCCAGGCATCCCTCATCCCTAGTCCTAGGCAACTACTAATCTACTTTGTGTCTGTATGGATTTGCCTATTCTGGATATTTTATATAAATGGGATTATATAATGGCTGTCTTCTTTTTTTTAAAATTAATTAATTAATTAATGTATGTATGTATGTATGTATGTATGTATGTATGTATGATAGTCACAGAGAGAGAGAGAGAGAGAGGCAGAGACACAGGCAGAGGGAGAAGCAGGCTCCATGCACCGGGAGCCCGATGTGGGATTCTATCCTGGGTCTCCAGGATCGTGCCCTGGGCCAAAGGCAGGCGCTAAACCGCTGCGTCACCCAGGGATCCCATGGCTGTCTTCTTTAACTTAGTGTAACATTTTCAAGCTTAATCCATGTTATAGTATGTATCAATACTTTATTCATTTTTATTCCTAAACAATATTCCATTATATGGCTATTTCAGGTATTATTTATCCATTCATCAGGGGATGGACATTGGGTTTTTTCCACCTTTTTTTTTTAAAGATTTTATTTATTTATTCATGAGTGACTCAGACAGAGGGTGCGCATGCCCCATGCAGGGTGCCTAATGTGGAATTCAGTCCCGGATCTCCAGGATCACAACCTGGGCCAAAGGCGGCGCTGAACCACTGAGCCACCCAGGCTGCCCTGTTTCCACTTTTTAACTATTTTGAATAATTCTGCTATGAATATTCATGCACATGTTTTTGTATGGACATGCACAAAAACATTTCTTTCATATACTTAGGAGTGAAATTGCTGGGTGATATGATAACTGTATGTTTAACCTGTTGAGGAAATTACAGACTGTTTTCCAAGTGGCTTTACTATTTTACAGTCCTACCAGCAATGAATGAAGGTTTTAATTTCTCCACATCCTCATTCACTCTCCTTATTGCAGTTCTTTTTTATTATAGCCACTGGTGTCAACTGAATTGTGTAGTGCCCCCCATCCCCACCACTGCTCCCCATTCATATGTGGAAGCCCTAATCCCTCATTGTGACTGTATTTGGAGATAGGTCCTTTAAATAGATAATCAAGGTTAAATGAGATCATAAAGATGGGGCCATTACCCAATAGGATATAGGATTGGTGTCCTTATAAGAAGAGGAAGAGACACCTGGGGTGCCCATTCACAGAAAAAGACCATGTGAGATCACAGCAAGGTGGCAGCTATCTGTAAGCCAAAGACAGAACCTCAGGAGAAAACATACCTACAGTATCTTGATCTTGGACTTCTGGCCTCTAGAACTGTGAGAAAATAAAGTTCCATTGTTTAAGCACCGTCAGTCTGTGATATTTTGTTATGGTAGCCCTAGCAAACTAATAGACCACCCTCGTTGGTGAGAAGTAATATCTCATTGGGGTTTTGGTTTACATTTTCCTAATAGCTAATGATATTGAGCATCCTTTTATATTTCTCATTATCCCTTGCATATTTTATGTCTTCTATTTCTTAGGATATAATGTTTTCTATATTTTATTTCCTATCATTTGCTCAGTTGACTAGGTTCATAAGTTAAATATCCTATTTCAATTATAGTAATGCTTATCCTCAGATTTTTTTTTTTAAGTTTTTATTCATTTATCCACAAGAGACACACAGAGAGAGAGGCAGAGACACAGGCAGAGGAGAAGCAGGCTCTATGCAGGGAGCCCGACGTGGGACCCGATCCCGGGTCTCCAGGATCACGCCCTGGGCTGCAGACAATGCCAAACCGCTGCGCCACCAGGGCTGCCCTTATCCTCAGATTTTTTTTTTTTTTTAAGATTTTGTTTATTTACTCATAGAGACAGAGAGACAGAGAGAGACACACACACACAAAGGGAGAAGCAGGCTCCATGCAGGAAGTCTGACATGGGACTCTATCCCTGGTCTCCAGGATCACACCCCAGCCTGCAGGCGGCGCTAAACCGGTGTGCCACCGGGGCTGCCCATCCTCAGATTTTATAAATGTATTTAAACATATTTTTGTCCACGGAAAGAATGAAACAGTGAGACCCTTAGCAATCTTTTTCTCCTCTTCAGTATCACAACTGCCTGCTCTCTTTCCTGTTTACTTGCCAATGCTGCTAATTGATCTCAACTCAATTTCCTATGTCCTAAAACTGATTAGAGTTACTTAGAGGATGATCCTATTGGTGGATCATACTACAAGTTCAGTAGAAAACTCTAGTTTTTAGAGAAGAAACATACAGTTTTCAAACTCTTAAATCCTACGGCTTGAGATTGGTTAATCTTTTTTACTAATACTTTTTTTTTTTTAAGATTTTATTTTTAACTAATCTCTACACCCAGTGTTGGACTCAAATTTACAATCCCAAGATCAAGAGTCACATGCTCTACCAGCTGAGCCAGCCAGGTGCCACCACTTACCAATACTTTCTAAAAGTTTCTTTTATTTATTTGTTTGTTTATTTATTTATTTAAAAGATTTTATTCATGAGAGACAGAGAGAGAGAAGCAGAGACACAGGCAGGGGGAGAAGCAGGCTCCATGCAGGGAGCCCGATGTGGGACTCAATCCCCGGTCTCCAGGGTCACGCCCTGGGCTGAAAGTGGTGCAAAACCGCTGAGCCACCTGGGTAGCCCTTAAAGTTTCTTTTAGATGTTCTGTTAAACATCTGTTTGTTTATCTATAAATTTGGAAGTAAGTAAACTTCTGAAAAAATGGATAATGTTTGAGTGAAACAAAATGTAGAGGTTTTTTTTTTTTTAAGATTTTATTCATTTATTCATGAAAGACACAGAGAGAGAGAGAGAGAGAGAGAGGCAGAGACACAGGCAGAGGGAGAAGCAGGCTCCATGCAGGGAGCCCAGCATGGGACTCGATCCCGGAACTCCAGGATCACGCCCCTAGCTGAAGGCAGGCGCTAAACTGCTGAGCCACCCAGGGATTCCCTAGAGGTGTTTTTTTTTTTTTTTTTTTTTAATATGGAGAAAGACATTACATAAGTCCAGAGCCAATAAAATTAAAAGCTATGATTTAAAAATAAATACAACTGGTCTGGGATGCCTGGATGGCTCACTTGGCTAGGCCTCTGCCTTCAACTCAAGTCATGATCTCAGGGTCTTGGGATCGAGCCCTGCATCCGACTCTCTGCTTGTGCATGCTCTCCCTGTCAAATAAATAAATAAATAAACTCTTAAAAAAAAAAACAGTTGATGAGGGGTGCCTGGGTGGCTCATTCGGTTGAGTGTCGGACTCTTGATTTTGCCTCACTCATGATCTCCTCAGGGTTGTAAGACCAAGCCCCATGGCTGGCTTCCTGCCTAATGAAGAGTCTGCTTCGCTCCCTTTCCCTCTGCCACTTTCTCCACTCTTATGTGCTCTCCTCTCTCTAAAATAAATAAATCTTTAAGAAAAATACAATTGGTGAAATTGGCTTAATAAAATTTGTCAAGTATAAAGTGTGGTTTTCCAAAGCGAGTCTTAATTTTTATAGCTGCATATAATTTCTTCACATGAGCTGTATGTGGAATACTGTCTCAACTCCATTGGTCTTGAGATTGCTGTAATATGCTTATACTCATTCTTGTCAAAGTCGTACAAACCTTTTGCCTTTGATTTCAATATAAATGTTTTCCTAGTTCAAATGTCTTTAAAGTCTTTTGTCTGATAATTTAAGCTCAAGCTCTCACCTCTGATTGATGCACTTAAAAATACCTGAGGACATTATACAGCAGTTTATGGTTCCTTTAGAAATAACAGATTGTTGAGCTAGTCAGCAATACTTATCAAGCCTCAATTTTAAGCATTTTACTAAACAGTATGGGAATTATAGAGAAATCTCAGAAGAAGCCCAAATTCTAATAACATATATTGTAAAATAGAGAAAAATCAAAGCAGTACTTGAGAGGACATATTAATGGCTACATTTGCAAGCTTCAGCTGAGCCTGAATGAAGTCATGTCCCCATTTGTTAGTGTGGAAATTGGATAATTTATGAAGTTTCAGTTTACACATATATAAAATAGAGAATGTAGTAATGGTACCTGCCTTATAAGCTTGGAAGGTTCAAGTAGGATAAAATATGTATATGTGCTCAATATAGTAGGTGGCAAATAGTAATCTTTCAGTAAACATAAGCAGTTGTTTTTAATAATTTTAAAATTAAATATATATTCAGAAAGTACACAGATGATACATGTACACCTTAACAATGATAAAATGAGCAACAATTTGATGGCAAGAAATGGAACACTGCCAGCATTCAGAAAGCACCCCTACTCTCAGTGCATCTTCTGCCTCATAACCCTTTCCCTCTCCACCTTCCGTACCTTGAGTTTTAGGATGATTATTTCCTTAAATTTCTTAAATTTTTACTGCCTTAAATCATATAGTTTAGTTTTGTCTGTTTTTGAACTTTGTCAAATGTCTGTATTGCCTTCTTTCATTCCACATTGTGTTTGAGTCCATCCTTGTTGATGAGTGTTGCTCTAATTTATTCATTGTATGATATTTCACTATATAAATATCATAAATAATTTGGTTTATTCTACTATGATGAATATTTAAGGTATTTCCAGTTTTTGATTCTTAGAAACAGTGCCACATGAACTTGGTTCACACATTTAGGATTTTCTGTAGGAATGCAATCTCTGAGTCACAAGGGATGTGTAGCTTCAATTTTATTAAATAATGCCAAATTGTTTTTTAACACGATTCTTCCCATTTCACTCTCTCCAACTCAGCATGGAGGTTTCTGATCCTTCATATCCTCACAAATACTTGATATTGGTCAGTCTTTTAATGTTTACAATCTGGTATGTTGGTATATTGTTGCAACTCATTGCTTTTTTTTTTTTTTTTTTGCAACTCATTGCTTTCAAAAAAATCTCAAACTTACAGAAAAAATTGCCAGTACAAATATAACCTTCTCTTTCTTGAGCCATTTGAGAATAAATTACTAACGTGATACCCTAACATTCCAAAATACTTTACTTTGTGTTTTCTACAAATGAGAACATTCTTCTTGGTATCTGTAAGGTAACAAAATCAGGAAGTTTACGTGATTGCATTGTTACCATCTAATCTACAGATCCTATACAAGTTTTGCTAAGTGTCTGAGTCATGTCCTTTATGATAAAAGAATCCAACTCACCAGTGCTTGGGTGGCTCAGTTGGTTAAGCATCTGCCTTCAGCTCAGGTCATGATCTCAGGGTCCTGGGATCAAGCATCACATCGGGCTTTCTGCTCAGCAGGGAATCTGCTTCTCCCTCTCCCTGTGTGCGTGCACACTCTCTCAAATAAATCTTAAAAATAAAAAAACTAGAATCCAGTTCAGATTGCATGTTGCATTTGGTTACTGTGTCCTTCTCGTGTCTAATCTGGAACCATTTCTTAGTCTTTCCTTGATTCTCATGACCTTAATACTTTTAGAGGTTACAGACCAGTTATTTTGTTGAGTATCTCTCAACAATGGTTGTCTGTTGTTTCCTCACAATTAAATTCGAGTTGAGTATCCTCTAGGAATATGACAGGTGATTTTCTATTTCTTCTCATTGTATTATAGCCAGTGGCAGATGATTTGGATTCATCCCGTTACTGATGGTGTTAGTTTTAAAAACTTGATTAAGGTGGTGACCACTGAGCTTATCTATACAATTACTCTTTTCTCTTTCTGTAATATTTCTGAGCCACTGAGGGTCACTTCAAGGAGATTCTGTCTTTTTGACACATCACCCTCTTTCTTCTACTACTTCCTTACTTTCTGGCATCGATTCTCCATGCCGAGTCATCCTCCAGTGGGAATGCCCTCCTCACCTATAGGCGATCACTCCTAAGTTTACTGCTTGCTCAGCTCTCTCTTCTAAATTCCATTCCTATCTATCCAATTCACTACCTGACCTTTCAGTTGTATATCTCAGCGGCATCTTAAATTGTACTTGTTCAAAATAGAATTCTGACTTTACCCATTAAATGTATTCCTCTCCCAGTCATCTTCATCTAATTCAGTTGTAGTAGCAAATTCCTCCTTCCTCAGGCTGGAAACTACCATCAGCCTTTAGCCTTTGCTCTCTTCCTCACCAAAACCCAGCTTCAGTCTGTCAGCAGATTTTATACATTCTATTTCCAACAAATACTACATGTGTTTCCATTTTTCTCCAACTTCTCTTGGCTTGCTCTCTCTTTCTTCACTGGTTTCTCCACTTTGACTCTTTGTTCTCTCTAGTCCATTTCCACATTTTATTGATGCAAACTGGATCACAACACTTGCATGCTTAAAACCCTGCAACATCTTCTCATTCCTGTCAGAATAAAATACAAACCAGTGAAGCTAACTATGGCTTTGCTCAGCACCTCCATTTCATGTTCCTCTTGCTGAAATGTGAAAGCAAGGGAAATGTTCCCTTCTTTCAGCGCCTGAAACATTCTCACCTCTTTTCTACCCCAGAGCCTCGCCTGAACAGTCTCTTCTTATTCTTTACCCAGCTGTACTTTCCTTTTCCTCCTCTGGATGAGAAAGGGTAACAGCCTCTTACTTAGATGGGTCTTCCCTGATTACCAGTTAAGTTCATCTCACTCCATTATTTTCTGTTAAAGCACTCTCTTTTCTTCATAATACTTAATGTGATTTGAAGGCATTTGCTTATTTACTTATTGTCTTATTTTCCCCATTAGACTCCAAGCCCATGAGAATAGTGGCTTATACCCAAAGTACTCACAGTGTAAGAAAGGAACAATAGTTTAGTACTTTTGCCAAAAATGAGCACAGTGCAATTGCCTAGAAGAGGAAATGCACCCTATGTGAGGTGTACAGAAGATTAAATGCTGTTGTTGATGTAATAGAATAAAATGGTTTTTAGAAGCTAATTTTTCTAAAAACTACAAAAGACCGAGATAGGAAAACAGAATCAATAAGAATCTATTAATAAACTGTGATAAAATCTGTGTTAATGAATCCTCTTTAAGATGAAAATTAGCTTGTCATACAAGACCATAGTGCTTATAAGGGAGACCTTTGAAAGCCAGTCTCCTCCTGACTTTCGTTTTGTAAATCATTGGCTCCCGTGGAGGATATATATGTAGAGTGGAACAATGAGCTCATCAGAGATGTTCATCATTATCTTTAAGGTTTGTCAGGGGGTGTAGCTACTAGATATAGGAAAAAAATAGTAATAAAGAATAGGAAGTAAGTTGCTTTCTTTCTTTTCTTTTTCTTTTTTTTTTTTAGAGAGAGAGTGCATGCATATGGAAGGGCAAGGACAGAGGGAGAGAGAGAGAATCTTAAAGCAGACTCCACACTGAGTGCAGAGTCCACCACCGGGCTTGATCTCACAACCTTGAGACCATGACCTGAGCTGAAATCAAGAGTCAGAAGCTTAACTGACTGAGCCACCCCAGGAACTAAATTATTCACTTTCTGAGAGATGTTTGTAACAATTATTATTATTTTTAAAATTTATTTATTCATAGAGAGAGAGAGGCAGAGACATAGGCCAAGGGAGAAGCAGGCTCCATGCAGGGAGCCCGACATGGGACTCAATCCCGAGTCTCCAGGATCACGCCCCGGGCTGCAGGCAGCGCTGAATCGCTGTGCCACTGGAGCTGCTCTGTTTGTAACAATTAGACACATTCAGATCTGTGGTGAGAAATCTGTTCTGATGATTTGAGATATATACATCTATTGATTTTTTAAAAAGTTTTTCAAAACTATTTTTTGTTAAAATTGAAATAATAGTAGCTGTTTTAGTCAGCTGTTACGTGGTAACAAATAGTCCCAAAATTTCAGTGGTTTGCAAGAACAGAGGCTCTTTCTTGCCTACATTACTCATCTTTGGCAGATTGGCATTAGATCTGTTACTGCTCCCTGTGTCTTTTTTTTTTAAAGATTTTATTTATTTATTTTTTGGAGTATGCTCGTGAGCAGGGAGGTGAGGGATAGGGAGAGAGAGAATCTCAAGTAGACTCCCTGCAGAGCCTAGAGCCCAGCATGGGACTTATCCCACTACCCCAAGATCTTGACTTGAGCCAAAACCAAGAGTCAGACACTCAACCAACCGAGTCATTCAGGTGCCCCTCCCAGTGTCTTTTTAATCCATAATCCAGGCTGAAGGAACAGCCCTATTTGGGGCATAGTGTACTCATAACAGAAGGAAAAGAGAGCCAATGAAAGCCCACATTGGCTGTTAAGATTTCTGCCCAACGTGTATAGTGTCTATGCATGTCCTGATGTCCAAGGCCAAGTCCATTGTCAATGGATTGGGGATAAATAATCATGCTACAGGATCCTGCAAATGACATGGAACCAGTGGAGATACCAGAGGATATTTTGGGGACACCTGAGGAACCTAGAAGGGGGACTATTTTGGAAACATTAGTACTATGTCCTACACTGGCAAATATTGACTGAATACTATTTGCCAAGTACTATTTTAGGTGCTTTACATTTATTAACTCATTGCATCCCCACAATTACCCTATCAGATAAGTATTATTAATTACTTCTCTTTTACAGATGAAGAAACTGAGGCCCAGGTTCACATAGCTAGTAAATAGCAGAGCCAGGCTTTAAACCCAGGCCATCCAAAACAAAAGACAAACTGTGAAATCATGTAATAAGTGTTTTTAGTGAAGCATGGAAAATGCTGTTCTTTGTATCATTCCTTCTAAGTTGCCATGAAGAGTTACTCTAAAAATACACTCTACTTGGAGAAAAGGTCCCTGATAAAAAATATCTTTGGAAATCAGACTTTACTGAACTGTGAGTTCTTCAAGAATTGGGAATATGTCTTATTATACCTTTAAATCCTTAGCACCTTACTTGATTCCTAACATTTAGGAGAAGCTTAAGAAATGAATGGCTGAAAGAATGAGTATCTGTTCTCTGGAAGATTGCCTGAAAGAAATGTCCCCCATCTACTCATTTTTGAACTCCCGAGTCCTATCAGCCAGTCTGCTGGCAAGTAACATTGTTGAATAAAATCACCTTAGTTCCTTAAAGATGTCCTTCATGAAGCTGAGTTTTAATGTTTGTCCTGTTGTTGTGTTCTTTTTTTTTTTAATCAAAGGATGATAAGGGGAAGAAAGAAATCAGTTACTGCATTTAACACAGAAGTTTTGAGGGCAGTGTCTACTGTCTCATTTTAGTGCCCTCTAAATAATGCTCCATCTGAAAATTTCCTTTTAAAATTCAAGGCCAGGAAAATGTT
This sequence comes from Nyctereutes procyonoides, assembly GCF_905146905.1. Lineage (NCBI taxonomy): Eukaryota > Metazoa > Chordata > Mammalia > Carnivora > Canidae > Nyctereutes > Nyctereutes procyonoides. The sequence continues at coordinate 6,726,927 of NW_026575021.1, read as the reverse complement.
GCTTTCCTGAGGTGTTGTAAGCCTTTTCCTTTCTATTAATGAGAATGATGGCACTAATTGTACCTCTTTTTTTTTCATTTTGATGGCTTAGGCCCCAACATCTAACTTGAAGTTTAATTATGACATGCTTATTTGTGCCTTTCATTTCAGTGGTCTTGAATTTCTACTCTTACTTATGTATTCCCTGTCTGGACTTCAGAATTTTTGTTAATATTTTACTGTTCTTTGGTTCTACACATACTTGCTGAACGCTACCCCAGCGTTGTGTTGATCTCTTCCACAGATCAAGCAGAAATACCAAATGCTGTTTCTCTGTTGTTCCTGTAGGATAAATATGCTCTTTAAAATGTTTGGATTATGCATGTGTAGCTTTCTGAAAATGAGTGGCCTGTTTTTGTGTTCTTTTTTTTTTTAAATTTATTTATTTATTTGTTTGTTTGTTTATTTATTTATTTATTTATTTATTTATTTATTTATTTATTTATGATAGTCACAGAGAGAGAGAGAGAGAGAGAGGCAGAGACATAGGCAGAGGGAGAAGCAGGCTCCATGCACCGGGAGCCCGATGTGGGATTCGATCCTGGGTCTCCAGGATCGCGCCCTGGGCCAAAGGCATGCGCTAAACCGCTGCGCCACCCAGGGATCCCCTGTTTTTGTGTTCTTTCAATTTGCTAAAATCGTGCTTTTGCCTGAAAGTCTTGTGGCTCTTACAGAAAATCCTGTAAATAAATTGATGTCTTTTCTGATTCCTTTGAAGGAAAGAACAAAGATCATCCAGCTCTTGCCTTCTTGGTTAAAGGTGGACCTTGTTTGTATTCTGTTACTCTCGAGAAAGGACATTTTGGGGAGTTGTAATCATTTCAGCTCAGTTGGCAACTATTTTATTAGTATTTTGTAGAAGATGATAAATCTCTGTGTAAGTCTCACAACTTGTCTACTTGATATTTGTTTTAGGGGAAAATTATACCTTATCTCTATGGCCGGCTATCACCTGTGTGATATGTCAACATGGAGAAAGAAGAATGTGTATCACAAGGTGACAGCAAACTGCCACATCCATCAGGGTGATGTCACTGAGCTGGCACCACCATCAGTCAATTCTTTAAGGTTTCTGTCTGAATTCTAAATTTGCATTTGGATGGAAGGTAGAGAACTATTCCCAGGACAGAGCCTAGCGCACAACTTCTTTGTCAGCATTGTTACTTGAACTCTGGAGAGATGCAAGCTTATGCTCTCAGTCCTCTGAACCTGTAAATGCTCTTTTCTCTTTTTTTCCCCAGCTGGCAAAAATTGGATTCTTTCTTCGTATTCAATCCAAAATCATTTTCTCTATGGAACACTTCCCACCTCCCTTATGTAGAAGTAGTTACATGCTGTATGTGCTGTGAGAGCAGTTATTACTCTTTTTTTTTTAAAGAGTAGTTATTACTCTATAATGTTGCAGTAGCTCACCCCCCTCAGGAAGGTAGTTGCCCTTAAAGTCCTGGTTATAGGGGCACCTTGGTTGCTCAGTCAGTTGAGCATCTGACTCTCAATTTTGGCTCAGGTCGTGATCTGTGGCTTGTGATGTGGATCTCTGCATCCAACTCCTCACTCAGTAGGGAGTCTGCTTGAGATTCTCTCTCTCCCTCTGCCCCCCTCCCATCTCACACTCTGTCTAAAATAAATAAATAAATCTAAAAAAAAAAGTTCTAGTTTAAAGTTATCATGAAAAGGAAGAAAAAGTTTTCGTTAGTATCCACAGAGGAGAAAAAAGTTCTGGCGCTTAACTTCTGTATCGCTAGTACATTTTCTCCTGTTTCTTGAGGGAGGGTCTCTAGGAAAGCTATGCAAAATCTTTCTAGCCATGGTCACACTGTGCAAATATAGTCATCACCAGTGCTATAACTAGTCCCTGGAGCCTCTTCTTCAGCCTGCTAGGTACAGTACTATGTAGTACCTGGCCTTTATCCTTGATTTTAAAAATATTAAAAATAACTTTTATTGGAACTATGCTTTCTATAAAAATTAATGCCTATTCATTATAGAAAATCTAGCAAAAACAGCCGTACTAGAGAACTCACATAGCTAAGTCACTCTCATTCTTTGATATTTCAACCATCCCATATTTTGAATAGTGAAAGATTTCATACTGTTTTTCTAGCTGCTTTTTAAAGCAAGCTGCTTACAAAGTTCATGTTAACATGAACAGATTCTAGAGAAGACAGGTGCTGCATGGGAGATAATTAGTACATCAGGTAAAAGTGACTGCACTGAATCCAAGTTTGAATTCTGCTTTTGTCCATTGTCAGCTATGTGACTTTGGGCAAGCTGCTTAAACCTTGGAGACCTCAGTTTCTTCATCAGTAAAATGAGGACAGTTATACCTGCCTTTCCCAAGCATCATAAAAATAAAATGATTTGATATGCATACGTGTACCTGTTACACAGCATGGGTTTTAGTGTGTTCACCTCTGCTTACCCATCTTGCTTCACGCTAAGTACTTTCTGCCCCATGTGCTCCTGCCCTTAGAACCTCCTGCTTTGTAAAATAGACCAGGATACATGTGAATATTTCTTTAGCCTTTATCCTGAAGATGTGCACTAGAGCAGGAGGAAGACATAGAGGGCTCCAGACGAAGGCTCTGTCTGGGGGGTCTGGATAGGGCTAAGAAAACCACAGAGATATTCCTCGTCCGAAATAAGATCTGTAGTTTTAAAAAAAATCCATTAATGTCTGTAAGGAAAATAATTCGCTGAAAAATCTTCATTATCCCTGGTAATTGTAATAATTAGTTCTCGGTCTTTGGATTTGTAGGGGTAACTCAGCGGGAGATGTTTGTTTTTATAGGAAGATAACAATAAAGTGATTCTGTCAGGAACGACTAAAATAACATTTTGTGCATAAATTTACATGTTTTGGCAATGTGTAAAATTAGGAGGGACTGTGGAAAGAAAAAAAACCGTATCTTCTGGCATTTGGAGATTAGAAAAAAGAGTCACACAGATTGATATAGTTTGGGGCCTGATATTGTTACATATGCCCACCAGACTCTTCATACTTCTGGCAAATGAAATGTCTTCCTTTTTAAGATCTTAACACCTGTTTTGTGTTTTGGCACATCTCTACTTATGCATTCTTTTAGCTGCTATTAACCACAGCCTAACCAGAATAGGTGAGGCTACAAATAACTTACTTTATTGAAAAGCACAAATTTGGGTCAGAAGTGTGTAGGTTTAATTTTAATTTTTAAGCTTGGATTTTTAAATTGTATATATTCTGAATTGTATGAATAATAAATATTGTAAATAAATATTGTAAATCTGTAAGTATTGCTCGCTGCAACAAGATCTTTGCTGCATGTAACTTTTTCCCATATGTTAAGATTACTTCCTAAAGATAAAATCATTTATTTTTTTAAATTTATATTTGAGAGAGTGCACACATGTGTGCGCACACCAGCAGGGGGCAGGGAGGGGCAGAAAGAGAAGGAGAAGCGGACTCCCCACTGAGCAGGGAGCCCAATGTGGGGCTCGATCCCAGGACCCTGAGATCATGACCTGAGCTGAAGGCAGACGCTTAACCTACCGAGCCACCCAAGCACCCCAAGATAAAGTCATATTAAGTGGGAAAAACTAGGTTAAAGGAAATAAGTATTTTCTGGCTTAGAATGGAAACCGCCTTTCAATCTGTATTAATTTACATTTCCATTAGCAATACATCAGTCTTTTCAGTCTCCATTTGAATTCTTTGCTTGCTAATTTAATAAGCAAAACATTAAGTCTCATTTTGTTTTATTTCTGTGATTATAAGGTAAGCATTTTTCTGTGTGTTAATTCATATTTCCTTTTGAAAAAAATTATTAATGTTGTTTAATCTTATATCATGAGGTAACACTGTTTCTATATAGATGGGATAGCATTCTTTAATGTTAAAGTCATTCCCTAGGCATCTAATCCTGATATCCTGGGATTATGTTAGTACAACCTTTGTGCTGATTGTATCCTACTCAGACAGAGTGTAGCTAGGAGCATGGGCTGAGGGAGCAGGTTGGCCTGGGCTTAAACTCAGGTTCTGCTGCTTACTAGCCATGTGTCCTTGGATTTGTATGTGCTTACTTAACTCTCAGGGCTTTAGTTTCCTCACCTTTAAATGGGGATGATAATAAGAACATTTGCCCACTTGGTCAGTCCACATAGCACCTGGCATATTGTGAGCACTCAATAAGTGTGAGCTGTTAGCTGTCCTTTGGAATATAAGCTCCAGGACAGCAGGGATTTGGGTCATGTTTGCTGCTCTGTCGCTGCTCAGCAAATGGTAGCCTCTCAGTGGATATTCTTGAAATGACTGGCCTTGGAAACATTTCTGAATGCAGTAATACATAACGTAAGTTGAAGTGGTGGCAGTTGGTGATTTCCATTTTCCCAGGCGGTTTGAGGCAAAGATATGGGTCAGACCAAATGTAGAAGAATGTGATATAATTTTAACTAAATTTCCTTCACACCGTGAAACAAGAGCTTCTCAGGCATCTGAAGAATGGCCAGAAACTGCCATTTGGGTCAAGACATTCCAACTGCCTAACTTGTGTTCTCTTTCCTCCCACTTTGAGAGACCAGCCCTGCCCCAGGGTTCTCACGGGGTCTGTCTTTGAGAGTAAACAAATGGAGTGCATTTGACCCAAATCACAATATTAGCTCCTGTTCAGAACTTAACCTGACCAGTAATTTATGGGAACCTCTTAGGCTGATTTATCTTTGAGGAATTCTCTGTAACAGTTTTGGACAGACTTTTTTTTTTAAGACTTTATTCACTTATTCATGAGAGCCACAGAGAGAGAGAGAGAGAGAGAGAGAGAGAGAGAGAGGCAAAGACACAGGCAGAGGGAGAAGCAGGCTCTGTGCAGGGAGCCTGATGTGGGACTCGATCCCAGGATTCTGGGATCACGCTCCAAGCCAAAGGCAGACGCTTAACCGCTGAACCACCTGGGCATCCCTGGATAGACTTATTGAGGTCTAATTTACATGCAGTAAACATCACCCTTTGTGAGGTGCAGTTTGGGCCCATGTATCGCCACGTTGACCATACCACAGAGTATTAAGACATTTGCATCACTCTGAAGAATTCCCTCACATCCCTTCCTCCTGTTCCGAGCCCCTGGCAACCACCCATCTGAGATATGTCCCAATAGTTCTGCCTTCTCCCAAGTGTCATATGAATGGGATCATATAGGATTTAGCCTTTGTACTTCTTTTACTCAGCATAAAGCTTTTGAGATTCATCCTTGTTGTTGCGCATAGCAGGAGTTCGTTCCTTTTTATTTTTGAGTGTATAATTGTTCAAACAATTTAAAAATTATCTTCTTTACACCCTAAAAGTAATGTCTGGCTCTTCCTGCCTGTTTTTTTATGGAAGCTTCATGAGGGTCAAAATGCCCATGAGATGATACCCTCAAAGAACTTCTATAACTCAGAAAATCTAACAGGAAGATACCGTGGATGTGTAACTTGAGGAGGACACAGTGCAGTGTTTCTGGATTATACAGATTTTTTTCTTTCCCATCATGTTAAAAAAATAAAAGTTCAAAAGTTCTTTGGTCCCAAGAGAAAATGTCATGCAACATAAATTTTAAAAGTGCATCATAAAAATAAAGTGTGTGGGGCAATCAAATCAGATAAAAATTTCTAGTAATTAACATAAAGGGATTTCTGTGTGTTCAAAGAAAAGATTGATTTATTTACTCATCTCCTTTGGAACCGATAAAGACCAAGCATCAATTTAACATTAAAAAAATGACATTTGGGCAGCCCCAGTGGCCCAGCGGTTTAGTGCCGCCTTTGGCCTGGGGTTTGATCCTGGAGTCCCGGGGCGAGTCCCACATCGGGCTCCCTGCATAGAGCCTGCTCCTCCCTCTGCCTGTGTCTCTGCCTCCCCCCCCCCACCCCCGTCTCTCATGAATAAGTAAATAAAATCTTAAAAAAATTTTTTTTTTTAAAAAACAGTAAACCGTGTTGTAAACAGATGTGCTGTTATCTAGGCTTTGTTGTAGTATTTCTAGAGCATAGAGTAGATTTAGCATAATTCCTAGAGACCTTAGGATTTTCAGAATGGTAAATGAGCATTGGCTTCAGCTTAAAGTCACCAGCTACATTAGCCTCTGACAAGAGAGTCAGTCTCTCCTTTGAAGCTTTGAAGCCAGACATTGACTTCTCTCCAGCTAGGAGGGTCCTAATTGGCATCTTCTTCCAATAGGAGGCTGTTTTGTCTACACTGAAAACCTGTCCTTTAGTGTAGCCACCTTGATTAATTATCTCAGCTAAACCTTCTGAGTATGCTGCAGCTTCTTTGTCAGCACTTGGCTGCTTCACCTTGTACTTTCATTTTTTTTAATTTAAATTCAATCTGTCAACACATAGTATGTCATTAGTTTCAGATATAGTTTTCAATAATTCATCAGTTGTGTATAACCCCCCAACGCTCATCACATCATATGCTTTACTTAATGCCCCTCACCAAATTACCCTATCCCTCACCCTCCCCTTCAGCAACCCTCAGTTTGTTTCCCAGAGTTAAGAGTCTCTCATTATTTATTTTCCTCTCTGATTTTTCCCCATTCAGTTTCCCCTCTTCCCTTATGGTCCCTTGTTCTATTTATTTTTTATACGATATTTATTTATTCATGATAAACACACACACAGAGGCAGAGGGAGAAGCAGGCTCCATGCAGGGAGCCCGATGTGGGACTCCATCCCAGTACCCGATCCTGGACTCTAGGATCACGCCCTGGGCTGAAGGCAGGTGCTGAACCGCTGAGCCACCCAGGGATCCCCCCTTGTTCTATTTTTTGTAGTGTTTTTTTATGTTACAGAGATGGATTCTTTCCTTAAACCTTATGAATCAACCTCTGCTAACTTCAAACTTTCTTCTATGTGTTCCTCACCTCTGTCAGCCTTAATAAAACACAAGAATCAGGACCCTTGCTCTGGATTAGACTTTGGTTTAAGGGAATGTTGTGACTGGCTTGATCTATCCACACCACTCAGAACTTTCTCCATGTTCTCCTGTTTTGCTTCCTTACCATTTGTGTGTGTTCACTGGGGTAGCACTTTTAATTTCCTTCAAGAACGTTTCCTTTACATTCACATCTTGGCCAGCTGGTCCAAGAGGCCTTACGTTTCAGCCTGTTGGTATTTGGCATGCCTTCCTTAATCATTTGTAGCTTTTGATTTAAAGTGAGAGACATGTGACTCTTCCTTTCTCTTGAACACTTACAGGCCATTGTAGGCTTATTAATTGGCCTCACTTCAATATTGTGTCTCAGGGAATAGGGAGGCTGCAGGAGAGGGAGAGAGTTGGAGGAACAACTGGTTGGTTGAGCAATCAGAACACACACAACATTTATCTATTAAGTTCGCCATCTTATATGGACACAGTTCATGGCTCCCTGAAGCAATTACAACAGTAAGATCAAAGATCACTGATCCCAGGTCACCATAACTAATATAATAACAATGAAAAAGTTTGAATTACCAAAATGTGACAGACATGAAGTGTTGGATAACTGGCACTGATAGTCTTGCTCGACCCAGGGTTGCCACAAACTGTCTATTTGTAAAAAATACAGTATCTGTGAAGCATAGTAAAGCAAAGTGCAATGAAACAAGATATGCCTGTACTCTCAAAATTAAATGATCATTGGGTATCTGTCTCAAAGCTTTAATTTCCACAGTTGGTGAACAGGTGTATAGGTTCATGACCCCTTTCTAGGCTTATCTTTTCATCCATGAACGCTAGATTTTTCTAGAAAAATATAGGAAATTAATAGCCATTTATTCTCCAGCTATCGAGGTACAGTTTATTTCCTAAGATGTGCTTATAAACAGTTACCTTTGAGAAGCTGAAATAAAGCAATAGATGAGTTTACTCATCTGTAATCCAGACAACCAGTAGAAGTATGTATCTGGTGAGGTGCCATACTGCCAAGAATTGAATGAGTTCAGTCTATAATACTCGGGTTCTGTTTGTACTTTCACTGAGCAGCAGAGCAAAAACCCCTCCCTTTCCCCTATTCTCCTTCCTCTGTCCTCCATAATGGAATAACCTCCTGAGGCCAACATCACAAACATAGAGGACCCTTCACTTCTTGGCTTGTCACTCCTACCTATCACATGGTTTCTGATTTGAGTGAAATAATAGTTCCTGGTGGAATCCAATTAGCCATGAAGAGTGAGGCTCTTTGTAGCACTATGCATGTGCTGTTGCTCTGTTGGGAGTGGTGATCATGAATCACTGGTAGTGGGAATGCTAATTGGAAGGTCCAGGAAACATCACATTCTTTTTTTTTTTTTCTGTGCTTGCTATTGAAAGTAAGGAAGGCTTAGATTTGAGAATCATCCTGGATACTTGTGGGATACAAGGACACTGATTTTCTCAGATCAGGCAATTTGTGAGAGGGGGTGGTAGGTGTAGGTAATAGGAAGGGGTTAGATGGATTAAGTGGGGCCAGGTTTAGTGGGGAGATCTTGAATGACAGGGAGTCATTGAATGTTTTGTAGGAAGGAAGTAACTTAATGCAAGTAGAATTTCCTGAACTAAGCAGGTAATAATGTTTAGTACATAGCAGAGGCTGACTAACTCGATAGTCGGATAGTGCAGCAAGTCAGGCATGAATAGATGAAAGCCTGGATTAGGATGGGGACAGAGAGAACAGATTAAAGAGACATTTAAGGAAAGAAAAAAAAGATTTTTAAAAAACCAACTAGGCATGGAAAATAATGGAGAATGACTAAGTGAAATGACCGGTGTTAGTCTTAGTAGAACTGTGTTATCATTGCAGCAGGTGAGAAATAGATATTTGATTTGCTTTGAAGACTTATTAAAGAGGGGGAAAAAATTACATGGAGAGTTAGAAGCAACAAGGAAGATACAGTCACTGAAGATACTAAAGAAACAGAAAATTTTAAATTGTGTCTACATAGCATTGTATATTAGGGGGCTGCAGATGGGACAGGGTTGAGTGTCCAGAAATATAGGTATTGAGCAAAGGCTTTTATTTGGGAGTCAGAGGTCATTGTTGAATTTCAGGAATTCAATTTGAGTAGATTGACAACATCAGGAATTATTTGGGGGAGGTTAAGGAGAGAAAGTGCTGAGATGATGGAAAATAAAAGATATAGACCACTTGCCTCTGAAATTTAACAGTGAAAGGAAGATGAGAAATGAAAAGTAATAGTAGCAGCAACCTTTCAGATTACCAAAACTTGTCGTTTGGCTAAGAAGTATTTCCTGTACAGAGGAATAGTAGAAAATTATAAGATCCAGGAGGGGGTTAGGAGAAGATTTCAACCCTTCAGCCCGACTCTGTGGATAAAGCATCTGTGATGTTCCCGGTGAGCTCATGGCTTTAAATTTCCTTCTTTAATAGCTCCAACCACATAGTGTTGGGCAGGTATTTTGCACCTGTGTGTTCCCAGAAGTTCTGTTGGAACTTAGAAGGCAGAGGAAGTCAGGAGGTGAAGGAGCAAAGTTTCTGTTCTCTTCTTACTAGTGCATGAATGTAAAGAAGAAAGGGAAGGAGGTAATTTATATCTTTTTCTCATCAACCTTATATATAATTTCATATCCTGCCCAAACTGGAATTTGGGTTTCTTGGCCCAGAGTTCAGATATTCCTAATACTCTGTGCTGTCAGATTGGAGGCCTTGGAGAAGGAAAAGAAGAAGAGTATCACAGTGTGGGTCCTGCTGTCTGCTCTGAGCTGCCCAAAGTGGAGTCACAGCTGCTCTTGCCAACTGCTGTTGAGAATGGGCTGAGAATACGCTGCTCAGAGTGACTGGGTTGTGTCTGCATGCAGAATGGAAGCTGCCCAGGTAGAAACCTAATTCTGCCTGGCCCAAACCAGCAGCATAGTTACTACTCCCAGGCAGAAACTTTCTTAGTAATTCAGCTGTAGTTTCTCTGTTACAGTCTGTTCTCAAGTGGCAGGTCATAGGCATTATGACTTGCAGAAGTAAGTGAATCCTGGAGATGTGGTCCTGACACCTGGACTGAGAGCTTGAACTACAAGCAACTGACTCTTAGAACTTGCTTATTAGGGTGGACTCCCACAGACGGCAGGTGCTGTGCAACATCCTACTTGTGGCCATGGCAAATGGAAAAAGTCTATTTGTCAACTTGTTCAGAGTAATTTACCTGGACATACCTACTCGGGGCCCACTGAAGGATCCCATTGTTCTTCCCTCTTCCTCTTCTTCATCAGTCCCCAGGGTGTCATACCAGACATATATTGCTTCATTATTGCTCATTTTGTTGTTATATCTGAAAAAAGAGACCCAGATATAGTTACTCTTGATTCACAAACAAATTGTTAACATTTCAAGTGTTCTGCAGAGTTCCCCCTGAGGATACACGAAAGGAAATGAATAGACATGGGACTAGGTTTCCAAGCCTGAGTGTTCATAGGACAAGTTGTAGATTGCTACCTCAACAGTAAATGGGCTTCCATAGAGCTAGTTTAATTGAACTGGGAATCATAAAATTTATTGGAGTTTCACTGGGCTTCTTTTGTCTAAATGGGAAGGAATTTAAGAGAAGAAAACCAGATTTTGGACCCGGAACCATGCATACAATACAGTCAATAGGCATTATTCATGGATTCTATATATATCAGTTTGCCTGCTAGCTAAAATTTATTTGTAAGCCTAAAATCAATAGTTGGAGCATGTTAGTGGCCATTTGCTGACATGCACAGATCAGTGAAAAATTTTAGTTGCCCAGGATGCATGTTCCCAGCTGAGGTCAGACAAGGCTATATGCTGCCTTCTTTTTTCAGCTCTTGTACTGTTAACAAATATCCTTGTCATGGTCAATTCAATACCATGGTTTGTTTTGTATTTTTGTGGTCCTTTGTTGTTGTTGTTGGTGGTTGTGCTGTTAAAGATGGCCCCCACACATAGTGTCAACGTGCTGTTGAGTGTTCCCTGAGCGCAAGAAGGCTGTGAAGTCCTTTACAGAGAAAAATGTGTGTTAGGTAAGCTTCAGTCATAAGTTATAGTGCTGTTGACCATGAGTTCAATCTTTTTTTTTTCTTTTTTTTTTATTTATGATAAAGAGAGAGAGAGAGAGAGAGAGAGAGAGAGAGAGAGAGAGAGAGAGAGAGAGGAGAGAGGCAGAGACATAGGCAGAGGGAGAAGCAGGCTCCATGCACCGGGAGCCTGATGTGGGATTCGACCCCGGGTCTCCAGGATCGCGCCCTGGGCCAAAGGCAGGCGCTAAACCGCTGCCCACCCAGGGATCCCGACCATGAGTTCAATCTTAACAGATCTATAATATATATATTAAATAAGATGTCTTTAAGTAGAAGCCCACATGAAATAAGATTATGTGCATATATTGGTTGCTTGATCAAAATGTGACCAGAGGCTCTCAGGAACCTAACCCTGTATTTCTCCTAGGAGCAGTGGTTCCATGGTTGCTAATTCAGTATCCACGGCAACTTAGTAGAGCATACCTACATAAATAACGAGAATTGACTGTACACAAAGGGAGTGCTTCCTTTAGAGTAACATATATTTCGCTAATAATGTTGGGTTAATGGTGAATATCAAATGACATTCCAATTGACTAAAGAGAATTATAGCATCATGAGATTTGAGCTGAGCTCCCAAGGCCTACGCAGCACAGATATTGGCGTCACTGGTTGCTGCCCAGGTCCTGGAGCCCTGTGATAGAAGGTGTCTTCTTTAAGAGAAAGGATGAGCTCATTTCAGCATTTGGTCAGTTGTGAGAGGCCCTTTAGAAAGTTTTCCTCAATGATTTCATTTCAGTGTAGTTCTCACTTGCCACCTAAAGGAGGTAAGAGTTGAGAGAAAGAAACATTTCTTAAGGAGTGTCTTTTTTCCCCTTTCTTGCTCTTTTGCTACTTTCTGCCTTTACTGTTTTCTTTTTTTTTTTTTAATTTTTTTTTTTATTTACTTATGATAGTCACAGAGAGAGAGAAAGAGAGAGAGGCAGAGACCTAGGCAGAGGGAGAAGCAGGCTCCATGCACCGGGAGCCCGATGTGGGATTCGATCCCGGGTCTCCAGGATCGCGCCCCGGGCCAAAGACAGGCACCAAACCGCTGCGCCACCCAGGGATTCCCCTGCCTTTACTGTTTTCTTATGAAAATCCATGTTGATAATTATTTTTGTTCCTAGCCACCCAGAAAATGACATTCTGTATTTTACTTGGCCACCCTAAATTGAAGTAAATAGGTCCAGAATCAAGAATTGTGCATGAGAAATTACTAGAAGTTAGCTTTCGGCTGGAGCATGAACTTTGTAAAGTTTGAGTCATTTAGGGAGTCATGAGGGACAAAGCTGCAGAGGAGGGCAGAGACCAAGTTATAAAGGACCTTTCATGCTAATACTTACCACACTGTGGTAATTATTTGGTGGTTTTTTATATTTCTATCAACTGGGGCAAGATGTGCCTTTTCTTTCCTTCCCAAGTCTTTAACACAGTGATTTACAAGCTGTAAATGAAGATTTTTTCCCCCAGTGGTTTTTTGCTTATTTATAAATGTTGAATATATGAGTATTTTGAATACCATAAAACATATAGAAAAGTGACATTTTTAAAGGATGAGACAGATAAAATATTAAAATTTTTATTTTATTAATACAAAAATTCCTTTTGCTCAATGAGAGCGCATTCATTGAATATATGTCATTACTTTTTGCCTTGTTTTGTCTTGATTTAACACTGTGATATAGACATTTGATAGTATGGTTATAAGTTCATTTATTTTCATAATGTAAGTAGTTAAAAAAGATAATCCATAAAGAGATGTTTCTCCAAATAGAAGAATGACATTGTTAGTTCCACTTGGTAAATCATAATATATGTTTTTCAATTATATCCACCAGCTGTGCCAAAATTTTTGTCTTAATTCGGCTAATGTTTTATTTCCCAATGTTATTCAATTATTTTTGTTAATTATTATTAAGGTATTACATTTTTATATTTCTAGCAAAGAGTTTAAGACTCATTAAAATTCATTTGGAAGATTTAGAAAAAATCTGTTTTCAAGCTTTTAAACTATGCAGTTAGGAAGGTTCTTACTACTTGTTCTTTCAGCATTCACATATTCAAATACTAGTGCTAGTAATCATTGTACTAGACTAGAACAGTAAGTATACAACAGACAAAAAATTCCTGCCTTCATTCAGTGGAAAAAGGGGATCAGCAATAAATTGATAAACAAGTAGTTAAAATGTTAGATGGTGAGAAGCATTAAAGAGAAAAAATAAAGCAAGGAAGGGGAATAATGGAGGAGTGCTGGGAATAGTTGCTATTTTAGATAGGGAGGCCAGAGAAGGCCTTGTGGAAAAGTGATGGTTAAGTAAAAACTTGAAGGAAGCAAGGGAAGATATCTGGGGACATACTCCAGGCAAAGGGAGTAGCCAGTGGAAAGCCCTGAGATGAAGTGTCCCTGACCTCTGAGGCACAGCATCATAGGGGCTTGAGTAGATAGAGTAAGTAAACACAAGAGTAGTAGGAAATGATGTCGGTAGGTAATGATAAAAATCATGTAATGACTTGTAGGCATTGTAGGGAATTTGGCTTTTATGCTGAGACATACAGGAAATCATTAGATGACTTTGGGTGAATGAGTGGTATGATTTGACTTTGGTGTTAATAAGGTGATTGGCTGCTGGGGGCGTAGTACTGGAGTTGGGCAAGGGAGGTCATCTGGGAAGCTGTAGCCCTGATTTGGGTTGAGAAGATTTTGGTTGAGACTAACATGGTAGTATAGACAGTACGAAGTGATTGTATTCTTGAGGTATTTGGAAGGTAGATCAAACAAAATTTGCTGACATTAATTGTGGGAAGTGTGAGAAAGAGAATTCAGGGATGACTTCTCTAGGTGATGCTTTCATCATATTCAACAACAACAAACTCACCTCATAAAAACCTCTCCAAATACCCATTTTCAAAATATTATTTCTATAGAATGATTTCCTTGAAAAGTAATTATCACTTATTGTTAAAGCATCAACTTTATCAGAAAAATAAATAACAACTGGTTATGGGCAGAATTGCTATTTAGGAATTATTTTTGAAAAAATATTAAACCTGGTTTTTTTTACATCAAAAATATATCTTCTGAAGTGGACAGCTGATAGCTGGCATCATTGAAGCAGTCATGATATTTTAGAACACTTGTTTATTTTAAAAGAAAAAAATGTCAGGCAACTTAAAATTTGGTGCAGTGGTAAGAAAATAACCACTGTGCCTCTGGTATAAAAAATTTTCATGATCATTCCCCATGTTATTATAGTGTTTTTATAATGATTCTACTAAATTATGCTACTGACATTCTCGGTGCTCTTTTAGATTTAACTTCTTTGCAGTAATGATTTGCCTATGAGTGAGGCAATGAGTGCATTTCTTTCATGTGTGGTATTAACTTTTCCAGGACTCCTTTCTTCACTCAATCAGTGCATATGTGCTCTATAAAACATTGTTTTTATTAAATAAGTCATTTATTAGAACATGTATTTCTTCCACAGTACTCCTTTAGTGGTTCACTAAAAAAAAAAGTTCTTTATGTATTTCATTACTGAGACAGAAACCTCTGAACTTTCATTGAATAGTATGGTAAATTTTGCATGTTGAATAATTTTTGAATATTTACTTCCTCAAATATCCACCAACATTTTCTTCACCTGTTGACTAAGGAATGTATTTGCCACATTTTATCTGTGCACTACTTAATTATCAATAAATTACTAATGCAAGTGATTGATTTTGGTGTATTATTTAAATCAGTTTTTACAGTGGCAGAACAGATATTTCACAGATGATGTGTGGCTTTTTATCTTTTGTATGAAAATACTTAATACTATGTATTGTATTGAGTATCCCAGTGACAATATCAGTGAAAAATATATATTTATGTTTACATTCTGGAGACTTCATGTAATTTTATTATTTTTTATTTCAAGTTTTTATTTAAATTCTAGTTGGTTAACATATAGAGTAATATTAGTTTCAGGTATAGAATTTAGTGATTCATCACTTACCTATAACACTCAGGGCTCATCACAAGTGCGCCCTTTAATCTCCATCACCCATTTAGCCCATCGCCTGCCCACCTCCATCTAGCAACCCTCATTTTGTTCTCGATAGTTAAGAGTCTTATGGTTTGCTTCCCTCTCTTTTCCCCCTTCCCCTATGTTCATCTGTTTTGTTTCTTAAATTCCACATGAGTAAAATCATATGGTATTTGTCTTTCTCCTTGACTTATTTCACTTAGCTTAATATTTCTAATGCCATCCATGTTGTTGCAAATGGCAAGATTTCATTCTTTTTGATGGCTGAGTCATATTTATATTTATGTGTGTGTATGTGTGTGCGCACACACGTACACACCACCTCATGCATTCATCAGTAAATGGGACATTTGGGGTTTTTCCCTTAATTTAGCTGTTGTTGGTAATGCTGCTATAAACATTGGGATACACGTGCCCCTTCAAATCAGTATTTTTGTATCCTTTGGGTAAATACCTAGTAGTGCAATAGCTGGGTCATAGGGCTGCAGACTTAATTTTAAGATGTCTTTCTAATCACACTGGCTTATCATGTTGTTAATTGACCTTTTAAGGCAGAGTATGCACTAAGAATATAGTTCACTGCTAATAATAGTGGATGTAAATCAGTATTTTAGAAATCATTTCTATTGATTCACATCTTGGGGACTGATGATGTCTTGTCAGATATTTAGGTCAACATTGTTTTGACCTCATAATGGTGCTGATAAAGAGCTCATGTTTGAGATTCCTGGAACTTTGCAATGTCCCCCTCTTTATTTCTGTTATTCTGAGCTGTCTCTGTAAAAAATAAAAGCAAAACTCTCATGAACAAAATAGACCTGTGCTTGTCTTTAGGAACAACAATAGAGTAATTAAGGAGACATATTAATCTGTTTGAAATCAACATTGTGGGAAGAAGACTCTTAGGTAATAGAGTTGAGAATGACCAGCTTTGGCTGTTGAGCCTACTGAAGGATTTATTAGTATTACTTGTCTTTTTCAAAGAATCAACTTTTTGCATTTGATGACTTTTTACTTTAAAGTTGTGATTTCTGCTCTTATTTTTTATTTACTTCCTCTTTCTTTGGATTTATCTGTTCTTTCTCTAATTCTTTGAGATAGACACATAAATGATTGCTTTCTAAACTTTTAAAATATAACTTTAGATGCATTTCACCATTTTTTTATCATTTCACTATTACGTTAAGTCAAAAATTTTTTCTAATTACCATTGTGATTTCTTCTTTGATCCATTGGTTATTTAGATGTGTACTGCTTAATTGTCAAATACTTAAGGACTCTGGTTATCACTTATATGTTGATTTCTAGCTTAATTGAAGACATACCATGCTGTCAGTTAATTGGTGAGAGTGCTATGAAAATTCAGTTGGGGGTGATAGTCTTCTCAACAAATGTTACTGGAATGAGTGGGAGAAAAGTTAACCTTCTTGCCTTTGGATTACACCACAAACAAAAGTTAATCTGAGATCATAAAGCTAAAACTACAAAACTTCTGAAGAATATTTTTTAGGCTTTTAAGTAGACTTTAAGCAAAGATTGTTAAAGGACACTGAAAGCACTAAAGGTAAAGAAAAAGTGAGAAATCAGAATTCATCAACATTAAACTCTTCGGATTATCAAAAAGACAAATTGTAAAGGAAAACCACAGACTGGGAGAAAATATATGTAATATGTATATCTGACAAAGAACTGGTATCAGAATATAAAAAGAGCTGCTGTAAATCAGTAATTAAAAAACTATAATTTGGGCAGCCCGGGTGGCTCAGCGGTTTAGTGCCACCTTCAGCCTGAGGCGTGATCCTGGAGACCAGGATCGAGGCCTATGTCAGGTTCCCTGCGGGGAACCTGCTTCTCCCTCTGCCTGTGTCTCTATCTCTCTCTCTGTGTCTCTCATTAATAAATAAATAAAATCTTAAAAAAAACAACTACAATTTAAGAAATGGACAAAATACTTGAACAGATGTTGCATAAAAGAAGATATTTAAAAAGCTACCATTATTAGTCACCAGGGAGTTGCAAATCAAAACTTCACACTAGAATGGCTCAAATTGAAAGTCTGCCAACATCGAAGGTTGATGAGGCTGTGTAAACTGGAACTCCTATGTATTACTGATAGGAGTATAAAATGATACGGCGAATTTGGAAAAATATTTGCTATTTTCTTATAAAGTTAAACATTCGTCAATTCTGTAACCTAGCAGTTCCACTCCTAGGTGTTTATCCAAGAAAAATGGAAATACATGTTTATAAAAAGGTTTGTACAAGAATATTTATAGCAGTGTTATTTATAATGGCCCTAAAATGGAAACTACCAAAGGTCCACTCATAGGGGAATATATTATAAGTTGTAGTATTTTCATATAAAAGAGTACATTTTGTATGAGCCCATTTGTATGAAGTTTAGAACTAATCTATGGTAAAGAAATGAGAATAGTGTTTGTCTTGGGGTTGTGGCAACTGACAAAAAGGGGCATGATGGAACTTCCTGGATTGATAGTATGGCTCTATAGGAGCATTTTGCTTTAAAAAAGTTATTATTTTTGCGATTTCCTTTGAATCTATAGTATGTCAGAATAGTAAGTTCAAAAAAGTACTCTATGGTTTCTATTTGCTGAAATTTCTTGAAACTTACTTTATGACCCACTTTTGGTTAATTTCTATAAATGTTTCATGTGTACCTTAAAAGAATATGTAGTCACAGTTGTTAGGTGCAGTCTTCTACATAGGTTATGAAGGCTGAGTTTAATTGTGTTACTCAAATCTTTTGTCTCCTTGTTCTTTGTCTTTTTTTTTTTTTTTTTGCTCTTCTGTGACTTACTGAGAACTGTATGTTAAAATATTTTATAGTCTTTATAACTTCAAACACACACATCACAGTTATTTTAAAGACCATATCCTATGACTCCTCACCTCTGGGTCCTGTTTTCATTGTCCATTTCTTTCTTGAACCTATGCCCTGGTGTGCCTGGTTATTGTTGATTGAATGTGGGACATTTTGTATAAAGAATCAGATACTGTAGATGGTGGTATCTTTCTCTGTGGGGTTTACTTTTGCTTCTGTTAGGCAGTTAGAGCAGGGCAAAAGTCCTTCATCCAATTGAGGACCGAACAGATTTGATACTCAGCTCTGGTTATTTTTTTGGTTTGCTAACTTTATGTGCCTCTAAGCAGCTGCTTTCTGCTTGGCTTCTCAGCAGTTTTGCCCTGTGCCTCTTACAGATAAGTAGATGTCTTTTTTCTTCTTCATTTTTTTTTCTTTTTTTAAAGAGAGAGAGGAAGAGGAGGGGAGGGGCCAAGGGAGAAAGAGAATCTTAAGCAGTCTCCACCCCCCAGCATGGAGCCCAACATGGAGCTGATCTCACAACTCTGAGACCATGACCTGAGCCAAAATCAAGAGTTGAATGCCTGACCAACCAACCGACTGACAGACTCAGGTGCCCCAAGATCAGTAGATGTCTTGAAAGGAAAAGCAGCATAGTGATTTGCCTCAGTTTTGTTTCTCTTTTCCTCAAGATATTGGCCTCTCATGTCCTGGTTACGTTGGTAGTACTCCAGTGCCTTCAGACAGGTTTTTAAATACCCAGCTTTCCTAGTTCAGTGGAAAGTTGGTCTGATACAAACCAGCCCCTTGTAGCCAGAGCTGGGAATCCTTCTCTAAGCCCATACAGTCAACTCCTTGTCAGGGCCAGATACCCATTGTCACCCTGAGATTTGAAGAGATTTCTTTCTGTATCATTGCCCCAGAACATTGTCTTCTTGAGCTATGCAAAAGGCATATTTGAATCTGGGGCTGTCTCCTGGACATTTACACATCCATTCTATTTAAAATCTGTAGTCGCCGTGTGATGGTTTTCACTCTGGCATGTTTGTAAGAGATCATGCGTGCCCAACCCACAGGGAGCCCATTAACCTAATTAACTCTGTGATTGGTATTTGAATAAAAAGGTTCCTTTGCTACCTCTGGGGGAGGAAACATTCTAATGATTACTGCCTTCAATTCTCTGCTAGGTTGAATTTGTCTTCTAGCTCCTTGAATTTTAGCTAAACTACCATGAAAAATAAATCTGAAAATTCTGTATATAAGGATTGGGAGTCTCAGTATTCATGGATATGATTCTTCCAGTCCCTTCAAAAGTAGAAACAATTTATAAGAAATGCTTTTAAGGCTATAGAATAAATTTAGGCTAAGGAATGCAAGTTTAATATTATTAAACCTAATTTAAAATCTCAGCAAAAACCCACAAAAAAAAAAAAAAAAAAAAACAACCAAAAAAAAAAAAAAAACAACTCCTGTTGTACTTCTGCCAGAATGGAAAAGAGATTCATTCTGAAGGCTTCCCAAGAGGACTGAAGTTATAAAGCTCTTGATGTTTTGTTTTTTTCTCAACAGTTCGCAAGAGCAGTGATGCCCAGGTTTTCTCAACAATGTACTCCATTTCCTGGCACGCTTAACCACTGATCTCCTTTTTATAAGAAGAAAATTTTGGTGGAGAGTTACCCAGCAAGGAAAGGACGTGTGGCTATTAAGTTAGGTAAGTAGTTTGTTTAGAGGATGAGGAGGAAAGTAGCTTATTGGGTAAGTACTAAATAACATTTTTATTTATTGTGAGTGGGATTCTAGAAATGGATAGTATGCATTTCACTGTGAAGTTAAAAGATTCTTGTTACTGATGACCTTCTAATTCTAGATTTAATTCTTAGCTCTTCTTTTAGCAGCTGTATAAACTTGGACATATCACTTAAATTCTCTGATCCCCTTGTCTTTCATCTATAAGAAAAAATTAATATAAAAAGCTTTTGCAAATGGGAGGGTGTAATATTAAAATGTAATTATCACTGTTGTTTTGTAACTATTATAAAATTCTATGAAATAATTAGTGGTCTTGTATCTCATGGTGCTTTTGGACCTTGGAGCTTTGTACTGTGAATTTGGGGGCTTCATCTTGAGTGCCAGTTGTGGGAGACCTTCCCCACCTGCCTCCCCTGCAAGAATACATTATACCATTCTCTTGTGTACAGGTATATGCTACTTTTTAGAAGGTAGCAAGGGATGAAAGTTAAAGTCAAGATCAAAGGAAAGAAAATAACTACCTATATAAGTTGTATGGCAAGCATTTATATTAAGTGTTTGGATACATTATTTCATTAAATCTGCTACCAAATCTTGTAAGGTGGATGTTATCCATACCATGACATTTTTCCTTAAGAGACAGAATCCCTTAGGGAGTCACTTAGAAGAAGATAAAAACCATCCTGATTTATTAAAATTTGAAAGATATTATTGGATGGTAGGAATCTGAAGTTTTAAATTTTTTCTAATGTTTTACAGTACACATGTATGGCTTCTATAATTATAAAGTGGTTAATTAAAAATAAATAATGGATTTTAAGGAATCTTTGTCAAGCACCTATTATGAACTAGATACTGTTTTAGGTGCTTGTTCATATCAGTGAGCAAAACATGAAGATCCCTGCCCTCATGGCACTTATGTTCTAGCATAGAAAGAGACAGAGGATAAATAATGCATGTAACAGAGAAATAAATTACTAAGCTATTAGAAAACCAATAAGAATATGGAAAAGAGAAAAACAAGAGCTAAGGGGAATTGGGAGTGCTGGGTGGCACTTGGAATACAAATTGAAATGTTAAAATGAAACTTCCAAGATCAGCTTCACTGAGAAAGACAGGAAATCAGGAGTTCACCCTGGGCAAGCTCCAGGCAGAGGAAGTAGCCGCTGCAAAGACCCTAAGGAGTGAACATGGTGGGATAGTTCAGGCATAGCCAAGAGGCCAGTGAGCTGGAGCAGAGTGAACAGGACAATAGTGGGAGGTGGGTTTAGAGAGGCAGTGTCAGCTTTGGAGAAAATAATGTCATTTCCTTAGTTCAAATTCATAAGAAAAGTTACCTGTTTTCTTCCTGCCTACTTGGTTTATTCTATGTGTATTCTTCTTCATTTAAAACACACACACACACACACACACACACACACACACACACAATTATACCTCCACCACTGTATTAGTTTTTTAGGGCTACTCTAACAAAGAACCACAAACCTAGGTGGCTTGAAATCACAGAAATGTATTGTCTCACAGTCCTGTAGGCTAGGAATCTAAAATCAAGAGAGGGCCATGCTCCCTCTGAGACATGAAGGGGGAATCCTTTCTTACCCCTTCATAGCTTCTGGTGGTGACCATCAATCCTTGTCTTTCCTAGGTTTGCTGCTGCATCATTTCAGTCTCTGTCCTCACATGTCATTCTCCGTGTGTCTGTGTGTGTGTGTGTGTGTGTGTGTGTTTGTGTGTGTGTCTTCGTCTTCACAGTGCTATCTTTCCTTTTCTTAGGATAGCAGGCATACTAGATTCAGGACTCTACTGCAGCATGATCTCACTTTAATATACTTATAGTGATGCTCTTTCCAAATAAGGTCACATTCTGAGGTACTAATAGGGTAGGACTTCAGTATACCTTTTGGGGGCATAGTTTACCCATAACCATAATGAACAATAGTTGTTACTGTTCCCATCTTATTAGGGGTGAAGCAGGCTCAGAAAGCTTAAGTGATTTGCCCAAAGTTCGAGTCAGCAGAAGCACTAGGTTAGTGCACTGCTGTGGCAGGGATATGAAATGGAGGTGATAGGGAACTATTACGGCTGAGGACAGGAATTGTTCACACACAACATTGCAGTCCCCATTCAACTCCTGAACCCCAAGATAGCTCACAATTGATGCTCTATCTCAGCATTCCTGTCAAAGGGAAAATAAAATGCCCCCTCCATGACCCAACTCCCCATTTTGTGTTTCATTCCATAGCATGACACACAGAGGAAACAGATGCTATTTCCCTATTTTCGGAATTTTTCCCAAAAAATAATACTGTAATTTCTTTGACGTGTAGAACATTTTGTGACGAGACCACATGGGTTTTTCTTACACAACATAGGAAAATATACGGCTGTCTGAGTCAGCATATTGCAGTCGAATTAGGGGATTCTGAAAGCATTTGATAGATTTTGCTCTCATTATATTTAAAAATTCTTTCTTATTATGAAGCTTGTCTAGCCATTTGTGAGTCTGAAATCAGCATTAGAACTTTATTTCTAGTCTTAGTCTTGAGGGATATACCTGAGAAAAGGGAGGGTACACCAAAACAGAACTGAACACTTTTCTGTGAGTCTTAGTAACATCCCTGGGTCAGGCTAAATGTGCATGAAGCCAACAAAGGCAGTATTCCCAGAGGAATTTCTAGATCTTGGTCAAGGAAAAACAAATCCCAAAGCTAAGTATTAAGTCTAGGTGGTAAGACAAAGCATGGCTGAAAAAAAAGGTCATAAGGTCAAAATCAGAAAAATTAGAGGTATGTTAAGAAGTAAAATGTGAGACATATTGAATGGTTCAGAAAGTTGGTTGGGTGAGGGCTTAGGAGGCTTATTTGTCCATGGCCCTGACTGCATGGTGTGAAGTGAGAAGGAGGAGGTGTCCTGTAGGACTGGGTAGTCCCTTACCTGCTTTTATTTTATTTTTTTTTAATTTTTATTTGTTTATGATAGCCACACACAGAGAGAGAGGCAGAGACATAGGCAGAGGGAGAAGCAGGCTCCATGCACCAGGAGCCTGATGTGGGATTCGATCCTGGGTCTCCAGGATCGCGCCCTGGGCCAAAGGCAGGCGCCAAACCGCTGCGCCACCCAGGGATCCCCCTTACCTGCTTTTAAATAGAGTCATTAGCCATTTCTTATTACATACCCTTGTAGTTTCTTTTCAGGGCTCCTTCTTTTTACCTCTGTTTTCAGTATGATTTTATTCCTCCTAAGTTCTTGGACTTCTCGTTTCACTTAACAGCTGACTGCTTTGGATCTGTGTGTTGAAGCATTCATTCTTCTTAGTATCAGAAAAGGGAAAAACTGCCTCTCTTCCAAAGATGCTTCTGCTCTGTTAAAATCGATTTTCTTTGATCCTGAAAGAGTGTGGCAATAGTAAGTTCTTCATATTTTTCTGCTGAATTAAAAAGACCCATAGTCTTTGTTTGATGTCCCCACCACAGAAGGCCACTCCCCAGAATGCAGCAGTCACCTGGGTCTGGTGTGGGGGAGGAGTTCAGGGTTCATAAACACAGGTGCACCCCATTGACTGTTGATTATCTAGCCGGCCCTTTGTAACTGCAGATAAGCAGTTGTTGCTCTTGTTACTGCTGCTTGCTAATTGTCAAAGGCCAAGCAAGCCAGGGGTCACTGGTTTTAATTACTTCCCTATTATAGACATTTTGTGAAAATACTAGGCTTTTCACAAGAAAGGCCTAAAGGTGACAAGTATTAGGACGTAGGGTCTGCTTAGTTCCTCTAAGCACTATGAGATGGGAATAAAATCCTCCTTATTTCCCAGTAGCAGTAGATTGTTGAGCAGTGAGAAATACAGAGGCCTTCAATTAGAAAACAATTAGAAAACATGTATTTTTTTTATTCAGGTGAAATTCACATAGCAAAAAATTAGCCATTGTAACAATTTATTTATTATTTGAGAGGGGGAAGAAAGCACACTCATGAGCGGGAGGGGCAGAGGGAGAAGGGGAGAGAATTTGAAGCAGACTCTGCACTGGATGCGAAGCCTGACATGGGGCTCTGTCTTACGATCCTGAGATCACCACTTGAACCGAAACTAAGAGTCGGACACTGAGACCAGCTGCACCACCCAGACACCCTAGAATTAGCCATTTAGAAGTGAACCATTTAGTGGCAGTTAGTACATTCACAATGTTGTGTGACAATCCCAGAACACTTCCATCACCCCCTGAATTAAAGCCCCCGTACACATTAAGCAGTTATTCCCCATTTCTCCTTCCCCTCAGCTGCTGACAACCATCCATCATCTTTCTGTCTCTAGGGGTTTACCTATCCTAGCTTTTTAGTATAAATGGAATCATATAAAATGTGATTTTTTGTGTGTGTCTGATAAAACACTTCTTTTTAAGTGCAACAAATGCAAATCATTTGTTTTTTTCAGTCTCCTCTTGTCATAACACTGGGAGAGCTGGGGTGCTGCAGAAGTATTAACATCTCTCTAATTAGGCCCTCACAGAGAAAAACCTCTTCAGGAATACCTGCTTCACTTCCACTGTGGGTGGGTTTCTCCATACGAGACAACTAGTAGTTTAGAAATAAGTCGCCTGGGATCCCTGGGTGGCGCAGCGGTTTGGCGCCTGCCTTTGGCCCAGGGCCCGATCCTGGAGACCTGGGATCGAATCCCACATCAGGCTTCTGGTGCATGGGGCCTGCTTCTCCCTCTGGCCGTGTCTCTGCCTCTCTCTCTCTCTCTCTCTCTCTCTCTCTCTCTGTGTGTGACTATCATAAATAAAAAATTAAAAAGAAAAAAGAAAAAAAAAGAAATAAGTCGCCTAATCTGCAGGGATATGAAGAATTCGATTTTGCTTTAGGAAAGAGATCAATTCCCTCTGGCATCCTTTCCCCCCCACCTCCAATTTAGGTCCTTGTCTAGTGGTCCGAACACCAATTTATCCCATCATCCAAATGAAGCTGTAATTGATACTTTGGCTTCAGGATAGCTGGAGATTATATTGCTAGCTAAGCAAGAAAGCAGAGTCTTTCCCACAGGGAATTGAATGATACCAGCTGTGGAAGATGAAAATTTGAGAAATACTTTAGTCTCATCTTTTGAGGAAGCTGATCATCCTGCCACCTCCCTTCTCTTTCCGGTGAAATAGAGGCTGCTCAGGGAGGGCTGTGGGATGCAGACAGCAGAGGCCTGAAATGAGATTCCTCTCTCTGTCTGCCAGACGTAACCCAAGTCGGCTGCACAGATGAAGCTGGCAGAAAAAGGAGCTGGATGGCAAACAAGGTTCTGAGGGGACCAGGATTCCAGTTAAATCCTTTTGTGGAAGCAAAAGAACCTGCTAGTCTAGTGATGCAGAACTCAAGAATTAAATTGGCACAGAGCTAGTGCTTTCAGTAAATGTAACCTCTGTAAGTCTCTTTTCTTAGATGCCTTGGGAGCGGGAGGACAGTTAAATGCAGGACAAATTATGGCTTGTTGCCCTCAGATGGTGATTATCATGTATGTATTAGCCAGGTGTGTTTGACACATTGACTGCTCCAAAATATCTCTTCCCGAGATCTGAGAATACCACCTGTAGAGTAACTGAGGGATGGGGTGGGGCACTTTTGTTGATTTCCCTCCCTTCTCTCCTTTCCTCCCCCTTCTTTCATCTCTTTCTATCTCCTTCCCTCCGTTAACATATATGGAACTTGTTATATGCCAGACACTGTGCTAAGGATATGAACTATGACCCCGCCATCCCTCCCATTGTCTCCTCTCTAAATGTGTTCTCTTGCAGTTGCCGAGAATAAGTAGTTGTATACTTGTCTGTCTCTCAGAGAAGGAAGTAGCTTCTAAAGCCCAGAGTCCTCGCCTTGGAGCTTTTGAATCTAACATGGCCCAGCAGAACTTTATGGAATTGAATTCAGATATGTAAGCAGATAACCATATAAAATGTGCTTAGTGACATTTGAGAGAGTTCTGCACAGAGTGCTGGGAAACACAAAAGGCCGAGTAAACAACTGCCAAAGGGAGCCACAGGGCCTCCCAGAGGTGTCATTTGAGCTGTCTTGAAAGATGAGAAGGTGTTTTGCCAGACAAACAAGGTGGAGGGCACACAATCTTCAGAGGTCACACCTATGTGAATATGTTTCTTGGGAGGAGCCTGTGATCCTCTAAATCCTGCCCTTTCTTTCTTTAATGAAACTTCAGAAAATAAGTACCTGATTCACCACTATCTTTGGATCAAGCCCACAAACAGTGTAGGCATCTCTTCCAGAAAGTGATAAGCCTGTTTCTTCTTCAGGGCTACAAGCCCCTCCCCCCACCAAAAATTCCTGTTGAATTTCTTATCTCTAAACTGTCATGTATTTTAATCTTCCTTTTCTTTCTTTTCTTTTTTTTTTAAAGATTTTATTTATTTATTCATGGAGAGAGGAGAGAGAGAGGCAGAGACATAAGCAGGCTCCATGAAGGGAACCCGACGTGGGACTCGATCCTGGGTCTCCAGGATCAGGCCCTGGGCTGAAGGCGGCGCCAAACCACTGAGCCACTTGGGCTGCCCTAATCTTCCTTTTCTGTGTTGAAATAAATGTTTTTTTAAAAATTCTTTTTCTAAATCAGTTTGAGTGGAGCCAAGATTTCACTTCGATAATCCTTTCACCGTTTCAACAAACATATGTGGAATGCTTCCACTGCTCTGGAGTCTCAGCTTACAGAGAATAGTGAGATAGTTCTCCCAAGAAGACTAAAACAGACACGAAACAGGAAGCTAAAGTAGCACAGAAATGGTCCTCCTTTAGCATTTATGAAAGCCTGGTCTTCTGGGGTTGAGTCCCGCATCGGGCTTCCTGCATAGAGCCTTCTTCTCCCTCTGCCTATGTCTTTGCCCCCCCTCACCCCCCTGCCTCTCTCTCTCTCTCTCTCTCTCATGAATAATCTATTCATGAGAATAATAATATCTTAAAAAAATCTTAAAAAAAAAAGCATAGTCTTCACACACAGAGTTGGCATTGAAACTTTTTGGAATACATGACTCCAATTCTGAACTGAAGTTTAGAGGTGTAAGGAACAAGAAAGCCATCCTTACTACTAGGAATGCTTACAAGGAAAAGTAAAAAACACCTTTAGTCTAAGCTTTACTGGGTACATATTTTAAGGAGCCTCAGGAAGTCCCATTCCATGCAGAAAGATACCCCAAAGGGAGCATGTAAGATAAAGTGTTTTTTTTTTTTTTTTTTTTTTATGATAGTCACAGAGAGAGAGAGAGAGAGGCAGAGACATAGGCAGAGGGAGAAGCAGGCTCCATGCACCGGGAGCCCGACGTGGGACTCGATTCCGGGTCTCCAGGATCGCGCCCTGGGCCAAAGGCAGGCGCCAAACCACTGCGCCACCCAGGGATCCCCAAGTTTTATATTCTATTAAGTGTTTGGTCACATGTACTTATGTATTTTATTTATTTTTTTAAGTAGGCTCCACACCTAGCAAGGACCCCAACATGGGGCCTGAACCCACAACCCTAAGATCAAGACCTGAGCTTGAGATGAAAAGCCTGAGATCAAGAGCTACCCACGCACCCCTATACTTGTATATTTTAAAAACATGTCATTTGATGTTCATTTATTTGCTATAAATTTTGGTGTTTTTGTAAGGACTTCAGAATTTTCTGGAACTAGAACCCCAATTTATTATTCTGGTCATAGGTCATATAAGGACATAGCTTACCAGGGCTTGTCTTACTTTCCGTTGTAGGGAACAGCTTAGTTCTTGAGTCAGATAATGCCTATAATTGGTAAGGTTGCTCACCTAGGTGCCACCTCTTTAGAATGCCCTCCTTTTCTCTCTTCCCATCAGCCTAGCTGCCCCTAAGACAAATTTATATCCCAGCTCTTCCATAATTCATTCTCTCGTACCCCCCACTTCCCAAAAATGATTCATTTTTTTCTTCTAGACTTCCACAGAGCTCATCCTGCCGCCCCCTCCACCTGCCACACACACACACACACACACACACACAGAACCTAACATTTTTCTACCCTGTTTATAGTTTTTGGTAAATGTCATATCACATATGAAATGATAATTTCCTTGGATTCAGGAATATTTTGATTTTTCTTTATATCTCATCCCTTTTTCCCTCATTCCAGTACCTGTCACAATGTAAAGCTATAATGGATATTCAATAATAATTCACTGAAGTGGCATCAGGGGATGGAATTTCAATCTAGATAAATGAATGTCTGCATCTCTTCTGGGACGCCATCATCCATAGTATAAATTCTTAAACTATTGTTTTCCAAAGTAGATTCCAGTTAAATAGTCCTTAAGATATCTATGATTAAATATTTTTGGGGGAAATTCTAGTATAAACAAAGTTAAACAGGATTCTATATTGTAGGACTTCTCAAATTATAGACACCAAGAGGGAGATACAGTGAATAACGTTTCCCCAAATTATTGGACCACAGAAACCTTGATAATTTTCTCAGGATATATATTAGTTTCCTATTGCTGTTATCAAACAAATTACCTTGAAGTTAGTGGCTAAAAATGATGCAAGTTTATCATTTTAAAGTTCTGGAGGTCAGAGGTCTAAAATGAGGTAGTAGGGCAGTGTTCCTTTTGGATGCCCAAGGGGAGAATCCCTTTCCATGCTTTTTCTAGCTTCTAGAGACTGCCCACCTTCCCTGGCCTGTGGCTTCTTCCTCCCATCCTCAAAGCCAGCAGTGTAGTGTAGGGGTGGAAAAATGTTTCCTTCTAGGTTCTTTGGCTGGTTTAATAACTAAATGGACATAAGATATTAACAGGAAAAAAAATTTGATTTCATACATAAAGGAGCCCCCTAAAAATATGAGACTCAAGTAACCTGAGCAAGAAGCTTCTGTACCTCTTAGACAAATAATAAATTTGTGACAAATTATTATTTATTATTGACAACAAAAAGATTTGGGTTTGGGGGTACTAAATTAGTGAAAAAGTAACAAAGTTTATTTATACAGCCTCTTGGCCCTAATTTGCCTCTCTAGTAATAAGGATGCCTTCCATCTTCCTGGTACAGGGAGGGTACCTTTTGCATGAGAGATTTATGTTTTGCTTTCAGGGGGGAGACAGAAGAGTCAAGCATGTCCTTCTTGCACTGGCTGTCCCCCAAGTAACTTGGCATGGGGGCGCCCTGCTCAGCGGGGAGTCTGCCTCTCCCTCTCTCTCTTTCTCTCTCCCCAGCCCCGCCCACTCAGTGTGCTCTCTCTCTCTCAAATAAATAAAGTCTTTAAAAGAAAAAAAAGAAAGTGGCCATCTCTGGAGGGCCATCATTCTACGACCTCATGACATTCATTCTATAATAGCACTATAGCATTTAGAGGAGTAAGCCCTTAATCCCTCAATGGAAATCTGTGTGAAATACCACAACCATAATTTACAACACTATTTCTAAGGGAGAATGAATTCTCAGTTGTGATACAAAAAATTCACATCTGTGATCCACAACCATGGATAAACTAGGAACTCTTTGTGTAGTAACCACAGCAGTCATAACAATAAAGACTCCTCATAGCCTTCCAGCACACAAATCTGCTTGAGCAAACATCAAAGATGAAACCTATATGAGGTTAATAATGTTGTGAAGACTTATGGGGAGAGATTGACCATGAGGAAGAGTAGAGAAATGAAATGAGAGATGAAGAGAGAGCTGATGAGGAATAGAAAAATGACTTGAAGTCTGACGTGTCATGTTTTAAAAACTTTGGGAAGAAAGAATCAAACATTGTCCTATGCAAAGGAAAATAAGTAACCTAAGGAAGATACTTGATTTCAAATAGGTAGAATGAGAAGACTTTTTCTGATCTCAAAAACGTGAACCTTTTCTTACAAAATACAGGCATATGAGAGATCTTTGAAATTCCACATAGAATTATGATAACAGACATTAGGGAGAAGTGGTTTAGGATTGACTCATATCAGCCTCCCTTCACCCTATGCAGACAGCACTCTCAAAGACTGAGTTCCTCCAGGGCAGGAACAATGTCTGATTAATCTTTGAGGCCCAGCCCTAGCATATACTTTGGCAGAATCCTGTAATGTTTGTCAGGCACCAAGTAGAATGATCACAGAGATAGTTCTACCTGCGTATCACAGCAGTATTCATATGGAGGAAATTATGGTTTGTTTTTTTTTTTTTTTCATTTGGAGGAAATTATGTTTGAAAAAAAAGCCAAAAAAACAAAAACTGAGGCACCGGGGTGGCTCAGTAAGTTAAGCATCTGGCTCCTGATTGTGGCTCAGGTCATGAGATGGAACCCCATGTGGAGCCTGCTTAAGATTCTCTATCCTCGGGATCTCTCGGGATCCTTGGGTGGCGCAGTGGTTTAGCGCCGGTCTTTGGCCCAGGGCGCGATCCTGGAGACCCGGGATCGAATCCCACGTCAGGCTCCCGGTGCTTGGAGCCTGCTTCTCCCTCTGCCTGTGTCTCTGCCTCTCTCTCTCTCTCTGTGACTGTCATAAATTAAAAAAAAAAAAAAAAAAAAGATTCTCTATCTCAGTAAAACAAAACAAAACAAAAACAAAAAAAATGACACGAGAAAGGGTATATTAGAAAAGAGACAAAAAAAAAGAGACATAAAAAGTATAATATGTTATGATTTTCATAGGACTTGTCTAGAGATTTTCTTCATTCCCAAATTGTTCATTTTACTACAGCAGGTAATTTCCCACCAAATCAGGTACATTATGAATAGAAAAGAAATGGATTGAGATGTTGCTATTATTAAAATCATTCTTCAATTAAATTGCAAATTGTTACTTATTGTATGGCCATTATTGTATCCATAATCTAAGGGAACCCCTTGCAAATAACCAAATTGGCAAGCTACTAAATCAAAGAATGTTTATAGCCAACTATGTTTTATTTAGAAGATCAAGAAGAAAAGTGTATATTTTTTTATATTCCAGTACTGGAGCATTCTCCATCTTGTCTCTGTTGAAATTATAGATTTTTTTTTTTTTAGGACAGATTATGATTTGTGCTTCTTTTTCTGTTCCCAGTTTGTATAGTTCAATATTGTAGGCTTCATTGGCACTTAATAAATAGTTGATAGACTTGGATTAAATGGAAAAATATACCAATATGAGCACAGTAAAAGTCAGTGCAGGTAGGCATAAAATAGAGACACATTCTTATGTAGAGTGAATGATATTGATACATTTTCCTAGCTCTTGGCTAACCTTCCACCATCAGATGGGTAGATTGTAAAAGACAAATTCATAGGCAATACTTTGCAGTATACAGTAGCAGAAGATCCTACAAAAGAAAACAGGTAACTGATTTCAGCCTAATCCAACAGAGGACATTTGTAAGTCAGGCCAAGAAAATTGCATTCTAAAGCAATATTGTGGTATTTACAGCAGTATGACAGCAGCAATAACAAAAAAGTAGTGAAGCTTCAAAATAGCCAGTTCTTAAGTGACAATGGGATTTAAGATTACCACTAACAAAGTAATTAAGCTAAGGAAGCAGCTAAGAGATACATAAAAAGAATCTAAATTGAATAAGAAACCACGAATACTATAGTTTATGTTTTAGAAATAGATGAAAAATGAAAAATAAAACCATGGGAAGTAGGGCTAGTTCTCTGAAAGTGTTTGGATCCTCCAGTGGTTCAAGTGTAAATGCAGGGATGACATTGACATTTATATTGAGATTGTGTTAATTGTCATAGCAATAAATTCAATAGATTAAGAAGGGGTGGGAATAATAAATTTACGAATTTTTAAAGGAAGATACTTTTGTTGTAGTGTTGATAAAAGTATAAGAAAAGTATTCAGTTTATTTAGTTTCATGTTTCTACTTGAGATTTTTCATGAGTGATGTGATTCCTTTAAAAGAATAAGACCTAGGAAAGGAACAACTCATTAAAAGTATTATTTTGAGTTTCAAATATGATGATTCAGAAGTAGGGAGGATATATAGCTTGCTTAATAGAGCCACTGTGCCAGGATATAGGATTTTCAGGGCATAGAGGGGAACATAGTCAAAACATGGCTATAAACATGTAGGAAAAAGATACACAAATGCTTCATGGCAAAATGTTGCAAGAAAACAGATAAAAGCTGTACAAATTACAAAGATAAAAAGTTTAGCAGTGCCTACGTGGCTTGGTAGGTTAAGCGTCTGACTCTTGATCTTGGCTCAAGTCTATCTCAGAATTGTGAGTTCAGGCCCTACATTGGGCTCCACACTGAGCATGAAATGTACTTAAAAAAAAGTATTAATAAGAAAAAATAAGTTTAAAGTTTACAGAAATGCAGAGAAATTAATACTTTCAAATGTCGTTGGTATTTGAAAAAAATATAAGAAAGGCAGATAAAAGGTATTACATTATTAAGACAGCTAGGAACATGGATGCCAAAGGAACCTATGGGCATAGTTAGAAAAGCACATGGAATTTTTTTTTAATTTAATTTTATTTTTTTAATAAATTAATTTTTATTGGTGTTCGATTTACCAACATACAGAATAACACCCAGTGCTCATCCCGTCAAGTGTCTCCTTCAGTGCCCGTCACCCATTCACCCCCACCCCCGCCCTCCTCCCCCTCCACCACCCCTAGTTCATTTCCCAGAGTTAGAAGTATTTATGTTCTGTCTCTCTTTCTGATATTTCCCACACATTTCTTCTCCCTTCCCTTATATTCCCTTTCACTATTATTCATATTCCCCAAATGAATGAGAACATACCCTGTTTGTCCTTCTCCGATTGACTTACTTCACTCAGCATAATACCCTCCAGTTCCATCCACGTTGAAGCAAATGGTGGGTATTTGTCGTTTCTAATGGCTGAGTAATATTCCATTGTATACATAAACCACATCTTCTTTATCCATTCGTCTTTCGATGGGCACCGAGGCTCCTTCCACAGTTTGGCTATTGTGGACATTGCTGCTAGAAACATCGGGGTGCAGGTGTCCCGGCGTTTCATTGCATCTGAATCTTTGGGGTAAATCCCTAACAGTGCAATTGCTGGGTCGTAGGGCAGGTCTATTTTTAACTCTTTGAGGAACCTCCACACAGTTTTCCAGAGTGGCTGCACCAGTTCACATTCCCACCAACAGTGTAAGAGGGTTCCCTTTTCTCCGCATCCTCTCCAACATTTGTGCTTTCCTGCCTTGTTAATTTTCCCCATTCTGACTGGTGTGAGGTGGTATCTCATTGTGGTTTTGATTTGTATTTCCCTGATGGCAAGTGATGCAGAGCATTTTTCATGCGCATGTTGGCCATGTCTATGTCTTCCTCTGTGAGATTTCTCTTCATGTCTTTTGCCCATTTCATGATTGGATTGTTTGTTTCTTTGCTGTTGAGTTTAATAAGTTCTTTATAGATTTTGGAAACTAGCCCTTTATCTGATATGTCATTTGCAAATATCTTCTCCCATTCTGTAGGTTGTCTTTGAGTTTTGTTGACTGTATCCTTTGCTGTGCAAAAGCTTCTTATCTTGATGAAGTCCCAATAGTTCATTTTTGCTTTTGTTTCTTTTGCCTTCGTGGATGTATCTTGCAAGAAGTTACTGTGGCCAAGTTCAAAAAGGGTGTTGCCTGTGTTCTCCTCTAGGATTTTGATGGAATCTTGTCTCACATTTAGATCTTTCATCCATTTTGAGTTTATCTTTGTGTATGGTGCAAGAGAGTGGTCTAGTTTCATTCTTCTGCATGTGGATGTCCAATTTTCCCAGCACCATTTATTAAAGAGACTGTCTTTCTTCCAGTGGATCGTCTTTCCTCCTTTATCGAATATTAGTTGACCATAAAGTTCAGGGTCCACTTCTGGGTTCTCTATTCTGTTCCATTGATCTATGTGTCTGTTTTTGTGCCAGTACCACACTGTCTTGATGACCACAGCTTTGTAGTACAACCTGAAATCTGGCATTGTGATGCCCCCAGATATGGTTTTCTTTTTTAAAATTCCCCTGGCTATTAGGGGTCTTTTCTGATTCCACACAAATCTTAAAATAATTTGTTCTAAGTCTCTGAAGAAAGTCCATGGTATTTTGATAGGGATTGCATTAAATGTGTAAATTGTCCTGGGTAACATTGACATTTTCACAATATTAATTCTGCCAATCCATGAGCATGGAATATTTTTCCATCTCTTTGTGTCTTCCTCAATTTCTTTCAGAAGTGTTCTATAGTTTTTCGGGTATAGATCCTTTACCTCTTTGGTTAGGTTTATTCCTAGGTATCTTATGCTTTTGGGTGCAATTGTAAATAGGATTGACTCCTTAATTTCTCTTTCTTCAGTCTCATTATTAGTGTATAGGAATGCCATTGATTTCTGGGCATTGATTTTGTATCCTGCCACGCTACCAAATTGCTGTATGAGTTCTAGCAATCTTGGGGTGGAGTCTTCTGGGTTTTCTATGTAGAGTATCATGTCATCGGCGAAGAGGGAGAGTTTGACTTCTTCTTTGCCAATTTGAATGCCTTTAATGTCTTTTTGTTGTCTGATTGCTGAGGCTAGGACTTCCAATATTATGTTGAATAGCAGTGGTGAGAGTGGACATCCCTGTCTTGTTCCTGATCTTAGAGGAAAGGCTCCCAGTGCTTCCCCATTGAGAATGATATTTGCTGTGGGCTTTTCGTAGATGGCTTTTAAGATGTCGAGGAAAGTTCCCTCTATCCCTACACTCTGAAGAGTTTTGATCAGGAATGGATGCTGTATTTTGTCAAATGCTTTCTCTGCATCTAATGAGAGGATCATATGGTTCTTGGTTTTTCTCTTGCTGATATGATGAATCACATTGATTGTTTTACGAGTGTTGAACCAGCCTTGTGTCCCGGGGATAAATCCTACTTGGTCATGGTGAATAATTTTCTTAATGTGTTGTTGGATCCTATTGGCTAGTATCTTGTTGAGAATTTTTGCATCCATGTTCATCAGGGATATTGGTCTGTAATTCTCCTTTTTGGTGGGGTCTTTGTCTGGTTTTGGAATTAAGGTGATGCTGGCCTCATAGAATGAATTTGGAAGTACTCCATCTCTTTCTATCTTTCCAAACAGCTTTAGTAGAATAGGTATGATTTCTTCTTTAAACATTTGATAGAGTTCCCCTGGGAAGCCATCTGGCCCTGGACTCTTGTGTCTTGGGAGGTTTTGATGACTTCTTCAATTTCCTCCCTGGTTATTGGCCTGTTCAGGTTTTCTGTTTCTTCCTGCTCCAGTTTTGGTAGTTTGTGGCTTTCCAGGAATGCGTCCATTTCTTCTAGATTGCCTAATTTATTGGCGTAGAGCTGTTCATAATATGTTTTTAAAATCGTTTGTATTTCCTTGGTGTTGGTAGTGATCTCTCCTTTCTCATTCATGATTTTATTAATTTGAGTCTTCTCTCTCTTCTTTTCAATAAGGTTGGCTAATGGTTTATCTATCTTATTAATTCTTTCAAAGAACCAACTCCTGGTTCTATTGATCTGTTCCACAGTTCTTCTGGTCTCAATTTCGTTGAGTTCTGCTCGAATTTTAATTAACTCTCTTCTTCTGCTGGGCGTCAGGTCGATTTGCTGCTTCTTCTCTAGCTCCTTTATGTGTAAGGTTAGCTTTTGTATTTGAGTTCTTTCCAGTTTTTGAATGGATGCTTGTATTGCGATGTATTTCCCCCTCAGGACTGCTTTTGCTGCATCCCAAAGATTTTGAACAGTTGTATCTTCATTGTCATTAGTTTCCATGAATCTTTTTAATTCTTCCTTAATTTCCTGGTTGACCCTTTTATCTTTTAGCAGGATGGTCCTTAACCTCCACGTGTTTGAGGTCCTTCCAAACTTCTTCTTGTGATTGAGTTCTAATTTCAAGGCGTTATGGTCTGAGAATATGCAGGGGATGATCCCAATCTTTTGGTATCGGTTCAGACCCGATTTGTGACCCAGTATGTGGTCTATTCTGGAGAAAGTTCCATGTGCACTTGAGAAGAATGTGTATTCAGTTGAGTTTGGATGCAAAGTTCTGTAGATATCTGTGAAATCTATCTGGTCCAGTGTATCATTTAAAGCTCTCGTTTCTTTGGAGATGTAAGCACATGGAATTTAATTCTTCTAAAGGAATAGAATTTGAAATGGAAATTTATTATACCTGGCAAAGCAGGTGGGTAAAACTTGACCTTTTTATAAATTTAAATGTTTCAAAAATTATTTTTGCCTTAGTTTGTCAGTCCAGGATAATTTTTTTCCTAATGAACAACCTCTGTGAGTGAATATTTACAAAATATGTTGAGCTACTTGGAAAATAATGTGGGAACAAAAGAAAACATCACCATGATTATTGTTACATTTTATAAACCTATTATTCTCCTAGCTTAAAAACATTACAAGAAATTAGACTATAATAACAGAATACAAATTTTTGGATATTAGAGAGCATTTTGAAACAGAAGAGATTAAGATGTGAGAGGGTTGTAAATTTGGCAAGATAGTGTTTTCTTCTTTATAGTTTGGGAATTATGTAATTTCATGTAGTGTAAACACTGACTCCATTAACACTGAAAGGGAAAACATCCATGAACTAATCCTACCTTTCCTTTTCAGGTATGAGGAGTACAGTAAATTTCTCCTTCTTGGCAGGGGTCGAAGTTTGATGGAGACTGTAATTCTGTGAATTTTTATAGACTGTGAAATGCAATAATAATTTCAGTGTTTTATTACAGGTATCAGTTTGTTTCCTCCATCTATGTCATTTTATTACAAATTATATGCATCAGTATGATGAAGGTAATGTGTTTTCTTTCACTGAAGTGGAAGACACAGAGCAGAATTGATAATACAAGTGTGGGGCACTTTTTTTTTTGTTTTACAATTTCATAAGCTTTGTGCTCACAGATTGCATGCTATACTTTTTATTACAGTAACATTTAACAAAATCATGGCCATGGAGGAAATTAAACTTACACAGAATGTCCCTAATGAGGCTCTGGGTGCTGTTGTTTCAGGTATGGTACAGAGTGGTTACTCTGAGTAGCAAATTAAAGAGACAAAAGCCATCCTTTCCTTGTTGCTTTTAGCGTACAAAATTACTTGGATTTAACCATAAATTACTTGTACAATAATCTCAACTGTCTGAGACACAGCAAAGCAAAGGAAGCTCAAACAGATCCCATTCATCCTCTAAACTCCTAGGGGAGCTTCTTAGGCTTTTGATTGACACCTAATGATTCTCTTGACACATATAATTCTATCCGGCTTGATTATTTAATCTCCTATTTCACAGGCACAAAAAGCATACATTTCAAAGGAGAGGGAATTATTAGAATCAGACTCACCAACCTAGTAAGAAGTGACAGTGAAACACATAGTAGGAGCAGAATACTTATTTTAAAATAGGGCCAAAAATGTTTTAAGGCAGAAGGGCACTGATAAGAACAGACCATCTTGAGTACTTCCCTTAAGACACCATTTTATTGCATCTGAGCCTCATAGTAGTGGCACTGAGACCCCAAAAACAGTTTATGTTCTGTTCATGTATAATTTACCATAGAGAAATTTCTGTTTAAAATGCTTTTATTTTTGAAAATGTTGATACTGAAAGGGATAGCATTTACTTAACTTCATCCTTCAGTAAAACCATATAAATAAGAATTATCTTATATTGCATCGAATAAGCCCTAAAATACATCTATTTTTACTACTAGTGATCAGAATATTTTGATTTTAAACTCCCATTTTAGTTTTTTTTTCCCCAAAATTCCTTCAAATGACTTACATGGAAACTAACAATGATTGGATTTACCCCACCCTTTCTTGGCGGAGATAAAAAGAATCTGTGTTTATTAATTCATCCTTGCTGGTTGATTTCCTGAGGTTATGTATTTTTGTTTTGTTTTATTGTATCTGGAGGTTTCTCTCCTTTAAAAAATAGGTTTAAAATAGCTTGTTTGGATGTTACAAACTTTCTTCTTTGGGAAAGTAGAAATCAAAATTAAGATAAATGAGAGCTTTGGAAGACATTCTGCATTATGTCTGCACTGAACTTCTCTTCTCCCCCCCCCCCCCCCCCATTCAATAACCCAGACCCTCTGGCCAATATGACTTACCAGTGTGTGAGAGCCTGGCCCCAGAATAATTTTCTGTGACTCATGTTATAAAGGTTTTTACTATATCCCTAAGGGAGCTTACAAAGAAGTCTCTTAGGCCTTCCTAGTTCCTTATTGTTTAGGGTGAATGTTTGGGGGATGTGGGAAAATGTTTTTCTTTTTTTCTTGATTATGTGGCTTCCTTGACAAGTTAGAAATCACAGCTTTATTTTGCTGTGTGGTTCATCTGCATAGTTCTGTGATTATAAAGTTGATTTCTCAAGTATCTCTTATCCAAACCCCAAGTACACCAGGTTTCATAATCATGAGAAACTGTGTTACCCATTGACCATGAGCCTCAAACAGTAGGTAGGAAAAGGCACCAGAACAAATCTGTGTTATTGTAGGTCTTTGACATTAGAAGTTGGCTCTGGCATTTAATCAGGGAAGAAGCAGATGCATAATGATCTATCTCATTCCTACTCCCCTAGGATACAGCAAGGTATTTGTCTTTTAGATGGGTAGGAGGTAGCATTTAATTCAGAAACAGGAAAAAATGGTCTGCGCTGAACTGCTTTGCACCTGTGAAGAAGTAGATAGAACCTTCAAAAGCAGAGCTCTCATTTTCTACTTAACGGGAGTTTATTATCTATATTGTGCCAGGTACTGTGCTCTGTGTGACTTCACAAGTAACATTTTTCTTAGAGCCATACCCATGTCCTTTTAGTGCCCATAGGATAGAATAAGAAAATTTGTTTCTTCCCCACACTGACTTAAAAAAAAAAAAAAAGAAGGCCAGAGAGAGGATTTGTACCCTTAAAATTGAAGGGGAAAATAAAAGGCATAGAGAAAATAATATACTTTAAAGTGAGACCAAAGTATTAACCTTAGGTTAC
Organism: Nyctereutes procyonoides; assembly: GCF_905146905.1. NCBI lineage: Eukaryota > Metazoa > Chordata > Mammalia > Carnivora > Canidae > Nyctereutes > Nyctereutes procyonoides. Next base: position 6,688,366 of record NW_026575021.1, on the reverse strand, counting down.
TAGTTTTTGTTTTGATGAGTGGTGATTTGATGAGTGATTCAAATTTAATAAAACCCCAGCAGCCATAGGTCACTTAAGTTCAGTCAAAACTTTCCTTTTTCATTCATCAGGTGGATTCCTTTGTACTTTTTCAGCTTCTGAGTTATTATTTGTTTGCATTTTCTTGGGGCTCCTTTTTACCTCTTTGAGAATAGAGTAGCTGTTTGGGGAGGTCAGTTCCCACAGCTTGATCTATAGAAATCAAAACAAATCCTTCAGATTGTCTCTAGTCACAGACCCTCCTCCTAAATTACACTGTCACAGGAAGAGGATCTGAAAACGCAGCCACTTGAATGAGATATAGCTCCCCAAAAAACTTATATCAACATACCATACTGAAAGAAGAAATGTGAAATTTTGTGACAAATATTGTTTAGATCTTGTTTCATGTTTTTAGTAGTACTATGATTTAGGTGTGAGGTAGGCTTGGCTAGAAAGAATCTAACATTTCCTAATGCCCTTAGTTTGAAATCTAACCAGTATTCAAGGATTTCTCCCTAAGGATTTCTCAAGTTTTCTTTCAGTAAAAGGCATTCTCCTATCTGAGCTTCCAAGAGCAGATTTTACAATACTTGGAGTTAATTTAAACTTGTAAGATCCTAAGTTGGGGGTAGTGGCTTTTTCCATACTCTAGACTGCCATACACAGAAATATTCTTTTATTTCCATTCATTATTTGGGCATAAAAATGGATCTTATTTTATATATCATTTTGAAGAACAGAAACATTAAAAAAATTCAGAAATCTATTTTTACCAAATTCATAATAGAACAGTTCCACTTGTACCTTGATGATTACTATGGCTTCTTGTTTAGCACTTTAGATGTAGTATTTATTAAGTTCTCTCTTTTTGGCTCAGCCTTCATATAGAAAGTTCTAAAAGAATACCTAGCCCCCAGACAGCTCTTGTCCATTATAGTACACTGGTGATAAATGGAATCAATTTATTCCTGGTGGCTTTTTAATTAACCTAGAACTTATTTTTTTTTATATGAAATAGTTCAACACAAAGAAATTTTCATTAATCATCAGCTGGGATTCCAGAAGCTGAGCCAGAATAGAAAGAGAAAGAATGAATATCTCTACCATACTGTCCCTCTCAATATTAACATTGTTAATTCTACTATGCATAGTGGGAGCATAGATCACTCTACACAGGCTCAATAAATTGCCTTAGGATCAAAGTCACCCAGAAGTTTTTGAATATGCTGACACAAATTTCATTGGTACTTTAAGAAGCTACATTCAACTGCTTATCAAATATTATTGCCAAGAACAAGGGGTTGCAAAGAGATTTGTCCATGCTGTAGCTTTTATATATTCTACTGCCTTCCAGAATTTTTAACAAAATTAGTGGAAAATTAGCAAAGACTGCATCATAGTATTTTCTTAAAATATACTTTATTTTTTTAGAGCAGTTTTAGTTTTATAGCAAAATTAAACAAGCACAGAGTTCCCATATATTGCCTGCCCCTGCAATGCAGTATTTTAACTTCAGTTGAAATTTTACTTTTGTGAAGATCACGACTTTATTGAGAAATAATAATACATATATCATCACATTTAGCTTTTTAAGGTATACAGTTCTGTGTTTTAGTTATTCATGGAGTTGTGCAGCCACAACCACCCTAATTTCAGAATTAAAACTTACTCTTAAATGATAAAATTAAAATACCATTTAGAAAATTTAAGGAAGAAAAAAATAACTCCCAAACTCACCATTCTAACCAAAACATTTCTCATTTTTTGTAAATTTTATTCTTTTTTTTAAGCATCCAGATATTTTTACAAAGGATGATGACTATTCTGTACAGTTATTTAAAATTTTTCTGGTGAGAGTAGATGGCTCTGTCTCTTTAAGGCTGCTCACGGTGTGATGAAGTGTGCTGTGATTCTTACTGCTGTGTGTACACATGAAATTATTCCAACGAAGAAAATAACTTCATGACTGTGTATGCTGTGGTGTGTTGCTTTTCACTAAGCCATCTCTTGGTATTTGAACATTCCGGAGCACTATTAAAGCTTTATACTTTTGGTCATTAGTAGCTGGTAGACATCTTTTATTCTTTCATGCTAGGATGTGAGAATAAAAGATAAATTAACTAATGAGGCTAGTGTCTTCTTGGATGCTGCTGTCCCCTCCGTCTAAGGGCAGCCTCAGCACTGGGTATTGTGAAGAAGTGGCTGAGCTAGCATCATTGGGGGTACTGAGCAATGAGTATATAAAAGTGAACAACAAGAGAAAGATAGAGAAACGTAGGCATGGATATGAACACATTTACAGAAGTTTCACAAGTGGCCAAAAATTATATGAAACGATATTCTGGGATGTGAATGAAAACACTTCTTTTAGAATCAGATTAAGAACATTTAAAAAACATTGGTAATGTTATATGCATTAAAGGATGTGAGAAATGGGATACTCATATGCTATGAGAGTATAATTGATCAATCTTTTAAGAGGCTAATTTGATAGGGTTTATTAAGATTTAAAATGTTCTCTTTATTTTTTTTTAAAGATTTTATTTATTTATTCATGAGAGACACAGAAACAGAGAGAGAGACAGAGACACAGGCAGAGGGAGAAGCAGGCTCCATGCAGGGAGCCCAACGTGGGAATCGATCCCGGGTCTCCAGGATCACGCCCTGGGCTGAAGGCGGCGCTAAACCAATGAGCCACCAGGCTGCCCTGAAATGTCCTTTTTAATTGGAGAATAACACTCTTAAGAATTTTGCAGAAGTAGGGGTGCCTGGGTGGCTTAGTCGGTTAAGTGTCTGACTGTTGGTCTCAGTTCAAGTCTTGATCTCAGGGTTATGAGTTTGAACCCCACATTGTACTCCACATTGACCATGGAGCCTACTTAAAAAAAAATAATTTACAGAAGTAATAGCATTATATATAAAAATACATGTGCAGAAATTTTCATTGAAGCCATATTTGCAGTAGCAAGAAACTATGCTCAGCAATAGGAAAATTGACTAAATAAATCATGGTTCAGACAGCCATTAAAAAGAACAAGGTTCATAGGTGTGTGTGTATGCTGCCCATTGTAGATGTGCAATGATATACTTATATGTGAAAAAAATGAAAATTTTATAATCTCCCTTTTATTTAAAAGAAGTGTATTCTCACCTGGCAGTGGCAGTAGGCCCTAGGTGCACTGTCATTACTGGTCCATGGATTACAGGTAGGCCTAGTCAGTAGCTTCTTGAGGTCCCTTTGTCTCTTCACCCCCAAGTCCAGAATTGCATAGTAAACTGTGTTTCCAGAGGCTGCAGCATTGAGTGGTTTCCAAATCCTCAGCTTTACTATGCCACCTTTATCTTAAGGAATAGCTACTTAATTTGTGGGGTCCTGTACAAAATGAAAATGTGGGGCCACTTGTTCAAAAACTAAGAATTTTAAAACGGCACAAGCAAAACATTAGAACAAGCACCGGGGTCTTTGGGACCATTCAGGTTATATGCCCACAACACTTACCTCCTAACCCAGGGGTACCCTATTACTGAAAGAGTGTGCATAGATAGTATCCCCAATTCTTCTCTTTTTGAGATCATCTGGTACTTAATTCCATACAGGGCTATAGAACTAATTCTTGAAACAAAACTGCTCTTTGAGCTGAAATCAAGAGTAACATTTAACCAACTGAGCCACTCAAGCGCCCCTGAAAAGAAGTTTTTTAATGTGTGCATCACACTTAGAATGGGAGTACCCAGAGATGATAATAACTTCAAGGGATGGTTAGAATTTGATCTTATATACCATCTTAGTAAGGGGACAATAAATATTTAGAGATCTGACAAGGCAAAGGAAAGGGGCTTTGAATTTCCAGGGGTGACAAATTGTGGGAAGGCAAAATATATGGAGAAACTAATGAAAGATAAAAGCTAGATAGATTCTTCTGGTGCCATCTCCAGGCTGATAAGGATCTAAGTTGTCTCCAGTCCTTAACCTTTGTCCTTCTTGGTAGAGAGGGGGAGGATAGGATGATACCTTTGTAAATGTATGTTAAATGTATGTCCTCCGTCTAGGCAAATAAAGGCAGGGCAGAGAGCTTTTCTTGTATCTTCTGCTCAGTTGCCTTCAGCTCAAAATAATCCATATGCTAAAGAGGCATATGCTGAAATGGCGTAATCTACTATCCTACAGTTTCCTCTCTGGGCAGATGCAGCCCCATGGGCCCATGATTCAAAACCTTGTGCATATTCAAAAAAGCTGCCCTCCTTCAGGCAGACACAGCTCTATGCCAGAGCACCTGGCCTGGTACTTAATGAGTGGTAGGCAAGCTGGGGTTCATTCACTTCTAGCATACTTGGCTGAACATCCTCATGCAGGGGGTATCCTGCATCATCCTACAGTCACCTTGCCTGGGGGACAGCCTGGCTGGTCCTTTGATGCAGTGGCAAGATAGATAAGCTAGAGTGTCATTTCTTTTTCTTTTTAAAGATTTATTTATTTGAGAGAACGTGCATGGGGTGGAAGGGTAGAGGGAGAGCATGTCTCAAGCAGACTCCATGCTGAGCAGAGTCCAATGCGGGGCTCAGTCCCACAACCCTAAGATCACGACCTGAGCCAAAACCAAGAGTCAGATGTTCAACCTACTGCACCACCCAGGCGCCCTTGTCCTTTCTTCTTGATACAATAATCGAAATCCCTTGATTTGGGGTCTTTGAGTACCTAAGCTTCTCTGGTTTACACTTTAGGCTGTAGCTCTTGGCCCTTTTTTGGGTTGCTTTTGCTTTTATATATTTAAAATTCCTTTTCTTATGATTTAAATGGTTTATTATTGGGATAGGGCAGTCCGTCTCCCCAGCTTCACTGAATGAGATGTTTTAGTAGTAGGCAAACATCCATTAGACTCTTCTTCCATCATTCTAAATTGGTGAGGTTTTAGGTCTCACTTCTTAAGTGAGATGAAACATGTTTAAACAAGGAAAAATTTCAATGAAATATACCAAGAGAAAAATGAGTCCTTGTAATCCTTATAGTCTTGTGATTATTGGCTGCCTTTGCCTGGGAATAAGCCAGGAAAAGGTGAGGATTGAGGTAAATAAGGTCAGGTCCTAAGAAGGTTTTTTAAAATGGGTGCTGACATTAAAAATTAGGAAATTAGATTCTCTTCCTTTCCCATACCCACCAGAAATAAATAATGCACATACCAAGAGTTATGGGAGATGGAATCTGTTCTTATTCGCCTTTGAAAATTTTGCATTTGTTCTTACCATGAAATTACAGTAGGGTAACAGAAGGGCCATGCTGAGTTGCTATACAACTGTCTTACTTGGTATCCAGACTACAGTAGTACCAAGGAATGGTTTAAAGTGGGTCAGAGACTATGGCAATGTACTTTATAAGAGCCTAAATCATCCAGAACCAATGACTAAGCTCCCATTTCTTTTCTAAACTCTTTATTACCTGTGTAAATGTTTTGTTTGTATGCATTTCTGTGAGTATAAGCATGGATGTGTTTGAGTGTTCAGGTGTCTGTGTGTGTGTGCATGTCTGTGCACATGTTAGGAAAAGAGCTGGAAGTTAAAATAAGTCCAGTACTCATTATAGAAAAACATACTTTATTTTATTTACTAGTGTAGATCCTCAGATTTGTTTCAGATTTGTTTGCCATTTCTGATGGCAAAGTGGGTCTATGGTTTTGAAACAGAGTTCACTATTCCTGTGGCTCAGTATTGTAGGAACTTCCATATGAAATATTCCATATGATCAGATTTATATGCAAAGATAGATGTGTGCTTGCTCACCCTTTCTCTCCATAAATGCAAAATTTATTGGCATATGAGATTCTTACCCCTGGAAATATTTAAAGCAGATTGGAAGAAAATTGTCTTTGATTTTTATTTGAAAGCAAAACTTCCTTTTACCCTTCCATATTGCTTTGTTTCTGATAAAAGAATTGGTTCACTAGGTTAGCATGAATTTTAATAGGTGCTTATTTTACCAGTCAGGTTATAAGCTTGACCACAAAGAGCAGTACCAAAATAACAGTAACTCAAATACAATAGAAATTTATTTCTATCTCTTGTAACAACCTAGGGGTAGACACCTCAGCACAATTTGGTGACTCTTTCCATAAAGACGTCTGGGACTTAAGTTCTTTCTTGTTCCTTGGCCAACCCTAATGTGTGTTCTCCACCCATTTAGGCACACATCCTGGAAGTTCACTGTATCCCATTACCCAGAACTTAGCTGTAGACTTTTTAGCAGATAGCCAGGTATCCCACTAAAAATGGAGCTTAACATTTTATTAAGGAACTGGAGAATGGATACTGGGATGTAGCTGTCCCTCACTGTCACATTTGTCTTTGAATCATGCTCTCTGCTCATCACATTTTCAACCCAGAGCAGTTCTTATATGACATAATTAGCTTATTAAGCAGTTAGACATAAAAATTTGACTTTAATTGCAAATAGCTTCAGTTATCACAAGTCAATTTTGATTATTTACTAGTGGTTTCCAATGGTACTATGTTAAAAAAGATTGTAGAGCTGTATTTGCGCTGAGCAGAAAAATAATGACATGATCAATAAGTGATACCTACCCTTAGCACAGGATAGGAGAATAATATCATGTGTTAGCTTTAGTCTTAATCCAGAGAACAGCTCCTATAACATCATAGAGTTCATCATATGTGGCACTGTTAGATATGTGTTATTTTTTTCCCCAGTGATTCATTCCACTGCCAGCAAGAAAGGGTGTAAAATGGGGGAATGAGCTGGGACTTTTTGTATAGTGGAAATACCACTCACTAGTAGAAAGGAAGATTTAATTGAATGACCAATTGAAATAAATTTTTAGAACACACAGGTAAACCTTAGAGTGCCAAGAAAGCTGCCGTTATATGATCATATTCAGGGAAGAAAGGGTAAAGAATGGATTGGTAAGAGTCCATTAATTTTCTCCTTGCTCTGAACTTGTTTATATGCCTAAATTAGGTGTTTAAAATACAGTATATGTACTGCCTTGTTTTGCATTTTCTCTCTTTGTATCTTATCTCTTTAACTAGACTTAGCTCTTAAGAAACAAGTCTAAATGTGACACCCCTCTGTGTCCCTTACAGTTTCTAGTACATTGTACACAAAGAGGGAACACAGTAGATATTTGTTGATTGCTGGATTGCATGATGATCTAGTTAGCAGGGTTTCTTTTTTGTATTCAAGGAGTTTTCTCACTGCACAAGCATTACTATCCTCAATTTATCTTTCGGACACTGAGGTTGAAGGTGACTAAGTGAATTGTACCATTCTTCCGGTAGTTCGGAATGCATTATTGATTAGTAACAGAATTGACTAGCATAAATGGCAGTTGAGGATTTTCTTCCCTTCTTTCACCTGTGTTTTTCTGGCAGAAGTGAAGGACAATATTCAAGCTTCTCCAAGAGCTGCATGATAAATAATTGCTGGATAAATTAATAGTCTCTTCTAGATGAGAGCAAAACAAGGGGCCAGATCTGGCTGTCCTGATTTTGCTTTCCTTGTTCAGGCCACTGGCGGGAGTCACCCTTGTTCTTGGTTCAGGTCCCAGCTCCTCCCTTTCTTGTCTGTAACTGTGGGTGAGTCATGGCAACCTTGCTGGCCCTCCTTTTTCCAATTGTAAAAGAGAGATGAGTCTCTACCAGATGATGACTTAGAGCGCCTCTGACTTCTGGGATGGAGGACCCTCTGGAAACACAGAGCATTGTTGTTGCTATGCTCTTTGCATGATAACTCATCTTCTTTTCTCGCCTCAACCAAATTTCCTGCTGAGGTAAGTAATGTGGAGTGGGGTTTTTTCTTTTAGCTCTTATTTCCTTTTGTGTATGTCTGGCCTTGTAAATGTGGTGAATAAATGCTATTATTATAACCCTTTTTGACAGCTCTGTAATTGTAATTCATTCTGAGCATCTTTTTAAGACAATGATGTGTATTGAAGATGCAGCTGTTCAATCTCATCTGCTTAAACTGACAGGAATTGTTGCAATCATAGTCCCAGCAACTGTGGGAACTTCTGATCTATTCAAAACCAAATAGAGGGATACACTCTGTGTGTGTGTGCATGCATGTGTATGTGGGGGGGGGGCAGGCATGCACACATGCTTGCAGCCACTCTCCCCTAGTTTGGAAAAAGTGTCAGTGTGGTATTTAGAGAAGCATCATTTAAAATTGGCCTTTGCATAAATATGTAAATTATTCTGAAGTGGAAAAACTCTTGGATTTGTTTTCTGTGGTGAGCTAAGCTATATACCTTCTGTTAGCATTAAGAGGTAGTCCCTGTGTTAACCTGAAGTTGATTCCTGCCAGCATTGGCTGGGGGTTATTAGAATCCCTTTGGTCATCAGTTGTTGTTTTAGTTTGTTAGGGCTGCCATAAGAGAGTACCATGTACTAGTGGTTTACACAACAGAAAGTGAAAACAAATCAAGAACCAGAAATTCATTTCTTCACAGTTCTGGAGACTAGAAGTCCAAATCAAGTGTTGGCAGGATTGAATCCTTCAGAAAGCTCTGAAAGAGAATCTGCTTCATTTCTCTCCCCAGAATCGAAGGTTCTGGTAGCCTCAGGTGTTCTCCAGCTAGTACGATATTCTCTCTGTGTTGTTTTCAGATTATCTTCCCTATCTGCCTCTCTCCAGATTTCCCCTTTTTATAAGGACATGGACTAGGGCCCACCCTAATGACCTCATTTTAATGTGATGATTCTGTAAAGACCCTGTCTCTGAATAAGTTCACATTCTGAAGTCCTGGGGGTTAGGACTCCAAAGTATTCTGGGAGGGACAAAGTTTGATTCATAATAGATGTCTCCTTGAATATGCAGGAATTTTCTTCTTATTGTGGCTACAAATAATTTGTTCCCAAAAGGCTTTTGGATGATTGTAGGAAGATTCTCACTGGAAATATTTATCTTATACTGATAACTGTTCCTTTCACTTACTTTGGTCTATAACACAGAGCAATGAAATCTGCCATCTTTCTTGATACTTGGCAAGTAGTTGTAGTGGAGCCTAGTCTGCCTTATGACCTTCACTGCCCTGAATGCAACTTACTCATGTTATGAAAGAGATATAATACCAGGTCACTTCAGAACTAGATAAACTAAGGATGAATTCATCTAACTGAAGATGAATAGCTCCCCCCAAGTCCAGCTCTCTGCCCACCCTGCCTCTACTTCTTTGACTCCTGTTGCAAGAGGGAGTTTGAATATAATTCAAGACAGTGCTCCTTGTACCAGAAAATTCCTTCGTTTGAGGATTCTGGTGGGCTTGCCCATAGTCTGTTAGGAAACAGAAATTTGAAAACTATCTAAGAGTAAGGGGAAAAAAATGAAAGGAATGGAGATAGTTCGATATGATAGAAATAACAGTGAACTGGATATTAGGAAAACAAGACTCTGATCAAGGTTCTGCAGGTAACTACGGTGATCTTGGACAAATAAGTTCATCTCTCTGTCTCTCACATACCTTCCAGCTCAGTCATGTGATTCCAGGGTTGCCACAGGGTAAGAAGAGGTTCTTAGTAATGATTTAGGTCAGTGCTTAAATGTTGTGTTTGGTGAAATTTTAAATGGTGTTGGGTCAGAGATTGAGCATAACCTGTGAAAACATAAATGACTTTTAGGTGCACTGAAGCTTGCAGTATGATAACACTGCAGGTAAATAAAAAGGAAGAAGAGGGAAGTAAAATTAGGGCAGTTTGGTTGTAAGAAATATGGGAAAGGAGACCAAAAGATTACATTTGAGTAAAAGAAAAAAGAAAAGGAGTAAAAGCGCTCAGACACCTACCTGTAGGTGGGGCCTGCAGCCACTTGTCTGGGGGGCCACCTCCACTCCAGCACTTTGATCAGCACCCACGTCCTTGTCTTTATCAATGCTCAGCAGTATTTCTATAGCCATATACTTGCTCATCAGGTCAAATATCCTATACATGCAAGGAAAAAAGTAGTAAATTGAAGGTTTCCCTTGCTTTCTGGGAGATTAGCACAGGGATCTAATTAGGAGTGTGTGTGATTTTTCTGTCCTTATGACTCTTGATTCTCCATTAACAAGCTCTTCAGCTTCACTCTCCTCCCTAAGAAACTAGACAGTGGAGTTTTAGTTGGTATATGCCTAGGGGAAAGTTGTTCCTATTTGAAGGAGTCACATAGCCTGCTGGAGCCTGTTAGACGAAGGGCACAAGCTTCACTGCCGCTCTCGATGTGTCATGTGAGTAATACAGGATGTTGATTTCAAGAACCATCTGGATTGAAGACAAGCCAATAAATTCATTTCAGTGAACTAGTAATTTTTTTTTATAAGCCTGGCTTTTGATTCTCTTTTGGAATCCCATTCTTTGAATTTAGGATCATTGGAGAAGGAGTTGGGTTGGCTGTAAGGCATGATAATTCACTTATTAAGCACTGGCTAGACCAAATAATAGTAGTGGCCTGCTGTGACATGCACTATCTTATTTGAACAAAGGACTCTGTGAGGCTGATGGAAGGGGGAAATTAGTTCTGCTAGGGGAGCATGGTCCCTGCAAGTTCTAGTTGGGGGAAGTAAGGGCAGCCCTCCTAAAGTTGGAGCATGTTAGCTGGGTCTTAGCTGGAGAAGAGAAGACACGAGTTCGAGGCAGGGAGATTACCATGGACAGAGAAAAAAGTGCTTGATTTATTCAGAATCCAATCAGTAATCCAGTGTGTTTGGGGTTTAGGATTTGTAGGGAAAAGTTACAAGGCAAACCCTTGGAAAAGGGGTAGGTTAAAGGTAGACTATGAAAGATGTTGAATGTTGTGCCATGCTGGGGAGTTGAACTTGATTCAGTAGGTAAGAGAGAGACACTGAAAGTTTTTTGTTTAATTGAGGTTTAATTGACATCTAACATTATATTAGTTTCAGGTGTACAGGATGATTCCATATTTGTATATGTTGGAAAATGATTACTACAATAAGTCTAACATTTGTACCATATATAGTTACAGATTATTTTCTTGTGATAAAAACTTTTAAGATCTCTCTTAGCAACTTTCAAATATGCAACCACAGTATTATTAATTTTTTTTAAAGATTTTATTTTTAGACCGCATGTGCATGAGAGAGAGAGAAAAAGCAAGCAAGCACACATGCGCTCACAGGGGCAGAGGGAGAGGGAGAAGCAGACTCCCTGCTGAGCAGTGAGCCCAATGCAGGGATCAGTCCCAAGACCTGGGGATCATGACCCGAACTGAAGGCAGACACTAAACCAACTGAGCCACCCAGGCTCTCTGCAGTACAGTATTAACTATAGTCACAATGCTGTACATTATGTCCCCGTAGCTTATTCGTTTTATAACTGGAAGTTACCTTTTAATCCCCTTCACCCATATCCCAACCCCCTCTCTGCTGACACCTCTGGCAACCACAAGTCTGTTCTCTGTAAGAGCTCAGTTTTTTGGAATTTTATTTCACTTAGGAAAATGCTCTCAGGATCCATCCATGTTGTTCCAGATGGCAAGATTTTGTTCTTTTTAATGGCTGAATAATATTTCATTGTATCCATATATATTACATTTTCTTTCTACATTCATCAGTCAGTGGACACTTAGATTGTTTCCATGTCTTGGCTATTAAAATAATGCTGCAGTGAACACGGAGGTGCAGATATCTTTTTGAGTCAATGTTTTCATTTTTTTCAGATAGATACCAAGACATAAAATTGCTGGATCATGTGGTAGTTCTTTTTTTTGGGGGGTGGAGGGTAGTTCTATTTTTTAATTTTTTAGGAAACCTCCAAAAGTTTTTTTTTTAATATTTTATTTATTTATTCATGAGAGACAGCGGGAGAGAGGCAGAGACACAGGCAGAGGGAGAAGCAGGCTCCATGCAGGGAGCCTGATGTGGGACTTGATCCCAGGTCTCCAGGATCAGGCCCTGGGCCAAAGGCGGCACTAAACCGCTGAGCCACCAGGGCTGCCCTCCAAAAGTTTTTAAACATGATTAGATCTGCATTTTAGGAAGATCATTGCAATGTTTAGGAAGATATTCTAACAGCCCCATGGAGTATGGATTGGAATGTGCAAGACTGCAGTCAGGAAAATGAATTTGGAAACTATTGTAATATTCCAGTGAAAAAAGCAAGACACATTACCTTAATTCAGGTGCTCATTATCTCTTGCTTGCTGTTAACTTCTACAGAAACTGCTGCTTGGGAGCTTTTATCATAGTCATTTCAAGGTGAAGAGCTGCTGTCCTTTTTTTTTTTTTTTTTTTCTTTTCTTTCTTTTTTTTTTTTTTTAAGTTCATTGGTGCTTTAATTTTGTTTTCTTTCTCTAATTTTTAAATAGGTGACAGATTTCCAAAGGTCAAAAATTCGAGTTTAGAAAGTATAAAGAAGTCTTCTTCCCATCTCATCCCTAATGCCAATTTTTCCCTCCTTAAGATACCACTGTTTTTAGTTCTATATGAATCTCTTTAGAGATTTTTAATATATATACAAGAAAATATTAATCTATAGTTTTTCCTTCCATATATTTTTTAAAGATTTTATTTATTTATTAATGGGAGGCACAGAGAGGCAGAGACATCGGCAGAGGGAGCAAGCTCCCTATGGGGAGTCTGATGTGGGACTTGATCCCAGAACTCTGGGATCACAACCTGAGCCACCCAGAAGTCCCTCTTTCCTTCCTTCTAACAAATATGTATGCAGACATACTATTCTTGCATTTTTCACTGGAGTATTATACTCTGAATGTCCTGAGTGTCAGAATGTCCCATAATATGGATTTTACAGATTCATCCCTGCAGTGTAGTTTCTGTGTTCTTCTGTTTCTTTAAATTGGTCATTGGATCAAGGCAGGCACTATCAGATTTAAGTAGTTGTTTGCTTTTTTTGTTTTTGAAGACTACTTCATAGGTGTCCTTCCACCAGGGGGCAGATAATATCAGGTTCTCATTTTTTGTGTGTGGCTTCTTGTGCTTCCTTGGTTACATATTTAGCATTTTAATTTTTGCTCAGCTTGGAGTTTGATTTGGTGTATGGTGTGAATATTGGTTCTAAATTTATCTTTTTCCAGTTGGCTGTCAAGCTATACAAACAACATATATTGAATGGTCTTTCCCCACTGATTTAAGATGCCATTTTAAATTAATTAAATTCCAAAATGTATTTGGATTGATTTTCTGGACTTTCTGTTCTCATATGAATCTGTGTATTCATGCAATAGTTTCATGCTGTTTTAATTATTGAGAGTCTGTAAAACATCTTAATATCTGGTAGGACTATCTGGTTTTGCCTTATTACTCTCCTCTTCAGAGATTTTCCTACTATTTTTACTGGAATTGCATTTGACTTCTAGATGAAGTTCAAGAGAATGATGTCACATTTTCCTATCCAAGACCATGGTGTGCCTTTCCGTTTGGTCCCTTGCTTGTCCCTTAGAAGTGTCTTGAAGTTTTCTTCCTATATTCCTTCATTTTCCTAGTAACTTTACTCCTTGGGATTTTGTTGTTTTGGCTGTTACTATAGTTGAGATCTTTTCATCTATTATATCTTTAGTTTACTGTTTCTGAAAGCCTTATTCATACTCAATCAGACTTATTGAATAATGTTCAGTTTTAGTAGTTTTTTTTTTTTAATTTTTTTTTTTTTTTTTTTATTTATTTATGATAGTCACACAGAGAGAGAGGGAGAGAGAGGCAGAGACACAGGCAGAGGGAGAAGCAGGCTCCATGCACCGGGAGCCCGACGTGGGATTCGATCCCGGGGCTCCAGGATCGCACCCTGGGCCAAAGGCAGGCGCTAAACCGCTGCGCCACCCAGGGATCCCCAGTTTTAGTAGTTTTTTAGGTGACTTTCTTGGGTTTTTCATCGTATCATCTATAAGTAGTGATGGTTTAACCTACTCTTTTCCAGTCTTTTATTCATCATTCCTTTCCATTGTGTTGACTAAACCTCCCACTTCTTTAATCCTGATTCAAACCTGTTTTTTTCCTCAGTTGCTAGTACTGTTTTATCATATATTTGCTTTTGTCTTAAACCGAGTTTTTTTCTTCATTACCTGACAGCAGATGACATACAGGTTTCCTTTGCCCTGGAGCTGAAAGCCAGGTATCCTTAAAGTTGGTATCAGATTTGGTTTATTAAGTGTCAGAGGATATACACCTTAGGCCATAAAATATCAGTCTTCCCCTTAGGCACATTCTTATTCTTGTAAGATAAATAGCTCTTCATTTGTGATCTTCTCTCAACATTGTAATTTTTTTTGAATAAAAGCATCTTGAGTGGGTATTAATCTTCTTTATCTTTCTCCTCTTGATCTTCTTTTCTCTTCCCTCTATTTGTCCCCGCCTTCCTCAACCCTCTCCTTCTTTCTTCCCTTTTATTTCTCTCTTCTCTCTCTTCCATCTTTCTCTTGTTCCAGGTACCCTTTATTTTTTGTATTATATTTGATTTTGAGTCATGAGGTGATTAAATTCTCCTTAGAAAGGAAAAATCTTACAGCTAGATTTACCCTTTATCAGGTAGAAATATTTAGGACTTTCCTTTAGTTCATCATTGTTAAATGGAGACAATTCTCTTCCTCTTCCTCTGCCCCTGCCCCAACCCCCTGTCCCGTGTGAGAGTATGCATACTATCCCTCCTATAATAAATATAGCTTAAAAAGATATATATATATATATATTTAATGATTTGGTGAACTAAACTAGACCAGACTGCTGTCATTTCAATGCTTGTGTTTCCCCAAGATTTGTATGTTGAAATTCTAATGCCTAAGGTGATGGTGTTAGAGGGTGGGGCCTTTGGGAGGTGACAAGGTCATGAAAGCAAAGCTTTCCTGAATGGGATTAATGCTTTTATAGAAGACACTCGAGAGAGCTCCCTGGCCCCCTCCACCATGTGAGGACATAATAGGAAGTCTGGAGTCCAGAAGAGGGCCCTCACTGGACCGTACTGGCACCTGATCTCCAACTTCCAGCCTCCAGAACTGTGAGAAATAAATTTCTATAGTTTATAAGCCACCCAGTCTATGCTATTTTGTTATAGCAGCCTAAATGGACTAAGACACAAACCATTCCATTAAATCACTTTTTTTTTTAATCTAGGAATTTCAGCATGAGATTGTTAGTGCATTTATTTATTTATTTTTAAAGATTCATTCATTCATTCATTCATTCATTCATTCATTCATGATAGACATAGAGAGAGGCAGAGACACAGGCAGAGGGAGAAGCAGGCTCCATGCCGGGAGCCCGACGCGGGACTCGATCCCCAGACTCCAGGATTGTGCCTTGGGCCAAAGGCAGACGCCAAACCGCTAAGCCACCCAGGGATCCCTGAGATTGTTAGTGCATTTAGACCACTTTCCAGTTCTAGCTTTCTCCTGTAGGAGGGCTGCTGAGAATGCAAAGAGAAAAGCAGGTACAAGAGCTACAAAATCAACTTTCTTAGCTCTTTTGTGTTAGCTCAATTAACCTCCATTCTTTAGTGGCCCTAGAGGGCTATAATGTAACAAATTTCATTACAATGATTCTGAGTCAGCAAAAAATGCTTAAAATGTGTTTAATATACCCTGTTCCAATGACAAAATTTATGATGAAATGCATTCAAGAAAGGATTCCACTAAAAATGATAAACATAATGTGAAGGATATACTTTTGTTAACTCAAAAAATCTACTGCTTCCTTATAGTCAGATAAGCAAGTTGTTGCTGTAATTACTTTACCTGACTGTCATACACTGACAACTCGTTCTCTGCCTGCCCTAACGTTTCTTTTCTTTTTTTTTTTTTTTTTTTGCCCTAACATTTCTCATGAACACGAGCATTAGTAAATAATCTTAGATAGACACAGTACACAGGTGCCAGGAAATTTCAGTTCTAGGAGATAAGAGGTAAAATAATCTCAGCTTCACATATAAATACACTAAGAATGATCAAGTGATGGGGTTATAGACCAAAGCAATGGATTGTCAGTAACAGAATGAAATGTTCTGGCCTCCCTGAATCTGTGGACAGCTTCTGAGTCTCCCTTGCCAAAGATTGCTTTGTGATCTCTATAAAAAGCGGAACCAGATTTTATAGCAGAGGTGGGCAAATTTCTTTAAAGGGTCAGATAGTGAATATTTTAGGCTTTGCAGCAGCAGCGACTCAACTCCATCTTTGTAGTACAAAAGTAGCCATAGGCAGGGCTTAAAAAAATGCATGTGCCTGTGTTCCAATAACACTTTATTTACAAAAGCAAATGTGGGCTGGGCATTGTCTTAGAGAATTACCTGGATTTTAAAAATGTACTTCTATATCCCATGATCAGCGGCAGGTGTCTTATATATATCATACCTACCAATTGTCCTCCAGAAGGTAACTTTTTTAGGTCAGAGCTCACACTCTTTCACTTTTCCTCTCTTCCTTTCCCTTTCTCTGTCTCCTGGGAGCAATTTAATGTCCACCTAGAGCTCATTCCTGGCCCACTATTGAAGCTAGTCTTCTTTATCAAGTAGGACATGTATATGGAGCATCAGATCAGCCTTGCTGCTTGTTCAGCTTTCATTGTATACCTAGTTTCAGGAGGTAGCTCCCTACCTTGGAGCCTTCCTGGTACCCCAGTTCCTTTAAGACTGAAACTCTGCCTTATTTTCCTAACCCTAGTTATCTTGATGACCATGCCCTCCTATGATGCTAGGTACGGCACTGAAACAAAAACAAAAATCATCTGTTTTTGCTATTGAGTGCCTCCTCTGTGCTATATACTAGTACATGTTCATGAGTAAAGGTATATTATATCATGCTTTACCACTGAAGGATTTGGTCTTTAACAGGAACAAAATTTCAACACATTGAACAAATATAAAATAACTGATGTGGTGTAACAAATAATTTAACAGTTATGGTTTACTGCAAATTATATTGAATATAATGAAATGTCAAAACGTGCGGTTCAGACATGAATTGCTGTTAATGGAAGATTATATCTGTCAGACATTTGTACTGAGCCTTGAAGGCTGTATAGAATTTGGTGGAATGAAAAGGAAAAAAGGATATTCTGGGTGATGGTATTGTTTTTGAGCAAGGAGCTAGTGTGTATTGGACAGAAGTGTGAGAGAAGGTTAAACAGGAGAAGGCACCAGATAGGGAGGAAGTGAAAAGCCACGTGGAGGCTGTGGTGGTATTTATCAAAAGGACATTAGGAAACATCAGATAGTTTTATATGTGTTTTAGTAGAAAGTAAGATGTAATAGAAGAATGATGGACTAAAAACTTGAAGTTTGAGTTTTTTTTTTTTAAGATTTTATTTATTTATTCATGAGAGACAGAGAGAGAGAGATAGGCAGAGACACAGGCAGAGGGAGAAGCAGGCTCCATGCACGGAACCCAATGTGGGACTTGATCCGGGGTCTCCAGGATCACGCCCTGGGCTGAAGGCAGTGCTAAACTGCTGAGCCACCTGGGCTGCGCGAAGTTCAAGGTTCTTGTTTCACCTGGCCACTTATTAACCATGAGATCTTGGAGTCATCACTCACAGTCTTACAGCATAATTTTCTTTTTTAACTTAAATTTCAGTGAACATACAGTGCAATATTGGTTTCTGGAATAGAATTCAATGATTCATCACTTATATGTAACACCCAGTGCTCATCACAACAAATGCCCTCTTTTTTTTTTTAATTTATTTTTTAAAAAAGATTTGAGAGAAAGTGAGTGCACATGTGAGCATGTGTGAGAGCAGAGGAAGGGCAGAGGGAGAGGCAGAGAGAGAGAATCTCAAGCAAACTCCACACTGGACATGGAGCCTGATGTGGGACTTGATTTCACGACCCTGAGATCATGACCTCAGCTGTAATCAAGAGTCAGACAGTCAGTCGAGCCACCAAGGTACCCCACAAATGCCTTCTTTAATACCCACTACCCATCTACCTCCCTCCATCAATCCTCAGTTTGTTCTCTATTGTTAAGAGTCTTATGGTTTAGGGGTGCGTGGGCTCGGTTGGTTAAGTGGCCAACTCTTCATCTCGGGGTCATGAGTTCAAGCCCTCCATGCTCAGCATGGAGCCTACTTTATAAAAGAAAAAAGAAGAGTCTCTTATGGTTTGTTTCCCTCTCTCCTTTTTCCCCTCCCCATATGTTCATCTTTTCTTTCTTAAATTCTACTTATGAGTGAGATCATGTGGTATTTGTCTTTCTTTGACTGACTTATTACACTTAGTATAATATACTCTAGCTCCATCCACATCATTGCAAATAGCAAAATATTCTTTTTGATGGCTGAGTAATATTCCATGGTATATATATATATATATATATATATATATATATATATATATACCACATCTTCTTTATCCATTCATCAGTTGATGGACATTTGACTTTCCTTCATAGTTTGCTTATTGTTAATAATGTGGTGCATAAGTTTCTTTATCTAAGTCCAGTAGCAAGTACACATCACAGAGATGTCATGAGGGTAAAATGAGAAAATAGATGTGAAAAATACTTTGAAAGTCATAAAGTCTTCTACAAATGTCAGAAATTATGATGACATTATGACAGTGGTGACACAGGAAGAATAAGCTTGCAAGTGTGACCAAATGAATTATAATGGGAGAAACTGCACACAGAACAAGCTTATTCAGTAGCGTGTGAATCAACAGAGGAGGGCTTGTGCTATGCTGTGTGTGGACTACCAGTGGAGGAAATAACTTCAACACAATAAAAAATTCACAACAAAACTTCACTGAACATATGCCCTGATCCTTTCTTACTGATACAAATGCCACCTCATGATGATCATCATATGCACCAGTTCTAAAAGTATTGCACCCTATTTTATGAATATAGGGAAGGCTGCCTTTTTATAAACTCAGCTTGGGGTAAGACACATACCAGAATTTGGAAGCTCATTTTCATCCCTCTTGCATCCATTGATGTCCCTGCTCTGTGATTCCATTCTGGATTTTTAATTCTGTCTCTCCAGTACTCAGTTCCTTCATAATGATGGAAAAACAACTACAGGGAAACACTTTGAGCAGTTACTGCCAGCACTAAAAATATCTTTTGGAAAAAAGAAAAACATGTCCTTGTGTTTGCTCCTGCACTGGGGGTTTACTGCTTATTATTTCTTCATATCTCTTATCTTCCCTTTAAAGCCTGAAAATAGTCTGCTTCCCTTCCCATCTGTTCACCACATTAATTGCTCTGGGCAGGAAGAAGTTTCTTCAGTCTTAAGACTTTTTCCTGCTTTTGGTTTTAAGTCCATTACATACCCAGGTGCTTTATTATTTAAGTTCTTAATCTACTCCTTACTGGTACTGGGAAATGTCCTTGGTGCCACTGAGGAGGTTAGGCATGGAGACTGAGATGATCCTTAGCTCCTTTCATAAAAAGCATGTATAGCATTTTCTATATATAATTAACTTTGGGTTATAATCTGGCCTTTTCCAATTGAATAGCTATTGTATATCAATTCTTTGATTTAAAAAAAAAAAGATGTTCTGAGCACTGCTATCTGTCTGTGCTGGCCTGGGTGGGAGACATAGGGGTGTAGAAATTGTTACTGTGTTTGGAGAGTATCAGGTCCACTTGAAAAGCAGTGATGTGTTGGAAAACATTAGACTCCAAATCAGAAAATTTGATTCTGTAGCTAACATGCTTTATGGCCTTGCTTCAGCTTCTTTTTCCAGAAAATGAATGGATTGAATTGGATCAGTGGTTTTTAAACAGTATCTCTTAAAGATTCTTGACATTTCAAACCTATTCACTTTAGAGGACTCAGCAGACAGGGCTCTGATTCCCAAGCCTCTTTAAAATGCTCCCAGTGTCTCACTTGTATATATTAAGTTTGATGTGAAATTTCAAATAAAGGCTTCCAGAGCCAAAAATATTTGAAAGCAAGTGGACCAGAGGAGTCCTATCATTTTTTCCAATTCTTATTTTCTGTGAGTCTAAGACTTTGCCACAAAGTATAAGAACATATATAAACACGGGCTAGGTAGGTGACATAGAATTCTGTATTAGTCATTCAACAGTCCTTCACAAAATTCCTTGCAGATTGGAGAATGTCATAGCTTCTGAACATCATAACTGTCTTCTCTTTGGTACTCTGTGGGTTTGGATCAAAATGTATATGAGAGGTAATATGCTCAATAGTCCTAGAAAATAGAGAAAAGTTGAAAAGAAATTGCTGATAGCTACTCCCCTTAGAAACAGTCACTTTTACATTTCTGATTTGTTTTCTTTCCAGGTCATTTTCCTGTGTGCCATGATAGTTTAACATAGTTTTTGGGGGTTCCTGGATGGCTCAGTCAGTAGGGCATGTGACTCTTGATCTCAGGGTCATGAGTCTGAGCCCTATATTGGGCATAGAGTTTACTTTAAAATTTTTTGAAAAATTAAAAAAACAGAAAACCCCATGTAGTTTTGAATATATGTAGTTTTATATCCTGGCTTTTTGTTTAATCTTAGAGTGTAAAGGTTTTCTCAAGTGCTATTTCTGTCCTTTTTTTGAATGATATTAAAACTCCCATTGCCTGTCTTCTAGAGATGAACGTATGCATACCCTAGGAACCAGCAGCTCTGCTCTTAACTAAGTATCTAACAGATATGCATGCATATATTCACTGGAACACCTGTTCTGAAATGTTATAGGAGTAATACTAATAGTGGCCTCAAACTAGAAACTACTAGGATGCCTATATGTTGAAATAAATATACGGATTCATACAAACAATGCAAAACAGCAGTAATAATTAACAATTCACAACTAGGCCCAAAGCCAGATACAAAACAGAGGATGCTCCATGATTCCATTAAAAAGTATAGGAAAAACTGGGACACCTGGATGGCTCAGTCAATTAAGTGTCCAACTCTTTTTTTTTTTTTAAGATTTTATTCATTTATTCATGAGGTGGGGCAGCTGGGGCAGAGACACAGGCAGAAGTAGAAGCAGGCTCCATGCAGGGAGCCTGACGCAGGACTCAATCCTGGGTCCCCAGGACCATGCCCTGGGCCAAAGGCAGCACCAAACCGCTGAGCCACCCGGGCTGCCCGAAGTGTCCAACTCAGCCCAGGTCTTGATCTCACAGTTGTAAGTTCAAGCCCTGCTTTGGCCTCCACGCTGGATGGCATGTCTACTTAAAATATATAAGAAAAACCTATCTGTGCTATTTTAAATCAGTATAAGGGAGCTTAAGAAAAACTTCTAGATGCTGCTATTCTTTGATATCTTGATCTGGGTGCTGGTTGCACATCAAGCTGTACACTTAAGATATGTCCACTTTTTGTATATATATATTGTACTTTAAAAATTTGAAAGAACCCCTATAGGGCACCTGGGTGGCTCAGTCAGTTAAATATCCAACTCTTGGTTTCTGCCCAGGTCATGATCTTATGGTTGTGGAATTGAGCCCCGGAGTCAGGCTCTGCACTCAGTGCAATCTGCTCCAGATTCTCTCTCCCTCTCTCTCAAATAAATAAATAAAATCTTAAAAAAAAAAAAAAGGAAAGAATTTCTATAGTTTTCTAAATTATACATGATTCACTATAATAGTAAAGTGCTGTTGAGTACCTTAAGGATTTGATCATATTTCACTCATAAAAGTAGAATTGAATCTCTTATGAATCCATTTATTAAGCTACCCCTTGGATATACTTCAGTGTCAGTCTGTACTTCTCCATTATAGTACTTACCACACTATAATTTTCTACTTCTTTTTCCCCCATTAGACCAAAAGTTTGCTGGAGGCAGGAACTTTTTTTAAATTTAATTTTAATTTATTTATTTTCTTATTTATTGAGAGAGAGCACTAGCAGTGGGGGGCAGGGACAGAAGAAGAGGGAGAGAGAGAATCTCAAGCAGGCTCCATGCGGGGCTCAATCTCACAATCCTGAGATCATGACCAGAGTTAAAATCGAGTCATATGCTTAACTGACTAAGCCACCCAAAGACCCCTTAATTTTATTTTTAATTGAAGTATAATTGACATACAATATTATACTAGTTTCAGATATACAACATAGTGATTTGACAATTACATACATTGTGCAGTGCTTTCCATGATAAAGTGTAGTTATTGTCTGTCAATCTACAAAGTTATTGTCACCTTACAATATTATTGCCTATATTCTTTATGCTATACTTCTCATTCCTGTGAATTATTTATTTTATACCCCTTAATCCCTTTAAATTTGTACCTCTTAATCCCCTTTATCTATTTTATTTATTTATTTATTTTTTAATTTTTATTTATTTATGATAGTCACAGAGAGAGAGAGGCAGAGACACAGGCAGAGGGAGAAGCAGGCTCCATGCACTGGGAGACCGACGTGGGATTCGATCCCGGGTCTCCAGGATCGCGTCCTGGGCCAAAGGCAGGCACCAAACCGCTGCGCCACCCAGGGATCCCCCCTTTATCTATTTTGTTCATTCTACTACCCCATCCCTTCTTGGCAATTACGAGTTTGGTCTCTGTATTTTTGAGTCTGTCTCTGTTTTGTTTTTTAGATTCCACATGTAAGTGAAATTGCATAGTCAGTCTCTGTCTGATTTATTTCACTTAGCATAATGTCCTTTAGGTCCATCCATGTTGTTGTTGCATATGGCAAGATTTTATTTTTGATGGCTGAGTAATACTCTATTATATATATATATATATATGTATGTATATATATATATCACTTTTTTATTCATCTGTTGATGGACACTCATCTGTTGATGCTTCTATATTTTGGGTATTGTAAATAATGTTGCAGTAAACATAGGGGTGCATGTATCTTTCTGAAATACTTTAGGTAAATAGCCATGGAATTATTAGATTGCACGGTATTTTTACTTTTAATTTCCTTAGGAACTTCCATACTGTTTTCTATAGTGGCTGCAACAATTTGTTTCCACCTACAGTGTACAAGGGTTCTTTTTTTCTCTGCATCCTTGCCAATATCTGTTGCTTCTTATCTTTTTGATACTAGTCTTTCTGACTGTTGTGAAGTGATAACTCATTGTGGTTTTGATTTGGCTTC
This sequence comes from Nyctereutes procyonoides, assembly GCF_905146905.1. Lineage (NCBI taxonomy): Eukaryota > Metazoa > Chordata > Mammalia > Carnivora > Canidae > Nyctereutes > Nyctereutes procyonoides. Next base: position 6,665,382 of record NW_026575021.1, on the reverse strand, counting down.
CTTGATGATTAGTGATGTTGAGCATCTTCTCATGTGTCTCTTGACCACCTATATATGTCTGTCCTCTTTGGAAAATGTCAGGTCATCTGCCCATGTTTTAATTTGGACTATTTTGAGTTTTTGGTGTCAAGTTTTATAAGTTCTTTGTGTATTTTGGATATTAATCCCTTATCAGATATATCATTTGCAGATATCTTCTATTTAGTAGGTTGCCTTTTCATTTTGTTGATGGTTTCCTTTACTGTGCAAACACTTTTTAGTTTGATATGGTCCCAATAGTTTATTTTTGTTTTAATTTCCCTTGCCTGAGGTGATATAAAGACAAATATTGCTAAAGCTGATGTCCAATAAATTATTACCTTAGTTTTCTTTTAGGAATTTTATGGTTTCAGGTTTCGCATTTAGGTCTTTCATCAATTTTGGGTTTATTTTTATGTAATGTGTAAGAGAGTGGTCCAGTTTCATTCTTTTGCATGTAGCTTTCCAGTTTTCCCAGCACCATTTATTGAAGAGACTGTCTTTTCCCTATTGTATATTTTTACCTCTTTTGTAATAGATTAATTGACCATATAAGTGTGGGTTTATTTCTGGGCTCTTTCATTGCACTGATAAATCTATTGCTGTGCCAGTGACTGCTTTCATTACTAGAACTATGTAATATATTTTGAAATCTGGAATTATGATACCTTGTGCTTTGTTCTTTTTCCCAAGATTGCTTTGGTATTTGGGATCTTTTGTGGTTCCATACAAATTTGTGATTGTTCTAGTTCTGTAAAAAATACCACTGGAATTTTTTTTTAAAGATTTATTTATTTATTCATGATAGAGAGGCAGAGACACAGGCAGAGGGGGAGAAGCAGGCTCCATGCTGGGAGCTCGACGCGGGATTTGATCCTGGGACTCCAGGATTGCTCCCTGGGCCAAAGGCAGGTGCCAAACCGCTGAGCCACCCAGGGATCCCCATACCATTGGAATTTTGATAATTATTGCATTGAATCTATAGATTGCTTTGGGTAGTATGGACTTTTTAACGATATTAATTTGTACAATCCACAACATGGCATATCTTTCCATTTATTTTTGATGTCTTCAGTTTCTTACAGTTTTCAGGATACAGGTCTTTCACCTCCTTGGTTAAATTTATTCCTAGGCATTTTATTCTTTTTAATGCAATTGTAAATAAGATTGTTTTCTTAATTTCTCTTTCTGCTGTTTTCTTGCATAGACATGCAACAGATCTCTATATATTGATTTTGTGCCATGTTTACTGAATTTATTTATTTATTTTTTAAAGATTTCATTTATTTATGAGAGGCACACACAGAAAGAGAAAGAGAGACAGAGACACAGGCAGAGGGAGAAGCAAGCCCCATGCAGGAGGGCCGCTGCGGGACTAGATCCCGGGTCTCCAGGACCACACGCTGGGCCGAAGGCAGGCGCTAAACCGCTGAGCCACCCAGGGATCCCCATGTTTACTGAATTTATTTATCAGTTCTTATAGTTTTTTGGTGGAGTCATTAAGATTTTCTATATATAATATCATGTCATTTACAAATAGTGACAGTTTTACTCCTTCCTTACCAATGTGATGCCTTTTTCTTTCCTCTTGTCTAATTGTTTTTGCTAAGACTTCTAGTACCTCTTTGAATAATAGTCATAATATTGGACATGTTTGTCTTGTTTCTGATCTTAGAGGAAAAGCTTTTAGCTTTTCACTATTGAGTATGAATTTTTCATATAAGGCCTTTCTTATGTTGACATATGTTCTCAACTCTAAGCCCACTTTGTTGAGAGTTTTTATCATGAGTGGGTATTGAAGTTTGTCACATGCTTTTTATGTATCTATTGAGATGATTATATGATATTTATCTTTTATTTTGTTAATGTGGTATATCCCAGTGATTGATTTATGAATATTGAGACATCCTTGCATCCCTGGAATAAATCCCACCTTTTATCATGGATGATACTTATAATGTATCACTGAATTTGGCTTGCTAATATTTTGAACATACATATCTATGTTCATCCAGGGAAATTTGGCTATAATATTATTTTTTTGTGGTCCCTTTGGTTTGTTGTCAAGATAATGTGGGCCTCAAAGAATGAATTTGGAAGCATTCCTTTCTCTACTATTTTTTTAGAATAGTTTGAGAAGAATAGGTATTAACTCTTCTTTAGATGTTTGGTTTAATTCATTTGTGAAGCCATCTAATCCTGGACTTTTGTTTGTTGGGAGTTTTTTTTATTACTGGTCCAATTTCATTATTAGTAATTGGTCTCTTCATATTTTCTATTTATTCCTGATTCAGTTTTAGAAAACTGTATGTTTCTAGTTTGTCCATTTTTTCTAAGTTGTTTTGGTGGCATATAATTTTTCATAGTAGTCTCTTTACTCTTTTTTTTTCTGTGATATCGGATGTAACTTCTCTTTCATTTCTTTTTTTCTTTTAAGATTTTATTTATTTATTCATGAGAAGCACAGAGAGAGAGAGAGAGAAGCAGAAACCCAGGGAGAGGGAGAAGCAGGCTCCATGCAGGGAGCCCAATGTGGGACTCGATCCCGGATCCCGAGTGGCTTGGGTCCCGCTCCAAGCCAAAGGCAGGTGCTCAACCACTGAGCTACCCGTGTGTCCCTTCTCTTTCATTTCTGATTTTATTTATTTGCATATTCTCTCTCTCGCTTTCTCATTTTTGATGAGTCTGGCTAAAGATTTATCAATTTTGTTGATCCTTTCAAACAACTAGCTCCTGATTTAATTGATCTGTTCTATTGTGTTTTTAGTCTCTATTTCATTTATTTTGTTTCTGAGCTTTATGATTTCTTTTCTTTTACTACTCACTTGGGTTTTGTTTGTCTTTTTTCTAGTTCCTTTTGGTGTGAGGTTAAGTTGTTTGAGATTTTTTTTTGTTTGTTTCTTGAGGTAGGTCTGTAACACTATATACTTCACTCTTTTTTTAAAGATTTATTTATTTATTTATTTATTTATTTATTTATTTATTTATTTATTTATTGAGAGAGTTATGAGAGAGAGAGAGAGAGAGAGAGAGAGAGAGAGGCAGAGAGAGAGGCAGAGACACAGGCAGAGGGAGAAGCAGGCTCCATGCTAGGAGCCTGATGCGGGACTCAATCCCGGGACTCCAGGATCGTGCCCTGGGCCAAAGGCAGGTGCCAAACTGCTGAGCCACCCAGCAATCGCCCTATACTTCACTCTTAAAACAGCTTTTGCTGCATCCCAAAGATTCTGAACTGCTATGTTTCATTTTCATTTATCTCCATATATTTTTTATGTCCTCTTTGATTTCTGCATTGACCCCTGATTGTTTAGTAGCATGTCATTTAGCCTTCACATGTTTGCATCTTTTTCCAGTTTTTTTTCTTATAATTAATTCTAGCTTCATAACCTTGTGGTTGGAAAAGATGCTTGATATGATTTTAATCTTCTTAAATTTATTGAAATTTGCTTTATGGCATAACTTGTGATCTCAAAGAATATTCCATGTGTACCTGAAAAGAATCGTATTCTGTTTTGGTAAGGAATGTTCTATATACGTCTCTTAAATCTATCTGGTCTAAAGTGTTGTTCAAAGCCAGTATCCTTATTGATTTTGTCTGGATGATCTATCCATTGATAGAAGATACAAGTGGGGTGCTAAAGTTCCTTACTGGCACTGTAATACTGTCAGTTTCTCCCCTTTCTATCTGTTAATAATGCTTTATATATTTTTTAGGTGCTCCCATTGTTGGGTGCATAGATACATAAAAATGTTATATCTTGTTGAATTGATCCCTTTATCAATACATAAAGCTGTTCTTTGTTTCCTGCTATAGTGTTTGCTTTCAAGTCCATTTTGTCTGATAAACAAGTATTGCTACCCTAGCTTTTTTTTTTTTTTTTTGCTTGTAAAAATCTCTTTATATCTCTTCATTTTCAATGTTTATTTGTCCTTAGATCTGAATTGAATCTCTTGTGGGCAGTATATAGATGAGTCTTGTTTTTTTTATCCATTCAGTCACTCTGTGTCTTTTGATTGGGTCATTTAGTGTATTTACATTTAAATTATTGACTGCCATTTGTTTAATTATTTTCTGGGGTTATTTTGGTAGTTATTCTTTCTTCCTTTCTTCTTTTTTCCCTTGAGCTTTGATGACTTTTATTCTCTTTATTCCTTTCTCTTTATGTTTTGGGTATCCTATTACAGGTTTTTAGTTTGTGGTTGCCATGGGGTTCACATATAGCATCCTGTGTATATAGCAGTCTGCATTAAGCTGATGGTCACTTAAGTTCAAACACATTCTGGAAGTACTACATTTTTACTACCCCCCTCAATGTTTTATGTGAATGACATAATACTTCACATTTTTAAATTTTGTATATCTCTTAACTAATTTTTATAGATATAATTCATGTTACTACTTATGTTTCTAATCTTCATATAGCTTTATAAATTATCTACTACCTTTACTGTATGTTTACTTTTACCAATGAAATTTTTTTCTTTCATAATTTTCATGAACTAATAATTTTCTTACTTCTAGCTATAGCCTTCCTTTTTTTTTTTTTCTTAAAGGAGTCCTTTTAACATTTTTTGTAAGGCCAGTTTATTGGTAATGAACTCCTTTAACTTTTTTTCCTTATCCTTGAAACTCTATTTCTCCTTCAGTTCTTCTTCTTCTTCTTCTTCTTCTTTCTTCTTCTTCTTTCTTCTTCTTCTTCTTTTTTTTCTTTTTTACGTAGCTTCACTCCGCATGTGGAGCACAATACAGGGCTTGAACTCACAACCCTGAGATCAAGGCCTGAGCTGAGATCAAGAGTCAGATGCTTAACTGACTGAACCACTCAGGTACCCTTCTCCTTCAATTCTTAATGATAACTTGCCAACTAGAATATTTTTGGTTATAGTTTTTTTTCCCTTTCAGTATTTTGACTATATTGTTCCACTTCCTTCTAGATTGGAAAGTTTTCTCTGAAAAACTCAGCTCATAGCCTTATGGAATTTCCTTCCTATTTACCTATTTGTTTCTCTCTTGCTGCTTTTATGAATCTTTCTTCATCTTTAACTTTTGACATTTTAATTATGTGTCTTGTGTCTTGATGTGGACTGGCTTGGGTTCATCTTGTTTGGTACTCTTTGCTTGGACTTAGATGTAGGTTTCCTTCCCCAGGTTAGGAAATTTTTCAGCTAATATTTCTTCGTATAAGTTTTCTGCCTCTTTTTCTCTCTTCTTCTTCTGGGACCCCTATAATGTGAATGTACATATATTTGATATTGTCCCAGAGATTTATTAGCCTTTTCTTACTAAATTTTATTTTTTTCCCCACTATTCAACTTGGGTACTTTCCACTACCCTGTCTTCCAGCTTGGTAATTCTTTCTTCTACATCCTCTGATCTGTTGTTGATTTAATCTAGTGTAGTTTTTTCATTTCAACTATTGTATCATTGAGTTCTGATTAGTTCTGGTTTTTTAAGTTTTTATTTAAGTAATCTCTACACCCAATATGGGGTTCAAACTCAAAACCCCAGGATCAAGAGTCACATGCTCTTCTGACTGAGCCAGCTAACTGTCCCTAATTCTTTTTAATATTTTCTATCTTTGTTGAAGTTTTCACTGAGTTTATCCACTCCTCTCTCAAGTCTGGTAAGTATCTTTATGACCATTACTTTGAACTCTTTATCAGGTAGATGCCTTATCTCCGTTTTGTTTAGTTTTTCTTTTTCTTGAAATTAGTCTTGTTCTTTCCTTGGAACATATTCTTCTGTCTCTTCATTTTTTTCAGTTTTTGTTCCTATAAATTAGGTGGAACAGCTACTGCTCCCAGTCTCAAATGAGTGGCCTTGTGTAGGAATGTGTTCTGTGTAGATTGCATGTGTCTGGCAACTTTGGTTGGCTGACTAGAGCTGGACTAGGCAGGGCTAAGAGATCCTGACATACCCTATATCCAAGCCACCCTAGGAAGACTGCTAGAGGTGGAGTTAGTGTGGGCTGATGCAATTTGTGCAGGGAGGGATAGCTAGGATGGGTACTGGCAGAGTGTTGTCTGATGTGGGCTTAGAGGCCCAGGGCTTACTGTGGTAGCCCTATCAGGCTGTTTAGAGCACCTAATTCTACTCCCCTCTGTGTTTTTAAAGGAGGAGAAGATAATAAACAGTGGTGCTCAGCAGAGCCTTTGACCCTGGAGACAGTGAGAGTTCCAGGAGTTTTCCTACTGTTTGGTAGATGCTCTACATTTGTAGGTGGACTTTCCTCTACTTATAGTTTCCCTTTAAACCGCTGTTTTGTTTTCTTTTGTTTTTTGCTGTGTCCCAGGTCGGTTGAATCTGTGCTTGGCCCTTCAATGATATTCTTCCCTTTTGTGGGTTGTAGGGTAAGGGTTGTATTCCTACCATTACCTTGTCTCCATTTCTCTTGCTCTTTTCTTTGTGATCTCTCTGTATTGTGTAGAAACTGTTTAATCAGCCCTCTGTTCTCTTCAGGAGGCATTGCTGTATATGTAGGCAGAGACTCAGTGTGTCCATGAGAAGAGATGGTTCAGGATGTTCCTTTTTTTTCTTTTTTTTCCCACCCAGGATGTTCCTTTGCTGCAATCTTGGGCCCTCAATTTCTGAAACATTGTCTTATATCCTTAGGACCTAGTGGGTACTCAAGTACTTATTGAGTGCACAGAATGAATAGTTCTTATGAGGAAGATAAGACTGTGAATAGGGACACTGTCCTGAGCTCCTAGTAGACATTTTCCTGTTTTATTTATGATCTGTCAAATTGATACCCTCCTTCAGAGTTTGCACACATTTTATACAGGGAATAGCTATAGCTAAAGAAATATCCTCTTAAAAAAAAGAAATATCTTCTAAACCACATTAAAAATAATGATGTAAGAACTAGAGTTAGAATCCTGTTAGAGCAGCACTCTACCTTATCCTTTGATAATCTTTTGTTTCTTGAATCAGATCATCCAGTAATTATGTATGACTGGATTATATCATCTGCCTTTACGTTGGTAATGTTAATCAGTATGGTCCCTATATCAATTAACTTAAATTCAACTTAAAAATATATAGGAAAATAAGGGATAAAAAGGAAAAAAAGAAAAATATCTTTCTTATATACCTAGGAAAAATCATTAGTGAATAATAATATAGCATGCTGGGAATATAAAACCAACACTGGAATCTCATAAGAGGCCTAGCCAAGCCACCACGTAAGCTACACAAATGACAACAGCAACATACATAACCACATCTTATATTAAGATGATAAAGTGCCAGAATGTTCAGTACAAATAGAAATTCATCATAGATTTCTAATTGTGTGCTATACAAATTTGGTATAAGAAGAGCTAAAAGAAGGAATGAAAATGGCTAATAAGCAAATAAACAATAAAAAAATGAGACTCATTAATAGATAAATATTAGCAAATTCAAACAAGGGTGAACATTTTTACCTACAAATCAGTTGATTTGTATGCATAAATAATGATATGGTATAGATAAATATAGTATCTCTTACCAATTGGCATTTTTCTGGAGTAAAATTTGCCACTGTATAAAACAGTATTAAAATCTGTTCTTTGACCCAGAAATTTTGTTTTTTATACTTTATATTCAAGCATCTGTAAAATTGAGGTTTCAGTGATTAATTCACTATAGAACATTTACTGAATAAACACTGTATCTCATAAATACCTAAGGATACACAAAGAAATTAGTAAGTATAATGGTATTTATTATACCTAGAGTAGTCAGATTCATAGACAGAAAGTAGACTAGTGGTTGCCAGGGCCTGCAAGGGAGATGGGAATGGGGAATCTCCATTTAATAGGTACAGAATTTCAATTTGAGATAATGAAAAGACTCTAGAGGTGAATGGTGGTAATGGTTGTACAATAATGTGAAGGTGCTTATGCCACTGGACTGTACACTGAGGTATGGTTAAAATGTAAATTTGATCTTACGTGTATTTTACCATAATGAAGAATATATAGTAGATGTGCAATAAATGTTTTTTGAATGCATAAATTGTTTAAGAATCAAGGGATTTGATAGGGTGAAGAAAAGGTAGGGGCAAAGGTGACTATAAGATTTAAAGATTTAAATGGTGCCATAGGTAGAAATGGTAGGGATGTTGATTGATTTGCTTTCATGACATAATTATATATGACATATATATTATATATGTCTCATATATATGATTATGATATGATATATATGTGTCATATATGATAATTATATATGACACATATGACTATATTATGTATATTCATATATGTATATATGAATATATATGCATGTATATATTTATGGATCACAAATATATATGACTGAAGTAGAAAAGTTTTTGTGGACAATTAGAACTTAGAAGATAAAGGCTGAAAATACAAACTTAGAAATTATCGTAGAGGTAATATTAAAGTGAAGGGAGCCCTCTGATTTCCTCCTAAGCACTACATAGGGGATTAAGCACATTATGCCCTCTGCTTTGCCCTCTGATCTTATTCATACGTTAGAGTCCTATTCTGTTTAAGGGCATGTTTCCAACAATTCATTGACATTTGTACACTTATGATAAAATTGACTTTTCAAGGTGTCTGCAAACTGTAGATTTTGAAATAATTAAAATGCCTCCCCTTACTTTCACTTGATAGAAAAAACGCAAGATTATGTTCTTGAAAAAATACAATGGGAATAGGGGTAGGAAGATTGTAAAAGCTCTTATTAATTCATAGCTGACCAGATGCCATGAAGCAATAAATCTCAAGGTATTTGTCAAGTCAAGGCTTTCATCAAAGACAGATGGGATATCTAAAGATGGAGCTGCCTGGATTTGCATAAACCAAAAGTTTGTTTATTAACAATGAAATATTATGGAACTTAGAAACTTGCATTTTGTGAGATGTCTAAGGAAGATTATTTTGAAGGTTACTTTTATTTCCTTGAAGGAACAAGAAATAGATTAGCATGTTTTATAGTGCTATAGACTCATATATCAGCTCACATCTCCACCAGTAAAGCTAAGTTCTTTGAGGATTGGAATTGCTTTTTTGAACAAAGGTATCAGTCAAACCACTTGTCCAGACCACTTGTTTAGAACTCACAATGGCACAGATACACAGTCTCTCTGGACAGTGGCAGCAAAGTAATAATTTGTTTGTACTTCAAGTGCTCAGTGTAGAAAAAATAGTCTTGTCCAGGTGAGTCTCTTCCACCACGCCCAAACTCACAAATGCTAATCATTGACACTGTACTGAGCTTTTAAGACAAAGGTCTAAGCAGCCATAAAGGAAAAGATTGATAGATTTGACATAAAACATTTAAGACTTTCGTGCTGCAAAATATGCCGTGAGAAAAGTTTAATGGCAAACAGAAAAAAATACTTGCAGCATATGACAAGTGATTTGTATCCTAAATATATGAAAAGTATATAACATTGAGACAGGTTTCTACCCATGAGAGAAAGATGGAGGGAGGAAGAGAAAATATGTTGCTGGTAAGGGTGCACAGAAATTGTTGGAGGGAATATGAATTGCTGTATCCCTTTTGGAAAGTAATCTAACAATGTATATTAAAATTTACTGACCTAGGAAGCCTACTGTTTAGAATTTATGTTATAGAAATAGAAGCATCAGTGCCTGAAGATATATGAACCAAGACATTTATTTTAGCATTGCTTGTAGTGATAGAAAAGAAAAATCTGGAACAACTTGAATACTCATCTATGGGAGAAAAATTTGAATAAATTATGGTAAGCTGTTAGGTAGAATGAGTTAAATCCAAATCTGTTACCTGGAGAAATATAATATGATATACATAATCTGTGGTAATTATGAGATGAAAAAGCAAATTGCAGAGTAATTTATAGAGTAAAATTTTTGTTAAAAAGAGAAAAACCCATATGCTTTAATGTCTTTGTACATATAAATAAATAAATAAATAAGAGCTGGGCATGAACCAATGATGAATATTCATGAACCAAAGAATATGAATGCTAACCTAGTTTTTACGTTAGAGGTCCATTTATTTGCACATAAGGTGCTATAAAAAATTATAGGAAAAATGGACCTTAGGTGCAAAGAATTAGATTAATTATAATTTTTGATTCATGACTTATTATCTTGTCAGTAAATGCATCACTTTTTGTGTTGCTGCCTTGTGATTGATTGTATGAATATAAAATATTTAATCGGGGATCCCTGGGTGGCGCAGTGGTTTGGCGTCTGCCTTTGGCCCAGGGCGCGATCCTGGAGACCCGGGATCGAATCCCACGTCGGGCTCCCGGTGCATGGAGCCTGCTTCTCCCTCTGCCTGTGTCTCTGTCTCTCTCTCTCTGTGTGACTATCATAAATAAATAAAAATTTAAAAAAAATATTTAATCAGGGATCCCTGGGTGGCGCAGCGGTTTAGCGCCTGCCTTTGGCCCAGGGCGCGATCCTGGAGACCCGGGATCGAATCCCACGTCAGGCTCCCAGTGCATGGAGCCTGCTTCTCCCTCTGCCTATGTCTCTGCCTCTCTCTCTCTCTCTCTCTCTCTCTCTCTCTCTCTCTCGCTGTGTGACTATCATAAATAAATAAAAATTAAAAAAAATTAATCAGTTCCCAGTTGCTGAACATTTTAGATGGTTTAAAAACGTTTGGTTTTATTAATAATGCTCTGTAGCTATTTTGGGGTATTTTTTAAAAAGATTTTTATTTATTTATGAGGGAGCGGGGGCAGAGACACAGGCAGGGAGCCTGACGTGGGACTTGATCCCGGGTCTCCAGATCAGGCTCTGGGCTGAAGGCAGCGCTAAACTGCTGAGCCACCCGGGCTGCCCCCACCCCCCCCTTTTTTTAAGATTTTTATTTATTTATTAAGATTTTTATTTATTTATGAGAGAGAGAGAGTATTTTTGTGTATTTTCTAAATATTTTCTTAGCACAGATTTCTAGAACTGAAACTGCTAGGTTAAAAGATAGCTGTATCTCTATGTATTTCTATCTATCAATATACATATAAATATAGATATAGATATCTTTTAACCCAGCAGTGTATATAATGTTCTACTTCTCTATTGCTACATAGCCAACTACCCCAAAACGTAGTACTTCTTTTTTAAAAGAGATATTTATTTATTTGAGAGGTAAAGAGAGACAGCAAGAGAGAACAGGAGCAGAGTAGGGAGTGAGAGGGAGAAGCAGGCTCCCCATTGAACAGGGAGCACAATGTGGGACTTGATCCCAGGACCCTGGGATCACAACCTGAGCCAAAGGCAGCTGCTTAACTGACTGAGCCCCCAGATGCCCCACCAAAACTTAGTACTTCTAACAACACTTATTTTACTCATGAATCTGTTAGACTAAGCATATCTTACTTAGGATAGCTTATTTCTGTTCCACTTGACATGGGCTAGGTTGGCTCCAGGGTGGGAGGCTGGAATCTTTGAAGCCTCTTTTACTCATGTGTGGTGCTATGGCTGGGAAGAGTCAACTAGTTGGGAGCTGGCACAACTTGGACTCCTTAGATGCCATTCTCTATTTGTATGTGGTCTTTCTACCATGTTGATTTGGAGGTAGCTAGACTTCTTCCGTGCAGCTTAGGGCTTCCTAATAGAGTGCCCAGGCAGTGTCACCTTTTCTAACAGCCTTGGAAGCCAGGCACTATCACTTCTACTCTACAGAACTGCCCAGGGCACATAGACTCCCACCTCTCAATGAAGGTGCATCCACATCACATTATAGGAAGAGCAGATGGGATTATGGATTATATATTGGTGTGGCTGTCTTTGAAAAATATAATCTGCATCATACTTTGTAAGACTTTTGATACATATTGCTAAGTAGCTACTCCAAATAAGGTACAATGATGAAAATGATTTTTCTTGAAACTGCTAAATAAGGATATATTTTTCCATCTTTGCCAATCTCATCTGAAAAGTTACTATCTCATTTTTTAATTTACTTTTTTGGTTACTCCTGAAGTTTGTTGGCCATTTGTGTGTGTGTGTGTGCGTGTGTGTGTGTGTGTGTGTGTGTGCGTGCACACTGCTGGTTCACATCTTTTGCAGAAATAATATAATCCAGTATCTGAAATTTGAATGAGAGTCTTAGAAAGCAAATAGTTCATATACCTATCCTTTTACCGATAGGGAGACTGAGTCACAAGAACCCCAAGTTCAAAGTTCTGTAAACTCAAGCAAAGCTTATGTCAGGTAATTCAGTACTTTGAATAGATACTACACACTTTGGGTAGATGGAGCAGCGATTAAAAATAATTTGTCATTGGGAACTGTAGTGGATGGGAAGTAATGTTCTGATAGAAGTTTTATAATAAGGAAGCCTGTCTCTGTAAAGAGGATCCTAACCATAGAGTACCCTTAGAGAAGCTTTTAGTAGTACTCCAAGTATATCCTCAACAAAACTGTATATGATTAACAAATGCCTTTTTGCTTCTACTTGCTCAGCAGTGAATCAAGCGATGCATTGTATCCTATATATACAGTGGTGCAGAGAACAGATTCTCTGCCTTCATGGAGCCTTTTCTCCCCTGGTAGTGATGGACATTAAGCAGTGAAATATATATAAAATATATAAAAGTAAGTTGCAATGAGTGTTGTGAAGAAAAGCATAGTGTGCGTGAGAGCACAAAGTAGGGGGTCTGTTTAAATATCCTTCAGAAAGTGACATTTCAGTTGAAACCTGCAAAATGAGTAGGAGGTATCTGGGCAAAAGTTAGGATTTTCGCTGAGGAAGCAAAAACCCAAAGAAAAGAGGAAATGTGTGTTTGAGGAACCAAAAGGAAACCAGTGTGACCCCAGGAGAGTGAGCAAAGATGAGGTTGGTGAGGCAGGCAAGGCCAGAGTAGGTGAGCCAATAATAAAGATTCTGGACCTTATCAGACTTACCTTGTTAAAAGATCCTTTAGCTACTCTGCTGAGAAAGGACTGGAGGTAGCTAAATGTGTGTAAGTGGATTACAGTCATCCAGCCAAAAACGAGAGTGTCTTGATCAGGTGTGCTGATGTGGATAGGCAAAATTTTGACAAATATTTTAAGGTAGGAGTTATTGGACTTCTGTTTCACATTTCAATACTACCCTTAATTCATTACATTTTGCAGGATGATGGTGTGTTCAGCCTTTTTCTTAGTGTCCTTTTCTCATTTCATCTCTAATATGTCAAAGTGACTTCAGTATGGTCATATGACTATCCTGAGTGAAATGTGGTTTTCTGATGTGATACTCCACTAGGCGAGGAAGGAAAAGATACCTTAGAAGATGTTAGAAGTTTTCTGATTCCTCTTTGGCTTCTTATCACTTCCTGAAGCAAGGGAGAAACAGCATGATGAAGACCTAGGGTTTCTCAGTGGAATAGAATTGAGTGAGTTTAGAGTAGTTTAGAGGGAAATGGGAATGATATCTAAGTCCTTTGTTTTTCAGATTTTATGTTCCTCATGGTTGTATCAAAACCTATTTTATCTGCTGCAGTCCTCTGAGAAAGAAATTCTTTGTCAGAAAAGTTGCTTTCCACACATCTTTGGCTAGCACCCTTATTTAATTCAATTGATTCAGATCCACAAACACCTATGTAGAACCTACTATGTATCAGACACTGTGTTGCACTGACATCATCCCCTTTATCCCTCACCACAGCCCTGTGAGATAGGTATCATCATGCTCAATTTACAGATGTGGAAATTGACCTTTAATGTAAAAAGTCAATATCTACTTTTTGTTTTCATCAAAGAATAACAGAGAACCATCAACACATCCCTTTCCCCCAAGTTTAGCCAAAATGAGCAATGGCCTAAATGCCATCTAAATGCATTTAAGCAGAACTGAACCTGGAGCAAATTCAAGTTATCTTAACAGCTTAAAAAATAAAGAAATTTAGAAATAAGATGGATACTGTCAGGCAAAATGGACCATTGTGGAAAAACCAAGTAAGCCACCATCAGAGTCAATTAGCATGCAGCTTTAGGATATCTTGGACCTCACCCCCACCCCTTGCTCCAGTCTCCTAATGTGTTAAGAACACTAGACCAAAATAAAAGGCCTCATGTTATATAATTACCTCAGAACTTACAGACTTCTGGAATACAAACACTTTTTAAAGGACAGATGGCCATCAGCTGTGCTGATGTTTATGTGTGAAATAAATCGGATGAAAGTCGCGAGAAATTTTTAAACCTACAACTCCATAAGGGGAGGAAAACTTTTTCCTTCTTCCCTTCTACATTCTTTGGCTGGTCTTATAATTAAATTGACATAAGCAAATTAACAAGAGAAAAGCAAATTCAATTTGGTACATATGGGAACCTATATAAATATGAGATTCAAACAAATGACCAAAACATGCAGCATTTATATCTTTCAGACAAAGAAACAACAAATCTGGTGAAGAATTGAAGGAAATAAAAAGAGAAGTTTGAAGTTTGGGCTTGGGGTAATAAATTAGTGAGGGAGTAACAAGTTTTGTTTATATAGTCTTCATGGCCTTGAATTCCCTATCTCTGGTGATAAGGATGCTTTCTGCCTACTTGTTAAAGAAAGCATACCTTTCACATGGGAGATTTATTTCCTGCTCTCAGGAAGACAAAGGATAGTCAGAGTGTCATTCTTGCACTGGCTGTTTCTTAAGTAACTTTAATTCGAAATAATCAGTATGCCAAAGCAGCATATTTTGCTCCCCTTCAACTCTTACTATAGAACTTTTTTAAAGCAATTAAATTCTGGGTATTTTAATTTCATTCATTTTTTTATTATTCATCCATGTATATGACCCAGGCATATATTAGGTTCTAAGAATACAGAACTGTACAGCATTATACTCATTTGTTAAATATGTATACCAAAGGTATATGAATAACATCATTCCCAACCTTAAGAAATGGTGAAGATTGGCAAGGGTATGGAAATAAATACCCTGATTAGAGATAGGCCAGAGATCTACCATAGCGTGTGATGATTGGGGAGGGGAGGACCTACACAGACTAGGTTGGGGAAGTAGGGTAACCCCAAGAGAGATTTCCTGGAGGAATAAATCAACTACACAAAAACCATCACTAAAGTATGTGTGTTTTATGTTTTACTCTGCCTCTTTCCTTTGCCAGCTTGGTCTCATAATTAAATTGACATATGGTTGGAAATCAACCTTAATCTTAAGCAGGGTGTGTAGGTGGCTGAGCTCAGTCACAGAGTTGCCCTTCCATTTAGCTGTGCCTCATCTTTAAATCTTTTTTTTTTTTAATTTTCATTTATTTATGATAGTCACAGAGAGAGAGAGAGAGAGAGAGGCAGAGACACAGGCAGTGGGAGAAGCAGGCTCCATGCACCGGGAGCCCGACGTGGGATTCGGTCCCGGGTCTCCAGGATCGCGCCCTGAGCCAAAGGCAGGCGCCAAACCGCTGCGCCACCCAGGGATCCCTGTGCCTCATCTTTAAAACGAAGATTCTTACATTTTGTCTTCTCCTTCAGCCCATTCCTCTGCATCTCGGAAACCTGTTCATACGGTGCCCACCTCCCACAAGAGTTCCATTAGTGCAGCTATGATTAAGTCTGTCTGCACATCCACCATGGCTTGGGATACATCCTGCCGCACTGTCAGCTTGATAAATGGATCTACATCATGGCAGCTGTGGTGGATGAAAGCAGTAAAGGAGCTCAGATCTTCCAGTTAGCAGTTCAGCCTATAAGTCTGTATTGGCGTCATTGCTGTTCTCTTCCATGTATCTGGTTGACATATGGAGAAGGGCAGACCATCACCCAAAATGCTCACAAAGTTTTCCTACCCTCAGTGGTTCTTCTCTCCAAAGTGACTACTCATTATAAGGCTTTTGTGTTTTCTGGGTCCATCAACTCCCATCTTTAACCTGGGTGGATTTCTGACCATTAAAGCCAAAGAGCCTTGTAAAACAAATACTCAAAGAACAAATTTATGCATCTTTTTGTCCAGCCAGCAATTCAGTGGCTTAATTTCCAAGGTAAATTTTTATTTCTGAAGTTTCATTTAATTGAGGCTTATAGAAAACATTTTCTGTGCTTGGCTCAGTTAATATTGAGTCACTAAGGGAAAGAGTGAATAAAAGTAACCAAGGTAAATTATCTCTCTCAATTCCTCTTTCCTTGATTTCACTGAGGAACTTTTATATCCAACTGGAAATTAGCATTTCCCTTATTCATTCAATAAGTGAATATATAACTAGCAACTGCTATGTTCCAGGCATGGTTTATAGATGCTAGGAATGTGAAGATAAATAAGACATGACCTTTGTCCTCCAGCAATTCAAAGTATAGTGGGAGAGACTGACAAATAAACCAGTGATTATAATATAATAAATGCTATTTATGGAGGAACACTGGATGCTGTGGAAATACACAGGTGCAGCACCTGATCAGTCTTTGGGAGAGCCTAGGAGGTAGTCAAGGAAGGCTTCTCATAGGAGCTGACAACTGAAATGAGTCTTGAAAGATCAGTGTGAGTTGGTCAGAGAAAGGAGCTGAAGAGGGCATGTTGTGTACATGTTGTAACATGAGCACAAATGAGAAAAGACAGTCTAGGAGCACCTGGGTGGCTCAGTCTGTTGTGTCTGCCTTCACCTCAGGTCATGATCTCAGAATCCTGGGATTGAGCCCCGTATCTGGGCTCCCAACTCAGAAGGGAAGTCTACTTCTCCCTCTCCCTCTGTGTCCTCTTTCTCTCTTGCTCTCTGTCAAGTAAATAAAAATCTTTTTTTTTTTTTAAGAAAAAGGCTAATTCTTTCATGCCAAATTAAAAGTTTTTATATCAAGTTTTATTCCCCAAAATTATCTTTCAGAATAAATAGAGTTGCCTTATATTTGGGTCTTTAAAACCCTCTTACACTATAGGGCACTCTTTTCTTTTACATTATTCTGAACCACAAATGATTGTTTAAGAAAGACACAATAACCTGGAATTACCTCTGTCAGTGCTGGTTTATATCCTTATAGAAGTCATTTGACAAAAGAAGCAAAGAAACTCAATATAGATTTACTGTAAGTATGGGAGGTGGTGGGAAATGACTTCACAACTGTAAGTCTTAGATATCATTGCAAATAAGCCTTTTAAAGATCACTTTAAAATGAAATGCAATTAGTGGTTACTTTGTGGAGATCGTGAATATATACCCACAGGATGAATGGAAAAATAAAACTCTTCTTATTTTAAGCAAATGAACATTTGTGGCTTGAGATAAAATTTCCAGTGATAACATCATGTACAGACAAAAAAATATCCATTTTCAAGGTAATAAAGCCATTTTCACTTGCTTCTTTTTCAAATCCCCTAAACAATAAAGAGAATAAGAAACAGAAATTCAGACTTCCATCTTTGACGATGTTAGGAGATGTATTTAACCCTGAACTGGATCTCGCCATGCAGGCATTCAAGGAATCCCTGAAAAGCTCAGAAATAAAGGTATCAGGGACCACAGGAGATAGGGGCCGGGTGGGAGAGCAAGAGGGTGGCTTTTAGGAGAAAGTCTGTCCAAAAGCAGTCTCTCCCAGCTCCCATTCCACGCAGACAATTAACTACGCCTCCTCTACCTCCAGGACGTCAACCGGAGTGCCACCAGACTCCGAGATGTCAGGCACAGAGGAGGTAGGAGTGAGAAGCCCTAATTTGTGCACTTGACGGTGATTACCAGTAGCCTGGATATGCCAAGCTACTGATTCGCTCCTAGAGAAAATGAATTATCCTGGAGAAAAATCTGGAGGTACTGACATCTGAGAGTCCCTTTGTATCAACAGACCCCTCTTGAGTTTTGGCAAGGAGCATGGCTGCCTAGAGACTACATTTTCTGGGCTCCTTTACAGGGAGGTTTAACCACTAACTAAATTCTTTTATCAGCAGCTTGAGCAGCTTCTTTTAGCTCACTTAAGAGAAAATTTGCCTGTCCTCCTCTTTTCCCTCACTCCTTCCAAGGGTAGGATGTGAATGTGCTGCTGAGGCCACCCCAGCCATGTGGGGAAGGGAGAGAGACTCCCTTGGTGGATGGTGGAGCAGCAAGGCAGAAAGAGCAACAGCTTGTCCAGCACTAACCATCAACTGTGGAATGTTAAAAGAGAAAGAAAAGAACTCCTTGACTTCTTTGAGCCACTGTATTTGGGGACCTCTTTGTTGTAGCAACTTAGCCTGTAACCTTCTAATACATTATGTATGTTAAAAACAACAAAAGAGACCAATGTCTCCTTTTGCCCAAATACTCTATAGTGAAGCCTACCAGTGCATATCATGTGCCAGCTTCAAAACAACTTTTTAGCACCTCATTATTAAATATGAATGGACAGCTAAGAAGCACTAGACGCTTGATTAAAGAAACCAGCATGAAAGGCAGAAACCAGAGTGAAGAAACAGGAAAAGGGAACTCAGAGGAATCAGAAACAATGCAAGGAGCCAAAGAAAACAGTTAAATCCTCAGTGGGATAAGAGAAAGAAACTGCCTACGTGAAAAAAGAGTAAGATGCTATTCATTCAGAGAATAAGAATGAACTCTTGGAATTTAATCATTTAGGAAGCAGGTAGTTCAACAAAAGTGTTGGACGATGAAATTAGAGATTTCCTAGAAGGTAAAATTAAAAAAAAAAAAACGATGGTCAATGGTGAGCAAAAATAAGAAAAATGTAGATTATTAAGTCCAACATATTACTAATATGTTTCAGAAAGATTGAGAGAGAAAATAGTGGACTATCAAATTATCAAAACCCATTTGTCTCCCATCCAAGTACTAACCAGGCTCGACCGTACTTAGCTTCTGAGATCAGACGAGATTGGTGCATTCAGGGTGGTATGGCCATAGACTCAAAACCAATTGGTGTATCACTGATTTATAAAATGTCCGAAATGAATAATACAGTATTTTCAGATTAATGCATTTAATTAAATAAATGCATAATTAAGTTAATATAACATTAAGAATACATTTGACTGTTTTTCAACTATATCCCTAAAATGTTACACATGTAAATAGGCCAGGAAGTCTTGGCCAAGATTTCTTGGCTGGGGGCAGGAAGGCAGTCTAATTGAGAAAATGGGAGAGTGCCTGAGATTCAGGATCACCTTATATTTGATATGTTCTGGAAACTTTAGAGCATTCTTAGGGGAAAAACATAGAGCATGAAAGAGAGAGATTGCTCTGGCTCCTATTAAAATTTATACAGCATTGGTTTCCCAAAACTAAGAAGGGGGTTCATATGCTGGCCATGATGTTAGAGCCTAATAGTGATTGCCAGATTTCTGACATGAGTACCTCAGTACCATAAGCTTATGGTGACATTTCCTGAAGTAATCATAAGATGTTACATGTTTAGGAAAGATTATGATGGTTTTCGTTTTAGACATACTGAGGTTTGAGGTATCTTTGGGGCATCCAAATAGAGGTCCACTCTACAGATCTGAAAAACAAATGGGTTTAATTAGCTTTTTACTTTTTAAAAAATTACTGTGGAACTGAAATTCAGCTAGTATACATTGGTGTGGTTGTGTTGATTGCTAAAATTTTGAAAATCTTTGTACTCATTGGTGAAGGGTCACTTCTCCTAAAACCTCATATGCCAACCTTGCCCACACCCTGGCTGTTCTGTCCCATTTGATCATCTTTACACGTTACTATCCCACAGTCCAGCAACCAGAAGGTTAACACCTGGCCCAGAAGTGGGCCTCTAAGACCATGTTCCAGCTCCACAGCTGTCCTGTCTGGTCTAATTGTTAAAGTTTTTAATTTAATTCATACTCATAGCTCATGAAGGCTGAACTCCTTTCCCACATATCAACGTTCTTAGTTTGTGTCATGACCTTCCACAAATCTGATCCCCACATCTGGTAGCACTTCTCTCAAGTCTCCTCCACTCCTGCCAGTCTGAACTGCTCATTGCTCCCTGACTTCCTACATTTTCCCATCTTCATTTCTTTGTGCTCACTACTCAAAAACTTTTCTCTCATTTCTGAACATTCTGTGTTCAGAATAAATTCATCCTTCAAGGCTAGTCCATTTTTCCCTTCTAGCAAGACTTCCTCATTTAGAAGTGATAATTCTCTCCTCAAAATAACCATCCCTTTCCCATGGAACAATGTATCACTTCCTCTCTTATATTAGAGATAACTTACTACTTCCTATAAAGTCTTTTTTTTTTTTAATCATGGAAAGGCAACACAAATTGTTGAGTAAATGAGAGTGTAAGTTAGTTTGCTTGCTTGCTTGCTTATTTATTTATTTATTTATTTATTTATTTATTTATTTATTTATTTATGATTGTATTTATTCATGAGAGACACAGAGGAAGAGGCAGAGACATAGGCAGAGAGAGATTTGGGTACATGTCAAAAAGCAAAAGTAAACCACAATAACCAAAAACAAACAGATGTAGAAATGTTTGCTGATTTTCTGAACTAAAGTTTTTAGTACATTCAAGGTGTGTTTTGGTCATCTGTCTCTGATGTAAAACAGTGATAGTAATTTTCCATTTTCCGCACTTAATTAATCATTCAGAAATGCTAGAGCAGAGCTTTTCTAAGGAGTGTTGCACTGTTTGCTGCAGCAAATCAAGTTCCTATTGTGACACTGGCAGCAGAGGATGAGTCATTGCTTTGGCTGGGGCCAAGTGTTTCCTGAAGTCAGACACAAAAGCAGAATACCTAATGGTTACCTTGCTACCTATAATCTCTCTCTAACACTCACTCTCCTGTTGCCCTTCACAGAAGTCAAGTAAAAATCAAACTTCCAGTGTTTGGTTGAAGTAGCAAATAATTTGGACTTAAGATCATTGGTATATATAGACAAATATATTTTCTTGGCATACATCTAATTCATTTTTCTCTTTCTTTTTTTAAAAAGAATTCAGGCAAAATATAGGCCAGGATGTGTTTCTCATGTGGTACCTCAGTCTGTTTTACCCTGGGGTGGTGTTTAGCATTTGTTCTGTGTAGATACTGATGGAGAGGAGGATATATGGAGGCATTAGCCAGGACCTGAGACAGCACTTGCCAGCCCCAGCCTGCTGGCCCAAGCACCCAGCCAGAGCTCACATCTGCACTGCAGTTCTCCACAAATCTTTATGTTTTCAGATATAGGGGAAATGGAACTTCCTTGAGATGTCATTTTCCTATCCTCTGAACCCAGAAAATGCTAAATATAACTAAGCAACTAATCTCTCTCATTTCCCTTACTTTTTCACTGTTATCTTTTAACGAGATTACATATCTTCACCTGGGGCAAATGTGAGAGGTGAATGTAAATGAAATTAGCTGATGTACAAATGATGTCACAGTCAGGAAGGAAAGTGTAGCACAGAGGGCACTATGCTGTTTCACACATGCTTCTCAGGGCGACTTTTGTTAGGGGCAGAATCCTGAGTAGAATACTCCATTGGCCATTTTCTCCTTACTGGAATTAGAATTATGTCAAACACCAAATCAACAGTACCTGTACCTAAACTGAGTCATACTGTAAAATTTTTATCGTAACATAGTAAATGCCCTACTGGCCCCTGCATCCCCTGTGTTGCAGTGTCTCTGACTGGGATAAGCTACCAGATAGAAGAGTCTCATATGTTTAATTGGGAAACTTTAGTTGGCCCAGAAGGTAAGTGTATGAGATGTGAAGGAAAGGCCCTGGACTTGTCCTGATCTGGGAAATGGAAGGGAAAGGCAACCAACATTAACTCCAATGCCATCGCAGTATAACCTCCAGCTTTTTACACAGTGTGTCACCAACTTTATACAATGGTGTATTTTCCAGTCACTTACTATTAGTGAGGTACCTAAGTTCTCCAAAATGTTAGAGTGCATTCAGAGTTAGCACTCTGTAGATGATTCCCACTTACCTGCATTTTAATAAGCTTTGTTGAATGGGAGATGAAAGGGTGCATTATTGCTAGGGCAGAGGTGTTACACATAATCTAAGCTTTGTGCTCTGTACCATCATCCATCATGGAGGTTATGAGGAAAGTGAGGCTAAAACCCACTATGGCGTGAGCCCCTTTGTGAACTATGTCTTCTCTTTCTTCCTTTTAAGAGTTGGGACCCAGATATAGTCAGTATCTTTTGAAGCTCTTAATTCTCTCTTACTAGATCCTTCTTATTCACTCAAGCACTATTCCACAGATAGCCTTTTCTAACCTGGCTTATTTCTGTGTTGTGAGTGATTAATAACATAGCAGCCACTTTTCCAGCTATATGATCTGGCCGTCACTGAGTGGCCACTGACAGTAACTTGAGAATCTGAAGAAAAGCTCATTTTCAGAGTTACGTGAGGGACCTCAGCTCCCTTCCTCTTTCCCCATAGATGAAAGCCTTCCAGTTAGTAGCTGGGAGGGGAATGCTCACTAGAAAGTTGTGACACTTGGGAGAAGATTTTACATGGGATGCTTCATACTTACTGCATTCCGCGGTGTTTTATCAAGACAAAAAATATGAAAGAGTGCATTCTACAAGGCAGAGGATAATTTGAGATGGTATCCCCCTCCAATAAAGAAGTAAATGAATAAAACATCACAGCAGCACCAGAATGTAGAATTAATCTTTCAAGTGGCAGGGCTATGGGGTCCTGTTAGAGAATACTCTGTTTATTGTCCTTGTATAGGCTCTATTGCAGACAGACCAGGAGCATGATTTGTTTCCCACTGAAAAGTTGGGAGCATCATGGAGGATGGCACAGTGCAATTTGTTCTCAGAGCTTCTTTCACTCAGGTTATTAGAGAATATTTCTTGAAATAACTTGTCCTGAGTCAGAGCTGGCATCTTACTCTGCACATTTGAGGGATCTAGTTTTGCTTATACATGAAAGACTCTATGTTTTAAACTTTTGGCAATTAATATGCACACTTTTAGTGAACTAGAACTATGTCCTGGCCAGAAGTATTTATTAGGTGTCTCTTTGCTCCTACCACAATTAGGTGGATCACATAAGGGATGCAAGGAAGCAGAGGACACTGCCCTCCTGGAGCTGACAGCCTACTTGTTTAGATAGCATAAGCTGTCTGTTGCCTGTTGAGAGGCACTAAATTTTACTACAACACCAGGCACCTACCTTCACAGTTCTGCTAAAGCCTCCACCTCCACAAAGTCCTCTTGGATTGTGTTGGAGGAATGAAGATTCCTCTTGGAATGTGACTGTTTGCTCTTTACCCCATAGCCCTGCAGCATACCTACGGAGTCCAGTGACAT
Source organism: Nyctereutes procyonoides (assembly GCF_905146905.1). Lineage (NCBI taxonomy): Eukaryota > Metazoa > Chordata > Mammalia > Carnivora > Canidae > Nyctereutes > Nyctereutes procyonoides. The sequence continues at coordinate 6,642,229 of NW_026575021.1, read as the reverse complement.
TATCAGGATATAGGTTGGTTTCTAGCCCGCCCAGAAAAAGGAAGAATGCTGCCTCTCATGGTTCTTTGAACTCTAATTTTAAATTGTATATGTGTCTATTACTGTCTGTGTATTTGGTATATAATATTACTTATTTATGTGTTTGTCTAGAATTGTGGGCAGCTGGAAAAGAGGGTTAGGTTAACATTATTTTCTTGCTCTCTAGAATACTCCTGCATGGAGTGAGATTTACTTCTTCTGGGATTGGGGTAAAACAGAATAAGCACCTTATTTACATCTTCTGAGTAAACCTATATTACTCTGAAAACTAACTAAAGCTCCTAAACTTTCGTATTATGTACTTCCTTACATTCTTTTTTCTTCTTCTTTCTCTTCTTTTGCTTCCATATTTCCCACTCTCTTCTTCCTCATCTCTTTTTCTAAGAGATGCCACATAAAGGTCAATATGTATCTATTCATTAATTCAGTGAATTTCTTAATACTCAGTACCAGCACTGTAATAGCTAATGTTTCTTGAGTACTAAGTGCCAGATATTCTGCAAAATGCTTTATATGCAGCACTTAATTTAATCAGTAAGCTTCATATTACTATTATCCCTATTTTATAGACAAGAAAACAGAAAATTAAGAGATTATGGAGCTTGCTCAAAGTCTTTTTTTTTAAAGATTTTATTTATTTATTCATGAGAGACACAGAGAGAGGGGCAGAGACACAGGCAGAGAGAGAAGCAGGCTCCATGCAGGGAGCCTGATGTGGGATTCGATCCCGGGACTCCAGGACTACGCCCTGGACCAAAGGCAGATGCTTAACCGCTGAGCCATCCAGGGATCCCCTCACTCAAAGTCTTATAGACAGTAAGTGAATTGAGACTCAAACCCTTCAGAGGCCATTTGCTTCATATACAGTGAGGTCTCAATCATGTGACGTCTCCAAGACACACTTTTGGAATGCAGCAGCATGATTAAGAATGTGGGATTTGGAATTAGACTCGGTTTGAATCTCTCAGCAATGCCACGTATTAGCCTTATGAACACTGGCCAAATAATTTTACCTCTCCAAGACTCCCCTTCCTCACCTATAAATGTGGAAAATAGTAACTTACAGAGTGCTTGTGATATTATTATATGTAAAACTTCAAGCCTGGCACATAGCCAAAGTTTAATTAAGTTTGCTAGAATTATTCATTTATGGGGGAAAAAAATAGCATCTGCCCTTTCTGCTATAAACTTCATTTGATTACAAACATATTTTGAAATATTTTTCATTGTCCTCAGTTACCATTGGGAATTTACCATTAATAAATGTGTCTAAATATTTCTTGAATCTGTTCATATCCTCATTCTGTGTAGTTCTTTTTTTTTTTTTTGAGTTTTCATTCTAATCCAGTTTGTTAACATACCATGTAATATTAGTTTCAGGTGTATAATATAGTGATCCAGCACTTCTCCGGTGTTCCTCACAAGTGTCCTCCTTAATCCCCTTCACTTATTTCCCCTATTCCCCCAAGTATCTTACCCCTCCTGGTAACCATTAGTTTGTTCTCTGTAGTTAACAGTCCGTTTCTTGGTTTGCTTCTCTTTCTCCCCCCTCACTTTATTTGTTTTAGTTCTTAAATTTCTCATCTGAGTGAAAGCATATGGTATTTGTCTTTCTCTGACTGACTTTGCTTAGCATAGCTGTATCCATGTTGTTAGCAAATGACAAGATTTCATTCTTTTTCATGGCTGAATAACATTCCTGTGTGTGTGAAAAAAAAATAAAAAATATTCCTGTGTGTGTGTATGTATCATATCTTCTTTTTCCATTCATCAATTGATGGATATTTAGGCTACCTCCATAATTTAGCTATTGTAAATAATGCTGCTATAAACAGAGGTGCATGTATCCCTTTGAACATCTCGTGCAGTTCTGGAAGTTAGTAACAAGTTCTAAAATTTCCCACATGTTGTATGAGGGAACATAATATAGTGCTTCCAACTTATGGTACCAGAATGATCTTCAGTCTTCTGCCTAAAACCCTTTTGTTTCATCAGTACTTTGGATATTGGTCTCGGAAAGGAATCTGTGAAAAACTTATGGAGAAGAATGGAATATTCTGCACCAGTCTATCTTCTGACCTCAGTGCCTGTCTCTCTATGGCTGGAGATCAGGCTCAGAATACAGAGACCTGGTTTCTTTACTCTTGGCATCTGACCTTGTTCAGCTAACTTAGCTTCTCCAGTCTGATGTGAAAAGCAGGTAGTGACTTCATCACGCCTAACTCCTTGAAATCGTTATATAAAAGGCACTTGAAAAATACCAAATAACGTGATTCAGCAGAAATGAATCTGGTGCATACAGATTTTATTTCCTGCATGAAATTGTATATTTCAGGAATTTTCTGTAAAAGGCAAAACATATACAAAAGTAAAGCATAGTACTTTTTTAAAGTTATGCCCCAAATTATGAGTTTTTAAGTTATGCCCAAACCAAGCTCAGCAGGCACAGAATCTCAAATTTAATAAAGCTCTCTTCTTTAACTAAAAAGTGGGAGGTTCCTTTCAACCCTGAGATAGTTTCAGTACTTGAGAAACAAAAAGATCAAAGCCTAAGTTGAAATTTCAACAGTATGCACACATCAGCTCTGGCTTTAGTAGCTCATCTTCCTTTAGCCAGAGTGACTCCCCGTATACAGTGGCTTGTGTTGACAAATAGTTGTTGACTGTAGGCATCTAAATGTCTAACTTACTGGGATGTGTGGCAATTTTTCTTGATTAGCGTTTCTCAAATATTTATGACTTGATCTAAAGAAAGAAATATGTTTTATATCAGAACATATGTATGTATAAGGCCATGTATACAAACATACATATATAAAAACTAGAAACAAGTTTCACGAAATAGAGCTCACTCTTTTGTATTCCACATTATTCCCTTCTTTTCTTTTCTACTTAGTTTTGAAGGACTCATGGGGGCAGCCCTGGTGGCTCAGCGGTTTAGCGCCGCCTTTAGCCCAGGGCATGATCCTGGAGACCCGGGATCGAGTCCCACGTCAGGCTCCCTGCATGGAGCCTGCTTCTCCCTCTGCCTGTGTCTCTGCTTCTCTCTCTGTGTGTATCTGTCATGAATAAATAAATAAAATCTTAAAAAAAAAATAAAGGACTCATGGTCATGGCCCACTAAATGGGTTGTTGTCTATTATTTGAAAGACACTGGCCTGAGGATTCACCTTAGTCCAAACATTGTTGGGCTTCACATGCCCTCAAGGGAAGATTCTACAACCTCTTCAAGCTCATCCCCAATGTACCACCTTCCTGACCACCAACACTATCACTAAAACCCTTTGGACCTTCAGGTAGAGAGGGCCCCTTTAGCTGCTACCAGGGAGTTTTCTCCTAGTAAGACTCTAGCTTTTTCTCACAGGAGGCCAGAATCTTGAAAACTTTGTGAATTTTGAAAAGCAACTTACTCTCCTAAATTTTGAGTACTAGCAGGTGTCAGAAACTGAAGAATTCCTGTGATATGCCAGTTCAGTGCTCAGTACACAGTAGGACTGCAGTATTTGTTCATTAGTCATGGTCTGGGATCTGCACTGAATAAACATCAAGAAATAGGGCTAGGGCTCTTGCGGAGGTAACATTGATCTGTGCTGGATAGAAGAGTACTGCTTCTCTGTAGACGGGCAGAGTTTAGTAGACAGTGTATAAAATTGTAGGGTTATTAGGTAGAGTAAGAGTCCAGGTAGGGCATAGATTCTTGAATATACAAGACACCAAGAAAATCAGATAGGAATTCTGCTTAGATTTGAGGCCCACACTTTAGTCACTTTTCTTAGAAAACTTCACTGAGTCAGACCTCAGGATGGCGATGGGGTGATGGAGGTTGGGGGTTCAAATTCTAGGTTCCTTCTCCATCAGTGTTGTCATTCCTAATATAGGGAGGGACCTGGATCCTGACACAAAGAGAAGGAATGATGATTGTCCTCTTTTACCAACTTGGAAACTATGTTATTGCTTCTCCCAAGCCCCGAATGTCATTAATTTTCCTAAATAAACATGGTAACAAAAGCAGCATCATTTAGAGACAAGCCAGGAGTAGACATTTTTCTTTTTAATCCGTAGGATGAGCTTTATTGCCAGCACCCTCTGGCGAGGTTCCGCGACTCAGGGAGAGGAGAGTCAGGGAAGTCGCCGAGTAGACAAAATATAATGAATATAATTTTTTTAAAAAGATTTTATTTATTCATAGAGACGTAGCTAGAGAGAGAGAGACAGAGACACAGGCAGAGAGAGAAGCAGGCACCATGCAGGGAGCCCGATGCGGGACTCGATCCCGGGTCTCCAGGATCACGCCCCGGGCTGCAGGTTTCAAGGAAACAGTTCATAGAATTTTGGAATTGGGCAGGGGACCTTAGGTAGTATATGACTCTGTCGCTTCATTTTGTGGATGTGGAAGCTGAGGTCCCAAGAAGCTAGCAAATGGCAAAGGTGACTAAATAAGCCCAAATCAGAAGATATTTGCAAATGACATATCAGATAAAGGGCTAGTATCCAAGCTCTATAAAGAACTTACTAAACTCGACAGCAAAGAAACAAACAATCCAGTCATGAAATGGGCAAAAGACATGAACAGAAATTTCACAGAGGAAGACATAGACATGGCCAAAAAGCACATGAGAAAACGCTCCGCATCACTTGCCATCAGGGAAATACAAATCAAAACCACAATGAGATACCACCTCACACCAGTGGGAATGGTGAAAATTAACAAGACAGGGAAACAAATCTCAGAGAGGATGTGGAGAAAGGGGAACCCTCTTGCGCTATTGGTGGGAATGTGAACTGGTATGGACACTCTGGAAAACTGTGTGGAGGTTCCTCAAAGAGTTAAAAATAGACCTGCCCTACAGCCCAGCAATTGCACTGCTGGGGATTTACCCCAAAGATACAGATGCAGTGGAACACCAGGACACCTGCACCCCGATGTTTATAGCAGCAATGTCCACAATAGCCAAACTGTGGAAGGAGCCTCGGTGACCATCGAAAGATGAATGGATAAAGAAGATGTGGACTATGTATACAATGGAATGTTACTCAGTCATTAGAAATGACAAATACCCCCCATTTGCTTCGACGTGGGTGGAATCGGAGGGTATTATGCTGAGTGAAGTAAGTCAATCAGAGAAGGACAAACATTCTATGGTCTCATTCATTTGGGGAATATAAAAAATAGTGAAAGGGAATAAAGGGGAAAGGAGAGAAAATGAGTGGGAAATCTCAGTGAGGGTGACAGAACATAAGAGACACCTAACTCTGGGAAACAAACAAGGGATGGTGGAAAAGGAGGTGGGTGGGGCTTTGGAGTGACTGGGTGACAGGCACTGAGGGGAGCACTTGACGGGATGAGCACTGGGTGATATGTTATATGTTGGCAAATTGAACTCCAATTTAAAAAAAAAAATAAGCCCAGATCTTCAAGACTCGGGAGCTCATTTCCCCATATTCACACAACATCTTGAATTGAAGAGCATTTCTCCTTTGGGAAGAAACAGTAAACAAAAATGTCAGTTTTAGCCATTGTTGGACTTGGTGATGCTAAAACAGACGTAAACAGAAAAGCAGCAATATTTGCCCAGAGGGGCTGCCTCTAGGTAACAAAACTCAAGCCACAACGTTTGTGGTTTAGGAGTGACCTTTGTAAAGTGTCCTGATGGTAGTTGTGGAGCTCCTTTGACTCCTTGAAGTGACTCATTTTGGACAGTGAGTTGCATGACAAACATTTGCATTTCTAAGACACTTGTCACTACAGAACCTAGATTGCCTCACAAAAGTGATTCCCAACCATGAAAGGAGAAAGGGCAGCTTTGGTTTTCTCTCCTACTCCCACATCACACAGACCTGGTAGTCAGAGAGACGTTACATCCAAGATACAGGTGAAAATTTAAATCATTGACCCTTGGAATCACAGAATTGGGTTGCCATTCTACCAATGTCTAGTGCATGAATTAATGGAAAAATCCTACAAAACTGGTAGTGGTATCTTTTTTTAAATATCTCCCTAGAATGGAGCAGTGCCAGAGTAAATCTGTTACCTGTCTGAGCTATTGACCAAGAGTTAGTCTGGGAAGGAGAAATCCAGGGGGAGGACAGTGATTCTCAAAGAAATGTGTCATCCCTGCCTAGTGCTCTCCAGTGAGAACTGAATAGGGAGCAAATGAAATAAACTTAGCATCAGCACAAGAGAATGGGGTTCAGATCAAGGAAGAATAGCTTGACAGGACTACTTGACACAATCTGGAATACTGAGACAGACTAGAATTTTTAAAAATCTTTTAAGAAAATATTTCTTTCTGTTCTCAGAAATGGTAACAGAGCAGCTCTACCCTTAGGCACAGAGGACCAGGTGAGTTCTTATTCCTTTCTTAGACCATCTGAACACTCAATGGTTTCATTCTGCTACTCCTGGGATCTGTCTTTCATAGGTCATCTATGCAAGCCACAAACACCTTGCCTGATGGGTCTACAACACTTTAATGTCACTTTGACCTTGGTCCACTTGCTGCTGGTACCATCAGGAGTTTTTTCAGCTAAGCTTATTAAGAACTGATGCTCACATAGTAGAACTAGGGACTTCTATCCTTTTCTCTAAGAACATTTATATATTCAGTCACGGTTTGAGAATTTGACCCCAAACTTACCTTCTATCCAGCAGGAACTAAGATTACACCTGCCTGTAGGTTAAAAAAAAATTATTAGTGAATCAAATCCTCCTGAAATCTGTAACTAAATAATTATTGCACAAACCTTTATTGAGTCTCTGTATTCTCAGTAATTACTACAATTTTTGTCATGATTTCCAGCTGTCTAACCACTGAGCTCATTTACAGTTATAGCCACCCAAGTTACTAAATGTCCTCTACTTGACAGTCCTCAACATTACATTCTTCAGAGCTTAGTTCTGGTTTATCAGTGCCACCCAGCTCTCAATTTAATGAAGGTATTGATGCAAGGACACATAGACTTTGAAACTAGTTCAGGGGTACCTCACTGAGATACTGAGTCTTTTAAAAATGAGCTTGTTTTTCAAAGAAATTACTAATACAAAATGATATTACAGAGGCTAACAACTTATAAACATGGTGATAGGACCAGCTGAGCAGGATGTAGCAGTTACTCTAGGCAAAGTGGGAAGACATCTTCATGCCAGAAAATGGGAAATAAATCCCACTGAAATTCAGGGGCCTTTCATGTTAGCAAAACTGCTAGCGGTCTACTGGTCTGGAGCATGTTGTGATATCTCCCCTAAGGTGAAAGAGAAATTGTTGCATCTGGCCTGTCCAACCACCAAAAAGAGGCACAACACCTAGTAGGTATCTTTGGTTTTGGGAAAGCCTATTCCTCTTTTGCGTGTGGCCACTTACTGAGTGATCAAAGATTTGCTAATTTTTAGTAATGCCTAGAACAAGAGAAGGTTCTGTAACAGGTCCAGGCTGCCATGCAAACTGCTCTGCCATTTGGTCCAGCAGATCCAGAGGTTCTTGAACATCACTGACAGAGAGGGATACTATTTGGAGCCTTTGGCAGGTTCTATATGAGTCACAGCAAACACTCAGGACTTGGGGATAGAACTCTACTATCCTCTGCAGATAACTCTATGTCTTTTGAGAAACAGCTTTTGGCTTAATAGACACTAAACATTTCACCTTGCACCATCAAATTATCATGTGACCTGAGCTGCCCATCATGAACTGGGTGTTGCCTAACCTACCAAGTCATAAAGCTGGGTGTGCACAGTATTCCATTATCAAAAGGAAGTAGAATATGCAAGACAGGCTCGAGCAGGCCCAGAAGGCACAAGTAAGTTACATGAGGAAGTGGCCTAATTACCTACGGTCCCCATTCCTGCTACACTGCCTTCTCTCTCACATTCTATACCTACAACCTCATGGGGAGATCTCTATGACTAGTTAACTGAGAAAAAGAAAACTTAGTCCTGGTTTGTGGATAGTTTTGCATAATATTGAGGCACCATTCAAAAGCTGTAATTCTGTAGCCCCATTCTGGGACAGCCCCCAAAGGGCAGTGAAGGGGAATCCTCCCAGTGGACAGAATTTCAGTCAGTACATCTGATTGTTTTGTTTATAAGAAAAAATGGCCAAAGGTACAAGTCTATAAAACAGTTCATAGGTAGTAGCCAGTGGTTTATTTAGATGGTCAGAGATTTGGAAGGATTATTATTGGAAAATTGGTGACAAAGAGGTCTCTGGAAGAAGTATGTAGGTAGACATCTCTGAATGGGCAAGGATTTCAGGATATTCATGTCCCATGTGAACACTAACTAAAGGATGATCTCAGGAGGATTTTAATAATGAAGTGCATTGGATGACACATTTTGGGAGTATCTATCAGCCTCTTTCCCCATCTGTTTGTCAGTGGGCCTGTGGATACAATAGTGACAAGGATGGAAGTTATGCATGAGGTCAGCAACACTGACTTCCACCAGACAAGGCAACAGAGACCTACACTGAGTCCCCAATATAACACCATGCCCTGGAATGAACAGCTACCTACCTGGTACAGATTCATTAGACTGGACCACTTCCATCATGGAAGGAACACCACTTTGTTCTTATTAGAACAGACATTTATTCTGGATACAGATTCACCTTTTTTGCACACAGTGCTTCTGCCAAAACTGTCATCTGTGGACTTACAAATACCTTATCTGCTGTAATGGTATTTGACACAGACATCACTTCTGATCAAGGAGCTTGATAGGCCTATGCTCATGGAATTCCCTGGTCCTACCATGTTCCCATCATTCTGAAGTGGCTGGCTTGATAAATTGGTGGAATAGCCTTTAGAAGACTCAGTTACAGTACCAGCTAAGTGGCAATACTAGGGCTAGGACTCTCACAGCCAGGCTTCATGGGTCTAGGAATAAAGGAGTAGAAGTAGAAATGGTCACTATTACTCCTAGTAACCTCCTAGGAAAATTTTCATTTGCTATCCCCTTGACCTAAGGTTCTACTTGTCTAGAGTTCTTAGTTACGGTGGGAGGAATGCTTCCACAAGGGGACATACAGTGATTCCATTGAACTGAGACTGTCACCCAGCCTCAGGGGCTCCTCATGACTGAGTGAACAGGTAAAGAAGGGGGTAACTGTACTGGCCAGAGTGATTGATCCTGACTACCAACAAAAAAATTGGGCTGCAATTGCATAATAGAGGTAATAAGGAAGAGTATGTCTGGAATATAGATGTTTTATGGCATCTCCTAGTACTCCCGGGTCCTCTGGAGTAATAGAAAACTACAACAGCCCAGTTCAGGACAGCTAGTGGCCCAGGTTCTTCAGGAATGTAGTGTCTCCTTACCACCCAGAGAACCTAGCCAACCGAGTTCCTTGCCAAGGACATAAGGAATGTGGAATGGTAGTGGAACAAGATGGCTCCAGAGATTACATAGAAAGACTACATACATGTATTCATGTAAACATGCATATGCATATAAAGAAAGCTATGACCACATGACCAGTTGCCAAAACAAGGATCCATAGTATGGGTATTTCTTCCATATCTTGTAATGAATATGGTTGTATATATATTAACAAATATTTTTGTTTTCTTCCCTTTCCTCTCCTTATCCTTTAATGTAAGATATATTAATAATAGCATTATACCTCAGTATGTAGTTATAGAAGAAGTGTGAATATTACTCAAGGACTTTGCATCCTCTTCTAGGGAGCAAGTTAGTGTGTTTTCAAATGTATGTGGGATATTGGTATCATGTTAGCGGAAGTATGGCTTTGTTACAAAGTATCTCCTTTGTTAAAGGAGATGTATATGGTTGCCAGGTTGACAAAGGATGAAGTGTGAGGATTATTTTTTAAAGATTTTTTTTGTGTAGAGAGTGCTTGCCTGAGCAGGGAGAGTGATAGAGGGAAAGGAAGAATCTCAAGGAGACTCCCCCAGAGCACTCAGTGTGATGCAGGGCTCCATCTCACTACCCTGATTTCACAACCTGAGCCGAAATCGAGAGTGGGAAACTTAACTAGCTGAGCCATTCCTTTGTGTCCCAGAGTGTGATGATCATTTTGATGTGTTAATTTGTCCCTACTTGTTTAATCAAACACAAATACTGTTTAATTGAACTATTGCTGTGAAGGTATTTTAGAGATATAATGAAAGTCCATAATTCATCGATTTAAAATAAGGGAGATTATTCAAGATAATCTGAGGGGGGATACCTGAGTGGCTCAGTGGTTGAGCATCTGCCTTTGGCTCAGGGCATGATCCTGGGGTCCTGGTATTGAGTCCCTCATCAGGCTCCCCTCAGGGAGCCTGCTTCTCCATCTGCCTATGTCTCTGCCTCTCTCTGTGTGTCTCTCATGAATAAATAAATCTTTTTTTTAAAAAAAAAGATAATCTGAGTGAGCCTGAATCAATAAATTGAAAGGCCTTTGGGGTACCTGGGTGGCTCAGGCAGTTAAGTGTCTGACTCTTGATTTTGGCTCAGGTCACAATCTCAGGGTTGTGAGATGGAGTGCTGTGCTAGGCTCTGTGCTGGGTGAAGAGGCTGCTTGGGATTCTCTCTCTCCATCTTATAGATAGACAGGCCTTAAAAATAGGACTGAGCCTTCCCTGAGAGAAGAAATTCCATCTGTGAACAGCAGTTGCAGTCTGTGCTCTTGAATTCTAGTCTTCCTTCTTGAGGACTTGCCCTGTGCATTTCAGACTTGCTTAGCCAGCCACCACCTGGTATAAGCCAATTCCTTGCAGTAAATCCTTTAATATATCTTACACATGTGCACGCACATTTCTACTTTTATCTCCTACTGGTTCTGTTTCTCTGATTAAACCCTGTTCAATACAGCCTCTGATGTCCCTAAAACTTTTGTCCTACTACACTGAATATGCGGGGTAAAGTAGCAGGCAACTCCCACTTGCCAATTTTTTCCACTCAAAGTCAGCCTGATTTTTTGTATTCACAGCACTCTTTGAAACTCAAGTGGCACAATTTGGCAGTGAAAAGAACCAGCACCCACACATATTCTAGCGTGTGGGAGAAATGTGTCCAGACACAGACTTCACATTAGCAATCATATATCTGCCTCTGTTACTATTTCTAAATATCATTTCGTTTTGCTTGTGAATTGTTGTAAGACATATAAAAGGGCGTTCTGAGACAGACCAATGGGAAAAACAGAAAACTTAAAAATTGATGTGGTTTTGAGAAATAATAGGCCCCAAAAACCTGCCAAATTGTTGTCATTTTGATAGGCCCTTACCTCGATCTGGGTTAAGTACAGACATAATTCAGTAAGTTTTGTGTAGGTATTTACAGTCAGTGCTGCTGTTATGTGACCTAAACATTGCCCAAAATCAACATGTTATGCAAAATTATAAAATGAAAAGCAAGTCTATTGGGAAAAATAGGATATTTAACACAACACACGAAAAATTTATCAATGACATATTTTATTTTATTTTATTTTCAATGACATATTTTAAAAGAATAGGACCCTACTAAAAGAAGTAGCTGTTTTCCACATATTAAATTATAATGAAATATGTAAATACTATAATAAATATGTAAGCCTTGAAAAAGACCTGAAGTTTGCTTGTGGACTAGCACATTAGAAGGGCTGCAGCTTGTGAGATAGGGGAAGGCAGGTTATCTGAAATTGGACAGCAGCTGCAATGCCACATGTGTTGTATGAATGCATCTCCTGACACAAGCAGCAACCTGGGGTAACTGGTAGGTATTTGAGGGGTGTGCATGTGTGCATTTTGCTATATATCTCACTTTAACTGGGTGAAATTATCTGTATTCACCTCATGTTTCTCGTGCGTGAGGTACCCTAGATCAATCACGCTTGAACACATTTGCATTGTCAAAACAAGTACTTTTAATATACTACATAAAGAGATCACCATCCTTTATCTGCATTTTCAAAATCTCAAACTTCTTTGGAAGTTTGGCACAGGTGTATATATTAGCAAAACTTAAAATGAATAAAGGTGTTTTTCAGAAATCCTACATTTGATTATGAATTGTCACAGACCCCCTGGGGTCTAAATACACCCTTATACAATCTGAAAAATTCTGATTTCTAAAACACATCTACTCTGAAGGAGATAGGGAATAGTAGGTACGTTTTATTGAGTGCTCCAGGCATCATGGTGGGCGCTGTAGATGTAGAATAAACAAGGTTCAGTCCCTGTACCCAGGGAACTTGCAGTCTAGGAGCTATAGCATGCTCTGTGGTATTGTAGTAGATGTCTGTGCATGCACAAATGGAGAACAGAGGAGAGAGAGTCATTCTTTCTGGCCAGAGAGTGTAAGGACATCTATCCAAGGAACATGACACCTGGAATGTGCTTAGGGTAACAGTTGGGAATTCTCTAGGCAAAGGCAGAGAGGTATTCCTCACATGCCCTTTCCTTTATGTGTATCTGTTTTCCTAATCTCTTTTTATAAGGACACCAGTCATATTTGAATAGGGCCCACCTAATGACCTCCGTTTATCTTAATTAGCTCTTTAAAGGCTCTATCTCCAATACAGTCATATTCTGAGGTACTTGGGGGTTAGGACTTTAACGTATGAATTTTGAGTGGACACAGTTCAGCAGTTAGGTTCATAACATACGGTGTGGCACAAAAGAAGGGTGAGCAAAGCACACGGAAGCCAGAGGAAGGTGTGGTCAATTACTATTGGGCTTAGTGACTTGGGAAAGGCTTCAAGGACATAGATCTTGAAAAATGAATAGAACCTCATCAAATTGAGAAGGAAGAAGATGATATTTTTGTCTGAGGAAATAGCAAATCCAAACCTTAGGCCCACCTCAGATCTACAACATATGCCATAGCCTGTGTCCAGGACCTGGTATTCCCTGATATGGGCCAGTCACCACCTGCTCTGTTTGTGCCCCCTGACTTGTGAAAGCCAGTCACTACCATCTGTGGACCTCTCACCATTTGTTCTAGCCACCCCTGCCCTCTTATAAAAGAATATTATTGATCTTGTCTCTTCATTTTCTGAATCAGCACAACAGTAAATACCTGCTTCCCCCTGTGCTTCCCCAGAAAAAGAAACAACTCTTCCTTCTTCCCTCATGTAACTTGACAGCCACCATGATACCCCTTCCCTCCTCTCTAGAAGGAGAATCTCAGTCCTTAGCCTTTTTATGATATGGCACTGGAGGGTGCTGCCTACCTGACATGTTGCCAACTCCTTAGAATGTACTGGGAAACTGGACACAGTAAAAATGTGATAACTACCAAGTGCTTGTGTATCACTGTACTTCTAGTGATTTTTTTTTCAAGAGAGGGAGAGAGAGAATCTTAAGCAGTCTCCATACCCAGAGTGGGAGCCCAACATGGGGCTTAATCTCACAACCCTGAGATCATGACCCAAGCCGAAATCAAGAGTCAGATGCTTAAGGAACTGAGCTGCCCAAGTGCCCCTCTAGTAATCTTTTTTAACTGAACAGTTTCTTCTCAAAAATATTCTGATGTTCCAGAGCCAAAGAAAGATGTTGTGAAATTACCTTTATTTTTATTTTTAAGATTTTATTTATTCATGAGAGACACGAAGACAGAGAGAGAGGCAGAGACACAGGCAGAGGGAGAAGCAGGCTCCATGCAGGGAGCCCGATGTGGGACTCCATCCTGCGTCTCCAGGATCACACCCCGGGCTGAAGGCAGCGCTAAACCGCTAAGCCACAGGGGCTACCCGTGAAATTACCTTTAAATTAGATTACAGGATTCAGACAGTTGTTGTGTACTGTGTCCTAACATACACTGTTTACTTACATGATTGAAATCAGAACTTTTCATAAATATTAGGCTTACTTAACCAAAATGTTTCAGTTAACTCACTTGAGTTTACTGAGCAGTGCACTGTAGATTGTAGGGGAGGTGTGTGTACGAAATATATGGTACCTACAGAAAATAAACGATTTTTGAGAGAGGATTGCCTGGCTGGCTTAGTTAGTAAAGCATGTGGCTTTTGATCTCAGGTTATAAGTTTGAGCCCCTGTGTTGGGAGTGAAGGTAACTTAAAAATTAAATTAAAAAGAGATTTTTGAAGGAAATAATACAGTGATTCCCAGGGTATCTTCAGAGGAACACTACTCATGACCAATACCAGAAAGTGAACTCTGGGAAGCACTGCATATTCTCTCCTCTTTTGGAAAGCAGTTATGATATCAACATATTAAAGACTCTGAAAGGTCTCATAGTAAAAAAACATATTTAACTTTATTTTACATGGATTCTCAAATGTACTAGTCTTTGAATAAGAACCTGGTACCAACCATAGAGCACATTCTGAGAAACTCCAAACCAAGGCGCTTATGATGCTTAAAATGAATTACAATAGGAAATTCTGTTTCTTACTTGGAAGCATACTATATAAATTCAATACAGATAAATTGCACATTTTTATTGTTTTAGGTTTAGAAATGAAAATGAAGAATTGCATCTTTATGACAAATGGAAAATGAAGCACATTTGCTTGACTTGCCCAGTGATTTTTAATTTTTAGAATATTCTATATAAACTAGCAATTATGATGATGCAGCCATCAAATGGCATGTAATTATATCCATGAAATAATGGATAATGTGCACTCTTTTAAATGAAAAAAAAAATTCCCTAAAGTAATTATTGGGTGATGAAAATAAATTAATTCAATGCAGTACTTAAAGAATGAAAATTACTGTGATCCCTGAAGCAATCTATATGCATATATAGATTCTTTCATGTGAAAAATTGCAACAGAAAATTGCTGAAATATTAAGAAAATATAGCACCCACTGTCTTTTCTACAATAAATTCAATCTTACAACTTAAGACAGTAAATTACAAAAAAAAGACAGTAAATGTACAGAGAGGCTGGTAAGCAGATGTTTTATGGCTAGTAAGAGATGGGATCAGAATTCAGGCCATGTATTCTTTGTCTCTAGGGCCCACACACTTAACCCTTAACTAGCTGCAGCCAGTAAAAAACAAATTTTAGTAGGAATTCCTTCTCTCTTCCCTTCCCCCTACCCCGTACCAGCCACCCAGTGAAAGCAGATTTGTGTTACAAAATTCTAAAATGCCATCTCAAATACAGTAATGTTGGATATGACTTTGCTAAACTACTTACACTTCTAATGTATGGCAGTTGTATTTTGGAATATTTCACACTACCATTGCAGAAGTGCTTTACTACATTGTCAAAATTGCTTTGATCTTTTAGACCCTATAAAAATTTTCACAGTAAGGGTTGGTGTTACCTATGAAGAAGATAACTACTAGTGATAAGCATGCACTTAATCCAGTTGATTCTATGGAGACAGGGTATCTCCCAAATCATAAACTGATCACAAAATAGTTAATTTAATGGCTATTTGTAGACATATGCTCAGGATTTTATAATGGTTGTTGTGCCATAGATTTGCAAATATTTCATAAAATTTAGTTACTTTTTTGATGCAAGAGATCTTATACCAAACTTTGAGAGTAAAACTGGGGAACCGAATAAGTACAACTCCCTCTCTGATTTATAAGATTTCATTTCCTATTAACGTTGCCTAGTTATGATTTGGTGTCAGAATGTAGGGTGGGCCTAAATGTAATTACCGAATCTTTTAATAAAATTAATCCTGGAAAATTAATTAATTGTACCAATCAATAATAAAATAATCATACAAACAAATATTTAAACTGTATTTCAGATGAAAAATATTTCTGACAGGAGATATTTTAGGGGATGCCTGGGTGGCTCAGTGGTTGAGTGTCTGCATTCTGCTCAGCGCGTGATCCCGAAGTTCCAAGATCGAGTACCACATCAGGCTCCCTGCGAGGAGCCTGCTTCTCCCTCTGCCTATGTCTCTCTCTGTGTCTCTCATTAATAAATAAAATCTTAAGAAAAAAAAAGGAAAAGTATTTTGGAAATGAGAAGGGGGAAAATTATTTTTTATAACTCAGATGTGACCAAACACTAAGACTCTGGAGTATACTTGTAAGTTTCTGCATTCTCACTTCTCCTCTGAAGAGAAATTGGTGTTCTTAGGCCTAGAATCTTTTTCTCATGGTAAGAAGGATTGGTTGTTGGATGGATAGTTCAGATAGGTTTTACTGTTCTTTTACCTTTCCCATAATAACTAAGGCATTAAAAAAAAAAATAAGGCATTGCTAAAATGGCCTTTCTGGAGTAATCCTTGAGAAATATGCTCACATTTGGACTTTGACACATCTTCCTAGATAATGTGTGTGTACTCATACAAGTGATTGCCCATATAATGTGCAGGACAGAGTGCCAGAGTGCCTGGTTCACAAGCAACCCTCAAATGGGGCCAGCTTTACAGACGAAGCGCCTGAGGAAGGCCATTCTGTGCTTGCATGAAGCCTATCAAGTTCACCTCCCAGCTAAGGCTTCCATACCCTGGTGTCCTCCCCAAGGCTGTCTTTATCCCATCCTTAACTTTGTATTCAGTTCCTTCTGGGTTCTGTTCACTCACTTGCTCTCCCCCAACAATATGATCAATGCAGACTAATTTTATATGGTGGCTGACACCATTCTGAACACTGAAACAATACAAAAAATACATATCAGCCTCCTTGGCTGACTGTATAGACCACCCCTTAGTGAAATCCACAAGTCACCTGTTGTTACTGTTGTTACTGTAATTTACCTAGTAAATTAGTAGTTATAGTTAACTCCCTTGGTTTCAACTCAACTGAAGACCACCAAATCCACCTTGACTTCAGAGCAAGTGTTGATTTGTTTCCCCATCAATAAACTCTGACATGGGGATCCCTGGGTGGCGCAGGCGTTTGGCGCTTGCCTTTGGCCCAGGGCGCGATCCTGGAGACCTGGGATCGAGTCCCACGTTGGGCTCCCAGTGCATGGAGCCTACTTCTCCCTCTGCCCCTTTCTTTCTCTCTCTTTCTCTCTCTCTCTCTCTCTCTGTGTGTGTGTGTGACTATCATAAATAAATAAAAATTTAAAAAAAAGGTCTATCTTTAAAAAAAATAAAATAAAATAAACTCTGACATGATCTAAAATTATCTACTTAGCTAAAAAGCTAGGTTTGTGGGTCCAGACTGGGGATAATGATTTCATAACTGATACTTTTAGAATTTTGCTATGGTCTTTTAGAATATTTCTGATTAGAGAATTAAGGACTAGATATTTCTGTAGTGGGAAAAAGGCAATCAATATGAAAGGAAAAAGGAAAAGTTTCACCTCAAAAATAAGTAAAATGTAGCACAAATTACTCTTTGACCATATATAATAATGCTGCCAAATCAAGAAATCAGGTGTCATTTGCATATTTTGAGCTTTGGACAGTCATAGAGAAAATAATTCATTTATTTCATCAGTCAGTGCCAAAGACCAACTATATAATATAATGATACCTTGTAGTGTCTTACTTTAAAATTTAAAAAAATTTTTAATTGACTCATTTTATGTAAGGTCAGCTCTTTTAACACTTGATGTTCTTTGATGGTCTTCAGAGACTATTGATTATAATTTTTAAAAATTATTTATTGATGGAAACCAGAAGTAGGTGTCATGAAAATCTCTGGCTTATTTTCCTGAATAAATAACCACTGAAAACAAATAAGCAGTCTGAAATCAAACCCTCCCATTTGTATTGTTTGTTTTTACCATTTTTAAGTGTTTTTTTTTTTTTTTAGATTTTATTTATTCATGAGAGACAGAGAGAGGCAGAGACATAGGCAGAGGGAGAAGCAGGCTCAGAAGCAGGCTCCCTGGGGGAGCCCCATGCGAGACTCGATCCTGGGACCCTGGGATCATGCCCTGAGCCAAAGGCAACCACTGAGCCACCCAGACGTCCCACCATTTTTAAGTGTTATGATTTCAATTGTATTGCACACACTTCTTTTAAATAAACATAGTGAAAAGAATTTAACTCTGGTTTGAGGACTGCATAGCTGGCACAGAACATTGTGGATGGGAGGCATCTGATACAACAAGTGCCCTTTCCTCTTAAGTGTGATATAATTCATTATTGTTTTAGGGGCCACTTAATTTGGAAGGTCTGTTTGCAACTATAGTAAGGATCCCATACTGTTGTCTTTTTGTGATTGGCAACTGTTTTGTGTGCTTTCTCAGTGTTTTATGTTACAGTTTAGGGCAGAGAGGTTTAAACCACTTTTTCTGGGCAGCCCCAGTGACCCAGTAGTTTAGTGCCGCCAGTTCAGCCCAGGGTGTGATCCTGGAGACTCGGGATCGAGTCCTACGTCAGGCTCCCTGCATGGAGCCTCCTTCTCCCTCTACCTGTCTCTCTCTCTCTCTCTGTCTTGAATAAATAAATAAAATCTTAAAAAAAAAAAAATAAACCACCTTTTCTGTGCTTCAGACTTGGTCTCAGGAAGGCCAGAACGGAAGATCACTAATGAGATGATTACCTTGCATATCTTGAACCTCATTTTTATACGCCGATTTTTCTCTGGCCATCAGAGGTCCAGGGTATCTGATACTCAGATGCGGACTCATACCTAGGTGTTTTGTGCAGGTACTTTTCCATACGCTTTGCAAGCTTCCATCTTTTCTTTTCCCTCAGAGCTCCTGACTCCAGCTTCAGAGACACATTTCCCCTGACATAGACAAGTTAGTTCATCTGTCTGTGCCTGAGGATCCTCTTCTGTAACATGGGGATGTTAATAGTATCAACCTCATATGGTCATTGTGAGGATTAACTAAATTAATACTTGGAAAGTTCTTTTTTTTTATTTTTTTTTTATACTTGGAAAGTTCTTGAAGCAGGGGTGCATGTTAAGGGTTAAGTAATTAAAAATAAGATGACCACTGGGTGACTGGCTTCTTAAAGAAAAGGAAGGACGTGAAGAGATGCTGCTTCTGGTACAGTGTGATACACACTTTCTTTCCTGAGGTAGGAGCGGAGTGATGTGGATGTACTTGTGATTAAAGAAGCAGAACTGAACGGTATTAACTAAAATATCTGTCGGAAATGCTGGCACTGAGCCCTGGGTCCTGACTGGATGAAGTAATATATGGAGAGACGTTCATAGCAACTGCTTTGGGACTCTTTGTAGTGGATTTTAAGAGGAGAAAGGAGAAATAAACTGGAAATACATAGAGGTGGAGGGAATTGGGGGCAAAGCTTATGCCAAGAGTTAGCAGTTACCTTCCGTATCTGACAATGGCTAAAACAGGTTGATTCTCAGGGGAGTGTGTGTGTGTGTGTGTGTGTGTGTGTGTGTGTGTGTATACACACACACACATATGCACACACATGCACATAAAGTTATATACGTAAAGGTATATACATTTTTTTAAGCACCTGTCTGACTTACCATGTTTTCTCAGCTTCTTCTGTGGAGAAGGGCACTGACCATCTGCTTTGTTAAAGAAAGCAGGCACCACCTCTGTGTAGCACATGCCCAAGGGTGCTGTGCGGCCACTGTGATGCTTGGGACCTCTCTGTGTTGGCCCAGGTGCTTTTTTGGGAGCCTGGTGGCAAAAGCCTTTCCATGCCCTTGGCTTGTCTCTGCCTGACTGTGCCCAGACAGGGGCTGGCCCTGCCGTTGCTGGCACAGGGCTTGGTCGCTCACTCACTCTGATGGCTGCCCTTTGCCCCAGCTCCCTTGGCCAGAGGCAGCTCACTTGTAATTTGCTCTCAGGCTCAGAGGTGCAGCTCTGTCAAACTGCAGCGTATGTTTATCTTCTAATCCACAGACAAGAAGAAAGGAGGTAAATTCCAGCCTTTTAAGAAGTTGTTTGGCAGAAGGAAAAAGAAAGACACTTTGTTGTCCCAGGAGGTGTCAACAGGGACTAAGATTCACTCTCCCCGGAGTGTCAGCAATGGGACCTTCTCTTCAGATGAGGAGACCCTGGAAGACAATCTAAGGTAACAATTCATACTCCACCCACCCCCACCCTCCAGATCTTTGGCAGAGTCCCAAGGTGGAGAATGGGATTCCAGAGGAGGCAAGGGTGGAATCACAGCTGTGTTGTATCTATGGGAAGGTGGAAGACGTGGGGTACTTTGTGCATTCTGTGTGGAGAAGTCACCGTAGGGATTAGCAATGAGTCTGACCCCATTTTCCAGGAGAACACAGGGATCTGCACCTTCATTTTGCTGCCCTCACTGGTGGTAGAAGCAACACCCCCACTACATTGGCTCAGCAAGTTAACCTGGATAGAAGGAGACTGCATTCCCGTGTCCTGTTGCTTGGCATAGAGAAAGGGTGGTCACAGATTAGATGGGACATCCACGTTGAGAACACAGACTGCTCAGGCACTGAGTGGTCACCCTTCATACCTCTGGCAATCTCTAGCAGCTTCTGGAACCTGTCATGGAACTTGTAACTTCTACTCATTGTTTTCTTTTTCTTTTTTCTTTAAAGGCTTGTTTATTTATTTGAGAGAAATAAAGATTTATTTATTTGAGAGGGAGGGAGAGGGGCAGAGGGAGAGACAGAATTGTAGGTGGTCTCCAGCTGAGTGTAGAACCCACTGGGGGCTCTGTCCCACCACCCAGGGATCACTGGCTGAGCCAAAACCAAGAGCCTGACAGAGGCTTACCCAACTGAGCCACTAGGGCACCCCCTGCTCTGTTTTCTGTTTCTCTGTCTCTCCTTCTTGCTTCCCTCTTCACCCCTTCCCTTTCTCCTTCCCTCCCTCTCTCCCTCCCTTCTTCATCTTCCTTCCCTCTCCCTCTCTTTCCTTCTGAGACCACAGGCTATAAATCTGGTCATGACAGTGTCAAGAACTCAGAAAAGCAGGGTCAGGAGGTACTTTCTCACCTGAGTGCTGGGAATTGAAATCGGAGTCAGAGATGGTTCAACTCTGCTACTGATGGCTTAAAGTCAGCTCCTCTGAGAAGCTTCTTCCCACGACCTGATCTGATTAGTTTACCCTTGCCAGTATTCCCCCAGTGTCACACACCTGGCTCCAGCAGAGAACTTGTCACTTTCTATGGAAATTACTGATTTGCTGGTCTGTCTCTCTTATTTGACTGCCAGTTCCATGAAGTCAGGGACCAGGTTTTATTCGGTCTTGTATTAGGTGCTCCAAAAACGTTTCCTGTAAATGCCTGGCACAGTACGAGTTTCCCTAATACGTGTGGAAGGAATTGACAATGTCATCTGTGATGGTTTTTCTATGATTCAAGGATGAGAACAAAAACATCCTCTGTGTTGTGTGTCAGTAAGTAAATTGTAATAAACACTGCCGTTGAGCATAACTTACAGACTTCTTAGGCAAGCAGGAAACATGAAACTGCATTGCTCAGCCACCGTATTTGTGGGTCCTGACTAATACTGACTCTTCCTTCACAGGCCTGTATTTGTTTTCCATTATCTTTAGTAAGAAAACTGAAGGAAATTATTTTACTGAAAGAAGAACACAGCTAGCACTGAATTCATCCAGTTGTTGGAATCTCAGTATGTACTGATATATGCTTGAGTATTGTTCAGTATGAATGTTTTGATTTTACTTCAGTTTATTTGGTTGTAAAACAGGAATGCAAACCCTTTTGCCTCAGAGTATCAGAATGAGGTGTACAAATAACTAAAATGTGACAAACTAATAGTTTAATGCGAATGAAGTTGAGTCTAGAAAGTTCTCCTTTAAAAGGACTGTTCTGCGGAAACACAGCCTGTCCTTTTTATGATTTTGCCAAATCCCTGATTGCTTACTGAATGACTTTGGACCTTTAGAGGAGCCTGGATCCTGGGGGTTCTCTTCCCCTCTAAGTTCTATTCCATCTACTCCCTTGGAGTTTTCCATAGGTTTTAAGTTGTACAAAGCCTTGAAATTCCATAGGGGTTCAAACAGCTACATTTTTATAAAACACAAGTAAACATTCCCTGTCTTTGTTATTGGCTTTTGTTAATAAACCTATATTTTTGAGACATACACTATATTTTAATTATTTAATACTTATTTTTATAATAAAAGAAGCTGGAAGGATAAGCTTTGGGTAGAGTTTTAAAAAATGTCTCTTTAAATATTTTTTTAAGATTTTATTTATTCATGAGAGACAGAGAGAGAGAGAGAGAGAGAGAGAGAGAGAGAGAGGCAGAGACACAGAGGGAAAAGCAGGCTCCTTACAGGGAGCCCGATGTGCAACTCGATCCCGGGGGACTCCAGCATCATGCCCTGGGCCAAACACAGGCACTAAACCACTGAGCCACCCAAGGATCCCCAATTTTTTAAATTAAAAAGACAAGAAACAAGAGTCATTTAAAATATGCGTTTCCTTTTTCTTCTTAGAAATTGACAGTTGCAAAATAACTCCACCTGCAAAATAAACCCTATATCCATTGCTTACCTTATAGCTGAATTTCTGATTATTCACCCCCTTTACAGATGGAGAAAATGAAAGTTGCTGTTTCCAACACTTCCTTTTTTTTTTTTTACTAAAGTATAATTAATGTGTTTCCAATAATTTTTATTTTCCATTTACTGCTCAATTAATAATCATGTTACTTTAGATTGTATAAGGATTCACAAAATCTCTGTGCATTTTATTTGCTATCTCCACGATGGACAGCTCTCATTGAAACACAAACCTCAAAATTCTGCTAGCACCGTCTTGGGTGGAGGTTCCATGGAGGCAGATTTCAGCCCAGGGTGAGGGAGAATTTCCTAAGTACTAGAGCTGCCTAAAACGGGAGGCTGGGTATGCGCCAGCAAGGGTTTGGACTGATGAAGGGAAATTCTGCATTGGGTGAGAATTTAAAGGAGTTGAACTTTAACACGCTGTCAAACTCCAAGAATCTGTTATTCTAGAAGTGTCTCCATGGCCAAAAATAGCTCATTATTGATCTTCCTCCTGCCTGAAATTTCTCATTTCCTTTGGGCTTTTAAAGCATTCTGTTCTTTCTCTAGGTTATAAGCCTTTTTTCTCCTTGGCTGCTGCTTTTAAATTATACATACCTGTGGGGAAAGCAAAATAGTAAAACATGTTCAGTTTTTAACAATTTAAGACTTCCTTTATTAATTAAATATAACTAAAATTGTATTTCCCCAAATGTGTTAAATTTAAAAAGGGGAAGAGGGTCAGCTTGGAAAATAGGTTTGGGGAATTCTTGGCCAAAACAAATTAAATAGGATTCTTTACATAGGACTTTTCAGAGCTTTTACTATGCTAATGTGCCCTGGGAATCTCTGAGAAGGGAGATGCAGTATGGAACATTTCCAAGACTCCTTTAACCACAAACCTTTTTTTACACAGAGAACATCCAATGGCATATTATTAAAGCCACCACTTGTTGAGCTTAATGCAGTGTGTTTTGCATAGGTGAACTCATAGTGTTCACACACTATGAGATTGATGTTATTATCCTCATTTCTTTCTTCCAGAAATTGAAATTTTAAAAAATTGAGATATAATTGACATATACCGTGTTTCAGGTTTACAACATAACGATTTATTATTTTGTATATATTGCAAGATGATCACCACAATCTGTTACCATACAAAAGTTACAAAAAAAATTTTTTTCTTGTGATGAGAACTTTTTTTTTAAAGATTTTATTTATTTATTCATGAGAGATTCAGAGAGAGAGGGGCAAAGACACAGGCAGAGGGAGAAGCAGGCTCCATGCAGGGAGCCCGATGTGGGACTCGATCCTGGAATCCTGAGATCACGCCCTGGGCCAGAGGCAGATGCTCAACTGCTGAGCCACCCAGTCATCCCCCTGATGAGAACTTTTAATATTTATCTTCTTAGCAACTTTCAAGTACATGATACTGATAATATATACAATGCATAGAATAATATATATCATACAATATAAATAATTGTATTATTAATCATAGTCACCATGCTGTACATCTCCATGACCTATTTGATAACTGGAAATTTGTACCCCTTCACCTTTTTCACCCACTCTTCAACCTTCTCCCCTCTGGCAACCATCAATCTGTTTCTGTATTTATTAGTTTTGTTTTGCATGTTCATTTGTTGTAGTTTTTAGATTCCATGTATTAGTGAGATCATACTGTATTTCTTCTCTGACTTAGCATAATACCCTCAAGGTATGTTCATGTTATCACAAATGGCGAGATTTCATTTTTTATGGCTAAATAATATTCATGTGTGTGTGTGTGTTTAACATCTTCTTCGTCCGTTCATCCATTTATGGACATTTAGGTTGTTTCTGTATCTTGGCTAGTCTAAATAATGCTGCAGTAGACAAGAGGTGCATGTATCTTTTCAAATTAGTGTTTTTGTTTTCTTCAGATAAATACCAGTAGTGAGGGCACCTCGGTGGCTCAGTTGGTTAAGCATCTGTCTTTGGCTCAGGTCATGATCTCGAGGTCCTAGGATCAAGCCCTGCATCAGGCTCCCTGCTAGGTGGAGAGTCTGCTTCTCCCTCTGCCTCTGCCCCACACTTGTGCTCGCTCTCTCTCTCAAACAAATAAATAAAAGCTTTTAAAAATTAATTAATTTAAAATAAATAAATAAATAAATGCATACTAGTAGTGGAATTGCTGGATCACATGGTAGTTCTATTTTTATAATTTTTGTGAAACCTCCAGACTGTTTTCCATGGTTGCTACACCAATTTATATTTTGACCCACCAGTGCACAAGGGTTCCCTTTTCTTCACATCCTTGCCAACACTTGTTATTTCTTGTATTTTTGGTGATGGCCATTCTAACATTTTGATTTGTGTTTGCCTGATTAGTGTTGGCTAGCATCTTTTTATGTGACTGATGGCCATATTTATGTTTTCTTTGGGAAAATGTTCAGATCCTTTGCCCATTTTTTAATCATACTGTTTTTTTGTTATTGAGTTGTAGGAGTTCTATATATTTTGGATATTAACCCCTTTTCAGATATATGGTACCCAAATATCTTCTCCCAATCAGTAGGTTGCTTTTTCATATTGTCAATGGTTACCTTTGCTGTGCAGAAGCTTTGTAGTTTGATATAGTCCCACTTGGTTATTTTTGATTTTGTTGTGCTTACCTGTAGAGTCAGATCTAAAAAATCATCACTAAGACTGATATCAATGAGCTTATTGCCTGTTTTCTTCTAGTTTTATGGTTTCAGATCTTACATTCAAGTCTTTAATCCATTTTGAGTTATTTTTGTACGTGGTATAAGATAGTCGTCTAATTTCCTTCTTTTCCATGTGGCTATCCAGTTTTCTGTACACCATTTATTTAAGAGACTGTCCTTCCCCCATTATATATTCTTACCACCTTTGTTGTAAATTAACCATTTACATAGGTGTTTATTTCTGGGCTTTCTCTTCTGTACCATTGAACAGTAGGTCTGTTTTTATGCTGATACCATACTGTCTTGATTACTGCAGTTTTATAACGTAGTTTGGAATCAGGGATTGTAGTATCTCCAACTTTGTTCTTGTTTCTCAAGATTGTTTTGGCTATTTGGGGTCTTTTGTGGTTCCATACGTTTAGGAATGTTTGTTCTATTTCTGTGAAAAAAATCATTGGGATTTTGATAAGGATTGCATTGAATCTGTAGGTTTGGGTGGTATGGACATTTTAACAGTTCTTCCAATCCATGAGCACAGAATATCATTGTTTATGTCTCCATTTTCTTTTAGCAATGTCTTATAATTTTCAGCGCACAGGTCTTTCACTTCCTTGGTTAAATTTATTCCTGGGTATCTTTTTTTTGGATGCAATTGTAAATGGGATTATTTTCTTAATTTTCTTTCTGATAGTTCATTGTTAGTATACAAAAGTGCAACAAATTTTTATATATTGATTTTGTATCCTGCAACTTTATCGAATTCATTTATCAGTTCTTTTTTTTTTTTTTTTTCATTTATCAGTTCTAACAGATTTTTTTGGTGGAGTCTTTAGGGTTTTCCATATATAAAATCATATCCACAGATAATGACAGTTTTACTTCTTCCTTTCCAATTTGAACGCCTTTTATTTCTTTTTCCTGCCTAATTGCCCTGGCTGGGACTTTCAGTAGTAGGCTGAATAAAAGTGGCAAGAGTAGACATTCTTACCTTGTTCCTGACACTATTGCAGTTTCAAAGATAAGAAAACTATGGCTAGATAGTGACTTGCTGATAAGTTGCTGAGTCAATAATTAAGCAGTAAAGAGTTCATTCTTCACCATCCACTGTTCTGCCTCTTAAGAGGCCTCAGCCTTCTAGTCCCATGGCCCTGAGTTGTTCTACTGGTCCTGAGTCATCAGGCTCAGGTGTCTTCCTGCCTTAGCTGCCCTCCCCTCCTTAGGCTCTGCTACTCACTAGGACTCCACTTGTCCTGCTTCCAGCTTCTATCTCACACCCAGCATTTACCATTTCATTTCAGCTACAGCTCTTTAGAGTAAATTTCAGCTATAAGCACATTCAGAACCGAAGGGGCTTTTGGAAGGGAGAGCTCACTCTGGGACTAGAGCAGTTAAGAAAGGGTTCAGGAATGAGGAGGCCTTGAACTGGCTCCAAATGATGGACAGGACTTAGAATGGCTAATGGGAAAGGCATGAACATTTCAGATATGGAATGGCATGAGCAGACTCACATATAAGAATGAATGTGGCAAATAGAATAGGAGGGAACTTTCCAAGCCATTGTTACCCTAACACCACAACCAGGTGAAAGCATCACAAAAAAGAAGCCTAGAGACCAATATCCCTTATGAATATAGACATAAAAATCTTCAACAGAATACTATCAAACTGAATCAAGCAACATATACAAAGGATTCTACACCATGATCAAGCAGGATTTATCCAAAGAGTGTAAGGTTAATTTAACATACGTAATCAATCAATGTAATAGACCATATTAATAAAATAAAGGACAAAAACCACATCATCATCTCAATAGATGCATAGAAAGTTTTTGACAAAGTTCAACACACTTTCATGATAAAAACTCAAAACTAGGACTAACATGGAATGTCTTTAACTTGAGGAAGGACAGCTACAAAAAATTCACAGCTAATATTATACTTAATGGTGAAAGAATGGATGTGTTCCCATTAAGATCAGGAACAAGACAATAATGTCCATTCAGTACTGTACTGTAGATTATAGCTAGTATAATTAGGCAAGAAAAATAAAAAGCATCTTAAAAAGGAAGAAGTAGATGCACCTGGATGACTCACTTAGGTGTCCAACTCTTGATTTCGGCTCAGGTTATGATCTCAGGGTCATGGGATCGAGTCCCACGTTGGCTCTGCACTCAGTGTGAAGTCTCCTTAAGAGTCTCTCTTTCCCTCTACCCTTCCTCCCACTCACACACTCTCTTTCAAAATAAATAAAATCTTTTTTAAAAAAGGGAAAAAATAAAACTATTTGCAGATGCCATGATCTTATATATATAAAAATCCTAAAGAATCCACAAGAAACCTACTAAAATAATAAACCAAGTTGAAAAAGCTGCAGAATACAAGATTGGAATTTTTGTGTTTCAGCTATATTTCAGTACACTAGCAATGAACAATCTGAAAATGAACTTAGGAAAGTAATTCCATTTACAATAGCATAAAAGGAATAAAATAGTAATAAATTTTTTAAAAATATTTATTTATTTTTTAAGATTTTATTTATTTGTTCATGAGAGACAGAGAGAGAGAGAGAGAGAGGCAGAGACAGAAGAAAGCTCCATGCCGGGAGCCCAATGTGGGACTTGATCCCGGGTCTCCAGGATCACGCCCTGAGCCAAAGGCAGGCGCTAAACCGCTGAGCCACCCAGGGAGGGATCCCCAGTAATAAATTTTTATAAAAAAAATACAAAGGGTGCCTGGCTGGCTCAGTCAGAAGAGCATGAGTTCAGGGTTATTAATTGAAGCCCCGTGTTGGGTATATATATTACTAAAAAGAAAATAAACTAGAAAAATAATAACAACAGTAAATGGTGTTGGGAAAATTGGACAGCCAAGTACAGAAGAATGAAACTAGACCATTCTCTTACACCATACACAAAGATAAACTTAAAATGGTTGAAAGATCTAAATGTGAGACAAGAATCCATCAAAATCCTAGAAGAGAACACAGGCAACAACCTTTTTTTTTTTTTTAACATTTGTATTTATTTATTCATGGAAGACACAGCAAGAGAGAGAGGCAGAGACATAGGGTGAGGGAGGAGCAGGCTCCCTGCAAGGAGCCCGATGTGGGTGGGACTCGATCCCGGATCCCAGTATCACACTCTGGGCCAAAGGCAGATGCCCAACTGCTGAGCCACCCAGGCATCCCAGCAACAACCTTTTTGAACCTGGCCACAGCAACTGCTTGCAAGATACATCTATGAAGGCAAGGGAAACAAAAGCAAAAATGAGCTATTGGGACTTAATCAAGATATAAAGATTCTGCACAGCAAAAGAAACAGTCAACAAAACTAAAGGACAACCTACAGAATGGGAGAAGATATTTGCAAATGACATATCAGATAAAGGGTTAGTATCCAAGATCTATACAGAACTTCTTATTAAACTCAACACCCAAGAAACAAACAATCCAGTCATGAAATGGGCAGAAGACAGGAACAGCCATTTCTCCAGAGAAGACCTACACGTGGCCAACAAGCACCTGAAAAAATGCTCCACATCACTGCTATCAGGGAAATACAAATCAAAACCACAATAAGATCCCACCTCACACCAGTGAGAATGGTGAAAATTAAGACAAGAAACAACCAATGTTGGAGAGGATGTGGAGAAAGGGGAGCCCTCTTGCACTGTTGGTGGGAATGTGAGCTGGTACACTCTGGAAAACAGTATAGAGGTTCCTCAAGAAGTTAAAAATAGAGCTACCCTACAACCCAGCAATTACAATACTGGATATTTACACCAAAGATACTGATGTAATGAAATGCCGGGACATCTGCACCCCGAAGTTCATAGCAGTAATGTCCTCAATAGCCAAACTGTGGAAGGAGCCACGATGTCTTTTGACAGATGAATGGATAAAGATGTGGTGTGTGTGTGTGTGTGTGTGTATAAATAAATAAATACATATATATAAATACATATTCCATTATATGTATATATATGTGTGTACATATAATGGAATATTAGCCATCAGAAGAGACGAATACCCACCATTTGCTTCAACATGGTTGGAACTGGAGTGAAGTAAGTCAGTCGGAGGACAATCATCATATGGTTTCACTCATATGTGGAATATGAGAAATAGTGAAAAGGATTGTAAGAGAAAGGAAGGGAACTGAGTGGGAAAAATTAGAGAGGGGGACAAACCATGAGAGACTCCCTAACTCTGGGAAACAAAGGGTTGCAGAAGGGGCAATGGGCAGGGGGATGGGGTAACTGGGTGATGGGCTCACAAAAGGGCATTTGATGGGATGAGCACTGGGTGTTATACTATATGCTGGCAAATCGAACTTAAATAAAAACAAATTTAAAAAACAGTAAAAAAAATAAAATATTTGTACACTGAAAATGATAAAATACCATTGAACGAATTTAAAAAGATCTAAATAGATGGGAAGACTTCCTCATTCATGGATTGGAAAACTTAATATTATTATGATGGCAATTCCCCCCGAATTGATCTATAGATTCAGTGCAATTCCTATCAGAATCGCAACTGACTCTTTGGCAGAAATTGGTAAACAGGTTCTAAAATTCATATGGAAATGCAAGGGACCAAAGTAACCAAAACAATCTTCGAGGGCTCATGCTTCTCAAGTTTAAATCTTATTACAAAGCTACTTTAACCTATGTGGTGTTGTACTGGCATATGGGTACATAGGTCAATGGAATTTAAATGAGAGTACAAATGTAAACCCTCACATTTGTGATCAGCTGATTGTCACCACATTTGCCAAGCAATTCAGTGGGTAAAGAATAATTTTCTCAGTAAGTGGTGCTGGGACAATTGAATAGTCAGCCACATGCCACAGAATGAAGTTGGACTCCTTCACTATTCACAAAAGTGAATTCAAAATAGATTACATACTAAATGTAAAATCTAAAACTATAAAATTCTTAAATGAAAACAAAGGAGCCAGTCTTCATGATTAGTGATTTCTAAATACCAAAAGCACAGGTGACAAAAGAAAAAATTGGTAAATTGGACTTCATTAAAACTTTTGTGCTACAAACAATGCCATCAAAAAATGAAAAGACAATCCACAGAGTGGAAGAAAACATTTGCAAATCATAAATCGGGTAAGAGACATCTTCAGAATAGATAAAGAACTCTTAAAACTTAGTAATAAGATGATCACAACAATTTTATTTTATTTTTTAAAAGATTTTATTTATTTGAGAGAGACAGAGAACAAGTGGGTGGAAGCTCAGATTGAGAGAGGGAGAAGCAGAGTCCCCACTGAGCATGGAGCCTGATGAGGGGCTCTATCCTAGGCCCTGGGATCAGGACCTGAGCTGAAGGTGGACACTTAACTGACTGAGCCACTCAGGCACCACAACCAAAACAATTTTAAATGGGTAAACTATTTGAATAGACATGTCTCCAAAGAAGATAAAGAAGGTCCATTATGTATGAAAACATACTCGTTCAACATCATTAGTTATCAGGGAAATGCAAATCAAAACCACAATGAGATATCACTTCATGCCAGTAGGAAGGTTATAATAAAAAAAAAAGGCAGTAACATATGTTGGTAAGAATGTAGAGAAATTGGAATCCTTATATGTTGTTGATGGTAATGTAAAATGGTACAGCCATTGTTTGACAGTTCCTCAAAATGTTAAACATAGAGTTACCATATGACCCAGAATTCCAATCCTAGGTATATATCCATGAGAAATGAAAACACATGTCTACACAAAAACCTGTATACAAATGTTCATAGCAGCATTATTCTTAATAGCCAAAAAGTTGAAGCAAGCCAAAAGTCCATCAAAAGATGAATGGATAAGGGTACCTGACTGGCTCAGTCAGTAGAGCATGTGACCTTGGTCTGGAGTCTTGAGTTCAAGTCCCATGTTGGCATGAAGCTTACTTAAAAAAAAGAAGATGAATGGATAAATACAATGGGTTGTATATCCATACAATGGAATGTTATCTGGGAATTAAAAAAAGAATGAAGTACTGATACATAACGTGACATGGATAAACTTTGAAAACATTATGCTCAGTGAAAGAAGGAGGTTAGAAAATACCACCTGTTGTATGATTCCATTTATGTAAATGTTTCAAATAGGCTCATTCATGCAAATAGAAAGATTAGTGGTTGCCAGGCATGGGGTGGGTTGGGGGGTGGCTGTTAATGGGTATGGGGTTTCTTTTTGGGATGATAAAAACTAAGGTGGCGGTGATAATTGCTCAGTTTCTTGCATATACTAAAA
The DNA here is from genome assembly GCF_905146905.1 of Nyctereutes procyonoides. NCBI lineage: Eukaryota > Metazoa > Chordata > Mammalia > Carnivora > Canidae > Nyctereutes > Nyctereutes procyonoides. The sequence goes on along the minus strand of NW_026575021.1, from coordinate 6,610,981 downwards.
AACAATGGAAATCATTGACTATACTATAAATCGTTGAATTCATCCTTTGAAAGGATGAGTTTTATAGTATGTGAATTATATCCAATAAAGATTTTGTTTTAAAGTAATGAATGTGGCATTGATGAGGTCATACCTGGCTGAGGCGATAAGCTCGTACTGGCAGGGGAGATTCAGGGCTTATTCTTCTCTCATAAATCCCTAAAATAGGAGATAGAAATGTGGGGCAAAACAGAAAAGGATAATTTTGAAGTAGGACATCACTGCAGAGTAGAGTAGCCTGGCTTAGAAGGAGAAGCAGTGGCACACATTCACTCCAGGGTATTGAACGCCCTGCACTGAGGGAAGCAGTTGGCTCAAAGGGACAGAGGACATGAGGAAAGAGCCACAGGTCATGTTTGAGACTGCCTCTCGAAAACAGTTGCCTGTGCCTTTTAGGAAACATAGAGCTGTCCCTTTGGCCACGTACATGTGAGTCTACAAGAAAAGTGATTACAGACATCAAGGGAATGGGCACCGTCAGAAAGTAAGGCCCCACAAATGTTACCATGACAAAACTGTTAGCGTCCTCAGTATTACCCAGGATGCTATAGGTCCTGTTGGACAAGATTCTTGTCAAGAGAATTCATGTATATACATTGACCGTATTAAACCCTCTACTAGCCCAGATAGCTTCCTGAAATGTGTGAAGGAAAATGGTCGTAAAAAGAAGGAAGCAAAAGAGAAAAGTACTTGGGTTCCAGTGCCGGCTTGCTCCACCCAGGAAAGCACACACTTTTCTAGAACCAGTGGAAAGGAACCTGAGCTGTTAGAATCCTTTCCTTTGGGGATCCCTGGGTGGCGCAGCGGTTTGGCGCCTGCCTTTGGCCCAGGGCGCGATCCTGGAGACCCGGGATCGAATCCCACGTCGGGCTCCCGGTGCATGGAGCCTGCTTCTCCCTCTGCCTGTGTCTCTGCCTCTCTCTCTCTCTCTCTCTCTCTCTCTCTCTCTCTCTCTCTTTCTCTGTATGACTATCTTAAATAAATTAAAAAAAATAAAAAAAAAAGAATCCTTTCCTTTGAATTCCTGGCATGATACGCACTTAAAAATAAAAAAGATACCTGGACTATAAAAAGAAGAAAAAATTGCGTATGGTTGACCTCATGCAGACACACCTACACACACACACATCAATATTAAAAGTCTAAGGTAATTTTTAGTCCTAATCCAATACCTTCACTTTACAAATAGGAACACTGAGACTTGAAGTAATCTTATTAGTGTGGCGCTGTTGGTGTTAGAGGTGTGAATACAATCCAAGCCAGCCAGTTTTACATACAGTAGTCCTTTTATCTAGAACAATCCCATCTCCCATCTCCACTTGCTTCACCCAGCTCATTACTCTTTATCCTGTGGCTTTTTGCGCAAATATGCCTTCCTCGAGGAATAAGCTTGCTCTGGCCTCCCTCAGCCTAGATCAGGCCTTCCTGCCATTGTTCTCACAGTTTACCTTTCTATAAGGGCAGGCCTGCGTGTGTATTCACTGTATTTCCAGCCTCTAGAACTATGCCTGGTACATAGCAGTTGTTCAGATTGTTCATTTACTGAATGTACAAATACTGCTCTTTTTTTTTGCCATGCTGACTCTTCCCACTGTACGTTCAATGTTCCTCTATTTCATCCTTTGGTTTCCCACCACAGTAAAGAATATCACTGTCTCCTTGACCCACTGGGAAAAGAATATTACACAGTGTAGTAAGACAACATGTCATCAGTGAGATTGCAGTGGAGCTTAGGCTCCCTGGTTACCATGTGGTACCTTAGATCACTCGGCCTTGCTGCTTTTCAGGTGAAGTCAGAAAAGACTTAGGTGACTTGATCAGTTATAGTTATACTCCACCCTTAGGAACCTGGGATGTGCTGATTGAACAGGGACCAGAAAAGAGGGACAAGACAATTAAATGAATGAAATTTAGGAACTAAATGGGAGAAGGAATGGATCTGGGCTGAGTAAGTCTAGAGGGAATGAAGGTTGATGAATCTGCACTTACTGGTGATATGGTATGTGGGAGAGCAACAGAGCGGGAGCCAGGGTCTCTTGTGCATGCAGTTGCTTTCACTCATGAGCTATTTGATCTTAATCAAGCCGCCCATTCATCTTTTACATGGATGTGTTCTCTCCCCAGCTTATAATGAGGAAAAAAAAAAAAAAGAAAGAAAGAAAGAAAGAGAAAAAAACCATTATCCGCTATAAAATCCCAGTTTACAAATGTGGGGTAATATTATTACTGAGATAAAGAGGGTGTTGATACTAGTTTTCTATTTCCAGAGCATAGACCAAGACTAAATTGATTCAGCAGGTGACTAGAGAAGTTTCTGAAAACATCTTTCTTCAGGTGGAGAAACTGAGAAGTGAAACAGACAGCATGCAGACCCGTGGAGTCCTTCCAGAATTTTACAGGCAGGTTAGACAATTGCTCATCCTATGTGCTGGAGACACAGGATTGAGCCCAGGGGCTGGAGTAAATGATCCTTTGACTTCCAGTTCTAAGAGTGTGTGTTTTAAGGTTCCAAAATTCCCTCCTCTTCCTTGAATTTTTTTTTTTAACCTATCCTGTCTTTGTTGTAATTCTTAGGTGATTGGTGCTCCATAGCTTGTTGAGCACCATCTGTCTTCATAGGATACCAAAGTCTGGGATGAGCCTCCAAGATGCCACACAAAATATAATCTGATTCCAGTCTCTTCCAGCAGCTCTAGTTTATTTGATGAGGGTACTTAATTGCTCTTTAGCATTTCATTTGAATGAGACTCACGGATCTGTTTAGAAGAAAACTGCTGATCAATTGCAATTGCCCCTGTTGTCATGGAAACAAGCTGCCATGGGACTATAATTATATTTCCTTATTCCTGAAGTGAATCCCTAATCATTTCTATGGTAATTACCCAATATCTGTGGTCCCAAATTACATGATGCTTATCAAAAAAAAAAAAAAAAGAATAAGGAGTAGGGGGACTGGCCTGAGACATGTGTTAACTGTGCAGCTGCAGAAAGCCCTCTCCTTTTTTGGGTGGGGTGAATTTCCCTGTGTAGGCTCATACTCCAAAGTTAGATGATGTCAGTGGCATCTTAGAATGTGGCCAGTGTGAAGAGTAGTTGCTAGAAGTCTGTATCAGGTAGGATGGTTTCAGCTGTAACAAAAAACACAACTGGTATCTTCAACTTAGGTAAAGAAATATATTACCTAACGTACCCGAAAGTCTGGAGGACTTGTCAAGTTTCAAAGTCCATTAATGAAGCAGCCCAACAACAGCATCGAGATCTAGGCTGATTCCTTCCCAGCTCATCTTCAGTGAGTAGGCTTTGGTCCTCAGGTTTATCCCTTTATAGCCCCAAAGTGGCTGCCAGGTGTCACACGTTGTTCCAGCTGTTACATGCAGACGACAAAGACTGGGGAAGAAAGAGGACCTTCCCTGTCTTGTGTCATGTTTTGTGGATGAGGAGAGCTTTCCCAGAAACCCTTCCTCCAGGACACTTTCCCTCACTTTGTATTGTTCCTTTCACAGTTTGTCATGAGGTGTCTCTGCCTTTTTTTTTTTTTAATTTTATTTATTTATTCATGAACGACAGAGAGAGGCAGAGACATAGGCAGAGGGAGAAGCAGGCTCCATGCAGGGAGCTCGATGTGGGACTCAACCTCAGGACCCCAGGATCAGGCCCTGAGCCAAAGGCAGACACTCAACCGCTGAGCCGCCCAGGCATCCCAATGAGGTGACTCTTCTTGACACCTGCTGTCCCTAGCACCAAGTGCACATGGGTGAGGGATGGAGTAGCATGACTACAGGGCCAACAACAAGAAAGTCTTGCTTTCCTTCTCACATTCTCTCTCTCTCACCCTCCCCCCCCCCACCTCTGCAGCTGGTGGCCTAAGTTCCAGGCTGTGGTCCCATCATGTGCCCGCTGTCTGATTTCTCCCACTTTTGTAAATAAGCATGGGCACAAGGCGCTGCACCTGGGCTTGGGCATCCCAGTAGCATGGGAGACAGCATCGCTGGTTCTCAGGCAGCAGCACATGCTACCAGGAAGAAAGCCAGCCTCTTGCGAAAGCAGAGTCAGAACCCCAGAGTGCTTTTCCAATGACTTGTCCATCCAGCTGGGCTAAGTTGGAAAGGAGAATCAAGACACAGGATCAGAAGCATGGTTTGGTGGCTGTTTCTTTTCCCAACAGTTTTTTCCCCCCAGTTTTTTCCCCCCAGGGAATCAAGTTTATCTGTGTGTACCTCTAATAGGACATAGCACCTGCTTCCTGTGACAGAAGCCAAAGGGCCAGATCCTCCACTTTCCTCCACCTGCAGCCTGACATGAGCATGTGACCCACCTGGCCATTTGGTCTTTCTCTCCTGGACTTTGGCTTGCTAAAGGATGTAAGGAACACAACTGTGGCAACAGCCTGTAACCGGGCTCTTCCTGTGGTGTGGCAGCAGCTGTGATTCCTGATGCTGGGACCTCTACAGTTCTAACTCCTGTCTTTTTCTAAGCTTTGACTCTAGCTTCTTTTGTTCTTTGAGCCCCCACCATTCTTCCAGTAAATTTTCTTTTGGTTAAGTGCAACCAAGTTAATTTCTTTTGCTTGCAACCGAGAACTATAACTAATAGAGGATAAAACCAGGAAAACTAGGTGAGAGCAAGAGAGTTTGACACAGAAGATAGGAAGCAAAACCTGGAGCACCTCCCTGTTTAGATTGAAAAGAAGGCCCAGAAGAACCTTTTAAAGATGCTGAATGTCCTTCTGATTTGCCCACCCATTGGCTTCTCAGAGTTCCACAGTGGCCTGCGCCTGCCGTACCTAAAAAATGCCCATGCTCTGAAAATACACCTCCTCTGCACATCAACGCATTTGCCTCAAACTTTCCATTCCCTTAGTGACCTACACATCTGGTAAACTAACTATTCTACAATATTAATCATTTACTCTTCTGTTGAAAAAATTTACTACATATTTTATCATATAAAGCACTGTGGGAGGAACAAAGGCAACAGATATGATCCCTGCCCTCAGGCAGCTCCCAGTACTGTGGTGGGGATAAGGTAACACCATTATTGTTTGAATTACGTCTGTGTAGCACTCTACAATATGCACAACACTTTTATTTTCTCTCTTATTTAAAGCATGATTATAGTAACCATAACATAAAACAGTAAGAGATATGTGCATAGGCCTTTCAGAGGAAAAGACTCCTTTCCTCCAGGCTGCAGGAGGGGCTGTGTGGGGTCGGTATGATTTCAGCTAGACTTTGAAGGATGAGTAGGGCCTGAACTGAGAGACTGGCACTGGGCAGTCCATGGAGGGGAAGAACCCAGAGAGGATGTTTGGGGAATGGTGTGATTTGCCTTACGGGGTGTTTGAAGTAGGGTGACACTTTTGTAAGTGCTTACACTATTCTCAGTGCTTTACATGTCATAATTCATTTAATCCTAACAGAAGCTTCATGAGGTATAGGTCCTCTTATCCTCTCCATTCCCTGATAGGGAAATTGAGACACCTAGAGATTTAGTGACTTGCACAAGGCCATTCAGCTGGTAAGTGGGAGAACTAGGTTTGAGTAGTAGGCACACTGGCTCGAGTCTGAGCACGCACTTCCTACACTCCATGACCTCCATTTCATAGAGTCAGAGTCGTTTGGGGCCTGTTGTGCAGAGCTTTAAGTGCCAGCAAGCATTGCAGCTTCATCTGGTAAGATTTTAGCAAAAGGGAACTGCTGGAAGTTTCTGAGCTGGCAAATTAACTGCTTTAAGGTTACTGCAGAGTTTGAGAGGAAGCAGTATTGGAGAGGACTTCAGTTGGAGATCATTTACAGATATCAATCATATTCCAACAGGTTGGAGGTAAAACCAGGGTAACAGTGACAATTATACAGCTGCTCAGTGTTCTGAGGTCTCCCTCACACGTGCTTTTATGTGTTTGAGACGAATCCTTGAGCCTCCACTGTCCACCTAGATTGGAGGTGAGGGCACCATGCCAGCAGCTTTCCTCCAGTGGTCCAGGAAAACAAAAGTTCTTCAAAATTGCAGAGATTTTAGAAGTCTGAAGTAGTTCTAAAATTAAAAATAATTTAAAAAGCTTCTCCTGAGCAAAGGTTAAATGTGCAAACTTTATATTATTTTTGACATGGTTATTAACATAATCATCCAATTCTGGGTATTATAGCAGAGTGGGACAGTCCATTCAGGCCTCAGCTGAGTTTTCTGAAATCTTTGACAACTTTAAGCGTAGAAATGGGCCCTTCCAAACAGCCCTGTAATTTGGCCTATGTGCTGCCAAAGTGTGCCCAAGAGTACTATATTATTTATTCTTAAAAAACCTTCTAGGGCTTCTGGGTAGAATAGTGAGTCCAGCTGACTCTGGGTAAATAAAAGAGAAGGAGGTAGAGTTGGGGAGGAACAGCAGTGTGTCTTTCCTCCTCTCTTGCCAAACCCATAACGACTTAGATCAAAGGGCTTAAACGTAATAAGATGTGGGTAGAACAGGACTGCCTAAGCCACTCCAAGCCTGTCTCAGTGCTAATAATCTATTACAAGCCTCTGGTCTCCAGTTAGTAGTCCTGTTCATGGTGTTTAAACTCCTGGGGTACTTGAGATCAGGATGCAGCCCTAGGGGCCGTTGCTCTGTGACTCCGATACTATGATCAGCATTTCAAGCATTGCGCCTCCAAATTTCCCATGATTTTAGGCAAATGTCAAGAAATTCTTCTTCCTCCCTCTCCTCCTCCTCCTTTTTTCTTCTTCTTTTGTCCTGTAAAGTCTACTAATCTTTATAGAAAATGACTATTTAGTTTGGGTAGAGGATATGAAAGAAATGTCAGATCTTTGGTGTGAAATGAGGACTTAGGGCATACCTACATATCTTTCAGCCATATCTATACAAAGTTATAAGTCATGATGCTATACCTACACATTTTTTAAAATCTTGCTTAAGGGCAGCCCGGGTGGCTCAGCGGTTTGAGCCACCTTCAGCCCAGGGCCTGATCCTGGAGACCCGGGATCGAGTCCCACATCGGGCTTCCTGCGTGGAGCCTGCCTCTGTCTGTGTCTCTGCTTCTCTCTCTTTCTATCTCTCAAGAATAAATAAATAAAATCTTAAAAAAAAATCTTGCTTAATACCAGTGTTCATAGCAGCATTATTCACATTGGCCAAAAGGTAGAAACAAAATGCTCATCCACAGATGAATGGGTAAACAATATGTTGTATTCCACATCTAGTAGAATATTATTTAATCTTAAATGATGAAATTCTGACACATGCTACATGGATGAACCTTGAAGACGCCAAGCTAAGTAAATTAAAAGCCAGACACAAAAGGACAAATGTATGATTCCACTTATATGGTGCCTGGAATAGTCAAATTCATAGGCATAGAAAGGAGAATAATGGGGCACCATTATTGGTTGGTTAGCCATCCAACTCTTGATTTTGGCTCAGGTCATGATCTCGGGGCCATGGGATTGAGAAGAGTAGTTTCAGGCTGTTCTACCATCTGTGCCTTTGAAAAGATAACCATAGGAGTCAGCAAAGAGTGGAGGGGAAAGCCCAAAAGCTGGTCTCTATGGGCTGATTGGAGGCCTCTGATTAGATGTTTGAAATTTGAACCTTTCTACCAATATCAATAACATCAGTACAACAGCAACAAAGCCAGGACAGAGATACAGTACAACAGCAACAAAGCCAGGACAGAGATCCCCTCATTGTGCTGTATACTGGGCATGGAGTCTGCTTGGATTCTCTCTTCCTCTCCCTGTGTCCCTACCCCCAGTGCTCGCTCTCTTGAATAAATATTAAAAAGAAGAAAGGAAGGGGAATAGTGGTTACCCAGGGGATGGGGAAGGGGAGATGGATAGTTACTATTGAATGGGGATAGTTTCAGTTTGAAATAGTGAAAAGTTCTAGAGACAGATGCAGTGATAATTGTGAATGTACTTAATGCCACTGAACTGTACATTTAAAAATAGCTAAAACAACAGATTTTAAGTATATTTTACTATAACAAAAAATCTCAGTCACTATTTTATAAATACAAAAAATACACAGATGCTGGGATCTCATTTGGTGTTCACAGATACGGTATTTAAGCAATAAAACTGGCTCACCTTCTTTTGTGTAAGATTTGTAGTTGTGGGTGAATTGAGTCTCTTAACATTACGTTGTTGTCATAGTCTAGCAGCTGTTGTTCACATAGCATCTTTGTTCCCAAAGAAATCCGAACATCTACAAGCACCATGTTAAAATAGAAAGTTCGTCAGCTGTGACTCAGGAGCCTGAGTTCTGGTTTCAGTTCTGTCTTGGTCAAGTCTGTCTCTCACCTTCTGGGACCTCAGCTTCTGTTGTCCAAAAGGAGTCTGGTCATGGACCCTGTGATCACAGGAGGGCCTGTGAACAGTGACTGTTGGAAGGACTGCCATCTGTTACTGTGGATGGTGCCCTGGATTAGCAGCTCCCCCTCCAGCTGCTGGTTCCCTTGGAGAGACCCACTGAAGATGTGGAGAGCAGCAGCCCGAGCCTCCAGGCAGCAGTGGTGGAGGAGCACAGGCAGGCAGAGTGGAGTGCAGGCTTGGAGTAGGTCTTGGAGCTCGGGATTTTCAGTCTTCCCCATTGATTTACACATTGTTTTTGAAGGATTTCTGAGTGTGAAAGGGCAGATGGTGGTTTTCATTAAGGTCTAATGCACTGTAGTTTTTCCCTAACCTGGACCTGACCTCACTTTATAAGATCATACAGCACAGAGCCTGAGGGGCAATAGTAACAAAGAAATAGGAAACAGAGGAGTTTTGTGGGAAACACTGATGACTTTGGTTGCATTGATGTTGAGTTTGCAGGCAGTGGGACAGCCAAGTAGCAGGGTCCACTGCATAGCTGGAGACATGCGGGGAGACGAGAGTGTCGTGTTGGAGTCACATAGACCATTTTTAAAAGTGATTGTTAAAACCAGAAGAGTAGTTTCAGGCTGTTCTACCATCTGTGCCTTTGAAAAGATAACCATAGGAGTCAGCAAAGAGTGGAGGGGAAAGCCCAAAAGCTGGTCTCTATGGGCTGATTGGAGGCCTCTGATTAGATGTTTGAAATTTGAACCTTTCTACCAATATCAATAACATCAGTACAACAGCAACAAAGCCAGGACAGAGATACAGAAATGAGAGTTATGACATCTCAGCCATGCTCTCTGGCCATAGAGCCCCAGGAACTTCTGCTGCCTGAACCTCCCAAGTCCAAAGGGACCATTTTTCTGACCTCTATAAGGCATGGCTGTGCTTCTTCCCTGAACTAATGAAGACTTCCTGTGAGATCAGTGTTATTATAAATTTCCCAAGTGGGCCTCTTTTTTCTTTCCTTCTAGAGTTTGTTTTTACTGCAGGTGCTTTGCATTGGAATTTAGATCTTATTTAAATTTAAAGGAGTGTTAAACGAATTGACAATCCTTCATTTAGAAGTTAAAAATCTAGGTGGATTTTAGGGGCAACCCAGGTGGCTCAGCGGTTTAGCACCGCCCTCAGCCCAGGGTGTGATTCTGGAGACCTGGGATGGAGTCCAGGGTCGGGCTCCCTACACGGAGCCTACTTCTCCCTCTGCCTGTGTCTCTGCCTCTCTCTCGCTCTGTGACTCTCATGAATAAATCAATAAAATCTTTAAAAAGAAAATCTAGGGGATTTTAAAGGGCTTTATACTTCTCTTCTCTTGATCAAGAGGCTGCTCTGTGTTCTTGGCATGGGAAGAGAAGGTTCCCACACAGGACGACCCATTTTTTTTTTTTTTTCCATTTAAGAACGTAAAGCCTGAGGGAAAGTTGCGGCCCTTGCCTCTAGGTTCACTCATAATAAAAGGAAAGGGGAGAATTGGCCTGCTTCACAATCACTTGTGAAAGATCTTTAAATGTCAAGAATAAAGAAGTCCAGATGAACTCGCTAAGGTACAATTTGTGCTAAATTGCCCCTCCACCTCCCAATCATGTAATTCCTAGTTCCCAGCTAGTAACCACAATGATTCCACCAAGCTCTTTGTTCATAAGAACATAGTTTCAAGCTGAGATCTCTACACGTGGCCTTTTCAGTTTGAATTCTAGCCCTTCCTCAAATTCTGGAACTCTGGGCAGTATTTTTACCTAGTCTTTGTCTCAGCTTCCGCTTCAAAGAAAAGGAAATAATCTACCTTGTAGAGTTGTTTGAAATCAGAACTGTTAACTATGATTATCAAAGATTTAAAATTATACAAATTGCCAAGAATTTAATGTTAATTTGCATTATGTAAAGTGAAATATTTAGAAGAGAGTGTTCGTTCATGTAACTAATAAACCAATTACCATTCACCTCCACTGTTGCCTCTCAGAGCTTTAAAATAGGATAAAAACTAGATCTAAGAAGAAAAAGAAATGTTTTTGGTCACTTTGAAAAGTAGTTCTCTTAAGAGTAATGGCCTTAAAAATGAGTAGATTCTGACAAAGGTAGAAACTTCATAAATATCAAAATGTTATTTAATCACTTCTACTTATGGCTGTGATGAAGTAGCTTGTAGCAAATCAGTGCTCCCACCAAGAACAACTAGAAATGCAGATAGAATATTAAAACAAAGACTTCTGTTTGAAGGCATCAGATTGCTGCTAGTGCACCAGAATTGAACAGTGAGATACTGGAGAGAATAGAAGTCCACTGAGTTGAGCCCAACTTTCTGCATATAGCTTCTCCCCTGTGGGCATTAATTGACCCTTAGTGGAGGACAGGAGACCAAGAAGCCTGAGCATTGCTGCCAAGAGGAAGAGAAGACAGCAGAGCTGTAGGCAATCTCCTGGAGCCTAGAATACAAAAACTGGAGTTTGCAGCTGCTGAAATAGCCAGGACTTGAGGGAATTAAAATCCCCAAGAGAAGAGAAACTCCGAGGAATGAGTCTAAATCTAGGCAATAGTTTTCCTTTTGATGAATTTGTTGATAAAGCTGCACAGGGATGGAGACTGAAAGGCAGGTCAGAGTTGTAGATGGTCTGTGATGTTGAAAAGATGAAAATTGGGGTTTGAAGCCTACCAAGGAGGGGGACCTTAGGAAGTAGCCTAGGCTGTCAGTTGAGATGACAACAGGAGGTCTATACCCTAGACATGGAGACAAAGCAGAGGTAGTCTGAGCCTTACAAAGACTACTAATTAGCCATGATCAGGTCAGTCCTTGATTGGATTAAGGTGCTCTGCTCCTCCACATGACTAGCAGATTGGGTGGATCCTCTCTGGAAGGAGAGAACCCAGCTCTACAGTATTCCATTCTTGATATATAGAATTCAGTCGGGACGCCTGAATTGAGCATCTGCCTTAGGCTCAGGGTGTGATCCCAGTATCCAGGATCGAGTCCCACATCAGGCTCCTTGCAGGGAGCCTGCTTCTCCCTCTGCCTGTGTCTCTGCCTCTCCCTCTCTCTGTCTCTCATGAATAAATAAATAAAATCTTAAAAAAAAAAAAAAGAATTCAATCAAAAAATTAACAGGCAGTTGAGAAACAGAATATGAGAAAAAATAATGGAAGTAGACCCAAAGATGATAAAAATACTGGGAGTTTCAGATATTTAAATAATTGTGATTAATACAGTCAGTAAAATAGTTGGCAAGATGGAGAATTTTTTTTTAAGATAGAGAATTTTACCAGAGAACTGGAATCTACTAAAAAGAATCAAATGGAAATTATAGATATGAAAAACACTACTGAAAGTAAACACTCAATAGATAGTTTTAACAGCAGATTAGATTCAGCTAAAGAGAGAATTAAGGAGCTGAAGGTTAGGTCAGTAGAAAAATCCATACTAACTCAGATTGAGTAAAAAGAATTGACAGATATGGAAAACAGCATAAGGACATCTGGTTCATGGGGAGGCATTCTAACACCAGAGAATCAGAGGAGGAATAAATGAAAAAGGGGTAGAAGTGATATTTGATGGAATAATGGCTGAGAATTTTCCAGAACTGATGAAAGCCACCAAGCAATAGGTTTAGGAAGTATGATGTATCTCCAACTAGATAAATTAGAGGAAATTCACACTAGCTTGTGTAAAACTGCTGTAAACCAATGCAGAGAGAAGAATCTTCATATCAACTATAAAAAAAAGATGATAGACTGCCTGTCTTTTCAAAGAAGCAGTGATATAGCCTTTAAAAACTCTATAGGAAAAAAAAAACTATAGAAAAAAAAAACCTCTATAGGTTACAGCATAACTTAATGGTAAAATATTGAATGCATTTTTGCTTAGTTTGAGAACATAACAAAGTCCACCATCACAATTCTCTTCAACTTTGTGTGAAGTTCCTAGATAATGCTATGTGACAAAAAAGAAAAGAGAAAAGGGGGGGGGGAGGGAAGAAAGAAAGAAAGAAGGATTTAAAGTAAAGAAAACTGTCTTTTGTCACAGGCAACCTGATTGTGTAAATAGAAAATCCAAAAGAATCAAATTAAGTGATTATAATTAATAAATTTAGCTAAGTCTAGTTTTAAGAACAATATATAAAGAACAATTGTAATTTAATATTCCACCAATAAACAATTAGAAAATAAAAATTTGAAGTTATACCATTTAGTCTTCTCAGAAACATCAATATATGGGAATAAATCTATCAAAATATGTATAAGACCTCTACACACAAAACTACAAAATACTGAGAGAAAGTAAGTGGAATCTAAACAAATGAAGGGCTGATATTCGTGGATTATAAGATCAAATATTGTGAAGATGTTAGTTATCCCAAAACTTATCTGTAGATCTAATATCACAAAAGCAATTCTAGGAATGTGTTGAAGTGTGTATGTATGTAAATTTATGCAGAAATGCTGAGATAAGAATAGCCATTTTGACCCAAAAAAAATCAGAAATGGAGAGGTTAAACTACTATTTACTGAGACTCATTAAAAAGCTGTAGTAATTAAGACAGTGTGGGATTATTGCTGTAAAAAATAGACAAGTAGACCAATGGGGACGAGGCCAGAAACAGATCCACATATATACAGTCACTTAGTTTATTGCAAGTCACCCAGTGTTTTCAAGCCTTAATCACCATTTCTGTAAATAGGCTTCATAATAGTGCCTACCACATAAAGTTGAAATATGACATTTTACTGAAGAGGTTAACACATATGCAGGAGACACAGCAAGTGTCTGATAAAGTTTAGCCAGTATTAATATTACCATTGTGACTGCCACTATTATTGTAATTATTACAACTGCTATTGTTACTGTTCATTTTCTGTTTTTCAATATAATTATCTGGAAGTGGGGAATGGGTAGACATTAAATCGTGGTCGACAGCAAGCAACATTTGACGCAACACAACCTACCTGGAAAAAGAATGGGACCAGGGAGATAAAGTTCATGATTCAGTCAAAGTTGACTTAAAAACTGGAATGGGACTTGGCCTAGCATAAGGGTAATGTGGCCACACAACCATAGTAAACATTTATTAAGTAAACATTTACTAAGCTTCAAACTAGGCTTGTATATATATATATGTGTTTGTAAGAATATTTGAAAGCGGCATCCCTGGGTGGCGCAGCGGTTTGGCGCCTGCCTTTGGCCCAGGGCGCGATCCTGGAGACCCGGGGTCGAATCCCATATCGGGCTCCCGGTGCATGGAGCCTGCTTCTCCCTCTGCCTGTGTCTCTGCCTCTTTCTCTCTCTCTGTGACTATCATAAAATAAAAAAAAAAAAAAGAATATTTGAAAGCATGTGTATGTATATAAGCCACTTGTAAAAACACTGTGTAGAAATGCAGTCAGTTAGCAATTCTCGCATCTGAATCATAGCCAGGGGTCTGAGAGAGAAGTTTAGACAGAATATTAAAAGATCTGATTCCATAACTTTAAATGGAAAATTTATTTTATAGCCTCTTTTGGGTAAACCTGGATGTTCATTTTGTAACATAGGTCGCAGAGTCTCTGAAGACAGGGAGATAATGATGTATTTAATTCTTTCCATATTCATATCCTAAACAATGCCTCATATTTCATAAAATGAGTTGCTGTATAGTATCCGGTGTTATGTAGCTGAAAGCTTACCGGTTCTTCCAGCCAGTTAGTATCTCGAATCCTCCCATATTCCAGCCCACGTGGCATTTCCCCTCCTGCTGGCCCACCCACACCCTATTTCACTCACAAGAGAAGACTCTAAGACGTGCCACTGCTTTAAAACCCTTCAGCTGGCTGGTGAGAAATTGTACTCAGCAGCTCTGAATTCATTTTCTCATTTTACTACTTCTTTTTGGATGACTTTAGATAGAGTTATTTACCCCTGAGTTTCATCTGCAACAAGGGGTTGGGGCCAAAATAATGAAAGTAAAACCTCTTGGCACAGTGTTTCACTGAGGTGAGGGTTGGTGTGGCTATTACTGTTACTGACAAAGATCTTCCAGCCAGGAGGCTCGTATCCAAGTCTTTTGTTTCTAAACCGCATGTGCTTTTTTACCATGCTGCCTGTAATTTGGCAAGTGAGAAGATGGGCCTTGGTACTCAGTCTTCCTCACTCCATCTAGATTGTGTCAGGACCCTGCCCGCTGCTTGTCTGTAACTCAGTTTAGAACCACCAGCTGGAGCGCCTTTCCCCCAGTGCTGGCACTTGGTCACTGGTAAAACCTCAAGGTGGGACCCCTTTTTAAGGAAGGGAGAGGGAGAAGTGCTTTCTCACCCCTGGGAGTCGGCCCTGTGCCTGGATCATGGAAATGCGCCTGCCTTGCCTTACAGAGTGTGATGCTGCCCAGCCCCGTGAGAGGCTTGGCATGGATTCCTTCCCAGAGAGCGGTCAGCGTCCCCCACGCAGTAAGCAATGGTTGGTTTCCGCTGCTTCCTCTTCCCTCCTGCAGTTCACCCCATCAGGCGGGAGTCCAGACTCCTGGACGTAAACCCATCAACTGGAAAGTGCTTGTTGTTGGGTACCTACCCCTTATGAGCTGCTTGCTCACTGCACACGAGGCTCATCAGATTGCCCTAACACACGTGTCTCTTAGGAGTCCAGCCCGAGACGCTATACCTGTAGGCCCTGTCAGCAGTTCTCATCTTTGTCAAGTCTTTGTTTGAGATGTACGTATCTTTTTAACAATTTGATTTGTAATCTGAAAGAATCTGGCCTCTAACTTCTAGATCTGCATGTTACATAAAAAGCGCTGGTTGACAGGACCTCCTGGGCAAAAACCGACAGTGGCAGCGCATCAGGACCTGGGCTTCTCCAGTGAGGATTCCTGCCGGGCGCCGGGTACCGGGTCCTCTGAAGATCAGTAGCTGTCTCTGAGTTCTCTCATTGAGCTGCTCTAAAACATCGTGCTGGCGACATGCTGCTTTATTCTGGGAGACCCTTTCTTCTGCCCAGCTACTTGGCTGACCCCCAGCAGAAAAGGACACAGTGCCGGAAGTGCTTTCTGAACGAGACTGGGGTTGTGGGGGGAGTCCCCTAAATCAGGAGGAACAGGAAACTGAATTGCCAAAAGAAACCTTATCATCCTAATAAAATGAAGCCCATGATTTGCATTCCAGGTCCTTCAACTATTCTATGGGAACCCGGGCATTTTCCCATGACAGTATTTTTATCCCTGATGGGGGAGCAGAAAGTGAGCAGACAGTTCAAGCAATGTCACAGGACAACATCCTGGGCAAAGTCAAAACTCTTCAGGTAAGACAGCTGGAGATTGGAAAGTCAGAGCCGTAGGAGGGGGCCCAGCTGTGGCGGGAAGTGGGGAAATCCCTAGAGTGACCTTGAGTAAGGGATCTGGAGATCCATGGGTAGCTTCTGGTCAGGATGTTTGCTTTCTCAACTCTGCCTCTGTTCTCTGGAAGCCTTCTGTCCACCTTGTCACCATCGTACCCACCTATATAACAGCCCCACTCCTTTTCTGTCAACCTGTTCCCTCATTTTTACTGCGTATCACGAGGGCAGGTACCCAAGAGAAGCTGCTAGATTTGGGGGGTAGGAGAGAGTTGGAAAAGTAACCATGAAATGTTGCTCATAATCCCTGAGCACAGGGTTGACTATTGGCAGAGGCCATGCCAGCATATCCATACTTGGACGGTGAACGGAGGGAGCTCTATTATTTGCTGTGTTCTTAAATCTGGCTCCCCCTGAGCCACCCTGTCTTGGAGGCATGCCAGGAAGCTCCCAAACCTCCCTCCTGTTCATGCTGCAGAATCGGGCAGTTGTCCTCCATAAAATCGACTCAGGTGGTAACTCCTTAATAATGAAAATATAATAAAATAACGATTCACTAAATGTGACTGAGATAATGGGAAATCTAGGGAAAGCAAAAGGAGCAAGTACACCTGGGATCCGACCACATAGGTTTGCCTGCTAGCCTAGTAGAATTCACTCACCCGATAGAAGTGCCTCAGCAAGCACTTTTCGGAGACGGGAAGGCTTGGAGGCCATCCAAATTATGAACGGGGGACTCTGGTTTGCTGGTTTCCATCTGTCTCTAAGTCTACAATAACGAATGTATAAATGAATGAATGGGGGGGGGAGGAACAGCTGGCTTGAGTAGCTGCCAATACAATGAAGCATTATACTCAAAGGAAATTTTCTATTTTCTTGAAATGTTCTTGTTTCTACTGAGCATTAGCTATGCATTTTGTGACCTGTGTTTGGTTACACGTCCACACACACTCAGCTGAATATAGCATATGGCAGGCGGGGAAATAGCGAACACCCTGGAAACAGACCGAACTTGCCTGGATCTTCAGCCTTCCTGCCAAGCACTACCCAGGGCCACCGTCCTGCCTTCAGGGCTAACCTCGGCCCTTCCTTCAGATTCCAGCACGTCCTACCCAGGCTCTGCTCTTAGTTTTTGCTAAGAACTTGCTAAGAAAAAGCAAGCTGTCACTTCTCATAGGTTGGAGAAGAGGAAGGGGTGGTGATCGCCGCAGAAAACCTTGGGCCCCTCCCCACCTTACCTTTCCTTCTTGAAGTCTTTTGATTTCTGGACCATTTTTCTTAAGTTCTGGGGCCCTGGCTCATAATATGCCCTTTCCAAGAGGAGTGACGTCCAGAGTTCAGTCCATGAAACAGCTGGATTTTATGAGGGCTTTCGAGGAGTTTTTTAAAGATTAGATAATAGTGTGTTGTCTTAAATGATGTCTGTGTTAACATCACACTGCATGCCACTGCCTTTCTGAGAAGTGGGTTTGGAGTTGTAAAAAATATGTAATTCTGCACTGTTGCAACTTGGTAAAAATATGTGTGTCAGTTATTCCTAATAACACTGCAAGGCGCAAGTTTAAAGAATCTGATCTCACAATTAAGATGTAAGCCAACTTCCCTGAAGCAACAATTCTATTAATAACAAGAAGAAAAATGTGAGTAAATAATCTGAGTGCTCTCTTTTGGACAATATCTACTCATACAAGGTCTGCCTAATGTTGCTTCTGCTCTGTGTACTCACAGTCTTCCTTCAGCTCCATCATTATATTTTTTTAAAAAATAAAGAGACTTTACTCTTTGAGGAGGGAAATGGGGACCGTTATAGAAAATGTGATTTTTGGAGTGACATTAAGATATAACTGTATCACCCCCAAAAGACTGTGCTTTATTTTTCAGTCGACTAAGCAGTATGTTCCTGGTAAGTCATAGAAATAGTGGTTAACTTTATTAACTTGCATGAATGCTTTGCATTTTTCATGACAACTTTATGCTGGTATTGATGCTTAGTAAGCAGCATAAAAGACCGCCCCCTCGTAGACTCCAGCATGGAATGAGGGTGTTTAGTTATGTCAGAGGCATGTATGTTTTTTATGTCCAAAATTGTGTTTGTGTATGTATATGTGTTTATTAAAAACAGAGAGGAGTAATGGACACCTATTTGACGGTAGACATCCTGGCAGGCTGATTAGCCACTATTATTAAGACATTTTTTTGAAATGAGATTTGTATCATAATGCCATGGGGTGGGGGGAGGCCATTTTTCTCTGGTCTGAGAAACTTCTCAGCCCTTGGAAAACCCCAGAACAGTGAGTGCACTGATTGTGTTGGGAAAGGTTGCCCTCTAGTGTCCACACGTGGTCAGCCCAGCCCGCTGGCCATACCTTGCACTGCAGTGGTCTGGAACCTCTCTGAGTGCAGGATGGCTAAATTCAGCATGAATAATAAGCCTACACTTTTCCAAATCAAGTCAGTCTATCACTGGGTGAAATTTCTGTGGCAGATGATTGAACCTTTACAAGAAAAATTACTTTTTTTTCCCCCGAGTATTAAAAAAATACATGTTTGTAGGGAGAACAAACTTTAATATACAGGATAGTTATAGGGACAAAGCCAACAGTGGCGCCCCTTTTAAAGACCCTGCACACAACCATCAGTTGTTCACGGCCAGTGGGTGAAATAAAAAATCTGTGCCAGGCCCCCTACCACCACCTGGCCGTGTGGCTTCCAGTGCAGTCTTTATACCTCCCTGACCCTCAGTGTCCCCATCTGAAAAATAAGGGGATGAATATGATGGATGACCTGGCCCACCCCCAGTTCTTAAAGTCTGCCATCTATATGGAATCACTCCTCATTTGCCATAGCACAGAGCAGTTTGATGAGCTTCACGCTTCTGTGCACTTGGACCTCAGTGACCTTGAGGTTCCTTACAGCTGCCCAGGTGAGGGGTCAGGGAGGTGCCTACTTATTTCAGGTCAGACCCAGTTGTGTAACAACTGATGATGACACTCAGGCGGGAACATCACGGTCCAAGCCTGCAGGTGATACTTAGAATTATGCCACACCCTTGTCAGGAAGAGCTAATAACTCTGTTAGTCCATGGATTATTCAGCTCAGGAGGGAAAGCCTCCATTTTCAGTAGCCCCTGGCTCCTGCTGAGCTGGATCTCACTTAAAAATGCCAAAGTCTCATAAATTTGAGGATTTTGACACCTTGTGCAGCTGTCAAGGACACAGAGAAGAAATACCCGCTCTTAGCCACTTCTGCATAGAGCAGATGTCTTTAAATCTACATGCTTTTTCTTCCGCCTCTCTTTAAAAATTTATTTTAACTGTGGGCATATCTGTAGTTGACTCAGAAGACAGCAACTTTATTTTTCCTCTGCTTTGTTCTCATAGACATGGTCTGTGAAAAATCTGGGGGAACCTAAATACTGGCAGCGTGAGAGCTGCAGAATATGATGTGCTTGGAATTCCCACACCATAGGAAAAAAAGTCTCATAAATATGGATGTGCATTCCTATAACATCATTCTCTGGCATTCCATATTACAACAAAATGGCCCAATTTGAATGAATAAAATATAGTCCCTTTTAGCTCACATTCCAGTCCCAACAGTAACCCCATTCACAGCCACAGGCAGCACGGACGGTTGGCGTAGGCACAGCGTTCTCCCCTCCTCCCTGGCTGTACGTGCAGTGTATCCGAAGAGCCCCCCGGGGTGGTAGGTGGAAGGGAGGGAGTGGTCCTAGTTGATGAGGGTAAGCTCCCTCTGAACCATCTGGTTTTCAGTGATTCTTTGTATCAAAGTTCCTCTCATGACAATGCCTGAATGTGGGCAGAATGAAAGTCACAAAAGAAAGTCACACTGATCTCTCTATTCAAGTAACATGACACCCGAGATTGCCAAATGGGTTTCAGGAGTCACCTTTTAACTGTCAATAAATCACACAGTGTCTTGACAGCCCTGTCTCTTTTGAGTCAGCTGAAGGAAGCATTTGGAGCAGGAACCACAGGTGAGGGAAAACATGCAGGTGCAGGAGCCTCGGCCTTGACAACCTGAGGATCAGTCACCATAGCCTTGAACCCTAAGTCCTACCCTGGCGTACTTCTGCAGTCTCATCCCTGACAGCTGCAGGTGTGTCTAGGAAGACAGTCCTTTGTCTGGACAGACAGGCTGCAGCCCGATCCCCGAAAGCAGCCAGTATTTCTTTGATGACCTGGGTCCTCCCCTCCTCCATTCCCCTCAGCTCACAGCCACTAGCCTGAATTTATTTTTTCTAGAGGGATTTTAAATCAGTGGCTTTACAGAAATGCACATTGTTATTCTCAAAGGCAACAGCATTGTGTTTCTTTTGCCAGGATGAACATCTCTGTGACATAAATCATCCCTTTGATATGCACACGTTCTCATTCCCTCCCACCACCTCTTCTTCCCTCCCTTTCTCTCCACCCTCAGCTGTCACACCTGCCGCCAGGCCCATGGCCACACCCCTGCACCCTCCTCTCTGCTCAGCCTCTGCCCCTGCACTCTTCTCTCATCCCGCCTCTTTGATTTCATTCTCTGCTTCAGTTCTCAGCGCCACCCTCTCCACTTTTCCTGCTCCATCCCGTGTGCCCTATTTCTCCTGTTCTTATTCCCTCCATTTCCTCCTGCCATTGTCTCGTAGCTCTTCCACTGCTTACCACGACACCCATCCCACCTTGGAGCTTATTTCCACTTAGACTGCAATTACATCGTGTCATATGCTTGTTTCTCTCTTAAGCATCAGGGGAGAGCAACATAAGTATTCTAAAAAGTGCCCTAACGAAGAAAAATATTAGCATATTCATTCTTTTTTTGTGTGTGATGGTGGCAAAAAGTCCTAACCAAATGGCATTAGAGTGTTAGGCCAGGTTCTCCTTGGAAGCTCGTTAAAGAATTATTCTGTGATAACTAGAAGAAATACCCTCATCTTAGTGGTTCAGGAGCACTGAGAGAGGGCAACCGCTGACAACGGAGTTTCCGTTTCCATCTACGGGGATTTAGAACACTCTCCAGCTCTTGGCCAGCACTCCCAGAGCAGGGATAACTGGTAAACCAAAGGCTGGGCTGGGAGTCTCCAAGGGACCTGCTAGGGCTTTCACTAGGACACAGGAACCAACCATGCCACCTCTTCTGCCCAGGTCCCTGTTCCTCTCCCACAGGTCAGCAGAGTGAGCTGGGCCTTTGACTTTGTTACACCATGTCCTCTTGTCTATCTCCATCGGCTGCTCTAACCGTGCCTGCTTATTGATCTGCACAGCATAGATACTAACTGCTGCTTCCTGCTAAACTTGTTTTGAGAAGACACCCTTTTGCAGCCTTCTCTTCCCAGATGCCCTTTCAGGCTGCTCAGGCTGTACTTCACTGGCTGAACTCGGGGCTTTGGATGTGTGTTCCTCCCCTGTGGCACCAGGGGAGCCAGGCTCAGGCTGAATAGCAGATCAAATACAAGTCCTCTGTCTTTCTGTGCTCCTGACTTGGCATGCTGGGGGGTGCCCTGGGGTGCGGGGAGGGGAGTCTTGGGCTCATCTCTTCCATGTCTCTGCAGTCTCACCGTCTGCCATGCAAGGCTGAGAGGGAGCTGGGCACAGGTGGGTGGATTTAGTACCCTTGAGTTCAGAAGGGGCATTTTCCTCAAGGGATTCCCCTGCCAGGGAACTTCGGCAAGGTATTAAAATTGCCGCATCATCTCTTTATTTCTGCCCCTAAAAGAAGAAAGAAAGCACAATGTCAAATTTGTGAGAACTTGTGGAATGCAATGCAAATAACACTGAGATGGTTTTAGGAGACCTGGATTCAAATCCCTTTGTGGCCACTCATTCTTTCCATAAGCTTGAGCCAGTCACCTCTCACCACTAACCTCTGACATTTTTAATAAAATAAGGGTGTTGGACTATGTGATTGCTAAGGCTCTTTGCAGCTCTATGGGATTAAATGTTAGCCAGATTAAAGATAAATATTAGATAATGCACTTTTTTTTTTTTTTTTTTTTTTTTTTAGGCATAAAAGGACTATGCAGCTCAAGTACCTAGATCTAGAGCAGTAGCTCTCAGCCACAAGCAATTTTATCCCCACAGTGGATATTGGGCAACTTACAGAGACGTTTTTGGTTGTCTCGACGGGGAAGGAATTGCTACTGGCATCTAGTGCCTAGAGGCGAGGGTGCTGTAAACATTTTACAATGCTCAGGACAGCTCCCCACGACAAAAAATTATCTGGCCTAAAGTGTCAGTAGTGCTGAGGTTGAGAAACCCTGCTGCCGATGAAAGCAGGAGCTTCTACAGATTTAATTCAGTGGTCTTGCAGGTGGCCACGGCATAGCCTTTTTTCTTTCTGAATGTTGTTCATTTTCTCTGCCACGGCCCATTAAATATTTTGCCCTTTCTTTAATATTTATATTTTTTTTTCTTCTTCAGAGAATATATTTCTTTTCTAATCTGGCTTTTCTCGAATTCTAAACACTACTTCTCTTCCTAATTTCTACCCCGTTTCTAACCCCCCCACACACACCCTTCTCGCTACCTGCCGCCTATAACAAATCCCTGCGTGGCCCTTCCCTTCTGCCTACTTCTCTGTCCCTTCCCCGTGGTCCCTTCTGTCCCACAGTTCACAGCACCTAGCTGCAGCAAGGCAAAAAGAAGCCCCTGTGGCAGGACAAGATTGTTCCTGTGCCTTCCGTGATTTCTGCATTGATCATGGAAAGACTTGCCAGCCCTGGAGCCTCCCTCACCTTGGTGCCCACTGGGACTGGAACATGGTATTCAAGCTAGGGGCTGGTGAGGAAGGTGGCTAACGCATATTCAAGGAGAATGTCTCCAACAAAAGATTTCCTCCAGCGGTTCCTATTTCATGTGACTATTTTCTATACAATGTTTATACTTTGAAGACTTTTTTATGAATAAATGTACAGGTTAATCAGAACATTTTTGTCATAACGTGTATCCCAACTTTTGGTTCAGAAATATGGACTCTCTACCCCCTGGATAATGTTGGCATTTCCATGAAAGAGGTGGCTGGATGAAAAAGCTCATGGCTTGAAGGTGGGAAAGGAAAAGAAAGGAAACAGGAAAACAAATTCACTTATTACAGGACTGCATCGTGGCTTACTGGCATGGTATTTAGTCTAGAAAGGTGCACAGAACATGCCTCAGTGCCTACTAGATATGCTGGGGCATCTGGTTGCACTTGTTATGAACTGCTTCACTGCTTCAGAACATCTTTCTTTTGTTTGTCTCCAGCGACAGTTGAGCAAAAACATCAAGTTTGGGCAGCCACCACCCAATGCCATTCCCATGAAGAAGGCAGACAGTGGTGAGGCTAGCTTAGAAGAGGATCTGTTCCTGACCAGTCCCATGGAAATTGTGACTCAGGAGGACATCATTCTCTCAGACACCGAGAACAAAGTAAGGCTCCTCCAGGAAAGGACTTGATTGCTAAGGGAGGGGAGGATGTCGGGTAGTGGGCAGGGGCATCCAATAGCTTTTGGGGCTGCAGTGCAGGGAATATGTGAGAGAAGCTTCTCTGATGAGAGGCCCTGGGCCGGAGGGCACTTCCTGGTCGGTCACCACTGGGAGAGGCGGCTGGGCCTGTGGAAGTGGAGACATGCCCTTGGCATTCACTCCTCACAGCATCTGCCACTTCCTCAAGACTCAGGGTGGCCCACCTCTCCTGGGAAGCCTTACCCAGCCTTACCTCCCAGCCGTGCTGTCTCCTCTGTACCTTAATTGCACCAACTCTGTGCTTTTTACACATCCGTACTCTCCACATCTGCATAATTGTTCTCCCTCTGTCTCTAAATGTTGACTTCCTTGAGCACAAACTGGATCTTCTACATCTCTGTCTCCCCAGGACTTAGCTAGTGCTTACTTAGTAGCACGGAGTAATTACTTGTCAAAGTGGAGTCATTTAAAGGGAAATGAGAAAAGAAAGAAGTAGGTGCTTAGGGAGACAGAATGATCAAACAGGCCAGCTTGAAGTCTACTTAATGAGGGAAGAAAGTCACATTCGTCCAGCATTGTCCTATCTGAATTCAGTCTTGATACTTGGAAAGAAACATCATGAGCATATCCCAGAATGAGAGTCCTTCCAGCAGCAGAAGGGATATCCTCAGGCATCTAGTGGGGAAGGAGGGAAGGCCTCGCCAGCAGCTGGAGCAGGGAGCTCTCTAGGAGAGGCACAGAATCTTCCAGTCTCAACAGAAAGCATCTTCGGTACTCTGCCTGCCAAGGCGCCTGAAATTACGCTGGATGTTATTCAAATGGATGTGCCCCAAGAAGTTATGCTTATGGCCAGCTAATAGGTCATAAAGGCAGTAAGAAAGAGAAGTGATTTGCAAAGCAAAGTGAGGAAGGAAAGAGCAGGCCGTTCCCCGCTGTTGCCCACCTCTGTCCGGCCCTAAGACTCCTGATTCCCAGACATGTGGGTGGTGGGCGGTGTGGTGGGTAAAGTAGGATGGGGCCCATCCCTCCACTAGGTCCAGCCTCTGCAGTGCTAGGCGGCAGCAACAGCCACCAGCCTTAATGCAGAGATTTCCCAAGGACTGAGCAATGTCCTCACTGTTACTGAGGAGCTCATAAGTGCCAGGGACTGTGGCCTGAGGGAGAAGGAGACACTACCCCAGCTGCGGGTATTACAGAGGTGAGTCAGATTAGTCACATGGCAAGTCAACAGAGATAAATACAATAACTTATTTATATAATAAATGTAATAAATATAATAACTCTGGATCAAGAAAAATGCACAAAAAGTAAAACAGAGCGATGGAAAAGTGAGTAACAAGGTGGGTCAGGGGTTGTTCTTTAGATAAGGTCAGCAGCCAGAGTGACCTGGAGGTGGGGACTGTGTTCCAGGTGGAGGGAAGAGCAAATACAGAGGCCCAAAGATGGGGCTGACGGCTGACGGTGATTTTGTCCCAAAAGAAATCAGCTCCCTGTGGCTGGCCCGACCCTGGAGGGGGCAAAGGGAGGATAGAGCAAGACATAGAGGCCAGATAGTACAGACCACGGGAAAAGGGTGAATTCTATTCTGAGAATAATAGAAGCCTCTGAGTATATTAAGCAGGATGGTGACATAATCTAACTAGTATTTTCTTTTCTTTTTTTTTTTTTCTTAATTTTTTTGGGGGAAGGAGAGAGAGCATGAGCAATGGGGGAGGGACAGAGCGAGAAGAGAGAGAGAATCCCAAGCAGTCTCCACGCTCAGCTCAGTGCCGAGCCTGACCCTGGGCTCAGTCCCACCACTGTGAGATCATTGACTCGAGCTGAAACCAAGAGTCGATGCCCCAACTGACTGAGCCACCCAGGCATCCCTGATTTGTGTTTTCTAAAGATGCTTCTAAGTGTGGTGCAGAAAACAGGCTGAGATAGGACAAGCTGACACTATTGCTCTGGGAGGGACGATAACAGCTGTTTGCAGATCTTGGCCATGCACAGTAGAAGGTATGGTGGGCCATCAGAAAGGTGCAGGTGATGTGGTGTGGGGTGTGGGCATTCCTGGGGCAGGTGAGCAGCTGGGCTGGGATCTTCAGCCTTTCTCTTCTTCCTCCCATCCTGAGGTCTTTTTCTCCTCTGGTCATCCACCTTCTCAGCCCAGTTGTTTGCACACAGCATCACTAGGTCCTTTTCTTCTCAGAGAGAAGAGGTCTGGCATAGAGCGGGGAGGTCCAGCAGGCAAAGGGGGTGGAAGGCAGCGAGCACAGCCAAACCTCGGAGGTTGCAGGCCGAGTGTGACACCGTCCCGCTTCCCAGGTGGGGTGGCTAGGGGGTGGCACCTGGCCTCTCTGAGAGGTGGGGAAACACATCAAAGGCTGAGCTTAGAGACTGCCTGGATGGAAATGTGCCAAACCAGGAAAAGAAGAAAGTGTACACTCTGTGCCTCAGGAGTCCTTGTCTGGACATTAGCAAGGTCCCCACCATGCCTCCTGCCGACTCCCTGAAGCCAGCTGCAGCCTTTTCCACCCGCGGCGGTGTCTGGTTGTCTGCCCAGAACCCACTGTTCCGGCGTTTGACTTGAGTGCTCTCTTTCCTGTTCCAGCCCAGTGATACGCCAAGTTCTCGGAGTCCTCTGAATCTGCCTGGCACCAGAAGTGAGATGGAAGAGAAGGTAATAGGATTTGAACTTATGTATTTAGTTTCTTTACTTCAACTTCCATTTCCGCCCCCCCCCTTTATTCAATCTCCTGTCTCATTTTTCCAATCATAAATGCTGCCTTCACCCCTTACCTTAAATCCCTTCAGAACGGAACCAGTGGTAGAGGTTAGAGCATCTATTTCCATAGCAGTGCACCTGCTGAGACTGACCCCTGCCCTGAAAAACAGCCCCTGCCCAGCACGTGCGTATTTGAGCACAGAGACGCTGGTCATTTTCCTAAATGTGCCGGGTACTTCAGGACACTGTTCAGCCATTGAAAAAGACTTTCCAGAACACCTGGAGGTACACAGGTCTGTAAGGAAAAGAGTCTCCTTCTATTTAGATATTTAAAAAAAGAAAAGAAAAAAGACCTTGGCATGTCTCTACTTGTGTGTATTTTTGCTTTTTAACTATTCTGTGTTCTGTTGAAACTGGGGCCTGGGCCTGCAGGTGTCCAGGGAACTCTGGGGGGGCCTGTGTGCCCCTCTCCTGTAGAGGCCTGTCAACTGCCATGAGCAGTCTCCACCTGCACAGGGGTCTAGGCATACCCCCAGGGTCTGGTACAGTGAGCAGAGTAGGTCCCAGAATCTTTTGAAGGGCGGATGGCTCAAGACAGTGCCACCACCCAGAGAGTGAAGCAGCCCAGCTGGAATAAACCAGAAACGAAGCTTTGCATTTAAATCTCAGCTTCAGATCCTTCTCTGTGCCCCTAGTCTATCACATTGGGCTCTAACGTCTTTTATTCATGCATCTATTAGGGGATGGAAATAAATGTTTGATTCATCTCTTTTCAACAAGAGTTCAGAATATGATACCTTTTATAAAGATAACAATAAATAAATAAAAGCTAGGAGCCCAAAGGCTGGGATTATTTTGCCTTACTTCTGTGCTGCTTATCGTAAGTTTGTTATTTACTGAGCATCCATTTGGCCTTGGACCTGGCTTGGTCCTTTATCTTGTGCATAAATATGGAAGGTAATCTTAAAAAGCAAAGCTGTCAGCTAAGCCCCACTGGCTCTGCATGTATAGCATGAGTGCCAGCACATGAACCCTGGCCTCGCCAGGGCTGGCCCCCCCCCCCCATGCCTGGGAGCTGCGGGCAGCGCAGCCAGGGCCGTGAGCGCCCCCTGCCGCACGCAGGCGGGTGGAGCTGGGAGCCCTCACCTGGCTGCCTGCCCAGGAATGCTCAGTAGTTACAGGGGTGCCCTCTGGGTGCAGGCTGAGCTGTGGTCTCTCTGACCTCTCTAAATATGTACAGTTTGTTGAGGCTGCGCATCTGCATTACAGTGCTGCAGTTCATCCTGTGAGGGACTGCCCTTGCCCCTGTGCGGCACGTTTCTGCCCACCCTTTTTCCACCTGGGGGCCTCCCCCTTTCAGTTGCTTGGGGCACTCGACTCAGGGCTCTGTGGCTTTGGGGTGATTGTGCTAGAACATTTTTGTGGGTAGCAGTTTTGTGCTAGAACATTTTTGTGGGTAGCAATTTCATGGCCTAGGCATAGATGATAGATATACTTTGTTCTTGTTCCTTCATTCCTCCAAAAAATATTTATTGAGCACTTGCCAAATGAGATTTGCTACTTGGGCGTAAAGGAGAATGAAAAGATGAAAAAGACACGTTCCCTGACTCAAAGGGCTAAGGTAGAAGCTGAGGGACGTTTGCAGGTGTCTGACGTCGTGTCTTAGATGATAGAATCCTCAACATAGAGATGAGCTAATCTAGGGCTCAGCAAACTATGTCTTATTTTAGGCTTTGTGGCCATATGGCCATAAAGTCCAACCAGGCTACTCTCCTGCCTCTTCCTTTGTAGCACAAAAGCAACAGAAGACAACAGAGGATGGGTATGGCTGTGTGCTGGCAAAAGTTTATTTACCAAAATAGGCTGTGGGCAGGATTGGGCCCCCTGGCTAAGTTTTGTCAACCACCCCATCTAATCTAACCTCCCCCACGTATTATTCAGAGCAGGAAAATTAGTCCCTGAAAGGTTATATGACCTTTATGAGTTAATGCAAATGTCAGTGGCCAAATAAAAAGTCAGTGTCTTCTTTTAATTCCCAAAGCAGTGCTCACCTCGCTGTCCCAGTGAGCCCTGTCTGCTCGAAGCGGTCCCTGGGCCGGGCCAGGCAAGGTGCAGTCTCTAGCAAGTGGTGCCGCTCTGGGATTCCTCACACATTGTTCTGATCTGGGCTTTGTGGTTTAATCTCCATACAGGTGGCACCAGTTAAACCGTCTCGGCCAAAAAGGCACTTCTCTTCTGCTGGAACCATCGAAAGTGTCAACCTAGATGCCATCCCCCTGGCCATCGCTCGCCTGGACAATAGTGCTGCCAAGCACAAATTGTCCGTTAAGCCAAAAAACCAGAGGGTGTCAAAGAAGCACAGGCGACTTGCCAGGGTATGTAGAGCCCTTCCAGGCTGACTGGGCAGATGCCCTTGCTTGCTTTTTTGCCAAAGGGGGTGGTGCTGGGAGGGGCCAGTAGAAGGACCTAGGTCTCTCCCATGAGGGACCTGGTGTGTTGCAGTGAACAAGGGCCAGCAGGCCCATTTCCTTTCCATCGCCCCTTCTAACATGCTGTCTGCCTGGGGGCTGGTGGACCTCAGAATGAGAGGCTGCCCTTTGAGGGCCTCTTGAACACTTTGTACTTGGTTTGCCACAGAAAGGTGACCCAGCTCTCCTGCTATGGCTTAGCCAAAGGTTCTTCAGTGTGACAAGGGTGGACTTTATTTCCTCCTCTTTCTAATGCTGGGCTATTGGTTTTCCTACGATTCATTTGTACTGAGCAAAAGGAATGTGAGAATGACCAATAAAGGGGCTATTGAGTAAACACGAAGGTGATGTGTTTTCCTCCACCCTTGCAATTACTCCTGGTGTGCTGGCCTGGGTTTACCTAGCTCTATACTTAGGAACAGCGGCCCCTTCTGAGATGAAGAGGGCCACCGACATTGTGATAGGGTGGGAAGTGGTTGCCTGTGCCAAAGGCAAAGGCTAATTCTTTTTTCCTTACCAACGTTAGGATCGACCAAATGAACAAGGTGGCCTTCCACGTCAGCTGTCCCTCGACCAGAACGGACACTCTGGAGAAGACAAGCCAATTTGGCACGAAGAGGAACCAGAGCTGCTGGAGTCCGAAGAAGAAAAGAGATGCCAAGAGGAATACTGGCTAGAACTTGAGGCCAAGTGCAAACGGCAAAAGGCCGAGGCAGCAGAGAGGAGACGTCTGGAAGAGCAGAGACTCCAGGCCCTGGAGAGGAGGCTTTGGGAAGAGAATAGAAGACAAGAGCTCTTGGAGGAGGAAGGAGAGGACAGGGAGGGAGAGGAGACAAAACTACAGCTGGAGGCAGAAGAGGGGCAGGGCAAAGAGGAGAAGCAGAGACTCAAAGAGCAAAGTGGCCAAGGCCAGGAGTGGAGAGAGCAAGAGGAAGGAAGGCACCTGGAGGCCCAAGAACAGGCGGTGTGGAGAGGGCAGGAGGCTGAGAGACAGCGGCAGTTAGAAGAGGAAAGAGAGTTGAAGGAGCTCAGGAGGCAGGAGGAGCTGGAGGAGCAGCGGAGGCAGGAAGCCGAGAAGCAGCAGCGGGAGGAGGAGGAGCAGCGGCAAAGGGAGGAGCAGCAGAGGCTGGAAGAGGAGCAGCGGCAAAGGGAGGAGCAGCGGCAGAGCGGGGAGCAGCAGAGGCTGGAAGAGGAGCAACGGAGGCGGGACGAGGAACAGCGGCAAAGGGAGGAGCAGCTGCTTTTGGAAGAGGAGCAGCGGCGGCTGGAGAAGGAGCAGAGGGAAAAGGAGGAGCAGGGGCGGGAGGAGGAGGAGGAGGAGGCCACGGCGGCGGCAGAGAGAAGGGCGGAGCTGGGAAAGCGGGAGGAGGTGGAGGTGCCCCAGCGGCCGGTAGCGGAGCGGCGGGAGGCCGCCCGAGGGCACGAGGAGAAGCGGCCGCAGCTGGAGGACCTGAGGGGCTGGAGGAGCGCGCTGCAGGTGGACTCTGCAGAGAAGCCCGGGAAACGCGAGCACCTGCAGCTCGAGAAGCAAAGAGAAAACTCTGAGGAATCGAGGATTTGCGAGAAGCAGAGCCGGGAGGCCGAGCCGTCCGGGGAGCAGCAGGCGCAGCGCGGGGATCTTCCTTGGCACGGCCGTCGGGCACGTCAGGACAAGAGACCCGAAAGCGGCCCGCAGCCTCCGCAGAAGCAGGAGGCGCCCGTGGAAGAGACGCCGGCCCCCGGGGGGGAGAAGGAAGCTGCCGCTCCGGAGACCGACCGGAAGGTGGAGGAACTGCGCTGGCAGGAGGTGGATGAGCGGCAGACCATGCCCAGGCCCTACACCTTCCAGGTGTCGTCGGGAGGGAAACAGATTCTCTTCCCCAAAGTCAATTTGAGCCCGGTGACGCCCGTGACGGAGGCGGGGCCCGCCCCTGCTGCCCACGAGCCCGGGACCCCCAGGCCCAGCCCAGCGCCCCCCGCCCTGCCCTCCTCCCTCGGCGTCCCGCACACGGCCATCCTGGTCACGGGAGCGCAGCTGTGCGGCCCGGCCGTCAACCTGAGCCAGATCAAGGACACGGCGTGCAAGTCTCTCCTGGGCTTGTCGGAAGAGAGGAGGCGCGCGGATGGCCCCGGCCCGGAGCAGCCGCCCCGAGCCGCCGAGCCGCGGGCGGGCAGCGGGAAGGCCCGCGCCCCGGAGTCCGCGGCCGCTGGGCCGCTGGGGCCGCTGGGGCCGCGCTGGCCGAGTGGGCGTCCATCCGATCCAGAATCCTGGGGGGCGCCGAGCCTGAGCGGCGCGGCGACGGGGGCCCGTGCCGGCCGGCGGAGGAGCAGCCGCCCCGGGCCCGGTGGGATTCCCGCGGGAGCCTCCGGAAGACGCCGCCGCTGAGCGCCAAGTTCTCCATTAAGCCC
The DNA here is from genome assembly GCF_905146905.1 of Nyctereutes procyonoides. Taxonomy (NCBI): domain Eukaryota; kingdom Metazoa; phylum Chordata; class Mammalia; order Carnivora; family Canidae; genus Nyctereutes; species Nyctereutes procyonoides. The sequence goes on along the minus strand of NW_026575021.1, from coordinate 6,580,294 downwards.
GCTTGGCAGAAATTCTCCGACGGCGGCGCCGAGACCTCCCGACGGAACGCGGAGGCGGAGGGCGGTAGGAGGCGGCCCTCGCCGTGGCCCGGGGACGCGTCGGGGCCGCAGCCCCCGGCTACTGGCGAGCGCCCCCGGGGCGCAGACGGGCCCGAGCCCGACGCCACGGAGGGATGCAAGTTTGCCAAAGACCTCCCGTCCTTCCTGGTTCCGAGCCCTCCGTACCCGCCGCAGAAAGCGGGGGCCCCCGCGGAGGCCGGCGCCGCGCCGGACGGGGAGCCCACCGGGGCCGGGGGCAGGCCGGACCCCGCGGCGCCTGGCCAGGAGGAGAAGGCCTCGCCTTTTGGAATAAAATTGCGAAGGACCAACTACTCCTTGCGCTTCCACTGCGACCAACAGACCGAACAGAAGAGGAAGAAAAGGCACAGCAGCACCGGGGACAGTGCGGAGGGCGGGCCGCCGGCGGGGAGCGCGCCGGGAGAGGAGACGGCGGGCGCGGCCCCCACGCCCGGCCCGGCGCCGCCCGCCGCCTGGAAGGACTCTGCCGACCGGCCGGCCAGCAGGGGGCCCGCGGCGCCCAAGCCCGCCCTGGCGCCCAAGCCGGCCGGCCAGACGCCCCCGTCCTCCCCGCTCTCCAAGCTCAGCCGGCCCTACCTGGTGGAGCTGCTGGCGCGCCGGCCGGGGAGGCCGGAGCCCGAGGCCGCCGAGCCGGGCAGGGAGGCTCGGGAGAGCAGCGCCCCCTGGCCGCCGTCGCCGTCGCCGCCGCCCGCCGAGAGGAGGAAGGCGCCCCGGCGGGCCGACGAGGAAGCGGCGGACCCCGAGAGGAAGCCCGCGCGGCCCGAGAAGCCTCCCCCGACCCCCGAGGCCGCGAGGAAAGGTAGGTGGGGGCTCGGACCGCCTCGCCTGCCTCGCCTGCCCGGGGCGCCCGCTGTGCCCCGGGTGGCAAGTTCAGGTGCCGCACGGACCGCCGCGCTGCCGGGTGCCCGGGAACGTGGAATGCGGCCCCCGTGCACGCGCTTGCCCGCAGTCCCGGGCCCGAGCAGGGACGCACGGGAGGCTGCGCTCGTCTCGGGGCCGTAGTGGCACCAAGGTGCGAGGAGAGGGGCCCTTCAGCCTCGGCTTCGGCCTGAGGAGCTTCCAGGTGGATGACTGGCTTCGGCTGGGTTTTGTGCAAAATGCTCCGCACGTGCCTCCCAGTGCCGGCAGCTTGCGGCGCGAGGCCTCGCTGCGGCTGCCCCTGCGGCGTCTCCAGCCCGGCCGCGGTCAGGGCTGTGGTCTCACCTGCGTTGGCTTCGGGGCCCTTGAGAACCTTCATCTATTGCCTTTTCTTTCCTGTTTTGTAGAGTCGGAGGTAAAGTTGGGTCCTAGTCCAGGAAGTTGCATTCCTCAGAGAAGTTCTCCCCGAGGTGTTTTAGGAAGCCCGCAGGCCTTCTCTCTGGTTCAGCCGTTTAGGAAGCTTCCTGCGGGGCCGGAGCTGCTTCCCCAGCAGCGCCGGCTTGGTTACTTGCCTCGCAGAAGGAAGGTCCACCGTCCTTTTTAACCACGCCTCAGACGCACCGCGTGTCGACCAGCAGTTTCCAGACCCTTTCTCCCTCATTTCCGTCGGTCCTGCTGATGAGCCCACATTTCAGCCTTTTGTTTGCATTCTTGTTTTTAAGTCCGTGCTGGGGTCTGTGTTGGGGTAGCCGAGGGGAGTCCCGCAGACCCGGTAAGAGGCGCCCCTTGGTTCCCTCTCACCTTGTGGGGCTCATGCTCGCCAGCCCCATTGGCTCTCAGAGCTGGGCGTTTTGTGGGCCTGTCAGGTAGAAGCCTTAAAAGTTGGGGCACCAGATGTGGAGTCCAAACCCTTTGTTCCTCAAGGAGGAGCCAGGACTTGTGAGTTCCCTGCCTCCCAGTTGTGGGCTGCTGCACAGGAGGGTGGGTTTATGGTGAGCTTGTGCCTCAGCCTCCCCAGCCCCTTCCACGTGGGGTTTTCCTCTTTCATCCAGTGTGTAGGAATTGCTGGGCTAGCTTTTGGATTTCTTTTAAAGGGATTTGTTGCTTTGTAGCTGTATATTGGGTGTGTCCATGGGAGGAGAGGAGTTCAGGAACCTTCTATGTTGCCATCTTGAACTGGAGCCCAATTTTTAGTCTTAACATTAGCGTTTGTCATTTGATTTTATGGTCTCCTCAAAGTCCTTCGGTCTGGGGGACTCCGTCCCTCTCCTTAGCTTCTCTCCAAAGAAATAACTCTCTGTTGTGCTTCTTACTCTTAGAGAAGTCCCTTTGATTATTAAAATTTTCTACCAAAAACTGTTACTGTCTTCTCTCCAAGTATCTAGATTCTGGGCTGTCAGGCTCTGCTGATTGAATTTGTCTTTGTTAGAAAAGAAGCGTGAGAGTGAGGTCCACAGGCCCCGTTGGTGTTGCCAGAGACCGCTGGCATTTTCCCACCTCATTCGAGGCCAGGCTGACCAATGCGTCTGATCGAACACCCCCATCAGCAGAAAAATGTTAAGCCTGGGTCTCCAGTTTCATTTGTGAAGTGTGTACCGGTGGTGCCGTCATTAGCTAAAGCCCCCGCAGCACCATATACATTTAGGGCAAAGGTCCCTGAAACAGCGGTGAACATAAGTCTATGTTGCAAATCACGGTGCTACCTTTTCTTTTCCTTGGCCAAGTTCTCCTCCGTCCTGCTGCCTTCATAAAGTGACAGGCGAAGAGCTTGTCAGCTCTGCTAGTTCTTGTTTGTGTTCTTAGTAGCCTCGCTGTAGGCCGCAAGCACACACGTGAGGACAGCGCTTGGTGTCCTCCTGCCTAGTCCTCCTGCCTTGCTGCGCTTGGTGCTTCCAACTTCCCCCGGGGGTCTGTAAATACACGTTCATTCTGTATGGCCTTCTGGTACTTAGGCTGAGGATGTCAGTGCCAATCTAAATATTAAATATTAGGGGCAGCCCTGGTAGCGCAGCGGTTTAGCGCCGCCTGCAGCCCGGGGTGTGATCCTGGAGACCCAGGATCGAGTCCCACATCTGACTTCCTGCATGGAGCCTGCTTCTGTCTCTGCCTCTCTCTTCGCTCTCTCTGAATGAATGAATGAATGAATGAATGAATGAATGAATGAATAAAAGAAAAGCTTGATTTCAATTTTTCTTTTTAGATTTACAGATATATCAGAAATTCTAACTTTTTCTTCCTTTAGCCCCTGAATTGCCTTGCACATACTCCCCTCTTTTTTTGGTGGACCACTGCTTTATTTATTTATTTTTTAAGGACTTTTTTTTTGTTGAGAGAGAAACCATGAGTGAGCACAAGCTGGGTAAGGAGCAGGGATCCCCTGCTAACCTGGGAGCCCCATATGGGGGGCTCGACCCCTGGACTCCACGATAATGACCTGAGTCAAAGGCAGACGCTTAACCCTCTGAGCCACCCAGGGACCACTGCTTTAGAAAGAGATTCCCAACCCGAAGGCCAAGGCTGGTGAGGTCCAGTTCGTAGGCTGAGCCACTGGGAGGGCTTTGACTCTGAATCCACCCACAGTGGGAATTAAAATAACAGTGGTAATCCCCCTGTTTGTCCTCTAGAGGTCATCTCATTCTGAAATTCCTACCTCCTTAAGGCAGCCCTTTGTCCAAGTACTTACCTGCGGCAGCAGTGGCTAAAGCCCTGGAAAGGCCAGCATGTACTTGCTCTTGTCCCCAGAACCTGAAGGGGAGAGAATCTGAATGGGCTCTGCTTCCCCTTGTCCACTGAGTTTAGAATGAGAGAGAATAGGTTTAAATAAATGTTTTACCCCTGCTTCTTCCACCTCAACTCTGATTTTTCTGTGACCTTGTGGTAGCTCTCTGGGCCAGTCCCAAGTAGGTGATCTAGAACTTTATTTTAGGATGTGAGAGTCGAGTCATTATTTGTTGAAGGCCTTTGGGTAACCCGGGCTGAAGTTCAGACAGGAGCCCCATTTTTACCATCCTAAAATGTTTTTTTATTTGTTGATCCCCAGGTACAAACCAGACTTGTTAGGCCTTTACATGTATTGTGTTACAGCCTTTTTAAAGTCTGGTCATAACTCTAAAATATGCTATTCAAGCCACCGTTCTAAGGAAACTAAAATCTGGCTAGTGATTTACCGTTGGTTTTTTTTTAAGATTTATTTATTTATGATAGACACACACACACGAGAGAGAGAGAGAGAGAGAGAGAGAGAGAGAGAGAGAGAGACAGGTAGAGGGAGAAGCAGGCTCCATGCCGGAGCCTGATGCAGGACTCGATCCTGGGACTCCAGGATCACGCCCTGGGCCAAAGGCGGGCGCCAAACCGCTGAGCCACCCAGGGATCCCGTTTTACCTTTTTAAATTAAAAAAAAAAAAGGCAATCATACTTTAAAGGTATTTTGACCCTGTGATAAAACACCGTTCAAAATTGTCTGGAAACTGGCCAGCTGTTTTAATGACCTTCAGATGGAATGTTTAGTGTAGGATTCCTTTCACATAATAGCTTTAAATAGAAATCATTTGGATCTTGGCAATTTGATTTTTCAGGTATTTTACACACAGGTGTTACATTGCCCTGGAGTAAAAAAAAACAAAACAAAACTTTAGTTCCCATGTATCTAAAGCTTCTCGGTTAAGCTTAATGCTTGCATGTGGTGAATACAGTTGACCCTTAAACATTGTGAGGGTTAGGGGCGCCAACTTCTGCACAGTCTAAATCCATGTATAACCTTTGACTCCCCAAAAACTAAACTCTTAACAGCCTACAATTGACTGATAGCCTTACTGATAATGTAAACAGTGGATTAACTCATATTTTACACATTTATATGTATTATAATATATCCTTAAAGTAAGCTAGAGAAAAAATGTTATTAAAACCGTAAGAGAAAATACATTTACAGTTACTGTACTGTGTTTATTTTTAAAAATCCACACATAAGTAGACTTGCACAGTTCAAACCCATGTTTTCAAATGTCAACTGTATTTTTTAGATTTTTTTGGTTAATTAAAGATTAATTAAAAATATCTTTCAGATTTTTTTTTAATACTTCAGAAAAAATGCTGGTTTTCTTTACTGTGAGAGATCCCACCTGAATCTTTATTTGATGATTAGGGATCGTGTAATGACCAAGAGTCATTACAAATAGGAATTCTCAGGGCAACTGGGTGGGTCAGTTGGATGTCTGCCTTCAGCTCAGGTCATGATCTCAGGGTCCCGGGATAGAGCCCCACATTGGGCTCCCTGCTTAGGGGTGGAGTCTGCTTCTCTCTCTCCCTTTCCCTCCACCGTGCGCGCGCGCGCGTGCGCGCGCGCTCTCTCTCTCTCTCTCAGGTAAATAAATAAAATCTTAAATAGGAATTCTCTTTGTGCAGTGTCATAGATCTAAAAGTATAGAAAATCAGAATCTGCCCCTTTTTGGTGCTTGAATTCTTAATTTGATTTTACTTTGGTTCTTTCTCCTCAATATAAAGTCAAGTTGAGGGCAGCCCAGGTGGCCCAGCAGTTTAGCGCCGCCTTTAGCCCAGGACGTGATCCTGGAGACCTGGGATCGAGTCCCACGTCGGGCTCCCTGTATGGAGCCTGCTTCTCCCTCTGCCTGCGTTGTGTCTCTGCCCCCCCCTCTCTCTCTCTCTCTCTGTCTCTGTCTCATGAATAAATCTTAAAAAAAAGTCAAGTTGCCTTAGAGCCCTGGTTGGTAAGGATCATCAAAGGGTAAACTTCTAGTGGATTTCAAAAAGAACAGGACTATAGTGAGCCCTTTCCCTTTGGCATAGTAGAGGATTCAGTGCCAGAATAATTATCTCTCCAAAAGGACATAATTTTTCCTTGAGGGAAAACAAGGGGGTGATTTTCATAGACCTAAATGGTAAAGAACAGGTCACTTTGTAGAGCCACTTTTGCCAAGCACTGTTCTAAATGTCCTGATACCCAGGATCTCTTCATCTTCGGGGCAGCCTGATGAGGCATGTCACGTGCCATTATTGTCTCTACTTTGTGGGTTAGAAAACCGTAGGGAAATTAAGTAGCTTTTGTTTAACGTGAGGTCAAACCTGTAGCTGCTCACTTTAAAAGTCTAGTTACTCAACCTCTGATACCAACCACCTGTGAAGCGTGTTTACCCCAGTCGCATAGGCGAGGCCATCACCCGCAAGAAAAGCACAGACTGGAAGGCAGAAGTCCTAGGTTCCAGCTTCAGCCTGTGCACTAACTGCCAGTGGCCTTGGGCAGGGCACTGGGTGGCTGCAGACACTCATGCCTCCTGCCTGTCGGGGGAGAGCATTGGACCCAAATCACAGTTTCCTTCCGCATTCCTCACAGTCCTGCCCCCCCCCCCCAGCAGCCTCACTAGGTAGAGCAGTATCTCTTTTACCTCTTTCATACATTGGGGTTCCATGTAGGATGTTTGGGGGCAAGGGGTTTAATAAACAATAAGAACAACAAATCAAATAACAGCCTGGGGCCCCTGTAGGCCTGAGATTTTCTGACACAGGAGATCTTATTTTGAGGGAAGGAAAATGCTTCTGTGTCTGTTGATCAGACATGTGACCTCCCCACCGAGAGAAGTCTCTCAGGCATCAGTGCACAGTTCGTGTCAGGAAAGGCAGCTGAATAGTTTGTATCACAAGTGTTGGGGGGGGGGGAGTGAGCAGCCTCACTGCAAACCTGCTGTTGCTCTTGCGGGTTCTGATCACAATGCCTACGGGGCTTGTGGGGGGTGCGGCTCTCCATGCCACCAGCAGCCCTCAGTTCTGATGCCGGCTACCTGGAGACAGCATCAGGCCCCACAGGTTAAGGACTCAGTCCTGCAAGATGGTCCCCCCATCAGATGCCATTCCCAAATCCAGGCCATCGCCTGTGCGATTGACCTAAATCACAGATTCCCATGACCTCCTCCTTAGGTTCAGTTAACTTGCGAGAGTGGCTCCCAGAACTCGGGGAAACATTTTACTTGCCAGGTAACCAGTTCATCATAAAAGGATGTAACTCGGGAACAGGCAGATGGAAATGATACAAAAGGGCACGGTGTGGGGAACGGCATGGAGCTTCTGTGCCCTCAGAGCACACCTCTCCCCTCAAATCTCCATGTGTTCACCAAGCAGAAACTCCCCGACCCCTGTCCTTTTGGGTTTTGTGGAGGCTTTGTTACGTAGGCGGAACTGATTAAATCCTCAGACACTGGCAACTAAACTCAATCTCTGGTCCCTCTCCCCTCCGCGGAGGTGGAGAGGGTGGGGGGTGGCGTTGCTAACAAAAGATCCAGTTCATCTAAGTCACATAGTTGGCTCCTCTGGCAACCAGCCCCATCCTTAGGGGTGGTCCCAAAGCCATCTCGTTAACAGAACAAGAGACACCTTATGCTCTCATGCTCTCCATCACTTAGGAAATTCCAAGGGTTTTAGGAGCTCCGTGCTCTAGAAATGGGCACAAAGACCAAATACATATTTCTCTTTTCATTTTTTTAAAGTTTATTTAATCTCTACACCTAGTGTGGGGCTTAAACACATGACTCCCAAGATCAAGAGCCATATGCTCCACTGACCCAGCCAGGTGTCCCCAGATATATTTCTTCTAAATCACAGTATCAGGGCGCCTGGGTGGCTCAGTTGGTTAAGCATCTGCCTTTGGCTCAGGTCATGGTCCTGGGGTCCTGGGAAGGAGCTGGGTGTCGGGCTTCCTGCTCACTGGGGAGCCTGCTTCTCCCTCCCCCCTGCTGGTGCTGGCTCTCAAATAGATAAAATCCTTTTAGAAAAGGGGAGGGGCGCTTGGGTGGCTCAGTCAGCTAAGTGAGTCTTGATTTCCGCTCAGGTCATAATCTATGCTCAGCACAGTCTGCTTGTCCCTCTCTCTCTGCTTTCTTATCTAAAACAAAATCTTTAGGGGATCCCTGGGGGGCTCAGCGGTTTGGCGCCTGCCTTCAGCACAGGGCATGATCCTGGAGTCCTGGGATCGAGTCCCACAGCGGGCTCCGTGCATGGAGTCTGCTTCTCCCTCTGCCTGTGTCTCTGCCTCTCTCCCTCCCTCTCTGTGTCTCTCATGAATGAATAAAAAAATCTTAAAAAAAAATAAAAATAAAACAAAATCTTTAAAAAAAATAATAATCGCAACATCACGTCTCTTTTTCCACAGAAAAGCCGGTCCTTCAGAGCAGGCACTCTTTAGATGGCTCCAAACTTGCGGAGAAGGTTGAAACCGCACAGCCGCTGTGGATAACATTAGCGCTGCAGAAGCAGAAGGGGTTTCGGGAGCAGCAAGCAACTCGAGAGGAGAGGAAGCAAGCCAGGGAGGCCAAACAGGCAGAAAAGCTCTCCAAAGAGAATGTGAGTAGCCTGGTCTTCAGCTTGAACTCTGCCTTCCCCGAGTTTGGCTCTTTTAGGTCATGAGGATTTAAAAATAAATAAATGAAGCTAGCTGGGAGTCGGGAAGAAATAGCGCAGAGCAATAGATTGACCACCGTTAAGCCTGGGAAGTGTTCTCAGTGATTTTGCCTGGTCTCCACGTGCTCTTTGGTCAACCTGACTTGGTAGACTGCACGACCCCTAGCAGCCGTCCCCCTCCGCCGCGGTTACGGGAGGAGTTGGGGAAATCCAGAGTCTTGCTCTGTGGCCCTGGCTTTGCAGTCTGCTCAGTGGGCCTCTCCTCGGGAAGCGGCTTCTCCTCTTTGAGACCTTCGTACTGAAGTGCTCCGTGCTTCCAGGTGGAGTCCAGCCGCCCCTGAGGAGCAGGGCTTGGGGGCTGGCAGGCAGAGGCCCCAAGGCCTTGCAGGGTCAGCCTTCCCATGACCTTCAGTGGAAAACACACTTGGCCTGCCTCTCTGCCCACCCAGGTCAGTGTCAGCCTGCAGCCCGGGAGCAGCGGTGTCAGCAGAGCCGGGGCCCCGCACAAGCCCACCACCCAGCTGGAAGAGAAGAAGCCGGAGACTGCCGCAACCAGGCTTGAGCGCAGAGAACAGCTGAAAAAGGCCAACACTCTTCCTACGTCCGTAACAGGTAGGGAACAGGCCCCTGCATCACCATGGTTACAGGCTTGTCTTCTCATAGCTGCTCTACATCCTGAGCGTGAGCACAAGCACAGCCTGTGAGGCCCTTGCCTCTCAGCCCTGCAAGTCCACTTGTCCATCTGACAGAGATCACCAGGAACTCCCCATCATCGTGGTGTGAGGGTATATGGTTAAGTCACCCTGCAGCGAGCGGGGAGACCTGATTTGGAGCATTTGAGTTTTCATGGGGTAAATCCTCCCACCGTGGCCAGTTTCAAGCTACCAGTGTGGTATCAACTGGTCCCCTAAATTCCTGAGTGTCGAATAAGCCCTCTCCACGCCCTACTGCCTCTAGTCCCAGCAAAATGAGGTTTATTAACTTGCTCCTGCAAGGGAGCTGATACACCATAGGAATCACCTAAAGAAAGGAAGAGGCAAGATTTTAATAGTATTTGGGGGGAAGGGTGAAGTTTAGGTTAAAATTTAAGTGGAATGGGCAGCCCCGGTGACGCAGCGGTTTAGCACCACCTGCAGCCCAGGGCGTGATCCCGGAGACCCAGGACTGAGTCCCACATTGGGCTCCCTGCATAGAGTCTGCTTCTCCCTCTGCTGTGTCTCTGCCTCTCCCTCTCTCTCTATAAATAAATAAAATAAAAAATCTTTAAATTTGTAAGTGGAATGGGGTCTTCGCAGTTTCCAAGCAGAGCAGGGATTGTATATAAAGGGGTTGATTTCAAACCTGAGCCGAAAAGTGGACTCAGGGGTCCCGTTTCCTTTGACACTCAGAAGTGAAATGCGTGGAGGCTGCATCTGAAAAGCCCTACTTGGAGCTCTGCACCCAGGTTGGAAATGGAAGCTGCTTCTCTGAATCAGTGACCCACGTGGTTCAGATACTCCAGGCAAAAGTGGGACGGTCTCTACTCACTGATGGGATTTCAAATAACAAGTTTCTGACTAGCATGACTTTAGAGAGCAAGGTTTTTCAGCTGAGTCCTTAAAACTAATTAACAGCAGCGTTTCCTATTCATGACACACAAGACATTTTTTAAAAATTCTTTATTGTTAAAGTCATCCAGTAATGTTTCTAGCTGTTTCCTTGATAGACATCACTTGGAGGATGGCCAGAAGTCAGAAAGAGCTTCCTCCCATCTGTTTTCTGTTCTGGGTAACCTGTTCCCTAGAGGGCACCGCCCCCCCCCCCCCCCCCGCCCCCAGACATGTTTTATGCCTTTGTTACTTATAGGATGGAAATAGAAGTCTCACCACTAAAGCTATATATACTGTTTTGGTGAGGAGAAAAAGAAAACTTCTATTTGAAAACCACATTGGAGCACTGTATAATTTCTCAAGAACCTCCATGGGCAAAATTTCATTTGATCTTACACCGAAGAATTGAGGATTCTAAACATAGGAGTGTGTCACAGAGATCACACCTTTCTCTGCCAGACTTCTGTGGAAGTACCAGAGAGTTAATGCAGTGCAGAGCGGCTACAGCTCAGTAAAGCAAACCTTTGTTCTGAAGCATTTGTCTTTTCCATCAGTATTTCTTGAGTTCTGTTTCTGTGCAGGCCATTGCCATGGGCACTAAATAAGACTCAGAGATAAGCCCAGATCCCTCACCTTAGAGGTCCCTAAGGTCTAGTAAAGAAAGTGTTAGAATTGTGAGACAAGCTTGGAAGTGGGGAGAGCTGGCAGGGGGAGCCAGGGGCCTCAAGAGTCGGGGATGGGGAGCACCCAGGGCACCCTTGGAGAGGGTAACTTTTGACCTCACCTGTTCAATAAATTCAGACTGCTGGTTTGATCTCCTGGTTATATAACGAGAATCACAGAACTTACCTTGTATTTCTTATCATGTAGGTATAGCTTCTGTGCAGAAAAAATTAGGCTTCTAGAAACTCTGAAATTAAAAGGAGCTGCACTACTGCATGCAACAGTTCTGATCACATCGCTTTCTTTCTGTAATTCTCACTAAAGATGCCCAGTGATTCACTGGGTTTTCCTTTCTGAATCTTGTACTTCTAATACATCAGAATGTGGCTGTGACTTACTCTTATGCTTTTCCTTCAAAACGCAATCCAGTGGAGATCTCTGATTCAGCTCCCCCCACGCCGCTGGTGAAAGAAGTCACAAAGAGGTTCTCAACCCCAGATGCTGCCCCCGTGTCAACAGAACCAGCCTGGCTGGCTTTGGCCAAAAGGAAAGCCAAGGCCTGGAGCGACTGTCCACAGATCATTAAGTAGAATGACTTTTATCCACTCCTGTTGCCAGTTATTGGCTCTTCTCTTGCCCATGTTATTTATTTATTTTTTTTTATAGGAGGTAAAGAAACCAAGCTAGGGAAAAGCAGCATGTTTTTTTATAGGCTCTAAAATAATGTTAGAAACTGAATCAGTGGCGTTCCTTGTAAAGAGTGTATTTCCACAATCCTAGGTCCTGGTGTCTTGAGCTCCTCCTCGTTCTCAAGAGAAAATTCCATCCGAGGGACCACATGAAGCAAAATCTCCAAACTAAGAACTTCTCACAAGAGCCTACCATGCCCCTTCCACAGCCTTTGCACACACACCCACACACACCATTTAGAACATGACTCTTGCCAATCTTTGTAATGGTTTTTTGATTCTCCGATTTCTTTTACCTGGAACATTTACCCTACCGTATGTTTGGTAGTCTCTTTCCTTTTCTACCATAATGGAGAAAGGGAGGGTCATATAAACAAGAACGCCCATGCTCCTGAATGCAGTAAGCGCGAGTCCTAAGTTAACAGTCTGGCGGCCAGCTCTGCCCATGTCTGCTTTTCTGAATTCTCCTTGATCCAGAACTGTAACGCGGAAAGTCAGTTCTCACTCCCACGACACTGTTGTCCCACAGGTCCTGTCGTACCAGTACTCTCCCTTAAGGACGTGTTAAACATTTGGCCCAGTTAGCTCCTAGGGAACATTTTTATTTTAGGATCATGAAGAAAGGAAGCTACAGATTCTCTTCTATCTCTAAGAATCTAAATGCAGTGGTTAAGATATCCTGGCTCCATCTCCGTCCTGCCCACCAAACTAGATCCTGTGAGTCTGGGTCAGGAAAGTCTATTTTGGCAAAACTCTTCAGACGAATTTCTGATCCGTTCCAAAGGAGAACCTTGGGATACACTGCTTCCAGTGTCATCTAGCTTTTAAAACCCTGGGGGGGGGGGGGGTTCATTTCACCCAAAGAAGAAAAGTGGGAGGAAAAAAAAAACCAATCCCCCCAAACCAGATATTATAAGGTAAGAGAGGCTACTCACATTGACTATCTCTGAATATTCCCTTAGGGATATTTCTTTAAGGAAAATTAACAGGAAGCCAAGATTTGGAGCCTTTGTAGTAAGGACTTCGGTGGAAAGTTTCTTTCTTTACCGTAATCGAGTGATTTCATATTTATCGAGTTGAATGTTATTCAATAGCATTTATAGTTTTGAGCATTCACCTTGCTACCTTTAAAAAACAGCTCAGAGTCTTAAGTGGCCTTGCTATCCCACACATACCTGTGGTCCAAAGAAGGGGACATGGCAATTTAAAAGCATGAAGCATAGACCACCAGCAAACCCACACGTTGCCAATACTAACTTCTTAGATTCTGACTCCACAGAAGTACATGTCCTTTGCCCAGCGCATGGGGAATTGCATTCCTTTTTCCTCTCCTGCAAAAACACGTTTTATCCATCATTATCTTCCTTTATGCTGAGCTCATTTGACAGGCAATGTATTGTTATTCTGTCATTCACCATAAAGAAAGCATTTCTTTCTGGAAATGACGGCTCAGCCTCATGGTAGCAGCTGTCAGGTGTGGTCAAGCAGATAGTTGTACTCTTGCAAGTTGGATCTAATATTCTCTTTACTAGACCTTCAGACTGTTAAGAATCAGTGTAACTTTAATCATTTTTATTCCTGTGGAAAGCAGTTACTATTCCACTGCATGTTTTCCATACTGATGTTCATTTATAAATCAAACACGTAGGCATTTGTTAGTTTTCAGTGATTTCATTACTAACATAACACACTTTTTAATGGGAATCTTTCCACCTAGAGCCCTGGTATTATAGTGCTACGATAATTCTTCTGAGCTTTTCCTTTCATTCTGTCAACTTTGGGTAATACCACAGTAAGGGTGGAGAACAGGGGAAGAAATCAGGTCATGATGAAGAATCCTAGATGAGTCCACCACTACTGGCTCACATACCACTGAGCACATAACAAAGTAGGAAGAAATACCTCAGTTACAAAGTTTATATTAAAGTCTTCAAAAATAAAAGAGTACACCGAGGAAAGGACAGTCACAGCACTTCCAGCAACTTCTAAAGGGTACATGTTCAATATTTCATGTAAAATGACTCCAAATTTGCACTAAGTACCAATGAAGTGTTATTTTGCTTTAGTTGTGTTGCAGTCTTTTCTGATCAACAAACTATGGGGGATATTCTGTAAAAAGAAAAGACTTTTTTTTTTAAATGAATGATTGCTATGTTAAATGTTTGTATTTTTTTTTTAACTTAAACATACACTTCTCTTGGCAAAGATAACAAATTAACCTCTGTTCATAAATTTGTATATTAACTAGTTTTTTGTTTACTTTTTTAATTTTTCAAGTGCAACTGTTTCTTACACATTACAATTAAATTATCATTTTAGCCAGTTATCAGCAAATTATAGTATGTATTGTCTCTTCTTGTGACATTTAGTTTAATTGCTTATTTTAAAGCAGAAACATTAGTTACAAGTGTCTTGCGATATTTTTACCAATAATAAAATTAAGTAGAGACAACAATGAAAAATATCTTAGTGTGATTTTAATATTATTTTGAGATTTTTGGTTGTATAAAGTTTTAATGTAAAATGTCCATTATTGAAGGAAAGTGATCTTTCAATAAAAAATACCTGTAAGATCTTCAGCACGTATGGAATTTCCTTTTCAGGTTGAAGCTTTTGCTAATTTCAGTAACTATCTACAAGCAAGCTCATACATAACTTTTGTTAAGAAAAATTACAAGGCATTTTATGTGCTACCTTATATTTTTTACTAGGTGTTTTAGAGAAAAATTAAAAATTTAGAGTAGTGGCAAATAAAATGTTCATCTCAATTCTAAATTGGAATTGAATGGTATGCATCTCAGAGAAAATATTACATAGCCACCTTGCTCCACATGTGGGCCCTAGAACTGTAGCACTGGCTGGGGCTGGAAGCTTGTGAGAAAGGCAGCGTGGGGCCCAGGCCAGACTTACTGCTGACTCACAGGTCTCCCCTAGGGTAAAAGTAAGTGATGGGAGTGAGGCCCTCACCTCACGCTGGGTGCCACAAAACTAAGATAAATCCTGTTCTAATGAAGTATCTTTTAAAAAATACAAATGAGTACTTGGGGGCACTTGTCTCAGTTGGCAGAGCATATGACTTGATTCGGGAACTGCTGAGTTCAAGCCCGAGATTACCTAATTGGGCACAGAGATTAACCTAATAAAATTATTTAAAATTTTGATATTTGTTCATAGTGGAATTTGTACTCAAGCAAGGATCAGTATTACTGATTTTTCTTTTGGCCTCAGGATCCATTATGGCTCAGCAAAGCACCCTTTCAGCCTCTTGGAATGTGCATTTGATTTTAGCAAGAGCTGCAGGTGGTTAATACACGTTAAGCTTTAAGCAGCACTGATATAAAACTTGACAGATGTGTTCTTTTTGGCCAATCTGTACCTCAAGTCCCCTTTCTAGGTGTGGGAGCTCTCCCACCTCATGGGTCTTGCACTCCCCCTCCCACCACCACAGATGAAATGCCTGATACATGCTTTGCTGTACTCTCTCATGGGCATGGAACCTTTTTCACTTAAAACTGGAAAAGGCTCTGAACTGATCTCCCAACTCAACTGTGTGTGGAAGTCTGGCAGTGGGAGGGAACAGGGTCCAATGTTTGTTAGTGATTTGAGGATTTAGAGCTTCAAGAAAAGCAGATGTGTCTTCCCCAGGCCAAAGTCATGGTGATTTCAAGCATTCATTATTCCTGGGCTGTATAGCTCTGGCCCTTGTCGCAATTCGCCAAGCTATTCGGTATATTTTTTTCAGAAAATTCTTTTCTCCTTAAAATAGCCTAAGTTGACTTCTATAGCTTGCAGCTAAGAACTTTGGCATGTTTGATATTTGGGACTTTATTTGAGGAATAAATGAACAAATGAAATTGATACCACAGTTGACTGTAGAGATAAAGGGAAGGTAAGCATTAGGATACATTTTTGTTACTTGTGCTTTAGCACGAGTGTCTGGGGTGTAATATGCCCTAAATAGTAGTTATTACTACTACTAGTGGCTGAATTCCTATTATAGCAAAAAAAAAAAAAAAAAAAAAAAAGCTTTGGGGTGCCTGGGTGGTTCAGTTGGTCAAGCATCTACCTTCGGCTCAGGTCATGATCTCTGCTACTACTACCTTCCCTAACATACTACCCTAAAATTTAGTGGCTTAAAATGACTGCCATTTTTATTATTTCTTAGGACTCTGTGGGTGAGAAATTAAATGGCACCAGGATAGCCTGAACAGCTGGGGTGGGCTGGAATGCTGGGAGCCAAATGTCTGGGTTTCACCTGTCCCTGTTATCTGGCCTCCTCAGTTTTTTTAGTGTAGTGTCAGGGCCACTCCCTTACCACATGGCCTCTCCATCTGGCCGCCAGACTCTATGTCTGGGATCCCATGAAAGCAGACGCTGCCAGGCCTTCCTAAAGTTTAGGGCTCAGAAGCAACATTAATGTCACCTCCACTACATTCTACTGGTTAAGGTAAATCATGGACTAAGCTCAGGTACCAGAGAAGGAGAATGCATAAAGGGCATGACTACCAGGGGGAGGTGTAGTTCACTGAGGGCAACTTCATGCCAGGCAAATGCAGGTTGATGCAAAGTGCTATGGGACTGGAGGAGCAGCTCCAGCCCAAAACCATACACACATTCTGAGAAATCAGGATACTTCCAAGTATATAGACTTTTTTTTCATTCCTGGTTTCTGTTGTTTCCTACCACCAAGCCAATGAACAAAAGACATACAACCACGAAGTCCAGTAAATTGAAAAATATAGATAAAAAATATTCATCAAGGTTTATAAATCAAAAATTGAAAAAAAGAGGATAAATCAACTTCAAACTCTACTATAGAAGATATATATATATATATATATATAATTCAATATTGGTGTTTTGTTCATTTAGAAATACTAAATAAGAAACCTAATTTGATAAAAAGATCCTACCTTTGAAAATCCTTTGTTATGAATCTCACTGTAAAGAAGTAAATGATGGGATACCTGGGTGGCTCAGTGGTTAAGCACATCTGCCTTCAGCTCAGGGCATGGTCCTGGAGTCCCAAGATAGAGTCCCACATCAGGTTCTCTGAATGGAGCCTGCTTCTCGCTCTGCCTGTGTCTCTGTCTCTCTCATGAATAAATAAGTAAAATCTTTAAAAAAAATAAAGAAATGGTGCATATCATAAACTAAGTTTTTAACCCCTAAGTGTATTCTGATATCTTTTTCACAGAAGTCTATTAAAAAAAGAAAAAAACTCAAAGTAGAATATCTGTAGCCTAATTAAAAGAAAGTACAACTAAATAAATTGATGTTTTTGTTCTATAATTCCTCTTAAAAGCATTTGTTAAAAAAAAAGCATTTGTTGCTCCTACAGAAAGTAAAATATGATCATTCTCCAATAAAGTGTAATAAACAAGTTTCTTAGGCAAAATATACTCTTTAGTATAAAATAAGACTATCCAAATGCTCTATAATGATATTTTCAGACATCTCAGATAACCTAATAAGGACTGAACTTGATTATATTTGATAGCCACCCAATAAATCCAGACAATAAACATAATTATTTCTACATCCAATAATAAGCATTGATTCCCAGACCACAGGAGAAGAGAAAACTTCCCCGGGAAGTTCATACACACTTTGCAATCGTCCACTCTTAGATTCCAAGATCCATAGTTTCCCATCAGTAGATGCTGCTGCCAGCAACATTTCATCACCACCTTCTTGGTAATGGAAAGCAAATGGTGTTGCATACACCTGTGAAGTAGTTTCAAATTTCCACTGGAGGTGACCTTTCATATTACAACAGTAGATAAAGCAATCATGGGAACCAAAAAATATTTCTTGCTCTGATACTGAGGTACATGGGGATGAAAAGATTGGTTCACTGGTAGAGAACTGCCAAACCTGAAGGATGACAAAAAAGGCCAAAATAATTTATTAGTTTCAGTTCTCCTGTATAAATATAAGCAGTGTAGGCTACCGAAATGGTAACTACACACACACACTGAGGAACTAATAGTTCTTCTGAAAAGTAGCATTCTCAAAGTAGACCTCTGTCCCAGTGGTAAAGTCTAGGACAAAGTACACGAGTGTTATTACACGAGTCACTGCCATGCATAATATAATAAAATTAATTTTGAACCCCATTCATGAAAGAGCTACTACTACTATGTTTAATGATGCAAAGTTCAAAGAATTGCACTCAGTTTTCAATGTTTATCTTATTAAAAACTGTTCCTTATTCTCTTCTCCTAATGTAAGGAGAAGGAAGTAAGTGAACTAAAAGGAAGAGTTCACGTGCAGTAATTCAAATTAAAGGTTTAAACAAAAAGCTAGGAGTTCTGTCTCTGTCCTGTGGATATATATACTATTTGCTTATTTTAAAGCTACCACAGCGGTGCCTGGGTGGCTCAGTGGTTGAGGATCTGCCTTTGGCTTGGGTTGTGATCCTGGGGTTCTGGGATCGAGTACCGTATCAGGCTCCCCACGGGGAGCCTGCTTCTCCCTCTGCCTATGTCTCTGCCTTTCTCTCTGTCTCTCTTGTGAATAATCTTTAAAAATGAAGTAAGTGGCAGTCAGCTGTCGATACAGAGGTGGAGATTATGCTCCCAACAAAAAAGATCTAATATCACCCAGAAACAGCCTCCCTGCCAGTCATGAAGAGGGACCTCCATGCAATGCAATTTGGGTTGTGCAACCTATTTTAGTTTTCATAGAAAAAGCAGGGGTTTCAAACCTTCAAAGAAGTCATAATAAAATTAGCTAAAAACTGGTAAAGTTTTTAAAATTAGAGGGGTGCATGGCACAAGTGTAACAATGTCTGGGTAGAATCTTCAATCTACTATACTATCATTCAAAAATTAAGAAACCCATGGCTTGACAATTAAAATCAAACCAATTTTCAACACAATGAGTTGAATGATGATGTTTAAAATTTTACTTTAGTTGTCACCAATTACTATGATTTGGAGGAAGATATGTAAAATAGAACCAGAAACTTTTCACCTGTTCTCCAGAGTGGGTAAAGCAGAGTAGGTTCCCATCCACGCAGCCAATACAAACATACTGTAGGCAACACCGTGGAGAAGAAAAGAGGGGTTTTCCACAGGAATGTTTCCAAACTCTGTTCCCAGTGGCCTGCCATGGGTAAAAGCAATTGACAGCATTTAAATCATTCTACTAATCAATTACCCTTTCTAAAACTCAAATCTCCCAGAGACAAAGCTTTAAACATCAGAAAAAGCTATAATGGTAAACTGATACCATAAATGAAGCTGGTATACACACACAGCTATAAAATTAATCGGTGTTCTTTATGAAAGCAGAGATAAAAACTTACAGTAAAGCCAGGAAATAATTACTACATGAGATCTATCCTTAAACCATTTTAAGTTCTAATATGACTGAGAAATTTCTGCCAATTTAAAAAATTGATAAACGATATACATAGAACTTCTATTTTCTCATTTTTCTAGACTTCATGCCAATCATTTTTAATGAGTTTGGGTTCAGTGAGAGCTGAACTATGTCTAATTAAAAACTACTTCAACTTTTCAGAATTCAAAGCAAAAATAAAGCATTTAAAAAACAGGTAATGAAATCAATACATATTTTATGCCTACAGGATTTATAGCCAGTAATAGTCCTCCCAGTGTAGCCACATATAAATGATGTGGAATCAGGCTCAAACAAGGGGAAGAAAAGACAGTTCCTCCACATTGTAACTTCCAAACACACTTCTTTTTCTGCAAATAAGAAAGCAAATTAATTGGATTCTGTTGGTGGTTAACAAATTTACATGTCCTAGTCCTCATGATATTACATCTATTTAGTTAATGTACCTAATTTATTTTTAGTATAAAAGTAATACAGCCTCCTTGTAGAGATTCAAGTTAGTATAAGTAAGACAAGGACCTGGTGCCTGGGTGACTCAGTCAGTTAAGCATCTGACTTCAGCTCAGGTCATGATCTCAGGGTTTTGGGATCCAGCCCTGTGTCAGGCTCCCTGCTCAGTGGGGAGCCTGCTTCTCCCACTCCCTTTACTCCTCCCCTCTATCCCCCCTCCCTTGTGCGCTCTCTCAAATAAAATCTTAAAAAAAAAAAAAAAAAGGACCACCCACAGATAACCACTGTTAATGGTTTAACATTTTCCCTTTTGATCTTTTTGGGACATACACAGTTTAATACAGTTGAGATCATTCTGAATATATACTTGATATATATTAATTAATATTATATATTTAGCTCAATTTGGTAAAACTCTTTAGATATTATTTTAATGCCTAATATCTCATCTGCACATAAAATAATTCTCTACCTTATCACTGAAAATTATTTGGAACTAATTTCTTGGTATTATGAACTTAGAAATAGACATCTTGGTGTATAGATTTGTCCATGTTTCTGATAACTTTGCCAGGATAGAATCCTAGAAGAATTTTAGTGAATCAAAGGATATGAAGTTAGCTTTGGCCAAACTGTTTTCCTGAGAGGCTTCACTAGTTACAACCTCCCTCTACTCAGCAGCATTTACCATACCATTCTGATCTAATACTGTGTGATAAAGAAACAGTTCAAATTTTCATTCCTTTGATTATTAAAGATATGAAACACTTAAATATATTTACTAGGCATTTCTTCTTTGGGGTCTCTTATGTTTATATCTCTTGTTTATTTTTCTATCTGGGTCTTTATAATTTGTGTTTGTTCTTTATTTCCATTTATTCTTATCAATGATTTTTAACCATCACATTTGCTTCAAATTACTTCCCCAACTTATCAGGTCTTACTGATATTTTCCCTTGTGATTAGTTTCTATTGTCAAGATAGTAATTCTAAGTTCTTTATATTTAAAAACTCTGAGTAGAAAATTTATTTGTGAAAATGGTAAGGAAGTTAAAAATGTCTTAAGATATTAAGACTGTTAATTAACTCATTCTTCCCAGACCACACTGCTAAACTTAGGGAATAGTTCATACTTGCTCCCTTACTCAAGAGCACCTGACAGTTTCACACTCTTCTGAGCTTATGATAAGAAACTGATGAGGTGAATTCTCACATAAATATCCAAAGCATATGAATGCTGGTCATGAGATCCAATGTAAAGGAGTCCTGTGGTTGGGTCCATGGTTGCTGAGCTTTTGACAGCATCCTCAGTACTAAACATCCAGTATTTTTCTCCACTATTACTTTTCAGAACATAAACTAATCCATTATAACAGCCTGTTGGGAAACAAAATATAAAAGATGAGATTTAAATACATCACTGGACAATAAATTCTTTAGCCTAAATCATGACAATTTATATTTAGTGCTCTTCATGTATGTCTGTGTTCAGCTCAGATTTAAATTACAGCAATGTAAAGCAGAAACCGAACAGTAATCACTTGTAAAAAATAAAACTTATCTAGTAGGCATACCTTATTTTAAAGTACCATAAAGTGCTTCACTACTGAGAAAACAATGAAGCACACTTCAGTAGAGAGGCTTTGACAGACCCAGAATCAAATCTCTTCATGGCCATCCTTGGGCAAATCATTCAGCATCACTGAGCCTCAGATTATTTTTCTGCTGCATGTGGATAGATCTACTCCAGTGTTATTATGATAATTAAGATAATATAGATAAATACCCAGTGCAAAGGTGTTCAAGAAATGCTAACATTAACAATAGCCAACATGTACTGAGCCTTTGCTGTGTAAAGTGTTCTAAGAATTTTACATCTATTAATTCATATAATAGCACTTGCTTCACTGTGAGGATTACATCTGCATTTTACAGATGACAAAAGGAAGCACAGAGAGATTAAGTTACTAGAGCAAAACTATTCAGCTGACATGTGGCAGAGCCAGAATTTGAATCTAAGAAGTCAAGCTCCAGAGCCTATGCACTTAACTAGTACAGGAGTTCGCTTTTCCCAAACTGCTGCAATAGATGAGAAGGTAGGGCAGGAGTCCTTGACTTGTGCAGCCAGAGTAACCCAGGGGGAGATAGGGGTGCTTAAAACCTACAAAGTGAAGATCACTCAAATTCCCTGCAGTACATGTCAATTAGAGGAAGCTGACTTTGGGCACTGGCCCACCACTCCTAGATGGCTTTGGAGGCCCAATTCCAGAGTAACTGTCTTGCTGTTTTCTTTCGAGCAGTTACTCTTAGTTGCAAGAAAGTGGCCTGCTGGGCAGCCTGGGTGGCTCAGCAGTTTAGCACTGCCTTCAGCCCAGGACCTGATCCTGGAGACCCGGGATCGAGTCCCACGTCAGGCTCCCTGCCTGGATCCTGCTTCTCCCTCTGCCTGTGTCTCTGCCGCGCTCTCTCTCTCGCTCTCTCTCATTAATAAATAACTAAATAAATCTGAAAGAAAGAAAGAAAGGAAGAAAGGAAGAAAGGAAGAAAGAAAGGAAGAAAGGGAAGAAAGGAAGAAAGAAAGAAAAGAAAAGAAAAGAAAGAAAGAAAGAAAGAAAGAAAGAAAGAAAGAAAGAAAGAAAGAAAAAGAAAGTGGCCTGCTTAGTGATGGTGAAGAAAAATGTCCTCCTACACAGTGCAGTACCCCAGGATTCAGCTGGGTAATGAAAAATCACTTTCAGTTCAGTTCATTTCCAGAAGATAATCTTTGTGACCTTGGGTTAGGCAAAAATTTCTTGGGTAAGACATCAAAAGCATGATCCATAAAAGAAAATAATAAACTGGACTTTATTAAAATTGAGAACTCCTCTTCAAAAGACATTATGTTAATGAAAGTAAGGAAAAACAAGCCACAGACTAGGAGAAACTATGCAAAACATATCTGGTAAGGGACTTGCATGCAGAATACATAATATTCTCAGAACCCAATAAGAAAACAAACATGACAATAAAAAACTGGGCAAAAGATCTGAAGAGACACGTCATAAAAGACACAGATGGCAATTAAGTTCATAAAAAGAAACATCATTTGTCACCAGGGAAATGCAAATTAAAACCATAATGAAATACCATACCATTAACAATCTGAATGGTTAAAATAAAAAATCTCCCTCTGCCTGTGTCTCTGCCTCTACCTCTCCTCTCTCTCTCTCTCTCTCTCTCTCTCTCTCTGTGTGTGTGTGTGTCTCTCATGAATAAACTAAAAAAAATCTTAAAAAGAAAAAAAAGGGATGCCTGGGTGGCTCAGCAGTTTAGTGCTGCCTTCAGCCTAGGGTGTGATCCTGGAGTCCTGGGATCGAGTCCCACGTTGGGCTCCCCACATGGAGCCTGCTTCTCCCTCTGCCTGTGTGTCCGCCTCTGTGTGTCCCTCATGAATAAATTAAAAATCTTAAAAAAAGATAAATTTTCAAATCCACCACACCAGGTGTTATAACAAGGATGTGAACAGCTGGACCTCTCATACACTGATGGTGGGAATGCAAAGTGGTTCAGTCTACTTGGAAAATATTTTGGCCATTTTTTACAAACTTAAAACTATGCTTATTGTACATTTTCCACCTCCTAGGTACTGACCCAAGTGAAATAAAAACTTATATTCACACAAAATCCTGTTCACAAATGCTTATAGCAGTCTTATTCAAAATTATCAAAAACGGGGGGGGGGGGCAAAAAACTGGAAATAACCCACATGTGAATGGACAAACTATGGTACATCCACACAACAGAATACTCACCAATAAAAAAAAAGAGAGAGAGAAAAAAACCTCTTGGGGTGCCTGGGTGGCTCAGTCAGTCGAAAATCCCACTCTTGATTTTAACTCAGCTCATGATCTCAGGGTTGTGAGAGCGAGCCCCGTGTTGGGCTCTACTCTGGGCAGCTAATCTGAAGCCTCCTTAAGATTCTCTCTCTCCCTCTGCCCTCCACCCCCTGCTAGCATGAGCTCTCTCTCATTCTTAAAAAAATTTAAGAAAGGAACAAACCTCTTGATATATGCAATATGGATGAATCTCAAACACATGCTAAGTAAGAGAAGTCAGACTCAAAAGCAAAAACTAGAAAAAGCAAAACTAGAGAGACAGAAAACAGAGCAGTGGTGCCTTGAGTTAGGAATAGGAGGAAGGATGACTACAAACTGATACAGAAACTTTTGAGTAATAAACCCTTGATTGTGGTAGTGGTTACATGAAAGTACAAATCTGTCAAAACACAGAGCTATAAAGAGGGTAAGTTTTATTGTATATAGGGACGCCTGGGTGGCTCTGCGGTTAGGCGTTTGCCTTCAGCTCAAGGCATGATCTTGGGGTCCCAGGATCAAGTACCACACCGAGCTCCCTGTATGGGGCCTGCTTCTCCCTCTGCCTGTGTCTCTGCCTCTGTGACTCTCATGAATGGATAAATAAAATCTTAGAAAAAAAAGTTTTATTGCATATAAATTATATATATTTTTAAAGATTTTATTTATTCATGAAAGACACAGAGATAGAGACACAGGCAGAGGGAGAAGCAGGATCTCCACGAGGAGCCTGATGCAGGACTCGATCCCAGGACCCAAGGATGACAACCTGAGACAAAGGCAGATGCTCAACCACTGAGCCACCCAGGTGCCCCTATAAATTACATCTTAATTAAAAAATGTTGGGGTGCCTAGGTGGCTTAGTCAGTTAAGCACCCGACTTCAGCTCAAGTCATCATCTCAGGGTCCTAGGATCCAGCCTTGTGTCAGGCTCCCCCCCTCAGTGGGGAGTCTGCTTGTCCCTCTGCCCCTCCCCCTGCTTGTGTTTTCTCTCAAATAAATAAAATCTTAAAAAAAAAAAAGTCTGAAATCCTAAGTGACCACCATGTGCCACAGGCCTTGAGTACAGACACTCTGGTTACAAACAGTAACTTCAGTGAGCTTTCACGGATGAGAATTACACATGCTCATGCACACGTATCACCGAAAGTTCCTGGTAGATTTTTCAAAATGTATGTGAGCGAAAGGGAAGGATCAAACTCAGATTCAAGTAGATCCCAGCTAGGATACCATAAGTAGGGAGACATAGTCCTAAGCACTCAGCATAGATTTGGACAAGCAGATAAAGTAAAACTTAATGTAGTGGACGGAGTAAAAAGAATGATAGCCAAGGAAAGGCATTACACCTGGACCCCATATTCTAAGTAGAGTAAAAATCACCTATACCTTTAATGAAACTAAACAGCAGCTAGTGGCTAACTCTTAATGAGGCTGTACCTAGCAACATACTAAGGATTCATAAGCAATTATCTCACTTCATCTTCTCAAAAGCTCTATGATGTATGTGGAATTTAAGAAACAAAACAAGGACAGCCCTGGTGGCCCAGCAGTTTGGTGCCGCCTTTGGCCCGGGATGTGATCCTGGAGACCCGGGATCGAGTCCCATATCAGGCTCCCTGCATGAAGCCTGCTTCTGTCTCTGTGTCTCTGCCTCTCTCTCTCTGTCATGAATAAATAAATAAAACCTTTAAAACAAAAACAAAACGAAACAAGAGGCGCCTAGGTGGCTCAGTCAGTTGGGCATCTGCCTTCAGCTCAGGTCATGATCCCAGAGTCCTGGGATAGAGCCCTGTGCTGGGCTCCTTGCTCAGCAGGATGTCTGCTTCTCCCTCTGCTCCTCCCCCTGGCTCATGTTCTCTCTTACTCACTTTCTTTCAAAATAAATAAATCTTAAAACAAATGAGAAACCAGGGGAAAAAAGAGACAAACCAAGAAACAGATCCTTACATGAGGTGTTCTAGAGGTTTAGCAACTTATCAAAGTTCACAGAGCTGATAACAGTTCAAATTCAAATCCCAAAGCCCACACTGAATTAGCACATGGGTAACTATTATTCTTTAATAGCCAAACCTACCATACATAAGGTTTTAAATTTAACTTGCTCCTACTAGCATTATTGTATGGTAATTGTTTAACTCTAAAACCTCAAATTCAGAAACTTACCCACTACAATAAAGTTTCCACACATAGATAAACACGCTGAAGATTCAATTCGATCTTCCAAAATCTGTTCCCATTTCACCTTCCCAGAGTAAAGGTCAAGTGCCATCATTCTATGAGAATGGGAGCCAATGTACACAGTTGCAGACGACTCATCAACAGCTGGGATTACAACTAGAGGTGAAGCATCCACACATTTGCCTGTGTCTGACCTCCACCTCACATGTAGCTCCATTTTCTTGGCTGCCGTCCCATATGTTCCCTCTTCAGAAACTTTTGCAGTACAGGATGGATCTTTTGACTTCCCAATAAGAGCTGGAGGATTTAAGCTTTTCACATTTTGAATATTAGTCTGTGAAATTAAATCAGAAGATTGGGCTGAAGAGCAAAGTCCTAACTTAGTTAAAAACTTACTGTTCAGTGACAAAATCTGACTCCCTCTGCTCACTGTAGTAAAAGCAGTTAGCTCATTGTCATAGTTTAAAGTCATGACAGATTTCTGATGTAAAGATTTTCCATTGGTTTCTTCTTGATAAATGTCGCTGAATTTTCTTTTTGTGGCGTAATTCTTGCTAAATACCAGATCTTCATCTGGAAACACTGTTTGAAGGACATGATTATAAATCTCTAAAATGGAACTGCTAAGAATAATTTCCAGAAGCCCAGGTACTGATGTGCCAACTAGTTTTTCAATCTCGTTGAGGAGCCGTATGGACTTTAAGGAATCTCCACCACTATTTAAGAAGAGTGACTCGTCAGAAACATTCAAAGGATCTTCGGAGAGATTTAGAATAGACTACAGATGAGAAAAGGGAGAAATATGGTGAAGTAAAGGTCTAAAACCAAAACAAATCAACAATTTATAGGTAATATATATAGCATAGTACTTACAATAATGATATGAACAAAAAACAAAATAAATATTTTTAATAATCAAAATTAAAGTTATATTTCTTTAAAGGGGTCTATGCTACCAATTTGTCATAAACTCATTCTAAAACTACAAGTTATATCTCCTTTTAGAGCACTTTTCCCTACCCATAAAATAGCGAGTAGAATTTTTAAAATATGATTTACTAATTATAAAGTCCACAAAATACCAATATCTGATATTTCTTTAAATGGGAACATATTTATCTTCATTTGCTTCACTAAATCAAAATTATTTTTTTTAATTATTTTCCAAGAATCTAACAATTAAGTGAATAAGACTTTTAACAAGATACCTTTATTTTCAGACCAGACTATACAATTACATTCTCTTTTCAGAACCCTTCAGAAAGCTACACATTTTATCTAAGAAAAACTATACTGACCTATGGTTGTAATATATACATATTTCAAAATAAATTTTTTAAATTGTTTGCTATACACACTTCTATATATACAAACAGTCCCCAACTTACAATGATTTGACTTAGGTTGGTTTTTGTTTTAAGTAGCCTCCATGCCCAGCATGGAGCCCAATGCAGGGCTTGAACTGATGACCCTGAGATTAAGACCTGAGCCTAAATCAAGAGTGGGATGCTTAACTGACTGAGCCACCCAACCACCCCTCCTTAAGACTTTTGAACATCACAACGGTGTGAAAACAATACACATTCAGTGGAAATTATACTTCAAATTCTGATCTTTTTCCAGTCAAGCAACATGCATTATATCAGGATGCTGGGCAGGAACAGCAAACCACAGCTCCCAGTCAGCCATGTGATCACAAGAGTAAACAACTGATACACTTTAATCATTTTGTACCCATACAACCATTCTGTTTTTCACTTTCAGTATAGTATTCAATAAATTACTTGAGATATTCAACAGTTTGTTATAAAATAGGCTTTGTGTCAGTGTTGGGCAACTCTCAGTCTGCCCAACACTGTAAGCTAATATAAGTGTTCTGAGTACATTTAAGGTAGGCTAAACTAAGCTATTCTGTAGGTGTATTAAATGCATTTTGATTATGAAATGTTCAACTTACAATGGGTTTATCTGAATGCAACTCCATCATAAGTTGAGGAAGATCTCTATAAATAAATTCAATTAAGCAGAAACATCTATGCTGCAAGGTCTTCAGGAAGAATGACATAGCCTGTATACCACAGATTGTAGTATTTAGCAAAATTTGGCCATTTTCTCAACTCTGATAAGCAATGCACTCCACTGACCCATTAGGGAAAAGTTATGTCACGATGGGTCTTGTCTACCTGTGCATTTTATGTTCACTTCCAATAAATTTCTTTATGGAGAACTTAATCTTACAGTAGAGAACCTAATCCTTATTTTAATACAAATTGAATAAACAAAGGTATATTACTTAACATTTAGGCATCAATAACATTCTTGAAAACTTTATCAGCCTCATTAGGATGTTAACAGTCCCAAAAGATATAATATGACCTCTTTATAATAACAAATTTGTATCTTAAAAGTTGTACCTTCCACAAATACTGTAATTTTTCCCAAAGTTCCTCTTTTCCATTGAGTTTGCACTCAGGCTTCAAGTTTAAATACATCTTGTTTAACTCTGAAACATCAATTTTGCCTTAAAAGAGAAATAATTTTAAAGTTTCAGCTTAACTCTATCTTCACCAGTCATAAGAATACACACATTTTTCAATGTAAAGTTTGAAATCATATAGAATAGTTTGTAAAAGATAATCAATTCTAAATAGTCTTATGCTACCAAGAATGTGGTGGGTAGGGATCCCTGGGTGGCGCAGTGGTTTGGCGCCTGCCTTTGGCCCAGGGCGCGATCCTGGAGTCCCAGGATCGAATCCCACATCAGGCTCCCGGTGCATGGAGCCTGCTTCTCCCTCTGCCTGTGTCTCTGCCTCTCTCTCTCTCTCACTGTGTGCCTATCATAAATAAATAAAAATTTAAAAAAAATAAAGCATTAAGAATGTGGTGGGTAATAAGAAACGAAGAGCTAATGTTTATCTTAAAAAGTTAAATGGCCCTACTAATAACTGAGCAATTACTACATGTTGATGTAAATATGAAAGATGAAACTGGGAAGGCAATATGGTCATTAAGAACACACGTTTTGAAATCAAAAAGTCTTAGAATTTCAACTCTACCACTAATCAGCAATGTAATTTTGTGAAAATTACTTAACCTGTTTAAGCCTTAGTTTCCATAGCTATAAATGAGACTACTACTACCTACTCACAGGATTTTCTAGGGATAAAATGAGTTAGTTATACAAAGCATTGAACAGAGGGTCCACTACAAAATATCCTAATATTACTTAGAGTAATAAGGAATTAAAAGGCCTTTAAACTAGTTATGAATGGAATTAATAATCATTTGGTACCAAAACATATCTGCTTAAAATGATTTTACCATGAGATGTAAATGGTAGAGAATCAATCAACACCAGTTCATCTGGGATTGCATGACTTGGAAGATGTTTCTGCAGTTCTTTAAAGATGTATTCCTTTACTAAGTCATTTTTGGACACCATGAACAGAATTAATTTTTCCTGATTATACCATGTAACTGCACAAGACTCCACTTGCTGAAGTCCTTCAGCAACCTATGAGAGAGATCATCCCAATTTGTCAGAGGACATTTTTTTTTATTATTAAGTCTTTCTTAGCTTTATTAAGGTATAGTTGATATAGAAAAAATTAGATACATTTCATGTACTATCTTGATGACTTTGGGACATATGCATACACTCATGATGCCATCACAACCAAGTACTAAACATATTCTCACATCAAAATAAATGAGTAATTCTTGTACAATATTAAAATATATATATACAAAGTTTAAAAACTAAAGCAGGGACTCCTGGGTGGCTCCACGGTTAAGCATCTGCCTTTGGCTCAGGGCGTGATCCTGGAGCCCCAAGATTGAGGCCCTCCTTGGGCTCCCTGCAGGGAGCTTGTTTTTCCCTCTGCGGGTGTCTCTGCCTCTCTGTCAGAGGATATTTAAAAAGAAAACCATATCTGGGGGCATCACAATGCCAGATTTCAGGTTGTACTACAAAGCTGTGTTCATCAAGACAGTGTGGTACTGGCGCAAAAACAGACATATAGATCAATGGAACAGAACAGAGAACCCAGAAGTGGACCCTGAACTTTATGGTCAACTAATACACGATAAAGGAGGAAAGACGATCCACTGGAAGAAAGACACTCTCTTCAATAAATGGTGCTGGGAAAATTGGACATCCACATGCAGAAGAATGAAACTGGACCACTCTCTTGCACCATACACAAAGATAAACTCAAAATAGATGAAAGATCTAAATGTGAGACAAGACTCCATCAAAATCCCAGAGGAGAACTCAGGCAACACCCTTTTTGAACTTGGCCACAGTAACCGGAGAAGGACAGTGTATGTTCTCATTCATTTGGGGAATATGAATAATAGTGAAAGGGAATATAAGGGAAGGGAGAAGAAATGTGTGAGAAATATCAGAAAGGGAGACAGAACATAAAGACTTCTAACTCTGGGAAATGAACTAGGGGTGGTGGAGGGGGAGGAGGGGGGGGGTGGGGGTGAATGGGTGACGGGCACTGAGGGGTACACTTGACGGGATGAGCACTGGGTGTTATTCTGTATGTTGGTAAATTGAACACCAATAAAAATTAATTTATAAAAAATAAAAAATAAATAAAAATAAAAAAAAAAAGCAAACTTCCCAAATGCTCAAACTTCTCATGTCTGAAATCAACACAGTCAAATTAAATTGTAAAATAACTAGAGACTTAAAAAAAAAAAATTGATTGCTACTATTACTATTACCAGTACACTGGGTTCTTCATGTTTTTCAAAAATAATTGCTCCTTGAGCAAAGTAAACCATTATTTCCACAGTTCTCAAAATCCATTCTGTCACTTGTTTAAAAAAACCACTCTAGGGATGCCTGAATGGCTGAGAGGTTGAGCATCTGCCTTTGGCTCAGGGCGTGATCCTGGAGTCCTGGGATCGAGTCCCACGTCATGCCTGCTTCTCCCTCTGCCTGTGTCTCTCATGAATAAATAAATAAATCTTTAAAAAACAAAAACCTCTTCATGCTGGGAATAAGGGGCACACTGAATAACCCACATTTTCTATTGTAATGCATCATTAATGCAAAAAAATCTTAGGCTTAAACAATACTAATAGAGAATGCTGGCACAGAAAATTGGTGGTGGCTACCTCTAATATCTACATATGTTGGTAGAATACTTAATATTTAAATAGTTCTACCTGTTGCACAAGTTCAATGTTAAGACGTTTGCCATGTCGTTTTATTTGACTGTCCTTTCGTCCCAAGAAAAACATCTCTCCATCTTTCACCATCACCAAGTCTCCTGTTGCTCGCATTGTGCCAAGTGGTACTGTCATTTCATCATCAAGAAAACATACTCTATTTCTGCCACCTTCACAAGAATAAACACCAACATTATAAAAAAATAAATCCATGGAAAATATATTAAAAACCATCAAATCAAGAACATCTTCAAAAGTTGTTACTAAGTTTCACATTTTGAATATTCATATTCATATTTAAATGTTACCTGATAAAATAAATACAATAACCTCAGTAAAATAGAGGAATAAAACAAAATTTCTAAAAACATATGTTATTTAAAAAATTCTTAAGAATACTAATTAAAGAGAATTTTGGCTGTAAGTACAAAATACATTTTCTAAATTTCTTTTTATATTCCTTAAGGGTATCAAATATTGTTATCTGAAATAATAATGGTAATATATTAAATGCTTCATGACTGTGAGAATGAGATTAAAAATTATCACTGAAAAAGAGTACTGGACATAAGGCAAATTGATGAAAGAATAAAATTAAC
Source organism: Nyctereutes procyonoides (assembly GCF_905146905.1). Lineage (NCBI taxonomy): Eukaryota > Metazoa > Chordata > Mammalia > Carnivora > Canidae > Nyctereutes > Nyctereutes procyonoides. The sequence goes on along the minus strand of NW_026575021.1, from coordinate 6,549,377 downwards.
ATCAGATTTCTTTTTCAAGGGAAAAAAAAAGGTTTGCCCAATCAGCAAATGTAAAACAACCTAAAAATACTTGGCCATGGCCTTCTTGAATTGTGAATCCATCAGTATCTCTGACTTCAACTACTGTTCCAAGCAGTGGAAATCCCAGGGGTACAGGCAATTCACATCTATGAAAACACAACCCAAACCACATTAAAATTTTTCATTTGAATAGAATATTTTCCAATGTATTTAAATCACATCATACCAAATAAAGAAAAAAAAAGTTTTGGTTATATTGTAATTCAAAGACTGCCAAGAGGAAAAGGTTAGGTGGAAAAGTTATCCTAGGTTATTTATTCCTGTTTAGTCACTAAAAAGTTATAGCAGGATCTGCAGCACCAGTTATAAGAAAGGTTCTGGACCCTCAGCTTAAAATTCTAGATAAAATAGGGGGGCCTGGGTGGCTCAGTTGGTTAAGCAACTGATGCTTGATTTTGGGTCATGATCTCAGGGTTGTGAGACTGGGCTCTGCACTGGGCATGGAACATGCTTAAGATTCTCTCCCAAGGTGCCTGGGTGGCTCACTTAAGCATCTGCCTTCAGCTCAGGTCATGATCCCAGGGTCCTGAGATGGAGCCCAGCATTGGGCTCCCTGCTCAGGGGCAGGGGCCTGCTTCTCCCTCTCCCTCTGCCCCCCACCCCTCATGCTCTCTCTCTCAAAATCTTAAAAAAAAATTCTTACCCTTCCCCTGTGCCTTCCTTCTTGCTCTAAAAAAATAAAATTCTAGATAAAGTACTGTTTCTAAAATTACTACTGCAGTGCCTATCAAAAACATTATTAGTGTTAATGTTAAGATACTAGAAAAATAGTTTTTTTGTAGTCTGTTTAGCAATTGAAATCCTTACTTCAAAGTAGAATTAAGAAACTTCTCTGGAATCCTGTGAAAAGTTGCCCAACTTGATACCTCTGTGATACCATATACATTAAATATTTGTGTTTTATTGTCTACTCCTCTCCAGCTTTTGAGAACAGTCAATGATGGAAATGCTTCACCACCAAGGGCTAATACTCGAAGAGAAGTACTGGCTGATAAAACGGTTGACTTGATAAGCTGAGATCCAAATCTTCTAAGCAATGTTGGTGTTGCCTGTGAATACATTAAAGATACTTCCCTTCACCTCTTTAAAAAAGTAAATACTGTAATAATTAGTTCAATAATTAGACACCCACATGGAAATTAAGGCCGTGTTTATCAAATTGTTAAGTAATTTTGGAAATCTACTGAGGCAGCATTACCTTCTTACCGTGGATATCAATTTTGCTTTAGCAAAAAAACTTAAAAATATTAGTTATGTTTCACTGGATAGTTTAGACAAAACAGTTTAAAGACAAAAAGGACAAAATAGATCAAATCCGTTCATATTTCCTTTCCCATTATCTCCATGTAGAAAAAAGTAAATAAAGGTGTAAACCTGTTCCTAACAATATGAAAAAAGACCTTTAAAATAGCTCTGGTGGGAGTCCCTGGCTGGCTCACTGGTTTAGCGCCTGCCTTCAGCCCAGGGTGTGATCCTGGAGACCCGGTATCAAGTCCCACGTCGGGCTCCCTGCAAGGAGCCTGCTTCTCCCTCTGCCTGTGTCTCTCTACCTCTCTCTTTCTCTCTGTGTCTCTCATGAATAAATAAATAAACCTTTTAAAAAAATAAATAAAAAAATAAAAACAGCTCTGGTGAAGTATATAATTGACATACAATAAACTGTACATATTTAAAGCATACAGTATAAATTGAGATACAGATATATAGATAAAGATCAATGAAACTATTACCATACTCTAAATAATGAATATATTCTTCAGCCCTAAAATTACCTATTTCCCATCAACTGGACCTTTCCAGACAACCACTGATCTATTTCCTAATGATTAGCTGGCATTTTCCAGAATTTTATGAAAACAGAATCACACAACACATTGTTTTTTTTATGTCAGTTTTTTTAAGATTTTATTTATTTATTCATGAAGGGGGCGGGCAGAGACACAGGCAGATGGAGAAGCAGGCTCCATGCAGGCAGCCCGATGTAGGACTCGATCCCAGGTCTCCTGGATCAGACCCTGGGCTGAAGGCAGTTCTAAACCGCTGACCTGGGCTGCCAACACATTCTGTTTTGACCTGACTTCTTTTACTCCATATAAATACTTTGTGACTCACCTAAGTTGTACTTACCAATTCCCTTTGTCCGTTTTGTCTCAGCTCAGGCTTATATATAACAAAATAGCACAGACTAGGTAGATTACAAACAACAGAAATTTACTTCTAACAGTTCTGGGGCTTTAAGTCCAAGATCGGGATGCCAGCATGGCCGGGCTCTGGTAAAAGCCCTCTTTCAAGGTTAAAGACTGCCAACTTGTTTATTCACACGGTTAGAAGGGGCTAGGGAACTCTGTTAGGGTCTCTTCCTAGAGCACTAAGCCCATTCATGAAAGCATTCCCAAGGGCCACATCTCCTAATACTATTACATTGTTCATTAGGATTTTAACAAATGAATGTGGCAGGGGGGAGCACAAACACTCAGACCACAGGACTCTATTGCTGAGTAGTAGTCCATTGTACAGATCAGGACTAAGGTTCAGATTTCCACATAAAATTTAGGATCAATTGTCAATTTCTACCCAAAAAAAGTCTACTAGGATTTTGATAGGAACTGTGTTTAAAATCATAGATCTTGACAATATTAAGACTTCAATCCATAAACACGAAATGTCTGAGGGGTGCTTGGATGGCTCAGTCAGTTGAGGGTCTGCAGTTGGCAGGTCACGGTCTCGAGGTCCTGGGACAGAGCCCCTCATCAGGCTATCTGGCTCAGCAGGGAATCTGCTTCTCCTTCCCACTCCACTCCTGCCCCCAGCTTGCTCTCTCTCCTGCTCAAATAAAATATTTTAAAACATGAAATTCTTTTTATTGAGCTCTTTAACTTCTATCAGTAACGTGTTGGGTGGTTTTTTTTTTTCCCTTATTGCACTGCCTAGAACAACGAGAGTAATAATGAAGAGAAGTGGCAAAAGCAAACATCCTTGTCTTGTTTCCAATTTAAGGGTGAAAGCATGCAGTCTTTCACCAAATAGGATGTTATAGTTTTTTGTAGATGCCCTTCATATTGGGGAAGTTCTTCTATTCCTACTTAAGGTTTTTTTTCCTTTATCACAAGTGTTGGATTTTGCCAATGCTTCTGCATCTGTTGAGATAATATATGTTACATAAATAATGGACAGGCAGAAAGCATAATTATCAGTGGATTTTTGGATGTTAAACCAAATGTGCATTCCTGGGATAAATGCTAATTGGTCACATTTTAAATTTACGGTAACTTGTTTGGTGGTTAAGAATATGATCTACCCTAGAAAATGTTCAACGTGGGATGCCTGTGGGTGGCTCAGTGGTTGAGCATCTGCCTTTGGCTCAGGTTGTGATCCTGGAGACCCAGGATCGAGTCCCACCATCGGGCTCCCTGCATGGAGCCTGCTTCTCCCTCTGCCTGCGTCTCTGCCTCTCTCACTTGTTCTGTCTCTCATGAATAAATAAGTAAAAGTAAAATCTTAAAAAAAAAAATGTTCAATGTGCTTGCAAAGAATATGTATTCTGCATTTATTGGATGCTGTGTCCTATAAACAGAATTTGGCTGATAATGTTGTACAAGTGTTCTATAGTATATGTTCTGATTTCTGTCTAGCTTTTCATTCAATTGTTAAAAGTAGGGTATTAAAATTTCAAACTATTGGGTTGCCTAATTCTCATTTCAGTCCTGTCCATTTTTGCTTCATGTATCTGCAGCCTCTATTTTTAGGTGGATATACATTTATAATCATTACATCTTCTTGATAACACAATGTACTCCTTAATATCCTGACCATATCACTATGAAATCTTCTTGTTGCTTGTTAGCTTGTTTCTTTGTTACTAACTAGCCTGGATTAAATCTATAAATCTGTCTTCCTAGTGATGTGTGCCACTAATATCATTGCTCAGTTGTTCTTTTAAATATGTATTTTTTTTAAAAATCATTTGAGAGACAGTAGGATCCAGGGGGTGGGAGGTAGAAAGAGAGGGAGAAGCAGACTCCCCACTGAGCAGGAAGCCCAATGCAGGGCTTGATTCCAGGACCCAAAGATCATGACCTGAGCTGAAGACAGATCTTAACCATCTGACCCACCCAGGTGCTCCTTAAAAATGAAAACAAGAATATATATTTAAGGGACACCTGGGTGGCTCAGCAGTTAAGTGTCTGCCTTCGGCTCAGGGCATGATCCTGGAGTGCCGGGATCAAGTCCCACATCAGGCTCCCTCCATGGAGCCTGCTTCTCCCTCTGCCTGTGTCTCTGCCTCTCTCATGAATAAATAAAATCTTAAAATATATGTTACATATATATTTTTTAAAATCTTAAAATATATATTATATATGTATATATATAATACGTATATATTTATATACAGATATACATGTATACACACACACACACACACATATATATATCTAAGTCTTACTTCCTACAGGTCACCATGTGTCTGCTTAGCTCAGCAGTCAAGCAACAACTGCACTGTCCACAGAGATGGATTATATGTACAGATAGATGAGCTCAAAGTTTAGACCATTTTCAAGCCTAATGCAGCTTTTGTTTTCCATGGGTCCTTCTGGGTCTCTAGGGCACATGCACATAGGCTCAAGGTCAGCCAGGAATCTACTTGGGCTCTCTGATCTGATCACAAGTGCAGCCTTAGCCAGAATGTGCTATCCCTATCACCAACAACCTCAAACCAGAAGAGTTTTCAGCCCTTCGTGCTGGCCCGCTTCAACATTTCCACAGACAGGTTTTTGAGCACGGACATAACCAGCACTCCAAACTGAATAAATGCCCTGAAACAGGCCTTGACAGAAAAGTCTGTTTTGACTGAGCTGCGGAAGCAGGGAGAGCAGATAGGATGCCACACATTCCATGTTTATGCAAAACTCAACAATTTTAAAGACACACACTTTTCAGGTAGTTGTATGCCTTTGATTGATTTCCAAAGTGTTAACGTAGTTGCTTTTGTCAATTTTGTCCAGCTTTATAGTTGCTCCTCAGGGAGAGGCTCTGCCAATCTCTTATTTGATCATAGAAAATTTCCACATGAATCAAGACTTTTAAATGGTTTCTTTCAATAAAAGCTAGAAGCAGCCCTAATGGACAACTTGGATTTTAATTCAAAAAGATGATTTAAAGTCTTGGTTTGCCAAAAATATTTAAATAGGATAACCCCACATCCCAGTTCGAACTTATTATTCCAGATTCCTGCTAGCAATTTAGTACCTCCATTCACTCTAAAGATTCTTGGTTTTTGGTAATAAATTATAATGGTCACCTTATTTACCAGGCATTCTAAATCCAGTTAACTGTTCCATCAAGTTTTATCATGAGGAAACTCTTGCCAAAAATGAGATGTTCTGGGGTGCCTCAGTTGATTGGGCACCTGACTCCTCGTTTCAACTCAGGTTGTAATCTCAGGGTCCTGAGAGAGAGCCCTACATTGAGCTCAGCACTCAGCACAGTTTGCTTGTTCCTCTCCCTCTTGCTCCTCCTCCTGCATGCACATGTGTATACTCTTTTTCTCATAAATAAATAAAATCTTAAAAAAAATGTTCTGGCCTAATTTCTGGTGCTAAAGATAATCTCAACTTTGAACTCTACATATAAATGCACAGCTATGAACATTAATCAAGATAAGGCATGGTAGCACTTCAGATACTCATAAACTGAAATGACAAAATTTAGTGGCAGAATGTTAGTATACTTTGTTACCAAATCATCCTAGTCATAGAAAAAAGAACTCAGTAAATTAACAGAAAAAACATGGAATGTTAAGGTTCCTTCTAAAATTTCTAAGGAAAAATTCATATAAAAATGAAACACTATTATGGTGACATTTTGTAGCTAGAAACCTGAGATTTTGCTCTAATTAAATGGTTTCATTTTCAAAGGGCATCAAGTTTAATATAAAGTTGTCACCCAGAATATTGGGGGAAAAAAACACAAAAAAAACAAAACTCAAATGCATTTTAGGTTTCTAAAAAGCTAAAAAGTAGACCTTTCTTTTTGAAAGGTCCTTATTCCTGAAATAAAGTATAGGCTTTAACTTCCTCAAAAGCTCAGTGCCTTCATTTTGGGGCTTTTCTCCTCCACAGTAAATCAAGATGTTCTATTTTTTTGTAATTTTTAAAACTTCAGTAAAGCATGTATTCTCTTTTAAGCTTTTATGATCCTTGCTTAATGTCCAATTGGGTTTTTAGGTAAGGTTATTTTTTGTGAATATAATCTATACAGGAAGCTCTTTTCTTAAAGTATAATATATAATACATAGGCAAAAAGGCAAAAATTCTTGATGACTTACATATCACTTGATAAGAAATTTGACTTTGGAAGGAAAAGATGAACCCTAACAACAAATGTCTCATTATGAGACATGTAAAAAAACCAACAAAACTGAATCCATCTTTAGCACTCCATATTGTTCATGTCAGTGGTTTAATGTTCATGTCGGTGGCTAGGTGTTATAGGCTCTTTGAAAATTAATATACGTATCTTAGAAATGCACACTGAGGCCAGGATGGGGGAGAGGGAGGCTTGCTTTAGCCCTCCATAAATTTGGTCAAGATAACACAGCCTCTCCCCTTTGTGACAGATATCTTTGTATCTTTAATTTTTTTTTAAGATTTTGTTTATTTATTCATGAGAGACACGGAGAGAGAGAGGCAGAGACATAGGCAGAGGGAGAAGCAGGCTCTATGCAGGGAGCCCGATGTGGGACTGGATCCCAGGTCTCCGGGATCACGCCCTGGGCCAAAGGCAGGCGCTCAACTGCTGAGCCACCCAGGTGTCCCTAATTCTCTTTAATATCTTTAACCACTTGTAATATATTAACACTTGTATGCCAGTCATATACTTTCAGATACATATTTTTTAAATATTTAGAAGTGACAAACCTAAATATTTGTTTCTATAAGTTTATGTAAAATATACTGATATAAAAAAATACACTGATATAAAAAGTCAGAAAATCTAAATTCCTAACTAATTATAATTTAACTTACTTAAACTAAGTTTGTGTTTTTCACTACATGCTAAAGCTTAAGATAGGAGGGCCAGCATAACCCAACAGATGTGAGTGAAGGTCAACTTCCTCCAGTTATTATTGTACAAGATAGACAGTAAAATAATTTTCTAGACAGAATTAACTGATTTTTTTTCATTCTCAAGCAAATTAAGTGATATCAGGAAACAACCTTTAATAATCTAACTAGATTATCATTAATCCATTGGGGGAAAAAAATACAGGAATACAAAATATTCTTTAAAACATTTAAAATATTAAATAAAAGACAAAGCATTTCATTTGCCCTGAAATGTACCTGCAAAATAGTTACTCTGTGATGGGAAAAGAGAACAGCAGCTAATTTTGATGGAAGCATTTTGACAGATGTTGGTACAATTAGCAGACAGGCACCACTTGATAGAGCAACAAATATTTCCACAACGGAAGGATCAAAGGTCAGAGGTGAAGCCAGAAACAAAACATCTTCCTGTGTGATCTCAAAAAGTATCCTAAAACAAAACAGAATGCAGTTATAAGAAACGTCTAACATTTGGTAATCACATATCCTAAAAAATTATTTATGACCATAAGTTTAGTTTCTAGATGTTGGTCAGATTTTTACTGTTTCTCGTAGGTTAACAAAAATGGTACTCCTAGTTCTAGAACTCTTCTTTATGAATAGAAGGATTAAAGGCCATTTAAAGCAGGGTGCCTGGGTGGCTCAGTCCCTTAAGCATCTACTTCAACTCAGGTCATGATCCCAGGGTCCTGGCATTGAGTCCCCCCACATCGGGCTCCCTGCTCAGTGGGGAGCCTGCTTTTCCCTCTGCCTGCCACTTCCCTTGCTTGTGCTCCCTCTGTCAAATATTTTTTTTAAAAAAGCCATTTAAAGCAATATCCACTTCTTACTGTGATATATTTTATCATCTGTGATGGCTTTCTGATGAGTAAGTGTGGCTGGATTGAACCAGAGTCCCCAAAATTTCTAGTATGTTTTCCATTAGGGTAGAAAACAAGGAACACACTCTCTCAAGAGCTGAAGGACAAAAGGGAAGCAGCTGCGATTTAGTAGAACACACATCTCTCTGTTACTCCAACCATTAACCTAGGTGCTGCTGTGAAGGGATTTTGTAGACAGAGTCTCTAATTAGGGGACTTTAATCAAAAGGGAGATTATCCTGGAATACTGGAGATTACTCAACTGGAAGGACTTTTAAAGAACGTTTAGGCATTCTCTGAAAAAGAAACTCATCCCTTCCCCCTAGATCTTCTTTCCTGACTTGCCTGTGAACAAGCACATGCCTATGGGGTTCCAGCCTCCTCATGATCATCTCTTAGTATTTACTCTATAGACGTCAGTGTTGCTTAGCCAGCACCCACAAACATAGTGAGTCCTCATATATCCTCCTGGTTCTGCTTTACTGGTAGAATCTTGATTTATTCTACCCTAATATTTACTGATGCTTAGTAGAGACCTCTGATTTCCTTGTCCCCACTATTTGGCATTTTCTCTCAACAGCTGAACAAAGAGCTGAATATATGTAGTTAGGATATTATATTACCGAGTATTAGTCAGTGTTAAGCATACAGAATTCCTCATTTTGAACACAAAAAACCCACTCTATCTAAAAAGCAGGGATTACCTTAACTTCAAAAGATCTTCAAGTATAATATTGTGGTACCAACTAAGAAGCCCAGAGTTGGTATGAAGATTACTTTAAACTGAGGACATTTTGGATTTAACAGATGTGGAAAGAAGCCTTCTTAGAGCTTCCTTTATATGACTAATTGTAAAAACTTCTGGAAAATGAAATTGCCATAAATTCCTTCTTCAGAGTGACTTTTATTCCCAGGACGGAAACCAAGAATGAACCTACTATAAATCCCCTCTGCGAGTGACTTTTATGGCCTTGAAAGTAAACCAAAAAGGGATTTTAAACAGGTAAACAGATTTCAATAAATTCAAGCACTACCAGCAATCAAGAAATTCCTATTCTTTGGGACACCTGGATGGCTCCCAGGTCGTGATCCTGGGGTCCTGGGGTCCTGGAATAGAGTCTTGCATCTGATTCCCCATGGGGAGCCTGCTTCTCCCTCTGTCCATGTTTCTGTCTCTGTAGGTCTCTCCTGAATAAATAAAATCTAAAAAAAAAAAAAAATCCTATACTTTAAATTAGCTCTTTACCCCTCACCGGGTAGATACTTGCTCCTACTTACACATAATTCCTGCCTCTGTCAGCCCAGAACCTCTCCCACCTCCACCATATTCCAAATCTACTCCACTCTCTTCAAGTTCCCTGCATCTCTATCCCACCTCACCTCTCAAAGTCTTAACCTATGACTTTGCCTTCTGCATAGGAAAGTCATAATTCATCTTAAATAGATTTAATTATCTTAAATCTAGCTTCATCATGCTAGATTTAAGATAATCAAAAAATAAGATAATCATAAAGAGTGTAAAATACCTCACTAATTTTCATATTGATTTCATATTGATATTTTAGAGATATTGAATTAAGTAAAATATTGTTAAATTTTCTCTACTCTCTTTGTACTTTTTTTTTTGAGAGAGAGAGAGCAGAGGGACAGAGGAAGAGGGAGAGAAAGAATCTTAAGGAGGTTCCAACGACCAGCACAGAGCCTGACAGGGAGCTCGATCTCACAACCCTGAGAGCATGACCTGAACTGAAATCAAGAGTTGGATGCTGGGGGATCCCTGGGTGGCGCAGCGGTTTGGCGCCTGCCTTTGGCCCAGGGCGCGATCCTGGAGACCCGGGATCGAATCCCACGTCGGGCTCCCAGTGCATAGAGCCTGCTTCTCCTTCTGCCTGTGTCTCTGCCTCTCTCTCTCTCTCTCTCTCTCTCTCTCTATGACTATCATAAAAAAAAAAAAAAAGAGTTGGATGCTTAACTGACCCATTTCTTTGTACTTTTAAAATGTGGTTGTTAGCAAGTTTTAATTATATAAAACTTAAAATGACGTAAATATACGTATTTGTCTAAGTTTCTTTTTTTTTTTTTTTGTTTTTTTTTTTTTGTTTTTTTTTTTTTTGTCTAAGTTTCTATATTTGTTTCTGTTTTCTCTTGATCTCCTAAGACTACTCTCCTTTGGTTCCCTTTCTGTTTCCTTCTTTCCTCTCAAATGAGAGTCGACTACATAGAGATTCCTCATCCGCCAATGAGCAAACCAAACTTTACAATACTATAGGAATGAACTTAATGAAATGCAAACCTTTTTACATATACTGGATTTAAGTGCAAAATTCTTCAACAGGGCATACCAGACTCCTGCCCTCTCAGGTCACACGGCTCCTGCCTTCCCACTCCTTCCTCAGCTCTCATATACTCTAGAAACCCAAACTCCTTTCTTCCAGATTTCTGCTGTACCTCTGCCAGGTATATACTTTCTTCTTCTTAATAATTAAGAAACAAAGCTTCAACCATATTATTTGTTTGCTCCCTGTTTGGCTCCAGGTCTGGATCAGAGAAATGAAGTCCAAACTAGCAAAGAACTAAAGTTCAGATATAGCCACAACAAAAGACCTAATTACTTATGACTATCAATTTAGGAACAAAGGTTTTAAAACCCAGAGGCATCCAGGTGGCTCAGTTAAAGCATCTGACTCTTAATTTTGGCTCAGGTCACCATCTCAGTGTCTTGAAATTGAGCCCCGCATCAGGCTCCACACTTAGCAGAGTTGGCTTGAGATTATCTCTCTCTCCTTCCTGCTTGTGTGCACACACATTCTCTCTCAACTAAGTCAATCTTAAAAAAAAAAGTTATAAAGAGATTAAAATTTTTCCCTTGGGGTACCTGGCTGGCTCAATTGGTACAGCATGCAACTCTTAATCTTGGGGTGGTGAGATCAAGCCCCATGTTAGGGATAGAGTTTACTTAAAGAAAAATTTTTTCCCCTTTAAAATACAAATTTTGAAGAAGGATTTGAAGGACAAAACTCACCGAAAATGTTGGATGTTTGGCACTATACATGCATGAGGGACTCTGACAATCTTAGGTATCCCTGTAGTGCCTGATGTATGGAGAACATATGCCAAGCAATGCTTTTGCCTCACATCCATACGCTCTTCTGTCTTTTCTGCATTGCTGTTCTCAGAATTTGTGCTGTTTGTCATTTTCTCTTTTTCATAATTCTGTTTTCTGTCATTTAGCATCAAACTCACTTCAGCATTTTTCCAGTGAAGTCTGAAGAGTACTAGGTCATTATATTCCTTAGGTGTATCATAATTCAATAATGTTTCATAGGAAGATTTGAATTTCTGTTACACAGGGAACAAAGTTCACGATATTAATATGTTAAAAACTTTTTTTTTTTTACACAGAATACAAAATATTCATTTACTTCTTCAATATGGTTTTGAGTACTTCTATATAACTAGAGATTAAAAAAATAAATCAGAGGGACGCCTGGATGGCTCAGCAGTTGAGCGTCTGCCTTCAGCTAGGGCAGGATCCTAGGTCTGAGGATTGAGTTGAGTCCGGCACCAGGCTCCCTGCAAGGAGCCTGCTTCTCCCTCTGTCTATGTTTCTGCCTCCTCTGTGTATCTCTCATGAATAAATAAAATATTTTAAAAATAAATAAATAAATTAGAAACCTGCAAGAATACAGTGCTATCCTTACTTTCAAGGTCACCTTCAAAATAAAAAAAAAGACATAAAAACAACTGCAGGGCAATGTGATAATTTTGACAGTGAATATGTTTCAAACGTTAATGGGAAAAGAGGAGACTGAATTTACCTCTGCCTGGAATGTCTGAGATTGCTACATCACATGTAATATTTGCATTATAAGTAGCTTTTGTCCAAATAAAGGAGTGCTTTATTAGGCAAATAGCTAATGCAGAGTATATGATAGTGAGAAAGCCAGTGTTATGAAGAATGTTAGGCATTCCAGTAAGTTGAAGAACTGGGGGAGAGGGAGAAAGTAAATAGTGTTGTTAATAGGAGAGGAGACAGTATTCTTAATAACTCTGTATACTCAATACTAAGGGGTATAGGGCAGCCCGGGTGGCTCAGCAGTTTAGCGCCGCCTTCAGCCCAAGGCCCGATCCTGGAGACTGGGGATCGAGTCCCACGTCGGGCTCCCTGCATGAAGCTTGCTTCTCCCTCTGCCTGTGTCTCTGTCTCTTTCTCTCTCTCTCTCTCATATGAATAAATAAATAAAATCTTAAAAAAAAAATACTAAGGGGTTTACAACTTAACCTAAACAATAAGATCCAGTTGAAGGTGGCAATAGCATAGGTAGACTTTACTCCATCAAGGATAGACTGATAAGACTTTTGATAAGTGAGGGTCTTCTAACGAACCTTTTGCAACAAGTGAGATAGGCTATGTAGGCCCGAACTAGTCTGCTGCAACAAGAGTGGACAAAAAGAGCCTAAGAGCAAGAATCAATAGGGCTGCAGAACTTTCTGGATACAGAGTGAGCCTAAGAAGATTGCTGAGTTTCTGGCTCAGTTATTTGGTAGATGGAGACTAATACAGATTTACTTTAGATAAAAAGATGCTAAATTCAATTTTTACATGCTTACAAGTAGGTTCCCTTGAATATACCTTTTCAGGTTGATAAAGAAATTTAATGAAACATAACATTTCACATTAATTACTATAAGTGAGATGAATAAGAGAAAAATAAGAGGAGAGAAATGAGAAAAAAGGTCACAACACAGGAGCCTATATTGTTTTTGTTCATTATGTGTATATTAAGGGTCCAGTATGGTGTCTTATAATATTAAAAACAAAAAACTGAGGACCTATATAATATATATTTTTAAGACTTAGTTCAAAACCATCTTTTCCTATTAAAATTTTCTCATCTCGGGCAGCCCCAGTGGCACAGCGGTTTGGCACTGCCTGCAGCCTGGGGTGTGATCCTGGAAACCCAGGATCGAGTCCCATATCGGGCTCCCTGCATGGAGCCTGCTTCTCCCTCTGTCTGTGTCTCTGCCTCTCTCTCTCTCTATGAATAAATAAATTTAAAAAAATTTTTTCTCATCTCTACTATGTTACATTTACTTCCCTTAGCACAATATCACACTATGTAGAATTTACAGATTCAGGATTATGGTCCTTTTCTCTCTAACCACAGCTGACCCTTGAACAACACAAGGGTTATTAGAGGCACCAACCCTAAAATCCATGAATAACTCTTGATGCCCCCAAAACTTTACTAATAGCATACAGCTGACCAGAAACCTTACTGAGGACATAAAGTCAATTAATCTATACTTTGAATGTTACAAGTATTATATTCGATATTCGTATTCTAACATAAGCTAGACAAATAAAATGTTAAGAAAACTGTAAGGAAGATTCCCTAACCTGGGAAATGAAAGAGATATCCAAGTTCAGAAAGCACAAAGAGTTCTAAACAAGGTAAACCCACGGAGGTCCACACCATAACATACTGAAAGGTAAATGTTTGCAGCAGCTAAACAACATGCTAGTGAACAACCAATGGGTCAACAAAGATATCAAAGAAGAAATAAAAATAAAAAAATACATGGAGGGACGCCTGGGTGGCTCAGCGGATGAGCGTCTGCCTTTGGCCCGGGCGTGATCTCGGAGTCCTGGGATCGAGTCCCACATCGGGCTCCCTGCATGGAGCCTGCTTCTCTCTCTGCCTGTGTCTCTGCCTCTCTCTCTCTGTCTCTCATGAATAAATAAATAAAATATTAAAAAAAAAATACATGGAGACAAATGAAAACAACAGTCTAAAACCTTTAAGATGGGGTAAGCCCCAGTGGCGCAGCGGTTTAGCGCCGCCTGCAGCCCAGGGTGTGATCCTGAAGACCCGGAATCAAGTCCCACGTCAGGCTCTGTATGGGGCCTGCTTCTCCTTCTGCCTGTGTCTATGTCTCTCTCCCTCTGTGTCTCTGAATAAATTTTTAAAAATAAATAAATAAATAAAAATAAAACCTTTAAGATGCACCAAAATCAGTTCTGAGAGAATTTATAGTGATGCTGGATTACCTCAAGAAACAAGAAAAAAATCAAACAATCTAATCTTACACCTAAAGGAACTAGAAAAGGAATAAAGCAAGCCCAAGGTTAACGGAAGGAAATAAAGATCAAAACAGAAACAAATGAAACAGACTAAAAAGATCCATGAATAGAAAAGATCCATGAAACCAAGAGAGTTTTTGAAAAGACAAAAGTGATAAATCTTTAGCCAGACTCACAAAAACAAACAAAAACCTGAATAAACACTAAATGCAAAAAAAATTTTTTTAAAGACCCTACAAAAAAAACTGCTGGACAACATCCCTGATGAACATGGATACAAAAATCCTCAAGATACTAGCAAATCTCATTCAACAATACATTAAAAGGATCATTCACCATAATCAAATGTGATTTATTCCAAGGACACAAGAATGGTCCAATATTCACAAATCAATGTAATAAACCACATTAACAAACTGGATAAAAATCACATCCTTTTGAGACGCCTGGGTGGCTCAGCGGTTAAGCGCCTACCTTCAGCTCAGGGCATGATCCTGGAGCCCCGGGACTGAATCCCACATCAGGCTTCCTGCATGGAGTCTGCTTCTCCCTCTGTCTATGTCTCTGCCTCTCTCTTTCTGTGTCTCTCATGAATAAATTAAAAAAAAAATTTATTTGCATCCTCTCAATAGATGCAGAAAAAGTATTTGACAAAATTCAACATCGTTCATGATAAAAACTCCCAGGGACACCTGGGTGGCTCAGCAGTTGAGCATTCTGTCTTTGGCTCAGGGCAGGATTCCTGCGGTCCTGGGATCGAGTCCTCCATTGGGCTCCCTGCAGGGAGCCTGCTTCTCCCTCTGCCTCTGCCTCTGTCTCTCTCATGAATAAATAAATAAAATCTTTAAAACAAACCAAAAAAAAACCTCCCAAAGAGAGGGAACATGCCTCAACATAATAAAGGCCATACTCAATGGTGAAAAACAGATTTTCCTCCAAGATCAGGAACAAGACAAGGATACCCACTCACTTTTATTTAACATGGTATTGAAAGTCCTAGCCACAGCAATAAGAGAGGAAAGAAAAAAGACATCTAAACTGGTAAGAAAAAAATTAAATTGTTACTATTTACAGATGACATGATACTAATAGAAAACCCTAAAGACTTCATCAAAAAACTAATAAATGAATTCAGTAAAGTTGCAGAATACAAAATTAACATACAGAAACTTGTTGCATACCTATATACTAACAAAGTAGCAGAATAAAGAAATAATCCCATTAACAATTATATCAATAATAAAATACCTATTAATAAATTTAAGGTGGTAAAAACTGTACTAAAAAACTAAGACACTGATGAAAGTGAAGATAACATAAACGAAAAGTATTTCATGGTCAATGATTGGAAGAATATTGTTAAAACATCCATATCATGCAAAGAAATCTACAGATTCAAAGCAATCCCTTTGCACTGATTGCCATGACTTAAAATACCATTTTTTTCCTGATCTAGAACAAAGAATCCTAAAATTTGTATAGAACCATAAAAGACCCCAAATAGCCAAAGCAATCTTAGGGAAGAAGAAAGCTAGAGGTATCACAATGCCAGTTTCAAAATATACTACAAAGCTTTAGTAATCAAACAGTATGGTATTGGCACAAAAACAGACAACAGATCAACAGAACAGAGTCCAGAAAGAAACACATGCTTACATGGTCAATTAATCTACAACACAACAGGCAAGAATATGCAATTAGGAAAAGAGTCTCTTCAATAAATGGTGCTGGGAAAGCTGGACAGCTAAATTCAAAAGAATAAAACAAAAAAAAAAAAAAATAAATAAAACTGGGCCACTCTCTAACACCACACACAAATATAAATCCAATGTGGACTAAAGACCTAAATGTGAGATCTGACACCATTAAACTCTTAGAAAAAAACACAGAACATAATCACCTTGACATCATCCTAGTACATTTTGCTAGATACATCTCCTCAAGCAAGAAAAACAAAAGCAAACAAATTACTGGGACACCAGCAAAATAAAAAAAGACTGCACAGAGAAGTAAACCATCAACAAAACAAAAGGGTAACCTACTAAATGGGAGAAGATGATATATCTGATAAGGGGTTAATATCCAAAATATATGAAGAACTTATCCAATTCAACACACACAAAAATAAACAAAAACCAAAACGAATAATCCAATTAAAATATAGGCAGAGGAACTGAATAGACATTTCCAAAGCTGACTTACAAATGGTGAATAGACATGTGAAAGATGCTCAACATCAGTAATCATCAGGGAAATGCAAATCAAAACCACAATGAGCTATCACTTCACATCTGTCAGAATGTCTAGAATTAAAAAGACAAGAAATAGAGAGATGCCTGGGTGGCTCAGCAGTTGAGCGTCTGTCTTTTGCTCAGGGAGTGATTCCGGGGTCCAGGATCAAGTCCCGCATTGGGCTCCTTGCAGGGAGCCTGCTTCTCCTTCTGCTTCTCTCTGTGTCTCTCATGAATAAATAAATAAAATCTTTTAAAAAAAATTTTTTTAAAGAAATAGGCATTGATGAGGATGTAGAGGAAAAAAAGGAACCCTCACACAATGTTGGTAAAAATGTAAACTGGTGCAGTCACTGTGGCAAACGGTATGGAGGTTCCTCAAAAATGCCATAGGACCCAATGATTCCACTACTGGGTATTTATTTTATTTTTTAAATATTTTATTTATTCATGAGAGACACACAGAGAGAGAGAGAGAGGCAGAGACACAGGCAGAGGGAGAAGCAGGCTCCATGCAGGGAGCCCGACGTGGGACTCGATCCCGGGTCTCCAGGATCAGGCCCTGGGCTGAAGGCGGCGCTAAACTGCTGAGCCACCCGGGCTGCCCACTACTGGGTATTTAACCAAAGAAAAATGAAAACAATAATTCAAGAAGATATACGCATTCTTGTTTATTGCAGCACTATTTACAGTAGACAAGATATGGAAGCAACCTGGTCCAAAAAATAAATGGATAAAGATGCTGTGATGTACGTACGTACATACACACAAACACCCTTCATCTGAAAGATAAACGTAGCACATAAATTTAAACACACTTACATTAATTTGCTGTTTTTCAACAAGAATATAACTTAGATTACATTTTTTCATGAAATGAGTTGATAATGCTGGTGGTGAATCTGGATCAATAGGAGCATAAGCAGCAGGGACTTGGAGAATTCTAAAGAAACAGTACAGAGTCAGCATAGAAGATCTGTTGAAAATGATCTTTAAGTATTTCTATTTCTCTATGCGCTTTACTACTGACTGTATCAGAAATGCCAAATGTTTTTGATGACCCCATCTTTATAGTTATTTTTATTTTGTCTTTTAAGACAGAATACCCATCATTAAATTTCTATCAATCACTTAACTTACAGAAATCCAACATTTTTTAAAGCTAATATATTACAGTAGAATATACTTGGTTAATGCTACTACTAAAATACCAAGCTGGTAGCAGAGTCATTTCTTCATCTAACTAGGATAACATAAGCTAAATACCTACACATAACTTACTAGTATGCAGATTAATACAATCTGTATACTAAAAGACATCTCCACAAAACCAGGATACCTTAAGGGGGAGGGGACAACTTTAAAATTCATTTTTAAGTGGCAATAAGATGCAAAATCAGTTAGCTGTTTTAACTAAAAGTACTTTGAGGTAGGGAGACCTGGCTGGTTCAGTTGGTAGAGTATATGACTCTTGATCTTGTGGTTGTGGATTCAAGCCCCACTTTGGGTGTATAGATTATCTCAAAATAAAATCTAAAAAAAACAAGTACTTTGAAGACAACAGATTTTTGTAGTAATTCTCAATAAAATTTTGTCAATGATTGGATAAAAGGGAAACTAACTTTTTTTGCTTTACATTTATACAACTAACCTACTAACATATATCCTATGGGATGAATATCAACTTCTAATTTTTTAGCAGCCTTGATTTCTTGCAGAACCCTACGACGTAAGTCATGATATAAGGATAATATTCTAGAACAGCTTAATAATGAACATTTTGCAAATGATTGTTTGAATTAGCGTCTTCCGCAGTTCACTGCTCAATTTTTATGAATCATCACCCAAAACGCTCATTCATTCATTCACTTACTGAATACCTGAGTACCTAAAACTTCAGTCTCAGGAGGAAAAAAAAAGTCACATTATTTCTGAAATAATTGTTTTCATTGATATAAGAACAGAATTTATGACTGTTTTCTTTTGGTAGACAAATGAAACCCATGTATTTTGGAGATATTTAAATATTCTATTAGTAAAAGCTTCTTGGCTCTCCTATGTAAGTTCAGATTAATTAACTTAAAATGATTAAAAATAATCTTGGGGAAATATGAACTCCTTTAGCCTAAAATTGAACAAGCAATACATAAAGATACAATAGTAAAAATAACAGTAAGTTACAACATATTCTATATATTAAAGATTATATTAGGCTAGAAAACAAATTAATATTAAAAGAATTACCCTAAAATCCAAGAGGGTAAGTTTATTCCGGGATGGCAGTAGAGACCAACTTCCTGAATTTCTTGAAAGTCACAGTGTAGGAGTAGAAAATTTGATAATTCTGAAGCAGCATTCACCACAGTCTTATAGGTGTAATAAACTGGAGGCTGGTTGTTACACTCATCAAAACAGACAGCTATTTTATCTGAATAAATGGAGGCAGCCTGATGTACCAATTCCTGAAGAGTCATTTCACTGAAGTTTCTCTAAACATCATTGGTAGCAGAGAACTCTACCTATATACAGAAATATGGGGACAGGGAGTTTTAGGGAACCTGGTAGGGTGAGAAAGGGAGAAAGAAAATTCTATACAAATCATTCCTCACAAAAACAACTATATCAAAAACAATCTCTGAACCTAGGAATTGTCTATGGTGAGAACAAGGAGGATGAAAATTAATCTGATACCACTGACCTAACACTGGGTCAAAGCTGGAAGAAAATTTGGGGAAAGAGCAGTATGAACAAAACATGAGGAGACTGAAACAGGTAAAAAGTGTGGTCTCTCTCAACCGTCCACAAATGTGAAAAAAAAATACAAAAAATTAACCAATAAAACTCAATTTCAAGCACTATATGCTTAATTTTTTCATTTTTCTTTCATTATTGTCCCAGATTAAGATAAATGGTTAAGGGGATCCCTGGGTGGCTCAGCAGTTTAGCACCTGCCTTTGGCCCGGGGCGCGATCCTGGAGTCCCGGGATCGAGTCCTGCGTCGGGCTCCTGGCATGGAGCCTGCTTCTCCTTCCTCCTGTGTCTCTGCCTTTCTCTCTATGTCTAAAATTAATTAATTAATTAATTGAATAAATAAATATTTAAAAAAAAGATAAGTGGTTAAAATCCTGCACATTATCTTTGCAAAGACTAATGCAAATAAACTGTGCTTTTAGGAAATGAACTTAGGGAAGAGTAAATAAACCTTAGGTAGAAAAAGGGAAAAACTATCTAAATCCATCCAATTTTAACCCAATAATATAAACTATATTATTTATTATAACACTTCAGGTCACATCAAGTCACATTTATAATTCTTGAGGAACTTATTTTTAAAATGCCAATAAATTGGGCAGCCCTGGTGGCTCAATGGGTTAGCGCCGCCTTCAGCCCAGGGCATGATCCTGGAGTCCCGGGACAGAGTCCCATGTTGGGCTTCCTGCATGGAGCCTGCTTCTCCCTCTGCCTGTGTCTCTGTCTCTCTCTCTCTGTCTCTAATGAATAAATGAATAAAATCTTAAAAAAAATAAAAATAAGATGCCAGTAAATTCATTTAAACTATAGTATTACAACTCCAGAGAGCATTGTATCAATGCAATATTCTCTGAACTTCTCAAAAATATAAAAGATTTTAAACAGTATTTCATCAAAAAAAAAAAAAAAACCCCAACAAAACCCAAAAAACTTTAGGGATCATTGTTTTAGAAGAAATAACAGCTAGTATTTCCTTGAGAATAAAGGTAATTTTTTTCCTTCTGTGAACTCTTTTCCATATTTCAAAAACAAGATTTACCAAGTAACCTATTTTAAGTTTTTTTTATTTGTTCATACGTATTTGAGCTGATTTCATGGATTCAAAATTAAATCTTACAGATGAAAGTTAATTTATATGAATTAGAAAAAATATTCCTAAAGAGCAAAATGAACCAACTATTGAGACTCATAGGTTTGAAAATGTTAGGATTTCTAAATATAAAGTTTAAAAATATAACTTTAATACAGTATTTTTAGTAAGCATTTCCACATTCTTTTATGATGTACAAGATTAAAATTTTAAACTTCTCCTCCTACACATAAATGATCATTATATAAAGAAGACGGTCCATAGCACACATTAATTATGCCAAATGAGTTTATCAGAGGAGGTATAGTCAGTGCAGAAGGAGATCTTCTGCTATTCTTTTCTATGACAATAGATTTTTTACACTATAGTAAGGCATTTTCACAAAAATGTTAGTGTAGGTGTCCCCAAAAATGCATTTTTTTCAAGAATGCATTTTTTAATGCAAAAAACAATTACAGCAGTTAGTTTTCCACAAGGACATTCTGATTACTATACTCCAAAATACCTGACATCAAAAGGGCAAGATTATAAGGTGAACTTAAATGACATTTTTATAACAAATTGCAACACTCACCATATATGTTCATGTTTTTCTACTTTTAACTACCAGTTTCCGAGCAGTTGCTACAGAGACTTAAGGCAAGATCTATTGTGTAAGGTTTTTATTTTTTATTTATTTTTTATTTTTTAAAGATTTTGTTTATTTATTCATGAGAGACACAGAGAGAGAGAGAGAGAGAGAGAGAGAGAGAGAGAGGCAGAGACACAGGGGGAGAAGCAGGCTCCATGCAGGGAGCCCGACATGGGGCTCGATCCCACGTCTCCAGGATCACGCCCTGGGTCGAAGGCAGCGCCAAACCACTGAACCTCCGGGGTTGCCCGGGTTTTTATTTTCATTAACAATCACAAATCCATCCTCTCCAATAAATACTATATTAAAAAAAAAAAAAACAACAAGACCTTCTTGGTCACCCAGTATCTTCTGAGACCTCATAACGAGGGGGAAAAAGCAAAACAGGAAAAAAAAAAAAAAAGAAAAAGAAAAACTGGTAAGCTGATTTTATACGTAACGGAATCATTAAGTTAAAAATAGTCAAAAATAAAAATAAAAAATAAAGATACTCGCTACTTCATTTACAGCGGCAGGGGCCATGTATTTAGTCCTCAAAGCGCTTACAAGTGTCAACAAATTCTAGTGCTGGGGGGCGGGGCCCTCTCCCTAGTTTACCAGTTAAAGACAGTTAAATAACCTAGACACTTTATTTTGCCGTATCCACGGGCTTAATTTACATCATATAACTACATTTAATAACAATGCCCTTGGGACACCTGGGTGGCTCAGCGGTTTGGCGCCTGCCTTTGGCCCAGGGCGTGATCCTGGGGTTCCGGGGTCGAGGCCCGCTTCGGGCTCCCCGCATGGAGCCTGCTCCTCCTCTGCCTGTGTCTCTGCCTCTCTGTGTGTAGGTCTCTCATGAATGAATAAATAAAATAACAATGCACCTTAGAGCTCCCCCCAAACACGTTTTCATTTGCGCTTCCAAACCACAGCAGCAAGTGGGTGGAGCAGGCTGGTCTCTTTCAGAATGAAGGGGCAGAGGGTCCGAGGCTGAGGAGCTCTGAAGAAATCACACACGTCAGGTTAGTCTTGGCTCGACACCACCTGCCAGAGGCCACTGACCTACCTCGGAGGCGAGGCGGTGGCGGTGGCCCCGAGGCCTCACCCTCCTTCACCTCCCTCACAGAGGCCGCCGCGGGATACCGCCTCCCGCGAGACTCACTCGGAAGGCGTGGGGGTCGCGGCAGAAGCCTGAGCCCGTCTGGACCGTCCAGCAGCCCGACCCCGGGATCTCTCCACACACACACACACGTGAGAGACGCAGCCGCTCTCCCGGGGGGAAGCGTGCCCACCGCGCGGGCCGCCGGGACGTAAGAGGCGCGCTCTTGCGCAGTGTTTGCGTCGCCGCAGTGACGTCAGCTCGCGCGATCGGCGGCAGCCACCGTGCCCCGCCCCCTCCCGAGGGGACCGAGCGGGCCTGCGAGGGGAGCTGGCCGTGTTTTCGCTCCAGGCACCTGTTGGGGTCACGCTGGGCTCGTGACAGCGTTTGCAAAGACTGTGGAGCTGCCCAGCTTGGTGTCGTGCCCTTTCATACTTGCCAAGATACTTTAATTCAGAGCCGCAGTCTCTCCTTGTCCGCGAAGTGGAGAGAAAGACACTGTCTAAGATTGTGAAGGAAGAGGAAATAGTGAACTACCACAGTAGGTGGATTTTTTTAAAAAGCTTTTTTTTTTTTAAGATTTATTTATTTATTCATGATAGACATAGAGAGAGAGGAGAGAGAGAGAGACACAGGCAGCGGGAGAAGCAGGCCCCATGCAGGGAGCCCGACGCAGGACTCGATCCCAGGTCTCCAGGGTCACGCCCTGGGCTGAAGGCGGCGCTAAACCGTAGAGCCCCCCAGGGATCCCCAATAGTGTTATTTTAAAGGTACTCTGCAACAGCACAGAGGAAATGATCAGGTTTTTAAATTTTTTTTTGCTGAAGGACTGAGGAAACAGCCCAGTATTGACACCTGTATATGAAAAGTCATGGGACATTTTCCTGTCCTTAGGTATCAGTGGCAAGAAACCAGCATTAATCCAAGCAAAGAGCTATATCGGCTGGTGGCAGTTTCACCAGGATGTACCACAGGCTACTTAAACTATCATCTTTTTTCTGGAGCCACGGGTTCCCCAAACATGTTTCTGTATTTGAGAATGACACCATCATCCACCTTGCTGGTAGAGAAACCTAGATGCCACTGCCCCCTCCCCCCCCCACCTCCCCACCCCCTCCCCCCCAGCCAACTAGACCCTAGGTCTCCAGTCTCCAATCTCAAAGTCTAGCTGATTACATCAAAATCACCCGTGGTGATGTTAATCTGATTCCTGTCTCCACAGGTTCTGAACTAGTTTTCTACTGAGGGGCCTACAATCTGCATTTTAAAAATGTTCTTGGGGTACCTGGGTGGCTCAGTCAGGTAAGTGTCTGCCTTTGACTAAGGTCATAAACTCAGGTGTTTGGATTGAATCCCTGAGTCCAGCTCCCTGCTCCATGGGGAGTCTGCTTCTCCCACTGCCTCTCCTCCCTACTCACGCATGAGCCTGTCTCTCAAATAAAATTTTTTATTTTTTTATTTCTTAAATATTTATTTATTCATGAGACACACGGGGGGAGGGGGGAAGAGAGAGAGAGAGAGAGAGAGGCAGAGACACAAGCAGAGGGAGAAGCAGGCTCCATGCAGGGAGCCCGACATGGGACTCTATCCCGGGTCTCCAGGATCAGGCCCCAGGCTGAAGGCTGCACCGAACCGCTGAGCCACCTGGGCTGCCCATAAAATTTTTTTTAAAAAATGCTCTCCTCTTCATTTCCACAACTGCTACCTTAGTTCAGGTCCTCTTGGTCAACTTTTCCCTAAAGCTTATCCAATCTCACTCAGCTTCAACTCTAAATTGCTGCCAGAGTGAAGGTGGTTTTTGTTTTTTGTTTTTTAAGATTTTATTTAGTTATTCATGAGAGGCAGAGAGAGAGAGAGAGGCAGAGACACAGGCAGAGGGAGAAGCAGGCTCCATGCAGGGAGCCCGATGTGGGACTCAACCCCACGTCTCCAGGATCATACCCTGGGCTGAAGGCGGTGCTAAATCGCTGAGCCACCCAGGGATCCCCAAGACACCATTTTTATCTGGTAATCCAGAGTGATCATTCTAAAACATACACCAGATTAATCATAGCATTCTCCGGCTTACGATCTCCTTCAGTGGTCCCTCATTGCCTACATGACATTCAGACTTTTTACCAAGGTAGACAAGAGGCTTCATTATCTTTAGAACCCTCTGTCACAGTGGACCACTGCTTCCCTAGCCTTCACATTCGTCATACCTTGTCCTGGAAGCTATAGCTATGAGGAGACCCTCGTAAAACTTCTGAGCATACCAAACCTTTATCAAATTTCCACACCTGTGTTCCGGCTGGATCTCAGGCCGAATTACCTTTTCTTCTTCCCATGTCTGCTTGATGAACATTTACCCCCCCCCCTTACGAAAACACAGCTTAAATATCACCTCCTTGAAGCCTTTGTTCAAGCCTTGTAATAGAATTTACCCATCTTCTTCCACCGTCCCATGAACCTAGCATACTATTGGGAGGGACACTCTGCCATGGCCCTTAATGTCTTTGTGAATTCTTGCTAGGTATACCCAAAACAAGAGGTTTTGATTGGTCTTTATTCAGGTCATTTCTCAGGGTTTTGGGGGGTGACAGATCTTCAGAGCTGAGTTAATGTCTTTCCCTAGGAGCAGGCTTGCTTCCATTTACTTTAAAAGGAAATCCCCCCAACTCAGTATTCCTTTCCTGTAACACAACCCACTGCATGGGCAGACATCCATCTCTGCCTGACTCCCCGTCTCCTCAATGGGACTTGGGGAGTATGGGAAACTGACAAATGAAGCTCTGGCCACTGCTTTTGTCATGAGTAGTAGATTTCTCTTTGATCCAGAATGTGTCTACTACCATGGAACAGTAACAGATTAGCATATTAGCTTTTCAGTAGGCTACAAACGAAGGTCATTCCCCCACGGTGACTTATACTTCTCATGGAACCTGACAACAGCGGCATGATTTCTAAGTTTTACTTCTTATACTAATTAAGAAGTACTTAATTAAGTAGTTAAGTACTTTGAAAGCAGAGTTGCACATCTTATGACCAGAACTCTGCAGATCCCTTGAACATTTATTGGTGCTAATTTCACTGCTTCTCTTCACCTAATCCCCCACACCTTTAGTTGTCATTTGTTTTAGAAATAAAAATGATTTGAAACTCGATTTTGAGTATTCTTGACCCTACCTCCAACACGTGGGCTTCCCATCCACCAATTAACTGAGGAACAGCCAGTTGGAAGAAATGCAGAGCATGGAGCTACCATGCTCTTCAAGCATACCATTCACTTCAAATCTCCGTGTCACCACCCAGGAAGCTCTCCAGACTCTAGCCTTCTGAGTTTTTATCTTAGGCTTAATGATGAGGGATCGACTGAGTGAATTATTGGCCATTATCTGTTGATTCAACCTGTAGCTCTTCTCCCCTCCCTGAAAGTCAGGGAGGTGGGGCAGAAAATTCAACCCCTAATCACACGTGAGTTCCCCTGGCAACTAGCTCCTGTTCTTAGGTGTTTTCAGAAAGTCATCTCATTAATATAAACAGGTGTGGTTGAAAGGAGTTTGTTATGAATATCAAGACACTTTTATTAGAGGAAAACCAAAAAACACTCAAATACAGAGAACAAATGGTTACCAGAGGGGTGGTGGTGGGGTGGGGGATGAATGAAATAGGTGAAGAGGATTAAGGAGGGCACTTATCCTAATGAGCACTGAGTAATATATGAAACTGTTGAATCACTATGTTGTACACCTGCAACTAATAGCACTGTGTGTTGACTATACTGGAATTTGTTAAAAACACACCTTTACTGCTCTTACCGCTTAGGAAATACCAAGGACTTTAGGATATCGGGGCTAGAAATAAGACAAAGACCAAATATATATATTTTTAAGATTTTTATTTATTGAGAGACCCAGGGAGAGAGGCAGAGACACAGGCAGAGGGAGAAGCAGGCTCCATGCAGGGAGCCAACATGGGACTCCATCCTGGGTCTCCAGGATCACGCCCTAGGCCAAAGGCAGGCACTAAACCGTTGAGCTACCCAAGGATCCCCTCCTTGTGGGCCTCTTTTGTGCAGTCATTTTCCATTTTGTCTCAGTACAAGGAATTCAGTATTATGGGAGATCCTAAGGACTTCCAAAAAAGTTTAAGAAGCATTGGTTCCTTCCATCTCTAACAACTTATCAGCTATATTAAAATCTATGCACACAAAAAAGTGCATTTACGTTGCATACTGTAGCTTAGTCTAAAATGTCTAAGGGGCACGCAGCTTTTCCTGAGAGGCTTGGATTTTCGTTTTGACTTAAGAAACAAGAAGGCAATTTTCCTTAGGAGTTGACCAGGCTCTATTTGATATCCAAAGAAAGAAGGCATGAGAAGTCATGCCCTGTGGCAAGACTTTCAGAGGCAAGAACATAAATGCATATATTATATTTTGTTTTAAGTTGGGACTTGGTATGTTTATTTTTTAAAATAGCTATATTTTAGAACAGTTTTAGGTTCACAACAAAATTGAGCATAACTACAGAGTTCTTACAAACCCCTGCCCACACATATGCACAGTCTCCTCCATTAACAACATCCCCCACCAGAATAGTACATTTGTTTCAACTGATAAACCTACATGGACATATCATTATCATCCAAAGTCTATAATTTACATTAAGGTTTACTCCTCTTGGTGTTGTACACTATGTGTTTTACAAATACATAATGACATGTATCCACCATTATAGTTATCACAGAGTAGTTTCACTGTCCTAAATGCCCCTGTGCCCCTCCTATTCATCCCTTCCTCCCCGCCAACCTCTGGCAACCTCTGACGTCTCCAGTTTTGTCTTTTCCAGAATGGCATATATTTGGACTCACAGAGTATGTAACTTTCACAGATTGCTTCTTTCACTTGATAATATACATTGAAGTTCCCTCTGTGTCTTTCAATGGTTTAATAGCTCATTTCTTTTTATGACTGAATATTATGTCTGGATGTACCACTGTTAATTGATTTACCTACATTAAATAGATTAAAAAAAAATTCTGGGGCACCTGGGTGGCTCAGTGGTTGAGCGTCTGCCTTTGGCTCAGGTTGTAATCCCGGGGTCCTGGGATAGAGTCCTGCATGGGGATCCCTGCAGGGAGCCTGCTTCTCCCTCTGCCTATGTCTCTGTGTGTCTCTCATGAATAAATAAAATCTTAAATAAATTCCCCTAACACACACACATTTTAGAAATCAAAGCCACCTCTTCTGTGACACTCCCTATTCCCACTAGTATTTCTGCAGAACTTACTACTATTATACTGCTTACTTAGCATTACATCTCAAATAACTTTATGTGTCCTTTCCACTCAGCCAGGAGTTTTGCTCTGTTCATAAGCAATGGCCTATTTATTGAAATGTCTGGATCAGAGAAATAAGATCTGACTAGTTGGTGCCAAGAATGGAGCCTAGATGTAACTATTACTGTGCTATTCATCATAATGGACTAACTAAAGGTCATTATTAAAAAAAAAAAAAGCACACACATTTAAATATACCTATTACATATATTTGTCACCAACGCATCACAATGAAGTCACAAAAAAAGTACGCTTACTTTAATTCACAACAGTATAGATCCTGTGAAAACACATTTTTCATCTTTGTGATTTTCAATACTCTGCTTATTTTAATTTAAAGCAGTTTAACAACATTTGAGATTAAATGTAAAAATCTGTAATTTCATTCAGACTTTAGAAACTTGGGAAATAAAAGGTCATGATGGAGAAACATTAAGAAATTTGTAGAATTACCAAACTCACAGTACCACATTCCTTTATAAAAGCATCTCAATAAAACAAAAAAAACAATGGGAGACAAAAAGTATGGAAAACACAGAAGTCAAATAAGAGATTTTGGTTTAGTACTTTCCCTGAGTCTCTTGTTTTTACAATTCAAATACAAGTGAGGCCAATTCAAAATTGACTCACAGGTCTTGCCTCCTCCACGCTGATATGAGGAATACATTTAAGACAAGAGGCTATACACTCAAATGGTCCCAGGGCTGTATTCAAATGCCAATTTGCTTATGTCACTGCTACAGGGTTATCTGAACTGCTGCTGCCTGCTGCACATGGGCGTAAAGAGCTGTCAAGATTTTATCTTGGCCTGCCATAATATAACATGTGAGACTTAAACCAAATGAAGACAGAAGATTTCAAATATTAATAAATATTAATTTTCTAAATGGATTTGGACACTATGTACATCAAATTAAGGTAACTTAATAACACAGAAACAAACACTTTTATGTTTTAAAAAATCTTACATGAACAGGAATTGGGGTAAGTCATTTTACAATTTTAAATCTCAGATGTTATATAAGAAAACATTTTTTAAAAACTCTGTCTGTTAAATCCCAATAAAACAAAGTAGAAAAAGGTGGTAAGGTGATGCTTAGAATTAGATGGGCATACTAATTCCAAAATAGTTGTCACCTTGATTCCTAAACAAAATTGGCCCCTACAAATGTTTTTACTTGATTATTTAATCACAAGTATGTATATATATTTATACATATATGTATATATTTTTGCAAATGATCAAGCACTTCATTAAAAGAAAATATAATAAGGATAAAAGGGTTGTTAGAATATAAAAATTTATTTTTACTTCAAATGTACTAGGTTACTTGCTGGACTTATACTATACAGGTACTAAGTAGTATGAATCATACTTTATAGTCAAATGTAGGAAAACACCTTCCACAGACATGTTTTTACAATAATTCTTGGGACATCTCAAAGACAGGTGGCAAAGCACTGCTAAATTGTATGTCTCCCTTCATCATAATGAAATCTCAATTTCAGAATAACAGCCAACATTTCAAAAACTAAAAATCATGCACTATCTTAAAATTGAGGGGTGAAACGATGGCTCTAACCACCAAAAGTATGACACTTTTTCATATTCCTATTAATTATTTGTAATGTAAGTACCCCATTGCACAGGCGGGAAAAGTGAGGCACAAAAAGGCATATATTTGTTGTTCTTTAATTGTTGTTCTTGTTTTAAGATTTGTTAGAGAAGCCAAGATCAAAACCACACAGAACTCCAGGAGTCTGACACTTTTGGGATATAATGGATTCAAGGTTTGCATGAAATGTTATATTTAACTCATGTCCTGTTTGCATCACACCATCTTAGTCCAACCTCTTAGAAACTCTTTAAAGCGTGGAACTGGCAAATGCCACTTATCCCCTATCTTCTCTGACGGGGTGAAAAAGGCTAGCCAAGGCTTGTATATTAAAAATAAAGAACAAAAAAAACAAAAGAAACACCAATGTTGTAGTATTACATACTATTAGAAAAGTTCAATTTTGAAAATATTCCACAACTGAATTTCAGTAACTTTCAAGAAACATTCCACAAAATTCTCTTCTCTAAGAATCTGTGGGAAGGTAATAGTGCCTGGCAATCCTCACTGTAAAACAAAAATTTACTTATTCTTTGCATTATTGTTGCTGATGTGAAATTAAATGTCTATGATTTCAGAACCGGTAGCCTCAAAGTACTAAACTACTAAATAAAACTGAAAGGATCATCCAAATTCCTAGATAACACCAAAATATTTACCTAGGATTGTTAACGAAAGCATAGCACTTTGGTACTCTTTTCAGAAAAGAAATCAAAACTTTTAAAGGTAAACATAAGCATGTGGCATTTTACATGGTTTTAAGGGAGTAACAGTAAATTGAGAGGGTGTCAACCACCACTAAAACTTCTTGACCAACTCTTTATCTTGAAAAATCATATCTGACCCTACCAGCTACCATTCCAATTCCACAGGGTATTTTCCAGTGAGACAAGCTGTACAATGACCATTCTTTTCAAAGCATTCCAGACCATTCCCATTCTCTTGAATCATAATATCCTGCTTTTCCACTTTTTGTTTTTTAAACTTTATCCCTTCTTGTACAGATGAAACCAGTCCTCCCACTGACAGATATATAACACTGTTTGCTCCTATAAGGAGAAAGAGAGAAAAAGGAAAAGATCATTACACTTCCTTTGAAAAGGATGATCTGCCTCAAAAGATAGCAGTTACAAACAGAAAAACTCAAGCCAGGATAAAAATTTCTCCTTTAGCTTCTTTAGAAAGAGGATGGTGGAGGGAGTAAGCAGTAAAAACTCTGGGCCTTTATCATTTTTTTAAAATATGAAATTGGAATTAAGGGAGAATAGAATTTAAAATAACAGTGAAGATTTCAAACATGGAATGAATTCAGAAGGCTTCAGGAGTTAATTCTTTTGATTACAAAAATAGACTTTGAAGTCAGGAAAATCTGGGTACAAATTTAAGTTCAAGGTCACTTACTTTTCCCAAGGCTAATTTTTCATCTATAAGGGAAACATAGCCTAACTGCAGAGTATCTGTGAGATTATTATAATAATATAGATATCTTCCTGGCACAGAGTAAGTGTTCACAATAAGGTATCAATTGGGTGATATTCAAAATATTTAAGTGGTAAGGCATAGGCATGTCAAAAGAAACACAAGCCATAATCAACCAGTGTCGAGGTACCAAGGTACACTGGCTAAACATCTGTGTGACATTTAAATAGTTTATCTCATCTAATTTGAAAAACAAATGTCTTGTCCAGGATAACCTAGATCACCAAGTCTGCTGACTTCATTTATTAAAAATAACCCTACACTAAAAAAAATAAAATAAAATAACCCTACACTAGTTTTCACTTTTCAATTTGTACCCACATCCAAACTATTTTATTACAATCTGTGGTAAAGTTTTTGTTTTTCTTGGGATATGATCTTTGGAAGGCTTTAACTGACATGCTTACAGTTCTCTCTACCTGGAAAGCCTTTCTTCCTTTCACCTGACCTTGGCCTACGTCTCTAATATAACACTTACCCTGGTGTCTACAGACACCAGGCACTCTCATTATTCAGAATACTGTTGAATATCTGCTCAACATGTCATACAACACATATTTTTAACAAATACTAGACATTTTTTTATTACAACTGTAAAGACTGATAAGCTTTGGATTTTCTGTTAATAAAATTTACTGAAATTTTAACACCTACCCAGATATTTTGCAAGATGTTCAAATTCAGGTTTGTTGGCAATAAGCTCTTCTTTTGTTGGTATGTTTATTCCCATAAAGCATGGATATCTAACTGGTGGTGAAGCCACTCTAATGTGTACCTTAGAGAGAAATCATTTCACATATTACTTTCACATTCATTTTAAGAATAATTGTGCAAGGGGCACCTGGGTGGCTCAATTGGTTAGGAAGGAGTCCAGCTCTTGATTTTTTTTTTTTTTTCCCCAACTCTTGATTTTGGCTCAGGTCTGATCTCAGGGTTGTCAGCCCCAAATCAGGTTCCACACTTAGCTTAAGAATCCCTCAGACGCATTCTCTCAAAAATAAAAAATAAAAATCTAAGAATTCTAAGGAGATTATCGTAATCATGAAAATAGTCATTAAAAAGCTGGAAACTCATAATCACAATTACCTTTAAAAAAAAAAAAAGATTTTAGAGAGAGAGAGGGCACACGAGCACAGGAGCAGGAGGAGCAAAAAGGGAGGGAAAGAGTCCCAAGCAGACTCCACACTGAGTACAGAACCCAACACAGAGCTTGGTCTCATTACCCTGAGACTATGACCTGAGTGGAAACCAAGAGTCAGACTCTGTCTGAACTTACTGCACCACCCAGGCATCCCTCATAATCATAATTATCTGTAAGGCTTTCTAGAAAGACTGTCACTGCTTTCCATGCCACTTTCTCCTACAAGAGATTTTATTTTTTAATCCATTCAACTATTATAAATGATATCTCACTTCTGTAATTTGAATTACTGAGATATTTAGAGTTAGCATAAGCTTTGAGATTTAAAAACATAACTCAGTATGGCAAATGTATTGCAATAGGATTTATTCTGCATCTTCAAAAAGAGAAATGCTCTAAAAACAAAAAGCATTCTATTTTGTGGATTTAGGTTTTAAAAATAATTTTATAGGGGCAGCCCGGGTGGCTCAGCAGTGTAGCACTGCCTTCTGCCCAGGGCGTGATCCTGGAGACCTGGGATCGAGTCCCACGTTGGGTTCCCTGCATGGAGCCCGCTTCTCCCTCTGCCTGTGTCTTTGCCTCTCTCTCTCTTTCTCTGTGTCTCTATGAATAAATGAATAAAATCTTTAAAAAAATAAAAAATAAATTGTGATTTTTATGCCAGTATCATATTATTAATTATTGATGCTTTAGGATATATTTAATATTACTTACCTCTTTTGCACCAGATTCTTTGAGCAATTTGATTATGGGTGAGATGGTATTGCCTCGTACAATTGAATCATCTACAAGAACAATTCTTTTGCCTTTAAAGTTGTCCGACAATACTCCAAATTTTTTTGCAACACCAAGTTGTCTTAACCTCATGTTTGGTTGAATGAAGGTTCTTCCTACATACCGGTTTTTACATAGCACTTCCACATATGGAAGCCCACACTAATAGACAAGAAATAAAAGGACAATGAGCTGCATTAAATAGAGAACTCTAGGTTCCTATTTTCTCTAGGTCATGCTTCCGTTATAACATATAAGCAAACATTTTAAATTGCTATTCTGAAGTCTCCAACAGCAGATTACAGTTTTCTTTCACTATTGAAACTGCAGAGAAAAAAAGGCAAAAAGGAAAATCATTCAAGGTAATATACTCAGTGGGAAAACCAATTCCTTTTGCCAGAAGTTACAAAGCTTCTCTCTTAAACAAATATTATTTCTCTGTCTTGGAAGAGAATACTAAACATGTGAAGACATGACAAATAATAAATCACTGTCAGAAAAATTCACAGCAACTAAAAATTATCAGCAAAAAATGAATTAAACCCATAATGCAAACCTCAAAATGCTTTTTGAGGGCACAGGAAGTGATTTACCCATCTTCCAATGTAATACTAATCTAAAATGTATGCATATTTTTCTTTTAAAAACTAATAAACTTTTCAACATACTGAATGCTGAGTAGGACTCCCCAAGATCACTACAGTTATGTAATCTAAGTGCATATGAAAAATGAAATTAAGCATAGTACTAAAAACATCACATAAAAAAAGAATTAAAAAAGGCGTGCCTGGGTGGCGCAGTCAACCAATGGGCATTTGATCTCAGCTCAGGTCTTAATCTCAGGGTTGTGAATTCAAGCCCCGTGGTAAGCTCCACACTGGGCATGGAGCCCACTTTAAATAAATAAATAAATAAATTTTAAAACATTACACAAAATGAATATAAATGGCTTTATTATCACCCATACTAAATAGGGCACAGATATACCTGTGGTTACTGAGGGCACTTCATGAAATAGATTTTAATAATAAGTAATTATTACCACTAAATTATATATATTCAGGATGTTATCTTTTTAAATGAAGGGGATCATGCTGCTAATCTTTGGGTGGACTCCACTAAAACAGCACCACTGAATGAAAAGGCTGGAAAAGTAACTCTTGTAAAGGATCCAACATTTTCTTTTTCCTTGTCATATATTGATAAGTTTCTTGTTATATATACAAGGATTTCTAACGTCAGTGCTACAAGAACATTTCCCTGCATGTCAAGAGAAAATACCTTTCCTGCATAACCAAGAGCAGCAGGTGTAGCAGATTCCGGAACAGTGCTAACCAAATCTGCATCCACAGGTGCTTCAATTGCCAGCTGCTGACCACAACGATACCTTACTGTGTAAACCATTTGGTCTGGAATGTTTGGAAAAGGAAATGGATTATTTTTACTTAACATGATACTATTATTCTAAGAAAATTAGCTTGTTAGATCACTATACACTGAGTATAAAAAGTAAAGTAAAACATATAAAACAACTAAAGTAATAAAGTGGGGCATTCACTATTCCAAAAAAACCCAAAACCAAACCAAAAAAACAACTGGCCTTAATACACATCTGAAATCATAATCTTTACTCCTAAAAGGAAAACAAAATTTAGGACTCAAATGAATGCAAATATACTGACCATCTGACTTGTAGGTTTAGTCCCATATCCACAACATATAGCAATGTGCCTCCAAAGAGGTAAGCCTTTAAACCAAGACTGCCACATTTTAGTGAGATAAATGACACTTATATAAACAGTTAAAGATATTTTATTTACCTTCAAATATACTATCTGGTCTTGCAAAATAAACATATTCAAAGATACAAAAAGCCATCGGGTTTCCTTCAGACCTTGGTATAATATCAAGAGTTTGGACACTACGTTTTGTTATTTCCACAATTTCTCCAGGCAAGACTTCACGGTAGTATCTTGGGAAACAGTGTTAAAGAAAGAAGACTTAACTACGAAATACACACAGAGTCCCTTCCCTTATAAAGGAAAAGTGATTCAGTTTAAGAGATAGCTTAATAAACAAGTAATATTCCTCCAGCAATAAATCTAGTATGTATATATATTACCCCTAAATTCTAATTCTGAATAAAAAAAAAGCCCTAAGTTTTACTGAGTTTTAGAAGTTAAAGAGAACATTTTTATTCTTGCTTAAATTTTTTTATCATAACTACTCCTTCTGGAGGAGATCTTCCTTTCTAAAATATGTCTCATGGTATTGTGAAAACAAGATGCCAGTTTCAGAATTAGAAGGTATCACTGGAGCATTAAAAGTCAGTGCAACTGCTAAATACAATGTACAAAAGAAACTGTATTTATGGATGTGTCTTCTTACAGACAACAGAAAGAAAATTTTTATGTAAAACATTTTTTTTACTGATGTGGAAAAAGTAAGTATGTTGAGTGGAACAAAACTTACTTTGCGCCAATTGATAAAAAGCTACAAGATTCTGAAGATACCACCCATCCTTCTGTTTCTGAAGACTTTTTCTCTGTAAATCACAAGGCAATATAGTTAAGGATTCAAGAAATTTTACAAGAGACTACCTATTTCAAAAGAACAGTTAACACAAAATAAATTTAAAAAATTCTATGACTTTAAGAGCATATGGATCTAACTACCTAGAATTTAAATAAGTTTGAAAAGAAAAAAAAAGCCTTTGATCTTCATTTGACTCGAGCCAAGATAAAATTAATGATACCAAAATTTTTTCAAAATCTGATTTTACAGCTCAAATAGACATCAAATAAGTCAAAAAGAAAATCACTGAAGTCATACTATGATCAAATAAAAAAGCTGATCAAAGGATATGAATAGGTAATTCAGACAAGACAAAACAGGAATGTCTCATTAAATTTTTTAAAATGGCTCATACTCAAGAAAATATACCTTAAAAACTCTCATATTTTTCTTTTTTACTTAGTTCCTTCTCATTCATAAGCTTCCTTTATCTAATGAATTGAGGGCGTGCCAACAGTAGGACAATGACATGGAAAAGCACTATGAAATTATATTTCTTCTGAAGCATATTTATTACCTTTATCATTTATATCAGATACAGGAATAAGACTTCCAATGCATAGAGGACGATTTCCATAAGGATCTCGTACTGCATAAATAACATCTCTGTGCATTATAAGCAGGGAGTATGCTGTGGGTGCTTCCTTCATTAAATTCTTAATCCTAGAATTAAATAATTGAATGAGTAATTTCAGTTATAAACACATGCAAGGCAGCGCTCGTTACCAGAGCTGTGAGATTAACCTAGTTTTACAATTACCTTGCTACCCAATCTGGGGTACCATCTTGTTCCTGAGGAGGTGTATATGCCAGTAACTGGGTAATCATTTCGCTATCAGAACTTGTTGACAAACCAATACCATGCCGCAGAAGCTATTAAGAATGGAGAAAAGTGTAATCATTAGAGGGAAAGCTCCACCTGACCCTTCTTCACCCAACAGCCCACCATTATGCAAAAAGGTCAGGTATTGTGTGAATTTTCAGTTATGAAAATCCTGCACTCTACTAATGATGTGTATATAGTAATGAAGAATCACTGCTGGAGACAATGGGAAGAAGTTTCTGAAGATTTTGTGATTTTCTTTTTTTTAAAAGATTTTATTTATTTATATGAAAGACAACAAGAGAGCACAAGCAGGGGGAAAGGCAGAAGAAGGAGAAGCAGACTCCCCGATAAGCAGGGAGCCCTATGTGGGACTCGATGCCAGTACCCTGGGATCATGACCTGAGCTAAAAAGGCAGACGCTTACCTGACTGAGCCCCTCTCTGAAGGTTTTTAAGCAAGGAAAAAGTGTTCTAGGAAGCATATAGAATAGCTTTTGAAAACTAAGTTTGAAGGAACGTAGACCTGCAATAAAGGTGGGGGGGTAGTAGAGAAGGCACAAGAATTTGGAATTGTGATTCTAACATTTTAAGCCCTTGACAATCCTAATAGGACACATTCCCTTAAAAGTAGCACACTACAGTGGGGCCTCTCAAGCCAGGTTTATCGGTGGTAGTGCTGGTGGCTACCCACCTCCACTGATCATCACTTATAGAACAGAGGAAAGGAATTAGCCATACTGAACAATTAAACACATAAGATGTAATACAATTGGTTGAGCACTCTCCTGATGATTTTAAGGTTCTGAGCAAGACTGCCCAGGATAAGAACATCCCCATTTAGATGTACAGGCTGAGTTTAAACTCATACTATAGAACATTTTTAGTAAACAGCTAAATACGTAGAAGTAAAATCCGGCATCTAGGTAAGGGGTTATGTCTACAAAGAATGAGCTAGGTATTGTTCAGAATTGAACTTTTAATGGTTACTCTAAGTGTCATCACTTGTTTTTTTTTTTTTTTTTTTTTTTTAGTAATTTTCACTTCACGTTTATACTTTTTCTGATTGTATAAATTAAAAAATTCTCTTTTCACTTGGGGGAAGAAAAAGATTTCAATATCATTATAATACCAGAGCCTAAGAAAAGGGCAGAAGAAAGCTCTGGGAAATAACTAAAGCTAGAATTGAAAATAAAAGGATAATGAGTGGTATGGAAGCATGGTTCTAAATATATTTTCACCCACTAAAATTCACCATTGTTTGACTTCTCTCACTACTTATCCCATATAAAATGCCTGGTTCTAGAATGCTAAGGAGATAATTGTGTGTATATGTGTGGTAGAACCATCCTGTTAATGAATACCACCTGAGATTTTTTTTTTTATTTGCAAGGTTACCAGATCAAGATTATC
Organism: Nyctereutes procyonoides; assembly: GCF_905146905.1. Classification (NCBI taxonomy): domain Eukaryota; kingdom Metazoa; phylum Chordata; class Mammalia; order Carnivora; family Canidae; genus Nyctereutes; species Nyctereutes procyonoides. Next base: position 6,512,323 of record NW_026575021.1, on the reverse strand, counting down.
AGAATCCAGTGAACCAAAAGAAATTTGGCATCAATAAATGAATGGCAAGAATGGAAAATTAAGCTATCAGAAATATAAAGATACGAAGTAATTAAAAAAAAAAAGATGACATGATGACAAATAAAGGTATAGGCACAAAGTAACACAGAATGCTCCAAATAACATACTATGAACAAAAGAGAACATAATTAAACTCTTTTGCCCTTCCCAAGTGGTTTCCTATAATTGTTTCCAAATTATTTTTTCTTGTATTTGTTATCTTCAAGTTTATATATTCCATTTTCTTCTTATGCTTTGAACATAAGGACAAAGCTGAAGGGTTACGACGAGTCAATAAACCCTAAGTTTTCTGTTTCTTTTCTTTCTTTTATTTTTTTATTTATCTATTCATGAGAGGCACAAAGAGGCAGAGACACACACAGATAGAGGGAGATGCAGGCTCCCTGCAGGGAGCCCAATCCTGGGACTCCAGGATCACACCCTGGGCTGAAGGCAGACGCTCAACCGCTGAGCCACCCAGGCATCCCAAATTTTTCTGTTTCTAAAGACAACCATAAATTAACTTTTCCAAATCTCCAAAGCAGTACATGAGAATCACCTTATCCAGACTGACCACCCTTCCAACCCCAGACTCTGGGGTGGTATTTCAGAGTCTGTAATTTTAACAAATACTTCAGGTAATTCTAACACAGTTGTCCTTTGTTATGTAACAAAGGTGTTATGTAACAGGTGGCAACAATTAGAAAATATCCTGCACCAAGATCCCCGAAAAATTCATTTCATTAATTTATCCTAATGAAAAAATGCACTTAAAAACTTACCTTTTTCCTTAATTGAGCAGCATTTACCAATTCGCCATTATGTGCCACAGCTATTTTCCCATGAAGTGTTTCAACAACAAAGGGCTGGCAATTTTCTAATTCACAGTTTCCTGTAGTGGCGTATCTTGTGTGTCCGATTCCAAGGTTTGAAATATATAATTTCTTCAAATTGTCTTGAGTAAAGACATGATTTACAAGACCCATTCCCTTGCAAAGTCAAAGTAAAAACTTATCTTAGCAAAAAAAAAAACCACAACAGACTTGTGGCCCTAGTGAGCAAAGGCATTTATAAGCTTCTGCTCAGGCAATCCCAAATTAGACAATGCACTTCACTTAATTCCCTTGTGCTCCAAATTCTAGTCTTAAATAAAGACTAACCTAATTTTAAAAACCATAAAACCTCTTTTTGGGAAAAAATTTGGGGTGAAATTCACATAACATACAATTAACCATTTTAAGGTAAACAATTAAATAGCATTTAATACATTCATAATGTTGAAGTGCTTGTTTTATGAGATACTTTTCATTAAAACATTGAAGAACAGATGTACTAAATACAATTTGTCAAATATAATCAATTGCATTTTAAAAATTCAAAGCATGTTAAAATATTTAAGTAACTGGCCTGTTTCAAGGAGTCAGTCTAGCAAACTATCGGGTGAAAAGAAATGCACTCTCATATGACAAACTGAAATGGCTGATCCAGAGTATGACTTTTAGATGCATATTATTCAAATTTCCTTCCCCCACCAACATACTAGTTATCATCTAGCTATTGTTATCGTTATTATTGACATTTCATTATGTTCAAATATACCTTGTGTGTTTTGAATGTTGGTACTGAATTCCCATCGCTGGTCACAATACCAGCACTCTCCTGACCCCTGTGAATATAAAAAGGCATCAACTGTTAAATTTAAATTTACCACACTGATAAGCTTCTTTATGAAGCATTACTTTTCTCAAGAGCCACCAGGAGGTGACAACACATTACATGCTAGTGCTACTTCTATTCATGATGATAGGACTAGCAATAGCAGCAGGTAATACTGAGTTCTAACTAACATGCCAGGCACTGTCCTAAGCATTTACACGAATGATCTAACTTATTACACTCTCACAACAATCTTTTGAAATAGATACTATGATTGTTATTCCCATTTTACAGATAAGGACACTAAAGAAACAGAAGTTAAGTAACTTGCCAAATGTCAAACAGAAAGTGGTAGCATAGCCAGGATGAGAACATAATCTGAGGCTAGAGAACTTGAGCTTCTGATACTATGTGACCTCTAAATGAAGTTGAGTATGTAGATAAAAATGTAAATCTCCAAATAAATTAGCAGGTAAAATGCTTAGTTGTGGGTAGTAGAATCATGAACAAAATTCATTTATTTTTGAGGTTTTTGCTTTGCTTTTCTGCACTTACCACTTTTTTTTCCCCAACAAGTATCTATCACTTTAGTTACCCCACACACACACACACACACACACACACACACACACACACACAAATAAATGCTGCTTCTAAAAACCCTAAGCTGATCAGGTACTTGTATTTCATTTCCTATGTCAGTATTTTTAGGTGACGAAATAGAGAAGAAAGCAAAAGCTAAGTTAGAGGTAGCATAACACACAATATGACTTCAGGGGATCTGTACTACTGTGGAGTATCAAGTGATAAAGGTTCCAAATGTTCCACAATTTTCAGTAGTTCTGAACAAATGCTACAAATATTAAATGTTTATTAGCAAATTTTTGTTCCAAAGTATATCAGGGTAGAAATAAAAAGTAAACCTCTAATATATGTATGTATGCATTAAAATTGATATATTGACTTATTTGGCAAACTGGATCTTTTTCTAAATTACACACTGTAGTTGTTTTTTGGGCATTTTAATAAGAAAAACTACATTAAGTATACCAGCAAAGCAAAAATCTAAAAACATTATAAATTTACTAAATTATCAATACATTATATAAATATGCATAACACTATACACCCTACACATCTGAATCATTTGTGACATAGGATTTCTTTAGTGAAATGATGTGGTCTTTACTGTTAGCCTATGCTAGAAGACAAAATGATTTGTATTAGAGGGGGAAAAAAATCAGTGTTAGCTATAAATCTTAGGGCAGAAAGAACCTCTGCTAACCACTTCTAAATTAATTTCTAAAAAATCAACAATCTTTGGTAAACTAGAGTAAATTATGTAAGAAAAGAAATTTAAAAACGGTTTTCCCTCCTGTTCATCTCAAGGTAATTTTCCCTTAAGCTGAAATGAAAAACGTTAGGAATCATTTAGGTCTAGGCTTCTTTAATCACAAAGCCTGCTTATTTGGCAGTTTCTCAAGTTACTCCCCTCAGGCAGCTTGAGCCAGTTAAACTAGATCTTTTCAGCTCTTTGGAGCTTATTGACAACCAGCCGTCTGGTTTCCTAGGAAACAAAACCTTGGCTAGAAATAGTGAATCATTTCCAGGTCACTTTCAACATGGAGAGTGGAGCAGGAAAGCACTGGACTGAAGAAGAGGTTAAAGCTTTGCTAAGTGTCTGGGCAGAAAAAAATATACGAAAACAACTTTATGGAACACTAAGAAATAAAGGAATATTTATTTACATTGCTAAAAGGCTGCAAGCACTAGGAGTATACAGAGATTGGAAACAGTGCCGGGCAAAGTACAAAAATCTCAAATATGAATACAGAACAGTTAAATATGCTCATAACTCTGGAGACAGCTCTAAAACTATGAAGTTCTTCCATGATTTGGATGCGATCCTGCAGTATGAACCTGCCACACAATTAACAGAGGAAGATGCAAATGGCAGGTGCCTGGCAACGCTGAGCCAAAGTACAGCTTCAGAGACCACTGAAGGTAAAAAGAAAAAGTAGCATTATTTTGTTTTTACCTAACAAACTATAAGAGTACAGGATTTCTGAGTCCATATGATAAAACATAGTCTGGAATATCATGTTGAGAAAAACAACTGGCCTGTTATGCTATTTTGCACAAGGTAAAAATTTTTAAAAGATTAAATACCTCCACTTTTTAAATCTGTGATACTGAAAAACACATTAAAATAACATTAACCCCTTAAAAAAGGTAATAGCATTAACCACTAACGCCAACTGCTCCTTAAGCATGCCTGGTATGTTTTTTGGAAAATGGATTGGGTTTTGAAAATATTTTAGATCTAAAAAAATTTCTAAGAGTGGCAAAAGGGAAAAAAACCAATACATTTCTCCACTGTTACTTCTCCACATCTCCAAACAAGACAGAACTTTCTGCTCTGTATTTATGTTCCCATTTTCTTAATTTATCAATAAAAGCACTGAAATACTAGGAACTAATAAATTCTTCATTACTCATTTGGAAGAAAGCTCCATTTTAACAATAAGCAAAACAAAAACAGATTGGCTAGATTAAATGATTTATGATTAAATGATTCAGATATTAAAATAAGGTTCTTGACCTGCTGTGTGGTTTTTTTTTTTTTTTTTTTTTTTTTACCTGCTGTGTTGTTAAGCCTGAACTATTTACATAGAATTTGCTAGGTCCGTATCACTAATGTATCACTAGGGAAAGCTGGAAAAACAGTGGCAATAAGGAGATTTCTCCCATAGCCAAAGTCTTTACAGATGCTATTTTAAGAACAGAGTTGTTCAATTCAATTCAAAATCTCTGAATACCTACTGCCTGCAAAGTGCTGAGCTATATGCTCATGCAGTCAGTGATGTGTAGTCTCAGAAAGGAGGACACAATGAATAAATGTAACAGCCAGAAGAAAATGGTTACAGTGGTAGAATAAAGATACCAAATGAGAAAGGGAAGTAACATGATAGAAGTTAAAGCTCGGTTAATGAGGTTACTCTGAACTTCGAGTTTATAAAGCTCAATAATAAATCATAGTGTCCACTCCACTTAACATACTTCCTTTACATTTCTGATACCAAATTCTGAGGAAGCTTTGCAGTTATTCTCAAGTTAAATAGCAGTAACATTATTTTATTCAATTAATCATCCTGCACTCTCCATTATTTGAATGCTTTTAATATTGATTAATGATAAGTAAATCACACAGCTTCTGAAAAGCTTTGGTTTTAACCATAGGATGGTATTGGTATAATGAAGATGTGGGTGCTCTGTCTTCACTTTTTTTTTGCCACTTTTGTGTCTTTGTGTCTCTGTGTCTCCTCCACTCCTCCCCCCTCCTACCCACCCCCTGTGCACATCTGTTTCTGTCTTTCTCGTCTGTGTGTGTGTGTCTATTCTCCACTTAACAGGATTTCCTTCTAATTTAGATACCCCCTTGGCTCCAAATTCCCCACTTTCACTTATAAGCAGAGGGCCCATAATTACCACTTAACCTTAGGGTATGTTTAAGGTATCTCAAACCCCAAATTCTAAAACTATACTCTTCTTCATTCAGGACTGATCCTCCTACAAATTACTTCCACCTTACTATCACTGTATGTCCAGTCACTTACAGAAACATTTGAGATGCCTTTGACCTTTGGTCAGTCACTAAGTCCTCAAAAAAAAAAAAAAAATCTACTGACATGTTTCATAAGTTTTTCTCTGTTCCATTCTCATTACCACCATGCAGAACTTCATCTATCACATGGAATGTAAGATAACCTCTTAACTGGTCTCCCTACTTTTCAGTCCCTTCCCACAGATCATCCACAATGCCACTGGTTGTTGTTCTTTAAACTTTTTAAATTATACAATTATAAGCACATTAGCATTCTGTTTACTTTTATTTTTTTAAAGAATTTATTCATTCATGAGAGAGACACACACACACACAGGCAGAGACACAGGCAGAGGGAGAAGCAGGCCCCCTGCAGGGAGCCCGATGTGGGACTCATCCATTTGGGACTCGATCCCGGGGCCTCCAGGATCACGCCCCGGGCCAAAGGCGGCGCTAAACCGCTGAGCCACCTGGGCTGCCCCATTCTGTTTACTTTAGTAATAATCCTTGTATTATACCCAGAATTAATTATAATTCAGGATTAAATATACTTAATGATTCCATAATTTTTAAGTGAGTGCATATCAGAGTTTATTTTGGCCCCCTAGAGAAATGTGCTACAATCAATACCTTTTGTCCATATTTAACATTACTACTTTAGGAGAGACTATCAGAAGTTCAGTTATTGGTCAGAAAGGGTATGATTACTTTGAAACACTTAAAAAAAAAAAAAACCTGCTTTCCAAAAGAATTGTTTTTTATTAATAGTGAGACTGTTCCTTTTATAGAGAACCTTGTCATATCAGATCATAGGGAGGGGTTAAAGTGGGAGAGAGACTTTCCTAATTTAACAAATAATAAAGTGTGCTAATTCAGTAACTTTTATTTTGTATTTGTCTAATTACTAGTGATATGGAACAGTTTTCTATATATTTTACAAAAAACTGGTCATGTCAACTGAGGTCTTAGAAATTGCATGATCCCTTTTGCCTTACAATTTTGATTGATTTTTATTTGACCTATAGAATCCAAGTTTTTAATGCAATCAAACAGTCTTTTCTAAGGCTTAGAAAGCGCTCCTTTCTCCAGGTCTGATTCATTTATAATGTCTTCTGGTTTTTCTATGGCGGAACCAGCAAAATTTTTATTGGTGAAGGGAAGAAAATGAATGTGCCTTTTCCACTGTTGGGATCAACCTCATGCAAGTGGTAAGGACAGAGGATCTGGTTCCTTCCGTTAGGCAGCAGGTAGTCTGACTAAGCCTTGGCAAAGAACTCAAATACAAACTCTTAAGAGACTTCATGTTCTGGAAATTATAATCATCCTCAACCTCAGAATACCTTTGACCTGCTGCCGCAGAATCATTCCTTCAGTGACCAAATTTCCACTCTATTTCCCTCCTTTTGATACAGATGCAGAGATAATGAGTTAAGAGTTTCAGTTTAAAACCTCCAGCACATGCATGAGGCTCCTTCATATAATTTTGGGATCAATCTAAGAAAAAATTACACCTGAAACAGCTGAGAAGAAAGCTTTTCTTTTTTACTCTGACCTGTATGTTTAGCATCGGCTATTTTCAACAAACATAAAACTAGGAGAAAAACAAACAAACATAAAAGTAGGCCCTAAATCAGATAATAGAATAGCAAACTCTCCCCTCTTTCCTTACTGTTCTCATCATGAAGCTCACATGTTAAATTAACCAGTATATCATATTTTCTTTTTTATATATATTTTCTTAAAGAGAATTCTTAAATAAAAATTCCTATGTAACCACAGACTTTAATTTTCCATATTCCCATCTACATGACATTTGAAAACAGTAGTACCTCCCTTATTTTTCATGTTATTCTATTTTAAAATAGAAATCCCTAATATAATCTTTAATATGATATGACAAACATTTCTTTTCTTGTTTTTTTAAGATTTTTTTTTTTAATTTATTCAGAGAGACAGAGAGAGAGAGAGAGAGAGAGAGAGGCAGAGACACAAGCAGAGGGAGAAGCAGTCTTCACGAAGGGAGCCTGACGCGGGACTCAGATCCTGGGTCTCCAGGATCACACCCCGGGCTGCAGGTGGCGCTAAACTGCTGTGCCACCAGGGCTGCCCCTTTACTTACTTTTTAATGGAATGCCTCCAAATAGTGAATTCTAATTTTAAATGTTCATGCCATTGAAATCATAACTAACATTTGCTCTCCTAATGTAAAGTAAAATAGAATGGTATTTGTTACTCAGTAAAACAATATTGAAAAAACATGGAAATGATAGATGAATAACTCTCTGATTCAGAAAAGTTACAAAAAAGTAATCAAAACCTACTTAACTACCCTATCTCATGATCAGTTTCAGCCTCGTTATAATTATGATTCATCTTCACATGTGCCAACTGAATCCAAAATTCTATATGCTGGGTTCCTTTGAAAGATATATTTTAGTTTTTCCTATTACCCTCCTCATTTGATTACTTTAAAAGTAGTCTGTGCCTCATTTTATAAAAAATAAAACCAGGAGGGATCCCTGGGTAGCACAGCGGTTTAGCGCCTGCCTTTGGCCCAGGGCGCGATCCTGGAGACCCGGGATCAAATCCCACGTCGGGCTCCCGGTGCATGGAGCCTGCTTCTCCCTCTGCCTGTGTCTCTGCCTCTCTCTCTCTCTCTCTCTCTGTGTGACTATCATAAAAAAATAAAACCAGGAGGTCAAGGGGGGGCCATTTTCATTTTTCAAGGTTGGCATGGTTCTTTTAAATGGCACATTCCTTGGTCCATTTAAGCATAACTTAGATAAATTTCTGGAAAGTTTAGTATGTACCAATTACATAATTATAAAAGATACATATAAATTTTAGCTATTTGACCATATAACAATTAAAGAAGATTTTCTGATTATCTCATGAAACCTCTGTCTTACATTGATTGCTACTATCATTTATCAAGTGCCTGTTATGTTAAAGTACCTAAAGCACAAAATAATGAAGACACCTCACTTTTTTTTTTTTTTTTTAAAGAGAGAGCATGAGCATGAGGAGGGGTCAGGAGAGGCAGAGACAGAGATAGACAGAGAGAGAATCTTAAGCAGGCTCCATGTTCAGCACAGAGCCCAGCCCAAGACTTGATCTCATGATCCTGAGATCATAATCTGAGTCAAAATCAAAAATCAGAAACTTAACTACCCAGGCACCCCAAGAAAAATCTTCATTTATTTTTTTATTTTTATTTTTTTAAATCTCCATTTAAAAAATATAATTCATTGAATACGAACCACAATCATCTCTAGAAACATAAAATTAGCAAATAAATCTAGTGGAAGTTCAAAATTAACCATGTGAATGGAAGAAATTAAATTTTTCTGTATTATAAATACAAATTTAAACTATTTTATACCATTTTATTACAATCTATGTTTAACACAAATTTATAATCCTTCATTTGATCAAGTTCAGTTCAAGCTATTAGCATTCTCAGTCATATTAATTCAATTTTTATCTTCCTTAGAACTTATTCTAAAAGGAATTCTGTTCTCTTTCTAGGTAAAATATCAGTTACATTAGAAGATAAGGAAGATATCTCAGGAAATCCTTTACTTTTGGTTTCTCATATCAGACCAATGGAACTAGGTACAGTATTGTGAATCAAAAAATACAATGAAACTGATCAAATTCCAAATTGGAAAGTTAGGTTGGTTTCTGAGAAAATGGCTGATTTTCCGGATAAAAACACTTAGGATTATCTTGTTTCCCCCCCACCACCACTTTTTTTTTTTTTTTTACCAGTCTATACTAAAAAAAAAAAAAAAAAAAAAACATTTCTAAAATAAATGATTTCTTTAACAAAATGTAAACTGCCTGTATTATTGGCCTTCAAATTCCCAACCTTTATTCTTTAAACATAATAGGGAATACAGTGGTCAAAATTATATATAATAGGTGCTTAATATTTAATGAACATGTCACTTTAGCACTCCTGAGGTCTAATACAAACAACTCTACAAATGAAAGTAAATAATATCAAATCAGTGAGGTCAGGGATGGTTTTATTCACCCAGAGTCCAAACAAATCACCATTTTGCTTCTAAATTTTTACTGAAGGTTGTTAATCCAAGTGGAAAAATAATGTGCCTCTTCCAACCCTTTACTCGTGAATAGTTTTGGTTCTCAGCCATGACTGCCCATTAGAACCACAAACTGGGGATGCAAGGTGGGGTGCAACAGCAAACTAGTGATTTACAAAAGCTCCCCAGCAGATACTGATATGTATCCAATGGAAATCACTAAATTAAGAGGAGATAAATTGCTCCCACCTATCCTATCACAAAACAAAAAACAAATAAAAATTACCTTTAATGAGCCATTTTCTAATTGTATTGCTTTCTACAAATAATACAAAATTACTCAACATTCACTATATACTGATATACATACCACATATCAAAGGAATGGGATGAAGAGTAAGAGAAATATAGAGAAAAAAGATGATCAAAATGTGACTAATTAAAAACACAACTTTTTTAAGGCCAGTCACTGTCATGGTAAGAAATAGACTCAGGTTCTGTATTTCATTTCCTCATTAGTTTCAGAGAAAAGCTAAGGTTTTCCATCTCCCATGGAGAAAATTTCCTTCCTTACTAAGGTTGCATCCAATTACTTATCTTATGTATGTAACCTATATATGTATCTCTTCTGATACAGGTAACTCCACATCAATTATGGAACCCCCTAATAATCCAACTTTTATTCCAACCATAGCAAATGAAGGAGGAAAACACTGGACTGTGCCAGAAGTTAGGGCTCTAATTGGCATCTGGTCTGATATAAATATACAACAACAACTGGAAGGAACAGTGAGAAATAAAAGGATATTTGAACAAATTGCTGCCAAGCTTCAGAAATCTGGAATAGAGAGAGACTGGAAACAGTGCAGAACAAAGTACAAAAACTTAAAACATGAATACAAGACTGTAAGAATGGCTCAAGACCAAGGCATAACTAAGAGTATGAAATTTTTTACTGAGTTGGATGCTATTCTGGGATACAATAAAAGAGAAAAACCACAAGAACACGAATTCCAAGATGAAGAACAAGCCACAGGATGTGCCAATGTAAAAACAGAAGAGAAACAGTCAGGTAGGAAGGCAAAGAAAAGTAACCTGAACATTAGGCCAAATCCTATAAAAATGTTAGTAACCCAGAAACGTGAATATAGTTTAAGTTAAATAGGTTTCACTAAATACTATTCAACAAGCTAATTGTTGAATTTCTCATGAACAATTTAATGTATATTCAATCTCTTCCAGAACCCAGACAATAGTACAAAGTCATACATAAGGATGAAATAAAATTGGATTTCCACAAGTTTAAAAATAGACCAATTTTAGTAAAGTAAAACTGCAACTCTAAATGGCAGAAGTTAAAGCAAGTTTTCATATTAATTGTGGTTAAATTGTGAGTGAACAGAAAAAGAGCATTAAAGAACTTAGAAAAAAAAAACCCATGAGAATGACTTTGAAGTCTAAGTTCTTGTGGGACACTTCATAAAGTTCTTTAATAAAAAGTTTAACACAAAGGACTGAGATACATTACACACAAAGATAGGACAGCATGACATAAATGAGTTCTAGACCAGGAGTCAGGAAATCAAAGTTCTAGCTCAATCTTTCTGGAATCTTGAACCAGGTGTCTCCTCTAGACTTGACAAAATGTTCTTAGAGACCTCTACTAACCATAAAGTTTCTAGATATTAATATCTGCCGTAAACAATGCAGTCCTAATTCTTAGAGTATGAATACGAATCTAGGGGAAACGGAGGCAATGACAGAGGATTGAGAAATGGTGGCAAGAAGGCCTGAAATATTTTGCTGGCGGAGAAGAAACTGGTCTGCTTGAGAACGATCCACCTATCCCATTGAAATTAAAATGACAACCACAGTATTCAGCATGAGGTTCACTTTAGTGGAGCTTGATCTCAGGACCCTGACCTGAGCCAAAGGCAGATAGATGCTTAACTGACTGAGCCACCCAGGCACTCCCATCACGCTCACTTTAAAAGAGAAAATAACATATTAGAATTTAAAACACTATGCTGGGAATCCCTGGGTGGCGCAGCGGTTTGGCGCCTGCCTTTGGCCCAGGGCGCGATCCTGGAGACCCAGGATCGAATCCCACATCAGGCTCCCGGTGCATGGAGCTTGCTTCTCCCTCTGCCTATGTCTCTGCCTCTCTCTCTCTCTCTCTCTCTCTCTGTGACTATCATAAATAAATAAAAATTAAAAAAAATTAAAAAAATAAAATAAAACACTATGCTGAAGGTGAATAAAACCAAACCACCATCTATCCCACTATATTCACAGTCATTGATGGAGATGCAGCAGAAGATGACTTTGTCAGTGATATATCAGAAGACCTAAGAGACAGAGATGTAAAACAAAGTCCTGGTACAGGTAAAATAATATTTTTTTGGTTTTATGTATGTGAAAAAATATGTAAGATGTTATTATATGATGTTGCTATAGACTGAACTGTGTCACCTCTAAAGTCGTATCAACAGATATAAGAGCATTTGGGGATGGGGCCTTCATGAGATAATTAGGTTTGGAGGTCATGAGGTTGGGGACCTTATGATGGGTTTTAGATTTAATTATATTTTATGTATAATGTATAATAAAAAAGATGCTATAATAACTAAGATTTCATAATAACACATACAAGGTTATAACACTGTATATGAAGAGTAATACTCATATTTACAAAATACAGAAATGGAAGGTGAAAACTGTTAATGACAGTAACATTCCCTATAGCTGTGGTTTTCAAAGTATAGCAGCATTAGTATCATCTGGGAACTTTGGCATGCTTGAGTTTGAGAAACACTGTCCTATGGTACTAATGGCGTGAAGGAAAGTAAGTGCTTCCTATATGGTGGTTTGCCTTTTACATAAACCAAAATGAGTGATGGGTGATCAACAGGCCCCCAAGCAAAAGCTTAGCTAGTCATCACAGACCTCACACATAGTCTTTCAGTTCAAAGCTTAGAAAAATGTAAAGAATCATGCTGATTAACAAACCAGGTAATCAAATTCCTCACACTCTTGGCAAACTTCTTTGTCTGACTTATCAGATATGCCAAATTAAAAGCCCAGTGGGAGAAAGGAGAGCTGCTAGAATGGTGAAAGGTGAAAGCGGAGAAATTAAGGGGACTAATTCGATAGGAACATGCAGCTGACTAGGGGTATGATAACACAGGTAAACAAAAATCTGTGCTCCTAAGGTTTCTCAGGGCATCAGAGCATTGACCCTTGTCATTAAAAATAAAGTTAAAAAAAAAAAAAGTTAACGGACGCATGGCTCAGCAGTTGAGCGCCTGCCCTGAGGGATTCAGGATCGAATCCTGCATCGGGCTCCTTGAGGGAAGCCCTGTTCTCCCTCCGCCTGTATCTCTGCCTGTCTCTCATGAATAAATAAATATAAACTCTTAAGCTAAAAAAAAGTTAAAATCAGATAGATTTAATAAGATAGATTTCCATGGAAAAAATTAAGAACTTTAGCATTCAGAAGATTTTAGCTTGTTACTCCTCTGGACTCACTTAAGTACAACACCTCAAGATACTTTTTTGTATGTGAAAGGAAAACATTAAGTCAGATATATTATTAAACTGGCAGGATTTTAAAAAAACTGTTATGTTTATATGTTTCATATTTTCTAAATATAAAATGGGAAATAGTCATTCTAGAAACTAAGGTATTTTAAACTTCCATATGAAAATAAAAGCAAAGATATAAAACTACAAGAATCCCAACAGCTAAATACATAGGAAAATAAACTGATCTTTAAAAAAAAAAAAGATTTTATTTATTCATGAGAGACACACACACAGAGAGAGAGAGAGAGAGAGGCAGAGACACAGGCAGAGGGAGAAGCAGGCTCCATGCAGGGAGCCTGATGCAGGACTCAATCCCAGGTCTCCAGGAGCCTGCCCTGGGCCGCTAAACCACTGAGCCACCGGGGCTGCCCCAGAAACTGATCTTTTAAACTATTAACAGATTTTACCTTTATGTAATCTTTACATCCAGTGTGGGGCTCAAACTCACCACCCCAAGATCAAGAGTTGCATGTTCCACCAACTGGGCCACCCAGGCACCTCCTAGAGTTAGCAAAAAAATCTAAGTAGAAAAGTACTTCAGTCATACCTGCAATATAAACTATTGAGTCACAAATCACCACTCTACTATGTTGTATTGAGGTATGGATATTCATCTTCAGGAAAAAAATTCACATCAAATATTCTTTCTTAAAACAAAACAAAACACAGGAGGCACCTGGGTGGCTCAGTGGTTGAGCATCTGTCTTTGGCTCAGGTTGTGATCCCAGGGTCCTGGGATTGAGTCCTTTATCTCCCTCTGCCTATGTGTCTGCCTCTCTCTGTGTCTCTCTCATAAACAAATAAATAAAATCTTTAAAACAAACAAAAAAACCAAAGGGTCACTGGTTGGCTCACTAGGTTAAGTCCCACTCTTGATCTCAACTCAAGGTCATGAGTTCAAGCCCCACATTGGACTTGGAGCTTTTTTTTTTTTTTTTTTTTTTTTTAAGATTTGGGGATCCCTGGGTGGCTCAGCGGTTTGGCGCCTGCCTTTGGCCCAGGGCGTGATCCTGGAGTCCCCAGATCGAGTCCCGCGATCGAGTCCCGCGTCAGGCGCCTGGCATGGAGCCTGCTTCTCCCTCTGCCTGTCTCTGCCTCTCTCTGCCTCCCTCTCTCTCTCTCAAAGATTTTATAAATAAAATAAAATCAAAGATTTTATTTATTTATTCATGAGAGACAGAGAGAGGGAGAGAGAGAGAGAGGCAGAGATACAGGCAGAGGGAGAAGCAGGCTCCATGCAGGGATCCCGGGTCTTCGAGATCACACCCTGAGCTGAAGGTGGCGCTAAACTGCTGAGCTACCGGGGCTGCCCCCTTGGAGCCTACTTAAAAAATAAACAGAAACAATAAAGTGATGAACATTCATGTAAAAATAGGTAGAGGTTATTTCATTTTGATTTTATATTTTTACTAATGAACTACTGAAATCTGAGTTCCTATTGCCCCATATTGTTAACATTGATACTTGGTCATGAAACTGGTCTCCCAAAAGTAAATTTTTCCTCATCTTAAATGTATGCTAGAAGATTCTTTTTTCAAATAAAAATCTAACTAGAGCTGTGAACTCCTTGGAGTCTAGATAACTAGTTCCCAATTTAGAACTCCTGGGGATTCTGGTTTAGCGTAGGTTATAGGATGGGTTCAATCAACTATATTTTTATAACAGACCATCAAGCACAGTAAGGGTTGAAAATAACAGGTTGTCATATTTAGAGAGTAGAGGCTAGCAGAGGGCTGAAGAAATTAAAAACATGAAATCCAATTTGATTCTATTTAGGGAAGACAATTTAGCCAATTTCAATTATCACTTTAAAAAATGCATGACTAATGCAATATGAAATAAGTTAATCACTGGGAAGAATCACAGAACTCCTGAGCTATGCCTACCTATTACAATAAGTAAAAAGTAGGGGATCCCTGGGTGGCTCAGCGGTTTAACACCTGCCTTCAGCCCAGGGCATGATCCTGGAGTTCCAGGATCGAGCCCCACATCAGGCTCCCTGCATGGAGCCTGCTTCTCCCTCTGCCTGTGTCTCTGCCTCTCTCTCTCTGTCTCTCATGAATAAATAAATAAAATCTTAAAAAAAAAAAAAAGTAAAACGTAATAACCCATGAAAATTGAATAACCAATTCTTTGGATCTAAAATTCTTCTCGGGCACCTGGATGGCTCATTGGTTGAGTGTCTACCTTTGGCTCAGGTCATGATCCTGGGGTCCTGGGATTCAGTCCTGCATCACATGCTTTTCCCTCTGCTTAGGTCTCTCTGTGTCTCTCATGAATAAATAAATTTTTAAAAAATAATAAAAAAATTAAAAATAAATTCTTCTCCCCACCTGAGGCATAAGCAAAAGATGATAAAAGGAATCAGAAAGTTCTACTGTCTAAACAGGAAATGTTTGACAGTCTTGTCAGTTACCTGTCTCTTCTGAGTAAACCTAAAATTAACTTAATGCATCTCTAGTATCAGTTGATATTTACACGAGGTGGAATACTTCAGTATTCTCGCAAGTCACTGCTTTTTATTAGTATTGGCAGTCAAAGGTAGATCAATTTTAGTTCTGAGGGGTGGAGACAGGCAAATATATCCTATTGGAGGTTATTCTTACCAGCCTAAAAATCACAAGTAAAAACTATTCTTTTAAAAATAGTCTTAAAGAATTTTCTTTGGTTGGTAAAATATGTTTCCAAAATTAAAATAGTCACTATCCCCACAATTTCACAAAAATTAACAATGTGATGGCCAGCAGAGGGCACTAAACTATCTATTGTTAGTATCTCAGAGGCCATGCCAGGTTTTTTTGGTTTCTCAAATTCATATATTTCTCCAATTCGTTTATTTTGGTTTATTTATAATAAGCCAAAAATTGGAAATAATTTTAAAAGAAAATAAACAGTTTTGTAGATTTTGCATTTAACTTGGATAATCTTAGCAGGTAATGCATTTTCATCACATGAATCATAATACTGAGAACTTTTACATTTTTAATCCAATAGAAAACCCAAATAAAGATTTGATTTTTAAAATTTCAGAAACCCAAAAATTACAAATGTAAAATAAAGTTCAAACTTAGGTAAGCCAATAAACTTAAATACAGGCAACTTGATAATGATAAAAGTGTTGGCTTTTCTAATTCCTGTTTATATTTTCACAAATTCTTTAAGAAGCTGTAACATAATAAAAAATACAGAGGTGCCTGGCTGACTTAAGTCAGTAGAGCACATGGCCCTTGATCTCAGGGTTATAAATTCAAGTCCCACATTGGGTGCAGAGATAGTTCTAAAATAATATCTCAAAAAAGAACATAAAAAAAAATAAAGAGTACATAAATCTGGTCTTTGTCTCCAATTCTTGACACAGAGTTTCAAAAACCTTAGGAATTTCCAGTGGCAGAAGATTTCTTATTTTAATGAGCTGATTCAAAGTGGGTTTCTAGATAGCTTTAGGATAGGACTGGTCACCATAAAGACCAACTTTGTGATTAAGAGGCTTGGGATTTTAGGCCAGTCTGATCTCTAACAGGGAAATTAAGTCTGAAGACTGAATTCAGTCATGTGGCCAATGATTTAATTGATCATGCCATAATCAATCATGTCAATAAAAACTGGCTTAGAAGAGCTTCCTGGTTAGTGAACACACTAATGTGCTGGAGAATTGAAGGCCCTAATTCCACAGGGAGAGGGCATGGAGGTCCTGCATCTAGGACCCTCCCAGACCTTATTCTATGTGGATGGATCTTCAATTTGGTTGGTTCTGAGTTCTATTTTTAATAATAAAACTGTATTCTAAGTGTAGGGCTTTCCTAAGTTCTATGAGTTGTTCAGCAAATGATCAAACCTGAGGGGGTCATGGCCAGAATGAACAGGTCATGGCCTGAATTTGTAGCCAGTCAGCTGAAAGGTGGCTGGCATCTGAAGTAAAGGCAGCCGTATGGACAAATGAGCCCTTGAAGCTTCAGAATCTAATTCTAATTCTAGTGGTGAGCGTCAGAAATGAATTGCAGTATACCAGTTGGGAGAGAAACCTAACAGAAACTAAATGCTTACCTTTCCTCAAAATATGCTAAATTTAGGATTTCCACACCACTACCCTCCAATATGACATCTAATTTTCTAGGACTAACTATAGATCACCAAATCTCTAAATATTTCTATCTCTCAGAAGGAGGACATGTGCCTGAGCCTAAAACTAATGGTTTTAGTCACATAGGTAGAATGTTATAAATTCAGATTCTGCTGAAATAAGGCTTGCCAAAGTTTACCTTGGAGTGCTCTTCACTGAGGTAAGGGTGGGTGGAGAGCTTGGGCATGGAAGGAGGTAAGTCTAGTTATAAAAAGCAACCAGAGGGATCCTTATGGTGTTGAAACCTTGGAGTATCTTGACCTTGATGGTGGAGACATGAACCTACAAGCTAATAAAATTATCATAGAATGTAATACAAACATATATATACTCACAATAAGTACAAGGAAAACAGGAACTCTGAATCAGAGTAGTGAACTCTATCAATGTCAATATCCTTGATTTAGTAGTATATTACAGGTTTAACAAAATGTTATCATTGGAGAAAACTGGGCCAAGTGCGAATGGGATCTCTTATTTCTAAAAACTGCATTTGAATCTACAATTATCTCAATAAAAATTTCAATTTTTGGGCAGCCCGGGTAGCTCAGCAGTTTAGTGCTGCCTTCAGCCCAGGGTGTGATCCTGGAGACCTGAGATCAAGTCCCACGTTGGCTCCCTGCATGGAGTCTGCTTCTCCCTCTGCCTGTCTGTCTGTCTGTCTGTCTCTCTCTCTCTCTCTCTCTCTCTCTTCTGTGTCTCTCATGAATTAATAAAATCTTAAAAAAAATTTCAATTTTTGCCCTATGTGGCTCCAAAGTACAACCTGTCATTTAAGATACTGATATTGCTAAAAGCTAAATTTTGTTCTAGTCTCACTGTGCAAACCTGTCCTAAAGGTAAGATCTGGTCCTATCCTAATTAAATCTCCACATACCTATGGCTGCATAGGCTTATGGGTTCCCTAACCACCTCATCTTTTCCCTCACTGTTCTACTAATCATAACCACTGTGTAGTTTTATATAGTTTTTTTTAAAAAAAACTTTTTAAGATTTTTATTTATTTGTGAGAGACAGAGAGAGAGAGGCAGAGACACAGGCAGAGGGAGAAGCAGGTTCCATGCAGGGAGCCCGACGTGGGACTCAATCCCAGGTCTCCAGGATCACGCTCTGGGCAGAAGGTGGCGCCATACTGCTAAGCCACTGGGGCTGCCCAGTTTCATATAATTTTATAATAATCATTACAAGCAACTACACAGACATGAGTAATACAGAATGTATTTTTTAAGAGTTTATTTATTCATGAGAGAGGCAGAGACAGAAGCAGAGGGAGAAGCAGGCAGGGAGGCTGATGCGGGACTCGATCCCTAGACCAGAATCACACCCTGAGCTGAAGGCAGATGCTCAACCACTGAGCCACCCAGGCGTCCCAACACAGAATTATTTTTTTTAAAGATTTTATTTATTTATGAGAGACACGGGGGGGGGGGGATGGAGGGAGACAGAGAGAGAGAGAGAGAGAGAGGCAGAGACACAGGAAGAGGGAGAAGCAGGCTTCCTCCAAGGAGCCCCCTGTGGGACTTGATCCCGGATCTCAAGATCATGCCCTGAGCCAAAGGCAGATGCTCAACCGCTGAGCCACCCAGGTGTCCCAACACAGAATATTTTTTTAAAAAATAATGTTCTGGGGCACCTGGGTGGCACAGTCGGTTAAGTATCCGACTCTTGGTTTCAGCTCGGGCCTGATTCCAGCTAGATTCCAGCATCAAAACTGTAACCTAAGGGCACCTGGGTGGCACACTCGGTTAAGCTTCTGACTCTTGGTTTTGGCTCAGGTTGTGATCTCAGGGTTGTGAGATCAAGCTGCACCTTGGGCTCCACCCTCAGTGTAGAGTTGGCTTGAGTTTCTCTCTCCCTCTCCCTCTGCCCCTTTCTCTCTCTCTCAAATAAATAAGTAAATCTTAAAAAAAAGAAAAGAAAAAAAAGGTCCCAGTGTATAGGAAATATACAGCAGGAGTGAAAGAATCCTATCATAGCACTGCAACACTTCAACACAGCAATCCAACATATGCATGAGAAAGAGCTTTCCCCAAACAGCGAAGAGCTGACTTATAAACATTCTATACATACAATACTACACCACAATAAATACATGTTATACTTATCAAGCTAAGTACCATGAGTTCCTCAAAATGTTTATTACCTGTCTTCTCTTAACAGCTCATAATGAAAATTGCCAAGACCACTTAATCTTAAGGTCTTGTATAGATATATTGCAGTTAGGATCATTCTCAGTTACCGTGAGAATCAAATGAAAAGAGATTTGAAAGCTTTTTGCAAACATTATAATGTAACAAAGATGTTACAAAACTGAGTCTAAAAGTGCTATCATATTCATTTCCCAAATAGAGTATACTGTGCCATGGGGCTTTATTTTTTTTTAAAATTTTATTTATTTATTCATTATAGACAGACAGTGAGAGAGGCAGAGACATAGGCAGAGGGAGAAGCAGGCTCCACGCAGGGAGCCCGACGTGGGACTTGATCCTGGGACTCCAGAATCACACCCCAGGCTGCAGGCGGCGCCAAACTGCTGCGCCACTGGGGCTACCCTACACAAAGGCATTTTAAAATTCTGTTAGAGATGACAACTGTTCTTGGCTATGAGGTTATAGTTTGTTTTTTTAAAAAAGATTGACTGATTGATTTGAGAGAATAGGAGGAGGGGCAGAGGGAAAGGGAGAAAAAGTCTCAAGCAGACTCCATACTGAGGGCAGAGCCCCATATGGGGCTCGATTGCATGACCCTGGGATCACTACCTAAAACTGAGCCAAAACCGAGAGTTGGACACTCAACTGTCTGTGCCACCCAGGTGCCCCTAGGTTAGTTTTGATGCTGGAATCCAGCCTTACTCGTTTCTCAGTATAATCTTCAATTGCAAAAGTAAATTTGAGTTCTGTGAACTCTTTGTTTTCTGACAGAGGAAGGACACCGTAAGTACAGCCTCAGAAGAGGTGGGCAGCCTCACGGCACCACAAAGTATCACTGGGTCAGGTATAGGCTCTAAATTGTTGAATTAAAATTTTTTTCAGGAGTACCTGGGTGGCTCATTTGGTTGAGCATCAGACACTTGATCTCAGCTCAAGTCTTGATCTCAGAATTGTTGAGTTTAAGCCCTGCATTGGGCTCCACACTGGGGGTGGAAGCTACTTAAAAAAAGAAAAAAATCTTTTAAGCTAATATATACCAGTTTAAGTAGTTACACCAAGACTCTCCATATTTGTAAACATCCAGTGAAGATTATCTATTGATGAAAAGTTGAATTATTCTTACCAATTTTGGAGATTAGTATACCTTATTTTTTAAATATCTTATTTGAATATGAACACATGAAGAAATTTTGACCCTGACATTGAAATGCTGTAATTCTCAATGCTTTATGTCAATCCAGTTTGTTTTAAATGAATGATATTCAAATACAAGATTTATCTCTAAGTTTGTATAATTGTAAATCACATTGATTTATAGGTAATTATATTCCTTTAGAAGATGCTAAAAATCATTTACAGATTGTGACAGTGAGCGACACAGAGGCTGGAAAACACTGGTGTGACAATGAGGTCAGAGCGCTTATACACATATGGTCTGATGAAAAAATTAAGCAAATGCTTGAAAGGGCCACAAGAAACAAAGAAATATTTGAGGAAATTGCCAGAAGACTAATGCAGTTTGGAATAGACAGAGACTGGAAACAATGTCGTACCAAATACAAAAATTTAAAATATGAATACAGAGTTTTACAAAAGAAAAATGGCAACCCTCAAAGAAAAATGAGATTTTATGAAGAAGTTGACTGCATCCTAAGAGGACCAACTCTCAGAACTGCCAAATGGAAACATGGTAACCTTGAAACTGACTTTTTAAAATAAAAATTCTATTACCCTTTTTCTTTGCATTGTAACACAGCAAGAAATTCCTCAAAAATAAAATCCTTATACTAATGTATATTCAAATGACCCAAAAATTTATTATAAAGCACATACCTAATTTAAGAATTTCAATTTCCTTCCAAACCTTGTACCAAAACATTACAAATTCTTAAGCTCATCCTTCTTTATCTGTACAACCACTTAAATGCACTTACTTTAGTGCATCCGAATGCCTGAAGATGAATCTATTTTAAATGTCATATAATGATTCTTTTCCTGTGTTCTTTTGTTTTAAGAATTATTTGAAGGTCATACCAAAAACCCAAGAACTTCGAGCATGAAAAGAAAAGCACACGAAGATGGTAAGAGCCTGAGAAATGCCAAGTTTTGGCACTGAAAAAAAACTTGTTGCTTTTTCCTGATAAGAAATATTTTTTCCCTGTCCTTGACATATTAGACTAAACATAGTTTATAAGCTGTGAGAGCAAAAAAATGCTGAGTAATGATTTCTTTCATAGCTCATTAAAAGTAACAGAATAAATGGAAACTTTCCCAGAGTCAGAAATTTCTGCACAACTGTCCATTCATCAGGAGTCTTTAAATTACAATTTATAGCGATTGCTATCAGAAGACTGGGATAGAAAAGGAAAAAAAAAAAAAACCCACAAAGTAATAAGTTCTGAATTTTAGTTTTCCCCAAAGGTAGTTAGCAATAGGTGCAAAATTTTAGCAATCCTACAAATAAGTCAACCTAATTATGTGAGCTATTAATTCCAAAATGACTCATTACAGATGTCAGAAAAGATAACACAGTGTAGTTTAGCAAATAGAACAAAAGAAATGCAGAACAGAAGAAAAAGCAATGATCTGAAACTCAGAAAACCTGAGTCCTAGTCTCTCTCTGACTCTAATAACAACAGAGCAAATCACTGCATCTTTCTGGATCTAATAATTAATTTAAGCATTTTATAAGTTTTTAATCTATCAAATTCTTTTGTGTAAACAAAATAGTTGAAGAGCTGAATTTTTACAAAGTGAACATACCCACATAACTCCACTCAAATCAAGATACAAAACATTATACCAGCACCCTTCAGACCTCCCAGTCATAATCATCTTCCTAAACTCTATAAAGGTTATCATTATCCTGACTTCTATCACCATAGATTAAATTTGGAATCATGGAAGATATTCTTACTTTTTTGGGATCTGTTCTTTAATGTCAAGCTTCTTTCAATCAGCATTGAGATTCATCCATGATTTTACTTGTAGTAGGAGCTTGCTCTTTTTCACTGCTGTAGAATATTCCGTTATATAAATATATGTACCATTACCTTCTTTATCCATTCCACTGTTGGACATTTCCATTGTTTCCAGATGGGGACTATTACAAATAATGCTATAAAAATTCTTGTGCATGTCTTCCAGTAAACATATGTATGCATTTCTGTAGAGTATAAACCCAAGAGTGGGATGGAGGGTCATAGGGTATGCATATATCCAGGTTCAGTTCTAAGTACTTTACATATATTAATGCATTTAACTTCCTACCACAACTCTATGATGTAGGTGCTAGCATTATGCCCAATTTATAGAGGAGAAAGTGGAGGCATAGAAGTCTGTGCTGTTGAGCCAGCTGGCTAACACTGCCTCCCTATGAGGTCCAGGGGCCATATGTGCCCTGTGCAGTACAGTATTCCTAGTACTGACCACAGTGCCTTATGTATACAAATAGGAGCTACAGGTACTTTTTGAATAAGTATTAGATAATAACAGGAATCTCCCTATCCCCAGCAACCCTTACTATATCTCAAGTTAGAGGAAAATTTTACTCTCCATTTTTGGACCTAAAGTGCAAGTCAGAAGAGTTGCCCCAACCTTTGTCTTCTCTTAGTGTCCTCTACTATATATACTATTGAAAAGGAAAATTGCTAAGGACTAACCAACCACACAAAAGTATCATTCCCAACCCACTAGATTTCGCCCACTGAACCTTTAAATACCTAAGTCTAAACAGACTCAGAAGTGAAGAGACTTGCTGCCCAAAATCGAACTGATGTTACTAGGAAATCTAGGACAGATTTCAAGTCTTATGTTAAAAAGAGCTATTTCCAATATTGACCAGAATGCAAAGCATTAGTACTTTGAAACTCTTTTGGGGACAGATAAATGCTGCTTCAAGATAATGCAAAAAACAAAGTTGTAAATAATAGCGATAACCAGAAGAACTGAAAACACTTAGGATTTAAAACTGAGAATCATTAAATTACAAAAGTAATTGAATTAAAGGCTTTCCAAAACCAAAGACTGGAACAATTAGCAAAGACAGTTTTAACATAAGTCACTTCCCCAACCAACAATATATAAAAACACTAAGAAATGGGACATATTTGGTCATTCTACTAAAAGATGAAAATCAAAATAAAGTTATCCTCAGCCTTAAATTTGGCAACTCAAAGCAAGTTCATTGACAACCTATTCCTGTATTTCTCACATGCCTTTCTCACAAGTCTTTCTCACAAGTGCCTTTCTAGTGATAATGTTATATACTCTGTTTATAGGACCAGTGTCTGTATCTCTTAAGAAAACTGTTCCTGAGATCATTGCAAATACGTTTCCTCAAAGCGTAACAGAACGAAAGGATTCTACAGAATGTTTCTACAGACAGAAGACCCCCTACATGATCCAACTTCATCAGGTAAATCTCGAAATTTTTAGAAGTATGAAAATATACATCAGTTGTAGGGTTCAATTCCTAACCCTGGGAAATGATAATTCACTTTCAGGGTAGGCATTTTCATCTCCTAATTAACCAAGGAAAGGCTAACTATTCAATTCATGGGATAAATCGATGAAATTTTAGTGATTCCTTTTATGGAATCTTCATAATATGTCCATGTCATTCTAGTCTCCAAAAAACGTGTCTGTGGTTTAAACATGAAGATTTCTGATCTACAAAGGTGTGTGTGGTTTGTTCAGAACTCTGCCAACCACTGAACCAAAGTTTTTAGGACTGAAAAAGCAAGTGGTGATTATATGAATCTGTCATGAACAGTTTGCATCTAAAGAGCTCATAGAAATGAAAATGTTAAACTCCCCTTGAAAGAAAGCAGAGCTACGGAATAAATCTCCAAATAGCCAGGACTACTAGAAAGATGTACTTCTGAATGAACCCATCTGGATTAAGTATCCAGGGCATGACTATCTAGTAACTGACGTTCTGTTTGTATTTACATGAAACACATAAAACTTTCAGGTACTGTACTATCTCTAAGTTTTTAAAATCATATTATACCTAAGACAAAACAGAACCAAATACAATGCAAAAGTGATAGCAATCTCACCTTCCAGATTCCATGCTTAGCAAGGTAACATGAGACAAATTCCTTCATCAAAAAAGGAAAAACAAAAAAAACATAAACGAATCTTGTTACTGGGTTTTTGTTTTGTTTTGTTTTGTTTTAATTTATTCATGACAGACACGGAGAGAGGCAGAGACACAGGCAGAGGGAGAAGCAAGCTCCATGTAGGGAGCCTGATATGGGACTCATGAGACTCTATCCCGGAACTCCCGGATCACACCCTGAGCCGAAGGCAGATGCTCAACTGCTGAGCCACCCAGGCCATCCCAGAATCTTGTTACTGTTATTTTAAAACTAAGTAGTAAGTGGAAGGAGATGAGGAGGTAGAGACTTCTGCAACAGACTACCACTTGCCAATGTACAGTGTATTTAACTCTACTGTATGTTATGCCATAAAACCTATCTAGGTGACCAGTTTTAACATTGTTTGATTCAATGCCATAGAAAAACATTAGTTTTTAATTTCTGAACCCTGCAGACTCATTCAGAGATTTTATCTCTGACACATTAGGGAGTTTCGCCATTCTTCCAATCAGATCAGTTCCTCTGAAGGGTGAGGACTTAAGCTAATTTAAAATTTTCAACTGGAAGAGAACCAGCCTTCTCAATGCACCTAATAATTCTATGCCTACACAAGGAAAATCTTAAATAGTTTTCCATAAATACATTTGTTACCCAGAAACTATTGGGTACTTTGCTCCTGTTATTGAAAACATCACAAGGTCAATTTTCATAACCAGTTTAACAAAGACTTATTTGGGCAGATGAGCAGCCTCAGAGAATCCATTCATTATTGCTCTATTATCATATAATTAATTTTTATTGCTCTTCCCTTGTACTGTCTAATCACGTAATTCTTTCACCCAAAAGCAACAGAAAAGTGCATATAGTTAGGATTCTAGTTGTATTCATTAAAACAAAAACAAACGCTTTTCTTCCAGCACATATTTAAAAGAGAGTCTCAAGATCTTCTTCCCTTCACAGAATATCCAAAATAACTTATCCTAAGAATGTTATAAACAAATGTTCTGAACTACCATAAGCAGGTTTCAGTT
Source organism: Nyctereutes procyonoides (assembly GCF_905146905.1). Taxonomy (NCBI): domain Eukaryota; kingdom Metazoa; phylum Chordata; class Mammalia; order Carnivora; family Canidae; genus Nyctereutes; species Nyctereutes procyonoides. Next base: position 6,486,984 of record NW_026575021.1, on the reverse strand, counting down.
TTTCCTTGGATTACATATCTAACTTCTCAAAAAATGTTCAGTATTTTAAAACAAGATTTCTATTAAGGTCAACCCACAACTATCCAGGATTAGAGTCCTCCAAGTTAAAAATACTCTTTTTGATTCAACCCAGACTCTAAGTTACTCTCAGCTCTTAGTAAAGGAGGAGTATATAAGATGTGAAAACTAAAGTTAACTGCAGCCCTGAAAAGATCAAAAAGACTACTTGCAATCCAAGTTTGGTAAGGAAAAGCAAATCATTTGGAATGCATTTATACATATACATATTGCTGATAAATATTCCTGCCAAGTTCCTTAAACTGTTCTAAAAGTTATTGCTGCAGTACTGCCTTATGAAAACTTTCTAATACTTTCAGTGAAAATGTCAAACCTACGTTTGTATCAAAAGCCAGGTAATAAGGAATGGAAAGATCACAGAAGACAAGCTATTTTTTTTTTTAACTCAAAGGGATCTACCAAATTTTCCAAAAAAAAAAAAAAACCAGCGTGTACTTGTCATACAGGAACTGCTCCCCTTTCCCTCTCTTAAAGAAGAGACTTACTTTTTTTGGCATCTTCTTACTACAACCTTTTCCTTCGTTACCTGAAACCCGTGAATCTTTTGCAGATGCGCTATTTCCGGTGACTGGTTTATTTTCAGTTGGTCTGCGATCTACAACCAGGAGTTCCTTGTGAATACCAACTAGCTCGGTTTCCCAGGGTTTGAACTCCAGAATTCCTAAGTCCTCATAGCTGGGGGACTGCATTCACATCTACAATTTGCTCAACAGCTAGCTCTGCCCCTGCAAACAAAAGCCTGTGGTGGTCGAAGGCTCCGCGGGAACACCTCAAGGTGCTGTAGGTCCTGGAACCAGCAGCCACCCCCACACAAACCTTCACAAAAAAAAAAGCAGCTCCGGGTTCTGCAAGATTAAAACGGGCAAGCAGCGGGAGAAGTCCCGACCCGGCCGAGCCTGGCGAACCGGAGCCTTACAAATTGGCCAGACTCTCGAGGAGCGCACACACGGGAGAGCCCCTACAGACCATTAAGGGGGGAGGAGAAGCAAGTTCAGGGATGCAAGGTGGTGCCCGCGCACGCCTTGGCAACCTCGTCGATGCCACAAGCGGTTATCGACCCAGGTAATAGAGGTCGGCCTCCCTGCCCTCAGGCGCACGGGAGATCGCTAACTCGGGCCGCGGGAAACGGCTGGGGCTGAAGGAGAGAGAAACACACGCGCCGCCACCCCCACCCCTCAGCCGGTTGCTCACCGGTGCTGCAGCCCCACGAGTCCCAGAGTGATCACATGCGGCACATCTAGCTGCGTGGGCCACTCTCCTGAGGCGATGCACCCGAATACGCCACATTCCTCTCGCATTCCCGACTCCTCCAGCTCCATGTCGCTGCCGAAAGCACGTGGAGAGACCTGCCGCCGCGGCAGGGGCCTGAGCACCAACCAGCTGCCGCTCGGCCCGTACGCCTCAGAAGCCCGCTTCCTTCCCAGCAGCTCGACCCTCGCTACTGCGGCGGCGCGCGCTTTCCCAAAGTAAGCGTGATTAGCTCGGCCCCGCCGGCCGCCCTGCCCCGCCCCCTCAGGATCCACCAATGAGCGAGGAGGGAGGGAGCGGCCCCGCGACCGGGAGGCGGAGCCGCAGGCCCCCGGGGTGGAGCTAACCCTCCGCCTGGAGCCCGCCGCGAAGGACTAGCATTTTTTTTTTCCGCGCGTGGAAACCTCCGTTATTTTCGAGCAGCCCAGACTGGGGTGAGGAGAGTAGTGGGGCCAACGTCATTTCTCTGCCCTTTGTGTGCCCCTCCTCACCTGCTTTCCCCGGGCCATCACCACTTGGTACGCTCCAACCTATGAACCGCTCCCGCTGCGGAGAAGGGGCCGGTCAGCGAGCCTCGGTAGACTCGGGAGGGGCCGCCGCCGCGCGCCACTTTCCGCCGCTTCTGGATCGGCGCCCGCGCCTGTGCGCCTGCGCGCCTGCGCGGCGGGAAGCCTTTTTGTGTGTGTGTGTGTGTGTGTGGCGGGGGGGGGCGGGTAGAATCCCCGAATCGAAGTTGCTCCCTGGCGGCGGAGGCACCCGGGGCGCCGTCGCGGCCGTGTTGCTAGGGGGGAGCGCGCGGGCGTCCCGGAGTACTAGGCCCGCCGGGGGGGGTGTGTCTGTAGCCGCCGCGGGGGCCTCTCTGACCTCTCCTCTTTTCCAGAGTCTCGCCTCTCCTCCCGGCGCGTCCCCTGCCCCCAGCCCACGCGGGATAATGGCGACGGCGGAGGGTGAGTATCCCGCGTCCCCCGGCGTCTGCGGGGGCTCCCTGCCGCCCGCGGTCTCCCCGCCCTTGCCCCCTCAGCGAGCCTGGAGCTGGCGGACCCGGCGCCGACCGGTGCGCGCCCCGCGGCCCTCGGGGCGGCCTCCTCCGGGCCTGGGCCTGGGCTCCGCGCCGCCGCCTCCCGCCCTGGGCCGCGGGGCGGGCGGACACGTGGGCCGGGCGCCGCCGCGCCGGGCGGAGGAAACACGGCGCTCCCGGGCCTCTCCAGACTTTTCTGAAACGCTCGGAACTGGCTCTCGGTTGGGGGAAGAAACCAAGTAGAGGAGGGAGGGTGATTAGAAAGAGAAATGGCCGAGCGTTGGAGAGGTGCCTCAGTAGGTATTGCAAAAGCAATCGCGGGAACGCGTGTTGAGTCTTCAAAGTCTTGCTTTTCCTAATGGCCCGCTATTTCCGGAAAGTTAGTAGTTGAATCTATTGAAAATTTTCTTTCTTTCTTTTTTTTTTTTTTTTTGGTCCAGATTGTGTGTGTGTGTGTGTGTGTGTGTGTGTGTTATAGTCTTTTGATGCCGTAATGACTTTGAAGAGCTCCAAAAGCCCCAAGCAAAAAGTTGCCGTGATTCACTTTGCATTTATCCTATTAACATAACAATTTTATCTACGAGTGATAGGTCCTCAGGGAAGATCGTTTGTGACATTTTGCTGATAAAACTTCCCCCCACACACACACGCCCAATTTCTAAATTTACGGTGAACCAAATTGCTTGTGTTCACTGGTTAGTACGTTGTCTTCCACGCAGAAAAATTGAATTCAACTAAAAAATTGATGGACTAAACGAAACGATCCAGATGATAACGAGTAACAACTCTATAAAATCAAGGCGTTAGACTACAATTTTTCCTTCTATACATCTACACTGGTAAAATCTAACTGGCAGGTTTATATTTCTAAAATGTCACTTTTATGATTTCTAAATGGTGCTTCCTCCCTGAAAAATGTTCAGGGGCAACCCAAGAGCTATTAAAATCCAGTCTGAAGCCCCTTTCACCTCCTGCATGCTGCTTCCTTTCTATGTCTGCAACCCTTTGATATTTTCTGTCTCGTAAAATCCTAAGCTTACATCCCATTCAGAGTGATACATCAGGTTTGTTCATCTGTGTTCATTTATGTTGTGTGTTGTAAAACAGTGCTACTTAATGGAAATATAATATGAAACCATATGTAACTTTGTATCCTAGTAGTCACATTTTAAGAGGTAAAAAGAACCAGGTAAAATGAATTTTAATACATTTTTTTAACCCAGTATATCCAAAATAGTATCGTTTCAGCAAGTAATCAATATTTTTATATGTGACATTTTGCATCCTTTTTTTTTTTTATCTTGAAATCCATTGTGTATTTTACACTTAACTCGCATCTCAATTTGGAGTAGCCACATTTCGAATATTTCATAGCCAGAGGTGGCTAGTGGCTACCTTATTGGGAGGGCACAGTCCTAATCTTCTTATTCCTCTCTATGGAAGTCCTATACTTTTCAAGAGTATTTAATTTCGATTCCATGAATTAGTCTTGTAACAAATCTCTCCTATGATTGTTTATGGTTTTTTTCTACCCATTAATTGAAATTCATACCCTGCTTAACTAGTAATAAATACTGATTCAACTTAATTGAGGAGGGACGGTAGGTATGCACTTTCTTTTGCCCAAAGCTGACCTAGGGAGCATCTTTGATTTTATCCCCATGTTGAGCCAGTGGTTCTTAAAAACTTTTACCTTTTTAATATCTTGAGCCTTTTTCCACTGCTTTCCTTAGACCAGGACATTTCTTGGCCTGCACTGCTGCAGCAGCATCTTAACTGGTATTTCAGTCTCTGGTTTTCATCTATCCACTCTTTCTTCATTGCATTTTCCACACAGCAGCCACAATCTTTTTAATATAGAAATCTGTCGTTTTGCTAAAATGCTTAAAAGCCACATGTTTGTTCTTAGGATAAAATCTAAACATTGTCAACACAATGTATGAAGCCTGAAGGATGAGTAGTAAAATTCAAGGGAAGGAAACAGTGTTTGGACCTAGGGAACGTATGTCAAAAGCCTGGAAGTGGGATATAGAAATTCAGTTACAGAAGTTTAGAGTTCTGGAAAGGGAATAGAGAAATCTAGAGTTGGAGCTCTAAACTGAGACTCTAATTTGAGGAGCCTTTTACAGCTTGTGAGTCAGGACGGTACAACAGGATGGGAATTCCTCCTTTAGATTAGGTACCCTGCAGCAGTAACTATTAAACTGAATTGTAACTGGTTTGATTAATGGTTACCTCCACTAGGTGGTGATCTATCAACTGCTCAGTTCTCCTGCCATCCTTTCTATTCTGTAGCTGCTGTCCTTCCTCCTCTGCCCTCCTCTGCCCAACAGCAGTATACATAAACACAGTGCTCCAACCATTCTTTTTTTTTTTTAAGACTTTATTGTTATTCATGAAACAGAGAGAGAGAAAGGGGCAGAGGCACAGGCAGAGGGAGAAGCAGGCTCCATGCAGGGAACCGGATGTGGGACTTGATCTGGATCCTGGAACTCCTAGGCCGAAGGCAGGCACTAAACTGCTGAGCCACCCAGGGATTCCCATGCTCCAACCATTCTATAGTCCTGCCATGCACTCTTTCCCATGGTCTTTTTTTCACCACCACTACCAACCCCTTTCCCTCTTCTGGCTAAATGTTTATCCTTCCTCAGATCTCAACCTAAACCTCACTTTGTTCCAGACTTCCTTCTCTGGTGTCTAGACTAGGTTGGGTAGGACTGCTATGAACCTGTGATCTGTGTCTGTACTTCTCACATCTTATTATGATATCCTGTTTAATTTCAGCTTTCCTCAGACTCCTGTTGCCTGAGAGTAGGAATTCATTCTGTCTTGTTTATTGGTATATCCCTAGTATACCTGGCACATGGACATTAAAAAATGCCAATACTGAGAATGAGTCCATGATCTGGGAGCATGAGGGGTGATTTCTCCCCTTGGAAATTTTAAGTACTTAAACTTCTGTATCTCTCATCTTCATCTAAATCATTCTTTCAGATGACCAGTCTACCTTTTTATAGGTCTGTGACCTGCATCAAATTGGGTTCCCTTGTCCTTACTTCCTCACAGTGTCTCACATCTATTAGTATGGAGGAAGGATTAACACTGGGGGATAGGGGAGAAAGATTAAGAAATAGAGGTACTTGGAAATTGACTAACCTCAGTGGGAAGTGGTGCCTCCTCTTGCACTTCAAAAATCAAGAAACCCTTCTGGCTGAACTTTCCCATTTTGCCTGCCATGCCAAGCAAAAGTCACAAAAAATAAAGTATTTTTTCATCTACAAGCTAGTTTAATTATTGTATTGTGAATATATAAAAATGCAAATACTATTTGTAGGTTACATTAATTTAATGTAAATTAGTTCTACTTTAGTTCTGCTGTGAGAGAAGGGTTGATAGTAGAAAGAGCAAAGAATATCATCTCAGAAGACAGAGGATATTGTGTAGCTCTGCCATTTCCTATCTGCAGGGCCTCTACCTTTTTGATACTTAGTTTTCTAATCTTGATACAGTTGTCCCTTCAACAGCTTGGGTTTGATCTGCACGGGTCCACTTACACTTGGATTTTTTTTTTTTCGATAAATACCACACAGAACTGCAAAAATATTTTCTCTTAAGATTTTATTCTTTTCTCTAGTTTATTGTAAGAATACAGCGTAAGATAGATATAATTTAGAAAATTGTGTTAATCGGCCATTTAATGTTATCAGCAAGCTTTCTGATCAACAGTAGGCTATTAAGTTTTTAGGGAGTAAAAGTTACATGCAGATTTTCAACCCTAAACTCCACGTAGTTCAAGAGTCAACTCTATTTATGTGATTACAGTTTGTCTCAAAATTATGTGAATTAAATATGAAGCCTGTGAAAATAAGGTACTATGCAGATGAATGAATTTTTACTAACATTATTCCTTAACTATTCTGTATGTTCTGTGCTTGATCATTCTAGGTAACTTAGTCTTCAGTCAGAAAACTTTTTTCTGAAATCTGATGTCTCCCATTTTATTTCCACAGTACTGAATATTGGTAAAAAACTCTATGAGGGTAAAACAAAAGAAGTCTATGAATTGCTTGATAGTCCAGGAAAAGTCCTCCTGCAGTCCAAGGACCAGATTACAGCAGGAAATGCAGCCAGAAAGAATCACCTGGAAGGAAAAGCTGCAATCTCAAATAAAACTACCAGTTGTATTTTTCAGTTGTTAAAGGAAGCAGGTAAGTGGCTCTCTCAATAACTTCCCTTTTCATGTTCTCCCTCACACACACACACCTATTGGTCCTTTCATAGAGAAATGGCGTTATTTGGATTAACAACATGTTGACCACCTGCTATATTTTTCAGCTGTTAATGTAAAAGCAGATAAGTGGCTCCCCCCCATAGTCTCCTCCCTTTTGAGTGCATACACACACAGAGCATACTCTGATCTCTTTCATGGGGAGATGACATTATTTGCATTGAGAACATGTCCTTTGAGGATGTCTCAAAAGCTAAGGTTACTTAAACCAGGAACTCATAAATTTTACTATAGCACTTTAATTTGGAATTAGTAAGTGGTATCATTTAGTTAAGGCCTCCTAATATTTTGCCACAGTTTTTATCTGGCATGCATATCTTCTCTAACTTTGTCTTCTAGGAAGATGTCCTAGGAGAGACTTGCCTATAAAGGAGGCCCATTCTCGGATTAGGCAGCTTTAATTGAATAATTGAAATTTGGTACCTGTAATTCTATATTCTTTGCTCCTTAGAGATAAGACAAAATTTCAAATCCCTTTTCCAGCTGAAAGCCCTGAAAAGTATTTGAAGGTTGCCACCACACCTTCTCATTGTGCCCCAAGTGAGGGAGGGGTTTGAACTAGAATCCAAGATCTCCAAGGTTACCCCCTACTCTGAAACTGAAAGAAGACTATTTCCTATAAAGACAAAAAGATGAGATCAGAACATTCTTTGAAAGGCACTGGAGTAAAGAAAGGGGAATGAGATAATGGACCTTTCTGCAGGGATTCAGACAGGGCTGATTTGTCTGTAGTATATGATATCTCCGCTAAGAAAAGATTTAAGCTCTTCCAGCGGAAGACTTCATTGTCTTGGATCATTCAACCTTTGAAGGCTCTAGTTCCTTATCTATAAAATAAAAGCTTTGTTTTTACAATCCCAGTTCTAATTTTATAATTTAATAATTTTGTCTCCTTTTACTACCCAGTTGCCCTTTTCATTGCTTAGAATTTCCTGTAAGCATTACAGTCCTACCCTGTTTTATTGCACTTTATTGTGTTTCGTGGATATTGCCTTTTATTTTTTCTTTTTAACAAAGGTTTGTGGCAAACCTGCCTCTGCACTGAAAAACTCTGTTGGTGCCATTTTTCCAACAGCATTTGTTCTTTTCTTTTTTCTTTTTTCTTTTTTTTTTTTTAATTTTTATTTATTTATGATAATCACACAGAGAGAGAGAGAGAGAGAGAGGCAGAGACACAGGCAGAGGGAGAAGCAGGCTCCATGCACCGGGAGCCCGACGTGGGATTCGATCCCGGGTCTCCAGGATCGCGCCCTGGGGCAAAGGCAGGCGCCAAACCGCTGTGCCACCCAGGGATCCCCGCATTTGTTCTTTTCATATTGCTAGCACATTTTGGTAATTCTCTCAGTATTTTAACTTTCTCATTATTAGATTTGTTATGGTGAACTATGATCAGTGATCACAACTTGCTGAAAGCTCAGATGATAGCATTTTTTAACAATGAAGAATTTTTTAACATAAAATATATCCTTTTTTAGATACCATACTATCACACACTTAGTAGACCACAGTATAGTATAAATATAACTTGTATGTGCACTGGAAAACCAAAAAATTAATTTGATGTATTGTGGTAGTGTGGAACCGAACCCACAATTATTCAAGGTATGTCCATAATCTCTCTTAAATTAATCTTTTTGAATCCCAAAGGGGAATTTAATACCTTTATTTCCAGTCAAGATAGATATACCTGCTTACCACAAAATAACAAGGTGATTCAAGTTAAGTCAATTCTGTCAGTACATAATGGGTTATTGAATAGTTTTGCCTCTTTCCTAGTTTTCTGTTGAACGCTTTTTAAATCAATGAGGGAAAAAAATGGTTCATTGCCAACTTAATTTGTCATCCACATCATAAATCCCTCTATATAGAAAGTATGTTAGAAGTTTAAAGGACTACCCACAGTTCCTAAGTAATAAGATTTTAGGATTTTTTTTTTTTTAAGATTTTATTTATTTATTCATGAGAGATACAGAGAGAGAGGGGCAGACACACAGGCAAAGGGAAAAGAAGGCTCCCTGCAAGGAGCCTGATGTGGAACTTGAACCTGGGAATCTGGGATCACGCCCTGAGGCAGATGCTCAACCGCTGAGCCACCCAGGTGTCCCAGGTTTTAGGATTTTTATTTCAAGGCTTCCTTGATTGGTGGTTTCTCAGTAACTGAGTAAATTTCTATAGAGAGCATCAAACTAATTTTATATTCGTTTTTGCAAAACAGATAAGTGATCCATTTTAAACTTGCCAAGTTATCTCCTTTTCCCTATGCATATTACAATTTTAGAAAGTTTTCTAATACTATAAATTGTTAACAATAAAAAAATTAGCTCGTGCGTACCCATAGTAGTTACACATAGCTATCTGGTTTTATATATACTGTGTGTGTGTGTGTGTGTGTGTGTGTGTGTGTGTGTATTTATTTATTTATTTATTTATTTATTTACCTTTAAGTAATGGAAGATATTTACAGGCCCAAGTTTTTATTTGCTTACTCAGTGTACTTTCTAGGGCTTAACAAAAAGTGAATTAAGGTAACCCAAATTATCTGTCCAGAAGTTTCCCAGTTTTGACTCTGAAAGTCCTACATCTGAGAAAGCTGAGAAAGTTTGTCATCCTAGGTGAAGTAATCCAACAATTATCTTTAAACTACTGTATTTGGCACACTTAACTAAAACTTAACTTGGTTCACAGGAAATGTTGAAAGTATTTTTCAGGTTTTGTACACTGAAATTAAGGAAAACTTAAGTTTTTAAAAATCCCTAGATTTGATTGATTGATTGATTTTTTAAAGATTTTATTTATTCATGAGAGACACAGAGAGGCAGAGGCACAGAGGCAGGAGCATGCTTCTCACAGGGAGCCTGATACGGGACTCAGTCCCTCGACTGGGATCATACCCTGAGCCAAAGGCATGCTCAACCACTGACCCACCTAGATGTCCCCTTAGATTTGTTTTAGAAGACAGATTAGGAATTCTGTTGCCTTATTGAATTTTTACTTGCTGATAGATAAATAAATGGTGTGCCTAGCTGACCACCAAAGGACTATTTAAAATTGCTTTCTTTATAATCAAGATTATATTCTTAATTAAGCTATTTCTAGAAGTTAGAATGGGAAGAGCACCAAATGAGATCTGGTAAATCAGCATTCTATTTTTTTTCTTTTTTTTATTTTATTTTTATAAATTTATTTTTTATTGGTGTTCACGGATTCTAGTTTTTTTCATTGTCAACATAAGCAAACTTTAAAATACTATACAAATAACAGATACAAGAAATACTGTTTTTCTTTTTTTTTTTTAAGATTTCTTTATTTATTCATTCAGAGAGAGTGAGAGAGAGGCAGAGACACAGGCAGAGGGAGAAGCAGGCTCCATGCAGGAAGCCTGATGTGGGACTTGATCCCGGGTCTCCAGGATCACACCCCAGGCTGCAGGCGGCGCTAAACCGCTGCACCACCGGGGCTGCCCGACATAGTGATTTTCCATGGAAATAATATTATATGTGCTACACCTGAGTTATGAAATGTGTGGATTTGGTCTCAATACTTTACATCAAAACCTAGCCTTTTAAGTCTCAATTCTCCCACAGAAACCTGTAATTACATTTAGGGGTTAGTAGTGATAATGGGTAGAAGTCCTGCAGTTGCTAAAACACAGATGAGGAGCCGGGCAGCCTTAACACATGAGAGGATATGTGGGCTGATTAGCTATCAGATACAGCCATTGTAATTTAGAGTAGGAAGTGACATTTGCTTAGCAATCTTGATAGGAGTCTTAAATTTTGTAAGCAATGAGAGGTGAGGAGGGTTCTTTTGCTCATCTCCCCCCCCCACATTTGCTAATATGATTAGCACGTGTATTAGAAGCAGTCATTATTATCATCTAAACTGAATCTTTTCTTTTTGAAGCAATTTTTTTCCTGTGCTGGATCATTACTGTAAATTGATTCTGTGCATTTGGTTCTCTTAGATGTAAGGAAGAGTTTTCTTCTGAGTAAAAGTAACTTTTTTATATTTAAACAATAGCTTTGGATACTGATCTTTAAAGCTTAGTAGACAAATGAGCAAATATGACAAAGACCTTAAAAGGGAGAACTCTTGAAGCCCGGCATATAATTATCACCTATATAATTCAGGATTGATTTAAATCATTTGCCTATCCATAAGCATGAGCCCAATCATTCTTTAAGGGTTAAAATGACCATTTATTCTCACTGTTATTCTTTGCCAGAGTTCTTGTTCATGTAGCATATAACAGTTCCCTGTTTCACATAAATCTTACTGGTCAAATCCAAAGGGAGTACAGGGAATACAATACAGGTTTTGAAACTGGTCTAGGTTAGGATCCCTGGGTGGCTCAGCAGTTTAGTGCCTGCCTTCGGCCCAGGGCATGATCCCAGAGTCCTGGGATTGAGTCCTACGTCAGGCTCCCTGCATGGAGCCTGCTTCTCCCTCTGCCTTGTGTCTCTGCCTCTCTCTCTCTCTCTCTCTCTCTCTCTCTCTCTCTCTCATAAATAAAATCTTAAAAAAAAAAAAACTGGTCCAGACACCATTACTAATTGGCAACATGACCCAGCTTTTCATATTACTTGTTTGAGCCTGTTTCTTTCATTGTAAAATGTAATAATACCTACCAGAACAATGTTATGTGTGGTTACATGACATAACACATAAAACAACACAGTGCAAGTCTTACATAAATGTAGATTCCCTCGTGCGGGGAAATATATATGTGTAGGTGTGTGTATGATCAAAGATTCTTGATCGTTTTCTAATAAGGAAAAATTAATTTTAGAAGATGAGACTGGGATTGCAAGTACTAACATTGCAGCCTAAAGATGAACATTATTATGTTGAACCCATGCAAGTTTCCAGATATTTTAATTCATGTTAATTCTATTGTATTACTTTGTACTGTGATATACTAACACTTCTTGGAGAGGTAGTATAGCATAGTGGTTAAGTGGGTAGCCCAGAGTTCAAATAGTGTTGGTTGGAAACTGCTTTATCTAATACTAGCTGACATAAGCACTATGCCTTTGTCCTTATCTATTTTGTTGAATATTTGTCATATTATCTACCTTCTCAGGTATTAGGATTAAACAAATGAAAACAAATTTATGATGTTTGACCAAAGGTAGGTCTTGCTACTTTTTAAAATTAAATTGTGTTGGGGCATCTGACTGGCTCAGTCAGTAGAGCATGTGACTCTTAATCTCAGGGTCTTGAGTTCAGGCCCCACATTGGGCATAGAGTGTACTTAAAAAATTTTTTTTGTTAATTGTGATAAACATAACAAAATTTGTCATTTTAACCATATTACAGTGTAAATCCAGTGACATTAGTTCTCTATTGCCAGAACTTTTTTATCATCTTACACAGAAACTCTGGCCCATTAAATAAAACTCTCCATTCTCCCTTCCCACCTCTGGTAACCTCTATTCTACTTTCTGATTATGAATTTGCCTATTTTAGGTACATCATATTAGTGGATTTATACTGTATTTGTCCTTTTATTTCACGTAGTGTAATGTTTTCTTGTATTTTTATTTTTAAGATTTTATTTATTCATGAGAGACAGAGAGAGAGAGAGAGAGAGGCAGACACAGGCAGAGGGAGAAGTAGGCTCCATGCAGGGATCTCCGGGTCTCCAGGATCAGGCCCTGGGCTGAAGGTGGCACTAAACCACTGAGCCACCCGGACTGCCCTAGTGTAATGTTTTCAAGGTTTATCCATGTTGTAGCATGTATCAGAGTTTTATTTCTTCTCAAAATGAGAAGAAAATGAATAACAATTCATTTTATGTATATATTATATTTTGGCTATCTTTTCATCTATTTATGGACATTTGAGTTGTTCCCCCTCCCCCCCATTTTTTTAAAGATTTTTGTTAATTTCAGAGAGAATGCAGAGAGAGAGAAAGCATGGGTGGGGGGTAGAGGAAGCAGGCTCCTGCTGAGCAGGGAGCCCCATGTGGGGTTTGATCCCAGGACCCTGGGATCATGACCTGAGCTGAAGGCAGACACTTAACTGAGCAACCCAGGTACTGCTGGGGACCCCCCCTTTTGTTTTTCTTTTTGTTTCCCCCTATTGTAAACTGTGCTGTTGTGAACATTGGTGCGCAGGTATCTATTTGAGTCCCTGCTTTCAATTCTTTACAGTACTACCTTTTCTAGAAGTGTTACTACATGGCACACAAATACTGTAGCATTAACATGATTAAAACGTCTTCTGGAAACCTGTATAGGTTAACATAGTAATGCTCATCTTCAGGCTGCAGTGTTAGTACTTGGAATACCTAGAAGTAGAATTGCTGGATCATATAGTTCATGATATATCATAACTAAGATCAGAGAAATTATTTTCCAAAGCCCCTAAATAAAACAGCTCCCATCACTAGCTAGCTTTTTATCTTGGTTTTCCAGTAACAGTTTGAGTCAAATAGAAGGGAAAGGAAGGGGATCCCTGGGTGGCGCAGTGGTTTGGCGCCTGTCTTTGGCCCGGGGCGCGATCCTGGAGACCCGGGATCGAATCCCACATCGGGCTCCCAGTGCATGGAGCCTGCTTCTCCCTCTGCCTGTGTCTCTGCCTCTCTCTCTCTCTCTCTCTCTCTCTCTATCATAAGTAAATAAAAAAAAAATTAAAAAAAAAAAGGGAAAGGAAGAATAAGTGTTTTCTTTGCTCTTCACCAAATTGGCCACTATGTTCCTGCTGCCACCTGTTGGATATGGTTTTTTCAGGGATTATTTTCTTCAAATATAAGAGAAAAGGGTGATCTAAAACTTAGGGCTGTATCTGATTGTGATAAGTAGACTGATATTCTATTTTATAAGGCTCATTTAATACTGGACTGTAAAATGTGAAAATCATATAACCAAATTTGGTTTAAAGATAATTTAGCATCACTTAAATGAGTTACATGCTTTATGCAAAGTTAGGTAAGCCGTAGCAGAAGTTACTCAATAGGTATTTTTTGAATGTATGAATAAATGAATGGTAAAGACATTCATTATGTTTTGCCATAATGCCAGGCAACATTAAAATGAAATATTCCTAAATATTTTGGTAAGCATTAAGCTTATCAATATTAAGCATATTAATAATTTTTCTACTTGTACTTTTTAAAAAATTATTTTTGATAGTGTCATTTAGGGATAATGCATTTGGCTGGATAAAGTTTTTTCATTTGTTTTTTTGTAAATAGTAGTTTATTATACCTCACATCTACCTTTTTAAATACAATTTTAATGCTTTTTTTTAAAAACTTTTTATCAATATATAGGTATCAAAACTGCTTTCACCAGAATGTGTGGGGAGACAGCTTTCATTGCACCTAAATGTGAGATGATTCCAATTGAATGGGTTTGTAGAAGAATAGCAACTGGTTCTTTTCTCAAAAGAAATCCTGGTGTCAAAGAAGGATATAAATTTTACCCACCTAAAGTGGAGCTGTTTTTCAAGGTAATTATTTTATGCTTCTGTGTCTTACTATAATATAGCAACAAATGTAATTTCAAAGTCAAAAAAGATTTAATGTTATTAAAACAAAATCTTTTTTAAAAATTTTGAAAAATTAGGGATCCCTGGGTGGCGCAGCGGTTTGGCGCCTGCCTTTGGCCCAGGGCGCGATCCTGGAGACCCGGGATCGAATCCCACGTCGGGCTTCCGGTGCATGGAGCCTGCTTCTCCCTCTGCCTGTGTCTCTGCCTCTCTCTCTCTCTCTGTGACTATCATAACTAAATAAAAAAATTAAAAAATAATTAAAAAATAAAAATTTTGAAAAATAAAATGCAGTGATTAGGAAGAAAATTCAGAAATTTTTTAAATTCTTCATTAAAGAGTTTGAAGTAAAAGCAAATACAAGGGATCTTTTTATATTCAGATACAGAAAAACTATTACTGATGTGTCTTACAAGCAAAACCACTAAAGATGTAGGAATCAGTTGTTAAAAGTTTGTATTGGTTTTCTTTATTGAAACTGCTTGTCTCTTTTCCTCTTTGTTTATGCATAGTTCCAAAGTCAGAAGTAATGTTTCTGTAGCATTTTTTCCTTTATTTATTTTTATTTTTATTTTAAAGATTTTATTTATTTATGCATGAGAGACACAAAGAGAAAGGCAAAGACACAGGCAGAAGGAGAAACAGGCTCCATGCACCGGGAGCCCGACGTGGGATTCGATCCCAGGTCTCCAGGATCGTGCCCTGGGCCAAAGGCAGGCGCTAAACCACTGCGCCACCCAGGGATCCCTGTAGCATTTTTAAACAGTGAGCTGAAATTGCCTCTCAGCCTTTTAGCCTAGATCAAGTGTAATCAGTAAACTGCACACCTTGAAATGTTTATATAATACAAATCTAGAATTCATAAAAGAAAATTTTCAGGGGCACCTGGGTGGCTCATCAGTTAAGCATTTGCCTGTGATTCAGGTCATGATCTTAGAGTCCTGGGATTGAACCCCACATCGGGCTCCCTGCTCAGTGGGGAGCCTGCTTCTCCCTTTCCTCCCTACTTGTGCTTTTTCTCACTATCTCTGTCTCTTTCTCTCAGATAAATGAATAAAACCTGAAATGAAAAGAATTTTTCATGTGAAATTGGGACACTACTTAGAATAACATGAAAGTTATTATTTTTTTTTTTTACTAATGGCTTAATATGAAGTCTCTTGAATTATCAAATAATATCCTTAAAACACTTGTAGTCTTATATAAATTCTTATTAAAAACGAGATCAAGGGACACCTGGGTGGCTCAGTGGTTGAGCGTCTGTCTGCCTTTGGCTCAGGGCATGATCCTGGTCCCGGGACTGAGTCCCATGTCGGGCTCCCTGCGAGGAGCCTACTTTTCCCTACCTGTGTCTTTGCCTCTCTCTCTGTATCCCTCATGAATAAATAAATAAAATCTTTTAAGAAATAAAATAAAAATGAGGCCTGGCTCAGTCAGTAGAGCATGTGACTCGTGATCTCACGATTGTGAGATCAAGCCCCATGTTGGGTGTAGACATTATTTAAAATCTTTAAAAAAAGAAAAAAGATTGGGAGATTATGAAAATTGCCTTCTAGAAAGATTTAGTGAGCTAAAATGTGGTTTGGTCTTCTTACTATCTGTTGACTCATGAAGAAAACATTAAAATCACAAACTTAGTTTATGTAAAGAGAGCAAATTCTTTCAAATACTTCATCACCTAGAATAAGTTACTCACTGAATATCTTGAATTTTAAAGTAGCTATTAAAACTAGACAAATTGGGCAGCCCTGGTGGCGCAGCGGTTTAGCGCTCCCTGTGGCCCAGGGCGTGATCCTGGAGACCCAGGATCAAGTCCCATGTCGGGCTCCCTGCATGGAGCCCGCTTCTCCCTCTGCCTGTCTTTCTCTCTCTCTCTGAATGAATGAATGAATGAATGGATAGATAGATAGATAAATAAATCTTTAAAAAATAAAACTAGACAAATTAAAAACAATTGTGAATTAAGGGGCATTTTAATAAAAAAAGTTTTTAGAGAAAATATTTCTGAGGAATTCATGGTCAAGGGAAAAAGGGCTTTAGTTTATCTCAAAAGTTCATAATTTTCATATTTAAAGTAATAGTACTCCTATACTTTATTTTCAGGATGATGCCAATAATGATCCACAGTGGTCTGAAGAACAGCTAATTGCTGCAAAATTTTGCTTTGCTGGCCTTGTTATAGGCCAGACTGAAGTGGATATCATGAGTCATGCTACACAGGCTATTTTTGAAATACTGGAGAAATCCTGGTTGCCCCAAAACTGTACACTGGTTGATATGAAGGTACAAATAAAATGGAATTTTGAGAGGAAAGATTATAACTGATAAATGTCGTTAGTTGTAGAGTTTTGAAAACTTTTCTTTGGTGATATGCTATTTCTAGATTGAATTTGGTGTTGATGTAACCACCAAAGAAATTGTTCTTGCTGATGTTATTGATAATGATTCCTGGAGACTCTGGCCATCAGGAGATCGAAGCCAACAGAAAGACAAACAGGTAATGCTTCAGGATTTTTTTTTTTATCCTTTGCAAGATCAGGCTGGGATAGAGGTGAATAGAAAGATGGGAAAGAAAAGGCAGTTATTTTTCCATATGATAAGAACCTGAGTTGATTGCTATTTACTCTTAAAGATAAATATCTCGGGATCACTGAGTGGCTCAGTGGTTTGGTGCTGCCTTCGGACCAGGGCATGATCCTGGGCTCCCGGGATTGAGTCCCACATTGGGCTCCCTGCATGGAGCCTGCTTCTCCCTCTGCCTGTGTCTCTGCCTCTCTCTCTCTCTCTCTCCCTCCTCTCATGAATAAATAAATAAAACCTTAAAAAAAAAAAAGATAAATGCCTCTTATATTTTCTATATCCTGAGAAAAAAATAGGAACAATACTTTCCAAAACAGATTTCTCATATATTATGACCATCACACAGAGCAGGTGTCATCCTTCTTTGGCCATCCTCTAAGGTACTGAGAGGATGATTGCTATCTTCCTAATTATAAGAATGAGTGGCCGATCTGGAACTCTGTCCCAAGTGTGGTGGATCTTATCAGATTCCATTTCTGCTCTGTCCTATGAAAACGAAATTAGAACAGATATTCTGTACACTACGTAAGAATTGCACAAGGCACTTAATCGTAGTTGCTAGTGTAGAAAGCACTTATCCTTAAATGAACTTTTTCTAGTCTAATTCAGGAAAAGGATTTATAGGTTTACATATATTTTTAGATATATTCCTTGCTATGCAAGCTTTTCATAATCTACCCCAAACTCCAAAATCAAGTAATTTCAGTTAGCAAGAATATTATTAATAGAATATCTGTATTCTAAACTTTCTACCTTATTATTTTCTAGTCATATCGTGACCTCAAGGAAGTAACTCCAGAAGGGCTCCAGATGGTGAAGAAAAATTTTGAGTGGGTTGCAGAAAGAGTAGAGGTAAAACTTTTATAATAAACCCATGCTGTTCTGTATTTTTCTCCAAGATCTTGCTTCAAAAAGCAAAATAGGGGCACCTGGGTGGCTCAGTCTGTTGAGTATCATGCTGTTGATTTCAGTTCGAGTCATGATCTCAGGATATTAGGATCATGGATTCGAACCCCACCTCAGGCTTGGCGTTTGATATGGAGTCTGCTTAAGATTCTTTCTTCATCTCCCTCTGCCCCTCCCCTGCTTGCCAACTCTCTCTCCAAATAAATAAATAAAATCGTTTTTCTTTTTTTAAAGGAAAGTAAAAGTGAGATGGTGCAGTTTTCTTTTTTCCAGTGGGTTTTTTTAAATTAGTATTTATTGTAGAATGTGTGTGCAAGTGGGAGGAGGGGCAGAGGGAGAGAGAGAATCCTTAAGCAGACTCCCCATTGAGCACAGAACCTGATAGAGGGCTCAATTCCAGGACCCCGAGATCATGACCTGACCCAAAATGAGGAGTCAGCCACTCAATCAGCTGAACCACCAAGCGCCCTTTTCTCCAGTAGTTTTTGTTTTTAAAGGAGCACTTTTAAGAAATGTACCACCTAAACTGTTCTCAATAATATATTGAAACCCTCTGCTGTTGAACTGGCCAGTATACTCCCAAATTCTATTGGGGAAACCTAGAATCCTTGTCTTCTCCCTGCCCCTTACATTTCCTACCCACCTTGCCACTGCTATTCAGAGTTCTACTAGCATGGGTTTCAGAAGTAGAGTTCAGAATTAGAATTCCATGTGACATTAAAATGTTACTTTAAGACTTATGGTAAAAAAAAAAAAAAAGATTTATGGTATTATCAGGGTGCCGGGTGGCTCAGTTGGTTAAGTGTCCAACTCTTCATTTTGGCTCAGGTCATGATCTCAGGGTCCTGGGATCAAGCCCCAAGTCAGGCTCTGTGCTCAGTGGGGAGTCTACTTAAGATTCTTTCTCCCACTCTGCTTGCTCCTGTGTGTGTGTGTGTGTGTGTGTGTGTGTGTGCTTGCTATCTCTCAAATCTTTTTTTTTTTTTTAAGATTTATGGTATTACAATCACTGTAATTCCATGGTAATTGAATGGGATTTGCAGTTATCCAAGGGTCACAGCCAGTTTTCAAAACATAATTTCCATGGAAACAAGCATTTTGAATTTTAAGCAACTAACTTTATTTTTTATTTTTTTAAGATTTTATTTATTCATGAGAGACACACAGAGAAAGAGAGAGGCAGAGATGCAGAGACACAGGTAGAGGGAGAAGCAGGCTCCATGCGGGGAGCCTGACGTTAGACTTGATCCAGGTCTCTAGGATCAGACCCTGGGCTGAAGGCGGCACTAAACTGCCGAGCCACCCGGGCTGCCCTAAGCAACTAACTTTAAAGGTTTATGATATAATCTCTTTATTTTGGCTCATTATGCCTGAAAGTCTCCATTAAACGCAATGTACTAAAAATCTGAGGATGAGGGATGCCTGAGTGGCTCAGTGGTTGAGCATCTGCCTTTAGCTCAGGTCATCCCGGGGTCCTAGGATTGAGTCCTGGATCAGGCTCCCTGGATGGAGTCTGCTTCTCCCTCTATGTCTCTGCCTCTGTGTGTCTCTCATGAATAAATAAATAAAATGTTAAAAAAAAAATCTTAGGATGAAATATTTTATATTATAGCTTTCTGAAATTAATTAGTGATTCTTTGCCTTTTATTTATAATAGCTTATATAATTTTATTATAAAATATAATCTATCTGATTAAAAATCTTTTTAGATCTTAATTATGAAGACTGCTTTTCTTTATATAAAGGTTATTTTGAAAAATAAATACTCTATCCTTTTGTCCTGTTTGTCTCTGTCTTGAATTTGGTCTATTAAATATTCTCTCCAGTTGTAATTTTACTCTCCTCTAGCTCTGTAAACTGATTATTATTCTTGTGGTATTCATTTCTGTATCCATTTTGCCATCTTCTTTTGCATATCCATGTTTTTCCTTTCCAGTTGCTTCTAAAATCAGAAAGTCAGTGCAGAGTTGTAGTATTGATGGGCTCAACTTCTGATCTCAGTCACTGTGAAAAAATCCAAAAGGCTTGTGGAAATTTTGGCATTCCGTGTGAACTTCGGGTAACATCTGCCCATAAAGGACCAGATGAAACTCTGAGGATTAAAGCAGAGTATGAAGGTAAATGTCACATAACTAGAGCATTTCGGGAAGTTCTTCTGATTTTGCCAATAAATCTTGTATTTTGACTAATACTGAGAAAGAATTGGCCACATTTTCAAGGGGAAAAATGACAGTCTAGGCTTTCATGATACTCACTTCCAAAGAGTGTAAGGTGCTTTAGGCACTTATAAAAGAATGGCTCAGGGAGAAAGAATTGAAAATGCAACATGGGTGTACCTGAAAATCATACAATATTGTGTGTCGATGACATTCAGGTTTTATTCAGGTTTTTAAAAAAAATATATCAAAAATAGGGGCACCTCGGGATCCCTGGGTGGCGCAGCGGTTTAGCGCCTGCCTTTGGCCCAGGGCGCAATCCTGGAGACCCGGGATCGAATCCCACGTCGGGCTCCCGGTGCATGGAGCCTGCTTCTCCCTCTGCCTGTGTCTCTGCCTCTCTCTCTCTCATTCTATATGACTATCATAAATAAATAAAAATTAAAAAAAAAATAGGGGCACCTGACTCGGTTAAGCATCTGCCTTTGGCTCAGATCATGATCCCAGTGTCCTGGGATCAAGCCCCCCTCCCACCCACCCCCCGCCCCCAAGATCCCTGCTTCTCAAGGGGCTTGCCTCTCAGACCTCTCCCCCTGCCTGCCACTCAACCTGCTTGTACTTTCTTTCTCTCTGTCAAATAAATAAAATCTTAAAAAAAAAAGTCAAAAAAAAAAAAAATAGGAGAGGCCCCCACCCACCAAGAAAAAGGGAGACATGAAAGGAAAATAAGAGCCAGAATGAATCTATACCTAATAAGCCCCTGAAGTATTGTTTCTAATTTGCTTCAACAGAAAATAGGCCCCACATCAATTTTAGTTGAGGTAGTAGGTCCTTTCAAATATTTATAATGATCAGCCTTTCCTAAAAGGTAGTTAGACATAAAACTAAGGTATAATTTTATAATTTAGTATATAAAAGAAATGCCTTGGGACACCTGGGTGGCCCAGTGTTGAGCATCTGCCTTTAACCAGGGTGTGATCCCGAGGTCTGGGGATTGAGTCCCACATCAGGTTCCCCATAGGGAGCCTGCTTCTCCCTCTGCCTGTGTCTCTCCCTCTTTCTGTGTGTGTCTCAATAAATAAATAAAGGGGGCAGCTCCGGTGGTGCAGCGGTTTAGTGCTGCCTGCAGCCCAGGGTGTGATCCTGGAGACCCGGGATCGAGTCCTACATCAGGCTCCTTGCATGGAGCCTGCTTCTCCCTCTGCCTGTGTCTCTGCCTCTCTCTCTCTCACTGTGTTTCTCATGAATAAATAAATTAAAAAATCTTTAAAAAAATTTGTTAAAAAGTAAATAAAAATAAATAAATAAAGTCTTTTTCAATAGATAAATAAATACATACATACATGCCTTGATGGGATAGTATCGATCTAAAATAATGGAGTCCTAGAGACATAACTAAATGTTTCTCAACTGGGAAAAATGTTTATTTTTTTCTAAAGATAGTTATTACAGGAACATATTAAGGTTTGGGAACGGGGCAGGGAACTGGGATAAGTTCTTAGACCTCTTTTAAGCTAATGAAAGCCTGAACTCTTTCCTCAGAAAAGTAAAAATAAATACAATTTTGGATTCCAGGTTAGGAATCTCTGTGGTAAGAAACAAAGGATTAACATAAATATATCAAAGAATGAAATGTTTAATAGATATGTTAGAAAATGTATTGAGGGGTCTTAAATATTTGGGTACTATATTACTGAATTTGCCTGCCTTCATTCAAATGTGCTCCTGAACCTTTAGTCTCCATTAACAAGGTCTTTCTCTACCCTGTTGATTGAAATACACCAGGATGGACACTGGTTCAAGTGGTATCATTCTTTGTTTCGGTGAGCCAGGCCTTTGAGCCATTCCCTCACTGGCACGCTGGTACCCTGTTTGTACTATAAACCTCAAAGATGGCCAGACCTATTCTTGCTACTTTGATATAATAGATGGTAAAGTGAAACGTATATTGTCTTATTTATGCTTTTTCTAAGACTGATAATAAAGGAACTGAAGGTGTTAAGATATACAGGATTTTGTTTTAATCTAACTTAAAATGTCCTTTCAATTCAATTACAAACGTGTAATTTCCCTAGGGGATGGCATTCCTACTGTATTTGTGGCAGTGGCAGGCAGAAGCAATGGTTTGGGTCCAGTGATGTCTGGCAACACTGCATACCCAGTTATCAACTGCCCTCCACTCACTCCAGACTGGGGAGCTCAGGATGTGTGGTCTTCTCTTCGACTACCCAGCGGTAAGATACATTCAGTTTTTAAAAATTGTTTATTAAAGAGGTGGCTGAGTGGTTGAGTGTCTGCCTTTGACCAGGGTGTGATCTTGGGGTCTGGGGATCAAGTCCCACGTTGGGCTCCCTGCAGGGAGCCTGCTTCTCCCTCTGCCTGTGTCTCTGCCTCTCTCTCTCTGTGTGTCTCTCATGAATAAATAAATAAAATCTTAAAAAAAGTAATAATACAGGGGTGCCTAGGTGACTCAGTTAAATATCTGACTCTTGGTTTCGGCTCAGGTCATGATCTCAGGGTCATGAGGTCGAGCTCCATGTGGAGCTCTGTGAAGAGTGTTGAGCCTGCTTGGGATTCTCCCTCTCCCTTAGCACCACCCCCTGTTCTGGCTGGCTTTCTCTCAAAAAAAAAAAAAAAGTTTTTTTCCTTGCAAAATTTCAAACATGCACAATAGTAGAATAACAGTGAAATCTACATGTCTACATGTACCCCTTGTTCAGCTTCAACATTTAACATCTTATTACATCTGTAGCCCTTTCTGCTGAATTATTTCCAAGTCTATCTTAGACAAAGCATTTTATACTTAAATATGCTTCTTCTAAGCAGTAAGAACTCTAGTTTTTAAATCATAATCATGATACCATATTCACACTTACACAAATTAATGGTAATTTCTTAAAATCTTCAGATTTTCAGTTAGTGTTCAAGTTTTCCTGATCATCTCATTTTTTTTTTATAGTTGTTCAAGATCTAACACAGTCCTTAACATTGCATTTAGTTGCTGTCTCTCCTAAGTCTCTTTCAGTCCTCCTTTTTTTCCCTTTCATTTATCCTATAGAATTTTCTACATTTTGGATTTAGCTGATTACATTTCTGAATGTTGTTTAACATGCTTTTCCATCCTCTATATTTTCTATAAACTGGTGGTGAGATGTGTAGATAGATCAAGTTCGATTTGGGTTTTTCTCCCCAAGAATATATCATTCATGGTTTTGAGTTTTTAAAAGTAAATATGATTATGTTATGTCTGTAAAGGAAATGAAATTTTGGGACACCTGGGTGGTTCAGCAGGTTGAGCATCTGCCTTCATCCAGGACGTGATCCCAGAGTCCCGGGATTGAGTCCCTGCATGGAGCCTGCTTCTCCCTCTGCCTGTGTCTCTGCCTCTCTCTGAATAAATAAAATCTTTAAAAAAAAAAAAAAAAGGAAATGAAGTTTTATTTCTATAAATTAGAGATCAGAATAAATAACACACAAGGACGTTTTAGCAATTGGCTGAGCAGAATCTCCTAGAATAACAATATTGTGATAGTCTCATCATAGTCCAAGATAATGATCTGATCTACAAGTCCTGAGAGTCTGTATTGTTTCAGTAAGATTTGATTGATTGTTAAATGCTAAACTTTATTTTATTGTAAATCTGCTCTTGTTATGTGTCAAATATGTTAAGTACTTGAGCCCTCTAATCTGTTCCAATATAGACCGGCTTCTCTCTAGGCCTACTGTACTGCCATTGTTTTAGGATTTCTCTTTACCATCATCCTGGACGTCCATTTTGCTCTTCTCTAGTATTGGATCTCCTATTGCCTAGGTCGTATGTCTTCCCCTTTCTTTGTTAACTCCTTAATTTGTTCGAGAGCATTCTTAGTGAACTTCCTGAGGAGGAGGTATATAGATGGTAAACTTTTTGATAACTCCTATATCTAAAATGTTTTTATCATAGCCTCATACTCAGTAATTTAGGAATGGTATTCTAGATTGCAAATTATTTTCCTTTACAATTTTGAAGGCATTACTCCATTGTCTTCTGTCTTCTAGAGTTACTGAGAACTCCACTGCTTTTCTACCACACTGATTCTAGGTCATTTACGAATTTTGTTTCTTTCTGGAAACTTTTAGGATCTTTTCCTATCCATTTTTCTTAAATTTCACAAAGATGGGCGGCCCGGGTGACTCAGCAGTTTAGTGCCCCCTTCTGCCCAGGGCCTGATGCTGGAGACCTGGGATTGAGTCCCTAGTCAGACTCCCTGCATGGAGCCTGCTTCTCCCTCTGCCTGTGTCTCTGCCTCTCTCTGTGTCTCTCATTAATAAATAAAATCTTTAAAAAAATAATTTCACAAAGATGTGTCTTGATGATTATTTTCATCTTGGGCTTTCAGTGGGCTCTTTAAATCTGGAATGCTGATTTTTTAGTCCTGGGAAATTTTCTATGATTTGTTTAATACTTTACTTCCTCCTCCATTTTCTCTTTTCTCATTTTCTGATTTACTATCCAAATTTGGAACTTTTTGGTTTCTGTTTTTTCTTATTGAGTTATATTGAGTTTTTCATTCTAGATATGGCATTTTTAATTTGTAAGAGCTGTTTTCTGTTCTCTGGCCACCCCCCCCCCACCTTCCTTTTCGTGTTTAATCTTTGCAATAACATCTTTTTAAGTCTCAGAAATTATGCTTACTTTCACATTAGTTCCTTTTCTCCTTGGTTATCCTTGGCTGTTTGTTGCATATGATAAAAGACCTGTTAGAAGGTCTATGCAAGTGGATGATCTCAAGGTGGTGAGACTGAACCCTGCATCAGGCTCTGTGTTCAGCTAGGAGTCTGCTTGAGATTCTCCCTCTGCCCGTCTCCCACATACATGTCCACATGCTCGCTCACTCCCTCTCTCAAAATAAATAAATCTTAAAAAAAAAAAAAATGGCTCCACTGTGGGGTGATCTAGTAGGGTTATTCTTTGAATAATCTCTCACATCAGTGTCATTTGATCTTTTCTCATGTATGACTAGAATTACCCAAAGAATCTTTGTAGTCTTGGTCTCCTACCTGGAGGAATAAACCTGACTACCTGAATTCTGGAATCTGGGGATCTTAACATCAGCCTGTGTAAAACTTAATCCCGTTCTCGCTATGGCATTCCTTGTCTCAGCTGTGCCTAGTGCCCTCCAGTCCACAGAAGTCTGAACTAAAATCTGTTTTACCTTCACAAAAATTTAAGACTCTGCTATGGTATAGAAGGGGCAATTGCTTAGGTGCATAGAATAGATTTGATGGCCTAACTGCTTCTTGACTTTTAGCCAGTCTCCCTTTTTTTAGCCTCATTTTTACCCTCCACTTCTCCCTTCAAAAGTATCTGGTGCCACTAATTCCCTAACCTTTTGCATGGCTTTTTTAACATTGGTCACTTTGCTTCTCATCTTTCTTCAGTTTAGGATAAAATTTTCTTGATCTACTAAGTTAGTAGATCCATTTCCGTTACAGCTGACAAAAAGTTATTGCTGTTATCTTTTTGTGCTTATATTTTATTATGTCTATTTTTTTTTTTAAGATTTATTCTTGAGACACACACACAGAGAGGCAGAGACACAGGCAGAGAGAGAAGCAGGCTCCATGCAGGGAGCCCAATGTGGGACTCGATCCCAGGACTCCAGAATCACAACCTGAGCCAAAGGGAGGCGCTCAACCACTGAGCCACCCAGGCAGCCCTATGTCTATTTTCTTTATTCCCTTTACTGCTGTTTTTATTTTTCTTTATCTTTTTAAAGCTGTGGTAGATCTTTTTAAATCAAGTATAGAAAAAATAGGATACCATTACTAAAAATATTTTTACAGCTGAACAAATTTGGTTTTTTTGTTGTTGTTTTTAAAGATTTTATTTATTTATTCATGAGAGAGACACAGAGAAAGAGAGGTAGAGACAGGCAGAGGAAGAAGTAGGCTCCATGTAGGGAGCCCGAAGTGGAACTCGATCCTGGGTCTCCGGGATCAACCGCTGAGCCGCCCAGGTGTCCCACAGCTGCACATATTTGATTTAGAATCAAAAAACATATTGAACAAACTTTTTAGTATAACATTCAGCTACTTACTGTTTTTATACAGTTTCAGGGACACACCTTGTGATTAATCCACCTTGATTAGTCATCTTTAGCTGGACATATGATTGTATCAACTTCTCTAGTTAGAAATTTACTATGGCTATAAATGAAAATGTAATTAAATTTATGTCAGGAATAGTACGGGTATTATCAGTGGAGTTTAGAAAAGGGAGAATAAGATGAGCAAGAATGGCAGTTTTTCTCTCTAGAGAATGGGAATATGGAAGATTTGTACATTCTGATCACTAGAATTGGTATAATCTTTTGAGGAAGAGTTTTACACTGCCCTTTGAAAATCCTGAAAACTCTGTTTCTCTTTCTCTTATGGCATCACTAGATAACCTAATTCTTTGCTAATTAAGCTTTCCTGATGTCAGAAAGGGAGCCCTGAGCAGTAGGCACAGGTCTTTTTTAGTTACTAGAGTAGAACTCTGTACCTAGATACTACTACTATAACAGTTGACATTCATTAAGTATTTACTATGCACCAGGCACTGCCCCAAGCACTTTATCTATATTAACTTGTTGAATGCTCACATAAGATAGCTACTACTTATCACTCCCGTCTTAATAGATAAGGATATTAATGTTAACATGAAGTACATTGAGCAATGTCACATAAGTGTTGGAGCTGCATAAATTGATTTATTAATACAAACTAATAAATTGGCCTTGTGATTTATGCTTGATTTTAGGGCAGTGGGGGGTCAAAGAGCCTGATGAATTCCAAGAATATTGGAAAAATTAAGCTTTTGGATCTATAAGCTAGTTAGTACTTCACTCAAGTGACACAGATACAATAGTACCATCCCATAACAGAAAGTCTGCCTGAGTAAATTATGTGGCCCCCAAGGAAGTTACTTTCTTAGATCTTATAAATACTGAATTTACTTATAACTTGATGTTTTATAAAATTATCTTTAGGTTTAAGGTTTTTTACTGCTTAAAGTTGTTAAAATAGTTAAAGTGCAAGGACAAAAGTGGCAGCTAGAAAATTATTTTAAAAAAAATTAACGTACCTCAGGTTTGTCCAAGAACAAGTGCTTCTTTCCACTTGATCCTTGTTTTATTTCTGTTGCCTTTCTCTAGGAATTTAAGGGTTTACTGTATGTGAAAAAAACTTTGAAAAAGGTGAATTTCTTTGCAGATGAATCAGTGAAAAGAGTGATA
Source organism: Nyctereutes procyonoides (assembly GCF_905146905.1). NCBI lineage: Eukaryota > Metazoa > Chordata > Mammalia > Carnivora > Canidae > Nyctereutes > Nyctereutes procyonoides. Next base: position 6,459,957 of record NW_026575021.1, on the reverse strand, counting down.
GATGATATATATAAAATACCTGTTCATGGTAGAGAAATACTACCTACCTCTTAATAATCACTTTACCACTCCATGAAAACTTATTCCACAGATCCTATTTTAAACAAGGATGATACAGTAGCGTTTTATTGTTTGTAGTTAACAGGACTTTTCTGAGTGTGAAATAGTTTACTAAGGGCCCCTGCCTGGCTCAATTGATATAGTATGTGACTCTTGATCTTGGGAGTCATGAGTTTGAGCCCATGTTGGATGTAGAGATTACTTCAAAAGAATCTACTAAGTGCTATTTTCATTATTAACTGAGAGATTAAAATTCTTTTCTTTTCTGAACCAATAGGTCTTGGCTGTTCGACCATACTTTCCCCAGAAGGATCAGCTCAGTTTGCTGCTCAGATATTTGGATTAAACAACCATTTGGTATGGGCTAAACTTCGAGCAAGTATATTGAACACATGGATTTCCTTGAAACAGGCTGACAAGAAAATCCGAAAGGGCAATTTATAAAAACATCATTGCTTTTTTTTTTTTTTTTTTTTTTTGTAGAAAAACTATACATTTCTTGTTTAGTTTCAGAAAAAAATCAAGATGAAAAGTTTTTAAATCAATCAAAATAATAAAATTTACTAGTGAATAAACGCTTCTCTAGATTCATGGATCGGTAGACTAAATGGACATATTTACTAATATTTCTTTAGAGGAAGTGAAATTATTAGAAAGACACTTAAAATCTCTTAGCTACTAAAAGGTCACTGTTAGGTAGTTAACATAATCAGATATATTTCTTAAATGCTAATAATGTTGTACCTATTACAGAGCTCTAAAGTTACTTGACCTTCTGTATCTCCACCCATAAGTTTTAAAAAGTTAAAATGCTTAAATCTTAAGAGTGATAAGAGCAATATAGTCCTCTTTTACATTATGATCTTTACAAAATCCTAAGGGTGTGGTATTTTACTTGCAGTCAACATCTCAGAATAGATGTATATTTATAGCTATAGACAGATGCTGTTTTGCTTTGCTTTTGTTTTTTGTTTAAGAAAAATTGAGATTGGTGTTGGGGGTAGGGAAGACACATGGAAATAAGATGAAGGGATACTGTCAAAGCCATGGATAAGGGACTTTTCTGAGAACTTCTCTGATAAATGTCAGGGCAGTTTTCCATGGAAAAAAAGTAGAGTCCACTTTGTCATTCCAAATGGAAGATTTAGTAAATCTTACTTAGCTGTAATAGGTACCTCTGTGGATCATAAAATTCTTTTAATTCTGATAATACATGTTTTAGCCAAACTAACAATCCTCAGCCTACCATGATTTTCCAAAATTGGAATCTCCTAGTTGATAACCATACTAGTTTCTTATAACAATAGAAGTTTGGGCAGGGTACCCAGTAAGATTCACCTCTAAAGGAGTAGTTGTTACTGAGAGGTGTTAAAGTTTATCATCAATCTATAAACTGTTTGGAAATCACTGTTACATTATGCAGATAGATCACTAAACTTTAATCTGAATGTCTGTGAACCCCTTAAACTTCCATGTAAAATTTTATATATATGTTCATTTTATAGAAAGGAGCAATCAGAGACACCTGGGTAGCTCAGTGGTTGAGCATCTGCCTTTGGTTCAGGTCATGGTCCTGGGGTCTCGGGATTGAGTCCTACATCAGGCTCCCTATAGGGAGTGTGCTTCTCCCTCTGCCTATGTCTCTGCCTCTCTGTGTCTCTCATGAATAAATAAACTTTTTTTTTTTAAATCTATTTACTAGAGCTTCATTTTCACATTCTCCGTGAAGCCTTCCCAAATCCCTCCTAACTACAGTGGCTACTTACAGTTCTTTGTTGGATTAGAAGCTGCAAAAGAGGAGAAAATAAAATCTTACACTTTATTTCCTCACATTGCCTTTTGCTGTGATGTGCTATGCCCAGCAGCCTTCTAGAGATGGGAGAATTGTAAAAATTACGTACTGCTTCATTCTTAGTTCACAAGAACACTTAAAAAGAGATTATTTTAACATCTTTAATCTTTGGCTTTGTGGCCTCTGAATAGTTATTGACTGCAATTTCAGTTCTATCCCTCCCTAGCAAAACTCTACCTGCTTTAGTGCAGTACAGAAGTTTCAAACACCAATTTAGATAAGTGGATAAGACCATTTCAATGGTCATTATCAATTTTAGAGTATATCCCCTGTAGTGTATTTTCAGTAATACCAGAGTAAATACTTGTTTGAAAGTACTTTAACTGTTACATTAACTTGTACAGAATTACCTAGTTTGCCATCTGGGTGATTATACTTTCTTGGGGGCTTGTAGGTAAACAAACTGAGGAGGAAAAATTTTTCCAAGTAATATAGTACTTTGTATCATAAAGGCATGCTTACAATTGCTGTTGCTTTAAAGCCTTCTGAAATGTAAACACTGTAACCAAATAAAAGACAAGTTGTGTGAAGCTTTATTCATTCATATATTCATGAGATACATACTTTGCCTGGTTTTATTTGAGGCCCTAAGAAAACAGTACTGAACAGAAACAAGGCCCCCACTGTCAAAAAAATCTTATTGGGGATAACAAACCATAAAAGATGTATTAGGTAGAATTAGGGAAGTATAAGTGCATGTGAAGAATAACCAAAGTGATAGGATAGTGCTGGAGATAAGAGAAAGGTTTTTGCAGACAGCAGAGCAATGATGTAAAAGAGTGAGCCATGCAGAAATGTGGGGAAATGGGCAGCCCCGGTGGCTCAGTGGTTTAGCACTGCCTTCAGCCCGGGGCCTGATCCTGGAGACCGGGCATCAAGTCCCATGTCGGGCTCTTTGCATGGAGCCTGCTTCTCCCTCTGCCTGTCTCTGCCTCTTTCTCTGTGTCTCTCATGAACAAATAAATCAAGAAAAAGAGAGAGAAATAAAGAAAGAAAAAGAAAAAGGAAAGAAGAAAAGAAAAAGAAAGAAGGAAAGGAAAGAAAGAAAAAGAAAGAAAGAAAGAAAGTGAAAAGAAAAGAAAAAGAAATGTGGGGAAATAACCAGACTAAGGAAGCAGGAGGTAAAACAGCTCTGCCTTTTTGAGGACCTGCAAATACTACCCTGACACTGTTAAGAGAATTGAGTCAACATATGTAAAGTATATCCTGATACCTGAATACATTATGTAATATCCCTTTGGCAGACTATAGAAGTTGGTATGAGTGAAACTGATTCACCATAAAATCCACCTCGAATTTAATATTCCCTTCAGCTGATTTCATTTCTGAACATAGGGGAGAAGGGCAGAGAATCAGCATAATGTGGCTTATCCAGAGTTCTTCAACCCACAGTTCTTGGGCTGCCAGAGTGAAATAGTTTTAGTGGTGCATTTTTGCATTTAACTCCCCATGATCTCAAATTACTTGGGACCGAGTTGTTCATCTAGCATTGTGGTACAGTGAAAATAACAGTAGAATGGAAATGAAAAGATTTACATGGGTACATTATTCTGAGCTTTAGTGGTTGTTTTTGTTTTTGTTTGGTTTTGTTTTGTTTAGCTTTAGTTCTTATCTGTAAAGTAGGACTAAATATTTCTCCTGCCTGTTTTTTTCAAAACATACATTGTCTAATATGGAGTAAGTGATCAAGGATTCTGAGTACACAAGGGAGGAAGAAATTAAAACAAGTATACATTGTGAACAAAAAGGAAGGTAGGTCTCTAACTCTTTGCACTCTATTCTCAATCCCTCTTACCTTAATTTTCATTGAATTTATTACCACTGAACATGGTGTGTATTTATTGCCTACCTCTTCCAAGTAGAAAATAAATTCCATGAGTACACAGAGTTCTTTTTGTTAATTATATCCCTAGGGAGCAGTATAATGCTGGACACCAACACAAAGCATTCAGTAAATATTTGTTGAATGAATAAATGTGCAAATTCCCATAGGTAGGGCAACATGGAACCACACGTAACTAATGTTAGAGGAGTATTACATGCAGGAAACTAAGGAGTGAATAACAAAAGACCTATGTGGGCTGGGGAGGTTAGAAAGCAGAGGCCATACCATCAAGGATCTTCCAGGATAGATAGGCTTTTGGATTTCATCCCGAGGGTACGAAAATGGCATCAGATAAAATGTTTATAAAAAGATCGCTCTGGAAGACTCCTTTCAAAAATGCAGATAAAACCCATATTTTTATATCCTGTTTGCCACAAAACCTGATGAAAATGACTTAAGAGGGATCCCTGGGTGGCGCAGCGGTTTGGTGCCTGCCTTTGGCCCGGGGCGCAATCCTGGAGACCCGGGATCGAATCCCACGTCGGGCTCCCTGCATGGAGCCTGCTTCTCCCTCTGCCTGTGTCTCTGCCTCTCTGTCTCTATGTGACTATCATGAATAAATAAATAAAATCTTTTAAAAAAGAAAATGACTTAAGAAATAGAAACATGGGAATCTGTACCGGAATTCTGAGGAACTTCTGGAAGCTACATAGTATGAGAACAGACTGATGCAAAACCCAAAACTGAATCCTTTTATAATGTTCTGAGAAGAGAATCACTTGACTAAAGTTGTCGGTCCTCACGTTGGGTAGGGTGGGGTGAACCAGGGTAGGGCTGTTGCATGAAAACACCATTGGAGAATCCGAGGCAAGCTACAAAAACTTTTCTTTGAAAATACACGCAAAATTTTGGGTGTATCAGATGTCACCGGGAACTCCCTTAACCTGAAATCTAGGCATAGTTTGTAATGTGTGACAGTTTAACAGTCAAGGAAAGTCTGTAATGCTCACAGAGATCATATTCTCCAGAGATAGAGTTCACTAGACCAGTAGTTCTATTTTAACATGATACCATAGTGACATTGACCAGACATGAAAGTGCCAGGCACCACTGGTAAACAACCACAAGTTGGACATACCTTCTACCATGAAGGAACTGAGATTAGAGAAAAAATTAGCAAAAACTCATGCTAAAAAGTTGAGTACCAACTATGTGTCAGGCAGTGTGCTAGATCCTAGGGTACTGCAGTGAATAAGGGTAAATAAGGTCCCTGGCCTCATGGAAATGATAGTCCATTATCATTTCCGAGATGGGCTTCAGGATCCCTGGGTGGTGCAGCGGTTTAGCGCCTGCCTTTGGCCCAGGGCGCGATCCTGGAGACCCGGGATCGAATCCCACGTCGGGCTCCCGGTGCATGGAGCCTGCTTCTCCCTCTGCCTGTGTCTCTGTCTCTCTGTCTCTCTGTCTCTCTCTCTCTCTCTGTGACTATCATAAATAAATAAAAATTAAAAAAAAATAAAAAAAGAAAGTAATGGGGCGTGCTACCTCGTCTGCAAGATCAAAGTAACTTTTTAAAATCTGGAGAAATACTGAAGACTAAAAAGGATGTGGGGAAAGTAGCAGGAGTTAGTAGGATCTTGACAATGAGTCTGCGGAGTAGGCTTTCAACAGATGTCCTGTCGTTCTCAAGAGTACTCAACAAGTACTCTTCTGACAAACCTATCTTGATATTTAAGCTCTTACAAAAAAATACTCCAAACCTATGTCTATGTATTACTTGAACTCCTGTAAATGCCAGGATGCATGAAGTATCTGTTACCCCCAGAACAACAGTAATACTTTCCCTATTTTGGGCAGCTCGGGTGGCTCAGCGGTTTAGCGCGCCTTCGGCCCAGGGCGTGATCCTGGGGACTCGGGATCGAGTCCCACGTCGGGCTCCCAGCATGGAACCTGCTTCTGTCTCCACCTCTCTCTGTCTCTCTCATGAATAAATAAAATCTTAAAAACAAAAAAAACAAAAACCTTTCCCTGTTTTACAGTCGGGAAACCTGGGACTCTGATAAACAATTTGCTCACCGTCAAACACCTAGTGAGTCCTAGAGCCAGGAACTGAGCCCGGGCACTCTCACCCCTTACACGTCAATATCCTTTGGCCTTCCTTTGGCCGCGTTGCTGACTGTTCCTGAACTGGAGCCCAGAGAGCAGCGGCGGGTGGAAGGGTGGGTTCATCGAACGTGTTTTGCACTTGTGGGTTCTTTTTATCTTCTCTGCCTGAATTTTCCTCAGACCCAACCCCCGGTCTTCCTAATCATCTTTCAAGATCCTTTTCAAATGCAATTCCTTTAGGAAGTATTCTCCAGCAGCAAAGAGAAGCCGTCTCTCTCCGTGCTGCTTCACAGGACTCCCTCAGGTTTCCAGTTAGTATTTTACCATCCCACAGACCGTCGGTCAGCTCCGCCTCGTGGGACGAGGGTGCTGCTTCGCCGGCAGGGCTAGTCCCGGAAACGCAGGCGGCTTTGAGCCAAAACCGTTTGGTGAACCCCTTCTCGGCCCCTTGCCGTAGTCCTACACCTCGTTCCTTCAGATCGGCTGGGGTAAGACGTATCGCCTCTATCCATGCAAACTTCGAAGAAACTAAGACCGCAAGCTCCGACACTACTTGAGGGGCGAGGGCGCTTCCGACTCGAAAACGCTTAGCAACCACGGGCTTCCTCCTCCGCTGGGCCGCCGCCGGATCCTCTTCCGGGGCAGAGGTCGTCCCGCCCCTCCCCGCGGCCCCTCCAAGATGGCGAGCGGCGGCAGCGGGGGGGTGTCGGTGCCTGCGCTCTGGAGTGAAGTGAACCGTTATGGCCAGAACGGCGACTTCACGCGCGCTCTCAAGACGGTCAGCAAGAGTAAGTGTCGAGGCGGGCGCTGGGGCGGCCCCCGGCTGCAGGAAGGACGCGGCCGCCTCCGGGCGCGCGCGACCACCGCCGAGTGGAGGCGGGGGTGGTAGATCCCGCCGCCCGCCGGCACCGGGGCCTGAACACCCGGCGCGCGTGAGCCGCAGCCCCTCCGCTCCACCTGACCAGGCCTGGGGCCAGGGCTGCCTAGAGCCACGTGTACTTCCCTCTTCACCCACCGCGGGAAGCGACGGTGGAATTTAAAGAGAGCGCAACTCCATGCGCCTCTTTCAAACTGTTTTCTCGTCTCCTCCATTTTTACTCCTTATTTTGCGGATATCTCACGTCGCCGCCTCTTCTCTTTTCCTTTTAGAGGAGTGATCAAGACAGTATTGCTGAGAGAGCTTTTTCTCCTCGGCCGCCTCGGAGGGAGGAACCTGCTTAGGGACACGTAGTTGAGAAGCTGATGCTAACGAGGTGGAAGCTGCCGTGTAGACTCCAGGGAGGGAGGAAGGGGCTGGATCCGGATGTTAAGCCTGTCACTCTCATAGATACACTCTCTCTCCGGTGTCATCAGATCAGATGTGTGTGTGTGTGTGTGTGTGTGTGTGTGTGTGTGTGTGTGTGTGTGTGAAAGCAGTGACATTTGCAATAACGTGGCAAGGAAAGTTTGGCCTGGTTTGGTTTGGTTTTGTTTTGACCCCTAACTGATAATCTCGAGTCAACTGCCTTTGGCGTGAAGTTTACTCCTTGCATTCATTTATCCTTTACTGTGTAACTGCCATAGGGCCATGCTCTTTAGTGCTCTCTGTGCTACTGAATTCTTCTTTACCGAACATGCAGCCTATATTTGGTAGATTCGAAAAAGTGATTACCGAGACCGGGTTTGGCTGTTTAAGGCAGTAATAACATACAAAGTGTGTCAGTAGCATACAGTATTGTATAAATAATTTTCAGTATCCTATTGTTCACGTAAAGAAGTAGTGATTGTGCCACAGTGCACTTGGGTGATTTCAGACATTAAGGAAAATAGCTACTTATTGGAGTTCATTTGATTCCTAAACTTGTTTTGAATTAACTTTTAGCCTTTAGCTAAACCTGCAACCAGTATCATTCAGTAGCAGTGTAGTAAGTATGTTGCAGGAATTATTTATTTATTTATTTATTTATTTATTTATTTATTTATTTATTTATTTATTTATTTTTATTTTATGATAGTCACAGAGAGAGAGAGAGAGAGAGAGAGAGGCAGAGACACAGGCAGAGGGAGAAGCAGGCTCCATGCACTGGGAGCCCTACGTGGGATTCGATCCTGGGTCTCCAGGATCGTGCCCTGGGCCAAAGGCAGGCGCTAAACCGCTGCGCCACCCAGGGATCCCTTGCAGGAATTATTTAATCAGCACTTTTTTTTCCCCGATTTATCAATATATATTTTCTTAATTGGGAAAGATTCATTATGACTCTTACACAGAGTTAGGTTCCTAATGTTCCCCAGGGGTAAAGGGAATGATTGTGGTCATTTTGACACTGAACAGCTGTTTAGCTTTGAAACTTTGCCGCCTGAGTCCTTCCCTGTCTTCTTCTGATGGTTGTCTTAGATGAAAGGGGAAATTTTGAATGGCTTTTGAAAATACTGCCAGCAAGATAAGTTGCATTCGTATACTTCACAGCTTATGGATTTTTCTAAAGTATTCTTATTTAATCTTAATAACTTTCATACTCGTTTTGCAGATCAAAAAACTGACATTTGGCAGTGAAATGATTTGCCCAAGACCTAAAGACAGTAATGACAAGCTTATGCTCAAACCTAAGTCATTTGCTTCCAAATTCTACGTGATTTTTTTTTCTCTGTGAACTAATGAAATAATGTAGGATGTAGCATGTGTCCTAAGGTGGAAAAGCTGGATAAAATAGCTTCTCTTTTCTTTATTTCATTATTTTAAAAAAATTGGGGGTGGGGGGAATCCCTGGGTGGCTCAGTTGTTCAGGGTGTGATCCTGGAGTCCCAGGATTGAGCCTCACGTCGGGCTCCCTGCATAGAGCCTGCTTCTCCCTCTGTGTCTCTGCCTCTCTCTCTCCCCGTCTCTCATGAATAAATAAAAAAAATCTTAAAAAAATTTTTTTTTTTTTTTGCTACATGCATCTAGGGAATCTATCTCATTGGAAATCTTACTAATTTATCACTGTCCTTTTGCCACTTCTTAAGTTAAAAATGAAGATCAGTCATTTTTTTTAACATTTCAACTAATTGTTATTGTTGCAATAAAACATAAATGTACCTTCTTGTTCTCTAGTACTGCAGATCAACAAGGATGATGTAACTGCCCTACACTGTAAAGTGGTATGCCTTATCCAAAATGGAAGTTTCAAGGAAGCCTTGAATGTCATCAATACTCATACTAAAGTGTTGGCCAAGTAAGTGATTTAGTTAGTTGTTTGTGCAGTTATTAGAAATATGGCTACCATCGCTATAACCATTTCCATGTTTTTTTCCCTTCACTATGCAGTGATTTTTTAATCACTTTTTTCCATTTTTGCTTAGCAATAGTATCTTTGTTCTTTTCTGCCTTAGGGAGCCTTTTTCTTTACCTGTCTTTCCTTGGAACCACTAAGAAGCAGGTAAACTACTGAAGGATAAGGGGCATAATGAATTCTTGGAGGCCATAAGAACAACTCAGAAGCTTAATTTAAAAAGAAAAATAAAAAGGCAGAGGGGCTAGAACATGTAGGGTAGGAATAGATAAGTAGAACCTTTAGGATGGTGTGGCAATCTTAGCCTGATCTCTGTGCCTACCTCCTTTGAGAATTGTTGAGGTAGGATTTTAGGCCAAGATCGTTCAGTGTGAAAGTTCTTTAGCAGTCTTTAGAATATATAACATTTGTTGTTGTTCATCTTTTTCACTTACTTCACTTATTATTTCATGAAATGTGAATTTATATTCTAAATTGTTACTGTAATTTGATTTTTCTTTACAGTCATGCCTAAACCCCCGAAGAAATGTGTATAAAATAAAGTTTTTTTGCAGCATATTTACTCTTTTGTGAAATACTGGTTTATAAAGCAGTGTACAGTTGACCATTGAACATCTCAGGAGTTAGGGGCACCAATCCTCCACACAGTCGAAAATCTCTGTATAAGTTTCGACTCCTCAAACTGTACTGAGAGCCTACTATTGACTGGAGGCCTGACAGATGACATAAACAGTTGATAAACATATTTCTATATGCATTATGTATTGTATTAAAGTAAGCTAGAGGAAAGAAAATGATACTAAGAAAATCATAAGAAGGAGAAAATACATCTAAGGTAGTATATCATATTAAAAAAAACTACATAGAAGTGGACTCATGCAGTTCAAATCCATGCTCACAGGTCAACAACTATATAGTATGCTTTTTGTATAAGAAAAGGAGGATATAAGAATTTATATGTGGGGGCACCTGGGTAGCTCTGTGGTTGAGCATCTGCCTTTGGCTCAGGCGGTGATCCCAGGATCCTGGTATCGAGTGCCACATCAGGCTCCCTGCAGGGAGCCTGCTTCTCCCTCTGCCTGTGCCTCTGCCTCTTTCCCTGTGTCTCTCATGAATAAATAAATAAAATCTTTAAAAAAAATTTATCTGTGTATTTTCCTGTATTTGCAAAAATAAACATTAGCTGGAGAAACTGAATAAAAATAGTCATTTGTAGGAGGTAAAGGGGAGCGGGGTAGATGTGAATAACAATGGGAGTAAAACTTAGTGTTCTGTGTCTTTTTGATTTTGGAGTAGTTTGAGCCATATTTATACAGATAGATTGAAAATCATTTAAACCTTTACTGAAAAGGGATACCTGGGTGACTCAGTCTGTTAGTATCTGCCTTCGGCTCAGGTCATGTTCCCAGGGTCCTAGAATCAAGTCTCCCTGTCGAGCTCCCTGCCAGGTGGGGAGTCTGCCTCTAAGTCTCCTTCTGCTCCTCCTTCTGCTTGTGTGCGCATGTGCTTTCTCTCTTTCTCTCTCAAATAAATAAACTATTTTTTAACAAACCCACTTTACTAAAAATAAAAGAAGTAAAAGGGATGCTGCTTTCTAGTAAACATGTTTATACTACCATATGTTGAATTTTGGTCATTTTGTGACATAGGTAGATTTGCAAATAATTTTTAGGCTAGTAAATAAAAGGTATTGTCATTTTGCTTAATAAATATTTTTCCTCATGAATTATGGTTAAAACTCTAAAATGAGTATCAACTGTCACATTAATGTAGATGAGTTAAGTCAGTATAAACAGGTAGTGATTTTGTAGTTGTGCGTTTACCAGTAGTTTGGCTAGTTTCAAGTACTATGTTTTTTTAAGATCTTAGTTACCTTTTCTTTGCTATTCATTTGATTCTTGAACACATTTAAAGCAGCTTTATATGGCTTATTATTTGATTAGTAGATTTAAGAAACTTCTGTAATAACCCATTTAAAATAGTGTTCAAGGGATCCCTGGGTGGCGCCGCAGTTTGGCGCCTGCCTTTGGCCCAGGGCGCGATCCTGGAGACCCTGGATCGAGTCCCACGTCGGGCTCCTGGTGCATGGAGCCTGCTTCTCCCTCTGCCTGTGTCTCTGCCTCTCTCTCTCTCTGTGTGTGACTATCATAAATAAAAAAATAAAAAAAATTAAAATAGTATTCAAGTGTCTGGCTGGCTCAGTCGGTGAAGCACACAACTCTTGATCTCGGGGTTGTGAGTTCGAGTCCCACGTTGGGTGAGGAGATTACTGAAAAACAAAACCTTGAAAACAATAAAATAGTGTTCAGGTTGTTTTTGTATCTAAGACAATTAGTTATTTAGCTGATTCATTATTTCATTCTTAAATGTTTGTTTCAAAAGTCCAATAATTTTAAGACTATCCAAAAAAGCAAGAGAAACAAGGGAAATGGATGTAATATTTTCTCTGCCACTTGTGAACTAATTTTCAGGCCTTGCTAAACTTTGTCACTTTCCTTATCTTGTTAATGGAGGTTAAATGACTTAATATAGGTCAGGTACTTACAGCAGCATCCAGCATATAGTGTGTGCTCTGCAGTGTTAGCTAATGATCAGATACTGGTTTTTTTCTTTTGCAGTAACTCGCTTTCTTTTGAGAAGGCATATTGTGAGTACAGGCTGAACAGAATTGAGAATGCCTTGAAGACAATAGAAAGTGCCAATCAGCAGACAGACAAACTAAAGGAGCTTTATGGACAAGTGGTAATTACTGCTTTAAAATACCTGTTGACAATCATCCTCAGTAAGCATGACTGTACCTATAAGGAGCAGGGATGAGGAACCTCAGCCCATCCTGATGCTCCACAAAACTTGCCATCAAACCAATTCTTGAGGTTTGGACATATTCCCTCTTCTTGATCTTCACACAAACAGTTGCATATGTAGTATTCTGTGAATAAATTACTCCTTCAGGGTAATTAGAAACTTAAAAACATCCTATGAAATTTTGACTTTTTAGTTGGAAAGATGAAGGCCAGTGGGTTATATTTACACAGTTTTGAAATTGTATTTCTTTCTAGTTTTAAACACATTTTGTTTAAGGTTAAAATAAATAATGATAAGAATTTGGATGACTTCAGCTAGTTTGAAATCCGTAAAAATAGTTTATTCTGAAAGAGTTTGAGGCATATAAGTAAGCCTAAGGTAAAAATAGAGCTATTAATGATGAGAGTACAGAAATGTTTTATTAGAACTAGCAAAACCCTCTCAAAGATTTTTAAAATGTCAGTAAGAGCAATTAATGAATTAAATGTATTGTTCTCAAGAGATAGTAGGAGTTTTAACAATACATACTGGTTGGAGAAAGATTTGAACAAATTCATGGATTATAAGTTTATAAAGAACTTTTAAAGTAAGCTGGGGAAATTTAGGGTAAATTCCAAATTTAAGGCAAATTTTGAGATTGATGAAGGGTACCAGTCCCTGTCATATATAGCTGACTTGACGTAATATACCAAGAGTGACAGTTCTTACTGCCCTTTGAGAACAACTTGAATGAAATAAGCAGGAATTATGTTTTGTGTACTTGATACTAACCCTATACTAGCTGGTTTCTGGGAAAGAGAAAATAAGATTAAATACTGCAAACTCCTAGGAAATATTAAGTCCTTTTGTTAACATCTAGTTTTGTTCCCGTTCACTGGGGCTTAATAATCATTTTATGGATAGGAAAATTTTTTCATTGTAAGTCAGATTTAGGGCAGCCCGGGTGGCTAAGCCATTTAGCACCGCCTTCAGCCCAGGGCGTGATCCTGACCCATCCCTGCTTCTACCTCTGCCTGTGTCTCTGCCTGTCTCTCTCTCTCTCTGTGTCTCTCATGAATAAATAAATAAATCTTAAAAAAAAAAAAAAAAACTCAGGTTTAGCTAACAGCATGATTTCTTTGGAAAGATTTTCTTTCACAACTCACGGCACTTACCTAATCTAAAAAAGGAGGTAAATACAATGACTTTTCTATCTGAATCATGACCACAAATCCAGTGGAGATTCATTTATTGCAAGTTTTTGAAAGTATTAGTAGCACACAGAACTAATTGAAAATTTGTAAAGAAAAAACTGTTGATTGCCCATATCATGCTGAATTAGATTTCCTACTTAGTGATTCAAAAAAGGGTTTGTATGATGTCTTCTCCTCTGATCTTTTACTTGCTATCTTTCTCCCTAGTTATACCGGTTAGAACGCTATGATGAATGCTTAGCAGTATATAGAGATCTCGTCCGAAACTCCCAAGATGATTATGATGAAGAGAGAAAGACAAACCTTTCAGCAGTTGTTGCAGCTCAAAGCAATTGGGAAAAGGTGGTTCCAGTGAGTATCTCTGTATATCCGCACAGCTATAAAACAGTATTCTTGTCTAGTGTCTGACTGGTATTTTGCTCCATGACAGGAAAACTTGGGCCTCCAAGAAGGCACACATGAACTGTGCTACAATGCTGCATGTGCACTGATAGGACAAGGCCAGCTGAGCCAGGCAATGAAAATCCTACAAAAAGCTGAAGGTTGGAAGTTTATTAAAATTCTGTGTAATTGTAATGTGCATATAGCTTAAAACAGTATTTCCAAAAACTGCATTTGATTTTTGTGAGGTTTATTAACAGAAATTACTGATTCAGTGGGAATTTCTCACAATTCATCTCATCTTTCTCTTAGCATTTTAACATGTCTCTCCCCTATTTCTATCTAATCCCTAAGCCAGAGTACTTGTCCATTTTCATCCACACCAGACCTTAATTTTTTTTTTAATTTTTATTTATTTATGATAGGCACACAGTGAGAGAGAGAGAGGCAGACACACAGGCAGAGGGAGAAGCAGGCTCCATGCACCGGGAGCCCGACGCGGGACTCGATCCCGGGCCTCCAGGATCGCACCCCGGGCCAAAGGCAGGCGCCAAACCACTGCGCCACCCAGGGATCCCCAGACCTTAATTTTTTGAAGGTTTTTTAATAAGTTGCTATGAATATTAAATATAAATTGAGTTAATGTCAAGCATTTACAGCAGCACAGGGCATATAATATAAGCATCTAATAAATATTGGTAATTATTATTAAACTGGTACTCAAATATAGTGATAATTTGCTGTGCCTATGTGTGTATGTGCATGCATACACATAAATTATTTATATTGACAACACTATTCAAGCACAGTTTAACTCCATATAGTATGTTTTCATATACAACATTTACATGCTTTGAAGCTTTTAATTAAGAAAAAAGAAAAATAGGGATCCCTGGGTGGCGCAGCGGTTTGGCGCCTGCCTTTGGCCCGGGGCGCGATCCTGGAGACCCGGGATCGAATCCCACATCAGGTTCCAGGTGCGTGGAGCCTGCTTCTCCCTCTGCCTATGTCTCTGCCTCTCTCTCTCTCTCTCTGTGACTATCATAAATAAATAAAAATTAAAAAATAAAATAAAAAGAAAAATAGTCTTATTAGCTTATGTCTGGTTTTAACTCTAAGAACATATAAACTTTTCATCTGCATACATATTTCCCTGGAATACAGGGATATAGTGATATAGGGACTGTGGTGATGGTGAGGAGGAAAAAAAGGTGAAGCAGGGTCAATTCTAAATGTTGAAGGTTAAAATAAAAACAAGTTAGGGCAGCCCAGGTGGCTCAGCGGTTTAGCGCCGTCTTCAGTCCAGGATCACATGTAGGATGTGATCCTGGAGACTCAGGATCCAGTCCCACATCAGGTTCCTTGCATGGAGCCTGCTTCTCCCTCTGTCTGTGTCTCTGCCTCTCTCTATCTCTGTGTGTGTGTCTCATGAATAAATAAATAAAATCTTTTTAAAAAAAGAAAGAAGTTAGAGCATTGTGAGAAGAAAAATATGTTTGAGAATTATAATAGCTTGATTATACCCAGTGTTGACAGTAATATGGAAAAGGACACTCTTATACACAGAAGTTTTGAGTATAAAAGTAATACCAACTTTACATTGGGCAGTTTGGTGATGTGTGGCATATTTTAAAATTTGCATACCCTTTGATCCAAGGATTTCATTTTAAGGAAATAAAGTAATTAATAATTAGATAAATGAAATTAATTGTAAGGAAATACTTAAATTCATATATATTTTTATGAATGGTAATTAAAGGGATGGTCATAAGAAAAAAATTGGAAACATCATGAGTTTCTGCCCTATAAGAGAATTGGCTAAGTTTTGGCATTACCACAAAATAGATTGCCATACAGTCATTTAAAATAAAAATGTAGATCTAGGGGCTCCTGGGTGGCTCAGTTGGTTAAGGGTCCTATTCTTGGTTTTGGCTCAGATCATGATCTCATGGTTTGTGGGATCCAGCCCTGCATTGGGCTCCATACCTAGCGAGGAGTCTGCTTCTCTCCTCCCTTTCTCCTTCCCTCCCTCCCTCCCTGTCTCTTTCTGAAATAAATAAATCTTTTTTTTTTTTAAAAAAAGAGAGCCTTGATTAAAAATATAATAATAATGTAGATCTATATTTATTATAACATTAAGATGTCCAAAATATATTAAATGGAGAAGAGAGGCTTCATGGCACTTTCATTTCTAAAGCAAGTGTGCATTTGCATTTAAAAATAGTAATGGAAATGCTAACAGTGGTTATCTCTTGATGGTGGGATTATTGTCTTTATTTTACTACTTTTTTGTCATTGAGTTTTTGCAATCAACATTTTATTTTATTTATTTATTCATGAGAGAGGCAGAGATTACAAATGAAAGAAAAATGCCAGAGAACTAGAATGGTCAGGGACTAGAAGTATTTATGTAACATAATTGATGCTAATAATTTCCAAATTTGCTTATTATTAAAATTGTCTTGAGATCTTCTGCCCAAAAATTTAATTCTTTTTTTTTTTTTTTTTAAGATTTTATTCATGAGAGAAACAGAGAGAGAGGCAGAGACATAGGCAGAGGGAGAAGCAGGCTGCATGCTGGGAGCCCAGTGTGGGACTCCATCCTGGAACTCCAGGATTGCACCCTGGGCCAAAGGCAGGCGCTAAACTGCTGAGCCACCCTGGCGTCCCAAGAATTTAATTCTTACTTCTCAGAATGGTGAAAAAAATGGGAATTACCCTGCAATATTAATTTTAAAATCATTTTTTCCTATAGATCTTTGCCGCCGTTCATTATCAGAAGATTCTGTAAGTATTCTACTGTTGTTAAACCCAAATTTTACACTTCTAATATAAATTTATAGGGTGTTATTTATTGACTTGTTGAGATAGATGATGATTTATTAAATGTAAATCATAGTAAAAATCCTCTTGATCCTTATTTGATGGAGTCTCAGGCTGGGAAATTACAATACCAGAATTTTTATATGCCTTATACATTTTATTTTATATTAATATAAATCTATTCTCTAATTTAGATGTACAGCTCAGGTCTTTGAATATGGGTCCTTTCATAGAATTTCATGCATTTTTCTTAAATGAACCACATAATACAGCAGTCTTGATTTCCAATTGCCTTAAAGACACTTGTGAAGTAGTGTCATTACAAAATCCTTATACTTGTTATCCTTTCACCAATATTTTATTGTTTTCTGGCTCACACCTGTTTACACAGTAATTTACTTTTGGAATCACCTTTATCTGATTCCCAAATTTTAACAAACTGACTCTAAGGGAAGTTTTCTGAAAATTTATGTTGTCTATAAGATTATATATCTTTTGAATGTTTGGAATACTTGATAGATATGGAGATCAATTTTTGGAGCATTTACAAGGGAAAAAAGTTTCTTTTTCTACTTAGGATGGGACTGAGGAAGACCCACAGACAGAACTGGCCATCATTCATGGGCAGATGGCTTATATTCTGCAGCTTCAAGGTCGTACAGAGGAGGCGTTGCAACTTTATAATCAGATAATAAAACTAAAGTAAGTTATTAATACGAAGTGCCTTTTATAGGGGATGAAGTCTCTTTTTAAAGGTTTGTTTCTTTTTGACTGTTGCTTATTGTTCACAGGCCAACAGATGTGGGATTGCTAGCAGTGATTGCAAATAACATCATTACTATTAACAAGGTATGGGATATCCATGGCTTTCTTACATTTTACATTGAAAACATATTACCTCCATTTCTTTCTAGGTTGACTTCTTTTTTCCCTGACACAGTCCAATTGTAGCAAAATCACAGTAATAATTTAACTTTCATAATGATGATTCTATAAGCTATGTTCAAGTAATAAAACTTTTTTGCAGTTAGAGGCTCGACTATCTTACCCTTTTCCCAGTTTCTGATAATATCGAGAATCTATATATTGAAAAATAAATGTGGACTTCTAAACTAAGCATGTGTATGTTTTAAGTGTCTTTTTCATCTAGTGATCCTGAATACAAGTTTCCTATATATAATTTTTTTCTTTCCAGTGGTTTTCATTTTGGGGGAGGGGAGACATGGACAGATTCTTTCTCTACCCACCTCCAAACCACATATAAAATATTACAAGTATGTATATAAATGATCCTAAAGAATACTATACTAGTAAAATTAACCAACATTTAGAACATTGTTTTAATGGAAGAACATCTGAAGTTCAGATTTGAAAATTCAATTCAGTAGAAAATAAGAAAAGTTAACATTTGATTTCTTTTGATAAGCTGTGTGATTTTTCAAGTGCCATCTTATTTCATCTTCTGAATTATATTTTTAGGTGGTAGTACTTACCTCTAATTTGTAGGAATATAATCTGAAGCTGGAAGGAGTTAAGTAATTTATATAAAGTCACAGCCTGTTAGACGTAGAACTTTGATTCAGATTCTAGTCTCTGACTCCTTCATGGCACCTCTCTCCTCTTACAGCAGAAATTCAGAGGGTCCCCAGAGATCAGATAATAGCATTAGAGACTAGTAGTTATAGGATGTTGCAGGCCATTGGCATAATTTAGTTTTCCAAAAAATTGATTCTGGTGTTTAAATCTTAGCAGCATTATATACCTGCATGGGTTTATGAATTATTTGAAATGCGGGCAGCCCCGGTGGCGCAGTGGTTTAGCGCCGCCTGCAGCCCAGGGCGTGATCCTGGAGACCCTGGATGGAGTCCCACGTCGGGGCTCCCTGCATGGAGCCTGCTTCTCCCTCTGCCTGTGTCTCTGTCTCTATGAATAAATAAATAAAATC
Source organism: Nyctereutes procyonoides (assembly GCF_905146905.1). Lineage (NCBI taxonomy): Eukaryota > Metazoa > Chordata > Mammalia > Carnivora > Canidae > Nyctereutes > Nyctereutes procyonoides. The sequence continues at coordinate 6,441,719 of NW_026575021.1, read as the reverse complement.
TTTAAAAAAAAATGAATTATTTGAAATGCCAGTGAGGATAAATTCTTTTTACCTGATAAAATTATGGGAAGGACAGCATGCGAAACACAAAATATCTTAATCTTTTGTAATTATATACAGAAATTTTTTTAGTTAACGGACTTTTTATTCAAAATAGTGCTGAATGCAATAGATAATGCAAAAGAAATATGAAACTCAATCATTACATCATTTAAAAATCACATAAATAATCAAATAAATGTACATGGTTTAAAAAATGTACATGGTTAAATTTTTTACTTTTTAACTGCCATTATTGATGAAAGAAAAGATCTCTGGGCTGGCAAATTTGTAGCTCACCCTTGAAGAAGGGTTACAGTTTGAAGGTATAAACAGCATAAGCAAGTGAACATATGGAGAAATACTTATGACTTGTGGAAAGAAAGTGAGAAAATAGAAGTTAGAGGATACATGTATGCTAGCTATTTAAAAACTTTTTAAAGTTACATTAAATGATGCCATGGTATGGGAGGCCTTGAAAAATCAAATTTTTGAATAAAAGCTGAAGTTTAAGAGAAGATAGCAAAGTTTAAAAGAAGTCTGGTAGTGGCATGGATGATGAAGTATTAAAATACAGAGGAGAACCAACTAGAAATCTGGTTTCTTAAGAATTGATTTATATGAAAGTCAGTTTCCTCCTGTACATTAAAATAAATTTACATTGGTTTGGAGCTTCACACTCAGGAAAAGTGATACCTATTTTAGATTCCTTCGTCTTCAAACTAGTAGAAGGGCTGGTTTAAAAAGCATGGGGTATCACTTATTTGCAAATAAATATGGTATTTAACAAAGCTAGAATGCTGTGCACACAGTAGACATTCAGATGCTCCGTTTGTCCTCAAGATGCATGTAATTTGTCTTCCTAGAAAAGTAAGTGACGTTCTATAATTCTAACAAGACTTTTTAAAGGCAGATAACACTGTTTGCTGCACACAGAAGTTTGAGAAATTGAGCTTCTGCTTAGGTGAGAAGGACCTTAAGGAAAAGAAAAAAGAAAAACAGCTATGTTACATTTGCATTTTTTACTAAAAATGGTTTCAAAAGAGTTGTGAACTTATTTCTGAATTTTAATGATTTGTTTACATAATGACTGTTTGAAAGAGGAAAGAATTTCCTCATTTGTCATATGAATTTTAATGGGCATAGTTTGTAGATTGCAGATTTCTTTGTATCTTTGTAGTCCTAATTTCCACTGTAAAATTCATTCTGTCTGTGAGTACTTTTCTTCAAAATTCAAAACAAGCAGTTAATAGTGGAAGAATAAATCAAAAGAAAACTAAGAACCCAAGACAAATTTATATGCGTCTCAGGGGTTTAAACAACCTAACCAGGTAGATGCATATCTTCCAAGCTTTTTTGTGTACAAAATAACTAAATGGAAGATGGATAAAGCCCTCAAGTGTTAAGAGTTGAAGTCTGAGATTGTTGTTAATAGCAGATGAACTTTTCTTTGTCAGGACCAAAATGTCTTTGACTCCAAGAAGAAAGTGAAATTAACCAACGCAGAAGGAGTAGAGTTTAAGCTTTCTAAGAAACAACTGCAAGCTATAGAATTTAACAAAGCTTTACTTGCTATGTACACAAATCAGGTAGGTAACAAACCTCTCATTGCCCTAGCTAAACCTTTTGGAGTATGGTATAAGGCATAATGGATGTATCAGTACAATCTATGTATACTTCTTGTCTTACACCGGTGTATTTTTTGGAATGTCCTATATCGTAGATTTTATTTATTAAACAAGCAATTTGCCCAATTCTTTGTAAAGTCTACAGCTGGAAGAGAATACTATTCATACTTGTAAATGAGGTACTGTTCTCATTATCCTGTTTCTAATGTCTGAATTAAAGTGGAAATGACCAAAGATGTTGACTGTGATTATAGGTTAAGATTTGTCTTTCGTTTTAGTTTGTACATAATTACTCAAGTTACAAATGCTAAAGAGGTCAATTCTAATATACATTAATTCTATAAAGATTTCAAACTCTTCCATAGCAGAGGTTTTCAGTGGGAGAGTGAAAGGCAGCAACATTTTTATTATTTAGAACTAAGCCAGGTTATTTTTGAATACTTTAGCAAGAAATACCTATGCATTTTGTTGCTTTTAAGCACAGGCTGATACTTGTATTTTCTTTTTTTAAACAAAACTGTGGAATATAAGCATCCAAATTAATATTTAGAACTAGTCCTTTCCAGGGTGCTGGATGCTGAATTGGTTACATGTCCAACTCTTAATTTCAGCTCAGGTCATGAGCTCAGAGTTGTGAGATCGAGCCCAGTGTTGGGCGTCAGGCTCCAAGCTGGGCATGGAACCTGCTTAAGATTCTCTCTCATCTTCTGCACACTCCCTCACCCTGCCCTGAGAACTAGTTCTTTCCTAAATGCTTTTGTAACTCCTAGCTTAAATTTAGTAAATGGAAATCTTTTCTTATGGGAAAAAAATTGAGAATAGATCATAGAAACCACTTCTTTTACCCCAGATAGTTCTTCACTTACTATTGTCTTTCAGCTGAGTTCCTTCCTTTTCCACCCCCATCCTTGTCTTTTTGGTCATTCACTTCATTTCATTGATTTAATTAACCAGCTTATTTTTGTTGCCGGGGGGCGGGTGGAATGCTATTTTCTAGGCAGAACAGTGCCGCAAAATATCTGCCAGTTTACAGTCCCAAAGTCCTGAGCATCTCCTGCCTGTATTAATCCAAGCTGCCCAGCTCTGCCGTGAAAAGCAGCACACAAAAGCAATAGAACTGCTTCAGGTAAAGGAATTATTTGAATTTTTCAGGAAGTGTTATGTAGTAGCATCCTTGTTTCATTTTCATTATAGTAACCTGCAAACTTGTAAATAAACAGGAAAACTAATAGGTAACGTACCACTAGACAAATTCCAAATGTCACTTGGTTAATTCCTGAGCTACAGCTTTGTTTTATGTAAGTTTGCATTATGGGGCACCTGAGTTGAGTGTTCAACTCTTGATCTCAGCTCAGTTCTTGATTTCAGGATGGTGAGTTCAGGCCCTGTGTTGGGCTCCACATTGTGCCTGGAGCCTACTTAAAAAAAAAAAAAAAGTTTGTATTAGTAAATGGTTGCAGTAAACCCTGAAGAATGCTTTTCACTTGGAGATCAATTTAGCATGAGTTAGTTTGTTTTAGGTTTATAATGTCAGAATATGCTTAACTTCTTTTTTCAATAATGTATTTTCCAATGAATCCTAATCCAAAACCTCAATTACAGAGATAGTGACTTGGTTTTTATCCTAAATCAGCTGTTAACATTACATGTTTGAAATTCCTGAGGGTACTGTACCCTGGAAAGTTGAACATGATAAAATTAGGACTATCCTGAAGGGCAAAGTTGCCTAGCAAGAATTCTCAGTAAGGAGACAGCATCTGAGTATCTTATTTAAACAGACAAAACTGTGTAATAATATTAATTATTATTTCTCTATTAATGACTTCCTGGAACTTGATATTATTACACTTCCAGAGCATAATTTTAAAAAATGGATATCAAATAAAATTTTTCCAGAATTGAAATTTTGACCTGAAACTAGAACTTTAATTTTTAAAACTGGATTTTAAATTTTATGTAGAAATGATCATTGAAATGTGTGCAGTTATGTAAATTGAGATTTTTCTTTTCTCCAACTAAAAACACTTTAGGAATTTTCAGATCAGCATCCAGAAAATGCAGCTGAAATTAAGCTGACCATGGCACAGCTGAAAATTTCCCAAGGTATTAATACTTATTTCATCATGGTTAAAATATTTAATGGAAACATGGTTGAAATGTTTCTGAAGTAGTTGTGAGTTATGTGGTTTTAAAAAATTTGCATAATGATGAAGCATAATCATTGCTGTTTCAAACAGCTTTTGCTCAGGTTATTCTTAAATTTTTGGAACAATTCTCAATCTCTGCCTTGAAAGTAATTAGAAGCAAAGAAATCCTAAGTTTCAAAAGACCATACTTAAACTTCGTGGATATGTTAAATGTAGAAATGCTCATTATCTGTCACTTGAAAGTATTTGCATGAAAGAAGGGTTACTTTGCTTTTAGTTTTCTTAGCCGATTATACTTTGTTTATAGTTTATGACCCATATCCTGGGGAGAAGAGGCAGGGAAAACTGACATTTTTTAATCCTACAGAAAACTTGACTAGTATTTTTTGTCTGTGATTTGAACCAGCCTTGAATGATTATCTAGAGCTGTATTGTCTGTATTTGGTGACCACCATTCACATGTAGCTATTTTAGGTTTAAAATTAAATGAAATTTTAAAAATCAATTCTTCATTTGTGGTAGCCACATTTCAGAGGCTTCATAACCACATGTGGCTAGTTGAACAACATAGATAAAGACATTTCTATCATAAAAAGTTCTGTCTCTGGCATAGACCACGCATTCTCGATACAGGGGTGGGTTGGGTATCATTTGTTTGGGGGGTGGCCAAAAAAATTACAGATATTATAATGGCTAAAATGAAAATTCCACGGGTAAAGATGAGAATAGTTGACAACTAGAGGGAAAAAAAAAGTCTTACAAGATTCCCTTAGTGTTTAGTAATAAAAACAAAGTTGAGAAACATTGTTGGTCTTGGTACCTGGCTGGCTTAGTTGGTAGAGCATGCAACTCTTGATCTCAGGTTTGTGAGTTTGAGCCCCAGAGCATAAAGAGAACTTAAATAAAAAAGAAAGAAAGAAACATTGTTGTTCCCCGTTATCTATTCTTACATTTCCTTACCTTCCTCCCTTATTTCTTTTTCCTTTTCCCACTTCTCCTTTTTCTTGCTTATCCCCTTATTTTCTTTCCTTATCCAGTTTTCAGTTTATTTTTGAGAGGATTATTTATCATACTAAAATTACTAAGAAAGAGCTGTCATTGATTTCTATTTTGTTTTTAAAGATTCTGAAAGGTTACATTATTGATATTTACAATGAGTAGAAAGTATTTTAACACAGTAGGAAATTTTCTTTTCTTTTTTTTTTTTTTTAAATGACAGTAATTTGCAATTTATTCCTTGTAAAGTAGCTGGGTGCAGAAGGGCTGCTGGGTGAATGTATTTCATCACTTGACATTTATTCTGCTAGTTGATCTTTTTTTTTTTTTTTTTATAAATTAATTTTTATTGGTGTTCAATTAGTAGGAAATTTTCATTGCACTCATATGTGTAGTAACATGTTTCAAGGTCTTTAGGGTAGGATGTCCTTTAAGTTAGAATTTGAAAAATGTTGAAATAGAACTCAGCAGACTGGGTGGGAGTTGCGAGACTCCTTTCCTATAGCATCTCTGCCATTAACTTTCTTTGTGGGTATAAGCAAGGTATATAGTGTTTCTTAGGATTCATTTTCTTTATGTATGTGTAAGAAGAATAAATAGAGCACATTATCCCCAAGATCCCAAAGTTTGGGTATTTAGAGATATTACAAAATGTGACTTAAATTTCTTATTTTTTTATAATAATAATGCTTTCTTCTGTGTGATAATGATATTTTTAATCTCTCAAGGCAATATATCCAAAGCATGTCTAATATTGAGAAGCATAGAAGAGTTAAAGCATAAACCAGGCATGGTGAGTTTATAACCAAAATATTTTAAGACTAAAAAAGTAGTGGAATAATAGTCTATTGGTATGTTTAATGTTTCTTTGTATTTAATTTCTTTTTAATTCATACTGTAGAAGTAGTAGGTAAAATAGGTTACTTATCTGCTCTACATTTAATGGCATTTTGTGTTCTGCTTTCCATTGACTCATTATTTAGGCAAATATACCAAGTATTATTTAGGCCTCATATTATCACTAAAACCCAACCTTAAATAACCTAAGACCTATATAGGGAATTTCTTATCTTAATTATTGTATCATGTCTTCAGTGTGGTATCTTGAGTTAAAATAGTTTAGTGATAGTGGTGGCCAAACAATTTAGTTTTTGTTGTGTGATGATTCAAGCGTTGCAGGTTTAGACCACTGATAACAGCTATGAAAGCATCTATTTCTAAGTAGAGGCTAATGCTGTCATTGGTGGTATTTACATTTATCGAACAGGGACTTTTATTCATGTCTGTATCCTCTAACACAGCTTATTTACAGTTGGCTCTTAGTAAATGTGTAACAGTATTATGGTAGTGCTTTCTCTTTTGAAGTTTCATATTTAAAGATTGGACTACAGTTCTTCAGTATTAGAATCAAATATAGATGTTTCTGATATTTCATATCTGGCCTTTTATTACCTTTCAAGAAATTTATTCACTTCATCATTGTTAAATTTATTGGTATAAAAGTTATTCAGGTATTTCCTGTTTATCCCTTTAATATCTGTAGAACCTGTCTCATTCATGAAACTGTTTATTCAGGGCTTCTTTTTTGTTTTCTAATCAGTTTGGCCAGAGATTCATTAGTTTTATTGATTTTTCTCAAAGATCCAGCTTCTTGTTTCTGTTTCTTTCTGTCCTCATCTCATGTTGCTCCTCCCATTCTCACTCCATTCAAGCCACATGGGTCTCCCTGCTGCCCTTCCAACACACTAGCCAAGGTTTTCACTGGCTTTTTTGTAGCTCAGGCCAGATAGAACTTATCATGGAAGTTTACCCATGCTGATGTGTACCTCACTGATCATACATTGGATGTTGCAACAGTGTTTTAGTATATAAACTAATTTTCTAAGCACTCATTCTCAACTATTATACTTACCTTGCTATACACTAGTGGTCAACTGGCACTGGTTTAAGAGAAAAGTTATATTTTATAGATAACTACACTTTGGGAACCACTGTTATATATGGTATTTCTAGTGATTATGGTCTAGAAAGATAATAAATTTTATGATGAATTTGGTACTGGCAGAGAGCCTAACCTTTATATGCTTTTTTTTTTCCAGTTTTTTTTCATTTTCAAAAAACTTACTGTGGGAGAAAAGGGGGAACTTTATTCATTAATTTATACTTTTCACTGGTTAGGTATCTGCATTAGTGACCATGTACAGCCATGAAGAGGATATTGATAGTGCCATTGAGGTCTTCACACAAGCTATCCAGTGGTATCAAAACCATCAGGTAAACAAATGGAGTAAATGGTTATGAGGGCATGTTTTTACATGAAAATAAAAAGCTGCAGTAGTGAACTCAAGTTAAAAAAATTGAAGTATTCCAAGTTGCTGTTTAAAGAATGGAATACTGTTGGATTGTCAAATTAGTCTTTTAAGTATACCAGATCCAAGTAAATTTATTAGAAATAAGAATTATTTTAAAATGGAGGAAAAAAAGCTCAGTTATGGTTTTGAAGTCCTTTCTAGTTTGTTATGTTTGTGTATAATCTCAAAAAATAATAATACATGAGTGCATATAGGAGTGCTCATCTTTAGTGGCTAGAGAACTCATGGATGGTAGTAAGTGGTGGAACAATAAATACATGCAATAATTGTATCTCATGTTTCCATGGAATAGGAACATCTTCATTTTTTCCATTATAGGTCTTTATAAGTTGGCAATATCCAACTTATACATGCACACATGTGGCATTTATACTGTTGGCACTATTAGCAGTGTTGGGATATCAGTGTTTGGAGAAATACTGTATTGATTTTGAGAACTATGGTGACATATCTTTAAGATTTGATTATGAAAAAATATTTCTAGTTGTAGATAATCTAAAAAGAGATAGTGTTCCAAATTCATAAATTGGTCATCATTTGTATAATTTGTCTACCTCCCTCCCCATATGTTTTTGTGATTTTTGTTGTTTCATGCATTCAATAAAACTTTGAGGAATTTAATGGATAGGGCCATCTTAAAGATCTAATGAATATGGTAACTTCACGAACTTGGTAGATATCTACCTTAAAGATTTTTTTTCCTTTTATTGAACCTTTAGCCCAAATCTTCTGCTCATTTGTCCTTGATAAGAGAAGCTGCAAACTTCAAACTCAAATATGGGCGGAAGAAAGAGGCAATTAGTGACCTAGAACAGCTATGGAAGTAAGTTCTGAAAGGTAGAGATGTAAAAATGCAAATTTATTGCTGTTATTTGCACAAGGAATTATTTTGCTTGTTTATGTTACTTTTTCCAGTTTTATAAACTGTTCATTAACTTTCTTTCATTCTTTTTTTAGACAAAATCCAAAAGATATTCACACCCTGGCGCAGCTTATTTCTGCTTACTCACTTGTAGATCCTGAGAAGGCAAAAGCGTATCCTTTTGATTATTCTTCCAGACAGCTCCCAAGTAGTGTGCTAGATCCCTTCCAATACCTATTTTGGCCATGGCTTTTTCTGTTGTAAATTTCAACAGACGGAACACTTTTCTAACTAGTAAGAGCAAAAATTAGAATTTATTGATTAACATGACTGAAAAATACAGTAATAGATCCATCTTGGGGCACAGTTTGATTGTTCCAGAAGCAAAAATGAGGTCAACAGGATGCAGCTTATATCAGGTTCAAGTACAGCAGCAAAAAAGAAAAAAAGCATATTTTATTTGGGTAGTTGTGAAAGATTCTGAAATGTCTTTTTGATTGAACTCTCTTAGGTTGCATACCCATCTCAAACATTTACTAAAAATAAGAGATTCAGTGTCCTGATTGGCTGAGTTTGAATCATGTGCTACTTCAGTCAGGGTGTGCTCCCAAATGCAACGTGGAGTGGTAGATGCTAAGCAGCCACAAGTCAAAACCTTTGTAGTGAGCAAATCTATGTTTAATAGTTGTTTTGGAATATAGATTTTTATTAAGCCCCCATTTCAAAGCACAGCACCAACTTAAGGAATAAATGATTAGATTATGGCTCCTTTATTTAGATATATAATATATAATTGACTTTATCATCTGATTTGTTATTCTATAGAAGATTTAAGAATTTTTTTACTTTTGACAAAAGACATAAAGATTTTTTCTTTTGGCAGACATATATATGTGTATATATTGTGTTCCTGAACTCCTGTTTGATCCCAGCCTTAGTAAACACCTGCCCTCATCAGATAGTATGTCCCTAAAAGTAGATGTCGAGGCTCTTGAAAATTCTCCTGGTGCTACTTACATTCGGAAAAAGGGTGGAAAAGTTGCCGGAGATAGTCAACCAAAGGAACAAGGGTAATGTTTTCATTGTAACATTCACTAATGTGGACTTCAAATTACATAAGGAATGAAAAACACATTCTCTGAAAATACCTTGTGAATAAACTTTAGTCCCACTTGTTTCTTTTCCCCTTCTTTTTTGCTAAACCCAGTTAGTCCTCATCCTGTTTACCACCTCTCCCCATCCCACACCAAATTAACCTTTGGTATTGAGTGTATATCCTTCAGGATCTTTGTGATTACACACAAAGGTGATTTAGAAATACTTTCCTTGGATTGGTGTATTTTTTGTTTTTTTGCAGAAGAGGGTTATATTGTACTTACTGTTTTCCACCTTGCTTTCATTTACTAAGTCGTGGAGATTTCTCTCTCTCTCTCTCTCTCTCTCTCTCTCTATATATATATATATATATATATATATATATATATATATTTTTTTTTTTTTTTTTAAGATTTTAACTTATTAGAGAGAGCATGAACAGGAGGAGGGGTAGAGGGAAAAGCAAACTCACCACTCAGCCCAATGCCAGGCTCTATCCCAAGGCCCTGGGAGCATGACCTGAGTTGAAAGCAGATGCTTAACAGACTGAACCACCCAGGCGCCCCTTCTCCATATTCTTAGCATAGACATATTTCATTCTTTTTATGCATAGTATTCCATTAGCTGAATGTCCCTGCTTTATTTACCTGTAAGTGTTTATGTACATTTAGTACATCATCTAGTAATTCTATACCAGTTAAGATGAGGTTTATTTTGCTGATTTGGAGGAAAGATTAACTGGTTTCATTAACTTAAAAAAAGGTCAAATTCTGATTCTTATTCTCCCACCTGGCCATCTTAGAAATACAGTGGAGGCCTACTCAGTGAAATGTTTAAGATTCTATGAATAAAGACTTGGGATGAATAGAGAATGGAAGAAATGTAACCCTTCCCCAAATTTGTGGTTTTTATGGTTTTTCACTGTTTTCTCCTTTTTTGAATGCCTTTTGAAGTGTAAAATTTTTTCCTAACTTAAAAAAAATACATCAGCAATAGTATATGAGTAACTTCATTATGAACTCTGGTTAAAAAAACCATTGTCATCATCATAACAGATTTTTAAATGAAGAATTGGAGTCTCAAAGATACTACCTTGTTCCAAATTTCATTTCATCATATGAGTCTCACCCACTTCAAGCCTTATCAAGAAACCCAAAATAAAAAATTCAAGCCAAATCTTAAGGGGATTTTCAAATAATGCCTGTTTAAAGATTTCCTTTTCTTTTCCTTCCCTTCTTTCCTTCCTTCTTCCTTCTTTCCTTACTCTGTTCCTTCCTTAGAAAGGTTCCACGCTCAGCATGGAGCCCAGTATAGAACTTGAACTCATAACCCTGAAATCAAGACCTGAGCTAAGACCAAGAGTTGGGTACCTAACTGAATAACCATCCAGGGACTCCCTATTTAAATATTTTCAGTATTTTTTTTCCTTATCCAAAACAGAGTTGAGTAATTAGTAAGAATATAGTTCTTTTCTAATTTTTTAGTCTTCTCTTTTTCATTAGGCAATTATTAAGGCATTGACCTTTAGGCTTTTAAATCTCAGCATCTTATTTTCATTAGGCATTATTAAAGCCTTTTATGAGAACTTTTGGATACAAAGGCTTAATTTTTTTTGTTTTTGTGGGTTTTGTTTTTTTGTTTTTTTTTTTTTTTAAGATTTCATTTTAAGTAATCTTTATACCCAACATGGGGCTTGAAATCACAATGTTGAGATCAGGAGCCAGCCAGGCACCCCACAGGTTTAGTTTCTTTTGAAGATACACTGTGTTGTTGACAAAAAATAAGTCATGATCCTTGCCCTTTAAAGAACCTAAGTCTAGCTAAAAGAACCTAACTCTAGCAGAAGGAAATATTGTAGTAATTGCAATAAAGGTTGCGTGTTCTGTGATTGTGTGGGGCATAGAGGAGTACCCCAGAGAGTATAGTCCTTTCTGAGGACAGTCAGGGGTAGGAAATCACCTCATGGAAGAATGGAGGAGGGGGTAGTATTGACTCTTGAGAGGGATGAATTAGGCAAAGCGTGAGCAAGGGCAAAGGAGTAAGAAATGGCAAAGAAGCTTTGAGAAATTATAGACATGGCTGTAGAGTGATTTGTAGAGAGACAATTTAGATCATTGAATAATCTGGATGAAAGTTGAAGCTCTAAAATTAGATACTTGTGTTGTGCCTCTTACTCTTCAGGATATCCTGAAAGAAATTGCACAATTGAATGACTTGGTAGAATGAATTTTTTTTTTTAAGATTTTTTTTTTTAAAGACTTTATTCATGAGAGACACAGAGAGAGAGAGAGAGAGAGAGGCAGAGACACAGGCAGAGGGAGAAGCAGGCTCCATGCAGGGAGCCTGACTTGGTACTCAATTCCGGGTCTCCAGGATCAGGCCCTGGGCTGAAGGTGGCACTAAACCACTGAGCCACCCGGGCTGCCTGGTAGAATGAATTTTTGACAGATATTGTTGCTCTCATCTTTTTAGCTCACTGTTTCTTGTAGTTTCCATAGAGGTGAGGTATATCATGTATGATTATGTATAGAGATATTTTTTCGGTCTTTGTCTTATAGCCGTCAGAGTACTTAATTATTTTGAAGTGTTTTCTTGATTTCTTATGCTCCTTTTGGCACCCCTCCTTTTTTTGTTAGTGTACTTAATAAAGATTTTACTTAAGTTCAGTAAACTCACCAGGTTCAAGATTTGAAAGATAAAAACCTATAAAATTAAAGCTTCCTCTCATCCCTGTGTGCTCTCCTCTCTCTAAGGTCACAACCAATGTTGTCTCACATATGGTCCCAGAGATACTCTTTGCTATCTGCTCTCTAATTTTGCCAAACATGTAACTTAATGTAGTATTGTAGATTTTCATGCTTGTGCAGATTTCTTATCTTTTTACATAGACTTAATGTGTGGCCATGTAAATGGTATCTGTTTTCTGAAAACATAGTTAACCGTCTTTTTTTAAACCACTTTCCAAAAACTGTAGTTTGTGAAGTTTGATTAAGCTTAACCAGTATTAATATCCCAGCAAGTTTATAAACTTCGGTGAGACAGTGCCAAATCTTAAATGCCTTTATGATAAAGTGCCCAGCTCATTCTTTTGTACATGTTTAATGCTGTATAAATATTTTATGATGATGGTAATGATTTTTCTTTTTTTTTCTTTTTTTCTTTTTTCTTTTTTTTTGCAGACAGGGAGATTTGAAAAAGAAGAAGAAAAAAAAGAAGGGTAAAGATTTTTTTCCTTTTTTTATCTTTAGAGTTTACAAGATAAAAGCTTGAGTTTAGGCCAGTATAAAAATCTTCAGACCTAAAAATACTTCTCCTTTTCTGTCTTTGAATACTGACTTTTGTCTTGACTATAGCTAATACTTAGGGTTTTTTTTTTTTTTTTAACTTTAAAGCGTACAACTCTAGAGACTGATTGCCTGAATTCAGATTGTTGCTGTAATTACATTGCTCTTTTGCTGTGACTGTGAACAGATTACTTAATATTACCTGCCTGAATTTTTCATTTTTAAAATGGAATGTGTTATTATATTCCTCATAGGATTAAATGAGATACTGCATGTAAAAAGATCTCAGAATGATGCCTAGCACACAGTAAGCCTTTATACATTAGGGTGCTTTCAGCTACAAACTAAACTCCATCAAACTGGTTATTTATGAAAATGGCAGTGTAGAGGAAAGGTTAACTGATCTAGAAGTTGTATGTCTTTGTTTTTCTGTTTACAAAACTGAATCCCATTAGAATCATTGTTTGTTAAAAGGGTCAGGGCTTTTTATTTATTTATTTATTTTTTTTTTAAGATTTATTTTAGAGAGCACATGCTGGGTGGGATGTGGGATCGGAGGGAGAGGGCAGAGTCCCAAGTAGACTCCATGCTGAGTGCGGAGCTCAACACAGGGTTCAGTCTCAAGACCCCACGCTGAAACCAAAAGTGGGATGCTCAGTCAACTGCACCATCCAGGTGCCTCTGGAGCTTGTCATTTATATCCAACAGTTCAAAAAAGGCCTTTCTGCAGTTGTCATGTCTTTCCCAATAATCTCATGGGCCAGCATAGGTCATAGGTCAATGTCTAACATGAACCATTAACCAAGGGAATGCCATGCATTGATTAGCTTAGGCTGTGTTCTTAATTCCTGGCAAGAGTGGGTAGGATTACTGTGTTTGACTTCAGTTAGTCAGAAGTTATCCCCGGAGCCACCTACCTGTTCCTGAGTCTGGGAAATCTGTGGTATAAATCAGATTCATTCTTCCTGTCTCTTTCCTTCTTTCCTTCCTTTACTTTTTTTTTTAAGTAGGCTGCATGCCCAACGTGGGGCTCAGACTCACAAACCTGAGATTGAGTCACATGCTAAGTGATGTTTTTTTATGTATTAGTAATACTGCAAGGGAACAGCTGTTAACTATAGGTAGCAATAATCTGCAGTATCACTCTTTTCTTTCTTTTTTTTTTCCAGAAGAGTATTTTTTAAAACTTAGAAGTGATACATGCTCATTCTAAAAAACAAACAAAATCTCTATCTTATAAAATGGCATAAAGCATGTAAAATTTCTTACCCAAAAATTCATGCTCCCAGAAAATTACAATTTAACTTTTTTGTATACAGAAACTTTTTTTAAAAGAAGATTTTATTTATTTATTCATGAGAGACAGAGAGAGGCAAGAGATACAGGCAGAGGGAGAAGCAGACTCCTTACAGGGAGCCCGATGTGGGATCCGATCCTGGGCCTCCAGGATCATCACACCCTGGGCCAAAGGCAGTGCTAAACCGCTGAGCCACCCAGGCTGCCTTAGAAACATTTATTATACATGTACATGCTCAGTCAATAAAGGTTTTTACAAAATTGAATGAACAGTGTCTTCAGGGTAATTTATTTTATTTTAAAAGATTTTGCTTATTTATTCATGAGAGACACAGAGAGGCAGAGACATAGGCAGAGGGAGAAGCAAGCCCCCTGCGGGGAGCCCAATGTGGGACTTGATGCCAGGACCCTGGGATAATGACCTGAGCCGAAGGCAGATGCTCAACCACTAAGCCACCCAGGCATTCCAGGATAATTTGTTTTAATCTTCTACTTTAGATCATATTGCGCAGACATTTTTCCAAATTATTAAATATAGATGTACTTTTTAACCTATAGCTATAGCTTCCTATAGTGTGGGCATACTCTAAAGATTTATTTTAGAGAGTGCATGAGTAGGGGGAGGGGCAGAGAGAGAGAGAGAGAGAGAGAAGCAGACTCCCCACTCTGCATGGAACCTGATTTCGGGGCTCAATCCCATGACCCTTATTAAATCATGACCTGAGCCAACATCAAGAGTTGGACACTCAACCGCCTGAGCCACCTTATATGTAACTTTGTGTCTTATAGATATCTGCAGGATAAATTTCTGAAGGTATAAATTTTGACTGACACTGTCAAATCGCTCTCTACAAAGGCTGTACGTTACACCTCTGCCATAGTGTTTGAGTGTTTCTCACTATCCCATCAACACTATTACTGCTTTTAATATTTGTTAGTTTGATAGAATTTTATTACCTTTTTCATTTCTAATTAGGTAGAACATTTTTTCACATGATTAAGGACTTCTGTTTCTCCTGGCTTACCCTAATTACAGCAATGCTCATTTTCCTTTGCATTATTTATCTATTGATTTTCAAGATCTCCTTCTATATTAAGAATAGCAGTCCACCCGATTACATAGTATGCAAATTTTTTTGTTATTTCTCTTAAAAATGTATCTCTTATCAAGTGATATTAAACATTTTTTATATAGGGACACCTGACTGACTCAGAAGAGCATATGACTCTTGATCTTAGGGTTGTGAGTTTGGGCCTCACTTTGTAAAGATTACTTAAAAATAAATGAAACTTTAAAAAGGTTTTTTTTTTTTTTTAAGATTTTATTTATTTGAGAGAAAGTGCCTGAGCGATGAGTGGTTGGGTGGGTGCGAGGAGCAGCAGATTCCCCACTGAGCAGGTAGCCTGATGCAGGACTCAGTCCCAGGACCTTGGGATCATGACCTGGGCTGAGGGCAGACACTTAACTGACTGAACCACCCAGCCACCACACCCCGCCCTCCCCCCAGTTTTTTTTATTTTTTTTATTTTTATTTTTTTTTATTTTTATTTATTTATGATAGTCACAGAGAGAGAGAGAGAGAGAGGCAGAGACACAGGCAGAGGGAGAAGCAGGCTCTATGCACTGGGAGCCTGACAGACTCGATCCCGGGTCTCCAGGATCACACCCCGGGCCAAAGGCAGGCGCCAAACCACTGCGCCACCCAGGGATTCCTCCCCCCCCCCCCCAGTTTTTTTTAATAGATACATCTATAAAGTTTTCCTTTATGGCTTCTGAATTTTGTATCATGCTTATTAATAAGGCCTTTTCCTGTCTATATTATAAAACATTCTCAGATGAACTTATTTCAGTTTTAATGTTACTTATTCGCAGTCCAGGACACATTTTTTAAGCAAACTATCTTGAAAACATTACGGACATATCTCATTTCTTTATTGCTTGTTACACAGGAAAACTACCTAAAAATTATGACCCAAAGGTGACCCCAGATCCAGAAAGATGGCTACCAATGCGAGAACGTTCTTACTACCGGGGAAGAAAGAAGGGAAAAAAGAAGGATCAGATTGGAAAAGGGACCCAGGGAGCAACTGCAGGAGCTTCATCTGAACTGTAAGTCATTGCTCCTCAAAGAAGTCCCTCGGAGCATAGGTCAATTCTTTCTCAGATGGACTCAGGATCATTAGTAAGAATTTTTAAAATGTATTTTAGCTGTAAGGAATATAGTCAGATATCTTTATATATATAGTCAGATATCTTTAACAAATGTTTTGCGATGTTTATGTAAAAAATGTTTCTGGTTTGATTATATTGTTAATACTAGGATTGTAGAATTGTATTATAGATGTTAGGATTCTGGTGTCTTCAAAAGGAAGCTAAATACACGGAGTCATTCAACAGAATAAACAGATAAACAGATACTATAAATAAGATGACGAAAAAGAAGTATTAAGGATGTTACTGAATTCATTTTTACATTATAGGATTCTAAGTCATTTAAATTTTTTTCCTATGCTTTCTAAAAATTGGCATGAACCATATATTACTATTTCCTTAATTATAAAGCAGTTAAAATTGTATTCAAAAGAAAAAATTGAGGGGATCCCTGGGTGGCGCAGTGGTTTGGCGCCTGCCTTTGGCCCAGGGCGCGATCCTGGAGACCCAGGATCGAATCCCACATCGGGCTCCCAGTGCATGGAGCCTGCTTCTCCCTCTGCCTATGTCTCTGCCTCTCTCTCTCTCTCTCTCTCTGTGTGTGACTATCATAAATAATAATAAAAAAAGAAAGAAAAAATTGATAGCAAGTTGAAGAGCCCACTTTAAAAGAAATAGAGTATGTGTGGGAGATTGTTAGGAGTAGGAAGTGAAAGCCACGTATATACGTTTTTATAGCCTTTTCCTTTGTTGAATATATGAATGACCAACACTTTCCTGATCTGATGGTTTCAGGGATGCCAGTAAAACTGTGAGCAGCCCACCGACCTCCCCAAGACCTGGCAGTGCAGCAACAGCATCTGCATCTACAAGTAATATCATACCCCCAAGACACCAGAAACCTGCAGGGGCTCCAGCAACAAAAAAGAAACAGCAACAGAAAAAGAAGAAAGGTGGAAAAGGTGGCTGGTGATTAAAGCATTCTTGTTTTCAGGCTATTTTTAGTCTCACTGACACTAGGAACACAATAAAGGTAACACAGCAAGAAGCACAGAGCTACTTCCCTCTCCCATCCCCATGTTTTCATGAAATTATTTTCTTGCACATCCCCCAGGAAAACATCTTCCTCAAACTCTGCCTAGTCAGACTTGGCCTACTTTACCATCCAGCTTTGCACAGATGATAAGGACTCAGAATTGGGCATTTTTCCTCCTTGATCTCTGTTGCATTCTTTCTCTTTGTGTGCTGTGATCTGGTGTTTTTTTCAGTTTCACAAACAATGCATGTTATCCAGAGTTTCCTAGGATTTAAACAGAAACTACTTCTGTTTCAACTAGAGTCTGAAGATACTTGTTTCATATCAAATCCCACTTTAAATTATGTCTTAGGAGGCCTTAGGAGACTGAAAGTGGAATCTTCTGAGCATTCCAAATATCTGCTTAGAGATATCATGTGATAAAAAGGGACCTTATTACACACTGGTGTTCTTCACTTCATTATATGAATGACCACAGGAAAACTAAAGTAAATGTCACCAGTTTTAACCATACATCCTGTCATGTGACCCTAGAGTATGGGATACCGAATACACATACTATATAAATAGTAATGAAATGTGTGTGTGTGTCATATATACACACATATACACATATATATAAATTAGGACTCCTCTGCACCCCATTTTGTTTTCAGATTATGATAACATTATACTGATTTAGCATTAAAGAACTCAAGGAAAATGTAGCAGTGTTGCAAGAAGTTGACTCTTAGACCCAGTGTTCTGAGGTCAGATGGGTTTGGAGTGTCTCAATCAAAGATTTCATGGCCCTGTCAAGAGCATGAACTTCTGAGGTAGAGGGGAAACCCTCCAGAGTTCAATAGTGGGCATTATTAGAACTTAACAGAACTGTTCGCCCCATTAACAGATACTAAAATGACTTGCCTTCGTCATTTGGGGTACAACTATTCATTACCCTTCTCAAAGTAATGAAGTATTGTACATTCAGTCTGGTGTCAGTGTTGCTCTGGTCTTCTTGCTTGCAAGCCACTTTCCCATTGAACAGCTCTGAGAAAGACATGCTGGGATGCCCACCCTTGTTAGTATTCATTTTGTACTGCCCAAGATAGCATTGAATTTAGACTTTGAGTATTTCCTTGTGATCATATTACTTCATCCTTGTTAATAAAGTGCTGCTGTGTTGGACTCTGAACATATCTATCGAAACTTCTTCAAAGATATATTTTAAAAAGCTTTCCTCCTTTACAAGAGTAAGAAATGTGGTGCTGCCTTTCTGTTGAGCATAATCAGAATCTGCAGTAACATATAAATGAGACCCTCAGATATGAATGATTTATTATGGCATAATACTTTTTGAGAATTATCTTTTGGTAAGAGTGATATACTTAATCCTTCTGAATATATACCCCATTACAGGAATAATTGTTCATAAATTTGTTATTCAGGATTCCATTAAATTTCTGTGATGAAGGATAATCATTTTTGGGTTAACTGAGCTATAGAATTTTGGTGAAATACCCATCATTGAAAACTTTGACCCAAGGCACCAAGAGTGAAATACATTTCTCTATTTGGTCATTGTAATTGCTAGCCATTGTTATTACCAGTCATTACTAAGTAACTGAGACCTCAGTTTAAATAAGTCATAATTGTCAAATGAAGTATAAACATCTGCATTAATTTTCTAGTAACTATTTCTTTTGGACAGATCTTTAATCAATGACATATATACTTTGTGTATATATATGTGTGTGTGTGGGGGGGTTACATTTATAAAAGCCAATATGGATACATCTATTCACTGTGGTACATTTTAAAATAAAATATTCTAGCAGTGAGTATGGATTAAGGTGTTTTGGGTGTTGGCATCTTACTGGGGACTTACTTGGTAGACCTAAGAATTTTTTAGGCGGAATATCTAAAATTGCTTCTTGCCCCTCCTGCAGAGCTACAAAACTAATCTGATGGGACTAAGAGAAATTAGTTGTAACTTCACTGACAATTCGTGATGTTTATATGTGTCTATAAACAAATTGAGGAGTAAACAATTTTTAAGTTAGTATAAGCACAGCATTTTCAAGGCTGCTTGTAAACTGCTAAGCTTAAAAACTTAGATCACTCGAAAGTCTATTTGAACCGTGGATCTGATGAGGAAAGTCTGTTTATTGCATTAAGATAATTTCGTTAGATTGTGAAATATATTCTTGAGTGCAGTTTAACAAAATAATAAAAAGAACCATCCATACACTTAACCAGTTAAAGAAGTGTTACACCACCTTTGAAAAGCTCCGTGGGTACCTGACTTGAGAACATTGGGTGGTGACCATTTTGTTTAGCTGTAGTTTTAATACGCAGCATTACTAGGATCCGTGTTGCGGGCCGACTGCTGATTTAATCCCCAGGTAATCTTTGCTTAAGCTACATGTAGCGGGAATTTAAGATAAGGCAACCGTTCCAGTTTTCTCTTTCCTTAAGGTTCCTGGATAACAGCCTCTAGGCTCTCCTAATGGCGTTAACACTAGACGGAGGGCGGGAAGATAGCCAACGCTACTGGCCGGGAGAGGCGGGGAATCCTCTGGGACGCCCTGGACCTTGGCTCAAGGGCTCTTCCCGTGGGAGGCAGGTGGGCCGGCGGCTTTGGGATGATGTGGGAGAGGGGAGCCGCCGGGGCCTGGGCCGGCCTCGAAGGCCTGAGACACCGCGACCGACCCCAGGGATCGTGCCGTAGTGCGACCTCCCGAGGAAGTGTCGCCTTGGGCGCTTTTCCGTGCCCGGGAGGTGAGCCCCGCGGGGCCCTCCCGCCTTCCGGCGGCTGCCCCCGCCATTCCCGGGGTTCGCGCTTCCTCTAGCTCCGCCCCCGCCCCCGCCCCCGCCCCGCATTCGGAGAGCCTGCGGCGCCGCAGCCCCCCGCTAGCGGGCGGGAGATGCCCGGCGGCAGCCCTGGGAGGGGCCTCGCCGCGTAGTGACCGCGGGCTTGTCTACGCCGCGGGGCCCTACGTCTCCGCCCGCGTCCGCCGCGGGGTCACACCTGCCGGGACCCAGGGCCCGTCTCCCGCGCGCGGGCGCGCCCTCGAGGGAAGGGGGTTAGGGCGGTAAGGATGGAGAAGGGGAAGAAGAAGGGGAAGGAGCCGGAGAAAGAGAAAATTCGGGAAAAAGGAAAGGAGGAGAAAAAGAAGGAGGTGGAGAAGGAGAAAGTGAAGGGAAAAGAAAAGGAAAAGGGGAGAGAGAAAGGGAAGGAGGAGAAAAGTAACGGTAAAGGGGAGGAAAAGAGGAAAGGGCGGGAGACGGTGAAAGAGAAGGAGCAACCTAAGGGGACAACAGAGGAGACCGAGAAGGACAACGGCGCCTTGGCGAGGCCCCCGCTGGAGCCGCCGGTAAGGGACCGGCGCCCCGGCCGCGCGGGAGGGAAGCGGTGTCCCCGGAGGATGGCAGCGGCGGTGCCCGGCCAGCTCGGCCAGCTCGGCCCCCCGCCTGCCCCTCACCCCGCCCCCCGCCGCCCTCGGGCGCCCCGAACCCCCCCCCCAGCCCGAGGCGCACGCCCGCTCTGTCTGAGCCCCTTCCCGACACTGCGTCCCGGGTCACGGGCTCACGACCGGCAGGGTTCCGGGGTTCGTGCGCGCTGTGTTTTGGGGCCGGACCTCCTCCGGGGTCACTGCTTCCACTGTTTTTCGGACCAGCAGCGCCCAGAGGAATGGCCGCAAGGTTTCAGCGGAGACGTCTCGGAAACCAGGCCCCGCGATCACAAAAAGATACCTATTGTGCTACTTACACGAGGTGCCCAGAGCGGGCAGAATCGCGTGGAGTAGAACTGGTGGTTGCTGGAGGCTGAGGGTGGGGAGGGGGTGGGGGAGAAGGGGGGAATTAGTGACTACAGAGTTTCTTACAAGATGAAAAGTTAGGGAGATGGATGGGGGTGGTGGTTGCACAGCGTTGTGAATGTATCTAATACCACTGAATTGTATGCTTAATAATGAGTAAGATAGTAAATTTTGTACTATGTGTATTTTACCAGAGTTAAAAAATTGAGGGGGTGAAGGATAAAAAGGGAAAAAACGGACATTGTTTGGATCAACTTAATAGGCTTCTTGCTCCTGGTGTTCCTGAGCTCACAGCTGCTTTCAGGTTCTAAACAATTTGAATTATTAACTCCTATTTGATCTCTGATAAAACACAGATTATTATAGATCCAGGTGTCATTAAAAGAATGACTTTTGACAGGGAACATTGGTGTTCAAAATCACAAATTGTGTCAGGACTTTTGGCTTAACCATAATCCTAGTTTTTCTTAAGAGATGATAAACATGAGAAAATGTATTTTAGCCTGCGTGTTGCTAAAAAAATTAAGTAAAATGACAAACATCAGTGACTGTGGAATTTCTAGGATAGAGTAGGGACAGCCATGTGGTTGGAAAGAGTAAGGAACGGTTTTTACTCATATTTCATAGGATCTCAGATACCATTATTTTATCACCACTGAGAAAAAAACATGCTGCCAATCAAACTATGACATACTTGGGTAGCTCAGTTGGTTAAGCATCTGACTTAATTTTGGCTTGGGTCATGATCTCAGGATTCTGAGATCAAGTCCACCTGGGGCTCCCAGCTCAAGGGGAGTCTGCTTGAGATTCTCTCTCCCTCTCCCTCTGCCACTCCCTCCACCCTTGCTCTCACAAGTGCATTGTCTCTCTCCCTCTCTCTCTCTCTCTCTCTCTCTCTTTCTCTCTCTCAAAAATGACATACCATGAATTGTAAAATCCTCATTTCAGAGATGTTAAAATAGAGGGAAGAGTGCATCTTGGAGTTGATGAAATATGTTGGGGTAGCCTTGAGGGAGCCATTGGTGGAGACAGTAAGGAGGGCACAAGGTGTGGACCTTACAGCCATTTCTTGGGCCCACCTTTACTTTAAAGCATGCAATTTTAAATCATTCTATGAAGTATTCTCTGTCCATTAAGTCACTCTTCCTCACCATCACACTCGCAGAAGGACACTATAACATCTAGATGCAGATGGGAGGAAATGGGGATGGAGATAGGAAATAACTATAGAACTACCATTTGGTTTAAGAGGCATTAAGAACTCCAAAAACAAACATGTACTTTTTCTAATTCTGTTATTCATGAGACAGTTTTAATAAATCACGTTCTCTATATAAGACCCTATTAGACCAGACCTTCAAACGTCTTACTTTCACACAGATCTTATTTTCAAAAAAGAAAATGTGAGACAGTGAAAAAAAAAATCACTTTTTGCCAGAAACCCAGTCTAAGTCTCATGTCAGCATTTAGTGTTCAAGTATAAATGTAAATGATTATTGTTATTTCTAAACCAATGTCACTGAAGACAATTGTGTGTTTTGTGCATGAGAAACATCTTCAATAGGCAGTTTGGGAAGTAGAATTCTTTTTTCAAAGATTTTATTTATTCATTCATGAGATACAGAGAGAGGCAGAGACATAGGCAGAGGGAGAAGCAGGTTCCCCATGGGGAGCCCGACGTGGGACTTGATACAGGGACTCTGGGATCACAATCTGAGCCAAAGGCAGACATTCAACAACTAAGCCACCCAGGTTCCTGGGCAGTAGAATTTAATTCCTGTGGCAAATCTGACTAATGTATTGTTTGTTGGTCATTTGTTACTGTTCATATTAAATTTTGCACACTAAAAGCCACCTTTCTGAGCACTCTGAACTTTTCATACCAGCCCAGCTTTCTTGTCTCTCTCTTTTTTTTTTTTTTTTTGCTTTCTTGTCTCTCAATCACCTGTCATAAAAATTTCTAATTCTAGTATGTTGATGGAATGCTTCTTTTTAAAGCTTATGTCAAGTTCAACAGATTTAACATCAGGTTCTAAAATAAGTGTTCATTTGTGATTGGAACCGATTTAACAATTTCTATAACCTTAGCCCTTTTCATTTAATCATGATATTTATATTAAAAAAGTATACAAGGGGAATCTTGCCCTAAAATCTTTTAATCTAATTAGTGATCTAATTGGCAAAAGAAAACAGATCAATAACATGAGACCTTAGATGCTTACATGCTGAATGGCATAGTTAGTACTTGAACCTTAGAGGTCCCAAGATCCCAAACAAAAAACTAAATTCTGGTGCAATCCCCAGTGGATATAAACTCAAAAAGCAAAGTGAAGTCTGAAAATTGATCCTGTAATCTATGGTACCTCCTATGATATATATATATAGGCTATATATAAAGCATATGTTTGACTGATTATCACCTCTCTCGTTGGAGGATGGAGGGGTGTGGTATGATTAATACCACATAACTAATGGTTGATTATAAAATACAAACTGGATCTATTAAGTTTTTTTTAAGTGAGCTCTATGCCCAATGTGGGGCTTGAACTCATGACCCCAAAAGCAAGAGTCCCATGCTCTACTAACTGAGCTAGCCAGGTGCCCCTAGACATGTTAAATGTCTCATGAAGTTTTGCTCTGGTTTTGTGAAGTTTTGCTCTGGTTTACAATTCCAAAATTATTATTGGGTCCTAACACAGGCAAGCCCACTGCCAGGAGCCAGGAAAACAAGGCCCTGGTTGCATAGGTTTATTGATTTGCCTTTTGTTTTCACAGGAGAAGAATAAGCAGATCCTTGTGTTGGGCCTGGATGGAGCAGGAAAGACCAGTGTTCTCCACTCTCTAGCTTTAAACAGAGTCCAGCACAGTGTGGCACCCACCCAAGGTTTCAACGCAGTATGCATTAACACTGAAGATAGCCAAATGGAGTTCCTGGAGAGTAAGCCCTCCTTCTCATTAGTAACAGGAGAGGGGCTCATCTTGCTATACCATAACGCAGAAATACTATTAGCAACATTGCACCCTTATGAAAAAGTGACACTGGGTCAGGTTTCCCTACACTTTTGAATACATATATAGTTTAATAGCGCAGTGTGGAGGAAATAACCCTCTATTCTTATTTCCTACTTTTTACAGTGCTGGCATAAGAGGGAGCTGCAAGAAAGGCTATAAGCACTCCCACCTATAATAGCCTCCCTCTTCCCTTACTACCAATAAACATTCAATCTAAGTAAATACAGCATATTTCTATAAATAAGCCCCAAACCTCTTTTTGTAACCAGAGGGCAGCCCAGACATCTCTACACTAAAGTAATTCTGGAGTTGTCATCTTTCTAAATACTGCTTTTCCCCAAAGTTGCATTAGATTCTGTTCTCTTTACACTCTCTCCTTGGATGATTTTATCGATCCTTATTGGCCTTAAATACCATCAATATGCTAATGACTCCCAAATTTATCTGTCCAGCCAAATATCAGCTGACATCTTCATCTGGGTATCTAATTGGCCTCTCAGACCTAAAATACTCAAAATGCTTCATTTATCTCCATATCTGTTCCTTTCCCTATAATCTACTGGTCAGTAAAGGGCTCCTCACCTATCATGTTACTCAAGCCAGAAAACTATGAGTCACCCTTGATTTCTCCTTTTGCACCCCCACCTCCACTATACAAACAAAACACTATGAATTTTTCTACCTCTAAAACAAATCTTGGATTCATTAATTATATTCTTACCTACTGTACCTATTTGAGTTAAAACCTATACCATCTCTCACTTAGATTACTGCAATCACCTTTTTATTCTTGCTTTCATCCAATTAAAAAAAGAAAATATGGGCAGATAAATTGGTAAATGTGTAGGCAAATCTTTCAGCTAACAACATTATTAGGAATAGAGGTTTTAATTTGTTCAGAAGATGTAGAATAAATAATAATTTTAACCAAATAGCTAAGAAAATAGTCTCAAAATATAAAAAGTGAAAAGAAAAGAAGGAAGGAATGAAGGAATGAAAAGAAAGGAAGAATCCAGCTTGGGGAAACAAATGCACATATCTACCATTGGAGTGAGAGATTTCAACATATTGTCAATTATTAATAGAATCAAAGAGGAAAAAAATCAGCAAAGATACACAGAATCTGAACAAAAGCAACAAGTTCCACCCAGTGGGCAATATAAGATTGCCCACTTAGACAATTTTAGTTATATCCCAAAGCTAAAATACATGTGTTCTCAAATACTCATGGAACACTTACCAAAAACGACCACCTAGTGGACCATACATCAAGTCTTCAATTTTTTAGAGAAGGGGCATCATACAAACCATGTTGTTTGACTACATTATAGTTAAGTTAGAAGTTAATAACAAAAAGGTAAAAACCTCTATATGAGTGAAATGTCATGTGTCACAAAAAATGAGGAACAACTCAAACGTTCATTCATCCTTAAACTAAATCTGTTAAAACCATATGACTTAGAAGATTATACAACATTCTTTTAAAAAGTTAATAACACAAAATACTTTTTAGGGAATTAGCCTAGTTCTGTAAAAAGGAAACAAAGGACAGGCAAATCAAGACCCTTTCCTGGTAGTATTTTAAATGTTTTGTTTAAATTCCTAAAATAGTGGTCTTGAAAATTTTCTGTAAAGGGTTAGGTAGCACTGATTTAGGCTTTGGGGACCACATGGTCTCTATGCAACTACTAAACTCTGTTGTAATATGGAAGTGGCCATAGAAAATATGTGAACAAGTCCATATGTCTGTGTTCTGATAAAACTTTATTTTGTAGACACTGAAATCCAAATGCAATATGATGTTCACGTGCCATGGAATTTATTCTTTCTTTTTTCTCTCCAACATTTAAAAATGAAAAATCCATTCTTTGTCCATGGGCTACAAAAACAGGCAACAGGCCAGATTTAGACTGTGGGCCATGGGTTGCCAACCTCTGGTCTAGGAGAAAAATAAAAACTCAGTTCATTGTGTATATGTTATTATCATTACCGGTAAGTTTCTTCTGGGAAGAATCAGCAAAATGAAATAACCTAAAGGCTTTTTTTTCTGAGGCAAGTATTCCTTAATGCCTACAGGATCATATTAACTCTTAGTGCAGTGTTAATAGGATAAATTAGTTCTGGGATTTTGACAAAGGAAAACGATTGTGCAAGTGAGGCTGGCCAGTGAATTCAGTCCATTTCAAATTTATTTTAGAGAAAGATGTGTTTTAACCCACCACCTTGAATTATTTTAGTATCCTACTCCCATTTTCTGAGCTTAACGGATAGGATAGATAGATAGTGGTCCACATGGCCAATGTGTGTTACAGACCAGAAGGTGAGTGTCTAGTGTCTTTATGCTGATCCTTTGTGTTCCAGAATGATTACACCACTTGTGGAGGGTAGATATTTCCGCCAGCCAGTTTCCCCAGTGGCATGTCTCCAGTCATTCTCAGAATTGGATACACTCTAACACAGTGGTATTTTATCAGAACACCTGTCCGGTGTTTGGAAGTTATCTAAAAGTGCCTTTCCTGCCTCCTCAGTGGATGCTTCTACAATGTTTTTGGTGTCTTCTTTCTCTACTCTTCTCTGTAGTTGGTGGCAGTGAACCTTTCCGTTCTTATTGGGAAATGTACCTGTCCAGAGGATTGCTGCTGATCTTTGTGGTGGATTCAGCAGATCACAACAGATTGCCTGAAGCTAAGAAACACCTTCATCAATTAATTGGAACAAACCCAATCCTTCCTCTGGTTGTGTTTGCAAACAAACAGGTAAAAATCTGTGCAAATATAAGTTGTACTCAATAGTTTTATTATTAATAAAAGAAATGTCTACTTCTAATACCTAGATATTTAACAATATGCAATACATTCAGTTTAGTTTATACTTGTTAGATCTACTGAATTATAAACTCCCTGAGAATAAAGACCATTATTCATCTTTGTGTCCCTTATAATACCTGGTATACTGAACCAGCATAGTAGAAATTCAACAAATACATGTTGAATTTAATTCAATAAACATTTACTGATGGTTGAATTGATTTCAATAAAATATTTGAGTGTCTACCATATGTAAAGAAATAGTTTGTTTTAGATCAGTTAACCTGACCTGAATTTATTTCACACACATAAAAAATATTAAACAACCATGGAGAAATTGGAACCTGTACAGTGTCATTGGGAATGTAAAATGGTGCAGCCACTTTAGAAAACGGTATGGCAGTTCCTTAAAAAACTAAAATTAGAATTCCCATATGATCTAGCAATTCCACTTCTGGGTATATACTCAACAGATTTGAAAGCAGGAACTCATACTGATACTCCTACATCCATGTTCACAGCAGAATTATTCATGATAGCCACAAGGTAGAAGCAACCCAAGTGTCCCTCCATGGACGAATGGATAAACAAAACATGATATATACATACCATGGGATATCATTCAGCCTTAAAAAAAGGACATTCTGACACATGCTTATAATATGGATAACTTTGAGGACATTATGCTAAGTGAAATAAGCCAGTAATGAAATAACAAGTATTGTATGATTCTACATTTATGAGGTACCTGGAGTAGTCAAATTCATAGAGACAGTAAATTAGAGGTTACCAGGGAATGGAAGGAGAGGAGAAGGAGGAGTCATTGTTTAATGGGTACAAAGTTTATATTGGTGATGGTTGCCTTAGATTGGGGGAAGGAGGGCAGCCCAGGTGGCTTAGCGGTTTAGGGCCACCTTCAGCCCAGGGCATGATCCTGGAGATGCAGGATCAAGTTTCACATCATGCTCCCTGCATGGAGCCTGCTTCTCCCTCTGCCTGTGTCTCTGCTGCTCTCTCTATCTCTGTGTGTGTCTCTTGTGAATAAATAAATAAAATCCTAAAAAAAAATGGGGGAAGGAGAAATGGGAGTTATTTTGTTGGTATAAAGTTTCAGTTTTGCAAGATGAAGACTTCTGGAGGTAGATGGTTGCACAATACTGTGACTATACTGAACCATACACTCATATATAATGTGAATATACTGAACCGTACACTCATCATGGTTAAGGTGGTAAATTTTGTTATGTGTATTTTGCCACAATAAAAAAGTAAAAAAAAAACAAAACATCCATAACATTGTGATATTAAAGCCCCTCTTTCAGTTGCTAAGATTGCCTATCATTAGGGAACTTGATTCTTCCACTACTTCTAAGGGAGAATGTTTATGGCTGTAAATTAAGTAATTACAAATGATGACTTAAAAGAGGGTGTATAGTACAGTCCAGAATAGAAGCTAGTCTAGCAGATTATATTTAAAATAAGGGCTGGAGCTTTTGTTTTGTTTTGTTTTAAACTGGAACATTTTAAATACCAAAAACTACAAAGACCATGGTACATGTAAGTGAGCTGTATAGTATTCCATTGCATGAATATACCACAATTTTAATGTTTTCTTGCTGGGTATTTTGGGTTATTTCCAATCGTTTGTTGTCATAAACAGTGCTACAGTGAACCTTCATGTATGTGTCTCTTTGTAGATGTGTCTTAACATTTCTCTAGTGCATACATCTAAAAGAGGAATTGCTAGGTTTTCGGATTTGTACATATTCAGTTTTACTAGATCTTACTAAGTTGCTTTCCCAAAGATATTGCACCAATTTATTTTTCCACCAACAGAATATGACAGATTTTTGCAGCTCCACATCCTTCTCAATACTTGATATTGTCCAACTTTTTCATTTTCGCCAATCTAATAGAGCTAAAATTTTATCCCATTATTCTAATTTGTATTTCCTTAATTATTAGTGAGCTGGAACCTTTTTTCAGGTGTGCATTGGTTATTAGTTTCAAATTCATTTCTTTCTTTGAAACTAATTTCCACATCTGTGAATTATCTTTTATTTATTTACTTATTTTTAGAGCGAGAGGGAGAGCATGAGAGAGGAGGAAAGGGCAGGGGAGAGGGAGAGAGAATCTCAGGCAGGCTCCATGTCCAGTGCAGAGCCTGACGTCAGGCTCAATCCCACAACCACAAGATCATGCATGACCCGAGCAGAAATCAAGAGTCATTGCTCAACTGACTGAGCCACCCAGGTGCCCCTGTGAATTGTCTTTCAATATCTTTTCCCAAATTTCCTTTAGAGTGTTTATTTTTTCTTATTTGAGTTGTAGAGGTCTTTATCTTTCGAAAGAAATAATCCTTTGTTGTTTATATGCATTACGAATGTCTTCTTCAGCAACTTGTTGACTATTATTTTACTTTGCTTATGGTTCTCTTCTTTATATACAGCTTTTCATTTATTTTTTTAAACACCACATTTTTAAAATTTTATTTAATTCCAGTGTAGTTAACATTACTTTCATGTATATAATATAGTGATTCAGTAGGTCCATATATTACTCAGTGCTTGTCAAGGTAAGTATACTGTTAATCCTCTTCACCCATTTCACCCATTCCTTCCCACTCACCTCCCATCTGGTAACTGTTTGTTCTTTATAATTAAGAGTCTGTTTTTTGGTATGTCTCTTTTTCTGTTTTTTTTTTGTGTTTGTTTTCTTTTGTATCTTAAATTTTCCATGGAGTGAAATCATATGGTATTTGTCTTTCTCTGACTGTGTGTATGTGTGTGTGTGTACACGTGCACACACACACCACATCTTTAACCATTTTTGATGGATACTTGGGTTGCTTCCATAGTTGGACAACTGTAAATAATGCTTCAATAAACATAAAGGTGCATGTGTCCCTTTGAATTAGTGTTTTCTTATTCTTTTGGAAAATACCCAGTAGCATGATTACTAGTCATAGGGTAATTTTATTTTTTTTTTAAGTAAACCTTACACCCCGTGTGAAGTTTGAACTCAACCTTGAGATCAAAGATTGCATGCTCTACTGACTGAGCCAGCCAGGCATTCCTAAAATGAATCTCTTATAGGCAGCATATATATGGGTCTCAGGCTTTTTTGGTTTTGGGGTTTTTTTGTTTTTATTTTTGTTTTTTTGAAAGGGAAGGGAGGAGGCACAGGGGGAGAAAGAATCTTAAGCAGGCTCCATGCCTAGTCTGGACCCCTATGCAGGGCTTCTTCTCTCAACCCTGAGATCATGACCTGAGCCAAAATCAAGAGTTGGACGCTTAACTGAGCTACTCAGGCGTGCATGGGTCTTGTTTTTTAATCCATTCTGCCACTCTGTGTCTTTTGATCAGAGCATATAGTCCATTTATGTTCAAAGTAATGATAGGTATGTATTTTTTGCCATTTTGTTACTTGTTTTGTGGTTGTTTTTGTAGTTCTCTGATCTCTTATTCTCATGTGGTTTGCTGGCTTTTTTTTTTTTTTTTTTAGTGATATACTTCCTTTCCTTTCTCTGTATTTTTTGCAGTATCTAAGATTTTATTTTTTATTTTATTTATTTATTCATGATAGACATATATATAGAGAGAGGCAGAGACACAGGCAGAGGGAGAAGCAAGCTCCATGCCGGGAGCCCGACACGGGACTCAATCCTGGGACCCCAGGATCGTGCCCTGGGCCAAAGGCAGGCACCAAACCGCTGAGCCACCCAGGGATCCCCTTCTTTGCAGTATCTATTACTGATTTTTGATTTGTGGTTACAATTAGGTTTGTATATAGCATCTACACATAGCAGTCTGTATTAAATTGATGGTTACTTAACTTTGAAACCATTCTTTCCTCCTCTCCCCCATGGATCCACGTTTAGGTATATGGTGTCATACTTTACATCCTTTTATTTTGTGAGTCCCTTGACTGATTTTTACAAATCTATTTATTTGTATTGCTTTTGTGCTTCCTGCTTATCTTACTCTTACTTACTTTCCACTCAAAGAATCCCCTTTAACATTTCTTGTAGGACTCTATTCTGAATGATAGCTTTGTTGGATAGAATACTCTTGGTTGTAGATATTTTTCTTTCAGCCCTTTGAATATATCCTGCCATTCTCTTCTGGCCTGCAAAGTTTCTGCGGATAGCCTTATGGGATTTCTTTTGTATGTAACTGTCTTCTTTTCTCTTGCTGCTTTTAAAATTCTGCATCACTACTTTTTGCCATTTTAATCACTGTGTTTCTTGGTTGATTTTGTTGGGGGATCTCTGTGCCTCCTAGATCTGGCTATCTGTTTCCTGACTTAAATTAGGGAAATCTTCAGCTATTATTTCTTTAAATAATTTTTTTGTCCTCTCCACTATGTGCTTCTTCTAAGATCCCTATAATGTGAATGTTATTACCTTTGATGAAGTCTCTGAGTTCCCTACATCTGATCTCATTTTGCACATTTTTTCTCACCTGTATAGTTTTCCATTTTTAATAGTCTATCAGTGCCTTCTATTGTGATTTGTATCTCTTATCTTCCTCATATTAATTAAACAGAGCCATTTGGTGTCTCATTTATAGCTTTTAAAAGTCATCTTACTGTTTTTACTCTTGTTGGGAGTGATGACCTCTATTCTATAAATGCACAATATGCAAATATGAGATAAATGTACTATTTATACATGATGTACTTTTTTTAAAAACCACATTGACTTTTACTTTTTTTTAATATTTTTTTTCTTTATTTATTTATGATAGTCACACAGAGAGAGAGAGGGGGGCAGAGACCCAGGCAGAGGGAGAAGCAGGCTCCATGCAGGGAGCCCGATGTGGGACTCGATACCCGGTCTCCAGGATCACGCCCTGGGCCAAAGGCAGGCGCCAAACCACTGCGCCACCCAGGGATCCCTACTTTTTTTTTTTTTTAAGTAAATTCTACCCAGTGCGGGGCTCAAACTCATGACCCTGTGGTCAAGAGTTGCATCCTCTATGACTGAGCCAGCCAGACCCCTCTATCCCTAATGTGCTTTTATCACTACAAGGAACCTCTCTTTTTATCCAGCATTCTCCTCATTTTCTTCCTCTCCAGTGAATTTATTACTTTCAGACATTGTCCACATATTACTGGATCCATTAACACTGTTTAAAGTCACTGTAGACTCTAAGAGTAAATGAATTCTGATCTTAGGCAATATATTGGGATGACCAACACCTTGAACACCAGTATCAACTGCAGCCAGATACCACCAGAAACATTTTTCTAGATATGTCTGAGGCAAGGGAAACAAGACAAAAATAAACTATTGGGACTACATAAAAATTAAAAGCTTCTGCACAGCAAAGGAATCCATCAACAAAACCAAAAGGCAAGGGATGCCTTGGTGGCTCAGTTGGTTAAGCATCTGCCTTTGGCTCAGATCATGATCCTGGGGTCCTGGGATTGAGCTGCATGTTGGGTTCCCTGCTGAGCAGAGAGTCTGCTTCTCTCTCTGCCCCACCCCCCTGCTCATGATCTCTCTCACTATCTCTCTCAAATAAAATCTTTTTTTTTTTTTAAAGACTGGCAGTCTTTTTTTAAGTTTTATTTATTTATTTATGATAGTCACACAGAGAGAGAGAGAGGCAGAGACACAGGCAGAGGGAGAAGCAGGCTCCATGCACCGGGAGCCCGATGTGGGATTCGATCCCGGGTCTCCAGGATCGCGCCCTGGGCCAAAGGCAGGCGCCAAACCGCTGCACCACCCAGGGATCCCTCAAATAAAATCTTTTTTAAAAAAAGGTAAATACTGATTGGGAAAAGATATCTGGCAATGATATATATTTGATAAGGACTTAATATCCAAAATACGTAAGGAACTTACACAACTCAACATTCAAAAAACAAGTAGTCCAATTAAAAATAGGCAGAAGACATGACCAGACATTTCTCCAAAGAAGGCTTACAGATGGCCAACAGACACATGAAAAAGATGCTCAACACACCACTAATCATCAGGAAAATGCAAATCGAAACCAAAATGAGATCTCTGTCACCTCACACTTGTCAAAATGGCTAGAATCAGAAAGACAAGAAATAAGTGTTGGTGAGGGTGTGAAAACAGGACACTTGTGCATTGTTGGTGGGAAAGTAAATTGGTACAGGCACTGTGGAAAACAGTATGGTGGGTCCTCACAAAATTAAAAACAGAAATAGTGTGTGATCCTTATTCCACTACAGAGTATTTACTCAAAACTAAAACACCAATTCAAAAGGCATATGCACCCCTGTGTTTATTGCAGCATTATTTACAATAGCCAAGATGTGGAAGCAACCCAATAGTCCATTAACAGATAAACTGGGTAAAGAAGATGTAGTATATTTACATATATTGGAATATTATTCACCATAAAAAAAAGAATGAGATCTTACCATTTGTGACAACATGGGTGGACCTAGAGGGTATTATGCTAAGTGAAATGAGTCAGACAAAGACAAATACCATCTGATTCCATATATAAATGGAATGTAGATAACAAAAGAACAAACAAAAAGCAGAAATAGATCCATAAATATAGAGAACAAATTGATGGTTGCCAGAGAAGAGAGTGGTAAGGGAATGGGCAAAAAGGAGTGAGAGGGGAATAGGAGATACAGGCTTCCAGTTATGGAATGAATAGTCACAAGGATGAAAGGTACAGCACAGGGAATATAATCATTGGTATTATAATAGCATTGTATGGTGACAGATGGTAACTACACTTGTGGTGAGCATAGAATAACATTGAGTTGTCAAATTATTATGTTGTATGTCTAAAACTAATGTAACATTGTGTGTCAACTATATTTCATTTAAAAAATCCTACTGAATATGATTTTGGATATATAGAAATGGAAAAATGAAAATAGAAGCAGGTTGACTACAGTGTTTAGAAAACTAATTAAGGTATTAGAATGGATTAAATTTATTCCAAAAATTCTTTTTTGATGACAGCTCATAACTCCTGGTATAATTCTGCTGCCCTTTTTCTTTTTCTTTTGTAAGTTCTATACCCTATATGGGGCTCAAACTCAGAACCCCAAGTTCTATTCCCTATATGGGGTTCAAACTCACAACCCCAAGATCAATGCTCTACCAACTAAGCCAGCCAGGTGCCCCATTGCTGGTATAATTCTGATTAAAATTTTTATATTCAGATGACCACTGGAGTTATAATAATGGGGTCACAGTATCCTCCACATTAAAATGGAGGTGGGATCATTGAGAGCAATAAATGAGAGTAATAAATATATCTATCCAAAAGGATTGCAAAATAACCAGCTTTGTCCTATCCTTTTCTATTCTGGGTGAAGGATCTTGAAGCAGCCTATCGTATTACAGATATCCATGAAGCTTTGGCATTGTCTGAGGTGGGAAATGACAGGAAGATGTTCTTGTTTGGAACCCAAGTGACTGAAAATGGCTCAGAAATCCCTTCTGTCATGCAAGATGCCAAAGACTTGATTGCACACCTGGCTGCAGATATGCAGTGACCAAGCCCAGGCCCACTGTGCAGTTCTTGATCTAAATGTCACCAGGGAGTGTTGAATTACAGGTTTGAAGCCAAAGGTTTCTGCTGTCAAATAAAAAATAAGCCATTTCCTATTTTCTTAATGCGTGACATATACAAAGATAATGTTAATTGATTAAGAGCCTATGTTTAGATTTTGAACTTTAAAAATATTGGTAAAATAATATATTTGGGGGATTTAAATTTTCATCAACAAAATTAAAGTGAACATTAAGCATTCAAAGCATTTGTAGTTTTTCAATGACATGAGATTTATATTAAAATATTTTAATAAACTACCTCTTTTCAAGTAAAAATCTAGGTGTTCTTCCTTAAGTAGATTTATTTAACACTGTAAGGAAAGAAATATCAAGATAGAGCAATGAGAAAAGTAATCAGTATCAGACGATTATGGAAATATGAATTAATGGCATTTAGATACAGGAAAGACTTCTTTTTTAGGAGCCTGATACACTAGAATAGGAACACTTGGAGGATTTGATTTTTAAAAACTTGGCATTTTGTTTTTATACAAAGATAAGCTTTCTTCACCTGAATTTTTTTTAAAGATAAGGCAGATGACTGTTTATTTCATCTATTTCTTTTTAAGATTTTATTTATTTATTCATGACAGAGAGAGAGAGAGGCAGAGAGAGAAGCAGGCTCCACGCAAAGAGCCCAATGTGGGACTTGATCCTGGGACTCCAGGATCAAATCCTGAGCCAAAGGCAGACGCTCAACTGCTGAGCCACGCAGGCATCCCTACCAGAAATATTTTATGATAACTCTATTTACCTACAAACATGATAAAAATTCAACTTTTATCCTTAGCGTCTTGTCTTGATTTAAAAAACAAACAGGGCAGCCCCAGTGGCGCAGCGGTTTAGCGCCACCTGCAGTCGCAGGACATGTTCTGCGACTTATTGGAACAGAGCTTCATGAGTGGAAACCAACTGTAGGAACCAGTGCCGGGGTAAGAAAACCAGAACTGTAATTGACAAATTGCTGGAGACTCAGATGGATAACTGCGTAAAAACTCCAAGGGATCCAGTCATAGTGGGGTCCCTACAATTTTGTGATATTTATCTTCAGGAGTTTGATGAGATTCCTGCAGCAAATAGAGAGAAATCCCCTGGTGCTTCCAGAGGAGGGAAAAGGGAAGCATTCTGAGATATACTAAAGCATTCTGGTTTTTTTTTTGTTTTGTTTGTTTAAAGATTTTATTTATTCATGAGAATACACACACACAGAGAGAGGCAGAGACACAGGCAGAGGGAGAAGTAGGCTCCATGCAGGGAGCCTGACATGGGACTCAATCCCAGGTCTCCAGGATCACACCCTGGGCTGAAGGTGACACTAAACCCCTGAGCCACCTGGGCTGCCCAGCACTCTGTTTTTATTAACAAGGCCTACCTTCAGGGAAAACTAAACCAGAACCTAACCTGCTGGGGTATTATCAAACCCTAACCTAGGGAAGAGAAATATCCAACTCCAGCCCATTCCAGTCATCTTGTCCCACGTAAGGAAAGACACAAACAAAAACATGCATGTGAAGTTCACAGTCCAGAGGCACAGGCTCACTGAAAGACTGAGAACAATCATAGAACTATAGAACACTTCTCCCCCCACACCTTATGACATTACTAAAGGTCTGTTTATAGCGGTTTCTTTTCCTTAGTACATCATTTTTGGCTATCAAGGAAAATTACAAGACATACTATAAGCCACTGGGTGGCTCAATTGGTTGAGTGTCTGACTCTTGATTTCAGCTTGGGTCTTGATCTTGGGGTTGTGAGATGAAGCCCCATGTTGGGCTCTGCACTGGACATGCAGCCTACTTAATACAAAACACAAACAAAAGAACAACCACATAGACATCAGAACCATATTCAGCATCAGAACCATACTCCGGTATGCAGAGATGTTGGGATTATCAAAACAGGAAGTTAAAACAACTTGATGATTAATGTGCCAAGAGCTCTAATGGATAGAGTAGATAGCATACAAAGTCAGATGGGCAATGTAAGCAGAGATGAAAATTTTAAGAAAGAACCAACAAGAAATTCTAAAGATAAAAAAAAACATTGTAACAGAGATCAAGAATACCTTTGATTAGCTTATTAGTGGACTATTAGTAGACTTATTAGTAGACTATACACATCTGAGGGAAAAAAATTAGTAGACTATTAGTAGTAACTTATTAGTAGAATATACACATCTGAGGAAAAAAAATCTCTGAGTTTGAGGATATCTCCATAGAAACTTCCAAAACTGAAAAGCAAGACTAGACTGGTGAAAAAGAAAAAAAAGAAAAAAAAAGAAAAAAAAAAAAAAGAACAGAATATCCAGGGACCGTAGGATAACAACAAAAGATGTAAAATGCATGTAATGTGAATACCAGAAGAAGAAGACAGGGAAAAAAAAGAAATAGAAGAAATATTGGGAACAATAATGACTCTGCAGATTTCCCTAAATTAATGTCAGGTATCAAACCACAGATTCCAGAAGCTCAGAGACCACCAATCAGGCTAAATGCTCAAAAAACTACACATAGGCATAACATTTTTGAGTTACAGAAAATTAAAGATATGAAAAAAAAAATCCTGAAAGAAGTCAGAG
Source organism: Nyctereutes procyonoides (assembly GCF_905146905.1). Taxonomy (NCBI): domain Eukaryota; kingdom Metazoa; phylum Chordata; class Mammalia; order Carnivora; family Canidae; genus Nyctereutes; species Nyctereutes procyonoides. The sequence continues at coordinate 6,405,057 of NW_026575021.1, read as the reverse complement.
GAAAAAATACCTTACTTATAGAGAAACAAAGATAAGAATTACATCTGACTTCTCCTCAGTAACCATGCAAGTGAGAGTGAGTGAAACATTTAAAATGTTGAGAGGAAAAACCCACCAACCTATAATTCTGTACTTTATGAAATTATCCTTCAAAAGTAAAGGAGAAAGACTTTCTCGTATGAATGAGAATCTAGGGAATTTGTTGCCAATAGACTTGCCTTGCAAGAAATGTTAAAAGAAGTTCTTCAGAGAGAAGGAAAATTGTACAGGTCAGAAATTCAGATCTACTTAAAGGAAGAGTACAGGAAAAGAAATAAGTGAAGGTAAAATTAAAACTTTTATTTTTAAATTTTTTTAAAGATTTATTTATTTGAGATAGAGAACACAAGCAGGGGGAGGGGCAGAGGAAGGGAGAAAGAGACTCCCCACTGAACAGGAAGCTCAACATGGGGTTTGATCTCAGGACTTCAGGATTATGGGCTCAATCTCAGGACCTTGGGATCATGACCTGAGCCAAAGGCAGACACTTAACAGACTGAGTCGGGTGCTCCTATTTGTTTTATTCTTAATTAATCTCCTAGAGAACAGTTTCTTCAGAATAATAATAGCAACTATTTTCAACTATGTGTATATATATATATATATATATATACACATATGTATAAGTGAATACATATGTAGAACACATAATATACACATATATAATACATATACATATAACACATGCAGACATATGTAATGCATACAAGTATGTATAATACATACATATATAATGTATGATTCTTATGTGTTGCATATTTATACTTTTTTTAAAAGATTTTATTTATTCATTCATGAGAGACACACACACAGAGAGGCAGAGACATAGAGGGAGAGTCAGACTTCCGGCAGGGAGCCCGACGTGGGACTTGATCCCAGGATCCCGGGATCACGCCCTGAGCCAAAGGCAGATGCTCAACTACTGAGCCACCCAGGCGTCCCACATTTATACTTATGTATATAAAAAAAATGAATGACAGCAATAATATAAGGGGTGGGGAAGGAAGAATTAGGATTATTTTGTTACAAGGTATTTCTACTACCTATGAAGCAATATAGTGTTTGTTATTTAAAAGTGGATTTGAATTGGCTGTAAATGTATACTGCAAACTCTAGAGCAACCACTAAAAAAAAGTAAAAGAAGTATAACTGATGTACTAAGAAAGGAGAGAAAATGGAATCATGTAAAATGTTCAATTAAAACCACAAAAGGCAGGAAGAGTGGAGGACAAAAATAGAAACGAAAGAAGGCAACAAATAGAAAACAGTAACAGATAATGATGGCTATTAATCCAATTATATCAATAATCACTTGACTGTCAATGGTCTAAAAGCACCAGTTAGAAGATAGATATTGTCAGAGTGGATCAAAAATCAAGACCCAACTATATGTTGCCTATAATAAACCTACTTTAAATATAAGGACATACAGATTAAAAACAAATGGATGAAGAATGATATACCATGCTAACACCAATTGAAAGAAAGCAGGACTAGTTATATTAATCTTAGAGCAGATTTTAGAGTGAGGAAAGCTATCAAGGATAAAGAGGGAAATTATATAATGGCAAAGGGATCAACTCTTCAATAAGATATCACAATTCATATGTATGCACTTAACAACAGTGTGTCAAAGTACATGAGACAAAAACAGATAGAACTTCAAGGAAAAATAGATGAATCTGCTATTATAGTTGGAGACTTCAGCACCCTCTAACAGAAATGGACAGATCCAGGGAGCAGAAAATTAATGAAGGCATAGTTGAAATCAGCAACACCATCAATAAACTGGATATAATGAATATCTATAGAGTACTCTATCCAACAAAAACAGCATTCAAATTTTCTCAGACTCACATGGAATATTCTCCAAGGTAAACCACATTGTGGGCCATATAACACTCTTTAGCAAACTTAAATCAATAATGAAGATAGCTGGAAAATTCAAATACTTAGATATTAAACAACACAATTCTAAATAACACATGGGTCAAAGAAAAACTCTCAAGAGAAATTTTAGAGTATTTTGAACTAAATGAAAATGAAAACACAGGTTATCGGGGATCCCTGGATGGCTCAGCGGTTCAGCGCCTGCCTTTGGCCCAGGGCCTGATCCTGGAGTCCTGGGATCGAGTCCCGCGACGGGCTCCTGGCATGGAGCCTGCTTCTCCCTCTGTCTGTGTCTCTGCCTCTCTCTCTCTCTATGTCTATCATGAATAAATAAATAAAACTAAAACAAACAAACAAACCACAGGTTATCAAAACTAGTGGGATGCAGCAAAAGTAGTGCTTAGAAGGAATTTTTTGCATTGAATGCATAGATTAAAAAAGAAGAAAGATCTAAAATCAATCATCTAAATTTCCACCTTTAGAAACTAGAAAAGCAAATTGAACCCAAAGTAAGCAGAAGAAAATAAACAATACAAGCAACAGCAGAAATCAATGAAATTGAAAACAGAAAATTAATAGATAAAATTAAAGAGGGGCACTTGGGTGGCTCAGTTGGTTAAGCCAACTTAACTCCGACTCTTAGCTCAGGTCTTGATCTTAGCTCAGGTCTTGATCTCAGGGTCATGAGTTCAAGCCCCATATTGGACTCCATGCTGAGCATGGAGCCTACTTAAAAAGGATAGATAAAAGAAAACCAAAGTTGGTTTTTCAAAAAGATATATGAAATTGACAAGTCTATAGCCAGGTTAAGAAAAAAGAGAAGGGACACATAAGTAATAACATAAATGTAAGAGGGACATCATTACAGATCTCACAGATATTAAAAGGATAATAAAGGAATACTATTAACAACTTTATGCTCACAATCTGACAACCTAGGGAAAAATGGATCAATTCCTTGGAAGAAACAACCTCCCCAAACTTACACATGAAGAAATAGACAATCTGAATAGATCTATACCTATTTAAGAAATTAATTCAACAATTAATGACCTTCCAAAACAGAAAGTACAAAGCCCAGATGGGTTCACAGGTGAATTCTACAAAAAGTTTAAGGAAGAAATTATATCAGTTCTCTACAGAAGTAATACTACCTAACTCGTTTTGTGAGGCCAGCATTACCCTAATACCAAAACAAAGACATTACAAGAAAACCACAAACCAATAGATACAAAAGTTGTCTACAAAATATTAGCAAGTTGGGCAGCCCCGGTGGCTCAGCGGTTTAGCGCCGCCTGCAGTCCAGGGCGTGATCCTGGAGATCCACGCCCATGTGGGGCTCCCTGTGTGGAGTCCGTTTCTCCTTCTGCCTGTGTCTCTGCCTCTCTCTCTCCCTTCTCTGTGTTTCTCATGAATGAGTAAATAAAATCTTAAAAAAAAAATATTAGCAAGTTTAATCCAGCAATGTGTAAGTATAGTTATACACCACAACCAAGTAGGATTCATTCCAGATATGCAAAGGTGGTTTAACATTTAAATATCAGGGGTTCCTGGCTGGCTGAGTTGGTTAAGTGTCTTCCTTTGGCTCAGGTCATGATCCCAGAGTCATGGGATCAAGCCCCAAATTGGGCTCCCTGCTCAATGGGGAGTTTGCATCTCCCTCTGCCCCTCCCTCTGCTCATTGTGTCTCTCTCTCTGTATCAAATAAATAAAATATTTTTAAAAAAAACACTTAATTCAATTAATATAATCCATCACATCAATACTCTAAAAAAGAAAAAAAAATCAATACGCTATCAATAGAGGCAGAGAAAGCATTTGACAAAATTCAACACTCACAATGAAAACTAGTAAACTAGGAAAAAAGGGGAATTTCTGCAACTTGATAAAAATAAAAAAATCTATGAAAAGCTATAGCTAACATCATACTTATTGCTGAGAAACTTGAAGCTCTCCCACTAAGATCAGGAACAAAGCAAAGATGTTCCCCTCACCACTGCTTTTCAACATCATACTGGAAGTCCCAACTAATGCAATAAGACAAGAAGAGTAAATAAAAGGTATACATATTGAGAAGAATATAAAATTGTCTTTGTTTACAAATGACATGATCATCTACATAAAACATTGGAATCAGGGATGCCTGGGTGGCTCAGCAGTTAAGCACCTGCCTTCGGCTCAGGGCGTGATCCTGGAGTCCCGGGATTGAGTCCCGCATTGGGTTCCCTGCATGGAGCCTGCTTCTCCCTCTGCCTATGTCTCTGCCTCTCTCTCTCTCTCTATGCCTCTCATGAATAAATAAATAAAAATCTTTAAAGAAAATTGGAATCAGCAAAATAACTTCTGGATCTCATGAGCAATTATATCAGGGTTGCCAGATACAAGGTTAACACACATAAGTCAATTGCTTCCCTATATATCAGTAATGAATTAGTAGAATTTGAAATTAGAAATGCAATACCAGGGCAGCCCGGGTGGTTCAGCGGTTTAGCACCGCCTTCAGCCCAGGGTGTGATCCTGGAAACCCGGGATCGAGTCCCATGTCAGGCTCCCTACATGGAGCCTGCTTCTCCCTCTGCCTGTGTCTCTGCTTCTCTTTCTCTGTTTCTCTCATGAATAAATAAATAAAATCTTTTTAAAAAATGCAATACCATTTGTATTAGCACCCCCTCAAAAATGAAATACATAGGTATTAAATCTGACAAATATTTACAAGATCTATGTGAGGAAAGCTACAAAACTTCAATGAAAGATATCAAAGAAGAACTAAATAAATAGAGATATTCCATGTTCATGAATAGGATGAATCAATGTTCTCAAAATGTCAGTTCTTCCCAACTTGATCTATTGATTCATTGCAATACCAATTAAAGTCCCAGCACGTTATTTTATGGATATAGACAAACCAATTCTAAAGTTTATATGGAGAGGCAAAAGACCTAGAAATGTCAACATGATATTGAAGTAGAATAAAGTTAAAGGACAGATGCCACTGACTTTGAAACTTACCATAAAGCTATTGTAATCAGAACAGTGCAATATTAGTGACAGACAGACAAATAGATCAATGAAACAGAACAGAGAACCCAGAAATATACCCCTATAAATATAGTCAACTGATCCTTGACAAAGAAACAAAGGCAATATAGCAGAGCAAACGTGGCCTTTTCAACAAATGGTGCTAGAATCACTGGACAAACATATCCAAAAATGAATTTAGGCTCAGAGCTTATGACCTTGACAAAAATTAACTCAAAATGGATTACAGACCTAAGTGTAAAATGCAAAACTATAAAACTCCTAGAAAATAACAAGGAGAAACCTTGGATGGTCTTTGTTACGGTGGTGACTTTCTAAATACAACACCAAAGGTACAATCCATGAAAAACAAAATTGAAAAGCTGAGCTTCATTAAAATTAAAACTTTCTGCTCTGCAAAAGACACTATCAAGAGAATGAGAGGACAAGCCACAGACTGGGAGAATATATTTACACAAGAAACATCTGATAAAGGACTATTATCCAAAATATTCGGGATCCCTGGGTGGCTCAGCAGTTTGGCGCCTGCCTTTGGCCCAGGGCGCGATTCTGGAGTCCCGGGATCGAGTCCCACGTCGGGCTCCCGGCATGGAGCCTGCTTCTCCCTCTGCCTGTGTCTCTGCCTCTCTCTCTCTCTCTCTCTCTCTGTGTGTGTGTGTGTGTGTGTGTGTGTCTATCATAAATAAATAAATCTTTAAAAAAATATTCAAAGAACTCTTCAGACTCAACAATCATAACACAAACAACCCAATTAAAAAATGGGCCAAAGACCTTAAAAAACACCTCACCAAAGAAGATACACAGATGGCAAACAAGCACATGAAAAGATGCTCCACATCATATTCCGTTAGGGAAATGCAAGTTAAAACAATAGTTGAATACAACCATACACCTATTAGAATGGCTAACATCCAGAACACTGACAATGCCAAATGCTGATGGGGGATGTGGAGTAACAGGAATTCTCCATTCTTGTTGGTGAGAATACAGAATGGTACAACTACTTTGGAAGACAATTTGGCAGTTTCTCACAAAACTAAACATATTCTTACCACATGATTACACTCCTTGGCATCTATCCAAAGGAGTTGAGAATTTATGTTCACATAAATACCTTCATATGGATGTTTATAGAAGTTTTATTCATAATTACTAAAACCTGGAAGCAACCAAAATGTCCTTCGGTAGGTGAATGGATAAATAAACTGTGGTGCATCCAAACAATGGAATGTTATTCAGAGCTGAAAAGAAATGAACTATTCAGGGATCCCTGGGTGGCGCAGAGGTTTGGCACCTGCCTTTGGCCCCAGGGCGCGATCCTGGAGACCCAGGATCGAATCCCACGTCGGGCTCCCAGTGCATGGAGCCTGCTTCTCCCTCTGCCTGTGTCTCTGCCTCTCTCTCTCTCTGTGACTATCATAAAAAAAAAAAAAAGAAATGAACTATTCAGTGATGAAAAGATATTGAGGAACCTTAAATGCATATTACTAAATGAAAGATGCTAATCCAAAAGGACTATATGTTGTATGATTCCAACTATATGACATTCTAGGAAAAGCAAAACCATGGAGACAGTAAGATCAGTGGTTGCCAGATGGGGGAGGGGAGAGGATCAATGGGTGGAGCACAGAAGATTTTTATGAGAGTGAAACTACTTTGTGTGACATAATAATGATGAATATATGTCATTATACATTTGCTAAACCCATGGAATGAATATACAACAGCAAGAGGGAACTCTAATATAAACTATGGACTTTGGGTGATAATGATGTGTCAGTGTAGGTTCATCAATGGGAAAAAATATCCCATTGTACCAGGGGATACTGATAATGAGGGAGGTTATGTGCAAATGGGGATATATGGGGATTCTCTCTATGTTCTGCTCAATTTTGCTGTGAACCTACAACTGCTTTAAAAATAGTCTATATTGGGTACCTGGGTGGCTCAGTGGTGAGTGTCTGCCTTTGGCTCAGGTCATGATCCTGGGGTCCTCCGATTGAGTCTCACATAGGAGGACCTGCTGGGAGCCTGCTTCTCCCTCTGCCTATGTCTCTGCCTCTCTCTCTCTGTGTCTCTCATGAATAAATAAAATCTTTTAAAAAATAATCTATATTATAGGAAAGGGAAGAGGACCAACATGATACTAATGCAGGAATTTACTTCCCTGTTTCAAGAATCGAAGGGGGAGAGCTCCAGCCATCCAGGACAAGAAGGAAGTGGGGAGAGATTATAAAATTGCTTAAGTGCCTAAGACCAATAATGAGAATCAGCACATCACAAGGAGCTTTCCAACTTCCAGGTTGCCAAAAGCCAAGGCCTGATGGACCCTTGCCCAGGAGTGGACCAGGTCCTAAAGCAGGGCTGTTCCCTCCCCTAAACTGAGGCCTCCCACCTGACAGGCTGTGTACACCCATGTGATCCATTAGAGGGTCAGTGTGGTCAGTGGAATGGAGTTAGGGGAGCCCCCTCCTTGTCAGGATTTCCTCCACCTTCACATGCTGGACATAGCAGTCAGCTCCTGCACTGATGATTCCTCCAATCTAAAGAATATTGGGACACCAAGAAATTTGGGACTTTCTTTCTCATCACTTAAGGTTTGGGTTTCCTCCTATTAGTAGTGATAATGAGACTAATCTTTTACTTAAATTGAATTTTCATGAACCTACCTTTTCCTATAGTGTTTTGGAGTTTGGGTTTGTGTGTGTGTGTGTGTGTGTGTGTTTAAAGATTTTATTTATTTATTCGTGAGAGACACAGAAAGAAAGCCAGAGACATAGGCAGAGGGAGAATCAGGCTCCATGCAGGGAGCCCGATGTGGGACTTGATCCTGGGACTCCAGGATCACGCCCTAAGCTGAAGGCAGACACTTAACCGCTGAGCCATCAGGCGTCCCCCCATACAATGTTTTGTAAATATTATTTGTGTGTTAAACTTAAGTGAACCATTTATATTATGTGTTAAAATATTGCATTGAAGTTGTATAAATATATTCAATTTAGCAATAACAACTTTTAGTAACCAAAAAAATTAAAATAAGTAAAAATAATATATATTAGAAAAAAACACCTAAGCATACTGAGTTTTTAAAAAAAAGATTTGAAAGGAGGATCTGTTCTGCAAATCCTCCCTTTTAAAATTTGGCATCTGTGGCAAAATAAAAAAAAAATTAGTGAAGATGATTAGCCCCTTTGAATGTTAGCACATAGCCTCAACTATCAAGTATTGGGTTGAAATGGAATATGCTTGAACTTAGGCATACATGTGCAAAATGTTAATTGCCCTCCGAGAGATGAGATGTTAGAGTGTGATACTTGAAGGTTGCTGGCTTTCTCACGATCAGAGCTGCAGAATAATGTTGAACAGTATCATATCACAACAGCCACTTGGGTTTCTAATGTCAGTCAGACCTTCTTTTATCTGTCTTATGGAAATTGAATCATACAATATTTCAGGATTGTCAGAAACCCTGGATTTTAGCCTCTGCCCTAAAAATTGCCAAATAATGGCCTTTGGACAAATCCAAACCTAACAGAGGCTAGCAGCACCAAGAGATGGAGAGACATCCTTGTTGTCCTTGAACTCCTGAAATCTGCCCATGCCTAGATTTCCCAGTATAATGAGTCCTCCAACCCCTCAGTGCCCTTTTTGGGCACACACAAATTTAAGTTCAATTTCTATCATTTTTAACTGCAAGAGTTTTGGTACATAGTTGGGGCTCAACAAATGTTGACTTAATAATTGAAGAGACAGATCTACTCCATGTGCTAACAAAGTTTCTGAGCCTGGAATGCTGGCAGTGGTCATTATTCTAGGGTAATGAATGCCACCTATGAGGCTTCTTGGGGAGGCTGTCAGCCAGGCAGCCTGTTTGACAACACGCCAACCTGTCTTGGTTGAGTGCCATTTCATTAGAAACCACTGTGACATGTACGTCCCTTACTAGCCTGAGAGCATCTCAAGTCCCAGCTTCAATTATCCTTAGTATCAAGCAGCCACCACGATGTTGACACTCAACAGCTCTTCACTGAGGGAAAATCTCCAGCCATGACAATTACTATCAAAATGCAGAAGCTAGAATCAGAATGTGAGAAAAACAAGACTGAATAGAGTTATCATTCCTGATCCTAAAAGCTTTTGGCATCACTTCTGAAGTAGGTGTCCAGGAAATAATATATATCCCCGACTACCTTAGAAAACAAGAAAAAGACAGAATCAGAGTTTAGGGCTGGAAGTAGTCTGCATTTGATTTAATCTTTTTCCAGAGTGAAGACCAAGTAAGATACCATGTGGTTAAGGGATTTGTCCAAAGGTCATTATTTGGTGATCTTTAGGGCAGAGGCTGAAATCCGGGGTTTCTAACCATCCTGAAATATTGTATGATCCAATTTCCATAAGACATAAGAGGGAAGGGGTTGTCAAAAACAAGGTTATAAAAGTTCTGGTATGTTGTATTTTAAAGATATCACATGGGGGATCCCTGGATGGCTCAGCGGTTAAGCATCTGCCTTTGGCCCAGGGCGTAGTCCTGGGGTCCGGGGATCGAGTCCCACATCGGGCTCCCCGCATGGAACCTGTTTCTCTCTCTACCTATGTCTCTGCCTCTCTCTCTGTCTCTCTCATGAATAAATAAATAAAATCCTTATAAATATCACATGTAACAAATTAATGTTCTCAACATACACACATAGGGTACCAAGAGTTGTGCTGTTCACAAGATAATTACAGGGTTTATAAGATCACTTATAGAGCACAATGATTTACAGCGCACTTCAGTAGACAGTGTGCCCTGTAACAAGACACAGGTTGTAGATGAATTATTCTTGTAATCCTGTGTTTGTCACTGTGTGTAGAACTTCGTGTGAAGAAAACTTTAAAAAAAAATCTAAATTCAGGGGCAGCCCGGGTGGCTCAGCGGTTTAGCGCCTGCCTTCGGCCCAGGGCCTGATCCTGGAGACCTGGAATCGAGTCCCATGTCAGGCTCCCAGCATGGAGCCTGCTTCTTCCCCTGCCTATGTCTCTGCCTCTCTCTCTCTCTGTCTCTCATTAATAAATAAATTTCTTAAAAAATCTAAATTCGAGATTTTTTTAAAATATTAGATTGGGCCCAAATGACACACTGGTGTCGCCCATCTCGCACACCCACCTGACTGCTGTGCATTTACTAGAAACTGATGGAAATCAATCTTAGTGATGGAGGCCTTAGAATATTATCCCTCGCAGTATGATTAGGAAACAAAGGCCCGTGGAGAACCCGCGCCACAGAGCCTCTGAACCTATCAGGGACCTGGCACGGCTGTCCCAGTGGTGCTGTAACTAGAATGGAAACTGCTGTTGTCCCCAAAGCCTCCGCAGCGGAAAGCACTCCGGAGTCCTCGCCCTCCGCAGAAGGAGCAGCTGGTCAGGGGCCCGCCAGCTTCTCTCCGCCCGCGGGCGCGCGTCGCCTTAGCAACAGAGGAAGCGCAGTGAGGCTGGGGGCGGGGCTTCGGGGCGGGGCGGGGCTTCGGGGCGGGCGGGGCTACGGGGCGGGGCTACGGGGCGGGGCTACGGGGCGGGGCTACGGGGCGGGGCGCGCGCAGCCAACCTCCCCTCCCCCGGTCCAGCAGAAGGCTCGCAGCGCGCCTGCCCGCGCGAGGGTCCGCGCAGCGCGCAGCGGGAGCTTCTCGGACGTCAATGGAGAAACAATTTTCAGGCTCATCTGCGTTTTCAGATGGGCATGACACGTCGGAAATATCCACTGCCTCCGAACCCCTTCAGAAGCCCTTTGTGCTCAGGCTCCTAGACGTGCACAGCAAGTTTGAGGGGCCCGAGGAGCCGGAGGAGGAGGCCCGCAAGCAGAGCCAGGGAGACGGATACAACGAGTGTGAGGAGTCCGAGGAGACATCTGAACTGCACAGTCCCTGTGAGCCCCACAAGCCTTCTGAGCCCTGCAAGCGCTATAAGCCCCACAAGGCCTCTCAGTCCCACGAACCCTATGAGCTCCCGGAGTCCCACAAAGCCTACGAGCCCCATGCACCCCGCGAGCCGCGTAAACCCAGAGAGCCCCAGGCTCTCCACGAGTCCCGCAAGCCCAGTGGAGCCGAGCTGCTTCCCGGCGCTGCCGTGGTGGTCTCCCCTTCTCCGGTGACCAGGTTCCCGCCACGGGTTCTGCGATATTCCCCGAGCGGTAGGTGTTGGGGCCCTTCCCAAGGCACTGAGGGTCCTAATGTGAATGTTTGCATGCAAGAGCTCACTTTGTTTTAAAGAAAGGTGATTTTTGTCTCATTTACCTGCTGCTTTGTAGTCATCTATCTTTGGACCGTGTGGGACTCTGACAATGAAACTGAATAACTTCACTCTCTCCTCCGTTTACCTGATGACCTCCTAGCTGTCTTTGATTATTCATTGTAACTTTTTTAAAAAGATAGATAGATTGATTGATTGATTAATTAATTAATTAGAATGAGCAGGGGAGAAGGAGAGAATCTCAAGCAGACTTTCACTCCCAGCATGGAGCCCTAGCTAGGCTGGATCCCACCACCCTGAGATCATGACCTGAGCTGAAATCAAGAACCAGAGGCCCAACCCAGGCACCCCCATTGTAACTCCTTTTTGAAGCTTGCTTTTTCTTTCTTTTTAAAATTTTATTTATTTGAGAGTGTGGGGGAAAGGCAGAGAGAATCTGAAGCAGACTTCATATTGAGCACAGAGCTGGATATGTGGCTCTGCCTCACAACTGGGAGATCATGACCTCAGCCAAATTGAAGAGTCTGACCCCCTTAAGCCACTGAGCCGTCTAGGGATGCCCCTTGAAGCTCTTCTTAATTCTTCTCTACAGTTAGTCATTGCATTTTCTCTGGGCTGCCACTGAACAGTACCTCTATTATAACACTTAAGATGTATTACATCATTATCTTTCTCCCTAATTCATGGGAGAGATCCTTGAAGGGAGGATATCTTTGTCAGTGTTTGGCACATGGTGGCACCCAATAAATGCTAGCTATTACATTATTAAAGTGGTAGTAACAAAATATTAATTGAGCAGGAATGCAAAGTGTACACTTTACTAAATGTTTGCAGTCCTCACCAAGTTTACAAGGTACCTTATAGGGCTAATGGGTCTTGGGTATAAACACCCCTTGCTCTAATCACACTGGTTCACTTACGACTTTTCATTGATGACCCTACTCAAAACAATTCTTTGTCCACGTTAGGCTTCCAGTCCCTCAGCTGACCACTTTTAATCTCATGTTCTCCTTGACTCCTCTTTATCAGCTTCCGTTCTGTGGTTTGTCAGTGGCTCACTTACATTTTCCACCACCCTGTTGACTCTTTGGCTATCCACCAAACTTCCCCAAGCTTTTAAAACACCAACGCTGGTTAAACTTAACCATCCATCCTCTGCCTACACCTGAGCAGCTGACTCTTGCTGTACAATATCACACAATCATATGGTTTCTTTTATTTCAATTTCATGATCACGCATTTTAATTGGTCGCTTGATACTTCCTAGCAAGCTCACTTTAAGTTAGTTCTCTTAATCTCTGAGAAAATGACTGTCCTCTTTTCCCTCCTCTAAATGTTACACTTTTGACTCCTAAACAGCTGAAGACTTTGTCTCACACTTTATTGAGCAAATAGAAGCAACCACTCACAAGCTTTTTTCTTAACACTAATCAATTGCCTTACCCAAATTACACCTGTGGATTCTTTTTCCATATTTCAAAGAATTGTGCCTTTCTCTATGAAAAGCAAAATCCTCCACTTGTGCTTTGGATTCTGCTCTTGTCTCCCAAAGAATTTTGTTCTTGCCATAATCCCCCCTCTCTCCTACAGAATTAATTTCTCCATTTCTTTTTTTCCCAAGGTTTTATTTATTTATTCATGAGAGACACACACACACACAGAGGCAAGAAACATAGGCAGAGGGAGAAGCTGGCTCCCTGCGGGGAGCCCAATGTGAGATTTAATCCCAGGATCCCAGGATCACGACCTGAGCCAAAGGAAGATAGATGCTCAACCACTGAGGCACTCAGGTGCCCTAATTTCTCCGTTTCTAATAAATCAGTCCCATAAATGATCACATATATCTATAAACATATACTCAAGAACCTTTCATCTTGAGAAAAGCCTTAACCCCATGCCTTCTTCAGACCCCTCCTTTTCCTACCATAGCTATCATTTTTCTGTTCTTTCATTGCAGAACTTGTCCAAAAAGTTGTCTATACTCACTGACTCCATTTTCCCACTCATTGTTCTCTCCTCAACCCACCTAGTTAGGCTTCTTTTCCCTCCACTCCACTGAAACTCCTATAATTTACTGCCTTTCTGTCTACTGCCAACTCTGTTACCATGCATGGGGATTTCAGTATCCATTGGATGATTCACTTGGCTTCTGGGTTCTTTGACCTCCGCACTTTGAATAATGGCATCCTTCACCCCATCTTAGGCATTTACTTCTCTAACCTTTGTAATGTCAATTGCTGTACCATTTCCAAAATTTCTATATCAAGCACTCTAATCTCTAACCATGTTATATCTTTCAGGCTCACCCATTCGTCCTTGTACCCCCTTTATCAATTCTTCAGCATCAAAAGGACCTCTAACCTACTGAGGTTATTAACCTTTCATTATATATCATTACCTTTAAAAAACTTTTTTTTTTAATTTATTTGAGACTGAGAGAGAGCAGAAGGGAGGAGTAGAGGGAGAGGGAAAAGCAGATTCCCCGCTGAACAGGGAGCCCAATGCAAGGCTCTTTCCAGGGCCCTGGGATAATGATCTGAACTGAAGGCAGACCCTTAACTGACTGAGACACTCAAGTGTCCCTATATCACTACCTTTGTTCTCTGTCTCCCTTTATTTACTTGATAGTCCAGGGTCTGCTAATGGAATCACTCCCTTGCAAATATCCTTACTTCCCTTGCTTCCTCCTCTACCATTCTGGCCAGTTAAATACAGTTCTTGCCTTCACTTGAAAAACAATGACAAGAAAAACAAATAACTCTGCTGACTGATTTTAAATTAATCTTGAAATTCAAGTGGGCACTTAATGCTGCTTGGCAAACATACTACATTTCCCCTGTCAATTCATTTTCCACCATGGAATCTACCAAATTACTAGCATCTGTACATATGCTGCCTTTTCTCCTGTTAATAATGGATGAACTGTCTTTATTCATATTAAATGCCATTCCCTCAACCTGTATGTTGGATCCCATCCTATCTAACTTTAAGCTCTTCTAAAATTATTCCCTCTCTCTCTTGCATCATTTTATTTTGTTGGATGACTCATCACATGAACATGCAGCAATAACTTCCATTATAAAAACAAAAGCAAAAACAAAAAACACTCTCCCTTAATCCTATGTACCCCTCCAGGTACCAGGTACCAGTCCTATTTCTCTGTTACTCCTTAAAGAAAAATTCCTCCAAACAGTTATCTCCATAGCCTCACTTCTCATTATCTTTAGAACCAATTTATACATTCATCTCCTCTAGTTGGATGGAGTTGCTTTTGTTGAGGTCATAATGACCTCTGCCTTGCCAAAGTCAATGGTTAATTCTTCATCCTCATCTTACTCATTTGACACATTCATGCTTGCTTTTTCTTGGAAGTCCTTCTTTACTTGCCTTCATTGTCATCCTATCTCATCATTTGTTCCCAGCTCAGTTTTCTTAGCTAGATCCTTCTTCTCTTCCCAGCCTCTAGGTTGAAATGAGTGATGACTGTTTTCTCAGATTCATTAGAACTTTCCTTGTTACATGGGCAATGTCATCAGTTTCATGGAACTGAATGCTGGTATTTTCTCAAATTTCTCCTTTGAGTTCCAGAGTTTTATAATCAATTGTCTATTTAATATCTCTACTTGAGTATCTAACAGGCATGTAAAATTGAAGGTATTCATAACTGAACTCTTATTTCCACACTCAAATTTGCTCTTCCTTCATTGTTTTCATTTCCGCAAATGGTACCACCACTCATTCATCTAGTGCTAGGATCAAAAACCTTGAAGTCATTCTTGACACCTGTTTTTCTCTTACACTCAGCCTCCAAACCATTGGCAAACCTCAATTTTGAGATATATCATGACTGACCATTTAACATCTTCATCATCTTTGTAAGCCACTATCATTCTCTTCCTTGATCCACTACAGTAGCTTTCATCTTGCTCTTTGTTCCACTCTTGCCCCATTCCTCTCCCCAACTCCCAGTTTATTGTTCATATAGTGGTCATGGGTCTGAGAACTTAAATTTTACTCAACTCTCCTCTCATCTCTCCAGAGGAGTTTCTCATCTCACATAGTTTGTAATCTAAAGTACTTAGCAGGCCTGCAAGGCCCCACATGATCTGGCTCCCACCTGCCTCCCCAACCAAATATCCCACCATCTCTGTTCTCCAACCGTGTAGGCCCACCTCACAGTCATTTCGTTTGACTTTTCCTCTGCCAGGACACACTTCCCTCAAGTGTTTGTCATCTTATGAAGAGATCACTCTGTCAAAAAGAACTCTTTGGCCTGCTTATTTGCTTTCAAGTACTTGTCTTATTGACTGTACAATACTTTGTGTCTATTTATTTACTGTTTATATTAAGCTCTCAGAGGGCAAAACCTTTGTCTTAGCCACTGTTTCATCCTCAGTGCCTCAAGAAGTGCCTAGAACAAGTTTGGACTTAGCAATTATTGTTGAATGAAAGATTTCTTCATTCAGCCTCTGTATCACCAAGTCCAGTGATTCCTTCTCTATCCTTAGGGTTGTTAAGAAAATTGAGTTAATATCTATAAAGCATTTAGAACAGATTGTGGTACTAGTAAGTGTTTAGTAGATGTTAGCCATTATTAGTAGTGATGTTAGTATTATCTTATTTGACCTGTGGGCAGCATTTAATACAATTGACCACACCCTTCTTGAAACATATATGTCTTTCTCTTGGCCTCTGTGACACCACAATCCTCCATTTTATCACCTATGTGACTGCTTGCTCTTGGGCTCATTTGCTGAGCCCTCCCTATTTTCCTGAACTCTAAAGACCTCCAACCTGACCCATTTTCATTTCTTTTTTTTTCCTTCCTTTTCCCTCCCAGGCTGTCATATGTACACTTATGGCTTTAAATAGCATGTCTATACTGCTGCCTCCTAAATTTATATATTCCAGCCCTACTCTCTTTCCTGAGTCCCACACTCATGTATTGAACTGCCTACTGGACATCTCCGTTTGGATATATCATAGGCATCACAAATATAATATACTTTGATATAGAAGTCTTGATTTTTTTTTTCTCCCAGTCTTGTTCCTCCCTCACTCCTCCAACTGAATGTTTCCAGAAAATAGCAAACAGATTACAGGGGAAACAAGGGTAGAAGCAGGGAGACTACTTGAGCAGCTCATGTAGAAATCCAGGTGAGAAATGGCCATAATTGGGATGAGGGTGTAGCAATGGAAATAAATAAATTCAGGAGATAGAAAAACTAATAGCTTGCATTGGATGCATTTCATTTGAAGGTGAAGGAAGAGGAGTTAAGGAGAAATAGTAGTTTTTCTTTGGCTTGATCAAACTGGACACTATTTCATAAAGTAAGGATGCCACCCTTAATATTTAATCTTGCCTGTGGCTTCCCATTCCTCTTAGGATAAACCAAACCTTTGCAGAGGCCTCTAAAGTTCCATGGGCCCTCTGACCTCACTCCCTTCCACTCCCTCCTGCTTACTCTGTCCCAGTCATACTGGCTTCTTTCTGTTCTCTAAAAGGCCAATCTCCTACTTGCCCCTGCTTCACAACCCGTGTTTGTGGTTTCCTCTCCTTAGATGCTTATTATTTTCTGGGATTGTCTCGTGATTAATTCCTATTCAGGTCACAGTCTAGATTTTTATTTAATTTTGTTTTGTTTTTTCTTTTTATATATCTATCTATCATCTTTCCAAGTTTTTATTTAAATTCGTTAGGGCAGCCTGGTGGCTCAGCGGCTTAGCACCGCCTTTGGCCCAGGGCGTGATCCTGAAGACCCGGGATCGAGTCCCACATCAGGCTCCCTGCATGGAGCCTGCTTCTCCCTCTGCCTGTGTCTCTGCCTCTCTCTCTCTGTGTCTCTCATGAATAAATAAATAAAATCTTAAAAAAAATAAATTCGTTAGTTATGGGGAACCTGGCTGGCTCAGTTGGTGGAGCATATGACTCTTGATCTCTGGGTTGTGAGTTTGAGCCCCACATTGGGTGTAGAGATTACTTAATTTTTTTTAATCTTAAAAAATAAACTCCAGTTAGTTAACATACAGTGTAATATTAGTTGCAGGTGTAGAATTTAGTGATTCATTATTACATACATACACCAGGTGCTCATCACAAGTGCCCTCCTTAATCCCTATCACCTATTTAACCTGTCTCTTGCCCACCTCCCCTCCAGCAACTCTCAGTGTGTTCTCTATAGCTAAGAGTCTGTTTTATGGTTTTCCTCTCTCTCTCCACTCCATGTTCATTTGTTTTGTTTCTCAAATTCCACATAGGAGTGAAATATGGTATTTGTTTTTTGCTGCCAGTCCACATTTTTAAAAGGTGGGAAAGCCCAGATCTTAGGGACCCTTCCCTGTCCATGATGCCTAAAGTACCCCCCCCCCCGCCCCGCCGAAGTAGCTTGATGATGAGACTCTCTCAAAAGTTCTCAGACTCTGCTTTAAAAAATACTACTTAAAGCTTCTTCTCTGGGCAGCCCTGGTGGCGCAGTGGTTTAGCTCCGCCTACAGCCTGGGGTGTGATCCTGGGGACCCAGGATGGAGTCCCGCATCAGGCTTCCTGTATGAAGCCTGCTTCTCCCTCTGCCTGTGTCTCTGCCTCTCTCTCTCTCTCTCTCTGTCTCTATGAATAAATAAAATCTTTTAAAAAAAACTTATCTTCTCAATTTATTTTCTAGATTTTATATTTTCCTTGTTAAAAATCCTATCTTTACATTACTTCCCCTAGTAAAGCTTAATACGCAGCCAGCATATTTATATAATATTTACATAAAATAATGTAAATATTGGGAAATATTTAGTCAGCATGTCACCATGCTTCTGTTCACTTAGTAAGATTCCTTTATCCAACAAACATTTGCTGAGCATCTACTAAGGCACTCATTGTGTCTTGTGGGGCTGTAAAGATGACTGAGACATGGTGGTCAGGTTGTGTGCATAGTTTTAAAACTTAGAGAATAGAGCCTATCGTCTATCTCCTTACTAATGTATCATCACCCAATCATTGATGTCGCTGTTAAAATTTATTGAGCACTTACTATGTTCTGGGTGTAGACTATGAACCATAGATGAATAAGACAAGGATCCCATCCTTAAAGGACTGTCAGTGTGACTGGGAGGCTGAATACATCCCTAACAATAACATATCCATAGAGCGTACAAAGTAAAGTGGATTGGTGTATCCCACAGGACAGCTGCATCATTTTTCTGAGTCGAATGGCAATAGTAACCTCTATTTTTAATGGAGAAGAAAGGCTCAGAAAAAAGTAGGACCAAAGTAATCATTTAATCACTTAACTAAAATAGGATGAAATAGAGATTAAATATTTAATCTAAAATATACAGAGCTCAGAGTACTTAATTTGGATTTTATCGATTGATTGATTGGGCTCCACGCCCAGTGTGGAGCCCAATGCAGGGCTTGAATTCATGACCCTTAGATCAAGACCTGGGCTGAGATCAAGATGTGCTTAACTGACTGATCCACCCTGGTGCCCCTTAATTTGGATTTATTTGTAAGGGATTAGGGAAGTGATTTAAAAGAAAGAATCTCAGGCAAGTGTGGGAGTATGGAGGGAAATCATATTGAGTAAACTTTTTTAAAGTTAAAACTTTTTTGAAATCTTTAAGACATTTACATGACTAAAAAACCAAAACAATCTTAAAAGACTACAAAGAAATGTCACCTTCCCACCCTGTCCCCTCTTTCCCTTTTACAAGTAACCACTTTTATTCATTTTTATGCATCTTTATATAAATACGAGAAAATACTGTACAAGCTTATGTGTGTGTTCCTGTTAAGAAAGAGTAGCACATGCTATACTTTCTTCATTCTTCACTTGATGGTATATCTTCTCATATAACTGCATAAAGAGTTTCCTCATTTTTTTTTAAAGCAGATGCCTCATGTTTTATTACATAATTGTGTTACTACTAGTTTAACACCTCATTTGCTTTCATTGCTGCTACAAGCAATGCTGTAATAGATAAACCTGTACATGGTGTCATTTAGTACATGTCATACAGCTATATCTGTGGAATAAATTTCCAGACGTGGGTACTGGAGGGCAAACACATCTATAACTTTGATTTAACAAAATGGCTTTCTATTTAACTTCTATGGAAGTTGATGCATTTTGTACTCCCAATGAAAGTGGCAATGGAAATGTCTGTTCTCACAGCCTCATTATTATAGTGTATGGTTGAACTTATGGCTTTTTGAAAATCTAATTGATGAAAAGCTAGTATGTCAATTAACTTTTAATTTGCATTTATCTTATTAATGACATTAAACATCTTTTTAGATTTTTATTTTTTCATCTCCTTTTCTATTTTCCTTTTGATTTGCTAGGTATTTTTTTACTTACAAGGAGATTAGCCCTTTGGGATATTTTGACCTGTTTTTTTTTTTTTGTTTTTTTTTTCTGTTTTGTGGGTGGTCTCCTTGTCTTTGCTTGTTTTTGCTTCATTTTGTTTTGCCACAAAAATATTTTTATAGTAAAATTTATCTCAATTGTTTTTTTTATGAAATCATAATTAGAAAGGCCTTCTTCCACTTCTAGGTTATGAAAGAATTACTTTTGTATTTTCTTTTATAATTTTTAAAAAACATTTAAATCTTTGATCTGGTAAGAATTCATCCTGATGTTGGGTGAGAGTCATAAACCCAGCTTTCTTAGCAGTTGTCTATCCAAGCTGCCAGTGCTGTCTTCACATAGATGAAATCGGCTAAAAAGAAACATGAAAAATAGATTTGAAACTTGAGAAAAAGGGTCACAAGAGTGTAGGTGTGAGAAGAGGCACAGCTTAATAGTTAGCTTGAGGATGTAATGGTTTTGAGCTCTAGTTTTCACAGAAGTCCCTGATTTCTGTTGTTGTTATTTAACCAATTGAGCGGGACTTGTCCTTTTTATACCTCTACCTTCTCAACCTCAAGCAAAACCATTTCCCATGCTCTTCTATCTCTTGACCGATGACCCTGAGCTAAGGCAGTGAGGAGCACATTGCAAGGGAGGCATGCCTAGGAGAGGAACAAGAAGAATGAACAGTAGTAATGGATCATATTATTACACATACACACATTATCACATCATATCAAAAAACATCTCACTGTTTGTTTACATATCATACCCAATATAGAAATAGACTGCTTCATGACCAATCTCCAAAACAACAGTGCACATACAACAAGCACAAATTTTACTTCAAAAAGGCTTAAAGAAGATTTTACTGAAGTATCTTACAGGGAACTATACCATCTAACAGAGCAAAACCTGCTAAAAATGCTCTTGAGGAAATGCTCTTGCTAAGTCCCAATCCCCATGACTGCTAATCTCCAAAAATACCTTTCCTCAAGCCCCAGCTTGCCTCTCTCTTACCCTCCCTTCTTGTGCTTCTAGTGCTATTCTGAGAACTCCTCTCTGCCTTTTCTTTGTAGGTCAGTGGTACCCCATTTAGTACAATCCAGGACTAGAGGCTAAACATCTTAAACATGGGCTTCTGAGGAGTCAGGGTAAAGGGCGAAGTGGAGAACAGTTATACTTGGACATTTCATCCTTGTCATGTTACAAAATAAAACGCTTTACTTGTGCTTGCAGGGGGACTCACAGTGAACAATGCTCATCACTGCCATCAGGGAAGAACAGGTTTAATCGTGCTCTCTCCCAGCAGATGGCAGCCTTCTCCATCAAATGGCTTGGATCATTTCCCGCCCCCCCCCCCACCCCGCGCCACTTTTTTTTTTTTTTTTTTAGCTGTAGGTGGCAACCTGAGTGATGTGGCTTGTGTGCTACAGAATAAAATACATTTATAGGGTTTACTGTAGCCCAAACATTCTGATTATCTCTTAGAGGGAGCTGGTGTTCATCATTATGCTGAAAATTCTTTAAGGGCTTCCTCCTGGTAGCCTTTAAATAAAAGCCAAACTCCTCCTGGGTTCAATGGGATCTGGCCCAATCATAAATCTTGTTGCCTTCTCCCTTGTTCCTTCCCTCCAGCCACCCTGACCAACTGTTTTCCTTTGTCTTTTGCTTGATTTCACCTCAGGCCTTTACACTTGCCCTCTCCTCTGCCTGAAATGCTTTTCCTCTCTCTCTCCTGGTTACAGCCAGGATTTGGTTTCAGCCTGATTCCAGAGCTAGAAGTCTTACCCATTAAATAATATTGTGGTAGAGCCCAAACTTGTCTGCTTTGAAAAATACCAATGCCCGTGTTCCACCTCCAAAGAGTGTGGATTTAATTGGTCTAAGGTGTGACCTGGGCCCCATAATTTTTTTAAAAGATCCACAGGTGATTCTAATGTGGAGACAAGTTTGGAAACCATTGTAACGGTGCTTTGCTTGGGACATTAGCTAACTGATAGCCACCTGAGAACTATACTATCCCACCAATTGGTAAGATAACATCAAAAGCATTTCTAAAATAAAAGAGTGCAAGGGCTGCCTAGGTGGCTCAGTCTGTTAAATGTCTGGCTCTTGATTTTGGCTCAGGTCATGATCTCAGGATCATGAGATGGAGCCCAACGTCAGGTGCTGAGCATGGAGCCTGCTTAAGATTCTCTCTCTCCCT
This sequence comes from Nyctereutes procyonoides, assembly GCF_905146905.1. NCBI lineage: Eukaryota > Metazoa > Chordata > Mammalia > Carnivora > Canidae > Nyctereutes > Nyctereutes procyonoides. Next base: position 6,383,313 of record NW_026575021.1, on the reverse strand, counting down.
TTGACTTCTCCCCTCTCCCTCTCTTAAAAAAAAAAAAAAAGTGCGAGCCCTACTTGTGGCAGAAACTACCATGAAAGGGCAATAGGAGAAGTGTTATTCATTCATATTATCAGTATTTGTAGAAGTGTTTTTAGGATTGGTTCAATATTATACTGACTTTCTGACCTGTGTATACAAGACTGGGAACCAAGCTTGGTGATACATGAAAAGTCCACAGAATAAGTGCTTCATCTGTCATGGGTGATGGCATGCTGGGCACAAGGGGCTTATTTGTAGCCTACTCCCCACTCTTCCATGGGTCTGAGTCAGTTTAGCCTTAAAAAGTAGAGTAATAGACGGGGCGCGCCTGGGTGGCCCAGTCAGTTGGGCATCCAACTCTTGATATCAGCCCAGGTCATGATCTTAGGGTCATGAGATCAGGCTCCATATAGGGCTCCACATTGGGCTCTGCTCAGCAGTGAGTCTGCTTCTCTCTCTCTCTCTTTCTCTCTGCCCCTCCACCCACTCATGTTCTCTGTCTCTAAAACCCATCTTTTTAAAAAGTAGATTAATAGAAAATATCCCAATTCAAAAATTCCATTTGCTACTTTTTTTTTTTTAACTTTGTTACCTATCTCCTACTATGCTATAAATTCCTTGAGAAGTGAATATGTCTTACTCATTTTTGTTCTCTCAGTGCTGGAGAGATATGCTCCATGCTGCACGGAGTAGAAACACAATCAATACTGGGTTGCTGTGTTTCTTGCATTGCTCCCACGTTGATACATTAAAAGTTGTACTAATAATTCTGATTATCATTCATCTACTATATGCAGGGTACTTTATATATATGTCACTAATCTTTATACAGACATACCTATTACCCTCCTATCCGAGAAGGGAAACTGAGTCTCAGAGAAGTTAAGCAGTTTGCCCAAGGTGGTATGGCTGAGTAACAGAACTGGGGTTTGAGCCATGTCTGTCTGATGCCAGAACACACCCACTTTCCTTTACCCAAAATACTTCAGAGGGTACTTCAGAACTCTCAGATGTGATTAAAAACTCTCAAGAAAAAACTGAATCAATCTGTTCTTATGAGGTCTGTTTTAATAGGCCTTTTCATAACATGGTTTGTATGATCTCCTGCATTTTCCCACATTTAGCAAAGAAACTAAACATGATTTTTTTTTTTTTATGTAGGCTCCACATCCAGTGTGGAGTCCATGGGGGGCCTGAACTCACAATCCTGAGATTAAGACCTGAGCCAAGATTAAGAGATGGACACCTAGCTGACTGAGCCACCCAGGCACCTTGAAACATGATTTTTTCTTAAAAAGATTTCATTTATTTATTTGAGAGAGGGAGCATGTACATGAGCAGGGGCACTGAGTGGGAAGCCTGACGCAGGGCTGGATCCCAGGACCCTGAGATCATGATCAGAGCTGAAGTCAGATGCTCAACTGACTGAGCCACCCAGGCACCCCCGAAACATGATTTTTAATTTGCTTAATCATTTCTTCTGTTTTGGACATTTCAGGTATATCCAATTTCCCATTGATACTGCAATGAACATTTTTGTGCCTATATTTTTGCCTATGCTTGGAATAATTTCTTTGGGGTACATTTTTACAAGTAGAATTAGATTAGGGAATCTAAGCCTTGCTGATTTCTACTGCCAAATTATTTTTCAAAAGGCGTACCAGTTTAGATTTCCACCAGCAGTACACAAGAGTACTCATCTTACCTGATTTCATTGTCCTCTGCAAAATATTTTTGCTAATTTTATAGTTTTTTTTAAAAAAAGTCATTCTTTACTTACATTAGTTTTGATTATAAGCAAGTGCAAACTTTTCCTTTAATTTATATATGCATGTATTTTTATAAGTCTCTATATCTTCATATATGAATTCAGTTTCTGTCCTTTGTCCTTTTAACTTTTGACACATACCTTGGTATTTTTCTTATTCATCTATACTTTTATAATCTTCAGGTATTAAGACTATTAACCTTTTGTCATATTTGTTGCCAGATATTTTCATTTCCTCTTCAAGTTTTAATTTTGGGCACATAGAGGTTTTAAGCTTTAAATCTTTTAATCTATTTATATTTTTCCTGTATATCTTTTGTCACCTTTAAGTCAGACTAAAATATATTTAAGTAGGTATTTTCTTATTTTTCTTTTAATTTAATTAAAAATATTTAACTCCTCGATTTACATGTGATTTATTTTGGTACATGATGTGACATATGTAATTTAGCTATTCCCCTAGATATTTTTCAGTCTCTTTTTATATTGATTTGTGATTCAACCTTCATTATATCTTTGATTCTTATTGAATCTAATGTTTGCTTTTACTTTTCTTTTTATAGATCCTTTTCCCTATGGCATTACAACAAAATGGTAAGACTATAGATAAAATACTATTCTCCCAGGCTCTAACTAGCTGATGGGGTAGATTCAATCTGGGGCATCTGAAAGGAAAGCCTATCATGGGGGTTCCTTGGTCATAAAGCTGTTTTCTAATGGCAGTTCCTACGTAAATAGGAAACGAGAAATAAAGTGATTAAGAAGTGAGATGGGGGAAGAAGATTGAGATTTAGAACTCTCCTTAGATTCACTGTTTTATTTATTTGTTAAATACTAGGTGTATGCTACATGCTAGGTCTGAACCTTTAAGGGATTTGGGATGCTGCGTTGACAATCTCATGTCACAGATTGTGTGAAACTCCAGGTCAATATATCCCAATCTCCCCTCATCTCTATTTCAAGTACAGTAGCTAATGAAGTTTCAAGAAAGTGCTCTCTATGAAAAAAAGAACTATATATACAGTACACAAAATAGAAAATTGTTTCTTTCTCTTTGTTTGGCTAAGATAGAGTTAGAAGAAGTAACAGAGTAGAATCATTAAACAGAAATACCAAAGATTAATATCAATGGCTCATATAGATGGGAAGTAAATAATAATAATTTTATTTGTATACATTCTTTTAATAAAAGGTTAAATCATTCATATTTATTGTTACTATTTAACATTTGTGTTTATTGCTATTATTTAGAGTTTTTTGGACTTTTTTGTTGTTGTTGTTAATTTTCCCTATCCTTGAGATAGGGAGAGATCTCTTTCTCATTTTGAAAGATATATTTATTTGAGAGAGAGAGAGAGAGAGAGAGAGAGAGAGAGAGAGAGTGGTGGGGAGGGGCAGAAGGATTGAGAGAGAATCTCAAGCAAACTCCCTCCTGAGCTTGGAACCCCATACTGGCCTTAATCCAATGACCATGAGATTGTTACCTGAGCCGAAACCAAGAATCCAGTGCTCAACTGACTGAGCCACTAGGCTAGAGTTTTTTGGATTTCTTATTTGCTACTCTTTCTAGTTTGTTTGTTTTCCCCTCAACGCTTTCAGGCAGTAAATACTACCACCTTTTTTTTTAATATAAAATTTTTTTTATTGGTGTTCAATTTGCCAACATATAGAATAACACCCAGTGCTCATCCTGTCAAGTGCCCACCTCAGTGCCCATCACCCAGTCACCCCCACCCCCTGCCCACCTCCCCTTAAATACTACCACCTTATCTTTATGTAATACTTTGCAGTCAAAAATTTTTTCTTTTTTCTTATAAGACTCCTGAGAAGTTGATAGGGCAGATATAATCAACGAGATTTTACTGAGAAAAAAATGAAATTCAGGGAAATCATGACACTTTCCCAGGGTTGTGTGGTGGCTGAGAATTGGTAGAACTAACATTTACTGAGTATTACCAAGTACCTGCTTAAAATACCACATCACTTCAAATAAATGTATGCTGGGTGAGCAAACTCTCCCATGGCTAAATAGACAGTGAAATAGCTTATACCCAATACGCTTTTATACTTTAAGAAAAGACTGTGAAGAGAATGTTTTTTAAGAAAATATTTTTGCTCTTCTTTGCACCCTTGCTCTTGTTTGGCTGGTTAATTTGGCTTGATTCGATGAGGAAACTGTGCTATCTAATATTTATCCCTGTCCCCATCGTCTAAAAAAATTCTCATTAAAAAATATGCTGTGCCTGATTGTTATGAAAGAAAATATTTTCTGAATATAAACAACATAGTTATATGCAAAAGAGCATTGTGACTGAAGGAGAGAATTGTTTGTTTTCCCCCATCAGTTCAGACATGCAATTGTTTCCATAATTATTGCTATATGAAGGTATATTTATTGTTCTGCATCCAAGGTAAGGATTTTAAAAACTTTCTGAGCTATTGGTGAACTATAGGAGACTAATAATCAATGAACCCGTGGGAGAACAATGTAATCCTCATTTAAAAAAAAAAATCTGCTTTCAAGAGTGAAAATCCTTCAGCCACATTCTTTTGTTTCTGCATAGGACCATGACTACACATTGTGAGGTAATGCAAGGCTTAAAAGAAGGGGGAAGACTGTGTTAAGACAAAGGGATAGAATGGAGATGTAGCTGTGGTGACATAATGTACAAGATGTGAGTGAAGAGAGCAGGTGTTAGTCAGACTTCCACACAGAATTAGCAAATGTGAATGAGATTATTTCCAACTGAAATAACAACCCAAATAAAGTGTCTACAGGAAAAAACTAAGAAACTGTCATTGGTTTATAAAATGATATATTAAAAAAACATTTAGCCAGTGAAGAAAACGTAGCAAGGAAAACGTTGGCTTGGAAGTGATGACAGAAGCCAGAAGTTCCCTTGTTTTAAAAGATTAATGTATATAAGATGTTTTATCCATAGCTCTGGCTTTCTTTTTCCTCCACATAGCCATCCTCCCCAAAAGTTGGCTCAGGCTCTCTTGGCAGGGCTCATGTGGTGCTTACATGATGAAGCCCTTCTTCTATTGAATAAGGATGTAGGTGGGTTTTTTTGTTTTGTTTTGTTTTTTTGCCAGTGAACAATATCTTCATTATTTCTAGATATTAACAGGCATAACTTGGGGGTTGCATCATATCAATTATGTGACCGATCCCAAATATTTTACCACCAAAAAATATTTTGAATTTTTTTAATTTTTATTTATTTATGATAGAGAGAGAGAGAGAGAGAGGCAGAGACACAGGCAGAGGGAGAAGCAGGCTCCATGCACCAGGAGCCCGATGTGGGATTCGATCCCGAGTCTCCAGGATCGCGCCCTGGGCCAAAGGCAGGCGCCAAACCGCTGTGCCACCCAGGGATCCCAACCAAAAAATATTTTGATATCTCTACCCACAACCAATATTTTGATATCTCTCTATCTCTATCTCTTTCTCATGTTTTGAAAGATTTTGTTGTTGTTCACAAAACAAATGACATTTGTTCATTTTTTTTCATTTTTTAAAAATTAAAGGTAGATCTATGTGTTAATCGGAGTTTCTTATCAGTATGAAGTCACATAGAGATTATATAATTCAGAAACAAAGATGGTATTTGGGGTAGCCTCTACAGCCTGAATGTGGATGCCATTTGACCTTTTGAAATATTCTAAAGGTTGTGGACTCCCAGTATTTTCTTCATTGATCCCTTAAGAGTTTGAGAACTTCAGGCTGGGAACTTGTGAATTAAGCAGCCAGCAGAGTCCTGAGGGGCAAAATGCAGATAGGTTAACTGCAATAGTAAAGGGGGAAATTAGAAGACTCCAGAGTATTAGACATTGGGGAAAAAGGAGCATGGAGGTGAGGTACCTCTCTTAGTAATTTTAAACCTGTATTTTATCTAGAAACCTATTCAAGTGATAAAGGATTACCAATAATTCCATGATTTTCCCTTATAAGACACTTAAACTAAGATTTTATTTTATTTTATTTAGTTTTTAAAGATTTATTCATTTTAGAGAGAGTACCTGTGTCTGCACACCTGCACACATGGGGCGCAGACAGAGGGAGATAATCTTGAAGTAGATTCCCCTCAGCATGGAGACTACACAGGACTCAATCTCCTGACCCATTAGATCATAACCTGAGCCAAACCAAGTGTCAGAAGCTCAGGTGACTGAACCACCCAGATGCCCCTAAGTTTATATTTTAAACAATTAAATACCAATTCAATTCATATCAGTTAGCATTTGCTGAGCTTTTACTACATACAAGGTGTCATACTAGGTGTTGTGGGTGGGAAAAGAAAAAGGAACTAACATTTATTGAATACCCACTCCCTGGTTAGAAGTTGGTAGGCATGCAACTGTTTGAGATGGTTAGAATTATTTTCGTTTATAGATGAGGCTAAACACACTGGCCTCCTGTTATTTTTCTGGGGCACACTTCTGTCCCAGGGCCTTTGCTCTTCTAATTAATCATTGGAATGGGAAGATCTTCCCTTGAAAAATCTGTATAGCTAGTCATTGTTCAAATATAACCTATCAGCAATGCCTTCTTTGACCACCCTACTTAAAATTGCAACCCTTTCCCCACCCCATACTCCTTAAAACTCAGAGAATTAAGTAACTTGCCCAAATATAAGAAAATGGCTCTTCATTTTAAAATAATAAAAACCCAGAATCTCCAGTGTTGTTGCTGGGATAATAATTTCTTAGATGAGCAGAATTGTTGGACCTAGGGTCCACATCCCCAATATTGGTTGCTACCAGCACCACACTGTCCTCAGGGGATCTGTCCCTCTGTTAACACCATGGCCTGGCTTGTGTACATAGAATCCCTACTTACATTACTCCCCTAGCTTAGCTAAGGCACGGCATTAAGGGTCAAGTAAATTGTAGCCTAAAGGCTGAAGCAGAGCAAATGCATTAGACAGAGGAACATAAATAAATAATCTGATTGAAGGATTTTATCCTACTTGCCTCCTCCCACTTTTCTCAAAGGAGCTTCATGAGGTATCAGTTGCTATTTAATTAGGGAAGCCATGTCTTTTACATAAGGATTTGCCCCATGCTGTGTCAGACCTGAATCCTACCTGACACCAAGGCCAGGGCTTATTTTATAGCAAGGACCCCACTAAAAAAAGAGAACTACAGGCTGATATCCCTGATGAACATGGATGCAAAAATTCCCAATAATATACTAGCAAATGGAATCCAACAGCACATTAAAAGAATTGTTCACCACAATCAAGTGGGATTTATTCCTGGGCTTCAAGGGTGGTTTAATATTCACAAATCAATCAACATGATACACCACATTAATGTAAGATCCACAGTCAGGAAGAGAACTGGGATGTTCATTCTCAACACTGGTATTTAACATGGTACTGGAAGTCCTAGCCTCGGCAATCAGATATCAAAAAGAAAAGACATCCAAATCAGCAAGGAAGAAGTCAAACTTTTCACTATTTGCAGATGATATGATACCCAAGTAGAAAACCTGAAAGACTCCACCAAAGAACTGCTAGAACCAATACATGAATTCAGCAAAGTCATAGGATATAAAATCAACATACAGAAATCTATTGCATTTCTATACACCAATAATGAAGCAGCAGAAAGAAAAATCAAGGAATTGATCCCACAATTGCACTGAAAACCATAAGATACCTAGCAATAAACCTAACCAAACAGGTAAAAGTCTGTACTCTGCAAACGATAAAACACTTGTGAAAGAAATTGAAGATGACTCAAGGAAAAGGAAAAAGATTTCATGCTCATGGATTGGAAGAACAAATATTGTTAAAATGTCTATACTACCTAAAGCAATTGCAAATTTAATGCAATCTCTATCAAAATACCACCAGCATTTTTCACAGAGCTAGAACAAATAATCCTAAAATGGGTATGGAAACACAAAAGATTCCGAATAGCCAAAGCAATCTAGAAAAAGCAAAGCAAAGGTGGAAGCATCATAATTACAGACTTCAAGTTATATTACAAAGCTGTAGTGATCAAGAGAATATGGTACTGGAACAAAAATAGACACATAGATCAATGGTACAGAATAGAGAACCCAGAAGTGGACCCAGAACTCTGTGGTCAACTAATCTTCAACAAAGCAGGAAAGAATATCCAGTGGAAAAAAGACAATCTCTTCAATAAATGGTGTTGGGCAAACTGGACAGCAACATGCAGAAGAATAAAACTGGACCACTTTCTTACATCATACACAAAAATAAATTCAAAATGGATTAAAGACCTAACTGTGGGTCAGAAAACCATCAAAATCCTAGAGGATAACACAAGCAGTAACCTCTTTGACATCAGCTGTAACAACTTCTTACTAAATCTGTCTTCTGAGGCAAGGGAAACAAAAGCAAAAATGAATTATTGGGACTTCATCAAGATAAAAAGCTTCTGAACGGTGGAGGAAACAAAACTAAAAGGCAACTTTCAGAATGGGAGAAGATATTTTTGCAAATGACATATTTAATATAGAGTTAATATATAAAATCTATAAAGAACTTACCAAACTCAACACTCAAAAACAAATAACCCAGTTAAAAAAATGGGCAGAAATAATGAATGGACAATTTTTCCAAAGAAGACATACAGATGGCTAACAGACACATGAAAAGATGCTCAACATCACTCACCATCAGGGAAATACAAATTAAAACTACAATGAGATATCACCTCACACCAGTCAGAATGGCTAAAAATAACAACTCAGGAAACAACAGATGTTGGTGAGGATGCAGAGAAAGGGGAACTCTATTGCACTGTTGGTGGGAATGCAAACTGGTGCAGCCACTCTGGAAACCAGCATGGAGGTTCCTCAAAAAGTTAAAAATAGAACTACTGCATGACCAGCAATTGTACTACTAGATATTTACCTAAAGGATACAAAAATACTGACTCGAAGGGATACATGCCCCCTGATGTTTACTGCAGCATTATCTACAATAGCCAAATTATGGAGAGAGCCCAAATGTCCACTGATGATGGGTAAAAAAGATATGGTGTGTGTATAAACATATATATATATATATATATATATATATATCAGAATATTACTCAGCCATCAAAAAGAATGAAATCTTGGGAGGAGAGGAGAGTTAAGATGATGGAGTACATAAAAAAAATATAAATAAATAAATAAATAAATAAATAAATAAATAAATAAATAAATAAATAAATAAATGGGATCCCTGGGTGGTGCAGCAGTTTGGCGCCTGCCTTTGGCCCAGGGCGCGATCCTGGAGACCCAGGATCGAATCCCACATCGGGCTGCCGGTGCATGGAGCCTGCTTCTCCCTCTGCCTGTGTCTCTGCCTCTCTCTCTCTCTCTCTCTCTCTCTCTGTGTGACTATCATAAAAAAAAAAAAGATGATGGAGTAGTAGGGGACCCTGGGTTTGCCTCATCCCTTGAATACAGCTAGATCAACATCATATCATTTTGAACAACTAGGAAACTGATCTAAGGATTAAGATAATCACATAATTAGAGGGAGGGAACGTAGCAAGTGTGAGATTTGGAGTCATGAATTGGGAGAAAGAAGAGCTGCAGTGCCACAGAGGGAAGGAAACCCTTTTCTTGGAGAGAAGACAGGGAGAGAGGAAATGAGAGAGCAGCATGTAGGGCTTGCACAAGACATCATGGTGTGGGGCTCTCCTGGGTCACACTGGCAGAGAATGCTCCTTTTCCTGGAGTACATTTAGAAGAGAGTATATTGCCTCTGCAAGGACAAAAGACCCAGTGGGCACCACTGAGTGGCTGTTCAACAGTAGGGCATGGAGGTGTGGGCAGAGAGCAGATAACCTGGTCCCAGCTTTTCACTGTGCTTCACCATTAACTCCAGGCACCTGTGCAGCTGTGCAGCTGATTTTCTGGGACAGAGTGGTGCTGGGCACAGCACCAAGAAGCTCTTCTCTGGGGGAGGCAAGCAGGTCTGCACCTTGCTGTGTCCTTTAAGATTTGGAAGTTTGAATCCTAGCTGCAGGCCAGAGATAAACCCAGGAGAACTGTGGTGCTGAACGTGCCAGGAGCCCAGGCAGACAGGTTGAGCATAGGAATCTGATGGAAGCCTGGGACATAGGAGGGGAGATTATTCACTTTTCTTGTAAGGACCTTCTGAACAGTCTTGGGCACCAGTTCCCATGAGATGAGACAGATTTTAGGGAGAATGCTTTTCCTTTTTGTATCTAGAAGCACTTACCTTGAGTAATTTTCCTGACTTCTTGCCTTATTATCCCTTAATTAGACTCCGGGATGAAGGGGGATGGGTGGGAATGACTTCTGTTTGATGGAGTTGGGAGAGGGAACTGACCCCTTGAAGGTCCTATTTCTTTGAGACCTGCCTATCTATAGTGAATGATCTTTGTGATCTGCTTTCTTTATATATCAAACTTAGCCCTTGCAGGGGGAGGCTTGCAGTTTGAGGGACAAGTTCAATTCAGGAATGTCAGGAATCCACACTAGTCTCTTCAAAACCATTTCACCAGGGGCACCTGGGTGGCTCAGCGGTTGAGCATCTGCCTTTGGCTCAGGTCATGATCCTGGGATTGAGTTCTGCATCAGGCTCCTAAAAAGAGAGCCTTTTTCTCCCTCTCCCTGTGTCTCTGCCTCTCTCTGTGTGTCTTTCATAAATAAATAAATACATACATACATACGAGAAAGTATTGTTATTCAATTTATCTAACTACTGTACCTATTTTTCAGTTAGTTCCTAACTGTGGGCAATAAAGGGTTGTTATTTATTGGGCCCTTCAAACTCCAAGCAAGTACCTAAATAATTACAATATAAATTATAGTAATACAGGTGGCATATTAATCTGCACAGGATAAGCAATGCTGCAGTAACAAATAAGATACAAAACTCTAAATGACTTAATGCAAGAAAAGTTTATTTTTCCCTTGTGTCACAGTCCAGTGTGAGATGGCTGGCCTCTTCTGTCTTTTAGCTGTGCCATCTGGAATATGTGGCTTCCAGAGTTACTGCAACAGGAGAAGAGGGAAATTGAGGAAGCACACTAGCTCTTAAGCTTTTAGCTTGCCCTGGAAGTGATATTCAATACTTCTGCTGAAGTAAGACAGAACTATTCACATGGCTCTAAACAACTGAAGAGATGGGCACCTGGGTGGCTCAGTTGATGAAGTATCTGACTCTTGATTTCAGCTCAGGTCATGATCCCAGGTTTGTGAGATTGAGCCCTATATGGGGTCATGGAGCCTGCTTAAGTTCTCTCTGTCTCTCTCCCTCTTCCCCTCCCTTCTCCCTCTCTAAATAAATAAGTTAAAAAAAATCTGAAAGGAGGCTTGGAAATGTGGAGGAACACAACACATAGACTCCTGGTGAGTGCAAACTGTCTGCTATAGGTAGGTTCAGAACAATCAGAGAAGGTTCAAAGGAGCAAAGTAGGGAAGAAAGGGGATTGAGTGGTACTCAAAGCATATTTTGTCTATTTCATAGTTTTCCTAAAACCAACTGTCTGAAATTTATCTGTGCAGTTGCTTCAGAATCCAGTGCCATCAGGCCATTTACAAATTCACTTAATATGAGAAATGAGAATTTTACCCATTAACTGTGCATTTTATCTGGGGTCTTCTGGAGACAAGTTGCTCTTGGTTTTATTGCATATTTATTGTCTTTGTTTCACTATGTTCTATATTATTCATGATTCTAGAAGTGAGAATTTTGGGTCCACAATATTTTTGAATACTTTGCACTTTTAATACTCTTCAAATCCTATCAAATAGAGCTTTGTGAGCTGTGGTCATCAAGACAGTGTGGTACTGGCACAAAAACAGACACATAGATCAATGGAACAGAATAGAGAACCCAGAAGTGGACCCTGAACTTTATGGTCAACTACTATTCGATAAAGGAGGAAAGACGATCCACTGGAAGAAAGACAGTCTCTTCAATAAATGGTGCTGGGAAAATTGGACATCCACATGCAGAAGAATGAAACTAGACCACTCTCTTGCACCATACACAAAGATAAACTCAAAATGGATGAAAGATCTAAATGTGAGACAAGATTCCATCAAAATCCTAGAGGAGAACACAGGCAACACTCTTTTTGAACTTGGCCACAGTAACTTCTTGCAAGATACATCCACGAAAGCAAAAGAAACAACAGCAAAAATGAACTATTGGGACTTCATCAAGATAAGAAGCTTTTGCACAGCAAAGGATACAGTCAACAAAACTCAAAGACAACCTACAGACTGGGAGAAGATATTTGCAAATAACATATCAGATAAAGGGCTAGTTTCCAAAATCTATAAAGAACTTATTAAACTCAACAGCAAAGAAACAAACAATCCAATCATGAAATGGGCAAAAGACATGAAGAGAAATCTCACCGAGGAAGACATAGACATGGCCAACATGCACATGAGAAAATGCTCTGCATCACTTGCCATCAGGGAAATACAAATCAAAACCACCATGAGATACCACCTCACACCAGTGAGAATGGGGAAAATTAACAAGGCAGGAAACAACAAATGTTGGAGAGGATGCAGAGAAAAGGGAACCCTCTTACACTGTTGGTGGGAATGTGAACTGGTGCAGCCACTCTGGAAAACTGTGTGGAGGTTCCTCAAAGAATTAAAAATAGACCTGCCCTACGACCCAGCAATTGCACTGTTAGGGATTTACCCCAAAGATTCAGATGCAATGAAACGTCGGGACACCTGCACCCCGATGTTTCTAGCAGCCATGTCCACAATAGCCAAACTGTGGAAGGAGCCTCGGTGCCCATCGAAAGATGAATGGATAAAGAAGATGTGGTTTATGTATACAATGGAATATTACTCAGCCATTAGAAACGACAAATACCCACCATTTGCTTCAACGTGGATGGAACTGGAGGGTATTATGCTGAGTGAAGTAAGTCAATCGGAGAAGGACAAACAGTGTATGTTCTCATTCATTTGGGGAATATGAATAATAGTGAAAGGGAATATAAGGGAAGGGAGAAGAAATGTGTGGGAAATATCAGAAAGGGAGACAGAACATAAAGACTTCTAACTCTGGGAAATGAACTAGGGGTGGTGGAGGGGGGGGAGGGCGGGGGGGGCGGTGAATGGGTGACGGGCACTGAGGGGGACACTTGACGGGATGAGCACTGGGTGTTATTCTGTATGTTGGTAAATCGAACACCAATAAAAATTAATTTATTAAAAAAAATAGAGCTTTGTGTCCCCCCTTCCCAAGATGGGATTTGTTTGAGTAAGAGCTATCCAAATATAACCATATTTGTTAAACATTCTCTCTGAATTAATCAGCTGGTTTTTGTTAGTTTTTTTTCTAGGAAGAGAATCCGAGATCTTTCTAGGCCTAAAAAACAATGGGGAGCCCCAGATAGGTAAGGCAACATTACAGTCTTCTTTGTGAGGATAATGTTCCTTATATTAAATAGGTAAGTATTATTCTAACTTGTCCACTAACCTTGCATCTCAGGTTTATCCACTCTTTGCTCAACTGAATCCACGGAATCAATATTGTCTCCTCAGTTAAGTCAACACATGGAAGACTAACCCTAAGTCAGTAGTTCTCAAATTAGTCTGCAATGGAATCACCTGGGGACCTATAAAACACTGAGACCTGAACCCCATCCCCAGAAATCCTGATTTATTTGGTCTGGAGTCCAGTCTAGACTTTAGGAGTTTTAAAAGTTCCCCAGATAATTCTAAAAAGCAGACAGATTTGAAAACTACTTTGAAACTCTTCTGTCCATCCTTAGAGTTCAACTTTGTTGCTCCTAATGTACTGTCTCTAAACCTCTGCCTAAAGCACACCTGTTCTCTGGATCTCCAACCAGTAGGATACACTGACCATCCTTGGCCACAGAAACCCCCTTTCCTTCTTTGGCTTCTGAATAGAGCCTTAATTTTTTCCTTTTTCTCTGACCCCCTATTGCTTTAAAAAATACTTTATTTATTTTTATTTTTTAAAGATTAATTATTTATTCATGAGAGAGAGAGAGAGAGAGAGGCAGATATAGAGACAGAGGGAGAAGCAGGCTCCATGAAGAGAGCCCAATGTGGGACTCAATCCCAGGATTCCAGGATCACATCCTGAGCCTAAGGCAGACGCTTAACCACTGAGCCACCCAAGTGTCCTTACACTTTATTTTTTAAAAAGTTTTAGGCTTACAGAAAAACTGGCCAGAAGTACAAAATTTCTGTATCACTACCCACTCCTATTGCTTACCCCAATCTTAACATCTTGTATTAGTGTGATATATCTCTTACAATTCATGAAGAAATATTGACACTTTATTCACTAAAGTCTGTAGTTTACATTAGAGTTCACTTTTTGTGTTGTTAGCTCTATGGATTTTGACAAATTCTTGTCATGTGTTTGCCATTATAGTATTATGTCAAATAGTTTCACTGCCCTAAAAATTACCTGTGCTCTATCGATTCATCTCTTTCTCTCTGTGCTCCCATCTCCAAACCCTGGAAACCATTGATCTTTTTACTGTATCTACAGTTTTGCCTTTTCCAGAATGTCATATCAGCTTCTTTGATTTAACAATATACATTTAAGGTTCCTCCATGTCTTTTCATTGTTTGGGAGCTCATTCTTTTTAGCACTGACTAATATTCCATAGTCTGGTTGTACCACAGTTTGCTTATCCATTCATCTATTGAAGGGTATATTGTTTGCTTCCACTTTTTGGAAATTATGAATAAAAATGGTATAAACATTGATGTGCAGGTTTTCATGTAGATAAAAGTTTTCAACCTATTTGGGTAGATACCCAGGAATGCAATTTCTGGATCACATGGTAAGAATCTGTTTAGCTTTGTAAGAAATTGCTAAACATCTTCTAAAGTGTCCAACAATCCCACCATCAATGAATAAAGTAGGTCCTATTGTTCTACATCCTCACCAGCATTTGGTGTTTTGTATTTTAGCCATTCTAAAGATGTATAATGGTATCTCTCATTGTTTTAATTTGTAATTCTCTAATGACATGATGCTGAGCATATTTCATATGCTTATATACCATCTGTATATCTTTTTTGGTGAAATGTGTGTTCACCTCTTTCGCCCACTTTTTGTTTGGGTGTTTGTTTCTTACTGTTGAAATGGAAGTGTTCTTTGTATATTTTGATACCAATCCTTTATCAGATGCTATAGACTGAATGTTTATATCCCCTTAAAATTAATACATTGAAACCTAATTCCCAATATGATGGTATTAGGAAGTAAGGCCTTTGGGATGTGATTAAGTCATGAGGATGGAGCTCCCATGAATGGGATTAATGTCCTTATGAAAGAGACCTCAGAGAACTCCCTTGCTCCTCAGCAATGTGGGAACACAGCAAGAAGATGCCTGACTATGAGCCAGAGAGCAAGTTCTCACTAGGCACCAAATCCACTGACACTTTGATCTTGGACTTCCCAACTCCCAGAATTGTGAGAAATAGGTTTTTGTTGTTTATAAGACATCCTATCTATGGTATTAGTATTGTAACCTCACAATATTATAAGATTGTTAGGCATCAGATATGTGTCTTGCAAATATTTTCTCCTAGTCTGTGACTCATTTTTTCATTCTCTTAGCAGTTTCTTTTGCAGAGCAAAAGTTTTTAATTTTAATGAAGTTCAACTTATTGATTTTTTCTTTCCTGGATCATACTTTGGTCATATTTAAAAATGAATTGCTAAATTGGAGGTCACCTAGAGTTTCTTTATGTTACCTTCTAGAAGTTTCATAATTTTGCATTTAGATCTATGATACATTTCAAGTTAATTTTATAATATAATATAATAACATTATTTCTTTCCTGCATTGTTGTAATAGCCCTTAAATTATATCACAATGGCTCTCTTAGAAAGGCATGGTCTCTTTGATGGCATGGAGAATTAGAGTCAAGAAGGTTGGTTTGGGGCTATTACAATAATGCAGGAGAGAAATAATGAAATCTTTGTCCCAGGAGAGTGGCTTTCAGGGTTCTAAGAAAGGTTAGGGTCAAGATAGAGACAGATAGAACTTAGTGACAAATGTAGAGCCTGAGGAAGAGGAGGAGTCAAATTGATTTTTAGGTTTCTGCTTTTTAGAAATAAGGTGGAAAATGTTATTATAACTGCCAAAAGAAATGCAAGAGGGGGAAAGGTTTGGGAGGAAGGTACATTTGGTCATGTGAGATGTTTTTGAGACATCTAGAATTTGGAAATATAAATTTAACAGTCAGGAGATGATTGAGAATTCTTGGAGATACTATTTTGGAAACATCAGTATTTAGTGATACATTTTTTTTTTAAGATTTGTTTATTTTAGAGAGAAAGAAAGCATGAGGGGGAGGGGCAGAGGGAGGAGAGAATCCCAAGCAGACTCTCCACTGAGTTTGGAGACCAGCATGGGCTCAGTTCCATGGCCCTGAGATCATGACTTGAGCTGAAATCAAGAGTCAGACATCTAACCCACTGAGCCACCCAGGTGCCCCTTTGGTGATAATTAATAAAAAAAATATCGAGGAATAGGAAACTTTTGGCACATGCCACTGTTTAAGATATAAAAGAGACACTACCTAAGGAAACTGAGAAGGAGTAGGCAAGAGAGAATAGAAGAAGATAGATGTTAGCTGAACTTATTGTGATCATTTCACAATATATGTAAATCAAACCATCATGCTGTATGCCTTAATCTGACATAGTGATGTATACCAATTATTTCTCAGTAAAACGAAAAGAGAGAGTGGGGGGAGGGAAGGAGAGAGGGAGAGAGAGCATGAATGGGAGAGAGAACCAGGAAAGAGAGAGCCTCAAAAGCCAAGGAAGAAAATTATTAAAAGAAAAATGGAAGGGCGCCAAGGGTGGCACAGTTGTTTGAACATCTGACTCTTGGTTTTAGTTCAGGTCATGATCTCAAGGTTGAGGGATTGAGCCCTGGGTTGGGCCCCTGTGCTCAGTACAGGGTCTCATTCAGATTCTTTCTTCCTCTCCGTTTGCCCCTCCTGGCTTGTGCATACATTCTATCTCAAATGAATAAATAAAGTCAAGAAAGGAAAGAAAGAAAGAAAGAAAAGAAAGAAAGAAAGAAGAAAGAAAGAAAAGAAAGAAAGAAGAAAGGAAAGAGAGAGAGAGAGAGAAAGAAAGACAGACAAAGCAAGACAAAGGAAGACGAAGAAAGAAAAAGGCAACCTATGAGGATACATTCAAAGAATCTGTAGTTGGCCAGACTGACAAAGATTAAAGACTGCCTCAAAAATCTTCAAGTACATAAAGCAGCTTATAGAAATGAAAGCTAAATCAATATTATAATAGGAGAGGGTGTTAGAATTTCAGAACAATAACACTCTGGAAATAGACTAATGAGAGCTGTTTTTTGTTTTCTGATTCTGGAAATACGTAAGACTAGGGACTTCACTGTTCATAAAAGGGACTGAACACAGAACTCTCAAGAACTTTACTAGGTCCCTTATTCTAGAATTCTAGGAGTGTGATTGTGTCAGACATTGTTATATCTCACAGATCCATTAAACAGGTATAATATGGGTAAAAACTGTATGCTTTGGGGTCAAATCCTCATAATGGACTATAGAAGATTAAATATTTATTTCCCTGATATTGTTAGCTATATAACAGCTAAACATAGGTGATTTTTCAATGCTGTCAGAGTAGAGTGAAGAGTCATCTGCTTAATATGTTACTTTGACATGCCGGTTAGTTTCCTGAATTTCTGATGAACATTACTTTTCTCGACTGTATAATCTCTGCTTTTTCTCATCCCCACTGATCCTTTCCTTCTAACTTACTTTGAGCTGGCTCTCCTGCCTTACATAGTTCCCAATACTTTTAGTTTATATTATATATTTTCTAGTTTTTATGGCCAAAATTTTCTTTTTTTTTTTTTTTGGCCAAAATTTTCAAGTGGATAATGATCCCATGAGGGTTCAGTCTCTAATCAGGACCATCTCATAAGGGTTCAGTTCCTCATCAGGACCATATATTATGGACTGATATAATTACTGTGTCTAAAGTACCTTTTGTTTTGCATTTGAAACAATAAATACGAAACAAATATAAATTGGTTGAATGTTTAACAGCTTAAATTTGAACTGCACAGGTCCGTTTATACCCAGATATTTTTTTTTTTTGTTAAATAGAGTACAGTACTTAAAAGTATTTTCTCTTCCTTGTGATTCTTAATAACATTTTCTTTGCTCTGGATTATTTTACTGTAAGAATACAGCATATAATACATATACAAAAATAAGTGTTCATTGAGTGAAGTAAGGCTTCTGATCAACAGGTTCTTAATAGTTAAGTTTTGGGGAAGTCAAAAGTTATATGCAGATTTGCAACTGCATGGGGTCAGTGTCCCTAACTCCTCATTGTTTAAGAGTCAGCTGTATATATGTCACCTCTGCTTCCTAATCCCTGACTCCCTTAGCCTTTCTCCACCAGAGTTTTAGTATTTACCTTAAGAAGCTCTACACTTCTATTGGTGGTGTTTTTTTATTACCACTGATATTTTCCTGGCCAAGTCCCATCATCTTTTGTTTTTTTCAGTTTCCATTCTTGATGTCTAAGTTATAGTTGATGCTTTCTGATATATTTGATGCATCTTGTTTTGAAATCTTCTTCTCCCATTCCATGGTGTTCTTACCTCTATTGACAGTCTTCTCTTTTGGAAACAGTTACTATCTTCCCCCAATGTCACTCCCACTCTGGCATTCATCACCTGAGACCTTAATTTTTTTGCTGTAGCCTCTTCTTTTCCCTGTGGTCATACTCTCCTCTCTTCTACTCTGTTTTACATCACCATCAGGTGAGTCCCCAGTTTTCACCCTTTTTTCATTCATCAGATTGTGATGGAGTACCTGTCATGTAAAGCACTAAACTATCCTAGTAAGAAATCTTCAAAAGATTAAGTCATGCTCCTTCCCGTGGATGAACTTACAGGCTGGAGCGGCAGGTGCTCCTTGTAAAAATTGTGAAGGATCTTGGGCAGCCCGGTTTGTCGCCTGCCTTCGGCCCGGGGCATGGTCCTGGAGACCTGGGATTGAGTCCTGCGTCCTGCGTCGGGCTCCCTGCATGGAGCCTGCTGCCTGTGTCTCTGCCTCTCTCCCTCTCTGTGTCTCTCATGAATAAATAAATAAAATCTTTAAAAAAAAATGTGGAGGAGCTTATAAGCTACAGTAAGGAGTTGGGACTCCATTATAAAGTCAATGGAAACCTTTAAAGAGTTTTAAGCAAGATTCTTTTTTTTTTTTCTTTAAGCAAGATTCTTTTGATCAGATTGGAGTTTAGAAAGATCACTCTGTCAGTGGTGTGGACAAAGGATGAGGATGATGAGATCTGGACAAGGAAAGTAACAACAGGCGTAGGGAGAAATGGACAAATTTAAGCCATATTTAGGAAATGGAATCAACAGAATGTAGAGGATGGGAATATTAATTCATTAATTAGTCTTTCTAATGGTGACTCTGGCTGATGGTTGCAAAGTAGAGAAATAAATGTATACAAAAATATAAACAAAGTTTAAAAACAGTGCCTTTTAAACAGTTAAGCTCAACAAATTAACAATTTCAGTTATATGCAAAGTTAGGTACCGATGTACCTTCTTCTGACTCCTTTTGCCTTTCCTATGCATTGTAGCAATGTTACCTACTTATTTCCCAACATGCTTCTGTCCAAACATGCCTTGATCAATACTTGATTATTCTCTTTCCTCACGGTTACCCCAACATGGCATGTGCCTTATTTCTGGCAGTCTGTGCCTTTCACTTTCTTCTATGAAGACTTTCAAGTGAATCCCACACTGATTCTCCTTTTCTCTTCACCCTCTGCTCAGTGATCATGCCTATTTTACAGACTAAAAGATCTGATGTCACTAAGCACTTAGCCCAGTGGCTGGCTCACAATATTTCACTAATGGGAGCTATTAATTTTACCCTGATACTATTTTATTTTCTGACCCCCTGGTACAGGGCTTCACCCACAACAGGAGCTCAGTGCCAGGTACATGGCATGCCTGTTTTATGTTGAGCTGGTTATAAATTATAGTGCTAATTATACAATGTCAGAAACAGAACTCTAATAGATTCATTTTTGATCACCATGTTTTAGGACAGTAGGTAAAACAGTCCTTTTATTTTTATTTTAACTACATAAGTAGTTGATCTCTTTCTGATGACTGGAAATTGTTAAATTCTGTAATAGAAATAGCTCTGGAAGTGAAGTAAAATCAATGTGGACGCCATCAAGATCCATTTCTAAGATGTCCATTAGTAGTGAATTCCTTACCATTTGATTTTTCTGCCTTTTAACAGAAGACTATTTTGGGGGAATCAAGATCCTATTTGCCCTATCGCCCATATTGCTTTGAAGGCTCACCTGACCAAAAGACTTGAGGACCTTGCCCATCCCAAAGAAATCTCCCACCGATATGTACCTAACAGGTTAGTGTTTGCATGTTATCAGGTTACTTTATTAGGAATCCCTAGGGAAAATGAACACAGAACCCAACCCTTTTATCTCAAAGCCATAAATGATCCAATCTGTAGTAAAAAATTATTGAGGATTAGTGATTCCATATATTTCCTAACCTGATGCTACAATAAAATTTTTCCGGAGAAAGATTACTATTTAGCAATTGCAAACTTGTTTTATATCTTACAATGTTTTGGCTTACTAGGATTTTGAGGGTTTTTTTAAAAAAAGATTTTATTTATTTATTAGAGAGTGAGAGCAAGTAGGGAGAGGGGCAAAGGGAGAGGGAAAGAGAGAATCTCAATGATGAGCACAGAGCTCCATGTGGGGTTTGATCCCATGGCCTGAGATCATGACTGGAGCCAAAATCAAGAGTTGGACACTCAACTGACTGAGTCACCAGGCGCTCATTGAGTTTTTAACAAAGTGGCAGTATTACACTGGGCTATGTGCCATACATAACATTGCTGTGCATGAACTATTTATGCATGCACCTTCTCGTGGATTTTGTATATCACCATGGGCTCAGCATGAGTTAATTACTACATGTAAAGGTAAAAATATTGTTAAGACAAAAAAAATATTGCTAAGACTTTTGATACCCATTGCCAATTTGCTTTTAGTGCATGTTTGTTGAATGACTAGGCTTTCTGCTGGTTGGTTCTTTGAGGAAACACTGTGGAGGGGGGGAAGGGGATGAGCACAAGTAGTGAGGGAGGTTAAAGTAACAAGAAAAAGGCAAAGATGCCATTATTTATCTGAAGTTTGGTTTCCAAGATAATTTAGATGGCCATTTCTCGATCTCTTTTTGATATACGACTTCAGTCAAAAGTCAACAAACTTTTCAGGAAGTGGATAGATAATAAAATTTACCACAAAGTCTCCATTTGCAATAACACAACTCCACTATTGTGGCAGGAAGCAGCCATAGACGTTCTGAAAACTCATTATGTCTGTGTTCCAATAAAACTTTAGAATTTTTTCATCTATTTTTATGAGGGGTATTAGTCTGGATTGTTTTTAATAGTGTCTTTGTGGCAATGTCTTTGTTTCTTGTAATATCTTTACTTGCTTTTGGTAATGCTGTTATCATGGAATCAATTGGAAAATATATAGAATTGGCATTTCTTGTTTATGTATTTCATAGAATCCACAATGAAGTCATCTGGGTCTGGAGTTTTTGATGGGAAGGTTTTGTTTCTTTTTAAATTTTTTATTTCAATTCCATTAATTAATTATTTAGCAATGATTTTTTTTTAAGATTTTTTAAAAATTTATTCATGAGAGACACAGACAGAGGCAGAGACACAGGCAGAGGGAGAAGCAGGCTCCATGTGGGGAGCCCGACATGGGACTCGATCTCGATCTCGAGTCTCCAGGATCACACCCTGAGCTGAAGGCAGTACTAAACTGCTGGGCCACCCAGGCTGCCCCTTTTAATTCCATTTAATTAACATATACTATATTGTTAGTTTCAGAGGTAGAACTTCATGATTCTTCAGTTACGTATAACACTCAGTGCTCATTACTTCAAGTTCCCCCCTCACTGCCCATCACCCAATTATACCTCACCCACCCACTCTCAGTTTGTTTCCTGTAGTTAAGAGTCTCTTATGGTTTGCCTCCCTCTCTGTTTTCCTCTTATTTCATTTTTCCTTCTTTTCCCCTATGTTCATCTGTTTTGTTTCTTAAATTCCACATATGGGTGAAATCATACAGTATTTGTTTTTCTGTGACTGACTTATTTCATCTAGCATAATACCCTCTAGTTTAGTTTTTTTTTTTTTTAAGATTTATTTATTTATTTATGATAGAGAGAGACAGAGAGAGGCAGAGACACAGGAGGAGGGAGAAGCAGGCTCCATGCCGGGAGTCCGACGTGGGACTCGATCCTGAGACTCCAGGATCGCACCCTGGGCCAAAGGCAGGCGCTAAACCGCTGAGCCACCCAGGGATCCCTAGTTTAGGTTTTTAACTATAAATTCAATTTAATAGATATAGGGCTGTTATGAATTTGTCAAAATAACACTTGTTAAGTGGAGCATGGGCCCACAGTTGAACAATAGACCATAACAGAAATTGAAAGAGAGAAGTTTATTACTCATAGATTGTAGTAGTACCTGGCATGTCTCAAGGAGTCATATGTGGAAGTTAAAGATGGGTGCAAAGAGAGACAGGAACTGCGGCACATTTCTTATTAGGATCTGCAGGTAGAGACCAAGGCCAAATTGGCCAATTCAAACAAAAGAGCAAAGTTTTGGTAAGCTCCTTGGGACTCATATCTAAAGGATACATAAGGAAAGGAAGGCATTGGGAGTCAGGAGACTGTTGGTTACGGGGCTATTGGCAAATTCATATCAGGAATGTACATTTACTTATGACTCTGTGGATTGTTATCTAGGGCATGTGCTTGTGAGATGGGCTAAGGTCAGTTTAAAGGTCCCTGGAGGCTGCTTGGTCAAAAAAATTGGGTGCTGAGGCAGCAAGACCATGGAATACTTAGTAAACTCTTGACAAGGGCTATTCAGATTATATCTTTCTGAATGAGCACTGGTAGTGTGTGTCCTTCAAAGTATTTATCTATTTCACCTAAATTTTAAAATTTATTGGCATGAAGTTGTTCATATAGCCTCTTATTTTCCTTTTATTTTTTTTATTTTTATTTTTTTTCTTATTTTCCTTTTAATATCTGTGAAAGTTCTAGTGATTGTATCTGAGAGACTAAGAAAGTATTTGGTTTTAAAAACAGCAAGTTAAAAGAACAAATAAAAACAGCAAGTTTTCCCTTTGCATTAGTCATTTTTTGGTCTATTTAAAAGAATGTAATTTATTACAGAAATTAATGTTTTGGAATAGGATGTTAGAAGCCAGCTGAAACTTGATGGCTGCAACCATTTCTGATTTCTCCCCATACTCAGCAGCAAAGGGGTAAACTGTCATACCTCCTCTAGGCCTAGAGCTGGGGGCTCAACATTGGAAATTACAATCTTTGGAATTCATACTCATTTCACTTCGTTCTTTTCTCTTCTATGACTTGCAGGGCTCAATATTACTACAGCTGTGGTAGAGACTCTGTAATCTGGGAGATCCCTTCTCCTGCACTGTTTAGCCAACCCTCCAAAAGGATCCAGAAGCTGGCACTGCCCAACAGATTCAAGAAAGAATATCTAATAAATAGGTAATCTCCATAAATTCTAACCTAATTTGGTTAAATCTCACAATATTTTTCTTATTTTAGTGTATACAGTTTCATAAACTAGAAGTTCACTTGTGTTTCAAAGGATCAGGAGTCAAAACTCAAATGTGTGCAGTAATTGTAAGTAATCAGAGGGTTATCACCAGTAATTACATTTTGGGGGGTTTGTTTAGAGAGAGAGAGAGAGACAGCATGCATGAGCAGGGAGGGCAGGACAGAGGAAGAGGGAGAGAGAATCTCATGCAGGCTCCATGCCCAACTCAGAGCCTGACTCAGGGCTCTATCTCATGACCCTGAGATCATGACCTGAGCTGAAATCAAGAGTTGGATGTTAACCAACTGAGCCACCCAGGTACCCCACCAGTAATTATATTTGATTCAAATTGTGGTGAAGCTAAAAGTCACACTGAACTTACCATTGTCAGCCAATTAAAAGGAAATATGAAAATGAAACATTACAAGCTTTTGCAATTTGTAGAACTTGATGTTTCTCTTAGGTTTTTATGACTTTCCAAATGTTTTTCCTTTTGCTTTGAATGCTGAATTTCTCTTTGTCTTCAAAGGACAGCCTAGGTGATACTTCCACATGGAACCAAAATTGTGATGTGATTCTTGGAAAAATGTTAAGTTGCATTAATGGAATATGTATCATGTACAATTATAGGGAGATGATAATACTACTGTATAGTACTTTAGTCAAGACACATTAAGTGTATGTGTCCACTTATGGATGTTATACCTTAAGAAACTGATAATAGGGCAGCCCTCGTGGCTCAGCGGTTTAGCGCCACCTTCAGCCTAGGGTGTGATCCTGGAGCCCCAGGATCGAGTCCCATGTCGGGCTCCCTGCATGGAGCCTGCTTCTCTCCCTCTGCCTGTGTCTCTGTCTCTCTCTCTCGATAAAAAAATAAATAAAATCTTTTTTTAAAAAAGAAACTGATAATAAACTTGATACTATTCAGAAGGAGCTGAATGAAATGATGAGGCCTCTGTAAACTATGTTACATGAAAAATAATTAAGGGATATGACATGTTTAGCTTAGAGAAGAGCGTGAGGAAGGATGTGGAGAAATTGAAACCCTTATCTATTGCTGGTTGGAATATAATGGTGCTGCTTAATTGGAAAGCCACTTTTTAGCTCCTCAAATGTTAAGAATAGAGTTATATGATCAGCATTCTACTTCTAGGCATGTACTCAAGAGAATTAAAAGCATATGCTCACACAAAAACTTGTACATGAATATTCATAGCAGCATTTCATAATTGCCAAAAAGTGGAAACAACGCAAATGTTCATCATGGATGAATGGATAAACAAAATACAGTAAATCATATGATGGGATATTATTCAGCCATAAAAAAGAATGATGTACTGATACATGAATCTTGAAAATATGCTAAATGAAGGAAGCCAGACATAAAAGGTTACAGATTTATATGATTCCATTTATTTGAAATTTTCAGAATACACAAATTCATAGAGACAGAAAGTAGATTAGTGGTTCTGGGGGCACAAGGTGGGGGAATGAAGAAATAGAGAGGGACTATTAATCAGTATGGGGTTTCTCTTCAGGATGCTGAAAACATTCTGAATTTAGATAGTGACAGTAGTTATACAACCTTGTGAATATGCCAAAACCCCTGAATTGTACACTTTAAAATTGTATACATTAATTCTGTGGTTAGTTGTGTATCTATTTTATTTTATTTAAAAATTTTATTTATTTATTTGACAGAGAGAGAGAGAGAGAGAGAGCACAAGCAGGGGGACAGTAGGCAGAGGGAGAGGGAGAAGCAGGCTCCCCCTGGAGCAGAGAGCCTGACATGGGGCTTAATCCTGGGGATCATGACCTGAGCTAAAGGCAGATGCTTAACCAACCGAGCCATGCAGGCACCCCAATTGTGTATCAATCTTTAAAAACTAACAGACTACCCTTAGAGGGTAATCATATATTTATTTGTGAAATTTTTTTTCAAATTAGGTTTGTAGGTTTGTTGGTTGATAGGTTTTTGTACCAGGAAAGGAATATGTGGGGAACAGCCTATGAAAATTGGCCAAATTGCTGGGAGTTATGACCAGCACTATCTCAAACTGCATTGCAGAGGAAACTGGCTATCACAGAGGGGTCCTTGGTAGTGACTGGAATTTTTATCTCAGAGATTTCATATAAGGTTTAGGTAGGAAGTGAAGTGCTAGCTAGCTAGCTAGCTAGTTATTTATTTATTTATTTATTTATTTATTTATTTATTTATTTAAGATTTTATTTATTTATTCATGAGAGACACAGAGAGAAAGAGAGGCAGAGAGACACATGCAGAGGGAGAAGCAGGCTTCATGCAGGGAGACCGACATGGCACTCAATCCGAGTCTCCAGGATCTTGCCCTGGACTGAAGGCCGCCTTCAGCGCTAAACCGCTGAGCTACTCAGGCTGCCCGTGATGTGCTTTTTAAACTGCAAATCTCAACCTGTCAGTGGATCATGAAATTGATTCTAGTTTTTTTTTTTTTTAATGAAATCAAATGGAATTTTAAAAACCAGAATGCCTTGCTCAGGGCAAGCATTGTTTCATGATAATTTTGTTTCAGACAACATGCACACACACACACACACACACACACACACACACACGCTCACAGATTTACATATACTGTATCAAAATATAACTTCTTACCATGAATTATAATAAAAATTTTTTTTGGAAATACCAATCTGGTAGAAAAAACACTAATGATTATGGGAAAAGAGTTTTCTAAGTTAGGAAGAAATATACATAATTGATCAGAGATTGAATATAGCAATGAAAAAATGCGGTTATTTTTCCTCCAATAATTATAATATTTCATGTTCTATTTGCATATAGGTCCTACAGTGAGTACTTATCAAGAGATGCTCTTCAAAGCTCTGATCCTTCTCCCCGGATATTACAACTCTCAATAGCCAAAGCCACAAATCCAAACTATGTTCCTCCAAAAAGGGTAAGTGGGTCTATGTGAAAGAAACAGTTCCTGATTGATTTTGTAGCAACATGTTTATAAGTGTAACATACTTTCCTTTTATTTCTGGGTGTATTTTCCTTTTTCTCCCTATTTATTTTCCCCTTTCATCAAATGAACTTTTTTGACTACCTCCTCTATGCCTACTGTGTCACCTAGGATTTGATCAGAGAAGCAGAACAACAATGTAGAATTAGACGTTAAGCAATTATGGAAGCTGATAGAGAAGTCCATGGAAGGCTGTTTTGGCAGTTGGAACTTGGATCTGGTTATAAATCTAGAAGCAATGAGAGATAGTAAGGGTAGGTCAGCAGTTACCTGGAAGGTATCTATTTCAGGGAAACGTATTACAGGTTCTTCAGGCAAGAGAACTCTAACCTCCTCAAGCAGGAGGTTGTTTTTTTTCATTTATTTTTTTAAAATTTCATTTCATTTCATTTACCAACATATGGTATAATACCCAGTACTCATCATATCACATGCTCTCCTGTTAAGAGCTCCCATCACCCAGCTAGGTTATCCTCCCCTGCTTCCCCTTCAGCAACCCTCAGTTTGTTTCCCAGATTTGAGAGTCTCTCAAGGTTTGTCTTCCTCTCTGATTTTTCCCTATTCAGTTCCCCCTCCTTCCCTTATGGTCCTTTTCACTATTTCTTATATTCTACATATGTGTAAAACCATATGATAATTGTCATTCTTTGATTGACTTATTTCACTTAGCATTATACCTTCCAGTTCCACCCACGTTGATGTGAATGGTAGGTACTCATCCTTTCTGATGGCTGAGTAATATTCCATTGTGTGTGTGTGTGTGTGTGTGTGTGTGTGTGTGTGTGTATCACATCTTTATCCATTCATCTGTCGAAGGACATCTCAGCTCCTTCCACAGTTTGGCTATTGTGGACATTGCTGCTATGAACATTGGGGTGCAGGTGCCCCTTTGTTTTACTATACCTGTATCTTTGGGATAAATACCCAGTAGTGCAATTGCTGGGTCGTATGATAACTTTATTTTTAACTTCTTGAGGAACCTCCATATTGTTTTCCAAAATGGCTGTACCAGCTTGCATTACCACCAACAGTGTAAGAGGGTTCGGGAAGGGCTGATTGTATTGGTAAGGAAGGCTCAGCAGTATTTAAGGGTTTAAAGTCCCCAGCTTTGTTTGAATCTGCGCATATATCCCCATTCCAATTTTCAAGGTCCTATTCCTTCCCAATCATTGTTCTAACTTTAAAATTGCTCTAATTAACAAATTTGGTAATTCCATTTGCACTGTAATTTACCCACGAACAGAATTAGATTGTGAATTTGGTTTTCAGAATATTCAGCACTATAACCATAGAATATAAGGATTTATTTTAGGGACATTACAGAAACTTTCTGGTCCCTTCCTTACTCAGATACTAAGGTGGAAATTTAAAGGCCTGAGCCAGTCATTTCTTAACTCACTTTCTCTAGTGCACTTAGAAAAAAACAACTAATCCCATTATACCTCTTTATTTCACTAAAATAATTTCTGACAGCAGCTGCTTGGTCACCCAAAGTCTTGCTTTCTGTTTTGCCACTGCATACTATGGACTACCAGTAGTGTTTTTCTTTTTAGTTACTGCCAATAGGATCATTAATACCTTTAAATCCAATTGGCTCAGAAAACAAATTCTAGGTAATCTAGAACCAATACAGAGAATCAATTCTTAAAGTGGCAATTTGGTTATCTGTTGCTTCATATCAAAGCAACAGATACCTCAAACTTAGTAGTATAAAACAACAAGCATTTCATTACGCTCAAGCATTTAAGAGTTAGAACTCTCAGCTGAGATATCTCTAATTACTTGTCTGTCTGAAATGGTAGGGGGTTGAAAGTTCCTTCACACCTTAGTGAGCCAGAGCTGCTGTAACAAAATGCCTGAGACTGGGTGGCTTGAAAGACATTTATTCTTCACAATTCTGGAGACTGAGAAGTCCAAAATCAGGGTACCACCAGACTCTTTTCTTGATGAAGGTTCTCTTCCTTCATCTTGCAGACAGCCATCGTCTTGCTGTGTGCTCACATGGCTTCTTCTTTGGGTGTGCACAGAGGAGTTCTTATCTCTCTTCTTATAAGGGCATCAATCCCACTAAGAGGGTTCTACCCTCAAGACCTCATCCAAACCTAATTACCTCCCAAAGGCCCCACCTCCTGATATTATCACATTGAGGGTTAGGACTTCAACATATGAATTTGAGGGGTACATAAATAGTCTATCCATAACAACATCTGTATGTGGTACCTTGGCTGATATGACTTAAAGGCTAGACTCATTTGGGAATATTCACAGAAGCACCTTCATGGGATTTGGAACATACCTCATGTATTCCTTTTCTGCCCACAGTTAAAACCTTATTTTGTTTCCAATTATTGGCTATATTCCCTCTCAAAAGTCTTGTGGTAAGTTTTGAGTTTGAAGACTAGTAATTTAAATAGAAGTCCATGTAATTTGAACACACTTCCATAATTAAGATAGTAAGGAATGACTTGGGGGATTAGGACAGCATTGTCTATGGAGAATGTGGTTCTTTCTGTCTTTCTTCTTCTTGGTTTTGATTTCTTTTTCTTATCTGTTCCAGTTAGAAGAGAACCACGTGGATTCATTTTAGGTATGGGATCTGTGATAACATGAGTCCCAGTTTCCAAAGGGCCAAACTAGTTAAGAACAAAGCAGAGCTCTCCCCTTTATAGTGTTCTCATGTTCCTCCCCATCTTTGGTTTAACAGTTTGAGAAAGATGGAAATTGATCCTTTCGGCCATGATCATGGGTTACTGAAGATTCTCATTCTTTCTGCTTGATTTGCTGAGAAGTCTGGTCCAGAGGTCAGACAGTTCTTCATAATCCTGATGGAGATGATGTTTATTATTTGATATTACCAATACTATTTTATTTTTCTCCCCTAGATTGAAACCAAGATTTCAGTTTCTGCCCTGACTGCTGTTGCAACTCCAAGAATTGTAGACCTTGCTCATCCAAGGATCAAGATAGAGGGTCTGTGCTTTGAAAGAGAAAGAAGTGAACTGCCCATCCGTCCTGTAAGCCAACATTGCCTTGGCATCCTTCACTTTCTAGTTGTTCCTAGGGTGCTATTTTGCTACTATAGGGCATAGGTCAAAGTCACTGGGAAAGATAATCTTGAAAGAGTGGTCAGTGGCATGAAGGAAGACCTAGATATGTAGAGAGACTGGGGATAGAAGGCGAAGAATATGGGCTTTTGAATCAGTAAGAGCTGGGTTCAAATTCCAGCCTTACCAGTAGCTCTGTGATGTTGTGAATGTACCTGCTTATTTATTTATTCAAGTATTTGAATGCCCACTGTGTGCCAGATACCATTTCCAGTAAATAAGATGAAGACAAAAAATAAGTAAACAGATAAGATCATGTTAGTAGTAATAAGTGCTATGAAGAAAATAAAAAAGGAAATGATTTACTATGGGTGAGGGTGGGGAATAAGCTACATTGTATATGGTAGTCAGGGAAAACCTCTCTAAGGAAGGGATAGTTGGTATGAAATCTGAGTGACAAGAGGAATTAGCTAAGAGAGATCCTGAGAAAAGAAGTCTTAAAGAAGAGATGGCCTTGAAGTTGGGTGGAACAAGGTGAACAAAGAGATTATAAAGTTAACAGTTCCCACTTAGAGGACTGTTGTGATTTGAAATAATAATAAGACTTTGGTGCTCAGCACAGAGCCTGGCAAATTCTGTGGCTTCCCTCCCTCTTCCTCCTTGACATTCCCTTCCATTCACTGTAGTGCTCAATCCCAGCTGGGTTTTCAATAAATATTTAATGACCATGTTGCCAAGGAGGCTGGATAAATTTTACCCTGTTTCTAAAAACTGAGGATATGATATGGAATTCTATTAGGAAAGAAAACTAGTCTGGGAATCACAACCCCTCAGGAGAGCATTTTGAGTTTGCTAAAATGACTTGCCTTGTGACCTGTGGACAAATCACTTTATTTTCCATTTTTTTTGGTATATAAAGTGGGGATTTGTTACCTTTCTTTAGTTGCTAGAATTGTTTGGGAATTTATAAAAAAATCTTTTAAAAAAGTGATACCACTGCAGAAAATCGTACTCTTAGAACCCAAAACAGGTCTATACCAGTGCAAAATAGTACTTTCAGGGCTACCGAGGGGTGTTTATTATCCATTGTGGTTCTTTTGAGTGAGAATTTAAGAGAGAGAACAGGAGCTATATGTCATCCTTCCAGTTTTACCAACAAAGCAACATAATACAAAGGCAACCTGGCAGCTGCGATTTTCAAAGTAAGACTAGGGGAAGTTGATCAATCAGTCAATCAACATATGTTCAGCACCAGTTGTGCACTTATTCTAGCTTTTGGCAAACATGTACTTCTTTCAAGAAGTTTATATTCTAATGCGGAGAAGCAGACAATAAACACACCAACAAAGAGATAAGTGAGCAAAGTGAGGTGTTGGTAAGTGCTAAAAGAAGATTAAATAAGTAGGGGGTTATTAGAAAGAATGATGTATCTTGGATGGTGAGGGACGATGTCCTTGAGAATGTGATATTTGAGTCTAGAGACTTGAATGATGAAGAGGCAGCCATGACAAGGTTGAGGAAAGAGGATTTCAAGCAGAAATAGCAGGTAAAAATGTCCCCAGGTGGAAAGAGCTGGGCCAGAAGGACCTTACGTAGCAAGGATCATCGTGATCAAGGTGAGGAAGGGAGGGAGATGAGGTCAGAGGAATAGGATAGCAGTCAGATCATGTAGCACCTTCTAGGCCATAGTGAGGAGTCTAAATGTTATTCACAGCAAAATGGGAAAACCTCTAGAAGGTTTTAAACTCCAAGAGTGATATAATCTGACTTGGACTTCAGAAAGTACATACCTCATAGGGTTATTATGATGATTAGGTGGGAATAATTTAGGTGCCCCACTTAGAACACTGTCTGGCTCATGGAATACACTCATTAAAATGCTCATTCTCTCCTCCAGTAATTGGTTTATGAAGGCTAGATTGTATAGAGCAAAAATGGAAGCAGAGAGACCAGTGAGGAGTCTGCTGCAGTAATCCAGAAGAGGATCCATGTTCCATAGTGATTCAATTAGGACATAGCTGTAAAGAGAGGGAGATGTGAAAATTGGGATATATTTTTGCATCTTTTTGTTTCCACTATAGATATCCCGCGCTGCCTTGCTATATAAACCTAGCCCTCGAATAATAGCTCTAGCTAAGGCCAAGCCTCTTCATCAAGATTATCTACCTATCCGTGATGCCCACTGGCCAGTATCTTATGCTGCTATCCATTGCAAAATATCTCCTAGAATTCAAGAACTAGCTAATCCAAATACAAGGTATGTCAATTTATGGCTAAGATTGGGACAGGAAAGCTAGGGGTGCTAGGGAGAGGGAAAAATTAACCTAGTAAGACCAATGAAAAGAATTGTAGAAATACAAGAAATTTTCAAAAACATCTCATTTGTAACATTACTTGTAATAAATCTATGGACTTAACACAAATATAAGGCAGCAGTTAAAGGGTTAGTGGACTAGTTTTGAAACTTAGATCTAGGAAACAACCTTGAAAGGATGGATATAGGATTATTTATCTAACATATTGTAAAGTGAAACAAATTAGGTAAGAGCACAAAACGTGTTCTAGTTTATGTAAGAAAATAGATAGGTGCCATATATTTGCTTGCACGTGCCTATAATATTTCAGAAGACTATGCAAGAAGGTAGTAACAATGCTTACTTTTGGAGGCCTGCGGGAACTGGAATGGGAAGAAGATTTATTTTTTTTCTAAATATGCTTTTGTATTTTTCCATGTTTTTGCATCATGTACATGCATTATCTATTTGAAATAAATAATACTTTCAACAAAGAAGAAATGGCCTCTAATTCCTGTTTACTTTTTAGAAGATTTCTTAACCTGCCTGAACACCAGGTCATTTTGTTTCCTTCTTGAGATAATGCCTAATCCCCCTTTTTAAGCATCATTAGGAAAACCTAGGAGAAACCTGGAAAAGTCATAGAAATCTTCAGTTCAGGGAACAGGGAAATATGTTCATTTTTATATAATAAAATATTTTTAAATGTTTATGATGTGTTTGCCTTTAAAAAAAATAAAGTTCAACAGTAGTGAACTGAAGCTCATTCTCTGTTCATTGACAAAGGAAAGGGAAAAAGTAAGATCAAGTACTCAGGGTCTACCCCAGTGGCAGTTATTATTTGGTGGTAAGATGCTAAGAGTGGAAACTTCAAAATTTTGATTTAAGTCCCCCAGAGGACTACTGGGTGTGTTTTAACATTGCCAAATTATTGAAAAAATTTTCCAAAATTAACTTTCAGTGGAAAGAGCAAAGGTTTTGGAATCTGATGGATACACAAATCTGGATTTGACTACAGGTCATTTTTATAACTTCTCTGAGCCTTCATGTCCTTATCTGTACAGCGGCAGACATAACGTCTGTTTCATGGGGGGCTTATGAAAAACCAACACAGAATAATATCCTACAGCCTAACACAGAGTGGATGGTTGAGAAAAATGTTAGTTCCATTTTCTGTTCATCTTTTTTCAGGTCACATTCTTTTCCCCCCATTTCAGATCTCCTGTGCATACTGTATACTACGATCCAGATGTCTTTAAAGTCAAGCCAGCTGCTTTGAAAACACAGTGTACTCCAAGGATCCAAGAATTGGCAGAACCTATTGTACGTTAAAAACAGAAAGCCACGTCAGTCAGACTCTAGTTATGTATCTAGAAAACATATTAGGTGACTTAGTTCCCTACACTGGTCCCATCACTCTGTATTACCCTATCTCTCCAAAACCTGTATGAGGCCCCCAGGGAACACCAGTTCCTGCTTTTACCTGTAGTCATGTTCTTAGCAAGGTTTGGGGACTGGAGCATGTAATAAAATGAAACTGAGGGCCTGAATTTTCCTTACTATCTCTCCCCATGAGCATCGAGGCCATCTCATTGCTCTGACTGACCTGAAGAAACACTCTTCCTTATGTTTGCCGGGCTTGTTTTTCTTTTCCTGGAGAGATCCATATTCCCCAGCAGCTGGTCTCTGCTCAGTCCCTGCTCTAATAAGTCCTGAGAATTGAAGGAATTCTTTGTGTTACTTTTCCAACCTCCCCTCCCTAACTAAGAAATAACATTGAAATGGTGAAGCCTTTTGGGATAACTTGAAATGCTTTTTATAATCTTTAGATTAAATTTAGAGAACAGATTACTTTAAATAATCACCTCTGCACCAATCTCTGTCCCTTCACTCACATTGGGTCATTTATCATGAGTGACAGAAAAAGTGAGGCATTTGGTAAGCATTATAATTCTCTGTCAAATTGCATCTGCTCAGAGTTTTTAAAATTTAGTTGTTTTATTCTCTCCACGGATCAGTATTTTACAAATGAAACTTTTATGACATATCTAGATTTACATGAAAATGAACGTATCTGAAAGCCAGTTTTACAGATGGATAAGTTCTATCTCCAATGCTTTGTATTAAGGAGATAATTAGTGTTATGGAGAGGCAATATTATATAGTAGTTTTGAGCTTGTGTTTTGGCATCAGGCAGACCTGGCTTAGTCTCCCTCATGGATCATTTGCCAGGTATGTGATTTTGAACAAATTCTCTCACCCTCCCCTCCTCCACCCTGTGACTGTTTCTTTACATGTAAAATGGGTTCCTGCTGTGTTATTATAAAGATTAAATAAAATTCCAGGGGTACCTGGGTGGCTCAGTGAGTTAGGCATCCACTTGTGATTTCAGCTGAGGTCATGATTTCAGGGTTGAGATGGAGTTGGAAGTCCCTCTCTGCACTCAGTGGGGAGTCTGTTTCAGGATTCTCTCTCTGCCCCTCCCGCCCTCTAGAAATAAATAAATCCTTAAAAAAATTGTGTAATAAAGTATGAATTAGAAAAATTTGTTTAAAAATGTAGTTCCTGGGGATCCCTGGGTGGCTCAGTGGTTTAGTGCCTGTCTTTGGCCCAGGGTGTGATCCTGGAGTCCTGGGATCGAGTCCCACATCAGGCTCCCTGCATGAAGCCTGCTTCTCCCTCTGCCTGTGTCTCTACCTCTCTCTCTCTGTGTGTCTCTCATAAATAAATAAATAAAATCTTTAAAAAAAATGTAGTTCCTTTGCTTCTAAGGAGGGTGTAGCATAGTTCATATCAATGAGAAAATAAAGATCTTTATGGCTTGATTCATACATTAAATGAATGTTTGTTGAGTGTTTTTGCTTTGCCAGGCACTGTGCCAGGCATCGGAGATAATCATACTAACCCAAACAGATATGGGCTGTGCTCTCATGGACTATTCAGTCAATGGAAGAGATGAATGTAATTCAAACTTTCACAAATAAATATAAAATTACAGCGGTGGCAAAGTGCCATGACAGAGAGGTTAAAGTGCTATGAAATAACAGAATAGAGAATTTTGACTCCCTTGGGAAGGCAAAGGAAGACTTATTTAATGAAGGGACTATTGGGCTGGAATCTAAAAATGGACTAGGGGGCAGCCCCGGGGGGGCTCAGTGGTTTAGCACCTGCCTTCAGCCCAGGGCGTGATCCTGGAGACCCAGGATTGAGTCCCACGTCGGGCTCCCTGCGTGGAGCCTGCTTCTCCCTCTGCCTGTGCCTCTGCCTCTCTCTCTGTGTCTCTCATGATTGAGTAGGCAAGATCTTAAAAATAAATAAATAAAATAAACATTGAGTAGGGTTAACTAACCAAATGGATGGAAAGTCAGTCCGGGTAGTGGGAACATGTGTTTAGTGAACATTGGTTGATTTGAGGGCCATCTTGCATCCATTTCCCCTCCTTCTTATAAGAACTCCTAATTTTCTTTTTGAGAATTACTTGGTCTTTCTTACTTAGAGCCTGATTGGTATTTTTTAAAAAAGATTTTATTTACTGATTTGAGAGAGGGAGAGTCCACACAAGGAGTGGGTAAAGAGCAGAGGGAGAGGGAGAAGCAGACTCCCCACTGAGCAGGGAGCCCAATACAGGACTCCATCCCATGGATCCTGAGATCATGACCTGAGCAGAAGGCAGACACTTAACCAACTGAGTGACCTAAGTGCCCCTGGGGCTTTGGATCTTATGCAGAGTGGTGCAGGAGGTTGGGGGTATAGTTGGAGCCAATATTGCTCAGCAGTTGTGCCCTGATGGGACTTCATTTTTCACCTAGCCACCTGTATCCCTGGAGCTACTCTAGCCCTTCACCTATTCCTTTAACTCAGGAGCTGCCCACAGCCTTCTAGTAAATCCTATGGCAGGTGGACAGATGTGTTGGGGACTGAAAAAAAAAAAAGTTTGGCTCAAAAAGAGAGGTAAAAAGGGGTTACATGATGCAAGAGGAAGCAGAAGGATGGGAGCCAGACCATACAGGGCCCTGGAGGTCATGTTGAAGACTTTAGTCTTTATCCTAAAACCCATGAAAGTTGTCAGAGTAATTTAAGGATAGGGATAATGTAATCAAGATTGCCTTTTGAAAAAAATGTCCTTGACAAATAAATTGGGGAGGAGACAATAGAAGTAGATAAACTAGGTTAGGAGGCTATTTAATAGATCAGACAAAAGATGAAAGTAGTTTTGTGGTACCATTGTGCAAATAGAAAGAAGTGACAAGGGACCCCTGAGTGGCTCAGTGGTTGAGCATCTGCCTTTGGCTCAGGTCATAATCCCAGGGTCCTGGGATTGAGTCCTGCATTGGACTCCCCACAGGGAGCCTGCGTCTCCCTCTGCCTACGTCTCTGCCTCTCTCTCTGTGTCTCTCACAGAGAACAAATAAAATCTTAAAAAAAAAAGAAAGAAAGAAAAGTGGCACACTTGAGAGAGATTTGAGGAAGTGAATTTTTATAAGATTTGTTGATGGGTTGGATGTGGTGTGGGAAAGAGGGAAGCATTTAAGATAATTCCTGGATTTCGAAATTAAGAAATAAGAAGAGTCTGAATATACAAATGGACAATGGCCTGGCCATATATGATGATAGAACTCTGACTCACAACCTTTATAATGACCGCCAGGTCAGGAATCTAAACCATAACCTCTGTAGCAGTTAGCCCAGAAGGGTCAGGATCTGGTCAGTGGTCCTTACTGGTGCCTATTTTTGCCCCCACTTCCAAGTCAGGGCCAACCAGAGAAAGCCAAATATACTCCCTAAGCCAGTCACACAGGATGCCCTATTTCTAGTTAGCACATCTCCAACTGCCCCGTGCCAGCAGTCTTTAATCAGAACATACCCAAAGCTTCCTCCATGTCTGCTCTAAAGGTTTAACACTCCTCTGCCTTTGAGTCTCTGCCAACCGCAAGTAATGATGGCTCACTCACAATAGAAGCTCTAAATAAATAGCCTGGTGTGTCCTCATTTGGGTAATCTTTATTTCCACAATTTATCCCTTCACTGGAGAGGACCAGAAGAGGAGAGTAGAGCAGTATGTGTTCTGTTCTGGACACTTAGATTAGAGAATACCTTTGAGATAGTTCAAAGGAGATGCCAAGTGCTGGGCTATATTATGACTTGCATGGCTCCTAGGCACTTTTGCCTTTCTGGGTTCTTCCTTAAAATAATATTAAAAATTACATTTTAGGGATCCCTGGGTGGCGCAGCGGTTTGGCGCCTGCCTTTGGCCCTGGGCGCGATCCTGGAG
Source organism: Nyctereutes procyonoides (assembly GCF_905146905.1). Classification (NCBI taxonomy): domain Eukaryota; kingdom Metazoa; phylum Chordata; class Mammalia; order Carnivora; family Canidae; genus Nyctereutes; species Nyctereutes procyonoides. Next base: position 6,346,215 of record NW_026575021.1, on the reverse strand, counting down.
ACCCGGGATCGAATCCCACATCAGGCTCCCAGTGCATGGAGCCTGCTTCTCCCTCTGCCTGTGTCTCTGCCTCTCTCTCTCTCTCTCTGTGACTATCATAAATAAATTTTAAAAAAAATTAAAAATAAATAAATAAAACACTTATAAAAAAATAAAAATTACATTTTATGACTGCTTTGGTATGAATATGGACATATTAATATCATCTACTAAAAATATTTTTAATTAAAATTTGATTTTTCCCTTCTCATTTAAAACTACAGCATTTTTTGAGCTCCTAAAAATACTATGAGCTGTAGGCATTGCACCTACCTACGTTGTCCAGTAAAACAGCTGGCCCTGTTCAGGTAGGTAATCCATATATGGGTCTGTGTTGCTGCGAGTAGACCTGTCTGCTGAAGATTAACACTTGCAAGTCATCTCTGTCAGGTGTGATTAAAACCCAGGGGTGGGGTGTGAGAGAAGAGGGACCAAGAAGGTGTGAACACCGACTTGATATTTGCTGCTGTTAAGGGATTGCTATTAATTACACTTAGGAGAGTATTGGTATGAGGGTTTTGCTTTCAAAAGCAGCTCTTTTAGAGGTGCGTGCTGAAATACTCGTGTATTGTGGGGTATTTGGAGTTTGCTTTGAAATAATCCCAACAAGGGAGTGGATGTGAGTGTGAGTTGATGGTTGAAACTAAGTGATAGGAACATAGGGTTCATTATAGTATTCTCATTTCTATTCGATGTGCCTCAAGCTTTCCATAATAAAGTGCAAAGTGGAAGGGGAACAGAGATGGACAGTTACAGGTCTCAGCAAAGGCTGGGGAGCAGGATCTGGACAATGCAAAGCTTCCCCAACACAGTACTTTCAGTCAGGCCCGCTTTGTTTCCAAAGGTTCAGTGTACATGAGAGACACCTAACTCTGGGAAACGTACAGAGGGTGGGAGTGGGGGAGGTGGATAAGGGATTGGGGTGGCTGGGTGATGGGCATGGGGGGGCACTTGATGGGATGAGCACTGGGTGTTATGCTATATGTTGGCAAATTGAACTTCAATAAAAAAATATACAAAAAAAAAAGGAGACTCTTAATCACAGGAAACAAACTGAGGGTCGCCGGAGGGGAGGTGATGGGGGGGATGGGGCCACTGGGGGATGGGCATGAAGGAGGGCATGGGATGTTACGAGCACTGGGTGTCGTATAAGACTGATGAATCACTGACTGCTACCTCTGAAACTAATAATACACTATATGTTAATTAACTGAATTTAAATAAAATTTAAAAATTTAAAAAAAAACAAAAAACAAGCAAACCCACAAAGGTTCCGTGTAAAGGCTGTTTAAAGGGGGAAATCAATGCAACTTGTCTGTATCCCACATCCAGGCACAGTGTGGAGAAATAGCATGAACAAAATGGTGAGTTAATTTATAATTTGGTGGCAGTAGGACTGTGGGCTTACAACCCACGAGGAATAAGGTAATATAAGACAAACTGGTACTCTCACCCAAATCCAGGGGAATGGGAGGGACTCAGGTCTTTCACCACACTAAGGGTACCATGGGGTTTTCAAGTTAGTTCTCTTTGAATGTTCAAAGGTCAGCATGCTTCTGTTGACCTCTGGGTTACAAAGGCTTGACGCTTGAGACGTGCGTAAGTGGGGAGGAGAAAAAAAACTAAGTGGGAAGAAATTAAAGACTTGTTTGTTAATCTGGACTTGGTTGAAGGAAGGAAAATGGTGACATAAATGTTAAATTTCTTCCAGCAGTCAGGGAGAGAGGGGGTGGAGGAGGCCCAGGAAGGAGGCTTCACCAAATAGTAGCTATGCAACCTGGTACAAATTATTTAGCTTTTCCTTGACAAGGGGCTAATAGTGTTTACTGTTGGGATTTGAAAGTTTCCAATAAATTACACCCTTTCCTTCCCTCCCTTAGTTCAGAAACCATTGAGAAACCCAGGCAGATGGAGTTCAAAATAATTCATTTACCAAGGATAAAGCCATTTGGAGAAGATGATTTTGGTAAACCAAATGGCTTTGCTAATATACCCCTCCTCCTGAATTGAATTGAAAATCCTCCACAGGGTAACCCTGCCCCCCAGAACCAGACAGAATGTACCATGCCTATGGCTCTGGGATCTCAAGAAGGAAGAAATGCACTCCTTCTCCTAGATTCACTAGGAGAGGAGTCACTGCTCCCACAGGTAGGAGGAAATAGGGCTGGGTGAGGGCAGAAGCAGGGGGGGTTCTTTTCTGGAGAATTTTGCCTCCACATGGAAGCAGGAGCACTGGGAAAGAAATGTTCATCTGTAACACCCACCTCACTGGGTTCTTGTGAAGTACTGATCCAGTACATAGGAAATGCGTTTTGTTTTCTTAACCATTATTAATGGATTTCTTTTTTTTTTTAAAGATTTTATTTATTCATGAGAGACACACAGAGAGAGGCAGAGACTAGGCAGAGGGAGAAGTAGGCTCCACGCAGGGGAGCCGGATGTGGGACTCAATCCGGGGACCTGGGATCACGACCTGAGCCAAAGGCAGATGCTCAATCATTGAGCCACCCCGGTGCCCCTTAGTAGCAGGTATTAAGAAGCTTCTCCTGTCTTCCTATCCTGGATAGTGCAGTGAAACGCAGTCCTCTTGAGAGGTGGAGGCTGCTTCCCCTCCCCTGGAGTCCGGGCTGGCCTGTGACTTGCTTAGAGCCAGCAAATGAGGCAGAGGTGACATGGTAGGACTTCCAAGACCAGGCCTCCAGAAGTCTTGTGACTTCCCACACCTGCCATCTTTGACGCTGCCCTGGGACTGCCTGGGAAGAAACCCAGCCTCCTTGAGAGACCAGCCGGGGAGCCTCAGCCCTGTCAGGCCTCGCCTCTGGGCCTCCTCCAGCTCACCCTCTGCTGAGTGCACCCACGTGAGGCAGCCAGGGCGCCCAGCAGGAGAACTGCTCGGCAAATCTACAGAATTGTCAGAAAGGAAAAAAAAAAAAGGCCATTGTTTCAAAACAACTATGTTTTGGGTCGGTTTGTTATTCAGCAATGGTTAACTGAAGCAGGTAATAAGCTGTTGGAGCATCAGACTGGTGCCCAGGGGGTGGGGAGAGCCAAGGGGTTCGCACTGCAGCTGGCTGATTGCCCCAGGTCCGTGAGCATGTCCTTGCTCTTGTTTATGCTAATGCGCAGGCAGACGTTTCTCCCTCAGATGTTCTGAGCCTCTTGATCAACTTGTGTGATAACCTGCAACCCACAGGAGACCTGAGCTTGGGTGCCCCGCGGTTGGCCAGGAGGAACCTGTGTGAACTGAGGCAGAGCGGTGTGTTGGTTGCTGACGTAATCCCACCTTACTTAATTCCCCACTCCTCCGTCAGGACGGTTTTGCCTCCCAAGACCTAGCTGAGGAGGTCCTGGCCCATGGCCTCCCTCAGCAGCAGAGACATACCACAGGCAGTGAGGAGACAGATGGAGCCTGAAGATACATGTTCTTCCCTGATTTGCGTTGGTTTTTCTTTTCCTTGTGGGAGGAGCTGCCAGATGGGAAACTCCTCCACCCCAAAGTTATTTTATTCAAAGACACAGAGCTAGTAAGTGGTGGGTCCAGGGTTTAAATCCTGCCATTCTTCTTCCAGAAAGTACACTCCCAACCAACAAGTCTATACTTCGTCCCTGTGTACTGGAAATCATACGATACAGTCACTGATTCTTTCTCCACCAGTCAGCGGTCAACCATGTAGTAAAGATCCCAAAGAAGCCAGAACTCAAAATGACCACGTAGCAGCACGCATCTGCGGCTCTCTGGCCCTCTGTTGCCAAGGTGCGGCCTGCTAGAACTTCCAGGAAGTTGAGCATCCTGGGCTGGATTGCAAGACAGGGCAGGCATAAGACTGGGGACGGAGAATGGTGGTTGTGTGAAGTAAGGGAGCAGAAAGAAGTCAAGCGGGGAGCAAAGTGACCCCAGGATACCAGGGACACAATGGTGGCAGTCAGGCAGCCACTCTGAGTAAAGGGTCAGAGTGGCTGTGGCTCAGGGCAGGCAGACATCAAGGCAAAGCAATAATGGACCCCAGTTATTTGTGGAACGATTTAAGCAGGTGGGGGTGCCTCAGGGTTTAGAGAGTGTAAAAGCACCACAGTCCCGGCTCCAGCAAGCTTAAAGCACAGCCTCACTCAGGAAGTCATTTTGAGTTCTGGCTTCTTTGGGATCTTTACCACATGGTTGACCACTGGTGGAGAAAGAATCAGTGACTGTATCGTATGATTTCAAATACACAGGGAGGAAGTATAGACTTGTGGCTGGGAGTGTACTTTCCGGAAGAAGAATGGCAGGATTTATAAACCCTGGACCCACCCCTTACTAGCTCTGTGTCTTTGGATAAAATAACTAACCTCCCTGGGTCTCAATTTCCTCACTTGTAAAATGGAGGTAAGGATTAGTACAGTCAAATATTTCCACCCAAAGCACCACCAGAGAGCTTGTGAACAAAGCAAAGCTGAATTTATAGCTTACGTAAGATACGGGAGATCGCTGCCTTCATAGAATGTTAGCAGCATCTAGTAAGGAAAGGACGGCGATGAGGTATTCATGAGTTTTGGGATCCATTAGGATTGGGCAATGGATCAATAGACCCACGCAAGGCAAGAATTTCTGAAAGAGCCTTTGAGAATTGATGAGACTAGTGGAATACTTTCAGGTTAATAACAAAGTTATTTGCAACTTCATCGTTTTAGGCAAGAGTTTCCTAAAGCTATATTATTGAAGGTAGTAGCATAGTTAAAGCCATGTTAATGTACAAACTAAACTGTGTTGGGATATAGGCACACCTCAGAGATATTGTCGCTTTGATTCTGGACCCCCCCAATAAAGTGAATATTGCAATAAAAAGAGACAATTTTTTTTAGTTTCCCAGTACACATAAAAGTTAGGTTTATACCAAACTGTATCTATTAACTGTGCAATAGCATTTATGTCTAAAAAATCACTGTATTTTTTTTTTAAGATTTTATTTATTTCTTTGAGAGCAAGAGAGAGAGCATGAGTGGGGTGGTGGGGGAGAGTCAGAGGCAGAGGGAGAAGCGGACTCCCTGCTCAGCAGGGAGCCCAACAGCAACTTGGGGCTTGATCCCAGGACCCTGGGATCATGACCTGAGCCAAAGGCAGCCTAACGGACTGAGCCACCCAAGCACTCCTACACTGTACATATCTTTTTTTTTTAAAGATTTTATTTATTTATTTATTTATTTATTTATTTATTTATTTATTTATTTATTCATGAGAGACACAGAGAGAGAGAGGCAGACACACAGGCAGAGGGAGAAGCAGGCTCCATGCATGGAGTCTGATGTGGGACTCGATCCCAGGACCAGGGATCACCACTTGAGCCAAAGGCAGACAGACGCTCAACCATTGAACCACCCAGGTGCCCCATCTGTTCGGGTCTTGATCCGAGGGTTGTGAGTTCAACTCCCACATTGGGTTCCATGTGGATGTGGAGCCTACTTAAAAAACAAAACAAAACTTTATTAAAAATTATTGCTAAAAAATATTAAGCATCTTCTCAGCTTTCAGTGAGTTATAATCTTTTTGCTGTGGAGGTTTTGCCTTAATGTTGAGTGCTACTGACTGATGGGGGCCTGGGTTGCTGAAGTTTGGGGTGGCTGTGGCAATTGCTTAAAATAAGAAAATGATGAAGTTGCTACATCAATTGCCTTCCTTTTACAAATGATTTATCTGTAGCACATGATGCTGTTTGATAGCATTTTACTCACAGTAGAACTTCTCTCAACATTGGAATCAATCCTCTCAAACCCTGCTGTTGCTTTCTAAGTTTATGTAATATCCTAAATCCTTTACTGTCATTTCAACAGTCTTCACAGTATCTTCACCAAGAGAAGATTCCCTCTCAAGATACCACTTTCTTTGTTCATTCATGAGATTGAATGTTCATGTTTTGTCATGAGATTGCAGCAATTCAGTCCCATCTTCAGGCCCCACTTCTCATTCTAGTTCTCTTGTTATTCCCACCACATCTGCAGTTACTTCCTCCACTGAAGTCTTGAACCCCTCAAAGCCCTCCATGAAGGTCAGAATCAATTTCTTCCAAACTCCTACTCAGGTTGATATTTGGACCTCTGCCCATGAATCACAAATGTTCTTAATGGCATCTAGAATGGAGAATCCTTTCCAGAGGTTTTCAATTTGCCTAGATCCATCAGATGAATCACTATCTGTGACTGCTATAGCCTTATGAAATGCATTTCTTCAGCAATAAGACTTGAAATAAGACCCACAATGACTCCTAGATCCATGGGCTCCCGAAATGGATGTTGTGTTAGCAGGCATGAAAACAACATTAATCTCATTGTCCATCTTCATCAGAACTCTTGGGTGACCAGATGTATTGTCAATAAGCAGTAATCTTTTCAAAGGAATCTCTTTTTCTGATCATTAGGTCTCAACAGGGGGCTTAAATATTCAGTAAACCATGTTGGAAACAGATGTGCTGTCATCCAAGCTTTGCTGTTCCATTTATAGAGCACAGGCCAAGTTGATTTAGTATAATTCTTTTTATTTTTTAAAGATTTTATTTATTCATGAGAGACAGAGAGAGAGGCAGGGACACAGGCAGAGGGAGAAGCAGGTTCCCTGCAGGGAGCCTGATGCAGGACCCAAGCCAAAGGCAGATGCTCAATCATTGAGCCACCCAGGCACCCCAATTCAGTATAATTCTTAAAGGCCCTAGAACTTTTGAAATGGTAAGTGAGCATTGGCTTCAATTTAAAGTTATCAGCTGCATTAGCCCCCAACAAAAGCCAGTTCTTTGAAGCTTTGAAGCCAGGCATTGACTTCTCCTCTTTGAATACGTAAGTCCTAGATAACATCTTCCTCCAATATAAGGTTGTTTCATCTACATCAATAATCTGTTGTTTATTCTAGCCACCTTCATTCACTCTCTTAGCTGGATCTTCTAGGTAACTAGCTACAGTTTCTACATCAGCACTTGCTGCTTCACCTTGAACTTTTTTATTATACAAACAGCTTATTTATGTCTTTAAGATTTTTATTTATTTATTTGAGACAGAGAGAGTGAAAGCACAAGCAAGGTGAAGGGCAGTGGGAGAGGGAGAGCAGACTCCTGACTGAGCAGGGAGCCTGATGTGGGGCTCCTTCCAAGGACCCTGGGATCATGACCCAAGTTGAAGGCAGATGCTTAACTGACTGAGCTACCCAGGGTCCCTAAAAACTGCTTTTTTCTTTAAACTTCACGAATCAACCTCTACTACCTCCAAATTTTTCTTCTGCGGCTTCTTCACCTCTCTCAGCCTTCATAGAATTGACGAGAGGGTCAGGGCCGCGCTCTGGATTAGGCTTTGGTTTAAGGGAATTTTGTGGTTGGTTTGATCTTCTGTCCAGACCACTCACACTTTCTCCATACCAGAAATAAGGCTATTTTGCTTTCTTGTCAGTTGTGTGTTCACTGGAGTAACATTTTAATTCCCTTCAAGAACTTTTTCTTTGCATTCACAACTTGACTGGTGAAAGAGGCCTAACTTTTGGCCTATTGGCTTTCCACATACCTTCCTTACTAAGCTTAATCATTCCTAGCTTTTGATTTAAAGTGAGAGATATGTGACTCTTCTTTCACTTGAATGCTTCAAAGCCATTATAGGGTTGTTAATAGACCTAATTTCATTATTGTTGTGTCTCAGGGAATAAGGAGGCCTGAGGGGAGGGAGAGAAACTGGGGAATGGCTGGTAGTTGGAACAGTTAGGACACACCAACATCTTTGGTTAAATTTGCCATCCTATGTATATGGGCATGGTTCGTGGTGCCTGGAGCAATTATAATAGTGACATCAGCACTGAGGGGGGCACTTGACGGGATGAGCACTGGGTGTTATTCTGTATGTTGGCAAATTGAACACCAATAAAAAATAAATTTATTATAAAAAAATAATAGTGACATCAAAGATAATTGATCACAAATCATCCATAGCAAATTTAATAATAATGAAAAAGTTTGAGATATTGTGAATATTAACAAAATGTGACACAGAGACACAAAGTGAGCAAGTGTTGTTGGAAAAATGGCACCAACGGACTTGCTCAGGGTTGCCACAAACCTTCAACTGATGAAAAACAGTATTTGCAAAGCTCAGTAAAGTGAAGCTCAATAAAAGGAGGTACGCCTGTATATGGGAAAACTACTTTCCACTCAATTTTTCTGAAAACCTAAAACTGCGCCCAAAATTACAGTGTATTAATTAAAGATAAAAAGCAAATGGGTGGAAGAGGAGGTTGCCGCATGGTAGGTACATTCTTGGGGAAATCTTGAATCATCCAACACAAGTCAGGCTAAAACATGCTTTTGGTTCTTCATTTACTTTGCATAAAGGTGCATTGTTTATTTTGCAAGGGCATAAAAGAACAAAATGAGAGCAATAGAATGTCTCACACCTGTTGCCAAAATAAGCTTTCTCATTAGGTTGACAATCACGAACATTAAATCAATCTACTCGGTGAAGTCAATCTCAGCCTCATAGGAAAGGTTCCAAATCTCCCTCAGTTTATTCAGTAAACAAAGGCTGTATCTTAGTGATTCTTATTAAAGGATTCACCACATCAACAAACATACTTGAAGGTGTTAACAAAGTGCTTTATTGTTACTATCTCATTGATCAGCAATCCCTCATTTAACTTCATCATCAGAACACACAGCTTTTGCTCAGGAGGGAACCAGCTCCTTAACGCCCTCTCTGCTGTGGAAGTTTGGTAATTGAGGAGAATTCAAACTCTGTTCTCCATGACCAAGACTCTAATCTCCCCTAGCCCTGGGACCAGTCACACAGCCTTCTCCCTCAGGCCACTCACCTTCTCTGCCTTGAATCAAGGACATAAACTCAGGTCTGTGTAAAATATGCTTTTCTTCTCTGTAACTCAGTTTGCTTTCTCACCTTGAGCCTTGTTCCACTGAGCTGATGGAAAAAACAGCCTCACATCTTTCTGGGTTTCCAGGAGCCTCCCCAGTGCCAAGATGTTGAGTGGTGTGGCTTGAGGGTGGGGTGGGGACGGTCCTCTGGGCTTGGTCCACACAGCTACTGCCAAGACTTGTCATCCCTTCTCCATATGTTCCCTGTAGGTCCTCCAGCTTTCTGCTGCTTTTCTGATGTGACGGGGATAAAGGAGTCTCCGGCAGGCCTGCCTTTGATCCTGCCTGCCTGGACACAGCCATTTTCTCTGGGATTTTCTTTCCTTAGTAGTAACTATTTTGCAAAGCCAGACGCAGGTCCTTTCTGCTCCTGGAATCCGTGAACTCTTATTTTTGCCCCTTTACTCCCACCTACAAAGAAACCTTTCCAGTCTGGGGATGACACAGACTCTCTTTCTTTAATCTCCCCCACAATGCCCCACCCCAAGGATTCCCTAAGGGCTTAATCTTTTGGAAGGAGGAGCAACATTACTTTCAAACTGTTGTCTTTTCTCCCTTGCTACACATCCTTCCCCCTAGGCAATAAGGCTGGAGCCTACCAGGATGGAAGGAAGAGAATGAGCCCTCCAGAGAGGAAAAGGAAGAAATATTATTTGGCTATATATTTTATTTGTATGTAGGTCTTACTTCCCCTAGTATATTTTAAGTGACCTGATGGTATGAATTGTTTTCTTGTGTCCTCCACAATATCTGTGGAGAGAGAAGTTGTGTGCTCTGACAACCTCTGGTCATTCTTCCTTATTAAGCCTTGGCCTGTTTTGAGGAAAGTTCTGGAGCTATCCTATAGGGTCGTGACAGTCACATCCCTGATGTTAAATCACAAGACTTCCCTTCTCTGTTGTTGCCAACAATTATATTTTTGGTCATCTTTGGAGATATTGGTTATATCTGAACACAGTTCACCAGAATGGGTGGAATTTTAAAACTTTTTTATCAAGTGGGAAAGTTTTGGTCCAAATTATGAAATAGATGGGAATATAAATCATCATATTACTATTACTGTGTGTGGGATGGGGAGGGAAGAGGCACAAGAAGAGACTTAATATATTGAGTCTCCTACCCCAAAAATGATACTCAAAAAAAATTTTTTTAAAGATTTTACTTATTCATGAGAGACACACAGAGAGAAAGAGGCAGAGACACAGTTAGAGGGAGAAGCAGGCTCCATGCAAGGAGCCTGACACGGGACTCGATCCTTGGTCTTCAGGATCACACCCTGGGCTAAAGACAGCACTAAACCACTGAACCACCCGGGCTGCCCGACTCAAAATTTTCACATTGGATACTCCTTTAAGCTGAGGCATCAAAGACCTATCTTAAAATGTAAACGTGCTACTTGGTGATGGTCTTAGATGACCTTGGTAGTTACTCAGCAGAGCACAAACCCTGAAGGAATGAGACATAAGACAGGTAAGTTTTGATGGAAAAGGGTGAAAATTGGAAAAGGCAAAGGCCATTGTCTCCCATGGGTGATTGGAATTAGAAATGACATATGAAAGCAGCTCGAAACCAGGACAAAAGTTCATAATTTTGTTCAGGACACATAGGCCCGATTTCTATGGCAAGGTGGTTGTATGAGCCTATCAATTTGCTTTTATGTGGGTTGTCCAATGACAGCTTTTTTCATTCTCCACTCTACCCAGTAGGGGTATTTAGCTCCCCAGGCTGGGTGGCCGGAGTCCCAGGGCCTCAGGTGGGTGGCTCACCACTGGAAGGTGCCATACTGACTGAGAAGGGAGAATGAACTTTGCTCTGGCTGCCCAGCCTTCCACCAGTTCTCTCCTGCTTCCACCAGACAGGGCTGAGGGTATTGACCTAGCCCCCCGCAGGCCTAAGCCTTGTCAAGGCCATTCTAAACCTTCTATACCTCTAGTGTTCCCTCCCTAAAGAAGGGTCCATACTGCCACAGCTGGATCACAAGCTATTTTGAAGTCGAGCCTTCTGTTGTGTGCTGAAAATGGAGAACTGGGTACTTGGAGCCATCACCTTCCCCTCTCCAATTCCCATTGAAGTGACTCTGGGGTGATTCCCTGATCCCCAAAGCAGCTGAAAAGCAGCTAAGAAGGCCCTGCTGGGACATCTCACAACGAGGCGAGCTTACACACTTCTGGCTTTGCACCTCTCAAAAGCAAGGAAGGCAAAGACCCCCTACTGAAACCCCTGCCTGACCCTGAAGCTGAGTTCAATTCTAAGCTGCCTACAGACTCAGGGGGCAATTGTACTGTATATGAGGCCGGAGTACACGGCCCTTGGGACTCCGCTGCCGTGCTGGGGCTGGATCCCCGGCCATCTATCTAGTGAAGCAGGTCCAGGGACATTCATTCCTGCACCCCCATTTCCAGCCCTGTATCTGCCACCTCAGAACCACTCAGTCAATGTTTACTGTCATGAAATGAAAGTGCATTTAGTCCACATTTCTAGAAACTGATTCTACTTTACCAGGCTTTTTAACATCCCCAAATAATTCTCTGGCTCTTAAAAAGATCAATTAATTTTATTACTTGACTCAAAAGATTCAAATTCTTTGCCTCTGCTTTTCTTATTGCTCTCCACTCCTCCCAAGCAGTAAGGAGTTCAGGGTACAAAGGAGTAGAAAGTGAAGGGAAAGGCCCCTTCTTATTTGCAGACCAGACACTCATGTGCTTTTATGGAATAAGTATTTTGCACCAGGACTGGACAACATAGCGGATTCCTTATGAGAGAAGATGAAAGGAATGACAGTTGGCCAGGACAGGAATGCCAAAGGTTCTCTCTTCCCTCTGGCCAGTAGCTAAGCTCCTTGGAGCAAAACAACCCTCTGTCTGGGATTTGTGTTAGATGTGACCCTGCCATGGCTTTCCCCCCAGACAGTGTAAGGCAAGTTCTTTTATTATTATGCTTGTTTAAACTCAGCTAAATCCATGCACAAGACCCCTTAGGTTGCTGCTACTGTTTTGGAATTTTCTGGGCTTTGAAGACAGTCTATGGCCTATTTATGAATTACAGAATCTCAAATTCTTGGTAAAGTTTTCAGCCACTAACCCCCACAGCTCCCAATTGTTGGTGCAAATAGAATGACTTAATTTAAGTAGAAGTGGGTTATATAAACTTGTAAGAGATTCCAAATGATTGCTATTTGGCCTTGTGGTATATATATGTGGCAGCCCTATTTTCTCTCTTTCTTTCCTTCCTTCCTTCGTTCTTATTTAACTTTTTAAAAAAGATTTTATTTATTTATTTGAGAGAGAGTGAGAGAAAGCACACAAGCTGGAGGAGTGGCAGGCAGAGGGAGAAAGAGAAGCAGGCTCCCTGCTCAGCAAGGAGCCAAATGTGGGGCTCAAATCCAGGATACTGGGATCATGACTGAGCTGAAGGCAGATTCTCGACTGACTGAGCCATGCAGGTGCTCCTCTTTTTAAAAAAATTTATTTATTCATTTGAGACAGAGAGAGAGAGAGAATTAGTTCAAGGGGAAGGAGCAGAGGGAAAGGAGCAAACAGACTCCATGTTGAGCACAGAACCCAATGCAGGACTTGATCTCACTATGCTGAGATCATGACCTGAGCTGAAATCAAGAGTCAGATGCTTAACTGAGCCACCCAGGTACCCCTGTAGCTCTATTTTCTGAACCCCAAAGAGAACACATTCAGGTCATCAGTAAGATTTGAAATCAAGACTGCACTGGAAGCAAGAGATATAGTCACTTTATGTATGTTGTATATTATTTAGAGTACTAAGTCATTTCTCTAACCTTGTCTTGCTTAGACAAATAGTGTAATTACTTGTATTCTGTAACCTCACTTCAGTTTGAAGGTAGCAAAAACAGCTGTGGGAGGGAAGCAGGGAAGAGAGAAAATGGTTCAGATGTTCTGAATGAGTATTTCAGAGATATGGGCTCTGTTGAGCTGAAACTAGTTATGCATAGTTTATTATTTCTATTATGCATATCATATATTATTTTAAATATACAATATATACTTATTTGGTTGGAAATCCCTTTAGTAAGTAAGACACTTGTGCAGCAATGGCTCAGTGACTACTATTTTGCTAACCATCTGAATTCCATTCATTTTACCTTTGGGGCAGGAGTGCTTTGCTGCTAGGGCATTAGTTTAGATTAGTAATTTCTCTCTTGCCTTTGCAAAAAGTCCTTGTATGAGATGTCTATTGCTGCGTAACAAACTACGCCAAAACTCAGTGGCTTAAAATAAGTATTTATCAGCTCAGTTTCTGTGAGTCTGGAATCTGGGTGCAGCTTAGTTGGATGATTTGGTTCCTTACTGGCTATTGACCCTTCCCTCAGTTTTTTAGCATTTGGGCCTGTCCAGAGAGGAGCTCACAACATAGCAGCAGCCTCCCTCAGAGTAAATAAGAGTGTGAGCAAAAAAGAGAGACAGAAGTTATAGTCTTTTTGTAATCAAATCTTGGAAGTGATATCCCATGCCTTAGGGTCTTGCCTGCAGTCGAGGGAAGGGGATTTCACAACAGCATGAATATCAAGTGATAGGGATCACTGGAGCCATCTTAGATGCTGCCTACCACACAGCTAAAGAGGAAAAAAATGACCATTTTATTTGCAATCAAAATTATATGGCCTAGATATGACACAAAATACACAATCAAAGAAAAGGTAGGTGAATTGGATGTCATCAAAATTGAAAACTTTCATGCATCAACAAAGTGAAAAGACAACCCAAGGAATGGGAGAAAAAAAATTGCAAACCATATATGTGATAGGGTGTAGTATCCAGAATATATAGAGTTCTTAAAACTCAACAATAAAAAGACAAATAATCCTAAATAAAAATATGCAAAAGATTTAAATAGACATTTCTCAAAAGAAGGTATACAGGGGATCCCTGGGTGGCTCAGCAGTTTAGCGCCTGCCTTTGGCCCAGGGTGTGATCTTGGAGTTCCACATCAGGCTCCCTGCATGGATCCTGCTTCTCCCTTTGCCTGTGTCTCTGCCTCTCTCTCTGCGTCTCTCATGAATAAATAAATAAAATCTTTTTTTTAAAAAAAGAAGGTATACATATGGTCAATAAGTACATGAAAAGATGGTCAACATCATTTTTTTAAGATTTTATTTTTTTATTTATTCATGAGAGACAAGAGAGAGAGACAGTAGGGCAGAGACACAGGCAAAGGGAGAAGCAGGCCCCATGCAGAGAACCCAATGCAGAACTCGATCCCAGGACTCCAGGATCATACCCTGAGCCAAAGGCAGGTGATAAACTGCTGAACCACCCAGGGATCCCCGAGATCATTAATAATTAGGAAAATGCAAATCAAAATTACAATGAATTCCACTCCATCATATTATGTTTATAAAAAATGGAAAATAAGTTTTAGCAAGGATAGGGAAAAACTGGAATCCTTCTACACTGTTGGTGTAGAACAGTGTAGCTACTATGGTGGTTCCTCAAAAAAGTTAAATATAGCATTCCTACATCACCCAATCATGCTACTCCCAGGTATATACCCAAGAAAAATGAAACTACACATTTGCAACAAACAAACAAAAAACCTTGTATGTAAGTGCTCATAGCCACATTATTCATAAGAGCCAAAAATGCCCATCAATTGATGAATGGAAAAACAAAATGTGTTTTATCCATACAATGGCATATTATTCAGCCATAAAAAGGGAATGAGGTACTAGTGTGTGCTATAACATGGATGAACTTTGAAAACATTATAATGAGTGAAAAAAGCCTGGTACAAAAGGCCACATATTATATGATTCCATTTAGGTGAAGTGTCTAGGATAGGTAAATCCATGAAAACAGAAAATAGATTGTTTGCTGGGGGAAATACTGAAGGAAGGGGGAAGAGGCACTGACCGCTAATTGGTGCCAAGGTTCTTTTGGGAGGTGATGGAAATGTTCTGAAATTATACAGTGGTCTGGTTGCATAACTCTAAAAACCACTGAACTATATGCACTAAAGCAATGAATTTTCTATGTGCATTTTATCTCAATAAAAAATCTTCCTCTAGATTACTATGACACACAGCAACAAGTATTTATTGAATGTTTGGTAGCCTGCTAGGTACCCTGCTGGGTCTAGGGTCTAGAACCTAGACTGTAGGTTTTTCAACCTCAGCTGCACAGTAAAATCATGTGGGAAACCTAAAACATCCTGATGCTCAGGTGATACCCCAGAGCAATTCAGTCCGAATCTCCATGGTGGGATCCAGACCTCAGGGTTTCCAAAACTCCACACATGATTCCAATGTGTAACGAAGGTTGAGATCCCACAGCCTGGAGAACCATGGCTCCTCAGCAAGTTGGGCTCACTCAAGAAGTGAGCTCTATTTCTTTTCAGTAATGGTAATCAGCAAAGAAAGCTGCATGGTCCTCAAGGACAGACTCCTCTTCCAAGTCAAGATAGTTCCTTAATCGCTCCTCTAATTCACTGCTGTTTTCCTTTCTGTGGGTGACTCGGAATGTTCAGTACTTCAAAAAGAACACATTTCATGCTTTACAGTTTTTTTTTCTTCACTTCGGGTTAGGTTGCTGTGATTCAACTGTGGGCAGAGCATCATTTGTTCCACTTTGGAACAAAAGTTGGATTCTATCCAAATGGGTTGGCACTTCTGCTCTGAAAAATCTGGATTTTATAGTTTGTGAAGTTCTGAACAAAAAATTAAGATGCAAGGAGATAGAAATGTGAAGATTTTTATACTGGGCCTTTTCTCGCTCTTTTGTACTTTTTATCTAACTGTAACACTCAGGTTTATTTAACCATCTTTAATCTTGGCCTTCTAAAGTCCCAGTCTTTGGTGTTCTAAATCCTCTGCTGCTAGTAGATCACAAGTTGCTTTGGAATCACATTCACTCTGTGTGGCAAAACTATCTGGGCTTGTGTCCCAAATCACAATGGTGCTAATTAAATCCACTGACCAGAGTTTTAACTTTTTTTTTTTTCATTCATCCCCAGAAGCTGGAGGCAATTCGTGAAGAAGACATTGGTGAAGAAATAAAAATTAGAAAATGTAAAAGAACTATTAAAAAAGGATCAGCAACAGCTACTTTTTAGGTTATAAAGACCAAGCCTGTGCTGTTCTAGCTAGTAACCCACTCTTGTGGTGATCCTGTGATACAGGATCAGCCTTGGCACCACACATGGCAATAGCATTAAGAGGAAACTCTAGAAGAGAAACTAAGGAGAGACTGACAACTTCAGGAAATTTCTGGTAAGTAAAATTGCAGAGGCCTGTGGAGTGCAGGAAGGGTAGACCAGAAAGGGTAGGGAAGTAGGAGCTGCAGACGTGTAGATCTGCTTCGTGAGAGCTGTGGAAATCAGCCATCTTTCTAGAATTGAATTAAATAAAGTAGAATGCACACGTCTTAATATAGCTGAGTGATTTTTTACATATATATAAATCTGTGAAACCACTGGCCAAATCAATATTTAGAATATTTCCCTCTTCCCAGAAAATGTTCTTAAAACACTTCTTAAATCGTCCCCACCTCTCACTCAGAAGTGGCCCTGTTCTTATTTCTATCACTATAGATTAGTTTTGCCTATTCTCGAATTTCATATGAATGGAATTATACAGCATGTATTGGTTTGTGTATGGCTTCTGTTGCATAGGATAATGTTTTGGGGGTCTATGCATACTGTTATGTGTATCTGTAGTTTGTTCTTTTGACATTGCTGAGTAGTATTTCATGATATAAATATGCCATAATGCTTATCCATTGTCCTGTTAATGAACATTTGAGTTGTTTAGTTTGGGTCTATTATGAATGAAGCTGCTATGAACATTGGTATACATGCCTTTTTGTGGACAAAACATTCATTTTTCTTGGGGGCTGTATCTAGGAATAGAATTGATGGGAGATAGGTCAGTTATATGTTTAACTTTAGCAGACACTGCCAGAAGTTTTTTTCCAAAGTGGTCGTATCATTTTTCACTCACTGACAGTGAGAATTCCAATGGTCAGTTTTGAGATGAAAGAGCAGTCAGCAAACTACCTTAACCTGAGCCAAACTCCTGGCAGCATGACATTTGCAAGGATCTATAAGATAGGGAACCAGCAATGCTTTGCAGCTGAAGGATGAAAGAAAAATAATAAAAACAGCAGCCAGGGAGGGCACCTGTAACTGTCCCATCTGGATCAGTGCCAGCAGGAAGGAAACGCTGCAGCTATTTTGGGGTCTTTTCCTAGCATGGACATTAGCTAGTTAAAGGAATTTGATGGAATGGGAGATGCTAAAATTCTTTCCAAATAATAATGAAAAAAAATAATACAAAAAAGAAAAAGCAGAGTAGGTAGTAGTAATATTTCTCATAGTTCACTGAGCAGGAGAGCTGGTTAAAAACAATTTACACTCTTAAGGAGACATTGCAAGTGATACTGGTGTTTCAAAAAGCACTAAGAAACACCGTTTAGAGGTTCAACAATGCTTGCATATGTGTGCTGGGGATAGCAGCAAGAATATTCCCATCTAACTTGAATTTAGGTTAGAGCACCTTGTTGACATGGTCCTTTTGATCTTTAAATGTTTTGAGTTTCCTTTAAAGCACATAAATATTGAGGAAATCTTCCACTGTTCCCCCTTTTTCCCAGGGGGCGGAGGATGGGAGGGTTCTTCTTCCCCGGTGATGCAGTTTCAAAAGCAACAAGCAGCTTTTTCTCTCCCTTTCTTGCTGCCGAGGAGGACAATCACCTCGGGTAACCCCATCCCCCTTTTAAAGGGATTTACTGTTAGTTTCAATGTTGAGCTATGAGGAGCTACAAAAAATTACCAAGATAACACTACAAAGTTAAAACAATTTTGGCACCTAGTAGCTACTTGATTACATTTATTTCATTTAAAAATCCACTTAGTGCCAGTGATGTGACAGGCACTATTCTAGGGCGAGGAATACCCATATAAAGTACATATAAAATCCATGCAAAAAGTGGGAGACAAACAACCCTCCACTCAAGCTAGCTGAAACCCTGTCAAAGCTTTCTTCCTCTTCCCACATCAGGTTGACCTTCTGCTGCCATGGCCACTGGAGGCCCTTTGTTGGCCAATGGCCCCTCTTCAGCCACCTGACTCGCCGCAGACGACCCCCCCCAGCTGACCACAGCCCACTTCACCCACCTCTGAAGCCAAACAAAAAAACCAAGATGGAAGAGACTTCTATTTTCTTTTCTTTTCTTTTTTCTTTTTTTATTTTCTTTTCTTTTCTTTCCTTTTTTTCCTTCCTTCCTTCCTTCCTTCCTTCCTTCCTTCCTTCTTTCTTTCTTTCTTTCTTTCTTTCTTTCTTTCTTTCTTTCTTTCTCTCTTTCCTTATTTTTTGACTTCTATTTTCAAGAGATTTTCATCCTAATGGGGAATTGTATTAATCAGGGGTGGAGGGCAACGTGTAATAAAAGCGAGGGCACGTGCACCCTTGCTTCTCAGTCATTTAGCACAGTAAGAAACCATGTTCTTCAGCATCTCATCCCGGTCCAATTCATGTTGGTAAGAGGACAGATATTCTGCTCTAGGCAGCCCTTCCAGGTCCCAAGCTCCTTCCATACTCCTCTGTGCCCACAGAGCCCCCCCTCCATTCAGCCAGCAGATGGAAGGAGAGAGCCAGGAGATTGCTGGCTAGGTTCTGCAGCCAAGCCTACAAGTGGCTCACACCACTCTACCCACATTGCATTGACCAGACTGAGTCAATGGCCACACCCAACTGCAAAGGAGATTGGGAAATGTAGCTGAGTGGAAAAGGAAAGAGAAGAAAACCCCGACTTTGGTGAACCCATAACAGCTCTACTGTAGGGGTGACAAACAGGAAGCATAATCTGGTGTGGTAAGTGCTGTACTATGGGGAGGTAGACAGTGCTTGGTAATATACAGGAAATACACGCAACCCAATCTGGGTTTAGGCAAAGAGAGAATACCCTGAAGAAAATGATGCACAAGCTGGGGCAAAAAAATAGAAGATTAATATCTTTTTACAATATGGTAACTTGTCTGCTAATGAGGTACCTTCTTGCATGAGCAATTTATTTAAATCCAAAAACATTTTTTTCCCCAAAGTAACTCTTAGAAAATAATAAGCCCTTTCCTGGGTGGCTCTCATTCTCTGTTTTAAGAAGAAATAGCCTAATGTGGCATTTGCTATTGGGTGACTTCCCAGGAGCCACTCATTCCATCTTCCTTGATAAGAATATGCCAATTTTTTTGAGCCATCAAGTGACAATTTGTGCTAGGAACATGGATTCTAGGAGATGGACTGTAATTAGTCTAAGGCAACCATGGTAATCCAATTCATCTTTCATTCATTCAACAAATATTTAATGAGCTCCTGCTTGCTAAGTGCTAACTATTTTACCAATTATAGGTATGTGGTGGATGGAGCATGTGGCCCAATTCTAGATAATGAGAGGTGGGGGGAAGACCACTGGGGGTTCTGGGAAAAGACTTTCCTCCCTGATAAAGTAAAATGAGAGTTATCTAAAGAGAAAACCAGGGTTTTTCCCTCTTGCATTTGGAGGGTATTATGTGGGATGCGATGCTTGGAACTGGAGCAGTGTCTTGCAACCACAAGAAGATAAAGAAGAGATCCCAGAGAGGATAACCCAGAGCTCTGGCCTAGTTAGGCAGCTGAATGAGGCAATCCTGGAATCACCTACCTTTTTTTATATGAGACAATAGAAAGCCTGATAATTCACAGCGAGAAGCATTTAAACAAATATACATGCTTTTGTTGGCATTGTCTATTTTGGGGTAGAATGGGGAAATATTTTAAAGAATAGATGAAGAATCTTATTTTTTCATTTTCTTCTCAGCTGTGTTGTTTGAACATAGAGGAGTTTCTATCCCAGATATATTTATTGATAAAAATCATCTTCCACGGGGCATCTAGGTAGTTCAGAGAGTTAAACATCCAGCTCTTGATATTGGCTCAGGTCAGGATCTCAAAATTGTGAGATTGAGGCCTCCATCAAGTTCTCACTGGTATGGAGCCTGCCTGCTTAGGAGTCTTTCTTTTCCTCTCCCTCTGCCTGTCCTTGCACCCTCTGTGCTGTAGCCCTCTCTCTCTGTCAAAAAAAAAAAAAAAAGGAACAAGAAAGAAAAAATCACCTTCTGTGATCTTACTGGCTCCTCTTCCTTTGGCCACTGAAGATGCTCCATTGGAAGCAGATGTGTTTGGAAGCAATAGGTCTTCTAGGTCCCCTACTTTGTGCCCTTTGGGGAGCACTCCCAAATGAAAGGGGTTTTTTGGTTTTGTTTTTTTTTTTCCTATTTTGTTTTTGTCATTGTTGTTGTTTGGTTTTGGTTTTTTAATGTAGAAGAGGCAGGTCCTCATTTGATGATGATGAACTTGATAGGCAGATTCCTTCCTCCCTTCCTTTCTTTTCCTCTTTCTTTCCTTCCTTCCTTCCTTTTTCCTCTCTTTCTCTTCATCTCTTTCTCCCTCCCCTTCTTGCTCTCATTCTCTCTCTCTTCTCTCACCATGGAATGAGTTGGGCTGCAAACTGTATTTTGTGGCCTATGGGATTTTTGGAGACTCCCTGAATCTTGTTCAAACAGAAACCTGGCAAACTGCATCCTAATTCAGAGCTTCCTGGCTGAACTCAATGGAATTCCAGCTAAGGAATTAAGTTGGTAAGCCACTGATATTTGAAATGAATAATGGAGATTTGGGGGATAAGCTTTAATTTTGGAATAAGTATGTCAGATAGCTTTTTGCTAGAATGATTTGGGATAGGGCCACAAATATTTAAGATGCCACTTGGTTTCTCACCATGTTGATGAGGCAAGTAATGGTAATTTCCCTTGCATAGTGAAATTTGGGTGCTAATGCCTGTTTGCTTTATTACATCGTTGATCCAAAAGATCATCATCATCCTTTTGAGACTTTCATGTCTGCCCATTCTTTAATGTCATTGGTTGTTTTGACTAATAGCTATAATTCGAGCGAGAGGGATTGTATTGGTCAGGATACTGACAGGAAATACCTGGCAGAGGTAATTGCCAATGATTAGTGAAAGGCTCTACAAAGACGTGAGAGTATTAAGGAAAACCAACAAGGGATAGTGAAACGTTAAGGCTAATAACAATTACTGTTTCTAGCCTTGGAATGGATCAAAGGAAGGGAGATGTTATTGGAAACTGGAGAGATCAATAATTTAGGGGAGGGTCTCCTGCCAGAAGCTATGGCGTTGGCCAGAAGAATATAGTCACCGTCAAACTATGACTCTGGATAGACATAAACAGGGCAAAAATACACTGACATTACTCTTATCCTATGATCTTCCTGCTAGTCAGTATCATTGAATAAACTCAATCAGTAGTCAGAAGGAAGGGAGTTTGGTTGAGGCGATCTGTAAAGGTCACCCTCCTTGGCCACAGAATAGAGTAAAAAAGGGTGGGGAGTGGATCTGAAAGAGCAAATAGGATTATCCATTTGTAAAAAAAAAAAAAAAAAAAAAAGGATTATCCATTTGTGTGCCTTCACCTTCCTTGTCAATAACTTTAAACCCAGTTAATAGGTAGACAGGTCCTGGATTCATTTTTTAAAAATAGCTCTATGCTTTTATTGTTTAAGAAACAGGCTAGGCTCCATAATAAGAGATCTCCAAACATTGTGACTTCACCAAAATAAAAACTTATTTCTCTATTAGGCCCCTTCCTGGATAGGAATCCAGGGCTGATGTGATGACTTGATGGTGTTGTGTGCTTTGGTAGATACTAGTTCTGTTGAAAAAAATATTTCCAGTCTTCTTTCTCTGGAAATAAGGGAGGATTGTCCTTCTCTGCCCTGTTGGGGTTAGACAGGATCATGCAACTTGCTTTGGTCCGTGAAATGTGAGTGTGAGGTGTGCCGCAGAAGCATTTAGTTGCCCACGTTTTCCCTCTCACTGAAATTTGCATGGAGGCACTATTAATATGAAGGACAGCCATCCTGAAAAATCTCTCAGAGCTGCATCTTATTTGTGGAAGTGAGAAATAAAGCATTGCTTTTAAGCCACTGATTGGACGTTGAGTGTTAAGGCAGTTAAACCTGGTATTCTGAATAATACAGAGACCCAGGCTCCTTTTGTTTTGTTACTTTCCAAACCCTAAGATATTACTGTCATCTACAAGATCTGAGACAGCTCTAGTTCAGGAGAAGGGGGAAGAGAAACAAGAGGGCGCATTATTCTTTTTAGAGGCATGACCCAGAAATAGCACACAGCACTTCCTTACCCACACCTAGTGTTTTAGTTATCTGTTGCTGCAAAACCAATTATCCCAAAGCTCGGCAGATTAGAACAAGAAACATTTTTAAGGGACAGCTTAGCTGGATAGGTTATATCTCAAGGGCTGCTGTTATCTGAAGGCTTGACAGAGGCTGGTGGATGCACTTCCAAGCTCACAAGGTTGTTGACAGACCTCTGTCCTTACTGGCTGTTGTCAGGAGGCCTTAGTTGCTTGCCTTATGGGCCTCTCCATAGGGCTGCTCCACATGACAGCTGGCTTCCCCCAGATAAGGTAATCCCAAAGACAGATGGAGACAGAGAGAGAAGCTGCAGTGTCTTTTAACCTAAACTCAGAAGTGACTCACCATCATTTCTGTTTCTTTAGTGGTCACACAGACCAACCCTGGTACAATGTGGGAAGGGACTATGCAAAGGTGGGAATACCAGGAGGCAGAGATCATTAGAAGCATCTTGGAGACTGGCTTAAAAACCTCACTGTAAAAGAGGTGAGAAAAGCTAGTCTTTAGCTGGGCAGCCATCTCCTTAGTTAGGAAGAAAGGGAGAAGGGCTAAGGGGACACACAGAATTCTCTGCACTCGCCTCTAGCCACACATATTTACAGGTGCACTCTCCTCATACATGAATATACATCCTATATCCTAAAAAGATTCTAGGCTTCTGAATTGTAGTTCCTGTGTCCCAGAGGATTCTTATCCTTAAGGTCACTATCTCCAGGAACTTGCCTTCTTCAATCCCAGACAATGCCAAATTCCCATATAAAAAGCTTTTTAGGAAAGGAGTGGGAGAGGGAGCTTCCATCTGGAAGGAAGAATAAAATCCTTCTCTGGGTGCCTGGGTGTTTCAGTGGGTTAAGCAACTGACTCTTGATTTTGGCTCAGGTCATGATTTCAGGGTTGTGAGATCGAGCCCCACATTGAGCTCCATGCTGTGCGTGGAACCTGCTTGGGATTCTCTCTCTCCCTCCCCTGCTACTCCTCCCTACTCATCATGTTCTCTGTCTCTATTTAAAAAAAGAGAGAGAAAAAAAAGTCCTTCTGCATTGCTAATCTGGAACTCCAAGGATGAGTCATATGAACTATGAGTCAGTTTACCATTATATGGAAGTAGTTGGATGAGTTACATAAATTGAGATTCAAACCTAATGTTTCTTGTGTTTTTCTGAGTTAAAGTGGTAAATTCTTATAAGAAGAATCTATATTTACAGGAGCATATCCCCAGTGTGACAGCACTTAAATACTTTGAAGCCTAAAAATGATAGTGAAGGAAAAGGGAGATCTCTAGAAACCTCTACTTCCTCATGCCCTTCATTGTTTATGTAGAGCACAACAACATAGCACCAGGCACCCAAAATCCTATTATGCTGCTCTGCCAACATAAGCAGTGGCTGATATCCCAGATCATGGCCTGACTTATGTCCACTTCACTACCTCTCAGTACTTCCATCATGGGAAAAGAATGTGAAGTTTCAAATTATTTTTCTTATTAGCATTGTTATGGCTAGATACTTTGGCATTGAATTTGGGCAGGGATGTGTTTGAAACAGTTGGTATCAGGTTTTAAAATGATCTTTTAATGGACAGTGGAACATGTGGAGCAAAATGTCTACAAGGAGATGGCAAGGGTCACAAACTTGTATCTACCCAACATTTACACTTAGTTCAAAAGGTATGTCCTTGATGCCCTTAAATTATCTACTTGTCATCCTGTCCTATAATGTGCAAAACTAATCTTTTTCTCAAGTCCCCATCAATTGAGAAAAATCTGGTACTCTGTCCAATTATTTTCAAGGTTTGTTGGCCGACATATTCTTGGTTATTTATTTTTTTCTTACTCTGATTCTCTGCTTCTCCTGGATTCTTAATTACTCTAGCGGCTGATAGTCCTCCTTCTATGCATTCCTCTCTTGACTCTGACATTAGTTGAGACTCTTTTTGCTGCAAGTGACAGATATGCAGCAAGAAGAGAATTCATTAGCTCACAGAGCCATGTAACTCTCGCCCAAGGGGAGAGTGGGAACCAGGGCCTCAGGACCTGACCGCTCTTTCTGTTCTTCTCTTTGAAACTCCCATCTCTGCATGGCTTCATTCTCTTCCACTACAGAGTGCTCTGCTCTCTGTGCTTGGGTAGATGGCTGCCTGCAACCCCAGGCCTCTCATAACTCTCCAGGCAAGAGCACAAGAGAGAATTACCCCTCCAGTTCCAACTGGGAAAACTGGTGAAGGCTAAGAGCCCATACCTAGTTTCAGTCCCTGTGTGCACAGGGATATGGCATTGTGATAGGCCAGCGAGGGCCATGTGTTGAATTCTGAGTAGGGTGGGGAACCTGTGATGCTGTAACTGCTCTACCAGGACCACATGAAGTAGGGAAGTGGGTGCTCTTACCCCTTTATGAGAAGAGAACAGACAGAAACATTTCTTCAGTCCACTGTGTGCCACCCGCATGGCTCAAGCAGTTCCTTCCCCATCCCCTGAAGGATCACCAAGGCAAGGCCATCGTGTGCTAAAACTTTCCTGAAGTTTGAGGATTTAATCAATCATGCCTACATAATGAAGCCTCCATAAAAGCCCCAAAGTACAGGATTCACAGGGCTTCCAGGAGGTGCTAGGGAGTGTGGTGTGCTCAGCATGGGCATGGAAGCTGAGCACCCCTATGTCCGTATCTTCCATCTAGCTGTTCCTGAGCTATATCCTTTATTACAGACTGGTCATCCAGTGAGGAAACTGTTCTCCTGAATTCTGTGAACTGTTCTAGCCAATCAGTCACACCCAAGGAGGGGGTCCTGGGAACTTCTTATATAAAACATTCAAAAACATGCCTCCTCTCAATATATTCTCCTGTAACATAAACATTTATAAGAGGTTACCTCTAGGTAGTGGGATCATGGGTAATTCTTATGGATTTTGTTGGTTTTATTGTTTCTCTCTTTTGCTTATCTCTTTTTACAATTACCAGATGAAAATGGTTCAAGGCAAGCAAGGAAAAACAGACTGAGCCTGCTGCCCTCTCCTCCCCCTTTACCAGGAAATGCAAAACCTCTCCCCAAAGCCTCCCATCTCCTCCTCCTCCCCCCACCCCAGGTCTTCAGTCTCAGCAGGAAGACTGTGTCACATGACTGCCACAGCTTCCAGTGAGGATGGAAAAAGGAGCATTTTGGCTTTTTAACCTCTACAGCCTTGCTGGGAGAAAGGTGGCAACAGAGAAAGGGGCTGGGGATAATCATCAGTCTAAGCAGCCAGTACCATCTGCAATGGCAGAACTGGGCATCAAGGGTAGAAAGAGGGATTTTTCTCAGTCCGGGGTGGGTGTTACCACTTTGGTGTGTGGCCCTGGGTGTCCAGAAGAGACTTCTGACAATAAAATGTAGAGCTCTGGGTTCTCTTTAAGACTTCTTTCAGGCGTCAAGATGATCCTTTTCCATTCTCATTAATACCTTGTAGTAAGAGTAATTATTATTACTATTTACAGAGAGCTTTTTTTGAAGTAGTGTATTGCCATCCTCATATTACTCGGGAAGGTTAGTACTGTTAACAAATCCACACTTAAAAGGGCACCGAGTCTTTCCTTGCCTCTGCTGAGCCCCCAGAGGCTGTGGAGCATTTAAGATTGGCCTCCCCTTCCCCACCACCAGGGGCAAAGAAGACCCTGCCACTGGTGGTGTAGGGTGTAGGAGAGGTTAAGACTGCTGTATCAGGAGTGCTGAAGACCGGCCTCATCCATGAAGGCCTCCACAGGGAATTGCCAACCTGTAGGAGCCTCAGACAAGCACCAAACCCATCTTTGTGTAGCTGCCTCCGTCCCTGATGAGGCTACATATGTCGAGTTGGTGGAGGCACTCTGTGCCGAATGGCAAATCCACATAATTAAGGTGGATGACAACACCAAACTAGGGGAATGGGTAGGCTTCTGTAAAAGTGTTAGGGAAAACAGGAAAGTGGTTGGTTGCAGTTGTGCGGTAGTTAAGGACAACAGCAAAGACTCTCAAGCCAAGGATGCCATTAAGGAGTACTTCAAATGCAAGAAATGAATACATAAAAAACTTGGCACTTGCTTAAACACACTAGTTAATTAATTAAAAGGACACAGAATCTCATTTTCTCCCAGCATGTGCTACTCAAGGACTCTTGACTCCTGGGCCTGATGAACACAGGAAGTGATCCTTCTGTCCCAGATGGTGCTTCTTGGTACCAAGGCACACTCTCTGCCCAACTGGTTAACTCTTCTTGTTCTGGATGGATTGTTCTTGAAAAGTGTCTCTGGGGTCTAGAAAGACTTCTGACATGGGTCTTAGACCTGGTTTAGCATCTCTCTCAGGGCCTGATATGGGTAAATCACTGTGCTCTCCATCTGCTTTGCCCCCAGTCATTTTTTTTTCCTGTTAGCCAGTATCTATAAAAGCTTTGGGAGGTAAAGAATATTCTCTCTATACAGGTATTTTCTTAATCTTTTTTTTTTTTATGATAGGCACACAGTGAGAGAGAGAGAGGCAGAGACATAGGCAGAGGGAGAAGCAGGCTCCATGCACTGGGAGCCTGATGTGGGATTCGATCCCGGGTCTCCAGGATCACGCCCTGGGCCAAAGGCAGGCACCAAACCGCTGCGCCACCCAGGGATCCCTCGATACAGGTATTTATTACGTGCACACATTCCTACCTCATTTCCACCTTTTCCCTTCCTTCTTTCCAGAAAGTGATGTCAGCATCCAGCCCTGGGTGCTGAGAGATGCTCAGGGCATCACTAATTAGGTTGTAGGGAGCATGCCAGATGAGGTTATTCTTTCAGACCCTGGATCACTGTGTGTTGTTTACAGAAGAAATATTTTAAGGTATAGGGAGAGGAAGCTTGCCAAGGATGTGTACTAGGATCTTGTAAACATTTGTATTCTGAATAACTGTTAGTGTGTCTTATTCTGGACCCATTATTTTAAAGCTCTAAAAAAAAAAAATTGTGCCTGCATTGTAGGTCAGAGTTCAGAAGTGTAGACCAGTGATGGGTCGCCGAGGTGGCTCAGTTAGTTAAGTACAGACTCTTGATCTCAGCTCCAGTCTTGATCTCAGGGTTGTGAGTTCAAGTCCCATGTTGGGCTCCACGTTGGGCTCCATGCTGGGTGTGGAGCCAATTTAAAAAAAGAAAGTGTAGACTAGTGTCTTTCCAGGCTGGGTTAGCAGACACTGCTAGTGGCCTTTCTAATATCCATCCTCCCCTTCTTTCTTTCTTTCTTTTTTTCTTTTTTTTTTTTTTAATTTTATTTATTTATTTGAGAGAGAGAATGTCAGAGAAAGAGCACAAGCCAGGTTGGGGTGGGGAAGGGACAGATGGAGAAGGAGAAGTAGATTCTCTACTGAGCTGGGAGCCCAACGTGGGCCTCAATCTCAGGACCCTGGGATCAAGACCTGGGCCAAAGGCAGATGCTTAATCAACTGAGCGCCCTATGTGCCCCTCTGCCCTTCTTACCAACAGAACCCTGATTTTGCTCAAGGCAACAATATGCCCAATTAAAAATGTTCACTTTCCTAGGCTCCCTTGTTGTTAGGAATAGTCATGGGATTCAATTCTGGCCAGTGAGATGTAGCTGAGAGTTGCTAGGTGGGGGGCCTCCAGGAAACCTTTTTTAAAGGTCAGGGACTTAGCTGGCATTTTCCCCCCCCCCCGCCCTTTTCTTTCATTTGAAACGCAGACTTAATGGCCAACCATCCACCTTGTATGCCATGAGCACAAAAGCTACATGTTAAAGACAGCAAAGTAGGAGACCACAGGTCCTTGACATTAGAGAGACACCTGCTGATGTCTCATTAAAAATAATCAAGCAATTAAACAAAAAGCCATTTTGGTTAATCCACTATGATAGAGTTATTGTTTCATACAATGAAACACTTAAAAAAAAAAAGATTTATTTTCTTGAGGGTGCGAGGGGCAGAGGGAGTGAACTTTCGAGCTGACCTCCCCACTGAGTGCAGAGCCTAACTCAGGGCTCCATCTGACAACCTGTGAGACTATGACCTGTGAGACTATGACCAAACCAAGAGTCGGACGCTTAACCAACTGAGCCACCCAGGGGCCCCAATCAAACACACATTTAATAAATAAGACATTAAGACCTTTAATATGCGGGCAGCCCTGGGGGCCCAGCGGTTTAGTGCCGCCTTTAGCCCGAGGCCTGATCCTGGAGACCCGGGATCGAGTCCCATGTTGGGCTCCCTGCACGGAGCCTGCTTCTCCCTCTGCTTGTGTCTTTGCCTCTCTTTCTCTCTGTGTGTCTCATGAATAAATAAATAAAATCTTTAAAAAAAAAGACCTTTAATATGCTATCATAGAAGATAGAGGCAAATTGCCTGTAGGGGCTGTGAGAGGACAGTGCTGCTTACGCTTCCATGTGCATATACATCACCTGGGGACCTTGTTAAAAATGCCGATTCTGATTCTGTAGGGCTGAATTGGAGTCTGAATTTCTGCATTCGCAGAAGCTTGCTGCTAATGCTGATAATATGAGTAATGAACTCCACTTTGAGCAGCAAAGACTTGAAAAACGATAGCAATTTTGTCAGTCTGCTCCTATGTTGGAGTTCTTCTGTTTTTCTCTGATACGTGTATTATTCGATTAAAAACCTACAGAGGAGGGAGATCCCTGGGTGGCTCAGTGGTTTAGCGCCTGCCTTTGGCCCAGGGTGCGATCCTGGAGTCCCGGGATCAAGTCCTGT
Organism: Nyctereutes procyonoides; assembly: GCF_905146905.1. Lineage (NCBI taxonomy): Eukaryota > Metazoa > Chordata > Mammalia > Carnivora > Canidae > Nyctereutes > Nyctereutes procyonoides. Next base: position 6,317,375 of record NW_026575021.1, on the reverse strand, counting down.
GTTGGGCTCCTGGCATGGCGCCTGCTTATCCCTCTGCCTCTGCCCCACCCCCATGTCTATCATAAATGAATTAAAAAAAAAAAAAAACCCTGCACAGGCTATGTCTATGTCTATCATAAATAAATTAAAAAAAAAAAAAACCTGCAGAGGACTCTGTGCATTTTCAACAAAGAGGTTTTTATTTAGAGTATCATTTCAGAGACAAAAAGCAGTTCATTTTGTTTAGTAAAATAAATTTAACAAATACATTTAAGTAAGGTAAATTCAATACTCCTGTGGATTTTATTTTCCCCCTTGGTTACTTGATTTTCTGCCCATTGGAGTTTCTGTCTTCCAGCCTAACTGGGTTCTTTTCAAGTTAATGCAGCTATGATCCAAGGAACTGCTTTATGAAATCTGAATGACTCAAATATCCCTCTGTATTCTCAATCTCCATGTATTAAATGCAACATAAGGAAAACTTAGGGAATTAGAACCAGAAGGAAATGCTTCCCCCTCTTGGTCATGTCGTCTTTTCAACGGAGGCGTTGCCTACTCTGAAATGGATGGTAAAAATAAACTCGTACGGGGAGATGATGGTCAAAAGCATACTTAGATGATTTTCATGCCATCTATCATCAAGACCCGAAAGGAAATGCAAGCGCCGCCACTTTTCAGCCCAGCCATGGCTTTACACAGAAGCTACATACAGCTTCCTATAGTTATTTTCTTTCCTAGTTATATACATTTAAAAAATACAACATCGTGTTAAATAGCAGGACAGCTAACAACGAAACACATAGCACTATGCTGAAAAAACAAAAAGGATGGTTAAGCTGAGAGAAACGGTGCATGGTCTTCATGGAGGGAAGCTCCTGGCACCAGCCCACCATCTCCTCAGTCTGTCACGGATCTGCACTCTGAGGGGAGGCCTTCCGACTGCCGCCACTGAGCCAGACGCTGCTTAAACCATTTCTGGAGGAGGGAAATAGCAAAATTACCTGTCACATATTGGAAAACTGGAACATTCCCTCTTTTGCTATGGTCCAACCAGAAAGGAGGAGAGCAAGGAATGTGTCCCCCGGGATGGTTTTTCTCACTGTGACACTTACCTTCTCTGCTCCAGGACCTTTGCACATGCTATTTCCTATGCTTAGCATGTTCTGCCTTCATTCTTTATCTGATGATCTCCCTTTCATCCTCAGGTCTCAGCTTAAATAGAACATTCTCAATGAAGCCTTCCCTAACCACTTTGTCTAAAGTAGGTTCTCTACCCATCTCCTTATGCTCTATTTTAATACTTTATTACCTTCACAGAATGTTTGGTATCTGTAATTACTATGTTTAATCACTTGCTGTTAGTCTACATTTCCTTCTAGAATATAAGATCCATGAAAACGGAGACTGTATTCATCTTATCATCATCATTGATTGCATCCTTTGCCCTCACCCAGCACCAGAGCTTAACAGGGATTAATCAGTGTTTGTTTAATGAATGAAAGAAATTGAAGGATCTCCTTGATGCCCCTGATAAACCTCTATGGCTGCTATATCTCGCCAATGTGTGGTGACCTCATCAAGGGCCTTGGTCATCAGTGGTGCTTAGTAAGTATTTGTTAAGTAAAATGAGTGGAAACCAGCCCTGGACAACCTTAAGGTACTGCTTCTTAGGGATCCATGGAGTAGGCTAGCCCAAACTCTCCTGCTGCGGGGCTGCTAAATAATAAGAAAAGAAAGAGCTGTCCTTCCAGCTTACTCAGAACCTTCTAGCTCTGTGTGCTCCAAATCTTCACATCTCACAAAAGAGACCAGGGATTTAGGGAAGGCCCCGGATGGGATGCTTCTAGACATGGTACCGTGTGAGGGCTAAAACACTTTTATGTGTCATAGGTCTGCCTTTTACTATGCTACTGAGAGCTGGAGGATCCTGCAAACAAAAGACAAGGAGGAAACCCATGCTGGCTAATCAGCTGGGGTGTGAATTAGGTTGGCCAGGAGGAAGCTAGGATTTTTAAAAAACAATGTTAAAGGGGGACTAGTGAGGAAACAGAAGCAGCCTGCCCTGATCCTCGTGGGAGAGGATGAGTCAGAGGGCCCTGTGGGAAGTCACACCTCAGGCTTTTTTCTCCTGTGTTTCCCAGCCTTTCACTCATCATGGGAAACATTGGGCATGATGATATTTTTCACATCACACTGGGATAAACAGGCAAGTTGCTTGGGTAGGTGTCCACCGGGACTCTGTAGTCCTGGGCCCTGCCAATAGGAAGCTCTATGGTGATCAATTGGCTACGGGAACCCAAGGAAGCCCCTTAAAAATAGTGCCAGTCAGCTCAACTGTACATGAAGAGGTAAGCTTAGGGGTCTTTACTGTCCCTTCTGGGTTTTTATAATTCACCTATTCCAGAGGTAAGCACATGAGGGGACAGAAAAGAAGCAAATAGAACACAGCTATGAGATGGACACCAGACCTGGGATGTGCTGATGGAGATGGTGTGGTAAGATACATCCAGAGGGCTCTGACTTAGTATGGCCAGAGTAGACTCAACCTCAGGACAAAGAGGGTGGACTCTAGGGTCATGCTGGGGAAGATCTCATCTCTGCAGAGATCTTGGGAGCTGAAAGGTAGTTCAGCATTAGCCCATGATCAGAAGAAAGTGTGAGAACCACAGGAGAAGGAGTGCTTCTAGGGATCAAGACCTGTAGAGCCAGGAAGGAGTTGGGGCCACAGGGCCATTTAGGGCTCTGCACCAGTGCTAAGCTGGCTGAAGAGCATGGGACCATACTTATAACTTGCCCTGACTGTACAACAGAGTTTACACACTGAAATGCCTTACATGGCTGTCAAGATCAATTGTCCTGAATTGTGAGGTGGGAGCAGAGAAAAGTAGCCTAAAGCCAAGGGCAGGAGACTACCCATGTGGGGCAGTTGCTCTCCAGATGCCATATTCTACTCCTGGAGATCACTAGCTCATGTTAACTTTGGTGGCTTTCACCAAAGTTCTACCACTAAAGGTAGGTGCATTTTCTTCCATAACCCGCGTGTTTGGTTAATTCTGGAATCTGGTGTGAGAGCAGCATGGTTCCAGTTCCCCTAATGAGGTAGCTCTGTGGGGGGTTCTGAGGCTACAAGGTCTGATTCAATAGGATTTCCAGTTACTAGAGCTGAACAAAATGGCAAAGTTTTAAAGACTGACTAATTAAAACTTGGAGGAGGAAAGTCTCATTTTCTATCAGGATTCATTTAAGACAAAATGATTGAGCTGGCCTTATTCAGAAGAGCCACCCGTATCTTTATACTAGTAATGAATATTAATGTACAGTTACCAAAAATAACTTCAGCGAGGACTACATTCGTGAATTGGAGAGTTGGCATCCAAATGCCTACCAAAGTGAACCCTAGTACTGGGGGATGGGACAAGGTTCAAGAAAAGCTGAACGATTTTCCTAAAGATATATATTTTAGATCAGGTATGTATATAATAATTTGGCAAACCAGTCGCTGTCCAACAAAAACCATGAAACACCTTGCTTGCTTCTTTTCCCCTCCAGAGCTGAATCTTACATCTCGCTCACATCAATACTAATTTTCCACCTGGCTTTATTCTTCTCTTCCTTGTTTCCGTCATCCCCTGGGAAAGACATTCATCCCTCACTGGCTTATAAATGAATGCCCTCATTACCTCACCCCATTGATGGAGATTTATTTACTCTGAGTGAACAGATGATAATTAGACACTGTGATGGGGAGGGGCGGAGGCCAAATAACATTGTTCCTGTCCTTTTCTCTAGTAACTAACATTTTATTCTTTTCAGGGGGAGACCTTTAGATCTTTATTCCACTGATAAAGCGTCCAACAACTAAAACCACTGAGTTCTGGGAATAGTCCCAGGGCATTAAGAGGAGATAAAGATACTGGAAACCTCTGTAAGAACCAACACCAGCTACACTGGGCTTGAATTGGTGATAATAGAAAATGCCAGATCTTCCTGGCCTCCCAAGGGACTGATAGAAGACCTTTCCCAGCCCCTTCTAACACTGACTTCAAAATAATAAAAGACACAGGGGTTGGGATTCTGTAAGGTTTATCTAATTTCATTGTAGGAGATATCTTATTACTGTCATGAGAAAAAAACCCATTCTAGGATCCCAGCAATGCAACTTAAAATGTCATTAACTTTAGCGCTCCCTTCACCTCACTCCTGGTACCTACAGGCGTCCCTCTAATAGCAGAGAATATTGTCCGACAGTGGGACAGTTACAAAGAGGTCATCCAAGCCCCCAGAGAATGTTTCAAACTTCTGGTCCCTCTTGCCCCTGCCAAAGTATCAGCAATGTGAATCAGCTCTAGCGAATTATCTCAAAGGAGCATCTCGTGCCTATTTTTCTTCCATGAAAGCATTACTTGTTCTAGGAAAATGAAGAATATGATTCCAATTCTGGAGATGGGTGGTGGTAGGGGTGAGGGACCAGGCGTCAGAAATCAGTAGTATTTTGGCTTTGGAGATCTCTTCCTGTGGAAAGGGGCAACACAGATAAAGAATAGAAACAGGGGATGTGCTGATACCAGACACAGTCTATATGTTGGCCCTGTAGACCCTGGCCTTCATGGAGTTATTTAAAGAGTCCCTCCAAAGCCTGCTGTCAATTAAAATAATTTTATTTATGTCTGAAAGTTCACCATTGGGCATTGTATCTCCAGAAGACACTTTAAAAAATATAGATGTTGTTTGAGGTGCACTTGGATGGTTCAGTTGGTTAAGTATCCAACTCTTGATTTTGGCTCAGGTCATGATTTCAGGGTCTTGGGATCCAGCCCCAGAGTTGAGCCCTATGTCAGGCTCCTCACTGGCTGTGGAGCAAGGTTAAGATTCTCTCTTTCTCTCTGCCTCTCCCTTGGTCCCTCCCCCTCTCTAAAATACATATATATGTGTGTGTGTATATGTATATGAATGTTGTTTGAGAAGATTAAAGAAGAACCCCATTCTTACCAACCAGTGCACATGGGGGTGGGAGGAGCTGGAAGAGTTTGGGTGGAAAGGATGGGAAGTTGGAAAATGGGACCCAACCAAGTAAGGAGTGACAGAGGACAGATACTTCCCCTGAACTTGCTAACTTTTGCCTCCCTCTGAGCTCTGGGGTCTCTGGTGCTTCCCTGCGGGTCTACAAAAGAAGGCAGAGGGGCAAGCAGAGCCGTAGCAGCCCTAGAGAGGAAGAAGGTGTTGGCCCCACAGCAGGAAAAGGAAGCCAGGCACCCTGCTCAGAGGCTGACTCACCCCTACAACCACTCATGTCAGGGTTGCAGCTACCATTTGGTTCACTTGAGGATGGTAGGAGAGGGGCGATGGAGAAAGGCTGCCCGAGGAGAAAGGTGGACCTGCTGTCAGAAGTCTAAACTGATTGACCTCTATCACAAAAAAAATCAGGTGCCCCTTCTTTCTTCCCATTCCTCACCTGATTTCATTTCAGTTCTTTAATATAAGGTGAATCTCAAAAAAAGATTGAACATAGCTGAGAAGACTGTCATGTAATACATGGATTTTTCTTTTTCCCCCAGGAAGAAATACAACAGAAGTTGAATTTTTAGGGCAGCCCCTGTGGCCCAGCGGTTTAGCGCCACCTTCAGCCTGGGGTGTGATCCTGGAGACCAGGGATCGAGTCCCACATCAGGCTCCCAGCACGGAGCCTGCTTCTCCCTCTGCCTGTGTCTTGCCCCCCCCCCCCGTCATGAATAAATAAATAAAATCTTAAAAAAAAAGAAGTTGAATTTTCAGTCCGTCCACCCCATCCCCTAGTTGTTTCCATTCTTCCTCTGTACCTATGAAGGGAGTCAGGAGTCCAGATTGTGACCCAGACTGCTACGATTCAAATCTCAGCTCTGTTACTTCCTAGTTGCGGCCCCGGGCCAGTTATCTAACTTTTCTGTGCCGTGGTTTCTCTTCTCTGTCCAACTGGACTGATGCTACCTACTGCACAACCCTGTTGGGACAAATGATTTACTACCTGGAGGGTGCAGGGCGCAATACTGGGCAAGCATCAGTCATCACAAAGGGCAACATAATTACTCTGCCTTCAGGGTAAGGGTGATTTACCCCAGGAGAAGCAGAGGCTGGGAAGAGCTTAGACCCCAGCCTGGTACTGTGTCCACAATGAATCCGCAGCTTTTTTAAAAGACAAGTCGTTATCTCTGAGATCACTCCTCTTTCCTAAACATAGTGAGGGATTTTAGGTGATAAAGCTTCAGCAGGGTTCCAAGAAACATGAACCGTTGCACCTCGGTTACATTAAATCACCTTCCATTAAATTCTGGTTCTGGTTAGTCAGACAGCTGTTCCCTTTGCTGAAAACAGATATGCTTGACTTTTTCTATTTGACCTAGGAATGAGAAGATTTTCTATGGGCAAACTCTCCAAAGTACATCTGGCTTAATTAGTAAAAATCATTTTACACTTGGGATCCAGGGTCTTGGTTCTGGGATATCTTAGAGCACCCATGACAAGCTTTTAAGCCTCAGCTGAGTATGATCCAAAGTGAGGAGAGGTCAAAGTGCCTAATGCTCTGGTTTATAAAATGGGAAAAATAAGAACATCCCTGCTTTAGAGCTGAGACCAGAGGTGTGGAAGTGCTTCAGGCTCCCGTGGGAGAGATGCTAGAGCGGTTCCAAGTAGTAGTATCATGCATAGCTAATTGTCTTTCCATGGCCAAGGGGAAAATAGAAGTCAGAGTAAACTCTAGATAAGGGTTTAAAAAAAAAAAAAAAAAGCCTGCTGAAGCAACATTGCACCTGGAGGTTCATAATCACAGGCAGTGTTTCCTTCTCTATCCTAAACAATATTCCGAATAATAAGAGCTTTTAAAAATAGATAAATCAATCAAAGCACTTAAAGGGACATCTGCTTCCACTCCCTTCAGTTGTAAATGTCAGATGCTTACCTTCTTGGAAAACTCCAGAAAAAGACTTAGAGCCCGGGAATTTTTTGAACTGTGAAATCTCCCTGGCTATACACAATCTTAGCTCCGCAGCTAAGGGGCACTGCAGCGCGGAGGGTGGAAAGAGCAAGCTTGACGCCCCTTGCTATGCTGGCAACTCTCTCCTTGGCCTCAGTTTCCTCGTTTGCCAAACCGAGGACTGAATTTACTATAGCTGATCGCCCGAGAACAGAGCTGCCAGCGGGGGCTCAGAGGGCGCACGAGGCTCCTCTTCGGAAGGTGTCGCTCCGGCCCGGGGGGGGGGGGGGCGGGGGGGGAAGAATCGCGCGCGGAGGAGGAGGAGGAGGAGGAGGAGGAGGAGGAGGAGGAGGAGGAGGAGGAAGCGAGGCGAGAGTGGCCCAGGGACGCAGCTCCCGGAGCCGCAGGGAGGACGGCGCGGTTCTCCCGGGCTACGGGGAGAGCAGCGAAGCACGGAGGGGGCAGGGTGACCGTGAGGTTTCCACGCGGTTCCCGGGGGGCCGCCGCGGGCTGGGGCTGGAGGGGCAGACGCGGGGCGCACGGAGCCGGGCAGCTGGCGTGCGGCGGGGGCAGCGCCGCGGCGTCCGGGCTCGCGGGGTGCGGGCGGGAGCGACCGTGGATCCGGGGAGGGCAGGGGGGGCCCCCGCGTGTGCAAGGCAGCCCGGGGCGCGCAGGAGTCGGGGGGATGGGGGAGCGCGCAGGGGTGGGGGGGATGCACAGGGATGGGGTGGAGGAGAGCGCGGGGGTGGGGGGTTGCACAGGGATGGGGTGGAGGGGACCGCACAGTGGTCCGGGGGTGGAGGAAAGCGCAGGGGTGGGTGAGGCGCGCAGGGATGGGGTGGAGGGGAGCGCAGGGGTGGGGGCGCGCGCAGGGGTCGGGGGTGGGGGGTGCACAGGGATGGGGGCGCGCAGGGGTCGGGGTGGGGGGCGCGCAGAGGTCGGGAGGTGGAGGGGTGCGCAGGGGTCGGCGGTGGGGGGCGCGCAGGGGTGGGGGGCGCACAGGGATGGGGTGGAGAGGAACACACAGGAGCCTGGGGTGGAGGAGCGCGCAGGGGTCGGGGGGTGGAGGAGAGCGCAGCGTTGGGGGACGCGCAGGGGTGGGGGGGGCGCTCAGGGGTCGGGAGGTGGAGGGGCGCGCCAGGGGTCGGGGCTGGGGGGTGCACAGGGATGGGGGACGCGCAGGGGTGGGGGGCGCGCAGGGGTCGGGGTGGGGGGCGCGCCGGCCTCACCTGGGTCTCCTCCTCGGAAAGGCCGGCCTCGGCCGCGATGAGGCACAGCGTGGTGGGGTCCGGGTGCTTGTTGACCTTGCTGAAGTTGTACTCCAGAATCTCCACCTGGTCCTCGGTGGGGCCGCTCGCGGTCTCCGCCGACATAGTCGCGGCGCGGCTGCGGGGGAGAGGAGCGGCGGGGTGAGCGCGGCGGCGGCGGGCGGGGATGGAGATCGCGGCGCGGCCTCCCGCCCGGCCCCGGCGCCCAAGGCTCCCTCCGCGGAGCCGCGCGTCCTCGGGGCCCGACCAGCCCGCGGGGTCTCCCGGCCGCGGTCCCCGGGGCGGCGGCGCGCCCTCCTGGCCCGAGGCACCTGGAAAGTCGCCTCCGGAGTTTCGCCCCGGGAGAGGGAGCTGCCCCGGGCGGTGGCGACGGGTCGCGGGGCTGGGGACCCACCTCGCGGGTGCGCGTCCGTCGGCTCGGACGCCCCACCCCGCCCCTCCCTCGAAGAAACGACCCAAAGGACGGAAGTTACTTCAAGTTGGGGAACTGGAGCCGCACTTTTACTCTCTCCCGGCTACAGAGGAGGACAGAGGTCCACAGAGATGTCGTTCACTCCTGGAGGCGCTAAGACCGGGAGCTGAGCATCAGGAGAAATGTCCACCTGAGGCTTGTGTGACTCACTCTGCAATCTGCAGCCTCCCTGGCCCTCCGCCCCACCCCTCCACCCCCATTTTTCTGAAGCCAGAAATCCACAGCCTCCAGGCAGCGCGGCTCCCCACTGCCGGGCGCTGCTGGCCCTTGGGGCCTAGCCACTTGGTCACCAGCTCCAGGTCTCTTGCATTTCCTTGCTTCAGAGCCAAACATCGCTCTGGCAGATTTTGGGTAGCATGACTTCCTGCTGCATCCTCTCCATATCTAAATGGCCTCTGAACTGGGTCAAAAAAAAGGGGGGGGGGAGCAGATGTTCATCAGATGTTCACCTCCCCCCCACCCCTCCCTCTCCATCCTACAATTTAAGATGTACCGGGGCATAGGAAGCTACAGTCTTGAAGATCTTGGCTGAGGATTTGGTACAGACAGGTCAGGACTTGACTCTGCTGACAGTAAAAGACAAGTTCCAAGTGTGGGAATCAGGCTGGTTTGTTGTTTAAACAAACAACTGCAAAATCATCCAGCACAATCCTGAGTAGGTTTTGAAGTGGTTTGTGCCTGGGGAGGAGCCACACTCCACCGATGTGCCTGCATAATGTACCTGATGCTGGTACGACCTTTTCTACTGGGACCTGCCTCCTGTGCTCCCTGGTAAATATCTTTACCTCCCCTCTGGGTCACTTGGAGACGTTTCCAGGTGGGACAAGAAAGCATTTCACTGTGCGAGAGTCTTGGGCTCAAGGCCCTTGTCAGGCCACCATGAAGTCCCCTGTTTGTAGATGAGTTATATGCCCCCTCCCCAATTTCAAAATCTGTACCAGTCACTCCTATTACAGTGCTCACAGGCTCAAGCCAGGTCAGAAACGCCACCTCTCCTGTGGGCACCCATCTCCCCTTTTCTTTGACCCAGAAATTCAGAGCTGGAAAGAATCTCGGAGATTTTTTTTCAATCCTCTCCTGGAACAGCCCAGGAGAAGCAGGCACAGGAGGACTTCCTCTACCAGCATTGCCCAGTTAATGACCGACACCCTTAGCTTTAGTTTCAGTCCTGTGTTCTGCGAGACCCTTCCCAGCAGGCCATTCTGACTTTAGTTGGGCAGAAAAAATCAGGAGGGCAGCAGTTTAAAGGCAGGAGCTTCTGAATGGGCATTGACTGTCCTCATAGGATCCCAATTCCAGCCAAAGCTGCCTCCTGGAACCACCCCCCACTGCTCATTTTGCCTAAAAGAATATAGGAGAGGGGACATTATTGCCTCTGATTCTATTTCTTGGAAAGGTTCCATCTAATTCCTTTGACACGGTTATGTTGCCTCTTTTCAATGAAACATTTTGGGTCTTTGTAGAACTCTTAGTCCCTCAAAAATATTAACCAAGTGTATAGATTTCTAAACTGGACTCAGATTCAAGGTCTGTTCGGCATGTACTTCTTTCTCTCTTTTTGTTACATACTTACTATTATATAACTCAAAGCCTGTTACTGCCCTAACATTTAATCAGGTGCATTTTCTCTTCTATTTTTGTGGCTTCCTGTTACAGGACTCTGTATGAGGTTTCATGGGTAGCTTCCGGTTGACTTGAAAGTGCTCCTTGGGTTAGTTGGCTGAGGGCCACTGGACTTGTTTGGCTGCTAAGGAGACTTGTGGGAGGGCCTTTTGAAAATACCTGCTTCTCCAACGTACACCAAACAAACAAGCTTGATTTCTAGAAATGAAGATAAAAGGTCTGACCTCGATAGTGAGACTTGTCTGGTGTTCTCCACAAAACTGTCGCTGTTATTTCAGCCCCTTTGGCTGACAAGTGTTTGCAGCTGTTGCTTGGTTTCTTCTCTCCTTCTCCCTCTTTTAAAGGAAATTTAAAAACCAAATCACCCCCATAACCTTGGCCTTATAAAACTTCTCAACTCTTTCCAGTAAGGAAGCTGTTGAAAAGCCTCTCTCGAGGTAGTAGTCTAAACACTTTCAGATGAAAAGAACTAAAAATATCTTAAAGCTTCTTAAACTTTAATCTCAGCACAAGTTCTATTGTTGCTGAGGTTATATTCATATGAGACATTCAAAGAGCAATTTGTCCTGTGGTTTGTTTTTGTGGTGGGGGAAGACAACGCATAAAGCTTTTTCAAGAGGTTAAATGAAAACAGCTGGTTTTTCTTCTAAATGAATCCCTACACCTGGTTAGACAGTTTTACCCTTGCCCCCAAACCTATGGTTATTTATTTTAAAGATATTTACCTGGATGAACGAGCTCATAGAGAGTGCTACAAACTAACCTGCAGAGACTGCTGTGAGCTCTCATTTACTATCTCTCTCCTCCCTCCCCCAACCATCAGACCTCTTTGTAAAGCCACTAATATCAGACCAAATGGTTATCAGTGGTAGATCCTCTGCATAAACATGGTGAGCTGGCCAAAAGAGAAAAAAAGCAGTTGAATCATTTTTTAGGGCCATCTCTCAATTTCCTTTAGCCCAGGTCTTCTGGGAAGCAATGGGCTCCAGAAACACTGTATTTTCTTAAGTGAGAAAAGTAATGTGCTGTCCTATCCCCAAGAGAAGTGGAGGTTCTTCATTCACCACTTACTGAACTACTCTGGACAGGGCACAAAGGGCACCATCCACGCTGTCTGTGTCTGTCAGAATTGACAAATAGGGGGTGCCTGGGTGCCTCAGTTGGTTTAGTATCTGACTGATTCTTGATTTTCCCCACAGGTTGTGATCTCAGGGTCCTGGGATCTGGCTCTACATTCGGTGTGGAGTCTGCTTGGGATTCCTCTCTCTCCCTTTTCTTCCTCTGTCCTTACCTCCATCAAATAAATAAATAAATAAATCTTAAAAAAAAAAAAAAGAAATTGACAAACAGGAGTGGAACATTGATCTGCCTCTCCAGGCTAACATGAGGTCTGCTTTCTTTCTTTTCTTTTTTTTAAAGACTTTATTTATTTATTTATTTATTTATTTATTTATTTATTTATGAGAGACACAGAGAGAGACACAGAGACACAGGCAGAGGGAGAAAGCAGGCTACCTGTGGGGAGCCTGATGCAGGACTGGATCCGAGGACCCTGGGATCATGCCTTGAGCCAAAGGCAGACTTTCAACCACTGAGCCACCCAGATGCCCCATGAGGTCTGCTTTCAAAGAAAAATCAGTTTGTGTATGTGTTTGTTTTTCTTTTTGATTGATTAATGCTTAGAGCAGTAGCTCTTGTGCCTGACTGGTCCTTAGAATCACCAGTAGAAATGTCCAGGCCTCCCATAGTCCTCCTCTATCAGAACCACTTTAGAAATCCAGTGTGGAAGGGTTATAAAATGTATCTCAGCTCTTACAAGATTTTGTAATTATTAAAGTCAATGATAAATGTTTAGAACATCTTATACTTTATACCTATAAAAATTCATTAAAGTATCTTCTACCTTTGATGCTGTGTATCATCTCACCAATTGAGTAGATGATAGGCTGAGGTAGTTTTAAAGGAATAAAGTCTTTTTGAAAATATTGTATTTATTTACTTTAGAGAGAGAGAGTGAGGACAGGAGCAGAGGGAGAGAGAGAGAATCCCAAGCAGACTGAGCTGAGCATGGAGCCTGACGTGGGGCTCAATCCCACAACCCTGAGATCATTACCTGAGTGGAAACCAAGAGTTGGATGCTTACCCAACTGAGCCACCCAGACACCCCTAAGGAATAAAGTTTTTAAAGTACACAGATACATGTCAGAAAAAACATTTAGGCACCATGTTATTAATCTTTTGTATGTATGGTCAGGAATGGAGAAATTGCCTTTAAAATTATGAATTATCAGGGTACCTGGGGGCTCAATTGGTTAAGCATCTGACTTTGACTCAGGTGGTGATCTTGGGGTCCTGGGATGGAGTCAGACTCCACCCTCAATGGGGAGTCTGCTGTCCCTCTGCTCATCCCCTCCAGTCATGTTCTGTCTCACTGACATAAATAAATAAATAAAATATTTTTAAAAATTATGAATTTTCAAGAGAAATTTCCCTGTTTTCAAAAATTTAGAAATAATATAAAACCCCTTAAAAATCTTGAAAAATGTATTTTATATTGACATCAGAGTAAGAAAGCAGATCATCAAAAGAAAAATCCCTTCCACCTCTTCATACAGTTATCTGTAATTGATTTAGATGGCAAAAATTATAGTGGAAAAGATTTGGCAAACTGGACAAATGACTGTCCTTCTCTAATTTCTTAAAGTTTTCAGTGAGAGAACTGCTAAAATTTAAGTTATCATTTACACGGACAACTTGTATAATAGAACCTAAAACTGAACATTAGATTATGAATACTCCGTATACACATAACATCATTACTATCTTCAGGGAAACAGGATTCCAAACAGAAATAGGAAAATATATTTTTTAAATGCTATTATCAGGGCAGCCTGGGTGGCTCAGTGGTTTAGCGCCGCCTTCGGCCCAGGTTGTGATCCTGCAGGCCCGGGATCGAGTCCCACATCAGGCTCCCTGCGTGGAGCCTGCTTCTCCCTCTGCCTGTGTCTCTGCCTCTCTCTCTCTGTGTGTATGTCTCTCATGAATAAATAAACAAAATCTTTTTTAAAAAATGCTATTATCAATTCTAGTTTTACATATTTAAAAAACTAGAGAAAAATTCAACAAAAGTTAACAGTGATTATATCTAAATTGTGAGACTACAGATGATGTAAATTTTTTTCTTATATTTTCTTGTTTCCTCCCTATTCTATCATGAGCATTTATTATTTTGAAATTAAGAAGTTTATTTACTTTTTCTTAAAAAGATATCCCTGGGGGCACCTCGGTGGCTCAGTGGTGCCCCTATTCCTTTGATTATTAAAGTAGTTCCATCACATATGTATGGATCCCTAAAAGAACATATTATTTTAGCTTTGTATATTTTGGAATTATATAAAAGTAGTATTATATATAATTATTCTATGAATTGCTTTTTTCATCAATAATTTCCAAGATTCACCCATTAATTTCTACATGTAGAGAAGTTCATCCATATTCAGTGCTGTTTCCATTTTGTGAATATACTATAATTTATTTATGTCTTTTCCTGTTGGTAGATATTTGGTTTTCAGTTTTTTGCTATTATGAACATTGCTCTTGGAGTATTTTTTCATATGCCTTCTGAAGTGCATCCGGGAGGGTTTCTCTAGGTATACACAAGTGGAACAGGTCTTAAGATATGTGGCCTTTAAAAAAAAAAAGATTATTTTATATAGAGAGAAAGTGCTTGGGGGGGGGGAAGGGGCAGAGGGACAGAGAACCTCAAGCAGACTCCCTGCTGAGCAGGGAGCCCTACTTGGGGCTCAATCTCATGACTCTGAGCCAAAATTAAGAGTTGGCCACTCAACCAACTACATCATCCAGGTGCCCCAAGATTATGTGGCTTTTAACTTTACAAATAATATCAACTTTTCCCCCAAAGTTGTTGAACTATACTCCTACAATGTATAGCATTTCCTTGTTCCACATCCTCATCAGTACTGTCAAACTTCTTAATTTTTGCTAATTTTTGTTATGTATTTTTTTTTATCCATGAGTAATACCTAAACCTCTTGCAGTTATTTATGTGTTCAGCTTGCATAAGTTCTTGGGGCTAAAAGGTTCCATATGTTTACTATTTACTGTATAAAAGTATTTCCTGTTTCAGCCCAGCAGGAGATTTGAGGGTTTTTTTGAGTTTAGAGTCTGTCTCTAGGCTAGCTTGTTATTTCCATGGGTCACCAAAAACAATACAAAAGATGTATGGAAAACCAATTATATTAGATCTTTTGTCTGTCTTATGCTAAAAATGTTCTTATTTTCCCTTTTACAGAGCTCCTGGAAGTGAGGACTGGATTCCATACTTAAAAAAAAAAAAAAAAAAAAAGTTAAAACAACATGTTAACCATATCAATTATCCACTCCCACCCCCCACCCCTGCAAAGTTAGTATCAAAGTTTCCGAACAAAAATAACAGATATGGATTTAAAATGACTGAGTAAAAGAAGAAAGGATGTAGGGATAAACAGGAAGTGTAAAGAGACTATTAGGCTGTGGGTTTAAAACAGGATATAAACATGTAAAACCAAATAATGTGTTCTAGTGTTTGGACTGCGATGCCAGGAGCAGGGGGTGTGAGCTCCAGTTCAAAAGCAGGTTGCTATTAGTTCTTTTGATTTCTTTCATAATCCTCTCATAGTAATCAGAATGGAATTAGTCCTGTTTTGTGGTTAGAGAAAGGTTAACTAACTTGTTTATAGCATCAGAGGAAAACCCAGAATTCTGGCTTTAGCAGTACAGTTTGTGGTATCTTGAGCAACAAGATTGATTTATACCTTTAAAAATATATTCTTCTTGGAGCGCTTGGGTGGCTCAGTCAGTTAAGTGTCCTACTCTTGATTTCAGCTCAGGTCATGATCTCAGGGTCACGAGATCAGGCCCTGCCTGGTGCTCCACGTTCATGGAGTCTGCTTGTCCTTCTCCCTCTGCTTCTCCCCTCTCCCCCATTTGCTCATTATCTCTCTCTAAAATAAATAATAAAATATTTTTAAAAACCTATATTCTCCTCATGGTCTACTGATATCAGAGATTCTAAGATATCACTGAATCAACTATTTGGATAGCTGAGCTCTAATTGGAGTTGTTATCTGTTACTTTAGTGAAGAACTGGGGCTGGTGGCAGCCAGTCTTGCCCAGTGTGGGGCAGGCATTGCTTACCTGCTGTGGTCTCTCCAGCCTCGTTCCCTTAGCTGCTACTGCAGACTTCTTGCAACCCTCCACATGCCTCCCGGGAAAGCCTAGTGTCTACTTGACACCAAGGTAACAGGGTTAACGGACTCACCCCTCTCGAGTTTTGTTCTGACTCCATTATTAGAGGTACAGATAAAGTGGGGGAGATTTGTTCAAGTTTGTCCAGTAAGATCTGAGCTCTTAGTTTTTGACTTGGTTTAAGAGCTCCTGGCACATGCAGAACCACCTGCCAGCTCACAATGGCATGCACCTGTTCTCCCAGAACAGGCTACAATGGATTCAACAAAGCAGGAAGAATGAGATGCCCTGCATTGGGTTCCATGCTGGGTGCAGAGCCTCATTTTAAAAAAACCCAAAACACAAAAGACATCACTTGCAATACCTCCAGTTCTCTCATGTGAAGAAGGGATATAACACACACCTTTACCTAGCTTACAGCTTTGTTATAAAGTTCATATGACATTATCATAGGGAAGTATGTCTAAACTGTAAAGTGCTTGCTTATGGAAGATATTATTGTTCTTTGAATGACTGTGGGCTAGGCATTGAGCAGGGCAGCTCCTGGGTGGCAAGCTGGTAAGGACAGTAGAAAGTTTCAGTCTTTCTGGGCTGCAGTTTCCTTAAAAAAAAAAAAAAAAAAAAAAAAATTTTTTTTTTTTTTTTTTTTTTAAATCAAATGCTGGAGTGCCTGGGTGGCTCAGTCGATCAAGCGTCTGCCTTTGGCTCGGGTCATGATCTCTGGGTCCTGGGATCAAGCCCTACATTGGGCTTCCTGCTCAGCAGAAAGTCTGCTTCTCTCTTTATCTCCCTATGCCCCTCCTAACCTCTCATTCTCTCTCTCTCTGAAATAAAATCTTTAAAAAAAATCAAATGCAGTCTGTATTCCTTCATCATAAGACATATCCCTGGATGGAATTTCTCAAAACTAATGAGGTGGGGATGGGAGGAGGTGAGGATGTCTTATCTTTAGCATGTTTTCTTATTAGCACTTCTATACTGTGCATTGATTTGAATTTAGTTGTTGGTATTTTTTTCTCATTTCTCACCAGCACTTTTCAATTTATCTTTTTATTTATTAATAAGGAAGCATTAATAGGGCAGAAAGGGAATAGTAAGGAGTTAAAAATAAGCAGGAAAAAATATGACTTGGTGAATAGATTTTTCTAGGCTGTGTTGGCCTATGAGAAAAATGACCAAATTGAAATGGTTTTAAAATCATTTGTTCCTGGGCCTGTCTTCCCCACTAAATTATATGCTCTTCTATGGGGGATATGTCATCTCTTGTACATTTATATCTCACCAGCATTCATTAGGAGTATCTGGCACTTAATAGGTGCTTATTATTTGTCTGCTGAACTGAACTTAACCAATGGCATCTGGCAGGACTTGATATAGGACATAAGTTGGAAAGATACTACTCTGTGTTTTCTTTCAACAACCAGGACTGACCAAGTTCAAAACCAAAACATTACATTGGAAAAAATAACTTTCCAGCCTTCTAATATCTTTTAGTCCTCCCTGCCTAAAACAGCACAGAGCTGATTCCTATTATCAAATTGCATACAGAAACCTCATCCCTGCTATAACAATAACAACGTATTTATTGAGTAATTACTATATGCCTGGCACAGTCCTATGTCATAGATGAGTTACCTCCTGTAACCGCCAGAGGAAGGAGCATTATGGTAGAGGCATTCATCTCCATTTTATACTTGTAGAAACTGATGTATATGGAAACTTAGATACCTTTCCCCAGGAGCTGTATAAAACTTTCCCCAAATACAAACCTAGTGAGTGGTAGAGAAGAGATTCAAACCCAGAAAGTCTAGCTTCTGTGTCCATGTTCTTAGCCACTACCTTATATCTCCTCTTTGCATGAAGTAGCCGTGTAGACAGAAGAGCCTTGATGGGTGATTGTGGAAAGAGAAGAGGTAAAGCCAGGTGGTGCCTCCTGGGAGAAAAGTAAGGCAGTGTCCTGTGTCTACACTGGCTCCCTGTGGGGTGGAGCCAGTCTGGCAGCAATGTCTTCCTCCCTGTGACATGTTTCAAAACAAACATGGTGACCAGACAAGGCTCTGACCTAGCTAAATGGATTTAGCTAGTGATTTCAGTTAACACTACCAGCACCACCAGCCAGGCTGGCTTTCTTTCCCCACATGCTCTTCTTTAATTGGAACAGAGATAACTGAAAGATGACATTATGTGAATAATATAGTGTACAAATGAGAAAAGGTGTCAGCATCCAACACAATGGAATAGAAAGGTTGGCTTCAACCAGACCATTTGGTATTAGGGATTGTGGCTGCTACTTAATCCCTAGATTTACAGAGTTTTATTGATTTAAGGAATATCCTGAAACTTGTTGAAATGAGTCCCTCCGCAGTCCAGACTTTTTATAGCTACTTACAGAGGATAGCAAGCTCGGAAAAGCTATTGGAAGGAGGGGTGAATTAATTAATTAATCCTGGAAATAAAATTTTTTTGTGTACACACTGAGTTCTTTTCACTGGTAGCCCAACTCATGCTCTAAGTCGAAACTTTGTATGTAGAAATATGGGGAAATGGTTAAAGACAATAATAAAACCTTGGGCTTCTTCATGCTGTGAAATAAGTAGAGGATTTAATCAACCTCCTTAGAAATAAATGGGCAGGGGATCCCTGGGTGGCTCAGCAGTTTGGCACCTGCCTTTGGCCCAGGGTGTGGTCTTGGAGTCCTGGGATCGAGTCCTGCATCCGGCTCCCTGCATGGAGCTTGCTTCTCCCTCTGCCTGTGTCTCTGTGTCTCTCATGAGTGAATGAATGGAATCTTAAAAAAAAAAAAAAGAAAGAAAGAAAGAAATGGGCAAATGAAAGAAAGCAACCTCATTTTTGTCATCTCCTCGTGGGAGATCTCCCTATGGCTCCAGATTGCTGTTCCAAAAGGCTATCTCTGTAGTGACTGTTAACGAATTCAGAAAAAGTTTTCTCTAGACAGAACATTATAAATTGTGGATAGAACCCCAGGCTAGCCCACACATAGAGTGTAACTAAAATGCAACATATTTGTTACAGAAAGAAAAAAGTAGAAAATAATCCTGTTGAAATATCCTAGGGAAATTTAATATCATTTCACTTTGAAGGCAAATGCTTAAGAAACAGTTTTACTTGAAACTTGGCTCAGAGAAATGGGGTTCTGGTGCAGATATTGAAGGGGTTTCAGGGAACTTGGAAGAGGTTGGAGGTTTATAGCACAAGTCTGATGTATCCCAAGAGTCAGGAGCAGTCCCTGACACATTGTGGGATGGGAAGTGAATACATACGGATGCATGGTGATGGAACTTTATTTTCACTTCAGGAAGTCTGACTTCATCATGTCTTATTAAGGCATAATCATTAGAGCTGTATTCGTGTCAGAGATGAAATCAAGAGAGGGGGAGGTGGGAGAAGGGGAATGCTGAGAAGCATTGATGTAAGAATCAGGTTTTTTGAGACATAATTAATGAACATAAAGAAAAAGCCAGAGGTAACCTCGCATGGTCCTCACCTCCTCATTCTTATACCCAAAGGACAAGGAAGAAGGGGATAGTAAAGGGTTTGTGTTTTGCACTTCCTGGGCCAGCCACCAAGAGGCGCTGTCGGGCCAGAACAGTTCAGTTGCTGGCCATAGAGCTCTGCAGGTGGGAAAGAGAAAGGGTTGTCTATCTTTAATGGATTATACGTAGGAGATATATTTTAAATCCTCACTAATGAATGAAAATACTAACCCGGTATGAGATATTGGAAAGAGCACTGGGCAAAGAGTCAGAGCTGCATTTCAGTTTTAGCTCCTCTACTTTCATAGTCTCATGACCTTGGCCAGGTGTGGATTTTTTGTTTTTTTTTTAAACTTATTTTAAACTTAGTTCTCTTTTCTGTAAAATGTGGCTAAAAACTTCCTTCCTTGCCTACTTCAATTGTGATCCAGTGAGAGTTGGCTCAGGAAACAACTTAGAAAACTGTACAATGACATTCACGTTTCCAGAAGTGTAATGATTTATTCATCTAGAAAAGCGAAGATGCTGGGCCAGATGACCTCTGAGATCATTTGTCTTCTACAATTCTAACGATCAGCATGGCCTGGGTTTAAATTATCATGCTATTCCTCAACAACAGTTTACTAATGTCACTGACCTGCTGAAAGGGAATACCGTAGCATATTCCAGGCTGTGTCCCTGGTTTGCTGAACACTTTGTGCCTGAACACTTCAAAGGACGACTAAAGAGCCCTTGAAACATTTTGAACCAAGGTGCTTTTTAATATTCAGCCTATCTGTTAAAGTAACGTGACCAAAGAATTCGCCATCTAACCTGGAACACATAGGTGTAAAGGGGCGCTATGAATAATTACATCAAGACAACAGCATACATCAGAAGTGTCCCAGGCGAACCTGGACATCTGGGCCCCTTGTTGTAAAACTTTAAATTTCTCACTTAGGTGTGGGATAGTAAAAATATTCCTGTTGAATTCAGGTATCTGCACTGCTGTTACAGAGTAGCAAGATGCAGTTCTGTTAGAACCTTGGAGAACAGAAACGCATATTCCTAACCATGGTAGCGAACAGGAGGCTGCTTTTGCTCTTAAGAAATCATATTGTTGCAGCTTGTGGGTAAAGATAAGAGAATACACTATAGCTTCAAATTTCCTGACCTTTCATTTTTATTCCACTTTGAATAGGTAGGATAGGAATTTGTCTGATGGGGTGAATATGCTTGGGCCTCTGCCTGTTTCGGGTATCGTTAGTATGGTTGTGCTAATGCTTAGTAAGTGTGAATATTCATTACATCTCAAACAGACTTTGGTCCTATGATCAAATATAAACAAAGGAACAAAAAACGGCTTGTACTAGAATTTTCCACCGGCACAGCCATGTGCTCTGGGCTTTTCAAACCAGATAATCCAGGAGGGGTGAGACTTGTGAAGTAAATTGAATGATCAAATCTCTTTGAAAATGTTTCATGCCCTAATACACCAAGAAATCAGACAAATAGATTTCTCCTGGGGGAGGGGGTGCAGATCTCAATATTTTCTAAAGAAAACCATTAAACATAAAGAGAAATCTGCATTACTAAGGCTAGAAGCAAATAACAGAAAAGCCAACTGTCTAAACAGTTTGTAGAGAGGAAAAGTGGCATGAGTAAGTAAAATGGCTGATTATAAATACACTAAAAATATATATATATATTTATTTATTTTAGAGAGCAAGAGGTGGGGGGAGTAGAGGAAGAAGAGAGAATCTTCAGGAGACTCCCCGCTGACTGAGGAGCTTGATCCCATGACCCAGATCATGACCTGAGCCAACATCAAGAGTCAGACGCTTAACCAACTGAGCCACCCAGGCACCCCTATATATATCCTTTTTATGTTTTAAGTTATTCATTTTTGATTACCCATTTAGCTTCCTAATTCTGCTTGACCAGGAGAACATTAATTAAATTAATTAGAGCAATAAGCTGCAGGGTAGGGAGAAATAGATTTCTTTCTTAGAAGAGGAAGGGTGCTTAAAATCTTTTTAAACACTGATCATAGAGATCAGTCTGGTATTTAAAAAATCGAATAAAAAAAAATCGAATCCAGTGAAGCCACACACAGATAACTGAGAGTCAGGTAGATATGTTATATTGCTCTGTAGCCATTTTCTCAAATAAATTAGAGTTTTTTTCTGGAGAGTTTTTTCCCAGTGCCTGACTCTTAAAAAGGCTGCCTGTTTGTAATTCTGGGGACATTTCATCATTATTTTTTTTTTAAGATTTTATTTATTTGTTCATGAGAGAGAGAGAGAGAGAGAGAGAGAGAGAGAGAGAGAGAGAAGCAGAGACACAGGCAGAGGGAGAAGCAGGCTCCATGCAGGGAGCCCGATGTGGGACTCGATCCCAGGTCTCCAGGATCACACCCTGGGCTGAAGGCAGCGCCAAACCACTGAGCCACCCAGGCTGCCCTCATCATGATTTTTTTTAAATAATTTTTTAAAAAATTATTTATTTATTAGAGAGAACGAGAGTGTGAGCACAAGCAGGAGGAGTGGCAGGCAGAGGGAGAGGAAGTGCCCATCATGATTTATTTTTTTTTAAGTGTATACTGGATTCTACAATATTTTTGCCTGAGCCCTAATTACATAGTAAGGAACAGTAGTTAGGGACTTCCACGGTATCGCACATGCGTGATCCGTAGATGGTTAGGCTGCCTGTTTGTAGGCCGTTGTAACCTGTCTAATGCAAGTAGGTTGTTTGTACACTTTGAAATGTCTAGAAAAGACTCTTTGAAGAATGGAGTTATCTCTATGCAAATATACTTGAATCGATTATTATTTTTTATGGTCCAACCACAATTCTTATTTTATGACTGTAATTAGGTAATGAGTAAAATGACATGCACCTGGTACTTTGTAGTGCTCCAAGTCATGTCAAAGTCCAACCATGCATGCTGCTTGTTGCTGTGAGACTCAGTTATATGGGCTTTATTTTTTTACCCAGTTGTTTTTATGAACAGGTGTTCAACTAATGGGATAAACAGGGAATGTGCAGCTACAGCCTTCTTATTAACATCACAAAATAATTGAAAAGGACAGATACTTCACAAAGTCCAGCTTGGGGGATAACTCTGAACCTCCTGTAGGTCGCTCCTCTGAGCATTAGAGGGATGTTGCAGAAAGGCTGGGTGGGCGGGGAACCTGGATGCCTCAGTCAGTTAAGTGTCTGCCTTCGAACCAGGTATAGTGCTAATGAAAAAGGAGATGACCTCCCCCTTTCTCTAGTCCTGCTTCACTCATGCCAAAGCCAGCCATCTCCAAAGGATGCTATTCTACTCCCCAGGAAGGGTATGAACAATATGTAATAAGGGAACAGACCCTTCCAAGCGCTAGTTATTGATTTTGAGTTTTTTCTAAAAATAAATTTCACTCTGGGGGACTAGTAGGCTAGAAATTTGAAAGGAGAGAGGGGCATAAGAGCTAGAGACATTGTTTATATAACTTTCTTAGGGAGAAACCACACTGGAAGGAAATGAAACTACAGCAGTGAAGACTAGACTATTTAAGCATATCTGTCATGTCCTTGAGAATTCCAGGAAACTTCCAGGCCTCTGGGTCTAGTGGCTAGAATGATAGCCATTGGTTTCCATACACACTAAGAGATTAGAACGGATCAATGTCGCCTTAGATTGTGTCTGGTTTTGTTTTTAACATCAAAGGACAGAGTAGTTCTGAAAGATCTGGAGGATTTTCATGTTTGGCCACATTTTATCAAAACTACCAGAAGCAAATTACAAGAAATTACATGAGGATGGGTAAAAATTAACTTCTCTACTTTTAGAAGAGTTTCTATCATTATCCAAACATGGCCATAAGCTAACATTAGAACCTGAAGCAAATAGAGTAATTTGACCTTGTGGCGAACATTTCCTTGAACCCCCAGCGTTCATGTTGAACTTCTGTTTGGCAAGCCAATATAAATATATCAGCTCTTCATCTGGGCTGTACAGATACATGCTTCCCACGAGGACCCTGAGTCACAGAGAGAGTTGAGTGACTTGGCAGAGAGACCAGAATGGTCTAGGTTCCAGAGCCAGCTCAGTCACCAACTGATCATAAGATGCAGGACAACTCACTTTATTCTTAAACTTTTATGCATTGTATTCATAGGTGGCCATATAGTTTATTGCTCAGGCCAAGTATTTTTTAAAAACGAAAGGCGGGGGTGGGGGTGGGGGCAGCTATTAACAATCCACTGGGACAACTGATATTTCGGGCTTCCTCTGCTTTAAAATTCCATTACAACTGAATTAGAACCGAAAATAGGACCCAGATTCCTGAACATCAGACCCATACTCTGCTCCCTAGGCTGGGCTATCATCTGCCAGGACTTGTCTACACTGGGAGTCTGAGGAAGAGTGTTTAACATATTGCTTGAAGATTGATGAAAGGAGTTACCCAGCAAAGAGAAAGGACAGCCTGACCTCTACCTGTTTGGTCACGTTATCTACACACCCAAACCCCTCATGTGTTCAGAATCAACAGCCCTGGAATGCCAAATCCACATCAGGGTCATTGGAAGGTGGGGTGGTGAAGGGAGCCAGGGCCAGGAAGAGAGCAGATGCACACACCCTCTGCATCAGGAGAATCCCTCATATTTGCAGCCTCAAGCCAGTTCTCCGCCGGCCTGCCCAAGGTGAGTAGACAGGATGGCTGTGGTCCAGGGGCTGCCTCGGGATCCCCAGGTGCTGGCTTTTAAATGGGCAGGTGAGCACTCTATAAATTACTGTGGGCCACATGCCATCCTTCTGCCAACAATTTCATCTTTGCATCCTTCTGTTGACCAGCCCCATTCACTCGGCTTTTTAAAAGTTTGAGGAAGCCATCGACAACATCTTAAAAATTAATCTGGGTTAGGTCATGACACAGCCTTAAAAAAAAATGTCTGAGTGAACTAAACCATGCCATGCTCCATGCTAAGAGAATTTGAAAACAAAGGGGAGGGGGAACTGTTTAAAGAAAAAGCCATCCAGGGCAGCCCAGGTGGCTCAGCAGTCTAGCACGGCCTTCAGCCCAGGGCCTGATCCTAGAGACCCAGGATCCAGTCCCACGTCGGGCTCCCTGCGTGGAGCCTGCTTCTCCCTCTGCCTGTGTCTCTGCCTCTCTCTCTCTCTCTCTCTCTCTCTCTGTCTCTCATGAATTAAAAAAAAAAAAAAGAAAAGAAAAAAGAAAAGGCATCCAAAGAAGGCAGAAATTCGGTCGCTGGTCTACAAAACTATTTTCTCCCCTGTGCAATCATGCCACTCATATTTCAAAAAAGTATTATTCTTGGTGAAACTCTGAATGGCAAGAGGAAGCAAACAGCAGCACTAAACCAGTGTTGGCTGCCTGCCCCCTCTTCCCACTGTCAAGCCAGTTGCCTAATCCTTCCCTCCGGAGTGTAAGGCTCCGTCTCCCCGACTCCCAGGAGCCAGGATGGTGCTCACCTTCTTCCTCCCGTCCTCGATGCCACGCTCCCCGGTGAAGACTGTGCCCTCTGGCTGCCCAGCTGCTCTGGGCTCCAGCCGCCTGCAGACTTTGCTTCCCTTGAGGGAGGTTAGTCACACACCTGGCCACACCCCTCTTCAGAGGCAGGACGTGCCCCACACAACTGCCACCGAGCACCTGCCACCAAGAACTGCGGCAACCTCAGCTTTCCAAATGGAAGAAAGGGTTGGTGAGGGCCCCGAGTCACAGGAACTGAGGGGACCCCTTGCCCCAGGCTGCAGGACTGGGTCCCCAAAGAAGGAGGTCCCTTGTCACCCAAGCTAGGCAAGCTGCCCTGCCAGTGCCAGCCTTCCACATGGGAGAAGGAGCTAGGTAATCTTTATAAGGCCCCGTGAGCAGAATTTCTTGACGTGCAACCTCCACTGTAGTGTCCTTACGGTGGCGCTCTGTTTTTCAGGAAGATAAATGTAGTCATGGCTAATAAGCACGAACGCATGGCACAGTAGACCAATTCAGAGAAAGCATCTGTCAGCCCCACGGTCCGTAGGGAATTCCCTGTGCAGTGTGATTTGAGGAATTCTACTGCAAACCCCCAAACTTGGTATATTTTCCCCCAGCAAGTTGCTTGGAATTCTCACCACGAAGGCCTATACACACATTTCCCTAAAACTCCGATTCCCCTGATTGCCTCTAATGGTAATTATATTTAAATAACATTTCAAAGAATTCCCAGATATGTTATCTTGTTAGAACCTATTTAATACACCGGGGGGCAGGGGAGAGGAACATAACTCATTAAACAATTATTGTCTATTAACATCATAACTTTAATTAGTTTTCCAGAGACAGAGGCAAAGCCCTGAGGGGAGGAGACCCTGGAAGCCAGATGCATTTGGGCTGGAAGGGAGCTGAGAAACCACCTGAAACATCTAGTGGCCCAGGCAGAGGGGGTGAGGTGTGTGGTCCCACGGGCACCCCTGCACCCACACAGACAGGAACAGCGGTAGCCACAGAGACAGACTTCACCCACTCATGCTTCTGCCCGGGGCTGAGCTGGAAATCACAATGAAAAGCCCCCGTGGTGCCAAATAGACTCATTCCAATGCCGAGAACTCGAGCTACTTCCCCAAAGAACATCTTGGCCCAGTACACCCCTCCCCGCCCCAGGAGGGAGTGTCTGCTGCGAATCTCTCAGTGACTCTAATCCTCCGATTTATCCCAGATATTTTTGAGGGGACAAAAGGAAGCATTCCTTTTTTGCAACATCCCTTCTCACCATTCCCTTCTCACGCATTAGCACAATCCTTAAATAATGGACCTTTGAGGTTCTGGGTAATTCTTCCCTCTGGCTGCCCTGAGTGTGTCTGAGTTCCATGAATTTGCTTGAAATGCACCCGATGCCCCATCCTAGCTAGAGCTGGAAGTGTGGTTTTGAGGCCCCCGTGGTCTCAGGGGTTCCTCTTCCTCCAAGATGCTGCTGCTGTCTTCCTTGGGTCATAGGACTCGGTGGTTGTATGGTCAGGGGCAGACCCACCCTCCGGGCTTCCCTGGCCTCGTGTGTCAAGGGAGAGGTTGGGGTTTCAATTAGTTCTCATCCCTGGCAGCACACATTAGAATCACCCAGGGAGCTGACAAAAACAAAACAAAACAAAAACCCATAATGCCAGGACTGCACACCCAGGGATCCATATTTAATTGGTTGGGTTGGGGCCCGTCCTAGGTATTTTTAAAAACAGTTTTCCAGATCTGTAATTGCTGAGTTAGATGATCTCTGGAATCTTCCAAGTTCCATAAAACCCCACAATCCTGACAGTCTGATGCTCCATTTTATTTATTGAATTAACTTTTTTTTACAAACATACTTCTTATTTTCAGGATGTTGCATAGGCTGGTTTTTAGAAATGCCTTTAATTATACAGAAAACAGTATTGTTTGTTGAGGTATAATTGGCACGTCATACTGCACATGTCTTGAAGTGTATGATCTGGTAAGAAATGGTTACCACAATCACAATAGCGAACATGTCCATCACCCCCAAAAGTCTCCCGTGCCTCTTGGTAATCCTGTCACCCCTCATCTCCCCCCTTCTCTTCCCCAGGAATCCAACCACTGATCTGCTGTTACTATAGTTTGCATTTTCTATCATTTTATACCAATGGAATCATACCATATATTCTATTTTTTACCTGGCTTCGCGTTACGTCCTTATACTTCAGATTTCAAGCTCTCTGAGAACAGAAGCCACCTTTTGTTTATTTTCTCTTCCCTTGGGCCCCCAACTTATCTTTGCCCAGAGAAACCCCTTTATCAGTATTTCCTTGATGGGAATCAGACCTTTGTGACCTTACAAGTGAGCTTCCGTTTGGTGGCCAACTCCCCACTACCTCTCTGCAGATTCCTAGTGAGCAGGTTTCAGCTCAGTTTAAAAATAATGCATTAGCTTAAGTGCATTCATTTGGGGTCCATGGGGTTCTAGGGCTCCAGAAAATGAATGTCAAGGCATGTATTGAGGGCAGGGGGAACTACCTGGGAAAGGTCCTTGGCTTTTTCCAGATTCTATTTTTTTCTTTTGCATTTTAAAATTTTTATTTAAATTCAATTAACATAAAATGTATTCTTGGTTTCAGAGGCAGAGGTCAGTGACTCATCCGTCTTAGGTAACACCCAGTGCTCATTACATCATGTGCCCTCCTTAATGCCCATCACCCAGTTACTCCAGTCCCCCAACCCCCTCCCCTCCAGGGACCCTCAGTTTTCTGTGATAGAGTCTCTAATGGTTTTTCTCCCTCTCTGAGTTCATCTTGTTTTATTTTTCCTCTCTTCCCTTATGACCCTCTGTTTTGTTTCTTAAATTCCTCATATTAGTGAGGTCATATGATAATTGTCTTTCTCTGACTTATTTTGCTTTGCATAATACTCTAGTTCAATCCACATCATTGCAAATGGCAAGATTTCATTTTGTTTTTTGATTCGCCAGATTCTTAATCACCAGATTCTTGCTTTATTCCTAGTAGAATTCTACATGTATTTCATTTATATGATGCCTAATTGTAACTCCTCTACTGTCTGGCCCCTCTCTCCCTCCCTTCCCCTCTCCTCAGAATCTTGATTTTGTTCTCTGCCTGCTTTGGTTATGCCTCACCCTACTTCACTAGGGACGCTACGGGCCCCTCCAGTGGCAGGCGCTGCCCCACGGGAACTTTTGCATTCCTCATTTCTTCAAGACCCTCTCACCTAAGTTATGTGGAGTGTCGTGCCTCTTTATTCAATGATTCTTATTGCATCTTACCTACACTCCACCTGATTACCTGGATACCATTGTGGTTCAAATATCGCAAACCTGCATTTCCTCAAAACCCCAGAGCATGGGATTCCTTTTTATCTTAAACAAGATTGGTGTTTGCATTGTTGTAAATAAGTATTATAAGAACCAGGCGTAACAAAAAACAGCACCGCAAATTCACAGCTGAGCTACTTCTACTTAATCCAGAGGTACCTCCTCTTACTCCCCTATATCATACACACAAAAAAAATATTTAAAAATAATACTCTGATTGGGATCCCTGGGTGGCGCAGCGGTTTGGCGCCTGCCTTTGGCCCAGGGCGCGATCCGGGAGACCTGGGATCGAATCCCACATCGGGCTCCCAGTGCATGGAGCCTGCTTCTCCCTCTGCCTGTGTCCCTGCCTCTCTCTCTCTCCCTCTCTGTGTGACTATCATAAATAAATTAAAAAATTTAAAAAAAAATAATACTCTGATTTTAGACCGAGATGAATAATAGCAACATCAGCCTCCAAATGATAAATTCATATGCATCTGGCACAGTCATACAAACACGTTTCCAAGTGTCTTCCAGAGACAGGAGAGAGCAAGCAAAACATCTCACCTGCTGGTCAAAAGGCCAAAATAGACTCCACCTTGCCCCCAACCCCCCTCCACCCCTTGCACCTTCTCAAGGCTCTGGTATCTTGCACCCAGCAATGTTCTCTGGCTCCCCACTTGGGACCAGCTCTTAACTTTCATTGTCCCTCTCACCATTACCTCCCCCCCCCCCACAGAACAGCAAATACGGTAACGATGACATTTCAGTCCACTTTCTACACAATTTCATTCCTGTGTAATAAAGGCAAACCTCTGAAAGCTACTTACGTGGAGGTGGCAAAGGCAACCCTGGGTTGGGAAGCAGAGTTTGCTGATGCCAGCCCGCTTAAATAGCTGGCTTGGCTGACGCAGGCTGTTGATGGCACGCTTATTTACGCCCGTGAATGCACGCTCAAGCAAGGACCTGAAAAACCTGCAGTGTGGGCAGCAGGGAAACCACTGAACATGTGCCCAGGTTACATCTCTCCTGGTTATTCGGGTTTGATATGCAGGTGGTGACTTCTGAGTTTCATGGAACTTTCTCAGCACCCCCTTCTTGTCCCTGATCTCTTTCTTCACCAAGTAAGAGGCTTCCCCAAGACTACATGAGAGGTGCCGCTGGGAGGAAGGAAGAAACAAAGGACCCTGGACCCTTGTGCCAAGTTCCTTATTTTGAATGGGTTTCCAGTTAGATGTAGCCTCATTTTAAACCATAGGCTTGGTGAGGTTGATTTCACAGCTCTGCGGGCTGGATGCCAAGCTAAGAGCCTGGACAGTTGCCCAATCAATGAAAAGTTGTGGTTCTTTTTTTTTTTTTTTTTTTCAGGCACAGAACGTACAAACAAAGAACAGTTAGAGAGGAGGTTTAGGCTAGGATGATACAATTTTAGGTCCCCTTCAAAAAAGATGTTTTCATTTCTTTCTTCTGCGTCTATACTTGCGTCTCGACTTCCCCTCCCCTTCCTTTGTTAATGAAATTCCTATCTAAGAGTTGAAAGATTCCCCACGAGAGCTCAAATAAAAAGCCAGTGTGTGAGCAAGCCTGTGGGAAGATGTTCTCCAAGTGTGAGTGTGTTCAGTGGGTCATGTGACTGTCAGTGGAAATGTGTCTGAGGGTGAGGGTATGTGTGTGGGTGTGGGGACCTGGTCAGTGGCTGTTTATCTGTTTTTTTATGGCTAGATATGGCAATTCATAGTCAATAGCAGCATGCTAAACACATTAGGTGGTATGATTTTGAGAGAATGAAGGAAGGGAGATAGGGCTTGGTGAGATCATTTATGGGCCTATCTGTGGGGATTTGCCGGGTCCACAGCACAGGCTGGTAAGTGCCACCCAGATTTACACAGCCTATATTCTTCACTTCACTGGACAAAGAAAGAGCCCACTTGATTCTCTCGGGAACAGCAGCCATATGTGAAAGAAGAACAGCAATCGCTAAGAATATTCCTTTCTCTCTTGGAAAAGGGGGTAATGGTTATAAAACATGTGTGGGAGAATAGGGGCCTGGCCTATCCTAACCCTGGTTACCAGAAGAATTCTTTTGTTGCCTAATTCATTGCCTAACTTTTGACTGTTCTATGGCCAAATCTGGATTCTGACCCCCCAGATTTCTTGAATGCAGGGTCTATGTCTTGTTCACTTTTTGACACCGACAGAGCCTGGCACAAATGCTTCTACCAATGACAATGATGATGATGATGATGACATCTGGGTTTACACTCAGGACTGATTTGAATCAATATTTTAAAAGTTGTTTCAGAATGTTTTTGGTTGTCCTTGTTTGTTTATCATCTGTCTTCTAGAATGTGATTTCCATGACCTCAATGCCCTTGCCAGTTTCTCCCACCCTCGTAACCCCAACACCCAGCACAGTGTCTGGCGCATGGCAGGTGCTCAACAGATATGTGCTGTCTGCTTAGTTTCTAAATTCCTTTGACGAATGTGTGACCCAACAGACCAAACGTCTGGAATCAGTAACGTCACCTTGGTTCACACATGTTTCTTTTGCTCTTGTATAATGTGTTGGCTGTAAGCGATTCCTCATTATCCGGTGTATCATGGAGATGAAACTAAACGTGGCAGAGACCATAGGGCAGTTTGACATCACTTAAGAACTCTGTAGGTATGTGGTTTCAGGTTGCTCGGTGATGCAATGAGGTTACCAAGAAGCCAGGCATTTTCTGCGTTCTATTTTGCAGTCTTCAGTGTGGTGGCATTGCCTTTTTTCATGGTGCCGAGGTTGTTGCGGTAGCTTGGTATAACCTATCCTTAAATGAAAAAAAGCAAAGACAGGTGGGGAGGGAAATAGGCTTTCTCTTAGGTCCCTCTTTGTTTGTTAGACACGTCTTTCCAGAAGCCATTAGCAGACTTCCAGTTATGTCCCCTTGCTGAGAACTGGGTCAAATGGCCACCACACTGGCTGAACCCATCATCTGCAGAGAGGAAATGAATCGGGCTGACTGTGGTTCCTTTTATGGGCCCCAGAGAAGGATCTACCTTTCCCAGACAAATTTCCCTGATATCTGCACAAAATCAGGATTCAGTTAACAGGGCAGAAGTAGAAAAGTGCTACCAATAATTCTACCAATCTAGGGAATCCTTTAAAGTCTGATAACCTAGGGGCACCTGGGTGGCTCAGTCCATTAAGTGGCCAACTCCTGGTTTGGGCTGAGGTCATGACCTCAGGGTCCTGGAATAGAGCCACCCAAGTCCGGCTCCATGCTCAGCAGGGAGTGTGCTTGGGATTCCCTCTGCCCCCCTCGCGCCTCCCCCCACTCGCACACACACACTCAATCTCCCAAATAAATACATAAATCAAAGTCTATAACCTAAACCCCTTTACAGCTTGAGTGCCAGTCCAGGCCATGACAATTGTGCTTCACTCTGTCAGCTCTCTGTTGCATGCACTTTTTTTTTTTTAATGAAAAAAGCTTACTTCAACTCGCAGCAAAATTAAAACTATTTCAACAACCCACAAATAAGGGAAATAGCTGGCTACAGTGAAATTCTTTTTTTGTCTGCAGGTTTAGATGATAAGTCTGTATCACTACTGATTTTCTGCATATCCAAGGAATAGCATATAATCTTGCAGCCTCTTCTCCTATGTCAGTTGGGATTGATGATGCTGTTATTTCTCAGAAACATCAAATCTAATACTGCAACTAAAAACACAAAAAGGTTGCCAAATAGCCTATAAGGGTTTCAGATTCATTTTCCTGCTCCTCCTCTTGTCTATTATATTTCAGTGGAGTCCCATATTCCCATGTTTGCATCTGGGAGCTCCAGCTACTGCTTCAGATGTGAAAACTGAAAACATGGTTGACATAGTAATTCTCACCTGGTTTTTATTTTCTCCTGGTGATTAGCAAACTTCAAATTAACACACAGATCGATAATTTTGTTTTCCTTTTCTTTGCTGTTCTAGACCTTTTCCTTGTGGTCGACTTGAGGAACTCTTCGTTGTCACAGATCAAGAGAGTTAGGATGAAGGATGTCGTCAAAAGAACATGTCTGGGAGATGGTCGGTGACTCAGTAAATGTTTGCTGAGTGACTGGAAGAATGGTGGAAAGCAAAGTCTGGTCTTCTGCATGCAGGCTTGGATTCAAGTCCCATCTCCACCACTTCCCATCTGTGTGAGCCAGGACAAGTTATACAACTTCTCTCAGACTCAGTTTCCATATCTATAAAATAGGTTTGCCACAAGGACTAGAGATAATATATGTAAGCTGCTTAGCATAATGCCTGGAACATAGTATATGCTCAATAAATGGTAGTTACACTAATAGCTACGACAAGAAGCCCATTTTTCCTTAGTCATCTTTGTGAAGCCCACACATGGTGGGCACAAAATAGTGACCCTAAAGCTCCGGATGCTAGAGCAAACAGGAGTGTTAGCTACATAGAAGGCAGTGATATCTGGACGGTGGGTAGCAGCTATTCTTTTCCGGCTCAAAGCCAGAGATCACCAAAGTGCAGAGGGCCACTTCATGAGTGAGGAGCATGCAATGGTGGCGGGAGAGAGAAGCCGTTCCCTAGGGAACAGAAAACTCTCAAAGACATTTAAGACAATTGATCACGAGAGATACAAACCTCCCCAGGGCCAAAATCTGACTTGAACAGAAGCAAATTAGGAAGAAGAGTTACCAGAGTGTAGAAGCATACTTGCTGAGAGCTCTGCCCCCAAGGTGTAAACCTGCAGAGAGACCAAGAATCTCATCCCATGTGCAGATGGTGTGGAAACACTGTCTCCCAGGGCGCCCTGCCTAGGCCCAGCCTGGCTGGAGGGAAAACAGCGCAGGAAGTAGCAAAGTTCCACAATGACAGGGAACCTGGACCAGAAAAGGATGGCAGCTAACCTAGGCTGGAGATGTTTCCCTTGGCTGCTCCTGCCAGAGGGCTTCACGAGGTCCCTGGTGAGGAGGGACTGAGTTCTAACAGAACCACACTCTATAGTTTGTTGTGAGCCGGTAGTGATTAGGTCATTCTTTCAGTGAACTGCAGGTGTTTCTTTCCAAGTGTAGATTCCGTCATCTTACCTAATCCACCTGTTGTCCTTGAGGAGTCCTGAGTCCATGGATGATGAGGAGTCAGGATGCTGTGGCCCAGCCACAGTGCCCACTGCAGAAGAGGCCTGGGAGGGCTGTTCCAACTGGTGTGGTCCGTGTTGCCTTTACTCTTTGACTTAAAAGTCATAGTTTCCTCTCATTCCCTTTTGTTTCAGCCAGAGTCTAATGAATGGGGAGGTCACAAGCATCATTTTCCCCAGAAACCCCTTCATGCTCTTGGTCAGAGGAAGGGGAAGGCCCTTGGTAATGGGGAGCATCACGCATCTGTGGAAAGAGAGAGGGAGAGGGGGCCTCTGTCTTCACCCACGAATGTCCCCAGATGTACCCACTCCTTGCCCTCAGCATTAGGATTCACTGCTGCCAGCAGGAGCTGCAGGGTGACATTCTCAAGGGGGGGTGGACCTTCACCTAAGAGGCGGCTCTTCCATGAGTGACAGGAGGGTGTCACCATTTGGGGCCACCTCAGCCTGATTGTTATCCCCTAACACACAGGGTGAGGAAAGAGAGTCCCCACACCCATGACTGTTCAGGGATGCACCCTGTGCTTTTAGAAAGCAGTGGGTGGGGAGCTAGGGTAAAGAAAAAGAAAACTTACTTGACTGGGCGTCAAACTCAGGCACAGTCCATGCTATCAATCACCACACAGCATGACCTTGGTGGCCACTTCTCAGGGTGACTCACTGGAGCCCCAGGCAGGCGAGGAAGAGCAGGTCCGGCCTCCTCCCCATGAGTACACCCACCCCAAGCTCTATTTAAGATATTTGCCTTCTGTGAGTGATTTTACCTGGAAACAGAGATGAAGAAGAAAGGAAAAAGGGGAGATAACAAAAACATAAAGTTGAAGACAAACCAAACAACAAAAATGCATATCTGATACAGTGGTGAAAAAGTTAGAAATACTTTGGGCTAAAATTGTGGATCTGCTGAAGGGAGAGAAAAGTTTTGGTTAGCAGCTACAGACCTTCTCCTTCCAGCCCCCTCCTCTCCACCTCAGAGGTGGCAGGGTGGATTCAGCATGTGACTCCAGAAGCTCCCATCCCCTCTTCATGCCTCAGCCCCTGCCTGTGTGAGGAGGGAGTTGAACAAGATGACCCCTCTGAGGTCCTTTCTGTTTTAATCTTCTACCCTCCAAGGGGAGAGAGGCAGGGGCTACTGGGTGAACAGGAGGGAACCCCAGTGGCCATAAGGGAGGATGGCTCCTTCCACTTAGGGCTTAGAGAAATGAGAGGAAGCATCAGTGGACAGGTACAATGTGCACGACTATTGTGACATGAAAGCACTCCACTTACTACTGTTGGTAGGGATCCACTCCCCGAGACTCCATAGTCCTCCTCCTCAACAACCTGGGCCTCCCCAAACCTCTTGGGATCCAGTAATTAAAGGGTAACACCTGGCTCTGTGTGCATAGGTACGTGTGTGTTTGTGCTTGGGTGTAGCAGAGGGAGCAACCAGAACTCAGCTCCAGCTATGATACTCCAAGCATGTGTTTGGTCAGTGCCTGACTTTTCACTGCAGTCTAGAGAGACATCTTAAAAGAGAGAACCCTGACGTGGGGGAGATTAGGGAGATGGGTTGGGCGGGGTAGGTGAGGGAAGGAGGGAGAGAGGAACTATATCTGTTTCAGCCCTGAAAAAAATGTCTAATGTTCTTAATTTCTGCTTTTGGCAAAAATATGCTTTCGTCTGATTTTGTTAACTAATTCAGTGCAATTCTGCTCTGCACATTTCAGCAAAAACCTCCTTCTTCCATGGCCTTCCCTGTGGTTTCTGTAATGAGGCCCTGGCAGGGCAGTGGGCAGTGATTTAAGGTCTCTTGTAAAATGGCTTCTGATGTGGTGAATTACATAAATGGTGGTGTACAGTCTTGCGTCTGACTTTCACCTCTCTGGAGAGGCAGTTCCTGGACAGGTCTTTCCAGTGGGTTCTGAGTGACCTGCAAGAGGGCCTGGTGTCCTGAGTTGATTTCCCAAAGGTGACACTGATGAGAGAGCAAAAGGCAAGCTGAGGGCAAAGCATAAGCTAACACCCCACTCCCTGCTCTCAGGAGGGATGCTTGTGATATTCCTCAGGCACTCCTGGCTGCCCAAGAACAAAGGAATAGGAAAAATGAGAGGTCAACTGATAGAGATCATAGTCACACAGGATATGAGTCTCCATCAGTTTCCAATAGTCTTAATGATTTATGAGAAAAAAAATAAAAGCAGTCAGACCTCCAGAAACCTAAAGACTCCATTTCCTGGGGCCCTAACCCAACCCTCCCCTCCAGAGGATAGAAAACCATATATAATCAGTCACTTCTCACAACCCCAGTGCAGCTCTTTCTGCCCATGGGTTCTGTCCCTCTGTTATAATAAAACCACCTTTTAGCATGAAGACATCTCAAGAATCCTTTCTTGACTGTTTGCTCCTGAACCCCAATATTTCACATCAACACCACTGACTTTGTTCTCTGACTCAAAGGGAAATGACCTCTGTATTTTTCGTGGTGCTGCCAGTAATTGCCCAAGGCCAAATCTCAGGCTGAAGAGAATTTAGGGTGGTACCGGGATTCAGAGAGAAGGCTCTGGAGACAGTGTGGACCTGGCTCAGATCTATGGTGACCAACTTTCCTGGTTTTCCCAGAACTGTCCTGGTTTAGCACTGGAAATCTCATATCCTAGAAAACCCCCCAGTCCTGGGCAAAATGGGATGGATGGTCAACCTGTCCTAGTCTTCTCACATCAGTGCCAGTAATTTAACCTTCTTTTTTTTTTTTTAAGATTTATTTATTTATTTGAAGGGGGAGGGGAAGAGGGAGAGAAAGCCTTAAAAAAAAGAAAAGGATTTTATTTATTTATTTATTTATTTATTTATTTATTTATTTGAGAGAGACAGAGCACAAGCAGGGGGAGGGGGAGAGGGAGATGGAGAAGCAGACCCCTCACTGAGCTGGGAGCCCAATCCTGGGACCCTGAGATCATGACCTGAGCCAGGGGCAGACGCATATCGACTGAGCCACTAAGGTGCCCCAGGGAAAGAGAGTCTTAAGCAGACTCAGCGCTGAGCTCAACACAGGGCTGGATCTCCTGACCCTGAGATCACCGTCAGAACCAAAATCAAGAGTTAGATGCTTGACTGTGCCACCCAGGTGCCCCAGGAATTTAACCTCTTTGTGCCTTAATTTCATCATATGTGAAATGAAGATAATGATCACTGCCTCATGTGATAGATATTTGAGGAGTAGGGATGATATCCACCCAAAAATTGTTCAAGAAGAAAAGAGAGGATTAGGTGACAAAAGTATTGTCTTTCTGCCTCTGTTTCAGGGAGAAGAGATCTCCTCTCCTCCCTGTGTTTTGACCTTTCCAAGTGTAGGTATGAGCATGACGCTTGAGGTTTCTGGAACAATCCAGAAAGCCTTGCAGGCCCTGGTTTATGCAGAAGGCTGGATTACCGTCTCTCCCAGCCCTGTGATTATCTGATTAAGTGTAAATGGCAGAAGCAGCTGCCTGCTTGCAGAAGTCACTTTTAGCAGCTACCACTCAGGAGTCACAAATAAGGGATTATGAAGCCTTTTCTTTTCAGCTTCCTTGTTGCCCCCTCAGTTATTGTGTGCAGAAATTCTTAACTAATAGCCATGTTCCGAGTGACTATTCCCCAGTAACTACTGTTTCGGGATTGAAAAGGGAAAAGAAGTTAATGTTTTCAAAAGATTCCCTTGCAAGGCATTTTGCAGCCCAAGGGTGAATTTCACAGGCGTCTTAATCCCTGGCAGTAGGGACCGAGGGCTGTCTTGGAGACCAGAAGCAGCAAGCAAGAACTCTGATAACAAAAGAGAGGCAAGGGAATTATTTATTCAAATGTCCTGATAGAAAAAGGCTTTAATCAAAGACACCATAGAAAACAAGCTGCAAGCTGATAGGGAGTATTTGGAACATGAAGGTGTCAAAGGGATCCAGGCTTTTTCTGAACAGAAGGAAATGACTGGGGAAAATGTTCCTTCT
The DNA here is from genome assembly GCF_905146905.1 of Nyctereutes procyonoides. NCBI lineage: Eukaryota > Metazoa > Chordata > Mammalia > Carnivora > Canidae > Nyctereutes > Nyctereutes procyonoides. Next base: position 6,280,477 of record NW_026575021.1, on the reverse strand, counting down.
GTGTTGAGCAGAGCTATGTCAGCACTAATGACACGAGGAGGGCTCTTATTAGGAAGATGCCAAGGGTTGGAGATGATTGAAAGCGCAACCATCTTTACTATCCCCACCCGCCCAGCCCCACCACAAATGAAGTCAGAAACATTAGAATTAGTGCCAGATTCTGAGTGAAAAATAGAAGTTTGCAGAAGCTGGGAAATTCAACATGCAAGACCCTGGCACTAGTGATAGCGAACTCGGCCAAAGCAGTTGATGGCACAATTTTGCATAATTAGGTCACATTTAAGAGGAGAAGAAGAAAAAGGACTTTCCAATCAGGAATTTACTAATTTATATAAACTTTAGTGTGATCGATGGTTTCAAATCCAATGGTGCCTCCTTCATATTTACATTCTAAATTAATGAGTGTTAGGATGACAAGGATGGCAATATTGCTGGCTTTTGGTGGCACACAAAACTACCCACCAGGCTCTGGGGAAACCTGCAAAGTAGATGTTTCCAGGTTACCAAGTTATCTTTTCTCCTGTGTTTCCCACCCCTTTCTAAAGAAAATTCAATTCTGAACCAATTAATTCAAGAGTCAGGAAATTTGATTATCTGAATAATGTGTTAAGTCATGACCATTAACTATTACTGCATGATAAATCACTCCAAAGCTTAAACTAACCACAATCATTTTATTATCCCTTTCAGTTTTTGTGGTCGGACTGCAGGGGCGGTTGGGGTGGGGCGGCGGTAGATTTTGGTCTGGCGCCCCTCATATGGTTGTAGTTAGATAGTAGCTGAAGCAAGAACAGCAGAGGAGCTGGAGAAACTGCAGTCTTACTGGGTATCTCCCTCACGTAGCCTCAAGGCCTCTCCATGCAGTCTCTCCATAATGCTGGTTGAGCTTCCTCACAACATGGCAGTCAAGTGCTCCAGTGCAAGTAATTCAGCTCCCAAGACAGAAGCATCAACTTTTAGGACACGACCTTAGAAGTCATGTAACATCACTCCTACTACATTCTCACATTGGTTGCAAGTGAGTCACAAACCCACCAAACCTAAGGGGGAATTAGTAGAGAATTCTTCATTCTTACTGGAGAAATGGCAAGGTTCCAGAAGAGCAGTGTGGGATGGGAGATATTGTGGCCATCTTTGGAAAATGCAGTATGCTGTAAGATCTGAATGACTGATGATTATACCCTTCAAAAGAAATGTTTATGACGGGATGAGCACTGTTATGCTATATGTTGGCAAATCGAACTTCGATAAAAAATATACAAAAATAAAAATAAATAAATGTTTATATTTTAAGAAAATAACATTAACCCAATAAATCTCTCAATTAGTGAACTATGTACTTAAGAACCTAGTGTTAACTACCTTCAACCCCTTCTTCTCCACATTACCTCTGATTCATTAGGGTCATACGGTGGGGTGTAATGTGCTGTGTTAGTTTGCTGGGGCTGCCATAACAAAGTACCACAAACTGAGGGGCTTATACAACAGAAATTCATTGTCTCCCAGTTCTGGAGGTTAGAAGTCTCAGATAACAGTCGATTCTTCCTGGAGGCTGTAGGAGAACAACTGGCCCATGCCTCTCCCTTAGCTTCTGGCAGTTTGCTAGGATTCTTTGTTGTCTCTTGTCTTGTAGAAGCATCGCCCCCATCTCTGCCTTCATCTTCACATGGCGTTCTCCCCAGTGCATGTAGCTCTGTCCAAATTTCCCCTTCTTATAAGGACACCAGTCCTCCTGGATTAGCTCCCCAACACACTCCCCTGTGACATCATCTTAACTAATTATATCAGCAATGACCTTATTTCCAAATAATGTTACATGATGAGGTATTGGGGTTAGGACTTCAAAATGTGAATTTAGTGTGGGGGTTGGGGGCAATTCAACCTGCAACATGTCTCTTATTTGCTGAAGGCAGGAGCTTCTTTTTTTTTAATTTTTATTTATTTATGATAGTCACAGAGAGAGAGAGAGAGAGAGAGGCAGAGACATAGGCAGAGGGAGAAGCAGGCTCCATGCACCGGGAGCCCGACGTGGGATTCGATCCTGGGTCTCTCCAGGATCGCGCCCTGGGCCAAAGGCAGGCGTTAAACCGCTGCGCCACCCAGGGATCCCTAGGAGCTTCTTCTTCTTCTTTTTTTTTTTTTCTAGGAGCTTCTTTTGATAGGGTTTTTAAGAGTACGAATGGGAGAGTAGAACCCAACTGCAAGTAACATTTTCAAAGTTTATATCTTCTTTCCATGGCCCTTGACATTCTCTCCTATCTCCTTAACAGTTTCAAATTTTAAGAAAAGGTTTTCATTAAAGCTATTAATGCCATTAGAGGATTTTAGGATTAAAGGTGTTTTTTTCTTGAAATGTCATTAAATAAATAAATAAAAACTTTTAAATATCATTATCAGATGTTGGTTATGGAGTCTCCTTCCTTCCCAAATTCTCTATAATCCTAAAAGCATTAGTTATGTGACTTCAAATTGCATAGGACTTTTCAAGATTTTGTCCTCCGTGGATCCTGGGCCTCACCTATGCAGCAACTTAGTTCATTTAAGGAGGTTCAAAGAACAATTTATTGACTTGGGAATTTGAGATTGTTCTCTCTTAATATTGTGCAGACAGTTGAAAATGTATTTCCTTTGGATGTTTAAAGCAAAAAGAAAGAAGGAGAGGCGCATCCCACTGCCTCATTAGGGAAGCCACATGTCTTTGGCTTTCCTAACCTAGCACTTATCTTGTATTTGATGTTTTCAAAATACTGTCTAATCGTTAAATAGCCAGTTCCCACTACATCTTTGTGAGATGTGAGGATTCTTGCCATTTTTAGTAAAGGAATTTGAAGCAAAAATCACCAAGGTGACCCGTGCAAGGCTACGGTAAAACAAATCAGGACTTGACCCACGTGTCTGCCATTTCACGAACTAAAACTTTGTTTTATGTAAACCAGGGGCAGATTCTCATGACCTCATCCCTTTCTCCTCTTCCAAGAAGCCAAATTCCCACTTTCCTCTTTGCTCTGCTATCATTGGAGGAGCAGCAGGTGAGGCAGGATTTAGCAGATGCCCAGCAAACAAGGACAATGCTTAGCAGATAGGCCCGCTCTTAGTGCTTGGAAAACCCCCTGGGGAGTCTCAGAAATCACAAGGAGAACCTCTGGGATATGAAACCCTAGGCAGCAGGTGGGCATCCCAATTAAATCTCTTCTGTACCCACTGGGTGGTGAGATCTGGGAAAATCAGGACATATATCGATACTAAAAATGGTCTGGAAGTTGTTACTTCCAGTCTTAGAAAACTGTAATCTTCTCGATCAGGGACTCTACTGGAAACAAGTCCTCTGAAATTCTTTGGTGGTCTAGTCTGAAGCCAACAAACAAGAATAGCAAACTTTAGGGTCTTTCCTAAATTCTAGGAAGGTCCTGCCAGACAGAATCCAGACATCTTATGTGGCTGCCTCCCCAGGAAGACTGGTAGCCACCATAATGCTCTCTAGTGTTTGTAGAGTTCTTGGTTTTTCTTCTGATGAGAGAAGTTTGCATATCATTGGCTGGTCCTATACTTGGAATGAAGGAAAATTAGTGGCATGCAAATTATCTTATTTAAGATAATTCGAGACTCCACCCAGACCAGCATTTTACTTTTAGCCAGGCCATTAAAGTAAAAAGCAAATGCAAATCACAAGCTCCTCTGCAGAGGTACCAAGCATACCCTTCCCCACATTTTTTCTTCAGTCATTCACTTTAAAGCTGTGATTGCCTCTTTTCTTGGAAGAAGTATAACTAGTAAGGTATGTCTTGCTTAGATTAAAGGATATTCAGTGGAATAGCATATGATGTAGAGTTCTTTCTAAGCAAGAATAGAAGTTGAGGCTCCTCATCTTCATATCAAAATACCATGCTGGTCCTGCACACCTGAATTCTAAGCACAGGGATCTAAGCATTTAGGTCAATTTTCATAATCAACACTAGGAAACTCATTCCATTTCTCAGTTCATCTTAGTTTAGGTTTTCAGGTATAAAACTTTTACATTCACAATATTTATTATTTATACATATTTTAATGAATTTATTTTTAAAGAGTTTTTTTTTTTTTACTACAAGGTACCTTAAATCTTTTTTTGAAGATAATGTAAACATGGTATCAATAATAAATAAAACACATAATATTAAACACTGGGAATTTCCTTAAAAATCATTGTGCTTTGTCCATAGGTTGACTAGAGAACACTGGTAAAAGATAACCAGTTCTGGTATTTTGCTGGGACACACTCATACCGCCATACTGGAAGTTAAGCTACTGAAATCTCTATAAATTGTTTAAAGCCACTGCCCCCTGAGAACCTACCACAGGCACTGAACTCTGTACCTCCCCTGGGACCTCTCCCTCATTCACCTTCTCCAAGATCCAGCATCCAAAGGGGCCCTAAGAGACCAACTCCAAGCTATGACCAGTAGCCATTCTCTCATATTGGTAATCTAGCCGTTTTTGCTATGTATTTTAATAGTCCTCTTAGAGGGAATGTTTTTGAGACTCTTGCATCCCTTTAATACAAACAATAGCTTTGCACTAAGTGTTTGCAAACAATGCTCTTTAAAAAAAAAGACTTTATTTATTTATTCATGAGAGACACACAGAGAGAGGCAGAGACATCTCTCCAGGGAGACTGATGCAGGACTCGATCCCAGGACCCCGGGATCACGACTTGAGCCAAAGGCAGACACTCAACCACTGAGCCCCCCAGGTGCCCCATAAACAATACTTTTTTAAGGGAAGGGTGGTGGTGAAAAATAAAATATTCTGAAGCTGGATTGCTTGGGTTCAAGCCCTGGTTCAGCCTCATATAGTCCCTGTGACCTTAGTGGGTTCTGTATCTTCTCCATACCACATACCTAGAGTTAGAGGTAATAATGGTACCTCCTCATAGGATTGTTGTGAGGAATGAACAGTGAATGTAAGTCAAGCAGTTAGAACAGTGCCCATAGTAAGCTCAACACATTAGCCGTTATTACTGAGTATCTACCATGTGTCAAGCACAATACTAAATGCTTTCTATTGTCTTATCCCCCCAACACCCCATCAAGTAGGTATTGTCATCCCAATTTTATTTTTATTTATTTATTTATTTTATTTATTTATGATAGTCACAGAGAGAGAGAGAGAGAGAGAGAGAGAGAGAGAGAGAGGCAGAGACACAGGCAGAGGGAGAAGCAGGCTCCATGCACCGGGAGCCCGACGTGGGATTCGATCCCGGGTCTCCAGGATCACGCCCTGGGCTGAAGGCAGGCGCTAAACCGCTGTGCCACCCAGGGATCCCTGTCATCCCAATTTTAAAAAGAACTGAATCTCAGAGAAATTAAGAAATGTACCTAAGCTTACCATACTGATGCTGGATAGAGCAAATTTAAATTCCTATCTCTTTTAACCCAAAGTCTATGCTTTCCCCCCTCTGACTTAGAGTCTTCCTTGGTGGAAGTAACACTTGGCAGCAAAGAAGAAAGAGAATACGGCCATCTGGTCCAGGTACCTTTGGTAAACGCTAAGTACGTGAAGTTGCTCAGTGGATACAGAGACCTTGCAGAGGATGGATGACAAATGGAGTTCCCCTCTGACTAGAAGAGTCAGAACTTCCACTAACAAGTGTTCTCCCATCACTCCAGCTTGGCAGGCAACCCTGATCCCTCCTGCTCCCTCGCTCCCAGACCTAGTCACCAAGCCCCTCAATTCTGCACCAGTAGTGTCTCTCACATCCCTGCCATTCCATTCATGCCTTGTGCTAACACTCCATTTCAAGTTCTCATTACCTCATGTCTAGATCATTTCAAAAGCCTCTTAACAGGAGTCCCAGGCTCCATGTCTCTAAGTCACCCCTCCCACAATCACCACATTATCCCTAAAGAGACTGCTTCTATCACAATTTCACCATTCAAACCCTGCCCCTGCCGCCACGCACATTCCCTGTGACTACCCAATAATGTCCACTGACTGTAGTTCAGCTATTTAGAATGACCTTCAAATTCCTTCTTAATCTAATTCCACTCTTCATTTCCAAATGCTCTCTCAGGATTCCTCTGTAAGAATCCTATGATTTAGCCAAGATTGTTTCCTTGTTATCCCTTAATCATGCTATTTCCGTTCCCACCTCCAAGCCTTCTCCACTCCCATTTCTCATGCCTGGCATGCCCTCCTCCACTCTTCTAAATCCTGTATGTCCTTCATAACCCAACCTGGCTACTCTCTCTGCTGTGACAACTTCCATGGCCACTCCAGGAAAGTGGAACTTCTCTATCTGACTTATAGCCCTCATTGACTCCTAGACCCCACTAACTTATATTATAAATTTGCTCTTTGTTTGTACATGCTCTATTTTCCCAGGTACCTTGTAACTGTCTTATAGCCAGGGTAGTGAAGGAGATGGGTGGTGGAAGGGTTTTGGTAAGGAGATGGTGGTATAGCCTGGTGGTTAGGTCTTTGGGCTCAAAAATCAGACAGGCTGAGTTTGAATCATAGCTCTGCACTAACTACCTAATTTGGCAATCTTTATCAAGATAGCTAATCTCTTAGTGTTCCCATCTATAAAACTAGGACAATGACTGTCCCTTCCTCATAGAGCTGTTGTGAAGATTAAATGAGCTGATAGGCAGAGAGCCCTTTTCCAGGACCTAGACGTAGATAAAGTCAATTAATATTATTTATTATTTCATTATCAAACCAAAAGAATGAGTTTATAATGTGCTAGACATCAAATAAATTACCTTAATTTGTATGACAACCCTATAAGGTAATAGATCATGCTTTAGCTATGCCTTAGCTCTGGAGCCTTCTTACCAGCCCTGAATCAGAACTTTTCCATGAGAGAAAAATGCATCCCAGTCACATTTTAGCCATATTTAATGTCCCTGTTGCACCTGCTGCGCTTAATTCTGACAGGCACGATTCTTATCACTCTGGTGCTGGAAATAGCAGCACTTCTCTCTGGTGACCATTAGGAACTTCATTTCTAGTATTTAAAAAGTTCTATTAGGAGGAAATGATCCAATTTCATTTAATACATTGGCCAGCTTTCTCTTCAGAGTGAGCAGGGGGATATGAGATTGAAGAATAAAGAGAGAGACAGAGAAACAGATACAGATTCTTTCTAAAAAGTCAGGGAAGAGGCAGAATAGGGCTAAATTCAGACACCCTAGGCTGCCACCACCATAACCCCTTGGGGATGGTGGGGCAGTTGTGGTTTCACAGTTGGCACAGTCTCTTCAGAGACTCACATGATGTTTCGGCTGGGCAGATCTTAAGTCCAGGTCAGAGACATGTCTGGTCAGAAACATGTTTGGAGCCAGCTTGGGGTTTTTTTTGGTTATGATTAGCAATGAGAGGGTCAGGGACCCAACCATTGTGTTAACCAGAGCAGTACCAAGCGACAAATAAATGGTGTTCTTTCCTTTTTATCTTTTTCTTTTGTGCCTTCCGGGAAGATTAAACAAAACAACAACACAAACAAACCCAACTCACTTTTTACTTTCAAGCACACCCTGTTCCCTCACAAGGGAAAAAGAAGCCCACAGAGCAACATTTATTCATAAAGTCTCTATTCAGCTCTCCTTGCTTGTTTTTGGCTCAGGGTTTAGCTAACTGGTTCCCACAGAGCCCAGACCAGCAGGGGAGGTGAGGTTCAGAGTAGAGAACAGTAAAGAGACCTGCTCTTCCCAAATGCAACAGAAAACCACAATATTTCTGGATGAGTGGTGTGAGCACAGCAGTGACTTCTTTCCTCTATTTCCCCCTTTGGATTCGAGCCTGCCTACCTCAGGGCTGGCCAGGCTCACCCACCCGTTCCTGCCTGCGCACATCCTCTTTCTGAAAGGCGCTACCTTGGGTCGGGGAATTGAATGGGCTCTTCGAGTGGCTTTCATGGTAGAGTGATTCCTTATCTTAGAAGGAGACGAGTGAGCCATCCTTCTAGCTGCTAAGGAAGAAAAGTTTGGAATCATCTCTGATCCTCTCTTTCTCCCATCCTACTTCCAGTCCACTAGCATATCCTGTCAGGTCCACATTCAAAATTCCTTCAGTATCTATATCAGCATCTATCCCAATAACAATCTAAATTACAAAAGTGAGTCTATCTATACCTGTATGTGGTTCCACAAGAGAAACAGAGCCAGTTGGAGAGGCGTATTCAGAGATCCGTTGCAAGGAGTCCAGCTTACCTAATTGTGGGGCTAGTTAGGAGAATCTGAAGGCCATAGGGTGGGCCTTCTGGAAAGGCAAGCAGGAATGTCCAGGCATCAGAGGAAGCTGCTGTCCACCGGCAGATTTGGTTCCTCCTCGGGGAACCTTCAGTTCTGCTCAGAAAGCTCTTTACTGATTGAATCAGGCCCCTGAATCTAGGATAAGTTTGCTGACTTAGAGTCAACCCACCAGGGACATTAATCACATCTACGAAATATCTTCACAGCAACACCGGGATTGGTGTTTGATTGAGTAACTGCTGACTGTAGGCTAGCCAAGTTGACCCATAAAACCTGCCATCACATTGGCAAAGCCACCGTATTTCTCCTCTGAATTACTGCTGCTTCAGCATCTTTATGAGTTTCCCTGTTCCTGCTCTGATCCTCTGTGCCCCTCCCCACCCCCCAACTGTTTTCAACCGAGCAGCTGGAGGGATCATTGCTCCATTGCTCAAAGCCCTCGTAGTGGGCACAATGATGGTTCTTCAAAGATGTCCACATCCTAATCCCCAGAACCTGTGAGTATGTTATCTTGTGTGGCAGGAGGGGTTTAGCAGGTGTGCTTAGTGTATGGGTGGGAGGATGGTCCCCGATTGCCAGGTGGGCCCAATCTACTAACATGGATCTTTAAAAATGGAAGAGGGAAGCAGAAGGTGAGGAGAGATTTGTTGTGTGGACTTGACCTCTCACGACTGGCTTTGAAATGCAGGAAGGGGTCACAAGCCCACAATGAGGAACACGGGACCTCAGTCGTACAACTGCATGGAACTGAATTCCGCTAGCAAACCCAGTGAGCGAGGAAACAGATTCTTCCCCAGAGCTCCCAGGGTAAGGAATGCAGCCCTGCCAATGGTTTGATTTTATCTTGGTGAGACTGTTTGGGGCTTCTGATCTATAGAACTGTAAGATACAAATTTATGGTTTTTAAGCCACTAGATTTGTGGTAATTTGTTTGGCAGCAACTTCCCATCCCACTCAGGTGTAAAAGCCAAGTTCCTCAGAATCCCCACCTCCCCTTCTCTCTGACATCATTTCCTACTACTCTCCCCCAGGGTTCCCCTCACCCCTTCTATCAACTCCAGGGCCTGGACCAGAGTGCAGCTCATGAAGCACCAGCCTTGAAATTAAAAAAAAAAAATCAGTAATCAAGATAAATAACATTTTATTTTTTTTTTAAGATTTATTTACTTATTCATTCAGAGACAGAGAGAGAGAAGCAGGCTCCATGCCGGGAGCCCGTGGGACTCAATCCCGGGTCTCCAGGATCACACCCCGGGCCGCAGGAGGCGCTAAACCGCTGTGCCACCAGGGCTGCCCAAGATAAATAACATTTTAATGAGATATCAAAACTAATGCAAAAAAAAAAAAATCCATGGTACACAAAATCTAAAAATTTGGACAAAAGGCAGGATCCGATCCTGAGTTTGTACAGCTCATCTCCCACTAATGCCAGTTCTGATCTTTGTTGCTCTCAAGCTCCCCACCCTTTTCCATTTGCTTTTGCCCCAAATATCTTCAAGTCTTTCTGCCTCACCTGCTTCAGGCTATGCTCAAATATCCCTTTCTTAGGAGCCTTCTCTGACCCTCTATTTAAAGTAGCAGTGTCTCTCTCATCAGCACTCCCTGGCCCTTCCCTTGCTTTATATTTCCCCCAACATGTTACACATATAATATTCTATTTTGTTTATTTACTACTGTAGGGGAGGTAAAATTTCTCCTCTATCCTCCTAGAGTTTCTGGTTGGGACTGTCTTAACAGAGTAGGAGGAGAAGAACATACAACATTCATTTTAATAAATGTTTGCATGTACCTAGGAGTCTTCACAGGAAAATAAAGACCCAAAGAAGTATCTAGACCCAAGTGCTTATATACTAAGTTGAAAAAAAGAATGGCAATTGTGGAAAAGTAACTAAAATATATGGGGAGACTAGAAGATAAGAGTTATTGTATACAAATTTCCCTCGACCTCAGCTCCCCATCTTTCTTGATAAAAATGTTCTTTTCCTCTTGATATTAAGAGGACAGCTTTCATGTCAGGAGTTTCATCTCTCCTTTTCAGGAAGAAAAGGAAAGGTCAGAGTGCTTTCCTTGTACCTGTTGTTTTTACAAGTGATTTAAGCTCAAAATAATATGCCAAAGCAGCCTATTTTGAGGTGGCATGTTCTGAACCCCTTTATTACTTATTGTTCACTGCTGTTTCATCAAGGCCTAAGAGATACACGGTAGGCCCTGAATCAGGTAGGAATGAAGGAGGGAGAGAGGGAGAGAGAGAGAGAGAAAGTGTGGAAAGTGTCAACGGTGGAACAGGATGTGTATGTACATTCAAGTAAGAACTTTCTCATTGGTTCCTTGAAGCCTAAAATCCCTGAAGAACTGCCATAAATTTCAGTCTTTGTGTTTAAGGAAACATTGATTTATAAGAAGGGTTATTTTTTCCTCTCCCAAAGGGGAAAGCCATCAAGAGCCTGTATGTTCTATTAGATTAATTAGCAGATTTGAATTAGCTGTGTACTTTCTTTTCTAGGACATTAGCTAAATTCTGTTTCCACTGAAATTCTGGGAAATGTTTGAATTCCATGTAGTTTGTCCAAAAGCCTTTGAGATAGTCTCTGAAAGCTATATTTAAAAATCCCTAGAGATTTTATTCTTGTCTAGTTTACCCTCAACACTTAAAAATTTAATGTTGAAGATCCCTGTTCTCTGTCTTTTTTAATGGATTCTAATAAATCTATTGTCAAAGATTAATGATAACTTGCATCATAAGTTGACTTTTATGCCACAGTAACAAAGAACATTGTAATAAATTTATTAAAAAGTTGATTAGGTTGGAAGATAGACCCAAGTTTCACCACCGTTCATTAACTGACTAGCACCCATGAGAATCAGGAGTTGGCTGGAACATACGATCTGGGATTTAATCAGAGTGAGGTTACAGTTGGTGATACATGCTGAGTTATGAGGATTGTGGGCTAAGATGGCTAATGTGGGTATTTGTAGGACAATTAAGCTGAGAAAGTGGGTTTAGAAGAGAGGTACAGGAAGAGGCAAAGAAGGGGAGGTGGGGAGTAGAGGGGACAGAAAGCTCAGACAAACCAGAAATAACAGACCCCATTCCTTATGGCTCTTCCAGTTCCCATCCTCGAGTCTTTGACTCCTGTCCATGAACTCCCATGGACTCTCCCCAAATCCTTCCTTGAGCTAAGTTGAGGGACTCTTTGTTCCTTGTACTTGGAAGAGCTGACTGGACTGTGTATTCTTGAGGATGGCCATTGAAAAAGCAAAAATTTCCTTGAGCACATTTAGGAAACCACAGGCAGATTTGTGCAGTCTTTTCCACTGGAATTAAAGAGTGGGTTTTGATGGTTTTTAGTGTATGAAAGAAAAATTAGTTTCAACCAACTGTAGTATCTTGGACTTGATCCTGGAACAGAAAAAGGATCTTGGTGAGAAAACTGGTGAAATATGAATAAAGTCTGGAGTTTGGTTAATAATCATAGTAATAGTTATTTCTTAAATTTGATATGTACCATGGTTATGAAAGATTAAGGCAACCTGAGTGAAGAGTATAGAGAACCTGTACTATCTTTTGCAGCTTTCCTGTAGGTCCAAACTTATTCCAAAATAAAAAGTATATTGAAAAAAAATAACTTTCAGGGGCACCTGGGTGGCTCAGTGGTTGAGCATCCGCCTTTGGCTCAGGTTGTGATCCTGGGGTCCTGGGATGGCGTCCTGCATTAGGCTCCCCATGGGGAGCCTGCTTCTCCTTCTGCCTGTGTCTCTGCCTCTCTCTCTTTCTGTCTTTCTGTCTCTCATGTACAAATAAATAAAATCTTAAACAAAAAAAAAAAGAAAAAATGGCTTTCAGGGACACCTGGATGGGTCAGTTGGTTGTGTCTAACTCTTGATTTCAGCTTATGCCATGATTTTAGGGTCTTGATATCGAGCTTTGCATTGGGTTCTGCAGTAGGTGGAAAGCCTGCTTAGGATTCCTTTCACCCCCTGACCCCAGTCTCCCCATGCTCCCTCTCCAAAAATAAAAGACCCAAATATCTTTCAATTCCTAGAGAGAGAAGAAAGTAGAATGATGGAATGGTAATAGCCACTATAACAGGGATCAGGAAAACTAGTGTCAAACCTAGAGAAGCTTGGTTTAAGTCCCTGCTTGGCTTCTTCCTAGCTGTGCAGCCTTAGCCAAGACACTTCACCTCTCTGATCTTCAGCTCCCTCATAAATTCATAGCATAGTTGGAGAAGCAAACAATGATGTGGTGGTGGTGATGTAGGCAGGAGAGAGAACCAGGGTGGTGATGTAGGCAGGAGAGGGAACCAGGATGGTGATGTAGGCAGGAGAGGGAGCTGGTCTAGTCTGGACACGTGGACTGCATGTGAATGAGGGCAGCCACTTGGCTTGTGGTACTTACTTTCTGTACTTTGTCACATAAGGAGAAAAGATCACTGTCATCCATGCCACGATTATAGCCTCTTTAGAGATGCATGTTATGTATGTAGAAAATTCCATATCACTGTGTTCACACATTTCATGGGTCACCTTTCAGGTAATATTATGTCACTGGCATTTTTAGTGTCTGTAATTGTCCTCATAAATATTTTTTTTAATTTTTTTTAATTTATTTATGATAGAGAGAGAGAGAGAGAGGCAGAGACATAGGCAGAGGGAGAAGCAGGCTCCATGCACCGGGAGCCCGACGTGGGATTCGATCCTGGGTCTCCAGGATCGCGCCCTGGGCCGAAGGCAGGCGCCAATCCGCTGCGCCACCCAGGGATCCCCTCATAAATATTTTAATTGCAAATTAAAACACATACATGTTTATGCCTCCAGTACATATAATGTTTTGTATATAAATGTATTTGTATATAAAACATATATACATACAAAACATACTATGGCAAATATGCTGCTTTGGCATATATAATATATGCCAATATAATATACTGGTCAGGACGGAGGCTACAGAGTCAGGCTCTGGGTATGAATCCTAACTCTACCACTTACTGTGTGATGCCCCGTGTCTCATTTTTCTCACGCAGGGAAAAGATAGAACATGCTTCAAAAGACAATGGAGATAGACTGATGTAATTTATGCAAATAGCGGAGTGTGATGTCTGACCACAAAGACTCAATAAAATATTGCCTTTTATTATAACTATATTTTTACAGTTTGTAATAACGTAAACATTACAGAAATGTAAAAAATTCCCATAATTCCACCCACACCACCCAAGATCTTCACTACAACTGTTTGGTGCCTATTTCTGCCTTCCCCCTTCCCATTTGGGGCCTTTGTCTTTTTCTAGTCCATTTGTGTAGACTCCTGTGTTAAAAATAGTAGACCTTGGGCAGCTCCAGTGGCCCAGTGGTTTAGCACCACCTTCAGCCCGGGGTGTGATCTTGGAGACCAGGGATTGAGTCCCGCATCAGGTTCCCTGCATGGAGCCTGTTTCTCCCTCTGTCTGTGTCTCTGCCTCTCTCTCTCTCTCTCTCTCTCTGTCTGCCATGAATAAATAAATAAAATCTTAAAAAAAAAGTAGACCTTTGTCTTTAGATTTGTTGATTATTTCCCCTAATCTATTGCTTATTTTTTTGTGTTGATTATTGGCTTGGAGGTTGCATGGAGGTTTGATAAATGTCATTTCATAGCCTATGTGACTGAGATTTCTGTCCATTCCCAGCCTGATTTCCTCTTCTTGAAGTTCAGAGGGATGTAGATAGTATGAAGCCCTTGAGGGCTGCATTTGGGTGCCCAGTGTTTCCTGCCCATGATGGTGGCACCTTCTGAGATGTCCTTGTTCCTATCTGGTCTTCAGTTCTGTGTCCATGCAGATCCTAGCCTTGAGGCTCTTCAGGCCCACTATCTGCCAGTGTATGACTGGGACCCTCCTGGCCATATCATTGATCCTGTACTCATCTGGCAGATGTTTGGGCCCATGGGAAACTCTGAGGCCAACTTGGGCCTTCTCAGCCTATATAAGCCACACACCATTTCTCCTCTACTCTCCTGTACTAGGCCAAGCTTCTGGAACTCTAGGGTTATGTTCAGGTTTCTTCCCTTCTTCAGTTTACAGGTACATCTTCCCAGGAGGTAGCTAGGCCCTTTTGGAACAACCTTTTTAGGTAGATGAATACTTGTATGCAGGAAGCTGGTGGGGGTGGGGAGCCTTTCTGAACAACAGCTGTGATGGAGCAAAGAGACGCTCGAACTGGGGTACAGGTGCAGCTGAGGCCTCTACCAGTTCCTAAGGGGGCTCTGAAGCTGGACGGCCCCTCAGAGTCCTCCTAAAGTGAAGCTAGTAGGCTAGACCTGTGTTCTTCCACATAGAAGAAATGTTCTTATTAGTTGTCTCTAGAGAGAGGGTATAATCTTGGGCTAGGCAGCCTCTTGCATGCCCTGGGGAGACACTCAGGTGAGATGTCAAGACTCCTGGAAGCTGGAGGGGATGAGTGTTCAGCCCTGAAGGGGGCATGTGAGTAGCGGCCATAACACGCCCCACACACACACGGTGGCTCACTGGCCTTTGAGCTTTCTTTGTTCCTCTGGCCCCTCTCTCCTCTGACTCATCAGACTATAGAATCATTAGTCTAGAAGGATAGCCTGGCTTTTTAAAATATTCTTCCCAATTTATTGTGCTTGCCCTGAGGCCTGGGATTTTGAAATTCCAAAACCAAAAAATGAGTGTCCTTTGTTATTCACATTCTGCTGTGTCATAGTTTCCCTGAGACAACAGAACAAAAACCCTGGCTGTGAAAGAGTGACAGGAAATCCCAGGACAAAGTTCAATATATTACCCCGGCCACATTCGGAAAACAATACACAATTTGTATTTAAGGCTTACGTGATGCAAACGACCCAAAATGGTGTCCCACAGGTTCTTCTTACTTGCACCGAGGGAAGAGAGAGGGATTCTTAAAAAGGCACCAAAGCACACCTTGCTAGTGAAAAAATAACAGAATCTCCAGGGGGTGGCATGAGAAGAGATTGGTAAAATCTTTATGTTAGCCAAAAAGAGCATAGATTTATTTATAAATTTGAGAACATTGTGAAAGAGAGATCTTTTTAGAGTCTGGAAGAGATGAGATCCAGAGAACAAAATATTTCTTGACAGAAAGAAATCTCTTCCATTTGAACTATGGGGGGAAAAAGGGAGTGAAAGGTATATTGGGGGAACAGCAGGACACCATGCAGTCTCCCTCAAATGGTGTCTTTTCACAAAGAAGCTGGAGGCAAGGTCATTCGATGCAAGCAAAGGAGGAAGTGCTCTCATGGAATAAATTTTGACAAGAGAACCTTGAAATAGCTCCAGAGGAGCAAAAGAAAGCCCTTCCCAGGGACATAGGGAAGGAAGTGTCACTAGGCAGAGCAAGAGCCCCACAGAAATAGGCATTACTCACCAAGGTTGGGAGTTTTTCTCTAGTAGCACTGAACAGCACAGGTGTGGGTTCAGATAAGGAAGGGTGATGACTGATAAGTTGATTTTTTTTTTACTTAAAATTTTTTAAAAATTGAGATATAATTGGCATATATTAGTTTCAAATGTACAACATAATGATTCTAGGGGTGCCTGAGTGGCCCAGTTGGCTCAGCATCTGACTCTTGATTTCAGGTCGTGATCTCAGGGTCATGAGATTGAGCCCTTGATTGGGTTCTACACTAGGTATGGAGCCTGCTTAAGATTCTCTCTCTCCCTCTCCCCCTCCTCCACCTCAAAAAACAAACAAACAAACAAACAAAAAAACCAACCCTATTCTATAATTGTATATGTTGCCAAAATATTTTTTACTTTTAATTGAAGTGTAATACTTGGGAAAGGATGCATGCATCATGTATAGCTTGATGAATCCACTTACTGAAGGTACCTGTGTACCCAGCATCCCTGAACCCCCTATATTAGTTTTCTAGGGCTACTTCAACAGAAAAACCATAAACAGGGTGGCTTTATTTATTTTTTTAAAGATTTATATTATTTATTTATTTATTTATTTATTTATTTATTTATGATAGACATAGGGAGGCAGAGACACAGGAGGAGGGAGAAGCAGGCTCCATGCCGGGAGCCCAACGTGGGACTCGATCCCGGTTCTCCAGGATCACGCCCTGGGCCAAAGGCAGGCACTCAACTGCTGAGCCACCCAGGGATCCCCTAACAGGGTGGCTTTAAACAACAGAAACTTATTCTCTCAGTTTGGAGGCTAAAAGTCTAAAATCAGGGTATCTACTCTAGAGAGGAGAATCCTTCTTTGGCTCTTCTTGGCTTCTGGTAGTTCCTAGAATTCCTTGGGGCTTGGCTTGTAGCTGCTTCACTCTTTGCCTCCATCTTCACATGGACGTCTTCCCTCTGTGTATGTCTGTGCCTCTATGCCTCCCCACCTTCACGTGGCCTTCTTGTAGGGCACCATCTTTGAGGTTAGAACCCATCCTCACCTGGTAGGAGTTTAATTACATATGCAGAGACCCCATTTCCAAATAAGGACATTTCTGAGGTTCTGGTGAGGTTTTGAATTTGAGGACACTATTCAATCTAGTATATCTTCTTTGTGTCTCTTTCCGGTCACTAGACCCACGTTTGTTTTGATTTGTCGTGGGTTTTTGCCATGGGGTATGACAAAAGGCAAGTGGAGGAAGAAAGTTGAAAGTGTGAGCAAAGAATTGTGGAAGTGGTGAAGCATGAGCTCTAAGTTAGGTTAAGAAGGAAGGAAAGACAAGATGAACAGGTAGACACAGATAGAAAGAAGTGAAGGGGTCAGGGTTAAAGGTTTGATAAAATTGAGGAAATAGGCCTACTGGGATACCTAAAGAAGACACATAGAAGGATAGGAGATTAGACCAAGTGAATGGCCATTTGAGTTTGTTTTTGTTGTAGATGGTTCCATTGAACTACCTATTCCAGAATGATTAGTATCCTGTTTTAGTCACTCTAACTTTAAAATAGTTTTACTCT
Organism: Nyctereutes procyonoides; assembly: GCF_905146905.1. NCBI lineage: Eukaryota > Metazoa > Chordata > Mammalia > Carnivora > Canidae > Nyctereutes > Nyctereutes procyonoides. The sequence goes on along the minus strand of NW_026575021.1, from coordinate 6,263,313 downwards.
TAAAAAATGCCTACACCCTTTAGGATTATCATTTTTCAGAGCTTTCTTTGATATTCTAAAATATTTACTCTTCCAGATTAACTTTAAAATAATATTATGTTACAAAGAAAAAATTTTTATGGTGATGCTGATTGGAAAAGCATTTAATTTATAAATCCATTTCATAAGAATAAACATCTTTAATATTCCTATTCAGGAACAAATTTTGTCTTTCCATTTAAGTCTAACACAACTCTCAGTTTTATAGTTTTCATCTTGTGTACTTTTTTTTCTTTTTGAGAGAGAGAGAGAGAATGTACATTTGTGCACAAATTGGGGAGGGGCAGAGAGAATCCTAAGCAGGCTCCATGCCCAGCACAGAGCCTGACATACGGCTCTATCCCACAACCCTAAGATCATGACCTGAGCTGAAATCAAGAGTCCAAAGGTTAACCCACTGAGCCACCCGGGCACCCATTTGCATATACTTTTGTATTGAAAGAGAAGGCTTCCTTCTATCAAGAAGTCAGGAAACCAAGAAGAAACTAGGTTGCCCTGTATCTACAAGGAAGGTAGCTACATGGTCCCAAGAAAGTAATTGTACCCTTTGATCACATTTTCAAAAGGGGATACTTTTCAAATGACACCTAATTAATATTTTTTTAAACTATAATGAAAACAGGTTAAAGAAAGTAGTATAAATACAAGGTTATGGGGTGTCTGGGTGGCTTAGTCAGTTAAGCATCCAACTCTTGGTTTCAGCTCAGGTCATGATCTCTGGGTTGAGAGATTGAGCCCTGTGTTGGACTCCAAACTCTGTGGGGAGTCTGCTTCCCCTCGCCCTCTGCCCCTCCACCTGTTCTTGTTCTCTCTCTCTCTGAAATAAATAATCTTTTTTTTCCCTTAAAGACAAGGCTGTGAACATAAAAAGTAATAAAGTACTGATACACCCTACAACATCATGAACCTTGAAAATATGCCAAGTAGGAAAGACCAGACAGGAAAGATGGGGATCCCTGGGTGGCGCAGTGGTTTGGCGCCTGCCTTTGGCCCGGGGCGCGATCCTGGAGACCCGGGATGGAATCCCACGTCGGGCTCCCACCGCATGGAGCCTGCTTCTCCCTCTGCCTATGTCTCTGCCTCTCTCTCTCTTTCTCTCACTGTGTGCCTATCATAAATAAAATAAAAAATCTGTCTTTAAAAAAAAAAAAAGGAAAGACCACATATTGTATGATTCTATTTCTGTGAGATGTTCAGAATAGGCAAATCCAGAGAGAAAAAGCAGTGGTTGCCAGTGGCTGGGGGAAGAGGGGAATGAAGAATGACTTCTGGGTTTGTTTGTTTGTTTTTAAGATTTTATTCAGAGAGGAAGAGAGTTATGGGAGGAAGTCAAGGGAGGGGCAGAGGCAGAGGGAGAGAGAATCTCAAGCAGACTCTGCACTAAACATGGAGCCGGATGTGGGGTTCTATCTCATAACCTTGAGATCATGATCTGAGCCAAAACCAAGAGTCAGATGCTTAACCAACTGAGACATCCAGGTGCTCCAAGAGTGACTTCTTAAGTGACTTCTTAAGCTCATAAAGGAAGTGAGGTTCCTTTTGGCAAGATAAAAATGTTCTGGAACTACATAGTGGTGATGGTTGTACAACATTGTGAATGCCACCAAATTATATACTGTAAAATGGTTAAAATGGCAAATTCTATTATGTGTATTTGTGTGCAAGTGCACACATACACAGATACACAACTCAGGGCTGAGAAAACAGTAGAGAAAGCAGGCACAAGGTCTTCTTTTATTAAAATTGCCACCACTGCAATCACCTGCCCAGGATACAGGCCCAGCCCCACATCCTTGTCAGGTTCCTTGCCCTGATTCTTGACCTGCTTGCACCTTTGCAGGAGGGACTCATGTGTCCTGCCCACAGGTATGGATAGATGGCCTCTAAACTTCCTTCCAATTCTGAGATCCTCTGGTCTTATGATTCATTTGTGGGACACTCCTTCCCCTTCTCCTTCCAACAGACTCTCCTACTTAGAGATATACCAGTATGTCATACAGAAGGAGGAGTAAAAAAATCTGGAATCAATTGGATCCACATTCAAATATCTGCTCTGTCAATGTACTTGCTGTATGACCTTGGGACCAGGGGTTCTGTGAGCCTCCTGCTTCCATGGCTATAAAGGAGGAAATTATGACTACCACCTTGCCAGAGCTTTGCAGGGATTAGCAATGTGAGTGGGGGGGCAACAGAGTAAGAGCTAAATACGTTTCTAATCATTGCCTTTTCCTTTTTAATCAGAGAAACTCTGAAATTCCTATCAAGAAGTAGCTATTTAACCACCACCAACTTAGTGTGATCTAAATTTGTAAATCTACTTGGCAAAGCCCAGAAACTTCTAGGCCCAATTAGATACTTATAGGATCAGAATTACCTTTGAGGTATGCCTTGCCAAAGTTAGATAATAGCTAGGTAATAATAATTAAACTTTATATGTGTCAACCAGATTTGCTATAGATTAGGGCTGCAATGAGAGCATAATCTTACATAAAAATCAAAGCCACACAATCACATTATCTCAACAGAAAAGAGAAGCAACAGATTTATAACATGCCACTGTCATTTACGTGAAGGAACTAAGCCCTGGACTGCCCCCTCAGCAAAAACCTGCTTTAACATAAACCAATAAGACAATAAATGGGAATCGAGTAAAATCTAATATGCATCCATGAAGGAGGGAGGCTAAGATATTGTGGTACCCCTGCCTCTCCCAAGGGCTCTGTAAACCCCTGAGGCCTAACATGCAATTCTGCAATAGGTTCTCACATCTTTAAACTTTCCTTACCTTATGTTGACAAAGCTCTGTAGCTTGCAGTTTGAGAACAGTTAATGCTGCCTAGATTTCCTATGAGCTCTTGTCCTAGTTTGAGCCTCATTCCCAAAGCAGAGTCTGACAGAAGCACTTGGTATAGGTAACATACCAAAGAGAGAACATCTGAAGTAGGAGTGAGGGAGCAGGGAAGGTGATGTCAAGGAGGAAAGTGTGTTATCAAGGTGAAGATACAGAAAGTTTCTACCTCTATATCTAAAGTACCTAAAGATGAGCCTTTATCAGCCAGCTTCCATCTCCCAGGGATTGGAAGTCACTAAGAGGGACATGAGTAACCCCTGTACCTGAGGTTATTCTTATCTTTCGGCTGAACAAGGAAGGTCTCATGGTGTTGGAGAAGGCCCTGGGGCAGGATACTGAAGGACAAGTCTTCACTTAGAGGAGAGAGGCTGTCGGTGAGAACAGTAGCCATGGCTGAGCTCAGAGGTGGCCAACGCAATGTAACATTGGCCACCAAATGTGTTTGTTTCAACACTTCCATGTTGCCCAACGTCTCTTGCAGCAAGGTTGTGGTCATGTGATCCTTGAATCTTCATGGAGGCATCTGACAAACCCAAAACCATACTCTTTCTACGCCTATCCATTTACCCAAGGAGGCAACAACCTCAAGCAAGTGAAGGACGGACATAGTAGGGAGTTGTTTCTCAATGTCAGGCAACAGCTTCAGTATGGGAACTGTGAGGATTAGAAAATCTTTTTTTTTTAAGATTTTATTTATTCATGAAAGAGAGAGAGAGAAAGAGAGAGGCAGAGACATAGGCAGAGGGAGAAGCAGGCTCCAAGCAGGGAGCCCAACATGGGACTTGATCCTGGGCCTCCAGGATCATACCCTGGGCCAAAGGCAGATGCTAAACCGCTGAGCCACCGAGGCTGCCCTAGAAAATCTTTTTTGTGTTCCTCTCCCTCTGAAGAGCTATATCTAAGAACAGTCTATTGACATGTTTCAATAGAACTCATCTTTTTGGAAATATACATATAGGCTTAGGATTTGTTTAAAAAGTTCTGGGTATGGGGCACCTGGATGGCACGGTCAGATAGGCAAGCACCTCTTGGTTTTGGCTCATCTCCTGATCATCAGGGTCGTGAGATTAAGTCCTGTGGCGAACTCTGTGCTTGGCAGGGAGTCTGTTTAGGATTTTTCCCTCCCTCTCCTGCTCGTGCATGTTCTCTCTCTAAAATAAATAAATAAATGAATGAATCTTTAAAAGTTCTCAGTTTAATATCACTGGTTTGGTTAAAATCACGTGTCTATCTCTGAACCAATTACTGTGGCTAGAATTTGGAAAATTCTGATTGAAGAGTCCTGGATCATGTGACCTATATATCAGCCTTGTCTACAACCCCTGTCGGTGAAAACCAGTGGTAAATCGGGGTGAAATTACTTTAAGAAAAGGATAAATAAATGCTGGATAGCAAAAGCAACATATCAACAACACACTCTTCTTGTTTTTTACCTCTATATTGAGATATCACTCAAAGCAGGTGAACTATACTAATCTTAAACATACAGCTTGATAACTTTTTACACAGTTGGATTATCACCACCCAAATCAGTATTATTTTCAGAACCCTCAAAGTCTCTCTTGTGCCATTTCCTCATCATGACTCCCCACAGATAACTGCTATTCCAACCTCTAACACCATAGATTATTTTGCCTGTGCTTGAACTTCTTGTCAGTGGAATCTTTTGTTGTGTTTGTCTTCTTTCACTCAACAGTATGTCTGTGAATATAAATGGAGTACTACTCAGCCAAAAAAAATGAGATCTTTCCATCTGCAACAACATGGATGAACCTGGAGGATATTATGCTAAGTGAAATAAAACAGAAAGACAAATACCATATGATTTTGCTTATATGGGGAAACCTAAAAAACAAATGAACAAACAAAAAGCAGAAACAGACACATAAATACAGAGGACAAATGGGTAATTGCCAGAGAGGAGGGACATGGAAGGATGCGCAAAAGGGTTAACAGGAGTGGGACATAAAAGCTTCCAGTTATGGAATGAATAAGCCATGAAGATGAGAGGTACAGCATAGGGAACAGTCATTGGTATTATAATAGCATTGCATGATGACACATGGCAGCTACACTTGTGAGCATAGCATAACAAATAGACGTCAAATCACTAGACTGTACACCTGAAACTAATCTAACGTGTGTCAACCACAATTCTTAAAAGATTATTAAGATGAAAATAAGTAGAATACAAGTAAAATTGAGCCACCTAAAAATAACATTTAAAAACAAATATTGTGTCTGTGAGATTCCTCCATGTTGTTGTGTACAGCAGTAGTTTATTCTTTTTCATTGCTGTTTAACATTCCATTCTATAGAATATTATCCAAACACTGTTGACATACATTTGAATTGTTCTCCATTTTGGGCTATTAAGAATAAAATTGGCATGAACATGTCTGTGCATATCTTTTGGTGGACATGAGCACTCCTCTCTCTCAGGTGTGTATACCCAAGAATGGCATTGCTAGGTCAAAGAATATGTAAATATTTAGCTTTAATAAGTATTGCCAAACAGTTTTCACTCCCACTAGCAGGGTATGAGAGTTTCAGTTGCTACTAGTCTTGCCAACACTGGGTTTTGTCAGTCCTTCCAATTCTCTACTCCTTTTGATTTCTCAAAAAGCTACAGATATTTGCTAGTGCAAGACTCCTTGCCATGGGAAAAGTTTCCACAGACTAACAGTCAAAGTCTGGACTAAAATGCTCAGACCTGACCCTGAAGGGCAACAGGAACAGAAGAAACAGGAGAGAGAAAACTTGGGAGAGATTGAAATGTGTGGGGCTTCAACCTATTGGTGGGATTTGAATAAAGGAAGGGGAACAAGAAGGCATTCTATCAGAGTGTATGGCTTGAGGAAAGATAGGAAGGTAGGAAAGATCTCAGAGGGAAATCTGGGAGAATGCTGACCTCACTTGAATGGAGACAGCACTTCTTGAGAGAAGCAGTTCACATGGCTGGATTGGTCAGGAGGGGCCAGCTTAGGCAAGGGCTTTGAAGTCCAGAAGTGGACTTGGGACTTGGGTGGCTGAAGTAGGGAGGCTAGTGGGGTGTTGAGTACATGCAGCCTCAAATGGGAGTGAGGTATATGGAATGAGGGTCAGCTGGTCTCGTTCAGTCTCCATTTTCTCCTATTTCTCTCAGTGAGGAGCATAACCATGATGAGTAGGATAATCATTTATCTTTTAACAAAGCCCTTGAATGTAAGCCAGCTTCTTCATTTGGTTCTCAATTGAAGAGAGATCTGTTCTCATGCTGGAGAGAAAACCAGATGTACTGGATTGAGAAATGGTATATCTGCACAACATACTTAAGAGACACCTTAAGAGATACTCAAGGGGCTAACTTTGACTTTATGTGATTCATACCATATGAGCTGAATACACTAGATTGGAAGGTTTGTGGCAGGTGTATTTGTATAAGGGAGTGAACAGCCTGGGCTGCAGGCCCTGAGAATAGATAGGAATAGCTCCACTTCCCCTGCAATCCTTCTAGAACTCCCTGTGGCTGGGCCCATTTATCTCCCCACTTGTAGACTCAGGCCTACACTGCCAGTTGAATCAATTTTCATTCATTCACTTATTCACTTACCAAACTTTTGCCAGATGCCTAGTAAAAGTCAAGTAGACACGTGACTTTTGAGTTCAACGTGAGTTGAAGATGTAGACACAGGGTTTCTGCCTTCAAGGAGCTCACAAGCAGGGAACACTGACATGAAATAATTGAATGCAAATAAGATATGAAAAGAGCCATAGTAAAAGTATTGCAGAAGATAGTAAGGGACATCAATTCAACCTGAAGGAGCCAAAGAAATGATTGAAGGATGATGTGGAATTCATCTGATAGATAGGATCAGGGGATGGCCTCCCAAGTGAAAGAGAGTGAGCCACAGCATGTCAGGAAGACTGCAAATGGTATGGCTAGAGCATAGGGTTTGTGTGAAGAAGTAGCTGAAGATGAGGGTGAGAAGTAGCCAGAGTCAGACTGTGAAGGGCTGCAAATAGCAAGCTAATGAATATGGACTTCACCCTGTTGGCAATGGGGAATCATTGTAGGGTTTGGGCCAGAACTATATAGTCCAGCATTTAGAAATCTCATACTGGCACTAGTGTGAAAGATGCAACAGTAGGCGTGAGCACAGAGACAAGAAAATCAATGTAAAAGTTATTGCCTCAAATCTACTGTAAGAAGATACAAGCTTTAAAATGGACTCATCAGAGACGTGATGGAGAATAGGAAATGGCTCTTGAGGAGGTAAAAATCTATAAGACTTAGTGAGATTGGAGGAGGAAAGGGGAGGCCAGGAAGAAAGAATCTGGAGGACTCCTATCCTCAGTCGGGGGGAATGATGGTGCTGTTCTTTAGAAGAGGAAATGTTGGAGAAAAGGAAGGCTTGGACAGGACAGGAGAGGGAAGGGGTAGAGGAAATAAATTTAATTTTCGTCATTTTTGAGCTTGAAGGGTCTGTGGGATAGAAGTAGCATATGCAGTTGGATGTACAATCTGGGGACTTGGAGTGCTGAGCTACATACATAGATTCAGGATCATCAACACACAAGTGATAAAGCCTGGAATCATTCAGGGAGACAAGTAAGATAATAAAAGACAGGACAATGCCATGGAGAACACCGACTTGAAGAGGTACGTGATCAGAAATCCCCCCAGTGAAGGAGACAGAGGTGCAGTTTGAAAGATAAGAATAAAGCTAAAAGAAATTGCAAGTGTGTGTGGGTCATCTCTTCTCTTCGAGTTGTATCCATACCACGTAGACGTTTCCAGCTCATAGTTGTTGCATGAACCAATAAACAAACAAATGGAGGAGTTTCATAAACATAAGGAGGCATTTCCATGCTCGAGTGCTGTGAAGAGGTCACTGATGCAAGATGAGAACTACGTGTTTCCACTAGGACAGCCTCAGCTACCCCAACCCCGAGGGCTCAGCCTGAGTCACTCCCCTCTGCACAGACACCTGCGCTGTGGTTTCACCAGTGCTGCCCATGGGATGCTCCTTCTATCATGGCTGCCATCCTCAAGCCCTCCCCAACTTCCACCGGTTGACCAACAGCTAGATTGCTGCCCTTTACTCAGTTCCCAAGTTCCTACTTTGGCACATTACTGTACTAGTTACCTGTTGCTATTTAACAAGTAACTCTAAAACTTAAGGGTTTAAGATACACATTAAAACACACACACACACACACACACACACATTTATTATCTCAGTTTCTGAAGTTGTGACTCTGGATATGGCCTAGCTGGGATCTTTGCTTCAGGATCTCTCAAAAAGCTACAGTCAAGTTTCAAATGAGGCAGGATTCATTTCCAACTCACTCCTTGGCTACTGGCAGTTCCTCACAGGCTGTTGGCCGTAGGCTTTCTGTTACTTGCCGTACGTGCCTCTCCAACAAGGCATCTGACATCATCAAAAAAACAGTGTGAGAGAGTCGGCTAGCAAGATTCAAGTCACAGCCTCTTGTAACCTAATCGCCGTGGTGGCATCCCATCATTGTTGCCATATTCTATGAGTTACAGACAAGTCATCAGGTCCAGCCCACAATCAAGGGGAGTAGATTACACAAGAGTGTGAATGCTCAGAGATACGAGTCACTGAGGGTCATTTTATTTATTTTTGTCTTTAAAATTTTAAATTGTACTTATATAGTATAACATTGGTTTCAGAAGTAGAATTTAGTGATTCATCACTTACATTTAACACCCAGTGCTCATCACAACAAGTGCCCTTCTTAATCCCCATCATCCACTGAGTCCCTCCACCCCCCACCTCACTCCTTCAGCCCTCAGTTTGTTCTCTATCGGTAAGAGTCTAGAGTCTCTTATGGTTTGCCTCCACTGAGGGGCATTTTAGAAATCTGCCTATGACAACCATCTAGATCCTCCATTCTCCTCCAAAACTGTTTTGCTGAGAATAATTCTCTGGTAGTGATCTTCACCATCTTCATTGAACTAAAGCAGAAAAATCTTATAACCTTAAATGTTGCTGTTTTGGGCAGCCCGGGTGGCTCAGCGTCTGTCTTCAGCCTGGGGTGTGATCCTGGAGTCCCAGGATCGAGTCCCATGTCGGGCTCCTGCATGGAGTCTACTTCTCCCTCTGCCTGTGTCCCTGCGTCTCTCTCTCCCTCTCTTTCTCTGTGTGTGTGTCTCTCATGAATAAATAAATAAAATATTTTAAAAAATAAAAAAATGGGGATCCCTGGGTGGCGCAGCGGTTTAGCGCCTGCCTTTGGCCCAGGGTGCGATCCTGGAGACCCGGGATCGAATCCCACGTCGGGCTCCCGGTGCATGGAGCCTGTTTCTCCCTCTGCCTGTGTCTCTGCCTCTCTCTCTCTCTCTCTGTGACTATCATAAATAAATAAATAAAATTTTAAAAAAATGAATGTTGCTGTTTTAATAATGCTTATATGATATTAACTACATGTCAGGATTTATAGGAACTTTATATGAGCTTTATAGACATGTTTAATCTTCACAACAGTGGATGCTCTTGTTAACTCATTTTACAAAGCACCTGAGTCATAGAGAAGTGTCTAGCCAAAGGTCACACAGCTATTAAGTGGTGGAAACGGGATCTGAGACTCAAGAGTTTGGTTTCAGAATTCCTGCTGATAACCATTCTGCTATTCTACAACTTGACTATAAGTTGGGATGCAATGTTGTCCAGTCTCAGCATGTTATGACATTAAAACAAAACATTAAAAACATAAAACATTAAAAACATTGAGCAACAAAAACAGAAATTCCAACATTTAATTATCATTCAAAGATTCTGTTGAAACTCTACAGCAACATGTTTTGTGTCTCAGAGCCTTTCATTTGCCAAGTCTCCCCTTCAAATGTCCTCTGAAACACAGCCCAGGCTATTTTTGATTTTCTTTTTCCTTATTTCTCTGTTAGATCCTTATTATATGGGTTGACTTGGTCTTCTGGCTTCATTCTTTATTATCTTGTTTATTTAGCCCATGACCTGAATTTTACAGAGCAAAGGGTAATCCTGGAATTAGCCAAGACACCAGGAATTTACCTCATTTCCTCCTAACTGTCCCATCTGATTTCTTCTCCCTATTTCTGTGTCATAAGAAAAACATAGAACGTGTAGACAGAAGTCTCCTAAGTGAGGAGGGGAGAGGGAGAAGCTGAGCAATCAACAGAAAATTCTCTTTTGGTGGTGGGGGATGCAGAGGGGAGAGAGGACAGGAGGCTAGGAACACATAAGCTGATAATCCTGGTCTTTGTCACATTCCAAGAGACGCGTGACTATTGTGCAATGTCCCTACGGTCACAGATGAGGCTGCCAAGTGGAGAAGCTTCCTTCTCATATCTAACTCATCTAGCTCTTTCTTCTGAGACTGTGAATTGGGTTAAAGCACATGGAGAATCAGGGAGAATGAGAGATGCTTTGAGTTCTCCAACCCACTCTGCCAACCAACAGACCCCAGGTCCACACTTTGCTTCGAAGCCTGGAGTCTGTTTACCAGAAGCTTACAAGAGCTGATTCAGGAAAGACATAGCCATGCTTCATCTCTCTCAAAGTAAAACAACAGGACTATTAAGTCCTGTAGTAGCTACTTCGCAAAATCCCTCCTCCAACGGTCCCTCTAATCTGTTCCTGCTGCCAATACCCTCATTCTTCTGCCCTGATCTCTTCAACTGTCCTGTAAGTCATACCCCATTTCCTATCTTTTTCTCCACCTCAATCCACTTCATGTACCACTGCCAGTTTAGCCTTCCCCAATGCCAATCTGATCTTATCCTTGCTCAAGAATCTCAGTTGTTCCCCTTTCTCTGTAAACTCTCCTCAAAACCTTCAAGACTCCCAAGCCCTTTTTCTAGACATATTCTTCTACATATATTGTGTGATCCATCTAAAATAGATAACTCAGATTGCCAAGCCCTCTGTACTTCTCTGCCCCATGCCTCCTACTCCCATCATTCCTCCTGCCTCTGAAACCTTCCCTCCCCTCCTCCCATGGAAACAAATTCAAACACTATCAGAAATGACCACCTCTTCCAAGAAACATATTCAGCTAATTACAACTGAGTAATTAGTAATTCTGAGTAATTAGTATTCTTTCATTTCTCAAAGCCTTCATTTGACCTTCTTTATGGCATTTTTGTTATACTATCATATCCATACACCACTCAATTATTAAAAACTACACGCTTTGAGAGAAGTCTTTTCTTGTTGAACTTCAAATATCCTACAGTGCCCAGCAGAAAGTCTTAAACAGGTACATGTTAAACATTCAGTAAATAATATTTAAACTGAAGTTTGAACTTCTCTGGTCCTAATTTATTATCTAATTTATCGTTTTACATCTTTTGCTGGAATAAGCAAGACACATTCCTTTAAAGAGGGAGGATGAAGAAAAGCAGTAGAGGCCCCTGAACTGGGTGGTCACAGTCATATACATTACACAGCTTGAATTTCATCAAAGCCCATGAGCATTTAGTCTCTGGGTGTTACCTCATGAGCAATGCTTTTAACTAACCTGGCCTCATGCTTTTCAACCCTGTCACCTACCACTGTCAAAGGGAGTGTGGCACAGGGCATGTCAAACAGGAAAGACAATTACATCAATTCAAGTTTACAAATACCCATTCAACACCTACTATGAGCCAGCATTCTGCTAAGTGCCAGGGACAGAGAAATGAACAACGATGATATGGCATGGGTGCCTCTGAAATATAATTCCAGTAGCAGTAGCTACCATGTACTGATAGCTTATAGACCAGGCCCCAGACTCAGTGTCTGACATGCATTGTCTCAGTTAAACCTCACAGCAATCCCTAGCATCACACTCATTTATAGTTGGGAAAATGGAGGCTTAAAGAAGCTTTGTATTTTGCCCTGGATTATCAGGCAGTAGAGCTAGGATTTAAACTTGGAGTTTATGACTTGAGTGCATTCTTAGAAGCACTTGCTCTAAAAAAAAAAAAAAAGAAGCACTTGCTCTGAGTCTTCAACGTGTTTCTATTCTGCTCAAAATAGATTCTTGCAAAAAAAAAATAGATTCTTGCTCCTTTTATTCTTTGAGTCTTGCAATGTAACTTTGGGGGCAGGTATGTATAACATAAACAATCTTCCTTTGGTTTGCCCCTGGAAATTCCACACACCCATAGAGCAGTCTCTCCCTGGATTTCTCCAACATTCCTTCATCTACAACTTTCAGACTGAGAGAGCCTGTGGGCGGAGGCAGTGCAGGCTCATATATATATCTTAAAGATATCCCTTACAACTTTTTCTGCCCTGATATCCTTGACTGTGTTTCGTCCATTTCCATTGTATGGGTTTTTGCAAATCCCTTCAAATCCTTTGTGGAACAGGTGATGCATAAGTAAATCAGCTATGCCAAATATACCTGCTCAGTTTGTCACATGAACGTAGGCTAATAGATGCTTGATATGTGAAGAAGCCTCAGAGAATGTCTTCTCTAGTTTTCTGTGGAGTTTCATTTCACTCCACAGAAATGCTTCTTTGGGGTTATTGGGTTCCTCACTCCCACTGCTCTAGAGTACACTCCTATAATTCTTTTGCATATAGAGCATTCCTGGAGCATTTCTCTGAAGAATGGATTCTCTGATTAATAAAAATTCAATTTCTTATTGGAACCCTTGTACATTACTGATCAGAATATAAAATGGTAAATCACTGTTGAAAATGGTATGGTGGTTCCTCAAGTCATTAAACATTAAATTACCATATGATTTAACAATTTCATTTCTGGGTATATACCCAAAAGAAGTGAAGGCAGGGATTCAGATGCTTGCACACTCATGTTCACAACAGCATTATTCACAATAGCCAAAAGGTGGAAGCAATGCAAGTGTCTATCAGTGGATAAATAGATAAACAAAATGGAGTATACATAAAAAATATTATTCAGACTTAAAAAGGAGGAAATTCTGACACATGCTACAATAATAATGAACCTTGAAGACATTATTCTAAGTGAAATGAACCAGATAAAAAGGACAATTACTGTATGATTCCACTTATATGAGGTGCCTATAGTAGTCAAATTCATAGAGTCAGAAAATAGAATGGTGAGTATCAGAGGCTGAGGAATGAGAAGTTATTGTTTAATAGGTATATAATTTCAATTTGGAAAACAGATGGAAATGTCCTGGAGATAAATGGTGGTGACGGTTGCATGACAGTGTGAATATATTTAATGTCACTGAACTATATATCCTTAAAAGTAACTAAAGTGGTAAATTTTATGTTATGTTTTGCCACAATTTTTTTTCAATTTCTCACTTAATGGAAGAGGAATCTGAGTTTCAAGGTGAAGTGGTTTGCCGGAGGTCACTTGGCAAAGTGAATGGCAGATTTGGGAGTAGTAAAACTCGGGGGTACTGGCCATCAGGCCTTGGCTCTCCCTGTTGTAATATTCCTCCCCTGGGTATAAAGGGTCCAGAGGAGACTTCAGGGAAACTCCAAAAATCAACATCTTCAAAAATCAACATCCTCTAGAATCAGGAAGTATTTCCACAGAAGCCCATTTTCCTCCTCTGTGGCCTTGCTATCTTCATTCCATTGTTTTTCTTCATTCCATTTTTGTCTCTCTTTTCTCCCTGAACCAAATGCTCTTGATAGTCAAAGCAAGCATGGTCCTCCTGGCAAGGCCCTGAAGTGCAAATACAGATAGAATGGGCTCCAATGGAAAACGTATGTAGACGGGAGTTTTTTTGTTTTCTCCAACTCTCTTGGCTCTGAACTGTTGGATTTCATTCAAAGTAGACTTTCCAGCCCTAAGTAGGCTCCTAATGCAAGAGTTTTGTTTTCCATGTGTGTCTTTCCTGAGCTTGCTGGTTGTCTCCCATGGATGCTCCTGGCTGCTATGCTTCTGCTGCCCTGCCTGTTGAACTTGAACAGTGCCTCCATTATTGGAAAAGCATGCCCTGGCAATCTCTGAGGGCACATCCTGTCCAACCTGAGAGAAGGCACACCCTTGGGAAACAGGTTGTTTCACCCACTGCAAAAATATCTGCTCCCTTTGCGTGCTCAGTATACCAGGACTGAGACCTCAGAGCAACATAAGTCAAGACTTTACTTGGTCTTTAGATGGAGCAAAGGCTTAACCTAGGGTAGGAAGGCAAAGAAAGGTGTTGGGAGTTTGAAAACCACCCTGAAAGCTAAGATGAACCTTCCCCAAGTGGGTCAGCTAGTGCTGTGAAGGGAAACCATTTTTTCAGTCTTTTTTTTAATTTTTATTTTATTTATGATAGTCACAGAGAGAGAGAGAGAGAGAGAGAGGCAGAGACACAGGCAGAGGGAGAAGCAGGCTCCACGCACCGGGAGCCCCATGTGGGATTCGATCCCGGGTCTCCAGGATCGCACCCCGGGCCAAAGGCAGGCGCCAAACCGCTGCGCCACCCAGGGATCCCCCATTTTTTCAGTCTTTAATCAATAAATATGTATGGAGCATCTCTCATGGGCTAGACACTGTATTAGGAGATGGGGATATCTGACAAATGACAGAAATAAGTCCTCTGCCCTCATGGAGATTATACTCTAGGGGAGGAAGCAGATAAGTAAGGAACAACTAAATAAGAACATGTTAGACTGTGAAGTGCAAGGGAGAAAACAGTGAGATGATGGTGGTTAGGTTAGTAGGAGAAGAAAGTTATGCTGCTGCTTTAGATGAGGTGGTTGGAGAAGGCCACCATGAGAAAGCTGAGACACAAGAATCTAAGCGAGACCTGAAAGATAAGAGGAATATATGAAAAGCCAGAGCAACATATGCAAAGGCTAAAAGACAGAAAGAGGGTGCCATGTGTGAGGATCAGAAGGGCCACTGGCATGGCAGGAGGATGGGAAGTAAAGGAGATAAGAGACCAGGACTTATGGGTCTTGTTGGTGACCCTACAGTAGAGAGTTTAGCTTTTATTCAAAGGAGAATAAAAGGAGGCCTTTGAAGGTTTAAACATAGATGGAAATGATTCTGAACAGACTTCACCTCCTTAGGAGAGACCTCCCTACTCTGATCATTCAATTCTCTAAATTACTGGATCTCAATTTTAAATAAGCCCATCTCTGCTCTCTTGCTAAAGGGTAGAAATTGGGCTGTCAGAAATTCCAGAGACCCATGAGATTCCTGAATGAACTGGGCCATGTTAAATCAACTTGTATGTTTCCATCCCTTCATCTGCTTTTAAGGTGTTGGAATTCGGCATTAAAAGCCTCCTCCTGTCTGAGGCCTGACAAAGTAGGAAGAAGCTCAAGAGCATGTCATTGATCTCACTACATCTGGAGTAAGATCAGGCAAGCTGATCTTTAAATTAAAAGTACAGATTTCTTTCCATGCCTCCTCACACTTAACTAAAATTAAGCAGTAGGCCTTGAACTGGTGAACAATGCATTCATCAAAATCTATCTAGGCATAATTTATCAAAGCTACAATTAACCTTAATTGAGGCTCACCCATCTGCTCCCCATTGCCCTGCCTCACCCCCACCTAGAGAGGAAAACCCAACCCACTCCCCACCCGTAACCCAGAAAAATAGAAACTGTTTTATGAGAACATATGAACCCAGACCCCTTTTACGGAGTAATCATCTATGTCCTATTCCCAGTAACACTGGATTGGGCTTTGGGGTATGGAAAACAGGTTGACATCTGGAAGAAATGTAAGGAAATATATGTTCCAGCTGGAAAGGTAGGATTCTGGCCCATTTTCCTTTCCACTGAAGGATTGTCTTTCCTTGGTCATTTAAAGTATTCCTGGCTCCTTCCTGACTTCTTTCTTTTCTTTCATTTGTCCCGCAGATATATTTTTTCAAGCAGTTAATGTATGTCATGCCAAAAATGTCTTTTATGAGTCTTTTCTGGATGATATAGTAGAAAAGCTTGAATTCTGAAGTCGGAAGACCTCAATTTTAAGTCCAGGGAAATTTTGCTTGCCTGGAGCAAATAATTTTACTTCTCAAAATTTTGGTATCTGTTTTGGCAACCTACAGGCTGCCCTGAAGATCAAATATAATAATGGGTATGAAAGCTCTGTAAATCATAAAATGCTTCAAAATGATAGTTGGCTTGGGAGGATATTGCATTTGTTTTAAGATAGATCTCCTTGTGGTCGCTCACAACCTCTAGCCAGGGGAAGCTAATGGAGGTTAGACTTCACTTGTACATGCTCCTTCCAAGCCTCCTTGAGCAGTCCTAACCATGTATTCCAATGGTCACGTGTCTTTGTAAAGTTTGGAAAATAATGATATTTTAAAAGTAATTGGAAAAAGTAATATGTCTTCCCTCTCCAACTTTTTCACCACCCATCTTTCCCTACTGAACAGTGATGAGTGTCAATAGGCATTTTTGGTATCTGGCCAAAGAGAAGTTGAGTCAGGGATACATGAAGTTTGGACTGAGTGGCACATGTTTCTGTAGTTGGCAGTCACTTCCATGTGTAGTTAGGTTATCACCAGGCCTACTAGTATAGGAATGGCTTCCAGGAATTCTCTTGACTCTACAATGTCAACTCATTTGGCACCATAACATCAAAGTGCAGGACCAAGGGCAAAACTGTGGTATGAACATGTCCCATGGTACTCAGCACTCGGTAATGGAAGAGCAATAAGATTTGAAACATATGGGACCAACAGCTAGTTTTCAAAAAGCTCTTTGAATTATTAGATGTATACAATTGTAAGTAGAAGATTCAGTTCTCTTTTACACCTAATTAAAAGTTTGCTACTATCAGAAATATACTTAATAGTACAATGTACAAGAATATTAAACCACCAATTTTTTTGTTGTTGGGAATCTTGCAAAACAGAATGGATCACAATTCCTAAGGTTTACAGGTCATGAACCTGTGGCAGTATTACCAACAGCAAGCATATCTGTATATGAAGTCAGATGTTTATCACATCAAATCAGTTCACCTCTTAGCATATCTGACGCTCTTTGTGCTAACAAAATCTGTTGGTTGATGAAAATAAATACAACGTTCCCTTAGACACAGAAAAATGGCCAGATGAAGCAAATGTTCTGCCAAAACTCCCACACGTATCCATTCATAAATCAATGTAAGTAATATACTTAGATGACATGATCTTGCAGGTCAGTACAAGAAACAAGTTAAAATTGTTCTTCTGTATGCCTTAACTGAAGATTAATTTTGCATATTTTTTTAGAATTACTGATCATATAAAAATTGCCCCAAAACTTTATAGAGTACATGAATAAAAACATGTCATTTTTAAAAATTCGATGTTTGTAATATTTGCCAGCTTTTTTACTATTGAAAATTACTATGAATTCTTGTCTCGTTCTAAATATTTATTTTGTGTTTTTTATGCATGCTTAATTTAGTTCTCTTTTTTATTTAGAGGGCCCTCAAATTATTTAAACTTTAAGCCCATCAAAGCCTAGGTGATTTGATGAAAAATGTGATTCCTCCACCCTGATGTAAACACAAGTTACACCCTGATGTAACTCATGCACAGCTACACCCTTCATGTAAGAGCTCTGAAGCCAAGAGTGCACATTGCAGATGGCAGGGCCTGCCACCCAGGATAAGAAGCAGAGCATCCCAGAGTCTGCCAATGAAAAGCTTCTAACTAATGGGTTCCTGGAATTTAGGGTTGGGATAGGATGCCAAGAGAGGGGAAGGAAGGAAGGAAACTGAAGTGGTTACCAAGGCAAATGCCTCTCAGATAACAGCCAGATAGAGCCAGCTTACAGTGAAGACATTAAAAGATTGTTTATACATCTCACCCCACACTACTATTTCAGCGACAATAACTAACCATAGGGAAATACCTATGTGGTGGCAAATGTTAGTTGTCTTCCAAAATCCATCTTCCTCCTTCCCTAGATATCAATTTTAAGCCAAGCATATAGACACACTCATGTAGAGATTCCACTTCCCTGCTTCCTCTGTGACTTGTTGTGGCCACGTGACTAAGTTCACCAATGGGACGTGAGCAGGAGAGCTGTGTGTGACTTGTGCCTGGCTTGCTTTTTAAAAGAAATTGCTTCCTTTGGCTTTTTCCTTTCCCCTCCCTGCCAGCTGGGAAGTGACAAGTCTTATTTTCAAACATGCAGATAAGAACAATGATTTGAGCCAGAAGTTCCCAACTTTTCAGTTCATAGTACCCTTAGTATGTCAGTAATTTTATCACAATGCTGCTGGGCCAAAAGGAAGAAATAATAGTTATGTTTATTAAGTAGCTTTGTCCAAACAACCTAATAAATACTTATGTCCTAACAACTTCATGTCGAGAACTATGAAGGGTCTGAGATTTTACCCTATTGGTAAGCTAATGAGTTAGCCAGCCACATCTCATGGAGGTTGACATGAGACTCCTGGGTCGGAGAGAAAGGAATGCACTACTCATGGCAGCAGCAATGCTCCATGTGACAGCATTAGTTTGGTTTCCTGAGCTTCAATTCCATGGGATTATGTGACGAGGGCTGTGTGACACCTGCACACACAGTGGGTTGTATTACAGGAGAGGTAACCTGAATCTCAGGTTACCAAGCTTTGGCAATCTGAATCTTTTATAATGAGCAGTAAGCCTGGCTGATCTCTGCCCTAGAGGGAGACATTATTTCTATTAAACTAGACAGTAAGTAGACCTGCTCTTTGTTCCAGATGGAGTCATTATTTCTGTCTTCTAAGTCTATTAGCTATACAAACATCAATTTTGGGATCAAAGATAATAAGTGCCTCTTGCAATATGATGCTTACAATAGATGCAAAACTATGACAAATACATGGAGCATCATCTCCCAACATTTAGAAGTCATTTGCAAAAAATATATATTATGCATAAATCAAAAGAAAAAATAGTTTTACTTTAAAACAACTGTAATCACTTGGTAATGGGATGTGTGCACCCGCTGGACACCACACAGCTCCTCAAACCTTGGGATCAGAGTAGATACCACCACCCCATTCTCTCTTCCACACTTATTTTCTCATTGTAGTTGCTTTTTATCATAGCAACCACCAAAGACCTAGCCTCACAAAGGTGTGATGTCATCAAAAGGAAGTAGTGTAATACTTTCTCAATGTTGAAACTGTGACCTAAAGCTAGTAGCATATGCAGTGTCTGTCAGATGTTGAGGATCCTTTGTTTTCCTCAAAAGGGGAACATGTCCTGTGGTTCTTCTGTAGGTTCACTGAAGCTCTCTGGGACCATTTGGTGCGTGGTTTGGGAACTACAGCACTAAGCAATGGTGGAAGACGTGCTTGATTCTGAGTGGCCTTACAGAGTAGATCTGTCTTGCTAGGCTAGACTAAATGGATTATTCTACCCAGGAGATAAAAAACCTTCTATCTTCTTCCAGTTGAATTTGTGGGGCTTTTTGTTGTAGTAGCACCACTTTTATTCTAACTAATACAATCTCCTACATAATTTTGGCCATGCCTCACTACATTGTATTTGATGACATATGCTCTTACATTGTGAAAAAAAATTTTCCCATGTATTTCTTTTGTCTTTACGACCTCAATCATCACCTCAATCAAAATTTATTGAGCCTTCTGACTATGCCCCAGCCCTGGGCTAAGCATCCTTTCAAAATCCAAGTGCGCCTATGTTCGTCAATCTCCTCAGCTGCAAGCTCAGCTACTCTTCAGCCACATCTAAAGCAAGGCCCTGTCCTATCCAGCAAGTAGAATCTGGACGTCACACTGATGCCTTACTCCCAGGAGTAGCTGGTGCACCTTTGCTGCTGGCCAAGTTTGGGCCTGGAACCCAGTGAGTGAGTTGAACAGAACTGAGTGGATCAATCTTTTTTTGCCAATCTGATTAGGACTAAGACACTTCAGACCAAAACTCAACCTGACACACCCAGCAAGACATAAAGAAAAGAAGCACACAAGCAGCAAGATAGAGAGTGCTCATTTGTTCAAGTGCTGAGCTGGCCTAGACTGCTACTGGGGCAGTGAGCCCTGTGTATCCTTGAAAAAAATCGCAGGAAAGGCAGCAGCCTCTGGCCCATCAGCAGCCGAAGGGAAAAAAAAGAAGAGAGGTATCTGGACCCTGGGTAGCACTGGGAGAAGCAAGCTCTGTGTCCACTTCTATAACATAGGTGAGGTGTGTGAGTAAGTGAGCCCTGACACCCTCCAACTCTGCAGCATGGAGAGAGAAGAGAGTGAAGAGCTCCAATCCTCCCACACCCTAAATGAATGACATTTTAATACACACTGATCACTAGTAGATTTGACCCAATAACAATCTTAGAATTTGAATAATCTTTGCAAATTTTTCTCTGGAGGGCAGCATAGAGGAGAAAGATGAAAGATGGCAGAGCTTGGCTCTCCTAAAGACTACATTGTGTAATATATACATTTCTACTGCTACAGGAAGAATTCATTTACCTAAAGATTTCAGAAGGGTTGAAATAAAACATGACTTTTGGTAAACTTTAAATAATCTAGAGAATTTATCATGATCTGAGACCAGATATCTGGTTTTAAAATCAATCATTATGGGACACCTGAGTGGCTCAGTGGTTAAGTGTCTGCCTTCAGCTCAGGGCGTGATCTGGTCCAGGGATTGAGTCCCTCGTCAGGCTTCCTGTGGGGAGCCTACTTCTCCTTCTGCTTATGTCTCTGCCTCTCTCTCCGTGCTTCTCATGAATAAATAAAAATAAAATCTTAAAAAAAAAGATGATGGAACTTAATTAAGCACAGAAAAATTAAGTCATTTGCTCAAGGTCAAAAGTGGCAGACTGTGATTTTAATTTAGGTACTCTGATGTCATGGTCTATGCTCTTAACTCTCATACTTTATAAGCTCTACCAATAAAGGGGGAGTACGTAGAGGAAGAAGCTGTCAATGAGCAGTGTTTGGCAAGCGTGTAAGAAAAATGCACTCTTCCTAAATGTATAAATTGCTACACATTTTTTAGAAAATAATTCAATGTGCATCAACATTTTAAACATACCTTCCTTTTGACAGCAACTCAACTTCTAAGAATTTATCCTAATGATTTCAGAGTTCAGAAACATAGAAGACTGTCTTTTAGAATGTTCACTACTATAGTGTCTGTAACAGTGAAACCCTGGAAGTAACCTAAATGTCTATCAAGAGGGGATTACATAAATAAATTATACTACTTCTATATGGTGCAGCCAACAAACCAGGATCATGGGTATCTAAATTTTCTAACAAGAAAGCCACTGTGGTCCATTATGGAACCACTAGGATAAAACTTTTCTAGTCATAGGGCTGGCCTTTTATGGGGGTAAGTTGGTGGTTGCCTTGTAATGACATTTGAGACACAGAGAAGTTCCCTGCCCACTTTTGCTTCAAAATACCACTCCCACTCATGACTAATATTCTCCCACAGATCCCTTTAGGTTGATCTTTGCTCCCTGTGCTCTCCACTGCAGTGATACTCTGGGAAGCCATAACCAATTATCTCTAACTGCTTATGATAAAGGTATTAGAAGCTAAGGTATGTTGAAGGCAGCTTTTCTTTCATAAGAGTTGGTGTGGTAGCATGAGAACATTAAGTACTTTTGTGAAATTCTAAAACATAGAAACCAACACAGGGAAAGGGGGGAAAGGGAGCTAAAGTTGGTTGAGCACCTCCTGAGGACAATGAACCCCATCTCATGTGTGGATGAGATTCCAGAACAAGCATGTCAAACAAAGATTGCATATTATCAAAATGAATCTTGAAAATTCCTTAAGTCACTCAGAAAATACTTTATATATAGTCATATGTATATTTCATCAATGTGAAACATACATCTTACATATGTGATAAGCATTACATATTAAAATATTTCAGGGTGTTTTATTACATAAAAGAGAGAAACATAGGGGCACCTCATTGGCTCAGTGGGTTAGGCGTCTGACTTCAGCTCAGGTCATGATTTCAGGGACCTGGGATCAAGCCCCACATTAGGCTCCTCACTCAGGGGGAATCTGCTTGTCCCTCTACCCCTCCCCAACTTATACTCTCTCTCTCTCAAATAAATAAATAAAATCTTTTAAAGATATATATATATATATATATATATATATATGGCAAGTGTTGTTGAATTTACATAAGTTATTTGTGTATGTGATCTAGTTCCTACTGTATATAATTTAATACTTTCAACAACAGTGAAAGGTGATCATGTTAGCCTCATTTTGTAGAAAAGTAACTGAGGCTCTGAAAGGCTAACTGATTTTCTCAAAGTCACACAGCTAGTAAGAGCCGGACACAGGACTTAAACTCAGATTTTCCTAGCTTCAAGGTCAGTTTTATCCACTTGATCACAGTGCCTTTCTTCTTGATCCCTGCTCCAACAAGGGTCAGGAACCCCCTCAACTTGTGAACTTCAAGATTTTGTCCTAAAATTGGCTCTGGCCTTGACCACATGAATGGTAGTGCAATTACTGGATCATTCAGTAATTCTATTTTTAATTTTCTGAGGAACTTCCATACTATTTCCCACAGTGTGCGCACCAGTTGGCATCCCCACCATCCCCGCCAACAATGCATGAGGGATCCTTTTGCTCCACAGCCTCATCAACGCCCATTGTTTTTGTTTTTGTTTTTTGTTTTTGTTTTTGTTTCTTATTTTAGCCATTCTGATGGGTGTGAGGTAATATCTCATTGTAGCTTTGATTTGCATTTCCCTGGTGGTGAGTGATGTTGAGCATCTTTCCTTGTGTCTATTGGCCATATGTATGTCTTCTTTGTTTTTTATTTTTATTTTTTTTATTTTATTTATGATAGTCACACAGAGAGAGAGAGAGAGAGGCAGAGACACAGGCAGAGGGAGAAGCAGGCTCCATGCACCGGGAGCCCGATGTGGGATTCGATCCCGGGTCTCCAGGATCGCGCCCTGGGCCAAAGGCAGGCGCCAAACCGCTGCACCACCCAGGGATCCCTGTATGTCTTCTTTGGATAAGTATCTGTTCATGGTTTCTTGTCCATTTTTAATTGTGTTATTTGGGTTTTTTTGTATAAGTTCTCTATATATTTTGGATACTAACCCTTTATCAAATATGTCATTTGCAAGTATCTTCTCCCACTTAGACTGTCTTTTAATGTTGTTCATTATTTCCTTCACTGTGTAGAAGCTTTTTATTTTGATGTAGTCCTAATAGTTTATTTTTGCTTTTGTTTCTCTTGCCTTAGAAGACATATCTAGAAAAATGTTGTTACAGCTGATGTCAAATAAATTATAGCCTGTGTTCTCTTCTAGGATTTTTATGGTTTCAGAGCTTACATTTAGGTCTTTAATCTATTTTTATTTTATTTTTGTGTATTGTGTGAGAAAGGAGTCCAGTTTCATTCTTTTGAATGTAGCTGTCCAGTTTTCCCAATACCATTTGTTGAAGAAACTTTTCCCCTTTGCATATTCTTGAGTGCTTTGTTGAAAATTAATTGGGTGGCTCAGTCGTTAAGTGTCTGCCTTTGGCTCAGGTCATGATCTCGGGTGTCCTGGGATAAAGCCCTATGTTGGGCTCCCTACTTAGTGGGGAGTCTGCTTCTCCCTCTGCTCCTTCTCTCTCTCTCTCTCTTGCTCACTCTCTCTGTCTCTCAAATAAATAAGTAAAATCTAAAAGAAAAAATTAAAAAATGAAAATTAGTTGACCATATAATAGTTTATTTCTGGGCTCTATGCTGTTCGATTGATCTATATGTCTATTTTTATGCCAGTACCATACTGTTTTGATTACTACAGCTTTGTAGTATGTCCTGATAACTGGGATTGGGATACCTCCAGTTTTGTTCTTTTTCAAGATTGCTTTGGCTCTTCGGGGTCTTTTGTGATTCAATATAAGTTTCAAAATTATTTGTTCTAGATTTGTGAAAAATGTTGGTGGTATTTTGATAGGAATTGCATTAAATGTGTAGACTAGTTTGGGTAGTACAGATACCTTAACAATATTTTTTCTTCTAATCCATGAGCATGGAATATCTTTCCATTTCTTTATATCATTTTCATTTTCTTTTTTTTTTTTGTCTTTTTTTTATTAATTAATTTTTATTGGTGTTCAATTTACCAACATACAGAATAACACCCAGTGCTCATCCCGTCAAGTGTCCCCCTCAGTGCCCGTCACCCATTCACCCCCACCCCCCGCCCTCCTCCCCCTCCACCACCCCTAGTTCATTTCCCAGAGTTAGAAGTCTTTATGTTCTGTCTCCCTTTCTGATATTTCCCACACATTTCTTCTCCCTTCCCTTATATTCCCTTTCGCTATTATTCATATTCCCCAAATGAATGAGAACATACACTGTTTGTCCTTCTCCGGTTACTGTGGCCAAGTTCAAAAAGGGTGTTGCCTGAGTTTTCCTCTGGGATTTTGATGGAATCTTGTCTCACATTTAGATCTTTCATCTATTTTGAGTTTATCTTTGTGTATGGTGCAAGAGAGTGGTCCAGTTTCATTCTTCTGCATGTGGATGTCCAATTTTCCCAGCACCATTTATTGAAGAGACTGTCTTTCTTCCAGTGGATCGTCTTTCCTCCTTTATCGTATATTAGTTGAGCATAAAGTTCAGGGTCCACTTCTGGGTTCTCTGTTCTGTTCCATTGGTCTATGTGTCTGTTTTTGTGCCAGTACCACACTGTCTTGATGAACACAGCTTTGTAGTACAACCTGAAATCTGGCATTGTGATGCCCCCAGATATGGTTTTCTTTTTTTAAAATTCCCCTGGCTGTTTGGGGTCTTTTCTGATTCCACACAAATCTTAAAATAATTTGTTCTAAGTCTCTGAAGAAAGTTCATGGTATTTTGATAGGGATTGCATTATACGTGTAAATTGCCCTGGGTAACATTGACATTTTCACAATATTAATTCTGCCAATCCATGAGCATGGAATATTTTTCCATCTCTTTGTGTCTTCCTCAATTTCTTTCAGAAGTGTTCTGTAGTTTTTAGGGTATATTTTGAGAACCATTTGAATGGTAAATGCAGAAATTAAAAATCAATTGAATGAGATGCAATCCAAACTAGAAGTCCTAACGACGAGGGTTAACGAGGTGGAAGAACGAGTGAGTGACATAGAAGACAAGTTAATGGCAAAGAGGGAAACTGAGGAAAAAAGAGACAATCAATTAAGGGACCATGAAGACAGATTAAGGCAAATAAATGACACTCTAAGGAAGAAAAACCTACGTTTAATTGGGGTTCCCGAGGGCGCCGAAAGGGACAGAGGGCCAGAATATGTATTTGAACAAATCCTAGCTGAAAACTTTCCCAATCTGGGAAGGGAAACAGGCATTCAGATCCAGGAAATAGAGAGATCCCCCCCTAAAATCAATAAAAACCGTTCAACACCTCGACATCTAATAGTGAAGCTTGCAAATTCCAAAGATAAAGAGAAGATCCTTAAAGCAGCAAGAGACAAGAAGTCCCTGACTTTCATGGGGAGGAATATTAGGGTAACAGCAGACCTCTCCACAGAGACGTGGCAGGCCAGAAAGGGCTGGCAGGATATATTCAGGGTCCTAAATGAGAAGAACATGCAACCAAGAATACTTTATCCAGCAAGGCTCTCATTCAGAATGGAAGGAGAGATAAAGAGCTTCCAAGACAGGCAGGAACTGAAAGAATATGTGACCTCCAAACCAGCTCTGCAAGAAATTTTAAGGGGGACTCTTAAAACTCCCCTTTAAGAAGAAGTTCAAGTAACTCTGAACGTGAATGGGCTTAATGACCCCATCAAAAGGCGCAGAGTTTCAGACTGGATAAAAAAACAGGACCCATCTATTTGCTGTCTGCAAGAGACTCATTTTAGACAGAAGGACACCTACAATCTTTATATCATTTTCAATTTCTTTCATCAGTGTTTTAGTTTTCAGATTACAAGTCTTTCACCTCCTTGGTTAAGTTTATTCCTAGGTATTTTATTATTTTTGGTGCAATTGTAAATAGGACTATTTTCTTCATTTATCTTTCTGCCATTTCATTATTAGTGTATAGAATTGTAACAGATTTCTGTACATTGATTTTATACTCTGTGACCCCACTGAATTCACTTATCAGTTCTAGTGGGTTTTTGGTGGAGTCTTTAGGGTTCTCTATATACACTATATGCCATCTGCAAATGGTGAAAGTTTACTTCTTCCTTACCAATTTGGATGCCTTTTATTTCTTTTTGTTATCTGAGTGCTCTGGTTAGGACTTTTTTCCCCGCATTGAATATGATGTTAGCTGTGGGTTTTTCATATCAGGACTTTATTATGTTGAGGTATGTTCCCTCTAAACCTACTTTGTTGGGGATACCTGGGTGGCGCAGCAGTTTAGCACCTGCCTTTAGCCCAGGGCGCGATCCTGGAGACCCGGGATCGAATCCCACGTCGGGCTCCCGGTGCATGGAGCCTGCTTCTCCCTCTGCCTATGTCTCTGCCTCTCTCTCTCTCTCTCTCACTGTGTGCCTATCATAAATAAATAAAATTTAAAAAAATAAAAAAATAATAAACCTACTTTGTTGAGGGTTTTTATCATGAATGGATGTTGTACCTTATCAAATGCTTTCCCTGCATGTACTGACATGATCTTATAGTTTTTAACCCTTTCTCTTATTGATGTGATGTATCACATTGATTGATTTGTGAATAAATCCCACTTGATTATGGTGATTGATTTTTTTAATGTATTGTTGGATATGGTGTACTAATATTTTGTTGAGGATTTTTGCATCTATGTTCATCAGAGATATTGGGTTGTAGTTCTCTTTTTTGTAGTGTCCTTATCTGGTTTGTTACCAGTGTAATGCTAGCCTCATAGAATGAATTTGTGAGTTTTCCTCCCTCTTATATTTTTTTGGGATAGTTTGAGAAGAATGGTATTAATTCTTCTTTAAGTGTTTGGTAAATTCACCTGTGAAACCATCTGGCCCTGGACCTTTGTTTCTTGGGAGTTTTTTGGTTTTTTTTTTTTTTTTTTTTTTTTTTTAGTTTCTTGGGAGTTTTTGATTTGTCATTCAATTTCATGTACTTTTCCTTATGTATATTATACTTCAATTAAGTTTTAAAAGTATATGTAGGATGCTACCATTTGTGCAGAAAACATCTCTGAAAGTACAGTAAGAAAAAATTGCCTCTCTATTTCCTGTGAACAAGTAAACTGTATAGTGGGGAGAGAGACTGGGTGGCTGCAGGGCAGAAATGGAAGGAAATTTTCATGTTATACTCTTTCATACTTTTGAATCATTTTAATGAATTCAAAAAGTTAACTTATCTTCTGATAGTTTTTTAAAATCATTTTTTCAAGAATAAGTTTACACTGGGCATGCTGCCCAGAACAATTATGTTTTTGTAAATACAATGTTTTATTTGGGAATTTTCTAGAGCACTCCAAAGTGCGTCATCATAAACTGTGACTTGAGGTACCTTTATTTAAAAATTGCTGCACTCTGAGGTAACTTGCTCTCCAGGTGAAGAACATACAACAATATCAATTGTCAACATAAGAAAGATTTTCATAGCAGAGTCTTGAGCATCTTGAAAATGAAGAAGGAATGGTTCAGGAAATGCTGACTATTTCAAAAAGTTGAAAGGCAACTGGGATTCAATTTGTAATGGAATTTTACATTATGCCCTCTAAAAAAGAAAAGCTTGCCCTTCTCTCCCTGTACATTTGAATCCATTACAAACCCTTGCAGTAAGTTTTGTACACTGTGTTTGCACATGTCTGTGTATCTGTGTTATTTCTAGTTCAAGTCCAAGACCCTTCCATCAACAAGATCTTCACATGTCATATGAGTTGATGGGGGTAAGCTATCCAAAGTCTCCATGACTTCCATGCAGGGCTGAGGAACCCTTTGGAGAGAACTCTTCCTAAAGGAAGGAATCCGATAGAACAAGCTTGTGCTCGCAAGTAGAATTTGGTGGCTGCTACTTGGCTTAGTGTCTCAGCCCAGGATCCCCATACATTCGTGTCAGAGTCCTATGGGGGGAATAACCAAAAGAGCTTTCAGTTATAGAACACTCACCCAATTTAAAAAGTGAAACAAAGCAAAAATATCTCTATGGGATGGTAGAAGAATCTAAGCAACACTGTATTTGTTTCCTGAGACTGCTACAAAAATTACCACAAACTGGGTGTCTTGATATAACAGAAGTTATAGTTCTGTTCTTCGCAGTTCTGAAGGCCAGCAGTCTGAAATCAAGATCTCATCAGGACAGCACTCCCTCCAGGGGCCTAGGAGACCATTCATCCCTGCCTCCTCCATCTTCTGATGGCTGCCCTAGCATTTCTGGGCTTGTGGCCACATCATTCCAAGTCTTTCTGCTTTCATGTCACTTTCTTTTTTTTTTTAAGATTTTATTTATTTATTCATGAGAGACACAGAGAGAGAGAGGCAGAGACACAGGCAGAGGGAGAAGCAGGCTCCATCCAGGAAGCCCAATGCAGGACTCGATCCCAGGACCCCAGGATCATGCCCCAAGCCAAAGGCAGACACTCAACTGCTGAGCCACCCAGGCGTCCCTCTTCATGTCACTTTCTTATGTGTATGTCTGCATCTTCTCTGTATGTCTGTCTTTTAAGGATACAAATGATTGTATTTAGGGCTCACTAGGATAGTACAGGATAAGTACTTCCTCTCAAAAATTTTTACTTAGTCATACCTACAAAAACATTTTTTCTTGGAGTGCATAGATGACTCAGGTGGAAGAGCATGTGGCTCTTGATTTCAGGGTCGTGAATTCAAGTCCCATGTTGGGTGTAGAGATTACTTTTAAAAAATAAAATCTTTAAAAATAATAATAACTAATAAAAACTTTTTTTCTCAATAAGGTAACACAGATTCCATTCCATCCACAGGGCCATTTTTTTTGGCCTACCACACTACTGTCACATGCTAATAATGAAGTAAAATCTAAAGCAGGGGGACAGGGTGCTCTCCCCTGCTTTGCCCTGAATTTCAGTAGCACAGGGTGATAGTATAAGACACTGGGAGAAATTAACAAGGCAGGAAACCACAAATGTTGGAGAGGATGCAGAGAAAAGGGAACCCTCTTACACTGTTGGTGGGAATGTGAACTGGTGCAGCCACTCTGGAAAACTGTGTGGAGGTTCCTCAAAGAATTAAAAATAGACCTGCCCTATGACCCAGCAATTGCACTGCTGGGGATTTACCCCAAAGATACAGATGCAATGAAACGCCGGGACACCTGCACCCCAATGTTTCTAGCAGCAATGTCCACAATAGCCAAACTGTGGAAGGAGCCTCGGTGACCATCGAAAGATGAATGGATAAAGAAGATGTGGTTTATGTATACAATGGAATATTACTCAGCCATTAGAAACAACAAATACCCACCATTTGCTTCAACGTGGATGGAACTGGAGGGTATTATGCTGAGTGAAGTAAGTCAATCGGAGAAGGACAAACAGTGTATGTTCTCACTCATTTGGGGAATATGAATAATAGTGAAGGGGAATATAAGGGAAGGGAGAAGAAATGTGTGGGAGATATCAGAAAGGGACACAGAACATAAAGACTTCTAACTCTGGGAAATGAACTAGGGGTGGTGGAAGGGGAGGAGGGCAGGGGGTGGGGGTGAATGGGTGACGGGCACGGAGGGGGACACTTGACGGGATGAGCACTGGGTGTTATTCTGTATGTTGGTAAATTGAACACCAATAAAAATTAATTTATAAAAAAAAAAGAAAGATGAATGGATAAAGAAGATGTGGTTTATGTATACAATGGAATATTACTCAGCCATTAGAAACGACAAATACCCACCATTTGCTTCAACGTGGATGGACCTGGAGGGTATTATGCTGAGTGAAATGAGTCATTTGGGGAAGGACAAACATTATATGGTCTCATTCATTTGGGGAATATAAATAATAGTGAAAGGGAATAGAGGGGAAGGGAGAAGAAATGGGTGGGAAATGTCAGAGAGGGAGACAGAGCATGGAAGACTCCTAACTCTGGGAAACGAACTAGGGGTGGTGGAATGGGAGGAGGGCGGGGGGTGGGGGTGACTGGGTGGCGAGCACTGAGGGGGGCACTTGACGGGATGAGCACTGGGTGTTATTCTATATGTTGGCAAATTGAACACCAATAAAAAATAAATTTATTATTAAAAAAAAAGACACTGGGAGCAGAGTTCAGAGATACAACACTGTAATTGAACTGACTTAATCGTAAGGACCCAAGAGAAACTCCCTCTGATTGACCAGAATTTTTTAAGATGACAAGCATAGAGGACTTTGCAGGGAGCTGGGATTCTGCATTACCAGGAAGGGGCAAGAACATCCAGTGACCTTACTATGTGAACACCTTTGTACACAATACCAGTACACAGAACCTGTGGCTGACTTGGAGGAAGTAGAGAAGAGACTCCTGCAACCTCTAGTTGAGGCCGTTAATCTGACAAGTCGACCCATTCCAGGTGACCCAACTCCTGCCTCTTGTGGAACAGTAAGCTCTGCCTCATGAGGAATAGCCAGTTTAGTGCTTATCAAGACTTCACCAGCCAATCCCACGCAGCTTAAGCCTTCAGGTCGTTCTGGGTCTACATGATATGTGCCAGGCCCAGCCTGGGGCCAGTTTCAAAGGTCATGCCTGATGTGTCTCAAACATATTTGGGATCTGTAGGAGGTGAATGAACAAAGACCTGGAACACATACTAGACCAGAGGTAGAACCCTGGCAGTTTGGGGTACCACAGGTACATACTAAGACATAGTCCAGCAGGGTTCCTTGTATCAAGACCTTACAGGCAGCACCAGCACATCAAACTATTTAAGAGCTATGGGTAGGGATGTAGGTAGGGCTGGATGGGGCTTAAACATTGTTAAAACACCTAGGGGACTATCTTCGGGCAAGTCCTGAGATCGCTAAGCAGAACCTGAGCTTTGTTTTGTTTCATTTCATTTTGTTTTGTTTTAAAGAAAGTGAGTGCAAATTATGTTATTGTCTTTTTCCCTGCAGACCTGCCTTACTAATCTGCTACTTGATAGAACCCAATGTAACACTCCAAACACTCAAGTAGATGGAGAATGTCCTGCCACCCTAACCATTCTCCTTCAGTGTGTCCGTGGAAAGCCCCAGTTCAGACCTCCAAAGGCAGAGCACAGAGTGAAGGCTGGCATCCCTGGATCCTTGGTTTGGCACTGAAGTAGGAGAGAGCATTACAGTGGAAAGCCTGGGCTGGAGGGTCAGGGTCTCACTGCTAGGGTTTGATGTTCTGTGATAGCTAGGATTTGATGTTGTGTGATAAGATAAAGTGGTAGGTGGGCTTACTGCAAAGAACTGGGTTTAACTTGCTGGGAGCCTGTTCAGCAACCCATGGGCTGCACCCAAATGCTTTTAAAAAAATTATATATATACATATAGTTGTTTGTTTTGGGCTCCTGGTTCCTGCAGTATCAGTTTCTGTCAGACCAGTTTGTTAAAAAAGCACTATGAGTAAATACCAGAGGCCAGGAGGAAACTAAAGTAGAGAGACTTAAGTTTTGTTTTTTTATAACTTGAATTTAATTCCCTCTCAGGGTTAAACAGAGTTCTCTTCAGAATAAAGACTGTCCATTGGCTGAAAGGGAGTTTTGGAGCTGGGGGACAAGCCTGGAGTTGGAGACGGGACCCTGAGGCATTGGAGGTGTTAGATTGCCTCTAGGAGCTTTAAAACACCAAGAAAGAAAATAGAGGAGTTGATCTTTTGTTGTATACTACCTATGTTCCTGAAAAGTGAGGGGAAAATGTTCTAAAGTGATTGCCATTCACAATGCAATAGGCAAGGTCACTGAAGGATCTTCCCCAGAAAGTTTTATAAAATGCTGTCCCTCCAGCGCTTGGACTAAGGTGAGATAAGTAAGAGGATGCCCAGACACTCAGCAATCAAGATGGATAATAATGAAATATTTTACCAAATCAATAAATGCAAAAAAATCCATGGTGAACAAATTATCATTTTTTTACAGATAGGTAGGATCTGTCCCTGCCTCTGTTTTCTCTGAGGTTTTAAGCACCTACAGCTGCAGTTGCATCAAGTGGAGGTAAGGCTACTTCTCTGGGTGAGAGATGGAGAGAAATTTGTAAGTAACAGCCCCCACAGTGCCCTCCTCACTCACCACTTTACTAAAAACTACCTCCATAGAAACACCTTAATGACTGCTGGTGTATTCAGTGACTGTCTACAGGTTTTCATTACGATATGTCTCTGGATATTGGGTTGTTTGGATTAATTTGAGAGCCTCTCTGCGATGGACTTCAAATAACATTCATGATCCCTCACAAAGAGACATATGGGCTGGATGACGGTGATGATGATCAGTGGCATCCTAATAACCACCAGAAATAGAGTTAAATTGTTTTCATCAAATCTACATGTGAGGGGCACCTAGGTGGCTCAGTTGGTTAAGTGTCTGCCTTGGGCTCAGGCCATGATCCTGGGGCCCTGGGGTTGAGCCCCACATTAGACTCCCTGCTCAGCAGGAAATCAGCTTCTCCCTCTCCCTCTGCTGCTCCCCCTGCTTGTGTGTGTGTGCCTCTTGCACACTCTCTCTCTCTCTCTCTCTCTCTCTCTCTGCTAAATAAATAAATAAATAAAGTCTTTAAAACAAACAAGCAAACAAATGGACAAAAACCTACATGGGGATACTGTGAGTGGTGCAGGGACCCAGAGAGTACAGCAGCAGAAAGAAAATGGGAGGTTAAATCCACTCTGACCCTATGTGTGAGCCTGAATTAACATTCTCAGGGAGTACCACTGACAAATTTACTTTCTTCTTTTTTCCTTTTCCCCAGTGGGTAGGAAGTCCCCCCTCCCTGGGGAGATAGTGCTCCCTTGGAGTAGCAACTATACAATGATGAATAAAAGAGTGGTGTGCTGGGTATGTTCTACTCTATCCCACCAGATGGACTTTCAATCCCACTCTGTGCTTTAGTGGGATGATCTTTATGAAAGGTATCAACAAGGATCTCTGGTCCCAGGACTGTGAGTTGGGTTAGGAAAATGGGAGGCCACAGCAGAAGACTGGAAGTGGGAGAAGAGAGAGATTAAGGTATCAGGCCCCTGGCTGCCCTCCTGCTGGGCTTCAGATGGGCAGTGTTCCTCCACTAAAGGCCCAGGCTGGTCAGTTCCTCTTCCTAGCAACTCTGTCTAAACTTTGTAACCACTTCCTTCCACAGTCTCTTTAGACCTAAAGGTGAAGTTCTAGGGCTGGGGGTGATTGGTGGTGGGACTGGTCCTCGCATCCCTTGTTGGTTTCCCTTAACCCTACCCACACCTTTGTAAAAGCCTTTTATTAAACCAGGCTCCATTGTTCTTTGCTGAAGTGGCATCTGTTGCAGGACCCTGACTGATCTGAGTACAGGTGCCTATCACCCAGCAAAGGTGGTGCACAGTCCAGTCCTCGGGACCCTTGACCCTGGCAGTTGTCTTTCCACTTGGAAAATATAGCAGCCCTGCCTGGTTTTTCCTGGCCGTGGGTCCTGGCATAGTCAAGTGCACCTGTGAATGAGCGAGCTGCAGGAAGTTTTTAAAAATGGGCAATTCCCATTAGCATCTCTGCCTCTTTGGATTTAAAATACTTGTTCAAGAATGAGAAGTTTGACCTCTTTCCCTAAGGTAATCCAATCACATGAACTGAGAGAGGAAAGCCCCTACTCAGCAGAAATAAAAGCTTGAGCAACTTTGTTACCATTAAGCTTTCTGCCCTGTTTTAAAACAGAGAAGAGCAGAGATTTCAGGCCCCAGACAAGGTGCTGCTCTGTACCTCTGCAGTTGAAAAGATGACAGATGACAAAAGACCAGAGGTACCATCTGCCTCCACCTACATCTTTAACTTGGTGTCTCATACCTACTGTCTCTTGGAATGAATGTGCTCGACACTCTTACATACTACCTCTTCTGCTGGTTGAGGAATCTATACAATCAACTTTTTATATGGGGTGCATTAAAAAAAAAAAAGTTGAGTGGTAAGTTTGACGTGGCAAGGGATTGTGGGCACCGGCTGGCACTGAAAAGCATTGAATCAAGACAGCAGATGCAAGCCTAGTGTGCAGGATCTGGGTCATCAGAGCTGCTTCACCAGCGTTAGCTCAACCTGGATGAAGGTAGGTCTTCCAGAGCAGGCGGCAAGGAGATTCTAATCTCCTTTGAAAAAAGTGCCACTATCTAGGTTGTTTTCTTTCTTGCTTGCTTTCTTTTTAATCAGAGTTCTATAAGCAATAATATCAAAAGACTTGTTTTCTTTTTCTTTCCTAGACTAGCACTGAGAGTGCTAATGAATATAAATAAAAATGGGCCATTTAGCAAAATTAATCTTTACAATAGCAATGAGAATAGTGATTAACTCCAGCTGGTAAAGAGCACGCGCGCGCATGTGTGTGTGTGTGTGTGTGTGTGTTTGTGTGTGTAAATTCAAGCTACACTAAGTTTTTGCGCTTTACTGTATGTAGCTTATACCTCAAATATTTTTAATAGGGTCATATGAGATAAGTTACCTGATACTGATACTGTATATAAATAAGTCTTTCCTTCTTTTTTTAAAAATATTTTATTTATTTGTTCATGAGAGACACAGAGAAAGAGAGGTAGAGACATAGGCAGAGGGAGAAGCAGGCTCCACGCTCCCTGCGTGGGACTCCTCCCACATTGGGACTCGATCCCGGGACTCCAGGATCACACCCTGGGCTGAAGGCAGGTGCTCAACCGCTGAGCCACCCAGGTATCCTTTAAGTCTTTCCTTCTACTCCTAGATCTGCCATGGATCTCCCTTCCATACTGCTGACCACTGCCTAAAACTCCAATATGTAATCCACTGGATATAATTTTTAAAAATAGTTATGGATTCACAGGAAATCACAAAAAAATTGTATGGGAAATTCCCATGCACCCTTCCCTCTTTCTCCCACAATGCTGACATCTTGCATAACTATAATGTCAAAACCATGAAATTTATATTTGTACAAGCCACAAAGCTCATTTAGATTTTATCAGTTACACATGCGTTCTTGTGTGTGTGTGTGTGTGTGTGTGTGTGTGTGTGTGTGGTTCTATGCAATTTTATCACATGTATAGATCTGTGTAACCACCACCACAATCAAAATGCAGAACCATTCCACAACAACTTGATAGGATTTTAATAGGAGAAAAGGTAGTATTTATAGTCCTCCTCCATCTCCCTACCTTATTTCCTGTTCTGTAATATACTGAGGAGTGATGACTGGGGAAATCAGAGACATCTCGTTTCTCCTGATGATTATAATTGATCCAGAGGTGGGTGTGCAATCTAAATGGGTATTTGGCCCAATTAAACAGTAGAGTAGGGACACGTGGGTGGCATAGTGGTTGAGTGTCTGCCTTCGGCTCAGGTCATGGTCCTGGGGTCCTGGGATCGAATCTCATATCGAGCTACCCATGGGGAGCCTGCTTCTCCTTCTGCCTGTGTCTCTGACTCTCTCTCTGTGTCTCTGATGAATAAATAAGTAAAAATTTTAATATATGAATAAATAAACAGAGTATGAGGAGTCTGTGGTTGGGAGGAACATTTTCTCTCTCTTTTTCCCTGTGTCTCCCTCACACCTCTCTGTAAGAAAAGCCAGGTGAGCCTCAATAAGGAAGCACTGCCGTGTAGCTCTGATGATCCTGGCAGGTAATTTACAACCCTAAGGAAAATCAACAGTAGGATGAAGCTGAGGACAGCAGAGTGAAGGAGTGGAAAAGAACCTAAATTCTAGAGGACATCATCAAGAAATTGATCCCCACTGTTACTGGAGCCCATCCTTACTCTAGACTTACCCACCAGTGATACAGTGAATCTCTTATTTAGTCAGTTTAAGTCAGATGTTCTGTATCCTAGAGTCAAAAGCAAGATAGGGGCACTTGGCTGGCTCAGTTGGAAGAGCATGTGACTCTTGATCTTGGAGTCATGCATTTGAGCCT
This sequence comes from Nyctereutes procyonoides, assembly GCF_905146905.1. NCBI lineage: Eukaryota > Metazoa > Chordata > Mammalia > Carnivora > Canidae > Nyctereutes > Nyctereutes procyonoides. The sequence continues at coordinate 6,227,579 of NW_026575021.1, read as the reverse complement.
CATGTTGGCTATAGAAATTACTTAAATAAATAAAGTTTTTTAAAGACAAAAACAAATTAATGCAAGAGTATTACAAAACAACCCATAGCTAACATTATATTTAACAATGAAAAATGTTAAATGCTATCTCTCTAAGATCAGGAATAAGACAAGGATGTCTGCTCTTACTACCTCTACTCAACATTGTGCTGAAGGTTCTAGCCTGGAAAATTAGACAGGAAAAAGAAATAAAATCACCTTGACTAAAAAAGAAAGAAGCACAATTATCTCTATTCAAAGTTGACATGATGGGGTGGCTCAGCTGTTCAGCATCTGCCTTTGGCTCCGGATGTGACCCTGGAGTCTCAGGATCCTGGAGTCTTCCTTCATGGAGCCTGCTTCTCCCTCTGCCTGTGTCACTGCCTCTCTCTCTCTCTCTCTCTCTCTCGAATAAATAAATAAAATCTTTTTAAAAAAAAGTTGATATGATCTTGTCAAGAAAATACTAAGAAATATGCACAAAAAACTATTTGAATAAGCAAGTTCAATAAGGTTACAGGATACAGATACAAAAATCAATTGTATTTCTATACACCTGCATGAACAATCCAAAAATGAAGTTAAGAAAATAACTTCATTTATAATAACACTAAAAAGGATAAAATATCTAGGAATAAATTTTTACAAAAGAGGTACAAGACTTGTGTGCTGAAAACTTGTAAAATATTGTTGAAATTAAAGTTTCAAATAAATGGGAAGTCATCTGTGGTTATAGATCAGAACACTTACTATTGTTAAGATGGCAATACTCCCCAAATTGATCTACAGATTTCACATATTCCCTATCAGAATCCTGGCTCCCTTCTTGCAGAAATTGGTAAGCTGATCCTAAATGGATTTGGAAATTCAAGGGACTCAAAGCCAAAACAATCTTGAAAAAGAACAAAGTTAGAAGACTCACTGATTTAAAAACTTACTACACTTTCTAATATGTCTCAAGCAAGGGAAACAAAACCAAAAATAAACTATTGAGACTTCCTCAATATAAAAGTTTCTTCTCTTTTAAGATTGTATTTATTTATTCATGAGAGACACAGAAAGAGAGGCAGAGACATAGGCAGAGAGAGAAGTAGGCTCCTCATGGAAAGCCTGATGCAGGAATCGATCCCAGGATCCTGGGATCACACGTTGAGCCAAAGGCAGATGCTCAACCACTGAGCCACCCAGGTGTCCCAAAATAAAAAATTTCTGCACAGCAAAGGAACAATCAACAAAACTAAAAGGCAATGTAGGGAATGGGAGAAGATATTTGCAATTGACATGTCTGATAAAGAGTTAACATCCAAAATATACAAAGAACTTATAAAACAATGTCCCCAAAATGAATAATCCAGTTAAAAAAATGGGCAGAAGGCACGGAGAGACATTTTTCCAAGGATACACAAAGGGCAAACAGACACATAAAAAGATGCTCAACATCACTGATCATCAGGGAAATACAAATCAAAACTACAAGGAGATATCACCTCACACCTGTCAGAATGGCTAAAATCAACAACATAAGAAACAGGTGTCAGTGAGGATGTGGAAGAGGGGGAGCCCTCTTGCACTGTTGGTGGGAATGCAAACTGGAAAACAGTATGGAGGTTCCTCAAAAAGTTAAAAATAGAACTACCCTAAGATCCAGCAATTGCATTACTAGGTATTTACCCAAAGAAAACAAAATATACTAACTCAAAGGAATATATGCATCCCGGTGTTTATATCAGCATTATCTACAATAGCCAAATTACAGAGACAGCTCAAGTGTCCACTGACTAAAGGATGGATAAAGAATATGTGGTACACAGACACACAAACACACATACACACACACACACACACACACCACTAGAATATTACTCAGCCATAAAAAAGAATGAAAACTTGCCGTTTGCAACAACGTGGAGAGCTAGCTAGAGAGTATTATGCTAAGTGAAATAAGTCAGTCAGAGAAAGTAAAATGCCATATGATTTCATTCATATGTGGAATTTAAGAAACAAAACAAATGAGCAAAGGGGGAAGAAAAGAGAGAGGCAAACCAAGAACAATAGAGAACAAACCAATGGTTACTAGAGGGAAGGTGGGCAGGGAGATGAGTTTAAAAAGTGATGGGGATTAAGGAGTACATTGGTTGTGATGAGCACTAGGTATCGTATGGAAGTGCTGAATCACTGTATGGTACACCTGAAACTAACATTACACGGTATGTTAACTAACTGGAATTTGAATTTAAAAATTAAAAAAAGGGCAGCTCAGGAGGCTCAGCAGTTTAGTGCTGCCTTCAGCCCAGGGCCTGATCCTGGCGACCTGGGATTGAGTCCCACGTCAGGCTCCCTGCATGGAGCCTGCTTCTCCCTCTTCCTGTGTCTCTGCCTCTCTCTCTCTCTCTCTGTCTCTGTCTCATGAATAAATAAATAAAAAATTTTTAAATGAAACTTAAGAAAAACCCTACTACAAAGCTTCAGTAATATATACAGTACATAAGAATTGATATATAGATTGATGAAACTGAATTAAGAGTCCAACAAAAAATGCTTACATTTATGGTCAATTGATTTTCAACAAGAGTGCCAAGACAATTCAATGATAATAAAATTCACCAGATCATGCTGGGACAAATGGATATTCACATACTAAAGAATTAAGTTGAACTTCAATATCATACCACGTACAAATATTAATTCAAAGTTGATCAAAGACCTAAATGTATGAGTCAAAATTATAAAAATTTTAGAAGAAAACTGGTGTGTAGCTTCACAACCTTGGATTTGGTAATGATTATATATATATATATATATATATATATATATATATATATATATACACACACACACACACACACACACACACACACCCCTTGGGTTTGGCAATGATTTCATATATATATATATGTGTGTGTATGTGTGTATATACATGTATATGTATATATATATATATGTCACAAATGACAAAATAAAAAGATAAATCCATTGGACTTCATCAAAATTAAATACTTTTGCCTTCTCTTGAGCCAGTTCCATCCCTGCCTGCTTCACCATAGCTGACGTGGAGCACACCTTCATTGCCATCAAGCCAGTGTGCATGCAGCATGGTTTGGAGGGTGAGATTGTCAAGCTTTCAAGCAGAAGATACTCTACTTTGTGGCCATGAAGCTCCTTCAGGTCTCTGAGGAACTCTTGAAGCAGCACTACAATGGCCTGAAAGACTGTGTCCATTCTTCCCAGGGCTGGTGAAGTACATGAACTCAGGACTGGTGGTGACCATGGTCTGAGAGGGCTAAACGTGATAGAAATGGGGTAAGTGATGCTTGGGGAGATGAATCCAGCAGATTCTAACCCATGCACCATTCATGGGGACTTCTGCATTCACGTTAGCGGGAACATTAATAAGGGCAGTGATTCAGTAAAAAGTGCTGAGAGAAAAAATCAGCCTATGGTTTAAGTCTAAAGAATTGGTTGACTGCAAGTCTTGTGCTTTTGACTGGATCTATGAATAAGAGGCGGGCAAAGCATCACTCCTGGATTATGGAGTTCACCTCTCCACAGTCCGTGCATTAAAACTTCCTATCTGGAAAAAAAACAAAAAAACCACAAAACTTTCTGCCTGGAAATGTATCACCTTGGGTCCTCGCCTGGAATGAAGGACTTTTTCTCCCAGCTCCTGGAAATGTGGCAAGAAGACAGCGCTCAAGTGTCAGCCCTCTCTGGGGACTGCCTTTGATGATAAAAACTGCCTTTCCCAAAATCAGCTTCTTTAAAGGATAACCCACATTCAATGGCTAATCAAAAGTCATTGAATGCGACCCAAGTAAAGGCCCAACCCCCCACTCCAATTTGGGGCAACTCTGCGAACTATTTCATATCTACATCTCCTGTGGGATTGGTTTGAAGCCTTTTGCTGAGTCTACATCACAACTCAACATCTCCCTTTGTTCAATCCTGCTTCCTTTCCTTCCCTTTCCTGGGTGTTGGGACCACTTGCAAAACCTGAAGGGCATGAGCAGTAGATAGTAGAGGCCTAGGTCCCAAAAATCAGTGGGACCAAGTTTGTCTTTACATGATTTTTTCTTTCAATATTCCACCAGTGTGAGTTGTATACTTTTTCTTTCAATATTTTTTCTTTCAAAAAGTTGTCACTTTTTCTTTCAATATTCCACCAGTGTGAGTTGTATGCTGGTTCCTTTACCAGTGAATACATAAATTAAGCCAGTAACATTTACACTAGGAAGGCAACATTCCTTTTTCAAGGACTTTTTCCATCTACATCTTTCTTATCAGGGAAGGAAACGCTTTCTTTATTCTTTGGGAAAGAGTTCTTTCTTCTTTTTTCAAGGGGAATAAATAAACTCTTCAAACAGTTGTAGACTCAATGAGTTAGTATATGTGAAGGCACTTAGAGCAGTGCCCAGCATGTGTAAGTGCTATGCTTACCAAAATAAGAAATCAGAGTATTTCTGAAGAGCAGTTTCCTTTGCTATCCCAGAAGGACTCCCAGACTTAATGGTAAAGTTCTGCAGTTTCTCTCTGTGGGAGGAGAGTTGTCAGTTCTTTCATCATCCTTTGAAACACTTACCTGCATGTGTGGGAGAGACTCTCTCCCATTAATGTGTCAGAACACTCTCTGTGCTCTATGATAATGTGTATTGCATTCCTCTGTGATGGGACCTATTGCAACACCATCATGGATTTATGTGCCTTGTGATTCCTGAAAGGGGTGGATTACATACAGTACATGGTGTCTCTTAGGCCATGAAATCCACCGCCCCCCCCTTTGTTGTTGAGTCATACCTGGGAACTATTTCTCTTTTTTTTAATCATTTTTTAATTTAATTTTATTTTTTTAATAAATTAATTTTTATTGGTGTTCGATTTACCAACATACAGAATAACACCCAGTGCTCATCCCGTCAAGTGTCCCCTCAGTGCCCGTCACCCATTCACCCCCCCCCCGCCCTCCCCCCCTTCCACCACCCCTAGTTCATTTCCCAGAGTTAGAAGTCTTTATGTTCTGTCTCCCTTTCTGATATTTCCCACACATTTCTTCTCCCTTCCCTTATATTCCCCTTCACTATTATTCATATTCCCCAAATGAATGAGAACATACCCTGTTTGTCCTTCTCCGATAGACTTACTTCCCTCAGCATAATACCCTCCAGTTCCATCCACGTTGAAGCAAAAGGTGGGTATTCGTTGTTTCTAATGGCTGAGGAATATTCCATTGTATACATAGACCACATCTTCTTTATCCATTCGTCTTTCGATGGTCACCGAGGATCCTTCCACAGTTTGGCTATTGTGGACATGGCTGCTAGAAACATCGGGGTGCAGGTGTCCCGATGTTTCATTGCATCTGAATCTTTGGGGTAAATCCCTAACAGTGCAATTGCTGGGTCGTAGGGCAGGTCTATTTTTAACTCTTTGAGGAACCTCCACACAGTTTTCCAGAGTGGCTGCACCAGTTCACATTCCCACCAACAGTGCAAGAGGGTTCCCTTTTCTCCGCATCCTCTCCAACATTTGTGGTTTCCTGCTTTGCTAATTTTCCCCATTCTCACTGGTGTGAGGTGGTATCTCATTGTGGTTTTGATCTGTATTTCCCTGATGGCAAGTGATGCAGAGCATTTTCTCATGTGCATGTTGGCCATGTCTATGTCTTCCTCTGTGAGATTTCTCTTCATGTCTTTTGCCCATTTCATGATTGGATTGTTTGTTTCTTTGCTGTTGAGTTTAATAAGTTCTTTATAGATTTTGGAAACTAGCCCTTTATCTGATATGTTATTTGCAAATATCTTCTCCCATTCTGTAGGTTGTCTTTGAGTTTTGTTGACTGTATCCTTTGCTGTGCAAAAGCTTCTTATCTTGATGAAGTCACCAGGGAACTATTTCTTATATGTGCCCTGTTGAACACATTTTTGGAAACCCTGATCTCTTCAAGGTGACTATTTTAATTTAGAAAAATATTTTTCTCAAAGAACAGCAGGCTAGAAGTTCAACAGAGCCAGTTGGTGGCCATGACACTAATAGTCATAACTCCTCTTTTTGAGTACCTACTAGATGTCAAGTGTTGTCCTGGGAACTTTAAAAGCATCACCTCATTTAACTCTCTTAACAGTCCTTATAGAGATGGCCATTTTAAAGATAAGGAAGTTGAAGAACAAAAAGGTTAAATAGCTTGCCAAGGTCACACGGTGAGTAGTGGAGCCAAGATTCAAATCCAAGTCTGTTTGACTTGAAAGCCTATGAGTTTCTATTTCTGGTTCGAACATGGTGATATAAAGCATTTCTCTTCTCTTCACTGATATCAGCCAAAAGCAACAAAAAGACAGAAAAACAAAGACACAAATTCTTTTTCCTAGAAAGTAGGAGATAGCTGAAACCCCAGGTTTCCACTTTATTGGAAGGACTGCCCAAAGCAGTAAAGATTACTTAAGGGGGCATGTGGAAGCAAGCAGAAAAAAAAAAAAAAAACCTACAGCCAGGGGACCCAGTGGCTATGTGTCTCAGAAAGAGCTGGGTGCAACTCCTGAAATCGAGGGGCAAAACCTAACTCCCCTCATTCACAATATTGCGGCAAGTGTGCATTCGCTGGTACCAACAGCTTCCCTAGATCCTGTTTGGTGTTAAAAGACAGAGATGAGTCTTCCTAGGAACCAGAGACTGGCCATGTTTGCAAGAAACTGTCTCTGCAGTAGCACAAAAGAGTCCTTGGTTGTAAAAACTTCACTGCTGTTTATCTTGATTGGTTAGGGAGAAATAAACTCAACAAACTCAAAACCCCAAATCAGGGGTGCCTGGCTGGCACAGTCAGTTAAACATCGGACTCTTGGTTTCAGCCCAGGTTGTGATCTCAGGATCATGAGACTGGGAGCTCCAAGCTCAGCACAGAATCTGCTTAAGATTCTCTCCCCATCTCCCTCTGCCCCTCCCCTCCCTCTAAAATAAATAAATAAATCTTAAAAAATCAAGAAAAATTTCAAGTAGCCTGACACTTCCCCTTACAAACTTTCTCTAAAGAGCTCAAGAAAAAACTCATTTCCTGCAATGCTGAAGAATAGAAACCAGTGCAAGGAACTGTACGAAGATCCTCTAAGGACAAAAAAAAGTGGAAAAGTGCAAGAAACCAAATGGTAGACAAAGAATATGCATGGGAATAATGCGTCTATAAGCAGATAATAATTGTGATCAAGTATTCTATCATGAATCTCTAAAACGTAATGAAGCAACTGCCTCTATGAAACCAGAACATAAAGCAAACAATGCTACAGCTCAAGAAAAATATGGGGAGATGATAGGATGAAATGAAGTGGCAAAGCTCAGATGTCAGTGCCAGCCCAGAGACAAAGCTCATGCATTCATCTATGTACAGTACTAGTAGGAGCCAGAAAGGATGATAGAAAATGCAAACAGGGGAGGGTTTGCTTGTGACCAGAGTATGACTGGAGGGGATTATTTGGCGCTAGGTGAGTTTATCTCCAGAAATCCAAAGTGATCTGTTATGGTTTTTGGTCAGCTTAAGGGCTGATTCTAATGACAGCTTTCAATAGATATGTCTTCATGAAGCTCAAAGTTAAAAAAAAAATAGATTGTGCCAAAATCTCTCTTAGCTGTCAAATTGTTGCATGGGGAATTTAATTTGAAAGAATCGTAATGGAAAAAAAAAAAGAATCATGCCTAGTTCATCTGGCTGGCTCAGTCAGTAGAGCATGTAACTCTTGATCTTGGGTGCCATGAGTTCAAGCCCCATGTTGGGCATAGGTTACTTGGGAAAAAAATCATGCCAAAGAATGATTACTATAGGTAAATATTAAAGGACTTTTTAAATCCCTTTACACACATGTGATAGGTAGACAGACAGAGAGACATAGGTCTTACATATCCTGTAAACTAAATGCAAAGGCTAGGCCTTTCCTGACAGGGACTACAAATAGTGTTGCTTTTTCTTCTTGTTGCCTAATTATATCAGCTTAAGCCCTCATTTAGTTTCCTTTCAGGAAACCTAGTGTTAGTACACACCAAGTATCACAGAAATTGCTAGAAAAATTTACTTGCTTCCAAAATCCATCCCAGTTGTCCCATACCTCCTTAGTAATGATCAGGCCATCTCTGAGCCATCTTGGGCCACCAGTTGGTCTGCCAAATCCCTCCCCCCAGAGGTTCCTAAGTGTTCTCCCTCTGGTTGCTACTGCTTTCTCTTATACTGCTTCATTCCAATCTGGCACAGCCTCCTCCCTTGTTTCTACAGAGTACTAGCTGAAACCAGGCTGTGATGTTTAATAAAGATTTTCTGGAAGCTGGTGGTTAACACGAAGGAATTATAACATAGGCCGAGATTCTTCACAGGCCTTGAACCTTCCACATAACTCCCTTGTGGAGCACAGCTTTGCTTAAACCCTAGCCTACAATCACGTAGTGAGGCCACTGACCTTTACTTCTTTCCTGATCTCATGAGTGAGTCTTCTTTGCCAAGTGTATATCTTCTTTGCCAAGAATTCAGGTTCGAGTAGAGGAAGGAATTCCCCCACTCACACCTGTATAAAGCCCCCTTTCAGCAGCCTAGTCTTTTGTTCCAAGACCTAACTTTTCCCAGAATAATTGACAGCAGGAATATCTCATTCCCAACCAACAGGGCTAAACTTGCCCCAACTAGGTAAACAGTTTCTCACGAGGTGGAAACAATTCAATATTCTTTAGGATCACAGGCTAGCGCCAGGTCAGGCATAGCAAACCCAATCCAGTTTGTTTTTTATAATCTCCTTTCATTCAAGAGAACAACTGTCCAGCTATTTTCAGAGTCTTGTGTCCTGATCTCTTGTCTATTTGCACACCAATACACGTGCATCCCTTTACCAGAAATTAAAAGTAATATACTGTCTATCTCTTACACATTATCATTCAGGGCAGTTTAGCTCCTTGGAGACACACATATAAAGTCCATCCATTCTAGAAGATGACGTGGTAGCCAGTCTCTAAAGATAGGCCCCAAAGAACCACGCCTTCTGGCATTAAATACTTGTATAGTCCTCTCTAACAAGAAATCTGAGCTAGCCCTGTGACTCATGTATCCAATAGAATGTGCCAGAAATGGCCTTGTGTCAGATCTAGGTTGCACTTTTGGGAGCTCTGAGCCACCACGTAAGAAGTCAGGCTACACTACTGAAGAGACCACATAGAAGGAGAGGCCATGTACATAGAGGTCCCAGCCTTCTAGTCAAATCTGCTGCAGCTCCAGATATATGAATGACACCTTCTTGAAGGTTCCAGCCAGGTCACTACCCAACTGCAGCTGCTTGAGAGGCTCCAAACCACTATGTTTTTAGAGTGCATTGCTATACAACTCTAAATAATGGAAATATAGCCTGTTGTTCTACATGAAATTCAGAGGAAATAAAAGAATAGTTTACCCTAAAGGAGAATTCTCTACCCTTCATCTTTTATCTGCTTAAAGATATAAAATTGTATTTGTCTTCCTTTTGATATTTCAGATATGTTAGGCTTAGTTTATAAGGCTCAAGTCCAAAGTACCATTATCCTCTTATCCCCCTAGACATTGCGGGTGTAGCTCATAGCCTTCACAGAACAGTTTGGGCCTGAAATCAGGGTACAGTGAGCTCTCTCCCCTCCTTCCATGATTAACTCCAAGGGTCAGGGCCTTTCTCTATTACAGCAAATGAATTTAATTAAACCTGCTTATGAAAAAGCATGCCTTACATTAAGTTTTACAAGTATAAAAAAAGAAAGAGAAGCACACATGTATGAAATTTGAAAATATTAAGCTAGAGATGTAGGCATGAAATGAGATGTTAACATAGTAGAACAGAATGTATTGTACAACTAGATTGCTCTAATCTGACCTTACAACATGGCGTTTAGTAGAAGTACATCTTGACCACTGCCTAAGGGAATCATTACTGAGGCAATAGTTTTATCAGGTGCTATCTTACCTCAAATATATTCTTGCAACATAGAACGAGCAGATAGTATTTGATCACCACTTACCCAAATAACCAATTCCCAATTCCCCAAAAACAATAGCAAGGGTACAGGCTGATAAATTGTTTTCTGCCAGTTAGCAACCTCTCGTCAATCCACAGTTGACTTATCTTGGTTTTCATAATGGCCTTCTACTCTTACCCCACAATTCACAAGGTCTTAGAAAGACAATTTCTATTTATTCAATCATCCATTCGTTCAACAAATATTCAGTGAGTACTTACTGTACAATAGGTACTCTTCAAAACATTAAAAACAGGGTAAAAACTCAATTCTAGCTTCCTTACCACTGCGACAGCAATTATAGAACATTCTATAGGTTCACAAAGTATATTCCAACACCTTATCTCCTCTGGCACATTAAACTGGTCACCAAACAAACCTCTTGGAGAAGATGAGGCTAATTCCATCCACTTATCTCTAGGTTGGTAGGATTTGTTTTCATAACTTCAGCACCACTTAACAAGAACTGTTGTGGGACACCTGGGTGACTCAGTGGTTGAGCGGCTGCCTCCGGCCCAGGGTGTGATCCTGGAGACCAGGGATCGAGTCCCGCATCGGGCTCCCTGCATGGAGCCTGCTTCTCCCTCTGCCTATGTCTCTGCCTGCCTCTCTCTGTGTATCTCTCATGAATAAATAAATAAAATCTTTAAAAAAAAAAAGAACTGTTGTGTCCCTGAATTATTCCAAACATAAATAATGATAATGACATCTCTGCGGAGAGAGACCTAATAGCAATTTCTTATCGACAAGTGGTCATAAACGTAGGTGATGATGCCATTGCAAAAATCACCATTTATAAATAATACAATGCACTGAAAAACTAAATGCACCTCTGAATAACAGAAATGATGTAAGCTGATATAGAAAAATAAATGGACAATGTGCTATGATAATAAGTGTTTTATAAATATCTCCTTACATCACTAAACTTGGGTGGAAAATTAGGGGGAAGAAGCTGTATTCACATGTGTTTTTCTCTGGTTCCTGAGTACTTCTCAGAATTTTCCTCAAAAGGTGGTCAGTTTTGTACTATAGGCCTTAGGACAATGTTCAGATTTCTTTAGGTGGACTTGCTAAATTATTAAATAAGCTCAGACAAATGATATTACTAAATATTTTATCAGTACCAATAAAAGCGTTTTGAACACACTGCAATATTTTCTAAAAATAGGTGAGTTCTAGAAGCTTCAGGGCTCAAAAAAACAAATATTCAAAGAGTAGTGCAGATTTCTCATATTTAAAATGTGGGTGTAAGATTCGTATTTGCGAAAATTTGATTGTCTCTTCCAATATGTGAAAAATAATTTAAACACATTGGATATGGGTGGCTGAATGTTAGTGGTCATTTAAAACAAGTTTCTCAGAGGCCATATCTAGAGGTCAAGAAATTTTAAATCTAGTTTTATTTTTCAGACCAGAGTGAAATTAACAAATGTTGAAAGCTATTAATTTTACAGATGATAGGGGATCCCTGGGTGGCGCAGCGGTTTGGCGCCTGCCTTTGGCCCAGGGCGCGATCCTGGAGACCCGGGATTGAATCCCACGTCAGGCTCCTGGTGCATGGAGCCTGCTTCTCCCTCTGCCTATGTCTCTGCCTCTCTCTCTCTCTCTCTCTCTGTATGACTATCATAAATAAATTTTAAAAATTTTTTTAAAAAATTTACAGATGATAGAGAGGCCCCTGGGTGGGTCAGTCCATTAAGTGGTAGCCTTCAGCTCAGGTCATGGTCCCAGGGTCATGGGATCAAGCCCCAAGTCGGGATGGCCACTCAGAGGGCAGCCTCAGCCTTCTTCTCCCTCTCCCTCTGCCATTCCCTCCTGAGAGAAGTGCCCTCTCATTTTCTCTCAAATAAGTAAAATCTTTTTTAAAAAATTTATAGATGATGGAAAAATGAGGAGAAAGAAAATAAGAATGCCCTGTTTCCCTAGGACTTAAAAGAATCCTACAGACATAACTTCATTCATCTAAGAAAACAACTCTGCTAATTATATTACATGTAATTATATTATTATCTATAATAAGATAATCTCATAGTTGCTTGTTTTATAGAAAGAGAATTCAAGCCTTTGGAAGAAGAATTGTGCAAAAGTGGAAAAACCAGAAAGAAACCCCCAGATCTTCTCTTCGGCTCAGACTATACCCTTCTTGTAATTTGAGGTGTATTTTCATCCTGATCTAACTGGCTCAGTGGATTATGAACCCCTCCGTAGCGGGAATGTATCTCCTTCATGTCCCCATGTGTCTCTTTCATGTCTCCCCTACCCCTCTTCCTGTCTCTGCTCACTTCGATTCTTTTCCTCTCTAGTAACTTCTCAGTCTTTTTGTAGGCTTCTCTTTGACCAGAGACCTCCTAAGCCTTGTTGGTATTGGTCCTTCCTTGGCCCTTTGTCAAGTCCTGGCCATTAGCCCCTGATATCTTTCTCATATCCACATTTGCTTCTCCATTCCTACCGTTGTTGCCTTCTTTTTTTCAAGTTTTCATCATTTCTTTTATGGACAAGACACCAGCCTCCTTTACTGGTCTCCCTGACTCCAGACACATTTCCTGGCCACCCATCCACCACAATGCCCCCAAAGCAGCTCTATATACATCAATCCTTTGTTCACCTTCAGTGGATTCACATCCAGAACAATAGAATTGGCTCCCTTTCTATGTAAACAGTCTTATCCTACACCAATTTCATACTTTTTAAAAATCCTTTGTTGTTGCGTTTTATGCTCTAGAAATAACAAACTCTGTAAACTTCAAATATGCTAGGCCTCCCTGCCTTTCTATGTTCTGTTTCTCTGCTCTACCCTTACGTCTAGCTGGCAATGCCTATAAGCCCCTCAAACCCTGCTTCAAGCATTCCCTTCTCTGTGAAAGCCTTCCCTGACTCCCCAAGGCAGGTTTTGTCCTTCCTCCTCCACATCCATCACATCCATATACAACTCTTTGAGCACTGACAACATAGACTGTGAGGCAGGATCATATTTTAATGAACTGGAAAAACTCAATCTTCCCCTCCTGTGTGTCTCCTTTACTACTACTATAAAATAATTCACCTCTGGTCACCAAATGTGTAGGTTTATCCCCACACCAAGCAATTCTCTGTAACAGAGTGGAGTTCCCTACAATTCATTTTTTAAAGATTTTTTTAAAATAAATTTTAAGTAATCTCTACACCCAACGTGGGGCTTGAACTCACAACCTCCCTGAGATAAAGAGTTGCAGGTTCTACTGATTGAGCCAGCCAGGCACCTTGACCCCTACAATCTTTTTTTTTAATATTTTTATTTATTTATTTATTAGAGAGAGAGAGAGAGAGAGAGGCAGAAGCAGGCTCTATACAGGGAGCCCGACGTGGGACTCAGTCCCGGGCCTCCAGGATCATGCCCTGGGCTGAAGGCAGTGCAAAACCACTGAGCTACCCGGGCTGCCCTGACCCCTACAATCTAATTCAATTCTACCTGTATCTACCTGGAGTTAGTGTCGGATCCCACAGGTTACGGGCTCAGTCCTATAAGACTGCTCCCCCCTGCTTCAGATGCCAAACACAAGTAGTAGGTCTCCTACAACCAAGTAGTAGTTGCCCTATAATGTCTGCCTGATTTGGCTACAAATAGAAGGTTCCACAACCCCTTCCTCAGGTTCAATTGATTTGCTAGAACAGCTCACAGAACTCAGGGATACATTTACTTAGGTTCATCAGTTTATTAAAGGATATGATAAAGGATACAGATGAATAGGCAGATGAAGAGATACATAGGGTGAGGTCTAGGAGGGTCTGAATCCAGGAGCTTCTGTCCCTGTGGAGTTGGAGTGCATCAGCCTTCCTATGTCTGGATGTGTTTGCCAACCTGGAAGCTCATCAAATTCTGTGCCCTTGGGATTTTTATAGAGGCTTCATTGTGTAGGCATGATTGATCATTAATTCCATTTTCAGCCCTTTTCCCTTCTTAAAAGAATGGGGGCTGGGGCTGAAAATTCCAAGTTTCTAATTGTGGTTTGGTCTTTTGAACCATCAGCCCCCATCCAGGAGCCATCCTGGAGCACATTCAGAATCGCCTCATTAGAAAAAAGACACTCTTTTCACTTAGGAAAATGCAAAGGTTTTGGGAGCACTGTGCCTGGAGCCAGGGCAGACACCAGTATATTTTTTTATTATCTCACATATATTAAATTATATAATTTTTTACTTTGATATCAAGGTATAACTTGCAGATAGGAAAGTGCACAAATCTTAAAGTGTGCAGCTCAATGGATTTTAGTATGTGCACTACAGCAGCACCACTGTCCAGAACGAATACAAACTCTCTTATGCCCCCTCTAAAACAGGTAATGACCCGTAAAGGTCATTAATTGTTGCCACAGATTAGTTTTGCCTGCTTTTGAACTTCATATAAATGGAATCATATACAATAATATCTTTTTATGTCTGACTCCTTTTTTTAACACTATTATCTTTAAGTTTTATCTATGTTATTACATACAGATGTAAATTTAATTGCTGAGTAGTATTCCACTATGAGACTACCATAATTTATCAGTTCTTCTGTAGATAGGCATCAGGATTTTTCCAGGGGGGGTTGTTGTTGCTGTTGTTGTATTAACTATTATGAATAATACTACTGTGAAAACTCTTGCACTATCTTTTGGTGAATCTAAAGACTCAGTTGATACAGACCCAAGAGTGGAATTGCTGGTTCATGAAATATGCCTATTTCAGATCTAATAGAAAGTAAGCAGGTTTCCAATTTATACTCCTGAAGGCAGTATAGACAGATGGATAATCATCTATCCATCTGATGGCTAGGATTCCACATCCTCAGCAACTTAGTATTGTCAGTCTTTTTAATTTTAGCTCTTCTAGCGGAGGTATTAGTGGATTTCACTGTGATTATCTGGAATTTTCTGTTTCTAGGATCTCCTGTCACCTCCACCCATCTCTCATTTGGGCAGTAGTGAGAATATTCTGTATTCAGTGCCCTCAACATAGGCTTTGTAGAGTAGAAATGCAGACATGAAAAGACAGAATTGATTCCTAGCTTTTCAGTTTAAAAATAGACTAAGAAACTCGTGCTAGAGGACGTAGCTGGAGAGAAAATATATTTAGTCCCCAAAGCCTTTCCTTGGAGCATCAGTATCTGGATTTTGAGTACCAAGGGCTAAAATCTCAAAGAATTTAGGGAAGTAAGTATTTCTCATCAATAAATTTGAGAGAATGCATGCTTGTAAAACACTGGGCTTTTCTCACTCTAAAGTTGGTGAAGATCTTTGGAGCAGAAGTGAAGATCAAGAACAAATCTGATGAATGTCCTGCTCTGGACCAAGTCTGAGGATGGAGTGAGGAGAAATGATGGAACCTCTATCTTGGTTGAGGTCTACCAAAGGAGAGGAAACTTGTCCCTAAACACCAGTTTCATAGGACCTGCCTGCACCCAGCATGCAATGGGCACAGAGTATAAATGACTTGAAGGTGCAATGAGACGGCCCCACTGACATTCCCAGAGCCATAGAGTCAGTTGAACAAGAGTCAAACATCCCATGGTCTGAAAGAGATGTGAAGGTAACTGAGAGAGCAGATGAGCCTGAGGAAATCTTATGATTACAAAGAAAAAACAGCAGTGGATAATTGCCTGGACCTTCTGATCAATGATCTGATGAGAAAATAAAGTCACCTTGGAGATTCCAGTGGGAAAGAAGTCATTTTTGCCCCAAAGCCTGAAGACAGGGCTGGTTTAGTGCAGGTGGATTATACCTTTGTCTACATGATGTGATTTTAGGGACTCAAGCAGCCCCCTTCCTTCCCATCTGCTCCTGTTGGGTGATGCCTTCTATTCAGTGGTCAGTACTCTGTTGCTTTAATTTGAGATTTTGATCCCTGCTAAAATGGAGACACACTTGGGAGATATAATACTTTGAATTGCTATCAATGCTTAGAGTGACCAAAAGAGTTGAGGAAATTTTTAAATAAGAGGTAGTAAGGTGGAGAAGAAGAAAATAACAGGTACCTAGAGATCGAGAAAGGGGCTCCAGGAGTACAGAAAGGAGACAGAATGGAAAAACCTGGGATGCAGATTATGGCCTTTGCAGTTCTGCCTTTGACCTACTGTGCCTCTGCAAGAATAGAATTTGATTCTGGATCTGGGAAGACTGGAGAAAGAGAACAGAAATGACTGCCGCTCCCCATCTCCCTTTCTCACAGTAGTCATTGGCACTCTAGGAATTGCCCTGGATGGCTTGGCAGTAGTTTTCTTAGATTAGTTGATGCTTCTTTTATTTTTTCTAAATTTATTTATTTAAGAAATCTCTAGGGATCCCTGGGTGGCGCAGCGGTTTGGCGCCTGCCTTTGGCCCAGGGCGCGATCCTGGAGACCCGGGATCGAATCCCACTTCGGGCTCCCGGTGCATGGAGCCTGCTTCTCCCTCTGCCTGTGTCTTTGCCTCTCTCTCTCTCACTGTGTGCCTATCATAAATAAAAAAAAAAAAAAAAGAAATCTCTACATCCAGTGTGGGGTTCAAACTTGAGGCCCCAATGTCAAGAGTCACATGCTTCTCTGACTGAGCCAGCCAGGTGCCCCTACTTGGTGCTTTTCTAAGGAAGAAGAGAACTGAGTTTGACTACAGTAGAAGTTACCCTTGGGACATGTGCCAACTCGCCAAATTATTTCCTGGGCTTGGGATGCAGAGAACTATGTAATTATGAGACTGTGATACATATAAGTTGGCTTAAAGAAATTAGATACATACACCCAATTGCCAAGAGCAATGAGAAAAGACAGATTTGTTGAAGTCAAATGGATTTTGTGGAGGCAAGCAACTTAGAGGCCTGGGTCTTCTGATAAGAAGATATTGCTGAACTAAATCCAATTATTGCAAGAAGTAGCTTTCACCAAAGCAAAGAAATAGTGATGGCTCTGACAAGGCTGTGACAGGCAGGATCTGAAGGTGTGTCCCAGAATTTCCTGAAAGGATTGACTGCCAGAGCAGTCCATTGTTCTCATGTAGTTGGGTCTTCTCAAATGGGGTGAAGAGGATCTGTTTCTCCAAGGTCATCGCAGCTGTGCGTCTGTCCAGCTATTGAACAAGTTATGTACCTGCTTGGTGTAGCTTAGAAACAGGTGTGTAGTCATTGATTGTAAATTAAGCGTCTTTGGAAACTCGGGACCTCAAAATGAAATGGAGTCAGGAAAAAGATTCAAGAGATGTAACTTTCTACTTTTACTTCTTCTTTGATCTTCACCCTTTCTACCAATGGCTCTGCCAACTGCTCAGCCTCTTGGTTAGCATGGAAAAGTAGCTCTTGCTAGGAGCCAAGGAAATCCTTAGAGTCTTCATCACCAGGTTATCTCAACATAAAGTTAGCAGAACTTTGGTGCTAGAGCTCGAAAGGCAATAATATGCCTCCCAGAGATTCCCCTTGGCAATTTTCACAGGGAGAGAAACTGCACTGGGGTACGATGTCCCTTCACTGTGCCTGAGAGACAACTTCAGGTGCAAAAATAAAGAAATGCATAAGAATAAATTCACACTAATGTCAAAACTGAAAAAATATTGAAAAAAAATCAAAAGTCATTTGCAATGCTGAAATTAGTATCTTAAAATCAGGATAATGGAAATATCAGCAGTTTCCCCCAAAGATCACTGTCTTAGGGTTCTCCAGAGAAACAAAACCAATAAGACAGATAGTGATATGGATTTGTGGACGTTTCTTATGAGGAATTGGCTCACATGATTGTGGAGGCTGAGAAGTCCCATCTGCTATCTGTAAGCTGGAAACTGGGAGCCAGTGGCATAATTTAGCTAGCGTGCAAAGGCCTAGAACCAGGGGAGATGATGATGTAAAACCTAGTCTATGGACAGGAGGTGAAATGAGATGTCCCAGCTTAATCAGTGAGGCAGAAAAAATAAAAAGTAAATTCCTCCTTCCTCTACCTTTTGTCCGACTCAGGCCCTCAATGAATTGGATGATGCTCACCCACAATGGGGAGAGCAATTTGCTGAAGTCAATGAATTCAACTGCTAATCTCATCCAGAAACACCCAGACACACCCAGAAATAGATTTAATCTCGGCAACCCATGACCAGTTGAGTAGACACATAACATAAAATGAACCCTCACAATCACAATCTTTAAATGTGTCATACACATGTATATATTTAATGCATGAGAATTTTTCCTATGGTTTTGGTTTTTTGTTGTTTTGTTTTAGTTTAGCACCTTGAAACGTTCAGCTGTTTCCTCCTTCATGTGGGTTTACATGGTAGCTTTCAAAAGGTATTTCTCAAAAGTTTATTATCTTTATATTTGGGGGATCCCTGGGTGGCTCAGTGGTTGAACATCTGTCTTCAGCTCAGGTCGTGATCCTGGGGTGCCGGGATCAAGTCCCACATTGGGCTCCCTGCATGGAGCCTGCTTCTCCCTCTGCCTGTGTCTCCGCCTCTCTGTGTCTCTCATGAATAAGTAAATAAATAAATCTTAAAAAAATTTTTTTGGATTTAACTTAGAAACAGTTTCATTTAAACAACATGCTGGGGATATTTTTCAGTGTAGGCAAGCTGGCCTTGTAAGGAAGGTAGAAAGCAAGTAAAATGTGAAGGGAAGTCCCCCTTCACCCTCATTTATAGTTCATGTTCACAAATTGTCCATCCTACCACTTCCCTATTCTTCCCTTGCCCTTCTAAAATTATCTCAAGATCTGACCATGTTCCCTCTAGGATGAAAGCACATTTATAGTGAATGTCTTTTGTGGTCACTTTTTATGATCTCCGCTCCTAAGGAAGTGAATGCAGATGGAATGAAGTTGAGTCAGCTTCCTTTCTCCAGACTTCCTGCTTCCTTGCATCTGTCCCTCGCATAGGGACCCCTGAGACCAGGAAATCTTAGCCAGTCCCTTCTTCATTCCTACAGAAGGAGCTACATGGCTATCCACAGCCATTTCCCCCTTCTTCCTGGCTAATAAACTTTTATTTTACTGCAAACATCAGTATGTTCAGGTCAGCAAATAGGATCAGTTACTTTCCCCAGCCTCTCAGGTGGACAGATGGGAGTGGGTGAGCGGCAAAGTTTTGGCTGGCGAGCTGGAAGCAGAAGTCAAGTAGGGTATCTACAAAGCTCATCGAACAGGGGGCAGGGCTCACCCGGCAGACCACTTCATATTTTCCCCTTTCCTGCTTGTGTATGTTTTTTTTTTAATATTTTATTTATTCATGAGAGACGAAGAGAGAGGCAGAGACACAGGCAGAGGGAGAAGCAGGCTCCATGCAGGGAGCTTGATGTGGGACTCGATCCTGGGTACCCAGGGTCATGCACTGAGCCAAAGACAAAGAGCCAAAGGCTAAGTCACCCAGGTGTCCCCTGCTTGTGTATGTTAAGCACAAACACACAACACACTACCCGTGCATCGAGGATATATGTGTGTTCAGGAGCACATCTCAATCACACCAGAGTGGGAAGCCTGCAATCAAGCATAGGAAATGGCTGGTGCAAGTGGGGAAAAGCAAATTTTTAAAAGAGAAGGGCCCTGCATAGGCCACTGATGAGAATGTATTCTGAGATTGGTGTTTGTTCAACTCAACCTTGCACCTGGTATCTTGAATACAAGGGGAGGGGGTGGAGGAGGAAGACAAAAAAATAAAGAGCCATTGCACAAAGTTATTGTCAATGGCCTTATGAAATTCTGCAGTGTGACACATGGAAAACATTCACCTGGCATCATCAAGTCACTCGGGAGACCATGACGACTCCACTAGCCTCCAATCTTAGTCTTACAGAGTCTGACTTCACACCTGGGAGCTCTCAAATGTCCAGCCATATGGCAGCCAGGGCTCTGTGGGTGACCAAGGCGAATTCTCTGCTTGTAGTACCTGTCCCTGCAGATGTGAACAGGAACTCTGGGGTTCAAATCCAAACACTGCATTCCCTTTCAGGATACTCTGTCCTGGGTTTGGGCACCTACCCAGCTTCAGGCCCTTGATCACAGTCTTTACACAGCTGTCCCTTTGAGGACTCAACAGACCTAACTTCCTGTTTGGGTTCTGTCCTCCCTGGGGGAAACTGCTGGCTGGCTTCTTCCTCTAAGCAGAGGTGAATAAACTTAAATGTTAAGTAAAATCTTTGAGTTGTGAAAGAGGTTTTTGACTTGAGAACCTTGCGGTGGAAGCCCAAGGAGGTGTGTGTAGGCTGTCATAACCCACCATGAGCCATGCCTCCTCTTTTTGACTCCTTTTTTTTTTTTATTCAACTAATTAACATATAGTGTATTATTGGTTTCAGAGGTAGAGGTCAGTGATTCATCAGTCTTATATAACACCCAGTACGCATTACATCATGTGCCCTTCTTTTTTTTTTTTTTAAGATTTATTTATTCATGAGAGACACAGAGAGAGAGAGGCAGAGACACAGGCAGAGGGAGAAGCAGGCTCCCTACAGGGAGCCCTACGTGGGACTCGATCCCGGGTCTCCAGGATCAGGCCCTGGGCTGAAGGCAGCGCTAAACCGCTGAGCCACCTGGGCTGCCCCTCGTGTGCCCTTCTTAATGCCTGTCACCCAGGTAGCCCCATCGGCCCCTCCTTCCCTCCATCAACCCTCAGTTTATTTCCTATGACTGAGTCTCTATGGTTTGTCCCCCTCTCTGTTTTGTTCTCCCCCCCTCCCCTGTGCTCCTGTTTTGTTTCTTAAATTCCACATATGAGTGAGATCATATGATCATTGTCTTTCTCTGGTTGTTATTTCACTTAGGATAATACCAGTTCCATCCAGTTCCATCCACATCATTGCAAATGGCAAGATTTCATTTTTTGATAACTGAGTATTACTCTACTGTGTGTGTGTGTGTGTGTGTGTATATATATATATTATATAAAGAAAATGTGGTATATATATATATATTCTTCTTTATTCATCTGTTGATGGGCATCTGGGCTCTTCATAGTTTGGCTATTGTGGGCCATTGTTGCTACAAACATTGGAATGCAGGTGTACCTTTGGATCACCACATTTGTATCTTTGGGAGAAATACCTACCCTCTGCTTTACTCTTGATGGCTCTGTGACCTGCTTTTACCAATAGAATGAGCCAGAAGTGATGTTGGGCCAATTTGAGGCCTAGAACTTAAGAAAGCCTCGAAGCCTCCACTTTCTTATTTCATACTCTGGGAGAAACCTGCTGCCATATAGGAAGGCTGACCACCCTGAGACCACCACACTGTGAGGAAGTCCACAGGAACTTTTAGGGTGGTTTATTATCTAACACTAGAATTACCAAAAACAAAGAGCTACTCTACCCCGTACTCTCCCCATACTATATTTAGGATTTAAAAATAGAAAAATGTAGAAATAGGCAGCCCTGGTGGCGCAGCGGTTTGGCACCGCCTGCAGCCTGGGGTGTGATCCTGGAGACCCGGGATCGAGTCCCACGTCGGGCTCCCTGTGTGGAGCCTGCTTCTCCCTCTCCCTCTGCCTGTGTCTCTGCCTCTCTCTCTGTGTCTATGAATAAATAAATAAAAATCTTTAAAAAAAAAAAAAGAAAAAGAAAAATGTAGAAATAGAAAGATTTGGGGGGAATGATAGTATTTCTTCACACCGGGAGGGTGGTCTTTTGGCAGATGATCTTCCAACAAAGCTTAAGAGCAGTGTGTGTTTGTGCAGAATTTTGTGTGACTCCTAACTTCATCTCACAGCATGTCTCTTCCTTTGTCTCCTCCTCTCCCTTCACTGCCTCCCATCCTCTGGATTTGCCTTATGCTTCTCCCATATCTGTGGGTTTGCCTGCGTGTACCATCTGTGTGTGATGGCTCCTGCCTTCATCTCTGGGTATCAAAGTCCCCCCAGTTGTTCCAGACCATCGTGAATTAGAACAACTCTGTGGAGTTTCCCATGAATGCTACAGCCCCCATGAGGGCCCCTCCTCTCCTCTCACCTCCATTCCCAAAGCATTTCTAGAATAGAAAACTCATTTAGCCATTAGCCATTTTGTAACATCATTTCCCTTATTGTCTTGAAATGATATGTAATGTACTTAGATTTAACTTTACATTAGTTTATTTCCTGCTCCCTGAATGAGATTGTAGCTTATCAGGCACAGGAACACATGTGTGTCCCCTCACTAGAAAGTCAATAAATGTCTATTGATTTCTACTGTACTTTCCAGTTATCACCAGTCCAAAGGACCCAATAATTATATTTTCTTTCTTTCTTTTTGTATAAAGTCTGAAATAGTGCTTTTGCAACATGAATTTTTTAATTTATTTTTTTATTGAGGTACAATTGACATAAAACCTTATATTAGTTTTGGATTTCTTTTTTAAATCTTTCATTTCCTATCAAAAGGGTTGTAATGATTTTAAATATTTGTCCAAGACTGAGAGGGTTCCTGAGAAGTGGAACCTTCTGTTTTAAAACTGATATCAGGGGGGCACCTGGGTGACTCAGTCGGTTGGGCATCTGACTCTTGATTTCAGCTCAGGTTGTGATCTCAGGGTCGTGGGATCAAACCCTGCATTGGACTCTGCACTCAGGGCAGTCTGCTTGTCCCTCTCCTGCTCCTCCCTGTGTTCATGTGCTCACTGTCTCTCAAATAAATAAATAAAATCTATAAAACATAAATAAAAGTGATGTCAAGGAGCAAGAATTTCTGTCCCCTTTAAGGGTCCTTCTAGCCAGACTAAGACTAAAATTGACATGAGGGAGATTAACAGGAGAAAATCAAATTTAGTAGCATACATTCAGGGAATCCACACACACAGAAGTTCCAAAGACAGACAAAAAGGTTATTCTGAACTAAGGGGAAGGAGGTGAGGGTTTGGGACTTCAAAGGGAAGGAATGCATTTCACAGGGCAGTTAGAAGAAGAGCAGATGTTTGGTAATGAGATGTTTGTCCTGCCATACAGTTGGATCACTCAGATAAAACTTATCCCTGCTGATAACCCTTATTCTGGGAAGACTCCCAACTTAGATTCTTCTATGTAGTTAAGGGAAGGGCAAAACTGTCTTTTGAGCCCGTAGGGTCTCTATTGCCTTCAACTCAAAATAACCTTCATGCCAAAGTGGCTCATCTTGGGGTGGCCCGCCTTCAACCCCTATACAGGGAACGTCTTGGGCAAACTGGCGTAAGTTGGCCACCCTAATTCTGCAGGTTATTGCCACATCTGGTTCACACGGTGCCCCACCCAGGGTTCCGACTGCAGAAACTGCAGAACAGCTGCCCAATCCTGTTTTCACATAAATTGCACCTGTGCCCTGTAAAGTTCAAGCAGGTGGTCTCTCCCAAACAAGTTTCACTCTCATTTAAATTTGATAGAAAGGTTTTTGAAAACCATTTGTGGTAATTATACATTAGCATAATGGAGGTTGTTGTCATGGTAGCAGCTATAAAAAGGAAGGATAAAAACTTGCTGGGTTTTCTCCACTGTGATTCTACAGAAGGAAGCTATATGTAACAAACACATGCTGTCCAGACCCCAGTTTACTGTAGTCCCTCACGCAGCAAAGAAAGTTCAGCACTTCACTATATGTCTTTATAGCATTTATTACATATATTATAACTTGCTTCTTTACCTGCCATTACTGTGAGCTTCTCAAAGACAAAGACTGGTGTGTTTATTTGACAACATTTATAAAACGCATATGATGTGCCAGATTGTGTTCACTGCTCTTTATTAATGTTAACTCATTTAATTCTGACATCTCTCTTATTAGATAGATGCAATTTTTATTCCCATTTTATAGATGGGGAAACTGAGGCACTAAGTAGCTAAGTAACTTGCCAAGCTAATAAGTGACAGAGTTGGAATTTGAATTCAGGGAGGAAAAGAGTTCCCAAGACAAAGCTCTTGGCTCCTGGTGACAAGGTTCTTTCCTTTCCTTTACACCATGGCCCTCCTCCCCCAGGTGCATGTGATGTCTCTGAAGGGGCTGGAGGCCAAGGTGGCCAAACCAGCCCACCAGAACACTGCTCCGTTGGGACAGTCTCAAGTCCCCATGCTCAGTCCAGCCAGTTCTATGAGAAGGTCCTACTGCCCCTCCTTTCAGGCCTTTCTTTGAGGGTCACAGTCCCTACCAGTTTCTACATGTCTGAACTGTGACTCTGGACTGGGGTGCACGCCCTTCCCATAGGATTTCTGGACCCCATGTGAAGCAAGGGATATGTTTGGACCTCTGTGTTAGTCAGTATCCTTGAGCATGACAGAATGGTTTCAAAGCTCTCCGAATATTTTCTAATGGTTGGGAAACTGACCTATCTAAACTTCACAGCAGTCTTGTAGAATGGTGGAAGGTATAGGGTGTAGAGTTGTGTTGCCTAATCCCACATGCTAGCCTTAACTCACTTGACCTAAATGATGTGTCAGATATATTCATCCATTCATCTGTCCCTCCATACAAAAATGCACATAGACACATGCATATCCAGGTGCTTTAAATCCTTTCTGGAATAGGCAAAAAAAAAAAAAAAGCCAGGATTTTAAAATATGGATATGTATAGATGTGTCAGAGTATGAAAAAGAATCCCAAATACTATAAAATATTACTTAAAATATGATTTTATATGCTGTAGAATATGACTACACATCACTAAGGAATAAATGAAACTTTAATTAGCCAAAGGGAGGGTAAATATTCCCACCTTGATCCAATACAGACTCCGCACCGGCCCTCCCATTTTCTATCACCTCAGTCTATACTTTTTTTAGTACTACAGTGACTAGATCAATCCTTTTTTTTGAAGGAACAATTCAAGACTTTTCTGCTCACCACTGAAAACTGTGTCTCTCTGCAATAGGTCAAAGGTCAGACCAAGAACAGAAATGGCTATACCTTCACAGCGCTACCTCCTGCTAATATTAGGCCCTTATTCACTTTCAAGGTGCTTTATGTAATGAGCCAGTTGCAGCTGCCACTCTCTTAAAAGGATTTCTCGCTTTCTGTATGACTCTTCCTTTGCTTCTCTATAATGGGGATCATGGGGACCAACTTTTGGGCAGGAGGACAAGAAACTCAAGGCAGTTCTTCAAGCAACACTGAACTACCTGGAAAGTCTCCCCCAGTGTACAGGAGACATTTACTTGTTATTTTCTGGACGACACTATCAAACTCCCCTTAGCAGTAGCTGTTTAACATTTCCTATTTAACAATTTCGGGCCCATTGTGTGTGGTCTTCACTTGGCTTAGAGATAGGTGAATTTCTGTGCACAAGACTTGATGAATGAGCTATTTAGAGATGAACAGTCATCCATTTGGGAAGGCCTAAAAATATTCCACTATTGTAAAGTGTGTGTTTCTGAAAGTATTATGTTGTAGATCAGTCACCCTGATTTCTTATTTCTGCTATTAAACGGTATCAGGCAAAGAGCCTGGGGTGAAATTGTGATGTAGAACAAGCTTGGCCTTAGTAGCTACTCTCATGCCCTTATTATTCACAGTTTCCTGGTTTCTAGAACTCTGACCAAGGGGATATTATATTAGCAACTCATTCGGATCACACTGCTGAGATAGGGATGCCAAATAGGCTTCAACTCCTGTGCCAACTTTGATTAGCCTGTAGAGGCTGCCAGCAGCACTGTGTTAAGGATTCTAACTCCAGACTCCATGAGAAAGCATGCTGTGATGGATTACTAACATCCCCCATATTGGGAGCGTGCCACAAAACTTGCCTAGAACTTGCCATCCTGGCATTAAGAATTTAACATATTGCTGTGGGATATTTGCATGTTAGAAGAAGAATGTGAAAGAGACAACACTTTATTAAAACACTGAAGATAAATGGAGGTTCAGACATTTGCAGAAGGCCGATGGGAAAAAATAGCTGGGGGAAGCCATAGAAAGAGAGCAGAAGAAACCGAAAGGAAGATCTGTCCTAAAAGAGACACTCAGGGGCAACTGGGTGGCTCAGTCAGTGAAGCATCTGACTCTTGGTTTCAGCTCAGGTCATGATCTCAGGGTCAGGAGATGGAATGCTGGATCCTGCAGGCTCTGAGCTCGGCAGGGAGTCTGCTTGAGATTCCCTCCCTCTGCCCCTCCCCCTGCTCATGCTCATTCTCTCTCTCAAATAAATAAATCTTTACCAAAAAACAAAAAAACAAAAACAAAACAAAACAAAAAGCCAGCCAAAGGAAAAAACAAAAGAGAGACTCAGTTTGAAAGAGCACAGAAAAAGTGCCAATCCTAGCTTTGCAAACCACCATTTTATGGATCTAATATTGAGTTTAAATTTTAGTTAAATATATAAAATTTGCCCAAGGTGCTGCAATTTATTTTGCTGCTAATATGGTTTCTATATAACACCACCACCAACTTTCCATGCTTCACATTACACTCCTTGGTCTGCTGCTTATTTTATTCTCTGTCTGTGATATGAGCCAAGGAGCTTGAGAAAGCGGTCTTACAGAAGGCACAAATGTACCTTCTGTATGTTGTGATCAATATGCCCTTGGCATTCAGCAAAAATAACTCACCCAAGTGCTGCCACTTATTTGGGCACTAACATTTTTCCCAACAGGGTGTAAGTAAGAAGTTCCTCACTCAGCAGCACTGCAAACACCAAATTCTTTCAGTGCCTTAGTTTTGTATGTCCAAAATGGAAAATAGCAGCCACCAAATCTATCATAGAGAGATGAAGAAAAGGTGGTCTGTTAAAAAGACTCTCTTAACAGAGTTAGATATTTCTAGAGCACAATGATTAAAAAAAAAAAAAAAAAAAAGGACTCCAAGTTTGGAGTCAGAAGACATGCTGTGCCTTTTAGTTGACCAGGAACAAGGTCCTTTGATCTATTTTAGACTGCTTCCTAAACCATAAAACAGAGACACAACAACCTCCAACTTACAACCAAATCATTGCTGGTTGACAGTTGAAAGAGAAGCCATCATGAATGGAACTCTGATTTTCTATAAGCACAATCCTATTTCCTACTACAAACATTATGATATTGATCATAAAAAGTAGAACAAAAAAATCAAATATAGTTACAGGAATTTATTAAATATGTAAAACAACACAGGCCTAAAAACTTCATAGGAAAAGCTCCTTTTGAGAGGCTTTCTGTTTGGCTTAGATTTGTTGCAGCTTATCAAAATATATGGTCTATGAGGACGACTTTTCCTAAGACATCACTCTATGGCAAACAAAGGATTTCTTCATTCCTCCAAAGACTAACATACCACATTGAAAATTAGGGTCATCTGTCTTCCACATATTCATTGCCGATTTCATGTGCATGGATGCCTCTGAAAGTCTTTGAGTGAAAATGCTTCTATAGTGCCGCCTTGCTCTTCCTTTGAAGAGAAGAATCCATTGCTGAGCTCCATAACCAAGATTCCAACATTCCCATTCTGTCTGTATCTGGACCTTTAACCTGCAGCTTGGTCTGCATTGCCAGGCCAATACAATGTCCTCGGCAATGAGTTCCCAGCCTTTCACTGTTTTTTTTGGGTTGTTCTTTTTTTTAAATATATATTAGGTTTGGTCATGGTGGTGAAGTTCTTATTTCCAGTAATAAATTCATTAAAAGTGAGGGTCAAAAGTCAAAACATTTCAAATGTGGGTGAAAACATACATGAAAGTGCTTAATAAAATACAAAAGACTGTTTTATTTTCTTTTTTTATATTTATTTATTTATTTATTTTAGTAAATCTCTATATCCAAACACGGGGCTTGAACTCATGACCCTGAGATCAAGAGTCAAGAGTCACATGCTCTTTCAAATGAGCCAGTCAGGCACCCCTAAAATATAGAAGACTTTGTAAACTGAAGATAGCTGAGCAAATATTGCATATTGTACTTTATCTGAAGTAATGCAAAAGCTCACAAAGGTAGAAGTTTTAGGATGAAGACAACCAGAGGGGGGACAGTAAAGCAGAAAAGCTTGGGAAGAAAAGTTGGAAGCTTCCTCATAAACTTGCCTACCACAGAGAAGGGGTCTCCTAAATTATCTTAGGCCAGTGGCTAGTTTCTGTGTCAGAGCTGTTTGCTTGGTCAGCTAACTCTCTTTCTCTGGAATCTTTTCAAATTCCAGTTTTTCCAGACAATCTGAGTATGTTTCCTTAACTCCTACTCCAGAGGGGAAAATTGTTTCTATTTGTCTTTCTTTCCCATCTTTTCACTTGGGTCTTTGACCCCATGTTAATCTCAACTGGACCATTCGTTTAGTTTTTTTTTTTTCTTTTTAAAAGATTTTTTTTTAATTTTTATTTACTTATGATAGTCACAGAGAGAGAGAGAGAGAGAGAGAGAGAGAGAGAGAGAGAGGCAGAGACACAGGCAGAGGGAGAAGCAGGCTCCATTCACCAGGAGCCCGACGTGGGATTCGATCCCGGGTCTCCAGGATCGCGCCCTGGGCCAAATGCAGGCGCCAAACCGCTGCGCCACCCAGGGATCCCCGTTTAGTTTTTTTTCATAGAAATGGTGTCTTCAAAGATTCAAAGCAAAAGAGGCTTTAATAAGCAGTTTGCAAGTGAAATGTGACTCTCCCAGGTCAGTGGCAATGAGTTAGAGACGCGTCACTTAGCTGGTTTCAGGCTGAGCTCCAGAGCTGCTAGCAGTTCCCAGGGAGCCACTGCCCCCTTGTGTCTCAACGCTGGCCAGGAATTACCCCACGCCGGGGAAGAACATTTGGAAAAATCTGTAAAAGATTATTGGTGGGCTATTTCTGCCTCTCAGATTTGTTGGTTTAAGTAAGATTTCCTTTCATCTCATGGCTTTTAAAACCATAATCATTCTTCCCCCCCAATATGCACTTTTTAAAAGTCATATTGTGTTATAATTATCAAAGTAGTGTATACTTCTTGAAGAAAAATTCATGTAGAATTATTTAATTTTGTTAACATTTTGATGTATTTCTTCCATGATTTTTTTCTTTCTCCATATAAGGAAACCCAATTTTACTTGGAAATAGAAAAAACCCACAGAACTATGAAATCTAATTTTATCATAAATGTTATATAAACATGATCTCTTCTCCACAACAAGAAAATCAACTTTCAAGTTTGCTAGAGTACCAAGAAACAAATTACCTTTTTTCTTTCAAAAACTATAAGATGATGGGACGCCTGGGTGGCTCAGTGGTTGAGCATCTGCCTTCGGCCCAGGGCATGATCCTGGAGTCCCAGGATCAAGTCCCACTGCAGGTTCCCTGCATGGAGCCTGCTTATCTCTCTGCCTATGTCTCTGCCTCTCTCTCTCTCTGTGTGAGTGTCTCTCATAAATAGATAGATAAATAAAATCCTTTTAAAGAAAACATAAGATGCAAAAAATAGCACTTTAAATCATAGAGCCTTATAAAATTTGCCTATAGTTCCAATTCTGTGAATTACAAACACTGTGGTGAATACTATTAAACACATTAAATTGAATATTATCTCATTTTCAAGACAAAAAATACCAAAATTCTTTGCTCTAAAGATGGCCTGTGGAATTAGGAAATTTGGCAGTCTAATTGATCCAGTCATTGGCAACTGCTTTCAGTGTGATTTATCATATTTCTAAATGTCATGTAGATATGTTGCTTCCTCCTCACTTTGGAGAATGTAGAAACAAAGGCTTAGATCTGGGCATGTTGGGAGGAGCAGAAAAGGAGTCATTTGTTTCTCCAAGTTCCTTTTCTTCTATATCTTAATTGTTGTCCATATCATCTAGGTGTGCACACCATACAATATAAATATGAATGTATGGTGTCAGAGGGAGTCTGTGACTAAGAACTGGAATGGGCTTAGAGGAAGTTTAATGTAGCTTCAGCTGCTTTCTCTTATCCTTTATTCTCTTTGGGGATCTTGTGACAAAGAGGATATTTCAAAAGAGTCTGGAACAGGAGTTCTCCATTTCTTTGACCCACAGATCACTTGAATTCTACAGGAATAAAGTTCCATAGGCCACCTACTTCCTATATACCACTTTTTAAAAATGTAGATAGGGGCACCCGGGTGGCTTAGTCAGCTGAGCACCCAATTCTTGATCTCAGCCCAGGTCTTGATCTCAGGTTGTGAGTTTAAGCCCTGTTGAGCTCCACACTGGGTGTGGAGCCTACTTTAAAAAAAAAATGCACATAGACATTTTAACACTTTCAATACAGAAAAATACAACTTCCTTCTGTAAAGATGATCTAGGGGAATTATGCAATTTGGTCATTTAAATGATCCAGTTAATGGGAATTGCAAATGGCCATTATTATGCATGCACATAAAATAATAATGCATAAGCCCGAACAATTTTACCAAAAAATTGAATATTAAACTGTTAATTATAATACCTCAAGGTCTCTGATTGCTGTTATCACACATTCTTACTTGTTACCATGCTTGTAATGTGCCCTGTTTTTTAAATCCATTTTTATTCTTTGAAATATATGAGATTTGAATCCAGGTCATGGTAAAACATGTATATCCCATATATTTTAGTGGAATTTGCATTTTAGACCAGTCTGTGGAGATGACAGGAAGGATCCAGAGAGATCTACTTGACTAGCTTTTTACAAAAGTAGCAACAGGGTGCTCTACTCGAGAGCCGGTGAGGGCAGTGTAAAAGGTGGGCACACACTTCTCAAGAGACAGCTCAGCAGAGCAGAGGCTGCAGAAAGCCAACCAGGCCACAAGTACCTGGATGAGGTTCATCGCTTTAACCGTTCTGGCTTGTGGTTTCTCTTACCATCTCAGTTGATTGCCTGCATTCCGATTGAGACTGTTCGAATGAATTCCTCATGCCCCAAGGAAATTTGGCAATTGTCCTTCCCATCTATCTACTCTAGCTCTCTGCCGTCTTTGCCTGCTTCCAAAGAGGGGAGAGCAAACTACAAAGCTGAAAGCTAATGTCAAGCTAGAATTTAGTCATAATTATTATCTTGACTTCTTGACCTGCCTAACCAGACCCAGTGAGACAATGTCATTTTGAGTATTGTTCCTCAGTTTTCTCATCTCTAAAATGAGAACATTGGATCAGTTATGTATCTAAGTCTGCCCCCAGTTCAAACACTAGGATTCTGTGTTTTATACTTGGGCTTCATAGACAGAAACAGCGTTTAGTTTAGCCGAGAAAAAAAAATTCAGTTGTCAAAACAACTTTATACCTTAAAAAAAAAAAAAGAAAAACAAAGCGCTTTCTTAAAAATAAGTATTACTCAGCAAATATTCCAATAAGCAAGGATGCAGATGCCCTTATTTCAAGGCTGAACTCCTGAGAGAGCTTCCCTCCAGCAGCTAGTGAGAAAGTGCCCTATCCCTGGAGATTGAATGAGAATGATTAATGTCTGACTGTTCAGCCTGCTTTGCTGTGTGAATTTTAGATTCTCCTATTCAAAATACTCTTGCCATCCTAAATCTGGCCATGGAATGCCAAAGCCAACAGAACAGAACTGACTTTAGCTGGCAAGTCCAGAATATTCTTTAAGGACTTACCCAGCCAGGTTTGGACTATAGTGGAGAACATAACAAATATGGGTTCAAACCTCATGGAATTTATAGTCTATACCAGATATCAGAATCTTGGTTTCCACAATGAGATACCACCTCACACCAGTGAGAATGGTGAAAATTAACAAGACAGGAAACAACCAGTGTTGGAGAGGATGTGGAGAAAGGGGAACCCTCTTGCACTGTTGGTGGGAATGTGAACTGGTGCAGCCACTCTGGAAAACTGTGTGGAGGTTCCTCAAAGAGTTAAAAATAGACCTGCCCTACGACCCAGCAATTGCACTGCTGGGGATTTACCCCAAAGATACAGATGCAATGAAACGCCGGGACACCTGCACCCCGATGTTTCTAGCAGCAATGTCCACAATAGCCAAACTGTGGAAGGAGCCTCGGTGTCCATCGAAAGATGAATGGATAAAGAAGATGTGGTTTATGTACACAATGGAATATTCCTCAGCCATTAGAAACGACAAATACCCACCATTTGCTTTGACGTGGATGGACCTGGAGGGTATTATGCTGAGTGAAGTAAGTCAATCGGAGAAGGACAAACATTATATGGTTTCATTCATTCGGGGAATATAAAAAATAGTGAAAGGGATTGTAAGGGAAAGGGAGGAAAATGAGTGCGAAATATCAGAGAGGGAGACAGAACATGAGAGACTCCTAACTCTGGGAAATGAACTAGGGGTGGTGGAAAGGGAGGTGGGCTGGGGGTGGGGGTGACTGGGTGACGGGCACAGTGTAGGGCACTTGATGGGATGAGCACTGGGTGATATACTATACATTGGCAAATCAAACTCCAATAAAAAATATTAAAAAAAAGAATCTTGGTTTGCAGAAATGAGAGTTGTTCTGCTTTTCAGAGAAACGTAAAGGATGATCTTATAGGCTCTGCATGGACAAGGGTATCTTTTACTCATTATTGTATACCCAGTGCTCAGCATGTAAGAGATACCCACAAATCTTCATGGCATACATGAATGAACAGGTGTAAAGCGGATACTTAATAAAAACCATAAACCAAGTTTAAGTCATGCTCCTAGAATTGCTCAAGGTTACCTGGGCATTTTATGCTGTTCTATTTTTCAGAGTAACATAGGAAAACAAATGAAATTCACTGTTGGGCAAGAGTCAAAGCTTATTTCTCTTGTAGTGTGTGGGTTGTGTGTTTAAGTTACCTTGCCTGTTTGGGGGGGAAGGAAGGAAATTTGGGAAGGTTAGTGGTTTTGTCGTCATTATATCATGAGGCTTCCCAAGCCTTCCTTCAATCAACAAATATGCCCTGTGCTAGGCACTGTCTCAAGCATTGAGGATCCCATGATGAGTAAGACTGGTAAGATCTCTTTCCTCTAGGAGCTTCTATTCTAAAACTTTCCATAGACTATTCTTTTCACCACTTACTTTTGGTGATTATAACTACTACATATCATCTTTACAGTCAGACTATTTTTTAAGAGTGGATAAGGGGAATTATTTAAAAAAGGGTGGATACAAATCTGAATTTGTAATACAACTGTGAGCATATTTGGGGCAGCACTGCATGTATTACATAACAGTGACAGTGAAAATAAGGGCAGGCACTCATTTACCACAAAAAGTGCATATATAGGTACAATATTTTCAGGAAGAAATGTTGTAGTCTCTTTGAACATTTTTTTTAAAGATTTTTATTTATTTATTTATTAGAGACAGAGAGAGAGACAGAGAGAGAGAGAGAGAGAGGCAAAAGCAGGCTCCATGCAGGAAGCCTGACGTGGGACTCTATCCCGGGTCTCCAGGATCACGCCCTGGGCTGAAGGCGGCGCTAAACCGCTGAACCACCGGGGCTGCTCTCTCTTTGAATATTTTTTAAATTTTTTTATTGGAGTTCAATTTGCCAATATATCTTTGAACATTTTTTAAGTAGGCTCTACACCCAACATAGGGCTTGAATTCACAATCCCAAGGTCAAGAGCTGCATGCTCTGACTGAACCAGCCAGGCGCCCCTCTTCCAACATTTTAAATTGGTTTGTCTTCTAACCAAGTAACTCCAATCTTAGGAGCTTGTCCTTAAAAAATGCTGGTGCACATAAAGAAGGATACATGTACCAAGATGGTACTGCAACATTATTTGTGACAGTGGAAAATGACAACCTAAATGTCCATCACTGAGGAACTGCATAAATAAACTATGTTATACCCATATAATAGAATATAATGCAGTTATTTTTTAAATGAGGTAGATCTATATGTAATGACTGGGGAAAATATACATGATATATTGTTATAGGGCCAGGGGTAAGTAAAAAAAAAAAAAAAGAAAAAGCAGCCTGCTTTTCTTTAAATGTATAGTTTTCTCTAAAACAGACAACACTTCAAGTCTGCTAAGCACCTCGTATGTATTATTTTATTTACTCCTCACCGCAACATTGGAAAGTAGGTACTCTTATCATTCTCACTTTACAGATGAGGAAACAAAGTTAAATCATAACTTGCTCAATGAATGTAGATATGTGATTTGGAGCTCATGTGCTTAGTCACTCAGTTATATCCAGGAACCACTTCTCCCTTTAATTAGGCTAGTTTAAGCTGGGGGTTTTCTCCTTTCAACCAAGAACATCCTAACAACCCAAATATAGCTCAATAGAGACTAGATAAATAATAGCACAATCATACAATGGAATACCATGTAGTTTTTTAAAAGTCTGAGTGGCTCAGTCAGTTGAGCATCTGCCTTCGGCTCAAGTCATGATCTTGGGTCTCGGGGTCCTGGGATCAAGTGCCACCGCCTTGGCCTCCCTGCACAGTGGGGATTCTGCTACTCCTTTTTCTTCTGCCTCTCCCCCCAACTCATGCTCACTCTCTCTCTCGCTCTCTCAAATAGGTAAATAAAATCTTAAAAAAATAAAAAGATGAAACTACATATATTAATATAAAAACAAACCTAGGGGATCCCTGGTGGCTCAGCGGTTTAGCGCCACCTTCAGCCCAGGGCCTGATCCTGGAGACCAAGGATCGAGTCCCACATCAGGCTCCCTGCGTGGAGCCTGCTTCTCCTTCTGCCTGTGTCTCTGCCTCTCTCTCTCTCTCTCTGTGTGTCTCTCATGAATAAATAAATAAAATCTTAAAAAAAAAAAAAACCTAATGTAAGACAGAAAAGCAAGTTTACAAAAAATATATATGAATATATATATGTTTTAAAATAATAGACAAGGTTTATACAAAAAACCATGGAAGTATTAACAGTTAAATATCATTAAAAAATACTTCAACAAGGACACCTGGGTGGCTCAGTGGTTAAGCATTTGCCTTTGGCTCAGGTTGTGATCTCGGGGTGCTGGGATCAAGTCCCACATCGGACTCCCTGCAGCGAGCTCGCTTCTCCCTCTGCCTATGTCTCTCCCTCTTTCTCTGTGTCTCTCATGAATAAATAAACAAATGTTTTTAAAAAATTAAAAATAAATACTGCAACAAAATTCTTATAATACATATCTATACTTTTGAATTTCTTTTGAAATATCACTATTTTTAGTTCTTTCTGACTATAAAAGCCTTCCATTTCATTATTTTCCTGTCCAAAATAATGGACTAAAACAGGGAGACCCTTTTCCTTTACATATTTCCAAATTGCTTGAATTTATTAGAAGAGTTTATGTGATAACAATCCAACTTAAGGGCAGCCCCGGTGGCTGGGCGGTTTAGTGCCGCCTTTAGCCCAGGATGTGATCCTGGAGACCAGGAATCGAATCCCACATCGGGCTCCTTGCATGGAGCTTGCTTCTCCCTCTGCCTGTGTCTCTGCCTCTCTCTCACTCTCTCTCTCTGTGTGTCATGAATAAAATCTTAAAAAAAAAAAAAGACAATCCAACTCAAACTGCTATAAGCAAAACAAACAAACAAAAAAACCCAACTGCATAGGGGGGAATATTGAAATGGACAGCAGGCCAGCTCACTTTTCAAAGGAGAAGTTGACTAACAAAGCCTAAGCCATGGCAAGGCAGGAAATAGGAGCCCTAGCCCTCGAACCAGAACCAGAATGTCTACTTTCTCCAAGACACTCTGGGTCTTTTGTTCTGCTTCCCTGGGCATGTTAGCCTCATGCTCTCCTACCATAGTCTTTCTCAGTAGTGAGGGGTTAGGGCTTCCAGCAGCTTCTAGGGGCACAGCCTTTCAATCTCACCACCTAAAAGGAGAAAAGGGCTCTTCTCTGAGGATGGACTCTGAATGGTCACAAACCCATTGCAGACCAACCCTGTGAGCAAGGTAGTAGGAATTATGACTGACCGTGACTGGTCTAATTTGGTCCAGGCATTCACCTTTCAGCCTGCCTCCAGAGTCAGGGATATGGGATCCTATAAGAAGGTGGCAGCTTCCTTCAGCCAGAAGTTGGGAGCAGAGTGGAAAAGGAAAGGGGAAGGTAGAAGCAATGCTTCTTTAGGGCAGAAGAAGGGAGAGGTGCTGGGTACACCAAACGATTAGTGTGTACTATATACAAGCATAAATTTCTCTTTAAAAAATTTTTAGAGCTATTTTCATCTTGTGTATGTGTATTTTTTTTTCTCAAGTGATAAGGATGTATGGACAAGAATGTTCTCTGAAACAGTTTTATAATCATTAGAAGTTGTAAACAACCTATAGTTCACATCTATAGATTTTTTTTTTCCCTTTTGGATTTTCCCCCTTTTTTCCTCTGAGAACAAAGCACCCAATGTCCCATCTCAGCTAAACCAATCCTACACCACCTTACTTCCTGTGACCACAACAATCAGCCTGAAGGGGAACATGTAATCTAACATGAACCAATCAGGGTCTTTGTCCAGAAGAGTCATTTTCTTTTCAGAAAGTACAATTGTTGGGACTGTAACTCCAGGAGATTTTAGTCACTTGGAACTGATAGGAAAGAATTATTTCCTGTTAGCTCAGGAAGCTGCCAGGATAGAATCTGTAACTTCCAATTTTGTCTCTCGCACAGGAGGTGAAGCAAGCCTAAGAATGAAGCTGCCTATGCCAAAATAAACAGAGATGAGACATGAAGAGATGGGAAGTCCTGATGCATTAGAGTCCCCAGTTGCCTCTGAGGCAAATAAATAATAAATGTAGCCTCTGAGGCTAATGCTACCCCCGCTCTTCTGCAAATATGACTCAATGGGCCAATTAACTCCCTCGTTCGCTAAGGCTGTTTGAGTTGGGATTCTTCCAGTTTCAACCAAGAGAATCCTAAAAAACAATCCGAATATAGATCAATAGAGGCTGGATACCTTATATCACAATAATAAAATACTATATAGCTTTTGAAAAGAATAATCTTCATTGACATTAAAAATCTAATATAGGGAGAAAAGCAAGTTTAGGACAGGATTTTGTGTGTGTGTGTTTCTATGTGTCTGTATGATTTGATAGACACACACATACTTAGGGAGAGTGAAAAGGACACTGTGTTCCAGAAGGTTAATACTGGTTACCTCTGGAGGCTAGTACGGGCATGACTTCCACTTTTTAAATATCCTTGTGCATTTCTTAATTTTCCAGAGTACATACTACTTTAATAAAACTAAAATCTTAAGCCAAAAATAACTACAGAACATTATTAGAGCCCATTTATTCTATACAACTTCCCACTTTATTGCCTCTGTTCCATCTAAGAAACAGAGGACTGGGAATTTGGAGACCCAGGCATCTAGGCCAGACTTTCAATGTGTTCTATTACTTGGGCAAGGTGGTTTGCCTCTTCAGTTTCTTTCTCTCTAAGAGGGGTACCTGAAATAGCAGCTGATATTTCAGTGGTTTCTACGTCCAAGCACTGTGCTAAGCAGTTTCCTCTCAACAGTTCCATGAGTTGAGCACTATCCCATTTTCCATATAAAAAAATCAAAGCACAACTGCTAGAATCAGAATTCGAACTCAGGTTTTGCTGACCCCAAAAGCCATATTCTTTCCACTACACACTTTCTCAGCCACCTCTTGCCTCATGGCTCATGGTTTCCTAGAAGCTAGTCCTCTCCCAGGATTTGATTCAAAATCCTCTACCTGAAAGCATCATTTTAAAGTAATCCCCCATCACTTTTATTATTGCTAATGTTTATTCTTAGTTATATCAAACTTGAAAACAGGATGTTGCAACCTCAGTACTACTGATATTTTGGACTGAAAAAATTTTTGTTGAGAGCTGACCTGGGCACTGTAGGATGTTTGGCAACATCCCTGGTGTCTACCCACTAGACATCAGTAGCACCTACCCTTCAACTGTGACAACAAAACACCAGACATATTGCTGGATGTCTCCTGGGGGAAAATCGCCCTGGAGTTGAGAACCACTGCTCTAAAAGGAGGAAAAAGGGCAGCCCAGGTGGCTCAGCTGTCAGCCTAGGGCCTGATCCTGGAGACCTGGGATCGAGTCACACGTCAGGCTCCCTGCATGGAGCCTGCTTCTCCCTCTGCCTGTGTCTCTGCCTCTGTGTGTGTGTGTGTGTGTGTGTGTCTCATGAATAAATAAATAAAATCTTTAAAAATAAATAAAGGAGCCAAATACCTGCACGAACCCTGAGAGAAAACTACTGAAAGAAGACATTGAATCTAGTAAATATTTCAACCTGCATGATTCTTTGACTTTACTGGCTCAGGCTAAAATCAGCTCCAAGTATTTCATGGTTATGTGCTCTGTGCAGAACACTGTCCCCGTTACATTAACTCTGTAAGATTTGGAGGAAGGGGGAAGTAGAATAAATCTTGCCCTCTCAACGAAGACTCCACTTTGCCCTAATGAAATCACCTTTGCCTGAAAGGAAAAGAGCCACCAGGAGGCTGCGGAGTAAGAATGGGTATTCAAGAGAGAACAGTAATACTTGAATACAATGCTGATTTTATTCCAGCTAAATAAAGCAATACACAAGGCACCTGGGCAATAAGCTTAACTCAAGGGGTAAAAGCCAAGAAACAAGGATTTTTTGTGTTTGTTTTAATTATCAGTCACTGCACTTAGCTCTCTTCCACATCTCCTTTCAGAAAATGTGGGCTAACAAATCCCATGCAAAAGAACATAGGAAAGAGAAAAAGGGAAAATGGAATTCATCTAGCATATACTGTTGAAGGTGGTTTCTCCGAATTCTCTTCTATGGACTGCTCCATCAACATGGTCCACTCCGGATTATTTTAACGTCACGCCCATCTTCCCTGCAAAGTGAACAACCATAAAGACACATTTATTACCTCCCATACCGAAACTGTTCCGCTCTTTGTACCAAAAAGACCCATGTCGTTATATATTGGATTCCTTCCAAGGTGATGCTAACTTAAACATTTTTAAAGCTACATTTGGTTAAAAAATGAGTGTAAAAGCCCCAAGTTGGCCACTTTTTTCTAACCCTAGGGTGTAGGGCGCTAACCTCAAAAATGCATACTGAGAAGACCTAGTAACTCACTAAAGACTGACACCAGGGGCAGCCAGGGTGGCTCAGAAGTTTAGCGCTGCCTTCGGCCCGGGGCCTGATCCTGGAGGCCCGGGATCAAGTCCCATGTGGCCTCCCTGCATGGAGCCTGTTTCTCCCTCTGCCTGTGTCTTTGCCTCTCTCTCTTTTCTGTGTCTCTCATGAATAAATAAATAAAACCTTAAAAAAAAAGACTGACACCAGAGAATGAACCCCCAAAATACAAATCAGCATCCCTTGTCATAGGGTGCTACTTTGTATGTGATTCCTACTCACAGTTGACATTAAGCTAAGTTAGAGGAAGACAAGATGGAGTCTCAGTGGCCAATGTGAACTCCTATAATTAATTGTTGGTCAATGTCTGATGCAGACTTAGAGTGTGCCCACACACATTGGCTCTGTAACCAACAGATAAGTAACTTGTTTGAAAATGTCTATGGTAAGACCAAGTGGATGGAACTGATGCGGCAAAAATGTTTGGATACAACTGTTACCCCCAACCAAGCAGATCCTTAAATGAAGAAGCTGTCCGGCAGACATTTTAAGGCCAATCAACCATCCAGGCTATAGGTTTAAGTTTGCTGTGCCAGGACAGATGCTGCTGGAGGCTGTCAGCACAGAGTGGCATGACAGAAACCAAGGCCAAAACTTGTCACTGGAGAGGTGCCTCACTGCTTGCCTTGTGATGCCTCCTTCCTGGATCCTCTTCAGAGTGGTTCATTAATCCCCTCCACTAGCTTTCTTGTGTGACTAACTTGTGTGATAAAGTTTGCAATAAACTGAGTAATTCATGAATTTAATATTGGCACTACATGGTTATTTGAAATGCATCTTAACCCTGTGATTCACCCTGCTTCATACTTATAGGAGTCACATCACCTGTGAGTGACATGAAGGGCATCAAGCATAACATATATTGCTTAACATTCTACTAGGTGGAATGATTAAGACCTATGTCCCAGTTCATATTGCAGGGGATACAGGTTACTTGCACATGCCCTCTGAATTTAAAAGACGATTCAAGAGGCACCTGGCTGGCTCAGTCAGTGGAACATGCAACTCTTGATCTCAGGGTCATAAGTTTAAGAACCACATTGGGTGTGGAGCCTATTTAAAAAACCATTTTTTAAAAATATGAGTAAAAATAAAGGAAAGATGAATATGTCACAGAGTTTAAGAATTAAATATACTCTTAATTTGGGGAAACTGCCCATCCGTGGAGAGTAACATAACCTGGTTATCTGGTCTATAGTTGGCTACTCACAAATGTCATTCTCTAACTTTGACCTGGGAAATGCACTGAATGAGTCTGCCTTTTTATTTATTTATTTATTTATTTATTTATTTATTTATTTATTTATTTATTTATTTATTTATTTTTAAGATTTATTTATTCATGAGAGACACAGACTGAGAAAGAGAGGCAGAGACACAGGCAGAGGGAGAAGCAGACTCCCTGCAGGAAGCCCAACGTGGGACTCCATCCTGGATCCCGGGATCACAACCTGAGCCGAAGGCAAGCATCCAACCACTGAGCCACCCAGGCATCCCTGATTCTGCCTTTTTAAATGTCAGTCTGAAAACAGAACTATTATGTCACATTTGATCCTTACATCCAAGAAAAGAATTGCTACTTCCTAAGTAATCAAAAATCAAGAAAAGGACTAAGGAAAACTTGACCAGTCTATACTATATAACTATGTTACCTGATTTTCATGCACAGAGTACACTCATTGGGGTAAGTGGACATGTCGCTTCCACACACAGGGCTAAAGTCTCTGGGACATCCTGGTAATTTATACTGATTGCAGTTTGGCTAGAAAAGAGAAAGAAAAACAGAAATTACAAAACTGAGACATTCTCATCACAAAATAGCTGAGGGTAAGACAAAGTCCCAAGTCTCCTAGATTTCCTAGAAACATCCTACAAAAATAGTTCTATTTCTCACAGACACAGGCAGAGGAAGAAACAGGCTCCATGGAGGGAGCCCAATGTGGGACTCGATCCTGAGTCTCCAGGATCATGCCCCAGGCTGAAGGCAGTACTAAACCACCAGGCCACCAGGGCTGCCCAAGAAAGATTTTTTTAATGCAAAAATCAGGTGCAATATTGAAGCAATAGTTTAACACCTACTATGTAAGAAAAGGACCTCGGTCTGGTTATTTTATTTATTTATTTTTATCTTTTTTTTAGAGGACCCTGAAGGAGAGGGAGGGAGAAAATATTTCAACCACACTTCATGCCCAGTGCAGAGCCCGATGCAGGATCTGACCTGACAACCCTGAGATCATGACCTGAGCCAAAATCAAAAGTCAGACACCGAACTGACTAAGCTACCCAGGCACCCCAGTCTGGCTGATTTTTAAATGAAAGTCCAAGACACACCATCATACCCACTTTGTAATTTGTACTTTACTATTAACTCCAAACGAATGTTGTTACATTCCATCTTAATTAATCCCTTGGCATGATGTCAAGATAAACTCAGGAATCTAATCTTTTAGTCTGGACCTTTAAGATACTGGCATTTAACCAACAGCACCAAAGAAAACAGCAGGTTCAGAATTAGACCTTCCTTAGGGGTTGTTAAGGATTGAATTATACCCATTCAAAAAGTGATTAAGTTAAAGTTGTAACCACCAGCACCTCAGAATGTGACGTTATTGGAAACAGGGTCTTTATATAAGAAATTAAGTTGAAATGAGGTCCGTAGAATGGACCCTAATCCAATATGACTGGTGTCCTTATAAAAAGCGAAAATTTGGACATAGAATCAAAACAGAGGGAAGATCATGAGAAGACAAAGTGAATGCCATTTGCAAGCAAAAAGACATCTGGGACTCCCAGAACCTGGGAGATAGGCATGGAACAGATTCTCCCTCACAGCCCTCAAGAGGAACCAATTCTACCAACACCTTGATTTAGGACTTCTAGCCTCCAGAACTGTGGGACATTCAATTTCTGTTGTTCAAGTCCTCCAGTTTGTGGAACTTTAGTACAGCAGCCCTAAGAAACTGACATGGCATCATGGAACTCAACCCTGTGATTAGATGGATTTGAGGCTAGACAAATGATATATCTTTCTCACAGCTGCTAATCTCCAGCAGGGCCAGGACTAGATGTGGTCACAGCGATCAGACTATGGTGTGCAGTCTCACTTTAACAAAGGTCAAATATATGGTCCACTATATTTCTATTTTATAGACATATGTTTATATATATACTTGTTTTAGTAAATGGTAATCACTTTTTTCACTTCAGAATAAAAGAAGTCATCCTGGTTTAGCACTCTGAATAAAGGCAGTGCATTTTTCTATTGATATTATCTGGATTTATAAAGACCTAAGTAGGGATGGCCATGGATTAAAATCTAAAGTAAAAGAGGTTTTGCTGACCCTTCTCATTCTCTCATTTAGCCCTCATTCAGGAGCCTGATATGCTGCCCAAAGCTCATTAAGATGATGCCTTGTGAGGCTGCTCTCACAGGCAGAGTGGATGCCCTCTTATCCAATGAGATTGGGACAAGTGGTAGTTGGTCGTTTAGTTGATAAAATCAATTAAAGCAAGGAAACAATAACTGTATGTGCATATATACATACACATACACATGTATATATACACACATATATGTATATATATATACCCTAAACATTTTATCATAAAACACATAGATGAAAAACAAAATTTCCAATTTTTGGGTATAAGACACATAGGGCCACCTGTAATGCTACTATAATATAATTTTCCTTGTAGCTAGGGATATACATGGAATTACTGTGCAGTAGCTTCTGGGAATGTCCTTTAAGAGAAAGCAGTTACTTGTCCTTTGTTTCCCTCAATTTTTTTTCTCTGTCCATTCCTCCATCCTGTTTCTGGGTGCATGGAGCTCTAATCTCTATCTTATACATCAGGAGGATAAAGGGCACAATCTAGGATGGCAGCACTGTGTGCTCCTATTTTGTCTCTTGTTACTTGCAGCTGAATCTAATCCTGATACAAGAGATCTTTCCTTTGAATGTTTCAACTTCAGCTGACCCTTGAACAACATGTATTTAAATGTATTTTGTCTCCCTTGGGATTTTCTTAATAAAATTTTATTTTCTCTTACAAAAATACCAAGTTAAGAATGTAACACATACAAAATGTGTATTAATCAACTCTTTTTTTTTTTAATAGAGAGAGAGAGAGAGAGAGGACGAGAGAGGGAGGAATGGGGTAGGGGCAGAGGAAGAGAGAGAATCTTAAGCAGGCTCCCCACTGAGTGTCGAACCCAATGACCCAATGAGGGGCTCAATCCCGTGAGCCTGAAATCATAACCTGAGCCAAAATAAAGTCAGGAAGCTTAACCAACTAAGTCACCTAGGTGCCCCTAATCAAGTCTTTATTTATTAGTAAGGCCTCTGGTCAATGGTAGGCTATTAGCAGTTAAATTTTGGAGTCAAAAGTTATACTTAGAATTTTGACTATGGGGGGGGTCGGCATCCCCATCCCCATATTGTTCAAGAGTCAACTATAATTAGGAGTTCTGTGTGCTATCACTGCAAAAATGATACCCATAATAAGTACACACAAGTACACACTGTTTTCCTTTCTTTAAAACATGATTACTCAACCACAGTTTATATTTTGGACCAGATAATTCTTTGGAGTGGGAGGCTGGACTGTATGTTGTAGGATGTTCTCTATCCACTAGATGCCAGTATCAACTCCCCAATCATGATGATCAAAATAACAGTCTAAATGTCTGCTGGAGGGCAAAACTGCCCCCAGCTGAGAACCATTATTTTAAAATACAGTGAGAATTTAAGGAGTGCCTGACTGCCTCAGTTGGTAGAGCATGCAACTCTTGATCTTGGGGTTGTAGATTTAAGCTCCATGCTAGTTGTAGAAAATTCCTTAAAAATAAAATCTTAAAAAAAATACTATGAGAATTTAAAACAATGTAATATACAATTTTTAAAAATCTTGTTACTGTTATTTACAGTTGTTTCACATACACCTAACTCGACAGCAACTTTTTTTTAACAATATGTCTTTTACCAAGTCTTTCAAAAGCATTCAATTCAGTCCTCATATAATCTATGACTTTATTTCTTTATACTCATGTTTTTATTGTCCTTACATTTTTAGTTAAAATGAGACTGGTAACTGCCACAACAGGCTTGTGAACACACACACTTAAGTCTTGGTAAGAATACAACTCTACTGATGGGAAGTAGTCTACTGGTATACAAATAAGAGGGTAGGCTACCTACAGCCAGGAAATGGTCATTATGCTGTGGCAATTGTTCAGAGAGAAGGAAGAGGGTCATTTGTGAGTTGCTTAAGAGGAAGGTGTTCAGTGAGTGTTTAGTGTTAACAACTAGCCCCAGTGGACCCACACAGGGCTGCCTGAGCATCACCTCAGAAGCGTGTTAAAAACACTGATTTACTGCCATTTGCAATGACATGGATGAAGCTGGAGAGTATTGTGCTGAGCAAAAGAAGTCAGAGAAAGACAAATACTGTGTGATTTCACTCATATGTGGAATTTAAGAAACAAAACAACAAGCAAAGGAAAGACAAAACAAAACTGAGAGGGAGGCAAACTAAGAAACAGACTCTTAACTACAGAGAACAAACTGATGAGAGGAGGTTGGGGCTGGCGGGGGCGGGGGGGGGCGGCTAGTGGGGAAAGGTGGCTGTGAAGTAGATGAAGTAGATGATGAGGATTAAGGAGTGCATTTGTGGTGATGAGCACCGGGTGTTGTATGGAAG
The DNA here is from genome assembly GCF_905146905.1 of Nyctereutes procyonoides. Taxonomy (NCBI): domain Eukaryota; kingdom Metazoa; phylum Chordata; class Mammalia; order Carnivora; family Canidae; genus Nyctereutes; species Nyctereutes procyonoides. The sequence goes on along the minus strand of NW_026575021.1, from coordinate 6,183,022 downwards.
TGCTGAATCACTATATTGTCCACCTGAAACTAATATTACACTGTGAACTAAATGGATTAAATAAAACTTAGAAAAGAAAGAAAACACTGATTTGGGACCTCATGCCAGATTCAATTAGCATCTCCAGGGTTAGAATCCATGTGTCTAGAGACCCCTGAATTCTGATTCAGCTAGGACTGGGTTTAGGAACTGCTGTTCCCAATCATCTTGACATCCAATCCACTTAGACTACGTTTGGAAGATAAGGGGAATACACTGAGATACACAATTTGGCACACAATTTCAGGGAGCTCCTGCTCTAGACTTTTCCTGCCTCCCTTTTTTTAACTAAAACACTTCTTGCCTATGCCCACTATCTGACTGACTAGATAAACAACTAATTAAAATCAATCTATTTAGCCTGAAGGTCTTAGGGTTTTTTATATTCAACAGAAGCTTTCAAATGCTTTCGTCTCAAAGAATGACTAACATATGAATTTTGAGGAGCACTAACAGGCTGGTAAGGAAGTTTTGTTTGTTTTGTTTTGTTTTTTAAGCAGAAGATCTTTGATGTCTCTCAGATCCCAAGGTATCTAGCCAGCTGGAAGACAATGGTGGTATTCCAGTCTGTTTCCAGTCTCATTCTCTTGATTTCAAAGCTAACTTTGGCTATCCACCATTTAACTTTATTAAATTTAGGCCACTCACTTCCTGGATTTTCTGAGTGGGAACATGAGGCTTTACGAATAAATACTTTTCACTTTTATCAATGAGGTCAAATAATTTCATTAATAAATTATGCCTCCACCAACCCTTAGTTTTATTCAGTTACCCAAATTTATGACAGAAGAAAAACAATTCAGAATAGGTTCACCATCAGGGGAGGCTCTAAATTACATGCCATGACATGCCAACTATAGAAGAGAGTTTACATCCATGGCAGACTGCTCCTCAGAGCTCTAGAAGACACTCTCATTCTGGAAGAGGGCCATCTCGCATTTTTACTTATTTCTTAGAATCAATTTAATATTTGTAGAAGGATGTGATATGCTTTTAAGTAATTCTCAGAGCTTTATACTCTGAATATTTTCTTTTGAAAAATTCAATAAATGAATAAGATTTTAAGAGAGGTGTTAGAAGGAGTCTGCTTCCTCTTTCTCCTCTCCCCACATCATGCACTCTCTCTCTAAACGAATAAATACTGGGATTTAATAAACCTTAAAAAAAAAAAAAACTGTGGCACTAGCATAGAGATAGAAGAGCATAAGCTATGGGAAAACAGTGGAAGGTACAGGTAGAAAGACAGGCTGCAGTAAGGACACTCTGTTGACACTGGGAAGTCTCTATGTTCTGCATAGGGGCATGCTGTACTTAGAACTGAAGTTGTTCTGTTTTTTTTTTTTTTAAGATTTTATTTATTCATGAAAAACACAGAGAGAAAGAGGCAGAGACACAGGAAGGGGAAAAGCAGGCTCTATGTGGGAAGCCTGATGTGGGACTAGATCCCAGAATCCCGGGATCATGCCCTGAGTCAAAGGCAGACGGGTCAACCACTAAGCCACCCAGGCATCCCTAGAGCTGAAGTTTTGAAAGGAATTGCAGCAGCAGTGTGTAGCAGGGGTCAGGAAGTGGAGACAGTAAAGTGTTCAGGAAAATTGCATAGGGGGCCACTATGCTAGCCTAGGTAAGAGGTAATGGGGACCCTAAACCAGAGCAGTGGCAACAGAACTGGGGACGAAAACAAAAATCTCGAGTAATTCATTCTTTTAATAATCCTGTACAAACTGAGCAGAGTCCTGTAGCATTTGCCTCCTGAGAATGAGTGCCTTTTTAAATTTTGCACCCTAGCAGGATGCCTAGGCAACTCAGCAGTTGGGCGCCTGTCTTCGGCTCAGGGCATGATCCTGGAGTCCCAGGCTCGAGTCCCACATCAGGCCCCCTGTATGGGACCTGCTTCTCCCTCTGCCTATGTCTCTGCCTCTCTTTGTGTCTCTCATGAATAAATAATATTTCTTTTTAATTTTCACCCTAGAAAAAGAAAAAAAAATTTGCACCCTAGGCACCCAACTCACCTTACCCTAATCCCAGCCTTGAGATGGAGGTGGGGTTATTCCCATCTTCTGAGAGAATATCAAACCACCCAAAAATGGAGTCATCTGATCAAAATGTATTATTGGGGTCTGCTAAGAGCTGAAGATTAGACACCAAATAACAAATAAGACATCATACTTGATGACAGGAGTATACAGTTTACTGAAAGGAGACAGGCAAACAGGCAATTACAATTCAATGCTATGATGAGATAGCATTTACCGTTGAAGGAAACCAGAATATGTCACCCCAAAAATATGACTCTTTGACATAAAATATATTTTGAGCTAAAGGCAATTAAGAAGTAGCAATCCCAAGAAAAGTGTTCTGTATTCTCCCCTTTTCTGCCCAAAGGCAGAATATAGTTTCTTCTTTACTGAAGACAACTCTAGACTCCGCCCAAGGTGGCCCCAGAGGAACCTGCAAACAAACCTTACTCTGTAGTTTCTTCCCATATATTTACCTTCCTATAGTATCCCACCCTTGGAAGCCTAAAACCATTTTACTTTGTCCTGTCAGGTCTCTAGAAATTTGCTCTATATAAGTCAAAGTTCTAAACCACCTCTTTGAGTTACTCATCTCTGAATGCTTCCATGTGTGTATGTGTGATACACTTAATAAACTTGCTTGGTTTTTTTTTTTTTTCTTGTTAAACTGTCTTGTGTTCAAGAGGCCCCAGTTGAGAACTTAGAAGTGTAAAGCTTTTAAATCTTCCCTGCAGCAGCCCTGGTGGCTTAGAGGTTTAGTGCTGCCTTTGGCCCAGGGCATGATCCTGGAGCCCTGGGATCGAGTCCCACGTCGGGCTCCCCGCATGGAGCCTGCTTCTCCCTCTGCCTGTCTCTGCCTCTCTGCCTCTCTCTCTGTGTGTGTGTGTCTCTCATGAATAAATTTTAAAAATCTTAAATAAATAAATAAATCTTCCCTACACTGTCATGTGATGATGATAACGATGATGATGATGCAGTATAGGTTGAATGGAAACAAAGAAAAAGTGCATCTATATCTCCTTTGGAGTTAGAAAATGGGATGGGAAGGTTTCCTGGAGAGGTCTACTCTGATTTGAATACTCAAAGTTACTTAACCCCTTGAGGTCGATATCCTTATACATAATATCTTACAAGGTCACTATGAGGATTGAGAGACTGAATATACAAACAGACAATATAATATCATTTATTAAAATTGAACTGTGGAGGACCTGAGTAGCTCAGTCAGTTAAGCGTCTGACTCTTGATTTTGGCTCAGATCATCATTTTGGGGTCACAAGATCGAGTCCCACCGTAGGGTCCGTGCTGGGCTTAAGATTCTTTCTATCCCTCTGCACCCCACTCCCCTACCACTTATGTGTTTTTTCTCTCTTTCTAATACACACACACACACACACACACACACATGTATATAAAAAACTCTGATCCACAACCTACAGCAGCCTACCCAGGAAACCAATTCATTATTTAGAATAACCAACCCAGGAAGCCAGTCTAGTATAAGTCAGACTTGTAAGAAGTCAGACAGCTATCCTTAATGACAATCCAGGAAGCCAAACAATAACCTACGTAACAACTAGCCCAAAATGGCCAGGATGGATTGATACTGACAAGTTCACTAATGTTTTTCCCCACTTCTAACTTAGCACCAACCAGAGAAAGCCAAATATGCACATCTTACCCTTCACATAGGATGCCTGCTTCTAGTTAGCCCAGGCCAACAGCCTCCAATTAGGGCACACTTGAAACCCTCTCTTCTTCCCACTATAGCACTTTCTCTCTCCTCTGCCAGCCTTTGAGTTTCCACCAAAACACAAAAGATGTGTGGCTGAATCCTGTGCTACACATCAAGCTCTGAAATCTTGCTTTTGCTTGTTTTCATTTAGTTGGTCTTCATTTGTTTCCACAGACTTATTTAGATAATGTTCATAAAATGTCTAGTACAAGACATAACCATTAGACCAAGGACTTTTTGAATCATCAAAGAAACTATTAAAGGAAACAAAGTGTTGAGGCCTTCAAGGACTGAGCTATTTCTGGCCAAAATTTACAATTTTGATCTGCATCAAAAGGCCTGCCTTAGAATCTGATTTCTAAAAAGGCAGTCAACAGTTTCAAAAGTGGCAGGTCAGGGGAAAAAAAAACAAAAACAAAAACTGGCAGGTCAGACCTGAAAACTAGCCCCAACCCGAACCCTGTGGGAGTGGAAATAATACAAGTGGGCTCCTACTTACTGTTCTGTATTCTGAAGGTTGACCAAACGCAGAGCTGAAAGAGTCCAAAGAGGCTGTGAGAAGAAGACAGACATCTTAAAGTATATGATTAAGGTCAATTCTTATTCATAAGGGGCTTTTAAAATCCAGCTTATGCTTTATCCTGGCCACAACCTCTCCCTTCCTCTCAGATGCCTAGCTTCTTGGAACAGCCCCCATCGCCCACACCCCCAAAGAAGCGTAATAAGTTGTTTTCTGGCACCTCTCCTAGCAGGCACACACATATTTGGTGCGGATTCTGGAACCGACCACCCTAACACACTGGCTTGAAAAAGCATTTCGGAGCTATGAAATAAAAGAGAAGTAACTCTTACTAATTCACCATATTCTCCTCTGTGGCTCAGGGTAACAGACGCAAAACTGAACATTAGGTGCTACCATTTTAATTCCATTTTCAAACAGGTGTCAAGTCTGGCTGGACTTAAAGCCCCTTTCTCATAAGCCTCAGAGTGCCTGATGCACTTGGCATTCACAATCCCTAATTCCTGTTCATTTCCTGCAGGGATTCAGTAGGGCCCCCGTGTCCACACACACACACACACACACACACACACACACACACACACACACAAATTCTAATAATCTTGGGCTCCAGAAAATCTTCAAGGGGGAGAGACAGCAGATAGCTGGGTGTCACTAAGAAGAGGCCAGGAGCCAAGGCCAAGCAAGAAGGAAAGAGCGGCGCTGGCCCCAGGGCCATCCCCCAGCCCTGCACCCCGCCCCCCGTTCGAGCCCCCAGACGCGCACAGGCCAGGCTGCGGGGAACCGCCAGTAACGGGTGCGCCGAGGGCCGCCGGACCGGGGGGCTGGGAGCCCCGGGCCAGACCCACTTTCGGATACTCCGCCCGCAGCCGTGCCGGCCGGCCAGACCCGCGGGGAGGGCTACCTGCCACGTCCCGGGCCAGGAGCAGCAGCACCAAGCTCACCGCCCCGAGCGCCAGGCTCCCTCCGCGGCCCGCCATTCGAACCCTGCTCGGGGGCGCCCAGGTCCCAGCGGCTGCGGACAGGCGGGGGGCGGGGAAGGGGCGGGGCTACAGGGGCGGGGCTACAGGGGCGGGGCGTGGTTACCAGGGCGGGGCTACATGGGGCGTGGTTACGGCGGGGGGCTGTGGGCGGGGCTATGTGGGCGTGGTTACAAGGGGCGGGGCTGTGGGGCGGGTACATGGGGCGTGGTTACGGGGCGTGGATACAAGGGGCGGGGCTACAGGGCGTGGCTATGGAGGCGGGGCTGCATGGGGCGTGGTTACGGGGGCGGGGCTACAGTAGGCGGGGCTACGGGGCCGGGCTGCGGGGGCGGGGCTATAGGGGCGGTGGGTATCATAACTAATTAAGGAGAGACACGGAGACCCAGGCAGAGGGAGAACCAGGCTCCATGCAGGGAGCCCGATGCGGGACTCGATCCCGGGTCTCCAGGATCAGGCCCTGGGCTGAAGGCGGCGCTAAACCGCTGAGCCCCACCCCACCCCACCCCACCCCGGGCTGCCCTCGTATGAGTATTAAATGAGGTAAGGACCTACATGTGTTCAGACATGGTACAACTCAAAACATTTTAGTCCCTTTCTATTTTTTCCATGTTGACATTTGTAAAGGGGGCAGTTCTTGTGCTCCCAGACAAGTGGTCCTCTGCTCCGATTTCCAGTCACATTGGTTCATTGTGCTGTCACAGAGCCATTGCAGCCTGTAGGCAGTAGCTTTGTTTCTCTTACCTGCCTATCCCTAGTGCCTAGCACCATGCCTGACACAAGGCTCAGTACATGTTTGCTGCGTAGATGAATCCTGAAACGTTAAACTGACATCACAGCAAGTAGACAGACCCAAAACAGACACAGGATCCAGGAAACAAGAGTTCAAACCCAAGAGAGGGTTGTTAGGGTAGATCTTAATGCAGTGTGACTGGTGTCCTTATAAGAAGAGGAGATTAGGACACAAAACGGAGGGATAACCTTGTGAGGACCCAGAAGACACCCATCTGCAGTCCAAGGAGAATAGCTGAGAGGAAAGCAAACCTGTCAACACTTTGATCTTGGTCTTCCACCTTCAAGAAAAATGTATTTCTAGTGACCCCAGGGTGGCTCAGCGATTGAACCTCTGCTTTTGGCCCAGGGTGTGATCCTGGAGTCCTGGGATCGAGTCCCACATCTGGCTCCCTGCATGGAGCCTGCTTCCCCCTCTGCCTGTGTCTCTGCCTTTTTCTCTGTGTCTCTCATCAATAAATAAATAAAATCTTTAAAAACAAAAAAGAAAATGTATTTCTATTATTTATGCCACGCAATCTGTGGTACTTTGTTACAGCAGCCCTAGCAAACCAGTACATGTATGTGATAAAATAAATTATATGCATGTATCATTTTGTATTAAAAGGTTTCATTTTAAGAAATTTAACAAAAGAGGGATCCCTGGGTGGCGCAGTGGTTTAGCGCCTGCCTTTGGCCCAGGGCGCGATCCTGGAGACCCGGGATCGAATCCCACGTCAGGCTCCCGGTGCATGGAGCCTGCTTCTCCCTCTGCCTATGTCTCTGCCTCTCTCTCTCTCTCTCTCTCTATCATAAATTTAAAAAAAAATAAATAAAAGAAATTTAACAAAAGAAAGGTTACTCTGAAAGAAACACATTCATGCACTCTAACAATAACTCATATAGTATTGGAGAATAATATTGATTTACTGATTCTTTTCTCCCTAGACAAGCACCCTCTGAGATATTTACTAATTCTGAACACTAATTTTGGTAACAGTTCAGCAAATCTTTTTTTTAAGATTTTATTTATTTATTCAGAGAGACAGAGAGAGAGAGAGAGGCAGAGACATAGGCAGAGGGAGAAACAGGCTCCATGCAGGGAGCCTGACGTGGGACTCGACCCCGGGACTCGAGGATCACACCCTGGGCTGAAGGCAGGCGCTAAACCGCTGAGCCACCCAGGGATCCCCAGTTCAGCAAATCTTGATGAGAAGTTTGGAGAAGAGAACTAATGTTGCCAAAGAGGCACAACAAGTTAGTGAATTGGCAGACCTTTTTTTTTTTTTCCTGCCTTGTATGCCTGTGTGTCAAATGTTGATCCCGTGAAATATTCCCTGTATCATTCAGGATCCAGTCTGGAGAAAACACAAGCCTCACTAGGAATTCTCCCAAAGACAATTTTTTTAAAGATGTTTATTTTTTTATTCATGAGAGACACTGAAAGAGAGGCAGAGACATAGGCAGAGGGAGAAGCACACTCCCAATGGGAAGCCCAACGTGGGACTCAATCCCAGGACCCTGGGATCACGCGCTGAACCAAAGGCAGATGCTCAACCACTGAGCCACCCGGGTGTCCCTCCCAAAGAATTTAACATAAGGGATTGGCCAGGCCAGTATTGGAAAACTAAAAAAAAAAAAAAAAAAAAAAAAAGCAGTAAGGGAACAGTGAGGTAATTACACAAAGATGGTAACTCCAAGCCATAGGTATCAGCCCTAGGTCTGGAGGAAAAGAAGTTGTGGGACGCACCTGGGTGGCTCAGCGGTTAAGCATCTACCCTTGGCCCAGGGCGTGATCCTGGAGACCCGGGATCGAGTCCCACGTCAGGCTCCCTGCATGAAGCCTGCTTCTCTCTCTGCCTATGTCTCTGCCTCTCTCTCTGTGTGTCTCTCATGAATAAATAAATAAAATCTTTAAAAAAAATAAAAGAAGAGGTTGAGATTATCTAGAAATTTGGAGGAGAGTTGCTAGAAAGGGGAGATTTAGACCTCTGAGTGGGGATGTTGCATGCCTAGTGCTGATGGTTCTGAGGGAGCACAGTGAGGCCGTCTGAGGCGTGTGACAAAGCCAGAGACTGGAAGCAGCTGCCACAGCCAGTGAAGGGACATTGCGGGGACAGGACTGCTGAAAGAAATAGCCAGAATGCAGAATCAAGTCCCTTCTCTGTCCTGCCGTGTAGGGTTCCCCAACACATCCAATTGGAAACTTCAGTAAGCCAGCTGGCAAGGCAGAAATGAATTCTAGCCTCGCAGAGTCTGGCAGGGAGGTTTTAGAGCTGACATACAATAATCTAATGACTGGCATGGTCATATATCCCACCCTTTGATTTTAGTAACCTCAAGTACTGGGATAAGAAGACAATATGCAGTTTTAAACTCCATCCGGCACCATGCGTGGCTGAGTTCTGACTAGTGTCATGTTTGAGGCTGGAGGGTAAATTTGGAATATATTGTAATATATTTCTGAGTCACCTAATGTAAATTCTTTGAATAAAGGCCATGAGTTGAAGATGGCTTATTTTGCCAAAGGCATTCATCAAGGAGTATATATGTTATATATATTATACACACAACACACATACTTTCTCAACCTTGTTAGATTCCTATTACCAAATAACAAACACTTGCTTATAAACATCTTTGTCTATGATGCTTCAGGAAAACATCCAAAATCTGAGCATAGACTTAGGAACAATACTTAGAGTTGTGTTAGGAATTGCAGCTTCAAAAAGAAAAGCCTCAAGACAGATTTGTCATAAATTTATGTGGGTGGACACTGCTGCCTTCATATTATTTTGTTCCAAACTGTTGATATTGGGATCCCTGGGTGGCTCAGTGGTTTGATGCCTGCCTTTGGCCCAGGGCGTGATCCTGGAGTCCCGAGATTGAGCCCCGCATCGGTCTCCCTGCATGGAGCCTGCTTCTCCCTCTGCCTGTGTCTCTGCCTCTGTGTGTGTGTGTGTCTATCATGAATAAATAAATAAAATCTTTAAAAAAAACTGTTGATATTACACCTTAGAAATATTTCCATATAGTTTATCTCAGCATTTGTCAGCCCAGAAGAAGAGTCAACACTTTTTGTAAAGGGCCAAAGAGTAAATACTTTAGATTTTGTGGATCAGGGGCACCTGGGTGGCTCAGCAGTTGAGCGTCTGCCTTCAACTCAGATCATGATCCTGAGGTCCTGGGATCAAGTCCCCCATCGGGCTCCCCATAGGGAGCCTGCTTCTCTCTCTGCCTGTCTCTGCCTCTCTGTGTGTCTCTCATGAATAAATAAATAAAATCTTTAAAAAAAAAAAGATTTTTGTGGATCATACAGTCTGTCACAACTAGTCCACACTGTGATATAGTACAAAAGCAGACAGACCATATTTCAAAGAAAGGGCATGGCTATGTTTCAGTAAAATATGGATTTAAATGTAAAATGTGTAACTTTTAGATTTTAAATTACATCAAAAAGAATTTTAAAAGCACAGAAAGCATAAACTATGTAGGAATAAATTTAATCAAGGAAGTAAAAGACCAGTACTCTGAAAAGTGTAAAACACTGACAAAAGAAACTGAAGACGACACAAAGAAATGGAATGATATTCTATACTCATTGATTGGAAGTTCATATTGTTAAAACACTACAATATTCCAGTTATAAAATAAAAAAGACACAAGGATATAATGTACAGCACAGGGGATTAAGTCAATAATATTATAACAACTTTGTATGGTGACCGATGGTAACCAGTCTTCTTATCGTGGTTACCATTTTTTTATAAAGTTTTTTTCAAGTTTATTTATTTATAATCTTTACACTTAATATGGGGCTTGAACTTATAACCTAGAGATCAAAAGTTGCACATTCCACTGACTGAGCCAGCCAGGCACCCCTTGTGGTGACCATTTTTGAATGTGTATATATATATCCATTCAGTATGTTGTACACCTTAAACTAATACAATATTGTATGTAATTATTCTTCAAAAGAGAAAAAATCCTCAAAGAAAGATTTTAGAGGAAAACATAGGAGAAAATCTTTAGGATCTAGGGAAAGTGTTCTTAGACTTGAGGCTAAAAGCATGATTTATAAAAAGAAAAATTGGTAAATTGGTAAATTGGTCCTCATCAAAATTAAAAACCTTTGCTCTGTAAAAGACCTTGTAATGAGGGGGCACCTGGGTGGCTCAGGTGGTTAAGTGTCTGACTTCAACTTAGGTCATGATTTCAGGATCCTGGGATTGAGCCCTCACTTCTGGCTTCCCGCTCAGCCAGGAGTTTGTCCCTCTGCCCCTCCTCCCTTCCGCTTGTACTCTCTCTCTCTCAAATAAATAAATAAAATCTGAAAGAAAAAAAAAGACCTTGTAATGAGGATGAAAAGACAAATACATACTGGGAGGAAATATCTGCAAACCACATATGCAACAAAAGACTTGTATCTAGAATATATAAGGAGATCTCAAAACTCCAGAGTAAAACAAAACACAGAAACAAACAAAAAACCAAACCCACCTGATTAGAAAACAAATTTATGAGCAGACACTATACTAGGGAGGATATATAGATGACAACACATGAAAAGATATTCAATATCATTAGCCATTAGGGAAATGCAAATCACAATGAAATACCAATACACATTTGTCAGGATGGCTAAAATAAAAACATCAAATGCTGTCAAAGTGGTGGAGAAACTGAATCATTCATTGTTGGCAGGAACATCAAACAGTACAACCATTCTGGAATACAGTTTGGTAGTTTCTAAAAAAAAAAAAAAAAAACCCTAAGTATGCAAATACCATATGACCTGGAGATTGTACTCTTGGACATTTCTCCCACAGAACTGAAAATTTATGTTTACACAAAAGCCTGAACATGAATGTTCATAGCAGCTTTATTTGTAATAGCCAAAACCTGGAAACAACCTAAATATCCTTCATCAAGTGAACAATTAAGCTATGGTAATTCATACCAGAGTTCTACTCCACAGTAAATATGAATCAACAATTGATTCATGCAACAATGTGAGTGGATCTCAAGGGCATTATGATGCATTAAGGAAAAGAAAGCCAATTTCAAAAAGCTAGAAAGCAGAGAAATAATAGCCGAAACTGAGACTTTACTGAAAACACTTTTGCTAGCTCATTACACAATGGTTCTCAGAATTTTAACTAATCAGTAACTTTAAATTATACTAATTTGGGAAGAATTCTCAAAAAGTATTTATGACTCTTATCACAAAGAAATTTTTAGAGCCCTCTTTGAAATATTGGTGGGTAACCTCCAGGGTCATAACTTGCAAGTTAAAAAAATTTTAAAGATGGTTATTTTTGAATGAAACCATACACACTATCCAGAAGGATATATGATTCTAGAAATGTCATTCATTTTATTCATTCATCCATTCCACAAATATTTCAAAATGCTGTCTATGCACTGTCCCAGGAACCAGATTAGCAGCAAACAACACCTACTAAAAATCCCTGCCCTCAAGAGGCAGGGATTAATTCTAATATCTAGTGATATTACTATGATAAAAGGCCTTTAAGAAAACACCTGTTCAAGTAATGGTAACCCACTCCTAATTGATTACACAAGACCTACAGATCAGAGGATGTTTTATAAAAATTAGTATAGTAAATTGAGCCATATAAATACCAAAAATACATGTTGTCACTCCTAGGCTTGTCTTAAACCAGCATGTTATCAAATCTCATCTAAATAGAAATTGCAGGGTGTCTGGCTGGGTCAGTTGGTAGAGCATGAGGCTCTTGATCCTGGGGTTGTGAGTTCAAGCCCCATGATAGTTGTAGAGATTGCTAAAAATAAAATGTTTTTTTTTTTTTTTTTTTAAGAAATTATTGAAGTACCAGAAGCACTGTGGAAACTTTAACTGGGTCCTCTGAATCAAAGCCAAATCTTTCTGGGGTTTGGAAAACATAGTTTCTTTTCCTAAAAATTGTTATTAATGTGAACAAATAATGTTTATTCTTCTTATTTAAATGAGAATATTTTCTAAATTCCTCAGTTTTAATTTCTAATATGATTAAATATTGATAGATATAACAGGAAATACTCTTTGAGATCTTCAGTAATTTTCAAGAGTATTAAAATTTGGTCTGGGACTCCCAAGACCAAAATATTTGAAATCAACTGCCATATGAAATAGATGTTATAGCCATTTTATGGTTAGTGTAGTGGGGCTCAAAGAAGGTCAGGAAGAGATCTTTTAAAAGACAAACCTAATTCTATCTTGTTTTCCTTTCCACTCAGCTCTGTGGTGTAGATCTTCACTTCATCCTCTGAAACGAACATATTCTACGATATTAAGTTTAGCAGCCCAACATGTATATTCCTTATTATCTCTGTCACCAAGTTTAAACTTTTAAGAAAAGGGGCACCTGGGCTGAGCATCTGCTTTTGGCTCAGGTCATGATCCTGGGGTCCTGAGATCAAGTCCTAAATCAGGCTCCCCACAGGGAGCCTGCTTCTCCCTATGCCTATGTCTCTGCCTTTGTGTGTCTCTCATAAATAAATAAAATCTTTTTTAAAATAAATAAATAAACTTTTAAGAAAAAGTATTGAAAACTTGGAAATAGGGCAAAATATTATTATGTGCCTTTTCAGAGTCATACTAGAGTATTGTCTAAGAAGCTTGAGTGGGGCTCATCTGACTCTACATCTTATTTGCCCTGTTATTTACTGGTGACAGGACCTAGAGTCTACTATATATTAGCTGTGGAAGATAAGTGGCAAATGATATTGTTGGGTAGAAAAGGTAACTCCAAAGGTTACTGTTTTATTGCTCTGACGATAGAAAGCAGTATTGGTTACATGTGGTTTTGCAGTCTTATTCCAAAGTTCTTTTTTCCCCACAGACCATATATTTACTAGTCTCTTCCATTCTCCTTTGAACTGGTTTACTGTCCTGCTGGTTCCCTCACTAATGGGTTAAGTAAGAAGGATAAATAAGAGGCCCATTTGCTCAGCAGATGGAGAAGGAGGTGCTTCTGATTTGGGAAGACCAGCATGTACAATGGCCAGTGTGACGTCTTTAGAGAAATCCAAGAGTTCAGTTTGCTTCTGCAGCAAATCTGGGGTGAGGCCCATGAGGCTGCACTTCTACAAGTGCAGTTGAAACTGATGATGCTGGACCATGGACCATACCTTGAGTAACAAGGGAGTAGGCCAGAGCAAAAGTGCATGTGGAAATGTCCAGAAGTGAAAATGGAACCTGACAGAGGTGAATGTGGAACTAGAACAGAGTCCCTAGTCAAAATCATCTTTCTTTCTTCTTTCTTTCTTTCTTTCTTTCTTTCTTTCTTTCTTTCTTTCTTTCTTTCTTTCTTTCTTTCTTTCTTTCTTTTATTTTATTTTCTTTTTTACAATCTACATATCAAACAAAATGATTCCTAAGCCCAGGCAGGTAGTTCACTCATTTGAAATACTATATGTGATCACTACATTCCAGTATAATCACAGATGTGAGACTAGGTCTGGTAAGTAATTTCATGAAAACTATCCTCTATTTGTTTTTCCTCCGCGCCATCGTTAGTTGAGTCAAGCTGTATTTGGTGGTGTCTACGGCCATCTAGTGGGCATGAATTGACATAACTAGTGCCTCATAGTAGTTTCCAAAGGGCTCTCACTTTATCTTCACAATAACCTATGAGGTAGATACTGTTTTTCCAGTTCGTTTTTTTTAATTAATATTGAGCTAACTATGAGCCAAGCCCTATACATGAATGATCTTATTTATTCCCCACGTTAAAAAACAAAATTCAGGGATGCCTGGGTGGCTCAGTGGTTGGGCATCTGCCTTCAGCTCAGGTCATGATCCTGGAGTCCTGGGGTCACATCCGGCTGCCTGCATGGAGCCTGCTTCTCCCTCTGCCTATGTCTTTGCCTCTCTCTGTGCGTGTCTCTCATGAATAAATAAAATCCTTTTAAAAAAATAAAATAAAATAAAATTCAATGGAGTAAATTTGAAGATCTAACTGGCTTATTGAGTCATGATCCAGTTGCATCCCATCTCGCAAGAAGAGGGAAGCCCTGAGGAGTTGTACAAAATGGAAGGTTTTTATAGGAAGGGGGTGGTACACTGAGTTAGTAGCAATTGGATTGTTCCAGACAAGGTCATCTTCCCCTAAGTTTACCTTACTAAGGCTAGGGCCTTACACGCAGATCGCCTCATCTTCCCTTGCAGCAGTGGGTGGAAAATAGAGAGGGTCTGTGTGACAGGTTACTGTGTTGGTGCTGATCAGAAAAGTTTTGACTGACAAGACCACATTTCTGGGGGAGGTTGAAACTGCAATTAAATTAGGTAGCAAGCTTCAGTTTGGTGACTTAGCCTGACAAAAATGGCTCAGCTTTGGGCCTGTGGCTTTCTTTTTTTTATTTATTTTTTATTTTATTTTATTTTATTTTTTGTGGCTTTCTTTTTTAATACCCATAACAATCCTGTGTGATACTACACCTGTGTTATTATTCCCATTTATAGATGAAGAAGCTGAGGCTTAGCAATGATGAAAAACATACCCATACTCCAATAGCTAATAAATAGGATCACCAAGTTTCAAACCAGAGGAGTCACATGTCACTAACACCAACCATCATCTTCACTTTTTTCCTCCTCTTCTTCTTCTTTTCTTCTTCTTCTCAAAACATTGTCATTATGTGCCAGGCATTTTCCTAAATCCTTTACAGGCATTATATAATTTAATCCTTACAACAATTCCTAGAAGTGACATATAATTATTATTCCCATTTTATAGATGAGAAAATCAAGGTACAAGGAGTTAAGCAAGTTATCCAAAGTCATCAATAGTGAATAGCATAGCCAGAATTGGAGCCTAGGGAATTATTTTATTTTATTTTAAAGATTTTATTTCCACGTAATCTCTATACCCAATGTGGGGCCCGAAATCACAACCTTGAGATCAAGAGTTGCATACTCTTCCTCTGACTGAGCCAGCCAGGTGCCCTGGGAATTTTTTTATTTCAAAATTGTATATAATTAAAGTTAAAATGTGCTTCTCTGACATCTATGAAATGAATCTTTTATTCCTCCATCTCTTATTTTTCTCCAGGTTTATTGAGATATAATTGATGCATAACATTATATAAGTTTAAGGCATAGAATGTGATAATTTGATACATAGATACTAAGACATGATTACTGCCATAAAGTTAGCTAACACATCTGTCACCTCACATAACTACAAGGTTTTTGTGCAGTGAGAACATTTAAGAACTACTCTTAGCAACTTTCTAGTGCTTTTTTTTTTTTTTAAGATTTATGTACTTGTTTTAAGTGAGAGTGAGCAAGCACAAGCAGGAGAGGCAGAGGGAGAGAGAATCTCAAGCAGACTTTGTGCTAAATGCAGAGCCCAACAGAAGGCTCAGTCTCACAACTCTGAGATCATGAACCTGATATCATGACCTGAGCCAAAACCAAGGGTCAGCTACTTAACCTAGCTGTCCTACCCGAGCTCCCCACAACTTTCCAGTATTTTAATATATCGTTAACTACAGTCACCATGCTGAATATCAGATTCCCCACAACTTGTTCATCTTAAAACTAGAGATTTGACCTTTTTCCCCTTTCTTCCACATCAGAGCTGCTGGCAACCACTATTCTATTCTCCGTTTCTGTGAGTCTGGCTTTTTTTAGATTCCACATATAAGTGAGATTGTACAGTATTTGTCTTTCTCTGTCTGAATTATTTCACTTAACATAATGCCCTCAAGGGAACCCAAGGAGTTTTATTCCAGAGCCCATTCTCTTAACCAGTAAACAATTTAAGAAATACAAGTTAATTTGGTTCTCCTTGTTACAAAACTTATGCATACTTAGAAAAGCAGAAAGAAAAAAAAATCACTGAAAATTCTATCTCCCAAACATAATCACAATTAAGACTTAGTGCTTCACTAAGTGAAGCACTTCACTTATGGCTTCACTCCTAGCCATAGTACTAAGCTACTTTGTTTTATATACAGTTGTGATGATACTACAAAAACTATTTTGTGTTCTGTTTCTTTTATTTAACATCATAATAGGCATTTCCAATATCCCCAAACCCATAGGTATTATTGTTAAAGGGTCCTTTATTATTGTTATAATTTGCAGTGCCTACTATGGGTTGGGTACTGGTGTGAGGAATTTCTGTGTATTTAATCTTCACAAAAACTCCATAGTACAGAGACTATTATAAGTCCTCTTTTATCTTTTTAAAAAGATTTTATTTATTTATTCATGAGAGACACAGAGAGAGAAAGGCAGAGACATGGCCAGAGGGAGAAGCAGACTCCCTGCAGGGACTCAATCCCAGGACCCCAGGATCAGGACCTGAGCCAAAGGCAGACACTCAACCACTGAGCCACCCAGGTGCCCCTATAAGCCCTCTTTTATTTTATTTTTTTAATATTTATTTATTTATTCATTTATTTATTTATTATAGACATAGAGAGTGAGAGGCAGAGACACAGGAAGAGGGAGAAGCAGATTCTATGCCAGGAGCCTGACGTGGGACTCGATCCCAGGTCTCCAGGATCACGCCCTGGGCCAAAGGCAGGTGCTAAACCGCTGAGCCACCCAGGGATCCCCTAAGCCCTCTTTTAGATGAAGAAACAGGCACAGCTGGTAGGTGACAGAGCTACGATTTGAACCTAGGAAGCTTGCCTCCAGAGTCTGCCATCATATAAGTATGGAAAGTAAGTTTTTAAATTGCTTACATCTTGGGACCCTGGGTGGCTCAGTGGTTTAGCGCCTGCCTTTGGCCCAGGGTGCCATCCTGGAGTCCCAGGATGGAGTCCCACGTCAGGATCCCGGCATGGAGCCTGCTCTCCCTCTGTCTGTCTCTGCTTCTCTCTCTTTCTCTCTCTCTCTCATAAATAAATAAAATATTTTTAAAAAAATAAAAATAAAAAAAATCAAAAGTCTACATTTTGAATTGGTCAATGAGAACCATAAGAAGATGCACTGAAGCGATCTTTGAACAACCATTAAATTTTTTAAAAGCTTTTTGCAAATAATAATGATAACTAACATGTTGCTTGTCAAGGAGACAAACCTAGCATGTAATTAGATAGAGCTCCAAAAATAGAGGAAAAGGGATGCCTGGGTGACTCAGCGGTTGAGTGTCTGCCTTGGGCCCAGGGTGTGATCCTGGAGTCCCGGGATCAAGTCCCACATCAGGTTTCCTGCATGGAGACTGCTTCTCTCTCTGCCTCTCCATGAATAAATAAATAAAATCTTCATTTAAAAGAATAGAGAAAAGTATCAAGAGTCACCATTTATCAAGTGCTATGTACTTTTTATGTACATTATCTCTAATCTTCACTGAGACCCAATGGGATAGTGAATATACTCCCTGATAACATGATGGGGAAAGGAAGTGCAGAGAGGGAAATTTGCCCAAGATCATGAAGCTGGTAAGTGCTGAAGTTAGATTCATATGCAATTTTTTTCACTTTAAACCCTAAGTTCTCATTTTTTTAAAATTTTTATTTATTTATTTACGATAGTCAGAGAGAGAGAGAGAGAGAGAGGCAGAGACACAGGCAGAGGGAGAAGCAGGCTCCATGCACCGGGAGCCCGATGTGGGATTCGATCCCAGGTCTCCAGGATCGCTCCCTGGGCCAAAGGCAGGCGCTAAACCGCTGTGCCACCCAGGGATCCCCCAAAACCCTAAGTTCTCATATTCATGCTAAACTCTACAGCTGCATTGCCTAATACTGTAGCCATTAGTCATGTGGCTATTGAGTATTTAAATGTAGTGGGGTGAATCCAGGTGTGCCGTGAAAGTAAAATATACTCCAAATTTCAACCACTTACTGTGAAAGAAGCAGCATAAAAAATTGCAATAATTTTTATATGTGCTACATATTGAAGTTATAACAGTGTGGATATACTGAGTTAAATGTATGATTACAATTGATTTCACTTGTTTCTCTTTACTTTTAAAGATGTATTTATTTACTTTAGGGGGCAGGGCAGAGGGAAAGTGAGAGAAAGAGTTCCAAGCAGACTCCACACTGAGCAGAGAGCCCCACACGGAGCTCTACCCCATGACCTGAGCCCCCATCAAGAGGCAGATGCTTAACCAACTGTGTCACCCAGGTGCCCCTTCTCTCCACCTTTTAAATGTAGTAACTAGACATATTAAATCACACATGTGGCCCACACTGTATTTCCATTAGCCAGTGCTGCTACAGACCAGCAATCCTTCAGTTTAATGTGCAAATGAGTCACTTGGTAAAAATGCAGATTCTGATGCAGGAAGCCCAAGGTAGGAGCTAAGATTCTGCATTTCTCACAAGCTCTCAATAATGCCAATGTTGGGGGTCAATGTGGAGCACCTTTGGGAGCAATGCTCTACAGGGAAGGGAGGGAGGCAGAGATCAGCGTTAGATGCCTTGGCAACACCTGTGTTTATGAGGCAGTGGATAAAAATGAAGAGACTCTGAAGTGGAGGAGGGGAGAAGAGCCCTGAAGAGGTCCTAGGAGAACTGGAACAGTATGTCGTCAGGGAAGCCATGATGGAGTCATGCCCACGTGAAACAATCAACAGCAGCACGTCTAAGAGACTAAACAGGGTCCAGCTGGTTTCTCAATGAAGAGGCTACAGTTTCTGTGAATAATGGATGCTCAAGGCAGATCACACTCTTCTTCTCCACAAAGAGAAAGGACGGTAGGTAAGGCCGATGGCAGGGGCACGTGAGAGGGAGTAGGGTAAGGCAGGGGGTGGGTTATGGAGACACTGGTTTGGTTTGGTTTTGCAGGGATGAGGTCTGAGTCTATGATTTATGCAGAAAGGGAGGAACATAAAAAAAAAAAAAGCCCAGAGAATACTGGTGGCTTCTCTCCTAAATATACAAACATGTTTACTGAATGTCAGCTATGTGTCAGCTCCTGGAGTAAGTGAAAACAGCCTCAGATCTCAAGGATTCCACAGTCCTGGCTACTAAGGGACCTGTATACCTCTCCTATGAAGTTTTGAGAAGTCAGTAAACCAAGCATGGATTAGTGATGAGCAATCTTTTCTCCCCGCCTCCTCTTTTTTAAGATTTATTTATTTATTTGAGAGAGGAAGAACACAAGGGAAAGGAGTGGGAGAGAGAAAATCCCAAGCACAGAGCCCAAAACGGGGCTGGACCTCATGACCCTGAGATCATGACCTGAGCAGAAGTCAAGAGTAGGATGCTTAACCGACTGAGCCAGCTAGGAGCCCCTCATGAGCAATCTTCTACAAGAATCCCAGTTCAGGAGAGGTATGAATGTATATATGGTCCTCAAGTTTTCTGAAATTATGTTTAAACATTTTTTATTTCTCAGTCACTGAAGGGTTCCACTTTTAGGCTAAAATTCCACAAATAACATCACTAGTAGCAACCACTTCAGTAAGAGCTGACAACACCAGACACCTTTGAAGAAATGTTGAGATGACACCACCACGTGGGGGGTGGTGAAGGGGCCAAGACAGACACGGGGGAGAGATTTGGCATCAGGATTATTGTCACAGACTGGGAACAACCACAAAAATGCTAGCCTCTTGGAAAATTCTACATGTGGTGGCAACCGGAAGAGGCTGCGCGTGGGGATTATGGAGTAAAGTGACAAGAGTTCAGGGCCACAGTGAGGGGGAGCTGGGGTGCTGATGCAAGACAGAAATTTCATCCTCTCCTATCTCCTCTCCGTCTAAAAGCAGTTAAAAGAGAACACAAGTTCAGGCCCCACCCAGGCCATCTTCTGAATACACTCTGCAGTCCATTAAATTGCCGAGAGATTCCCAGAAGAGTTGAAGGTCAATCTTCCTTCAATTCTGGTCCTTGAAACCAGCCCACCTGGGGGTTTCTATAAACTATTGTCCCATTGTGTGTAATTCATATGTAAATATTCTAAAGCCCAGCAATCAAAGAACCAGCTCCAGGGGAGTAAACAAGCTTTAGATACACAATGAAAATGCCACTCCCCTTCCAGCTTTAAAAGTGCCTACAGATCACACACATTAAAACCCGGCCCCGCTGGAGATTCTGGGGTGCCTCTAGCAACTTGGTCTCAACTGCCTCCTATCTCGGACTTCCTCCTCCTACCCTTTTCCTCTTCCTCCCCCGAAGGTGGGAGGTGGTGGGGGGTTGGAGCCATCTTAAAGCAGCCTGGCCCGGATAAAGGAAGAAGCATTCTAGTTCTTTCCTTCAAGGCTGAGTGGTTTACCAGGCGGGGACGTGCTTTCAGAAGTGACTCTTAGTTACACATTTCTGGAGAAAGACCTCCTAATGGTGAGCCCATGGAAGCCCAACAACTTACCTGCCTCTGATTACTTTTCTGACACCTGAATAATTAAGGCCCACGCACCCAACATGGTTTGAAAAAACTTTGTTTTCTTCAAACATCCCTGCTTGCAGCCAGGAATAAGCTTCCTCCTCTCAGCCTCTTCCCCAGCCTTCCTTTGCTGAGTCTCCAGAAACCCGCCCCAGCTTGCCAGCATGAGGAAGGCCTGCCAAGCCTTGGCCCTTCTACAAGGCATGTCTGAAATTTCACATTCTCTGAAAGGCACACCTAGCCCTCATGAATGACTTCTTTCTCTTCACCCTCATGGTTAGATTTGTGAAACCTCCTCACTCAGACTTGTTCATTCAGGAAATGTTTTATGAGGGCTTACTGTGTGCCTGGAGGTTTTGTAAGGCACACTACAATTCCAAGATGAATGAAGTGGGCAGTCCCATTCCCCAAGGAGCTTGCAGCTCGTTGAGGAATGACAACATGCAAATATATTACCATAGGGTAAGTGCTTTGTGTGGGATGTTCCCAGGGTGCCTTGGAAACCCAACCCAAACCTGGGGGTCCTGGGAAGGCTTTCTGAAAGAGGAATGGGGAAGCCTATCCTTGGCAGGCAAGTAGACAGGCAGAGGCCTAGAGAAGGGTCCTAGTTCAGGAACACCAGTGGGTCAGCTGGGCGAGGTCAGGCAGGGAAAGAGGGGAATAGAGTGAGGCTGGAGTTGGGAGTGAGGACCAAAGCCAGGATTTTTTGAGCCAAGCTAAGGAGTTTGGTCTTGATCCCACAGGGCTGATGGGCCATTTAGGAAAATAACTCTGGGGGCACCTGGCTGGCTCAGTCGGTGGAGCAGCGAAGCCTGCCACTCTTGACCGTGGGGTTGTTAGTTCAAGCCCCACATTGGGCGTGGAGATTACTTTTAAAATGTCTTCAGAGAATTTATGTCTTCCTCTGCGTGTGTATGATCTTTCTCCTTCACTGGAATGGAAACTGTGAGATAGCGCATTTGTCTTGTTTACTATTTATTATAAACCCAGGACTTGTAGAAGTGCCTAGACCCTAAGAGGCCCTTGGAGAATATGCGAATGAAGGAATGAAAGCTGCTGGCATATGATTTGAAGATGAGTGATGAAGAAGGGGCTTGAGGGGGGCAGAGTCCCCTGTAATCCTTGCCGTAATGCCATGACCCCCAAAATGAGGCACTCTCAAACGTGGGTGACTATTTTTGGTCTCCTATTGTTGCTGTAACAAATTACCACCAATTTAGTGGCTCAAAAAATCCATAAATCTGTGTTCCTATAGTTCTTGAAGTCAGAAGTCTGAAATCAGTTTTACTGAGCTACAGGCAAGGTATAGGCAAGGTGGCTCTTTTTGGAGGTATAGGAGAGAACTCATTTTCTTGCCTTTTGTAACTTCTCAAGGTTGCCTGCATCCCTTAACACCTGACGCTTTCCTGGAATCACTAACTTCTTCCCTCTGTCCTCAGGGCTCCTACTTGCTCTTTGTTACTCAAATCCCCCTCTGGCTTCCTATTAGAAGGGTACTTGTGATTACATTTAGTGCCCCCCCCCCATTGCCCCTGATAATCTGGGATAATCTCTACCTTTCAAAATCTTCTGTTTAATCACATCTGCAAAGTCCTTTTTCCATCTAAGGTAACACTCACAGGTTCTGGACATTAGGACATGGGTATCTTTGGAGGCTGTTATTCAGCTGATCATAGTGACCAGCACATTAGGTGGTTACTGGGCACTTGAGTGAACCTGCCTGGAGGTAGGTAGGACTGAGCCAGTTCACTTGAGAGGCAGGGAAGTCTAGTGGTTAAGAGCATAATCTGGAGCCAGACTGCTCTGATTCAAAGCTCTGCTATTCACGAGCTGTGTGATCTTGGATAAGTGACTTAACCTCTCTGTGCTTTGGTTTACTCATCTGTAAAATAGAGCTAATGAGAAGTATACTCCATAAGGTTGCTGGCATGAGTTAACGCACAGAAAGCATGTGGGTAACTAGTGCGGGTCACACAGTAAGCTCTCAGGAGGTGTTAACTATTTGGGATAGCTCACGGGGGGATCCTGGGGATGCCCTGATCCCACTTCTCAACACAGGCTTTGTCAGCAGCTCAACCCTGAAGAAGCACACTACACTGGGAATCTGAAGTCTCACCCATGCAGGAGAGACTGAATGACTTGGGGGTGGTAAAGCAGGATTCCACCTTGCTACTCAAAATTCTCCCATTGAATCTCTGTCTTCAGTGCCAACAACTCCCAATTTTAGAGCATCTTTCTACAAGTTCCCTAAAAGCAAAGGGGAAAGATGCCCCTGTTTTCTTATACCCCCTTCCATTTTTCAGTATGAGATCCAATCCTGGCAAATTACTTCTCTGGGCCTTAATTTCCTCATGTATAAAATAATCATAAAAATCAGCATTAAAATAGCACTTACTGTATGCCAGGTGCTGACCTAAGCACTTTATTGGAATCTACATAATCCTCACAACACCCCTGCATTATAGGGAAAAGCATTACTGTCTCCATTTTACAAATAGGGAAATTGAGGACCAGAGACAAGAATAGTCTGGCTAGGAAGTTGCCACTGGTACCTCTACTGTGGAACCCTCAGGGCAGGCACTCTGAAGAATCATTTCTCAACCATTACACTTCCTTTTTTTTTTTTTTTTTAAGGTTTTATTTATTCATGAGAGACACAGAGAGGCAGAGACACTGGCAGAGGGAGAAGCAAGCTCCATGCAGGGACCTGATGCAGGACTCAATCCAGGAACTCCAGGATCACGTCCTGAGGCAAAGGCAGAGGCTCAACCGCTGAGCCACCTAGACGTCCCGCATTCCATTTCTTTAGGGATTTAGGACACTAAATCCCAAGCCATTCCTGAATAGGCTGAGCCTGGATCATGTGCCCACAGGTGCCCATATTCATCAGCAATTGAGGTGAGGACAGACTATACCTGGTTCCTTTCAATACCCCTGACAGAGGCTGAGTCATGCCTCCAACAAAGCTCAAACAATGGGTGACTTGCCCCTGTATTCGTTATCTTTGTGGTGTAACAAATTACCCTAAATCATACCAACTGAAAACAACAAACATTAGCTCACAGTTTCTGTGGATCAAGAATCCAGATACAGCTTTGCTGGATCCTTTAGCTCGGGGTCTGTTACTTTTATGTTATCAGCCAGAAGAATAGTAGTCTCGAGGCTCAACTAGGTGAGGGTCCACTTCCAAGCTGGCTCATGTGGCTGTCGTCAGACCTCAGATCTTTGCTGGCTGTTAGCCGGTCTTCAGTTCCTTGCCACATAGGCCTTTCCATCAGGCCACTTACACCATGGCAGCCCGTCCCCCAGAGTGCAGGCCGAGAGAGAAGAATGCCAATGCCTTCTCAGTGCAATATTTAAGAGTAAAGCAGAGAACAGCAGGAAGAAGGAATTAAGGTAGGAGGTAAGGGCAATCCAAAGGACTGGTGAAATAGTTCGATCTTCAGTGTTTCCCTTTGGTTTTCCCATATGTTAGGCAGATAGAGTCCATGTGGAAAAAAATATATATATACTTAAAACTAAAGGAAAAATAGCAGAAAGCTCAGGAATCCACCATGTAGCAAGAAATGAACAAATTCTCAATATAAAAAACATGCAAACATAATTTTGAAATGGATAAAACCGAAGAAGTCTAACAGTTGCCTTGAAATACAAGATCATTGGAACAGATGGAAATCGCCAGTGCTATTATACAGCAGGTTTAATTACAGCAGAAAAAGGAAAGTTAACCCCTGGAAAAAATGAGTCACAGTTTGAAACCTATGAGGTTGTGGCATACATCTTAATGGAGAAAAGTTGTGCCATCCTGTTTTGATGTTGGGGCTCCCAATGAAAGAGACTCTCAGGAGCTAACTGTGTGTACAAAATTACATTCCATATACCCCAAGTCCTGCGCTAGTGGCTTTCAAATGCTTTTGACCTGGACAAAGAGTCATTTGAAGAATGAAATACATTTTTTTAAAGATTTTATTTATTTTATTTGAGAAACAGAGACAGTGAAAGAGAGTGAGCAGAGGTAGAGGGGAGAAGAGAAAGAGAAGTGAGAGGCCCTATGTGGGGGCTTGATCCCAGGACGCTGGGATTACAACCTGAGCCAAAGGTAGACACCCAACTGACTGAGCCACCCAGGCATCCAAGAAGTACATTGTTATACAACAGCTAATGTGTACACATTCACTCACACATAACTGAGGTACAAGTTTTATGAAAATAATACTTATCCTCATTGTGTTTTATTAATATAGTATGTATTACACTCCAAATTTTGTATTCTATTGTATGTCATTTTAAAATTCTGGTCAAGAATTAATAGGTCGTAACATGCAGGGAGATAAATACTGCTTTGTAAGATTTTCACCCAGTTTCACCCTGAATTACAGAAAACAGTCAGGATAAAGACACCAAGCCTGAATTTACATCATCTGACTTCCCCATAGGGAAAAGGAAGGGAATCAGGTATGAAACAAATATTTTCTTTTAATAATTTTAATAATTCACAAAGTCAAATCAAGTACTTTTTTCCTCCTCTTCCTTTTTCCAAAGGCACAGGCAGGGCTTTACCGGGTCTGCAGCTCAGGCTGGTGGGAGACACAGTACCAACAGAGAAGAGTTAGACTGGCCTCTCAACCAAGAACTTTTAAAGTTCTTTCTATATCTGTGCTTATTTTCCAGTTCTCATTCCTTATTTTGTGTATTCACGCTTTCTTCTTTTTTATTTCTTTTAAGTTAGTAGTTTAACATATTTCAGAGTGTCAGTTCTTGGATTTATTTATTAGTGCTACCTTTTTAAAAATCTCTAAGTAGGGATCCCTGGGTGGTGCAGCGGTTTGGCGCCTGCCTTTGGCCCAGGGCGTGATCCTAGAGACCCGGGATCGAATCCCACGTCAGGCTCCCGGTGCATGGAACCTGCTTCTCCCTCTGCCTATGTCTCTGCCTCTCTCTCTCTCTCTATCATAAATAAAATAAATAAATAAAAAAAAAATAAAAATCTCTAAGTAGTTAATTTTTGTATTTGATCTTTGCTTCTCTTATGTTTTGGTCTTTTACATGTTTTCATATTCAGTGCTGAATTTGTTTAATTTTTCTTACTGTGTTAATTGCCTCTTGCTAATTATTGCTAATAAATTACCTTAGGGCTTGGTGATGTAAAACATACTTTTTAAAAATCAAATCACATAGTTGACACACATTGCATTTGCCTCAGGTGTCCAACATAATGATTCCACACTCTGTATGTGTCATGCTATGTTCACAAGTATAGCTACCATCTGTCATCATACAACACCATTACCACACAATTAACTGTATTTCCTATGCTCTACCTTTCATCCCCATGATTTATTCATTCTAGAACTGGAAGCCTGTATTTCCACCGCCCATCCACTCCTTTTTACCCATCCTCTCACCGCCCTCCCCTTTCCCTCTGGCAACCATCAGTTTGTCCTCTGTTTTTTTTATGGTTCTGTTTCTACTATTTTGTTTGTTTGTTCATGTGGTTTGTTTTTTAGATTCCACATAAGTGAAGTCATATTTGTCTTTCTCTGACTTATTTCACTTAGCATATTACCTCTAGGTCCACCCATGTTGTCACAAATAGCAAGATTTCCTTCTTTTCTGTGACTGAATAATATCCATTGTTTTTATATACCACATATTCTTTATTCATTCATCCATCAGTGGACACTAAGCTTGCTTCCGTGTCTTGGCTATTGTATATAATACTGCAGTAAACATAGGGGGACATGTATCTTTTCAAGTTAGTGTTTTAGTTTCCTTTGGATGAATACCCAGAAGTGGAATTGCTAGATCATACGTAGCTCTATTTTTAAGATTTTGAAGAGACTCCACACTGTTTTCCAGAGTGGGTGCACCAATCTAAATTCCCACTAACAGTATATAAGAATTCTCTTTTCTCCATAATCTTGCCAACACCGGTTATTTCTTGTTTATTTCTTGTATTAGCCATTCTGACAGGTATGTGGCGGTATCTCATTGTGGTTTTGATTTGCATATCCCTGAATATTAGTGATGTTATGCATCTTTCCATGTGTCTGTAAAACAGCATCATTTATTATTTTATAGTTTCTGTGGGTCAAAAATCCTGGCTTCACTGGGCCCCCTACTTCAGGATCTATGGTGAGGCTGCAATCAAGATATTGGCCAATGAGGGATATTTGGCTGGCTCAGTTGGTGGAGCATGCAGCTCTTGATCTTGCAGGTTCAAGCCCTATGTTGTGTGTAGAGATTACCTAAATAAATAAACTTGAGAGACACCTGGGTGGCTCAGAGGTTGAGTGTCTGCCTTTGGCTCAGGGCATGATCCCAGGTCCAGGGATCGAGTCCCACATCAGGCTTCCTGCATGGAGCCTGCTTCTTCCTCTGCCTGTGTCTCTGCCTCTCCCTCTCTGTGTCTCTCATGAATAACTAAATAAAATATTTAAAAAAATAATAAACTTAAAATAATAAAAGGTACTGGCCAAAGACACAGTCATCTTTAGATTCAACTGGGACAGAACCACTTCTAAGCCCACTCAGTGGTTTAGTTCCTCTTTGGCTGTTGGTCTGAGGTTGGCTGTTATTTCCTTGGAAGCTGGCCCTTACCATCAGACAGGCATGAGAGGAGAGCCATGGATAAAAAGGACCAGTAAGATGCGGATAACAGTATTTTACAATGAAAGAAACCAGAATATGTCACTGCAAAATATGCCTCTTTGATATAAAAATTATTTTGAGCTAAAGACAATCAAGAAGTAGATACAAGAAAATCTTCCTGCCCTCCCCCTATTTGCCCAAAAGTACGACCTAAATATTAAAAGGTATCCCTCCTCCCCTTTCTACAAGGAAGGCCAAAAGTTAATTACCAGACACAACCTTAGACCTATAGCAGCCTGGAGATGGCACTAGAGGAATCTATATAACAACCTTTACTAACTAGCTTTTATTCCTATTTTTTTTAAGATTTTATTTTGGGGGCATCTAGGTGTCTCAGTTGGTTAAGCGTCTGACTCTTGATATTGGCTCAGGTCATGATCTCAGGGTCATGAGATCAAGTCCTGAGTTGGGCTGTGCACTGGGGGTGGAGCCTGCTTAAGATCCCCTTTCTCTCAGAGGATGCCTGGGTGGCTCAGCAGTTGAGCATCTGTCTTCGGCTCAGAGCATGATCCCAGGGTCTGGGGATCAAGTCCCACATTGGGCTTCCTACAGGAGCCTGCTTCTCTCTCTTCCTGTGTCTCTGCCTCTCTGTGTGTCCCTCTCTTGAATAAATAAATAAAATCTTTTAAAAAAAAATCCTCTTTCTCAGGACAGCTGGGTGGCTCAGTGGTTGAGCATCTGTCTTTGGCTCAAGGTGTGATCCCAGAGTCCCAGAATTGAGTCCCACATCGAGTTCCCCGCAGGGAGCCTGCTTCCCCTTCTGCCTATGTCTCTGACTCTCTCTCTGTGTCTCTCATGAAAAAATAAATAAAATCTTAAAAGAAAAAAGATCCTCTCTCTCTTTTTCCCTCCCCCTTCCCTGTCCCACTGGTGTGCACTCTCTTCTCCCTCTAAAAAATAAAAAAAAAAAAAGAAGAAGAAAGAAAGAAAAGATTTTATTTTTACATAATCTCTATACCCAACATGGGACTGGGACTCACAACCCCAAAATGAAGAGCCACATACTTCTCCAACTGCACCAGCCAGGTGCCCCCTAACTAGCTTTTATTTATCATTAGTTTTCTATATATTTACCTTCCTAGAGTTTGCCACTTTTGGAAGTCTAAAACTACCTTCCTTTATCCTGTCATTTCTCTACAGATTTTTTTTTAAGTAGGAATTTTTTTTAAAGATTTTATTTATTTATTCATGAGAGACACAGGCAGAGGGAGAAGATGGCTCCATGCAAGGAGTGTGATGTGGGACTCAATCCCAGGGCTCCAGGATCATGCACTGAGCTGAAGGCAGACACTTAACCGCTGAGCCACCAGGCATCCATCCCTCTCTACAGATTTACTGTTGTTTATTGAAGATACTGTATAAGCCAGAGCTCTAAGCCACCTTTTTTAGTTACTCTGAGTCTCTCCCATGCGTATGTGAGATCTACATGTTATTAATGTCATTTTGTTTTTCTCTTGTTGATATGTCATTTGTTACAGAGGCTCATGCTGAAGACTTAGAATGGTAGAAGGAAAAGGATTTTCTTTCTCCCCTGCAGTAATCTGCTGACAGAAGTTTCAGTCCATCATACTGCTGTATTCTATTCATTAGAAGAAAATTATTAGGTCTAGTTAATGCTTAAGGGAAAGAGATTCGACAAGGGTGTGAATACAGGAATTAGGGATCACTAGAACCATGTCAGCACTGCCTACCACACCTACATAGAGTAAATCTTTGTGTGCTTTTGCAGTCATCCTCAGACATGTGCAGAACGGCAACATTTTTAAATTGGCTGGTGTGCCAGCTGAATTGAATAAGGTTGAATTAGGTGACCCCCTGCCTTTTTATTTCAGCTCTCATCTTATAAACAAATGTCCTTCTACAGTCTAATTAGTGCCATATTTTCCATATTCTTGTGTGGCTTTTTATTTATTTGTGACTTCACTGTACTCCTACATTAAGTGTCGAAGGGCTGCCTAGTATTCCTATGTGCAAGAATGTTGTGATATGCCTTAAGGAGCAAATACATGTGTTAGAGGAGCTTCATTTAGACATGAGTTATAGTGCTACTAGACATGAATTCAAAGTTGATCTGTCAACAAATATATAATAAATAAGCTGTCTTTAAGCAGAAGCACCCATAAAACAAAGTTATACACTGGCTGTTGAACAAAAAGATTATGACCATAGTGTCACAGGAAGCTAACCCTGTATTTTCCCCAGGAGCAGTGGTTCAGTACTTGTTAAATTAGTGTTGGCAGCAACTTGACAGAATTTACAAATTAAAAAAAAAGTAATTTACAAATAGGGGTGCCTGAGTGGCTCAATCCATTAAGTGTCCAACTCTTGATCTCAGCTCAGGTCTTGATCTCAGGGTCATCAGTTCAAGCCCCATGTTAGGCTCTGTGCCGGGAGTGGAGCCTACTTAAAAAAAATTTTTTTTACAAATAATACTACTACTCAATAATATGAATCAAGCTGTATTAGTGTTTGTATTTAAGGCTGTGACTTTTCTTTCAAGGTGGGCTTTTTGTGCATCTCAGCATTCTGATATGTAAGGTGTGTCTGTTGTTAAGCTACTTTCTGTAAAATCCAAACCCAGAAAGAATTGCTTTCCAGGTACCTCAAATCCTACAGGCTAGTGGTTTTTGTTTTGTTTTGTTTTGTTTTGTTTTGTTTTTTTCAGGCTAGTGGTTTTGAATCCTCCTTGCTGGGCTCTGTGAGGTGGGGCTGGAACTCTATAAGCTGCATTCCTTCTCCGTCAGCTGGCTGCTATTAGCTTCTACCAGGAGGGGGCACTAGACAGGGGGACTAGAAGGTAGGAGGAGGAAACCAGAACTTTGGCCAGCAACGTCTTTTTACTGTGGTGACAGCAGCAAATGGTTTTAGCCTTCAGATTCTTTTCCATGGTCCCTGAAAGAGCCCCACTGTACCTCTCAGCTCAGTGGGACCTCTGCTAGAGCATGGCAGCTGCTACCTGCAGGCATTACCTTGGTGTTACCTCAGTGTCTCTGCTTTTTCCTGACCTTTAAGATCTGTATAAGTGATTAAATTTCCAAATTAAATCCTCTCTGTTGAACCACCTACCAGGGTGGTTCAACAGAGAGAAATTCTTTAACTTTTTATTTTGAAATGATTTCCAATTTATAGAAACATTGCAGGAATAGTACACAGAAATTCTCAATACCCTTAACACCCTTTGCTGAAATCCATTGATTTTTTTTATTTGAGGTGAAATTTACATATTAACATCTACAATTAACCATTTTAAAGTGAACAGTTGGGGCGCCTGGGGGGCTCAGCAGTTGAGCGTCTGCTTTCAGCTCAGGGCCTGGTCCCAGATTCCGGGACCAAGTTCCACATCGGGCTCTCTACATGGAGCCTGCTTCTCCCTCTGCCTGTGTCTCTGCCTCTCTCTGTCTCTCTCTTTGTCTTTCATGAATAAATAAATAAATCTTTAAAAAAAAGTAAAGTGAACACTTGAGTGACCAAGAGTACATTCACAATAAATCTATCAATTTTTGAGATTTTGCCACATTTGCTTTTTTTTTTTAAGATTTTATTTATTTGAGAGAGAGTGAGAGAGAGAGAGAGAGAGAGAGAGAGAGAGAGTGAACAAGCATGAGCAGGGGGCAGAGGGAGAGGGAGAGGAAAAAGCAGACTCCCCTCTCAGCAGGCAGACGCTGATGAGGTTGATTCCAGGACCCCTGGATCATGACCTGAGCTGCAGGCAGCTGCTTAACTGACTGAGCTATCTAAGTGTCCCTACTTCATTCTTTTTTAAGATTTATTTATTTAGGGGATCCCTGGGTGGCGCAGCGGTTTGGCGCCTGCCTTTGGCCCAGGGCGCGATCCTGGAGACCCAGGATCGAGTCCCACATCGGGCTCCCAGTGCATGGAGCCTGCTTCTCCCTCTGCCTGTGTTTCTGCCTCTCTCTCTCTCTCTGTGACTATCATAAATAAATAAATTTTTTAAAAAGATTTATTTATTTATTTTAGAGAGAGCTCATGTCCCTGGGGGAAAAGGTACAAGCAGGGGCAGAGGGAGAGGGAGAGAGAAACCCAAGCTGACTCCCCACTGAATGCAGAGCCCCATTCTGGAGCTTGACCTCACAATCCTGAGATCAGACCAGAGCCAAAACTAACAAACACTTAACTGACTGTGCTGCCCAGGCACCCCACCACATTCACTTTATAATTCACTATCTCTGTAGATACATGCCTATGCATGCATATTTATGCATCATTATTTTTTATCAACCATTTGAGAGTAAATGTCACATTCCTTTATCTCATACTGTGATTACATGAGCTTTTGAAGGACAACATTTCATATAAAACCTTTGGTAAGAAAAAAATAAAAACCTTTGGTAAGGATGCCTCAGCAGTTGAGCATCTGCCTTCGGCTTAGGGCGTGATCCTGGAATCCCGGGGTTGAGTCTCACATTGGGCTTCCTGCTTGGAGCCTGCTTCTCCCTCTGCCTGTGTCTCTGCCTCTCTCTCTCTGTGTCTCTCATGAATAAATAAATAAAAGCTTTAAAAAAAATGTACCTTTGGTATATTACTTTTATCTAATCTATAGTCTCTAATCCCGTTTTGTGAATCATCTCAGTAATGTCCTTTATAATGTTATTTTTCCCACTAGTTCCAGACACAGTTCAGGAAGACATTTAGTTGAATTTAGTTGTCATGTCTGTTTAGTCTCTTTTAATGTGGAATAGTCAGTGTTACATAGCATTGATATTTTTAAAAGAATACAGGTCAGTTATTAGAGTGTTCTTCAGTTTGGGTTTCCTTTTGAGTACAACCTGGTTTTACATTCCCATAAGTGATTTATGACCTTTTCAGGTTATCACAAAATTTCTGTCTGCCTCTGGTAGTGATATTAATTTCAATTATCCAGTCTAGGTTTGTCCAGTTTCTTTACCATATACTCTTTTGCTCCTTGCAACTACTAAACAGTCTGTGAAGAGACACTTTTAAACCATGAAAATATCTAGAAATTTCATAATATTTATCTTCTGTACAGTTTGTAGTTTCCACTTAGATCTTCTCTTGGATTTTTCTTTGATACAAAGTTATTATAAAGAGAGCTTTCAAATTCCAGATCTTAGGGTGTAAAATATAACTCCTGTTTTTTATAACTCCTGTTTTCCTGTTTTTTATTCTTATTTTGTGATGTGTTTTCATTTTGTTTTGTTTTTGTTTGTTTGTTTTGTGATGTGTTTTAATTCAGAATATTTTCAATTAAAAAATTATCCTTTTAAATTGCTGGGATAGTTCAAAACTTGAAAGATACAAAGAATATACAGTGAAATCTCTCACCAGCTACCCAGTTCTCTTGCAGTAATCAATGTTACAAGTTTCTCTGTGTCCTTCTAGAGCTAGTCTCTGCATATAAAGCAAAAACATATAGGGACTCCTGGGTGGCTCAGTGGTGGAGGTCTTCCTTTGGCTCAGGGCGTGGTCCTGGAGTCCTGGGATCAAATCCCGCATCAGGCTCTTCACAGGGAGTCTCTATCTCCCTCTACCTATGTCTCTGCCTCTCTCTCTGTCTCTCATGAATAAATAAAGTCTTTAGAAAAATTTTATATCCCCCACCCACACAAATTAACTTTTGTCTGTACTTGCACCACTGTCCTGCATTAGGCTTTTTTCACTTAACAAATATCCTGGAGCTCATTAAATATTAGCTTCCTTATTCATTCTGATGGCTGCATACTATTTTTTTAAGGATATTATTTTTAAATAATTTCTACAACCAATGTGGGACTCGAACTCACAACCTCAAGATTAAGGGTCACATGTTCTATCAACTGAACCAGCCAAGCAGCCCCTGATGGCTGTATACTACTGCATTGCATACATGTACTATTATTTTTTTTTAATTTTTATTTATTTATGATAGTCACACAGAAAGAGAGAGAGGCAGAGACACAGGCAGAGGGAGAAGCAGGCTCCATGCACGGGGAGCCCGACGTGGGATTCGATCCCGGGTCTCCAGGATCACGCCCTGGGCCAAAGGCAGGCGCTAAACCGCTGCGCCACCCAGGGTTCCCCATGTACTATTATTTATTCAACTAGCCCTCTTGACTTTTAGGTTGTTTCCATCCTTTAGTCTTTGTATAAACTGTGGTGCAGAATAACCATATACATACACTGGTACATATGCAACTGTATCTATAATATAAATTCCTGAATATGGTATATCTGAGTCAAAAAATATGTAATTTTGTACTGCAATTTTGATAAATGTTGCCAATGTACACTTCATCAAGATTCCACAGAGATTGTACCAATTTACAGGGAATGGGTCTTAGCACAGTTGTTCCTTTATGCAGTAGCTGTAAGAAAGGAAATTTGAAAATGGTATCAATCCAAGAAGATTGTAAAGGAGTTGCTTTTCCAAAAATGATACATACATTCCATTTTGCAAAATATAATTCTTAGGATTCAAAAAACTTACTTTATAGATAAGGCTGGAATTTAAGCTTAATTCATATACTTGTAAAAATTGTTGTTTCTCCCAATCCGAAGATTTGCTATTTAGCCTAATTTTTTACTTTAATGATGTGCATATTTCCAAGTCTGCTTTAAACAACTGAGTACAAACTCAGGAAGGTAGCAAATAGTTCAGCTGTTTTACAGACATGAGCCTGGCAAAGGGGAAAAGGAAAAAGGGCTCTCAACTGAACCTCTCCTGCAGGCTTGTACTGTCCCTCAGGCATTTTCCTTGCCCAAATAAGAAGGAAAATTATTTTCCAGTCTTAAATTGAATGCCAAAATTATTCTTGGAATTGTTCCCTTAATCTGTCAGTTTCATTTTTCCCATGGAGGCGTGATCAGGGTGGCCAACCCTTCCCAGTCAGAATCAGGGTGGGAATTTGATTGCTCCCACAGACAGCTACTTTGGAAAAACTCCTTGCGAGGTGATTTTAAGAAGTGACTACAAACATCAGAGAGCTAGTCCTGGGATCTGAAGCACTAACTGTACAGGTAACTTCTGTCTTTCTACAGTGTAGTGGCTAATAGAGACAAAAAGGAATTAATCATTTCCAGGAAAGGAAAGACTGAGAAATCAAATTCCAGGTGCTTCAGTGTTGATCTCTAGCTCATTTCTTAAATTCTTCATTTTCTTTTCTTTTCTATTTTTTCTTTAAAGATTTTATTTATTTATGCATGAGAGACAGAGAGAGACAGAGACATAGGCAAAGGGAGAAGCAGGCTTCCTGCGGGGAACCCGATCCAGAACTTGATCCTAGAACATTGCGATCACCACCTGAGCCGTAGGAAGACACTCAACCACTGAGCCACCCAGATGCCCCAATTTCTTCATTTTCATTCTCTTTCCCAGTTTGGTTGAGTCAAGAATCTGGGTTTTGGAGCCAGAGCCACCTCAGCTCACAACTCATATCCAAGCTTTGTCTTTTGTTGTCCATGGGACCACAGGTGAGTTAGTTAGCTTCCCAGAGACAAAGGGTCCTCAACAATAAATCTGGAGTCTTGCTACCTTCCTTGCAAAGTCAACGTGAGGATTACTGGAAGTCAAGTGCATGGGCACAGTGCCTAGCACAGTCCTGACAAACAACTCTCCATAGATGTTTATTTCTTTCCTATTATCCCCTTTCTAACCTCCCTGACCAGTGACCTGAAACTCATTCTTTCAGAGCTTATAGTCTTGACCAGTACTAAATTAGAAGAGAAACATTATAGTAAGGCAATTTGTGGAAACACCAGGCTTTGCCTGGGCCAAAATAGAATTTGAAAAATAAAAAAAAATATCCATTTCTTTCTAGATGATAAGATTTTGAATTCTTGGGAATGTATTTGGGACTGTTGACAGCCATATTTTTAGAAAATCCATACCTTTGGGGGCAACCCTGGCAGGTTTTGTAATCAAGTCAGAACTATAGCTTAGGGATTCCTGAGTGACTCAGTGGTTGAGAGTCTGCCTTCAGCTCAGGGCGTGATCCCGGGGTCCAGGGATCAAGTCCCACATCGGGCTCCCTGCATGGAGCCTGCTTCTCCCTCTGCCTATGTCTCTGCTTCTCTCTCTCTGTCTCTCATGAATAAATAAATAAAATATTTAAAAAAAAACCCTATAGCTTATATTAAACATTTTACAATCTTGTAAGGCAATTTAGATACAAATCGGAGTTTTTACAAAAATCAAGTTCAAGTTTCTCCTTTCTTTCCTCTCCCCAGGGAATGTAAAAGATAGCTTTCAAGAATAGGAATGGTTTTATCATGGATGGATTCTTTGGATATTCTCTGAAACCAATGGTTTCCAGATTTCATCAATACAAATATACAGGGATCCCTGGGTGGCGCAGCGGTTTGGCGCCTGCCTTTGGCCCAGGGAGCGATCCTGGAGACCTGGGATCGAATCCCACATCGGGCTCCCGGTGCATGGAGCCTGCTTCTCCCTCTGCCTGTGTCTCTGCCTCTCTCTCTCTCTGTGACTATCATAAATAAATAAAAAAAAATACAAATATACAGTAATGAATTATGTTACTCTAAACTCTTTATTTCCAGATATCTAACAGGGACCAACTTATTCAACCACAGTGGCAAAGATAGGCTAGCTCTTCAGCAGAACTGTTTCCTTCTCCTCCTAGGCCTGCAGCTAGATTATACTTCCCAGCTGCCCTTACACTTAATATAAGTGGAATATGGTCAAAAGTGATATGGAATACTTCCAAGTGTGGCCCATTACAGCTCCCATGTCTCATTGTCTGTGCCCTTGAACCCTCCCAACTGAAGGAATGGAGATGACTCCCAAGGCAACCTTGGAAGCCACACTTTTAATATGGAAGGATCCTGGGCAGCCCCGGTGGTGCAGTGGTTTGGCGTCGCCTCCAGCCCGGGGTCTGATCCTGGAGACCCGGGATCGAGTCCCCCGTCAGGCTCCCTGCATGGAGCCTGCTTCTCCCTCTGCCTGTGTCTCTGCCTCTCTCTCTGTGTGTCTCTATGAATAAATAAATAAAATCTTTAAAAAAAATATGGAGGAATCCTACTCAGAGGAGAAAAATCTAATGAGGAACATCTGCATTAGACTATTTTGTGAGTAAGAAATAAGCTTTTTTGTATTAAGCCAGTGAGATTTTGAGGGATTTATCTCATGTAAATAGGAGCTAGTATTACCAATATAGTCTTAAAAACATAATGTCAGATGCTTGGGTGGCTCAGCGGTTTGATGCCTGCCTTTGGCCCAGGGCATGATCTTGGAGTGCTGGGATCGAGTCCCACATTGGGCTCCCTGCATGGAACCTTCTTCTCCCTCTGCCTATGTCTCTCTCTCTCTCTCTCTCTCTCTTTCTTTCTCTCTCTCTCTCTCTCTGTCTCTCATGAATAAATAAATAAAACCTTTTTAAAAAAATTTTCATCTCAAAGTCTTTAAAATGTCTTTATACCAGTTTCCTTCTCTCCCTCCCTCCCTTCCTTCTTTTCTCTCTTCTCTTTTCTCCTTCCTTCCTTCCTTCCTTCCTTCCTTCCTTCCTTCCCTCCTTCCCTCCTTCCCTCCTTCCCTCCCTCCTTCCCCAGTGAGTATCCAGTATACTCTAGCTCTATTCTAGGCACTGGGGATGTTGGGTAAACAAGACAACAAATCTTTACCCTTGTGAAGCTCACTTTATAATGGAGAAGACAAGCAATAAGCAAGTAAATAATATGGTTTCAAGTATTGATAATTGCTTAGAAGAAAACTAAATAATAATAAGAGGAGTGGGAGAGTGGGAAGCAGGATCTTTAGACAAGGGTAGGGAAGGCTTTCTGGGGAAGTGGAATTGAGCAGAGACCTGAATGATACAAAGAAGTTAATCATACAAAAATCCAAAGGGACAAAGATCTTAATTATTTCTCTAAAAGCAGTGATTTGTAGGAGGGGAAAAAAACACAGTGCAAAAAGAAAAACTCAAATGACTCAACTTAGTCAACCCCCAGATTCATGTGTTCCTAACCTGATCTTGTCCTTGACCAAGAATCTTTAACATCTTCAGGAAGCTCTTTCTTCCGTTCTTGGCTGACTAGTTTCATACTTCACAGATCTTCAATTTGAAGTCTGTCCATGTATTCAGGCAACTCAGAAAATAAAGTAATATGTCAGGCTGTATCTTTCGACATTTCTTTTTCTTTCTTTCTTTCTTTCTTTCTTTCTTTCTTTCTTTCTTTCTTTCTTTCTTTCTTTCTTTCTTTCTTTCTTTCTCTTTTTTTTTTAGAGTGGGGAGGGGCAGAGAGAGCCTGAAGCAGGCTCCACGCCCAGCATGGAGCCGATGTGGGGCTTGATCTCAAGACCCTGAGATCATGACCTGAGCCAAAATTGAGTCAGTTGCATAACTGCCTAAGCCACCCAGACACCCCAATCCTCAGACATTTCCAACCCAGCTAAGTGAGCTCAACTGTGGAAACCCCAGCAGGTTATGTAACTCTCCAGTTCTTAATCACCTCATCTCTCAAAATGGAGAGAGTCCTAGTAATTAAGTTACCTCATAGATTTTTTTCTGATAATAAATGAGACTGTACATGTAAAATGCTAGCACAGAGTAAGTGCTAAAGAAGTATTTTTAAGGGGGCACCTGGTTGGCTCAGTCAGTAGAGCATACGACTCTTGATAACAGGGTCCTGAGTTCAAACCCCTGTTGGGCATAGAACTTGCTAAAAAAGGAAAGAAAGAAAGAGAGAAAGAAAGAAAATAAATTTTTAAGTTTAAATTAACCACTGCTTGGTTATTCAAAGCCTATCAAATCCCCAAGTCCATGTTCTTAAAACACCAAGATATTTCTGTCTTCTTTAGGGTCATATCCCAATTCAATCGTAATCTGAAAGGAAAGAATAATATTCCCCACAGCCTTCATAGGCAGGAACAGCCTATGCAGTTGGCTCTGATATTCAGGAGGCTTTGTGTTGGGAACATTTAGTTATAAACCCAAGATACTCATCTGGCTGAGACAAGATCACCACCGGTCGCTGTCCCATATATCTCCATAGGCCACCATTTATATAGAACTGTGAGTTGTAATCTGTGGGTTGGGAAATGAATTTGTAGGTCATGGCCAGCATCTTTAAAATTTTTTATTGAAGTATAACCTATAAGCAGAAAAGTGAATACATCAAAAGAATAGAGCTCAACAAAATTTTTACAGAATGGACACACCCATATAGCCAGCCTTACTTGAAGAAACAGAATATTGCTGGCATCACAGAAACGTTCCTCAAATGCCTTCCTAGTCACTACCTCCCTCCAAAGCTAACCAGTAGCCTGATTTCTAGCACTAGGGATAAGTTTTGCCTTTTAAAAAATTTTTTTATTATTTTTAGGTAATCTCCACACCCAATGTAGGGCTCAAACTCAAAACCCCAAGCTCAGGAGTCACTCTACTGACTAAGCCAGTCAAGCACTCCCAAGTTTTGTCTTTTTTGAAGTTTCGTACAGATAAAATCATATGGTATGTATTATTTTGTATTTGACTTCTTTTGCTCAACATTATTATTTGTGAAATTCATCGATTTTGTTGTATGTATCAAAAGTTCTCATTGCCCTAGAATATTCTATTATAATGAATATACTGCAATTTATGATTCTGCTCTTAGTAGACATTTGGGTTGTTTTCAGATTTTGGCCATTATGGGTAGTGGTATAAAAGAATGGCTATTTATCATGCTCACAGATTCTGTGAGTCAAGAATTTGGAAAAGGTATGGGGGGGATGGCTTATCTCTGCTCCAGTGAGGTCTGAGGCTCTGGCTGAAAAGCTCAGTGGTTGGAGGTGAATTGACAGTGGGGTGGGCCCATGTCTGGCACCTGGGTTGAGAGAACCCTAAAGACTAAGTAGGTCAGTTAGGTCATCTTAGTGGATTCTTCTAGTCGGTTGGCTTCCTTACAGGAAGGTGACCTCAAGGCAGTTGGACCTCTTACAAGATAGCTCAGAGTTCCAAACATGAGTGTCCCCGGGAACAAGGTTTTTTCTGATAGAGCAGAGGAAAAACTCTTTTTCCTCCACCCATCTTAGTTGATTGGCTGGGTCCTATAAATTAGATTGACAAAAAACCAGATCAACAAGAGAAAAACAGTTTACTAACATGTGCATTGCACATGTACACAAGGGACACTCTGTGATGAGTGACACAGAGGGCGGTTAGAACTTGGGCTTGTATAGCATCTTAACCAAACAATAACAAATTTTATAAAAATGATAAGGCAGATGAATAGGACTTCAAGTTTTTAGGATGGGAATTATATGTGGGAAGGGAACTATATGGCGGAACTAATGGGAGATAAGCCTCCGTTAGAAGGTTTGTTACAGGGATCCCTGGGTGGCGCAGCGGTTTGGCGCCTGCCTTTGGCCCAGGGCGCGATCCTGGAGACCCGGGATCGAATCCCATATCGGGCTCCCGGTGCATGGAGCCTGCTTCTCACTCTGCCTCTCTCTCTCTCTGTGTGACTATCGTAAAATAAAAATAAAAAAAAATTAAAAAAAAAAAAAAAGATTCTTTAAAAAAAAAAAAAAAAAAAGAAGGTTTGTTACAGGGATGCCTGGCTGGCTCAGCGCTTATGAGTCTACCTTTGACTCAGGGTATGATCCTGGAGACCTAGGATCGAGTCCCACATCAGACTCCCTGTATGGAGCCTGCTTCTCCCTCTGCCTGTGTCTCTGCCTCTCTCTGTGTATCTCTCTCATGAATAGAATAAAATCTTAAAAAAATAATAAATTTTTTAAAAAGGTTTGTTATGTAGATTCCTCTAGTGCCATCTCTGGGCTGATAAGATCTACAGTTGTATCTGGCGATTAATTTCTGTCCTTCCTGGTAGAGAGGAGAGGGGGGACAACTTTACAAACTATACCCTGCATTTAGGCACCCGGGGGAGGCAGAGAGCTTTTCTTACATATGTTTTTTCTCAATTGCCTTCAGCTCAAAAGAATCCTAATGCCCAAATGGCATATTTTTGGGTGGTGTTTTCTTCTACCCTCTGACTTAACTTTGCATGTGACTTAACACAGCATTACTTCCACACCATTTTATTTGTTGCAAATGAGTCACAAGCTTAGTTTCAAAGGATAGAAACACAGATCCTACTCTTCCTAGTGAAGAGTCTCTCGGTTACATTGTAGGAAAGGATAGGAGATAGGAGATACTGTTTGCAATCTTTTTGGAATATACAAATATGCCCTGGTTGGGCATAAGACCATTCTTAGACATTTTTCATGGCCATATGAACATTTCTGTGGGATAGGTACTTTGGAGTGCAATTGCTAAATTGAAATCTGTAGATATGCCTAACTTTATTAGACAATGCCAAATAGTTGTGGGTTTTTTTGTGTGTGCCAACTTATAGTCCCATAAATGATTTATGAAAGTTCCAGTTACTCCATTAGCTTACTAACAATTGGCATTGTTTTTCTCAGTTTAGCCATTTGACGGGGTTTACAGTAGCATTGCATTGTGGTTTAAATTTGCATTTCTCTGATGACTAATGAAGTTAAGGACCTTTTCATATGGCTATTTGTTTATGGGCTAGTTGAGTATCTTCTTTTGTGAAGTGCCTGTTCAGAGGGCCAGTATATTTTTTCAAATGGAACAGAATAGAAAATATCAGAGTAGATTGTAGATAGCATAAGGAGGTATTTTTTCCTGAAACATTTGCTTAGTTTTATATATTGTAGTGGATGCTTTGGTATACTACCCAATGACCTGCTACAGGGGTAAGACACATATTCCCCAGCTCCCAGGTATGTAGCTTACTGCTGACCAAGGACTCAAAATGAGTCTCTCCCCAGAAATTGCCCTTAGTTTGAGGGAACTGAATCACCCAGAGTTAAGATCCTTCCCCAGGGAAAGCCCACATCCAATGGCTGGTCAACTTGGAAGGTGAATACAAAGGTCTAGCCCTCCTAGCGATACCAATTTATCCTGGTTTGCCTAGAACTTTCCTAACTTTAGAACTGAAAGTCTTGTATTCTGGGAACCTGCTCAGACCTAGACAAAATGGGATGGCTGGCCACCATACTTTTGCCACAATTTGGAACACCACTGATGAGCCTACTTCAGAACCCTCTGTAGAATCAAATGAAGCTTCACCCAGGGGCAAGGGCATCACAATTCAACTTCTCCCTCTGCCCAGTCCTGCATCCTTTGTTCTTTCACAGGTGCTGATTCCAGAGTACACGCCGATAAACAAGTTACTTGCAGTTCTCTATCCAGAATCTGCTTTCCTGGTAACCCAAAGTACTGTATACATGTAGTAGGTCCTAATAATAAAATTCCTTTTCG
The DNA here is from genome assembly GCF_905146905.1 of Nyctereutes procyonoides. Lineage (NCBI taxonomy): Eukaryota > Metazoa > Chordata > Mammalia > Carnivora > Canidae > Nyctereutes > Nyctereutes procyonoides. The sequence goes on along the minus strand of NW_026575021.1, from coordinate 6,141,751 downwards.
TTCAGGGCATCGAGGTCAAAAAGATATGGAAGCCACTGTTAGAATAGAATCATTACCATTGTCTACTCAAGACTCCTCTCTTCCATTAGTGATTACATTCTTGTTCTTTTGGGGAAGTACAACTCCTCTGACTCAAGTCAGGAGTTCTTGTGGGCACCTCTAATTTAAATACCCCATCCTTTGCCAACGCTTAACCACTATCACAGGATTGGCCCTAGGCCTCAATCCAGAATCCTCTCCTAGAATCTCTCTCTTCAGCATTAGAGAAAAAGATTCTATTCCTGGGTCAGTCTCTTCCACTACAATACCAAACCAGAGGCCAGAGGCCATCTAGCTCATTCACAGGCAGAGGAGTAGGAAAGATATGGAGAAAGGGATTCCTGTGACATTATAGTCTGGTTCAGGAGAGCCCTGAGACCCATTTGCACCTCTACACCTCCCTGGTTCTCCTCCATCTGGGTTTCTGCCATTTGCAGCCAGAAAGATCCTGACTAGTCCATAGGCTTTTGAGAAGAGCAGATTATGATCATTCATCAGACAGATAATCAACAGCTGTACTGCTATCTAATTATTTTTCAATCTTCTATTTCTCTGTCTTCCCTTATTTTGCCATGTCTTCTCTGCTTAATCAAGTCAAACCCATCCTTCAAGATGTTTGAAAGCCCCTTGCCCAGTGAAGTCAAACTTTCCTGCCACTCCCAGTTTACATGTAAGCAGAACCCATACATTATGGAGCTCTTGCAACTATTAAGCAGAAAGCTGTTGCTGTGCTAAATGAAAGTCCAAAGATGGAACAGGTGTTTGAGTATGCAGTGGGAGAGGCTCACCCATGGACAGATAGTAACCAAATTGAGATGGCAAGTGCAATGATAGAGATATTAGCCTCTAGGAGGGGAAGTGTGTGGCAGCTGGCCTCCAGGATGGTCTCCAGGGATGCCAACCTCGTGGTATATATATTCTGTGTAGTCCCCTTCTGCTCTAGATCAGGGTTTATCTCTGTAATCAATAGAATATATCAGAGTAAAAAAAAAAAAGAATGTATCAGAGTAATGGTGTGTGAGGTTGGCAATTTTTTTTAAAGGCCAGATAATAAATATTTTAAGTTTGCAGGCCATGTGGTCTCTATTTTAACTACTCAATACTGTCACTGAACCATTAAAGCAACCAATAAGTAAATACCTGAGTATAGCTGTAGTCCAATAAAACTTTATTTATAAAAACAGGTGGCAGCTGGCTTTATTGGCCACTTGTAGCTTGCCAACTCCTGGTCTAGGTCATAAAGGACATTGCAGCTTTTGACTTGCTGTTTTGGGTCACTTGCTTTGGGGGAAGTTGATTTGCATGTCTTAAGGACATTTGGGTCCTACAGAAAGCTCCACCTGATGAGGAATGAAGGCCTCTGCCAAAAGCTGGCACCAAGCAGGCCAGTCATATGAGTGGGCCGTCTTCTAAGTGGATTCTTTAGCCCCATCAAGCCTTCTGATGAGTCTATAGCCCCAGCTACATCTTGACCACAACTTCATGAAAGACCTTAAGACAGAAGCAGCCAGCAAAGGTGCTCCAAATTTTCTGAAATTATCTGAGCTAATTAGTGTTTGCTAATTTGTTTTAAAACCACTAAGTTTTAGGGTGCCTCGGTGGCTCAGTAGTTGAACATCTGCCTTCGACTCAGGTGGTGATCCTAGGGTCCTGGGATCGAGTCCCGCATCAGGCTCCCTGCAGGGAGTCTGCTTCTTCCTCTGCCTGAGTCTCTGGCTCTGTGTCTCTCATGGATAAGTAAATAAAATCTTAAAAAAAAAAAAAAAAAACACTAAGTTTTGATTTAGTGCAGAAATAGAAAATACTGAGATTTGTCTCCCTCTGACTCCTGAGATAAGCATTAAGAAACAAGAAGCTAGGGCCACCTGGCTGGCTCAGTTGGTGGAGCATGCAATGCTTGATCTCAGTCTTGTCAACGTTGGGTGTGGAGATTACTTAATAATAAAACAATCTTAAAAGGAAAGAAAGAAACCATAAGCTATAGCATAGGTTCTTGTTAAGTCATTTGCTGAAGTTACAAATACATAAATATAAACTCATTGTAAAAGATTTCAGACAATGTAGCAGTACAGAGACTAAACAAGAAAATCGCCCTGTATTGGGGCAACTGGGTGACTCAGTCAGTTAAGCTTCTGTCTTTGGCTCAGGTCATGATCTCAGAGTCCTGGGTCGAGCCCCACATCCAGTCCGGCTCCCTGCTCAGCAGGGGAGTCTGCTTCTCCCTCTCCCCCTCTGCCCCTCCCCCTTACTTGTTCTCTCTCTCTCAAATGAAAGAATGAAATCTTTAAAAAAAAAGAAAATCTCCCTGTATCAACTCCCTACCCTCCTCAGCCTCACATCCACTGCCCTTAGAGGAAGTATTGACGTTTGTTTTTTGTATAATCTTTTGGCCCCTTTCTTTTTTCCTTTCCCTACCCCCCTTTTAGCTCCTTTCTTATAGCAAGAATACCTAATGGCTTTTTCCTTTTTTATTTCCTCAGCGCCTTGTGTATCCTCTAGGGTTTGTTTCATTCTCCTTGGCCTTAATGGTTTGTTGTTTTCCACAAGGACTGCTTCATGGGTGTGTAATTTGTGCAGTGAATGGGACCCTGCAATTAGAAAGGCTCTGTGTTTGATTTAATGCTCTGTTGTCACTTTCTAAAAGTCCTAAAAAAAATTTTTTTTAAGAAGGGGCCCCAGCATTTTCATTTTATCCTGGGCCTGGTTTTTATTTATTTATTTATTTATTTAAAATTTTTTTTTCTTAATTTTATTTATTCATGAGAGACACACACACACACACACAGAGGCAGAGACACAGGCAGAGGGAGAAGCAGGCTCCATGCAGGGAGCCCGACGTGGGACTCGAACCGGGGTCTCCAGGATCAGGCCCTGGGCTGAAGGCAGGCGCTAAACTGCTGAGCCACCAGGGCTGCCCTGGGCCTGGTTTTTAGATTTATCTTCCCCAAGATTATGAAGACAGGGGCCGAGGGCTGCAATCCTGTTATGGACATCTTTGAATTTCCCATCATAGCACCTTGAGAATGCCCACAGTAAACATTTGTTAATATGAAGGGGAAATTTCTTATCTCTAAAGGGCTTTTTTTTTTCTTGTTTTTGTTTTGTTTGGAGAAACAAAAGTCATACACAGATATCTTTAATAATTATCAACAAACACAGAATAATCCAGAGCTTTTATTATTATGGTTCAGTCTCATTTTCCCTCTGATTTTTGCATGTTACTCTGAGCTTCATTTGTCCCGTGCAAGGAACAAAGGAAGAATACTGTTCTCTGTTTCTCATTCAGAGAGATCTGTAAACACATTCTTAAGAAGCGACAATTTTAGCTCCTTGCAGCTTGAAAGTTCTGTGTTTCAAAAATATCTGTTCTCAAAGAAGGACTGTGAAACCAGGCATAAAGAAATGCATATTTTCAAGCACGCTCAGTAGAAGCAAATGAATATATATAATGGAGCATATGACTCTGACATTTTACAATTTTCATCTGCACATGCTTCAGTCAATTATTCTTCTGGTCATTTCAGGTGTTCAGTGTTCCTCAAATTTCAGTCATGGAAAGATTTACCATGACTTCTTCAAAAGGATATATTAGATTTCTGGTTATTCTGGTTACCTTTTTCAAACAGGTTATTATTTTTTTTATATTTTATTTATTTATTTATTCATGAGAGACACAGGCAGCGGGAGAAGCAGGCTCCATGCAGGGAGCCTGACATGGGACTTGATCCCAGGACTCCAGGATTGCACCCTGGGCCAAAGGCAGGTGCCAAACCACTGAGCCACCCAGGGATCCCTCAAACAAGTTATTTAGGTCAGGATGAGCACTGGGTGTTTTTCTGTATGTTGGTAAATTGAACACCAATAAAAATTAATTAAAAAAATAAAAATTCATCAAAAAAAAACAAGTTATTTAAAATCAAATTCCCTACTTTTACTGATTTATATTTGGAGGTAGTTCAGGCCTTTCTTTAAGCATGTTCCCCAAATATTAAGAGAAAATTTCCCTTGATTTTTATATCACTACTTAAAGTTTTTTATGCTTTTAAGAGTGTATGTTCAATGATTTTTTGAAGTTTTTATTTAAATTCCAGTTAGGGGGCAGCCCTGGTGGTGCAGCAGTTTAGTGCCGCCTGCAGCCCAGGGTGTGATCCTGGAGACCTGGGATCGAGTCCCACATCGGGCTCCCTGCATGGGGCCTGCTTCTCCCTCTGCCTGTGTCTCTGCCTCTCTCTCTCTCTCATTCTGTGTCTCTCATGAATAAATAAAAAATAAAATCTTAAAAAAAAAAACCTTAAAAAAATAAAATAAAATAAATTCCAGTTAGGTAAGGTGAAGTGTAACATTAGTTTCAGGTGTACAATTCAGTGGTTTCCATGATTATTTTTAAGTGGAGTAAATAACAAGTTCAGAAAAGTAAAATAGTAAAAATTAATAAAATAATAGTTATATCTTAACGTTTAAAGTAAAATATTTTTTAATCATTCATTTGTCAAAAAAATAAAAAATAATAAAAAAATAAAAAAATAAAAAAAAATCATTCATTTGTCAAATATCTATGAAGTTTCTACTATGTGCCTGGCATTCAGTTAGAGAATACTACAGACAAGTTCTCTGCATTCTGAAGGTTGCATTATGGTGTGAGAACAAAACCATCAACAGAAATAAGTTGGGATAACTAATAACAGAATGTTTAATTTTAGCTACTAATGTGTAGTAAGAAGAAAAATACAAATCCGGGGAGGGGGGCACCTGGCTGGCTCAATCAGAGGAGCATGTGACTCTTGATCTCAGGGTCATAAGTTCAAGCCCCACATTGGGTGTAGGGCTTACTAAAAAAAATTGTAATAAAAAAATAATTAAAAATTAAACTTAATTTTAAAAAAATTATTTTTTAAGCTTTAAAAAATACAAATTTGGGTCTTTATTGATATGTAAGGATCTTTAGAGTATATTGTTAAGTGAAAAATGGAAATTGCAAAATATTACAGTATAGGAATCTCAATTTTAGGGATATGTAGGTATATTACCAAAAATAAATAATAATAATAACAAAATTGAGATGTATATACAGTAAAATATAAGTGTGTAAAATACTTTTTGAAATGGGAGAGGGCAGCCTGGGTGGCTCAGTGGTTTAGTGCCACCTTTGGCCAGGGGCATGATCCTGGAGACCCGGCTTCGAGTCCCACATTGGGCTCCCTGCAAGGAGTCTGCTTCTCCCTCTGCCTGTGTCTCTGCCTCTCTCTCTTTTCTCTCTGTTTCTCATGAATAAATAAATATTTAAAAAATAAAAAAATAATAATAAAAATGGGAGAGAGAGAGAGATCATTTGAATTTGGGATCTATTTCCCAATGTTAAGAACAAGAAAAATGCGGGAAGCTTAATTCTCTGGGACCTCAAAAACATTGGCTCTATCAGATTTTATGGCCAACTGGAGAGGAATTTTTCCTGATGGCCTGGAGCCAATACTGACAAATATAATTGACAGGGTGATAACTATTTTAAGGTGGCTGGTTTGTGTTAATGTGCTCCCCTGCCCATCTCTATGGACAGATTTTCATACAACAAAGCAATGCTTTACACGTAGTAGGTGCTGCAAGGCTATTTGCTGCAAGTGGGCAGGAAGGAATGTAGGACCATTACTGCACAATGGAAAACAGATGTGACTACTTCAGAAATGTAATTAAACAGCTTTTGAGTACTGGGAAGGAGTGTATTTGCAAACCAGGAAACACCCAACCCCAGGAAGCAGATGCTGGTATGGTTTTGGTCAAAACATCTTTTTCATAGAAAGCTTCTGTGTCTCATTTTAACTTTGGTGATGATCAGAATTTTTAATCTGCCTAGGGAGTTCAGTTCCAAAATGAGATTCTGAGTGACTGCCTCCATTCACAGCAAGCTGGATTTTGTGATAATTGCCTTTGATGTCTGTTCTTTGGCCTTTCTACCTCTCCTAACCCCTGTCGCTGTCAATTACCCGGGGAGGCTGCCCACAACAATGGAGACTATTGCCTCAGTGACAGTGGTATCAGCAGTGGTGGAGGCTGGAGGCAGTGCTGAAGGCTACATTGAGAGCCAAGGAAATTTCTAAGGGTTTGCTCACACCGAAATCCATGATTTTCCTTCCTTCAGTGTATGTTCACCATCATAGTTTGGGGTGGCAGCTCCATCTCCAATCTCCACTAGATCCCCCAACTGCCTCTGCTGTGGTCACAGTGATTCTTAATACTGCAAGGCTGCAACTGAGGCTGAGGACAGATAGGGAGAAGAGATCCTGCCTTAAGGAACTATCTCCCATAAACCATTTTTGCCTTCTACACTCAGCAATCTTTTTTGAAGGATTAAGATATTTTAGGCATGCCAGAGTAAGGAACTAATATTTATTGAGTAGTGACTGTGGGCCACAGGCTGTACAGATTTGTCTTAATCTTAGCACATTTAAGAGGTACTATCAGTGGGGTGCATGGTTGGGTTGGTTGGTTGAGCGTCCAACTCAGCTCCTGATCTCAGGGTCATGAGATGAAGTCCTGCATCAAGCTCCATGCTCAGTGGGGAGTCTGTTGGAGATTTAATATATATATATTAAAAAAAAAAAAAGAGGTACCGTCAGTCCTGCTTTACAGATGAGAAAAATGAGTTTCTCTTGGGGTTTAAACTTAGATCTGTTGAATCTAAAATTATATTGTTCTAGGGCACCTGGCTGGCTCAGTTGGTAGAGCATGCAGCACTTGATTTTGGGGTCATGAGTTTAAGCCCCACACTGGATGTAGAGATTGCTTAAATAAACTTAAAATAAATAAATAAAATAAAATAAAATAAAATAAAGTAAAATAAAATAATGTTCTTTCTACTATAAGGAGCTTTGAGGGAGTGGGGAAATGGGATTCAAGATAACTGGCTTGGGGCAGCCCGAGTGGCTCAGCAGTTTAGCACTGCCTTCCATCCAGGGTGTGATCCTGGAGACCCAGGATCAAGTCCCAGGTCGGGCTCCCTGCATGGAGCCTGCTTCTCTCTCTGCCTGTGTCTCTGCCTCTCTCTCTGTGTGTGTCTCTCATGAATAAATAAATAAAATCTTAAAGAAAAAAAAAAGATAACTGGCTTGTTTGGAGCAGTATGCTCAGTAAATGGCACCAGGACAGTGCTTCACAGGGATTGGCATAAAAATACCTAATCCGACTTAGTAGTTTATTTTATTTTATTTATATTTGTATTTATTTATTATTATTATTATTTTAAGTAGGCTCCACAAACCTGATCAAGACTTGAGCTGAGCTGAGAGTCAGATGCTTAATCAACTGAGCTATGCAGGTGCCCCCCCAACATATTAGTTTAATTACATTAGAGGAAAATGCTCACCTTTAAAGGATCCTGATTTAGGGGATAGAACTGAAATTTTAAGACTATTGAAAGTATTTCATTATGAATCTTTTTAAAAAAATATTTTATTTTTAAGTAATCTCTCTACCCAATGTGGGGCTCAAACTTACAACCCCAAGACCAAGAATCCTATGTTCTACCCATTGAGTCAGTCAGGTGCCCCCATTATGAACTTTTAAAAGAGTTTAACAGCTGTCTTGATTCTCAGACCACCAAACTTTGAGGATTAGTCAAGGACCGGAGGCTCCTTTTTCCATTCCTTTCTTTCCAGGTTTCCACTGTTGGCCATTTCCTTGTATGGTAAACTAAGGATGCCAGCCATACTGGATAAAGTTGTACTTTGGGCTCCCAAGATCTTTCCTAAATAGAAAAGAAGAAGAATAAAAAAAGAAGAAGAAGAATAGAAATAGCAAAAGATTTTTTTTTTTTAAGTGGCTACACTTGATTCTGGAAGGGAAAGAAAAAAGATATGGCAAAAGAAGCCATTTCATGTCTTCTATATGACCCATGTTCTTAAGATGACTTTGTCTCAGGACTGTGTCTAAAATAAGAAATTTGTCTTTTTCATATAGAAGTTCTACTTATCAATACAAAATTCCAACTCTGAAAAAAGTTGAGTACTTACGAAGGAGTTTAAACTCTGTAGCAAATTAAATAAAAATTAAAAAAAAAAAAAAGGGGATCCCTGGGTGGCGCAGCGGTTTGGCGCCTGCCTTTGGCCCAGGGCACAATCCTGGAGACCCGGGATCGAATCCCACGTCAGGCTCCCGGTGCATGGAGCCTGCTTCTCCCTCTGCCTGTGTCTCTGCCTCTCTCTCTCTCTCTCTGTGACTATCATAAATAAATAAAAATTAAAAAAAAAAAAACTCTGTAGCAATTCACTTGAATGGGGATGCTAAATATCACAACATTTATTTTGAACTTACAAATCTGATTTTGAGGAAAAAATCTGATTTTGGAAAAAAAATCTGATTTTAGAAAACATTTCTATGTTAGATTTAGTTTTAACTTGTCCTGCTTCTGTGCAAAAATCTCTTGGTTCCCTGAAATTTTCCTAAGTTCCTTTTACCTATTTTATAATAGTGCTTCTTAAATTTTAACGTGCATGGACAGCTTGTCAGAATGCAATTTCTGATTCAGTAGGTCTGGGATTCTGCATTTTTAACTAGCTCTCACGTGATGACAGTGTTATTGGTCCAAGGACTATACTCTGTGCAGCAAGATATTAGATTACAGAATTCTTAAACCCCAGTGCAAGCAGGTCTCAAAAGTAGGGAGTAAATGTATCAATAAAGGAAGAGTTTCCAATCTTAAACCAGGACTTGCTGAGAGCTTGACCATGGAGAAACATGCTTGGGTTTTAAACAAAAGGGACTTGGTCAGATTGGTTTACTATCACTCCTTTCTTATTAATTAAGCACTAAATTTTAGTCCCAGAATCAATAATGAAGGATAGTTGGGAGAAAGGCAGGCAGGAGCAAGGGGGCCTGCCCTAAGCAGAAACCACCCTTAAAACGATTTTACACTACCTGGAAGAAACCCTCTACCCTTTCCCAGTGATGGGTAGATGACAAAAATCTGATTCGATGACAAGTGCATGGAGGGTTAATCAGATTAAAACAGCCTGCCCACAAGCCCATAAAAACCCCTAGACTTAGTTAGAAACTGCGGTGGCAACCCTCTCAGATTCTCTCCCTCTCTGGGAGCTTTGTACTGTCACTCAATAAACTTTGCTTTACTATCATTTAATAAACTTTGCTTTGCTGCCCACCACTCTTCATCTGGTCTACCTCTTCATTCTTCAAAGCTTGTGACCAAGAACCATGGGCACCAAAGGAAAAGAAATCCCATGACATCAATATTAACACACAAGTCACCACTGGGGAAGGAAACCAAGTAATAGGACAACAAAGCCCTGGCCTAGTCTTTATCTCTTCCTGTCTCCCACTCTCCCTCAAAGCAATTTAAATGCAAGTTGAGAAATTTCATAAAGCGTAGGATAAGAGATACAGTCTTTGTTCAAGATATATATGGTCTCAAAGCTACAGACTCCCAGGCCTTTATAGTTTTGCAGAATACCTAAATCAATCAATCAATCAATCTTTAAAGAAGCTTTCTGGATTCTTCATCATCTGTTCTCTGATACTTTCTAAGCTACAATTTCTTTGTAAAATTCAGTACATCCTCTTTATAGGGTCATCATGAGGAAAAAAAGTGATATAGTCCAGGTGGTTTATACCTCAGCTCAATGAGACTCCTTCCTGGGCTCCTATTAGGCCAAGCAATGCCTCTGGGCTTCCACAACCCCAATGCATGCTTTGATCATGACCCTTTATACCTTGAATTTGTAAGTCTCTTTATTTTCTAACTTAAACTAGCTCCTTGAAAAAGATAATGAAAGTAACTTTTATTGAGCACTTACTATATGCCAGGCATATTCTAAACACTTTGCATCTCTACAACAGCCTTATCATATAGGTACTCTCCAGTGTACAGATGAAGAAACCGAGATTCATGTTATGGTAATTGCTGAAATTCATTAAGCTAGTTAGTGACAGGACTGGGATGTAAGCCTAGGCAATTGGGCTCTAGAACTCATATTCCATTCAAGTGGAAGCTTCCTGGGGTATTCCTCTCAATAATTCTATTTTATTTATTTAAGTTTATTTATTTATTTGAGGGAGAGACAAAGAGCATGAGTGGGGGGGAGGGGCGGAGGGGAAGGGAGAAGCAGACTCCCTGTTGAGCAGGGAGCCCGACATAGGGTTTGATCCCAGGACCCTGAGATCATGACCTAAGCTGAAGGCAGATACTTAACCAACTGAGCCACCCAGGCACCCCTCCTCTCAATAATTCTAACATAACACAGTGTGGTGTGTAGTAGGCATCCAATCTTGTTGGATTTCATACTGATGAAATCATCAGGATCCTGTTAGAAATGTAATTGTCAGGCACCTGCGTAGGTCAGTCAGTTAAGCATCTGGTTCTTGAGGGTTGTGGGATTGAGTCCATGAATGGGCTTCGAGCTCAGGGGGAAGTCTGCTTGAAGACACTCACCCTCTGTTTCTCCCCGGAATCATGCTCACATATTCTCTCTCTCTCTCTTAAATCAATCAATCAATCAATCAATCAATCAGTCTTAAAAAGGGAAATGTAATAAATGGTTGTAGAGTCTGGATCTCTGCCAGAAGTCTCAGGTTGATCTGTATTACAAGTTTTCCATTTGTGCTGTCTCCACAGCTTCAACTTCAGTTCATGCTTCAACCCATTTGAATCTAGCTAGCTAGGCCTCTGTCTCATCCCTCCACACAGAGTGACCTTCTCAAGTCACTGCCATCTTCCATGTTACCATATCTAATATATGCACTCTAGTCCCTGCTAACATCGCTACTTAGCAGCATTTTACCCTGATCAGCCCTCTGGTTTCTCTGACCCTAAGCTGTTTTTTCTCTCAAGTCCTCCTTTCCCTCTCCAGCGTCCTTTGCTACTTCTTCATCCTCCATGGGTCTCTAAATATCCCGGTTCCAAGCAGATGTTGCCTCAGGTGAACTGTCTTCATTTCTTTTCTCACTCCTTCTCCTCCTTCCTCAGCCCTCCGCATTTAGCCTCATAACTTTAAATACCTTCCTGAGGATGTTAATGACTTCCAAACTCATATTGTCAGCCTAGGCTCTTCCCTCAACTCTGAGCTCAGAACTTCCTTGACATCTCTACTGGCATGTGTCATGGACATTTCAAACCTCATGTGTTCAAAACTAAACTTGGTAGTACGGTAGATGCAGAAAAAATAAACCCTACAAGCTATGGAGATGAGGTGAGTCTCTCACTGAAAGGTCTTGTCACCATGACATTAACTACAAGGACGAAACTAAGTGATAAGGAAAATATCTACTAGTAACTTGCCCAAAATTAATATGGCTCCCAGACGTGTGTGTGTGTGTGTGTGTGTGTGTGTGTATGTGTGTGTGTGAGATTTAACTTATCAGTGAGGGAAACTAGGGAACTGGCAATGGTGAAGCCAGTTCAAAAACCCTTTGAAGAATAGAGATTCAAAAAAAAAAAAAAATTTTTTTTTTAAATGCTTGGGGTGCCTGGGTGGCTCAGTCAGTTAAGCAACTACCTTCGGCTCAGGTCATGATCTCAGGGTCTTGGGATGAGTCCCAGTTGGGACAATAAAGTCTGCCAAGGAAGACATTCTGAAATAAGTTTGCGAGGTAAGAGATAAAACTAGTTCACTTCCTATAGGGCAATAAGATTGGAGGTATCTTTTCTCCTGGGGAGAAATCATTTGCTTCTCTATCAGAGAATCTGCAAGTTAATCATATAACTTAATTTTAACTCTTCACCAAGTCTGGGCCTAATCAGTTGTAAATAGCATAGCAAAAGTGGTCATTTCCCTAGAGAATTAAATCATCCTTGGGCAGACTGGTTAAGATAGAACTCAAGTATGACACTAAAAGGATACACAGCCTTCTTTTTTGCCTATTTCCAAATTTCGGATCCTTTTTCTTAACAAATGTCAGAATCCTAACAAACTTTTTCCTTAAGCCACAGTTTATAATGGACATAGCCGGGGTGTTGACTTTAGAATTCATATTCCTTCCACCATACTCCACTGACACATGATATCTTTTATTTGGGAGGAGTGCTATAGAGATTTCCAGGCTCTAAGGCTTACAAGTGAATATCCATTACTAGGACCAAGTGTTCTTATAACTTGGAAGGTGCAATCTTATTTCTAGATTTCCTCAAAGCCTAGTCTGTTAGTCCCAATGAGTTCTCTGTCCTGAGAGACCTAGAAAGTACTTCGGGGTGATATTATTCATTTGCCAATGTATCTAATGTTTTCTTTTTTTTATACCTAATGTTTTCTTAATGTTATTTATATTTATGTACATGCCAGTCTCCTCAGGTAGATTATAAACCACTCAAAAGTAGGTATGTTTTCTAAAAATAATTTAAAAAAAAATGCTTGGAGTGCCTGGGTGGCTCAGTCAGTTAAGCATCTGCCTTCGGCTCAGGTCATGATCTTCAGGGTCTTGGGATGAGTCCCACACTGGGCTCCCTGCTCAGCTGCGAGTCTGCTTCTTCCTCTCCCTCTCCCTCTGCCATCCGCCAACTGCCACCCCCCCCTCCCCTTGTGCTCTCTCTCTTTAAAAAAAGAAGAAAAAAAAAGGAGACTTGTTTTCCTAATACATTGCTGTAGTAACAGCTCCTTTGATATGCTCTCTAATGCTCAGTAAGGGTTAGTGAGTAATAAAGCCATATGTAGGTGACAAAATGAATGCTAAAAAAAAAGTCAAGGAAAAAGAGAAATATTGTAAAGTAAAATAATTTGGAAAAACTTAATGGAAAAAGGGAATGTAGAATTCAACCAGAAGGAGGAATAGAATTTGTATTGATATACTAAGGCTATACTTAGCCCCAAGGAGAATTCCTACAAATGGGAATTTCCAGCGATGAGTACTGCACAAATTGTTGTTTCATGAGCAAATAATTTATTCATCCAACAGTTTATATTGAGTGTCTGCTCTGTGTTAATCTGTGTTATCACTTTGCATAAATCAGACATGACCCTCACCTTCCTGGAGATATATATTATAATACTGAGAAAAATTAATACTAATTGCTGTACAGAGAATTTAATTACTACTGGGATGTTATACTTAAATAGAAAGTTTACTTGAAAAAAATAACATCCAACAATGTACCTCACCAGAACTCCTCAAAATTCAAAGTTATCAAAAATAAGGAAAGTCTGAGAAACTGTCATAGCCTAAGGAGATATGATGACTAAATGTAATGTGGTATTCTGCATAGGTTGCTGGAACAGAAAAGGACGTTAGGTAAAAACTAAAAAAAATCTAAATAAACTATGGACTTTATTTTTTTTTTTTTTAGATTTTATTTATTTATTCATGAGAGACACAGAGAGGGGGGCAGAGACAGGCAGAGGGAGAAGCAGGCTCCATGCAGGGAGCCCACCCGATGTAGGACTCAATCCCGGGACTCCGGGATCACGACCTGAGCCAAAAGCAGACGCTCTACCGCTGAGCCACCCAGGCATCCCATAAACTATTGACTTTAATTAATAATAATGTATTGAGAGTAATGAACACATATTGGTTCATTAACTATAACAAATGTGTCATTTTATTTTTTTAAGATTTTATTTTATTTTATTTGAGAGGAAGAAAGTAAGCATGAGAGAGAGAGCAGGAGCAGGTGGGAGAGGGAGAGGGAGAAGGAGGCTCCCCGGTGAGCAGGGAGTCCAATGTGGGACTTGATCCCAGGACCCTGGGATCATGACCTGAGCGAATGGCAAACACTTAACCAACTGAAGCAACCAGGTGCCCCAGAAATGCACCATTTTAATATAATATTGTCAAAAGCACACTATGATGGCACACATGAGTTGTGTCTTTCCATACTATCAGCTTTATTTAATCGTAAAGCAAGCTTAATATAGTTGTAAAGCAGGTTTAGGATTCTAAGCTCAAATGACATTTCACTACGGGTTTAACTTGGCTTCAGGGGCGCCTGGCTGACTCAGCCATTAGAGCATGCGACTCTTGATCTTGGGGTTGTAAGTTCAAGCCCCATGTTGGGTATAGAGATTACTTAAACATTTTTTAAATAATTTTTTTAAAAAATCTTAAACTTGGCTTCATACATGTCACACAAAGCAAAGCACAGTCCAAAGTTCCACAACAAAGATACAACAAGGAATAGGAAGTTAGCCAATGCAAAATAGGTCTGTGAGCACATAGTTAAGATGAGGACTCAGTCCGGTTCGGGTCAGCTCTTGGCACATGCTGATTATTATAGTCAAGTCATGTAGAATCTGTGATGTTCAGAGATCAGTTGGGTGGAGACTTTGGTGGCAGTTGCTTTTTTGATGTGGTCAAACCTGAGGGAGGTCAGTGCCTGAAGAGTCTGAAAGTTTACAGAAGTCCTCCCACTGAAAGGAGTTTAATCAGTCTTGGGCCTTTGCAGGCCTCTTCTGGTTCTGCTAGTTTATCAGTTCTGAATATCGTTGGTCTTTGCTGTTTCCAGCAATATCTGGTCTTAGCTGCATTGTCCTTGGCTGCTTACCTCACTATTTGATGTGTGTGACTCCATCTTTTCTCCACGTAGATGTTAACAACAGGGGAAACTGTGTGTTGGGGATGTTAAAAAAAGACAACAAAAAAACAAAAAACAATATTCAACCAAGTAAATCTGAAGATCTAATTGGCTTTATTAAGGGATTCACAAATTGGGCAGCATCCCATCTGGCAAGTAGAAAGGAGTTCTGAGGGGGGTTGTGCAAAATAGAAAGTTTTTATAGGAAGGAGGGTAGGGAAAGAAAACTATTAGTAAAAGAAAAGAAAGAATTGTTCCAGGCAAGATTACCTTCCCTTTCAGGGTGGTGGGGGAGATGGCAGGGGATCTTGGATTACCTCATTGTTCTTTTCGGGGGCAAAAAGGGCCCCCATATGACAGATTACCTCACTGGCACTTATCAGAAAATTCCTGATTGACAGGTTAAGACTGTATTTTTTCCAGAGGAAGTTGAAATTGCAATTAGGTTGGGATTAAGCCCCAGTTTGGCGATTTGGCCTGACCCAAGTGATGCCATTTGGGCCTGTGGTTTTCTTTTTAGCAGGAGAGAAAGTCTATAGGAACTGTGTACTATCTGCTCAATTTTTTGGTAAATCTAAAACAGTTCTAAAAAGATAATATCTAGAAGTTAAAAAAAAAAAAGGTTTTCACCGTAAATAAAAACAAAAATTATTTGTGATAAACACCAAGAAGGCAAAGAACTGAGTATTTGTTGTTAGAGTTCCTAAAGGTCACAAGAAAATGTTTTTCTGAAGAAATCACATACAAGCTGAGACTTGAAGTTCGAAAAGGAGTCGGCTAAGAAAAGAGGAAGTCAGGATCCTTCTAGGCAGAGGCCACAGGGAATTCTAAGACTGTGAGAAAGTTAAAAGCGAGGTCAGTGTGGCTGCGGCAAGAACGCTAGACATTAATGATAAGATGGGGCTGTGACTACCCTAAATAGACCTTGGATACCAAGTCAAGAATTTAAAAATTTATTCTAAAGCCAAAGGAGAACCATGCACTCGATAACCAACATTATCAGCACTAGTATGTGAAGCTCTGCTAAGCATTGGCCCTCTAGCAATGAAGAAAACAAAACCCCTGCCTTCGTGAAGTCCCCAGTAGTGGGGGTGGGGGTGTAGGGAGGTTGGCATGATAATGCAAGAGGGAAGAAGATAGGAAAGGGGACAGAACACCAAAAGGCTTTTGGTTTTACTTTGGGATGAAGGCTTTTGAGCCAAGGAATGACTTGACCCTTGTGCATTATTTATAGGACCTCACTTAGGCTCACATCCCTACAATCCATTCCTCCACCAGCCAAAGTGACTTTTTGTAAACATAATCAGATCTGCTCCTTCTCCTGCTTTAAATCCCCCATTGTGTCTGTTTGCACAGAGACAAAAATCCAAACTCCTAGAACACTTAAAGAAGCTAGATACTTAAACACCAAAGAAATTTCAGCAAAAAAAAGTATCAATCTGAAAAGAAAATACGATTTTTTTCTACAGTGATGGGGGCAGGGGAGGAATTCCCTCTCCAGATCCTAGAGGAACTTTAGACATCAGTCTGAAATGACCTGAATATGCAAACCAATGTTATCTATTCTACTGAAACCCTTATCTCTAAAGACTTCCCTTTTGTAGAAAATGAGGAAACAAATTTTTCATTATATCTTGAAACTGTATATCACAAATGCACAAATACACAGGTTTGTGAAACACCCTCTTTATTTCTTCCATACTGACTTCTACCCTTCTATCCACCCAGGCCCTGCTTTTGAGGAGATTTTCTCCAACAAATTCAATTTGACCTTTCAATTTGATTTGGTGGGTCTTATATCTGGAGCAAATTTTGCTGTGATCTTTCTAGGGTACACAATCCAGTGAAAATGACAGGTAAGTATATTTCATTGGTACAATCTAGTACAGATTTAATTTCAGTAGGCAAATATTTAATTTTGGTTTTGGAATGCTTTAAAATTTTTAAGTAATGGAATTCTGGGAAGTTATTAAAAAGAACTAGATAAGGGTGGCTGGGTGGCTCAGTCAGTTAAGTGTCCAACTCTTGACTTCAGCTCAGGTCATGATCTCAGGGACCTCAGATTGAGCCCCATGTTGGGCTCATGCTCAGTGCAGAGTCTGCTTGGCATTCTCTTTCTCCCTTTTCCTCTCTCTCTGCCCCTTCCTCCTCTCCCTCTCTCTGGCAAAAATAAATACATAAATAAAATCTCATTAAAAAAAAAAAGAACCAAGGGTGCCTAGGTGGCTCAGTCAATTAAATATCTGCTTTCAGCTCAGGTCATGATCCCAGGGTCCTGGGATCCAGCCCCATTCTCCCTCTGCTCCTTGCTTGTGCTCTTTCTTCCTATCTCTGTCATTATCCCTATTTCTTTCTCTCAAATAAATGAAATAAAAAAAAAAGAACCAGATAGATCTGCATAAAATAACAAGTTCAAGATATATTACTAAAAGAAAAAAGTTAAAATAAAATAAAATAAAATAAAAAAGTTCAGGACAATACAAAATAATTTTAGTTAAAAATGTTTATTTTGTATGTATATTTTCATATAGTTAGAAAAAAATCCTATGTAACTAAATGTGTAATTCTTGATACTAGTTATTCTTGAGCAGGAGTGTTAAGTGTCTCCCAAAATACACAATTCTAGTTTTCAGATGCACATTTCTGAAATGTTTGATATTTTCTACAATCCTGTTTCTTAAAAAAAAAAAGAAAGATTTTATTTATTTATTTGAGAAAGAGAGAGAGTGAGCATACACATGAGCAGGGGGAGGGACAAAGGAGAAGGGAAAGGGAGAGAATCCTGAGGAGCCTGTCCTGAATGTAGAGCCAGACATGGGACTTGGACATGGGGCTCAACCTCAAGACCCTAAGATTGTGATCTGAACAGAAATCAAGAGTCAGCCTCTTAACTGACTGAGCCACCAAGACGCCCTTGGACTTTCAGTTCAAGATGACCTTATACTTGCTGATGTTATTGGTGATTATTATTTAAAAAAAAAAAAGTTATGCTGTCATTTTGCAGCTTAAATTAAGGAAAAGTCTACCTTCTTAACTGTAATTCCCACTCCCTTCTTTGGGAAAAAAAGGGCTTACCCCATTATTACTCATTTACTAACCAAGCCCAACTGAGTACTGATGAATACTTATTCTGCTTCCAACCCTCTAAGTGAGAAAGGATAGGAAGGATAGGCCAAATAAGTCTGGAGGACTATCACATGGGCATGTCAGCATCTGAACATTCTTTTTTTTTTTTTTTAGGATTTTATTTATTTATTCATGAGAGACACATACAGAGAGAGAGAAAGAGGTAGAGACACAGGCAGAGAGAGAAGCAGGCTCCATGCAGGGAGCCTGATGTGGGACTCAATCCCGAGACTCCAGGATCATGCCCTGGGCCGAAGGCAGGCACTAAACCACTGAGCCATCCAGGGATCCCCGCATCTGAATATTCTTAAAAGGTCACTGAGACTGTCTCCCTCCCTCACTGCACCCCTGCCCGCATAGAGACTGTATCCAGGCCTGTTGAATGGATTTCCTCCATGATGTCACTGACTCCCCTGCTAAGCCTATCCTGGCCAAGACTGTGTTAGGTGTCTCCCAAGACTGTTAGGTGCAAGCCACCTTGCATCTGTACCTTCATCCTAGCACTTCTAGGAATGCATTGTCTTTTTTCTATCACTTCTCAATCTGTCCTCCCCACTAAACTATGAGTTTCTTTTTAATCCCTAAGACCTCGCAGGGAACGAGTCATATGTCCACAAATATGTATTTGAACACACATTCTGTACCAGGCCCTGTGCTAGGTGCTGGAATTGCAGTGATGGCCAAAACAGTAAAGACGACATTGTGGAATTTATAGTCTGGTGAGGAAAATTAGTTGTTAAGTAAATACACAAATGATTCATTAAGTAAAATGGTGTTTAACACCACTACATCCAAGTGCTAACAGAGCATATACAGACTTATTAGGACCTGGTCCGGTTCAGGTGAAGGCATTCTGAAGGATGTTATATGTAAGCAGATTCCTGAAGAACGAGAACATGTAGCCCAAGCAGAATGTGTCTGTGTCGGGTTGGAGGTAGGTGGAGTGCCAAGGCCCAGAGGAACCCTCCAGGGAGTTGGAACAGCCCAGAGAGGGAGCCTGAGCTGGAAATGGCCAGTGAGGTAGAGTCAGTGAAAGGAGAGGTAGCAGCCCAGGAGTAGGCCAGATGTGGCACCTCATGGGTCTTGTTGAGTAGCTTGAACATCATCCTACAAGAAACGTGAAGGTGCTGGGGCACCTGGGTGGCTCAATGGTTGAGTGTCTGCCTTTGCCTCAGGTCATGATCCTGGGGTACTGGGATGGAGTCCCACATTAGGCTCCCTGCATGGAGCCTGCTTCTCCCTCTGCCTGTGTCTCTACCTTTCTCTATATCTCTCATGAATAAACAAAATCTTAAAAAGGATGCCTGGGTGGCTCAGCGGTTAAGCGTCTGCCTTTGGCTCAGGGCATGATCCTGGGGTCCCAGGTTCAAGTACCACATCAGGCTCCCCACATGGAGCTTGCTTCTCCCTCTGCCTGTGTCTCTGCCTCTCTCTCTGTGTGCATCTCTCATGAATAAATAAATAAACTCTTTTAAAACAAATCTTAAAAAAATAAAGAAGGAAAGAAAGAAATGTGAAGGCACTAAGGGGATTTTAGCAGAGGAATGACCCAATCGGGTGATCAGATCTGCATTTTTAAAAGTTGACTTTTTTAGGCCAGCAGATAGAAAATGGAATGTAGAGGAGCAGGAATGGGCAAGGAGAGATTAGTCAAGGCAAAAGGTAATAGTGACTTAATGAGTGGACATTGAGTGAATGAACTTTAGGATCAAAGTATAGGATATAAGCCTGGAAAGTCCCCAAAATCCCATCCAAGTTTTATTATCTCAGTTATTGAGAAAACCGAGTCCCAGGGTGGCACCACGAAGAACTCAATGCTGTACAGTTTATCTATAGCAGAGCTAGGACTGCAAACCGGTTATGCATCTTGTCTCTTTCTATGGACCTCTTTATGTGACTCAACAAGTTTTTTTTTTTTTCCTCAACAAGTTTTTTAATGAAAAAAAAAATTCAGTGCTTCCCTAAGTGATGGGTATGTGGAGTTCATTGCACTATTTTTTTTTTTTTTTTTTTTTTTTAGAGACAGAGTGCATGAGCAGGGGACAGGAGGGCAGAGGGAGAGGGAGACTTAAGCAGACTCCACACCCAGTGGGGAGCCCAACTTGGGGCTGGATCTCACAACCCTGAAATCATGACCTGAGCCAAAATCAAGTCAGATGTTCAACCAACTGAGCCACTCAGGCACCCTCATTGCACTATTCTTTTACTTCAATGTTTGAAAATGTTGATGATAAGCAGTTTTATAAGAAGTAATACTTTAAAATTGTTGGGGCATAGGTCAAATTCAAAGCCTTTGAAACAGTTTGGCAAAGGAAACCAGTCTAGGGCTTCCTGGTGCTATTGTACTTATATAGTACCCTCTGGTTCCCAGCCTGGTAAACTCAGCTGGATGATATTAGAACTGATTGTCATGTCATAGATAATGCCAGATTGCTGGACTTGCCTAGAGACACCCACCCTTTCCTTGGCTCCTCTGTAAAACTGGGAGTCCATGCTATCAAATGACTAAAATAATACAATCTCAGAACAAGTTTGATGTCCTTTGTTCAAGGTAAAACTATCCATGGATTGGGGAAATACAGTGCTAACAAGCAGTGAGTACTCTTACCAAGGGATTTTGGGCAAGAGTAAGTCCTACAGAATGTTAGAAGAGAGAACATAGAAATAGGGCGTGATTGGCTAGGAGGTTGGGGGTTTCCTTATAAGACTAGCAAGTCCTTAGGGTGGGGACCAAAAAAAAAAAAAAACAAAAACAAAACAAAAAAAAAACTAGCAGGTCCTATTTTGTAGGGTAAACTAGCTTAGATGGAGGATTGTGATTGGTTTATGTTAGGTTTCCTTGACAGTGAGGCATTTCTTATAAATTCAGGCTCTCAACCTGAATAAGGAGGTAAACTGGAAAATTTTGAATTACCTGGAATTGAGATTATTTGGAAATCACAGAAGAATTGAAATTCAAGAGGCACATGCTGTAGCAAGGTAGGGTGTGTTGAGGGTTTGGGATTGGCTGTATTAACGCCTAGAGAGTGTAAGGAAGGGGAAGTCCAGCCAGAGTTCCAGGAGTAAGTTAGGGCTTGAAGATGAGAAGAAACTCTTGGCAGATGTCCCTCAGTCTTTCAGAAATCAGGCATTTAATGGAAATCAGTCTCTTATTCTTAGATTTCATTCTTCTGAAAGCCTATTCATGAGTTTCTCCATTTCATATCCTCTGGTTCCATTTTAGATTGAAATCTTTCCACAAAGATTTACTTAGGTTTATGACCTGGGCTGGGCCACTGAGGCAGCCTCCATTTAGTGGGTCCCCATATATAAATTGACTTTATCAGTACCTCTTTTTTTCCTTTTTAAAGATTTTATTTATTTATTCACGACAGACACAAAAACGGAGTGGCAGAAACATAGTGAGAAGCAGGCTCCCCACGGGGAGCCCGATGCGGGACTTGATCCTGGGATTGTAGGATCACACCCTGAACCAAAGGCAGACGCTCAACTGCTAAGCCACCCAGACGTCCTTCGAACCTTTTTATAGAGTGGATGTTGTGAGACTAAAGTGAGTCCATATATGTTCCATATTTCCTGATCAATGAATGCTATTTTTTTTCTTAACTTTTCCTTGAAACTGAGTAATCAGTATCACCACAACTGTGCGTAAACCACTGAGAGTGACCAAATAGTTCTTTATTTATAATTTATACTGCATGTTAAAAATAAACTTGAAGGTCTGTTTTTTTTTTCTTTTTCATTTAAGCTGGGGATTGTTACTCATTTAATAGCTTCAGAATATAGAAAGTAAAGATAATTGTTTTTATTCACTAAGACAGTTTCATGGAAGATGGGTGAGTGGGTGGGCGAGGTAATCCTATTTGCTTTCAGTCTGAAAACTCTGGGTTTTGGAGGGTGGTGGCTGACACTTGAAGGGATTAGTTAGCTTTAGCATCAGTTTCCTTTCTAAAGGGACTGGTGGGGTGGGCCTTCCTTAGAGGATGTGATCTAGAACTCTTCAGATAGCACCCTCTATTTTATCTTCTTCCCAGTCTTTCTGTGCCTCATAGATTCTCCAGTATCCAAAACAACAACAGCAACAACAACAACAACAACAACAACAGCAGTTAATCACCTCCCTATTTTGTCTCCTTTTAAAATTATTTTTTTCAGGGACGCCTGGGTGGCTCAGTGGTTGAGCGTCTGCCTTTCACTCAGGGCATGATCCTGGGACCCTGAGATTGAGTCCCACATTGGGCTCCCTGCAGGGAGCCTGCTTCTCCCTCTGCCTGTGCCTCTGCCTTTCTCTCTGTCTCGCATGAATAAATAAATAAAATCTTTAAAAAGAAAAAAATAAAATAAAAATACAATTATTTTTTCATCCCAGTCTTATATTGGTGAAGGCAGATTCAGAGGGGGAAACCTGGTGGCATATTGTAAGTGCCAAATATTGTCCAGTGAATGAAGCAATTCATAAGCAAGAGTCCTAGAATTTAAATATAACATTAAAAGATGCATTTTATAGAAATGCATATTTTAGTAAGTGAAAGTCTGTTCCACAAAATAATCCTGCCTAATATTTTGACTTGTAACTTTCTAAAAACACCGGATTGAGCATTCTTGTATATCTCTGTGCACTGTGGAAGGTTATGTTGGGTCAAAAGCTGTGTCTGTCGGTGTGTATGTGTGCGTGTGTGTTTTGGCAATGCCATCTTACTCTCCAAAAGAGTTGTAAAATTTATACTCCCCAAACATAGTGTTGTGAGATGACCCATGATTGTTTTATTTTACTTTAAAAATCCTTGTTTTCTAGATTATAAAAGTGATACATTCATTCAAAAAGAGTTGGAACAATTTGGGAGCATACAAAGTAGAAAATTAAATTTTGCTACATCCAATTTTTGAGATTATTTTCGAATAAGACAACAATATAGTAAATATAGTCACTTCCCAAAATCAATTTTATTCTATCTTTTCTTCTTTTTTCCCCTAGCATAAGTAAACAACTTATGTCTTTGCTAAGAAATTCTGGGAGAGACATGCCTCAACCTTCTAGGCTCTGAGTATCCTCACATTTCAGGGCTCTACTTTGCATCATACCAATCATCTTCAGATGTCCACCATCAAATATTGTATGTGTGTGTGTGTGTGTGTGTGTGTGTGTGTGTGTAAAATATGTAAAAGGACAATAAGCTGGGGTGCCTGGGTGGCTGGCTCAGCTGGTTGAGCATCTGCCTTTGGCTCAGGTCATGGACTCAGGGACCTGCAATTGATTGATAGAGCCTCATGAGACTCTGCTCAATGGGTAGCCTTCTTCTCCCTCTCCCTCTGCCTCCTCTATTCCCCTACCTCCCTCTTCCTCTGCCTGTGGCTCCCCCTGCTCATGCTCTGTCAAATAAATAATAAAATATTTTTTAAAAAGGGTAATAAGTTAACTTTAAAAAAAAATACTTGGCCATAATAAACTAATTTATCAGCTATAATTTCTTGATAATTTTTCTACATACTCAGGATTTCTTAGGAAGTAAGAAAATCTAGCCTATAAGCTTTTTAAAAAATGACATTTTAATAAATGCTAAGTTTATTAAGTTATGTCAACTGAATATATCCATAAATATTTCATTAAACCTTTATCGATGTCTGTCTTACAATTTATTTTCAAAGTTTGGAGTATAAACCTTTATTGGCATAGCTGATCTGGCTTAAATAGGATCGTACCAGGCACCTGGGTGGCTCAGTCAGTTAAGTGCCTGCCTTTGGCTCAGGTCATGGTCCCTGGGTCCCGTGATTGAGCCTCATGTAAGGCTCTCTGCTCAGTGGGGAGTCTGCTTCTTTCCCTCCCTCTCCCACTGCCTCCTCCCCTTCTTGTGTGCTCTCTCTCAAGTAAATAAATAATCTTAAAAAAAAAAAAAAGGATCATACCAGAGCCAAACAGAAGGACATGATGTATATTTTCTACACAAAATTTTCTGGCCCAATAGATTCATTTAAAACATTGCAGGGGCTTAGTTCAGGTGAGAGAATTTTCTGGAAGGTACTATTGATTGTTCGGTGGCAGATAGTACAAGAGAATAGAGCGGGAAAATAACTTGGTGCTTTAAAGGTTTCCAATCAGCCTTCTGGCCATGTCTGTTTCATGGTGAATAAAGGGACAAACAGATTTTCCATGCAAAGATTGCTGCTCAGAAAAGCGATGAAGCAGCATAATACCCTGGCTAGTGGGTCTCAACCAGGGCTATTTGCTCCCAAGTTAGGATTGCCAGATTTAACAAATAAAAACATAGGATGCAACACAAATATTACATGGGACATACTTATAAAAAACTATTTGTTGGGATGCCTGGGTGGTTCAGTGGTTGAGTGTCCGCCTTTGGCTTGGGTCATGATCCCTGGGTCCTGGGATCCAGTTCTGTATCAGGCTCCCCCCAGGGAGCCTGCTTCTCCCTCTGTGTCTCTGCCTCTCTGTGTCTCTCATGAATAAATAAAATCTTTAAAAACAAAAACAGAATAAAACAAAAAAGCTATTTATCATTTATCCAAAATTCAAATTTAACTGGATCACTGTGTGGGAAGCAACCATATTCCATAGGATGGAAAGCATTTGTCCATCTCTGCAGTTAAGATTCAGGGTAGGGGTGTGTGCTACTGGCATCTAGTGGGGAGAGGCCACGATGCTGCTAACACTCTCCAGTACAAGGACAGTGCTTCCACAATGAGGAATTATCCAGCCCAAAATGTCAGTACCGAATTTGAGAAACTGATCAAGGCTAACTGATATGGAAGGTATTTGCTGGATTGAATGTGTTTCACATTATTTTTTTAAAGATTTTATTTATTTTTATTCATGAGAGACACACAGAGAGAGAGAGAGCAAGACAGAGACACAGGCAGAGGGAGAAGCAGGCTCCATGCAGGGAGCCTGACATTGGACTTGATCCCGGGTCTCCAGGATCACCCCCTAGGTGGAAGGCAGGTGCTCAACTGCTGAGCCACCCAGGCCTCCCATGTGTTTCACGTTATAAAATAACAAAATCCATTATGATTAAAAAACTCAAACAGCAAGAAAAGTATTATTTGAAAGCAGATGTCTCCTGTAAGCCTACTTCTTAAATCACCACAAATAGTTTGAAATGCTATTCCAGATATTTTTTCACATTAATTTTTAAAAAATTAAAAAGGGGGGCCCCCTGGGTGGCTCAGTCTCCCTCTCCCTCTGCCTGTTGCTCTGCCTACTTGTGCGCTCCCTCTGTCAAAAAAATAAATAACTTTAAAATTAAAAAGTGGCTCATGCTCTATGTTCTGTTCTGAAACTTGTTTTTTAAAAATGGTACAATGGGGGATCCCTGGGTGGCTCAGCGGTTTAGCGCCTGCCTTTGGCCCAGGGTGCGAACCTGGAGCCCTGGGATCAAGTCCCACGTCGGGCTCCTGGCATGGAGCCTGCTTCTCCCTCTGCTCCTATCTCTCTCTCTCTCTCTCTCTCTCTCTCTCTCTCTCTCTCTCTCTCTCTATCATGAATAAATAAATAAAATCTTTTAAGAAAAATAAAAAAAAATAAAAACGGTACAATGCACCTAAGGTATCTTTTTATATCAATATACACTTCTATTTTGTCCCTTTTATTTTTATTTTTTTAAGATTTTATTTATTCATGAGAGACACAGAGAGAGGGGTAGAGCCACAGGCAGAGGGAGAAGCACTCTCCTTGCAGGGAACCCAATGTGAGACTCGATCCCAGAACCCTGGGATCATGTCCTGAGCCAAAGGCAGATGCTCAACCACTGAGCCACCCAGGCATCTTTATTTTGTCCCTTTTAGATATTATTCCTATAACTATATCTAAAACCAACTTCCTAATGATGGACACTTCAGCATTTCTAGTTTTTTTGCAATTACAAATAGTGCTACAATTACCATCCATATATATATATGTGTGTGTGTGTGTGTATATATATTGTGTGTATATCTATCATCTATCTATTTGCAAATATTTGCAAATATTTCTGTTGAGTAAAATCTTAGAGTTGGGTGATCTCTGGGTGGCTCAGCAGTTTAGCCCTGCCTTCTGCCCAGGGCATGATCCTGGAGTCCTGGGATCCAGTCCCACGTCAGTCTCCCTGCATGGAGCCTGCTTCTGCCTCTGCCTGTGTCTTTGCCTCGCTCTCATTCTCTCTCTGTGTGTGTCTCTCATGAATAAATAAATAAAATCTTAAAAAAAAATCTTAGAGATGGAATTGCAGGGACAAAGGATAAGTACAATGAGATCTTTGAGCGTAGTAGCCAAGCTACCCTCCCAAGAAGTGATACCTATTTACACAGCAACTTACAGTGTAAGAGACTGCTTAGAATTTTCTTTCTGAGAATAATTAATTTACTTTTTTTTTTTTTTTTTTTTTTTTTACATCTCCTCTCCCTCCTCCACTGGAATTGAAAAAGCAGTAAAACACCAGCAATTACATATATTTGAAAGCAAAGGAAAAACTCTAATTGTGGCCTCAGATCTATTTCTCCTGGCTCTTCTGTGTTCCTCTGCATCTGCAGGAGGCTGGCCTTTGCAGCTGCAGTTCCTAGGCTTCCCGTAAGCTGGTATCTGACCGGGTTTGGCTAATGAGAAGCACTGGCAAGGGACTGTAGCCAAGAGGAAGTGAGAAGTCTGGCAGTTTCTCTCTCTCTCTGTCCTGAGAAGTGTCTTCACAGAGGCAGTGATCTCTCCCTTTGCTCCACCTCTGACTCCGCCTCCTGCTAAACAGGCCCACAGTGGAGGTTCTAGCACCTGTCGCATACCCCTAGCTCTTTGGCTGCCCTCTTTGGCTTCTGGACTCTTCCAACGCTTCAGTAAACAAGCCCTTGCCTCAAATTGCCTCTATTTTAAATACTTAGAAATGGATTCTGTGTCCTGATGGGGCCCTGATCGATTCACTCATCACCTCACCACCTTTGCATCCTTTTCTTAGCACATTTTCTTCCAAATCCTGACATATTTTGACATTGTCATAACCATGTAACTTAAGATTTTGTCTTCTGTTTCCTTCATTTAACATTATATCATCAACATACAATATAGACACTTTTCAAGTACTTTTAATCATTACATTTAATGGCTGCAGAGTACCTTTTCTTGTTGCTGTACCATGAACCATTAATCATTTATTGTGTTTGTACTCTAAAATTGTTAGCCATGAGAGCTGAAACTAACTTACTTTCTTGTTCCTGGGCTAAACAATTCTGGGATTAGACAGAAATAACTTAGCTATTTACTCTATGACATTCTTGTTCTTTAAAGGTACCACTAGGAACCAACTAAAAGAAGTTACTAATCAAGATTAACAACTTGCTCATTAATACTTGTTTTAATACCCTCACCTTGCTATCCTCACTAATCCTAAACTATTATATTATAAATTCTGCTCATTCCCAACCGGTTTCCTGTCTTCCCAGACCTGCATAAGTCATATAACCATCTAAAGCCGTATAAATATCCTCCTCTGACTACCAAGATTCTGTTAAGGTGAGGTGCTGCTCCCTCTCCCTGTGTTCTGATAAACTTAGCTTTGCTTCCTCAGCAACTTTTTCTGATGGTCTTCTGGGACATTGATGATTGAGAGCAATAATCTCTATCTCAGGATTATCATGAGCAGTGAATGAAATCAAGGACCTGAAAGCAATAATGTACTTTCCCATGCATGATAGACAGCCTCTAAGATGGCCCTAATTATCACTTCCCTCTTCTTCCCTTTTCTGGAAACATCCAAGATCGAATGTGACATGAGAAACTTGTAACAGAAAGGCAACAAACTGACATTTAATGAACACTCAATTTGTGTCAGGTACTTCCGTGATCTCATTTTGTCCTCACAGGAGTCCTGCTGAAAAAATGGCATTATTATTCTGATTGTCCAGGCTAAGAGAGGTAGGCCGGGGGGAGGTTAAAGAATTGGCTTGAAGTCTGACTCTAAATGGCAAAGCCAGGATTCCACCCAGGTCTGTCTGACTCAGCTTGTACTTTCCCTCCTCTTATGACTTTACTTCCCGGGCTTGTATTGTTTTTACTGCAATTATAGAAGGTGAGGCTGAGATTTCAGGGCAGGAGACTGTTCAGCTTTACAGAACCCTACAGGGGAAAATAACATTCTAGAGCAGCCCTGATCAAATAGAAATATAATGCAAGCCACGTATGTCATTTAAAGTTTTCTAGTAGCTGCAACTGAAAATAGTAAGAAGAAAGAAGGGAAATTACTTCTTTCAACTTTTTGTTTTAAAGTAATTACAGGGGCACCTGAGTGGCTCAGTTGTTTAACCAGCTACCTTTGGCTCAGGTCATGATCCCAGGGTCCTGGGATCTAGTCCCAAATCAAGCTCCCTGCTCAGTGGGGAGCCTACATCTCTCTTGCCCTCTGTCCCTTCTTCCACCCCACGCTCCCGTGTATGTGTGTGCAAGTGCATGTGTTATCTCTCTCAAATAAAATCTTTAAAAATTAAATGAAAAAAATAATTACAGATTCACAGGAAGTTGCAAAAATAGCACAGAAGGGTCCTGTATTCTCTTCCTTCCCACTTTTCTCTAATGAGAAGATCTTATATAATTATAATATGAAATCGAAGCAAGGAGATTGACATTGGTATAATCCACAGAGAAGGAAATCCTTATTCGGATATCTGCAGATTTACATGCAGACGGAAGTTCCATCTCCACAAAGATCTCCTTTATTTATTTATTCATGAGAGACACAGAGAGAGGCAGAGACCTAGGCAGAGGGAGAAACAGGCTCCATGCAGGGAACCCCAAGTGGGACCCCTGGGAACTCCAGGATCATGCCCTGAGCCAAAGGCAGATGCTCAACCGCCAAACCACCCAGGCATCCCTGTGGTACCCCTTTGTACTCAGCAAGCCACCACCCTCATCCCATTCTTAACACTTGGCCACATCTAATCTATTCTCCGTGTCTATAATTTTGTCAGTTTGCTATGTTACATAGATGGAATGGTGCAGTGCAGTAGTTTCCCAGGGCTGCTGTTAACGAACTGCTACAAACTGGGTGGTTTAAAACAATAGAAATTTATTTTCTCACAGTTCTGTAATCTAGAGGTCCAAAATCAAGCTGTCAGTAGGGCCAGGCTCCCTCTAAAAGACCTCCAGGGAAAGCTCCATTCCAGGTCTCTTAGCCTCTGGTGATTGCCAGCCTCTTTGGCTTGTGGCCATATCTCTCCAATCCCTGCCTCAGTCTTCACACTGCCTTCTCCTCTGTGTGTCTTTTATAAGGACACAAGTCAATGGATTTAGAACACACCCAGATAATCCAGGTTAATCTTCTCATTTCAAGATCCTTAATTTAATTACATCTACAAAGGCCTTGAGGCAGGAGTATGCCTGCCATGTGTGGTGAGCTCAGCGAATGCCAGCCAGTGAGAAAAAGAGATGTAGTAGATGTTAGGGGGGAATAACAGGAGAAAATTCAAAAATTAGAATACCAGTTAATAATTGTGTCTTGACAGAACATGAGAGACTCCTAACTCTGGGAAACGAACAAGGGGTGGTGGAAAGGGAGGTGGGCGGGGGGTGGGGGTGACTGGGTGACGGGCACTGAGGGGGGCACTTGATGGGATGAGCACTGGGTATTATGCTATATGTTGGCAAATTGGACTCCAATAAAAAAATAAATATAAAATAAAAAAATAATTGTGTCTTGAGAGGTTTCTGGGTGGCTTAATAGGTTAAGTGTCAAACTTTGGCTCAAGTCATGATCCTAGGGTACTAGGATCAAGCCCCGCATCAGTCTCCCTGCTCCCCTCAGGGAGTCTGCTTCTCCCTCTGCCTCTGACACTCCCCCTGTTTATGCTCTCGCTCTCTCTGTCAAGTAAACAAATAAAATCTTAATTTAAAAAATGTGTCTTGAAGTCAAAGTGTGGAGTGAATATTATGACTATTATATTGTTTTGTGAGCCTGGACTCAATGTCAGGAAAGATTAAATAATTTTGACATCTATTCTAAGTCATGGAAAATCCAAGTGAACTTGTCCTTTGTCCTAAATCTAGAATATGGGTTTTTCTAACTTCCACATTCAGCCTTTCAATCCTCTCTGTAAAGTGTGAGGTGAAGTCAATTTTTTCCCCTTCATTTTCCTTCTTTCTAGGTTACAGGCAGACTAAGCTTCATAATAGAAACACATTCTTTCTTCTGAGCACCCTGCAGGAATTTACAGTTTATCTTCATCCAAATCAATATACTTACTTGGTTAGGCTTTGATTGTGTGACAATCGTTAAGTGTAATTAGATTGCAGTGCTGATTCTGTTTGAATTTTTGTTTGTTTTTCTGAGAGAATTCATCACTACTTATTTAAGATATTGTTAGTAGAAAGCCAAGCCCCTACTTAAAAGGGTACCAGTCTTGGGACACCTGGGTGGCTCAGTGGTTGAGTGTCTGCCTTTGGCTCAGGTCGTGATCCCAGGGTCCTGGGATCGAGTTTCACATCAGGCTCCCCTCTGGAAGCCTGTTTCTCCCTCTGCCTATGTCTCTGTCTCTGTCTCTGTCTCTCTCTCTCTCTGTCTCTCATGAATAAATAAATAAAATCTTAAAAAAAAAAAAAAAGGTGCCAGGCTTAAAAAAAGGGGGGTATCTCTTAATGGCTCAGTGGTTTGGCACCTGCCTTAGGCCTAGGGTGTGATCCTGGAGACCCGGGATCAAGCCCCACATCGGGCTCCTGCATGGGGCCTGCTTCTCCCTCTGCCTGTGTCTCTGCCTCTCTCTCTCTCAGTGTCTCTCATGAATAAATAAATAAAATCTTAAAAAAAAAAAAGGGTGCCAGTCCTAGACTGGTGCCATATACTTCCCATTCAACCCTGTTTTGCTTCAGCTCCCAGCTGGTTTGCAATTCTGGTTTACCCGACTTTCTTTCCTGCATCTCTCTGCTCATGCTTCATGTTTCAGCAGAAGACCAGTCTCTCCTCCTCCTGAAATGACACATTAGGAATGACCTAAAGGTAACTAATCTCCAGACTTTGAACTCTTTCCTTATGAACCAAATTCATGAGCTGCTTCTTTTCCTGCAAGACATCCTGTTCTGCATTGTTGAAGCATTGCCCTAGCTGGAAGCAATTTCTCTTCCAAACTCAAGAAGCTCTTACTGTCTGTTCTTCTACTGAGCTAAATTGTAAGCTCGTGAAGGTCAACACCTAGTTTATATTTCTTTACTGTCTCCTACCCTGCATCCCCATCCTTGTGTCCTAAACAAAGGAGGTGCTTAGTAAATATCGGTGGAATAAAATAGCTTTAGGGATGGTAAGTGTCTTTTAAGTATAAATTGGTAGAGACTCTATTAGAAAAAATCATTATTCTCAGATGTAATGTTTTGTGAAAGGATTTCAAACACTTTCCAAAATAACTCAAATAAACATCTAGACAAAGAAAAACTCATTTCTATTCTTTACAGCTATATTTTTTAAAAGTCGGGCTTATTTTTTTTTTTAAGATTTTATTTATTTATTCATGAGAGACACACAGAGAGAGGCAGAGACACAGAGCAAGAAGCAGATGCCCTGCGGGGAGCCCGATGCAGGACTCAATGCCAGGACCTCAGGATCGTGACCTGAGCTAAAGGCATATGCTCAACCACTGATCCATGCAGGGGCCCCTAAAAGTCAGGCTTATTAAGGTATACTTTGCATTCAGGAAAGTTTGCCCTTTTAAGTTGTTCATTTTTATGGATTTTGAGTTTATATAGTTGTGTAGCCATCACCAGAGCCAAGATATAATCATTGACATCACTCCCAAAATTCCCTTATGCCATCTTGTAGTCAATTCCCTTCCCTAACCACCAACCCCTGGCAACCACAGATCTGATTTGTGTCTCTATTGGCTTGCCTTTCCTGGAATGTTATACAAATGGAATCATATGGTAAGTGGCCTTTCTGGCTTCTTTCACTTGGCATAAAACTGTCAAGATTCATCAATGCAGTTGCCTTATAGCCTAGTTCTTATTGTTATTGAAGGATCCAGAATATGCCACTCACTGTGGCATAAATATTTTAGAAGGGGTGCCTAGATGGCTCAGCAAGTAGAGCATGTGACTCTTGGTCCCAAGGTCATGAGTTTGAGCCCCACATTGGGTGTACAGATTACTTAAAAATAAAAAATATATATATATATATATATATATTTTAGAGAATTTATTTATTTATTCATGAGAGACACAGAGAGAGAGGCAGAGACATAGGCAGAGAGAGAAGCAGGCTCCCTGCAGGGAGCCTGATGCGGGACTTGATCCCAGGACCCCAGGATCACGACCTGAGCCAAAGGCAGAACTCAACCACTGAGCCACCCAGGTGCCTCCTTAAAAATGAAATCTTAGGGGCACCTGGGTGGCTCAGTCAGTTAAGTGTCTGACTCTTGGTTTCAGCTCGGGTCATGATCTCATGGGCCTTGGGATCAAACTCTGCATAGGCTCCATGCTCAGTGCAGAACCTGTTTGAGATTTCTTTCTCTCTCCCTCTCCCTTTGCCCTGCGCTTGCTCTTTCTCTAAAATAAAAAAATCTTTTTTAAAAATTAAAAAAATGAAATCTTAAAAAACATTTTGGAAGGGGCATTTATTTTGAGTTCCTGAAATTTCTCATCTTCCTAAAAGTAGAGCCTGTCAAAAGAACTAAAAAACCAATTGTCATAAATACTCTCCCTGGGATCAACAAGGACCAAAGACTCTTATCACTTATGCCAGAAGATGAGAGGTCTCCACATTATATCACACAGACATTGTCACAAAATTGTTACATCTCTCATCTCTTCTGAGGCCCATTTATCTTTCCAAAAGCTCATTTGTGTTCCCATAAGTGCTCTTTCTTCCCCCACTTTTCCTTAATAAGAAGCCATTAGTTTTCCTTCCATGGTGTATAAGCCCCAAATCTTAACAGACCCTTTGTGTCACATTTTACTGTGTACCCTTCTATATATCTTAACAAAAACAATGATTAAATTTTATATTTTGCTAATTTGTCTTTGTTAGTCAATTCTCAGGGCCCCAATCACTTAAACTAAGAGAGTACAGGGAAAGTTTTAGTTCCCTGACACAATTATTCCATTGTGTGGGTGTATTAGAATTTATTTATCCACTCACCAGTTGGACTTTTGGGTTGTTCCCATTTTTTGGACACTTTCCTATAGGGTCCTTGCGCGGATAGCATACATTTTCAGTTCTCTTGTATTAGTACTGTTAAACAGAATTCAACCAAGTGTATTTGAAAATCTAATTTGCTTTATTAATCAATTCGTGAAGTGAGCAGCATCCCCTCTAGCAGGTAGAGGGGAGCTCTGAGGAGTTGTACAAAATGGAATGTTCTTATAGGAAGGAGGGTGGGGCAAGGAAGTTATTAACAAAAGGAAAGAAAAGATTGTTTCAAACAAGGTCACCTTCCCTTAGGGGGAAGAACAGGAATTTTTTTTTTTTTTTTTTTTTTTTTTTTTAAGAACAGGAATCTTATCATGCAGATTACCTCATCTTTTTTTGGAAGGGGGGGGAGATGAAGAGAGCCCATGTGACAGATTACCTCATTGATGTTGATCAGAAAATTCCTGACTGACCAGGTAAGACTATATTTAGGGGGGAGGTTGAAACTTGGCTTCAGTGACGCCATTTTGGGCCTGTGGTTTTCTTTTTAACAATAGGATCCCTAGATTATATGCTAAGTGTCTCTATAGAAAACTACATAGACCAAAAAAAAAAAAAAAGAAAGAAAGAAAACTACATAGACCAATTCCAATGTGCATTATCAGTAATATATGAGAGTTTCAGTTGCTTAGCATTCTTATCAATACTTATATTGCCAGCTCTTTTACTTTAGCCATTCTAGTATATTAAGTGATTATTTAAAAACAAATAAGGAAAAGGTACGGTTTTACTCCTCTAAGAAACATTTATTGATAAAACCAGTGATACACTTTGTCAGATGTTTGATTTTTTGACTTGCGGAAGGAATATTATATTGAGAACATACAAACATTTCCTTATCTCCAGGTTCTCATAGTCAGGGGAGAAAGACACAGGAAAGAAAACGTGTACAAGTAAACTTTTTTTCATGGCACTTTGGGAGCACACACTGGGAGCTTTTTGCTTCTTTGTGGGAGGAAGGAAAAGGCTGCCAGATTCTGTCTTTTAAGTTAAGTCCTCTTTTTCCTAAATTGATGTACAGTTTTGTAGGTTCAAATGTCAGTGTTGGGTCTTGAGTATTTGTAGATTTATTTATTTTGAGAGGGAGAGAGAGAGTAGGAAGGGCAGAGGGAGAGGGAGAAAGAATCTTAAGTAGACTCTTCACTGAGCTCGAAGCTTGCCATGGGGCTTGATCTCAAGACCCTAAGAACTCTGAGATCATGACCTGAACTGAAACCTGGAGTCAGATGCTTAACAGACTGAGCCACCCAGTCACCATGGGTCTTGAGGTTTTTTTTTTTGTTGTTTTGTTTTAAGATTTTATTTATTTATTCATGAGAGACACACAGAGAGACAGAGACACAGGCAGAGGGAGAAGCAGGCCCCATGCAGGGAGCCCAACTCGGGATCCGGGTGGTCCAGGATTAGGCCCTGGGCCAAAGGCGGCGCTAAACCGCTGAGCCACCCAGGCTGCTCCAGGTCTTGAGTATTTTAAATGCAATAGAATACAGTAAGGACTTCCCTAGCCAGAGAGTAATTAATCTTAATTTGAAAATAGGCTTAAAAATAAGGAAAATGTGAATCTGAAAAGACTTCTTACCTGAAATATACATTGTTTGTATAGCCATTGAATAAATTGGCTCATCAGGTCCAGAGAAGTAAAAGATGGTTTTGGGAAGGAGGCCACTGGGCCAGGGAAAAACCAAGGGAAGACTGGAGATTTTGAGAGAGATGGAAGGAGGACCAGACCGGCTGGAAATCTGAGCCTCTGGATCCTAGTTCCAGCTGTACCCCAACTTGAGTGCAAACCTGCACAAGCCAAATACTTGCAGGCCTATCTTCTTTCATCTATAAAATAGGAGCTTGAACCTCTAAGAGCTCTTTCATTTGTGAGATTTTGTGGTCTGCATACCATCCAGAAGGAGAATTCAACAATGACAAAGACCAGAGTGAAGAGACAGAATGCAGGGGAGGGGAGGGCAGGGCAATGCAGATGACAGCTCTGCAGGGAGGGGGATGTGGCTTATATTTAAACTACAGGCAAACAGAGGGACACTGGAGGCTCAGCAGACTATTAGGGGCACCAAGGAAAATCCAGCTAGAGACTGGCATGTGAAAGTAGTGATGTGCTAGGAATACAGTATGCAGAAGAGCAGGAAGGAAGATTTCCAATAAGAGGACAAACCACAGGGACCAGGGATCCAGGAGCATTTCTTTATTCCTTCCACAAATTGTTATTGAAAAGGGGATATTGTGGGGGAGAGTCAAAGAGGCAGGCTAGCATTTAGCATGAGGGAGGTCTGTGATGGGTACTGAAATGGGGATGCCGATATGGGTAAGGGGTGTCCCCACTTTGAAAGACTGCCAAAACCAAGCTGAGATCCCCTAACCATTCATTTCACAAACTCTTGTTGAGTAACTACCATGTTATAGGCATTGGAGATAAAGAACAATTTCTCAGGGATCTCTGGGTGGTTCAGTGGTTTAATGCCTGCCTTAGGCCCAGGGCGTGATCCTGGAGTCCCAGGATGAGTCCCACATCGGGCTCCCTGCATGGAGCCTGCCTCTCTCTCTGTCTCTCATGAATAAATAAAATCTTTAAAAAAAAAAAAAAAAAAAACAATTTCTTTTCTGAAGCTTAAGTTCTCGTAAGGAAAGAAAGTAAAAATAAGGTAAATAAAACGCATAGCATGTGATAAATGCTATGCTATAACTATGTTATAGTTAGTGATAAAAGCTAATAAAAACAGTGAGGAAGGATGACAGGATCGGATGCAAAGGGGAGGAGGTTGTAATTCTAACAGCTTGGTGAATGAGACGAGGACATCTGAATCAGAAGGGGCAGGACCGAGCAGGATTGACAGAACGTACTGGACAGTCTCTCCAGAGAGGAACAGCAAGTGGAACAAGGAACCACAATGGGGAGAGGAACCAGGCTTCAGGGAGGCCAGTGGTGCTGAAGGGAAGAGGAACAAGGGGAGAGTAGTTCAAAGTATATTCTAGGCTCTTGCAGAGGGCAGGAAGGAGCCCAGCTCATTCTGGAATTCCCTAATTCACCTCCCTCCCTCCTCTCAGCATTTAGGGAACATCTCCTGTGCCTACATAGCTGCAGATACGGATACTGTACTGGACAAGACTGCGTTGCAATTGTCAGAACCAGAACAAAGGGTCAGGGTTCAACTGGAAGCAAGGCTAGATTATCCCACACTTAATAAAGCCAGACCAGGCCTTAGATCCCTGTCTTCAGACGACACACAGATCTTTAAACCAGTATGGCTCAAGGCTACTGGTGGTTCTCCAAGGGGGCAGAAGAGAGCCATAGAGAAGACACTAGGGTCCCCAGTACACTGAACTTAAATATATATAATTATACCAGGAACAACTACACATGATTTGAAATTTCAAACAGAATAAAAAGCACCTTAGATTTCTAAGCTGCTGATAATTTTAGACATCACTAGCCCAACCTCTTCATTTTATAGGCAAAACATAAGAGAAATGACTTCTTTCTTTCTTTGTTTCTCTTTCATTGTTTTCTCTTTCTTTCTTTCTTTCTTTCTTTCTTTCTTTCTTTCTTTCTTTCTTTCTTTCTTTTTCTTTCCTTTCTTTCTCTTTCTAAGATTTTATTTGTGAGAGAGGGTGAGAGCATGAAGAGAGAGAAGCAGACTCCCTGTTGAGCCAGAAGCCTGCAGAGAGCTGGGGCTCCATCCCAGGATCCTGGGATCATGACCTGAGCCCAAGGAAGAGACTTAACCCCCTAACCAACTAAATTACCCAGGTGCTACGAGAAGTGATTTCTTAA
This sequence comes from Nyctereutes procyonoides, assembly GCF_905146905.1. NCBI lineage: Eukaryota > Metazoa > Chordata > Mammalia > Carnivora > Canidae > Nyctereutes > Nyctereutes procyonoides. The sequence goes on along the minus strand of NW_026575021.1, from coordinate 6,105,165 downwards.
AATGACAGAGGGAAGGAGAAACAGTTCTCTGGCCTATCTGGCCAGTGTTCACTCACTCTTTTCCTTCTTTTCTTTCTTTCTCTTTTTTTTTTCTTTGTAAACTTTACTGAAACAAGGACCCAAAAAATCTACTTAAGACTCAAAGTTGTTCCTCTCCATGGAAATCTTTAGTAAAAGGCAAAACATTTATATGATCTGAAGAGAAACCAGAGTATCCAGTGCACTCTTTTTTTATTCTCACTGAAAATTTCAGAATAAGGTTATAGAAAAGCAAAGCTATCTATCTATCTATCTATCTATCTATCTATCTATCTATCTATCTATCTAAACAGAGTACCTGGAATCAAATGGCCTGGGTTTGAATCTTTTTTTTTTTAAGATTTTATTTATTTATTCATGAGAGACACAGTGAGAGGGAGAGACATAGAGGGAGAACAGGTTCCCTGCAAGGAGCCTGATGCAGGACTTGATTCCAGGACCCTGGGATCACGACCTGAGCCAAAGGTAGAGACTCAACGACTAAGCCACCCAGGTGCACCACAAAGGAGTATTTTTTAAGTTGTCTTTTAAAATCACTGTGATCTAAATGCGAAGTGAAACTGTGCTAACTCACAGAGCACAAAGTTTAGGGCCAGAGCTCAGGCCCTGCAGGATCAATTGCTTTGGGGGGAAGATTCCTGGAGAGGAGAACAGTGGCAGATACTACTGAAAATGCAGAGAAAGTGGGAGAAACACCCAAAACATTAGTCCTTGACGCACTGATGTCTTCCATTTGGCTGGTGACAGCAAGAGAGGAAGCAAAAGCTTTCGACATCAGAATGGAGATGTACCCCAGTTTTCATTCACAAACCTTGAGTTATGTAACATGTAAAGCAAGTAGTTGAACTTCAGTGAAACATTAATGTGAGTTCAGTCAAACTAAACTCTTTTCTAGAGAAAACAAAATGAAACATGGTTAAGAATAAAAAGCACACGGGGATCCCTGGGTGGCACAGCGGTTTAGCGCCTGCCTTTGGCCCAGGGCACGATCCTGGAGACCCGGGATCGGATCCCACGTCAGGATCCCGGTGCATGGAGCCTGCTTCTCCCTCTGCCTGTGTCTCTGCCTCTTTCTCTGTGTGTGACTATCATAAATAAATAAAAATTAAAAAAAAATAAAATAAAAAGCACACGGAAGCACAAAAACATTCTACCAAACTTTTGAAATAAATCTCCAGAGGAAATCTTATTAAGAACATACGATAATTAAAATAAAAAAAACTGATCAATTAAATATATAGGAAAGAATCCATATTCTCAAAATAAGAAAACCAGAACTTATTCACGTTTCAAAGACCTATCTTGCAGATCTTAAATTTTGGATGCAGCAAATTATACAGTCTCTTGACAAACAATTAAGAATTCAAGTTCATAGCACCAGCTTCCTCTGAAGGAAATTTTCTATTGATTTGTAACTTGGCCTTGAATTTGACCTGTGGCCTTCATGTCATGATAATTTGGGTCACTCTGAATATGCCATCTCTTGAACAAGAGCCTCTGCTAATTTTAAATGAATGCAGCTGCCAATTTGTCATTCTTCTTTTTGCATCACAATATGTGGGAGTAAATTTGCAATTAATAAAACATTTCCAGCAGTCAGACTGAGGAAATGAAGGACATTTATCTAGTTAGTTTAAAAAGAGATGATTCATTTTTGCCTTTTTGGACATAAAAAAGGGAAAACACTGTATGTCTTTGAGGGCTATGAAAGAGGCCAGAATTATTTTCTGGGCTACAACATCTAAAAAAGCCATGCAACTTGAATTAGGTTTAAGTTAAAAAAGGAGAAAAAAGGAAAAAAAATTTTAAAAAGGAAAAGATAGACAAGTTTATAGCAGACTAAAAGTTTTCTTTCTCCCTTTCCTTTCTTCTTCCCTTCTTTCCTCCTTTCCTTCCCTCTCTCCCTCTCTTCTGTCTCTCTCCTTTCCTCCTTTCTGCATATCTTTCTCTTTTGGGTTCAATGAAAATGAATACTTCTCAAATTTGATTCATAGGGGAGTGCTTGCATGTGGTATTAAGTAACTGAACCCTTAGGGCCTCTAGTCTATCCTGCATTAATTAATCATTTACTGTCCTAATATAGGGAAACAAGGGTCCTACTAGGGTGTAGACTAGGAAAGTGAGGAGTGTGGAAGCTGGGTCTTAAGAGAAACGTGAAGGAACTTGACAGAAAAACTGGGAGAGCTGGAGGAGGAGTTCGGTCTCAGTTGATGGGTTTTTGAGTTTGCTGTTTTCACTGTGTAGATTGTTCCCTCCCTTACTTTCCACCTGTTGAAATTCTCCTAATTCTCTAAGGCCAGATTGGATAATCATGTACTGTGAGAAGTTTCTAGGTTCTCTTAACTAGGGGCCATCTCCCTACTCTGAACCCCCACAGCACTTGCTGCTACCTCTTATTTTATTTTTTTAAAGATTTTATTTATTTGTTCATGAGAGACACACACAGAGAGAGAGAGAGAGAGAGAGAGAGAGAGAGAGAGAGGCAGAGACACAGGCAGAGGGAGAAGCAGGCTCCCTCCAGGGACCCGGATGGGGGACTCATCCCAAGACCCTGCGATCAGGACCTGAGCTGAAGGCAGCGGCTCAACCACTGAACCACCCAGGTGCCCCTGCTACCGGTATTTTAATACTAGTGACGGTCCAAGTTATCTAGGTGAGGTTGGTCGGGGCCTTGAATGCTAAACTAAGGAGTTTAAGGAAGCCATTAAATTTTGGAGGATGGGCATGATTTAGCTATCAAAGGCAGACTAAGAAGGCGTTTCTGGTGTAAACAGGAGGTTAGGGGATCCCTGGGTGGCGCAGCGGTTTGGCGCCTGCCTTTGGCCCAGGGCACGATCCTGGAGACCCGGGATTGAATCCCATATTGGGCTCCCGGTGCATGGAGACTACTTCTGCCTCTCTCTCTCTCTCTTCTTCTCTCTGTGACTATCATTTAAAAAAAAAATAAATAAAAAAAATTTAAAAAAAGGAGGTTAGGGGTACATGAGACTACGGTCTCTCTCTTTTAAAAGCTTATTGCTATGCACCAGCTATTGTGCATGGTTACCCCAGCTTAGAAACGGGGAAGCCAGGCTTGCTCTCCCACACGGTCACTGCGCCCCTGAAACCGTGTCTTGAACGCGCAGGAAGGGCCTGCTACCTGCCACGTCTATGGACTTGTCCCCTCAGTAGTGTTTTGAGTCCACGACCTTCCCGGGACAGTTTCTTCTCGCAACTCAAGAGCTGCGTGCCTTTCCCCCGCTTATTGTTTCAGATTTGGGATGCATTTTTTTTTTTTTTTTGACCGCGTGAGCTTAAGGAACCTTAATGAGCTAAAGGGTGGCCACGGGTGGAGATTTCAAGAGCTTCCAAAGGGCATTTTTCGAGCGCTTTAGACTTGAAAGGCGGGTGACAATGGTTGTAGAGAGAACGGCCAGAGCCTGCAGATTTTTCCTTTTAGCAGCTCTATTCTCATCCTCGCGCGCCGGGGCTAGGGGGCAACTTTTCTGTTGTTTGTTTATGAAAGAAATCGAGAAAGGGAGCGAGGCTCGCCGCCGGTGGCACCCAAGGGCAGAGCGAGGGGCCGCGCGGATTAGGTGCGGCTCCCCCCCGGCGCGCCCACGGCGGCCGGGCCCGGCGCAACCCCCTGCGCCAAGGGGCGGGGCGCGCCCTGCGGCCACGCGCGCGGGCGGCGGGGTGGGCGTGTCCCGCGGGCGCGCGCGGGCGGTGGAGGGGGCGTGTCCCGCGGGCGGCGGCGGCGGCGGCGGCGGCGGCGGCGGCGGCGGCGCGGGCTGGGTGCGCGGCGCAGCCTCCTGTGCTGGAATGTGCGGCTCCCGCGAGCTCGCGGCGCAGCAGCAGAGCGAGCGCCGCCGAGGCCCCGGGCCACAGACCCCGGCGGCGGCGGCGGCGGCGGCGGCGGCGGCCGGGACGGCGGGGCGAGAGCCGGCGGTCTGAGCGCTCTCTGCGAGCCCCACTCCTGGGCCTTCGCGGGCCTCGACGTCCCCAGCGCCCAACTTTTCCATCCTCCCCCTCCCCTCCCCCCGAAACTCCAGCAACAAAGGAAAGTAGTCGGCGAGGGAGCGGCGACGGCGGGTCGCCCGCGCCTCCTCGCCGGGGAAGGCCGGTAAGCGCGGCGCAGGGCCGGGGGCTCGGCCGGGTGGGGGAGGGCCGGGCGGCGGCGGCGGCGGCGGCGGCGGCGGCGGCAGGGGGAGGGCGCGGAAGGACGCGGAGCGAGGCGCTGTCCAGGGCTGATTTGCAGATACTGTGGCTCCGGCGGCGGCCGCGGCGCGGGGCGGGGGCGGGCGGCCGGGCGGGATCGGGTTACACCGGCGCGGCCCGGGGGCTGGGCCGGGGGCGTCCCCGGGGAGCGGCGTGGAGCCAGGACCCCCTCCCCAGTCGCGGGCCCGGGCGCCCTCGGAGCGGGGTCCCGAGGAGCCGCGCCGCCTGCGGCCCCGGCCCCGGCCCCGGAGCTGCCTCCCCGCGCCCCCGGCCCCCAGGTCCCGCCGCAGCCCCTCGCCGGCCCGCGGCCCTGTCGGCCCCGCCGGCCCCGCCGGCCCCCTCCCTCCGCGGCCTCTCCCTTGCGCCGGAAGGCGCCGTTGAGTGCGGCCGGGCGGGTTGAGTCAGCCCCGCGGCCCGGGCGGCTCCGCCAATGGGGCTGGACAGCGATTTCTGCTCCTGGGCCGCCCCGCCGCCGCCGCCGCCGCCGCCGCCGCCCCCCGCGCCCGGCCGCCTCCGCGCGCGAGCTGGCGGGACCGGGGCGCGCGGCCCGCGGGGCGCCGTGGGGGAGTGAGTTCTCAGACTTCCGGGGCGCGCGTGGGGGCCCCTCCGGCGCTTGGGGCCCGACGCCTCCGGAGGGCGCCCGCGGAGCCTCCCGGGCCCGCCGCGGAGGGTGAGCCCGGGGCGCCGGCGACGCGGTAACTTTGCCTTCCCCTTCCCGGACTCGGGCCCGCGGGGCCGGGGAGGGGGCGGCGGCGGCGGCGGCGGCGGCGGCGGCCAGCGGGGAGGCCCGGGTCTGGCCCAACGGCGCCCCGGGCTTGCCCCGCCGGCCCCGCTCGGCGTGGGGGGGGGGGACCCGGGGAAAGGGCTCCGGGACGAGGGTCGGGGCGAGTCCCGCGAGCCGGGGTGGGAGCGCGTGCAGTGAGCGCGCCCGGCCGGGAGGAAGCGAGAGCGCCCGAGTTTTGCAAAGAGCTGCTTTGTGTTTGGTATTTTGAGAAAATGGCCGAATGCCTATTGGAGCGAGGAATGCCGCCGCCGAGGCAGGCGCTGGTGGCGGCCGCACGGAGGAATCCGTGCAGCACGTTGGGCTTTCGGGCTCTGCTCAGGCGGCCTCCCCGACCAGCGTGAAAATTCCTTTAGGGACCGTAGTTAGGGCTGGGGCGGAGGGGGGGGGGTGCAATTAAAGTCGACGATCGGGCCAACTGCGAGGAGCCCGGGCTGCTCAGCCCTGGGACCGCCGGGGCCCTGGTTTGCGTCCTGTGATGGCATTCGGCCCCAGCCCCGGGACCTCGCAGACCCCGCTCGGCCTGTGTTTATGCACCTGGGTGAAAACCGACTGCTTTTCGTCTTTGGGGGTTTGATTGCATTCTTTTCTTTTCTTTCTTAATTTTTTTTTTTTTTTGAGGGCTTGCAGCATAACTTTGCTTGCTTTTTTTTTTTCTTCTTCTTCTTCTAACTTGCAAGACAGCGCTCAGTTTGAGAATAGCACCCTGTAGATGGGAAAGTAACGTCGTTTAAGGCGACTTTAAAAGCCCAGCATGTTTTCAAGAAGGTGATCTTGTAATGGCTTCCCCCAAGCAAGTAGGCCAAGTCCAGCACAATGCAAGAAAGTTGCCGGTCGTCGGGTCGAGCTGTACGATTACTAGCGGGTTTGAAAGTTTCTTTATATTCATTAGTGAAGTTTTGAATGCATGGAGCTTCCTTTTTTTTTTTTTTTTTTTACAGGAAGAAAGGTTCGCTTTTTTTCTTTTTCTTTCTTTTCTTTTTTTTTTTTTTGCCTCCCTTTAAAAAGGTCGAGTCATTAAGAAAATAAATAAATAAACCGAGGGGTACTTTTTCTCAGTTTATTCTTCTGGAGTTACTTGAGTTCATACGAAATTCAATTCACTTGACCAATTAATACAGGCTTCTACTTTCCAGACGTGTCTGTACTTAAATGCACAGTATGGTTATTGGATTTCTCCACTTTCCGACCAGTAAACTGCTGAAGGGGGCCAGTTGGGAGGACAGCAAGTTTACTCTTCACGTATTGAATTTAAAAATGACTTTAACTAACATGAAAAATGAAGTTCCTTAAATTTTTTTTTTCACGAGAAAGATTTAAAACTGCTTGAGGGAAGGCATGCCAGGCGTAGGCCTAGTTGATGCATGAGTTACGTCCAACAATTGATAGAAATTTTCGTAGGGATAGTAGAAGTTTTTTTGGCGACTGCAATAAAGAAAATTTGGAAGTACAAAATGTACAAAAATGTATCAAAGCCTTAATTTTAGCAGTTAACAGCATATATTGAATTTAAAGATTACATTGGAGAACTTGTTTTTAGTTATGAGGAATTACAGCAACATTTTGGATGTTGTATTTAAACTGGTACTTTTGTGTTTTTTCTCTTTCTTTCTTTTTTTCTTCCTTTCTTTCTCTTTCTTTTTTTTTTTTTTTTTTGTCTTATTTTGAATTCAGAATACAGTCATGGCCACCCAGGTAATGGGGCAGTCTTCTGGAGGAGGAGGGCTGTTCACAGGCAGTGGCAACATTGGCATGGCCTTGCCTAACGACATGTATGACTTGCATGACCTCTCCAAAGCTGAACTGGCGGCGCCCCAGCTTATCATGTTGGCAAATGTGGCCTTAACTGGGGAAGTAAATGGCAGCTGCTGTGATTACCTGGTTGGTGAAGAAAGACAGATGGCAGAATTGATGCCTGTTGGAGATAACAACTTTTCAGATAGTGACGGAGAAGGGCTTGAGGAGTCTCCTGAAATAAAAGGTGAACCCAGTGGACTGGAAAACATGGAACTGGAAAGTTTGGAGCTCAGTGTTGTAGAACCACAGCCTGTGTTTGAGGTATCAGCTGCCCCAGAAATTTACAACTCAAATAAAGATCTTCCTCCTGAAACACCTGGAGCAGAGGACAAATGCAAGAACTTGAAGAGCAAACCTTTTCGCTGTAAGCCATGCCAGTATGAAGCGGAATCAGAAGAACAGTTTGTGCATCACATCAGAGTTCATAGTGCCAAGAAGTTTTTTGTGGAAGAAAGTGCAGAGAAGCAAGCAAAAGCCAGAGAATCTGGGTCTTCCACTGCAGAGGAGGGAGATTTCTCCAAGGGCCCCATTCGCTGTGACCGCTGCGGCTACAATACCAATCGATATGATCACTATACCGCTCACCTGAAACACCACACCAGAGCTGGGGATAATGAGCGAGTCTACAAGTGCATCATTTGCACATACACCACAATCAGCGAGTATCACTGGAGGAAACACTTGAGAAACCATTTTCCAAGGAAAGTATACACATGTGGAAAATGCAACTATTTTTCAGACAGAAAAAATAATTATGTTCAACATGTTCGAACTCATACAGGTAAGAGTACCTTGTAGTCCTTAAGTTCAGTTCTCTTCTGATCGTTAATTCAGTAGGCAGTTTAAAGTAGTACTAAAGATGGGGGATTCTGGTTCTTTTTGCTGTCTTTGTGACCTTGGATAAGTGATTTAACCCCTTTGTGCTTCAGTTTCTCTCCATGGTGGTAATAACAATATGGGATTGGAGAGTGCATGAAGAAGACTTGCTTCAAAGAATGGCCAAGAGAAATATTATCAATGTTCTTGTTAAAATTCATATTCTGACAAGTTGGGATAGATCATTTAGCCAAATTAGACTTTTTTTTTCTTCTAAGATGTATTTGGTTGATAGTGAATACATCGAAGACGCAATGTAGTTTCCCAAAGAAATCGAGGATTTAGACAGGAAGGAAAACTCAGCGATTAACCCTTGCATAGAGCCATTTCACAGAAGCCTTAAACTTTTTAGAAAACTTGTCTGGGTATTGAGTTCCTAAGTGGAACAACTTGTCTCCCAAACGTAGGAATGTGAGAAGTAGTTTTTAAAAGATTGGTGGGGGGCAGCCCGGTGGCACAGCGGTTTAGCGCCGCCTGCAGCCCGCGGTGTGATCCTGGGTACCTGGAATCGAGTCCCACATCGGGCTCCCTGCGTGGAGCCTGCTTCTCCCTCTGCCTGTGTCTCTACCTCTCTCTGTGTGTCTCTCCTGAATAAATAAATAAAATCTTTAAAAAAAAAATAAAAGATTGGTGGGATTGCCACACTTGCAGTCATTTTCCTGAGAAAGCAAACACACAGGTGGAAAATGAAGCTATTTTTCAGGCCAAAACCAATGCCATTCAGCATGTTTGAACTCAGGCACGGAAGAGGACCTTTCTCATTTGTAAGTGTACTCTATGAAAAAAATGGAACAATGTTAAAAATTTCAAACATCTCAAATAGCAACATGTATGTCCATTACCTGTATTTAATAGTTACTGATATTTTATCACATTTAGCAGTTTGGGTTTTTTTTGGGGGGGTGGGGTGGATAACTATTTGCTTTATTGAGATACAGTCCGCTACCACAGAATTCATCCATTTAAAGTTAAAATTCACTGGTTTTTGTATATTCACAAAAGTTGTGTAACTATGACCACAATCAGTTTTTAGGACATCTTCAACACACACGCACACAAAATGCTATTAGTGTTTGCACCCCATTTCTCCTCAATACCCCTTAATAATTCATTTTAAAAAATAAGCACTCGACCCATTGTGGGACTAGAACTCAAGACCCTGAGGTCAAGACTTGCATGCCCCACTGACTGAGCCAGCCAGGCACCCCAAGGAATCTCATTTTTAAAGGAAATGTTTGCAACTTAATGGTAGTTAATTTTCTTATATTTTTTTCTGCTAAGAATTGGTACCTTTGAGGACTGAGTAGTGGTCTGAACAAAATGGATAGGGTAATCTAGTACAGTACTCTGGATCAGAAGTGAAAAGGGGTTGTGGGGATGCTGTTTGCATCAAGTCACTTTTGCAAGAGTCATCACTTAGTAGGGCTGAACCCCACAGGTAAAGTAGGGTACAGTGGGGAGGGGATTCCATTGTGCTTACTGAAGTGATGGATTTAATAAAACTTGCAGATGAACTTATTACAAGAAAGAGGGCACCTGGGTGGCTTCAGTTGGTTGAGTACTTGACTCGTGATTTCAGCTCAGGTCACAATCTTTGGCAGTGGAATCAAGCCCCACTTGGGTGGAGTCTGCTTGTGGCACTTCCCCTCACCCCTGTGTTTTCTCTCTCTCAAACTAAAAAAAAAAAAAAAAAAAAAAAAATGTCTGAAGCAAGATTTCTAAGCCTCTAAGAGATGGTTCCTGTATTTAAAGCTTTAAAATCTAGTCAAGTAAAAAAAAATGTGTAGATCCTTTGGAATTTGTTGTAACCTGTAAGTTTCTCCATGCTTTGAGACCATTTTAATTTCAAAAGTCAAGAAGTTCAAACATTACAAAATTACGGGGCATAGGAAATGAAAGTTATTTGGAAATTCTACCCCATTAATCACTTAATAGTTTGAATTAAACAGACTAACCTTATATACAATATCTTAAAATAAATCCCAGCTACTGTATATACTTCAGCCATAATATACTTCTTATTTATTTAACAGGTTTTTGAAAACCTTGGGGCTTAATTTAGATTGGCTGTGATTTGTACAGCTTTCAAGGAATAGCCAGAGCATGACTTTGATCTGTACATTTTATGAATTGTTTTAATCGAAGTGTAATCGATGACTTTTACAAATATATGTACTCATAACCACCATGCAAGTCAATATAGAGAATATTATCAGCACCCCAGTGCTTTTGTCTAATACATTTTGATTTTTGACAGTTCGTATTTTGAGTAATTCATATTCCCCCAAAAAGCTAAAAATGTTTTCAACAGTAAATCTAAATTTGTCAATTTAAGAATATTTTTAGAACCAAAAAGGAAATGGAGAGTACTGAAAAACTTTTTAGTATTTTATGTGTATTTCTAATTTTTTTTCTTTTTTTTAATGTAAAGTGTTTTTTTTTTTTTTTTTTTTTTTTTTTAATTTTAAAGAACTCTTGGGATGCCTGGCTGGCTCAGTCGTTAAACCTCTGACTCTTGCTTTAGGCTAGGTCATGATCTCAGAGTTCTGGGATAAAATCCCAGAGTCGTCCTCCATGCTTGGAGAGTTAGCTTCTCTCCTTCCTCTGCCCCTACCTCTTTCTGTGGGTTCAAGTAGAATACTCTCTCTAAAATAAATAATACTTCAAGGAAAAAAAAAAAAGGACAACAGCAAAACAACAACAAACTCTTGGCATTTAAAAATTCTTTTGTACAGTGGTTTAATGTAATTGAAGTTTAGTTGACTACTTTTTAATGGGTATATTTTATGTCCTTAAGTTTTTCTTGCCATTAATTTAAGGTTGGTATTTTCACAGTAAGCTAACAGTGTTCGTATGTATCTCATTTCACATTTATGTATGCGTGTGTGTGTTTCCCCCCACATTTTAGTGTTAAACTTGAGTGATCTTAATACTTTTTTGAAAATATTTTTTTTTCTTCCTAATGTTAATCTTTGTAATTTTGAAATTTTTGGTAGGCATTTTAAAACCATTTGGTAGTGTATACTACATCAGGAGGATAATATTTTGATTATCTGAATTCTGAGTATTTCTGATGTTAAATGCATGGTTCTGAAAATTGTGTTTATGGAAAAATGAATTTATTTAATGCTGAAGAGTAGAGATAAGAAATGATAGAATCACTTCTCATTTAAGTACCCTAGTTTCAGATTCACTTAATGGGTCTCTTCTGTTCTTTAGTGCCCAGTGTTGGGTACTTCTATGCAAATTTGCAGAACAATCTATTGAGGAACATAAGGTAAGTTACAATAGCCCATGTTTACTGAGAAGAAACCCTGAAGTGATGTGTCCAAGGTCATATATAACCAAGAGTCAAAGTTCAGTTCTCTTTTTATGGGTAATTATCATGGTGTGGGCTGAGGATTATTTTCATTTGAGTTTTGAGTCCAAAGATTTTTAATTTTGTGGGTTTGATATTTAACCAGTTCACAAGTTCTACTTGAAAGATGACATTTTTGCCTCTATGTGTGACTGAAAAATCACTTAAGTTTTCTGAAGTGTCTATGCTCATTTTGTAGAATTGCAGATAGAAGCAATCTATTCTGTTATAAAGATTTTTTTTATTTTTTTCTGTTATAAAGAATTTAAATATAAATTATCCTTAGTTTATCCTTTATGTTAATCTATAATGGTATTTAGTTTTCCTTCCATTTCTTTCTGTAACTGCTTAATTGAGATAGGTTTTACATACCATACAGTTAGTTCACTGTGGATTGGCTTGTTCTAGACAGTTCATATAAATAGAGTCATAACAATAATATATGGTCCTTTGTGACTGCCTTCTTTCACTTAGCATAATGTCTTCAAGGTTTATCCATGTCCTGTATACAGTACTTGTTTTCCTTTTGTTGCCAAATAATCTTTTGTAGGGATAGACCACATTTTGTTTATTTAATAAATCACAGTATTTGGATTGGTTCCATTTTTTGGCTATTGTGAATAATTCTGCTATGAACATTCATATACAAGTTTTTGTGTGGACATACGTTTATTTTTCTTGGGAATATACAGTTGACCCTTGAATAATGCAGAGATTAGGGGCAGTCGAAAATGAGCACATAACCTTTTGACTCCCCCAGAACTTAACCACTAGTAGCCTACTGTTGACTAGAGAAACCTTACCAATAACATAGTTGATTAACATACTTTGTATGTTGTATGTATTTGTATGTATTGTATATTGTATTCTTAAAATAAGGTAAGCTAGAAAAAAGAAAATGTTATGAAGAAAATCCATGAGGGGGCTCCTGGGTGGCTCAGTCGGTGATGAAGCATCTGACTCTTGATTTGGGCTGAGATCCTGATTTCAGGGCCTCAGGCTCTGCTCAGTGGGGAGTCTGCTTGGCATTCTCTTCTTCTGCTCCGCCCCTCACTCTATCTCTCTCAAATAAATAACTTTTAAAAATTATTTATTTGAGAGAGAGTGAGGCAGAAGCAGGGTCCGCTGAGCAGGGAGCTAGATGCAGGGCTCAATCCCAGAACCCTTTGGCTCATGACCTGAGCCAAAGGCAGATGCTTATTTGACTCAGCCACCCAGGCGCCCCAATAGATAAATGTTTTTTTTAAAAAGAAAAAAACGCCATGGAAAGAGAAATGTACAGTACTGTATGTAGTGTATTTATTGGAAAAAGGCATCTTTATGTGGAGGTCCATATAGTTCAAACAGTTCAAACTCCTGTTGTTCAAGGGTCAACTGTTTATCCCTAGTAGTGGAATTGCTAGACCATATGGTAACTATGTTTAGTCATTTGAGGAACTGCTAAACTGTTTTCCAAAGTGGCTGCACTATTTTACAGCCTCACATTGTATGACTTCCAATTTTTCCATATCCTAACCAATACTTGTTAACATCTGTCATTTTGATTATAGCCATCCTCATGGGTGTGAAGCCTTCATCTCATTATGGTTTTGTTTTGCATTTCCATCATGGGTAAAGATACTGTGAATCTTTTCATGTGCTTATCTGTCATTTATATATCCTTATAGGAACACATGCAACATTTTTTAAGCTAAATTCTTGGAGGTTGAAGTTAGGAATTCTTTTGGTATGACCTATATCGCTAATCTGTAGCTACCAGCTAGTAACAGCTGTACAGCTACTAGGAACACATTTCCTACTCCTTATCATATTCTTCCTCTTTTCACTTTTTTGTCTTTTCCTTGTCCATTTTATTAGACATATTTATTACTGGAAGTTTTACCATATAGACAAAATAATAACTGGTGTTTATTGAGGGCTTTATGTGCCAGGCACAATGTCAAATGCTCTGTATTACCTTAAATTTAAATTCTCACAATTCTAGGAAATAAAGGCGCTTTTACTTTTACTGAGGAAACTTGCCCAAGGTTGTAATTATTATCTTGTGGCCAAAGACTAGATGAAAACAAATTACAAATTGTCGACCTTTTTTTTTTTTTAATTGTCAAGGTTTTGGAAAAACCTGTTTTGTGGTTGACAACCCATATCCCAAAAATAAACGTTTCCTGCCATTAAGTCTTAAATTGTTTAGTACTGAAATCACGGTCTTCTCATCTGCAGTTGCTATCAGTTCTATGGCTTTATGAGCATGATTTGCTTTAACACTGATCTAATTTATGAAAGGTTTATCTACCTTTCATAAAATTTTTAGCTTAATTATCCCCACTCAAGTGTTCTTGCTTTAAGCTAACAATTTCAAATGATAGGTTTATTTTTCACAAGAATAAAAAAAAAAATACTCCCAAGTCACAGCAGGAGAAAATTTGGGTAGATTTTTTTTTCCTAAGGGTAATTCTAATTTAAAGAAAAAGATGCTACTTGATATCTTATCAAGATAAGTATTCAGTTCTTAATATTTAATGTAATAGTATGTAGCATTCTGGGAAAATTAAGAGGGCTGAGAATTCAGAAAGCCAGTGATCTTTTTTGTCAGCAAAGCTGAAATGTAGGTAATGTGAATTCTGAGTTAAATCATTTATGTGTCTAATACATGATAAAAAATTGACCATTTTGCCAGGAATAGGAAAAAAGAATCCTTATAAAAAAAAATGCTCAGTGTTGAACATTGTGTATATTGTTAGAATTGTATTTCCCTTATTTTATGTTTAAACCCTAATAATTATATTCTTGCAGGGGAACGCCCATACAAATGTGAGCTTTGTCCTTACTCAAGTTCTCAGAAGACTCATCTAACTAGACATATGCGTACTCATTCAGGTTGGTAAGAAATGGAAACCCTTCTATGATTTTTAGTATTCAATACCTCATTATAAGGAAGTTCTTCTAGACCTGGAACTGGGTCATTATTTATGATTTATTTATTTTAAAAATCAATTTATAATTTATTTTTAATATAATTTAGAAATTAGAGTTAAAAAATCAGTGTTGTATTTAAATGTAGGTTCTTAACAAGGAATCCATACGTGGAACTCTTGAAACTGAATGTAAATGCATGCATGCACGGTTTCTGGCTGAAGGGTCCATAATTTTCACCAGATCTTCAAATTCCATGATTAATAAAACTGGAAGTGCTATTGTAGACCAATGCTGGTTCATACTTTTGAACAACCCCTACCTTTTCCCCCTCTCCCCTACACCCAACACAGTATAACACCAAGTTTCATAGTATGTGATTTCCAGTTATAGGGATTCCTTCTTAATTTCTCAGGTCCTAAAGTGTGAATTTGTCCTCTTTTGAGAGCTGATAGGGCTTCTGTGGAATAATTTACAAAAGCCAGACTTTAAAGAATAATGGGTAATTCTAGGATCTCAATTTATTAACATATAATAGATAAAATGCAGGACTATAAATGCAGTGGAAGATTTGTCCATTCTGGTGACTGAAATAATAATGGTGATCACCAACCAGAATTGGCCCCCATTATCAAGGTAGATAGATGGCAGAGTTAAAAAGTAAATATTAGCATAGGTGTCCTTTTTTTTATTTTTTGCATAGGTGGTCTTTAAAGGATAATTCATTTTGGCTATAATTGACCCTTGGTGAACCACCACAACTGGTCAGAATACTTTCAAACTATGCCAAAATTTTGGTGATAACCGAAGTCTGTTGTAGACTTAACCTCCTTTAAGTTAATAATTAATTGCCTGAAATTTGTGCAGTTTGCTTGGGTAGCCACTAGCCTCATGTGGTTATTGAACTTGTGAAATGTAGCTAGTTTGAATTGAAATGTATCAAATTCATAGTAGAACTCAAACAGTATAAATAAAAACACATAAAATATCTACTTTGGGGCACCTGGCTGGCTCAGTTGGAGGAGCATGTGACTTGATCTCGGGGTTGTGAGTTTGAGCCCCACATTGGGTCTAGAGTTCTTAAATAAAACCTAAAAAATTTTTTTGAATATTGGTTACATATTGACATAACATTGGTTATATTGAGTTAAATGAGTAGTAAAATTTAATTTTACCTTTGTAAAGTGACTACTGAAAATTTAAAATTACATATATTGTATTTTATTTCTATTGGATATTGCAATTTTAAGTCAATAATTAAGTAACATTTGATTATAGTACAGGTTGTGATTTGAGCACTATAAAGGGGTCACATAATATGCTTACTAGCTTTTCTTCACCCTACATTCTTGTCATGTTAATATACTTTGAATGTTCTTTCTAAATCTCCTAAGCTATTGAATTGAGTCACTTAACCAGAAACCTGAATTTATTGCTTAGGGGTACTTCCTGGTTTCATTTTTCTGAGGGTAATTTGGATGCTGTCTCAAGTTTTGTTGAGGGTAGGCATCATGTTCTATTGATAGTTGTGCTTTAGCCCTTAAATGAAACGTTTAAAAGTTTTATGTGAGTTAACTAATTTTAGTCCTTATAACTATCCTATAATGTATAGGTTCTATTATTATCCTCATTTTACCAATGTGGAAACTTAAGGCATTGAAGAAATGTGGCCATTTTTTCTGTAGAGTGTCCTCCTTTCTAGATTTGTCTTACTTGCTTTCTCATGGTGTCATTTGGTTTTTCCTCTTTCCCTGTGACCTTGTATTACTTGTACACTGGAAATTAAATTGGAATGCTTGGATTCTACTTCATGTGTCTCATTTGAAAGTACTATCTGGTTGGCTCACTAGTACTGTTGTTGGGTTACTGGATTAGAATGATGACATTCTTGTATCTTTTTCATTGAATAGATAGTATTTTTGTCACTGTATAAGTGTCTGTGGTGTTTTACACCAGTCAGTAACTTCTGCCTGAATAATTTTGTGTTTGCTTAAAAAAAAAAATTGTGTTTGCTAGCTGTTGTCTTTTGAATCTCTTTGCTGTATTAAAAAGATGATATTCAGTAGTTGGCTGTTACAGTACCAAGTATTTTAAAAATTTCTTAATGAGTAGTAGCTACTATTTTCTTTTTAAAGATTTTATTTTGGGTCCCTGGGTGGCTCAGTTGGTTAAATGTCTGCCTTCGGCTCGGGTCATGATCCCAGGGTCCAGGGATGGAGACCTACATCAGGCTTCCTGCCAAGCGGGGAGCCTGCTTCTTCCTTTCCCTGTGTCTGCTGCTCCTACTGCTTGTGCGTGCTGTCTCTCTGTCACATAAAATATTTTTTAAAAAATAAGGATTTTATTTTTCTAAGTAATCTTTACACCCAGTGTGGATCTCAAACTTAACCCCACGATCAAGAGTCACATGCTCTATCTACTGAGCCAGCCAGGCACCCTAATAGTAGCTACTATTTATTGTATGTATGTCAGGTACTGAGAAATTGGGATTTGTTATCTCTAATCTTAGTATTCCTTAAATGGTTTATCTTACTTTATGGATTAGATTTAGAGAGGCTAAATGTTTTACCTATGGTTAATTGTCATTCCTTTAGATCAGAAGAGCTAGGATTTGGCCTTAAACTCCTTACCCTCACATTTTCAGTTAAGCAGAGTTAAAAGAACATTATGGCTCAGAAAATGGCTCAAGAGACTATAGCATAATGACATTGGAACCACAGCGTACGGAGAGAGCGGGGATCTGTTTTATTGGATGCCAATAGTTTGAGTGGCAGACAGGAAACAAACATGGTTAGTTTGTTTTGTGTATGAGTGTGCAATTATAAAAAGTGAGGCTAAGTTAGGTCAAATTAGATAGGTAGCCCTTTTTAAAGACTGCATGGAGTCTTGCATGGAGTGAATCTCTTGGGTGCCTTCTCTGTGGTCTGGAGTCTTTTAGGGTCCCCATGGGTTGGTTGGTTCTTGTTCATGTGAGTGTGTTTTAGAGAAGAAAAAGTATGTGCTTATTATTAGTCTCTTATTTTTGTAAAAGATTAGGCTCTATGGAGTTGATACATTTTAGCTTAATTGACAGCTTATAACACTGGTTGTTTACTTGGAGCAGTTTCATCCATAAAATGAGTCTTTTTAGGCCAAATTAGGAAGGGATCAGAATGTTGATGAGGTGAAAAATTGACACACTAAACCAATCTGACATATCTGGTCTTATTCTCTGTTTTATTGGTGTTTCTACCTAATGGTATTAAAGTATCCTTCACTTGGCTAGTCCTAGAATCTACACTGACATTATCCACAGCTCTGCTCTCCCTTTCCTATTCTCAATGGAGATACTACCATTTGAATTCTGCTAGCATAGGAATTCATTTTGAGTATTTTTCCATAATGAGTGTAATGGATGCTTTTTTTTTTTAGTAACTTTTTTTTTTTTTTTTTTTTTACTTTGAATTTGGTTTGCCTGGATGCTTTTGTGTTTTGGTTTTGTTTTGTTTTGTTGGATGCTTTTGTTAAAGGAGATCAACAACTTGCCAAGTTCTATCTCCATTTATTACTCTTTTTAAGATGTAAAAATATTTTATTCAACAATAAGTTTATTTTCCTTTAACCAAGGATTTCATAATTATTATGGCGGCGTTATTGAAATTGAAAGGCGTTATGGTTTTAAAGTCTTCATGAATTCCAGAATATGTTTTTTCCTGGGTCTTTGCTATTTTATTTTATTCCCATTTTAGTATGCCATGTCAAATTCAACTTACTATGCAGTTTGGGCTTTTTGTCAGTAAACATTTTTTACTGAAGTATAGTTAATATGCAATGTTATATTAGTTGCAGGTATGTAGAATAAAATTTTAAACAGTATTCTGTTGAGGTTCATTAACACATGAAAATGCAGACATGCATCTGAAGTGTAGTTACTTCACGGGATTTCTCCTGTTTGACTGCCCCCCAGAGGAAGAAATCTTACACCCTCAGAAAAGTTCTGTCCTTGCCCTTTCCAATCAGTACTTCCCCCCCAACTGATACTGATTTCTAGCAAGAAAGACTATTCCAACATTGTTCTATAAGATGTTTTTGACATTCATCCCATGCTGCTTTATCAGAACTTTGTTCTTATTGCTAAGTAGTAATCAATTGTATGCCCTGTTCTTTATAAAAAGTTCCCTTTTCTTTTTGGATTCTTGATAAGAACATACAAATTGTATAAAAAGTTTTGCCTTTTGAATTTGTAATGTACCTTTAAGTTACTTTGGGAAGAAGAAAATAGATATCTGACACATTTTAAAGATTAAAAATATAGATAAATATTACTAGAATTGGAAAAGAATTAAGTTAAAATCATTGATACAAGGCAAAAAAAATATATATATATTCAACTAGGCGCTAATAACATACAGTTTTGATGACTAGATCTCCTAATACAAGTAATATTTAATGGCAAGAAAATAAAATTGAGGGGGAGAATGAATGGAGCAAGTAAATTTTGCCATCAAAATTTAATTTTTTTTTGTTTTATTTATTTATGATAGGCACACAGTGAGAGAGAGAGAGGCAGAGACACAGGCAGAGGGAGAAGCAGGCTCCATACACCGGGAGCCTGACGTGGGATTCGATCCCGGGTCTCCAGGATCGCGCCCTGGGCCAAAGGCAGGCGCCAAACCGCTGCGCCACCCAGGGATCCCCTGCCATCAAAATTTAAATAGGTTTTTATGAACTCACATTCTCTGACCATTTCATAGGTGGAGGCTTGCATTTTTTTTTTTTTTTTTGGAAGCTTGCATTTTGATGCTTGCTATGTAAATATCCTCATTTGTTAGGAGTTATACAATGGTGATACTCCATTATAATTCTTTTATTAGCATAAATATTTTCCTAAAGAGAGAAAATTCATCAGCCATTTGTTTACTCAGAGGTAAGGTTTAAATGGACAGGCAGGAAAAACCCATGAATCTTGCATTTTATTAACCTATTCTAAAAGTACCAGTCCCAAAAGTGATGATGTATAGGGAATGTATATGAATTGCTTGGCTCTCTGTTCATCCTAAATGCTTTATGTAGAATAAATTATAGCTCACAACTCTTAAGAAAGAGTATTTTACAGATGAAGAAATTGAGCCTTACAGTTTTCAGTACTTTGCTCAAGATTTCACAGTGAGTTGGAGAAGAGCCCATATTTGATCCCCCAAATTGTCTCATTTTAGAAAAGGTTTTAACCATTATGCCACCTATTTTCCCCCATTCTATGTCTATATATGTTATGCAAACGATTGTCCCCACTGAGGTCATTCATTGGAGAGGACAAGATAGAGCCAAATATAGAGTAATGCAGCATGTTGTAGAAACCTCTATTTATGAATCTATTAGTAGTCTAACATGGGAAAGAGTTGTCCAGTTAGCTACATAACCACTCTGATATACCTGGTAAGTTTTTGTTTCTGCGATTATTTTATCATCAGACATTTTCAAATCATGTAAAGCTTACCATGGTTTTACCCAATGTCTGAGAAATTTACTTTGTGAAAAAAAAAATAGATTTGATATAAATTTGAGAATGTTTGAGAGATGAATTTTCATAAATGTCAATTTCCATTTTTCTACTATGCATTCCATTGGACCAGTGGGGTATGGATACCATTTGGTAATATTTACTAGAGTGTGATCTAGATGGGTATGTATTCAGGTAGAATGTGTTAATCTTATACCTTTAATTTGGGGGTGGGGGTGGTTTTGGTTTTGTATGTACCTGTGATCTGTGATCATGACTTTGTTCGATTATTTTACATACCATATCTATTTGTATGCTGTTTCTCATTGATTTAATTTCTTTGCCCATATGTTAGAAGAAGGTAGGGAAAAATCAAAAGGTTTCTGTTTTGATTATATTTTTGCCTTAAAATAGCAATTCTGGCATCTGGAAGAGTTTGCTGAATGAAACTTTACTCTTGCTGGGATGAATAAAATGGTTAAATTTAAAGAAAAGGCCTTTTGCTCCTTGAGGCAAAAAACTTTGTTTTACAACTTCTACATCTAAGGTCTGAGAATGTAGCCTGGAGTATAAGGTACTCCTTTTGAAGTCTCAAGATTTATCTTAAAAAATGTATGGGAATTAAAAAAAAATGTATGGGAATTATATATTCTATTCTATTCCATTATATATTTGTTTTAACTAAATGTAGAACATTTAAAATTAATCTTTTCTCAAAAAAAAAATTCTCTTTCCTCTTTGAGTGCCCTTGCCCCAAAATTCACACCCACAGCCCAACCAACTTTGCCAATAATTGTTGTGTACTTCTTGATGAATCATTCTTCTCTTATACAGTGTTTGAGAGTTCTAGCTTGACGAACTTTTTAGAAGATGTTGGTTAAATGAGGTAATTGTTCCTCCATTTGGTATGAGAATCCATGTCAAGGGGTAGAGAAAAGATCTACAAATAAATATGGTAAATGTAAAGTGCATGATACAGTCTTTTCAATGAATAGTTTGTGTTGTGTGTATGTTTTAACATCCAATTCCTTATATTTTAATAGAAGCGTGAGTTCATTTCTTAACCTATGTTCTCTCTAACATCTCTTATTTACCTTCAGGTGAGAAGCCATTTAAATGTGATCAGTGCAGTTATGTGGCCTCTAATCAACATGAAGTAACCCGCCATGCAAGACAGGTTCATAATGGGCCTAAACCTCTCAACTGTCCACATTGTGACTACAAAACAGCAGATAGAAGTAATTTCAAAAAACACGTAGAGCTACATGTTAATCCACGGCAGTTCAATTGCCCTGTATGCGACTATGCAGCTTCTAAGAAGTGTAATTTGCAGTATCATTTCAAGTCTAAGCATCCAACTTGTCCTAATAAAACAATGGATGTCTCAAAAGTGAAACTAAAGAAAACCAAAAAGCGAGAGGCTGACCTGCCTGATAACAATATTACCAATGAAAAAACAGAGACAGAACAGACAAAAGTAAAGGGGGATGTGGCTGGAAAGAAGAATGAGAGGTCTGTAAAAGTGGAGAAAAAAGATAATGTTTCAAAAGAGAAAAAGTCTTGTAGTAATGCTTCCACCCAAGTGACTACTAGAACTCGCAAATCAGCAATGGAAACTAAAGAAATGGATGTGCATACAGGAAATAATTCAGAAGCTACCGGTAAAACCAAGAAAAGCAAAAGGAGGATGGAAGCTGAAGCCCATTCCTTAAAAGACCCTGTAAATGATGAGGAACCTGTGACAAAAAAGAAAAAGAAGGCAGAAAGCAAATCCAAAAATAGTCAGGAAGTGCCAAAAGGTGATAGCAAAGTAGAGGAGAATAAAAAGCAAAATACCTGCGTGAAAAAAAGTACAAAGAAGAAAAGTCTGAAAAATAAGTCAAGTAAAAAAAGCAGCAAGCCTGCTCAGAAAGAGGCTGCTCAGAAGGGGCCTGCTCAGAAGGGGCCTGCTCTGATGGAGCCTTCTCCTCCCAAGGGGAATGCTCAATTGGAGCCTTCTCCCAGGGGGCCTGCTCAGTTGGAGACTTCTCCTCCCAGGGGGCCTGCTCAGATGGAGCCGCCCCCTGCCCTAGAGTCTACTCAGATGGATGTTGGTCAAATGGAGCCGCCTCCCCCAGTGGAGTCTGCTCAGATAGGGTCTTCTCAGACGGAGCCACCTCCTCCCATGGGCCCTGTTCAGATGGAAGTTGTTCAGATGGAGCCTCCTCCCACAGAGCCTTCTCTTCATGTGGAACCAAGTCCCAAAAAGTCTCCTCGAAGAGATAAAAAGGAAAAGTCCAACATACAGAGTGAAATGGCACGGAAGGAACAAGTCCTTATTGAAGTGGGCTTAGTGCCTGTTAAAGATAGCCAGCTTCTAAAGGAAAGTGCAAGTGCACAGGATCACTTACCACCACCACCGCCACCACCACCACTGCCACCACCAAAGGAAAACTCAAAAGAAGAGGAGTCAAAAGACCAAAAATTATTCACTGAAAACGAAGGAAGTAAAGAAGCCCCTCTTCAAAAAGTAGAAGTAGAAGAGGCAGAGAAAGGTCTAGCTGGTCTTGCTGCTATTAAGGAATCTGCCAATATTTCATCCTCTGAACAAAACTTGACTATACCAGAGGGTGAAATTTTAGATGCTAAGTGTCAGGCTGACACTGTGCTTTGTGAAATGGAAATGGATACTGATGAGAACAAAACAGAGAATCCCCCTGGCAAAGGCCCAGCAGTTGAAGAACCTGTTTCACCAGTGCTGCATCCCCTACCAATAGAAAACCATGAAGCAGTGTCTAAAACTGCTGTGACATCACCTCCTGTCACCATGGCAGTAAATGAGTCTCAGGAAATGGATGAAGATGAAGGCATCCACAGTCATGATGGAAGTGATCTAAGTGACAACATGTCAGAGGGTAGTGATGACTCTGGATTGAATGGGGCCCGGCCAGTTCCACAAGAAACCAGCAGGAAAAATGCAAAGGAGGCCTTAGCAGTCAAAGTGGGAGAGGGAGATTTTGTATGTATCTTCTGTGATCGCTCTTTTAGAAAGGAAAAAGATTACAGCAAGCACCTCAATCGTCATTTGGTTAACGTATACTTCCTTGAAAAAGCAGCTAAAGGGCAGGAGTAATTAATCTTAGGATAAGGCTTCAGTTCTTAGTTTATGCGATCTATTACATTTAATATTCATTTATAGTTGTAGACAACCTTTTGTTTTTTTAAATTGCTTTAATTAGTGTCCAATGTTGATTTTTAAGTGGCACTCTTTTCCTTAGGACTCTGTATCTATTGATGGATAAATTTTAGCAAATCCAAGGAAGTTAGTGTACTAAACCAGCAGATACCTAAATCTGTTAGTTTATACATTTAATTGAAATGAGAAGGCCAAGGTGGTATTGTAGCATTCTGTTGCTTTGTCTGGCTGTAACTTGTCACTTTTCTTGCCATGTCTATCTTCTT
Source organism: Nyctereutes procyonoides (assembly GCF_905146905.1). Taxonomy (NCBI): domain Eukaryota; kingdom Metazoa; phylum Chordata; class Mammalia; order Carnivora; family Canidae; genus Nyctereutes; species Nyctereutes procyonoides. The sequence continues at coordinate 6,082,284 of NW_026575021.1, read as the reverse complement.
GTTTCACTTTAGTTTTTTCTTAGTTCTTTGTTTAGTTCTATAAAAATTGGCATACTTAAATAGCAAATTACTTGAATTTGCCTGCTTTATATAAAGTTAGCACTTTAAAATTTTTTTAGAGATGAGAAGAGACATTTAAATTGAAGAAAAATTCTCCCAACAGTGGACATTGTATCAGTCCAGGTATTTACTTACTGAGTTTTGATCAATATTTCTTATTTGTGTATGTTAATCGTCATAAAAACAATGATTTTGGTGTGTTTTTTTTTCTTTCAAGTTTTTTTTTTTTTTTTTGGTGCTTTAATGGCTTAAGATGTTGCACATTGTTGTTTTTTTTTTTTAACCTATGCAGTTCAATTTTTTTCTAGAAATAGTATTCGTGTTGAACAGTAACACTTTATACATATATATGCATGTTTATTTTGTCCTCTTTCGAGGGATGCTTTTAGTCTTGTTTGCAAAAGGGCAGTTTTCTTTTTCCTTTGCTGCAATTGTCTTTTTTGCAGAATATTAGTGTGTGCAAATTTGTGAGCAAATGAAACATGCAGGTTCAATCCATTGATTTTGAATTTCACATCTTATATCTATGCCAGAATCTGTATTTCACATAAGTTATTTATTTTAAATGGATGTAGTGAATTCACAGCTCTCATTTTGACCTTTACAATAAACCACTAGACTCTATATTAGACAGATTTTTATCTCAGATACCAACCATGGTAAAAATTTTTGGCTTGTTTTAGTAGAACTACTTCCTAAATGTGCAGTGTTAAGTCATATCTTTGAGGAAAACCTTTCTGCATAGATGGTTGGTGTCCATATGGCTACTCAGCTGAATAAAGAACTGTAAGTGATATTTGGAAACTGCAAACCTGGAATTAGGAGACATAATTACTCCTTTAAGTTATACAGAATATCGGTTGTGAGATTCCAAAGCCATAGCAATTACACAGAAAATCTAGGTTGAGAGAGGTAGTAGTATGAGTGCTGGTAGACCAGCTGCTACTTACTTCCTATGAATACAATGAAAAAGGCAGGTGAAACTCAAGTACAGTCCAGATTTCTAAAATCATACTTTCTCAGGGATCTCCACAAACTAGTGGGTGTCCTGGCTGTCCCTGTGACAGCCTCTTTCTACAGGTGAGGCCTCAGATGAATTGCAGCTATCCTGGTGTTCCTGTGGGGGCACTTTGTATTAAGAAAGAGTGTACTTCTAAACTTTCTTGGTAGGTTCTTTGGCCAGTTGCCAAAGACTGAAAGAATCCAGCAGGATTTTTCTTGCTGATAGCAGTTAATTCATTGCAGTCAAAGTATGATCCCAGTAGGGAATCTTGAACAATTCTGATCCTCCCATGTTCTATTCTGAAATAACCACTTTATATTTCATTTATTTTCTTTTATCTGGTGATCTCTTTGAGGCAGGCTTCAGAGTTTGGCAATGCAACATGAAAAGAATAGGAAAAGCATTGATGAAGTGTGGTTGGAAACTTGTTAAATATCTGAGAGTGAAGTTTGAGTTAAAAGACATTTGAACTTGGGATTGACTGGGAGGCCAAAGATTTAAAGAAGAGAAGATTCTCTCAAGACACGAGGAGTAAGTTGTGTGTTAATGGTGTGTGTTTTGTGTGCATGAATGGGAATTATAAATGATGTTGAATTCTAGGTGAATTCACGGCTCCGACAATCATTGTCAACAGAAGATCAAGCTGCAAATATTTATGTTTTAAAACTTAAATTATAAAGCTAGTTAAATCTTTCTAACAACTAGTTTTAATGTTCATGGGTACATTTTATGTAAGTTACCTTTTACATTCTATATGAAAAGACTCATGTTAAGTACAGATTGGAGATTGGGAATCAGTTTGGGGAAGAGATTTTGTGGATTCTTTCATCCTACAAAAGAGAAAAATTAGATGTCTGGGGAATTGGACTAATTTTCTTATCTAGTTTTTAAGACTAGAATGCTAAAAAACAAAAATATGAAGGAAATTAAAACCCCTTTATTAAATTGATCTGTGAAAACATTGTTACTGGAAATTGAGTGGGACTTGAGGCCTTTCTTCCAGAAAACAAGGACTTGATTGTCAGGCCTATATTAGGTTCTGAACCTTAATGCCATGTATTTGTACTTGTTAAAAATTGTTTCAATGAAAAATATATTAGTAATATGAACTTCTGGTTTAGTAGGGAGTTCTTCCATTTGAAAAATGTGATATTTGCATGGAACTGTTTGAATCTTTGTTTTCTCAGTTTCCCCTCCACTGGATAGAATTGAAACTAGAATTTTCCCTTTTGTTAAAGGAATAAAAAGTGAATATGTTATTTGTAAATTGATGTTTAGTAACTAGAGATAAACTTGAAATACTAGAATACATTATAAGCCTAATCCTAGGTAGTCTTATGAAAATGTATCTCTTCTGAACCTATCTATATTCACATTGCTCTTCAAGATATCTTAAGTTATATTTTTTCCTCTTTTCAGAGCTGCTTCTTTGGGGGCTACTTTTTTTTTTTATTGAGGTGTAATTCATAAGGGGCTACTTTTCTGATAAGGCTTCTTATAACTATGGCTGGATGTTTTGTTCTAGTCTTCCAAGAAGGGCCATTTTATTTTTTAGAGTCACTTCTAAAGTCATGTGGTCTTTAACTTTGGGGACTATTTTGCATATAAGTGCTAATGCAAATAAATTTAAACCCAAGTAGACCTCATCACATGTCACCCTATGAATGTTGACAATGGAAGGAATACCTTGCCTGTAGTATAATATCAGTTCTGGACTGAAAAGCTAGGGAAGAAAATTTTCTTTTTTGCATAAACCAGAAAAACCGCTAGTGTGCAGTTTCCTTGTTGACCTCAGCAGATGAACTGAGCTGATAGTGTTATTTCAGATTCGTGAAATTATATGAATCTTGGTTTGTGTAGACTTGCAATCTACATGCAATTTTAACTAAATCAGATAGCTTTTACATTTTCACTTTGTACATAGGCTCTCCCCACCCTTTTCAACATCCATTAGTTAATTGATCTTTGTAAACTGGCATTGAAACATTACAACAATGTTTTGTTGCACCAATTTTATAAACTTTTACAGTGCAATACGTGTTATTTTTCCGAGACAAACCAAAGGTTAACTTCTCAAGGTTCTTGCTGCCTGCTTTAGCAGCATTTGATGGGAGGATCTTTTATATACATTTGTAATAGATGAAAAACCAGATTGCAAATCCTTTTGTTTTTTTTTTTTTTTTAAAGCTTAAACCATGTACCAAGTTTTTGGTCCAAATTGTGTAGAATAAGTTAAACTTAAATTGCATTCTATTAACCAATATGAGTGTATTTCTGTAAGCATAGTTATGTTGAAATAAAGTTTTAAAAAGCATTTTATTATGCCTTTGTTTATTATTTGGTAGGTCAAGTATCAAACCGAATTACTTTGCTAGAATTGCAAGTATATTAATTCCAAAATTATTACCTCTGATAAACCATGGTAGGTAGAAAGGTCATCACAATCCGTTGTTTGGGGTAACAGTCTAGTGGGTAGTCGTCCAAAGTAGATCTTCCTCTACTTCTAGGAGGTTGAGGTCAGGGAAAAACAACCTGAAGACAAATCACAGGATGCTTTACATAGTAATTAATTCCCAACCCCAGGTTCCCTTAACAGCTTTTTAAAAAATGTATTTTATTTATTCATGAAAGACACAGAGAGACAGACATAGGCGGGGGGGGGGGGGGGGGGGCGGGGAAGCAGACTCCTTGCAGGGAGCCCAATGAGGGACTCGATCCCAGGACCCCAGGATCACACCCTGAGCCTAAAACAGATGCTCAACCACTGAGCCACCCAGACTTCCTTCCCTTAACAGCTTTAATATAAATATCCTTTCTCAATAGCAGGCCTGGTGTTAGTACATTTTGACTCATGATTGGAAAAAGATGCATTGAAGGGGAAATAAGTTACACTAAGTGTTGACTGCCAGGCTACTGTCTTAAGGATCTTACTATAATGGACTTCTGAGAAGAAAATAAGAGTCTGCTTCTTTTGTTAATGGAGAAACATGTTTTTTAAAGTGTTTTTGTTGACAAAAAGAGGAGAAGGTGATGGAGAAACCTCTGGCATTGCAAAGCATCAAAACAATTGGATTGCATTGTGGCCTGATAACACCAAGTGACCTGTAACCTCCTGAGTCATAAAGAATGGATATTTCATATTGATGAGAGTGATTCTTCCTTTGATGTCTTTTGTAAGACTTTATCAGCAAAAAGCAAAATGAATTTCCAAGCATTTACTTTATTGAGATAGTAGAATCAGTGACAAAGAGCATGAAAGTTTGACCGACCAAGGATATATGGGGAATTTATCTTGAATACATAAATGCTATTGATGTCGGATTTGGTTTGTTATCTTTAATGAATGAAGGAATGGTTACAAGTGTCTTCAGTCCCTTTCTACTTCTTTCCCAGGGGCTCACCCTTGTTAGGATGTTTACATATATCCTGCCTTTACACTTAAACCAGTTGGCCATCTTTTTTTTTCTCCCCAGGTCTCAGTGAGGGCTTGATTCATTTGTAGGTAGAGTTGCTGTATAATCCTGTGACCTCCCACCTAGGGTACTCCACAGCACTCATCCTCAGCTCCATAAAGGCGGATTGGTGAAGGTGCTAAGAACAAGGCAGTAGTGTTTGGTAATAAGGGAAAGTTTCAGTGTTAAGAAATTGCCTTTTCAAAGAGCACTGCATCAAGTGTTCTGTGGGCCTTTGAGTTAGAGCTGGGTTCACAATGGGCCTCTTTTCCTTACCAGTATAAAATGGGCAAACTATTTTAACTTTACTGAACCTATTCATCTATAAAAGGAGACATGGAATTTCTATCCATAGAGTGGCTTTGAGTGTTAAATGCTTATTAAGCATTTAGCCTACTGCTTGATATATACTTTTACTAGGGCCTCTTTCACTACATGACAAACCAAGTAAGTATCCTAAATACTTGTTCTTCCTCTATTTGGGCATGATTAACTTGACTTGCTTGTCTTGGAAAGCAGCTTTTAATGTTAAAGTAGTACATGGGCTTTTGTGTCAAACTACATTATAATATCTTAGGAGTCAGAATCCTTTCATGTTCACTACTTTATAAAGCAGCTAAAATAGTATCTGGTCCTTAGGGTAAATAGTTGTCCAGGCCAAGAATTGTGTGTGAAGTGTTTCTGTGTTTCTCTTTGATTTCAGCTAATTAATTTACAATGGTAAGTTTACTGTAATTTTTAAACTCTGATAATGCAGAAATCTCTTGTTTCACAGACCGAGGATATTGGGAGTCAACCCAAGTTACAGGAAATAGCAAATCTTGAGAAAGAGACTTTGTTAAATTTTATTTTGAAAAAGATTCAAACTTAGAGAAATTGCAGCAATGGTATCTTGAAATTTTGTGTACCCTCATTTGGATTCACTCATACTTGCTTTCTGTATAATATGTGTGCTTTGTAGAACCACCAGAAGTTAAGTAGCATACTTATCTTTATCTCAATATTTCAGTTCTTGCCTCCTAAGGATAAGGGCATTCTTTTGCACAACCATGCTCTAGTTAAAAAATGTAGGATTTTTAAGATTGATAAAATGTATTACAATATATGTTCAAATTGTCTCAAATGTCTTAGTAACCTTTTAATAGTCCCCCTGTTCCTAACACCCATTGCATTCAATTGTCTCATCTCTTCAGTTTCCTCTAATTTGGAACAATTCCCTAGCTTGTTCTTCACAACAATGAGTTTTAAGAGTTCATCCCAGTGGTTTAAAGAGTGTTCCTTAATTTAGAATATTCTAAATACTGTTTCTTCATGCCTCAGTTCAGGTTATGCATTTTGGCAGGAATACTAAATATTGGTGTATTACTCCAGATGGCATACATCGTGTCAGTTTATCCCATTATTGGTGTTAACTCATTTGGTTAAGGTGTGGTCCACCAGATTTCTCTATTAAGTTATTTTTCCCTTTGTAATCTGTGGGAAGATATATTGAAACAATCTTTTTAAGAAACCCAGTGATTTTAGCATGTAATTATTTTTGCTTGAATACATTATACCTTCTATGTTCATTAGTATTCTTATCAGGAAGAGCTTTTCCTTCTGGTAGATCCCAGTTCTTGTTTCATGCGTTACCTGGCAGTCATTCACTTCACCCCAATTTGGTTGGGGGTGGGGAGTGCCCTTTCTGTCTGGCTCCTTTCATAAGAATTGACTTAGTCCTAATACACTGAAGATTCTTACTTATGATTGAATACTTTGAAACTCAGATATATCGAATATCCCTCTGCTTAAATCATAACAGTGCTATAAAATTATGGAAGCTTGCTGGAATGTCTTTAAGGGATAAACTGCAGGTGGAAATTTACCAGTGGTCAAGATTCTACTACCAGAAGGGGCAATTTTAGAGATCAGTATCCTCATTCTTATATTGATTTTGAAATACCATACCTTTTATTTCTTTGTGTGTGTGCCCTGATTGCTTTGTAAAAATCACGATGTAGGGACCTGTGTCTGGCTCCCTACATGGAGCTTGCTTCTCCCTCTGCCTATGTCTCTGCCTCTCTCTGTCTCTTATGAATAAATAAGAAATATTTTAATAAAAATCACAATGCATGTGTAACTAAATTCTCATTAAAAAAGTCCATCTTGACTAGCTCTCTTCTTGTTAACCCTGTTACTCTCATTTGTTCTTTCGATTTAACTACTTTTAATGGTTTACTGTTAACTCTTTATCTCCGTATCTGTATACATATTGTTTGGTTTCTATGCTTTTGATATAAATAGGATTATTGATATTTTGCAGCTTGCAGAATTTGGGGATTGTTGTCAGTAGTTAGGAACTTCCTCATTCTTTGTAGCTATTGCATAATGTTCCAAAGGGTGGATGTATCGTGGTCTAATCACTTTAATGCCTATTTCTCTGATATCTTTATCACCAAAATTGGTTGACAATCTTGGAAGTATTCTCATGAAGTGAGGTTCAGAGGACCCATAATCTCTTATAATCTTAAAAATTATGTTTGTGCTTGTGTTCTTTTTTTTTAATAGTTATATTTTTTTAAAGATTTTATTTATTCATGAGAGACAGAGACAGAGAGAGAGAGAGAGGACAGGCTCCATGCAGGGAGCCCGACGTGGGACTCAATCTTGAGAATCCAGGATCACGCCCTGGGCTGAAGGCGGCGCTAAGCCACTGAGCCACCCGGGCTGCCCAGTAATCAAGTCTTAAACTTTGTGTGTGAAAGCTTTTTTTTTTTTTTTTTAAACACAGAAGATGTATATATTTGGAGTGTTTAATTTAGTGTTGCTTAAAATAGAATGATGAATAACATGTCCAACATTTAATGTTCAGCATAGATGTGGGTAGGTAATAACACCTCACACTAAGCTACCATTACTGGGGTGAATGAATTAACCATATAATGATATATGAGAGAATTACAGTTTTTAAGCTCTCTATTTGAGCATAAGATACAACTAGCTAGGCCATGTCTATTTGACCCGTGTGGGGAGCCCAACGGGAGTCTTACTGGCATAAAAGAACAAAGATTTTTCTCATGAGATGTTCTGTGCCCTGTGCACAGAAGTATGAAATTCCATTAAAGGAAGCTGTTGGAGAGAAATAAAATGGCTACTTTCATGTAAGAGTAGGTAGGACTTACTCGTGATCCATGTAAGACAACACCTAAGTCTTTGGGAACAAAACGTGGTATGGGCTTGGTGATCCTGCATTAACATCCAGTAGTATAAGTACTTTTTATAAGTATCAAGCACATCCCCTTAACCAAGAAGTAAGTTGTTATTCAAACATTGCAACCTACAGACAAGTAAATTGTGATATTAGAGTAGAAAGTGGCAGGTTTGTGTTACACTGAGAGGCAGAGACACAGGCAGAGGGAGAAGCAGGCTCCATGCACCGGGAGCCCGACGTGGGATTCAATCCTAGGTCTCCAGGATCCTGCCCTGGGCCAAAGGCAGGCGCCAAACCGCTGCGCCACCCAGGGATCCCCTGATTAAGTGAATATTATGTGGGAAATGGATGTTACAAAAATAAAAGGAGCAATTAGGAGTGATCAAAGGGATATCAGCCTAATCTGTTCCCAATTTACAGTGCCCTATTAACATGATAAAAAGGACGCTCTTTAAATAGGCATCCCTCTATCAATTTCTAGTCCGTTTATATTTAGTAAAGACCACATCAGAAGCTTACCATCAGTAGATTAATTTCACCTTTTTGAAACAAAAGTAGGATAAAAGAATTGTGCCCTAATCCTACTTAAGCCTAGTTCTGAGATAGTTTATGTTAATTTTTTAAGCTGGCATTTTTAGATAATACTATAATGTGGTAGCTATATATTTAAAATTTTATTTAGAGAGTGAGCATGAGCTGGGAAAGAAGCGGAGGGGGAGGGAGAAAGAATTTTTAGGAGACTCGCATGCTGAGCGCAGTCTGACACAAGGCTTGACCCCACAACCTCGAGATCATGACCTGAGCCAAAATCAAAAGCCAGATACTTAACCCACTGAGCTACCCAGGCACCCTTGTGGAGTAGCTATTTGAAAGCATAAGAATATGTCATAATTTAAAGTTGAGAGCTGGATTTTTTTTTTCTTTTTTAAAGATTCTGTTAGAGCGAGAGAGATTACAGAGGGAGAGGAGAGGGAAAGGGAGAAGCAGACTCACCACTGAGCCGAGAGCCCCATGCAGGGTTCAGTTCCAGGACCTCAAGATTATGACCTGACTGAGTCATGAAGGCAGACACTTAACTGAGCCACCCAGTCACCCTGAGAGCTGTATTTATTTGAAAATGCCCTTGGTTCTTGGGCCCTGTGAGCCTGCTGTATTATAGGCCTTGACATTTGTCCCATCTGACCCATTGATTAGAATATCACAAGTTGTAGATAACTTGGCTGTGCGTGGGTGTCTCCCAGTCTCCCAGAATTGATTGGGAGTAGTGGAGACATAACAGTAATAGGCTGTCCATTCTACACAGCAGGAAGGAGGAAGAGCAGCAGATGTCCCTGACCAAGGTTTCCACCTATAGTCTTGAGGTCCACTGGACACCAGGTGTTTTCACTTAAAAACAAGAACAATGTAAGCTTCTCTCTGTGCTGTCTTCCCATGTTTCATTTATTGTTGACCAGTCAGCAGTTATAACCCTGATAGCAGCAATAGTAGCAGGCATTTCTCTCTCCATCTTGTGCCTTTTTGGTGCTCTTCAGCATGAGCATACACATACAGGAATGCACACATTAACGCTGGCTGGAGTTCTGATCAGCAGATGGCTTGCCAGGAAGCAGGCCCAGGTCAGTCCACCCCATGCAGGTGAAGGTGGATGGTCCAGATTTATTTCAGGGCCTCAGTTTCAGGTCAGTGAGTTCCAGAGGTAAGGACCCTTGAGACTCTTTGGGCTACTCACATACAAGGGAAATGTGCTTTCCAGTAGGGCCTGAAAAATGGTAGATGATAATCCTGAGACCTTTGCAGATCTCTGGATCCCCAGTCTTGCTAGAACATTTGATCACTTTGAGTAAATATCAATAAAGTGTCCTTTTCAAGCTTTGGGCAGTTCTGTAAATATACAATACAGCTTTAAAAGTCTTCAGTGTGGGATGTTTGGGGGGCTCAGTGGTTTAGCACTTGCCTTCAGCCTAGGGCATGATCCTGGAGACCGGGGATCAAGTCCCACATCGGGCTCCCTGCATGGAGCCTGCTTCTCCCTCTGTCTGTCTCTGCCTCTCTGTGTGTGTCTCTCATGAATAAATAAATAAAATCTTTTAAAAAAATAATAAAAAAGTCTTCAATGTTACAACTTTTTGCCTATTATTTTTTCCACTTTCATAATTTTGACATCAACTGGTGGGGATAGTTCACATGGTTTCTTTTGAGATGTTAACCATTTTTAGCCTGTGCTATTTGTTGAGTATAATCCCATTGTACTTCCACCACCCCCAAGGCTAAGATATGTAGTAGTGTGGTTATTTTCCCTTTGGAAAATATTGGTTATTTAAAAGTTGAAGTGTCTTTTTTTTTTTTCTTTTGCACATCTGCTTAGAGTTTTCAGGTTAAGAGGTTTTACTGGTTGGGGGACTGAAGCCAGAGAGCTAGAAATGCCCAAATTTTGCCCTGGCAGTAACACTGCCATTTGGGTTTCTTTGTTGTTGCAGGGGGGCAGGGGGCGGGCAGGGTGGAGCTCTAGTGGGATAGAAAATAAGCTAATATGTTATCAAATTTCTAGATACCCCAGTGTACAGTTCTAAACATTGATTTGAAGACTGGAGCAAGTGGGGCGGCCTATAGGATTCCTTCTGCTTCCCATCCCCCACTCTAGTCTAAGCCAGGACCCAGTGTCCTTCCACAGGACTAAAAGGGGAGGGGATTGCAGAGATCAAGAAGTGCTGGTAGAAAAAAGTGCTAGTAGGTGGTCAGGGGTAAAAGAGGGGTTCCAACCCCATGTTACTCCATCCCTCACCCTGGTTGTAGAGCCAGGAAAAGGAGAGTTTCTAGGGCCTGAGGATCCTCAGCTTGGATTCTGCCTCAAATCTCTTTATTCCTTCATGAAGAGCAGTAGGATACTGTTTTGAGTGTCCTTAAATTCTGTGTTCTCATTACCTTACCCCCGAGAGAGATTTTTGTAGATAGCTCACTTCCTGAGATAGTTTTCTGCTACTGTAAGTACTTCATGGGGGTGGAGGTAGGCTGTATTTGAATCTGAATGGATTTTTTTTCTTTTTAAAAAGATTTTACTTATTTATTCCTGAGAGACACAGAGAGAGGCAGAGACACAGGCAGAGGGAGAAGCAGGCTCCCTGCAGGGAGAGCCTGATCCCAGCTTGATCCCAGAACCCCGGGATCATGTCCCCAGACAAAGGCAGATGCTCAACTACCAACCACTGAGCCACCCAGGCATCCCTGAATGGATTTTTTTTTTCATTTTAAGTTATGAAAGTTATACATGCATGGGTAAAAACAATGTTCCTGAAAGATTTATGATGGCATCAACATTCCATAGCCTTTTCCTCTCTCCTCTCCTCAGTTGCATCACTGCTATATGTACCTCACTCCTGAGATAAATTTAAACTAGCATCAAATTTCTTATTTTGCAGATTTACAGTGGATTCTCTTCATAAGGTTGTTAGAACGGATAGCATGTTACACTGCATTTTCCTCAAGGTGGTCAACATGCCAGATATTTGGTGGATAAAATCTGGTGCACAGATTCTTTGTAGCCTTTCCAGTCAGCTTGAGTCCCTGTCTGTGCTGCTGCCATCATGACTTGCTCTGACCAACAGAATGCAGCAGAGTGACATGTGTAGCTTCTGAGCTTCAGCCCCTGGAGGCCTTGCCCCTTGGTCTCATGCTCTTTCTAAACACTGTTCCCTTGTGAACAAGCTTGAGGGTGAGACCTTGGGTAGAAGGAGTGACTGCTGGAAAAAGGCCCGGGTTTCCCAGTTATTAATGACCATCCCAGCTGGAGCTCCTGATACAGAGTGAGCTCTGCAAGTGTATGTCTCTATAGAGCAGAAGAGCCACTTAGCTGAGCCTAGATTAAACTGCCAAACTAAGGAATGGGAGCAAATAAATGCTTGTGTAAAGTCACTTAGTTTGAGTTTGTCACTTAGTTTATTACCCAGCAATAGACAAGGATACAAATCTAATAATGCCCCGAATCTAGTTAATGAAAAAGCATTTCGGGTTCCCTGGGTGGCGCAGCGGTTTAGCACCTGCCTTTGGCCCAGGGCGCGATCCTGGAGACCCGGGATCGAGTCCCACGTCGGGCTACCGGTGCATGGAGCCTGCTTCTCCCTCTGCCTGTGTCTCTGCCTCTCTCTTTCTCTCTCTCTCTCTCTGTGTGTGTGACTATCATAAATAAATAAAAATTTTTAAAAAATGAAAAAGCATTTCCTTTTTTTTAAATATTTGAGAGAGTGTGCTCATGCACGTGCACACACACAGAAACAGGAGCAGAGGGAGAAGCAGGCTCCCTGCTTAGTAGGGAGCCTGAGGCTCAATCCCAGGAAGGTCACAACCTGAGCCAAAGGTAGATGCCCAACCAACTAAGCCACCCAACAGGCGCCCCAATAAAAAAGCATTTCCAATTAACAAATGAGCAACTACCTAGAAGTGACTTAGCTTATGCCTAATGGGGGAATTAGTGGGTAAATGGGACCATTAGGCATAGTTTTCCTTTGTTGAACAGTCTCATCCAAATTTCCATGCTGAAAATTTTCACATTTCTCAGGATTAGCTTTACACGATCGCTTTATTTGTCCAGTGAAAAAGACATTTTCTTTAGCTAATGTTTCACCAAAATACATCTTTTATCTGGCATTTTAGAGAAAAGTAGTTTCTAACTTTCCTTCCTAATGAGTAATTTAACCATGGAGTTTAAAGGAAAAAAAAAAAAAAACACCAAAAACCCCCACAACTTTTTAAGCCTGATGTTAAATGTTGAGAAAAACTGGAGATAATAGAAAGTTTTTAGTTCGGCAACCAGGATTCCCTTTTAGTAAAACATGTAAAAATGAACAGGAAGAGGATGAGTGCCATACAAATAGAAAAGGCGATTCCATTTAAACAAGTTCAAGACCAAATCAGTTTGGCACTTGAGGCTATTTGGCTTTGTGAATAGAGTTCTTCTGGTCTAATACAGTTCTATGTCACTAGTAGAGTCAGAACTAAAAATCAGTTTCTTTTCTGTGATAGTTTAGTGGTATAATTCTTTGGATGTTTGCATTCCAGATTTCCTGTGTATTTAATTTACTATTTTCTTAATCAGAACTGTGGGTCAGGATCTCCACTCATGCTGTGATCTGTCCGTGGTACTTGGCAAAGCTCACTAGCAATGTGAAAAGATTCCCAGCCAGCCATGAAAGCACAGTTGATTTAAAGCTATCTGAGATGGTAAGAGAGCAAGGAAATCACACTGGGACACTTGACGTTGGTTCAGCACTGCTGAAGTAAGACAGCAAGAGTATAGCACATCACACACACACTGCCCTAGCCCTGAGAAATACCTTTGTCACAGTAGAATTGTTTATAGTGGCATTCAAGAAAGCAAGAAAGAATTATGTGGCATTTAGAGTTTCCATGGAAATTGTGTCATTTCCTTTGGAGGTCTTCAAAGTGGCCTTTCTGAGATAACATGTTTCCCCCCTGAGGTTGAAAAGTTCCCTCTTTTAGACTTGTGATGCGTTCCCATATACAGAGGAAGTATGGTGTAGTGGTTAGAAACCTGGGTGCTGTCGAATGGGACTGTTGTGTATTGTGATTATGGAGGTCATTACACAAACATACATATATTGAAATCCATGGAACTGTATGATGAAAGGGAATAAAGTTAGTTTTACTGTACAATTAAACCCACAGGGGTGCTGAACCTAGAGTGCTTGGGTTTTGTGTCAATCACAGCTCCATTGTTCATTGATTGTGTGACTCTGGGCAAGTTACTTGTGCTTTAGTTTTCCCATCTGTAAATGCAGGTAATAGTAATATCTCCTTCATGGTGTTTGCTGTAGAGATTCAGCTAATATATATACAACACTTAAAACTGTGTGTGGCTCATTGCATGTGCTTTATAAGAGATAGCTATTATTATTATAATGTAATATATGATCCTAGCAACCATTAGCAGTCTGAAATACAACTACCATGAGGTGGTGCCCTTATTGCAGGAAAGAAAGAAACCCTAGGAGAATGCAAATGCTTCTAAGCAAATTGTTTTATTTTGTTTTGAAGAGGGAGCATGGGTGTGTGTGCATGGACACACGGTGGGAGGGCAGGGACAGAGAGAATCTTAAGCCCATTGTGGTGCTCCATCTCACAACCCTGAGATCATGACCTGAACTGATCTCATGACTCTGAGATCATGACCTGAGCCGAAATCAAGAGTCATATGCTTAACTGAGCCATGCTGGCGCCCCTCTACTATGCAAATTTAAGTCTGCTCTGTTGCTATTTTCCAGGGAATGGAAAGCCCAACCAAACAAGAAAATCCCCTCATTCTCCTAATTCATTCAATTAATGGATCGAATGCCTGCTATTTTCCACAGACTTACTGAAAAGTTAGAAAGGACCTTGGCATTCTTCCCTTCTAAAATCACCTGATGATGTGTTCTCTAGCACACGTGTGTCTTTTTTGTTTGTTTGTTTTGGTGTGTCCTGTGTTTTTTCAGATTTGCCACAGCTACTGGCTAGAGGTACTGATAACGTCTGCCATTAAGCATCATATCTATTGCATCTACCAATGAGAACATTAAGACCAGAGAAATTCTTCTACTAGGTTGATTACCTACAAGGTAAATTCTGTGAATTATCCGGGAGGGAAAAGGAAGCTTTTGAAACACAAGAACCTGGGGGGTCCAAGCCACGGGTATCTTCAGGATGCTCTAGAGAGACTTAGTAATATTCAGATCATGAAACTCTTGTACTAAATGAGAGAATAACAATGCTCTTTGACATGAAGGGAAAAAGTGAGGCATCATTCCTATATGGTGTTAAAATATTAACCTTGAACCGTTCCCCCTCTCACTACTGGACATTAAGGGGGGGGGCAGACAACATGACACAGTGACTTTCAGAGCAGGCAAAGGTGCTATCTATTCGATTCACATGAGTGTGAGGTCTTATTTTTAATGTTTAAGCATTACTCCTTGACAGTTGAGAAAACAATCCCCCTGGGAGGAGGAAAGCAGCCAAGAGAAAATGGAACAGTCTGAGAAAGAATGGAAATGATTCTATTGCTCCACAAAACAGAGCCAAGTGGGAGGGGAGCCAGGATAAATGATCAGAGGCTGTCTACGAAACAGCTCGCCTCAGCTTGAGCGCTGGGTGCCTACTCAGTGAAGCAATAACAACTCTGCCACGGCTGGCACAGCTGGAGCTCCACGTTAGTCATCTGCAGGGAACTGGCCTTCATCTCCATTTTGTAGGAAGTGTCTGATCAAGAAACACAAGCATCTAAGATTGCATCTGTGCTGCACTTCTCCCTGGTTGTCATGGGAAGTGAGTGTTGCAAGCAACATAAACAAATTTAGACTCTGGGGAACTACGTGGTAAAGTTCTAATCGCCATTTATGGTGATTAAAAATACAAGATGTGTTAAACTTTGTTTCAGTAGCTTTGAAGAAAATGCTGCTGTTTCGAGGGGGAAAGGAGAGAGAAGGTATAACAACAACAACAACAAAAAACCTTTGAGTTTAATGTTAAATAGAAGTCAAGAACCTTTGATGACACATATTTTACTTGTTTTAGGCATGAGTACAAAAGAGGTGACATGCAGACCACCACAAAGCTGAACTTGTAAATGATCTAGTATAAACTTGCTTAATTGTTTTCTGGCCACTCAAAGCAGTCTGTTCTTTTTTTTTTTTTTTTTTTTTAAGATTTTATTTATTTATTCAGAGAGAGAGAGAGAGAGGCAGAGACACAGGCAGAGGGAGAAGCAGGCTCCATGCAGGGAGCCCGATGTGGGACTCAATCCTGGGACTCCAGGATCACACCCCGGGCTGCAGGCGGTGCCAAACTGCTGCACCACCGAGGCTGCCCCAGTCTCTGTTCTGTGGAAAAGTGAGCGGGTTGTCCTGACACTTGGCCATTAATTTTACTTATTCCTGCATGCTGCCATAGTGTAAATGATTACTGATTCAAGGGAGGTCTTCATACTTAGATTACTGGATTAAGAAGTATCACTAAAGGTGTGCCTGGGTGGCTCAGTTGGTCAAGTGTCTGCCTTCGGCTCAGGTCATGATCTCAGGATCGTGGGATCAAGCCCTGCATCAGGCTCCCTTGCTCAGTGGGGAGCCTGCTTCTCTCTGCCTCTATCGCTGCTCATGCTCTAAATCTCTCAAATAAAATCTCAAATAAATAAAATCTCTAAAGAAAAATAAAAACTATCAATAAACTAAATAAAGCTCAGAAACCAATACAGTAACAACTTTCTTAAAGTAAAATCTACCGTGGAATTGAATATACCAGCAGTGATCCTGGGCTGCATATTTCTTTTTAATGATTTTTGATTTTATTTATTTTTTCATGAGAGACACAGAAAGAGAGAGAGGCAGAGACAGAAGCAGGCTCCACGCAGGGTTGCGGGACTCCATGCCGGGTCTCCAGGATCAGGCCCTGGGCCCAAGGTGGCGCCAAACCACTGAGCCACCCCGGGTTGCCCTGGGCTGTATTATGTTGACAGCGTATGGCGTAAACATAGATCCTAGCTGAAGGCCTCAACTGTCTGGGCATGGGGCATCTTTTTTTTTGTCTGTGGTATAGGAAACACTCTTTCTTGGCTTTCCTGCCTGTTTTTGCTGAGAATTATACAAGGACTGAGAAAAATCCAACATCTTTCCCTCCGTTTGTAGGTGAGAAAATGAAGACTTGAAGACATTAACTAATATAACCAGGGAAACTAAATTTGCCTAGTAAACTGTACTGTTTGAAACTTCTAGCAAGATACCCTGAAACACCTGTTTCAGTCAAGCTTTATAGAACAAACCATTGAATTTCAGAGGTAAAAACCTGAGAGTATAAATTATGAACACTTAAAAACTGGATCTTTGTTAGTCAAGAGGTCTAAAAGAGACGAGATATTAAGGAGGAATGCTTTGCTTTCTAAAATAATTCAGAAGTTATTAGAGTGATAGCATTAGTTCTTAGGTTCTATATTTCTTTTAATTTTTAAGATTTTTTATTTATTCATGAGATATAGGCAGAGGAAGAAGCAGGCTCCTCCCAGGGATCCTGATGTGGATTCGATCCCAGGACCCCAGGATCAACCACTGAGCCACCCTGGCATTCCTCTATATTTCTATGTAAATGCCAGATTTTGACTTGTAAAATTCATGGCGTTTTATTTTCTCCAAAATAAAAACTGGAAATTAAATTTCTCAACTTGGGAAGCTACTGCCCTCTAGAGGAAAATATATAAAATATATAAATATAAGAAGTACTTTTCATTTGTCACCAGGACTAATGGGGCAGGGGGGAGCTGTTAGTGGCATTTAGTATCTGGGGAGGGATGCTGGCATCCTGAAATGCAGTTTTACACATAAGGGGCTCCCTTCCCCAAGATGCCAATAGTATTTACTTTGAAACATGATGAAAGCAAGATCTACAGTTCTTACAAGTTACATCTTAAAATGCTAACTATTTATTCTAAGTTGTCTTAGTGAGATGGGGGGCTAGGGGATGGATGCCTGTTGACTGAAGACATAGGTATGTCTATTTATTCTATAGTAAACCTTAGTCTACAAGGAAGTTCATGGATCTGACTGCATTTCAGGCCAGCTAATCCCACTAGCATTTATCTAACATTGGGATCTGGGACTTGACTTGCCAATTATTCACTGTACACATCTACAGTGCTATTTACTCAGCTAGGAATAATAAAAGGTAGACTTCTGATTGATGTAGACCTACAGATGAAGCCATGGAGTGTTCCACCAGTTGGATACTTGATAACTATATGGAGCAGGGGCACTATTCACTTCTATTTTACTTAAGCCAATGTATTTTGGAGACTCATTTCTTACCATTTTTTTCATATGCCAGCTGCTATGTTGCTCTCCCAACTAGGCTGTAAATAAGAAATGACATCTGGTTTGTTTATTTATTTATTTATTTATTTATTTATTTAAGTTTTGTTTTGTAATCTCTATGCCCAATGTGGACTTGAACTCATGACCCTAAGATTAAGAGTTGCACACTTGTCTGACTGAGCCAAATAGGGACCCCAGTATATGGTCTTAATAGTGCAAGAAACTTGAATGTAGCTTAACTACTTTTTAAGTATATTCGGGTCACATACATACATACATATATACACCTTACAAAAAATACCTTGTATATACAAATTCAATACATTACAAACAGGTACAGTCCTGGGTGGTTTAAGAAGAGTAGGAGCAAAGACAGCTTTTTTTTTTTTTTTGTATTTTATTTTTATTTATTTATGATAGTCAGAGAGAGAGAGAGAGAGAGAGAGAGAGAGGCAGAGACACAGGAAGAGGGAGAAGCAGGCCCCATGCACCGGGAGCCCGACGTGGGATTTGATCCCGGGTCTCCAGGATCGCGCCCTGGGCCAAAGGCAAGCGCCAAACCGCTGTGCCACCCAGGGATCCCGCAAAGACAGCTTTATTATGGTTATATTTATGTATGTAGTTGTGTTAATATTCAGTGAACAAGGTCAACTTCATCTGTTTTTTCTTCTGCAGATTGTACACAAGGGAAGGAGGCTTCTTGGTTTTATAGGCCACACTTCTCTTGAGGCGCTCTCCTTTGATGTTAACGATGTGTGGCAAGAGAGGGGGCCGGACGGTCAGAACTGTTCCTTGAGGTGTATAGCCTCGGAGATGCAGTCTGTCCTTAAACTGAGGTGTTACTGCAACCCAACCTATGCAGGCATGGGACAGAACACAAAATGGTGTTAGCAAATATCTTCTTAAAAACACCTACCCTAGGCTCAAAACGGAACACCAAAGGAGGCTGCTGCTCTTTCACTCGATATTTAAAGAAGGCATGCATTTGTGAAAAGGTACAAATTTATTTTTAGAGTAGGTTTCATTTAATGAATAAACTAGTACGTATTTCTAAAATCCTCAGTTTATGTCAGTTAAATGCACATTTCTAAAAAAATCTACTCTAAGTCAGTAAAGGCTACTTTATTCACCTTTTAAGAAGTGCTCGGTGTAAAATTACCTGCAGATGAAAATTTGATGTCAGCCACTGCTTTAGATTCCCCAAGTCCTTCTTTTAATGTAATGTCTTCACCAACAAGAGGAGGAAATCCTGCCATTCGTTCTTCTCCACCCATTGGAACCTGCCATTGAGATAAATATTCTCAGCTACTGAAAATCCCAAATCACTTCTTGTTCCAATGAAAAGCATGGGAGCTCTGTGAGATGAAGCCTATCCCAGTGCCAAGAACTGCATGTGAACATGTGTCTAGTGGTAACCTCCTGATAGCAGAATCTTTATCAGTTTACACTATTTTTACAGCCCTCCATTAAGCTTTGCAGAGTAATGTTTGGCAATTAAGATAATATCCTTCAAAATACCTTAGTTCTCATTGGCCTGGCTGACCTCAAAGATTAATCCCTGCCTCATTGCAAGTGAAGGGTACATGTATGATGGATAAGGTTCAACTTCTGTTTACAGATGTGTCCATGAATGGGAAGTAGCTGGATAATTACTTATTAATAGATCTCTCTGGTTTAACATTAGGGACACAAAATAGATGTTACAATATGGTGCCTGGCCCTCAAGGAGGTCAGAAGGTGGAAAGAACATGTAAACAAATTACAAGGTAAAGCATGTGATGGGAGGCATCTATTAAGTACTTCGGTTGTGGAGGAAGAAGTTATGAACACATTTTGGTCAAGGAAAACATTAATGAAGAAGCAATATCTGAGTAGTACTGTGAGCAATAGGTTGAAATTACTTACTAGAAAGGTATTCAGGGTTAGCATCAAGTATAGACACAAAAACAGGAAAAAGGATGAGTTCGGGGAATTATAGTTGAATTATCTAGGGTATGTTCAATCTGTATGTGTGTGTATTAGTGACGAGACTATCAGTTTAGATTTCTTAGTAATGTGGAAACACCAAGGAATTAGCAGGAAAAAGAACAGTTAGGAATAAAAAAATACTGTGACCTGCTTTGTATTTTGGAAAGATCTCTATAGCGCAGGGTTTCTTAACTCCGACACTATCGACATTTTAGGCTGAATAGTTTTTTGTTGTGGGGGTGGGGAGGCTGTCCTGTGCATTGTAGAATTTTTAGCAGCATCCACCAAGTTGTGAAACACAAAAATGTCTCTAGTCATTGTCAAATGTCCCCTGGTTGAGAACCACTGCTTTAGTGGTCGGGGAGGTATACTGGGAGAGGAGGGCAATAAAAGCTGGAAGCTAAGAAAATACTTTAGGTTCTCAACAAACCTAATGAAACCAGATTACAGCTTGAATTGGGAGGCTGGATTCAGTGATAATCAGGAGGCAAGGCTGACTTTGATTTGGGAGGTAAGAAAAACGGGATGGAAGAGTGAGTCTCTGAGCAGCCCTCCCCACCAAAAAAAGTTTCCATTACAGTAGGAGAGAAGACTGGGATTGTTACTTTGGAAAGTATCAGTGATGTCCGCTCTGAAAACTACACAAATACATTAGGATAGAGCACCACACAGGTCCTTTTTTATGAGCACCATGTTATATAGAGTAAGAAGTTTTCTTTCTTGTGAGTCCTTAACTGTATTTCACCTCATATATTATTGTTTGGCCTAAAAAGTGAGCAAATATAACAGGAGAACTAAAGGCTTTTTTTTTTTTTTTTAAGATTTTATTTATTTATTCATGAGAGAAACAGAGAGAGAGAGAGAGAGAGGCAGAGACACAGGCAGAGGGACAAGCAGTCTCCACGCGGGGAGCCCGATGTGGGACCCGATCCCGGGTCTCCAGGATCACACCCTGGGCCGAAGGCAGTGTCAAACTGCGGAGCCACCCGGGCTACCCCTAAAGGCTTTTAAGTGTAGAAAAATCAATAGGTTCTATATTGCTGATTGCCTTTATATGCTCACCCATTCTGCAAATCCTACAAGTCTCTGGAATATTAACCTTATGGCAGTTATTTCAATGGAGTTTAACTTTAGTCTGGCTCTCTTGGGAAATATAGAGAGAAAGAAGCATTTACTTCTCAAGTCAGGTTTATTTTTATCCTCCTTGAAGGGCAGGCAGGTATATATTTTGGATTTTGGCTTATATTCAGTTGCATTAACACTAATTAATGCTAAATCATTTCTGCTGCATGTACCTGGTGTTTTTGTAGATGTGTTCCTTCAGCATCATTACCAACACTTACAATGTTGATTGTAAAAAGAAGGAACAAGCAGGACCCTGAGTTTTGTTTCGTTTTTTAAAGATGAGAGGCGCGTGTGGGTGGCTCAGCGGTTGAGTGTCTGCCTTTGGCTCAGGTCGTGATCCCGGGGCCCTGCGATGGGAGTCCTGCATCTGGCTCCCTACAGGGAGCCTGCTTCTCCCTCTGCCTGTGTCTCTGCCTCTCTCTCTGTGTGTGCCTCATGAATAAATAAATAAAATCTTTTAAAAAAAAGAAAAAATATGAGAGAAACTGTAACATACCTACAAGGGGAAAGTAGAGCAGGAGTGAAAAACTAAGATAATCTGTAAGCGTCTGGGATTAAGAACATAGGAGGAGGGCTTTTCTACTCAGGCCAGGACTTATCAACCTTGGCACTATGGACATTTTGGACCAGATAATTCTTTGTTGTGAGGGTCTGTCTTGTGCACTATAGGATTCCAGCATTATCCCTGGCTTCCATCTACCAGATGCCAGTAGCAACCCCAATTGTGAGAAAATGTGTAACTTCTCTTCATTCAGCGCTGATATAACTTTCCGCAATGATGTGACTGCTGGGCAGTCAAAAGTGGCTAGTGCAACTGAACAACTCAACTTTAAATTTTATTTACCTTGAATTTATTAAAAAACAATTTTTAAAAAAGATTTTATTTATTGATTCATGAGAGACACGGAAAGAGAGAGGCATAGACACAGGCAGAGGGAGAAGCAGGCTCCATGCAAAGAGCCCAATGTGAGACTCCATCCTGGATCTGCAGGATCATGCCCCTGGGCGGAAGGCAGACGCCCTTAACTGGTGGGCCACCCAGGTGTCCCGAATTTATTTAAATTTAAATAGCCACTTGTGGCTACGGTATTGGCCAGTGTAGTTTAGAAAAAACACAGGTCCATCCTATTCTAGGATGAGTCCAAATAACCTCCCTTTTCTCATAGAGCTCACTTTACTTTATAGCCAAAATCCTCAAGCAGAATAGGTGAGGAGAGAGCTAGCTGATAATATAACAAAAATGGTAAGTTCAACAAAGGCTTTCTTAGCAGGGCTGTGAGGCTGTCACTGTGCACGTTAACCTAATTATGTAATCTTCAAAGTGTGTGGCTCACCTTGAGTAATGTATGACCTGCATGCTTCTGATACACAGTATCTGCCCTGTCCAAGGAAGTAATGTGCACAGGGAGGAGGTTGGAAGCCACAACTGTAAACCAAGCCGACTGATTTCCCTTAAGAAAGGAAGAAAATAATTATTTTACAGAATGAAAAACTTGCAAAAACCGCATATTACAAGTTATGATCAATGACCCCTTTGTCCCCCTAAATCAAGCTCCTTTTCTAAGTAAATGGAGTGTAATTAAATATAAGTAGAGGAAATACACAAGGAGGGGCGCCTGGGTGGCTCAGTCAGTTAAAGTGGCTAACTCTTGATCTCAGCTCAGGTCTTGATCTCAAGGTGGTAAGTTCAAGTCCCATGTTGCACTCCATGCTGGGCATGAAGCCTATTTAAAACCCCTACACACAAAGAAATGTGAGTAAAAGGAAATGCTTTAATTGCGCATTGTAAAGTGTAAATTGTGCAGTATAAAGTTAACGTTCTGTGGGCTTTAATGAAACATAAATGTGTAAGGCTAAATTGCTAACAAATTATGAAAAAACACAAAACCCAAGAAATATGCTATAGCACTGGCCTCCAAGTTGCATTTACTGTTGCTGGACACATCCATGTTTCATTTCCCTTTTTTCTCATCTCTTTGGGAAAACGGAGCAATTCTGTAAATACTAAAAAATCCTCAGAATGATGCTATGTAAGTGAATATCAAACAAAAAAGCACATACATAGGGAGTTCAAGCCCCATGTTGGGTGTAGAGTTTGCTTTAAAAAAAAAAAAAAAAAGCTTAAAACAAAAAAGTGGGATTTATTTGATGCATATTAACCATGTACCTAAAGGTTGGACCTATTTTTTTCTTTTTAGCCTATGATTTCCATGTGAAACAATACCACAGGATAGGGACAGCATCTTTTCCTCATGCCAAGCTGTATGGGCATTCAATAACCTAATGAAGATCTAGTTTTTGAGACCCACTACTTGTTTTTCCGCCCATTTCTTTTCCCCAAGTTTTTATTATGGACATTTGCAAACAAAAAAAGTATAATCAACTTCCTACATAGTCATGATCTAGTTATCAACATTTTGCCAATCTCGTTCATATACCTGCATCCTTAAAGTAATCCTACATCATTTTTTTAACAGTACACTTTCCTTACCTGCAGAAAATCTATGCGGCCTATGGCACCCAAAAATAGAACCATTCCTGGTTTAAGCACAAAAGTTCTTGGAACAATGGAACATGTTGGCAAAACAATATTTACTTCTTTTTCTGTTAGAAGGTTTAAAATCTGTAAAGCAGAGGGCAGATGTTTTAGAGAATTACCTTTATTGAAGATATATTGTGATTTACCCTCTAAGGTAAAAAAGTGATAAAATAAACCAAAGTATGTCAGAATTTGTTGCACATAAAATTGCTATATTGTTTAAATCAATTTACGGATGGCTCTACTCTTGTTTCACAATGTAATACTGAGTAACCGGCAAAACAACTTACATGGGAGTATGAGACTTTGTATGTGAGCAGTATGTCTCAAATGTCAAAACTGGTGTGAACCAAAAACACCTTTGAGTCATTCCCAAAACAGCACTATGTTCTCTCCATCAAGGCTTCTAGGGACCAGTAGTTATCAGCCAAAGGTAAGGCAATATACCACCTTCTATCCCAGTGGCAAGTATGCATACATTAAATGCAAAAAAACCTCATTCTAGGAGCAGTTAGAGAGCGGTGAAGAACGCTCTTCCACATTCTGGTCTTCAGTTTTCTTATTTCCCCTGAAGTGTCAGCAAAAAGAGAAAGTGATGAATTCTCTGGCTTCTAAGAATGAAGAGTTCCAAGAAACTAGAGAAAATAGGAAAGCCAGGAAGCACAAGATTCTGATAGAATTCAGGGAATCAAAATCTGATTTAAAAAGAAATATTATGGGGACATTTGGCTGGCTCAGTTGGTAAAGCATGTGACTCGATCTCAGGGTTCTGGGTCTGAGCTCCACTCCACACTGGGTGTAGAGATTACATAAAATTTTTTTTTTTAAAAGAAATATTAGAGTCAGTAAAAAAGTGGATAAAAAAAAACTTCTGTGAACTGGATTAAGAAAAATAACAAGGAGGGGCGCCTGGGTGGCTCAGTTAGTTAAACATCTGACTCTTGGTTTCTGCTCAGGTCATGCATGATCTTAGGGTCATCAGATCAATCCCCACATTGGGCCCTGTGATAGGCCCGGAGTCTGCCTGAGATTCTTCTTTTTTTAAAGATTTTATTTATTTATTCATGAGAGAGAGAGAGAGAGAGAGAGAGAGAGAGAGAGAGAGAGAGAGAGGCAGGCGCAGAGACACAGGCAGAGGGAGAAGCAGACTCCATGCAGGGAGCCTGACATGGGATTCGATTGCGGGTCTCCAGGATCAGGCCCTGGGCTGAAGGTGGAGCTAAACTGCTGAGCCACCTGGGCTGCCCTCTGCTTGAGGTTCTTTCTCTCTCCCTCCCCACTCTGCCCCCTACTCTCCTCACTTTCTCAAATAAATAAATAAAATATTAAAAACAACAAAAAGATAAGTAAATAAAGAACACATGAAACCTAGAGAGCCTCACAAGCAAATACATAACAAGGAGCCTGCAAGTACTTTCCCTCAGCATTTGTATTAAAAAAAGCATATTAAAAGCCACCTACAGGGGCACCTGGGTGGCTCAGTTAGTTAAGCATCTGCCTTCCATTCAGGTCATGGTCCCAGGGTCCTGGGATACAGCCCCACATCAGGCTCCCTGCTCTGGGGGGAGCCTGCTTCTCCCCTTCTTGTGTACTCTCCCTATCAAATAAATAAATAAAATCTTAAAAAATAAAATAAATAAAAGCCACCTGCAGTAGAAGCCTTTTAGCCCTTTTTAGCAGAGACCTTAATACTTTTATTTCTCAGCAGAGTTGATTTAGTTTGGGAAAACACTGGTTTAAGGCATCCAATAAACTTATCAATAAACTGACAAAATGCCAGAGACCCTTTAGATCTAATGACTTGAGGGTCTCATTTTGCTGGCTACAATATTTAGCAAATTCTTGCTTTTCTGACTATTTGACAAGAGGGTACATATGACTAAAGTACCTGCTATCCTTGACTTGAGTCTAAAAGGGCTGAAATCAATGAATGGTGAAGTTCAAGTGCTGGAACATTATTAGAAAGCAGTCCAATTACTCTGAAGTTATGGATTGCTAAGGAAGAGAAAGTTGACATAAGCCATTATATTTTGGACCACAAAAAAGGTGAAAGCTCCATATGATTCTATGATATGGGACACTATAAGTAGAGCATAATTTTGAGAATGAAACTAAGTGATTCAGATAACACAAAGAAGGAAAATAAGCTAAGACACCACTTTTCCTAGGCATAAACAGGCATAATTAGGCAAACCAGGAACTTGTATCAGTGACCAGATTCAAAGGAAACTGATTAATGGATCTGTTGTAAGGCTGTATCCTGGATGCATCCTTCAGTCAACCTATGACTTGGATGATAATCAAAATTGCAAATGAATAAAAAGTTGTGAGATTTAATGAGTGTATAGGACATGGGCTTGATTTAATGAAATAAAACAAAGTTGCCCAGGAGATCTTGCAATTAGAGTAAGATGTATAAGGGCAAGACAGGTGGAGTTAATCCTATTCCAAGTTGTGCTCATCTGAGGATACTTATACAAGACACTTAGTTCTTAGTGTCATATATTAAGGACAAAAACAAATTAGAAAATATTCTGAAAAGAGGCCTGAATTGATGAAAAGCCTATCTCTCAGAACAGCCACAAGAAACAAAGAGAAATAATCTGGATTATGTCAGCACAGTAAATGTTCAATGTTTGTAGGATGAACTAATGAAAGAGAAGAGTGAGAAGATATAGAACATTACCCTTTAAAGTAGTTCAAAGTCTAGCAAGGAAAACAGGCATTCTGTTCATTCCATGCAGGACCATTTAAGGAACAATGGGTACAAGTTACAGGGAGACTGTTCAGCTCAACACAAAAGGCAGGTCAAAGGCCAAATGGGTTACCATGGGAGATGAGGTGACGCTGCTTTAGCTGATGGTAAGTCACTCCTTATTTCAGTTCAAGACAAATGGCTATGTTTAGAGGGAATTTAAGCACAGAACATGCGGCGGGACTGCAGTGGTATTTGTTTTCTTCCAACCTCAAAATCTAGGATTTCATAAATGTCTCCCTAACTAAGGTAACAACCACAATAACACAAAGAGGTTGTGAGCAGTAAAGCCTACAAAATGGAATACTGATCTTGATGGCACATAGATCACCCTGAACTGCTTCTATGAATGAATCAGAACTGAGCCTAAAGTGAAAGGATACTCCTTTCCTGTGTTCTGCCAATTAAGACAGTACTTGTGCAATTGAAAGTTAATATTTCTGGGGTGCCTGGGTGGCTCAGTCAGTCAAATGTCTGCCTTTGGTTCAGGTCATGATCTCAGGGTCCTGGGATGGAGCCCTGCATCAGGCTTCCTGCTCAACGGGGAGTCTGCTTTTCCCTTTCCCTCTGCCCCTCCCTCTTGTGCTCTAATAAATAAATAATCTTGGAAAAAAAAGTTATTATTTCCAAAAGACATCAAATACATACACAATTTTCTTTTGTAATTCCTGGGGTGTCATGAAACCAGTGGGCATCTTTTATATCTTGTGGAGTTAATTCTACTCGTTTGGTGGATTTATCTGCAACCATAGCAGGTTCATTTCCCATGTCAAAGGCAAGTGAATCAGCATCAAACTCAAAGGCAGCTTCATCTTTCCGTTCTTCTGAATACAAGAATGTCCTTCCAACTCTTCCTAGAATAAGTTATATTTAATCTATTAGTCATTCTTTTGAAGCTTTTGACTCCAGACAGATAATTCTTATTCTCCTTACTTGCCTCAAAAACAAGTTACTTAGACTAACTATGGTGCTTGGAAGTAAGACTACAACGATACCTTTGCCTTTTTTTTCAAAGGCAGTGGGAGTCAGACTCTTGCAACGGTCAAATCTGTGGCTAGCTGTGTACATTGGGCAGGGGGTTGGGTGGGTGGGGGAAAGTTCTGGAAATCAAACTGTTTTCAGTGAAGGAAGGTTGAAAAAAGATACTAAGGAAAGAGGGATGAGGTAATTTAAAGCTGTGTTGTGGAGTCAGCAACCTGTGCTGGTTTGCACGGAGAGTGTGCTGTTTCTCAGTGAAAATGCTTCGATTGCTGGCAATCGGCAACGTGGGTAGTTGTTGCAGGTTTCCTCTCCTGGATTTCTCCAAGAATCTACTGTTTCAGTTTTCTCAGCACAATGAATTCTGGGATTTCAAACAGTAGCCTTGCCTCTAAAGGGCCTCTTTGTTTTAGAATAAGGGGGGTAGTCTCTCCCCACAAAAACTGGCTAGCCCCAGAGAGCTGTATTTCAGGTTGCTCAACAAAAAAATGTTAGCAGGGATCCCTGGGTGGCGCAGCGGTTTGGCGCCTGCCTTTGGCCCAGGGCGCGATCCTGGAGACCCGGGATCGAATCCCACGTCAGGCTCCCGGTGCATGGAGCCTGCTTCTCCCTCTGCCTGTGTCTCTGCCTCTCTCTCTGTCTCTCTGTGACTATAATAAATAAATAAAAATTAAAAAAAAAATGTTAGCATAGGCCCAACAAGAGTTTTCCTATAGAAGATACTTACCTACTACATAACCACGCCTTTTCAAGAGCTTAAGCTGATTTTGTTCTTGTGGACTAAGATTTTCTTCAGCTTCAGCTGCATCTTTCTTAAGCCTTTTTTGTCTTTCAAACATCCTGTAAGGTGTTGGGTTGCAAATAGGAAACTTCAGAAGGTTTAATGTAGTCCCTGAAATACCAAAGAATAAAAATGTTCTTATAAACATTTTACAGGAGGAAATAAGGGGAGGAAAACTAACATTTTTGAGGGGCTACATTGTCTCAGGTACTGCTATTTACTTCACTTAACCTTCAAGGCAACCCTCTACAAGATCATTCTCATTTTACAGATGAGGAAATAGGCTCAGAGACTGGATCAAAGGCTCAACTTGGATTTGGATCCCAAATCTGCAGACCTGCTTTCTTTCCATTTTCACTGTACTACCATCCAGTATAAAAGCACTTCTGTGTATAATTCAAACAAAGTTCTGGACAGAGAAGAACAGCTTATTAAAGTTAAGCACTGGTTTCAAAGGAACAAGAGTTTTGCCAACAGTTAAATACCAACAGGGTCACAGAAAGACCCATTTTGCAATTACCGAAGTTTCTTAAAACCGCACAGTTGACATTTTTTTTCTCAAAGCCACACACCAAATGACAATTAGTGAATTATTCAAATATTAAATGCGTATAGTATTCGGATTTGATCTTATGAATAAACTTAAGAGAGAGTGGAAGTTTAGAAAGTTGAAAAGAAGAAAAGAAAAAGGGACTTTCCAGAGAAACATACAAGGTAAAGCTACCAAGGAAACTTCCAAGAGAGAGGAACTCGAGCTCTGCTCTCTGGTTCATCTACAGTGCCTAAAGAACAGTGACTGAAACACAGAAGTGCTCCATAAATATTCCCATGAGAAAATGAGTCTAACATATACTAACTTTCCAAGCACTCGGCTGACACAAAAGACAGGTGTGACCATAGTAGGGAGGGAAGTTTTATGTTTTATTATTTTTTAAAGATTTTATTTATTTACTCATGAGAGACAGAGACAGAGAGAGGCAGAGACACAGGCAGAGGGAGAAGCAGGCTCCATGCAGGAGCCTGGTGTGGGACTAGATCCCAGGACTCCAGGATCAGGCCCTGGGCTGAAGGCAGGTGCTAAACCGCTGAGCCACCCGGACTGCCCAGGAGGGAACTTTCATTTTATAATTTTCTAAAGATTTTATTTATTTATTCATGAGAGAGCGAGAGAGAGAGAGAGAGAGAGAGAGAGAGAGAGAGAGAGAGACGCAGAGGGAAAAGCAGTCTCCATGCAGGAGCCCGACGTGGGACTCGATCCCAGGTCTCCAGGATCACATCCCGGGGTTAAAGGCGGCAGTAAACCGCTGAGCCACCAGGGATGCCCGGGAGGGAACTTTTAAATGGAAGGCTCCAGACTGCGCCCCACGTGGGCATTAAGGAAGGATGGACTAGATGCCTGGGCCGCAACCAGACTTTCCAGCGTCTCAGGAAAGAGAGGAGGCAGGCCTCCCGAGGGCTCACCAGGCCAAGGGGAGATGGTGGCTCTGTCGATAGCCTCGGCGCCCTTGGCGATGCAGTAATCGGACCCTAGGAGCGTGTTGAAGAGGGTGGACTTGCCAGCGTTGGTGGCGCCAACGAGGAACACGTCGCCGCGGTAACGCCAGGAGCGCTGGAGCGCGGAGATCAATTCTTCCACTCCATAGCCAGTCTTGGCGCTGATGAGCCGCACGTCCCGGAGCACCGGGCGGGCCCTGGCGGCAGAATTCGAATTCTCCTCCTCCCCGTCTCGGGGCCCGTCCTCGCCGGCGTGCTGTGGCCCCCGGCGGCCAGGGGGCCGCAGCAGCCCTGCGCGGGTACAGTCGTCCCACAGTCGCTCCCGGAGCCGCTGCAGGTGGCCGGGCGCGTCCTGGGGCAGCAGGTCCACCTTGTTCCCCAGCACGATCAGCTGCCTGGGGCCCACCAGCGCGGGCAGGTCGGGCAGCAGGGCGTCGGGCAGGTCGAGCAGGTCCACCATGTAGAGCACCAGGGCGGGCCCGGGCCGCCGCAGCGCGGCGCTCACCAGCTCCAGGTACTGCTCGCGGCTCATCTGCACGCGCAGGGCGCGCCGGTGGTGCACCAGCAGCCAGCAGCGCTGGCACACGGCTCGCGCCAGCCCGCCGTCGGCCTCCGCCGCCGCGCTGAGGAACTTCTCGCTGGGCAGGTAGCCGGGCACGCCCGGGTCCCGGCAGTGCAGCTCCGCTCCGCAGCCCGAGCAGCTCAGGCCGCTGGGCGGCACCGTCGGGTCCGGGTGTCCCACGACCGGGTGGCCCCGACTCCCGGGCGGTCCCTTCTGCGGCCGCCGCCGCTTCCGTCGCTCCTCCTCCTCCTCCTGCCGCTGCTGCAGTTCCCGCAGCTGCTCTTCGACGGTCGGTGCAGGCTCCGGCTCCGAGACGTACTCCGGGAACAGAAAATGCTCCTCCACGTCAGTCCCCCCTTCGGAACCCCGAGGCGCCGCTGAGCCACGGGAAAGCCCGCGTACCACGCACGACCGCTGGTGGGAGGAGGGCGCGGCCGCACGTCGCTCGAGGAGCGGCTCCCGAGAGCCATGGCCGGCCGCCGCGGGAGCCGATCCCCGCAGGAAGGGCCGCAGCAGCCGGCGGGCGAGGCGTGCGGGTAGCATGGGAAACGCGACCCAGGGAAGGAGGCGGGCGGGGGACGCGTGCGCGCAGGCGCACTAGGGTCCGAGACGTGCGTCAAACCCGAGACCGAAGCCCGGGACTACTGGTGGGCGGTCATTTGTCCGACACCAAACTTCGAATCCTGTGAGTTCTCGCGAGAATGATCTGAGGCCCGAGAGCGCTTTCTAAGCTACTGCAAAAGCGTCGGCGACTTGGGCTGAGTTGCGTGGGCCGGAGGCCAGTGAGGGGTTCTTGAACGCGCCACTTGCTGGCCCGGCGGGCTTCTAGTGAATCACGTTTTTCAAAGCTTCGTGGTTTTGGTCTTCAGAACCAAACCCCCCCCCCAAAAAAAAAAAACGCCGCGTCCTCATGGCCTCAATTAAAGCCTTTTATTAATAAATCTTTATGGCTTTTTAAATCAGGTGTTATTTGTTCAACGATACCGAAAAACAAAAAAGCTGGCGGGATCCGACCCTCAAACCATAGTAACATTCCTCGCAGCCACCGGAGGCGGCAGTCTGCAGTTTGCGCGTGCGCAGCTCTAACCCTCGCTAACTCAGCCGACGACTTGCGCAGGCGCAGATCTTACGTTGGCGGCTTTGTGGGTTGGCCTTGGCCCTGAGAAGCAGAGCATTCTGGGAACGCCGGAGACGGAAATCACTTCCCCTCACGCTGCGGGCGCTGGTGGCTGCTGCGCGATTTTCTCCGGTTTCAAGAGTTAGGAACTTGGGAACCGTCTGCCAATATGTACGACGCGGACGAAGGTAGGTGAAACTACTCGGAAGGCTCCGCGGCGGACTAAGGGGGGAGAAGCGGGGGGGAGCTGAATTTGCGGCCTCTCCTCAGTCGCCGCTCGAGTGTTCCCGGTCGTGTCCCCGGTGTTCCTCAGGCCGGGATCGTGAGCGTGGAGGGTGCGGGGAACGGAGCGCTAATGCCCCCGGTCAGCTGATTCCTGTCTCTCCACTTTCGGCTCCTGGGTGAGTCTGACACCGCCTTCCCGGACAGAAATGGCGCGCCGAGCAGCAAGACAGAGTCCATTGTTTTTACTTTGAAGCAAAGGGCTCCTTTCTGGATTTCCCTCAAGGCCATAGTGGATTTATGGAGCCCCTGAACTGAGGAGTGTCAGCCTGTGCCACGCATGCAGCCGGGTTAAAGAATAGCGTGTGTGTGTGTGTCGGGGCACATCCCTTCGTGATGTCACACGTCCAAGTCAGTGGTCTTTAAAGATGACCTTTAAATTCCGTCTTCCCACAAGATGCCAGAGTGTTCAGGTGTTATGTATCCTATTGAATAGGGCCGCTGTGTCTCTATTTTTTCCTTTCACATGTGGAAATCTTAGTCGTGGTCTAGTGTATTTTAATTATTTTTAATGCTCGGTCTCTCATTCTCCACAGCTACTATTTTCAGATTTCACTTTTTTTCTGGCTCCCAATCCTGTGGCCACTTCTCATGTTTCTCTTTATTCCCAGGCCACTCTCGGGAGAAAAAGAAGCAGAAGCGTAAACTCTACTGTTTAGTCTATTAACTAAGTCTATTCCTAATATTAGGAAAATATTTTATTTCCCTCTTTGTCTTTCTGCCACATAACTCTCATGTAATTCTTCTTACCTGTCTGACATTCCTTCTTGTTCTCTTCTACTCATACTATTTCAGGAGGATTCTGTCTTTTCTCCATGGCTTTGGGTATGATTTATATGTGGATGACTTCGAATTTATATTTCTAGTCCAAGTGTCTTACATGTCTGACTGCCACTGGACGACTTCACTTGGATATGCCCCAGCCTCCTCAAATTTGTCACTATCCAGACTGAGCTATTTGCCTTTACTCATTTGTCTTCCTAATCTGCTTTGTCCTATGTTCTCCATCTCAGTGAGTAGCATCTTCCTCTTGTGTTGTGGAAGCCAGAAGCCTGGGCATCATTCCTAATTCCTCTCTTCTGTTCCCATTATCTAATGAGCCACCAAGTTCTAAGGGTTCTGTCTCCCAAAATATGTCAACTCTGGTGACTTGTCTGTCCCTTCCGCCACAATTTCTAGTTCAGGCTATCACTCGAACTCACTAATCTCTTGCCTACATTAACTTCTCCAGATTCTCAACTGGTTTGTATGCTCTTCGGGATTCTTGGCTTCCCATTTCACTGCCCATACTGTGGCTATAGTGATTTTTCAGAAATGAAAATCTGATTTACCACACCCTTATTCAAATCTTAGAATGGTTCTTCACAGCTTTTATTTGGTAAAGACCAATCTCTTTGTGATCTAGAGTGTTTATTACACATGTCTGGCACCTAGCCTAGTGGGACTCAAGGACCAGGATTGCTGACCATGGCTTCTACAAGCGTCCTCTCCATATGATTTGGGCTTCCTCGTACTATACAAGCCTTGAAGTAGTAGGACTTAACTAATGGCCACTCAGAGAGCTCTACAAGTGTGTGTTTTAGCAAACACATTGCATTGCCTTTTCTTACCTAATATTACCTTTAAAGTCCTGTAGTATGTCTTTAGCTACATTCTTTTAGTTATGGCAGTGTCAAAAACCCACCCAGATTTAAGGGGAGGAAACCTAGATCTCTATATCTTGATGGTGGGCAAAGATCACCCTGTAAAAGAGCATGTGAAATGGAAGAATATAGTTTTGGCCATCCTCAGAAAATACAATCTGTCATTCTTTTACCTTTATGAAATGTTGCTATAATAGTCTACTGAACCTTAAGGTATTGCCCAGCTATTGGAACCCCTCTCTGGCTTTACCTCCTTACATAATCTTTCCAGTCTCTAAGGAGCTTATTGATTGGAGGATTATGTGCTTCATCTTAGTTACCATTACAGTTAGCTATTGATGAGAATTACATGGACTTTCTGGAGAAGATGGAATATTAACACATTCACACAACTTATACTGAACCTTTGTAATGAAGCCTCTTTGTATATTGGGAGAATACCTATGTGATGTAGACTTTGTACACATAGGTATATACCTATGTATGTTAGTAATAATTTAGTTAATTGAAAGTTTAGAGAAGTGGGGTAAAGGATTGCTTTTTACTTAGCAAAGAGTAAATATGTTTCTGCTACTTCAAATCATAGGAGCAAGATGTTAACTACTAGCATTTTATTGCGCACAAGTA
This sequence comes from Nyctereutes procyonoides, assembly GCF_905146905.1. Classification (NCBI taxonomy): domain Eukaryota; kingdom Metazoa; phylum Chordata; class Mammalia; order Carnivora; family Canidae; genus Nyctereutes; species Nyctereutes procyonoides. The sequence continues at coordinate 6,048,863 of NW_026575021.1, read as the reverse complement.
CAATATTTTTGGTTTTTGCAGATATGCAATATGATGAAGATGATGATGAAATCACCCCAGACTTGTGGCAAGAAGCATGCTGGATTGTAATCAGGTAACTTTTGAGACCAAACTGAATAAGCCTTAAAAGGCATAATAACCCATTTCATGCTTATTCTGTTATTGAAAATTACATGTTTTAGTGACCCATGGGTGGCTCAGCGGTTGAGCGTCTGCGTTCGGCCCAGGGCGTGATCCTGGAATCCCGGGATTGAGTCCCACATCCGTCTCCCTGCATGGAGCCTGCTTCTCTGCCTGTGTCTCTGCCTCTCTCTCTGTCTCTCATGAATAAAAATCTTTAAAAAATTATATTTTATATGAATATGTCACATGAAAGCTGGTTTCTTTATTTTATATATATATATTTAACTTGAACTTTTAAAGTATTTCAGACTTTAAGTTACACAAAGAATTCATATATACATTTCACTCAGGTTCCCTAGATGTTAACCTTACATATTTTCTTTGCCTTTTTTTTCCCTTTCTATTTTTTTCCCCCTGAGACATTTGAGAGTAAGTTGCAGACATAAGAACGTTGTTTTATATAATAAGTCCTCAAAATCAGGAAGTTGATATTAATACAATAATTTATAGATCTTACCCAAATTTTGTCAGTTGCCCCACTAATGTTTATAGCAAAGTAAATTTTTTTCTGATCCTGGATCCAGCCTAGGATTACATATTGCTTTTAGTTTTCTTATTTTTTTGTCTCCTGTAATTCAGAACAGTCCCTCAGTCTTCCTTTTTTTTGATCTCGGCACTTTTGAGGAATACAGGCCAGTTGCTTTTTAGAATGCCCCTCAGTTTGGGTTTGTTTGATGTTTTCTCATAATTAGATTCATATGATTACTTTTGGCAGCAGTGATGTTCTCTGAAGTCCATCAGGAAGCATGTGATATAACCTGTTTTTATCCATTGCTGATGTTAATTTGATTCCTTGGTTTTCTTTTTCTTTTCTTTTCTTTTCTTTTTTTTTTTTTTTTTTTAAGATTTTGTTCATAAGAGACACAGAAAGACAGAGGCAGAGACTCCCTGCATGGAGCCTGATGTGGGACTCAATCCCTGTACTCCAGGATCACGCCCTGAGCTGAAGGCAGCACCCTTAGCTGCTAAGCCACTCAGGCGTCCCAATTCCTTGGTGGTTTTATTATTTTATTTTTTTATTTTATTTTATTTTATTTTATTTATTTATTTTATTTATCTTATCTTATCTTATCTTATTTATTTATTTATTTTATTATTTATTTATTTTTTGGTTTTATTATTTTAAATGGATAAAGTTACATTAGGTTGTATTTCAACCTAACTTCCCATCCAATTCTAAGTATAATTAAAACTCAGAAGCCTTATATGTAGGTAAGAAAAGTAAGTTTTAGGTAGTGAACTAATATCCTGCTGTATTAGAATATAAAATGCTACAACTCTGCTCTCTTATCAAACCGACACTTGCTGTGATGTCTCTTTGAGCCCCTTCATCTCCAAGGTGCACATCCTCTGGGTTCACAGTCTCTTCTTTTTCAAAGAACACGTGCTTCCAACATTGTACCAGTTGTATTTGGAACATAACTAAATGTTCTTGAACCTTTTTTTTGTTGTTAAAAAAATGTGTTGCAATTTTGAGATGTCTTTTTACTACTAAACATGGGCTATAAAAACTTTGTATTAAGACATTTGTATCCTCTATGATGTTTGAGTTTTAAACACTAAGAGGTGTCTTACTAGGAAAAAAATAGGTAGATATTCTGTGAGTATTCCTATATTCTGCAATATCCAGGGAGAAGGAATATTTTGATCTTAAAATAACTGTTTTCAACATATATGATTGTTCAGGGTAAACTGTTTTTGAGCTGTCACCGCATTTGTTACAAAATATTTGATTTTTACATTTTAAGAGACTATAGGTTCTTTGGCTATTGTGAGATGATGCTTTATTTTCTCACTTTTTAACATCAAGTGGTTTTTCCCAAACAGTGTGAATGTGATGTTACTTAATGTCAGAGACTTCAGTAAGAGGGCTTGTGGTAAAATAAGATAGATATATATATGAAATATTTATATAGTTTAGGCATGTAAAGGACAACTTTTTTTGACAGAGATAGGGTGCTTGTATAGGGGAAGGGCAGAGGGAGAAAGGAAAGAAGCGGACTCCTCGCTGAGCGCGGAACCCCACACCAGGCTTAATACCCAGACTGAGGGGCAGCTGGGGTGGCTCAGCGGTTTAGCGCCGCCTTCAGCCCAGAGCCTGATCCTGGAGACCCGGGATCGAGTCCCACGTCAGGCTTCTTGCATGGAGCCTGCTTCTCCCTCTGCCTGTGTCTCTGCCTCTCTCTCTCTCTCTCTCTCTGTCTCTCATGAATAAATAAATAAAATCTTAAAAAGAAAAAAAAACCCAGACGGAGGGACGCCTGTGGCTTAGCCATTGAGTGTCTGCCTTTGGCTCAGGGCGTGATCCTGGGATCCCGGATCGAGTCCTGCATTGGGATCCCTGCGTAGAGTCTGCTTCTCTCTCTGCCTGTGTCTCTGCCTCTTTCTGTCGCTGTGTCTCTCGTGAATAAATAAATAAATCTTTTAAAAAATAATATCAAGACAGATTATGACCTGAGCTGAAATTGAGAATCAGATGGTTAACCAGCTGAGCCACCCAGGCACCCCAAGGGTAACATTCTAACGATTCTAATGATTTTGGGAAGTCTTCTGGGGGAAATGAAACTTATCCACGGTTTTGTAAAGATTTTTTCATTGTTAATTGTCCATAAAAACCACTGTTACTGGGCAGCCCAGGTGGTTTAGCGGTTTAGTGCCGCCTTCAGCCCAGGGTATGATCCTGAAGACCTGGGATCGAGTTCCACATCAGGCTCCCTGCGTGGAGCCTGCTTCTCCCTCTGCCTGTGTCTCTGCCTCTCTCTCTCTCTCTCTCTCTCTCTCTCTCTCTCTGTCTCTCATGAATAATCTTTTTTTCTTAAAAAAACAAAACACATTGTTACTTAAATTATAATGCCTTCTTCCATATGTTTTTTATATGTCAATGGCAGACTCAAATGGTTGTGAGAAATGTCTTTCCTGTTAGCTTGCAGTTATACAAGGAAATTACCCTAGCCATTTTTAGGCTGTATGTCATATAAGAATGATTGTGGGGGGATCCCTGGGTGGCTCAGGGGTTCAGCGCCTGCCTTTGGCCCGGGGCGTGATCCTGGAGTTCCGGGATCGAGTCCCATATCGGACTCCCTGCATGGAGCCTGCTTCTCCCTCTGCCTGTGTCTCTGCTTTCTCTCTCTCTCTCTCTCTCTCTCTCTCTCTCTCTCTCTCTCATGAATAAATAAATAAATAAATAAACAAATAAATATCTTTAAAAAAAAGAATGATTGTGTTTTCTTTTTTTTTTTTAAGATTTTATTTATTTATTCATAGACACACAGAGAGAGGCAGAGACACAGGCAGAGGGAGAGGGAGAAGCAGGCTCCATGCAGGGAGCCCGACGTGGGACTCGATCCCAGGTCTCCAGGATCACACCCCAGGCTGCAGGCGGCGCCAAACTGCTGCGCCACCGGGGCTGCCCGATTGTGTTTTCTATTCTCTGCCATAGGACCTAACTTCTAATATTAATGTCCATGATTGAATCAGGTTGAGATCTTGACCCAAAGCCATCCAATCTAGGTCTGCTAGTGACCTGTGAAATGACCTGGTGATGCCAAACTGACCATTAATTGGGCTGTACATACTGCCTCAGAAAACTGATGTAAGGATAAGGGATTGGTAGTGGCCAGGGAGAGGTGAGTAGAAACTAAGAAATTGTCATAGGTACAAGATGCAGGGTCACAAGATGAAGGAATTGGGACATGGTGGTATGCTGGTGGGTCGTTTGCTACTGCTGAGGGGTGATGAGATAATCCAGTCCATAAGACTGTGGTAAATCTCAGAGCTCTCATAGTCTCCCTAAAACCCAGCTGTACACTTTCTGAGTGGTGAGGAGTGAAATTGCTCTTGCAATTTTAGCTTCTTGTTACCTTTAGTGTGTATATATATTTTTTTTTCTTCTTTTTCCTTCCTTCATGTGAAGAAGTGTCTGTTCCTTGTAAACTGAATGTCTACTCTTGTAGGTTCTTCTTTAGGGCTTCATTATGTGATTTCTGTATCTGTTGGTAACTCCCATTTCTCCCATACTTCTTTTCTTTCTTTTCTTTTTTTTTTTTTAACTCCTATTTCATTTTTTAACATCAGTCATTTGCTGAATATTTTCACTTGAATGACTTACATCTCACCTTTATATTTTTTATTTCTTTAAGATTTTATTCACTTGACAGCAAGCACAGTTAAGGGGAGCAGCAGGCAGAGGGAGAGGGAGAAGCAGGCTCCCTGCTCAGCAGGGAGCCCAATGTGGGGTTCAGTCTCAGGATCCTAGGATCATGACCTGAGCTGAAGGCAGACGCTTAACCGACTAAGCCACCCAGGTGCCATCTCACCTTTGCATATTCAAAATAGAACTACTCTTAAACCTTAAATTAGGTTTTATACCTTCAGTATTTTAGTTATGGGTATCATCTTTTCTCTTTTTTTTTATCGTCTTTCCTCTTATTCAAATTAGAATTATTTTATCTTTATACATTTTTTTTAGTTTAAGATTTTTTGACTTTAGAATGAGAGAGCATGGTGGGGAGGGGCAGAGGGAGAGAGAATTTTAAGCAGACTCTGCAATGAATGCAGAGTCTCAGGTGGGGTTTGATCTCATCACCCTGCAATTGTGACCTGAGCCAAAACCCAGAGTCAGATGCCTGACTGTGCCACTCAGATGTCCCACATTTTCTTTAGTTTGAAAAACTATTTCAAAGAGGTTGGATGAGGGGTACGTGGCTGGCTCAGAGAAGTATACAGCTCTTGATCTTGGGGTTGTGAGTTTGAGCCCCACATGGGATGTAGAGATTACTTACTTATATAAATCAATCAGTCCATTTTAAAGAGGTTGGATAAAATTTATAAGAGTCCTTTATATTAGGGATTCCTTATAGTTTTTATGCTGTGCTTTAATTATTTTACCCATAAGTCTTGATTCCCAAAACTTAAGTCCTACAGAGAAACTGTTTCTAGTTTTACCCCTTTTTTGGATACGTCATAGTATCTGCATAATGATGGACTTATAATGGTTGGATTTAATTATAATGAGAATGGGGAAATACTCTAGAAAACATCACGGAGTTGTAACTAGTTATAAACTCAAATATTTTTTCCCAGTTCCTATTTTGACGAGAAAGGCTTGGTCAGACAACAGCTGGATTCTTTTGATGAGTTTATTCAGATGTCTGTTCAAAGAATTGTGGAAGATGCTCCACCTATAGACCTACAAGCTGAAGCTCAGCATGCTAGTGGAGAAGTTGAAGAACCGGTAAGAGGGTTATTCTAATAAAGTAACATATGTAAAAGAAGAGTATTGATTTGAAATTTCAGTCCTCTCGCCTGGCTTAAAGGTTAAAAAAAAAAAGTGAATGTTTTCAGTAGGTTACTTACAGCATCTTTTATCAGCTCCTGTTTATTCTTACTAATAGATATATTTTTGCAAGTAATTCAAAACCCTAATCCTTATTCAGATAGTAGGGATATAATAACTGGGGAGGGGGGGCTTAGAAATATGATGAACTACTAGGAGAAGCAGGCCACAAATAGTCATGTTGCTTCAGAAAGCCCCCCCTTTTTTCTTCCTTTCGTGATTTCTTTTCAACAATCATAAAAGAAATTATATTTGAAGGACTTTCCCCCTTATTTTTGTAAAAAATACGTTATAATAGATAATAAAGGAAAAAATCACCCAAACATACCAGATGTTTTAGTTTTTCTAAGTTTCTAATAGTCTGTTTATACATACATATGTTCTTAGCATTATTAAAATCATAGCAAGGTTATAATTTTATAATCTGGTCTTATATGAGTTATTGTAAAGAAGTATATGGTCCAAAATAATGCTGTCCCCAGTTTTTGAGAAGAGAGATGGGGAAACTGAAAAACCAAGTGAGTCAGGGAGAGCCCCAGTTCAATCTTCCTTTTATATTTGGCAAATTCAGTCCTCCTTTTCTGTAGCTAATCTCCTAAGGGCTGATCTTTTCTTCTAATCTAGTTGGAGATACTGCATAGACTTTTAACAAAAATCGTTGGTTCTTCTGGCACTGTGCTGGAAAAATGGGCATAAGTTTTTTTTAACACAATATTTTCCTAGTATTTGCAAAACAGAGAGGTAACAATATAACAGGTTCAAAGTGCCACTACTGTTAAGTACTATTGGAGGAATAGATCTGAAGCTGGGGTATCAGAATTTAGTGGAAAAGATGGGGGCAGACTTAAGCTATGAAGGGCGGGGTAGAACTTGTCTTAGTAGAGACAAGATACTTAGGGGGTTCAGCAAGGAAATACTTGGTGTTATTTGACTTGGGGATGGAATGACCACAACAGTCAGTAGATGATTTTTAGCTTGATCTGTTTTTGATATGTGTTAGTGGAAGGTAAGATAGAATGAGATTGTCATGGGCTTTGGGTGTTATTAGGAATTGTCCAATTTGGGGAACTTGGATGTTAATTACCATTAGTGGTCTGTTTTAGTCCCATTGTTTCTTTTTCTAAGATCTGGTTTAGAGAGAAACCACTTTCCGTTTACCTCTGGAAAGTGCTCATGGATCTTGTTTTATTGGGGAATAGATACTAATTGAAAACTTTTTTTGGTAGGGGGAATACGTTGTGCTTATATCAGTGTTGGAAGTTGTTCTCAGTCCTTGATATAGAGTAATTGGGATTTTTTTGTAAATTTAATTGAAGAGATAGGTTTATTTTTTCCGGTGTTCTGTTGAATAAATTAGAGGATGGTCCTAATTGAATTTATCTTTTCTTTGTTTTTTCTGGTAACATTGTATGTACTTCTGACCTTAACTAAGGAGAGGACACACAGAAGTATATAGATTACTGACACAAATCTTTTAACTATTTGATATAAACATAGAGCATATGAGATATATGCATAATATTTATTTACTTGGGATATTTTAAGTCTCTTTGTCTTTGCCTTAAGAAAGCAGGTACAAAACTTGACATCTTTGAAATAGGGATATTGGCCTTTGAGAGTCCCCAGTGTTAGTAAAGTGGGTGAATTTCAGTAGTTTCTAGAGCTGCTCCTAGTCAGATGTTAATGTTGATTAAAATGGAATCATTAAAACTTTTATGGAAAAAAGCTATCCTTTTCATGTTTTTTGGTTTCCTTTTAGCCAAGATACTTGCTGAAGTTTGAACAAATTTACCTCTCCAAGCCTACCCATTGGGAAAGAGATGGTGCTCCTTCGCCAATGATGCCAAATGAGGCCAGATTAAGAAATCTCACGTAAGAATTTTTCCAATAATTGATACTGTAATACAGTTCAGAAAATGTGATTTTAACCAGTTTAGTTGAGTTTTAGCAAACACTATTACTTAGTTGTGATTTCACTTTTGTTTCTAAAGGTATTCTGCTCCACTTTATGTTGATATAACAAAAACAGTCATTAAAGAAGGTGAAGAACAACTTCAAACTCAGCATCAGAAAACTTTTATAGGAAAAATTCCAATTATGTTGCGTTCAACTTACTGCCTGTTGAATGGCTTAACAGATCGTGATCTTTGTGAGTTAAATGAATGTCCTTTGGATCCTGGTGGATATTTCATTATTAATGGATCAGAAAAGGTATAATAAGTGTTATTTAAAGAAAATTACAAAATCGTAATTAAGATTTAGATTATGAAATTTCAAATTAAAAAGTAAACTTGTATACAGAAAAGCCTAGAAGTGGCGTTGAATTATTTAGGGAGTGACAGCCAAACTTATGTAAACCAAACCTTTATTTAGTTGTATATAATAAATACTAGAAATGTGGTCAGTTGCTTGAGCTTATATGTTTCTGTGAAGCATTTATGTAAAATGGAATTTGTAAAGTTTAAGAATTGATGTTTCGGTGAGCCTATCTGATCAGCTTAAATTAAGATGCAGATTTTACTCTTCTTTCTACTTCAAGGACTTGTGGGTTTTATGGCATAACTGTTTTATTGTCCCTAAAGGTTCTGATTGCTCAAGAGAAAATGGCGACAAACACTGTCTATGTGTTCGCCAAAAAGGATTCTAAATATGCCTACACGGGAGAGTGTAGATCATGTCTGGAGAATTCTTCCCGACCCACAAGTACTATTTGGGTTAGCATGCTGGCAAGAGGAGGACAGGTATGGCCTGGGATATGATGTTGTTTGAGTTTATTTCTTTCTGTCTAGTCTTATAATTTATCAGACTCCATTCTTTTTTTTTTAAGATTTTATTTATTCATTCACGAGAGATACAGAGAGAGAGAGAGAGAGAGAGAGAGAGAGAGAGGCAGAGGCACAGACAGAGGGAGAAGCAGGCTTCCTTGCAGGGAGCCCGCTGTGGGACTCGATCCCGGGACTCCAGGATCACGCCCTGAGCCAAAGGCAGGTGCACAACCGCTGAGCCCCCCAGGTGTCCCGTCAGACTCCATTCTTAGTTAAAAAATGTTTTCTGGAGCATATTGTCAGTGTTATATGGTAGATGTTGTATTATTATTGCTATGTGGCAAATTACCCCAGTAACAACATAGATCATCTCACAGTTTCTGTAAATCCAGAATCTGGGGTGGCTTCGCTAGATCCTCTGGCTGAGCATCTCTCACAAGGCTGCAGTCAAGGTGTTTGCCTGAGCTGTGCTCGTCAAAGGCTCATTTCATGTGGTTGTCTGTGAAACCACTGTGATTCAGTTCACTGTGGGCTGTTGAACTGAGAGACTCGGTTCTTTGCTGGCTGGTGGCAGGAACCTTCTCTCAGTTCTTTGCCACGTGGTTCTCCATGTAGCTGCTGACAACATGGAGCTTGCTTCATCAGAGAGAGTAATCGAGAAGACCATAGAGTAGACAAGCAAGATGGAAATCACAGTCTTCTATAACATAATCTTAGAAACAACATCCTCTCATTTCTACCATATTCTCTTTGGTTAGATATAAGCCACTATGTTCAGCCCCTTTTCAAGGGAAGACAGTTATACAAGGGAATAATAGTAGTAGGCAGGAGTCCATGAGCACCATCTTAGAAGCTGCCTACCATGTTACTTGTGGTTTTTTTTTTTTTAAAGATTTTGTTTATTTATTCATGAGACATACACACACACACAGAGAGAGAGGCAGAATATAGGCAGAGGGAGAAGTAGGCTCCCTGCAAGGAGGCTGATGTGGAACATGATCATGGATTCTGGGATCAGGACCTGAGCCGAAGGCAGATGCTCAACCGCTGAGCCACCCAGGCGTCCCTACTATGTGAGTTGTAATAATTAATAATACCTAGCCTTGGGCACCTGGGTGGCACAGTTGGTTGAGTGTCTGACTCTTGATTTCAGCTCAGGTCATCATCTCAGGGTCGTGAGATGGAGCCCAGCATTGGGCTCTGTGCTCAGTGTAGAATCTACTGGAGGTTTCCCCTCTCTTTCTCCTCCTGCCCCTCCCCACACTGGAGCAAGCTCCCTTGCCTTCCCTCCTCCCTCTCCCTCCCCCCACCTCCCTTCCCCCCTTCTCTGTCTCTAACATCCGTAAGTAAGTAAATAAAATCTTTATTTTAAAAAAATAATAGCTTTTCTTATTTGCTGTGTGTAGTTATGTTACTCTGCTTGATATTATCTTTATAACGGTCTTCAAAAGTAGTTGCAATTGCTTCTATTTAATTTCAGGTACAGTTTTTATATTTTGTTTTGAATAAGTTATACATGCACATTAAAATAGTTCAAAAGTAGAAAAAAGTTTAATATAAAAAGTAGTCTTCCTTTGACCTTCTTTTCGCAGAGGCAGTCACTTTTAATAATTTCTCATGAATCAGTTCAGAAATAGTCTTAATGCAAAAAATATAAATGGTAGCATGAGATACAAAGTTTGAACTTTGCTGGTATCTTTTTTTTAAGATTTTATTTATTTATTCATGAGAGATACAGAGAGAGAGGCAGAGACATAGGCAGAGGGAGAAGCAGGCTCCCAGTGGGGAGCCTGATATGGGACTCGATCCTAGGATCATGACCTGAGCTGAAGGCAGATGCTCAACCACTGAGCCACCTAGGCGTCCCTGCTGGTATCCTTTAAAAACATGTTTAGATCAGGGATCCCTGGGTGGCGCAGCGGTTTGGCGCCTGCCTTTGGCCCAGGGCGCGATCCTGGAGACCCGGGATCGAATCCCACGTCGGACTCCCAGTGCATGGAGCCTGCTGCTCCCTCTGCCTATGTCTCTGCCTCTCTCTCTCTCTGTGTGTGTGACTATCATAAATAAATCAAAATTAAAAAAAAATATATTAAAAAAAAAACGTTTAGATCAGCACTTTATCATTATTTTGGAGCTGTTATATTCCATATGTAGATGTACCTTGCTTTCTTTCTATTATTTATTTATAGATGTAGTTTTATTTTATTATTTATTTTTTTTTTGGTAGCATAATTTTTATTTTATTTTATTTTATTTTGGTAGCAAATTTATTTGACCATTTCCCTTTTGATGGGCATTTAGGTTTCTAGTCCTGTGCCCTTGCAAACAGTTCTGAACTTGAAGATTAGAGAATTTTAGCTACCTGAAGTTAAATAGACATGTAGAATAGGTATTTTAAAGAATTAAAGTGGTTTTTATTTGTAAATAGAGGTAGAATGGGGCCCAAGTACAAATGTTTGGAAAAGATCTCGGGTGTTCCTGATGTGCATTCTTTGTTGAGCAGCATTAGCCTAGATCATGGAGGGCAAAGAAATGAAAACATATGTTAGAGAGATTACTGTGGCAATTAGGGGCAAAATGAACAAATTAGAGGCAGAGAAAAGAAAAATCATCTGGGGCACCTGACTGGCTCAGTCGGGAGAGCATACAACTCTTGATCTCAGGGTTGTAGGTTTGAGTCCCACATTGGGTGTAGAGATAACTTAAAAATCAAATCTTTAAAAAAAAAAATCTGGATTTAGTGATAGATTTAGTATAATATGAGTCACTGAATATTCTGTGGTTTCTATCCTCAAGTTCTGGATGAAATAGAAAACTTCTAAGAATTGATTTTTAGAATGTAGTGAGTTCATTTCTTAGACAAAAGATTTTGTGGGGGTACATGATGTGTGCATTATTTTCTTATGTTTTGCTTATTCTGAAAAAGATCTGTGATGAAACAAATCATAGACTGAATGGCATAATTGATCTCTAAGTAGAAACAACCAACTAGCATTTGGCTCAGAGTACAGGAAAAAGAGCAAGATGAAAGTTTGGATATCATTTTTGAAGAGCCATTAACTGAATACCCATAAAATTGGGTAAGATTTCTAAGGACCCAGGTCTGAATAGGAGGAGATGACAGAAATTGTTATTAGAGGGACCATGACAATATGGGGTTATGAGGCCAAGAGGAGATAGAGTTTAATATTAAAGATAATTAAAATGGAGAAGCCTGTTTTTATGAAAGTGTAGGCTAGTAACTTTTGTTTCATTTCTGTATGTGTATACAATTAAAGAGAAATTGGAAAAAAATTATGTGAGAGAGGCTGTTTAATTTTGAAATACTATTCAAATGAGATACTTTACCAGCTCTGAGTTAATATTTTTCATTCATGCTTAGCTTTTTTCCTGTGTTTGCCTATATATATATATATATTTTTTTTTTTTTTTTTAAGATTTTATTTATTTATTCATGAGAGACAGAGAGAGAGGTAGAGACACAGGCAGAGGGAGAGCAGGCTCCATGCAGGGAGCCTGACGTGGGACTCAATCCCAGGTCTCTAGGATCTGGCCCTGGGCTGAAGGTGGCACTAAACCGCTGAGCCACCTGGGCTACCCTACATATTTTTTTTTTTTGACCCGTTATGTCTTTCTTCCAGAGAATTTTTTGTGTTTTGTTTTTTGTGTATTTTTAAGAGAGTCTTGGCAGGCATATAATAGAGGATAGAAGTTCTCTTAGGTCTAAATGATCAGCCTGTTCATAGAATTAGTAAACCTGTTTCAGTGTCTTTGGCAAGGACTTTAAGGACATTCCTTAAAGTTTGAAAGGTATACTTCTTTTGAAATACATACTGTGGACATGTATATGAAATGGTTCTTGTGATATTTTTATGTGACCGTGATCTCTTTGTACTGATATTCTAATGTTTTATTTTTCTAGGGTGCAAAAAAGAGTGCTATTGGTCAACGCATTGTGGCAACTCTACCATATATCAAGCAGGAAGTTCCCATCATTATTGTGTTTAGAGCATTAGGTTTTGTGTCTGACAGAGATATTTTAGAGCATATTATTTATGATTTTGAAGATCCAGAGATGATGGAAATGGTAATGTAAAGCAAAATATATTCACAGTGTTCTAATGAGAGGTTTAAAGTTACTGACTTGGTAATCTTAAAACATAGTAGAAAGATGCTTTGAAGAGTAATTTAGCGGTTACAGATCCATGCTATTTACTGTGTAGCAAAAGCCTTCAGCCTTGCTTCAGCTTCTTTCTTGACAATTATGTGTAAAATAGACATAAAAACTAGAGGCAGCCAGAGTTCACCGATAGCAACAAGAAGAAACCATAGTAAGAAAATCATGAAAGCATACCATATGGTGCAATTTAGTAAAAAAAAATGAATAGTTGATAACCTTTTTTAACTTTTTATTTTGAAATAATTTCAAACTTGTAGAAAAGTTGCAAAGAACTTTTATAAACTCTCACCCAGATTCACTAGTTGTTACCTGTGCTACATTTGTTTTAGCATTCTCTTTATTGATACATATTATTTTTTTCTACATTTGAGAGTAAGTTTCAGGCATTGTGCCCTTTATTCCTAAATACTTCAATGTGTATTTCCTATGAAAACCAGGACATTCGTTACATATTCGTAATACTTAGCTTTAATACTACTAGGCCATAGATCTTATTTAGGTTATTGCCAGTTGTCCTGAATTGTCTAAAGTCTTTAGGACTACTAAGTAATAAGGTTAAATAAATGGAGGCCAGACATTGGTCACAAAGTGAGATAGCAGAATGAGTACGTTAGTTATTAGAGCATTGATGCAGTTCCATGAGAAAAATGGATTCTGGTTAGATTTTACTTTAATAAGCTTTTACTAATGGTCGTGTTTTTGGGTTTGTTTGGTTTTTTTTGTTTGTTTTGTTTTGTTTATTTTCCTTAAATACTTAAAGATAGTAATTATTTAAGTATTTAAGAAAATTTATTATCTTTTAATCCAAAAGGCATTGCAAATGATTCAAAATTGATTCAGATCATATTCAAACTGGAATTTTCTTAGGAAAGTGAAAGAGCTGATTTGCTTTATGTCTGTTACTTATTTTTAATTATTGCTTGTTCCTTTAGCTCTTACGAAGCTTAGGCCAATTTTTACAGTCTGAGTCAATCATTCACTTTGCAAGAGTACTTTAATTTTTTCTTTTGTTTTCCTTTTTTCCAAATCCATATTAACCTTAACAAAACAGTTTCATAACATTGATGATTTAAAAAGACCACTTCCATTTACCATGTTGTGGCCTCACTTTGACTGGTTTATGTTACCTTTTTCTGATTGTTGGTTCTATGATTGGAATATGGATATTTAGACTTTTGAGAATCAGTGATAAATAGACATACGAAGTCAGAGGCAGGAAAGACATTTCAGAAAATGTGGTAGGATTAAAGTGTATATACAGGGGCCAAAGTTAAGTGGTACACATTCTTCATGCTCATTATGTAAAATTGGAATTTTAGAATGTTAGAACTAGAGTGAGTAAAACTTGGGGATTATCATGTCTGACCACCTCAGACAAGGAAACTGATTACATGACTGCTTAGAGGCCACACCCACTTTGCTGCAGGTATGGAACGTGTAGGTCTCTATAACAGTCTGCCTTTGAAATATTGTCCTTTACAAAAAACAGAGTAGTTTTATTTATAGGTTAAAAACCTCTTAAAACCAAGACTAAAACCAGCCTAGTGCATTTATTCATTTGTAGTTGAGTCAATTTTAATGTGACTTAAACTTTTCTAAATTGGTGTAAGATATTTAGGAATTTTTGTTTTGCCATTGTTAACTAAAGTGTAAAAACCAAAAACTGCTTTTTTTTTTAATAATAGGGTTATTTTTATTATTTTTAGGAAGTGTAATTGTGTAGATTCTGTCAGATCTCTAGATCTTTTTTTTTTTTAATTTTTTATTTATTTATGATAGTCACACACACACACAGAGAGAGAGAGAGAGAGAGAGGCAGAGACACAGGCAGAGGGAGAAGCAGGCTCCATGCACCGGGAGCCCGACGTGGGATTCGATCCGGGGTCTCCAGGATCATGCCCTGGGCCAAAGGCAGACGCTAAAGCGCTGCGCCACCCAGGGATCCCCAGATCTCTAGATCTTAAGACGTATTCAAGTTCTAGGATTTTGTGGTTCCTTGTTTTTTTAAAAAAATATTTGCGTATTCTATTAAGTACATAGGGATATTTAACAAGTTATAAATGAAAGTTAACAGTTCACTTATTTTAAGGTGAAAATATGAATTTGAAAATAACTTACATTTGAATTTTCTGATAGGTGAAACCTTCTCTCGATGAAGCTTTTGTCATCCAGGAGCAGAATGTTGCACTAAATTTCATTGGCTCAAGAGGGGCAAAGCCTGGGGTCACTAAAGAGAAAAGAATTAAATATGCAAAAGAAGTCTTACAAAAAGAAATGCTCCCTCATGTTGGTGTCAGTGACTTTTGTGAGACCAAGAAAGCTTATTTTTTGGGGTATGTTAAGATTTTTGCCAAGATACCATCGAGATAAAGTTTTCCTTAAAGTTAAAAATATCAGAAATGGTGTTTTTAATATACGAGTTTTTTAAAAAGCCAAAAGCCATATGTATTGTTTTTCATTTTCTTGTTTCTTTTCTTTTCTTTTTTTTCAAGGTACATGGTTCATAGGTTGCTTCTAGCAGCCTTGGGTAGAAGAGAATTAGATGACAGGGATCACTATGGAAACAAAAGATTGGATCTTGCTGGGCCACTGCTTGCATTCTTATTTAGAGGGTAAGGAATGATATAAAACGATGTTGTTAAAAGTAGAGAGATTTCACTTTAGATTGGTCATTGCACTAATGGAAGTACTAAACTCTTTTGGCATCCATATTGGGTACATAGGAAGTTAGCTACATTCTTTGTGCCACTTGCCCAGATTTTGTTCTGGTTCCTGTCTGACAATTTCAGGTTTGTGAGGACAGTTTATTATTTACATTTTCTTTATTCCTCTGGTAGCTTTATAAGGCATTTGTCTTGATTTTCTAAGTATAGATGATATTGGAATTTTTATTAGTCCTGCTTTTGCATTTTATAAAAACACAAAAGCTGGAGGGAAATCTATCAAAATATTAGCAATATTGGTTTAAAGTGAGTTTTATTTTTCATATGTTCTTATATTTTCCATATTTCCTATAATGAACATCTAACACTTTCATAATCAGAAGTTTTTAAAAACAAAGTATGTAGACAATATGAAAAAGATTATAGTAGTGTTTCTATGTATTCTGTTATTTTGTGTATTTTGGATTGGTGTTCTTCAGTCTTGTTTTCACCCCATTAAGGAGTCTCTTCTGACATTTTTTTCCCTAGTTGTTCCTCTTGTGTATGTTTATGTACTGTAAGTACATCAGTGCTTTTTACATAAAGAGAGTAATAACACTTTCCTTCCTCTATGCTAACTACTTTCCTCCCCCTTGTGGGCAGTATTGTCCGTATTGAGAATGTATGTTGACCTTTACATATTTGAAATGATACCATTTTCTTTGGCAGTATGTTTAAGAATTTGCTTAAAGAAGTGCGGATCTATGCACAGAAGTTTATTGATCGAGGAAAGGATTTTAACTTGGAGTTGGCAATTAAAACAAGGATTATATCTGATGGCCTAAAATATTCCTTAGCTACTGGAAACTGGGGTGACCAAAAGAAAGCTCATCAAGCCAGAGCTGGAGTATCTCAGGTAGGACATATGGACTATGATTACAGGTTTGATAGGAAAATGTCTTGGGACTAAGAAATCCTTTCATTCATTGAGTGTAAATTGTTTTGCTTTTTTTTTTTTTTTTCTGTCAGGTATAACAGCACTGGGGGATTTTGGATTATGAAAATGAAATTTGTCTTAAAATTAGCTGTTAGCATTACTTAAGAGAAATGAAGGTTTTGGCTTACAGCAAGATAGTTAATAAATTAGTGTAGCTGCTTGGGAGGTAAAGATGGTCCATGTTAGTGAAATTTTTATGTTTTTAGACCTCCATGTTAGACACCGACCCAGAGAATAAATGGGTATTCCCTTTCTTTGATGCAAAGTACAGTACACTGTTGACTTGTGAATGCGTGGGGGTTAGGGTCACCAACTCTTGGTGGAACTAACATCCTAGTGGTTGGAGGTGATTATAAATAAAGCATTTATGTGACATGTTAGAATTGTACCTCACATGTTTACCATCCCTGCTATAACAGGCACTTATGAGGTGAATGATCTTATTCAGGGAAAGGATGGAGAAAGGAGTGATAGGGAGAGTTTGATGTCAATTGATTATAAGTAAAAATGTGACTTTGCCTCTTTCTAGTATTTGCCAAAAATGTGATAGGATGAGTAACAGAAATGCCCAAACTTTTAAAGTTTTGCTATTGTTTTCTAGGTATTAAACCGCCTGACTTTTGCCTCTACTCTTTCTCACCTTCGTCGTTTGAATTCACCTATTGGTAGAGATGGCAAGCTAGCAAAACCAAGACAGTTGCATAATACATTGTGGGGAATGGTATGTCCTGCTGAGACCCCAGAGGTAATACATTAGAGTTTACATTCAGTCCAAAAGTCTATCAATAATTATGTAGGATATGTAATTACTTGTGGAAGTATTTAGTTATGCTGTGTGGTTCTAGAACTAATGTTTTATTTATGATTTTGTTCTTAGAGTAAATCCTGAAATCAAATTGAAGGAAAAACGTTTATGGAAAAGAATTTTGATAGGCATGCTAAATCAGTATGAGTAATACTTTGTTTATTTGTAGGGCCATGCTGTAGGACTTGTGAAGAATTTAGCCCTGATGGCTTATATTTCAGTTGGGTCTCAGCCTTCTCCAATTCTGGAATTTTTAGAAGAATGGAGTATGGAAAATTTAGAAGAAATTTCTCCTGCAGCTATTGCTGAGTATGTATAGATGTGATTTCTTTTGAAACTATTGTTAATCTTGGGTTGTTGCTTAGTATACAGATACTAACTGCAAAATGCTCTTGATTTCACATTTTAGTGCAACCAAGATTTTTGTTAATGGTTGCTGGGTTGGAATACATAAAGATCCTGAACAACTTATGAACACTCTAAGGAAATTGCGGCGTCAGATGGACATCATTGTGTCTGAAGTGAGTCTTTTGAGAGTGCATGATCCTATGGTATATCTAAACAAGGCATAAGACTAGTGACAGTTTTATTTGCATTGGCATCTTTAACTGCTTCCCTTGTAGAGTACATTGTCAAAAGTCTAGGTGATGTTTTGAGCTAAATATAAGATATTGCTTGCTTTAATGCTTTAGGTATATACTTCTAAAAATTTGACATGTAGGGATGCCTGGGTGGCTCAGCAGTTGATTATCGGCCTTTGGCCCAGGGCATCCTGGAGTCCCGGGATCGAGTCCCACATTGGGCTTCCTGCATGGAGCCTGCTTCTCTGTCTGCCTATATCTCTGCCTCTCTCTGCCCCTCATGAATAAATAAATAAAATCTTAAAAAAAAAAAAAATTTGACATGTAATTTTAATTATAATTTTAGAACTCAAATTATATTTTAAAGTAAAAATTCTTTTGAGGGTCTTTTTGTAAAGGTGACAATAATGCTTTTGATAAGAGAATAATGAGCTCTGATTTTTCCTTTGAATCCAGAGATATGTTCCTTTTTTTTTTTTTTTTTTGTTAAAGATTTTATTTCAGAGAGAGCACATGCAAATAGGGGGTGGAGAGTTGTAGAGGGAGAGGGACAAGAAGACTCCACATTAAGTGCGGAGCCTGACTTGAAGCTGCATCCCACAACCCTGAGATCATGACCTGAGCTAAAGTCAAGAGTCAGGTATTCAACTGACTGAGCCACCCAGGCATCCCCAGAGATTCATTCTTAAAATGTGATACACCTTTATAAAGATTTTTATATTTAGGTGGATATTAAAATGCTTTGGGATTAGGAGAGCTTTTTTTTAAGCATTAATATATATTATATGGGCTTTATTACTTTTATTACTACCCAAAACAGGGCTTTTGCTTTTAGTGTACTGTATTGAGAGATATGGCTCAGTCTTTTGATTTCCCCCAATCTATATTGTGGATTATGTCTAGGAGAAAGTGGGTTTGGAGAGAAACTAATACACTTAAGTCAGTAGCTGATCTCTTTTCTACTTAGCAGAGCAGAGCGATTGCTCTAGGCTTTTCTCTAGCAGGCAGACCCTGGGTTTTGAATCTGGAGTATTCATAGCTTGAAGGCAGCAACAGCATGCTTTACTTGAGAGCAGGCCAGGACTAAGAGAAAGCCTAAGAACCAAAATTGGCTGTATTTTTTATGATTGAGAACTTTGGTAATTCCATGTTTTTCTAAGAGCCTTCTTCAGCTTTTCTATTTTCTAGAGTAAAATTAAATTCCTCCTGTTGTTTTAGGCCTCTTTACCTTTCCATGGGCCCATTCCTTTAATCTAGATTGTGTTCCTGTCCCCATTCCTCCCCAAAAATGAGCAGTAGGGAAAAGGGTGTTATTACTTTTTTCAGATAAATCTCACTTATTCTGCAAAGCTTATATTAACTCTCATCTCCTTTGGCTCCTTCAGGGTACCTTACCTGACCACCTCCCCCTGCCCCGTTTGATTCAATCACAACTTGGCAAAGATTTCTGGAAGGGCCAGATACTAAATATTTTAGGCTTTGTTTACCATATACTCTGCTCTGTATTCACTTCAGCTGTTGTAGTGAAAAGCAGCCATAGGCAGTACATAAACCATCTGTTTATTTACAAAAACAGATGACAAGGGTAGATTTGGCCTGTGTGCTCTTCCCTGACCCCCTGATTTAGATCTCTGTGACTGTATACAGTGTATTTTCTTACATGTTTGTGACAGAATGCTTGTCCCAGATGGGAACTGTTGACTTACATGCCAGCCTCACTCGCTACACTCTTAATTCTCCAGAGGCGGGGAACATGTATTAATACGACTTTCTATTTTCAGCTATGAGCATAGTACCTGACATACAGTAGATACTAAGTGTTTATTGAACATATAAATAATCCTGTGCCTTGGACTAGGTACCTTAATCTCCTGTTAGTGATTATGGGAGCCTCTAAGTGGGAGGAATTGGGTATATTTTCCTGAAGGAATCTGGCACTTTTTCTTTTTGTTCATATTTTGTGACTACCAGAGGTAGTCATTTTACCGATTTCTGACTTAGGCTGTCCTGTCAGTAGTCCTCTTTAGACCTACTAAAGTACACCCATTTCCTTTGGGGCTTTGAAGAAGATACAGTTCACAATTTATGTCGTCCTATTAAGACAATAGAACTGAAGAAAAAAAAGGGAATAGAACTGTATTTTATTAGGAATTCTCTAAGGATTCAAGGCAATGCATTTGAAAACCATGTCTTTTCTAGGACTGGACAGTGTCACTGATCGTGTTTTGCTCAAAGACATAGTGTTTCTCCTCACATTGTTTTTCAAGGACAGGAAATGGGCTAAGGATGTAGAACATTTTCTTTTTTTTTTTTTTAAAGATCTTATTTACTTATTCATGAGAGACAGAGAGAGAGAGAGGCAGAGACACAGGCAGAGGGAGAAACAGGCTCCATGCAGGGAGCCTGACGCTGGACTCGATTCCAGGTCTCCAGGATCACACCCTGGGCTGAAGATGGTGCTAAACCGCTGAGCCAACCGGGCTGCCCGAACATTTTCTCTTTAATGGCTTTTGACATTTTAGTTTTGGAGACCTTGGTGTTTTTGATCAAGCTTTTATGATTTACTCTTGGTTTTAAACCCAGTAATCCAAATTTTTCTTAAATAAACTCAGTCTTTAATAAAAGTATCCAGAGGTGATTTTACGTTCTTAAGGTACTTTTGTTGGAGAAATACGAATCTATTTTTCCATCTCCCAACTCTTTGTCAATTCATTTCTTTAGTTGGCTTCCAAGATTATATATTAGAATTATATAATTCAATGGAAATTCTTATTTGTTTTCTTTTTGACTTATTTCTTTGTAAATAGGTAGTTCAAGTTCCACAGTGCTTTTAGTAATTACTATGTTTTTTATTGTAAGTTTACCCCCCATTTTTTTTTTTTTTAAGTCAGCTCTGTGCCCAACGTGGGACTTGAAGTCATGACCCTGAGATCAAGAATTGCATGTTCTTCCGACTGAGCCAGCCAGGTGTCCCTGCCCCAGATATTTTTTTTAGTATTTTCTGGAAGGGACTACTGGGTGGTTCTGTGGTTGAGTGTCTACCTTTGGCTCAGGGGTTGATCCCAGAAACCGGCAATCGAGTCTCACATCAGGCTCCCTGCATGGAGCCTGCTTCTCTCTCTGCCTGGGTCTCTGCCTCTCTCTGTGTGTCTCTCATGAATAAATAAACATCTTTGAAAAAAAAAATTATTTTCTGGGAATATATTTTCTAGTTCTGCCGAGTAGAAATATCATATGAGCTACATACTTAAATTTTTCCAGTACCCATGTTTGGAAAAGTTTTCAATTAGCAATAATTGCGCCTCAGATAAACCTCATTGGCTACAATACTGCCACTGCGCAAAGCTTCCAGTACCCATGTTAAAAAAAATTAGAAACATGAAAGTAATTTTAATATTTTTATTTGATCTGATATATCCAAAATATTACAGTTTCAGTATCTAATCAGTATACGGATTATTTATGAGAAATTTTACATTCTTTATTTTTGTGTGGTACTTTTTTTAATTATTGAATTATAGTTGGCACTTAGTATTTCGTAAGTTTCAGGTGTACAACAGTGATTTGACAACTCTATGTTATGCTGTGCTCACCCAAATGTAGCTACCGTTTATCACCATACATGCTATTATAATACCATTGACTATATTCTCTGAACTGTACCATTTATCCCTGTGACTTAATCATTCCATAACTGGAAATCTGTACCTCTTAATTTCTTTACCCTTTTCTGCCCATCCCCACTACTGCCCCCCCCCTTTATTTTAAAGATTTTATTTATTTATTCATTCATTCATGAGGGAGACAGAGAGAGGCAGAGACATAAGCAGAGGGAGAAGCAGGCTCCTCACAAGGAGCCTAATGCAGGACTCCATCCCAGGACCCCGGGATCATGCCCTGAGCCAAAGGCAGACGCTCAACCACTGAGCCACCCAGGTGTTCCCCCACCCACCCACCTCTTTTAACCACCAGTTTGTTCTCTGTATTTAGGGGTCTGTTTTTCTTTTTTTAATGTGGTACTTTTTTTATGTGATATCGTCCTTTGAAATCTACCTTGTAGTTTGTACATGTTATACACTGCAGTGTATCTCAGTTCAGAGATGGCCGATTTCAAGTGCTTAATAGTGACATGTAGCTAGTGACTGCTCTATTGGAAGGTAGACAGCCATTTGTTTGATAGGTAAGTGTCAGAAGTTGAGCTTATTACTGAGAAAGTATCAATGCAAAGTGATACAGGGTTGGTTACTGAAAGGTTGCAGAGTGAAGTCTGTGTAATTATTAAAGAGGCAAAATAAGTTGTAATATACTAGTGTTTGTGATGCCAAAAATATATTTTCTCTTTTACTTTATCTTGCATGACATTATTGCTGGGTATTTTTTTTTTAAGATTTTATTTGTTTATTCATGAGAGACACAGAGAGAGAAGCAGGCTCCCTGCGGGGAGCATGATGTGGGACTCGATCGCGGGACTCCCAAGATTACGCCTGGGCTGAAGGGAGGCACTAAACTGCTGAGCCACCCAGAGATCCCCATTGCTGGATATTACTCAGCTTTACAAGTATCAGGGTTAAATATTTGTTCTTTACAAAATTTCATTTTATTTTTAATTTTGTTTTAAAAATTTATTTATGGAATCCCTGGGTGGCTCAGTGGTTTAGTGCCTGCCTTTGGCCTAGGGCACGATCCTGGAGTCCCAGGATCGAGTCCTGTGTCAGGCTACTGGCATGGAGCCTGCTTCTCCCTCTGCCTGTGTCTCTGCCTCTCTTTCTTTGTCTATCATGAATAAATAAATAAATCTTTAAAAAAATTAGTTATTTATTCATGAGAGAGACCGAGAGAAGCAGAGACATAGACCAGGTGATAAGCAGGCTCCTGTGCAGGGAGCCTGATGTGGGCCTCCATCCTGGACCTGGGGTCACACCCTGAGCTAAAGGCAGATGCTCAATGCTGAGGCACCCAGGTGTCCCTTTTTATAAAATTTTAAATTATAACTAGGGTTTTTAGTATATTGAACAAACGAGAAACTTGAGATTTGTGCATGTTATTTATTAATGGTTTGCTCCAGAAATTTATTAAGAATTTTATTTTTCACTAAGGTTTAATGATAGAGAAAATTAAAGTTTATAACACTGTTTTGTCTTTTTACTGGAAGGTTTCTATGATCAGAGATATTCGAGAGAGGGAGATTCGGATTTATACAGATGCAGGCCGTATTTGTAGGCCACTTCTGATTGTAGAAAAACAAAAACTACTTTTGAAGAAGAGACACATTGATCAATTGAAAGAGAGAGAATATAACAACTACAGGTAAGAACATTTGAGAAGAGAAAAAAATTGAGATTTAGTTCACATACCATAAAATTAACCATTTTAAAGTATACAGTTCAGTGGTTTTTAGTATATTCATAAGATCCTGCATCTCTCACCACTACCTAATTCCAGAACACTTTCATTGCTCCAGAAGGAAAGTATTTGTTTTTTTTAATTTTTGTCATTAAGTAAGGGACTTGTAGAGTTTGAAGAATAAAGTCCTTATGACATGTTATCAAATAATAAATAGCATATAATATAAATTTATATATGTTACGTGTAACAGTCATTTAATAAGATGAACCTGCTTTAAAATTTATTTTTTATTGTAAAAATATTTCAAACAGTATATATAATAAAAATACTTAAAAGCCCCCAATTTGTATTTTCCTCTTAAAAAGTAATTACATGGGATGCCTGGGTGGCTCAGCAGTTGAGCATCTGCCTTTGGCTCAAGGCATGATCCTGGAGTCCTGGGATCAAGTCCCACATCAGGCTCCCTGAATGGAGCCTGCTTTTCCTGCCTGTGTGTCTGCCTCTCTGTGTGTGTGTCTCATGAATAAATAAATAAAATCTTAAAAAAAATAATTACATAACCTATACGTATACATCCACAAATAATTCGATTTATTATTATTTTTTAAAAAAATGTTTATTTGACAGAGAGAAAGAGAACACAAGCAGAGGGAGCAGCAGGCAGTGGGAGAGGGAGAAGCAGGCTCCCCGTTGAGCAAGGAGCCTGACACGGGACTCGATCTGGGACCCTGGGATCATGACCTGAACCGAAGGCAAACACTTAACTGAGCCACCCAGGCACTCCTATTTTTTTTTTTTAATTTTTATTTTTGAGTAATCACTACAACAGTGTGGGGCTCAAACTCAACAATCCCAAGGTTAAGAGTCACATGCTGCACTGACTGAGCCAGCCTTCCCCTAAATAGTTCCTTTCAGGACAAAGCATTACAAACTAATGGTAATATTGACAGAACTATACTTCATGTGTATTGTTTAGTAAATTGATTTTTTTCCCCACTATTAACAATAATAGACCTATTTTGGAACTCTATCTGTATATGTAGATATAGGAATACTTTTTTTTTTTTTTTTTGGAATACTCTGTTAACTAGGAAGTTTATTTAAAATAATTCAGTAAATAAGGAAATAAAGCGAGTTCTTCTTTTTTAGTTGGCAGGATCTTGTGGCCAGTGGGGTAGTAGAATATATTGATACTCTGGAAGAAGAAACCGTAATGCTTGCAATGACTCCAGATGATTTACAGGAAAAAGAAGTAGCTTATTGTTCCACATATACACACTGTGAGATTCATCCATCAATGATTCTTGGTGTCTGTGCATCTATTATTCCCTTTCCTGATCATAACCAGGTTGGTAGGAGTTTTTAACTTCTGGTTTGTGAGAAATTGGGGGAAGTAGAAAAATGATTAATCTAGTTTTTCCTAAAGAAAAGCATGTTGATGAAAGGACTGTGAACTCCTAGAGAATCTGCATTTAATAGACTTATTTTCTTTTTTCGCTGAAGCCATAGTTGGATTAGAAGCCATAGTTGATTATTCCAAATGCTTATCACTTATCTTTGAGAAAACATAACTTTTATCAACCATATTACTGATTTACATAGCACCCTGTAAAGTTTGTTCCTTCAGAAGTAAATTTTTTTAAAAAAGATTATTTATTTATTTGAGGAAAAGAGAAAAGAGAGTGCAAGCATGAGGAGCAGCAGGCAAAGGGAGAGGGAGAAGCAGGCCTCCTGAGGAGCAGGGAGCCTCATGCAAGTCTTCATCCCAGAACCCTGGGATCATGACCTGAGCCAAAGGCAGACACTTAACTGACCCATCCAGGTGCCCCAGAAGCAATTAAATTTTCATTGATTCTGTTTTTCATTTCTACCTTTAGTCCCCTAGAAACACATATCAGTCTGCTATGGGTAAGCAGGCTATGGGAGTTTATATCACCAACTTCCATGTTCGTATGGATACACTGGCCCATGTTCTGTATTATCCTCAAAAACCGCTTGTGACTACACGGTCAATGGAATATCTACGATTTAGAGAGCTTCCAGCAGGTATGTTCAGTTTTGCCCTTTAGTTTTTAAGATCCTGTCATGCTTAAGGCACTTCTGGGTGCTTGGGAGGGTTAATAAAATACATATGACACAGCATCTCTTCTCTCAGAATTATAATGTGGGAAACAACACAAATAATAAAGAGATAGATATGTGGTAAGTGTTAGGGTGAGGTACAGGAAATGATTGAATCCTATTGGAAATCTAGAGCCAGTTTCACAAGAGAGGTGGCATTTTAGACTAGTGTAAAGTTGGTGAAAGAGTATTTGAATTTGAGAGATGGGTTGAGGAAGGGCTTAGATACATGAATGTATGAGATATGGGAAAAGTTAGTAGTAGTCCTGACACTCTAGTATGACTGGAGTATAAGTGCACAGGAATGAACCTTGGTCTCACAATGTCGAGAGAACAGATTGAATTTGGAGAATGACACCCATCTGGCCTTTTGGAGCAAGGAAGTAATACAATTAGAAATTTATTTTAGGAATATCATTCTGATAGTTGATACAGATTACAGTCAGGAATGGTATTGGAGGAGATAATTTAGAGGCTTTTTCAGTGGTCTCAGGATTTGTAAGGTCTTTAAGAAATGAAGAGTAGGAGGTGAGTGCCCGTTGGAATACCCATGATGGACTTGATTAATTGGTTGTGGAGTGATGAAGGGAGAGAAGATAGGAATTGGAAATACGTTGCTACTTGTGGCTTGGGTGATCAAGAAGAGAGGGGTACTATTAATAGGATTGGGAATACAGAAGGAGGATGTTTTAGAGGTAAAATAATAAGTTCAGTTTTCAGCATGTTGGTTTTGAGTTGTTGCCATAACTGAGAAAAGAATTTTTTTTTTTAAAGATTTTATTTATTCATGAGAGACAGAGAGAAGCAGAGGCACAGACAGAGAGAAGCAGGCTCCTCTCAGGGAGCCCGTGTGGGACTTGATCCTGGGACTGGGATCACACCCCAAGCCAAAGGCAGAGATGCTCAACTGCTGAGCCACCCAGGTGTCCCGAGAAAAGATTTTCTAATAGTTGCAAATGTGATTTGGAAGAAGGTCAAATTTAGAGCTGTGAGGTTTTTGATATATTAGTGATAATTCTAGATTACCATGAAATTACTGAGGGGAATTTCAAAGTGTGAATAAAGCCAGAGACCGAACTTTAGTTACCAGGAAAAGAATTTAGGAGAACAGATTTGAGATGTAACTGATAGGAGAATCAGGAGTTTACAGATTTGTAAGAGGGAGACTGGACAACAGGTAAGATGGTGCAGAGACGTCTAAAGGGTAGGGGAATATTTATCAAGGCAGCAAAGTTCTATGGCGTAATTGTCTTCTTACCTTACTATTAATAGTATTTTGGCTTTAACTGTGGGTAATGTTATTTATTTGTAACATTATCTATATAATGTTATATAGAATTTTGCTTTGTAAATGGTGGCCTTAAATTAACTATACTAGAAAATCTAACATTTTGATAGTAAATTCTCACAGGTTAGAGTGGTTTATTTTCAAAGTCCTCCACAAGGGGTTACTCTTGACTAGGAAAACACAATCTGTTAGGTTTTTCTACAGTGTGCTCCTATCTTTGGGGGATGCTTGCACTGTTGTGTTTTTCTTCAATATTTAGATAATAGTTTATGACTAGAGAAGAAAAGAAATACAGGTAAAAGGTTAGATTTGAAGTAAAATGTTCTTTTGGTAACTGGTTTGAAGTGGTGAAGTCATGGCTGGTAGGGACTACACATACTTTTCAGTTCTGTTTTTGCTTCAAGATTTAATCACATTGTTTATTCTAAAAACCGTATTTGGAGATAATTTCAAACGGATAGGAAAGTTGTGAGACCAGTACAAAGAACTTCTGTATACTTTTCATCTAGTTCCCTAGTTCATATCTTACCACATTTGTCTTATTCTTTCCCTTTCTCTTCCTGAATCATTGGAGAGTAAGTTATAGACATGAAGCCACATCACTTTTTAATTCTTCAGTGAATGTTTCCTAAAAACAAAGATCTTCTCAATAGTACCACAGTCAAAATCAGGAGTTTAACATGGATATCCATCTAGTGAGCAGTCCCTAGTTCATTTTGCCATTCTAGATATTGTCCTTCATGGTTCTAGGCTCTAATCCAGGATTGTGCATTGCATTTAGTTGCATGTTTCCTTAGTTTCCTCAGTGTGGAACAGTTCTTTAGTTTTTCCTTGTCTCATGACCTTGACGTTTTTGAAGCGTTCAGGCAAAGTTATGCTTTGTCTTCTCAGTTTGGCTTTGGCTGTTGTTTCCCCATGATTGTATGCAGGTTAGGGTTAGTATGAATTTTTGGCAGGACCAGCAAAGAAGTAATACTGTATTCTTATTGCATCATATCAGGAGGCACATGCTGTCTATATGTACCAATAGTGACTTTTAACTATTCATGTGATTAAGATGATGTCTGCCAGATTTCTCCACTTTCTGTTAATTAAAAGTATTTTGTACTAAGTTGTGTTTTGGGAAGAGATACTTTGAGATGATGTAAATATTCTGTTCCTTGTCAAATTTTCAGCCATTAGTGTGTAGCATGATTGTTGTCAAATGGTGATTTTCTGATTCCATCATTCCTTCCATTTTGATGCTAAAATTGTTCCAGAGTTTGCAGTGGGAACAACTTGAAGTTGACTCCTGATAGGTCCCTTATCTTTCTTTATGCACTTCATTGTATTTTGTGCTTTCTCTAAACCTGGACTCATCAGTTTCTTTCAGTGAAGGAATAATATGTGGAAACCAGAATGTGGGTGCTAAGTGTGCTTTTTTGCTATTAGAATATCATTGTTTCTCAGCTAATAACGTAGCAAAATGCATATGCACATACTGCTCCCACAACTTTGTCTATTTTTATGATTCTGTATGTTAAGTAACACAGGTTCACACAAGCCTCTTCCATCCCAGTCCAACACGCGAGAGTGTTTATTTTAGAACTCCATTTTCTGATAAGGAGAAATCTGGCTCCTGCTGACTTCAGTGTATTTATTTATTTGCTCATTCTATTGATATAACCAATCTCTTGACCTCCTGGCTGAATTATTGACCCTGGCTTTGTCTAACATGCCAGCTGCATTGGCCAAATTCTGAGCCCTGACTGACGGATTCGGGCTAATCAAGTTATCTTAAAGAATGTCTTCTTGATGAGTATTATTCTTGTAGGGGTATCAAACACTATCAAGGTAATAGTATACTATTACCTTAGTTGACATCTTCTGGGAGCAAAGATGCTTGTGACAGAATTTCATCTTAGCGTGTGTGCAAGGATTGCACAGCTTTATTTATTTAGAGAGAGAGCAAGTGAGTAGGGGGAGGGGCAGAGAGAGAGCGAGAAGGGGAGAGAGAGAGAGAATCCTGAAGCTGACTTCCCCTGAGTTTTGAGCCAGACTCAGGACTTGATCCCAGGACCCTGAGGTTATGACCTGAGTTGAAATCAAGAGTAGCTACTCAATGACTGAGCCACCCAAGCACCCCATAGCTCACAGATATTTTTATCAAAGTTACTAATATTTATTGAGCATTGAATTTGAAACACCGTCCAAAGGTTTTTTACATATGTTATTTCTAAACATCATAAAAACATTTTGATATTTTTTTCACCTGCAAAATGAGACTAATAGTACCTGCCTCATAAAGCTTTTGTGATGATTAAATGGTTAAATCCATTTAAAACTGATGGCTGAGTGCCTGGCAGATAGTAAAGGAGGAATAAATGTCAAATGATTAGAGATAGTGGTAGTTATATTATCTCTGTTTTACAACTGTGGAGACAGGATCCAAAAGGTTAAGTTATTTGCCCAGAGTTAAACAACTTAAGAACTATAAATTCAGAATTAAACTGGCCTGTTTTTCCTTTTTGACCAAACGTAGACCTTTTCCTCCCATCTCTCTTTCTGGTGCCTTTTGCTCTTCACTACATTGCATCTTGATTTGGGGCTTTTAAGAAAAAAACTATTAGAAGCATACTTAAATTCATGTTTTTATTTTTTATTATTATTATTTTTTAAAGATCTTATTTATTTATTCATGAGAGACACAGAGAGCGACAGAGACACAGGCAGAAGGAGAAGCAGGCTCCATGCAGGGAGCCCGATGTGGGATTCGATCCCAGGATCTGGGATTACGCCCTGAACCGAAGGCAGACGCTCAACCGCTGAGCCACCCAGGCGTCCCAAGTTCATGTTTTTAGCTAAATTTAGCTGATCTCTCAGACTTGCCCAGATAGATTGGATAAAGGTAGGATGGAAGGGACTATCTTCTGGGCTCCAGTTGATGTAGTATATATAGGTGATCCAGGGATTGTCACATGAAAGCAGGAAAGCCTCACAAGGCCAAGACAGTTGAACACCTATAGGCTATATCATCTGGGAAAAGGTGCAGGACATAGGTATAGGTGGTTCTCCACCAAAATGTAAGGACATGCCGGAGAAGTCTTGCCTGTTTCATGTACCACAGATGTGATCTATGTCCTACTACTGGCTTTTTATGTGTTTTCCTTGCATTATGCTGCTTAATCATTTGTGAAGTTTTTTAAAATTCTTCTAGCTCCCCCAAAGAGTCCACACAAAATGATGGTGACCGGTGTGAATGCTACTAAAGATTTCCTAGAGCAAATCATTTAGATTTCGGGAGGAGTTTTCATTGCATACCTGAGAAGTGACTGTTTATTGGACTTTTCTGATTCTCTGAAGGCCTTGCTACTACTGGGGTTTTTCCTTGGAGAATATCAGAGTCCTTTCCTCCTCAAGGAGAGCATATTAGATCTAAATTCAAATATACAAACTCATCAAGGTGCTCAGAACAAATACCCTCTTGTTAGTATGATTGTTCTTTAGAGAGCAGTCAAGGTTATATTTAGCATAAAATGTTTAGTGTTATCTTTTAAACAGGGCTTGCAGCCTGTAATTCCTACAGGTTTAGGCAGGATTGGTGAGTTAGAGGTTTACCTTTCCACTTATCTGTATTCAGCTTCAGCTATGGTTGTGATGTGTATAAATGGGCCCAGTGATGCCAGATCTGATTTTTAAAGAAAAGTTTAAAATCTAAGTTTTTAGGTAAATTTACTTTTTAAAGTGTTAAAAATGAATTCAAGTTAAAAACAAAACTCTGGGGCAGCCCTTGTGGCTCAGCGGTTTAGCGCCGCCTGCAGCCCAGGGTGTGATCCTGGAGACCCTGGATCGAGTCCCACGTCGGGCTCTGCATGGTGCCTGCTTCTGTCTCTGCCTCTCTCTCTCTGTCTTTCTCTCTCTCTCTGTCTCTATGAATAAATAAAATCTTTAAAATAAAATTAAAAAAAAAAAAAAAAACAAAAAACTCTGGAGCAGCCCGGGTGGCTCAGTGGTTTAGTGCCACCTTCAGCCCAGGGCGTGATCCTGGAGACCTGGGATCAAGTCCCATGTCAGGCTCCCTGCATGGAGCCTGCTTCTCCCTTTGCCTGCCTGCCTGCCTGCCTGTCTGTCTCTCTCTCCCTCTCTTCTTCCCCCTCCCTCTCCCTTCCTTTCTCTCTCTCTCATGAATAAATCAATAAAATCTTTAAAAAAATAAAAAACTCTAGGGGCACCTAGTTGGCTTAGTTGGAGGAGTGTATGACTCTTGATCTCAGGGTTGTGAGTTCCAGTCACATGTTAGGTATAGAGATTCCTTAAGTATTTTTTTTTAAAGATTTTTATTTATTTATTTATTCATGAGAGACAGAGAGAGAGGCAGAGACACAGGCAGAGGGAGAAGCAGGCTCCATGCAGGGAGCCCGACATGGGACTCGGATCCCAGATCTCCAGGATCAGGCCCTGGGCTGAAGGTGGCGCTAAACTGCTGAGCCACCCAGGTTGCCCCTCCTTAAGTATATTTTAAAAGTATGGCAAGATTGAAACTATAGAAGTTATGGAAGACAGGAAGAGATGGAAAAAAAAAAGGATTTGCTTTTGTAACTTTGAATGATCATTGATACAATTGACAAAATTATTGTTCAGAAATACCATACTATTAATGGGCATAATAGTGAAGTGAAAAAGGCCCTTTCTAAGCAAGAAATGCAGTCTGCTGGATCACAAAGAGGTTGTAGAGGTGGATCTGGCTACTTTATGGATCACAGAAGAAACTTCGGTGGAAGAGGAGGCTGTGGTGGTGGAGGTATTGGCAGTAGAGGTAGTTATGGAGGGTGGTGGCAATGATAGTGGTGGTCTTGATTGTAACAGTAGAGGAAGCTATGGTGTGGTGGTGGAAGATACAGGGGTTACAGTGAAGGAGGAAATTTTGGAGGATGTAACTATGCTGGTGGTGGGAACCTAGTGATTTTGTAAATTAGAGTGGACAACAGCAATTAAATTATGGACCTGTGAAGGGGGGCAGTTTTGGTGAAGAAACTTGGGTAGTCCCTATGGTGGTGGTTATGGATCTGGTGGTGGAAGTGGTGGATATGAGCAGAAGATTCTAAAAGAACTCAGAAGAAAAGGGCTACAGTTCTTAGCAGGAGAGTTAGTTGGTCAGGAAAGCTGCAGGTTACTTTGAAATAGTCGTCTGTAAAAGTCTGCCGTAGGAGAAATGATGATCCATAGTCAGAAAAGTTACCAGAGCTTAAATAGAAAACATTTCTTGTTCAGGATGGTTATAGCCACAGTTTTCAAAACATGCAGCTCTTGCTTAATGCGATGTAGTGTCAATTAGACTTTTTTTTTTTTTTTTAAGATTTTAAGTAATCTCATCATGGGGGCTTGACCCAGTAGAGTTGCTTGCTCTACTGACTGAGCTAGCCAGGTGCCCCTAGATGTGTATTCCTGAGGTCTTTTATCTGTTGTAGCTTTGTCTTTTTCATTATATCATGTATATTGTCCTGTCAATTGCAGTAGTGGTACCAGGAATAAAAAATTTAAGGAATTTTTAACTTTTTAAAAATAAATAAAAGAAAGTTTTTCTTTGTTTCCCAGATGAAGCTTTAATGTATGCTCTTACATGCACTACAGGTATCAACTCCATTGTGGCCATTGCATCATACACTGGATATAACCAAGAAGACTCTGTTATCATGAATCGTTCAGCTGTAGACAGAGGCTTTTTCAGGTCAGCTATTTACAACAGTTGTCAAAACACAGATACAGTGCAAAAATTAATACTTTAATCAAAAAAGTTTTTAAAAAAATAGATTTGGCTTGTATGTATCCAAACTTTTTGGTGGTTTTGAAAGTCAGGCTAGAAGAAAAAATGATCTGACAGCCGAGAAGTTTTTCTGTTACGATATTTACTCTTTTGCCTCCATTCATGAAGCTCTGTGTACATACTGGCCAGTACGTACTGTTGTATAGATAGCTGTATAGAGTTCAGTGTGGCGAAATCAATGCCCTGCTCCAGAAAACAGGCCCAGTTGGTTCATGGTCAGGAATGACTGAAGGAATGACACTATTTCCTGTGTCTCAGGATTTTCAAATGCTAATATTTTGAGGTCGCCACCCTCTACTCTTTTTTGGTAAGCAAATACATGTTTGCAATTATAATACAGAAATGTCTAAAGAAATAAACCTATTAATCTTAGGACCCACAAATAACTATTAAAATTATAGTATTTTTTCAGTCTTTATTATTATTTTTTTTTAAATTTTTTTATTTATTTATGATAGTCACAGAGAGAGAGAGAGAGAGAGGCAGAGACACAGACAGAGGGAGAAGCAGGCTCCGTGCACCGGGAGCCCGACGTGGGATTCGATCCCGGGTCTCCAGGATCGTGCCCTGGGCCAAAGGCAGGCGTCAAACCGCTGCGCCACCCAGAGGTCCCTCAGTCTTTATTATTCTTATGCTTTAGTTATTTTATTGACAATCCCAGATACATGGCATATGAAGATTGGTTAAAAACTAGAAATTGAGAAGATGGATTTTTTCTGCATAGTGTCAGGATAGAACTAGGACCAGAGAGTGGGCATGATACCTTAATATCATAAACTTCTCACTAGAGATATTGGAGCAGATCCTGAATGACCTTCTCTGGGGTTATTAGGGAAGGGATTCTTATTTTAGGTAGGAGGTTGCAGTTGTGACCTTAGGTCCTTCCTGTTCTCACATATAATCCAGCTGTGTTAAGGTACAGATCAAATGCTACATGTGTGGCACATATAATACCATTTAAGACTTAACTTTGACTCTTAATACAGTTAACTCTTATTTTAGATTCATGGTTAAATTGTCTCCCAAATGTCAAAGTAAAAATTATTGGTATATTCTAACCTCTATTATAAAAGGAAAATAGAAGTTACCTTTACAACCATGCATTTTTAGGTCTGTCTTCTATCGATCATATAAAGAACAGGAATCTAAGAAAGGATTTGATCAAGAAGAAGTTTTTGAGAAGCCAACTCGCGAAACATGCCAGGGTAAGTGATACTGACATTTAAAATAATGGAATTTAAAGTTAACTCACCATGGTTTTCCTAATTAGTACCTCCCCCCTGCCCCCCTCCACTATTTTTAGAGCTGATATATAAGAAAATATGTGTGTTTGCCAAAAGTCTTTACACATAGGAGTTGGCTGGTTAAGATCCTTCCATCGTGGTAGATCTGCATCGAAGAGGGTATTGAGGACATCACAGAGGTCATATAATTTCATGGGATACAGTACTTCTGTACTGTGAACTTTTCACTCAGTTTATGTATTTGCATGGGAACTCCCTCCCCTCTCCACATTGTAGTGTGTCCATAATATTTGTCTAACCACCATATTTGTATACATTTAACAGATAAAGGGATACCTGGCACTTTTTTTTTTTTGTTTAGAAAACTCAAACTTATTGTCTAGTTACTATTTTCACAGACACTTAAAAACTGTGTATGCAGTGGGATGAATGGGCTGTCCCAGGGAAATGTATGCATCTGCTACAGTTTTGACTTCTAATGTATTGTGTGAAGTAAAATG
Organism: Nyctereutes procyonoides; assembly: GCF_905146905.1. Lineage (NCBI taxonomy): Eukaryota > Metazoa > Chordata > Mammalia > Carnivora > Canidae > Nyctereutes > Nyctereutes procyonoides. The sequence goes on along the minus strand of NW_026575021.1, from coordinate 6,015,073 downwards.
TGTCTTGTTTTTTAAGTCATCTTTCTGTTATCCCATAGATATAGAGCCATTGTGGGTGGTTCTGTGTAGTAGTGAATTGATGTCCAGTGGAGTTAAGATTACATAAGATGAAATTCAAAATTTCTTTGAGAGGATGTGTGTAGAGGGCGTATTCTTTTTCTTTTCTTTCTTTTTTTTAAGATTGTTTATTTCAATGAGAGAGTGTGAGTGTAGGAGGGAGGGGCAGAAGAAGAGGGAGAGAGAAAGCCAAGCCGACTCCCCGTGGCAGAGCAGGATGCAGGGCTTGATCTCACTACCCTGAGATCAGAACTGAGCTGAAACCAAGAGTCGGATGCTTAACCGACTGCACAACCCAGGCCCTCTGAGATCAGAAGATGGCAACACCCTTATCCAAAGTCATAGACATTTTGATTTTCCAGTGTTAGTCCAGTACTTTTTTAGAATTCAGAATAGTTTGTAGGATTTGGAGTAAGAGCATTGTATTATTATTACACATAGCTCATGGTGTTAAAGATTCCTATGAACTTCTCTCTGACTTGGAACTGATTCAGGATTTGGTTTTAATCTTTTGGGGGGATTATGCGACTTTTTTTTTTTTTAATTTTATTTATTTATTAGAATGAGAGACCACAAGTTTGGGGGGGAAGGGCAGGGAGAGGAGGAGAAGCAGATTCCCTACCAGGCAGGGAGCCCATCATAGGGCTCAATCCCAGGACCCTGATGTCATGACCTGAGCCAAAGGCACTTAACCAGACTGAACCACCCGGGTGCCCCGGGTTATGTGACATTTTAAATACTTTATATAGTAGTACCATTTCAGAAAATTCTGTGTCTGTTTCCTCATAGGTATGAGGCATGCCATTTATGACAAGCTGGACGATGATGGTTTGATAGCTCCTGGAGTCCGTGTATCAGGAGATGATGTTATTATAGGCAAAACAGTCACCTTGCCTGAAAATGAAGATGAATTAGAGGGCACTAATAGACGCTATACCAAGAGAGACTGTAGCACGTTTCTTAGAACTAGTGAGACTGGCATTGTGGATCAGGTTATGGTAACTCTCAACCAGGAAGGATATAAATTTTGTAAAATAAGGGTGAGTATAGCTTTTTCATACTGCTTTTTATAAAAAGTAAACCAGTTTGACTTAACTAACCTATTTTTGTATGAATTCAGGTCCGCTCTGTTAGAATTCCACAGATCGGAGACAAATTTGCTAGTCGACATGGTCAAAAGGGTACTTGTGGTATTCAGTACAGACAAGAGGTAGGTGTCTCTTATTTCCCTCACCCTAACGCACAGTTTAACATTTTACAGAATCAAAATTTGCTTTAACTTAAAAGTGCAAAGGTGATAGAGGCTTGACTTTTTAATTTTGAGTAAGTAAATGAATAGAGCATGTTGAACAGAATTGAGGACATAGGAAACTTCAGAAAGGGGAGGATCCATTTCAGTTTCATAGTGAAGAGAGTTACTTACGTTTGTCTCCTCTAAAAAATTTCTTCCTAGGACATGCCTTTTACCTGTGAGGGTATCACCCCTGATATCATCATAAATCCCCATGCCATTCCCTCTCGCATGACTATTGGTCACTTGATTGAATGTCTTCAAGGGAAGGTAAGAAATATTCTTTAAAAATATATGTTCCAAACTGATGTTTCTTCCAAAATGATGATAGGTGATTCTCTCATATTTGAGTCAGGGTTCTTTTTTGGAAAAAAGATTGTATGATACTTACTTTCCTGCTTTTATTTATTCATATATTTTATAAAGATTTATTTATTTATTCATGAAAGACATAGAGAGAGGCAGAGACATAGGCAGAGGGAGAAAGAAACAGGCTCCCCACAGGGAGCCTGTTGCGGGACTCCATCCAGGATCCCAGGATCATGCCCTGAGCCTAACGCGGACACTCAACTGCTGGGCCACCCAGGCGTCCCACTTTCCTGCTTTTAAATTTTTTTTTTTCTTTTTCCTGCTTTTAATTTGTAAGTTGGTTATGATTGTGTATTTCTTCCCCCAGCAAAAATTTGTGAGGTTTTGGCTAAGTCATAATTTTTATTAAATTTACTATATCCGACCTCTACATATATCTATTATTATCTTTTGACTGGTTCTTTTCTGTAGATGAGGAGTTAATTCATTGGTGGTTAGTTCAGTGTGAACTTAATAATTGTATAGCTGTATTATTAGCTATATTAGTGCATCTTTCAGTAGGTTTTCCATTTTTAAGTATCTTGTTCCGGTAGAATGGATATAGCCTAACACATAGGTGACTTGGTTTGAGGGCATTAAAATGTCACTTTCTTTGAGCCATAGGAAACAGTTGGGAGTCTCATTCTTTTTGTATCTGGTTTCATGGATAGCTTCCCTTTTTGAAGGCTTATAATTGAGTTTAATTTTTTTTTAAAGATTTTTTATTTATTAGAGACACACAGAGACGGAGGGAGAGAGAGAGAGAAAGAAATAGGCAGAGGGAGAAGCAGGCTCCATGCAGGGAGCCTGACGTGGGACTCGATCCCGGGTCTCCAGGATCATGCCCTGGGCGGAAAGTGGCTCTAAACCGCTAAACCACCGGGGCTGCCCAAGTTTAATTTTTTTCAGTAAATTAGTTTGTTATAAATATTTCGTTTAAGATATTAATAAAATTAAACATAATATTACAGGTTTCCATAACATAGATTCTTAAATTCAAAATCTTCCCTGTATAGAAAGGATTTTTTAACTGAATATATTTTTATTGATAAAGACTTCTAAGGGAATACAGAAGGACCCAGCTTTTAAAGACTACTTTTTTTAAAAAAAAAAGGTATCAGCTAACAAGGGTGAAATTGGTGATGCCACTCCATTTAATGATGCTGTTAACGTGCAGAAGATTTCTAATCTGTTATCTGATTATGGCTACCATCTCAGAGGAAATGAGGTATGTTTGCTCTTACATTAGTAGTTATATCCTTTGTCGTATATGTCGTTTCATTTTTAAAAAATCAATTCTTACTGAAGTATGACAATGCTTTAAATATGTGCACAAATCATAAATGTATAGCTTGATGAACACATCTGTGTGACTGGCATCCAGATCTCAAAAATTAGAACTCTTTTAGGCCTGGATGCCCCCTCATGTATCCTTCCATTTACTACTCCCATCCGAGCCCCAAGGTAAACATTCTCTCTCTTTGTCGGCTTTCAGTTTTCATATAAATGAAATCATATGGTCTATGCATGTATTTTTAATATTTTTAAGTCTGTACTTCAAAATCTGTTTCAGGTCCTGTACAATGGTTTCACTGGTCGAAAAATCACGTCACAGATTTTTATTGGTCCCACATATTACCAGCGTTTGAAGCATATGGTGGATGATAAGATTCATTCTCGTGCCAGGGGACCTATTCAGATCCTTAATAGACAGCCCATGGAGGGTAGATCTCGGTAAGAGAGCTGCATCACCATCATTGTTATTATTAATTAACCTTTTTTAATGAAGAATGTCAAACACATACCAAAATAGAGGTAATGGTATAATGAAACCCCCCATGTGCCTCTCACTCCACATCAGGTAATTATCAGTGGCCAGACTTACTGCATTTATCTCCCTACTCCCACCAGCTCCTGATTGCTTTTAAGCAAAGCCTAGACATCGTTTTCATCTGTGAATATATTTCAGGATATATTTATGAGAGTGGTTCTCAAATTTCTTGGTTCCAGGACCCTAAAGAGTTTTTGAGTTGTTTCTATTGATGTTAATCATGGTAGAAGTTAAAATTAAGACTTAAAATGTTAATTTAGTAAAAAATAACACTAATAAGGGGGCCCTTGAGTGGCTTACTCATTTGAGCATCTAACTCTTGATTTCAGCTCAGGACATCATCTCAGGGTCCTGGGATCGAGCCTTGCATTGGGCTCTGCACTTAGTGGAGAGTCTGCTTGGGGATTCTCTCTGCCCCTCTCCCTGCTTGTGTGCTCTTTTTTGCTAAAATAAATCACAGAAAACATTAATAAGCCCAGCATTAACATAAATAACATTTTTTAAAAGATTTTATTTATTTACTCATGAGACACACACACACACACACACACACACACACACACAGAGGCACAGACACAGGCAGAAGCAGGCTCCATGCAGGAAGTCCGACGTGGGACCCGATCCCGGGTCTCCAGGACTACACCCTGGGCCGAAGGCAGCGCCAAACTGCTGACCACCTGGGCTGCCCATAAATAACATTTTTAATGAAAAATTTATTTTCTAAGTAAACTTAGTGAGGAGTGACATTGGTTTACCTTTTTGCAAATCTGTAAAAAATGTATTTATTTAAATTCAGTTAGCCTATATATAGTACATTAGTTTCAGATGTAGAGTTCAGTAATTCATCAGTTGCTTATAACACCCAGTGCTCATCATATCACATGCCCTCCATAATGTCCTTAAAAGGCACGTTCCCTGCTGAGCCTGGAGCTTGACATTTGGGACTTGATCCCAGGACCCTGACCTGGGCCTCGTGACCTGAGCCATAGGCAGATGCTTAACCTAGACTTGAGCCATCCAGGTACCCCTGCAAATCTTTTTAATGAGCTGGTTTACTAGAAGAGAGCAGGATTCTTGTGTCTGCTTCTGCATTCAATCCATTGCAGTATTTTTTATATTTAAGTATATGAGGAAAATCCTACCTCATATAGACATGTAGTTGGAAAAGGGAGAAATATTTTAATAACCTTTTTAGATGACTGTAGATATTCTTTTTGATGCTATGCCAAAATAACAAGTTGTAGTTTCTTAAAGGTTAGCTGTGATGTAGAATCTGAAACCATATTGTATTAAAATTCTGGCCTGTCTTGCACTTTGAATGTATCTTTTACACATGTATAATTTTGTAGCATTATAACTGGGGCTATTTGGAAAAAACTGGTTCATGTTGATGTGTTTCATTTATTTAAAAAATTCACATTTGTAGTGTCTTCACCAATGTTATCAGAAATCTTTTATTGAGAAGCTCTCAAGGCCAGTGTTAGAGGTTTTCTAAAATTTTTTATTTTTGATTGAAAGCTCAAATTTTAATCATTTTCAACAAATACTTAGAAGTTTTCCTCAAAGTGAAAGGATTACTATGTTCATTTAAAAAAAAAAATGATGTCTGCCCAATACCCAGGTCTGAGTTCAGATTCACATAGTTGGTGTTCTTCGTGTTGGTAAATTAACAAAATTGGTGTCAGCGATTTTTTCAAGATACTCCATGAGAAAAGGAAATTATTTCAGAATCATGCAAGTGTTTTTCTTTAAGACAAGCATCCTTAGTATAGAACAGAAGTACTTTAGAACTGTTTTGTCATAGAATATTAAGAAAAACGTGTACTCAAGAATCAAGGTTTAATAAAACTATTTTTACAGTTTTATTAATGACATTCTTTTTAAGTAGGCTCCACACCCAGGGCAGAACCCAACACAGGGCTTGAACTCTTGATCCCAAGATCAAGAGCCAGATGCTTATCGGACTGAGCCACCCAGGCTTTTATTATTAATGACATTCTTAAGTGAAACTGGCTTTTCCCTCTTCCCTTCACAGTGGAGAATATGACTGCTAGTAAGTTTGGTTCCACTGCCTTGTGTCCTGTAGTTTATTTTGCAACCATCTCGGTGCACATGTCAATACAGTGAAAGAAGTAAAAATGTGTTATATTATTACCAAAATAGTTTCCACCCTTACTGGGTCCACAGATTACACTCAGAAAACTTCTTTAAAGTATTAGAACATTACAAAAAGCCCACCAAAACACCTAATCACACTATAGTTGACTCTTGAGTACAGGTTTTAACTGTGCAGGTGTACTTGTGCACGATTTTTTTTTATATGGTACTGTAAATGTATTTTCTCAATTCTTAACACTTTTTTCCTCTAGCTTTAAGAATATAGTATAGAAAAAAAATAATATAGTATAGAATACATATGTACAGTATGTGTTAACTGACTAGTATTGGTAAGGCTTCCAGTCAGCAGTAGGCTATTAGGATTTTTGGGGGATCAGATGTTTACACATATTTTTGACTGCAGGAGGGGGTTAGGAATCAGAGCCCCTTACACTTTGTTCAGGGTGAGCTGTACCTTGATATTACTAAGTATCCAATGTTCAAATTTTCCTGATTGGATAATTTTTAAGGAGGTTTGTTTTCAATTAGGATATAGATACATCTGTGCTTTGCAGTTGGAGTTGTTTTTGTTTTTTAAATCTATAGGTTGCCTTCTACCTTTCCTTTCCCTTGCAGTGTTTATGTGTTGAAGAAACTGGATTGTTAGCCCTGGAAGCTTTCTCACACTCTGGATTTTGCCGGTTGCATTCTGGGGCTATATATTCCTATTTTTCTTGTAAATAGCTAATTAGATCTTGAGCTTTGATGAAATGAAGAATTGCACTCTTTTGCAGTAATGTCATAGGCAGTATTGTATATTTCCAGTATCTGGTTGTGTCTTACAGTTTCAGCAGCCATTAATGATCATTACTTGATGTCCCTGTTTATACTTCTGTATAGAGAGAAACTTTGTTTCCTCAACTGATTAACCTTGTGACATAGTTCATTTAGGCAAGATAAATGCTTGATTCTTTCTTGGTTTATCATTCTCCAAAGTTGATGATTTGGTTTTTGGTAATATCATTAAGAAATCATTGGTTTTATGAATTTTATGTATTGAGACTATTAAATGGATGCTGTAACCATCCACTTTTTGGCCTTTTGAAACCCGTGATTATTCACCTGTTCTTTCCATTACTTTTACCAGTGTACATTTATCAGTGTAGGCTTGATTGCCTGGGAGACTCATTCATGGAGAAGCTGCTTTATTGGTATAAAATAATCTGTTCTTTGTTCTTAACAGTGATGGTGGTCTACGTTTTGGAGAAATGGAACGAGATTGTCAGATTGCCCATGGAGCAGCCCAGTTTTTAAGGGAAAGATTGTTTGAGGCATCAGATCCATATCAGGTTCATGTTTGCAATCTTTGTGGTATAATGGCGATTGCTAACACGAGGACCCATACATATGAATGCCGAGGCTGCCGCAATAAAACCCAGGTGTGTAGACCTTATTGGCAGTTGATACTTGTTTAGGATAGAACTATGTTGGTTTAATCATGCAGGCAGTTTCAGTGTGGTGGAACCGATTGGCATTTTCACAATTTTGATTAACACCTGTATAAGATTCTTAGTTTTAAATGAGGAAAAAGATAATTTGATTTTGCTAAAAACCAGTTGTAGTGGGGTAATGTCTCATCTTTTGGAAATAAGGATGTGTACAAGGAATTTTAAACATTTTAAATTAAGGAGTTAAAAAAAGATGAATATAAATTATGTCTGGCTAGAAGGCTGAAATACCAAAGCCTCTCAGGAGAAAGAACCACCACAAGCCTACGTAGCAAATAAGGGATGAATGTTATCAGCCCTTATTTATCACCTACAGTACCAAGACCTCATACCTTTTTCTGGGGTAGGGGAGTGGGGTCATTTCAAATACAGTTTTGCTAAGTACCTTTTTCTTCTCCCTCCAGATTTCTTTGGTGCGAATGCCTTATGCGTGCAAGCTGTTGTTTCAGGAACTTATGTCTATGAGTATTGCACCTCGAATGATGAGTGTTTAGTTCTTTTAAAAACCTCAAGATACTTGTAAATATTTTTGTTTCTTCAGTATGTTAAAAAAAAAAACACAGTGTACTGCATCGTGAGAGAAAGCATTTTATTGATTTTAATTACATGCATGCTTTTCTTCTGTAAATAGACAATAAATTTTTGTAGATAGTCTTGATGTGTTATCTTTATTTTGGATTTCCTTTATGTAAAACCAGTGAATATATAACTAAGCGTTAGTGGACTGGATGAAAAGAAACTGGTTATTAGGCAAGAACAGAGGCTGTAGTTACCAGGACTACTTTTAGTGATGCAGATTAATACATTCTGCAGTTTATAGGTCAGCACCTTCACCTGTTTAAAAAAAGAAAAAGATGAAAATTAAAGAAATAATAAATGATAAAGGATATGTGAGTAACTGTACAAACGATAGGGGGACGCCTGGGCGGCTCAGTGGCTGAGCACCTGCCTCTGGCTCAGGGCGTGATCCCGGGGTCCCAGGATGGAGTCTCACATCAGGCTCCCTGCAGGGAGCCTGCTTCTCCCTCTGCCTATGTCTCTGCCTCTCATGAATAAATTAAAATATCTAAAACAACACATGATAGGGTGAAACACTCTTTGGAATTTGACCTATGTGATTTTGTTGTTCTGGTCTACGAATGAGAGATGGACCTAATTATAGAAGTGGAAGAGTTCATTTCACAAGCCAGTTGAGATCCAGAGACGCGAAGGAACTGTCCTCTGTCATCAAGCTTTCTCTCAGAATTCCAAGTGGAGGATAATTAGTGGCAGAGCTAAGACGGAAACATGACTGTCAGCTACTGCTGTTTCACATCACCTGGCTGTCCACATCTTGGCTAAGGAGAATCTGACCAAGCACATATTTACTTGATACTTCCTCCTCCTGAGCGATCTGCGCAGTAGGATGTTTTGACAGATGCTGATAATAAATTTTGTTATTTTTGGTTTAAGAGAAGCCAGTTCGGACATCAGTCTAAGACCAGTATATAAATGTAAAGTAGCAGTGTTCTGATGCTGCCAGGATAGGTGCTTGAGAGGCAGCTTTTTGATGGCGAGGCAGAGTAGAGTTGGGTACTTGCCAGTATACTGTCCCTTCTGGCTTTCTCTTATAAAAGCTCAAAGTGAAGGACCGGAATTGCTCACAATCATTTACTTTAAAGTGGAAATTTAATGTAATGGTTGCAACACCAAGGAAGGACTGCCATGTGGATAGAAAGTTGTGGTAAATATAAGCCATTCCATTGAAGTTTTGAGTTTTACATGTGAGATAAGATGAAAGCATCTAAGTCTTAACAGCGTTCCATCAACCGTCCAGATGTTCTCCTAGAGCCATGTGCTCCACATGTTGATGGCATGTCTTTGTGGCTAACAACTTCAGTAAGAGCTACGTCTAAATTTCATCCTTGGTTCTGTTTCATCCTTGTCTCTATGAGACAAAAGCACTAATCCTTATATGGTTGTGAGATTCATTACCTACCTTTTTTCACTGGTATTTCATGTAAGGCATCAACCACTGTGATTTTTGCTGATGCTGAAGCCTGTCCTTGGGAATTGGATGCATGGCACTCGTATTCTCCCGCATCTTCCTTACTGAGAGGAGATACCTATGAAAGAAAAAGGATCGTTAGCTCCTCTATGGCAGTCCTCTCTTTCCCAGTGGCTCCAGTTAGGTCATTATTTCTTAGGCTGAATAGGGGATTCCTAGCAGAGGTACTGCCAGAAACAGTGCAGATACTGTGCTGGAAGAGTGAGGCAGCTGTCCTTCTGTTCTGCCAGGAGCACTGACGCTCTGAGGAAACACCACTGACAGCTGACCACAATGTATAGGTGGAGAACTGGGGACATGTGCCGTACCAGCTTGAGGAAGACTGATAGTGGATATAAGTACAATTTAGGAGCATCAGAGGTCAAATAAAAATAACCATTAAGAATTGATTAAAATAATGGTCGGGCCACTTAGTTCCCCATGAGGATTTTGCTTTGAATTTCTTTTTTTTTAAAGTAAGCTTCCAGGCTCAGCATGGGGCTTGACTGAGCTCACAACTCAGATCAAGAGTCACATGCTCTACTGACTGTGCCAGCCAGGTACCCATTCTTTGAATTCTTAAGAGAAAATATTCTCATTTATTTGTTGGTTGTTTCCAAAACATTGAACCAATCTCAGCTCTTTAAGTTCCCTCTGAAAGAGGAGTAGCAGTTTCCTGGTAGGCTTGTTCCAAAGAGTGTGTGGTGTGGCAGGGCAAATACTTGCAGCCTGGCAGGACATCTGGCACTTTTGCCAGGCTTGCTGTGTCTAATCCTAGGAATGAAATCCTTGGCAGCTCTTGGTACTCACCAGCACCCAACCAGTGACTTCATGCTTTTCTGGGCCACCCCGGGTCTGAATAGCCAGGTTGTCCCGGTCACCAGGCAAGAGTTCTGTCCTTTGAACTCCATAGTTACCCCTTTTTACCTGCAAAAACAAAAGCAAATAGTCTTAAGTTTTCTTGTACTGAAAAATCAACTTGGAAGCAGCCACATTTTTAGAATTGTGTGGGGTATGCGTCAGACTTTCTAACTGGATTAAACCCAGCAATTTCCCTGTTACTCTTTCCTGAATACTTAACCATAGATCTTTTATTTCTTCCTGTCAATTTCCCTCTAAGTTTATATATTTTAAACTAATTATTTTTCTGCATGCTTGGGGAAGGCACACCATCATACTTTGCTGCCACTGACTACCATCATTCACTCATGCCCTCATAAATTCTGTTTTTTGCTGAGCTTTTTCTTGCTTGCCATGCCGTGTTTGACAAACTGTCACCAAGTGCTAGATTTGATTCTTGGGACCTTGAGTAGGAGGCCATGCTCTGCAACCACTTCAGTAATAGAAAACAGTAGGTTGAGTCCAAAACCAGTACCATTCTTTTTGTTCAGAGGGCTAAGAGTTCATTCTAATGATTTACTAAAGAACTGAGAGCAAAAAAATGCCTGTCAAATACACACTGCTGGCACTGTTCTCTTATGACAAAAGCTGCTTGCTGCCCACCCCTGAGCGTCATGATGGAAACAGGGATGGGTTAAGACGTTCCATCTCCTTGGTTTGAGGGTAATAGTGAACTCTGTCCTAATTTCCCCCTCATGACCTGTGTTCATATTATAAACTGGAAAATACGCAAAAGCATATGGAAAAATAAAATATACTTGTAACCCTTATGTACATACACATTTAGTATAAATTTCTAAAAGTGGAATTGTTGAGTCAGGGCACAAATATTTTAAGGCTTGTGATAAGGATGAGCTTTAAAAAAAAGCGATACAGGAAGCAATGTTTTGTTTATTCCATCTCAGGCCACCTGTAAGAGATAGTTGATGTTTAACTGATAAGTAACTTCTAATTAGAAAAAAGGACTTGGAATCTCACAAGTAGTTTTCATTTTATTATTGAGCAGATTCTGAGTCACAAAAAACCAGGTGACATACTGTATGGACACTATACATTAGTGTTGCATCTCCCTGTGTGTCCCACTCCTTCTACACGTCAGTAAGCTTGTCTCAACTTCAAGTCTACTCATTTTCTGTGGCATAACACCAGGGCTGGGCTCTGAAAACCATGAGGGACCTAGGCCAACTCCTCTACTTTATAAAAAAATATCTAGCATTATTGATTTGGAATGCCTGGATTTTGCTTGCTTGCTTAGCGCCCCCTACCCCCCAGGGTTTCCCCCTATTGTGACCATTGGAGAAAGCCAGGTTAGTGCTTTTCACATGGAAGAGCTATCAAGACAAAACAGATAAACTCCATAGGCATCTTTTTTCCTCCCGTTTACCAAGTAGCTGGCAAAAACCGTTCATGCTAGTGCAGATTTTGAAATATTTGAAAATGGTTATAACCATGGTGTGAGTATTGATTCAATGGCCAAAGTAATGTATCTCTGGTCTTTAGTGAATTTCAGAATTCTTCTAGAGCTCTGTGTGTGACCAGAGCAGAAAAACTCTATTCCATGGAAAATAATCTCAGCAACTGCTGGTCCTCAGGTTACGTCACTCTTAGGAGCATTCTGCGCCAGTAAACCTGGTCTACTGTGTGCAGAGAAACTGCTCTCAAGTTGGGATTGGAAAGCAAATCTTTATATGTAACAGAACTCATATTCTAATACATTGTAAAAAGCTACTCACCACATAGAAAACATGTAGAAATGTCAAGAATTATTACATGGTACATTTTTATATGGCACATTTCCTTTGCTCCCTCATGTGAGGGGAGTTTGCCAATCAATGTGTTTTATAGTTTGAAAAAAAAAAAAAGAAAAGGATGCTGACAGAAAAGTGGCTTCTAAGACAATTTGACAGATGTGCAATGGGCTGGACGTGCTTCAGAGTTTGAACCTTAGAAATTTAGGCAAAAAAAAACTGCCTAGCAGTCACTGCTCACCATAAGGGGTCAACTAGGAGAATCAGAGGGAGACCCAGGAAGTCATTTCAGCTCTGCTTGTATTTTAGCTGCAACATCTTCCTGAATCCTGCTATTGCAAATAAGCAATTATTGAAAAGTGCCCGTGGTTACAAAGCAGGATGAGTTAGTCTGATTCTTACAGGTTAATACATTTCAAGGGTTCACTGAATTTCAGGGAACAATTAGAGGATTTTTATGCAGTATAGAACATACTTGCTGTACCTTTTTGATGAAGTTTCAGAAGAGGTTTATGATGAAATAAATACATGTCTGTTGAAACTTGCATATCCCCGGCCACTATAACCCACTAAAAACAAAATAATTGTCTAGGAAAGATACCAATCAAAACTACAATGAGATATCACCTCATACCTGTCAGAATGGCTAAAATCAACAACACAAGAAACAGGTGTTGGCATGGATGTGGAGAAAATGGAACCCTCATGCACTGCTGGTAGGAATGCAGACTGGTGCACCCACCGTGGAAAGAAAGCAGTATGGAGGCTAATCAAAAAGTTAAAAATAGAACTACCCTATTATCCAGGAATTGCACTATTATTTACCCCAAAGATACAGAAACACTAACTCAAGGGGATACATGCATCCCTATGTTTATAGCATTATTTACTATAGCCAAATTATAGAAGCAACTCAAGTGTCCACTGAAATGTATATATACATATATACACACACATACACACAATGGAATATTATTCAGTCATAAAAAGTGAAATCTTGCCATTTACAATGACATGGATGGAGCTAGAGGGTATTATGCTAAGTGAAATCAGTCAGAGAAAGACAAATACTAAATGATTTCACTTGTATGTGGAATTTAAGAAACCAAAGAAGCAAAGGGAAAAAAAAAATCAAGAAATAGACTTTTTTTTTTTTTTTAAAGTAGGCTCCATGCTGGGCATGGAATCCAACACATGGCTTGAACTCATGACCTTGAGATCAAAACCTGAGCTGCAATCAAGCGTCGGATGCTTAACCCACTGAGCCACCCAGGTGCCCTTACAGACAGACCCCTACCTCTAGAGAACAAACTGCTGGTTGCCAGAGGGGAGGTGGAGAGGGGAACAGGTGAAATAGGTGAGGGGGCTTAAGGAGTGCACTTGTGAGGAGTACCAGGTGATGTATGGAATTGATAAAAAATCACTATATCGCACACTTGAAACTAATATAACACTATGTTAACTATACTGGAATTAAAATAAAATTAGGGGCTCTTGGGTGGCTCATTCGCTTACGCATCTGACTTCAGCTCAGCTCATGATCTCAGGGTCCTAGGATTGAGCCCAGCTTGGGCTCCCTGCACAAGGGAGAAGGGTCTGCTTGTCCTCCTGCACCCACCCCCACACTTGTGTGCTCTCTCTCTCTCAAATAAAGAAAATCTTAAAAAATTTAAAATAAAAGACTGCTGAACCCCAAAGAAAATTTACAATGTGATAAAATGTATCCTCAACGTAGTCAAAGAAATTAAAGCAATAACAAAAGGATATTTTTAGCCATCATTAACAAAAATTAAAAAGTTGGGCAATATTCAGTGCTGGTGAGGATGCAGGGAAATGGCACCCCTACACTACTGGGGAGGGTGTGAACCGCTACATTCTATTTAGAAAGTAATCTGACAATGTCTATTAAAACAAAATCTTCTGACCTACCTAGTCATGGATCTTTTTTTTGGGGGGGGGGGGGAGTCCATCTTCTAAGGGAAAAAAATAAAAGCACTTGCATATAGGATATGTATATACTCATATTATTTAAGGTGGTCAAAAATTAGAAACAACAGAAACAATACAGGAATTGTTTAATAATTATGGTGCACTCTCATACTAGGAATATCATGTAGTTACCGAGAAGCAGACCTGGAGGGATGCCCAAGAAATTAATTGAGAAAAGCCAATATCACAGTAACATGCTCCTCCCTATGCCTGCCACATACTGGGAATATGTGCCGGTGTCTGGACACAAATAAGGGTCTAGAAAGAAAAACCAGGGCAGTTCACTTGGTTATTTTAGGGAGTGGAAGACGGTGGGAGATTTTGAACTTTTTTTTTTTTTTTTTTTTACGTCTTTGGAGAGTCTCTCCTAATATTACTATCATAACTTTTTAAATTTATTTTTAAAAAATTTTTTAACTATTTATTTGAGAGCGAGCGAGAGCACAGAAGTAGAGGGAGAAGCAGACTCCCCACTGCACAGGGAGCCTGACACGGGGCTCGATCCCAGAACCCTGAGATCATGACCTGAGCCAAAGACAGATGCTTAACCAACTGGGCACCACCCAGGTGCCCCATCACTATTTTTTTTTCCTATCACTATTTTTAATTAAAGAACTATTCTTGGGGGTCACGAAATCCCAAATCTGCAGAAATGTTCAGGCAGGAAAAGAACAAAGAGCTTCGGTCTCAGAAACTACAAGCATTTGGAAGGAATTCTAGGTGTTTTATCTTCTCCATAAGCATCATCTCTGACCTGCCTGGGTTAAGGCTCACTCAGGCCTTAACCTGAGTTAAGGCCTAAAATATGGCTATTTCAGTTCATTTCTCCATCTCAAAATACTGCTCCTGGAATTTTTCTAGGCTGGGGGTTTGCTGGAGAAGTATGGGCCTCGTCAACATCACACAGTAACTACAGGCCACAGAGTACAGACCACAAGAGGCACCACCGTAGCCTTCAGTGTCTGAGGGAGAAGGCTCGTTCCGCACGCTCTGCGGCTGCTGGGAGTTTTTTATTTTTTTTTTTATAATTTTTTAAATTTTTATTTATTTATGATAGTCACACAGAGAGAGAGAGAAAGGCAGAGACACAGGCAGAGGGAGAAGCAGGCTCCATGCACCGGGAGCCCGACGTGGGATTCGATCCCAGGTCTCCAGGATCGCGCCCTGGGCCAAAGGCAGGCACCAAACCGCTGCGCCACCCAGGGATCCCTGTTTTTTTGTTTTAAGATTTTATTTATTTATTCATGAGAGACACAGAGAGAGAGGCAGAGACACAGGCAGAGGGAGAAGCAGGCTCCATGCAGGGAGCCCGATGTGGGACTTGATCCCGCGTCTCCAGGATCAGGCCCTGGGCCGAAGGCGGCGCTACCGCTGGGCCACCCGGGCTGCCCACTGGGAGTTAGTTCTTGAGCAAGGAAGACAAGCTGCCTTCTTGAGCTTCAAGCTTGACACTTGAGATTCTAACATCCCTTTATAATCCGAAAGCAATTCTGGGCTTAAATTGAATTTGAACGTGACCTTTTTCTGGTTTGTATTCTTAACAGTTTGGTTACAGGGAAAGTGGGGAGAAAACAAATGGCTTGTTTAATTATTTAGGTCGGTGACATGGCCTGTAGTGACAAATACATTTTGCGTTGGAAATTTGCGTTTTTGGGATCCCTGGGTGGCTCAGCGGTTTAGCGCCTGCCTTTGGCCCAGGGCGTGATCCTGGGGTCCCGGGATCGAATCCCACGTCGGGCTCCCGGTGCATGGAGCCTGCTTCTCCCTCTGCCTATGTCTCTGCCTCTCTCTCTCTCTGTGTGACTATCATAAATAAATTAAAAATAAATAAATAAATAAAATCTTTAAAAAAAAAGAAATTTGCGTTTTTGAAATATGCAAAATTTACTGTGAAATTTCACTGTCCCTTTTTTTTTTTAAAGATTTTATTTATTTATTCATGAGAGGCACAGATAGAGGCAGAGACACAGGCAGAGGGAGAAGCAGGCCCCACGCAGGGAGCCCAATGCGGGCCTCGGGCCTCAATCCCGGGACCCCAGGATCGCATCCTGGGCCAATGTCAGGCACTAAACCGCTGAGCCACCAGGGATCCCCTTCACTGCCCTCTTTAACAGAAGTTACAGCTGTAGAGGTTGGTCGCAACATTGCTGGTGGTGTCTCTGCCCCTCTACCCCCATTTTTTGGAATCCCCCTGACCTCACTCCCAACAGATGGCCCCATGAGGATGATGCAGCCCGCTGGCCAGAGGGGGGAGGCCAGAGGGTGGCAGGTGGTCCCACCCGAGTCAGCGTCCTTCTAGGGGACAATGCAGCAGGGACAGGGGAAGCCCTTTCTTTCCTCTGGAGTCTTCAAGGGGTGATCATAACGTGCGTCTGGAGCTGCCAATGACAATGCTGCCGACCATGTGGGGCTTTTTGAGTAGAAGGAAAAAATGAGACCCACACGTGGAGATCAAAGTCCAGACCCGAGTCCTGACCACATTGCGCACCTGGATCTAGGCGCCCCAGAGGCAGGAGTCGCCACTCCCCACTCTCCCTTTTTCTTGCTCAGGGTAGTTTGAAGGGAGGTTCTTACAACCTGCAACATCCAGATTCTGACCATGGGAGCCAAGATCCCCCCAGAATTCCAGAAGTGGATCCTCTGGTCAGATACCCGCAAACAAAATAATCGAGAGACCATCTCAGAGCTCGCTGGAGAAGTGAACCAGCCCAGAAAGGGGTACCTGGTTACGCCTTTCTCCTTAAACTCTATTTCCTTATTGTTAGCACAAGTTTGATGGTATTTACTCCACTGCATTGTTGGGAGGCTTCACCCAGTCAACATGCAGAAAAAAAGGGGGTTCCTGGGTTGCTCAGTGGTTGAGTGTCTGCCTTTGGCTCAGGTCGTGATCCCAGGGTCCTGGAATCGAGTCCCCACAACAGGCTTCCTGCAGGGAGCCTGCTTCTCCCTCTGCCTCTCTCTGTCTCTCATGAATAAATAAATACAATCTTTAATAAACAAATAAAACCTTGAAAATGCACAAAAAGGGAAATAATGTAAAATCATAGAGTATAACCATGAAGTACTATTTGATCTGGGAAATGAGTGTTTTCCCTTCTACAGACATGCTGGGAATACGTTATCCTTCAAATGTGATGACAATTACACAAGATAATACCACTTGAGGAGAAATATTTCCAGGAACAGTAGCTGACACCAACAGCGTTAACTCTGATAACAAGCCAAGTGATTTTACCTGCGTTCCTTTATGGACTCTACAAAAACTATATGGCACCTTCATCATACAGAGGAGGAGATGGAGGTTTAGAGCACTGCTTCTTACTTTAGGCGATTTTTTCCCCCCAGGAGACATTTGGCAACGTCCTGACACACTTTTGACTGTCCCCAGCTGGAGGGGGCAGGTGCTACTGGCGTCCAGCTGGTGGAGGCCAGGGATGACGCTAAGCATCTTAACAATGCACAGCACAGCCCCCACATCAAAGAATTATCTGCTTCAAAATATATTTTTTTAAGATTTTATCTATTTATTCATGAGAGACACACACACACAGGGAGAGGCAGAGACCCAGGCAGAGGGGGAAGCAGGCTCCATGCAGGGAGCCCGACGTGGGACTCGATCCTGGGACTCCAGCATCACACCCTGGGCCAAAGGCAGGCGTTAAACCGCTGAGCCCCCCAGGGATCCCTGCTTCAAAATGTTAATAGTGCTCAGGGGAAGAAACCTGGGGGCAGGGGGGCCTTAGAACCCTCGTGACCTGGTCACTCACACCTTTAACCATGATGCTGCTATGCTGTACCATCTCTGGTGAGGACACACACATGCTCACACTCACACGCGCACACACTCACAGGCTGGGTTTGGGTGTTCAGCGTTATAGTTTTCCAGTTCCTAAGACTCCAGCTCAGGCCCTGATAACAAAAGCAGAGCGGAGACCATTCTGGAGGTCAGTAAAATCGGTCTGTGGATCCAGGGGAAGTGTCTGGAAGGTCACCACAAGGCTTCACCTCTGAGGAGCGGCAGGGAATAGGAGAGGCTAAAGGTCTGGGTTCCTGCCGTCCCTGCACGGTGAGAGGGGAGCTCGGCAGCCTCGGAGGCCTTCCTGAAATCTGGGCCACTGACCTTGTTCCAGATGAGGACAGGGGTTGGGATTCCGATGACCTCACAGCTCAAGTACACCTGGGCGCCAGTGACATTCCAGATGTCCTTGGGGGGTGTCACAATGGAAGGACCTACAAGAGAGAACACAAAGCCAAACACATCTTTTTAAACCGTCTTTTTCTCACGTTAGTCAGCATTCTAGGAAGTAAATACTTGACTCTGTTTAGGAGGCTGTGCCCTCTGTGCATTACCTAAAGTAAATTTCAAAGACCAGAGCCTGGCATCCCCCTGCCACCAGCATGATTTTGAAGCTCTGCTTTGGAAATGCACACATCTAAACAAACAGAAATCATTCGGAAGAAAAATTCACTGTTGACAAAATTTTCCACTCCCTTAATTCGTGTTTAATGGTTTATTATTTTTTAAAAGATTTTATTTATTCATTCATGAGAGACACACACAGAGAGAGGCAGAGACACAGGCAGAGGGAGACGCAGGCTCCATGCAGGGAGCCCAACGTGGGACTCGATCCCGGGACTCCAGGATCACGCCCTGGGCGGACGGCAGCACTAAACCACTGAGCCACCCGGGCTGCCCATGTTTAATGGTTTAAATGCACCAGCTGGGGGACCCCTGGGTGGCGCAGCGGTTTGGCGCCTGCCTTTGGCCCAGGGCGCGATCCTGGAGACCCCGGATCGAATCCCACATCGGGCTCCCGGTGCATGGAGCCTGCTTCTCCCTCTGCCTGTGTCCCTGCCTCTCTCTCTCTCTCTCTGTGACTATCATAAATAAATAAAAATTAAAAAAAAAATAAATGCACCAGCTGTTTTGCATTATCTGGGATGTCCCAATTAATATAATAAAATTTAGTTCCAAAATGTTGAGCTTTATTTCCTTCTTGTTTACCAGGATTTTTTTTTCTTGTTTTAAGAAAACAGGGCTCAAACTCACAACCCTGAGATCAAGACCTGAGCTGAGATCAAGAGTCAGTGCTTAATCATCTGAGCCACCCAGGCGCCCCCCAGTCTTTGTGTTTTTAAATGGTTGGTGTGTGTGTGTGTGTGTGTGTGTGTGTGTGTGTGTGTTTGTGGATATTTCATGATGCAAAAATTGTAAGTCACAATTCAGTGTCCATAAATTAAGTTTTTTACTGGAACACAGTCATGCCTCGAGTCTGGCAATTGTGGCCCGGGGCTGTATGGCCTGAAACAGCCAATTTTCAAATTGGCCCCTTAAGGAAGAAGTGCTGATACCTTCTCTCATCAGCCTACCAATGCCTAAAGATGTCACAGGAAAGCCGCAGGGCTCCACACGACCTTCCTCTACACGTTACCTGGAGCTGGTGCAGGTAAACCCACCTGCTGGTCCAGCTCTGAACTGTAACACTTCTGAAACCAATAGGTACTGAGAGGGCTATGCTCACTGCTTCTTGGGTGTGGGGGGGTGGGGGGTGCAGCTCCCCAGCATCTGCTGTAGAAGAGGCCCACACACCTGCTTCTTAGTGGGTTGTATTTAATATTTTGCTTCTGCTAATTCTGAATGGCAGGTCTGAAGCACAGGGGCCTTCAGGGAGATTAGGGACAGTCCCCAGAAGAGGGAGGGAGGTCGAGCTGGAGCCTACCTCCCCGCCCCCCCACGCCCCCTCTTCCTGGTAGGACAGCCCACCACTCCAGAACCAAACCTGGCCCATCCTCAATCCTCAATGCCGTTTCTTGAACGAATGAGTTAATCATTCCCTCTGAATTTCAGCTCTCCACTGCCTCGAGTCTTCTGCCAAATAAAATGTCTAACTGTAAGGGTCATCTTGCGTCAGTGTCCTGGGAAAGGGACAACTTCCCCTTTAGGCCTGGAAAATTTTCTGGCATAATCAGCATTCAAAGGACACAAAATCTCCCCTTTTGCAACAGGCTATTTCCAGCACACTAGTAATTTTTTGAAATAGAAAGGAAATAACTCCAGCATATAAGATTTTTTCCCACTCATCTAAAGTATTAGTTGCTGATTTTTTTTTCTAATCCCTCGGGGTATTTTTATTTTTTCCCCTTTGTAAGAATGTGCAAAACAATCAAAGTTCTGAAAGCTCTAAATATATTTCGTGCTTCCTTCCCTCTAAACCATAGGTCTGAGGAGGAAACGTCTATCTTGGCCAGGGGTCTTGGCTTTTCAGTTGCAGATGAGGAGATGCGGTGAGCAAGGCCAGGCTGTGTTTGTGTGTGTTTCTGGCTCTGTCTCCGGTGCTTCCTAGTCTGACTGAAGCAACGGGGGACCCCGCAAAGGCCTGGGCCGGGCCTGACCCCACCCCAGCCTTCCTCCAGGGTCCTGGGACCCAGGGGCTGAGCTGCCAGCGAACCGGATCTGGCTGGAATGTGAACTACTTTCCCTCACCTCTCTGAGGGCCTCCATGTGGCTCTGTCCTCCTTCCCACACAGACTCGTCAGGATGACCTCAAAGCTCAGGGGATCTCAAGAGATTGTTCGGAGAAGAATACCCTAGTGTTCAGGGGTGGAGGGGCTCGGGAACAAAGCTGCCTCTCATGTAGTAAAACCACACAAGGAACGTAAGATGGTTTTTTGCTGTGAGGTCTCAGTGCCTGAGCCTTAGAACCAACCACTTATTTGAACCTGCGTCCATCCACCTCCCTAGAGTCAGGAGGGGCAGCCGAGGCCCCCCTCTGTCAGGGGCGCAGGGAACAAGCCCAGCCTGATTTTCTGTTACAGGCCTTGAAGACGTGCTATGAATTCTTCCCGGGGCACTTTTAAAGCTAAAATATTCTCAGTTTTCACACAGTCCTATTTATCACACTTTTCTTTTATGATTAGTGCTTTGGAGGTGCCCTGTTTAAAGAAATGTTTGGCCTACCCCAAGGTCATAAAGATTTCCTGTTTTCTTCTATAAACTTTATGGTTTCTCCTTTCCCATTTAGGTTTGTGGCCCTCTTGAATTGATCTTTGTGCATGCTCCACGGTAGAGGTCAAAGTTCACCATGCCCCTTCCGGCCCAGGTCATCAATTGATTTGGCATCATTTGTTGAAAAGGCCATCCTTTTCCTGTAGAATCATAATGGTAAATCCACTGACCATATGTGTGGGAGTCTACTTCTGGATTCTTTATTTTGTTCCATCGGTCTATGTGCCTGTCCTTGCGCTAATAATGACTATGGTGTAATTTAGAAATGTATTAAAAGTACAGCACCGAATAGAGAGAAGATCTATTACACCCATCCCTCCCCAATCCTCTCCTTATTCCAAGAAGCATTACATTTCAGGAAGAGCAAGTATTCTTTCAAAACATCTGAAGCCAGGAATACTTTGAATGAGAGCCATTGCTAGGAAGTTCAAAATTAGGACAAATCAAGCTGTGGGTTCCTCTTTCTCTCTCCCAACCCTTGAAGTACATATTAAACCAGGGGTGAATGGGCTGAGCCACTATTTGGACCATTCTAAGAACATAAATTATCTCTACAATTCTGCTACCAGGCTTTCCCAAGAATTCTACAAGATTCCATACCATAAATTCTGTATTACCCTCTGAATCCAGTTGAGTTGATGGAGTGGAGGAGCAGAGTGGCCGTTAGGACCCATTTGCCGGAACAGCATTTACAAAAACGCGTGGCTATTTCATATGTTCCTGAACAAATGTCAGATTCAAGAACCCAAGGAAAACTTGAATACGCAATATCTACTCTCGATAGTTGCTGACCTACGGAATGACCTTTAGATTTAGATGTGGATATGCAGTCTCTTGCAAAGCAGCTCATAATATTCAAGAGATCAACCAACCTCCTACAGTAGGTGGGGGCAGGCTGGCTTCAATCTGATTTCCTGCGTTGGAAGGATCCACGGTTTCAGATTCTTCCTGTTTATGCTGTTCAGTGCTGATACCTACTGGGTCACCTACTTACTAAACTCTTGCCTGGTAGTTTGCCACTCACTGGTCAGGAAATTCCCTCAGAGTATGAAGGAGGAACGGGCAAACTTTGATGAGGGCAGGACACAGCAGCAGTACAGAAAGACGAGTGAGGATACACAGTGAGAAAGAGTAAGAAAGGGACTTAATGGTGACCCACAGGGACACCAAGTGGACAGGTTTTGTCTGGACGTGAAGGGATAGTGAAAACATTTTGGGCTAATACGGTGGCAGATCCAAAAACACTGTACTCCCCTCCCCCAACCTGAATCACCATCATCCCACATGCTCCACAGATAAGCATTCACCACCATCATCTGGAATTGTGAGTCTATCACACAGTTCAATTCCTGAAGAGTCTGTTCGACCTCAGCAAAATGACTCTTGACCAAATAGCTTCTCCTTCCACTCTGCCTTGTTCCCAAGAAGTCCAAAGAAGATCCAGAATTTATTTGTTTTTTTAAGGGTAAAGGAAGTTTTGGTTCACTCTGACCTTGGTTTCAGGCAGAAAGCTCAGAATCTGGTTCTTGAGGTTGGGCCAACGGGACCGACATTACCGTCTAAATCACGTTCGATGTTCAGATTCCATTTAAAGCAAGTGGAGATTCCATATAAAGCAAGCAATTTATATATTTAAATATATAAGGACAGACACCAGGATAGATTCAGTTATTTATTTATCCTGGCCTTTGTTCCAGTAAGCACTTGAGGCTGCTCAAACATCTGTCTAGCAAACATCCTGTGCGGACGGAGGATAACTGACGGCCCACCACCTGTCTCCTCCCCATCCCCACCCTGGGCAACTCCACGTAGCAACCAAGCTGCCCACAGTGCTGCCTGGCGGCTGGCACAAGGAGTCTACCCCAGTGCTTCCCCAAATCAGTCTCCTTCATTTTCCTTTCTTTCTTCTTTTTTATTTAAAGATTTTATTTATTTATTCATGAGAGACACACAGAGAGAAAGGCAGAGACATAGAGGGAGAAGCAGGCTCCCTATGGGGGATTCGATCCTAGGACCCCAGGATCATGACCTGAGCCAAAGGCAGAGGCTCAACCACTGAGCCACTCTTTTTCCTTTCTTACATCTCATAACTCCATTCTCATCCAATCTCTTAATTTTCTTGCCCCCCTCCTTTTTAGTAACTCTTGCCTTGTGACCTTACATGGTCTCTTCTCTTTAATCATTCTTTGGAGGGAAGGAGGAAGAAGGATGGAGGCAGAAGGTGGAGGAGAAGCAAGACAGCCAGATCCTAAATGAAGTTGTAGCAAGGAAGAAGAAAGTCCTAAGTTTGGAAGAAAACGAAAATTAACTTTATTGAATCAATGTCACCTTAAAAGTACCTTGGAGGAGTTAGAAATCTCCCGCAGAATTTCCATCTAGATGTACCTCCTTCTCCTCGGCTCCTTTTAATTAAGTTCTAGACACATGACCAATTAATTTTAGGAATATTCAATCACAACCTAGAAAGAGCTATGTTCCAAGAAATCATGAAAAACTTAGACAAGATGGATGGATTTAAATTTGGGATATTTCAACTTTTTAAAAAAGATTTTATCTATTTATTCATGAGAGAGAGAAAGAAGCAGAGACACAGGCAGAGAGAGAAGCAGGCTCCTCACAGGGAGCTGACACGGGACTCGATCCTGGAACCCTGGGACCACACCCTGAGCCAAAGGCAGATGCCCAACCTCCTGAACCACCCAGGTGTCCCGAATATTTCAATTTGATTCTGAAGAGGCTAAGGAGAGCAGTTCTCACAAAACACACAAATACCAGAAGATCCTGAAGCAGAATTTTTAAGTTGACCAACATTTCATGCAAACTAATTTACATGAACTTGTAGAACAGGGTTAAGATTTGTTATCCTATAAAAAGCATGAAGATCATGTATAAGAAATATGTGAACAATTTCCTAGTCTCCTACAGAGCACAAAACACTCCCCTGACATGACCTGAGATGGCCTCACCATGTCACCATTAAAAAAACACAAAAATCAAAGCACTCTTGGGGACAGGACACCTGGCTCTGGATCCTCGTCTGCTGCTTCTGGCCAAGAGACTCTGGAAAAGTCACTAACCCATCGTTACAGAAGAAACCAGGACGGGCCTGAGAATCTTCTCTTTGGGCTTAGAAGTGAATGTGTCCTTGAGCACAGGACTACAAGTCAAATGGCATCTTTGACAACCATGAAGTTTTGCAGTTGTGCTGCCTGTCTCTGGAGCTCTCATGGCCCACAACAGTCCAGTGACCTCCTCCCCTACCTAAATGCAACATATGTGACTCATAACAAAGTTTGTTCTCTCTGCAAAGAATAAGATAGAGCTTAGTAAAGTATCAAATGTTACCTAGTGAGCCAAGTTTTTAGTCTGAAAGAGCCGCATAGAAGATGTTAGGAGAGGTCTTCTGAAGCTGAATACAGCCCACTGGAAAACAGTCAAAAGCCAAATTTTCCCCAATAGTCAATTTTTGTCCTATTTTATTGATTTTTATATTTAATCACACATATATGCATATATATATATTTTTTTTTCTTCATTGCTTTCATTTCCCTTATCATCTCTTTCGTTCTCACACTAAAAATTCGCTCTTCTTACTTCTACCCAAACTCATTCCTGGGCTCAGCCACCATTACATGCTCATTACTGCTTTGAAGCTTTAGTTATGATGATGCACTGGCCCACCTGGGATGTGCTTCCTCTCATCTATGCCCCATCCTTTATTTGAAGCTCTAAGACTGAAGTGTCACTCCCTCTGGCACTTCTGTATAGCTAAGATTCCCACTTATTTCATCTGGGAAATTCTGTTGTGTTCACTTAGTGCCATATGGCTTAGCACATCATTGTTCTCTAATGCTTTCCCCAGCAGAGCTAATTGAAGATACCAGTGCCCCGATGGAGTCAGAACTGAGCCAGAAACTCTGGAATCAGATGTTCTTTGCATTCACTGGAAGGAGGGACAGCCCAGATTACATGCAGTGGGTAAAGGGCAGCAGTAAACTCAGAACAGAACGTGATTAGCCACGTGGGATTGAGTAGTTAGCCACAGTCTTGAAAATGCATCAGTGTGCACACTGCCAAGACACATAACCAAAGTGATGCTAGAACCACTGCTTATTTACCAGCTGGCAGATAATTTATCACAATTTTCTTTAATCCTCCACTTGACTTTCTCTTGCCGTAAGCAATGTATCATGGCTACTGCCCACTCACTAGCCTGTTTGTATATGATCAGGGGATGCAAATTAATTTGTATATAGTAGTTAAGAAATCCCAACAAGGAGGGTAGGTCTGCTGGGGGTAAAAGATCATCAATCATCTTCATGTGAAAAACAGGGTTTCCGCACCATGTTGGGTTATACAATGGACATTACAGCTCCCGCTGAGTACTTATCAACATGGCTAAGACAGCGATGTACACAGTCTTCTCTACATGATGGTGGGTCTGCAAACCACACTCATCTGGACTCTCAGAGATGCCAAATCTTGGAATAGTTCATACAGCACATGTGTATTCATACCAAAAAAGGAGGGCTTAAGAAAGAACTGTGATACCACATATGGAGATAGAGTTCAGACACCTTGGCAAAAATCCCCAGATTGCATTCTGATAACACATCGAAGGGAAAAACACTAAACAAAAGTACAAACTAGGAAAAGAATAGTAGGAAGGCACTATGGCCAAGAGGGGGAAGGTGATGAAACATGCAAAAACTTCCTGATATTAAATAAGGGGAAGCAGTAGCTCCATGGCTAATTAAAGAGCAGAGCTATCTGCCAAGGCAAGTCATTTTGGGACCTTCCAGAGGTGGGGTGAGGTAGCAGCTAACCTGGATATGGGACTCTAGCACACAGTCTCAAGGGTGTCAGCGGATGACAGCAAAGGCAGGAGGAAAAAGTACTAAATCTCAAGCAACAGAGGCTAGGTTTAATTTCATTTAGTTTAAGGCAAAGTCATCTGGTTATGGTAGCTACTGTTAGTCATTTACACTTTAGTGTGAATGAAGACATAACAGTTTTTAATGATGGGGCCCTGTCAAACACTGCCGGATGCAAAAGTATGTAAGAATTGTTTCCTCTCCTCCATATATAATCTAGTGGGATAGGATGGGGATGCTTAACAGTTTAAACTACAAACAGAATTCTGCGGAGTTAAGAGACTATCTCGTGAGTTTGGAGCATGGACCCTGGAATCAGGAATCCTGTTCTATCACTTCCAAGTAGTGTGACAGTGCCCAAATTATTTAACTTCTCTCAGTCTGTTCATCTTGAAATGAGACAACAATATCCAAATCATTAGATTATTAGAAAGATCAAACAAGATACAGCAATTGGCCTGGAACCTGCAGCATGAGGTAAACAGTTCTTGCTTCTGTTTCAAAGCAAATTCCTTATGACTGGAGCTGATGAAAATTGTTTTTTTCCCCAATGGAGACCACACACCACTTGGACTTGGGATGGCCAGGGAAGGGAGATGGCATCTGAGTAGGCCCTGAAGTTCTGAAATAGGACTTCTGTTAAGGATGTTTCCACCTTCAGGGACTTGCCTGAGCAGAGGTGTGAAGGCAGGAAAACACCTGCCTGCAAGCAGAAGGGCGAGCACACCAGGCCGGCTCTGGGAGAGCACGTTGCACAGAAGAGGAGCAGAGATCTGGTGTGTGTGTGTGGGAGGGGGGCAGGGAGGGGAGCTGGGGCTTTATAGTCGAGTGTGTCCCCGAATGTTGGAGAGGCATGAGGCCTTGGCAGCAGGATTAGAACACGGTGGGGATTGGGGGGGTAAGTCAAGGTTGTAGCAAGGGGAACAGACAGGAGAGCAGAGAGTATTCAGGAGGAACTCATGCCATCCAGTAACTGCTTGGATGGGGGAAGTGGGGGCTGAGTCAAAAGGTGCGAGTCTGGGTAAGAGAAGGCTCCTA
The DNA here is from genome assembly GCF_905146905.1 of Nyctereutes procyonoides. NCBI lineage: Eukaryota > Metazoa > Chordata > Mammalia > Carnivora > Canidae > Nyctereutes > Nyctereutes procyonoides. Next base: position 5,988,360 of record NW_026575021.1, on the reverse strand, counting down.
CACATGCGCACAAGCAGGATGCCAGTCTGGGGAAGGGGGGAAAGGATGCATCTGGGTCTAAATTTGCTGAATTGGAGGTACCATCTGGTGACTGAGGTCTGAACCCAATGGAAAGAGAGGAAAGGATACAGGCTGCGGGGACCAGGTGCGCCAAGGTCAATGTCGTCTAGTTTACCTTCTAGCCCTGGGAAGGCTAGGTAGCTTCCTTCGTGTGGAAGCCAGGCACCTTTGGCTCTCCATCCCATGGGCAGCTTCTCTGCAAGAATTCAGATAGCTGGTTGCATCCCCAGCCGGCCCAAGGCAGAGAAGGAGATGAGCCACGTGGCCATGAGCCACGGTGAAAGCACGGTGCCCAGTGATGGAACCCTGGTGACGGTGTACACAGGTCCTGTCCGCTACATCTCCTGACTCCTACTTGACCTTTGGGATTATTATTATTATTATTTAACCTCTGGGTTTTAATGAGATACCCCACTATGGCTCCAATCCTCGATGCCGAAAATCTTCCCAGAATGTATTAGCCCACTCCAGCAACCCCCCCTTTTTTTTTTAACTCTAGTAGATACCATAGTGTTCATAAGTCACTCTATGATGATTGCGAGTCTTGCAGTGTCTCAAAATTTTTACCGTTCATTCTGACCATGGAACAGGAATAGAAAGTTGCTTCTTACAATCTGTTGCTTACAAACAGATCTCTTATTGTGACCATGTTTTCTTACTCTTTTCCCCTAACTTGGGTCTAGCACAAGGAGGAGACAGGTACTGACCAAGAGTCTGACCCTCGGGGGTGACTGCCACCCACTGGTGATTCTGGTACATGTGGCCTGGGGTCACCTTGGGAGGAACCCTGCATTACGTAGAGCAAATCCACGAAGGGTTCAGATGGGTTCGGTGGAGCGGTCCCGGGGGTAGCCTCGTGGCGGATGAGCTAACCTGGCTGTGTCGGCCACCATGCCAAGGGATGGGCTCACTTATAAGCTCACGCAGGGGTTGCAAACCATCACACCACCCGACTGACTGATGTCCATACAAGTTAAGCGAGTGGGCTAGATTTTTATCTGGTTGGGGCATGTGCAAGAACTGACCTCATATGGGGTCCCATTACGAAGGGCAACTCCCCAGTTATGTGGGTGTATCTCGTTAACGTGGCCTCGGAGATACATTTTCTCTACATCCCGTGGGCCTGTTCTGTCTGGACTATGACTCACTTCCCTTAAATCCAACCTATGAAAAATGCAGGTTACTTGTTCCTATGCCATAGGCACTGAAACGGGTGGGGAAGTTTCCACAGAAGGGCACTTTTTTTTTTTTTTGCCACCTGGTTCTGGGATTGTTAGAAACCTGGACAGTGAGTTCCCCCAGGATGCTTCACCTTTGAGTTCCTGCCCGCTCCCCTTCCCCTCCATACACACCCGGTGCCTGGCACTGTCAGGCGTCAGGAAGTGCTTTCTGGACCAGAGCATAAGAAACGTCTCTTGGAGCCTGGAGGTCACCCAGCCTCAAAGCTTCACCTTTGCCCACGGGCCCTGCGCTGCTAACAAGGGCCACAGTGTGTGCCATCCCCAAGACATAGGTGTTCTTGAACCCTGCCATGAGCTCCTCTTTGTCCAAGAAGAGGTTTACACCAGAGGGGTCCCAGCAAATCGCCTCCAGCCAGGCTGACAACTCTGGAAGAAGCTGCGGGAATGGACCATCCAGTAGTCACTCTTTCAGACTAGGAGTGGCCAAAAGGAGAAGAGGTGTCCAGTCTCCAGAGGTGACACGGGTCAGGAAAGATCTCACAGGGAGGCACCTGCAGAAATAAGCAGCAGCCAGGCACACAGAGCTGGGGGGGCAGGGGTGGGGTGGGGGGCTCCTGCCACCAGGAACTGGGCCTGCAGGATGGGGTCCTGCAGCATCTTACCTGGGGCGGGGGGCAGGCTGCCAATCCTGGCTGCGCCCTGGACTCCCCTGGGAAGGATCAGGGCCCAGGCCTGGGCCGCACTCCCGGAGTTTCTCACTGGTCTGGCCCAGTATCAAAACAACAACAACAACAATGACAACAAGCACCCTCTCCAGGCAGGACCAATGAGCACACAGCTCCAGAGCCAGAGACGCTCAGAGGAGGAGGCAGACAGACAGACAGACAGGAAGGCGCAAAGTAAGACAAGAGGCAGGGAGGACAGATTTGAAGACAGAAGGCTTTCAATCTCCTCGGGGAGAGGCCGAGGGGCCCTGGGAGGTGCAGAGGGTTGGGGAAACAAGCAAGCTCCGGGAGCTGCTCCAGGGAAGGGGGCGAAGCCCGATGGCAGCGACCCGGTGTTGTGTGCTTACTACTGTTCTGGCCACTTGGGCCTGGTGGGGGAAGGGGGGCCCCCGTGGACCGCATCTGGAGCTTTGTCGGAAGCTCTCAGTCGCCTTGGCTCATTTTCCTGAAATAAAGCAGTTGGTTCTCAGCCCTGCCCCTGCCCCCCTCGGCTGCCTCCTAACTCCTACCCCCTGAAAATCTGGCCAAGTTGGGGCCCCTGCCCCTCCGCTCAGCTCCCTGAAGATACATGGCCCCTGGCGTGGGGAGGGCCAGGGGCAGGGTACTAGGGACCGGGTGCCAGAAAACAGCACCCCCCAGGCTGCCGAGGAGCAGAGCGCAGGTCCCGGCTGGCATTTCTATTTGATGAGGTTTTCGGCCTCCAGGCTCCAGCTCCCCTAGAGCTCATTTACACTTGCCTCCTTGGCCGCCAACCCCAGACGTGAATCAGCCGCCCACAAAAGAGCTCCCCCTGTTCTTTCTCAGCGTTCTCATTCCCTCTCATGCCCTCTGGTGATTTTCTTTTTTTTTTTTTTTCATTCTTTTTTTTTAATATATATTTTTTATTGGAGTTCGATTTGCCAACATATAGTAGAACACCCAGTGCTCATCCCATCCAGTGCCCCCCTCAGTGCCCGTCACTCAGTCACCCCGTCCCCCCGCCCACATCAGGGAAATACAAATCAAAACCCTCTGGTGATTTTCTGTTCTCCTCTGTGATGTCGGCCACAGGCTTAAAAGCTCTCAGCTATTTACCCCAAGACTCAGCCTTTGTTTATCTCCCCTTTGCTGAGTGTCCTCAGATTTCTCTCCCCCTCCCTGGTAGGATTTAGGGTTTCTTCTCCCACGTTCTGCATTTTCTAGGGCTGCCCCCCAGGCTCAGGCTAGAGCATAACACTCCTCCTACCTTGTGGGCTAATTCTCATGTGTGTGTCTCGGGGCTTGCTAGCTTTATAAATCACTATGAAGGTGCTGTGTGTTCTGGCACAAGGGCAAGACATTCCTCCTGGGTGCTGAGAGGAAGTTCACATCACAGAAGGTGCTAGACCATCTGGATTTGGGTGAGCTAGACTGTTCAGGGGGGCTCAGAAGTGCCAAACACCACCACTCTGACAGTCAGAAAAATGGGTATGTCTTGCTGACCTCAGGGTAGGCGGAGCTATCTGGTAGGAGCCGGAGAACTTTGAGTAAGGATCTTGTATTTTTCATTAGTGAGGCAAATTATGCTTGCTCTCATCTGCTGGAGGACAACCTGGAGCCCATCTGGGTGGGTGTGAGGTATAGGACATTGGGGAAGCAGGTAAAGCAAAGCTATGTCAATGCACAGGGGAGTAATTTCTCCAGAAAAAGGGACCTTTGGGACATGGGAATGCTCTTGGCTGCTCTTCCCAGGAGTTACAGGACCAAACATCTTGACTTTGGCATTTTATTTTTAGGCAGTGATTATTTTTCTGTAATTAGTGATGCTATGGTTTTTTGTTTTGTTTTGTTTTAGTTTCTCTTGTTTTGTTTTCCTTAAGTTGTTCATTCTTTTTACAACAGAGGAAGAAACAAGGAAGGTTTTCATGGTTTCAGTAGCTTGGGTTTTAAACTCTAGGCCGCTGTATCTTTGTGAGGCCTGGGAGTAACCACATGTCAAGTACCCTGCAGGTGAGGTGACACCGGGGGAAAGCCTCATCCCTCAGAACCATTTTTTTCCTCCACAGGTGTGCCTTCTAGAGCTACCATCAGTTCCAGGCGTGGAGACCTTATTCTTTTGTTTATGAAAAATAATTTCCTCATCAAGCAGCTGGGATTTCAGATTTGGCACCTCTTCAGAGCAACCATACATAAAAGTAGGAAAACTCATTCTTTATAAACTTGGGGAAGAAAATGTCCTCAATCTTCCTGAAAGTGACGTAAAAGCTGCAGTTGACACCCCCTCAGGCCTTGCCTTTTGAACACATTCTCGGGAAATCTCCCCAGCGAAACGTGTGACCTCTTTAGGAAGCTGTAGTCTTCAAAGACGAAGCCTGTTCACAAGGGGGTTCATGCTTGTTCTGCTTATGAACAATGGGGAGGAGGAGGGAAAGTAGTCCAGGCTCATCTAGTCCATGGGAAAAGATTATAGTTTTTGAGTCTGTCAGTTAAACCAACACTTGAAGAGACGAAAATTCAAAGGAGACTCAAATAAGTTGGATGTTGGCCAATCATGCAACCTCTTTCCGTATTTCCACCCGCATATCCATGTGAGTTTGGCCTGTGAAAACTGAGGGTCATGGCCTCTGGAGTGGAGAAAGGTCAATCCATCAATCCATTTCAGACAGGTTTTTGTTTGTTTTGTTTTGTTTTGTTTTAATGAGCAAGCAGCATTTTAACCTACACAAAACTACTGAGGAATCACAATTCAACACATATTCTATAGTGTCAGCACTAGATAGCTTTTCCAATGTCATGTTAACACACTCAGAAGATGTTTAAAGGACAGATCTTTCCGAAATACACTGATCGGTCATCAGATGTAAAATTGGGCTGGCCAAAGATTTAATTCCGAACAATTAGGTGATATCAAAGGAAAAATGTCACCTCATCATCAACTTTAACATCCATCCCTGTAATTAGAGCACTAACTTCTACTATTGCCTACTTGAATTTATTCTGTGAGGGAATATCCCCATGGAAAATGGCATAAAAGGTGAGAATGATCCACAATGATATTAACTAAACCAAATTTCAGCATTGCATTGGCACAAAGCAGGTAACAACAAGGAGTGGATTAATTCATTCAGGCCCTCCACAAACTATGTGTTGTGCTGGTGACATGGGACGGAAAGATGGCTGGGTTGGACTCCTGCCTGATAGGGGTTTACAATACGGAAAGTGCAGACAAGTATACAAGTAGATAAGCAATTATAATATGGATGGAGTGTTGACTGGTCCTATGATATAAATATAAAAAATATTGACTGAATAGGTGAGAACTGAATTCGTGGAAGAGGAAAGGGCCTTCCAAAGGTCAAGGTAGTGGGCGGCAAAGGCGAGGAGATTGCAGGCAATGGGATTAGCGTGCTCAAAGAAATGAGAGGTCACTTGTAGGAAAAATAATAATTTATATTGGTGTTGGGCTTTACACCAACCACACAGAGAGCTTTTATGTCTATTACTTCATTTTGAGTTTCCCAATAATCTTGTGAGATTAGCTAGTCATTTTACAGATACAAAAGTTGAGGTTCAAGGGCACCTGGGTGGCTCAGGTCCTATTTCCAGGGTCCTGGGATCAAGTCCCGCATCGGGTTCCCTGCAGGGAGCCTGCTTCTCCCTCTGCCTATGTCTCTGCCTCTGTGTGTCTCTCATGAATAAATATATAAAATCTTAAAAAAAAAAAAAAAGGTTGAGGTTCAGTAAGGCTAAGTGGCTTGTGGAAAGTCACCCAGATTGAGAATAGTGTGGCCAGGACATGAATTTAGTTTTTTCTTCTCCTTTTTTTTTTTTTTTAAAGATTTTATTAAATAAATATTTAATGTGACAATCAGTGTGAGAAAATACATTTCATGTTTTGTCTTACAAATCATTAAGATGATGCCAGATTCTTAGAAAGTATCTTATATATGCAGGAATCCTATGAGAACTTTAAAAGTCAACGTTAACACTTAGTAAACATTCCTGGGCAGAGCCAAGCAATCCTTATCTTAGTGAAAATGTCATTTCTCTGGGATTAGATATGTTCTAGATTTATATCTTCATCTTGAGAAACACTTTTTAATTGCCAGAAAGAGAATTAGGGCCTTATGTGAAAACATTTACTAAACTATAAAATCCAGAATAAATAAGATTTGGCCCTGATGTTTTCCCAGCCTCATTTCTTGCCACATCTCTCTTGAACTCTGAGCTCCAGCCATAGAGAATTTCTCGTGTTCCTCTAATGTCCTGCTCTCTGCTAATCTTTGCAGGTATCATTCCTTTTCCTGGAACAATCCCTCTCTCCTCCATTTCTCACTCCTCCCCACTTTTGCTTGGTTAACTCCTAGGTATCTTTTGGGTTTCAGCTATCTTTTTGTTTAATGAATCTTCCTTGACCCTTCCTTCCTCATCTCCCTCCTCTCCTTTTCACCCCTTCCCTGCACCCAATTTAGAATGGGGGCCTCCCTTCTGGTATATATGTATGTATGTATGTATTTATTTATTTATGATAGTCACAGAGAGAGAGAGAGAGGCAGAGACACAGGCGGAGGGAGAAGCAGTCTCCATGCACCGGGAGCCCGACGTGGGACTCGATCCCAGGTCTCCAGGATCGCGCCCTGGGCCAAAGGCAGGCGCCAAACTGCTGTGCCACCCAGGGATCCCCTCCCTTCTGGTTTTTACTTGGCTCTCTGTATTGACTCTCATCCTGGCATTTTCACAAGGCAGTCTGATTGTGTCTACAGAGCCCGTCAGACTGTGGGCTCAGTGCTGGTAAGGACCTGTTGACCTGCTCTCTCTAGTTCTTTCCTGTGTCCCACTGCCTAGCACTGAGTAGATGACCAATAATACACTGCTGAGTAGTTGACTGAAACAATGCCTCTAGTAAATTATTAACCAGGTTTAATATTTTTAGTATTTTCACGTGAAGGTTTCAATAGCATGAGTTTAGGAATCATTCCAAGAAACTAGCTTTCGTGTTGTTGATTATTAAAAACGCTCTGGGGGGCTAGCCAGCTATAAACTACTTCTGTTCCAGAGTTTGTACAGGGCATGTCTTAGCATTTGGGAAAGGTGAAAGTGCAGAGATTTTATTAACTGTGGCCTATTTAAAAGCCAGTCCTCAACCATTCATAGGTACAAACAGGTCAATGCTTCAGTCTGCCTTTCTTATGTTCCTGACTCAGCTACTCAACAGAGCAATCAAATGGCCAGAATTGCTGATTCTGTATTTTTACCCTTATACTAACATAGATCACATGTTCAAAAAAAGTCTATACAAAAATAGCAATCTCATTTAAAAACGTATATAAAACCCAGGAGACAAAAAATAAAGACTGAGTCTGTAGCAAATGCTGCCTGATTAGTCAATTTATGAGATTTAAAAATCCAGGGTCACTGCTCAGACTTTTGTTGGGAGAAACCAGAGTAAAGATGGTGTAAATACTTCAAAGCGCCCAAATTCAAATCCATGTTGACCAACGATATTTTTATGTTAGAAGAGATGGATTAAAAAAACAGCATAGCATAAGCCCCAGTTACCCAAAGATGTTAAAAACATTTATATCAAGTTTTAAGTGAAAAGGTCTACTTAAAAATCTGTTTCCAAACAGGAAAAATTGCTGATTCCACATGGAGAGGAAATGTTCCAGTGGAGGGACAGGCCCTTTCTAGTGGGATAGGAATGAGTATGAGATTCACCTCTTTTAGTAAAGAAGTCCTTTTATATTAATGCTTTCATCCTCTTAAAACATCATATAGGCCATGACTTTTAGACATAGAAGGACCCTAATATACATCTTGTCCAGATCCTCATTTTACAGGTAAGGCTGGGGGTGGGGGTTGTGACCGTTTGCCTTTGCTCATCACTGGATGCTGGTAGCAACAAAAACTAGAACTATGTGACTTCATCTCCTTGCACTTTATTATTAACTGAGAAAAAACATTATCTGTCCTCGATCAGCTGGCCACCATTAGGTGGGGTGATGCTGAGAGATCAGAAAGGTGCTGAGCAAAGCCATTAAGCATCCACAGCTCCATTTCTCGGCAGATGGGCAGCACACAGTTTAGTTGTGGGAATATGTCTAATTTGCGTGAGTAGAACATGGATAAATAAGATAAGGCTGGCTCCAGGAAAGTAATTCCCCCAATTCCCCTGAGCCTTGAATTTGGAAAACCACCGCCTACTCTGGAATTTGGGAACATCACAAATGGTCCTCCTGGGTAGAACTCCCCATATGACCCCAGCCCACGCATGGAGGCTTGTCAAGGTCCCAGGTGCTGGCTCACCCATGGCCTATGGCTGGGACAGAAAAAAATAAAAATAAAAAAAAGATCCTCCCCAAGCACACACATAAGCGAAAACTCTCTCCCTGTGTCCTCTGCCAAGAGAGCTGGAGCCAAAGAGATGAGTTCGAAACTATGATTCTTCCCTCAAGACAAATAAACTAAGTCTACGGAGGTTAGGAAGGCAATTCAGGCAACTTTCTTCTAAGTAAACACAAGTTAAGCTTTGGAAAGGGCCTTTGGAGAAACATCAAGGCCCACCCCAGAATCTGACTTCACGGGGAAAACAGAAAAGGATTCACTCCTAAGCTCTGGAAATGCCAACAGACGGACATGTACAAAGGGGCAAGTCCAGGGACAAACGGCAGCAAGATGTTAGCCCTCCTCCGATTTCACAGAACCGTGGAGTCTGGGTTCTGAGCCAGCTTCTTGCTGAGCTGAAGAAGCATCTTCAGTGCAGAGGAGAACCTGCGGGTACTGTTCAGTTTTAGCGACAGCAAACAAAAACCTGGTTGGTAAAAAGTACTTTTTCCCTCCAGGAGTGCCCAGCTCCTGGGCTGGCCCAGAGCACCTACCTTTGTTCCCGGGTCAAAGCCACTGCCTTTACCTGTATCACTTCTCTAGGGCACCCAGCCAGTTGTGTCCCTGGTTCTCTCCACCCCACATCTGCCCCACGACAACCACAAAAGTGAGTTTGTGTCCAAATCTGTCTGTCTTGCAGCATCACTACAATATCCAGTCCAGGTCCTATTTATAAATCTTACTGCACAGGCCTCCCCGTCCCCTTATCAAATCCTCCCTCTCTAGGCAGGACCTAATTCTCCTCCCCTTGCCCGTGGACTGGACTCCTCACAAACAGAATGCGGCTAAAGTGACAAAGTAGGACTCCTGACAGTAGGCCATTAGCACAGAAGCTTCCGTCCTTTTTCTAGGGTCACTTGCTCTGGGAGAAGCCAGCTGATGTGCTGTTAGGATGCTCCCGTAGTGCAATGGAGAGGCCTGTATGATGCACTACACACTCATAGTTACAGTCCTGTGAGTGAGCCAGTGTGGAAACACATCCTACCAACCCCAGTCAAACCTTCAGATGACTGCAGTGCCCACTCACATCTTGACTGTAATCTCATGAAAGATCCCAAAGCCAGAACTACCTGGATAAGCCAGTCCTAAATGTCTGACCCATACAAAATGGGTGGGTTAATAAATATTCTTTGTTGTTCTAGGCTGCTAAATTTTGGACTAATTTTTTTTTTTGTAGCAATAAATAACTGACACAACATCTTTGAACCTTCTCTACCATCAACTAGAGTTGTTCCTTAATTAATCATAATCCTCCCTGGAATGAGGTTTTTTTGTTTGTCATAAAGTCCTTTCTCCCAAGGATATATCCCAAGGATATACTCCCACATATTCAGAGTCCTCATGATGGATATTTACTGATTTCGGGCCATTATTGCTCAATCCCAACGAGATGACTATGGAGATGATAATATGTATTTTCAAGGACTCTTCTTAACACGTTCTTTGTATCTGCTATCTTACAATCTTCTACGTTACTTCATCATTATATAATAAAGAATTGGAACTTCTATCACCCCAGGATCTCTAAAACAGAAGCCCTAAATGTGAGCATTTGTAACCTTAAACAGCCCATAGAAGATATAAGGGACTTTTTTTTGCCCCTTAAGAGTCTCGTATTTACACTTTAATGGTGAGTGAAATTAACCTGCCATAAACTACAACATGGATGAGCCTTGAGGACATTACGCTAAGTGAAATAAGCCCGTCACAGGACAAATATTGCATGATTTTTATGTACATGAAGAGCCAAGCTCACAGAAGCAGAAAGTAGAATGGTGGCTGCCAGAGGCTGGAGGGAAGAGGAAATGGGGAGTGTAGAATTTCAGTCACGCAACATGAAATTTCTAAAGATCTGCTGTACAACAATGTGCACACCGTTAACAATACTGTACTGTACACTTAACACTTTGTTAAGAGGGTAGATTTCACGTTACATGTTTTCTACCAAAATGAAAACTTTAAAAAAAAAAAGGAATCATGAGATTAAAATGACCTTATTCCAAGATTTATAGCAGTGATTTCTTTTCTGTAACACTCCAGAATTTCTCCAGTATACGTGTCATGCTGTCTCAAAATTCCTCAAAATTAAACAAATTTTTATTTGTTTTTATATTAATAGATACAAATGCTGCACTCTTCTCAGAGGATTGGCAGGATGGGAGAGGAGGAGGAAGAAAGTCATATAAACCAAAGGTAAGGTAGGAAAACAAGGATAGTAATAAGCCCAACAAGTTTGGGAATTGCTGATCTGGAGATGTGTTGAGGTTTCACGACAAGTGGGCTTAAAAAAATACCCAGGCATTTGAAGAGCAAGACTCCAATCAAAGGCCTGATGTCACCAGGTCACTAGCTCATTCCCCCAACACCAAAGACCTGTAGACACAATACCCAAGAGAACAGGGAAAAACAGAAGCCAGTGAAGACTCAGATAAGCAAGAAGCTAAGGCAGAGATAAGAGGAGCCTGGTAATATGTCAGTAATGGCAGAGAAAAATAAGGACGGAAATACTTCCCATTCATTAATATATGGTTGGGATAAAAAATGATTCTTTTTTTTTTTTATTGATTCTTTTACCTCATTTTCTACAGGAAGAAGGAAAAAAGATATTAAAAGAGAGTTAATGGCACATTAAGGTTTGGATTTTCACAGTGCAAACACAAGATTATCCCTGCTGGGCCTTAAACCAGGAATGGGGTTAGCAGAAGGCCCTGAGGGAAGTGAAAGGAGACTTCATGTCTTCTAAGGACAAGGAGAAAGGGACAAGTTATATTTACATTGAGGACATCCTGTCATGCTCATGCTCTCCAAGTGGACCGGCAGCCGGGGTAGGCTTTCTCTTCAGTCACTTGCTCAGCTTGCTACTTCTTTTTACATTAAAAGCAAATTCCCTGAAGCTTTTCCATTGCCAGTCTTGGGTGTGGAACCCTTTTCAATGACAGGAGAGGAAAAAAACCATGGAAGGAAGACCCTCTGGTTGAGACCACAGAAACGTTCTGAGCCCCTTGCCCAGACATTGGGGGGGAGGGGGGCCTGAATGCCTGGCTTGGATCCCCCATGAGGCCTTCCTCCAGCTGTGCTCCCAGAGGTGGGGATGAAGGAGACCCCACACCCTCCCACTGCACTGTTTCAGGACACAACGCTACCATCAAGACACACGGACTTGCCTTGGGAAGGAAATTCAAACTGGTGTGGAAACCCAAATGGCCATTTGTGTCTCTTGGGCCATTTTGGGCTGGAGGGAGCCAAAGAGAAAAATAAAGAAACCAAAAGAGCAGAGAGAAGTTGGGCAGGGACCACAGGTCGGGCTATAGGAGGAACTTCTGAATGCTGAGATTGGTCTCTCAAGGTTGTCCACGGCCCCTCCACCAAAACACAAATGGAAGTTCCTCCATCAGGAGACCTTCAGCATCAGAGTTGTCCTTAGGTTTCCCACAGGAATCTTAGGTGAGTCTCTTTCTCCCAGAAGTCCACCCAGAGCGAGACATTTTCCCCTCAAAATGTTGATCAGACTCACTGTACGATGTCTTAACAAGAAATTAATTTTATAAAGAGGCTGGTTTAAATAAAAATGAAAACCAAAGACATACTCCTTCCACGTTTGACAGAGGTCTTCCTAGCTTTGTTTCCTCTCTCCTGCCTTCCTCTCCGCCCCCTACCCCCCAAATGCCTGATTGTCTTATTATATTAACCGAGATTCTGTTTATCTACACATTTCCATTATGGCTAACATCAAAAAAAGCCAATTTCCTGCTGAAAATCACATTTCACAAATCCCTTTGGGGACAGCAAAAAGTGCAAGCCATTTAAAAAGATTAGTTTGTGGGAAGAAATAGTCCCAAATCACTCCTCTGCATTATGCTCTAGTTAAATGAGGTGGGCGCCCCAGGACACGTTTATAATGATGGAAAGTCCTCAATCTCCTCCTGCAGGCCTAAACCTCCCTGAGTCTTTAACTGTTCTCCAATCAAATCAAAACGTGTGAATGTAAAACCAAAACCTTAAATAAGAACACCTTTGTTTTCTCTTATGGATGTCTGAGACAACCCAGCTGACAATTTTGGGGAGGGGGTTAATAAGCAATGAACACTGGGGTGGGCGGAGCCTTCGGTGCATTTTTCTACTGGAGTGAGATTGATAAATCTTGAAAAACAAAAGTGATCAATCTTGTGGATCAGAGTCGAATGGTACCACACAGACATCTCAGTTTATTAAATAACTTACTGAAATAAAACTGCTAATTACAAAGGCTACTTTATCTGCAGATGGGCTCTCCCAGCATGTGTTCACCTTACAGTACCTCCTATTTCTCCCGTTCTGAACACGCTGGATCCCCAGGTTAACAAAGTCCCTGGGGCCCATGGGCATATGGTGGTGACAAAGTCGGGCTGAAGGAAGTATGCGAGTCAGTTCAGGCTGCAGCATGAGTATATTATGGCCAGAAGTGCTGCCCATCAACGCACAACTCTACGTCCTACTGAAGGCATGTATTTTTGATACATCTGGAGTGTGAAACACCAGCTGGACTTCACTAAGAATGCTCCTCCTGTTCCAGCCTTTGGAAAGCCTCTTCTAGTCAAACACTACATTCCATGCTGTCACTGAGTGCACACATGTCTCATCACATCAGGAGAGTTCTGCATGTGTAGGGAGAGGAGAGTCAGTCGGTAGGAGGCCTCCTTGGGACTCTCACATCTAGCATCTCCTTCCATCTGTGCTGACAAATGTTTGCTTCTGTACATTGTAAACGTCTGGTGCTGATCACTTGGGCTTAGATGAAGCAACCCCAGCTCTCCAACACTGGGGAGAGTTCTAACACACAGGCTCAGCAAGCCTCCCTTGTTTCCCTGGTTGGTCACTGAGTGGGTGGGGGTCCCTCTGGGGGAGGGATCTGGGGGCCCCCAGCCCTCAGATGCAATACTCAGCCCAACAGAGGGGGGCTGGCCTCGGTTAGTATCCTAACAGGTCAGACACAAGGGAGCCACATGGCTTGTGGCTCGTGGCATACGTGGCATGGCGGATACCAGGGTAATCAGGAGGGCAGATCCACAAGGGCTTTCAAAACATTGGGTTTGCTTAGGAGGGCTTGTCTTGAATAGCTGTTCTGGGTAGACTGAGGAACACCGGATGCGGGGAGGGAGGTGGTTCTAAGAATGTCCCAGAATTGCTTGAGATCACTAGGGTCTCTGGATCATGAGGATTAGACTAGAACGGGCATGGGTTTTGGGTGGCCCCATAAACTTCCACAACTGCACAGTAACTGGCCAGGTTGTAAGTCAGCCCAGATACGACCCCACAGTCATCACCACCACCTCCAACTTTGCTCACCACCCATTTGTGGAGAACCTTCTCAAGTGGGTTACCTTAGCTGACCCTCAGCGCAGTCCTGTGGCGCTGACTGGGAACCGCAGCGACTGCTGGTACAGAGGTGAGGAACCGGCCTGAGGCCAGAGCTCACACGGCCCCATCCTGGTGTGGGGACACAGGGCCTCCCAACTGCCTGACCTGGTCTCCTCTTTGGAAACCGCGTCTCTAACCCAGAACAAACACATTTTATTGCTCGGCTCTCCCTTTCTTCCTTCTACTTGCCTCTGAAGGCCTCACAAGGTAAAAGTGAGCATCTGGCATCTGGGTTCTCCTCCCCATTCAGGCAAGTGTGAAAGCACCACAGGCTCCACGCACTTACCCTCGCACTACGTGGGATGCTCGAGCTTATTCTCCAGCTTTACCTCAGGGGCTTGCCGCACTCTGGCCAAAACTCTCCTTTCTCTCATCTCTGAGTTCTTTCATAATACCCCATTTGCTTTCTGGCTTATTCTTAACACTCTAATAAAGGAGTCTTCTTTTTAAAAAAAAACAAAAAACAAAAAACAAAAACACCTTTCCAGACAGCTTGCTTCTTTCAAGCCTTTCAATTAAAAGAAAAAAGATCCAGCTCCCAAATAAAAAAAGTTACCAGCACCCAAGTACCGTCATGCTTCAGGAACTTAAATTGCACTTCATTTGGTATAATCTGTGTTAAAACAATATAGCATTACCTACTTTGAATGCACTAGAAGCCCTCGGGGCCGAGTTGTGTTTTGTGTGAGAGATACTAAATCTGGTTAGAACTCAACAAGAAACAGCGCCATGTGGGGCAATCCGTGCCTATTGGACCCTTGACTGATCACATTTCAAAGCCTAGTGCTTTGCTAAAGGGCATCTGACTTTAAGAATAAGCAATCCTATTACTCAGAGCCTTCTCTGCACACCATAGCTTTGAAGGAATTTGATAGTTTGCAAATTCAAAGTTGAAAATTAAAAACCCACGAATAAGACTTGAATCCATTTATTCATGGTAAAATGAATATAGCTTTGAAAAGTCTATCCTCATTAGGATCAGTTCAGTGTAATCTGTGATCTGGCGTGAGGCTGCTTAACTAGCTTCTTGTTCACGACAGGAGGACCATTTTCCTAAAACAAGCTCTGCCTTCAATAGACTCAGGAGATACCACAGAATAATATTAACTTACATTTATTTCTTTTTCAATAATGTTTCATTGTTTTTCTTAATTGGTTATTTTTATTTTGCCAGATTTACAGCCCCTCTTCCCCTACTCCCAAAATGTATTAAAATAAATCCTGGCCCCTGCAGGAGTGATCAAAGCTTCCCTGTTCACTGAGGAATGTCCATTCCTACAAGGTTGGGGAGGTTTCCTAACTAATGAACTAGAACACTGTCAGATGTCTGGTTGCCAAGTAATATATTAAAGTGCTTTTCTAATGAGATTTCTGCAAGGTAACTATAAAACCATAAAAAGCACACTAAGCTTCAGTGAAGCAAAAACGTTAAAAAAAAAAAAAAGAAAGAAAGAAACCCAAACAAACCCAACAACCTAACAACAAATGCCTTTAAGGGAAAGGATTCAGTGCAGCAACTAAAAAGCTACAGAGAATGTGACACGTAGAAAAATAAAGTCCAATAATTTCCAATCTGAGAGAAGGGGTGGGCAGGAAGCAGCGTAGTAGTTAGATCACAAAGGAGTCACCTGCGTATCTTGACATCTAGATCTTTAAATCTCTCCCTTTCCATGGGTCCTGGTCTATTTGTCATACAGATCTCTGATCAACATAGCTACAGATGTCCCCTATCATAAAAAGGAGGAACATTCTCTCATTGTTTGAACTCGTGCTTGAGAATTTATGAATAGTCTATAAAAATCTTGAATGCTGGGGCGCCTTGGTGGTTCAGTTAGTTGAGTGTCCGACTCATGGTTTCAGCTCAGGTCCTGATCTCAGGGCTCAGTGGGGAGTCTGCTTGTCCTTCTCCTTCTGCCCTTCACTCCACCTCCATGCTCTCTCTCTAAAATAAATAAATCTTAAAAAAAAAAACTTGAATGCTAAGGAGCTCTTTGTTACAAGTAATTTAATGAGGAATTATTACTTGAAATACAAACAGCAGCAACAATACCAAGGCTACTATGGATCACCCTGAAACAGTTCGGGAAAGCTCCTTCCTTGCTCCTGCTTACCTCTCTGCCTTATTTAACCAAGGAGCCCACCATGACATCAATTAGGCTAAGAGGCTAGAGGCCAGGCCCCTTGGTCTGCATGTATGTGAGTCTATGGTCCTAGTGTGTTCTGCACTAATCCTCTCAGTCCTGCAGACCTGGGTCCCATCCAAGAGGTTAAGAGTGGAAGAGACCCATCAAACAATGGTGTAGGGTCGGAAAACCAACGTAGAAGGTGATGTGGGGTGCTTGAAGAAGAGAAGCCTGGAGAGGGGAAGTACCCGTTAAATATCTTCTAACGTCTGAAGGAATGCCACATCGGGAAATGAGAGGTCTTGATTTTAGTTACCCCAGAAACACTAAGATCAAAGTTACATTGCATGTTTAAAGTCAAGGTAGCGAAGCACCAGCAGTTAAAGATGTCCAACAATAAACAGACTTTCCTAAAATGTAGTCCTGTGGATATGATGAGGCTGAGAGTTATTAGTGGGTGGATTCTTCATTTTATTCACAATTTCAACCAAACTGAATGATGGAGTCAATCAAATGATGGATTGACTCTATAATTTCCTATGAGATTTTCCAAAGGAAATATTTAATTACTTATCATTTTATTTATTATTTAAAGTCTTCTTTATTTGAAAAAGAGTGTGCACGCGCATGCGCACACATGTGTATCAACTCAGGTCATGATCTCAGCGTGGTGGGATTCAGCCCCATGTGGGCTCCACGCTCAGCCTACAGTTTGCTTGAGATTTTCCCCCTCCCTTGCCTTCCCCCTCTGCTCCTCCTCCTGTTGGCAGGTGCGCTTTTGGTTGGTCTCTCTTATAAATCCTCTAAAATGGAACAGGATTTGTTTTCCTGGTTAAGGAGGAGGCTGGACTAAATGACCTTTCTCATTCCTTGCATCCACCCTACTCTGTTATTCTATTCCACATGGCTTTCCCTGCCCTTCCACTCACTCCTGCCCCCAGCTCCCCACCAACGGCTTGACATGGACAGATAGATACGTAACTAATTTAACCCTGTCAACAACCCTGTGAGGTTGGGGCTGTCTCCCATTTCACAGAAGAGAAAACTGAGGCCAAGAAAGGTTGAGAGTTTGCCCGAAGTCCCCAGGCTCATAAGTAGGTGTGCTGTGATTCAAAACTAAGTAATTTGGTTCTAGAACCCAGGCTCCCAGCCAAGATCCCACATTACCGTATAGGTGACCTAAGAGCCTGCCTGGGCAAGTCAACGAACAGATATACAGGCAAACCACTGGTTGTGGTGGATGGAAAAGTTGGTTAGAGGTCCGGTGTTTGCTTTCAATCTCCTTTGCTCAATCTTCCATGATTCCTCTAGCTCTAAGTTCCAGAGCTTCATTCATGATAATTTCTCTCTCTTCCTGCAAAACACCCTTGCCCTTGATGGGTCAGTGATATAAATATGTACCTTCCATTTACCTGTGGGTTTGGGGCTTAAAAACAACAACAACAAAAAAAAAACAATTGGCTCAGCCACGTTCCCCTGATCCCTGCTTGTAATACACACTGGGTAGGTGGAAGGCTGGCTAATCCCGAGCTTACCAAGCCCGGAGCACAGTCAGGCATTTCAGAAATGCACTTGGATGATGACTGGGAGGTTTCTCTAACAATGGAAAGTTCCCAACAGAACTGTTAGGGCTCAGGAGCACCAGCTCCCACACCCACTCCTGCCAGCCTGGGAGGGGCCACCTGGGCAGGCCCGACTCCCCCCCCGCAGGGTCGCCAAGCCTCCCGGCCCAGCTCTGGGTCTCCTGCTGCAGTCGCTCATTTCTTCTTGTCTCACATGTTGTTCTCCAGCCCCGATGATTAATGCCTTCTTTTTAGGGTGAGAAAAATGACCTTGCTGCCAATGCAAGTGAGAATCATTCATTCATTCATCCCATCTACAAGGGAGCACACTGCTCCTTGGCTGAACTCAGACGATTCCTATTTGCTGTCTTCTTGCTAAACACCAGCCACTTCTTCAAGCAAGAGATTACGTTGTTTTGTAATTTTCTTTTTTTCTTAAAACAGAAAACAAATCGCAGGTGACTCCTTGCATTCAGTGTTGCTAAAATTTACACGCCAGTGTAGTTCATTAGCAAAAGCCCCTTTTCTGCCCCCACCTTTCAACATGCTCGATGAGATGCAAATAGAACCATTTCAGTTTTCCAGTTGAATGGCCATGAAAAAAAAAAAGAGAGAGAGAAAGCAGCTCCTTGCTTATCTCTGTGTTACACATTTACATGGTCCTCCTTTGCGGAGGTTCTTCAAGGTAAGCACACTCTAAAAAGTCAAATAATTGACAAAATAATTATGCTGGCACTCCAAGGTCAATGCGAATACTGGGATGTGGCCTTCAGCTGAATACTGTATTAAAGCTTCAGTCTTCAGGAATGTAATAGAAAGCGAAATGCAAAGGGAAAGGAATTTCCCAATTTCTCCATGAAGATGTGATTGAAAAAAATAAGAGAGCTCAAGGGAGAGCAAGCTAGCAAGTCAAGTTCTACAGGGAATCTTTGCAGGCACTCCGGTCCAGCGCTCTCTCCCCGACCTTGGCATCTAACAGTGCTTTGCCCTATCACTCATGAATAATAATAATAAAAATCGCCACCAGCCTTAAAGCTACCATGAATCTTGCCTCTACCATCATTTACTGAGCTTATATGCTGGGCAGAGTGAAGGCTCTTCCTCTTTTTTTGGGTAATTCTCGTAAGAATCCAATGAGGGGTGGGCAGCCTGGGTGGCTCAGTGGTTTAGCGCCACCTTCAGCCCAGGGTGTGACCCTGGAGTCTCTGGATCCAGTCCCACGTAAGGCTCCCTACAGGGAGCCTGCTTCACCCTCTGCCTGTCTCTGTGGCTCTCGTGAATCAATAAATAAAATCTTAAAAAAAAAAAAAGAATCCAATGAGGGGCTTATGCTTTTTAGCTCCATTTTACAGATGAGAAATCAGAGGCTCTGAGAAGTTAAATGACGTGCAGAGTCACGCAGGTTATCAGTAGCAGAGCCAAGATTTCAGGGTAGGTTTAATTCCACGACTTTCATCCTAACCATGACTCCCAGTTTTCTGAGTCATGACCTACTGGGATGATGGCCCTTTCCATCCTAACAGAGCCTATCACAGGTTTTGGTGGACACTTGAATGAATGAACGAATGAATGACTACATAAATGAACAAACCAAGATGAATGTGCTTTCTGAACACTAGCCTTTTTAGAGAAACTGCTCTCAGAAAAGCAAGAAATGTTGGAAATGGAGTATGGGAATACTTAGGATTTCAAAATAAAAAATAATTTCTCTACCCACTTAAAATTCAAAGGAAAGGAACTAACACAACCACATTCTACCTCCACTGGTCCTGACTGCTCCTGGCTGTAGGGGTAATGGCTAAAATAATGGAAGCAGACATATTCAAAAGAATATCAACTTCAGATACACGAAGGGTTTTCCTAAAGTTAACACCCATGCCTTTCCTTCCAATACTGAACTCCCTCCCCTCCCCATTTAGAGTTTGCTGAATGACATCATTTTTCTTACTTTTAATTTAGAATCCAGCAGAGAAAGTGCCATGCTATCCACACCCCCTTCCCCCAACACACACTATCCAGGAAATGTGAGGAGATAAATCAAAGAGCCCACGAGGAGAAAGTGCTCAAAGATATTCGTTGGGTCAGCACTACCAATGAAAGTGCTTTGCGTCACCAGAACTATGCTGCTTTCCTTTCCCCTGCCAGCCGGGTAACCGTGTTGGCTGTCTCCTCCCTGTCCTGGACCAGTGTTCCCAGAACTCCTTGAGTGGGTTGAGATGCTGAGAGGTGCCATCTGGTCCACCTCACCTTTCCTCCCCCTGAAGTCAACACCCATTTCCTCTACAGAGCTTCCCCCTTTTGTCAGCATAGGAAGTGAGGATCCCAACCAGGAGACTCAAAGTGTGCCTTGAGTGGACACCTTCTGGAGCATTCCCGGACTTAGGGTGGGAACCAGGGAAACTGGCCTCAATGTCCAGCTTATGTTTAACCTTGCTTGGTAATTACTTTGGAATTGCCTGGTCTTCAGAGATTCCATCCCCCTTCTCTTTTGGCTGGCATCCAGCTCTGGGTTCTAAGTATGAAAGCCTGTCAGGGTATTAAAAACGGCTGCTGCTAAAACGCTTAAGAATTATGAAAAGAGGAAGCTGATGTTTAGATTTATTCCCCTCTACTCCCTCCCACTCACACCACAGACCACATAGTTTCCCTTCAGAAAAGAAAACATTCTTAACCTCTGTTTAAATGTTTATCAGAAGTTGTCTGGACTCGCAGAGTCTCTGAAGTCACATTCTTTATTAGTCACATCCTTCTGGTGTGACCCTCATATCAGGCCAGGAGGAATGCTTGGACCCTGTGTGGAAACCATGCGGTGCTGGAAGCATTCACTCCCACCCAGGGGTCTTCACTTTGCCCAAACATAAGCAGAAGCTGAGCAAAGAATCTGAGCTGCCTAATGGCAGCAGGGCTTCAGTTTTGAGTAGATATGAAAAAAAAATATATCCTCGATTCCTAATCCTGTGAGGCTTTGACTTTAAATTAAAGTCTCAGCATGGAGCCTAAACCAGGGAAGGGAAAGTGGAGCTTCCAGGTTCTCAGTCCAAAATGAGTGGTGATTTGGAGTTTTATCCTTGCTCTGAAACACTCTTACTTTGGGTATAGGATGGCAAATCCCAACATTAATAGATTAGTTTTTAAAAAATATTTTATTTATTTATTCATGATAGACATAAAGAGGCAGAGACACAGGCAGAGGGAGATGCAGGTTCCATGCAGGGAGCCCGACGTGGGACTCCATCCCGGGACTCCAGGATCACGCCCTGGGCCAAAGGCAGACCCTCAACCACTGAGCCACCCAGGTGTCCCAATAGATTAGTTTTTACTTCAAAAGTTATGACAGTCTGTACCTCACCGACCTTGTATCAGTAGGTAAAAGGCACTGAATGTAGAACCAATTAGGTGATGCTGGTGTCTGAGAGAAAGGTAGGACAAGGGCAGCAGGAAGTGCACTTGGCTGGCATGGAGTATAAACGGGTTTTGGTATCAGTTCTCACCACAGGCAGGTTCCACACTCTACTTGGTCCTCAGTTTTATCACCTCTAAGATGGGAAGGTTGAAGCAACCTCCAGGAAGTCCTTTAGAGGCCTAGAATAATTTCTGGTTCTTTCTTTCTGATAATTGAAGTGGAGAAAACAGGTGTAAGCATCAGTCCAAAGGATATCACTCACAGTAAGAAAGACCTCCATACGGTAAATCTTAGTTTGCAAAGGATACTGTGAAATTTTCCATTCTAGACCAATATGGGTAGCAAACTGTGATTGGAGAAAACTCTATTACTGGTGTCTTTGGAGCAGTCAGGTTTGAAATCTCTTAGACGGGAATAATATAGGGAAGAAAGTAGGGGATGGCTACTGGCTTAATCCTTAATCCCGCTCAGTAGGGAGCCTGTTTGAGATTTTCTCTCACCCTCTCCCTCTGCTCCTCCTCACCCCCTCGAAAGGAACAAGAGACAAGAAATAAGTGTTGGTGAAGATATGAAGAAAAGGGAGCTCTTGTGCACTACTGGTGGGAATTTAAATTGGTGCAGCCGTATGGAAAACAGTATGGACTTTCCTCAAAGAACAAAAATAGGATTATCATATGATCCTACAACTTTGCTTCTGGGTATTTATCCGAACAAAGCTAAAACACTAACTCAAAAAGAGTTAATTAATTAAAAATTTCATTCTATTACCCAACAAATTGCCTTTTGTCATTGAACAATCAGCATTTCATATATGTTCTTGTTGGGTCAATATAATTCACATGTATCAAATTCATTCTTTTCAATTGCTACAAATTGTTCCATAACGCAGTCAACCTCTTTCAATTCTCTTCTACATACAAAATAAACTATGATACAGTAAATACTATTACACATATCTTTATGCATTAGTATTTTTATGTTTGTAGGAGAGGTTCCAGAAAATGTGCTTTCTGGGTCAAAGGGTATGAGAATGTTTCATTTTAACAGACACTCCTAGATTACTTTTAAAAAGGCTAGAAATTCTTAGACTTGTGTTCATTTCCTCACACATTTCCCAACAGTGGGAGTTAGGAATTTTCAGAAATTAGGCCAAGCTGAAGGGGGAAACACTGTATGCTGTAGTTGTTCCAACTGCATTTTTAGAACTACTTTCAGGCTGAGCAACTCTTCACATGTTTATTGGCCATTTCCAGTTGTTTCTCCTTTTAATTCACTATAACTTTTGCTTATTTGTCTATTGGGTTACTTGTTTACTAATTTATTATGAGCCCTTCTTTATTACAGATATTTATCATATATCTTGCAAAGAATCTCTCTAGGTCCTGTCTTTTTTTTCCCCCCATAGCCATTTATTTATGGTATTGGTTGCCATATAGCATGTAATATAAGCTCTTTGTGCGATGTGACACTGGCTATTTAGGCCGTATCTTCAGCACCAAGAACAGTGCCTGGTAACTAGTATGATCTCAATAAAAATAATAAATGCATAAATAAATATATAAGCCTAGAGTTTTTAGGTAGCCAAGTCAGTTGATCTTTTCCTTTATGGTTTCTGGGCTATCAGAATAGCTTTATTCGTTTAACTTTTTTTGCTATTAACCATCCTGAATTTGTTTTTAATACGGTATGAAGCAGTATGAACTGTTTGACTCTGAACTTTGGCCACTACCTTGTATTAAAAGCATTACACAAAATGCAAATTCAGAGCACTTGACTGGCTCAGTTGGTAGAGCATCCAGCTGTTGATCTTGGGATTGTGAGTTTGAGTCCCAGGTTTGGTGTGGAGATTACTTAAAAAATAAAATATTTTTCTTAAAAAACGAAAAACTCCCTTTAGATTTTAAGGTATTCTATACAATAAAATATAAATATACTCTACCATCCATTCTATGTGCTATAAAAAGAAATTAACCAAAAAATAAAGATGGAGAGTACTTTGACAGTTAATTTTGCTCAGAATTCTGTTTAATTATATGTAATTACTTTTGTCTCAATAATCAACCAACTCAAAAGCTGGATTATCCAGGTTTCCACTTACAAAAATTTACGTTTATCACATCTACTGAAAAAAAATCACTGAATTATATGTAATTTTTAAAATAGCAACATATTCTGGATTCACAGAATTACTCAAATTCCAGTATTTAAAAAAAAAAACTTTTAGCCAGGAATTTTATATTTTTTTTTATAAAAGTAAGAGAAATACGGACACAGGGTGGTATGCAATGAATCCAATATTATACATAGTTGAACACTCAGGATAAATCACATTTATGTATTATAATTCTGAAATATATTAGTTTAAAATTTTTCTAAGATTTCTTTTCCACCTCTTTCATGAAGCCTTTCTAGTTGAGAGTGATGGCTTTTTTTTTTCCTGGACTCTTCTAGGGATTCCTGTTTATACCACTCACAGGCACTGCTCACAAAATAGATTGCAAGTAAACTGAAATTGCCTCTATTAACTCAGTGGTTACACTATTTTCCCTTGGCATAAAGAGCTGCTGTTAAAAGTCTGATGATTTACTTTTTCCCCCTTATAAATC
The DNA here is from genome assembly GCF_905146905.1 of Nyctereutes procyonoides. NCBI lineage: Eukaryota > Metazoa > Chordata > Mammalia > Carnivora > Canidae > Nyctereutes > Nyctereutes procyonoides. The sequence continues at coordinate 5,964,961 of NW_026575021.1, read as the reverse complement.
CTTTTTTACTCAGATGTTTAAGGGACTTCTTCTTCTTCTTCTTTTTTAAGTCTGGTAATGTTACTAGAATGACTTCTTGTCTGCCATTCTATATCAATATTCTTAAGTAGGCTGTTTGCTCTTCCACAATGTAGTTTTAAATTTTTTGTTGTTGTATTTTAGGGAAGTTTTCTAGAATATAACCTTAAGTATTTATTCTGTTCTCCTGCTTCAGTTTTCTTCTTCAGTTACCTCTATCATTTATTTGTATGCTAGATCTGCTTTGTATATTTTCTTTTTAAAAATTTATTCATGAGATACACAGAGAGGCAGAGACATAGGCAGAGGGAGAAGCAGGTTCCCTGCAGGGAGCCTGATGTGGGACTCGATCCCAGGATCTTGGGATCATACCTTGAGCCAAAGGCAGATTCTCAACCACTGAGCCACCCAGGTACCCCTGCTTTGCAGATTTTCAATAGTTATTTTTATCTCTTCATTTCTTTTTTAAAAAATTTCCTCCTGGGGTGCCTCGGTGGCTCAGGAGGTTAAGCGTCCTGCTCTTGATTTGCCTCGGTGGCTCAGTAGGTTAAGCGTCCTGCTCTTGATTTCAGCTCAGGTCATGATCCCAGGGTTGTAACATTGAGCCTTATGCTGGGGAAGTCTGCTTAAGATTTTCTCTTTCCTCCCTCTTTAGGCCTCCTGGACTCTCCCTCTCAAAATAATAAATAATAATGAAAATGATAATAATAATAATAATGTCTTTTGCCTTTCTTTTTCTTTAACCTTTCTATTTCTTTCAAGGAATTATTGCTTTTGCTTGCTATTGGGTTTGTTTGATTTTGACTCTTAATCTGAAATAATTGTTTTTTATTTGTAATTAGAGCTATTTGCCTCATTTTTGAGTGTTTCTAAGTCTGATCTCTATTGTTATTTCATACCTTGTATTTTAAAAAACAGGTGTCTACGCTCATTTTGAATAGTAGGCTATAGTTTTATCTGTTTTGAGCACATGTCTTTTGTGCATGGTTTCATTATCTGCAGGTATGTTATTCTTTTTTCGGTCCTTATAGGAGATTTCTTTCTAATATGGCATCAACCTTAATCCTTTTCTGTGCTTATTTTCATGTAAAATTGGTTTTCTCCTGAACTTTCAGAAGGAGGTATTCCAAAATACCTTTTTCTAATTTCTCAAGAACTCCATTTTGTGCTATTTTCACTTAGTATTAAAAATATGACTTGGGATGCCTGGGTGGCTCAGCGGTTAAGCCTCTGCCTTTGCCTCAGGGCGTGATCCTGGGGTCCCAGGATCGAGTCCCCCATCAGGCTCCCCGCGTGGAGCCTGCTTCTCCTTCTGCTTGTGTCTGCCTTTCTCTTTCTGTGTCTCTCATGAATAAATAAATAAAATCTTAAAAAAAAATACGGTGACTTGCTTTGTGTGAATTCCTTGCTATAGCCCTCCCCAGCAATTTCTTTTCTTTTTTTCTTTTAAACTGGAAGAATTTTAACTTTCTGTAGTTGGTGCTGAGTTACTCCATAGGTGAACTGCTTGATAAGAGATCCAGGTACTTCTTGAGACTCATTTGACTTAGACAATAAAATTATGTCATAGGCTTAAATGATGATTATCTTTATACTAATTATAGTCTAAGAGCCTTAAAGACAGAAATCATACCTTATTCATTTATATTCCACCACAATTTACAGATTATTGATATATTGGTCAATAATCCTTAAATTAATACTATAGCAGTAGAGCATGTACCTAATTTACTCAAGAGAATTACGGATATTTTGAAAAAAGGCTCACACACAACTGCATAGGTCACCCTTGAAGACTCATTTTGCATGTATGATAACATGTCTACCAAATGTAGTTAACAGGAGAATTCCCACAGACTTAGTGTGATCACAATATTTGAGGACTAGGAGCCACAACATAATTGAGCATGATAGCAACCTATTGCAAATACTGTTGATCATATACCCAATGGGCAGGCCCCATCTTCCTTAATGGCAAACCAGACTGCGTTTGGGTCTTCAGGCTCTCATGTGTCAAGAGAAGGTTAATTCTCAAGGGTGGATTATGACTGGGTGTCAGCCAATCACAGTATCTCATTCCCCTTGACAGTCAAAGTCACTGGTTCAGGCAGGGGGGTGTGATCCAATTCTGGTTGATGAGACCTACGGGTAAATCTACCGGAGCACTTCTTAGAAAAATTCTCTCTGAGAATAATAATAATAATGTGGAATGCAGGAGAAGACACAACCCTCTTCTTTGTCTGTGGTTGCTGCTGAGCTGTCTTGCAATCACAAGGAGCTAAATTCCTCCCCACTTTTATCTGGCCTCCTCTTTCCTTCATCTCTGTTGTCTCTTTCCCACTCAATTTTGATCCTACTTCTAGAAGTTCTCCCTAGTGAGGGACCCTATCTTGGGGGTCCAGACTGCTCCAGCTCCTCAGATCCTTCTGTGGGTTCCTTGCACTCACCACTAATGGACTTGGTACACACCACACTTTCCAGTGAGTACTAGCTGGTTGCGTTGGGATTTGCCTATAATCGGGTCTGTCCATCATCTCATGACTTTCCTCTGCTTCCTTGCACAAAGCTATCAACATCATGCAGACCTTGTGACGTAGGTGGTTTAACACACTCCTATTCTGGGGTTCTAAGGGACAGCTTGTCACCTCTGTGTGGTAAACATCATCCATGGGGTTTTGGTTTGGGATCTAGTGGCTTTATTTTAATATTAAAAATTTAAAATTTACCATAAAGGTTAGCACCTCCTTCACTATTTTTAAATGTATAGTTCAATAGTGTTAAGTAACAACGAAGCTGTGGTCCAATCTCCAGAACTTTAGCCCCCAACCCAGAGAAGACACTCGCATATTTCACCTGTGAACAAGTCACTCTTAATGCCTGCGTCTTCTGGAAGGCTGATAGGAGGCATTCTTATACTCATTAAAGTGATTGATGGTTAACATGAAAGTTGCCATCATTACCCAGGTCAATATGCAGCATGAGCTCCTGCAAAGAACACTGCCAACTCCTGATTACCCGACTAATGAAGAGCAAGAGAGGAACAGATGATCTCAGATTGATGCTGACCTTAAAGTACTTTGTATTTTCTTGTGTATGAATTTGTTGTGACAGATTTCTTTACTAATTATGCTTGGTTCAGGCGGACGCTATAACGTGAGCAGTCCCTGGGCATCACTTGCTGGTGGTGATTTGAAGGGAAGGAGGTGCCCCAGTCATACATGGGGCAACTCATTAGAAAGTAAACATTTGACACAGATGTATATGAGATAGTTAACCTGGTGGGCATATTTGAGAGCTGTTGCTGTAACAATTGGTGAAACCAAAAGGAATAAAATCTTTCGTTTGTACCATGCTTTACCATTACAGAGGGCTTTCAAACACATTACCTCGCTTATTTCTTCCCACAACCCTACCTCTTTATTTTTATTTGTTTAAAGATTTATCTGAGAGAGAGAGAGAGAGAGAGAGAGAGAGAGAGAGAGAGAGAGAGAGAACAACTGGGGAGGGGAGAGGGAGAGAGAACCTCAAGCAAACTCCACACTCAGCGTGCAGCCCCAGGTGGGCTCGATCTCACAACACTGAGATCACGATCTGAGCAGAAACTAAGAACTGGACGCTTGACCAACTGTGCCACCCACGAGTTCCAACCCTATTCTTTTAATACAAGCCCTGCTAGCTCCACTTTACAGGTGAAGGGATGGAGCAGTCCAGGAGACTAAGCAACCTGTCCATACAACACATCCACTCAATGTATAGTCTGGACTCTCTTCTAAGCTTAATGTGTTTTACAACACCACTGTTACACCTGAAGAGCATGGGGACACAAACTATTCACACCCCATGTCTGAAGAAGGCAGGGTATATATTATACATATATAAAAGCAGAGAGGTTCTGGACTAGTTTGGGCAAGAATAATCCTAATTTTCTCCCTGCAATCCCTAAAACCACTCCTACCACTGAGTTTCTGCCTCTATCTTCAATCACCACAACTCTAGAAAAAGAAAAAGAGGGAAGAACAAGGATAAAAGTACCAAGGTATGACATTTTGGGGCTGTTCCAGAAGCATCACAGTACCACTAATGCTGAGGGCAGCAACCAGACTGTGAATCCTACTGTGAGCCAGGCACCTCCTCTCACCAGCCCTGCTAGGCAGGCAGTACTGTTCCCACTTTACAGACAGCTTCTCCGAACCTCAGTTTCATCAAGTAACTTGGCCAAATCATGCACTTATTTTTTTAAATCTTTTTATTTATTTAAAGATTTTTATTTATTTGAGAGAGAGAGGGAACATGAGCAAGGAGAGAAGGGGCAGGTGTAGAACAGAGGGAGAGGGAGAAGCAGACTCCCTGCTGAGCAGGGAGCCTAATGTGGGGCTCAATCTCAGCACCCTGGGATCATGACCCGAGCTGAAGGCAGATGCTTAACCAACTGGGCCACCCTGGTGCCCCCAAATCATCCACTTAGTAACTATAGGAGTAGGAATTTGAACCTCATGCTCTCCTAAACAAACAGCTCTGCAATACATATGGTTTAAATAAGCATAAAAACATAACAATTACGAATTCATCATACCAAGACACCTGAGGAGGAGCTGAAGCTTGATTTTTCATAAACTGCATAAAGTTTGTTTTCTAAGCATTTTCATAGCACATATCTACATAAAAGCAATTTTAAAAACCTTGTTGTTTACCTTCAAAGTATCCCTTTCCACATCATAAAATCAAATTAGGCAGGAATCCTCAAACCTGTTACCTATCCCTTCTATAAAGGAAACCATTAAGGAGTGAAATGTCATTTCTTTCATAATGGTCTCCGTGAAGATCTTTGGTACATTTTCCATAGAACCTCTTCACACTGAATTTTGGGAATGACATATTTTGCTATAAAGCTGGTCTCATTTTTTCCCCAGACATAATCTATTTTATCATCTGGCTTTCTTTTCTTTTCTTTTCTTTTTTTTTTAAGATTTTATTTTCTTATTCATGAGAGACCCACAGAGAGAGGCAGAGACACAAGCAGAGGGAGAAGCAGGCATCCAGAGGGGAGCCTGATGCGGGACTCGATCCCAGGGCCCCAGGATCACGACATGAGCCAAAGGCAGATGCTCAACCACTGAGCCACCCAGGCGCCCTATCATCTGGTTTTCAAAAGTGACTGGTTACTGTTTAGTGAAGTCTGATGCCATCTGTGGACTCCAAACCACTAAACTTGCAGTCATCCTCTGAATTTGCCTTAATAATTCTGCAAAGAGAAACTGCTGCCCAGCTCTGGCAGAGAGGGTAGGCCTGACTCTGCCCCGATCTCTACCTCCCTCTTCTCAGTTTCTCTTGCTGTAGTGTAGCCAACTGACCCATTTTTGGCCAATGAGATTAGGCAGACATTTGCTGAGAGAAGAGCTTCTGGAAAAATTTGCTCACCTGATAAAACGAGATATACAACTGGCACTGTCCCTGTTCCTACTAACCACCCGCCCCCACCCCCACCCCCACCGAGTAAGACTCAATGACCAGAGGCACAGCAGCTCCCTTGAAACGATTAGGGTGAAGATAGAAGCCAACACAAGGCAAAGGATGAAAGAGCAGAAAGGACCTGGGTCCTCAGTGGCATTGCTGAGCAATTAAATGCATACCAGCAGCTGTCTACACCTGGACTCCTTGCTGTGCAGACCCCGAGCTGGATGAGCCACTGTAGCCAGGTTTTCTGTTACTTGCAGCTGAACACGTTCCTTACTAGTAAACTAGCTGCTGCCTTCTTTTGGGGATGGTTCTTCTCTTCCCCTTCCCCAAATCTAACCACCCCGTACAGGTTGAAGGAACCGGTACAGAATGGCACCTTCTCATCAGGCACAGACTTACATAACCCGACAGTATTTACAAACTAAAGAATAATACAAGCTGCATACAAACTACATTGCATGGCTAATTCAGAATACTGCTGGGAAATATCCCTTCACTTCTCTGCCTAAGAACTTCTTGGGTCTGCGATGTCATATTTCCCTGAGGAATCTATTTCCTGCTTTCTTTGGCAGTGTTCAAAGTTAGGCCTTTCAGTTGTTAGGATACAGCCTGTTGGTTTCAAGGGCTCCAGGTCACATTCTCATTCCGTAGAGACCACAGACACACAGACCCACGATAAATCTCCCAGGACTCAGTTTTATTCAAATTGACTGAAAACTTATGTTCTTCAAAAGTTCTTCTGCTTTTTATTTATTAAAATTAAAAAATTTTATGTAGGGGTGCCTGGGTGGTTCAGTTAGGCACCTGCCTTCTGCTCAGGTCCCAATCCTGGAGCCCTAGCATTGAGCCCCATATGGAGCTTGCTTCTCTCTCGCTCTTTTCCCCTCTCCCGGCTTTTGGTCTCTCTCTCTCTCAAATAAATGAAATCTTTTAAAAAAATAAAAACAATTAAAAAATTCATTTGAGAGAGAGAATGAGTGTGTACACATGGGGTAGAGGGGAAGAGGGGTAGAGGGAGAGAAGCAGACTCCTCACTGAGCGCAGAGCCCAATGCGGAGCTTGATCCCATGACCTTGAGATCACCACCTGAGCCAAAATCAAGAGTCAGACACTTAACGGACTGAGCCACCCAAGCACCCCAAGTTCTACTTTTTAGTGATGAGTTTTAGAAAATACGTGTGAAAGCAGTGATTTACCTGATTACCTTTTTAAACTTATTTGGCATTTTCCCCAGGATATTGAATGACACACTGCTTATTGAGCAAAACCAACAATCCAGGCAGTGTGCACAACTGGGAGTTGGGCTATTTGTAATTAACCAAGTTAATCATGGGCACTTAGGGGATAATTTTATCATGCTAAACTAGGCAACTGCCACTGCCAACACCTCGACTTTACATTATTTGAACTTACTAAAACAACAGCTTTAGACTTTCTGGATATCTTTCTTCAACAAGACATACATGGCTTAACAAAACAAGCACAGCACAAACACATGCATTTCCACACACTGGTAATAATCAGAGTAACTGGAAGTTGTGGAAATATAGCATAAAAATACAGGAAATTTCAGTTTAGGAATAGAAACTGGAATCCACAGATTAGGGACTAGAATGAAGTATCTCTTAGGTTTAACTGGTTCTGAGACTCAATCTTAGTTTCCTTTGGCTTCAAAGGTGTGTGCCCAGGTACACATCTGCCTGCGGAAAACCCTCGCTCCAGCCTCAAGGGATTCCCGTTCATCAGAGCTCTGCTAGGGCACTCACACATGCTGAACCTTGGTTGTCTAATTTATAATGCAGGGATAACACTTAACACCACAGGGACCCTGTGAGGCTTAGAAGGTGACATACATATGTGCATATGTAAAAATTCTTATAACTTGTACTATCCTGTTGACTTAGGGTATTGTTACTATTCCTAACTCCTGATAAAATAATGGGAAAAATTCTGCTGGAATAATTACGTGCAGCTTCTCCATTTTATAAATCTATCCTCTCAGCATTCTTTGGTTACTACTGTATTCGCAAGAACAACCGCCTCACAGAGGACTATTGTCGCTGAATTGCTAGAGATTAAGGATTTGAGGAAAAGGAAATGAGGCTTTGCCAATCTCTAAGGACCCAAGGAGAGCTGCAAGGACACGTGCAGTAAAACGTTGTAAACACATTCTTTTCCAGTTTTAGTAAGTGGAACAGGCCATCGGTTGACTCTGTAAGATGAAACAGGTAGTCAAGCCCTGGGCTCATGATCATGCATGGAACTCGTATTTAACGAGATGCTGAGAATCAATAGCGTGTTTGACCATGGCCAAGTAGAGTTGTAAAGGCTATTATTTTTCTTCTGTGAAAGAACACTAAAGACAAAACCTCCCAAGTTCACAAAGTGTTGACCACTGAGATCTCATAGAGGTGACTGCCGTTACAACAGACATTTTCAAGCTACTCTCACAGAGATACACATGCTTTTAATGAATCCCAATTCAATGATGAACAAAGGCATATTCTCTCCAGCTCCCTATTATTTTGAAAGGTATGACTGACCAAACTGGACTCTAACAAAAGAAAGGCATTACAGCAAACTCCCGATGGAGGAGTTTAACTGATCTCTAACTCTCTACTCCCAATGTCTGGTAAGCCTGGAAGCAAACTGGATCTGGATGTTGGTCAGTCACTACACATTTCATAGACAGGGACAGGGGTGAAGGTACTACTCTCATTGGTTTCTACGCCATTGGAGAGGGACAGTCACAGTATAATTCAAGTCAGAAGATAATTCCAAAGTAATTTTTTTTCTTTTTCTAAAATGTATTTATTCATGAGAGACATAGAAAGAGAGAGGCAGAGACACAGGCTAAGGGAGAAGCAGGCTCCCTGTGGGACCCCAGGATCACAACCTGCGCCAAAGGCAGACAGACGCTCAACCAGTGAGCCATCCAGGCACTCCCCCAAAGTAATTTCGACTGCATAGCAGAATGCTTTGCTTTTGGCCTTTTGTTCTTTGGGGAAAATAGGTCTAATTTAGAAGAGGCTAATTTTTAAAATGGAATTACCAATGTCAACATATATTAAAATTTTTTTGGTAAATGTTCAAACCTTTGAATCAGTCATTCCAAGGTGGAGTCTATTCTAAAAACATAATGCAGAAGGCGGCCTTTATGTCCAAAGATGTGAATTTCAAGGTTATTCATGACAGAGGAAAACTGGGGTAAAGTAGGATTCATTCAAATAATCATGTAGCATTATAAATAATATTTATAAGACATTTTGAGTCCACAGAGAGTACTATGAATGAAAATAAGATAAAAATATATGAAGAACACTATTTAATTATATGATATATGCCTATAAAACCGCTAGAATGAAATACAATAAAATATGAAATGGGTACTATAAAAAAACTAACAATGACAGTCTCCGATTTCAATGAATTCTACAAGCCTCCATAATGTTTGGGTTTTTCTTCAGTTACAAAAATGATCTTAATTGAAAACAAAATTAAATGAGCTCACATTCCCAGAACACACATAAACTGCATGCCAGCTGAAATTAATTAACAACGATAAGTAACGTCTAGAATTTAAAACCCACTGTAGTTTGTCCAAAAAGCTAACCATCTGACAATGCATCACTAAGTGCAAAATAGTATCCTCATGATTTCAGTAGGTCATTCGTACCTATTTATAATTTTGCTTTTTGTCAGGGAACTAGGTGGAACAAAAGTGAACTTATTGTATTTTTTTTCTTCTCAGTGTTTACCAGGGTAAACACAATCTTTGAGATTCTTTTGGATCAACAGTCTATCCTTAGCTCAATCCCGAGCAAAAAAAAAAAGAAATAAAATGCATTTGTCTCCACTCCAGAATGTCACTTTGGGCAAAGTAATAACTAAGTCATTTATATACTACACATCGAGCCATAGTTACATTATTTATCAGCTCATGAAGTCAATAATTAAATTATAATGTATTCGTAGGCTACAAACGTGAAGGTACCTTTGTTCGTTTTTTCCCTTTCAGTGGAAACTGCATGGAAAATATATGCTTCTAATTATTCAAAATAAAGAGCTGAGGGCTCGGTCATGTGGATGTTCTTTGTTCCTACGCATTTTTATTGACCTGACTTACATGGGCCTCTTTCATATTAGTCTGCCATCCTGTACTTCACAAACCCTCAGACAGACCACAGGTTTGTAGGCTCCTTAGGGAAGGGGCATTAACTTTCTCATCACTGCAGATGTCCTTATTATGGCACCCAGCACAGCATTTACAAAAAGGTACTTGACATTCCTAGGGAATCATCATAATTCTCTACTTCTAATGACAGTGATGATCCAGGTAACCTTCGTTTCCTGAGCTCAGGGATGGGGCGAACCCAGAGAAGGCAGGATAGAGCCTGATTGCTGAGTGTAAATCCAGACAGAGAGGAGAGAGCTGGTTTTGAGCAAGGTGAAGAAGGGTGCCTGCAAGCCTGGCTCTGTGTGAGGGAAGAGCCATGCAGGAGACTCGGGCTGCTGGGAGGCTGGAGAAGAAATGGGAGGTGCCTCCTGCTGTCCCTATAAAAACACAATAAAACTTACACTTCTAACACCTGTGGAGTGGGAGTCCTGCTTGCAGATGAGTTGTGGGGAGAAAACAGGCTTGTCACCGGGACAGTCTAGCACAACCCATAACGTGCACTGTCCTCAGAAATCCTGACAGTTCCTAATGCTTATCACTGATCTATTTCCACAGTTGACCCTTATTATTCATGGATTCCGTATTTGCGGAGCCACCTACTCATTAACATTTATAACCCTCAAATCAAATGATTCTTGTACAGGGTACAAAAAAAATTTCTTGTGCAGAGTGGAAAAAAAAATTGAGGTCCCAGCTGAGGTCAAACAAGGCCAAACTGCTCGTTTCAGCTCTCACACTGTAAACAAGAATCCCCTTCAGTCTATTATTGCCACTTTTTTTTTGCATTTTTTGTTTCCTGTTGGTGATTTCACTGATTAAAATGGTCCCCCAAGCGTAGTGCTGAAGTGCTGTCTAGTGTTCCAGCAAGAAAAGGCTACCTGTCTTACAGAGAAAATGTGTTAGAAATGCTTCACTCCGGCAGGAGTTACAGGTTGTTGGCCTGAGTTCAATGCAAATAAATCAACAATCCGTATTAAATAAAGTGTCTTTAAGCAGAAATACACATAAAACAAATACACACGTACCGATTAATGAAAATGTGATCAGGAACTTAAGTTTGTTGCCCCTAAGAGCAATGGTTCAGTACTCACTAATTCAGTGTTTGCAGTACCACAAATAATGGGAACAAACTGAATTTGTGCTTCCTCTGTTGCCATTTCACCGAAGGGGAAAACAGACTAGAAGTAACCTTTATTAAGGGCCAATTGTGGGTCAAACACTGTGCTAGACAGTTAAAATACATTCACTCATGTAACTCTCACAACCAGCTTGAGAGGTAGGTAGTATCTTCATTTTACAGATGAGAAAACTGATGCTCAGAGAGGTTAAGTAACTTTCCTAAGGTCACAGAGCCACTTCCTGGGAGGTGACTGAGGGAGATAATATAATCAAACTGAACATTTACTCTCAGTCTCAAGAGTTTTTGTGACGGCAGGATGTAAGTAAAAAGGGCAATGTGAGAAGATGACAATTGGGACACTCAGCCAAGGGACAAAAGATTCCCCTCTAGGCTGGACCATCTTCCCCATTGGAGATCCTGAATGGGAGGGATGGGGAGAGGGGTTGGCGTCCACCTGTGTGAAGGTTTCCCTTTCCCATAGGGTACATTCTAATCCACTCTTAATTATTCATTAATTTACTCAACAAGTGTGTATTGAATACCTACTATCTTATCCTTAGGACTTTTTAGACACTGGGGATTAAAAACTGAACAAAACAGATAAAAAGCACTAGGCTCATGGAACTTATATTCTAGGGACAGGACTGAAAGATTGAGTCGTATGGCTTCAGGTTAGTACTTAAAGTACTGTGGCACTCCAACTTTTATTAATACCAACAAATACCAATAGATGTAGAAATATTTCCATTCTGACTCATATAACTGCACTGAAATAGCCAAGGAGATAAGCAGCAAACTACCATGCCGCTTGCACTGTACTGAGTGCTCATGTTTTCGAGGGCTTCCGCTTCCCAAGGTAAACTAGATATTCTGAAAAATTGTCCTGCTGCGAAACATTATGTGCAGATAAATGGAGCAAAAATTGGTCCATCATTATCGTGATTAACCGAAGGAAACGATGCACCCCCAAAGTCACCTGAAGTCCTTTTAGAACAATGGTTCTGAACCTGGCCTGGACATCAAATCACCTAGGAGGTTTTAAAAATCCTGATGCCCAGCTCCCAAGTAAGCCAATTACATCAGAATTTTGCAGAACTCAGGCATCAGAATTTTATAAAACTCCCCAGGTGATTGTGACATCCAGCCAAGGTTGAGAACCATCGCTTTAGGATGTGTCGGAGCACATTGTGTTCCAAGAGTTGGTGGGTCCAGTGTTCTATTTCACTCAAAACTGCTGACACTGGTGGATCTGAAAATTTACCTAGCTTCCTAAATTTCCTCTCCATACCCTCCTCTCTTCTGCTCTCCACCCTCTGCTGGGAGGTTGACAGCATCCATTTTTTGAGTAGTTGCAAAGAACCCACCTACGTGGATACCTTCTTGAGTCTAAGCATGTCTGTTTATAGCTAAATGTTTAAAAATAAAATAAAAATCAAAATATTTTTATTTATAATGAAAGAGCCAGAGAGAGAGAGAGAGACAGAGAGAGGCAGAGGAAGAGGGAGAAGTAGGCTTCCCATGGGGAGCCTGATGCAGGACTTGATCCCAGGACCCCGGGAACACCACATGAGCTAGAGGCAGGAGCTCAGCCACTGAGCCACCTAGGGGTTCCAAGTGTTTTGATTTTTAAAATGAGTTCTTACTAAGCTGAGGCTACAGGTGAAAGCCAAAAAGGACATACATGAATTGCAAGCAAAGGGTTTTATTATTTCCACCAATAAATCTTCAGTGGTCAAGCATAATACCCAACATGTACCCAATACTAATCATACTCTTGGCCAATCTCTGATTTGGGTTTATGTTTCTCTTTGGAGCCAGTCTCTCTGATTTGTTTGTTTTTAAATGAACCAACCAACATAACCCCAAAACATTTCCTATATATACAAGGAAGAAACAGACCAATAATTACTTAATTTGAATGTCCTTTGGGTGCCTGGGTGGCTCAGTCTGTTAAGTGGATGACTTCGACTCAGGTCATGATCTCGGTGTCCTGGGATCATGCTCTGCATCAGGCTCCCTGCTCAATAAGGAGTCTGCTTCTCCCTCTCTCCATCCATGCTCTCTCTCAAATTAAAAAAATCTTAAAAAAAAAAACTAATTTGAGTGTCCTTTGATTCTAAAATATTCTCTATACCTGAAAGGTGCTATTAGAAAAAAAAGTGTGTGACACAGAAGATGGAAATATTCCATGCTGTAAAGCAAAGTGAACCCTCTGGCCAGCATCCTGGGCGGCTCCCATGTGACTGTTTGCATTTGGCTCTGGGATCTCTTGGAGATGGAGAACTCTCTGTCCTAAAATACTTGAAGAGCAAGAGGTAGATGAGTTTTCAGGGATTTGTTTATCATAAAGTCATCCTGCCATTTTGTTTGCATAGATCTAAACACAGGTTTCAGATCTAACTTGGGAGATACATAGGGCAGCATTACATTTGGATTGTTCAAAGTAAGACATCGACTTGTCAGGGGCACTTGGGTAGTATAGTTCAGTTGGTTGTGTTCAACTCTTGATCTCAGCTCAGGTCATGAACTCAGGGTTGTGAGATCGAGCCCTGTGTATTGGGCTCTGAGCTGGATGTGGAGCCTGATTAAGATTCTCTCTCTCTCTGCCCCTCCTCCTCTCCCTCTTGGAAAGAAAAAAAAAAAAAGACATCAACATGCCACAGTCGAGTCACTTAGAAACTAACTTGTATAAGGGTTTATAATGCTAGTACCAATAAAAGCGGAAATGAAACAGCATTTAATGAGACTTTTCTATGTGCCGGATACCAATGCTTTTCATGTATTAGCTCACTCATGTTCCCTAAGTGGCAGACATTAATATTATACCTGCTTTGCAATAAAAAAAACTACGAATCAGGGTGGTTAGGGTCCCACAAGTAGTTAAGTGGCAAAGGGGGATTTGGCTCACGGGGGCTGACTCCAAAGTTCACATCCTTAACCATTCCACTGTATTTTGTCACGTGTATCATTTTGGCTGCTGGGTGACCCAGAAGTTTTAAGAACTGAAGACAATTGGTAGGGTCCGGCCAGGGGTGAGCCTTGGAGACCTATCAAGTCCACGGTCACCAGGGGGTTATGGCTATCTCGCCTACCTCCTAGGCTAGACCTAGGGGAGGCCACTGGGTTTGGGCTGATGCATAGGGTAAGTCGGGATCCTAAAGCATCTGAAAAAACTTCATCCCAAGAAAACTTCATCAAGAAAAGAAGGACAACCATCTCCTGGTTAACACGGGCCTTGAGACGTGGCATTATTCTTGCTTCTTGCTTATTCGCGCTCTACGGGGTAATGCCAGGTGCAGCTCATGCGTCTGGGGGTGGAGTTGGGGGAGTGGACTGAGCAGAATTCATCATTCATAAAGTTGCTGGCCGAGCTCTGGAACTCACGAAGGGTGAGGGCTGGGGAGAGAAAACCATCCTTCTTCGTGCTCGGGCAGGAGAAAAGGGCAGCAGGCAAGGCCAGGCCAGGCAGAGCGAGCAAAAAGCAAGAGGCCTCCGAGGAGGCAGGAGTGAGGGAGGCTCGCTGCCCCACATCACAGCTGGGTCCCAACGGGCCTGCCCCAGCCCTGGCAGCTCTCTCCTAGTGAACCAAAGGCTTGGTGGTGCAGAAAGGGCCAAGCTGCATCAGCTTCTCCCTCCTGCTCTCAAGGGCCTCTGGCTCCGAAGCTCTGGCCTGTCCAAACTCGAGCAGCGTCTTGCTCTGGGCCGGCCTGCCCTCCCCAGCAGGGCTGGGCGTCTCTAACAAGCAGCCCATCCCTCGCCTCCTCTAACTGGGAGCGGCCTGCTGCCTCAGCATTTCATTCTGGGTCACAGGCGGCACAGCCTCCCCAAGGGGGGGTCCTTCGGAAGCCGGGGCTGCAGGGGAATTGCTGCAGCTGCTACTGAAGTTCACTTTCGGGTTTCTGTTCCCGGAGCACGAAGTTCTGAAAGCTCCCAGGGAGGAGCAGCGGCCTTTGCATCCTGCAGGCTCGGGCTTCCCAGACAAATTCCTAAAGCCTCACTTCTGTGTGGTCTCTTTCAAAACCTTCTGAATGTTCCAGTAGATCTATTCCTTGATAAAATCTTCTCCCTCGCTTGGGGTCAGGCCAGAAGAGAGCAGAACAGATGTTAGATCTAAAGCTTTCCTGATTCAACCACTTGACCGCTGGCCGGCTCATCGGCTCATCTGTCGTGATGTAAATGAAATGTCTTTGAGCCTTTCTCACTCAGGGAAAAGACAAGCCTCTGAGAAGGCGGAGACGTCCCTCCTTCAAGAAAAACAGCATGAAAGAAGGGAGTGATTGAAGTCAGCTGCATTTCTGCCTGTCAGAATATTAAAGTGCGCTCTTTTTTCCTCTCAGAAAGTCAAAATGGATTATGCTGGAGTCCTCAAGCCCCCACAAGGGCTTGCCTTCTTTGGCAAGTCATCACCTGACTGACAAAACTATGCTTCGATCCCTAAAGAGAGGAGGCCTAGGATGAATCACAGCTTAGATGTGGAGTAAATATTATCCCAGGCGGGAAAACGGAGGCCAGAGTGGTGCTGGGGGGCAGGGCCCAGGCAGGGCTCAGAGCTAAGACTTCAGGTGAAAGCGAACACTCGAGCGTGTTGACAGTTAGCTTAGTGATTTTCCTCCTCCTTCAGTCCACTCGGAGTTACCCAGAGGCCTGTCAAGTGATCAAACACCACGCACAACCATTATGCTCCAAGAGGTCTGTTCGGGAAAAGATTCAGGCCAACTGCTCCCAGCACCCTGGCCCTCCAAAGCCTCTGGGCTGCAACTGAGGAGACTCCCCAGTTTGGACCTGGAAGGAGATGCAAGACTGAGCTCAGGTATCCATGAGGGGGCCCCTCGGATGCACTCCTGTAAGAAATACCATCTTTCATTGAATGTAATAGGACATTTATTATAAGGTACATCACCTTACTACAAAGAGCCAATAAACTAAGACACCAACTTTGTTATCATAAAGAGTTTCTATTTTATGCTCATTGAAAGAACTCTTTCAGAGCTATTTACACAGGAATGTATCATATACCCCCCTCAATTCATCAAAGAGAAAAATTAAGCAAGATAAACTCATTAAAGTCTTTTTTTTTAAAGATTTATGAGACAGCAAGAGAGAGCAAGAGAGACAGCAAGAAGAGAGACAGAGAGAGGTAGAGACAGAGACAGAGAGAGAAGGAGAGAGACAGTGAGAACACGAACAGGGTGAGGGGTAGAGGGAGAAACAGACTCCCCTCCCCAAGCAGGGAGCCCAATGTGAGGCTCGAACCCAGGACCCTGGCATCATGACCTGAGCTGAAGCCAGACGCCCAACCGACTGAGCCACCCACGTGCCCCTTGACTCTTGTTTTAAACTGTTCATTTTGAAATAACTCTCTAGGTTTACAGAAGAGAAAGTGCAGAGAGCTGATGCTATAGGTCTACGTGCCACACTCTGAACAGCAAGCCTATAAAATACCTAGATTTACACACCAGAAATGCGGTTTCCTGGCTGTGTGATGGTTGACCTTCAGGGCCTTATCTGGAAACTGGAGGACTCCCCTTACCTTCCAAGGCTGCTGTGAGTGGCAAAGGAGCAGACATCCACAGAAGCCCCCAGTTAACTGTGAGTTACCGACAAACATCAGTGACTCACCACCTACAAGGCCCCAAGGAGAGTTCTCGCCCCAAAGGAGTTTAGTCTAGTCGATGACTCTTGACATTTGTTTGGTGCTGCACACTTCACAGCTATTTCATATCTGTTCTTTAATTTGACCTTCGCAATTAATTAAATGTGTCATTTCGAAGTTTTGAGGGTGCTGCTTTTTCACAGGAAACTCGACTTGGAACCTGCCGGCTTGTCCTTGGCCCTCCTACTGTAAGTCAGTAAAGCCACAACTGTATGAATGCGGCTCTGTCAACACTGGGTTACTAGGTCTGTCTCACCAGGTCTGAACCACTCTTCCTTTTCAGACACAGAACTTCTGTGCCACCTCAGCCTGCTTCTGGGTGCGGCCCGGTCCACAGCTGGCTCCTCTCTCTGGTGACCTCTCTGGGTGGAGGCACTAGGTGGGGCGACCCCCTGCTCCAGCTGTTCCTTGTCAACCGCACCCAGCCCTCCTTTGTAGAAGGGTAATGTCAATTCAATAAATAAGCTTGTTCAAAGGCTCCAGATCATTCTGCCATTAATCCAACTTGAGATAGAATCCAACTTTTCCAGGGGCACCTGGATGGCTCAGTGGCTCAAGTCATGATCCCAGGGTCCAGGGATCGAGTCTCGCTTCTCCCTATGCCTGTGTCTCTGCCCCTCTCTGTGTGTGTCATGAATAAATAAAATCTTAAAAAAAAAAAGAGTTCAACTATTTGAACTCAATACACCATGAACTATTTATATCAACTTGAAGTAAAAAAAAGAAAAATCCTTCCCTGCTCCTCCACCCAAGATCAACCCTGGCTTTCTCCAGAGTTCTTCACTCTCTTTTGTAGGCTTTGTGGGCTAGTGGGGTGGTGGGTCTTATCCACCTGAAAAACCCACCCAGAAGAGCCTTGGGAAAGCTTTCCTTAGACCTTTCTAGTCCCTCCCACCCACCTTCCTGAAGAGTAAAAGGTCTCACCGGGAAATCTTCGGAATTGCCTAAAAATAAGCTGACAATTGTTTATACAGTCACAAGCCTTCTCCCATCTCAAATCTTTCTAACAGTGCCACTCCTGGATCTAAATTACAAAAAAAAAAAAGGGTTACATTCATATGTTCCCTGGCTTAAAAGTTCTTTTGACAATTCAGGGTTCCTTTTTAATAGCTGCTAAAAACAAGAGGCTGCCTTACAATTAAAAACACAGACGAGGTGAGATCATTTGTGGGGCAGCTCGAGGTAAAGGAAGCTCCATAATCTTATCCACTGTAGGGAGGAATTTAGAATGAAGGCAGGCTGGCTGGCCTTGGGCTCCATCCAAGAGAGTTTTGTCACTAAACTACTGAAAGAGAGCCTTATAAGGCAGCTTCTCGTAGAAGGCAAGTGTGCAGTAAACCCAGAGCGCAGGCTCTAGGGGAAGGATGGAAATCATATTTAGGGGTGTCAATAGATGCCTGCTTAGCTCAATCATTCTATCTCATAGCTCTAGAATATCAAAGATTTTAATTTTTTAAAAGAACTTTATTTGAGAGAGAGAGAAAGAGAGAGAGAATCATGAGTAGGATAAGAGGCAGAGGGAGAAGTAGACTCCCCGCTGAGCAAGGAGCCTGATGCGGAGCTCAATCCTGATCCCAGGACCCCAGGATCATGTACCTGAGCCGAAGGTGGGTGCTTAACTCACTGAGCCACCCAGGCACACCAAGGATCAAAGATTTTAAAACTTGTAACAGCCTCCAGCCTCTTCCACATGCTTCCCTTCCTCACTTGAGTTCTCTCTCAGCTCTCCATGAGAGAATCTTTCAAACAGAATTCTCTGGCCTCCCAACAGGAGCACTTTTTTTTTTTTTTTTTTTTTTACGAGCAAGTTCTTCCTACTGGGTAATCTAAATGTGCCTCATGGCTACTTAATTCCAGGCCGTTTAATTCCATCTCCTGAGGAATTGTAGAACGGGTCTGGCACCTTCCATTTAATAATAACTCATTCCCCAACCATGAAGAAACATTAACTTGTTCTTTGGATTCCTTTCCTAGAAAAGAATCTTAAGTCCTTTAGACCCTTTTCCAAGGCTGCCTATTAGCTTTTCTAAAGCTTCTTCAGGTTTTCAAATCTTTCCTGAAATGTGGTGATTAAAACTAGATAAAATAAGAAGGAACCAAGGCCCTCAGGTTTCTGTGCTCAAGAAGGACAAAGGAGGCCAGAAAAAATATTTAAAGTATTTCTATTGGGCTGGGGTAGACTTTTTTTGGGGGGATGTGACTTTTTCGGTTTCTGATTTGAAAGGAGAGAGGAATGGGGATTGTGGAGAGAAAGGAAGAGCTTCCAGAAATGAGCAAGGGGCTGTAATTCGGGAGCAGGGCTGGCTAATGAGCTAGTGACGCGAGGGCACTTTGTAAAGCGAGGCACAATGGGCTCCTCTATTCCAAGGAACACACAGCTTGTCATGGTAGGTTAGGAACCCAGATCTGACAATGCTTCTAAGATCTGAGAAACTTAAGGTCTTGTGAAGAAGTCTAGGCATCTCCCGTTGGGATTACTTTAACAGCTTCCTAATGGGAGTCTGACTGCAAGTCTTGCCCCTTTCCAATCCATTCTAATGGTGGTCAACACAGATTTTTTTAAAAAAAGATTTTTATATATTTGAGAGACAGAGAGAGAGAGAGCAAGCAAGTGGGGTGAGGGGCAGAGGGGGAAGCAGACTCCCCACTGAGCAGGGAGCCCAATACAGGGCTTGATCCCGAACCTAGGACTCTGGGATCATGATCTGAGCTAAAGGTTGACACTTAACCGACTGAGCCACCCAGGCGCCCCTACCAATACAGATTTTTAAAAAACATAAATCCAACAGCAGCACTCAATAGGTCCCACTACTCTTGGGATCACCTCTAAACTTTGATGCATCTAAACTTCTCCATCACTGGACTCTGCCAACGGTCCAGCTGCCAGCGAACTGGACAGTTCACTCTCTCTCTGCAAGGCAGCCCCATGGAACCACGTGCTAGTCCTTCCACGGCTGATACCCTCTCATCTCCCTTCTAAGTCCATTCCAACTCCCATGCCAGCTCTTCTGCAGCCAATTCCTGTACATTCTTGTCTCAGGACCTTATTCTCCCAGGAATTCTTTCCTGGCTCTTTTCCTACAAATCTGGGTTAAGGATCCCTCTCCTCTGGGCTCTGGGACCATCTTATGGTAGAACTGTGTTAGTTTAACAAAGTATTGCACGGACTTCCATTCCCCCCATCCCTGCAGATAAACCAGACCATTAATAATTTTGGAATCCCTGTTTCAACTTTTGATAAAGTTCTACAATTCTGACACCAGTGCCAATTCTTTGATACCAGCAGGGTGACCTAAAATCCTTTTCTGACACTATCTACCTGGAGATAGCATAAGATCCCACAGCTCAGTCACACAGGACTTCAGATGCCTATTGCAAGTCCAGTTTGCCACCTGCGCTTCTGGTTGCTTACAGATTGGTGGTTCCGACCACTCCCTCCTTGGGTTCAATTAATTTGCAAGTGTGGCTCACAGAACTCAGAGAAACATTTTGCTTAAAAAACTATTGGTTTATTATACAACAATACAACTCAGGAAGAGCCAGACAGAAGAGATGTGTAGGGCAAGATATGGGGGAAAGTGTATAGAGCTTCCATGCCCTGTCCAGGAGGGCCACTCCCCCAGCATCTCCACATGTCCACCAACCCAGAAGCTCTCTGAACCCGACCCTTCTGGGTATTTGTGGAGGCTTCATCACTATGTATTATTGATTCAATGACAATCATTGGTGATTGAACTCAATCTCGGGCCCCTCTGTCCTCCCAGGAGATGGGGGTGGGTGGGTGGGTCTGAAAGTTCTCACCCAATAATCAAGTGGTTGGTTCCACTGGCAGGCAGCCAGCATCCTCCTTGGTCCCAAAATCACTCATTAACATAACAAAAACTGCCCTGATCACTCTCCACACTTTAGAGATTCCAAGGACTTTAGGAGCTTCGCTGCAGAAACAGGGAGGATGATCACACATACGTTCATTATAAATCACGGTATCGCAAGTTCATAACTCATTGGCGGCTGGTAATAGGACATGGACATTTAAATGATGGCCTATCAACATTAAAATGAGCTTCTCAAAGACTGAACGTTTAAAATCCATCAAACAGGAATCCCTGGGCGCAGCGGTTTGGTGCCTGCCTTTGGCCCAGGGCGCGATCCTGGAGACCCGGGATCGAGTCCCACATCGGGCTCCCGGTGCATGGAGCCTGCTTCTCCCTCTGCCTGTGTCTCTGCCTCTCTCTCTCTCTCTGTGTAACTATCATAAATAAATAAATAATTAAAAAAAATAAAATAAAATCCATCAAACAAAAGGAGTTTCTGAAAACCAAAATCTTTTACTGAAGCTTTTTCTATTTGCAGAACAGGTTCTGCAGCTCTGAACCGAATCCTTACCACAGTGGGGACGGAGAAATGTTGGAATTTGGGGGGTGGGGAACTCTAATGTTAGAGTTCAGGATAGCTGGGGAAGGGAAGAGGAGTCAACAGTCAGATGTATTCACTGGCCTGGACTTGAGGAAGGCACAATATACAAGGAGAAAAGAGAAGAGGCAGGCAGGAGAGTCCATACCCTGCATTTCCAAATGGGAAGGCTCTTTCTTACATGGATTCTTTTGTTTAATCAACAAATATTTACAAAGTGTCCAATTATCCACCAGCCACTGTATTTATAAATACTTATTATAAGGTGGAGTCTGTCTTCTTTTAGGATGCTCCTAGTGGGGGTGGCGGGGGGAGACAGACATTCAAAGAGCCCTTTGGAGACCATGGGGAATGCTATACTAACTAGCAGAGCCTGTGTTTCCCTCAGGAATTCTGGTCCCTTTGCTGAAATCCCCACATGGATCCTCTGCATGGTGTGGCCCACCCCACTTAACACTGCTCATCCACCCCTAGCCTGAAAATTTTTAAAAAAAAATTTTTTTAAGTCTAAATTCAATTTGCTAACATACAGGGTAATGCCCAGTGTTCATCCCATCAAGTGTCCTCCTTAGTGCCCATCACCCAGTTACCCCATCCCCCCCCTTCTGCAACGCTTTGTTTCCCAGACTTAGGAGTCTCTCATGGTTTGTCTCCCTAATTTTTCCCCACCCAGTTCCCCTCCTTTCCCTTATAATGAATCTTAACAGCAACTCCGAGATAGGTTTGGTTAGAATCGTTTTATTACAGGCAAGGAAACCTGGTACCAAGAGATCAAGCGACTCACCTAAGGATAAGTGACAGGGTTGAGATTCACACCCAGGAGTCTGGCTCTAGAGCTCAGTGTCTATTTCTGCTAGAACGCCTCTTGCTTACATATACACGGTATGTCTGCAATAAATACTGTTGAAAAATGGCTGGATGCCTACAGAGAACCAAAGGAGGAGAAGGACATCATTATGGGGATAGAGGGTGGGTGGAGAAGGATGGGGGTGTTAAGGAGCTTCATGGAGAAAGGGACATGGGCCAGTTCTGGAAGGCCTGGCGTTCAAAGGGTGGAGAGATAGTGAGGGTGAGGGTGTGATTGCAAATAATAGCAAACAGCAGCGCTTACAGTGGCTGGACCATAAGGGGGTTGGAGAGAAGAAGCCAAAATAATACAGTTATGGTAAAGAGCCTCATATGCCCTTCCAGGTAGTTTGAACTTGGTCCTAAAAGCACTAAACAGAAACCCAAGACCACTGAAAATGGAATTGCCAAGAAGCTCAGATTTAAAAGACCACAAACAAGAGGTGTTAACCAAGAAACGGAATAAAGGAGCACCATATTCTCTTCCAACTGTGTGATTTTATTATAGATCTCAGCACGTCTGTAATAACTCCTTATTAAACTGAACTGTCAAATCCCCTCTTCCAGTTACTCATGACATCAGGAACCTCAGTAAGATCTAACGGCACTAAATTCGTGATGGCAGTTCCAAGGTTTGAGATTATTAGCTCATTACCTTCTGGACATATCTTCAAGAAGATGGCTTTGCCTCTTATCACAGGTACAGAAAACAAGCAGACGAAGATCTTTTCCTATATGGTTAAGTGGTGATCTCAGAAAGGAAGGGGACGATTGGGAGTGTCTCCAGGGCTCTAAGGAAACCACTCAGGGAGGAGCAGTTGCAACCTGTATGGATCCTTTTATTTTATTTATTTTAATTAATTAATTAATTAATTAGGATACTTTTAATTAGCACGACCAGATCTGTTGGTGCATCCTTGGCTGTACAGAACACCGTGCTGATGTGTGCTAGATGCTCAATAAACGTTGGCTAACAAGATGAACAGCAATGCCCCCTTCCTCTAAATACTCAAGGAAGCATAACCCAAGTTTCTTCTTGGGGTGGAAATGGCTGGAGAAAGCTAGCAAACGCATTTCCTATTCTTTGCAGAGCCCCAGTACCAAATGGCACAGAAATAAACAGCACCCGGTCCGGCTTGCCTCTGTAATTGTCAAAACACATCCCAGGAAAAATGTATTAACACGCATGGCTTTAGCCCCATTTGTCTCTGTTGTAGAAAAGTACACTAGTAGGCTTCACATTCTTTTCTGCTTTCTCTGGCATTCCTCCCATAAATGGTCCCAGGCCCTAGACCCCATATCTCTAAATTTAGATTGGGAAGAAAAGGCTAATTTATGTCAGGGTTTTCAGTTTTAGATGCTAGTTCTCTTAACATTCCGTGCCCCCCCCCCCCAAAAAAAAAGAAAAACCAGGTCCGCATCTTCATGGGGCTTGCAGTCTGGAAAGATGCTAAGGAACAGGGTGTACATGGAGGTGATAGGACCAGTTCTACAGGACTATCAGTCTCAAGATTTTATAATCCGACTGTGCGTTTAGGGATGCACATAGCAGGAGAGAAAAAGGGATAAAACCAGCTACCGGCCAGAACTGGCAACAATGCTTAAACAATCACCAAGCTAACCTTCTGCTCTGATAAGCAAGTACCAGGGATTTGGAAAGACTATGGGGAAAAAGTCCCCTTGGAATGTTTCTAAGAAAATCTCAGGACGTGGAATGAGTTTCTAAACCCCACACACTTCTCTTTTCAGGGTAGGACGGATAAATGAGACCCAAAAGAGCACATGACTGTTGCTGTTGGAAAAGTATTGTGAATTATTCTGGGTGGTGATTTTCTAAGCGCAAGGTGACCATAATATAAACAGTCAACCCTAAGTTACACAATTCAAGGCTTTCGGGGGTGAACTCTGAAATTAGTGACATAGGGCCCATCAGAGCACGGAGTTCTGGGAAGAACTGTAAAAGAAGAATCATTTGGAAAGTGTGGAGAAAGCCTGAGCTGTGCTTTAAAGAAGCAACTGCTCCTGTCACTTCAGGAGAACCGCCTCCCTTCCTTTTTTCTACACTGGCAGGGGCCAGGAGAGGGGCTGCCAAGGTTGGCTCTAACTCTCCCTTGAAGTTACTGCCTATGGAAAATGTTATTTCAGACAGAGTTAAAATCTCTGAGGTTGGTTTTTTTTTTTTTTTTCCCCCTTCTCCTCCTTACAAGTCCAGACTCTTACTTATTTTCCCCTTTCTTTTATGGCAAGTTTGGACCTGCCCGGAATGAAACAGCCTCAAAGGGGTTCCTGCTGTTCCTGCTGAACAGCGCATCCTGGGGGATGAAGGCCCCAAAAAGGGGACACGAAAGAACAACAAAACCGGCCAGGAGGTTCACGAAACCAGCGACACCATTAAGACATTCCTGGCCCACAGATAAGGGGCCCGATTATTCTTTGAGAATCTTTCGTTCGCAGTAAGTGAACGAAACCCGACCTTTAAAGGGCACTCGAGCCAACCAGACGCGCGCGGCGAGCGACTCCGCGGGACGCCCTCACCCGGCCGCGCGTCGCCCCCGGCCCCGTCCGGCCGCCCCCGCCCCGCCCCGCCCCCGCCCCGAGCCCGGGCGGGAGGACCCCAGGGGCGGCGGCTCCGGCGTTTCCCCGGCAGCGGGGGCCGCGCCAGCTGTTTAGCGCGGGCCGGGGGAGCGGCCCCGGGGTCTGCGCACGCTCGCCCCGCCGCATCCTCGCCTCTGGCGCGCGCAACCGGCTTCCAAAGTAAAACCAGCAAAAAAGAAGAAAAGAAAACAGAGAGAGGGAGGGAAGAGGGGGCGCCGCCCCCCCGCAGCCCGTCCGCCGCCCCTGCAGCCGTCGGGGCTCTGCGGGCGCGCTCCGCCAGGGGGAGCCCAGGCCGGGGGCGGGGGCGGGGGCGGGGCCGGGGCGGGCCGGGGGCGGGGCCGGGGGCGGGGCCGGCGCGCGTGCCCACCTTGCTCGCAGGTGCCCTTGCTGACCTGGGTGACGGCCTTGTCCCCGCGGCTCTCGGCCCGCAGGCTGGCGGCGCGCAGCTGGCAGCCGCTGGGGTAGGTGACGCCGTCGCTGCCGCACACCGGGTAGCGGCTCTTGCACACGCACACGCCGCTCACCGCCGCGCCGCCGGCGGCTGCCCCGGCTTTACCCTTCCGCCTCTTGCGGCTCTTCACGCACTCCATGCCCGGCGCGCAGTGCCCCCTGCCGGCGCCGCCGCCCCCGCACGGCTCGCCCTCGCCGCGCGCGCACACCGGGCAGCAGCCGCACGCGTCGCGGGTCTCGCCCAGCGGGCAGCCCCGCGGGGGCAGGGGCGGGCAGGCGGCCGGCTCGCAGGGGCCGCAGGCGTCCGAAGAGGAGGAAGAGGAGAGGGGCAGGAGCAGGAGCAGCACCCCGGCGGCGCCGAGCAGCAGGGCGCGCAGCGGCGGCCGCTCCATGGCTGGGCGCGGCGGCGGCGGCGGCGGCGGGCGGGAGGCGACTGAGCCGGGGCCCGCGGGCCCGAGCCTTAAACCCGGCGCCCCGCCCGGCCCGGCCGCGGGAACCACTCCCCGGGGCGGTCCCCCTCCCGGGACCGCCTGGCTGCCGCGCGCCGCTGCCGGCGGGGGGGGGCGGGGGGAACGGGGACGGGGGCGGGGCGTCCGCGGCCCGGGGCAGGGGACCCGCGTGCGGTTCCCGGCGCCTCGCCTCCCCGCGCCCCCGCGCTGACCCCCCCGCGCTGACCCCCCCGCGCTGACCCCCCGCGCAGCCCTCACCGCCCCTCCGCTGCCCTCGCCGCCTCCCTGCTGCCCCGCGCTGCCCCCTGCTGTCCCCCGCCGCCCCTCCGCTGCCCCCGCTGCCCGCGCTGCCCCCGCCGTCCCTCCGCTGCCCCCGCTGTCCCCCGCCGCCCCTCCGCTGCCCCCCGCTGTCCCCCGCCGCCCTCCGCTGCCCGCGTTGCCCCCGCTGCCCTCACCGCCCTCCACTGCCCCCGCCGCCCCCGCCCCCGAGGCTCCCCAGGCTGATAACCTAGTGAAGTCCCGGGGCCGGGACGCCCGGCTACTGAAGACGCTGCGGCTGGGAAGCTCTTAACAATCGGTGCTTAAGGCCCCGCTTGGGGTTTGGTGTCCCCATTGGCCACAGGCTCCGTGTGGCCTTAGGTGCCAGGCTAAGAGGACAAATCATTGCCAACCCTGTGCTTTCTTATGCCAAGTCAAGCTTTATTTTTAAAGATTTTATTTATTTATTCATGAGAGACACAGGGGGAGAAGCAGGCTCCACGCAGGGAGCTCATCGCGGGACTCGATCCCGTGACCCCAGGATCACACCCCAGGCCGAAGGCGGCGCTAAACCGCTGAGCGCCCCCCCCCCCCCGGGGCTGCCCCCAAATCAAGTTTTAAGCGTGAGTACAAACATGAGGGAGCCGTTGCACTGCCTTAGGTTCATTCTGAATTGCGTTGGCTCACAATCAAGAGAACGGGGCACAGCTGCATGTGCCCACTGGAGGCACCTGCAGCAATTGTCACCATTAATCCCATGAGATTTTTCATCTAAACCACTGGCGTTTCTTCCTCCGTCTTTCTGTAAAGTGCGCTGCTAACTTACCCTTAAGGCCTCTTTTTCTGAGAGCCTGCCCTTCAAGTCCTTCCTATGCAGACATGTAAATTCTTTCCATGTTTATCCAGCATACAACACTGCCATGTGCATCGTTCTGCATGACACCTTTTAGTTCTTTAGAGTTCTTTCTTCTTAGCATAAATCCAAGAATTTCTAGGATTGCTAACTCAAAGTGTGCGGTTCACGATGCCACCGGCAGTCTATGGATGTCACTCTCATCCGCCTTACTAGGATTCCTATAAACTTTTTTTTGGAAATTATGCAATCACAAAATGTATTCAGGGAGTAGAAAACCAAGCACCCTCCTGACCAGAAAACCTAGCAGCCCTGCTTTTTTGGCCTCAGATATTCTGGAAAAGTGGCACTTTCGTTTGAAAGGTTATTTGTTGACATGACGATTGTAAAACGATGAAAAGTGTTTGGAGAGAGTTTCCCTAGATATTCTTGCCTTTGTCCCACTGTGAAATAGAGCTTTGTGACCCGGTATACAGTCCCAAATCGAAACGAATGCAGATTGCACTCTGATTTTTCCTCTTCTGTTGCAACATTATGAATTCACTGGTCAAGGTCCACTAGGTTCATGATGACCCACTATGACTATGTGCTGTAGTTTTAGGGTCCCCAGAAGCTGATCCTGAGAACAAGGATCCCAGTTCAAGGAGTTTAGTTGAGAGGCCACATAAGGCCACACCAGCTGCACCAGGTTTTGGGGGAGAGGTTTGGGAGTGGGTTAGAAAGGCAGGCGGTACAGGTGCTTATCAAGTTAGCTCCCAGGTGAGTGTGCACCAGATGAAGCCCTCAGGCTCTACAAGTTTGGGGTGGGGAGCACCGACCACAGCTGTGTGGTGTTTTGAAACCCAGCATCCAAGCCAGCAGTTAGAAAGCAGGCACATGGGACAGTAGAGTTCCTTTGGGGGCCCTCACTGCCCAGCGAGCGGAAGAGAAAGCGGGGTTCTCATCATTGAAGGGGGCGCCAGGGCTGTGGTGACAGCGCCAATGCGGAGCACCTGAAAATAGGAACAGAGGTGGCTACTCAGAGGAAGAAGAAACGGCAGGAAGATGGAGCCTTTACAAAGAAATTTGGCAACTCCTTGCTTCCAAGAAAGAAGATGTTGCCACCTATTCGGCTTCAGTTCTAGTGAGATGAAAAACCTGGGTGTTGGAGAAGGGATTATGTCATTTGCAAATAGAATTTTATGCTTCCTCCTGTTTAATCTTGATACCCCCTATTATTATTATTATTATTTGCCTAATTGTCCTGGTTAGAACCTCCAGTATAATGTGGAATAGAAGTGGTGAGAGTGAGTGACACCTGGGTGGCTCAGTGGTTGAGCGTCTGCCTTGGGCTCACATCGTGATCCTGGGGTCCTGGAATCAAGTCCTGCATCGGGCTCCTTCTGTATACCACAGATGAGGCAGCTTAAATAAGCAGAAATTAATTTTCTTCCAATTCTGGAGTCTCGAAGTCCAAGATCAAGATGCTGGGAGGGTTGGTTTCCTCCAAGGGCGTAAAGGCAAGGTCCTCTTCCTACTGCAAACAAGGTGCCAGCCACAAAATACTAAACACCCCCTCCCTCACTAAACAAGACTGTTACTTTATCTAAATAAAAAATTGGGGAAAAAAAGTCTTTTACTTTATCATTTACTATTTTTTTTTACTTGGATCTGCCTTCCCTACAGATAAGAGTTATTGAGATAATCAGAGAATTGTTCCATTCAGAGTAAACTCCTGCTTCCTTAGACCTTCCCCAAAATTACTCAACCAAAGTCCAAATTCTGTAATAGGTTCTTTCTAACACCCTCTTAACTGTGGGAACCCCTCAGTTCCATATGGAGCTCATTCTCTCTTCTACAATTAGTAAGAAAGCCAATTATTTGACTACAGGTGTGCTCCTGGTGGCCTTTGGATGAAGGGCAGTGACACATGAGAGATTTGCCCTCCAGCTCCTTCTTTTCTGTCTTATTTGAGCTCAACATTTTCCCACCCCAACCCATAGCACACCCCCAAACCCTCTGCCGATGGATCCATGCACCTGACAAGCCCCCTTCTTGGTGGGGCATCTCCAAGACTCCCCGGCCAGCACACTTCAGTGGCATCTATGGGAAGCTCATGGAGCCATGCAGCCTGCCCTGCTGTGTCCCTCTGTGCCCTGCCTCTCCAGCAGATATCTAACTGGAAAATGGAACATCTGTCTCCCTTTTTCTGGAAACACCACAGATACATTGGCTGCTCCCCCCACCTTGGCTTCTTTGGGTAGCCAGGGGTAGGCATGAAAGCAGAGGAGAACCCACCCGCCTGTGTCCTCCACTAGGCTCTCACTCAACCTGCTTTTATAGAGTAGGGGTTAGTGTGCTGGGTGGGGTTGATTGTTGTAGGCCATTTAGCACTGAGGAGCACTCTGCTCCAGTTCTTGCTGGCTCTTTTCTAGAATGTGGGGAGACATAGCATCTGTGTTTTGGGGGTGTGGATCCTGCTCCATTTCCAGGCACAGGAAAAGTTGTTCTAACTAACAGTCTGTTGTGATAATTATTCATCATCTCTATCATCAGTTCATTTTCTCCTCCTCTCCCTCCCCTTCTTTCATCATCGTCAGGAAGTAGATTGTCAGGTGGTGGGAATGGGTGTGGATGATGATTCCAGCCCAGATAAACAGCACGTGAAAAGGATGAAGCCAGTGGAAATGATTTTGGCACATCCCAACAACTGGATAAAGTCCAGGATAGCTGAAGCAAGGTGTGTGGGAGGAGAAATGACTCTGGAGAGAAGGCAGAGAGGAGGTGACCAAGGGTTTTGCACACCACGCCCATGACTTTGGACTGGAGCTTTATAGATGACAGTGAGCTGCTGAAGGATGCCGGGGAGACGCAAGATCAGGTTTGCAGTGTAGAAAGGTTGGTCCAGAAGACAGGGATGGATTCACATAGGGGTAGACTTGAAAAAGGAGTGTACTTTTTACAAAATAGGAGCTACCTTTAGTCTTTGTAATGTCTTTATATAAATTAGAAAAAAGCTCCCCCCCCCCCGCCCCCGCGCCTGCCACCCAGGCAGATGCAGTATAGAGAGAGCAAGACTTGGCAAGTAGACGGTGCCTTTGTGCCAAGAAGAAGTCGCCTCTTCCTCCTGGGAGGGGAACCAAGCCTGCACCAAAATATAGGGCCTAGCAGGTGATGGGAGGGCTGAATTTCAGCCTCACTCGCTTCCTGTGTGCACACTGCACAGACGTACAGGGAGGCCCAGCCCGGTGCCAACATTGTGTCTGACACAGAACTGGCACTGACTTAGAATTTTTAAAAAGTCAGTGGGCGAGAGAGAAGACAGCAGGGTAACTACTAGTGCCCACTACAACTACCATCCAGGCAGGAATCGATGAGGGCTTGAAGTGAATTGTGGTGATGGGAAGGGATGAGGTCCATCCTGGACACTTTCGTGAGCAAAAGGGAGTACTATTTGCAATTATGCTGGGACAAACAGGCATAGATCAAGATTGCCTGGGACAAGAGGGACATACAGTGACCCTATATAGAGGATGAGAGGTTTTTTAAGACGTTAATACACAGGCCTCTGAAAGTAACTGTGAGAGGAAGGCAAGAGAAACCTTGACATTTCTGGCCTGGAAGACCTGGTGAAAGCTGCTGTTGGCACACTGTTGTGTTAGGAGACGATGATGAGCTTGATTTTGGACATGCTGATTCTTTATAAAACCAGGTCTATCCTCTTTGGATAGTTCTAGAAAGGTAAAGGGGGGCCTCCCTAGTGATCATATCACATTGTTGCGGAGACATTGCCGGAAATTTGACTTAGAGTCAGCCCTTGACGTCGGTTCTCTCTCTGTTATATGAAGACCCTCGATGATAAAATCTCATTGTTTAATAAAGGACAGAAACCGATTTCTTATCAGCATTCCACATCTGATCTCTTAAAAGAGCTACAGCTATGCAGGGAAATAGCTAATGATATAATTGAAAAGGCATTAAAAGCCTATAAAATTCAATGTTAGAGACACAGAACTTGAAGGACTCTCTAGAGGTCATTGAAAGCGAGGTGAAGCTGGAGCATGCCATTAGCCCAGATCATGAGTCATCAGGGGCACAGAGACCCCTGAAGGACTTTTAGAGATCATCAAAGAAGATGATCTCTCTCAGATTCTGCTCTATTATTTGACAACCTTTCAAGATTTTGGAAGGTCACTGAATAATAAGCTAACTTCCAAATACACACAAGTGCAAAGAAAATGTAGGTTTACGCTCTAATCCTCACTATACCAGATATATCACACAAGGCTGTTAAATCTCTGGGAGCTTCATTTCCTGGCTTCAGATTCATTATTTTACACTTTAACTTCGAATTAGCATGGACTTTTACATTTGCATCCCCCTATAAAATAAATTAGAGAAGCATTGCTTCTTGTGACAACAAGCAGAAAGAAATCTCCTTGGGTTATTCCATAATTAGGCTCCATCCTTTTTTGTTATGGGGGAAATGATATGATCATTTGGTGGTAAATGATGCAGTGCCCCCATATTAATCTTCCAGTTGCCCGATTCCATAACTCACCTTGGCAAAGCAGAAAAATAAAAAATAAAGAATGTCTCCTCATCGTTGTCAGAGGCCCCAGAGACTATCAAACAAGGATGAATAAAATATTTTCAGAGAATAAGTGATTCAGTCACAAACTTAACTGTGAGGAAAACTTTATGCTTCTGAGGGGGTTATTTGAGTGTCTGAAAGTCTGTGAGGATTTTTATCCCGAGAGCTTTGATCTTTTCCCTTCTGAACAGATCATCAGCTAGGATGTTAAGATGTTGAGTAACAAATTTTCCTTCACTGATACTGCTTTTTTCTTTTTTTCTTTTCTTTTTTTTTTTTTTAACTTGTTAAGGGAGTAGAATAACAACATTCCTTTCACTGGTGCTAAAGATTCACTTTTTAAAAAGCTGATAACCGAATGACATGACTGTTACTTTATCTACTACAGCAAGTGTACCTGGCTGGTGTGTCAGCCTCTTGGGTGAGTAGCAAGCTAATTCCAGTGTTGTCACCATCTAGAGCTATCAAGTTTCAGATCCAAATCCCCAATGCCAGGGCACCTCCCTCATTACTGCCTTCTCATAGCATTAATGTTTTATTAAAATGCTTGCTTTTTAAGAGAAATGTTGATATGCCAGATTAAAGGGAATACTGGAAAAAGTCCCTCTTCTTTTGATTCTTGTTGAGTGGAATTCTCTTGGGTCATTTGAGTATATTCCTATGCCTTGTTGAGAAGTAACATTTTTAGGTTTTCTCCAAGGTCCAGAGGTAAAATTTTTGTCCTCGTGTTACTTGGCCTCGGGTTCTGGAAGCCCATGAGATGTACTGGTGATTGGCTTGATGGGGGGTCGGGGAGGTTCCCCAGTGATTTTCTTATTGCAGAAAAAGTGATCTGGGGATCAGATATTCAAGAGAGGGAAGAGAGGATACAACTCTAGGAGAAAGGAACTCGTGTCTCCTTGACCTTTGGTGAAATCGCTCATGTTCTATGTGTGATCCCAGGTCTCTGGAGTTTGGAGGACAGGCTAGCCCACAGCTGGGGAGTCTACCAGAGGCTTGAGCAGCCCCCAGGGAGGGAAGTAGACCCAACTGAGGTGTCCTGTTAGTACACAGTGGGAATATTCGGAGGGGCTTTGACAATGTGGCAACGGTGACTGTGGGAAGCCTTCCACCTTTTTAGCCATGGCATGTCCTTGTGGTGATGGACGTTGGGGGCTCCAGGAAATTGGCTTAAGGTGGGAAAGCAACACTGGCCAGCTTCATGTGCCTCTCAGAAGATGGCTCGATAAATCTGTTTCGGTTACATTCTTTTTGTTTTTGTTTTTTTAAATATTTTTTATTTATTTATGATAGTCATACACAGAGAGAGAGAGAGAGAGGCAGAGACACAGGCAGAGGGAGAAGCAGGCTCCATGCACCGGGAGCCCGACGTGGGATTCGATCCCAGGTCTCCAGGATTGTGCCCTGTGCCAAAGGCAGGCGCCAAACCGCTGCACCACCCAGGGATCCCCGGTTACATTCTTAATGTAATTCTATACCACAAGCATTTGCAAGAAGAGGCTCACTGGGGACCCAGTTAAAGCTCTTCTCTGGTATAACTGCATCAAACCGATTAGAACATAGGAAATTTTTAATCTGGGCCCCTTGAGGCAGCCCTGGTCAATCGAAGGTTTAGACCTAAATAAATCCTGTTGATTAACCACCTTCAGTGGATAAGAAATACGCCAGACTGCTTAAAAATTTTTGAAAGTATTTTAAATTTCCCAAAGGGCATCTCTGGACTTGCCCTTTGACCTCGCTGATACCAAACTCAAAGACTCCAATGTCCCGAGTGTGCCATCCTCTCTAGACGTCTCACATCTTGTTTCTTCCTTCTGGAATTCCCTAGAGAAGCTGAGCATTTATCTCATTCCCCAGAACCTCTTCTCTCTCTCTCTTTCTGGGACTGAACCCCTCCTCCTTTGTCCGGTTCCCTTCTGAGAATTGCACTTGGGAACCGCAGCCAAGCCCCCACTCGACTGCGCGGTCTGTGGCGGGGTCTGAGGCCCACCTGCGGGTGTAGACCTCAGGGTCCTAAGCTGCAGGAGTCTCAGTTCTTGTCCCGGGTTGGCTGCTCACGGGGTCTACTTTCACTCTTCTCCATGCACGTGTGCATACCGCAGGTGTGCTTCTATCTGCTTCCAATCTCTAGCTGGATTTGTCCTCGAGAGCTTCCTTCCCTTGGGTGAGGACATCGCATCCCAGCCTCCAGCCTTTCCGGGTCAGTCCACCCTGTCCTGCTCTGCCTTTGCCCAGCCCTTTCTCTCTCCCGGGACTTTCAGGGTGGGAGGAAATGACTGGGCTCCTTTGGAATTTGGCCGCCACAGTCTCTTTCTCTCTTCTTTTTGGGTCTATTTTTAAAACAGTTAGTGCTGGAGGGTGTTGGGGGGGGAACAAAAGTCCTTCTCAAAGGGCAGAGGCAATCTTGTCTGAGTCCCAGAGCGTCCTCATACTTTGGGTCTCTGCTCACACATCAGGGTCTGTGGGAAGAGCCCTTTCTACCCCTCAGGTCTCGCAGTGGGTTCTCCCCTGGGCCCATCTCCTGTCTCAGCTTTGCTGCTGGATCTAACCACCAGACTCTGCAATCTCAAGGAATGGGTGGCTTTAAAAACTGATTTACTATTGCTGTATTTCTAGCACTGAGCCCAACAGGTGGATACATGCATGAATGAATGCATGCATGAACGAATGAGTGAATTCATTGGTTAGCTGTTTTCTAAGACATCTCAGCACCACACATTATATGTGTATGTCGATTTAAATATAAATATATATAATTTTTTGGTTCCCTTTCTTCTTTTATTCCAGTTTCTAGCACTTTCTAGGCCTACAAGCTTGAGTAAGTAGCTTAACCTCTCTGTGCCTCAGTCTTCTCATCTGTAACATGAGGATAAGAATAGAATAGTTCCTTCCTCACAAGGTAGTAGGGACATTAAATGAGCTAGTACACTTAGAGTACTTAAAACAGTGCTTAGGACATAATGAACCTTAAGTAAATGCTATTATTCAATTATTTCCTGTGCATTCCTCGGTGTTTTCACAGGATTGCTAATCCAATGATTTTGTCAAAATTGATTAGTAGACTAAAATCACTGTTGGACCTTCCTGTCTCACTAGGTGTGGGGGGAATTATGTAAACATGGATTAATTTTTCTTTTTCTTTACTCCTTCATTTGATTCCTCCCTTATTTTTCAGAGGTACCCAGGGTTGGGGCGGGGGTGGGGTTGGTGGGTACCTCTTTTTGGTGTCCCGTAGGGCTAAATGGCTTTGTGGGTCACACTTAGAATATTAGAGATAGCTAATATTTGCCTTAAGTTTGAAAATATTTCAGTAATGGGATGCCTGGGGTGGCTCAGTGGTTGAGCATCTGCCTTCGGCCCAGGGCATGATCCTGGGGTCCTGGAATCGAGTCCCACATCAGGCTCCCTGCATGAAGCCTGCTTCTCCCTCTGCCTGTGTCTCTGCCTCTCTGTGTCTCTCATGAATAAATAAATAAAATCATTTAAAAAAGAAAATCTTTCAGTGGTTTTATAAGTTCCCTACCTCCCACCCCCCTGCTTTTGAACAACCCTATTGTGAGCACTGATGAAGATAAAATGGTGAGTGGGACAAAATGGAAACTGGTTTATGTAGCGCCTGTCTTTCTTACCAAACTGGCACAGCTTACCAGCTGGATCTCTGAGCCATCTGCTGAGCAGAAGGTCTCTGGGAGAAGAGTACTTAGTCTTGAAAAGCGTAGTATCCTCTACACCCAGGAGTTCTCCGGCTTCCTGCTTGCTGCCTTAGGATCTCCCCAGGTTTGGGGATTCTCATCCCTTGTTCTTTTCAAATAAGCGATAAGGCAGAGGTTCGAAGGCATCAGACGGGCTTCCTACTGCTTTTTAATTCTCTATCTCAGAGAATAGTAAATGACATTTGAATATTCCCCACACTGGTTTCAGCCCCCTGCTGGTGAGATACATTTTTCCCAAAGGCTCTAGTCCTTTCACTTCTAAGGGGAAAGTGCACACAGAGAGTTCTGCGCACCAATGGGCTGATGTGGAGCGCTTGGGGAGGGACCCTTTTTATTACCTCCCACATAGCAGAGGTGGTAATGTCTGCCCTGAATTTAATCATCCCATTTGAAGCAGGTTCATAGTTAAGTTGGCTTCTGCCTGAAAGTAGCAATATTGAACTGCAAAGTAGCACAAGTTTTCTTGAGAGAGGTATCTCCTGGGAATCTCAGAAACGTTACATGCTGCCTCTGGTACAGTATTTGTCTTTTTGGAAAAGGTGCTTGCCAATCTCAGTGTAACTTGCTTAATATTTATAGATTCTCAGTTTCATCTTTTCTTCCAGGGAGAGGAATTTTTTATTAAGTTCATAGTGAGTGTCAAGGGGATCTTAGGAATTTGATCAAGCAAGAGTCTGAATAAGAAAAGCCAATAGATGCTTTGGAAATGCCTGGTCATTCTGGCCTTGATAACGGAGGGGATGGTGGTATTAACTTTCTATTGCTGCATAAAAAATTAACACAAGTTTGGTAGCTTGCAGATTGGGTTCTTAGGCTAAAATGAGTGTAGGCTGGATTGGGTTCTTATATGGAGATTCTGGGGCAAGACTCTACTTCCATGACCATTTTGATTATTGGCAAAATTTAGTTCCTGTGGTTGTAGAACTAAAGACCCTGTTTTCTTGCTGGCTGTTGGCTGGACAGCTCTCTGATCCTTGTGTGTGGCCCCCTCCATCTTCGGAGCAGTCATAGCAGTGTTGAATCTTTCTAGAGCCTCGTGTCTCTCCAACTTCCTCTTCTGCCACCAAAGAGAACTCTGCCTTTAGCAGGTCACGTCATTAGACTAGGCTTACCCAGATAATCTTCCTCCTGCTTAACTGCAGGTCAATTGATCAGTAATAATGTAATTCTATTGCAAAATCTCTTTTACCGTGTAATGTCACATAATCATGGGCATGATCTATCATCATATTTATAGTCCTGGCAATTAGAGTGGGGAATCTTGGGTAGTCAGTTGAGATTTCTGCCTACCCAAATTGTCAAATGCTGTTTTCTGAAGATAACTCTTCCCTGAAGCCAAGCTCTGTGATTTCTCTTTCTGGCTTTTGTGTGCCTGGGAACCTTGCAGTTTGTTACCTATGCCCTATATCTTATCAATGGCATTTTTTTCCTGGGGTTCAAAGAGGGGGCTAATCTCCCAGGGCACTGATACTTGGGGCTCATCTGTTGGCTTGGACTTTGAGGTTTGGTGTTGTAAGCAGGCATCTTTGCTTGGACCACACAAGGAGAGATACGAGACGTGAACAGCAGTTAACAGAACCTCGGCTAGCCTCCAAACTTGTGTGTTTTAGTGTTACAAATAAATAAGAAATTGCTGCTGTATTCACAGACTAACAATTATCTCATTAAATAACTTCTTAGACCTTGATTTAGCCATTATGAAAGATGTTTTGATAAAGAACATCTGGTGGTGTTTTCAATTAAATATTATACTCCTAAACTTTGATTAAAAACTGATTTAAAATTTTAATAGCCCCTTCTTTAGACGATGGCTAAATGTAAAAAAGAAAAATGTCACTTATTTAAATTGTTTTTTTCTTCCTTTGTTTCTCTATTTTAACCGGATTCCCATTAATGACTGTTTAAAACCCACACAGTTTTGGATGCAGTAAATCTAGATGCATAAATAAGATTACCATACCAATACTGCTGTTCTCACTCTTTTACTATTGATACCTCATTTTATTTTTATGCTTTAATTAAATTGAGTATATTTTATGTTTCAGTTTGCTTTAAAACAACTGCAGTGCATATAATTGACACTATTTCATCCTTGTTAGAAAGTGCTGAGTTGAATTAAACACACCAGCTCCATTTCCTTTTACATTTAATCTGTGGAAAAACTAAGACAGAAATAATATGAACTGTATTTCTTTTCCAAGTTGCCCTGATAGGTGAAAATAACTAACCATCTAGTAATTACTAATAAAGACTGAAATGAAATCTTTACTGTTAGCATAACTCTTATCTATATAAAAATAGATATTTAGTGGTATAAGGTAATTTTACTTAGTAATTTCCCCCAAATGGTATGTAACAAATAATAAACACATTATTGCTATACTGAGTACTTCATACAAAGCGTAAATCTTCAAGCATATATTTTAATATATTTTTACTGACGCTATCATGGTTAGCCTAAGTATTTTTGGTGGGGAGATGATTGTAGGCGATGTTTTAACAGAGCAGGGCTCGGCAAACTTTCCTGGCAAAGAGTCACATAGGAAATGTTTTAAATTTTTCAGGTTATACTATGGCAA
Source organism: Nyctereutes procyonoides (assembly GCF_905146905.1). Lineage (NCBI taxonomy): Eukaryota > Metazoa > Chordata > Mammalia > Carnivora > Canidae > Nyctereutes > Nyctereutes procyonoides. Next base: position 5,927,807 of record NW_026575021.1, on the reverse strand, counting down.
AACTCTACAACTCTATTGTTGTAGCATGAAAACAGGCATAGATGACTTGTAAACAAGTGAATGTGGCTGTGTACCAATAAAACTTTATTTACAAAAACAGGTGGTGGCCTGGGTCTGACTCATGGGCCATAGTTTGTTGACCCTCTATGGAAGAGAACAACCAAGTGCTGGCTAATATACACAGCTGTTATTTAATGAATAACACAGGTTAATTAACACAGGTTAATTCATAAATTAGGGTCTCCATCAGGATACTTTTGTTATCATAGATATTTTCTGTTTGCCTTGTAATCGTCCGTATCAATTTAATCTGTAAATTTCCATGTTGGAATTTCCTCCCATATCTTATATTTTGCAGTAGGGTCCTAGGCTTCTCAATATCTCCACAGTCTAAATTGAGTCAGCAAATAATTATCCTGATTACAATGTGCCAATTTTCTCTTCCCTAGTGGTTCAGACTGTAAATGACAGCATGTTTATCTTCCCCACAAACTTGGTTGAAATCAAGCCAGATTTTGCCAGCTCTAAGCTTCATACCGTTGCATTGTAGATTTAGTTCTAGTATTGGGTGGGAAGAGGGTCCAATACAGTGAAAAAGCCAGGAAGTATGTCTCTAAGGGATTTTGGGAATGGGATACTATTATTTTGCTAATGAAGAACAGGAAACGTATTTCTCCTTGTCTTTTGTGCTTGGCAGATGGTTTCCCCTCATATACAAATGTGCCTGAAAAATGTGAGAGATGCCTGGCTCACATTCATGTGATGGTCCCCTCGTGCCTTTGCCACCCATTGCTTTCTGTAGGCACAGCATTCTCATTCAAGGGCAGTTATGGACTTTCCTGTCATTTGCTTTGTGACGGGATAGCTGCCTCCTGGCCTGGAGTTGCTGACACAAATGTTACTTCTTAAGGGCATATTGCCTCCATGAAAAGCCAGAGTCTGGACGATGTCACTTTTCAGAGAAAGCCAACCAACTTTCTTCAGTGATGGGGCTGAGGTGGCCTATATACAAACAAAGCAAGCCTCTTCCTTACAGCACTAATATTTTGTTGTGTAGGCAACACTCTCTTAGGTGTTTAAACCACAGCGTGTTAAATAGCACTCTGCAGCCAGTTGTCTGGAGAGGCTTTAATAATGCTTATACCCAGCATCTCATTGAGGGTCTATTACATTCTAGGAATTTTATTTTTAATTTTATTTTTTTAAAGATTTTATTTATTCATGAGAAACAGAGAGAGAGGCAGAGACACAGGCAGAGGGAGAAGCAGGCTCCATGGAGGGAGCCCGATGTGGGACTTGATCCTGGAACTCCAGGATCATGCCCTGGGCCGAAGGCAGGTGCTAAACCACTGAGCCACTCAGGGGGTACCATTCTAGGAATTTTAAATATGTTTTCTCTAATCCTTACACTAATCACATGAGATAAGAATTACTAGCATCGCTCTATTTGGATGTATGAAAAGGGAGGCTCAGACGTTTTAAGTGACTTGCAGAGATGGTGAAGCTGGGAAAGAGTGGAGTTGGGGTTTATGCTCTGTCCACTTTGGAATCAGAGCCCTTGTTTGTCTCTTATGTGTTTGACACAGTTTAAGCGGTTCTCAGTGGCCGTGCCCCACCTCAGAGCAATTAAGTCCCATTCTCTTACAGTGGGGTCTGGACACGGAGAGTTTTCATAAGCATCCCAGGTGACTTTAATATGCAGCCAAAGTTGATGACCATTGGTCTCAGGGGTAAAATCTAGTGACAGCCTGCATTTGGGTAAAGACTCAGCTTGTCTTCGTTAAGTAGGCAAAATGTAACCTTATGGCCCTTGAAGCCTCTTTCCAATGGCCTTCTTCAAGAAGCTGTGTCCTCTGCATGAACACACCCATAGCGGCCTCTTGTACCTGGCATGAATGTCACACTTTACTTCTGTCTTAATGTAAGTCTTCGGGTTTTCACTGCTAGGGGTCTTTGTGTGACATTTTGTTATCTGATTCTTACCTTTCTCTTGGCAAGAAGCGTGGAATAAGCCGCTAATAGAGGTTGCAACAAGGCGGTTCCTGAGTTTGGGGAAAGGAGTGGCTACTTCAGAAAGGCAGACTCTGGGCAAGGGATGAAATCTGAGTTGATTTCTGAGATAAGGTTATAACATCTGTAGGCTGATAGTGGAGGTTGGACTGTTTGGAGTGAGCCTTTCTGGCAGAGAGGGAATAGCGTGGGCAAGATCTGGAAGCAGGAATACATCAGTTTGAATGTCTAATCTGAGCTATGCGTCATCTTGGTGGGTGACCCACATGCATGGGGGGGGGAAGTGGGTTGCACACATACTTGTGTACATTCGTGTGTAGTGGGAGGTAACTCTGGAAAGGTGGCAAGACCCCCCTGAGACCCCACTCTTCTTCACCCACAGATCCCTTAGAGACCTAGCAAAGGGTGGTCTATGACTCCTGGCCCTTGCCCTGGCTGAATGAATGAGGGACAGATGCCAGAACTAAAGGCATAAGTCCATTTGCTGGCTAGAGAACCAATGAGATGTTTTCTCTTGGGAGTTTGAACCCATTATCACAGAAATTCTGGAGCAGAGGGCCCCGGCATGCATTTCCTGAGTGACCTGCCTCATGCTATTTAGGATCTAAGGCTGCTGTGGTGATGTATAAGACAAAATCCTGCTCTTACCTAGTGTATGTTAAAGTGGGGAAAAGAATAGCAAATAAATTTTTTAAAAATTCAGGTGTTAATCATCCTAGTTCAAGCTTCTATAACAAAGTACCACAACCTGGGTGCTCAGTCAATAAACAACAGAAATTGATTCCTCACGGTTCTAGAGGCTGGAAGTCCAAGATCAGAGCACCCGCATGGTCACCTTCTGGTGACGTCCTGTTTCCTGGTTTGCAGACAGCCAGCTTTTTGTTATATTCTTGCATGATGGAAAGAGGGCTGGGTGGCTCTTTGGCCTCTTCTTAGAGGGTGCTAATCGCATTCACGAAGGTTCCATTTAACGATGGACCTACTCATGACCTAATTACCTCCCAAAGGCCTCACCTCCAAAAAATATCACATTGGGGATCAGATTTCAACATTTGAATTTGGGGAACAACGACGTTCAATCCATTGCAATGGTATAGGCAATGGAATGATAAAACAGGGTTATCTGATAGAGAATGGGGAAAGACAGCAGCAAGGACTCGGGTCAGGGAAGGCCTTTCCAGGAAGGTGACAAAGACTAGGGGACTTGGGGGCCTTGGCCAACAGGAAAGGAGTCTGTGAGGGAACTAGAGACGGGAGGGTCTACACAGTCCCTGAGAGATTGGATTGCTAGCTCCTTTGAGCCCCAGAGCTATTTCTTCCCTTGCGTTCCTTCAAAGCCACCTCCACACCCACACATAGCCTCTTGAGCTAGCTTGAGTGCATTGCTCATTTTTCAAGCCAAAATGCTCCAGCTAAAATCAGGGATAAAGCGAGGATGATTCTGAACAGCAGTCTGCAGTTTTGGACTTTTGGACTGCAGTTGGGTCTCCGAAAGGGCTTTTGAGCAGCGTAGAGTGTGTCTTCCTGCTCTGGTGTCAGGGAAAACATTCCTTTTTCGAGGATGGAAAGCTACTGATTGTACCGAAGCATGCATTCCTCTGCCAACTTCTGGAACAAGGAAAACACCCGCCAGCACCCTGACTGCCAGCAATCTGGCCAGCCACCACCTGTTCTCAAAGGCTGCGCATTGTGTTTAGCTTAGCTCGGCAGCTCCGACAGCACCTGGGATGCAAAAACATCCTGGATCTTTCCAAACACCACAGCAGGGCTGTTTAAACAGCAAGATATTCAGGAAATAGTCATTATCTCCATACCTCCTGCTTCCAGTTGGGGGATTATTGGATGAGCTTCAGAGGGCAGCTCCGGCAGGTGCCAAGTCCTCCCGGCCCTGATCTTCCATCCATGAGGCTGGGCTGCCAGGGGGCAGTGGAGCCAGGCTGCTCCCCAGGATGCTGGAGGGGAATCTGGGCTTGATTCTCTCACTCTGGCGGGGGTGTTCTCTCTGCACATCGAATGAACCGTCCACGTCGGCACAAAAAAATGGGTGCAGATTTGCAAGGGGAAGGGGAAGAGGTGGCTGCTGTTGAACATATTTTCCACAGGGGACAATATATAGGCCAATTACAGGGCAGGGGAGAGGGACATAGATGGGACAGACTCAACTCTCTTCACTTGCATGGGATAGCGAGAGGACATGCTGTCAGCCATCACCTGGGTGTCCCCTTCATGTCCCCCTGCTTCCCACATCTGGGAGCAGTCAAAGATAATTACTTCAAAGGTAAAGCAATTGTTACCAGTTTGGGCTGGATGAGATGCTCATTGGGGAAACAGGTCGGTGATCAATAACTAGGTGAGACTTTAAAAATACTCTTCATCTTGCAACTACATGTGGTAAATCTCTGGTGTACCTGGATGCATGTGCTTATTCTTTTGTGGTTTTTCAACTGTATGTAAAAGTCAAATCCATTATTCAAGTGACTTTTCTAGAGTCTGGATTAAGAACCAGGTCAGCTGAGCTACTTCCTAGGGAAGCAATTAGAAGGGATGCTGTCGTAAATCAGAAAATATGTTTTTGCTTTGGTTGAGAGAGAGATTGGGTTCCACTGTGCACGTGCAAGTGTTGGGGGTCGGGGAGGGGAAGGAGGAGCAGGGGTAGAGGGAGAGAATCTTAAACAGGTTCCATGCTCAGCCAGATGTGGGGCTTGATCTCAAGACCCAGAGATCGTGACCTGAGCCAAAACCAGGAGTCAGATGTTTAACCCACTGAGCCACCCACGCGCCCCAGAAATATGGTTCTTTTTAACTCAGGTTTTCAGGTGCCATAATTTTCAAAAGCATTAAAAAGTGTATTATTCCTAATCCTAATGAAGTCTTAGAGGCCCTCATGTGGATGCAAAAACAAAAACAAAAGCAAACACAAAGCACTCTCTGATGGTGGTGACCAATTTTGTCTGAATAGTTTTATGATTCCAGCATGCACGAAGTTCAGTCAGCCCCAACCAAGCCTAGCCAGCCGGCCCCAGTGGCCTGAGGTTGGCAGCTGCAATCAGCTGAAATTCTGAAACCCAGCATGCATTCCTTGGTCCCGCTTACTGAGAACAAGTGATTTATTTTATCACATGCATTTTAAGCCCTTTAAGGTCTCCTAAAATGTATCTGGTTTGGATACATCCAGATTCACATCCTAAAGAAGCACACACATATCAGAAAAGGGAGTGTTTTGTTAACAAAGACTAAGCAAAACAGTATAAAAGCCCTTTGAAAAAGCAACGTGAGCGGCTTCCATGCCTGGTGAGTCTGAGGGGCTGGGGATGAGTGCACAGTGCTTTGTAGTTAGGAATAATGGAAAATCAGTGAAATGAAAAACAATTGCAAATAAGTTCAAATATTATGTTAATGATAAGCATATGTAATTGTCTCTTGTTCTGAACATAAAGGGGTATCTTCTAACAGAAGTCAATTTCTTTCTACTCTCATTAAATACTCTCACCCATTACTTAAAGAATGGGTCCAAACCGTTAGCTGGTTGGGAGAATCCATGCCTCTCTCCACTGTTAAGGTTGTTAAAATGCTCTTTATTTGATAAAACGATGAGGGTATGAGGGTAGCAGATTTTAAAAATAATCCTTTTCAGGGTCAAGCTATAAAATTATTAGCCCTGTGTTATTCCCCAGGATTTTTCTGAAAGTTGTACTTGATTATAACATTCTAAAATCTGGGCACCACTGTTTTTAGGATACTCTATTTTATTTTATTTATTTTTTTTAAATTTTTATTTATTTATGATAGAGAGAGAGAGAGAGGCAGGAGAAGCAGGCTCCATGCACCGGGAGCCTGACGTGGGATTCGATCCTGGGTCTCCAGGATCACGCCCTGGGCCAAAGGCAGGCGCTAAACCGCTGCACCACCCAGGGATTCCCTAGGATACTCTATTTTAAAGACACTCTGTGTTTTTTTTTTTTTTTTTAATTTTTATTTATTTATTTATTTACGATAGGCACACAGTGAGAGAGAGAGAGAGGCAGAGACACAGGCAGAGGGAGAAGCAGGCCCCATGCACCGGGAGCCCGACGTGGGATTCGATCCCGGGTCTCCAGGATTGCGCCCTGGGCCAAAGGCAGGCGCCAAACCGCTGCGCCACCCAGGGATCCCCGACACTCTGTGTTTTACTGAAAAAAGGAAACATGGCTTTTTTTTCCCCTGATCACAAAATTATACATGTTCGTTAAAAATTTTAAGAAAGTATAGGTATGATAGCATCCCCGACATTAAAAAGTACTAGTGTATAAACAATCATACCTTTCCCCGGTGCCCCTCTTTTTCTAAGAAGGCTAGGATCTACTGTTTGTTGTGCTAATTATGGAAATGTGAGGCTGGAAGAGCTGGAAGGAGCAAGGGGACAGGTTTGACCCATAGTGGGATGAGCCTGGAGCTATTAGAAGAACAAAACAGATCTCTGAGCTAGGGGTTGGGGTGGGAGGGAAAGGAAGAAAGATGGAGTTTTTTTTGGGGGGGGGCGGTAGGGAGGCTGATCTTTTTCTTTTTTTTTACATTTGTTTTTATTTAAGTTCGATTTGCCAACATATAGTATAACACCCAGTGCTCACCCCATCAAGTGCCCCCCTCAGTACTTAAAGATGGAATTTTGCTGAAGAGAAATATATATATATTTATATATATATAAAGATAATATATATATATATATATATATATATAGAGAGAGAGAGAGAGAGAGAGAGAGAGAGAGAGAGAGAGAGAGAGAGAAAGACTTAAAGGAGCTTTCCCTAGCGTCATGCTCTCAATACCCTTTCCTTTGTCTTCAAGGGAATTCTATAAAAATTTAAATTGCTTTTCAATATCTTCTTTTGGTTTCTTTTGCAGCTAGAACTGTGTTGAGACTGACCATGAAATACCCCGTTTTGTCTGGGTCACAAAGAGGGGAAACAAAGAAGAGGGTGTTAAAAATTCATATTCCTATCTTCAGAATCTATTGTTTTTCTTTCCCCCCCTGCAGAATACCATTAAAATATGGTAACCACTAGTATTTCACATTTATTATCTTTTGTTCCTCCGAGGAGAGCAAGCACATCAGAAAACATCATGTTCTTTTCAAGCAGATGGAAACTTGCTAGCCCCTGGCTTCTCTTGATAATGGCACTCTGGTGTCATCATTAGCTTTGTGTCTGCGACGATGACCATTCTTTCTGATCAAGGCCTTCTGGCTGTTGGAACTTGTGACCGATGCTTTGGTTGCAGTCTCAGAGGCCTTGAGACTTCCTTCCTTCTGTGACAGAGAATTCTCTTCTACGTGGAGAGTGTTGCTCAGCCATCTTTTGCTTAATAATCATAGGGAGCTTCTAGTTTCTCATTATATATGGACTCTCTTCTGTAACCCTCTCTACACTCTTTTAGCAGAACAAATAAGTGGCTAAAATTATGGAGTATAAAATGCTACATGATTTTGAAACGTCCAAGGCAAGGGGGCAGAGTGTTGTCAAGGATGCCTTTCCAAAAGGGTTGGAAGGAACCTTCCCTAGGGAAACTTGCATCCTTCTTCAACCTGAACTTAAGATGAGATAGATGCCTTTTCATTTCTGGAATTCCATGCCTGAATATGTTTCCTAGATGTTCTTTCAGATAATTAACACTCCTCCAGTTTCTTCCATCTCTTCTCCCTGTAGCTAGCCAAGTAAGTTTAAAATTCTTGCTCATTTTTGACAAAAGGGGGGATTGACACACACACAAAAAATTGATGACTAAGAATGCCCATATCAATATTGTAGTGGAGTCATTCAAAAAGTTTTTTTAAATAGAAATCTCCTTTTAAAAGAAGGACTAGGGAACCCCGTGTCAGAGTCCGTTGTTCTGGCAATCTTTAGTTTCTTACATTTTTTTCTGTGGTGAATCATGGCATTCCCTGCCTCACCCTTTTCCCTCTCTTCCATTTCTGGACAGTGGCTCTTGACTTCCAGGGATTTCTTGGTGCTTCTGAAAACCTTGTGTTTGTTCCCTCCCGTGTCTATAGGGTCTAATATCTGTTATGTTTGTTATCTTTGTTGCAGGTTAGTTCAACAAATATGTAGTAAGTGGCTTCTGTATGCCAGGTGTGTCTCTTGTGCCTGGAGATAGATGCAATGATCATTGAAATCATGGTCCCCACTTGACGATGGGAGAGGGGAAAGCCCCACATTGATTCTTTATGCATGATCCCACTAAATTGTCAATGCCCCACACCATTATTTAGATATAATTGGTAAGTGAGAGAGCCGGGAGGTACACCTAGATCTGCCTGATTCTGAAGATCTGCCTTTGCCCTTCCCACTATGCTGTACCATCCAGCTTGGCTGGAAGGCTGAGGAGCAAATCCATCACAGCTGGTAGAAAGAATAACCACATTTGAGTATCCATTATATGACTGGCACTTCAGAAATGTGGTTTAAGGGATGGAAAATTTAGTCATTGTGTTAGTCTTTCACTTTCTACATGGAGAGAGAATTGAAATGTTCTTTTAATTTGGGGATCCAGGTGCGGATTTAGAGTATAAGAGTAAGTAGGTGGAGGAAGGTGAGTCCTGCGATGAGGGTGGGGGTAGAAAGTTAATATTTCAAGATATAGTAGGAGGCGAAATGGACAAGACCGAGAGAAGGTTGAGGTGGTTTTCTCAGAAGGGAGGTAGTATAGCATTTATCCTGAGATGATTTGAAGGAGGATGATGGATATGAGGAAAGCACATGCAAAGATTGAGAGGAGAGAGTTTGGAGGATTTATCCCTAGGCAGGTTTCCTCAGAGGCCAGTGAGCACTGTGATAGTTACAGTGGATAATCTCCGATGCATTTGGCCGTCCTAACATGCAAGAAGTAAATTGTTTCAATTAGTATTAGAAACCAGAGTAAAATAGATACACGTGAAGTAGGTGGGATGGGGGCACATGTATGTTTGGTACACCTCTGTCTAGTCATTAGTTAGACAAAGCAAGAATTGACAACAATGATAAGGTATTGGTATATCTAAGGGGATTTTTGTGTGTGTGTGCGCTGCTCTAACTGTAATATTTTATACTTAAAAAAAAGGTGAAGTCAACTAATTTGTCTTGCTGACTATATAAAGCATTAAACCCTTTTTAATGACAGTCGGTTATATTGAAAGGTATGTTTCTCCTCTCAAATCCTCTGTGTGTCTATCCACTGGTCCTGTTTCCCCTATTAGGTACCTAGGAGAAAGTAATGAAGTGAATTACAGGACTGGAAAGGCATCAAAAGCCTCTTCTGGGATTTACTGAGGCTCCAGGAATGTCCTCTGGAATTTTACTACTGCTGTCTTCAGAACATTTCACTGGGACTGATTTCTCTTATAAACTGGATTGGTGTGTTCCTCCAGCTGATCCTGGGCTAAATTGGAAATATGTGGTATCTTTCAGCATTTCCATTCCATGACTGTCTTGCTACCACCTATGTGTCTCCCCAATCTGGATGTTTCATATCCTCATAAAGCCTTTTGTTCAGTGCCTATGAGCTTAGAAGACATCTCTGCTAAAATGAAGATAATATTTAGTCCTCTTAGTGGTTCTGGAATTTTTATGAAGGGCATTCGGAAGCCCTAATTTGATAGAACTCTCATGAAACAGATTTGTAATGGTGAGATTTTAGATATTGTAATAGGCTGCTGGGGAAGCATTTTGGGTTAGGGGAAAATGTTAGGAGCCCTTGAATTCTATAGCATAAGAAACTTCTACTTAGAATCTCTGAGCTCACTGGACTCTGATGTCTTAGAGTCGTGAGTAGCATGAAACTGATGCTGAGGCAGACTGTTCTCTTCCTCTGTTGACCAACATTGACTGGCCAACTACCTTCTGCAGGAATTTTGGTAGCCAAATCAGTCAGTAAAGCCTAATGCTTTTTAAGCATCAGGAAGTGATACAAAGAGCTATTGCTGCATTGGAACAGGAAGGATGAAGTTTGGTCTGGTTTAGGGAGAGAAGATTGACACCTGGTATTGGTGCTGGTTTCTATTTGGTCCCATTCACAGGTCAGCAGAAAGTAGGCTAGGTGAGGCCACTAGAGATTTAAGTTGTTAAATGGTGGCTTGGCCTGGGAATTTGGGGTGATTTTTAAAGAATTCAGTTCTGCAAAAGATTTTCAAGAATGCCAGGGCCCCTCCATCTTAGTCAAATGCAGGCAATCAATCTGCCCTTCGAATGCAATAAACTGGGGCCTTAGAAGTGAAGATCAAATAATCCAGGATGGAAAATTGGCTGGAGAATGTCCAGCCTGACCTGGATGTAGACATTTCTCCTGCTTTGTCTTGTCTCTTGCTACAAATCATCCTGCAAGGAATGGGCAACAGCAACTTCAATTCATACACATTTGAAGGATGGTGACTTCCGCATTAAACATGGTGAAATTCACAGCCAACAATCAATACGTATTTTCAGGCAAAGAACCATCATTCATTTTTGTTATCGGACAATCTCAGGCAGAAATCATATCTTTTGTGACTTGAATGAACAGCATTTTCAACTGCTTTATTACTGTGGCTGAGAATAGAGCTTTGCTCTGACTGGCATTTAGCTGCTGAAGCTTTCTGAATTGCTGCTTGCATTGGTGTATCCAGGACAAGTGTGAGTTTGGTGGACGGAAGAGAAGGAGAAGAGAGGGAAAGAAAAAAGTTGTATGCAGAGAAAAAGCTATTTTTGTTGAGCTTAAAGCAGCTTAATTTGTTATCCTTGACACTGAGCATAATGTTGATTTAACTTTTGCATTGGGGTATTGATTTTACAGTGAAAAGCCATCTGCCAGCCATTGTCTGACAATGACCAGCACAGTCAGAATTTCAGACCCAGCATGATGTAGAAGAGGAATGGCAACCAGAAGATAAAGGATTTTCTCCTGGCTCTGTGAAGAATTAGCTGAGTGACACCAGCCAAGTCACTTTACCTCTGTGGACTTAGATTTTGCATCTGTCGGGTGATAGATGTACAATACTTGACCTAGGTCCTTTCTAGCTCTAAAAGTCTTTGACTGGGGATCCCTGGGTAGCTCAGCGGTTCATCACCTGCCTTTGGCCCAGGGCCTGATCCTGGAGTCCCGGGATCGAGTCCCGCGTCAGGCTCTCTGCATGGAGCCTGCTTCTGCCTCTGCCTGTGTCTCTGCCTCTCTCTCTCTCTCTCTCTCTCAGGAATAAATAAATAAAAAAAATCTTAAAAAAAGTAAAAGTCTTTGACTCTATGATTGGGGTTGTGTTTTATTCATCATTAACATCATAAATGCACAAATGAGGCAGGTTTCTAAAAAATACACAAACAAAAACATACTTTAGCCTGTGTATTGAAGTGTTAACTGCCCCACAATTTATTTTCAAATCAGCTATTAAGTTGGAAATATGATAGAGCCATTACTTAGAAGTTAACCAGTTTCCTGAGCACCACTTACCAAGATTTGTATAGGAGACTCTGAAGTTTGCAGAAGGTTCCATATACGCCATCTCATATGCTTCTTAATTTATAATTCTTAGTCTTCTTGTAGTACAGCTCAGAGCAGGGAAGTGAAGATACTGTACTTCACATTAAAAACCTTTAAAAATGGTTTGACTAAAGAATAGGTTATTAATTCAACAATGTCTATTGAGCCCCTGCTATGTGTCAGACCTCATGCTATAGATGGAGATATGAGGCTAGACATGGTCCTAATCTTATGGAGTTAACTGTGCAGTGGCAAGAGCATGAGTAAACACATGATCAGATAAATCATTAAGAGAGTGTGAATAGGGATCCCTGGGTGGCGCAGCGGTTTGGTGCCTGTTTTTGGCCCAGGGCGCGATTCTGGAGACCCGGGATCGAGTCCCACATTGGGCTCCCAGTGCATGAGCCTGCTTCTCCCTCTGCCTGTGTCTCTGCCTCTCTCTCTCTCTCTTTCTCTCTATGACTATCATAAGTAAATAAAAAAAAAAAGAGAGTGTGAATAGTTCATTGCTTCATGGAGATTGGGTTGCCCAGGGGTGAGGATATAACAGGGATGCTAAAACCTTTCCATTGCTAGAATGAATCCAGTGCTCTCTCAAAACCACTGCACACTCTCCCTCCTTAGACAGTGTTTGGTGGCCCCTGGGACATTAATTGGTGGTCTTGGATCAGTTTTTAGGAGGTGCATGAGCCCAGCACATGGGAAGCCCTGTTGACCTTGGTTTTTGAGATGTACTTTTCTTTTATAAATTTATTTTTTATTGGTGTTCAATTTGCCAACATATAGAATAACACCCAGTGCTCATCCCATCAAGTGCCCCCCTCAGTGTGCCTCACCCAGTCACCCCCATCCCCCACCCACCTCCCTTCCACCACCCCTAGTTCGTTTCCCAGAGTTAGGAGTCGCTCATGTTCTGTCTCCCTTTCTGATATTTTCCATTTATTTTTTTCTCCTTTCCCCTTTATTCCCTTCCACTATTTTTTTATATTCCCCAAATGAATGAGACCATATAATGTTTGTCCTTCTCCTATTGACTTATTTCACTCAGCATAATACCCTCCAGTTCCATCCACGTTTGTCGTTTCTAATGGCTGAGGAATATTCCATTGTATACATAAACCACATCTTCTTTATCCATTCATTGAGATGTTCTTTTAATCAAAGCCTCATTTGCCTGTTTCACAGAATAAAAGCAAGTATTGTTTATGGAGCCACCAGGGTTCAAATCTATACCAACTATTGGCTTTCCCACTAGTCACACAACCAACCATGAGCTCTGGGTTTTTTGGGAGCCCTTGAAAGACTAGTCAGTTGTAAAAATGCAACAAAAAATTTCCTGATAGCACTGAATGGTAACTTAGTGGTAATAACTTTACCCTACACACACTAAAAACCATGGCTTTACTTGTAAGAGATGGATTTAGTCTATGACTCATTATGGCCAAATCTTCAAAACAGTAGGTGGGGCACAGTTACCTTATGGCACAGGTATACTTCTTAGTGTTATCTTCACATTGAGGCTCATCTTTGGATGTACAAGGCCCGGCATAGAGCCTAGCATACAGTAGGCATTGATTAAGTGTTTGCTGAAACAAAGCACAACTCAATGTTTTTCTTTTATCCTTTTTTTGGGTTTTATTATTTACCAAAGTAGTTTATATTTGAGGTAAAAAGTTAACAATATAAAATGCTTTAAAATAAATGTCCCCTCACCCTACTCCATAGAATTGACCATTTGATCTTTCCAGACCTTTTCAATTCATATATTCATGCCTCCTACTTCCAATATAGTATAAAAATATCCTTTGAAACTGAGTATTGTTATCAATAGAAATATGAATTTTCTTTCACATCACTATATTGATCTGCCTCATTTATATTAGTGGCATCACAGTGTCCCATGGTACAGATGCAACATGGTTTATTGGTCCATTCCTCTATCAAATGACACTAGGCTGCTTCCAACTCTTTTCTCTGAAAACAATACTTCAGTGAATTTAATGAATGTGTGTATGTGTGTGTGTGTGTGTGTGTGTGTATATTTCCAAAATTGTGAGAGCATTTCTGAAGAGTATATTCTGGAAATAGAATTTCTAGGACAAGAGTTATGCACATGGGATTTTTTTTATAGACACTGACAAGTTGCCTACCAAAAGATGTATTAATTTATGCTCTGTACCCATTAAAATGTTTTTGGTGCCAGGTGGTAGGAAAGTCAACCCAAAGTGAATAAATAAAGGAAATTTAATGGATCTTGTACCAAAAGGTCTGGAAAGGGGAACTGGTTTTTAGGCATTATTGGATACAGGCTCTGAAATGATATATGGCCCCATGTTCACTCACCTGGCCTCATAGTTCCACCTGTTCAGTGGCTCCATCTTGGATAAATCTCCTGTCATGAGATTAAAACAACTGTGAAGTTTTAGGTGTCATCATTTCTGGCTATAATCCAGTGAGAAATATCACATGTGTCTATTCCAAAAGTTTCAGTCAACATCTCATTGGCTTCGATGGGTCATATCCTACCTCTGAATGACATGGGTCATGTGTCCAGGGCTAGGAGGCTTTTATGGGCCAAACCTGGATCTGGGTGTAGAATCAGCGGCACCAGAAATTCACCGTCTGGGGCGGGGGGTGGCTCATCAGTCAGAGTTGGCAGCTATTTCTAGAAGTAGGGTCAGTGGTTAGAGTGTGAAATCAGTAACGGTATATGGAATACTATTATGGAAACAGATTCTTTCCTGGAGACCTGGGATCTTAGATTGTGTCCCATCTTGAGAGGTGGCCTTTAGAAGAGTTGGCATATAGGGTCAATTAGGTGGTATGATTTAAATGATAATCTTTGTACTGCTGGCTGGGACTCTAGTTGTACTACTGAGATGTTTTTAAGAGATATCCTTACATAAGATTGGATTTATAACTGGAAAAGGAACACAGTTCCTTTAAAAGAAGTAGTAGGTATATTAAAGAACAAAAACATCTTAGTGGTTTTGTTAAGGTTGCTATGGAAACAACTGAATGCAAATTTTATTTTAAGTCCCTTAAAGTTAGTAGTCTATAGAGAGAGACGTTTGTAGCAGATTTTTTGTTTTGTTCTTAAGAGAAAGAAAGAGAGAAAGAAGGAGAGAGAGAGAGAGATCTTAAGGTTGGGGTCAAAAGAGTTTAAGGGTTGCTAATCTGGAAGAGACCTGTGATATCATTTCTGCCAGTGGTTCATAAATTTGAGTGAGAATCACCTAAAAAGTTTACTAAAACAGAATTTCTGGACTGCATCCCAGAAATTCTGATTTAGTAGATCTCTGCAAGCACATACATTTGCATTTCTAATAAATTCTCCAATGCTGCTGCTGCTGCTGGGCTGGTTGGTGGTCATGGGGAGGAGGTTGTGGAGGTGGAAGAGGACCTTACCTTGAGAAGTGCTGATCTAGTCAACTTCCCTAGCCCCCAGTTTATAGATGGCGAAATTGAAACTTAGAGAGATGAGAGGGTCTCAACTCATGAGAGTGAGCAGAGGAGCTGGAGTTAGAGTCAACTCTTCTACTTCCTTTCCTTTCCCTTCCCTTCCCTCTGTAAGGAAACGGCCCCAGATTGGTTATTGCAGAGGTCATAGAACAGAGTTAGAAAAGGACCCAGACCTCTTAACTTCCAGGCTGGCACTTACTCATTATGTCTCAAGGGTTTCCACTCCTAGAGAAAGCCCAAGAGATGATGGCCTTTCCGTTTCAGGAGACAGATGATTCAGAAAGTATTTTCCTTTGACTTAGGGAACAAAGAGAGCCCACATTGTTAGGTAGAATAAATCTTGAGTCCAGACAGAGGGAAACTCAATAGTAACCAAAAAGGCTCTCTGGCTCGAGTAAAAGATGCCTATAGCTGATGTTGGGGAGGAAAAATGATCCCCTACTCTTAATTTCAGTAACTGGGGATCTATGAATTAAACTAACAAAAGACAGGGATGCCTGGGTGGCTCAGTTGGTTAAGCATCTGACTCTTGATTTTGGCTCAGGTCATGATCTTAGGGTTGTGGGATCAAGCCCTGTGTCAGGGACGCACGTTCAGTGGGGAGTCTGCTTGAAATTCTCTCTCTCTCTCTTTCTCTCTCCTTCTGCCCCTCCCCTACCTCTTTCTCTCTAAAATAAATAAATCTTAAAAAAAAAACCAAAGTAACAAAAGACAGATTGACATGAGAAGATAGCATAAAAACTTACCAAATTTTATTAGCACAGAAGTTCACAGAAAAGAAATGAAACTAAAAGAAGTGGTTAGACAACCCTCTTGGGAGCTTCTCTGGTGTAATCTGAAACTGGCCCCCATAGGGATGAAAGAAAGAGACAGGTTACTCCAGGTTGGTAGGTGACAGGTTTTAATAAGCTTGTCTTGTGCAGCAACAAGATGGATGGATCCCTGTACCCACCCACCAAATCTTTAAAGTTATAAAGAGGCCTTAAGGGGTTTAGTCATGTACACTATGCGGGTGTTCTCAACACCACATCACTATCTCAAGGCTGTGTCCTTGGGGCCGCCTCTGAGAATGGGAAAGGCAATCAGAACCCACCTTCCAAGGACAGGGGAGGAGATGAGGAGCCTCTAAGTCATGGGTCATCTGGCAGTCACATCTTTTTGATGACCTTCCCCAACAGGCTTCAAGGCATAATTGTGAGGGAGTGACTAGGATATATATGGGAGAACTAATGGAACATAAAGATTATTATAGTAAGATATGTTTATGAAAACTCGTTTCAGCATGATAAGAATGCTTTTCTCAGCTCTTCTCAAAAATCATATGTCAATGATACTTAAAAAAAAAAGAATTATATTCCTGGTGGGGGTGGTGATTGGGGGGGGGATACTCCCAAAGGGAAATTTAAGCAGGTAAGTGGAGGGCAGAGAATTCTTCTTACAACTTTTGACTCTCCATTGCCTTTAGCTCAAAATAATCCTGTGCCAAAGTGGAACATTTGGACCCTTTCACTGCATAGAGGGTTCTGAGTCTTGCCAACAACAGAGCTGGAGAAACTCAGATGTGTGCTTGAGCAGTGTCGGAGGGTGAAAGAGTCAGAGTGAAAGTCATCCAGCCTGAGGGATGCTACGCTTAGATTAAGCACTTATTGGAAGGACTAGTAAAATTGGACTTCAAGTGATTTTATTTATTTTTATTTAAAAAACTTCCCTTAATTGTTGTTATATTTAGAGACTGGTGTTTAATGATGTTGCTAATGAAGAATTCTACTTCGGCTTTTAGAAAATATCTATG
Source organism: Nyctereutes procyonoides (assembly GCF_905146905.1). Lineage (NCBI taxonomy): Eukaryota > Metazoa > Chordata > Mammalia > Carnivora > Canidae > Nyctereutes > Nyctereutes procyonoides. The sequence continues at coordinate 5,911,084 of NW_026575021.1, read as the reverse complement.
TTAACTGTGTCCATGGAAAGAATAGCTATTTTTACCACTAGACAATTTCTAAAGGACTATTGTCAACCTTATCTCAATTATGGGTAACATAACAGGAAGAGATAAACAGCTTTGGGAGTATTGGCCTTCCAAACACAAATCTGCAAAGTGACAGCAAATGTCACGATCCTCCTGCCTCAAAATAGCTTTCCAATCTGGAACCCCAGTGCTCAGGTTACACATTAGCTGCATCCTGAATTATCTCGCAAAATGTACACACGCTGTCATTTGCATGTCCCTCTGAAGGAGTTAGTTTATCAGATCACTTCTCTCATGATAGCAGGGATCTAGGGCAACAGAGGAGCAGGGAAGCAAAGCAGAGGATGAGAGAAGGAAGCAGAGAGTGCGGGTGCCGGGGGCTTGCTGACTTAACCATGTGGGTGCAATTCTGTTTTCAGGATTTGTATGTTAATTCTTCTCTCCAATTTTGGAAAGAAAGGGATTGTAGTCAGCAGTTGGCCAGGGAGGAGGAGGAAGAGTATTTTGGGTATAGAGTATGTTTCCAAAAGTCACCAAAAGGGGACTGCATTTTTAAAAATTTTTTTCTCCCATCTCTTCCCCTCTCGTTTTTTTTTTTTTTTTTATTCCCCTCCGTTGAAAGGGCTCGCTCTTCCCTGACTTTCTGGTACACGTTAGGTCATCAGTAATTCACTCAGGGGGTCTTCTGAACCTCACTTCTGCTAATGTGCAAGCCAAGGGCAAGTTACTAAACCTCTCAGAGCTTTGGCTTCCTCAGTTATAAAAGGGGACTGATTACATACACATACACACACAATATTATACAATATTATACCATGTACAATATTTTATATACAGTGTGCTATATATGTACTATATATTATATACATACTATATACAATATACTATTTACACACACACCTACTACATACAACAGTGTACATTAAGTGGGATAACGTAAAATATCTGGTATAATCAAATCCAGGCCATTGCAGTTTGGGTTTTCAGAAGCAGATGCTGAAATGGAGTTCGATGTATGGGCATTTGCTAGGGACCCGCTCCTGTGCGCAGCAAGAGGAGGAAGCAGGGCCAGACAGTAGGAGAAGCTGAGACACAGTGAACCCCGCAAGGCCTCAGCCAACCCAGGAGCCCTGCAATGAGTTGTCCTACAAGGGGCCATGGTGATGGGCCCTGCTTCCCTCAACTACCAGATGTGCCTGCCCTGGAAAGGGCACCCCCTTGTGTGAGGCAGCTCTTGCAGCGGAGACAGACCCTGCGCTGGCACCTGGAGGCAGTCTGCTGGCCACATTCCTGCGGAGGAACAGCAAGCACTTTCCTGAAGGCTGGGTGGCTTAGCTACGGGGCTCCCACATAGGCATTCAGCAGACACATCTCCTTCCTGCCACCAGAACCATCCTTTCTCCACCTTCTTTCCATCCTCCATCTGTCTGCTTCTCGGATCCCGCCCTCCCCAGCAGTCCCCCCCTCCCCTGGTAGGGGGCTTAGAAAGGGTACCTGCTTCAGGAGCCCTCATTTAAACAAGGAGTATCTTAAACATTTTTTAAAAGTCTCATTCAGAGAATTTACCAGTTACCTATGACTCTAACTCTCTTACTTTGGTAGAGAGAAGGAAACAGCCAGGCTTTATTCCACAGTATGGAAGAGCACAGACGCTGGCAAGTGTGTTGTCAGCCCGTGGCCTGCCAGCTGGTACTAACAATAGGGGAGAAGGCATTGGATGCCTCGCTTACCGACTTCCAAGAATACTGTGGGCAGCCAAAAAAGCCATTTGGGCTTGTTTCTTTTCCCTCTGTTACCTTTCTAAGAGATAAAGAGGCTGACAGATCATGAACGGGGATTTGAATTTGGTGACATTTGGGAGGTTAATGTCAAGGGCTCTAGGAAGCCGATGTATAAATTAGAGACTAGGAGAACACTTAGATTTCTAAATGGCTATGACTTTCAGAAGCTTATCTTATAGACACTTGAAGGTGTGCAGGTGATGGGAAACCAGACCATGGGCAGAGGGTTGGAAGCAGCTGTGAGGACCCCAGAGGAGTTTGGGATTGTCTTCCTAATATGACCGACCTTGGCGTCATCCCCTGGCGATGCCAACATCAATAGTGTCCCATCCACATCTCTCTGAGTTTCTAGGATGGTGCAAAAATGGCAGAGAGAGTGGGAGCGTGTGCATCGCTTGGCTGCATTATCGAGAGTGCCACGGATTCTGTGTTCTGGCCCTCGATGGGCTCTTTGTGAAATCTCCCATGTCTGGGCTAGAAGCCCAAGTCAGGGGCTGGAAAAGACCACCAGCTCCCTCCATGGACTGCAAGCTTGAAATCCACTCTGGAGTGGCCTCTCATGGGCTAGCCTCCTTCAGGGGTCTCAGGAAGTCCTAGGGAAGTGGGAGCTCTCCTTCAAGCTGCAGCCATTAAAAAAAAACTTATTTTATAAAAAGTTAAACTTATTCATTAACTGAAATGTTATGCCTATTGATCAATAATGATCCATTTCCCCCTCTCTATAGCTCCTGGGAACCACTATTCCAGCCTTGGGTTTTATGAATCTGACAATTTTAGATACTTCATAAAAGTGGTAGCATGTAGTACTTGTCTTCTATGTCTGGCTTGTGCCACTTAGCACGATGTCCTCAAGATCCATCTATATTGCCACATATATTTTTTAAAGATTTTATTTATTTATTCGTGAGAGACACAGAGACAGAGGCAGAGACACAGGCAGAGGGAGAAGCAGGCTCCATGCAGGGAGCCTGACATGGGACTTGATCCCTGGGACCACGACCTGAGCCGAAGGCAGGTGCTCAGCCACTGAGCCACCCAGGTGCCCCATATTGTCACATATTGTAGAATTTCCTTCTTTTTTAAAAAAATTTAGTTATTTTTATTTTTAGAGAGCGAGATCACATGAGAGATCAAGCAGGGGAAAGGGCAAGGGGAGAGGGAGAGAGAGAATTTCCAGCAGACTCTGCGCTGAGTGTGGAGCCCAGTGCGGGGCTCAACCTCATGACCCTGAGATCATGACCTGAGCTGAAATCAAGAGTCAGTCATTTAACCGACTGAGCCACCCAGGCGCCCCAGTTTCTTTCTTTTTTTAAAGTGAAGCCTCAGCCATTCTGCCGAAGCAGCCAGTAGTAGGAGTTCAAACTAGTTCCATGTTCAGGGGGTTCAGGCTGGCATCCCGAAGTTCCTGTGCAGGGTTTAAGGTGCTCAAACTGAACTCTTTCAGCAATTCTACATTTCATTTGTGAGGATACCGACACCCGGAGAATGCCCCAAGTCTGACCAGTTGTGAATAGCAGGTCTTGAGTCTTGGCCTCATTTATCTCCATGGACTCCAGGTACATGGTGACCCTGGTTCTGACTTTTCTCAAATCAGGGAAGACACGGGGGACATGGACATCGAATCCCATGGAGAGTCAAGTCAGCCTCACTGAACAAGCAGGGCTTCAGAGGATGCCACTCATCCTTACTTGCAAGTGGTCAGACATCATGCTGCTGCCTCTAGACAGCACCGGAGTGAGCCGCCTGTGGCCACCGAGCACTGGAAACGAGGCCAGTTCACATGAAGATGAGCGGTAAGCATGAATTTCAGAATCTTAGTATGAAAGAAGAACGCAAACTACCTCACCAATAATATTTATTTATGTATTTATGTATTTATGTATTTATTTATTTTCACTGATAATTTTTTATGGATTATATGCTGAAATGATATTTTGGATATGGGTAAAATAATATTTAAAAATCATAATTTATAAAGTGTGTTATTGAAATTAAGTTGACCTGCTGTTTCTTAATTTGTAAGATTGTTGCTACCAGAACACTAAACATACCCCACGTGGTTCACGTTGCATTTCTGTTGGATTACTCTAGGTTCACTGGCATCCCTAAATGCCTTTACTCTATTCTTAGCTTCTACTTCTTCATTCGACATCACTGTCACTGGTGGGGACTGGACAGGTCATTTGCTTTGGACCTTGACATCTTTTTTTTCTTTCTTTTTTAGAGTTTTCTTTATTTAAGTCACCTCTACCTCCAACGTGGGGCTCGAACTCATGACCCCGAGATCAAGACTCCAATGCCCTTCCAGCTGAGTCAGCTGGCTGCCTTTAGACCTTGACAATTAAATAGCACCCTTGACATTCAACGTGGGTGCTATTTCATACTCAGGTAAGCGCGGTCATAATCAAGGGTTTGTGGGGGACTTGGCAGCTTAATGTCAATGAAGAAGTCTCCTAGGGTTATGCTTCATTCATTCAACAAATATTTATGTAATGTTTTCTTTTTCTTTTTTATTTATTTATTTTATGAGAGAGTCTGCATGCAAGTGTGGGGCGGTGGGGTAGGGTAGAAGGTTTTATATATATAAAACCTGGCGGTTCTCTGGAGAACCCTAATGTTAAACAAACAATTTACATACTTGAATAATTGTACAACTGCTTGAGCGTGTGGCATGTGGTATGTTGACATGGAAATATCTAGTGGCTAAGTCTATTCTTTTTATTGATTGATCGATTGATTGATTGATTGGCTAAGTCTACTCTGACATCCTCAGGGTGACTGTAGATTCTGGCTTTTTCCTAGACCACTGGAATCATCTCCCACAATTTGGACACCACTTTGTGTCCACAGGGTAAGAAATGACCCAGCCAGGTGTGGAGATACTAAGTCTGGCCCAAAGTGAGAAAAGGCTCTCCCTATGCCTTTACCAGTCTTGACTCCAGGTAGGGGAGGCCGGAAAAATAAAATATGTTTTTCAGCTCCCCTCAGTTCCTTCTTATTATTTAAAATTTTTTTGATAAGATGAATTATTAAAACAAACACCTTGACCGCCTCTGCCTCTTGATGTTCTGCGTGTTTCGTGTAGTTTTGACAGGGGAATAAAAAAAGTCACCATTCTTTATGTATCTCAATTCCTTGCTTGCAGTTTCAGAACAGTTTTGCATTCCTGGTGGATGGCTGGGATGGTGGGATGGGCGGGTGCCACGCTGCGGGGGGCAGCATATAGGTTTTGCACGTGGCGGAAACTACATCAGTGTGGATGTCAATCGTGGCTGTCTAGCATCTATGTGACCCTGGGCAAGTCATTCAAATGTGCCTGATACAGCTTCCTCATCTATACACTGGGGCTTATATAACCCCTGGGTTAGTTGCTGGGGAAGAGCAGAGATAAGTCTGGAAAGCATCCAGCACCACTCTAGCATATAGCAGAGGCCAATCAACCATCTCTATGGATACAGTGGGTAATCTTCATCGGAAAACCCTACATTCTTCTCTTGTTTCTTGGTCCTATGTTGTGCAGGCTCACAGAGGAACAGGCGTCTGAGCACTCAAGTTAAACCATGTTCTGGTCATCTGTGATAGCATAACACGCTACCCCAAACCGAGCAGGATAAAACAACAGCCCTTTTGTGTATGTGGGTCACATGGGTCAGAGATCTGGACAGTGCACACAGGGTTGACTTGTCTGTGCTCCACCTTGCTTGGGGCCTCAGTGGGAACATGTGAATGCCCCGGGGCTGGAATCATCTAGAGGCTTCTTCACAGGCATCTGGCTAGGTATGGAGTGGTATCTTATTCTGTTTTTGATTTAGCATTTTCCTGAGGGCTAATGATGCTGAGGATCTTTTGATGTTCTTATGAGCCATTTGTACTATCTTCTTTGGAGAAGCATCTAGTTAAAATCTCTGTGCATTTTCAACTTGGGTTGTCTTTTTTGTCATTGACTTCTACGAGTTCTTTATATATTCTAGACACAATTTCCTTATTAGATATTTGATTTGCAAATATTTTTTCCTATTCTGTAGGATGTCCTTTCACTTTTGAGGAATGTCCTTTGAAGTACAAGTTTTGTTTTTTTTTAAAGATTTATTTATTTATTTTAGAGAACGAAAGAGTGAGTGTGAGAATGGGGAGAGGGGGAGAGGGAGAGGAGAAAGAAAATCTCAAGCAGACTCCCCACTGAGCATGGAGCCCAATGCTGGGTGATCCCATGACTCATGAGATCATGACCTGAGCTGAAATCAAGAGTCAGACACCTAACTGACTGAGCCACCCAGGTGTCCCTGAAGTACAAGTCTTAAAATTTAAGTCCAACTTATCTATTTTTACTTTTGTTGCTTGTGCTTTTGGTGTCATAGTTAAGAGGTCTTTGCCCAACCTGAGTTCATGGAGATTTACTCCTATATTTTCTTCTAAGAGTTCTTTAGTTTTGGGTGTGATGTTTAAATCCATAATCCATATGGAGTTAATTTTGGCATTTAATGTGACTAAAAGGTCCAACTTCATTCTTTTACGTGTGGATACCCAGTTTTCTCAGCACCATTTATTGAAAAGACTATTTTGCCTCCATTGAATTGTCTTGGCATCCTGGTCAAAATCAATTGACCGTAGATGTTAAGGTTTATTTCTGACTCTCAATTTTATACTATTTATCTCTATGTCAATCCTTGTGACAGTATGATACTTACACCATGATTACTGTGGCTTTCCAGTGTTGACATGAGGAAATGTCAGTCCTCTAACTTTGCTGTCTTCAGTATATGATGTTTTGGCATCAAAAACATATCCTATCATCACAGCCAAAATTCTAGGTAAAATAGTGAAATAGGCAATTTGGGGCAACCTGCCTCCCTTTTTGTATTCCTTTTCTTTTTATTTCCTGTGAGTATTCAGACTCTCCATGTGCTTTTCATCCATTTCTTCATCAAGCTTCTCTCTGGGGAAGAATACAATAAACTTTTTCTTCTGGAGGTCTAAATGCCTAAAAAAAGTTTAAAGTTATTATCATTCTCAGGAGAATTTGCTTTTCAAAAAGGGGAACAAAAGTGTCTTAAACCTGAAGAATCATTCTCTAATGATTTTTATAAGTCTAATTTTCTTTATAAGTAGGCAGAGTAAGTGCTTTTTATCAGGCAGGAAAGTCCTCATACTGGATCTGAAATGACATTATGGCAGGGCTGGTGTATTGCCTAGGCTCAAGGCTGGCTTTATCCAAAGTTTATTGATTTTTCTCTCCATTTGTGAGTTTTATACCCACTGCTTACTTGCTTGGTGGTCTTGGAAAATTAACCTCTGTGAACTTCAGTATTCTCTTAAGAATTATGGGGAAAATCATGCTCACTGCAAAAATGTCTAACATTTAGTCTGCTTAGCTGCCAAAAATAAGACTGACATACATTTTGACTTGACAAATACAACTCCAAAAAGCAAACACCCTTGTCAGTCTCTCTTCAGGGAGAGGTAAGCTTTTTATTTAAGTGATTTAATTTCTTCCTTACAGCATCCCAGTGATGGTATCGGAAAGACCATTTAAGAAAGGCAGGTTTTATTAAAACCAGTATCTGGGAAAATGAAATGGAGAATCTTAACTTCTCCCCTCCACATCAACAACTCCTGGATGGGCAGCATTTTGCTCAGTCACCTCTGATAGGGAACAAGAGTTTGCACTTGATGGCATCTGTGACCACATGCGGCTTACACTTGCCACACTCTTTCCAAGGATCAGCATTTCTGATCCTCAGGGCATTCCTTTGAGGTCATCATTACCGCCACGTTAGAAATGAAGGAACCAAGCTCAAAAGCAAATGAGAAACAACAGGCTTGAGCCCCAAACCTTCTTTCCACGTACTCTACAGATCTGTAAGGCTGAGAATGACCTTTGACCCCGAGACTGCCACCCACACCATTCCAGACCCCAGTCACTGATCTACTCTTTGTTGTATACATTTATTCTCTCCTTCCTTCCTTCCTCCCTCCCTCCCTTCCCTTCCCTTCCCTTCCCTTCCCTTCCCTTCCCTTCCCTTCCCTTCCCTTCCCTTCCCTTCCCTTCCCTTCCCTTCCCTTCCCTTCCCTTCCCTTCCCTTCCCTTCCCTTCCCTTCCCTTTCCTTTCGTTCATTCATTTATTTATTCATGAGAGAGGCAGAGACACAGGCAGAGGGAGAAGCAGGCTCCCTGCAAGGGGCCGATGCAGGACTCCATCCTGGGTCTCCAGGATCAGGCCCTGAGCCAAAGGCAGACGCTCAACCTCTGAGCCCCCCAGGGGTCCCTGCTGTGTACATGTCATCGGAGATTTTATTTGGCCAGGGGAGCGGTTCTGTTTCTAGTAGCTTCTTCATTGTCGTTGTTATTTTAAAAAAATTTAATTCCTGACTCTTAACATACGTTGTTATATTAGTTTCAGGTAGAGGATTTTTCTTGGTTCTTTGAAGATGGAAAATACCAAGCACCTGCACGCTTCCCCCGAGCTGATCCGTGAGCAGGTGGGTCTCATGTTGCTAAAGCCTGAAAACCGCCCGCCGAGGACCGGGCCGGCGCTACCGCGGAGCGCGGCGGCTGCCTCTGCCCTGGGGGGCCCGCGCCCTCCGGCCGCGCCCGGCAGATGGCAGCATTGCGCGGCCGACGCGTCCCCTCCCGGCGCGAGCCCTCCCTCCGCCTCCCGTGCTCGGCCGCCACGCGCAGGTCGCGGCCCCCGCCGCCCCGATGCCGCACGGTCTGCAGGTGGCCTGCGCCTGGCGGGGCGCGGCGGGTCCGCCCCCGCAGCTCGGGGCGTACTCAGGCCTCGGCCTGGGGTCGGGGCGTGACCGATGCTGTGGCTAATTGGCCCAGATCGCGCCCCCCCCCCCCCGGAGAAACTGATGAACGTCCCATCTAAATGGTTTCCTCCCCCACCCATTTTGTGCCGCGAGCCGTATCCTTAGAGACCCGCGTGTCCTCCCGGCGCCCCCGCCCGGCTCTCGGGGCCTCCAGCCGGCGGTGCCGAGCGCCCCCGCGGTGCCGACTCGAGCCACTAGAGGGCACCATCGTCACGCGCTGCGCGGAGCCCCGGGCCGGAGGCGGCGGGCAGGTCCTAGACGTGACCTTGGGCCCGGGACGGCCCGTGGGGAGCCTCCCCTCGCCCTCACGGACCCTTCTCAGGGTGCTTCGGAGCTCAAAACTCAGAAGTCCCGTTCCACCCGTCCTCCGCCTCGCTCGTTTCGCAGCCTCTCTGGCTTTTGAACATCTTCACGTAAACTTCATCTTGGGGAAAAAAAATCCCTGTGACACTGAGTTCCTCTCTGCTGTTCACCTCTCTCTCTCAGGGCACCCCCCCCCCCACCTTGTGGTTTGCTAACTCAATCCTCTCCCACCTCCTTGTCTCCTCTTTTCATTTATAAATTCATTTTTTATTGGTGCTCAATTTGCCAACATACAGCATAACACCCAGTGCTCATCCCATCAACTGCCCCCCTCAGCGCCCGTCACCCAGTCACGCCCACACCCTGCCCACCCCCCGCCCACCTCCCCTAGTTCGTTTCCCAGAGTTAGGGGTTCGTCTCCTCTTTTCAGAAGCCCATCCTGGTCTTACTTGATCTCCTTAGGTTTGGCACCCTCTCCCTTCCTCCAAACTCAATCCCACCTTGGCCAGATCTTGGTTCTAAGACCTCCATTGCTCTTGGCTGTTCTTTTCTGTCCTTCAGAAATTTTCTTCCTTTGCCAACTTCCCATGTCCTTGGTCCCTGCAACTTTAGCCTCCTCCTCACTTTGTTCGACCTCCCCAAGGACCTGTTTACATGTACAGAGCCAAAACCCACCACCACCTTCTCCACTACCACCATTTGTTGCTCATTAATCCTGATGATGACTACATTTTCATCTCCAGTCAAAATCTCTCTGTTGAGCTACAGACCCATTTATTCATTTTGCCAGACTAATGGGGGCTGCTTGGAATAATGTTGAGAAAGTAGTCTCTGGGCTATTACACTCAGGAGGGTGGGCAATGTTTGTCTCCTATATAGCAACACTTGACCTCCAAACAGCTGGTACTTCTGTTTCAAGGCTTGTCTGAGATTGAAAAATGTCCTAGTCTAGTGCCTAACTAAAGATACAGTCGCTGAATCTAACCATTCCTTCTCTTTCCACCCTCTGTGGAGGGAAGCTGGCCACATGATCTGAACCTTTGTGCTAGCCCTGGCTGGTTGGATTGGGACAGGACACCGGATCCAAAGCTACAAAACTGGGGTGGCAATGGGATGATCAGAGCCTTCTTTTAAGATTTTTGGAACTGGAACACTGAAAGGAACGGTCTTGTTTAATATGGAGAGCTGAGCTGAAAAGTCATATAAATTTGGCAGGGCGTGGGGTGCATGAAAGACGGGCAAACTGAGGCAGCTAGCTGAGCAGAAAGAGGAAGAAAGAGGTGAGGGTTAGAATCCCAGAATGTCTCCATTTCAGTTTTTAAAAAAACCCAGCAGTCTTCTCTGCCCTTGATTTCTGAATATGTTTTTCTATATTCTTTCAGTAGCTTCTTCACCTTGAGCCAGTCCAGAATTGTCACTAATTCATGAAGAAGTAGAGAGCAGGAAAGCAAGGAAAGAAAAGGGCTGCAGAGAGGACTAGCAGGATCAAGCAGGTACCCCCACTGGACTGACAGGCGCTGGGTAGGTTAGTGGCTGGTGTGATGGTGGAGGAAGCAGAGACTCAAGGCCCTCAGGTCGCACTTACCATTTCTGTGGCTGAGAACCTCCACATCCCATCTACCAGTGGCTCTTAGGCGAGTTGGTCAGCAATGACTCTAAAGTTGAATGTGTTTTGAAAGTACCAGAAGACTTGTAGAATGGGATAGTACCCCAAGACATAGCAGCATGAACATTCACTGAGTGCCTGTTTTGTGTTGGGAACAGAGGTGGTTTCTGGGGGGAGAGAGTGGTGGATGAGATATGGTCCCTGTCCTCAAGGAACTTCAGAGGACCTTCAGAGGACCTTCAGAGCTCAAAATCCTTCAGAGGACACAAACATATAAATGTAACATAGATTGAAAATACTAAAGTAGACAAAATGCAACAAGAATTTAAGAAGGAATCATTAGTTCTGCCTTTGATGAGGGTGGGAAGGAGACAGGGAGACCTTAAGAGGGGAAGTGACTTTTGACCTAAAAGATGAGTAGGGGTTTGTCAGAGTAGAGAGGTTTGCATTCTGGGGACAGAGAGCAAAGGCTCAGAGATATGCAAGCACGTGGTGTGTGGGAAGACTTGTGGTATTGCACTATGTGGGGAGTAGGTGGCAGTGTGAGGGGCAGCAGACAATAGGGACAAGGCAGGTGATCCTTGGCCAAAGTGTGAAGGACCTTGAATGTCATGATTAGGAGCTTGTACTTCATCCAGAGGACATTGTGGACCCAAAAGAGAGAGAGGCAGAGACATAGGCAGAGAGGCAGAGACATAGGTAGAGAGAGAAGCAGGCTCCCCACAAGGAGCCCAATGTAGGACTCAATCCTGGGATTCCACGATCATGCCCTGAGCCAAAGGCCATTGCTCAACCACTGAGCCACCCAGGCGTCCCCCAAAAAGGTTTTTAATCAGAAGTTGTGTATTCAGAGCTGCCTCAGGAAGGACAACTGGAGGCTGTATAGAGGTTGTCTGGAGGGAGGAGAGAGTAGGGGTGGTCATTCACAGTATGGCTTGATGTCAGCTGTATATGACACTCTCTAGCAATATCCTGGGGCTAAGATGAGAATGTGGGTAGGTCATAAATTATAACTAATTACAGTACCATACTCGAAGAAAGCTGATGAATCCAGGCATGCTATTATGAACACAGAAGGTCAGTTGTTCTATTGCTTTGCCACGGGATGCTGTATTCATTCGTTCAGCAAATATTCATTGACTATCACTCCAGACTAAGTATAGCGCTGGGTACCAGGATGTGAAAGCAGGTGTGTCCCTTGCTGTCATGGAATCTTTCATTGAATAAAGGAGACAGCTATCAATCAGATAATTTCATGAATGAGTGCATGAATTTCCCACTTGGAAGGAAAAGAATATGATTCTGTGACTACATAACAAAGAACTCACTCTGGCCTCAGCTTGAGTTGAGATGTGAAGGACTGTTGGGAGTTCACCAGGGAAGGCAGGGGGTGTCAGGAAGGGGAGTAGAATGCAAGGCCACAGAAACATGGTATGGTTGACAAACTGGAAGCCTGAATGTGAGATGAACTGGTGGGAGAGATAAGAACCAAGCCATGGAAACTTGTCTTGTTCAGGTCAAGTTTAAGATGAAGTATCTGTCAGTACCTGGGCTGGCTCAGTCTGTAGAGCATGCAATTTTTGGTTGCAGGATTGTCCATGTTGGGAGTGGGGGTTACTTAAAAAAAAGATAGAAAGAAAGAAAGAAAGAAAGAAAGAAAGAAAGAAAGAAAGAAAGAAAGAGTGAATTTGAGGAGAATAGGTCAGTTAACTCAGAATGACACAAAAGTTGAGGGGGGAGGGGAGAGTGGAAAATTTGAATTGCAGAATCAAGATTCCAGAAAAATCTCACAGGTCTAAATTAAAAGTGCTGGAATTCAAAGAAATAACTAGTGAAATAACAAGGATGTGAAGAAAAAAAAAAGGACCCTCATGTACTTTTGGTGGGACTATAAATTGATGCAGTCACTGAGTGAGGAAGACAGTATGGAGGTTCCTCAAAAAATTGAAAAACTATATGATCCAATAATTCTACTACTGGGACTTACCCAAAGAATACAAAAACCCTAATTTGAAAAGATCTGTGCACCCCTATGTTTATTGCAGCATTGTTTACAATAGGATATGGAAGCAACCCACAGATGATGAGCAAAGATGTGGTGTATATAACACACACACAGAGGAATACTACACAGCCATAAAAAGGATGAGGGTTTGTTTTTGTTTTTGCCATTTGTGACAACATTGATGAACCTAGAGGTATTATGCCAAGTGAAATAAGTTAGACTGAGAAAGACAAATACTATATGATTTCACTTATATTGGAATGTAAAAAACAAATGAATAAACAAATAAACAAAAAGCAGAATTAGACCTATAAACACAGAGAACAAACTGTTGGTTGGCAGAGGGAAGGGGTGGGGAGATGGGCAAAATGGCTGAAGGGGAATGGGAAACATAGGCTTCCAGCTCTGGAATGAATAAGTTAGGGGAATAAGAGGCACAGTGGAAGGAATATAGTGCATGACATTGTAGCACCAACATGGTGGCAGGTAGACAACTTGTGTGTTTTTTTTTTTAAGTGGTGGAGTTCAACAAATGCGAAGTTCTACATTTAGATTAAAATTTTTAATTGACTTTTAAAGATTTATGTATAAGGATGTTTATCACTATATATTTGTAATAGGGAAAATGAACTATTTATAGGAAAAATGATTATATATACTATGTATACAAAATTGGGTTCAAATGCTTGTTTTTCCATGTACTAGCCATGTCATTAACAAGTTATACAACCTCATTGTGCCTCAGTTTCCTTATCTAGAGATAAGGCTACTAATACTACCTCACACAGTAAGTGCTACATAAGGGCTACATAAGTAAGTCTTAGTTATTATTATTACCTATTAATAGTGCATTTCCAAATAAGTGTAATGTCAGAAAATGCTCAGTATATGGTTGGCTCTTGAACTACATGGGGGTTCCCTGTGCAGCTGAAAATCCACATAACACTTTTGGTTACCCCAACACTTAACTATTTGTAGAGCTTATAGTTGACCAGAAGCCCTGCTAATAACATAAACTGTTAACACATATTTTGTATATGTATTATATGCTGTATATGAAAAGTAAGCTAAAGAAAAGAATATATTATTACGAAAATTATAAGCAAGATAAAACACATCTACAGTGCTGGACTATATTTATTGAAAAAAACCCACACCAAAAAAAAAAAAAAAAAAAAAAAGAAAAGAAAAAAACCCACACAGTTCAAACCTGTTATTCAAGGCTCAAAGGTATAATGTTAAGTGGAGAAAAAAAAAACTACATTATGAAGTTTAATACCCTTTTTGTTACACATCATGTAGGTTTATATTTTTGTTTGGTGTATATCTTCTGCTTTGTCAGCTTGGGGTATAAAATATGGTCACATGTCTCCAGTGCACAGGGTAGAGGCCCTATCTCACTCAGCATGAAAGTTTTCTTCTCTTTCTCAGTGATACCCTTCTTGTGATGTACTTAAGGCTCCTCTGTGCCACTTTATTCAGACTAAAGAACAAGTGCCTGTGGAGAGAACCCTGGAGAATCTTATTGGCCTATTGTGTGTTGGGTTGTCTACCGACTTGGCTACCACTCCCTGGAGCCATCCCTGGCTGTGCTATCACAGCTGGTCAGGGGATAGTTCTCAGTGTGCTGGGAAGAGGAAATTTCTTCTTACTGTTGTGTACCAGTAACGGCCTGGGATCTCATTGTTTCAGTTTCTTATTGTGTCCTCGTACATAATATCCTCAAACGCATGGTGCCTGGGTGGCCACTGCAGTAGAGGGTTCCTGTCTGGGTCCATGTGTTATGCCTAAACTAAAACACCAACAGTTCAGTAATCTGGGCTCCTGCATAAGACTAAGTGAACTCATCAGAAATGCTGACAACTAGTGAAGCCAAGAAGAAGTAGTTGGGGTCTTGATTTCTTTTTTTCTAGGAAGCTTCTAGGCTCTCTCTCACATCGGCTCACTTACTTTCCAGTGACATTTGGCTTTAGTACCAGCAGGGTGAGATGGGCAGCCTTTGACAAGAAACATATTCCATGACAAAAAAACCCATCGTTGCCTTATGATGGGTGCCTCTGCCTTACATCTGCAAGACTAAAAGAAACTGCCCATGTGATTGTTTCCAGAACAAAAATGTGTCCCAAGATGACTTGTTAGACATGGAAGTGGCTGGCAACTTTTAACTTGCAGATTTTCTTGCTAACAAAAAATTTTAAATTCTGTCTCATCAGGGACACTGCTGCATATTCATGAAAAAGAAATTGACTGGAAAGAGCTATATCACAGTATTAACTGCGCTTACCTCTGGGTGGTGGGATTCCAATGGGCTGTTTTCTTTTTAATGTATTTTGTTATGTTTTCCAGATTTTTGACAATGAATATGTATTACTTTCACAATTAGAGTCATAGATTTTGCCAATACATTAAAAAAAAAAAACCCAAAACATACTCATTTGAACGGATACCAGATGGGGACATCTGTGTGAATTTTTACCCCTCTCCTAGATCCATCCATTCCAGTTATCTCAAATGACAACCCCATTTTTTGCAGGCTGATCTGGCTCTTCCCTAGTCCCACTGAGAGGTCAGTGGGTCTGTTAATAAGAGTTGCATATGGCAACAAAGAGGGACGTTTAGAACTGGCCTTTGTGTTGGGCTCTACCTCGGTGTTCTAAGCCCCTTAACCACTCCTCTACATATTCTGGCATTGGGAGATATGTATGGGATCCCCAAGACTACTCTCAGGTTTGATGATTTGCTTGAAGGACTCACAAAACTCAGAAAAACTGTTATACTCAGAGGTATAGATTACTAGAGTGAAGGGATACAGATGAAAGCCAGTGAAGGAAAAACATGTATAGGGTGGAGTTCAGGAGAAACCAGGTATGAGCTTCCAGTTGTCCTCATCCAGTGGAGTTGCATGGATACCACTCAATCCCCCCAGCAATAATGCAGGACAACACACATGAAGTATTGCCAACTTTAAGGGGTCAGTCGTATAGACATGGAGTGTTCGTGTAACTGACCTTAGCTACTCAGTCTCCAGCCTCCCCAGGGTATGGCCCATTATTCCAGGCAAACAAAAATAGGCATTTACCATATATCACATTGTTAACATAAACTGTCATGGCCATGGGACCTGGTTAAGGGCGAGTTTTTTTTTTTTTTAATTTTATTTGAGAGAGAGAGAGAGAGAGAGAGAGAGAGAGAGAGAGAGCATGATCAGGGGGAGGGGCAAAGGGAGGAGGAGAGGTAGACTTACTGCTGAATAGGAGTAAGCTGCAGGGCTTGATCCCAGGAAGAGCAAGTCCTTTCTTTGAAATATGCAGAGTTTGGGCACCCCAGGCCTGCTGAGTTAACCTTTTACTGCACAGGAGATCAGGTTTTACAAGCTTGGGTCTAGTTCCCCTTTGTCTGGGTCTCCTGGATACTTAGAGTGTTCATATTTTCCACCCCTTTCTAGATCGTGGGGGCAAAGCCCTATTTTATTGTCCTCATGACTTTATATACTGTTCTCTCAGGCCCTGGTGGAGGCAGAATTTGTGTAGGATCTCTGGTTAGCTTGACATTCTCATGGTATTTTAAATCTCTGAGGCTGTCTTGTCTTCCCACAGATCTCCCTGAGACCCCTGGAAATGGGCTGCATTGGCTGTATGTCTGCTTGGATTAGGGTTTGGACAATTGATGGCTTATACTGGTGCCACAGCTCTGCCCACAAAACCCTGTGTCCCTCCCAACCTGGGTCCAGCTCTTTTCTCCTAGAATTCCTTGTGATGAATGCCACTGCCTTGCAATGTAACTTATTCCCTGCGGAGTGCAAATCTTTAACATATATGAAAGTGCAAGATGTGTGGAGTTGAAAAAAAGTTTTTTTTAAACAAATATGCAGATACCATTTATTTGGTCCATGAATACCGTATAGTAGTAATTTGATGTTTTAATGAAACATCAAATAACCTGAAACTATAGCAGTACACAAAAATTGGCTCCTTACACAGACATACCAGGCAGTAAAAGGCTGAAAACTTGAGTAAATGAACACTGTTTTACATTAGTGTACATAGTGCCAGTTAACATTTAAAAACAGGCTTCAGTGCATGGCATTTGATACTTTTTTGAATCTGTTTCAGTCAGTTAAGAGTATGAAAATGGTTAGATCTAGGTTAAAAATAATTCTAACAAAAAATAAAAGCATAATATTTATAACCAGGTATCAACTTGACTAAACTATGATATTCTATTTTTTTTAAGATTTTATTTATTTATTCATGAGAGACAGAGAGGGAGGCAGAGACTTAGGCAGAGGGAGAAGTAGGCTCCCTGCAGGAAGCCCGATGTGGGACTCGATCCAGGACCCCAGGATCACGACCTGAGCCAAAGGCAGAAGCTCAATCACTGAGCTGCCCAGGTGCCCCTAAACTATGATATTTTAAAACTGTTAAATGATACCTAAGGGTATTTACATTAGAAAGGCAACATGCATTGTGTTCTTTCATCTCACAAATAGTTAAGCACACACTTTGTTTGAAGGATTTTAAAACTATATTCCTACTATGAATACAGCATACTGCATGTTTCTAATTATTCTAGCAAAATGAGCGCTTTCAAAGGAGCAGAATCATCTTTTTCAAGTCACTGGTGTCATTTTTTCCCCCTTTGGAACAAGGGACATAACAAAGAAGCTGGTTCTGCCCAGATGACCTACTGTAGTCAGAAGGTTCTGTTTAGAGATCTTTCTGTTCAATCTAAAGCTGTAACATTATCAAGCTCTTCTGTCTGTTGTGCACATGGCCTCTTTGCGCTGATATTCTCTCTTATCCACTTTCCTCTTGTGACTTCTCTCTTTGTTGATGTTGGCATTATCTGAAGGACCTTCTTCATCTGAATCAACTATGAGCATTATCATGCTCCCGTGAAGTAGACGTGGAAGGCTGAGCTCCATCGTCACTGCCATTGCTTATGCTTTTAGCATCATCTTCAGTTTGTTTGGGGCCTCCCTTTTTCTGGGGAATCACCAACAACATCAAGTTCAACATCCTTCCCTAGGGCCTTACTATGAAGGATGTTGATCAATAACGTGTAGTTTTGAAGAAAGTCATCGGCTTGAAGCAGGCTCCCATTTCCAGTTCCAAATTCTGACAGCTTATTGTGATTATTAGCTTCTGCCTCTCCCTCT
The DNA here is from genome assembly GCF_905146905.1 of Nyctereutes procyonoides. Lineage (NCBI taxonomy): Eukaryota > Metazoa > Chordata > Mammalia > Carnivora > Canidae > Nyctereutes > Nyctereutes procyonoides. The sequence goes on along the minus strand of NW_026575021.1, from coordinate 5,893,400 downwards.
TCTGAAGATACTAGGATTGTTCCTTTCCATCTCCAATTTGGACATCTGGAGTCACCATAGCAAATTTTTCTTTCACTATCTTATCCTGTAATGGGAGAACAGTCATTTTGTGGATGTTCAGCCAGTCACTCTGGCTTGTTGGCACATGTCTAACAATTGGGATTGTGAGGATCCAGTGCCAAGGTACAGGAAGTTTCTTTCTTGCATTTGGCTATTTATTAAAACATAAATTGTTCTACTGGTCTACTTTTCTAATAAAGTCTTCAATCCTTCTAGTACTCTTAACCCAGCAATCACTCCATTAGTTGTAGCAATAGCAGGAATAATGTTCTCTGCCATTAATTTTCTACCAAATCTGCTCTTCATATTCATACTGAAAATAAGCAGCATGAGGTCTGCAGCAGAGGTGACCCATTGTAGACAGGTCATCCTTGCCCCACACGAGCTCAGTTCCATCTTCCTTTTCTGTTAAATGAACTCTCAAAGTGTCAATGCTCTTTGGAAAAAAAAAAGAGGTGTATAGCTCTTTACTCTAGAACCTGCTGGTCTTGCAGACCTAACTGGAGTTCATTTTGTTGATCTGATTCATCGGTTTCTTCTTGATTCCGTACTTCAGCCCAGTCCAACAGAACTGGCGGTTTCCTTTTCCACCATAGTTTGTCCATTGTTAACAGATACTGGATATCATCTTTAAAAAGCTTGGTAAAACATTTAACCAGATCATTCATATGTGGAATATAAGAAATTGTGGAAGGGATCATAAGGGAAAGGAGGGGAACTGGGTGGGAAAACTTAGAGAGGGAGACAAACCATGAGAGACTCCTAACTCTGGGAACCGAACAAACAGTTGCAGAAGGGGAGGTGGGTGGGGGGATGTGTAACTGGGGGACGGACAGCGAGGAGGGCACTTGATGGGATGAGCACTAGGTATTATACTATATGTTGACAAATTGAATTTAAATTTTAAAAGGTGTAAAACAGTTTAACCAATCATAGCCCATTCCTTAGTGGAAATATGTTTAATGTCACCATATTCATTAGATGCTCTGCTACAGCTTCCATTGGTTTCTAGGAAGCTTTAGGTCAGCTCTATCAGGGGATACTTCTTAATCAGCATGTTTTTCTTCAATTTTCCTAGTCCTATGAAGTTGAGCAAGTTATTTGCTTTCTGAGTTTTAATTTTTTTTATCTATAAAATAGGAATATTAAAATTGGCTGTGGTTGTGATTAGAAATAACCTATGCAAAGTGGCTAGCTCAGTACCTGGCATATGGTAGACTGTAATAAATAGTAGCTACTACTACTATTATTTGTCTGTGTAAACAGAGTAGGCATCTCTAGATCAAAGAAGGTAGCTGATACAATGCCCGGTTTCATCTGGGGACACATGTTCAATTTGGAGGACTCTACTCTAAGATGTGTATGTGTGTGTATGTTCATGTGAGTGTGCATGATTGAACATTAACAGTCTTTGCAAAGATGGTGGTCAGGAGGGCAAAGAATCTGGAAAATATGCCATATGAAGGAAATGGGGATATATAGCTTGAAAAAGAGAAAACTTAGCTTGTGCTGCCTTTAAATATTTGCTAGTTACTATTTAGAAGCAGAAGTAGACACATGCGGTGTAGATACAAAGGATCTGCCTATTGGGTAGACACTAGGAAGGCCAGACCCTGCAAGAAACAATTTTGGCTGTCTAACAATTACAGCTGCCCAGTAGCAGAGTAGGCTGCCTCGGCATTGTCCTGGCCCTGGAATTATGCATTGGCAGATGCATGATTTGTGTGTACACAGAGATTTCAACTTTGGATGGGAGCCTGGCTGAGAATGAACTCCAAGTCTCCATGTCTCTAGTGGTTGTCTTGCTCATTTTTCTTGTTAAGATCCTGTAGGAGCCAGCACTCATAAAAGGCCCCTTGATATTATATACCATTATAACTTTGAAGGAACTACAAATACTCAGGGAATGTGAAAAGTGAAGTCTTCTTTCCATATACCTAGTTATCCCTAGAATGAAATTTCAACTTGGTTGAGGAGAGAGTGTCCCAGCAAGTGTTACTTTTCAGAATGATTAAAGTCTCTGGGCCTATCTGGACTCATTCATTTTAACTATTCCATTTCCCAAGAATATCATCTCATTACTTTTTCAATGACCCAATATTTTCTGTACAAGTGAATGAGCCCAGAAAGTCATTTCAGCCATTGATTATTTTTGGTGACCTTCTGATCTGTTCTGAATCCCTTTTCTTTTAATTTCCATTTATGTCCTCCTGTCTTGTCATCTGTTCTGAGCTGAAAATAGTAACTTAGCTTGACCTTATTATCTACCATTTAAGATTTTATAGTCTTTGGTTAAATCTCATCTTAATAAGTGTTGCTAGGGTAGACTGTAGCTTTTTTTTTTTTTTGGCAGCTCTTTGCAGCTCAAATCTGTTATCACAGGATCAACTATACCGCCCTTTTATAAGTATGCCAAAATTTCACTTCATCTTTTTGATAAGAGCTGGCTTCAAAGTCAGCCTTACGAAGATAGACCTATTTGCTTAGAAACAAAAAACACTCCTACTTAGCCTTGAACTATCTCCCAAGTCTGTTTGTGAAAAAATTCAATTTACATGGGACTTAAAATGTCACTGGGCAGGGAACATACTAAGTGGTGTTAGTTAGATCTTAATGTGGCTGAAGTGATCAGCTCCTTTGCTAGGAGTACATTTTGATGTGCGAGAAGAGACAGGGCACTTATTTGGCTAAACAGATTCTTTTAGAAAATGTTTATGGAATACCTGCGTATGATTTGGCAGTAGGTTACGGAAATACACACCAAAAAGACACAATAGTTGACTTCAAGGACCCCCTGTGGAGGGGTGTGGGCCTGTTATTAGGAAACATAAGAAAACAGGGACACCTGGTGGCTCAGTGGTTGAGCATCTGGCTTCAGCTCAAGGCATGATCCTGAGTCTGGGATTGAATCCCACATTGGATTGAGGATTGGGTCCCATCCTTGCAGGGAGCCTGCTTCTCCCTCTGCCCATGTCTCTGCCTCTCTCTGTATCTCTCATGAATAAATAAGTAAAATCTTAAAAAAAAAAGAAAAAGAAAAAGAAAACATAGGCAAGTTTCAGAGCCTAGAAAACAAACTTCATATTTCAAGAATAGGATCTGGGTGGCCCAAAGACATGTTTATACTCAGAAGTGGGAAGAATGAAGACAAAGTAGTAGAAAAGAATAATTTCCTCCAGTGATTTCAGATGATTTTTTCATTGAGGAATAACAGTTTCTTTAGGGTGTTTTTTTTATTTTTTTTATTTTAAGATGTACTTATTTTAAGGACTCCTGGGTAGCTCAGTCAGTTAAGCAACTGCCTTTGGCTTGGGTCATGATCCCCAATCAGGCTCTCTGCTCAGCAGGGGGCCTGCTTCTCCCTCTTCTGTCTGCCACTCCTACTGCTTATGCTATCTCTCTGTCAAGTAAATAGATAAAATCTTAAAAAAAAAAGAGATAAGATTTATTAGAGAGAGAGAGAGAACAAGAGAAAACATGGGCTGAGGGAGGGGCAGGGGAAGAAGGTGAGGGACTCTCAAACTGACTCCCCACTGAGCATGGAGCTGACATGGGGCTCCATCTCACGACCCTGACATCATGATCTGAGCCAAAACTCAAGAGTTGGAGGCTTAGGGCAGCCCCAGTAGCCCAGCGGGTTAGTGTCGCCTTCAGCCCAGGGTGTGATCCTGGAGATCTGGGATCAAGTTGCAAGTCAGGCTCCCTGCACGGAGCCTGCTTCTCCCTCTGCCTGTGTTTCTGCCTCTCACTCTCTCTGTGTCTGTCATGAATAAATAAATAAAATCTTAAAAAAAAAAAAAGAGTTGGAGGCTTAAATGACTGTGCTACCCCGGTGCCCCCAGATTTTTAATTATCTTTCTATTATGTTCTTTCTGATTGGGCATTACTCAAAACCCGTGCAGTCTTTTGAGGTTTGGCCAGGACTTCTGATATCCTCGAGGCCTGTCTTTGTTGGCAAATCCAGTTTAAGAGTCAGCAAATCAGCAGGAAAGGAAAAGACTCCCCTGTCTTCATTGCTAAAGCTCTCCTCCTCTTCTCTGTGTCACCAAGTCCTCTTCATGTTGCCAGGCCCAGTTTACAGTCCACCTTCCCTGTGATACCTTTTCTGAATGCCCAGCTGGACGTGAGCTCTGCTTAGCTAGAGTGCATTCAAGCATCATTCTCCAGAACTCTCCTGTTGTGCATGGCACTCACTGGCTGGCATGGAGAGCTATCCTTTCCTATTTAGGGTGGAGTTTGGCCACAATCATGTCACCATCATTACTCTCAGAGGAAGAGAGTACCAAGCGAAGATGCTGAGGATCTCATAAAGGACAACATTCAGACCAGCCCTCCCTTAAGGGCTTATAATCTGGTACAGTTTCCCTTTAAATGAGATTGGCTGATATTAACTGAGATCTATGAATTCAATGAGAACTTTAAAAAATTGTGTTTTTCTTTTAATACTAATAAAGTATTTTTATCAACTATAAGGACTGAAATTCTATTTTGCAATGATAATTTGCTACTGGTAGATATTTCAAAGAATAAGAATGAAGTTTAAATTGAGGTTTTATAGATAACCTCTGGGGTCAAGAGACTATTATTTCTCTGAAAGAAGTCCTCGTATTACTCAAATTTGAGGGACATTTGTTTCATTCATTCATCATTCATTTACTCAATAAGCATTTATTGTATGCCCAAGTGTTATATGCCAGACACTGTGTCAGACACATGAGCAAGTGGTCAGGACATGTTCTAGGCTCCAGAATCCTAAGTGCCACTACTGACTTATCAAGTAGCACCTTCCACATGGGTCAAGCCATTCTCTAAGCTTTGCTTTCTCCATCAATAAAACAAAGATAAGAGTATTTTATCTATTTCTGTCCCTACAGAGGTGTAGAAAAAGACCCTGGGATTAAAAAAACTCTACAAAGAATTAGTTGTATCCAAACTTGGCGTTTCCAAGTCAGCTACAAGTGCTAAATCTACATTTTTTCCTACCTCCCACTAGTCTCAGTGGGAGGGATCTGGGACCCATGGAAGGTCTCGACCAGCTCTAGCAGAAGTGGGTTCTACATTGCAGAGCAGATTTTTCACAAGAGCCATTTTCAGATTTGTTTACGCTGTCACTGACCTCCAATTTCACATTTCACAAACTCCCATTGGGGCCGAGGAGTTACTCCCTAGGAATCTTCTCTGGTTAGCAGGAACTCAAGGGCAGCGTGATGATGGGTCTGGTGTTTAAAGGACAATCTGTCACAAAGCTAAGGGGCTTATTACTCATTCTAACACTGAACACTAAATAAACCCCAGACTAGATGGAGACATAACCTGGGACCTTTTTACACAGAGCTAATATGAATAGCCATTAAAGTAGCACATTTGCCAATTCACACCCACTGAATCATTTCTTGTTAAAAAATGCCTAACTAGGGCAGCCCTGGTGGCTCAGTGGTTTGGCGCCGCCTTCACCCAGGGCGTGATCCTGGAGACAGGGGATCAAGTCCCACATCAGGCTCCCTGCATGGAGCCTGCTTCTCCCTCTGCCTGTGTATCTGACTCTCTCTCTCTCTCTCTCTCTCTGTGTCTCTCATGAATAAGTAAGTAAAATCTTTAAAAAAAATGCCTATTCAGCATTAAGGCGCATTGCAGTCAGCAAGGACTACCGCATGACACTTAAACATGTCTAAGTAAATCTCTAACAGGGCCACTACCCTGCTAGCCCACTACTACTGGAGTTGTAGGTGGGATAAACTTTGCATTAAAGGGATAAATTCCCTTTTAAATATTTTAACAGACAGATGTAGATATAGGATCATTCACTCCAGTTTTTTAAGTTTATCTTATCCCAAGCATCATAACCAGCAGCTTCCAAAGCTTCCATGCCTGGAGCCAGACTCCATGAGTAACTAAAATACAGCATTTGTGGACACTGTAGGATATACTGTGTGGTCCTATCAGTGGCTGCTCTGTGTGGAGCAAGAACTGCTAGGGACTTTGGGTGGGGATGGGGGGCATGATACCTTTATTCATTCAACCAACATTTACTGAGTATCTTCTTTGTGCCAGACATCACACTACATGCCAGAGAAACAAAGGTAGATAAGACACAGTCCCTACCTTGTAGATGCTTATAGTCCAGGTGGAGATACTGACAAGTGAAAGAGGCAATTCTAATAAAGAGCAGTCAGAGTGATACAAGCTGTTTGACCCCATCTTGGAGGTCAGAAAAGGCTTGTTGGAGCACAGGTGTTCAAACTGAGACCCTGAGGATGTATCAGAGTTAATAGGTCAATTTGAGGTTATGGTAAAGTGTGCAAGTTCCAAGGTGTGGACAGCATGTCAGTTTGGAAACTTTTTTTATCTTTATTGTTTGAAAGATTTATTTTCTTAGAGAGAGAGAGAGAGAGAGAGAGAGAGAGAGAGAGAGATAAAGAGAGAGAGAGAGTGTGTCAAGCAGACTCCCTGCTGGATGAGGAGCCTGATGTGGAGCTTGATCCCACAACCCTGAGATCATGACCTGAGGCAAAGCCAAGAGTCAGATGCTTAACCAACTGAGCCACCCAGGGGCCTCTGGAAACTTATTTTAAATTGGCTAGTCAGAGACTACAAGATGGTAGGATAAGAAATAAGACAGGAGAGATGAAATCCTTGATTATATTGCCTCCTAGTTATTGTTCCCTGCACTCCTTCCTCAAAAAAGACATAGCAGGTATATTTGTGTGTGTGCACAGCAATAAAAAAAAACACAAAACCTCAAGTAAACTTTTCAATTGAAATGTTTGCTTGATTGGAGGCTATTTAGAAGTGAAGTGATGATCTCTTTGCTTGCTCCAAGTCAGGTTGGGAAAACATCACCTGTGAGGCTAGTTATCACAGGGGCTGTGACCTGGTATTTGCCAAGCTTCCAAATTTTCAACCGAAAATTCAGTTTTTAAGAAAGAAAATTATCCGGGACTTTCTATATAGAAACAGAAAGAACTATGCTGGAGAGAAGCTAAGAGCATGTCTCATATGTGAATGGCAAGAACATTGGGAGGGATGATGATGATGCAGATGGGCCTGAATTCCAACCTGAGGCCAAGGGTGGGTGCGAATGTGAGTGTGAGGCCTCTTGGCAAAGAAATGATTAGCGAGGAGGCTTTACTGTACAAATATTATAAACAAGGGGATCCCTGGGTGGCGCAGTGGTTTGACGCCTGCCTTTGGCCCAGGGCGCGATCCTGGAGACCCGGAATCGAATCCCACGTCGGGCTCCCGGTGCATGGAGCCTGCTTCTCCCTCTGCCTGTGTCTCTGCCTCTCTCTCTCTCTCTGTGACTATCATAAATAAATAAAAATTAAAAAAAAATAAAAATAAAATATTATAAACAAAAAATTACATTCTATTTTCTTTTTCTCTGGTTAGAAAAGATACATGTTCAGTACAGATAATTTAGGAAAATATAGAGAAAAGGAATGATTACCTAGAACTTTCATCCAGAGGCAACCTTATGGATAACAGTAAGTGCATTTATGTTTGGTCACATTTATGTGTAGACATGTTTTAAGAATAAAATTGGGAACCATATACCTTATATACTGTTTTCTGACTTGCTTTTTCAAAGTGTTAATATTAGGAACACTGCATATACCTTTGTGTATACTTTGATGGTATGATATGTAGTGGATGTATGGTATTAGGTTATAAATATATACTATCTGGTCAATTAATGAATTTTTGGGCTTTCAGGCTATTTCCAAATTTTGAGTCTTATTTATTATCTTGTGATGAATATCCTTTTTATTAATCTTTCTATGCATTCCTCGCCTGTAAGACAGTACTGGAAGCAGAGTTACTGGATCAAAGAATGTGGCTTTTAAAAACTTTTATTACTAAATGATTATCCAGAAAGTTCATGCCACATGGCATGTTCAGCCAGGTGCAAGAGAATCCTCAGCAACGCTGCATGTTATTAAAGTTTGTTTCACCGGTTTATTTCTGTTAGAAATAACATGCCGTGACGGGTCTCTGCACTGGGTATTAGGATCTAGGATTTGAGGTCTAAAGATTCCAGACCTTACTTTTTTATAACACCCTAAGTGCTAGATGTGAAAGTGCTTTGTTAACTCTATGAGACACATAGATACAAGGATATTACTGTGGTTGTCATGTCCAGCTGAGTTGGGTTGAGTGAAGCTGCTGCTGAGATGCAGTCTGGTGTAGTAGAAAGAGTACTGACTTTGTACCAAGTCCTTGTTCCAGTATTTACTGGGTGTGTAACTGCAAGTCAGCTTAAAGACTACGTAGCTTAAATGATACATTGATTTCTTGCAGTTCTAGAGGCTGGGAGATTCAAGGTCAAGGTGTTGGGCTGATCAGTTCCTAGTGAGAGCTCTCTTCTTGTTTCGTGCTGTGTCCTCATGTGGCTGTCCCCTAGCTCTTCTTGTGAGGGTACCAATCCCATTCGTGAGGGCTCCACCCTCATGCCTCATTTCCTTATAAAGGTCTCACCTCCCACTATCATCACATTGGCGGTTGAGTGCTTCAACATATGAATTTGGGGGGGGACACACAAGCATTTATTTTATTTTATTTATTTCACACAAGCATTTAATCCATACTAGTAAACTTGGGCAATTTATTTAACACCCAGAGGCTAAGTTCCTTCTTTTGTAAACTGGGAGAATAATGCACAGTTTTTATAAAAACTACATTATATAATGTGTGTATATGTAATAAGTACTCAATCAAGGAGAGTTATCAGCCCTAATTACCAAGAGATAATCACTTTTTTTTTTAGATAATCACTTTTATGTTTCTGGATATTAGAGGGATCATCTTTAAAGATTTTATTTATTCATTGATGAGACACACACACACACACACACACACACAGAGAGAGAGAGAGAGAGAGAGAGAGAGAGAGAGAGAGCAGAGAGGAGAGCACAGGCAGAGATGGTGTGGGAGCCTGGTGTGGGACTCAATCCTGAGACTCCAGGATCACACCCTGGGCCGAAGGCGGCGCTAAACCGTTGAGCTACCCAGGGATCCCAGGGATCATTTAGAAACTAAAGTGGAAAAAAAAAAAAAAGAAACTAAAGTGGAGTTCACCCCTGCACAAAGCCCTTAAAAATTATTGAAAAGTGTACACACACACACACACACACACACACACACACACACACACACTTAGCTGATATAAGAACAATAATGGGGAAAAGGATTTCAGCCTATGTTGACAGGTATACTGTTTTAGGTTCCTGGACCCAATCTCTGTGTGTATGTGTGTGTAGGGTGGGGTTAGGGGGCAAGAGACCTCCCACAGAACACCAAGAAATTGCTAAACCTCAGGAGGGTGTCCAATACTTCAGCTTATTTCCAACACTGTCTAGCTGGAGATAACATCAGATTCCACAAGTTAAGGAGTCTGTCAGCCCCCCCCCGTCCTCCCAGGTGGGGAAGATGGTCAGATGACAGACACACATGCAGGTTATTACCTGTACTTCTGACTGGCTATAAATTGGAGGTTCCTATGACCTCCTCTTTGTGTTTGATTAATTTGGTAGAGTGGCTCACAGAACTCAGAGAAATATTTTACTTCCTAGATGACTGTTTTATTATAAAAGGAACTGCCAGATGGAAGAGATCCATAGGGCAGCATGTGGGGAAGAGGTGTGGAGCTTCCATTCTTCCTGAATCTCCACCTCTTCACCAACCTGGAAGCTCTCCAAACCCTATCCTTTTGGGGGTTTATGCAGGCTTCATTACACAGGCATAATTGATTAACTCATTGGCCACTGGGGATTGAGCCAAGCTCCGGTACTTCTCTCCCAGACTAAAGATTCCAACCCTCTCATCACCAGGTGGGTTCCTCTGCCAGCCAGGCCTCATCCTCAGGTGGCCTAGGGGCATCTAAAAGCCACCACATTGGCATGAAAAAAGAAGCCTTGATCACTCTTATTACTTACGGAATTCCTAAGGTTTTAGAAGCTCTGTGCCAGAAACAGAAGGAAGACCAAGTATGTATTTCTTATAAGTCACTATATTATCAACGTCATTTCTCCAACAACTCCTGTTTTTTGCTCTATTTTTTTTAAAGACACAGAAGAAATCTAGAAGAAGAAATCTAGAACTCTGAGGGTTCACCATCCTTTGTGAACACTGGTCACAGGCACACAAAACAACATGATTTCAGTTTCTGCATTCATTTTCATACTCATTTTCAATGACTCTTGTTGAAAAGTTCCTTCCTAGAACTTCCTTTGGGGCTTACCTCTGACCTGATTCAAAGTTCTGTCCAGACTCTCTCCCTTCCCCCTTTCCCTGTCCACTCACCTGCTGCCACTTCCCCTTCCTTTCCAGATTCCTCAGCCTCAGCGCAGCTGATTCCAGAAACATTTTTCCTCTTTACGTCTCTGCTCCACAGGCTGCCCTCTTCCCCTCATCATTTCTCATTTCTCACTGTGAAAATCTCTCCTTTCTCTCTTTATGGCTTCCTGAGACCTGAAAATAGAAGTAATTTAAATTTGGCAATTATGACGACAATGAAACACCTTTTGTGAAAAGTAGAGTTTAAAATGCAGGAGTTTGCTGCTCTGGAAACCTAGCTCTCTCTCTGCCTTTATTCTGCGGATACCCCTGCAGTGGTGTTCTAAGGTCACCCCGATCCACTTGCTGAAACCTGAAAGGCTAAGAAATGACTACCACATATAGGCAGGTGACCTCCACTTGCAGGGGTGAGGGTGGGGTCGACCAGAGGTACCAGGTTCAGGTTCAGCCTAGCCTCTTCTACCTCAAATGAGCTTCCTGACCCTCCTGTGGAATCTTTGCCCTCCCACACTCCACACTCTGCACCTGGACTGTTCCGTGTTCCAGTCATATGTTGGCATTAGGTAGCTGGAATCATGGAGTGGGGGGTTGGGGGTATAATTTCTTCTCTGCCAATGACTAGATGAGTCACCTCCTGTGGGCTGTTCGTGGCAACCTTTTCCTCCATCCTTGAAGTTGGCCCTCCTGAAGACTTCAACTCCTCTGTTATGAAGTGCCTTGAGCTCTCCAAAAATCAGCAGCAAATGTATTAGTGCATATTAACATCCCACTTTCCTGGCACATGACTAAGCTAACACTTAAACAACCAGCTCCAAATCTGCTAAAATCTGGTTTCAGGAGGAGGACATGGGAAGCATGTAATGTGGAGCCCATCTCCCGACAGGTGCCATCTGTTCTCATTAGAGTGATCTAGCAGCTTCAGCTTGGGAGGGAGGGGCCTCCAGGTGCTCAGAAGGAAGTCTGCTCGTGCGTTATCCTTTCAGAGATTTTGCTTTTATGTTTGGTTTAGTTTTTGTTTTTGTCTGGCAGGCTGAGAGCCTGTCCTACATTCCAAGAGAATAATTGCTCCAACATTGCAAGAAATTAAGTCCCTTGGAAAAAAAAATCTTGTTTGAGTGGGCTTGTAATGGCTCCTTGACCACATGCTGTGCTATTCAATTTATAACAGAAATATTACAGAAGTTGGGAGCCAAAGTTGGTGTGTGAGCCATTGCTTGAAAAGGGATGGATGCTTCTTGGGGATGGTGATCCTTCCCCGAGCCTTCCCCTCCCCCCACCCAGCATTTATTCAGTCTGGAGAGATTCAGTCTGCCAGGCTCCCACTCCTACATTCCAGGGAGAGCTAGGCCCATTCATTGTCCTCTACATGCAGAAAGTGATAATAATTCCTCGGAGACCTAACTGGGCTCAGGGGAATGTGATTGAAGCCCTGCTGGTGACTGGAACTGCCTTTTATGCGTCTGTGTGGGGTTATCCATTTCGCAGGTGTTTTCTATTGCCAGCCTGTGGGGATGCCCACTGAGTCAAAAATATATTTCCATGAGGATAGGACTTTTGGAGGTGTCTTATATCACATTTTGGGAAATTCATGGGAAATAACGAGCATTTGGCCTTAAATTTGAAATGATTCTTTCCCAGATTTTATATTAAAGACTTTGCCTGCAAGATTGATCTGAGGACTAAAGCACGACTCCAGGTCTCCAGCATATCTTCCCCCTCTCTTGGGGTCTCCTTCCTGCCTGTTCCCTACATCTTTTCCCAAGCTGCTGTTCTGCCTCCCATCAAGTGCTTGGTTTGTGTATCATGTCAGCTCATTCCTGTTAAAATGTTAGCCAATGTTCAGATATCCTTATGGGGGATATTTGCATTTTAATAGGTAGCTTGAATATGGAAGAGCTTCAGACTAAAGCAGTGAATCCTCACTGGGAAGAGAGGCAATTTTGGATGGGGTGAGGGTGTGTGAGATCCGAAACATTATCAAATCCTACTGTGTAAGTCCTAAGATGTGTTGATGTAGCCTCTAAGCAGAAGTCAAAGACTGAATGAAAGGTGTTTCTTTCTATTCCCAACCCTGGGAGCAAATAGGGGCCTGCTGTGGGAGTACAGGCAACAGTGACCATGCTACTGTGTGTTCAGATTTAGCAAATAAAGTACAAGGTGCCCAGCTAAATTTGCATGTCCAATAAACAATGAATACTTTTTTAGCATGAATATATCTCATGTGATATTTGGGACATATTTATGCAAAAAATTCTTGTTTATCTGAATTCAGATTTAACTGAGTGTCCTGTATGTTATTTGGCAGCCTGCTACCACACTAGCCTGTTGTTAAAAACTAATTTCTAAAAGAGATAAAATTATAACTCATATATAAACATAAAACAAACGTGTCAAAGAATTTTTTTTTTTTTTAGGAGGGGGTGTGAGGGACAGAGGGAAGAGGGAGAGAGAATCGTAAGCAGGCTCCAAGCCCAGTAGAGAGCCCAACACGGGGCTACATTGTACAACCCTGAGATGATGAACTGAAATCAAGAGTTGAATGCTTGGGGTACCTGATTGGTACAGTTGGTTAGGTCTCTGACTCTTGGTTCCAGCTCAGGTTTTGATCTTAGGGTCCTGAGATGGAGCCCCTCTTTGGTCTCCATGCTCAGTACTGCTCAGTGAGGAGTCTGCTTAAGACTTGCACTCCCTAAAATAAATAATCTTTAAAAAAAAAAAGAGTTGGACGTTTAATTGAATTGAGCCACCTAGGTGCCCCCATCAAAGTTTTTAAAAACTCATTGATTAATGAAAGAACTAGTAGGAGGTTACAATTGGTTCAAAAGAGACTTCAGCACACACACATAGAAGACACACACATATATACAATCAAGAAATGCTAAAATAGGGATGCTTGGGTGGCTCAGTGGTTTAGTGTAGGCTCAGTGTGTGATCTTAGGTCCAGGGATTGAGTCCCACATTGGGCTCCCTTCGAGGAGCCTGCTTCTTTCTCTCTCTCTCTGTCTCTGGCTCTCTCTCTGTGTCTCTCAGGAATAAATGAATAAAATCTAAAAAAAAAAAAAAAAGAAATGCTGAAATGAATTGGTTAACAGAGGTGAAGCTAGCCATATTCATAGAGCAATAATCAATTACACGTTGGGCACCATTAATTTGCATTTCTCTGGATAAGAGTCATGGCATTACTCTCAGTTTTCTACAATTTGCAATAGTGATAAAGTAGGTCAAAGATAATGAAGGCACAGATAACTAGGAAAGGGTATGTTAGACTATCCAGTACTCACTTTTGCCTATTTTAAAGTCAAGGAAATTAAAAAAAAAAGGGAAATTATAATTTCTCCTGACCGTGTCATGATCTTTCCTGTCTCCGGGCCTTTGCACATGATGGGTCCTTAGTAATCTTGTATTTGTTATCTCAAAAATCATTACCTTTGAGAATCCCTCACTGACCCTCAATCTGGGTTAGATTCATGCTTCATAACATAGGAACATGCTTCTTTCATTAGAGCATTTATGTCAATTCTCAATTTATGCCTTTTACTGAGGTCTATAATTCCTTGCAGGATCTAGCCTCTGTTCTCAGCTTCCTCTTTAATAATTATGCTATAGTCATACTTTTCTCCTGTTACTTGATCATAACAAGTTTTCCCCTGCCACAGGGACTTTGCACCTACTGTTTTCTGTCTCTGGAATTCTTTTTTCTCTTGGCTTTTGCATGGGATGTTTCTTTTTCATCTCTCAGCTCTCAGTCTGAATATCACAAAGGCCTATCCTGATCATCCTACCTAAAGATACTCCTCTCCCCACCCTTACTTTATATCCCAAGGGAACCTTAGCACAGATCAGATTCCCCTCATAGGCTTGTTAAAACAGATTGCTGGGTTCTATGCCCAGAGTTTTTGATTCAGTAGGTCTAAGGATCTGTGCCTTAACAAGTTCTTGGGTGATGCTGATGCTGCTGGTTTGGCCACCACTCCTGGAGAAACAATGTTCTGATTATTTTTCTTTCAAAACATAACATTATTTCCCCCCTTTTACTGATTTGCTGTCCCTGCACAACTGAAAGCTCCACATGGGGAGGGCATATTGACAACTTTATTCTTTGCTTTATTCCTGGTACCAAAGGTAGTGCCAGGTTTACAAAAGATGTTCGATAAATGTTTGTTGAATGAACAAACCGTATCCTCTCTTCTTGTTCTGTATCATTATGAAGAGTTGGTTCATCAAAGCACTACTGAATTCAGGTGCTGAGACTAAGCCAAAGGGATTGGCTTTTCTCTCAAAGGTAAGTTTGTGGAGGAGTGGTCTTGATAAACCACACCAATATCTGATCGGTAACTTGGATTAAAGACCAGTGTCTGTTGCAACCTGTACTGTCACATGAGCTTGCCTTCCTTTCTAGGGCCAATGTCACTAACCCACAGTTGGTTAGACATCGGGGCTTTGGGTACTGCTGGCAGGGTCCAGGCTGACCTGGGTTTTGCTAAGACCAGCGCTATGGTGAATATTCAGAAGACATGGACAGGTAAGGGTGGGGAAGGCCTTGTGTGTTGGCCTCAGGTGTGCCTCCCCTGATGAGGCAGTTTGGGAAAAATAAAAGAGCAGGGAGCAGGGGCTGTCCCTTCTTTAAGCTGGGCTATAGGTGGTGCTCTTAAATCTTTAGCCTTGGTATCTTCTTAAATGTGTTAGAGTCCGTTGCCTTCTGGTTCTAACCCCTGGGCCTCCTGATGCCAATATTTTGTTCCAGAGCCCCCAGTCCAGGCCTTAGAGTCTAGCCTCAGGCCCTTCCTCCCCAGCAGCCCTGCAGGTTCTGGCTCATTCTTTTCTACTCTCTTCTGAATCATTCCTCTAGGCTTTCATCTCATCAGGTTATGTGGTACACTAATGGACCCTTGAAAGTGAGAGAGATAATACAGCATAGTGCTTGGTTCCTAAAAGTAGGTGCTTTGAGGTCAGCCCTAGATTCTAATCTTATTCCTGCTAGATACTGTGTGTCCTTGAGAAAGTCACTTAACCATTCTGTACTTCAGATTATGGGGATGACAACAGCATTAAATCACAGGGTTGTTGCAGGTATAAGAGATGATACTTTGTCAAGAGTTTAGTCTGTGCCTTGTAGCTACCAGGTTAATGGCCTAATACTCCTTTATGAAAATAGCTTTCCATTTTAATAACGGACTTTGGTAGACACATGGTGTTGACTACAAGAGGCTTTGCAGGTCAGATGTTTGGGGACCTTCAGATGACAGCATGTGAGCAGATGCTCATTCTGTGTGTGGGTCAAAGGAACCCTCTGCAGATCTCTCTGGGGGACAGAGCACTAGGTGACTTGGCCATTGGCTCTAGTCCTAAGAAAAAAGCCCTGGCAGCTGAGAATAAGACAATAATAACAATGTTGTATTCAGGAGCATTGCTTTAAATAATCCTTCTCCTTAATAGCTTTGCCCCTGGCGTGTGACAGGTGTTTACATTATTAAGTAAAAGCATTTAAACAGCGACCTCCTTGGTATAAGGGTGAAGGAGATTAAAATCCAAGCAGTTCTCCAGCCATTTAAATCAATGAGACTTGTCAGATCTGTAACACATGAGCTACTTAGAGGGCGCAGGCACCTATTGTTTTTGAGGTTCAGCTAATATCTCTATATGCTAGTTCCTTCAAAACCTGGCCAGGCCCTGGGTTGCTCATTAAAGGCTGGTCTGACCACAGCTTCTCTGCCTCTAGAACCGGCATTATTTTATAGTTGCCTAAATGTGTACCAAGTAGTTATGCTATTAGGGAAGATCAGAACTTAGGTTATTTCTGTTTAGAGAAATGACCTTTCAAGGAATCCCAATGCTCAAGTCCCTTAGCTAGTCAGAAGCAAAGACCATGAATGCTATCTCCTCCTCTAGCAGGGGTTGCTAAACCAGGCTGCTTGGCCTCACCCAGTCTCCCTTTCTTGAGCTGTGTTCTCATCTTTAGCCACAGCACTGGCAACGTCATGTCCACCAGCATTATTGGGGAACCAAGTTTCTGAGACTTAAATTTTGATTTTAAACTTCAGGCTATCACCATGCCCTGGAAATTTTTTTCCTAAAATTAGACTTTCAGTTTCTAAGGAATGTGGGCACACATCCATGTATGTGTGCAGATGTGATGGAAAGAACGTGGTCCAGCCTAGTTCACAGTCATGGGTTTTGTCTGACTTTGGGAGACACTGAGTCAATAAGAACACAATCAAGTGTGGCTCCAGAGCCCCAGATGAACTGCACAGATGCTATGTCATAAGCACATGACCAGGAGTGACTTTGCACATGCGGGATGCCTGGGGCAGGAGCCCTGTGTGGTGCTAGCCCAACCTTGGGCCCCTGTCTGTACCACCCCACAGTGGGCACACAGATGGGTGGTACATGCTTGCTGGCACACGTGCAACCTGGTGGGCCCTGGCAGACACATGCACCTGTCCACTAAGGGTTGGGGCAAACCCACTGGATGACTTACAGCTGAGTCAGTATGGCCACAAAAGGAACTATAAGCAGGAAGGGTTACATGGTAGAGTTTATGGCCTCATGTGTGGCCTATCCTTGATCCCTGAAGGACTGCTCCAGCCTTGACTTTGGACGTGCAGTTCCAGCAGAGGGTGAGGAATTTCCTTTCTGGATGATCTGAAGGGCTTTTTCCCAGGTGAGTGACTTGAAGAATGTTCTCTGCTTCAGAAGAAAGCCTTCCTTCTACTTATAGCAGTGATGTAAGGCCACGGCCTCTGGTCTTTACAGAACTTCTTTGTCAAAATGCGACATCAAGGGCTTCACTGTGAAAACATATGTGCAGAGAAAACCTGGCTCCTCAGCATGGGGACCAGCAGTGTGGGCACTGCGTTGGAGCTTCCTAGAAATGTAGCATCTCAGGACCCCAGAGCAGCTGAAACAGAATATGTGTTTTAACAAGCTCCCCAGTGATTCGTGTGTATGCCAAAGCCTGAGAAGCGCTGATACTCACAAAAAAGGCCATCTCTTTTTGTCCACACATTTCTCTCCACCACAGGAAACACCTCCGTTGAAGCCTGGTCCAGGGAAGCTAGTCTTGTGACATCCCTGTCCCCTGGAACTGAGGAGTCAATAGGGCCTCTGCAGGGTTTTTTTTCTGGGTTATGGGCTGGAACCTTCTTCTCAGAGCAAGGGGATAAGGAGGCCATGTCATGGGTTGGAGACCACTGCACAGATTAATTTGCTTCTTTCCAGAATCATGGTCAATACTGCCGACATTTCCTACCAATGGTATGTAGGCCTCCAGGGGGCCTGCCACCATGGCAGCAGCCTCCTAGGAAAAGGCCCTAGTGAAGTAGAGGGAAGTCTCCCAGACAAGGTGACACCTACTCAGGTCAATTCTGTCAAAAGTGCAGTCACTGAAAACACACCTTATGGATGTTCGATGTTGGTCAGTCTAGTCTCCACAGCTGTTCGGAGGCCATCAGTGAATGCTATCTGTGGTGCTAAAGGAATTCAGGTGTTTATTCACAGAGGCAGTAGAGACCCCTCTATCCTCCACCTGCTAGCCCTGACTGGGGTGATTTAACTTTCCCAACCTTAGTTTCTTTCTTTCCATTTTTTTTTAAGATTTTATTTATTCATGAGACACAGAGAGAGGCAGAGACATAGGCAGATGGAGAAGCAAGCTCCCTGTGAGGAGCCCAATGTGGGACTTGATCCCAGGATCATGACCTAAGCTAAGGGCAGATGCTCAACCACTGAGCCACCCAACCGTGCATTCAGATAATTTTAAAATTGATTATCTGAGTGGTACTGATTTAATGGGCATATTGTAAATACTAAGCTCAGTATTCACTCTGTAATACTCAGATTTAGTCATATTCACAGGAGGTAAGAAATCTCAGTCACCTTATGGAAAGGGGATGAGAAAGGAAAAACCACAAAGAGAAAGCCTCTTCATTTTGCCAGAGCCCCAGATTCTAGCTCTAGGTCTGTTACTGTGGTCCCGAACAAGTGTAACTTCCCAGGGCTTGTAAGGAACTCTGGACGAAATACGAGTGAGCAGCAGGTGTGTCACAGTGCAGGTCAGGTGGAAGCCACAGAGTTAGCAGAGGAGAGACGTGTATATACTTGTTGTGGCAAAATATCAGAAGACCTGGGGTATCAATAGCGTTGGAAAATAATACAATGGCTGATTCTTGGTGATGCATATTGTTGGGAAGGAGAACCCCACAGCCAAATACCATGCGGTGTTTCATAAATACCATGTCGTGGTTTTGAAAAGTGGCGTGCTCAGATGTATGCATGTGCCCCCTGCACTGGCCCCTCTGCTGCTCAACCTTATCTTTACATCCCGTGGCTGGTAGGGTGCCAGGGGCAGAAGAGGGCCCATTGCAGAGAGGATTCTCAAGAGCCACCAATAAGCTTGCCAAGTACATGTACTTCCTAAGGAATATTCATTCCTGCAGCTCAATTCCTGGGGCTTAAGTAGAGCAGTGTTTTCTACCGACAAATGATTTCAGAGGGGGAGATCTTATGACCTTGTAAATCTGGCATCATACATTTGAATATTTTATTCTGGAAGCTAACTGCTGAAAGCAAACGTTAAAACAAATGTTATCTTCCTCTCTTTTATCTCTGGGAGAAGCTAAAAATATGGAGAGGGGTTTTCATTTGGCAGAGCTGAGCTTCCACCTTCTCACTGCTGTCCCTTTGATCTTCCATTCTCTGTGTTCAGGTTCCCCTTTGTACCTACCTGAACCATGTGAAACAAATCATCTTAATTACTTCAGGCCTGGCTTCTTCCTCCGGTTCTCTCTCTCTTTTTTTTTTTTTTTGAAATTCCTGCGATGGTTACCAAATAAATCTGCACAGGGCTCTAGCCCTTGGAAAAAGCACGTTGGCACCTGCAGCAGCGCGAGGAATTTCAAAGTGAGTTAAAAGGCACAGGAGGAGAGGGAATTGAATGAACCTCTCTGGTTTTCAGCCTGTAGATGTAGTGCTGACTGTACTCCAAGTCCGTGATCATCGCAGGGCACAGCTCTCACACCTTTGCTTGGAGAAGAGAGAATTATTAATGCTGGGTCCCCTTGGCGTGGTACCCAGAGCTCTGCTTCCATCGGCTGTGCCCCCCATACTGGAGGAACGCAGACCCTATGAGAAAGCCCAGGCAGAGAAAGGGGGAGGAGATGGCGGTGTACTCTCACCTGCTGGGGCTCCTGGGCTTAGCCAGTAGGAGGCCCCAAGCAAGGCCAGGGTAGCAGGAATGCGGGTAACTCCAGGGACCTGTACCTGAGTTGGAGCTGGGTAGTGTGGGGCTGCATTTTAAGCGGGCCATTCTGCATGAAGAGCCTCTGGCAGAGAGGTGCTGAGGCAGGCCAAGCTGTTGATCCTGTATGCTGGGGGGGGGGGTGGTGCCCAGGGGGAGGTAATTAGGAGCAATGAGCTGAAACTGCGGAAAAGAAAATATAAGATGCGCAGCACAAAAGCCTTCCTGATAGTGATGTCTATTAGCCCATGGCATCCTCTCCTGAGGGAAGTTGCAAAAGACCCATTACTGGAGGCATCTGAGGGGATGCAGGTAACCCCCCAGGGCAGAGGGGAGTGGGCTCCTGGGAATGGAATTGCTCCTTCACAGGGCTGGGGCCCTACCAGAGCTGGCCTGAGGTGGATTGCTTGGGCTACCACCTCTCCCCTCATAACCCCTTCAGTTCTGTTGGAAGAGCCACAAGCTCTTTCAGCAGGATCATTTCACCTTGGAGTGACTTTTGCCTCTGCAAAAGGTAGGTACTGTGCATGCATATCTACAAATACATGCAGAACACCCCACAGCACCTTGGTTATGGGATCCAATCAGGGAAATTTTGAAAACAAAATTTTCACTGGTTAGATGATGGTTTGCAAAATGTGTTTGAGGTGGATAGATTTACTCATCTAGCACACTTAATTTTACTTAAGTAAAATATGGTGATGAAACAGCTTTGTGTCTACCAAGTAGAAGGTGCCACTCCTCTACCCCCTCTCCCCAATGGCCCAATGTCCTGCAGGACTTTGGAGGTCACCCAAGTAGCCAGGAAGTGGATTTTCCTGAGACAACCATCTCTTTACTTGGTTCTAGTCACAAAACACAACAGTGTTAAGCTCCCCAGGTAGATGAAATGGTTAGACCTGCCCCCCACCCCCAGACCCATGCTTTATACTCTCTTCCTTTATACCCTTCCTTCTCCTCCTTTAAAAGAGCTTCTGGCATCTCCAGGCCAGGCAGCTGTTTAGAATGCAAAACTGGATTAAGTCAAGAGCTGGCACCTGTAGTTGCTCTGGGTGCCAGCTCACTGTTGACTCTTCCAAGCCAATAGTCCTGAAGCCCTGTTGACAGCTTTACATGATAGTGCTCATGTTCACTGTCTCTATCTTATGTTGGATGATCAAGGGCTCATTCTGGGATAGCTATTGTGTCACCTCCCTGTCTTTATACTTGTTCCTTCAAACTTATCCTTCCACCATAGCCAGGTCCATCTCTGGAAACTACCTTTTCATCATGACACTTTTGCAAAACTTTTCAATGGCTCTCCATGGCCTTCAAGGCAGACTACTGGGCTGGAATAACCATCCTTCTCTGCCTATAAAAATAGTTGGTTCTGGTAATATTTTGAGAGATTGAGACTTACTCATTTCAGGAATCGACTAGGGTTGACATTAAGAAGTAGCTATTTTTCATGATTTAATTTCAAAATATATCTAAACACTGACATTCATAATCAAATCACATTCTGAATCCTTTACCTTTTTAAGCGCAGCCTCTTCTAAAGGATGGAGTGGTTGTAGTAGAACAGTTTTCAGCCCAAGCTGTATGTCAGAATCATTTGGGAACTATTGCAAATTATGGACGCCTGGGTATTTAATTGTTTAAAGAGCTCCCCAAGTGTTTTAAATATGCAGCCATTGCTGGGAATTAATAAATTACCTGTAAGACTCCTATCATTTCAGATATTTTTGGTTCCTTAATTCTTGAACTCTTCCAGGTCAGCTGAATACATCCTAGGTAGCATGAAATTAGGTCCTTTTAGTTAAGGTTGAAATACAGTTTAATTCCAAATCGACACTACTTTTTTGGGGCCACTGTAACTCCAAACAAGATTTTAATTTCCTCTGATTCCTACCCCCTCTGCAATTTATCAAATCCACAAAAGCTTATTGAGCATCTACTATTTGTCAGAGACCACATTCTAGACACTAGGGAAAGATAAAATGGTGAGCCGGGAAGACAAGGAGTCTGATCTCATAGAACTTATATTGTAGAATCAGGTCCAGATCAATATGAATTTCCTCTTTGTCTTGTTTGACTGTTTTCCCTAAGCTCTCAACCATATTCTTCTGGCAACTCATTTAATCCCAGGGCATCAACATAAAGTCCACTTTTATACTTGGTTACTTTTCATCTACAGAAACACACTAAATTAGATAAGAGACAATAATTGTGAAGTACAGTATCTAAAGGGTATTATGGTGTTTTCATAACAGGTGGGTTCAATATTCTTTTATAACTAAAAAGCTTAAGGAATCTAACCATTTGGATGCATATATTTTGTTCTATGTATCTACGTATTTAAAACTAAGTCTTACTTTCTATTGGTAGTGGACATCTGTTGTTGCTATCAGCATTCATTTAATCTCTTGTTAAATGTTAGGAGACATGTATTTTCTATTCCTATATTGTGTGTATGAAATTTTTCAGTGTAACAATCCTAGCTCATCTACCCACTGGTTGTTCTCCCTTTGCCCCAAGCAGGGGAAGAGTGACTTACCTGATAGGGCTCAGTCACTGCACCAGAATTCCCGTTTCCTCCTCTGATGTCACCTATCAGTATGCAGAGAACATTCTGTGCTTCTCTTTGTCATAAATCTGATAGGGACAAACCCCTGTGGGAGACTGCATGTCTGTGATGGGGCAGATTCATTTGGTTCAGGAATTAGCAAGCTCTTGGTTAACAGACCTAAACTCATGTAATAAAGGTAACTTTTTGTGTCTACCTGGCTCATAGGTCCTTCAACTGGTTCCAAGGGTGGGGCATGGAGCCGCCTCAAACTCCAACAATAACCATACATTTCCCCTCTAAAGAACCACCTTTAAAAAAAAAAAAAGAACCACCTTCTCCAACTCAGTTTGGATTAAGTGAAACTTATTCCACACACAAAACGAAAATTAGTGTCCCTTGACTACAATGGTTAGTTTAAGGATGAGCATAAGACTCTATAGTCAATTCCAATAACCCACAGTGATGTTTTCTCTTTGAGGTACTCTTGATTTTATCAGCTGGACCTAAAGAGAGCATAGGGGTTAGAGTCCTTGTTGCCATTCTGTTCCACCATGAAGTTGAGAGATGAGAAAAAGTCCTTTTTTTAATAAATTAATTTTTATTGGTGTTCAATTTACCAACATACAGAATAACACCCAGTGCTCATCCCGTCAAGTGTCCCCCTCAGTGCCCAACAGAGAAAAACAGTCCTGATGACATTAGTTGAGTTCACAATTCAGCCATTTCTGAAGCTAAGTATGCCTTTAGACTTTTCATCCTAAGTGAAACAATAGATTCTCTTTCTGCCTAGCTAGTTTGGGTTCAGTTTTATGCTACTTGCAATGGTAAGTGAACCACATTTCATTTTATTATCACATTTTTAGTTTTGATTGATTTTAGAAGCCCACAGATCACCTCTATAACTCACTTTAGATCCCAAGACCTAGAGAGGACTTTAGAAAGTATTAATTTACTACAGGGAGAGTAGTTAGGTTATAATGTCACAACATTAATTATTTTAGGCACTTTTCATTACTTATTTCCATTGTCTAGTTTTTGGAAACATAATTTGATGTGATACTTGACTCTAGGAAGTCTTTAAAACATTCAAAATGCAAACAGCTTATATTTTCCTTCTGATTAACTAGAGAAGAATGAATCTTGTTCTTAAGGTTATAATTATCAAAATAAATAACCTCAAGGAAACAACAAACTCTTTGAGGGAAGTTACTTTAGCTACTTAACAAGATAAAAGACTAGAGATATTTTTTACTGGGGATTCTGGTGGAAGTTAAATATAACCAGAGGGTGTTGAGATTTTGATGAGCAAGAATAAGGGAGAAGAGCCTTTTGGTAATGGGGAAAGAAGTTGGCAGAGGAAGAGTGAGCCACATTCATAGCTGCTGAGATGCAGATGTACACAAAAATAGGTGTTCTCCCTTCCATTTTGTAGAAGTAGCTGTCCTGCCAGAGACTGTTTCCCAGCATTCTCTGCATCTAGATACTATCATGTGGTTAGTTTTCACCAATGAAACATTGAATTGAAGTGATATGTGACACTTCTATGACAAGGCTTTTAAAAAGTAGACTGATCAGCTGAACAAATCTTTTTCTAGATATATCTCATTTGACAAGGGAAACAAAAAGCAAAAGCAAAAGTGACCTATCAGGACTATACCAACAAAACAAAACTTTTTGTACAGCAAAGGAAACCATCAACAAAACAAAAAGACAACCCACTGAATGGGAGAAGATATTTGCAAATGATATATCCAATAAGCAGTTAATATCTGAAATATATGAATAAATTGTACAACTTAACATCAAAAGACAAATAATCTGATTAAAAATGGGTAGGAGACATGAATGGATATTTTTCCAAGGAAGCCATAAAGCTGGCCAACAGGTATATGAAAAGATGCTCAACATCATTAATCATCAGGGAAATGCAAATCAAAACCAAAATGAGATATCACCTCATACCTATCAGAATGGCTAAAATCAAAACAGAAGAAACAGCAAGTGTTGGAGATGCTGTGGAGAAAAAGGGACACTGTGCACTGTTGGTGGGAATGCCAGTTGGTGGAAAACAGTATAGAGATTCTCAAAAAATTAAAAATAGAATTACCATATGATCCAGTAATTGCACTACTGGGTATTTAGCCAAAGAAAATGAAAACATGAACTTGAAAAGATAGAAGGACCTCTATGTTTACTGCAGCATTATTTATAATAGCAAAGATATGGAAGCAACCTAAATGTCCACCCATAGAGGAATGGACAAAAAATATTTATATATATATAATATAATGGAATATTACTGAGTCATAAAAAGAATGAAATCTTGCCACTTACAACAACATGGACGGATCTAGATGGTATAATGCTAAGTGAAATAAGTCAGTAAGAGAAAGATAAATGCCATAAGATTTCACTCATGTGAAATTTAAGAAACAAACAAAAATGAACAAAGC
The DNA here is from genome assembly GCF_905146905.1 of Nyctereutes procyonoides. Classification (NCBI taxonomy): domain Eukaryota; kingdom Metazoa; phylum Chordata; class Mammalia; order Carnivora; family Canidae; genus Nyctereutes; species Nyctereutes procyonoides. The sequence goes on along the minus strand of NW_026575021.1, from coordinate 5,868,811 downwards.
AAAAAAGAGACAAACCAAAAAGCAGACTCTTAAATATAGAGAACAAGCTGGTGGTTGCTAGAGGAGAAATGGATAGGGAGATGGGTGAAATAGATGAAGGGGATTAAGAGGACATCTGTTATGATGAGCACTGAGTAATTTATATAATTATTGAATCATTATATTCCTGAAACTAATACAATACTGTATGTTAATTATGCTTGAATTAAAAAAAAAGTGGTCTGCTTTCTGGATACCTTTCCTCTCTTCCAACTGTATATGCTCCTAATTGTTAGTAGAGATATAAGCTCAAAGGAGCTTGGGTTCCTCACTCAATGAATGAAAGAAAACTTGCTATGGATTGTTTTGTGAAAGAGAAATAAACTTCTATTGTGCTTGGCCACTATACATTTACAGATATATTTGGTACAGCAAGAAATTGGTGATGCTCAAAGTATGGTTGCCAGACCAGGAGCATCAGCATCACTGGGGTGTGTTAGAAATGCAAATTTCCTAGACCTACTGAATCAGAAACTCAGATCCAGAAATCTGGAGTTTTTTTTTTTAAAGGATTGATTGATTGATTTATAGAGGGCATGAATAGGGGGAAGGGTAGAGGGAGGAGAGAATCTCAAGCAGACTCCCTGCTCAGCACAAAACCCAATGTGGAACTCTATCTTAAGACCCTGAGATGATGACCTAAGCCGAAATCAAGAGCTGGACACCTAACCGACTAAGCCATTCAGGTGCCCTCAGAAATCTGTGTTTTAACAAGCTCTCCTGGTGACTTTATTTTTAAAGATTTTATTTATTTATTCATGATAGACATAGAGAGGCAGAGACACAGGCAGAGGGAGATGCAGGCTCCATGCTGGGAGCCTGACATGGGACTTGATCCCGGGACTCCAGGATCGTGCCCTGGGCCAAAGGCAGACACTAAATCACTGAGCTACCCAGGGATCCCCTCTCCTAATGATTTTAATGCATGTTTCAGTTTGAAGATCACTGACTTCTTTATCAATCTCACTGCCTTCAAGAACATATTTGCAAATGATGTATCTTATAAAGGACTAGTATCCAAGATCTATAAAGAACTTATTAAACTCAACAGCAAAGAAAGAAACAATCCAATCATGAAATGGGCAAAAGACATGAACAGAAATCTCATAGAGGAAGACATAGATATGGCCAACAAGCACATGAGAAAATGCTCCGCATCACTTGCCATTAGGGAAATACAAATCAAAACCACAATGAGATACCACCTCACACCAGTGAGAATGGGGAAAATTAACAAGGCAGGAAACAACAAATGTTGGAGAGGATGTGGAGGAAGGGGAACCCTCCTGCACTGTTGGTGGGAATGTGAACTGGTGCAGCCACTCTGGAAAACTGTGTGGAGGTTCCTCAAAGAGTTAAAAATAGATCTGCCCTATGACCCATCAATTGCACTGCTGGGATTTACCCCAAAGATACAGATGCAGTGAAACACCGGGACACCTGCACCCCGATGTTTATAGTAGCAATGTCCACAATAGCCACACTGTGGAAGGAGCCTCGGTGTCCATCAAAAGATGAATGGATAGAGAAGATGTGGTCTATTTATACAATGACCACATTTATACAATGGCTGAATATTACTCAGCCATTAGAAACGACAAACACCCACAATTTGCTTTGACGTGGATGGGACTGGAGGGTATTATGCTGAGTGAAATAAGTCAATTGGAAAAGGACAAACATCATATGGTCTCATTCATTTGGGGAATATAAAAAATAGTGAAAGGGAATAAAGGGGAAAGGAGAAAAAATGAGTGGGAAATATCAGTGAGGGAGACAGACCATGAGAGACTCCTAACTCTGGGAAACAAGGGGTGGTGGAAAGGGAGGTGGGCGGGGGGTGGGGGTGACTGGGTGATGGGCACTGAGGGGGGCATTTGATGGGATGAGCACTGGGTGTTATGCTATATGTTGGCAAATTGAACTCCAATTAAAAAAAAAACCCTCACTGCCCTTCTAACTGATCAGTAGACATGAGTTATTTCACTCTTTAACTTGGTCTTTTTTTGTTGAAACCCTCAGAGTATCTTATATTGCTGGCTGTAATTACGAATGGTGGCAAAAAGTTAAGGATAATGTTAGAAAACCTGGTGCACTTCTGAAGACATTTGGTGAGTTTGAAGTTCCTTTGAATTTTGAGAAAGAGAAACATCTTAGAAACAACTTTTGTTCTGTTCTGAATATTTTCATTTTTAAAAGGGCATGTATCTTCAAACAGAGGCCACAACCTAAATGCCTACCAGGTAATCTAATCAAAGGAAGAGGCCTGAGTGCAGGGAAACAACCAGTACTATGCTTACAGCTGAATTTTTACAATGTGGACGCGGTGTCTTCAGGTCTCTCTCTCTCCACACACACACATACATATATATACACACACACATATATATTTATGATTTTATTTATTTGACAGGGAGAGCACAAGTAGGCAGAGCGGCAGGCAGAGGGAGAGGAACAGGCTCTCCACTCAGCAGAGAGCCTGACACAGGGCTTGATCCCAAGACCCTGAGATCGTGACCTGAGCTGAAGACAGACACTTAACTGACAACTACCTCAGCACTCCCAGGTCTAAATATTTTTAAAGACAACTGGAATATTGTATTTCTATGTCAAATCTTCTGGTTTAATACCTTAATTTACATTAAAAAAAAGAAAAAAACACAAAACCCAAAAATCTTTGTGTAGTCAAATGCACTTAGTGTTGGATTTGGCTCCTAGGCTATCCGTTTTATAACCTTTGTCTACAAGAACCAGGGAACCAGTCAGGCTGGCTGATATCTTATCTTAGTCATTAGGAGACAAAATAACTTTTACATAAATGATGAGCTTCAGGGGAGGGAGGAATAAGAGCTCTACAAAGTAGTTGCCAAGGTAACATCTTGCTGATCAGAAAGGGACGGCAATTGGGTTTTATGTAGACGCAGTGGGAGAATGAAACATAATCTTTCTCTGTATTCTTTCTGTTTAAGATCAGTGAGCAAATGGATGTGGATGCAATGCGGCTGCCTGAGATTAGCAGGAAGCAATTCTTTTCCCATTTGGAGAGACCCCAGTGAGACCTGATCACCAACCAGCAACATATGGAAGTCACACCATTAAATCTTCCAATTTGCTAGCAGCAAATCAATGGAATCTGATAGCTGCTGCCCTAAGCTAGCATTCCGGGAACTGTGGACAAGCTTTGATACCTGAACTTCAGTGAAGGAAAGTTAAAGCTTTTTCTTAAAGCAGGGGGAAGAAAGAATATTATTAAGCAATGAGAGAAGAGATTGGAAGTTTTATGAAAGAGAGTTGGTTGTCTTAAATTTTTATTTACTTAAACATACTGGCAAACTATTGGCAACTAGTATTTTGTTGTATATTTTAACAAATGAATAAGAAAGGCTTTTATATTTTATTTCACTGAATTGAAGCTTAACTCTGTTTTTTTAAATTCTGAAAATAAGACCTTGTTCTAGAGCCTGCCAAACTGGGAAAATCATACTTTGGTATATTTTCAGCACAATGAGAAGGAAATTTTAAGACACCCAAAGACAGATACTTGCCTGAAGTTTTATCTTTAATCCTTATCAGATTACCAGATATTACCTGTACTGCCTTGGCATGCTGCCTGATGGTGGGGCTTCTTTGGTTGTCTAGAGTTCAGGGCCATGGGGGTGACTGCTTACTTTGTGATGTATTGTGTGGCAGTCAAAGTTCTTTGTCCTGTAGGCAGTTTTGGACTTTTTTTTTGGTAGAGATCCACCTCAACCATTTTAATAACTGCATAGACTCCTGGACATTTGGAGATCTTCAAATATCAGTTTTCATCTGTGGTATATTGCTCTTGTTATGCTAATATTGCAATATCCTCACAACTCACTTGTTTATGTACAGTATTTTTGAAGGATAAATTCTTACATATGAAAGTAGTCAAAGTATATATCTATTTAAAATTTCAATAGTATTACAATTTCAATAGTTATTGCCTAATTGCCCTATGATGAGATTATAATAATTTGTACTTCCATCAATAGTTTATTAACCTGGTTTCTCTGATACTTTACTATATACTTTAAAATTTCTAATCTTTTCTAATCTGATATAGAAAAGTGTTTCATTGTTCTAATTTTTCTTTCATTATAAGAGAGTCTGAAAGACAGTTGGATTTTTTTGGGTCATGTTTTAAAGATAGTTGCATTTCTTTTTTAGTGAGATGTTGTTTTATAGATTTTCTTTTTCCAAAGATTGTTGGCATTTTTTTCATTGGTTGTAAAAGCTCTTTATATGTTAGGTAATTTAGCCTTTTGTCTAAATGAGGGTTGGTTTATAAAAATAAATGTTCTAAGTATTCATAGTCTCAGCCTAAGGCAACTGGGGAGAGTCTCAACAATGGCTACACATAGCTATTTGGCCAGTGAAAACTGCATGGATCTCAAGCATACATGGGTAATCTACAAAGCTAACTTGTACATGCAAATCTGTAAAGGAAGACAAAGTCTGAAGACCCATCTGGAGATAATTTACTGAGTGTTTAGCACAGCGTCATGGCACATGTGATGGCTAGAGGTGGCTGGGTAAATGTGTGATGGGTGAGGAAGTCAGGGCTAGGTCGGAGGTGTGATTAGTGAGAGATGTGTATGTGGGCATCTCAGGGCTAGAACTCTCATTGCAGGGTTTCTTTTTATTTGTATTCAAGGACAGCTATTTTGCCTCACTGCTTCTTGCTGGTACATCTAGGACATTTGGTTTCTTGCACATCCCTTTTGCTACCAGTGCCTTTCCAGGCTAGTGGAGTGCTTGCACTCAGAGAGGTGCTTGTTCAGGCCAACACTACTCTTTTTGACACAAGAGGCAGATTTTCTTTTTGACTACCCTGTGTGGTCCCCACATGAGACTGTCCCTCATTTTGGGTCCCAGGCTGGCCTAAGGTCTCTGTTAAAGCTAAATAGTAAAACTACAATCAGTGCTACCCAATTTTTCTCCTTTGGTATTTATAAAAAGCAACATTTAAAAACCTTGGAAATTTACTTAACCAACAACAAAAGCCATTGCTTTGTTAATTCCTCCTGGAGATGGCTCTTTCTTCTCAAATAGGCCAATTTTCAGACTGAAATCACCCCAAATCCTCAAATAGCCTAATGTTTTTCATGTGTGATTCCAGCAAATTGCTGTTTGCATGAGGCCTTGGTGGGGACTCACTTAAGAGCTAGATTTGTTACTGTATTTACTGACATTTTAACATGATGTTTTCAGCTGCTTAAATAATTGTAATATTTACTAGAAAAAAGAAATCAAAGTAATGAAAGGTACCCAAAATTATTCATATCTCAACATTACAAGTCTTAATTTCCTGCCTAGAGCAGGGTGAATGACTCATTTTTAAAGTCATCTCTAGCTACTGGGAGTCCATTGTGATGTATATAGATGGGTTTGTAGATTGGAAAAATCAGTGAATATCACAGATTGTCAAGATAGGCAGTGTGATTATAGAAAAAGGGGATCGGGTAAAAATATCACATTAAAGACATCCAAATCATAAGAAAATGAGTAGTAAGGGGGAAAAATCTTGCTCAATTCTTGTGAGTACCAAACAACAGAGCAGCATCTCTCCTGATATGTAAGATCTGCTCGTACCCACACATTGCTCTTTTTGCCCTTAAAGCAGGCTTAGCCAGTCCAGGAGATGGCTTTGCAGGAGCAGAGGACCATGAACAGAGCTTTGGGGGATGGGTGCTCTGGTTTTACCTTGGCCATACCTACTCTGGCAGAGGCTTGTGACAACTATTGCTGTTCTTGGTGGCCTAGCATCTAGCTTAGCCAACCTGCAGACAGAGTGGGATGTCCTTGTAAATTGAATAAACAGAAAGATGCTTACTTGATAAAAACAAAAACCAACTAATTTCTCTTGATAGAAACTGCTATTATTAGAGTCACTCTTTAAGGGCTCATCAGTGTAAAGTTGCATTTTAATAGCTTAACTATTCTTTTAACTGGGAGGGATAGTGTACTAATAGGAAAAAATACATCCATGTTAGAGCCTCCCTTCCTCTGGATCTGGCCCCATAACCCATGCGTGTTTTTATGACTCTAAGTCTTTGCTTATGTTATTCTCCTGAGTTGGAAAGATCTTCTCAGACTAGATATGTGTCATAATTTTCCAAGAATCAGATCAAAAATCATTTCTTTCTATGATTTTCTTGCTTCTTCTTCCCAAATAGGACTAATACCATATATACACCTGCACAATTCATTTGTAATCAATATAAACCTCCCCATTCTATAGAGAGCTTGAGATATCTTACCAACATACCTACAAAAGGGTAAAGGAGGATTTGGGATCAAGGGGAAATCAGGACAGCAAAACAAATGCCTACCACCCATTCTCGTATGGTTATTAGAGCAGCACTACGATTTGATCTTAACTTCCAGCACCTATAGCAAAAATGGAGACACAATGAATGGATTATAAGATTTTTGCTCTATCCATAAGACGAAAACAAGTGAGTTGTTCTGAGAAGGCTCTTCCTGAATCTGAGATCTGAGAAAAACTTCCCTCTGGAGTCCTTAGAAAATGGACACAGGATGTACAGGAAGACTCTCATAATATTTCTACATTGGGGATGTATTTCATTTCATTTAGCAGTGTTTAAAATGTTGCTTATCTAGGCAGATGAGACATCAACATACAGTTCAGTAAAAGCAGTTCTACTGAGGTATGAAAACAAGGCCATGGATCATGTTGTTTTAGTTTTTTATAGATTTTTTTTAATGAACTGAATTATGCTTCTGTGTACATGAACAGTAAAATTTAGGATCTCTAAAGTAATAGATGGGCTGTTTGTCTTTTCGGTAAACCACCATAAATTATTGTAAGTTCATTTGATAAGGATTATATGACTGAGAATTCAAGGTTGCGTTTTTTTCCCCAGCAAAAACCAAGGATGCAGATAACCTGAAGCCAATTGAGGACAGATCTGTGTGGTTTGTCAATCAATCTGCCAGAATGTACCTGTATTGTAGCACTTATCACTTTGTTTTATAGACATCTGTGTCCCTGACATAACTGCATACTCTTCAAGGGCAGGAACTATTTCTTTTTTTGCATCCCTAGCTCCCAGCATAATGCCTGAAACATAGCATCTGCATAATAGATTTTGTTGAATTGAATAAATCTCACAGCTTTCCATTATTCAGTGCTAACTGATGATAAAAGAGCCCTGAGGAGGCAAGGACAGGGAAAGTAGGATAGCTAAGCTTTGAAGGAAGGGGAAAGGCAGAGGCAGAAAGGGATGGGAACCTGGTGTACCTATGGGCTGAGAAATCAAGTCTAGATGAGAGGTTCTGGTGAAGAGTGGTGAGACTTTATATGTAGAGCAGACAATGTTGGGGCATCAGCTGATTAAATGAGGAGGACCAGAAGGGGTTCTAAAAGAGCAATTGGGGTGGGAGGTAGTAAATGTTTGTTTCATTACATTTTGAGGTAATTTGTTATATAATAGCAATAGATAACTAATCCAAGGGCAGATCCATTATTTCCAACAGGGGCAAGCAGGTATGTAGTGGTAGACTGTGGGTAGCACCATATTCACCTCTTTGCTCCTCCAGCTATAGGGGCAATGGCAACTTCCTGCAGTTGGCTGACCTTTAGATAATACCTTCTTTCCCTTGGCCAGCATTTTAAACACCTTTGTCATTCTTCTCCTATATTAAATCTCTCTCTTAAATATCTGAATGGGAACTGATACATCCACATAACTATTTTTCCTGAGCAGGAGATACACAGGAGCATCACATTATTCTAAATGCAGTCATGTCTTTTTAGATGTTAAAAAACGTCATGCAGGGGAGGGGCAAGATGGCGGAAGAGCAGGGTCCCCAAATCACCTGTCCCCACCAAGTTACCTAGATAACCTTCAAACCATCCTGAAAATCTACGAATTCGACCTGAGATGTAAAGAGAGACCAGCTGGAATGCTACAGTGAGAAGAGTTCGCGCTTCTATCAAGGTAGGAAGACGGGGAAAAAGAAATAAAGGAACAAAAGGCCTCCGAGGGGGAGGGGCCCCGCGAGGAGCCGGGCTGAGGCCGGGGCGAGTGTCCCCAGGACAGGAGAGCCCCGTCCCGGAGGAGCAGGAGCTGCACCAACCTTCCCGGGCGGGCGGAAAGGGGCTCGCAGGGAGTTGGAGCAGGACCCAGGAGGGCGGGGATGCCCTCGGGCTCCCGGGGACACTAACAGACACCTGCGCCCCGGGAGAGTGCTCCGAGCTCCCTAAGGGCTGCAGCGCGCACGGAGGGACCGACCGGAGCAGCTCGGAGGGGCTCGGGCGGCGGCTCCGCGGAGGGGGCTGCGGGGCGGGAGCGCGAATCCCACAGCGCAGGCCCCGGAGCACAGGGCGCCGGGACACAGCCCAGGATCCGGCCTCCCCCGGGACAGGCAGAGGCCGGGAGGGCCCAGGACAGCAAGGACGCTCCTGCCCCGAGCTGAGCAGATCAGCGGCCCCGCCCCGGAGCCTCCAGGCCCTGCGGACGGAGAGCCGAGAGCCCGAGCCCCGTAGTTCCTGCGGAGGCTGAATCCAGGCTTCCAGAGTTGCCATAGCAACTGCGGCTGTTCCTCCTGGGGCCCACGGGGTAAACAACCCCCGCTGAGCCCTGCAGCAGGCAGGGGCAGAGCAGCTCCCCCAAGTGCTAACACCTGAAAACCAGCACAGCAGGCCCCTCCCCCAGAAGACCAGCTAGACGGACCAGTGATACTCCCCCGTGTTCCAATACAACTTGTTTTTGGCCACTCTGCACTGAGCAAAATGACTAGAAGGAAAACCTCACCTCAAAAGAAAGAATCAGAAACAGCCCTCTCTCCCACAGAGTTACAAAATCTGGATTACACTTCAATGTCAGAAAGCCAATTCAGAAGCACTATTATACAGCTACTGGTGGCTCTAGAAAAAAGCATTAAGGCCTCACGAGACTTCATGACTGCAGAATTTAGATCCAATCAGGCAGAAATTAAAAATCAATTGAATGAGATGCAATCCAAACTAGAAGTCCTAACGACGAGGGTTAACGAGGTGGAAGAACGAGTGAGTGACATAGAAGACAAGTTAATGGCAAAGAGGGAAACTGAGGAAAAAAGAGATAAACAATTAAAGAACCATGAAGACAGATTAAGGCAAATGAACGACACTCTGAGGAAGAAAAACCTACGTTTAATTGGGGTTCCCGAGGGCGCCGAAAGGGACAGAGGGCCAGAATATGTATTTGAACAAATCCTAGCTGAAAACTTTCCCAATCTGGGAAGGGAAACAGGCATTCAGATCCAGGAAATAGAGAGATCCCCCCCTAAAATCAATAAAAACCGTTCAACACCTCGACATCTAATAGTGAAGCTTGCAAATTCCAAAGATAAAGAGAAGATCCTTAAAGCAGCAAGAGACAAGAAGTCCCTGACTTTCATGGGGAGGAATATTAGGGTAACAGCAGACCTCTCCACAGAGACCTGGCAGGCCAGAAAGGGCTGGCAGGATATATTCAGGGTCCTAAATGAGAAGAACATGCAACCAAGAATACTTTATCCAGCAAGGCTCTCATTCAAAATGGAAGGAGAGATAAAGAGCTTCCAAGACAGGCAGGAACTGAAAGAATATGTGACCTCCAAACCAGCTCTGCAAGAAATTTTAAGGGGGACTCTTAAAACTCCCCTTTAAGAAGAAGTTCAAGTAACTCTGAACATGAATGGGCTTAATGACCCCATCAAAAGGCGCAGAGTTTCAGACTGGATAAAAAAACAGGACCCATCTATTTGCTGTCTACAAGAGACTCATTTTAGACAGAAGGACACCTACAACCTGAAAATAAAAGGTTGGAGAACCATTTACCATTCAAATGGTTCTCAAAATATACCCTAAAAACTACAGAACACTTCTGAAAGAAATTGAGGAAGACACAAAGAGATGGAAAAATATTCCATGCTCATGGATTGGCAGAATTAATATTGTGAAAATGTCAATGTTACCCAGGGCAATTTACACATATAATGCAATCCCTATCAAAATACCATGGACTTTCTTCAGAGACTTAGAACAAATTATTTTAAGATTTGTGTGGAATCAGAAAAGACCCCAAACAGCCAGGGGAATTTTAAAAAAAGAAAACCATATCTGGGGGCATCACAATGCCAGATTTCAGGTTGTACTACAAAGCTGTGTTCATCAAGACAGTGTGGTACTGGCACAAAAACAGACATATAGATCAATGGAACAGAACAGAGAACCCAGAAGTGGACCCTGAACTTTATGCTCAACTAATATACAATAAAGGAGGAAAGACGATCCACTAGAAGAAAGACAGTCTCTTCAATAAATGGTGCTGGGAAAATTGGACATCCACATGCAGAAGAATGAAACTGGACCACTCTCATGCACCATACACAAAGATAAACTCAAAATGGATGAAAGATCTAAATGTGAGACAAGATTCCATCAAAATCCCAGAGAAGAACTCAGGCAACACCCTTTTTGAACTTGGCCACAGTAACCGGAGAAGGACAAACAGTGTATGTTCTCATTCATTTGGGGAATATGAATAATAGTGAAAGGGAATATAAGGGAAGGGAGAAGAAATGTGTGAGAAATATCAGAAAGGGAGACAGAACATAAAGACTTCTAACTCTGGGAAATGAACTAGGGGTGGTGGAGGGGGAGGAGGGTGGGGGGTGGGGGTGAATGGGTGACGGGCACTGAGGGGTACACTTGACGGGATGAGCACTGGGTGTTATTCTGTATGTTGGTAAATTGAACACCAATAAAAATTAATTTATAAAAAAAAAAAAAAAACTAATGTAAAGTGAAAATATCTTCCAGTAAAAAAAAAAAAAAATAAAAAAAAATAAAAAACGTCATGCAACTTTTGGTTTCTTTCTTATATATATATATATATATATATATATATATATTTTAAATTTTTATTTATTTAAGATAGTCACACACACACACACAGAGAGAGAGAGAGAGAGAGAGAGAGAGAGAGAGAGGCAGAGACATAGGCAGAGGGAGAAGCAGGCTCCATGCACCGGGAGCCCGACGTGGGATTCGATCCCGGGTCTCCAGGATCGCGCCCCGGGCCAAAGGCAGGCGCCAAACCACTGCGCCACCCAGGGATCCCTATATATATATTTTTAAAGCAAATAGAGGTTTGCTTTTCTGCAGGTCCTGGTTTCTGGGGAGGGTCAACTTCAAAAAGTAGAGTCATATGTACCGCCTTCCTGGGTGTAGTTGGTATACATCCTTGCCCTAGGAAGCAAAGGCAATGCATAAGGGATTGTGAAGGACACACAGTGGCTTCTTCTTCATTTTCATTTGAGAGTCCATGGAAGTGCAATCGCTGCATGCTCCCTGTAACTAGAATAAAATAACATGGTATGTGTATGAGGGCAAACTCTTAACTCAGCAGGTGAACAACCATATTGACTCCATTTCCCTTGGAGAGAGTAAAACTAGAAAGAAACCTACATATCAGGCCAGAGCAGCTCTTGATGAGGCTCAAAAGAGAGGTGGCAAAATCATAACTATGCAGCAAAAACCAAGTCAGAGGCAGCAAAAGCTGTAGCTTGAGAACAAAGGGAGACAAAAAGACTAAAGTGGCCAAATCTACCCACCCACACAATACCCAGTGAAGAAAATGAGCTACACTTCTGATGCTGCAAGGCTTGAGGGAAGGAGACATTCAGGAAAACCATAGGCACAGAAAATTAGTTTATCTAAAACAGGAAAAATAAAATATGCTTTTGATGATATATGGCTGACAGGACAAAGGCAAAACACCAACATATACTTGGCATTGGAAAATGCCTTTTATCCAAATATCTCAAAGCAGTTTGAGTTTATTAATTGACTTTTAAGAAAGTTAAATTATTACTTTATTTTTATGTGGCATTTATTCTAAAATTTGCTAAAACCAAAGTGCATTCATGATTCCTTAAACACTCTGATATATGCAGTGCAGCCATTCCTGTTTGACACATGTGAAAACTGACCCTCAAAGAAGTTGGGTAATATATTAAAGATCAGGGGAGGACAGCTGATCCTCTGAACACTGAATAAGGAATGTGGAATTCAGTGGAGAGAACTCAGTGTTTCCTATAGCTAGTCCTTCAGGGCATCTGTGTTGGGCTGAATAATGGTCCCCCAAAGATACGCATGTTCTAACCCCTGGAAACTCTAAGTTACCTTACATGGAAAAGAGAGTTTGCAGAAAAATGATTAAGGATCTTGAGATGGCAATATTACCCTTATTATCTGTATGGGCCCAATATAATTACAAAGGTCTTTGTAAGGGAAAGAGGAAGGTGGAAGAGTCATATATGTGATGATGGAAGCAGAGACTGGAGTGATGGGTCATGAACCAAGGGCTGCGGGCAACCTCTGAAAGCTAGAAAGAGCAAGAAGAATGTTCTCCCTAGAGTCTCCTGACAACCCACCATAGACTTCTGACTTTCAGAACTGTAAGGTAATAACTTTGTGTTGCTTTAAGCCATTAAGTTTGTGATTGTTTGTTACAGCAGCAATGGGAGATTAATACGTGTCTTTAAAGAATGGAGGTCTGGATGATTCTGACACTACAGACCTGAAATTTCATTTTCTGAGTTATTTGGGTAACAAAGAAGATCTTTGAGGGGACAGGGATTACACCTGGATATTTACTCACAGCAATAATGGATTTAATGGTTTGAAGGAAAAGAATAATGGTGGTAACCTCAGTACTAGTAGTTGGTAATAGTCATTTAGGCTTAACATGAGCCAAATGCTGGATCAGGCTTTTGATGTATCTTCTCTTTTGTTTCTTATAACAGCTCTAGGTGGTGATAATTATCCTCATTTTACAGAGGAGGAAACCGAGTCTAAGAAAGTCTAAGAAGTAATTTGGGAGAGAAGTGACATTTGCATACCAGTTTATCTGACTCCTAATCACTATTTGAAATGGCCATTTTAGAGACACCTTAACTCATCAAAGGGAAAGAATGAGTCATGTGTGAAGGTAGGTTGTGACAGGAAATCGAGGACAGGAGTCTTTCTGACACTGAGGAGGTGTGATGACTCTGCCTCAATCAAGAGGGAGGTGAGGGACCATTTCTCCTTTCCCTCTTTTCCTTCTACTGCTCTAGCCAACCACTGTAGAACATACCCACCACTGGAGGGCAACACTTCTCCCACTTTTTTTTCAGCCAAGAGGGACACCTTTATTGAAAGCAAGCAAGCAAGCAATTTCACATTACGTAAGGAATGTCTTTCCCACTAGAAGCAACAACATGCATACAGAGGCTTTGGGGCTTCAGCTTATGTGAACAGGAGGGGGAAGATTCAGTGAGTGGGATCTGGAGGACTGGAGATGGGAGGACCACGGTCTTAATGAGATGTTGGTGGAGCTAGCATAACCAAGTTTGGTATCAGTTAGAACTGTACTAATTCAAAATGTTATAGGTGCTATTGTAAAACAGACATTTATAATAATCCCTACCTCACAGGGTAGTTGTATGAATTGAGTTAATAAATGTAAAGTACTCTGAATAGTGCTTTAAAAAAGTGTAGCTGTTATTTTCTTGCACCCACCACTGCACTACTCCTGCTACTGCAAGTGCTATGATTATCACCACTGCTTCCATTACTACTACACCATCACTCCTACCAACTATCACATCACAGCTCTTACTATTGCTCTATGACTACCATTACCACTGCCATGATTACTACTATACCATTGCTATGGCTACTCTACTGTTGGTAGGATTATTACTATTATCAGTTACTCTTACTCCTATTGACTACTTCTGCTATTGTCACTGTTATTTCAAATACTACAATTATTGCTATTACTGCTACTGTTACTACAATAATTACAATTACTATCACTACCATTACTATTAATGTCCAGGCATGGCAAATGCTTTCTTTACAATAAATATGCAACATGGACTTATGTATCTTCAAAAAGGAGTAGCTAGAGCAAATTTCTGGGTCATCCTGGGTTTGCCTGGCAATAATACTTCCTCATCTGGATCTTTTCTTTGGGTTATTGCCATCCTTTTGCTACTGCTCAGGCTTGGACAAAGTGGCTGTCGTTGCCCGGAACTCTCTGAGGTAGCAGCAACTCTGCTTGCTTCACTAATCCTTGTCAGTGACAGATACTCCTCAAATCCATTCCCATTGGCCCTTTGAAGTGGACAAACAACTCCACAACCATGAAATATCATGTTTTATATGGAAGGCACTGTGTCAAGTGTCATCAGTGGCTCACGGTGGGGCTACTGATTTCAGACTAATTCAGATAGTTTGGGGATAACAGTAAGAACTAACATTTACCTAGTACTTATCAGCTTTTATCGTGCTTTTTCGAGGCACTAAACACAAATTGACATATTTAACCCATCACTAAACTTTATGAGGTGGTTCCTATTATTAACCACACTTTACAAATGAGAACACTGACACTTTTCAAGATAACACAGTAAGTGAGAGAGCTGCGATTTGAACTCAGGCAGTCTAACTCCATGGAAAATGCTGTCAGCCACCATGAACCAACACACTGGCTTCACTTTGCACAGCATTCAAAGGAGATCAAGGCCTAGTGAAGACAGCTGCCCATAGTAGTTGCTCAGTAAATGCTAGACCAGCCAATAAATGAATTAACGAGTGGAAGATTGAGAATAACCTAACAATGTCATTTGTGTGAGTGAAGAAAGAAGGAAGCATTTGGAGTGTTTCTAGACCAAAGGGGCAACGCAGTTATTGGTAAAACAGATTGGCAAGGGAGTTATGGAGGTCAAGAAGAAACTGATGAGAAGGGATGTGTAGATACCTACTTTGTTTTCACATTCTCAGGATTTTCCTGGGCTCCCTGGGTTGACTGGTTGGCTGGGCAAGAGGAAGGCAAGAGGACTTCTGGATACATGACATGTCCCTGGACCTTATGTGGAATGGCACATGATATATATACATGTAGATATATCCACAACAAATCAGCACCTTTCTCTGGAGAGTGACTTGTTTGCTTCTCTTAAGTGTAAAAATTGTGTGCCATAGAATTTTAGTGCAGAAAAACTCCTGAAAGCTCAACCCCATTCATTTTACTGATTAGGAAAGTGAGTCCCAAAGGGTCAAGTAATTTGACAAGGCCACAGAAACTAGCGAGGGGCAAATTGCCCTGATTCTCCAGGCACTAAACCACACCTTTAATTATGGTTTGTTTGCTTGCCCTGATCTGGTGACAGTACCTTGTATTGACTTAAATGCTTGGTGTTTTAGATAAAAGGGTTGGCTTGAACCAGAGCCACAGGCACATTTTGCCTTTTATAACACTGGATACAACAAAGATCTAATTAGCTAATTAATCTGTACTGCATTCCCTTGATACAAGGTCATACAACTTTCATCCTTAAGATGGACAAACTAAGGTAGTTTACATTTTCCTTCATTTAATATTTAAAACCTCTTTGTAAGAGGAAGCGGCCCCAAAGAATTCTATTTGCACCTATATTAATATCACTTAATTAAAAACATTTTTCAGCATTATAACAAATAGAACTACCTTAGGTATAACATATATTCTTCTAGCAGCAAAATTTTGCCTCTTTACATAGTTAACAAATGTGAGCATCATAAGATTGTAATAAATTATTTAGAGGGTATTTACTTTTAATTATTATTTTCTCAATAAATTCTCAAATTCAATTTCAAATAAAGTAAGATGACTTAGTTACATACAAATGTTTCACACTGGACTCATTTTGGCTTTCTGGAACTGACTATATTACTTTATTAAAAATTTCTTTTGCTTTTAATAAGGTAGAAAGGGAAAGACCACTGTGTCAATCATTCACTCTGTCCTGCCTTGCATGTTAACTTCTTCACAATTGTACTTTACCACATTTCCTCTTCCTGAATAGAAAATATCAAATCTTTTCTCCAAATCTTTATTATTTTTTTTAATAATTTTTATTGGTGTTCAATTTACCAACATACAGAATAACACCCAGTGCTCATCCCGTCAAGTGTCCCCCTCAGTGCCCATCACCCATTCACCCCCACCCCCCGCCCTCCTCCCCTTCCACCACCCCTAGTTCGTTTCCCAGAGTTAGGAGTCTTTATGTTCTGTGTCCCTTTCTGATATTTCCCACACATTTCTTCTCCCTTCCCTTATTCCCTTTCACTATTATTCATATTCCCCAAATGAATGAGAACATACACTGTTTGTCTTTCTCCGATTGACTTACTTCACTCAGCATAATACTCTCCAATTCCATCCACGTTGAAGCAAATGGTGGGTATTTGTCGTTTCTAATGGCTGAGTTATATTCCATTGTATACATAAACCACATCTTCTTTATCCATTCATCTTTCGACGGACACCGAGGCTCCTTCCACAGTTTGGCTATTGTGGACATGGCTGCTAGAAACATCGGGGTGCAGGTGTCCCGGCGTTTCATTGCATCTGAATCTTTGGGGTAAATCCCTAACAGTGCAATTTCTGGGCCATAGGGCAGGTCTATTTTTAACTCTTTGAGGAACCTCCACACAGTTTTCCAGGGTGGCTGCACCAGTTCACATTCCCACCAACAGTGTAAGAGGGTTCCCCTTTCTCTGCATCCTCTCCAACATTTGTTGTTTCCTGCCTTGTTAATTTTCCCCATTCTCACTGGTGTGAGGTGGTATCTCATTGTGGTTTTGATTTGTATTTCCCTGATGGCAAGTTATGCAGAGCATTTTCTCATGTGCATGTTGGCCATGTCTATGTTTTCCTCTGTGAGATTTCTCTTCCTGTCCTTTGCCCATTTCATGATTGGATTGTTTCTTTGGTGTTGAGTTTACTGAATGCCTGTTTCCCTTCCCAGATTGGGAAAGTTTTCAGCTAGGATTTGTTCAAATACATATTCTGGCCCTCTGTCCCTTTCGGCGCCCTCGGGAACCCCAATTAAACGTAGGTTTTTCTTCCTCAGAGTGTCATTTATTTGCCTTAATCTGTCTTCATGGTCCCTTAATTGATTGTCTCTTTTTTCCTCAGTTTCCCTCTTTGCCATTAACTTGTCTTCTATGTCACTCACTCGTTCTTCCACCTCGTTAACCCTCGTCGTTAGGACTTCTAGTTTGGATTGCATCTCATTCAATTGATTTTTAATTTCTGCCTGATTGGATCTAAATTCTGCAGTCATGAAGTCTCGTGAGGCCTTAATGGTTTTTTCTAGAGCCACCAGTAGCTGTAGAATGGTGCTTCTGAATTGGCTTTCTGACATTGAAGTGTAATCCAGATTTTGTAACTCTGTGGGAAAGAGGGCTGTTTCTGATTCTTTCTTTTGAAGTGAGGTTTTCCTTCTAGTCATTTTGCTCAGTGCAGAGTGGCCAAAAACAAGTTGTATTGGAACACGGGGGAGTATCACTGGTCCGTCCAGCTGGTCTTCTGGGGGAGGGGCCTGCTGTGCTGATTTTCAGGTGTTAGCACTTGGGGGAGCTGCTCTGCCCCTGCCTGCTGCAGGGCTCAGCGGGGGTTGTTTACCCCGCCAGGCCCCAGGAGGAACAGTCGCAGTTGCTATGGCAACTCTGGAAGCCTGGATTCAGCCTCCGCAGGAACTACGGGGCTCAGGGCTCTCGGCTCTCCGTCCGCAGGGCCTGGAGGCTCCGGGGCGGGGCCGCTGATCTGCTCAGCTCGGGGCAGGAGCGTCCTCGCTGTCTCGGGCCCTCCCGGCCTCTGCCTGTCCCGGAGGAGGCCGGATCCTGGGCTGTGTCCCGGCGCCCTGTGCTCCGGTGCCTGCGCTGGTGGATTCACGCTCGCGCCCCGCAGCCCCCTCCGCGGAGCCGCTGCCCGAGCCCCTCCGAGCTGCTCCGAATAAGTTCTTTATGGATCTTGGAAACTAGCCCTTTATCTGATAGCCCTTTGCAAATATCTTCTCCCATTCTGTAGGTTGTCTTTTAGTTTTGTTGACTGTATCCTTTGCTGTGCAAAAGCTTCTTATCTTGATGAAGTCCCAATAGTTCATTTTTGCTTTTGTTTCTTTTGTTTTCGTGGATGTATCTTGCAAGAAGTTACTGTGGCCAAGTTCAAAAAGAGTGTTGCCTGTGTTCTCCTCTAGGATTTTGATGGAATCTTGTCTCACATTTAGATCTTTCATCCATTTTGAGTTTATCTTTGTGTATGGTGCAAGAGAGTGGTCTAGTTTCATTCTTCTGCATGTGGATGTCCAATTTTCCCAGCACCATTTATTGAAGAGACTGTCTTTCTTCCAGTGGATAGTCTTTCCTCCTTTATCGAATATTAGTTGACCATAAAGTTCAGGGTCCACTTCTGGGTTCTCTATTCTGTTCCATTGATCTATGTGTCTGTTTTTGTGCCAGTACCACACTGTCTTGATGACCACAGCTTTGTAGTACAACCTGAAATCTGGCATTGTGATGCCCCCAGATATGGTTTTCTTTTTTAAAATTCCCCTGGCTATTCGGGGTCTTTTCTGATTCCACACAAATCTTAAAATAATTTGTTCTAACTCTCTGAAGAAAGTCCATGGTCTTTTGATAGGGATTGCATTAAACGTGTAAATTGTCCTGGGTAACATTGACATTTTCACAATATTAATTCTTCCAATCCATGAACATGGAATATTTTTCCATCTCTTTGTGTCCTCCTCAATTTCTTTCAGATGTGTTCTGTAGTTTTTAGGGTATAGATCCTTTACCTCTTTGGTTAGGTTTATTCCTAGGTATCTTATGCTTTTGGGTGCAATTGTAAATGGGATTGACTCCTTAATTTCTCTTTCTTCAGTCTCATTGTTAGTGTATAGAAATGCCATTGATTTCTGGTCATTGATTTTGTATCCTGCCACGCTACCAAATTGCTGTATGAGTTCTAGCAATCTTGGGGTGGAGGCTTTTGGGTTTTCTATGTAGAGTAACATGTCATTGGCGAAGAGGGAGAGTTTGACTTCTTCTTTGCCAATTTGAATGCCTTTAATGTCTTTTTGTTGTCTGATTGCTGAGGCTAGGACTTCCAGTACTATGTTGAATAGCAGTGGTGAGAGTGGACATCCCTGTCTTGTTCCTGATCTTAGGGGAAAGGCTCCCAGTGCTTCCCCATTGAGAATGATATTTGCTGTGGGCTTTTCGTAGATGGCTTTTAAGATGTCGAGGAAAGTTCCCTCTATCCCTACACTCTGAAGAGTTTTGATCAAGAATGGATGCTGTATTTTGTCAAATGCTTTCTCTGCATCTAATGAGAGGATCATATGGTTCTTGGTTTTTCTCTTGCTGATATGATGAATCACACTGATTGTTTTACAAGTGTTGAACCAGCCTTGTGTCCCAGGGATAAATCCTACTTGGTCATGGTGAATAATTTTCTTAATGTGTTGTTGGATCCTATTGGCTAGTATCTTGTTGAGAATTTTTGCATCCATGTTCATCAGGGATATTGGTCTGTAATTCTCCTTTTTGGTGGGGTCTTTGTCTGGTTTTGGAATTAAGGTGATGCTGGCCTCATAGAATGAATTTGGAAGTACTCCATCTCTTTCTATCTTTCCAAACAGCTTTAGTAGGATAGGTATGATTTCTTCTTTAAACGTTTGATAGAATTCCCCTGGGAAGCCATCTGGCCCTGGACTCTTGTGTCTTGGGAGGTTTTTGATGACTTCTTCAATTTCCTCCCTGGTTATTGGCCTGTCCAGGTTTTCTATTTCTTCCTGTTCCAGTTTTGGTAGTTTGTGGCTTTCCAGGAATGCGTCCATTTCTTCTAGATTGCCTAATTTATTGGCGTAGAGCTGTTCATAATATGTTTTTAAAATCGTTTGTATTTCCTTGGTGTTGGTAGTGATCTCTCCTTTCTCATTCATGATTTTATTAATTTGAGTCTTCTCTCTCCTTTTTAATAAGGTTGGCTAATGGTTTATCTATCTTATTAATTCTTTCAAAGAACCAACTCCTGGTTCTGTTGATCTGTTCCACAGTTCTTCTGGTCTCAATTTCGTTGAGTTCTGCTCGAATTTTAATTAACTCTCTTCTTCTGCTGGGTGTAGGATCTAGCTGATGTTTTTTCTCTAGCTCCTTTATGTGTAAGGTTAGCTTTTGTATTTGAATTCTTTCCAGTTTTTGAATGGATGCTTGTATTGCGATGTATTTCCCCGTCAGGACTGCTTTTGCTGCATCCCAAAGATTTTGAACGGTTGTATCTTCATTCTCATTAGTTTCCATGAATCTTTTTTAATTCTTCCTTAATTTCCTGGTTGACCCTTTTATCTTTTAGCAGGATGGTCCTTAACCTCCACGTGTTTGATGTCCTTCCAAACTTCTTCTTGTGATTGAGTTCTAATTTCAAGGCGTTATGGTCTGAGAATATGCAGGGGACGATCCCAATCTTTTGGTATCGGTTCAGACCCGATTTGTGACCCGGTATGTGGTCTATTCTGGAGAAAGTTCCATGTGCACTTGAGAAGAATGTGTATTCAGTTGAGTTTGGATGTAAAGTTCTGTAGATATCTGTGAAATCTATCTGGTCCAGTGTATCATTTAAAGCTCTCGTTTCTTTGGAGATGTTGTGCTTAGAAGACCTATCGAGGGTAGAAAGAGCTACATTGAAGTCACCAAGTATAAGTGTTTTATTATCTAAGTATTTCTTCACTTTGGTTAATAATTCGTTTAAGTATTTGGCAGCTCCCATATTCGGGGCATATATATTGAGGATTGTTAAGTCCTCTTGCTGGATAGATCCTTTATGTATGATATAGTGTCCCTCTTCGTCTCTCACTACAGTCTTCGGGGTAAATTTTAGTTTATCTGATATAAGGATGGCTACCCCGGCTTTCTTTTGAGAACCATTTGAATGGTAAATGGTTCTCCAACCTTTTATTTTCAGGTTGTAGGTGTCCTTCTGTCTAAAATGAGTCTCTTGTAGACAGCAAATAGATGGGTCCTGCTTTTTTATCCAGTCTGAAACCCTGTGCCTTTTGATGGGGTCATTAAGCCCGTTCACATTCAGAGTTACTATTGACAGATATGAGTTTAGTGTCATCATGATATCTATTTAGTCCTTGTTTTTGTGGATTGTTCCACTGAACTTCTTCTTAAAGGGGAATTTTAAGAGTCCCCCTTAAAATTTCTTGCAGAGCTGGTTTGGAGGTCACATATTCTTTCAGTTCCTGCCTGTCTTGGAAGCTCTTTATCTCTCCTTCCATTTTGAATGAGAGCCTTGCTGGATAAAGTATTCTTGGTTGCATGTTCTTCTCATTTAGGACCCTGAATATATCCTGCCAGCCCTTTCTGGCCTGCCAGGTCTCTGTGGAGAGGTCTGCTGTTACCCTAATATTCCTCCCCATGAAAGTCAGGGACTTCTTGTCTCTTGCTGCTTTAAGGATCTTCTCTTTATCTTTGGAATTTGCAGCTTCACTATTAAATGTCGAGGTGTTGAACGGTTTGTATTGATTTTAGGGGGGGATCTCTCTATTTCCTGGATCTGAATGCCTGTTTCCCTTCCCAGATTGGGAAAGTTTTCAGCTAGGATTTGTTCAAATACATATTCTGGCCCTCTGTCCCTTTCGGCGCCCTCGGGAACCCCAACTAAACATTGTTTTTTTTTCCTTAGGCTGTCATTCATTTCCCTTAATCTGTCTTCATGGTCTTTTAATTGTCTCTTTTTTCCTCAGTTTCCCTCTTTGCCATCAACTTGTCTTCTATGTCACTCACTCGTTCTTCCACCTCGTTAACCCTCGTCGTTAGGACTTCTAGTTTGGATTGCATCTCATTCAATTGATTTTTAATTTCTGCCTGATTGGATCTAAATTCTGCAGTCATGAAGTCTCGTGAGTCCTTAATGCTTTTTTCTAGAGCCACCAGTAGCTGTATAATAGTGCTTCTGAATTGGCTTTCTGACATTGAATTGTAATCCAGATTTTGTAACTCTGTGGGAGAGAGGGCTGTTTCTGATTCTTTCTTTTGAGGTGAGGTTTTCCTTCTAGTCATTTTGCTCAGTGCAGAGTGGCCAAAAACAAGTTGTATTGGGAAAAGGAGAGAAAGAGAGAGAAGGAAAGAAAAGAGAAAAAGAAAAAGAAAAAAAGGAAAAAAAGAGAAGAAAAAGAAGAAAAAGAAAGAAAGGTGAAAAAAAAGGGGGGTGGGGAAGCAATCAGAAATCAAAAAGAAAAGAAAAAAACAAACAAAAAAAAAACACGGGGGAGTATCTTCTGATTCTGTAGACTTTAAGTCCCTTGACTTCCCCTGGAACTGGTCCGTCCAGCTGGTCTTCTGGGGGAGGGGCCTGCTGTGCTGATTTTCAGGTGTTAGCACTTGGGGAGCTGCTCTGCCCCTGCCTGCTGCAGGGCTCAGCGGGGGTTGTTTACCCCGTGAGGCCCCAGGAGGAACAGCCGCAGTTGCTATGGCAGCTCTGGAAGCCTGGAGTCAGCCTCCGCAGGAACTACGGGGCTCTCCGTCCGCAGGGCCTGGAGGCTCCGGGGCGGGGCCGCTGATCTGCTCAGCTCGGGGCAGGAGCGTCCTTGCTGTCCTGGGCCCTCCCGGCCTCTGCCTGTCCCGGGGGAGGCCGGATCCTGGGCTGTGTCCCGGCGCCCTGTGCTCCGGGGCCTGCGCTGTTGGATTCGCGCTCCCGGTCGCGCAGCCAACGCTCTGCGGAGCCGCCGCCCGAGCCCCTCCGAGCTGCTCCCGGCCGCGCAGCCCCCTCCGCACGGAGCCTCTTCCTCTGCCCGAGCCGCCGCCGCCGAGCTGCTCCCGGAGCCGCGCAGCCCCCTCCGCGGAGCCGCTGCCCGAGCCCCTCCGGGCCCGCCGTGCGCGCTGCAGCCCTTAGGGAGCTCGGAGCACTCTCCCGGGGCGCAGGTGTCTGTTAGTGTCCCCGGGAGCCCGAGGGCATCCCCGCCCTCCTGGGTCCTGCTCCAACTCCCTGCGAGCCCCTTTCCGCCCGCCCGGAAGGTTGGTGCAGCTCCTGCTTCTCCGGGACGGGGCTCTCCTGTCCTGGGGACACTCGCCCCGGCCTCAGCCCGGCTCCTCGCGGGGCCCCTCCCCCTCGGAGGCCTTTTGTTCTTTATTTCTTTTTCCCCGTCTTCCTACCTTGATAGAAGCGCGAACTCTTCTCACTGTAGCATTCCAGCTGGTCTCTCTTTAAATCTCAGGCCGAATTCGTAGATTTTCAGGATGATTTGAAGGTTATCTGTGACTATTCTCTACACCAAACTCCGGCACAAACGTCCGACTTCTATTTCCCAAAATATACCTGAGGCAAAGCTATCCTTTCATTTCCTGATCCCCGTGTGCTGCTTGCCCAAATCTTTAATTATTACTCCTATATGATATGAAACAATGACTAAAGTAACTCATGTCTGGAGCCAATTTGATGTATGACAATAAAAATTTCTTGTCAATTCCAGTGTGATCTGGGTGATTCAGGTATATACATATCTCTTACTGATTTTTACTACTTTGGCAATTCAGTACTACTCATCTTTGGGTTTTCTCTGGCTTGAAAGGAAAAAAAAATGCTGTTTCTATTCTGTCACCAAACATTTTTATTTATAAGTGACCATTTTGTTGAAGCCATATAGATTCTGTAGTATTATAATCTAGGTAATCTAATTCTAATAACCTTTGAATTGTGGATGGACACATTTTTATTGGTTCAGTGGCTGACAATATAACCTGATCCCAAGATTTTGTCTATTCCCTTTCTTTGTTTCCTCTTCCATTATTCTTCTATTTGATTCTTCTAGGATTGATAGGAATTAGCACAAGAAAATGGAACTTAAGTATCTAGTCTGAAGTCCCTTTCTTCCTTTGTAGAGCTCAGCAGAGAAAAATGTAGCTCCAGGAATCTCTTCCTTTTGTGACCTCAATATGGAGCCACTATTATTTTTCCATTTTATAGATGGAGATATTAAGACAGAATCAGCTTGGGGACATGCTTCAGGTTGTGAAGTGAATCAAGGCTGTGGTCAAGTGAAGTAAAACACAGGAATGAAATAAATAAACTCAGGGACACATACACAGTATTAACTGGAAATGCTAATAATAAAACTCAAGGAGAGTTTAAGTTGTGGATGATAGAGCATTAGTAGGAATTTAAGGACATTTAGGAGTTGTTTCTAAGCTTATGAAGCCATGATTATGGAGGAAGTTGGAACTCTTTCCTACAGAATGTCTCTTGGTACTATTGTCAGACAGTTGGTCTAAGCCAGTGTGGCAATTCTTATTTTGTTATGTTTCCCAAAACCCCTTTTGGTGTCTTATCTACTGGAGCGTTCATTTGAGACAAACAGCTTATGTACTCTTTCTAGCCAAGCAGAAACCAGAATGAATGAGAACATTGCCTAAGAAAATCTGTCCTCCTGATTTCCCACATGAAACCGGCTGGAGAGTCCCTGTTCCCTTGACAGAGCCTTCTGCAGCTCCACCAATACTTGTCAACTGCCTGGCCTATCATGGGGATGGTGGCAGCTGTTGTTTCCACTTCTTCAAAATAAAAACTGCAAATAAGTATAGTTAAAAAGTGTGTCCATCCTAGTTCATCTTCCCAGCTGTTTTCCTGGTGGAATGAGCTTAGGTGTGTGAGATCTTTTCTGTACTTGATTGAAATCCAGACTTGCCTAGTCAGTGGCTTCACTTATTTTTATTTATCTATGTTCTTACTTACATGGCTTATTTTCCTAAACATTTACTATATACTAAGGAGTGCACAAAAAGCTTTATATTATGTCTTAGTCAATTCAGGCTGCTATAACAAGATGCCATAAATTGGTTGGATTACAGAGGAGTTTACTTTTCATAGTATTAGAAGCTGGAAGGTTCGAGATCAGTGTGTCAGCAGCTTCAGTGTCTGGTGAAGATTCTCTTCCTGCTTTGCAGACAGCTGTCTTCTTACTGTATCCTCATATGGTAGAGAGTGTAAGCCCTAGTTTCTTTCTTGTCTCATAAGGTGTCCTCATAGGATGACCTTATAAGCTAATCTCATTGTGGGGGCTCCACTCTCATGACCTTATCTAAAGCTAATTACCTCCTAAAGGCCCCATGTGTTAATGTCATCAAACTGGGAATTAGGATTTCAACATATGGATTTTTTTGAGACACAAACATGCAGGTCATAAAACATGTAACATTTAATCTTAAACAGCCCTAGAGAATGGAGGTTATTACCCATAGATCACAATACTAGGTTTAAGTGACTGGTGGAGGTCACCCAGCTGGGTGGCATCCTCAGGTTTGGCTGACTCTAGGTCCTTTGTTTCTAGTCAGGATGCCCCATGCTCCCAGCAGAGGACTTTACTCAATAGTCTATAGCCTTGCAGAAGTGAACCTCTTTGGTGGTCTTTGCGGATGCATCACCTTGAAGATGAGTTCTTAAAGGACCACTGGCTCTTAGTTTTTGTACACTTCCTAGAACTGGTGGTGATGGCTTAGGCTTTCTATGGGCTCAATTTTCTTTTTCTTTTTTTTTCCAATTTTCATGTACATATTTTGGCTTCAGTGAGTACTAATCTAGCCCCAGACTTCCTGGTTTGCATATTATGCGCGCGCTCATGTGTGTGTGTATGTACATATGTGTGTGTTCTCTGGCTTGGAGAGTTAGCAACTACTGATAGGGTTTCCCTCATCTTCTTTTTAGAAAGACTTCTTAGTGTTCCTTTATTTGAAGGTCAAATTGAGTATGGTAGTTCTCCTAGGGATCTTTTTCTCTTAATTCAGTGAAGATGAGTGACACATTTTAGAAAACAATGGGAAAAACTATCAACACTAATCTCTAAACACCTATATACATGCATTCGAAGAATATATACAACATAGATGGAGATGCATTTTCAGAGCACAGATTATCTGAAGCAAGGTAGACTGATTGTTTCTTGTTGGCATTTCTGGGACTTACTTCTGAGCCTTTAATTATGCATATGAGCCTCATGGTCGGTCATTCCCTTTGGCTCTGGTTAGGCTCTCCTTCATCTGTATAGTCACTCTGTTTCCTAGACAAGTCTTGCCTGAAGGTGGGAGGCTTTGCTCTCTGTCGTGCCACAATTCCTGCCTGGAATACAGGCTATCTGGTGTTTTGTTCTTACCTTTCCTGGATTACATACTCTCCATTTGCAGTGACACTTGGCTTATTTACTCACGGAGCTGGAGCAGTGGCTGGGCTTGCTTTTTCTTAAGGTTCTGTAGCCACTGTGGTTGAAGATCCATCCTGAGAGGCTCTTCACCCCAGTTCAGGTTCCTGTCAGTGTAAGCAAAGCCTGCTTTTCTTCTGGCTTAAGAACTTTGCATCCCCTGCTGTATTTCTTACTTTGTTCCTTCTTCAGTCCTAAGGCATATGTCTTACGCTCCTTTACAGACCTGGGATTATTGAGAGAACTCTGCCATGTTACCAATCATTCCATTTCCCTAGTTACTCTTGGGGATTCACCCAACCAGAGGAATAGGTAACAACTGGAAAATGTCTCACACATACAGTGGCAATAATAAAAATACAAGGGAAAGAGTATATGTTTTCTGTATGCCTTTCTCATATTGGAGATATGAGACAGAAGATACAAAATAGGAACCTTAAATAATAATGAGTTTTTGGGAAAGCAAACTTTTTTTCTCTCCCTAGGATGTCCCCCATTCTAGGCTTCAGGCTCATTACGGATGTCTCATAATGATGGGTGTCAGTTATGATGCTTTGGCTTCCAAGGAACTGAGAATAACTCTGACTCTAAAGCAAATAAGGGGCATAGTAGGGGTTGGGAGATCATGTCTGGAAAATGAACAAGAATCAGAGAGTCAAGAAACAAGAGAAGCTGGTTATGCCTCTGTGTGATTGTGCTGCTGCTATGAGTACATTTAGCCAACTCTATCTTTGCTTCACTTGTTCAAAATTCAGGTGAGTGAGAGCATCTGACACACTGAGCCTTGTATGCTGGCATTGCCTATTAGGGAATGGGGAAAGGAAGGATTGAGTCTCTCTAGATTTCTCTGTGGGAGCTTGTGGAAACCCTCCAAGACTATGCTCAAGGAGTTAGGTACTCCTTAAAAACCAGGAAAGGGGCAGGTTGGACACTAGACTGGCATTTAAAAAAACCCTGCAAAGGGCACCTGGGTGGCTCAGTCAGTTAAGCGACCAACTCCTGATTTTGCTCAGGTCACAGTCTCTGGGTTGTGGGATCAAGCTCCACACCCAGCAGGGAGTCTGCTTGAGATTCTATTCTCTCTCCTGCCCCTTGCTCTCATGAGCATTCTCTCTTTCTCTGATAAATAAATCTTTTTTAAAAAACCCACAAAAACATAAAAAACACAAAGAAGACAAAGCACTACAATGAAAAAAAAAATCCAATGGCCAGTCCAGTGTATTTCCTCAGTACTGTTTTCTAGAAATAACAATTAGTAATCTTAACAGTGTTCTGAATCTCTAGAGCCGTCCCTTTTGTTCTCTTTCTTAAACACACACTTTTTAGGGTAGCAATTGCCTTAATATCAACGTTTTATACTGAGACTATACAGTCACTGCTAAAGCGTATAGTCAGAATTGGATTCAGAAGATTGATGTTCTCTTCAGGCTGCAGACCATCTGATTACTGGATCTCCTCTGGGCAATGAAGCTGCCTCCTTTTTCTCCTCTCTCGACCGTCAAGCTTGCACCACAGTAATAATATTTAATAAGAGCAGCAGTAAAACTATGTCATTGCTTCTCTGATGGTCAGAGTGGAACGCAGCTCCAAATAAAACAGGAGTGATTGTCATACAGATAATACAGTTGTTTTAGTTCTTTCACCTTGAGAAAGGATGAGGTAGCCTGAATGTTGATTGATGCTTGTCTCTCACAGCCTACTGGAATAATACATTGGGTGTTTGGGTGAAATTGTGAGGTGCACTTGATCATGTATTAAACATTCGTGAGCTATTTGCTGCGGCACATTCTGACTGGATCTTGAAAAAACAGCTTGCTAGTTCAGGATAAAGGAAATAAAGCCTTTGTATTTTTGCCTGCTGAACCTATATCAGGCGACTCTTTCTGAGTCTTTCCAAGCACTTTGCCACATTCATCTGCTTTTTTCACATGTCATCCCAGAATAATGTAGAGTATGTAATACAGAGGAACCTTATTTAAAGGAAACACCTTTGTATAGAAACCTGAATTTACGAAACAGAAAAATTGTGGTGAGGTTACTTACATTAGAAAATAATTTTCTTTTTGGTTTTACAAAAGGAATCACATTAGGATTTCTTTTAAATACCAAAGTCCCTTATTCTATTTGGTTTGTGACTGAGACTCTCTCTCAGAAATACATTCATTATGAAAACAAGCTATGTTTTATGCCATCCATTTTATAACTGAAGAACTGGCAATAATACAGAAAAAAAATCATAGAAACTGTCTGTAGCTCTAGAGAGGATCCAGGATACCTGATTTTCATTTCCTTACTCTCCTAGAAAGAGAATAGCTTCCACTGAAATAAAAACTGGTACTTTTCTGTCCAAAAACCTGGAAGATTCCTGCACTGTAATGACATAATGGTAAGGTCATTCTACTATTAATTGTGACATTTTCAAACTACACTCTGAATAAGATATCACATTGGTGATTTGGATTTTCTGCTTTGGAAAGAGGAATTTTAGCAAGTATGACTACTAAGGATAAAGTACATTCCAGGGAAATGCTGTCTTCAGATACCATAGTTTCTAACTCAGGAAAAGATATTTCACTGTAACTTTTCTGGGCCTTAGTTTCTTCACCCACAAAATAAAATAAAAAAAATTGAGATACACTTGATATATAACATTATTTTAGTTTTGGGTATATTACATAATGATTTCATATTTGTGTATACTGTGATCACCATGGTAAATCTAGTTAACATCCAAAATGAAGGTTTTGACCTAGATTATCTCAGAGGCTTTTTATAGCTCCCAAATTTGCTACTTAGTTCTTTATAAGAGTAACTAATATAAATTCTATGATTCTAAGATCCTATCCTCTTTCCTTTACTTAATTCAAATCCTACATTAAATCACTGATCGATCTATTCTATGCTTTTTTTAAAAAGATTTTATTTACCTATTCATGAGAGACACACAGAGAGGGGCAGAGACATAGGGAGGGAAAAGCAGGCTCCCCATAGGGAGCCCGATGTGGGATTTGATTCCTGGACTGGGATCATGCCCTGAGCTGAAGGCAGATGCTCAACCGCTGAGCCACCCAGGCGTCCCTATCTTCTTATAAATATACTTAGTGTTTTTCAAGTCTGTGTCCAGACTTATAGCTAGTTAGAGGTATGAAGGACAGTGCAAAAGAATGTTAGGTGCACCCAGATACTGTTTTTTATTTTAATGAGGAACAAAATTATATATATATATATATATATATATATATATATATATTTTTTTTTTTTTTTTTTTTTTTTTGAGAGAGAGAGACTTGCACACAAGTGCATGAGGTAGGGAGGGGCAAAGGTGGGGAGAGAGACTCCTAAGTCGGCTCCACTCCCAGCATGGGGCCCCAAGTGGGGCTGGATCTTGACCCTGAGATCATGACCTGAGTGGAAATCAAGAGTCACAGGCTTAACCAACTGAGCCATCCAGGCACCCCCAAATCTTAGATTCTTACACAGTTAAGGTCAAAAAGAGTAAAAATGTAAGGGAGGAAAACTGAAAGAGCCAATGAGCAGAAATTCCCCTCTGGTTCATCATTATCACGAATAAGCCTAAGGTCTAGGGTGTTAAAGTGAGATCACCTGGTTAAGCGGGACAATGAAACCTGGACATGGAAGCAACAGCACCTTACAGAAATGCTGCTCATGGCGATGGTCAGTTTTGAATCCTGAAGATCAATTTTAGCCAAGTAACATCAATATAGGATATTCCACACAGCCTTGTGCAAGGCCTCCTGATGCTAACCACCCAGACTTAGACCAGACTTCACAGGTTAGAGGCATAGTCCTCCACAAGACTGTACACACCACCCACGGTCTCAGGGGTTCTCAGGCCAGGCTGACTTATGGCCAATTGGCTACAAATTTGGGATAATCTCCTAGAATGACTCACAGAACACAGGTACGTGTTATACTTACAATCACCGTTGTATTACAGCCAAGAGGTCAGACACCTCAGAATCAAAGGGCCTCAAAGCATGAGATGTCCTTTCCTGGTGGAGTCCGAATGCACCAAACTCTCAGCTCCTCGATGTGTAACAATGCAGAGTACTGCCGACCAGGGCAGTTCACCCGAGATACATACAGTCTGTCGAATTTTTCCTGGGGCTTCCTTAACGAGGCACGGAAGGCACTTCTATTACTCCGGAAGTTCCAAGGATCTACAGGCTCCCTTCCAGGAACTCAGGACAAAGGCCATCCACATTTCTTGTAACAGGACACCTTGCTTTTGTTCCGTAGTTTGCACGGAGCAGCAAGTTGCTGGTTCTCTCTTTGCCCGACGGAAGCTTCCGGAGTGGGTGAGGTCATTCTCTGGGTTAGAGACGGAGTCACACACCGGCACAGGCGCGGGCCGCCTCGGGTCGCTCGGTCGCGGAGCCCCCGCTTCCTCCGGCACCCCGGCCGCACATGCGCAGTTCGCTGCCCCGCGCCCAAACGAAGCTCCGGGGCGAGCCCGGCAGCACTGCGGCCCCGATGGCTGCGCGGAGTGCGCGGAGTGCGCGGAGTGGAGAGGGGTCTGTCAGGACTGGGTCTACCTGCCACGAACCGGAACCCACACCGGCTAAAGGCAGGGCCGCGCCTCTCACAGTTGGCAGGTTCCTTATCCCCGGGACCACCCGGGGCAGTGCGGGAAAAACTCTTGGGATCTCGCGAGATTGGCTTGCCTCTGGCGAGAGTAGACAGCAACGTCCTGGGCCTGCTTCCGGTCGGCCTCCCAGAAGCCCCAGCTGGGGGCAACATCCGGTCCCATGATGCTCCTGTCCAGGTGTTGGAACTTGGCCTTACTTCCACCCTCCACGCTTAGCCTAAGCCACGAGGTGAATGTCCCAAAGGCGTCAGCCATATCCTGCTTCCCTTCCTGGGAAAGCTCATTGTACTCACCAGACCAGGCCCGGGGACAACCCGCATGGCGTCACAGGAGAACGTTTCCTGGTTGAGGGGCTTCAATGGGGAGGCCAGCTGCCCCGCTGCAGAGTGCTCGCGCTTGGGCTGCCCTGAGGCTGTGCTTCGTGGGAAGGCTCTAGGGACAACTTTTGGGCCTCCGGCTACTGCCAGACCCTGCGGGCGTGAGTCGGGGGCATGGGGGTGGGGTGGGGTGGGGTGGACAACAGGCCCCTAGGGCCATGGAACGCAGTGTTCTGGTCGCTGCAGCCCTGTGCTATGGCACACGTCAGATTGGCGCCGCAGGAGCGCGCGCTCAGATCCTGTAGAGAAGCTTAAACTGCGTGGCTTCATCCTGGTTCCACTTGCTCGCTTCGTAATCATGGGCAAGCTACTTTTCTAAGCTTCAGTGTCTTCCTCAGTAAGGTGATAGTATACCAGGATGAAATGTTAATGCCTGTCATGTGTTGAGCAAAGCCCTGGGCTCAGAGAAGCTCGGGGTTTGTCGTTAACGATTGCTTCTGGATTTTTGGATAGCCCCTGAATATTACTAAATGGGTATTTGTTAAAAGTGGCGTACCCTACATCTCTCCAGGTCAGTGGCTTTAGCAGATTCTTTAGAAGTCGAGATACATTTGTTAAAAGGAAATCTTTCACAAAATCCTCATCAGTAAAATCTATGCCAAGCCAGGCTGCTCTAGTTGAAGAGGGTCCTGCGCATCGGCCACCCTTTTATCTCCAGGGTATTGAGCCATGTTTGATGAAGTTGTTTGAAAAGTGGCCCAGACCACTTCTAGTCTCCCTCTCCCCCAGTCTCCTCCCAGCCAGCTCCTGTAACAGGGTTAACGGAAGCACCTCTGCATAGTATCAAAATCATATGATTTTCTCATTTCAGTTTCTCCATAAGCAGAATGGAGAGAATAATGCTAGCTTTGTTGGGACAGTGAATTTGATAATGTCTGTAAACTATTTTGAGTCGTTTTGGATCAGTTTTAGGGGGCAAAGGCCTTGCTACCTCTCATTTTGAGGTTGCTTTAAAAATATGGTATTCTAAACATACCACCTAAGAATGGGTCTCTGTGTAATCTTAAGATAGGGTGAAATCAATGACTTAATAATCAGGGGGAAAAATGTGCTCTATTTAATTGAGAAAAGAGAGTTTTGAATTAGGGTTATTCAGAAAGTCAGTCTAGAAACCAGCAGAGGGAAGGATATGTGGCAGGATCTACAGAAAGGTGTTTATGAAGCTAGGTTATAACTGGGTCATTATAGGT
Organism: Nyctereutes procyonoides; assembly: GCF_905146905.1. Lineage (NCBI taxonomy): Eukaryota > Metazoa > Chordata > Mammalia > Carnivora > Canidae > Nyctereutes > Nyctereutes procyonoides. The sequence goes on along the minus strand of NW_026575021.1, from coordinate 5,836,505 downwards.
CTTCTTGTAATTTTATGTCCTTTACTGAGGCCCGAGACAGATCTTTACTAGGGTTCTCCGGCCCAGTATGACTAGTTTCATAGCCAGGCCTAATGTAGTCATTCTGTACAGCAATAATGGGAGGTGAGAAGGCATGGCTGTTAACAGCATGGGCTCTGCTCTTCGTCTTGAGTTTGGTCCTGGTTCCATCACATTAGCAGAGGAAAGTCTGTAATTTATTTGAGCATTGCAAGAATGGAAATAATAACACCTATTTCAAAGGTTTGCTGTGAAGATTATATGAGATAATACGTGGAAATTGAAATCACAAGTCCTGATCATAGTAAATGATAACTCGATAGCTCTTTTAAAGATCATATATATTTTTAAAAATTATTTTTAAGTGTTTTATTTGTTGAGGTATGACTGACATAACATTATGTTTTATGTGTTCAGTGTAATAACTCGATATTTGTATATATTGCAAAGTGATCACCATAGTAAGTCCAATTAACATCCATTGCCATTTTCTATACACTAACAAGGAGACTGAAGAAAGAGAAATTAGGGAGTCAGTCCCATTTACAATTGCACCCAAAAGCATAAGATACCTAGGAATAAACCTAACCAAAGAGGTAAAGGATCTATACCCTAAAAACTATGGACCACTTCTGAAAGAAATTGAGGAAGACCCAAAGAGATGGAAAAATATTCCATGCTCATGGATTGGAAGAATTAATATTGTGAAAATGTCAATGTTACCCAGGGAAACTTACACATTTAATGTAATCCCTATCAAAATACCATGGACTTTCTTCAGAGAGTTGGAACAAATCATCTTAAGATTTGTGTGGAATCAAAAAAGACCCCAAATAGCCAGGGGAATATTAAAAAAGAAAACCATAGATGGGGGCATCACAATGCCAGATTTCAGGTTGTACTACAAAGCTGTGGTCATTAAGACAGTGTGGTACTAATTGAACACCAATAAAAAATTAATTTATTAAAAAAAAGACAGTGTGGTACTGGCACAAAAACAGACACATAGATCAATGGAACAGAATAGAGAATCCAGAAGTGGACCCTCAACTCTATGGTCAACTAATATTAGACAAAACAGGAAAGACTATCCACTGGAAAAAGGGCAGTCTCTTCAATAAATGGTGCTGGGAAAATTGGACATCCACATGCAGAAGAATGAAACTAGACCATTCTCGGGATCCCTGGGTGGCGCAGCGGTTTGGCGCCTGCCTTTGGCCCAGGGCGCGATCCTGGAGACCCGAGATCGAATCCCACGTCCGGCTCCCGGTGCATGGAGCCTGCTTCTCCCTCTGCCTGTGTCTCTGCCTCTCTCTCTCTCTCTCTCTCTCTCTCTGACTATCATAAATAAATAAAAATTAATAAAAAAATTAAAAAAAGAAACTAGACCATTCCCTTACACCATACACAAAGATAAACTCAAAATGGATGAAAGATCTAAAAGTGAGACAAGATTCCATCAAAATCCTAGAGGAGAACACAGGCAACACCCTTTTTGAACTTGGCCACAGCAGCTTCTTGCAAGATACATCTATGAAGGCAAGAGAAACAAAAGCAAAAATGAATTATTGGGAATTCATTGAGATAAAAAGCTTCTGCACAGCAAAAGAAACTAAAAGACAACAGTCAACAAAAGTAAAAGACAACTACAGAATGGGAGAAGATATTTGCAAATGACACAAACAGAAATTTTTCCAAAGACCTGCACATGGCCAACAAATGCGTGAAAAAATGCTCCACATCATCACTATCAGGGAAATACATATCAAAACCACAATGAGATACCACCTCATACCAGCAAGAATGGTGAAAATTAACAAGACAGGAAACAACAAATGTTGGAGAGGATGTGGAGAAAGGGGAACCCTCTTGCACTGTTGGTGGGAGTGTGAACTGGTGCAGCCACTCTGGAAAAAAGTGTGGAGGTTCCCCCAAGAATTCAAAAAATAGAGCTACCCTATGATCCAGCAATTGCACTACTATGTATTTACCCCAAAGATGATGTAGTGAAACATGGGGACACCTGCACCCCAATGTTTATAGCAGCAATGTCCACAATAGCCAAACTGTGGAAGGAGCCATGATGTCCTTCGACAGGTGAATGTATAAAGATGTGGTCTATATATACTATGTAACATTACTCAGTCATCGGAAGAGACAAATACCCTTTGCTTCAACGTGGATGGAACTGAAGGGTATTATGTTGAGTGAAATAAGTCAATCAGAGAGGGGCAATCATCATATGGTTTCACTCATACATGGAATGTAAGAAATAGTGAAAAGTATTATAAGGGAAAGGAGGGGAACTGGGTGGGGAAAAATTAGAGAGGGAGACAAACCATGAGAGACTCCTAACTCTGGGAACCAAATAAAGAGTTGTAGAAGGGGAGGTTGGTGGGGGGATGGGGTAACTGGGTGATGGGCAATGAGGAGGGCACTTGATGGGATGAGCACTGGGTATTATATGTTGTCAAATTGAATTTAAATTTAAAAAATTAAAAATAAATAAAGATGCTACTGTGTTTTTTTTTTAAACGTGAATTCAAAAGATCCCTCACATTCACTGCAGCATTATTTGCAATAGCCAAGACATGGAAACAACCTAGATGTCCATCTATGGATGAATGAATAAAGAAGATGTAGTGTGTGTGTATATTGTGTGCACTTACATGTAGAACCAAGTTCATGGATAGAATAGATTATGGTTTTCTAGAGTGGCGTGAGGAGGCGAGAGGGGAGAAGATGGTTAAAAGGTACAAATTTCCAGTTATAAAATGAGTAGCCATAGAGATGTAAGGTACAGTATAGTGACTACAGTTAATAATGCAACACTGTATATTTGAAATGACTGAAATGAAATATGGACAGTGGATCCTGAAGATTCTCATTAGAAGAAAAAAACATTTCCTAACTATGCATGGCAAATGTTTTTTTCTTTTTATTGGAGTTCAATTTGCCAACATTTAGCATAACACCCAGTGCTCATCCCACCAAGTGCCCCCCTCAGTGCCCATCACTCAGTCACCCCCACCCCCCGCCCACCTCCCTTTCCACTACCCCTTGTTCATTTCCCAGAGTTAGGTGTCTCTCATGTTTTATCACCCTCACTGATATTTTCACTCATTTTTTCTCCCTTCCCTTCTATTACCTTTCACTATTATTTATATTCCCCAAATGAATGAGACTATATAATTGTCCTTTTCCAATTGACTTATTTCACTCAGCATAATACCCTCCAGTTCCATCCACGTCAAAGCAAATGGTGGGTATTTGTTGTTTCTAATGGCTGAGTAATATTCCATTGTATACATAGACCACATGCTCTTTATCCATTCATCTTTCGATGGACACCGAGGCTCCTTCCACAGTTTGGCTATTGTGGACATTGCTGCTATAAACATCGGGGTGCAGGTGTCCCGGCGTTTCCTGATGGCCCGTGATGCAGAGCATTTTCTCATGTGCTTGTTGGCCATGTCTGTGTCTTCCTCTGTGAAATTTCTGTTCATGTCTTTTGCCCATTTCACGATTGGATTGTTTGTTTCTTTGGTGTTGAGTTTAATAAGTTCTTTATAGATCTTGGATACTAGTCCTTTATCTGATATGTTATTTGCAAATATCTTCTCCCATTCTGTAGGTTGTCTTTTAGTTTTGTTGACTGTTTCTTTTGCTGTGCAGAACCTTTTTATCTTGATGAAGTCCCAGTAGTTCATTTTTGCTTTTGTTTCCCTTGCCTTCATAGATGTGTCTTGCAAGAAGTTACTGTGGCCAAGGTCAAAAAGGACCCTGTGTTGTCATTAGGATTTTGATGGATTCTTGTCTCAGTTTTGGATATTTCAACCATTTTGAGTTTATCTTTGTGTATGGTATAAGGGAATGGGCCAGTTTTATTCTTCTGCATGTTGCTGTCCATTTTTTCCCAACACCATTTATTGAAGAGACTGTCCAGTGGATAGTCTTTTTTGCTTGTCAAATAATTAGTTGACCATAGAGTTGAGGGCCCATGTCTGGGTTTTTTATTCTGTTTCATTGATTTATGTGTCTGTTTTTGTGCCACTACCATACTGTCCTGATGATCACAGCTTTGTAATAGAGCTTGAAATATGGCATTGTGATACCCCTGGCTTTAGTTTTTTTTAAAAAATATTTTATTTATTTATTCCTGAGAGACACACACACATACAGAGGCAGAGACACAGGCTGAGGGAGAAGCAGGCTCCATGCAGGCAGCCCAATGTGGTACTCGATCCTGGCACTCCAGGATCATGTCCTGGGCCAAAGGCAGGCACCACCCAGGCATCCCTGGTTTTCTTTTTCAATATTCCTCTGGCTATTCAGGGTCTTTTCTGATTCCACACAAGTCTTAAGATTATTTGTTCCAACTCTGTGAAGAAAGTCCATAGTGTTTTGATAGGGATTGCATTGAATGTGTAAATTGCCCTGGGTAACATAGACATTTCCACAATATTAATTCTTCCAATCCATGAACATGGGATGTTTTTCCATCTCTTTACATCTTCCTCAAATTCTTTCAGAAATGGTCTGTAGTTTTTCGGGTATAGATCCTTTACCTCTTTGGTTAGGTTTATTCCTAGGTATCTTATGCTTTTGGGTGCAACTGTAAATGGGATTGATTCCTTAATTTCTCTTTCTTCAGTCTCATTAGTGTATAGAAGTGCCACTGATTTCTGTGCATTGATTTTGTATCCTGTCACATTGCTGAATCGCTGTGTGAGTTCTAGCAATCTTGGGGTGGAGTCTTTTGGGTTCTCCATATACAGTATCATGTCATCTATGAAGAGGGGGAGTTTGACCTCTTGTTGGCCAATTTGAATGCCTTTTATTTCTTTTTGTTGCCTGATTGCTGAGGCTGGGACTCCTAGTACTATGTTTAATAGCAGTGGCGAGAGTGGACATCCCTGTCGTGTTCCTGACCTTAGGGGAACCTTAGGTTCTCAGTTTTTCCCCATTGAGGATGATATTTGCTGTGGGCTTTTAATAAATGGCTTTTAAGATATTGAGGAATGTCCCCTCTATCCCTACACTCTGAAGAGTTTTAATCAGGAATGGATGCTGTATTTTGTCACATGCTTTCTCTGCATCTATTGGGAGGATCATATAGTTTTTGTTTTTTCTTTTATTGATGTGACCTATCATGTTGATTGTTTTGAGTGTTGTATCCCAGGGATAAATCCCACTTGAGCTCAGTGAGTAATCCTTTTAATGTACTGTTGGATCCTATTGGCTAATATCTTGGTGAGAATTTTTGAATCCATGTTCATCAGGAATATTGGTCTATAATTCTCCTTTTTGGTGAGGTCTTTGGTTTTGGAACCAAGGTAATACTGGCTTCATAAAATGAGTTTGGAAGTATTCCCTCTGTTTCTATTCTTCAAAACAGCTTTAGTAGAATAGGTATTATTTCTTCTTTAAACATTTGGTAGAATTCCCCTGGGAAGCAATGTGGCCATGGACTTTTGTGTCTTGAGAGGTTTTTGATGACTGCTTCAATTTCCTCAATGGTTATTGACCTGTTCAGGTTTTCTGTTTCTTCCTGTTCCAGTTTTGGTAATTTGTGGTTTTTCAAAAATGCATCAATTTCTTCTAGATTGCCTAATTTGTTGGTATATATTTGCTCATAACACGTTTTTAAAATTGTATTTCCTTGGTATTGGTTGTGATCTCTCCTTTTTCATTCATGATTTTATTAGAGTCTTATCTCTTTCCTTTTTAATAAGCCTGGCTAGGGGTTTATCAATGTTATTAATTCTTTCAAAGAATCAGCTCCTGGCTTTGTTTACCTTTTCTACAGTTCTTCTGGTCTCTATTTCATTGAGTTCTGTTCTAATCTTTATTATCTCTCTTCTCCTGCTTGGTTTATACTTTATTTGCTGTTCATTCTCCAATTCTTTTAGGTGCGAGGTTAGTGTGTGTATTTGAGTTTTGGGAAAAAACTCTTAGGAGGATCTCCTTTGCTGTATCCCAAAGGTCTTGCACAGTTGTGCTTTCATTTTCATTAGTTTGCATGAATCTTTTTAATTCTCTAATTTCCTGGTTGACCTATTTATTTTTTTGTAAAGAGAATGCTCTTTAACATCCAAGTGTTTGAGTTCCTTCCGAATTTCTTCTTGTGATTGAGTTCTAGTTTGAAAGGATTCTGGTCTGAAAATATGCAAGGGACAATCCCAGTCTTGGTGTCTGTTGAGACCTGATTTGTGACCTAGTATGTGGTCTATTCTGGAGCAAGTTCCATGTGCAGTTGAGAAGAATGTGTATTCTGTTGCATTAGGTTGGAATGTTCTGTATATATCTGTGAAATCTATTTGGTCCAGTGTATCATTCAAGACCCTTGTTTCTTTGGTGATAATCTGCTTAGAATATCTGTCATTTGCTGAGAGTGCGATGTTAAAGTCTGCTGCTATTAGTGTATTATTATCTAAGTATCTCTTTACTTTGGTTATTAATTGATTGATATATTTGGCGGCTCCCACATTAGGGGCATAGATATTCATGATTGTTAGGTCTTCTTGTTGGATTGACCCCTTAAGTATGATATAGTGTCCCTCTTTGTCTCTTACTACAGTCTTTGGTATGAACTCTAATTTATCTGATATGAGGATTGCTATCCCAGCTTTTTTTTTTGAGGACCATTTGAATGGCAGATTGTTCTCCACCCCTTCATTTTCAGGCTGGAAGTGTCCTTAGGTCTAAAGTGAGTCTCTTGTAGACAGCATATAGATGGGTCTTGCTTTTTTATCCAGTTGGATACCCTGTATCTTTTGATGGGATCCTTTAGCCTGTTCACTTTCAGAGTAACTATTGAAAGACATGAATTTAGTGTCCTCGTATTACCTTTTCAGTTCCTGTTTTTTTTTGTGGACTGTTTCTTTGGGCTCCCTCTTTCTTTTATAGGATCCCCCTTAATATTTCTTGCATAACCGGTTTGGTGGCCACATATTCTTTCAGTTTCTGCCTATCCTGGAAGCTCTTTATGTCTCCTCCTATTCTGAATGACAGGCTTGCTGGATAAAGTATTCTTGGCTCCGTGTTCTTCTCATTTAGTACACTGTGTATACCATGCCAGCTGTTTCTGGCCTGCCAGGTCTCTGTGGAGAGGTCTGCTGTTGATCTGATATTTCTCCCTGTATAAGTTAAGAATTTATTTTCTCTTGCTGCTTTAAGAATTTTCTCTTTATCCTTGACATTTGCAAGTTTCATTATTAAATTCGAGGTGTTGAATGGTTTTTATTATTTTTTTTTGGGGGGATCTTTATCTCTTGAATCTGAATGCCTGTTTCCTTCCCCAGATTAGGGAACTTCTCAGCTATGATTTGTTCAAATATACTTCGTGGTCCTCTCTCTGTCTCAGCCTCTTCTGTAATCCCAATTAGACATATATTCTTCCTTCTCAGGCTACCATTTATTTCCCTAAGCCTTTTCTTTTGGGCTTTTAATTATTTATCTCTTTTTTCCCCCCTCACTTTCCTTCCTTTCCATCAACCTGTCTTATATGTCATACTCTCTCTCTCTTCCACCTCATTAACCTAGCAGTTAGAGCATCTAGTTTGGATTGCATCTCAGATAAACTATTTTTAATTTCAGCCTGATTAGATCTCAGTTCTGCAGTAATGACATCTCTAGTGTCACTTATGCTTTTTTCTTTTTTACAGAGCCACCAGAAACTTTATAATCGTATTTTTGAATTGAATTTCTGACATCATATTTAAATCCACATTCTGTAACTCTGTGGCAGAAAGTATTGCTTCCAGTTCATTCTTTTGTGGTGATTTATTCCTTCTAGTCATTTTTCCAGTGCAGAGTGGCTGTATGAGCAAGCTGAGTCAAAAATATCAACCACGACCTAAGTAAAATACACCCTAGATGATTCCAAAGAAGTCAGAGACCAGAAAATAAAATAAAAAGAAGAATAGAACAAAGTAAAACAAAAGGAGCACTAAAATGAAAAACAAATTAAAAAAAGTAGTAAAAATAAAAATAGATACAAAAAAAAAAAAAAAGGAGGGGGTATGGTGGTGGAGAGGGAATGTAGTCTCCCTGAGAGGACCTGGAAGGTGATCCTCTTGGTTCTGAGTGTATTTTGTTCTGTATGTTAGAAGATGCTCAATCCCAAATTTATATAAACCAGCAATACTTAAATGAAGACCCAACATCGACCACAAAACCATCAATAAGATAAAAGAGGGAGGGCAGAATGGGAAGGAAGGGAGAATATAGTCTCACAAAATGAACCACCACAGTGTTACACTTGGTTTTGGGTGTATGTTGGTCGTGTGTTAGAAGGTACTAACTTCCACCACTGTAAAAAAATATTGGAGATTTTTAGCCCTATATAAAAACGAGTTGTTGAAAAAAAAAAAAAAGGATACTCTAGTTCTATATACTATTTTCCCTCATTCTGGAGCTTTCCAGTGATCTTGTTCAGTAAACTTGCTTTTCCCTTTTCTTCCAGCAGTTCTTGGGGAGAGATCTGCTGCACTGATTCTCATGTGTCCCTGCCTGGGCAGAGATGCCCTGTCCCTTGTCAGGTGCTGGGCTCAGTATAAGCTGTTTATCCTGTGAGGCCTCTGTTCTCTAGAGGCCCTGCCTCTCCCAGGCTCAAGGTAAAATGAAGAGAAAAAAAATGGTGGTGGCCAGATTTTCAGCTCTGGAGTTGAGCTCCCTGTGAGTACCTAACCGCACTCTCCTAGTCCACACTGGCCTAGATGTTCCTGGGGACAGGTGCGGGTGTACTGATCTGCACAGCTTGCTGGGCACCCAGCAGCAGGAGAGTTCTTGCTTTCCTGTGAAAGAGGACTCCCCACTTCTGCCTGTCCCAGGGGAATGGAGGATAGCTGGCTTTGTCTGCTTCAGCACCCTTGGATCCAGGGCCCTGCACTTCTAGACCTGTGCTCCTGGGCACCGCCTCTCCCAAAGGGAATGGAGGACAGCTGCCTCTGTTGGTTTTAAGACTCTGGGTAAAGGGAACTCTGGAGCTGGCCTGTGTAACCTGTGGGCTTCTCCCAAATGCCCCAGAGGGTTGTGGCGCTCCAGCCCGTTACCAAGATTGGACCGTGGTTTGTGGTGAGCTTTCTCCTGGGCACCCCAGTCTTACAGTGACTCAGGTACTCTTGATGCTTCATTGCCTCTCCTTTGATTCTGCCCAGTTTCGCTGCTAAGCACTTTTCCATCAGGGAAAACTCCAGTGTGGATTTTTAAAGTTCCTGCTTGTCCAGAGCTGGGCTTTCATGCCTTGGAGGCTTTCACCACTCCGCTTTAGCCCTGCTAGTCATGGTTCCCCTCCTCCACTTTATTTCTTTTTTAGTTTTTTTCACCTTCCTACCTTGTTAGAAGTGAAAACTTTTCCCTCTGTGACATTCCAGCTGTTCTCTCTTTACATCTCAGGTCGAATTTGTAGGTGTTCAGGATGTTTTGAAAGTTATCTAGGTATGTTTGTGGGACCAGATGAGTTGAGGACACTTACTCTTCTGCCCTCTTGCCAGTCTCTCTGAATTCATGTTTTTATTTTCTTTGGGTAAATACCCAGAGGTAGAATTGCTGGATAATGTAGTAGTTCTATTTTTATTTTTTTTGAGGAACTTCCATACTGCTTTCCATGGTGGCTGCATCAATTTACATTCCTACCAACAATGCACAAATGTTCCCTTTTCTCCACATCCTTACCAACACTTCTTATTTCCCGTCTTTTTGATAATAGCCATTTTGACTGGGAGGAAGTGATCATTTATTGTGGGTTTGATTTGCATTTCCCTCATGATTAGTGATGTTTAGCATCTTTTCATGTACTTGGTATCTCTCTGTAGGTCTTTAGAAAAAATGTCTATTCAGATTCTCTGCCCATTTTTTAATTGGATTACTTTTTTTGCTATTGAGTTGTATGAGTTCTTCATATGTTGTGGATACTAACCCTTTATTAGATACATGATTTATGACTATTTTCTCTAATTTGGTGGGTTACCTTTTCATTTTGTTGATGATTTCCTTTGCTGTGCAGAAGTTATTTAGTTTGATGTAGTCCTACCAGTTTTTTTTTTGTGTGTGTGTGTTGCCATAACTTTTAGCATCAGATCCAAAAAATCATCACCAAGACCGGCATCAAAGAGCTTACTGCCTATGTTTTCTTTTAGGAGTTTTACGGTTTCAAGTCTTAACATTCCAGTATTTGATTCATTTTGAGTTGATATGGTATATGGTGTAAGACAGTGGTCTAGTTGCATTCTAGTGCAAGTGGCTATCCAATTTTCCTTTTTTTTTCCTATCCAATTTTCCTAATAACATTTAATGAAGAGAGTATCCTTTCCCATTGTATGTTCTTGGCTTTTTTTATTGTAAATTGATTGACCATATATGTGTGAGTTTATTTCTAGGCTCTGTTTTCTGTTCCATTGAGCTATGTGTCTTTTTTTATGCCAACACCCTCATGTTATGATTACTGTAGCATTGTAATATAGTTTGAAATCAGGGAACTTGATGCTGAGTAGTGTTAATCATAACTTTGTTATTATAGATAACAAATATCTGTCCATCTATATCTTTGACCCTGAACTAAAATTCTAAGTTCTAAAATCATCAGGAAGCTAAAACTTAGGAGGTAATGCCCTTCCGCAACTGGAAAACCTGAAGTGATGAGAGATTTTGACTTGCTCAAAGGTATTCTTGGAGTCCGTGTTATCTGAGTCTTCGTTATCTAGGCTATTGGAGCTTTCATATGGGGAACAGAGCTCCTTGTGTTCCCCTGCAAAATGAAGTGACCACTTACAATATTAATCCCCATTTCAGTATCTTTGGGTAGTATTAGCTTTGTATCTCAGCTCATCTTATCAAACTTTTTTTTTTTCGAAACTAGTCTCTTGCTGATTGCCTCAAGTTGTTAACTTCACACGATAGAGTAAAGTAACAAGGAAAACTAGTTAAAAAGGAAAAGTGCAAATCATATTAAAGGTTTCGGGATTTCATGAAGTGACTAAATTAATACTGGAGAACTGTTGAATCAGTCATTAATTCTACAAATATTTATTGGGTACTTTTCATGTAATGGGTCCTAGGTATCGGAGACTAGCCCTTCATGAAACATGAAGATCCCAGCCCTTATGGACCTGACACCAGATTTACACAGAAATAATGACAAATGGATCTGGCAGAGTTGGATCAGTCAAAAATCAGAAGAGAAAATCAACAAAGAAGATGACATGGTAGACACTTCTAGCAATTTTATTTATTTATTTATTTATTTATTTATTTATTTATTTATTTATTTCTAAAGATTTTATTTACTCATGAGAGACACACACACACACAGAGAGAGAGAGAGAGAGAGAGAGAGGCGCAGAGACACAGGTAGAGGGAGAAGCAGGCTCCATGCAGGCAGCGCAACGTGGGACTCGATCCCGGATCTCCAGGATCACGTCCTGGGCCGAAGGCGGGCACCAAACCACTGAGCCACCCGGGCTGCCCACTTCTGGCAATTTTAAAACATGCCCACAAGTTCTCTGACACCCCTTTCTTTTTTTTTTTAAAGATTTTATTTACTTATTCATGAGAGACACAGGCAGAGAGAAAAGCAGGCTCCACGCAGGGAGCCCAATGTGGGACTCGATCCCGGGTCTCCAGGATCAGGCCCTGGGCTGAAGGCAGATGCTCAACTGCTGAGCCACCCAGGCATCATTGACACCCCTTTCGTAAAAGGTAGACTTTAATTCCTCTCTTTTTGAAAATAGGCTGGCTTTTGAGGTTTGCTTCTCAGGAATAGAATATGGCAAAACAGGGGATCCCTGGGTGGTGCAGCGGTTTGGCGCCTGCCTTTGGCCCAGGGCGCGATCCTGGAGACCCAGGATCGAGTCCCGCATCGGGCTTCCGGTGCATGGAGCCTGCTTCTCCCTCTGCCTGTGTCTCTGCCTCTCTTTCTCTCTGTGACTATCATAAATAAATAAAAATTAAAAAAATTTAAGAATATGGCAAAACCTTGATGCTGTGTGACTAGCCAGTGTAGATCATGAAAAGTGATGTGGCGTCAGCCTTCTCTATCGGGGACCCTGAGGTGCCATGTATAAAATCCAGTCCCCTGAAGCCACTAGGTTGGATAGACCATGTGGTGAGACCAGGAAGAGAGAGGAAGAAGCCTGAGGAATCCTTGCTGTTTTGGCTTCCAGCTGAGTCTTCCCAGCCCAGGTGCCACACGTATGAATGGCAGGCTGGCAGATGATCCTAGCCCCCAGTCTCTGACTGTTCCAGCTGATGACAAGTGGAGCAGTGACAAGCTGTTCCCACTGTGCGCTGCTCAGATTGCTTATTAAGGAGTCAGCCATTTAAGTTTTGATACTGAGCTGTTTCTGCACTAATGTAGCTAGATGGAAGAGAGAATTTTTGTGCAATGTGGAATTTAGCAGAGGGAGATTGCGTTAGAGATTATATTAACAAGGTAGATGTTATTCCCAGCCACTAAGTTTTGAGGGTAATCTGTTGAAGGCTATAATAACTAGAAGAATGCCTCAAAAGAAAATGATATGAATTTCAAAGGAAAATAGAGACCCATGAGAAAACTGAAGAAACCTTCGAATATTTTTGCAAACATAACACTCTTTATGATCATTCTGTAAGAATCAAACGAGAAGTGATGGATCTTAAATTGGGTTGTCATGCAGTTCTTTTTGGAGAACATAAATGAAAAAAAACTCCTTCACATTAAGACTTAGTGTTTAATTTTAATTGTTTTTTCTTTTTAGAATTTCCATTTTATTTTATTTTTTAAATAAATTTATTTTTTATTGGTGTTCAATTTACCAACATACAGAATAACACCCAGTGCTCATCCCGTCAAGTGCCCCACTCAGTGCCCGTCACCCATTCACCCCCACCCCCCGCCCTCCTCCCCTTCCACCACCCCTAGTTCGTTTCCCAGAGTTAGGAGTCTTTATGTTCTGTCTCCCTTTCTGATATTTCCCACACATTTCTTCTCCCTTCCCTTATATTCCCTTTCACTATTATTTATATTCCCCAAATGAATGAGAACATATAATGTTTGTCCTTTTCCGATAGACTATACTTCACTCAGCATAATACCCTCCGGTTGCATCCACGTTGAAGCAAATGGTGGGTATTTGTCGTTTCTAATGGCTGAGTTATATTCCATTGTATACATAAACCACATCTTCTTTTTTTTTAATAAATTAATTTTTATTGGTGTTCAATTTACCAACATACAGAATAACACCCAGTGCTCATCCCGTCAAGTGTCCCCCTCCGTGCCCGTCACCCATTCACCCCCACCCCCCGCCCTCCTCCCCTTCCACCACCCCTAGTTCATTTCCCAGAGTTAGAAGTCTTTATGTTCTGTGTCCCTTTCTGATATCTCCCACACATTTCTTCTCCCTTCCCTTATATTCCCCTTCACTATTATTCATATTCCCGAAATGAGTGAGAACATACACTGTTTGTCCTTCTCCGATTGACTTACTTCACTCAGCATAATACCCTCCAGTTCCGTCCACGTTGAAGCAAATGGTGGGTATTTGTCGTTTCTAATGGCTGAGTAATATTCCATTGTATACATAAACCATATCTTCTTTATCCATTCATCTTTCGATGGGCACCGAGGCTCCTTCCACAGTTTGGCTATTGTGGACATTGCTGCTAGAAACATCGGGGTGCAGGTGTCCCGGCGTTTCATTGCATCTGTATCTTTGGGGTAAATCCCCAACAGTGCAATTGCTGGGTCATAGGGCAGGTCTATTTTTAATTCTTTGAGGAACCTCCACACAGTTTTCCAGAGTGACTGCACCAGTTCACATTCCCACCAACAGTGTAAAAGGGTTCCCTTTTCTCTGCATCCTCTCCAACATTTGTGGTTTCCCGCCTTGTTAATTTTCCCCATTCTCACTGGTGTGAGGTGGTATCTCATTGTGGTTTTGATTTGTATTTCCCTGATGGCAAGTGATGCAGAGCATTTTCTCATGTGCATGTTGGCCATGTCTATGTCTTCCTCTGTGAGATTTCTCTTCGTGTTTTGCCCATTTCATGATTGGATTGTTTGTTTCTTTGCTGTTGAGTTTAATAAGTTCTTTATAGATTTTGGAAACTAGCCCTTTATCTGATATGTTATTTGCAAATATCTTCTCCCATTCTGTAGGTTGTCTTTGAGTTTTGTTGACTGTATCCTTTGCTGTGCAAAAGCTTCTTATTTTGATGAAGTCCCAATAGTTCATTTTTGCTTTTGTTTCTTTTGCCTTCGTGGATGTATCTTGCAAGAAGTTACTGTGGCTGAGTTAAAAAATGGTGTTGCCTGTGTTTTTCTCTAGGATTTTGATGGAATCTTGTCTCACATTTAGATCTTTCATCCATTTTGAGTTTATCTTTGTGTATGGTGCCAGAGAGTGGTCTAGTTTCATTCTTCTGCATGTGGATGTCCAGTTTTCTCAGCACCATGTATTGAAGAGGCTGCCTTTCTTCCAGTGGATAGTCTTTCCTCCTTTATCGAATATTAGTTGACCATAAAGTTCAGGGTCCACTTCTGGGTTCTCTATTCTGTTCCACTGATCTATGTGTCTGTTTTTGTGCCAGTACCACACTGTCTTGATGACCACAGCTTTGTAGTACAACCTGAAATCTGGCATTGTGATGCCCCCAGATATGGTTTTCTTTTTTTTTTTTTTTAAAGTTTTAGGTTTCTTTTTTTTTTTAATATTTTTTATTTATTTATTTTTATTTATTTATGACAATCACACAGATAGAGAGAGAGAGGCAGAGACACAGGCAGAGGGAGAAGCAGGCTCCATGCACCGGGAGCCTGACGTGGGATTCGATCCCGGGTCTCCAGGATCGCGCCCTGGGCCAAAGGCAGGCGCTAAACCGCTGCGCCACCCAGGGATCCCATGGTTTTCTTTTTTAAAATTCCCTTGGCTATTCAGGTCTTTTCTGATTCCACACAAATCTTAAAATAATTTGTTCTAACTCTCTGAAGAAAGTCCATGGTATTTTGATAGGGATTGCATTAAACGTGTAAATTGTCCTGGGTAACATTGACATTTTCACAATATTAATTCTTCCAATCCATGAGCATGGAATATTTTTCCATCTCTTTGTGTCTTCCTCAATTTCTTTCAGAAGTGTTCTGTAGTTTTTCAGGTATAGATCCTTTACCTCTTTGGTTAGGTTTATTCCTAGGTATCTTATGCTTTTGGGTGCAATTGTAAATGGGATTGACTCCTTAGTTTCTTTTTCTTCAGTGTCATTGTTAGTGTATAGAAATGCCATTGATTTCTGGCCATTGACTTTGTATCCTGCCACGCTACCAAATTGCTGTATGAGTTCTAGCAATCTTGGGGTGGAGGCTTTTGGGTTTTCTGTGTAGAGTATCATGTCATCGGCGAAGAGGGAGAGTTTGACTTCTTCTTTGCCAATTTGAATGCCTTTAATGTCTTTTTGTTGTCTGATTGCTGAGGCTAGGACTTCCAGTACTATGTTGAATAGCAGTGGTGAGAGTGGACATCCCTGTCTTGTTCCTGATCTCAGGGGAAAAGCTCCCAGTGCTTTCCCATTGAGGATGATACTTGCTGTGGGCTTTTCGTAGATGGCTTTTAAGATGTTGAGGAATGTTCCCTCTATCCCTACACTCTGAAGAGTTTTGATCAGGAATGGATGCTGTATTTTGTCAAATGCTTTCTCTGCATCTAATGAGAGGATCATATGGTTCTTGGTTTTTCTCTTGCTGATATGATGAATCACATTGATTGTTTTACAAGTGTTGAACCAGCCTTGTGTCCCGGGGATAAATCCTACTTGGTCATGGTGAATAATTTTCTTAATGTATTGTTGGATCCTATTGGCTAGTATCTTGTTGAGAATTTTTGCATCCATGTTCATCAGGGATGGTCTGTAATTCTCCTTTTTGGTGGGGTCTTTGTCTGGTTTTGGAATTAAGGTGATGCGTCAGAGAACGAGTTTGGAAGTACTCCATCTAAATGGATGTAGCTTTATCCTGTAGCTTTCCTGTAGCTTTAGTAGGATAGGTATGGTTTCTTCTTTAAAGGTTTGATAGAATTCCCCTGGGAAGCCATCTGGCCCTGGACTCTTGTATCTTGGGAGGTTTTTGATGACTTCTTCAATTTCCTCCCTGGTTATTGGCCTGTTCAGGTTTTCTATTTCTTCCTGTTCCAGTTTTGGTAGTTTGTGGTTTTCCAGAAATGCATCCATTTCTTCTAGATTGCCTAATTTATTGGCGTAGAGCTGTTCATAATATGTTTTTAAAATTGTTTGTATTTCCTTGGTGTTGGTAGTGATCTCTCCTTTCTCATTCATGATTTTATTAATTTGAGTCTTCTCTCTCTTCTTTTTAATAAGGCTGGCTAATGGTTTATCTGTCTTATTAATTCTTTTAAAGAACCAACTCCTGGTTCTGTTGATCTGTTCCATAGTTCTTCTGGTCTCGATTTCATTGAGTTCTGTTCGAATCTTTACTAACTCTCTTCTTCTGCTGGGTGTAGGATCTATTTGCTGTTTTTTCTCTAGCTCCTTTATGTGTAAGGTTAGCTTTTGTATTTGAGTTCTTTCCAGTTTTTGAATGGATGCTTGTATTGTGATGTATTTCCCCCTTAGAACTGCTTTTGCTGCATCCCAAAGATTTTTTTTTTATAAATTAATTTTTATTGGTGTTCAATTTACCAACATACAGAATAACACCCAGTGCTCATCCCGTCAAGTGTCCCCCTCCGTGCCCGTCACCCATTCACCCCCACCCCCCGCCCTCCTCCCCTTCCACCACCCCTAGTTCATTTCCCAGAGTTAGAAGTCTTTATGTTCTGTGTCCCTTCTGATATCTCCCACACATTTCTTCTCCCTTCCCTTATATTCCCCTTCACTATTATTCATATTCCCGAAATGAGTGAGAACATACACTGTTTGTCCTTCTCCGATTGACTTACTTCACTCAGCATAATACCCTCCAGTTCCATCCACGTTGAAGCAAATGGTGGGTATTTGTTGTTTCTAATGGCTGAGTAATATTCCATTGTATACATAAACCACATCTTCTTTATCCATTCATCTTTCGATGGGCACCGAGGCTCCTTCCACAGTTTGGCTATTGTGGACATGGCTGCTAGAAACATCGGGGTGCAGGTGTCCCGGCGTTTCATTGCATCTGAATCTTCGGGGTAAATCCCTAACAGTGCAATTGCTGGGTCGTAGGGCAGGTCTATTTTTAACTCTTTGAGGAACCTCCACACAGTTTTCCAGAGTGGCTGCACCAGTTCACATTCCCACCAACAGTGTAAGAGGGTTCCCTTTTCTCCGCATCCTCTCCAACATTTGTTGTTTCCTGCCTTATTAATTTTCCCCATTCTCACTGGTGTGAGGTGGTATCTCATTGTGGTTTTGATTTGTATTTCCCTGATGGCAAGTGATGCAGAGTATTTTCTCATGTGCATGTTGGCCATGTCTATGTCTTCCTCTGTGAGATTTCTCTTCATGTCTTTTGCCCATTTCATGATTGGATTGTTTGTTTCTTTGGTGTTGAGTTTAATAAGTTCTTTATAGATTTTGGAAACTAGCCCTTTATCTGATATGTTATTTGCAAATATCTTCTCCCATTCTGTAGGTTGTCTTTGAGTTTTGTTGACTGTATCCTTTGCTGTGCAAAAGCTTCTTATCTTGATGAAGTCCCAATAGTTCATTTTTGCTTTTGTTTCTTTTGTTTTCGTGGATGTATCTTGCAAGAAGTTACTGTGGCCAAGTTCAAAAAGGGTGTTGCCTGTGTTCTCCTCTAGGATTTTGATGGAGTCTTGTCTCACATTTAAATCTTTCATCCATTTTGAGTTTATCTTTGTGTATGGTGCAAGAGAGTGGTCTAGTTTCATTCTTCTGCATGTGGATGACCAATTTTCCCAGCACCATTTATTGAAGAGACTGTCTTTCTTCCAGTGGATCGTCTTTCCTCCTTTGTCGAATATTAGTTGACCATAAAGTTCAGGGTCCACTTCTGGATTCTCTATTCTGTTCCATTGGTCTATGTGTCTGTTTTTGTGCCAGTACCACACTGTCTTGATGACCACAGCTTTGTAGTACAACCTGAAATCTGGCATTGTGATGCCCCCAGCTATGGTTTTCTTTTTAAAAATTCCCCTGGCTATTCGGGGTCTTTTCTGATTCCACACAAATCTTAAAATAATTTGTTCTAAGTCTCTGAAAAAAGTCCATGGTATTTTGATAGGGATTGCATTGAACGTGTAAATTGCCCTGGGTAGCATTGACATTTTCACAATATTAATTCTGCCAATCCATGAGCATGGAATATTTTTCCATCTCTTTGTGTCTTCCTCAATTTCTTTCAGAAGTGTTCTATAGTTTTTAGGGTATAGATCCTTTACCTCTTTGGTTAGGTTTATTCCTAGGTATCTTATGCTTTTGGGTGCAATTGTAAATGGGATTGACTCCTTAATTTCTCTTTCTTCAGTGTCATTGTTAGTGTATAGGAATGCCATTGATTTCTGGGCATTGATTTTGTATCCTGCCACGCTACCAAATTGCTGTATGAGTTCTAGCAATCTTGGGGTGGAGGCTTTTGGGTTTTCTATGTAGAGTATCATGTCATCGGCGAAGAGGGAGAGTTTGACTTCTTCTTTGCCAATTTGAATGCCTTTAATGTCTTTTTGTTGTCTGATTGCTGAGGCTAGGACTTCCAATACTATGTTGAATAGCAGTGGTGAGAGTGGACATCCCTGTCTGGTTCCTGATCTTAGGGGAAAGGCTCCCAGTGCTTCCCCATTGAGAATGATATTTGCTGTGGGCTTTTCGTAGATGGCTTTTAAGATATCGAGGAAAGTTCCCTCTATCCCTACACTCTGAAGAGTTTTGATCAGGAATGGATGCTGTATTTTGTCAAATGCTTTCTCTGCATCTAATGAGAGGATCATATGGTTCTTGGTTTTTCTCTTGCTGATATGATGAATCACATTGATTGTTTTACGAGTGTTGAACCAGCCTTGCATCCCGGGGATAAATCCTACTTGGTCATGGTGAATAATTTTCTTAATGTGTTGTTGGATCCTATTGGCTAGTATCTTGTTGAGAATTTTTGCATCCATGTTCATCAGGGATATTGGTCTGTAATTCTCCTTTTTGGTGGGGTCTTTGTCTGGTTTTGGAATTAAGGTGATGCTGGCCTCATAGAATGAGTTTGGAAGTACTCCATCTCTTTCTATCTTTCCAAACAGCTTTAGTAGAATAGGTATGATTTCTTCTTTAAACGTTTGATAGAATTCCCCTGGGAAGCCATCTGGCCCTGGACTCTTGTGTCTTGGGAGGTTTTTGATGACTGCTTCAGTTTCCTCCCTGGTTATTGGCCTGTTCAGGTTTTCTATTTCTTCCTGCTCCAGTTTTGGTAGTTTGTGGCTTTCCAGGAATGCGTCCATTTCTTCTAGATTGCCTAATTTATTGGCGTAGAGCTGTTCATAATATGTTTTTAAAATTGTTTGTATTTCCTTGGTGTTGGTAGTGATCTCTCCTTTCTCATTCATGATTTTATTAATTTGAGTCTTCTCTCTCTTCTTTTTAATAAGGCTGGCTAATGGTTTATCTGTCTTATTAATTCTTTTAAAGAACCAACTCCTGGTTCTGTTGATCTGTTCCATAGTTCTTCTGGTCTGGATTTCATTGAGTTCTGTTCGAATCTTTACTAACTCTCTTCTTCTGCTGGGTGTAGGATCTATTTGCTGTTTTTTCTCTAGCTCCTTTATGTGTAAGGTTAGCTTTTGTATTTGAGTTCTTTCCAGTTTTTGAATGGATGCTTGTATTGTGATGTATTTCCCCCTTAGAACTGCTTTTGCTGCATCCCAAAGATTTTGAACGGTTGTATCTTCATTCTCATTAGTTTCCATGAATCTTTTTAATTCTTCCTTAATTTCCTGGTTGAGCCTTTCATCTTTTAGCAGGATGGTCCTTAACCTCCACGTGTTTGATGTCCTTCCAAACTTCCTGTTGTGATTTAGTTCTAATTTCAAGGCAAGTCTGAGAATATGCAGGGGACGATCTCAATCTTTTGGTATCGGTTCAGACCCGATTTGTGACCCAGTATGTGGTCTATTCTGGAGAAAGTTCCATGTGCACTTGAGAAGAATGTGTATTCAGTTGAGTTTGGATGTAAAGTTCTGTAGATATCTGTGAAATCCATCTGGTCCAGTGTATCATTTAAAGCTCTTGTTTCTTTGGAGATGTTGTGCTTAGAAGACCTATCGAGGGTAGAAAGAGCTACATTGAAGTCACCAAGTATAAGTGTTTTATTATCTAAGTATTTCTTCACTTTGGTTGTTAATTGATTGATATATTTGGCAGCTTCCACATTCGGGGCATAAATATTGAGGATTGTTAAATCCTCTTGTTGGATAGATCCTTTAAGTATGATACAGTGTCCCTCTTCGTCTCTCACTACAGTCTTCGGGGTAAATTTTAGTTTATCTGATATGAGGATGGCTACCCCTGCTTTCTTATGAGGACAATTTGAATGGTAAATGGTTCTCCAACCTTTTATTTTCAGGCTGTAGGTGTCCTTCTGTCTAAAATGAGTCTCTTGTAGACAGCAAATAGATGGGTCCTGCTTTTTTATCCATTCTGAAACCCTGCGCCTTTTAATGGGGTCATTAAGCCCGTTCACGTTCAGAGTTACTATTGAAAGGTATGAGTTTAGTGTCATCATGATATCTATTCAGTCCTTGTTTTTGTGGATTGTTCCACTGAACTTCTTCTTAAAGGGGAATTTTAAGAGTCCCCCTTAAAATTTCTTGCAGAGCTGGTTTGGAGGTCACATATTCTTTCAGTTCCTGCCTGTCTTGGAAGTCTTTATCTCTCCTTCCATTTTGAATGAGAGTCTTGCTGGATAAAGTATTCTTGGTTGCATGTTCTTCTCATTTAGGACCCTGAATATATCCTGCCAGCCCTTTCTGGCCTGCCACGTCTCTGTGGAGAGGTCTGCTGTTACCCTAATATTCCTCCCCATAAAAGTCAGGGACTTCTTGTCTCTTGCTGCTTTAAGGATCTTCTCTTTATCTTTGGAATTTGCAAGCTTAACTATTAAATGTTGAGGTGTTGAAAGGTTTTTATTGATTTTAGGGGGGGATCTCTCTATTTCCTGGATCTGAATGCCTGTTTCCCTTCCCAGATTAGGAAAGTTTTCAGCTATGATTTGTTCAAATACATATTCTGGCCCTCTGTCCCTTTCAGCGCCCTCGGGAACCCCAATTAAACGTAGGTTTTTCTTCCTCAGGCTGTCATTTATTTCCCTTAATCTGTCGTCATGGTCTTTTAATTGTTTGTCTCTTTTTTCCTCAGTTTCCCTCTTTGCCATCAACTTGTCTTCTATGTCACTCACTCGTTCTTCCACCTCGTTAACCCTCGTCGTTAGGACTTCTAGTTTGGATTGCATCTCATTCAATTGATTTTTAATTTCTGCCTGATTGGATCTAAATTCTGCAGTCATGAAGTCTCTTGAGTCCTTTATGCTTTTTTCTAGAGCCACCAGAAGCTCTATAATAGTGCTTCTGAATTGGCTTTCTGACATTGAATTGTAATCCAGATTTTGTAACTCTGTGGGAGAGAGGACTATCTCTGATTCTTTCTTTTGAGGTGAGGTTTTCCTTCTAGTCATTTTGCTCAGTGCAGAGTGGCCAAAAATAAGTTGTATTGGGAAAAGGAGAAAAAGAGAGGAGAGAAAGAAGGAAAAAGAAAAAAGAAAAAGAAAAAAGAAAAAAGAATAAAAAGAGAAAAAGAAAAAGAAAGAAAGGAAAAAATAGGGGTGGGGAAAGCAAACAAATCAAAACGCAAAAAGAAAAAAAAACACACACGGGGGAGTATCTTCTGATTCTGTATACTTTAAGTCCCTTGACTTCCCCTGGAACTTGTCCGTCTCGCTGGTCTTCTGGGGGAGGGGCCTGTTGTGTTGGTTTTCAGGTGTTAGCACTTGGGGGAGCTGCTCTGTCCCCCTGCCTGGTACAGGGCTCAGTGGGGGTTGTTTACCCTGTCAGGCCCCAGGAGGAACAACCCCAGTGGCGGCGGCCAGCTCTGGAGCCCTGGAGTCAGCTCCCGCAGTAATGACAGAGCTCTCCGTCTGCAGGGCCTGGAGGCTCCGGGGCAGGGCCGCTGATCTGCTCAGCTCCGGGCAGGAGCGTCCTTGTGGTCCTGGGCCCTCCAGGCCTCTGCCTGTCCCGGGGGAGGCCAGATCCTGGGCTGTGTCCCCGGCGCCCACTGTTCCCGGGCCTGCGCTGTTGGATTCGCTATCCCCGCTGCTCAGCCCCTTCTTCGGAGCCGCCGCCCGAGCCTCTCCGAGCTGCTCCCGGGTCTAGCCGCAGGCTGCAGCCCTTCAGGGAGCTCGGCGCACTCTCCCCGGGGCGCAGTTCCTCTGTTACTGTCCCAGGGAGCCCAAGGGCATTCCCGCCCTCCTGGGTCCTGTTCTAACTCCCTGTGAGGCCTTTCCACCAGGGAAGATTGGTGCAGTTCCTGCTTCTCCGGGACGGAGCTCTCCTGTCCTGGGGACACTTTCCTGGCCTCAGCCCGGCTCCTCGCGGGGCCCTTCCCCCTTGGATGCCTTTTGTTTCTTTATTTCTTTTTTCCCCCCATCTTCCTACCTTGATAGAACCGCTAACTCTTCTCACTGTAGCATTCCAGCTGTTCTTTCTTTAAATCTCAGGCGAATTTGTAGATTTTCAGGATATCTAGGTAATTTGGTGGGACAGGTGATTCGTAGATTTTCAGGTTATCTAGGTAATTTGGTGGGGACAGGTGATTTGGAGACCCTACTCTTCCGCCATCTTGCCCTTTCCCCTAAGACTTAGTGTTTAAAAGTGTTTAGAACCTACATTCTGTTAAATGTAAATATAATACACATAGTCTCTTAATACTACTTCCATTTTTCTAAGTAAAGTCCTAATCAGACCCTCCATTACCACCATGACTTATGCCTCTACAGGGAGTCATGTTAAGAAGTCTTTTCTCATTTACCTATTTTCTCAGGACAGGAAGCAGTGCAGAGAGTGTTAGGAAGGGGAGTGGGACTAACAAAGCATTCGATTTATTATGATTATTATTCAATGCTTTCCTTTAGTGCCCTCCGAAAGTACGGAGCACTTTCTTATAATTGACCTGTAACATAAACAGTGAATCAGCTAAAAGGAGGAAGAGTACATGTGGAGTCATTGTTATGTGTAGTTGTTGTAGAGAGGTGATGGTCTTATCAGAGGATGCTATAAAGCTAAACCAGTGCTTCTTGAAGGTTCCTGAAACAAAGGCTTTCTGATGCTCCTCCAGTTGGTTAAAAAGGCCTTGCCTAGCATCACAGTGTAACAACACAATCCATTGTTCATTAGGAAGAGTTTCACTTTGAAAATCAAGATGTGTGAGTATCTCTAAGAAGGTGACACACAGAGAATAAGGGGTTAGCCATTTAGGTTTTGGTACTGAGCTGCTTACAGTTTTTGTTCTGCAATCAGGATCCCTTAGGATGAACCTGGAATTTTTGTATTGATTGCCTTCTGCACTAATGTAGTTAGATAGGAGAGAGAATTTTTGCAGAATGTGGAATTTAGCAGAGGGAGAATGTATTAGACTGGCTGTGTTTTCTTGCCTGTGGGCATGGTTTGCTCCTTGAAGGTTAGAGCCAAGGGGATTTTTTATCTTCCAACATTTTCATTTAGGGCAATCAAACACCACAATTTGCAGTCTTCAGCTTTAGGGAATCTCAGACTTCAATAAAGAGGATGGTATTTTATTATCTCCTCGGGTTGTTTTCAGAAGTTGGAAAAAAAACCCACACAAACACTTCTACTGACTGGACAACTATAACAGGGCAGAACAAACCACTCGAGTCTCGTTTCACTTAGGAAAGCAATTTTCATTGTTCAAGACACTTGTAGTAAGGGTACTACTACAAGTAAGGTTTTGGATTTCTTAGAAACCTCTTCTTTAAGTAGCAAGCACTTCCATTTTATTGAGTGCACAGAGAGGGGAAGTGGCAAGTCAAGGAATTGTTCATGGTACACAAATGGAGGGCTCCAGAACTTTGTTTTTCAAGCTGTTATTGGGCAGGAGAAACTGTATCTACCCACTGTGAGATTTCTTTTTTCCCCTTCAAAAATAAACCTGCCTCTGCAGTCTTGAGGGGGTGAATATAGGGAATCTGCAGGTATGCCTAAACGTGGAATCGCAGGTGCCTGTCCCAGCCACAGCTCTCTGAATTCTACATGACTGTACTTGAGCCACTCAGCCCATTGAATCTTAGTTTTCACAGCTCTAAATCAGGGGCAAGTAATAACTTCCTTGCTGCTAGGATCAGAGGTTTATATGAGGTAGCTCGTATAATGGCCTCAGTACCTGGCATATAGCAGATGCTCCATGAGTATTTTTAAAAAAATCTTTGACAATTTTGTTTAAATATTTTATTTACTTATTCATGAGAGACAGGGACAGAGAGGCAGAGATATAGGCAGAGGGAGAAGCAGGCTTCGTGCTGGGAGCCCGATGTGGGACTCGATCCTGGGACTCTGGGATCACGCTCTGGGCCAAAGGCAGATGCTCAACCGCTGAGCCACCCAGGTGTCCCTCTCCATGAGTATTAATTAGCAATGTACCTACTCTGAGACTTACCTTTCTTATCCACTTCAGAAGATTGAAGGGATCAGATGTGTGTGAAAGGGAAACTGTGATGCAAGAGACAAATATTAAGCATGTAGCTATTCACTTCCATCTAGGCAAGAAAAAGTGTCAGTAAAGGACATGGAGAGAGTGCCCTAAATAAGCAGTCTTTGTGGTGATCTGTACAATAGCCAGGAGCTAGATCTGTGGATCTAGTCATCAGACTCTTAAGACTTGGGTTTAAGGACTAATGTTCCCACCACAAATGTGGATCCTACCTTTTAAAGCAGAAGGGACATTACCATTATTCTTCAGAAGTACGCTTATCATTCTTCAGCCTGTGGCAGGTTGATAGTCTTCAGGTGGATAGTGGCTAGAGAGTTTGGGTTCTCATCCCCAATTAATCTGGTATAGTTTAGCCTCATATAGTGAGCCCCAAGATGGCCAACACATCTTTGTCCAGGGACTGGTAATGGCTGAGCAGGGAATGCTCCAAGACCTAGGTGGGAAAATGCCGAGTCACAAGCCAGGTGCAACTGAAATGCTTTTTCACTTCGCAGTATGGCTTTTCTAAACAGGATCCTACTCCTACCTGATAGATACTTAAGTGATTAGTTGATGTGGGTTGAGTACTGTGGTGCAGTAGAGGAACAACTAGGGAGGAGGAAATTCAATGTCAGCCAGTTAGGGAAAGAATTTAAGTTATTAAAATTAGGTTTATGCCCAAACTTGGAGGCAATTTAATTGTTGCATCTAAAGGAATAGACATGACGCTTTCTCTTAGCTTCGGATTCTCTCTCTGGCTCTTCTCTATGTCTCTATCTTTAAGCCTTCTGTCTCTGGCTTTGATTCTGTGTCAGTTTATGCTTCTTCCTCCCTGTCTTACTGCCTACATCCCATCTCTCTGTTGCCTTTCTCCTCTATGTCTCTCATTCTCTTTCTGTTTCTGTGTCTCTTTCTTAGGAAGGGGGCTAGCTTTCTTTGCTTTTTTTAAGTTAGATACAGAAGATAAGGGAATAAAAGCAATCCACCTCCATTGCCTAAATAGTCATTGGATCCCAACACTATCTTGTCATTGGCAGAGAGTACAACAGAACATTCAAACAGTGCTTTCATTTATATTGGCCTTAGGTAGTCTTCATGGAAATTAGTCCAGGAAAAATGCAGGAATGATTATCCTCATGTTTTAAATAGGTGGGTCTCAGAAAAGCTAGAAACTTGTCCAAGGTCAGCTGGGTTGTGGGCCAGAGACAGAGTTGAGGCTGGAGCATATGCTTCCACCAGAGGGGCCTCTCCCTCTACCACAGAGATGGATTCTGGTTGGGACCAAGATGTTCCAACCTAGGTCTGTCTGTCTGGTGTAATCTGAAATATGAGAGATGAGTCTGGGTTTAGGTTCAGCACTGAGGGTGCTGTGTACTCTTCCTTCCAGCCATTTTTATTTACATGTAAAGTTAATGATATACAGCACCAAGGGGAAAAGAGGGCTGGGGTAGGGGAAGAGGTTGAATCACAAAATGGAAAAGTGGAACTTGGATCTTGAGGGGAGGTGTGGAAGGGTGTGTTTAATTTCATACAAGCTGAAATCAAATATCTTGGTTTCAAATCCCAACTCAGATCATTAACTGTGTGGTCTTGGGCAAGTTACTTAACCCTTGTGAGCTTCCATTTCCTCACCTGTAAGATAAGAACAATTATGTTATTGATGTAATTGGGTTGCTTGTAAGTATAAAATGAGACAGTCCTTACAAATATCTTCTACAGCGACATAAGCACTCAATGAAGGGTGATGAAAATGAGCCTCTATTTCTTTGGTTTTGTTTTATTTAGTTTTTTGAGTTTATAGGAATAGATTTCTTTCTTTCCCTTCTTCCTTTTTTTTAAAAATTTTTTAAATTTTTATTTATTTATGATAGTCACAGAGAGAGAGAGAGGCAGAGACACAGGCAGAGGGAGAAGCAGGCTCCATGCACCGGGAGCCCGATGTGGGATTCGATCCCGGGTCTCCAGGATCACGCCCTGGGCCAAAGGCAGGCGCCAAACCACTGCGCCACCCAGGGATCCCTCCCTTCTTCCTTTTTAAAAAGGATTTTATTGATTTGACAGAGAAGAGAGAGAGAGAAAAAAAGCACAAGCAGAGGGAGCAGGAGAGGGAGAAGCAGGCTCCCCACCAAGCAGGGAGCCCAATGGGGGGGCTTGATTCCAGGACCCCAGGATCATTACCTGAGCCAAAAACAGATGCTTAACCAACTGAGCCACCCAGGAGCCCCTCTTCTCCCCTCCCTCCCTCTCTTCCATCCTTCCTTCCCTGTCTCCCTCCCTTCCTTCTTTCCTTTCTCCCTCCTTCCTTTTTTCCTTTTTTCTTTCAATTCAAATTAGTTAACATACAATGTAACACTGGTTTTAGGAGCAGAATCCAGTGATTCATCCCCCACATACAACATCCAGTGCTCATCCAAACTAACACTCTCCTTAGTGCCCATCATTCATTTAGCCCATCTTCCTCCCACCTCCCCTTCACCAACCCTTAGTTTGTTCTCTATATTTAAGAGTCTCCTATGGTTTGCCTCCCTCTCTGTTTTTATCTTATTTTATTTATCCTTCCCCTCCCCTGTGTTCGTCTATTTTGTTTCTTAAATTCCACATATGGGTGAAATCATATGATATTTGTCTTTCTCAGACTGATGAATTTGCTTAGCATACTACCCTGTAATTCCATCCAGATTGTTGCAAATAACAAGATTTCATTTTTTTTTAGATTTTTATTTATTACAGAGAGAGAAAGAGCATGAGCAGGGGGAAGAGGGAGAAGCAGTCTCCCTGTTGAGCTGGGAACCCAACCCCTGCTGGGCTTGATCCTATGACCCTGGGATCATGACCTGAGCCAAAGGCAGGTGCCTAACTGACTGAGCCACGCAGGCACCCCAAGATTTAATTCTTTTTGATCACTGAGTAATATCTCATTATGTGTGTGTGTGTGTGTGTGTGTGTGTGTATGTGTATACACCACATCTTCTTTATCCATTCATCTGTTGATAAACATTTGGGCTCTGTCCACAACTGGGCTGTTGACAGTGCTGCTGTAAACATTGGAGTGCATGTATCCCTTCCATCAGTATTTTTGTATCCTTTTGGTAAATACCTAGTAGTGCAATTGCTGGGTCATAGAGTAGTTCTATTTTTAGCTTTTTGAGGAACCTCCATACTGTTTTCCATAGTGGCTGTACCAGTTTGCTATCTTACCAGCAGTGTAGGAGGGTACCTCTTTCTCCACATCTTGACCAACACTGGTTGTTTCCCGTGTTGTTAATTTTAGCCATTCTGAGAGGTGTGAGGTGGTATCTCATTGTGGTTTTGATTTGTATTTCCCTGATGATTGATGTTGAGCATCTTTTCATGTGTCTGTTAGCCATCTGGATGTCTTCTTTGGCAATATGTCCATTCATGTCTTCTAATCATTTCTTAACTGGATTATTTGGTTTTGATTGTTGAGTTTGATAAGTTCTTGATAGATTTTGGATACTAACTCTTGATCTGATAATGTCATTACAAATATCTTCTCCTGTTCTGTTGGTTGCCTTTTAGTTTTGTTGGTAGTTTCCTTTACTGTGCAGAAGCTTTTTTTTAATCTTGATGAGGTCCCAGTAGTTCATTTTCTCTTTTGTTTCTCTTGCCCCTGGCAATATGTCTAGTCAGAAGTTGCTGTGTCCAAGGTCGAAGAAGTTACTGCCTGTCTCCTCTAGGATTTTGATGGTTTCCTGTCTACATTTAGGTCTTTCATCCATTTTGAATTTATTTTTGTTTATGTTATAAGAATGGTCCAGTTTCATTCTTTTGCATGTTTGTTGCTGTCCAGTTTTCCCAACACCATTTGTTGAAGAAATTGTCTTTTTTCCATCGGATATTCTTCCCTGCTTTGTTGAAGATTAGTTGACCATATAGTTGTGGGTCCATTTCTGGGTTCTCTATTCTGTTCTATTGATCTCTGTGTCTGTTTTTGTGCCAGTACCATACTGTCTTGATGATTACGGCTTTGTAATAGAGCTTGAAATCCAGAATTGTGATGCCTCCTGCTTTGCTTTTTTTTCCCTTCAATATTACTATGGCCATTTTGAGTCTTTTTTGGTCCATTACAAATTTTAGGATTTTTTGTTCTAGCTTTGTAAAAAATGCTGGTGTTACTTTGATTGGGATTGCATTGAATGGGTAGATTGCTTTGGGTAGTATAGATATTTTGACAATATTTGTTCTTCCAGCCCATGAGCATGGAACGTTTTTCCATTTCTTTGTGTCTTCTCCAATTTCTTTCATCAATGTTGTATAGTTTTCAGAGTACTGATATTTTACTTGTTTGGTTAGGTTTATTCCTAGGTATCTTATGATTTTAGGTGCAGTTGTAAATGGGATTGATTCCTTGATTTCTCTTTTTGCTGCTTTGTTATTCGTGCATAGAAATGCAACAGATTTCTGTATGTTGGTTTTATATCCTGTGACTTTGCTAAATTCGTATATCAATTCTGGTAATTTTTTGGTGGACTCTTTTGGGCTTTCTACATAGAGTGTCATGTCTGTAAATAGTGAAAGTTTGACTTCTTCCTTGCTGATTTGGATGCCTTTTATTTCTTTTTGTTGTCTTATTGCTGAGGCTGGGTCCTTCAGTACAATATTGAACAACAGTAGTGAGAGTGGTCCTCCCCTTTATGTTCCTGACATTGGGGGAAAAGCTCTGTTTTCCCCCATTGCAGATGAGATTAGCTGTGTGTCTTTCATATATGGCCTATATGATGTTAAGACATGTTCTTTCCATTTCTACTTTCTTAAGGGTTTTTATCAAGAAAGGATGCTATATTTTGTCAAATGCTTTTTCTGCATCTATTGAGAGGACCATATGGTTCTTATCCTTCCTTTTATTAGTGTGGTGTATCACATTGGTTAATTTGCAGACATGGAACAACCCCTGAAGCCTTGGGATAAATCCCACTTGATCATGGTGAATAATCCTTTTAATGCACTATTAGATTCAATTAGCTAGTATCTTGTTGAGGATTTTTGCATCCATGTTCATTAGGGATATTGGTTTGTAATTCTCCTTTTTAAAGAGTGGGGGTCTTTGTCTATGCTGGCCTCATAGAATGAATTTGGAAGTTTTTCTGCCATTTCTATTTTGTGGAATATATTAAGCAGAATAGGTATTAATTCTTCTTTAAATGTTTGGTATAATTCCCATGGAAAGCCACCTGGCCCTGAACACTTGTTTTTTAGGATATT
Source organism: Nyctereutes procyonoides (assembly GCF_905146905.1). Classification (NCBI taxonomy): domain Eukaryota; kingdom Metazoa; phylum Chordata; class Mammalia; order Carnivora; family Canidae; genus Nyctereutes; species Nyctereutes procyonoides. The sequence goes on along the minus strand of NW_026575021.1, from coordinate 5,806,595 downwards.
TTTGCTTATCAATTGAATTTCTTCATGGTTATGGGTCTTTTCAATTACCTATTCTTCCTTCAGTTTTGGTAGTTCATATGTTTCTAGGAATTTTTCCATTTCTTCCAGACTGCCCAATTTGTTGGCATATAATTGCTCATGATAGATATTTCTTTGTATTTTTTGGTATTGTTTTTATTGTTTATATTTCTTTGGTGTTCATTGTGATTCATTCATGATTTTGTTAATTTGGGTCCTTTCTCTTCTCTTTTTTGATAAGTCTGGCCAGGGGTTTATTGATCTTATTAATTCTTTCAAAGAACCAGCTCCTAGTTTCATTGATCTTTTTTTTTAATTTCTATATCATTTATTTAAGCTCTAACCTTAGTTATTTCTCTTCTGGTTTTAGGCTTATTTGCTGTTCTTTTTTCAATCCTTTTAGGTGTAAGTTTGAGTTGTGTATTTGAGACTTGTCTTGTTTCTTAAGGAAGGTCTGTATTGCTATTTACTTCCCTCTTAAGATCACTTTTGCTTTGTCCTAAAGTTTTGGACTGTCCTGCTTTTATTTTCATTTGCTTCTATGTATTTTTAAAATTTTATTAATTCTTTAGTAGGATTTTCTTTAACCTCCATGTATTTTTGGTCTTTTGAAATTATTTCTTGTGGTTGACTTGAAATATCATAGTTTCTGTTCTGAAAATATGCATTGTATGATCTCAGTCTTTTTTGTATTTGTTGAGGGCTGATTCATGACCCAGTATATGATCTATTCTGGAGAATGTCCCATGTATACTTGAAGAGTTGAAGAGAATGTGTATTCTGCCGTGTCAGAATGAAATGCTCTATGTTTAAGTCCATATCTATCATGGCATTCAAAGCCATTGATTGTTTCCTTGATCTTCTGCTTATATGATCTGTCCACTGCTGTGAGTGGAGTGTTAAAGTCCTCTACTATTATTGTATTATTATCCTTGAGTTTCTTTATGTTTGTTATTAATTGATTTATATATTTGGCTGCTCCCACGGTGGAGGCATAAATATATATTTTTTAAGATTTTATTTATTTATTCATGAGACACACACACACACACACACACACAGAGGCAGAGACACAGGCAGAGGGAGAAGCAGGCTCCATGCAGGGAGCCCGATATGGGACTTGATCCCGGGTCTCCAGAATCATGCCCTGCTCTGAAGGCAGATGCCCAACTGCTGAGCCACCCAGGTGTCCCTGGAGGCATAAATATTTATAATTGTTAAATCTTGTTGGATAGAACCTTTTATTATGATTCTTCATCTCTTATTTCAGTCTTTGGCTTAAACTCTAGTCTGTCTGATGTGAGTATGGCTACTCCAGCTTTCTTTAATGTCCATTAGCATGATAGATGGTTATCCACTCCCTCACTTTCAATCTGGAAGTGTCTTTGGGTTTAAAATGAGTCTTTTGTAAACAGCATATAAGTGGATCTTTTTTTAAAAAAACCATTCTGTTATCCTCTGTCTTTTGATTGGAGCACCAAGTCCATTTACATTCAGAGTAAGTGTTGGTAGATATGAATTTGGTGCCATTGTATTACCTGTAAGGTTGCTGTTCCTCTAGATTGTCTTGTTCCTTTCTCGTCTTATTGTTTTTGGTCTCATTTTCCTGCTCAAAGTATCCCCTTTAGTATTTCTTACAGAGCTGGTGTAGTGTTTGTGAACTTTATTTTTTGCTTGACTTGGAAACTCCTTATCTTTCCTTCTATTCTGAATGACAGCTTTGCTGGATAAAGTATTCTTGGCTGTCAGTTTTTCCCATGTAGCATGTTGAATATGTCATGCCACTCTTTCTGGACTGTCAAGTTTCTGCGGACAGGTCTGCTACTCTCCTCACTCGTGTGGTTACTTTTGTAGGTTAAGGACCTTTTGTCCCTAGCTGCTTTCAGAATTCTCTTTGTATTTTAAGTTTGTATTGCAAATTTCACTATGATATGTCTTCGTGTTGATCTGTTTTTGCCGACTTTGAGGGGAGTTCTCCATGCCTCTTGGACTTGAATGCCTATTTCCCTCCCCAGATTAGGAAAGTTCTTCACTATAATTTGTTCAAATAAACTTTCTGCCCCCTTTCCCCACTCTTCTTTTGGGACTCTTGTAATATGGATGTTACTGCACTTTGTGGAAACATTGAGTTTCCTAAGTCTGTATTCATGACCTAATAAGTTTTCTTTCCCTCTTCAGCTTTATTATTTTCCATAATTTTATCTTTTATGTTACCTATTTGATCCTCTGCTTTTTCTGTCCTCATGATTATATCCCGTTGGTTTTGCATCTCAATTATAGCATTTTTTATTTCAATCTGACTAGTTTTTAAGTCTTTTATCTCTGTAGCCAGGATTTCTCTGGTGTTTACTATGCTTCTTTCAAGCCCAACTAGTATTCTTATGACTGCTGTCCTAAATTATTTTTCAGGTTTATTGCTTATATTTGTTTTGAGCAAATTCCTGGCTGTGATTTCTTCTGGCTCTTTCTTTTGGGGAGAATTCCTGTGTCTTGTCATTATGTCTAAGTTACTGTCTTTTGCATGTTATGAAATCTTGTTATATTTCCTGCTCCTGAGAGTAATACTATACTAAGAAGGAGTCATATACTGTCCAGTGCCCAGTGCTTCAGAAGTGTTTCTGGTATATGCCATGTGTACTCTGATGTGTTTTGGCTGCTCTTTCCCAGACGTCAGTCCTCTACAGAGTTCCTCCTTGCTTGCAGTGGGGGAGTATTTGGACCTTTAACTAAGTGTGCTTTGGTTTGCTTGTTAAGATAAGCAGTGTTAAAAACAAACCTGATCTAAGAGAAAAGGAAAAGGAACAAAAAAGCAAACAAACAAAAACTATAAGCTTGATTCCAAAGAATAAGAAAGAAAGAAAGAAGAAAAAGAAAAAAAAAAAGCCTGATCCAAAAATGAGAAAAGGAAACAAACCAACAAATGAACAAACACTATAAGCCTGATACCAGAGAAAGAAGAAAGAAATAAAAAAAAGAAAGAAAGCCTGGTCCTATTTCCATCAGAACCAAAGCTGACACTTTGGAGCACTCTATGATCAGCAGACCTGGTATGAGCGGGGTGACCTGTGTTGGCCTTCTGAAGGAATGGCCCACTGTGCTGGCTCACAAAGATGCCCCTGCTGGGTGTGGGGTGCGGGTCGGGGCAGGGTTTGGCATAAGTGACTCCAACCTCCACTGGGGATGTTGTGTTTCTCTACGAAGTCCTACCATATTGGTGGGGGGGATGGGCTGGTGAGGGGTTGAAGATGGCCTCCTTGTCCCAGGAAGGGGAACTTGTGGCCGCCACTGTTCAGGAGGCCCTCTCAGAAAAGCAAACTATTTCTGCTCCTGTGTCCCAGGCTTTTGTCAGATTGCTGTCCTCAACCTGTCTGTGCCCACATGGCTGGCACCATAGTACTCCTGTGTTTTATCTCTGGCTGGTGGCTGGGTTTCAAAATTCTAAATCTTAAAGGGCCTGGCAAGGTGCAGACCTGCTCCCCTCTCCTGGAGGAGAGCCTTGTGGTGTGCCCAGCACCATTCTGTCCCAGAAAAGCAGTTGCATGGTGGATGCATAGTGGCTGGAGTCTATTGTGACTCAGAGCGAAAAGCTGTGACCAGGTTATCTGCCCTCTGCTTCTGTTCGCTGCTGCTGAATAGCTACTCACTGGCTCCTGGCATGCCCTTTGTTCTTGGAGAGGCAAAAATACCCTCTAACAGATATACACCAAGAAGGGGAGCCATCTCTCTCAGTGATACTGAGTGGTCTTCTCACTGTGGCCGTATTGTGCAAAACCCTACATGCTGCTTTCTCTCTTGCAATCTCCCTCTCTCCCTGACTCCTCCACAAAAAGAGCTCCTTCCTTTTCTGTGGCTTTTCTCTCCCCTAACTCATGGCTTTGAACCACACATCTGTCATGTTCTCTGCCTCCAGTTGTACAGATTGTTTTCTTAATCCTCAGATCAATTTCCTAGTTCAAAATGATTTGATGTTGATCTGGCTATGCTCGAGGTACAAGGCAAGCTCAGGGTCTCCCTACTATTCCAGCATCTAAACTCCTCCCTTTTTGGTTTTGTTTTAACATAGCTTGGACTGGCACCACCCCTATAAGCTGCCTCCTGTGTGACTGTAGTTATTGAGTGCTTTGATCAGCTAGGCATAATTCCATGTTCTGCAGAAACAAAAGTGAACTAAACATTTTTTCTGGTCACAGAGAAATTACTGCCTATTGGGTGAGGCAGGCCATGATGTTTCTAGGCAGTTTCGAAACAGTGTGATTGATGTGTGTTGAGATGAGGTAAACATAGGGTTATATGGGAATCCAGAATGAGGCCTTTATTTGAGGTTTCTTAAATATGGACCCTGGTGTTACTCTTTTTTTTTTAAATTTTTTATTTTTTTATTTATGATAGTCACACACACACACACACACACAGAGAGAGAGAGAGAGAGAGAGAGAGAGAGAGGCAGAGACACAGGCAGAGGGAGAAGCAGGCTCCATGCACCGGGAGCCCGACGTGGGATTCGATCCCGGGTCTCCAGGATCGCGCCCTGGGCCAAAGGCAGGCGCCAAACCGCTGCGCCACCCAGGGATCCCTACTCTTGATTTACAGTCCCCGGGCATACCCTGGACAAGACTTCCTCTTAGCAGGTTTAGCAGAATGGAATCACTGATGAGGATGGGAAGGTCTCAAAAGTATTAGTCATCCTATGGGTCAAAAGTGGGACAGACACTGTCAGTGGAGTATATGGGCTTTCCTGGAGTTTAGGACATTAATAAAGACTGATCCTTTCCAGCCATTTTCTTTGATCTTTTGTGACTGCCTCTCCACAGTACTCTCTGCAGATGGAGATGTTTAAGCAGTGGGGAGAGAGGCAGTGCTCACACCTCTGAAGGGCCTCCCATCAACACAGTTAGTAGTGGCAGGCATATTCACATTTTGTGAGTAGCTACAAAATGTATTTTCAACAGGCTAGCATCTCAGCTTTATCTCCTTATGGGTTTCTTTACACAAAAGCATTTATAGAAAAAACCAGCAGGGTATAGAAAAAATAAAATAAAGTCATAGCCTGTTCTCCAAAGGCAGAGAGGATGCTGGAGTGGAACTGCAGTTCTAGTTACTTGTGGGTGGCATCAATAGTTGTAACGACTGCTACCTGTCCTGAAGGGAACAGAGGGATTTGCTCTTTGGGATGGAAATGACAGTTGTTTGGGATGCAGCAAGTCCTGTCTTTGTCTTTGCATTTTGTCAGAGTTTGGCTTATAGCACGGTGCTACCATTCATATGTTTTCTCTTTCTTAGGAAGAAGATTTTCTCCCAGATTAGACTACCAGTTTTTTTTTTTTTTTGAGTAGACTACCAGTTTTAAAAGGACTTTTGGCATTGAGACATACTGATGATGTGAATACCCTTCTGTGATAAGATGAGGCTTCAGAAGGAAATTCCCAGCTGTTGGCTGATTTCTTTTTTATCGTTATTGATTGTAATGTTGTTCAACACCGCCTAAAAACAGAATTCTTAGACAGGAGAGCAGGGTGGTTAAAAACACAGACTCTACATGGTCTCCCTCAACTACTTACTATGTGACTCTGTGCCAGGCATGACACCTCTCTCTTGGAATTACCTCATCCATAAAATGGGCATACTAGACTCCTTTCCCCAGAGGGATATTGTAAGGATAAGTTAACTATTGAAAACAGTTTCTAGCCCAAAGTGAGTTCTTTGTAAGAATATGTTATTATTACTCTGAAAACCAAACTTTTCATGGTAGATAGTCCCTGTGGTGAATTTTAACATATTTCATGCAGCAACCAGCATGTTAGTACCAGTTCTAGGGTCAGATGGATGATTCTGAGCCCTGATTTAGTAGTTACTAGATTACTAAGTTACTAACCTCTCTCTGCTTCAGTTTTCTTATCTATGAAATAGTAACTCCCTCAAAGCATTGTGTGAGGATTAAATGAGATAATATATGAAAAATAAGTCACTCAACCTCCCTGTACCTCAGTCCCCTCAAATGCAAACTAGGGATTATTATGGAACCTGCCGTATGGGACTGTTGTGAGGCTTAAATGAGGATGAGACATGGGTAAAATGTTTAGGACAGTGCTGTGAATGTAGTAAGCACATGATACACTTTAGCCATTATTTTTATTAAATGACTACGTCCATCCATCACGTCATTATAATATCACTACTACCATTTATTTAATGTGCATTGTATTTAAGATTCTGATGTAGTGTCACACATATTCCAACTTGTCTCACTCTGTATTTCCTTGGCAACTGGCAGTTTTACCCCCCCCCCCCGCCCATTTTGGTCTGTTTATCCACTCTGATTTTTTATTGACTCAATTACTGCTTCCCTGAGTACCATTCACACACACCGAGTTAATGGCATGTTATTTGCTGAGTGAGGCTTTTTCCCCACCTTCAGTCTGTGAACGGTCTCTTGAGTTCCCTCCTGACATAAAGAGCTCAGGTGTACTGTTATTAAAGCTCCCAGTGGACTCCTGGTGTACCTTGGTTTTGTGACTATAACTGCTTTTAAGGAATTTCAGAATGTTATTAGCCTGAGGCCTTTGCTTAGGCAGGAAGAGTTAACATTAATTAATTAATGCTCCCAATCTTGGGCTATTTGGAATCTTTGAATGTTTCACCTTCCCTAGTAGTTGTCAGAACATATAAACTCTGACTCATGTAATTAATTCCTCAACCACCTCTGATCCTTTCTGGAAGCAGCAGAATATAAAAAGTGAATAATAATAGCTTTAATCTTTCTTGCATCATTCATTTATTCATTCACTATTTGAAGCGTTTATTGAGCTTCTACAGAACTGTACTTGTTCCCTGCCCCTGTGTGACACTTCCACCCCGCTGTCAATACTGCAAGGGATTTGGTTCTACTGCTTTGTCAATTTTTCAGCCAGAAAAATGTTCTGCCATGCGTCTTTTGTTCTTTTTCTGAGGCAGCTACAAAGTTATAATTTACTGGCATGTAGAGAAAAGTGGATTTTTTTTTCACTGCAACTCCATTTCCCCCTTCCTATGGGATTCTTGGGAAAACCTGATTAAAATGTCAGCCAGAAGAATGGCTGGTGATTCTTTAAAAGGACTGATTAAACCAGGATGACCCACAGCACTAACAGGAGAAGAAAACCCTGTGGGGATCTGAGCATGTAACTTTTTAGTTATCTGGTTATAGAAAAAAAGAAACAACAAGCTTTGATAGAGCAGAAGAGTGGTATTAAAATTATTATTACTAACCATGCTAATAATGAATGCCACTTGAGTAATTTCTGTCCTAGGCCCTGTCTTAAACCTTTGTCTAGATTATCTCCAATATCTAACCCTTGGAAGTGAGTAGGATTGTCCCTCTTCTCTCCATGAATGTAAGTAATAGGCCTGTGGTCGTACAGCCAGGACCTGTATGGTCACACGTACATGAGTATAAAAGGGCTTTAAAGGGAGGAGACTGGGGATCCCTGGGGGGCTTAGTGGTTTAGCGCCTGCCTTCACCCCAGGGCGTGGTCCTGGAGTCCCAGAATCAAGTCCTGCATTGGGCTCCCTGCGTGGAGCTTGCCTCTCCCTCTGCCTGTGTCTCTGCCTCTCTCTCTGTCTCTGTGTCTCTCATGAATAAATAGATAAAATCTTAAAAAAAAAAAAAGAGAGGCGACTCACTGCCAGGATGGCAATATACCACACTTGAAGAAGATTTGATTCCTTCCGCCTGGGATTTGAATACTAGCTCTTGCCCTGCTTTTCTGGAACCGGGTGACTTTGTCCTGATTATATACCTGCTTTCAAAAATTTTTTTTGCTAATCATTTCCTGTTTTAAATTCTCACATTGGAGAAAAGCTGATTGCAAATATATGCATAGAATGGTTCTCTGTAGAAAGGGAAGAATTTGCTGACTTAGTCTTAGCATTTTAATTTTGTGTTTTCTGAGAATTGGGTTCTGTGTGTTGAACAATCCAAAAGGAGGAAATAATGTGGGACCAAAACCTATGGCCTATTCATGGGTGAAATAGGTGATGGAAATTAAGGATGTATGGAACTGTGGAATTACTATATTGTATACCTGACACTAAAATAACACTGTATGTAAACTGACTGGAATTAAAAACTTACTCTCTCCCCCAACAAACCTATGGCCTATTTGACTTTTCCTGAGGTTATCTGTGGCCCCTACTGCCCCATCTGACTACATTGTGAAAGGGAGGCCCTTAGGACTGACAGATGGGTGGTCTGATTGAGTTTGGCCAAGCTTACCTAGAGACTGACCTCTACTATCTTCTCTTTCTCCTACCATTCAAGACCTAGTCCAGGTCAAAGCACATGGAATTTGGTCTCCAGTGCTAACTATGCTATTGTTTCTATGGCATGAAACACCATAGTATGTTACTTTTCATTTTATAGTAATATTCTTGTCCATCCAATGGATTGTGAGCTCCATGTGGTTATAAACAGATCTCTCTTTACTGTGTCTGCCTTTCATCATTCCCCCTGCTCCCTAATCTTCACCTCTTACTGATCAAAATATTAGGCATGTGAAAGTAGCTCAGAATCTACCCTTGAACAGCTATTAAAAACATTTTTCTTTTAGGATATCAATTTCTATAATAAGACACATGTTCTATAGAATGAACTGCTCTATTAATCTCCATTATCAGGAAGGGGATGGGCATGGGAAGTGTAAAAGAGAAAATGTGAGGAAGAGGACCACTGACCTTATAGACCACTATTCAGCCCAATCTTGGGGAACTCCCTTAAAAGTCCCCTAAGAATAAAAAATCAGAGTACAGAAATTTGTTGCATTTCTGTACACCGATAATGAAGCAGCAGAAAGGGAATCAATCCTATTTACAATTATGCCAAAAATAATAAGGTGCCTAGGAATAAACCTAACCAAAGAGGTAAAACCAGTACTCTGAAAACTATAAAACACTGATGAAAGAAATTGAAGAAGACACAAAGAAATGCAAAAGCATTCCATGCTCATGGATTGGAAGAACAAATCTTGTTAAAATGTCTGGGTTGCCCAAAGCAATCTACACATTTAATGCAATGCCTATCAAAATACCAACAGTATTTTTCACAGAACTGGAACAAACAATCCTAAAATTTGTATGGAACCACAGAAGACCCTGAATAGCCAAAGTAATGTTGAAAAAGAAAAGCAAAGCAGGAGGCATCATAATTCTGGACTTCAAGCTGTGTTACAAAGCTGTAATCATCAAGGCAATATGGTACTGGCACAAAAATTGACATATATAGAATAGAATAGGAAACCCAGAAGTGAACCCACAACTATATGGTCAATTAATCTTTGACAAAGAGGAAAGAATATCCAATAGGGACAAAACAGTCTCTTCCACAAACCATGTTAGGAAAACTGGACAATAACATGTAAAAGAATGAAACTGGACCACTGTACACAAAAATAAATTCAAAATGGAGCAAAGGCCTAAATGTGAGACAAGAAACTATTAAAATTCTAGAGGAGAGCACAGGCAGTAACCTCTTTGACATTGGTTGTAGCAACTTCTTAATAGATATGTGTCCCGAGGCAAAGGAAACAAAAGCAAAAATAAACTGTTGGGACTTCATCAAAATAAAAAGGTTCCACAGAGTGAAAGAAATAATCAACGAAACTAAAAGGCAAAAAACTAAAAGGGATGAGAGAAGATACTTGCAAATGACATATCTGAAAAAAGGTTAGTATCCAAAATCTATAAAGAATTGATCAAACTCAACACCCAGACAACAAATAATGCAGTTAAGAAATGGGCAGAAGATATGAATAGACATTTTTCCAAAGAAAACATAGAGATGGCTAGCAGATTCATAAAAAGATGTTCAACATCACTCACCATCAGGGAAATGCAAATCACAGCTATAGTGAATATCACCTCACACCTGTCAGAATGACCAGAATTAGCAACACAGGAAACAACAAGTGTTGGTGAGGATGCAGAGAAAGGGGAACCCTCCTACATTGTTGGTGAGAATGCAACTGGTGCAGCTACTCTGAAAAAGTGTGGAGGTTCCTCAGAAAGTTAAAAGTAGAACTACCTTATGTTCCAGCAATTGCACTACCAGGTATTTACCCAAAGGTTATAAAAATACTGATTTGAAGGGATACATGCACCACGATGTTTATAGAAGCATTATCCACAATTGCCAAATTATGGAAAGAGCCCAAATATTCATCAATCGATGAATGGATAAAGAAGAGTTCACACACACACACACACACACACACACAGGAATATTACTCAACCATCAAAAAGAATGAAATGTTGCCACTTGCAATGATATGGATGGAGCTAGAAAATATTCTGCTAAGTGATATTTGTCAGAGAAAGATGAATATCATATGATTTCACTCCTATGTGGAATTTAAGAAACAAAACAGATGAACTTGGGGGGAACAAGAAAAGAAAAATCAAGAAACAAACTCTTATCTATAGAGAACAAACTGATGGTTAGCGGAAGGGAGGTGTGTGTGGGAATGGGTAAAATAGGCAAAGGGGGCTAAGGAGTATACTTGTGATGAGCACCGGGTAGTGTATGGAAGTATTGGATCATTAGATTCTATACCTGAAGCTAATATTACACTGTTAGCTAACTGGGATTTAAACAAAAACTTGAAGAAAAATCCCGAGATATTCCTGCCCTGGCAAGGAATGTGATGAACAAATAGTAATCATTGGCTCCAATTCTTGTGGTACACTTGTGGTATCCTTTCCAGAAATAGACTATATAATAGCAAGAGGTGGGAGAATGTGTATAACCTGAAAAATCCCAAACTTAAAACTCCTTCTTTGTTCAGGATGGATAGATTTCTGTAAAAGTGGTGGAATATACCTGCCCCTCTCTTTCTTAGATAAAATAAAATGTTGTAAATAGATGGCCTTATGGGTCCCCAATTTCTGTGTTGAGGAAAGTTGTAAACAGGGATGGAACACCTTCTCTGTTCCAGGTTGGATTCAGAGTCTTTGCTTCCAGGAGCAGAGGGCCACTCTTATTGCTATCATTTAGTTACTTGTAGTATTCCCTGGACTCTTCATACAACTGAAGAATCTCATCTAGCAGAGGGAAGAGGCAATGTAGGAAATATTTGAACCTTACTTTAGCCTGCATTTAATCGATTCTAAAGCAGGGTCTCTATCTCTCTTGGGTACTGCAATTTTCTCATCACTGTAAAAAAATATAACCAAAGTATTTTCTTCCCTGGAAGGTGGCGACATCACTAATTTGTGTGGACCCTAGAACATTCATTTTCTTCTTTTTTGCTCTTTTCACATAGGCTTTCAACCTTCTTGTCATACATAAATCAGGAGACTCTATAGAAGAAATCTCAACTATCAGTCATTCAGTTCCTCTTTTCAATCCTTCCATGTTTTTGTTTTAAAATCTATCCCAAAGGGAAGAATTGAACTAATTTTAGGCAGACTTTTTAATGCAAAAATATACACAAGGGAGCAAAGGGCAAAAATTTAAATTACGTGAGATGATGAATTTTTTTCAGATAATACAGTTATTTGATAACACTAGCTTGTTCTGAAATTTCTCATTTGCAATTAGATGTATGCTGCTTTTTTGTATTCAGGAGAAAATGTTACCAAATAGACTCGTGGGGTTTAAGAGATTAAAAATGAAACAAAACAAACCCAAACTGCTGTTGTGCAGTTCACTAGGTGTAGGAGACTGGAAGTATGAGCCTGGTTTTTAAAGCATCTGCTGACCTCCTAAGGTCCAGTTTTAGGACTCTGAGCATTTTATTTAAGTATTTTTGTGGTGGTTCACAGAGCTATGGTATTTCAGGGTTGTCAGGAGCTTGGATTAATATCTAGTCCAATCAAATACCCATTGCTTGAATCTTTTCTTCAGGGTATTTACAAAAAGGTCATTTATTCATTTATTTAGCCTTTGTTTGGATACATTCAGGGATGGGGAGCTCATTTATTTTCTTTCTTTCTTTCTTTCTTTCTTTCTTTCTTTCTTTCTTTCTTTCTTTCTTTCTTTCTCTTTCTTTTTTTTCTTTCTTTTCTTTCTTTCTTTCTTTCCTTAAGTTTTTATTGATTTATTCATCAGAGACACACACAGGCAGAAACATAGGCAGAGGGAGAAGCAGGCTCCCTGCAGGGAGTATGATGTGGGACTTGATCTCAGAGTTCCCCTCCCCCCTTTCCCCCCACATTTTCCAGACAGTGTATGTAGAACAGAATATTTACCAGAGATGGTTGACATGTGGTGACAACAGTAAGTCCAAAAGGTAAAAAATGAGCACTTAGCATGTACCATGCTCTCTGTTCCCAGATTAGCTACTTAAGCCCCTACAGGATCCTGGACAGGTTGTAATTGGAACTCCACTACCCAAAACTCAGATGCCAGAGACTTGATCATCACACTGACCCACTGTCCAAGGAAAATGCTATTCTTTGAGCTCCCAGAATGAATAAGAAAAACCCATTCTATGGGCAGTTTCTCATGGGTCCTCTACACTGGCAAACTTTAGGATAGAGCCAACATGCCCCCATCATCTAATAGAGCATGGCACACAGTGAGATCACATTTGATATGGGCTGAATAAATGCATCTGCATATACCCTTGGTTGCTTTACTGTTTTTTTTTTTAAGATTTTATTTATTCATTCATGAGAGACACAGAGAGAGAGGCAGAGACATGGGCAGAGGGAGAGGGAGAAGCAGGCTCCATGCAGGGAGCCTGACGTGGGACTCGATCCCAGGACTCCAGGATCATGCCCTGGGCCGAAGGCAGGCACTAAACCACTGAACCACCCAGGGATCCCTGCTTTACTGTTTTCATCCCAAACTCCTCACGTTTCTTCTAGGTTGTTTTTGCTGCTATCTGCTTTTTCTGCTCCTTCTCTTGAAGAGTGTATAGGAGACTTCTTGACACCTGGAGGCTGAGATGGTCTTCTTGGTCTTCTTCATTGTGCAGGCTTAACCACTTGGCTTTCCCCTTGCAGTGGCCAGAGGCTAGGTGGAATTCGGCTGATTTGCTGGGTATGCATGTCTGTCTGCCTGCGTGCCTGCCTGTCTGCCTGCCTGCCTCCCTTCCTCCCTCCCTCCCTCCCTTCCTCCCTCCTTTCCTTCCTTCCTTCAGAATGAAGCTGCTCTGGGGGTGATTCACCGACACTCTGCAGCCTAGGGTTCCTCTCCTCCAGCCTCACAGCATCTGAGGAGGGTGGCTCAACCACTTAGCCACCCAGGTGCCCCGGGGAGCTCATTTTCTTATGAGCTATCTCATTTCATTAATGGACAATTCTATAGAAGTTTTTTTTATGTTGAATAAAAATCAGTTAAAATAGTTACTAAGTGCATACCATTTTCCAGATACTGTTTAAATTCTGAGGACGTAGTAGTGAACAAAGTAGATCAGAAAGCCCTATGCTCCTGAACTTGCTTTCTACAGGAGGAGGTTAGTGAGTAAGGCAAGTAAAATGAAGAGTATGACAGGAGATAATTAAGAAAGGAAGAAAGACAGTGTTGGCGTGGCACTTGGAATTTTTAACGAGTGTTGTAAGGAAAGGCCTTGGTGACAAGTGACTTTCAAGTGGAGTCCCAAATGAGCCATATGAATGTGTGGAGCTTGAGCTTTCTGGGCAGTGGAAATAGTAAGCGCATAGGCCCTGAGGCAGGCATGTGCTTATTGTGATCATGGAGCACCAAGGAGGCCAGTGTGGTTGGAGAAGGGAATACCAAGGAGAGAACAGTGAGATAGGAGACTAGAAAGGGAGTGGGAGCCAAGTCATGGGGACCATTGTAAGGATACCGGGTTTTACTCTGAGTAAGGTGGGGAGTCACTGGAGTGTGTTGAGGTAGGGACTAATATGATCTGATCTATGCTTTAAAAGATTTGCTCTGCAAATAGACTATACAGAGAAAAATGTGGACTTAGGGAGAGCAGTTAAAGGCTGTGGCCATAGTTCAGACGAGAGATGATGGTGTATTGGACGAAGAGAGGTGTGAAAAGTGGTTGGGTTCTATATAAATATTTTGCATGGTGCTTTTCAAGGTTTACCTGCTGATTCTAGCATTATCAGATCTGGAGCTTATTTATCACATGTCTTTCTCCTTCATATATGTGGACTAAAATAAAAATAGGATAGCTCTTCCCTTTGATTCTCCCTCCTCACTCTTCGTAGGCAGCAGTCCTAATGTATCTATTTGTATGAGTTCTTGTAAAATAGGCATTATTCTTTTGCCATAGATTTTTAATTTTTTTCAGTAGATTTTTAATTTAAATAAATGGCATTGTGCTGCAGCTCACATTTTGTTTCTTCATATATTTTAAAGATTTATTTGTGTTGCCGAATGTACCAAGAGTCTGCTGCTTCTGGCTGAAGCAACTTCTTCAAATGAGACAGCTGAACTATGAAAAGATACTAGCATCTGTTTCCCCTGAGTTTTTCCTCTCCAGTCCAAACCTATCCACTTCTTCCAAGTGTCCCCAGATAACATGGCTTTGAGCCTTCTCTTGGCCTGGCTGCTCTCCTCTGAGTCTCCCAAGGTCTACCTTTGCTCACAGACCTGGACTTCTGAGAGCACTGTCTATGCCTAGAAACTTCTTGTCATTTGACAGACCGGGAAGCAAAGTTTAGTAGCTGAGAAATGGCTGGAGGGACTGTGGGGGCTAAGAAAATAGAAGCCAGAGGAAAAAGTGAGGTCCCCTAGCTTTATGGAGCTTTATGTGCTCAGAGTAGGTCTTTGCCTAGTATTCATGGGTACTATGGAGTAGTGGTTGAGAACTTGGGCTCTTAGACCACTTAAATGTAGATTTGCCTTCTTGTTCTTCTCCCTACTGGTTGGGTGACTTTAGATTGTCATTTAGCCGTTCTGAGCTGCATTTTCCCTATCTAGAAGATGGTGACAACCGTAATACTAATTTCATGGGGTTATTGTTAGTATTTGATACAATAATATGTGTAAACCTTTTGGCATAGAGCCTGAGTCAAGGTGGTCCCTTGGGAAATACTGTCTGTAATTTTAAAATATAAATTCATATAAACCCAGGTTATCACAAAAATGAAATATGGGCTATTTACTTACATCACAAAAGATATCAAAGGATTCTCTTTAATAGCAATTTTTCTAGTGCACTTATAATATGCTTTAAATGACCAAAATTTGGTTTATATACTGCTTTTTTGCAGTATATATTATATAAAGTGTATGATGTCAGAGTGGGAGATGCAGCCATGACAGAAAGAACCATGTTAAAGCCATATGCAGACATGATGCCATTATCGTGTTTCCCTATTCCCCCCCCCCGCCCCTATTTCTTTCTCTGTCTCTCTTTCCTTTCTCTCTTAGACTCTGTATGATGGTAGTCTCAATAGTGGGCTATACTCTTAAAAAAATCTTGAGGATAATACAATACTTTTAGGGCAGCCCGGGTGGCTCAGCAGTTTAGTGCCTGCCTTCAGCCCAGGGTGTGATCCTGGAGACCCAGGATTGAGTCCCATGTCAGGCTCCATGCAGGGAGCCTGCTCCTCCCTCTGCCTGTGTCTCTGCCATTCTCTCTCTCAATAATAAAGTCTTTAAAAAATATTATACTTTCAGAAGTAATTACCCTATTTTTCTGGTGAAGACCTATAATAATGAAAATATAGAAGTGGAGGACTTGAAGAGACTGGAAGAGTTTAGTGTCACTGAAATCACAAGACTGGAAGGGAACCCAGAGGTCACCAAACACTCTCTCTCTCTTTTTTTTTCTTTTTTTTTTTTTTACAGATGAGGACATCGAGATTTATAGAGGTGAGGTGACTTGGCCAACATCACCAGCTTATAAATGGCACAGCAGGGGCTCAGATTCCCTGTCCAGTGTTTTCTTTTTTCTTTTTATTTTATTTTATTTTTATTATTTTTTTAAATAAATTAATTTTTATTGGTGTTCAATTTACCAACATACAGAATAACACCCAGTGCTCATCCCGTCAAGTGTCCCCCTCAGTGCCCATCACCCATTCACCCCCACCCCCCGCCCTCCTCCCCCTCCACCACCCCTAGTTCGTTTCCCAGAGTTAGGAGTCTTTATGTTCTGTGTCCCTTTCTGATATTTCCCACACATTTCTTCTCCCTTCCCTTATATTCCCTTTCACTATTATTCATATTCCCCAAATGAATGAGAACATACACTGTTTGTCCTTCTCCGATTGACTTACTTCACTCAGCATAATACCGTCCAGTTCCATCCACGTTGAAGCAAATGGTGGGTATTCGTCGTTTCTAATGGCTGAGTAATATTCCATTGTATACATAAACCACATCTTCTTTATCCATTCATCTTTCGATGGACACAGAGGCTCCTTCCACAGTTTGGCTATTGTGGACATGGCTGCTAGAAACATCGGGGTGCAGGTGTCCCGGCGTTTCATTGCATCTGAATCTTTGGGGTAAATCCCTAACAGTGCAATTGCTGGGTCGTAGGGCAGGTCTATTTTTAACTCTTTGAGGAACCTCCACACAGTTTTCCAGAGTGGCTGCACCAGTTCACATTCCCACCAACAGTGTAAGAGGGTTCCCTTTTCTCCGCATCCTCTCCAACATTTGTTGTCTCCTGCCTTGTTAATTTTCCTCATTCTCACTGGTGTGAGGTGGTATCTCATTGTGGTTTTGATTTGTATTTCCCTGATGGCAAGTGATGCAGAGCATTTTCTCATGTGCATGTTGGCCATGTCTATGTCTTCCTCTGTGAGATTTCTCTTCGTGTCCTTTGCCCATTTCATGATTGGATTGTTTCTTTGCTGTTGAGTTTAATAAGTTCTTTATACAGTGTTTTCTTTTTTCTTATAGTTCATAGTAAGAGCTGGATTTTAATCATTTTATATAATTTAATGATTTTAGTAATTTTTTGGGCTATTTATTTTGTTTTAAAAACTCAAGAGAATGGACTTTGTACCTTCCTATGGTAATCTCTCCCAGTAAAAAAGTTTTTCCTTAAACACAGTCCAGCAGCCTTATGGAGCAATTTAAATACCTACAGTCAGGCTGCCAGAACTATGATGGTTCCATGACATTCTGGATATGGTCGGGAGAAAAGCTATACAATATAGGCTACACATATTTAGTCTGCTTTTTCCTCGTTTTGTTCCCAGATTGAACTTTTAAAGACTCCACCTTCTTTCCTATCCCCTTTAATGGCTCTCCCACTGGAATGAGTGGCATGGTCTTTATCTGTTTCATTCCCTATTGTATGATGAGGACCTGGCACAACTTAAATGCTAAGTGGATGTTTGCTGAGGAACTAGTGAATTTATTGAGTACCTATCATGTGCCAGGCACTCTTCTTGGCACACTGGGTGCATAGCCACATTTACTATTCAGAGAAGGGAAGAGGATAAAGAAAATATATGTGTATCTCTATCTGAGAAGCTTTTAAGCTATTTTTTCTTTTGTTATCAAGACTTTCTCATTGAAGGAAGCAGCATATTAATTTACATTCTAGTGCAAACCCCTTGTTTCAACATTGTTTGCTAACAAACGACATATGGACCACTACTTTGAGTAGCATTGATCAAGAGGACAGGCCAGTGTCTGGGTACGTAGCCCTAGTGAGACATTGTGAGAAGATCCTTGGACTCATCAGAGCAATGTGAGGACTTTGTCCCCTTGTGGGCAGCAAGGATAGAGGTCAGTTTGACTTACTTTATGCCTTTGCCTAAAGATCAGGCTGACTTAAGACTTTTTTCTCTCTCTTTTAAAAAAATTTTTAATAGGTTTCAGCATCTTGGTAAGTGTTTGGTATAGGAGACATTCAACACATTTTGTTGAACACCAATGTGGTGCAATGGAAAGAAAAAAGAGGCAAATAGAAAAGAGTTCAAATTCATAGTATTCTATTTATTAGCTGAGTAAACTTGGGCAAATTTCTTAACTTTCCTCTTCTCTTAACTTTGCTCTTTCTCTTTATGAAACTTTGCTCTTTTCTCTTTGTGAAAATTGGAATGATGAAAACCACCATGTAAGTGCCATAATAATAACATCCCTAAAAGCAGAGTTCCAGGCCCGCAGACGCTTTTTGGAGTAAATGGATTGAACAATATCTCCCACACATTATTTCATTGACTTCTCTTAACAACTCTATAAGGAATAAGCCCATTTTGTAGATGAGGAAACAGGCTTAAAAAACAAAGCCTGAGGGGAGTTTGAGGAGAATGGCAGAGAAGTAAGGGACCATAGTTTCATCTGGTCCCTGGAATCAGCTAGATAGCTCTCAAATCATTCTGAACACCTGTGAACTCAACCTGAGATCTAAGAAAAGAGTTGCTGCAATTCTACAAAAAGAAAAGTGACCACTTTTTGGAAGGTAGGAGGTGCAAAGTAGTGAATCTGAGGTGATACATGGGAAGATAAACTGCAGGGGAAGGGAGCCTTCACAAGCTGGCTACTGAAAGTGATAGAGCAGTGGGGAGCAAAATAAGAACTTTTAGAAGTCTGATCTGGTGACGGATGTTCTGCATGAAAGGCACTCAGGTGCCAAAGCAGGACAGAATCATAGGTGGGACTGTATGGTGTCAGAATCCCTAGGGTCACAGAGAGAACGACATTGCCTGAGGGAGGCAGAGTTCCCAGGCATGGGAATGGGGAAGCAGGCTGCAATCAGTGAGCCCAGGAGTGGGCTTTCAATTTGGTGTTACCATAAACCACGAACCATGGCACAATCTGGCAACTGCTCTTGGATCAGGGGCCCAGCGAATGGCAGAGCCATGGTAAGACTCTCTTCCCTCTCCTGGGAGGCACAGCTGCAAGAATCTGCAGGGTTTGGAGACTCAAACTGGGATTATATGCCTAAGCTAAACACACTTGGTCACAGGCTAAATGAACTTGGAGTGCAGATGGAAATCAGGGAGACAAAAGAGATTGACTGCTTTTCCCTGACAGTGCACTGAGGAGTGAGGGCTCCGATTTTTCAGATGGCTGGAGATGGGGGTGCTACTATTTTAATTTTCATCCTCTAAAGCATCAGGGAAAGCCTTCAGGAACAAAAGCCACATGAAGCAATCTGGAGCCTTGTACACTGAGCTTGGCCCCCTGGCAAGGGCAGTGCAACAACCCCTGGGGCCAAAGACACCTGAGAATTAGCACAACAGGCCCCTCACCCTGAAGGTCACCAGGAACATCCAGCTAATAAACCAATTTTTATGGATCACACAGAACTGAAAAACTCCAGTGCTAGGGGAAAATAGTATATAGAATTTGAGGTTTTTTCTCATGTTCCTTCAGTCTTTCAGTTTAAAATGTCTCTTTTTCTTTTTCAACTAGTTTCTTATTTTATCACTTTTTTTGTCTTCATTTTTACATTTAAATTTTATATATAGTCTTTATTTTTATTTTTGTATTTATATAAGTTTTTCTTTCTTTGCAGTCTTGGGATCTAGTTTCTCCTAGCAAACAGACCAAAATACACCCAGGACCTAGTGTATTGCCCTCTTCTTTTCACCTGTTTGATTGTATTCTGCCTTTTTTCTTTTTTTTTCTTTTTTGGTTTCTGATATCTTCTGATTTTTATAGTGTTGTATATTTTGCTGGAGTGATAGTTGATATTTTTGTATTTTGTTCTCTCATTCACCTGGTCTTCTTTGGACAAAATGACAAGATGGAAAAACTCACCCTAGAAAAAAGAACAACAGTCAGTACTATCAGAGACTTAATAAGTATGGGTATTAGTAAAATGTCAGAGCTAGAATTCAGAATAATGAGTATAAAAATACTAGCTGGGCTTGAAAAAAAGTATAGACAATATTAGAGAATTCCTTTCAGGAGAAATAAAAGAACTAAAATCTAATCAGGTCAAAATCAAAAGGGGTATTACTGAGATGCAATGAAAAATGGAGGCTCTAACTGCTAGGATAAATGAGGCAGAATAGATAATCAGTGATTAAAGATAAAATTATGGAGAATAAAGAAACTGAGGAAAAGAGAGATAAGCAAATACTAGATTATGGGGGAGGATTTGAGAGATCAGCAATGCCATAAAGCAAAACAGTATTAGAATAATTGAGGTCCCAGAGGAAGAAGAAAGAGACAGAGGGGCAGAAGGTATATATATTTAAGCAAATTATAGCTGAGAACTTCCCTAATCTGTGTAAGGAAACAGTCAAGTCCAGGAGGCACAGAGAACCCCCCTCAAAATCAATAAAAATAGGTCAACACCTCAACATAGTAGTGAAGCTCGCCAATTTCAGAGACAGAGAAAATCCTGAAAACAGCTCGGGACAAGAGGTCCTTAACCTGCAGAGGTAGAAACATAAGGCTGGCATCAGACCTATCTACAGAGACTTGGCAGGCCAGAAAGGACTGGTATGATATATATTCAGGGTGCTAAATGAGAAAAATATGCAACCATGAATACTTTACCCAGCAAGGCTATTATTCAGAATAGGGAGATAAAGAGCTTCCAAGACAAATAGAATTTGTGATTCTATTTGTGATTACTAAATCAGCCCTGCAATAAATATTAAAAGAGATCCTTTAAGCAAAGAGAGAACCCAGAAGTAACATAGAACAGAAAGGAACAGAGACAATCTACAGGAACAGAGACTTTACAGGTAATACAGTGACACTAAATTCATATCTTTCAATAGTTACTGTGGATGTAAATGGGCTAAATACTCCAATCAAAGACACCTGGTATCAGATTGGATAAAAATGCAAGACCCATCAGTACACTGCCTGCAAGAGACTCATTTTAGACCCCAAACCTCTCCAGATTGAAAGTGAGGGAGTGGAGAACCATTTATCATGGACATCAAAAGAAAGCTGGGGAAGCAATCCTTAGATCAGACAAATTCAATTTTAAACCAAAGACTGTAATAAGGATGAAGAAGGACACTATATCATACTTAGAGGGTCTATCCAACTGGAAGATCTAACAATTATAAATATTTATGCTCCTAACTGGGGAGCAGCCAGTTATTCAATACTCCACTCTCAGCAAAGGACTGATAATCTAAGCAGAAGATGAGTAAGGAAACAAAGGCTTTCAATGACACACTGGACTAGATGGACTTCTCAGATATATTCAGAGCATTCCATCCTAAAGCAACAGAACATATTCTTCTCAAGTGTACATGGAACATTCTCCAGAATAGATCACATACTGAGTCATAAATTATGTCTCAACTGAACCAAAAGATTGAGATTATTCCTTGTGTATTATGAGACCACAATGCTTTGAAATTGGAACTTAATCACAAGAGGAAATTTGGAAGGAACTCAAATACTTGGAGGTTAAAGAGCATCCTACTAAAGAATGAATGAGGAAATTAAAGAAGAATTTAAAAAAATTCTTGGAATTTTTATTCAATTAAAATGAATTTTATTCAATGAAAATAAAAACAACTGTTCAGAACCTTTTGGATACAACAAAGGTGGTCCTAAGAGGGAAGTACATTGCAATACAAGCCTGTCTCAAAAAATTTAGAAAAATCTCAAATACACAAGCTAATCTTACAGTGAAAGGAACTGGAGAAAGAACAGCAAATAAAGCCTAAATCTAGCAGGAGAAGAGAATTAATAAAGATGCGAACAGAAATCAATGAAACAGAAACCAAAAGAACAATATAGAACAGAACAATGAAACTAAGAGCTGGTTCTATGGAAGAATTAATAATAAAAGAGAAAGGACTCAAATTAGTAAAATAATGAATGAAAGAGGAGAGATCACAATGAACATCAAAGAAATACAAACAATTATAAGAACATATCATGAGCTACTATATGCCAACAAATTGAGCAATCTGGAAGAAATGGATGTATTCCTAGAAATGTAGAAGCTACCATAAGTGAAATAGGAAGAAATAGAAAATCTGAACAGACCCATAACCAGCAAGAAAATTGTAGTAGTAATAAAAAATATCCTGACAAACAAGAGTTCAGGGCCAGATAGTTTCCCAGGGGAATTCAACCAACCATTTAAGGAAGAGTTAATACCTATTTTGAAGCTGTTTCAAAAAACGGAAATGGAAGGAAAATCTCCAAACATGTTCTTTAAGGCCAGCATTACCTTGGTCCCAAAACCAGACATCCCACCAAAAAGGAGAATTCCATACCAATATCCCTGATGAACACGGGTGCAAAAATTCTCAACAAGATACTTCCTAGCCAGTAGAAACCAACAGTACCTTAATTAAAAGGATTATACACCACATCCAAGTAGAATTTATTACTGGTCTGCAAAGGTGGTTCAACATCTGCAAATCAATCAGTGTGATTGATACACATTGATAAAGGACAAGAACCATATGATCCTCTCAGTGATGCAGAAAAAGCATTTAACAACACAGCATCCTTTCTTGATTAAAACTCTTCACAGTGTAGGGATAGAAGGAACATATCTCAATATCATTAAAGCCATCTATGAAAAGCCTACAGAAAATATCATTCTCAATGGGAAAAAAATGTGAGCTTTTCCCCTAAGGTCAGGAACAGGACAGATATGGCCACTTTCTCCACTGTTATTCAACATAGTACTAAAAGTCCTAGCCTCACCAATCAGACAACAAAAAGGAATAAAAGACATTTAAATTGGCAAAGAAGAAGTAAAACTCTCCCTCTTCACAGATGACATAGAAAACCCAAAAGACTCCACCCCAAAATTGTTAGAACTCATACAGCAATTTAGCAATGTGGCAGGATACAAAATCACTGCACAGAAATCAGTTGCATTTCTATACACTACCAGTGAAACTGAAGAAAGAGCAATCTATACATTCAGTATAATCCCTATCAAAATACCATCAAGATTTTTTGCAGAGCTGGAACAAGTAATCCTAAAATTTGTATGGAACCAGAAAAGATCCTGAATAGCCAAAGGAAAGTTGAAAAAGAAAACCAAAGCTGTGGCATCACAATTCCAGACTTCAAGCTGTGTTTTAAAGCTGTAATCATCAAGACAATATGGTACTAGCACAAAAACAGACAGATCAGTGGTAGAGAATAGAGAACCCAGAAATGGACCCTCAACACTATGGTCAACTAATCTTTAACAAAGCAGGAAGAAACATCCAGTGGAAAAAAGACAGTCTCTTCAACAAATGGTGTTGGGAAAATTGGACAGCCATATGCAAAAAAAAGAAACTGGGCCATTTTCTTATACACAAAAATAGACTCAAATGGATGAAAGATCCAAATGTAAGAAAGGAATCCATCAAAATCCCAGAGGAGAAAGCAGACAACAACTTGCTTGACCTTGGCTACTGCAACTTCTTGCTAGACACATCTCCAAAGGCAAGGGAAACAAAGGCAAAAATGAGCTATTGGGACTTCATCAAGATAAAAAGCTTCTGCACAGCAAAGGAAACAATCAACAAAACCAAAAAACAACATAAATAATGAGAGGAAATTTTTGCAAATGTTTTATCAGGTAAAGAGCTAGTATCTTTAAACCGCAGCCTGGTGGCTCAGCGGTTTAGCGCCTGCCTTCAAGCCCAGGGCGTGATCCTGGAGACCTGGGATAGAGTCCCGCGTCAGGCTCCCTGCATGGAGCCTGCCTCTCCCTCTGCCTGTGTCTGCCTCTTTCTCTGTGTCTCTCATGATTAAATACATAAAATCTTAAAAAAAGAGCTATTATCAAAATCTATTAAGAATTATCAAACTCAATACCCAAAGAACAAATAATCCAGTCAAGAAATGGGCAGAAGATGTGAATAGACATTTCTCCAAAGAAGACATACAAATGGCCAACAAACACATGAAAAAATGCTCAACATCAGGGAAATATTAATCAAAACCACATTGAGATACCACATCACACCAGTCAGAATGGCTGAACATAACAAATTAGGAAACAACAAATGCTGGCAAGGATGCAGAGAAAGGGGAACCCTTGTGCACTGTTGGTAGGAATGCAAGCTGGTACAGCCACTCTGGAAAACAGTATGGAGGTTCCTCATAAATTTAAAAATAGAACTATCCTAGCAATTGCACTATTGGGTATTTACCCCAAAGATACAAATGTAGTGATCCAAAGGGGCACCTGCATCCCAGTATTTATAGCAGCAATGTCCACAATAGCCAAACTGTGGAAAGAGCCCACATGTCCATTAACGGATGAATGGATAGGGGCACCTGGGTGACTCAGTGGTTGAGTGTCTCCCCAGGTTGTGATCCTGGGGTCCTGGGATCAAGTCCCTGCAGGGAGCCTGCTTCTCCCTCTGCCTCTGTCTCTGCCTCTCTCTCCATGTCTCTCATAAATAAATAAAATCTTAAAAAAACATTATATGAATGGATAAAGATGTGACCATGTGGAATATTACTCAGCCATCAAAAAATGAAATCTTGCCATTTGCAACAACATGGAAAAAACTAGAGGATAGTATGCTAAGTGAAATAAGTCAATCAGGAAAGATAATTATAATATGATTTCACTCATGTGGAATATAAGAAAACAGAGGAGGATAGAAGAATGGAGGGAAACATAAAACAAGATTTAATCAGAGATGGGAACAAACCATAAGAGACTCAACCATAGGAAACAGACTGAGGGTCACTGGAATTGAAGGGGGTATAGTGGGATGGGGTGACAGCGATGGACATTAAGCTTGATGTAATGAGTATTTGGTGTTATATACAATTGATGAATCACTGAACTGTACCTCTGAAACGAATAATATACCATATGTTAATTAGTAGAATTTAAATAAAAAAATTAAAAAACCAAAAAACGGGATCCCTGGGTGGCTCAGCAGTTTGGCACCTGCCTTTGGCCCAGGGCGCAGTCCTGTGGTCCCGGGATCGGGTCCCACATCCGGCTCCCAGCATGGAACCTGCATCTCCCTCTGCCTGTGTCTCTGCCTCTCTCTCTATGTCTATCATGAATAAATAAATAAAATCTTTTAAAAAAAACAAACAAAAGACAAAGCCTGAGAAAAGTGAGATAGTTTGCTTAAAGTTGGAGCTGAAGCCATGATGACTCATAGAGCAAAGGAATTGCTGTAAAGCAGCACCCACGATTTTCCTAAAGATATCTTTGTTACATCTGATACTAATGACTTGGCTGTGTGGGAAGTGGTTTGATAAAGGAACATGAAGTGAATGCTTAAGCCTCCTCTTTATTGTTTCCACTTTACAGACTACAAAACTGATTTGAGTGAGGAAATTCTACCAGAAACTTTAGTGTGAAGAAAAAGAAAAAGAGGAGACGAGATTCCTTTAAAGAGCTTTTCAAAGGTCAACAGGATTAATATATCTTTCGAACATGGTTATTTTAGCTGAAATGAGGAAACAGCATGGGGAGGCTTCACAGACCACTTGTGTAATAGAAATGTAGTATATTTGTCCTCTTTTCCTCTTTCTTTGTGGTGAACGTGTGATTACATGAAGTAGGTTGGTAGGATAAATGGTTACACCAAGAAGTTTTGCTCTGAGAATGGGTTGATTATCTGTAAATGTTATTTTTCATTCTGAGATTCATCAAAATCATTAACTCAAGATACCTTGAAAAGAAGTAGATAATGGGCAGCTAAAATTGATAGATTGGAAGCCTGAAGAAAATCTATGCTCTTGGGGACATTTGCAATTGCTTCCTAAGTTTTATATAATTTAAACAAACTACCTCTAACTCACTTTATAGGTCAAACTTAATTTTTAACCTCCTGTGAAATGAAAATTAACCTTGAGTTAAATTCATGGAATTTCCCAAGTAGAAATTAGAGTCCTAGAAGACATTAATAAAAGTGTTCCCAGAAAAGAAGGTTATGTGGTTAAAAAGTTCTGGAGCCACTGGGTTTAGCAGAGTTCATGAATTTCTTCAGTGCAGAACTTCTCAGAGCTGATATGGATATGAACCTCCCAGAAGGAGGAGAGGTACGCTCTGCGAAGAGCGTAAACTTATGTGGCTGTACAAAACCTCCCTCCTCATGCTTTTTTTTCCTTCTCCAAACACGTTTTAATGTCATGTGGGGTTAGTGTTCTCTGGAACATGCTTTGAGAAATATTTGCCTTCTCCAACCCTCCTCATTTTTTAGTCTAGGAAATTGAGTTTCAAAGATATATACCTTGTATCCATTAACTTATTTTTGTGTTGGCTTATGGGGTATGGTGATTATAATTTTATGATCATAGAAATACTGTTGGAGATGAGTGTTATCTTCAAAATGGAACCCTTGAATGTGTTCACATTGAGTGTCTGGATTATGGTTTCTTCATTCAAAACTGTTTCAGAGATTCTCCTTTAGATATTGCCACACCCTGGTTACCAGACTTGCGCATAAAACAATTAGCTTCAGGATTTCATTCAGAACAACAACTGACGTTTGTATGATAGAAAGAGCACTGGATTAGGAGCAGCAATGAAATTTTGGTTCTTTTGGTCTGCCTGGCTATTCACAAGATAAATGACTTAGTCTCCAACTCTCAAAGCCCCAAATTTCTTTATCAGTAACATTATAATAGCTTTTTTTAAAAAATGGTAATCTTAAGTGAGCTAATGCTTATGTACATCCTTTATAGAAAAGATGTTAATTGTATAAACTCTGGAAGTTGACTGCTTGAGTTAGATTCTCAGCTGAGAATGCTGTTTATTAGCTTTTTGACCTTGGGGCAGGTATTTTATTCCATTTCCTCACTTTTAGAATGAGAATGTAAGAATTTCTAACTTACAGGGTTGTGTTGATTAATTAAATAGGTAAAGTGCTTAGCACAGTGCCTGACACATAGTAAATGTCCTATAAAGGCTAGATGGTATGAATCTAATGTATAAAGTATTGGGTAGATTCAAAATTTCAAGAGAATTCTTGATGTTCTCAGGAGTAAATAGGTAGAAAAGCATGGTAAGGAAAAGATAATTAAGAGGATAAAATTTAAGAATGATATCTTGGGTAAAAAAATTACATATTGACTACTGCTGGCTCAGAATCAAAGTTTTCACATAGTTCTCTATTACTGCATAATAACATTACAACAATCTTAGTGGCTTAAAACAATCTCACTATTGTCAGGAGTCTGGGCATGGCTTGGTTGGGTCCTTCATAAGTTACAAGGTATTAGCTAGGGCTGAATCTCATCTGAATGCTTGACTGGAGAAGGGTTTACTTCCAAGATCACATGGTTGTTGGCAACGTTTAGTTCTTTCTGGACTGTTGGCTGAGGACTTCAGTTTCTTGCTATCTAGGCTACTCTCAGCTCCTTGCTCTACGGACCTTCCCAGCATGACTACTTGCTTCTTCAGAGGCAGCAAGGGAGAGAATGTCTACTAGCTAGATGGGTTACAATCTTAGATAATGTAATTATATATGTAATTATGTATATTCTGTCATTTTTGCCATCTTCAAATTGGCTGGAAGCAAGTTACAAACCCAACTCACACTTGGGTGGGGGGGTCACACAAAAGCATGAACACCAGGAGGCAGAGATCATCGGAGCACCTCAGAGTCTGCCTGTGGGTTGTTTTCCAGAAATCAAGTCCAGTTTAAAAGCTCAGATGAAGATTTTGACAGAATGTGTCCTGAAACTAATTTAAAAAGATGACATATTTGGAACAAAAGTAGCATAGTTAGAATATGTATTATCTCCTAAGATGACCATTTTGAAATGAGAGTATCTATTTCAACCAGAATTTACATCTTTTACTGTTAGAAGCCAGTTATATTATTTCATCATCAAATTTCATCAATTCTAAAACTAAAAGCATTTTTCTTATAGTCCACATTCATTCATATACTTTATATAACCTTTTGGCATTCTACCTTGCATAGAATTTCCCCTAAAGACCTGTCCAGGATGACACAGATAGGTTGATGAAGTTGCTTTTACTATGCAGCACATCTTCAATATAACCTTTCATTACTTATAGAGATTTGAAAAGACAAATCTGCCTTTATTGAAATTTCCTTGATTTTGTGTGTACCAACCTCTGAATTTACTACATAGTAGCACAAGTATTTGCTTCTCTTTGTCTATGTAGCCCTGTGGGATTTTGTATTAAATAGTTCCAGTGGCCTCTATTATAATTAGATAGACTCACCAGGCATTTAGTATTGAACCTCATGACATGGAAGAAGTATTGTATAAAACTGTATTATGCTCACCTATGTGATAGCACCTTGAGGAGAATGACACACATAAGCATCATAAACAAATCGAAACTAGATAACTTTGCAGACATAGTCTTGGGGCATAAGGTCATCTTAACTCTGGGGTATAAGGAAGCTATAAAATCACAAATCATAGAGTATAAAAATCTTTTAATTTAGCCTGTTGAAGATAGGCTGTAGGTTGTGCATAGACAAGGGAATATAAGGTTATATGAGCCACATGAAAAGTGGAAGTGAACAGGAAGCTTCGGTCTTGCTTAGTTTCTGTTCCATAGAAATTGCATGAGCCAATAATAAGTGCATTTGGATGCTGCAAAAGCTCCCTGGAAGAAAATATTTTGTGAGGATTTTTCAGAACTCTGATACATTCCCCAGAATTTGCCAGTCATGTTATTGATTCATTATTTTCACTTCATTTGAACCATTATTCATATATGACTTTGGTTTGTAGTTGAGTTCTACTTAGAATAGAATCAGCAAAACGTTTCTACTTGAACTTCATTTTTCTTTGGATGTTCTCAATAGTACAAACAGAACCTGACGTGTTTTTGTCATAGGCAAGTACATGCTTATATGTATTTAAATCTGATTTACTCATCATTGAAACTTTGAATCAGGGTAGAGCATGCTGGCTGTAGATGTAAACTTATAAGTAAGCCTATATTTTCTTATGGTTATTATTGTTTTGGCAAATTAATATTCTTAAGCTAATACTGAAAAAATTATATTCTTGGGAGGAATGAGCTCAAGAACACAAAAGAGAAAAGTTCTAACCCTGTCTATGACAGCAGTATTGAACAACAAAAAATCTCATCCTACGTTAGATTTTAGTTCTAGGTTTTCTCCATATGTGACATTGGGCAGTTCACTTAACCCCAGACTCAGATATTATTTAAAGAGCATTTGAGCTCCAAAATCCCATTAACTCCTAGGAAGTCAGAAAGGTAGCAACCTTTTACAAACAGTGTCAGATTTCTAACCTTTGATCTTCTTGTATTTTCAAGGGATAGCTGAGGTCACTTTGTGCTGACTCTGATGAGCAAGGATGAGAGAGGAAGTACAGGGATGATAAAAGGTAAATAGCGAGTTCCAAACTGCCAAATGGAAAGTGTTATTGATAAATTCAGCCACATTTATTGAACATTTCAAGTTCAGGGCACAGTTTCAGGTATTGAAGAATGTGCAAAGAGGATTAAGACATAGTTTCTGCCTTAAAATGCTTACAAGGTAGAGGAAAAATAAATGTTATAAAGAAATAAAATAAGCCAAGGCAAGACAGGCAAGAATAATTATTGCTGGAAGGGAGAGTCAGGCTAAGTGTTATTAAAGTTTACATGGACTGGCCATGTCTAGTTTGGAGAGGGCGGGCCCAGAACAACTTTTATTAAAAGATGTCATTGAAGTAGATCTTAAAGGATGGAGAGGGGTTTGATGAAAATGGAGGGATGGCAGTTCTTGTTACAGAAAAGAGGCAGAAGCTATGGTTTGGAGATGGGATAAAATTGAATAATTCCATTTTGTTGAACACTGGGCAGTTGTGTTGAAAGAGTAGGCAATGGGCTCATGACTTTATCAGAAACAAAATTATGAAAGTGCACGTTGGTTATATGACTGGGCATTCTGGCTTATCAGCATGCTGGCCTTCTGAGAAACCTGTTTTTATCTTTAACTCAATACAATGCATTTTAAGGATATAACTGCCATTCCTATATTACATCTTTTGTACTGACCCAGTGTAGTTACACATCCTTTATCTGTGTAATGCAGTGCTTTCTAACAGCATTAGAAAAATAGATAACATCTTCATTATTCAACAGCATCAAGCATCACCCAACGTTCGTTTTGGCAGGAACATTAAAAAATCTTCAAGGTGTCTGTGTGGAGAAAACTACTCTGTATTTTATTGTATCCTCTTGAAAATGAAAATGGCCTGGTTCTTGAAGGGACCATTTCCAAACCTGGCTAAAGAATGTAGTACCTCTTTTATGTTTATCATTTGGTGCTGTCACCTTCACATTGCTTTTGGGCTTAACTGTTCCTTAAATATTGTCTTGTCTTCCTTGGAGCACTTAATTTTTTTCTTTTTCTTTCTTCTTCTCTCTTCTTGTTTCTTCTTTCTTTTTCTTCCGTGTCTTCTTTTTTAAGCAATACTGAATTCTATGCTGTCATCTTGTGTTATCAAAGACCATGCGCAGGCATGTAAGGATTAAGCTGCTTTTGTGCAATTTGTCTTGTCTTTGTCAGTTGCAGGTACAACTCTCATGAATTATTTAAACAATTACTGTCCCAGAGTGAGCCCAGGAGTACTTCAAGTATTCATAAAGAAGTCTCTTAAAGCTTTCTTTAAGGAATCATACTCTCAGTGATAGCGAGTAAGGTGAGGTGGCAGCAGCAGTTGTAGGACTGAAATAAACAATGGGTCAAAGTCCTGAACTGTTATTTGGGCACTTCTGAAACCTGTGTCTGTTGGTATCCAACTTTAAATCACCTTTTATATGTGGAAGAGGCTGAGAAGAAGGGAGCAAAGCAAAAAGTAAGAAAAACATAGCAAAGGAACCATTTTCCAGGTGCTTAGGTTCCAGGAGCTATATTCTGAAAGCTCTCATGTTGTGATTATTATTTCCATTTTTCAGATGAGGAAATTGAAGTACCAAGAGATTAAGTTACTGATTCAGAATCACATAGTAAGTGGTGAAAGTGAAATAGGCAAGAGTTTTTTTTTCTAAGGACAGAGGATTCAACTTGGTCAGTACAGCTAGGGATAGCAAACGTGGGGGGCGTGTGTTCTCTGAGTGGTGGGTGCTGTAGGATCCTGCCTAGTTCTCTTTGTGGGTCTAAGGCACTCATTCCCTCTACTTCTGGGAGTATTGGCAGCTCACTCTTTCTGATTCCTTTGCCATTGCCCTCCCCATAAGAAGACCACTTCATCTCAGGTCATAACTTACCCTGGGGAAACTAGAATCTAGACTTGTCTACTGTTGGCTTGAGGCCGGACATCTCTAAAAGGCCATCTCATCTCCAGATCCCTATACAGGATCTTGGGGTCAGCATCCCAGCCATATTTTTCTGTCTCACATATGTTGAAGTTCACCCTAATAATCTTCTGTACATACATCTCAAGATCAGAGTCTGTTCTTGAACTCAGAGATCAGTGTGGTGGAAGGAGATTGGGTTTTGGAACCTGTAGCTTTGGATTTTCCTCTTGGCTTCAATACTTCCTTCCCAGATATAAAATCTTGGGTGTGCTATATTATCTTTCTGAGCCTCAGTTTTATCATCTGTTTAATGGAAATGATATTCCAGGGTGATTGTTAGGACTAAGCTAGATAAATGTATAAAATATATAAAATGTATATTTTGCATGATGCTTAGCCCATGGGTGGTCCCCATTAAACACAGTTTGGGGACTAATGAGTGGCTGATCCTGCAGTCTTGACAGGATTGGCTAGGAAAGAGAGAAGCCAGGAGGTTCTTTGGTGAAGATCAGTTGGACTCATGCTAGAAGGCCTGTGGCTTAAACAGTGCTCATCATCCTCTTTAGTGTGAGAACCATTGTCATGACTGGCAGTCTCAGAAGCTTTGCTTAGTGGTCTGGCTTCTGGGGAGTTTTCTAAGCTTGATTTGTGCTGACGTTCCCATCAACTTATATATATTATATATATTTTAGTAGAGAAATTTTCTATTTTTATTTTCCTGTATAAATGCATATATGAGTATGGTGTAGGGAGACGGGGGAAAGGAGGAGGGAGGGAGAGAGAGAGACAGATTGAGAAAGAGACTCTGATTAAGTTCATAGCTTTCAAACTCTTTGACCATGACCCTTAGAAGTATATTTTACCTCACTACTTGGTACACACATGCACACACAATCAAAATACCAGTTTCTGGAGCTAATGTGTGCTTTTAATATGTGCAGTGCACTGTGATCTCTACTGCCTACTCCATACCATTCCATTCCCCTTCTGAGGAGAGACCAATATGAATGTTTCTGAAGGCCCATTTTCTTTTTTCTTAGCTTTGTTGACACCTTGGGTCTGTAGGTCTGAGTTACTCAGTGCAAGAACAGGGCTGAGCGCTGGTTACCCTTATTACTTTCTGAAGGAGGAAGGCCCTGCAGTTACAGTTTGCCTCAGTATGTGGATCCCTTTCTATTGATTTGCTTGCTATGTGCATCCTGTCTAGTCAGCTCAGTAGGTTGAGAGTTTGGTGATCTTATGCACACTGCTCTTTAGCTACTCACTGGTTTTCTTCCTACAAATCCTATTTTGCATTTACTTTACATGGTGCCAGAAATGTCTGTTGGTGCCCACACATCCTCGACCCCCCCAGAAAACTGAGAGACCATCCAAACTAGTGGGACAGGATGTTTTGAAAAGCTCAGCAGATATCTCTGGCTTGTGCCTCCCCATACCCAGTGATTAGAAGCCTTGTTGTAGAGCAATAAAAAACTACTCAAAGAAAAAAGGAGCCTTCTGACATTCTGCAGCTGGGTTGTGCTGGCCAGAGAATGTATAGTGCAGAATGGGGAAAACTCTGGGGTCATATGTGTGTGTATGGGGAGTCAAGGTTCATAAGCAAAACTGGATTTTGAAAAAGTTCTCCATTTCCTTTTGCCACTTTAAGTAACCTTCCTTAAGGAAGTTACTGTGGAAATGTGTCTCAACCCTGGCAATACTGACATCTGGGGCAGATAATTCTTTGTTGTGGGGGCCTGTCCTATACATTATAGAATGTCCAATGGCATCCCTGGCTTCAATCCACCAGATGGTAGTAGCAACCCCACCCCGCTGCCCCCGTATTGTGACAATAAAGTCTCCAGACATTGCCAGATGTTCCCCTAGGGGCAAAATGGTCCTCATTTTACAACTACTGCTTTAGTTGAACCCTAAACATCATCAGTGCTTTCTTGTTTACACATCATGTTATTTTTTTGTAAAAGGGTTAAAACATTTCTACTTTGAACACATAATGCCAAACATTTAATACTGTTCCTACTTATTGACATACAGAGACATCACATATTCATATATGTGTGTTTGGCATACTTTCACAGTTGCTTTTAAAAATGCTGTGGGCTACCATTAAGTGTAGTAATGAATGAACATAACTATTTTTCCCCCTTTGTTTGATTGATAGGGTCACAAGGGAGAATACTGTTAGAAAGACTTACTAGGTAATGAAAAATGGAGGTTCTACTGTATATTGATTAAAGAGCAGGGCTTCACCAGTAAGTCCTATGATTAAGCCTGCAACTGATTAATAAATAAATGTCAATAAAGTATATTAAGTGTTAGCTGTTTCTAAGGCAAATGTTAATAATAGAGTCCACAGTGAGACCTTTTTAGAAATGAAATACGGAAAAGTTCATGTGGTATCATTTAAGACACACTGAATTTAGTTTCAGCTTGTCCTATTCTTGGCTAGGTTTCTCTTTGCTCCTCCCAAACACCATTAATGTGTGCTAGGAAATGCAAAATTCTTTAACCTAAGCAAAACGTAAGGAGGGAAATGGTAACAGCTGGGAAAATAATAATAATCATACCACATGTTCTGAATCTTTGGATTCTCTGGTCTTTTGAATACATTGTACTATGGTGCTTTTCCCCTAGCAGAGCGATTGTGAGCTGACTGGGCGGGGGTGGTTGCTGGCCTTAGGAGAAGCACAGAATCGCTTGGAGAGAACTGAACATTTTTTTGTATCCAAGAAACAAACAGTAGTTAGCCTCTCAGCATTTAATAGCTGCAGCAAGGTGAAGATCACCAGAGAAAGCTGAGAAAATATTGTAGGACTTGCCTGTGAAACCTCAATTACCAAGGCTGTTTGGCTTACAAAAAAGGGAACTAATAGTTTTTGAGTAGTGCTATTTTTCTTTCATTGTTCCTTCATCCCTGTTTTTTATTTGTATTCATCTTCTGTTGCCCCTTTGCTCTGTTAAACATATACAAACGGGTGTACACACATACACCAGCACACATACATAGACATGTGCCCACAGTGACATTTCTGCTGGACCTGCATTTCCTTTCCTAAAAGCTATGGAAATAGAATAGAGACTCAGCTTTTGCATATGTTCTCTCTGCTTGGGATGAACTCTACCTTATCAAATATCTCTTTGTCTATATTTTGCTTACTTTTGGTATCTCTCTTAGAAAAGAGAACAGGAATTTGAAAATATATTTTATTTATTTTTAAAAGATTTATTAGAGAGAGAGAGAGAGAGAGAGAGATTTACCATGAGCAAGCAGGGTTGGGAGGAACAGAGGGGGAGAGAGAGAATCTCAAGTAGACTAGTATTGAGTGTAGAGTCCAACGTGGGGCTCAATTTCATGGCCCTGAGATCATGACCTGAGCTGAAACCAAGAGTTGGTAACTGAACTGACTGCATCACCCAGGTGTCCCTGAAAATATATTATTAAAAAAGTTTTGAAAAATAAGACTTTTTATAGGATTTACTTTTTTCCTCCATTAGGATAGTAGAACATACTTAGAAAAATTTGAATTTAAATAGAAGAGATTGCAAAGGAGAAAGGGGAAAATGGGAAAGGGGTGGTAGCGACAGAGACAGACAGAGACAGAGAGTGGGAAAGAAAGACCTCTGTGTATTCCTAATACCCAAAGGTGGCCATCAGTGGGCTGATGATCAGCATTGTAACATCTAATGTTTTGTGGTTGATAGCTTGTAAGCTCCATGAATAAGGAAGAAGGCTGGCCTGCTTTTATCTTTGTTTCTTTTGTATTCCTAGCAGAGGCTAGCACAAAGTAAGACCTCTATAAATATTTGTTAAGTGTTAATTATTTTTGTTTATTCTTATGTTGCTCCTAATGAAGAGAACCAGCTAGCAAAAAGTGAAAACATGTGAATGCTACAAGCAATCATTTTGGCTAAGCCCCTCATTTTCTGGACTAAGAACATCAGGCTCAGAATGCTGTAGGAACTAGCCCAAGGTCTAACAGTAGCAGAGCCAGGAGATAACCCAGTCCTAAGCTTTCATAACCAGCCTTTTGATTGAGGTTACTCAGAAAAATCCAACAGTACTTGCTTATTTAAAATAAGTCTTGGGGTGCCTGGGTAGCTCAGTCAGTTAAGGAACTGACTTTGGCTCAGGTCATGATTCCAGGGTCCTGGGATCGAGCCGCATTGGGCTCCTTGCTTAGCAAGGAGCCTGCTTCTCCCTCTTCCTCTGCTGCTGCCACTGCTTGTGCTCTCTCTTTAAAGCAGTCTTTTTAGTTTAAACTTTCAGGTGAATTTGAACATTTATCTTTGATTTTCTCTTTATCACTGATTTTAGCCCCAACATCTTATTCACTCTTGGGAACTTAAAAAAGTTTTTAGAGTCCAGGCCCCTACCCAGATTTAGAATGTGCAGGACTCAGGCATTGATAGTGTAAAATAATTTTCACAGGTGATCCTGATACTCAGTGACATCAATCACAGGTGATCCTGTGATATGCAATGATGTTGGGAATAATTGTTTTGGATCATATACTTATTCTTGAGAGTATTTC
The DNA here is from genome assembly GCF_905146905.1 of Nyctereutes procyonoides. Classification (NCBI taxonomy): domain Eukaryota; kingdom Metazoa; phylum Chordata; class Mammalia; order Carnivora; family Canidae; genus Nyctereutes; species Nyctereutes procyonoides. The sequence continues at coordinate 5,771,023 of NW_026575021.1, read as the reverse complement.
TAGAGTCCATTTCCAATGGAGCTGAATTTGAGACTCTTATTCTCTGTGAAAATGTCATACCATTATAAAGATTCCTATGATTTTCCACCAGGCTGATAAACTATTAGTCTTAGGAGTTTTGTTTTATAAATGGGGACTTATTTTGTTTTTTGTTTTTTTTTTTTGATGTTACCAAGTGTTGTCTTGCAGCATCTATTCATCTTCCCCTTCTGCTTCAGTGTATGCCTGCTCAGCAAAAGACCACAGTTCCCAGCCTTCTTTGCTGCTGTCTTTGGCCATGTAACTTGGTTTTGGTCACTGGGATGTGAGAGGAAGTAATATGTATAAATTTGGATCATGACTTTAAAAGGAAAGAACTTTGTCTTTCCCATCATTCTTCCCTTCCTGCTGGAAAGCCACCACACCGACTCTGGTCCAGACTGTTATGTGACAGAAATAAACTCCTGTCTTGTTCAAGCCCCCGTATTTTCATCCTTGTTACAGAAGCTCAACCAGTGCAACAAAGCTGATCAAATGTAAACTATACCGTTGGATTTCCTGAATCTTATTTCCTTTGTTTATAATCAAAGAACTGGGATCAAGTCTCATATATCCTTTCCAGTTCTGAAAGTTTAGCAATGCTAGCTACATTTATTTATTCAATAGCTCTATGTTGATCAGTGTAAGCCTGTCTGCTCTCTAAAATAGAAAAAGAGATAGACAATTTTATTCTGAGACAAGTGGGTTTGCGAAGTAGTGAATTGTAGAAGGACATAGTGGCAGAGACTGACACTTGCTCATGAAAATTCAGTCTCTTCTTCCAAAGCACAGTTTTCCCTGGAGTTAGGTGTGGTCACCTGACTGAGTTCTTGCTTCATTCTTTTAGATCACTTATCTTTAAATCTCCTCACCTGGAATATTACTCAGCCATTAGAAAGGATGAATACCCGCTATTTGCTTCGACATAGATGGAACTGAAGGGTATTATGCTGAGTGAAGTTAGTCAGTTGGAGAAGGACAATCATCATACATGGAATATAAGAAATAGTGAAAGGGATTATAAAGGAAAGGAGGGAAAATGAGTGGGAAAAATTAGAGAGGGAGACAAAACATGAGAGACTCCTAACTCTGGGAAACGAACAAAGGGTAGTGGATGGGGAGGTGGGCAGGGAGATGGGGTGACTGGGTGACGGGCACTGAGGGGGGCACTTAATGGGATGAGCACTGGGTGTTATACTATATGCTAGCAAATAGAATTTCAATCAAAAAAAAAAAAAAAAAAAGAAGGGCAGCCCGGGTGGCTCAGTGGTTTAGCGCCACCTTCGGCCCAGGGGTGATCCTGGGGTCCTGGGATCGAGTCCCACGTCAGGCTCCCTGCATGGAGCCTGCTTCTCCCTCTGCCTGTGTCTCTGCCTCTCTCTCTCTGTGTCTCTTATGAATGAATAAATAAAAATATTTTTTTAAAGGAAATCATCTCCTTCCCTGCCTTCACATTGTTTGCCATTCTAACCTCTCTTCCTGTCTTTTACTTCTCTATTCAGACTAACTTCTCTTGGAGTCTACCAAAATTTGTGTTCTCAAACTCTACTTCATGCTTCCTCTGAATTGAGAAACTGTTTTTCACCTGCCTCCTTTCACCCTATCACAATATTTCAACCATGTCTAACGTTCATCTTGCGGTTATATTTGGAGAGAAACTGTTCATTCAGAAAAGTAAGATTGTCCCAATGTGCTTGCTTTCTGCTTCAAATTAATTTTTTTATTGTTCCTTCTTGCAGTATTGTTTTTATATACTTATTTCCAGTCTTCTTTGGGCGACGTGCCACATTTCTGTCTTTGGGAAAAGTATGCCTGAAAGAGCATAGAAATATCTTTTATAACGTTTCATTTCCTCTGACAGCATAATGCCAGCTGCAGTCTTCATTTCTCTGTTCTTTGATTGTCCTGAAAGTAGGAGCATTCATACAACTAACTTGGGTGTCTTCTTCCATTGTCAGGTGCTGATTGTAGCATGTGTTTGTGGGACTGAAACTAAAACTTGTAACAAATTAGTAAGTGCTTATTAATGGGCAAGTGCAAAACTTAAAGCATGGGCATCATTTCTAGAAGCTTACTTCTTTGCAAAATAAAAGAGTGACAGTACAAGGAGGACTCATGTTAATGCCTGAAGTATAGTTTTAAATGTCAAATGCTCATAAAGATGGTGCTTAAAGCATAATTTACTTGAATACAGTTTAATTTAATCAGGGTCTGGATTTATTTTGACTTGCTGCTAACTGAATAAATCTCAGTTCTTTTTTTAAAGGATTTATTTATTTCAGAGAGAGAGTACACATGCATGAATGGGGGAGAGAGAGAGAGAGAGAGAGAGAGAGAGAGAGAGAGAGAGAGAGAGAGAGAGAGAGAGATTGGAAGCAGACTCCCTGCTGAGCCCATAGCTCGACATGGGGCTCAATCCCAGGACCCTGAGATCATGACCTGATCCAAAACCAAGAGTCAAATGCTTGACTGACTGAACCAGATGCCCCAAAAGAAACCTCAGTTCTTTAATGGGATCCACCTCAATATAGTTACCAATTAGGCTTCATTTAAACTTCACTGTATTCCCTACATGTCTCTCTATTCACCTTTGCCTGAATATAGCATGTGCATTAGTTAGGGTAGTTCTGCCTCCTGTAACAGGTAGTTCCCAAATGCATAATGGGTTTAAACACAAAAGAAGTTTATATATTTCTCACTCACTGAACAGTCCAAGAGGGTTGGGCAGGAGGGTTCACATCTGCTGGGCCACCTGGGCTTCCCCCCTAGAGGTTTTCTTGGTCTCATTCCCTTGATACTGTCTTTTTGTAGAGCAGACCTTTTTTAGTTTTAATGAAGTCTAACTTAACCCATTATTTCGTGGATTGGGCCTTAGGTGTCATCTAAAAAGGCCTCTCCTTACCCAAGGTCATCTTTTTCCTATGTTATCTTCTAGGAGTTTTATAGTTTTGTGTTTTACATTTAGGTCTCTGATCAATTTTGAATTAACTTTTGTGAAGGATGCAAGGTCTGTGTCTAGATTCATTTTTTTTTTGCCTATGGATGTCTGGGTGTTCTAGCACTATTTGTTGAAGATACTGCCTTTGCTCCATTGAATTGTCTTTTCTCCCTTGTCAAAGATCAGTTGACTATTTTTATGGGGTTCTGTTTCTGGGCTCTTTTGTAACATTGATCTATTTGTTCTTTTGCAATACCACTCTGTCTTAATTATTGTAGCTTTATAGTAAGTTTTGAAGTTAGGTAGTGTCAGTCCTCCAACTTCGTTCTTCACCTTCAATATTGTGTTAGTTATTCTAACTTCTAACTCTAACTATTCAATCTTTTGACTTTCCATATAAACTTTAGAATCAGTTTGTCAATACCTATAAAATAACTTTCTGGGATTTTGATTGGTAGTTAGCTCTTCATACACTGGACTCACTCATTCTACTGTAAGCTCTAGCAAATCACTATGGTATGGTAGGAGAGAGCAGGGACTTGGAGTCAGACAGGCCTGGATTTAAATTAGCTTTGCTATTTTTAGCTGTGAGATATTGATCAAATTATTTTCCTCCCATTTCCTCATCTTAAAAACAGTGGTAATACTGCATAGTGTTGTGAGGGTAACTTGAGATAAAATATTTGAAATTTTCTATCAGGACCTTGTGTATAATAGATGCTCAATAATATTAATGTTGTTGCCTTTTATTTCCTGCAGAATGATTTGCCATTAGTCAAAAAAAAAAGTAACTGAATTGAACTGTAAGTCTTCCAGCATTATAGTAGTAGAAGTTCGAATTAAGAGTTTGAACTCCTGGTATATACAGGCAGCATGGGCAGCAGAGACCAGGACAGAAGGAAACCATTTGGAATAGTATCAGTATTTTGACTGTGGAGGTGTTCCTTCTGCTCTAGAGGACTCATTGCCTGCTTACAAATTGTGTTAACTCTAGCCAAGCTTGCTTTTGCCTCAGACAACCCCTGAGAATTGTGTCACACCAAGCAATGGCTGCTTTGTCACACATAAAGCCAGAGGTAGTAGGTAGGGCTGAAGCCAGAGCTGCACCTCCCACTGCTGACCCGCTTAAGCCTCCCCCAGGGGTGCTGGGGTATTGGTGTGAGAAGAGAGGCTAAAGGAGAAATTAGATATCAAAAGAATGGCCTGAAATATGTTATAGATGATTCTATTCAGTATAGATTTATTCTGATATCAACAGCTTTTTAACCACTTGAGGAGTAAGATTTTAGCCTTGGCCATTTGCTTGGGTGAAATGGAGAAAAGGAGACCAAGGGATGTAGACTTTTCAATGTTATTGTTCTTTCATCTTCATTCTCCCTCAGTGGAATATTATCACTGAGGCTCCAGCATGGGCTGGGGGGCTGTGTGGCATAATGATTAAGAATAGGGCCTTAGAGCCAGAGCATCCTCAAAATTTATTTGTTGTGTAACCTCAAGTCACCAAATCTTTATGTGCCTCAGTTTCCTTGTGTGTAAGTTGGGTCTAATTACCTTGGATGGTTGTTTTTGGATGGCATGAGTTAATATATGTGTTAACTTATATATACATAAAAGCCTTAAACTAGTGCCAATGGTAACTGTGATGTGTTTGTTAAATAAATAATCATATATGTGTAGAACTGAAAAATTACTGCCTTTCTTCCTTGTGCTCCACAGTAGTATTTATTATACTCGCTGAAAATGAACAGCCTCCAAACTTCTTAGCATTTACTACAGTTGGGTTCAGATCCATGTGGTAGGTTAAATATGCTTATGTATGTATAAACTAAAGCTACATTTTCAAGGAGGGTATTGTGGAGTTGTTGAGAGAGAGTTTACCACAAAGAAAGCCTGAGTCTTGTATGACTAGGAGGACAGATTTCTGAGGCTTGGAGAGGGGTAGATTGCAAGTACAGGATGGTGGCTGTTAATGAAAAGTATCTTGCCCGACTATTGTGGCAGTGTTTTCTTGCCCCTGGGAAAAACAAACTGTGTCTGTAAACTGAGAGACACATCCTGATATTGCATAACACAGAGGAAGGGAGATTTTTTCCATACCACAGAGGACTGTAGAACACTTACAAGACATTGAGGCCTGAGGGACTGTTTTTGGGGGTGACCGGTAGAGATATGTATCAGAGCAGGGGGTAGAGGAAGAAGATTGTGCTAAGTAGTTGAGGCCCTCTGGGCCAGGTTAGCTGCTGGGGACAGCCAGGATGAATTCTTGTTACAGGTTGGGTGTTCTAGAAGCAGATGCTGAGATAGAGTTTGGTATGCAGGATATTTATTAGGAATCTGCATCCGTGGTGGGAAGGGGCAAGAAGCATAATCAGGCAAATAGAGAAGTTAAACTGTGATGTAAGCCAGATAGGCTTAGTAAATTCCATTGGGAATTCCAAGTTGCATGTGGTACTTCAGAGTTGTCTCTAGTGGACTGAGATGGTTGGACCTTTCCATCTTTCCTCCATCAGCCACTGGGTGTGGGCTGCCCTGGGCAGGGTATGCCCTTGGATGATGTGGCTTTTTGCTTGAGTCAGACTCTGAAGGAGCTGACTGTTGGGACAAGTCCTCTCCTGAAGGAGGATCTGGGTGGTGGATCTCCCTGTCTACCGTCTACCATAGTTCATAGAGACAGAGAAGCGGATTCTCAAAGATCCTGGAGGCAGGGTGGGAGCTCTGCAAAGGACTGGTGTTCCCATATTAATAAGTAGTGCTTTGGAGCTGATGAAATGGGTGCAATTAATATTAATGTGAACTTGTTCATACTCTTAACTTGGTGAGATCTGGCATTCAAATTACATATGTTGATTGTGTACTTTTTAATAAAAATAACAGTAACAATAAAAAAATGATCTAAAATTTCACTGTCCCCTCTAGTTACCTGTTCCCTTTTGGGCTTTATTAGATATGTCTGTAACTTTTATAGAGTCCAGTTTATTTTGTTTTTATGCAGATTCATGGACTTAGATCTGAACATCTAAATACTATGTAGGAAAAGTGGTCTGAGTGTTACGTAATGAAAGGGGTGTAACATGAACAACGTGGTGAAGAGATGTGACATATATCACTGCTCAGGCTAGGCATTAAGTAAAGAATCAACCAGAAGAAATAAATACTCTTATAGCTCTAAGAGCTCCACCCTTCCTTTTAGAGAAATTAATCCTTATGATTAAATGGTGATGTTGATATCAAGAACACTATCTTAATATCTTATAGCAGCCTGTTCTTCTGAGTCATCAGTACAATTTTCATGAGTGTGTTAGTTTTTCCATGGTAGCCTCATAACAGGCAGCTGCATTTTGGGTTGATTATTTGCATTTTATTTATTTATTTTATTTATTTATTTTTAATTTTTTTTTTATTTATGATAGTCACAGAGAGAGAGAGAGAGAGAGAGAGAGAGAGAGAGGCAGAGACACAGGCAGAGGGAGAAGCAGGCTCCATGCACTGAGAGCCCGACGTGGGATTCGATCCCGGGTCTCCAGGATCGCGCCCTGGGCCAAAGGCAGGTGCTAAACCACTGCGCCACCCAGGGATCCCGATTATTTGCATTTTAAAAAATAGGCTACTCACATTGCATTAAATTTTTATAGCTACTGTGTTCATTGATCAGATCACTCTATTAGCAGTTACTATTCTAGTTGTATATTTTAATTACACATGAACAATCAGCCTTTCGTAGTCCTTGAGTAATTTGCTGAGTTTAATTTGTCCTTTTGTCTAATTCCAACTTAAATTATTTCATTAGTGTTGGCAGTCCTGTATTACACACCCTTTCTGGTCTTTTAAATCAATTTCTTAGGGCTTTAATTATGTGGAACAGTCAATAAAAGTTGATGCTAACAAAAGAACTATTGAGGCAAATGATCACGAAGAACATATGCCCATGAGATACATTTTATTAATGAACATTCTTATCATTTATGCCAAAACATTAACTAATTAATTCATACCATACTCCACAGGAATGGTCAGCAACGTTGTTTTTCATTTAGTTAATGACACAGTATGGAACAGAGAAATTATACAAAGTATTGAAAGCTGCACAGCAAGCTAGAGGAAAGTTATTAGATATTTCCAGATCATGAGAGCATTAAAATAGATGATTTATTTGAAGGTAATCATAACATGTTAGACTCTGATCAAAACATTGACCCTCTGATAACTATTTTATTTTCATACTCCAAATAGTATAGAAGAAAAGGACCTAAACATCTAGTTCTGAGGTGTTAAATTGCTTGACTGTGGGCTACATTTGAGTTATAGCCCTGTCTCCTGGGGTCTACACAATTTTATTATTTTTTAATTTGGGTTTGAATGCCTTTAAAGGGGACATGAATTCTTCAGCCCCCTACTTCTGCTTCATAGTCTTGTATTTGGCCTGCCTTCCCCATATTTAAGTTACCTTCTTGATTATTTGAGGCACTTGAGTTTGTTATACCTGACTATAGTTCAGTGTCCTTACTTTCAGCCAGAAAACTAGGACCTAGAGGGCTGAAGTTTGAAGGCATGCATAAAATTACTAGTGGAGCTCAGCCTAGAACCCTTGTTTCATCGATCTACTCCAAGATTTTTTCCATTACACTGAGCAGCCTCTATAAATTTCCTTCAGAGAACTAAAGCAAGACAAGTATTTCATTACATCTTTTTGGATTATGGAAATAAGACCTTAAAGCTACAATACAGATCCATGCAGTACATCATAAGTTTCCTAATGCTTAAAAAGTATGTTAGTTTGGTGTGGCTAGAGAATGTTAGCTGTGAGTCAAAAGATGCAGTTCCAGTCTCAGCTGTGTCACTAACCAGAGGCTATTTGACTCCACAGGCTTCAGTTTCCTCAGGGTATTGTACCAGATGAACTCTAAGTTCCCTTCCAGCGCTCGGATTCTATGATTCTTTCATGAACTCCAATAAAAGAATACATAGGAGGCAAAGAGAGATAAGCCATTTGATTAAAATGCCACTGTCCCAGGCAATCAGTTGTCTTCTGGAAGTATTTTGAAACTGAGCATTAATGTCCTCACTCACCTTTTCAGATAGGGAGGAAATTCAGAACTATATAGTTTAGGAAGGTGGTTGTTAGTAAATATGCATATTAACACAAGATCTCTGGAAGAAACTAAGTAGATAAATTAGAAGCCTTGAGACTCTCTGATCCTTTTGAAGAGGGTATTGCTCAGCCACTAACTGTCATGTCAGCTGGACCATGAGCTCCTTGAAACTGAGAGCTCTCTTTCATTCATCTTTGTTTTCTGTGTGCTCAGAACATTGTCTTGTACATAGTAGGTTCTCAATGAATACTGGACTAAATTTCCACATTCAGAGGAGGACATGGAGTCCTGGTGCTGGGAGGGATCTTAGAAACTGAATCCAGCATCTTGCCAAGGCAGGAATCTTCTCTACAGTTTCCTAGGAGGCTACTCACCAGGCTGCACTAGTTCACCCAAGTCATTCATTCCATGAATATTTAGGGTGTCTCCTATGTACAGGAACGATTCTAGGATACAGTAGTGAATCAAAAGGGATATAGTTCCTGTACCAGGAGGCCTGGTATTTCATCTCTAGAACTTGCAGGACTGCAGTGCACTGTGCATGACAGCTTTCCATTCCACCAGTGGCCAGCTCTCAGCTCTAGCAAACTTCCTCTGGGAAATGAAACCCCCTTTCTTAGGATACCAACATCAGTTCTCCCTGACTCTTGGTCCATGTGTCTTTTGCTTTAGAACCTCCAGTATTCCTGATTTGTCAGCATTTGTGCCCTCTGTCTGTCACACCCCCCACTTCCTGCCCTTGAGCTCCATGTCAGCCACCATGTATCATGTCTTGAACCACCGGTACACGGGAATGTACCTATGCCAATAGCCACATTCACCTTCAGAGCAACTGGGCTTATACTTGGTCCTGAGAGTCAGGGCAGGAGATAATATTTTAGTCTAGTCATGTTTTTCCTAGTTGGGCAGAAAAGGCAATAGTGACCAGTCATGTAAGCAAATACTGCCTTGTAGTTGGCCTGAATTTTTCTTGCTTGACAGAGGGAATCCATTCCTTTCTCCAGAGCCTCAGTACAGACTTGGTTGAAAATTATCTTTTTTTTTTTTTTTAGGATTTTATTTATTTGAGAGACAGAGTGAGCATGAGCGGGAAATGGGGCAGGGGGAGAAGCAGACTACCCACTGAGCAGGGAGCCAGATGTTAAGCTCTATTCCAGGACTAATTATGAACTAGTCAGAGGTAGGCACTTAACTCACTGAGCCACCCAGGCACCCTGAAGACTTATCTTTTTGGAGTCAGAATTAAGGAAAATCTGAGAGGGTTTGGGTGGGGAGCAATACTGCTGAAGGGCAGTGTGAGTCTAAACACAAAGTCATGAAATTTAACCTGTTTTAGGAATATGCCATTCAAAATCTTTGATCTCTGCCTGCATCCTTCACAATTGATTATCAAATCAAATTCAAAGCTTTAGCATGGAATTCTCAGCTCACCATGGCTTGCTTGCTCATAGCCTACCTTTCTAACTTCATCTCCTATTAGTTGCCCTTTTAGAGTCTTTTCTTTGAACAGAATCGCTCACTATTTACTGAATCATCCCTTCATTTTCTTCCTCCTACTCTTTGCCTAGGCTTTCCTTTCATTTCGGAATTTCCTACCTCTACCTAGAAAACCCTTCCCTCCCATCTCTGCATGCTCAAAGCCTACCCCATTTAAGGCCCAACTATGACACTGACTCCCCAATGAAACATTCTGTAGTTTATGATTGTTATCCCTCTCCCACGACTTCCTCCCCAGCTGGAAGTGTTCTCTCCCTATTTTGAGCTTCTATAGAGCCAATTTCTGCTGCTCTTTCAGAAAGTATGTGCTTTTAAATGGAATATAATTATCATAGCCATTAAATGGTAATAACACCAGGTTAAGCTCTTAGAAACAGGGTCCTTGTCTGATATCTTTGAGTTTTCTGTAGGCCAGGTTGAGTGTTTTTGCATTCAACAAATACTAAATAAATGGAATACATTACTCTCAGAAAATGCCAAACAGATATATAAATATCTAAACATAACTGTATATAAGATGAAGTCACTACATAGGCTAGTCTCAACATAGTCTTTTTAAGAAAAAGACTCCTGTCTGGAATTCCAAAAATACTTCAAAGGCAATTTAAGTCTTTAAAAAAGCAATCTCTCAAAAATATAGCAAATAAGCAAACTCAAAGCAAACATAAAACCAAACAAAAAGGATTTACATTCTCAATGTATAGCATAACTTCTTGAAATGATCTTTTACCATCTTCTTCTTTAAAATTGTCTCATAGGCTTTTGCTGTCCTTACCTGAGTACCGCCTCACTCTCTCACCTTCAGCTTTAGCTGTCTCTGCAGGCTCCCTGACTTCTTCTCTCTGCTCTTACCAACATAAATCCAACTAGTCTTTTTGGGCTTATCAGTTCTCCTCTGTCTTTACCCCTAACAAAGTCACAAAAGAAAGGGTTGATGGGGCTGGGTACATCCCAACTCCTGGCTGGATGTGAGTCGGGCGGTTTGTGTTTATGGAAGTTGTATGGAGCTTTTACCTTCACTCTCAAGACAGCCCCAATGGGCATTGTACTAAGAATTTATGAGACAGAGAATTGTCATCATTTCCTTACTGAGAAAGAGCATGTGAGAGCATACTCTGGGGTGAGTGCCTGACAGTGTCTTTCTGAGCTGGACCTTTGGACCAAACTACCACAAATCCAGGTAGGTGCAAACATGGTCACTTAGGTGAAAACTGGTCTTTTTTTTTTTTTTAACCAAAGACTATTCTTTTTTTTATTTTTATTTTTATAAATTAATTTTTATTGGTGTTCAATTTACCAACATACAGAATAACACCCAGTGCTCATCCCGTCAAGTGTCCCCCTCAGTTCCCGTCACCCATTCACCCCCACCCCCTGCCCTCCTCCCCCTCCACCACCCCTAGTTCATTTCCCAGAGTTAGAAGTCTTTATGTTCTGTCTCCCTTTCTGATATTTCTCACACATTTCTTCTCCCTTCCCTTATATTCCCTTTCACTATTATTCATATTCCCCAAATGAATGAGAACATACACTGTTTGTCCTTCTCCGGTTACTGTGGCCAAGTTCAAAAAGGGTGTTGCCTGAGTTCTCCTCTGGGATTTTGATGGAATCTTGTCTCACATTTAGATCTTTCATCTATTTTGAGTTTATCTTTGTGTATGGTGCAAGAGAGTGGTCCAGTTTCATTCTTCTGCATGTGGATGTCCAATTTTCCCAGCAGCATTTATTGAAGAGACTGTCTTTCATCAAGACAGTGTGGTACTGGCACAAAAACAGACATATAGATCAATGGAACAGAATAGAGAACCCAGAAGTGGACCCTGAACTTTATGGTCAACTAATATACGATAAAGGAGGAAAGACGATCCACTGAAAACTGGTCTTGCTGCTCATTGGCAGCCATCAGCTTCCGAGCTGCAAGTGGGAAAGTGTAGAGCCAGAGCCTCCTAAGCCATTTGTTACCGATGATGGCAGGCCTCCCTCTCCCCTTATATGAGGTGACAGTAAGCATTTTTCAGCTTGTGCTTTCAGAATGTAACCAGTGTAGTATATTTTATTCCATTGCTGCTTGACTTGCTTCATTTGCTTTTATGACAGTGCTTGGGTACGATTAAATGACAATTTAATGTGTATAATAACTCATTTAAAGTTTTAGCGAGGGCTTGAATGAAGGTGATGGGGTTTGAGCACATTTTAGAGCAAACTGTACAGTTTAAACCTAAGCCAGGGGCAACTTAGAAAGATTTCTTATCTTGGCAGAAAGCTGCTCCATTTTCTACATTCTTTTCCTTCTCCTCAGCTCTTTTTTTCTTTTCATGTTGTTCTACTTCTCAATTGTATAGGAGGCAATGCTGGGGAATCTGGGCTTAATCCCTCTCACTGTGAATTTTAATTCCCTTTGGGAATTCATTAGGTATCTGAAAAATAGCTTGAGTCAGTGAAACTCTTTTTAGCCGAGGTTTTATTAACCAAGGTAAGTTGGGGAAGTTAGGAGGTTTGAGACACAGACAAAGGCTCTAGACTCTTTCTGTTCCTGTTAGGGCATGAGGAAAATGTAACTTGTCATTTGTTTGCCTCATATGTGTCTTCTTTAGAAGAAGACACATCAGATGATGTTTGATGACTTACTTTGTCACCATTCAATGGACAGCTGATAGAGGAACAATGGGAATTGAGTTCCCTATCTTCTTCAGGAGATCCCAGGCTGAATGCAGGGGTTTGGCTGAGGGGAACAGGCACTATGACCCCAGATTGGATGGCTAACCCTGTATACTACTGTCTTAGGCTCACCATTATGGTTGTGGCCCAGGACAAGTGGAGGGCAAGAGAAATCCTGACCCAGCACCCTTTTATCTAGCTTTAAATGTTCCTTGCAAATGGAAGTGGGCTGAATGGTTTGAAGGGTAGGGCCAGAGCCTTTGGGTCTTAAACACTTAACAGTCTGTTGATGACCATGTGTCCACACCAGGTTTGACATCAATATGGTGACCTCTTGGGAGTAGGGGACCACCAGATTGCTTAAAGAGAGATGAAATGGCCCAGATCAGAAATGGAGCGGGTCTAAACTCCTGTGTTACCATGACTGGTTTCAAACTATTGAGTTGTGCAAAGAAATGTTTACAATCCACTCTTGAGGGAGGTATGAGCTGGTTTAGCACCACCACTGGAGAAGCTGTATAGGTTAATAAGGTTGGCCAAGAGTTGAGAAGTTGTTCATCTTGGTGTTGGGTACAGGCAACTTCATTATCCTATATGTTTGAAATTCTCCATAATAAAGCATTTTAAAATGAAAAAAAAAAACACGAAAAAACAAAAACAGAACTCCCATGCTGATGAGGTATTGGTTTGGGAATAAAAAATTTTTTTTCCTTTGTTTCATTGTGTTTCCCTTTCACATTTTGAAATGGCAATTCACAGAATTTATAGCAGTTTATACAGAACTACTAGCAGGTCTCCTTAGGTCCAGAGTTCAACTTGCTAGGAACCTGGGATACCTCCCACTTCAGAAGGGAGAACTGTTAGACTTCAGCACAGGTTGAAGCAAAACTACAGAAATATCAGAGCCATTGCTTTTGAACCCAGATGTTCTTAATCCTGATTCTAGAAATGCTGTATTGTCTGCTCTTAGGAGACATTTTTGGATTCCTTATCTTTTCTTAACTGCTTTGTACCAAAGAGAGTCAAGGCTGTGGCAGGCTGGCATGTATAGAAATGACCCAGTTTCTAGAAATGTAGCCCATCATGGTGGGTTTTTTTCTTTTTAGATTATTACATTGTGGGTTTCTGTGTGTGTGATAAGACACTTAACATAAAATCTACTTTCTTACAGATTTTTAAGTGTACAATGCAGTATTGTTTAGGCACTATGTTGTACAGTAGGTCTCTAGAACTTATTCATCTTGCATTCATCTTATTCACCTATAAACTGAAACTTCATACCTATTGAAGAGTAAGTCCCCATTTCCCTCTTCCGCTAGTTCCTGGAAATCACCATTCAAACTCTGTGTTTCTGTGAGTTTATAGATATCTCATATAAATGGAATCGTGAAGTATTTGTCTAGAAACTGACTTATTTAACTTAGCATAATGCCCTTCAGATCCATCCATATTATAGAATTTCCTTCTTTTTTTAAGGCCAAATAATACTTCATTGTATTTATATATCAAATTTTCATCATCTGTTGATGGACATTTAGGTTGTTTCCAAGACTTGGTTATTGTGAATATATGCTGCAGTGAACATGGGGTTGCAGATATGTTTTTGAGATACTGACTTTGTTTCCTTTAGATATGTACTCAGAAGTGGGATTGCTAGATCACATGGTAGTTCTATTTTTAATTTTTTGCAGAAGTTTTTTTTTCATAATGGCTGTATAATTTACATAATTTACATTCCCATCAATAGTGCACATGGGTTCCCCTTTCTCTACATTCTCCCCAGCACTTGCTACCTCTTGTCTTTTTTTAAAAAAAGATATTATTAATTTGAGAGAGAGAGGGAGAGAGAGAGCACACAAGCAGGACCACAAGGGCGAGGCAGAGGGAAAGAGAGAAGTAGAATGATCTGCTGATCCCAGGGGCCCTGGGATCATGACTTGAGCTGCAGGCAGATGCTTAACCGCCCTAGCCACCCAGGCACCCCTCTTGTCTTTTTGATACAAGACATCCTAATAGTCATAATAGGTGATATCTCATTGTGGTTTTGATTTGCATTTCCCTGGTGGTTAGTGATGTTGAACACCTTTTCAGGGATCTTTGCCAATTTGGATGTTTTCTTTGGGAGAAATGTTTATTCAGGTCCTTTGCCCATTTTATAATTGGTTTGCTATTGAATTGCATAAATTCCTTACATATTTTAGATATTAATCTCTTATGTTTTCTTTCATAACTGTCTTTTGGCTCTGTACCAATTAATATTTCCATTTAATGATCTGAGCTTTACTAAAGTCTGTACTTTGCTGCCAATCAGAAGGTTCTTGTAAAAGATGAAGTCAGGTTTCAGTGGCTCATTTCCTTCCTCTTCAAGGAGGTGCCTGAACAGGAGTGCCTTGGCACAGCTGACCTTAAAGAGTGCTGTTGGGATAGCTCCTCAGAGAATCATGAGTGAGCAAAGATAGTGAGGAAGATTCTCCTTTTTGGAAACCATTCAGATCCAGCTAGAAATGGATATCTTAATTACACATGCTTTTTTATTTGTTTATTTTGTTTTTTTTTCCCACACAAAGAGACAGTTAATTTCTACAAAGCACAACAACCATATTTTGGAATGTCAAGTTTTAAAATCATTTTGTTTGTATCTCAATGGCCATTTTCAAAATAGGGTCAAGGAGGGTGGTTTGGTTTGAACGTTCTGAGAATAGCAGGGTAGCCAGAACATCAGTGGGGATGCCACTTCATAGGGCAATCAGAAGGAGAGCTGAAATCACAACCTCTCATTTATCCACTGGTAATAATGCCAAGTGAATTACAGGGTGTTTTTCTGGCAGGCGCATTTGTTTCTATAGAGCAGGACTAGGTTTGAAAATGCAATTTGTGTTAGCAGCCCCATTTCCCCCTGACTGAGGAATAAAGGACCTGAATACCACATTTATGCTCATTGGCTAGTTGTGTTTGTGTGCGTGCATGGGTACACACACACACACACACACACACACACATACACACGCACCCACACATGATGTGGGAGCAGTGGACAGTGGGAGAGAACTATGCCAGAGGAATGTGTGAAATAGGTAGAAACATCCATATACTTACCTGGCTTTTGTTCCTGTCTTTTTCTTGGTGCCAAAATCGAAACAGTAGGTGCTAAGAAAGAGAAATGGGCACATAGTGGGAAAATGAAGAAGAAGATGGAGGATGGCAAGGGGGAGCATCTGCTCTGTCTTTATCATCAGTGTCTAATATTTGACTCTGAGACTGAATTTCAGTTTTTTTTTTAAATTCAACTTAATTTTAATTCCTATCTTAGAGGACTTAGCTGAATGTTGAACATTTAATCTAATCAAGATTACACTCAGCACTGCTTTTAGTCTTGCAGAGAGCTCTATTAAGTCATTTATTAACTCAAAGACTTAAACAGAATTTACAGGACAGCTACAAATCTAAGAGAGAGGAGACCAGGCCTAGACAGGAAAGGAGAAGAGAGTTGCTTTATTTCGTATTGGGGCTACAAGGCCCCGAACAATGTGACAGTGGCCTCTAGACCCAGGGATGTTTATGATGAGAAGGATAGAGACCACTGTTTTTTGTAATGTAGAGTAGACAAATAATTCATGAGTTTTAGAAACTGTAAAGGCTGTTCCTGGTCAAGGAGAGCTTGCTACATGGAGGATATGTCCCTGTGTACCAGTGGAAGCCTCTGAAGAGAAAGTGTCCCCTTCACTACTTGCCCCTGTATCAATACATTGTCTGCTGTGACTGATGGTTGTCCCAAATGTCCAACGTAACTTCTGAGGCCCACTGAACAGGGATGTATGTTTCAGGAAAACTATTTCTCCTAGCTGATTGCAGGTGGACACATCTGTGCATCATACTCTCTGTCTTCCACTGCTTATATCTTTCTTTATTTTTGATGCTCTCCACTGTGGTGGAGAAAAATTCCTCCTTCTCTGTAATGAGTCTATGGCCCTATAACTACCAATATCTCTGTGAAGATAGAGCCACAGTGGCTTGTCTAGATCATAGGGTGAGATGTGGTAAACTGGATATGGTAGCTCCTGAGTCCTCCAATCAAACAATCTGGCACATGAAAATATTTATGACACTTAAAATCTCAGCATCTCTTAGTTTCAAATGTTTCCAACAATAAGAACGGAGGTACTAGATGTTTAATAATAGGGACTAATATAAGTCTGTGGCATCAAACAATTTCCAGAGAGGTGGGACACCCAGGCTTAAATGTTACTGTGTCTATTATGCTTTAGTCTGAGCTAATCAACCCCACTTCCAGCAAAATAGTTTAGTTGTTTTCATTTTCAGAATGAAATGAGGAATTTATAAACCAGTCCCTAGCTTGGCAGCTGCTTTCCAGATTTTTTGCACCAAAGCTCTCACATTGGGTATAGGTACAAAGGCACTGGGTGAAAGATGACAGAGAGCTGTTCTGTGTTTGAGGGCAGAGCTACTGTAGAGTTTGGCAGATATGAGTAGGGACTGAAATCTACCCTGTGTTCAAGACATGTCAATCTTGAGGAAAATGTACCTTTTTTTTTTAATTTGTAGAAAGACACTGCTTGCCAAACTCTGCATCATCAAAGGAGTGACTTTTTCTTTGTGTGAAGTGACATATATGAGTGACATATATACTATGGCCATTCTGCATCCAGGATGCCACAAGCATATTGTACAGGGCTGACAAAATTTAATGGCCATCCATTTGGTTAAGTTCCTCCGTTAGCACTAAAGCATTTGACACACTCAGATTATGAAGAAATGTAATTGTGTTGGGGGGGGGTGGCTACTGGAAGCAGGACAAATAAAGGTAGGGTGAAGGGGGCTCTACTTCCCCTCCTTTCTTTTGTATGTGGCTCTCACAGTTGTCTAGTAAAGGGGGAGGGAAGCTGAATTCCAAAGAAAAGCAGAGTAAATTTCAGGGAATTGATATCTCTTCCAAAGAGAAATGCAATGTAAAATGTCTCCCAAATGTAAATGCAAACTGTGGAGTTTGTCTTTGGGCTGTCTTCAAGAAACGGGCTTAAATCCAATTGCTATGGCTACACGAGACTCATCTGATCAGCAGGCCTTCCGTTCCACAGAGGCTAAAACTGTTTTGTTTTCAAAGGGGAAAACGTATCTGTGTTTGCCCTCCTTTGCTTTGTAAAATTGAATTGCAGAGAACTCATGAATAATAGAAAGAATACTAAGGACTGTGAAATTAACACTGGCATGAAACAGAATTTCTAAAAGGGGAAACTCTACTGGAGGAAGGCTGACTTCAGCCTCCCCCAAACAGGGATTTGGAAACTGGGACAGCTTAGCATTGGAGGGTGAAATAAGTTCTTAAGAGATCTTTTTGGTTCCTGCTTTCAGGAGGGTGACTATTTTCAAAACCTTTAGGCCAGAGAGATATTTTTTATTTTATGAAGATTTTCAAGTATGGGTACTACAGTGGTTTATGGCTCCCATGAGGACATTGGTCACATTGTGACGTTTGTCCATGGGAACCACCATCTTACTATTTAATAATGAGGATAGTTAACTTTTATTGAGCACTCACTATTCACTGGTCATGTGCTTTTACACACATATTCTCACATAATTTCATGACTAGAGTGGGTACAATGATCCCCATTTTACAGATGCAGAAACGGAGGTGCGGAGTGGTTAAGTCACACAGCTATTAAGAAATGGGGCTGGCTAACCAGCCCAAGCCTGAGTGACTCTAGCGCCTGCCCTTTTAACCACCACAGCAGCCCTTCATCTTTATGTGTCTCTTAAGCTTTTGTCTGCAAAGTCCTCACCCAATTCACTGTGATAGCCTAGTGCCCCCCCTTCCTTCTCCCTTCTGATCCCCACAAGGCAATCATGTTCTAGATTCTCTCCAGGTGCTGTTGGGATCATAATGAATAAGTTGAGGGAAGAGGAAATAACTTAAAAGAGGTGCTTTATTGGGAGAAATGCCACTTTGGGCTGTTTCTACCCAAGTTACCACAGCATATGGAAAAGTGCTTAAAAACTATACACCACTGAATAAATGCACATAGTTAACAGTCTGAGCTTTGGAATCAGATAGATCTTGGTCTCATTCATTCATTCATTCATTTGTGGATTGTTTAGCACCTACTATGTGTTAAGCACTGTGTTAAGTGCTAGGTTTGAATTCTAGATTCACATTTATAGCTTTGGACCTTGGGAGATTTATTCAGCCTTTTTAATGAGAATAATAATTGTAACCTCTGGGCTCCCCTAAGATTAGAAGCTGGCACATAGTAAGAGCTCAATAAATGGTATTATTAATGAAAGGATAAAAAAGTGCTGTTGTTGGGCCAATGCCCACTTATATTACTTTTCCTCAGGGCCCTACTTGCCAAGCTTTCAGTTAGCCAGTGTGCATCACCAGGGGCTGGGAAGTTAATGTGCTAAACTATGCTATTAGCCTTTGCGAAGGTCTGTTAGTGAGATAATGACTTAGCCCAAAGGAATACCTAATTTGGGCACAATGGCAGACTCAGATGGAGGGCATTTCAGCAAGGGACTTGCACATCAAACCATCAAATATCTGCCTGCCTCTTTACTTTAAGTAACTGCCTTCTCCTGACTGAGAAGAAGCTTTTTTCTTGTATGATCAAAGGAATAGGTAGTTGCTGAAATATGGATACATTTATTTTAAATAATGAAAGAATTTCCATTTGTCCTTCTAGGTGTTAGTATCTCACCTCTATTTAATGCATAGTCCACTGACGTTAGCACTTGGCGTTTCTCGGTTGCCCTCAATAACACTACTTGGCTAATCTAATGTGATTCAGCTAATAGGTTTTCTATCAGCGTTTATGGACCATCTCATCCATCCACCTTCTGCCTGAGAGAAGTATGTATATGCAATAGGCTCAAGTTATCCTTTCTCCCAAAGCACGTAATTCTGTTTGAGGATCAGTGTGTTGAATTTGGGCTTCCCTAGTGTGTTCTCTGAAACGGAATGGAAGCCAGTTTCTCTCCAATAGGTTCACAAAAGTATAAAGAATGAGTCTTTTTTTTTAAATTTTTATTCATTTATGATAGTCGCAGAGAGAGAGAGAGAGAGAGAGGCAGAGACACAGGCAGAGGGAGAAGCAGGCTCCATGCACCGGAAGCCCAACGTGGGATTCGATCCCGGGTCTCCAGGATCGCGCCCTGGGCCAAAGGCAGGCGCCAAACCGCTGCGCCACCCAGGGATCCAAGAATGAGTCTTGAAACAATTCTGTTTATAGAGTAAGGCTTTTTTTTTTTTATCTGTAAAACCTGAGGGTTAGTAATAGTAAGTGCTTGAAAATAAGTTATTAGGAAATAAGAGCATTCCCTCTCTCCCTGACTTGGTAGCCCCCAGTGACTTCTATATTATTCTGAGTTTCAGCCAGACAGAGCCAGGATGGTTGCAAAGCCAGTCTTATCTGGCCTCTTTCTTGTTCACTCTGACTCAATTTTGTACCAGCCTCTCCTTGACCACTTGTGTACAGCCACACATTGGCTTTTCTGCTACTCCTCGCCTCAATCATATCAAGGATGCTTCTGGCACAGGTCACCTGCCTTAGATCTGTGCTTGCATGTCAGTTTATCAGTGATGCTGTCCCTTTCCTGACATTCCTTGACTCCTTTCCCTCTTTTCTTTCCTAGCACTTATCCCCATTTCATATACTATTTACTTTCTTATTTAATCATTTATTATGTCTCCGTCTGGTACAGTGTAACCTCCTCAAGAGCAATGATTTTTTTTTCTGTCTTGTTCACTGCTCAATCCCTAGGGCCTGGAAAGGTGCCTGGCATGTAGTAGACCCTCAACATATATATATATATATATATATATATATATATATATATATATATATATATATATATTGAATTCAAGAATGACTATGGATGGGTTATTTAGTTTTTAGTTTGTTAAAACCACTCTTTGATGCTTAGATAGAACAACAGTAATATCTTTCTGTCATATAGGAATTCAGAGGTTCTCAGATACTTTTCAATCTAGGCTATTAAAAAGCCAGTATTCAGAATACTTAGAGAGTAGCAACAGTCTAGCTGGCATTTCAGATAACTCAAAATATGGACGTTGTTGTAAAACCAAGTGAAAGTAGAAATCTACATGCTAAAAGAAGTCTGTATAAATGGAAAAATGTGTTAGAGACCCAGATCAAAGGACTAACGGGGGTGGGGTGCAGAGATAGGAAGAGAAAGCAACTGGTTTGCAATCTTAGCTTCCTTCCTAAGTCCTTTCTGACCAGTGGCAATTTTTCTAATATCTGGGACTCTTTAATTTTTTTATAGAGGGAGATGACTTCCCCCCCCTTTGTTTATTATATTTTATTGTTTCAGTCATTTGCTTTGAGATCTTTAGACCAAAGCATGTTATTTGTAATGAGCCAAGGAAGGCGTACTGGCTCCTTTGAAATTTTGATTATTCTTAAAACCACTGCAGTGAAGTTGAGCCTTCTCCCAGGGCATCCCTATAGCCATTGCTTGCAATCAGTAAATATTCATAAATCTGCTATCATGGAAATGAAATAGAATGCCTCAAAATTACTTTGGAGCCATAAGGAAGGCCCTGAAGAGTGAACTGGGAGGATGCATTTCACTTTCGGATTTTGAATAAAGAAAATACTCTTTTTGTCAGATGACATGCTCTGCCCTGGAATTCCAAGCACCTGAAGAGATCTTGTTCAAGTTAACACTTGCACAGTGGGAGCAGCAGGTTCTATCCATACCTGAATGGGGGACCTCTGAGGGGCTGGGTAGAACTTTTTTGGAATTATCATCAGTAAAAAGGGACTCTTGGCACCAATTTACATTATGGATTATACTTTTTAAAAATTTCTTGATGCCTTTTCTTGCTAATTAGAGGATTTTCTTTAGCATAGCACACCTTCCGTGAGCAAGGCATCCAAGGTGTAGTGCCAGGTATAAAACTCCCCTGGGGAAGGTCCAGCCCCATCTGTAGTGTTGAAAACTCAAGCAATTTCTGATGCTGGCCATACTATTTAGGACACCTTTAATTGTAGAGTTGAATTCCCCCTTTTACTGTCTCTCTTTCATTGTCTTCCTGTGGGCAAATCTAGGTTCTGGGGTCAAGGGCAGAATGATTCAGTGATTCTGGTGAATTGATGAAGATGGTGTATGTAATCAGAGGCTGTTTCCAGAGAGAGAGAGAGAGAGAGAGAGAGAGAGAGAGAGAGACTTCTGTTCTTTGGAATCACTTAAAGGAGAACTATAATCTAGTAAATTAAAAGCATCAGCAATATTTGCAGTTTGGGAATGTCAAGGTCAGAAGAAAAAAATAAAAGCCCGAGAGGGCACTCTTGTCACTGATTTCAAAGGAGCTAATTCTTAGGGTTATTAGCTACCTCAATTTATAATGCTATATACTCTTGAACACCAAATGCTCATTATCAAAAATTAAAGAAGCGTGGAGCTGAGATTTGAAGTATATTTTAGATAATAGATTTTGGAACATGCTTCATATTGTTAGGATTGACCTGACCTTACAACTAATAAAGATTTCCTGTAGGCATGGGATCTCAGAAATAATACCTTGTTCCCATGAATGTGAAAAAGGCAAGGAAAAGCTCCTTTGTTTTTATTTCCATTGTGGTGCCATGATGCAGGCAAAATTGTTAGGTAGTTAAAGCCTGGCTTTGGAATCTATAGCCTCTATTCTCCTTGGGCTCTTTGTGCCTGCAAGAGCTTAACCACCCACTCAGTCTTAACCTTTCCTTTCTTAAGGAAACAGGAACATCCTCACTTTCATTATTATTTTCAAAGATTTTATTTATTTGAGAGAGAGAGAGAACGAGAGCGAGAGAGCAAGCATGAGCGGGGGGAGGAGCAGAGGAGGAGAGAGAGGCAGACTCCCCGCTCCCCCTGAGCAGGGAGCCTAACATGGAGGGCTGGATTTCAGGACCCCAGGATCATGACCTGAGCCAAAGACACACACTCAACCACTGAGTCCACCCAGCTGCCCTGAGAAAAATGTTCTAATCGTGAGTTCTCAGGCTTCCGCTGTCTGTATGGAGGATCAGTGACGTGGTGGTCATATACTGAGTCCATGGTAAGGCTGGCTTATTGCATTGACTCTAGCTGGCCTACCTACTCCTGCTCTTTAGTTATTCCAAACCAACCAAAATAGAAGTGTCAGGAAAGAAAATTCCTTACATATGATTTTTGTCCCAATAGTTCTCTAATTAGGAGTGAATGCCCATCATATACTGTCACCATCACAGACATATCTAACTGGCTTCCATAGTCAGACTTCTGTGCTTTAGCTCTTGACATTTCACCTCCAAGGTGCTTTTTGTCTCTCGTTCTGCCAGGCCACATATCTTTGCTCAAAAAAATTGTCTTAAAGCCCACATCCTAGTCTAGCATATTTTGCCCACATCTTTGGAGAGACTCATGAACCATTTTGAATAATTTTTAAAGGTATTTCTAGGCAGAAAAAAATTACTTCTGGCTAAATTAAAGCCCTTACTTTATGGTTTAAATTTATGTGCTTTCCCCCCTTCTTTTGTTTTCTTAGAATATAATAAAATCTTCCTCTTCATTTTAAGGGTTCTCATAAACTTAAAGCTTGCTATAAAATTACCTTTTAACTTTTTCTTTCAGGTAAGTACTCTCAGTTTTGTTCAACCCTTTCTTACTGGACATATTTTCCAAACTTTTTATTATCATCTGTCACTTTGTCTTTATATCAAATCCAGACAGAAATATCATATTTCATCAGTCCTAGGAAGTACCTTTTTTTCTCACATTTTAACATATCAAATGTCAACCTTTAACAGGATTCATCATATAATTGATGACATTTTGCAGTTATAAATGGCAGCACTTTTTTTTCCTTAGTGATAATTAAAATGAAGGTATATCTTGATGATTAAAAAAGGCAGGGGAATTAGTCTAGATTCAGGGAGATTAAAGAGAAATGACAACGAAATGCAATGTATAATTTCTTGGTGAGGTCTTAGATTAAAAAAACCAAAGAGTAATATAAGTTACATTAGTTTTAGAATTATTATAGAGATAATAATTAGCAAATAAGATTGTAATATATTTAAAATGCACATTGTGATGATTTGATACACACGCACACACACACACACACACACACACGAGAGGATTCCCACCATTGAATTACTTAGCATATCCATCATCTCACATATTTATCTTTTTGTTGTTGTTGAGAACATTTCTTCACGCCTTAGCAAATTTCATGTTATCAACCAGTAGTTGCCATATATTAGATCCTCAGACATATTATGGAAAGTATTCCATTGTATACCCCGTTCTCTTTATCCATTCATCTGTTGATGGACACTTAAGTTGCTTCCTTATCTTAGCTATTGTGAATAATCCTGCAGTGAACATAGGAGTACAGATATCTCTTTGAGATACTGAGTTTGTTTCCTTTGGATATGTATCCAGATGTGGGATTGCTGGATCATATGGGCATTTTATTTTTAATTTCTAGAGGAACTTCTGTACTATTTTCCATAGCAACTGCAGTGATTTACATTCCTAGCAGTGCACAAGACTTCTCTTTTCTCCACATGCTCTCCAACAGTTGTAATCTATTACCTTTTTGGTAATAGCTATTCTAATGAATAGAAATTAAGTGATAGTGTGAGGTGATATCTTTCAAGAATTTTTTATCTCTGTTTTTATTTCTTCTATGACTTGTTGGTTGTTCTGGAGTGTGTTGTTTAATGTTCAGGTATTTGTGAGCTTCCCAGTTTTCTTTTTATAATTGATTACTAGTTTTATACCATTATGGTTAGAAAATATGCCTGATATAATTTCAGACTTCTTAAGTTTGTTAAGACTTGTTTTGTGGCCTAATGTATGATCTATCCCAGAGAATATTCCATGTGTACTCAAGAAGAATGTATGTTCTGCTGTTGTAGGAATGTTCTGTATGTCTTTTAGGTCTGTCTGGTCTGATATGTAGCTTAAGTCCAGTTTATCCTTTTTTTTTTTTTAAAGATTTTATTCATTAATGAGAGAGACAGAAAGTGAGAGGCAGAGACATAGGCAGAGGGAGAAGCAGGCTCCATGCAGGGAACCCAGTGTGGGACTTGATCCTGGGACTCCAGGATCATGCCCTGAGCCGAAGGCAGTTACTTAACCACTGAGCTACCCAGGTGTCCCAAGTCCAATTTATCCTTATTGATTTTCTGTCTGGGTGTGTTCTATTCAGTGTTGAAAGTTGGGTGTTGAAGTCCCCTACTATTATTGTATTGCTCTCTATTTCTCCTTTATATTTATTTAGGTGCTCTGATGTTTGTACATTAATATTTACAATTATATCCTCTTAATGAGGATTATAATTCTATAATGACTTTCTTTGTCTCTCGTTACAGTTTTTGGCTTAAGGTTTGTTTTTTTATGATAAGAATATAGTTACCCCTTATTTTTTTGTTTCCATTTGTAGGGAATATATTTTTTCATCCTATCACTTTCATTCCGTATGTGTACTTAAAGCTAAAGTGAGTTTCTTGTAGGCAGCATATAGTTGGGTCTTTCTTTGTTTCTTTCTTTTCTTTCTTTCTTTCTTCTTTTTTTTCTTTTCTTTATTTTTTTCTTTCTTTTCTTTTCTTTGTTTTCCAATGCATTCAGCCACTGTATGCCTTTTGACTGGAGTATTCAGTCCAGTTACATTTAAAACTCTCACTAATAGGTAAGGACTTACTATTGTCATTTTGTTAGTTGTTTTCTGGCTTTTCTTAGTTTCTTTCTTCCTGTCTTGCTCTCTTCTTTTGTGTTTGGTGATTTTATGCAGAGTATGCTTTGATTCTTTTCTCTCTCTTTTTGTATTTATTATAGGTTGTTGCTTAGTGGTTGCCTTGAGGCTTACATAAAAATCTTACATTTTAACAGTCTATTTTAATCTAATAACTTCAAATGTATATACAAGTTCTACATTTTTATACCCTTTCTACATATTTTGTTTTTTATGTCACAGTTTACATCTTTTTACATTGTGCATCCATTAATAAATTGGTATAGTTATTTTGGATACTTTTGTCTTTTAACCTTTACACTAGAGTTATAAGTGATAGAACCATTACCATTATAATATTATACTGAATTTAACTCTGTATTTACTTTTAAGTAAATATTTGTACTTTCATATGTTTCCATGTTATCAATTAGTATCCTTTTATTTTAGCTTGAAGAATTAAACTTTTAACATTTCTTGTAAGGCCAGTCTACTTGTGAAGAATTCTGTCAGCTTTTGTTTGTCTAGGAAACTCTTTATCTCTCCTTCAACTCTGAAGGACAGCTTTGCCAGGTGAAATGTTTTTTATTGGCAGTTTTCCCCCCCTAGCACTTTGAGAATATCATCCCACTTTCTTCTTAACTGTGAGCTTTCTGTTGAAGAATCCACTAATAGACTCATAGGGCTTCCTTTTACATGTAACAAGTTGCTTTTCTCTTATTGCTTTTAAGATGCTCTCTTTGTCTTTCACTTTTGACCACTTGATTATACTGTGTCTCAGTATGGGTCTATTTAAATTCATCATATTTGGTTCTTTTTAGACTTTCTAGATCTGGTTGTCTGTTTCTTTCCCCAGGTTAGGGAAGATTTCAGCCATTATTTATTTGAATAAGTTTTCTGCCCCCTTCTCTCTTCTCCTTCTGGGACCTCTATAATGCTTGTATTGCTTTGTTTTATGGTGTTCTGTAATCACCTTATGCTATCTTCACTCTTTTTCACTCTTTTTTCTTTTTGATCCTCTCATTGGATGACTTCTGCTGCCCTGTCTTTAAATATACTAATCCTTTCTTCTGCTTGATCTAGTTTGTTGTTGTACCCCTCTGTTAAAGTTTTCAGTTCAGTAATGCTGTTGTTCAGCTCTATGATTTCTCTTTGGAACTTCTTAATATTTCCTTTGTTGAAATTCTCATGTTGTTTTTGTGTTGCTGCCTTCACTTTGGTGAACATATTTGTGACCATTCTCAACATTTGCTGGATAAATCAACTCTTTCTAAGATTTGCTTCTGGAGATTTATTTTGTTCTTTTATTTGGAACATGTTTACCTATTTCTTCATTTTCCTTGGCTCTCTGTGTTGGTTTCTGTGTATTAGACAAAACAGCTGCCTCTTCTAATCTTAAAGACTGGTCTTGGGTAGGAGATGAACCTTGTCAATCAGCCTGGCTTGAGTTCCTGGTTGCCTCTCAAACCTTTATAATTTTCAAGAACTATCTCTGTTCTGGGTGACTCCCAGGAGTTGAAGCTATGCCAAGGCCCATAATTGTCTCAAACGGGAGGACATCAGTAAGTATCTAGGCACAAGCTGATTAAAAGGTGGACTTTCAGGCAGCAGCTAGAACAGTATGTAGTAAGTTCTTTCTAACATAAGGAGAAACTAGGAGATGAACATTTTTGCTTGTTCCTTCTGTGCTGAGCCTGGGAATATAGCTATTAGGTGGTGCTTCTGCAGCTTTTTAAAAACCACTTCTTTTGGGGCACTTGGGTGGCTCAGTTGGTTAACCCATCTACCTTTGGCTCAGATCATGATTCCAGGGTCCTGGGGTTGAGTCTTGCATTGGGCTCTGTGCTCAGCAGGGAATCTGCTTCTCCTTCTCTCTCTGCCCCTCCCCCTGTGCTGTTATCTCTTGCACTCTCTCTCTCAAATAAATAAATAAAATCTTAAAAAAACAAAACAAAACTTTCTTTGTTTACTGTAGTACTGTGGGACTTGTGAACACAAGACTCATTGGCTTTCAGAGCTGTATGTTTTGGGGTTCTGTCCCTTGGGTGAGAGCTTTAAACTCTTTTAAAGAATAAAAGTTGTATGGACCAAACCCTTTATTCCTAGAGAGAAGATGGGAGTTGAGGATTCCCTCTGGATTGTATGGTGCTATGCTGAGGGTTGGGTTTAGTGGTGAGCCTTTCCTATATATTTTGATGTGGATATTTTCTTGTTCACCCAATGTGTGGAAGTCACTCATCTAGTTTCTGGATTTCTCTCTGGGTATTGTTCTTTGTGTAGCTATACATTTGTTGCATCTGTGGGAGGAGCCTCCTATGTCACCATCTTGGTCCAGAGTCAACTGTAGGAATATGAATATGAACTACATATTAGATAAAATTGTTGGATATGATAATATTGTGGTTATGCCGGAGCTTATTCTTGTTAATAGGGGATGTCTGCTAGAGTGTTTATGAGTGTGATCTTCTTGCAACTTACTTTCAGGTTAGTAGAAAGCGTAGATTGGTGTGTTTATATAAGCACATGTTAACTGAATTTACTTAAAATGAATTAAGGTAAAGAGGTAAGAGTTAATTGTACTACATTTTCACTTTTATGTTTGAAAATTTTCAAAATAAAACAGGAAATATAAAAAACATGAAACAATAATGATGGTGTCTGATAATTTGGAACATCTTAGATTTGATGATATTTGGTGAGCTTTGTAAAAATAGGAATTTGTAAGATGTGCTCATGGCTTGATTTTTCTCAATTTGTATACTGGATCCTTTTTTAAACAATTTATTTTATTTTTTTAAATTTAAATTCTAGTTAGTTGACATACAGTTCAATATTGATTTCAAGAGTAAAGTTCAATGGTTCATCATTTATATATAACACCCAGCGCTCATCATAACAAGTGCCCTCCTTAATACCCATCACCTGTCTATTCCATCCCCCACCTCACTCCCTCCATAAACCTTAGTTTGTTTTCTATAGTTAAGAGTCTCTCATGATTTATTTCCCTCTCTCTCTTTTTCCTCCTCCTGTATATTCATCCGTTTTGTTTCTTAAATTCCACATATGAGTGAAATCATATGACATTTGTGTTTTTCTGACTTATTTTGCTTAGCATAATATTCTCTAGC
The DNA here is from genome assembly GCF_905146905.1 of Nyctereutes procyonoides. Classification (NCBI taxonomy): domain Eukaryota; kingdom Metazoa; phylum Chordata; class Mammalia; order Carnivora; family Canidae; genus Nyctereutes; species Nyctereutes procyonoides. Next base: position 5,742,949 of record NW_026575021.1, on the reverse strand, counting down.
TCTATCCACGTCATTGCAAATGGCAAGATTTCATTCTTTTTGATGGCTGAGTAGTGTTCTACTGTATATTTATATCTGTATCTCAAATCTTCTTTATCTGTTCATCAGTCAGGGGACATTTGGGCTTTTCCATAATTTGTCTATTGTTGATAATGCTGCTATAAACATTGGGTGCATGCACTCCTTTGTGTATTTTTCCATCCTTTCAGTGGATACCTAGTAGTGCAATTGCTGGATTGCAGGGTAGTTCTAATTTTTAGCTTTTTAAGGAACACCCATACTGTATTCAGAGAGGCTGTACCAGTTTCCATTCCCACCAACGGTGCAAGAGGGTTCCCCTTTCCCTGCATCCTTGCCAACACCTGTTCTCTCTTGTGTTGTTAATTTTAGTCATTCTGACAGGTGTGAGATGGTATCTCATAATGGTTTTTTGACTTGTATTTCCCCAATGATGAGTGATGTTGAGCACCTTTTCATGTGTCTGTTAGCCATCTGGGTGTCTTTAGAAAAATGCCTGTTAATATCTTCTCCTCATTTCTTAACTGGATTGTTTGGTTTTTGGGTGTTGAGTTTAATAAATTCTTATAGATTTTGGATAATAGCTTTTTATCAGAAATGTTGTTTGCAAATATCTTCTCCCATTCCATCAGTTGCTTTTTAGTTTTGTTGATTTTTTTCATTTACTGTGCAGAAGTTTTTTACCTTGATGAAGTTCCAGTAGTTCAGTTTTGCTTTTGTTTCTCTTGCCCTGGCGATGTGTCTAGTAAGAAATTGCTATGGCCAAGGACAAAGAGGTTGCTGCCTCTGTCCCCCCACCCTAGAATTTTGGATTTTTTGTCTCACATTTAGGATTTTCATCCATTTTGAATATATTTTTGTTTATGGTGTAAGAAAGTGGGCCAGTTTCTTTCTTTTGCATGTTGCTGTCTAGTTTTCCCAACACCATTGTTGAAGATACTGTCTTTTTTCCAATTGATATTCTTTCCTGCTCTGTCAAAGATGAGTTGCCCATAGAGTTGTGGGGCTATTTCTGGTTTTCCTGTTCTGTTCCATCGATCTATGTGTCTTTTTGTGCCAGTACTGTATTTTTTTCTTCTTTTCATTTTTTAAAATTTAAATTCAATTGCTAACATATAGTATAACACCTAGTGCTCATCCCATCAAGTGTCCTCCTTAGTGCCCATCACCCAGTATCATACTGTCTTGATGACTACAGCTTTGTAATATAGCTTGAAGTTCAGAACCATGATGCCTCCAGCTCTTCTTTCTTTTTCAAGGTTGCTTTGGCTATTCAAGGTCTTTTGTGGTTCCAGACGAATTTTAGGATTATTTGTTCTAGTTCTGTGAAAAATGCTGTTGGCATTTTGATAGGGATTACATTAAATGTGTTGCTTTGGGTAGTATAGACTTTTTACCAATGTTTGGTTTTCTAATTCAGGAGCATGGAATGTTTTTCCATTCCTTTGTGTCTTCTCTAATTTATTTCATAAGTATTCTATAGTTTTCAGAGTATAGATCTTTTACCTCTTTCGTTAGGTTTATTCCTAGCCATCTTTTGGTTTTAGGTCAATTGTAAAAGGAATCGATGACTTGATTTCTGTTTCTGTTGCTTCATTACTGGTGTGTAGAAATACAACAGATTTCTGTATGTTGGTTTCATATCCTGTGACTTGGCTGAATTCATGAATGAATTCTAGCAATTTTTTGGTGAACTTTTTTGGATTTTCTGCATAAAATATGTTGTCTGCAAATAGTGAACGTTTGACTTCTTCCTTGCTGATTTGGATGTCTTTTATTTCTTTTTGTTGTCTGATTGCTGAGGCTGGGTCCTTCAGTACAATATTGAACAACAGTGGTGAGAGTGGACGTCCCTGTCATGTTCCTGAACTTGGGGGAAAGGTCTGAGTTTTTTTCCCCATTGAGAATGATATTTGCTGTGGATCTCTCATATATGGCCTTTATGATACTGAGGTATGTTCCCTCAGTGCCTACTTTCTTAAGGGTTTTTATTAAGAAAAGATTCTATATTTTATGAAATGCTTTTTCTACATCTATAGAGAGGACTGTATGGTTCTTATCTTTTCTTTTGTTAATGTGATGTACTTGTTGATTGATTTGTGGGTATTGAACCACTCCTGCAGCCCAGGAATAAATCCCACTTGACCATGATGAATAATTCTTTTAATATACTGTTGTATTTAATTTGCAAGTATCTTGTTGAGAATTTTTGCATCCATGTTCATCAGGTCTATTGGCCTCTAATTTACCCTTTTAGTGGTTGGTATCTTTTTCTGGATTTGGAATCAAGGTATTACTGTCCTCACAGAAGGAGTTTTGGAGTTTTCCTTCCATTTATATTTTTTTGGAACAATTTGAGAAGAATAGGTATTAACTCTTCTTTAAATGTCTGATAGACTTCCTCTAGGAAGCCATTTGGCTCTGGACTTTTGTTTTTAGCAGATTTTTGATTATTGATTCAATACTTTTGTTAGCTACAGGTCTGTTCAAATTCTGTATTTCTTCCTATTTCAGCTTTTGTTTCTAGGAATTTGTCCATTCATTCTAGTTTGCCCCATTTATTGCCACATAATTTTTCATTGTATTTTCTTACAATTGTTTGTATTTCTGTGGTGTAGGTTATGATTTGTCTTCTTTTATTCATGATTTTATTTATTTGGGTTCTTTCTCTTTTCTTTTTGATAAATCTGGATAGGGGTTTGTCAATTTTATTCTTTCAAAGAATCAGTTCTTTGTTTCATCTATCTATTCTACAGTTTTTTTCTTAATTTCAATATCATGTTGAGCTCAATTTTTATTATTTTCCTTCTGCTGGCTTTAGGCTTTTTTTTTGTTTTTTGTTTTTTTACTGTTCTTTTTCTAGCTACTGTAGGTATAAAGTTGGGTTGTATATTTCAGATTTTTCTTGCTTTGAGGTATACCTGTATTGCAATATACTTCCCTCTCACGACAGACCTTTGTTGCATCCCAAAGAGTTTGGACTGTTTTATTCTCATTTTCATTTGTTTGTGTGTACTTTTGATTTTTTTCTTTAATTTCCAGGTTAACCCATTAATTCTTTAGTAGGATGTTCTTTAACCTCTATGTGTTTGTATTCTTTCCAAATTTTTTCTTGTGATTAACTTCAAGTTTCATCATATTGTGATTTGAAAATATGCATGGTATGATCTCAGTCTTTTTGTGCTTGTTGAGGGCTGGTTTGTGATCCAGTTTGTTATGTATTCTGGAGAATTTTCCATGTGCACTTGAAAAGAATGTGTAGTCTTCTGCTTTAGGATGGAATGCTCTGAATTTATCCATCAAGTCCATCTGGTCCACTGTGTCATTCAATGCCATTGTTTTCTTATTGATTTTCTGCTTAGATGATATATCCATTGTTATAAGTGGAGTATTAAAGTCCCATACTAATATTTTATTATTATCAATGAGTTTCTTTATGCTGTTTACTAATTGATTCATATGTTTAGGTACTTACAGGTTGGGGGCATAAACATTAAAAATTAATATTAATAAAAATAATATTTAAAACTCTTAGATCTTCTTGATAGATAAACCCCTTAATTATGATATAATGCCCTTCTTTATCACTTGTTACAGACTTTGTTTTAAAATCACTTTGTATGATACAAGTATGGCTACTCTGGCTTTCTTTTGTCATACATTGGCATGAAAAATAGTTCTCCAGCCCCTTACTTCAGTGTGATTACTGAAACATGAATTTACTGCCATTGTTACTGGTAAAGTTGGTGTTTCTGTTGATGTTCTCTGTTCTTTTATAGTCCTTGTTCCTTTTGGCTTTTTTTCTTCTCCACTCAGAGTCCTCTTTAATATTTCTTGCAGGGCTGGTTTAGTGCTCATGAACTCTTAGAGTTTTTTCTTATCTTTGAAACTTTTTATCTCTCCTTCTATGCAGAATGATAGTCTTGATGGATAAGTATTATTGGCTGCATATTTTTCCTACTTAGCATCTTGAATATATCATGCCACTTATTTTTTGGCCAGCCAGATTTCTGTGGACAAGTCTACTGTTAACCTTAATTATATGCTGAATTGTCCACCAAAATACTCATGTAAGTTCTACCAATTCAGAAATCATATCTGGTATTAGTTATGAGTATTCTCAAGCATTTAAATTCTACATGTTCTATAATAAAATGGGGGTAATAATACCAACTTCATAGATCTTTTGGTGAGAATTAAATGAAAAAATATATGTAAAAAAGTATATGTATAGTCTTTTTACAAGAGTTTGGGACATAGTGAGAGCTTCTTAGATAGTTTTGATATCATCATTCCTATCATCATTTTAGTCATCATATTAGGACTTTGAAAGGATGTAAACCAGCCTTTACAAACTTAAATAAAAAAGAAGGAGTTTATTATAAGAATGCTTGAGAACTCAAGAGACTTAACACCAGGAACTGCAATCAGGTCTCAGGAAAGATTGAACCCAGGAACTAGAAAGCTGGCAGGATTCAAGGTAGCCATTCCTGGAGTTTAACTCTTTTTCTCTGAAGCCAGAGGGTCTTCCTTTCATGCATTTACTTCATTTCGTTCTGACTACAGGCCAATTTTTTTCAGCTGCCACATGTGAAGATTAGAGCATAGAGGACCAGAACCCTGAGTCTTCATTTCCTCAGTCCACAAAAGTAATTATAGTGGTCAAGTATTTTTAGGCAGTTACTTAGGCACCTCTTCTTCAAATTTTTAAAATTTGATTGGCCTAGGTTGGGTCAGGTCTTTATTCCTGGTGCAATCTGTTGCAGGTTTGGAACTATCAGATGTATACAAGGGATCTGTGTGTCATTTTTTTCACACACAAACCAATTCTGACACCATGTGGTGTCCCACAATTAAATTCTCTAAAGAGTTAGTGCAGACCCCACAGATTAAGGACTGGTCTCATAGGACTGCTCCAAATTCAGATGACATTCAATTATATGGTGCCCAGGCTACTTACTCTTTTGCCAGGCCAACTATCCTATGACCCCCTCAATTTCAATAATATATTAGAATAACTCCGTAACTCAGGAAAGTGCTGTTCTTATTACTATATTTTCTTATAAAAAATAGAAATGAATAACCAGATTTAGAGGGCAAGATCTGGAAGGGACCTGAGCACAGGAATCTATGTGTGGTTGGGGTGTGTTAGCTTGATGGTACGTTAATGTATTCACTGACTTGGTGTTACTCCAAACTTCAGGGATTTTAATCCAGATTTCCTTGTGTGGGCATGATTGATTAAACCAATGACCACTGATAATTGAACTCAATCTCCAACCCATCTTTGTTTCCAAAAATCAATAATTCTTTTTTTTTAAAGATTTTATTTATTTACTCATGGGAGACACACAGATGCAGAGACATAGGCAGAGGGAGAAGTAGGCTCCCTGCAGGGAGCCTGATGCAAGCCTTGATCCAGGAGCTCGGGATCACTCCCTGTGCTGAAAGCAGATGCTCAACCACTGAGCCACCCAGGCATCCCTGTTTCCATAAATCAGAGAGTAGAGCTGAGTTTTCTAACCTTCTCATCATCTGGGTTGGCTTTTATGACAATCAGCTGCCATCTTGAAGCCATCTTGGACCTCTTTCACCAAGTGCCATCATTTAATGTATAAAAGACACTCATTCAGGAAATTCCAAGAGTTTTATGAACTTTATAACAGGAACTTGGGACGAAAGACCAAGTACTTACTTTTTATTATATTGCAGGCCCGTGATGTGAGTGGACTCTATGAGTTCTCAAAGAGTGGGGTGTGATATGGCTTAAACATACATTCCCAGTAGTGATTTTCATATGACCTTGAAATACCATGTTTCTCCTCGCCTTAATATCCCTTGTCTTAATTCAGGCTGGCATACAAAATACCACAGACTAGATGTCTTAAACAACAGGAATTAATTTCTCAAGGTTTTGGAGACAGGGTAGGTTTAATTATGAGGCCTCTTCTCTAGATTTGCAGGATGGCAACTTGCAGTTGCTCACATGATTTCCTTGTGCTTGTGAGGAGAAAGATAAAAGAGGGAGGGAGAGAGCAAGAAAACACTGTTCGGTGTCTCTTCCTATAAGGACATTATTCCTATTCCTAGGGTACCACCCTTATGATTTTATTTAACTTCCTTATAGGCCCTATCTCTAAATATAGTCACATTAGGAATTAGAGATCCAGCATATGAATTTAGTAGGGTGACACCATTCAGTCCATAGCATTTTCTGTTCTCAGTACTACCCCAAGAGCCCAGCACCCTGTTCCTAGAGAATTTGCTTTATAAAAGGCCAACAAAGGGGGACTAACCCACTAGAATTGATTACTAGTGGTGAATTTTAGTTATCAGCAGGAAAGAGATTTGTGAGATAAGGTTGGAAATAGAGAATTGAGAGGGGAATGAGGGGATCTGCTAAGTGTAGAATCATGCTTTCTGGGCAACTTGTATTTTAACTTCTCAAGCCTAAATCTTTATCCTTTCAACAAACTTTATAACTAATCTGTTGAAGCTGGAATTAGTGTTCATTAAAATTCTTTTTAAATTTCTGATTTTCTCCCTTTTATTTTCACTAGCTCTTGGCCACTTTTGGAACTATTTTTTTTCCTTGAAGAATTCTCTCATTAGAACAATTTCTGAGCTCAGCCCTTTGAGACACACCACAGACAGGAAAACCTCACTCCGTATGTTTGGATATTTTTGTATTGGCCCCATTTCTATTCTGCCTGCGCACTTCATGGAGCTGATTCAAGCCCAGAGCTCCCACTGACTTCAGAGAGCTCTGAGGTAAAGTGAGGAATAGTCTCACAGAAATTTCCCAAAATTATTTTGGATTTATAAAAAAGCATTGTTTTTTTTAAAGATGTGAATATTAATCCTGGAAAATTAATGCATATTATGAGTACCAGTTAGACAAAGTCAAATTCACCTCTGGAGAGAAGGTGAAGATGGCAGTAGTAGGAGGATCCTAGGCTCACCTTGCCCCATGAACACAACTAGTTAACTATCAAATAAGCCTAACTATTCCAGAAATAGACCTGAAGACTGGCAGAACAAAGTCCACAACTAAAGGTAGAGAAGAGTCCACGTGAAGAAGACAGGAAGTATGGGGATATGGTTTGGGAGAGAAATGGATCATGGCCAATGTGAGAGGGAGGGAGCTGTGGTTTTGCAGAAGGGAAAGAGACAGACTAACACATGACAGAGTACATGGGGAAAATGAATCCCCATAACAAATTGGTTTGGAAGATGAGAGGGCCCAAATTTTGTGAATTCTTGCAACCAGTGGGGCTTAAAGACTGGTGTTCTATAGGTCAGCAGGTGTGGCTTGTGGAGAGCCCAGAGGCATTGGGATTGCTCTTAGAGAGAAATCAGGGAAAACTGCCTGTGGACATACAGCATGGAAAAACAATCTGCGGAGTGACTGCGGCACCCACTGGGGAGGTTATTTGCTTATCTAAGAGGCTGTCCCAGAGAGGCAACACTGAGGGAGAGACCCCTCTGGAAACAAAGGAACTGGCAGGCAGCACTTCTGTCCCCTGCCCCTCAGCATAAGTATGGGGCCACCTGTGGGAACCAGTGCAGTGCCAGTACTCACTACCTAATTTGATTACACCAACAGCTCCTGACCCCTCTGCACTCCAATGTAACTGTCCTTCCCAGTCACACCTGCCTAAGTCCTAGCATGGTGGCCCCTTCCCAGACTACCTCAAATCCCTATGCACACTACATCTCTGCAGCCTGGGAATTTTGGAGGGCCTTGATTGTGGTGGAGGTCTCATTTCACAAGTGGACTAGAGCATACCTCGTTAAAATTTGCTGCATTCAGGCCAGGGACCAAGCATTGCCCACAATAGGCAAAGAAGAGCCTCTTCAGATGACTGGCCTGAAGGATAAAGTGGCCAAGACACAACAGTAGAGCACATGCCGCACACATTGGAAATACTGAAGTTCCAAGCCTTGGGGAGCAGAGGACATTGCACTACAGGGCACTATAGGACCTCTGCTTCATAAGGCTGTTACCCGGAAGAACAAGAGATATAGCTGACTTTCCTAACACAGAGAAACAAGCACAGAGTCCTAGACAAAATGAGAAGACAGAAAAATTTGTCCCAAATGAAAGATCAGGACAAGGCCACAGCCAGAGATCTAAGCAAACAGATGTAACTAACATGCCTGATAGAGAATTTAAAGTAATGATTATAAAGATACTCGCTGGACTTGAGAAAAAAGTGGAAGACATGAGTGTGACCATTCAGAAAGATAAGGAATAACATAGCAAAGATAAAGGGCTGAATAAACAGAATGTGAAACATGCTTGATGGAATGAACAGTAGGATGGAAGAAGCAGAGGAATGAATTAGTGACGTAGAAGACAGAGTATTGGAAAGTAATCAAGCTGAACAAAAGAGCAAAAAAATAATTATGCAAAATAAGAATAGACTTAGGGAATTCAGTGACTCCATCAAACATAATAACATTTGCATTATAGGTGTCCCGGAAGAAGAGAGCCAAAAGGAGGCAGAAAATTTATTTGAAGAGTTAATAGCTGAAAACTTTCCAAATCTGGGGAAAGAAACAGATATCTAGATCTAGGAGGCACTGAGAACTTCCAACAAAATCAACAAAAGCAGATCCACACCAAGACACATTATAATTAAAATCACAAAATACAGTGATAAAGAATTTTAAAGCAGCAAGACCAAAGAAGACAGTTACATACATGAGAAATACCATAAGGTTTTCAGGGGATTTTTCAGTGGAAACATTCCAAGCCAGAAGAGAGGTGCATGATATATTCGAAGTGCTGAATGGGAAAAATCGGCAGTGAAGAATATCTAGCAAGGCTATCATTCAGAATAGAGGGAGAGAGAGAGTTTCCCAGACAAACCAGATATAAAGGAGTTTATGACTATTAAACCAGCCCTGCAAGAAATATTAAAGGGGACTTTAAGTGGAAAGGAAAGACCAAAAGTGACAGTATTAAGGTAGGAAATATAAAAGCATTACAAATGAATATTTTTATAAAATATCAGTCAGGGAACTCACAAGATAAAGGTTGTAAAATATGATACCACACACCTAAAATGTGGGGAGGAGAGTAGTAAAGAATGGATTTGAACTTAAATGACCATCGACTTAAGGTAGAGTGCTATATGCAAAAGATGTTATATATAAATGGTAACCACAAATCAAAAGCCACTAATAAATATGCAAAAAATAAAGAGAAAAGAATCCAAATATACCACTAAAAAAAAGTAGCAAACTGTGAAAGGGAGAAAGACAATAAAGGATCAGAGAAAATCTCCAGAAATAATGACAAAATAGGTAATAAAATGGCAATAAATATATATTTATCAATAATTACTTTGAATGTAAATGGACTGAATGCTCCAATCTAAAGATGTCGAGTGACAGAATGGCTTAAAAAAAAAACAAAAACAGAGGGGAGGGGCAAGATGGCGGAAGAGCAGGGTCCCCAAATCGCCTGTCCCCACCAAATTACCTAGATAACCTTCAAACAATCCTGAAAATTTACGAATTCGGCCTGAGATGTAAAGAGAGACCAGCTGGAATGCTACAGTGAGAAGAGTCCGCGCTTCTATCAAGGTAGGAAGACGGGGAAAAAGAAATAAAGACACAAAAGGCCTCCGAGGGGGAGGGGCCCCGCGAGGAGCCGGGCTGAGGCCGGGGCGAGTGTCCCCAGGACAGGAGAGCCCCGTCCCGGAGGAGCAGGAGCTGCACCAACCTTCCCGGGCGGGCGGAAAGGGGCTCGCAGGGAGTTGGAGCAGGACCCAGGAGGGCGGGGATGCCCTCGGGCTCCCGGGGACACTAACAGACACCTGCGCCCCGGGAGAGTGCGCCGAGGTCCCTAAGGGCTGCAGCGCGCACGGCGGGACCGGAGCAGCTCGGAGGGGCTCGGGCGGCGGCTCCGCGGAGGGGGCTGCGGGGCGGGAGCGCGAATCCCACAGCGCAGGCCCCGGAGCACAGGGCGCCGGGACACAGCCCAGGATCCGGCCTCCTCCGGGACAGGCAGAGGCCGGGAGGGCCCAGGACAGCAAGGACGCTCCTGCCCCGAGCTGAGCAGATCAGCGGCCCCGCCCCGGAGCCTCCAGGCCCAGCAGACGGAGAGCCGAGAGCCCGAGCCCCGTAGTTCCTGCGGAGGCTGAATCCAGGCTTCCAGAGTTGCCATAGCAACTGCGGCTGTTCCTCCTGGGGCCCCACGGGGTAAACAACCCCCGCTGAGCCCTGCAGCAGGCAGGGGCAGAGCAGCTCCCCCAAGTGCTAACACCTGAAAATCAGCACAGCAGGCCCCTCCCCCAGAAGACCAGCTGGACGGACCAGTGATACTCCCCCGTGTTCCAATACAACTTGTTTTTGGCCACTCTGCACTGAGCAAAATGACTAGAAGGAAAACCTCACCTCAAAAGAAAGAATCAGAAACAGCCCTCTCTCCCACAGTTACAAAATCTGGATTACACTTCAATGTCAGAAAGCCAATTCAGAAGCACTATTCTACAGCTACTGGTGGCTCTAGAAAAAAGCATTAAGGCCTCACGAGACTTCATGACTGCAGAATTTAGATCCAATCAGGCAGAAATTAAAAATCAATTGAATGAGATGCAATCCAAACTAGAAGTCCTAACGACGAGGGTTAACGAGGTGGAAGAACGAGTGAGTGACATAGAAGACAAGTTAATGGCAAAGAGGGAAACTGAGGAAAAAAGAGACAATCAATTAAGGGACCATGAAGACAGATTAAGGCAAATAAATGACAATCTAAGGAAGAAAAACCTACGCTTAATTGGGGTTCCCGAGGGCGCCGAAAGGGACAGAGGGCCAGAATATGTATTTGAACAAATCCTAGCTGAAAACTTTCCCAATCTGGGAAGGGAAACAGGCATTCAGATCCAGGAAATAGAGAGATCCCCCCCTAAAATCAATAAAAACCGTTCAACACCTCGACATCTAATAGTGAAGCTTGCAAATTCCAAAGATAAAGAGAAGATCCTTAAAGCAGCAAGAGACAAGAAGTCCCTGACTTTCATGGGGAGGAATATTAGGGTAACAGCAGACCTCTCCACAGAGACCTGGCAGGCCAGAAAGGGCTGGCAGGATATATTCAGGGTCCTAAATGAGAAGAACATGCAACCAAGAATACTTTATCCAGCAAGGCTCTCATTCAAAATGGAAGGAGAGATAAAGAGCTTCCAAGACAGGCAGGAACTGAAAGAATATGTGACCTCCAAACCAGCTCTGCAAGAAATTTTAAGGGGGACTCTTAAAACTCCCCTTTAAGAAGAAGTTCAGTGGAACAATCCACAAAAACAAGGACTAAATAGATATCATGATGACACTAAACTCATATCTGTCAATAGTAACTCTGAACGTGAATGGGCTTAATGACCCCATCAAAAGGCGCAGGGTTTCAGACTGGATAAAAAAGCAGGACCCATCTATTTGCTGTCTACAAGAGACTCATTTTAGACAGAAGGACACCTACAACCTGAAAATAAAAGGTTGGAGAACCATTTACCATTCAAATGGTTCTCAAAATATACCCTAAAAACTATAGAACACTTTTGAAAGAAATTGAGGAAGACACAAAGAGATGGAAAAATATTCCATGCTCATGGATTGGCAGAATTAATATTGTGAAAATGTCAATGTTACCCAGGGCAATTTACACGTATAATGCAATCCCTATCAAAATACCATGGACTTTCTTCAGAGACTTAGAACAAATTATTTTAAGATTTGTGTGGAATCAGAAAAGACCCCAAACAGCCAGGGGAATTTTAAAAAAGAAAACCATATCTGGGGGCATCACAATGCCAGATTTCAGGTTGTACTACAAAGCTGTGTTCATCAAGACAGTGTGGTACTGGCACAAAAACAGACATATAGATCAATGGAACAGAACAGAGAACCCAGAAGTGGACCCTGAACTTTATGGTCAACTAATATACGATAAAGGAGGAAAGACGATCCACTGGAAGAAAGACACTCTCTTCAATAAATGGTGCTGGGAAAATTAGACATCCACATGCAGAAGAATGAAACTGGACCACTCTCTTGCACCATACACAAAGATAAACTCAAAATAGATGAAAGATCTAAATGTGAGACAAGATTCCATCAAAATCCCAGAGGAGAACTCAGGCAACACCCTTTTTGAACTTGGCCACAGTAACCGGAGAAGGACAGTGTATGTTCTCATTCATTTGGGGAATATGAATAATAGTGAAAGGGAATATAAGGGAAGGGAAAGAAATGTGTGAGAAATATCAGAAAGGGAGACAGAACATAAAGACTTCTAACTCTGGGAAATGAACTAGGGGTGGTGGAGGGGGAGGAGGGTGGGGGGTGGGGGTGAATGGGTGACGGGCACTGAGGGGTACACTTGACGGGATGAGCACTGGGTGTTATTCTGTATGTTGGTAAATTGAACACCAATAAAAATTAATTTATAAAAAAAAAAAAAACAAAAAACAAAAACAAAACAAGATATGTCTATATTCTGCCTACAAGAGACTCAAATTAGACCTAAAGACACCTGCAGATTGAAAGTGAGGGAATGGAAAAACATTTATCATGCAAATGAATGTCAAAAGAAAGGTGGAGTAGCAATACTTAGACAAAATCTATTTTAATTTTTTTTATTTATTTATGATAGTCACAGAGAGAGAGAGAGAGAGAGAGAGAGGCAGAGACACAGGCAGAGGGAGAAGCAGGCTCCATGCACTGGGAGCCCGACATGGGAGTCGATCCCGGGTCTCCAGGATCGCGCCCTGGGCCAAAGGCAGGCGCCAAACCGCTGCGCCACCCAGGGATCCCGACAAAATCTATTTTAAACAAAGACTGTAATGAGTCAAAGAGGTACACTATATAATAATAAAGGGACAATCCAATAAGAAGGTATAATAATTGTAAATATTTTTTTCATGCAAGTAAGTCAATCGGAGAAGGACAAACAGTGTATGTTCTCATTCATTTGGGGAATATGAATAATAGTGAAGGGGAATATAAGGGAAGGGAGAAGAAATGTGTGGGAGATAACAGAAAGGGACACAAAACATAAAGACTTCTAACTCTGGGAAATGAACTAGGGGTGGTGGAAGGGGAGGAGGGCGGGGGGTGGGGGTGAATGGGTGACGGGCACGGAGGGGTACACTTGACGGGATGAGCACTGGGTGTTATTCTGTATGTTGGTAAATTGAACACCAATAAAAATTAATAAAAAAATTTTTTTTCATGCAATGTTGCAGCACCTAGATACATAGAACAGTTAATAACAAACATAAAGGAACCAATTAGTAATAATGGAACAATAGTAGGGGACTGACTTTAACACCCCGCTCACATCAATGGACAGATCTTCTAAATAGAAAACTAACAAAGAAACTATGGCTTTGAATTATACACTGGAGCAGATGGATTTAACAAACATGTTCTTAACATTTCTTCCTAAAACAGTAGAATACACATTCTTTTCAAGTGCACATGGAACATTCTCTAGAACAGATCACACATATTAGGGCACAAATCAGGCCTCAGCAAGTACAAAAAGATTGAAATCATACCATGTATCTTTTCTGATCACAGTGCTATGAAACTAAAAGTCAACCATAATAAAAAAATCTGGAAAGAATACAAATATATGAAAGTCAAATAATGTGATGCTTAATAACGAATGAGTCAACCAGGGGAAAAAAAAAAGAAATAAAAAAATACTTGGAAACAAATGAACACACAATCGTCCAAAACCTTTGGGATGCAGCAAAAGTAGTTCTAAAAGGGAAGTTTATAGCAATACAGGCCTACCTCAGGAAACAAGGAAAATCTCAAATGAACAACCTAACCTTACACCTAACCTTACACCTAAAGAAAAAGAACAATGAACAAAAAGAACAACTAACAAAGCCTAAAGCAGCAGAAGGAAGGAAATAATAAAAATTAGAGCAGAAATAAGTATTATAGAAACTAAAAGAATAGAATAGGCCAATAAACCAGGAGCTGGCTCTTTGAAAAATTAATAAAATTGATAAACATCTAGTCAGAGTTACCAAGAAAAAAGAAAAGTAAAATAAATAAAATCACAAATGAGAGAAGAGAAATAATAAACACCACAGAAATACAGTTTTAAGACAATATTATGAAAAACAATATGCCAAGAAATTGGACAACCTAGAAGAAATGGATAAATTTCTAGAAACATATAAAGTACCAAAACTGAAATAGGAAGAAATGGAAAATTTGAACAGACTGATAACCAGTAGAGAAATTAAGTAAAAAAAATCCCAATAAACAAAAGTCCAGCACCAGATGGCTTCACATGTGAATTGTCTGAAACATTTAAAGAAGAGTTAATACCTATTCTTCTCAAACTATTCCAAAAAATAGAAAAGGAAGGAAAACTTCCAAAATCACTGTGTGAGACCAGCATTACCCTGATACCAAAGCAGATAAAGACACAGCAAAAAAGAGAACTACATTCCTAATGAACATAGGAGCAGAAATCCTCAACAAAGTAATAGCAAACTGAATCTAACAATACATTAAAAAAATCATTCAGTATGACCAGGTGGGATTTATTCCTGGGATGCAGGAATGGTTCGATATTTGCAAATCAATCAACGTAATACATCACCTCAATGAGGGAAAGGATAAGAACCCTATGATCATTTCAGTAGATGGAGAAAAAGCATTTTACAAAGTAAAATATCTATCCAGAACTAGAACAAACAATCCTAAAATTTGTATGGAACCACAGAAGACCCTGAATAGCCAAAGCAATCATGAAAAAGAAATGTGTGGGAAATATCAGAAAGGGAGACAGAACATAAAGACTCCTAACTCCGGGAAACGAACTAGGGGTGGTGGAAGGGGAGGAGGGCGGGGGGTGGGGGTGAATGGGTGACGGGCACTGAGGGGGCACTTGACGGGATGAGCACTGGGTGTTATTCTGTATGTTGGTAAATTGAACACCAATAAAAAAATAAATTTATTAAAAAAAAAAGAAAAAGAAAAGCAAAGCTGGTGGCATCACAATTCTGGACTTCAACTTATATTACAAAGCTGTAGTAATCAAAATAGTATGATACTGGCACAAAAATAGAGACATATATTAATAGAACAGACTAGGAAACTCAGAAATAAACTCACAATTTAACGGTTGATTATCTTTGACAAATGAGGCAAGAATCCAATGGGAAAAAGATAGCCTCTTCAACAGTGTTGGGGAAAACTGGACAGCAATATACAAAAGAATGAAACTGGACCCTCTTCTTACACCATGCACAAAAATAAATTCAAAATGGATTAAGGACCTAACTGTGATACCTGAGATCATAAAAATCCTAGAAGAGAGCACAGGCAGTAATTTCTCTGATATGGGCCATAGAAAGTTTTTTCTAGATAGGTTCCCTAGGCAAAGGAAACATAAATAAAAAAGTAATGGGGCTACATCAAAATAAAAAAAAGCTTATGCACAGCAAAGGAAACAATCAACAAATCTGAAAGGCAGTCTATGGAATGGGAGAAGATATTTGCAAGTGATATATCTGATAAAAGGTTAGTATCCAAAATCTATAAAGAATTTTTGAAACCCAACACCCCTCAAATAAATAATCCAGTTAAATAATGGGCAGAAGACATGAATAGACATTTCTCCAAAGAAGGTATATAAATGGCCAACAGACAAATTAGAAGATGCTTATTATCACTTATCAGGGAAATACAAATGTAAACCACAATGAAATATCACCTCACACCTTTTCAGAATGGCTAAAATTAACTGCACTAGAAACAACATGTGTTGATGAGGATGTAGAAAGAAAGGAACCCTCTTGCACTGTTGGTGGGAATGCAAACTGGTGTAGCTACTGTGGAAAATAGTTTGGAGGTTCCTCAAAATGTTAAAAATATGATAAAGTAGATGTTTTCTGAATTTCTGTAAACTTTTCAAATTTCTCAGGGACAGCTGTGTTAAATTTCAAGTTGGATCCAGACAGGTATGAATTGTATTTGTAATATTGTTTCACAGATTGGAGAATCTCACTCATCTGTATGAGATTTACTCAGACACCTTCAAAAGAAAGGTAACATTGTTACACATATACTAGAGCTGGAAATAGGGTCAGTAAGTATATGGGGATTGACGTTTTTTGCAGTCTCTTCCTTATTGACTTCAGAAACCTCTCCAGTGATGTTTTTTGTGTGTGTTTTCTCCAATGTACTTTCTCTGCTAACTAGGCAGTTGTAGACACCATGCTTGACATGTGCAGTTCAATATTATTTTATCCCACTTTCTGGCATTATTTTTTTTCCCACTGGAGCAAGCAACTCTGGCAGAGTAGTGCACAAATGATGAGTGTCCTGGATGTTCCTCTCAGTGGCAGCGGCAAACACAGTAGATGAGATTGAAAGTAGAAATGAGAAGAAAAGCCCAAGATTCCAACCTATAGAGAGAATGCAATGAGCATAATAAAAAAAACCCATATAACTCAAAAAAAGAAATGGGGTTCTTTGATTAGGAAGTGGATATATATCTTTCTTTTATCAGAAAGGTCTGTCATTTCTGTCCTCCCAATTTGTCCTTCTTTTCATTGTGCATATGATCATTCATAGTGAATGACCACTGCACCACCCCACCCCCATGAGAGAAAAGGACCAAGGTGGTTTTATGATAAACTAGTCATTAATGCCTTTCATTTTCATGAACCTGTGGCTAGAGCGTCATTGACAAAGTAAATATCTAACCTTGATCTCCTGAATTAGCATGTAGGTATTTAGCATTTTCACTGCCAGATATAGCTTGCTTGGCGTATTAAAAAAACAATATTTCATCAGGAAGATAAAACATCTTTTAAGGGAAGGAATAACTTCTCTAAGTTTAACGGAGAGCATGATCTTTGTGTTTTATGTCAATCTATCCACTAAACTCTCCTTATCGGGTATAATATATTCCTGTTGGCAGCTTGATTTAATTGGACTTGTGGTAACTGATTCAGTTGAGCACTTTAATTAGGTAATTATTTTGTTATAAGAACCACTTTTCAGCTTGCTAGAGAGAGGAAATCTTCCATTTTTCTCAGGCTAAAACTGGAACCTGGATTCTTTTCTTTTATAACAAAGAGGAATAATAATGATCAGATAGAGAATTAGGTTGAGAATGAGCTGTAGAATGAAGAAAAATATCCTGACTTATGTATTGATAAGAGACAAGTATGCTTTTGAGAAATGATTACAGAAGTAGATTTTCTTAGACTGTGAGTATTGCCACCACATACTCATCACTTTTGAATGGAGTGATTGTCTTCTGCCTCAGTTTCCTTTTAGAAATATGGATTTCTTTGTCAGACCCCATGCAAGAAGATAACTGCTGGAAAAAGAAAATAGAACTTAAAGAAATACCTTTGAATCTTGATTCTAGACAAATGCCTGTGATCTAGGGAATTTTTAAAAATTAAGTATTGTCTTTGTAAATTTTTTATGAAAGTTAGTCATTTGTTAACTTCAGAAAGAGACTTTGTCTTGGAGAAAAGTCTCAGGCCCTGAAAATTTTGCCGGAGATTGAGCATATAGGATAAAAGATGTTTTCTAATTCCCATATACTTGTGAAATTCAACATTATCTTTTGTTGGTTGGCAGGAATGATAGTAAATAATCTAAGAATACCTCAGATCAGACAAATAATTAGAGTTGACACTAGAAAAGCCAAAAGGCCCTAATTAATTGATTTGTTAATAGCTACTCTCCATTTACAGACATTAGCCCAAATTGGGTTTTAAGCTGTGACAAGGGCCACAAGATAAACATTTTCTTTTTAAATTCCTGATTTCCTGCCAGCTTTCCAGTCTCACCATCAACTAGTGTTTGCAGGTTTTTGTTCACTAAAACATTGAGGGTAATTCCATACAGCTTCCATCTGAAACTTAATATTCATATATTGGCTCTTTGTGAAATGGTTAGTTCAGTATAGAAATTATGTTTTGCTTTAGAATTTCTTAGTTTTACCTTTGTGAAAATAGAACAAAAGGAAACATTTCTCAATTAAAGCCTCATTTAAACAAATGATGTTGCAAGTGAAGCTTTCCCTAGTGGATGATAAGAACAATGAGAATTGTGTTCCAGAAACCCAGGGGCCAGAGGGGGGCTGTGTTCCAATCACCACTGTGCAACAAACAATCCCCAAATCTACTGGTGAAAAATAACAAACATTTTATTATTTGTAACAACTTTGTAGGATGCCTAGTCTCAGTGGGCTGTTCTTCTGTTCCATGTGATATCATCTGGACTGCAGTTCTATCAGCTGGAATAGCCAAGTTGGTGCATTTACATGATTGGCAGCAGGTGCTGGCCATCTGTAGGGAGCTCAGCAGTTGACAGGAGCACCTCAGTTATCTCCATGTGAGCTCCTTTAATCATATCCTTTGCTGCCAGCTTCATGTGATGTGGGTTTTTGTGGTTTTGAAAGGGGGCTGCAACTGGGAGGGGACCAGAAAGCAGTGAGTGGAAGCAGACCAGGAACACACACATGTTCCAACTCATGTCATCTTTACCTGAGTATTATGATATCAGAACCTCTTGAATTGTATGAGCCTGTGGGTTTTGTATTTTAAATTATTCAACGGCTCCTGCAAAAGAAAGATTGTGTATTAGCTATCAGATACTTATCAGAAATGAGTGGTGATTTGCATGAGTTATATCACCTGGAAAGGCAAACTTACCATATTTAATTTTCTGCTGTCTCCTGTATTCATTTGCCATATACTGTGCTGTGACCTAGTGGTTGGAAAAGTGACACATACTAAGGGTTTGCCTGTCATGGAAGGAGTCCTCTTTTTCTTTGGCCTCATTGTTTCCATGTTGCAGGGATTTAGAGTAACCCTCTGGCCTCTTGTCCTACCTTATTTTTTGCGAGTTCCTTGGTTACTTGAGTAACATCTGCTGGTCCATGATTCTCAAGGCCCCAAACTCTGGGCATATGTTCTCTTACTTTCTGTACGACCCTAGACAATGAAGAAATACTTGACTTAAGTGTATGTATCCTGCAGAGCCAGTCCTTCCTTTAGATGGGCTTTCTCAAGGTTTAGTGTGGATGGGATGAGGAGCAGGAAGGAGTCATGAGTTATTTGAGTTGTAGATTGAAAGGCTCATTTTTCAACAGACCTGTCAATACTGATACCGAAGTTATCAGTGTATCACCTTTATTTATCCATTGGTCCTAAACTAGCAGAAAGAAGAAATAGGTGTTACCTATTGGCTCCCTAAGACTTCAACAGTGACATTTTCTAACCCTCACTTAGCTGAGGTTATTTGACTCACTAAGACCAATCTGATTGAACTGAACTCATAATACAGAGCAGTAAAAAACTTGTCTTTTTAAAAGTGACATTTTCAGAACTCTTAAAAAGAATTCTTTCTTATATGCTCTGCGTACTCTTACATATCTTTCTTGTATAGTACCTCCTTCAGTGAGATATTTGTGTTTCTCTTTACTTACCCAGCAAATATTTATTTAGCCCTTCTACATGCCAAGCACTATCTTAGGTGTTGGAGCTATCTCTGGGAAGCAAAAACAGATGGGGTCCCTTTTTGCTGGTTTTCTTGTTGGTCTTATACTGTACTGAGGGAGACAGGCATGAATCAAAAAATAAATCATAGAAATTGTTGTTTGTGTAAGAATGAGCTGGGACCAGTGGTACAAAGTCCATGATTCTGTGAAATTATTTAATAGATAGCTTCACTTAGATTATGTCCCCTAAATTATTTATTTCTAATTTTAATTAAAAATATCTTATTTTTAATTTATTTGTTCATTCATTCACTCTTCCCATCCATTCATCCATTCACTTACCCATCTGTCCACTTATCCATCTATTCTTCCAAACACATTTACCAAATATCTGTATGTACCATGCTAGGAAATGGGTTGTAGAAAGGTGTAAGAATGAAATCATGGTAATTGACATTGGTCATATCTTTCCTTGGACTCCTACACTCTTGTGTTTCTCTCTCTCCCCTTTCAAGTGCTTTTTGTATTAACTTTCATGTTTGTCTTTTTCATGAGACTCAGCTCTGCAGTCATATTGTGTGTCTCATTCGTATTTGGATTTCTGGCCCTCAATATGGCGATTGGCATATAGTATTTAAGAAGTACTTGTTAAATGAATGAATTTGATGTGTTGTTCTTATTGAAAGTATCAAATTAAGTATCAGATGAATCGTCATTGTTATGTGTAGGCTAAAATTGGAGTAACCAATTTGATGTTCTGATATGTTAAAAGAAGAACTCAAGTACATAAAAATTTTCAGTTATGAACTGGGCAGTGCCAAGCCTAAAGTAGTTAGAAACGTTCCTCCAGGGAAGACGTTTCTTTTTTTATAGAGAAGATGTGGCAGTGGAGCAAAGAAATTATCTGACTGGTTGTATCTTAAGCAGATGCCTTATTTGGGAAAGTCTAGTTGGCTGTTTGTGACTGGTTGTTCTGGATTCAAGTGTATTGGCTGTAGCTTATGTTTTGGTTTCCTTACATAGGTTACCAAGGTATTAGACATTTATATCCACCTCAATCTAATAGCCTCCTTTTTTTCTTTATTTTTTTTTTTTTAAGAAACAGAGTGCTCATGAGAGCATGCACATGTGAGATGGGCCTGCATGCAAGAAGAAGTGGGGGGATGGAGGGAGCGACAGAAGAGTTTAGTGAAATCATCAAAAGCAAATGGATTTGAACTTTTTTCTTAGCTTCAGAAATAATTTCTATAAATTTCACAGTTGAGTTCTCTTAAAGTAAAGGCTGTTTTAAAAGAGTGAACAAAGTACTTTACACAGATCTCTCAACTCTCAAAATAGACCTGTGAGATTCAGATGCAAAAAGGAACCATAATTTCTTCTCTCACAGGTGCAGTACAAATCAAATGATTTCCATTTGTTTTTCTTGTCACTTTAGTCACTACTATGGCTTTATTGTAGCTATGTGTTTCCCTCTTTGCCCTATCAATTCCTCCTAAGATTTTCCACAGTTCTTGTTTGAGCAGTAAACTTATAAATTACCTGACAGTAAAGTCAGGGGATAAGTAAATCATCCAGTCTGATCGCAAAATCAAAATGTTTGTGATATGTCAAACCTTTAATAAGTCAATTGCTTCTTTTGAAAAATGTGTCTGTTCTCCTTCATGCTGAGAACAACCAAGTCATTCCATGAATTTTGCTCTAAGACCAAAGGCACAATGTCTTCAGGCGATAAATTATGTCAAATATCTAATAAGATGGCTAAGCAGCATTAATGTCTTTTTATTTTTAAGAATCTTATTTCATAGTTTAATTCCCTATAGAATAGAGTTGAGCTCTGTGTCTTTGGTAACTCAAGTAGATAATGTAAAATTTGTCCTGAAGTTTCAGACAGTAAAAGTTTAGGTCCTGCAGGCCCTGTACCATTTATGCTGTCAGCAGACATTTTTCTCCTAGGTCATCTTCAGAATTATTCTATATGTGTGCGTATATGTATGCGCGTGTGTCCCTCTGTATTAAGAGTTGTTCATCAGACCCCAGTTTGTTAATGACCTTTGTTTCTGCTTGACTTCAGTTAATCTTGCTCACAGATGACAAACCTGGGAGCATATTTGTTAAATCCAAGTTGTTTTACAAAGCCAAAAGTAGAGATCTTGAAAAGTGATTTCAAAGAAGTGTTTGGATATTAGAATTGAGTAAGGATGTTCACATTTGCTGACAGCAATAGTCACTGCAAACAACGGGCTCATTGCACCTTGAGGAACTCAAGCAAGTCTACCAATTTCCAGATGAAAATTTAATACCAGAGGAGGAATGTGTTGGCCTATTAAATATAGAAATCTATTTCTTTTTTTTTAATTTGTTTATTCATGAGACACACACACACACAGAGGTAGAGACATAAGCAGAGTGAGAATCTCCCTGTGGAGAGCCTGATGCGGGACTCCCTCCCAGGACCCCGGGATCACGCCCTGGGCACAGGCAGGTGCTCAACCACTGAGCCGCCCAGGTGCCCCTAGAAATTGATTTCTAAGAACAGTTGATAATTGGAGCCTTGCAAAAGTCAGTTTCTCATAGGAAGTTTCAAAATTATTAAAGAAAACATTACTGAGCCTTCCCAAATGGTGTAACTAGTAATCAGATGTAACATGAATAGTCATTGTTGAACTGAAAATAAAGAAGAAAACATATTCTTTCATTTAACTCCTGTCCCCTTCCCTGTTTCTCTCTCTCAGTCTCTCTCATGTACACACACACACACACACATACATGTATGCCTTACACATGTGCATGTAGAGTCCACGTAAAGCTTTTAGGTATTTCTGTGAATGAGAACTTAAGTATTTTTGTGGATGAGAGTTTCAGAGCAAAAATATCCTATCTGGTCATGTAAAGAACTGCAAGATCTTTTAGTCTCAAACTTGTTAATCTTGTCTCATCTCATTTCATATCTCAAACAGTTCTTCCCCCTCTTACAAATAAGCTCCAAACAGAACTTTTGTACTTTTGGGTTGTCCAACTAACTAAAAATCATTTCTTTTTCTTTTAAGATGCATTTATTTATTTTACAGGGAGTGAGCACGTAAAGGAAGGGGCAGAGGGAAAGAATCTCAAACAGATTTCCTGCTGAGCACAGAGCCTCACTCCAGGCTGGATATCATGATCTGGAGATGATGACCTGAGCTGAAACCAAGAGTCTGACACTTAACTGACTGTGCTATCCATTTGCCCAAAATCGTTTATTTTTCTTGTGTATCAGCATCTCTAGAGAGAGTTTGCTAGTTCTCTCAAAGATTAAGTTCATCTTGACTTCTTTATATTAGCTCGAAACACAAGGTGAAAGGCCAAAAAGACTTTGGTGAGTGTGGTTGGGAGACGAACAATCTTTCAACGCCCTCCGTTTAGAACCCCCATTATCATTTTTCTCATACAATGAATCAGATCATCCTCTTTTCATTAGCCAGCCCTCCCAATGGCTTGGTTGGCTTCAAATGGATTGCTAGCTGCAGATCATGCACGCCCAAATATCTCATCATTTCCACATAATTCCTCTAATTGAGAAACTTGTACTTTCATTGCGTCCTCAAAAAGCAATTTCCTAGTGACTTATTAAAATAATGCCATTTGCCAGCCTTTTAAAAAGTCCCACTTTAGCATAGTGTCATGCTATAATTAGTAATACAGCATCAGTGATTAAGCTGAATACCAATTTGAGGCATTTGCACAGCCTTAACGGAGTTTGGTCACTAATGGGGTATGGCACTTTGATTGTTCCTTGATACCTGAATGCTGCAGCAATATCTAGTTCCTCAGGTTACCTTGAAATGTTGATTTCAGACTCTTGAAACCATGGCAACAGTTGGTTCAAATGAATCCCATAGCTTTAAAAAACAAGATTTTGTTGTTGAATTTCTTTGCTTTTTTTTTTTTAACCCCTTGGTCATAAAACTTGGAAGAAAATAGTTACAGCCAGACTTTGTAGAAATGTGGTATCCATTCACCTTTCTATAGAAAAGGGCAGACCACAGGTATGATTATCTTCCCACCAGGGAAAGAAGGGAAAACTGATATGTGGGTCCTTTGACTGGTGTTTAAAGGTTACATGATAATATGGTAGCAGAGTAGTAAAAAAAAACAAAAACAAAACAACTGTATAGTGTTAGAATCCACCTAGTTGTTTAAACTTAGAAATCACCCCTCCCAAATCTACTTGGATACCAAAAACCTCAAATTCTACTGACAAAATATTTTTTTGTATTTCTTCCCTCCTCCTCATTCTCATTACCACTTTCCTAATCTAGGCAATAGCCCATTAACCCAGCTTCCTGCCTCTCATCTAGCACCGTTTATTTTATTTTATTTTATTTTATTTTATTTTATTTTATTTTATTTTATTATTTTATTTTATTTTATTTTTTATTTTATTATTATTTTTTAAAATTAAAATTCAAGTTACTTAACATATAGTAAAGTATTGGTTTCAGGAGTAGAATTTAGTGATTCATCACTTATGTGCAGCATCTAGTGATCATCCTAACAAAGTGCCTTCTTTAATACCCATCACCCATTTAGCCCATGCCCACCTGCCTCCGCTCCCATTCTAAGAAAGAAACTCTCAGTTTGTTTCCTAGAGTTCAGTGTCTCTTATGGTTTGCCTCCCTATTTTCATTTCAGTTTATTTTATTTTTCCTTCCATTCCTTCCCTTCTGTTTTGTTTCTTAAATTGCACATATGGGTGAAATCATATGGTATTTGTCTTTCTGTGACTGACTGCTTTTGCTTTAGCATAATACACTCTAGTTTCATCCACATTGTTGCAAATGGCAAGATTTCATTCTTTTTGATGGCTGAGTGATGTTCCATTACACATACACATACACACACCCACCCCACATCTTTATCCATTTGTTAGTTGATGGACATTGGGCTCTTTCCATATTTTGGCTATTGTGAATAGTGCTGCACATTGGGGTGCATGTGCTCTTTTGAATAAGCACTTTTTTATCCTTTTGATAAATACCTAAAAGTGTAATTTCTGGGTTGTAGAGTAGTTATATTTTTAACTTTTTGAGGAACATCCATCCTGTTTTTCAGAGTGGCTACACCAGTTTGGATTCCTACCACAGTGCAAATTGGTTCCCCTTTCTCCATATCCTCACCAATATCTATTGTTTCCTGAGTTGTTAATTTTAGCCATTCTGATAGGCATAAGGTGGTGTCTCATTGTGGTTTTGATTTGTATTTCCCTGATGATGAGTGATGTTGAGCCTCTTTTCATTTGTCTGTTACCCATTTGTTTGTATGTCTTCTTTGAAGAAATGCCTGTTCATTTCTTCTGCCCATTTCTTGACTACATTTTCTTGTTTTTTGGGTGTTGATTTTGATGAGTTCTTTATAGATTCCAGATACTAGCCCTTTAACCTATATGTCATTTGCAAATATCTTTTCCCATTTTATTGGTCACTTTTAGTTTTATTGATTGTTTTCTTTGCTGTGCAGAAGCATTTATCTTGATGAAGTTCCAATACTTCATTTTCGCTCCCCCCCCCTTGCCACTGGCAATGTGTCTAATAAGAAATTGCTATGGCTGAGGTAAAAGAGGTTGCTGCCTGTTTTCTCCTCTAGGATTTTCATGGTCTTCTGTCTTATAGTTAGGTCTTTTTATCCATTTTGAATTTATTTTTGTGTATGGTATAACAGATTTGGTGATAAGCTTTAAGGAGGGCACGTGATGTGATGAGCCCTGAGTGTTATACAGAACTGATAAATCATTGAACACTACATCTGAAACTAAGTATGTACTTTATGTTGGCTGATTGGATTAAAAAAAAGTGGTCCAGTTTCATTCTTTGCATGTTGCTGCCCGGTTTTCCCAACATCATTTGTTGAAGACTGTCCTTTTCCCATTGGATATTCTTTCTTGCTTTGTTAAAGATTAACTGACCATATTGTTGTTGGTCCATCTCTGGGTACTATATTCTGTTCTATTGATCTATGTGTCTATTTTTGTCTGGTACCGTATTGTTTTGATGATTATAGCTTTGTAATACAGCTTGAAGTCTAGAATTGTAATGCCTCCTACTTTTCTTTTTTCAACATTAATTTGGAATCTTTTTTGGTCCCATACAAACTTTAAGATTGTTTGTTCTAATTTATATGGTCTCATTCATTTGGGGAATATAAAAATTAGTGAAAGGGAATAAAGGGGAAAGGAGAGAAAATGAGTGAAAATATCAGTGAGGGCGACAAAACATGAGAGACACCTAACTCTAGGAAACGAACAAGGGGTAGTGGAAAGAGAGGTGGGCAGGGATTGGGATGACTGGGTGATGGACACTGAGGGCGGCACTTGGCAGGATGAGCACTGGGTGTTATGCTATATGTTGGCAAATTGAACTCCAATAAAAAAATTTAAAAAAAAGATTGTTCTAGCTCTGTGAAAGATGCAGGTGTTATTTTGATCGGGATTAAATGTGTATAATGTTTGGGTAGTGTAGGTGTTTTTTTTTCTTTTATTTTTTTAGGTTTTATTTATTTATTCATGAGAGACACAGAGAGATAGGGGCAGAGACACCGGGGAGAGAGAAGCAGGGTCCAGGCAGGGAGCCCGACATGGGACTCTATCCCAGGACTCCACGTCCATGCCCTGGGCCAAAGGCAGATGCCTAACCACTGAGCAACCCAAGCATCGCGGTGTTTTAACCTTATTTGTTTTTCTAATCCAGGAGCATAGAATGTTTTTCCATTTCTTTGTGTCTTCTCCAGTTTCTTTCATAAGTGTTCTATAGTTTTCGGCATACAGATCTTTTACCTCTTTGGCTACATTTATTCCTAGGTATCTTAAGGCTTTAGGTACATTTGTAAAAGGGATTGATTTCTTGATTTCTCTTTCTGCTGCTTCATTATTTGTGTATAGAAATGCAACGGATTTCTGTTCGTTGATTTTATATCCTGCAACTTTGCCGAATTCCTGAATGAATTCTAGCAATTTTTGGGTGGACTCTTTTGGGTTTTCTACATAGAGTTTCATGTTGTCTGCAAATAGTGAAAGTTCCTTGCCAATTTGGATACCTTTTATTTTTATTTTTTTGTTGTTGTTGTCTGATTGCTGAGGCTAGGACTTCCAGTACAATATTGTACAATAGTGGTGAGAGTGGACTTCCCCATCATGTTCCTGATCTTGGGGAAAAGCTCTCAGCTTTCCCCATTGAGGATGATACTGTGGGTCTTTCATATATAGTATTTATGATGAGGTATGTTCCCTCAATCCCTATTTTCTTGAGGGTTTTTATCAAGAAAGGATGCTATGTTTTGCCATTAAATGCTTTTTATGTCTCAGTTGAGAGGTTCAGATCATTCTTAATTAAATTAATTAATTAATTAACTTTATTTGATTGACTGATTGATTGAGGGAGTGTATGCACACCAGCAAGGAGAGAAGTGAAGGGGAAGGGAGAAGGATGGGGAAAGAATCCTAAGTAAACTCCATGCTGGGAATGGAACCCGACATGGGGCTTGATCTCAAGATCCTGAGATCATGACCTGAACTGAAACCAAGAGCTAGACGCTTAATCGACTAGTGTCTAGACTAAGTGTCTAGACACTTAAGTGTCTAGTCGACACTTAATCGACTAGAGCCACCCAGGTGCTGCTATTTTTTATTAATGTGGTATATCACATTGATTTGTAAATATTGAACCACCCCTGCAATTCAGCAATCATAGTGAATTATCCTTTTAATGTACTATTGGATTCAATTAGTATTTTTTTTAAAGATTTTATTTATTTATTCATGAGAGACACATAGAGAGAAAGAGGCAGAGACACAGGCAGAGGCAGAAGCACGCTCCAGTTACCCAGGGCAATTTACACGTTTAATGCAATCCCTATCAAAATACCATGGACTTTCTTCAGAGACTTAGAACAAATTATTTTAAGATTTGTGTGGAATCAGAAAAGACCCTGAATAGCCAGGGGAATTTTAAAAAAGAAAACCATATCTGGGGGCATCACAATGCCAGATTTCAGGTTGTACTACAAAGCTGTGTTCATCAAGACAGTATGGTACTGGCACAAAAACAGACACATAGATCAATGGAACAGAATAGAGAACCCAGAAGTGGACCCTGAACTTTATGGTCAACTAATATTTGATAAAGGAGGAAAGACTATCCCCTGGAAAAAAGACAGTCTCTTCAATAAATGGTGCTGGGAAAACTGGACATCCACATGCAGAAGAATGAAACTAGACCACTCTCTTGCACCATACACAAAGATAAACTCAAAATGGATGAAAGATCGAAATGTGAGACAAGATTCCATCAAAATCCTAGAGGAGAACACAGGCAACACCCTTTTTGAACTCGGCCACAGTAACTTCTTGCAAGATACATCCACGAAGGCAAAAGAAACAAAAGCAAAAATGAACTATTGGGACTTCATCAAGATAAGAAGCTTTTGCACAGCAAAGGATACAGTCAACAAAACTAAAAGACAGCCTACAGAATGGGAGAAGATATTTGCAAATGACCTATCGGATAAAGGGCTACTTTTCAACACCAAAGAAACAAGCAATCTAATCATGAAATGGGCAAAAGACATGAAGAGAAATCTCACAGAGGAAGACATAGACATGGCCAACATGCACATGAGAAAATGCTCTGCATCACTTGCCATCAGGGAAATACAAATCAAAACCACAATGAGATACCACCTCACACCAGTGAGAATGGGGAAAATTAACAAGGCGGGAAACCACAAATGTTGGAGAGGATGCGGAGAAAGGGGAACCCTCTTACACTGTTGGTGGGAATGTGAACTGGTGCAGCCACTCTGGAAAACTGTGTGGAGGTTCCTCAAAGAGTTAAAAATAGACCTGCCCTACGACCCAGCAATTGCACTGTTGGGGATTTACCCCAAAGATTCAGATGCAATGAAACGCCGGGACACCTGCACCCCGATGTTTCTAGCAGCCATGTCCACAATAGCCAAACTGTGGAAGGAGCCTCGGTGTCCATCGAAAGATGAATGGATAAAAAAGATGTGGTTTATATATACAATGGAATATTACTCAGCCATTAGAAACAGCAAATACCCAGCATTTGCTTCAACGTGGATGGAACTGGAGGGTATTATGCTGAGTGAAGTAAGTCAATCGGAGAAGGACAAACAGTGTATGTTCTCATTCATTTGGGGAATATAAATAATAGAAGGGAATATAAGGGAAGGGAGAAGAAGTGTGTGGGAAATATCAGAAAGGGAGACAGAACATAAAGACTCCTAACTCTGGGAAACGAACTAGGGGTGGTGGAAGGGGAGGAGGGCAGGGGGTGGGGGTGAATGGTGACGGGCACCGAGGGGGGCACTTGACGGGATGAGTACTGGGTGTTATTCTGTATGTTGGTAAATTGAACACCAATAAAAAATTAATTTATTAAAAAAAAATAGAAGCACGCTCCATACAGGGAGCGTGGGACTCGATCCCACGTCTCCAGGATCAGGCCCTGGGCTGAAGGCAGGCACTAAACCACTGAGCAACCCAGGGATCCCCAGTTAGTATCTTGTTTAGAAATTTTTCATTCAAAAAAAAAAAGAAATTTTTCATTCATGTTCATCAGGTATATTGGTCTGTAATTATTTTTAGTGAGGTCCAGGGTTTTAGAATTAAGACCTTGTAGAATGAGTTTGGAAGTTTTCCTTCCATTTCTATTTTGTGGAACAGCTTCAGCATAATAGGTATTAACTCTTCTTTAAATGTTTGAAAGAATTCCCTTGGGAAGCCATGGACTCTTGTTTGTTGGGATATTTTTGATTACTGATTCAGTTTATTTGCTGGTTATGGGTCTGTTCAAGTATTCTGTTTCTTCCTGTTTCAGTTTTGGTAGTTTATATGTTTCTAGGAATTTATCCATTACTTGCAGATTGCCTAATTTGTTGGTATATAATTGCTCATAATATTCTGTATTTTGTATTGTTTGTATTTTTGCATTGTTTTTTGTGATCTCTCCTTTTTAATTCATAATTTTATTTACTTGGGTCTTGTTTCTTTTTTTTTAAATTTTTATTTATTTATGATAGTCATACACACACACACACAGAGAGAGGCAGAGACACAGGCAGAGGGAGAAGCAGGCTCCATGCACCGGGAGCTCGATGTGGGATTCAATCCTGGGTCTCCAGGATCGCGCCCCGGGCCAAAGACAGGCGCCAAACCGCTGCACCACCCAGGGATCCCTCTTGTTTCTTTTTGATAAGTCTGGCCAAGGGTTTATCAATTTTATTCTTTCATAGAACAAAATTTGGGTTTCATTGATCAATTCTACTTTTAAAAATTTTCTGTGTCATTTATTTCTGCTGTAATCTTAATTATTTCCCTTCTTCTGCTGGTTTTAGGCTTTATGTGCTATTCTTTTTCTAGCTCTTTTAGGCGTAAGGTTTTATCTGGCACCTTTTAAATCCATCATCATGTTTAGTTGATGCCTGAGTGATTTTGCTACTTGAAAACCCATAATGGATCTCCATCACCTTCAGAATAAAATCTGAATTTTTGACATGAATTCAAGGCTTTCTACAAACTGGCTGAGGCTTAACTTTTTGGGTTTCTCTGTTCATTTTTCTTTATGCATCCCAAATTTTAGATATATTAGATTGTTGATATTTATTGAAAAGAGCTTTCATTTCTTTTCTTTCTTACTTTGTTTTTACTATTCTGTCTAGGATATCCTTTCCTCATCTGGTCTAATAGCCATCAAAAATTCTTCAAGTCTCAGTTCAAATGTCCCCTCCTTTGTAAGTTTTTCTGATATCCCTGCCCCTTTCTGTACTTCCCAGCAAACAGCTGGCCATATTAATATTACATCCATATTAAATTTCATTTTAATGTACATTTCTGTTTTTTCCTGTTGCCTTATTAACTGTAGAATGCTAGGAATTTGCCACATTTACCTCTTTGTTCCCAGCATTTAGTACAATGCTTGTCACATGACAAAATTCTGTTTTTTGTTAAGATGAGCTGAATTATCACTAAACTGATTCTATAGCCATCACGCATTGAAACAATTCAAGATAAAATGGTGAAGAAGTAAAAGCTTGTTTTCATTGTCTTCTTTTTTTCTTTTCAGACCTTTCTTATCAGTCTAGTTCCAACATTGTTCTTGTAGCTTTGATCATTGTGAAGAGACCACAGATCTCCCTTCAGAATAATATCCACAGTTTGGTAAAAGAACGGCAGAGAGAAAACAATAGCAGGAAAAGTCAATTCTCTTTCCAACTGGGGCAGGGCCAGAAGTAGTAGGGATGCTTTACACAGTTTGCATTTCCTTATCCTTTGTCTTCTGCATAGACTTCTTTAAATATTAAGTCCATCTTGTTCAATTGTTAGTTTTACCTCTTCTGCTCATGGGTTCCATCATCTTTATTTAATATTTTTTAGTTAATTTTTGAGTGATTCATTTGTTCAGTCATTCATTTCAATAAAACTTAACTGAACATCTACCATATTAGGATGAGTAGTACTGATTATTATAATAAGAATCTCAGTAGCCTAGCATAGTGGTTTGTTTCTTGGTCACCTAAAGTCTAGTCTGAATGTGCCTGCTGAGATTGCTCACCTTATAAGGGTGACTCAGGGATTTGATCTCTTCCATCTTATGTCCCTGCATATTCAGTGATATAACAATTCTTTGCTTCCAGCCACATGGATAGAGAACCTTTGAAAGATTGCTTGGGATGTACTATGGCCAGATTTGGTACTGCTGTATATTACATGTATTTACACTCTCTTGGATGGAACTTGGTCACATGAATACATGTTCCAGGCTGCGTGGGCAGATGCAAGAGAGGTACGGGAAATCTCTTAATTGTATATTGAAGAAGTAGGGGAGAACTGATAAACACAATGCCAGACACTTTGCTAAGTATTGAGAATTAAAAAAAAATGAATAGGAAACAATTGTAGTATCGGGAGCTCGTGTCCAGGGCACCAGACACATAAAGAGAAAATTAAATGTAATATGGTATTAATAGTTACAGAGTATATACTTTCCTTCATGCACTATATTAAGCCCTTAATATGGTGGCCCTTAATTTATTCCTTACAATAGCCCCATAAGGTAGGTACTTTTATTGGATAAAGAAACTGAAGCATAAGAGTTTAAGAAATTTGCTTAGTGTCATACTACACATAAGTGGCTAAGTTTCAAAACTAGGCAGTCTATCTTTAAAGTTTGAACACTTAATAATTACATAAACTACAATAAAGAGACACACAAGAGGTTAGGGGACTGCAAGGAAGCCCCAGCCAGATGTGGGATTAAGAAAAGGCTTTCTGTAGCAGGCAATCCCTGAACTGAGGTATAATGGTGGAGTTGGAATTAATCCAGTTACAGGGCAGGAAGAATTCCAGCAGAGGAAAAGGGTAGATAAAGGTAAATCAGTGACATATTTCTTGGTGTACTTTAAGATCTATAGGTGGTTTGATGCCATAGGTCAAGATTCAGGCTGGAAGTTGAGAGAGACTAACTATAGAGATAAATGAGGCCAGGTCATGGAAGGCATTTTGTGTACTGCTAAGTAGCTCACCACTTCTCCTAAGTGATGGCAGCTCTTGAAAAGTTTCATTTAGAGGATTTTTAAATCCCCTAATTTACATTTTACTTATAATCCACTGGTGGCTATGAGAAGGATGAGTTGGAATGGACCAAAAGTGCTGGCTGAAAGATCAGTTAAGAGGCTTTTAAAGTAGTCCAGGAAAGCCAATTTTTAATACATCTTGTTTTCTTTCTTATTACACAGAGAATATAAAATAATAATAAATAGCTGAGTATCAATTACCATACCACTCATTTGTCCTCACAACCACCATGTAAAAGAGGTATTGTTATTCTCCCCATTTTGCAGTTGAGGAAACTGAGGTGCAGATTGTGTGCATGAATGGTTAGTAATTAATGGCACCAAAATTCAACCCTCTGTGGTCTGGCTCAAGGACAGACCTCTTGTATATAGTCTATGTACTAGTTTATAGTATACAATTAACCCCTATTAATAGTTTCCTCATATGAAGTAGTGTTACAATTTATTAAAGTTACAAAAAGTTGGGTGGGTTACATGGATAAGGGGGAAAAGGAGGATTGGGCAGCAGAATCAGTAAGATGTGAGCCAGTCAGAGGGTACAGGGACATTCTCCTGAGGGGCCAGAAAGCCCAAGGCTTGGAGACAAGATCGGATGGTCAGGTGTGCTTCATTCTACAGAAGAAAAAACATAGGCACAGAAAGATTATGTGATTAACCCAAGGTCCTTTAACTTTAGTAAGTCACATTAAGAGGATAAGAGCTCAGGCAGTTTTCTATGGAGTCCATATTCTATATCACCATGCATTGTTGCCTCTTTTTGTTCCACATCCAATAAGTTATTGATAATGAAAAGCATTTTCCTGGAATATGAGGACGTCTTGGGTCAATACAGAATTTAGCAAACCTATTTTTTCACGGTTAGCAGTAAATACCATCAATGATAAAACAGGACTAGCTGTAGAATATATATATTTTTGGTAAGAATGGGAGCTGTTTTTCACATTTTGCTAATGAGTTACTCCTCCCAGATATCATAAGGTCTTTAAAATATATATTTATATCTAATCTGTTGTACATGGAAGTGTCCTAACTCTCTCAGAGCTCTCTTGGGGCTTCCTTATGTTCATTTCCTATTATCTTGGGATATGCAGCCCTTAGCTAAGAGCCACCATAAACAGGTTGACTATAGAATTTGTGGTGCCCAGGGCAATATAAAAATGAGGGCTCATTTTTCAAAAATTGGTAAAGATTTCAAGATGGCAACAACGGAAAACTAAACCAAACTGGGGGATCTTCTGAGTGTTGGACCTAGAGTGGCTACACACCTATGAAATAGGCCCTGGCAGTGGTCCTGTCCAACACTTATCTCTCTGGTTCCTAAAGGCCTTGTCTGGGGTGCATAGTTTGGTTTATCCCTAAATTCTTGGTGTTTGTGTCTCCAAAATACTCAGTCGGCTCATTGGGGGGCTCCTTATCTTTAAGGCTTTCTCAGTTTCCCTCATAGTGCAGGGATGTAGATGAGAATGGTCCTGAGAAGACCCTGTTCTTTTTCCTGGAAGGTGGGCTGCCCATCTGAGATCCTGTCTGTCTGCCTCATGGCATCTTGGTGATGGGTGGAAGGAAAGATTGGAACTCAGGGGCCTTTTTGGTTTTAAGAATATGATAAAGAGTGAGAAGAAAATATATTTCAATATACATAACTGTCATAGGGTAACTGTCTCTAGAATATATACGAAACCCTGATAAAATCAGTAAGAGAAAGACAACTCAATAGAAAAACAGGTAAAAAAAACCTTAAGCACTTCACCCAAGAGAAATTATGAATAGCCAACAATCTTATGCACATTATAAACATTATTTTATATATATTTGATAACAACAACAGCAAAGGTTAAGGAAAGGCTTAACATCAAAGCAATTAGGAATATAGCTTCCAAAAAACCATATTTTCTTTAAAAAGAAATTAAAAAAAACAGTAAATTTTTGTATAAAAAACACCTACCCTCTCCTGATGTGAGTTACATGATAAGGTGAAAGCATGCAAAATTGATTTAGAAACCACCTCTGTAGCATAAATATCCCTTTAATCACTGTGTTGGTCAAAATATTTAATTGTGGCACTTTATTCTTCCATTTTAATGTAAGAAAAACATGGCTTTGCTGATGACAGCTATGCTCTTATATTACAATGGGGCCAGATGTCTGCACTTAATTCGAGAAATTATTTGCATTTCAGTTTCACAAATATCCTTCATAGTAATTGATAACAGACTGTGTAAGTGGACCCTTTCACCCCTCTGACAAATTCAACCAAATGGGTAATACATAACCATCTACAAACTGAGATGCCATATGCTCCATGTAGCATTCCATTTGGACCTGGACACTAACTAGTCAAGATTTATTAGGCCTTTATCATTTACAGAGTCCACCATTTCTTTATTATTTATTCTTTACCAGCCCTGAAGAATAGGGCTCGATTGCAACTCCCATTTTGCAGGGAAGGCAATAAGAGCAAGGTAATTTGCTAAAGGTGGAAAAGGGAGGTGGTGACAGGCCTGAGATTAGAGCCTACAGTCCCAGGGGGTGATTTGGATTCCACTGCCTCTGTGAGTTGAGACTGGCTCTGTGTTCATCACACGCTCTCATCGAGGTTGCTGAAGCATTTCATGGACAGAAATCTTTTTCCTCCTGGGTCTCTCTGGCCCTTACAGGATGTATTGTACCACTTAGCACCTGTATCGCTCTTATATGTTTTTGTTTTCTTCTTTAAATATTCCATTTGTGTAAAGGAGTTGAGTCCGTAATAAAATTGTGAGTGCCTTAACAAGAAACTTAACTTACTTACATGTTTGTTTGTTTGTTTGTTTGTTTATTTATTTATTTATTTATTTAGCTAGCTAGGTATCCCCTCTCTTTATCAGCACAGTGCTAGGCATTTTTGGTAAATCCTCAATTAATAGGGTCATTGTTTTCTGATCCCTTATTATGATGCTTTGTAAATTAGGTAACCAGAACACAGAATTCCAATTTACTTTACAAAATTAAAATTTGCTTTTATCACAAAGCATCTGAGTTTGGGATGTTTTTGAAATAGGACTATATTTAAGACAGTCCAATTTTGACATTATTTCATGCATTCAGCAGGGGTGGTATGCAGAGAAATCAACTTAGGGGATCATTTGATCAATTACAGAAAATGTGCTCTGTGCTCTCCATGAATATTTGCTTGGGAAGCTAAAATTGCGTAAAGTACATCATCCCTTGTCAATTCTAATGTTAGATTTCTTATTTAACTAAATGTTTCTGACCTATAAGACTTCTACATTTGAAAGGAAAATGAAGGAAAGGACAAGGGAGTTGAACTGCTTATCCATGGATGATGGGAATAAATGTGAAAAATACTAATCTTGAGTTTGAATTATTGAAAAATGATTAGCTATGTAAGATGATCTCTGTCCTTCCCTTTTTGCTTTCTTTTTTCTTCTTCAAGCCTTTTTAAGTATTTCATTTTATTTGGTTTGGAAACTCCTAAGTATCAAATCCATCAACCCCAGCCTGACAAATTGCACAGCTTCCCCAGGCAGGGCTGATATGCACCAGTTCCCATTGATCGACATAACAGTTGGCATCCATACTGAGTTGTCAATCTCTCTACCATACTGGTTGTTAAAGATTTTGACTATAACCATCCCCTGTCATACATGATATAGATTGACTACATATTTGGGTTCTCTTCTATTACAGTGTTCTGGATGAACTTTTCTCTTCAGCTCCACTTTGGATTTCCAAAGTTGAAGATGAACAGGCTGTAGTGAACCTTTATTATTTTTGTTTGCCCAGCATCTATTCATTGTTCTTTTGATAATAGGACTCAGATTTTGTTTGGGGCTCATTCCTCCTTATCTCATTCTGTGAGATCCCAGTAGAACTGACTTCATTCCCAACATGTGTTCCAGACCTGATGTAGTCTCCTCATGCTTATTAGATGCTCTGAGTTATTTCCTGGGAGCACTGGCCTAGAAGTAAATCTTCACTTTCACTGGTCTTGGAGATTGAGGATGGAGGATCTGGGGCTGCTTCAGCCAACATGATAAAAGTGGAGTCTGAGAGGATGGAGAGGCATAGAACCAGATAATGGAGAAAGAGACAAATCTAGTCCTTAGATATTGGTTGAAACTCTGTATCCAGGTACTCCTAAAGCCTGTCCTACTCCTGGAAGTTTTATTTTTGTTGTTGTTTTGTGCTTTGTGTTTGTTTTAAAGTACAGAGAGTTCCCATATACCTCTTCTCCCTATACCTTCCTTCAGCGTCCTCCATTTTCATCTCTCATACATGCCCAGAGTGGTACATTTGTTGTAATGGATGAACCTACGTTGACATCATTATCACCACAAATCCATAGTTTACATTAGGGTTCACTTTGTGTGAACCTTTGTATGTTATGCATTTTAGAGGTTTTGAAAATTTATAATGACTTGTATCCACGTTATAGTATTGTACAGAGTAGTTTCACTGCCCTAAAAATCCTTTGTGCTCCCCCATTCATCCTTCCTTTATCCCTACCTTTTGGTAACCAGTGATCTTTTTACTCTCACCATAGGGAGTGAGGCCATAGAGGCCTTTTCTAGAATGCCATGTAGTTGGAATCATACAGTACGATTTTTTCACATTGGCTTCTTTCACTTAGTAATATATATTTAAGTCTTTTTCTCCATGTCTTTTGGTGGCTTGATAGCTCACTTCCTTTTAGCACTGAATAATATTCCATTGTTTGGATGTATCACAGTTTATTTAGCCATTCATTTACTGAAGGGTAGCTTTGTTGTTTTCCAGGTTTTTGCAGTTATGAATTAAGCAGCTATAAACATTTGTGTATAGGTTTTTGTGTGGACATAAGTCCTCTGGAATTTTTAGGCATAAAGTTCCCCCTTTGCTTCAACCACCATTTCAGATTAGATACTAATGATATGCAGAGGCAAGACTATAAATTGTCCAAAATTCCTTAAAAAAGATTTTATCTATTTATTCATGATAGACATAGAGAGAGAGAGAGAGAGAGAGAGAGAGAGAGAGAGAGAGAGAGAGAGGCAGAGACACAGGCAGAGGGAGAAGCAGGCTCCACGCCGGGAGCCCCACACAGGACTCAATCCCTGGACTCCAGGACCACACCCGGGCCAAAGGCAGGCACCAAACCGCTGAGCCACCCAGGGATCCCCAGTCCAAGATGTTCTTGATATTCTTTTCTGCCCCACCTCATTTCAGGCACCCAGTCTTAATCATCTTCTTCTTCTCCTCCTTCTTCTTTTTTTATTTTAAATATTTATTTATTTATTTATTTGACAGCAAGAGAGCGCAAATGGGGGAAAGGGGCAGAGGAAGAGGGAGAAACAGCCCCCCCCCCCCCGTTGAGCAGGGAGCCCTCCTCAGGGCTTAATCTCATCCTTTTTATTAAGTAAGGAAGTATAATCTACGTACTGTTATTGTCATCCTTAGACTCATTATTCCAACAGTCTCAAAAATTGGTCTGTCTTCAATCTTGTTTTCCTTCCAATCTTTCTTCCACCATGCACAGAAGGATTATTCTGATTTGTGAAGTATATAACTCCTCTGCTTATATATGCCCCTGTAGCCCATTTTATGCCACTGTTCTTGGGGTAAAAATCTAGTTATCCACCATGGCCCATAGGTCCTTGTATAATCTAGTCCTCTTCATTTTCCAGAAGAGATTGGGAGATGTATAAAAATTACCTAAGTCTAACAAGCAATTAGCAAGAGGCAGAGTTAATAAGATTGCCATATTTGGAAAGTAAAAACGCAGGATGCCTAGTTAAGTTTTAATTTCAGATAAATGACAAATACTTTTTTAGTGTAAGTATGTCCTAATTATTGTTTATCTGAAATTAAAATTTAAGTGGGTGTCCAGTATTTCTTGAGCAACTCTAAAAGGTAGGGCAGTCTCTACTACAGTAATGGCAGATAACTTCACAGGCAGGATAAACTGACCACCCTAGTCTAATCAGTGGTTGGGAAGGTTGAACATGAGAAAGCAGTGGGCAGACCAATAGTATCAAAGTGTCAAAGGAACTGTGCAATTCTTATTTCCTTAGTGTTAGTAAAAGTGTCCTGTCAAAAAACTACTAGGTGATAAGTTTCCAGAAAGGTCACACATTTTGACCTGCATTACAATTATAGGAATTTTAGGGAACAGCCTTAAATTCTTTTGGAACAAACTGAGATGTAAGTTAATCAGAAATTGCTCTCCCAAGGAATATTCCAAAATATGAAAATTTGCTTTTTGAAAAAATGCTCACAATTTATAAATACATATCCTCACAAAAATAGAAATAACACTGGAAAGATGATTATGTCCACCCCTTGGAATATTTTTCAGTTGTGATTATAAAGGGTCATTAATAACAGGAGAAATGGAACAATGCAGGATACATAACTATATATATAAAAATAACTATATATATAAGAATGATTGGGATGCCTGGGTGGCTCAGTTGTTGAGCGTCTGCCCTTGGCTCAGGTTATGACCCATGGTCCTGGGATTGAGTCCCACATCAGGCTCTCCGTAGGGAGTCTGCTTATCCCTCTGCCTGTGTCTCTGCCTCTCTCTTTCTGTATCTCTCATGAATAAAAAAATAAAATCTTAAAAAAAAGCTGTTTGGAAGGGGAAAAAATGAAGAAAGAATGAAAACTTAAAAGATTGGCAAGAATTATCCAAAGTATTGAAAATGCTTTTCTGTGGGTCATGATAGGAGATCTCTTCCCTTTTTCAATTTTCTGTATTTTTCAAAATTTTAATCAATGGCATATATTATTTTTATAGTGAAAACTATCAGTGTTTTATTTTAAAAGAGAGAAATTGGATACTGCTATTAATTATTTGTTCTATTTTCCATGGTGGATATAAACTTTTAGCATTATATTTGGTAATCAGTAAATGATTATTGAATGAATGAAGAACACAGGTAGTAATTCTGTATTCTTTGTTACTGTATTTGCTATATCCTATTAAAGGGAGTTGAATGAATAGGAAATTTTAGCCCTTTGTGGGTTTTTTTCTTTGTGGTTTTGGACAAGCCTCCTGGACTTTCTGGTACTCTTGTTTCTTCACTTGCAAATTCAGAGCTTGGACTTTGATTCTATGGTGGTTCCCAGAAGCTGAAAAGTGTTGTGATTACTTGATTATACAAGGTTCAGACTGTCAGGCAGCCTGGGTAGTAGCCAGTTCCTGATCTCATAATTCCAGGCCACTTCTTATCTCTAGAAGTCTCTACTTTAGGATCAGGCAAGCCTTTTATGATGGACTATTTTATGAGACTTCAGAACTGCCTAGTTGTACAGGGATCACTTGTTATTAAATCCACTGTTTTCTGTATTTTAAAGATTTTATTTTACATCGCTCCTGTGCTTTCCAAATTATTGCTTTGTCCTGTAAGGGTAGCAGCATTGGGTCTATTTTAGATTTGGTGGTAGTTGTCAGCTACTCTCTAGAGTTGGCTAGACAATTTGTTGTACCTGTACTATATCAGAGAAATGGATTTCGAGCTGTTCAGTTTCTTCTATTGTCACATTGTTATTTTGAATTTAGACAAAGAGGTATTTCATACAAAAACGAATTACCAAGAAAAAAGATAAACTTAGAAACCCTTATGTTCAGGATTTTGTTTACCCATTTGAGGCATATTCATAGATAAAATGGAAATGTTCTTAGCGGAACTAGTTACATTAGGGAGGCCACTTCTGGGTTCAAGAATTTTTATGGTGGGTAAGGCTTTCTTATTTTTAAGATTTTTATGCTACTCTCAAAAAATTGTTTTCCAACTCTGCTTATAATAAGAGATGGTTAGGGACGTCTGGGTGGCTCAGTGGCTGAGCATCTGTCTTTGGCACAGGGTGTGATCCTGGGGTCTGGGATCGAGTCCCGCATTGGGCTCCCTGCGGAGAACCTGCTTCTCCCTCTGCCTGTGTATCTTCCTCTCTCTCTCTGTGTCTCTCAAGAATAAATAAATAAAATCTTTTTTAAAAAATAAGAGATGGTTAGCAGCTATTTACTACCTTGAGTCAACAGCCCATAAAATATTTTCTGAGTTTTTAATAATATGTAATATTCTTTTTACCTTTTTCTAAAAACTACTTGGTTTTCTTGGCAAAAATAATTTCTATTATTATGTGGATAGTTTATTTT
Organism: Nyctereutes procyonoides; assembly: GCF_905146905.1. Taxonomy (NCBI): domain Eukaryota; kingdom Metazoa; phylum Chordata; class Mammalia; order Carnivora; family Canidae; genus Nyctereutes; species Nyctereutes procyonoides. The sequence goes on along the minus strand of NW_026575021.1, from coordinate 5,702,660 downwards.
TAAGGAAAACAAGAATGCTCCCAAACCTAGGTAAGATAATTCTATGTAACAATAGTAATCACCTGAAAATGTCATTGGTCCAAGGTTAAGTTAGTTGTGGAAGTATCAAGAAGTTTGTGTTACCAAAGCAAAATGTTGCCTACTCCATGTTCTCCCAGTTCACTCTCTAGTTTCTCTAAGAGAGGTTTAACTAGAGATAAAGACATAAAAATAAAGTAATAAATTCATGAAAAAATTCTAATTTTACAAAGTAAGGAAAATTTTTTTCCTTTAACCATATATTTAAAGAATCTGTGCTTATAGCATACAAACACCTGCACATGAAAAACCAGCAATAGTTGGATCTTATAAAAGGAACACCTTGTTTTTTGAAACCTTGTATCAACATCAATTTGCTCCCTCCAATTAGTACCTAACCCTCTAATGTGTTTAGTTTTTTCCCTTCACAAAAGATTATTGATTTTTTTCACAGACATTCTATTATTTCAGAAAAGGAGAATATCAGATATTGAACTGGCATAAACATTCGTACAACTGGATACTTGGCATTCTAGTCCTTGCTCTCTAGCTATTGGGTTTTGACTGTAATTGTTAGAAACTGAATATAAAGGGAGAGGAGGCATCAATAGCTATTGGAGGAGCAGTTTCTTCCAATCTCCTCACTCACAAATTGAGGAGAAAAATAGAAATGAAAGACCTCATTTCTACCTTCTCTAATAAGGATATGGATGTTGAATTTAAATGTATCCATTGGAGGAGGGATAGTTGGCTTGAGAGGATTTGGAGAATGAGGTAGGGAAGACATTCTTCTGTTTAGTGAAGGCCCAAAAAGCCCATAGGCTTTTATGGGAAAAATATGGAATGAGAGAGTGTGTTCTTCAATAGACCAGGAGGTAGATCAGTAATTTATGCACGTATTCATAATTATTTCTTTGTTCTGTGACTTTGGAAGATAATTCCAGTTCATGTCTTAGCTTTAGATGTCCCAGTGGTAGATAAGGCAAGTCTTTTATGAGCATCTATTTTATGAGACTTCAGAATTGTACAAGGCTTGTACAGAGGTCATTTATATTAAATGTGGTTACAGCCTGTCTTTCCATGCTGTCACCTCTCTCCTCGATTTCCCCTGAATTCTAGACTCACTGTTATATTTGAGAGTCTATAAATATATCATGTGTTTTATCCTTTTGTGGTTTGCACATATAGTTTGCCATCCCACTCTCTTCACTTCCTCATCTCCAAATCATGCTTGAAGATTTGGTTGAAATGGCGTTTCTCTCTGAGGTCTTTTCAGAAACCTTCAGGCATAAATAATTGCATCCAATCTGTGATCCCGTTGTGATTTAAAAATTCTTTTTAGAGAGCACTCATTATTTTTAGGTAGATAATTTGTATCTGTCTTGTCCACTAGACTGTGAGCTCCTTGAGAACATCCTAATATGTTAATCAATCCTGTTTCATAAAACACTGGATATAAAATAGGCAACTAACTTTTTTATCTTACATTTTCTTTCTGTCTGTATGTGGCAGGATGGGATTTTTCTCCCCCTTCTTCTTTGTTAACCATAGTAAAGAGACAGTGACTTTGTATAACATATATACGCAACTTAGGCTAAAAGAGGTTGTCAATATTAGCAAGATAAAGATTTGTCTTGTTCATCTCTGAAAAATGTAAAAGATCTAAGCTTTCTCCTTTGGTGAACTGTACAGTTCTTTTCCTACCTGACAAGGACAAAGCCTTGATTGGCATTCATGGTTTCAAGGACATTACAAAATATGTCTGAGAAGAGAACAAGACAAAAGTGGATCTTGGGGAGTTGAGGGAAATGGAAGGAATCCATAGAAACCTGGAATTCTTAGATTTTTTTCTTATGAGATCCCCATATTAAGGGAAATGTGACTTAGAGAAAAGATTGGGTAGATCCTTTCTAATATCTTCAGGACTTTATTTGTGTTATCTGTAAAGGGATTGTTTTAATAGACTATGCTTTAGATAGAAGTCTGAGACTCTCTTAGTGGTGTCTTTTCCTTGTCCCTACCACACACAATTCCCTGCTTTGTCTTTTCCATTCCCTTCCCCACCCCTGGAGTCTCAACTCCATCTTCACAGTTCAACTCTGACTTAGTGGAGGGAGATCACTTCTGTGCTATAAGGAATAAGCATAGGTCCAATCTGTGTGAACTGGTGTCCTCTTCCCTGCCCACCCCCCTGCCATTCTTCTGGCACCAGTGGTTAAAATTTCTACCTGTCCAGTGAAAAGGGGCCTTAGAGTCAGAATGTTAGTTGAGTTACAGAAAATAAAGTATTATTTTTTGCACATTTAACTACGATGCATCCTTGCCAGCTTTTTAACATTTATTTCTTTTTTGTATATTACAAAGCAAACATGTCCACTATATATACATGTTGAGAATATAGAAAAACATAAAAAAAGCCCATCAGTAATTCTATTATTTTCATCCATATTTTGAGGTATAAAAAGTAAATAAACGGAAGTTTCCCTCCTCTACTCATGTCCTCAGTCCATAACACCTATTTATTGCTATAAAGAAATCCGTAATTTCTTTTAATATATTTAAACATAATTTAATGTGCTCATTTACTTCTTTAATTGAACAGTTCCAAAATATTAATGGAATACCTTGAGTGTAGAATACTATTGTGGGTTCTGTGAAGCTGTGTATGTGTGTGTATGTGTGTAATGGTAGGCTTGATTCTTACCCCTGAGGAATCAGTTAACTGCGTGTCAGAAAGATAGATGTGAAAAAGATGAAAATATTTTAAAAAGAAATATGTAACTACACACAAACAGTTTCAGTAAAACAGATTGAATTATTTCTTAGGAATAGGTTAAGATTTTAGGGAAAAGAAATCTATCTTTTTTTTCAGGTCCTCCAGTGACATTTAGTACTTATTATATCTTTGAAGTTACTGCATTGAGTCACAGACTCAGAAATCTAATCAACTCAAATACTATGTGGCTTTATAAAGAAAATGAAAACTTTGTTTTTTCTAGGCCAACTATAGGAATCACCTCTTATCTTTCTGCCCCAATCTGCCTTCCAAATAGCACTGTTTGAAACTGGGAATGAAGAATGATTGGGAAGACAAGCCCTTCTGTGGTACTGACAGGAAGTGAGTAAATACAGCAGTCTTTCATTCTACAAAAATAAATAACATTTCCACATTCCCTTACCTTGGTTTAAACTTAATTGAGCATGAAAGGGGAATTTTCTTCCTCCTTTCAGAGTAGCATTTATGAACCTCTAAATGGAAGTCCCTCTATCTGCTTCTTTGCTCAGATGAGGGGCCTCGCTTCCATATCCTCAGGGTGTACTACATGGACTATGGACTGCCAAGTGGGAGATGCAGATCCTATTTCTGGCACTGCCCCCTGGCTTGCTGTGTGACCTGGTATAAATCACTTACATCTTTCCATTTCCCCGATGGCAAGACAGCTGCTGAAACATTCACTACTGTCTCCAATGTCACAGCCACTGTCTTGCTACAGGCTTGAGAACAGGACAGAGTTGTGTCACTTGTCAGAGGAATCAGGCAGTCAGTTACTCATTTTTTCTGATATGATTGAATTGCTCTGGATAAATCCACCAGAGGCTCAGAAGCAGATGGTGTGATTTTTCACTTTACCTAATTAAAAAAATGAAAAAAAAATTCTCAAAACCTACAAAACATCCACAGTATTCTCAGGTAAAGTTTTGGGAAGTTTTAAGAATTAGATGTTTGGTCCTCCCTGGGTTGAATGTGAATACATATATACATGATATAATATACTGAATTATGAATGAAAATATTCATATATACATATGTATATATAGCTTTGAAATGAGAATCTTGGAAATTTTTGGGATCATAAAACTTGATGATTAGAAGCAATTTTGGAAATAATCACAATCTGCTGATTAGAATGAACCAAGGAACTTTAACAAGAATATAGATCCCCATATTCCAAATGAAATGAATTTATTTATTCAGGAGGCCCAGACATTTGCCTTTAAGGAAACTCCTCAGGAAAGTCTGATGATCAGTTAGGTTGGAGAACCTTTAGATGGTTCAAGTCCACTAAATTGGACACTTAAATTGGACACTTGAATTGGTTCTCTTTCAGTGTGTTTGAAAACTTTCAGTCTGTTTGAAACAGATTTGGAGACATCACTACTTAAATAGAGAGTGAATTCTATTTTGGAATTGTTTGGAAAGTTATTATTATCTCCATTGATTGGGAACTAAAACACTACTTCTACCTCAATTGTTACTACCATTGGTAAATGTTAATATTTATTGAGAACTTTCTGTATATCAGATGCTCTGAAGAGTGATCAACCATTGCAGTGTGCTTGGTGCTGTTACAGCTTATCATTTATCCCTTTTAATTCTCACAATCAGGTTATGAGATAAATCCTGTTCTTGACCTTCCTTAACATTTGAAGAAAACAAGGTACACATAAAAGGAGCAGTTTGTCTAAGGGTTACTCAGAATGTTAGCTTAGACCTGGGCTTAGAACCCAGATAGTTTAATTCAAGAGCCCCTTTTCTTTCATCATTATTCTTCACCAAGCATAATTCTTCCAAGAGTTATTCTTCCGTCTTTATTTCTTGACAGATTCACTGTTGCTTGTGCAATGGGCCCTTTCGCTAGTGCTCTGTGGGTAGACCTGCTTAATACTGGCCTCTTTGGGTGATAAAATATAACTCTTGTTGTAGTGCTGTGGGAATTAACATGAATCTTCCCCTCAGTTTTTTATACAGGTCAAAATTGGTTATAAAGTAAGTACCATATGCAATGGCCTCAAAGGAGAAGATAAGCCATGGCAGGATAAACTTGAGTTGAGAGGTTGAGGGGGCATGTATAGAAGGAGACATGTGCCTTGCTGTTGATGGTGGGCTCTTGGTTTAGGAGTGTTTATGATGTAGTTGTGTATGAGTCTCAAGGTTATAGGTTTTATTTTACTGTTCCTGTTCATCTTCTTTAGCATCACTTGGTAGTATTCTCGGCTTGTGTTCTATTACTTGACCTTCACTGTTTTAAAAAATACTTCAGGGCAGCCCCGGTGGCTTAGTGGTTTAGTGCCACCTTCAGCCCAGGGTGTGATCCTGGAATCCTGGGATCGAGTCCCACATCAGGCTCCCTGCATGGAACCTGCTTCTCCCACTGCCTGTGTCTCTGCCTCTCTCTCTGTCTCAAATAAATAAAATCTTTAAAAAAAATACCCCAAAGAAGTTTGAATGCTGAATATTTTATGATTAAGGAATTATTGTCATTTTTGAGTTATGACAGTGATATTGTGATTATGTTAAGAAATACAGGAGTCTTTTAAAGGTACATACTAAAATATCTATGGATGAAATAATTTGCTGTGTAGATTTGCTTTAAAATAGTGGAGGAAAGGGGAAACTGGGGAGATATGTAGATAAAACAAGATTGGCTATATTACTGAAGCAGGATGATAGTTACATGTGGGCTCATTTTTTATTCCCTTTATTTTGGCTTAAAAATTTCCATAATAAAAAGTAAAAGACAGGTCCCCAAAGCAGGATCAGGGAGTCTCGCTATGTTTCTGGGTGATGAGATTGCATAATAGCATTCTAAGTTTCTTTTGGTTGATATTCCACTTGAGTTGCCTTCTTAATGTGACCTGACTCATACCAAAGAGACTTTAGAAGACACTACATTAAATATGACTTTATTTTAAAATGACTTTGTCACATGTACTTTTCCCCTGTATGCAGGGAGGGCAAAGCCCTAGGGTAGGGACCAGGGGTAGACTTGTAGTTAGGTCACTGGCTTCTGGGGTTCCAGGAATTATCATAACAGAAATGAGTCACATGGGGATGGAATGTGGTTAGAGAAGAGACCTGTTTAGGGTGTGATTTGATTCTCTTTCCTGTCAGCTTCAGGACTCCCTTATCAGGTTTTGCATCCCCACCTCCTGCTCATCTCATTTTGCGTAGTAATTTCCTTTTCTCCCATTTCTTAAAAAATTCCTTTGCTTCCAGACATCTTATTAAAGGTACTCTCTTCTGAGTGTTCGAGTTAAGAATCTGTCAGCAATTTCCATTAAACACCTCTCTCAGCTGACACTCTATTCCTAATTGGCACTGTTGTAGCAGGGGGAAAAAAGACAAAAAGCTTTACTTAATGCTGGGGACTAGCTAGGTTTTCAATCTTAACTCTGCATTTTCTGGATTAGTGTGTGGACGTTCATCCTTTCATTTACTTGAGTATCTTTTATTCCCAGGTGACCTCTTTGTTATTTGCAATGCTGTGTGGATTGACAACCAGAGGGAAGTTACTTTGCCAGAAAGAGTGGGTTCTTCACTTAAATTTAACCTTGATCTCAATAGGTTTTCAAATAGACCAGTTCTTAAAGGAGAATGGTAACACTGCAGAGTATACTAATTGGAAGCACACATAGAAAATATCTTGTGTACTCTCCTCATTATGTGGATTTTAAAAATTTCCCAGAATATTTGCGTGACCTTTCCAGGTCAGTAATGTATTTAGTGCAATACAGATTTCTGACTTCTATTTAAAAATGGATTCAGCCATGGGTACTTTAAAAAAAATCACTTTTAAAATAAGAATTTTCATCATGTGTTAGAGAATTAAAAAGATACAAACAGGGATGCCTGGGTGGCTCAGTGGTTGAGTGCCTGCCTTTGGCTCAGGGCATGATCCCGGGGAGTCCCACATCGGGCTCCCTGCAGGGAGCCTGCTTCTCCTTCTGCCTGTGTCTCTGCCTCTCTCTGTGTCTCTCATGAATAAATAAATATTTTTTTTAAAAAAGATACAAACATCCAATATTTATTTTACCTTAAACTATGTCACATATACCTTCATTTGCCAGGTATTGGAATTTTCTGACACCCAGCATTTTTGATTCTACTCTCTTTAAAGGGCTTGTGAAGGAGTGAAACTTAAAGACATTTGTTCAGCAGTCTGCAGAATTTTTCTAAATTTTTAAGACACCCCAGCACTTTTACTGTTTTGTAATTTATAGCCAATTTTTAGCAACTCACCTTTATGCAGTCTTTCCAAAGAATTCAAGCTGTTTCTATAGAAACAATAAATCCCTCTCTTTACACAATCACATCAGTCATTTTAATATTTAATTAAATTCTGGCATTAAAGTTACCAGTTACCCAGGCAGTGACAGGTTTAGGAACCAATACTATTGACTCTTGGTAAACACAGCAACCAATGGAAGAAGTATATATACCAGGGAATTACTTAGCCAAGACAGGGCCATTAGTCAGTAAGTTTACAAAGGCAGTGAAGGGTTTTGGCTTACCTGGCTAGATGGTTAAGTGGTGGTCATTTAAAAGATGATTTTTTAATAACTTTTTTTCCCCCATACAGATGTGCTTTGGGGCTTGTGGCTTAATGTAGGAGGCCTAGTTCCATCTTCCCTGCCTCGTGGTACCTTTACCATGTCCTAGCCTTGGGCCAGACCCACTTCTAGGAGCACAGCTCTGCTAGAAGGCTATGAGATTAACTCATACATCTTGCTCTGTGAACTCTTTTGTTTTTAAGCACTTCTATATTTAAATTTTTTTTAAATTTATTTACTTATGATAGTCACAGAGAGACAGAGAGAGAGGCAGAGACACAGGCAGAGGGAGAAGAAGGCTCCATGCACCGGGACCCCGATATGGGATTTGATCCCGGGTCTCCAGGATCGTGCCCTGGGCCAAAGGCAAGCGCCAAACTGCTGCACCACCCAGGGATCCCCGCACTTCTATATTTAAAACTCAGTTATGCATAATTTTTTATCATATTTTTTCCAGAATATCTATCTGTTTTTGGAGGAAGCTACTCATTGACATCAGTTTGGTTTATTTATCACAAGTCCTCTAGAAGACCTTTCTATTCTAAATAATTGGTTCCAGAAGGAAGAGCTATGATTCTTTTAGTGAAATGTTGCAGATCTTTGTTTTCAAGAAGGCAGACATACATCTCCTACTGGAGGAGTTTCCTTTGCTTATATACACTCAATATTGGAGCCTCCTTTGTTCTAGCATGCTCCTCACCCCCACACATTATTCCCAAGTTAGCTTGGAAGCACTCCAAGTTATCGTTGCTTTTTGTCTCCCTGGAAGCCAAGTTTTAATTCTACTTCCTATTATCCTATCACTCTGTCTCTTGGACATTCTTCCTTTGATATAGATCTGTCAGGCCCCTTTGTAAAAATGTAAACCTATTACATTCCCTTTATTCACCCTGGCACTAATGTCCTAACTTCAAATAAATGTCCTAAAGCTCTGTTGGCTGGCCTTTACAGAGCAGCACATTTTTAAGTTACCTTCCATCTACTGCTCTCTTTTACTTTGTTTAAGATGTAAAATGAGGGCATAGAATCATAGGGCTTAACTAATGCTCTGCAATTTCCTGCTGTCTCTATACCTTTTTTATGACATTAATTCATTGCCATTTCTCTGACCTGTGGAATCTTTTCTGGATAGAAATGACTAGGAGTTAAAATGAAGTTTAAAAAAAATGCCAATTTGATTCAGTAGTCTTGTCAGAGTTCTTGTCACTGCATGTTTGGGACAGGATTCACTATTGTAATCATTTTAACAACTGCTCTCTGTGTTAAAACACCTATCTTAATTACTCAGCTGAAGGTTAGGTTTTTGATTTAGTTTCCCTTGGTTAAAAAAGAAGTGCTATCCACTTAAAGTGCTTTAAGTCATCAAAATTTCTCCCCTCTACTAGCATATCTATTTTGTCAATTTCCTCCAAACAGATCATTATGGTACAAGTACTAACAAAATTACATCCAGCTTTTTTATGTTCTAAGTATTATCATTTGATATTACACTGAGTTTCTCAAAGTTGTTATAGTTAGTATATACCAAGTAGATCGTTTGAATTGCAAGTGAGAGAAACCAGATTTTAATTTATTTAAGCTCAGTAGCAATTGGCTAGTGCCTCAGAAAATCAAGGGGTTTCTCATGGGTCTGTAGTTTGACTGTGGTTTGGTGAATCCTGGATAGGCTTGGCTGGTGTGGAAGGCTGAGTAATGGCCCCCTTAAGATATCCAGGTCCTACTCCCTGTAACCTGTGAATGTTACCTTATGTGGTGAAAGACACTTTGCAGATGTGACTCAGTTAAGGATCTTGAGGTAGAGAGGCTATTCTGGATTATCTTAGTGGGCCCTAAATACAATCATAAATGTCCTTAAAAGTGGAAGGCTGAGAGAATTTTATACAGAAGGCAGAAGGTGATGTGCAGTAGCAAGAGAGAGATTCAGAGATGCTATGAAAATGAAGGAGGGGGCGCTGAGCCAAGGAATGCAGCTCCAGAATCTGGAAATGTCAAGGAAATACATTCTTTCCTAGGGCTTCTGGATGAAGCATGCTACTGTTGACACCTTGATTTTGCCCACTGAAACTCATTTTGGGCCTCCTAAACTATAGGCTTACAGTTTTTTTTTTTGTTGTTGTTTTAAGCCACTAATGTTGTGGTAAATAGCTAGCATAGCCACAGAAAACTAATACAACTGGGTATCTCTGTTTTGAGGTGCAGCTAACCTCCAGGCTTTGAGTTGGGTTCTGACATGCTGCATGTATATTCTTCCTCAGGCTCATGGAAAGGAAAGAGGCTTCCTGAGGCATGTTCTTTTTGTGGCAAATCCCTGAGGTATAACGGTCAAGCCAAATGACCAAGTGTATGTAAGCCTCTGTGCATTATGTCAGCTAACATTTTTTTGATCAAAGCATGTCATGTGGCCAAGCCCACGATCAGTGGGGTGGGGAGGTATAATGGGCCTACAGTGGAAGGCAGGAGGTGGGTGGAGTAAGTATTTGGTGAACTATAATCCAGTACATCATAGGCAGGGGTCAAGTGATTCTGTGGCCCCAAGCCATAACTAAGGTGGTCCACATATCACAGGAACAGCTGGTAGTAGTTACTAGATACTAGGTGTTGCTGCTGGCTGTTAGGTTAGCTATTAGGCATCCAGGCACAGGATGCTGCCATTACCACTTGATGAATTCCAAACTGCCCCTTGCTTTTAAAAATTTAATTTTATCACTTTATCTAGAGTCAGTGCCTGAGGGTCCCAGGTACAAACATTTAATTGGCCAGTTTTAGGTTAAGTGAGTTCAGTGAGAGCAATTGTCTACCCTTTTCAACTCCATATTGGGAGGGGGGTGGCCCTTATTACTGCCAAGTCTTGCATAATGGTAGGACTCTCTCAATGTAGGAAGGGGATTTAGATGCTGGGCGGTCAGCAAAAGAACAGTGATAAAAACCTTCTGAGAGGAAATTTGATACAGTGGAAAAAAGAAAGGGTTTGGGGCAAATTACTTAAATGTACTGAAATTTCATTTCCTCATCTCTAACAGGGAAAAAAATAACATGCAACTTCATGAATAATAGAATTCAAGTACTTGACACATTTGATGATTAATAAATGGCAGGCATTTTCTTTCTTTCTTTCTTTCTTTCTTTCTTTCTTTCTTTCTTTCTTTCTTTCTTTCTTTCTTTCTTTCTTTCTTCTTTCTTTCTTTCTTTCTTTCTTTCTTTCTTTCTTTCTTTCTTTCTTTCTTTCTTTCTTTCTTTCTTTCTTTCTTTCCTAAAAGAGAGACAAGTCATTTTTTCCAACTTCATTTTTTTTTCTGAGGAAATTTCCATTTCACTGCTTAGGAAGAAACAATATTTTATGGCTGTATGTGTGTTTGTCAGCCATATAAAGCCAGATCCCCTTTCCAGTCTCCCTTCTGTGTCTCTTATTTCTCAAGGAGTGGTTTGCCTTTTTCACCGAGGTGACAAGAATTGGATATCCACTGTCTATATTCTTATGGGTGAGGTCCAGGTGATGAGTGCTGCTCTTCTCCTGTGGTCTGCTGTTCTTAATTCCCTTGGTCGGTGCTTTGTACATTGATACTTTTCTTCTCTACCTGTATGTGTTATGTTTGTTCCTGCAATAAAACTCAGTGTTAAAAAGGGCACATGGGTTTGTTCTGTAGGAAGATATTAGGAAAGCCATATATGGGTAGATCCAGGTATAATCTCAAATCTGGCACTACCAGCTGATATTTGGTATCTAGTTGACCACTCTGTCTCTTAACTGATTCTAAATCCATAATATGGATGTATGTAATTGGCAACTTAAGACTCTCCAACGTTCTTTTAAAGTGAGCCAAAGAATAAAGCTGAAAGTGGAGAGTTGTTATCCAGAATTCTCATTTCTAGTCTCATTTCACTGGGCTAGTTTCATGTCCTATAAAATAGTTTATTTTTGTATAGATAAATGGCTGAACTCCAAATGTCAAAAATAACTTGAGAAGGCAAATGCAAATAGTTGAGCAGTAATGACAGTGAAGAACAAGTGTTTATAGTCATCGGGTTTGGCTCAGATAAACAGACCATGGAAGTAGCACATAATTGGGAGCCAGAACAGATCTATTGCTGAATCTGCCACTGCTTATTGAAGTGTCTTTACTTTTGGACCATGTGAGCTGCATGTTCTCTGGTAAGTGTACAGGATGCTGAATGGACTTCAACATAGCTCTCTCTACCTGACTATGGGGATGCTTACAGAAAGTAGTCCAGGCTGGAAGCCATCATGGCCCTTTCAAAGTGATAATAGTTACTTCTTTCCAGAGGAGCAGATAGTGGATAGAAGGGTCATCAACACAAAATAATCCTTTTCTTTACTTTCCCAGTCCTGACCCTGCTCATGTCACTTTCAGATCTGAATATCCTGGCTAGGTCTAAGACAAAGTTCTACTTCCCTATCTGTTTGGAGAGCATGAAAGCTATAAAAACTTATCCTTAAGTATACTTCTGTGTAATTCAGAGAAATTATACTTGAAACAGTTGCTCAGCTGTATATATAGTCATGCAGACTTGTCATTAATGTAACTTTTCCAAAGTGAATCCTGTAGATCAAAGGAAAGATGTAACCCCAGAGAGAAGGCACCTAATGAAAGCCAATGAAACCTTGATACAAATGGCAGACATATAGAGATGGAGCTATTGAAGAGTAACATAGGCATCAGATTTTCTTTGCCTGTTCAGCATCCATTTTCCATTTTGATGTCAGCACTCTGAACTTCCTTGGGTGGAACCATCCTTTCTCCACCCTCATTCTATGTAGTTTGGGTATGGCTAACTGCTTTCTAGATACTAAAAATTACCACATGACCCAAAATGATCCAGTAAGATACAGTCCCAGGAATTTTGATAGAGCAACTAGAAGTCCTGTGTGCATCTGTGAAGGGAGAAACTGCCTGATAATAACACCATAGAGATAAGCAAAATCAAGAGATGAAGAGAGTAATAACCAAGTGGATGACATAAATGGAATCCCTGAATTCAGCCATGCCTGAATCCCAGGTGCCCTTGGAGTTTTTGGTTTACTTTAGCCAATAAATCTCTTTTTTATCAAGTTTGGGTTGGACTTTTGTTACAATTGAAGAAACTCCTACTCATATAAAGCACTGACAGCAGGTAAAAACATAGAGGCAGCATGAAATAGCCAGTAGAAAGTGCACAGGCCCAGATTATTAGGTCTGGTTTAATCACTAAACATTTGTGGGCCTTCTTCTTCACCTGTGAAATGAAAATGCAATTTTATAAATGTTATTTATTTTATTGAGGATTTAAAGATTATATAGCCATAAAGCTAGTTGCTAGCACAGTCATACAGTGGGTAGCTGACCTATGGTTTCATTCTAGGGCTCTATTCACAAGATTTTTTTTCTCTGAGACAAGTACCCTTTTATGCTATTAGGATTGACATTCTCCCCAACCTTTGGAAATTCACATGGATAAAATGGTATTGATTGTGGACCATGAATGAATGTTTCTCCTATGGCAGAAAAACATTTAGTATTAGATATAAGAGGGGGATTGGAACACTGACCCACAGTTTTTATATATTAAACCCAAGGATTGATGCGTTAGAGGTTTTCTTCTCTATTATATTTTTTGAGACATATTCAAGGAAGATGTAAGTCAGGTATTTATTAGATCCCCATTGCTTTGCTAATGTATCTGGTGCATAATGAATACTCAAGAAATATTTAGCGAATGGTTCAGTATTTAGGGTTATTTCTGCTTATATTACAGAGTCTTTCATTTTAATCCAATAACATTTCTGAAAGATTTCTAGAAGTCTATTCCTTTTGTTATTACTAGTGAATGCTTAAAAGTGGTATTTTCTTTTTTTTAATTTTTTTAAATTTTTATTTATTTATGATAGTCACAGAGAGAGAAAGAGAGAGAGGCAGAGACATAGGCAGATGGAGAAGCAGGCTCCATGCACCGGGAGCCCGATGTGGGATTCGATCCCGGGTCTCCAGGATCGCGCCCTGGGCCAAAGGCAGGCGCCAAACCGCTGTGCCACCCAGGGATCCCAAAAGTGGTATTTTCTTATACACATTAATAATGAAAAAATGACATTTATGTACAATGACTTGCATTATTTTCAAAAATATAGCTTCCTTAAGGACTTTATATTTTTTCTTTAAAATTCTACATTTTGCCTCATATTAGCTTTCTTAAAATTATTTGACTTGCTTTTCATGTTGCTTTAAAGGATTAGCTTCCTCCTTCCTAAATAAATCAATATTATTCATGTTGAAATCATATTTTCTTAAATGTTAACACATTCTACCCCCTTCCATCTTATTTGCCATGCTAGTTCCTTCACTGCACACAGAATGTGAAATAGATTTAGATATAATTGGGTCACAGATTATTAAATAACCAGCCTCTCAACTTTGTCCTGTAAAATTTCCAGATGCACACACACGTTTCCTTTTCTGCCTGCCACTGCAGAGCATTTCTCCCCACTGAAATGAGCTAAATGGAAATTTGTTCATGATCTGAATTGATGTAGTGGTAGATACCTCTTATTTGTAGCCCTTCTTTGAAGTCCTTTTTAAGCCCCCAAACTGGGTTTATAATTGGTTTCCTATTTTCAGCTGTTTATTTTTTTTTTTTTACCTTTTCTTCCTCATACACACTGGCCTTAGATCTCAACTATTCCATTATTACTAAGCTGCTTCCTTTCATCCTTCCTTCCTTTCTTTTTTCCCTCTTTTCCTTTCTCCCTTTTCTCCTTCCCTCCTCCTTTCCTTGCCTCTTCCTTTAAAAAAAGCATTTATTTATTTATTTATTTATTTATTTATTTATTTAATTTTTTAAAATTGGAGTTCAATTTGCCAGCATTTAGAATAACACCCAGTGCTCATCCCACCAAGTGCCACCCTCAGTGCCCATCACCCAGTCATCCCAACCCCCCACCCACCTCCCTTTCTACTACCCGTTGTTCTTTTCCCAGAGTTAGGTGTCTCTCATGTTTTGTCACCCTCACTGATATTTTCACTCATTTTCTCTCCTTTCCCTTTATTCCCTTTCACTAATTTTTATATTTCCCAAATGAATAAGACCATATAATGTTTGTCCTTTTCCGATTGACTTATTTCACTCAGCATAATACCCTCTAGTTCCATCCACGTCAAAGCAAATGGTGGGTATTTGTTGTTTCTAATGGCTGAGTAATATTCCATTGTATACATACCCACATTTTCTTTATCCATCCATCTTTCGATGCGCACCAAGGCTCTTTCCACAGTTTGGCTATTGTGGACATTGCTGCTATAAACATCGGGATGCAGGTGTCCCGGCGTTTCATTGCATCTGTATATTTGGGGTAAATCTCCAGCAGTGCAACTGCTGGGTCGTAGGGCAGGTCTATTTTTAACTCTTGAGGAACCTCCACACAGTTTTCCAGAGCGGCTGTACCAGTTCACATTCCCACCAATAGTGCAAGAGGGTTCCCCTTTCTCCACATCCTCTCCAACATTTGTTGTTTCCTGCCTTTTTAATTTTCCCCATTCTCACTGGTGTGAGGTGGTATCTCGTGGTTTTGATTTGTATTTCCCTGATGGCCAGTGATGCAGAGCATTTTCTCATGTGCTTGTTAGCCATGTCTATGTCTTTCTCTGTGAGATTTCTGTTCATGTCTTTTGCCCATTTCATGATTGGATTGTTTGTTTCTTTGCTGTTGAGTTTATAAGTTCTTTATAGATCTTGGTTACTAGCCCTTTATCTGATATGTCATTTGCAAATATCTTCTCCCATTCTGTAGATGGTCATTTAGTTTTGTTGACTGTTTCTTTTGCTGTGCAGAAGCTTTTGATCTTGATGAAGTACCAATAGTTCATTTTTGCTTTTGTTTCTCTTGCCTTCATGGATGTATCTTGCAAGAAGTTGCTGTGGCCAAGTTCAAAAATACCATGGACTTTCTTCAGAGAGTTGGAACAAATCATCTTAAGATTTGTGTGGAATCAGAAAAGACCACGAATAGCGAGGGGAATATTAAAAAAGAAAACCATAGCTGGGGGCATCACAATGCCAGATTTCAGGTTGTACTACAAAGCTGTGGTCATCAAGACAGTGTGGTACTGGCACAAAAACAGACACATAGATCAATAGAACAGAGTAGAGAATTCAAAAGTGGACCCTCAACTTTATGGCCAACTAATATTCAACAAAGCAGGAAAGACTATCCACTGGAAAAAAGACAGTCTCTTCAATAAATAGTGCTGGGAAAATTGGACAGCCACATGGAGAAGAATGAAACTTGACCATTCTCTTACACCACACACAAAGATAAACTCAAAATGGATGAAAGATCTAAATGTGAGACAAGATTCCATCAAAATCCTAGAGGAGAACACTGGCAGCACCCTTTTTGAACTTGGCCACAACAACTTCTTGTAAAAAATTATTTAAATAAATGCTTTGACATAGATTTATCCATAGATTCCTTCATTCTGGAAATTGTAGATCAATCACCTAGGTCCATGCATAAGTGTTCCATTTCTACTTTTTTGTTTTTATTATTTTCTTTGTTCTCCTTTAATTTATGTAACTTTGGGTCTCTGGATCTTTTTTTGTCTTTTCCACAAGAAATAGTAGTAACATAGCAACATGATCTAGTTTTTAAGGGGCAGAGCTATGAGATTACTGGATTGTGTCCAAAGTTAGCTCTGAGATGTATTTCCTAGCAGCTTAACCTTTCTGAATGTTGAGCAGAAAGAGAGAAAAAGGGAATTTAGTTCAGTTATTTAAAGCAGACTTTCTGGCTATAAACTGCCTGGGTTGAATCCTGGCTTTGTCATTTACCAGTGTATGACCTTGGGTAAGTTACTTATCTTCTCTGTTTTCAACTTACTTTAAAATGAGAAGAAGATACTAATAGTACCTAGTGGATCAGAATATTGAGAAGTTTAAAGTCAATACTAGATGAAAATTCTTGAAAATCTTTTATATACTCTAGCTTTTATTACTAAGTGGGGGTTATATTCAAATAGCTGGAAGAGGAAGATTAATATTTTCATCATTATCAAAATGCCTAACTTAGAAACAAATGTTAACACATTCCAATCAGTGAATCACTGAAACAATGAATAAAGAACTATATAACTTCAAAGGTACTAGATGCAAGTGCAAAATGCTTGAAAAATTTCTTCCTATATTAAGAAACATCTTATTGACAATTTATTAAAAGATTGTGTATGTAATTATATTAGGAGAAGGTTGTTTCCCTTATCTATTGCTGGGTAACAATCACCCCCAAATCTAAAGACATAAAACAACTTTATGGATCCTGTGGGTTGGTAATGTGGACAGAGCACAGTAACATGGACAGAGCACAGACCATATCTTTCTCTGCTCTACAACGTTTGGGGTCTTACATGGAGAGACTCTGATGCCTGCGGTTTGGAATTGTCCAGAGTCGTCCTCACTTACATATATATGGCAATAGATAAATGGATTGGACTGGGATAAATGAAGGCATGGCTCACCTGGGATGGTTGACTGGTTTGTCTAACTATGTCCTTTCCGTGTGGTTTAGTCTTCTTCATAACATGGTGGTCTCAGGGTAGTGAGACTCCTTACTTGGCAGCTCAAGGCTCCACGACTAAGTATTCCAGAGAAGAAAGAGGAAGTTGCAATATCTTTCATGACCTAGCTTTGCAAGTACATATTATCACTCCCACAGGCTCTATTTATTTGAAGTAATCACAAGCCAGACCAGATTCAAGGAATGGGGACATAGATCCCACGAGTTAAAGAGAGAAGCATTAAAGAATTTGTGCCTATGTTTTTTTTTAAAGATTTTATTTATGCATGAGATGCACAGAGAGAGAGAGAGAGAGAGAGAGAGAGGGAGAGAGAGAGAGGGAGAGAGAGGCAGAGACACAGGCAGAGGGAGAAGCAGGCTCCCTGTAGGGAGCCCGACGCAGGACTCGATCCTGGTACTCCAGGATCACGCCCTGGGCAGAAGGCAGACACTTAACCGCTGAACCAACCCAGGCGTCCCGTTGCTAATGTTTTAAAAACCCCATGAGAAGGGGGGCCGGGTGATCCCTGGGTGGCTCAGCAATTTAGCGCCTGCCTTTGGCCCAGGGCGTGATCCTGGAGTCCTGGGATCGAGTTCCCGAGTCCCGAGTCCCACGTCCGGCTCCCTGCATGGAGCCTGCTTCTCCCTCTGCCTGTCTCTGTCTCCGTTTCTGTCTCTCTCTCTCATGAATAAATAGGTAAAATCTTTAAAGAAAAAAAAAAAAACCACCACGAGGTGCGAGAGAGAAATTTGTTGTACATCATTCTAGTTGCATCTGGTCTTATTTATTCACATGAAAACATGGAATTAAAAGATAGATGACCCAATGTAAGGAAGGGCATTTAAAAAAGGGCGTGTAGAGGAAAAACAGTGCTCTGTCCCTGTCCTTTCTGATTTATGCTGACCATGACAGCATAGAAAGAAAAAGAAAAACAAGATTTTTCTTGTTTAAATACTTGTTTCTGTTTTTTAGCTCTCTCCCATTCCCTCATTACACAGTTAACATGTTTTGTAATGAATGCAAAATGCGCATAAAAATATAGGAAGCAGAACTGTGCATCCATCCATCCTCCGGCCAATAGTCTTACTACTACTTGGAAAGTACTGTTAATATTCTGACATATTATCTCTCCATTTTTTACAATGATTTTACACATTTTCTATGATACTGTGCACACAGTATATATTGGCTATTTTTTCAATTTAACGTTTTGCTATAGGCGTTTTTTAAATATCACTAAATGTTATCTGTAACCTTTTCTTTTTTATATCTAAATATTATTATTAGGCTTTAAGATGAAAAATTTATTTATTTTTTTAGATGAAAAATTTAAATTTAAGCTAAAACAACACATGGTCATGATAAAACAGTAAAATACACAGGTGTGCAAAATTAAAGGAAAGCCACTTCCCTAACCAAACCTAAGTCATTGGTCTATAAATAAATAACCTTTTTTAAAATGTGATATTTGATTTATTTTTTTACAACTTGTTTTAACATTAGTAAATTTTGAGCTTTCTCTGTTAGCATTTGTAGATTTACCTTTAGATAAGCTCTAATTCAGGTTTCCTAATGTTTGATACTATAAAAATGCTGTAACAAACATCATTTTTTTTTACATTGTTTTCACATTTGTAAAAGCTTTCCTGTAGAGTAGACATCTAGGGATAAAAATATTGGCTCAAAGGATTGATCATTTAAAATTTTGATAGATAATGCAGAATTTGTAATCATGTTTTAATTGTATAATTTTCTTATATATGGATGTAATTTAATTTGCTTAATCATTTTCCCATAATTGAACATTTAAGTTGTTTGAAGTGATAAATAATGCTGTATGACTATTTTCATGAGGAAATGCTTGTCAGTATTACCTTAAGATTGACTTTTTTAAGGGAAATTTGTTATCATAACATATGAATATTTTAAGGGAAATTTGTTATAACATGAATATTTAGTAACATTCATGTTACTAAGTTGATTTTTCAGAAATTTTTTTCAGAAATTTTTCAACTGTTGTGTCAGCTTACATACCTGGTTTCTTTGAACTTGAGATCAGGCTAAAATGGTGCTATAAAATGTAATGGCTAGTTCTTAATTTCCTATGCTTAAGGTTAATAATACTTGTAAAATAGGGCCATTTATCCGGAAAATGATGAATACTTTTCAGATGATTCATATATTACTCAAAATTTCATGGAATTCTTATGAAGAATGTCCTCTGTTGTCCCTTGAAAGTCATTTCCTATTGCTACAACAGTTGGATATGTAGTAGTGGTGGCCAAGATGGTTGACCTGGTGATACTATATTGTACATGAATATGAAATAGAAAATGCTCAGCTACAGAAATATTGTTTTCTATAGTAAAAAATGTTATAAATGATCCCTAAACATGGTCCCTATGTTTGCAAATAAATTCCAAACTTTGGAAGTTATATTTTATTACTTCATATTTTTCCTTGTCCTCTGGATAAAACAAAGGCAAATGACTTTGGGTCTTTTGAGAGAAATATTTTTAGTTCAGGATCTAAATAGAGGACTGGATTTCCAACCATCCTAAATCTTGACTTCGTTTTCCTTTTATCTTGACATCAGTCACTTGTCATTTAGTCCCTATTGCTGTGGATGCTTAATTTTATTCAATTTGGTTGTGTAATAGTATTTAATTTCACAATTAGGTTATCAGGTCCATGAACATGGGGATTATTCCTTGTATATCTTTGTATCCCCAGACAGTACTAAAAAAAGGACCTTGACTGTAGTCAATATATTCATTCATTCAGTATATCCTTGTTAGGCACATATTCTATGCCACACACGGTGCTAGTTCTGGAGAAGAGAGAGAGAGAGAGAGAATATGAGCAGGGGGAGGAGTAGAGGGAGAGAGAGAAGTAGACTCCCTTCCAAGCAGGGAGCCCCACTTGAGGCTCAATCCTGGGACTCCAGGATTGTGACCTGAGCTGAAGGCAGAGGCTTAACTGACTAAGTCACCCAGGTGCCCCTAGTTCTGGAGACTCTATGAGAAGACATTGTCTTAGTGCTCAGATATTCATTATAATTCCTTGTATTTTCCATCTTCTGTTGCAGTTGGGTTGCAGCCATGTGACTAGTTCTGACCAGTGGACTGTGAACATTTAACTAGGCTGAGACAGTTAAGTGTTGGTATGGCACTTCTGTCTCTCTTATCCTGATGTGGCAACCTGGGAAGTCAGATACTGAGATGATGACATGAGAAGGTGGAGTCTTACTTAATCCCTGAGTCATTCAGAAAGTGAAAGTCCTAACCTTGTATACCAGACTTAGTGTAAGTGTAAAATGCACTTTAGTTGGTTTAAGCCACTGTGATTTCTTGGTTTTATTTGTTTCTACAGCAAAATCAATTCTGTCTTGAGACACTTCCCTTAAGCATCTTATAGCCTATGTCAAGTGAGGATATGTATGATTCACTTTTGATTATGTGGTTGGGAAATAGAGTGACCCGTGGACTTTGAGGTTCTCAATTGAATAAGAATTCAACATGATTAGTTTCTCTGGGTTTTGGACTCTACTTTAACTATCTGTGAGTTTGAGAGAAAACACAACCTCCCAGGGCGGTAATTTCCTCATTTGTAAGGGGGGCAGGCCATTTTTCTTGCTCTAACTGCATCTCTGTTTTGTAAGCAGCTGTGAGAGTAGAAGAAACAGGGACCATAAGGACATTCATATCTTTATAAAAAGAGGTACTTTTCTGTGATTTACTGGGTAGGCCCTCGCAACACTACACTTGAAGTACCAGATGGAGGCAGGAGGGACCATCTTCTAACTCAAACAGATCTTTCAGTCTGTCTTCAGGGCAGCTATGAAAATTTGTTGCAATACGTTCTTTACTATCAACAAGAATACCTTTTTTTTTTTCAGAAAAAGAATACTTACAACAATGTCAAACTCCTACTCAACCTTCCATGTCAAATATTGCATCTTAGGGCAATCTTTTCTGGAACATCTTTCCATTCTCTTCCACAAAGAAAGTTATCCACCACTGCTTACATGTTATCTCTACATTCCAGATAACTTTCATTATTTTATTTATTACATGGTATTTTATTATTGTTTTTTAAACAGCTATTTCTGCTCTACCAGACTGTACATTCAATAAGCAAAGGACTTTTCTTCATTATATCCCCAGGGTCTAAGCTAGTGCCCAGCATCCAGTAGCTACCCAAGAAGTACTTCTTAAAATAATTGAATGACAGGCAAGCGAATCCTTCACTGTTAATCAACATTTTCTGACAACCTTGACTTGAAATGGATGCAGCAGTGCTACTACTCTAGTCAGTTTGCTATTATCATAATCCCCTCCCCACCATCTTTTTTTCTTTTAAGAGATGGGCCATTTCCAAGTGACCTACCTTGCAGTTGAATTACAGAATCATGTTTTAGCTCTGACTTCTTAGCTTGTTTTGCAAGGGAATTAGGAGATTTAATACATCTGTGTTGCTAAAGAGCTTGAGATCTGCTTAGGAAAGTAACTTTAGAATGCCTAAGTGCTTAGTATCATAATATTTATTGAGAATTGATGAATAGAATTCTTAAAATAGTCTTGCTCATTGTAGTATCACTGAAAGCATGTTATACTAAATCCCATTTGTCTTGAATATAGGATTTCTGGAAGATGAATGGAAAGAGGAAATTAGTGGATTTTTGGAGTGGATTGTATAAGAATGAACACTTTATTTAAAGGGTCTCTTTTCTTAAAGTGACAAATCTTAGAAAAAAATGCCTTTAATTGCACCTAGTCGGGTCTGGTAATTATAAGTCTAATAATTGGGCAGCTCCCATATGCTGCCAGATGGAGAGTGAAAAGAACCTCTGCTTTGAATTCTGTCCTGGGACAGGGTAGAAGAACTGCTAAGGGTCATTCCTTACAAAGAGTCTCTAAAATTAGATATGTCATTTATAGATGCGTTCATTCTCTAGGAGAAGGAAAGCTTCATTCTTACTCTGTGTGGAGTTTGATGGCTTTTGGTATTTACATCAGGCATGGGTTTAAACAATGAACAAACATATCTTCAAAGCTGAGGAAGGATTTGGTGGTCAGAGCAATTGCTGGCTGAGGTGGGATAGTCAACTTTCATTTGGGAGACCTTGGACATTAATACTAGATGATAGCTAGAGGAGAAGGAGATTGACTTTACCTGATGGTGCGGAAAATTCTCTGAAGTGTGTTTCAGACATCTACTCTAAGATATGTCCTTCTCTTTCCTACAGCCAATGAAAAGGGTAGGGCTGCCCTTCTGTTCTTATATCCATTCTTTGCACTACCTTCTGGTTACTGAGTTTTCTCTGCAAAAGTTCTCTTGAAAAAAAAAGTTCTCTTGATGTTCATTTAAATCTCCCTTTACTTCTATAAAAATATACAGTGGTGTTTTTTGTTGTTGTTTTGGGTTTTTCGTTTCGTTTTTGTCTGGTGCCCCCTGAAGACCTGCCTTTTCCCTATGTTAAGAAATGAATACTCAAAAACAGAGAAGCTCGCCCAATTTTTTAGTGTAGGAGAGTACTTACCACCTTTATCATTCACAAGCGCCTATCAACTACCTATTCTGTATAATAATAGTTATAACCATAGTAACAGTTATTAAAAGCTTACATAGAGGTTCTTACACTGGGGGGCCATTCAGGAAGCTTTCATAGTTAGGGTAGAAGCAAAAATAGCATCTAAGTCTTACAAAGTCAGTTTAGAACTATATCAAAATGATTGCTTAGTCGTCATCTATGCTTAGCACTTTTCTTAGAAAGACAGGTTTGATGACTGTTAGCTCCTTTAGCTCCTCTGATTGGAGGAAGGGAAACTTACCAAAAGGAGAGTAGTAGGACTGGGTGTGGATGCACATAGTGTGTACTGCAGATAGCAAGTAGGAAATAATTTTAGCTGAATGACATTGACATAATTATCTCTAAAGTAGAAGGTGAAGTTTCCTATTGAGAGTGGACAAAAGCAGGGGCTTAAAGAGTGTGGTTAATTACTCAGACTTGTCTGTAGGTTATCAGATGTGTCTTCAAATCACAGCAATGTCAGTTTCAGTGAATTACAGACCTTAATTTTATTTTCAATATTACTATGATGATAAAGTCCTCTGTATCTGTGACTTCATCAGATAATATATATCCTTATGGAATGGTAGAGAACTGGCTGATATTGAGATATCATTTTGAAAACAACCATTTAATGTAGCACTGGAATGCATGGGCCCTAATTTTACCTGCAATTGGAAAAGTTGTGGTTTAGGACCTTCCTGGGCTTCAGTGAATTCTCATTAACTCTGAGAAGGCAGAGGGAAGAAAGAAGAGGTTGACACCTCCTACTGCACCTTATAGTGCCAAAATCATTCTTCAATTGCCCTATAAGAATTGGGCAGGGCACCCATTTCTACATTCTTCATAGAACTTCAGGGATGATTGTATCAGAGTGAAACTTTTTTTTTTTTTTTACTTTTTAATTTTGTTGCATTTTTCTCTTGGGAAGGTTTACATGGAAAAGACTCATTGTACCTAGCTTATCTGTTCACGATTTTAGCAGTTTGTCTCCATTTCTATTCTGAATTTAAACTATTATCCTTTAGAAGCTTTTCATGTCATGTTAAAAAAAAAACCCTTCTCTTTTTTACAGCCATAAAAAGAGGAGAAGTAGATATTGCTATTCAGTAAGGGGTGGGTATCATTAGCTCAGCACATCAGAAATCCTCTGAATATAGAAAGATTTCTTCTGAAATGATATAAAAATTAGAGTATTTAGCAAAGAATACCATTGTCATAAGGATATATTACAAAGAAGAATTTGAACCTTTAGTTTCTCACTTTTCTTTTCTGAAGTGCTAAGCAGAGAAAGTTTAGTGTCAATACTTATAAAAGTACATTTTCCTTACTAAAGCAGTAGCATGGCCTTCTGAGTAAGGAGGCAAATTAAAATTTAGGAGTACTGGGTTCTTTCAAACTCAACTATTGCCTGACCTTGGTAATGCTGTTTACCCTCTCCAAACCTCAAGCTCCCTATCTATAAAGTTGGACTCATAATGATCTTGCATTTACACCCTCCTTTGAGTATTATAAAGTGAAGGTACTACATAAACCAGGAGCTTTATATTCTTTATAGTTTTCAACTGAGAGTATTATTTAGCTAGGATTCAGAACAGATCAATGAGGAGCTAGGAAGTAGGATTTTTAAAGACAGGTTAAACTAAAAGTTTTGCAGAGAGCAAATGTTTATATATTATTTAATGTAATCCCATGGACTTTCAATATATGTTTCAAAATGTTTCTATAGGAAAAAGCAAATGGCCCTAACTCACAAGAAGTTTCACTTGAGAATCCTACTACTCAATTTTAGGGAATATTTAGCCTTTGTCAAAAATATAGTCTGCTTATATTTACTGCTACTAATCACATTGGTAAGATGTTAGATGACCATCTTATATGACCACACATATATTTTAAAAATACATTGGACACTAATTACTATCTCACTGCATGTCCTTACTATCTCAACTAAAATTCTGAGTTGTCTGTAGTTGATTAGGAAACATCCTTAGTAGGAGGAAGCAAAGAAAGGTGTATTTTCGGAACAGATGTCTGCATTTAGCATAATAATAGAACTCTTCGATATCCATGAATGCTGGTTCCAGAACTAGACCAAAAGAAAATTCTGACAATGGCAGTGTTGATGAAACCAGCAAGAGTCCTATTATCTTTAGAGGCTAAGACTTCATCTCTAAAATAGATTATTGTTTAATAAAATTGACCTAAACCAGATGTGATCAAGGTGAGAGAGAATTGTTATTTGGAGGAGAATTAGATAACCCTTAATAAAAAGAATTTAATAAGGCCTTAGGATATGTGATGGTGAATTATAAACAGTGGTTCAACTGTCTATCTTCTCAACAGTTATGGTAAAGAACAGCACTAGATACTGGGACGGTGGTAAGTAAAAAGCAAACCATTTGCATATACCAAGGAATTTCTTAAGAAAAAGATAAGCAAAATAAGAACAACAATAGAATCATAATTTGGGAATTAAAGATCTTTGGGGTAGCAGAACTATACAAGCCTTTAAATGGGTAAAATGCCAGGAGAAATAATGGCTGGAAGGATAAAGCAAACAATGGGAAAGATGAGGGGAAAGAAAGAAACTGGGAAACACATTAGAGTTTATCATTTATGCAAGACTAACAGCACGCCTGGGATATTTTTGTGTTACTTGGTGATGGAAAAAATGATTTTATGTGTATTATGCAATTATATATTATAATGAAAAGTTGTGAGATTTCCTTTCTCGCATGTAGGATGGATGTTGAGCTGTCTTCTGTCATCAGTGACTCCAAATATAAATGATTACTCGGCCTGAAGCATTAGGGAATGGTGGAGACTATGGTGAAGTGTCCGATGCTGGTTATATTTAGAGGAAAGGGGATGGACTCTCTGACCCCTTCAGTTCTAAGCTCTTTCCTATAAGTCAATTTTTTAAACCATATTCAGGACAAATTATATTTGGCTTCCTTGACTAACAGATCACCTAACAGAAGCTGATCTCATGTGAACAAAGGTATTTTAAAGCCTAAAAAAGTAACAACTCATTTCCATGATGGCACTTTTCTCTACGAGCATTTGGTGCCCTATTGCTGATTCCAGGCAGCATAAACTTTGTACAGCTGACATTTTCTGACTCAACTCCTGCTATAATTGAAATTACTTTATTAAACAAGCTTGAATCATTTCAATTACTTCGTGGCCTGGAGTGCTGGTGGCATACATGATGACTACATGCTGATTAAATTAGAGCTCATACACCCCAGAAAGATGTGCATAGCAGAAAATGGCTTTCTCTTTCTTCAGTATAAAAAAGCCCTCTCTAATTCATATTCACTGGCTAGATCCCTTTGGGTTGTATATTAATATTCATAAGATAAACCACATAGCTAAAGCAGAAGATTAAAGTCAAGTCTCTTAATAAAGAAGCAAGAGTAATGACTACAGTAAAATCTCCAAAAATGCCATTATCCCCCTGAAGAGTGAACACTACTACTGTACATGTGTTGAAGCTGAGCAAGAGAACAATAAAAAATGAATTACTGCAGTGATTTGGATTTTAAAATACGCCAGAGAGGAATGAGCAAACACAAACACTTAGACCAGTAGAAAAGAATATCAGGATCAGATGGTTGTACAAAATACCAGCTTAAGAGTAGAGTGTACAGTTCACTTTATTTTGATATGAGAATAGATTTGTGCTATAGGAGATAGCACTAAAAATTATATTTCCCTGCATAGACTATATTTATATTTCCCTATATAGACTATATAATTTTATCTTGAATTAGGTACTGAATTCTGAAGACTGAAGTAAACTAAATCACTAATCATAGAGTTGCCAGTTAATTCTTTCTGCTTTATCTACGACTATACTTTTGCTCTCCTTTGACCATTTGTGTTGATCTCTTTTTGATAAGATGAGGAAATTATACTTGATCAGATACCACCTTCTTTTACTTCTCCCTTTCCTTCCTTCCTTAGGTATTTACTGAGTGTCCATTTTGAGCAGGGCACTTTTTAAGGAGCTGGGGATCCAGCAATTGGCAGACAAAGCTTCTGCCCTCAGGAAACTTATATTCTAGCAGGAACACAATAAACATCGAAATCAGTTATAAGTAATAATTTCAGAGAGTGAGAAGTGCTGTGAGAAAATAAAACTGACGTGGATATTGGGGTGACCTGTTTGTTTTTCATGGGAGTTGCTATTTTATTTTATTTTATTTATTTTTTTACCATCTTTTTTTTCAAACTGAATACATAATTTTATTAACCCTCCCTATACTTATTTTTTTAATAAATTAATTTTTATTGGAGTTGCTATTTTAGATGGCGATACAAGGGAAGACCCCTTTGAGGAGGGGGCATTTGAGAAGAGAACATTTGCATATTAATGCCATTATAATCATGAAATTTTATTTTTGTGTTACTCATTAGAATTCATAGGCCACTCTTAAATAAAGTATATTATTTAATGGTCATATCAATCTGTGAGATCAGAATTAGGATCTCAGTTTTCTAAATGAAGCTGAGAAGTCTTAAGTGACTTGTCCCAAATTTAGCTAATGTGTGACAGGACTTAGGTCCATGGCTTATTTACTTATTTACAAAGATAACTTTACCAAGACAGAGAAAATGATGAGATTTAAATAAAACCTAAAATCCTACTACTCCCAAAATATTATTTTTGCATAACTCCTTTCCATCTGACTGTGTATATGTGTGCATGTGTGTCTGCATGCATGCACAAGTGTATATACTGATTCAAAAAGAACTGAACTCTCAAAAATATATTATTCAGTAACTAGGTTATACATTTACATTTGGTCAAAACCAATTTATGTAGGAATCATGACAGTCATTTATATAATTTTCAACTATGAAAATGTGCCTCTCATGTCTCAAGGCAAATGTTAATCCTATAGTCTAGTTCATCCAAAACACTTTTTAGCTTTTTCTAGTTAGAGGGTAAAATGGCAGCTATGGTGCAGTCCTTTATTTCCTCATGGTTACAAAACAAGTTTCTTGACATAATCTACATGCAAACCACATGTTTCTATAATCTGGTTGATTGAGTAATATAATTTTAAAAATGTCCAATTCTTTTTGAATTACAATCAGTTTCTCCCTTTGTGTATTTTTAATTAACTGTACATGCCATAATTTGCTAAGTGGTTCAATTGTTGAATGCAGGTTTTCTTGCCCCAAACTGTTAGTACAATTTCCATTCATTAAAACAATTCCCTTGCTTCAAAAAAGCTCATCTTGCTTCTGCCAGAGCTTGAAGAAGTTGCATCTTCATTTTTTGTTGCTTTCAAGGAAGCTTTTCTCTAAGCTTCTCAGGAAGAGGGACAGCATACATCAAAGCCTGGAGACTGATACTTAGAGGTGGAGGAGGGTGACAAAAGATGAAGACTGAATAGCATGCAGAGAGAGGCCATACCTGCAGGGGCATTGATGCCATGTCGTAGAGTGTACACTTTCTCAGGATCATGCGAAGTCATGGAAAGTAAAACCTTAAAACAGCAGAGAATGGACAAATTTGCTTAGTTCCTTTGATTATTTTTCAAATGTCTTTGTATTTTCAAGCCTCCTATAAATTTCATGAGAAACTAGCTATTTATCATGTGGGAGGGTGTTTTTGTCCTCAACCCTGAAGCATAACCAAAATAATTTTTTCCTTTCCTCTGAACATAGTTTCTGTTGTTACTGGAGGAATTTGATAAGCTCTGGAAAAATATATATTCATATTTTCAAATGTGCTTTTCAACTAAACACTAGTGCATCCATGTTCATGTGTTTGGGAGTGTTCATTCCATCATCTTAGACAGCTCCATTTCTCCTTCTTTCATTTTCTTATCTCCTTCTTGGAAAGCAGCAATTAAATTCAATGCTGTATCAGAATTAGAAAGTAGCAAAAATATCCCTGGTATTATCATTTGGGTTCACACTGTTTTAAACCATAGTCTTGAAGAAGATTGAAAAATTGGATTTGGGATTGAACACTGACTGACTCACCAGTAGTTACCTTCCTTCCTGTGGAGATTAATATCATCTTATGTGTGAGGAAAAGAATTGACTTAGAAGATATATTTGACTGAGTGTTAGAAGACGAGAGCTCTTAAAATGGCTTTACTACATAATAATAGCTGTAATGTATTGTTTTTTTCTTGCACACACATATAAAAACATAATTTGCAAAAACAGTTTATAAAGTAGGTATTATACACAAAGATAAACTCAAAATGGATGAAAGATTTAAATGTGAGACAAGACTCCATCAAAATCCTAGAGGAGAACACAGGCAACACCCTTTTTGAACTTGGCCACAGTAACTTCTTGCAAGATACATCCACGAAAACAAAAGAAACAAAAGCAAAAATGAACTATTGGGACTTCATCAAGATAAGAAGCTTTTGCACAGCAAAGGATACAGTCAACAAAACTCAAAGACAACCTACAGAATGGGAGAAGATATTTGCAAATAACATATCAGATAAAGGGCTAGTTTCCAAAATCTATAAAGAACTTATTAAACTCAACACCAAAGAAACAAACAATCCAATCATGAAATGGGCAAAAGACATGAAGAGAAATCTCACAGAGGAAGACATGGACATGGCCAACATGCACATGAGAAAATGCTCTGCATCACTTGCCATCAGGGAAATACAAATCAAAACCACAATGAGATACCACCTCACACCAGTGAGAATGGGGAAAATTAATAAGGCAGGAAACAACAAATGTTGGAGAGGATGTGGAGAAAAGGGAACCCTCTTACACTGTTGGTGGGAATGTGAACTGGTGCAGCCACTCTGGAAAACTGTGTGGAGGTTCCTCAAAGAATTAAAAATAGACCTGCCCTACGACCCAGCAATTGCACTGTTAGGGATTTACCCCAAAGATTCAGATGCAATGAAACGCCGGGGCACCTGCACCCCGATGTTTCTAGCAGCCATGTCCACAATAGCCAAACTGTGGAAGGAGCCTCAGTGCCCATCGAAAGATGAATGGATAAAGAAGATGTGGTTTATGTATACAATGGAATATTACTCAGCCATTAGAAACAACAAATACCCACCATTTGCTTCAACGTGGATGAACTGGAGGGTATTATGCTGAGTGAAGTAAGTCAATCGGAGAAGGACAAACAGTGTATGTTCTCACTCATTTGGGGAATATGAATAATAGTGAAGGGGAATATAAGGGAAGGGAGAAGAAATGTGTGGGAGATATCAGAAAGGGACACAGAACATAAAGACTTCTAACTCTGGGAAATGAACTAGGGGTGGTGGAAGGGGAGGAGGGCGGGGGGTGGGGGTGAATGGGTGACGGGCACGGAGGGGGACACTTGACGGGATGAGCACTGGGTGTTATTCTGTATGTTGGTAAATTGAACACCAATAAAAATTAATTTATAAAAAAAAATAAAGTAGGTATCATACCCATTCCAAAGTGAGGAAACCAAGGATTAGGGAAGTTAAGAATCTTGTTACCCACAAGAGGTCACACACAAGAGGTAGAACCTGACTTTGAACCAGGTTCTGACTTCAGAGATGCTGCTTCTAACCATGTCATTCAGTCCTTCCCATTTCAGAAAGCCAACTTTAGGCAAATTGACCTCTGTGGATCTCAGTTTTCTATAAATTATGGAAGTTGGACCAGATAAAGAAGTTGGCCTACATTATCTCTAAACTTTGTAGCTTACACATTTCATAAGTGGTCTTCCTCTTAGACATTGCCAATTATGATCAATAGTATTGTTTAGAAAAGGTCATTATTTTATATTTGGTTTTCAGAAACTATTTTCTTTATAGAAAGCAATGAGGAATCAAGGCTGCTTGTAGTCCAGCAGTAAGTGATGAGGATAGGAGTTTTAAAAAGTGCAGGCATTGGAGCTTGAAGTAGCTGGATGCCAGTCCCAGCTCTGATCAACACTCAGTAGCTGAGGCAGATAACATTTCTGAGCTCCTTATTTGCATAACTGTGAGGATGATATATAACTTGCAGAGTTCTGTGAAAATTAGAGGTAATATTTGTTCTTAGGTTATCATTGATGTTCAGTAAATATTATTATTTACATTATTATCATTGACATCACTGTCCTTATCAGAACCCACAACACTAATGATAGAAAAGGGAGAACTTGCTATGATTTCCTTTGATATCTACTCAAAAAAGGGTCTGAATTAGAGAATTGATTCACACTCAAAATTCTGGGTTAAAGCTGGGTGGATAGAGACTAACTAGTTGAATATGATATTCAACTTAGTTGAATATGATATTTATTCAACAAATATTAATTGAACACCTATTTTATAGCTATGTTGTTATTTTGTTATTATTATTTATTATTTTTAGAGAAGGAGAGAGAGAGTATAAGGGGTGGGGAAAGGGGAGAAAAAGAGAATCTTAAGCAGGCTCCACACCCTCCATGGAGCCTCCACACTCACCCCACACCCCTGAGATTATGACCTCACCTAAAATCAAGACTTGGATGCTTAACCAACTGAGCCACCGAGGTGTCTCTGCTGTGTTGATTTTTAAACCATGAATTTAACAATAAGCAAAATAGTTCCTGTGCTCACAGAACAATGTTTAGGTGGGTATGACAGAAATAAACAAATAAATATAAACTATGTCAGTTGTGATTAGGGAAATGATGAAGAATAAAGCCGGGTAAGTGGAGAGAGTGTAAGTTTCTATGTAAGGATCTTTGTTTTATATATACAGTTGTGAGATGTCATTAGATGACATTTGAGGAAAGACCTAAAGGGAGTGAAGGAGCAAATGATATGGACATCTGAGGAACATTCCAGGCAAAGGGAACAGCATGTGCTAAGAGTTTGAGGCGGAAATGTACTTCAGTGCTTAAAGAGCAAGGAAGCCAGTGTGTCTAGAGGAGAGTTCAGAGAGCAGAGTGAAGAGATGATAGTGGTGGCAGAAGCCCTTCACCATTATTTTTATCACTATTATTTACAACAGTCCAGATTGGGGAGAGGAGTAAAATATAAGGCAAGGAGTTTGTAGATGAACCAGAACCCTAGATATGAGCTTCTTTTGCTTATTATCAGCTCTGAGATTTGCAGGATCCTTAGGTTTCTGAGCCTTGATGTCCTCTGGTATAAATTATCATAATACCTATCCTGTTGACTTTACAGATTCTATGAGGAGCAGATGAAATGCTTGTAAAAAGATAAAGTAGATGCTCCTTTGCTAGGAGCTTCAGATGTGTTTAGAAACCTCCTGAAATTGAAAATGAAATTTGCCTTTATTATTTTTTCTTTAGATTCTGAAAGGGTTTTGAGACAACATTGCTTAAAACATCATAGACATAGAGTTAGAATTATTTGCTCTGACAATGTGTGCTATCCCTAAATCACAATAATGTTTTCTGTGCTCAAATGAGAATTAAAAGTAGCCCTGCATATATTAGTGGTTCTCAGAGTTGAGCACGCATCTCAGAATTACCTAGAGGATTTGCTGGTTCCCACCCACAGGGTTTCTGATTCAGTAAGTCTGAAGCAGAAATTGTGAATCTGCATTTTTTTTCATTTTGGCATTTATTTACATGGCATCTGTTCTCACCTGTGTCAGGATATCAAACACACAAAAGTATAGTTGACACACAATATTACATTAGTTTCAGGGGTACAACATAGTGATTTGACAGGTTTTTATGTTATGCTATACTTACAATCTTCATTTCTAAATAAGTTTCCAGGTGATGCTGCTTTAGCTGGTTTGGTGCCCACATTTTAAGAGTCACTAGCATACAGTATAGATAAGCTCTAGATATTTAGTAGGCAGGTTATTAGAGAAGCTGCTAATGTCCCTGAATAGATAACAGTAATGGTCTCTACTTTGGACTTCTCTGTTGAAAAGAAAAATAGGTTTCTTTGCATTTTGGTCAGTGTGTGAATTCATTACTAGAGTGGACTGTCTTCTTTCTTGAGCAGCATGCCACAGCTCAACAGCTCTTAACATCTCTTTTGGGGGCCAAAATGGTGTAATATTCCATCTGACAATATGCCTGCTATTTTCTTGCTAATCTCACAGAGTGGCAGAGTAAGAGCCTTGCTGTCTCAAGCCCAGGAACTGGCAATGGCTGCGTGTAGGCTGAATGGGTCCTTTAATTGAGGAAGTCACAGGGTTCTCTGTAAAGCCTTTCCAAGAATTTGAAAATACATTTTCTTTTGAAAGGGAAGGAAAGAGGCTTTTGGAAATAAGTACTTTTTGAAGATGTTTACATCAGTGGTGAATAGGGAAAAATTGAAATGTAAGTACCATTTGTAGCTTGGATTCTGTATTTTTCATTGTAGGACATGGTTCAAAGCCACCTGCCCTATTTCTTCTTTAGGAGAATGATGCACACACATTTTACATGGCAGTCCTGGACAGCAACAAATAACACTGGTGGATAGCATTGAAATACAAGTGCTAACTAGCAGCACCCAGGATGAGAAACACTTGGGTAAAATGTCACTGCAAAGCAGGAGAAGAACATATTTTAAACATGCTGAAAATGGGCTCTATGATAGATAGAGTTAAATTTGGCTAATTTCATTTGTCATCACAAATGCCATTTTTCAAAATCTTACTTCATTGCTATTTTAATTTTCTCTGTCCTGCCCTCATCTTCATTTTCTGTTTGCCCTTAATCCTTTAATACATTCTTCTTATCTTTACTTGACTGTTCCGAATACTTAATGTTTAGAGAAACTCTTTTTCAATCAGATCTGGTACCTGTCAAGGAACAATAAATAAGCATTGTATTATAGATTCAATTTTTAAAAAGGCTATTTAAGTCACATCATTGTGAGCCATATTAATATCTGAGATGCTAAGGGACTTTCACAGCCCTGGAACTTGGAGGAGACTGAAATGTCTTAATTTTTGAAATGTGGAAGAGGAAGAAAGAGAGCACACCTTCACTTTTACACAAGCCAAACTTATCTGTCCAAGGACACGCAGGCTCTTAGAAACACAAAGCAAAAAGAGTTTGTAGACCATTTGATGGTTAGGGGGTGATTTCATACATTTGCCTGTCTAGATTTCTTTGGTACCCCCAACGTCTATCCCCTGCAAAATCAAATGGGACTTACTCTCAAGCACTTGCAAACTATTTTTAAACAGCCAGAGCTAAAGCATTAAAAATTGGAAATAGCTGTAAATCCTGGAGAAATAGCATATGGGTAAAACTGCAGATATTTATGCAGTAGTTTTGGTTCCAAGCATCCCCATTTCTCAAAGCATTTGAATATTTTTGGTTTACAAAATACTTCCACTTGTTTTTTTAATGTTAGAAGTGTCTACATTTTTATAACTCCTAGTAAGGTATCTTATGTTCATTACTGTCTCCATAAAAGCTAGTGATTTGGTGGCAGTGGTACATTTTATGAGCTGTCATGGGATATGCTACATATTATGTTAAGGCAAGGAAGGAGAAGATGACAAATCATAAAGTTGTTCATTTTCCTAGACAATTTTACATCTGTTTTCTTCATTTTTTAACATTTTAAATGATCTATATGTTTGGTAAACTGTGTTGCTCTTTCATGCTTGGTGCAATTAAGGACCGTGTTCTTATTAAAACATGGATTTCACAGTTTTTTTTTTTAACCAATAAGTGAAGAGATTTGGATGTTCATTTGGTTATGCTGTTAACAAAGTCAGTCATTGCTGAGTCTCTTTCTCTGTTATAAAGAGATAATAATAGCAAGTTCTGCAGGTCCAGATATAATATGGACTCCAAGATAGAATGGGCCAAAGTTATTTGTATTTATCAAATTACCTGTGTGGTACCTGACTTCCTACTGGAGTGTAGTCCTCATTATAAATTAATATATTGATATTTAATTTATGTATTTATTTTTTAAATTTTTAAAAAATTATTTATTGATTTATTCATTAGAGACACAGAGAAAGAGGCAGAGACATAGGCAGAAGGAGAAGCAGGCTCCCTGTGGGGAGCCTGATGTGGGACTCGATCCCAGGACCACAGGATCACAACCTGAGCTGAAGGCAGATGCTCAACCACTGAGCCACCCAGGTGTCCCAATACATAGATATTTTAGTTTGTCAATCCATTTATGGAAGTGTGCTTAATACAGCAGAATCCCACTCGGACCTGACTGATTTTGGGGTAATTTGGTACAAAGATAAAGGAACATTGTGTACAAAGCAGAATCTAAAGACTTAGATTTAATCGTGTAAGTATTCTGAACTTTGCACATAATTTTGATCACCAAAATCAAAATTAAAAGAAAAATGATACATTGGGATAAAATGTTTATAAAGAATATCATGGCTAAATGATGAGTGGCCTCAGTGTGTAAAGAGGTATTAAAAATTGGTAAGAAAATGGGGCAGCCCAGGTGGCTCAACCGTTTAGTGCTGCCTTCAGCCCAGGGCCTGATCCTGGAGACCGGGGATTGAGTCCCACTTCGGGCTCCCTGCGTGGGGCCTGCTTCTCCCTTTGCCTGTGTCTCTGCCTCTCTCTCTCTCTCTCTCTGTCTCTCTCTCTGTCTCTCATGAATAAATAAATAAAATCTTTAAAAAAATCGATAAGAAAAACAAGTCACAATAGAGAAAGAACAAAGGACATAAATAGGCAATTCATAAAGGAGGAATATTAATGGCCAATAAGAATAAAAAAGTCAAATTTCGGTAGTAATGAAAGAAATGTGAGCTAAAACTCAAACACCATTCCTCTTGATCAAATTGGCAAAGATCTAAAAAGATAATATTTAATTCCTAATCATTTATTCAATACAAATGGTTGCCCTAGGGCCCTTGGGGTGGCCCTGAGATTTTACTATGTACCATTGTAGCACACCGTAATTTCCTCCCTGGGCAATGCAATAATGGGGATTGAATCCAGGCTTTAGATTCAAGCATTCCAGGTTAGATTCCCACTACTCTTAATTTTGACCTTGCAAAGGCTGCTAGTTTCTTAAACCATTTGAGTGTCTATAAAATGTGGATAATGCCTAATTTGCAAGGTTTTTGTGAAGAGGCAGTGAAAATAGTAATGCTTCTAGAAAAAAGTAGCTGCTTAATCAGTGGTGGCTATTCTGTCATCGTAGACTGTTTTCTATAGTTTTAAACACAAAATTTCAAAATTTGTGTTTTGTAATGTGAAAGACTTGACCCTTCAGGATATGTGGGCAAGAACTGTCTCGTCAGTAAATCCCAGGCTGCTTTGTGCTATGATATAAGGGGTAGTGTGACTCTGGGTGTCACTGGCTTTTATATAACAGGGAACTCTTTTTAAGGTATTAGAGCCTAAACATAGAACTTTATTCTTTCCACCAAAATCCATACTGGATTTGTAGCACAGAACATAAAATTTATGCAGAACAGAGTGGTACAAAAAGAAGCATCATGCAAAAAGAGAAAAAGTATTCCCTGGGAAATAAGCCTATTTCCCTACAGGGAATTTTACAGAGTACACACAGGAGGAGAATCTAATCTGTTACTTAGATACCTGTAGTAGGAAGTTAGGCATGAGTCTCTCTTGAGTTAGGGAATTGCAGTTGGTGGAGCTCCTATATTTAAAATGTGAACTCTGAACAACTGAGGACAGAGAGACAGAGAAAGGTTCTAGTATTATAAGCAGCCTATGCGTATGGTTGTGGAAGAGCTTGGAGCGCAGAACAAGAAGACTCAGAAAAGACCAAGTCCAAAATTCACTAACTGGCAACTTCTGCGATGAGCCTTTGGATATGAACAATTAACAAGATGTCTATAGTTTATTCTGTATATGTGTAGTCTTTTTATGTACCAGTTTCATATCTATCCTGCCTGGGAAATAAGGCTTTAGGGCTTCCTCTTATTTTGGGGAATTTTTACAGAGTGCTTGTCAGTTGACTGAAGTTGCTAGCTAGAATTGACTTCTATCCATCAGTTTCTTCTCCAGTACTCGCTCCCACCAGTCCATACTCTTTGGAAAGGCATTTCTTGTGGCAATGACATCATAGAAGCCAGTGTCCACATGGAGGATGACGTCTCTGGGGCGCCAGAATTAAGCTGGCTCCTAGTAGACACTTAACAGAGGATCTCCTCATCTAAGCCATACTCATCCATGTCCCTGAAGTTGATCTACTCATGCCCAGGGGACAAGGGGACCTGTTCAGGGAACTGTAATGGACAATACCCAGTTCTGGTCAAAGTATCTTCCTTGTCTTCCTTTATGGTTTTCTCAATCCATCAAAATGTTGTCTCTCCTTTCCCAAATAATAACCATTTCCCTCTCCCCTTCTCATGGCCTTGCAGGAGACCCTTGATACTGCCTGTGAGTGGGAGTGTGGTCCTCAGCTCAGAAGCCTACTTAAATTAACTCTTAAAAGGGTCTTCATTCACTCCACAGTGTAAGAGGCAGCCATCCTCCATGTCTATTTGTCTTTATAAAGTTTTTGGGAAAAGAATCTGCATCCTGACGGAACAAACTGAATGAATTCTAAATTAAAAGGAACATTCATATGCAGAATATAAGAAATAGTGCAGAGAACCATAAGGGAAGGAGGGGAAGCTGAATGGGAAAAAAAAATCAGAGAGAGAGACAAACCACGAGAGACTCTGGGAAACAAGCTGAGGGTTGCTGCAGGGGAGGTGAAGGGGGGGATGGGGTAATTGGGTAACGGGCATTAAAGAGGGCATGTGATGTGAGGAGCACTGGGTGTTATATGCAACTGATGAGTTCTTGAAAACTACATCTGAAACTAATGGTGCACTATATGTTGGCAAATTAAATAGATAGATGATAGATAGATAGATAGATAGATAGATGATAGATAGGAACATTCTGCTTCCTGGAGCTGGCTAACCAGTTTAACATGTCCCTACCGCTTCTAGCAGGGGCTAAGCAAAGCTTGTTTTGGCCTGGGTGTGCCTCACGTTCTCTGTGCTTCTGAATAGGTTATGCTTTCTGATGCTCCGTTTTATCAGCTTACAATTTTCCTCGGATAAGAGCAAGCAATTTCTCATTTCCTTCCTCCTTTGATGTATGATATTTCAAATATTCATAGATGTTTTCCCTGCCTTTTTTGTCATGAACCTGGGGTATTTATCTTCAGTCCTTCAGTTACATCAGTTTGCTATTCTGAGTCTTACCCAAATGTATGGCAGCTGGGGGTTTCTAGAGTCTGGCTCCCAGAGTGGAATAAGAAAGTAAAAGATATTGGGCAAATGGCATCGGGGCTTGTAGCCATAGGCAATGATGATGTCCTCCTGCCTGGACTGAACCCTGTGTCATTTTTCTGGGGTTGAACCTCAGTTCAGGTTTTCCTGTTCTTCCTACTCCAGAAGGAGCACAACTGTGGCACCCAAGGGGAGGGAACCAATCTTTTGGTTTTTTCCTTCGGGTGGAGTAAAAGCTTTAAATTTAGGAAGCCCTGTGTTCTCTTCTAAGTAGAGTGGGGTTCAGGTGCAGGTGTCATAGGTGAGAGAGCAGAGATGCAAGAAACCGGTTCTGTAGCCTTGGGTGAGTTAGGTCTCTGAGCTCAGCTCTCTTAACTGTAGAATGCTGATAATTTTGAGGCTAAATTGAGATGTTTGAACAAGGTTCTGACCATTTGGAGCCTACAGTAGGCTCGAAATAACAAAGAAAGATTGCTGCTATTATTATGCATCTTGGAACTAGAGAAACCTTGTTTCATATTCCCCCTCTGTTACTCTCCAGCCATGTGACTTTCTGTTGGGGGTCAGCAAGCTTTCTGTAAAAGACTAGATAGTGAATATTTTTATGCTTTACACACCACACAGTCTCTGTTGCAACTATTTGACTGCCATTGTAGTGAAAGCAATTGTAGTCCATATACAAACAAATGGACAGGATTGTGTTCTAGTAAAAATTTATTTGTACATTTGAAATTTGAATAGCGTAGAATTTTTTACATGTTACAAAATGTTATTCTTCTTTTGACTTTTTTCAATTGTTTAAACATATAAAAAACATTTTTAACTTGAAGGCCTCACAAAAAGAGGTGTTGAGTAGATTTGGTCTATGGGCCATAATTTGTTGATTCCTACCTTAGGTCAAATACTAAATTTCTCTAACTTTTAGTTTATTTTACCATGAATTGGGTCGGTGTGTATTTCAAAAAGGTAAAGTGCTTGACTATAATAGATGTTCAATAAATTTTAGTGTTATAATAATAATTATATTAACATTAGAAAGTGAGGACCCATATACAGTTATGGTCTATATTTTCATTTTATTATTTTTTTTTTATTTTTTTTTTATTTTTTTTTTATAAATTAATTTTTATTGGTGTTCAATTTACCAACATACAGAATAACACCCAGTGCTCATCCCGTCAAGTGTCCCCCTCCGTGCCCGTCACCCATTCACCCCCACCCCCCGCCCTCCTCCCCTTCCACCACCCCTAGTTCATTTCCCAGAGTTAGAAGTCTTTATGTTCTGTGTCCCTTTCTGATATCTCCCACACATTTCTTCTCCCTTCCCTTATATTCCCCTTCACTATTATTCATATTCCCGAAATGAGTGAGAACATACACTGTTTGTCCTTCTCCGATTGACTTACTTCACTCAGCATAATACCCTCCAGTTCCATCCACGTTGAAGCAAATGGTGGGTATTTGTTGTTTCTAATGGCTGAGTAATATTCCATTGTATACATAAACCACATCTTCTTTATCCATTCATCTTTCGATGGGCACCGAGGCTCCTTCCACAGTTTGGCTATTGTGGACATGGCTGCTAGAAACATCGGGGTGCAGGTGCCCCGGCGTTTCATTGCATCTGAATCTTCGGGGTAAATCCCTAACAGTGCAATTGCTGGGTCGTAGGGCAGGTCTATTTTTAATTCTTTGAGGAACCTCCACACAGTTTTCCAGAGTGGCTGCACCAGTTCACATTCCCACCAACAGTGTAAGAGGGTTCCCTTTTCTCCGCATCCTCTCCAACATTTGTTGTTTCCTGCCTTGTTAATTTTCCCCATTCTCACTGGTGTGAGGTGGTATCTCATTGTGGTTTTGATTTGTATTTCCCTGATGGCAAGTGATGCAGAGCATTTTCTCATGCGCATGTTGGCCATGTCTATGTCTTCCTCTGTGAGATTTCTCTTCATGTCTTTTGCCCATTTCATGATTGGATTGTTTGTTTCTTTGGTGTTGAGTTTAATAAGTTCTTTATAGATTTTGGAAACTAGCCCTTTATCTGATATGTTATTTGCAAATATCTTCTCCCATTCTGTAGGTTGTCTTTGAGTTTTGTTGACTGTATCCTTTGCTGTGCAAAAGCTTCTTATCTTGATGAAGTCCCAATAGTTCATTTTTGCTTTTGTTTCTTTTGCCTTCGTGGATGTATCTTGCAAGAAGTTGCTGTGGCCAAGTTCAAAAAGGGTGTTGCCTGTGTTCTCCTCTAGGATTTTGATGGAGTCTTGTCTCTATATTTTCATTTTAATATGATTACAATTAAGGAAAAAAAGCTTCGTTTGGTTCCTCCCTCCACTCCTCATATTTTGTTCATTTATTTTTAGTAAGCAGGTATTGTTACCCAGTAGAATCCTAATAGCTGAAGAGTTCCTTTAAATAAAGTGATGTGGCTCTCTTTAAAGATGGGTCAGTTCTTATTCACCCTAGGGTGTTTTCATAGGAAAAAAAAATACATGTTTTTGTGTGGAAATGTAATGATAATGTTTTGTTGAATATTTCCACTGAACAACTCAGATAAATTATTTTCTCCTTAAAAAATGTTAATTCCAGGGCAGCCCGGGTGGCTCAGCAGTTTAGCGCCACCTTGGGCCCAGGGCGTGATCCTGGAGACCTAGGATCGAGTCCCACCGTCGGGCTCCCTGCATGGAGCCTGCTTCTCCCTCTGCCTGTCTCTCTACCTCTCTCTCTCTGTGTCTCTCATGAATAAATAAATTTAAAAAAATCTTTAAAACAATGTTAATTCCAGTATCATTAGCATAGTGTTATATTCATTTAAGTTGCACCATATAGTGATTCAACAATTCCATATATTATTCAGTGCTCATCAAAATAAGTGTACTCTTAATCCCCATGACCTATTTCACCCATCCTCCCACCCATCTCCCCTCTAGTGACCCTGTTTGTTCTCTATAGTAAGGAGTCTGTGTTTTTAGTTTCTCTCTCTCTCTTTTCTTTTATTCATTTGTTTTGTTTTTTAAACTCCACATATGAGTGAAATCATATAGCATTTGATAATAATCAAATAGACCCTCTGTGTTGTTGCAAGTAGCAAAATTTCTTTTATGTGGCTGAATAATATTCCACCCCCCACTTCTTTATTCATTTATTGATGGACACCTAGG
The DNA here is from genome assembly GCF_905146905.1 of Nyctereutes procyonoides. Lineage (NCBI taxonomy): Eukaryota > Metazoa > Chordata > Mammalia > Carnivora > Canidae > Nyctereutes > Nyctereutes procyonoides. Next base: position 5,661,906 of record NW_026575021.1, on the reverse strand, counting down.
TTACTTCTGAAATTTGGCTATTGTGAATAATGCTGCAATAAACATAGGGTATGTGTAACTCTACAAATTAGTGTTTCTTGTATTTTGGGAGTAAATACTTTGTAGTAAGATTACTGGATCATAGGGTAGTTGTATTTTCAATTTTTTTGAGGAGCCTCCACGCTGTCTTCTACAGTGGATGCATCAGTTTGCATTCCCACCAACAGTGCATAAGGGTCTCTTTTCCTCCACATTCTCACCAACATTTGTTTCTTGCGTTTTTGACTTTAGGCAGTCTGATAGGCGTAAGGTAATATCTCATTGTGGTTTTGATTTGCATTTCCCTGATGATGAGTGATGTTGAGTATCTTTTCATGTTTCTGTTGGCCATCTGTATGTCTTCTTTTCTGAAATGTCTGTACACATCTTCTACCTATTTTTTATTGGATTATTTTGTTTCTTGGGTATTGAGTTGTGTAAGTTCTTTATATATTTTGGATACTAACTCTTTTTTGATACTTCACTTGTAAATATCTTCTACTCCTCAGTAGGAAGTCTTTTAGCTTTCTTGGTTGATTTTCTTCACTGTGCAGAAGCTTTGTATTTTGAGGCAGTCCCAAGAGTTTATTTTTGCTTTTATTTCCCTTGCTTCAGGAGACGTATCTAAAAACATGTTATGGCTGATGTTAGAGAAATTACTGCCTATGTTCTCTTCTAGGATTTTTATGGTTTCAGTTTCACATGTAGGTCCTTAATCCATTTTGAGTCTGTTTTTGTGTGTGCTAGCACACAGAAAAGAAAGTAGTCCAGTTTCATTCTTTTCCACATAGCTGCCCAATGTTTCCAACACCATTCATTAAAGAGATTGTCTTTTCCCCCTTGCATATTCTTTCCTTCTTTGTCAAAGATTAATTGACCATATAATTGTGGGTGATTTCTGGGGTTTCTGTTCTGTTCCATTGATCTGTGTGTCTGTTTTTGTGCCAGTACCATACTCTTTAGATTACTACAGCTTTGTAGTGTAATTTGAAATATGGAATTGTGATGCCTCCAGTTTTCTTTCTTTTTTTTCAAGGTGGCTTTGGCTGTTTGGGGTCTTTTGTGATTCCATATAATGTTTATGATGGTTTATTCTAGTTCTGCGAATAATGCTGTTGGCATTTTGGTAGGGATGGCATTGAATGTGTAGATTGCTTTGGGTAGTTTAGACATTTTCACAATATTTGTTCTAATCCATGAGCATGGAATCTCTCCTCATTTCTTTGTGTCGTCTTTGATTTCTTTCATTAGTTCTTTATGGTTTTCAGCTTTTACCTCTTTGGTAAATTTATTCCTAGGTATTTTATTATTTTTGATGCTATTGTAAATGGAATGGTTTTCTTCATTTCTGTTTCTGCTATTTCATTATTAGGGTATAGAAATGCAATAGATTTCTGTACATTAATTTTGTGTCCTGTGACCTTACCATATTCGTTTGTCAGTTGTGGTTTTTTGGTGGAATCTTTAGGGTTTTCTATATAAACTATCATGTCATCTGCAAAGAGTGAAAATTTTACTTTTTCCTTACCAATCTGGATGCTCTTAACTCTTTCTCCTGATTACTGTAAATGGAACTTCTAGTATTATATTGAATAAAATTGGTGATAGTGGGCATCCTTGTCTTATTCCTTACCTTACGAGGAAAAGCTCTCAGTTTTTCACCATTGAGTATGATGTGAGCTCTGTGTTTTTCACATAGGCCTTTATTATGTTGAGGTATGTTCCCTCTAAACCTATTTTGTTGGTCATTTTTGTCACAAATGGATATTGTACTTTGTCAGTTGTGTTTTATGCATCTACTGAAATGATCATATGGTTTTTTAGAAAAATAATTTTTTATGTAAATTCAATTAGCCAACATATAGTAAGTACATCATCAGTTTCAGATTTAGTTTTCAATAACTCTTCATTTGAGTGAGTATAACACCCAGTGCTCATCACATCATGTACCCTCCTTAATGCCCATCCCTCAGTTATCCCATCTCTTCACCCAGTTCCTCTCCAATAGCCCTCAATTTGTTTCCCAGAGTTAAAAGTCTTTCATGGTTTGTTTCCCTCTGATTTCTTCCTATCCTCTTTTTCCCTTCTTTCCCCTATGATCCACTGTGCTCTTATATTCTTCATATGAGTGAAACCATATGATAATTGTCTTTCTCTGATTGTCTTCTTTTGCTCAGTGTAATGCCCTCCATTTCCGTCCATATTGATGTAAATGGTAAGATTTCATCCTTTATGATGGCTAATATTCCATTGTATAAATATATACCACATTTTCCTTATCCATTCATCTTTTTTAAAAAATATTTTCTTTATTTATTCATGAGAGCATGAGACAGAGAGAGAGAGAGAGAGAGAGAGAGAGAGAGGCAGAGACACAGGCAAAGGGAGAAGCAGGCTCCAAGCAGGGAGCCCGACATGGGACTCAATCTCAGGCCGAAGGCAGGCACTAAACTGCTGAGCCACCCGGGCTGCTTCCATTATTTTTGAAGGCCATCTCGGTTCCTTTCACAGTTTGGCCATTGTGGACATTGCTGCTATGAACACTGGGATGCAGATACCCTTTTGTTTCACTCATTCTGTATCTTTAGGGTAAATATCCATTAGTGCAATTGCTGGGTCATAGAATAGCTCTATTTTTAACTTCTTGAGGAACCTCCACACTGTTTTCCAGAGCAGCTGTACCAGCTTTATTTCCCACCAAAAGTGTAAGAGGGTTCCCCTTTCTCCACATCCTCACCAACATTTGTTGTTTCCTGTCTTGTTATTTTTAGCCATTCTAACCGGTGTAAAGTGGTACCTTATTATGGTTTTGATTTGTATTTCCCTGAGGCCAAGTGATGTTGAGCATTTTTTCATGTGTCTGTTGGCCATTTGTATCTGTTCTTTGGAGAAATGACTGTTCATGTCTTCTGCCAATATCTTGACTGTATTTTTGTTTTTGTGTGTGTGTGTGTTGAGTTTGAAGCAGGCTCCATGCAGAAGCCTGACTTGGGACTTGATCCCAGGACTCCAGGATCATGCCCTGGGCCGAACGCAGGCGCTAAACCACTGAGACACCCAGGGATCCACAAGTTTGATAAATTCTTTATGGATCTTGGTTACTAGCCCTTTGTCTGATATGTCATTTGCAAATATCTTCTCCCATTCTATTGGTTGCCTTTTAGTTTTGTTGACTATTTCCTTTGCTGTGCAGAAGCTTTTTATCTTGGTGAATTTTGCTTTTGTTTCCCTTGCCTTTAGAGAGGTGTTCTGCAAGAAATTGCTCTGGCCAAGGTCGAAGAGGTTGCTGCCTGTGTTCTTAGGATTTTGATGGATTCCTATCTCACATTTATATCTGTCATCCACTTTGAGTTTTTCTTTGTGTATGGTCTAAGAAAATGGTCCAGTTTTATTCTTCTGCATGTGGCTGTCCAGTTTTCCCAACAGCATTTATTGAGGAGACTGTCTTTTATCCATGGGATATTCTTTCCTGCTTTGTTGAAGATTAGGTGACTATAGAGTTGAGGATCCATCTCTGGGTTTCTGTTTTGTTCCATTGGTCTATGTGTCTGTTTTTGTGCCAGTACCATACTGTTTGACTACCACAGCTTTGTAATGTACCTTGAAGTCAGGCATTGTGATGCTCCCAGCTTTGGTCTTCTTTTTCAACATTACTCTGGCTATTCAGTGTCTTTTCTGATTCCATACAAATCTTAAGATTATTTGTTTCCACTCTGTGAAAAATATCTATAGTATTTTGATAGGGATTGCACTGAGTGTGTGGATTACTTTGGGAAGCATTGATCATTTTCACAATATTTATTTTAATCCATGAGCATGGAATGTTTTTCCATTTCTTTCTGTCTTCCTCAATTTCTTTCACAAGTGTTCTGTAGTTTTTAGAGTACAGATCCTTTGCCTCTTTGGTTAGATTTATTCCTAGATATCTTATAGTTGGGGGTGCAATTGTAAATGGGATTGATTCCTTAATTGCTATTTCTTCAGTCTCATTGTTAGTGTATAGAAATGCACCTGTCTTCTGTGCATTGATTTTGTATCCTGCCACATTGCTGAATCGCTGTATGAGTTCTAGCAATCTTGGGGTGGAGTCTTTTGGGTTCTCCATATACAGTATTATGTTATCTGTGAAGAGTGAGAGTTTGACTTCTTTTCTGCCAGTTTGAATGCCTTTTATTTCTTTTTGTTGTCTGATTGCTGAGGCTGGGACTCCTAGTACTATGTTAAATAACAGTAGTGAGAGTGGACATCCCTGTTATGTTCCTGATCTTAGGGGAAAATCTCTGTTTTTCCCGTTAAGAATGATATTCACGGGCAGCCCCAGTGGCGCAGCGGTTTACCGCCGCCTGCAGCCCAGGGCGTGATCCTGGAGACCTTGGATTGAGTCCCGCGTTGGGCTCCCTGTATGGAGCTCACTTCTCCCTCTGCCTGTGTCTCTGCCTCTCTCTCTCTCTCTGAATGAGTAAATAAATAAATCTTAAAAAAATGATATTCACTGTGGGCTTTTCATAGATGGCTTTTAAGATATTGAGGTATGTTCCCTCTATCCCTACACTGTGAAGAGTTTTTAATCAAGAAATGATGCTGTATTTTGTCAGATGCTTTTTCTGTATCAATTGAGAGGATCATATGGTTCTTGTCTTTTATTAATGTGATGTATCATGTTGATTGATTTGTGAATATTGAACCACCTTTGCATCCCAGGAATAAATCCCACTTGGTCATGGTGAGTAATATATATATATATTAAAGATTTTATTTATTTTTTTCATGAGAGACACACAGAGAAAGGCAGAGACCTAGACAGAGGGAGACGTCTGTCTCCCCGCAGGGCGTCTGATGTGGGACCCGATCCCAGGACACTGAGATCATGACCTGAGCCAAAGACAGATGCTCAACCACCAAGCCACCCAGGTACCTCGTGAATAATCCTTTTAATGAACTGTTGGATCCTATTGGCTAGTATCTTGTTGAGTATTTGACATCCACGTTCATCAAGGATATTGGTCTGTAATTTTCTTTTTTGAGAAAAATGGCTGTTTGATATTGGGATCAAGGTAATGCTGGCCTCAAAAAACGAATTTGGAAATTTTCCTTCCGTTTCTATTTTTGGAAACAACTTCAGTAGAGTAGGTATTATTTCTTCTTTAAATGTTTGGTAGAACTCCCCTGGAAAGCCATCTCGCCCTAGACTTTTTTGTGTGTGAGGTTTTTGATGACTCCTTCAATTTCCTTGCTGGTTATTGGTCTGTTCAGATTGTCTATTTTCAGTTTTGGTAGTTTATAAGTTTCTAGGAATGCATCCATGTCTTCCTGATTGCCTAATTTGTTGCCATATAGTTGCTCATAATATGTTCTCAAAATCGTATGTATTTCCTTGGTGTTGGTTGTAATCTCTCCTGTTTCATAATTTTATTAATTTAAGTCTTTTTTCTTTTGGATATGTCTGGCTAGGGTTTTATCGATCTTATTAATTCTTTCAAAGAACCAGCTTCTAGTTTTGTTTATCTGGTCTACTGTTCTTTTGGTTTCTTTTTCATTGACCTCTGCTCTAGTCTTTATTATTTCACTTCTTCTGCTAGATAGAGTACCCTGGGCTATAGATTTTCCTCTTTTGACACTTTTTTTGTTTTTATTTTTTTCCAGATTTATTTCTTTATTTTCAGAGAGAGAATAATAAAGAAGGTAGATGGATGGAGGGGCAGATGGAGAGGGAGTGAATCTCCAGCAGACTCCCAACTGAGTGTAAAGCCTGATGCAAAGCTTGATCCCAGGAGCCTGTGATCATCACTTGAGCAGAAACCAAGAGTCAGATGCTCAACTGCCTGAGCCACTGAGGCTCCCCCTGTGCCTTGAATATATCACGTCACTTTCTTCTGGCCTGAAAAGTTTCGGTTGAAAAATCTGCTGATAGGCTTATGGGGTTTTCCTTGTATGTAGCTGTAGATGTTTTCTTTTATCCTAGTTCTTTTAGAATTCATTTTTTGTAATTGCTTTTTGTCATTTTAATTACTGAGTGTCTTGTTGTGGACCTCCTTGGGTTGATTTTTTTGGCGGTTCCCTCTGCCTCCCTGATCTGAATTTATGCTTCTTTCCCCAAATTTGAGAAGTTTTCAGCCTTTATTTCTTCAAATAAAATTCTGCCCCCTTTGCTCTCTCTTCTTCTTCTGAGATTCCTTTAATGCAAACATTATTACACTTAACAGAGTCAACTGAGTCTCCTAAAACTATTCTCATTTTGCATAATTTTTTCCCTCATCTACTTAGCTTAGTTATTTTCCATTACTCTGTCCTCCAGGCTATTGATTTATTCTTCTGCTTCTTCTAGTCTGCTCTTTATCCCATCTGCTATTTTAATTTCAATTATTGTGTTCTTCATCTCTGATTGTTCCTTTTTATCTCTTTTTTTTAAGTGTCCCACTAATGTCCTCTACTCTTTTCTCAAGTTGAATGAGTCTTTATTATCATTACTTTAAATTCTCGATAGGGCATATTGCTTATCTCTGTTTCACCTAAGTCTCTTGCTATAATTTTACCCTATTCTTTCATTTTTGATATATTCTTCTGTTTGCTTATTTTGTCTAAGTCTCTTGTCTGTTTTTGTGTGTTAGGAAAGTCAGCTACATCAGTTGCTCTCAAAAATATGGAACACTTCATGTATTTGTGTGTCATCTTTGAGCAGGGGCCATGCTAATCTTTCTTTTCTTTTTTTTAAGATTTTATTTATTTATTAGAGTCACAAAGAATGAGGGGGGGGGGGCAGAGACACAGGCAGAGGGAGAAGCAGGCTCCATGTATGGAGCCCAAGGTGGGACTCGATCCCGGGTCTCCAGTATCACGCCCTGGGCTGAAGGCAGCGCTAAATCACTAAGCCACTGGGGCTGCCCCATGCTAATCTTTTCTGTACAGTTCCAGTTTTTTAGTATATGTGCTTCCAAAGTGAGTACTTTAGTTCCTTTTTTGAAGTTGCCTTATCAAGTTGAATGAAACTCAATTTTATAAGCTTCCTTTCATTGTATAATAGAGAATTTCTCTGCTATTTTTCCTGAGTTCTTATGAGGGAGCTTCTTTCTAAATCCTTAGAATTTTCTTAGTGACAGGAGTGTTCTTGTTATTCACTGTGGGGCCTCAGCATTACCTCTGAGTTTATACTAACTCCTGGTGGGACCTTAGATGTTAGCATTGGGACTGACCAAGTTGGAAAAAGAAACTGTATAATTAGAGGATTGAGCCTTTGGTTCAGGGGATATTAACCTGACCTCCTGGCCTCTGGGGAAAAGAGAGGGGCTGGAGATTGAGTTCTGTCATGTGCTCAGTGATTATTACACCAAGGTTTAGTTGAACCCTGATATACATACATTGATGTGCTGGGAGCGTTACATGTCCTAGAGACATAGATGCTTTGTGGTTCTTAACCTCGTAGACCTTGATCTCTTCATTTGGGTCTTTTTGACTTGTGTTCTTTGTAATGCAACTTTAATCCTAAGTATAGCAGTTTCTTGAGTTCTGTGGATTATTCTAGTGAATTTATATGCAGCTCCAAGTCATTTATAGGACAGCAGTTATTTTCAGATCTTAATTGTTTTCTTGTGTATATATTTCTCTTGGCCAGACTCTAGAGGGGAGGAGAGTCAGTCAGCATGGGATTTGGGCAGAAAAGTTGCCTCAGTCCCTTGATTACCTCGATGACTTCTGATTTTTATTGTGATGTTGCAGACTAAGTATTATGTTATTATTCCATTTTACAGATGAGGAAGGTGAAACTTACAGATATTGGGAAGGAGTTATTATAGTTAAAACTCAAGGCTCTTACTGTGTATCATAGATGTGCCCTAAAAATTTCAATTGTATGAACTGTTACATTATTACTTATTACTTCTATGTTGTCCTTCCTAACCCATAGTCATAATAGTAACAAAATGGCTAGCATATGTATTATTTAATAATTGCTAAGAATTTTTCTAAGTTAGTGTGTACGTATGTGCATGTATGCATGTCTTGGTCTGTTTGGCTCCTATAACAAAATTCTGAAGACTGTATGGTTTATAGACAACAGAACTTTACTTTTCACCATTCTGGGGTCTGGGAAGTCCAAAATCAAGGCACAGGAAGATTCAATGTCTGGTGAGGGCCCACTATTGTCAAGGGAGTTCTCTGATGCCTCTTTTATAAGAACACTAATTCCATCCTAATGACCTGATCACCTCCTAAGAGCCATACCTCTAAATATCATCACACAGTTGAGAAGTGGTGAAATCAGTATTTGAATCTAAGTTGATTGGCTGTGGTGTTCATATTCTTAGTCACTAAAGTATAATGCTTCTTAGAAAAATTGTGACAGCTGCTAATATACTGGGACAATCACTGTGTGCCAGGCATAACACATGCCTGTGTTACCGTATTTAATTTCCTTTGCCATCTCGTACTAGAAACTATTATTAACCCATTTTTTTAGATGAGGAAGCCAAACTACAGAGATGTTAAATACTTGCTCAAGGCTATCAAGTTGGTTTAGCAGAGCTCACACTGCTGTGCAAAAGAATCATCCCAGTTCTCTAACTTGCTCAAGGAAGAATATTTAGGTTGACAAGACTGGCCAAGGGGAGGGTAGTTTCCCCTTTGTGGACCTTGTAGAAAGAAAAAGAGAGAAATGAGTAGGGGTACTATTGAGAATTGCTCACATATGCTCTTAAGTTAAGACACCAGAGATAATTCATAGATGGGAAGACATCCCTGAGTTACTTGTGGCCAACATTAGAATAGTAAATCCTCCATCCTTGTGGGAATATGTGTTGAGGAGCTCCTTTCCAGTTTACAGTTCTGAGAGGATTGTCAAGTGCCTGGTGTTCCTCTTGTTTCTGCCTCTCCAGGCAGCCAAAAGACAGATTAGGCTGCAGTTTTTGCTGAAGATGGCCATTCTGCAGGTTGTTCATACATGTGATAGGTGTATTTCTTTTTCTCACGCCATTGTGCTGTGTACAGGAATTACTGACTTACACCCTCTCTGTCACATCTTTTCTACTTTCACAGTCTCTGTTTACAGATCCTAGAGGATCAAACCTTACGTTTATAAAACTGCAACTTAACAGGCTTTTACCATGAAAGGAAGACAAACCTTTTAAAATATGTATCTTTTAATTGTTTCATTTAGGAAGAGAAAGAATAAACTATAAATAATTTTTACACGGTTGTGTACACAGATAATTATTTCTCTAAAAAGAGTAATAGAGACAACAAAGTATGCCTAGTGGGGTACACAGCAGTGTGCTGGCAATATTGATCTGGGGACTGGAAGCTTGTTATCAGATAAGAAATTAAAAGGAAGAACCGTGCAGCTCACTCATACTCTGCGTGAGCACATGGCATCTGTGCTCCAGGTTCAATGCTGGCTTCCCATCTGCTTGGTGACACAATTTAAGGAGTCAAGGTGGAGACTGTGATCTATGAGCTCATGGTGATTGGATCTTCACTCCTGAACTGTGCCTCTTTCTCAGCAGGGGCTGGTGACAGCTGAAATACTGAAGTCCTCTTGGGAAGAATTCTATATCGGGACTCTTCAGGCAGGGAGGTCCCAGGAGAGGGCCATCAGAGGTAGAATGAATGTCCTTTTTATCCTGCAGCAGCCTAAATCTGTTGACTTTCACTGGCCCCTGGCAGAGTTGTCAGGCACTAACATTTGGCTTAATTTAGTGATGACAGTTCCGGAATAAGGGGAGGTAGGTAAAAGCCAAATTGACAGGGGAATGGGCTCAGCGTCCTTTCTTCTTTTCTTGTTTCCCACTCCAACACCTCCTCTTGAGTTTTCTTTCTCAGTTAACTTTGTTAGTTGGTCCCAGCACCATCTATGCTGTCATCCTGTCTGGTAGCCCTGGAATCATTTTCTACTTCTTTCTTATTTTCCATGTCCATTAGCCATCTCAGTCTGGCATGTGACTCTTGAACCTTTTTTTCAGAAGAGACCATCCCTTCTGTTATTGAGATCTGTCCTAGATCAGATTATTCTCATAAGAGAGCTTCCTAACCAGTTTCTCTACCATCAGTGTAGCCTTCTCCAATTTAAGAACAACACAGATTCCAGAATGGTTTTTCTAAAGTGGTGGCTCTCAAACTTTTCTGCATATCTGTATGACCAGGGAGCTTTTAAAACTAATGTCCAGACCATACCTTATACCATTAAATCAGGATCTCTTTGAGTTGGACCTTGGCAGTGGCATTTTTCTATATCTCCCTGAATGAATCCAGTGTATGGTCATATCTAAAATCATTGTCTGATCATATCTAATTCTGTTTTTCTTGCTCAGAAATTTTTAATGGCTTTTCCTTACCTGCAGAATTGAAAGCTTGTATTCCTTAACGTTGAATTTCTAGCCCTTTATGATCTGGCCCTAACTACTATTTTTGTTTATTTGTTTTTAATTCTTTATTTAAATTCAATTTAATTAACATATACTGTATTATTAGTTTCCAGGGTAGAATTTAGTGATGCATCAGTTGCATATAACATGCAATGCTCATTATATCAAATGCTCTCTTAATGCTCATTCCCTACCAGCAACCCTCAGTTTGTTTTCTAGTTTCTAGACATGTGATGGTGTAGTTTTTCCTCATGCCATTATGCTGTGAACAGGAATTACTGACTTATACCCTCTCTGTCACATCTTTTCTACTTTCACAGCCTCTGTTTATAGATCCTAGGGGATCGAAATTTACTTTGACAAAACTGCAACTTAACACGCTTTTGCCATGAGATGAAGATATAAATCTTTTTAAAAATACATCTTTTAATTGTTATATTTGGAAAAAGAAATGAATCTCACCTCCAGCAACCCTAGTTTGTTTTTCTAGAGTTCAGTATCTCTTATGGTTTGGCTCCCTCTATATTTTCATCTTATTTTATTTACCCTCCCCCATGTTCATCTGTTTTGTTTCTTAAATTCTACATATGAGTGAAATCATATGGTATCTGTCTTTCTCTTACTGGCTTAATTCACTTAATACCCTCTAGTTACATCTGTGTTGTTGCAAATGGCAAGATATCATTTCTTTTTGATGGCTGAGTAATACTCCATTATATATATGTGATATATATATGTGATATATATTATGTCTACCATCAATGTAACACATATAATATATGTGATATGTTTTATATATATATATATATATATATATATCACATCTTTATTCATTCATCTGTTGATGGACATCTAGGCTCTTTCCATATTTTGGCTATTGTGGACATTGCTGCTATAAACATTGGGGTGCATGGGCCCCTTTGAATCTCTATGTTTGTGTCCTTTGGATAAATACCTAATAGTGCAATTGCTGGGTCAGAGGTAGTTCTATTTTAAAAATTTTGAGGAACTTCCATACTGTTTTCTAGAGTGACTGCACCAGTTTATGTTCCCATGACAGTGTAGAAGGTTTTGCTTTTCTCTGCATCCTGGCCAACATCTGTTGTTTCCTGAGTTCCTCACCACTATTTTTAATCCTTTCTCTGCATCATTCTAGTTCTGGCTCTAATCTACTATCTTGGGTTACTCATTATTCCTTTCGGGTGCCATGCCCTTTCTTGCCTCAATGATCTTGCTCATACTTTTTCTTCTTCTAAGATTTCTATTCTGTCATTCATTGATCCAGACAGTATTTTTACTATTTGCTATGTTAAGACACCCTGTCAGACAATGGTGAACAAAAGAGGATGCTGTCCTCAGCCTCTTAGATCTTAGAGATCTACTATAAATGTACAGTTGTTACTGTGACAGATACTGTGACAGATACACAACAGAGGTATACTGTGCCATAAGGGCTTATAGTGTGGGGCTTATCTACTTCGAGTAATGAAGGGTTTCTCCTGAGAAAGAGATGCCTGAGATTCCTTAGGGTATTTCTAGGCTAAAGAAATCAAATTAGGTTTCTTACCTTGAAAAGGAAAAGAGAAAAGCATGATTGTAATAAACTCTTCTAGGATGAGTTCTTTTGGTAGAGGGAATGGTATGAACAGTGGCAGGAGGGTGCTTGGCAAGGACACAGACTAAAAGAAGAGCTAGGTATCCTGACCAGATAGAGCAAGGGGGAGAACATGGTGGTGTGAGGTGAGGCTGGAGGGGAGATGGGACAGACAGTTCAGGGCCCATAATCCTATTCATGTACTTTTGTTCTAAGAGCAATGGGAAGCTACTGAAGGGTTTTTGGCAAGGGGATATGGTGTTCTTGTTTTTGTTTGTTTGTTTTTAGAAGATACCCCTGGGTGCTGGTTGAAGAATAGACCAGGACAAGCATATTGAGCACAGTAGATGTGGGTAGATCGAGTGGTAGTTAATTAGTAGTCCAGGCCAGAGAGATGTGACTTAAAGGGTTTGCTCCCAGGTCATCTCTTTGAGGTGAAGCTCATCCAGAGGGAGAGGGGGTGAGGGTAAAAGTTAGACTGGACTGTCCATGGGTTTCATTACTACATTATAAACTACCCAGATGATGAGGCCTTCTTGATCTCTGGATCAGGATGAGTGATACATTCTATAAGCATCACTCTTTTGTTTCCCAAAAGCAGAGATTTTTTCCTACTCATTCTCGCATTATGAACATTCAGTGCTCACTGAAATGAGAAAGAGAATATGGATTTCTAGAGCCTGATAGCTTAGATGGGACTTGTAGCTTCGCTACTTCTTAGTTCCATGACTTTGGGCAAATTAACTTCTGTCTTTCTGCCTTGATTTCCTCATTCCCTTCAAAAGGTTGTTGTATTGAAGGAGTTCATAAAATGTACTTAAGCAATGCCTGGTACATGGTAGATACTACATTTGTGTTTGCCATTATGATTATTATTACTATTATCATTAATAAGAGCTTTTTTCTCATTTTGTCACAATCTGGCTGCTTTAGGAAAAGGCTTGAGAGGAAGTAAAAAGACTCTTCCCTCCTCTCACATGATCTCTCTCTTTTTTTTTTAAAGACTTTATTTATTTATTCATGAGACACACACAGAGAAAGAGGCAGAGACATAGCCAGAGGGAGATGCAGGCTCCCTACAGGGAGCCCAATGAGGGACACAATCCCAGGACCCCGGGGATCACACCCTGAGTGAAAGGCAGACGCTCAACCACTGAGCCACCCAAGTGCCCTGATTTCTAGGGTATTTGTGTAGGGAGACTTTGTATTGTCTCCAATTTGCTCACTGTGTTAGAGATTTTGATGGTTAATTTTATGTAGCAATTTGACTAGACAATGGAGTACCCAGAAATTTGGTCAGATGTTATTCTGGGTGTGTTGTGAAGTGTTTCTGGGTGAGGTTACCATTAGAAATGGTAGACTGAATAATGCATATTGCCTTCTCTAAGGTGGATGGATCTCATCCAATTAGATGAGGACCTAAATAAAATAAAATAAAAGGCTGGGTAAGATGGAAAGTCAGTGACCTGACAGCTTGAGCTAGACATCAGTCTTTTCCTTCCTTTGGACTTAAACTGAAATATCATCTCTTTTTTGGGTCTTGAACCTGCCAGCTTTCAGACAAGAACTACAATTTCCATCTTCCTGGGTCTGCAGCTTGCCCAGGAGATCTTAGGACTTGTCAGACTCCTTAATTGTGTGTTACTTCCTTTTAATAAATATATGTCTGTCTGTTTATCTATGTGTTATTTGTTTTATTTCTCTGGAGAACATTGAGTAAATGCAAAGATGGTAAAGGGGGGGGGGTTAAATAAGGTTTTATTATTATCCTAGTGGAAACCCTTTTGAGTAAGTGACATGATGCAAACTAATGGTTAAAGACTTGTAGTTAGCACTCCCTCTGCATTTACCCTACTTAAAAAAAAAATCTCAGTGTCATGACCATAGTAAGAAAGGTCTCTAGCAAGTTTGATGATGTACTTAATTATAGTTGTCTCATTCATCATGACCATAGGCTGTTTTCTAGCAGGACCCCTCTAAGGAGCTATTTTCCCCCTTGGTCTAGATGAAGTAAATGATGTAAGAGTTAGATGTGTCCCCTTTTCCTCTCTCCATTCTATTCTCTGGGTCCTTTCCTTAACCCACATCCATCTTCACAGTGCAGAGTCCAAAGAGAATATTTTATTTCTTTCTTAAGTTATCACAGCTTTTAAGGGAGCAAATGAATCTTTTTCTTTTTTTATCATGAAGTTACTACAACTTGTGTCTACTGGTACAGGATGCTTCTTCTTCCCTATAGCATTGCCTTCCAGCAAAACACGGTGGCTCTCCTTTGCCCAAAGTCAAACTGTAAATCCAGTTACTTTATAACAATATTGAATGAAATGAAAATCTTTGAAGTTTCTCTTCTCGGACTTAACATTTGGTTGAGAAAAATGAAGTTGCCATTGTTTGAGCTGATGAAGATTAAATGGACTGCCTCTGAATTTAATTGAGTCTCTGTTTGAATAATATCCATGGTGGGTCCTACTGCAGTGTTTGGTGATTAATGGTGAGAATGAACAACAGTAACATCTGGACCCAAAGCTGTTCTTGGCTTAGAAGGTGTTCATTCCTTTGAGAAAAAGGATTCTCTGCATCATTGTCCAAATAATCATTAGCAGATAGATCAGCTGAGACATTTTAATTAAAGTTTCACAATGCAGGGAGAAGAAAAGTTTAACACTCTTTTTTATGTATCCAAGTTAAAATAAAAATTATGTTATTCAAAAGAGAGTTAGATTTCTGCTTCCTCTGAGGAAGAGAAAGAAGGGTGAATTATGAAATGGCATTTGTTTATTCATGAATAGGTGCACAAAAAGCAGAACTTGGACCTACAATATGTTGCAGTCAATTGTCTTAAGTATCATGGCAGGAAGTATTTAAGAGAACTTTGAGGAATCAGAGAGATTTGAGACATAGTTTTGCCTGGTTTTATTATATAAATTTTTATGAACTAAATACAATAAAATAGTTATGGAAATATTAATAATGAATAATAAGATGATATAAGAAATAAAAGAAAAGGAATGTTTTAGAATATTTTGTTTTTAAATGTTGACTATACTGGAATTATTACAGAATGTTGGGTAAGTAAAATGACTTCTGCATCTGTGCTTATTATCATAGGCATTCCCTGGGAAGAGGGGGAGACAGCTAATCAAATACATCAACAAATTACTCGGAAAGGGTATCTTAACTGAAGATATTTTAGTTAGTCTAATGCTCAACTAAAAATATAAGGAATACATTTAATAGAGCAACTGTTTAGAAGATTTAACCCCAAGGATTTGCTGGATCTAGTAATATTATGAAATAATAAACACAAGCTGACTAGGGAACATTGTGTTTACTTGAAAGCAACATTCAAATTTAGAAGTGTCATTTCACAACATGAAGAGGCACCATTGGTCAAAATAAAAATAGCCATTAGGAAAAAATGAACCAATAGATGTGGAAAATAATTGTTTTCATGAAGATCATCATTTGATATTATTATCATTTTTCTGGCTAGCTGACTCAGTGAGAAGAGTGTGCAGTACCATAATCACAAGTAGTTGGATTGAGTTTAGACCTTTCACTAATAATAGAAAATGATTTGCATCATAGGAAATAAGTGTGTCTGAGTCCCTATTATGTGAAATCTCCCCAACATGATAAAGATTAGTCTTTTTAGCTTTGTCTTTGTTGGAATGAAAAACCCACATACTTTCTGCCCTGGATAAAAATGCTTGCTTTGCACAGATGACAAGTTTAGTGATTATCTTACATCGAGATAATAGTAAGAGCACATTATTTTTTTTGTAGAATATGCAAATATATCTAATTACTTTGTAGGGTTAGAGTCTGTTTAATTATTCAGCAAATAGTATTGAGCTTCTGTTGTGTATAGGCACTATACTTAATGAATATACAAGTTAGTTATATCTGGCCCTGGTCCTCAGAGAGCTAATAGTCTAATAGGGGAGATCAAAGAACTTGAATTTAAGTGAGACTATGGTAAGCATCACCATTGGTTGTCAGAGAGCCTCTGCTCACTGGAGTCAGAGAGTCATGCAATGACCCAGGGTATAGAACTTCCACCTTTGGCCGCCTCAGGTGTTGCTGATAACTTGTCAAGAGAAAAGGTACTCAAGCATCTCTCATCACACTGGCAATTAAATGTTCAGCCTAAAAGTGACACCTGTAACTTCCTCTACAACTCAAGGTCCAGAGAGAGTCATAAGGCTTTACCTGACCAGATAATGCAAATCTTCTGTGTGCAAAACTACCTGGAACTGGAAATAAGTGGCAAGCAGCATTAATGACTATTCCAAGAGTTAATCCTCTTGTGTTGGAATATCCAGATGCCTTCGAATCTCTGGAATGAGATTAAATGAGAAGATTATTTAACAGGGATAATAATTTGGCTTTATTTTTTCATTTTTTAAGATTTTATTTATTTATTCATGAGAGACACAGAGAGAAAGAGAGGCAGAGGGAGAAGCAGGCTCCATGCAGGGAGCCTGATATGGGACTCAATCATGGATCTCCAGGATCACGCCCTGGGCTGAAGGCTGCGTTAAACTGCTGAGCCATCCAGGCTGCCCAATATATTTGGCTTTAGATTCGCTATTGCAACATATATTCAAATATCAGTGGTGATGGTGTGAATCATGAAATAATGAAGATAGTTTTTTTTTGCAGACCAATTATAAGAAGAGATTTTTGTGTCTGGTCTCTTGCTTGCTTTCCTTCTGTGATTGCAAGGGACAGCAGTAACATTTAATTTAAAGTAAAGCACCTTCCTAAGCAAAGTGACTTGCTTATTTAATGGTGCTTAGCAAGATGTCTGTTGGGCTTTCATCTTCTTTGAGAACAGAAGAGGGTTGAGTTATATGGGAGATTTTCAAATTTCTCTGCCTTCTGGCTTTTTATAATACCTGGCAGTATTAGCTCCTCTCATTCTTTTCAGTTTTTTTCCCAAAGCGATTCTTTTCTATTTGTTTCCATATGTGAATGTTAAAATAATTTTTGTGCTTTTTGATGGTAATGTTGCTTAGACAATAGAAGTAAACAGCAATAACCACAATAAAGCAACACAAATAAAAGAGTTAAATATGGGGCAGCCCCAGTGGTGCAGCGGTTTAGCGCGGTCTGCAGCGGGGGGTGTGATCCTGGAGATGGGGGATAAAGTCTCACGTTGGGCTTCCTGCATGGAGCTTGCTTCTCCCTCTGCCTGTGTCTCTGCCTATCTCTCTCTCTCTCTCTCTCTCTCTCTCTCTGTCTGTGTCTCTATGAATAAAAAATACTTTTTAAAAAAGGGTTAAATAATTATGTCCAAAACAATTCTGAAAATCAAGTGAAAGTAGTTGAACAGGTTATGTGTGTCATTACTATTCTAGAAATTTCTATATTTATAGCACTCATTTTACAAAGGAATGATCCTGTTGGGAGTTACAGATAAGTTGAAACATGTTGGCCAAATTTATGAAAGTCAGATTCTAAATGCTTCTGAGACAAACTAGAATATAGTTCATCTTTAAAGGTGACCTATGGGAGGATTGGCAAGATCTTCTGAGCCATTACTGTCTCCTGAAATTCTTCAAAGTCTCACCATGCCAAGAGAGAATATGTTTTATAAACATCATCCAGAAGTTGGTGGTAGAGTGAGAGTTTTGTTATATGATAATTGGAGAGATTTCAAATAATCAAAACCCTGCTTTTAATGAACAGTGGGATACCATGCCACAAATTCAGACATTGAAATGTATTGAAGTATAGGAAAAGGTTGGGATGGCATTGCTTAGAGAAAGAGGGTTAGAGAAAGAGGGTTGAAGGAGACAACATTTATTGTGGACTTCAAACCAGGTACTTTTATTTATATTATTTCATCCTATCCTTCTAACAAAACTTTGGAGACAGATTTATTATATTCCTCAGTTTGTAGATGAAGAAATTCAAGGTGAGAAAGTCTTTCCAGTTAGCTTTGAACTAGGATACATGGGATTGGCATCCATGAGTGTTGAACTCTAAAACATGCTCTTTCCATGACACTACCCACTTCCTTGGATCATTTGATTAAGGGAGGGGAAAAGGTGGGATAATGGAGAAATGGAACCAGAAAGATTTTAGCAAAGGATAATATCTTAATTTACTATTCTGTCATTTTCCATGGACCTTCAAAGCTTTTTACTTTTGACTTTGATGCACTAAATCTATAGATCTATAGTAATTTTGATCTGAGGAAAAATCATGGCCTCTAGAATTATTCTGCTTTCCAGTGATCCCAAGGGCAACTTCAGATTTGCTTTGCCTTCTGTAAATGGTGGCCTATTACTGTACAGAACCATCCATAACATATCACATTTTGAATCAAATTTAGTTTTTGAATATCAATGACTTGTGTTGGCTATATATTTTTGAACCATGTGATGTTTCAAGGAGCAGTTTTTCTTCTTTCTTCCCAGGTTTATTTAGCTTAGTCACCTCAATCACTAGAGGCTTATTTACTTTTCTCTCATAGATGGGGCCTTTCAAACCATCCTCACAATACAGAAATGTCTAAGACCTGGTTTAGATACTCAGACTAAAGATTTCTTTGGAATATCAGAAATAAAATCTGCTAGAGCTTCCTGGTCAAGGATTGAGTAAATAATTCATACTTTAATCAAGCTGTGGTGTCTTTGAGCGTAACAGAGGCAACATGCAAAAATAACTAAAGCCCCTCTTATTAAATGGCAGCAATAAATCCTATACTTCTGTGGAAAATATTACTGCAGAATAAGTACATTTCAGTGCAATACAGTGATAGCACATTTGCATAACACTATTCAGTTTATAAAACATTTCCTTGTAGAGTCTTTTTGAGCTTGACAGCAATTCCATTAGGTAGGTATGACAATTGGTATCATAGCCCCATTACCTGATGAAAAAGTGGGGACTTAGAAAGTGTAAGTGACTTGTCCAAGGTCGCATAGTTATAGAATTCAGGTTTTCTAAATCCAAAATCAGATCTTCTAAGCACTAAATAAAGGGCTGAACCTGCATATTTGTGACCACTTATGAGAGAAGATTTCAGGGATACAGTCACTGATAATCCCACTTATTTCAAAATAGCACTTTTGTCCTCCTGCCTCCTCGAGTAGTAATGGTAGCTCTTATTCTACCGTTAACTGTTGGGTGATACTTAAAGCATATACTCTCTTGTCACTTCACTGGAAAACTGGAGAATTTAATGAGATGGTTAATGGCCTAGAAGGTCTTGCTTGTTTCCCCGGGCCACTACCAATGTTCATATAAGTTCCATAGATCCTCTCAGATAGCATTGCCCCAAATTGTGTAAATTATACTTTTTTAAAAAAGATTTTATTTATTTATTTGAGAGAGATTGAGAGTGAGAGAGGACCAGCAAGGGGGAGCAGCAGAGGTAGAGGGAGAAGCAGGATCCTCGCTGAACTGGGAGCCCCAGATGGGGCTTGATTCCAGGGCCTTGGGATCATGACTTGAGCTGAAGGCAGACTGACTGAGCCACCCAGGCTCCCCTGCAGAATGTACTTCTAAGCTGTGTGATCTTTTCTTTTCTTTTCTTTCTTTTCTTTTCTTTTCTTTTCTTCTTTCTTCTTTCTTTCTTCTTTCTTCTTTTCTTTTCTTTTCTTTCTTTTCTTTCTTTCTTTTCTTTTTTCTTTCTTTCTTTCTTTTCTTCCTTTCTTTTCTTTTCTTTGCTTTCTTTCTTTCTCTCTTCTCTTTCTTTCTTTCTCTCTCTCTTCCTCTCTCAAATAAATCCTTAGAAGAAAGAAAGAGAGAAAGAGAGAGAGAGAACACATGAACATGAGTGGGAAGTGCAGAGGGAGAAGGAAAGAGAATCTCAAACTCTGTGCTGAGTGCTGAACCCAGTATAGAGCTCTATCCCATGACTTGAGCTGAAACCAATAATTGGATATGTAACCAACTGCAACTTTCAGGTGCCCCTTAGCTATATGATCTTGTACAAATTACTTAACCCCTCTGGGCCCATTTCCATTTGTAGATGGGGATAATAATCCCAGCTATGAGCATGAAATGAGTTGATCTATTCAAATGAAACATTTAGAACAGTGCTTGGCACATAGTAGTACTCAACAAATGTTGGACATTATTATTAATATATGCAAAGTTCTTGACACCCAATAAGTGCTCAATAAGTGTGAGTTTAAAAAGTTAAGGAAAGGGATGCCTGGGTGGCTCAGTGGTTGAGCATCTGCCTTTGGCTGGGGGTGTGATCCCGAGGTCCTGTGATGGAGTCCCACATCTGGCTCTTCAGGGAGCCTGCTTCTCTCTCTCTGCCTATGTCTCTGCCTCTCTCTGTGTCTCTCATGAATAAATAAATAAAACCTTTAAAAAAGTTAAGAGGAAGAAAGGAAGACAAACTATACTGAATTCATAGCTTTTAGAAGGCAAGCCTTGATGACTAGCAGAACTAACATCCTCCCCCCATCCCCAATTTATAAACAGTGACCCTAATGTAGCAGAACACTGAACCTCTTCTGCTCTAGACTCTGCTAAAGTTTATCACCATCCATCAAGAAAATGCCAACAAGCCACTGGGCTGTAATTCACTATGCCCATCAAAGCTGGTGCTGGTAATGACCTCCGTTGCTGCCTCCTTGAGTGGAGTTTGAACTGGGTAACCCAGCCATTTACCTGCACACTTTTCGGGCTTCTGAACCCCTACTATAACGAATGGATTCACAGGCACTTACCTCAGCAAAAATGACAGTGGTGCTTTTAGGAAGAATGTTCAAAAGCACATTCACAAGACTGTTAAACCAGGCATGTAAGTAAATGTGAATTAAGTCATCATAGTCTGGCTAATCTCTAAAGAGAATGTGCCTGCCTTTGAGCAGCTAAGAAAAATAAAGGAAAGGATTAAATTATTTGCATGCAGTCAAATAAATGCTAAGTTTGTCTTTAGGGCAAAATGTTTATATTACTTCCTACCAGGTATGCAAACAAGCTATTGTGCTGCCAGGTAAGAAGATTAAATGCCTAGCTACCTGGGTCTTCAAAACACCTAGTTCTAACTAGTCTTTGAAGAGAAAAAGGCTCTTAACACAGTAAGGATATAGGAAACCAATAAGGGACGGCAGTTCTAAGGCTTATGTTGGCATTGTTGCTTTGGGTCTGCCTTGAGGATTATATGGCTAAGGGTGATTCGCTTTTCTGTAAAATAATGGGTTGTGGAAAACCAGGGAGTAATTGCCTTTCTGGCAATCTACTCCACAGAGGTGAAAGAAGTCAGAAGTAGGTAACCATAGACAAGAAAAGCCATGCTAGGTCTTCCTTTTTGAGGATACCGAGCGAGTCCCTGTTCCCTGTTTGGGGTTTGATATAATTCTTTCTCTTGAGAAATGCAACATGAATTAATTTGACTTCTGTTAGTGCATAAAGGGGGATTATAAAGTACTTTACAAGGAAATTATGATGACAGCTTCACATGAGGGGTATTTCTTCCCTAATGAAATTGTTGATAATTTGGGATTGATTGAAACTGAAAATAGATTATTACTCACTGCTCCTCAAGCCTGAACTTACTTTGACTTTCTTTTCTTTTACTCGAGCTTCCTCTTGCATGATGGAGAGATATGTGTTAATACTAACAACAACAATAATGAAGATAATGCTTTAAAAATAGCTAAGATGGGGCAGCCCGGTGGCTCAGTGGTTTAGCGCCGCCTTGGGCCCAGGGCATGATCCTGGAGACCCAGGATCGAGTCCCACGTCAGGCTCCCTGCATGGAGCTTGCTTTGCCCTCTGCTTGTATCTCTCTCTCTCTCTCTCTCTCTCTCTCATGAATAAATAAAATCTTTAAAAAATAAAAATAGCTAAGATTTATGCAGTGCTTGTTTTATGCCAGTAGCTTCCTTTATGCATATCTATTTTCTGCAACAATCTTAAGAGGTAGATATTCTCATTAACCCCATTCTAAAGGTGTAGGGGATATACATAACTTGTCCAGTCTCGTTCAGCTGGTAAATGGTAGAGTTTAGATCCAAACTACCCTGAGATTACTACTATTGCTACTTCCACTGCTAATACCATTATGACTATGACAACAACCACCACCTGTACTGCTTACTGCTGCTACTGTAACAGCTACAACTACTACTACCTACAACTGCTACGACAGCAACAGCTACCACTATTATGACCATGACTGCTGGTGCTGCTATTACTAGAAATGAACATATCCACCAAGTCACTTAAAGCTCAGTGATAAAAATAATCATGAATCAGATCTGAGCCTCTCTTGTCAATGCCACATCAGTAACTTCTCACACTTTTCTGTTGAAGTAGCCCTAAAGATAAGTGAAAGTGAATAGAGGAGTCGGGCATGGCCCAAGACATAGAAGGTTCTAGAAGCTTTATATTAAAAAAAAAACTCAAAATAAATAAATAAATAAATAAATAAAAATAAAAAACTCAAATGTTAGTTTGTATGCCATAATAAATTTGTATTGCTTTTAATATAATTACAAATTTTCCCTAATAGAATTTGAGTACAGTTGACAGAAGAGAAGTTGTGCCAAGTAATCTAGTGACTTTGTGTTTTTCCAGTGTACTTAGGTGAGTTTGTGCACACTAAATTGAAAAATATGGATGCATGATGGCAAATGATTGATTACCATAAATAAAGGTCTAGAAGCTCATGCCAGCTCAATGTTGAGTTCTTAGTTCAAATGCTGTCTCTTTGAGAAAGGTTTCCCTGCTTCCCCTTGTCTCTACAACTAGGTCAGTCCCTTCCTGACTCTCCCCCAACCCCAACCTCCAGTTCTTCTTAAACATTACTAACTCTTCGTAGTTTGTAAGACTGTATAATTTTTACATGTAAATTAACCAAAGACAAAGATCACGTCTAGCATTTCCCCCACTGTTAAATTCCTAGTTTTAAAACAGTGCCGGACACACAGTTGGGGCCTGAAATTATTTGCGAAATGAATGAATAAAAGAATTCATGAACTTCCTAAAGAGTCAGCTGTCCTCTGCCTCAGCTGGGTGCTGATGTGAGCAGCCTCTCTGGGTTTGGCAGTGTTCTTTTATAAAGAGCCAGTACAACTGGCACCCATTTATTGGTCATCTTTGGGGTGTGAAGTGGTTCTCTTAAAGTGACACATCCATTTAAAGGAAACGTGTATTGGAGTTTTAAAACATTAAGACAATAGTCATTTGGATAGGTGCCTATCTGGACACACTGTACTGCCTACTGATAACATTTTGGCTCTGCGATATAGCACAGCTCTGGCTTTCAGCAGTGTGTCTGTACCTTGCTCAGAGTGATATTAAGTGTGATGGGGTGCCTTTAGGTAAAGGACAGTGTTGCTGTCTATCTTCTTTAGCAGCTGACTGCTACACCCTTACAATGCTTCCTTTCCTAATGGGGTGCTCTTTGGGAATGACAGATTTATCCCTTTGGCCGGTCTTTTTTATAGAAGCTGCAGGGAAAGGTTTCTTTTTGTTTTTTTGTTTTTGTTTTGTTTTGTTTTGTTTTTTGGCCTTGTACTGTTTTGGTCAGCATGCTGGGCTATTTAAATAACACTGAAATTATCACTTATCTAGCACTATGGGGGATAGTGGTTTTCCACATAAGTGGATTTTTCAGATAACTGAAACTTACCCTGCTCCACTTAAGAAAAAAATTACCATTTATATAAAACCTTCTAAAATATGTGCTACTCATCCCTGCTTGCTTTTTAAATCAAAGTACGATGAATATATTTTACCTTTACTTTGATGGCTCAAGGTCATAACTTTTAACATAGAAACATATTTAGACCTGGTGGGCCTTGATTCAACCATCTGGTTCAACTGCCTCAAAATAGACAGGAAGAGAATGAAGCCCAGAGAGCTAGTATGACTTTCTGAAGACTGCACAGTTGGGCAAATAGAGACTTAGGTAAAAATGTAGCCCTTGGCTCTTAGCTGAGTGCCCTTCTCATTGTCCTAGATCAGAGGTTCTTTAGGTATATAGGATTTTTTATCTTTCCAATAAGTAATTATAAGCTACTGTGTTTATTAAGTTATTATTCCTGATTTTCAGTTTTTTTCCCCCAAATCCTTTGTAATTGAAAAAGTCAGAGGGCGCCTAGGTGGCTCAATTGGTTAAATGTCTGCCTTCAGTTTAGGTCATGATCTGGTCCTTGGATCCAGACCTGCATCAATCGCATCAGGCTCTCTGCTCAGCAGGGAGTCTGCTTCTCTCTCTCCTTCCACCCTTCCCTCTGCTTGTGCTCTTTATCTCTCTCTCAGATAAATAAATTAAATCTTAAAAAAAGAAAAATTCAGTTTTCATTCCTTCATGATGTATTTGCCTCTATCCTTTCCTCTTATTTGAAGTACCTCTTTAAAGTGGGTGGTGGTGATGGCAGGGTCAGGACTTAGCAAATTCTTTTAAGTGAAGAAACGTTACATTTTAGAGAAGTTTTAGGATCATAACAAAATTGAATGGAAGGTGTGGAGAGTTCCTGTGTATCCCCTGGAGAGGAATCTTCTTGATACTTTCCTTATATATCCCAGAGTTTAACACAGTATTTTGTATGCTATAAGTGCTTAACAGAATAGTTGTTGATTGGTGTGTTCTATCATCTGTGGATTGAGGAACCAAGTAGTGAAGGATGTTTGAAATGTGTTTTAAATGAGAATATACTGCTCTATAACAAGGTTCTGAGAGAGGGCCTAGGGAGCAAGATTATAAATAAAGTATGTCAGCTCCTCAAAGATGTGCTTCTATTCAAAGTTTTCAGGCCATTCTGGATAATTGAAGCCACTGGATTAAAGAAGTATAACAATAGTAGGAATAACAATTAAAATAACAACAATAATATTCTACATGAACAATGCTTGAAGCTAGATTTAGGTCTGGGAGTTAGATTTTAGAACTAGTTGTGCCATCAGTATATGGCTATGTCATGTTTACAGTTGTAATCTAGCGTCTAGTCCAGGGCCTAGTTGTAATCTGGTGTCTATCACAGTCCCTAGTACTTAGTGACTAGCACAGTGCCCTGTACATTGAAGGGACTCTAACCCTTGGAGGAGGAATTGTCTGAAGAACAAATTGGAATTACCCAGGCAAAGGGAGGGATTGCCTAGAAAAGCACTTTATTCAGAGGGAAAATCAGTTACAAACCCCATTAGGGGAGAAAAACCTTTTGAGAATGCAGAGATTGTAGTCCAAGGTGAAACCAGAGAAATAAGCAGAGATAGTTCATGGAGGGTCTGCTAAGGAAATTTGCTAAGGAGGAGGAGTTTTATCTGGAAATGTAATAAGGAGTCATTGGAGCATTTTAAGCTGGGAAATTACATGGTCAGATTTGTTTTAGAAAGATCATTTGGGCTTCATGATGGAAAATTTTATTCATTCAACAAATACACACTGAGGGTTTTCCTTGTGCTAGGCATTCTTCCAGGAGCTGTAGATAAAGCTCTGATAACTCAAAGTCCCTAATCTCAAGGAGCTCACATTATAGTGCACGTTTATGTGTATGCTGGCAGCAGCAGCAGAGGACGGGACAAGTAAACATAAGTACTTATAATTACATGTAGTGATAAGGGATAAGAAAAGAAAACATTAAACAGGGCAGTACAAGGTTGCTGTGGTAAGGAGAATATTTGAATTAGATGATCAAGAAATGCCTTCCTGAGATGTGATACGTACTAGAAGACTGGGAGTAGAGAAACCAGATGAGAGGTGATGGGAAGCTAAAGGTAGTGGTAGCAGTAACAGAGAAAAGGGGCCCAGTGATGGCAATATTTAAGGAGGTAGGGCCTGTAAGACTTGAAGAATAATTAGATGTGAGAGATGAAGGGCAAGAATTAGGATTGCATTTATTTCTGGCTTGAATCACTGGGTGGATGTTGGTACCATTCATTCAGGTACGAGAGCAGGGTTGAGCAATGGAGTGGGTTTAGGTGTGCTAATGAGATTATTCTTGGGCATATTTTATTGTAAAGCAACAAAAAAACTTTATTACAATCCTATATCTTCTCTGAATGCCTGAATTCTGTGTCCCATCTTCTCTATTTCAAGCCAGGCAGGTATGGACAGGGTGCTCAGGGGCCTCACCTCCTGTCCTTGCCCAGCCCACAGGGAGCCTAGACACTCCCATGTTGTATGATGATAGTCCGTCTGCACCTTGAGTTGGCCCTTTGGTGATGACCAGCTCACCTGTATGCTCCAGGATCTCATTGTCTTCCAATGGAACCATGGTGATGGTGTCCTGACATTTACATCTATGCAGGCATGACTATGGTGCCCTCGCTGATGGCTGAGACCAGGTTCATGTCCACCTGCTTTGTCAAGCTCTCAGGGTGGTGATGGTGATGGTATCAGTAGCCATTGCCTCTAGCCCCAGATATCCCTGCACGGCCTGGCTCTGGTCTGTCATCTTGGAATTTTGGAAAGCATAATGGTGCTCCTTGATGATTATCCTCTCTCTTTTTTAAAGCTTTTATTTAAATTCCGATTAGTTAACATACAGTGTAATATTAGTTTTAGATGTACAATAGTGACTCAGCATTGCCATACAATACCAGTACTCATCACAAATGCCCTCCTTAATCCCCATCACCTATTTCACCCATCGCCCCCACTCATCTCCCCTCTGGTAACCATCAGATTATTCTCTATAGTTAAGAGCCTGTTTCTTGGCTTCTCTCTCTCTTTTTATTTTCCTTTGCTCATTTGTTTTGTTTTTTAAATTCTACATACAAGTGCAATCATATTGTATTTGTCTTTCTCTGAATGACTTATTTCACTTAGCATAATACACACTAGCTCCATCCATGTCGTTGCATATGGCAGGTTTTCCTCTCTTTTAAGATACTTGGAAAACTGAATTTCCTAGCCTTCTTGAGGTTGGATGGGGTCATATAACTAGTTCTGGGCAATGAGTTATGAATAGAAGTGGCACAGGTTTTTGGCTATGTCACTTAGATATTAGTGCAAGATCTTTCACTTAGTCTGTTTCCTTTGTGGACCATGGAGAAGGCTTTGTGTCAGGATGGCTGGGCTATCTGGGTCTCTGGGTATAGAAGTTATTCTGGAGAGACACCCAGATCTGAGGTAGACTTTGTATGAATGAGAAGTAAACTTCTACTAGTTAAGCCCCTGAGATTTTGGGGTGGCTTATTATCACATCAACTAGCCTATTCTGGCTAATATAAGCATATTAAACTTAATGTAACAGTGGGATCACCAGGTAGAGCTGTTCAGTAGGTGGTGAGATATATAGAGGTCAAGTATATGAAAAGTTTGGAATGCAGTTAGAGATTTATGAGCCATTCGAATACGTATGGTGGTTGATGGGAATGGATGAAATTAATCAAGATGAGTGAGCAGTGAAAGCTGAAGACAAAGTTCCAGAAGAAACAAAATTTAAGAAGAGGAGAAGAGAAAGAGAAACCCATATAAAAAGAACCACCAGAGAGATAATAGTGATGTTGGAGAGAGTGGTATGAGTTTGGAGAGGTAGACAGGGACAGGGTAGTATAAAGAGTGGTTACCCTGAAGGTTCTCAACAGGCACGATTTAGAGGCTGCAATAGAGTTGAAAGACTGGGAGTCTTGCCTGTTGTGTCTACAGAGAAAACACATTGCTTTTATTGGCTTTGTATGTTTATTGGGCCAGAGTTGAGGCAATTGACGAAAATCATAGGGAAGTGAAGCTCTTCTCTTGGTGCTGCTGTTAAGTACAGGAGATATTATGAAGAAGAATGGGAGAAATAGCATTCATTTAATACATATTTTTTCAGTATGTATGATGTGCCAGGCATCCTTCTAGACATGTATAGCAGGGAAAAAAATAAAGTTCTTGTTTTCAAGGTACTCATAATCATTTAAAAGAAACAGATAAATATGTATTATTTCAGGTGATGGTAAGTACTAAAATTGGAAGGGAAGCATAGTAAAATGACGCAGTGATAACTTACACAGCATTTGGGGAAATCTGACATAGTGACATTTGAGTAGAGATCTGAAATAAGGGAGGGAAAAAGTTTTTTCTAGAAATCTGGTGAAAGTGTTCAAGGCCAATGAAATAGCGGGGGCAAAGGCACTGGGGAAAGATTGTGATTGGCATGTTGGGAGGAGGGAGGACAGTGTGGCTGAGGCAGGTGGGCTGGAGGAAGAGTGGCATGAGGTGATCTCATTCATATAGACTTTGTGGGCCTTGAAAAAACTGTGGCTTTTATCCTGAATGACATATCATTCTAGAGTATTTTGAGTAGAGAAATGACAAAATGACAAATATTAAAAAACATTACTTTGGTGACTCTGAGAGGAGAGAAATGTGTCATGGGTAAACACAGGAGTTTCGTTAGAAGGTGATTGCAACTCTCTCTCTCTCTCATGAATAAATAAATAAAATATTTTTAAAAAAAGAAGGTGATTGCACAAGTCCAGATAAAGAGTGACAGTGGCTTGGACAGGGTAATAGTGGAGGTGGTAGGAAGTAGCTGCATTTGCTTACATTTTGGCTATATTTATAAGGTAGTACCAACAAGATATGCTGTTGGGCTGAATGCAGGATAAAAGAGCAAGAAGATTGAAGACAATTTCAAAATTTTTGGCATGAGCAACTGGACAGATGGAATTGATTTTTTTTTTGGAGAGGGAGTTGACTGTAAAAGAAACAGTTTAGAAAGGAAAAAATTTAGTATAACTTCTGTATATGTTAAGTCTGAGATGCCTGTGAGATATCCAAATGACAATGTCTAGTTGGCAGTTGGAGACACAAAGCTAGAACTTTGGAAGAGGTCATAGCTGGAAATATCAGCTCTGACGTTGTCAGTTTATAGTTGGATCCTTACCCTGGAGGCCAAGTGAAGAAGGTATTTCAAGGAGTAAGGACTCATAAGCTGTGTCAAAAGCTGCTACTGTAGGAGGTTAGATGAAAGTTATGACCATTGTTATGGATAGAGATTAAGAGCAGGTACTGTGGAATGGTTGGGGACAAAAGTCTAGGTCAAGAGAGAATTGGCAAAAAAAAAAAAAAAAGAATTGGCAGAGAAGAATTTGACACTGCAAGTATAAATACATTTTTTTAAAGTTGAGATTTCTATAAAGGGAAATGGAATTGAAGGGAAATATTGCATCTGGGTGGGATTTTCTAAAAGATAGGTGATATTATGATATGTTTGTATACTGATGGGAATGATCCAGAGTGGAAATTCAAGGATGTAGGGATAGGGGTACCAAATCCTTTGGTAGGTGAGAACAGAAGGGATCTATAGTATAAGTTGAGGGATTGCCCTCTTATAGGGGCATATACATTCATCTACTTTAAGAGGAGGAAAGAAAGAGTATATGGGTACAGATGCAGGCAGGTTTATGATTATGGGAAGGTGTGAAATCTCTTCTGACTGCCTCCATTTTCTCAGTGACTAAGAAGCCACGTCATAGCTGAAAGGAGAACAGAAGAGATGTTGGAAGTTTGGGAGAGAAAAGAAGATAGGGAGTATTCCTCTGGAGAGTGGGAGAGTGAGAAACAATTAGAAAAGTATAATATGCATGTCAGGAAGCAGTGGAGTTCCACTTGGCGTTTGTATTGCAGGTGTGACCAATAAACATGATTATATGTTTGCCTATCTACTGGTTTCAATACCTGTGATTCAGGGGCAGGTTCAGAGGGGGTTTTCAGTTAATCATAGTTGGAGGTAAGGGATGTTAGAGCATGTGCAATGTCATAAGTAATAATGATGGGTTGTGGAATCTAGGCTAGGGTGGGGAGGGACAGTGAAAACATGAATGGGTTCAATGGATTGTTGGAATTGGGGGACTAGAGGGAGTGAGCCAGAGGTGGAGCAGATGGAGGTCAGAGAAGGTGATTCTTGAGCCAATGAAAGCAATGTAGTCATTTGTAATGACAGTGACAGTATATATAACAAAGAGGGAAGCTGAGGTGGGGTGGAAGATCAGATTGCTGTAGGAGAGAAGACAATGAAACTGAAAAGCCAACATATTGGAAGGAGTTACAATTAGACATTGAAGTTACCAAGAGCAGTAGTGGAGGATGACAGTGAATCAGGTGCTGCATCTTCAAAGGATGAAGAGAAGTAACCTGTGGATCTTTAGGTAGGTACAGCAGGGAGGATGAACAGGATAGTAGAACATCGAGAGCATGACTTTGAAGGAGTTGGGATTCATGGAGTTGTACCTTGTATATCTTCATGATGCTATCTTATTCTACATTTTGATTTAGTCTCTGCCCTTATTGTAGCTCTTTTACAAGCCCCATTTTACTAAATTGAGTTCATTAGGTACAGGGACCGTGTTCTCACTTTTGACTGCCACAGTGCCTAACACAGTGCCTGGTCTATAGCAGACAATTACATGTTGTTGAATTAGATTGCACGAAATGTGGAAATTTAAAGATCAAGTGGCTAACAACCTCAGAGGATACAATACTGAGATGGAATTTACACCTAGATTTATTGTGTGTACTAAAAACGTAGTACTGTCAGCTAATCATGTAGTTCCAATTGTTTCTAGAGTTCCAAAGACATTAAAAATATAATTTGATCATAAGTATTGCAAAGAAAAGCCGGGGACATTCTATTTGCATGGAAGGGTGCTGTTTCCTTGTTTCTATACTGTAGGGATAAAAATACCTGGGAAAGAGCACCATTTGCTAGCTTTGACCACCCCCCCACCCAAAATTTGTTCATCCAAAATTGTTCTTTGAAAGCTAAAGCATAGTTTTTATTTTTCAGAAGGAGCTGTACCCCTGCCTTAACCATACCTAGGGCAAACTGGGCAATGCAAAAACACTGTTCTTGAAAATCTCCTCACTGTGTAATGGCATTGTATATGATGAATAATAAACATAACAAGAAAAGAGAAATTTTGATTGAAACTGTAAATTCAACTTAGATTTGCTTCCATAAGTTATTTCTGAAGCATCTAAATGTAAATTGAAAAGATGAAGAACTGTTTTATGTGATGTCCAAAATTGCCTTTTGAAAGCCATGATGCAATGTCAGCACTTCATTTCTATCACTGACATAGGTAATGGAGAGAGGGATCTACCACTGTCACTTCCTGTGGGTAATTCACATTCTCCTTGTGCCTTTCAATTACTGCTTGCAAAAATGCATAACTAATCAACTTAGATCAAAGATGCTTGATTTGTACTCCTTCTTTCCTCATATCTGTCACCTCTTGCTCTCCTTCTATTTTCCCTCTCCCTCTTCTTTTCCTAGACACTCATAAACCAGAATCACTTAAAGATAATAGCTCCTTCAAAAATGCAACTCCACAGGATTTAATTAAACCTTAAGTCCCAGGCTGGCCTGGGGAGGCTCAAGTAGTATGAGATGAATCTTTGTTCAGAATGAACATGGGATTCTAGTGGCTTCAAGGTGTCTGAGACCAGGTACATTAAAAGAGAGATGTGGCTTGTATGTTGTATGAATTCAGTGTATTAAACAGTAGGCTAGAGAGTTAGCAGTCCTCCCTTTTGTGTGACCTTGGCTATGAAAGTGTCCTTTCTTCTCACTTCCTTATCTGTAAAATAGAATTTGAATATCAACTATAAACTCTTTTGTTGCTTAGAAAACAACTTCTTAAACTTTGACCTCCATTATATTTTTCTTTGGTTTACAAAGGCCAAATAACTAGACTGGGGATATTTTAGTTGTTGCAGATGTTTAGATAAAGATGAAAGGGGTTGTTTTGTTAACAGGTATCCCATATTCCATCATATTTTCTAGGGTCCTGAAGTATATTAAGACAGAAATTGTTATTCCTTCCATACATAAGTGTACTTTGGGCAAACTACTTATGTACAATTACTATTCTTGAAAATCTCCTGACTGGGAGAATTATTGTAATAGTTAACATTGACGTAATGCTAACTATATACTAGAGATTAAACAATTGCTATATGGTAACTTATTTATGCCTCATAACAATTGTCTATCATAGATGCTGGTAATTATTCTCATTTACAGATAGGGACAGAAAAGTTAAGTAATTTGACCAAGGATCTCACCTGTGTGTGTGTGTGTGTGTGTGTGTATGCTCTTGTTCAAACTTTCACAAAAATTTTATAATTTTAAAAATTATAAATACCTAACCTCTTTCCACAAACAACATGCCATGCTAAGGAGATCTTACTAAGAGAGAGCGAGAGAGAGTTTGCTGCTAGAATATTTGAACTTTTTACTAGGAGATCTTATTTTGTCCTTTAATATTTCATATTGGTCAAAATTAGATCCTTGGTTGCCTCATACCGAGTCTCAAATATTCTAAATTGGGTATTTTGTAAATCACAGAAGGAAAAACAACATTCTTTACTTTTCCTTTCTAGATCCTTATACACAGAGAGCTGTAATGGGGCCATAGGTTTGAGGGTTGGGACTTCCTGCTTCATTCTACTCTTCTGGGAATACAACATGTGTGAAAAAGGCAAAAACCTTGCTTACCTACTTAATGGTGAGGGAGAAAGTCAACACAGAAATAAGTAAATATAAAAATATATAATGGAATGTCAGAGATACAAGTTCTATAACCTTAACTGAACTGAGAAAAGGAAGAGAGATGGAAGATGTGAGCTAGGTGGCTCTTAACATAGGGGAGTCAGGAGAGGCTTCTCTTGAACAGATGATATCTGAGCAGAGATTTAAATGAAATAAGGGACTAAGCCATGAGAGGATATGTAGAAAGAATGTTCTAGGTGGAAACTGAATGAGTCAGGGCCCTGAGTCGGGATCATGTTTAAGCATCTGTGTGCTTAAAGAACAGTATGGTTGGAAGGGAAGGGAAAGACTTTGTAAAGGGAAGACATTGGAGGGTTTTGAGTGGGAGAATAACATGATCTAACTCACAATTTAAAGGATCGCCTTGGCTGCTCTAGAATAGTTACTTAGGAGCAAGTAAGGAATTTGGAAGTTGTAGCAATTTAGGTGAGAAGTGATGGCTTGGGCAGGGTGGTTAGCAGTGGAGGTGGTGAGAATTATTTGGATTTGGGTTATATTTTGAAGACAACCTGAGGTGCTTTTTTGATAGATTCATTGTGTGGTGAATATTAGGTCACTGTACAAAGATTTTACAAGTTAGCAGATTTGTGTGCTAAAGAGTTGATATCTAAGATCTGTTTCTTCAAAACAGGGATTTAAATCACATTTACTACTTGTTCCCTGAGATATAACAACACTCATCTATTTTATCAGCTGTAATCAAACTTTATTCTTTCTGTATCTAAAGCTCAGCATATTTTCTTTTGATTCAGGAGGATTTTTAATAGCAACATTATTAGTCCACCAAAACAGAAACTAGTGTGAAAGAAAATGAATGACTTTTCAATGTATTCATGAAAGTGGCAGGAAAAAGCACAAAGAATTACAAGAAAACATTTGAGAATGTGTATCTATTAAATAAATATGGGAGAAAGGAGCCCATGTGGAAGAAAAACAACACATAACATGAAATAATATGTAAATGGCCTTCAGGGAATTACCTAAGAAAGGATTATTTCATTTAGCTGCATCGCTGAAAAATTGCCTGGCTTTGTATCAGAAAAAAATCCCTATAATCCGCTTTTAAAAGTGCTTGCTCTGTATATTATGCATGACATTTCCAAGCTGCCAAATTTGTGATTGAGCTGGTGATTAGAAGACAATGCAGCACCTCCTTTTCTCTCTCTTCCTTTCTTGGGAGCGGAGATGCCTTAGCTCTCCTTTCTTTGAACGCCTCATGAAAGTCAGAAACAGAGCAATGAGGGAGAGACATGCATCAAACAGCTGATTTGGTTAAAGAGAAATACCTAGCAGGAGTGTGCAGCAACTGAGACTGGGATAGTTGGCAGAAGGGAGAAAGAGAATGAGAGAGGTCAGGAAAGAGTGGTTTTACCTGCAGCGTTGAAGGTCAGAAAGGTGTCGGGTATCAACAGTACCAGGGTTAATTGCCCCTGGCATCAAATGAAATGAAGTCATTTTGATTTTCTGGCACTCTGAAGAGAGACGGCTCATTGTCAATCTGCATGTTTATATCATGGTTATGTAATTGGCCTATTGAGGCAAAAGGGCTCCTGTGAGGCAGCCTTGGGAAAGGGGAGGAGGGTATATTGTGTCTGATGTGCATGTGTGTGTGTGTGTGTGTGTGTGTGTGTGTGTGTGATAGAGTTAAAGTGGTAATTGTTTCTAATTATTTTCAGTGCTTCCGGTAATAGACCACTTTTGAGAAATCAGGTTATGTTCCAGTAGGACTTGGGGTAGCACAGGTAGGCATTATTTAATTCATCTGTGAGAAAGTGAGCAACAGAGGGAGACAAAGTGGGTATTAATCAGAATTGTATGAGCTTTGGGATGGCTGCATCTAAATCAATCCAAGGAATCGTCTGGGAAATCAACTCCTGTTTTCAGCTGGCTTACATGTTTTATTCTGGTGGGGGGATATTAGAAGCTTTTTTCAATCACTTCTTCCCAGTTTGGTTCATCCTAATGAACTCCAGAAAATTCATAAGTCAGGAGGAGTTTGTTCTGACTGGAATTTCGTTCCACAGTCTCTGAATACTGATGACCAGTAAGCATTACTGGGACATTATCCAATAGCCTGAGACTCTTCTGAGATTGACCCAAGCACTAGCAACAACTTCTTGGTATCTCTCACGTCACAGGATGGCTCTGCCAGGTTGGAAGCTATGGTCTGGTCAGTACAGGTGACAGAAAACACCTGAAATGAAGGATAAAAATGAAGAACCACGAATGAAGTAGTAAGGGATCTTGCTCTGGGTTTAATATGCAGTATGGAGGCAGGTTAATTCATAAACATTTCTCTTTAACTTTTGATTATGGAATACAAGAAATATTCTCATTGGTCTTGAGAAAATTTTTTTTGATGTGTTTTTATTGTATTCTTTTTAAATTTAAATTTTAGTTAATATATAGTGCAATATTACTTTCTGAAGTAGAATTCAGCGATTCATCACTTATATACAATACCTAGTGATTATCACAAGTGCCCTTTCTAATATCCATCCCCCATTTAACTCATCCCCCACCCACCCCCCTCCAACAAACCTCAGTTTTTTTTTTTTTTGTATCA
This sequence comes from Nyctereutes procyonoides, assembly GCF_905146905.1. NCBI lineage: Eukaryota > Metazoa > Chordata > Mammalia > Carnivora > Canidae > Nyctereutes > Nyctereutes procyonoides. Next base: position 5,626,908 of record NW_026575021.1, on the reverse strand, counting down.
TTAAGAGTCTTTTATGGGTTTTTCCCTCTTTTTTTCTTTCCCTCCTTCCCATATAGTCATCTGTTTTCTTTCTTAAATTCCACATAGGAATGAGATCACAGGATATTTGTCTTTTTCTGACTGACTTATTTCACTGAGCATAATAAACTCTAGCTCCATCTATGTTGTTGCAAATGTCAAGATTTCATTTTTGAAAAAAACGTTTCGAAGAGGAAACTTATTAGTTTGGAATGTGCCAAGTTTGAAGGGTGAGAAGAAAAATGCTGTCCTTTGATCCTTAGCTTTTGACTATAACAGTGTGGCCCCCACACCAAACCTGCACATCTCCACACACATGTGGACGTTGGATTTGAGAAGCCTTGCGTTAAAAGTTATCCCGGTATGACTTCAAGTTATCCTCATTTGGCAATACTCAGCTGTAAGAGGCACTCAGACAATCCAGAATGTGCTTATATTGTTTTTGGAAGATTGTTGAAATGAAGATATGCACTACATAATCACAACAACTGAAGATTCCCAAACACATATCCATGGATTCCAGGAGTCCATGAGAAAAGTTACTGAGCCGTAGAGTTTTTCTAGAATAAATCCTGAGTAATGTAAACTACTCCTTGGAATCATTAGGTAGGATCTCTGGTAGGCATATATATTATTTCAGGTCTCCTGAGGGCTATGAGCTGATGCTCCAGTACATTTAATGCATGCCCTACTAGTGTCCCCATCATTTTCTACACTTTTTTGTTCCAAGGGACCTAGAATAGCTAACAAGGCATCTTAAATGGCCTGATATATATATAAAAACTTTCTCAGGGTTCATGAAAGGGATGATACTTTCTAAGATAAATTTATGGGATTCAAAGCTTTTGAAACATGGTTTCAAATCAATAAAAATAAAAACATTCAGATGAGATAAAGCACTTGTTTATCTGACCATGAAAAAAAGTTGAATCAAGGGAATGGTGATAAAAGCCTAAATTATGATCTTTGGTAAGTTTTGTATCCATTCCAGGGCTGCAAAGTACCTCTTCTCAATTAGTTCTTTTTCATTTGTCTGTCTCTTTTGGCATCTGTGTTGTTTATAGAATTCAGTAAGATGGTTAAGATATATAAGGTAGTATATATTTTTATAAATGTGTTTATTCTGCAAACACACATTATTTTCCCAATGCAACATCTTGGGCCATTCATAAATCAAAGTTGCTATGTATGTTGTTGACTCATGGGGTGCTGGAGATTTTAATGGACCTCTAAGCCCTGTTCATCTTTCTGTGTTTAAAAAAAGAAAATAAAGAAAGAAAGAGAGAAATAAAATATTTGATTTCCATCTTATTTGGGAAGAGGATAGTAGAAGGGAACTATAGACAAGAGGGCTAAATTTATGTTTGAGAAATATGAGCAATAGGAATATTAGACATGGCTCCAAGTATTACAGGATCAGTGGCTTCTATTTTGGAGAGGCTAAGAAAAGAGAAGGATGTGATTTTCTCAGGACTGTTTCATAGGTCTGTTCTCCTTGGCTTTCTTTCTCAGGATTTTGATGCTTCGTCCCATATAGAGGTGCCAGTGCAATTCTGAGTGTATGTGGCATCACATTCCCTATCCAGTGGCTCTGCTCTCACTAGGCAGACCAGATTCAGAGCCAGGGGAAGAATGCAGGACACATTCAAGGATAAAGATGGGAAGTAGCAGGAAGGAGAGGTCTGTTAATATTCAGTGGCATGAACTTGAAAATCCATTTGACAAAAATAAAATATGAAAGCTAGCACTGATTTTCTCTCTTCAGGTATTACTGTTGCCCACTAAATTCTGAGTACATTTCCATTTCCTCCCATATAGCAAGTCCATTTCCAAGGCAGGCTTTTGGTTATTCTTGATATGTTCTTGCTTAGTGAATAATATTTAAAAACATCCATAAGGAAACTTCTGGGCAAGGGTGCCTGGGTGGCTCAGTTGGTTAAGTGTCTGCCTTTGGCTCAGGTCATGATCCCAAGGTTGTGGGATCAAGTCCCATGTTAGGCTGCCTGCTTAGTAGGGAGTCTGCTTCTCCCCCTGCCCTTCCCTCCCTGCTTGTGATCTCTTTCTCTCACTCTCTCTTTCTCAAGTAAATAAACAAAATCTTAAAAGAAAAAGAAGGAAACTCCTGGGGAAGATGGTGGAGTACGAGGACCCTAAGCTCAGCTCATCCCACTGATACAACTAGGTAACACTCACATCAGTATAAATAATCCAGAAAATTACCCAGAGACTGGAAGAACAAACTCCATAATTAAATGTAGAGAAGAGACCATATTGAATAGTGTAGGAAAGGTGGAGAAATGATGGAGAGCTAAATGGATCTATGGTACGGTCCATGGGAGGTAATCCCCATAATAATTGACTTTGAAAACCAGAGAGGATGAATTTTGTGAGTTCTTACAACCAGAGGGTCTTAAACCTGGAATGATAAAAATTAGCAGGCTGGGCTCTGGGAGAGCAGGGAGGGCAATAGACAACCAAGTCCCTGCCCTTGAAGAGATAGCATGAAAAACAGCCCACCCACAGAGATACAGCATAGAAGCAGCAGTTTGAAAAACTCTTGAGGCATATGGGTGGGGGAGTTAGTTGCTAATCCTAATTTGCTGAGGGCTTTCTCCAGGAACAAAAGATCTGGCCATTTTCCTCCCGTGTCCCCCAGCATAAACACATGGCTATCTGTGGAAACCAGTACAGTTCCATTTACTACCTTATACTTCCGTATACTGCACCCCACCTTCTCCAGCTAGGACCACCTCAGTTTAGTGATGCAGGTTCCCTTCCCCTGAAGACCAGCACAAATTTTGCCAATATCACATCTCCAACTGTGTCCATAGTGGAGCCTAGGTCCCAGCAGTGGCAGTGGCAGTGGCTGATCACCTCCCACAGAGGATTCAAGACCTTGTTAAAAGTATGTGTCCTGCCCATGTGAGCTTTGTGGAGTGGCCCTGGTTGGCCTGGGCTTGGTTGTGGCTGCACATGTCTTGTGGAGAGGACTGACTCCACCTTGTGAAACGTGTCCCTGCCCACTACTTTCAAGAGCAAGATGCTGGCTGACTTTCCTAACACACAGAAACAGACACAGAGACTTAGACAAAATAAGCAAACAGAGGAATATATCACAAATTAAAGAATAGAACAAAATCACAGCAAGAGACCTAAGCAAAATAGAAGTAATATGCCTGATAGAGAATTTAAAGTAATGATCATAAAGATACTCATTGGACCTGCAAAAAAGAATGGAGGACATCACCGAGACCCTTAAAAAAGATTAAAAAAAAGAACCAATCAGAGATGAAGAACGCAATAATTGAAATTCAAAATACTCTAGATAGAATAAAGAGCAGGTTAGAAGAAGCAGAAGAATGAATCAGCAGCCCAGAGGATAGAGTAATGGAAAGTAACCAAGCTGAGTAGGTGGGGAAAAAACAATTATGCAAAGTGAGAATATACTTAGGGAACTCAATGACTCCATCAAATGTAATAATGTTTGCATTATAGGAATCTCAGAAGAAGAAGAAAGAATAAAGGGGGTAGAATTTTATTTGAAGAAATAAAGGCTGAAAACTTCCCAAGTTTGGGAAGCAAGCGTAAATTCAGATCAAGGAGGCACAGAGATCCCCAACAAATCAACCCCAGGAGGTCCACAACAAGATACTCAGTAATTAAAATGGTGAAAAGCAATAATAAAGAATGAATTCTAAAAGAACCAGGATAAAAGAAAACAGTTACATACAAGGAAAATCCCATAAGCCTATCAGCAGATTTTTCAACAGAAACTTTGCAGGCCAGAAGAAGGTAGCATGCTATATTGAAAGTGCCAAAAGAGAAAGAGCTGTAGTCCAGGTTACTCTCTCCAGCAAGTGATCATTCAGAATAGAAGGAGAGATAGAGTTTTCAGACAAACAAAAGTTGAAGGAGTTCACAACCATTCAACCAGCCCTACAAAAAATGTTAATGGGGAATCGGTGAGTGGAAAGGAAAGACCATAGGAAAAGTAAGAAAAGTAGAAAGCTCAAAAGCAGTAATAAGAGTATCAGTAAATCTCACTCAAAGGACTCACTAAGCAAAAGGAAATAAAAGTTTGACCCCATATACCTTAACAAGGGGAAGAGAGGAGTCAAGCATGAGCTCAAACTTAAGCAACCATCAACTTAAGATACACTGCTATATGCAGAAGATGTCACATACAAACCTAATGGTAACCACAAATCAAAAACCAGTCATAAATTTGCAAAAGAGAAAGAGAAAGGAATCCAAGTATATCACTAAAGAAAGCCAACTTAAGGTGAGAGAAAACAGCAAAGGAAGAAAGGAACAAAGAATTGCAGACACACACACACAAAACAAATAACAAAACGGCAAGAAATACATACCTATCCATACCTATACATATTCATAATTACTTTGAATGTAAATGGACTAAATTCTCCCATCAAAAGACAGAAGGTGATGGAATAAAAAAAAAAAAAGAGGTCCATCTATATGCTGCCTACACAAGACTCACTTCAGACCTAAAGACACAAGCAGATTGAAAGTGACAGGATGGAGAAATATTTGTCATGCAAATGGTTTTGAAAAGAAAACCAGGGTAGCAGCAGTACTTCTATCAGGCAAAGTCAATGTGATCTTGAAGTCCCAGGATCAAGTCCCACATGGGACTCAAAATCTAGAGAGAACACAAATACATGGAAGTTAAATAACATGCTACTAAAGAATGAATTTGCCCATTAAGAAATCAAAGAGGAAATAAAAAAATATATGGAAACAAATAAAAATGAAAACACAATGATCCAACAATCTTTACCATGCAGCACAATAAGTACTAGGAGGAAAGTTTATAGTAATACAGGTCTACTACCTCAAGAAGCAATAAAAATCTTGAATAAACAACCAAACCTTATACCTGAGGATCTAGAAAAAGTAGAACAAAAAAACTGAAATCCAGCAGAAAGAAATTTTAAAGATTAGAGCAGAAACAAATGATAAAAACAAAAAAACAAAACAAAAACAAAACAAAACAAAAACAAACAAACAAACAAAAAAGGAACAGATCAGTGAAACCAAGAGCTGGTTCTTGAAAGAGATCAGCAAAATTGTTAATCCTCTAGCCAGACTCATTAAAAGAGAGAGAGAGAGAGACAGAGAGAGACAGAGAGAGAGAGAGAGAGGATTCAAATAAAATCAGAAATAAAAGAGGAGAAATAACAATCAACAACAGAGAAATACAAAGGATACAAAGAATTTTAAAAGAATATTATGAAAAGGTTTAGACCAACCAACTGGACAACCTACAAGAAATGGATAACTTTCTAGAAACATATAACTTAGCAGAGCTGAAGCAGGAACAAAATGAAAATTTGAATAGACTGATTACTAACAATGAAATCAAATCATTGATTTGATCACATCCCAAAACTCTGAGCAAACAAAAGTCCAGGACCACATAGCTTCACAGGTGAGTTCTACCAAATATTTAAAAAAAGAGTTAATACCTATTCTTCTCAGACTTTTCTAAAGAATAGAAGAGGAAGAAGGCTACCTTCCATTTTTTTTTGAGAGACCAGCATTATCCTGACTTCAAAACCAGAGAAAGATACATAGACAACAGGGAACTACAGGGCAATATCTCTAATGAACATAGATGCCAAAGCCTTCAATAAAATATTAGCAAAGTGAATCCAACAATACATTAAAAAATTCACCAAGATTGGGTAGAATTTATTCCTGGGATGCAAGGGTGGTTCAATATTTCAATTAGCACAGCAGGCCCCTACCCCTGAAGACCAGCTAGAAGGACAGGGGAAAAGCAAGTTATTGACCAAGGAACACTGGAAAGTTCCAGGGGAAGTCAAGGGATTTACAGTATATAGAATCAGAGGATACTCCCCCCCCTTTTTTTGTTTGCTGTTTGCTTCCCCCCCTTTTTTTCTCTTCTTTTTTTCCTTTTTCTTTTCATTTTTCTCTTCTCTCTTTTTCTCCTTTGCCCAGTACACCTTGTTTTTGGCCACTCCGCACTGAACAAAATGACTAGAAGGAAAAACTCACCTCAAAAGAAAGTATCAGAAACAGTCCTCTCTCCCACAGAGTTACAAAATTTGGATTACAATTCAATGTCAGAAAGCCAATTCAGAAGCACAATTTTAAAGCTCCTGGTGGCTCTAGAAAAAAGCATAAAGGACTCAAGAGACTTCATGACTGCAGAATTTAGATCTAATCAGGCAGAAATTATTTCTTTTTGTTGTCTGCTGAGGCTAGGCCTTCCAGTACTATTTTGAACAATAGTGGTGAGAGTGGACGTCCCTGTTGTGTTCCTGACCTTGGGGGAAAGGCTCTCAGTTTTCCCCTGTTGGGGGTAATAGTTGCTATGGGTCTTTCGTATATGGCTTTTATATTAAGGTATGTCCCCTCTTTCCTTATACATCAGAGGGGTTTTTATCAAGAAAGTGCTGTATTTTGTCAAATGCTTTTTTTTTTTTTTTGCGTCTGTTGAGAGGATCATATGGTTCTTGTCCTTTCTTTTTCACATTGATTGATTTGTGGATATTGAACCATCCCTGGAGCCCAGAAATAAATCCCACTTGTTGGTAGTGAATAATCCTTTTGATGTACTTACTGTTGGATCCTATTAGCTAGTATCTTGGTGAAAATTTTTGCATCCATGTTCATCAGGGATATTGATCTCAGGAAATAACAGATGTTGGCAAGGATGCGGAGAAAGGGGAATCCTCTTACAGTGTTGCTGGGAATGCAAACTGATGCAGCCACTCTGGAAAACAGTATAGAAGTTCCTCAAAAAGTTAAAAATAGAACTACCCTATATCCCAGTAATTGCACTGCTAGGTATTTATCCAAAGGATTCAAACAGTGATTCAAAGGGGCACATGCACCCCAATTTTTATAGCAGCAAGTCCACAATAGCCAAACTATAGAAAAACCCCAAATGTCCATTGATAGATGATATACACACACAATGGAATAAAAGCCACCAAAAAAGAATGAAATTTTGCCATTTTCAGTGCTGTGAATGGAAGTAGAGGGTATTATGATAAGTGAAATAAGTCAGTCAGAGAAAGACAAATACTGTATGATTTCACTCATACGTGGAATTTAAGAAACAAAACGGATAAACATAGGAGAAGGGAAGGAAAGATAAAGTAAGATAAAAACAGAGGAGGCAAAGCATGAGACTTAATTATCAGAAACAAATCTGAAGGTTGCTGGAGGGGTGTGGTTGGGATAATTGGGTGATGAGCATTAAAGAGGGCAGAGGGCACTTAATATAGTGAGCACTGTGTATTACATGTGACTGATGAATCACTAAATTCTACACCTGGAACTAATAATGCAGTATATGCGGCTAAATTGAATTTTAATAAAAAATGAAAAGAAAAAGAAAAACACACAGCTCACATCATACTCAATGGTGAAAGGCTGAGAGCTTTCCCCCTGAGGTCAGGAACAAGACAAGAATGTCCACTCTTACCAATTTTCTTCAAAATAATGCTAGAAGTTCCAGCCATAGCAATCAGACAAGAGAAAGGAATAAAAGATCCAAATTGGTAAGGAAGGAATAAAACTTTCACTATTTGCAGATGACATGATAGTTTATATAGAAAACCCTAAAGATGCCATCACAAAACTACCACAACTGTTAAATGAATACAGTAATGTCACAGGATACAAAATAATGTACAGAACTCTAATTGCATTTCTATACACTAATAATGAAGCAGCAAAAAGAAAAATTAGGAAAACAATCCCATTTATAATAGCACCATAAGTAATAAAATACTTAGGAATAAATTTATCAAAGAGGGGAAAGTCCTATACTCTTAAAACTGTAAAGCATTGATGAAAGAAATTGAAGATGACACAAAGAAATGGATAGACATTCCAGGCTCATGGATTAGAAGAGTGATTTGAAGGGACACATCCAGGGGCACCCTAGTGTTTATAGCAGCAGTGTTCACAATAGCCAAAATATGGAAAGAGCCCAAATGTCTAATGATAGATGAATGGATAAAGATGTGGTGTGTATATATATATATATATATATATATATATATATATATATATATACACAATGGAAATTACTCAGCCACCAAAAAGAATGAAATCTTGACATTTGTTATTGTTAAAATGTCTAAACTACCCAAAGCAATCTACATATTCAATGCCATCCCTACCAAAATGCCAGCAGCATTATTCACAGAACTAGAATAAACTATCCTAAACTTTATATGGAATCACAAAAGACCCCAAATAGCCAGAGCCATCTTGAAAAAGAAAAAACTGGAGGCATCATAATTCCAGACTTCAAATTACACTACAGAGCTGTAGTAATCAAAACAGCATGGTACTGGCATAAAAACACACACACAGATCAATGGAACAGAACAGAAATCCCAGAAATAATACACAATATAGTCAGTTAATCTTTGACAAAGGAGGAAAGAATATGCAAAGGGAAAAAGACAGTCTCTTTAATGAATGGTGTTGGGAACACTGGGAAGATACATGCAAAAGAATGAAACAGGATCACTTTCTTATGGCACACACACAAACAAACTCAAAATGGAATAAGGACCTACATGTGAAGCCCAAAACCATAAAAACCCCAGAGGAGAGCATAGGCAGTAATTTCTCTGAGATTGTACATAACAACATGTTTTTAGCTATGTTTCCTCATGCAAGGGAAATAAAAGCAAAAATAAACTCTTGGGAAAAGAAAGAAAGCTTCTGTACAGTGACTGAAATCAACCAAGAAAACTAAATGACATCCTGCTGATTGGTAGAAGATATTTACAAATGACATATTGAAAATGAGTTAGTATCCAAAATATATAAAGAACTTACACAACTCAATACCCAAGAAACAAAAAAAATCCAGTTAAAACATAGGTATAAGGCAGGAACAGACATATCTCCAAAAAAAGACATATAGAGGGCTAACAGACACAAGAAAAGATGCTCAACATCACTCATCATCAGGGAAATGCAAATCAAAACCACAATGAGGTATCACCTTATACCTGTCAGAATGCCTAAAGTCAAAAACACAAGAAGCAACAGGTGTTGGTGAGGATGTAGAGAAAAAGGAACTATCATGCACTGTTGGTGGGAATGAAAACTGATGCATCCACTGTAGAAGACAGTGTGGAGGTTTCTTAAAAAATTGAAAGTACAACTACCCTATGATCCAATAATCTTACTAGTAGGTATCTACCCCCAAAATATAAAGACGCTAACTTGAAGGGATACATGTACCCCTGTGTTTATTGCAGCATTTACAGTAGACAAATGATGAAAGTAGCCCAAGTGTCCATTGATAGATGAATGGATAATGAAGATGTAATATATATATATGTAATGGAATATTATTAAGCCATTAAAAGGAATGAAATCCTGCCATGGCAACAACATGGATGATCTTAGAGTGGTCCTGAGTGAAATAAGCCAGTTAGAGAAAGACAAATACCATATGATTTCACTTATATGTCGAATTTAAACAAAACAAACTCATGAAGAAAAAAAAGGGAGACAAATCAATAAACAGACTCTGGAGTACAAAGCAAGCAGATGGTTATCAGAGGTTAGGTGAGCGGGAGGATGTGTGAAATAGGCAAAGGGGTTTAAGAGTGTATTTATCTTGATGAACACTAAATAATATAGGGAATTGTTGAATCATTGTATTAAACACTTTAAAAGAATATATGACTACATTAACTGCTCTGGAATAAAAAAAATAAGAACAATAATAGTGCTTTTAGATATATCATGAAAACAGGACATTAACAATAAGTAGGCTTCATTAGGCGAGCTACAGTTCTTATAATATTCATGAATAACTGAGCTGAAAGTGAAATTCTTTTTTATGAAAGTTAGAGCTCTGATGTGGATATATTAAGTGCCTCCTCTGGTCACCTGCTGCACATTAAACTGAAAAGAAATTGTCTGGGTCCCTCGAGTCTAAATCTTTTGCAGAGGAATCTAAGCCCTCTTTTTCCTTAATATTCTGGATTATAGAGATAGAACACTGTTCTCTTGGTCCATCACATATGTCCAATTTCCATTTTATCCACCCGTGAAATAATTCATTTTGTGAATTTACTGGGGCCAGTAGGAATAGCAAGATTGCCCCTCATTTGCCATAGGGAAGCTGCCAGTCTACATGCTCACTTCCATTATGATATATATTCAAGGAAAATACAAAGTGACCTTAATATTGATTAAAAACAATTATGAACAGGAAAGTAAGTTCTATGCAAATACTGAAAATCTTTCTTAAAGGCATGTATATAAGTTGTATACTTTTCCATGTTCGGATTACTTGAACCATGATTGGTCTTCAGTGGAGGTAGAAAGCATTTGAGGACACAGAAACACGTGCATTTTAAAACTGGGTGTTTTATACATTTTCATCAATGACCTAAAGCAGGTCAGTAATGATAAGTCAGAAGTACACATTTTAATAATTGTTAATAAAGTCTCTTACACCTAGAGACACTTTGCGTATGGGATTATTGACCCCATTTACTTCCAGTATGTTACTTCAATCCAATTAATTATGCTACAAAAATGATTCAAAGTGAAGAGCTATTAAGAAATCTCTTCATAAGCTGAATTAGTGAGACAGTGTGATAAGACAAGATGTATTTTTTTATTAAATGAAAGATAATCTAGACAAGACACCCCATGATTTCATAGAATCAGAGTTCTAGTTGATATTTAATTTCCTGACTTTCCAAAAGCTCACTTGGCCTTGTAACCTTGTCACTCCTCTCATTAAATACCTCCAGTGGTTCCTCATTGCCTGGAATAGGTTCAATATCCCATCGGTAATCTGACCCCTTTCTGCATGTACCTATCATCATTATACCCTGCTTGCACTAGGCATCCTGACCTCAAAGAAAATACAGTATTTGCTAAGCTTAACATTCATCTTTTGCTTTCAGTCATGTTTCCCCTTGCACCTTAGAACCCTTTTTGCTCTGTTTTCTCAACTGAAATCCTACTTTAAGATTCAACTTAGGGGATCCCTGGTGGCTCAGCAGTTTAGCGCCGCCTTCGGCCCAGGGGGTGACCCCAGGGTCCCAAGATAGAGTCCCACACATTGGGCTCCCTGCAGGGAGCCTGCTTCTCCCTCTGCCTATGTCTCTGCCTCTCTGTGTCTCTCATGAATAAATAAAATACATATTTTTTAAAAGACCCAACTTAAGTCATCACAGAAAATAAGATTCACTTACCTACTTGGAATGAATTCTTTCCTTTCATTCACTCTTAGCATACTGGTTTTCTATTCTAGCTATACATTAGAATCACTGGAGAGTTTAAGAAAATACTGATGTCTGAGTTTCATTTCCATACCTCTATATAATGCATCAAATTCTTACTTTGAATATTCACAATGACTAGCAATAACCTCTTGCTCTTTACCCAGCTCTTTCTTTTTTTTTGTGTATTTTTTTATTGGAGTTCAATTTGCTAACATATATAATAACACCCAGTGCTCATCCCATCAAGTGCCCCCTCAGTGCCCATCACCTCAGTCACCCTATCCCCCGCCCACCTCCCTTTCCACAGTACCCCTTGTTCATTTCCCAGAGTTAGGTGTTTCTCATGTTGTCACCCTCTGATATTTTCCACTCATTTTATCTCCTTTCCCCTTTAATCCCTTTCAGTATTTTTTCTATTCCCCAAATGAGTGAGACCATATAATGTTTGGCCTTCACCGATTGACTTACTTCACTCAGCATAATACCCTCCAGTTCCATCCACTTCCAAACAAATGGTGGGTATTTGTTGTTTCTAATGGCTGAGTAATATTCCATAGTATATATAGACCACATCTTCTTTATCCATTCATCTTTCGATGGACACCGAGGCTCCTTCCACAGTTTGGCTATTGCGGACATTGCTGTTATAAACATTGTGTGCAGGTCCCGGTGTTTCAAAGCATCTGTATCTTTGGGGTAAATCCCTAACAGTTCAATTGCTGGGTCGTAGGGCAGGTCTATTTTTAACTCTTTGAGAAACCTCCACACAGTATTCCAGAGTAGCTGCAGCAGTTCACATTCCCACCAACAGTGTAAGAGGGTTTCCCTTTCTCCATATCCTCTCCAACATTTATTGTTTCCTGTCTTGTGAATTTTCACCATTCTCACTGGTGTGAGGTGGTATCTCATTGTGGTTTTGATTTGTATTTCCCTGATGGCCAGTGATGTGGAGCATTTTCTCATGTGCTTGTCGGCCGTGTCTGTCTTCTTTGGTGAAATGTCTGTTCATATCTTTTGCCCATTTCATGTTTAGATTGTTTGTTTCTTTGCTATTGAGTTTAATAAGTTCTTTATAGAGCTTGGATACTAGCCCTTTATCTGATACGTCATTTGCAAATATCCTCTCCCTTTCTGTAGATGGTCTTTTAGTTTTGTTGACTGTTTCTTTTGCTGTGCAGAAGCTTTTTATCTTTATTAAGTCCCAATAATTCATTTTTGCTTTTGTTTCTCTTGCCTTTATGGATGTATCTTGCAAGAAGTTGCTGTGGCCAAGTTCAAAAAGGGTGTTGCCTGTGTTCTCCTCTAGGGTTTTGATGGATTCTTGTCTCACATTTAGATCTCCCATCCACTTTGAGTTTATCTTTGTGTATGGTCTAAGAGAATGGTCTAGGTTCATTCTTCTGCACGTGGCTGTCCAATTTTCCCAGCACCATTTATTGAAGAGACTGTCCTTTTTCCGGTGGATAGTCTTTCCTGCTTTGTAGAATATTAGTTGGTCATAGAGTTGAGGGCCCATTTCTGGATTCTCTGTTCTGTTCCATGGATCAATGTGTCTGTTTTTGTGCCAGTACCACACTATCTTGATGACTGCAGCTTTGTAGTACAACCTGAAATCTGGCATTGTGATGCCCCCGGATCTGGTTTTCTTTTTCAATATTCCTCTGGCTATTCAGAGTCTTTTCTGATTCAACACAAATCTTAAGATTATTTGCTTCAACTCTCTGAAGAAAGTCCGCGGTATTTTGATAAGGATTGCATTAAATGTGTAAATTGCCCTGGGTAGCATAGACATTTTCACAATATTAACTCTTCCAATCCATGAGCACGGAATATTTTTCCATCTCTTTGTGTCTTCCTCAATTTTTCTCAGAAGTGTTCTGTAGTTTTTAGGGTATAGATCCTTTACCTCTTTGGTTAGGTTTATTCCTAGGTATCTTATGCTTTTGGGTGCAATTGTAAATGGGATTGACTCCTTAGTTTCTCTTTCTTCAGTCTCATTATTAGTGTATAAAAATGCCACTGATTTCTGGGCATTGATTTTGTATCCTGCCACACTGCCGAATTACTGCATGAGTTATAGCAAGCTTGGGGTGAAGTCTTTTGGGTTTTCTACGTACAGTATCATGTCATCTGCAAAGAGGGAGAGTTTGGCTTCTCCTTTGCCAATTTGAATGCCTTTTATTTCTTGTTGTTGTCTGATTGCTGAGGCTAGGACTTCTAATACTATGTTGAATAGCAGTGGTGAGAGTGGACATCCCTGTCTTGTTCCTGATCTTAGGGGAAAGGCCCCCAGTGTTTCCCGATTGAGAATTATATTTGTTGTGGGCTTTTCGTAGATGGATTTTAAGATGCTGAGGAATGTTCCCTCTATCCCGACACTCTGGAGGGTTTTGATCAGGAATGGATGCTGTATTTCATCAAATGCTTTCTCTGCACCTATTAAGAGGATCATATAGTTCTTATTTTTTCTCTTGTTGATATGATCTATCACTTTGATTGCCTTATGAGTGTTGAACCAGCCTTGCATCCTTGGGATAAATCCCACTTGGTCATGGTGAATAATCTTAATATACTGCTGCATCCTATTGGCTAGTATCTTGTTGAGAATTTTTGCATCTGTGTTCATCAGGGATATTGGTCTATAATTCTCCTTTTTGGTGGGGTCTTCGTCTGGTTTTGGAATTAAGGTGATGCTGGCTTCATAGAATGACTTTGGAAGTATTCCATCCCTTTCTATCTTTTGGAACAGCTTTAGTAGAATAGGTATTGTTTCTTCTTTAAACATTTGATTGAATTCCCCTGGGAAGCCATCTGGCCCTGGACTTTTGTGTCTTGGGAAGTATTGGATGACTGCTTCAATATCCTCCCTGGTTATCGGCCTGTTAAGGTTTTCTGTTTCTTCCTGTTCCAGTTTTGGTAGTTTGTTGTTTTCTAGAAATGCGTCCATTTCTTCTAGATTGCTTAATTTATTGGCGTATAACTGCTCGTAATACGTTTTTAAAATCATTTGTATTTCCTTGGTATTGGTGGTGATCTCTCCTTTTCATTCATGATTTTATTAATTTGAGTCTTTTTTCTTTTTAATAAGGCTGGCTAATGCTTTATCTATCTTATTGATTCTTTCAAAGAACCAACTTCTGATTTTGTTGATCTGTTCTACAGTTCTTCTGGTCTCTATTTCTTTGAGTTCTACTCAAATCTTTATTAACGCTCTTCTTCTCCTGGGTATAGGTTTTATTTGCTGTTCTTTCTCCTGTTCCTTTAGGTGCAAGGTTAGCTTGTGTATTTGAGGTTTTTTTTCCAATTTTTTGAGGGATGCTAGTATTGCAATGTATTTCTCTCTTAGGACTGCTTTTGCTGTATCCCAAAGATTTTGAATGGTTGTATCTTCTTTCTCATTAGTTTCCATGAATCTTTTTAATTCTTCTCTAATTTCCTGGTTGACCCTTTCATCTTTTAGCAGGATGGTCTTTAACCTCCATGTGTTTGAATTTCTTCCAAATATCTTCTTGTGATTGAGTTCAAGTTTCAAAGCATTATGGTCTGAAAATATGCAGGGGACAATCCCAATCTTTTGGTATCGGTTAAGACCTGATTTGTGATCCAGTATGTGGTCTATTCTGGAGAGAGTTCCATGTGCACTTGAGAAGAATGTGTATTCAGTTGTGTTTGGATGTAAAGTTCTGTAAATATCTGTGAAATCCATCTGGTCCAGTGTATCATTTAAAGCTCTTGTTTCTTTGGAGATGTTGTGCTTAGAAGATCTGTCATTTGCAGAAAGTGCCATGTTGAAGTCTCCCAGTATAAGTGTATTATTATCTAAGTATGTCTTTACTTTGGTTATTGATTGATTGATATACTTGGCAGCTCCCACTTTAGGGGCATAAATATTCATGATTGTTAGGTCCTCTTGTTGGATAGATCCTTTAAGTATGATAGAGTGTCCCTCTTCATCTCTTACTACAGTCTTTGGGATAAACTTTACTTTATCTGATATGAGAATGGCTACCCTGCTTTCTTTTGAGGACATTTGAATGGGAAATGGTTCTCCAGCCTTTCATTTTCAGGCTGTAGGTGTCCTTAGGTCTCAAATGAGTCTCTTGTAGACAGCAAATAGATGGGTCCTGCTTTTTTATCCAGTCTGAAACCCTGTGCCTTTTGATGGGGTCATTAAGCCCTTTGACATTCAGAGTTACTAGATTGTTTTTTGGACTTCTCTTTCTTTTACAGAATTCCCCTTAATATTTCTTGCAGAGCTGGTTTGGAGGTCACATATTTCAGTTTCTGCCTATCTTGGAAACTGTTGATTGCTCCTTCTATTCAGAATGAGAGCCTTGCTAGATAAAGTATTCTTGGCTGCAGGTTCTTCTCATTTAGGACCTTGAATATATCCTGCCAGCCCTTTCTGGCCTGCCAGGTTTCTGTAGAGAGGTCTGCTCTTAATGTAATATTTCTCCCATATAAGTTAGGGATCTCTTGTCTCTTGCTGCTTTAAGGATCTTCTCTTTATCTTTGGAATTTGCAAGTTTCACTATTAAATGTCGAGTTGTTGAATGGTTTTTATTGGTTTTGTTGGGGGGGGGGATCTCTCTATCTCCTGGGTCTAAATGCCTGTTTCCTTCCCCAAGTTATGGAAGTTCTCAGCTATGATTTGTTCAAATATGCTTTCTGGCCCTCTGTCCTCCTCAGCGCCCTCTGGAACCCCAATTAAAAGTAGTTTTTTCCTTCTGAGGCTGTCATTTATTTCCCTTAACCTTTCCTCATGGTCTTTTAATTGTTTTTCTCTTTTTTCCTCAGCTTCCTTCCTTGCCATCAACTTGTCTTCTATGTCACTCACTCTTTCTTCTACCTCATTAACCCTCATGGTTAGGACCTCCAGTTTGGATTGCATCTCATGTAATTGATTTTTTTTCATTTAATTGATTTTTATTTTTGGCCCGATTAGTTCTAAATTCTCCAGTCATGAAGTCTCTTGAATCCTATGCTTTTTTCCTGAGCCACCAGTAGCTTTATAATTGTGCTTCTCAATTGGTTTTCTGACATCGAATTTTAACCCAAATTCTGTAACTTTGTGACAGAGAGTGCGTTTTTTGATTCTTTCTTTTGTGGTGAGTTCTTTCTAGTCATTTCGCTCAGTGCAGAGTGACTAAAAACAAGTTGTACTGGAAAAAGGAAGAAAAAAAAAAGAAAAAAAAACAGGGAGGGGTATCCTCTGGTTCTATATAGTGTAAATCCCTCAACTTCCCCTGGAGCTTTCCAGCGCTGCTCAGTCAAGAACTTGCTCTTCCCCTGTCCTTCCAGATGGTCTTCTGGGGGAGGAGCCTTCTGTGCTGATTCTCAGGTGTATGCACCTGGGGGTGCTGCCCCATCCCCTGCCAGGTGTATGGCACAGTGGGAGCTGTTTATCCTGTAAGGCCCTGTTCCCTGCAGACCCACTCCATCCCAGGCACAGGGGACACCAGGAGGGACAACAACACTGGCGGTGGCCAGGTTCCCAGCCCTGGAGTTAGCTCCTGCAGTAACCACTGCAGTCTCCCAGTCCGCACTGGCCTGGGTGCTCCTGGGTCAGGGGGTGCTGACCTGCACAGCTGGGGGTGCCCGTGGGCAGGAGAGTCCTAGCTTTCCTGGACCCTCTCCGCCTCCTCCTGTCCCGGGGGGAGCGCAGAATCCTGGGCTTCTTCCCCCGGCACCCTGGGATCCAGGGCCTGTGCCCCTGGAATCGTGCTCCTGGGGCTGTGACTCCCAAAGGCAGCACGTGCAGCCCCTTCCACCTGGAGCCCCCGCCTGACCCCCGGCTTCTCCCCGAAGCCCCGCTGGGTGCTCCAGCCCTTTACCGAGCTTGGCCTGCGGGGTGTGGTGCGCTCTCCCCTGGGGGCCCCTCCTCTGTTAGTGACCCCGGGAGACTGGAGGCCTCACGGCCCCTCCTGTGGTCCTGCCCGAGGTCCCTGCTGAGCACTTCTCCTTCTGAGAAGAATCTGGGGAGGATTTTGAAAGTTCCTGCTTCTCTGGGAGTGGGCTTTACTGTCCCGGGAGGCTTTGGCTTCCAGGCCTTAGCCCGGCTCCTCATGGGGCCCCCTCCCCCACTGAATTCTTTTTTTTAATTTTTTTTCCATCTTCCTACCTTGATAGAAGCACAAACTCTTCTCACTGTAGAATTCTAGCTGTTCTCTCTGTAAATCTCAGATCGAATGTGTAGTTTTTCAGGATGATTTGAAAGTTATCTAGGTAAGTTGGTGGGGACAGGTGACTTGGGGACCCTACTCCTCCACCATCTTGCCCTGCCACCCTCACCCAGCTCTTTCCAAACATATATGGCTAATATCTCCATTCAAGGGCACCATGAGGGCATCTGTTGATATATCAAAGTGAGCTTAGATGTGAGCGCATGGGAGTAGCTCACTCCCTTGGATATGGTGGTAGTAAGAGACATCTTCAATGCAGTTGCCCTTATCTATCATTGCTGTGCCAGCCAGGTGGCTTGTGTCATGGTTCTAGTCAATGGGATTGGTGGAAAAGATGAGAATTTATGATAAATATACATAATGTGCGTGGAAAATTGAGCTGGAGCAGTCCTGCTGTAAAGCCTATGCACATTAGTGTGAAAGGTCTTACTACAGTGGGTTTGTAGTTCATTGTCTGTAATTTACTGAGTCTATAATTATTTTGAGTTTGATAACACTTTTACATTGCAACACACCCTTTCATGTTTTCTTGTTTGAGTATAGTGAACCCACCATTCTATCACATACCCTTCATTGATTCATTATCCATGGATCCTGATGACTAATTCATGACATATACTTTATCCTTAAACTTTCATTACTCGCTCCCCACTCCTCATTCTTGGCTGATAACCTTGGTTTTGACTTCCCTGAAAAAGTATCAAGATATCCTCATTCTCTCACCAAGCAATTTATCAATCCACTGAATATCTGTTATAGACTCTGTTTCCCTTCCTGTGGTACAGTCTTAGCTAAGGCCACACTTACCACTCATGTAGTTGCTTCTGCCATTGTTCTTCTTTCACCTTCATTATGATCCTCTCAACTGGGTTATCTGCCATTCAAAAAAAATTCTTTTTTGATCGTTCATTTTCTTTATTAACCTTTTGTGGCAGCCTTGAGAATGTGTCTGCAGGTGTCCTACTAAAGGGTATGTCCTTGACTGAGGGCCCCAGCTGCTGAGCTTTGGAACCTATCTTTGCACTGAGGCGATGCTTTTTGAAGACTACTCCCCACCAGTGACCAAGTTTGGCAGGTATACTAATAGAGATCCCTTCTTGGTAGACAGGACTCCCTTGTTAGCCCATTCTGACTTAAGAACTGATGGCTTTTTTGAACTTTCTGTGGACCGCATGTCAGTCTAAGATGCTTCCACTTGATACCTTTTTTTCCTTCATCGGACATCAGACTTGTATGACTGCTTTTTCTGTCTCCTTTAGCTCCTTCTCTATCTCTTTTCATGCTGGCATCACCCTTAGAAAAATATTTACATGGTTAAGTCAGGCTTGGAGTGTGTTTTGTGAAGGACCTAGACAAACACACCTCCCTAATTTCTCTGCTTTCTTACATAGCAAAGTTCCTCTTAGGAGTTATCTGCTTATGTTCTACAGCTGGTTCTCTCTTGAACCCTCTCCAGTCAAGCTTTTATCTTTATCACTCCAACAAAACTGCTCTTATCTGGTTACCCATGACCTTCATGTTGCTAAACCCTGTAGTCAGTTTTGACTCATCATTTTTTTTATATATACCAGCAACTTCTGTTACTCCTTTTTGAAGCACTTTTTCCAATTGTTTATTAGAATACTATTTTTCCTTCCCCTTCCTTCTACCAAATTTACTTTTATTTCATTCCAAAGTTCCTTTGCTGATTTAACATTTCTGCCCATAAGTGCTTCGCAGAAGTTTTTCCTGATGCCTGGAATTCTCCTCCCAGATTTTCCCATGGCTTATTTCTTCACTTCATTTACTTCTTTGTCTCGTCTAGATTACCAATTTAGCAAGGCTTTTCCTGACTATTGTATTAAAAATTGGAGCCATTTTAATTTTTTCTCTTTACTCTTTTTTTTCTTTTAAGCATGCTTATATCCAACATTATATTATATATCTGTTTTTACAACTGTCTGTCTGCCACTAGCGTGTTGGCTCTGTGGGAATGGTGACTTTGTCTTTTTCATTATTGTTTCCGCAGTAACCAGAATAATGCCTGGTACACAGTAAGCATTCAGTATTTACTGAGTGAATTAATTCTGGAATATGAAGCATACGTGCCAGGGGGATAGAGAAAGGAGAGAAGGGAAATAGAATATATCATTTATTAGGGTATGTCTCCAGATAGCTGTCTTTTTTGTCTTTTGTATTATAAAGAGACTACTCACCACAAACAGAAGAAAGTTCTACTTTTTCTTTTTCTTTTTTTTTAAGTTCTCGTTTTTCAAATAACAACCATACAGTGGTTACAACATGTTTAAAGGCTCAATTTCTCCCAATTCTTCATTAAACAGCCTTGTGTATCACTAGTCTCCTGGTTGCAAAAGTAGGTCAGGGAATTTACCTTGAATAATATGTAGTAGGGGCTGGGTATGGAGTGTACTTGGCAATTCTTGCTCTTGGGTCTTGGTGGGTTGCCACTGGTCTGGCTTTTTGTGTTGTGTTAGTGACATAAACCAGAGCTCCTTAGGTAGGTGCCCTAGGTCCTATAGGGAGAGACACAGGCAGCAGGCACAGCCCAAGCTTTCTTAGGCAGCCCCTCTGTATGTGGCTGGAGTGTGAGGAGCACAGCTTTCTGCTGGGTAATGAGAAGAAAACATTCTAATAAGGACTACATTTGGAACATCTGTTTCATTTGGGTAATTTTAGATGGCTAAAACCCACATTTCAGAATGACGAAGGCTCCTATCATCTTACAAATGATTGCTGCAATGTCTCTAAGCACCCGCCACAGTAATTAATAGACTGCAAGGGCTAAGAAGAAATAGGGCCCTATTAAGCTCAGGAAACAGCATCCCTTTAGGGCAAACTGACAGAAGAAAACAGTATAATGGTTTTTCTCTCTTAGAAAAGCCTAACAAAAAGTCTTCTCTTCCCCTTTTTTAGAGCTATAGTAGTGAGTGAAAAATTTTAATATTTCTATTAACCTTTTCTTATCCAGATATCTATGCTTAATTAATCCCACCACTTCTCAAAGGGAAAACAACCTCATTCAAGGTAATTTACATGGATAAAAATTGAATTTTAAAGATACCAACTAAACCCATTGTTACAAGACCTTTCTCCAAAGATAGCACTTAATAGAAATGATAGCACTTTTATTTCTGGGTGGAAACCTCAGGGAGATTAGAAGCTATTAATTGTATTGCACAGATGATGAAATTGGAGGCCCATAAAGAATCCTTTCTTTACTTTTCTACTTTCTCACAGCACTTCCCATTGTACTTCCAGCAAGTGCTTAATAGACATATCTTGAGAAAAAGGGATGACTATAAATATAGACAAGAGTGGCAAAATAGAAAATGTAACCAATCAGGTATAACATTTGGATCTTTCATCCAACAAATTTTATTCTACTTTAAATATCAAGATAAAAACCATCCAACAGGATGGCAAATGATGGAGTACTTACTTTAAAATCTGTGTTAAGTATAATCTAAAAGGGCTAACTTTGTCGGATTCCTATTTGTATAGTTTTATGCAGTAAACACAACACTTTGGTGTACATGATCTCATTTAATACTCAAAATAATCTCTTCTGAATTGGATCCCAAAAGCCTTCTCAGATCCCAAAAAGGTTTCAGAGTATTTCATTGCCACCTGGAGAATGATATTATTCCAGATGAAATGTTCTTTGGTTAGCTGTGTGGTCATCATGGCTTTTCTTTTAGGTATCAGTCCAGAGTGTTATATTTGCTAAAATTGACATGTGGGTATATTGGGCTTAGTATACCAGACTGTGTTATGCTAATCAGGATAGTTAAGTTATGCTATGGTAACAAACAACCCTCATATCTTGGTGGCTTAACAAGAAGAAAGGTTTGTTTCTTGTTTACAAAGATGCCTACAAATTCGGGTCACTTTCTGGGGTGACTCAGTGGTCTATGCATGGAAACATGTATCTCTATAGTCACTGGAGCAGGGATGGGCTGTACTGGAAGTTTATACTGGCAATTAAGTGTTTTGCCCTAGAAGTGACACATACCACTTCTGCGTACCAGGGCATGTAAGTATGATCTTCCTATGTGCCAAGAAAGAGGAAAACCAGATGTGGGTGACTCTTAAGGATTTCTACCTCATATTATTTTTATTTTATCAATCAAGGATGTGTTAAGTTTGCCACTTTAACCTGGAGTACACTTAGCCAAACCTGACAAACCCTGTGGCCTTCTTCTACTAAATGTGTTACAAGTATTACTCTAAAATAAAAGAGATGGAGTCCCTGGGTGGCTCAGTTGGTGGAGTGTCTGACTCTTGACTTCACCTCAGGTCATGATCTCAGGGTCTCAGAATTTGGCCCTGCATTGGGGTCTGGACTCTGTGTAGAGTCTGCTTGTCCTTTTCCCTGCCCACCTACCTGCCTGCTATCCCACCACTTGCTGTCTCTCTCTCTCTCTCTTTTCATAAACAAACAAACAAAGAAATAAATAATTTAAAAAAATGACAGATATCTTCTTTTTTAGAACAATTATGTTTGGTCCCCAATTTTCCCTGGTATCAGGCTGTGGTATCTCATCATGCCAGAACTATCCAATAAGTTCTGTGAATTCAGCAGGGGAAGGAAATTGGCCTGGTAATTTTGATAGTGTGTAAAGTAAATAGGTGGTAGATTGTCTGCAATATTCATTTTACAGTGCATCAGTGTAAACTCTGAGAAACGCTTTTTGGTCCTTGCCTTTTCTTCTGCAATTTTGGAGAGCCTAGAAAACAGTAGAAGCAAGAAAGACTGAGGGTCTTAGATTGGGCTCTCACACAGGTTATGACCTGTACCTGGTTTCAGATTGCAACTTCTTACAAATATGATTTTCACCCCCTTCCCATGTTGATCTTAAACCATCTGGTAAACTTGACTTAACAAATTGTTGGTCACTGAGCAAGAATGTGTTAGTCCTACCTAAAAGTGAATTCCCTCTTGATTACTTTTGTCCAAACACAGTGATGGGGTTTTAAATCCAATGCTTATCTTCATAAGATATATATAAAAACATATATATTTATAAATATGTATATATTTATATTTACATATATTTATAAATATGTATATATGTGTGTGTGTATATATATATATATATATATATATATATATATATATAAACACCTGAGTAATTTGTAAAATTCAAATTCCAGGTTTCCACCCTCAAAAATTTTGAGTCACTGTTTAGAGCCTAAGAAATCATATTGTAAAGAAGAATCTCAGTTGATTTTTGATGCTTCCTAACGTACAGGCCACATTTTGAGAAACACTAAGTAAAAGAACATGGATTGACTGGGAAATGGTCAGAATCTTGTTGCGAATTCTGAGCGGCCCTTAGAAATGTCTGTATTGTCATGTAATTTGTTCAATATCCCATACAAAGGGCTTGGAAAACAGTCTGCATAATAAGAACACAATAGGCTTTCCAAGATTTGACTGCTAGAGACTGCTGTAAATTTTCTAAATAATCTGCACAACAGTTTTAGGCATTTCTTCTAGTTAATATTGAGGGCTTTCCACCCATTTCATTTACTGGTGCCCTTTAGGATTGTAGAAGAGAACCAGTTGGCCCTCAATGAGGACAATGGAAAGCAAGTTGAACGAATCCCAAAATGGCATATTTTACTTGAAAAACATGCATTATGCTTTTTTTCCAAGTAAACTGCACAGAAAAATGTAAATGAAGCATAAAGCTCTTATGAATTAGGCCCTAAGCGTTTTTCTTTTTAGCATATAAACTGCCACTAAGGATGTGATAGGAATGCATTTTCTACTATTTTTCAAACTGTAATTATGTTTCCCTAGTAAAACTCAAATACTTGATATGGTCCTGTTGCAACTGTACCAGACAGGTAATAATTGGAAAATTTAATGCAGAGTTTTATCTCTTAAATGCTAAAAGGTAAGGCTACTCACAGCATACAGAAGAGTTGGCATTAAATATAAAAAGTGTGAACCTGGTGTTTCTCTATGATGTTAATTTTGCATCTGGAAATGTGTTCCAAAGCTGTGCTCCTTTTTAAACATATAAGAATAAAAGACAATTCCTCTCCCAACCTTCACCTAAAAGAGCCTATAATCTCCATCTACCATTCAATAGTTCCATTTTTTTTTCACATTTACTGTATTTCAGGTTGGAATGTGATGCATTTAAGTCTCAGAGCAGTAAATTAACTTATTTAAGTAGTAGTGGAATAAAAGGAAGCAAAAAGGAGAAAAATTCTCTGGAGAGCACTATTCAATTGTATATCTAAGGACCATCAGAAAAGGGCACACTGCATAAAACTCATATAGAGAATTAAAAAGATCTGAGCAATGCTCTTCCCATCCATCACCACAGTAGACTTTGTTAGCCAACATTTTTTTATTACTGTCTTTTTTTTTATTCAGCAATTCTAAGACCTACACTACATTTAAGTTGTGTGAGCCTACACAGATAATGAAAGACTCCTTATGCCTTCTATGTGAATTGATAATACTTTTTTGCAGACAATGCAGTTAGATGGTTTCCACATGGGCACATCATATGCAATTTATGTGAGAAAGGTATAGAGTCACAACTTTAGGACAAAGCCCATCATTGTCTGGAATATGATCTTACATTATCTGGAATATGAGAATATGATGCTTGTAAGATCTAAGGATCTTACAAGAGCAAAATCTCTGAAATTATTTCTGTTAAGATCTCTTATGAAATCTTTATCCTGACTTTGCATTTTCAGTTGGGAAAACTTTGATGTTGTGTAGCACATATGAAGCCAAATTCTGTGGCCCTTTGACAGCTGCTTATCTGTACTTGAAATTTTTATGGGTTTCATCTAGACCTAATGCATCTTGCTTTTGTGTCTATCAAAATAAATATTAATTTATTTCCACCTTCTACTTTTCATTTCTCATTACTGTACACATTCAATTACAAAGGGACTTATTACAGCACAACTTTGTAGCCCTGAGTTAAATTTATGATTTATGAAAGCACTTATCAGCTTTGGATACATAAAAGATAGTATAAATAAAAACAATATAATTTTTAAAAAGATTGTATTTATTTGAGAGAGAGAGTATGTGTGTGTGCAAGAGAGCACAAGCGGTGGAGAGGGAGAAGCAGGCTATCCATCAATCAGGGAGCAGGAAGTGGGTCTCACTCCTAGGACTCTGAGATCATGAGTTGAATTGAGGGCAGCCACTTAACCAACTGAGCCACCCAGGTGTCCCTAAAAGCAATATAATTTTAATCCTTAAACTAGAGGTTGCATTTAGCATATCAGTAAATCAGATCAGAAATCATCTTACACAGTGGAAATGTAGCTTTTGACAGCTAGGGAAAGCAACAGAGCATAGGGATCAATAGCTCAGATTTTAGAATCAGATTTCAAGTTTCTGCTTTAGTATTTACCAGCATTCTTGACCTCTGGCTTGTGCTCTTTGAACTCCTGTTTTCCTCATGTGTAGACTGGTAAGACAGTAGTTATATTTAGGATGGTCTAACTGCTGCATCAGACTTCTGAACATATAATTTCTGAACAATAGAAATTTGATTTTCATTTGCTAATGATACCTGGTAGTGACAAAGGTGCCTCTCCTTCAGTTAGTCATTCAGAAACCCAGGCTGGTAGAAGTTCCACTGTCTTCGTTATAACCATATAGCTTCCAACTGCTGTAGAGCAGTTTTCTCACATTTTTTTTTTCATTTTCTCCCCCCAAGGAGAAAAATGAAATTAATTAAACCTAATTAATTACAATTAATTTAATTTAACTTAAATTCTCCCTAACAAGATAGTTTGAATACTAAGAAATAAGATTTTATCAGGCAGGGTTGAGCTTTGAAGGGCCCCTACTCCCCTAAGCAACTATTTCCACTTCTTAGGAGCAATATTGCTCTCATTGAGAATGCATGAGTTAGAAGTTACCTCCATTCCAACATGGTAGAGGGTGAAAGGAGAATGCAGGAGTAAACCTGGGAGATATTTATGGGCCAGGCCTGGAAGTAAAACAAATCATTTCTGTTTATATCTCATTGGCTACCATGCAGTCCTTGGTCACTCCTAACCACAAGGGAGACTGGGAAATGTAATATAGCTCTGTGTCCAGGAGATAGAGAAGACACATATTTGGTGAATAGCTGGTAATCTCTTCTATTTTACTTGCTTTGTATGTATGAATTGTTGCAAATGTTTAATTAACACTTAATAACTTAATAGGGGTAAAGTATTTAATGTCATGCCTAGTACACTGTAAGCATTTAAAGTTTTTGGAATCTGTTTATTAAAAATGGAAAAATTAAGAAATAAATGATCTCTCCATCATTTAATCTATCAGAGAATAAAAAAAAATTTAGGGTTGGAAGGTACATTAGAATTGACAAAGGGCAACCTCCCATTGATGGATTTTTCTTGAGCATTTTTTTTAAATTTTTTTAAAATTTTTATTTATTTATGATAGTCACAGAGAGAGAAAGAGAGAGAGGCAGAGACATAGGCAGAGGGAGAAGCAGGCTCCATGCACCGGGAGCCCGACGTGGGACTCGATCCCAGGTCTCCAGGATCGTGCCCTGGGCCAAAGGCAGGCACCAAACCGCTGCGCCACCCAGGGATCCCTTTCTTGAGCATTTGAAGTGAAAAGGAGGTAGCATTTTTTTTTTGTTACATCTTGAGTTATCTGAACATTTTTACTCCAGGCAAAAATCCATATATTCAGACCTCCAACAGTCCCAACCAACTCATTAGTATTTGTATTGCCCTCTGAAATTTTTACTCATTAATTTATTCAACAGATGTTTATTGAGTGCCTAATGTATATCTGATAGCATGCTAGACTCTGGAGATTCAAAATCAAATATATTTCCTTTGCTTTTAAAGACTTGAATCATTCTACCCTTAAAAAAGCAGGAACTTATATCCTAGCCTTTATTGTGTCTCCAGCCCTAGCATGGTAGAGGCACCAGAAATTTATTGTGTCTCCAGCCCTAGCATGGTAGAGGCACTTAGCAAGTGCTCAGTCAGTAGTTGTTGAATATGTGGGTGTGATGATGGAGACAGAAAAGGAAAACAGGCAGTGTGAGTATAATGGAATGAGTGATATTAAGGAGGCAATGACTGGGCTCTGAGGGAGCAAGCCAAGAAGGGCACCTAATCCAGCTGGGGAAGAAGTTAGGAGGAGAGATGACACCTGAGTTAAGTATTGAATGAAGGATATGTGAAGACATGGAAGAAGAGAATTTCTAGAAGAGGGATTAGCA
The DNA here is from genome assembly GCF_905146905.1 of Nyctereutes procyonoides. Taxonomy (NCBI): domain Eukaryota; kingdom Metazoa; phylum Chordata; class Mammalia; order Carnivora; family Canidae; genus Nyctereutes; species Nyctereutes procyonoides. The sequence continues at coordinate 5,600,196 of NW_026575021.1, read as the reverse complement.
CATTTGAGGCATAGTTAGAGCTGAGAGGACTTGTTATAGTATGGTAGAACAGATTGAATAGTGTCCATCAAAAACTCATGTCCACCAGGAACCTAGGAATGTACACTTATTTGGAAACAGGGTCTGGGGCACCTACGTGGCTCAGTTGGTTTTGGCTCAGGTCATGATCTCATGCGTTGTAAGACTGAGCCCCATGTAAGGCTCCTCACTCAGCAGGGCATCTGGAAGATTCTCTCTGCCCGCCCCCGCCCCCCCGCTCATGTGTCCACGCACTCTCTCTTTCTCTCTCTAATATATATATATATATATATATATGTATGTATATATATATATACATATATATATATTTTTTAAATGAAAATTTAAGTCTGACAGGTGTGACTTATGAGAAGGCCATGTGAAGATACACAAACAAAGAGGGAAGATGGCCATGTGAAGGTGGAGGCAGAGACTAGAGCCATGGTGTCATGAGCTGAGGGACTCTAAGGATTGGTAGAGGCAAATGAGGCAAGGAGGAATCTTTCCTGGAGCCTTTGGAGGAAGCATGGCCCTGTTGACACCTTGATTTTGGCCTCCAGAACTATGAGAGAATAAATTTCTGGTTTAAGCAACTCAGCTTGTGACAATTTGTTATGGCACTCTATAAGACTAATACAGGTGGTTTTATCAAAGTACAGTCAGTGGAGAGTTAGGAAGAGGGAGTTAGCAATCAGTAATGCAGTAATGCTGTCCTGTGAGACTCCTGAAGTCTTCGTTGATATAAAGACAATAGGAACTTTTGAAAACTGATGTACTAGATGACCTGGTACCGGTACCTTCCATGCCCACTGTACAGATGCATGGCTGGACACTGCTGTGTAGTTTTCCCATGTCCTTCTGCTCTGAGTTGAGCTGTATGTGTACCAGGAACCAGTTGTTCATTCCCAAATCCATCCTAAATTTTTGTCCATTGTACTTGAAATCGTGCAATATTATTATATTGTATATACATTATAGATAAATTATGAGTATGAAAGAAGAGTTGTTTCTTTGAAAAATAATGATATCTTTTTGAAAGACTGGAGTATAATTAAAATATAAAAATCAACAAGGCTTATGCAGTTAGATTGCTTTTCAAGCGTCAGTGGTTTTGCGCGCTAAAGAAACCCAAACCAATTATAAAGGAGGCATTTTGGGAGTGGTTTAAATAAAAATAACTTTGAGGGAATTCAAGCAGTAGCTGCTTTGTTATATATCAGAGATGGACACATGAATACACACTTGTATGTTTGAAATTAAGTAAAATATTTAAGGTATGTATCTTTTTAAATAGTTTTCTTCTTGAACCAACTCTTACACTTAATTTTCTTGACTGTATTGGACAAGAAAGTTTCTGTTGTACATTGGTAGAGTGGCTTGTGTAGGAATGTTAGTGGGTGTTGGATTCAGGATTAATGGGAGCTTTCTTTCAATTACAATGAGTGTGGAGCCCATTTCCTTCTCAATTGGCAAGTGGCTGTTTTAGGAACTGAGATTTGGGTTCCCAGTGCTCTGCATTCTGATGTGTACTGATGTTCCCTTTACAAACAGTATCATAAATGGTGTCTTATTTCTCAGGCTTGGGAATCTATTTAACCCAATGTCATAGATACCATTACTGGTGGAGCCAGAAATGGAAACAAATTCTTCCTTTATTCTATATCATGTTCTTTATTCATGCGTCCCCAACACAAAGGGAATGTTTTGTCAGTCACTTTTTAGCAGAAACAATATTTTATTTTTATTTCTCATTTCTTCTCTTTTTCTCCCTCCTTTTAGTTTGTGAGAATATATGTTTCGTGTTCTAATCCCTAGTTTATGTATCTTTTAGAATGCTACCCATTTGCAAGTTGGAATAGTCTTATTTGTATATATACTTTCAAGCATATTTGAATTTCAAATTATACTTTTTTGAATAAACATTAGTATTTAAGTTCCCTGAACGTAAATCAATTGATTATTGGGCATGCAGCCTAGAAATAGGAAATAGGTCAAATGTTACAGGAATTTAGCCTACATTTGAACTTTTGTCCTGAACCTATCAATGAATAATTACAAAATTATTATTCAGTGGGCAAACATTGTTTAAATGCCTAGTATTTTCCAGTTAAATGTCTAGTATTTTCCATTTCTAGTATTTCCATGCTATGGTTAGGCATATGATAAGCACAAAGAAGACTCCATCAGGTTCTGGATATTCTATCTTTTTAAAAATTTTATTTTATTTTATTTTATTTATTTTTTTAATTTATTTTTTTATTGGTGTTCAGTTTGCCAACATATAGAATAACACCCAGTGCTCATCCCATCAAGTACCCCCCTCAGTGCCCATTGCCCAGTCACCCCCATCCCCCGCCCACCTCCCTTTCTACCACCCCTTGTTCGTTTCCCAGAGTTAGGAGTCTCTCATGTTCTGTCTCCCTTTCTGATATGGAGATTCTATCTTGCCATGATCTCTGTCTTCTGAGATCGAAACTAAGATTGCCAGGGATAGTAGCTGTTAAGCCTTAAGACCCTGTCAAAATATTTAGTGACTCACAAATGCTAACAGGAGGAGAGAGAGTGCTAAAATTTAGGACTCAAGACTTAAGAAGGTACTTTCCATGTAAAAAAAAAAATCATAAGTTAACTATTCAGGAGCAAACACAGCACTTGGCATGATATTCCCTGAGTTAGTGTGGTTGTTGTAAAGAAAAATGATATGAAGAAGACACAGTTTTCAGTCTCAGCTCTGCCAGTAAGAGACTCTGTAACCTTGGGCAATTCACTTTGATTCTTGGTCCCCATTTACTCCTTGGATGAAGTAATGTCTACAGTCTTTTCTTGTTGTAAAATTCTCTTTTATTGTAGAATTTCAAGGCTATTTGAAGAACCCAGAGCATCCTTTATAGTTTTTGAACTATTTCATTACCCTCACCACATAGCATGATATTTGAAAGTAGAGTTTTTGTCACAGAGACATTATATGATTCGGTCCACCTTCTTTCTGCCCATTAGCACTCCTTTTGGCAGGAGGAGGCAGGAAGAGGCCAGTGTCTGCTTGCTGATTTGAAGAATAGTTGAAGGAATCAGAAATGTTTAGCCTGGACTAGCATGACCACGGGAGAAAGAGAAACCATTGTGGAGTATTAGAATGGGTGTCACCAAATGTTGGCACTCACTATACAAAGAAGAATGAGACATACTTTTTATCCTCAAGAAACTCACTTGTTAGAAGATATGGATACATGAAAAACATGTGATGATGAGTCCTAATATCTGTGCAGAAAGGGTGGGTATTATAGGACTGTGGTAGAGATAAAATGGAAGTATGAGGGGAAGAGTGTATTTTTTGATTCTCCAGAGAGCAGAACAATAATATGTGGGTAAAAGTTACAAAGGGCAGATTTGGCTCAATATTAGAAAGGGCTTTCCAATAATTAGAGCAATCCACCGTTGGACGGTGCATCATGAGAAGGAGAGAAAGACTGTATTGCTTTGCACTAATCAAAAAAGATTCTGGTTACATCTGTTGGACACCTGTGCCAGGTTGGAAATTGGATTAGGTAGTCTCTAATTTGCCTTATTCACTCAGACTTTGTGACACACCTCTCAATTTACCACACAGCTTTCTTTCATTGGAGTCATCTTATAGAAAGCCACAGGGCAGATTTCATGTTATCAACTGAAAGCAACAAGGATAGAAAAATGAGATTGTTTTAATGAAAAGGGAAGCCTTAGTTGTATGACAGTTACTATCTATATTAAAGACTTCTTATTACCTATCGATGGAATTCATGACCCCAAACCAGGATAACAGACGCAGAGAAAAACCCAAGAAAGCCTCATTCCTTAGCAAGTAGTGGACTCCATGACTTTTGAAATGAAGGATGTTGGAATGCAGCTTGCATAGAAGGTGGCTGTGATAGGATTTACTCCAAAGTGCTAAGCTAAGATTTCCTTTGAGCCTGTCGCCTTTAAACTGCATGACTCATGGGCAAATTCACAACAAAAATGTGATCACTGTGGCTTATGCTGCCATTGCTGGTAACATGCTGGCAATGATTGTAAGAAGACTTGCCAAGCACACATTGACCCTCTGAGTCACATTGGTTCCTATGGAGATTAACACCATCAACAGCGAGAACAACAGCCCAGAAGTGCGATTGGTGTTAGACAGGGAGGAGAAAAATGGCAGTATGATCCTCTAGAAATGCAGCAATTGGAATGAAAAAGGAGCATGGGGTGGCGCAGCTCAGGAGAGAAAATGACCTATAATGGCATAGCAACCTACTTCTCTAGCTCTTCCTGCAAATGGCTGGGGATTTTAAAAGTATGGTTCCTGGCAGATAGGCTCCAATCTACTTTTATTTATCTGGCATTTCCAGCAAGTTCTTTTCTCATCCTAGATAGCTTATCTCTTCAAGGGAGTCTCTTCAAGTGGTCCTGATGATGGAACTGCAAGTCTTGATTAACGTGTTGCGGTTCAGGGGTAGGAAGGACACAGATTACTTAAATATAACTTGAAAGGTTTTGATTTTCTCTCTGAATAAAAAGATTTTTATTTCTATTAAAGGAAACCATGACTTGACTTCATAAATTAAGATGTCTCATGTGTTTTCATAGAGCAGTTGGGTGTCTGAGTTAGAGCCTGTTTCTTCCTTGGAAGTTGGGGGAAGCGTATGTACTGTGCCAACCTCCCACCCCCCTTGTCCCTTGCAACCGGTCTGTCTGGGCACTACCCCAATACAGGCTTCTCATTCTGATGCTTGAGTCTCCAGCCCCTCTCCCATAAAGACAGGGGAAAATCTGGAGACACACACATTTTCCAAATTCAAGATACATGAATCATGTCCAGCTCAGATGAATCAGAGTATGTAAGGTGAGCTGTACTTTTTCCTGTCTTTCTTATATCAGCAGTTGTGGAAAATGCCTGTTAATTGCTGAATGATCAAACAGATGCATGGAGAATAACTGATTCTTAGCAAAATCAGATTATATCTGATTTTGATTGCATCAAATGTAACCAAGCTGAAATGACAACATGTCATTCTGGAAAAGAAAAAAGATAATGGCTTTCAGAGGAATGACAAAGCATTTTTTGGAGAAAATTAGCATTAATGAGATAGTTGGGTGGAAAACATGCCATCATTCTTTCAAAAGTTATTGGTTGATGACTGTTCCATCTAGTGGGAGATGTGACTTGGTTTAGAGGGAAATGCATTGGGCTGTGTGTGGCCATAGATTCAGGCGCATCATTGACTATTAATGGAGTCTTGGCAAATCTCCCAAGTTCACTGGGCCTCAGTTTCTTTATCTGTAAAATAAGGGTTTGTACACACGTTATCTCAAGGTGTGAAACACAGTGGCAGACAGGGTAAACATTGATAAATGATGATGATGATGATGGTTTTGACAGCTACAGCATTGATGAAGGTGATGCTATGATGATGTGAATATCAAGGGATCTTGCCCCTTAGTTTCAAATTCCATGCTTATGCAAAGGGAACTTTGTTATAAATGTGATTTTCAAAATGTTTTTTGTAAAGGTTCTGCCTCATAAGGAAGTTCAGGAAATTATATTTTCCTGCTTAGGGAAGCAATTTGAAATCAGAGTCTAGGGGATCCCTGGGTGGCTCAGTGGTTTAGCGCCTGCCTTTGGCCCAGGGTGTGATCCTGGGGTCCCAGGATTGAGTCCCATGTCAGACTCCCTGCATGGAGCCTGCTTCTCCCTCTGCCTATGTCTCTGCCTCTCTCTCTCTCTCTCTTTGTGTCTCTCTTGAATAAATAAATAAAATCTTAAAAGAAAAAAATCAGAGTCTTATGCTCTAGGAACATGCTTTTCAAAGTCTTCTGTCCCCTGACCTTGCTTAATGCCATCAGGTCTTACTATGCTACATTGTGTGTATCAGAGAAAGCAGCTTAAGAGCTCAAGATCATAGTTGTATTCCTGCTCCGCTGCCTACCTGCTGTGTGAGTTTGGGCAAGTTATGAACCTCTCTGTGTTTCAGTTTCCTCACTTGTAAAATGGGATGATGATATGAAGACCTCATAGGGTGACTGTGGGGATGACGTATTAATATGCATAAGGTACCTAGACTACTACCTATCTTGCACAAAGTACACATTCATTAACTTTCAGATGTTATTATTATATTTCTTTCTGAAAATTTAAGGGTTGAGAGAAATGTCACATTCTAATCCTTTTCATTTAAACATTTTTTTAAAATTTTTATTTATTTATGATAGTCACACACACAGAGAGAGAGAGAGAGAGGCAGAGACACAGGCAAAGGGAGAAGCAGGCTCCATGCACGGGAGCCCGACGTGGGACTCGATCCGGGGTCTCCAGGATCGCGCCCTGGGCCAAAGGCAGGCGCCAAACCGCTGCGCCACCCAGGGATCCCTAATCCTTTTCATTTATAAATTAATCTTTTGTGAAACTTACTAGAGTATATCTTTAGTTGATGGTACTTTTATAGTTGTCAGCTCAGCTTTGGGGTTTGTTCTTAAGTCTTCCTTGAAAAAGCAAGTATGTGTGTGTCTGTGTGAAGAAAAAGTCTGTAAATGAAGGCTGCCACGTATCTTCCCACCAGATGGCGCAGCACTCCCATCATTCCAGTGCTCAGCTACCCTGAGGGAGGCAGAGGATTTTGATCCGCATCCAAAGAATCACCTCATCTCTCTCCCTGCAGAGAGCACAGAGCACAAGACTTCATGTCAGATACCTGCCGCTAGTTCTTGCCTGTGACTTCATAGGAACTACATAAAAGCTAAAGCTCCTTTAGTTTTTAATTTTTTCCCCAGTATTTTATTCCAGTCTAGATTTGACCTTTCAAGGACGTACTTTGTTCATTGCTCCTTACATCTGAAAGAGGAAGGCTGTTGAGTGAAAAATGAGAGTCTGTCTCCTGTCTCTCTAGATTGTCTTACTGAAAACAGACAATAAACAAATGGACACCACAGAAAACAAGCGCTTATCTACTGGAGGTAGACTGCTTCTGAACAAAATATTACAGGGGTGAATTTTGTCTTCAGCATCCCCTGTCCCTTCCTTCTCTGTCTTAGCCTCTCTTCTGTGACCTTTAGGAACCACCTGGGCCTGTGTTGCTCAGGCCTCCATGCTCATGCCTCATTCTTACCCACTTTCCTGTGCTCCTTACTGTTCCGTCATCAACATTTCACTCTTCTGAGATTTAGCTCCTTAGGGCCTTTCTCATTTACTGAAACTAATCTGTTGAAAGAATCCAGTGTCTTAACAAATTATTGCACAGAAATATTTTCCTGACAAAAAAACACATTTAGTTTTTATTCAAAGTACTAATAATCCCAGAAATTGAGAAATGAGGCTCTCTCATCTATTAATTTTTCTTGTGGGCTATGAGATTATGATTATTATTTTTGTAAAAAATTTTGTATTTTATTTTTAAATTTTGTATTTTAGAAAAAAATCACTCCTAATGAGCTTATCTGAAAGTTGCTGATGGAGTAGATCTTAAAGAGTCTCATCACAAGAAAAAGAAATGTGTAGGTATGTGAGGTGGTGGATGTTAATTAACTATATTAACTGTGGTGATCATTTCACAATATATGCATATATTGAATCATTATGTTGTAATAATGGGCAGGAACACAACTGATGAACTGAGTTGCCATCCACATTCACAGTTCTAACATAGTTTTCTGTACCACGTCTCTCTCACAGAAGTCCAACTCACAGACAGCAGGAGCCTTCTCAGATTGTGTCAAATTGCTTCTGAGACGGAGAGATTTCCATGGTACTAATGGAAATCAAATGGCCAAGCTCAGCTTTCTGGTAAGAGCTGGTCTTGGCTTCTTCCTTACAGAAAGACCTAGCTGGCATTGCTCACTATCTTCTCCTTCTGCGCCATCTGAAATCTGTACCCTGATCCTGCTGGCAGCTTTCTAAATCTCTTTATTCCAATTTTGGCACAACCTTCTCTCATCTGTGACTTTGGAGTCTTCTGTTGTATTACCCCATGGTTCAGGCAGGAGTTGGGAACTTATCAGTACCCATAACAAAGAACACTTTTTCACCCTAAGAATCTGAATGGTATATCTCTTACAAATAGAAATTGTTAATTTATTATTTTGAAGACTATTTTAAAGTCAATCAAGGTTACCATATGTTGTCCTCTTGTAGCAGAGTAGAGTGAGTTTTATGTGCTAATTTTCACATTTGCATCCTTCCAATCTAGTTGCCCCAAACTGTCACAATGATCTGTTGGAAGTATCAATTAAGTCATTTCACCCCTTGGGTTTAAAGCTCTTCACAGACTTCCCATTCTCTATCCTAACATCAAAGATGTTAGTACAGAGAACAATTTGTAATACTATCAGTTACTCATTAGTTTACTTGTTTGCTTTCTATCTTTCCATCTAGAATGGAGACTTAGTGAATAGGAGCCTGTTGATCTTCTCCATTGTATCCTCATGAACTACCACAGGGTTACAGATAGGAGACGTTCAACAAATTATTGTGGGGCAAATATTGTTATTTTTCTGTCTGCCACTTTTCATGACCCAGGGCTCTCAAAACCCATATCTAGAGAAAATTATACATTGATGGTAATGGAAAGAAAAATGACCATTTACTGAGCAACTACTATATATATCAGACATTTCATGCACAGTAGTAACTCTATCTTATATTGTACAGGTTAATATTATTAACTTAAGTTTTATAGATATTGAAAGTGAGGTGAAGTGATGTACCCAAAAGGCACGCAGAGTTAGAATAAAACCCACATATATTTGTTTCCATTCGGTATTTACTCTATTATTCCAAGCTTTGTCTTTATCACATAATCTTTGTATTACCCCAACCTTTAGGATATTATTATTCTTTACAACATGGAGTATGGTAACACTTAGCTAAATGTAGCATTTATTTGCATGTTTTTTATCCTGACTGTAGACATTGATATAATAGGAAAGAATTTATTTTAAAATTAATAAAGCAACTTTGATGCCCTCAAATATTTTTCAAACTGTGAATTACAAGGTTGTAATGGCTAGACCAGTAGAGAAACCCAGGATCCAGAAGGAAAGACAATTCTTTGTGTAGCCTACCATTGTGGGCATGTCCCTGGCCTAGCCTCCACTTATCTGGGTTGTGGAAATAGAGAAAGCTGAATGTACAAAATCTAAAAAGGTGTTTTCTTAGGAAATGAGAGTCATCAAGGCACAAGCATTCTTGTTTTGCTCTTTTTTCTGAGAGTGTGCAATTATCCCAAATGGAGAGAAATATTCCTCCAACATTCCCCCACTAGAATTCAACAATGCAACAATACAAGGGGGACAGCATCACCAGTTGATGGGCAACTGGTGCCCAGAGTGAAATGCCAAGGGAGCCTGCCAGTGGTGTTGGTGCCTGGTGTATATATTGGCACAGAGTAGAAAAGATACTGCCCAGCAAAGGAGTAGTGCTGGGTAGATGTAGAAGCAGTCAGCAGAACGGGCAGCCGTTCCTTAGTGGTCTGTGCCAAGCAGAAGAGGCAGTGCCATCTGGCAGATGCTTAGAGGTATCTGACCAATGGGTTTTGTGCATGAGCCATGTGTGACACCCGTGGAGATGCGGAGATATATGGAAGGATTTTGCAGAGGCTGTGTTCTGTATTAACTGATGGTAGACTGATGATTACTGAAGATGTAATACAGTTTGCACTCATAGGCTGTTCTAGGGCATAAACAAATCCTCTCTTACAGGATAGTTGTGAGGAATGAATGAGACTGCATGTATGACATATCTGTTCCATGGCTGGCATTTAGTAGGTGATCAACGTGGTTAATCTCCTTCCCTACTCTTATTGTATCCTTTTAGAAATACTGCCATTAGCATTGTGTCACTGCAGTATTCCTACCTAAAAGGTGCTTTTTATTTATTTTATTTTTTAAAGATTTTATTTATTTATTCATGAGAGACAGAGAGAGAGAGAGAGAGGCAGAAACGTAGGCAGAGGGAGAAGCAGGCTCCATGCAGGAAGCCCAATATGGGACTTGATCCTGGAACACCAGGATCACGCCTTGAGCTGAAGGCAGGTGCTCAAACACTGAGCCACCCAGACATCCCTAAAAGGTGCTTTTTAGGAAAAGTATAACAATATGAATATCCCATTAAGAACATTAAAATAGAAGTCTACTTGGATATTTTTTGCATTGGGATAATCTCTAATAATACCAATGCCAAATGTTTGTATCATAGACTGTTCTAAGTTCTTTATACATGTAGGTGTATTTAATCGTAGTAGGTGTGTAATTTTACTATCAGTGTATTATCATTGAGGAATAGAGATGCCAAGAGGTTAGGTAACTTGCTCAAGTAAGCAAGTATAAGAGTTGGAATTCACATCTGGGTACTGACCATGTGCATAATAACCACTACATTTACTGCCTTTCTATATCTACTATTGTTCAGATAATAAAGAAAACATTGACCAAGTGCTTTCTATAGGCAGGGCACTGTGCTGGGTGCTGTAAGCTGCATTGTACAGTTCCAGGGGGCACCCATAGTCTAGGTAAATGCAGTGTACAGCCTGGACAGCAGTACACTGTAGCCCTATAGTACTAAAGATGTGATCTTTTCTTTGAAACAAGATGGTCTGTAAAAGTCCCATTATTGAGAGCAAAAAATGCTAGAAGAGAGGACTGAGAGATTAATTTTGAGTTTTTTATCCATTTAAAAGGTATAGAGATATGGGGTAAATTTGTAAGGTAAATAGTTTCGAATTTATTGATTTCTCTTCATGTAGAACATGGGAGATATGTCTCTAAGACTTTAGTACCTAAAAACATTACTTTTCTAGGCAACAGGTATTGCTTTATTTTATGCAGAGTATCTTTTTAATAGATTAAAAATCTTTTTGTTTAGAATATTTAGAAGCTTAGAATTGGATTAGGGTTCCAATTTTGATAATTGTATGGTCTCATGATGTTCATTTCAGTGACCTGATTATCCATCTGATCTCATGTATCTTCTTTTATCTTTGTTTTGATTTCTTTTGAGTATTTACATTTTTATATTTAACTGGATGCATTCCTGCTGGTTGATTCAAATATTTGGTTGTTAGAATCATTGAGTGTCATGTTATCCCCCTTAAAGGGGCATTAGGCAGGCTCCCACGTGCAGTCCCTGTTCACAGTACAGAATGACCAAGTGTACAACTTGAGCCCTGGTCAATGTTTGATGTAAATGATTCCTGGCTATTTTAGAAGCAAGAATATTTTTCTGATCTTTGTAGGGAACTGTTGCTGTTCTTGTGGCTGATTGATTGATTGTATGATGACAGTCCAGCTGTAAAGACCATCATCTTGACACATTTAATATTATATTTGGTCTACTGATGGCTGGCTTGATTTTGATAAACACATAGCTGAAAGAGAAAGTCTGTCTCCTGATAGGGCAGCTGTAAAAGTTTATAGAAACAAGAAAACAGGTGGTCTTAGAAGAATAAAGGTCAAGAGAATTATGCACAGTTTCCACAGGCCTAGTGTGTTCCTTTTACCTGCCATGAGGTGCCTGCTTTAACATTTGAGAGAGGTGGGACTTGGTGTCTGTTTCCACTGGAGAGGAAAGAAAAATAAGGCAAAATGTTCCAGGAAATTTGTCTTGTTAGTCTTTACAGCAACCCTAAAATATGATCACTTCTAATATTTTTCTTTGTCAGATGGAGATAATAAACCATCAGAGAGGTCAGTGAACTTGCTCAAGGTCACACAGCTGGACTGCAGAAAAGCTGGGATTAGGAATTGGGTGGTTTGACCTTAAACATGATCACTAAGCTCCTATTAGCATGCAGTATGGTGTTTGCTTTACTAATAGCAGGAAAATGTTGTTAACTGTGATACCTTAGCTTATTGAAGCCAATAATAAAGAAGAAAATTATCATAGTTCCAGGGAGGAGAAGTCTGTCTGCAATCTTGTCTGTTGGTGTAGTTTGTGGGCCTGAAGGCAACAAATCTCTTTGGATCCCAAACTGTCAGCCTCCCAAGGTCTTTGAGGTTGCTTGTATATTGATTGACTGGAGTTGCGTGTGTGATGTTTTGAGATCAAAAGATGAGGTACCAACAGATCACATTAGTGGCCATTAGTGCTTCTAGAGGACAGCCTATTCAGACAAAGAAAATCCTTATCTATTGCTGGTCACAGAGGAAACTGCCTTCACTCTGTGCTGCTTTCTTCTGGTTGGGTTAGGAACTCATCAATCCAGAGAAATAGGATGTGACTTTTTTCCTGATTTGGTATTAATAATTCAGAAATTCTGGGCATTATATATTTTAAAAATCCAAAGTGTGCAGAAAGTATATGGTTTTATTTTCTAAAGATGTAGCACATACTGTTAGCTTTCTCTGCTTTCTCAGAGGGCTTAAATACTATCATTGACCTTGGCCTCTCAGAATCCATTGTGGCTACTGTGGAGAAGAGAGAGCCAGCATCATCCATTCTGGATCAGAATCATCTCTGTTAGTCTTAGAGGGCACCTTGATGTTTCAGTGGCCCCAATTCACTGCATGGGGTGAGAAAACTTCTCTATGTCATGGGGACCAGGACTAGATAAACAATGCAAACAGTGTGTTTACAGATATGCAAATAAGCATGCAAATTAGACTCCCGTTGGCTTCATTTAGAATGTAATTTAAAATTAATTAAAAATTAAGAGGTAAATTAGAAGCTAACATTCAACACCATATGGGAAAATATACATATTTATCAGACTGGCATATATGTATACTTGCATGGATGGAAGCTAATTGTGATGTGTGCAAAATTCCTCCATTTTGATATTGCATAAAATTAATGTGGGGAAACCCAATATGTCGCAATGATTATTTATGCCACTCTATAAATTAAAATTCACTTTAAGAATTAAATGAGTACATTTCAAATGCATGAAATTCTTTGTAAACTTATACTAAAGGACATGGAGTTTTACAGTTGGAAAGTAAAATGATAAATCAGGTACAGTTTACCTCCATATGCTATAAAATATTCGTGAAACTCATTTTTCTCAAATGGGGTCATTGAGCACATTCACCCTGGTGGGCCTTTTGCATATTGTTAATATGCGATCTATACTTGGAAAGTAATGATTTCCCTCTCTCAGCCACTCAGGAGTTCTGGGTGATTAATGAGTTAATGGCTGCATCCACACAAGGCCAAAACAACTCATTGAAAAGTGAAAAATTCAATCACTCTACTGACTGTTTTGTCTACAAAACAACCAAACAACCTCTGTGATTGATTTTCTTTTCACTGAATTGATTGCTATTTTTTGGCAACTTCATTGAATTAGCCAAATGTTTGAGTGTGGGCTCCTTATGTGAATGTTGTAAAACATTTCCATATCAACCTTTCCACCATCCCTAAAAATGCGTATAAGCAGGGATTCAACTTACAGTATCTGTGTAAGAAAATGAAAATTATTCTATACTTTAGCTATCTTGGACACAATATTTAATTGTATCACAATGTAGGTAGTTTTAAAGATAATGACAAGTAAGGCAAAGGGCATCTTCTTATATTTTAAAAAATTCACAGAGACAAAGGGATCTGAAGTCAACCAGAATTAAATGACTACAGAGCATACATGTCAAAAAGAGAGGAAATCGACAATAGTGACAACAAAAAAATAACAACAAAACTCTTGCAAAGACTGAAGGAAGTCTCAGAAGATAGTGTCACTAGTGAGCAAGTTAGGATTTGGAGGCATGTTCCAAAAGTAAGAATGGCTAGTTTTGAATTTGGGAAGCAGGAGTAGAAGTTAAAAAGAGGAGGGAGATTCAAGAAAAAAAACCTGTGTGCTCTTAGCTGGCGTACATATGTATATATTGTCTACTATAATTGAAGATTGGATAAAAATAGTTTTTTGTTAACTTTGATTGCTTTATTTTTAATAATATTGACAGGCTGTGGCTAGTGTGATGAAAAGTAATATTCTTTAAAGTGTTGGAGTGGAGAGCAGAGTAAAACACACCTGTTAAAGAGTCAGTTAACATTTGGAAAGAAAGAAAGAGAGTTATATTGCTTTTTATTTGTTCAACTTAAAGGTACAGCAGGGATGCAAAGAAGAAAGGAAAATTCTCATTGTTATTTCCTTTGGTTGAGTGCAAAAAATCTTGTTTTAATAAGATAGAAATTTATTAAAACCAATGGCAGCACAGAGTAGAAATGAACATTGGTGATCCAACCCTTAATGTGCAGATTAATCTATTGAGACTTCTAAAGGTGAGAAGACCCACTCAAGGTCACATGGTTAGTTTGTGCTAGGAACAGAAGAAATTTCCAGATTTCTTGACTCTCAGGCTAGAGAATAGTATCTGTGAATGTGTCAGAGATGAAGAAATAAATTAAAAGAAAAGTTGGGAGAAAAGGTACAAATGCATTTCAAGAACTGCATTAAATGCATTTCAAGAACTGCATTTGTTTTTTGTTGTTGTTTTGTTTTTTAAAGATTTTATTTATTTATTCTTGAGAGACACACAGAGAGAGAAGCAGAGACATAAGCAGGCTACCTGCAAGGAGCCTGGTGCGGGACTTGATCCTGGACCCCAGGATCACACCCTGAGCCAAAAGCAGATGCTCAACTGCTGAGCCATCCAGGCATCCCTCAAGAACTGCATTTGAATAGAGATTGCAGTAGATGGAAGGGCTCATAGTGAGACCTAAGAAAGTTGATGCCAGCTCCGAGTGCTCTTTCTGGGTTGCATGAGTGAGTTAATATCAGGAGCAGTTGCAAAGTCTAAATGGGCCTTCCCCATCCCAGGAGAGTAAATGGTGCTGTAGGAGGCCTTTGGCTGATTTGAGAAGAGACACAGAGGAATAGAGAGGGGAAGGACTTCTGTATTTGGAATTTATGTTGATGTTGAGTCCAGTCTCATAGTAGTGTAAGAGAATCATCATTTTTGGAACAAAAAAGAATTGTATGAAAAGAATTTTAAAAAGCTAGTGCTATTAAGTGCTATAAATGCTATAGTGCAGAGGGTAGAGGTGAAAGTGAAGAAGGATTGTGATAAGATGAAACCAGGTAATGGTGAGAAAGCCCAGAGTGGGGAGAGTTCTGGTAGAACTTGTGATAGACAGAAGAGGAAAGGTCAGATGTGCATTTGACTTAAATGCATTTTAACAAAGTGTCCATATAGCTCTGATGCTTCTCTTAGGACATGACAGCTTGTCACTAGACATTGCAATTCTGCTGTGGCATGGTTCATTCATATTCAGTAGATGTGGCTGAAGTGTTTGCTCACCATCAGTCTGCACCAACAGTAACCTAAAACAAGGCAGGCACCATTTCTTCAAGGAAGAGCTGTTTCTTATAAGTACCACGTGCTAACCAATTGCGCCACTAGAGCTCCAAGAAGAGCTGTTTCTTATCAGTGATTTCAATTGTGGGCTGCAGCCTCCCAACGGTCACAAAATACCAAATTCTTGTAGGTTCACAACACAGCTTACATAATTGATAGGATGCCGAATCAAAATTCATAAAAGCATGGTAGGGAGGGGGGAAGGGAGTTAAAAGTAGGGGCTGGCTTAGCACTTCATTGTACTTCCTAGTCCAAGAGAGAGTGGGAAGCAGCAGGACAGGAAAGGGAAGTGGAAATGGTCAGCTGTGTATTCCCTCGCTTGGTTTTGTTTTGCGTTTTTGCTTTGTTTTGATTTTACCTGGGAATAGGAAGGCATATAGAGGACACCCAGTAAGGATAATGGGTGTTTGTTTTGAGACCCCAGGAGGGGCCAACACCAACATGAGATAGCCATAGTTAAGAGGGGGAGGGTCTTGTTGGCATTCTTGAGGCTCTGTTTCCTGTTAATGAGGATGCTGAGTCAACAGCTAATAGGCCTGATGTGGCAGCTGCAGGACACGTAACCCACCTTACCTTCCCCTCCTCTCCCACTCATCACCACAACAGGGAGAGAAGTAGCAGGAGGGAAGGCTGTTTGAAAGACGGCACAATTTTATTCAGGAGAGACTAGGTATTCCCTAAAGCGGCTGTTTAAATAATTGGATCAAACTAAATTTAAACCAGGTTAGACATTTAGTTAATTTATTTTTCTCTAACCAGCAGGTAGAAGTTCGGGGGGAAGACAAGATTATAGACAAAATAAAGGCACTACATTTTCTCTGATAAAAAAAGTCTTTTCACATTTTCATATCCTGTTGGTTTTCCAGGAAACATAGAAATGCTCTGTAAGGAATAATCTCAAAAATGATGTGATGGATCAAAGCTGGGAAAACGTGTCCTGGAACGCCTAATGGCAACATTATTCTATGTCTACATACACAGATCAACTTGGCTGCTGAATATAGTTTTTTTTTTTTCAAAGCAGTTGATTTCAGCAAGGCAATTATTTTATTGCTCAATAAGACTTAATATTTGGATTGAGTGAATTCCTTTTGCTCTTTATTTTGAGGTCTATGTTCATAGTCTTACTATGAGAGTACAAATTTTCTCACAGAAACTTGCCATAGGTTTTAACAAGCCAGACTTAAGACATCATTTAATCTGGAAATATTCAAGGGAATGTGGTAGGGTTAAGTTCAGTGCAACTCAACAAAGGTTGACTGTGGCCTTACTCTACGGAGGGCATTCAAGAGGCATCGAGGGTAAGGAGGGGCAGCAGGGGAGGAGGAGGGCCATGAGGAAACAGAAAACATAAAAAATAGTTTTGGTTGAGGGTACTGGGAGGGCTTCTTAGAGAGATGGCCTCTGCGTTGGGCCTTCGAGAAAGACTTGATTTCCATAGTTGGAGATTTTTCATGGGAAGGGCATTTATTTGAGCTGAAGAAGTGTGGCTGAAGCGTGGATAAAGTGTGGATAAAGAACTAAGAAATGCCCAGTGGGTTTCCTGCCAGCGAGGTAGTCTGGTGTGCTGAGATCACTAGGTAGTTTCTACTGGAGACAGAAGAATGGACAGGGGTGTGTGAGGGTGATATGAAATGGGGAGGGCAATCAGGAGAAAATGTCAGAAAGGAAGGCATGAGCTGGGGAGTGGAGGCCTTACAATTTAAAAGTACCTCTGTCCTGGGAGATTTAAAAATAAGCCAGCACAGCCTACTTGCTCTGACACTGTCTAGATTTGGTAGATGTCAGTGTCTCTGTGACTGGAGCAGAATTAAAAGACTCAGAGCTTGTGATATTCTTTGGGACCTGCCATGTAGAATTGGAATCTTTAGGTCTCTGCTGCTCGAGTGACTGTTTTGATGGGCTCCATTGGATTGGATGGACTAGACCTCTTGGATGTTGTCAGTTGTGCTGAGCAGACACATGAGTCACCACTGAGGAGCCATGGGCAGCAGCTGTTGGCCAGAAGATCAAAAGAAACACACACAGGAAGACTCAGTAAAAAGGAAAGGAGGCTGATAATGAAAACTCCAATTCCCATATTGGATAATGAAAAGAATCTCAAAATAACCTCAAACCTGCCTTACCTAAGTGGCTCAAGGAAAGCAACAAACTCTTGTGGGTATACTCTAAAATCTCTCTGTAGACTAGTATTTCTAATTTGTTATTTGAGTGTAATACCTGTGTTGGTTCAGTCTTACACAAATTCTTGAGGTAATTAGCTTCATAGAATATTGCTACGTTGGCATATTTCCCTTGCTCCTATCACTCCTGGGAATATCAAAACCAGATGACAGGTACTCTTATTACAGAGTTATATTAATAAATTTAATTAACATAAAACAACATTAATCCAATGGCTGGCATCTGAGGCTGGAGAGCTTTCCCTTCTCTCACACTATCAAATTGCCAATCTTGTGAGTACCTGCCAGTAGTGGTTTTTTTTTTCTTTTTTTTTCCAAGTCAGGGTTATTGAGGTATGATTTACATAGAATAAAATCTCTTCTTATTAGGTATATAGTTCTATGAGTTTTGACAAATGTATACAGTTGCGTAATTACTACAATCAAATGGAAAGTATTTCAATCACTCCAAAATTTCCTTGTGCCCCTTTATAGTCAGTCTCCTCCTCTCACCTCACCACCTGGCAAGCATTGATTGATTCCAGTTACCATAGTTTTGCTTTTTCCTAGTTTTGCCTTTTCCTTGTTGCCTTTTGAGTGTGGCCTCTTCCACTGAGCATAATCTGCTTTCCAGCTTCACCCATGATGTTGAATGGATCATTTTGTTCTTTTATTGCTGAGTAGTTTTCCATGAATGAATGGATGTGCTTGAATTTGTTTATCCATTTACCACTTAATGAACACTTGGGTTATTTCTAATATCTGGTGGGTGTGATGAAAATTGCTCTAAAAACTCCCCCACAGTTTTTTGCCCTGACACATGCCTGCATTTTTCTTGATGCTCTGATAGTGGCATTACTGAGTCATATGGATAAATGTGTGTTTATAAGAAATCTCCAAACTCTTTGAAAGTGGTGGCACTCTTTTGATTCTCCACCCAACAATGTATGAGAGTTCTAGTTGCTCCACATTCTTCTCAGCACTTTGTATTTTCATTGTTTTGTTTTTTGCTTTTAAATTTTGGTCATTTTAATAGGTGTATAGTAGTATCACATTGTAGATTTAATTTGTGTCCCTCTAATGAGTAATGATGCTGAGCATATTCTCATATGGTTATTTTCTGCCCATACTTTTTTTTTTTGGAGAAATGACACTGGCATTGGTGAAATAATAGGCATACAGATCAATGGAGGAGCAGAAAGAGAGTCCAGAAATAATCCAATGTTACATGGTCCATTGATTTCTTACAATAGAGAAAGGATAGTTTTTATCAACAAGTGGTGCTGAGATAATTGGACATCAATAGACAAAAAAAATGAACTCATACCTATTATCACCTACAAAAATTAACTTAAATTTGTTCACAGACCTAAATGTAAACCTAAAATCATACAAATACAGGAAGAAAACATAAGAAAACACCTTTGTGATGATAGATTTAACAAATATCTGTAGGACATGAAAAGCATGAATATAAAAAGAAAAAAAATCCCTAAATTGGACTCTGCAAACTTAAAAGCTTCTGCTTTTCAAAAGAAAAGTATTAAAAAGGTATTAAAATATTAAAAGACAAACCACAGACTGGGAAAAATATTTGCAGATTATAGATAAAAGACTTATACTTGGAATATATAAAGAACTCTCATAACTCAGAAAAAAAAATACCTGATGAAAAATGAGCAGAAGATTTGAACAGAGCCTCCATCAACTGACATTTCCTTTGAGGCTACCTCATTGTTGCTGCCAATAATCTTGGATCTAATGCATCCATTCTGACCTACTTTTTGCTTTTCTGGGACCTGAAAGTTATGTGTGATATCTCTTTCCACCTCTGTTGTGTGCTGGTCCACCCGCCTTAGTCTCTAACACTTCTGTGCCTCTAAACGTGAACTTTCCTGGACCACCTTTCCTTACAGCACTGGCTTCTTAGTCTCTTTCCTTTTCTGTCCTTCTGTCCCTCACCCCCCTTCCCCTTCTGTTTTCTTTCTTTCTCTATTTCTTCTTACAGAAAGAGTGTTGGTTTGGGTTCTAATAGCTTTCTGTTGTACCGCATAAAGAACTTTTTTTTTTATATATATATATTGTGAAATTTTTAGTGCAACCAGGGAGATTTTGGATTGAACTTCAGTTTTGGGGGATGAGTTAATGTACTTAGTGAGAAGGTATGGCTCTTCTAATGTGCCCTAATTATTTGATTAGACAGAGACCCGAAGTGGCTAGAGCAGGGACTCTTAACACCAAATGTTTCAGATTAGTGTACTTTTAGACTTTATTTTCTCTCACTGAAAAGATATCTTCATGCTTCCATGGAGGAGGGATAAAGGGGAAAATTGGGAAAGACCTATAACCGACAGCTGTGAGGGGCTTCACTTGGCAAACTCGCGTCCAGGAATGCCATCGACAATGTGTGTGGGTTTTTTTAAAAAGGAATTATTTATTTATTTATTTATCTATTTATTTATTTATTTATTTATTTATTTATTTATTTATTTATTTTTAGAGAGAGTGAGATTGAGAAAGAGTGAGAGCGAGTGAGCATAAGCTGGGGGGAGGATCAGAGGAAGAGGAACAAGCCGACTCCATGCTGAGTGCAGAGCCCCATAACCTGTGACCAATGGGCTGGATCACAGGACCCTGAGATCATGACCTCGGCTGAAATCAAGAGTCAGACACTTAGCCTACTAAGCCACCCAGGTGCTCCTACAGTCTGTTCTTTGTGAATGCAGCCCCTGGAGTTATGCTGGACCATCTGCCTGTCCTTTCTGCAGAGGGGTGAGCAGGGAGGCAAAGGAGACTGGAAGCCGGCCTGGGCCCCAGGGTTATGCTGCTTGAGAGGCTTTCCTGCTTGCAGGAGAGTGGCGGTTTTACATTACTGGCAAAACTCACTCCTAACCATCATTTGACCCCATTTTACTTGTGCAGAATGAGGGCTGCTGCCCCAAGAGCAGCCCTCTGGAGCTGTGGTTCTTCCCCACAACTATTCTCAGAGCAAAAGCTTGGAGTTGACTGAACCATATTATGGCTGATTAAAGGAAGAGAACTTTGCCTTTTTTAAAAAAAATATACACCACACATTAGAGGAGTGCATGAGGGAGAGGAAGGTGCTGTGTGGTGTTCAGGCAGGGAAATAGACTCTACAATGACAGCTTCTAAATCACACTTCAGTATCAGGAGCTTATCCACTGAGAGTGGCTTAGTGTGGTCATGAGTTTTCTTCCTCCGTGATTAGAAATGTCCCAAAGATTCAGCTGGCTTGTCACCGCAGCCCATTGTAGAGGTTCTTTGCTCTACATTTAATTGTTGATTACTTTCATACTGAAATTCATTCAGGTGGAGGGGTGACTGTGTGTGTGTGTGAAATGCTTCTATCTGAGACCTTTATTGGTAGGAAATTTTGGGGTTAATCCTTTAATTATAGAACATAGACTCCAAATTCTGCTTGACGATTTTTATTTTTTAAATCAAAACTTTTCTTCTTCAGTCTTTACCTGCTAACAATTGCATTTCTGGTGTTTGTAAATGAAGAAAAGAAAAAAAGGTACCATGACTTCATTATGTTGGAAAATAATAAAAAAATTACACCAGCAACTAAAAATAGTGCACAGATATGTGAGGCAGGACTGCAGACCCTTTTGCCCTAACTCCAAGGACCTACTAGTGGGGTGAACCCAGGGGCTATAGAAAATGGATGGGCTGGCATGACATTCTAATTTTATTTTATTTTTTCCTTTGCTCCATTTATTTCTTTTGGAGCACTTACGCTGCTGGCTCAGAGTACAAAATAAAGGTCATGGATCATAACATGTTTCAGCTGGAAGGAATCTCAGGCATCCTTTAGCTTAGGCACCTCATTTTATGGATGAAGAAACTGAGTCCAAGAGTGGGAAAGTGCTCTGCCCAATTTCAGGCAGCTAATCTTGTGTGGAGCTGGGAGTGCCTTCATGCCTCTTGACTTTGTACTTTTCTTCTCTAGCACCATGGAGAACAGCTGCTTGTCTCTCTAGTCTAGTAATGCATTGGAAGCAGCCAGTTTGTGTATGAATCTAATGCATTTATTTTACAATTAGTTTCGTGTTAAAAAGCCTGTCTCTCAAGTTCAATTTGTTTGAAATCGTATTTTTTTTGAAATCATATTTTTAAAAAGCCTTTATGTGAGAAGGTAGATGAGTTGCCACCATAAACAGGGGTGTTTTCTCCTGATTAGTTGCTTATTTCCTAGTGTACTGGTACCTGGAAGATTCCTGGGCAAGGCCACACAAACAGATGTGACTTTCATCACATGTGATCCTTCATCAACCTGAGTGTGTATGCCTTGCTGCTTCGGAAGGAGCGGTTGTCATTCCCACAGTGTCTGAAGAGGGCAGCCTTTACTTTCCCGTGTTTTACTAGCTTTTACCTGGACTGGAATGGGCTTGTTTGTCACCTAAGTGCAAATGTCATTTTAGCACTTCACTGGTCACAACACCCTTTCTGGCCTTTATAGGAAATGACATATTCCTGTGTTCTTTGTCTCCAACACATGCTGCAGAAAGGCAAGGGCAGTTATTATGCTTTAAATGGTTGGAGAGAAAGTGCAGAGACCTGTAGGCCAACTACCAGGGAGCACAGAGAACACAAATCAGGTTTCGGTGTCACCTGGGTCTTGTGGGAAGTAGAGAAAGGGAAGGATTGACTTTGTGTCCTGTTGCTATTAACAAGCTTTCCACTGTCATTTCTCTTCCCTGGGTCAGAGTGATATTAAAACAAGATTGGCACTCTCCTGGCAAGATGGGCTTTCCTTTCTCCCACCGCTCTCAGCTTCCTTTGCCTCCCCCCCACCTCCTGCCACCTAACCTTCCCCTGACCTCTTTTCAGCCCTGGTTGTATGCTCCTGGCACTTTGTCTTTTTATCAGTCCCTTGAGCTGTTCTTGGCACCAATACAGCAGCTGAGGTACAGCTGAAAGCTCCCAAGGGACCATCACTGGCAGGTGCCAGGCAGGCATTGATCTAGTGGCACGTGACAGCTTAGGCAAGGCAGGTGAGAGCAATTTTACGGCCTAGTACAGCCCTGCTTTCTCTCAAGGTAAAACTTACAAGTGGTCCATTCTACCTGGGTCTGAACACTGAAACTTGCTTTCAGTTATGATCAGTGCTGCTTCTGGCCAGGCCTTACCTGCAATGGCCAGGTACACACGGAACTTACCTTCATCAGCTGGAGTGGTATTCATAGCTGGCTGTTCTTCTCATCCAACATTACACTTGGGTAATACTCCTACCAAACACTCACCTAGCGCATCCCATGCACCAAGTTTGCCCTATGTACTGTACACATGTCACCTCATTGACTCCTCATCTCTCAAGACCTCCTTTGAAGGAGGTCCTATTACAAATCTCATTTTCACATCAGGAGATGGAGACACAGAAAGGTTAAATACCTTGGTCAAGACCATATAGCTAGTGAGGGGCCGAACCTGACTAAGCTTCCAACTCTGGTTCCCCTCCCTGTCTCTTAGCACCATGTTCTGTTATTTCCAGAGACAGCAGTGAGCTCACTTTCTATGAGCAGAGACTAAAGTTTACCTTTAAGGAAGTATGAGGATGCTGTGCCACCTCAGTTTCTCTCAGATGGTCTGTCTAAGGAGGCACGATGGCTACATCAGTGTTATTGGTTGTCTCTTCCAACAGGACCTTCACAACTTGCCAGGACAGTGTCAGCATGTGCCACCAGTCACAATGCACACTGTGTCCTTGGTTCATTGTCAGAAACAAAAATGCTCATCCTCAGCTGTCCCTGTGGACTGCTAAAGCACCTGAAAGAGCAACGTTCTTACCTTTAAGTTAATTAAGTAAACAAAGATTGTGTGTCAGCACTAAACTCAGTTCTGGGGATATGGAGATTCATAAGAACCAGTCCTGCCATCTAACAACACCTTGTTGTCTTGAGGGGATACAAAGAAGTCAGCAGTGCCAGAAAGCCCATCCTCCCACCCCAGGCCTATCCTCAAGGAAGTGGGTGCAGAGCCCTTCTGCAGGGTTCTCATAAATGAGATATGACCCAGAGTTTAGTATAAATAGGACTCTAAGTCCTGGTCTAGAGGAATTACCATCTCTGTCAAGGAAGCCATCTCAAGGCATAGCAAACTATATCTTGCTGTAAACTATTAATAGCAAAAAGAGTGACTTATGACCCATCTATGGGCTGGATGGACAGAGCTTTAATTTCCAAAGTGTTATCCACTGCTCATTTGTCAACACCATGAAACTTTCCTGCTCACTCAAGTTTCATTAGATTGTAGAAATAGAAGTCTGTCGTTTGGAAACTCGACGTTTTGAGGAATGTGCACCTCATTTTCCCTAGCATGGCTC
The DNA here is from genome assembly GCF_905146905.1 of Nyctereutes procyonoides. Classification (NCBI taxonomy): domain Eukaryota; kingdom Metazoa; phylum Chordata; class Mammalia; order Carnivora; family Canidae; genus Nyctereutes; species Nyctereutes procyonoides. The sequence goes on along the minus strand of NW_026575021.1, from coordinate 5,576,370 downwards.
ACGTATGCCACGAAGAAGGGAAAGAAGAAGAAATAACACTACTGGATTTGAACATGGAGTTGAAATTGAGGCAGAGGGAATACAGGAGGAGCCACAAGAGGAAAAAAATGCCAAAAGGCAGGACAGACAGGGTGAGGTGGGATGGTGATGGGAAATACTCATGTGGTACTGACTTGTTTCATTGCTCTGCTGGCCTCATGTTCTGCATTCGCAGCAAGCCTATAAGGGAGGCATCCCCATTTCACAGATGGGTAAGTTGAGGCACTGACTGGCTAAGTAATTTTTCCTGGTGCACATAATAAGCAAGTAGCAGGACTAGGACTTGAACCTGGCAGCTTGGCTGCATGGCTGGACCCCTAACCATACACCTTGCCTATGGAAGTAAAAAATTTACTTTGTGCAGTAGCATGAAATATTCTGCTCAGTAGGGCCTGTTTCTTTTTTCTGTGTAGGCAGCAGATAATGATTTAGTCTGCTGTTTCAGTGTTCAGCTTCAAATTCAACCAAGTGCCTTGGACAGCCAGCTGTTTGGGAAGCAGGCAGGTATTCTTAGATCTTAGGTGAGTGGGACTTGGCTGTGACCTGGTCTGCTGGCATCAGGTACATCAGTTGGGGACAACACCCTAGTCTTAGGCCAGAGGAATCTGACAAAAAGGGCTCATCTACAAATCCTGCTAGGAGTCTTCCAGGCAGGAAATGGGATTCAGAAAAGGAGAACTTGTAGCTTACAGAGCCACACAGTGCTGTGCCGAAGAGCTGGGCTCTAAGAAACCTCAAGCTGATGAACACAGAGGAGAAGGGAAGGGAGGGGACTTTTTTCTCCCAGTGATCCAGTGAAGCTCATCCTGACTTCATTATACCCCCTACTCTACTTCCCAAAGTAAGTGTCAGTCCTCTGTGGTACAGTAAGAAACTGTAGTTATTTACGTGTCTGTTTCTGCAGCAAGCCTGTGAATTCTAAAGCAGATGACTGTATTTTATTCACCTGAACATTTCCAAAGCTTGGAATGTACCTATCTAGTATTAGGGACTTCAAAATATTTATTACATGGATTGATGATTAGGTAATAGGTTCGTCAGTTTGTCCAAGAAGTGATTATGTAAAGTATAGCATCGTGTGGGTTATAAAGATAATCTTCATATTTTTCAGTAAGTCTTCACTTTTTCAGCCATTCTGAAAAGTAAGGGCAGGAGGAGGTGTAGACTATGTGGCAATATGCATCCCCCCCACCCAGATGTATTTATGTGTTCATTCCTGTGCCATTTTGGAATCTGGAAGGGAGGGCTGCAAGAGAATGTCACCTCAGAGAAGTGTGCTTTTGAGTGTTCTCCATTCAAGAAGCCTGCCATGCTTACAAACAGTTTGTATAATACCTTGTTCATTAAGACCCATAAATTAGCACTGTTTTAATTGATTCCCTAGAGGCAGTGAATAGAATGACACAGAATGATATCAAAGTGGGGAGGGAGTGGCACTAGGTGGGTATTTTTCTTCTTTCCCTGTCCTGGATTCCTGAGGTCTGACAACCCTTCCCCCTCATATGCTCCCTGTGGCAGGCCTTTGTTCTGACTCCTATGAGAAAAGACCAGTACCCCAAATAGGTTCCAGGGCTCCGAGAGAGCCTCACTTTCTGAGTTTGGTGTCATAAATTGCCAGGAAGCTCGTATCCACAAAAGTAGTAGGTTTGGTCAGGTTGCAAACTAGGGGTAATGATTTTGTTAATTATGGAAACAACTCTAACTGTGAGATCAAAGTCTGGACTCCTTATTTAAAGCAATTTCAGCCATTATATGCCAGTGCCATTAGAGTTATGCTAGCTCACTGGTGTCTGGCTATAAACCAGGCTACCTTGGGAATGTCAAGGAAGCCAATGTTTATGAGGCCCTTTCTGTGCCACATCTTGCTCTAGGGTTACAAATGTGATCTTACACCATAATCATGGTAAATTGAAATCAATTTTTCTATTTCTTCAGATAAAATCACAGAGATTCAGAGAGACTAATTATCTGGCTGAAGAACACACGGCTTACAGGTAATGGAGCCAAATTTAAATACGTGTCTGTGCCTCAAATTATGTGTTCTTTCCACAAAATTATATTTTCATCATAGCTGTTATGATTTGATATAGGAGAACCAGAAAGGGGTCACTGTTCCTTAAATAGTTCCCCCTTCTGCCTACTAATGCATGACTTTCACAGACAAATTTGATGACATGCATGAATAATTCAGAGTTTAGGTAAGTCTATGTGTTACTTTATGGCAGTATTTGCATTTAAAAGGGAACCCTAATTGTGGAATGAAAATATGTGTCTCATATTTTTAAGTTTTGTCTGTTGCTCTATCTCTAGTGCCTAGTACTGTGCCTTTCACATAGTGAATAACCAGTATGTCTTTATTGAATAAATCAAAGCAATGTGAGTCATCAAAGACAGCTTAGGAGAAGTTTTTTTTTTTTTTAAGATTTTATTGATTTATTCATGGGGGTGGGGCAGAAACATAGGAAGAGTGAGATGCAGGCTCCCTGTGGGGAAGGTGATGTGGGACTCGATCCCAGTACCTCGGGATCATGACCTGAGCTGAAGGCAGACATTCAACCACTGAGTCACCCAGGCGTCCCCTGGGAGAAGTTTTGAGAGGTAGAGGAATGCAGAACTGAGGTGGGTTGTTTCCTAAGAGCTTGAAATCACACACCTTAGACAGTGGCTCACTTTACTTAAGAAGTTGAGTTTGTGCCTTTTTTCTGATAGACACCTCAGGGATAGAGGCCCAAGACCTAGATAGGGGTATGCTAAAATGAAAGTAATTAAAGACAAGAGGTGCAAGAGGGAAGAAAACATGTAGGAAAGGGTAAGAGAAAGGATGAAAAAACTATGAAGAGCAGAAGCATGTCAGCGTTTCCTGGTCTGTCCATATCCTGCATCATTGATCATATTGCCTTTCCATCTTTTGGGGCAGCACAGAACCCTGAAGCATTAATGTGATGCAAGTATGGAGACTAAGGACTTTCAGGATGGTATGCTTTCAGGCCAGTGCTGTGTATGACCACCAGAGGGCAACAGAGGTCTAGTCTCTCCAGTGCTTTCCTCAGTTTCTTGGAGAGAAGCCAGGGATGGGGGGTGAGGAAAGGGAGGGCACTGGCCACTGTGGAGGGGTGTGCCAGCATTGAAGGTGGGGAGAGTGGAGATCTGTGGGAGAAGGGCATGCCTGTAGTAATTTTGCAAGGCAAAAGGATTGATGGGGGATTTGTGGTTAAGCTCCTTTTAGTTCCTAAAAGAGATCAAGTGACTTGGACAGAGTGCAGAAAAAAATAACTCATTATCTGGGTGCCTGGCTGGCTTAGTTGGGAGAGCATGTGATTCTTGATCTCAGGGTCATAAGTTCAAGCCCCACGTTGGGCATAGAGCTTGTAATAATAATAATAATAATAATAATAATAATAATAATAATAAATATATATCTCATTGTCTAGGTCCAGTAGACTGTGAGCTCCATAAGCTCAAGGATTGGTGACCTAATTCACTGTTGTAACCTTGGCACATGGCAACTTGCCAGCCACATATAGTAAATGATTGATAAAGATATTTTAATAACTTTCAATCAAGTTGTGCAGGTTTATGTGTGTGTGTATGTGTGTGTGTGTGTGTGTGTGTGTGTGTGTGTCTAGGTTCATGTGAATTTTTCTGGGAAGAGAGACTTTAGCTTTTGTCAAATTTTTCAAAGAGAGTAAGTGGTCCCTAAACAATTAGCCACTGTTTTGGCTAAACTTTGGCTAAAACTTCTTCAGTTGCTCTGATCAAAACTCTATAAAAGTATCCAGTTTCCTCATCAAACAATGGCTTCCTATATTACTTAGGATAGACCAGTTGCTAACAAATAGACCTTCAAAAGGTATACTGAACTTGACGGGATGAGCACTGGGTATCATGCTGTATGTTGGCAAATCGAACTCCAATAAAAAAATATACAATCCCCCCAAAACAAAAGCTATACTGGGTCAAATAAATGTCATATACAATAGAAGTTTATCTCTTGTTCATATAATAGGCCAAGGCAGTGTCTTAGGTCAGTGGCAATCCCTGAGGGGCCAGGACTTCTGTGTCTCTGCCATCTTCAATGTATGGCATTCAGTGTCACTGTAGGGATCAACATCAGAGTCATCTAGAAAGGAAACAGTGCTGATGCATGAAGGAGGCTTTTCAGAATTGGGCCTGAACATGGTATCTATGACCTCTTCCCACTTTCAGTTGAGCTTAGTCACTCAAAAGTAATGTTTCCAATGGAAGTTGGAAAACATTGTACAGTTGTATACAGATAGAAGAGACAAAGGACTTTGGTGAGTATCCAGAAACCCCCACCACATCTCCCCTGTTTATAACCAAGTGCATTTTCAGGAATACTCTTGGAGTCATAGCCACTCATGCAAAATTGTCATGGTTGATGATCTGATTCTCTCTTTCCTGAGACTCAAGATGATTTTTAGAACCTCGACAATTATGGATAGTGGTGCGTCTTGCTTCAAACAACTCTCAGTGTCTCAGATTATTTTTGCAGAATTCCTGTCTACTTTGACAAAGTGGACTTTTTCTGGGAACAGTAGAATGTTTCACACATTTCCTCATGCAAGGTAGCCCCAGAAGTTAGAGGATTGGAGGATATTTTAGAAGCATATCCCAAATACATAGGCTCTGGCATTCCTGGTTTTCTTATTGACAGGCAGTGAGCATAGCAGGTAAGAACATACCTGATTCAGATTGGCCATGCAGTAAATGTTCAATTTCAGTTAGCCAGTATCCTTACTGTCTTTCATTGATCTTAGAAGATAATGGCTTTTTGTCCCTCTTGCTGATGACAAGGATAAGATTAGTCTGAGAAGAAGCCAAATAGAAGCAATAGATTTTTATGTAGAAGGGGAGGGATTTTGAGACAGAAGGGAATACTGGGTAGATGAGAGGGAGAAAAGTCAGAAAATGGAGGGAGGGACAAGAGAAAGGCTGATGAAAGAGGAGGAGAAGGGAGAAAGAAGACAGACTACACAGGACATTTCAATGCTATGGAATGCCATCCTAATAATGCAGGATCCTCTGGTCTGCATTTCTATGCACTATTTCTCCTTGCCTTTATTGATACTTGTTGTGCTCAGTCCTGATTTATTTATCTTTTCAGCAGTCTTGTAGTATTGTTTTTATTTTTATAATAAACCTGAAGTCTGGAGCAAGGATATTGATATATAAAGAAGGTTGCTCTTGGAACCTAGATATTTGCTACTTGTCATTTTTTCAGTTTTAGCTACTCTTAGCAAATAATACTAGTATGTATAAGCCACTTATTCATCTAATTAATCCTCACTCCTTCTTGGACCACAAAATAAAATATGAATTGTTATTTCCAGTAGGGAATGCTTGTTTAAAGAATAACAATGTAAAGATGAAACTCACCATTTGATTGAGAGACGCATCTGTTCATTAAGGCATGCCTGCCTCGATCTATCTATTGGTTAATCTATCTATCATCTATCAATCTCCTATCCATTCATTCTTTTAATAAATGTTTTTTGAGGTCCTATTGTGTGGGAGATACCAGAAGCAACACAGAGAATGAAAGAAAACTCTTTCCTTTAAGATGGACCCGACAATTAAATTTTGAAACCATGTTTCAAGGTTCAAATGTGTCCCATGCATTTAAGTCTCACTCCCAGGCAGCAAGGCAAAATACTTAATAATTTCTCAGATAAGGAAGCTTGGAAAATTTGCATAATGTGCTTCAGGTCCCATAGGAAGTTGAATAGAGGAGCTGATATTTGTACTCTGGTTTCAGGGGGCCCAAGTCCATCTTATTTCTATATCATGTTGCTTTTGGGAGCAAGGAGCTAATCTTGTATCTTTTAATTAAAACAGAATTAACAAACTAAGCCCACTCTTCATCTCCTTAGACCCACACGTTAGTCAACTGAGGTACCATTCCCTGAGCATTGCACACTCTTCTTGTCACTCTACCTTTGCTCATGCCTTTATTTTAGCTTTAAACACTCTCCGGTCATCTGTACTTATTACTGTCCATTTGGTAAGGCCTAGCTTAAATGCTTTCTCTTTTGTCATGTTGAAATCTCTTATTTTTCTCATGAGAGTGATTTCTTCGTCCTCAAAACCTCTAATTCTCACTTAAGATAAATTGTCTATTTGTTTTTGTGCTTGTTTTTGTCTTTGTGGTAGGCAGCCTCTAAAATGACCCCCAATTATCCCTACCTCCTAGTGTTCATACCTTTATATTATCTCCTCCCCTTGAATAATGGGCTATATTTACTGATTCTCTTCTAATGAATAGAATGTGGCAGAAATAATGGAATATCATCTTGTGATGCTAGTTAATAAAAAGATTTTGGCTTCTGTTTTAAATACTCTCTTTCACTCTTTTCTGGGTCTCTTGCTCTAGAGGAAGCAAGCTGCCATGTAGAGAGGTCCATGTGGCAAGGGATCAAGATTCATGTGAATGAGCATGGAACTAGATTTCCTTCAGCTGAACTTTCAGATAAAACTGCAGCCCCAGCCAACAGCTTGACTGTAACCTCATGAGAAATCTTGAGGTGGAGGCACTCACCTGAGCTATATACAGGTCGTAACCAAAGAAATGGTGATAGAATAAATATTTATTGTTTTGTGCCACTACATTTTGGAACAGTTTATTTATATATCAGGAGATAACCAATACGGTCCCACTAGCCTATAAATTGCTTAGAGGTTGAGTCCCTTTCTTCTTTTCTTTCATCTGCATCATAAAACAGGACATTTTTTGTCAGTGGCAGGATGTTATGCCTTCTCTTATGTCTGTGGTACTGGTGAGGAGGATTTGGAATAAAAAAAGCTGTAATTGGAATTAATACCATTCCTCCTTTATTGCAAAGAAAGAGCTCCTCCCAAATACTTCAGTGGCTCCTATAAGGGAAGCTGGATCAGAAAAGAGCGAAAAATGTCTGTTTCTGAAATACCAGGATTCTTGTTTTACAAAGGGCAGCATCCTAAGTCATGTTGATATGGAGGAGTGCCTTTCTTCGAAAATGATTAGATTTGATTATCCTCAGGGGGAAAAAAATCAGTGCTTACCTTGGCATGTGCTTGTTTTTCAGATAAACTAGTGAGAAAAGCAGTTACAGCCCTTCCTGCTAGAGTGAAGAAACATTAATTTGAGCAACAGTCTTGGCTTTTACTCATGACACTAGATCTCACTTTTCCTCTTATCCTTCTCTTTCTGAGTTTGCACTAAGCAGCTCATTAAACACTTTGCAAAAGCTCAAGGATCCTAATGTTTAGACACATAAGAATTCTTTTCCAGAGGGATAATAGAGTTACCTGAAGGAGGGAGCAGGATCATCAGGCTGACATGATGAAGGGAAGGATAGCTTGAGAGGAAGAAGAGGTTGAGAGATGGTAAACATTCATGTATTGTAATGTTTTTTTCAGACGTCAGAGATGATAAACCCTCTTCCTAGGGGCATAAAGGAAAGATGAAGGAAAGATGATCTGTTCCTCCCAGACCCCTTTTGCTCTTTGGAGAGTTCCTTGACTATTAAGTAAGGATTCTATGTATCTCTGCGGAGTCAGGTGAACCTCAGCGGGTTAGGTGGTAGACAGGTGTTTAGGAAAGTATAGCCACTGTAATGCTTCCCAGTCATTTTATAGGGAGTCCCAAGGAGTAGGGCTGAAGAACAAACTGCATCTACCCTCTCTTTCTTTCTTTTGCTTCTGCTTCCCACACTCCCTCCAGCTCTGAGGGATACTAGGAGAAGTGCTATCACCTAGGTGCTCAAGTTCCTTCTTTCATTATAGATTCAGAACAGTTTCTAGGCTAAGTCTTTGCTGTTAGCAGAGGAGGGAGCTATGAGCTGACAGTGGTCTTAAGTATTCTGAAGCACAAGAAACAGTATGATTGATTTCCCAAATTTCTCTTGTTAGACCAGTGTTCCTAAAGTTGAGGCATTCCACTTTTGAACTCTGCATCTCTGGAATAGGTGTGAGGCATGAATGATTTAAAAAATTAAATTCTGTATAGTTTTTTTTTTGGCTTTGAGTCTGGATGGACAGGGGCATGTCAGGCAGAGGAAGTTGATTTATGTTCAAAAGTTAACCCTAAAAATGCACTGATGAAAAGATCTTATTTTATTTTGCTTTGTGTGTTTGTTATCACAGTTGTAGCTAAAGTTATCATGTAGGAGAAAGAGATGTTCTATTTTTTCAGTATGTTCTCGTTTGTTTCCTGCCAATTTTTTGCAATATTGTGAACACATTTGTTGTGTGTGTGTGTGTGTGTGTGTGTGTGTATTTTAGTTCTGCCTTTGTCAGGCTAACAAGTCTCTCATTATTGGCAAATACAAAACTACTAAAGTAATGTGCTGCTTATTGACCATGAAAAGTTAAAGGATATGGTATTTTGTGAGGGAAAAAAACTAAATTTATAATCTTTTGCCCTTTATCTTGTTGAATATTATCTTAAAACTAGTGATCGAAAGATTGGTTTTCTAGAGAAATTAGAAAAAGAAAAAAGAAAAAACAGCTAGACAACAAATTTCTTTAGCCTAAATAAATACAGATTGAAGGAACAATCCACAAAATTATCTTCATTATCCCACAGCCAACAGCAAAGGCTTATATCCCATTATGGTAATGAGCAAACCTTTGAACTCTGCATTGTACACTGCCAAGCAGTAGCACTTAAGGCTTCCACAAACAATGTTTACGATTGCTTTAGGGAGTTGCTAGGATAATACCTCAGCTTGTATTTCTGAGTAGGCTTGATCCTGCCTTCCCAGGCTGCATTTCCCCAAAGCAAAGGCTGGCAAGTCCTAAAACTGGATGAAAAAGTGGACTGTTAAAAGGAACACGTCAAGTCAGATTTCCCCCTGTGACTTTAGTCCCTTCCCCTTGTTGCTAAGTAAGTGGGTGGGCACAAAGGGAAGTTATGTGTCCTGTCAAGTTATGACTATGCTCTTCACTCTAAGTCCAGAAAACCAGACTTGAGTTCATTTCCAGAATATCCCAATACTCAGGCCAAAGCTATAGGCACCTTATCTAGACAGTTGAAAGAACTGACTGGGAAGCAGTGTGGAAACCATGGGGCTTTGCAGTCTGGTGGACCTGGATTTGTTCTCAACTTTCAATCTTGAGCAACTTATTAATCTTTCAGCTTCTATTTTTCCATCTGAAAATTGAGAGACATATTAGGAAGGAAGAATCATGTCCCCCTCCATGGGACATCAGTGTCTGATGAAAAGCAGGTATTCAATAAATGGAAGCTTCTAAGGAAGTGGTCAATCCAACCACCTAGGGTTATTTTAATGACTAATAGAATGTTTAATTTTAAAGCTGAGATAATTAGAAAAATTACATTAAAAATATGATTAGATATGTGTAGATACATGGTGTTAGTGGAAAATGTATCAGTCACACCAGTGACTTGCCATGATGGTCTGTAAAAGTTTACCACATATACTTGGTTTATTGGCTTGATTTCTTTTTTAATTGAGGGGAGGGAGGGGTGGGGACTGTGAGTGGGGGAGGAGGGTGGCAGAGAGAGAGGGTGGGAGAGAATCCTAAGCAAGCTCTCCACCCAGCAAAGAGCCCAATGAGGGTCTTGATCTCATGGCCCTGAGATCAGGACCCTGAAATCACAACCTGAGCTGAAACCAGGAGTCGGGTGCTTAATTGACTGAGCCACCCAGGTGCCTCTGGCTGGATTTCTTATTAACTTACAGCATTAGCTACAGCTTTAATATTAGAAGTCCTTAGTTGGCTTAAAAGAAGAATTGTGACTCTGAATTTCTAACCTTATAACAATGGAAGAATTTGAGTAAAAATAAGATTCATTCAAAGTTGTTATTTATTTATTTAGCCTTGGGATATTGTTGAGAGACCTCATAGGGGACAAAATAGATTCTATATCACACAAGTGGCATGTTGAGTCTTTTTTCTGGAGACTCAGCTGGGCTTCATTTCCCAGCCTGCCTTGTAGTTAGGTGAGGCCATGAAACTGAATTTTAGCCAATGAATTGCGAATGGAAGTCTGAGGCTCCCCTACCATTCGTTGTCTGGTTCTATTAAGTAAGAAATAAACTTCTACTATGCTTCTATTATACTAGAGCCATTATACACTTTGGGGCCTACTTTTTACAAAAGCCAGCCTACCCTAATTATTACATATATTCTGATACCATGGACTGGAATTTCTAAAGGACTCCCGCGGATTTTTATCTATCTAAATATTATACCTCTGTCAGTAACAAGATGCCTACTGGATTTCATGAAGAAATCAAGATTAGAGAAAAGGCAGAAAGAGGCACAAAAGATATTTCATAACCATGTTTTCTCAGCTGACACTATTCATAATGTTAAAATTTCTTTTCAAGATCATTGAGATTGTTTCCCTTTGTGCCTGGTATGGAACTGACCAAATTATTCATATGAGTGAAAATTACCATTGTGGTTGTTTCTGCCTGTTTTTCAGAATACAAAAATAGTTAATCAGATCAAAGTAGAATTTCTAGCTGAGGGGGAAAAAACAATGCAGAGAAAGGGAGAGAGTGAGTGGGTGTTTCTTGGGTATTGACTGCATGCAAAGGTAGTAAAAACTTTTGAATAAAAGTCAAAATATTAAAAAAGTGCTTTTGTGATACTGAGGGCTGGGTGCACTGTCCAGGGAGAAGGATGAGGCCTTAGCACAAAGCAGATTGTGATTTTGGCAAATCACTAACATACTCAGGGCTCCAGTTTTCTAATTATGAAAGGGGATCTGAGCAGGTGATTTCTAAGATACCTTAACTCTGAATATTTTACTCCAAGTCATGTAAGTGAGAATTTATTCTGCTGATAGCTTTACATTGGTGCTGTAGTAGAGTAAATGTCAGAGTTCTCCCTCTTATTCCTCCTCCTCCCCAAATAGCCCATGGCTCATTAATATACATGCATAGCACCATTTTGCAGGGTTTGGTGGTGATGTTCAGTGACATCTTCTACAGTTCCACATGAGTAGGGCATCTGGGGCAGCTACATTCAATTTTAATTGAAACAAAGCAAAATAGCAGCTGTTTGGCATTAAAGGGAATTTTAAGCCTACATTCCAATTCCACCAAGGGAAGGAGCAAACAAAAGTCAAAAACATTTTAAGCCAGCCAGTCTAAAATATTTAAGGCCATCTGCGTTCTCTCTGTAAGTGGCCATCACCTGAATTGTGCTCTCATTTTCCTTTAAAAGCAGAACTGATAGTGATTTATGATAGGATAAAAGATGCATTGGCATTTAAAATACAGAATTCTTAGCTCATCATCAATGTCCTTGCCATAATTACGAGTTATTTGTCTAAGCCTGATTTTCCATTATAGCTAAAAATATCATAACAAGAGATTCATGTTTTACATGGTAGGAGCAAAAGTGAATCTTGTTTTTCCATAGCAACATGCTTGGGCTTGATTGTGAAGTCTGAACCTTAAAGGCATTCTGACTCAAATGCCCAAGCACTGCAGCTCTAATACTGTGGGAGAGCAAGCATGCTGGGTGATATTGTTCAGCATTTGATCCTGCCTGACTTCTGTGTCTTAGACTGTCAAAGGAGATAAGTATAGTTGCCTTATGTCAATGCACTCTTTAAAGTTAGATAATAACAATTCAGACGCTCATGTTTATCTTGAAATTTGAGGCCGAGTACCATTTGTGCTCTGTGCACTGCTGTTCCCTATTCCTTTTGCTATTTCTTAACTCATTCATTCATTGAACAAATATTTCTTGAGAAACAGCTATGTGCTAGGCATTTTAATAGGTGCTAGAGATACAGGGGTAAATAGGATAGATTAATTCCCTGTCATTATCATCTAGTGGAGAAAACGGACACTGAGCAAGTAGTTATAAGTACAGTAAATGAAGGGTCTGGAAAGCAAGAGAGAGTGAGCCTGAGCTTAATGAATGAGTAGAAGTTAGCCAGGTAATGTGGAAACTCATCAGGCAAAGAGGGTAGAGGATGCATTTGAAAGGGTAGAAGCAGCTTTAGAAAGTGAGTTTATGCTGAATTTATTCAGCAAACCTATGTGTGATCCCTTTGGAGACTTTGGTGTTTGCATATTGCTGGAGTGTGAGAATAAGTAAGGGAGGTGCAAAGCATGGGGCTGGGGCTTTGTAGGGAGTTGATCCCAGAAGTTCTTGGGCCATTTTTGGGAGTTTACATGATAGTAGGTAAAAGTCCTTGAGGGTTTAAACAGGTAAAACAGATGGTCTTATCTTTTAGAAGGATCAGCAGTATGGGAAATGGATGTGAGGGAATGGAAAAGGGAACGGGACTTTTATGAGAAGCACTGTCTCTTCTGTGGTGGCAGTCACAGCAAGGAATAGATCCAAACTAGAATCTTCATGATCGAAGGCTTGCCTGTGGTCTTTCTCTTATTTGTGCCTATTGACATACAACCATATCTCTTGTCTTGTCTTTTTTTTTTAGATTTTATTTTTTATTTATTCATGAGAGACACACAGATCAAGACAGAGACATAGGCAGAGGGAGAAGCAGACTCCCTGTGGGGAGCCTGATATGGGACTCTATCCCAGGACCCCGGGACCACACTCTAAGGCAAAGACAGATGTTCAACCACTGAGCCACCTAGGTGTCCCCCATATTTCAATGCCCAGTCCAAATCCCACTTCCTTTGTGGAGCCCCTCTTTATGATTCCTAGAAATTGCCATTTTCTTTGAAATTCTGTACTTCTTGCCTCTTCTCTCATGGGGGCATAGACTACATCCAGCTTTTAATGCTACTTACTCTTTTGTTTTATGAATCTCTTTTTCCCTACAAAACTCTTGAAGGATAGGGAAATATATCTTTATAATCTGTAGCATTTAAGAACTTGAGGCCCAGAGAAATAAGTGCCTTCTTAGATCTCTTGGTTGCCAGTTTATTATACTTTCAGTTATCCAACAATATGAGTATTTTTGTGGTTGATGATGATGAATTAGATACTCATGACTTTATTAGAGAAACATCCTCTTGTAGTTTAATGGATGACATTATTTTTTGAGGATTAAAGGATGGTAATATTTATTAATACCCTTTTTCATTAATAACAAAAGGCCAGGCTAATGTACTTTATTTTATTCCCCCATATGAAAACTCAGCAAATACTGTTAAATACTTGAGCCCCAAGGTAAGGTCATGCATCTAATGTAATAGCAGCTACTTACTAGATTAGGATTCTCTCTCTCTCTCTCTCTCTCTCTCTCTGAGAACATAGCATAGGTTGACTAGTTCTCAGTTGGAGAGTAAAATAAGAGACCATTTCTTCTTCTCGGGTCATGAGTTCCCTCAGTATACACCAACTGTCTTTAGAGCCTATCCTTCCTCTTTCTATTCTCCCATAAATAATGGTAAATCCCATCCTGTTGCCTTCAAATTCAGGGTAATGGGTAGAAGCTCTGCAGAATACAAATTATCTCTCCAACCAGGGGGACATGGGAATCTGGGGATGACAAATCTTTAACTTAGACCTTAATGCTCAAAGCAGGTTGTAAGCTCCTATATATACAGAGGCCACAGAGGTAATGCAAGTGAGTAAAATTGGCTGGGTAGAGACTGGTGACTTAGACAATAAATGAAGAAGATTTGCTGCCATGAGAGAATTTGTATGAATTCTACCAGGTTGTCTGATTTTCTAAGGCAGTGCAGAAATCTGGATTTTTTACATGAAATATATAAAATCAGAACTAATGGGCATGGCTTTAAAAATTTAGAACTTTATGCAGCAAATATGAAAATAAGCAAAAATTCTTGTAGACTAGCCTGGAGTCATGCTAGTTTGTAACTCTGGCTTCAAAAATTCTAGAAACTTTTTTCTGGTTACTAGATAAACAAACTAGCCAATCTACCAGCATAATTTTAGGGTACTTTGAGGGTGTCTCTCTGTGTGAAATATGTTCTAGATACTTTAATCGAACATATAGAAATTAATGGCATGTTTTGGTCCACAATAAACTTTTAGGCTGGTTGGAAAATATGAAACCACATATGAAATAATTACTAGTAGCTTTAGTTTCTGTGTAAACACAAAGTGGGGCAGTCTATAAATTAACAAGAGTCCCTAGACCCAAACTCTTGGGGCCAAATTAGTGCCTTACCTATGAATTACATAGTATGCTCTGGAAACCACATATCTTTCTGAAAATTAATTCAGCTCATTACAATATAGTTAAAAATTAAGAATCTACTTGATTCTCTTAAAATTTAAAACCTTGAAGTCATGACATACAGTTTATATTTGTTCCTCCTACATTTGCTGCAGTGACTATACATGATAGTTGTGAATTAAATGTTTGTTGAATGAATCAATAATAAATTAGAGCCTACAGGAGTAATTGATCATTCCAAAACACAGTAGAAACTCAATACTTACTTGTTTAGTAAATGAATGCATTCATTAAATGGAAAAGAAATGAAGCCAGATGGTAAAGAAAGACTTTGTGGAGAAAATGACATTTTTAGTTGGACTTTGATTTGAGTGAATAGGATTTCTATACATGGAGAGCCCTATGGAGGGTATTTAGGTGGAAAACAGCTTGAGCTTATGATAAAACTAATTAGACTGATTTGGACTATGGAATTCCATTTTTATGCCATAATTTTATTTGAATATGGTTTTTATGTGGTTCAAATATTGGATCTTAATGTTCTGTGTCCATACTGTTTAAGTAGTTTCCATCCCAATACTTAGCACATTTAGGTATAAGCCTGTAATCCTCCAAGGAGATGACGCTGAAGAGCTGTGTCATGCCCCCATTGTAATAATGTCTTTCCTTCATCCAGTAGTTTGATTAGGAGATGAATAATGAGCAAGGGGGAACACTTAAGAATTACTTATATCACTTGCTATGATGTTTATAGGGAATAATTCTTAGAGCTGTTTAATGTGGAAAATCAATAGCTTTTGGGGATTGGGTTTTATTCTTTTAAGTGTTTCTGCATTTTCTCTGTACTCTGGTTAATTGGACATGTTCAAGAGACCTCAGGGAGAATTCTTCCCTGGGGATGGTGCCTCTTCTATATAATATGTCCAGCAAGGAATTGAATTGAGAGAGCCAATGACTAAGCTTCCAGGTATTTTCTGGGTGCCTTAGAGACATGTGGATCTTGTCCATGAAATCCCCTGTCCCTGAAATTTTTTTCTGTCCTTTCTCTGATACCACAGCCTTATTCTAGAAGCTTTCTGAAGTTTCGAGTAGAACAAAAAGATACTTACGTGTCAAAGCTATATATATATATATATATTTTTTTTTTTTGCTCTAGGGCTTTCTTAGAGATTATGATAAGAATATTCTTTAATTTCTTAAAGGTTTTATTTATTTATTTGAGAGAGAGAGAGAGAGAGAGAGAAAGAGAAAGGGTGAGTGATAAGCGGGGGTGGGGGCGGTGAAGGGCAGAAGGAGAGGGAGAAGCAGACTCTCCACTGAGCAGAACCTTGAGATCACGAGATGCTTAACTTACTGACTGACCCCCCCAGATGCCCCTATAACAAGAATATTCTAAAAACTCCTCCAAAAGTAAATTTATCAGTCAGTTGAAAGGCTTATTTTTTTACTGTAATTTTATATATTCATGTGAATTGCAAGTGATCAATCATTCTGCCAAACACCTTGTACTAAATGTGCTAATAAGCTAGCGAATCAAATATTTTGAAAGTATGGACATGTGTAACATTGATTTTCAATATTTGGATCACATCAATAATCCGCTCAAGGGAAACAACTTTATTAGGATGGATTTCCATATACCTTATTAATAGTTGACAGGCAAAACAACACTTGTTACATTCATTGCTGATTTATTTCCTTTAACTCTCTGCACCCTCAGCCCCTGAGTCCTTAATGACAATATTAGTAATAACAGAATTATAATATTCATTATCAGGCACTAGTGAAGCCTAGCTTTTGGCTTTATGTGGATTTTTCCTTCAAGTAATGCAAATGTTTCTTGGGTTATTTTAGGAAATAGATTATTGGTACCAGTTGAATGCAGGTAGGAAACAAGCAAACAATAGCCACCAACAGAAGAGGGAAGAGTAAAATGAGGAAGAGGGATGCAGCAGTGTTCTGTGGTGTAGAAGGTACTGGAAAAACACAGACAGAAGAGGATGAGCTCTGATGAGCTCTGAACAGGGTCAGTCATCTAACCTGTCTGGGTCTCATTATTTTCATCTCTAAACCAGGGATAATGAGGCTGTTCTCTCATGGGAATGTAAACAATTAGGTGGACACAAATATGTTCTGAGGTACCAGGCACAGTGCCTGTCTAATTCAATCTCATATTATTCCCATAAAATAATCCCATATCCCAGATGAGGAAGTGAGTTAGAGAAAGGCTGCTAACTTGTTTGATATACACAAGTAATGAGTGGCCTCAAATTGTTATTCAGACCATATTGGCTATTACTACTAAATCACACTATCTACCTCTGTGGTTTTTAATTGAGGAGAGGAATATATCTGGATCATCTGAGGGAGCATATGGGTGGTTTGAAAAATTTCTTCCAATAATTCTGATAGGCCCTTCTCCAGGTGATAGTCTTGACCCTAGATTCTTGGAGGCAGGCAGTGGCATTCTGCTCATGCTGCTTCCCAGCCTAGTGAGGGTTAGGCACCAATTCTATTCAGTGATCATCAGAAAAACTTGCAAATCTGAAACAACACTATTTCCTTCTTAAAGGATTTCAAGTTTGGTATGGATGTTTTCTACAAATATTTATTGAAACTTGAATGTGTTTCTTTAGGATTTATTTTAGAACGATAAGAAATTAAAAGTAGGAAACAATGTTTACATATTTTTTAAGGCCAAAGAAGCCTCTTTCTTATAGGATGGCAGGAGAGATGAGGAAGTAATCTTGGGCATTGGTGCTGTTTACTAAAAGCTGAGGTACCAAAGATATCTATCTGTCAAGAAAATGTGTAGTATTGTTGATTAAGCCTGGAGCTTCTGACACTAAACACCCCTTTGGGGACTAAAGATGCCACTTCAATGAGAGTGAATCTACCTGATGGTACACTGCCTGTGTGAGAAGGGATCTCCATCCATATTTCCATTGAAAACAAAGCTTTCATTACAGCTGAGAGAAGGGCATGAGAAGGTTGCCCACAAGGGATGCAACCTGAGTGTACATACATTAGAAACTTTGAAGGATCATTTCATTTTGGACTTTGACAACCAAAGGAACTGGTATTTTTTTATTTTTTTAATTTATTTATGATAGTCACACACACACACACACACACACACAGAGAGAGAGAGAGAGAGAGAGAGAGAGAGAGAGAGAGGCAGAGACATGGGCAGAGGGAGAAGCAGGCTCCATGCACCGGGAGCCCGACATGGGATTCGATCCCGGGTCTCCAGGATCGCGCCTGGGCCAAAGGCAGGCGCCAAACCTCTGCGCCACCCAGGGATCCCAGGAACTGGTATTTAAATGCAATGAAAATAACTGACCCTTACCCTAAGCTCTATTGAGGGTAGGTCTGAAAATATTTGTATGGACCAGGGATATGGCTTCAGCCATCCACGGCCTCTGTTTTTTCTTCTCTATTTTTCTTCCTGGTCAATGCTCTAAGTTCTCTCTAATATCCTCTATTTTCTCATCTATGAAGAAATCCACTTAATATATAAAGTTAGATAATTTACATTCTTTTGTTGATTGATGTTGGACATTGGGGAGAACACTTGGAATCTGAAGATACCAACTTTTCAAGAGTTCCTGAATCCATCTGAGACTTTTTCGGATCTCCCAAGTATGTGTCATGTGTCATACCATGTCCAGAGCCTGTAAGACAGTGACAGGAATATGAGCACCACCTCTGGAGGTGAGAATCCTCCATGTGGGGAGAAGGTAATTTTTTTTCTCATTGTCCCCTATTTCCTGTGTAAGAAGCAAAACTACTTTCCTTATTTGTTTTAGATATGTATTATCATGGTGACAGAGGTAGAAGTACTGAACGGCAGAGGATTGAGAAAATATGGGAAAGGGTCTTTTTTTTTTTTTAATGTTTCCTCACATCCAGAACACACTCTTTGTTGCTGAGTTTAAGACATTACATTATCTCACCCATGTTGCTAGCAGGCATCTTGTGCAAAAGTAAGATATGCTAATCATTGGCAGCATTACAGGTAGCCTATGATTCCAGAGGCTAAAGCCACCAAAGACTGGCTGGGGCAGCCTCTTGAGAGGGTACTACATAGATAAGGCAGTTAGTTAGTATCTTTTAGATGGAACAACAAGTAATAAATTAAACTTTTTCCTTTTCAATTAATTTCTTTGATTTTTTTTATTTTTTTTTAATTTTTATTTATTTTATGATAGTTACACAGAGAGAGAGAGAAAGAGGCAGAGACATAGGCAGAGGGAGAAGCAGGTTCCATGCACCGGGAGCCCGACGTGGGATTCGATCCCGGGTCTCCAGAATCACGCCCTGGGCCAAAGGCAGGCGCCAAACCGCTGCGCCACCCAGGGATCCCAATTTCTTTGATTTTATAATGGAGTTCTATCATTGTTCTTTCCCACTTCCCATCTCTATCACACTTTCTCTATTGTTTTTCCTGACTTTCTTTTGGAGGCCTTCTGATGATTATTTGAAACATGTGCTTGTCGAGTGCATCAAGGCTTTTGTTGCCTTTATCTGCTCATCCCGTCTCTCCTATCACCTAGTCAGGTCTTCCCTGTGCTTTGGATTTCATTTCAGATGTCATTTCTTCAAGGAAGCCTCTTTTGACACCTCCTCCACTCTATCTTGTATTTTCCCTTCAGAGTACTTATAATTAGTAATTAGTTTACTAGAGAAATACAGTTTCCCTTTGAGAATATAGATTCTATGAGGGCAGAGACTGCTCCTGTTTTGTAGCTACTGACAACCTCGCATCTAAAACAATGTCTGCCAGATTGTAGGTTCCAGAAATTTTTATGGAAAGAGTCAAAGAAATGTTAAATTATATTTGTTAACCCACATTCACTGCATTCTTAACAGCTATCCATGTATTAAGTTCTGGGCCATACGGAGAATTTTTTTTTTTTATTTATTTATGATAGTCACAGAGAGAGAAAGAGAGAGAGGCAGAGACATAGGCAGATGGAGAAGCAGGCTCCATGCAGCGGGAGCCCGATATGGGATTCGATCCCGGGTCTCCAGGATCGCGCCCTGGGCCAAAGGCAGGCGCCAAACCGCTGCGCCACCCAGGGATCCCCATACGGAGAATTTAAAAGAAACAGAAGGACATCATGTTTCTAAAGAACTTACAATTGGTTTGGGAAAACTAGTTCATCAGGAGAGCTATCTTGTGATTTTTAAAGTACACTAATTTTCTAATCATACTGCTTCAAAAATCATAAGCAGTAGTAGAGTAATATTAATGCTAAGTAATGGAAGTGCAATAATTAAGAGCAGCATTTATATCAGGTATGTAAGTAAAATTTCTATAGCCTACAAGTTTCTAGTTTTACATTCATTTTGTTCTGTTCCCTTCTTTAGACATATGAATATGACTACATGATATTTCTTTCTTGCTTTTCTCATCACCTTTACATCCTTCCATTTATTCTAGTCCTATCTATACACTGTTGTCAAAGGTGATTTTAAAAAGAGCTAACAATTTTGGGAAAAAATATCCATGTAATACTTAATGTTATAGACCAAGATAAATCCAGAGAGTTTAAAGACAAATATTTAAAGGTAGAGAGAAGTGGAATTGGATATTAAAACCCTGAAAAAGACATTGATTTTCTCTGTTTTGAAGTGAGAGAAGAAATGATAAGAAATAGACTTATAGATTTTATTTGATAAATCCTTAGTTGTCTCATCAGAAAAATGTTAAGTATAGCCAGTGTAGAGTATCCTGAAATGTTAATTATTATTGTTTCATTATTGCATTGTAACAGTGAAAAAGTATGACAAAACATGAATAGTTTTATTTTTTAATTAAAAAGTTTTTTTGATAAGATGGAAAGTGTACTTTATAATTATTGTCTTCAACAATAACGTTTTTTACTTGAAGCATACTTAAGAATACATGGTTCTAAAAGATACATAAAAAATATTCCATCCAAGAAAAATAGAATAAATATTTTCTTCAAATATATACAGAAGAATTCCCTGGTTAAATCACATAAAAAGAGATATAACTAATATTACAAATTTAAGACTGAAATCACACATACCAAGTATATTCTCAATGACACTGGTATTAAACTAAATATCAACAATAAAACAAAGCTGGGAAATCTACAATATAAACATTAAATATTTTGTATGTTAGTATTAAACAGCACAGTACTACACAAGCAACAGGCCAAATAAATCAAATGGCAAATCAAATTTTATTCCAAAACCTATAGGATGCGTCAAAAGCAAATGTTAGAGTGAAATTTGCCATAAATGCCTGAATTAAGAAAAAAATTCTAATAACACCATAAGGAACTGGAAAAAACTTAGCTGAAATTCAGTGAAGGAAGGAAATAACATTAAAAAATCAGGAAAAATAAAGTAGAAATCAGAATAAATGATAACATAACATTGAAAGTAATGACCAGTTTTTTTTTTTAAAGCAAAAGTGGCAATACTTTAACTACGTTAAGAAAATAAAAGGGAGGACCTACAGCAACCCGTAGAGAATGGCTGCCCCAGCAGTGTCTGGGCTGTCCTGGCTGGTGCAATGCTTTTGCACATCTGTGGTCAGGCTGTTTTCCAAGCTCGTGAGGCCATCTGTATAGATATATGGTATGGAAGGTCATATGCCACTACTCTTTATTCTGCCGCATCTAAACAGGAACAAAGTAACTGGAACAAGAAATTGGAACAAGTAGAAAAGGAATTGTTGAGAGTAGCACAAATCTTGAAGGAATCCAAAATAGCTACTTCCATTATGAATTCCTATGTGAAGAATTCCATGAAGCGAAAAGCCTAAATGACATGACAGCAAAAGAGATGTTCTCTCCTCTCACATCCAACCTGATCAATTTGCTTGCCGAGAATGGTTGGTTGACCAATACCCCTGGAGCCATTTCTGCCTTTTCACCATGATGAGTCCACCATGGAGAAGCACCATGCACAGTGACCACTTCATCACCTTTGGATGAAGCCACTCTTACTGAACTACAAACGGTCCTGAAGAGCTTCCTAAGCAAAGGCCAAGTGTTAAAATTGGAAGTTAAGGTTGACCTGTCAATGATGAGGGGAATGATTGTCCGTATTGGAGAGAAATATGCTGATATGTCTACAAAAACCAAGATTCGGGAGCTGAGCAGGGCCATGTGGGAGGTTTTCTGAAAGTGTTGATTTTCTGTCAGTGAAAATTCCTAAAACTTGGAGCAAATAATAAAATGCTTCCTGAACAGGAAAGAAAGAAAGAAAGAAAGAAAGAAAGAAAGAAAGAAAGAAAGAAAGAAATGAAAGAAAGGGAAAGAGAGAAAAAGAAAAAGAAGAAAGAAAGAAAGAGAGAAGGAAAGAAAATGAAAGAGAAGGCTCAAAAACCAAAATGAGAATTGGAAGGGAAAATAATATAACAGCCACAGAAATGCATAGTGTGATAACGGATTACTATAAACAATTAGATACTAACGAATCTGAAAGCTTAGGAAGAGATCCCAGATAGTTCCTAGAAATGCACAGGTTACCAAGATTGAATCATGAATCTTGAATCCAAGAAATAGGAAATCTTCTTAGACCAATAACAAGCATGAAAGCTGAATTAGGAATAAAAAATTGGGCACCTGGGTGGCTCAGTGGTTGGGTGTCTGCCTTTGGCTCAGGCTGTGGTCCCAGGGTCCTGGGTTTGAGTCCCACATTGGGCTCCCTTCAGGAATCCTGCTTCTCCCTCTGCCTATGTCTGTTTCTCTTATGTCTCTTGTGAATAAATAAAAAATCTTAAAAAAAAAGGAATCAAAAATCTTCTGGCACAGAAAAGCCCAAGACCACAAAGTTTCATCGAACAACCCCACCAAACATTAAGAACAATTAAGGGTACCTGGGTGGCACAGTTGACTGAGGGTCTGACTCTTGGTTTCAGCTCAGGTAGTGATCTCAGGGTTGTGAGATCCAGCTCCCAGTCTGGCTTCACACTCAGTGGAGAATCTGCTTGGAATTCTTTCTCTCTGCCCTTCCTGCTCATGTGCACACACTCCCTCTAAAATAAATAAATAAATCTTTAAAACAATTAATGACAATCTTATCAAAATCTTACAAATAATGAGATAGAGGGAATATATTCAAAAATCATTCCAGTATTACCCTGATATCAAAGCAGGATAAAAACAATACAAGAACAAAAAAGTCTAGTTTGTCCAATGTAAATTGTATTGCTACTCTAGTTTTCTTTTGATGTTTGTTTGTATTATAAATATTTGCCCATTGCCCACCCCTTCACTTTCAATCTGCAAGTGTCCTTAGATCTACAATTAGTCTCTTGTAGGTAGCATATGGTCTTATTTTTTTAATCCATTCTGACACCTATCTCTTTCAATTGGAACACTTAGTCATTTACATTAAAAGTAATTATTGATAGATACATATTTATTTTCATTTTATTATTTGTCTTATCATTGTTTCTGGAGGATTTTCTCCTATCCTTTCTTGTCTGTCATTTTTGGTCTCTCTTTTGCACTCAGAGTCCCCTTTAGTATTTCTTGCAAGGCTGGTTTAGTGATCACAAACTCCTTTAGCTTTTGTTCGTCTAGGAAACAGTAGTTTTACTGAAGAGTTCAAATTCTTGGTAAGTGGGCAAAAGACCCTATAGACATAATGTACAAAAGTAGAAATTCTAAGAAAACATACATGTAGAAAAGATATTCAACTCCCTTAGACTATGCCTATTAAGTTTAATGAATAGGACAATTTAAATGTAACTGATAATGCTGCAGTAAAATTGGAAAGGAATCCAGAAGTATGCATGAATGATAAACCAAGTCAAGAAATAATCATCTAAAACATTGAAAATCCATATTCTAAGAGAATTCCTAAGTAGCAATTTTTTCATATTGGTAGAGAACTAGAAGCCACTAAAAATCTAACAACAGAGAAATGGCTAAATAGAATATTTTTTAATCTATGCACCCATTGTTATACAAGTATGAAAAAGGCAGGATACATAAGGCAATTATATGTATGTATGAAAAATATTAGCTTTGAATGGTAATATGGCAATATTTATAATAATTTAAAATATCTCCTGGTCTACTACTGTTACTTCCACATATACATTCTATAGACGTGTACAAACATGTATGTACCGTATATACACTGCATGTAGGAGTATAGATTTTAAAACAAAAAATAGAAACAACCTAAATATCTAACATAGGGGTGTGGTTAGGTTAGTTTTTTATTTTAGTGTGCTGGAATATTTTGTAGCCAATCAAAAGAATGATTTACTGGCATGCGAACATTTTAAAAATATTTTAAGTTAAAAAAATCAGTTGCAAAAAAAATCGTTGCTAAATTATGTGTATAATATGTATAAACTAATAAAAAAGCTCAAGTTGTGTATGTTTGGTTCAAACACTTGAATGTGCATAAATCCATAGA
The DNA here is from genome assembly GCF_905146905.1 of Nyctereutes procyonoides. Classification (NCBI taxonomy): domain Eukaryota; kingdom Metazoa; phylum Chordata; class Mammalia; order Carnivora; family Canidae; genus Nyctereutes; species Nyctereutes procyonoides. The sequence goes on along the minus strand of NW_026575021.1, from coordinate 5,552,804 downwards.
ATAACATACCAAGAGTTAACAGGTTCGAACTCTGGGAGGGGTGGTTACAGGAATGAGAGAGGGAAATGGTGGGGACTTTTGTTTATTACTCTCTAGGTCCTTTTGGAGCCCAACACAGGCTTGAACTCATGACTCTGAGATTAAGACCTCAGCTAAGATCAAGAGTCAGATGCTTAACTAACTGAGCCCCCTTTATTGTTATTTTTTAAAAAACAATATGCTTAAAATAACATTTCTCTTGTATAATGTTAAAAATAATGTAAGAACAAAAGCTAAAACATAGAGAAGTAAAAGAACAATAAACTCAAAACAATACTCATTATTTTAGGTCATGAGATGATGGGCTATTTCTTTTTTCCCTACAGCTACTATGTGGTTAGACTCCTTTTCTATTTACAATTCAGAAGGAAAGAATTTGTTAGATACAATTTTTTCTTTGAGACAATGGCTTGCCACCAAGATTTTATAACATGTAGTAGGAAGAAAATGGGGAGAAATCCATGGCTGTCCCATCTGGAGTTGTAAAATTCCTCTAAATCAGAATTTATGTAAAATAAAATTTCACATAATTTCAAGCTACCCAATCCTCCTTCCTATTTTTATTAGTAGGAGGAGAGGTTGGGATAGGGCAGTTGTCATGTAACAAATAATAGAGATTTTCAATTCTCAATAGGTTGGGGATCACTGCTTTAAGAACTAACCATCTAAAAGAGATGACATGTGACAGAGACAGTTATATATATATATATATATATATATATATATATATCATGCAAACAACTGTACAAGTATTGAAAAAATGAAGTATTTGCATTATGCATGAATAATCTATTTTGTGCACGTCTCCTGGGTGAAGTTGTCAAGTTTTCTTTCTCCTGGCTGCTTTGGTGTTTATTTTCAAACCATTTCTACCCTGGAAAGTCTGTGTATTGCTTTGGACCCTCTGGAAATGGCTATGACATACACTTATCTTCTATTCAGTATATAGGGCCTTCTTGCCCCATAATTTTTGCTTCCTGATTTGTTAGTTTAATTTAAGCTGGATGCTGACTGGATAAAGATGATTCCGTCTACCTTAATGTTCTTTCTTTTGTCTCCACCAATTTCTGGTATCTAATAATGGCTAAATAATTTACAACCACTACAGGAAATATTTTTTGAGACTTCACACATAAACTGGCTTGAAAACACTCCTCTATAAAATCCAAATGGTTGAATTCACTCCTAACCATACTGTTTTCAAGATAACAAGAACAAAAGTGAAAACATAAAGAAGTAAAAAAGCAAAATACTCAAAACAGTAATGGTTATTTTAGGTTATAAGATTAAGGATGATTCTCCTCTGCCCTTTTTCCCCGCAAACTACTATAACATGGCTAGATTCCTTTTATATTTAAAATTCAGAAAGAAAGATCCAGAAATGAAACAATCAGCAGTTGTTTGCTTTAAAAATAATAGTTGCAGACTGAATCAACCCCTAGAGCCTTTCCCCACATGCCTCTGTTTTGTGTCTAGAAACTGATTTGTGTGCTGCATTTGTTTTTCCATGTTAATATTTCTCAAACTGCATGGAAATTCCAGCAAGGGTTTTTAATAATTCAACATAAAGGAAGAATAATATTATAGTTGAAAATTAGCCTGAGAAAGGAGAATAAAACCTTTTTATATAAGAAAAATAGGAAGGGTGAGAAGAAGCCAAATTAGCTGAACAAAGAGCTGCATAATGACCTGATACACAAATAGGAATGTCATATAAATTGGAAACTAGAGTGCTCGTTGAAGAGGATTATGGAGACAATTGCTTTTAAGTGTAAAATCGCAAGAGTTTGGGTAAGAGACAGGATGCTACCAGCAAGACATTAAAACAGAATGTTTCAGAGGCTTATTTCTCTCCACATCTCTTTTAAGCTCAGGTACACAGGAGACCACCAGAATGTCTGGGCACAATGAGAGTACTGGAGACCATTTCTCTGTACTACCACCATTGCTTCCAGTAGAAGTGGATGGCTCACTTTGGGAACCTATGTGCTAGAGACCCAGCCTGTGTTCTGATCCTGGGCTGCCGCTGCTGCTAATTGAACATTCGCAGCATTACCAGGAGCCAAAGCCAGGCCTCTGGAAACAATCCTTGAAACCTAGACTCAATCCTGGGCAGCACTATTCTTCCAAACCCTATGCCTGGCCCCTTGTTGAATAAAAGAAGGAAAATAGCGAGTGATCTTAACATAGAGCTTGCTTCCCTTTCTCCTTGCTCTATCCAGGGCTCGAGTGGGACTATATTATAAACAAGTTTCATATTTGTAATTCCAGGCTCTGCCCTATTTTTTGACTTTCCTTAATGGTAAGCACTTCCTATCTTACTCTTAGGAGCCCTGGTTTCATCCTTTCTCACCCTATCTCTTTTCAGAAAAACTATGTCCACAGAAAAAGATCTGATAAACTTACTAACTCCAAGGTAAATTTCCAAGAAGGTGTGAATTGTGCCCCCCCCCCTTCTGGTGTGTTTGTAGGTGGCTTAAAAGCAAGGGAGGTGGAGAATATCTAACTTTGGAATTTTTGCAGCTATTTCCTCACTGATTCTAAGAGTCTTTGGCCCAAATAGCTATATATTTTTTAAAGATTTTATTTATTTATCCATGAGAGACACAGAGAGAGAGAGGAGGAGACATAGGCAGAGGGAGAAGTAGACTCCTCACAAGGAGCCCAATAAGGGACTCCATCCCGGGACCGGAATCACGCCCTGAGCCAAAGGCAGTCACTCAGCCGCTGAGCCACCTAGGCATCCCCCAAGTCGATATATTTATTAAGACTCTCCCTCTTATAAATCATATAGTTTAGAGACTTTTCTTACCGAAGTGAATGTATTGTTTCCCCACCACTGATTTTATGGATTGATGTAATTTTAATCAAAACACTAACTTACGTTAAGTAAGTAGTTTTATATTGACCTGGTTTATTTATAAGGACCAGATATGGTTGATGAAGGGAAATGCTACTATGGAGTAAATAAATATCTCAATCGAAGATATTTCCCTTGCAACCTATATCTAATCAATCATCAAATACTTTAAGCTCTGCGTCCAAAATATATTTCACATTTTCCCACTCTTCACCAAACCCATAGTGCAAAATTTAGCTGAAGACAATGTAATTTTTCACCTGGAGTACCACAGAAGCCCCCTAAATATTCCCCTGCTTCCACATTTGTACCCCACCCCCTTCTACTCCATTCTTCATTCAGCAGCCAGAGCACTGGGTTCAAAGGACAATTCACTCCTTGCTTAAAACTTTCCAGTGGCTTTCCAATCCAATTAAAATGAAATCCAGAGTTTTTTCCAAAGACCCATGAGGCCCTAAGTGATTTGTCCCAGATTTCCTCTCTGATTTCATTTTCTGCTGTCCCTTCCCCTCATCTCTTAGATTCTAGCCACAATGGCTTTTTACCTTGTATCTAAATAGGAAAAATTTATTCTCAGCACAGGGCCTTTGTCCTAGCTGTTACTCTGCCTGGATTGCTATTTGTTCCCATCTTGGTGTGACTGTGTCTTTCTTAGGATTCCTGTTTCAGTTCAGTGCCCCCTTCTCAGAGAGGTTTTCTCCAACCCAGCCTTCCCCCATCTCCTATTCAATTTATATCACTGTCCACTCTATTTTTCAGAGCATTATTCTTGACCGGAATCATCTAATTCTCCTGCTTATGTGTTTATTTATTATTTGTTTCCTCTCACCTGACTATATGTTTATGAGAGCAGGGATGTTGGCTTTCTTGGTTATTGCTGCAATCGCAGGCCTAGAACATCACCTGCTACTACTAGTTGATGCTCAATAAATACTTGTTGACTTTGAAAAAAAGTAGCAGAAAATATACAGCTTAATTTGCACAGCTACAAAGTATTAGAATAGGTCATCAGATATCCTTTATAAGCTACTAGCAAAACACAGAGTGGAATCTGAAAGCAAGATGTTTTGATGAAATAATTAGTCCAAATGAAATGAGGGAGATTTATTTTGAACAGACCAGGAGTGAATGGGCTTAAATCATGGTTGGTTGGATTGGGCTGGTCATCAAGTAGCAAAATAAACATCAGTCGAATTGGAGATTTTAGTATGTTGTGTTCTCTTTTATTAAGACAACAGTATTTTTAAATGATTGAAGCTTGCAGTTCTGTTATAGTGACTCGTCAGCTTGAAAAATGTGTTTCTTCAGGGTGGGAGGAGAGTTTTAAATTCATAATTCATTTGTTGTAATGTTCATTTATTAAAGCACAGCCATATTCTCTTACGTTCTTTCCTTTTTGTGACATTATGCCTTTTTCCTCTCTTTTTATCATACTTTATGCATGTATGTGCATACATAATAAATTATGAAATGCAGTTTATATTAGTAGAAAGAACATTTTTAATATTTTTAATGTAGATTGGAGCATGTTTTCTTGTAGCATATTATAATTTGGCTTGCAGTTTTAAAATGTGGAAAGAATATGCACACAAAGAACATATAACTTTTTCCCCCCCTATTTATGGCTCAAACAAGAATTTCATCGAGTTCATGTGTAGACATATGACTAAAACAAATCAGGGAATACAGCTCACAGAGATCTCTGAATTAATTGGATTATTCAGTTTCATACTAAACCAAGGAAACAACAGATCCCCTGTGGGGTAGAGGGTATAATCTATGCATTCATCTCTGTGTACTACTCTTTTCACTAAGGTTCTATTAAGCCACTGCAATCATTAAGCTAGTGTGCAAACCACCAAATTAAACAAAGAGGCTGTTTTTAGAGAGGGGGATGAGAGGCAAGGCAAAACATTTTTTAAAATAAAAAATGACTTTTCCTCAAAGCCCAGAACAGTAGCAGAAGGCTTTAAGAACATAAACATAACCAATCTGTCTATTCCAGGGGATAAAGGCTATGTTTCTTAAACATAAAAGAACAAAATTTCTAAGTAGCAAGCAAGTTGGAAAGATTTGCATAATGGATTCTATTTACATAAATTACATTGCTTACAGCACTCATCTGATAAGCTTTGGCAAAGGTGGAAGGCAGAAGTGGAAGTGGAATGAAAAGAGGGGTGAATGTATAGTTCTAGAACCCCTTTCAGCACTTACTGACTTTTCCTCATTCTTTGAAGCCCGTGCTTATTTAGGGGTTAATACATAAATTTACCCCAAGCTTTATAATGATGAATGTCAAGAGGAATTAGACTTGGTCATTCCTGAACTCTCTGTACCCCATGCCCTGTTTTGTTTTCTTGTATAAAGGTAAAAATGAGTGCATCTGTCAACTACTGGAGCATGTTAACTTCTGTATTTGGGGTATGACAGCCACTGGCTGTGAATTTTCTTGCCATAACAACCAAATGAAAATGTCAGCAATGAATTTTGCTACTAAGTGCCAGATTTTCTTTCTCCTAAGTACCATTTCCCTTCAACCAAGTAGAAAATTTCAGTTGTTTTAACAAAGGTCCAAAGCAAATGGAATTTGCTTTATTTCCAATGGAATAACATGATAGCTCACAATGTACATTCCTTTCAAGAATGAGTATTGGAGGTATTTAGTGGAAACTTAGGTACATCTATATCAGGATCTGAAGTTCAGGAAAAAGATATTCTGACCTTATGGATATTGTAGAAAAGTTAATCTAAGAAGATTATTTCCTAAGAATATTTTGGCTTTCTGTTTCTATAGAACCAGTGATGCTTCAGGTACGAGAAGCATGATGAGCACTGGGTGTTATACTGTATGTTGGCAAATTGAATTTAAATACACACACAGGCGCACACACACACACACACACACACACACACACACACACACAAAGAATGTGATGATGGAGGGAGTTAGCTGCTTACCCTGCCATCCTAACTCAGGGTCTTTGATCTGAAGAGAGAACCGGGGAGAACAGAATTTGTTTATTCAAGTTCCAACTTCAAAATTTCATAAGCACTGACATATACTAATTCATTTATAGTAAGATTGGTCTTTACATATGTGTAAACCTTTGGCTGTGCTTATGTGATTAATTAGGAATGTGTTTGCCTGCACTTGATCGCTTACCCAACTAAGCATGGCTTAAGCAAATTATTTACTTTTATACCAAAACAAACTCTAGAACTGTAGAGTTTCTGAGCTTGGTTCAGCTGCTTATGAGAAAACCATGCCTTCTTTTTCCATTTTTCCAGTCTAGCATCCCTAAGTGTGCTAACTTTACTCTTCATGCTTCTTGCCTCTGTGTTGCAAGATGGTTTCCAGAGCTTTGATATAAAACGGGTAAGTGGAGAAAATGGACCAGGCCAGTAGCATCTACCCTCTTTTATCAGAATAGAAATAAGTTACCCCCAAAAGTCATCCCCTGTACCCCTACCCCCAGCTACTTTCCTCTCAAGGTCTTTTTTCCCCCGTTTGCTTATGTTGCATTGGCCATAACTCTGTCAAATAATGACTTGTATCTGTTAGTGAGGCTAGGGAAATAAATGTTTAGCTTGTATAGGCATCTAGTGAAGAGGCAGCTAGGGAAGATATACCAAATGAGCCCAAGTTATAAGGTTGGCCACAGTTACCAAAGAATTATAATACTCTGAATAGGTAAATATTGTTCTATATTAAGGTCAGGAGTTGATATTCTTTTGAATAGTCTAGGGCCAGTTCTAACTTTTCACTGTCCACTACTTGTCTCTTAAACAATGTACATAACTCCATTCTTCTTCTGTTGCCTTCTCAGAAGGATGGCTGTGGTTCTTGATGGGTTACTTTCTCCAGAAAGTTGAAATATGATTCCAAATACACTTGAATTGAAGGGATAGTGAACACAATTTTAAGTAGAAAAGGAGAGATATTGTTTTCGGTACTTAGACAAGTTTTGTTGTCACAATTTCAGAGTCAGGGAAAATCTGGGAGGAGGAATGTTTGCCAGTCTGTAAACTAAGTTATTGACTTATCAACACATTTTTCCATTGTTTCTTCTCTCCTGTCCAGGAAACATTCAAAACACTTGGGTAGAAACTCTTGAAAACATTTATTCTCTTCTATGAAGAATGAGTATGAGGAAGCCCTTAATCTGAAGTTTCACTCAAGTCACAGGGCAAACCCTATGGGATATTGCACCATTCCCAGCAAAGCCTTTCCAACCAGTGCTGCAAAGAGAAACTAATGCATCTTATAGTGAAAAGACAAATACTTCTCGCTCCTCCTTGGCATGAAGTAGGCGGCTGCCAAGTAAAGGTAGCTGGCAGGATTCCCAGAGACAGAGCTTGGGCCACGGGTTGGGCAGAGGAGCAGTTGGCATCTCATTATTTGATTGTCGTGTGGTTGCTGGGCACACTGGCTGACATGCAGAATCAAAGTAAAAATTACTACTGTCAGAGAAATGATACTAATGGCAGTGACTCTGTTCAGTCCTTTAGTGTTTCCCAGGGACAGTCACCTCAATTTAGTAGACCTGCTTCCAGCTGCATTAACCCCCCAGGAAGGTGGCTGGAATATGTTTCCTGAACTGATGATGCTGGGTGATTTGTTTTAATAATGGTTTGCGGGCCAGATGAATTAGTCACTGTCATTCCTGGGAAGAGGAGGAAAGTATATTCAAAAGCATCACCACATTCTGCCAGCAGGGAGAAAACAAAATAAAACTTAAAGTCAAAGAAATAAAATACTCTTCTAACCCTTTTAAAAGAGAAAGCACAGGAAACATATACCAACCATAGAGGACCCTAATGCAAAAACATCAACGAGGTGAAATATTTATTCATCATGATGTTTATCAATAGAAGTCAATATTTGGGCAATTGATACTTGTGTTCATTAATTTCAGCAACCTGCCTCTACCCTCCACTGCCTTCTCTCTATTTTTCAATATTTATTTTTATTAGGAGTACTGATTGTTTGGGGATATCTGAAACCTTTCAGGGTTATAGTGACCAAAAGAGCAGAGATAACCTAAGAGTAGACAGTGATTTATATCCCTGCAGGTTGGGTCTAGTACCATAGAGAGGTACCACCCGCAGACATGAATACACAGTCTTGTCTTGGTTTGTGAGTTTGTATATGCTTGAGTGCCTCAGTATGAGTTTCGTAACTCTGAGCAATTTTTCTCATTATGTATATACACTTATATATGTCTGTGATTCTATGTGCAAAACTCCTCTCATTATAAAACCCAAATTTAAAATGTATGGGTATAGAGGACCACAAGGTAAAGAGTGAATAAAAATGAAATTGGAATGGAAAGGTAAATAAAAGTAGAAAAATAAGGTAAAGTCCTGGAAAAAGAGTACATGTAATAAATGGTCTGAAATTTAAATTATTCACCTGAGGTGGGCTGCAAATTTGGCTCTGAGCTTTCTAGCAGCCAATGAAAAGAGAAATTTGATATGATTCTCAGTTCTATGTAATGGAAACAAGGCATTGCTGAAAAGAAGCAAAAAGCTCTGTCCTCAGAAAATCAGAAAAAAATCAGAAATAATTTTTTCTGATTCCAATAGATTTCATTTCACAGATTTAGGTGTTATGTGTTAAAAATCATGTTACTTATGTGTAAAGTGCTGAGGGCTAGTGGTAGCTAGTGCTACAAACAAACAAAAACAAACAAACTAGGTTTATCCCTTTCTTTGAAATGTTGAATTGTCATCAATTGGGTTCTGAACAAGAAAGTAAACACCATTAAAATGAAAGCGTCCCACTAATGTTTTCAAGAGATTAAATGGCATAAAAATAGCCTGGAAATTATTATTTTCAGAGAATCAGGATGATTCAAGGAACTAAATTGAGTCATTGAAAAACCCTAAAAGAGGCAAAACATTTATGAGAGCCAGAGAAAATCAAGTAACCTGAATGTCTGCTGCTTTCTAAAAGATGTCTAGATGACCACCAAAGAGTTACTACTGGCTGTACTATGGTCATTCAATTATAGCCAGAGCCCAGGAATAGGGAGATGGTCTGTGGACAGGAGAGTGGTTGATCATGGTGTTACAGTACCCCCTTCTGTACTTAAGAGTCCCACCACATTGAGAGCATCCACCCAGAAAGGGTAACACATAATTCTGTCACTGGGAATGCCTCCCAGGATGCAAGTGCACTGCCAATGACTCACTTTTTGGTGATTATACCTACTTTCTTTGCTGGAGGAATGGAATGATCTTTTAATGTTTTAAAATGTAAAACATTTAAGCTGAGTGTTTGGATTTCCTGATATGTTTAACATCATCATATGCTAACAGATAAGCAACGCCTACTACTAAATAAGACTTGAGTGGATTAAGGCCTTTAAAAAAATCTTGACCTTAATTATTTGAAATAATGTGACATGGAGGGACCCAAAATGGGCAGAGTTAAAGAGATAAAAAGTCAAATGGTTGAATCAGGTATTTCTGTCTCTCACTGTATCTCTGTATCTGATATCTATCTATCTATCTATCTATCTATCTATCTATCTATCATCTATCTATCTATCTATCTATCTATCTATCTATCTAGTTTAAAAAGTTACCAAAATGTCAGTTCCAAAGCAGGCCAACCTGTATAAACTTTTAAATTTAGCAAAATAAAAAATAAAAAAAAAATAAGTACTTTAAGGCCAGGACTACTAGACATTAGGCATTCAATCAGCAAGTAAGATACTGAAATAAAAAAGCTATTATAGAAGATGCATACTTTAATTCTACACCCAAGCAATGGTAAAGACAAATATTTCAAGCATGAACTCAGAAAAAAAAAAGAAGTATTAGGAGACCAATGGCCCATTCATGTTCTATATTATCTTTTTTATCGCAGACAGAATAAACACAAACCTGTGTGAATCTTTGGAGACAACTTGACTAACCTTATAGGTAAAATATTTTCTTTCTGGATATGAAGGTAACCATGCATGCCTTGTAAAAATTGTGAGAGAATGTGTAAAGGCTGGTATTAAGGAAGAGAGATAAGATGGCAAAATGATGAAATAGAACCAGCTATTACAAAATGACCATTTCTGGCTCAGATGCATTTTTCTCCCAATTTCATTTCCAAAATTGTCCCCTTGTATCCCACTTTCTCTTAATTTCATGCAGCAGGATTAGAGATCAATAGATATTGCTTTATAGAACATTCCTTTTTTGTGTGAGTATACGGCAAAGGGAATAAGGGAATTGGACCAATTGGGAGGTCAAACTTGGTAGCTCTTAGAGCAGAGTGATTTGGCTCTTTAAAATATGTTGTTCAAGGGGAGTTTATAAAGTTAATTACTGGGACATTATATCAAGCAGATAATTTTGGGGGGAGGACTTTATTCTATTATGCATATGTGATGATGTTCTAAAATGGATCAGCATTAGCTGCTTGTTACTTGGTTATCTATCAAAATTTAAGAATAAAATATTTTCAGTTGACAATGTTGATCCAAAGATGCCTGCAATTTATAAAGGAAGGCAGAACACTGATAAGAAGTATAAAATACCATTGTATTTTTTAGCATGTCTAAATTAAAAAAAATAAAGCCTTCCCCACATATATTGGTTAGGAACTTTGGATTTTAAGGAAATGGGTGACTCCAGTAACTTCCAAGACTGGAAGGGAAGGAGTGGTTATTATAGGACCCAGTGGAAATAAGTCTGGCAGGAGCCTCAGCCATGCAGCAGGGGCTCACAGGGGCCCAGGGAATCCTTACAACTAGTCCTCATAGGAAAAATAACATAGAAAGCCGGAAAGTTTGTTGACTAAGAGGTCCCTTGGAAGTTGAACTACTGCCTGAAAATACTAAACTAAGCAAACTCACAAAGCAAAAACACCCAAACAAACAAACAAACAAAAAACCCCAAAAACCAAAACAAACACCTCAACCCTGAAACCATCCTGTCAACTTCTGATTGGTTATTTCTACAACCAAAAGAACTCCATTGAGTACTTTCCTATCATGGTGTATAATCAAGGTAGGGTTAGGGGCCTTTAATAATTTTAAGGGGTACAATTTGTGTGTGTGTGTGTTTAAGAGCTACAATTTGTACATTATCTAAGCTACAGATGACAAGTACGAGTTTAGTTACATAAGAGCAGACACAGTTGTTCAGCAACAAATCTTTGTATGCATGTCTGCTATATGTTAGACACTGTCCTGCATCCAAGGGATGCAACTAATAAACCTTGGGTAGAGGACCTTGGGCAAAGCTAAACCAATCACATGATTCCAACTAATATATGATTTTTGTTATCTCTTGCTATGACCATTTTCAGGGGCTTAATTTCTTTCTTTTTTTTTTTTTAAAGATTTATTTATTTATTCATGAGAGACACACAGAGAGAGAGGCAGAGACATAGGCAGAGGGAGAAGCAGGCTTCTCGCAGAGAGCCTGATATGGGACTTGATCCTGGATCCTGGGATCACGGTCTGAGCCAAAGGCGGACGCTCAACAACTGAGCCACCTAGGTGTCCATGGGTGCTTAATTTCTTACTTGCCTGTTTGGAGAGTGAAGTTACTCAAAGACAAGTTTTTTTAGTTTACATACTTTGTTTTATCTCCATTGTCAATGTATTATTGTTTGTCAAGTATTGCCATTAAATGTCCTTACACAGGCACTGTGTGGCTTCTCAGCTTCCAGGCATCATGTTGCATCTTTTATTCTTCACTACTATTACTTTAAATCGTGGGCATCCCCATAATGAGTTTTCTTTTTTTTTCCCTGACCCTTAAAGAAAACCCTTACATAATTTGCTGAACTCTGATCCCATTAACTTAAAATTTTAGTTATGAAAGGTCAAGGTGTTATAGTTGTCGCTTTTCTCAATCTTAGAAATAGATGAGGTCAGCTTCATTCTCTGCCCCCAAAGGTGCATGTTAGTCAAAGCAGTATAAAGTTTGATTTTTTTAAGCCACTTATAATAGATAACTGGTTTAACTTAAGTATTCATTAAATTGATGGTCGTATACATGGTCATAAGCATGCCTGAATAGTTCAAAGTTCAGTGCTGGATGAGATGGAGTCCTAGAGCTTTCTGTGTATCTCAGACACCATGCTAGGCACTAGAAGAGTAAAGATGAATTTAGTACAATTCTAAAAGAGGAAGTCCTCAAAGAGTTTTGTATATATTTTTGATATCAGATAGTTTGAAGGACTAATAAGTGGCAAAGATTTTGCCTTTGAGGTTTATAATACGTCATTTAAAACTCTTCCTAGTGAGATATAGAAGTGTGTGGGATATAGACTGTGGAGTAAGTATAAGGGCTTGATGAAGAAAGAGAGTTATAAGGGAGGGATTAAAACAATAAAGGCTGTATATTTTTCTTGTGAGAATAATTCCTTTCTACAAGAGTCTGGTTAAAAAACAAAACAATACAAAACCGAAACTGAAAACAACTATTGAAATGAAGATTTGAACATTTGGATGAGGATCCTATAATTTGTGGAAACCCCCCATTTACATAATGCTCAATTGGAAGCTAACAAGGAAAAAAAATGTTAGGCAAGTGAATTATCTTTACAGGTTAATAAGACTGCCAGAAAGCAACTGAGAAAGTACTTTCAAGAGGCAAATTATTTAACATAATGACATTTCTTTTCATGCAAACCAAATTAATTTCTGGAATTACATTAGAATGCACTCCCCCCTCTACCCCCTTTACAAGTTTTCAAGCTGAATTGTGTTAGATCCAGAAAAACACTAAATAGCCCTCCTGCCTATCTTCATGAGCCTTTAAAATGAAAATGTGTGTGAATGAGAGTGGAAAGAGTGATGACACAAACCAAGAGAGCTAGAAAGTCGATCCATATCAAGGAGCAAGCATAAGGTCTGCACTGTCAGTAATTAGCATTCATACTGGGAAAGAAATTACATATTAATACACTGTGTGTTCTTTTATTAGGTGGCTCATTTTTTAACAGTGACATGCCTGTGGACAGAAATGTAATTCTTCAGAGAGATTTAAAAGGTTGGGACTACATGCAATTCACCACATTAATCATGTATTAGATCCAATAAATACCCATTGTGGGGTTTTTGTATTCATCAAGAGTTCAGAAGCAGTAACATGTTCTGTCCCTGAATTGTAAGAAAATAAAAACTGAACTAAAAGAGGAGGAATGAAGGACCTGGAGAATCAAGGAATGTTTCTTATTTATTTTCGAAATCTGTCTTCTATTTCTAATTGAGGTTAAACTTCAGACTAATCTTAGAGTCATCCATCTGGCTGATATGAGAGGTTTGTTGTTATTAATTAGTGTAGGAGGTAGGATAAACCAAAAATGTGTAACAATATTGGGAAATAATTTTAAGGATTTACTGCTATTTAATCAGTGTTTGAAAGACATTTTTATGTCTGTTCAACTCTTGCTCCTGTGTATTGTATAATGCGTGGCAGTAAGAGAGAGAGAGAAAGTCTTTGTTTCTGATTATATAACACATTCCCACAGAAGCTTATGGTGCACTGAGTATATAAGGCTAATCATCTTTAAATGCTGTGGTGCATTTTCTGAGAATTAAAATGTATAAGGGCATAGGACTCCCTGTATAGTTTATCCTTTAAAAGATACTAACAGTGGAAATAGATCTTAAAGCACTGTTAATGAATCTACATTGTAGTATTGTTTAAAATAACATGATATGAAGCATGAATTGCATTCATACATGAAAATGAAATCTGAATGCATTCTGCTAATGGAAGGCAAAAGTCAATTGTCATTTAGGTCACTGTGTGACGGTAGGAAATCATTTTAATGAAGCTAGCCCTGTTCAAAACAGTTTGGATCTCAGCATATAAAAGAATATGAGTTCCCAAACAGGATTTCACTGGAGGCAAATACTATCAAGCAAGCAACTCAAGTGTACAGTAAAAGCTCCCACTAGCAAAAGGTTGAATAAGCGTGAATCAACAAAATAGATGGTTTTAAGTATTTTATTCTTCACATTTTTGATGACTTTCAAAGTAGTACCCAGCTGCCTGCACTGTGTGAACTTTGGGGGAGAATTATGCTCATCTCAATCCTTACAATAGTTAAAGACTGTGCTCCGTTTAACTAAGATTATACTCAAAGATAAACAATGGAGAACATGGAATTTTCACTGGAGAAATCAAAGGCTGGAGTGTATTAATCATGTCATTACTTAACAAGGTTTCCCTCCTCCTCCTCCTCTTCCTATCAGAATTTCTTCATCAATTCCCAATTCTACTCTCCGCCCTCCTTCAAAAATTGGTAACTAGACTTTTAAGAAATGAAATCTTCAGCAAGCCTAAATCTTTGTGGAAGATTTAATGGTAATAGGGACTGCAGGTTCCTACATTTACAATATTTTTCAAAAGACAGCAAATTTTGGCAAGGAACTAAGAAAGTGCAGTCCTTAGTTCAATCTGCATTTATTCAAGGCCGTGCTGTATGCCCTTGGGCAATCAGAGAGTTTTGGAATGTGTGCCAAGTGTCATGTTATTGAGCTTGCTGCTGCCATCGGCTTCTCTTACCCAGGAAGGCTGTTGGGGAAGATGACGACTCCAGGGAAATCAAGTCAAGTTTATTCAGTGTTCAGTCTCAGGCTATTGGTTAAGGAGACAATGGGAGTTCTGGATACAAAGTCTCTTCATTCCTCATCTCTTCCTTTTCTCCACTTGGAAGAGGGAGACAGTTGAATCAGCATGGCCAAGTCTATTAACATGTGAATACAAAGAGGAAGAAAATATGTTCATAATAAGCCTGTGTATCAAAACTTTGCAGTTATTTTTTATTATGTAGATTTTGTAGATATGTTTTTATTTAGGAATGGAGAAGAAAAAAATGTATTCAAAGTATACAACACTATCATATGCAAAATATATGGGCATTGCTGGGAGTTCTGCTTCCCAGTGCTTCTGTGGCATATTGGAGTTCAAAATATCTACGTTAGTATACAAGTTAAAAAACTAATCAAAAAAGAGACCACCAACAGGCTTTCAATGGAGCTTAGACCCTGTGTGGTCATTTGCTCTTCGGGAAAGCTGTCTGACCTTGTTTGGCAAATTACTTTAATTCCTCTGTCTCAGTCTCCTCATCTGTAAAATGGAGGTGATAAAATTAATAGCATTTAATTGGATGAGGTGAAATATCTAAAGAGCTTAGCCTATTAGAACAAATTAAACATTTGTTATTAATAGTGCTAAATATTATAATAAAAACCAAATCATTACATTTAACTTTTATCTAGGTTGCTTTGTTTTGCAATAAAAGCTTTATGATTCTTTTTTCTGTCTGTCTTCCTCTGCACAAGGATGTTTCCTGTTGCCCAGGAATTTACATTAGGACCTATAGATGAAAATAACAGAGATTGAGTGTTTCACATTAAAACAAAAACAAAAACAAAAACAACCACCACATATGACTCATTTACAGAAGCTGCTGGGGTATTTTTTGTGGTGTCTAGAGAAAAAGATACAATTCCAGCTGGTCTAAACTTCAGTATAAGCAAGTCTTTCAACTTTTACTGGTTGGTGGATCCAATCAGTAGTGGTCAAAGTGTCTGAAACAAATTGAAATGTTCATTGGAGCCTGCGGTAGACAGAAGAATCAGAGTAGAAATACCTAGGGTTTTGGAACAAAGCCATGCTTGTTGTTTTTTTTTTTTTCCAGTAAATAATTATTGTCTCTTTGAAAAACAGATTTTGCCTTGTTAATGGACGCTGACAGAAACTAAAGTGTGACCAAAGACTCAAGGTGACCAAGCAAGGGCATAACCATGCAAACTGCCTGTTTCGAACTGTGTGTTATCTGTATCACAAGGCACAAATTTGGAATGCTCAGCAATACTCTTTTGTCAATTGAAATGAGATATATAGGACTGGGCATGAGTGGATAGTGAAGGCAAACTAAGATGTGTGATAAGATGATTATACTTCTGGGGTATTTGTTAGATCCTTCAGTCTCCTTTCTCTCAAACTATATTTATAGCATCCTTGTGGGTTCCTTACAAACAATTGGTTGAGAAAGAAAACATCTGAGCCTCTTTTATAGATGACTTTAATCAATATGATGGCATCGTTTATGTGTACTATGATATTGTCTTGCAGTAGTGCCTTTGAAGAACAATGACATAAGAAAATTTTTCAGTGAACAGAGTTTAATAATGTATATCATTATCTCACATCAGAAAGGGAGTATGTCCTGAGATAAGTATGTATATCTATTCATGGACAGTAGCAAATGATTTCGTTAGATGATCAGATATTTGGAAGGAATGAGTTTGGAGGACTGGTGACAAGATTTGAAGAAGTATGGAAGTGAACCTCTTGGGATTGGTTTATAGTATCTATATCTATTTATATCATACCTATATCATCTTTATATCTATCTATATCTCCGTCATCTCCCATGGACTGTTCATAAGAAGAACCTCATTGAAAAGAAGGCTGTTAATAACAGGGACAAGATCATTTACCCATGCCTGTCTGCAG
Organism: Nyctereutes procyonoides; assembly: GCF_905146905.1. Taxonomy (NCBI): domain Eukaryota; kingdom Metazoa; phylum Chordata; class Mammalia; order Carnivora; family Canidae; genus Nyctereutes; species Nyctereutes procyonoides. The sequence goes on along the minus strand of NW_026575021.1, from coordinate 5,536,417 downwards.
CCTTCTTCCGTAGCCATTTTGATACACTTTTTTATTGGGCTCTTGAAAAAAAGTTGTCATGAGTGAAGAGGATGGTGGCTATGCATGAAGTTACCAGGATCTCTTGCCCTTTATCGAATCTCACTCAGCTACTCTCACTGCTAGTGTCAGAGTTCAATTCTGAGTTTCTGATAAAATATGTCCCTGGTGGTCCTGCTATTATTAGGGGAAGTATTATGTCTCTTAGGAATAGACAGATATTGTGGATTTTAAATTTCTTCCTATTCTGGCATGTTCTTTCAACATTCATAGCCTTCCTTAATACTTTATACAGCATTATTACAATCAAAACTGCTTCTTACTGGGGAGCTCCCATCACAGTGAAAGAACAAAGGCATAGTCTTTACAGTATGTAATTGTTTACAATGAAAGAAGCAAGACAATGGGCTAATAACTGTGGTAGTCACAGGATTTAGTATGTTCTCCCATCATCTAGAACCAAGAAATAGCCTATTGGAGATGCAGCTACAGCATTAGCTAGCAGATAATATCTTATAAGTTTAAGGTACTGTTCTACAGGTTGTGTTTTATGTATTCAATGGCCAATACATGGAGTTCTTTCTTCAGTCGTTAGAATACCCAGATCTAGACACAAAGAGTAAAAGAGGGAGGGGTTATATCTCTGTATTATGCCTATTGATCCATTTATAAAAAATTTCCTAACTGTCCCTGTGACTCTGAATTTTAGTGGTTTAGAGGTCTTCTACCCACACAGGCAATATTTCCACTTAGCATTACTGCTGTTATTCCAATAATTTGGAAGCTAAGATATTTTTAGTTCTTTGTTCTACTGGAGAACAGATAGAAAAGGGGCATGGTGTTGGCCATGATGGTTGATCCTGATTATCAAGGTTTAAATATGGTTGCTGCTACACAGTGGAGAGAGGGGAGAATGGAGGGAACCCAGATTTTCCCCTGTGCTTCTTATCATATAAAGCCTGTCAGTTTAAGACTCCCAACAGTCTGGACACGTAGGTGGCTCAGTGGTCGAGCGTCTGCCTTTGGTTCAGGTTGTGATCCCGGGGTTCTGGGATCGAGTCCCACATTAAGTTCCTTGTAGGGAGCCTGGTTCTCCCTCTGCCTATGTCTGTGCCTCTCTCTATGTCTGTCAATGAATGAATGAATGAATGAATGAATGAATCTTAAAAAAAAAAGAATCCCAATAGTCTAAAGTGCTGGTTGCATGCAAAGCAATGATGGAATGGCAAGTGGGAAAAAGAAATAATAAATACAAACTGTGGCCTTATGATCATATACAGAAACATCCATCTTATCTTTCTTGCTGTGACCAGGATTTAAAACTGTGGGTCTGGGAGTTTGTATGATTATTCCCATGTATTTGCTACTTCTCCCTTGGGAGAGAAAACAAATTTTTCCACCCTGCTAACTTCAGACTTACCTATTAATGTCTTTGGTCAGTGAAAAGTGAGAAGTGATATGAATTCATACTAGCAGAAATTTAAGTTAGTGTATGAGTCTCTGTATTTTCCATTCCATTTGCCATGAGATCAGTAATATTTCAGATAGAGGGTATCGCAACAACATGGATTTCAAAGATTTCTTGGGGAGAGTTGCAGTTAACCTATAATAGATAGGATAGTGTGAATGAGAAATCTTCATTGGTGGAACTCCTGAGGTTTTGGGGTTGTTTGTCATTGTAGTGCAATTGAGTCTATCCTGGCTTATATGTTGTATTTTTACTAATCTTAACAATCTAAATTTTTTTTAAAGATTTTATTTATTTAATCACGAGAGACACACAGAGAGAGAGGCACAGGCAGAGGGAGATGCAGGCTCCATGCAGGGAGCCCGACATGGGACTCGATCCAGGGTCCCCAGGATCAGGCCCTGGGCTGAGGGCGGCATTAAACCACTGAGCCACTGGGGTTGCCCAACAATCTAAATTTTTTTATATTAATTTCTTTTTCCCAGTTTTCTATAAAGAGTGTGTTGGTAGTGGTTGACTATATAGGCAAGCACACGGGTTATAGAATAATAAGATTGGATCAAATAAACCTAGATGAAATACCATTATCATCTGTCGATTCTGTACTCAACTCTAGATACAATAACTGATAATATTGTGGTTAGCTGATAAGTATATATTTTGGTTATATAATAGTTGTATGTTAGAAGGGAGAATGCTAGGAGGTGGATGTTTAAATATGGAAAGAAGGATATATTTTGGGGTTAGGCAACTAAAAAGGTAGATTGTGGTAGACATTTGCCATTTTTTTCAGTTGTCCACATCTAAACCCACTCTCTATGTTTGTAATTTCTGTGAGCATAGTTGGGTCTGTCACCAAGAAACCTGAAAATTCCAGAGTAGCTCTCCCAGCATCTCTCAAACTATGTGCATGATCATATGACCTGAGCTCCATCATTTAGATGTACATTGCCAGACTTGTTTTTTCAGAAAGGGGATTTGAAGAGTCAGAGTTTTATGATTCCAACACTATGGTAAACCTTTAACTAAAGCGTGTCACTAACAGTGGAACTTAAGTTGCTCTACCACCTACTGGCTTTGTATCCTGGGCTAATCACTCAACCTATCTGAACCTCAGCTCCTGGTCTGGAAGTTAAGGATAATGAGAATATGCCTGCATAGAGCCTGTGTGAGGAAAAGAAAAGTAATAATGCATAATAATACATTAAATGAGACAATGTGTGAAGCAAGGGCTGACTAATTGGGAGTTTAGTCATGCAGACAAGCAGGGATTGTGGGGAGTGCTCTTGAGAGTAGTGGCGACAGCAGCAAACCTGGGTTCCCAGGGCATCTGTTGCAGTGATGTTAGCTCCAGCCTCTGCTGTCCATGCCAGCTGTGGGGCTCTTTCTTTACTGGATGAGCTCTGTGATATGATGAGACAGTACCTCTGCAAAGCTTCAGCATGGTTCTACAGCCTTCCTAATGATGCTGTGAACGGCCAGTTGTTTTTTAGTAAAGTCCTGCTTTGCCATTATTGCCAAGTCTGGTTTTGTTGCTTGGAACTAAGAGCTTTTGAATTTTAATAGGCCTGCCTGGCTTTATTTCTGATGGTTAAAAAAAGCATGAATTTTAGAAATCAGACAAATCTGGTTTTAATCCTCCTGTGTCTTTTTACCAACTTAAGTGACTTTTTCAAATTTCTTGAACTCTTTGAGCTTCTTGCTTCCTATCCTTAAATGTAGATAATAATACTTTATAGGGTAATCATAAACTGAGTTAATATGTATTAAAAATGCCTATCACTGAATCTTACTTTTTAAAAACCAATTCATTTATCTAGTATTTAAGAGAGAGAGAGAAGAGAGAGAGATGGAGCTAGCACGGGGAGGGCAGAAGGAGAGGGAGAGAATCTTAAGCAGACTCCCTGCTGAGTAAGGAGCCTGACACAGGACTCTTTCCCACAACCCTGAGATGATGACCTGAGCCAAAACCAAGAGTCCGAAGCTTAACTAACTGAACAACTCAGGCACCCCTGAATCTCACTTCCAATAAGCATGTAGGCAGGTGAATTTCTGCCCCCGCCCCCCCCCCCAACCAGTATAGCTGCCTTTGTCTCCTTCATGATGGAGGTTGGGCTATGTAAAATTATAAAATAACTATTGGCCCTTATATTGGGATGAGTCATAGAATCTAGGGAAATGATATACCTTTCAGAGGACATGAAAAATAATCGAAAAGGGAATTTCTCTAGCTTTACGCTTAACTGAGTAGAGGAATGGGGATAACATAGAATGAAGTGTGTTACATCTTCAATTGCTTTTTGCTTGCATTCAATGGTAATTGAGTCTGCATTATTTGTAATTTTCTGCATTATTTGTGTCAAGTCCATTAGGCAACACATCATTAGTATCATATTCACAAGTGTTATCATGTAGTCATACCCAACAGGCACTTAATGGAAAAATCCAACTTTGAATCATGTGGGTGTTTTCTTTCTTTCTTTCATCTTGCGGATGGTGCACATGCCTATGCTTGCATGCCCACAGATGCACACACACATGCACGTATGCACACATCATAAAACATATCATATATGCCATGGTATCCTATTTATGGTCAAAGATTTAGTTATTGAGTGTGCCCAGGATAATGATTCAGTAAAGGCACATTAACTCACTTACTTTGAGTATTAGAAGTATTTTATTTGCTATTTTATGACTATTTTTAAAGGAATTACTTTAGGGCAGTGGTTTTTAAACTTTAGTGTGTGTAGAAATCATCAAGGAGATGACTAAATATGCAGATTCCATGGTCCACTCAAATGAGGTAGGTATTATTATAGCTCTGCTTCTACAGTGTGGAAACTGAGGAACATAGAGGTGAAATTAAATGATTTGGCCACAGTCACTGATGCAGTCAGAATTTGATCCCATGTATTTCTTATCCTGACTTGATAATTCATAGAGCATAAAAACAGAGTACTGTGCCCTCTGGCAGATAACTAAAAAGAAAGCCAGTTTTAGTAACTTTTTCTTAATCCAGTGGCCCGGGTAGAATTTGTTGGCTTTCATATATCAATTAGATCTTTGCTAATTTTCAATAGGGAATGACAGTTCATATTCTTTCACTTCTGTTTCTTCTATTGTTATACCTTTTCCTGATCAAATGAAAACAGATATGAAATAACAGTACACCAAAGCAGACGCTTGAAAGAATAATCACTTAAAAGCACTTGCTTATTTTCCCAGATCTGTCAAACCTTTCCATGCATTTAGGATTTAGGACTGAGAAATAGATCCTTTGGGACTGTTAAGGGATTATGATCTTGGGAAATTAATCCATAGTAAAAATGTGTTTACAGTGCTTGGACTTTCTTAAACTTTCATCTGGAGAAAATTTATGACTCTTCTCCCCTCGACTGCCTCATTTCCAGTTTTTTCATTACCATTGAATGCTTTCTATACACAATGACTTTCCACATGCTATCCTACTTAATCCTTATAGCATCCTGCAAGGTGGATACTATTCTTCCCATTTTATAGAGGAGCAAAAAATGAGTTTAGAGAGACTAACTTCTCAAATATCACACAACTAATAATTAGCAGAGCTAATTTATAATTATTGACTCCAGTTCCATTTCACTCTAAAATCTGTGCCCTTAACTAGCAACACTGGTTATTTAACAGAATTCTGGGTTTTTATGTTCTTGGGACAAGCCAGTAATAAATTCAACAATAGCAATCATAACAAAAACCTTAAACAAACAGATTTTATATCCTCCAGCATGTTATGGAGTTGCTCTACGGAGTAGAAAGTTAAACTTCAGTGGAATGGGAAGGTTGAGATCTCTTTATGACACAGTAACTGTTCTCATGGCAATGACAAAATGGCAGAAGAGTCGCACACAGGTGACAGGAGCCTTAGCACAGCACTCTGTTTGTGCAACCTTTATTAAATGGAGCCGTTGGCTACCACCTGCGGTTTTGTAGTTGTGCCTCCCACTGAGCACACATTTGATCTTCCGATTAATTAGGTGCACCTTGGCTAGAAGCCCACGATCAAGCATACATATTTCAAAGCTTAAACTGGGTTCCTCCTAAGATGAAAGCAGAATGTTTCAAAGTGCAGCATAAATCCTCATGTCATCTTCTTGGAAAATGAATGACATTAACAATATTAATTTATTGATAAAATAAAAAACATTATAAGGAAACGATGCACTTCAACTTTTACTTCTAATTTGTATTTTTATGACAAGATTTTTATTGGAGTAAAGTGGCGGTGATCTTTTTGAGGAGATCTTTAATTAGAACAGATTAATTTTGTCCCTTTGGCAGTACTAAGTAAAAAAATTGAACTCCCAAAGATATTGTCTCTAAAATGCTTAAAAGTCTACCCACATTCTTTCTGAGATAGAGACATTGCATTGCTTTTAGTTTTTCTTAAAATTATTCAATATTTTATAGGACAAGTAAGATTTCCCTATTTAATTGCTATTCTATCCAAAAGCAGTGTCACCAAGCTTCTTCCTATTTAATTGCTATTCTATCCAAAAGCAGTGTCACCAAGGTTCCAACTGTCTGAGTTGCCTGTTTATTCTCCCTTTCTTTGACTTTTTTCCAAACATGTGTCTTTCATCTCTGCAGTGATCAGCAAATAACCAGACAAGACTGTCTCCTCCATGTTACCCCTTTTCTCCGTGCTAAGGTAATCTCAGTGTGTTGTGTTTCCCTTTCTCCACAGTGGCTAGAGTACTGCCAGCATGTAAGACACTAACAACTCATTTCTAATCTTCAGCCACATAATTAACAGCAAGATGAATAGATAGAACAAGGATTCATTTGCACAGCCTCGGTGGCTCTCTTTGTGTATTATCTAGGAAGGATGATCTATATTTTTATTTTCCTGCTCATTTGCTTACCTTAATAGAGTAGCCTGACAAATGTGTAGTAGCAACCAGACATTTGCTCATCAACTCTGTGGTATAGATCATTCTTTGTTTAAACTAGTCTTTGTGGAACTGATAGATCCAATGGGGGCTTGCAGAAAACATCCATGAAGAATATAATTTGAATTGTCCTATCACCTCTTATCAGTTGTCTTTAACAAACCTTTTAGATTTATCCTTTTAGAGTTTTCATTATTATGTTAGAAGAAACTTACTAACGTAAATGCATTCTTGTTATAACAAGTGTAAAAAAAAAAGCCTTTGTAAATGGAAAGCTAATAATTCTCTCTGTTCTCCCATTTCCTTAAATAGAATACTAGTGCTAACAGCCAAGGATGTATGTTTATATTTCCATTTCCATGGATACATACATACACACATATATAAAAATATGTAATGTATATATATCTATCCATGTTTTAATATTTTTACAAAGCTGAAATACTGTATGTTATTCTTCACAGTTATATTTTGTTTAAAAATATAGCCATTCAAAAGTTGCCATTGCATAGCCAGGCAGTGTTCTAGGCACTGGGAATATGATCAGCAAGATGGATAACTTACCATCCTTGTAAAGCTTATGTGTTAGTGAATCATGGCTATTCCTCAGGCCAATAGGCACAGAACTGGATGATTTAACAAATGACTTTATAATCTTATAAATTTCCTTTCCTACTGTTAGATAACTACATATTTTCCACTTCTATAGTTGGTGCCAGTAATGGTATGTTAAATGTCCTCACATAGATATTCTTATGTACCAGTGCTTTTTTGCTTGATAGAGTAGATTTTTCAGAACTGGAATTTCTAAGGAAATAAACACATTCTTATCATTTTCATAAACATTATAAATAACTTTCCAAAAGGTTGTATCATCCTTAGGACAAATGCTTCTGCCATTCAGGCATCCTCCAAAAATATGGAAGAGTGTGCATTTTCTTTCATCCAGGATAGTAGCCCTCTTTTACAGTTCACAAATTGCATTTGTGAAGAAAGGAGTACATTTTGAATATAATTTACATTTTCCTAGTTAGTAGTGAGATGGAGTAGCTTTCCATGTTTATTAGCCATTTGCTTTCCCTTAGACTCTTGTTAGATTTTTTTTCTCTGTTTCCTTCTTTTTTCTTAGTTTCTTTATATATATATATATATATATATATATATATATATATATATATATATGACATTCTAACCCTGTGTGTCTTAAATGTGTTGCAAATATTTCTCCAAGTTGATTTGTCTTTTTACTGTGGTTTTTGGCATATTTTTTCACATAGAATTTTAAATTCTTCATGTAGTCAAATAGGTTTAATTTTCCCTCTATGATCTCCAGGTTTCCTCTCTCACTTAAGAAATTGTTCCCTAGGGATGCCTGGGTGGCTCAGCGGTTAAGCCTCTGCCTTCAGCTCAGGGCGTGATCCTGGAGTCCCGGAATCAAGTCCCATATCGGGCTCCCTGCATGGAGCCTGCTTCTCCCTCTGCCTATGTCTCTGCCTCTCTCTCTCTCTGTATCTCTCATGAATAAGTAAATAAAATTTCATAAAAAGTTGTTCGCTACCATAAGTTTATTTAGGTATTAGCTTAAAATTTCCTCTGAATGTTTTTTTATTTTTATATTTAGATACTGTATTAAGATTCTGTTTCTGTACATGGTGTGGTTTGGGTTTCAGCAACATTTTATTCCAGATTGGTGGCAAATTATGGTAGGATCAGTCATTACCTAGTTCCCTACTCCCTTCAGACAGAATTGCCACCCTGCCACACAGATTCCCAGGCATTTGTGAATAATGGTCTGTGCCTTTTGTGAAGTTTTGTGGAGCTTCTAGATCTTCCCCAAGTTCTATAATATAATTAAAGGGGGTTAGGCAGCAATTGAGAATATTGAAATGTATTGGTGACTTCACTGTCATCAGTTTCTCATTAATGGAATGAGGAGTCAAATGCTATTCCCTCAGGACTAATAAATGATGATACCAATGCTGTGACCTCACTTTCTTCTGATGAAATTTCTGTGTTAATAAACATAGTTCATGTGAAAATCTAAATTCCCTTTAGTTTGTTCCAAATATAATAAAGTAGCTTAAATTTTCTCTTATTATAAGGCTATATTGCTTTTAATCAAGTAAACATTATCTAGGGGCATTGCGAAGGCTACAGTTTATTTGTTTCTAACATGCCTGGTAGATGATTAAATTGACATTCACAATTTCAAGCTCACCACACCATAAAAATGACATGCAAGCTGGATACTGGAAAGAATGAAAAGTCAGCTTATTCTCTCTTGAAGACATCGGCAAGCTTTATATATCAAAAACCCTTCAACTCAGTAGTTCTCAAAGTATGTGCTGTGGAATACTAGATCCAGAGGATGTAAGTTACATTAGTTTTATATACAAAAGAGATCCTGTGTCAAAAAGTTTGTTAGGTCAAATATATTTAAATATTTTTTTACTGCAGGACTTCTCAGAGCCTTTGGCATACTTGTATAGATTATAGATCTCCAGTAGAGGCATATTATATGCAGTGTTTCTCAAACAGAGCTGTTGTTTCTTACTTTGGAAATACTACTCCAGCCTATTCTTTTGGTCATCATAAGCTTCTGTCTTTCCCAGTAAGAAGAAGATGCAAGTATATAAAAAGAATAAGAATAACCTAATTGTCTGAATTGAATTAGTTTGGTATTTTATACGGAAAAAATTGCTGATGAAAATTACTGGTTAATTATTGGCTTTTTGCATGACGTCTCAGTGCAGAGTTGTCATACTTTCTGGGCTTATGACCCATTCTGCTTTTACAGTCGGCACTAAGTGGTCTTCTTGATGATGGGTCTTACATCAAGGGTCCAAAATCAAAACAAATCCCTTCCCTTCCAAAGTTGTACTCCCTTCTGTTTTGTTTTTTTTTCCTCCTGAGGGGACCTTTATAGATATATTATGAGCATTGAGGGGTTATGGGAGCAATTGCTTATTAAGGTTTATATTCTGTTATTTGAAACCTATTTTGCTGTGGTAGGGAAAACTACTGTAGGAATCTTTACTTAAAGGGATGGTTTTGCTTCTTTATTCTCTTAAATCAATATTATAATCAATTCTGTTATCTTTTGAACTTTCTTTAACCCAATTCTATCCTCCTGGCTGTCAGTTGGTTGAAAGTCGGTGCTTTTCTGGTGGAGGTATTCACTGGTTCTACAATTCAGCATTTTTTTTTCTCTCTAGAGGGATGTTGACAAGTATGTTCCAATAATTAACCTGACCATCTTTGTTACTTAAATGATGGCAATAGTAAGTTCATGAGGAGAAGGTGGACTGACTATTGATATGCCCACCAAAACATACCAATACTTACTATATTTTAGTATTTCTATGAAGATAAGTACTGAGGTCTAAAAAACCAGTAAACTACTTTTTTTTCTCTTCTGTTTCCCTCTCTCTTTTCCCCCTTCCCTCTTTCCACCCCCTCCTCCCTTTTTTTTCTTCTTTGAACTGTGGTAGCCCCACAGTTCATTAACCTACGACTGGGATGGCAACTTCAGTAGAGAAGTTGGGAGAGGGGGCAAGTGTAGCATTAGGGAACCAGTGCGTTGGACATAGGAAATTTAAGACATAGGTGCCAGTTCCTCATTTCATTTTACAAGTACAAAGAACTGACAATGGTAAACATTATTTCATATCTATTCTCAATAGAGTGACATAGAAAAGGAAAGGTTCTGTACTATTGTCTCTATATTTGCTACTTAGAAGAAAATTTGCCAGCTTTACTGGTAACATGTTTATTGCTGTCATTGACAAACTGCCCTAATTGTTCCTAATTCCCTTAGTTTTTCTTGTCCATAGACACCATCTATTTAGACTACTTTCTTTCCCTATTTTAGTTGTCTTTTTTATTTGCTCCTGCGAAGAATTTTTTTAAACAAAGATACCTATTTATATTTCAATTTTTTTAAATTTTTTTTTTTTATTTACGATAGTCATACAGAGAGAGAGAGAGAGAGACAGAGACACAGGCAGAGGGAGAAGCAGGCTCCATGCACCGGGAGCCCGACGTGGGATTCGATCCCGGGTCTCCAGGATCGCACCCTGGGCCAAAGGCAGGCGCCAAACTGCTGCGCCACCCAGGGATCCCCCTATTTATATTTCAAACACAATTTGTTCTATGATTTGTTTTCTTAACTTCAGGGCCAGCAGAATATAGGTATGCATAGCATCTATGAATAAAAGGGATATTTTATATTATCTTATTAATTCATAGTGATAAGTCAAGGGTCAGGAAACTTGGGTTCTTATTTCGGTCTCTGCCTGGAACTTACTGCTTTTTTCTTTTTAAAAAGTCATCAGCACTAATAATTTTTGGTCTATTACATCTTGTAGGTCTATACAACTCATATGTAAAACATGGATGGGGCTAGAAAGTATTATGCTAAGTGAAACAGGTCAGAGAAAGACAAATACCATATGATTTCACTTGTGTGTAGAACTTAAAAAACAAAACAAATGAACAAAGGGGGAAAAAAAAGAGAGACACAGAAACCAAGAAACAGACTCTTAACTCTAGAGAACAGGCTGAAGGTCATCAGAGGGAGGGTGGGGAGGGGGGATGGGTGAAATAGGTGATGGGGATTAAGGAGATAACTTGTTGAGAAGAGCATTGGGTGATGCACAGAAGTGCTGAATCACTATATTGTATGCTTGAAACTAATATAACACTGTATGTTAAATAATACTGGAATTAAAATTAAAAAAAGAAAATGTCAGGAATGACAGTATGGTCTTCTGAAAATAAAATAAACTAAATGTATTTTAAATATAGATAATTTGTCTTCCTTTAATACCAGAACAGTAAAATTACAATAAATTCCAATTTCAACATGCTAAAAAAATGGAATGCTGAGTATCAAAGTTGTAATAAGATTCTAATAAAAATCTTACCTGTATTTTGCTTTCTGTAAACACATTATTTATTCATCACTTATTTATCAAGTGAATTCAGTGCCTAGAGTGTGCCAGGGCATATGGATACAATGATAAATAATATAAATTCCTATCTTGAGGTAACATATACTATCAGGAATTTCTGAACCATCAACTTATAATTGTTATAAGAATTTTCCTGATCTAATTTTGTGAATTCATGTATATTTTAATAGTTTACTCATTGTTTTTTTTCTTATTGTTTAAGTTCATTTCCTTATTTATTTATTTTTTGATTGGAGAGGATAATAGAGGTTGCAAAATTTAAACATTGGGTTCAGTATCCAGATAATATCTGGATTTCTAAGACTTGTTCATACTCTACCTCATTGCTATTAATGATACCAACTTTGTTATTTATTGAGCACTACTTTTTTCCCCTTCAATTTCTTATATTTTCTCTTTCATATTTTGAACTCACTCTTTAATTTTCTTTGACAGACTTTGATACCTTTGGCTCAAACTGTCTTCCTATTGATTTTGTTTTCTAACTATCGCAAATTATATATTTCATCTGTTTTTTAGCTTCAGTGGAGAATTTTAGCTTTCATTCAATAATGTTTCCTTCAGGAAAATAATTATATATTGGGTTGACTTTTTTTTTTGGTCAAGGTATATGATAAAAACATATAATAAAACATTATAGAACATTTATATGATAAAACATTTTATATGACAAAACATTAGTTAAATGTTTATGGAACTGATTGACTGTCCATGTAATTTGCTTTCATTTCTCTGTGTATATGTGTGATTGGATGTACAGCTTACGACCTCCATTTGCCAATATAATCCTGTGATAGATATTTCCTAAAGGTCATGCAACACACATAAACTAAATACATCATCATGGTTTTATTTTATTTGAAGACATCCCTTGAAGACTTAGAAGAATGTGCATGAAATAGTTTGAAAATTGTCGCTTTAGGAACAATTTTCTCAAGAGATCATTGGCTTTGACAGAGTCTTTCATTAGAATTAGGACAGTCGCCTTCAGTTTGTGAAATGTATTTGTGTGGAAATTGCCACATTGATTCATATAATAAAAACCTAAATTTGTAAGACTGACAGTGAAGACTGACAACATCTATTCATGGAGGAACAACTAGACACTAGCATTGTTTCTTATACTATCCAGGAATCTTTTGGTTGCAAATAGTGGAAACCCACGTGGGACTAAATTAAGCAAAAGATGACTTCTTAAAAGATATAATTTTGAGAATGATCAGAAGCGAAGAACAATCAAGGTTTGGAAGGCAGGAGTTTGGGGAAGTTCCTCAGGGATTTTATTAGTTGAGATATCAGTTCAGCTGTTTTAATAACATGACTCAAGACATAAGATTTATTTATCTGTTATGTAAAAGTGTGAGTGAGTAGAGTAGGTTTGGAGGGAGGGTAGCCTGATCTACGTCATCGGGAGTCCAAAATTCCTCTTCTCTAGTGACTCCACCATACCTAAGCATGTTCTGTTTTTTTTTTTTCATGATTTATTCTGGATTGCTTCCTGTCAGGTCTAAACTCAGGTCCCTGGGATTAGGAAAAATGGGGGAGCAAGCTATTTCCTTATAAAAATGTGACACAAAAGTTGCTCACATCAGTTTGACTCACCCAGTAGTTTTTTTGTTTGTTTGTTCTTTGTTTTTTATCTGCAAGCTGGGACTTGACTATTTTTTTTTAAACTTATGATATATATTCTATATATCATAATATATATATATATATATATATATATATATATATATATATATTTGAGTTCAATTTGTTTTTCTTTCTGAATTTAGCCATGTTGCTACCAGGGAGGCTGGGAATTTTAGTCTCTAGCTGATAAGCCATGTGTCCCATTAAAACTTGAGAATTCTGTTGCACTGAAAGGAAGAATAAGAGAAAGGATAGCAGGGGCGAATTGCAGTCTCCACCACAGGACTTAGAATGTTTGAACATAATCAAGATTCTGTCTTTGCCACTTGCTTCTCCTTCTATCAATGAGCTTATTCTATCCTATTTTTACTACATGACATAGAGCAGAGGATATGGTTGTCAGTGGTGCTATGTTTATAGTGCCTCAGCATCAAGATCGGTACAGTCTTTTAGCAGGTAGGTTCAACTATTTTTTGGTGCTTGTCACATTGCCCAGGAAGGCCACAATTAGAGAGGATGTGGGGTCTCAGGAAGGATAACATTCTTGATTTTAGCAGATATTTTTTACGTACCCATGTGTCAGGGCAATGTTCTAGACCAGGGCCAAATTTTATCTGCTACATGATTTAAAAAAAATAGGTTTTAAAATACTCTTTTATTAGAACATAGTCATACCAATTTGTTTACATATTGTCTGTGGCGGCTTTTGTGTTACAACAGTAGAGTTGAGTAGTTGTGACAGAAATACTATGTTCTCAAAGTCTAGAATATTTATTATATGACACTTTGTAGGAAAAAAGTTTGCTGACATCCGCTGTAGATGTTGAGGATACAATGGTGATCAAGACATGCAAGGTCTCCATCATTAGCAGAAAATATACATAGGATTTGCCCCTTGAGATCTAGTTTTTTGGGTGATTGCTGCTTCTTTTTTTTTATTTATTTATGATAGTCACACAGAGAGAGAGAGAGAGAGAGAGGCAGAGACACAGGCAGAGGGAGAAGCAGGCTCCATGCACCGGGAGCCCGACATGGGACTCGATCCTGGCTCTCCAGGATCGCGCTCCAGGCCAAAGGCAGGCGCTAAACCGCTGCGCCACCCAGGGATCCCGTGTTTGCTGCTTCTGATTAGGGTGTCTGACAGAGCAAATGATCGATTGTTTACTATCTGCAAGGGCTTTCAGGTCTCTTTGGGATAGCCCTACATAACGTAGTATGTCCACACAAGGAGGGTTACAGCATTGCAACCCTAGGTCAGTGTCCTTATAAATTTACAGAAGAGATTTCACAGTCCTCAAATTATAAATTTACAGAAGAGATTTCACAGTCCTCAAAATAGCCTTTGTACCTTTGGTTATGTCTTTTACTTGGCTTCTGGTCCTTTTTGGTCCGTGCATAATTCAAGTCATCATTTTGTATTATTTGCTCACATTGTCATTTTCTTCCTTCTATTTTCCATATGGCTCGTTCCGTTTTTCTTGATCTGTATTCTCATGCATGTGGATCATTTTGAAAATGGTCATGTCACCTGTGGCTAAAACAGTTAATATCCTTTTTCTTTCTCATTTAAATATTTCAACTCTTACCATTTTGTTCTTCATTTTTCTTAAAATTTTATAGAAGTGAATTCAGAATGTAGAAATTCTTTCAGTTTGATTGAGGTTACTCATTACAGGTCTCACTCAATCTGCAAAGTAATGCAGTACATTAGTTTAACACTCATACGCCCTCCACTGCAGGATGACATCCCGCCAACATCTGATTATAAGTATCAAGATTAGAGCCTTCCTGTAACACAGCCACTGGGAGTTCAGAACCTGTCTGCCTAGAAGTATGCTGCCATCAGGAGGTAGATAATTAATATGAGCAGAAGTAATGAGGTAGGGGGTAAAGGTCCAAGAGCCTTATGGCAGGAAAAATTTATGATGGGGGAAACTTTATAATGAGAACAAAGTGTACATTAGTAAATTTATCAAAGAGTTGAAATTGAAAATCTGTTGAGTATGGTGTGTGCTCATTGACTTCATCTTTAGTCCAATCAGGATGGAGAGGCTTACTGTGGCCTCATTTAGTTTATTAGCTATCAGCTTATTCTTCTCGACTTGACTTGTACTTGACTCCCTCACTCCCTTCCTCCTTCTTTCTCTTCCTCCCCTTCCTTCCTTCCTTCCTTCCTTCCTTCCTTCCTTCCTTCCTTCCTTCCTTCCTTCCTTCCTCCTTCCTTTTTTCCCTCCAGCCAGTCTGTCTTCTACCTTCCCTCCCTCCTTCCTTTTCTCTTTTCCTCTGTCCCTCCTTCCCTTTTCTCTCCCTTCCTTTCTTTCCCAAGTAACTATGGAGTGCTTACTGTGTGATAGGTTCTGAGCAAGATACTACTGGGAACATAACTGAACAATCAAGACATAGTCCTTATCCTCATGGAGTTTTTGGTTTCACAGGAGAGACAAACAATAAAAAAAGGCAGTTATTGGAGGGGACCATAGAAGTACATGCCAGGAATGATATATATATATATATATATATATATATATATATATATATATATATATTAGTTAAAATGATTTAGTAATTATATAATAACTTTTTTTATTAATATGAATTTCATTAGTTCAGTGTTTTTCTATGAATGCCAATGAACTTTCTAAACGACAAGGTCAGAACTCTATCCAAGAACTGTAAAATGATCACCAGGCAGTATAATCATGGCCTTGTATCATTAAGTTGGTGCTTTGACATTACAACCAATTAAAACAATATCTTCTTTTAAGAAAACTCTGGTTAGCTTTACATTATTGTGTATAGTAAACTTGCAAATTTCTTTAAAAAATTTTTCAAAATAACTCAAAATTGGGCAGCCCCGGTGGCACAGCGGTTTAGCGCCGCCTGCAGCCTAGGGCATGATCCTGGAGACCCTGGATCAAGTCCCACGTCGGGCTCCCTGCATGGAGCCTTCTTCTCCCTCTGCCTGTGTCTCTGCCCCTCTCTCTCTCTCTCTGTGTGTGTGTGTGTGTGTGTCTCTATGAATAAATAAATAAATAAATAATCTTAAAAAAAACTCAAAATTTTTAGGTTCCCCCAAGATTCTGTTTCTTTGGCAACTATTTACATTTGAGGGACAGTTCTTGTACTTTCCAGTATGATCACTAGAGAGGTGGGAGACTGGTGAATGCATCAGAGAGTGTGAATATGTCTTCAGAAATTGTTATTGCCACTGATTACTTTTACCTAAGTGGGGTGATGATGGCTAATAATAATACTAGTAGTAGTGATAGTAATAAATAGATCACACACCCATAGTGCTAAGTTATAAGTGCATTACATATACTAACTCACTAACCCTCACACCTCTCTCATCAGTTCCATTTTATAGATGAAGTTACTGAAGCCAACAGCTGGTGAGTGACTGACCTGGGGGATTTGAAAGCCAGGCTCTGGGGTACCTGTAAACACTATGTTCTACTTTCTCTGACAGTTGCATAATGTAGAGGGGTTTTCTGTAGCTAAGAGAAGAGGACAATTTTTGGAATTAAATGATCTGAGTTCTAATATCAACTCTCCATCACCATGCCTTTTGCCTTGGTGTACATAACCAAATGGAGATACTGAGTTATATTGACATTTGAAAAAGTATGTCCCTAGACAGTTTCTATAAAAAAGGGCTTAGTAGTTAAAGCAGCTTAAAAAATGCTGCAAAGTGTATTCCTTTCTTGGCAAGTTAGAGTGTTCCAAAATGTCCTGTCTTATAAGGATACCTATCTAACTTTGAACCAATTCTTCTTAAACTTTTAACCAAAGGATGCCCTTTTGGAGAATAATGAAGGACACAACACATTTTAACACACTAGTTGTTTATGAAACTGTTTTCAGAAACTCTGAGCCATATAATCTTTAATGTATCCTTCAACTTCAAAATTCCCATGACTATAAATACCAATTGTATATCTATATGCATTTTCCAGTCTATTTGTATTGACCTCCAGTGTTGACACCAAACTGACTGAGAGTTTGATGGACCCATATAATGTGCAATACTGTGGGTGGAAAGTACACTTTATATTCTTTGCAAATAAACACAGCCCGGTAGTATCAAATTTACAGTTTGAGGCCCTTCCAACTGGTTTTCTGGCATGTATAACTTATGTTCCCCATCAAGCTAAAGTAGAACCTACCATAACCATAGCTTATTAGAAGGTTTAATGACAATAATTTTCTGTTGAAGTTAACTGATTTATAGTTTTGTTTGCAAATGGGTGTACATTGTAACATCCCTAAAGTCTTGGTGTTAGTAATATAGTGTTCACAATGTTTGTTTCACCATTCATGGAGTTTTCTGCAAAGATCTGTCTCTTTAGCACAACAGTTTTCTTACTTTTTTTCCTAGCTGTTTCAGGATGGTTAGTTTAGAGCTTTAACTTTAGCAGGTGGAACTTAACTGTTCTTTGTGTATTTGTGAAAGCCCATACAGGGAGGACTTTCCTGATTTCACTGATTGAACTGTAGCCAAAGTTCAAGGCTGTAAACAGTACACAGAATTGCTTTAGACCAAGTACATTGAAGCTTCTTATAATACAGATATTGAGGGACTTGAGAATCTTTTTCCATTTCCACCCACCATCAAGAAATAAGAAATTGGAGTTGGTAGAGGAGTTCATCAGCACTTAAAGTGGTGAAATTGAACTTATTCAACCTATTATCCCCAAGTTTTACCCACAATCAAGAAGTAAGAAATTAGCCTTGCTAAGTAAAAAAAAAGTCTTTCTGCAGAATTGAAAAAAAAATGGGCAATTTGACAAAGTGCCACTGTAATATGACAGGTCAGCTAAGACCTTTAGAAATGAGACACTATATAGTATAAATGAATTCTACTGGGGAAAAAACAGAAGAAGAAATATCTTGTGCAGAAACACTGAACTGGGTCCTTTTCTCATATAAGAATTTTTAATGGCTCTTATATAAGCATTGAAAAGAGACTCGATGGGATCAGTTGGCCTCTTTATGGAATTCTCAGCTGGCATACTCTTCCAGCTTTCAGTCAAAAATGTAACCGCTAGTGGCTTAAATTGAAATTCTTGACAGAGATTTCGCGAAGTGTCTTCTCCTTCTTTGTTAAATATGAAGTACAGATTGTTAGCTGACCAGAGGCCCCTTCCATTTAGGATGTTCTTTTCATTCATGGCAGGGCTGCCTTATGGTGATTATTCACCTGGCTCTATGGAGGGTTGGTATATTAAATTGGTCTAAGAAAGATTAGTCATGTATTATCATAATCTGAAAGTGGGAGGGAGCAGAAATATCTCACAAAAACTTACTGTCAAGGGAATTCTTTGGCATGATAGTGCAAGTAATCAGAATTCCATTTTCCTGCTCCATTACCTTCTACTTGCGTTTTTTCAAGCCAGCTACTCCACTTCTTATAGCTTCAGTTTTTTCATCTATAAAAGAAGAATTATGAAAATGCCTCCAACCCCCAGCAGGGGTTTTTATCCATTGTCAGGATAAAAAAAAAGCATATTTGAAGCACTGGACATATTATTGTCATTCTGAAATCTTTGGTGAGGTTATCAGTGGCTGCAGATTCAAATGGCTTTCATAACATAACGTTTGTTAATTCAGGGAAGTATAGTATTTTCAGTTGGTTCTTCAGCAGAACTTTTGTAGATCCTTAGGAAAAAAAAATACCACATTTTTTTTTTCCCTGAAAGATAAAGCCAATGTAATTGTTGAAATTGTGGCAACAGCAATTCCCTCCATGGTTATAATGTTTCATTGTACCTAGGCTTTTAAAGTATGTCTTTTAGTTTCAGCTTATCATGGTTTAAGAACATCAAGAAGAGGAAGGAGGTTCCTCAAAGAATTAAAAATAGACCTGCCCTACGACCCAGCAATTGCACTGTTAGGGATTTACCCCGAAGATTCAGATGCAATGAAACGCCGGGGCACCTGCACCCCGATGTTTCTAGCAGCCATGTCCACAATAGCCAAACTGTGGAAGGAGCCTCGGTGCCCATCGAAAGATGAATGGATAAAGAAGATGTGGTTTATGTATACAATGGAATATTACTCAGCCATTAGAAACAACAAATACCCACCATTTGCTTCAACGTGGATGGAACTGGAGGGTATTATGCTGAGTGAAGTAAGTCAATCAGAGAAGGACAAACAGTGTATGTTCTCACTCATTTGGGGAATATGAATAATAGTGAAGGGGAATATAAGGGAAGGGAGAAGAAATGTGTGGGAGATATCAGAAAGGGACACAGAACATAAAGACTTCTAACTCTGGGAAATGAACTAGGGGTGGTGGAAGGGGAGGAGGGCAGGGGGTGGGGGTGAATGGGTGACGGGCACGGAGGGGGACACTTGACGGGATGAGCACTGGGTGTTATTCTGTATGTTGGTAAATTGAACACCAATAAAATTAATTTATAAAAAAAAAAAAAAAAAAAAAGAAGAATCAGCATGAGGTTGATGGTTGAGTGGCAACTGTAGTTTTCCATATAACAGAATCTCTGCTAATATAAAAGCTACCTTCTGGTTATGCAAAAGTTTAATAAAATATAGGCACAAAGTGGTGTTTTCTATTTGACAAAGAACAAGTGCAGTTGCAGAGTTTAGCATGTTGAGTTATTCTTTCCGAAATCAACCACCTAAGGACCAAGGAATATGATTTAAAACAGAATTTCTGTGCATTCTTTTTTGATTGAACAAAACAGCTTGTATAGCTAAACTGGGTAGCTGCAGTGTAATTTGGTAATGTTTCTATTTGTTGAAGAAATGCTGAATGTTTGCAGGAATGGCAAGAAGCAAAACAGAGCACTCATCTGTATGCAACATAGTCATAACATAAAATTATGAGCTCTGAGATATGATTTCTGAAAAGATTGAATTAACATTGTGAAATTAGAGCCCCCTCATTTACATAAATCTGGGGAATGCCATTGCATGACAAAGCTAACAATTTATTTGGCAATAGTGAAGAGTGAAGTCACATAGCATTGCATTCCATTCCATTCCGTGGATCTGGCTCCTTGGTCAAAGTCAGGAGTAAGAGTTCACTCGTTGTAGAAGGACCTGGGAGTCACTGTAGTTCAGATACCACTCCCAACTCAAAGCTTAGCTGAAGTGAAAAAGAAGTACCTTAGAAATGCTTTTTGAAAATTGATGAGTTAGTTGTGACATAAAGCTGCTTGAAATGAAAATTTCTTTGGGATAGGAGTATAATTATCTGTTCGACATAAACTTTTGTAGCCTTTTAAGCTAACTATAGTTACTCCCAGGGGACCTCTGATTCCTTGAGCTTTCAAGAAAAAGAACCTGATGAGCACTGGTTGTTATACACAACTGACAAATCATTGAACACTACATCTCAAACTAAGTATGTAGTTAGTTTCAATTAGCCAAACATAAGTTGGCTAATTGAATTTAAATTAAAAAAAAAAAGAAAGAAAGAAAAAGAGTCTGACCTGAAGGGAGTTAGCTTTCATTTGAAAACCAATAATCTGCTGACATGTTCCCAGGTCATGTGATCATTTTAAATCCAGAAAATCTTAGAAAAAAAATCACTTATATTTACAGAGGCAATAAGCTGGTATCTCTTCTCAAATAGCTGATATGTTATACTTAGGACCAAGTCCTTCCTTTTGTAAAGTTCTCTTAGTTTCTTAACTAATTATTAAGGGTGCAGGAGTAGAGGAGCAAATAATGAGTAAGGAATGTAGAAGATAAAATGACAGTCACAATGTTACACTGTGAAGATGGAGGAAAAAAGGAGTGAATATGATAAGAATAAAGGTACATATGGGGGTCCTCTGGATTTGAGAGATCAGCTCTGTAGGGTTGGGGTGCATTGTACGTAAGAGATAGGATACATCCCAATGCATGGCAAGAAGAGTTTGATTAGGGTGGTGATATCTGAAAAGCCAGAAGAGATTGATCCAAGTGGGAAAATGTGTCACTGGAATGAAAAACATTGAAGTTGAAAGTGAGTCTAATTCTTGCCCGCTGAGATGTTCGCTTCTGCTTTCACCTCAGACAATTGATGTTGATACTATAAGGTCCTATTCTACATTGAACTTTCTCCTATAGCATGAATTGTGTTTTCCCCATGGATTCTTTTTTACTGCCCAGGGGGCTGGGGCAATCTGTGCAACATTAATAAAAACAGAAGTTAAAATTAATAATTAAAGCCAAAATTTCTCTTCCTCCTGCCAAAACAATTCCTCACCATGAAATTAACAATTTAGCAAATGAACACTAAAAAAAACATAGCATACAACTAATAGGGATTTGGAAAACCATAGACTAGAGGTGAAATGGCTGATTTGCTCATTGTATCCTAGGTAAACTTGATTCTAAAGACCTGAATAAATTATAGTTTCACATTTTCTAGGGTGTGCAATTTATAAGTAAGACATTGAATACTGACAAAAGCCCTGAGTGCTATAGGAAGAAAGAGGATGGGGCAGTTAATTTTTAGCTGGAGGAAGGGACAACAGGAAAAACTCTACTGAGAGGGGGACATTAGAGCTGGATATTTAAAGATGAGTATGATTCTGTTTGTTAGGGAGACAATGAGTGATAGACATTTTAGGAGAGGAACCAGAATAGGTAGGGACAATGTATGAGTAACATATGAGCATTCATGATGCATTCACGGAAAACTAAGTGGGTTGATGTGGCTAGAATAGAATTTCAGAGTAGGGGAAAGGGCTAATGGAAGTTTGAAAGGTACGTTGGAGTTATATTGTAAAAGATGATTGCAATTAAAGCATGCTGTTGATTTGGGATTTCATTAAACACTCAGAGAATTTTCAGAAGGGCAGTCCTCTGATCAGTCTCTGTAGAGTAAAAGATACATCTGAAATGGTACAATCTGGAGAAAGGGAAATGGATTAAGAAGCAATTGTTATAGTTTAGATAAAAGAATATACAGGCACAGTGAAGGAGGAAGGGAATAGATTTGAACAGTATTTCATTAGGACAATCAGACAGGCTTGGTGATTGACTTAATTTGGAAACCAAGTTAAAGAAGTAAATCCAAAGTGACCTTGAGGTTTCTGTCTCAGGGAACTGGTGAGTGGGCTAGTCATTTATAAAGATAGGGGGTGTAAGTAGAGGAAAATAGGGGCTTAGGGGAATTTTGAATTTACTTTGGACATGATGAGTTTTTTTGTTTTAAGATTTTATTCATTCATTCATTAATGACACACACACACACACACACACACACACGAGGCAGAGACACAGGCAGAGGGAGAAGCAAGCTCCATGCAGGGAGCCCGCCGTGGGACTCGATCCTGGGTCTCCAGAATCACGCCCTGGGCTAATGGCGGTGCTAAACCGCTGAGCCACCCGGGCTGCATTTTTGATGCATATGGGATGGTTAGGTAAAAATTTCCAGTAGGCAATTAGAAGGTGGATTTGGAACCCAGGGGAAATCAGAGGTGGAGAATAGATTTGGATGTCATTTATATAATAGTTGAGACCGTGTGAGGTAATAAAATCACCCAGACAGAAGGTGAGAGCCCCTAGAGCTTGGCAAGCAGCGCTTCTCACTCCTCTTTGCCTAAACAATCTTATGCAAGACATCACTGTGCAGGGTCCATGCTACAAAACTGTATGTGGCTCTGGCTAACTGGGGCAGAGGCAGTAAATTGAATGATTGTAGATCTGTACAAGGATCCAGGAGAAGGAGATGGAGGAATTAAGGTGATACTGAACATTTATCTAAAATGGTTGCCCCTGGGTCCAGGAAAGATTGGGAATAATGTAAAGACAAGAAGAGACTGGCTGACTTGAGAAAATGAGGTAGGAAGTCAATAGAGAGCCTGATGAGATCAAAGAGCAGAGTTTCTAAAGATTGGTAGGGGTGAAAGAATTGATTAAAAGATCAATGGGAATGGATTCTGGAGCAGAAGTAAGGGTTTGAAGTGGAGGATGTCATGAAATGACGGGGTCAGAGTGTTGGGTGGTTCGTCAAAATATACATTGAAATGACTCAAGATGACAGAAGGCAATTGAATATAAAAGACAACTGTGATTCTTAAGTAATATGAAGGAGTGATGGGGAGGGGATGTCAGTGACAAAGAGGTTGGAATGACGTTAGTATATATAACCTGTTTCAAAACTTTAGCTGGTGCCTGAAGCTGAAAAAGCAGAAAAATAACTTTTTTCCTGAATGACTGGTTCAGTTTATAATTTAACAACTCTGAGTAACTAAAAATTCTTACTCTGGCTGTTTTTTGTTTGGCTATGAGTAAAACACAATAGACCAGAGAAAGGAAAAGGTAGAGGAAACCATGGAATTAAAAGTGACAGCCAGAGAGGGAGGTGGCTTTAGGAGAAATTAAAATTTTTATAGTTATAATAAAAGAATAACCAGTTTTAAGGTGTACATTTTTTAATAGCATTGTTCTAGGTGACAAAACTGAGAGTGGGAATCTTGTGCTTTTCTCTTTGGAGGGTTTTCCAGCTCAACTAGACTTCTTGACCAAAATATCCCAACTGTAAGAAAATCTGGGACAATCCTGAAGCTTATTGCTCAGAAGATTTGATATTCCAACAACATTATGCTCTAACCCTTTGACTCAGTGCTTGAGGACTTCAAATACCAGTTTGCAGTTCCTCTTGGAGCAAGATCTTTAATCTGAATCTTTAGTTTATTTGGGAGAAATGAAAGCCTTGAGTTTACCTTGTCTTTCAATAAGGCACACACCTGAACAAAGCATTGATCTTAGAGAAAAGGAAAGAATGTAAACATATTTTTACAATCAAATAAAATATTATTTGAAATTGTCCCTCTCTGCTTCTTTGATCTTAAAAGTGTCACGACAAAACAAACAAAAGAAGTGTCAAAGACCTAAATTATTCCCTTGTGTTCCCTAATACTCAGTGGCATACTAGTAAAAATAGTTCTGATAACAAATTTAATTTCTCCATTGCTATATACCTCTATATACAACAAAAAGAGCTCTCTCTCTCTTCTGTCCTTGGACTGGAGGAATAGGATGGGAATGGGATTAAATTTAATTAGGTAAAATCACTAAACATCTATTGGTAACAAACACTATCATAGTTGTTGAGGATGGAGCTGAGGAAGAGATGATAATGATGATTGTGATAAATTGTTGAAAATTTGCTATACTCTAGATGCTGTTCCAGGTGTAAACATACTGACCTATTCGAACTACAATCCTATAAAGTAGGTTACTGTTTCCTCCATTACAGATGAGGAACCTGAGTGATTAACCTGGTTAAGGTCATTTATCTAATAAGTGATAGAATTGGTCTGGTTAGATTGTCTGGCCTCAAAGTACAAGGTTCAAATTCTATGCTACATTGTGTCTCAAGAGATGGAAGGGCTGGTTGGAAAAAGTAGATAAACAACTTCAGTTTTTCCCCCCACATAGATTATTTGTTCCATCTCCCCTTTCCCCCCGTATATCCAATTTTTTTCCTTAGCATGTGACCTTGATCAAGTCCATCCTACCTTAAACAAATAAACGTGCAAACTTCTCTTAACTATATACCTCTCTGTAGTTTTGCAGTGCCTTGAGAAGAATAAAACCTGTCACTTCTGGGCAACTGATTTTCCTGAGCTGAGACCTAGAAAATGTGTCTGATCAATCTTCATGAAAGGATGCTTTGTGAGATAGCAGACAACTGCTTTGAGGATTTGTCCACAGCGACTGTATTGTGGTGGTGTTCCTATAGGGTCTTTTAATGTGTTTTTAAATTATATAGACAAAGTGTTCACTAAAAAAACTTATAAGGTGAAATAAAAACAATGTGTTCTGAATTTTTAACTCCCTGATGGTTGCTTAAACTGGTCGTGTGTCACATATCTAGACCTATGATGCTCCGAATGGCTGGAACATTTATTATTTTACCACTTGTTTGCCATTCCCATGTAAATGCCAATGCAGGCCCTTAAGTTCCTGGTTTCAATGAAGAGCAAGATCAACTTGGGAGATTCTCCTGGCTACATGGCATCCTCCATGCAATGGAATCTAGCAGTCTGTTAGGCAAATATAATTCAGAAATAGGATTTTTCATATTTTTGTATCCTTCAAGATTAAAATAGCAGCTGGAAAGTCCTCCCACCAGTTTCCTCTCCATCCAAACACAATACCAAGATACATGTCTGTATGTCCAAGGAAGAGGAGGAAAAACTCCTCAGAAGACATTGTTTGCTGCTGTGACCTTCAGATGCTAAAATAAGTGAAGATATTTATTTTACTTCTTCTTTTTAAAATTTATTTATTTATTTATTCAGAGAGAGAGAGAGGCAGAGGGAGAAGCAGGCTTCATGGAGGAAGCCCACCCGATGCAGGACTCGATCCCAGGTCCCCAGGGTCACACCCCAGGCTGCAGGTGGCGCTAAATCGCTGTGCCATCGGGGCTGCCCTTTATTTTTCTTCTTAATAAGAAGGGTAGATGTAGCTGATGTGGCAGCTAATAAGGAATTTTTGAAGGCAAGGAATTCATGAAATTGCTAGAGAAAGGCTCTGATGATTCTAATTTTAGTGTGTTTTTTCCTTTTTAACAAAATATAGAAAGAGCAGGCATGATTTGGACATCTATCCAATTTCTCCTAGACTCTTGGTTCTGTAAGTCTGGGATTTTATGATTTATTCTTATTTTTCTCAAATAGAGTAGATGGATGTTTGGGAGAAAACTTTTACGAATACTGTTCATGGAAGGTTCACTAAACTCCTTTTCACTTAATGATACAAAGAGAGGAAAAATATAACTTTTCCCTGGTAATGACTTCCCCAGTTAAGACATGAATTAAGTAAGAAACTTTCCAAATTGTCATCCCAGATGAAACAAACATGGTAGAGTGGAGTGACTCTAATGGATGCTTTCCTTGAACCTATGAAGGAACCTGTATTGGTAATCTATTTGGAGGAATGTTGTATGAAAACGGAAAACTTTTTTGTAGTTTGTTTAGTTAGAAGGCATAGAAGAAGCAGGAAAATGTCGACCAGAACTTTACATGCCAACTCACCGTTAATGTAGTGATATCAGTTGTCAATTAAGAGATCATGTGATATAAATGGATAGATTCAGAATACCTGGGTTTTAGCCTTAATTCTACTACTGACTAATTCTACTATTTTGCAACGTTGGGAAAATCACTTAAATTTCCTGGCACTGAATTTCTTCATTTATAGAATAAGTGTTGAATTAGATATCTTCAATGGGTCCTTCCCAACCTAAACTCTCATGTTTTTCACTGAGATGAAGATTATAATAATTTACACTAGTTAAACAGTTTATAGTTCAGTAATTTAATCTGCAAAAGTGAAAAAAATATAATAAATTAGCTTAAACTGGCAAAATTAGGTAGATTATATGCAGTATAAATAAGCTTTAATAAATTGGAAACCAATCTTGTATTACCCAGTTAGGGACACTGCCACCCATATGTTCATAAAAACACTTTGGTTGTTTTATTGTTCTCTCTGGCAGTGCCAATCATAGTTAGCACTAAT
The DNA here is from genome assembly GCF_905146905.1 of Nyctereutes procyonoides. NCBI lineage: Eukaryota > Metazoa > Chordata > Mammalia > Carnivora > Canidae > Nyctereutes > Nyctereutes procyonoides. The sequence continues at coordinate 5,509,904 of NW_026575021.1, read as the reverse complement.
TAATGAAATTCCAGGGTGCTATTTGCCAGGAGGTTCATGCAATGGGTGAAGCAAACTACAGTGGCAAAGTTTCCATCATTTATATTGCCGTGACAATATTGGCTCAAGTTTCAGAAACAGTAATTCCAGCTCCTAGTCCCTGTGAGAACAAATGTAGATTGATTTATGTTCCCAGCCTCTCTAGCATATTGTCAACACTGAGATGGCTGCCAGAGCTCATCATACAAGGTGCTGACATTTTCTGGGAATCTGCTTGCTTTTACACATATTCTCCTCTCTAGTATCTCACATTTGCACACATTTCTGTTTTTTTTTTTAATTTTTTTTGCTTTAAAACTTAAGGCATGGATTATTTATATTAAAAACAATCTAACATTATTAATCTAGTTTATGCCAATACAAAATATTTTAGGGTCAAATATTTTATGCTCAGGAAAGACCATAAACTTTTTTTAACCCATGTTGTTATTCCTATCAACATCAATTTAAACTTAATGGCTTTCTTTAGAATCATGCTTCCTTTTTAGAACTTCTCTGCCACACTTTTTCTGGCTTATTTCCCACCTGTGTTTATCAGGTGGGACCTCTCTATTCGGGTCCATTTCTCTTACCCCAACTTTCATTTTTATTGTGGCAAAGCCTAGGTCTTTTGGGCTCTGTGGTTGCTCTCTGGTTCTAGCCATAAACATAGACCATCATATATATTTATTTTTTTTACATATCTCTGGAAAAGAAAAAGAGCCAGATAATTTAATTGATTGTTAGGGTGAAAGATAAACACATCAGCCTAATTATGTGGTATCATCTCTGTATGGGTGATCAAATTGAATAGTTTCCTCAGTTGTGTTGTGAGAAATCAAAGGTTATTATGTTGCAGATTTCCAGAACTTTTTTTTTCTTGAAAATGTAAGACATTTTAGTGCTTCTTCAAACCATTGAGATAAACTATGGATTCAACATGATCAGTTTTATGTTTCCAAATGGGAAAATATTTTTTTTTCCATTTTAGAAAAATTGAAGGGTAACTTGGGCAAAGTGTAATCTTAGATGTACAACTCAATGAAATTTTACAACCTTACTCTGATCAAAATATAAAGTATTTATTGCTCTCTGGAAGAATCCCTCATCCCTTCTTCTAGTCTGTAGGCCTATACTTCTCTCTGCAGAAGGGCAACAAATTATTTTTTAAATGACAACAATTCAACATTAATAATGTTTATTATCTGTTTTGTATTCTATTTTTTTCTGTCATTGCAGAATTGCTTTATCTTTAAAAATCCTCTTTCAGATTTTCTGCCTGGAGGATAGGATAGAAAATGGTTACCAAGTGTTGTGAGTTTTGTTACTTATTATTTTTTTTTAGGATGCATTTCTAGGGCTGAGTATTTCTTGTTGTCCCTTAACTAGGTTATTAACAGAGAGGTGAGGTTCTTTCTGTCTTTCTTTCTTTCTTTCTTTCTTTCTTTCTTTCTTTCTTTCTTTCCTTCCTTCCTCCTTCCTCCCTTCTTCCTTCCTTCCTTCCCTTTCTCTCCTTTCTTTCCTTTCTTTTTCCTGAAAGATTGTTTATATGTATAAAAGGATAACATAGTTCCATTTGCCCATCAGCAGAGATTTTCCTAATTCATGCAGGCTATTTGATTGTTCAGTCTCTGGAGAGGGATCCAACTCTATCAAGTTTTCCTTTGGATCTTCATTTTATTTGCAGTCAGCAACATTAAATTTTTAAGGTCCACTCAGACACAGGAAGGCACAGTGAAGTGAGAAAGCAGTATTGTATTAGAGGGACTTTGTAGAGGTGATTCAAGTATCTCTCTGGGGATCTACCAGAGAATGCCATACATTGATAAAGCAGGAGCTATGTGTGGGCTTACAGAAGCCAGAGTCAAAGCTTATTTGCTGCTGAATTCTGACTTCCCTCAGTCCTCAGTGTGGAGCTGCTGGCTCCTCATATTAAATCTCTGGCAGGTCTAAACACTGGTGGTCCCTATATATCACCAAATAATTTTGACAGTATTAATACCAGACACTTGTATCATACTTTTAGAATTTTTAAAAAAGCACCTCCCTATTTTATCTCATTATTTATTATGACAGCTTTGTAGAGTAAGTACTATAAGTGTGTTGTCCCTCTTTTATCATTATGAAACTGGGATTTAAGGAAATTAAAGGCATCTCCCATAGAACAGGTCTTCTGTAAGTAGTTCGGTTCCTCACAGTCTGGGTCCACAGTTAGAGCTCTAGCGAATTTCTAATTTAATTAATGACTCTGAATTACATATTAGTTATATCCATATATCCAGAGAATAAAGGAAGGCATGCAAAACATGCACAGGATCTTTCTATGGCTTGAATTCTAATACAGTACTCATAAAATGGGATTTATTTAGTGTAGTTCAATCTTGAACAGGTTCTCCTCCATCCATTTTTCATATGATTAGTTTTGAATTAATTCAGTCTGTGGTTTCAGAAATAACTTTTCCATGTGGATATTACTGGAGCTTAGCTCTTACAGCATCCCAGGCCAAGAGCATTTTTAAAACCATGAGCATTTCAAATTGGATGCTATTAGGATTTAAGACTGACCAGAGCCCGGATTAAGATGATATTGGCTATAGTGGGCAATTGATAAATATTCAATGAACAGTTGCATGGTTCTAGGTATAGTTCATTATTATTAATTATTACTCAATAGCAAGAATAAGAGCTTTGTTGTTTTTATAATGCCATTAACACAATAGTGAGATTTACGAATTCATAGTTTTACTCCAGTATTGGGGTTTGATCAGTAACTACAGCCCTTCCGAATTGTCCTGAAATTCTTGGAATAAACAGAGGTCTGTGTTAATGAAAAAACTTCAGGTGTGCTATTTATTGGTAGATTAGCCATATCAATAAATTATTAAAAATGATAGCAAAGAAAGAATGAAAATTGCTACTCAGACCCTTTTTTCTTTCTCCATTTTGTGGAAATGTCATGGTTGATCTTCTTTTCACTCAGCCACTGGGTCTTAAGAACTGTAGATGGCATTCCAACCACAAAAATGATCGGGTTTGCTAAATTTAGTCATGGATTTTGCTTTTCTTAGCAGCACAAAATTATGTTGCTCTAGGAGAGCAGCATATCAGGAAAAAGAATCATAAAAACAAAAGCAAATTTCAAAGAAATAGAAAACAAGATAATTTTTTTTCAGCCTTTCTTTATAAGTTCCACTACATGTAAGTTTACAAAATGCAATTTTGGGCTCATGAGTTAATCAAGAAATACTGTGAAGGCATTTGAAAGTATGGATAGTAAAAATCTCAGTTACCATGGAAACAAGACACCATACATGAGAACAGACCACATCATATAGATTTAATTACAATGAAATGATAAATGGATAAAGGCAATTTTAAGCCTATTTGTGGCTAAAGTCCATTGAAAGTCCTGTTTCCTAGGAAACTTATGTCTAAAAACAGTAATAAGAAAAATTATGGAATAAGATAAACTACATTTGAAGATTTTGAAAAGATTACAGCAGCCTCATCAATTAAGAAGAACATTTCTAATTTTAACAGAATCACATTAAGATGAACCTAGATTTCTTGTGAGAATCATGAGCTACCCATAGTGACAATAGCACATGCACTTTCTACACAGAAACAAGAATAAGACACTTGTTTGATTGAAAAGTGTTCATGAATCTAATTTTAGAATACAATTGGAATGGCATATTTAGACATGTTTTTATTTTGAAGTGAGTTTCGCTATGATTTGAGAGATCAAAGCATGGCGAGGAAACACAGCATGATCATGTCAGTGGATCATTTTGATTCCAAATGTTGTGTCCTATTACCAAATTTGCTGCTGATTTATGCATGTGTGTTTGGGCTGAGCCAACAAGAAACAGACCATCTGGAGGGCTCTTTTTGATGTAAAAATGAGAGGACAAAATATTCACTATCCGTCGTAGTCTCACTGAGAAGTGGATTTAAATCTAGGTGGCCCAGAGAGTCCTTAAAAGCTCAGTATGTTCCAAATTTTAGGTCATGAGCAGTAAGTGTGTTAGCAGGGGGCATTAGAGTGGTAGCGAGCATCTATAATAGGAACTATAATATATTAAAGGAGCACAAAACTGCCTCCATCTCTCCCATTGTGGGATATGAATACACACAGAGCTCGAGCAAGATGAGGGATAATAAAAACGGATCTGGTGGGCTAATCTGCAAGCTACATTGTTAGAGTGCTGTCGTTTGACCAGAGTGGTCAGCTTCTGTGCATGCTGTGCTGCTGCCGCGGCTCCGCATATCATAGTAGCAGTCCCTGCTGATTTGGACTCTTGCAAAAAATACCGTTTGAAGGCCATGGTTTTGAAGAAGAACAGTATGGATTTGGATCTCAGATCTATTCTGTTAGCTGCATGACCTTGGGCAAGTTACTTAAACCATTTTTTTTTCTCAGTTTCTTCATCAGGAATAATATCTACTATTGGATTGTGAGTATTAATGTCAATATATGTAAAGCAGGTTTTCTCAGCCGCAGCACTATTGACAGTTTGGACCAGATAATTCTTCATGGTGAAGGCTGACCTGTGTGTGGTAGGATTTTTAGCAGTATCGGTGCCATCTATTCATTAGATGATGATAGTCAACCTTTCTCCCCACCACCCTCACCTCCCAGTTATGACAACTGAAAACTGTCTCCAGACATTGCCTATATCTTCTAGGGGTCAAAATTGTTCCTGGTTGAGAAGCACTGATATAAACTGACCTGCTAACAGTAGACCGTAAATAATGGTACTTATAGATTATAAGTTTTTGTAAGAATATGGTATGTAGCATAGTGGTTAGATCAGGTTTAGCCACTTTAATTTCTCAGATGACTCATGTCTTTTTTCAGTTCTGAAAATTTCTCGGCCAATATACTTGTCATGTATTGACTTCTATTCTCTCATTTTTTTCCCTCTCTAGTATGCCTACTAAATGAATGTTGGAATTTCTTTTTCAGTCTTCCATGTCTCTTAACCTCTCATATTTTTCTCTCTGTATCCCATTATACTATGTTCCGGATGATTCCTGCAGAGTGCTCTTCTATTCCGGGGTTCTCTTCTGAGGGGAATCTTTTGTTTATCTTAGCTATTGAGGTTTTTTTTTTATTTCAGTGACTGTAACTTAAAGAATTTTGTTTTCCACAAATACCTTTTTTAAAAAGAGATTTATTTGAGAGATAGAGAAAAGGGGGAGGGACAGAAGGAGAGAGAATCTCAAGCGGACTCCCTGCTGAGCATTGAGCCCCACATGGGGCTTGATCCCACAACCCATGAGGTTATGACCTGAGCCAAAATCTCTAGTCAGCTGCTTAACCAACTGAGCCACCCAGGTGCCCCCACATCATTTTTAATAATATTCTTTCTATTGGGTTTTGTTTCTTTTCCCCGCTCATTGGATATTATAAAATGACAATTATATTATTTTGAAGTCTTTCTTGATTGCTGTTATTGATGATGAAATAAGCCAGATGCGAAGGAACAAATATTGTATGATTGTATTTAAATAAGGTACCTAGAATAGTCAAATTCATAGAGTCAGAAAGGAGACTAGTGGTTATCTGGATCAGGGGAAGAAGGGATTGGAGGATTATTGTTTAATAGGTACAGAATTTCAGTGTGGGATGATAAAAACATTCAGGGGATGGATTACGGTCATGATTGTACAACATTGTGAATGTACTTGATGCCACTGAACTATACATTTAAAATTGGTAAAAATGGTAAATTTTATGTGTATTTTACCACAGTAAAAAGAAAAACATTTTTTAAAAAAGGAAAGTCATTGAAATGTGAGTTCTTTGAGGACCAGTACTGTGTTTTACTCAGCCTAGTACCTTGTGTATAGTACATGCTCTTGAATGTTGAATAAATAGACAATTATTGATTGATTGCTATGAACATACTAATTATATAGAAGTGGGTATATGTGTCACTTGGAGAATTAGAGTAAGTAGAAAATTCAGTATTTCAAATTGCCACTCTTAAAATTTAATTTAACACTACTATTTCTTTTCTTGATGGAACAATTTATTGTTCTGGTATCATTTTTTCTTTTATTCATGGAAGTGACCCTTTTGATAATTTTATAGGTGCTTCTGATGTAGTCCTATATGTTCACTTATTTTGGAAATGTTTTTATGTTAGTTTTTTTTAGCTCTAGGTCTCCCTGCAAGTCATGAACAAATTTGGATATTACACTTTTGCTAGATGTAGGCTGGGAAATCTTATCTCTTGTAGACTTTTTTTCATTCAGGGCTCAGGGTAGATAGCTTATAATCATGCCACGTTGTTACCAGGTGGAGCTCTGCCAAGGGGATTGTCCTGACTTGTGGTTTTATTTAGAGACTTTAATTTCAGTTTTCTGTCAGAGTATTAGTATCTCAGACCCCAGTGATTTCATTATACCCATCTGATTTCAATATTCTGTTACAAACTGTGTATTCCTTTCTCATTTCTGGCATCTGCAAGAATTGCATTTCTTGCTTTTAATATTTACTATTAATTTTAAATTGAAAACTATATATATTTTTCTAAATCTAGCATTTGAATATTTTTATGGTACTAGAAGGTGTTGGTTTCCTATGCCAGTTTAGTTGGCCATTTTGACTAGAGGTTCTAATTTAACCTTTCTATTCTTCATATTCCAGTATCTGTAATACTAGAATAAAGATAGCATTCTATATTGTAAGGTTGTTGTGAAAATTAAATGAGATAATGAATGTAATAACTTATTTACTGGACACATAGTAATTGCTCAGTGCACACTACTTTCATGTAAATCAGCTGCTGCACTGCCTGCCAAATTTCAGATACTCAATAATTTATTGCTTTAATCTGTAATTATGGTTATTTGTATGTATCGTCATCTCAGATCCATTCACAATTGGGAACCATATCAAGAATGGAAAAGTCCTAGCAAATAGTGCCAGAACTATTCAAATATCTCTACAATCTGCAAGGCAGTTGTTCTGAGAGTCGGCTCTCAAATGGTCAGCTAAACTGACATATGTACTTTGACGAGGACAGTGGTTCTCAACTGCATATGATTTTGCCTCCAAAGAAATATTTGGCAATGTCTGGAGACGTTTTTGATAGTCATGACTTAATGGGTAACGTCTAACTGGCATCCAATAGAAACGACAGATACTGCTTAACATTCTGTAATGCATGGGGTGGCCTCCTGCAACAAAGGATTACCTGGCCCACAATTTCAGTAGTGAGATTAGATTAGATTGAGAAGCACTCATGAGGTTACTATACCTCTTCATGTTTTAAAATCAGTTAAAGTTTTTTTATTTAAATTCAATTTAGTTAACATATAGTATATTAATTTGTAGAATTTTGTGATTTCTCAGTTTTGTATAACATCCAGTGTTCATTCTATCAAGGGCCCTCCTTAATGTCCATCACGCAGTTACCCCTTCCCCCACCCACTTCCCCTCCAGGAACCCTCAGTTTGTTTCCTATAGTTAAGAGTCTCTTATGGTTTACCTCCCTCTCTGTTTTTATCTTATTTTATATTTCTTTCCCTTCCCCTATGACTGTCTCTTTTGTTTCTTAAATTCCACATATGGTGAAATCATATAGTATTTATCTTTCTCTGAGTGTCTTATCTCACTTAGCATAACACCCTCTGGTTCTATCCATGTCATTGCAGATAGCAAGATTTCATTCTTTTTGATGGCTGAATGATATTCCATTGTATATATATATTCCACATCTTCTTTATCTATTCATCTGTCAATGTATTCCATATTTTGGCCACTGTGGAGATTGCTGCTATAAACATTGGGGTACATGTACCATTCGAATCAGCATTTTTGAATCCTTTGAATAAACACCTACTACTGCAATTGCTGGGTCACACATAGTTCTATTTTTAGCTTTTTGAAGAATCTCCAAACTGTTTTCTAGAGTGACTACACCAGTTTGTTTCCTTACCAACAGTGTAAGAGTGTTCCCATTTCTCTGTATCCTCGCCAACATTTGTTATTTCCTGGGTTAATTTTAGCCATTCTGACTGATGTAATTTTATTTTTAAATTATCTCAAACAAGCATTGTGTCTTGTATTATTCACTGAGTTAGTAGTAGGATGTTGATTGTCAGTTGGTGACCAAGGTCTGATTTCAAGGGGAATGTTTCACATAACCCAGGACTTCTTTGGCAATGCAGGGTGAAGAGCTGTTACCAAATTCACATATCTGTGTAGCAAAGAAATAAAAGGAAAATATTAAGAAAAACAAAACTACAGTATTAATGCAACAATAACAACTTACAGACAGATACGTAATGTACATATAAAGGCTAGTCACAGTACAAAAGTCAGTGGGATTTGGGTTAGTCTTTTAGAGAAAATGTGAAATTAGCAAAGGATGTCTTTATTTACTTATTTTAAAGATATATTTTTATTTATTAGAGAGAGAGAGGGAGAGCAGAGGGGAGGGTGCAGAGAGAATCTTAAGCAGATTCTGTGCTGAGTGAGGAGCCTGATGTAGGGATGGCTCTATCTCACAACCCTGAGATCAACCTGAGTTGAAACCAAGAGTCAGAAGCTTAACCAACTGTGTCTCCCAGGCATCCCAGGATTTCTTTAGATCCTCAAGTAGATACCATCTATGATTCATACTGCTAAAATTTCTAGAGTTGTTATAAACATAAAATTGAACTCTTCCAGGATCTCTCTCTTCTTCTGAAGGCTCTTTGTTTTAAAATCTTTTTGTGTTTTATTTCTTTTCTAGATGTCTTTGAGGGCAAGTATATTGCCTTATTTATTTGTGTACATGCCTTAAGCATGGAACTCAATATTTAGAAGACAATAAATGTAAGAACTTAAGAATAAATGGATAAATGACTAAAACCAATGCCTAGGTTTTCCATCATAGCTAGTGATATTTACGTATATACACCCTGACTAGCTGAAGCATCGGCGAATTCAGTGAGTAGCTACAAAATGGAAGAGAAAAATGTAAGGACAAATGGAAACACAGCCTCACATGAAATGAAAAAACAGAGCAGGGCTGGAAAACAATGTTAGCAAACCAAAAAGCTTGATATATAGCAGTCCAAGTTGAAATTTGAACAAAGACTGCAGTAATTCCTGTTGTCTTGGTATCGGGCAAACATCACTAGTCTCTGCAAATAGCAATGGCAGTCCCAAAGCCAAGAACATACTTTGCTAGTGTGTGTGCTAGTGGGGTCTTGAGTTTATGACTGTATAAGCCAACCAGTTAGGCTTTGCTTAGGCAGAGATTAGCACAGCATCCAGCGTATTATATTTTCCATCAATTAGACATTCAAATAACAGCATCAAATCTCTAATGAACAAATCCTTTATTGCTTCTACTTGTGTTCTCAATTTGGAAAAACTGTAACATCAACTCAGATCTAGAGAAATATACATCTTAGGTGAAAAATTTACCTGTTTGAATAATTTTCAGTCTTTTCCAGTCCATGATTTTTAAGATTCTGTTATTTTGTGCTCTCTTAATGACAGTCATTTAATCTATTCTCACTTAAGATGCTGCCATATTTTCATCTGGGAATTGTTTCCTCATTTTACAGATTGCGGAAACTGAGTCTTTGAAAGATAAAGCAGTTTGCCTGAATAGTAAGTGGTAGAGCAGGAGTCTAAGGCCAGGGTTTTTTGACCCAGTGTCTTGAGCTTATCTCTTCATGACCAATATACAGCACATTTTCAGTCCTTTGGCAAAGTATGGGAACTTTGCATTTTCTATTTTTAGTTATTCACCATAAAATATATTTGAATATTAAACAATCTGTTTTAAATAATTAGTTATTTAGAAATTTCTTCATGCCATACAACACTGTACTACTAGGCATTGCATAATGTGAAAGAAAATGGTATCTTTCTTTCTTTTTTTTTTTTAAGACTTTATTTACTCATGAGAGTCACAGAGAGAGGCAGAGACAGGCAGAGGGAGAAGCAGGTTCTGTGTGGGGAACCTGATGCAGGACTCGATCCCAGGACCCCGGGATCACAACCCGAGCCAAAGGCAGACGCTCAACTGCTGAGCCACCCAGGCATCCTGAAAATGGTATCTCTCTTATGAAACAATTTTATCCCTTTCATGAACGTATTGGACAAATATAAATATACTTCTTTTGATAATCAACTTACAGCTTCCCTTAAAGATTTTTCATTTTAAAAATTCAAGTAAAATGCAGATATATTTTTGTAAAAGATTCAAATGACAGCGAAAAAATAAAACACTTCTGCATCCTTAGTTTCATATCCAGATGTAGCCAGCTGAGCTAGTTATTATCTAGAGTCCTCAGCAACAAGTTTGCCTTCCTTTACTCTGTGATGCTGCAGCTGGGGCAGCTGGGGCTGTGTCTCTGCCAATGACATTTCCCAGACTGCTTTACCAGATGGCATCCTTGAAGGTTTTTGTCAATAGGGAGTGGGGAGAGGGAGAAGGCACTTATCAGGTTTTTTTTTTTCTTCCCCATTCCATTTCAGTATTAGTCCCACCAGTGGTAATTTGCCCTAGTCTCCATGTTCTTTTGGCAGTTCCAGAATCAGCCTCAGGGACTCCTTAGAAGTATAGATGAGACAGATGGGGATCATCCCTATAAATGTCTGAAGCCTCCAGACACCTCCTTTATGTATCTGGATTCTGGTAACCCCTTCTCCCTTTTGTTGCTCAGATGTGGTCGCTTTTTCCTGCAGCTATTACATCTGGTTTCCCTTAGTGTTACCTCTGCATTCTCTTAGGCTTCTAACTCCTGTGTTAAAAAAGCTCCTTTGTTTGCAATGTAATAAATTAGTTTCTGTTTTGCTGACTGGACTCTGAAAAATATACCACTATGATAAGATTGATCTACATCCCTACAGATGTTTTCCTTTTCTCTTTTATTCTGTTTGATATTTTATTATTTTTATCAATGATTATTTTTGTGTAAAAAGAATGTGAAGGGTGATACTATAAAGAGACTGTAGTGAGTACAAACCTAGCTATGACAGAAAGGGCAGTACTACCATTGATAGATGCAGGCTTTCAGAAGAAAACCTGAGTAGAGTTTCTAGTTCATGATCTGGCTTTTGCTTCTCTGAGAATGTAGGCATTCCTGGAAAGGTAGGTGGGCAAGAATTAGTTTTGGAAGATGTAGGTCTCACCACAATGGATTATTGCTCATTGTCGTGATCCAGGTGGTGGTTTTTAATAGGAATATAATCCTACTCTATATTTCAGATTTCAAATTCACATTGGCCAGGTTCCAGTTCTCAGAAGTTTTCAAAAGCAGAACTTTTTTGAGGGTGTAATGAGTGTCCTCAGCATATGGCCCATTCAGACATCTTGGTAATGATATCATAACATACTCAGCAAGTTTAACCTTGGTGTACACTATTCAGACCTGGACCAGTTGCCCTCTATGCAGCTGGTATATTGCTGTCTTCCTGGGGTCTTCATTCACCATTATCCTGGGAGTTTCTTTGACTCTCTCATGTGTTGAGTGTTCTGTTTCCTATATTTCATAACTTCCTTTTCCTTGAATTACTCTCTGTATTGCAGACTTTGAATATCTAAAAATAATCATATTCTATTCTCACATTTTTAAAAAGATTTATTTATTTATTTATTTATTTGAGAGAGAGAAGGAGAGATAGAGCAAGCATGAGTGGGAGGCTCAGAGAAAGAGAGAGAGAGAGAGAGAGAGAGAGAGAGAGAATCTCAAGCAGACTCCATGCTGAGTGTGGGGCCCAAAGTGAGGCTTTATCTCACAACTCTGAGATCATGACATGTGCTGAAACCAGGAGTCTGACGCTCAACCAACTGTGTCACCCAGGAAACTGATACTCACATTTTATTGATAGTTTGCCTGAGTATTGTACTGTAGATTGGATATAATATTTTTTTCATAATCTTATAGATATTTTCCCACTCTCTTCTCATTTCCAGTGTTGCTGTGAGAGGCCTAAAAGGTATTCTGATTTCTATCTTTTTCATATAAGCTGTTTTTTCCTTCTCAGAAAGCTCGTAGAATCTTCTCTTTCCTCTCATATTCTGAAAGTATGTGATGATATGCCTCAGTAGGAGTCTGTCTGTATATATGATAGGTCCTTTAGTCTGTATGCTCATGTCCTTGAATTCTGAGAAATGTTCTTAAGGTTTTTTTTCAGTGATTTCCTCCTCTGCATTTTTTTCCAATTTCTTTCTTTGAAGCTCCTATTACAGTATACTAGTTCCCTAATTTCCTAGATTTTCTCCCCCTTGTGGTTTTTTTTTTCTTAATTAAAAAAAATTTTTTTTACTCTATTTCTATAAGATTTCCCCTGCCTTCTGAGTCATTCTTCCTTTTCTATCTCTATCCTTGGCTATTTCTCAAGAGAGAGTGTTGGAATAGCCATTTTTGGTGCCTGAGCCATCTTCATAGTTTGCTTCCTGCCTCTAGCAAGTTAAGAGCCCTGGATGTGGCTTTCAATAGTCTCAGTTCTTTTAGTTTAGGGTGTGGCTTTCTTGCCAATTCAGCTCTCACATTTGATTGGATTTGTATGCATTAGATTTCATTTTAGTTCATATGACAAAAGCTACACCGACAAATACTTTTTTTTTCTTTTTTCCTTTTTCTTTTTTGTTAAATTCTATTTAAATTTAGTTTGCCAACATTTGGCTCAGAGCTTGTCTCATTGTGCAACCTCCTTAATGCCTGACATCCCACAATTATTTTCAAGACCTGTCTCTCCCTCTAGACTTAATTACAGGTACTGCGAATGAGACTTAGGACTACAGTCTTCAAGTTCACTGTCTTTGAAATTTCAGTCTTGTTTTTAAGAGGTCTAAAGCTATTATCATTTCTGATTATTTACATGAGTTTTCTTCTTTATCCTCTAGAAGCTTAAGAAATCTCTTTGTCTCTCATGTTATACAAATTTACATTTTCCCCTCTCCATTGAGAGTGAAGCTCAAAACCAATTTTTTGCTGGATATACATAGATATTCTGCAGGCAGGATAAAGATTACATGTCAAAGATGTGTCTTCTTCCTCTTCAATTTTTACCCCATCATGTTCCTCTTCTTGTATTCCTGATATCCTTTATTTTTAATTACCATCTACCCATTTCTCTAGGTGTAATACTCAGGTATTACTCTTGACTCTTCACTAGCCCATTCACTGCATACACAATAATTACCACAATCTGATTATTTTTATCTCTTCCTACAAATTTGTTTATACCACTACAAGCTGTAAACCCCTCTCTCCTTGACTAACTACAATAGTCTTTTCACGGGTGACTCTGCTGTATGATTTACGCTTATCTTCAGCAAAATTGTCAGTTACTAATCTGAATACAACTCTGACCTTGACTTCTCCTTACAACCCTTCAGTGACTTCCCATTGCTTACAAAGTAAAGTGGAATGAGGTATTTGGAGTCTTTCACGAACTTATTCCTACCTACTTGTCTCAGTTGGCTTGGTCTACTTTAGCAAAATACCATGAATTGGGTGGCTTAAACAACAGACATTTATTTCTCACAGTTCTGGAGGCTAGGAGTTCCAAGATCAAGGTGCCGGCAGATTTGGTTTCCAGTGAGGGCCCTCTTCCTACTTTGCAGATGGCCATCTTCTTGCTGTGTCCTCACATGGTGGATAGAGGAAGCTCTGGTGTTTTTTCCTCTTCTTATGGAGGCACTAATCCTAGCAGCAGGGGTCCACCCTCATGACCTCATCTAAACCTAATTACCACTGAAAGGCCTCACCTCCTAATATTACCACATTTGAGGTTAGAGCTTCAGATGTTTTGGGGGACACAAACATTTAGTCCATAACACTACTTCTTCAGTTCATCTCCCCCAACTTCATGCCTTATAATTCACACTTAGATTGGAACTGTGTGTTTGTCTTAGCATACCTCATGCTATTCCACCTTTCCACATTTGTTCACTTTTTTCCTTTTGTCTTGAATGTTCCTCTTACTTTCCTTCACATGAATATTCTTACCTCTCTTTTAGAACTCAACTCAGGCATTATAATTTCTAGGAAGCCTATACCTAATATCCAAACTAGGTCAGTTTCCCTTTTCTTTGTACTCTCTTAGTACCCTGAGTCTTCCTTAATTCCCTGAGTATTCCTCTTGCTCAGAAGATACCCTGTTAAATTGCCACTATGTGTACCCGTTGTTCCCCTCTAAATATTAAGTGCCTCAAGTACAGAGATATTATTTATGTTTTTATGCCCAGTTTTTTTTGAATGGGAAAAGTCACATTTTTTAATTTAATTAATTAATTTTTTTATAAATTTATTTTTTATTGGTGTTCAATTTGCCAACATATAGAATAACACCCAGTGCTCATCCCATCAAATGCCCACCTCAGGGCCCATCACCCAGTCATCCCCACCCCACGCCCACCTCCCCTTCCACCACCCCTAGTTTGTTTCCCAGAATTAGGAGTCTCTCATGTTCTGTCTCCCTTTCTGATATTTCCCACTCATTTTCTCTCCTTTCCCCTTTATTACCTTTCACTATTTTTTATATTCCCCAAATGAATGAGACCTTATAATGTTTGTCCTTCTCTGATTGACTTATTTCACTCAGCATAATATCCTCCAGTTCCATCCACGTCGAAGCAAATGGTGGATATTTGTCGTTTCTAATGGCTGAGTAATATTCCATTCTATACATAGACCACATCCTCTTTATCCATTCTTCTTTCTATGGACACCGAGGCTCCTTCCGCAGTTTGGCTATTGGATATTGCTGCTATAAACATCGGGGTTTTAAGCACAGTGCCTGGTCCATAGCAGGCTCTCAAAAAAAATTTGTTCCTAAATTAACTAAGTATATCTTTAATCCCCACACCAACCAGAAGTGTTTTATTTAAAATAATACTTACTTTAAAGTGAGTAGCTTTAAAATAACAACTGTGAAGCAAATACCAAAAAAACCCTCTTTTAATTAGAAAGTCTGATTAACTTCAGTATTAACTCAAGTTCTCAAAAACCCATTGGGGAAAGCCAACAGGTACATCAGAGAAAAGCAGGCAGCTACTGACAAGTCTCTGGTGGAAAAGTAAGTTGCATACTTACACAAGATGCTCTAATGATTATCAAGGCCAAGTTTTGTTTATCAAAAATAGGTTTCAGGATATGCCAAGGCAATCATACGGACACTTCCATCAGTACAAAGATATAACAATGAAGTTTAAGGGTACAGAAAAAGCCAAATATGATAATATACACAACCTATAACAAAAGCCTTTAAATCCTAGAAGAAAATGGGAAAACCTCATGAATGTAACACGCAAAATTAGGCTAACACTATGTGGAACAACCCTGAACATTTTCCCAGTGATTAAGCCATGAAGTAACAGCTCAGGATATCCTTAACAGGTAGTCTTTACATACAATATATAAAAATTAGAGTAATTTTTTTTCTACTCAATTTTCATTCCTTCCTTTTTTACCTTTTCCCTAATTTTCTCTAGCAACTTTTTCCTTTGGGCGGACCAGTTGAACAT
Source organism: Nyctereutes procyonoides (assembly GCF_905146905.1). NCBI lineage: Eukaryota > Metazoa > Chordata > Mammalia > Carnivora > Canidae > Nyctereutes > Nyctereutes procyonoides. The sequence goes on along the minus strand of NW_026575021.1, from coordinate 5,494,395 downwards.
GAAAGGTTTGGAACCTAAAGTGAGTATCAATGTCTTATTGGAATAGCATTTGGGAACTACAATCCAAGAAAAGGCGGATTTTAACTGAAGTGACTTGACGAAGGTTGGCATCCATTTTCAATGTGACAATGTCCTCCATGTTTATCAGTAGGGTAGTAGCTTCTCTTGACTGGGTCACATCACCCATCATGATACCAGTGTGCTCCATGGTGAAGTACTGCAGAGCTATGTGCACAAACACCCACCTGTTTAAGCTTCTGGCAAATATAAAACATCATTTTAAATCATTTCAGTAAAATAAATAAAAAAACATTGCATTTCTATTGGCCTGTTTTGCCTCTTAAACTTGCTTGGCACATTGTTCATGACGGAAGACACAACAGTTAATTAGTTGCTACTCCTTAGGCTTCAGTATTTCCCACTCTTCAAGCCTCGGTGCCTTTTTTGCAGCAATAATTATTCTTCATTAGCATCACCACTGCCATGGGAACAACACCCCCAGGGATTGGAGTGATGTAACTGGTTTTCCTTCTGACTCAAAATCCACATTTTCAATGATTTAGCCATTAGGGGATCTTGAACTCTATTTATTCCCACATGGATGACTGCTGCTCCCTCCTTGATCATATCTTCTGTGATCATATTTGGACTGTCTGCAACAGAGACCATAATGTCTACAAGAATTATATGTTTCTTCAGTTCTTTGGGAGTGTATTGATGAGATATAGAACAATGGCATTGCCTCCAGGGTATCCATGCATCCCATCTGTGTGTGATAGCATTGCAATGGGCATTCCAACGTTTGACCTCCAGCCACAATCATGTTCTTCCCTAGAGGTGGGATGCTAGTTCATTTAATTATTTCCCAGACATTGCATGGGGTAGCCAATAACATGGAATACTGATCCAAACACATTCCTCCTATATTAATTATATGAAAGCCATCAATAACCTTGTCTGGAGAAACAGCATTGCAGATCTTTGTCTCCTCAGTGTGCTCTGGAAGAGGCAGCTGAACAAGGAGGCCATCTACGTTATCATTATTTAGATTATTGATTAAATTCAACAGTTCTTCCTCTGAAATTGACGCTGGTTTCACAATTGTCTCATTTTTGATTCCCACCTCTGCAGGTACCTTCGTTTTGTTGAGGTCCTAGGAGTGACTTGCAGGATTCTCAACAACCAGAACCATGCTCAGGTGTGGCCACTTTGCTGCCCAATGTCACCCATTCTTCCACCTCCTACTGCACTTCCTGCTCGATCTGCTGGCAAGTTTCCTTCCAGAAATGACAACAGCTTAATTTCCAACTACCAAGAGGTGAAAGGGGTGGTGCATGAGCCAGAGCAGTCAAGTAGCCAATGTGGACTTGAGGAAAGAAGCAGTCATCATCCACGCTGAGTAAATATATCATTTTACTTGTGTTGTTGATCTGTGTTAACTACCCAAAGCATGCTGAACATTCTCCTGGTATCTATGCCTATAGTTTACTTTAATTTTCCATGTTGAGATACTTCATGTAAACATTATAAATTTAAAATAGTTTTGACGTCAGCACTCTTTTTATAGTCTCAACCTTACATTTATAGCATGCGTGAGTTTATATGCCGAGACTAATGGGTCCTATTTGGAACATTAAAAAAATTTGACTTTAGCTTTATCAAGAGGGCATTGCCCAGTAGATTCTTAAATGTTGACTAATGGCTTGGTGAGAGTAGCTTCAGATGTGCGAGGTACATAGTATCGTGTTAAAAGGACAGTTGCTGAGATCAAAGCTAAACAGTGTAGCTTCTGGAGTGTTTATATCATCCATATCCTATAAAGCTAGTTTTGGAGAAGTAAAACATTAGACATTTTAATCAATATTTCTTAGAGTAAATCTCTGAAGAGATGACAGCAAATGAGAACCCATCTCTGGCAAAAGTGAAAGGAAAGTGGATCATTTTTTTCAAAGGAAGTAATGTGTGGAAAATGCTTTTCAATGGTAAAGTGGTATACAATTGCTTACTCTTGAAATCACTATGATTGTTATTTGGGCTAGTTTGAAAGTCAATTGCCTGTCTCAGCCCAGCCAAACTACTAGGTCTGCCATTTTGTCCCATGACTCAAGACAAGCAAATTCTATATGCCATTTGTAATGGACTTTATTACTAGCTATTGTTTCTAGCTAACAGAACACTTTTTCTCTTATCCCTCTGCTCCTTTCCCCTATTATAAAAAAAACGCTCACGTCTGGACATCCATTGTCACTTAGGCCTGACCCAGCTTAATTCTCCATTTTTTTTTTTTTTTGGCCAGAATAATTTGTTTGGGGGATCTAAGCAGAGTCAATCATAATCCTTCTCTGGGATGTACATATGGGTGTTGGAGACAGACATTCTTTTTTCTATGGGTTTTTGGGATGGGGCACTATAGACTTTGATGGGCTTTTTTTTTTAAAGATTTTATTTATTTATTCGAGAGAGAGAGAGAGAGAGAGAGAGAGAGGCAGAGGCAGAGACACAGGTGGAGGGAGAAGCAGGCTCCATGCAGGAAGCCTGACGTGGGACTCGATCCTAGGTCTCCAGGATCAGGCCCTGGGCTGAAGGCAGTACTAAACCGCTGAGCCACCTGGGCTGCTCCTGATGGGCTTTTTGATGGGCCAACTTCCTTGGATGAATTGAAGAAATCCATGGGTAAATTTGTAAATGATAGAATTAGAATAATACACAGAGAGAATCAAATCTGAGAGATGGGGCAAGTAAGAGAGAGTGAGCTAATAATATAATTTGCATTACTTGATCCAATTTTGTCTGAACCTAGCAACCTCTGAATTAATTAGTTTCATGGATTAATTCATCCTTTTGTGCTTAAACTATTTTTAGTTGTGCTCCTCCCCTTGCACTGAAAGTCTCTGACAAATATACCATTCTTGTCTAGGATATTTCAGCCTCCAATCCCTGAGACCTCATTTTTTTTTATTAGTCTGTATTCCACTTTCTAATTGCATGATGTTTTGGTGGTGAAGTATAAGGATACTGAACTAGATTACCTGAGCTTGACTCTTCTACTTATTAGATATACTATCTTGGGCAAGTTATTTAACCTCTTTAAGCTTATTTCTAGATCAGTAAAATGAGATAATTAATTATATCCACTTTTGGTAAAGATTAACTGAGTTAATGCTTATGAAATGTTTAGAAAAGGGCCTGATGCCTGGTACTAGTTCAGTAGGTGGTAGCTATTTTAATATTGTATTCTAAAACAGAGAAAAGATAAAGTATTTATGTTTGTCTTTATTGTCTCATTTAAAATTGTTAGATTTTTAAGGGATAAAGACCTTGCCTTTTTGGCTTGCATAGATTCTGGCACCTTGCATAACCATATGTTCATGATAAGCATTGCCCTAGTTTACTTGTTCCCATACTACATAGTCAATATGAAAACCTATCATTTGTAACCTCCTTCCCAGTTTGCTTGCCGTGATCCATTTCTTGATGCTTAACTTCTCTTTTGACCTCATTATTTTCTACTTGACTCAAGGTTCTTGCATAACTGTTCTTTTTCCTCTTGACTATGATTTTTATTCTACTTACTATGATGCTGTTTCAACCCACCACCCTTCTCATTAAAACCTTTAATGAGAAAGGCTTTTGCTAGGTTTACCCAGATTCTCTGAGCACAGTCATGGCAGCATTCAATAAATATTTAGTTACGAAATCGTAGAACACAGCCAAGCCATAATATTCTAGGCTTACAGTGAAGGGGAATTAACTACAAACTGATTGAATGACCTAATACAGGCTCTTTAAACTTCTCAAACTTTGTTATTGGCTGCTTGGTATCTTCTACAACCATTAATTTTCCTTAGTGGTAAGTGATTTGAAAGTATTTTTATATTAAATTAAACAAGGAGATATTATTGAATATAAAACAAAATTTACATAGTTTTAGAAGACGAAAACACACTAAAGAAATGTCTTCATTTTTCTGTGTTGGGCCTAAGAACTCAAATGCCTTGGGAATGTACATGGTGGGACATAAGTTACTGTTCTTTGTTGTTAAAGATACCTCTGTGGAAACGTTTGAGAAGAATAGTACAGTACTGTAGATTCCCTTTGTCAATGTTAGATGGGTTTCATGTTTGCAACATCAGAACTTAATAATAGCTACCATTTTTTTAAATGTTTATTTATTTATGATAGTCACAGAGAGAGAGAGAGAGAGAGGCAGAGACACAGGCAGAGGGAGAAGCAGGCTCCATACCGGGAGCCCGACGTGGGATTCGATCCCGGGTCTCCAGGATTGCACCCTGGGCCAAAGACAGGTGCCAAACCGCTGTGCCACCCAGGGATCCCGCTACCATTTCTTATATGCTCAAACTCTGCTGCATACTTTACAATAACATATAATTTGGTATTCAGAGCAAGTCTATTTTACAGAAGAGGAAACTGAATCTTAAAAAGTTCAATAACTTGAATGAGGTTCTCATAACTATTGTGTGTTGTGACTTGGAATCAAATCCAAGTCTGTAAAGCTCAACTGTAGTGCACAGCCTATGAGAAATAATTCAGAATAACCTCATTCAAGATGAGAAATTTATGGACAATTGAAAACATCAGCTTCCATTAGTAAGGGCCAGCTTGAGGTCTTATAGGAATTTCAGGGTAAAAGGAAGAAGGGAGAGAAAGAAATCAGAATATGTGTGCATGCGCACAACATTTATATGTATATAAACCTATATGTAAACAATGCACATATGTGTACACATATAAAACCACTTGCTTGAATTGTAAACTATCCCCATATCTCAAAATTGAAATGATTATCATTGTACCTTCTGGCAATTCAGTTTTAAAACCTAGCTAGCTTTTGAGTCAGGAAAGGATGCTGTGGGATTTGCTTTGTGTAAGTCATGTTCTATTCAGACCTCAAGCACACATTGGTGAATACAATGACTATCAAGATCTTGATGGACAATTATCTGTCAACACTGTCCCCTAGGATTACAGTTCTTCAGTTAAAATCATTGGAAAAGATCAAATAGCCTACTTTATTGTACATTATTTACAATAGAAAATTTATTAAATCCCTTTCCTAAAAGCTCTTTGATAGAGCTATTTACCATCATCATATTTTCCTTCTCTTTTTCTTCTTTGCAAAGGTTGAGTTGGCAAGAATTTTATTTCACTTTGCTATACTATGGGCCTTTGGTGCATGTTCTTATTTATTTTGGCAAGTGAACCATTTTGTCTATTTGGCTTAAAATGGTCCACTATACTGTGTGATAGACAGCAAGAATGTGGGCTAGCATATTTTCTATTGATGCACTTGATCCTCATTGATCTATATATGCAAAGCTTAATGAAAACTTCTAAGCATAAAAGCTCATCTGAGCTTCTAATGTTAATATTGATTCTATTTGTGAGTGCTAGTGCAGAGAGTCAGACTGTGTCTCAAAAAAATATTCCATGGAACACATACTAGTATCCCAAGATGCTTGTGCAAAGGGTTTCAATGGTCAAATGAATTCTGGAAATGCTGTACAGCTGTATCTTGTCTTAAAGATACACACCACAATTAGTATATGAATGTCTCATCTTCCAATTAAAAGAATAACTAACTTTAACACATTTGTTCAGATTTGAAAGTATTGGTTTTCAACTTTCTGTGGCACTACTGTTCTTTGAAACATACTTTGGGAAATACTTATCAGTACTCACTGGCTTTTAAGTCCCGTTGAAACTCGGTTAGAATTTATCTCTGTTATTTGGGTAGCACATTTGTCCTTCATAACCCAAAGATTTCTCTTTTGGGGGATATATTTACTTCATAATATTTTTGTTAAATTAACTAAGTTAACACATCTAAGTAAGTAATATGATACTAGCATAAATTTTAGTTCACCTACTTCTTAATACTTGCCTTCGTTTTCTTTAAGCAGCTCTTAAAATTTCACTTTATGAATGATTCCTTCAATAATTGATCTAGAAAGATGCTATAAACCTAAACTCATTTGAAGTAAGTGTGCCCTTCTCTTGACTATACTTTGAAACATCAAACACAAAATGCATTTCCCTTTCAATGCTTACTCTGCTTAAAAACAGATCCACTTTTAATGCAGATGTGAAAATCATATGATTCCAGGGAAGGGAGTTCAGGGTTCAACCTCTGGGTTTTGCACCTGACATTAGGTTCGTTAGATGGACAAATGCTAAGATTGTCAGAGAAAACTAAAAAAAGTCCTTTTAAAGCTGTATTAATCAGGATAGAAGTAGCAGATAATCCTTGTATATATATGTCTGAATAGGGTACTATCATTTGAAAAAATAAACTATAGCTACAGCCTGATAGGTTCTGAGATACCAGTTTTGCCTTTGGATAATGATTGTGACTGCCATCCACCCTGAGTATCTCAACCTGCTGAATTCGCTGGCCCTAAAAACAAGCAGGCTATAAAAATAAAACTGGAAGGAAAACTGCTTTTCTTTTGTAAAACTGCTTGTGGTTCTGGTTGTTTGCCTTCAAGAAAAACCTAAGGAAAAAAATTCCAGGTAAACAAATATACCTCGTTTATGATGCTGTTTAAGAAAGAATTTTAGGTGGCCTGAGTGGCAAGGATTGGCTCATTATGTCTCTATGATGCTGAAAGGGAGTGCAGGTACCAGAAGGAAAACAATTAATACCAGTGGGTCAGGAACACAAATAGAATTCTGAGGATGCTGCATTGAGGTTCCTTCCCATCAGTTCATACAAAAGCAGACGTCGATGCAAGAGATATTCACCTCACATTGGTTGCCTCCACTGTTTTCTGCCTTTATCTTTTCATTTCTAGGTGTTGACTCCCTCAGAGGAGTCTGAGAACGTCTCAAGATAATTCTGGGAGGACAAGAATAAATCTCACCTAGCAGATTTAAAGCTTTTTGAAGTTAATCAGAATGGTGAATGTATGAGGAAAATCAACTTTGCTCTTACTAAATTGTACTCTATTTCATAGCACGACCTTGAAGTGTTACTATGCCAGAAGACACACTACACTGTTTTCCATTGAGAATGAGAGAAAGTGGTAAAAAGTGTGAGGAGGGAAGAAATCTTTCTATTCCTTATGAATACCCTTAATGTTTATCCAATTGCCTGAACATTTGCTTTTGATCAACTCGTTTAAGCACATGTCCTCTTTAATAGAGAGAAAATATCAGGGATTATGAGGAGTTAATGTTGATGTGTGATCACTGAGATGTAGTTTAACTGGCAGTGTTGGCTTTGAGTACAGGCTCTACCACTTACTGGCTGTGTCACTTGATCTTTGAGATGCAGTTTTCTCTAATTAGGTACTGAACACAGTATAGTGCTGTTACGGATATTATACTTGCTTTTCCAGCACTTATCCTGCTCCCTGGGAGTAGGCTTAATATCATACCCAGCTCTGTGTTTAGCCTGTATTTGACATAGTATCCCTTGCCACAAAGATGGTTCAGGGATGAGCAATGACATGAGCCAAAGTCGATCAGTGCATGGCATTGTACTGGCCTCTGTGATTGGTTAAGGTTGGTCCTATCAGAGTAATGTGCAACTCATTTGCATAAGATACATCCAGGTTAGTATTGTATACAGGTGAAAAGTCTAAAATTCTGTAGCAACTTTTTTACTGGAAGATAAAGCATGTACACAGAAGTAGAAAGCGAATGATAGGAAATAAAGACTGAGCTTGATCATATACTTCCAAAGCTTGTCCTACCTCTAGAATTTCTAGTTACTTGATAAACAGATTCCCTTTTGTTTAATCCAATTTGAATTGTGCTTTTATTATTTGCAAAATAAGGAATCCTAACTTGTAAGTGTACTATAAGTATATTGTATCTGACATAGCTGTCAGATAGTGACAATTAATATGGAGTAAAATAGAGAAAAGGAGAGAGAAAGTATTGCACTGGGGGTACTGAATAACTACAACTGAAGTCAGGATGGGCTGCTGAGAAAGCAGCCTTTAAACAGAGACCTGAAAGAGGCAAGTGAGGAAGATGGAAGGTCATCTGGGAGAAGAGTGTTCTTGGCCAATGTAAGAGCATATAGATGCAAAGGTCTGAGGCAGGGCTCTGCCTGGCATGTTCTATGAACAGGAAGGAGGCCAGCATGAATGGACTATGGGGAACAAATGGAGAATAAGTGATAAAGTCAGAAAAGTAACATATGGTAGTATATTGTGAAAGGTCAGTAAGCCATTATAAGGGTTTTGCTTTATTCTAAGTTTACAGGATGGCAGGCCATTGAAGAGTTATGAGTAGAAAAGTGACATGACATCATTTAAATTTTTAAAGGATCTTATGGATATTGTTTTGAGTATAGAATGGGTGGAGTGCATGCTAGTGGCAGGTGGAGGAATGGCAGAAGCTGAAGAGCCAATTAGGAAGCAATTGTGGAATCCAAGGAGTGTAAGGCAGTCTCTTTGGCCAGGATGGTGGAGTGGAGGTCCTAAGAAGTGGACAGAGTCTGACTGTATTATGATGGTAGATTTTAGATTCACTGTTGGATTGAATGTGAGGTGTGAGGTTAATAGGCATGAAGGATGACACCAAAGATGCTTTAGTATAGTAGTGCTGTGATAGTTAATGAAATAATTCATAAAGACCTGGCACACAATAGGCTATTGACTGGTAGTTATAGAATAATAATAAATATTTAATACCATTGTCAAAGACTTTGGCAACACTATAGGCATAAAGGCAGCAACAGATACCTTTAATAATAGCACTAGTAAAATATAATGTCTTTTCATATATTTTTTGTCATTAAAGCCTTAGAAAACCCTGAGATAGGTATGTTTATCACCACATCATACAGGGAAAAAACAGGGATGTGATGGGTAAATTGGTTTTGGTCATAGTTCAATAGAAATGGTTATCTAATTTCTTTTTTTCCCCGTATTTTTTTATTGGAATTTGATTTGCCAACATATAGCATAACACCTAGTGCTCATCCCATCAAGTGCCCGCCTTAGTGCCCATCACCCAGTCACCCCATCCCCCCGCCCACCTCCCTTTCCACTACCCCTTGTTTGTTTCCCAGAGTTAGGAGTCTCTCATGTTCTGTCTCCCTCTTTGATATTTCCCACTCATTTTCTCTCCTTTCCCCTTTATTCCCTTTCACTATTTTTATATTCCCCAAATGAATGAGACCATATAATGTTTGTCCTTCTCTGATTGATTTATTTCATTCAGCATAATACCTCCAGTTCCATCCATGTCGAAGCAAATGGTGGGTATTCGTCGTTTTTAATGGCTGAGTAATATTCCATTGTATACAAAGACCACATCTTCTTTATCCATTCATCTTTCGATGGACACCAAGGCTCCTTCCACAGTTTGGCTATTGTGGACATTGCTGTTATAAACATCGGGGTGCAGGTGTCCCAGCGTTTCATTGCATCTGTATCTTTGGGGTAAATCCCCAGCAGTGCAATTGCTGGGTCACAGGGTAGTTCTATTTTTAACTCTTTGAGGAACCTCCACACAGTTTTCCAGAGGGACTATTCCAGTTCACATTCCCACCAACACTGCAAGAGGGTTTCCCTTTCTCCACATCCTCTCCAACATTTGTTGTTTCCTGCCTCGTTAATTTTCCTCATTCTCACTGGTGTGAGGTGGTATCTCATTGTGGTTTTGATTTGTGTTTTCCTGATAGAAAGTGATGGGGAACATTTTCTCATGTGCTTGTTGGCCATGTCTATGTCTTCTTTGGTGAAATTTCTGTTCATGTCTTTTGCCCATTTCATGATTAGATTGTTTCTTTGCTGTTGAGTTTAATAAGTTATTTATAGAGCTTGGATACTAGCTCTTTATCTGATATGTCATTTGTAAATATCTCCTCTTATTCTGTAGGTTTGTCTGTTTCTTTTGCTGTGCAGAAGCTTTTTATCTTGATTAAATTCCAATAGTTCATTTTTGTTTTTGTTTCCCTTGCCTTCATAGATGTGTCTTGCAAGAAGTTGCTGTGGCCAAGTTCAAAAAGGCCTATGTTCTCCTCTAGGATTTTGATGGATTCTTGTCTCACATTTAGATCTTTCATCTATTTTGAGTTTATCTTTGTGTATGGTGTAAGAGAATGGTCTAGTTTCATTCTTCTGCAAATGGCTGTCCAATTTTCCCAACACCATTTATTGAAGAGACTGTCTTTTTACCAGTGGATAGTCTTTCCTGCTTTGTCAAATATTAGTTTCTGGGTTCTCTATTCTGTTCTATTGATCTATGTATCTGTTTTTGTGCCAGTACCACACTGTCTTGAAATAAGTCAAACTCTCCCTCTTCATAGATGACATGATATTGTACATGGAAAACCCAAAAGACTCCACCCCAAGATTGTTAGAACTCATATAACAATTTGGCAATGTGGCAGGATACAAAATCAATGCCCAGAAATCAATGGCATTTCTATACACTAACAATGAGACTAAAGAAAGAGAAATTAAGGAGTCAGTCCCATTTACAGTTGCACCCAAAAGCATAAGATACCTAGGAATAAACCTAACCAAAGAGGTAAAGGATCTATACCCTAAAAACTACAAAACACTTCTGAAATAAATTGAGGAAGACGCAAAGAGATGGAAAAATATTCCATGCTCATGGATTGGAAGAATTAATATTGTGAAAATGTCTATGCTACCCAAGGCAATTTACATGTTAAGTGCAATCCCTATCAAAATACCATGGACTTCCTTCACAGAGTTGGAACAAATAATCTTAAGATTTGTGTGGAATCAGAAAAGACCCAGAATAGCCAGGGGAATATTGAAAAAGAAAACCAGAGCCAGGGACATCAAAATGCTGGATTTCAGGTTTTCTAATTTCAGATCTGGATCGTGTGACTCCATATACGATTCTACTTTCACTATAGCATTCTGCCGATGTTCCTGTTCAAAGGTCAGACATTCTTCTGAGTTCATTTTTAAGGAAAGTGGTAGAATTGAAAGCAAGCCATATATTTTCCTATATTTCCTATATTTTCTTACTGTGATGTACCTTTATAGGTAAACCCTTATTTAAGGGTTTTCACCCATGGTTTTGTAGAGATAGCATCATAGTGAATAACAACTGGATTAATTAATACTTAGTGTCAGGCATTGATATTATTTGCATTATTACATGGAGTACGTCAATTTAGTTTTTCAGAAACTCTCTGTGTCAGTGAATTAATCATGATCAAATCAGGAAATAGGAATCACACCAGTAATTTAAGCTAAATAATTATTAGGGCAGCCCCAGTGGCTCAGCGGTTTAGGGCCACTTTTGGCCTGCGGCGTGATCCTGGAGAGCCGGGATCGAGTCCCACATTGGGTTCCCTGCATGGAGCCTGCTTCTCCCTCTGCCTGTGTCTCTGCCTCTTTCTCTCTCTGTCTGTCATGAATAAATAAATAAAATCTTTTTTTAAAAAATAAAGAATTATTAAACTAGCAAAAGGTGGTTAACAACTAAAAAGGGTAAAGAGGCCTTAAAAAATATAGGTAAGATGGGGGGCTTGGCAAGATGGCAGAGTAGTAGGACCCTGAACTCACCTCATCCCATGTTTACAACTAAATATCATCCACCTCCAAGTCAATGAACTGGAAAGCAATTCAGACTGACAGAATGTAAATATAGAAAAGAAGCTGTGTCTGAAAGTTTAGGAAAGTCAGAAAGGTAGAGGGCCGGGTGCCTGCCCACAGGAGGGAGGGCGTTGTGTGTACACAGAGAAGGCTGAGCAATTGGCTCTCACACCAGGGAGCTCACACAGGGAAAATTAATCCCCATAACATTTGGCTTTAAAAACCAGAGGGGTTTAATTTTGTGAGTTTGTAAAACCAGTGGGACTTGGGGCCTGGAGCTTTAAAAGTCAACTGACTTAGCACTGGGATAGCCTAGAGGGCAAGTGATAGCCGACTTGCTGTTCTTAAAAAGACAACAGAAAAGACTGGCATAGAAGAGTGGAGAGACAACATAAAAAGAGCAGTTCACACAACACAGGGGCCAAACAGGAGACATATCTGTTTTTACTGATTTCTGAGTGTGTTAGGGGACTTCTCTGAAAATGAGGGACAGGTGCCATTTTCTTCCCCCATACCCCCAGCATAAACACAGGGCCATCTCCAGGAGGTGGAGCTGCACAGATACTTGCTACCTAATCTGCTATTGGTGTGTTATGCTAAGTTCTCCTAAGGATTCACCGACTTTAAGCCTGCTACCCCAGGCCCTGGGGTTAAGGCAAATTTTGTTAAAGCTGCATGTGTACCCTCCTCACACCCTACCCAACCACTCGGTGCACTGTTGCTGCCCTGCACTGCATGCAGTGTCCAGCCACCATGCCACACCTATTCTTAATGCAATGGGCCTGGCCATGCTCAGCTATCACTGCATGCCACATTCAGCCTTGCCTCCTGGGTACTCTGGTGCATAGCCTCCAGCCTCTGCAGTGCCTTTTGGGATCTAGCATAGGATTAGTGGCACAGTGCAAATTTTGTTAACACTGCTGCCCCACTCCCAAGTTTCCAGTGGGCATGCCAGAACTGGTCTGTTTAGATCCCACTAACAGCACAGAGAACAAGCACAGCCCACACTAGGCAGTCAGAGGGTACTGAAAGGAAAAGTGATTCAGATACAACAGCATAGCATAAAAACACACATAGGATACTCTCTTGAAGTCCCAGCTTTTGGTGAATAGGGGACACTGAACTCCAGGGCACTCCAGGACCTTTTCTTTATAAAGTAACTACTTTCAAGAGCGGAAGATATAGCTGACTTTCTTAACATATAGAAACATACACAGAGAGGCAAAGTGAGAAAACAGAAATTTATCCAAATGAAAGAACAGGACAAGGCCATGGCCAGAGTTCTAAACAGAACAGATGCAAGCAACATGCCATATAATAAATTTGAAGTAATGATCATAAGGATATTCACTGGACTTGAAATAAGAGTGAAAGACATAAGTGTGACCCTTAACACAGAGATGAGGAATAACAAAGCAGAGATAAAGGGTTCAAAAAATCAAATGAGAAGCATGCTTGATGGAATAAAGAGCAGGATAGAAGAAACAGAGGAATGCATTAGTGACTTAGAAGATTAATGGAAAGTAATCAAGCTGAACAAAAGAGAGAAAAAAATTATGCAGAATGAAAATAGACTTAGACAATTCAGTGACTTCATCAAATGTAATAACACTTGTATTATAGGAATCCCAGAAGAAAAAGAAGAGAGAAAAGGGGAAAGAAAATTTATTTGAAGAGAAAATAGCTGAAAGCTTCCCCAGTCTGGGGAAGGAAACATATTCAGATCCAGGAGGAACAGAGAACTCCCAACAAAATCAACAAAAGCAGACCCACACTAAGACATATTATAATTAAATTGGCAAAATATAGTGATAAAGGAACAATTTAAAAAGCCATAAGACAAAAAGAGGCAGTAGTGTACAAGGGAAGACCTATAAGGCTAGCAGAAGATTTTTCAGCAGAGACTTTGTAAGCTAGAAGGCAGTGACATGATATATTCAAAGGGCAGAATGGGAAAAATCTGTGGCCAAGAATACTCTACCCAGCAAACCTTTCATTCAGAATAGAAGGAAAGATAAAGTTTCCCAAACATATGAAAACTAAAGGAGTTCATGATCACCAAGCTAGCCCTGCAAGACATTTTAAAGGGAACTCTTTGAGGGGAAAGGAGAGACTAAAGTGACAGCATAAAGGTAGGAAACACAAAAGTAGTAAAAATGATTATTTTTGTAAAAAATCAGTCAACTCAAAAAGTAAAAGGATATAATAGATAATAACATTTACCTAAAATGTGGAGAGTAGAGGAGAAAAGAATGTGTTCAAATTTAAATGACCATCAACTTAATATAGACTGCTATATGCAGAAGAGGTTATGTGCAAGCCTAATGGTAACCACTATCAAAAACCACTAATGAATATACAAAGTATAAAGAAAAAGAAATTCAAATATATCACTAAATAAAATCAGCAAAATATGAAAGAGAGAAATATAAGAAAGCATCAGAGAAAATCTTCAGAAACAATATCTAAACAGTCAATGCCAATAAAAAGGCAATAAGTACATATCTATTAATAATTATTTTGAATGCAAATGGACTGAATGCTGTAATGAAAAGACAAGGTGAAGAATGGGTACAAAAATAAGACCCATGTATATGCTGCCTATAAGAGACTCATTTTAGACCTAAAGACACCTGCAGATAAAAAGTGACAGGATGGAGAAACATGTATTAGGCAAATGAATGTCAAATGAAAACTAGAGTAGCAATACTTATATTGGACAAAATAGACTTTAAAACAAAGACTGTTACAAGAGTCAAAGAAGGACACTATGTAATAATAAAGGAGACAATCCAACAAGAAGGTATAATAATGTAAATATTTATGTACCCAACATAGGAGCACCCACACACATAGAGCAGTTAATAACAAACATAAAGGAGCTAATTGACAATAATACAACAATAGTAGCATACTTTAACATATCACTCACATCAATGTACAGATCATCTAAACAGAAAATCAGTGAGGAACCAGTGGCTTTGAATGACACACTGGACCAGATGGATTTAACAGACCTATTCAGAACATTGCATCCTAAAACAGAAGAATACACATTCTTTTCAAGTATACATGAAACATTCTTCAGAATAGATCACATATTAGGTCATAAAACAAGCCTCAACCAATTAAAAAATTGAAGTCATATGCATATATTTTTTAAGATTTATTTATTTGAGAATGAGAGAATGTGAGCTGGTGGGAAGAGCAGAGGGAGTGAGAGACTCCCTGCTGAGTGTAGAGCCTGATGTGGGGCTCGATCCCAAGGAGCCTGAGATCATGACTTGAGCTGAAATCAAGAGTTAGATGCTCAACTGACTGAGCCACCCTGGTGCTGCTACCATGCATCTTTTCTGACCACAGTGCTATGAAACTAGAAATAAACCAAAAGAAAAAATCTAGAAAAGTAGAAGTTTTTCTATTTGCAAATGACATGATACATACTGTGTACAGAAAACCCTGAAGACTCCACCAAAGACTGCTAGAACTGATAAATCAGTATAGTCACAGAACACAAAATAAGTGTACAGAAATCAGTTTCATCTCTATATATCAATAATGTAACAGCAGAAAGAGAAATTAAGAAAACAATCTCATTTATAATTGCATCAAAAAAGATAGCTGGGAATAAATGTAACCAAAGAGGTATAAGATTTGTACTCTGGAAACTATAAAACACTGATGAAAGAAATGGAAAATGACACAGGAAATGGAAAGACAGTCCGTGCTCATGGGTTGGAAGAACAAATATAGTTAAACT
The DNA here is from genome assembly GCF_905146905.1 of Nyctereutes procyonoides. Taxonomy (NCBI): domain Eukaryota; kingdom Metazoa; phylum Chordata; class Mammalia; order Carnivora; family Canidae; genus Nyctereutes; species Nyctereutes procyonoides. Next base: position 5,479,080 of record NW_026575021.1, on the reverse strand, counting down.
GTCAATACTATCCAAAGCAATCTACACATTTAATGTAATCCCTATCAAAATGCCAACAGCATTTTTTAACAAAACTAGAACAAACAATCCTAAAATTTGTATGGAACCACAAAAGACCCTGAATAGCCAAAGCAATTTTGAAAAAGCAAAGCAAAGCTGAAGGCACCATGATTCTGGATTTCAAGTTATATTACAAAACTATAGTGATCAAAACAGTATGGAAATGGCACAAAAGTAAACACATAGATCAGGGGAACAGAATAGAAAACCCAGAAATAAACCCACAGCTATGTGGTCAGTTAATATTTAACAAAGCAGGAAAGAATATCCAATAGGAAAAGAATAGTCTTTTCAACAAATGGTGTTGGGAAAACTGGACAGCAACGTGCAAAGGAATGAAACTGAACCACTTTATTATACCACATACAAAAATAAATTCAAAATGGATTAAAGACCTGAATGTGAGACAGGAAACCATAAAAATCCTAGAAAAGACCAAAGACCTTTTTGACATGTACTATGGCAACTTTTTTCTAGTTATGTCTCCTGAGTCAATGGAAACAAAAGCAAAAATAAATTACATCTAAAGAAAAAGCTTCTGCACAGTGAAGGAAACAACAACAACAAAACTAAAATTCATCCTATGGAATGGGAGAAGATATTTGCAAATGATATATTTGATGACGGGTTAGTTTCCCTAATATATAAAGGACTTATAAAATGAACACCAAAAAAGAAATAATTCAATTAAAAAATGGGCAGAACACATGAACAGATATTTTTCTAAAGAAGACATACAGGCGGTCAGCAGACACATAAGAATATACTCATCATTTCTTATCAGGGAAATGCAAATCAAAACCACAATAACACGCCTGTCAGAATGGCTAAAATCAACAATACAGGAAACAGTAGGTGTTGGGGAAGATGTGGAGAAAAAGAAACCCTTATGCACTGTTGGTGGGAATGCAAACTGGTGCAGCCACTGTGGAAGACAGTATGGGGGTTCCTCAAACATTGAAAACAGAACTACACTATGATCCAGTAGTTGCACTACTGGGTATTTACCCCTAAAATATAAAAATACTAATTCAAAGGGATAATGCACCCCTATGTTCATGGCAACATTATTTACAATAACCAAATTATAGAAGCAACCCAAGTGTCTGTCAATAGATGAATGGATAAAGAAGTTGTGGTGTACACACACACACACACACACACACACACTCACACACGTATACCACATACACACAATGGAATATTATTCACCCATAAAAAAGAAGGGAATCTTCTGTTAGCAAGGACATGGATCGAGCTGGAGAGTATAACACTAAGTGAAATAAGTCCATCAGAGAAAGACAAACACTATTTGATTTCACTTATGTGTGGACTTTTAGAAACAAAATAGACAAGCAAAGGGAAAAGAAAAGAGGGAGAGAGACAATCCAAGAGACTCTTCATTATAGAGAACAAACTGGTGGTTCTCAGAGGGCCAGAGGTGGATGGATGTGTTAAACAGGTGATGAGGATTATGGAGTGCACTTGTTGTGATGAGCACTAGATGATGTATGGAATTGTTAAATCACTATATTGTACATCTGAAATTAACATAATGCTGCATATTAACTAACTGGAATTAAAAACTTAAAAAAGTGGAAAACAAATTCAGAAGCAGCCACTACTTCTGAGACAGAGCGAGCAGGAAGGAACTAAGAGTGTGGAGGAGCCCCACCCCCACCCCCAGGTTGAGATTCAGAACACAGAGAAGGACCAGTTACACAATGTGTTGGGTCCAGTGCAAAATGACAATGAAATTTCTTAAATTATTGAAAATTTCAAGATGGCAACATCAAAGCCACTACACAGGTTGAATGTTCATGAAGATGGCCCTCACTTGGGTCATGGCTGCCACAACCAGGCTGCGGGAGGCAAACAACCTTGACAGAAGGTGTGAGCCAGAGTTGGCCTGTAAGAGAAACCTGCTGAGTGGCCAAGAGACCTTCTAAAAGGTGTGAGTATGTTGGAAGTTATCTGTAGGAAAGGCCATAGAAGTTTTCTGGAGTTTCAATAGGTCAAGATTTTTAGGAAGTAACTCCTGGGCTACAGGTAAAACTTTCTGGAGAATGAACACACTGGGGCCTCCCAAACAGTCTTGGTACCTGTAACATAGGTGGGAGAAGAAGCCTAGACTGGAATCAGGAATGAAAGCTCCTTTCTCTTGTGGTCCCTCCAGTATCCTCCATTGAGAAGCCTTATACTATGTCAGCTTAGCAAAGGAGAAATGTTGTTTGGTCTAATTCCAGTGTCACAGAGCATGGCAAAGAAGGGTAGATTTGGAGTAATAATGAGATAACTGGTACAGGCAAGTATTTTTATTATTCCTGTTACAGATGAAAAAACTCTATTTCAGGAAGATGGGAGCCTCCAGGTTGAAAAGTTATTTGTAATTCCAGATTTCAGAACTGTACCACTTTGCTGCATTGCACTGCTTAAATGGTACTTTCATGAACTTGGCCACCTTAATAGGTACTAACTACAAACATCCTAGGGGTATAGGGGACTTGGAACAAGAAGCATAAAGTATTGGGAGGCAAGTACATTGTGAAAGTATGCTCAGATAGAACGTCTTGCAAGAAACAAGCCAGAAGAAATGAACAGCAGGAGACTAAAAGATATCCTTTTATTGTACCCAAGGACAACCAAATAGTTGGTGAAGAGAAGCTTCTTTTTGTAGCAACATAGAACTATATCCATCTAATATATGAAATGGAGAGCATAGAACTTAAAATATCATCAGTTTATAAACCCTAATGATATATGGATAACTACTAATATCAAGAAGAAAATCAAAGATTATATGCTTCCTGTTGGAAGCATACAACATCATTTTTGACGTATTATGCTAAAAATCTGTACACCAGATGAAGCCTCTAGATTTGATTTCTCATTTCCAGAAAATCCAGAGGCTGAGGAACATGTTAAAGGTAACTACAAGCATCAAGTAACCAATATCCAAAGTGTGTAAAACTATAGGACAAATGATCTATGCTTTTCAATAAATAAATTATAAAAATAAAAGCAGAAAAACCTATGAATTGGAAGCTTCAGAGACATAGAAACCAACAAGGGCCTTATTTGGATTGTTAATTGAAAAACAGTAAGAAAGAGCAAAAACTATAAAAGCAAAACTATAGGCATTTAAAACATTTATTTATTTATTTATTTGCTTTTTTTTTTTTTTTTTTTTTTTAAGTAGGCTCCATGTCCAACTCATGGAGACCAATATGGAGCTAGAATTTATGGCCCTGAGAACAAGACCTGAGCTGAAGTCAAGAGTCAGATGCTTAACTGACTGAGTCACTCAGGCATCCCAAGAGTTGGAAACATTTGATAAAGCTGTAGAATACTTATTTATGTTTAAAATGTGATAATGGTATTTGTTTGATACATACTTTTTAAAAATTCCTATAGAGATACATAATGAAATGTATATGATAAATACATTGTAATTTGCTTCAAAATAATTGTGTGGAGAGGCATTGTAGGTGAGGGGATAAAGAAAAACAAATTAGGTATTGATAATTATTGAAACAGGATGATGGGATTCATTTTTATATTCATTTTATAGCTCTACATTTGAAAAAAATCTTATGAAAATAATGATAAAATGAATGAAAACATTTTTCTTTTGCCAGAGTAATTTTATTTTTTATTTTTTATTTTTTTAAAGATTTCATGAGAAACACAAGAGAGGCAGAGACATAGGAAGAGGGAGAAGCACGCTCCCTGCGGGGATGCTAGAGACCCCCTAGCATCCTAGGTCTTTTTTTTTTTATTAAAGATTTTATTTATTTATTCATCAGAGAGAGAGAGAGGCAGAGACACAGGCAGAGAGAGAAGCAGGCTCCATGCAGGGAACCCAATGCGGGACTAGATCCTGGGTCTCCAGGATTACACCCTGGGCAGAAGGTAGCGCTAAACCGCTGAGCCACCCAGGCTGCCCACATCCTAGGTCTTGATCCTAGGTCCTCAGGACCATGACCTGAGCCAAAGGCAGACTCTGAACCACTGACTCACCTAGGTGCCCATAATTTGACTTTTTAATGGGATTGTATAATTTGCAAGTTTCTTGCTATCTACTTCTAGAGCTGAGAGAGAAAATATGGCATTTCTTACTATAGTAGAGCCATAATAACCCTGTTTTTATAAAAGGGAATTATGTGGAAGGACTAATAAGGTTTTGTTATAAAAACTTAATAATCTACCTTTATGTATTTGAATTCTTTTATTTAATTAAAAGAAATAAAGAGGAAACCCTCTTCCATAGAAGTGTAGAGATCTCCCTCCTTTCACTTCATAGGATCCTTGATTCTGAGGCCTGCCTAATCTTAGCCAAGCTGATGCAAGAGAGTGTTTCACAAGATTTCATCACAATGTCCAGCAGTGCTTTTTTTACTGCAGGGTACTTGAAATGGAGGAGAAAAAAGTGTAAATTTTTCTATTAATTAAAATGTTTCAGGCAGCCTGGGTGGCTCAGCAGTTTAGCACTGCCTTTGACGCAGGGCGTGATCCTGGAGACCCAGGATCGAGTCCCACATTGGGCTCCCTGCATGGAGCCTGCTTCTCCCTCTGTCTGTGTTTGTGTGTGTGTGTGTGTGTGTCTCATGAATAAATAAAATCTTTAAAAATGTTTGAAGCAAGTAATCTTTTAGGGTATTCTTAGTCTACCAAAGTCCTCTTTATATCTTGCTCCTCAGTGTACATTTCTGAAAACAAGTCAACAAGAAGCAATAGCAACATCAAGAGACTTCCTTCCATTCAGCCCCAGTGCTGTTTAAAACTATAGGTGTCATTATTTTTAATTTTTTAAAAATTATTTATTTATGATAGTCATACAGAGAGAGAGAGAGGCAGAGACAAGGCAGAGACATAGCCAGAGGGAGAAGCAGGCTCCATGCACCGGGAGCCTGACGTGGGATTCGATCCCGGGTCTCCAGGATCGCGCCCTGGGCCAAAGGCAGGCGCCAAACCGCTGCGCCACCCAGGGATCCCCATATAGGTGTCATTTTTTTTTACTTTTCTCTGGGTACTTGCTGGGCCTGCCATAGTTTCATATACTCATGTGGTGTTGGTTGAATTGAATTATATTATGAATTATACAGCAAGGTGTCATGAGAAGACCGAGTTTCTAGTCTGTGACTCACCATTGAGTTGTCATGGGACCTGGCATGAGTTATGTCACCTCTCTGGGCCTCAGTGTCTTCATCTGCAAAATTATGGTAATGCAGTAGAAAATCACTACGAGCCTTTCCAACTCTGACATTCAATAGATAAAAGGGTCAAACTTATAACTTCTGCTTAATATGATAATATTTAGGATCATAAATTGTGTTTCCTCCGTATTGTTCCCTTTGGCACCCATTTCCTTTTCAAGCCTGGGTCCAGGAAAAGTTTGCATCAGTGCTGAGATCCTAAGACGACGAGAAGCTTTTGTGGATAAAGGCTGACCAAAAATCAGATGTTGCCTCCTAGACTCCTCAATGTCTTGATCCTACTTAAATTTGACAGAATGTCCAAGCTGCTCCATGGAAATGGAGTGGAGAGAAAAATCCCAGAGGTGAATGTAATTTTCTTTCTGCCACCAGACAGAAATGGAAACATAGTAATAGTAGAAAATAAGATTATAGTTTGATAGTGTGTCCATTGCATATAGTATTCAAAACATTCAGTGTAACTCTTCCTACATCAGGTGCTTGTTTTGGTGTCCTATAGAGACAGTCTAAGTGGCAGTAATAAAAGAGATTTGACATTCTGTAATATAAAGTGCTAAGGACTGAATTGTATCCCTCCAAAATCCGTATGTTGACTGGACTCAAGAACCTCCCAGTATTTGGAGATAGGGCCTATGAAAAGGTGGTAAAAGTTAAATGAGATCATAGGGTAGGGTCCTAATCTGAAAGGTTTCTATAAGAGGAGGAAGAGACACCAGAGCTCTTTCTCTCTCTCTCTGCCATGTGAGAACAGCAAGAGGTGGCCTTCTGCAAACCAGGAAGAGAGACCTCACCAGAAACTGATTATGCTGGTACCCTGGTCTCTTCATTGGCTTCCAGAACTGTAAGAAAATAAATTTCTGTTTTTTTTTTTTAAGCCATCCAGTGTGTGTATTTAGTTATGGCTGCCTGAGCAGACCAATATGTAAAGTTGGGACTGGTGATAATTACATCTAAGGGACTGTAAATAAAATCAGTGCCTTTGATTTTGTTATATAGTTCCTTCCTCTTATTTAGAACCTGGGAATTTTATTATTTTTTAATTTAATTAATTAATTTATTTATTTATTCATTCATTCATTCAAGAGAGAGAGAGAGAGAGAGAGAGAAAGAGAGAGAGGCAGAGACACAGGCAGAGGGAGAAAGCCGGCTCCCTGCAGGAAGCCAGATATGGGACTCAATCCCTAAACTGGGATCACACCCTAAGCCAAAGGCAGACGCTCAACCACTGTGCCACCCAGGTGTCCCAGGAATTTCAGATGCAGGATATGGTGAATTGTATCAAGTGTGCTGACAAGGGGGTGAAACTGAAGAGCAGTGGTACTAAGTGGGGCTTGTATAACTATTTTGTGGGGAGTTCTCCCTACCTGGTACAAACACATGTACACCTCTTTGAAATTCCCCTAGAACATAGAAATTTCTTCATTTAAATTTCTCCATTTAATTCTTGCCAGTGGCCTACAAACTATCTGGTCATAAGCTGAAATCAAGAAAAATGTGCTATAACTTTAAAGCATGAGGCTCTCCTCTATTTATGATCACCTATATTACTTGCAAAATGGAAGAGAATGGTCTTGGACAGACTAGCACAGAATTTTGAAAAATCACCTTATATTTTGCCTAAATTACTAGAATAGTTGTTTGCTGTTGGCATTTTTGGTGGTATATATATATCTTTATATTTACATTATATAAAGATTCTGTTTTCCCATGAATAGACTCAGGGCAGGGGAGAAAAATCAGCTTCAGAAAATACTGGCCAATAATAGAAGTTGGTCTGTTGTTATTAAAATTCAGCTTAGAAGAATCTACAGGAAGTTTAATCTGTCTGTAGAAAACTGGTTGTATGTAAAGCCTGTGGCTGTGTGAGATCTGGTTTTTCTTTTTTATCTTTATTTATCCAATAAGCAATGATTAAGCCTCATCTTGGTTATATGTTCCTTTTGCCTTGTCTGTGAGATGGTCATCATGTCCCTTCTGATTCTGGTCATCAGGAAATCACAGGGTCTTCTCAGGTTTTGTTCATTGGACTTTCGTCCTCGACGCTTCTGTGTAATACTACAGCTCAGTGTGTGTCAATATTTAAGTTGAGACCTCTGGAAAGAGCTCTAATTTCTTATATCACGCTCAGGGATGATTATCATGGCCCAAGCTCTTTGTGTGACCTCTGTGCCCTGGTATCTTAAAGAAAGATTGGATGGCACGATATTGGCTCTGATGATGAAGGTTACTAAAAATGACAAATAACTGACCCTTTAATAAGATTTACACAGGTTTATTGGGCTGTGAGGTTGTCAGTGGTAATGAGATTTTATTCTCATTTTCTCACATCTCTTTTAATTTACAGCAGAGTGGAAAAAATTGTTTTTAAGGGCTACCAAAAACATGATTCATGGCTTCTGCTCATGGATATCTTAAGCTCATTAGAAAATTATGAAGATGCATAATGCCCAGGGTAAACTAAAGACTCATAAAACATTTTGCTTAAGGTAAAATTGATTTCAAATGTGCTGGGGAGTGAATATTAGTTAGCCTTAGATTAATTCCCTTTAGCTTGGAGAGTACATTGTATGGGGCAAGGTAGTTCTTTAAATTAAAGATGGCATAATTAAAAGTGCAATAAATTGAAAGAATTACTTTATTTGATATAATTTCTATGCAGTCTGGTCTCACTGTCTGATTCTGTTATGGCACTGCCAATGAGTGGTGACGACTAGGTACTGATTTTCAACTGTATTATTCTTCACTGTAATCACCCTTTATTATAACACTTATCTGCAAGGGTACATCGATCAGAAAATGCCCATTAATTACACCGCTAATGGTCACCAAGTGAGAGGATTATGCTAGAATGAATAGAAAACGAGCTGTAAGTACCTTTGGGATAGTCACTGTAACTCTAGCAGTGGTACTGCGGGCAATGCTGAATTGGTAGGCAAAACTGTCTGCCTGGAGCCTGTGAGTGACAAGCATTATTGACCTTTCATTTACTTGGAAAACTGCAGGAGCCTGAAGCCTAATATTAACCAATGATACTCAAAGCTTCTCTGGCATGGCAAGGCATGAGGAGTGTAATCCCCTGATAATCCACAGAGATGAAGATGTTTCTAAATGACATAGTTTGACTCTGCTTCAGGTTTTTGTTTGTTACCTTTCTGTTCTGAAGATGGATGGAATTTTAAATGTGAGCCACAAGCTGTTTATACTTGAATACGAAATATGGAAAAGAATAATGATTTTTAGATAAGTTGTTTCCAAATACCTAGCAGGATAATGTGTGCATTTATGGAATATGCTTATATTGATTTTTCTTTCAGTAATTGTCATATCCCTTAGAATTATTGTAATATCCCTTAGAATTATTGTAATGTTTGCTAATATGCCTTAATCTAGAAATTATCCAACTCTGACCCCATTGGTATTGAAATTACACTTCTATTTTTTAAAGATATATTTAGTGCTTAGAAGGATCACACTTGTCAAATTTTGTCCTATTCTTGTGGCATGGGGTATATAGTTGGCATAAGTTTTTAAATGTCATTGAACTTGAAAAATTGAAAGAAGGGAAGTAAGATGATTTTCAATAGGCTTTAACAAAGAAATGGGAAGTATAGAATCACATAATTAGATAAAGAAGAAAATGGATAACTATGGGCCATTCACTGGAGAATTTAGTGTGTAAGTTAATTTTAATATTTGAAGTAAGAGTGGGAAAAAGCAGGCAGGAGAGTTGGAAACACTCTTGAAAAGAAAAAGAGCGACTTTTCTTCTGTATCCAACTTCATTGCTAACATAAAACAACATTTTGGGTTATTGAGGTGAGTCAGAAGTAGCACCCATCAGAAAGAAGCAGCATCACAAAATAAATAAATGAAGACACAAGTAACTAAAATGCTAATCTTAAATATCACTGCTCTTCACTAGTCTCTTAACTGAAAAGCAGGAAAAACTAAAAATAACCATCTGCCAATTAGTTTTTTTTTTTTTAAATGAAGCACTCAGTTTTTCAAGTCATCCCTTGCACCCTTTGCCAAACAACTTTGATTTTATTTTCTTTCTCAGATAGCGTGAGTGTACTGCTTGCTTTTGGCATTGAGAACACTATGCTTTTGTCTCCCATGGATGCCAAATATAGGGCAAATTAATATTCAGCATACCTATTACTCAGAAATTAAAGTACTATTACATTTCTTCAGAATGATTTCTTTTATTACAAAGATACATTTAATTAGGCATTTAAAAATGAAGTGTTCCTTGAAATTTGGATGTAATTTTATTATTTCCATAATTCTCTTGCCAAATTAATTAGATATTGTGAGCCAAATGTATAATTTAAAATCATCAGATTAATGCAAATGACATTTTATATATAAAATTAAATGGGAGAGTTTTAGAGATTTCTTAATTTAATCTGAAAGGCAATTGTGAAATAGCTCTCTATCAAAATTAAAGATGTTATTTAAAATTAATTCTAAAGCTAAAGGACAAACATTACTTCAGATTAAATACTAAAGGACAAAGAGTAATAGTGAAAAATCTTTAATTAGTAGGCAGGAATTGAGTGGAAAATTATTAACTTGTCCCTTCATAAATCTTTAATACTAATTGATTAGTGCTTTATATTTAAAGATATAATCACCAGAGTGTAAATAAGCAGTGTAACCTTTCTTAATAGTGGGCTATAATATTCCACCAGACACTTGAAAGACACTTTCTTCTGGAATAGTCTCTTCTAAGAGTATTGGAGCTGTTTTATTTAAAAAGCTAAATTCTTGTGAACTTTAGAATCACTTCCTAAACTTTGAATCTCTTTCTGCCACAAACTATTTCTCTGCCATCATATTATTTCAAAAATACTAAATTTACCTCTAGTTTAAAAAAAAAATGTGGGCATGCCTGGGTGGCGCAGTCAGTTAAGCATCCAGCTCTTGGTTTCAGCTCACGTTGTGATCTCAGGGTCAGGAGATCTAGTCTCCTGTCAGGCTCCACACTCAGTGATGAGTGATGAGTCTGCATAAGATTCCCTCTCTCCCTCTACCCCCCCCCCCCGACCCCACATGCTCACAGGCTCTCTCTCTCTCAAATAAATAAATGAATCTTTAAAAAAACATGATTTATCAGACTCTCATCTGTGATTTCTCAGATTAGGTAGTCATTTAAAAACATCCTTAAGAATTTATTCTTAGGGGAGATTAGGTGGCTCAGTCAGTTGAACATCTGCCTTTGGCTTAGGTCATGATCTCAGGGTCCTGGAATCGAGCCCAGCATCAGGCTCCCTGCTCAGTTGGGAGCCTGATTCTCCCTCTCCCTCTGCTGTTCCCTCTGCTTGTACATTCTCTCTCTCTCTCTCTCATTCTCTATCAAATAAGTGAATAAAACCTTTTCAGAAATTCATTTTTAATTTCTTAACAACTACATTTCATTATAGAAGTGTCAATACCTGTCCATGTTCAATGTTCATGCTGCTCAAAATTTTTGAATTTTTGAAACTTACTGCTTTATTAATAAGCATAACTGGGGATAATTTTCTTGTGATCAGTGTTCTAGAGAAGTCCAAATAGTAAGGATAAAATAAAAACTTGAATGTATTTTAATTAACATATAAAGATTTGAAGAAATGGAAAAAAGTTGATTCCATTGTAATGTATGGAAGAACTAAATTTGACAATGCAGCGTTTCTGGTGGTCTCTTTCTAGGAAAAAAAAATGACTTTAAAGAGACCATTTCCAATAAGGGTGTGTCACTTCTTTGATTCAAATATTATTGTCATTACTTTTTTCAGGACCACTAAGCAAAATGGCACTCCTATTGGTAATTATTTCTAGAAAGGAGTTCAAACATGTTTGAACATGTGAAATTCATTCAATAATATTGAATGATGTGAGTTCAGGCTGAGGACAATATCCTGAGGACAAAGCAAACTAGTACTATTGCTCTAATTTCTTCTGTTGGCTGATTGGCAATCTTAAGGAATTGTCATTTGGTTAAGAATAACTTCAATTCTTCCTTACTAGTGAGTATTGCCTCTCAGTCAAAAGACCATTTAGAGATGTTAAAATGGTCATATAATCTAATTCAGTGATTTCCAAAATGGACTGTGGTTCCCCCAGTGATTACACAAGATGAAGAAATAGAAGAAGAAAATAGAAGTTCCATTTACATGGATGTGGCACCATGGGTTAGCTGGTTGTCAAAATCATTAATTTTTTTTCCTGGCACACAACAAGATTACATTTCACAAACTCCCTTGCAGTTAGGTGCATCCACATGGTTGGATTCCATTTAATAGTACATGAGGTGAGTGACGTATTCAACTTCTAGGCTTGACCCATAAAAACTCACATTGTTCTCATAAATACTCTTTTCCTTCTGCTGGTTTGATGGATGACATAAGTATAGTGGCTTCAAAACACCATTTGTTAAAGATTGTGGAGCCATTTGTAAGAGAGTTGCCATAGATAAGGAATATAGTTTTTGATATATATGAGGAAGAAATAAACTTTTTCTTTCTTTCTTTCTTTCTTTCTTTCTTTCTTTCTTTCTTTCTTAGTGCTAATGTTGCTTTCATAATATTGTTGTGGATGTTTTATACCATAATAATTTATACTATAGTATAAGTATTATTTATAAGGAAGCATGTGGATATATTAGGGGGGGTATACTCATTTGTTTCTTTCACCTTAAACTGTATATAGTAACAAAAAAATTGTGGACCAGTGTTTTAATCAGTTCTTAAATTGGGTGACTGGATGACATATCTGTTTGATTCTTTTCATTTTTCCTTTCAGGAAATATTTATTGAACAGCAGCTCCTATGTATTAGACAGACACAGGCCTAGACAAGGAGGATAAAATGATGATCAAGTAAATATACATGGTTGCTTATCTCTATAAACTCTACATTATAATAGGAAAAAACAGACAAAAATAAGTAAGGGATAAATATAATGATTTTTAGTGGATAATTTTTATGGAAGAAACAAGCAAAGCATTGAGAATAAAAAATAATGATAGTCAGGTGGTGTACTTAGTTTACACAGGATGATCAGGAAAATCCTCTTTGAGAAGTGGCATGTGAGATGGAACTAATAGTTAGTTAACTGAAGGATAAGGATCAGAAGAGAATTCTGGCAGTAAGAAAATAGTATATGCATAGACATTTTCTTGGACTTGAAGACAAGTGTGGCCAAGACAACATGACTGAAGAGGGAGAATGGTACAAATGTTACAGAAGCACACGGGGATTTTAATTTTTTTAATTTTTAATTTTTAAAAAGATTTATTTATTTATTTATTCATGAGACACACACACACACACAGAGGCAGAGACATAGGCAGAGGGAGAAGCAGGCTCCATTCAGGAAGCCCAATGTGGGACTTGATCCTGGGACTCTGGGATCATGCCCTGAGCCAAAGGCAGAGGCTCAACCGCTGAGTCACCCAGTTGTCCCTAATTTTTAATTTAAAAAAAAAAGATTTTATATACTTGAGATCGAGTGAGAGAAAGCAAGCACAAGCTGGGGCAGGGTGGGGGGTCATGCAGAGGAAGAGGGAGAAGCAGACTCCCCACTGAGCAGGAAGCCTGATGTGGGGCTCTATCTCAGGACCCTAGGATCGTGACCTGAGTGGAGCTGAAGGCCGATGCTTAATTGACTGAGCCACCCAGGCACCCCCATAAGACTTACTTTTGAATTGTATATGAAGGATTGAGGGAAAGAGTAGAGCCAAGGGTAACTCCTAAGACTTGGTTTGAGTAGTTGAAAATTGATTAGGCCTTTTACCAAGATAGGAAAGAATGGGTTTGTGTGTGTGTGTGTGTGTGTGTGTGTGTGTGAGAGAGAGAGAGAGAGAGAAAACAAGTTTTAGAAGGAAAAAAAAGAGTTCTTTTGCATATATGAATTTCAGATACAAAGAGGAAACCAAATATAGGAGTCGGAGGAGAGGTCTGGGAAGGTGGCATAAATTTGAGAATCATAGACATAATAATTTTATTTAAACCCATGGCATTTAATGAGATCATTTAGGGAGAATACAGAGAGAAGAAAATGAGCACAAGGCACACTTCTAAGGATCTCAAAATGTAGAGAGAAGAAAGCATAAGCCAGCTAAGGAAACGGAGAGGAAGCAGTAGAGATGAGTGGACAAACAGTGATGTCACTGAAGTTAAGAAGAGTGTCTCCATAAAAAAAAAAAGAAAAAGTGGTAAAACCTGTTGAAAGGTGTTGAGAAATTCAGCAAGATAAGGAAAGAACATTCCCACAAACCTTGGCAACGTAGATTTGACTTCTGCAGATGTCTTTTGAGACTTGACTGGAATAGTTCCTGTGGAAAGAGGAAGAAACCAGTATTGAGAGGAGTTCATGATGAATAGGAAGTAAGGAATTAGGGAATACTGTGAAAACAACCCACTTAGGGAGTTTGACCATAGAGGGGAGCAAGGAAATGAGGCCATATCTAAAGCAATATATGGGGTTATGAGAATCAAAAAAGTAAATTATTTATTATGTTATTGTGAAAATCATGACAGCAACCATAGCATATTTGGAAATAGTGGAAATGGTATGGTAGAAAGAAAAAGATGAATGATGCAGGAGATTGGAGGTTAAATGATGGAGACAGGTTTTGGGAAGAAAAGGGGGGATTGTTACCAAGGCACCAGTGGATCGGTTCAATGGATTGACCTTTATGGGGAGGGATACTGTAATGGGAGAGAAGAGACGTATCATTCAAGTTCAGTCAGTTTTTAAGGTGAGTTGTGGGAATAGGAGGGGTTTGTATGTAATGGCTCCAATTTTCTAGTTGTAGTAAGGGGCAGGTTTAGTGTGGAGGAATGAGGAGGAATTGTATAGGAAGAGAGAAATAGGATGTAGGCAGTTTTGAGTGGCAATTGATAAAGTGAAATCAGTCAGCTCAAATGTGATTTTTCCCCCCAGAAACTGTCAGAACAGAATGCTATGAAAGCTGTTAAGAATTTGTGGGAGTAGCTGATACAGTTTTAGACAATAGATGTTAGAGTGAGGCTAAACCTGGATTCAAATTCTGCCTTTATTCTTGACAGTGTGACCTCAGGCAAGTTATTTTGTTTCTCTCTCTCTTTTTTTTTTAAATTTTTTTTTCATTTTGTTTATCAGTTTTCTTCTCTGTAACATGACTATGACAATGCTTATCTTGTTTATAATAAAAGTTAAATGAGTTAGTATATATAAAGTCTTAAGCAGAAATAAAGCCCTTAATAAATGGCAGATATTGTTATTATACATGGATATTTCCTTTATACAAGCTGTCATGGGTAAGAGTCCTTTGTTTGGACCTTTGATCATTTTCATTTGCAAGATATTTTCTTTGCTATGAATTTAGAACAAACTATTTGTATATTTGGCAACCTATTTGTACAAAACAGCATGCATTGCCCTGAATCTCTTTATGTCCCAAGTCCCCATCCTCAACAACTCTAGAGGATTGCTCTGTTTTGAGGGGATAAAGGACAAAAGGAATCCCATATTCAGTTGCAATTAAGTAAGGAATTATTTCTGAAGAGATAAGTGATAAGCAGATTTTTGCAGAGAAGCAAGATACTGATGGAGAGAGTAGAAATGAATTTGTAGGCCACTGCGTGTGTGTGTGTGTGTGTGTGTGTGTGTGTGTGTGTGTGTAGGGGGTGGCATGAAGAAAGATACGGAGATGAAAATGAGCATATCACTTATATGAGATAGCAGGCAGCTATTGCTGGGGAAAGCAGAGAGGCTGTGGTGAGAGGTAATGAGAAATGAAGGTGGGATGAGATCCAGGGGGGTGTAATATTAGTGGAAAGGGCTGAAGGCCAGGGAGGGCTTGGGGTGTGCATAATAAGTGACACTGGAGCACCACAGACTGCTGAGCAGGCAAAGGACCTGAATAAAATGAAGTTAGAGGAAAATCATTAGAGCATCTGTGAGTAGGTGGGATCTGATGAAAAGAGACTGGAGGCAGAGAAACTGGCTCAGAAGCCATCACTGCAACTCGGATGTGGGCTGATGAGGACCCTGGGCTGGCTGCCTATGCGAGTGGAGAGGAAATGGTAGATTAAAATGACATAATTTCAGTGTTTGTGGGAGGTTGTGTGAAGAAGAGTGAAGAGAGCAATAAAAAATAACTCAAAACTTGAAAACTACAAGGGAATTTGGAGGTTATGGCAATACAGTATTTTGAGGGGAGGGTAGCCTGGGGGCAATGGGAGAAGAGAAGGGGAATGTTTTAATAGGGCAAATAAGACCAATGCATAGCTGAATAAAACTTACATTTGAATTACAATAGTGAAAAACTAGGACTGGACAACACATTACTATTTCAAAGAAGGAAAAATAATAGGAAGAAAAACTATGTGGAACACTCTCCAGAAATTGTAATCTGGGGCAGTCCCAGGCTGTATAATGTTTCCGTTCCATTTTGCCAAAGTTGTAAAACAATGTGCACAGGAGAGATCATGAATTGGCTTTGCATTCCCCAGGTCCGTGTTTCTCTGTCTTCCCTCTGTAGGGTTCACCTCGAGCCTCGGTGTGTCAGGCCTGGGAACAAGAGGAGAAGTTTGCCACGAGACTTTGGTACTTCATGAGACACCTCAGAGGTTCTAACAGCCTCTCTGCAGCTGGTGAGTACAAGATGAAGCAAGGTGTTTCTGAGAGCTGGAATTGGTCCAGGAGTTGTCTTGAATGCCACTGGGTCACAAGGTGCCATGGCCCAGGGTCTCTAATGATTGACAGGTGATGAGCCCTTAGCACAGCTTGCTCTATTTGGCCCTTTGCGGACACTGATATTTCACTGTCGTCACTGAAACGTGGCTCTCTTTGCAGTCTATGTAAATAGTGTGGTCAGTGTTAGAAGTAAAATCTCTTGCTTATAAAAGGCTTCCATGAACATCTTAGTTTGGAATGCCTTTCTCAACTTGCTCTGTGCACAAGGAGAGGAAAGGCGGTGCCCTTTCAAGTTTAACCAGATCACAGAATGACTGTTATCTTTAACACTTTTAAGGTACCCTTAACTGTGAAGTAAAGTGTAAATTAGCAGGAAAAACATGTTTGGTTTCCTGACTAAGAGGGAGAAGTTTCAACAGTTGACATCCAGCTGATTTTTTGGTTTTGGCTCATAAGTGTTCTGTTTTTAATAGTGCTGACAAAACTTCTGAAAGTGAGGAATATAGTGCATAAAAGAACACAAGTCCCCATCTTAAAGAATCTTGTTGGATTAATTTCCTATAGCATATATATGTTTTGTTTATAGAATTTATTAATAGTGTGCATCTTATGCACCTTTTTTGTATTACAGAGATACATATATATGTAGCAGTACAATGTTTGCATCTTTTTCAAGTTCAATCTCCCAATTTAGTGAACTTTAATATTTTCTAATTATGTTAACTTCTTTTTTACTCAAAACACGGTAAATTGTGATTATTTTACTCCATTAAAAATACTTTCAGATGGTCCAAAGATTTAAATTAAGTGCGTGTGTTATGTTGATATTTAATTACATGCTTGAGATTTCTATTGCCAGTGAAAATATTTTACTCTCTTTAGAAATAAATTTATACTTCATATTGATAGCTTTAATAAAAAATGGTATATAATGAGGCATAAAGTGCAAAACAAGGAAGTTAATATATTTTGAATCTGAATTTGTAAAGCATGCCCTTTCTAAAGATTTAACCCAACAATATTAATAAATGTAGATGAGGAAAAACTGGTTTAAAAGTGAATGAATCAAAGTATTTTAAAAAATAAAGTGTTTCCTGTGTCTGACCAGCTGTCTGTAGGATTAGGCTGGGACTGGAACACATACGTAAGGTGTGGGCAAGTGAAGTCTTTGTCTTCAAACGTACTAAGTCACCAGAAAGCACATTCCATCTGCTCTGTTCATACATTGGCCACATGGACCAGAAAGTGTTTTTCACGTGCATTCCACAGTTTTCGGAAGCATCTTTCAATGTAGTAGCTCTTTGAAATTAAGTGTGATTTTGACAGACAGGTTTCTCTGTAAAGCAGGGTGAGAACTTCTTACATGTGAATTGGAAACAGACTTCCCTTCTTCAAATCACTTTATAAGGATTTTCGTGTTTGTGTTAAAAGGACAGTGGGGACAGCTTCTTAGGTAAATGGCCTCAGAGTTTCGGTAGAGACTATGCTGAGTACCCTGGTACTGGCTGTCCCTCCAGTCCCGCTAGTTGCAAGGCCTTCTCCAGCACCAGCTGTTCTGCTGTCCTCTGGGATCTTCACTGACACTCCCCGAATGGAGAGAGATAACCACCAGCCCTCTCTGCTCAGCTCAGGAGGGTCAAGTTCAGCACACACATTTCCAAACCCCTATTCTGAAAATCTTTCTGGTGAGCTTTCCAGAAAAGGTTTGTTTGTTTGTTTCCCAAATATGGAGAATATCCAAAACTATGATTCTGGGCTTGAAAATCTCCCATTTAGGAGCTGAGAAACACAGGAAGGAAGATGATCTTCTATTAGAGGTGAGTCTTTCAAAGTTGGAGGAAGGGGGACTGGTGGGGAAGTTGAATACAGGATAAACCCAAGAAGATTAGGAAAACTGTAGAGTTGGGATTTGACACTGTTCATCCATGGGCCTCCCTTCTGAATGG
The DNA here is from genome assembly GCF_905146905.1 of Nyctereutes procyonoides. NCBI lineage: Eukaryota > Metazoa > Chordata > Mammalia > Carnivora > Canidae > Nyctereutes > Nyctereutes procyonoides. Next base: position 5,461,191 of record NW_026575021.1, on the reverse strand, counting down.
TGATCTCTAAATCTGATCTTAGATATTCTTTATTTTAAAGCAGATGTGAAAACATCATGCCTTGTTCCTCAAAGGAAGTCCAACTTCGGAGTCATTTAAGACTAGTTTCCTACATTTTTAACATTTTTCAAAGTCTGCTCGCCAAGCCCAGACCAGTCCAGTATTTTCTTTGTTAATAGTTCCATTTACTGATTAGGTGGACCAATTCCACCATTGATTACCTTTTGTATGGAAAGTCTCTTTCTCTTTCTCTTTTCTTTTCTTTTCTTTTCTTTTCTTTTCTTTTCTCTTTCTTTTCTTTTCTTTTCTCTTTCCTTTCCTTTCCTTTCCTTTCCTTTCCTTTCCTTTCCTTTCCTTTCCTTTCCTTTCCTTTCCTTTCCTTTCCTTTTTCTTTCTTTCTTCTTTTTTTTTAAAATATTTTATTTAGGCACCAAAGGGATAGCTCCTCCCAGATTGACACCAGGGCTGGCTACCCACATGTGAAGGATGACTGAACATTAATTTCCAACCATCATTCCTGGAGATTCCCTTTCTTTTTAGTCTCTTCACACAAATTTATACTCTTCCCACACAGTGGCTGCTCTTGGAGGATAATTTGAGTATAAGTCCTTGGAGGGAACTAGCAATATTCCTTATCAGAGATGTCTTAGAAATAGAGATCTCTGTTTAACCTGCATTCTTGGAAACTTTCCACACTATGGAAATTGAGATTTCTGAATGGAGGTGTAAGAAAGTGCTAGAGTTTTTACCCCCTATGCTTATGAGGGGTAAAGGGGAAAACAAGATTCACCAATTTTCATATCAGGATTTTTTTTTTAACAGCAAGTGACAGAATTCCCAACTCAAACTGATTTGGGGAGAGTATTTGTTGGCACATAAAAATAAAAAGTCTGGGCATAAAGTTGCTTTGGGAAAGACAGGGCTTAGATGATTTTTACCAGGACAGCATTTGCTCTCTTCATTTCTTCATATAGCCTTTTAGGCATTGGCTCCGTTCACTGATAGACTGTGCCTCTCTGGTGCAGCGTCAGCCTCATACCTTCTCAGATTCAAGTACAAATTCCAGTATGCTGTCAGCCATTCAGGCTAAGGTTCTGAGGCTATCTCTGCTTGGACCTGACTGACTCAGCAGGAGCAGTGTGCTCATAGATAAATGGATGCCTGTCACCAGGGGAAGGAGATGATGTGCCTAACCAGGCTGGGACCATGTCACCCCAGAAAATGGAAGACAACCTAGCTTTGCAGCATCCGTGTGGTCTATGAATGAAGGAATGATGAGTCCCTGTATGAAGACTGGAGTGCCACTAGCAGAGTAGGATGAATGGAATCTGGAGATTTAAAAATCATAGTCGTCTACTCTGACCCTGTAGTACTTTCTTCTGAAAGTATGTTTAGGAAGAGATTTAATATTTTACAAGACCAAGGTAGCTGTATAATGAAGTTACATAATGAAGAACAGTTTCTACCAACTGCCTCCTCACTGGAAACTTAAAATTTTTTTTTAATATACTACATTGTACAGCTCAACTGTATATTAGATTCACTGATGACAATGCATCCACCAAACATCATGTGTATGATATTCTGGGAACAAGTGTCAGATCTGTGTGTTTATAACTCTCTTTACAACTAACATGAAAAGATCAACAGAGATCATTAGATTCTTTTCAGATACCTGGAGTGACAACACATGGTCTGAACACATTAAAATTGCTATCAAATTTTTGAGAAATGCAGAAAGGACAAGAGAACACAATGAAATGAACAAAGGGAAATTACAATAGATGCTGAAGTTATACAATCCATCATGTAACAGTTTTGTCTTATTTCAAGAATCCTTTTATTTAAAATGTTTCTCATGTCTAAAGAATATTGTCCCAGTATTTCTTAATATAAACCTGTGGCCAGAAAAAGAAGTCTTAGATTGTGCTGACATCCTATTTATTCGTTAGATTTTACTACTTCAAATGAAAATCTGCAACTGTCAGTGTTTCATCTATTTTTTTTTTTCTTTCTTGGCTTCTCTGAATACTGAATCAGGCTTCTATCTCCCCTGTGAGTGAGATTTGTTTTGTAAACAATTGACATAACACTGTTGACAGCTCAGACAGGTCTTAGAGATTCAGAGGGAAGAAAATTGGCAAAATCTACAAGGGCCCAAAAATGTGCAATGTATTTCATGATGATGTTTTATATTAAATTTTGCTATTTGGTCATCTTAAGTAGAGCACACACACACATTGTATTTGATAGAGGGCATTAGGACATTTGAATAATCAGGATATATACTTTCTACACAGTATCATTAGGTAGAGTATCTGGATAGAATGAAGTTAATTTAGTCAAATGATTAGTTTTATTTTTTTATCCCATAGAATCACTGTGCTATTGAATGGAACCAACCTAATTTGCAAGTTATTTTGGTGTCATCTAGGATATAATGCCCCTTTCCATGAAACAATTTAGGTTTGATAATTTCACCATTTGAAGAGCTGTGTCCCAGATCGACAGTTTTTTTTTTTAAGGCATAGTTGGGCCAAAATAGAATTTGAGTGAAAGAATTGAGTGAAAGAAATGGCACTATAATCCAAGATGCAAAATGGCATTGTGGTACCTCTAAGTGTACTTTAAGGTACAAGGGATATGGGAGTGTACTTCTGGGGAAAAACTCATAAGTATTACCTTATGGCAACTATTTTTTTAATGAAAGAATAAATATCATCTTTTATAACTAAGACTGTAGTTAATACAGACTGCTGTCTGTTTCCCTAGTTAGTCCAGGAAAATCTATTTATCTATACCTATTTGTAGAACTAGCATCAGAGTCACTAACAAGTATCTATTGAGTATCAGCTATGTAAAAAAAAACAAAAACAAAAACAACCCAAAACAACATCTATGGTAGGCCAGAGTATTGGAAAGTTGCAGAAATATTTCTATTCTTGGGAGGCTTTAAGAGAAGTTGGGAATAGGAAACACAAATAAAGCATAATATTAATACTAAGTAGTAAATTCCTAATTCATCGTATAGATTAAGGGTCAACAAATATTTTTTTAAAGGACCAGATAGTAAATATCTTAGATTTTTGGGATCATATGGTCTCTGTGTCAACTATTCAACTCCATTGTAGCATAAACGCAGCTATGTAGATGAATGATCATGACTATGTTTCAATAAAACCTTATTTATGGACACTGGAATTTGAGGTTCAAATAATGTTCATGCAGCATGACATACTATGATACTTCATTTGATTTTTTTTCAACAATTTAAAAATATAAAACCCATTCTTAGCTAGAATGCTATACAAAAACAACATGGGAAAGATTTGGTCTGTGGACCATAATTTGCTGGTCCATGGCATAGATAGTAAATAATCTGCCTTGTTGGGGAATGAGAAAGTAATATATTCATTGTTGATGTTTTTCGTCTTAGAGTTAAGTTAAATACTCAAGGCTGTCCATTTGACATTAAGATAACTAGGTTCAATCTCTGGTATTTTTCAATTAATTAACTGGTTGCTTAATTATTTCCAGTGGAGGCTTGCCTGGTGAGGGCTGGAGCTCAGATATATTTGTGTATGTCATTGGGTAATGGTTTAGTTGGCTAAGCATAAGGGTTGTATATAAGATAGCAGTGAGAGAAAATTGAAAAGGTGAATGTGAACCAGACACCTTTAAATGCTGGCTGAGTGGGCCATGCTTCAGGAAACAGGTGCTCTGGAGATTTTTAAGGGGGGGGGGTAATCTGATCAGAATTGTACCTTAGATGATTGAGAGTTTAGACCAGAGAGATGAAAGGAAAGGTAGATAAGAAAACTAACATTACTGAAGATCTCAGAAACTTGCTACAGGTTTGTTAAATTCTCCATTTAGTGGAATGAAGGGGAAAACCAGTTTGCAGAGTATTACAGGAATGAGAAAAGAAGGGAAAGGTGCTAGAAATTCAATGCTCTTTTGTTTAGATTGAATGTGCAAAATAATCAAACAAAAACTCTAGGTTTTTTTTTTTTAAGTAAGATTTTATTTATTTGAGAGAGCCTGAGTGGGGGGAGAAGCAGACTCTCTAATAAGCGGAAGGCTGATATGGGGCTCAGTCCCAGAACCCTGAGATCATGGCCCAAGCTAACGTCAGATGCTTAACTGACTGAACCACCCAGGCACCCAGAACTGCAACTCCAGGTGACTGAAAGAAGGAGGAGGTTTGGGGAAAGAAGTTTGGGTTGGGAAACATGTACATAGCCAAGTAAATTAGCACAAGGCCACCAGACTCAAGTTCCAAGAGATTCAGCTGAAAAGTCATTGCTTTCTTAGTAAACACTGTCTAAAGATGATTTTACAAACTGTTGCTATTTGGCTTAAATTACTAACAGTTGTTGTCACTTCATTGACAACAATGAGTATGGGAAGGATTGGTTACATTTTGTGGATCAGTGAATATGTTTGAATAGCTAAAAAATTTTTTAAGAAAATTTTCCATGTCTTCATGGCAGATGAATGCATACACATACATGAAGAGATTGTCATACTGAATTTAGTAGTTTCAGAAATTGGATGTGTTACAAGCAGTAATTGTTTTAGTTCAGATTTAAATATGTCAAAATCTGTATGTTTAACACCTTCCTTTGTTTATCATATGCCTCAGACATATTCTGCTTTTTATTCCCCTAACATTTGGCTTATGAATAGTAAAAGAAGTTAGGGATTTGATTCACAGAAGCCTTCATTGCTTTAGTTTGCTCACTTGTAGTACCTATTCTTTCCCAGAGTAGAAAATCTTCAAAAGAACAGTTTCTTTGTCTTTTTCACTGATGTGGATCTTTCCCCAAAAGTTCCTTGTGTAATCACGGACACGCTCTCATTGCTGTACCAGTCTTTCTTCTGATTGGCTCTTCTGATTGTGTTAGCTCTGATTATTAATACCACAACATATTCACATCTTCCAATTTAGAGAATTAATAATGATTTCTTATGATGCTCTCCTTCAGCAGTACATTATTGGCATCCATGGATGCTGAGGAAGACTGGCTTGGACTCAGCTCCTGACATTTTAATATTTCCAAAATATAGAAGAATCACACTCCTCTCTTGAGGAGATAGAGTGCACATAGAAGTAAGAGTGAAGCTCACCCTTCGCTCTGTAAAACCAAAGAAGCGATTTCATGCATCTGTTCCTTTCTTTCCCCCTCCTTTCTCCTTTTCTTTATTTTCTTTCTTTTTTTTTTCCTTTTCTCCACTCTTGAGCTCATTCCAGGGAGGCTTAGGTGAGGAAAACAGAAGCCACTTTAAATATTCCAAGTGGAGAGGGTTTTAATGCAGGAAAACAGAGGCTCTCATAATTGTTGGATAGACTGGGGACACAAAAATCAGGGAAGCCACTATTCCTGGTGTCTACACCAAACTAGAAGATTCTCAAGCAGGTTCTTCTTCCACAGCTGCCAGAATAATGGCTTCTTTTTAGTTTGCCAGGATGTGCAGATTCCTCTCCCTGACAGATACTAGCCTAGAATAATATGAGGAAAGGAACTCTGGGAAATGTAGTCTCTCCACAGTGCCTCCCCCGACCCCCAGCAGAAGCAGAGGATAATATAGACGGGGATGACAATGTCATCATGTTGAATACTCTAACATATTTGCTGAGCCTCTGTCAAGCCAAAGAGTGATGAATGTGATCATTTCTATCCTCAAGATGCTCACAGTCTTCTTAAGTTGACCTCATATATGTTAGCTTTCTAAGGCAGCAAATTTTGCTGAGCTATTACTCCAGGACAAATCATTGCAGTAGAGCCATCTTGCAAGATGGATTATTAATGAGCAGGGTTGGGTCAATCATAGCTCATGTCAATTCTCCAGATCTTAACAGCTACTTATAGTGGAAGCTTGACACACAAAACAATGGCCAGAAATATAAACACTGTATCACAATACAAGTAGTGTAATGCTACTAAATTTTTAAGGTGCTTTTTTATGATTATTAAATCCCTTTCAGATGATAATTTGAGGATAAGTTAATTTCGCATTACAATATCCCCTTTGATTGGGTCAAAACTCCCATTTATAAGTAGGGTGAAATATTAAATGAACATAACTTCATAAAACTTCAGAGCAGCTTTGTTCCTTTTAGCACCATCTGTTGATACATTAAAAAGAAAAGGATTTGGTGCCGAGAGATTACTTAGAATTCAGTGAAATTGGTAAATTTCCAGTTAGTTTGGTCAAGTATAGACTACCTTGCCATTGAAGCGTATGATATGTTAAAAGATAGGCACCCCTTACAATGGGAAATTAACTGTGTGAATTTAAGTTAGTCATTTCAAAAAAATATATATTGTGTCTTTCAGACTTAGTTTTCTCAATAAGAATCATAGTAGGGAAAGAATTCAGTAGTGGAAAGTTATATTTAAATGTGCTTGTGGCAGTGGTAAATGAGGACACTTATGTGCAAACAGTCCTCAATTGTCCCCATTGCTCGTGTGCAGGATAACGTCTTAGCCCCACATCATGGCCCCAACCCAGCCTCTCTGCCCTCAGATCATATCAGCCTTCTTTTCTGAGTCCTTCTTTAAATTTGTCATCTCATTGCTTAAGTGTTTTTGTAAATGTTGTTTGCTCACATTGAAACTCTGTAATCCTCCCTTTTTCTTCTCCGTCATCTCTCTTTGCACCCTGAATCCACCCAATTTCTATTCATTTTTTAATACTCTCAGCCCTGCCAAGTGTTGTCCCCTTTGCATTTCCATGGGATTCAGTGCTCATCTCCGTTTTTCCACTTAAATTTTTATTTTACTGATTTGATTTCTTGGAAGTTTTCTGTACCAGACTAAAAGCTCCTCAAAGGCAGGGACTGTTATTGTGCAGTTTGGCAGCCTTCAAGCTGGCTAGAACTTCCAACACACAGGAAAGTTTCATTAACTGATAAATGAATGAATGAACAAAGCTTGGGAGCAGGTAACTTCTAACCACAGTGGTAAAATGAATGAAACAACTAGCCTTATCTTTATCTCCCATTTAATTACTTTATAATTATAATAGTATTATAACCTTTTAAAATCATAATTCTACAGAAAGGATAGGAGTTACAGATCTTTCATAATGTTTTGCCCAGTGGCTCATATTCTATTGGGGTGCCCTGTGCATTCAGCAATGCTTATAATAATGAACTAAGCTGGCCACCATATGTATTTTTTCCTTTCAATTAATTTATACTCCTTAGTTTACTTTGCAAATCTAGCTGCTGGGAGAAGCTCTGATGGTTATGGGGTTAAAGAGGAAGCAGTCATAATTTTTATTTAGTGTTTTTCATATAAATGCACCTCATTATCTGCTGTACCTCATTATATATGATCTTTTTTTATGACCATTTAGTTCTTCTTAGCAGTCCTGTTTTTATTCTGTTATGCTTGCTGTCTAAACTCTCAACTTTATGACTCCATTACCCCAGCTCACTGCTGCCTGCTGTCCCGCTCCCACTGCTGAGGTGGATAATGTAGCTTTGCTGTTGCCAGGCCGGCATTTCTAATAAATTCCTCACATACAGATAAGGCAGTGGAGTAGGGCACAGCAGCTCGGTGTAATGCTTTCATATCACATCACTAGACTCTCATTAGATACTTGTGAGAAAAATTACCACTGAGGCTTCTTCAGGCACAATAGCATTAATGAAGTTAGGAAATGACTCCCACAGATGTTTGACACTCAATCAATCCTACTTAATTTAATTACACTCCTGAATGAAAGACAAAAGAGATGCTCTTGTAGTTCAACCCTCCCTTTTTATTTTCTCATACGCCTTTTTTCCCCCTTCTGACTTACTTAATCCTTGCTGAGAAATGTCAATGTAATTAACTTAAGTTATAATTATATAAGAGTGGACTTTGTTATAATACTTTGTACATTTACCACTTCTCTCCCCCTACCAAACTACAAGTACATGAGAGCTCTACTATGTAAATAGAGTGAAGAAGTGGGAAGAGATTGGCTCTTATAACCTTGACAGTTCATCCACTTCTTATAACTCCATAATTAAGGATACTGATGACACTGGGCACTTACGACTTTATCTTCAAATTTTGTTCAATAACATATTTTCAAGGGCTTATTATTTGGAGTTAAATAGATTCTGAGAAAATTTTCTGACATCTTTTTTTTTGGCAGTCTTAAACCATACAATAAACTTACAAAGTACCAAAGTTGATGTAACTGATACTATACTGTACTTTGTTACAAAGTGCATTTACATATATGGCTTCCTTTAATACTCATAATGACTTGGTACAAGAGGTATAATGTCACTTTAGAGATGAAGGCCTTCAGACAAAGAGTGGTTAAATGATTACCTTGTTCAAGATTTTACAGGCAGTAAGACTTCATTCATTCATTTATTCATTCAACTAATAAATAATGATTGTCACTAAACATATGTCAGGCAGTATTCCTGGCTCTGAAGAAATTGCCAGATAAGTAGATGCCACAGAACCTTGTGATATACTACCTGGATAGAGCTGTACAATGGAGACAGTGGGAACAATTGAGGGAACTCACTAGAGCATGATGAGGGTTAGTGGAAGGAGAGCCAAAGGATTCTAAAAAGTCTGGAATATATATTGAAGTTAGTGGGGATTATTGAAGGATTTATTTTTCTCATGAGTTTGTGATCAATTTGAATTTTAGAAAGAGTCAATCTCATTTAAATATGGGTCACATCAAGAATGCTTCACAAGGTCACTGCTGCTGCCTTACACAAGGTAGTAAACACAGAAGAGAAGCAGGAGTGGGAGGGACAGTTCTAATTTTCACACTGAACGTAGTTTTCTTGCCTATGGGACATGCAGGTCGATACATCAATGTGTAGCTTAGTAGACTACCTGAGCTGGAGTACTGGTTTGGTTGCTGTTACTGTAGAAGTGGGGATTAATAAGCTCTCTCATTGAGAATGCATAGAGTGGGAACAAAGAGGCCTAAAGTAAGCATGAAGCCCTGCGGGCTACAATAGTGAATGGCCCTGATCCCTCAAGAGGAGATGGGTCATGCAGGTCCCTTCTCCACACACTAACCCTATGCCCTTGGAGAAGTACCAGGATTAGGCGAAAGGGCCATGGTTTGGGTTCAAAACTCTGAGATCTTGTTCTTGCTCAACTAATAACTTCCTGGTGGAACTTAGAGGAAGGGACCCCATTCTTGTCTCTAGAGGTGAAGAGCTATAGCAGGTTCCTTTCTGAATCTTCCCACCTCCAGTATTCTGTGTGACAGGATCCTGGAGCTTGAAGCATTAAGATGAAATGTAAAGCCTGAAATAAGATGAGCCCTGTGAATCCTCGGCATTTAGATCAGAACCAACTTTTCTCTGGGTGAAGAAGGTTTTATATGGACTAATTTATTCACCCATAAGCTGGAGCTTCAGGCATCTTCTAAGAATAATATGTTGTGAGAACTGCTCATTACCTTCCCCCTCTATCTAATACTCCTTCCTGGGTTGATTTTCTTTTTCAATTGGCCAGTGAAGTGGCAAAAACAACCAATAATTAACCCTTACAAAAAGATCAAGTATATATAAATGTTATACATACACATATGTACATCTCTATATCTATATTACGTTTATATCTAGGTCTAGATTTAGATAGGTAGAGAGTCATCACTTATTGAGCACTTACTATATATGCCAGTATATCTACAATATACCTATAGTAGTTCATTTATTCCTCATAATAACCACATGAATTAGGATTTATTTATTTATTTATAAATAAAAGATTTTATTTATTTATTTGAGAGAGAGCTTGTGTACACGCAAAAGAGAGAGAGAGCATGAGCAGGGGGGAGGAAGAGAGAGAGAGAGAGAGAGAGAAAACAGGCTCTCTATAGAGCAGGAAGCCCGATCACTCGGAATTCCATCCCAGAACCCTGGGATCATGACCTGAGCGGAAGGCAGATGCTTAACTGAGTGAGCCACCCAGGTGCCTAAGTTAGGAATTATTTAATCCATGTTTCAAACCAAGTTTGATAAAAGTTCAGTAGCTTTTCAGTTATGGCAATATGGAAGAAGCAAGATAAAAAACAAATCTGACTCCCAAATCTGTGCTCTTAACCATTATACTGTATTGCCTTTTAAAAAAAAAGATTTTATTTATGTATTCATAAGAGACACAGAGAGAGGCAGAGACACAGGCAGGTGGTGAAGCAGGTTCACTGCAGGGAGCCCAATGTGGAACTCGATCCCAGGACCCTGGGATCACACCCTGAGCCAAAGGCTGACGCTCAACCCCGTGAGCCACTCAGGTGCTTATATATTGCCCTTAATATTGGTTATATTAATAGTAACTTGTGCTTTAGGATAATAAATTCAAAGAAACCCTATTACTGAGTATCTAACTTAGATGGAAAATGGCAGTAATAGAAGCAACATCCAAATAGCTTATCTGAAGATTTTTGACTTTTTGCTAAAAAGTTTTTGTAGTCTTTTATATGATGCCATATTTCATCGTTTTATCTTTTATATTACTAAGAAGACTATGATTTTGATCTAAAAGTTTTCTCAGGAAAAAAAAAACTTTTCTCAGGGTTTTTCAAATATTTATAATATTTGCTTGTAGTTCTTTGAAAATAGTATAGCATGGCTGATCTAACCATTTCCCTCCCTAGTCTGAAGTTACTGTCTATTTCTTGCCCAATTTTGTCTCCATGTGTGAAAGGACAAAAGACTCATTGGGGGATTATTTTGCTTCAGAGGTTCCATTACAGAGCCGTGACTTGCTTTCTATGAGGCATAGCTTCTCCCCCCCAAAATTTACATGGAGACTAGGGTTGCCAGATAAGATATGGGATGCCTAGTTAAATTTGAATTTCACTTGCCCATGGAGCATGTAGAATTTAGGATTCCTTCCACATCATGTAGAAGGCAAGGCAGGCTCAGGCCATGAACTTGGGCTGTTCTTCCGCCTAACCAGAACTCTTAGCCATTTCTGTTCTGTCAATGACAGTGTCACTTCAGAGTTTTAGACAGGGAGATCAAGTCCCCTGTTTTCAGCCTTCATATCAAATTCTCTGATTCTTTCCTTGCTCCTCCCAACTTGGGTTTTGCTTTGGAGTGGGTAAGTGATTTCTCTCCCACCTTTGTCTCTCCTGTCCCACTTCTATTTTTTTAATCTTCTGTCCTGGATAGAATTCACCTATTTCCTTTCAGGGTGCTATTCCTCCCTTTCCCCTTCCCCATTGTCTAATGGACAAATGGTTGCAGAAGAAGAGTAAAAGGTACATGGGCTCAATATTTTAAATATATTTTATAAAGCTAAGCTGATTCAATTCATGTGACATGGCCAATGCCCAAAGCTTGAGAGGCATCATCTAATTCAAGAGGTAAATTAAAAATGGACAAGTAATTGAAGAATGTAGGCTCTGGAGCTAGACTACTTGGGCATGCCACCTACTAGCTATATGACTTTGGGCAAATCACTTAATTCACTGTTCCTCAGTTTTCTCATCTGTAAAATGGGGATAATAGTATTTCTCACATAGGAGCTTTACAAAAATTAAATGAGCTAATGTACCAAAAGCTCTCTGGCACACAGCAAAAACTCTTTGAAAGTTGATTATTATTGTAGTTTAAGTCTCAAAAATATTCTATGAGTTATTTATCTTTATTTTTTCCAATTACTGTTGGTGGGAATGTGAAGTGGTACAGCCACTCTGGGAAACTGTGTGGAGGTTCCTCAAAGAGTTAAAGATAGACCTGCCATACGACCCAGCAATTGCACTCCTGAGGATTTACTCCAAAGATACAGATGCAGTGAAATGCCAGGACACTGCACCCCAATGTTTATAGCAGCAATGTCCACAATAGCCAAACTGTGGAAGGAGCCTCGGTGTCCATCGACAGATGATGGATAAAGAAGCTGTGGTCTATGTATACAATGGAATATTCCTCAGCCATTAGAAATGACAAATACCCACCATTTGCTTCGAAGTAGAGGGACCTGGAGGGTATTATGCTGAGTGAAGTAAGTCAATCAGAAAAGGACAAACATTATATGGTCTCATTCATTTGGGGAATATAAAAATTAGTGAAAGGGAATAAAGGGAAAGGAGAGAAAATGAGTGAAAATATCAGTGAAGGTGACAAAACATGAGAGACACCTAACTCTGGGAAATGAACAAGGGTAATGGAAGGGGAGGTGGGCAGGGGGTTGGGGTGACTGGGTGATGGGCACTGAGGGGGGCACTTGGCAGGATGAGCACTGGGTGTTATGCTATATGTTGGCAAATTGAACTCCAATAAAAAAAAAACAATTACTAAGAGATGAGAAAGCTGAGGTTAAAAAGTGCTCCTTATTCAAAGTTATGTATCTACTAAGTAGTAGAACAGAGCTTGTGTGCTGAATTACCAAGTTATCTTGTTCGATTGTAATGGAAGTCATGAGTTAATTCTTCACCTCTCTTTAAAACCTCACAACTTACCCAAGATTAGTCTGATTTGGACAATCTCTTACCTAAGAGAGCTATAGGATTTCTGATATTTTCAGGTCAGATTTTTAAAGTTCCCCTACTTCCCAGAGGATGGAAGTTTATTTGTTCATTATATTACTTAACTCCCCTATAGTATTTTATCATAGTCATTTGTTTGCATGCCTGTTTTCTCTACAACAATGTGAACTCTGGAGGGTCCAGACCACTGTCTTCCTCAACTTGGTATTCCCAGCTTCTAGCAGATTCTTGTTGAATTATCTTCAAATTTATTTTTTTTGAAGTTACTTTTTAAATTTTCTTTTTTTTTTTTTTTTTTTTTTTTACTTTTTAAATTTTCTTAATTTCCAATACTGTTGGCTCCAGATACAATCCACTTGTTAATTCCACCTACCAACTAACTCGGGGGCAGTATCAAGGAGAACAGAGCTGGAGGATATTTGTATGGACTCAGTGAACCTTGCAGATGCTGCCTAAGATCTACAAATAGACAAAGTAGGATGCAAACCCGGTTGAGCTATGTGCAAACTTTCTAGTCTTTGGCAAGTCTCTTAACTGACCTTAATTTCTTTTTCCATAATGTAAAGTTGGTAATTCTTTTTTATAGTGCTTTTAATTAAAAAATATTCATATTCATTAGGTACCAGTTATGTGTCATACACTGTAATGGCAGGTGGGCTTGAGTATCTGTCTCTTAAAATTTCCGGAGGAACTCCAAATGCCTTTTCTGCCCATCAGTATGTATTGAGAAGATAGCATAAAAAGTAGCCTTTTCCTCTGAGGAGAGGTGGGCATCTTGGGACAGTGAGCTTTTGACTGATAGGGACCAATGGAGCTATTTATGTCACCATAAATTTCTTTAGTAAATTGCTTTCTTTCACTATCACCACAGTTACATCATTAAAAAAAAAAAGCCAAAAGTTTAGATAGAAGATTTTGAATGGTATCCTATGAGTAGTGGAAAGGCTTTGTAGAGTGTTTGCCTTTGACCCTCAGCCTGCAAAATGGTGAGTGGAAAAGATTTAGTGCAAGGTACTATAGTTCCCCTGTGAAGTTTATAGTGATTTGTACTAAAATGATGGCAATGGGACGGAGAGGGAGGGGTGATCATGAAATACTTAGAAAATGTAATCAAATATATTTGGAGTAGATTAGATATAGGTGGAGGTTAAGGGAAAAGGACTCATTGACAAATGTTACCCTTGAGCAATAGGAAGGAAGGTAGACCTAGTTATTGAAACAGATAACACAGAAGGAAGATCAAGTTGACTGGGAAGTTCATGATTTTTTTTAAAGCTTCTTTTTTTTTAAATTTTTATTTATTTATGATAGTCACACACAGAGAGAGAGAGAGAGAGAGAGAGAGAGAGGCAGAGACACAGGCAGAGGGAGAAGCAGGCTCCATGCACTGGGAGCCGATGTGGGATTCGATCTCAGGTCTCCAGGATTGCGCCCTGGGCCAAAGGCAGGCACTAAACCGCTGTGCCACCCAGGGATCCCCATGAGTTTTGTTTGAACACAATCAATTTTATGTGTCTGGGATGCAGGGAAATGGAGATGTTAAAGAAGCAGGATTTGCCATAGAGCTAGTGGTATATATTATGGACAGCATTAGCAATTTGATAAGGCTTAAGAAAAAATGCAGGAGGGCCAGAGCCCCATAGTTGCTGATTGCAGTCCTTCCATTGCTCTTGCTGGGGCAGCCGAGTTACCAGGCACATGCCTGATTGCACACAGGGACCACTAGATTGGGAATCGGCCCAACTGGCTAGTTTTTTCCAACTTCAAAATTCAGGACAACAGATGAGGATTTCAACTTAGATAATCCAGAGTCCCATAAGCAAAAGGGCCTAAATCTGGAAAGAAATAAGCCATTCTGTTTTAATTTTCTTAATATAATTAATATTCAGGCACATTGTGTCACAACCATGATCATATGGCATAACTATGTGTCTTACCAATCTTTCCAAAGGGATTTCATTTTCTTTCCCCTTTCAGTGCTGTGTGTATTGCTCTATTTAATAAAGGGACATTTTACATGAAACACTCTATTCTGGTCCTTATGTGTTTGATTACTATTATATATTCTGACTATTCCTAATCTTCCCATTCGTAGGAAGTGACTAATTTGAGAAGGCAAAATGTGCAATCAAAGTCTTAAAAAAATGGTGATAATTATATCTCTTGTGTAGGAGTAAAGCACTATCTATTCTGAAAATTGAGTGAAATTACACAGCAGTATGAGGGAACAAATCTGTCCTATTTATAAATTAAGAGTTGATTGGTAGATCTTTAGCACTTGCATCGAATATTAATAAGCGAGGCCTAGTGTCTGAGCACTGGGTCATTATTTTATTACCACATTTGCTGGCACAAGCAGGCCCACTCTTAAAAGTACAGTTATGAGACTCAGGGGATTGATAAAAAGATTGGAAATAATGACAATTAAAATGGAGCATGGCATAGGTTATTGCGGCCCCAGTTCTACCTCCCTCTTTGTAACCACACCCTTAGCTATGTGAATTTACAGTTTCTTCTCTTCCTTATGTGACTTGGCCCACACAATTTGCTTTGGTCAATGGCATCTTAGCAGGTGTGACATGACTGAACACTTGAAAATCCTTTGTTCAATTGAGTTTGCTCCACTCTACCTTCACCGTGATAAGAACACATTTTGGTTAGTCTTGTACTCCTGGGATGATGAGATATGGAGCAGAGCCAAATGACTCCTGATAATACAGCTTAGAGCAGCCAACCTTCTGTTGACCCTCAGTTCTATGAAAACAAATGATTGCTGTTTTCAGCCCCTGAGTTTTTGTGTGGTTTATGATGCAGTGATTAGGTGGCATTATTTAAAGAGTACAGAGAATTGCAGACTCAACAAAAAGACCTTAGCCAATGTTAGTAACTAGCAACCAAGGGGTAAAGGAGAGAGAAATTGAGAGAAAGGGAGGGATTGAGGGGGGGGGAGAGAAGAGAGAAGGGAGAAGGGAGAGAGCTTGACATTGGATCAATACATAACTCAGTGCCTCAGTGTAAGAGAACACAATTGTTTTGAAGTTGAAGGGAAAACACTGAGGAAAGCCAAATGGTTGGCACATGATGAATAGAAACACGAATGTACCTAGAATAAAAGATTTTAAGAGAATTTGAAGTTAAGGGAAATAACCAGTCACCAATTTGTGCATGGCCTGGGCAGCAGGAGTTGCTGAAGGAGAGGATTCCCTATCCCTCCTAAGGTGAATCTTCTTAGCTTTCTTTTGTCCTCTTTCACTTCAGCCCCTGAGACAGTTGTTCCCCTGAGGTAATTTGGATTTCCACCTCCATCCACAGAAAATGTCTGGCAATGACTGGAGACATTTTTGATTCTCATGACTTGGGGCATCAGTGCTACTGGAATTTAGTGTATAGAGGCCAGGGATGCTTCTAAACATTCCAGTGCACAAAGACAGCCTCCCACAGAAAGAATTATCCAGTTTGAAATGTCAGTAGGCCCAAGGTTGAGAAACCTTGTCATAAGATATAATGGGTATGGCCTGGCCCTGTGAAATCTCAAAAGTCTAACCAGGAAAGAAGACTGAGCAGAAGTCAGACAGAATTTTTTTTTCTTCCATGCTCCAGATTCACTGCCAGGCACTCGGTATATGAAGATTAGAATATTACGATGGGAAAAACAGTGGGGAAAAGAAATAGAAAACTCTGTAAAGAAACATACAATTACAGAATACTATAAAGGAAAAGATCTGGGGGCTTATTAAAGGAATTTGACTTAGTCAAGTGGGCTAGAGAAGATTTTACCAGTAGGTGGTATTTTAACTGGTACCTGAATGCCCCTCTATTCCCTGTCCTCCATTTTTTTTTTAATTTTTATTTTTATTTATTTATGATAGTGACACAGAGAGAGAGAGAGAGGCAGAGACGCAGGCAGAGGGAGAAGCAGGCTCCATGCACCGGAAGCCTGACGTGGGATTCGATCCCGGATCCCCAGGATCGTGCCCTGGGCCAAAGGCAGGCGCTAAACCGCTGCGCCACCCAGGGATCCCTCCTCCATTTCTTTAGGTAAAAACATTTTCCATATAGTTCTCAGGTCAGTTTATTTAAATAAACAGATACTAAGTACCTACCATGCCCCTAAAGTGACAATCTGTATTTAGGGTCCATTTTAGTAGCCAGGGCTCTGTAAATTTATTTACTGATTCTCAGCTTTAGTTTCCTCATCTGTGATATGGGGATAATAATACTACTACCTCATCAGTTGTTTGGAGAATTAAGTCAATTGATGCATGTAAATACAGGGCCTGGTAAATATTCTTTTAATTGTTTGCTGAGCACTAGAGATGGAAAGATGAATACAAATGATCCCTGCTGTCAGTGAATATACAGCCTGGTAGAGGAAAGGAGAGTAAACATATAATTGCAATAATGTGATTAATACCATAGAAATAGATCCAGCTTGCTATAGAAATGCGGAAGAAATGCATCTTCTACAGGGGTCTTTATCTCTAACCCAGGTCATTCTGCTGAGCTCTTGATCTGTATATTAATTTGTGTAGTGGATATCACCCCTAGATGTTCCAAAGGAAATTCAGGCACCATTATTTATCCTGTTGCCTGAGGGAGAAACTTGCATGTCATTTTAATGCCTCAACCTCATTGTTGCCCAATCAATCACCAAGTCTGGCAGCTTCGACCTCCTTAATATCTCTCACAGCCAGCTGCTTCTCTCCATCCTCACTGTCATAAACTTTGTTCATAACAACTTCTTCTTTTAGATTACTGCAGTTGCCTCCCAGTTGGTTTTCTTTCCTCCAATATTGCTCCGTCTACCTTGTAGTCTACACAGCAGCCTGGGGGATCTTTCTAGAGCACAGAGTTGATAGTATTATTCCCCTAATGAAAACTCTTAAATAGCTCCCAGTTGCTTTAGTATAAAGTCCAAGCTCCAGAGGCAGCATAGGAGGCTCTTTACACACATGGCTTCTCAGTCTCCTGTTGTGTTGTCACAGCCCTGTTGTCAACCAACACTTCCACATCCTGAACAGTACAGCAGTCGGTGAATATGGCTGTGCTCTGCCTCTGTCACTTCTGGGCCTTTGCTAATGTGCCTTCAATCTTTTCCATCCTGCTTTGATAGGGACTTAATAGTGACTTCCTTACTTAAGACCTGGAAACCTGGGAGAAAGGCCAAATGCAGTAACTTACTGTAGCATTTTCATTTGCAAAGAACACCTGTGAGAAATCATTTTCCTCCTCACGCTCTCCCCACCTTATATTCTTTTCTTTTTGGTGTGAGTGTGGGAATTCAGTTATCTGAATAGTCTTTTAAAGTTTATAACTTATAATAAATTTGAAAGTAAATATGGAAGAGCTACAAAAATAAAGCATTTAGTTCATCAATTTTTTTAAGTTATAGGAAAAATATAAGACATGCTTCAGATCTATACTCTTTTTCAAAAATATTGTATTAATAAATCATAATACCACTCTCTTAAGGGTTTCAGCAAAACAGCAATCACTACATTCTTTCTGCCAGAGCAAAGTATGTAAAGGCCAGTTACTTCTTATTAACCCACTCTTTGATTATGTCATATATAGTGCCCTTGGTTCTATTATCTAGGACAATTGATACTGTACGTAGTTCTCCTTCACATCAGATTATTAACCATCTGAATTGCATATATGACTTCAACTAATTTTTTTTTCTTATCTCAGAGACTAGGATGATTATTGCTTATTTTGGTTTTCTAAATTTCAAAGTACCTACTTAGGGAATATCTCAGTTACATTCTCTGAAACCAAACCTACTTAGGGAGTATCTCTGCTTACATTCTTTATATCTGTAAATTTTCAGAGAATAGTTATGTCAAGGAGCTTCACCTTTATATTTTGGACTTCAGTCAATGGTCTGATCAGATTTATTAAGTAAGAACATTTGACAGAACACTATTAAATCACACTACTACTAAAAATTTCAATGCAGTGCTTAACTGAAAAAAAAAAAAAAATTAAAAGACCTGAGAATAAATGCTGAAACTCCTCTATGGGTCAGAAATCTAGTTAATGAGAATCAGAGTCCTTTCTTAAAGGACAGTTATCCATAAGTAGCTTAGCTAAGTAATGATCATGGGAATAATACACTGACCTATAAAAAAGGAATTAATTGCATTTTCTCATCTTCGACTGAGCAGATACACATATTAAAAAAAAAAAATCCACCACTGTGTTTTTTCCAGTGTTCAAGGCTCAAGTATCTCAGTTAAAAATTTTATGCGACTTATGTTTCAATGTGATCATCAGTGATGAGTGTGATGCTCATATTGCCACGCAGTTATTTGGAATAGTTTCCACTAGTATTCTTTGTGCCGTAATTATACATTGGGCATGTTAAGGGAACAAGGGTATACCAAATTTTAGTAGATCATCGAAATTATATTTTAAAAGTAATATAACCCAGGTGGCTGAGGGAAGGTATTACTTACAGTCGCATGATCTAATGGCTCTGGGAGTTGGAGTATCTGGGCCACCAGAGAAGGAGTTTTCTGATCTATAGATGGAAGTAGGTTTATGTGGAGAGAAGGAAAATGGTGGGCTTTGATAGTAGGTTTTATTTAGTTTCCTCCTGAAATAGGACACACATTATTAGTGGGGATATCCATTATCTCAAAGACCATTCTCTCTCATCTGCATGAGTAATTTATCTGACCTAGACTTTTTTTTTTAATGAAACAATATTCCTGGCCTTATGTTAATAGTGAATTTGCCCCTTCTTGCTCTATATTACATTCCCTCACTCATATGTAGTAGCTGACATGTGCTATAATGCCCAAATAACTTTTCTTTGCTTCAGATTTCTCTCTAGGCTTTATAGAGGCATAGGGAAAATTTTTCTTTTCTCTGAAATGATAAAAGAAATGGAGAGGAAAGGGGAGGCCTTATAGAAAGTTTCTTCTTTCCTATAAAGCTTGTCTTCACTCTCTACTATGTCCTTAGCCTTATTAACAACTCTTTTGTTTACAGTTATGGCTTCAGTCCATTTCAGTTATGATCATTATCCCACACTGATTATTGTATTTTACCAATGTTTGAAAGTTCAGTGCTTGACAAGACCACTTGAGATATATTAGGTACTGAATAAAATTTTTTTATTGAACGATCATGGTATATCTGGCACTAGAAATATTGTTGGCATTCTATAAATAACAATGGTTAATATTTTTCAGCACTTACTATGTGCTAGACACTGTACTAAACACTTTATTTGGATTTTCTCATTTAAGTTTCATTAATTGACCTCTGAGTTGGATACTAATATTATCCCCCTATTGTAGGTAAGGAAACTGCAGCATGGAGAGGTAAAGAAATTTCCTCTAGGTAATATATAACTTGTCAGTGGTTGAGATTAGAGCTCTAGTGCCCATACTCTTAATTTCCATACCAGATAAATGGAGATGGATATAAATAATTGTAATACTATGATTAATTACAATGATAGATATATGTACTTGGCCCAATTGTAGCACAGAGGATAAACGATCAGATTTCCTTGAACAGTCAGGGAAGGTTTCCCAGAAAAGGTGAAAAATATTGGCAGGCTTGCACCTATGGTGAGAACACTTGACCTAATTCTCTTTTTGGCGTTGCCATGAAGATTTAGTGGATTCAGTGGACATCCTGTAAAACATGGCCAAACTCACTTGTTCCTGTTTTTTTTTTTTTTAATTTATCTGTAAAAAAAAAGGTTAGATCAGATGACATCTCATCTTAAATATTGTGATTTAAAGTGAATTCTTTCACTAGTATGTGTGCTTTGCACACAATGTAGACTCATAAACATGTACTGAATCACATTACTTTGAAATAGAGGGAATGCATCCAGTGGCTAATACTGCTGTAGCTGAAGCCATCATCTGTCTAAACAGTTATTCTTTCATTATCTTACTTAGCTGTTGTACATTAGTGGAGTTTACCTGTGTAAATTACCTGTGTAATATTCTAGAACCAAGATGGAGTCACTCCTGCCTGGGGTGCCACATCAGCATACTAAAACTTAGATAACTTTTGTGTCCCTATAAATGTTCTGCTTGACCAGAAATGTAGTATATCTAGTCTGCTAGTCCCCAAACGCCAAGCCAACTTGGCTTTATACTTTCGTTTCTTCTCACCCCAAACAAAGTTGACTATGTGGCCTCAGTCTGTTATTTTCTATTTTTCTCTTCCTTATTCTTTACTGTTTGTCTTACAGAAGTGTTTTGCCTTCACCCCATTTTGTAGTTCTCTGAGAGTCTTTTTTATGAAGTATTAAAGTTTGTTTTATCACCTAAATTGTTTTCTTTTAATCAATTTTTAATAGTTTTTGGTGAAGAAGAATGGGATCCCAAGATGACTGCTAATGGACCATGGGACAAGCAGATGCACAGGCCAGCTGCCTGCATCTGCAGAAGCTGGTGAAGCTTGAGAATTCCAACCAGAGTCAGCTTTCCCAGATCTCTGCAGTACCTGGTTGGGAAAGAAAGGCAAAATTCATGTTGTCACTTCTTTTCCAAATCCAGGCTCTTGTGAATATGGTTTTAGAGTGCCCGTGGTTATCAGTCCTTTCTCTCCCCGGAATAGCTGTTGTCTTCTATTGTGTCTTGAATTTGCCCTGAGAACTTGGCTTGGCTTTCTGTTTACCTGGGATACACAGATTGTTGGTTTTTGTGTGTATAGGCAACTCAATGGTCAGGTTGCATATTTTTTCTCTACCTTTGGGATGTAAATATTCTCTGCTCTATCTTCTCTGGGAACTGAGGGCCATCTCTTTGAAACACAAACTTTAAGGAGGTAATTCTTATCAAAAGAAAAAAAAAGAGGGGTGCCTGGATGGCTCAGTCAGTTGAGCGTCCGACTCTTGATTTCAACTCAGGTCACGATCTCAGGGTAATAGGATCAAGCCCTGCATCAGTCTCCAACACTCAATGGGGAGTCTGCTTGAGATTCTCTCTCTCCCCCTGCCCCTTCCTCTGCTCATGCACACACGTGTTCTCTCTTTCTCTCTCTCAAATAAATAAATATTTTTTAAAAGAAGGAAAGGAAAGGGAAAGGTTATTTGCAAACCAGGCAAGTGAAAATTCTTAAAAGTCTTTTTTGGTAAATATTGGTAAATTTTAAGCCATGTGAGCAGGTAACCTTGTTGCCTGGTAGACTGGAGAGACCTTGGGCCCTGAGGCCTCTGCCTCGCCCCTCCTGGGATGTCACCAGAGGTGTTTAGTCTCCTTGCAAGTAAAATATTAAAGGACGGACCAGAGAGTGGTTGACTGGTACAAGTGAAGAATTTACTAGAAAGAGTACACTCTCGGGATGCCTGGGTGGCTCAGCGGTTGAGTGTCTGCCTTTGGCTCAGGACGTGATCCCAGAGTTACAAGATCAATTCCTCAAAGGGGAGCTGCACCCTGGGCTTTGGGTCGCTCTCTTTTTATTGATAGTTGTTAATAAGGGGGTGGAATATTTATTATTTAGGGAGGGGATTTTTTTGGGGAACAGGGTTTCATGCCTCTTCTCCCTTAATTGGTCAGGGTCTCTGGTGTTCTTTGTCTTGGGAGTGTGTCCTTTGATCTGGCTCCTGTAGCCTTGTTTGTGAAATGCTGCCAGAACAGGCTGCTAACTTTCCTGATAATGGACCTTGACTCCCCCTTTGCTGGTCTCCAAGAATCCTGTTAAAACCTAACCTGCTTGCTCTAACAACCTTAACTTCTTATATCTGCCAGAAACATAATTAGGACTCAAGTTTTTTCAAATGAATGACTTTTGCATTATCGTACCTGTCTCATAGCTAAAACTTTAAAGCAAAAGCTGTAAGATCTCTATTTGTGCCTGTATATTTATGTATGTCTATATATATTTTATAGTTGTGGGATTTTTTTTTCTATCTTTGGATGGTACTGACAAAATTAATTGTAAAGAGCTCTTTTAATTGGCTTAAAGAAAATTGAACATTTATATCAATCAAATATATTCTCAGAAATAAAGAAACTAACTCAGATGTTTTTCAAATTCACATTATCTAGGATATCCTTTGGTAGATGAAAGTTACCTTGTTGGTTTAATTAAAGCAGGCATGTTTTTATAGTTATCATGATTAAATATAAAACTTTTATTATAATTAGGTTTAGTAAAAGTCCAATAAGGTTATGTTATCTCTGTTTCAGAATTTGAGAGCAAAAAAAAAAAAATAAAAATGATGGTTAGTTGTTAATGTCCCATGAAATTTTCATGAGTAATCTAAACATAATTTTTAAGAACAAGTAAATTTAATAGATATAACTAAAGATAGATGTTTATAATGAACTTTTTGACAGTAGTTATACTTTATGATATTTCTACTTAAAAACAATTTCCAAAATCTTTTAGGTAACTTGGAACCTTACAGTTATACTGAGGTAAATTAAATGGTAGATATTTATCAAATATCTAGGTCATTTCTGAATAAGAAAAAATACTGAAACATTAATTACTGGACATATGCAGATTACCATTTTGATTTCTTTTTATAGAGGAACTAATGATATTGAGGCCTACTAGTAAACATGTTTAGTGCCACATTGAAAAATCTACTGTGAAGAATATACTTTTAGAAATTATGAAATGCATTTATAAATTTGCCAATCTACAGAATACTCATGTGACAGTTGACAATTGCTTGCGTCTTAGTTTTTACTAGGAATTAAAGATTCTAAGGGTTAAGAATCTAATTAATATAACCAAAACTACTAGAAATAAAAAGAGAAACATCTCTATGAAAGGAGACTAGGATGTGTTTTTGGTAAGAAAAGGTATGAGGTGTGGATATGTGTTCTTGTGAAGAGAAAAGAGAGTAATTTTGTCTTAAAATAAAACAACTGATTGTTCCAGAACAAGAAAGAGGAAAAAAAAAAAACAGGACAAAACTTGAATTTATATAAAGTAGTTGTAGAAGTTTGTGGAAAAGGAATCTTGAAAAAATAATGTTGTATGTGTTCCAGCTGGCTAAGATTGAAATGGATTTATTTAATTTTGTTTTGCTTTGTTCTTAGTTTTAATGTCAAAAGTACATTGGTGCAAAATTAGAATTTGGTTCTCTCCATGTTAAAAGGACAAACTTATTTGGACTACTGGTTTGCTCTTGATCAGAGATTATGAAAAGCTTTTTTAACTTTTGGGTAATCTACCTGGAAAGCAATGATTCTGTGTCTTACCAAAATAATTTACTATGTTTTGGGTTGTCATTATCAGATCTTTGATTACTAAAGAAAAGCCAGTTTTGTCAATGTTAAAATACTATGTAACCATTTGTATTACCTTTAAAATCTTCTTTTGTCACTTTAGTTAAATAGATAACTAAGTATTGTTTCATAATGATCTATGATCCTATTTAAGTGTATGTTCAAACCTGTTGATGTTTTCCCCAAATCAAATTCTGAAGGGAATTTGGTCTTCCTTCCTTCCTTCCTTCCTTCCTTCCTTCCTTCCTTCCTTCCTTCCTTTCTCAAACTATTTTTAAGATTTCCCAGAGGGTCCCTGGAAAATCTCAAAGGATTTCTCTTTCACTTAGTAAGGAATTAAACTGATTATGTTTATTTAGCATGTTAAATTACATGGGAAGCATTATCAAATAAGAAGCAATGCTAAATCTTCTTAGGTTATATTTGTGTGGATGCATGTAATTAATCTCATTGTTCTAGGCATTTTATGAAATTCCTGGAAATCTGATACATCCCGGTATAATGCTATCAGTCATATTTCCAGTTATTAAAATATTGAATGCCACAGAAATAACCAAATTTCCTTCTCCATTCTATTATACTGAACTCTTATCAGATCTTTAACGATGAGCATTTTTAAGTCTTTTGTCATTTATAAACAGTGTTTTTCTCTGATGCTTTTGCAAAAAATCTTTTGTCATTTAGAGTCAGTGTTTTCTTCTGATGCTTTTGCAAAAGTGAGTTTAAGTACTCTTGACCACTAACCACTGTCAGATGACAGTGTCAAACCTTGGGTGCATATTTCACAACCAAAGAAGGCTCTACCAAACATCTGGTCTGGGGTTAAGTGTTAATGCTGGAAATCTCAAAATCAAATTGACCAGGAAGAGAAGTAGCCAACGTCAGGGAAAACTTCATCCTAAGACATTGGACCAAGAATGCTTCTTTCTATTTTATTTTATTTTATTTTATTTATTTTATTTTATTTTATTTTATTTATTTTATTTATTTTTATTTTATTTATATTTTATTATTTTATTTTTATTTTATCTTATTTTTTAACGGATTTATTTATTTATATATTTATTTAGATTTTATTTATTTATGAGACACACACACACACACACACACACAGAGAGGCAGAGACAGGCAGAGGATAAGCAGGCTCCATGCAGGGAGCCGGACATGGGACTCCATCCCAGGTCTCCAGGATCACGCTCTGGGCTGAAGGCAGCGCTAAACCACTGAGCCATCTGGGCTGCCATCTTTATTTTAACCTTCCCTGTATAACCATGCTTTTCCTAATTCTTACCTGGTGAAGGTCTTCATGATTCCTTGTTTTATCCTTTTTCCTGGCCCTGTCCTGAAAAGATAATACCATTGTTCACATATTTCAGGCAATTGCAAAGGAGGGTAATCCAGCTTCCAACCAACTTTCTTTTAAAAGATTTTATTTATTTATTCATGAAAGACAGAGAGAGTGAGGCAGAGACATAGACAGAAGGAGAAGCAGACTCTCTGTGGGGAGACCGATCAGAACTTGATCCCAGGACCCCAGGATAAACAACCTGAGCCAAAGGCAGATGCTCAACCACAGAGCCACCCAGGTGTCCCATTCCAACCAACTTTTGGATGGGCTATGATTTTGGTGATCCTGTAGTTCTTTCTGCCTGTTACAAACTTCTCCCTGATTTCCAGTGCCTCAGTTTTTCTGAAACAAGCTCTCTGGAGACACACTTCTGGGGGAGTGGAGACACAGTTACATGAAATAATAAATAGTCCAACTGGCTTAAAGAAATATTCGTGTCTTCAGGATCATTTTTTGACTTATTTGATTCTAGCTGGTTTGGGTCATGGGGCCCCTGGCTCTAAAGAGATCTCCATGGGCATTGTTTTGCTGCTAATAATTATTATTGTTTCCCTAATATACTATGTTCTCTTAAAAGTTTTAAATGCATGTGGGCAGCCTTTGGCTGGCTGATAGATATTCTCTCTCCAATTGGAACAACAAAAAATAACAGAAGAATGTTACCAGGTCTAAGAACAAAAGCCTAACATTTCTCTTGTTAATACTAAACTGAGACCTGAAGGGACAATAGTGGCTGAGAGTCACACAAAGATTGATCTATGTGATCAGACTTCTTGAATGTGAAGGGGAGTGATTAAAAGGCAGAGGGGAGGGGCTATTGAAATAACTTAGTAGGCCTAAAATGGAACTGCTCCTTCAGCCACATCAGCAAACCAAAACTTATGTAATTTTTGTGTCCCTGTTAATGCCCTTCTTGACCAGAAATTTAGTCAGCCAAACCCAAGTGCCAAGCAAATGCTGGGCTCTATACTTACTTCCTTGTTCATTCTCACTCAATGTTGTTCCTTCTCACCCAACAAAGTGAGCCCCGCCATCAAATATTTTCTATTTTTCTCTTCCTTGTTCTTTATTCCTTATCCTGTAAAAGCTTCTTACCTTCTGCCACATTTTCCAGTTCTCTGAAAGGAGACTGTGCATTCCATGAAGTGTTAAAGTTTGTATCACCTAAATTGTCTTCATTAATAATTTTTTTAACACTTGTAATATTTCCCTTTTGAAATCCCCAAATACAGGGACATCATGGTTTATTGTTGCTGAATTCCAAATTTGACTGTTTGAGATTTATTATTTTTCTGCCATTTCCAAGGTGTGCTTCTTATCTTGGGGGATTTGATTTGATCACAATCTATAATTTCATCACTAGAAGAGTTTCTGAGAAAGCTGACTAAAGTGCATATTATTGACATGTATTAAATCATAGGAGAGAATAAACTATGAACCGCTGATTCAATGTCAGGAAGTGAATTTTCAAAGGGGCATAATCCATCCTTTTATCTATAGGAAATGAGGCCAGTCTTTCATCTCAATTACCTTGGAGAGAGGAAACATTATCATTTTTTTAAACTACTTTTAGGGAAAAGCCATGGCCTCCTTTGGATACCAGTAGTAATCATATCTGAGATATACTTGTTGATGATACACAATTTTCACAGGGAAGTAGGTTTTGCGGTGTGGAGTGTAATGGTATAGTAGATATTTGGTGTTATTTGTTTTCTTGCTTTACTATTTTCAATTTTAGTGACTTTTGTTATTTTTTATTTTCTTCCTTTTCCTTGCTTGAGTTTAATTTACTTTTATTTTTCTGTCTTCTTAAAGTAGAAGCTTAACTTATTGATTTAAAAACCTCATTTTCTAATATAAACATTTAATGCTATAAATTTCCCTTTAAGCCCCCTTTAGCTCTACAATTTGGATAAGCTGTGTTTTTATTTTTATTCACTTTAAGATACTTTCTGAGTATTCTGTGATTCATGAGTTATTTAGCAGTATATTAACTTATAGATATTTGGATATTTTCCAAATATTTTTCTGTTACTGATTTCTAGTTTAATTCTGCTATGGCCAAAAATATGCTTTGTATTATTTCAATTTTTAAAATTGGTTGTGAATTATGTTATGGCCCAGAAAATGATCTGTGTAGCGAATGTTCCATAGTGAAATTGAATATAGATTTTCTGAACTGGGAAGGAATATTATGAACCAAAAGGACTCCTCTTCTATTTGTAGCCTAAAACAAACTAAAATTAGGCCTCTGTGTTCCTCTTTCCCTGCACTATTCAACATGGTAGCCACTAGCCAGAGGCAGGTATTTAATTTTTAAATTAAAAAATTAAATCAGATTTAATTTTTTAAATTAAATAAAAAAATTAATTTAAATTTAAAATTCGGTTCCTTAACCACATTAGCCACATTTAAAATACTTAATAGCCACATATGTCTGGTAGCTACTGTGTACTGAGCATTTCCATCATCACAGATGTTCTATTGGACAGTACTATTCTATATTCACATCTTATTCTTGGGCTTTAAGGTCTCATCACTCTTTATCAAAATGAAGCGTGGAGAAACCCCAGTCTAAGGAAAGGAGAGTCAGGGGAATGAGCTTCCTCTACATGAGGCTTAGGCCCAAAGATTTCTTCTGGAAAGGGTTTTTATCAAAAGGAAGAGGCAACCATTGGCCTGTCTTGATGGGAAACATTCTAAAGAAATGCTCAGGGATCCCTGGGTGGCTCAGCAGTGTCTCAGCGGTTTAGCACCTGCCTTTGGCCTGGGGCGTGATCCTGGAGTCCCGGGATCGAGTCCCATGTCGGGCTCCCTGCATGGAGCCTGCTTCTCACTCTGCCTGTGTCTCTGTTTCTCTCTATATCTCTCACAGATAAATAAATAAAATCTTTAAAAAAAATGCTCAATGACCAATAGAGTCATTATACTTGAAAGAAATTTTTTTTTTTTTTTTTTTTACTTTCTTAGTTTGTATCACTGACCGTGCAATGACGAAAATACTGTCTTAATCAGTTTCTGGTCTTGTAAGTGGATGATGTTTGAGGTTGTGCTGGTGTGGTCTGAACTTCTTAGCATGCAACCTCAGAGAAGCCATAGAAACTGAGAGTTTAGGTGGGAAAGATTTAATAATTTTATTCCTTAGATACGTTGCGTTCTTATTTAATGTCTCTCTCTCTCTCTCACTAGACTGGAAACTTCATCATGGTACAGAATGTGTCCATTATACTCAGTATATATCTTCAGGACCTAGGAATAAAGGCCTGGCATTCAGTAGACACTTAAAATATTTGTGAATGAATGAATAAATCCTACCTTGGAAGAGGTTTATCATTATCATTTGTTATTTTGATACAGTGTTAATCCATATAAAATTAAGAAAATTTGGTCCATTAAATAAATTAAATTAGCTCCTATAGCTTCCATTATATTTTGCTCTCTAATTTTTCACTTCCCAAATGTATGGATCCCTGAATTGTTTGTGTTTAATAATTTTTTTAATTTAATTTTTTAACAGAAAAAACGTGCATTTGCTGAAACTAGTTTTGGGGTGGGTGGGTGGGTGGATCACCAGGGATCTTCCAAAGAAAACTGGTTGAAGAGACAGCACTTGTCTAGGAAGGAGCGGGTGCTGGGCCACAGACCCTATCTCAGACCCAGTTTCTTCTTCTGCTTCTTGCTACTCCATCCAGGTTCCAGTCCTTCCACATACTCTTGCATAGCTTAATTGGGTGTAAGTCCACATACTCTTGCGTAGCTTAATGGGGTGTAAGTCCACATACTTCCCATTCATCTCATGTGTGCATGTAGTCACTTTGGTCCTTAAAGCTGACAAAGCCATAGCCCATGGTCTTGCCCGTGCACTTTTCTCGGGTCATCTTAGCCTTAAGGAAGGATGGGAAGCAGCGGAAGGCTCATGCCAAGATGTATCATTCACTTCATTGCCCGAGTCTCACAGAAGATTTGGGAGTCATCTGCATCTCACTCTAGCAGCCTGGAGTCCTCCCAGCCTCTCCCAGCTGCTATGTGAATGCAGCGTTTCAATTTCTCTGGGTTTCCTTTCTTCTTGTCCTCACCCAAGGGCTCCAGGACCTCAAGAGCTATGAGGCAGGGGGTGGCTCGGGCCCTGGGGGCTGAGGTTGTGGACTCAGGGACAGGAACTCAGGAATGTGCAGTGGGGGCAATAGGTAGTAGCCTGGAGCTTCTTAACTAGGGCTACACTGGGCCCCGGTTACTGCACGCCTGGGCTTCAGGGACCTATGTGGTATGTGCTTGAGTATATTTTTCTGGGCAACAGATTCTTAGATTTTATTGAATGTTAGAAGTCACTAATCACCCCTCCTCCAAGTGTTAGGGACAATTAAATTAGCCAGTGCTGGGCATATTTGAAGTGTTATTTTCAGTATTGTAGCATGGTGCAGAATAAAGAAATGCTTAATTAGGAACTAGGAAATTTGAGTTCTCTTACCTTGTTAAAGTCTCTAGTCTGATTATGTCCCAATATTATTATAATTAAAATGAAAAACTTAAAGACAATAAAAGATAATCTCTATGGGCCCTTGTAGCTTGAATGTTCTTATGTTCTACATCTGAGTCACTGGCCTCCCTGTTAAATTTGTAGAACCTTGTATTTGTTAATTAGAAGCAAGTCTCTACTGTTAAGGGAAGTTCAACTTTGGGTTCTTTATGAGCTGTAGATCATTACCTACCACACCTTAAAAAGTTGTCATTTGTCAACTTGTATTCCTGCAGGTAATTTTAAAATTTCTCCCATTTTCCTTAAACTGAAAGAGATAATTTGTCTCTGACTTCCTGGTTCTACCACAGGCAATTTGATTTTTCAATCTTATTTCCACAGTATTAGACTCTCTGTAGAGTGGTGCTTCTTATAATGTGGTCCAGTGACTCTTAAGAGTCCCAAAGATATCTATGGGGGTTTAGTTTTGACTATCTGCATGCTTTTTTAGTAAGCTAGGTGTTGAAGTTATTTGCAGAAATGTAAACTAATGCTACTAAATTTTTTGAGGAAAATAGTTATTTTTCATAAAAATATGTAATTTATATTGATATTCAATTAATTTATTGTTTTAATACATTAACAAATATTTAAAAATAATCTCAGTTTTAATTATGAACACAGTAAATATCCAAAGGTATAACCCACATAACCAAAAGTTCTTTGGGTTCTCAATAGTTTGGAGTATAATAAGGTCCAGAGCAAAAAGATGTAATGGAAGAACTATAGTCAAGTAAGAGCAACATTTTCACTCTAAACCTTCATCTTACTTGTGCTGTCCTTTAGAGGAGAAATAACATGGCCCTTATTTTCCCTATCTGAGTCTTAAAGAGATAGTGCACGTCACCAAGGTAAGGTGGAAGTGTTAGAAGAGGAGGGCAACAGGTAGAGAACTTGCTGGAAACTAACCTTGCAGCTTTTGAGCATGTAATTTCTTCCTCTGCCCCCAAAATCTCCCTTGCCACAGAGATAATGAATGATTTTAGTTTCAAAACACTGTACGGAAGTCAGATTATCGAGTAACTGACCCATAGCATATAGAATTCTACCATAAATAAGCCCAAGATACTACCTTGTTAGGACAGTTACCTAACCTAAAAGGGTTTATACCATGAATGTCTATAGCAGATTACTTTATTTCTTTTTTTTCCTGGAACAAGAGCTGTTCTCAGGAGGTAGTTTCTTTGAGAAGGAAATATGCCTTGTATTTTCACAAATGTTTCATTGAGGAATATTTGAGCCATTTTTATATAATCACCATTTGAGAAGGAAAAAAAGTCCTAGAGCTTTCTTGCCAGGTAAGCCCCATCTATGAGCAATTACTTTCAGGTTCTTAGTACTAACAATTCCCAAGGGCTTGTTGGAAACATTTCTATTATTGTTAATGATGAAAATGCTTGGCTAGGGAGTATATCCATTTTCCTCTTTGTCATTTATAATCGATTACTCGCAGTATCTGTAAGTGGAGAGTATATTTTTATGACAGTTGTGCTTCAGAAAGAGAGCACAAATCCTGAGTTATTAGTTATTAAGTTATGCCTATCTATAACTTGCCCATTTTCAAGGGAACTGTGAAAGTAGAAGGTATTTTTTAAAAAATCATGTATTTTCTCTGTCAAATTATTTTTACTGTATTTTAAAATAAATGGAAGGAAAATTTATCAAAAATATGTTACTACTAGATATTGGAAACTCAAAGCTATAATATGATATATATATATATATACACACACATATACATATGTGTGTACACATAGAATATCAAACTGTGACATCTTTGATAAGATGGATTTTATCTGTGATAAGGCATCTTTTAGATAACATTGTTTTCTTTTGGAGATCTGCTTGAGGAAAGTAAAAAACGTATAACTACCTTTTCTGGTACTTTTGAGAAAATAAAAAAGAGGATTCAAAATTAACATATCTCAGTTGCTTTATTGGCTTGACATCTCAAGCTCTTGAACTCAAAGGATCAGTTAGAAAATATTTTATGTGTCAGATAAAGGATGAAAATGAACACATATGAATCTCCCAGAGTATAGGAAAGAATTAAAATTTAAAAAGAATGAGAGAAGAAAACAAATATGAGAGGTAACTTGGCAACAAAATAACTAGATATTAAAATGTTTTAGGTGGTTTATTTGAATAAAAGATAAAGGAAATTTAGACGTAAATTTATTACACTCTAATGTAATTCTGGAGCATGTCATCATGAACATGGGTCACAGAATTTCTTGGAATTTTTGGGTATGAAAGCTGATAACAAGAAAACTTTAAAAATTTAACGTTGAATTAGTTTGATGAAGGTTGACTTTAGTTGAAGTGTGAGATTGAAATGCGAGTACAGACACCCTTGTTAACAACCCTCTAGGGGTAAAACATCACTTCAAAATGGCTTATATTAAAAAACAAAACAAAAGCTTTGTTATGTAGAAAGAAAACCTGGAAGAAGAAATATTATAGCTATTTAAATGCTATCCTGATTAGTAATGTGGCTAGTTTTGGAAAATCAGTTTGATTTCTCTGAAGTCTTTGCTTTTAACTATGTGTATGTATTATTATTGTGTCAATATAAGTAGCAAACTTGGAATCTGACAGTTTTTGGCCAGTTATCACTAAAATCCAATTATGGGCTTTTATAGCAAGTGTAATCCTCTGTTAGAAGCCATGACAAAATGAAATAGCAAGTAAAAGAAATATTTGTATGCATAAGAGCTGTGCTCTTATCTTCTTACAGAAATATGATTTAGAGAAGAGTTAACGGTATGTTACCTAATCCAATGATGAATAAACAAGACCAAAAAATACCCCACAACTTTAAGAAAGCAGTTTCTGAAACCTTGGAGAAAATATTGAAGGTGTCTATGGGCAGATATAATAAATAGAAATGAAGGGTTCTAAAACAAGATTTTTTTGACTGTACAATCATAGTTGATCTCAGGAAGGAAGTTGAGGAAACATTGAAAGAGATCAATGTGTCTGTATAGAGAGCTCTTTGAGCTTAGACATAAAATGATCATGTACAAAAGAGGCACATGCCAAGGACAAACACAAAAGAGTGGCACATATCTAAGGAACAGGGTCAGGAAGGCTGAAGTCCAGAAAGACTTTGTGAGAAATGCTAATAACTACAAAAGTCCTGAAAAGGATGTTTGGAATAAGCTGAAAAAAAGGGGGGTAGATTGAAACTCAGAGAAAATAATATAATGTTGAGAGAGAGCAGAGAGAAAGCAAAACCTTCTACTTTTTTTTCTAGCTCTATGTCCTCTGTCAAAGGCTAAAATTTATTTATTTGGTGTGAATTTAATGAATATAGTCAGAATTATTTCAGATACCAAGTGAAAGGATTTATGCAATGGTGCTCTAACCTGTAAAATCACTATGAAAATATTAATTGCTATGAATATTATTATTATTATTAATTTAACTGGGTTGCCTTAGGATTTTCACCTGTGCCCAACCTTAGACTCATTTCACCCTTTGAAGAGTTAATACCTGTTGCTCATTCCACATGAAATTCTTTCTTAAAGAGTGTCGCAAATATCACACCGTTCATCTGACCAATCAATGTCCTTTAGCTTTCCCTTCAACAAAATCCATATTGTGACTACTTCACCACATTTTCATTATTATCACTTCTCACTCACCTTAGTAATGATGCATGTAACCAAATTGATGAAAAAGTCTTACTGCAATATGACTAAGGCATGACTTTATTTTTATATCTCATTTCTGCTAGACTTTTTAAAAAGATTTTATTTATTCATGAGAGACACAGAGAGAGAGGCAGAGAGACATAGGCACAGGGAGAAGCAGACTCCCTGTGGGGAGCCCTACGTGGGACTTGATCCTGGATCCCAGGATCATGCACTGGAAAACGCTCAACTGCTGAGCCACCCAGGCGTCCCTTCTTCTAGAAATTTTATTTCTGGATGAAAACTTGGTGATATTCCCTGGCCTTTTTCATTTTTCTAGGATGATTTTTCTAAAATAATTGATAGTTTTACTATCTCTTTAAGCTGTGCTCACTTCAGAAGTTAGAACATCCTGCTCTTGATAGTAATCAAAACCCTGAACTTTTAAAAAGTCAAACCTTTAATATGCCCCCAGTCAGACCCACTGGGACAGGTCCTCTACAATAGGAGAGGAGGACACAGTCCTTTTCTCTTTCTCTTCCCCTGTTCCCATCCCAGCTGAGTAAATAGTTTCAGGCCCCTCTGGGATGGGTGCCTGGAGAGAGAGGAGGGAAGGGAGGGGTGTGGTAGTTTCAGAACATGCTCATAAATTCTTTTCTGCTCTTCCTGTTCAGAGGTATGGTATAGATGCAGTACCTTCAGACTTTGGAAGGTTTGTGACCGTCTTGTTCAAGTGCAGCAGAAGTGGTGTTTGAAATACCCCAGTCATTCAAGTCTTCCCAGCTGAGGGTCCAGATAACATGGAGCAGAAATAAGCTATCCCCCTTGTGTCCTGTCTGACCTCATGACTTGCAAAACCTATGAGCATAATAAAGTTGCTATTGCATTATGTCACTAAGTTTAGAGTGACTTATTATACACAGAATAGAGGGCAAGAATTTTCTTGTACTGAACTTGAACCAGGTACTTAATATATTATTTTTGTAGTCTCTCAGTATGGTCAGGGTTTAGATTTGACTCTTTCCCTCAAGTCATTTTTAGAGACTCCTTTTAAGTCCTTGGTAGTGGCAATTCGTGTGATATGAGAAGAGGGTGGGACAACACAGTCATATCTGAAGAATTCTCCCTCATAAAAGCCTCTCTCCCCTACTTCCCTCTCTTGCACCATATCTTGGAATGGGTGAACAGTTCATGAGTGAAGGGTGCAAGAGTCAGGAAAGAGGCTCTGAACATTTCCTCATAAATTCAACTTAGCAGAATCTACTCACACTCAATTTGCTAAGTACAGCCATTTCTTAAAGAGTCCCATGGTAAGATCCTATTAAACAATTTAATTTGGTAATTTTATTTTACTTACAGAATTCATTGGAAACCTTATGTTTATAGGACCATTATTGATCAGCAGGAGTCATTTATACTTGTTCAATTACACTTGATGCAATTTAATTTTTCCTGTGGTTATATTTGACAATTGAGGACCTATGAAGGACGTAGGTGGCATTTCTTGCAATCTCAAGGGCTTACTGTAGGTGTTGGGGCAAGTACAGAAACAATAGTGAAACCACTGCTCTCTCTTTTCTCTATGGCCTGGTCTGCCAAGCAGTGCCACTCAAGATGAAGAGTGTCAAGAAGGGCAATTTACTAACAATTTACTAACTGCCAAGTGTTTGGACTCAGGAGCATTCCCATTGTTATCACTTCTGTAATTTGCCTGAATGGCTATAAGAAATAGTGCCTGGCCCAGGACCAGGAACATATTAAGTGCTCAATATATATTTTTTTAATGGTTATAAGTAAGGGTGTTAGAACAGAGGTGGCCAAAGTTTTTTTGTCAAGGGTCAGATGGTAAATATTTTACGCTTTGTGGGCCATATGATTATCATTGCAACTAGTCAACTCTGCTGAGGTAGTGTGAAAGCAGACATAGACAACGTGTAAATGAATGGGCATGGCTGTGCTCCTATAAAACTTTACTTAAAAAATAGGTGGTAGGCCATTTGGTCCATGGACAACCCCTGCGTTGCGGTCGGACAGATCTAGATTCTTAAGTCCAGCCCAGGTTTATGTTAGCTATGGGGTTTTTGTGGATCATTTATTTATCTGGCATAGGTTTTCTTATCAGTAGAATGGGGGAAATCATTCTTTCTTTCCTGTCATTATAAGGATTATATGAGCTATGTCCATGAGGCAGTTAACATAGTATCCAGGACATTCTAAGCATTCAGGAGAGTAGTTGTTACTATAATAATTTTTCCTGTGCTTTCTCAAAACCATGAAGTACTGGCCACTTCCGTAGAGTAGATTCACATCATTCCTGCTTTGAGTGTAGTATTTGTCTTGCTCCATGGGGAACTAGGGATGCTCAGCTACAGAGACTTCTGATCGACCTGAATTACCCCTAAATCTGATTCTGAAGGAGGGATCAAACCCTTTGAACACCACCAGACACCCTCACTCCTTTAGGAATGTTCCTCAAATTCTCTATTTTTTTTGTCCTTACTGTCATCAATTTAGTTTAGTTCCTCGTTACAAGAGCCTCCTTGTTGTGCTTCCATATACTGAACTCTTAATTCCTCAATTTACCCTATATTTCTCCACTTAAATTATCTTTTTAAAGCATACCATGACATCACTCCAGTAGTTAAAAATATTGAATTGTTCCTAGATGACTGTGGAATTAAGTGGCAATCTCTTACACTGGCATTCAAGATCCTCTATCTAGTTCTGATCTGCTTTTCCAGCTTCATCTCACAGTTTTACTCCTGATATAAAATCTATATTCTAGCTTTACCAGATTACTCATATTTGTCTTTTCATCCTAAAAAAGTCTCCTATTTTCTCTCATGTTTTTATATTCCTCTGCATTCATAAATGTATTATGATTAGTCGTGTAGGAATCTCCAGCTAAACTGAGGTTCTTGAAGATAGGGGCATTTTCTTTGTCTTCAAATTAATGGAAAAAAAGTATTTGGGACTGTCAAAAAGGTAAAATAGAAAGGTCAGTTGCAACAACCTCCTTGGGAGGGTTCTTTGTGAGTGCTACGACTCCTTATAATCTTCTTTAGAATCTCATTTTCTGAAGTCAAAGTTGACTCCTAAGCAATAGGATGAAAAACATTATTTTTATATCCTAGGAAAAAATACTACATATGTAGGTTGAGTTGCTACATCTAAAAACCTCTTAACCATTCTTCCTAAAACTGATGGAAGTTTCATTTCTATTTCCTATGCTATGTACAAATCTAATATGACACTTATCAGACTTCATTGTAATTACTGTTCACATATTTTTTTTTCCTGCTAGATTTGGAAATCCTTAAGGGTAGGAATCATGCTTTATTGTCTTAGTATAATGCCATAGTAAGTGCTCAAAAAATTTTGTTGGATGGATGAATGGATGAGTGAATGGTTAAGTCCCCCAGCAATATCCTTTTTAATTAAATCTATTAAAACCACATGTTTAGTTAATATGTTCAAATTTCTTTCTGCTTTTAAGTGTTAAACAAGTGAAACAAGGAGCATTTAAGATGACAAACATCTTCAAACATTGCTTTATACTACGAATAGCTTTAAAAAATCCTGGAAACCAAACAAAAAAGCAATTAAGGAAAGCAAATTGACATGAAAGGTTGAGTCACTAAAGAAATAATGGGAGAATTATTTTATGTGTGTAGATGTTTAATACATAAATGTCAGTCATTGCCAATAGCTTTCCATTCTGCTCAACTTGAAGCACTTATGGTGTTAAGTATAAGATGTTGGGGAAACAGGAGATAGACAGATGAACTCCTGATTTGTTTCAGAATGATGTTCTCAGATTAGCTAAATGTGTAATTTTTAATTATGATTAGCCCTGCTCACTTCACATTTGACAGAAGTAACAAATGCTTCAGAAGTGTCAATTCAAAATCTGCTTGCCTTTTCCCCCCTGTGAAATGCTGAATGTTAATATTTTATGCAATTCAATCCATAAAGTATTATTTTTGGCTGTACATGTTATTAAAAAATAGAACTTATTTTGTTTTGAGTATATGC
Organism: Nyctereutes procyonoides; assembly: GCF_905146905.1. Taxonomy (NCBI): domain Eukaryota; kingdom Metazoa; phylum Chordata; class Mammalia; order Carnivora; family Canidae; genus Nyctereutes; species Nyctereutes procyonoides. The sequence goes on along the minus strand of NW_026575021.1, from coordinate 5,423,961 downwards.
TGGCCTTTAGTTCATTTTTTACTCTTAAGAAGTCTGATTTATTTTTGAAGTCTGATATTTTTTAAGTAAATCATAGACACCCTGTGAATAAAATGTCACCATCAATGAAAGAATTTTAAATGTCCATTGTATTTCTTTCTAGGATAGAAATATCAATAAATACCATTTTATAAGATTTGTCTTAAGGATTTTACCTTGAAAAAAAAGTATTTTGCTACCCTTCCTTTCTTCGTTGCTGTATATTGTTCTTCAAGTTTAGAAAGTTAGACTTTCTAAATCAGATATTTTTAGCAGTTCTCAAAACTTTAGGAGTTCTATACCATTTATTCTAGGCAATATAATTTTTTTCAAAAGAATTTGAAAAACTTGTGGTATTTGGATATTAAATGGTGCTGTTTAGCAACAAAAAGAAAAAAAATAGAAAAATGACCCTCCCCTCCAAAACCTCCACAGCCAAGCCAAAATTGTTTGAAGAGCATGCTGGAGAGGTTTCAATAAAGAAATCTTTATAAGGACCAGCTGACTGATTATTAACATAGATAAAGCAGAAACCCACAAACTGAATTTAAATGGAAACTCATGCCTCACTTAATTAAGTGCTCTACTCAATTGCATGCCACTGCCTTGTGACTGAAGCTACATCAGAAGCATTGAAAACACTATTGATCCTCTTGAAAAACTGGGAGACCTTGTGGTAGTCTTTCAAGGTAGATTCAAGGAGGTGGCTGTCGTCATGAACAAAGAATTGAAATTCCATGTCAAGGGTTGAGGTTGGCATGTTAGAGTGGGAGAGAAGAAAATGCTGTTGGAGCTCTTGCTTGGCAGAGATTGTTAATACACAGAGCTCTTTTTTTTTTTTTTTTTTTTTTTTTGCCAAAACACCATACAAGCACTTACTCTTTGATCCTTTCCCTCTCTTAACAAATTATTATGTCTTTTTTTAAGAATTGTGAGGACTGTACTGGCACAAAAACAGACACATAGACCAATGGAACAGAATAGAGAACCCAGAAATGGACCCTGAACTTTATGGTCAACTAATATTCGACAAAGGAGGAAAGACGATCCACTGGAAGAAAGACAGTCTCTTCAATAAATGGTGCTGGGAAAATTGGTCATCCACATGCAGAAGAATGAAACTAGACCACTCTCTTGCACCATACACAAAGATAAACTCAAAATGGATGAAAGATTTAAATGTGAGACAAGACTCCATCAAAATCCTAGAGGAGAACACAGGCAACACCCTTTTTGAACTTGGCCACAGTAACTTCTTGCAAGATACATCCACGAAAACAAAAGAAACAAAAGCAAAAATGAACTATTGGGACTTCATCAAGATAAGAAGCTTTTGCACAGCAAAGGATACAGTCAACAAAACTCAAAGACAGCCTACAGAATGGGAGAAGATATTTGCAAATAACATATCAGATAAAGGGCTAGTTTCCAAAATCTATAAAGAACTTCTTAAACTCAACACCAAAGAAACAAACAATCCAATCATGAAATGGGCAAAAGACATGAAGAGAAATCTCACAGAGGAAGACATAGACATGGCCAACATGCACATGAGAAAATGCTCTGCATCACTTGCCATCAGGGAAATACAAATCAAAACCACAATGAGATACCACCTCACACCATTGAGGATGGGGAAAATCAACAAGGCAGGAAACAACAAATGTTGGAGAGGATGCGGAGAAAAGGGAACACTCTTACACTGTTGGTGGGAATGTGAACTGGTGCAGCCACTCTGGAAAACTGTGTGGAGGTTCCTCAAAGAATTAAAAATAGACCTGCCCTACGACCCAGCAATTGCACTGTTAGGGATTTACCCCAAAGATTCAGATGCAATGAAACGCCGGGGCACCTGCACCCCGATATTTCTAGCAGCCATGTCCACAATAGCCAAACTGTGGAAGGAGCCTCGGTGCCCATCGAAAGATGAATGGATAAAGAAGCTGTGGTTTATGTATACAATGGAATATTACTCAGCCATTAGAAATGACAAATACCCACCATTTGCTTCAACGTGGATGAACTGGAGGGTATTATGCTGAGTGAAGTAAGTCAATCGGAGAAGGACAAACAGTGTATGTTCTCATTCATTTGGGGAATATGAATGATAGTGAAGGGGAATATAAGGGAAGGGAGAAGAAATGTGTGGGAGATATCAGAAAGGGACACAGAACATAAAGACTTCTAACTCTGGGAAATGAACTAGGGGTGGTGGAAGGGGAGGAGGGCGGGGGGTGGGGGTGAATGGGTGACGGGCACGGAGGGGGACACTTGACGGGATGAGCACTGGGTGTTATTCTGTATGTTGGTAAATTGAACACCAATAAAAATTAATTTATAAAAAAAAGAATTGTGAGGACTGAAAGTATAGACACTAAGCTGTTTTTTGAAGCTTAAGGAGCCATTGTAAACAACAAAACTATAGGCCAGGCACCCAGAACTTTGAATATTAGCCTCAAGCACCTGTTCTTAAAAAATCCTCATGAAAACAGCAAGAGCAACCTATTTTCTCAATTAATTTTTTTTTTATTTATGATAGTCACAGAGACAGAGAGGCAGAGACACAGGCAGAGGGAGAAGCAGGCTCCATGCACCAGGAGCCCGATGTGGGATTCGATCCCGGGTCTCCAGGATCCGCCCTGGGCCAAAGGCAGGCGCCAAACCGCTGCGCCACCCAGGGATCCCTATTTTCTCAATTAAATGACTGAAGTTTTTTTTTCACATTGTCTCATATTCGATTTTTAAAAGGATTTTATTTATTTATTTGAGAGAGAGAGAGAGCACAAGTGGTGGGGAGGGACAGAGGGAGAGGGAGAAGCAAACTCCCTGCTGAGCAGGGAGCCTGACAAGGGACTGGATCCCAGAACCCTGGGATCATGACCTGAGCCGAAGGCAGAGATTAATCTACTGAGCCACCCAGGCACCTGTCATTTTTTTTTTTTAAGAGAGCTTTCTATAAAAATGTTTGGTATGAATGTATTGAAGAAATAACAATGTTTAGTTATTCATTAGGCACTGTATATGAATTATAGCTGAACTTGAAAAACCATCATAAACTTTAAGCTGGCTAAGGACAAAGTTGTGAGAAGTGTAATTTTCTCAGAGCCTTCCCACTGTCTTCCTCCATGTCCCTTCTGTGTCCCATTCTTCAGCAGTTCTCTCCTGATGCTGGGTCCATATTTCTCTGGATTCTGCTGAATCCTGACCTTGTATTACCCTCGGATAATTCCCACACTCAGCAATGTTCAGCAGTGTTCAGTGTTTAGGAGTTTGGATCATGGGGCAGACAAATCGAAGTCTTAAAACTGTGTGCCCCTTATAAACTGGGTGATCTTCAGTTTCCTTCCGTAGTCTCTTTAAGCCTCAGTTTCCTCATCTGTGTACTGGGGATAATAATAGTATTTACCGGATCATGCACATAAAGACTTAGCTCATATCCTTGGAAAACTTTAGGTACAAAATAAGTTCTAGTTATTTCGTTGTGTCCTCTCTCTTTTCCTCTTCTTCTCTTTTTCTTTTTTCTTGGTGCTATCTTCTCAGATTCTCCCAGCTTTCTCTGATAATTCTTACTAGCTGCTGATGAAGATTTAATGGCAGATACCTAAAACTATCTTCAATTAAAAAGAAAAGCTTCCTAATTTGTGGATAACTTAGCCACTAGTTCTTGAGTCTCAAGTGCAAAGACTTGACTTCATTATAATATTTAACTCATTACACATGCAAGGTCTTTTTCTGTTACTTATTTCCTTAGTTTTTTAACTTTTCCATTTCCCATACACTAGTAGTATTAAATGTGTATCCTACTGTTTGCATTTTTGTAGATTATGTATTTTTAAAATTTGAATGTATTTTAATTTATGTAAATGATATGCTGTGTACTAGATTTCATTCACTGTCATGCCTTTTTCACTCACAGGATTTTTTTTTTTTTTAAGATCCAGTTAAGTTGTTATCTGTGTTCAAGTTCCTTATCTTCAACTGCTTATATAGTATTCAGAGGTGGACACCAATTCAAACCTTTTCAAAGGTTTTTTAGCAAAAAACTCCTGAAGGTTGAGGGAGTGAATTTACACTCTCACAGTGTTTCAAAGTGGAGCCCAAAGCTTTTGGCTCAAGCCCCATAGTTCTTTAAGAGAATTTGATTTATCATTTAAAAAGAAATCATATGGCCTTTGCATTCTGTTTCATAATATATCCATGTTTGTTTACTATAAAAATAACATTTTGGATTGCAGTTAAATTGTTTTAACTTTTACTTTCACTACATCAATGCAATTGACATGTCAGGAAGATGCACCTTATTTTTTTTTTTTTCTGGGAGACTTTCCATACTTTCTTTATGCTGCTATGTATTCCAAATTTGAAAGGCATGGTCTTAATCTAAAATAAGCAGTTTCTAAAAGTGGGGTTTCAGGCAAAAATTTGCTTAAATGACATTGAGTAGTACTTACACCCCTTCTTATTAAGAAAGGCAGCCCTAATAAATATACTTAGCACTGAAAACTTGAAGTATGTCATTTCCCACAGTAAACTGCTGAAGTTACTGGATTCTATTGTAACTCAGCTGTAGTAACATAGGATAACTAATCATGTTCCTGAAGGAACACTCTTTGAAAGAAGCCAAACCTTTAAGAGATTTGCTAAGAGATGTCTGTAGAGTAGCACCGAGACATGTCTTATTTGGGGTTTGACAAACCTCCTCTTCATTTCCATTAATGGTTCCCCAAGCCACCCCAAATAAGCATATCATCTAAGTAATAACTTCAGTTACCACCCCTTCCAACCAGATGGCTTCCTGCAACTATTTCCTTGCCTGACCCTCTGGAACCACCACTACATTTCTACTTTTGTACCTTTGTTAATGTTGTCCTAAGCTTTTCGTTTCTCTCTCTCTCTCTCTGTCTTTTTATTTTTACTGTTCCTTCTTTGTGGTTACCTATTTCCTTGTGCTTTCCTGGATTTTGTTCATCATCTATTTCTCTGAGATCCCTTTCTTTTAAAAATTTCTTAATTTAGCCCTTTTTATTTATTATTGTTTCATGTGTATTTATCTTAATTGTCAGCTGTCTTACATTTTTTTCTGAATCTCCTTTGGCATCTAGCACAGAAGGGATATAGTAGATGATCAACTTCAATAAGTCCTTATTGTTTGATTGAATTGCCTTACCTTAGAGTATTTGGTTGAATTTTCACTGCATATACTCAAAGCCTTGGCACTCAAAAGTGTGGGTCCAGGACCAAAAGCATGGGCATCACTGGGGAACTTCTAAGGAATGCACAATCTGGGTCCTACCCCAGACTCTCTGAGTCAGAATCTGCATTTTAAGGAGATCTCCGGGCTGATTCAGATGCACATTAAAGTTGAGACAAACCTAATGTTCTTTCAGGCCCTGCGTGTCAATAGGCTAAAAAATTCTACAGATACTCAAATGTCAGCATCATTAAACATTACCAAAACTTAAAGAATTTGAGAGAAGATGAAAGTTCAGAATATCTTTTTAAAGTCTGATATCTAGGCTATCCCCGTGGACCAAATCTAGCCAACCCTCTGTTTTTGTATGGAGTTAAGAATGGTTTTCATAATATCAAAAGATTGAAAAAAAATGTTGCATAACACAAGAATATCATATAAAATCAAATTTTAGTGATGGTAAATAAGGTTTTATTGGAAGAAAGCCAAACCTTTTTTTTTTTTTTTTGTAAAGTGTGTATGGCTGCTTTCATACTCCAAGGGCAGAGTTGAGTAGTTGGACAGAGACATTACGGCCTGCACAGCTAAAACTATCTACTCTCTGGTCCTTTACAGATAAAGTTTGCTGGCTCTTGATCTAGATTCATGATGCTTGTTTATATAGAATGAGCTCCAGCTACATTCTAGTTAAACTTGTGGAAAAGCAACCATAAACTTTATATGTATCTGCAATGTAGAGGAAGGGACACAACCACATTATAAAATTATGTGCTATGGAAAAATTATTTTGAAATGTTGCAGGATTATTATCTTGTGGGATAATGGGGCTTTCTTTTCTAGATAGTCATAGGAAGTAAGAAAAATAAAAGTGCTTGAAAATACTCAGTATGTCATTGTCATTTGGAACTCAATAAGCTATTACAGTTTTGTCAGGTCCAATCTCCAAGGAGGTGAATGAAAATATATATCTTGGACAATCTGACCCCTATCAACATCATGCATTGTGGTTATTCTGACATCTGAAGAAGAGCAATTCTGCTCTGTCAACTTGGTGACTCAGAGTTGCTGGTAAAGGTCACTCACTCCTTTACCTTTAGCTACTAGATATCAGATTAAAATTAAAGTGAGGAGGTATGGAGAAGGTGTCCTACATCTTCTGTCAAATTAGCCTAATCCTCATTAAGTTGTGCTGCTAATTCAGCATCTTCTAAGGGCTTCTGACACTATGAGAAATGTCACCCTATGACTTTAAAGGATTTAAAGGATCTGAGGCTTCTTGGTTTGAGTCAATTCCTCCTTGATACATCCTGGGGCTTAGAGGGTATATGTGCCCTTCTTAGCTGCTTGCAGGATCACTGTACATCTTTGTATTTTAGGAATAGCATGGCAGGCAAGTTGATTGACTGAATAAAACATAAGGCAGGAGAAATCCGAAGGCTGCCTGAAGTACTTGTGTTCTTATATCCTTCACATGCAAGATTTGTTAGAGCAAATGAGCGATACTGTAAAAATAAATGTAATGTAAAAGGTAATAAATTACCAGAGGCTGCACCTTCAAAGTTAATAAACAAAACCCCACCATAAAGAACTAATTGCTGAGTTTTAAGCTCCTGCTTAAAAAATACTCATTTTGAAAAGCTGTATTGTTTAGTTGACAGCTTGCTGGATGGTAATCAGAAAAGCGTGGGTTATGCTCTTCTCACTAGTAAAATACTTTGCAAGCCATTCTATTTCTTGGTAATTCAGATTCTTTTCTGAATAAAGTAGACTGAATACCTGACTTCACACAAAACAAAATGAAACACAATTCTGTGATGATAAATAGCAACCACAATAGTGTTTGGGTTATTTTAGATGAAGGGTTTGAAGTTTAATCAGTCATATATATATATATATATATATATATATATATATATATATACACACACACACACAAATAAAAATGGAAACCCTCAATTATTTTACTTTTATCTTGCTCCTTTTTTTTTTAGGGGTGGGGATTAGAGTAGGTAAAGAAAGGGAAAATTGATGGGGGATATAATATCAAGCTGGAAGCACATTGGAAATTATAACTCCAGTTTTCCCAGTCTTCAACCTGGAGCTGCGGACGGGGCCACGGGGATAACAATGATCAGGGGGGGAATTGATCATTTCTGGCGCTAGCCTTTGTTACAGAAACTCCAGGCAAAGGCAAAGTCTTCAGCCTGAGCACTACTGCCTCTTGTGCCACTCTGCTGCTTCTCTGTAGACCCCGGGGGCCTCAGGGAGTGCCGTCACTGCTTGGTCAGGCGCTCTGACTGATGCTGCAGGCCTCCAAGTGCCAGAATTGTGCAGGATCCCTGGTGAATTGGGAGGGAATGTCTCTCTTCTCTTTGCTAGATTGCTTTTGGTACATTTTTCTTGGTTCATCAGAATTTTGCAATTTTTGAAAAACCCTGACAATGTTTACTTATATATTTTCCTCTCTCTAAATTGGAACCCAAATGTGTTCCTGGGTCCAGAACACAGATGGGTGTCACCAGTAGCTACAGTGAACCAACATTCCCCTCCCCCGCTGTGTTACCAAGCCCATTTGTTGTGCCTTCCTCTATGACTCCCTGGAATAAATGACCATCCATGAGGTTTTTTCAGCCCCCACACAGGTTCACCTTCTTTACCAAGTCACAATGACTTTTCATCTCCAGACTCATCATAGCCTCAGCAATGAGGCTTCCAGCTCCCATTCAAATATATTTTGACTAGTCCACCTTTCTGCTCTACTAGACACGGCCAGACATATTTGACTGTCAGTAGTGGACACAACTTAAGCTCAAGCCAGGTGCTTTGTATGGGGCAGAGAATTTCCTACTGCTGTGCATTTGCACACCATTTTTCAATGGAGAGGAGGATTAGTGTTTCCTCCCCCTCTCTGTGAAACCCAGGAAGCTTCAAATAATACATTAAGTTGAGGCAGACAGTAGATATCTATTTGAAGTGGTGGCAGGGAGAGCTGTCTTGCTTATTGAGTACCAGCTATGCCAATTATGCGTCAGGCACTGCGCTCTATGTTACCTAGTTTAATTCTTGCAGCAATCTGCTTTGTTTTTACAGTTTATGTTAGGAAACCAAGATCCAAACCAAACCAAACGAAAACAAGCAAACAAAAATTTCTGAGACTGAGGGTTTCAATAACTAGCCAAAGTTTATATAATTAGAAAAATGGAAAGGGTTTCAAACCCTGATCTGTGAGACTGCAGAGCCCATGATTTTCCACTCTAAGGTTTTGAAAATACTTATATATCCTCCCTATTTATTTTGAAAATTTATATGAGATTTCTCTCTGTATTTGAATTCCCTTGACACATTTTTTCTCATTGCATTATTTTAAGTGACATATTCATCTTTATTTTATTTTTTTACCAGAAACTTTTCACAATTATCTTTGTCGGGAAGACTTGTTGCAGTATATTAGCCCAACACTGAAGGAGCCGCTATTAAAACAAAAAAGTCTAAACAATACTATCGTGCTCAACACCTTGTAGCTGACAAAAATTAGCTACTCATATCACTGGAAGGGTAGGCCTGGACATCTGCCATTTCCATTAGCAGGAGATGCTTCTGCCCTGTGATAAATGGGTTCCAGTTGTCTTACAGCATTCAGGCATCTACCGTGCTCAGCCAGGAGACCATCAACCCCTTTATCAAAGTGAGAAGTAAGAGCTAAGTTAATGCCAAAAGAGAACAACAGGGTGTGCAATTTGGTTCATTGTACTCTAAGTCTGTGGACCAGTAGGCTAATGTCGTAAATATGTTCCTGACAGCGCCGTGCCTGGAACTTCAATTTTAGAGACAATGGGTACATCTCCAGCACAACTGCTTTGTGTACTCCTGTATTGTTCTTTATGTTGTAACAAAGCGAATAAGTAATTAGTGGCTTTTTGTGCTAAGTGCTTTAGCAGCAATTTAGTTGATGTTTTTGAAATTTAATTGTTTCAGCCTTAATAATATATTTTTTGGTAAATAATACAAGTATCAACTAGGGAGACTCTAAGGATAGAATGGATAGATCTATTCCATGTTTTCCTTGTAATCATGAGTATTCGAATCCATGTGTAATCAGTTTTAAGATATTAATTTTTTTCATATAATTTGTCAGGGTCAAATGCATGAAATCAGTTAATGTGATTAATAAGAAAATCAGTTTATTAAATATAAACAGATTTTATTTGTATTGTATTGTATTGTATTGTATTGTATTGTATTCTAGAAATATAAACAGATTTTAAAACTTCAGCACTGGGATCCCTGGTGGCACAGCGGTTTGGCGCCTGCCTTTGGCCCGGGGCGTGATCCTGGAGACCCGGGATCGAATCCCACGTTGGGCTCCCAGTGCGTGGAGCCTGCTTCTCCCTCTGCCTGTGTCTCTGCCTCTCTGTCTCTCTCTCTCTCTGTGACTATCATAAAAAAAAAAAAAACTTCAGCACTGTGCATCTTTATCTCTGAAAATTTTTATGGATATGCATAAATATGAATAAATACTTTTTATGGAAAAATTTTTATTTGCTTTGCTCAAATCTAAATAGGTAAGAATAACTAAGCAAGACTTGAAGTATTAGTAGTGCTTATTCACAAATATGTACATAGTTAAAGATGATAATTTTTTATTATTGTTCCTTTAATACACAATATGAAATACTTTTCATGATTCTTTGATGTCAGGTATGGAAAATATTGGTAATTATTTGATGATCTCTTCTTTTGTTATGGGAATGCAACTTACATTTTTTATTGGTAGAAATTCACAATAAATTATAATTTCCCAAGAGTTCATTTCACTTCACAGAACTTTGTCATGTGCCTTCAAAATGACAAAATATTTAGAAGTTACCTTTCCATGGACATACTCTCAAAGTATCCTGCACAATAGACTATCTTAAACTATGTATTTGAAATTCTGCAATCCGTGATTTATACAAAAATTATTAATGAAGTAATATACAGTTTTATGAGTAACAGATAAAATTCCATAATGTAATAAAAGGCAATTCGGGATGTACTATTTTGTTAAAGAAAAAAAAATACTTTATGTCTGGTACTCATACTGTTCAATTCATAAAGTAATTCAAATATTAGTATTAGAATTTTATTTTTTTGATTTACTGCCAAGAAATATTAAATATTCTTCCTTTCCTAATAAGAATGTAGTTCAGTTTTGGGCAGCCCGGGTGGCTCAGTGGTTTAGCGCTGCCTTTGGCCCAGGGCGTGATCCTGGAGACCCCGGATCAATCCCACGTCGGGCTCCCTGCATGGAGCCTGCTCCTCCCTCTGCCTGTATCTCTGCTTCTTTCTCTCTCTGTATCTCTCATGAATAAATAAATAAAATCTTAAAAAAAAAAGAATGTAGTTCAATTTCATTTTACTTTTCAAAAATAAGAGTATTAGGGAAACTTAGCAAATAATCAGGGGTTGCAAACCCAAATGAATTCTGAGACCAGGCAGGCAAACTAATCAGGGAAAGCCATCGAGTTTTGCAATAGCAGGGAGTAATAAATTCAATAGAGAACTGAAGAATGCATGTCTCTTATAAAGGTGTTAAAACCAAAAATACTGTTTCGCCAAACAAAATCTGACCATAAGATAATTACCTAAGGGGTCTAGTTTGTACTCCAGGAGAGATTCAGTGAATTACAATGTTGCTGATTAGAGACAAAGCAAAAAGGAGGCCCTGCTCATTCATTGATTCATTCAATTTTCTTTTTAACGCTTACTTATTATTTTCCTACCCTAAACAAAACTTTGGGCCAGCCAAGGAGTATTCAACATTGAACCTAAAGAAATGGCCCTATTCCAAGGGACTCTTATCTCTTGACTCGGTTCAGGATTGATTCTACTAATCCATGTTTTGAGAATTTTGGGAATTAATTCCTAACGGTTTTGTATAACTCTATTCATGTTCTATGGATTCATAAATTTGTTATCCTAGTAATCTATACCTATTTAAAGAAATAACTCAGATATATATGTGTTGACTTTATTTAAAACCAGCGACTTCAGTAATGGCGGTCTACGACTTTGTCTATAGGCTGACAAAACATCTGCTGGCGATGGAGAGGCAACAAAGAAAAATGTGCTTTCAGTTCACACACACACACACACACACACACACACACACACACAAATGGTCCTAATAAAGTAACTTTAAAGACAGCTTAATCTTAGCCTGTAGTACTTCTTTTTAAGTACTTAAATAATCAAACTTATGAAATAAATTTTTGGAGATCAGATCATGTGGATTAAAACGATTCTAAACTTGAAATGGAGCACAATGTCAGAAGCAGGAAGCTGAAATGCCTTTAGTAACAGGCAGTAACTAAAAATATATGTGACAAGGCTAGTAGAATATCACAGGGAATGTTGGGACCTTCAGGGTCCTGACACACAATGGAGTCTCAGAATTGCTTAAAGACATCAATATTCCTTTTTCAATAAATAAGATTTTTTTTTGCCAGCTAAAACAGAACACTGAACTGAACTCTGGTTACATTTTTGAAACTTAATTCTCTCCACGGCCTTTCTAAAGCATCAGTCTCTAAAGAGTAGTTGTGACTTTAAAAAAAAATTACCAGTATTTTCTGGTTTTGAGATAGAAACCATTAATTAAAGGAGCAATTTTATTCCAGAACTGCAGCATTTGACACCAAATCCATAACAAGCTTCACCAGAACAAGGTTTTCTTACTACTGGGAATCACTTACTCAGTTAAAACCTACCTCATACTTTCAACTACCTGGAAAAGAGAGAGGGGAAGAGAATCTGTTACACTTAAAAAATTAAAACTGACACAAAAAAGAACAATCACAAGGTCTGAGCTTGGCTTTTATATTTATGGGGAAGGAGTATTTTCTTACTATTTAGGAAGTGAGGATTTTATGTCCCCATTTCAAGTGCCTATAGTCTTTTTAAAATCAGAGAAAGCTATGCTTCCTCAACCTGGCATTAAGGATTTTGCATTTGGAAGTGTGATGTTTTAAAACATTGTTGCTTTTAGGAATCAGGAAATATATGACAGAAGAATCACTCATGCTACCTACCAATCCTTTTAAGAAATAATATAAAAATCTTTTCATGAATCATTAAATGAATGCATTTATCCTAAAAAAATGAGACCATCTCTTTGCTATAAATTTTCATTTCCTTAGAAAATAGAAAGATCAAAGCATTTCATTTTGTAAAGCATGCATTAATGACCACTATGGTTATCAAAAAAGATTTTAAACCACTCTGTCCTTGCCCTTGACAACTCACAAAGGACCACTTTATATGATGTGGTTCTCCCAGGAATCTGGGATACAATCAGTAATTGATTTTGCTGAGAGATCTAATTGTTTGATAAAAGCATTATTTCATCCTTTAGAATAGTAACCTTGGGAGAAGAGGTCTTGACCCTTCTTCTTTTACGAACCTGAGGAGATATTTCTCTAGATTGAATGGTACTGCTTGGTTGACTGTTTCGAATTAATTGATTGGTTAATTCAGCCAAGTAGCCAATTTCTTTTTCTTCTTTTTTATTTTCTTTTCAGTTGAGTTGATTTTTGCCTGAGCAGACTGAAGAAGTAGGGTTCAAGTAGACCAGAGCTGGAATTTACATTTTGCTCAGGTGGAAGCAAATTGCTGAAAGCTTTATAAGCTTTTGATCAGAACTTTTTCCATAAAGCCATATTTTTAAGGGTGTGAAAAATTCCTTAAAAACCACCCTTAATTTAGCATATCCTAAAGTGAACTTCTTTTCACTTTCAAATCTCAAATCTGCTTCTTCCCAATCTTTTACCATCTATGCGTCCCTTGGTGGAACTGAGCTATGATTCCATTGCTCCTCTGCTTAAGAGTACTCACTGGCTTCCCACTGATCATGAGTCAAAGTACCTTGGTAACCTGGTAGTGATTTGCTTATCGTTCACCAAGAAGTAAGAAGACTGTCTCTTCCACGGTAACACATACAGACTACTTGCTTTTCTCCGAAATTATCCTACCTCTATGTCTTTGCTTACCTGGTTCAGCAGATGCAAATGCAGGTCTTCTATGAACCAACCTGATAATTAACTCAGTACACATTCCTGGTTTGTGTATTTCTAGAGCCTCTCCAGGCCACTCTTGGAGAGAACCTCTTTTCCTTGTTTGTTTGTTTGTTTGTTTTTCTCCTTTTCTATTCCTTTCCACATTTTACCCCAGACCACCAGGGCATACCCTAGCTCAGTTTTTCATGCAGGGATTCAGGGCTTCTGCCTGTGTTTAAAACTCAGTGTTCATAAGGAAAAACTCAACTAACCTTGTAGTCATGTCACTATTTCTTCCCTACAGGACTGACTATACTTTTTCTGCATTGTTCAGAACCCTGTGGGTATGTGTCAAGCGTTAAGTACTCACATTATTAGTAATGCCAAAGGACTGCAGAGATGGAAATTCTCTGCTGCAAATTATACAAGTTCTCAGGGATGCTAACCTTAAAATAAATTGAGATGCAATTATCATCACCACTAAGATAATAAATCTACAGTGGTCGTTATCTTGGACATGAATGAACTAATTTCTCTGAATTGTTTATGCCTCTGGGACACAGTCTGGAGAACAGAGGAATATTGGACATCTGCAGGATTGGAAGCACGTACACCATTCAGAAAAAAATAAAAATGATTCTGTTTACTTTAATGCATCATGTGGCCTGGATTCAATGTTACATTAACTTCAAATCCACAAATGTACATCAGCCTTTGTGTTCAACTGATTTTTTGTTGTTGTTGTTGTTTCTCAAAGGAGAAAATATTTGACTCTGCACAATGCACAATAATTTGACTTATGCCCAAGGCCTAATGTTGAGTATAAACTTTAAAGCTCTTTACCTGACAACTGAAAATATCTCTCTGTTACCTCAGTGATGTGCTATTTATCCTGTCTACTTCAAGTGACCTGACTAGGTTGAGATAGAATTCTCTGTGAGATTTAAGATCTCAAAATTGACCTCAGGATAATTAATCTGAATTGAAATCAGTTGTTTTTTTTTTAATATTTTATTTATTTTTTCATGAGAGATACAGAGAGAGAGAGAGGCAGAGACCCAGGCAGAGGGAAATGCAGGCTCCATGCAGGGAGCCCGATGTGGGACTCGATCCCGAGTCTCCAGGATCATGCCTTGGGCTGAGGGCAGACACTCAACTGCTGAGCCACCCGGGCGTCCCTGGAATCAGTTATTAATTAATATGAGACTGTGTTTAAGAAAATGATATTTATAATTTCAAATAAAAAGTATTTAACCTATTGCATTAGGGTTAACTTGGTGATCCAGAAAAATTAGCTACTACTGAGATAGCTTGTTCTAGGCAGAAATTTCTGTTAACTGTGGATGCCATCACCTTTGAAGCAGTAGAAAATTGAGCCTCTGAGCATTTGCTTATGTGGCTTACAGTAAAAGGGTAAATGAATTGTACTGAGTTGGTAGGATTTTTCTGTGACTTTTGAGAGAGCATTTTCCCCCCAATCATTTATCACTTCCAGTCTACCAGTCAGGAAGGTTTTGAAGATCCCATTAGGGGATTTGGATATTCTGGGTTTGGGTTAACTGGACTTTGCCTGGTGTGCTGGGGAACATTTTTTTTTTTTTTAGTTTAGTTTCTACTTATTCCGTATATGTATCATCATAGCCAAAAACTGTCCAAGAAACTTAATCTTGCAGTCACCAGAAAGTGAAAGAGATTATCAAACTCTGAATTTTAAAAACCCCAAATCAGTATTTTGCTTTATTTTACTTGTTGCATAGAAACAGAAATTTGTTATTTGAGACAATGTGAGCCTTCTCTGAATAAACTGTTTCTTGCAAACTCGCTCTCAATAGCTGTCGTGTATTGAGGGATCCTATCTTGTCCAATGGGCTGATGTCAGAGAAACACCTCATGGTATTTAGGGCAACTTAGGCTGCTTAGAAGGAATGGGTTCTTGTTCATTTAGAAACAGTTTATGAAATTAGATATAAAAGAAAAATACATTGAGAATTACAACACACTATAGTACTATGAAGTATGATTGCTTTTAATGACATTTGATGTTTTTTCTACACATAGTGCTTTTTCCATAGTTCATATTGCCTTGGTAGAAAACAATCTATATTCATGATGAACATAAGCCTGGGAAGTTCTTATTTGCATAAAACATGGTACAGAACCAGAATTC
Organism: Nyctereutes procyonoides; assembly: GCF_905146905.1. Lineage (NCBI taxonomy): Eukaryota > Metazoa > Chordata > Mammalia > Carnivora > Canidae > Nyctereutes > Nyctereutes procyonoides. The sequence goes on along the minus strand of NW_026575021.1, from coordinate 5,408,552 downwards.
ATGATTCAAAGTGTCAAAAACTGTAAATAAAAACAATCACAGAGCTGTGGCACAATTCACTATTCATATTTCTACATACATAAAAATAATCTGTGCTTTAGAAGAGCTTCCAGTTTCCTCTGAGGTATGACAGTAACGTGCTGGCACCATATTCTCACCTTCCACTCACGCCTCCACACTAACAGTCTTGCTCATGGCCCTGCAGTTCTATTGAATTTGCTTGTTTTAGCTCCCAAAGATCTCTTCTTGTTCATTCCAAAGGTTGTTTGATTTGTCTGCATCATTTTTGCAGAGCCTCATCTTGGACTCCTTTCTTCCCTAGGCTTTATGACAGCATACCCTCTACATATTTTTTTGGTCTTCCTCCTGTCCCTTTTGTTATTCTTTTTCAGTCTCCATCAAGGTGACTTTTACTCTGCTCACTGTCATTAATGTTAGACCTTAAAGGTTTGACCTTAAAGAAGCTTGGCCTTTTATTCCCTCTGTATGTGTTTGCCTTAAATGACCTGTATCTCCTCTCACGACATCATTACCATCCATATGTTGATGGATCCCAAAGCTGACTTCTCTCCTGGTATCAGATTTAGATGTCTGTTATAAAGATCTAAGGGAGGGTTATCTGATGAGCACCCATTTTTTTAAGGGATGGTCCTCCCTTTCCATCCATAGGTTGAAATTGTGTTATTGTAGGGCCCTTCCCTGTAACACATTTTGTCCAGGGATGGATGCTTGATCTAAGCTTGGCCAATAAATTTGTGCCCTGAGATTTCTGGGTTTGAGACTTGAGGTGAGGACAACCTCTCTTTTGAGATCCTGTACAGGTCATATGCATCAGTGTCATGTTAGATCCCTTCAATTCTGATTGGTTGTTAAGTATTTTAAGATAACCTCCACGTGCAGGGTACAAAGCCTGGAGGAGCAGGCCGCTATGTGTACTCTTCTGTAGACCATACAAGGTCAGTCTGTAAATCGGAGATGGTTTATGTGAATTATATCTCAGTAATAATTATTTTAAAAAGTTTTTTTTTTCTTTTAAATTAGAGAGAGGGGCAAGTTGAGAAATGACAGCAGTGTCCTGAAGGCATTAGGTCCTTGAATCTTTTGGTCACTGAGGTAAAGGTACATCCTTATCCCAGTACATTTCCAATAAAGTGTGCTCTCTGCTAAAGCTAGTTTGATTGAAATCTGTCACTTTTAACAAAAAAGATCCTAGTTAATGAAACACTCTGCTGCCTACTGGACATTTCTTCTTCCATGTCATGTACCCCTAATTCTCTCTAACCCCCTACAGCACCCTCAGCTTCAAGCCTGCTTCTCTTTCCAGGGCTCCGTAAATGGCATTACTTATTCAAACTACTGAGCTGGTCATTATCTTTGACCCCTCCTATAATGTTATGCCCTCCCATCCACTGGGGTAAATTCTGTTATTTCTCCATTTATTTCTATTGTTGTTGTACCACATTAGTCCCTCCCACAATTTCTTTATTGGATCCCCTTGTCTTCTTGTTCTAGCCCTGTCATCTTCCTATGAGTTCTTACCCCAGAGCAATGTCTTTCTTTGGCTTTACAACAAGGCCCAATATCCTTAGCTTCATATTCAGAACTCTTCATGATCAAGCTTACGGCTGCCTCTCCAGCCTTATGTCCTATTACTACCTGTGTTCATATGGTTCAGTATGCATGGATCACATTGAAATGCACATAGCTCCTCACCTTCCTTCCTCTATCCCCATAGAGCACTTTGAACTGTAATAGCCTTTTTACCACTAGTCTGTAAGCTCCTTGAAGGCAGGGATAATTTTCTGCATTGCATTATTGTTGTGTCTTAACACATGGTCTGCCCTGCTTCATGATAGGCATTCTGTAAATATTTGCTGAACATTTGTTAGTAGGGTTCTCTGCTGCTGGATAGAAGTGCAGAGCACAGGAGCAGATATTTGAACTTTTAAATCAAGGACAGAATTCCTTTACATGAACCAAATGTTGAGAGGGAAGCAAGACTGTAACTCTGGGTTCAGTCTTTCATGAATTATCACTTGGTAATCTTAATAATCTTGAACACGGAGCTCTTCACGCACTGATTCATGTTCATCTCTCAGGACAGGCATTGATTCTTTGACATGTAGCTAGTCAAGTAGAATAGATTTTACTGTCTACAGCTGGTGGCATTTTTCTCTGTGCCTTCAGTTTTTAGTTCCTTGACATTTTTTTTAGATACTGCTGCTTTGATTTTTCCAGGACACTGCAGTATGAGGACTATTTGGATATTAATGGCAACAGCTGTGCACATCTGAGAAAAATTAACTACTTAATTGCATTAATACAAGCCTCTCGAGGCTCAGCGCTGGGTTCGTATTGGAGTGATTGGAGTGCCTGGATGATAATATAAATGTGGTAGATCATTAGAGATTTACTATTGTGCTTGATTTCAAACCACTCAGGCTTAAAAATAGGAGGATGCATGGAGATGTTTAAAGGCAGATGGTTAGAACTATAGAAAATCTCAACTCTTGATAAGGCTCATAAGTCTTCGGTTATACCAGTTGCACAGAATGTGTAATAAATTGTAACTGAGATGTGGAGTCATCTTGCCCCTTAGGAATTAGGTAAGACCAGCTGAACTCTCATTCTTTGTCATGTGGAAAGTCCATTGCTTTTTCTAAGAGCACTGTCCATTCCCCAAAGTGTTCTGGTTTGATGGTCATGCAATTCCAATATCCTGCCTCTACTGACTTCTTGACAGTGGCACTGTCTGACAGTTGTTCCTTTATCTCTGACCTACCATTGTTGCCTCTGACTCCAGTAGATGCACTGCCTCTTATTGATTCTGTAACAAGTACATCCAGAACCAAGTTATTGAAAGTGTATTGTTGAAAGTTGGAATCCCATATTAGTCATTCTTGCTCTTAATTCACTGTGGAGCTTTCTCATTGGCCACACCACCTGCTGAGGATCTCACTTCTATCATTTTGTGATGCTTCTCTCACCCCCTTCTTCTGGATTGCCTCTGGGAATTTGGATTTCTCACTCAATTGGGCAACGAAGTCCAGCTCTCTTGTCTCTCTCCCCCAAATCTACCTCTTTTGCATATCTGAAACCTACCTGATAGTTGGCCATAAGAAATAGACATGGACTCCTTTAGAAACATAAAGGATATCCTGCCATTTCATTTTCCTTTATCAGGATTCATCTTTATCAGAATTAGAATGCTTGTGGTTTGAAATTGTCCTTTCTTCTATTTTATGTAGCACATTTATTCCAGTGTGGGAATAGAAAAGGGAGTTTCTAGGTTGTCACCTGAGAAGTAGAAACTCTTTAAATATTAGGCTTCCTCATAAGCAAGTGGCCTATCTCTGGGGGGTTTTAATAGGGAGATATCACAGAATCCATCCCTACTGATCCTTAAAGAGCAGAACAAGCAATATGACTTCATTGTAAATCCTTTTCGCACTGCAAATTTAGAGTCACTTGAATAAGGAAAATTTTTTTTCCTGTGGTAGTCACCTTCCTGGGACTTCCTGGGCAAGTCACCTTCCTGGGCACAGATGATACACAAAAGTTAGTTTTGTCTTTACGCCAGTTTCTTGGTGAGGGCTTTTCTGACATGAAGTATTCAGGCAAGGGTCAAGGGGGAGTGGAGGCATTTAACCAGCAAACACTCAATGTATTTTATATCTATGGACATTGCTAGGACCTGTCTAGGCATATCTTATGTTGGCTTACTTCTCTTCCCTAGAGTGTTTATTCTCTCATCAGCACCTCATTTTAAGGGAAATTTGCTCACTTAGCTAAGGTTTAACTTGTAGTTTTAAAGCCTTTCCTAGGGATTACCAACCAAATGACTTACAAGGACAGGAAGACAACCCAAATAACAAAAGGAGTTGTGTATAAGTAGAGAAATGAGGCAAACAAAAGAGCTCATGGCCTGTCTCGAAAAGCAGCAGTTGCTATGCAAATGCCAGATGCGAGTGTAGTACAAAGGCCAGGCCTTCCATGCCTTCCTTTGCCTATTGAAACCCACCCTGTTGCTCAGGCAAAACCAAGAGTCAACTTTTAAAATTTATTACCAGCTAATAAAGACAAAATATACTGAGATCAGCGCCGTGAGTTTCAAGTAATGTAGAGCTAATGAATCTGACTTGAAGGTCAGGACCATTTGAGCTCTACTTTCTATTCAAACTTTGGAAACTGCTGTATGTACTCTGGTCTTCTTTCCCTCCTTTAATTTATCACTCCCATCTCCAACCGTGAGAAAACTGGCTTCCATTTTCTTCAATATATCTTTATAACAGACATCTAAATCTGATACCAGGAGAGAAGTCAGCTTTGGGATCCATCAACATATGGATGGTAATGATGTCGTGAGAGGAGATACAGGTCATTTAAGGCAAACACATACAGAGGGAATAAAAGGCCAAGCTTCTTTAAGGTCAAACCTTTAAGGTCTAACATTAATGACAGTGAGCAGAGTAAAAGTCACCTTGATGGAGACTGAAAAAGAATAACAAAAGGGACAGGAGGAAGACCAAAAAAATATGTAGAGGGTATGCTGTCATAAAGCCTAGGGAAGAAAGGAGTCCAAGATGAGGCTCTGCAAAAATGATGCAGACAAATCAAACAACCTTTGGAATGAACAAGAAGAGATCTTTGGGAGCTAAAACAAGCAAATTCAATAGAACTGCAGGGCCATGAGCAAGACTGTTAGTGTGGAGGCGTGAGTGGAAGGTGAGAATATGGTGCCAGCACGTTACTGTCATACCTCAGAGGAAACTGGAAGCTCTTCTAAAGCACAGATTATTTTTATGTATGTAGAAATATGAATAGTGAATTGTGCCACAGCTCTGTGATTGTTTTTATTTACAGTTTTTGACACTTTGAATCATGAATTCTGGTTCTGTACCATGTTTTATGCAAATAAGAACTTCCCAGGCTTATGTTCATCATGAATATAGATTGTTTTCTACCAAGGCAATATGAACTATGGAAAAAGCACTATGTGTAGAAAAAACATCAAATGTCATTAAAAGCAATCATACTTCATAGTACTATAGTGTGTTGTAATTCTCAATGTATTTTTCTTTTATATCTAATTTCATAAACTGTTTCTAAATGAACAAGAACCCATTCCTTCTAAGCAGCCTAAGTTGCCCTAAATACCATGAGGTGTTTCTCTGACATCAGCCCATTGGACAAGATAGGATCCCTCAATACACGACAGCTATTGAGAGCGAGTTTGCAAGAAACAGTTTATTCAGAGAAGGCTCACATTGTCTCAAATAACAAATTTCTGGAATCTGTTGTTGTTATGACAGTTCTCTTCTGATTGTAACATCTCTGTAGTATTATGGTATATGTTGGCCCTTCAACTCTGCAGTATTTTGACCTCCTCTAGATATAAATCAGCTGGGCTGTGTATTGGGGGATCTTTTCATTGGCTCTGGACACAGCTTCCTGACCCCATGTACAACATCACTTTGATAATCAGTTTCTTAAAGGGTGATTCTGCTATGCTTTCTTAATGAGAAAGGTCATTTGGACCCTGCCACTGGGGACATTTTCAAGTTACTGTGTCTCTCTTCAAAGTTTAGGCTAGAAAACATTAAAACAGATGGTGGTACTTGGAGGGTAATTAATTTTCCTTTGGAGAAATAATCGCTTTCCTTAAAAATAAATTAATGCCTCCATCTTTTTCTAAGAGGTAATGGTTTAGTAAATTGAGCAATGAACTCAGCTGACCTTGACCAGGATTTAGGGAGAAAGGAGAAATCTTTTGTGATTCTGCCCCTGTCTGGTTGTGTGAATGTGGAAGCTTCACTTCCTTGGGTTATTGGGAAGATTAAATAAAACAGCATTTTAAGCACTTAGCAGGTGCCTGATGTAGAGTGAGGCTGTAGAACTGTTAGCCAATATAATTATTAGAGGTAGAAAGGGGACATTATTAATTGGTCTTGTTGACTTTGTAGGGACACTGACAGTCTCATCAGAGAATAACATATAAAGTGTCATGAGCTTCTGGCATATAGGCTCCATTCACACACATGGTATTTTTAAAATTAATTATTGATTAATGATCAAATGATTCTCCTCATTTCATGTTCTAGTAAATCAAAGGGAAACAGTCGAATTTCCCTCTTCTTTCTGGACAGCAGTATACACTGGCTAACCGATGACATTGAACGCAATCTTACCAGGAGCCCATGTTTTAATATTTAAGGAACGCTCTGAATATATTTTTAAGAGTTTATTGATATTAAACTTCCCATGTGTTTATATTCCAAATTTTCCATATTTTCCAGCTTTGAACTTTCATCAATTTTTTTGATACCAAGTATTCTGTGAAATAAGATCTTATCTTTTGTTTTGTTTGTATCCGTGAGCGTATATGTAGTTGTTTGCCATTTGAATTTTCACAGTTATTTAAAAAAAATGTAATCTAATGATCCTGGGCAGAAAGTTATTATGTGAACATTCTCTTGAGCTTCTTCTGGGTTAAGCTTCTGCCAGGGGCATATTTATTGGATAGAAATTATCATGGTAGCTGTAATTTAGCATAATGGAAGATATATTTTAATATCTCATTCAAAACAGGAAGTTATTATTTTCTATAAAAGTGTGTTTTAAGCTCACTTTGTCTTAGCACTTTCTTAGTGAGAGAATTGCACTAGTAAAGTGGCTACAGAGAACTGCATGTACAGTTCAGCACAGATTGCTCAAGGCTACAGGAGTAGCATGATTTTTTTTTCAGAGTATCAGAGGGGAAAAATGCATTCTTTTGAAATTGTTTGACAAAGACTATTTAAAGATTTGCTCAATCAAGTGCATAAGGGAAGACAGGGAAGTAGAAGCAAGAAGCAGAGCTCCTGGTATAGGTCATCACTGGTCCTTCTACTACTAGATAGTGTCAGTCTGTGACATAGGGGAGAGGACACAGGTGAAGCCAAACAATATCTTTTAACACACCTGTTAAGGTGGGGCTTCCCTATCAGAATGATTTGGAAGTATATTGGTCTATAGAGTAAACTGAATCTCATTCTCATTTTCTTTTTCCAAACTATGGAGCAGTAATTCTCAACAAATAACAAATCAATACCATTTGTCATCTTAATAAAATTCTGAATCAAGGAACCCTTTCAGATACTGTTTTAGGGGTGTAACTAGTACCTTGACCAATGAATACTGTGGAAGATAGTCAAAACTTAATTGCTTGTTTGTTTTGTTTTAATTTCTCCTGCTTTTTTGAAATGTATTCAGTGAAAAAAAAGAAAAAGGTCTTTTTAGGCCTTTGTATGAAATTTTAGGCAGTTCCAACATTTTTCTGAATATTCTTAGATAATATAATATCCTGTGTTCAATTTAGCTATGGGTTAGAAATTAGGATTTCTAATTCCGTATATTGATTATATCTTCAATATTTATTCAAAGGTAAGATTCCTGAATCCCTTTCCTGGGGAATGGGGGGTGGTGCAGCTGCAAATTCTGTCTGCCTTTGGAGAAGGTGGTATATGTGGTCCTTTGTCTCACTACCAATTCTCTTCTCCCAATTTGTTAACTGAGGATTTGGGTCTCATTAGGCAGGTTCGGAGAAGGGGAAGGAGAGGGGTACAGGGGATGCAGGAATGTCTCATTGACTAGATGTTAGTAAGTTGACTTTGTACTTATTCTTGCTGGACTCTCTTTAGGTTGACAATTTCTCTCTGGGTGATTCTATGAGATTTTTTTGGAAGCTCTGTATCTGAGCCCACCTGCAACACAGTCAGCACCTTCTCTACTGTGGGCTTGCTTTTGAATTTCCATCCACTCTGCTTTTCTGGTTACCTTTCTATAAAGACCCTCCGTTGCTTCTTCACATTCAGGGCGAAGCTCTCTTGTCAAGTTTCTTTTTAAAATCCACCTAGATTTTGCTTTGCAGAGTTCCATGTAGGCCAATGTTGGATGGTGACCTTGAAAAATATATGTCCGTATCCTGACCCCTGGAACCAGTGATTGTGACCTTATTTGGAAAAGTTGTTTTTGCAGATGTAATTAAGGATTTTGAGAAGTGATCATCTTGGATTGTCCAAGCATGTCCTAATAACAATGACAAATGTCCTTATAAGGAGAGGTAGAGGGAGAAGAGACACAGAGGAGTGGGCCATATGATGACTGAGGCAGAGATTGTAGTTAGGCAGCTGCACACCAAGGAAGGCCTGGAGTCACTGGAGACTAGAAGAGGACAGGAAGGACTCTTGGAGGGAGCACAGTCCTGCTGACCTCTGGAGTTCGGGCTTCTGGCTTCCAGAAATGTGAGAAAAAAATTCCCGTTGCTTAAACTTACCAAGTATGTGGTATCTTGTTATGACAGCCCTAGGAAACTAATAGACACATTTTGGCTGGACATTATCAGGTCTTGTGCAGTTCCTCCTTAGACACAGCCTTCCACTCTGCCAACACAGGCTCTTTAGCCAGCCTCTCCTCTGGCGATTTCCCAGGCTTGTAGCTGGCACCCTAGTGCACACCCCAAACTCCAGGAACCAATTTCAAACTCTTCACGTGGCTTGCTTTGAACATCTCTCACTTGACTTGAGGTGAAAGGAGAGACAGCTCTGCTTACCAAATCCATTTCCTGAGGGTCTTGGAGCAGAGCTTAAGGCACAGTTAAATCCAAAGAAATCCTCTCCAAATCTTTTCTCTATGTTTCCTTTCTTAACTATTTATTTATTCATTATTTATTTAATTTTTTCTTCGAGATGCCATCTTGAATCATCAAATCTGTTCTTGGTCACTGACTTTGAAAATTGAATCTTCATATCAGCTGCCTCTTGCTCAGTTAAAAGTACGCATTTAATAGTGTGGGTTACATGCACATGTAGATATCTGGAAACGTGTGAATCCTATCTACCTATCGGAACCATGGTGCTAAAGATAAAACCAGGCAATAAGAGTTCTTACAGAATTCTATTTTCAAGAGGCCATTTTCTTTGTATTATACATATAATAATGCTTCAAAGGAGCTGCTATTTGGTGGTGGTCTGGGCTTTGCAGTGCAGCACAGAAGCTCTGGCTGTCAACGGCACAGTGCTCATGGCAGTCCACATTCTTGTTGTCCTAGGTAGATGCACTGTTGCCCTAAACCTTTTCCTTCAGAGCGTGTTTTTCTCAGTTAAACTACAACTCTTGGCTCCTGCAGCAGAAGCATTTGTGCCTCCCTTCCTAGGTTCCACCCACATCTCAGCCTACCTAAGACTGGGTAATTCTAATTTGTGTTGTTCAGGAAACTCAGCAGGTCCTTGTTGGCTCTGGGGCAGCTGGAAGAAGATAATAAAAGCTGCCACTACCTGCCAAGCCTGCTTTCTTCTCTATTGGCAGAGGAAGCAAACAGCAGTTTCCTATGAGGACAGGCACCACAGGAGAAAGAGCTCATGGGAAGTAGAAGAATTGTAGGTGGGGAGGTGTCTTAAATAGCATGACTGATTCCTTATCCCAGGCCTACCATGAAAATCCATAATGACACAGCTTAGAATTACTCTCTACTATTGACTTAGCTGGCTTTCTTATCCTGTGTAGAAACTCATGCTGCCATTTTAAAATATGTTAACACAGCCTCACCATTATGAGGCATTCTTAGGACCTTGGAAATCTTACCACTTCTCATCTCTCTTGGAGGTTTCCTACCAAAAATACTACATGTGTGAGAAATAATATCGAAGTCCAGACAAACTTCTCCCTTGGGTTGCCAACATTGCTTACTTAGGGTCACTTCTAAAACCTACTCCTATGAAAATTCTGAATTTTGATAAAAAATATTACCAACTCTCTTCACTGGGGTAGAATAAGGGAATTTTGCTGTAAATAGAGGATTTAAGCTTAAAAGTTGGAGAGGGAAAAAGACTTGTCTCCTTTCACGATTATTACTGCTGCTCCCAAAAATCTGAGTGCTGGAAGTCTCCTAGAATCACAGAGATATCACTTGCTAGAGATTTCACCAAAAGCACAAAGATTAATTCTTCCTATCAGAGATGTTGTCATGGTGTAATGTAGAGAATCAGCTTTGCATTTAGCCAGGCCCTGATAAAACCCCCTGTCATCCACTCCACTTCAGGCCTTGGTAAAGTTTCTTGAGCCCTCAAAAGTCTCAGGTTCCTCTGCAAAGCGAAGCAGGGATAATGTCTGATAGAATTGAGTTGATAATTACATGTGTGATAATGCATGTCAACTGCTTGGACAGGGTAGTAACTCAATCCGTGATAACATTGTTAACTTCAGTTTTATAATAGATGTTGGGATGTACAACCTTCATGTTCCCAGTTGTTTATGTGCTACTTTCAGGAAGCTCATTCCTTCCCTTTTTAACGTCATTGGAAATATTTCCTATTATGAGTTTTGGTTCTTATTAGCCCTCCTGGAAAATATTTTTCTCCCCTACTTACACACACTCATCATTTTCCTCCTTTCTCTTCATGCAGGGTGAGTCTGCAGGATAGCTGTGGACTAAGGATAGAACCCTGGAGAACCATAGTATTTAAGAGGTAGATGAGGAAAAACATCTCATGAGGGATTTAGAAGGAGGACCAAGAAGTTAGAGGAACATCAGGAAAAAACCCCTAGAGTTTCAAGGAGGAGGCTGTAATAAAAAGGAAAATGTGTAATGGTTATTAGGGAGGGTACTTGTCATGGTGAGCACTGGGTATTGTATGGAAGTGTTGAATCACTAACCTGTACCCCTGAAACTAATATGACATTGTATGTTAACTAGCTGGAATTTAAATAAAAACTTTAAAAAAGAGGAGAATGTATCCTAAAGGTCTAGAATGAGGACTAAAAGAAGATTGTTTACTTAGATCCATAGGTGCTTTCCCCGCCCAAGGCTTTTGAGATCATCAAAAAAAAAAAAATTTTTTTTTGTATTTTTCCTCGCACACATTTTTAAAAAAGATTTTATTTATTCATGACAGACACACAGAAAGAGGCAGAGACATAGGCAGAGGGAGAAGCAGGCTCCCTATAGGTGGTGGGGGGGGGGGCAATGTGGGACTCGATCCCAGGATTCCAGGATCATGCCCTGAGCCAAAGGCAGACAGTTAACCACTGAGTCACCCAGGTGCCCAGTTGCACACATTTATATGCTAGTTGGCTTGACAGAGGAATCTTACTTATAGCAGAGAATGCATTTAAATGGTCCCCTGAGATGAGGCCCCCTGTGACCACAGTGAGGCAATGGCGTCGCCTGTGTAGGCTGGGCCACAAAGTATTGGATACAACAATATTTAAGATTCAGGTATTGTAGCACTTATAGGTTGGCATGGGCAATACTGATCTAGAGCCTTCTCTCTATAAGGGAAAGCAAATCAGTGCAAAGAGTTTCCGGGTTCAGGATTTTATAGGCACTGGAGCTTATGGAAAACCACTCTGGGGGAGGTGGGCGGGGGGGTGGGGGTGATTGGGTGGCAGACACTGAGGTGGGCACTTGATGGGATGAGCACTGGGTGTTATTCTGTATGTTGACAAATTGAACACCAATAAAAAATAAATTTATTAAAAAAAAAAAAAGAAAGAAAACCACTCTATAAGTTATGCCATAAGAGGGAAGTAGGTTACTTCCGGGCTTGTTCTATAAAGACTCTAGGTTCAAATCCATTTTTTCTCCTCTGCAGAAAATCATAAACTCCAGTGATCCTAACCCAGTGCCTCAAGTAAGACATTTGTCTTCTATACAGGTTTATACAATTGAATTTGGGCACATGGTCTGCCTTTTAGGCCATAGTCTCTACCACTCCCTACCCAGTTTACATTACTTATTTATGGCTCCTGCCTGGTCCCTGTAAACATCTAATCAACTTGCAAAGCTTGGCTCCATCAAATCACATGATTACATCTTTGCTTCTGTAAGCTGCCAGGTAAAGGTTTTTTTTTTTTTTTTTTTTCACCCTTTACTTTTTAAGTCTGCCTTAGATACTCACTTTAACCTTATTTCACCTAGAGAAAATGTTGTAGAGTAAGAATTTTGCCCTTGCAAGTTGTGATTGGCCTCAGGTAGCTACATTTCCTCCCTCCAGGGAGTATTCGTATAGCAGAGTTCTAGCATTTCCTTCTCTTAGGCAAAACCAAGCCGGAATACCAAATCTTTCCCTATGAAAACATGTTGTCACAAGAATCTTTTCTGTTTAGGGGCACCTGGTGGCTTAGTCGGTTAAGCATCTGCCTTTGGCTCAGGTCATGATCCTGTAGTCCTGAATTGAGCCCTGCATGGGGCTCCCTGTTTAGTGGGAAGTCTGCTTCACCCTCTGCCTCTGAACCTCCCCACCTGCTTATGCTCAATCTCTCTCAAATGAATAAATAAAAAAATCTTAAAAAGAATCTCTTCTTGTTTAACAAAAATCCTATCTGATACTTTTTGTTCCGTTTTCTTTCTGTTCCCTTTTCTCATAAATGCCATGGTAACGTGGATCTGACTGTTTCCTTGCATTAAGTTATGAAATGGTTTTCTTGACCTACTGCTTTTTATTGGAGGCAGTGCTTATGACCCAATTTTGATTTACACAGACTCACGGGAAAATGGAGTCGAACTTCAGAGTCTTTATTTGTAAAGCAGTGAACCATACCACACACACTGTTTGCTAGGGGAGGCAGGGGCCTAGAAAGCCTCAGTAGAAACATCTCTGGGCCTTCCTTCTATGAAGTGTGATGAGGGAGGAAATAGGACTTACTTCCCTAGGGACTAGCCTTTAAATGATGGAGCTCTTAGCTAGAAGTGGGGTAGTGCTGACTCGCATTTTACTTAAAGACTGAACAATTCAGGGTGGGAACATGAGGCTCTTTTGCTCTTTCTCTGAAGGACATCGGTGGCTACAATTTCATAAATTTCAATGTTAGCCCAGTGCCTGCCATGTAAAAAGATTTGTGATAAAGATTTATTTTTGAGGTTTTCGCCGAGGAGAGTTAATATATAAGGGAAAGGTGAGATGTGACACCAAAAAAGACTTTTCTTTTACCAAAAGAAAATCAACTCTAAGTTACTGAATAGTGAATTAGCAACTCTGGAAAGGTGACATGAGACTCTTTGTTAGGACACGTGAGTGTTTTTGTAAATATCTTCCTTTAAGAACGAATGACCGACCAGATGTCCAGGCTGGCTTTAGTAAATCCCTCATAGAAATATATTTAAATTTACTGTCAGTATCTATCCTGTTATATTTGTGGTTTTTGTATTAATGGAAACATGAAAATATATAGCTTGCCAAACTATACATAGAAATGTTCATGTCCTTTATTTATTTAATGCTAGTTTATTAAAATTTCCAAATAATTTTGTCAGCCTGTTATAATAAGACAAATACCTTCCCTGGCTATTGACATCTTTGCATGTAGTTTCGGTATTGCAATTATGGTCTCACACAGAAAGACTGTAAGATAGCTAACTTGGAATCTGAATTGCTTTGTTCGTGCTGTTAAATCAATCTCGCTGCTAGTAACTGATCTTTAAGTAGCTTACTTTTCTTGTTTTCCTTCTTCCTCTCTCTCCTATTTTCTGCTTTCTCCCTCTTTTTCTTCCTCATCCTTCTCTCCCACATCTGCTGTTTCTTTCTAGATTGTTAATTCTTTTTTTTTTAAAAGATTTTATTTATTTATTCATGAGACACACACACACAGAGAGAGAGAGAGAGAGAGAGAGAGAGAGAGAGATAGGCAGAGACACAGGCAGAGGGAGAAGCAGGCCCCATGCAGGGAGCCTGATGTGGGACTCATACCGGGTCTCCAAAATCACGCCCTGGGCTGAAGGTGGTGCTAAACCGCTGAGCCACCCGGACTGCCCTAAATTGTTAATTCTTGATTTAAATTCTCTGGATCACTGGGACCCTCCCATCTTATAAATTATGCTCCCATTGGTAAAGGAATGCTACTATGACAAAACTACTGTGTTTTTAGGTAAGTGCTTCTGTGAACACTCTATTTTCTTTGTGTGGACACTGTTGGGTAAACAATAAACCTGCTGGCAAAAGATTCTTCTGTAGTATTATAAATAAGAGAGAGAGGGCATAACTTATTATAGAATAAACATTAGCAGAGTTGCATGCAAGTTTGGACAAAAGTGACAAAGGCTGGACAAAACCACACAAAATACATACAATGAAGTAGAAGAAAGAAAAAACTTCTCTTTTCTACTTGAGAGAGAAATGGATATCTCTTGTGTTTCCTGTACACCTTCTGAAAGAGTTAATTTTTGGAGGTACGTATTCATATTTTTAAGAGTCAGATGTCCCCAAATTAAAAAAAAAAAGATAGGGCCTCTTATTGAGTCTCTCATATGTTCAAGGAGCACCCTAAGGCAGCTGCCCCCTCCTCAAAGAAAATTTCATAGGTTTGCAAGGTGCTTCTCCCCCCCCCCCCGCCCCCAAGGAACTTCTTTAAATGACTTTTAAAGAAGGTAAACCTTGGTACAGTGGGCTGATTTAAAGAATGCCTACATAATAATACATTCTGTGAATTTTAGTTGTGATGGTGTGTGTATGATAGTGTAGTTTTCAGAGATGCTGATTGAGATTCATTCTGATAGTATTTTAAGAAAGATTAATATAATATTTAACTCAAATCTGATCTTAGTTCTATTAGGATGTGATATGTATAAATCCATATAGTTATTCACCTACTAAAGTTTTCTTGGCAGAACTTTACCTCTTGTCATTATTTGTGGTACTGTTTTTATATGGATTATTATTTTTTTAAGTTTTATTTATTTATTTATTTTATGATAGACATAGAGAGAAAGAGAGAGAGGCAGAGACACAGGAGGAGGGAGAGGCAGGCTCCATGCCGGGAGCCTAACATGGGACTTGATTCCGTGACTCCAGGATCGTGCCCTGGGCTGAAGGCAGGCGCCAAACCGCTGAGCCACCCAGGGATCCCCTTATATGGATTATTGATTATACCAGTGATTACACTGCTATTAAGTCTCAGAGAACTTAGGGCCTTGTCAGAGCGTGAGGATTTATTTTGGAGGGTACAGGCCAAATAATCTGATGAGAAAATTCTTCAAAAAAATATTTTCTAGGGGAGCCTGAATGGCTCACTTGGTTGAGCGTCAAGCATCCAACTCTTGGTTTTGGCTCAGGTCATGATCTCAGGGTCATGAGATCAAGCTCCATGTTGGGCTCTGCATTCAGTGGGGAGGCTGCTTGAGATTCTCTTCCTCTCCCTCTACCTCTCTCCCACTCTTGCTTTTTATCTCTCCATCTCTCTAAAATAAATAAATAAATCCTTAAACAATATTTTCTAGGAGTGGTCATGTGATTATTTTATAGGTTGAGCCTTGAGCTTTTCTTTGGCTTACTGATACAGATCAGAAAAATCAAAAAATGTTATAAGTAAGAGATAGTGGCAGTCATTCATTCATCAAACTGTTTTGTAAGGTGTTGAAGTGATGAGGAACAAAGATGAAATATAATTAATTGGTATTTTAAAAAATTAGAGTTTAATGGTGAATATATTTTATACACAGATAAGTATGATACAAGAAAACATGCCAAAGGTCAGTACCTAAGTAACGTTACATGAGTGGTCAGATGATGAAAAGATGACATTTGCCTGGATATTGGCAAATAAAAGCCTTATTGTGAAGGAGGCATATGAGCACTGAATGGTGACTCAGGTCTCTATAGGCAATGACAGCAGGTATGGGAGGGGTCACAGGGACAGAGTTAAGGAATGGTATAAAGTCATCTTGGCAGGAGCTTGTTCAGGGAGCCCTGGACAATGAGACCAGAGATGTGTTTTAGAGCTGTGTGTGAGAGTCATAGGCTAGCCTGTGTTAACATAAACATCCCTTTCATTTCTAAAGAAAGTCAGTGGGAAGGGCATAGGCTTTGGAGTCAGAAAGCCCTAAATTCAAATTTTTGTTTTTTCATTTTCTCTCTATGGAGTCTTGGGCAGTTACTGAGTCACAGTTTTTCTTATCTTTAAAATTGGGGTAAAATCACCTTCCTTGCATCTTGCTATAAAGCTTAGAAATTTTAACAATTTAGAAAACACCATATAAAATATGTTATGACATTTAGACATTGCCTATCTGAGACTTCTTCCACACACAGATTCATTACTGTTTTTTCTCTGCGAGGGCAGAGCTGGTCCGATTTATTGATTTGAAAATGAATCATATCAGAGATTAGCACTTACTAGAGATTGCCTAATGGTGTCCATTAGGAAACAAAATTACTTTTGAGTTGTTTCTCAATTCCAACGAACATCTCACGTTTTTGCCCAGGATGTTTCTTTCTATTGCTTAATACTGTTCTTATTATGCCTCAACTAATTTTACTTCTCACTGTTAATCCCAACGTGGTATTGCTTTTAGTTTTTGTTTTTCCTGCAAGTAGCTGTTTGAATGAATTGACTTTGGAGTTTGCCCAGTTCCTTTATTTACCTCTTAATCCTTTCATGTCACTCTGGAAGCGCTGCTTCAAGATGAGTCCCCGCAGAGATGGCATTTCAAGCAGCCTATGAGGATTAGAATTTTTTTTTTTCAGCACGTAAACCCAATTTGGGGAATTATCACCTTAGGCATAAGGATGATAGTTCTGGAAATGTCAGTCAGAAAGGCATGTGGAATAGTACATCTCCCTTTTACAAATAGTTTGGTGGGGAGCAAAATACCAACTCCATCAACTAGTCAGTGGGCGGACAGACCTTTGGAAATGTCTGCAAAACCCTCTGCTAGCTGCTAATCTTCTCTCTGTAATTTCACTGACATAAGCAATAAACCTTGTAATTATATCGCACTAATCGGGAACACTGACAATAACGGAATATCAATCATAGTGCTCATGTGTAAACCCAGTCAGTTTCAGAGCCTAGTTTTGGCATCATTTGTGGTTTCGGTTGTGACCTAACTAAAAGGAGCCGATGGATCAAGGCTGGCCGAGTCACGTGTAGCTCAACTGTTTATCTGACCTATCTTGAATATGCTTTTCAAAATGCATCATTCATTAAGTTAAATTTCTTGTGCCAATGTTTGAGCCTGTGCAGTTTCCTTCATTTAGAGTTTATAACAGCAATAACATCCTCAGTGCAGGGCATTTCCTGAGGATTAATGGCCAGCTGGGGTTAATGGCTGAAGGTAGAGCCAAAGACCATCAATTCCTTCCCTCCAGTCATTAATTCTTAGGAGATGACCTGTCCTTTCATCATTATCTCCAGAGCCTGACCTTTATATGAAGTGATGTGGCACCATGAAAATTAATTCTGACATGGGGGCTACAGAAGATGCACCTGCTAAGGTGGAAGCTTTTTTTTTTTTTCCACCTAAACTTGTTCAAAGGACAACTGCCATTTACCTATGTGCCAAATAACAAGTCATGTTCTAAATCTATGTATATCCAATAAGCAGTTTGTCTGAATCCTTTACTTTTTTCAAGTTCCTGATGAGTGATCAGAACTGATATTTATGGGATTTCCCTATTGTTTGATTATTCCTTTTAAAAACGTTCACCTCTGGCAGGCAGCTCTTTTTTTTTTTTTTTTTTTTTGAAGTGTCTCATGATACTACTTTTCGGTCATTGTGTGAGAACTATTACATGTTCTCCTCAGAACCCTTAATTCAAATGTGCACAAAGACTTTCTCTGGGGTCTCTCTGTGTATTTATTTGTGCTGAAGAGGCGGAGGAAGTGGGTCCAAGGGGAATAAAGGGATATGAAGCACAAAACCATGCATCTAGCCGGAGCTCTGGGCAAATTCTCATATTTACAGGGACAAGGAGCTTCTTTCTAATCAGCTCTTCATTATTGTCTCCCTAATTATCATGTTCTCTGAAGATTTTCATTATTGTATTTTCCCTTTGAAAGAATAATCATGATTAAATTATTTAATAATGTTGCTTTGTCTTTTATCTGGTCTCTCACCCAAGAATCTCCAGGAGCTTTGCATAGATTAATTACAATTCAAAAGGCTCAGAAAATGGATCTTAATTTAAAGCATTTTGAAAGTTGTGAGGCCTCAATAAATTAAAGAAATAGGAGCAGAGACCTGAAGTTGTGGTTCATTTGCTTGATTATAGAAGAAAAGAGATTTCCTTCTCGATAATCCTGTGGCTTTTATTTATTTATATATTTTTTTGCTCTAGAATTAGAATAAAGGATGTAGCGCTAGATTCATGGAAGTGAATTAACTTCCTCCAAGCACTATGAGTTAACTTTTCCTAAGCACTCTACCTGTGCTATTTATTACCAGGTGAACAGTACTGCCTGTATAGAACAGTGCATTAATCAGGCCTCTTTGGGTCATAAGTGCCTGAAACCCAACTACAAATGGCCTCAGTGAAAAGAAAAAAAAAATTGGCTGATGTAATTGAAAATCTAGCCATTGTCTGCCCTCAGCTAGACTCTTTGACTCAAAATACATTCATGAAGATTTACCTCTTGGCTCTGCCTTCCTGGATGGATTTCATTTTTAGACTAGCCTTTTCCATATGTGCACCCAGCGGCTTCAGGTTTATATCCTACAAGTTTAACAGCTCCTGTTAAAAAAGCTTCTCTTTCCCAAGAGTTCCAGCAAAAAAAATTAAGAGTCATCCTGACTTTAATCATGTGCCCACCCCTGGGCCAATTCCTATGTCTAGTAGGATAAAATATGTCAATTGGCTGGGTTGGTTTATGGAACTTCTCTTGAAACTGAGAGTAGGATCAACTATATCCAAATTGGATGGATTGATTTGGTGGGTAGGGATGAATCCTGAAAGGAAAATCAAGGTAATTTTTTTTTTTTAAGAAGGAGGAGGAATGGGAGTTGCAAAGACAAAAATAACTGATATTCATAGTAGGTAGCATGATTTCAGAATTTATATTTGTTTTCAGCAAAGATAATTGAAGACCTCAGAGATAAAACTCAAAATCTCTTTTATTAGTATGATTTTTACTAACATTATTTTCAAAAGCATGTGCACTAGAAACCGGTCCTATGAGATCTTTCTTAAAAAAAAAAAAGTATTCAATGATTACATAAATTTAAGAAGCACAGAAAATTATAACCGTCCTTAGATGTATATTAGTATTAAATAAGCCAGTATGACTTTATAACACATACAGATTTTACTGTATTAACACAATCAACCAACTCTATTCATACATAGGGTGTGTGTTGCTTTCAAAATTTGTAATGTTTGAAATCAGAAACGTGATGTATGGTATGGTGGTCTCTTAAAACAGAATGGTACAGGAAGAAAGAAGAAAGGACCACTCAACAAAGGTGGGTTAAGGTTCTTGGGGAACTGGACCACCTGCAGAAAACTAACATTGGAAGTTCAGTTGACTATGCTAGGAAGTGTTGATGGTAAGTCATACTTCCTAAAATGGTTAGCACTGGATTTCCCGTTGGGAAGAGCACACAGCAGCAGGGAATGTATAGATCAGTCTGTGATTGTCTGTCGGGGGAGAGTTTGCTCACTGTGAGGTATGGAAAAAAATCTAAGAATACCTCAGGTATTATTCAGGGTTCTAACTGCAGTATTTTGGATTAGTGTGAATGAAGAGGAGCAGAACCTTGAGCCACTAGTTGAAGTTCAGGGAAGCTTCCAGATCTGGGACTAGATGTGGAGGACAACAGTAGCATACAAGGAAGAGTGAGGGGTCAGAAGTTGTGAATTGAGGCTGAGGAAGAAGTTTGGGGTGTGTGTATATAAAATACTCAGGAGAATAGCCTTTCTGATACAAGGACGGAACTGAGAGCATCTTGAGAATATTACCATGATATAGTAGATGAACTTTGGAACAAGAAACAGGTGAGTATTAATATCAAATCACAGAAATTAGAAGTTGGGAAAGTTATTTAATTCTGTAGAAACTTGGTTTCTTCTATAGTGAAAATAATACCATTTTCCTTGGAAACATGTTGTAAATATAGTAGGTAAAACATTTCACCTTTATAATACAAGGAAAGGAAAAGAATCTCTTATTCTTTATTTCTTTATGACTTAATGTAAGTTATGAGTATGTCTTTCCTACTCATAAGTGAGAAAGAAAATCGATATTATCAATTTACAACAACTCAGCAACTTTACTTTAAAGCTGTCCATTTTGAGTAAATATTCATATTGTCTAAAGATTTTTCTCCTCTTTCCTTCCCCCTTTCCCCCATATCCCTGGGGGATCCTGTGTTTGAGGGAAGCTTATGTGATGTAAAAACATGCTGTTGAAGGGAAGGGAAGAGTCTGGTTGGTGACCTTGCTGGCATCTATTGCAGAGTAACTTGTCCTAACAGAATGTAGATATGGCCTTCTGGTCTTACTGCATCCGTCTTTAATGTCTTTGGATAGTTTATAACCTCCAGTTTTAAAGTCCACTTACCTTTTAGGCTAACTGTGAAGATCTTTCTGGTATACCATTCCTTTTTTCCACTTCTGTGTCTTTCTCAGGGGTTTAAGAGCCCTCAGTTTCTTTTCTATCAGGTTCTCACCAGATCCTTCCTTCTTTCCTTCCTTCCCTCTCTCCCTCCCTTCATCCCTCCTTCCGTTCAGCTTTATTGAGATGTGACATATAACATGGTGTACATTTGTGTATAGAATTTCCTTTCTTTTAAAGGCTGAATTGTATAGATAGATAAAATGTATTTATTATATATATATGTATGATTATATATGCATATATAATGTATATATGTATAATTACATATGTGTGTATATATAATGTATATATGTATAATTATATATGTGTGTATATATATCCCACATTTTCTTTATTCATTTTTTTTAAATTTTTTTTTTATTTATCTATGATAGTCACAAACAGAGAGAGAGAGAGGCTGAGACACAGGCAGAGGGAGAAGCAGGCTCCATGCACCGGGAGCCCGACGTGGGACTCGATCCCGGGTCTCCAGGACCGCGCCCCGGGCCAAAGTCAGGCGCCAAACCGCTGCGCCACCCAGGGATCCCTCTTTATTCATTTTTTGATCGAGATTTAGGTTGCTTCCATGCCTTAGCTATTGTGAGTAATGTTGAAATAAATAGGAGTGCAAATATATTGTTGAGATCCTGATTTCAATTCCTTTAGATAAATACCCAGAAGTGGGATTGCTGAATCACATGGTAGTTCTATTTTTAATATTTTGAAGAAATTCTATACTGTTTCCCATAGTAGCTGTATCAATTTCCATTCCCACCAACAGTGCCAAATGGTTCCCTTTTTTCTACATCTTCACCAGCATTTATTATTATTTTTTAATATATAATAGCCATCTTCTTAGACATGATTCTCAGCCACTGTTATTCTAACAGCTATGTCAGATACAGAGTTTATAGGGCTTAGATCCTCTCAAGGTATACCCTGGAAAATCAGGTAATAAGTTTTTTAAAAAATATTTTTTTACTTGTGGTAAAACACAAATAATGTAGAGTTTAGTGTTTTAACCACTTTAAGTGTATAGTTCACTAGTGTTAAGGGCATTCGCATTGTCATACAGCTACAATCTAGAGCTCTTTTCATCTTGCAAAACTAAAACTATACCTGTTAAACAACAACTCCTCATTCACCTTTCCCCAGCCCCTGGAAATCACCATTTTACTTCCCATCGCTATGAATTTGATTCCTCTGAGTACCTCATAGAAGTGAAACAATACAGTATTTGTCTTTTTGTAACTGGCTTATTTCACTAAGCACAATGTTCCCAAGGTTCATCTATGTTGTATAATGTGTCAGGGTTTCCTTCCATTTTAAGGCTTAATAATATTCCTTTGTGTGTATATACCACATTTTGTTTATCAGGTGATTATCTTTTATATTCTGTGTTCTCTCAAAACATACCTGATGATTTGTTGCTGTTTCTATCGTTTCATCAGTTTCTGAGTTGTGAACTCTCTTGGATTTAGCTCTTGATAAGTAAAGCCAAATTATTAGAATTTAAAAAGAATGAGAGGGAGATAGAGAAGTAGGAGAGAGAAGAGATAGGAAAAGAAGGAGAGAGAGAAAAAAAGAAAAATACTTTTCTCAAGCACTGCAGTTGACTTCCATAATTCCAGACTGTGGCTCTCAATATTATTGTCTTATCTATCTATCTATCTATCTATCTATCTATCTATCTATCTATCATCTATCTATCATCTATCTTCTATTATCCATCTATCTATACCAGTAGATGTACTTTAAAGCTATGAATTTGATGTGTTTTTCTCTCTGTATTAAATGGTAAGCCAAGGGCGGTATATATAGTCAGCCATCGCTGCTGTTTGAGTGGTAGGGAGAAGATTATGGGTAAAAAGAATGAAAGCAAAACAAAACAAAAGATCAGAGCAACTAATAACTTATCAACATAAAAGTACTACCTTGCTATATAATAATTGGGACTAATGCATGTAAAGCATCTGACACATAATAAATATTCAAGAAATGGTGGCTATGATACAGTATATTAACTCTTTTGGGTGAGATTTTGAATAATTTTGGCAGTAAGCTTTGACTTGGTTCAAGGTTATACCCTCAAGTGCAGACATGGTAATTTGGAATTTTGAGCTTGTGACTTAAGGAATTTTATATGTTTTGAATAACAGATATGATAATAGAAAAGTGAAGCTTTATTTTGAAAATTGAGAGAATGGGTGCTGTATTTTTTACAGAAAAGAGTACTAGATACTCTTCTAGCTCAAAATGGTAATTTATACTTACATGTAACATCACAGTTTGATTCAAATAATTATTTTATACAAAATATCCCTATATACCACATACATGATCAGTTAGGTTTAGTTAATAAAATAACTTCATACAAAGAGAATACAATTATGCTCATCTTATCCTTGTATAAATAGAACTCTAGGCTGCACTTAAGAGGCAGTAAGTATACAGGTTGAAGGTATGGGCTCTGGGACTACAGAGCTGTAGGTTCAAAATCAGACTGTTGTGTACTAGCTGTATCACCTAAGGAGCATTCTTTAAACCCCTTGCTCAGTTTTCTTACTTATAAATAGGGATAAAATAAATGGTAACTACTATCTATCTATCTATCTATCTATCTATCTATCTATCATCTATCTATATTTATTTATTTTTAAAGATCTTATTTATTTATTCATGAGAGACACACAGAGAGAGGTAGAGACATACACAGAGGGAGCAGCAGGCTCCGTGGAAAACCTGAAGTGGAATTGATCCCAGAACCTCGGGATTAGGACCTGAGCCAAAGGCAGACGCTCAACCACTTAGCTACCCAGGCTTCCCAGTAACTACCTTTTAGAGTTAGTGTGGTGATTAAATGAAATGATAATAAAGCATTTATTGCAGTATATGATACAAGGTAGGGATCAAAGTTAGTAGTTCCATCTAGCAGTTCTTTAAAAATACATGACGTATTTTGGCGGTTTGCGATTATTTTCACCCATCCCCCTACCCACCTCCCTTCTGGTAAGGTTTATTCTCTGTAAATAAGAGTCTCTGTCTCTTGGTTTGATTCTCTCTCTTTTTTTCCCCATTTGCTATTTGTTTTTTTCTTAAATTCCACGTATGAGTGAATTCATATAGTATTTATTTTTCTCTTTGATAAAGCAGGAAAGAATATCCAGTGGGAAAAAGACAGTTTCTTCAACAAATAGTGTTGGGAAAACTGGTTAGCAACATGCAAAAGAATGAAACTGGTCCACTTTCTTACACTAAACACAAGAATAAATTCAAAATGGATTAAAGATCTAAATGTGAGACCTGAAACCATAAAAATCCTAGAGGAGAACACAGGTAGTAATGTCTTTGACATCAGCCATTGCAATTTCTTTCTAGATTTGTCTCCTGAGGCAAGGAAACAACAGCAAAAATAAACTGTTGGGACTTTATCAAAATAAAAAGCTTCTGCACAATGAAGGAAACAATCAACAAAACTGAAAGGCAACCTACAAGAATGGGAGATATTTGCAAATGACATATCTGATAAAGGGTTAGTATCTAAAATATGTGAAGAATTTATCAAACTCAACACTAGAGAAATAAATAATCCAATTTAAAAATGGGCAGAAGACATGGATAGACATTTTTCAAAGGAGACATATAGATGGCCAACAGACACCTGAAAAGATGCTCAACATCACTGATTATCAGGGAAATACAAATCAAAATCACAATGAGATATCACCTCACATTTGTCAGAATGGTTAAAAATCAACAGCATAAGAAACAACAGATGTTGGTGAGGATGTAGAGAAAGAGGAACACTTTTGCACCATTGGTGGGAATGTAAACTGATGCAGTAATCTGGAAAACAGCATGGAGGTTTCTCAGAGTTAAAAATAGAGCTTCCCTATGACCCAGCAATTGCACTACTAGGTATTCACCCAAAGAATACAAAAATACTAATTACAAGGAGCACATGTAGCCTGATGTTTATAGCAGCATTATTGACAATAGTCAAATTATGGAAAGAGCCCAAGTATCCACCGACTGATGAATGGATAAAGAAGAAGTGGTGTCTATATATACACAATGGGATATTACTCAGCCATAAAAAAAGAATGAAATCTTGCCATTTGCAATGACAGGTTGGAGCCAGAGAGTATTATGTTAAATGAAATAAGTCATTCAGAGAAAGACAAATTTGCTATTCTTTTCTGAGTCTTGTGGGAGTTCTTATTTCCTGTCAAGAGAGTCATCCTCAGTTCCTCCTGTGTAGGTCACCTTTAGCCTAGTGGTTGAAGTTTCCTGCCTTTATAAGATACTGTGATTAGGTCAAGCCTCGGGGGCCTATTGGTACTCCTGTTGTGAGGAGTGAGACTAAGGTGATGGTGATAGCACATGTATGCTGGAATTGATTTCTTTCTAAAGCCATTCCTAATCCTGGATGGCTTCCCTGCCTAGTGCTGTTGTCTTGGTTGTGACACTTAAGGGTATGACTTCTAGAAAGTACCAGCTCTGAAAAACTTCCCTGCTGGTGTACTTTTCTCAAACTAGAGGAAAATTGTATGCTGGTCCTTTGCAAGATGATCACTTGTTACTTGGTTAGTTTTATTGGAACATGCATTTTAGATCTGGCTTTTTTTTGTTTTTTTAAGGAATCTGTCCTTCCACCAAACATTTATAGATAATCAGACAAAACAAATAGACTGACAAAGCAGTTAATATATAATATTTCTACCAGCTTCTTTCCAGAAAAGGAAAGGCTATTAAGGATCATAAACAATTTATTAATTCTGTTTTCTATTTTGAGGGAAACTGTTTTCTGACCTTTTGACTAAATTAGGGCTGGTAGCAATTAATCAGATGGAGAGCAAAAATAGCTTGCGGATTCAAGCTTTTAATAAGTATACATTATAGTTAATGGAATTATTTCCATAGTTCAAAAAGCATTCTGGAATATACACAATTTATGTAGGATTGTGGCAGTTGCTGAAAATCACCCTAGAAGAAAATAGAACTTGTTTCCAAAAACTGACAGTAATGAAAGAAAACCCCATAGTTGGGGAAATAGAATATCATGCATGGACAAAAAACCAGTATGTGGAGCTTTATTTCTGCATCATATCTTTATTTGTAATACAGACCAAGTAGAATTCTAGTTGTCTTTGTTCTCTCCTTGGTCTGTGAGGGTATTGGTGGGGCAGCAAAACTTGACTCTTTAAGTTTTTTTTTTTTTTTAATTATTTGATCTGCGCTTTTTATTCTGGGAGCCTGATGTACTTAGGTAGACAGCTGCTATTCCTAACAGTACCAAATGAGTGAAGCAACTGGACTCCTAATGGAACCCAGTTCAACTTTTAATTACATATTTTGGAGGAAAATATTTGAAAAGAGAAGTAGGAACAGGTCCAGAAAATTCTGAATAAGGTCTGACAAAGGAAAAAGATTAAAATTGACCATAGGGCATGGAGGTCAAGTAGACAAGTCTTTTAATCTTAATATTTTCTTTGCTGTATAGGAAGCATTATCAAATGAAGTCATAGTGATA
Organism: Nyctereutes procyonoides; assembly: GCF_905146905.1. Classification (NCBI taxonomy): domain Eukaryota; kingdom Metazoa; phylum Chordata; class Mammalia; order Carnivora; family Canidae; genus Nyctereutes; species Nyctereutes procyonoides. The sequence continues at coordinate 5,382,676 of NW_026575021.1, read as the reverse complement.
ACCAGAGTGATATTTTATAACATCAGCTTTACAGAGTCTACTATTGTTATAAAATTAAAATTCTTGGTTTGAGTTCGATTTTTTTTAGAATTTGCTGCTATATATTTTTGTGCATAGTGGTTTTCAGATATAATGGTTCAAAAGCAGTTACTCAGTTTGATGGATATGAAAAATAGCCTGGTATTAATCAGACAAGCAGTCCAGCCTAGAAGAATCCTTCTGTAGGTGTAAAGCTAGTTTATTTCAAAATGACCTTTGGGTGAGGATTAGGTTTCCAAAGTATGGGGAGATATAGAGTGATCTCAGTTTAATTGGACCCTGGCATTTCTTTTCCATTCACCTAATTATACCTTGTTTGAAGAGAATAATGACAAGGAAGATAGAATAAAGAATATAAGATCAAAGCTCAATACTTGAATCACTGTGCCAGTGATTACCATTGGGGTGATCTTGGAAAAACTACTTGGTATCTGTGATAGTTTTACTGCGAAATGTTTCCAATTCTTTACTTTCCATTCTATCCATGCGACTTTGCAGCTCCTCCCATTCATTAAATGGTGATATCTGTTTCCTCAGCCTTTGACTTTGGATTTGGCCTTGTAATTGCTTTGACCAATTACAAGATGGCCCACAGAATAAGTGGCTGTGTGGCTCTTCAGAGCCCAGGCCTCTCACCACACATAGAGAGGCCATGTGAAGGAGTCCCCTGCTGACAACTGGCCACCCCCCAGAACAGAGCCTCCTAGTTGACAACACATGCTTGAGGGAACCCCGCAAAGACCAGAGAATCTCAACTGAACTCTGTCTCCATCATTGACTTGTAGAATCATGAAATGAATAGATGATTATTATTTTAATCTAAGTTGATTTAGTGAACCTCAGGTTCACTTATCCCATCTGTAAAATGGAGATAATTATATCTGCCCCAGAAGATTGTTATGAGGACTGTATGATACAAGAAATATGAGCCCATCATTATGGCTGGCACATAGCAAGTGTTTAATTAATGTCAGTTCCCTTTATACCCCTTTTATCAGCTCCCCCCCCACCCCTTTCCTCCCTACAACTTTTTCCCTTGGGCCAAAAAAGCAAATAGTCAACCTTTTGAATAACTTGATTGCCACATAGATGGCTAAGGTGTTGTGAATATGTAATTAAAATGATGAATGCTCAGTTCACATTAAAATAACAGGCATGGTGAGTGCACCAGAACACATCTTGATTAAGTACTTTGACCCACGTGCTTTTTCACTGGCTACAGACCAAATACTGAGTGGAGCTGTGTGGGGCTAGCTGACAGGCTCTGTACGACTCAGAGAGGGATGGTACCCCAGGGAGGGGCCAGTTTCACTTAATGCCACCCACTTTGTGTGGTATTTCTCAATCAATTAATTATGGAAATTTGCTTTATCGCACAGCTTTTATTAATTTTCAAGTATTATATGTTTGACCTAACTTGGGTATATTTTGAAAGTGAATCTACATAGTTGATTAAATCAATAAATATGTATTGAGAACCTAATATGTATCATGGCTAGGGATACAACATGGGCACATAACTTGTCTTCATGGAGATTAATGTTCTGTTCCTAAATAACTGCAGATGCAGGTCTCTTCATACTCTGGGACTCTGGGATCAATCTTTTCCTTGGGAGGAGAGACTAAAGTTCATTGATTCAGCATTGACTCACACCGGTTGTTAGATCTGCTATAAACATATGACCAAACTTGAATGTAACTGGGTCTAATCTTTTTGGGACTAAATTACAATGAGATTGAATAATGACTCCAGAAGCTGAATAATATGTATCATCCAACGACTTCATTATACTGATATCTGCCATTAGACCATTCATCTGCCTGCACTGCTGATTGCCTGGTGTTTGGAATTTTCTCAGATGCCATGAATCTTTGATTTATTTTCATTCATTTGTTTCTGTAATCTTCCATTTACTTATCCATCAACTTCTCAAATACATGTGCCTTTGATGTGCTAGACATGTGGTCTTTCCTGTACAGGAAATTCTGGTCCAGTGAATTGAGGCAGGCATGTAAACAAGTAACTAGAATGTACTGTTACATCAGCTATAAGTTTTACAGGGGACCTAGGAGCAGAGACAAGGGTTTGAGATGACTTTAACCTAGAACAACTTGTTTCATCCGAGGCAGACCCTCTCTTGCCTGAGAAAATTTATCAGAGCCCTTAGGGAGCTAACACTACAGCCACTTCTTATTTCTATATTCCAATCCTGGGTTTTTCTCTCTTGTGGCGCTGTGCCCAGAATTTCTGACTGTACCAGCTCTGGCTCCGTGAGCCTGTTACAACTTTAAAGGTAAGGAACACTTGGCCAGACTTACGAAGAAGATGCATGTACAACTACAGAATGTGTTATGTTCATTTTATAAGAAATTACTTCAATTATATTTTCATTTTGTTGCAGGTGATGTTTATGGAAGAGTGATCTTTGTGATTAATACCAGTATTTGTATTTAGGGAGTGCTTATTGCCATAAATGTAAGAAGTTAGCAGCTGTACTAATTTGCTCTGGCTGGACATTACACAGTACTACAGACCAGGAGGCTTAAACAAGAGAATATTATTTTCTCATTATTCCAGAGATAAAGTTTGAGATCAAGGTGTTAGTTAGTAGGGTGAGTTTCTTCTGAGGCCTCTCCCCTTGACTTGTAGACTTCTCCATCTGTCTTCACCTGGTCGTCCCTCTATGTGTATGTCCTTATTTCATCTTATAAGAATGCCAACCATATTGGGTTAGGGCTTACCCTAACTACTTCATTTCAAATCAGTTACCTCTTTAAAGAGCTTATCTCCAAATATGATCACATTGAGAGGTATGAGAGATTAAGACTTCAAGGTCTGAATTTTGGGGAAATACAACTTAGCCCCAAACCATAGTTTTCACCAAAGGTAGTCATTAAAAGCTGCACATTCATATGCAACAAATAAATTGCCATTTTATTTTTTAACACAGCTCATAGGTGAGCATCCAAACATATTAAAGAGAAGGGACCTCTTGTTTTGTGGCACTTGGTGTTTATGTACAGGTTTGATAGGCTTGGTTGTGAAGGAGAGAGAAATTTGAAGTTTTAGAGAATGCCAAAAACAGTGTAAAAGCCTTCAGTTTGCTCTGAGCTTCTACACATTCATATTCTTAGTCTAGTAACAAAAATTATGGCATACAGTTTGAAAATAATGACGTAAGAATTATTTTCTGAGTTGGCATTTAGCCAGCTTCTTCTTTGTCTACTGTCAGGAGCATTTTATCTTCTTTTCTTTATGAGCTCTCACCTTGATTTCTGTTCTAGCAATGCATCCATTAACTGATGGTATTTCTCTCTGTCTGTCTCATGTGTTGGTATGCTGTTTGTGTGAGGGGGGAAAGGTAGAGGGAGGGAGAGATTGAAAGAGAAAGAAAGTGAAAGGGAGGGAGAGAGAGAAAGAAAAATAAAGAGAACAGTACTAGAATAGGAGAGAACAAGAAAGCACATTTGCTTTGGATTAACATATGTCAACTCTTGTTATCCAACTGGAAATTCAGAGAGAACATTATCTAAGAGAAGAAAAAGAAGATCATTTATTGAATTTATACATAGGATAAAGAATATTTGTGTCATGCTCTTTTAACATTAGAAATTATACTAACATTACTAACATTGGGAAGAAACCAGCAGAGCTTCAGTCTATACACACAAAATGATTTGCCTTGAGTTGACTAGGCTCTATTTTATAATTTTGTGCCATATTCATGAAACTATTATTTAGGCTTGGACATAGATAAACATCTTACAGATGCACATGCCCACTCTTGGTACTCACCTGTGATTATTATTACAATTATTTTTAATCAAAAGAGATATTATGGTAGAGATGTCTCATTATCAACCCAAAATTGGATGTTTAAGGGCATTTACCTTCTTTTGATGAATGTATTTTTAGTCTATTAAACCTTCTTTCTATCGCTCAGCCTTCCACTGAGCCTCGTGAGTTCTGATCTTTTTCTGTTCATGCTAATAATGTATTGAGTCATCTGGTGCCATGGATTCACAAAATGGTCCTGACCACTCTCTGGTCCTAGATGTTTTACACAAGGTATTCTAATCTTACTTGAACTTCATTTAGCCATGGTGGTCCACATTGAATTGAAGAAGTTTTTCTAAATGGCATCTGCAGTGCCCCATATTTTGTGCCATCATTGCTACTGGATGCCTTCAAAAGGAGCTTCCCTAAGAGAAGAAACAAAACCTCATCACTTTAAGTAGCCTCCTTTTTCAGGGCTTAGCAAATAAATTCTCTTTCTTAATCACTTGTGTTCTGTTTGTATATATACCTGTAATCAATATTTTATACTTGAAAATACCTTTCTTACAGTAACTTATATTGTTAAAAGTAGTACTTTTAATTTAAGATCCATTTTAAAAATTCATATCTCTTTTTGTATTAGAACTGTGGAAGCCTGGCTATACCTCCAGACTTTGGTGAATTTAGAAGAGTTGCTTTGGATCAGATTTACTGCCTTGTCTTACTTCTTCCTTTCTCTTATTACCTTAAGAATACCAGCTTTTGAATTGCAGCAGAGCAGTAGACTCAATGACGGGTAAAACCAAAGCTGCTGCTTTCATCTAGAAAGAAGGATGATATTTATCAAGGATGATTGAAGAAAACTGGATTACTACCACATCAGGAGTTGAAGAATTTGGTAGATTATATTTATTTAGGTATCTTAGACAAATTCAGTGTCTGAGATAACATCTTTGATTTGGTCACCAATAATTAGATTTATTTGATAAGCCTCAGAGTAGTTCACAAAATTTTATTAATTCAGTACCTTAAGGTTCTGCTTAGGAAGGTGAGCCCTTGTAGCATAGGGTTAGCTGATGCAGAAGCTGTCTCCGTCAAAGTTTCAGACAAAACTGAAGAACGGATAAAATGCTTAATAGGAGTCTTTTGATATGAAGGACTGAATAATGGAATGATCAGTTGAGGTTCACTATTTGCTTCAAGGAAATGGGTCAATTATAGAATACATGTCTCAATATCTTCCTTTTCTCTCCTTCCACTCTCTCTGGTCTAGGCCAATATTCCTTGGACTAATAATTTACTTATTATTTACAAAATAATTTTTGTCTTCCTTCAGTGTATTCTTCATTCTCACCACTGTAGCCAGGCTGATATTACTAAAAGTTGAATAATATCATATCATTTTCTTGTTAGCTGCCATTTGCTACTCATTGAACATATGGAACATTTTTTTCTCCCTCTGATCTATGAGTCCCTGCATGATCGTCTCCCTGTTTGTTTGTCTAACTTCATTGAATTCATTCATCCCAGAACTCATGGCTCCAAGTTCTTTAGCCTCCTTTCAGCTTCTAGGACAGGCCAAATTCTTTTTTGAAAAAGAACTGATGTATAACATTATATTAGTTTCTGGTTTGGAACATGATTTCGTATGTATACACTATGAAATGATCACCAAAACGAGTCTAACTTACTGTCTGCCTCCTTACATATTAACAAAATTTTTTTTCTCATGATCACACCTTTTAAGATTTACTTTCTCAGCAAATTTCAAATATACAATACAGTATTATTAACTACAGTTACCACGCTGTACGTTATATCGCCGTAACTTATTTATTTTATAGCTTTGAATTTATACCTTTGGCCCCTTTATCCATTTTGTTCCTTTACATTCCCCTCCCACCTAGGCAACCAACAATCTGTTCTTCTGTGAGCCTCAGACTAAGTTCTTCTTAACTTTAGGGATTTGGGACATATTGTTTCCTTTGCCTAGAAATATTTTCTCCTAGATCTTCACTTCTTTTTTTTTTTCTCCGTATCAACTTTTGAAGTCAGCTAAAGTGTCATATCCACAAAAAGCCAGTCTGCCTTTAGAGACCTCTAAAGTAGGGATGAAGGTAGATCCCCTTCATCTTGTTCTCTCCTAGCATTCTGTTGTTTCATAGCTTATCACATTTGTAGTTATTTCCTTTTCTCTTTGTTTTTGGTCCGCTTGCAAGTTTTATGAGAGCAAAATCCTGTGTGCCTTGTTTTCCATTGCACTCCTGTGCTGAGAATAGTGCCACCAAATAAATGATTATTTGTTGAAGAAACGAATGAGAGAATCTGAGTCTGACTTATTTTATCTGGGAAATATTGAAGGTATGACTTGTCAATAGCTGCAGCAGGGGAGTTAGCACCATACCTTGTGTACTGGTATGAGAAAGTGCCAAAGACTTTGAACTGGACTTAATCAACACGATTTGTTAAGATCTTAGCACCCTAAATAGTGAGACATGAACAGGTATCAGTAACACCCCTGTGGTGTTTTTAGTAGCAAAGCTGCTGATCTCAGCATTGGAAATAGCACAAGATAGTACTTTAGCAACCTGAAGCATGAAAGGAGAAAATGAGTAAGTTCTGTAGAATTGTAAAAAGGATTGGTCTACTGCAAATCACTCTCTGGAGATCCTCAGAACTACTTGAAAGGAATTGAGGAAAAGTGTGACTATAGGGCACAGACCTAGAGCTATTATTTCACTTAAATTTTTTTAAAATGATATTGTTTATTCAGTCTAGACTAATGCACTCTAGAAATGGTATTATATTTGTAGGAATAAGTATTGTCCAAGATTTACATAAATATTTAGGATCCCAGTATTTTCTCTAGATGTTGCATTTACGTATCACTATATAAAACTATTTTTGCATGTGACACAGTGAAAGGTAAAGATAAGAGGTAATTAAGATGGAACCTAAGTGCTGTAGCAGGGAAACAAACAGTGTGTTACAGGAGCATGTTGGATAGGCATCTAGCCTGAAGAGTAAGCAGAAGGTGACCCTTGGAACCTTAATTCGGTGACTTACAATAGCAACCATTTAATCTGCTCAGTGTTTTCTAGGTTAGGAATTTGAGCAGGGCGCTCTGAAAAGTTCTGCTTTATGTGGCATTAGATGAGGTGTTGGGATGGTTGGAGGTCTAAAATGACTCACTCACATGCTGGCATTTGGTGTACACTGTCAGCTGGAAGCTCAGTGGGGACTCTCAACAGTAACCTCAGTTTTCCAAGTTGAGCTCTCCACATGTTTGCTTGTGCTTCCTCACAGCATGGTGTTGGATTTCCAAAGGAAGCATTATAAGCAGTGAGGGTAGAAGCTGTGCAGACTTTTTTAAGGCCTGACCTCAGAAGATATACAGTAACACATTTCCTTGTCCAACACATTTTATAGTTGAAAACAGATCACAGGACCCACCTATATTCAAGGAAAGAGTTAATGGCTATATTGTAAAAAGAACATGTTGAATGGTAGATATTGCTGTGGCCATCTTTGGAAACACAGTCAAGTACACTGGTCTAAAATATCTTGGTATTTTGCTTGCTTTTGGCCTTAAATTTGAAGACAGCTGACATTTCCCCTCAATAATGACCTTTCACATTCTTGAAGAGTCAAAAAGAAAATGATCTTTATCTTCTTTTATCTTCTTTTTCAACTGTCTTTTCAGGAATATTTGATTAAATCTTGTATTACAACCTAAACTTGTTCTTTTCTATTTTTGGAAGATGGCCAATTTCTTAATATTTCTTCAATCAACATATGATATGAGATATTTGACTCTCAATAGGAATTGTTAAATATTAAGCAGATACCAAGGATAGAGTCTCTCTCTGGTTTGTACTAGTAAATAACATCCCACTGTTGATGTGATGTCTTGCAATGAGTGACGTTGTAGTTGGCGACCTGAGACTAGTACTTTATCTCTGACAACTATCCTGTATTACCATGAGCAGGTCCTACGTCTTTGGGGCTCAGTTTCCTCTTGTGTGAAGTGAGTGCTTTGAAGTTGCTGATAGCAGACTAGTTCTAACTTTAAAATTGCTTATGTTTTCAAGGAAATTTGGTGAATGTTAAAAATTTCTGATGACTACTTTAAGAGAGCTTGCTTCGTAATTCAACTTGGAAAGAAGTTACCCACTTCTTGTGTCTGTTTTAAGTAAGTCACATAAATATTCAAAATATTCTTTTTTGTCTCATTAAGACTTGGCAGTCAATTATTTCTAGCTAATGTTTAATTAATTTTAGACTTTGTTCTTTTAAATTGTTACTACTATGTGTGGAACACATTGATTTATCAAACTAAAAATCAGAACCTTTGCTTTCATTTGCTAATTGAGTTTAAGTTTAGACAAAGAAACATTCTAAAAGCTGTGCAGATGATAGAAACCCTTAGGTAAAGCATATAGATCGTTGCAATAGAAACACAGTCATGCAAATATTGCACTATTTGATTATTTCAGCCATTTGTTTCTGTCCTCATCTATCGATTTACTATATGCTAGAATTTATTAGTCTATGAATGATTTATTTCTCACAGCAGTTGTATGGGATAGGTGACAGTATTACCTCCATTTCATAGGTAAGGATACTGAAGCATACAGAGATAAACAAGTTGCCCATGGTCACATATCTTAAATTTGGAGAGCTGGGAACCAATTTTTATTTCAGAGTTCCTCTTTTAACCCCTGCAATATGCATTCCTTTCTAATCTTGGGATCACAGACAAAAATTTTTTTCCAGAAATTCTATTCATAAATTCAATAGGATGGTTCCAGGAATGAGGCTCTAAGACTAGGGCACTAACTCTAATGCATCTTGGAAGTACTGAACCATTTGTATAATGAATTCCACACTGAGTGATGAGACAGATATCACGAGGTTTGGGGGCTTAATGGGCTTCATCTCCAACATGTTTAAGAACTTTCCCTTGTACATCTGTCATCCTTTCACAGTCCTGTTAAAACATCATTATTCTACTTCTACTCCTACCCCAGAGAAGCCTGGCCAGAAGCTTCTCTTCTATTTCAGTTTTTCATACTCAGTGTTGCTTCAAAGGAGTAGGATGATAAAATAACTTAAGTCATATAAAAAAAAAACTGTCCAGTAACAGACTATTAAAAATAGTGCAAATTGCATAGGACTGCAAACATGTTTTATCTTGAAAATTTATCTGGAACATTTGCTTAACTGGAACAATTTTGCATATTCACTTCCATCTGCTTATGAAATATTCCCTTGGATAAAACTACTTCTTGTTCTGAATATTCAATGTTAACTTTTTCCTCAGCTCCTTAATAAATTCACATGTTTATTACAAAAACAAATCAGGCAGTTTTAGGTACTGTAAATATTACATGTGTGCGCACGCATGTGTGTCGTTCTTTTGTTTCATACATTTCAGAGTTTAACCTGCCATTTGTCAACATGCACTGAAACTGCATGTAATGATTCATCTAAAGACAGTTTCCAAAGCATTACAAACCATATACTTAACATTTTGTGGACCTGTTTTGATGGCTCACTATCTCATAATATGGGAATTAGTGTAATATACTTTTAAGATGCTATTGATTGAAATTTTCTCTTGAGTAGATTCAGGGAAGTCTAAGGTTTTAGTTTATTTGTCCCCTCTAGTTTATGTATGTGCAACATTATGTCACATTTTGTCTTAGGTTTTTTTTTTTTTAAGATTTTATTTTTACTTATTCGTGAGAGACACAGAGACAGAGAGAGAGGCAGAGACACAGGCAGAGGGAGAAGCAGGCTCCATGCAGGGAGCCGGACGTGGGACTTGATCCCGGGTCCCCAGGATCAGGGCCTGGGCTGAAGGTGGCGCTAAACCGCTCAGCCACCCGGGCTGCCCCTGTCTTAGTTTTAGTAGAAATGCAGTGGGAAAGAAAGAAGATATTGCATGTGAAGTTACCTTCACATCTTTGTATGTTTAAAAGCTCCTTTTACCACCTGGTCCTGAGACAAAACCTGGTCTTGTTCAAGGCTCCTGAAGCTTGATTCCTAGTGAGGAGAAAGAGTTCCAGATTTTATTCTAGTTTGCTGATAAAACCCCTTTGCTCTACCCTTGATTCTCTTCTTCCTTTTCTCCTATCTGTGCCTGGCTTTCACCTGACCCTGTGCCAAGATTCTTGAATTTAATTATCTACTGGATAACTCTGGACTCTTAGCTTAAGCATTCAGTTTTGGATTTTTTTTTTTTCTGATGCTTCCATTTGGCTCTGCTGTTGTGTTAGTGGTGGTGGTGGTGGTAGTGGTGGTTTTGTTGCTTGTTTGTTTACTTTTGGTTCTTTATAGATTTGTTCCAAAGCACCTATAACCTGCCCAGAATCTTAGAACTCGATTTACTGTCTGAAATCCAAGGACCTGCTTATCTAGGAGAGAAGTAGACAGGCACTATGTCCTGTGCTGGTGTCACAAAAAAAAAAAAAAAAACTGGGACACAATCTCTGTCCCAAGAAACTTTTCACCTCTTGCAATTAGGGAAACAAAAATATATGGACTTTTTTGATGTGGTAAATGTAGAAACGTCCATGCATAAAATTGTGAGAACAAAGAAGGCCACAAAATCAAGCTTCACCGTTAGGGAAGATCATTTGAAAAGCAAGTCAGGTGAAGTGAGGGTTAATGATGTGAAGACAGTAGCTGGGTAGAGCATGTGTGTTTTTATTTTAAAGCGAATCATGGGGTCCATAGCGTTAATAAAGAAATACAAGTGTTTGGATATTGCCAGAATGTAATATGCAATGTAAAAAGGCAAAAAATTATGCCGAGGTAAGCAGAGGTCAGATAATGAAAACTCTGTAGACTACAGTGAAAAACATGGGCTCATCTTATACTTATTATTATTATGATAGAAAAATAATGCTTTGCTGTTTCATCTGTTTATATATGCCAAGTGGCATCCATTTATTCTTTTCTAGAACTAGCACAGTAATTTAGTTTTGGAGGCCTGACCATCACTCTTTCATTTTCTGTATGTGGGGTTGGGTTGATGCTGAGTCTACTCTCAATTCAGGCATACTATGCAGACCAGATTGGTAAAAACAAAACAAAACAAAACAAAACAAAACAAAACATTTTTCCCTCTGAACACAGCTGGTCCTTCTGGTCTTCCTTCCTTTTTAAATCTAAATCCTTATAGTGATAGCAGTTACTATGGTATGCATGTGAGGGGGAGGGTGGAGCAGGGAGGATTGAGCTGGAGAATATGGAAGGAAATTACTATCTGGTAGTAATGGAAAAAAAAAAAAAAAGGTCCTACAGAACAACAGAACTCTCCAATTCCTGGCCAGTGATGGTTCTTGATTCTAAGCAAGTATGAATCTTCCTACTTTTTTCCTATTTTCTTTTAGTGGGTTTGTTTTGTTTCAGGTGGCTAAGTGTGGATAGACCATCAAACTGGGTATTTTTTCCAACGCTATTCTTGTTTAATTATTGCAAATCTTTTCAGTAGTCTGACAATATTGTGAAATTAGGAAGATCGAGGTATCTAAAATGATCCTCTCTGGAATATTTCTCATGTAACTCCAAGGCAGTAATCTTACATTTATAATAGCAACATAGTGTTTTTTTTTAAAGATTTTATTTATTTATTCATCAGAGACACACACAGAGAGAGAGGCAGAGACACAGGTAGAGGGAGAAGCAGGCTCCACGCAGGGAGCCCGATGTGGGACTTAATCCTGGGTCTCCAGGATCAGGCCTTGGGGGTGCTAAACAGCCAAGCCACCCAGGCTGCCCAATGTAGTGTTTTCAAGTAAGTTTTCCCACTCAAGATTTATTTCATTTGCATGTCAATTCGGTGAACAGGGTATTAAAAGAATTTCTATCTTAAAGATGAGAAAAAACTGAGCTTCTCTCTCTGAGTGGCCCTAGTTCATACAGCAGGGTGAGCCATGAATAGAAGACTGAATTCAGAGTCTGGAGTCTTTCTCTTTATCATACTGCCTCTCTGTAACTCTTAACAGCAGGTTTAGAAGAAGAGTCTGGGAAAATGTTCACCTCCTTTCTTTGCTAATAAGGGAGCTGAGGCACAGGAGCAAACAAAATACTGGCTGGATTTGAAATAAGAGACAAATGCAGGTCTTTTGACTTCTCAGCTTGTGAGCTGTCAACTTTATCCATGACTTCTTTTTGCATAACTGTATAGCAGTTACCTGGCACACACATAATGCTGGTTGGTTTTATTACTGCTGGGCTATCTCTCTCTGATCTTTTGTCTAATGCTGGGATGCAGTTGGGACTGCCATTTGCACTGTATTGTCAGGCAGGATATGAATATGGCTTCCTTAACCACAGAAGAAAATGGTAGCTATTTATCAGACTCAGAATCTGTATATCCAAATTCTATTTTACCTGTAAGGTGCTTATGATGAGCACCCAAAATACACGTTATGGCACATGTAGCAATTTGACATATAATTCTTATATACAAAGCTTCTAAAATATACTTAAATTGAAATGGTTTTGGAACTATGATTATCAACAGGGGCCTCCCAGCTTTCAGTTCACGTTAGGGTCATCATTTTATCTTTTGAACATTTCTCAGAAGAGTATTACTGCCGAATGGGCTTTCTTAGCAGCTTCCCTGTTGAACTCTGCTAAGTCTAGAGTGGTTTAGGAAAATGTTTTAACTCTATCCTATTTCTGCTTGGCTAGAAAAAGCATTTAATCTCTGGAAAGCTCACATTTTGTAAATGTGTGTAGTAAAAGTAGCTTCTTTAAGAAAAAGAATGTCACTGCTTTCTAAATATGAAAAAAAATTATATGGCTTAGATATATTTGGCAATTTTATATCAACACACCCAACTTTGAAAAGTGTTCGTTATTGCATGGATATTGTGTCTTATCCCAGGTTCAATAAACAGGTATCAGAGTGTGTGTATACTCATACTGAATACTATCTTTAAAAAAAGGCCTAGTAGAAGTTCTAAATATTCAGATATTCATAATGATTAAAGTTTATGATGTTGGTGTTGGAGTGTGCAACTTAAAATGAGAGCCAGATTAAACATGCTATGATCTTTAGAGAATACATGCCTGATATGTTGCAAGTGAAGAATAATTTTACCTTTCCTGAGAAGTTTTTTGGTTAGACACTGTGTGGTGCTGATCGTGATTTATTTTAAAAAAGTATCTTTATATTATAGTTCCTGATTTAGAATGTTTAAGCTACTATTTTTTTTTTCTTTATGCATAAGAACATTTCAAAAGGAAAGTGGCACTAGCAGCCTTTGAATTTAAATCCTTTGTGGGAATCATTAGGTTTTCCCATTGGACGATAGATTTTTCTTCTACTGAACAAAAGGACTCTTTAATTATGCTAGCTTAGTTAATAATGAAGAGACACAGAATCCTCAAATGTTAAAACAGGTAGGGTTATTAGTAATTGTCTAATCACTGAGCACACCTCACATAAAAAATACATTTTATTTTGCAACCAAATGTATTTAGATCAATACTCACTCTGTCACCTGCACCACATACAAATGTAGGCATAGATGTAAATAAAACTGGAACAAGTGTTTTGTGAAAAAATACTTCTGCTTTGAGTGATATGCCTTGGCATTTTTTCTTCTCGACTACTTCACTCAGGAAAAAAAGCCGATCTCAAACGATTGAACTGATGCCACCCCTAGGACCAACTATATACTTTGCAGGGCTCAAAGCAAAATGAAACTATAAGGTCTCTTTGGTCAAAAAAAATTACTAAAAATTTCAAGATGGCAATGGCGAATTATTAATACAAAGTGGGACCATTCTGAGCTTGGGGCCTGTGAGAAAGCACAGGTTTTACACCAGTGAAACCATCTGTGCTCACCATTTATGAATGGGTTGTGGCCAGCAGTTAAAAAACACAGCTCTAGAACAACTCTCATTTTACAGATGTGAAGGCCCATTGAAGTTTAGTGACTCAAGATTAAAAAAAAAAAAAAGATTAAGTGCAATAGAATGGTAATTCTCTGACTTCTTTTCTGGTTCTTTTACCCATAATCTCAGATTACTCTGAGGATTGCACAGTAGCGTTATGAATTTTCTGGCTTTTTTGTGAGTTATCTCCTTCTGAGCTCAACTTTTCTTGTTTTTTTTTTTTTTTAAAGATTTTATTTGTTTATTCATGAGAGACAGAGAGAGAGAAAGAGAGAGAGAGAGAGAGAGAGAGAGAGAGAGAGAGGCAGAAACATAGGCAGAGGGAGAAGCAGACTCAATTCAGGGACTCCAGGATCACACCCTGGGCAGAAGGCAGGTGCTAAACCACTGAGCCACCCAGGGATCCCCTGATCTCAACTTTTTTTTTTTTTAAGTGTAACTTTGATTCAGACATTGTTGAAATTACTTAGTTTATTTTAATGGCTTAACAGAAGTGAATAATGATTTTCTTTCCTTGCTTCCTTCCTTCCTTCTTCCTTCCTTCCTCCTCCTCCTCCTCCACCTTTGAGGTTTTTTGAACTACCAACTACTATCCTATAGTATTGTCATTGTTCTAAGGTAATTAGGAGAAAGAACCACACATAAGTTTCAGATTCTGGGTCAAGGAAGAAAAATCATTTAAATAAGGGACTAGTATTGTCTATGAGACACTGAGAAGATGGAGAAGTAAAATAGATTATATTTAGAGAGGAAGTGAAACATTTCTCTGAGCCTGAAGGGTAGGATGAAAGGGTAACTGTATACATAGGACATTCCAAGTGTATACAGAAGAAATGTGTCCATGGTTTTTATTTCTACACAGAAATGACCTCCAGAGTCATTATGCTGTAAGGATGGGGTGTAAGAAGTTAAGCAGAATAGGTTTAGAAAAGCTACCAAGGAAGGCTCAACAGCCTGAGAGATCACAGTTTTCTATGTAGGATCCTCAACATGAAGAAGGTTAAATAATGTATCCTAAGGCATATATCTGTCTACCCAAATAAATTTAGTAAGATACATTATTGAATCACAACAATAAATGTAATATAAAAATTAATGAATTTGATTGATTATTAGGCAGAATCCAGATTGTTTTAGAGCAAAAGTGAATCCAAGCTAGTTAAAATGGGCTACTTAAAATACAGTTCCCAAAGAATCTACAATATTTTTTGTGTGTTTGGGAAGTAGGTCAAATATTTTTGTGTTTAGGTCTATTCTGTATGTCAGGGATTAAATTGGCAATACAAATTCAGGTTTATTTCTTTGTTTTTTAATTGAGATATAATTAACATATAACATTGTCTTAGTTTCAGCTGTACAATGTAATGACTCAACATTTGTATATATTGAAAAATAATTACCACAATAAGTCTAATTAACCTACATATAGTTACAAATTTATATTTTTGTGACGAGGACTTTTAAGATCTACTCTCCTAGCAAATTCCAAATCTACAGTACAGTATCGCTAACGATAGTCACCATGCTGTACATTGTATCCCCAGGATGTATTTATTTTACAACTGAAAGATTGTACCTTTTGACTCTCTTCACCCATTTCATCCCCTCCTCATCCCCTACCTCTGGCAACCACCAATCTGTTCTTTGTATCTATGAGTTCAGTTTTGTTTTTGCTAGTTCAGATTCCACATATACATGAAATTGTAAAGTCTTTGTCTTTCTCTGACTTACTTCATTTGGCATAATGACCTTAAGGTCCTACCATGTTGTTACAAATGGGGGGACTTCCTTCTTTTTTATGGCTTAATAATATTTCCATTGAAAAAAAATATTTCCATTGAATATTGAATGGAATTGAATATGTGAATTCCATAAAATTCACAATTCATTAACACTTGGTTTGCTTCCATGTCTTGGCTATTATAGATAATGCTACAGTGAATATGGGGATGCCCGTATCTTGTAAGGTTTCTTTAACCCATCTCTGTTTAAGAAGTCAAAGGAGGTGTAAATGGAGACCTCCTGGAGAAGAAAAGTGAATCGAATTTTTTAAAAAATCAATCAAAATATCCTGTGCTGTTGTTTATTATTGAAACCCACAGTGTTTGATCCTGTACAGTCAACTCGTGAGGGAATAGCACTTTTAAAAATGTAAATAAATGTTAATTATTCCTTATAAGACTTCCAGATATAATTCTGTATTACAATGACATTCATTTATTAATTTAAAAACTTGGAAAAAGGCACAAATTTCTTCCAGATTTGAAAATTCTGAAGTATTTTTATCTGCAAACCAAGTTCCTTTCGTTCATTCCATACTTAGTTCTGTTACTCGTTACTCTTTTTTCCCCTTTAAGTGCTTGTGTCCCAATTTCAGGCAGGACCTAATTTAGAAAGTGTTGAAAACTTTAAGAGGTCTTTTCACCCAGCGTTGTGCTGCAGGGCTTCACAGTAACCGACACTATTAAATCAACACATATGGCTTTTTTTTTTTTCCCATTTCAAGTTACTGGCCCTTGAGAATTTGGGAATCTTCTACAAAAACATATTATTGTGAGTTCTTAGCACATATGTCTTAAAAACTATGCTTAGCTCAACCTGAAAGACAAACTGTTCTGTATTTGTCTCTCCCCCACATTTAAGAGAAGATCAAAACTAACATGTCTTAGTTGGGTCTTTTATACATTTTGATGCCCCTTTTCATGATCGACTGTTAGTGGCATGCAGTTATGTGATGATTAAAGGCTCTTAGCATCTCTTTATGGGGCCTTTTAAATGTCAAATGCACAGGTACACAGTAGGTATAAAATGTCTTCTGCAATGATCAGAGCAAGTTTTCAATATAAATTGAATGTTTCCCACCCACAGCCCTACTGAGACTTCAAGACAGCTATTAAAAATAGTTTCCCCCAACAATTTGCATATTAATATCATGAAATATTCACAATATTAACATTTTAAATAAAATATGATTGCCTATGATAATTTGTTTCAATGATTTTAGGAACAGCAATCCCTTAAAAAGATCAGTGGTGAATGGTATTTAAAATCTGTATGACTGCTTCAATCTCTTCAACTACTTCTCAATAGTTTACTTAATCTAAAAAATAATTCAAGGGTTCTTAACACCTTGATTAAAATTTAGATGAATCAAAATTTCTAGAATATTATTTCTTTATCATGGTATTTTTTATTTGTAATACTAAAAACTTTTGTTATTAAAAAACACCTCTGAGTGAAAAATAGTTTAATGTGTTTCTTTTTTGATGAGCTTTCTAAGAGCCTTTAAAATGCTGGTATTCATTGTGAATCTCTAAGGGAAGAGGATCTGAGTATGGCATTTTCAACATTTATTTACTAGTTTTGAGAAAAGACACCTCAGGGGACAATTATATAGAACGTGTTTTGGCAAAAACTGATATAGACCATGTTTGAGTTTCTGTTTGCACATTCAAGGACATAGTCATGGAATATAGAAAAAGTGTCAAATTTTTGTTAGGTTATAAAAAAAATGTGTTATCTTAGGGTGAGGCAATCTCATGTGAAGTAGATAGAATGTGAGATATTTCCAAATTTAAAATAAAAACAAAATCTAAGTTCTCAGTTTTCTGTTAGCTTGTGAGGTGATTAACAGATAATCTTTAAATAAAGTTCCTTTGTAGGTACTTTACTTAGTATGGAGGATGAAAATGGAAGTTCTGGTCATTTTAGCTCTGGGAAAAATATTTTTTTTAATTTATTTATTCCTTTGAGGGGGGGAGGGGCAAAAGAAGAGGGAGAGATTCCCAAGCAGATTCCCCTCTGAGCACAAAGCCAGAGGCAGAGGCAGGGCTCAATCTCATGACCCTGAGATCATGACCTGAACCAAAATCAAGAGTCAGATGTAGTCAACTCACTGAACCACCCAAGCACTCCACTCTGAGAAAATCTTAAATGGTTTAGGATGATGAATGACTGTGGGGAAGGGGACTTGTTCAGCACTAAGTGAAAAGCTGCACTTTTGGATTCTATATATTGAGGTATGTGGCCTCTGAATCATGGGCTGCAGGTAATCTTGCAAAGATGGGGATATCACAAGCTAGACTGAGATTATACCAAAATTATTTTCACTTAGATGAAAGAAAAGATAGAGGACCTCCAGTATGATGTTGATTTGTAATACCATAGAAAGTAATAAAAATAGTGATCATGTGATTAGTGCTGTGCTAAAGGGCTTTATGTGGATCATTTCATATCACAATAAAGCCTGTATAGTTTCTATTCCTAATTTATTTATTTATTTATTTATTTATTTATTTATTCCCAATTTTAGATAAGGGAAATGAGGTCTGGAGAAGTTGCGTATTTTCCCCACATCTCACGACTATAAGTGAATGAACCAAGTGACATAAAAACAGGACATCTGGCTTCCAAGCCCATGTTTCTAAATGCTAGAGGTTTGCCTTCTGTGTTATGTTGTAACATCAGTAATACAATTTCCAGTAACAAAATGTATCATTGACAAGACCCTTCTTTGTTAAATGGAGGCATCTCTGTGGCTATGGATGTCCTGAGTTTCTTAAACACTTTTTGTTTACTAGTTACTGTTTGAGTATAGCATTTCCTTCCATTTTCTTCTCTTACCAGATATGATACTGTAACTTGTATTTGTATCTAAGATTTTGGGAAGTGAGGAACAATCTTAGGTAAGGAGACAGAAAAATTTATGTTTGTTAAGAAGAAAGTGAAGGATTTTTGGAATAAAACAGGGAGAGAGGTGGGGAAAATGGATTTTAATAATTTCAAGATTATGCAAAGGAACACAATGGGATAAATGATGCAATCTTGTTATAGTATGTGATTTTAAAATTAACTCAAAGACTGCATGGGTGGTCCTGTGTAGTTGAACTCATCTGTGCAGATGGTGTCAGAATAAGCTTGCATTTGCTTCAGGGCTATCTCTCGGGATCAATCAGTTCTCATACTCTTGAAGAAGTATGATGCAGAAGATCTAATGGAGGTGTCACTGCTGCTGTGATCAGATCAGTTCCTGCGGGTGATTCCTAATCGGTTCAGAGCTCGGTGTTCTTTGCTAATTTCTCATTTCTATTCCTACTGTCCTATCTCAGACCCTTGTTACCTCTTGTCTGGACTACCAACTGGTCTGATTACCTTTGGTCCCTCATATCTCAAAATCATCCTACAGAGTTTCAGGCTCTTGAAGCTCCCCTTTTTTTTCTATCATGTCAGTCTCATGATCAAAAGTTTCCAATGGGTTGCCATCATCTACTGAATGAAGAGCAGTCTTTGTAGCCCGGCATCTGTGTCTTGAACTGGCTGTAATCCATCTGTCCCATCTTATCCCCACTATTGACTTACCTGTGTCCTCCATCTGTGCTTACCGACAGCTACCTGTGGCCTCTTTCTTTATGCTATCCCCTTTACTTTTGCTTTTTTGTCAACTAAAATACCCTTCTTCTCTTTTTCTTCCATTAGCACTCAGCATGGGGACACTCTCTCTCTCTCTCTCTCTCTCTCTCTCTCTCTCTTTTTTTTCTTACTGAGGTATTTTTGACATGTAAAAAGCTGTATGTATTTGATGTACATAGTTGTTAACTGGAGGTGCTATGCTATATAGCAGATCTCCATATTCTATTTATCTCGTATGGCAAACTTTGTACCCTTTGACCACTACCTTCCCATTTCCTCTTCCCTCAAGCCCTGGCAGCCATTCTATTCTCTACTTCTATGAATTTGAGTAATTTAGGTTCCTTATATAAGTGAGATCACAGAGTATTTGCCTTTCTGTGTCTGACATATTTTACTTAGCTCATTGTCCTCCAGGCCTATTCCTGTTGTCACAAATGACAAGGTTTCCTCCTTTTTAAAGGCTGAATAATATTCCATTGTGTGGATATGCTACATTTTTATTTACTTATCTATTTATTTATTTATTTATTTTTAAGATTTTATTTATTTATTCATGAGAGACAAGCAGAAAAGCAGAGACACAGGCAGAGGGAGAAGCAGGCTCCTCACAGGGAGCCTGATGTGGGACTTGATCCCCGGACCTGGGATCACGCCCTGAGCCAAAGGCAGACGCTCAACTGCTGAGCCACCCAGGTGTCCCGATATGCTACATTTTTAAATCCTTTTGTCTGTCAAGGGATATTCCTGTTGTTTCACACGTTTTGTTTAGTGTCCATTACAAATGTCTCTTCCTTTGTAAAACTTTCTGACATTGTAACTGTGAGGCACTTTTCATCGTTTGAACTTTATGAGTAGATTTTTAAAAAGTTTTTATTTAGGTTCCAGTTAGTTATTATACAGTGTAATATTAGTTTCAGATGTTCAATTTAGTGAATCAACACGTCACACAACAACACTTGACGCTCACCACAACAAATGCCCAAGTGCTGAACTTTATGACTGGACTTTTGATCTCTCTTTTATGCAGTAAACAAATATTTCTTAGATTACAGCTAGAGTACATCTTTATCACTGGATTGTGAGGTGATTAAATTCAAAGGCTATGTACCCCATAGTGACGAGCCTAGAACCATATCATAGTAACCACTCAAAAAATATTTGTTGCACTTCTATGAACTGGCTCCCAACCATTCCTAAAAATATTATCCACAAAATCCTAAATCTTCATAGTGGTCACAAGTTTTCTTTTACCTTACTTGCACTTCTAGCATCCTCTATTTTTCTCTTGAAAAATCATCCCAAATGGGATTAAGATCTTAATTTGTATATTTATTTATTGTTGATCTTTGTAAGGACAGAGAGTAAGTCTTCCTAGCTCATCAGTGTATCCTCACAGTACCTGAACTAACAGTACCTGAAACTTGGAAGCTGCATAATGCATATTAAGGGAATGAATGAATAAGCCTCCTAACATAATCTGTTTTCAAAACATCTGAATAATAGCTATTCATGCAAAGATACTTAATGTGTCCTTGCTATATAGAGTGCATTGCTAGGGCTCAAAAAACAAAATTTGAAAAACAATTCCTTCATGTCAAATGAGAAAAACCTTTATTAAATCTAGTCAATTGGCAAAATACGTTTTCCATCCACTTTGGTTTCAGTGATTCCAGATCAACCCCTGCCCTAGCTGGTCCACATAGGAACCACAGAATGCCTCAAAGCCTGATCTACATTCCTACTAATAAAAACACAGTTTACCTTACTGATCAGGGCTAGTTGACTCCTTGAATTTATACCATTATCAGATACCTGCAACCACTTCTGCAGTGTGAATACTTGTCTGTGAACATATACCCATAGTTCTGGACTCAATCAACGATATAAAATGTATCAACTTTAGATGCTTGACAGCACCCCTGTATTTATTTATTTTTAAATAAAAGTATTTATTTATTTTATTTATTCATTCATTCAAGACACACACACACACACACACACACAGAGGCAGAGACACAGGCAGAGGGAGAAGCAGGCTCCACGCAGGGAGCCCGTTGTGGGACTCGATTCTGGGACTCCGGGATCACACCCTAGACTGAAGGTGGGCTACTAAACTACTGAGCCACCCAGGGATCCCCAGATGAAATTCTTAATATTCAAGTGGGTTACTCTAAGAGGCACATTATTCATAAATCTTCCTGATTCCTGAAAGCTTTACACCTGTATCAGGTTAGATCAGCATAAACTGGGCTATTACAGTAGAACAACATGGTAAAAATCTGTTACTGGCTTTTACTGGAGTCATATAAGAGATGGTTCCATATTAAAACATCTCCACGTTTTAGAATAAAAGAGCAATTAAGGTCATTATACATAAATCTATTTGAAGTTTTTTATATAAGGACCCATGTCCTCATGTATATGTTTTTCCCAGAATTTAGGGTTAAGATAAACTTTATCTACCTATATGCTTCCTTTCAGTAGTTAATGAAAGAAAGTTCAAATCATCTTATATATATAAAAATATATATATGTATATATCTACTCAAACATATATATAGGACATACATATGTGTGTGTGTCACATATATACATATATACATACATACATACATACATACATACATACATACATGTATAGTCCAGAAGTTAAAAACTAAATCTATTGCTTGGCTTCCTTTATCTTGGGTTTTATTCTATAATCACTTTCCTTTACTTCTCCCTTCCCACTTATTGCCTGACTCATTT
Source organism: Nyctereutes procyonoides (assembly GCF_905146905.1). NCBI lineage: Eukaryota > Metazoa > Chordata > Mammalia > Carnivora > Canidae > Nyctereutes > Nyctereutes procyonoides. Next base: position 5,360,784 of record NW_026575021.1, on the reverse strand, counting down.
TTTTTTTCTGTGCTTTTGAAAACAGTTTTACTGTATTGGTTACTTGCATTGTGGTTTGAATCAATTATTTTTGGATGTAGTTGGAAGCTTAAAAAAGTAATGCCTTAATAAATAATAGACTTGTCTTTAGGCATCCATATCCTCTCTTATAAACATCCATTGCAGGAGTTAATTGGAAATGAAACTTAATATTACTTTGATTAATTAGTGTTTATTAAATTTCCTTGATGTACTTTATAGAACCTGCGAAGCTTCTAGTGTCTGTGCTAACATACCTTGGATGGTATTTTTGGGGAGACAGCATTGAATTTTACCTGTATTTTAATGAACATTATATTTACAGATTAATTTTTTTGTTCAGCATTCCATATTGTTCCTTCTGCTTTAAAATGAAAATTGCAAAATGCTTAAATAAATTAATTGAAAAGTTGTTTACTATCACTGTAACTCATACGTATTTTCATATCCTCAGCTGAAATGCAATTTTCTAATGCTTGACACAGGTAATACTGTTTAATGAATCACAGCCGAGTTCACTTTTAGCTTCTTTAAACTGGGAAAAAGAAAAACACGACTCTCTTCCATTCTTCACTTATATGAGTATAAAAAAATGTGGAGATGTGCAAGCTGCTCACGATCTAAAAAACAATCCAAGACTTATTGGCACACCTGTTCTTCACATTACCATTAGTGGAGCATACAGTTCTCTAAAACCATAAATATCAATCCCATCTTACATGGGAGCAGCAATGTCCTACTGATAGAAAGGATATTTGGATATACAGACATGACTAGTCATGGACAAAAACTTGACCCTTTGGTTCTACCAGCACCTCTTCTGCTTTTTGGGCTCTTGGATCTCAAAACAAACAAACAGACAAACAAACAATCAAACAAAAAACCTTACCACCCTTAAGTTGTGTTTCCTACATAGTGTTCAGCAAAGCACTTCTCCTGAAAGGTGCACCATAGGAATGGGGATTCTGGATCAAATACAAATGGAAAGCACAATACACTACACCACTGTTTTTCTTGGAGAGTTGCAATTTCTATTAATATGAAGGCTCTGAGAACTCCTGCAGGAAAGATATAGGTTACATTGTTAAATTTAGCACTTTACTAAAAGAATTTTTTTTTTTAATTTAGAACAGGCAAACATACAACACCGTGGGGAATTATTCTAGTTACTATTGTATTGTTGTCTTCATAGTTCATGGAGTACACTTGGGCTAGGGATGCTCTAGGAACTCTCTTTACCACCTGGGGCTTACTCCTGTCCTGTTTCTTATAGAATCATGGAACATTTGAAGGGCCTCGGTAGTTGATGTTACCCAGTGGCTTTCAAGCTGTAGCATGCGTGATAGCCACCTATGGAAAGGTTTGTTAAAATACAAATTGCTGGGCTCCACCCCTACATATTTTGGCTCAGTAGTTTTGAATAGGAAACCTGTATATCTGCATTCCAAGAAGTTCTTAGGTGATTCCAGTGCTGCTGGTCTGGGATGATCCTTTGAAAATTACTGAGATAGTGGTTTGATATAGTTCACCATATCTTCCCCTGCCTTCCAGTATCTAAAACTTCCTTACACATTTTTTACTCTCAGTTTCCTCAAGTATCCTTAATTGTCAAGAACACATCACTTATCCTCAAACCACTGGGCTTGAATATACCAGGTAGTCACTCATTAGTTGTGGGGTTATTTCTAGAAAGAACAACAGCTTGCTCTCTCAGTGACTTTACTGCCTCTGGGTGCCTTAGTTCTCTAATTGTTTATCAATCTGGAAATTCACTCATTTACTTTTTGAGTGAATGCTTATTGGGCATAGTAGATTGAATGTTCTTTTAGGTACTGGGCATACAGTGGAAAACAAAACAGGTAAAGGTACCTACTGTCATTGAGCTTATGCTTGAGGAGGGGAAACAGAAAATAAACAAGTAATCACATAAATAACCAGGATAATTTCAGACAGCAATAAGTCAAACAAAGACAAAACATGGTGATGCTAGAGAGAATAAGAATGTCTATGAGGGACTAACAGGTACTGTGATCAGAAAATGGCCTCTCTGAAGAGGCAGTGTCTGAAGTGAATCCTCAGTGACTTGTCTTTTGGATTTGGCCACCTAATGTCTACACTGAGGATTTCATTGTCAGCCTCACTATTTAGATTTTGATGCCATTTACTCCTCACAGTATTGCTGCTTTGCTTATGGCTATGGATCAAAGATGCTTCTCCCCCAGATGATCTCCACTCCATAAGCTTTGTCACTCCTGGCCATTCTCCTCTCACCAATCCTCAACTCTTCCTCCACTTCTTTGACACTACTAGTAAGAGAGAGTAAGATAAACTGTCTACTTCAGCAATTGTTCTTGAACAGTTCACGAAAAGGAATCGTATATACACATTTTGAGGCAGGTCTTTCCATCTCTGAAATGTTAAGAGCAAATTAAAAAATACAATGAGCTGAGTTTAGTTTTCCTGTCATTTTTTAATCCTAATTTTACCCATTGGGGTAATATAGATCTAATCTAATCCTCTACATATGACAACTCTTCAGATATTTGATGACAACCTCCATGTCCTTCACATCTCCTGTGAGATTCTTTTTTCTTAGGTAAAACTTCCCTATTGTCTTTGAACCAGTCTTTCCTTATTGGGTATGGCTTTGAATCTCTTCTCTCTTGCTTTCTCCCTCATATGCCCTTTACTTTATCATTAACCATTACTGCAGCTGTGGTTTGAATAACGGAGAACATAGCAGAATTGTTACCTCTTCTTGATCTAATTATTAATAATCTATGATGCAACATACACCCATAGTGGCTTTTTATTTCTTTAGTTTTGAATATTAATCTCATTTTTTAAAAACTCAAATTGAGTTTGTCTAGTCTTTTCTTCCCTAATTAAGTTTTCTTGCACATTTGCTTCAGTGAAATTGTGTCCCTTCTATCACTTTACTTACATAGAACTAACTTTCTATCAGATAATTTTCTAAGTGCTTTAAATGCATTAACTCACTTAATTCTTAAACCACCTTATGGAACTATAATAATCAACCCCCTTTTATAGATAAGGAAAGCAAGTCACAGTAAGGTCAAATGACTTGTCAGAAGTCATACAGCTATTGACAAGTGATGGTGCCAGAATCTGAACCCTGACATCTCTGCTCCAGAGTTTGTGCTCTGAACCATGATGCTCTAATACTCATAATCTTATGGCAATCAAATACAAGACCTTTCATTTTTCCCTATGAACTTTCATGTCATAAGATTTACTCCATTTTTTCCAGTCTGTCAAGATTCTTTTTGTCCTGTGTCATCCAATGCATTCAATATCCCTAATAAGTCATGTCTTCCATAAATATAAAAACAATTTGTTAAAGTACTCTATCTATCTATCATCTGTCAATCATCAATCTATTTAGAAATGACGTATCATTCATCATCTGTTCATATGTTCTGAGAGTCATCAGCTGATGACTGAAAATTTTGCTTTATCTCAGGTTAAATGTAAAATGTCTGTGGCATCCCTTCCTATCCTTTATTTCATATTCTAGTAAAGACTTTTGCCTATGATGACTGGCAGAAGGTTTCCTGGATCTCCTGGAAGGAAACAAAGGACACCAGTTGAGCTGGATGTTAAAAGGCAAACAGTATGAACTTCAGATTTCCTTCTAGGAAATGATCATGGAAACAGAGGGTAAAGCTGTCTAACATTAAGGTTAGTGGAAGTTCTTTGACATTAAAAAGGACATCATAAACATCCTTATAGTTTAGGAGGATTTGGCCAACAATTGTGTAGAAGGTAGCAGGAACAAATAATACCTGCAGTCATGTTATGAATCTAGGGAGTTAGAAGAAAATGTAAAAGCTATTGCCACTGTAGAAATCTGGGATTTTAACTTCACAAGGACTCTGCCATAATGACCTGAAAAGGTGCTGATCTTTCTTGAAGAACTCCTTTAAAATACAAATATCCCAGGAAAAATTGCTTAATCCTTATTTTTAACAGGAATGAGATTATGCATTTGATGTTTTCTCCTACACAACAGGATATGAGCCCTGGGGAGCCCTTAGGCCTTTGAAAGTTTTGGAGGCCCTTACATTGGAGGAAAGAGAAAGTAAAAGCAAACTTCCCCAACCACTGAATTTTCCAGGCAGTCTCATCAGTGTTGTTTGTTTATTAAATTCACATGCACAGACTCTAGGATGCTCTTTGCATGCTTCTTCTTCAAGGACATGCAGCAAACACTTAATACTCAAATATTCGAGATTGTGATACCTAGAAACTTTGCTTCTCTAATTGCTAATCTTACAGTCATCATTTAATAGTTTTCTTAAATAGTTATTTGAAGATTACATTTGCCCATTTTATTTTTCCAAAATTGTTGACATCTGTGAAGAACTAGTGCTAACGTCTTTCAGATTTAGTCACAAGAATTCTCAGCCAGGCTACAACCTTTGAGCATAAGCTACTAAGATTCTTTCTTCAGAGTAGGCACTGGTATCTGTTATTCAAGTGCTTGCTTGAGTTGATTTCTGCCTATTATTCATTAAAATGCATTTGTTAAGATATGTTTATGCATGCCCTTAAATCTACATCACAGACAACTTTTGTGCTTTATTGACTGATTAAAATAATGAATTTTAGTATCCCACTTAGAGGTTATCATTTTGTGTCTTTTAAGAACAATTGCAATAACAATACCAACAGGAGAGTAGGGGTATTTATTCTTGACCGATACAAATTACCACTTAATGTAAAGGGCAGTAGGGATATTCTTAACAAAAAGTATTTTACGTGGAGCAAATTGTGGAGCTTGTGGTAGTAGATAGTTACCTTCAAGCTGTCCCTGAGATAGTATATTTAGTTCAAATCAGTGTCCATTTATTGTATACCTATTGTGACTGAGAGCAGAAGAGCCAAATAAAATTACTTGCTGGACTGAGAAGATTTTCTTTTTGGACATCTAAGTATTATCGGCTATTTCATTGTATGTTTATTCACTCATCTAGACCTTGATGAAATAAGAGACAATTATGACACTATTAGGAGCCTGATAATGAAATCTTTCCTAATAGCGTCATAATTCCCTTATTTTGACCTATCTATATCTTTTTGGCCTCTTTGGAGTATGGATCGCATTGGCCTTTGCTATGATATTTCTAAAAGCCTTTCATTTATCTGTGTGGGAGATATTTCTTCTTTTTTTGAAGTTGTTTTTATTTAAGTGATCTCTATACTCAGCATGGGGCTCAAACTCAAGTGCATAATAAATGTTTTTGACTACTTCTTAAAATCAAGAATTCAAAAGATGGTGTTTGCACACAAAATTGTGGCTGAGGCACATGCTGATCATTGGTGTCTGTTCATAGGAGGTGAGTTACAGCAATATGACCAAAGTGTGCTCCTGCCATTTGGGAAATGACTCACTGGGGGCATCCACTTATGTTTTTAGGAACAGAAAAGAAAACCAATTTTTTTTTGTCTGCAGATTTTTTATATTGGTATTATCTTACTTACAATCCTGATCTTCTCTTTTAGTAAAGTGGAAGAGTAGTTAAAGCTTCAGTTTGGCCAGAATTGTGTTTGGAAACTCAGTCGTGTGAAGACAAAGTGTGTGTGCAACTGGGAATATACGGTTAGTGGATTAAATAAAATTACAAGTATAATGCAGTTAGAATAAACTCTTGAGAATACATTATGATCAACCTAAGAGAAAGCATTATTTTTTCCTGTGAGCTTTGTGACACATTCAATGTGAAGTCCATACAGGACTTCAGGTGAGATTGTTTTCTATATTTTCAGTAAACGAATGTCAAACCTGAAGTCTTGTTTTATTGCAAAAATAGGCTCCACGGTATTAAATAAATCATGCATAGATTATGACATTCATTCTACAGCCTAAGAGCTCATTTTGAAAAGGTGAGCTTGTGTTCTGTATCCGAACCTCAGCTTGCATGTTGTACACACACACTTTCAGAAGTACAAGCCAAGGTAAACATCATTTTGCTGTAACCTTTTAAAATTCTTCAGCATAATGACTAGCTATGACATGAATAAGTACGCAAAAGGGGGAAAAAAAACTTCAACAAACCTATTCTCATGCTTCATTTACATTATTCCCAGAACACAAATAGTAAGATATTAAAACTGGGTAATACTGTCAAATGAGATTCACTCACCTGACTTCTGTCATTTTAAATTGCTTTGTTGTTTATGCCACAGTTGCAATCTCAGCCCTGTTACTTGTTAATTGCTTAGTCAATGCAATTGTATCACAACAAATTTATCAGAATTTTAAGAGAAGAACTGTCTCTTGCTTGGATATGAAATTACTTTGATGGATCGAAGGTGATTATTATCATTAAATGTGACAAGCACAAAATAAAAATTCTAGTTTTAAATTCTTCTGCAGTAAAGGCAGAATAAAATTCTATTTGGAGCTTTCTGATAAAGGAATGAAACGTCATGTGAGCAGATGACCATCAAATTGCAATAAATGAAATATTTATTGAGTAATTTAAGAAGTGTAGAGCACTTTAAATATTGGCTGTTAAAAACAAGCACATTGTACTTACTTGTATATAACTTATGTGTGTGTGTGTGTGTGTGTGTGTGTGTGTGGTCAGATTTGGTTGGCTTGGGCATTGGCACTGGATTCATGGCATTGAAGACCCCAGCAATGGAATCATCTGGCTCTTCATTTTGAATTCAGTTTTTGCCATATACAAACTCTTTTGCCGCTTTGTATCTATGTTTACATTGTCTTTATTCATTTAAAATAAAATCTTTAAAGTATCCATACCTTTTTAAGGTAGCAGAACATAATAGAAAGAGCACCAGATTGTGTCCCAAACTGGTTAGTCTGCTCTTATCCCCATCTTCTCCTGTATTCTCTCTAAGCCACTCTCATTTCTTAAATATTCATGTTACTTGTAAATGTTCCATCATTAGATTTTTGACCCAGCCCCAAATCTCATCACCTTTGTTTTTCTCTCTTCTTTCGCTCCTGTGCAACTCATCACCAAATCTGTTGTATTCTGCTATGCGCATCTGATACTGCCTCTCTATACCCACTGGCATTTTAGTTCAGGTCCTCCCATCATGTCTTCTTCTCTGGATTGGTTTCAACTTCAAACCCATTCAATCTTCTTGAAAATAGTGTTCTTCTATTACCAGTGGAAGAGCTTGCATTGTATGAATGGAGGTCCCAGTCATGGATTCCCCATGAAAGATTTATGTGTGGATCGCCTGCACAAGCCCAGAGTTGGCAACTGCATCAGAGTTAGGAGGGTCTTTTCTTTTTAGGTTATATGTTGTAGCTAGGGAGGCCTCCAACAGAGGTTGTTTCCAATGATGTAAGGGACTCCTCCTACCAAGTGGAGTTTTTGGCCCTACAAGGTTCTTGCCAGAACTGTCTTGGCTGTCTTCCTCTGTGGGGGAGGGGTCAAAATCAATATATTATAGCAAAGCTCTAGATTACCCTTGGGAAGAGGTTGAAGAGGAGAGGGCTTGCTCTGCTATGGTGGCACAGTCTGTCAGCTCCAGGGTGTTGAGAGCTATAAGGCCTGGATGTTAAAAGCCACAAAGCCAGGATGTTGTGCCCTCAGGCTTGTAATGTGTCACCTATTTATCACCACCTTTGCCTCCAGTTCATACCTAACCAACTGCCTACTCTATCGCTTCCTCATATACAAAATTGGAATTATAACACCTACCAACCTATTTCAGAGCCCTGATGTGAGAAATAAATGAGATAATAAAAGTGAAATTGTTTGAAAACATCAATAGTCATACAAATAAAAGGGAATAACATATTTTTATAAGTAACAGTTTAATAAATTGGACAATATATAAAGGTCTACAATATGCAAGGCTCTGTTATTGGTGCTCTTAGAGATATAAAATGAATACAATATATTTCTTACCCTGCAGGTGCCTAGAATCAAGAGTCATCACTTATGACTATAAGTGGGTTTTCTAATTACACAGTCTTAGCAGAGTCTGTAGATCACCTTACCCAAAGACATATCAAAAAATAATTTTATCCATTCATTAACTCATCCATTTTTTTCATTCATTTAACAAACACTCTGTGTACTTACCATGTAATAGGCACATTCCTAGGCCCTGAAGATACATTGGTGAGCAAGTTAGAGAAAGCTCCTACTATATGAAGGGAAAAGAGCAAACATATAAACTCATACTATAGACAAACAAATAAAGCAAAAAGAGTGATGAGGTAGGTTGGGACTATTTTACTTAGCTACTCTCTTCTTTGAGGGATGTTTAGTATTAAAATTCAAGAAACATCACTAAACTATAATACAATATTCTTTTGACATGGCCACTGATATAACAAGGTGTAGTAGATATATTTCTCTGGCAATATTCCCTTGGGTCCCTTTACCAATTCTGTGCATGCTAACTTTTTTTTTTTTTTAAAGATTTTATTTATTTATTCATGAGAGACAGAGGGAGAGAGAGAGAGAGGCAGAGACACAGGCAGAGGGAGAAGCAGGCTCCATGCAGGGACTCCAGGATCACGCCCTGGGCTGAACCGCTGAGCCACCTGGGCTGCCCTGTGCATGCTAACTTGATCTGAAATTCCATTGTTTGTATCTTCAGGTTGCTGGAACACACTTTGCTAACTCACACCACAGGCCAGAAGCATCTGGCTGTTAGTGTCCCTCCAAGACAGCCCTTATTCAATAATATGGGTGTGGAAGTATGAATACTCCAGTTCTCTTGTCTCTTGGCTAAGATAACTCTGAGGTATGTATTTAACACTATTTCCCATATGTAAAGCTTTAGTTTTTCACTGTGGCAAATACCTTTAAAATGTACCTCTTACTTGCCTCAAGAAATCAAGCCATGCCTAAGCAGCAGCATGGTGGTAGCTGCTAGATTGGCTTGCAACACACCCATAGATTCACTTGGTAAGGAGAAAAAAGTCCAAATGGATTTAGAGAATTTATTATTTACACTGAGATAGAAAAAAAACAAACAAGATCAATACAATATCAACAACTCACACCCAGGACTTCACAAGACAAGAGCGGCCAGATAAGAGACCACATGAGTAGTGAGTCACAATGTCATTGAGGAGCCGGCTGTAAATTATAGCCAAGTAGTTATATAGTCTACAGCTGTACCCAAAGAGAGAGAGAGCAAGGTAGAAGGTCTCATGCCTCACCACAACTGGAGAAGTAGTTGAGAAACTGCTTCATAGCAGCCTTCCACAAAGTAGGATCCCTCCTGTAAGATAGGGACATGGGTGAAAAGTAGATTTGTGACTGCCTCTCATAAGATGTCTTATCTCATTATGTTCCAGGGTGGATCATAGGATGCTCCACTATGACTTGGGTCAGATTGTAGTTGAGTCTTACCTCTGTGGCTTGTGAGGAGACACCCAAAGTCACCATAGCACTATTGTGGGGCTATTCCTCTATGATTTATTACCATCCCCCTGTAAAGATGACTTTTATGTGTCAACTCAACTGGGAAAAGGGATGCCAGGATGGCTGTTAAAACATTATTCCTGGATGTATATGTGAAAGTGTTTCTAGAGCATTCATAGACTGAATAAAGCAGATTGCCCCTCCCAGTGTGAATTGGCATCATACAATCTGTCGAGGGGCCTGAATAAAACCAAAGGGTTTTATTTATTTATTTTATTTAATTAATTTATTTATTATTTATTTATTTATTTATTTATTATTCACCAAGAAAGGGTGAATTTGGGATCCCTGGGTGGCGCAGTGGTTTGGTGCCTGCCTTTGGCTCAGGGCGCGATCCTGGAGACCCGGGATCGAATCCCATATCAGGCTCCCGGTGCATGGAGCCTGCTTCTCCCTCTGCCTGTGTCTCTGCCTCTCTCTCTCTCTCTCTCTCTGTGACTATCATAAATAAATAAATTAAAAAAATTTTTTTTTAAAAAAAAGAAAGGGTGAATTTGTTCTCTCTGAACCAAGACATCCATTTATCCATCCAATTTATTATTTATTTATTTATTTATTTATTTATTTATTTATTTATTTATTATTCACCAAGAAAGGGTGAATTTGTTCTCTCTGAACCAAGACATCCATCTTCTCCTGCCCTCATGATGGGAACTTTTTTGCCTTGCTCTTCTTTTGGATATGGCTATAGACTATAAAATTGCTTTGCTATAATTTAGAGTTGTCTCCTCAGTCACGTTGTGACTCCCTACTCATGTGATATCAGTGCATCTGGTCTTGGGTTCTAGGGCCTTCAGACTTGTTTTGGGACTATATCGTTGGTTCCCCTGGTTCTCAGGCCCTTCAAACTTGGGGTGAATCCCACCACTGCCTTTCCTGGTTTTCCAGGTTGCAGATGGAAGAGTGTGAGACTTTTTGGCTTCTGTCATTGTGTGGGCCAATTCCTGTAATAAATATTCTTTATATCAAAATATCTTTAACTGTCTCTGTTTCTCTGGAGAATCCTCACTAATATACTCCCCTCCCCCAACTCCACATAAATTTCCCTACTCCCCTTATTATATTTATGCACCTCCTAAATAACATTGCTACGCTCAGTCTTTGTTTCAGGGCAGGGGATCCAACTAAAATGCAAAACATCCATATCCATAACCAAGATAGCTAAGTATGCAGAGTTGTCAGAAGGATTCTGCTATGGTACATTTCTGAGCCTGGACACAAGAGATTGCAAGATTCACCTTGAGTTCAGCTAGAGAATGCACATTTGTCTTGGAAAGAGTAAACAATAAGAACAGTAACTTCCATTTCACAAGATATTTGTTTTGTGAAAGACAATTTATTTTTCTTTTTCTGAAAGAAGAGCATGACTTCTAAATGGAATCTTTTGGTATAGGGGTTTAAATGTGAGTGGACAAGAGGCGTTAGTGTCACTTTAAGAAGAAAAATAAATAAAGCAGATGTATGCAGGTACCAGTGTAGACATTTACAAAAGGGTTGTATGTGCAAAGCTAGAGCTGGGCTCTTGAAAAATCTGTGATAAAAACAGTTCTCTTTTTAAGCAAAGGATATATATTTTTTCCTAGCATTGACAACACCTACCATGCACAGGTGATTTTAGCAGTAGGGAGTTCTTGCATATAAATACTATTACTTAGATCCAGTTTTTTTTTCCTGTTTTATTGAGAAATAATTGACATGTATCTCTATATAAGATGAAGTGTACAACATGATGGTTTGATTTACATATATAGTGAAATGATTAGCACAATAGGTCCAACTACTGTCTACTATCTTATACAGATACAATAAAAGAAAAAAAAAGAAGAAAAAAGGGAAAAAATTCTCCTTGTAATGATAATTCTTAGTATTTTCTCTCTTAAAAGCTTCCCTGTATATCATCAGTGTTAGCTATAGTCATCATGTTGTACATTACATCCCTAACACTTTTTAATGTTATAATTGGAAATTTGTGTCTTTTGATCACCTTCCTCCAATACTCCCTCCTCCTAGCCACCGCTGCTGCCTCCTCCTCTTCTTCTTCTTGTTTTTCGAAGATTTTATTTATTTATTCATGAGAGACACAGAGAGAGAGGCAGAGACATAGGCAGAGGGAGTAACAGGCTCCATGCAGGGAGCCCGATGTGGGACTTGATCCTGGGAACCCGAGATCACACCCTGAGCCAAAGGCAGATGCTCAACCACTGTGCCACCCAGGCATCCCTAGCCTCCACCTCTTAAAATCAGGAGTCTGATCTCTTTTTCTATGAATTTCAGGTTTTGTTTTTTTTTGTTTTTAGATTCCATATGTAAGTGAGATAATACAGTATTTGTCTTTCTTTGTCTGTCTTATTTCACTTAGCATAAGGCCTTCAAGGTCCAACCATGTTGTTGTGAATGGTAGGATTTCCTTTTTTTTTTCTTTTAATGGATGCATAGTATTTCATTGTATATAAATACCACTTCTTTCTTGTGTTCTTTTGTGTAATTACTATAGGATTTTCCCTTGTGGTTACCTTGAGGCTTTCATAAAATATCTTAAACTTGTAACACATTATTTTAAACTGTTAACAACTTAGCCTTAATAGAATTCCTAAACTTTCCACTTTTATTTCTTCTCCCCCTCATGCTGTTAAAATCTACATGTTTTTTATATTGTGTAATTAATAACAGATTATTGTTGTTATGGTTATTTTTTGTTACTTGTTAAAACTTTTGAATTAGAGATGTGAGTGAATTATGCACCACTATATTCATATTGTAGAATCTAATTATGACTATTTATTTATGACATTATCAGTGAGATTTGCACTACCTTTTTATGTTTTAATGATGTTAACTAGTGTTCCTTTAACTCTACTCAAAGAACCCCCTTTGACATGTCTTATAAGGCTGGATGGTCATAAACTCCCTCAGCTTTTGTTTATTTGGAAAAATTCATCTCCCCTTTGTTTTTGAAAGGACACTTTTGCTGAGTATAGAGTTCTTAGTTGACAGCATTTTCTTTTAATATTTTGAATATGCCATTCCATTCTCCTTTGGCCTGAATAGTTTCTGTTGAGAAATCCACTAGAGGTCTCATGGGAGGGTTGCCTTGTTTAAAACTGCTTTTTCTCTTGCTACTCTTAAATTTAATTTTTTTTTTATCCTTAACTTTTGGTAACTTAATTATAAAGTATCTCAGTGTAGCCCTGTTTGTATTTAACCTATTTGGGATGTTTTACACCCCATAGATCTGGATGTGCATTTCTCTTTTCAGGTTCAGGAAATTTTCATCCATTATTGCTTTAAATATACCTTCTGTCCCTTTTTCTTTTTCCTTTTCTTTTCTTGAATTCCCATAATGTGAATATCGTTTCTTTTTGTTGTGACCTATAAATCCCATGGGCTTTCTTGACAGTTTTTCATTCTTTTTTTCCTTTTGTTTCTTTAACTCCCAGTCTAATGTGCTATCCTCCAGGTCACTTACTCTTCTGCATGGTCAACTCTACCTTTGAAATGGTTAAATTCTTCATTTCAGTTATTGTATTTTTTAACTCTAGTATTTCTATTTATTTTTTATTTCTTCTTTTTTTGATGGTTGCTATTTCCTTGTTGAACTTCTCATGTTGTTCATGAATTGTTTTCTTAATTTTATTCAGTTGTGTTTTCTTGCAGTTGATTAAACTTCCTTAAGAGGATTATTCTGATTCTTTATCTGACAGTTTGAAGGTTTCCATTTTTTTTCAGGTCAGTTATTGGAGCTTTATTAGTTACTTTTGGTTGATGTCATATTTACCTATATTTATGTGGTACTTGATTCTTTATATTGGTATCTATGCATTTGAGTAATTGGGTTCCTATTCCAGACTTGACAGGTTTGCTTTGGCAGAGACCATTTTTCACCAGTCAGCTTAGTTTTAGTTTCTGAGTATGTCTTCTGTAATGTCCTTGGGCAAGTGGAACCTATTACTATAGTCTATTTTTGGGTAAAGCAACTATTCAAGCTCTGAGGACACAAGGATGTAGGGTAGGTGCCTCTGGCTGAGAACAGTTGGATATGATGGTCTGGCTTTGTCGCCTATCCAAATGAGGCTGTAGGATGGGTTCCATGGTTGCTTGGGCTCTGGTCCAGCTTACTAGATGGTTGAGACTGGATACTATATTCAGTACTAGATGGGGCTAGGAATTAGTTTCCCTGCTTTGGCAGAGCAGCATGGTGTAACTCAGGGCTTGTACAGCTCATTGTTTGGGGACTTCAACCAGGCTAGAATGTGCTCTAAATTCCCTGGTCAGGAGGACACCTGGGTGGCTCAGCAGTTGAGCGTCTGCCTTTAGCTCAGGGCATGATTGCAGGGTCTGGGGATTGAATCCCACATCAGGCTCCCTGCAAGGAGCCTGCTTCTCCCTCTGCCTATGTCTCTGCCTCTCTCCCTGTGTCTCTCATTAATAAATAAATAAAATCTTAAAAAAAAAATTCCCTGGTCAGGTGAGACCACTGGCTTTGCCCCGTAGATGGGGGAAGCCATATGCTATGATCTCTGTGCAAATACCACTGTATGTCTGGCTATTGAATGGGCTGTGCAGCTTCTTGTATGCTCTGGGTAGGTTCCCTGGTTGGACAGACTGAAGGCTATATTCTGCGATGAGTGGGGCTATTAATTAGATTCTCTACCAGGGCACAGTGGGGAAGCAACTCTAAAACTGGTAAAGTTCTTTGTTCACTGTCTTGTCTTAAACTGACCTGCACCTCAAGTTCCCTGGCTGAAGAGGGCTACTGATTTTGCTTTGAAATTACCAGCTCTACCTGCCCTTCTCTGAACTGAAGTGCCACTGGATTGTACAGTTTCCAGGAGTTGTCACCAGCTCTTATCATCAGATGGGACTAGAAGATACTCTCCACAAAGGTGGGGCTATATCTCAGACTCTTTGCGTAGGTGAATGGGGGAGAGGCTGCTCTAGACTGGACTCACTTTCCTTAGCAGCCTTGCTGGTTGGGAAGGTCTGGGAGGTCCCCTTAGCCTTGGCTGTGAGTTAAACTGCCTGCCTGTGCATTGCACAGGAAATATCCATGCCTGGTACTTGCTTTTGCTCTGGGTGTTCAGCTCTCCCTTTCCTTCCTACCCCTCTGCTATAGTGCTGGTGGGCTGCACAGCTTCTAGGAGTTGTCACCAGCCTTTCTGGTCAGATGAAGCCTATAGATACTCTCCACAGTGTATGTTGCTGTGACTCCCCTCCTTGCCTGGGCATGGGCCAACCAGGCACTAGGCCTGGCAAAAGTCCTCATGTGAGGGCCCATATCAGGCAGATCTGTACCCCACTGAGTTCCCTGGTCAGAGTGAGCCCCCAACTTGGCTGTGCAGATGAGCAAAACACGGGTTGGGATTATGACTTGGGCATGGCAGGTATGACTCAGTCTGCCAAGATCAGTGTGCTGGTTGTTGTAGGTCCTTCTCTTTTGCATCACAGTTAGATTCCTAGTGGCTGAATTCCACAGATTCCTCTGCTATCCCCATAGTGTGAGGTCAGAAAGGGGCTCCCACAAAGTGAACCCAATGCCGTGGGATGCTGGTTGGATTTTCTTTTCCTACTGTAGAACCAAAGGCACAGGGAGACCTCTCTGTGTGATTCTGTGCTAGCCTGGGGAAGAGCAATATGGCAACATGTAGCCACTTCTTTTATCCTTCTACAGCAATCTGCCTTGGTCTGAGGTACAGGGGCTTGCTTCAGCCTCACCCCGATGTTTTAGGATTCTCTCAGTGGTGTCTAATTCTTGAATAGTTGTCAGTAGTTCTTATGAGGGGGAGGGAAGCCAGGAACAACCTATTTTGCCATGTTGGTGATATCACCCAGATCTAAATTTAACCATACAAATTTTACATCTTTTTAGGATTCCAGTATTTGAACCTATGGAGTTTTTACTTCAAGACACCTACTTTTCTCATTTTACTATACTTTCTCCTAGTATCTATTTATATCTGGAACAATGATGATAGAAATAGCTAACATCTATTGCACATTCACTTTGTTCTAGCATAATTCCAAGTTCTTTGTGTGTATCAGCTGCTTTAATTCTCACACCAACCTATACTGTAGGTTCTATTGTTATTCCCATTTTCATTTTAGATAACTGGAGCATAGAAAGACTAACTTATCTGCCCTAGTTCAAAAATCTAATAAATGGTGAAGACAGTATTTAAATCCACACAATTTGACACAATCTTTGATCTTAAACACTATCCTTATATTTCACCAGCTTTTAGAAAATGATACAATAAAAGTACAGTTTAAAAGCTAAATTTTGTTAGTTGTAGAAAGTCTTTCTGCAGGGTGCATGTAAAAAAAGCTTTAAATTTAAGAGTTGTGTTTAAAACTCAAAAGGCATATCATTTAAAACAGTTTTGCTTAATGTATTAATGTCTATATGTAGGAATCTTATTTGAGAATTGGCCTCAAATGGTAGGACCTGACTTCATGCTGACAAAAAAATGTGATGATTATAAACAATGAAAATTATTATAAAAATGCAACTTTTCTCTTGAGATCAAAAAAAATTAATAGAAACACAACTGTTTCTAAATTCAAAATGTGTTTATTCCCCCCTTCGTAACTCAGTGTTTAAAAACAAAACAAAACAAAACAGTTCTTATTCTCTATTTGAGAACTCTAAGTTATTAATATAAAATTGTTAGTTAAAATCAAACTTTGTCTGGCTTTGTTCAGATTATGAGTACTAATTTCTGTGGGTGAAATCTCTTATATTAGAGCAGGTTTCTATACTTAAATGCTAATAACATCAAACTTAATGGCTGTGATGGAAATCTGGGGCAGGAAGAGGAAAGGCAGCTACAATTGTTAGATGTTGGTAATATAGATAGTAAAGAGCAAAGGTTAGCTAGATGTCAGTTTGCCTGAACCTGATAAACTGAACTCAGAAACATTCTCCTTGAGAATGCAGAGCAGGATTGTAGCTGATCCTCATGGTGCCAAGTGTGCAAGATTTAGGGCAACATTAACTTTACCAATTTTCTTAGATCCACTTTAACACCTGTGATCCTTAGGAGCCATATTCCCCAGTAAGCAACATATCAGTGGGTTTGGACATATTGAACCAACTATTTTTGTATCACTTAATTCATCATAAAAATAGAGTAATATTACAAGGGAGCAGCAGATGGGCTGAATCTAACTCATGATAAAAGGAAGAGAAATTCAGCAGGAACAGAGTTGGAAAAGGATCCTGGAGATTCTCGCTACTGACTACTAGTGATAATTACCGGAGTTAATATTACTTAACAGGCATAGACATTCTATAAAAGATCAGTTTGACATTCCTCTTCTAATTCAATAATAATTGTTCCATCTTACTGCCTGTTAGCACAAAGCCTCCTGTTGATCCTATTGTAAAAGGGAGGCAGTTTTGTATCAACAGTTTTTAAGTAGGCAAGCAATAGAAACAAACTCCAGCTAATTGTATCAGGATGGAAATTTATTATAAGGATATTAGGAAGCTCTCAGCATAGTTAGGAGACTGGAGAGCCAGGCTAAGTGCTTGGAAGTAGGACTTAAACCCAAGCCACATTTCAATACTGGTCTGATGATAAAACTGTTGCCGTCTTCATTGACTACCAGCTGTCACAGTTTGCCAACTTTTCAACCTTTTATAGCAACTGCTAATGCTGCTAACTAGGGAGTCTAGGTGCTGAGTTAAAGTCTAATACAGATGCACATGATTGGCAGAGTCCAAGTTCATCTTTAAACCCTAGCTTTAGGGGATCCTGTGAAGTGAATGTCTTATATTTTTTCACTTCTGGGACACTAATCCTTTTCTCTTGCTATAAAGACTTGTAAAGTGTGGAATTACTCCACATAGGAAGGAGGCTGAGATGCTAAGTGGCTAAAAAGAATGATGACTGTCTAGTTTATGACATCTTTATATAAGGCCATTTTGTAGAGCTCTGGCCTCTGGCCTTGTCAGATAACCAAGTTAAGTAGTCTCTAAATTTGCTCCAAGGATTCCGTCTGATAGTATAACTCTTTTGTTCAAATAATAGATCTCTCAGACATACTGACATGATCTTGAGTGAAATTTTCCTACCCTTATTCATATAGAGGTGACTGTCTATAACTATCAGTATAGAGAGAAATATCTGAAGTTAATAATAATAGTATGTTTGACACTAGTACCTGATGCCAGTATGAACATGGACAATGACCAAATGCTAAGGTTAATTTTTTTCTAAAGAAAGGAGGTAATCTTTTTTCCTTCTATATTGTATCCACAGTCCTGAATTTTCTAGTTATCTTTTTAAGCTTGTATTTCTAAAATGTCCTCAAAACAATAAGAATAAAAGAATATATTTTGTTGACCAGTGCATTGGATTTCTTTGTAGGTGGAGCATACCTGATTTGACAGAAATTTTCTGTTATGAACTTCAAATTATCATTGGTTGTAATGTCTGAAATTATACACAGTCTCATAATTTATTCTCCAGTTGGAATTAATAACTGTTTCTTTAGGTGATATGTTTCCATAACATTGACATTAGGAAACTGCCCATTCAACAGTTTGTACCAAATGCCTCTGTCATTTCTTTTGTATGCTTTTAATTGAAACAAAACAAAACAAAACAAGCAAATATTCGCATACAAAAAGCCTGTGAAGACGGAGCCTTAGGGAGGAAAGAATATATAGTTTAGAATCAGATAGATTTATATTCCAACCAGGGATCTTCTATTTAACAGCTTCCTTACCTAATTTGTTTAACCTTTCTGAGTCTATTTTCTTGCCTATAAAAGTGAGAAAGATAATTTTATGGACTGAATGTGTATGTCATCCCAAAACTTATTTAGGTTGAAATCCTAACCCCTAATGTGATGGTATTGGGAGGTGAGGCCTTTGGGAGGTGATGAGGTCATGAGGGCAGAAAGCCTCATGATTATGATTAGTATCATTACCGAAGAGAACCCAGAGAGCTCTTTCATCTCTCCCCAATGTGAGGACACATGGTTTCTATCTGTGAACTGGGAAGTGGGCTCTCACCAGACATTGAATCTGCCAGTGCCTTGGTCTTGGACTTTCTAGCCTCTGGAACTGTGAGAAGTAAATTTCTGTTATTTATAAGCCACCCAGTCTATGGTATTGTGTTATAGAAGTCCAAAAGAAATAGGCAATGATATCTTTCTTGAAGGATTGTGGTAGAGATTAAATGAGAAAAATTAATGCAAAAGTGTGTTTCATAGACACAGGCACCTTGTGTGGTCTCAGTAATACTGGTGGTTATTTCCATTTATAGATGAGGGTGTTTTCATGCAAACAAAGGACAAGAAGTAGTATGAAAATACCTTTAGGATGCTTATTACACAGACTTTCTGTTCCCTAAAAGAAATGAAGAAGCCTTGCTTGGAGACTCCAAGTTCTGTAATCTACCTGGATAGTTTAGGCATTTTCTTTAAGATGACATTAGGATATATGCATCAGAGTCTCCATTTAGAAATGGGGCTATGATTGAATAATTATATAAGCTAGACTGAGGCAGGTAACCATAGGGTAGAATTAGTCAGATATAAACAGTATAATTATCATAATCAGTGAAAAATTATCTGAAACTTAAGTAGCCAAATCAATGAAATTGCTTTTCGACTTTGCATGGCACAGATCTGACACACACAGTGTCTTAAATCTCATGTCATAAATTTGATAAACAGAGTAATTCACCAGGCACTTTAGAAAATGACACAATTTAATAACTTCAGCACAAGAGACAGCAGGTGTTAAGATGAAAAGGACTTTGAAACTTGTGTGTGTGTGTGTGTGTGTGTGTGTGTGTGCGCCAGAGAGGGAGGGGAGCAAGAGAAAGAGAAGAAGTGAAAGGGGTAGGGAGAGAGGAGGAAGAGGGAGAAAAGAGAGAGATAACACTGAGAGTTAAAAATACACTGAGTTTCAGATGTGGAGAAAAAGGAACTCTTGTGCACTACTGGTGGGAATGTAAACTGGTGCAGCTACTATGGAAAACAGAATGGAGTTCTCTCAAAAAATTAAAAATAAGAATACCATATGATCCAGTAATTCCATGACTGGATATATACCCAAAGAAAACAAAAAACACCAATTGAAAAGATATATACAACCTTATGTTTATTGCAGCATGCTTTCTAATAGCCAAGATATAGAAGCCACCTGAATGTCCATTGATGGATGAATGGATAAAGAAGATGTGATATATACATATATATATATGTATATATATATATGATGTATATATTATATATATATACATATGTATGTATGTATATATATATATATATATAAAATATTACTCAGCCATAAAAAGGATGAGCTCTTGTACTTGCAGCAACACAGATGGATGTAGAGGGTATAATGATAAGTGAAATAAGTCATACTGAGAAAGGCAAATACCACATGATTTCACTTATATGTGGAATCTAAAAAACAAAACAAATGAATAAGCAAACAAAAAGCGAAAATACACCTATAAATGAAGAGAACAAACTGATGGTGGCCAGAGGGGAGGGGAGTAGTGGTGGGGATGGGCAAAATGGGTGATGGGGAACAGGACTTACAGGCTTCCAGTTATGGAATAATTAAGTCATGAGGACAAAAGATATAGCATAAGGAATATACTCAGTGGTATTATAATAGGATCATTGGTGACAGTACGTGTAATTGTGTGAACATAGCATAGTGTATAGAATGTTGTATCAGATATGTTATATACCTGATGTTGCATGCAGGTGTGTTATATACCTGAACACTGTGTGTCAACTATATAGTTCAATAATAATAATAAAAAAAGACATTGAATTTCATATTAAGGAGCATGGGTTGAAAATTTCTCTCCTAATTACTAACTGGGTGTGGTATTTTACCCCTTTCACTATTATTATTATTAAAACAAAAATAAATATAATACTACTTTTCAGGAAGATGGCAATAAGGGTTAATTGTATTCAGGCACATACGAATGCTTGGAATAGTCTAGGTAAATACTAGATGCTCAATAAATGTTGAATCTTGAAGTGCTATGTTATTATACATAGCTATTATTATGTATCTGTTCTGATTGTTCAGTACCTATGATGGACAAGTAGCTAAAAAAGTTCGAATATGACTAGATTATTGAAATAAATTTTAGCATTTTTGCTGCTTTTTTATTTCTAAGAGTTAAAACATTCTAAACAATATTCAGAGACAGTGCCGGAAGTCAAATTTTTCTAGAAACAAAACAAATGTTTTTCTGCCAACAACTATGTTCCTTTTTCCTCCTCCCCTCACAGTTCATTGGTCCTAAAACATAGATGTTCTTATTATATTTGAGCTGTTTCTGGAAGGCCTAGCAGCTGTTTCCACAAAGCTTCCCTTTGCATGTGCTGTTTCTCCTCCTGACCTCCTCTGTGAAATGTAGTTGTATTATTTATGTTTGCCATGCTTCACGAACTAGAGAGCAAAAGGGACCGCTAACATTCAATCCCCAATTGGTGGAAGTCGGTAGGAAAACAAAGGTAGCCCAAATAAATCACTTAGTAGAATGAAAATCAATGACATCTTTTATCAAATGCCATTAGCTCAGACCTCCAAGTGTCAGAAAGAAGACATCTAAAACATTTGGCCCACTCAAATAAAAGATAAAAAATGCTCTGTCCAGGGGCACCAAGGCCAGGGAATTTCTAGTTAAATAGAATCAGGCATAAGATGCCAACTGGAGTTGAAGTTCTGCAATTCCTTTGATTATCTGTGTAGACGAGCCCAAAAAGGACTCAGCTAATGACAGAGCCTGTTAGGCTGTTTGCCTTTGAGGGTAATAGATACAAAGCTGATGAAGTCCAAGAACACTGCTAAAGTGATTTTGTCCCATTTGTGGTGGCGTTTTGAGGAAGAAAACAAAATCTGGGGAGATTGGCTTCTTCATTTCCTTTTTCCTCGGTAGCTATTTGCTTATTATGGAATAGAAATTCATAGACTTTTGTTATTGTTGTTTTTTAAAGAACTGAAGATTCCCTATAAAGCAAAGACTAACAGTCAATCACAGTCAATGCCCCAAGCAAACAGAAGGGGAAAGTTTTTAGTTCTCCTTGTTTCCTGTGAGATTTTGAAATACAACTTCAAAGTATTAATTACAGTCAAGTTTGATGAAACCAAAGGGCAGAAAATTGTGTTGATTCAATTTCATAGGGGACTAAGGTTTCAGTGGGAATTTAATTAATTTTCTTTCTTCTGCAGGTTAAGTTCCTATAAAGTGGATTCAGGTAACATGGACCTTTATTTATTTATTTTTTTCCCTAGAATGAGTTTTGCAAAGTTGCCTCAGAGAATTTCTGAATTGAAAAGGAAAGATGTGGACTTGTAGTTTTTCTAAACAGAATGCTCCTAAATACAGAGATTGTGGATGGATCAGCACAAGTCTCTTGCCACCTATGGGAAATAATTTAAAAGTGCATACTCAACCAATAGTGGATCAAGAGCATTAGCTTTCATAAAAAAGATAGCACATTATGCTATGCTATTTCCCATTTTCACTATTAATTCTTTGTTACCTTAGGCAAGTCATATGGGAGAAGAATTTAATAATAAGAAAGGGTATGTGTCCTTCCTTTCCTAAGCTGGCTAGCGGTGCATTTCACTGTTTGAGTTACTCTATCCACTAGAAAAACAATTACAATGCTGGGCTCCTGCCCAATTTACACTGTGCTGGAATCAGAGTTAAAAGAATCTATTTTCTGTGCTCAGTTTAATTTCTGCTGGATATTTTGAGGCCCAAATTTATGCAGTTATAATTTTAAGCCTATAAACGTATTTAATCAAATTGATTTCTTAAAATATATTCCATCACATGACATAGTCCATGTATTTTTTTAATCCCCAATAGTGTTCTCTTTTATTCTCTTTGCATGATTTGGAATTTCCTAAAATTAATTAGGAAATATTTGCTCTGCATTTATATGGGGAGAAGAGCCAGCCTTTCTTTGGCTTCTCAAAATAAGAGTATAATCTCCTTCCCACATGCCTAAGGACCACTGCTATTTTTATACTCCCTCCCCAGACAATTTCATCCTTTTCAGAATCTAAGTCACCAGCCAATGCCTGTAGTTCTTAAATGTATATTTCAAGCTCTTTCTTCTGAGCTCCCCAGACCTTTATATAAAAGACATTTATACTGGAAAGTTCAAAACTGATTGCATTGATCTAACTTCCTCATCTCTCTATTCCCAATCCCCATATACTTGCTCCTCAGCCTGTCTGCCCTTTGTTAATTGATGAAAACATTGTCAAACTTGCAACTCGATCACAAATCTTAACTTTTCCTTGTTCTCCCATCTGTATGTCCATTTAGTGCCTTCATAGGAATCTGCTTTCTAGATCAGGTTTATCACCCTTCTCTCTTCGCTTTCCCTGCTTTGTCCCCACAAACTGTTGTCTAGTCTGGTGATTTCTAAAGAGAGATACAGACACACTTGAGGATGGCCCATGAAAGTCATGAAAAGACTAGAATTTCTCTTACTTATTTTTTCTTATCCTTTTAAATTTCTATATGAACTTTATGACATACTTTACATATGTCAGTAGATGTTATAAGATATGCAGGTAATAGGGAGTGAATGCTCAGTTTTTTCACCGACAAGATTTCATGATAAAAAGAAGGTTTGGAGGCTGCTGATTATTGCTGGAAACTTCTTCCTAGTTGTCTTGTCCCTGTATTTACATTCTCCAATTCATCTTGCAGTTGTTAAAGATACTCCCCATACCAATTGGATGCGGTCAGACTTTATTTTTAGCAAGACAAACTGTGCCCTTCATTATCTACCTTTAATATACTCTTCCAGTTTCATCTCTCACCATTTCCCGCATTATATCTCCTTTGTACAGAGCAAGAGGTGCACTAGTATTCTCCTAGTTACTTCCCCATTCCGTGAGTTGGCTCTGCCTGTTGTTTTCTCTTTGTGGGCACAGGGCCTTTTCTTCAAGCAAATTCCTGTTCTTTCCCATCCTGGTTGAAATCACTTCCTCCTGAAGCCTTCCCTGACTCCACACAAAGTCAGTCATGTCCTTCCTTGTATACATGAGAGAATATACCCACAGCGCTATTATACGCTTGAATTGGATTCTATTTTAGGAGTCTCTTCTAGACTTTTTATCTTCCCCAAGACCGAGTCTTTATATTCTCTTATTTATCCTTATATTCTCTAACACTCCTTGTTCAGTGGTTGCCACTTAAGGCAATTACTAAATTATCTTTTAACACATATATTAATTCAGTGGAAAAATAAAAGCTACAGTATTATTTTTATTTTTATTTTTTTTAAATTTTTTTAAATTTATTTATGATAGTCACACACAGAGAGAGAGAGAGAGGCAGAGACACAGGCAGAGGGAGAAGCAGGCTCCATGCACCGGGAGCCTGACGTGGGATTCGATCCCGGGTCTCCAGGATCGCGCCCTGGGCCAAAGGCAGGTGCTAAACCGCTGCGCCACCCAGGGATCCCAAAGCTACAGTATTAAACTGTTATTAGAAACAGCATATTATTTTGATATATCAGCTAAACATTAGAAGATATCAGATTGAATATTTAGATCAATAAAATAATCCAGTGGTGCTATAATTAAAATAAGAACTTTTTTCCCAATGTATTAATCTGAGTAAGGCCTATTTTTTTCTTTTTTTTAGGGGGGTGACTGTAGAAGAGCATGTTTATTTACCTCTTAATGAGTGAATCTTTTCACAGAGGCACCTACCTATACAGGGTAAAATATTTTAATATTTTCACTTTATTTTATTTTCCTGTGAAAAGAACACTCCACATGAGATCGACTCTTAATAAATTTGTAAGTGCACAATGCATTATTGTGGACCATAGGTACAATGTTATATTACCAATCTTTAGAGCCTCTTCCTCTTACTTAACTGAAACTTAGGCACATTGGTTAGTAACTTCCCATTCCCTTGTCCCACAGACCCTGGAAACTTCCATTCCTCTCTTGCATTCTATGATTTGACTATTTTAGAAATCTCATATAAGTGAAATCATGAAACATTTGTCTTTCTGTGACTAGCTTGCTTTACTTAACCTTAGTGTCTTCAAGGCTCATCCATGTTGCCGCATATTGCAGAATTTTCTTCTTTTTAAAGGATGAAGTATTCTATTGTATGTATATGCCACATTTTCTTTGCCCGTTTATCTGTTCATGGACATTTAATTGTTTCCACATTTTGGCTATAGTGAATAGTGCAGCAAAGAATATGGCATTGCCAATATCTCTTTGAGATTCTAATTTCAGTTCTTTTGGATAAATACCCAAAAGTGGAATTGCTGAATAATATGGTAGTTTTATTTTTTAATTTCTTGAGATACTTCTATCTTGTTTACCATAGCAGCTACAACATTTTGCGTTCATTTTAATAGTGTGCAAGGGTTCTGATTTCTCTACATCTTCACCAACACTTACTGTCTTTTGTTTTTTTCTCCAAAATGTATAAGACATTTCTATAACTCAATAGTAAAAAACAAAAACAGAAATCAATACCCTGATTTTAAAAATGGGCTAAGTATTTCAATAGGTATATCTCTAAAGAAGATATGCAAATGGCTAACACATATGTGAAAAAATTCAATTTTACTAATCATCAAGAAAGTACAAATCAAAACTACAGCGAAATATCACCTCATTCCTGTCAGAATAGCTGTAATTTAAAAAAATGTGTATGGTAGTTGAGCAGTCCATGATACTATATCCTATTGTACCCATACTCAGTGGATGAATTGAGAGATTCTCGCTTTTCCAAGTACACTGAACTGACAGTAAAGAAGTTCCTATATTTAAAGACTATTGTTTAACTGCAGTGCGTTCTCAGAATATTCAGTCTTTTCATCTCCAGTCAAGTAGATGGTCTTCATTGATGATCCCCCCAAAATGGAACAGATACATGTTTTGTTCCCTTAGGATGTCCTAGGTACTGAGTATTACAGGGCAAGATCAGCCACCAGCATATCAAGGATGGCCAAGCATTCATAAATTGCATTATTTATTTGAAAACATAGGGATAAAAGTTATTTACCCACTTAATGTTAGCAGCAATATTCAAATTCCTCTCAATAGATTGCATCAGCAAGCTTCACATCTGTAGTCTACAGTAAGTATTGTGGAGAATGGTCTGATAATCAGAGAATGTCTCATCACAGTATTTTTGCTTAGAATTCACTAGGTCTCAGATAAAGCAGGGAATATACAAAGAATAATCAAGAAAATTACTAAGAAACAGTCATTTTGGTTTGTCTCTCACAGCATTTTTTTTTGTTGAAAAGTGAGAGAGGGAGGCATTTGTATTTTAAATGTCTTACATCTATATTATATTTTCATGCAATATTAACTCTCATCGTCCTTTTTTTTCACAATCTGTATATCACTATACTTCACATAATCTTTACCTTTTCTAATAGGCAAGGCACTTTATTGTGGGAAGTTCCTATTTTTGGTAATAAAGATATTATAGTGTCTCAAGTCTGATGTTCTTAGGTTCACTAAGATTTTTTTCTTTTCAATATGCTTTGCTTTTCACAATAAAGAATCTAAATGGGCAGCCTGGGTGACTCAGCCGTTTAGCACCACCTTCAGCCCAAGGTGTGATCCTGGAGATCCAGGATCAAGTCCCACCCACGTTGGACTCCCCGCATGGAGCTTGCTTCTCCCTCTGCCTGTGTCTCTGCCTCTCTCTCTCTCTCTCTCTCTCTCTCTCTGTGTGTGTCTCTCATGAATAAATAAATAAAATCTTAAAAAAAATAAACTCATGATTTATTTAAAAAAAAAGAATTTAAATGCATTTTTTCCTAAAGTTGCAGCTAAAAGCCATTTTTACTTAGAAGCATTTCCTGAACTCTAAGGCAGAGGTAATTATTACAACTACAATATCCCAGAACTTTAAAAATGTATCTATTAGGACATTCACTGCATTCATTACAGTTATTTTTTATGTCTGATCTCACGACCCTAATGCAATCTCCATGTAGGTAGATAGTGTATTTTATTCATTTCTATATTTTTCTCAGTGGCTGACACTTAGTACATGTTCAATACATATTTATTGAATAAATAGATGATTAAATACATAAGTAAGTACATTAAAATGTGATTTCTGTATTTTCAGAGCATCATATAGACAGTATCACAAGCATTATATGCCCTCAATAAATATATAAGAAATTATTGAAATATTTCATGGGTATCTCTTACTTTTATTGATTAAAACCTTACCTATAATGATTGTTCCTTGAGCCTTCTATTTATAGGCAAAGGGAGGCAATAGAAAAAGCACTGAAGTAAGAATTGATTTTTAGATCTGGTCCTGGAATTTTTTTCTTTTGCTCGATTTAAGGCAATTCACTTTTATCTTTACAACCCTTAGTATCTTCATGTGTAAAATGAAGATAAGACCTGCCCTGAACTCTTTCCTGAATTTTGCTGAGAACAAAACGGAATGCTCTATTTCGTAAATAAAAGATTCCTGTACAAATTTATAGTGATAAATTAGCGTATCAAGTCTGCAGTTTTGTTTCCCCATGATTTACTTTCTTCATTCAAAAAATGATTTGAGGGGAGGGGCAAGATGGCGGAAGAGCAGGGTCCCCAAATCGCCTGTCCCCACCAAATTACCTAGATAACCTTCAAACCATCCTGAAAATCTACGAATTCGGCCTGAGATTTAAAGAGAGACCAGCTGGAATGCTACAGTGAGAAGAGTCCGCGCTTCTATCCAGGTAGGAAGACGGGGAAAAAGAAATAAAGGAACAAAAGGCCTCCGAGGGGGAGGGGCCCCGCGAGGAGCCGGGCTGAGGCCGGGGCGAGTGTCCCCAGGACAGGAGAGCCCCGTCCCGGAGGAGCAGGAGCTGCACCAACCTTCCCGGGCGGGCGGAAAGGGGCTCGCAGGGAGTTGGAGCAGGACCCAGGAGGGCGGGGATGCCCTCGGGCTCCCGGGGACACTAACAGACACCTGCGCCCCGGGAGAGTGCTCCGAGCTCCCTAAGGGCTGCAGCGCGCACGGCGGGACCCGGAGCAGCTCGGAGGGGCTCGGGCGGCGGCTCCGCGGAGGGGGCTGCGGGGCGGGAGCGCGAATCCACCAGCGCAGGCCCCGGAGCACAGGGCGCCGGGACACAGCCCAGGATCCGGCCTCCCCCGGGACAGGCTGAGGCCGGGAGGGCCCAGGACAGCAAGGACGCTCCTGCCCCGAGCTGAGCAGATCAGCGGCCCCGCCCCGGAGCCTCCAGGCCCTGCGGACGGAGAACCGAGAGCCCCGAGCCCCGTAGTTCCTCCGGAGGCTGACTCCAGGCTTCCAGAGTTGCCATAGCAACTGCTGCTGTTCCTCCTGGGGCCCCACGGGGTAAACAACCCCCGCTGAGCCCTGCAGCAGGCAGGGGCGGAGCAGCTCCCCCAAGTGCTAACACCTGAAAATCAGCACAGCAGGCCCCTCCCCCAGAAGACCAGCTGGACGGACCAGTGATACTCCCCCGTGTTCCAATACAACTTGTTTTTGGCCACTCTGCACTGAGCAAAATGACTAGAAGGAAAACCTCACCTCAAAAGAAAGAATCAGAAACAGCCCTCTCTCCCACAGAGTTACAAAATCTGGATTACAATTCAATGTCAGAAAGCCAATTCAGAAGCACCATTCTACAGCTACTGGTGGCTCTAGAAAAAAGCATTAAGGCCTCACGAGACTTCATGACTGCAGAATTTAGATCCAATCAGGCAGAAATTAAAAATCAATTGAATGAGATGCAATCCAAACTAGAAGTCCTAACGACGAGGGTTAACGAGGTGGAAGAACGAGTGAGTGACATAGAAGACAAGTTAATGGCAAAGAGGGAAACTGAGGAAAAAAGAGACAATCAATTAAGGGACCATGAAGACAGATTAAGGGAAATAAATGACAACCTAAGGAAGAAAAACCTACGCTTAATTGGGGTTCCCGAGGGCGCCGAAAGGGCCAGAGGGCCAGAATATGTATTTGAACAAATCCTAGCTGAAAACTTTCCCAATCTGGGAAGGGAAACAGGCATTCAGATCCAGGAAATAGAGAGATCCCCCCCTAAAATCAATAAAAACCGTTCAACACCTCGACATCTAATAGTGAAGCTTGCAAATTCCAAAGATAAAGAGAAGATCCTTAAAGCAGCAAGAGACAAGAAGTCCCTGACTTTCATGGGGAGGAATATTAGGGTAACAGCAGACCTCTCCACAGAGACGTGGCAGGCCAGAAAGGGCTGGCAGGATATATTCAGGGTCCTAAATGAGAAGAACATGCAGCCAAGAATACTTTATCCAGCAAGGCTCTCATTCAAAATGGAAGGAGAGATAAAGAGCTTCCAAGACAGGCAGGAACTGAAAGAATATGTGACCTCCAAACCAGCTCTGCAAGAAATTTTAAGGGGGACTCTTAAAACTCCCCTTTAAGAAGAAGTTCAGTGGAACAATCCACAAAAACAAGGACTAAATAGATATCATGATGACACTAGACTCATATCTGTCAATAGTAACTCTGAACGTGAACGGGCTTAATGACCCCATCAAAAGGCGCAGGGTTTCAGACTGGATGAAAAAGCAGGACCCATCTATTTGCTGTCTACAAGAGACTCATTTTAGACAGAAGGACACCTACAACCTGAAAATAAAAGGTTGGAGAACCATTTAACATTCAAATGGTTCTCAAAATATACCCTAAAAACTACAGAACACTTCAGAAAGAAATTGAGGAAGACACAAAGAGATGGAAAAATATTCCATGCACATGGATTGGCAGAATTAATATTGTGAAAATGTCAATGTTACCCAGGGCAATTTACACGTATAATGCAATCCCTATCAAAATACCATGGACTTTCTTCAGAGACTTAGAACAAATTATTTTAAGATTTGTGTGGAATCAGAAAAGACCCCAAACAGCCAGGGGAATTTTAAAAAAAGAAAACCATATCTGGGGGCATCACAATGCCAGATTTCAGGTTGTACTACAAAGCTGTGTTCATCAAGACAGTGTGGTACTGGCACAAAAACAGACATATAGATCAATGGAACAGAACAGAGAACCCAGAAGTGGACCCTGAACTTTATGCTCAACTAATATACGATAAAGGAGGAAAGACGATCCACTAGAGGAAAGACAGTCTCTTCAATAAATGGTGCTGGGAAAATTGGACATCCACATGCAGAAGAATGAAACTGGACCACTCTCTTGCACCATACACAAAGATAAACTCAAAATAGATGAAAGATCTAAATGTGAGACAAGATTCCATCAAAATCCCAGAGAAGAACTCAGGCAACACCCTTTTTGAACTTGGCCACAGTAACCGGAGAAGGACAAACAGTGTATGTTCTCATTCATTTGGGGAATATGAATAATAGCGAAAGGGAATATAAGGGAAGGGAGAAGAAATGTGTGAGAAATATCAGAAAGGGAGACAGAACATAAAGACTTCTAACTCTGGGAAATGAACTAGGGGTGGTGGAGGGGGAGGAGGGTGGGGGGTGGGGTTGAATGGGTGACGGGCACTGAGGGGTACACTTGACGGGATGAGCACTGGGTGTTATTCTGTATGTTGGTAAATTGAACACCAATAAAAATTAATTTATATAAAAAAAAAAAGAACAAGATGACTAAGCTACAAAAAAAAAAACAAAAAAACAAAAAAAACAAAAAATGATTTGAAAGATTGTGTGTGTGTGTGTGTGTGTGTGTGTGTGTGTGTGTGGTGGTGGTGGTCAAACCAGTTAGGAATGTAGATAAAACCTTTGTTTAAGATCTGAAAGTACATGTTGCTTGATATTAAAGTACTTTATGAACACATGAAAATATTTCATAAATTTAAGAAAAAAATTTAAAAATGTATATGCTTAAAAGGCACTAATTCATCATAAATTATTCTAGTGTTATAAACATTAGATATTTTAAGTATTTCTTTTCCAACAAGAAGTGATAATCTGGGGTCCTCACATATTTTATATTATTTTTATTAGAAGAATAGTCACAAGACTAAATTTCAGATTCATAGCTATGTTGGAGGTAATTAGTTTTTTGGCAAAACATTAATGCCAAACTCCATTAGTACCAAACACTGGGCAGTTTCAGAATTTTTCAGTTTCTTTGGCAGCTTTTATTCTTCATAGGCATTTTGAATGTTCATAATCAAAGTTATCCTCAAGTCATGAAAGCATGTTTTAATAGAACTCAGTAAATTATATTTATCAATTATCCCAATATTAAAATTTAATTAAAATTAAATAAAATTAACACAAATTTGAAGCAGATATCCAAGTATATGTTTCCCCAGGCATTTCTGAAAGGCCAGACATGAGAGCAACACTAAATGAAGAGTTATCATCAACCTGTTTGAGTGTCTGAAATAGTCATTTAATTTAGGGTAGAATTTAACACAACTACTCTTTAACTGGCTGTTAAGTGAGTATCCATCATTATTAAAGATAATATTTGAAGATTAGCATTTAGCAATTTTGTGAAAACATTTTGTATATTTAGGTAGATATTCCCCCCCCCCAAATATGTTTAAGTACATACTCAGTAAAGGCTCCCATCTTCTTGTAAAAAGGTCATATTTTCTACTAGTGTGTTCAGTAAATTAAAGAAATTTGTTGATAGAATAGAAAGTATTAGAATAGCAATTATAAAGTATGCTTTTGAAAAAAGTTAGTATTTAAGTATTTCAAATAGTATTTCGGTGTTAAGCAATATTTTAGTTTCAGGGGTATATTACAGCTCTAATAAAAATGCCAATTTGAGCGTTTAATTAGTACTTATTGGACACCTTTTGGATACTACTATGTTACAATAGGTATACTGAAAATAGCATTGGTGATTCAAGAATGTAAAATATATTTTATTTGCTTTCAAAATGCTTGCACTAAAATAGGAGGGATGCAAGGTAGAAAGTAATAAGAACCAAAATAGTTCAAGTAAAATACAATACAAAGCTTGCTTAGAAAAAATGAAAAATTATATCTGACTAGAGTGACTGAAGGATATTCTATAAAAGAGCATTTTAACTAGTCCTTGAGGGATAAAATATCAGAACATATGAAAATGGGAATGAAAAAGCCAACTAGATGTAGAGTAGTTAGAACAAATTCAATTCAATATATAAATATGAATTTATGAAGGTAATTAATGAAAGAATAATTAATTAAAAGCAGAAAGAATCTTCTTCTTGGCAAACAGTTTGTTATAGTTTTCTTTTTTAAAAAGATTTTATTTATTTATTTGATAGAGAGAGAGAGAGAGAGTGAGCAGTGCACAAGCAGGGGAATGGGAGAGGGAGAAGCAGTATACCCACTGAGCAGGAAGTCCGATGCCAGGGCTTGATCCTAGGACCCCAGGATCTATTACCTCAGCTGAAGGTAGACACTTAACAAACTGAGCAACCCAGGGGCCCCTCTAGATTTTTTTAAAAAGCATCCAGGTAGACTTAAAAATTTTATTCATTTATAAGGTAGAGGTATTTCAGGGATATCTTTTTTGGAAAATGAGAATAACTCTACAATTAAAATTAACATTAAAGGAAATGTACCATCCACTTCTATATATTTTTTCTTTTTTTTCCTTTACATTAAAGGGGTCATTTAGAACATTAACTCTTGAAGCAAAAAATATTTTATTTGAAATTTAGCTATTTTCACTTCTGATATTTTAAATTTCTAAACTCAAAGAAGATAAATTTGATGCTTTTTATTTAATAATACTGTGATTAAATGTGTTTTAATATGGATGAAATTACCTTTCTGTTTCTTCTGTATATATCCATGAACAAATGTACGTTGTATTGTTCTCTAATTTTAGTGACGATTTATTTTGTTTTCTTCTTTGTGTTTTTCCTGCTTTGAATAATAACCATTATATTTTTAAGAAGAAATAATGTATTATTCTATGAAAAAGAAATTGAAGATCAGAGAAGTTAAATAACTTGTCAAGGTAACATAAAAATTTTATTGAGTACTTTTTTTTTGGTGAAACTATTAAAATAACAACGGTTCTCTGAATTACCAGTATTTGGAAAATATTTTAAGTTTTAATTTCTCCTATCTTTTTAATTTCTCCTATCTTATTTTTAGAAAGATGGATAGAGTATGAGTGGATTACCTTTTTCTTTTATTATTTATTTATTTATTTATTTATTTATTTATTTATTTATTTATTTTTACCTTTTTCTTTTAAAATTATTTTTATTTTTTATTTTATTTCAATTCAGTTTGCCAACATATAGTATAATGCCCAGTGCTCATCTCATTGTGTGACCTCCTTAGTGCTGTCACTGAGTTACCCTATCCCCAACCTACCTTTCCTTCTGCAGCCCTTCGTTTCCCAGTTAGGAGTCTCTCATGGTTTGTCTTCCTCTCCAATTTTTCCCCCACTCAGTTTCCCTCCTTCCCTTATGGTCTTTTCTCTGTTTCTTATAATTCCACATATGAGTGAAATTATATGATGATTGTCTTTCTCCGATTGACTTACTTCACTCAGCACAATACCCTTCAGTTCCATCCATGTTAATGTAAGTGGTAGGTATTCATCCTTTCTGATGGCTGAGTAATAGTCTCTCTCTCTCTCTCTCTCTCTCTCTATATATATATATATATATATATATATATATATATATATATATATATGTCATATCTTCTTTATTCATTCATCTGTCAAGGTATATCTGGGCTCCTTCCACAGTTTGGCTACTGTGGACATTGCTGCTAGGAACATTGGGGTGCAGGTGTTCAACCACATCTGTATTTTTGGATAAATACCCAGTAGTACAGTTGCTGGGTCATAGGGTAGTTCTATTTTTAACTTCTTGAGGAACCTCCACACAGTTTTCCAGAGTGGCTGTACCAGTTCACATTCCCACCAACACTGCAAGAGGGTTCCCCTTTCTCCACATCTTCTCCAACATTTGCTGTTTCCTGTCTTGTTAATTTTAGCTATTCTCACTAGTGTAAAGTCATATCTCATTGTGGTTTTGATTTGTATTTCCCTGATGACAAGTGATATGGAGCATTTTTTCATGTGCCTGTTGGCCCTGCGTAGATCTTCTTTGGGGAAATGTCTGTTCATGTCTTCTGCCCATTTCTTGACTTGATTGTCTATTTCTTGGATGTTGAGTTTGATAAGATCCTTATAGATATTGGATACTAGCCCTTTATCTGCTATGTCATATGCAAATAACTTCTCCCATTCTGTAGGCTGCCTTTAGTTTTGTTGATTGTTTCCTTCATTGTGCAGAAGCTTTTTATCATGGTCAAGTCCCAATAATTCCATACTGCTTTTGTTTCCCTTGCCTTCATAGGTGTGTCTACAAGAAGTTGCTGTGACTAAGTACCATGCTGTCTTGATGATCACAGCTTTGTAATATAGCTTGAAGTCAGGCATTGTGATACCCCCAGCTTTGGTTTCATTTTCAACATTCCTCTGGCTATTCGGGGTCTTTTCTGGTTCCATACAAATCTTGGGATTATTTATTCCAACTCTGTGAAGAAAGTCCATGGTATTTTGATAGGGATTGCATTGAATGTGTGAATTGCTCAGATAGCATAGACATTTACACAATATTTAATCTTCCAATCCATGAGCATGGAATGTTTTTCCATCTCTTTGTGTCTTCCTCAGCTTCTTTCAGAAGTGTTCTATAGTTTTTAGAGTACATATCCTGTATCTCTTTGGTTAGGTTTATTCTTAGGTATCTTTTGGTTTGGGTACAATTGTAAGTGGGATAGATTTCTTAATTTCTCTTTCTTCAGTCTCTTTTTGTGTATAGAAATGCAGCTGATTTCAGTGCATTGATTCTGTGTCCCACCACATTGCTGAATTTTTGTATGAGTTCTAGCAATTTGGGGTGGAGTTTTTGAGTTCTCCATATGCAGTATCATGTCATCTGTGAAGAGTGAGTGTTTGACTTATTCTTTGCCAATTTGAATGCCTTTTATTTCTTTTTGTTGTCTGATTGCTGAGGCTAGGACTTCTAGTACTATGTTGAACAAAAGTGGTAACAATGGGCATCCCTGGTTTGTTCCTGACCTTTGGGGATAAGCTCTCATTTTTTCCCCATTGAGAATGATATTTTCTCTGGGCTTTTCTTAGATGGTTTTTATTATATTGAGATATGTTCTCTCTATCCTTACACTTTGAAGAGTTTTAATCAAGAGTGGATGCTATATTTTGTCAAATGTTTTCTCTGCATCAATTGAGAGGATCATATTGTTCTTGTCTTTTCTTTTACTAATGTGATCTATCACATTGCTTGATTTACAAATGTTGAATCACACTGCATCCCAGGAATAAATCTCACTTCATCATGGCAAATAATCCTCTTATAGTGTTGGATCCTATTGGCTAGTATCTTGGTGAGAATTTTTGAATCCATGTTCATCAGGGATATTGGTCTGTAATTCCCTCTTTTTTGATGGTATCTTTGTCTGGTTGGGGATCAAGGTAATGCTGGCCTCACAAAAAGAGTTTGGAAGTTTTCTTTCCACTTACATCTTTTGAAATAACTTCGGTAGAATAGGTATTAGTTCTTCTTTTTTTTAATTTTTTAAAATTTATTTATTTATGATAGTCACACACAGAGAGAGAGAAAGAGAGAGGCAGAGACATAGGCAGAGGGAGAAGCAGGCTCCATGCACCGGGAGCCCGATATGGGATTCGATCCTGGGTCTCCAGGATCGCGCCCGAGCCAAAGGCAGGCGCCAAACCGCTGTGCCACCCAGGGATCCCGGTATTAGTTCTTCTTTAAATGTTTGGTAGAATTCCCTGGGAAGCCATCTGGCCCTGGACTCCTGTTCTTGGGAGGTTTTCGATGACTGCTTCGATTTCCTTGCTGGTTATTGGTCTGTTTAGTTTTTCTATTTCTTCATTTCAATTTTGTTAGTTTATAAATTTCCAGGAATGCATCCTTTCTTCCAGATTGCCTAATTTGTTGGCATATAGTTGCTCATAACATATTCTTAAAATTGTTTTTATTTTCTTGGTGTTGGTTTTTATATCTCCTCTTTCATTCATGATTTTATTAATTTGAGTCTTTTCTCTATTCTTTTTAGTAAGTCTGGCTTGTTAATTCTTTCAAAGAAATAGCTCCTATATGAACTAGTTTTATCTATCTGTTCTATAGTTTATCTGCCTTCTATTTCATTGATTTCTGCTTTAATCTTTATTATTTCTCTTCACCTGCTTGGTTTAGGCTTTATTTGCTGTTCTTTCTCCATCTCCTTTAGGTGTAAGGTTAGCTTGTGTATTTGAGATTTTTCTGGTTTTCTGAGGGAGGCTTGTATTGCAATATACTTCCATCTTAGGGTCACCTTTGCTGTATCCCAAAAGTTTTGAACAGTTGTGCTTTCATTTTCATTAGTTTGCATAAATCTTTTTAATTCTTCTCTGATTTCCTGGTTGGCCCATTCATTTCTTATAAAGAGAATGCTCTTTAACCTCCAAGTGTTTGAGTTCCTTCCAAATTTCTTCTTGTGATTGAGTTCTAGTTTCAAAGCATTGTGTTTTGAAAATGTGCAGGGATTAATCCCATTCTTTTGGTATCAGTTGAGAACTGATTTGTGACTCAGTATGTGGTCTATTCTGGAGATAGTTCCATGTGCAGTTGAGAAGAATGTGTATTCTTTTGCTTTAGGATTGAATGCTCTGTATATATCTGTAAAGTTCATCTGGTCCAGTGTGCCATTCAAAGCCTTTGTTTCCTTGTTGATATTCTGCTTAGATGGCCTGTCCATTGCTATTAGTGGGATGTTGAAATCTCCTACTATTACTGTATTATTACCAGTATATTTCTTTAATTTGATTATTAATTGGTTGATATAATTGGCTGCTCCCAAGTTAGGAGCATAAACATTTATAATTGTTAGTTCTTTCAATTGGATAGACCCTTTAAGTATGATATAGTGTCCCTCTTCATTTCTTAGTACAATCTTTGGTTTAAAATCTAATTTGTCTGATATGAAGATTGCTATCCCAGCTGTTTTTTTTTTAAGGTCCATCAGCATGATAAATCATTCTCCACCCCCTCACTTTCAGTCTGGAGGTGTTGTTAAGTCTCAGATGAGTCTCTTGTAAACAGCATATGGATGGGTCTTGCTTTTTTCTCCATCTGATACCCTGTGTTTTTTGATTAGAGCATTTAACCCATTTCATTCAGAGTAATTATTGAAAAATATGAATTTAGTGCCATTGTATTAGCTAAAGTCAATGTTTCTATAGATTGTTTCTGTTCTGTTTCTTTCTGATCTATGTTACTCTTGGGCTCTCTCTTCGCTTACAGAATCCCCCTTAGTATTTCTTGCAGGCCTGTTTTAGTGGTCACATATATTCTTTCAGGTTCTGTCTTTCCTACCAGCCTGGTCTCTGTGAAAAGAGAGTCTAATGCCAGACTAATGCCAGACTCTCATGCCAGTCTAATGTTCCTACCGCTGTAGGTTAAGAAACTCTTGTCTCAACTTGCTTTTGGAATCTTTTCTTTATCTCTGAAATTTGCAAGCTTCACTATTACATGTTGGGATGTTAATGTCTTTTTATTGATTTTGGTCTCGAATGCCTATTTCCTTCCCAAGATTAGGGAAGTACTTAGTTATGATTTGCTCAGATATATGGTTAGGCCCTCTCTCTTTTTCTCCTCCCTCAGAGATCCCAATGATTCTAATATTTTTTTCATTTTATGGCATCACTGATTTCTTGAAGCCTCCACCGTGGTCCATTAGTTTTTAAGTCTTTTCTTCAGCTTCTTTCCTTTCCATAAACTTTTCTTCTATGTCACTGACTCTCTTCTTTCTCCTTTACCCTAGCTGTTAGAGGATCCAATTTAGACTATATCTCAGAGCATTTTTAATTTCAACATGATTAGATCTCATTTCTGTACTAAGAGATTCTCTAATGTCTTTTATGCTTTTTTCAAGTCCAGTTTGTAACTTCATAATTGTTTTCCTGAATTCCAGCTCTGACATTTTACTTATGCCCATATGGATTAGATCTGTGGCAGAGAGTAATTACCTCTAGTTCTTTCTTTTGTTGTGAATTCCTCCTTGTAGTCATTTGCCCAGAGAAGAATAGATGAACAAATGAACAAAATAAAAATATCAGCCACAACCCAAGCAAAATACATACTAGCCAAATCTGAAGCAGTAAGGAACCAAAAGAGAAAATAAAAAGGGAAGAAAAGGAGTAGGAAAGAAAAAAGAGGAAAAAAAAAAAAAGGAGGGGAAGAGAGAATATAATCTCACAGGGTGGACAAAACAGGGTAATACACTTGGTCCTGAGTGTATTTTGATCTCTGGATTAGAAGACACTAAATCCCAAAATTGTAAAGAAAGCAAAACTTACATATATATACACATAAATATACGATTTACTAGGGTGAAAAGAAGCCAAAAATGAATATATCTGTAAAATATCAATGTAAAAAATGAAAGTTAAGAAAAAGACTTAAAATCAAAGAGTTGATAAAAAAATAGTTGTAAAGGAAAAAGAAATGGAAAATGTTAAACTGAAAGATAAACAAATCATGAGAAAAAATCTTCAGTTCTATATCCTATTTTCTCCTAGTGCTGGAGTTTTGCAATCCTGTCAGTTTCATAAACTTGCTCTTCCCCTATTCTTTCAGGTGGTGTTCTGGGGGAGGGGCCTGTGGCACTGATTCTCAGGTGTTTTTGCCTGGACATAGTTGCAACTACCCCTTACCAGGGGGCTGGGCTCAGTGTAAGCTGTTTCTGGTTGCTCTGTGTGGTTTTTGTTCCTTGAAAGCTTTCCTCATCTCTTTAGAGGACCAAAACAAAAATGGCTATGAAGGGACAAGAGCCCCAGAGCCAAAAGATTGCAGTCCCCTCTCTTCAGTAAACCCTCAGGCATAAGCAGTCTTCACTTTATGGGTGCCAAACTCTGCAGACTCCTGCAGTGTGCACCCACAGGGATCCTCCTGGAAGAAGGTGGAGGATCATCCTGTTACTGTCCTTTATAGGTCCCTGCACTGAGAGCTATCACTGGGTACACCCACTCCTCCCTAGATTACTTTTTCTTTCTGTAGTTTCAAATGACCAAATAAATGTAATTGGCAGTTTTAGGCCACTTTACTTTAGATTTGATCCAAAGGTAGAAAATTACAGCCTAAATATTTTTCACATGCATATATGCACACACACACAGAGGGTAGAGAGTGGGGAACAAGAGAGATGCAGGGAGGGGAAGAAGGATTAGAAAAAAATGAAGGATGGATTAAAGGGCTTGCCACTTACCTGTAACATCTGTTCCTTCGAACTCCATGGTTCTCGATTTGAATTCTCTCTACAGATACAGATGTATATGTGATCTGTATACATATATATATATATATATGCATATAATTTACATTTTAAATCTGAATTTATCCCACATAAATGTTCATAGTCTTTATAAAAGGTTATAGAAACTGGAAGAGAAGCCATATATTTTAGACTAATCTGTTTTAGAGTACCTTTAAATTTTATTCAACACAGCAGTTTTATTAAATTCCTTGATTTAAAGTATTGCTGAATTATCCTGTAATATACAATTCTCAGGTGAAGAAACAAAAATCCCATCAAGCTGAGGAGACGGGAATCTAATTCCACAGAACAAAATGTACTTTTAATAAACTGTGACAAGACAGGCAAGAGAAAGAAAAGGTTTAGGAGGCAAGAGGTCTGAGTCTCAGACTAATGAAAACATTCAATCCATGTGTCACAACCAAATAAGAGAGAAAAAAGTATATGGTGAGTGGGTACTGACCTTCAGAGAATATATCTTCTCTATACCATAGTAAACTCACCTAGAAGAGCAATGAATCCCTAGTAAACATTTATCTTACAAAAAAATGCAATAAAATGTTTAAGAGAATACATTTTGAATGGAACAGCACAATGAAACCAACCTAGTTAGAGAATATGCTTTATAAAATACAAATATAACACGTGCTGGATTATAGGTCACATCTGTGCATGTATAGGCACTTATACACAGCATATGGATGGCTTCGTTGTGGGCTGCCTTCAGCTTTCAAACTCTGCTGCTATTTGAAACTTAAATTATGAACCAAAAATTCTGGTTATGAGTAATGTATATTCTCATTATAGAAAACTAAAATTCCCAAAAATAGAATTAAGAAAAAAAGATTCACATACTGTTAACCTTTTTGTGCATTCACTTTGTATTGTTATTTTGCTGGGATTTTGCACATACTTGAGATAATATTTTATCTGATTTTTATCCTTCTTTTTACTTAACTGAACATAGAAGTTCTTGATCACATTAAAAATATAATTTTAAATTAATGCTTACTATTTTAAAACTTTTTTTTAGATTTTTTATTTTATTTATTCATAGAGACACAGAAAGAGAGAGAGGCATAGACACAGGCAGAGGGAGAAGCAGGCTCCATGCAGGGAGCCCAACGTGGGACTCGATCCCAGGTCTCCAGGATCATGCCCTGGACTATAGGCTGTGCTAAGCCACTGCACCACCAGGGCTGCCTTAATGCTTACTATTCTAATAGGACAGATACTCCAATACCTAAATATACCTTATTTATGGACATTTCAATCATGTTCTTTTGCTTCTAAATAATGCTGCAGTAAATACATTTGTCTGTACTACATTTTCTGTGTTTTCCTTTATTTCCTTTGTATAACTTCTGTGAATATTATTTTTGAAATTAAGGGCAAGAGGTATCTTTGATTTGTATTATCAATTGCTTTCCAGTAGTTTACATCAATTTATACTCCATTACTTGGATGTGCCCTAAGCTTACCTGTGGTGAAGCTAACATTGATTAGATCATAATTTTAATTTTTTATAAATTGTTAGATTTTTAAAATTCCCTCTTTATTTAATTTTTATTTTCATATTCATTTTTATATCTTATATTTATATTGACAGTTTTATATGTATAATGTATTTTTGCATTTTGTCAACACCTTATTTTCTTTTGATGTTTTTTACTTATTTTATCTTTTGTGCTTTTTATATAGGAAGGCTTATAACTGCTGTCACAATTTTTTACTTCCCTATTTATTTATTACTATTTCTTCCTTTGATGGCAATTACATTATTCTAACTATGCAAATATTTATTATTTACTTAGATTCTTTTCAGCTGTTAAAAATTCACAGTGCTGCATTCAAGTTATCACCCACATGTGTGTTTCTATTTCTCCTAGTGTTAATAATAAATAATGGAGTTGCTGCTGGCTAGCATGTTATATAGTGCTTTCTGTGTGCATGCTATATTATATAGCTTGATACAAAAACCCAATGAAGAAGGTCCTATTATTAAGTCCACTTTTCAGATGAGGAAATGGAGGCACAGAGCAATTAGATAACTTGCTCAGTGTTACTTGTTAAAATTCCATTCTAGCCATTTGGCCCCAGAGTACATATTTTTGCCTATGACATTTTGATACTATAGCATTCAGTGCCTAAAGGTTCATAATTAGCCCGTTTTCGTTGTGTATGGGATCTTTAATCAGTTTAAGCTTGCTATCTATATTATCTCTAAAACCAGTTTAAATTGATTTAACAGGTTAAACTCTATGAAGTACAAATAAGAATGGTTTCATTTTCTCCAGTCATTGACTTTAGCCATGCTCTATTGACCCTTTTCCTTTTCTTGATGACACTTAATTATATTATCATCTCAAGCAGGCCCTCTGGCAGTCCCAGAAAGACCCATTGCACAGGTTACTTAAATGGGAGAGCAGTTCTAGCTCAAACTGTCCCAAATCTTCCTCCTCTCTCTCCTCTGTGTTGTCCCCCTGTCAGTACATCTCATTGTATCTTGCTGCTGAGTGCCTCAGACCAGCAGGTGGCCTCTTAGGGGTACTTGCAAGTCAGCCCAGTCTCTGTTAATTTCTGTGGGATCCATTGGATTTGCTTGAAACTCATACATTTTCTCAGCTGACACAAGGTGGATGCTCAGGCTGTTGTTCTGTTGAATTTCTCTGCTCTTTTTCTCCAATTTTCTTTCAATCAATAGGCTTTGGGGTAGTGGTAGGGCTCTGACAGCTCAAAGCACATATCTAACTGGAGAATGAGATGTCTGTCTCACTACACTTTCCTGGTTTCTAGGAGTGACTCTCTTGATTTCAGGAGATGAGAGTTTTCTGTCTTTTTCTCTCCCTCACTCTGTCTCAGTCTCTGTCTCTTCCCTTCTCAGTCTTCTTCCCTCGCTCCCTCTCTGGCTTTTGTTTGTATTGACTGACAGGAGTGGGGAGCAGATTGGTTGGGATGATAGTTGAAAGCAGTTCCACTCCCTCTCATAATAAGCCCTAGAAACAATGTCTGTCTGCTGCTATTTACTTTGGTCTTTTTGGAATGTAGTGTGTGTATTGTCTTTTTGCTTTAGCTTTTTGGGTTCTGATTGTCAGTTTGGGGTTAAGTAGGAAAGTCTTATTGCACATTTACTCATTTTTGCCTGAAGTCTATCTTGGCTTGCTTGTTTTTTGTTTGTTTTGCCAGCCCCTGATGACTTTTCGTGAGTGTACTCCTCTGGCATATGCCTGGATTTTACTTTGCTTTTTGAAAGTATGTTTATTTTTTCTTTCTTTCTTTCTTTCTTTCTTTCTTTCTTTCTTTCTTTCTTTCTTTTTTCTTCTTTCTTATAAATTCTTAAAGTTGTAGTTTGTAAATCACTTGAAACACTTTATCTTCTTATGGCTCAACAAAGTAAATGACATGCTCAGGTCAGGGTCACACCATTAGTGAGAAGAGACATTGGAATTCTGTTTCGGGTGTGTCTGTCTACAAAGACCATGCCATTAATCACATCTCTTAATTTTCTTCAGTGACGTGAATAGTATCGCCTTGATCTCAATTTTACTGATTATTGTGATTTTCTTCAAATATTCACACATGAAGCTTTAATTGTCTAATTCAAGGATATTACCCTAAGTTTTGATTAGATGTGAAAACTAAGGCATTTCATCCTGTCACTTCTGCCCAAATAGTTCCCATTCTTTCTTGATCTTTGCTTTTCTAATTGGTTTAGTACTTAAACATATGAATCTTGGAGTCAAAGAGGCCTGCATTTAAATCTCAGATCTGATACAGTTTCATCTATAAAATGAGGATTAAACTGCTAAGACACCAAAGGGGGAAGTATAGAGTCTTGTATTAGTCAATTGATGGAATGTAAATACATTTGGCCATGCCTGGAACACTGGTGACACAAGCCCAGTGAAAGTCTGTTTTAATTTTCAAGTAGAGATGCTTCTGGGAGAGAACTTGATCTGCACTCTTGGCATTTAGCCTTACCTGGATATTTTAGTTAATATATTTATTGTTATGTATTTGTAGTTAGTGATTAAATATAGGAAACTTTTATTTACATGAATGGGATATATATAGTTTAGCTGTTTAGGGAATAGCTGAATTTGACCCAAAATAAGAGTTGGTGATCGTGATTTTAGCATAGCATGGGGCTTTTACTCAAATCTATTTTCACTATAGTCTTTTGAGAACACTTGATCCTAGAGATAGGGGTGAAAGTAAGTAAAATCTGAGGTGCTGTTTAGGTAACTGAATTTTTGAGCACTACATTTGAGCTCTTTAAAAATATAGGTATGATGCAAAAGGAAGAGAGCAGCTTTTCCTCTTCCTACTCTGCCCCATTTTACTATGTATACCACTGCCTGATGGAGCTGTACCTGCAGAGTAGCTTTGTTGGTTCGGAGCCCCTTTCCCCGGGTGAGCAGTGATGACTCCTGGGTGCTCATGAGTCAGCCAGGGTCACAGTGAGGAGTGAGGAAGGGATGGTGGAGCCAAAAGAGCAGTACAATAGCAGAATAGTTGCAAGTGCTCCTAGTGGCTGCTAGGTGCCATTTTGCTAATTATAGCAATAGTGGCACCTACAAGCTCCAAAACTATGGGTATAGAGGCACTGGTACCCTGTGGAGCAATGGTGAAACAGCAGTACACAAGTTTATGAGCTCCTGATTTTCCCCCTCAAGTACACCCCAGACACAATATTCCACACACCTCAGTAAATGGCAATGCTTCCCTCCCAGATATTTGAGCCCAAAATTTCTGGGTTATCCCTGACCTTGCCCTTTTTTTCTTATCCTACATTCAGTTGAGTCCCACTGACTCAACTTTGGAAATATAACCAGAATCCAAACATTCTCACCCCTCCACCACTGCAGCCCTGCTGCCAGCCTCCATCATCTTTCACATGAATTTCCCTCATCTCCTGGCACTTACCCTAGCTCTCAGGAATGTATTTCCAACACCATAGTCAGAATGAGCCTTTTATTTTTTTAACTTTTATTGAGATATAATTGACATATAACATTGTGTAAGTTTAAGGTGCATAATGTGATTTGATACATTTATATATTTGCAATATGATTACCACTATAGTGTTAGCTAATGCCTCTGTCACTTCAAGTGATTATCATTTTTTTTTATAGTGGGAACAATTAAGACCTAGTCTCTTAGCAACTTTGGAATTGATCATACAGTGTTGTTGCCTATAATCACAATGTTGTGCATTAAATCTCCAGGACTATCTATCTACTGGTTGAAAGTTTGTGCCTTTAAACAACGTCTCCTCATTTCAAACCTGCGCCCCACTCCCCGTAGCCCCTGATAACCACCATTCTCCTTTCTGTGCTAATGAGTTTGATTTATTTAGATTTCACATACAAGTGGTATCATACAGTATTTGTCCTTCTCTGACTTATCTCACTTAGCATAATGCCTTCAGGGTCCATCCATGGTGTCACAAATGGCAAGATTTCCTTCTTTCTTATGGTAGACATACATACCATATCTTTTATCCATCCATTGACAGGCACTTGGATTGTTTCTATATCTCGGCCTTTGTGAATAATGTACAATATAGATGGAGTGCATATATTTCTTTAGTATTCTGTTTTCATTTCCTTTGAACATAACCCAGAAGTGGAATTATTGGATCATATCATAGTTTTATTTTTAATTTTTTGAGGAATATTTATGCTGCTTTCCATACTGACTGAACCAATTCTTACTAGCAGTGTACAGGTATTCCCTTTTATCCCACATCCTTGTCAATATTTATTTCTTGTCTTCTTGTTGATAGCTGTTCTGAACCTTTTGAAATGGAAGTCAGCTCATGTCCCTCATCCATCTGCAACCCTCTAAATGATTCCTGATCTCACTCAGAGTGACACTTAAAAGTACTTACAATGGGTTATAAGGGGTTACATGATCTGCCTTTTCTCCATAATCTCCTTGACCTCACTATTGATGATGATTCTATTAATATAAATGTGCAGTATGTC
This sequence comes from Nyctereutes procyonoides, assembly GCF_905146905.1. NCBI lineage: Eukaryota > Metazoa > Chordata > Mammalia > Carnivora > Canidae > Nyctereutes > Nyctereutes procyonoides. Next base: position 5,316,013 of record NW_026575021.1, on the reverse strand, counting down.
ACATGTAATAGTTACTGTATATTATAATGCATAGCATATGTAAGACATACTTCAGGGTCCTTAGGAGTGTTATATAATTTAATACATATAAAATGCTTAGAAGAGAATCTTGTATACAGTATGTTCTCAATACATTTAATTTATACTTATTTAATCCTTAACTGGAAGATGGAATCATGGAAATGAACAGATCCCTAATTCACAGATTAAGGAATTGATGCTCACAAAATGGAGAAATTTGCCTAGAGCCATTGCCAGAATGTGGTAGAGCAGAGATCCTATCCCACAGCTCTTGAATGACTCAGATTGTCCAGTCTCTAGCCAACAAAATAATTGTTAATACCCAGTATAATCCACTTTGGAAAATGGTGTCCTCAATTCATCTTTTATTTTATATTTTCATTTAAAGTTTCCAGAATAAAGAGCGTTGAAGGATTTCTAAATTGCATTTATCTAATAGTTTTATCGTTATATACATATGATCATACATTGCAAATAAATGCCTCCACATCTCCTAAATATTAAACTTTTTGAGATAAAGTACTGGATAAATTTAATTTATGATAGTCTAAGATTACAAATCCAGACTAAAAAAAATACAGAGAAATGTTGATGGGTATTATTACATATTTATTTGCACTGGTTGTCAAATTGTTTTAAATATGCTGGACAATAACCTAAAGTTTCTTGTACTTGAAAACAAAGTTTCCTTAATTTGTTCCCCTGCTTTGTTTCCCTGTGGGTTGTTTGTAAGTCCTTTTGAATTTGTGATTCACATTTATTTCTACTACAACACTTTATCTCATCTAATTCTAGCATGGTCATTTCTTTAATAGGGCAACATTCTCCTGAGTGAAAAATACTAACTCAGTTCAAGAGCTGTGTTCAAACTAATAAGATTTATATACTTTTTCGCTAAGATGCTTTCCTTTCTTCACTGCCAGAAATTAGAACAAAACAGCACTAGCAAATGGAACCAAAATGATCAACCCAATGTAAACAACAAATGGAGCAAGTCTATTTAGAAAGCTTATTCCATTTATCTGAATAACTTTGTTCTACAGTATTATATAGGCAATTGTTCATAAGCTGGCATTGCAGGCCTCTTCTCCTTTTCTGCTATAAATTTACTATATTCCTTGACTTGACTATCACAGGTTACAGTCATGTTAGTTAAGGTGAGTTAAATGACTGTTTTTCAAGGGATGAATGACTGCATTTTTTCAGTCAGACCATCTCAGATGAGCATAAATTTTAAACACCGATAATTGCCAGTGCAGAGGCACAGCAGCGATACCATACAGATGAAAAGAAGGAGAAAAGGACAAGTTGATGGCATTTTCTTTCAGGGTTCCTCCATGACACTCAAACTACTAAGAGCCTAAGGTTTTGAAAGATTGGAATATTATTATATTTTTGCTTGTTTGCTTAAGTGTAGACAATGCTTTCTTTCCATTCTCTCTGAATGACAGAGAAGAATGTGTGCCTCCAGAATCTTAAATGGTATAGACAAGGTTTTGCCTAAGATCTGTCTCATGTCTTAGGCTCTGAACAAACATGGGAGATTTAACAATTTTAAATTATTAGAAATGTTTTCCAGCAAGAGCTGTCTGACAGATATAACTTGTAAGTCCAGAGTAGCAGATTTTTAGTGTTTCTTTTTGTCAAAACTATATTCATTTGTATGAAACTAAAGTTAAATTTCTTCTTCAGATGTTTATGTTTTACAAACATTTACCATAAAGCGTTAAATATGATTCTTCTCCATTATCTTTTCCACCCAATTTTGAGATATCTCACAATCTCTCGCCTGTATCTTTAACTTTTCTTCCCATGGTCAAACTCCTAAAGAATGCTGTATTTATCATATATCATTATTTAGTATCAATTATTTCTGAGACCTTCTATGTTTTTGCCTCTGTCTCTTCCAATACCCAAATCCTTCAATTGCTGTGGTTTTTAATGTATTCCTAACTGCCAAAAGGGTAAAAAATCTCTAGTCTCAGATTTTGAAGGTTAAAAATTTATACCATCTCCCATTAGAGGAACCGGATAGACAAATGATCTCTGTGGAAAATTCCAGCTTTTTGATTTTATAGGTTTAGATAATAACTTCCTTGATGTTTCTTGAAGTATGTACCCATTTGACTATAGTGATTAAAATCAGTTTACATTTATCACTTGGGAATTGATGTGACATTGGGAAGCAGACAATGGTGAACAAAAAATCAGCTGCTACATCAATTTCATATTGAAACAATGTGACAGCTACTTTCCCAGGAACTTTCCATACTTGTGGGGGTGAAGTATGCCTTAAATATCTGACAGATTGGTAATGGAAAGGGCTTTGTAAATTTAAATGTAAAATTGTAGCCAAACTAATTTGTAAATGTAATTGTGTGTAAGTACGGGGTGGGGGGGTGTTAGTGAAATTTACAGGTAGGTTTCTTCCAGAGGTCAATGTGATGAGGCTACGCTATACACTTTTTCTCTACTTACCATCATCCTTAGGGCAGATTTTCTTCCTTTTATCATAATGCTTAGAAAAGTAGTGCTTGAAATTTTTGTTAAAGTTAAAATAGATGAATTTATAAATGTAATATGTAATATTAGGAACCCAGAATTCTAAACAATTGATTTAATTCTTTGACTCTTGAATTAAAGTTCAAGGAAGTTGAATTGAGCACATTCTTTTCTCCCTAATTTCATGTCCAGGCCTGAGATTTAACATTCCAATGGTGACGTAACATAAGTTTAAATTAAGACAGTGAGAAAAGGAGTTCAAAGGCATTATAACCAGATGAAGACAGAGAATGTGGACCTTATTTGTTGAGGATCAGGCCCTAAAGGCAGTCTTCTTTCTCTAGCCTAATGGAGGAAAGAACCACAGAGAATGCCTGCCGCATAGAGTCTCAATAACCCTTAGTACCATCAAAATCCCCCAAAGTCCCTTGGAATTGTAATCCAATAAAATATTAGTAAATCTAACCCATTTCTTGCATCTCCTCCCTTCTCTGTGAGAGAATTAGGGGTAGTAGTTAGCAGAGAGACATCTGGAAGCTTTCCATACCCACTTTGCTCTTCATGAGACTTGAGAAAATTCAACAAATAGGAAGGAGGAGTTGGAGGACAATGTGCTTTGCTTCTACTAGGAATCTGTTTTGATTGTCTTCCCAGAGACATTACTGCTTTTCTTCTATCAAAACATGAAAGGTAGATTACATTTGTGTGATGCCAGTCCCATTGAATAATTTAGGCTCTGGGAATAATAAAAAGGCATCAACATAAAGGCAAACAGAAAAAGAAAGTGAATTAAAAAAAAACTTTTTAAGCTAATAAGATACATTAACTAAGAAGCAAAGAATTTGTTTTATTTTTATTTTGGGTAGAACTTAACAAATTTAACTCTTAAAACAAATCATGCCAGTAGGACACTTGAGATCTGATCTTTTTTTTATAATAAATTTATTTTTTATTGGTGTTCAATTTGCCAACATACAGAATAACACCCAGTGCTCATCCCGTCAAGTGCCCCCCTCAGTGCCCATCACCCATTCACCCCCACCCCCCGCCCTCCTCCCCTTCCACCACCCCTAGTTCGTTTCCCAGAGTTAGGAGTCTTTATGTTCTGTCTCCCTTTCTGATATTTCCCACACATTTCTTCTCCCTTCCCTTATATTCCCTTTCACTATTATTTATATTCCCCAAATGAATGAGACCATATAATGTTTGTCCTTCTCTGATTGACTTATTTCACTCAGCATAATACCCTCCAGTTCCATCCATGTTGAAGAAAATGGTGGGTATTTGTCATTTCTAATGGCTGAGTAATATTCCATTGTATACATAAACCACATCTTCTTTATCCATTCATCTTTCTATGGACACCGAGGCTCCTTCCACAGTTTGGCTATTGTGGACATTGCTGCTAGAAACATCGGGGTGCAGGTGTCCCGGCGTTTAGACATAAAGATCAGGGCAGATTTTGAGAGATAATTATCAGTGATAGGATTTCATTGAGAGAATTGGAGGGAAGTTTGGTTTCCCATTTATGTTGAGAAGGCTTCTTTTTCTCAGGTTTATAATCCTAAGCAAGTGATTGCTTCTAACCTTGTAGATACTATCTTGATTTTAGGCTGGAATTGGTAACTCTTTTTTTCTAATTCATCTGAAAAAATAAAACTGAATTTATTAATAATGAATTAGCTTAAGACCATTGCCCAGTCTTCTGACTAGTCATCTCTAATCATAGTAAACTGCTTTACTTAATACCTCAGGTATGTTCCTTTTTTCGAATGGACTGAAATTCCACTCTATTTTTATAAAGGTCAGTTGTCTATTGCATCAAAATTGCAGTCCTATTCGTTTTCTACTTATTCAGCTATAATACCAGTTTTCTCCTTGAAATTTCAAATCTAGATGATATTGGTAGAAAATTCAATGAAGGACATGCAATCCATCTGCTCCTCTTGGGATTCTAAATTCTGTTGTCTGGCTGGAGCACCAGGAGATGCACCCATGTGCTATATATAATCTTAGCTCATCAAAAAATAGTATTTACCAAATTGCATTTTATCATTATACCTCTGACCTTTAGAAAGCACTGCAGGCATTGCATGTGTGCATTCACCAGACTCTACTTCCTTTTCTTACTGGAACACAGTGGGACTATCTTTTAGTTCGGTGGGTCATCTGACTAGGTTCTGGCCAATAGGATGTGGGCAGAAGTAAGATGTACCTGGGTCTGGTTCAATTTTCAGGCCCTTTATCTCCTCTTATCTGCCAGCCAAATGTAGAGGATTTCTTGGAAACTCTAGGGATGCTGAAGTAGGTAGACAGAAGCAGTTGAGGCCCTGAATGATAGTGTAGACAGTTTCCCCCCACACCCCCACAACCCTTTTTACGCAGTAATATGAGTGAGAAATAATGTGGGAGGAGGGAAAACAAAAGAAAGTCATGAGTAAGAGCAGTTCTGGAGAGAAAAGCCAAGGGTCCTGTAATGTGAGACTGAGAGTTACTGAATAAAAGACGCAGGATCTGAAGTAGCCTACCACTTAAGAACACATGTAAATCAGGAATGAAAAAAGGAAAACAAGAAAAATTCAAATAAGATAATGTTTCAAATTCCTAGTTTTGAAGGGAGAGACAGAGAGGGAGAACCCTTATGGTATAAAGGTGATTTTTCTGTAGCTTTGGTTTGAAACCAGTTATAGTCTATTAGGGAGGAAGGTACAGTGGAGCAGATGGGCTAGATGAGAATGACTGGCTAGGTTTTGCTTTTGTAAAGTTCAATAAATAGGGTGGCCAAATAATTTATTATCCAAACTGGTAACTTTGGAGAGTAAAAATCTTGATACTTAATTATGCTGAGAAAACAAGCTGTCCCAGATAAACAAAACTGGTATATTAGTGAGGGTTCTCCAGAGAAACAGTACCGATAGGAGGGTTTCTCTATATCTGTATCTATACCTGTATCTGTATCTATACTTGTAGAGAAAGAGGGAGAGAGAGAGTAAAATATTCAGAAATAGCAAAATTAAAACCAATTTAAATATTATTTAGTAAGTTTGTTGTGTATTTAAGAATATTTCACAAACTGAGAGTTATCAAGTTGAAAACTGATGCAAAGCTAAGGGGATGGCATTATAGGATTTCTTATAAAGTAAAAATGAGGAAGTTATTTAACCTTTGCAATGATTGGTTATTATGATGGCAGTTTCCAAATGGTGGGGAATTAGTTAAAAATGCTTACCTTATACTGTTTTTTAGGAAGATGACTTAGTTTCTTTTGTGATCATCAGAGACATGTACAAGAAATAGCCTAAGTTAAGTTTCACTTATTTTGCAAAATAAGCTAAATTAAGTTTTGCTTATGTGGCTTAAATGGTTTTTGTCTGCTCAGGGAATTTTCAAGTCCAGTCTCCATTGTATATTTAATTTTAATAATATATATCCATATCCATATGGAAATAGAATGAGAGGGAGAGAGAAAGAGAAAGAAGTTCATTTTAAGGATTATGGCTCTCATGATTGTGGAAGCTGCAAGTGCATAGTCATTGGCTACAGTGTAGCCCAGAAAGAAGGCTGGAGTCCCAGGAAAGCATGAAGAAAGAATGAATGTTACAGTTCAAATCCAAAGGCTGTTTGCTCGCAGTCTTTCTCTATTTGGACCTTCAATTTACTGGATGAGGCCCACTCACATTATGGAGGATAATCTGCTTTACTCAAAGTCTACAGAATTAAATATTAATTCATCTAAAAAATACCTTCACAGAAACATCCAGATGTGTCGCACCAAATATCTGGGTACTGTAGCCAAATGACCATATATTGATATATGGCCAATCAATATAGAAAGGATGAATCTAAGGGGCAGCCCTTTAAACTGGCCCTGCAAGCATGGTGTGTTTGGCTCAGGGTTTTAAGTTTTCAGTCAACTTTTTAAATTGGAAAAATTCCACAGACAGATAAGATGTATTCACAGTTCTGTTTCTCTTAAACATTGGCATAGCCCTACTCCCCCTGACTGGGTCCTCATTGCCTCATGGCAACAAAGGGCTCTACATCAGTAGCATCTGCCTCTTTAGGATGCAGTACGCCCTCATCCTTCCCCATAGTCCCTACTGCAACACACTGCTTTGTTTTTTATACTCCACCACAGTCAGCCACTTGTATGTGCTACTTGGATCTTGTAGACGTTTCAGTTTTAAATCCTGGCCATATAACCTGCATGTAGTGAAGGTGGATTGGAAAAGCCCTCTCATGCTTTGCCTTATAGTTAATTCAAAGATAATAATATTAATGAAATAAAGCGAAACAACTTCACCTCCAGAGAGTGCCCAGCTACCTTACATGGGGGCCCATATTCTTAACACAGGGGATATATACCTATATACCTTACTACAGTGAACACTTTATTTACCTGGGAGTCTCTGACAATAAAAGAAATAAAAGAGAAGTCTTTTCTCTCTTTGTAGTACTCATTATTCAAGGAAAGGCAACTCAAATGTTTATCTGGCCTGTCACTATAACTTATATAGCAATTTTAATGGAATATATAATAGAAGCTCTAAGATAACTCATATGGAAAATTATAGTGTTGACTAGTTCTCTTTAGAATTGTCATTCAATATTTTTTTTTATTCTAATGGAGACCTTTATAAGAAAGGTGAATGGAAAAATGCATCTATGTGTTATAGGGAAAATATGGCTTTTAAGGTTTTGACAGCCTAAAATTTCTTAATAATGAGATTCACAATTGATCTGTGATGTATTTCCTTAGCCATATATGTGAGCAAATATGAACTTATTTCTTTGGGTCACTGCTTTCTGCGACCCTGTTCTAAAACCCTTTTAAGAAGGTTCTTTTGGGTTGGCAGAAAATACAAAGAACCTTAGAAATGCATACAAGAGAATCTGTTCAGATATTAGTAATTCAGTTGAACTAAATGTACTACTTTCTACCTGTCAAAGCTTTCAGAGAAGAAAGCCTTATGGGAGATATTTCTAAGGTCTGGTACAATTGGGTTCCTCCATTTTTCTATTCGTTATTTTCTGGTTTCTTGTGAGTTAGTAAATAATCCAGTTTTTCTTAATAGCTTTGACTAATCATCTCTGATCCCTTTGCTCTTGACTCTTCTTAGAAGAGTAAGTGAGAGTCTTTTGCATTTTTAACCCAAGCTGGCCAGCGTTAAATGAGTAATTTCACCTTTAGAAAGCTCAGTCACTGGTCTTCAGGGAGTGGGTAACTCCTGAAAGTTTAAATAGAATGTAAATGAAGATTTCATAGAGCTTTATGAATCTCTAATCAAACAACCATAAATATCTCTTGTTAAATTAATAAGACCTTCCCATGGGTAGGTGTTTAGATGTTCTGTCTCTGGGCCTGTAAGCCATTTAGGAACTGCCAGAACATGCCCTACCTCCTTTTCTGTGCCTCAGGCTACTCTGCTGTAAAGCCTTTCAGAGCACTCTAGAAAAAAACCTGATTCCTCTGTGCAGAGTCCTTGGTTTATCAGGAATAGAAGCTTCTTCTTCTTCTTCTTTTTTTTTTTTTTTTACAAAATTATGAACAGTTACCATATTTATTCATTTATGAAACAATTTTTTCTTCTTTTTTAGATGTATTTTTTATTTGTGTTTTTCTCCACTTTCCTATTACCAGTGAAGTGATACCGTACCCTCTAGATACAACAACTCAAATGCAAAATACAGAGGAGAACACAAAATGGAAAAAATGAGTCCAGATTAGTATTACCAGATAGATAATATTATCAATGGATAATCAACTAGGTGAAAGGTTCAGGCAGCTTATTCATCCCCCTTCTTTTTTCTTTCTTTCTTCTTTTTTTTTTTTTTTTTTTTTTTTTTCTGGAGTTGGCTCTTAAAAGCTTGCTATAGAACTTACTCTCCAGGGCTGTCTTATGTTAAAGTATCAGAGTAGGGGCACCCAGCTTTTGCTTTTCTAGAAGTTTTTCAGATACATAATAAATATATTTATTAACAACTTCATAGTTGTAACTTAAGGCAAGAATGATAGAAATTCACTCTATCTTTGGGCGCTATTTCAGATTTTTTTTTTGGAGTATATCTAATTTAAAATTTTAAAATTAACATTTCCCCAAAGAGAAGAAAAATTTTAAAAAGTAGCTCTTTATCCTAAGAGTTGTTCCCTAACTATCCTATACTTTAGCAATTTTGGAGATGTGGCAGTTATATCAGTGTATTGCACTTACAGATAAGAGCATTTTACATGTTGTCAAAGTATTTTGTTATACATTAAATCCCTAAATATCAAACTTTAAATTAAGGTCTTAGATATAAGCATTTCAAGATCTTCTAATTCAGAAATTTGGATTCTGTTGACTATCAATTGCTGTAGACCTTGCTTATCTGTTCACACTTAACACATATAAAACAATTTCACTGACAATAAGAATTACAAATGTACATTTTACTTTTCATGGAGACAGTTCTATGGCTAGGGAAGAGGAGCTGAATCGGGAGAAATGAGAACCAATAAAAATCTTCTGCCAAGAGGTTAAATAAGAAACCTGATTATGATGGAAAATGTTAAATTTATCTCCATAATATTTATATTTCAGACAGCTATCTTGGAAAAAGCAAATAGGGAGAACTTTGTATTATACTGTGTTTTTGTGAATTATACCTATTATAGAAGGGACTTGTACTAGCTACAGGTAGTAATAATAAAACCGTAATAATAATGATTTCAATTTTCCAAAGTAGAGATTGAATTCATATAATCCCATAAAGAAAAGTCCTTCACAGGTATTGTATAGAAGGAGAGATTAATAAATACATTTTATGGGTACAAGCAGCATTTAATGCAATTGCTATGTTCCCAAAGGCACTAGTCATAAGATAGAGCCCCAGGGAGTTTTTTTCATAGCTGTTCTAAATCTGCACTTTATATTTCTGTACTTTGTCCAAAACTGGATCCATCTTCTCTTCCTTTTTTGGATCTATGTGTAAACAAATGACCCCACTGTCTGTCTACCTGTCTCCTCCCTTTGTATCTAACCTCTCCTTTATTTTTCTACCAATAATAACTTAGTTCAGAACCTCATCATTTTCTGCCCAAATTGTCTTCCTCTGTTACTGATTTTCTTAGTATACCTTTCCCCTCACTGCAACTTGGATACACTTCCAAATTATAAATATGATGGTGATATACTTTCCATTCAGCTCTTGATGTATTCCTTCATCCAGTATTTATTGTGCATCTATTGTGTACTATTCTGTGTACTGGGAATGTAATTGTGAATAAGAGTTAAGTTTTATGTTCTCAGAATCTTTCTATGAGGGGATACAGACAATAAATATGCATAAGTAAATAAATGTAATTTATCAGGTACCGATAAATGCTATATAAAGAAAATGGAATAGGGTAATATGACAGATTTGCAATTGTAAAACAGGCTGTACTAGATAGATTGAAGAAGAAAGGCCTCTCTGAAGAAATGGCCTTGCCATCCATGTGAATAAACCATGCATGTGACTATCAGCGGCAGAGCACATTAGTTGTAGGTCACAGCAAATGCAAAGGTCCTAAAGCAGGAATGAGAAATGTTTGGCAAAACAAGAAAGTTGTTCTGGATGGAACATAGTGAGAACAAGGGAGAGGATTGAAGGGGATAAAATCAAGATCAGAGACAAGGCAGGGGCTAGGACACTTGGGAGCCTAATGGCCAAGACTGGAGTTTCAACTTTACTCATCTGTCATTGTTGCCCCCTTGACCTATTTTGCTCCTTGACCAAGGAGATCTCATTGCATAGCTTTGAACATACTTTTTGACCACTCTGAGTGGGACCTACTTTTCAGTCTCTGAGACTCAACTTTGACGTTGGGTCATTTCCACCTGGAATCTTTTGTTCATTCCTGAAGGTCCCCCATTATGCCCCCATTGTGATACCTTCATTCCTGAAGGTCCCCCATTATGCCCCCATTGTGATACCTTCTATGTATTATCTCACAGCATCATAGCACTGTATTGCCATGTTACTCACTTATTTCTTCCTTTATTTATTTTTAAATGTATTTTTGGATTTATCATAGAAATTAGATTGTGAACTTCTTAAAGGCAGAAATCATATCTTAGTCATAGTGGATTTCCTAGCACCTAGCACACCATCTGACAGTAAACTAGCATTCAACAGATGTTTGTTGGAATATAAAGAAGCAGAGATTAAAAATTGCAGTACAAATGACAATAACTAAATTTAACTTTACACTGATGAACATAATTGGTGTGAGTCTACACTTGCATCAGTATAAATCCAGATCCCTTTGTTGTGATTCAAAGCTTATAAAAATCTGGTCCCAATTTTAGTTCCATCTCACAGGCCATTTTCTCTAAACCCCAAAGCTTCTATTATCAGGAACTGCCCTTTCACCCTATGCCTTATCATGCCTTCTGGTCTTCATGCTAATAGTCCAGTCTCTCTATAATTTATTTCTTACATTGGCCTTTTGGGTATCTCCAATTTATCTTCAGTGACTTAGATCCAATGTCACTACTATGAAGACTCCCATGAGTTAGTGAAGAGACTCTCATGGAGAGTTAGTTTTTCTTTCCGTTGCATTCAATAGCCCTCTGTCTGTACAAATTATAGTACATGCTATATCATTCTGTTTATATCACTATTGTAGTACATTATAATTATTTATAAGCATGTCTTTCCAATTGGGATCTCTGAAATCAGTAATAGTGGTTTACTGTTTTAGCTTCAGTGCTTAGCCTAGCATCTGCATAAATTTGAGAGTTAACAAATGTTGGTTGAATAAAACACATTTTAATAAAAATTAGCAATTCTATAATATGCTTTAAAATTTGTTTTGATTCTAATGACAGTACTTTTTCAAAAAGTTAGCATATATCTTTAATCATATCCAGATATGTGCCTTTCTCCTTTGGTCACCTCAGCATCTCATCCCAGGGATGATGTGTTTTTCCTAGATGGTGTTCTTAAGCCTAAACTTGCTTCAAGAATGAGTTTGCTTTATCATTTTAAGTGTTAGGGCAATGGTATAAATATTTCCATGCAAAGTTAATTTACAAATAGCTATATTCAACTATATAACATGGAATAATAATACATAAAGCATAATATTAGTTATATAAAATCTGATATTTTTTCTCCTTTGATAAACTGTTTGCCACAAAGTGTATATTTTTGAATGCCTTGCTTTTGCAACTATTCCTACTTTTCTTCATTTTCATGGGGAAAGGTGAAACACAGGTGCTCTGAATCTGGATTAATCTCTGTAACAATATAACATGAAGAGTTTTAGATCACAGTTCCACATATGTCAAGATGTCAATAGCTCATTAGATATGGTTTGTTCAATCCTTAAGTAATTGTGAACTATTTAATTTCATGTGGTTTGGGACAAAATTCTCCATGGGTCTCTTGTGTTCCTGTATATCACGGTGCATGTGAGGCACTGACTACTATTTGTTCCTAACCATTTTTTCAAAGATGTTTGTATAACATTCAGCAGTGAAAGATGGGCTAGTGTTTCTCTTTAGAGCAAAGATCAGGCATGATTACTGCCCATTATGAGAGATTTGGGTTCTATAAGCTCGTGCTTCCTCTTCTGAAACACAGTCTACTTCAGGCATCCTCTGATCCTCTCCACCTGAGGGTTTGGAGGTCTGGGAACTGGCCAAAAAAAAAAAAATGCTGATACTCTGGCTACTGCTATTGTTGTGTGTAATAAATTATCCTTTGTCTCTGATCCAGGAGTTTGATGTCTTTTACCAGCATCCATGGAACTGTGTCAGGATAACTTATTAGTTTGCAAGCTGGTTAAAATTTTAATCTCAAACTCTTCACAGTTCTTGACAGATGATTTTTTGGGCCTTCCTGGTCATATAGCTACACTGTATTTCATAACCACTCTTTCAGTTTTGTGCAGCCATGTGAGTGAGTTCTGACTGATGAGCTGTAGGCATCTGCACTGACCTCCAGGACTGGCCCATAACCTACTCCATGTGACCAGTTCCTTTTTCTCCTGACCAGATGGAGAGGATCTAGTGGGGAGCTCCAAGGACCTGAAGATTACAAAGTCACTAGATGGAGGCAACTGGATCCCTAAATGACTATGACTCAGAGCTCCTCCAGTGACCCTCACTGCATTGTGATGAAAGTGTAGGAAAAAGAAATCTTCATTAGATTTTTTCAGATTTTAGGGTAATTTCTTACAATAGTGAGCCTTTCTTGATTTTAATATACACACTATGGTCAACTTCATATTGAAAGTCTTGAAAGTCTTTTTAAGCTCTTAAAATAGATGGAACAATTATTTAGAAACTTATTATAATAGTGTGATTTTATTTTGACCTATCTTTCACAGGGAATTGGTAATATTTCCCATCCAATTAAGACTAACTAGTTCCATGTCTCAGTTATGCTGTTTTAATCGCTTCCTGCCTTAGTTTTCCCTCTTCTTTTCCCTCATGTCCTCTTTTCTCCATTTCTTTCATCACTTTTCATGTTGCTTCAGGGAATTATGCATCCCTCTAAATCACTCTGCATCTAATTAATATATAACTAAGGCTTTTCAGCCAGTCTGCAGGCTCTAAAAGTGTATTTCTTCCTTCTGTCCATTTTTTTTTGCAGTTTCTCCCACATACTTCCACTTTATTGGAGTTGTACACTGTGTTTACACAAAATAAGTGTTTTTTTAAATTATTTGATGAAGTTGCTATTTCATACTAAATCATCCTTTGCATTCACTATAATCACCACCCACCCCCAGCAGAACATACTGTAGCTTTCATTAAACTGGTTTTACTTCTGTTAAGATCATGTCTCTAGATTATATATATATAAATATATATATATGTATATCCTAATATATTCACCATTTATTCAATAAATATTTAGAAAGTGCCTACATGGTTCTAGACACTGGGATACAAAGTAGACAAAACCAACAAAAAACTCAGGTATGGAGCTTACATTCTAGTGAAGGCAGATACAAAAACCAAATACCATGTACAGGTATTCAAAAGATGATACTTTGTCATAAGAAAGTGAAACAGAAAAAGGATGAGGGAATATGGTGTTGGTAAGTAAGAGGGATAGGGCTGCAATTATCAATAAGGTGTTAGGAAAAGTCTCACTGAAAAAGTGGCACTTGAATGGAGACCAGAAGGAGGTGAGATAGTGAGCTAATCCAGAATCTAAGAGAAGTGTATTGTATGCAAAGAGAAGAAAAAATACAAAGATCCTGAAACATGATTATCTTGATTTGTTCATGGGGCAAGAGAGAGGCCAATGTGGGTAAAATAGGGGATAATGATAGGAGATAAGATCCAAGAGGTAATGGGAGGACATATTGGTTAAGCCTTCTTAGGCTATACTATGATTCTTCTGCCTTTTAAACTGAGACGGTTGGGGAACGATTGAAAGATTTTGAGCTTAGTGACATTATCTTACTTATGTATTAATAGGATCAACTTTACTATTTTGATAATAACCCATAGTAGGCAAAGGTGAAAGCAGGATGAAAGGTTGGAAGACTTTTGTAAATAATCCAAATGTAGCTTAGAAGAAGATATCAAGAGTGAAAGTGGTAAGAAGAGGTCATATTTAGGGTATACGCTGAAATTATAGCTTGCAGGATTTGCTGTTGGATTGGGTGTAAAGTGTGAGAAAAGGAGAAGAGGCAAGGATATGACATTAAATGTTATGTCATGAGCAATGGACAGGATACTGTTGCCGTGAACTGAGATTTAGAAGATGGCAAGATGGGAAAGGTACAAGAATTTCAGTTTTGGAAATGTAAATTTTGAAATATTCAAGAGATAGGTGGAGAAAGAACTTGTCAAATAACAAGTCTAAGGAAGAGATCTTGGCCTGAGAAAATACAAGTTTGAGAATTGTCAAAGATAGTACTTAAAGTATGAGGCTACCATACCAACTTACCAAGGGAATGGGTGTAGACAGAGAAGGGAACCAGCTGAGTTCTGGTACACTCACACAGTAAGAAGTAGGAGAGGTGAGAAGAGATTAGTGAAGATGGCTGCATTAGTCAGGGTCCTTCAGAGAAACAGAATCAGAAGGATATGGATATACATACACACATAATGTCCTATACATATATACATATACATACATCCATATATCACACACACACACACACACACAAATACACACACATTACTTTGTGACTGTAGAGGATGAGAAGCCCCATGATTTGCTGTCTGCAAACTGGCAACGCAGGAAAGCCAGTGGTGTAGTTCCTAGAGCTGAGAGCCAGAGCCAGTGGCATAGATCCCAAATTGTGTCTCAAGTCCAAAGAACCAGAGCACAGAGGGCAGGACATCAATATTCCAGATGAAACAGTCCAAGGAAAGTGACTTTAATTTTTCCTTTTTGTTTTGTTCAGACCCTCAAGAGATTAGATGATGCTCACCCTTCTGCTTTACTCAATATACTAATTCAAATGCTAATTTCTTCCAGAAACACCCTCACAGAAATACCTAGAAAAATATTTAACCAGCTATGTGGGCATTCTTTGGTCCAGTCAAATTGACATATAAATAAACTAACAAACAAATAAATAAATAAACAAAAAACAAAAAAAAATGACATATAAAATTAACCAATACAGTGACTTAGAATACAGTCAGAATGGTAGGAGAAGCTGCTTTTTTTTCTAGAAGGCAAATGAAGAAGTATTTGAAAGGGAAGAAAAGTATTAGCTGTGATAAAATGCTACTGATAAAATGAAGAAAATGAGGATTGAGGATTGGAGTCCAAGGTGACATTGACAAGACCACTTTCAGTGGAGTTGGAAAGAGTTTATAATGAACAGGAAGTGAAGAAATCAAGACAATGAGTGTACATAGTTCAAAAAGCTTAACTGCAAAGAGGATAGGAAAATAGGGCAATAACTAGAGGAGTATATGAGATTATAAGAGGTTTTTTTAAATTTTATTTATTTATTTATTTATTTATTTATTTATTTATTTATTTATTTATTTTAAAAGATTTTATTTATTTATTCAGAGAGGGAGAGAGAGAGAGAGAGAGAGAGAGAGAGAGGCAGAGACACAGGCAGAGGGAGAAGCAGGCATCATACAGAGAGCCTGCATTGGGATTGGATCCAGGGTCTCCAGGATCACGCCCTGGGCTGAAGGCGGCACTAAACTGCTGTGCCAGCAGGGCTGCCCAAGGCTTTTTTTTTTTTTTTTTTTAAGGAGAGATATTTTACAAAATATTTGTATGCTTGTAAGAATAATTCACTAAGGAGAGAAAACCAGCAATGTATTTGAGTAGGTTGCAGGGAGTGGGGTCAAATACAAGATAAATTCTGACACATTTTGAATGTGTAATAATAGTAATACATGCCAAATAGAAAGGGAGCACCAATGAGGAGTGGCAAAGTAGCAGTGCGCAGAAAGGGATCAGGGAAGGTGGGTTAAGGGAAGATAGTTGAACTGAACTTTGAATGATAAGAATTTTTCAGGGAGGCCATTCTGCATGCTGCTCTATGGAGAGGTGAGAGAGCATAGCATATTGAGAACTGAAAGGGCAAAAGGCTGAGCAAGTAGATAGAAACCGGATTACGATAAACTTTATATGTAGTGTTAAAGAGTTGGAATTTTATCCTTACATCATGAAGGATCTTTAAAGGATTTTAAGCAGGAGGGGTGATGTACCTTTGATTTTGGAAGTAGCATTCTAGTCATAGTGTGGAAGATGGTTTGGAAGAGAGCAAGTTCAGCTGAGAGATAATGAGCCCTGAACCAGAAGTGCAGTAGATTAGATGAAGAGGAGAGCTTTGATTCCATTATGACATAGGAAATGAATGTGATTAAATATAACCAAAAGCCAGTTAAGTGACTAATTAAATATGGAAGGTGATGGAAAGATCAGAATCTAGGGTAATTTCTAAATATGTGGTGTATGTGACAAAAAGATACAGGGCATATAGGTAGAGGAGGGGTTTAGGAGGGGATATATCTGGTTTAGTCTTATATGGAGTATAAGAGGAATCTGTGGGATGTCACAGTGGGGATGGCTATCAGACCGTCAGAAATGTGAGTCTGGAACTCAGGAGTAAGATCTGGCCTGAATACAGATTTGGACATCAGGTTTGGACTGGTATATTCCTGACGATCAGGATGTGGAAACCGACAAGATAACATAATAAGAGTAGAAGAGAAGGGGATAAAGCTCCAGGTATTGCTAGGGATATGCCAGTAGAATAAAATTTGATTATCTGGAAGCCGATTATTAGCACTGCAATAGCTAGGATCCTTTTTGTGTATGTGAGAGTTAAAAAATAGTAGATTTTAAGGGGAATAGCACTGGCAATCAGCACCCATTGGTGATTTCAAAATAGTAACAACAATCTGTGTACCTGCAGATGAGTCCAAATCTAAATAAATCGTTTTTTCCATTCTTATGATAGCACAATGAAAAAAAAAAAACTTCCTAATGACAAATCTAAAGCATTTTAAGGTTTCAGTTATCAAAGAATAATGAAATTCATCCAATGTATTCTATTAGTAAAAGCAGGATGCTGAGTAGAAAGTTGTAGAAGGATTATTCCTACATGAAATTAAAAAAAATATTTTTTCAGTTAATTATGTCAATTATTTATCTAATCAATAAAGCATCTCAATTTATTCTCTATCTCTAGGGACTTTAGTCTAAAGTTTTAGGGTGTGTATATTCATGTGTGTGCGCGCGCACACATATATACATACAAACAGCTTTCACATCACATCTGGTATAATTACATTTTTTAAAAGAATATGGTATTAATGAAAACATCGGGTAATTATTTCTCTGAGAAAATAGCCATAGAGCACAGTAATTCTGCACCTGCCTGATTGATAGGCACGCTGTGATCGCAGCACCTCTCAGCACTTCACTAGTATTCCAAAGGTTAAACAGACTTTAAGAAATAGCATTCATTTTGCACTGTACGACTTTCTACTCTCTCACACTTCTTACCAATTTAATGCCATATCCCTAGATTCTTCAAAATGAAAAAAATGACACATTTCACAGCAACAAGAAAGCAGAGATTCTGGGAACCCTCTCTCCTGCCTGCTTTTCAGTTCCTACCATGGTGACAGGTGCTCCCATGACTCCCTCAGCAGTCAGGATTTGGGCCGCAGCAGAAATGTAAGGAGGCTCAAGATTAGTCCTGATGCTTAGAGCATGAGAATACCTTGCCAATTTTCCTTTCCTTCCCCTCCTGAAAATCCACTTTTTTAGGAATGACCCTAGTCTTGGCCCACTCTGTACAAATAGGATTTTGCTGGACTTACAACGACTGATCTTAGAACAATGTAGCTTCGGATGATGTTAAAACAACAGAGACTTTGGGCATTTATTCCTGTAAGTGACAAAGACACAAATACAGGGCTTAATCCTTCCTTACATTTCCTGCCTTGGTGTTGGATCTTCTTCCTTTTTCTGCAGTCTTGCTGCAACACTGGCAGCCTGTGATTTTCTTCCGTTGTCTCTCAGGAGACTGCAAATCTATGCATAGAGGCTTTTTTCGAGGATAACTTCTAATTTAGAGGGTATAGCAGTGTCTCTTTCCTCTAGAGAGAAAGTCACCCCTTCAGCCTTCTATTCTTCATCCTGCTTGCCCTCCTTCTCCCTGTAAATCATGTCTAGTGTTCTCCAAAACTGCTTCTTTTGGACATGCATGTGCTCCGATGTGTAAAATAGGATCAAAGCCTTTTAGAGCTGGCAGGCAAGTTAGAGATTGTGAAGTGGAGATGCCTCATTTTACAGAAAGCAGGGGATGTGGCTCAAGTCACATGCCTGTTTACTTGCAGAGTTTGGATTAGAAGTCACATTTTCTGACTTTCAGTCCAATATACCATATACAACCCCATGTAGGCAAAGCCAAGCTTTACATGCTGTGTATTCATGGGAAAAGAGGATTTTTTGTTTTGTTTTTTTTTTTTTTGGTTGGTTCATAGTGACCATTCTTCTCTTTCTTCCTCACCTTCCACCTTTCTAACAAGGATGATGTGCACAGCATTTTGCCTCTTTGCACCCAGGCTTTTTCAGAGGTGTGTTAGCTTTGCTCAGGTGCATGTCCTCTTCAGGCTCCGCATATGGAAGTGGGAGGGAAGGATGTGGCAAGGCAGTTAGAAGATACTTCTGTAAGGTCAGATTTAGGAGTGAAAGCATATCTCTCCGCTTCAGAGATGCCAAATGTGACTTTTGGTAGAAAGGCTTTGAAAAGTCAATAAATAATAACAAAAAGAATTCTTAATGTATTCCTCTCAACATGAAAAACACAAGTACAGATCGCTTCTCTGAACTAGTAGAAGGCAGACAAAGCTGAAATGGTTGCCTGAAGGCTTGGTAATCAATTCATTTGTTATTTGGACATAAATTTATGCATTCAGAAGTATAATCCAAGAAACATTTAAAAAAAATCTCTTTCCTAAGAAGGAGACATTTAGCCATCACATGTACTGAGGATGTTAAAAGTCAAAATGTTAAGTCCGAGTCCTAGTTCTGCTTCAAAGTATGTGAACTCTCACAGGTCAGACATCCCTCATAACTTATATTCTTATCTAAAAAATGTCACTAATACCATGCTGTGTGTGTTTCAGCTCTCTGGAGAGAAAATTGGAATAATAAATGTAAAGTCTTTGAACCTCCAGAAAGAAAATTCATTACATCATTACTAGTACAATAGATGAGATGCATTCAAAATCATCCAACATAAATTAAATATTCCCAAGAATTTATTTTCCTATACATCCACGGGCACATTTCCCTGCCTTTCTTTCCCCAAAACCCAACCAGATATCCTGGCATCAAGGGCCAATACAAGTTTTTTAGGACTGAAACATACGCAATTTGGGGAGCCCTCTTTAAGAAAAATAATACAACATTTGACATGAGTGAATTCATTTCTTATGAGAAATCACAACAGATTAAAATACTGTTTTACAGCTAACAGGTACCAGAAACATTACAGAATTCAAAAAAAATAACATTATGTTTACAATACCTTATTACCTGATACAGCCCCATAGTTATATTTATCAACTACACTTTTTGTCTGCATGCTTTTTGATCACATCTTCAGATGACAACAGTTTTATAAAATCAATTCTATAAAGATGGCCTCTATTTAAAGGCTTTTCTCTGCATGGTCAATGGCAATTTATTTTTTTATTATCGAGAGTTGGGTTGCAGAAGACACATGACTTCATAAACAGATTCTTGCGGTTTGCAGAGCTGCTATGGTTTAGTGCCCTAAAACATAGGGAAGCTAATACATTCTAGTCCTTTTGGTAGTGTAGGGTGCATATGTAATCATATACACTGCATTTTTGTGTATATTCTTGACGAAAGAGAAATTTCATTTTGACTCAATTCAATAAGAATTTAACTTAAAATTTTACATATCTAATGACTGTAAGATTATGTTCAGACTAGGTTGTTGTTGTTGTTGTTGTTGTTGTTCTTCTTCTTCTTCTTCCTCCTTCTTCTTCTTTTTGAAAGAGAGAGAGAGAGAGAGGGAGAGAAAGAGAGAGAAATGAGGGGAAGAACAGAGGGAGAGTGAGAAAATTAAGCGGGTTCCACACCCAGTACAGAGCCTGAGGCAGGGCTCAATCTCACGACACTGAGATCATGACCTGAGCCAAAATCAAGAGTCAGATGCTTATCCAACTGAGCCACCCAAGCACCCCTTTTCAGACTAGCTTCTGGCTTTTACACTTCAAGGCTTATTTTTTTTCTCCTCTTTCCATGTAGTTCTGATGTCACAGGTGTCAGGACATGACCCTATCATGAGGCTATGTCTGATCCTGCGTTTTGGGGTAAAGTCAGCAGGTCAGTGGTCAGTAGAGGGTGTTCTTGGAAACCACTCCTACAACAGAACAGTTAACATAACTTCAACATGTAAATAAATTAGAACCACATAAATATAACCCAGTAAACCCAAATAAAATGTTACCTTATCTCACATCCTCATTAGTTGGCTCTCTAGATCATCTGGGGACCTCCAATTCATCAAAACAAGGGGAAATGGGTGTGCAGGAGAAGTTAGAGGGGGAAGAGAAAGAAACTTAAGTAAATTGTAGAAGAACATCTGATTATATTTAGAATTTAGACGTTACTGGTCCGCTCCTTGAAAGTGCGGGTCCTGAAGCTACGCAGTGACTTTGCACCTCTGGAGGAATTCCTGACTACGGAGTATGTGCTTACCTTCAGATGCTGCATCTTCCTTAGGAACTGCCTGTATTTGTTTCCTAGGGCTGTCACAACACATTTACACAAACTTGGTGGCTTAAAGGAGCAGATATTTATTCTTTCACAATTATGAGGCCAGAAGTCTGAAGTCAACGTGTTGGCAGGGCTTCACTCTCTCTGAAGGCTGGAGGGGAGATTTTTTCCTTGTATTTTCCAGCTTCTGGTGGTTCCAAACACTCCTTGGCTTGTGGCTGCAAAACTCCAGTCTCTCCTTCTATTTTTACTTGGCCTCCTTTCTGTGTCTGTCCTTCACTTCCATGTCTTATAAGGACACTTGTTACTGGATTTAAAACACATCCTGATAATCCTGCATGATAACATCTAAGGGTCCTTAATTTAATTACATATGTAAAGATCCTTTTTCCAAATAATGTTATACTCATGATGCTTAGGGGTTAGAGCATGGACATATCATATTTTCAAGCGGCCACCATTCAACCCACAGCACTGCCCTTAACATATAAAATTTGGCAACATTTAGAATGTGGCTCCTAACTTATGTGAGACAAAAACCTCCATTTTTTGTGCATTAATATATTGTTCTCTAGTTTCCTGAAATTTACATTTTTTTTAAGATTTCAAGCCAGGGAGCCTTCCAAAAACAATTACCAAATATTTTTTAACCCAATTCTCCTAAATCACTCAAAGTATAAACAAACTTCATTTTTATACTTCAGTATGTTGGGACCGATGAATCAGGAGGATACAAGGATGATTGAAAATCGTGCATGTATTAAGAATGGCTAATCCAGTTTCAAAGGCAATAGGCACGTGGCCAGCTGGTGGCTTTGTAATGTTGTAGGTTTTCATGCGACAGAATGTGGTTCCCCTGTGGAAACATTTATTAGTAGGAGATCTAAGTGCAGATGTGTTCTCTAATGGATGTTATGGGGTAGTACTATCTGTCTGGTTCCACAGAATCTGTGACTTAAGGCTACACTAAAACAAGTTTATGAGACCTGCAGGCGAGCTCAGTGGCAAGATTACAGTCAAATCTAGGGATATATTACCAGGATGTGGACACCCATGAAAAATAACAATTGCAGAATAGTATTAGGATGTGTGCTGAAACATTCCCTTCTGACATCCTTTGAGCAATTCATCTGTAGCATGTTTTTATCAGACCAATCTCCACAGCCTGGTAGAGAGGTAAAAAGAGGATTACGTGTGGGCAGGTGCAATAAAGAAGCAATAAGCTCCTTAAAGCTTGCTTTTCATTAACACTGTACTAATTGGCAACAGTAGATATCTCATTTTGATAAAGCAGTTGGTCACAAAAGTCTCACAGGTTTTTCAAAGATATTTTTAAAAGATGCTTTGTTTATCTTTGGCAGACTATTTTCTCCACAATAGCCAAGCTCTAAAATGTAAGCATGCTGTGTAATAATTTGTAGGTTCTGTGCAAATATAATTTGGCTAAAGATACAGGAATCTTAGGACAGGTGGAATTGTAAAGTCAATTCCTTTAGTTTTTGTTTTGTTTTTGTCAGGTTTTGCACCTGTATTTTATTATTTGAAGGGATCATCAGGAATACATCAATTTTATTTTGCAATAAGATCATATCCTTATTCCTACTCTTAAGGTTGTGTAGAGCTTGAGAGCAAAAACAGTACTTGGGGAGTTTATATTTTATTTATTTATTTATTCATTTCTTACACATAAATATCTGTGGAGCTCCTAATACATGTTAGGAATGCAGAATTTCATTTGGGGCAAAAAAAAATTAAACACATTTGCATACCTTGAGTAATGAACCTTTCTGAAGTAGAGAAAGAGAAAATAACACTATTCATTTGCCTTTTTTCATTAAATATTTATTAAGTGCCTCCTGTAGGCATTGTATTCAGGCTGCAACCCCAAATAAGATGAAATACCTACTCTTACTCAGCTTACTCTCTGCTTGGGGAGACAGCACGACAATGAACCTTTAAGGTATAGCACGGTAAGTCCTACCACAGGAGCGTGTACAGGCTGTAATGAGAGCACGGAAAAGGGTGTCAAAATCACCCTGTGAGGCAAAAATGTCCTCTTGGAGGAGGCAGCACTGAAGCTGAATTTGGAAGAATGAGTTTGAGTTAGATCCATGAAAGAGTGGAAACAGGACTTAGGCTGTGGAAGTCACTCAGGTAAAGATGTAGTGATTTGATACCTCATTACTGTGTTGAAAACACTCACTGGAGGGGATTTCATAAATATTTTCCATAGCACTTTCCAATATCAATCTTACTAACTTGGCTTGGTAAAGTTCAGGCGTAATATTTTCTGCCAATAGAAATAATTAAAAGCTTTGGAGATAGAGTAATAAATAGGAACAACCAGCTAGGTGATGCAATAGGAGTATGAATGAAAATTAGCTCTGATAGCTGTATCTCATACACCTCACAATTTCTCCTTATGGTCTATAGCCAGACAGCAATGTTGGAGTCACCGTGCGATGAACTTTCAAGAAGATGCACACATCAATATAAATAGCTCAATAAAATTGTCTGCTAAATGGGCAATGCTGGCCAAAAAACAAATAGAATGAACTTTCTTAATGGTATTTTTGTAGGGAAGCAAGTTTTTCCTAGCATCATTTCTGGAAATACATTTGGTAGAAGAGAAAGGAGGATCAAATTGTGCTGTGGACCTGAGATTGGAATGTATAAAAAATAATCCTAGGTATCCGAGATGCAGAAACAGGAGCAAATATAATTGTAGGAAGATCATAAAAGCATTTTGCTGTAATACGTGGCACAATACATAGGAGGGAAAGGAAAAATGACAAAACAAAATTCAGACAAATGTAATTATCAGTATACATTTATATCTGAGTGCTCTATTGGCAAGTATCTGAGAAGGTTGTGTAATGGCTGCAGTACGGAAGTTTGGCGCACAAGTTCTGCAACTGTCATTTATGACCACTTACTTCACAAGGCTATTGGGAGGAGCAATAAATATAAGAGAAATTCCACCCTGCTATATTGCCCAGCAAAATTAGGTGCTTTAATAGGTTAAGTGAGTCAGTGCTAAATCAATACAAAAAATAGATGATTTGGGTTCATAGGCTGGTCAGCCAAGTTTATTTCCTAGGCATAGATCTCCCTACAAAGAAAGCAATTAATATGCTCACCAAATCAGGAAGGTGCCTTTATAGGCAAGAGGGAGCACTGAAAATAAATTTTGTAAATTTCTAAAGATTTCATCTGATAGGTACTGTTACCAGCATGTAAGACCAAATACAATCTATACTATGTTTTTTGTTCAATACCAAGTAATGATGAGTTTCTCATACTGAACTGTAGGAATCATACAGGGCTCTATTAAGGTCATTGTAAAATTTCCAGAGCCATAAAGGGATGCTGGCCCAAATTTTTCAGCCAATAACAGTATTATCTTGGACTATTAGGACACATCCAATTTTGTAGGTGACAGGTTTTAAAGGATTCTGCCCTGAGTTAATTCAGCTGTATTTTACAATCCTCTTCAGGCCAATCAAATCAGACCTGGCCTAAAAGCTTTAGTACACACAAAAAAGAATGTCTTGTACTTGGAAAATAATGATTAAATAGCGCAGGACGATATCCTATGTGTGCCTGTAAGTAACAGAGAAAGTGATGCAGAACTGATAGCCTTCTGGCAATCTTTAGGAACAAAGAGGAAAGGGCATTCTAGGAAGCCGGAACGGCATGTGCAAAGATCCTGAGTGTGGGTGGACTGTAGGGTATGTATGGCAGGGAGACCGAGGTGAGGTTGGAAAAATGTCCAGGAGCCAGATGATGAATGGATTGCATGTCATGATTGAATTCAGTTTTTATCCTGCAGGTAATGGGATCCTTGAAGGGCATTTTGTAAGAGAATGATTGTGGGAATTATTTTATCCATAAGAGCTTGCTGCCTCTGGCAAAAACCCTGAATGAACTCCTAGAAAACATGTCTAACCATATACAACAGGGGTTGTCTGAATGTCCTAATTCAAATTTCATGAGCTTGCATTGAGCTAGTTACTGATAAACACGCTCACATAAATTATTTTATTTATTCCTCTCAATAGTCCTAAAGGGAGCAAGTATGTTGTGGCTCTCGTTTTACTGATGAGAAAGTTGAGAATCAAAGTGGTTAATTTTCTTGTGTGAGGTCACAGAGTTGCAGTCACATTGCAGAGATTGGAATTCTGACCCAGTGTGGCCAGATTAAGGGTATAATTTACTAACAGCTTTGTCCTGATTTTCTAGGAAAGTTCAGCAAGCCCTCTAACCTGACACTCTAGGATGCCAAAGGCTCATCTGTGATCTTATTTTCAGTGGAGGAAAATAGAGTTGTATAAATATTTTATTTATGTTTTAATTTGTACAGTAGCAATGGAGAAAGTGTTGTTTTTGCTTATCGGGCCTTAAAAAATGGTCCATTGTAAACTCTTTTCATATAAAAGTATAAGAGATTGCTCCCTAAGGAATTTATATATAATTGTGTATATAGAAAGGCAAATGGCCAAGGGAAGCCTAGACCATTTTTAAAAAAATTATTTATTTATTCATGATAGAAAGAGAGAGAGAGAGAGAGAGAGAGAGAGAGAGAGAGAGAGGCAGAGACACAGGCAGAGGGAGAAGCAGGCTCCATGTAGAGAGCCCGACGCAGGACTCGATCCCGGGACTCCAGGATCACTCGATCCTGGGACTCCAGAATCACGCCCTGGGCCAAAGGCAGGCCCTAAACTGCTGAGCCATCCTGAGATCCCCTAAGCCACCCAGGGATCCCCAAGAAGCCTAGACCATTTTAGAGAAGAATGAGATTATGGTCCCAGAAAACTAAGCATTTATATAAAAATATTTGGAAATAATAAGTATCAAATTCCAAACCTTTGTACTGCCACTTCCTTCTGAGTACACATTCCCCTGGATATCTGAATAACCCTTTCCTCTACCTTCTTCAGATGTCCTTTCAAATGGAAAGCTTTTCTTATATAAAATGATAGCTTTTTCCACCCCTGGCATTTATTGTCTTCCTGTCTGGTTTTATTTTCTCCACAGCATGTATTGATTACTAGCTTACTATCTAACTGGTACTGTCTGTAATTTGGTATTGCCTATCTATCTTATCTACTACAACAGAAGCTTAATGAGGGCAGGGAGATTGCTTCATCAGGTTTCTGATGAAATCCCAGCCTCTCGAAAGTTTCCAGATACATAGTGTTTGTGAAACCAATATTTGTTGATTATATTTATTAATTAAAATAGACACCGGGGGCCAGAAAGCAAGACTTACCATATAGCAGTAGAAATCAAAGCACTTTAAACTAGTCATATGAAAAAATGCCAGGTCAAAGAAGCAGAATAG
The DNA here is from genome assembly GCF_905146905.1 of Nyctereutes procyonoides. Classification (NCBI taxonomy): domain Eukaryota; kingdom Metazoa; phylum Chordata; class Mammalia; order Carnivora; family Canidae; genus Nyctereutes; species Nyctereutes procyonoides. The sequence continues at coordinate 5,289,915 of NW_026575021.1, read as the reverse complement.
AGAGCTGAGAAACAGACTCATTCTTATTTGGAAACTATGCAAAACAGGGTGCCCTAGCACATCACTGAAGAAGAAAGTCGGTATTCAGTTATACGGTGCTATGAAAATTGATTGTAGAAATAGAAAAAAAGAAATCTGTGTATCACACTTAGTGCCCTGTGAGTTCCAGGTGGATCAGACAGATACTTGTGAAATAAAAACTAACTTCTAGCAAAAATTCTATTTATGACCCGGGATTAGGGAAGACTTTTTTATGCATGACACACAAAACAAAATATCATATGAAAAAAATGATAAATTTGACATTAAAAATCTCTAGTCATCCAAAGGTACCATAAATAAGAGTGAAATGATGAGCAACAAACTCCGTAAAGGTATTTGCAGCACATAAAACTGACAAAGAATTAGCATCTAGAATCTATTTTTTGAAAAAACTATACCTCCAAAGAGAATAATAACTCAGCAGAAAAATGTGCTAATAGCAACAGTACTTTATAGAAGAGGAAATTTATGAAATGGCAGCCGCCTTCATTATCAGCCTTGGAGAGGCAAATTAAAACCACAATAAGATGCTGTTTCATGCCCATCAGTTTGACAAAAACGAAAAAGTCTGACAGAGTCAAGTGTTGACAGTGATGTGGAGCATCACTACTACTCCAAACTACACTGTTGATGCAATGTTTTGGAGAAACTTTTGGAATTATTAGTAAGATATTGCATTAATATTAACTGACATTAATGTTAAATAAAATACTGAGAATAATTAAATATACACACCTGGTTCTTCTATGTAGCCCATGGGGGATTAAATTCTCCTGCTGCCTTAATAGCTATATGTCTTGAGTAAGTCAATGAAATGTGAGTGGAAGTGAAATATTTTGTTTCCAAGTCAAGTACATAGGTGTTGTTACACAATATTCCACACACTCTCACCTGGACAACAAACGTGTGAAAAAGTGCTTACTATTGAGTATTAAGCTACAGAGATTATAGAGTTATTTGTTGCTGCAGCATAATTAGTTTATCTTAACTAATAGCCCCTACGATCTGGAAGTTCTAGGTCTAAATGAGGCGTTCAGTGAAAACTTTTGTCCATGTACATGAGGAGACATGCACAGTGAAGTTTTAAATAGCAAATATTTTTAATAGCAAAACTTTAGGAGTGATCTAAAAGTCCATGGAAGAGAAAAATTGTGCGTTAGGTATACAGTGGAATATAGCAGTGAAAATGAATCAGTTGGACTCACATGGGGTCACCTGGGTGGCTCAGTAGTTGAGCATCTGCCTTCGGCGCAGAGCATGATCCTGGTGTCCTGGGATTGAGCCCCGCTTCAGGCTCCCTGCTTCTCCCTCTGCTTATGTCTCTGCCTGTATCTCTGTGTCTCTCATGAATAAATAAATGAAAAAACTTGAAAAAAAATTGGACTCACATTTATCGATAAGGATGAAATTTAAAAATAAAGTGTTAACCAGTATAAGCAAGTTGAGAAGAATACATATAGTACTTTGCATTCTTTATGTATAAATACATTTAGATAATGTAAACACATGCAAAACAATACTAGATAGTACTTAGGAATGGATATTTACATTAAAATGGTAAAGAAATACATAGAAGTGTTAAATATCAAATTCAAGAAAGTGGATCTGTCTGGCAAGGACAAAAGGAAATGTGATTGAGGAGGGGTTCACCATAGGCTTCAATTACAGTGAGGTTATACATTTCTGAAGATGAGTGGAGGGTATAGGGGGAGTTGTATTCTCTGTAACATTTGCATATCTTAATATTCTTACTAATAAAAATACTAACCATTTACAAAAATGTTCAAGCAGTAATGGACTATCTGGCAGGATTAGCTCTGTACTATGGACTGAATTTTTTTTTAAATGAAGAAACTTTAGGAGATAAATATACCCAAAATAAGAAAAGCCCAAATACAGTTAAAGATATTCATTGAAAATTTCATATGAAAAGCACTCCCAAATTCTGTGACTTGACAGTATATGGAAATGGAAATATAAATTAGGAAAGTTTGTGAGACTTTTAGAAGAGTGAGAGGCATTGATTTACATTTAAATATGAGGATGTAATTTAATCAGAGTTGATCAGGGTAGGCTAGCTGCTACAAAAAATAAACCCCAACATTTCAGTGGCTCAACTCAGTAGAAATGCATTTCATTCTAACATAGCATTCAATCCAGGCATATGGCAAATAGACTTCTATGAAATAATTCAGAGACCAGTGATTCTTCCGTGTTGTGGCTCCAGCCTCTTCTATGTCCCCCTGAATCCCTTCCTTTCTGCCAGGAGGATGGAGAAATATGAAGGGTCACACGGGGGGTGAGGGTGGGGGGCTTGAGATCAGCCCTGGAGGTGGTATATATTTTCATCATATCCCAGTGATCCAATATTAGAAATATAATTACATCTTACATTAAAGGAGGCTTAATGGTGCAATGGTTTAGCGCTGCCTTCAGCCCAGGGCCTGATCCTGGAGACCTGGGATCGAGTCCCATGTTGGGCTCCCTGCATGGAGCCTGCTTCTCCCTCTGCCTGTGTCTTTGCCTCTCTCCCTCCTCTCTCTCTCTCTCATGAATAAATAAATAAAATCTTTAAAAAAAATAAAAATAAAGGAGGCTTAAAATGTAGTCCAAGGGGAGAGTGAAGTGAGGTTGGTACATGCTTAGCCAGTCTTAGCCATACCATATTCATTATAAATGTGAAATTGCACCAGAAACAAAGGGATAGATTCTGATCATCAGTGATAGATCATCCAACAGGCTGAATTAGTCTGAGCTAGAATACTAGTCACTCAGAACTGATAAAGATATTCTTTTAAATAATTAGATGCTGATATCGCAAACAAACCATCAAATACATCATCAGGGAAAAATAACTATGATTTCTTTATACTTATATTATGTATTAGGATAGTTTCATTTTTAATACCTTGTGGATGCACCATCAATGATCTTTTTAGTGCTTAGGGCCTCTGAAGAAATGTGCCCTTCTCTTAAACCTTTCCAGGCTGGATGGATATTTATGAGGAAAAATGCTAACCAGCTGTAGGATGGAGGGCTGCAGTTGGACATCCAGCATGTTAAGCAGAGAGAGGCAACATAATGGGGAGAATGATAGTAAGAACTTATGAAATTTAGGCCAGGTCTTAGTGTGGACTTCACTAGTCGTGGAATTGTGAGCTGTTTTTTATCTATCTGTATAGGACTTATTCCATGATACAATGAGAGGACAGGACTAAATATTTCCCGAGACCCTTTGCAGTGCTAAAGAAAGACTAAATTAGATGCTCTAACCATAATCCTTTCCACATTACGAACAGTAATTCAATAAAATGTGGCTCTTTCTGAGCAAAGCCAGTGGACAGCTAGCAGATCCAGTAGGCAGATAGCATTTGGAAGGCTTTGTGCATGGTTGACTCCATTACTTTTTCTGAGGGCAGACACTGAAGAAGGAACAAGAGTTTTTTAGTTGCATCTGCACATACCTAAGCAGCACATTTCAAAATTTCTGGAATCTTTTTCCGTTTCACATTCCCTAAACCCTTTTTGTGATTTTCTTTTTCTCCGACAACAAAGTCATCAGCAACGTACCTGTTTTGCTTATTTTCTTTTTCTTCCCACTGTAGCGCAAACTCAAAGAAGACAGATTATTTTCATCTGTTTTCTTAATGTTGTGTCCCCAGTACCTAGAACAGAACCTGGCACATAATAAGGCACTCCCTAAATATTTATTGAATGAGTAAATAAATTACGAACTCAGGGAGGTGTGAGAATCGTCAGGAGAGTTTCTAAGGAGGCAAAGATTAACATTCCTTTGCAGTTTGGATCTATGAAGATCTATTTGAGAACAGTAAGTTGAATTCTGCATTGCTTTTCTAACTCATGGGAAATAAATCCGGCCTGGAGAAGGAGATACCCTATTGGTGGCAGTTTTGCGTAATTTTGAAACTTTCAAAACCTCATCTGGCATTTCTTAAAATGTGGATAACATCACATGAAATTATTATAAGAGGGCCTATTCTAACAATATTTAAGAAGCTAACAAAGTTTTATTTGTAAGTTTCAGGCAAAATTTTCATTAGGATTCTAATAGAATTCAAAAGTACAAACACGAACAATTCTTAATCTGCTCAGTAGTAAGTAAGGTAATAGTACCACACAAGGTTCCACATCCCCTACTTCAAATCAACATCTAATTATCAATGTTTGTATATTATTCCAAGTTCTCATTCATCTAACTCCAGACCCTATTTAATCATGATGGATTGTGATAACAGCATTGTTTGTGGTGCAGGCCATGATCTGCTATGATTCCTCTGCAAAATTATTATGATGAATCACACTTGTCAATGCTTTTTGAATGAGACAAATCCAAAACTAATTTGCTATCTGCAATCCAGATGTAATTGGCTATGTATCATAAATCTTCCATGAAAATATTCTTCACTTTTATTCCTGTCAACAAGCAAAAGTGTTCTTCACAGTTCACTCCCCAAGAAAAACAATAGAGTATAATTAGAAGGGAAGGGAGAAAGTGCAGAGTTGACTTGAATACAGAAAACAGAAAATGCCTGGATCAAATTGACTGCACAAATGCATCTCTCTTATCAAAATCATTGTAAGTTGCATCTCTTCATTTTTGGTCCAGGGACTCAGTACCTAAGATAGTCATAAAATATTTATCTTCAAGCTAAATTATAGAAATTAAACAATGCTTATAGAGTACTCTGGGATTTGAAAATGACCCACACTTATTTATTTCAGAATAGGTGGAGGTTCAGTTACAAAATATTGACGGAGGCAAAGGTGGAATTCACTATAGCAGTACAGAAAACATAAGACTTAATTTTTTTTTTGTTTTATTCACTGGAGGGAGTCTAGTAATTAATTAACTATGATACAAATAAAACATAGGCTATGGTTTCAAACCTCATGGAGTCCAGAAAGTTTTTATACCAGGCCATCCATACCAATTACAGTATTGACTCTGGAGAGAGAGAGAGAGAGAGAGAGAGAGAGAGAGAGAGAGAGAGAGAGAGAAAGGGAGGGAGAGAAAGGGAGAGAGAGAAAGGGAGAGAGAGAAAGGGAGAGAGAGAAAGGGAGAGAGAATGTGTGTGTCTAATGGACATCCTTGTTTGAAATGAGAAGTGATTGAGAAATTCTGCAGGAGTATAAATGTATCATTCTCGTTTTTTAACAAATGACTTAAAATGCCTTTTTCTCAGTAGTAGGCCAGTAACCTCTTCCTGCTGTGTATGAAGCAGAGCACTCTTCCTCATGCAAATCTCCAGCATCAGTATAATACAACCTTTCTGAATACATGAAAAAAGCCATTTTGACCAATTGAAGCTTAGAAGGTGTAAATAGACCCTTCTCAGAAGGAATCTTCTCAGAATTGAAATGTATCTAATCATAAATCTCATTTCTTTTCCCCAAACTACATTCCTTTGTGCTATTCTTCTTCTAATCCATGCCTCCAAACTAACCTCACATAATAACATCATTAATACTCAGCACTTATATAGTGCAGATCATCTTTACAATACTGAACAAACTTTAAAGAATTAATGCACATTGAAAGAAGTAGTATGGAACTTCTAACTTCTTAGGAAATGAGTAAAAATATTTCATTATTAACTTTTGGATGATGTGGTTTGTTTAATCTGTCTTTTAAAAATGTTTTTTTCCCTTGTCACATAAGAGGAATAATGTTCACAAAGGGGAGGTATATGAGCCTATAACTGGCTTTTACAGATGATTAAATGCTGGGGTTGAAGCCGAGGCTTTTGATAACTGCTAGACCCATTTATGATCTCATATACTACTCCACTGTGGGACATTAGGCTTTAAATAACATCAACCATGTGCTTTTATTGAAAAGGAGAAAGAAAAATAAAATTCCCTTTCAGATGAAGAAATACGTGTTGAGAACCCTATAGAAAAGTCATAAATATACATGAGTAAAATTATATCTAGTGAAGATTCTATAGTAGATTTGAGAACCAGGGTATCACTTGACACCTGTCTGGATAGCCTCTGGATAAAAAGCGTATGATGGGATATTTCTTTTATCTATAGGCATAAAAGGTACACAAGGGTTTTTAATAGGCCTTGGCATTAGTCACTGCTATACAGAGGACCCTAACTTCCACAGTAAGTGACTTGTTGCTTACAGTGCTCATCTGCTTTCATTGGACACGGTCTCCCTAAGTGGGCAGTTTGCCAAAATTACATCTAAATACCACTGGATGGACAATGCCATGCCAAACATGTTTGTAGTGGGAGGCATCCATGGTGCAAATGTTGCTGAAGAGGTGCCAGGGAAAAAAAGAAAATCACGTATATTTCTCTAAAATGTATCTGGCAGAATGCAAAGATTATTGCTCCACAAGTTGTCAATTAAAATGTGTTCATTGGATTTTTAATCCTTGCTATATTTTTCATGACCTTTAAGCATGTACTACTGAATGACATTTCTCTGATAAAAAAGGAAGTCTAGGAGGAAGATCTACATGAGAATGTGAATAGATAATCCATAAGAAGTAACAGCTCTGGAATAAATGCATGTTATTATAATAGGAATAATAATTAATAGTACTGAATTCTCTACACACATTATCTCTTTTATTCATCAAAACAATCCTATCAAAAACATTCCATTATTATTCTTATTTTACATGTGAGAAAGTGATAAGAAGCTGAGCTAAGACACTAGATTTAAAGACTTTACTCAGCTCCCAAGTGGAAGAGCTGATATCTAAACCCAGGAGGTCTGATTCTAGAGCTCAGACTTTTATCACCATGACATGCTTCAGCAATCAGTATTTCAAAGTTCATATGTACCACTCATTGGCATACACCTTACATGTATCAAATCCCATAGATACACATAATGATTCTAATATATGATCAAAGATGGTTAGGCAACTGAGCTATATGGTTACATTTAGATATACTAATTGCTCACATTTTTTGAATGCTTATGTGTGAAGCAATGTATTAACTCATAGCAGTCATATAATGTAGGCACAATTGTTACACTTTACAGGTGGGAAACTGAGGCATGGTGGGGTTAAGTAACTTGCTCAATGGTTAATGTTGGAAGCACTAACCCTGGCTTTCTGAATCGAGTCTGTCCTCTCATTCATTTGTCTGAAACTGCCACTTGAATCTATTTCTAATGGTTTTCAGCAGCAATTGGAAATTTAATGCCAGTGGATTTCTCCTGGTCCTAAAGGGATATGCAAAGATTTTTAAAAAGAGGTACATGGGCTTAGATACACATCTAAGAAGGTGCTTTAGATGATCTGAATATGTTATCACTTAGGTTACTACTTAGCACCTAATTTAATCAATGTTGTTTGAAATAGATGAATGTTTCAAACTAGATATAATGTACCTGCCTAGAGTAACACTGAATTATTCTAATACCTCTCTGAATAGAAGAATTAACACCCAGAAAGATTTAGATTAACACCCAGAAAGTTAGAATTCCTTTCTCTTCATTCAGATTTTCTTGATATTATAAAAACAATTTCTTCAGTTTCAGTGATATATTTAAATTATGAGAAATAATAGTGTGCATTATTATTGTTTGCATAGTTTTTTATAGACTTCCAGCTAAAGGTGCATCTACAATTGATGCTCATTTGTGATTTGTAAAGTAGTTATTTTTCTATATAGACCCTTTCATTGCAAAGTGCTTTCTTGGTCTCTTATTTTTAAATAGGAAATTTCCTACAGTAAAATGTTAAGGATGTAAATTTGATTTCACAGGCAGATGTGCAAAAATCATTGATATTCTAATTAACATTAACTCTAAACTACAGATAATTTGTTGGGTGGCTCTATTCTCCCGTGCAAATGGCAATCTCATACAGATGTTCATCACTTCTCTGTGGCTTAACAGGATGTGAGTGTGATATGTATACCTATAAGCATTTCATCCTGAATAGTAAGTTTCTGCTTCTCAAGCATGTACTCAATAAGTATAGTTCATGGAAAAAACTGGACAGTTAATTAGCCATGTTGTGCCTTCCTGATGTAACAATGGAATCCAGTATAACTCGAGAATTGCATTCATTTCCATCTTTTCTTTTTAAATTTTCCCGATTTTTAAAAAATCAATTAGCCAACATACATCATTAGTTTCAGATGTAGTTTTCAATAATTTATTTTGATCTTTTAATGGATGTTATTTAGTATATGATATATGGATATGAGTTTATTTTTTGCTACAAAAGTCTCATAACAAATAATGCAGGACCTCATTGGTCCATAGCAATAAACTAAATTCATGCTTCTAGGTGGTCAGCTAATTCTAGGTGGCTCTGGTAATTTTGGTGTACCTCAATCCTATTTCTGGGTGATAGAGGCCAGATTATTGGAATAACTAGGTCATTCCTGGCTCTCCTCCACATCTCTCATCTTCTTATAGGCAGGCCTAGCCATGTCATGCTGATGACTGACAGCAATCACAAGGACAAGTACTGTTTTACTAGACCATTTCAAGCTTCTGTTTGCATCATGTTTGGAAACAACTCACTGGGCAGGATAGGAGATATGGCCAAGCATAAGGGAGGGGAATTATATCAATACCTCCTTACAACTACCCTGGGAAAGCTTTGAAAATTTATATAGCAGAGTGTTGTGGGCACAAGGAAAGAGAAATAATTGGGTCTATTAGCATAAGTTAGAATAGTCTGTGCTCATAGTAAGTGCTCAATTACTTGCTCAACCCTATCCCACCCACTCTCAATATCATCCAGTTATGGCATTAATCTCTCAACGTTCAGAATCTTACAGTCTTAAATAGGTTTTGATGTGGATTCCCTTGATTAGGAGGACTACAGAATAGAATGACAAGTTGCATGCCCCTAAACACTCAAATTGTGTGGCAGATTATGTCTTTAAAAATGGTCTCAGTACACCAGTTATCAGACTGGTTAAAAAAGCAAGACCCATCCATATGCTGTCTACAAGAGACTAATTTTAGGCTAAATACACCTCCAACTGAAAATGAGGGGGTAGAGAGCCATTTACCATGCAAATGGACCTCAAAAGAAAGTTGATATAGAAATTCTCATATCAGATAAATTAGATTTTAAACCAAAGACTGTAGTAAAAGATGAAGAGGGACACTATATCATACTTAAAGGATCTATCCAATAAGAAGATCTAACAATAATATTTATGTCCCTAATTTGGAAGCAGTCAATTATATCAACCAGTTAACCAAAGTAAAGAAACACAGAGATAATAATACATTAATAGTAACAGATGTCAATACTCCACTCTCAACAAAGGACAGATCATCAAAGCAGAAGATCAACAAAGAAACAAAGGCTTTGAATGATGCACTGGACCAGATAGACTTCACAAATATATATACACAGAACATCCCATCCTAATGCAACAGGATACACATTCTTCTCAACTGCACACGGAACTTTCTCCAGAATAGACAACATACTGAATCACAAATCAGGTCTCAACTGATACCAAAAGATTGGGATTATTCCCTGCACATTTTCAGAACACAATGCTTTGAAACTACAACTCAATTACGAGAAGAAATTTGGAAGGAACTCAAACACTTGGAAGTTAAAGAGCATCCTACTAAAGAATGAATGGATCAACCAGGAAATTAGAGAAGAATTAAAAATATTCATGCAAACTAGTGAAAATGAAATCACAACTGTTCAAAACCTTTGGGATACAGCAAAGGCAGTCTTAAGAGAGAAGTATATTGCAATACAAGCCTCTCTCAAAAAACTGGAAAAATCTCAAATACACAAGCTAACCTTATACCTAAAAGAGCTGGAGAAATAACAGCAAATAAAGCCTAAACCCTGCCGGAGGAGAGAATAGTAAGGATTAGAATAGAACTCAATGAAATAGAAACCAGAACAGTAGATCAGGTCAATGAAATTAAAAGCTGGTTCATTGAAATAATTAACAAGATAGATAAATCCTTAGCCAGACTTATTAAAAAGAAAAAAGACTCAAAGTAACAAAACTGTGAATAAAAAAGGAGACATCACAACCAACACTAAGGAAATACAAACGATTTTAAGAATGTATTACGAGCAACTATATGCCAACAAATTAGACAATCTGGAAGAATGGATGCATTCCTGGAAATCTATAAACTAACAAAACTGAAACAGGAAGAACTAGAGAACCTGAACAGACCAATAATCAGCAAGGAAATTGAAGAAGTCATCAAAAACCTACCAAGAAACTAAAATCCAGGGCCAGATGGCTTCCAAGGGAATTCTACCAAACATTTAAAGAAGAAATAAAACCTATTCTACTGAAACTGTTTCAAAGGATAGGAATAGAAAGAAAATTTCCAGATTCTTTCTATGAGATCAGAATTACCTTTATCCCAAAACTAGACAAAGCCCCATCAAAAAGGGCGAATTACAGACCAATATCCCTGATGAACGTGGATGTCCTAATACTCACCAAGATACTAGCCAATAGGATCCAACAATATATTAAAAGGATTATTCACCATAATGAAGTGAGATTTATCCCTGGGATGCAAGAGTGGTTCAACATTTGTAAATCAATCAGCATGATAGATCACTTTAATAAAAGAAAAGACAAAAACCATAAGATCCTTTCAATTGGTGCAGAGAAAGCATTTGACCAAATACAGGATCCTCTCTTTATTAAAACTCTTCAAAATGTTGGGATAGAGGGAACATTCCTCAATATCATAAACGCCATCTAGGGAAAGCCCACACCCAATATCATTCTCTCTCTTTTTTTTTAATTTTTTATTTATTTATGACAGAGAGAGAGAGAGAGAGAGAGAGAGGCAGAGACACAGGCAGAGGGAGAAGCAGGCTCCATGCACCGGGAGCCTGACGTGGGATTCGATCCCGGATCTCCAGGATCGCGCCCCGGGCCAAAGACAGGCGCCAAACCACTGCGCCACCCAGGGATCCCCCCCAATATCATTCTCAATGATGAAAAACTGAGAGCTTTTACTGTAGGTCAGGAATGTAGCAGGGATGCCCACTCTCACCACTGTTGTTCAGCATAGTATTGGAAGTCCACATGATACTGCATACATACAACCCAAGAGACTCCACCCCAAAATTGCTATAACTCATACAACAATTCAGCAATATAGCAGGTTACAAAATCAATGCACAGAAATCAGTTGCATTTCTATACACTAACAAGGAGATAGAAAAGAAATTAAGGAATTGATCCCATGTATAATTACACCAAAAACCATAAGATATGTAGGGATAAGCCTAACCAAAGAGTAAAGGATCTATACTCTGAAAATTGTGGAACACTTATGAAAGAAATTGGGGAAGACATAAAAGGATGGAAAAACATTCCATGCTCATGCATTGGAAGAATAAATATTGTGAAAGTGTCTATAGTACCCAGAGCAATTTGCACAGCCAATGCAATTCCTATCAAAATATAATGGGCTTCTTTCACAGAGTTGGAACAAATAATCACAAGACCCCAAATGGCCAGAGGAATGTTGAAAAAGAAAACCAAAGCTGGGGACATCACAATGCCTGACTTCAGACTATATTACAAAGCTATGATCATCAAGACAACATGGTACTGGCACAAAAACAGACACATAGATCAGTGGAACAGAATAGAGAATCCAGCTATGGACCCTCAACTCTATGGTCCCTAATCTTCAACAAAGCAGGAAGGAAAATCCAATGGAAAAAGAGTCTCTTCAAAAATGGTGTTCAGAAAATTGGAAAGCCACATGCAGAGAATTAAACTGGAACATTCTCTTACATCATACACAAAGATAAACTCAAAATGGTTGAAAGATCTAAATGTGAGACAAGAATCTATAAAAATCCTAGAAGAGAACACAGGCAGCAATCTTTTTGATCCTGGTCACAGCAACTTCTTGCAAGACACATCTATGAAGGCAAGCGAAACACAAGCAATAAGGAACTATTGGGATCATGATAAAAACTTTTGCAGAGTGAAGGAAATGGTCAACAAAACTAAAAGACAACCTACGGAATGGGAGAAGATATTTGCGTATGACATATCAGATAAAGGGCTAGTATCCAAGATCTATAAGGATCTTATCAAACTCAATACCTGAAAAACAAATAATCCAGTCAAGAAATGAAGAGAAGACCTACACATGGCCAACAGGCACATGAAAAAATACTCCACACCACTTGTCATCAGGGCAATACAAATCAAAACTACAATGAGATATCCCTTTACACTAGTGAGAATGACTAAAATTAACAAGACAGGAAACAACAAATGTTGGAGAGGATGTGGAGAAAGGGGAACACTTTTGCACTGTTGGTGGAATGTGAGCTGGTGCAGCCACTCTGGTAAACAGTACGGAGGTTCCTTAAGAAGTTAAAAATAGAGCTACCCCATGACCCAGCACTTGCATTAGTGGGTATTTACCCCAAAGATACAGATGTAGCAAAACACCTGCATCCCAATGTTCTAGCAGCAACATCCACAACAGCCAAACTGTGGAAGGAGGCTCAATATCTCTCAACAAATGAATGGATATATATATATTTCTCAGCCATCAGAAAGGGTGAATACCTATCATCTATTTACATTGACATGGATGGAACTGAGGGTATTATGCTGAGTAATATAGGTCAATCAGAGATAGACAATCATCATATAGTTTCACTCATATGTGGAATATAAGAAATAGGGACCAAAAGGGAAGGAGGGGAAACTGAGTGGGGAGAAATTAGAGAGGAAGACAAACCATGAGAGACTCTTAACTCTGGTAAATAAACTGAAAATTGTTGAAGGGGAGGTTGGTGGGGGGATGGGGTAACTGGGTGATGGGCAAGGGGGGCACATAATGTGATGAACACTGGGTATTATACTATATGTTAGAAAGTTGAATTTAAATTAAAAAATAAAAATAAAAATGGTCTCAGTGATACTTCTGGTGGAACCCAACCACTATGTTGTAAGTAAGTCAAGTCCACATGGGAAGTTATACCCAACAGATACAGCTAATGTCCCCACTAGCATCTATCCAGGCATCTTAGAGAATAATCCTTAAGATAATTATAGTTCCTAGCCTTTAAGTCCTCTAACTGAGGTGCCAAACATTGTTGAGCAGAGAGAAGCTATTGCCACTATTTCTAGCCAAAATTCCTGATCCACAGCATCCATGAATATCATAAAGGTTTGTTTTGTGCTACTCGGTTAGGGAGAAAATAAAAAAAAAAAACAACTTTTATTTGAATAAAGAAAATTAACAGGCACTGTAGCAGTCTATATCAATAGATGGTCTATATCAATTCTGAAGTTGTTCTAAGCAAACTGTGGCCAGGTTCCCCTACCCTGGAGTGGAATATATTTCTTGATTCAGTCTTGATTTTGTAATCTGGGAATGACTAAGCCCCTTTAAAACAAGCTAGTAGTGCTTTTGCAGGTAAAACTATCTTGAAACCTGTGTGGGTGTTCTCTGTATCAGATTTGAGTTCACTACATACACCACAAGTTGCATCCTCTTCTTCTCACCCTGGATTTAATTACTGGAGTTTTGATATACCAAGCTGCTGTGCAATGACACTATTAGGATTCCTAGGAGTCTATTTGTCCAGCTGAGAAGGTCTATAAAGTACAAATTTAATTATTTCAGAAGTCTTAACCAAAGGCCTCAAAGATCCTTGATCCCAAGGCAAAGTGTTAGTTAATATGGTAATCTTTTTACTTGTTTGAGAGGCTCAGGATGTGAATGATTTTATTTTTCAAACTAACAATTTCCAAAATTTCTGACCTCTCCACATTCCCCCTAAATATTGCTTAGAAACTAGCCAGCTTTTTAGTGTTCATTTTTCTTGTAGAATCTTCTCATGAACAGCTAAAAGCAACCAAAAGATATTTTCAGTACTTTCCTTGGACATTTCTTAAGTCAAGTCCCAAAGTTTGTTAGGTACATTTTCTAACTTCTGGGTTTACCTGTGACATTTTTACTAAATGTGACAGAATGTTATAACACAGGTCACCATACTTCACTTTTTCTGCTGTAGTTTTCTTCCAGTTTTCCTAGCTTCCTCTGATATTTTCCTTACTACCTGTCTCCCCATCTCCAAATCAATGAATGGATCCTATTTCTGTTATAGTAGCACTCCACTTTCAGTTAATTTTTTTTCATCAGTTATCCATAATCTTAATAATGGTGTACAATAAACAACCATAGAACTTTTGTGACAAACCACTATAGGAATCTATTGTTTACATTAATAGAATAGTTCTAGAAGCAACTGTGTTGATCATGCTTGGTGGTTACCTGGTTATCAAATGATTTAGCATGGCCTTATCTGGGACAACTGGGAAACCTCAGCTCTGCTCCCTGTGTCTCTCATCCTTCATCGGGCTAGCCCAGCAGTGTCCTTTCACGGCAGTATCAGAGGACAAAGTGTGAGAATGCACCCAATTATATAAACTCATTTTAATCCTTTCTTTGTGTCATGTATATGAACATATCACTGGCCAGAGCCATTCGTGGCTGAACCCAGGGGTGGAAATTGTGTCTACTTCAGTGCTGATGGGAGGGGATTGCAAAATTATATTATATGGAAAAGCATGTGGATACAGGAAGGGCAAAAATGGGGCCATGTCTGCAAACTACCAATTCTGGATCTTCTGACTCAACCTCCAATTCTTATGCACGAGACCAGATAAACATTGTTGGTTACTTTCCTTTCTGTTTCAGTAGAGTTGTATATGTAATTTCCTTTAGATTTTACAGTGCTTATAACTTATTTTTGTACATTAAGAATACTAATTAAAGCTTCAGATTTCCTTTTGAGGAAAATCTTTTGTTGTCTTAGTTAACAGATGAGGAAACCTCAGTAGAGGATTTAAGACACTTGCTAAATTTCCCTTTCTTCAGGGACAAAGAGTTAATGATATTCAGATTGGTCCCATTTGTCAATTAGAACATGTGTTCCTGCAATTAAACTGTACTAAATACCTGCAAAATTTATTTTAGTTGATAGGGCTTTCCCCCTCTGTTTTTTACAGATATATTTTATTTTTTCATACATTGAGTGTTTAAATGAGATTTCCCTAATGGGGGAAGACTCAGACTATATTTTTCCAACACCATAAATAAGATTAAATATATTTCCATATACCCAACATATGACTCTATATGCTTTGATCACTCAGGATTTTCCTACAGAATAAATTGAGTTGTGTCATGGATAACTATTAGGAGAAGTATGGATGACCAGAAGGATTATCACTAGTTGCTACCAAAGTTGTCAGATGAGAAACCACACCCCTGATGTAAAAGTCCACTTTATTTTCTTTAAACATATGGTAGTTGAATTTTATGGGAACCTTTTAGCCTTCTGTGGTTTTTTTATTTACCAATGTGGTCACTAAAGGAAAGCTAACTAATATTCAAGGACAGAAATATAATATTTCTGTGACTTTCAACTCTAAAAGCAAAACCCATTAGTAGCTATAGATTTTTCTCTGCAGCAATGAGATAGTGTATAATCAATTTATATTAGTCTAACACTGTATATGAAGACAGTAAGTCTTGCTGGGTCTGTGCTTCTGTTTCCTATTAGAGCTGGTACCAGACCATATATTAAGTCTAAGTGATAAGACATAGACTGGAGTCTCAATGGTTATAAAACAGTTCTTGGTGTCTGACCCTAGTCACCTTCTTAACAATTCCAAGCAGTAAACATTTATTGTAATCAATAGCTTCCATCGGGGTGAAACAATTTAATCATTAAAACATAATACTTTAAACAAATTAGTACCACTGAATAACAATATTTGGCTAATGTTTTCAGTTTTTTCTTTCTCCTTTATTCCCTCCTTCATTCCTTCCTTCTTTTCTTTCTCTCTCCACCCCCTTTCTGTGTCTCTCTCTTATTTTTTTCTTTGTTGCATTGTCAAGAACTAGTGTTCTTTGGAGTGTGGAGACTTTTAGTTATTGAAAAATGTTTCATGGGGTCATAATTCAAAGAAATTAGGCTTCCATAGTGTTTCATTAATCTAAAAATGTAATACAATAACTTCAAGCCTGAATTTTTCACCATATTCACTGATAAAAATCAATATTATATTTCTGTCCTTGAATATTAGTTAGCTTTCCTTTAGTGACCACATTGGTAAATAAAAACATTTTTATATTGCATAGTTTTATTTTTTTATGGTTACTAATCCACAAAGTTTTCAGCATTATTCAAGAAGACAATATACTGTGTTGGGAAGTTTCTGTACCGTGGATCCAGAAGTTCTGGCTCCTTAACCTTGTAGAATCATTTAAGCCTTAGTTTCTTCATTTCTCAAATTTAAATAACAAAAATGATTCCCTTTTTCTCTACTTCAACAATGGTTCATAAGCATAGAATTAATCACTACTATGTGAATGTATTCTGTGTACTATGACTCCTGGCATAAAAGCAGACACATGAGATATGGAAAAGAGAAAATTTTCTTCTTATAATTTTCTGGGAAAATACTATAGCATGATTTTAAAAACTGTCTGTCAATCCTCTGTTGGGCTGGGGTACATTATACATCTCTACCTTCCTTTCAGAGGTCATGGACCACACTAAGTTAGAATTAAAAAACAATGTTTTATTTAGTCCTGATAAAGTGGTAGAAATAGTAATAGGTTCCAGAATTTCACTAAAAGATGAGAAAAATACTAAAAAAAAATGTTTGTCAGTCTTGTAAATACACTGAGTCACCCCAAGTCTAGACTGAGGCAAACCTCCAACCCTACCCAGTTCTTCTCTTGTCTCTAATTCTTGTGATAGAAGAAAAACTCAACCTATTGGAATGATTTTTATCTGGTTCTTGGACCTAGAAGAGACTACATGGAATTTCACAAGAAAGTAGATGAGATAAAAGACTTAGACAATTAGGATGAGGGGAGAAGAAAAAGAAAAACAGGACACCCTTCTTATGATTAGCAGTCTGACTTGGTATGAACTGATTAGCCACTGGAGGGGAAACTAAAGAACACTTTTGTCCTGTATTCTATACTCATAACTGTGTTTAATAATAACAAAAATGCAAATTTTCAGAAATGGATTCTTCCTTTCTTCCTGTATATATAGCCATGGTCAAGAGTTCACAATATTTGCTTTAAAATCATGAATGCACAAGTACCCAATCTTTTCCTTGTTTTCAGCAGTGCATCCAATGAGGTACATATGAGGTCTAGTCAGTCAATTTATTAATATATGGTAAAGGAAATGCTATCCTTATGTCAATGAAGATGTTGCTTAGTATTTGATTATAATATATTTGATGAGAAATCATTTATTCATGATTATTAAATGCCTATTAGGCATCAAGCAATGAATTAGGGAGTTAAATTATAATTGATACTAAACAGTGACTTCGGTTAAAGAAACAGTAGAATGTAATTCATGTACATCAATTACAAACAACAAATCAATATATGTTATAATAAGGAAATTTCCACTCTCTTACCACAACTATACCACACACACACACACAGACATACAATGTCTTTATATTTTGAGATCTCAGTTTTGAAATATTTCCTGTGCATCCTAACTGGTTCACTGATACACTCTTTGCTTAGAGAGAAATTAATGTATGTTCCAGTATTTGTATGGGAATGTAAAGGAAGGATAGCTAAACATTTTGTCAAAAAGGAATAAAGGGGGAGGAGGAATCACTCTACCCGATACCAAGATTTAATATATAACTACAGTAATCAATTTTGTATGTTCTTGATGGAGGGAATATCACATAGATCAATGGAACAACGTAGAGAACCAAGAAATTCTCCCATTCAAGTGCAGACAACTGATTTTTAACAAAGGTAAAAAAGAAATCCAGTCAAGGAAAGATAATATTTTCAACAGGTGGTGCTAGAACAATTAGATATCCATAGACAAAATAGAAACATGAACTTCAACCTAAATCTCATCTTACATAAAAATTAAAATGGAACATGGATTCAAATATAAAATGTAAAGCTGTAAAACTTTTAGAAAGAAAATGTAGGAGAAAATCTTTGAAACCTAAGATTTGTTTAAGAGTTATTAGACATGACACTAAGAGCATGATTCATAAAAGACAATAAATCTCAAAAAATTAAAAACCTTTGCTCTGAAAAAAAAAACGCAAACAAAGCAAAACCTCTATTAAGGAATAAAAAGTCAAACTACAGCCTAGAAGAAAATATTTATAAACCACATAGTTGAGACTCTTATCTCAAATATATAAAACCTCTTAAAACTCAACAGTACAAAACCAACAATCCAATTAGAAAACAGGTAATGACATGAAGAAACGTTCCATAAAAGAGAATATACAAATGATAAATAAGCACATGAAAAGATGCCAATATCAATGCAAAACAAAATCACATTGAGGTTCCATGTCACAACCATCGAGAAAACTGTAATAAGAAACAGACAATAACAAGTGTTGGTGTAGATGTGGGGAAACTGGATCACTCACACTCTGGAATGTAAAACTTCCAACACTTCCAGAGTGCTGCCACTTTGGAAGATAATTTGGAGGTTTCTTACAAAACTAAATATACTCTTGTTCTATGATCAGCAATTATACTGTTAGTATTTTCTAAAATGAGGTGAAAGCTTCCACACAAAAACCTGCATGAATATTTTCATAGCAGCTTTACTCATAATTGCAAAACTCAGAAGCAGACAGGATGTCCTCGAGTAGGTCTATTAGTTTGCTAAGGCTGCTGTAACAAAGTACCACAGACTGGGTAGCTTGAAGCAGAAGTATATTTCCTCATAATTCAGGAGGGCAAAAATTCAAGATCAAGGTGTTGACAGGGTTGGTTTCTTCTGATGGCTTCTCTCCTTTGCTTCTAGATTGCCATCTTCTCCATGTGCCGTCACATGATCTTCCCTCTGTGCATGTCTGTGTCCTAACATTTTCTTATAAGGACTTCTGCCATATTGAATTAGGGTCCAGGTTAATGACCTCATTTTAACTTAATCACTTCTTTAAAGGCCCTATTTCATAGTATAGCCACATTTTGAGGTAATAGGGATTAGAAGTTCAACATGTGAATATAAGAAGGAGGACACAATTTAGCCCATAATAGTAGGTGAATAGATAAGTAAACTGGGATATATCATCCACCCAGTGGACTATTATTCACCTCTAAGAAAAACAAAGAGAGTGAGTTATCAAATCATAGAAACATATGGAAGAAACTTAAATGCATATTATCAAGTGTAATTTGCAATCTGAAAAGGCTACATATTGTATAATTTAACGTTCTGGAAAAGGCCAAATTATGGAGACAGTAAAAAGGTCAGTGATTTCCAGGGGTTAGGGGAGGGAGGGATGAACAGGTGGAGCACAGAGGATTTTAATGACAGTGAAACTATTCTCTGTGATACTATAGTAGTAGGTACATGTCATTATACAAGTTTCAAAATCCATAAAATGTGCAATACTAAGAGGGAACACTATTGCAAACTATGGACTTTGAGTGACAATGATGTATCATTGTAGATTCATTGATTATTACAAGTATACCACTTTGATGTCGGGTTTTGATAGTGGGGAGCATGTTAGTGTATGGGGAGGCTGTATGTGTGTGGAGTCAGGAAATTTATAGGAATTCTGTACTTTCTATAAACCTAAAATTGCTCTAAAAAATAAAGCCTAATAAAATATAGTGGCAGTCCCAAATGCTGACAAGTATACAGAGAGAAACCGGATCTCTCACATATTATTGGTAGGAATTTAAAGTAATAAGCCATTCTGGGAAATAGAATGGCAGCTTCTAAAAAAACAAAAAACAAAACTCTGAATGTACAATAACCATATAACCCAACAATCACACTCCTGAGCACTTATCCCGGGGGGGGGGGGGACTATCTGCACAAAACCCTATACAGGAATGTTTATTAGTAATTTCTCTGAACCGGAAATGACCAAAATGTCCTACAATAAGTGAATGGATCAACAAACTGTGATACACACATGTAATGGAATGATACGCAGCAATAAAAAGGAATATCTTGGAGAGATCTCAAGAATATTATGCTGAATGCAAGAGGCCAATCTCAAAGGTCACATAATTTGCAATTCTGTTATATAATATTCCTAATATAATGATAGACCTAAACATAGACAGAAACACAGATATATAAATCAAGAGTTAAGGGTTGATAAGGATAAGAGGGATAGGGAAGACTGTAAGTGGGTAACATGAGTGAGATCGTTGTGCTTCTATATCTTTTTTTTTTTAAGATTTTATTTATTTATTCATGAGAAACACACAGAGAGAGAGAGAGGCTCAGAGACATAGACAGAGGGAGAAGCAGGCTCCACGCAGGGAGCCCGACGTGGGACTCAATCCTGGGTCTCCAGGATTAGGCCCTGGACTGAAGGCAGGTGCTAAACCTGCTGAGCCACCTGGGCTGCCCTGTGCTTCTATATCTTGATTGAGGTAGTGGGGGTAGTGGTTATAGAAATCTACACATGTGATCAAATGGCATAGAACTATTAACACAGTATAATCATGTGACTTTCCTAATTTTGATATTGTTCTATAGTTATGAAAAAATGTAATCCTCAGGATAAACTAAGTGAAGGGACCTCTCTATGCCTGCTTTTTTGTAACTATAATTATTTCAAAATAAAAAGTTAAAGAATGTACCGTTACAGAGATACTAGCATGCAGTTGAGACTTTCTGAAATAATTATAATGATGAGAATCTTTAAATAATAACTAGAGAGTGTTGAGAAAAATCTTCCATAATATGCCATGTAAGGAAACAAAATGATATTGATTTGTTTACATAAAATGCTTCCTACTTTCTTGAAATAATCCTATGTAGATGGAGTTGAGATTATGTAAATTATTCAGGGTTTTTTTTTTTGTTTTGTTTTGTTTTGTTTTGTTTTTTAATAAAAAGTCACTGCTGGAATAATAGGTTGGTGCCAAACAAGATGTTAAAATAAAATGAAGCCACAAGAGGAAATTCATATTTACAAAGTTTTGATTATTTATTAAAATTAACCTGCTTGCTCCTTACTGAGTTTTTTAAAAAAAATATTACTTTTATCCTTTTGTCCTTTCTAAAGGGACATCCTTCTCCCTTTTTAAAATACCATTTTGGATCAATGGCTCATAAAAAATAGGAAATGTCTTTATTCACAGTATGTTTCCATACTGGAGTTCTTTCTATTTTAAATTCTCAACAATTCTGATGTTCTCAGCAATATGACATTTATATATTAGATCTGTGATGATCGTTATGACAGCCATTGCATGAACCAGTTTCTTGAATTTCCTAGCAGTAAAAAAAAGCTCAAATCTTTCCATGAAAGTCTTTGTTCCCATAAAGTTTTCTGCCACTGAAATGTTTTTATCTTTTCCATCAAGTGTATGATTTTGAAGCACTCTTGTGTTTTATTGTATTGCTTTGACTAAGTTTCCCTTGATGTATTTCTTAAATGGGGTTTTTTACTACAACTACACACACACACACACACACACAAATTTACATAAAATACTATGAAGTATCTCTTGAATGATAAAAGAGGAGAATGGAGGAAGGAGGGTACTAGGTCTCCATCCTTTCTAATCTTCATTCCATCTTCTAATAGCAATATAAAAACAAAAGTTTGCTCTGACATGATGTGGAAAAATATCGCATCCTTTCTTTATTAATGCTGCATGAGCATTGGAAAATGATAAATATACCTTTGTTTAGTATCATGACAACCATCAGACCTTTAAAGATATCTATTATTCATTTTTAATTACTTGTTCAAGCCTTGCTAATGGATACAGGAAAATATTGACTTCACCTTTTCATGGTCTTTTGTGCTAAAAACCATGTTTGTTTTATACATTTGCAGAATAATATATGTGTTTTCAAAAGGCAGATGCTTCAAAATGATTAAAGTTTAAGTGATAATAATAAAGGGCCATTACTTTTAATTTTTCTGAAATCTGAGATCATCACTGAATGTTTGGCTTGTTCAGTGGTTCTTATATTCCTGGGAAGAAGGACTTTGTATTAGTCTGGGTTTTCTAGAGAAATTAAACCACTGTTTATTATATGGAATTGGATTACACAATTATGGCGGCTGAGAAGTCCAGACCCAAGAGAGCTGATGGTACAGTTCTGAGTCTGAGGGTTTGAGAACCAGGATTGCTGTTGATGTAAGTTCTAGGCTGACTGCAAGTCCAAATGCAGAAGACCAATGTTTAAACTCAAAGTCAGGCAGAGAGAAAAAGAAATTCTTTCTCATTCTTTTATTCTCTTCAGGCCTAGATTGAATGAGGCCCATCCAAATTGATCAGAGCTGTCTGCTTTCCTCAGTCTACAGATTGAAATGGTAATCTCATTCAGAAGCACCCTCACAGACACACTCAGAGGTAATATTTAACCAAATACCAAGGTACCTCCTGGTCTAAGTGAGGTTGACCAAATAAAATTAACCATTACATATTTATTCTGCAATGTTACTGGATGTGGTTTTTGCTACAAATGGAATATAGAAAATGTTAGAAAGGAAGAAGAATCAAAACTACAGTAGTTTCTTTTTATTGAAGGACTCCAGACAGATGTCCCAGATGTCGTCTTTTTTTTTTTTTTTTTTTTTTACAAAGGCTGTTTTTTTTTCCCCCACCTGTTTTATGTGCACCAAAGGACAGGAAGAACTGTACTTTCTTATGAAAGTGATTCAGAGAAAAATGAGTGTGCTATCTACAGTGCAGTATTTGCTGCTTTTTACCCAATTTCATTTTTCTGACACCATGGAATCAGATTTCTGTTTTTCCACTTAGCCTCCAAATATATACAGGTCACCATGGTACCCAGTAACTTCAGGCAATCCATAGATAACTACAGACACATCAGAAAGTAATAGAAGCTGCTTCTGTCTTAGTAAATTAGAGTCAGAGTGGTTAATTTCCTTCCTAACCTATTAATATTAAAATAGTATCAGAGAAGAGATAGCACAACTTTCCCTTCTAATAAGCAGCAATTTGAAACTGCTTTTCCAAATAATAAGTTGTATCCATTTAACATTTACTTGTGTCATTTATTCAACACACTTTAATGAAACACTGGCAAAATTGAGGATACTACAAAGTACTGCAGTAAACATAATGTATGTAAAGCAGCATAAAGATGAATAAAATATTTTGTCTTAGGATTTAGCAGGATATAAATGTAAGAAAGCAACTAGCAGTAGGGTTTAAAACTTTAATATCAGGGCATCCTATCTGGTGTGAAGAATGAGAAGATGGGCAGCAGTTTTGAGTAATTCTTGGAAGTCTAGGCAAGCAGGTCCAGGAAGGTCTGAAAATGGCAGTAGGGCTTTGGTCAGTTATTTGAACCAGGAAAAAATATCCAATCTCCAACTGGGACTAAAGAAAGCCAAGAGAACAATAAATAGACCAATTACCAGAAGTAGAATTTCTGAACAGAATTCTATTTAGAAGAATTGAAGCACATGATGTGAGAAACCAGACATTTGGAGTAAGGTCAGAGCCCATTCAACAGAAATTCAGCACTGTTGGAGTCCCATTAATAACAAGGGCAACCTGATGCTTGGTAAAAAAAAAAAAAAAGGCTGTTGGTGTAAAGGTCCTCAGAGATTGCCCACTTTCATTCATATCTGGTGTTGACATCTGAATGCTCTGAGCCTTCTGGTGGAAATTTAGTTTCAGCAGTGCAAAAGAGGAAAAATGCAAAGTGAAATTTGAGCATAGGACTTAAAGAAGTTGGGATCCCCAGACTCCACAAGCTGAACTGTATACTCTTCTCATTAATTGGCTTCAAGGGTAAAGCAGATGGAGCTTAGGCTTTATAGTAAGAAGGAGCTAGGATTAGCACTTTGGGTTATGAAATGAGTGCTGTTGTGTGAATCATTTAAGCTTCTCATCATTAGTTTTCTTATATTTAATGTGTATATGGTAGATCACTTGCATTGCTGGTTTTAGTTTTTTACTCTTCCCATAGTGGATAGGACATATTACCCCTCTTCTTGATTCCCGGAATAGCTACATGATTTGATTTGGCCAGTGGCATATTATTACCAAACATGATGCAAGTAGAGTGTCTCAGTCATCTATTGCTGTTTAAGAAACCACTCCTAACCATAGTGACTTAAAATGAAAATCATTTTGTTTTAGTTCTATGGGTCAGCAATTTGGGTTTACTTCTGCTGGGTGGTTTTCTACTGGTCTTTCCTAGTATGGCTTGATTGAGGGGCTGGTTTGCCTTGGAGTTCTCAGCTGGATGATTAGTGTCTGCTCTATATAGTTTTATCATCGCAAGCAGGCTGTACAGTTTCCTCACATGGTAACATGGAGTTCCAAGAAAATGAAAGAAGCTGGAAACCTCTTGAAGCCTAGAATCAGAAGTTGAATAATGTCACATTGACATATTAGCCAAAACAAGTCACAAGACCACCCCAGAATTAAGAGGTGGGTAAACAGACGCATTGCAAAAAGGCATATGAAAAAGGAGGGGAGACATCATTGTGTCCTTCCTTGTGAACAACTGGACATAAAAAAGCATCAAAGCCACTTGCATATCGAGGCTTGCTTACCTTCTATCCCCTAGCTATCTTTCTGGAGGATGAGATATATGGAATTGACTACACCACCCACCATCCTTCCTATGCCAGACTAATCTTCATCAGCTGGCCCCCAGACATGAGTGAGCCCAGTCAAGACCAATAACAGGCATACCTTGCTTTATTGTTCTTCACAGATATTGCATGTTTTACAAGTTTGTGACAAACCTGCACTGTTTTTCCAACAGCATTTACTCACTTTGTGTCACATTTTTGTGATCCTAAAAAT
This sequence comes from Nyctereutes procyonoides, assembly GCF_905146905.1. Taxonomy (NCBI): domain Eukaryota; kingdom Metazoa; phylum Chordata; class Mammalia; order Carnivora; family Canidae; genus Nyctereutes; species Nyctereutes procyonoides. The sequence goes on along the minus strand of NW_026575021.1, from coordinate 5,265,053 downwards.
ATTTCAAACTTTTTCAGTATTACTATATTTATTACAGTGATCTGCAATCTTTGATATTTCCATTGTAATTGTTTTGGGGCACCTCAAACTACAAGAACATAAGATAGAAAACTTACAGATGTTGTGTGTGTCCTGACTGCTCTACCTACCATCCATTCCCCCCTCTCTCTCCTTCTCAGATACCCTATTTTCTGAGACACAACAGTATTGAAATTAGGGCTGTTGATGGCCCTATATGGGCCTCTAAGTGTTCAAGTCAAAGGAAGAGTCACACATCTTTGACTTTAAATCAAAACCTAGAAAAAAAAATCAAAACCTAGAAATGCTTGAGCTTAGTGAAGAAATCATATGGAAAGCCAAGATAGGCCTAAAGCTAGGCCTCTTGTGCCAAACAGCCAAGTTGTGAATGCAAAAGAAAAGTTCTTGAAGGAAATGAAAAGTGTTACTCCAGTGAGCACACATATGATAAGAAAGTGAATCAGCCTTCTTGCTGCTATGGACAAAGTGTGCGTCGTTTGGATAGTGAGTGGTGTGGCAGAAATAAGACACAACATGCCCTTAAGCCAAAACATAATTCAGAGGAAGGTCCTAACTGTCTTTAATTTTGTGAAGGCTGAGAGAGGTGAGGAAGCTGCAAAAGAAAAGTTTGAAGCTATCGAAGGCTGTTTTACAAGACTTAAGGGAAGAAGCCCTCTCCATCACATCAAAGTGCAAGGTGAGCAGCAAGTGCTGATGTAGAAGCTGCAGCAAGTTACTGCTGAGGAACATCATCAAAAAGACATGAATGCCCATTGGCCTATGAGTTGGACTCCAACACTTGGAGGCTCCTCACCCCTTCCCTTGTCTTTAGAATGTGAATTCTGCTTGCCATTTTTGCTCCCAGAGGCTGCTTCAAGGAGATAACCTCAGGCAATGACGTGGTATTTAGAACACCTGCACAGAATATGTGACTGAACCCAGTTAAGATCTTTTGATAGACTTTTAAGGTTTGACAGGCAGGCACAGGGATCCATTCATCATGCTGCTGCCCAAGGTAAGCCTCTTAGGTAAGTTCCCTTTGCTTATAAACACCGTTCCCCACCCCAATCACCTCTTTCTTCCCTCTCCCCTTGCCTTCTGAGTATGGAGGCCAGTTTCATATTACACTTGGGAGGCTCCTGAGAGAGCTCTGAACCAACAATTATCCAGAAGACCTAATGAAGGTGGCTATGCTAGACAACAGATTTTCAATGTGGGTGAAACAGCCTTCTTTTAGAAGAGGATGTCATCTACAGATTTCCATAGCTAGAGAAGAGAAGTCAGTACCTGACTTCAAAGCTTCAAAGGATAAGCTAACTCTTGTTAGGGGCTAATGCAGTTGGTGACTTTAAGTTGAAGCTAATGCTCATTGGTCATTCTGAAAATTCCAAGGCCCTTATGAATTATGCTAAATCTACTCCACCTATGCTCTAGAAATGGAAAAACAAAGCCTGGATGACAGAACACGTTTACAACATTGTTTACGAGATATTTTAAGCTAAATATTTTGAGACTTTGAAAGATTCCTTTCAAAATAAGACTGCTCACTGAAAATGCACCTGGTCACCCAAGAGCTCTGATGGAGATGGACAATGAGGGTAATGTTGTTTTTATGCCAGCTAATGCAACATCCATTCTGCAGCCCAGTGGATCAAGGAGTCATTTTGACTTTCAAGTTATGTTATTTAAGAAATACATTTCATAAAGCTATAGCTGCCATAGATAGTGCTTTCCCTGATGGATCTAGTCAAAGTAAATTGAAAACCTTCTGGAAAGGACTCACTATTCTATGCCATTAAGAGGAGGTCAAAATATCAATGTAAATAGGAGTTTGGAAGCAGTTAATTCCAACCCTTATGGAGGAGTTTGAGGGGATCAAGACTTCAGTGGAAGAAGTAACTGCAGGTGCAGTAGAAAGAACAAGAACGAGAAGCAGCATGTGAAGATGTAGCTTGAATTGCTGCCATCTCATGGCAAAACTGTAACAGATGAGGAGTTGCTTCTTTTGGATGAGCAAATAAAGTGGTTTCTTGAGGTGGAAACTAGTCCTGGTGAAGATGCTACAAGGATTATTGAAATGACAACAAAGGTTTTCAATATTCCATAACTTAGTTGACAAAGCAGCGGCAGGTTTTGAGAAAACTGACTCCAGCCTTGAAAGAAGTTCTGCTTTGGGGCAAAATGCTATCAACAGCATCACAAGCCACAGAGAAATCTTTCATGAAAGGAAGAGTCAATTGGTGCATCAAACTTCATTGCTGTCTTATTTTGAGAAATTGTCACAGCCATCTCAACCTTCAGCAGCCACCAATATTGAGGCAAGACCCTTCCATAAGCAAAACAATGACTATTCACTGAAAGCTCAGATGATGGTTAGCATTTTTTAGCAACAAAATATTTTTTAATTAAGGCATGTGCATTGTTTTGTGAGAGATAATGCTATTACATACCTAATAGAGTCTACTATAATGTAAACATAACTTTCATATGCACTGGGAAGCCATTAGGTTCATTTTACTCACTTTATTGAAATATTCATTTTATTGAAGTTGTATGGACCTAAATCTTCAACATCTCTGATTTATGCCTATAGTTGACACACAGTGACTCAGATGCATGAGTGAACTCAGTGACTATCTCAAAATTACACAACTGATGCGAAGATTCATGGGCTATTGTTTTAAGCCACTGAGTTTTCTATTTTGTTATATATCATCATGGCACTTATAAATAACTTAAACAGTATGATAAAATAGATTCTCAGAAGAGTTTTTGGGTATGTGTAGGGACGTGTGTATGTGTGTAATCAGTGTGATAAGGGATCAATATTCTGCCTGACACACAAGATAAATCAATGTTCACTGAATGGACGTATTCAAATGCTAATGAATATTAGTAGAGAGGTCTCAAAACTTTATTGAAGAATCTATGGCAATAGAATGTCATGTAAACCTTGACCCTGGATAATTGTAGACAATTTTTTTTCTCAAAAATGAGTTTTCTTTTGTAGATTAACCTATATATTTGTGCTAAGACCCATTATCTTATTTTTTTAACGTGTCAGTGGTTTTCTCTGAGGAAGGCAGAAAAGTACTGCCCTTTAAGAAGCTTCTCTGACCTAGAACAAATCTACTCAATGTCATGAAAGCTTTATTTTAAATGATCAGAAAAAATAAATTGAAAAGTGATCTGCTTATTTTGATCACTTTTCTGACCACAGCTGACCTTTGAACCATGTGGGTCCAATTAACACCCAGATTTTTTTTCTGATAAATACAATACTACAGATGTATCTTATCTTCTTTATGATTTTCTCAATAACATTTTCTTTTACCTAGCTTATTTTATTGTAAGAATACAGTGTTTAATGCACATACAAAATATGTGTTAATTGACTATTTTATGTTATTAGTAAGGCTTCTAGTTAACGGTAGGCTATTAGTAGGTAAGTTTTTGAGGAGTCAAAAGTTATACATGGATTTGTAACTGCGCAGGATGTTGGCAGCTCTAATCCGTGCATTGTTCAAGGGTCAACTGTAATGCACAAATCTCTGGTTGATCTGCAGCAGTTTACTACTACATTTTAGAGCAAGGTATTTTTTCTCTGGAAACTTTATGTGGAGGCAGCTAGGAATTTATAATATAAGTAGAATATATCAAATACCCTCTTTAGTGAGAGACTGCTCCCAAATGGTACATAAAAGAACAGAATTTACTTCTGTTGGGTTGAATTCTAACTGGTGTGTTTGAACAAAGAATTTGTCTAGAAGGCATTCTTTAAGCCTAAATGAGCACAATTTTATCATGTTTTAAAGCATTTATATTTAGGTATTGTTTTTTAAATCTTTTATGTTTTCAACACATAGTTTGTGGGAAAAAAGGAAAAAAATCTTTGTAAGCTAAAACAAAAAAAATTCTAAATGCAAAATAATTGAAGCGACTCAATTTGAAGCCTGTGGTTGTTCTGATCTTGTTATTATAATGTTTGGTGTTTGCTTACAATGCTATAGTTTCCATGAAGAGAGAATGGGAAGAAGGAAAGAAAGAAGGAGGGAAGGAAAGAAGGAAGGAGGGAAGGAAAGAAGGAAAGAAGGGGAGGGGGGGAGGGAAAAAGGTGAAAGAGAAAGAGAAAATACCTTTTCCCTTATCCAGCAAGGTGTTTAATCACCTCTGAATGGTATTTCAAGTCTTTCTTCTTTTTTGGAATAGGATGCAGCTCTTAGCCTTAGTCATGTTGCAGAGGTATATCTTTGGGCAGAAGAGTAGATTATTGGCCTGGGGCAGTAAAGAGTGAATGGATTTTAGTGACTAAAATTTAGGCATTTCTGACACCAAGATCTGTTCTCAGATGACAGGAACTTAATCTCTTTTGTGAGGGTAACAAAAGGTATGGTGGGTCAGCAGTTACTGATGATACAGGCATGCATCCAGATTCTCAGAACAGCAGGAAATTTATTTCTCACAAGTCCCACATAATAAATAGATAGTGGTGCTATTATCATTATTACTAATAAGTGACATAAATAGAAAAACATTCTGTAAAATAGTCTAAGTAAAACTGAATGCCATTCTCATTAACAAAATATCAGCTTCATCTTGATTGATGAAAGAAGAATTGAAGCAAGAAATTGGGAGGAGCTGACTCTTAACCCATTCACATTACTAAGTAGTCAGTAATTGACCTTGGGGAGAGATCCCAACCTCTGAATTTTAGATTTTCTGATCTAACCAAGTTGTCCTAGCTATACTACAAAAAGCAACAAACAAGATAATATTTGTCTAAAAAAAGCTCTATGGAAAATAGTATACAGGAGAAAGTTCAATTTTTGTCACTTCTCTTGTAATAATAATCGGATTTTTGAAAGAAGGAATAAACTGCATACCTTGTGACATATTTTTTTTAATTTTTATTTATTTATGATAGTCACACACACACAGAGAGAGAGGCAGAGACATAGGCAGAGGGAGAAGCAGGCTCCATGCACCGGGAGCCCGATGTGGGATTCGATCCCGGGTCTCCAAGATCGCGCCCTGGGCCAAAGGCAGGCGCTAAACCGCTGCGCCACCCAGGGATCCCCTTGTGACATCTTATATAAATTTATATGATATTTTGGTTGCAGTTGACTGGATTATTTAAATTGTTTTTGATATAAATAATAGCATTAATTTCATCATTCATTATAGTTCCTTTTATTGCATTCTCAATGTTAGAAGCTTTATTTCAAAGTTTAGAATCATTCCTGAATATCGATAGAACAGAAACTGAGTAAATGCTCTGTGGACTTAGACAATTCTTAAAAATTGGCCCCATTTTAATTCACTTTATTATTGTCTATTGAAAGTGAACTGCTAATTGATACTATACAGGAATCTTTTCACCTATAGTATTGGTATTTTTTACAATAATTATACAAGGCTACAATGTAGATATTGTTATTACCATTTTACAGATAAAACAACATTACATATAGAGAATTTAAGTCACTTGTCAGATCTCATAAAAGAACTAGACACGTCTTCCTATTATATCAGGCTATATCCAACATATAGCCCATGTCTACAAGGAGCATAGGATCTAGCAAGAGAGAAAAATGTAGATGTAACTATTACATGAAGAGTGATAGTAATAAACACTATAAAGGCAAAATAGAAGAGATACTGGCCATAAGTGAGATTAACTCTACTTACAAGGATGAGGAAGGAGCTAATATTTCAGAAGGATTCTGAATGAAGTTTGGCATATTAAAATGCAGAGAGAGAAATACATTTTAAATAGCAGAACATTAATGACAAATTTATGGATGGAAATAAGGTAATAATTTGGAAAATTCTGATTGCTCATTTCTCTTTTGTCTTTTTAAGCACATGATTTTTTTGGCTCTGGTTTTCAGATACATGCAGTGACATTGAGACTTACCATGGAATGAAAAGTGGAGAACTGAGGCAAATTTGACTTCTAATGTGCAAAAACAAACAAACGAACAAACAAACAAACAAACAAAAAACCCAAACAAACAGAAACAAAAAGGATTTTGTATGCAAGTTAGCGTTTTTTGAAAACAAAAGGGATTTCCAAATTCATTGATGATTTAGGGAACATCTCAAAAACTAAGGATTTAAATCATTGATTTTTCCCATAAAGTAGTGAAGATGCTCTTTTTTCTGGAGTAGCCAAATTGTAAGACTTGCTTCTCTAGAGAAGGAATATCTGATACAGAGAAAGGAAAAAGAAAGTCTTTCAATGCTGACTCTGGGGGTCTGGAAGAAGAAAGAGAATAAGAGGACAGGGAAGGCAAAGGTGTTTTACTAAATAAAATATCACCAAATAGGGTGGGATGGGGCTTTGGCCAGCAATCATTGGGATTTCTGGAAAGAGCACTCCCGCAGACCACCTTGGACTAAACTGCTGCATAGCCCACTGGGCTACCCTGGGCTCTTGAATGTCATAGACTAAATAAGATGGGTCAAGGTGCTTACAGGTAAGTTTCCCGAGGGAATATCATAGCAGCGGCAAAGCAGGTTTTGTAAATTTTGCTCACCAGGTAGCCATATCTATATGAATCATAGATTTCAGAGGGATTGAAAGTACTAGGAAGATCTGAGATGAGGCTTAATCAGCCAGTTTGCACCACCAAACTCTACCAGCTCACTGTCAGATGCTGAGCTCTATCAATATTATCAGCTCATATCAATATGCCAGCAGGATAAGAATCATGATCCTAGGGCTCAGAAGAGCCATACTGAATTAATCTCCTAACATGAATTTTTTTTTATTTTTTTTTTAAATTTTTATTTTATTTATGATAGTCACACACAGAGAGAGAGAGGCAGAGACACAGGCAGAGGGAGAAGCAGGCTCCATGCACCGGGAGCCCGACGTGGGATTCGATCCTGGGTCTCCAGGATCGCGCCCTGGGCCAAAGGCAGGCGCCAAACCGGTGCGCCACCGAGGGATCCCTAACATGAAGTTTCTTAAGCCACATCTCTCCCCCCCATATACCTAAAAGCTACCATGAAAAGGGCCTGAGAAGAGGATAGAAGTGTGAGTTCAATCCGAAAGAAATCTTTAACAATTACAATTATTTCCCACATTACAATAGGTTCAGATTAAGAGATGATTAGATTATTGGTAGACCAAAATAAAGAAGTGCATTTTCTCTATGAATCTGAGTTGTGTATGTTCAGTTTATAATCCTTTTTAAACTAAAATGTGAAGAAGATATTATTCCCATTTTTGGATAAGGAAAAAAAAATCGGAATGGCTCAATAACTTAACCAAGATAATACAGCAGGAAGAGGATGAAGCAGGATTTGAGCTGGATGTTCTGACCCCATAGGCCATGCTTTTACCACAATAGCATGTAATAATAGGGAATAGCAAATAATCTTATTTGGATGGATTATAAAAGCATGGTTAATAAGTAAATGTGCAATATCCTGTCTTGGCTAAACCATGAGGTAGCTTTGTTAGAAGTTATAAGAGCCAAGAAGGAAGTTGGAAGCCCAAACCTAATTTAAGTCTGATAAAAACTACAGATAAAGGATATTATACATATTATACAGGATATTATACGTATTATACAGTATTAGGCACCTGTTATATTGTGGTACATATTCCATAGGTATTACATAATGAAAATAATATTAAACCATAAAATAAGTATTTCATTATTTATTTCTTATTTATTACTTTAATATTTAAATATAAGTATTTTGTTACTGATATTTTTAATGATGTCTACTTGAGTAGTTAAACCTCTGATGACTTAATCAAATCTTTTAAAACACTTTCTTCTGATGTCCATTTGTGGTGCTATAAACATTTGTTTTGACTGTTAAAATATGAAGATGAAGATGTCACTTCCTGTAGTAAGAATGGAATCAAGATGCTGCCATGGTAAGATATCAGGATAATCTATTCTTAATATTTGGTTTAAAAACTTTTTTTTAGGGATTTCAGTAGATCAAGCCTAAGATCAAGCCTAAGAATCTCACAATTTTACTGATTTTATTCATAATATACATTTAAATTATGCGATTTTTTATAGCTCAAACTTGTATCCAAGATATCTGGATAATTTTCATAAATAGAGTGTTTTTTTAGACATGGAAAAATGGGGAAATGAATTTATCACATTCTAAAATAACACTGTGTATAAAAAGGGCTGTTCTGATTTTTACCATAGCTTCATCTATGTATTCTTCACCCTCAGTTTACTCACAGTTTACTCTTTTACAATTTTGAATTACAATACTGAGAAATATATTTTCAGTATCTTTTCAGACTAAATGAAGGCACCAATAGATGTTAAAATGATTTTAATAGCTCTTGCATACAAACAGAAAGGGTTGCAAGGTCTTAGGAAATGAGTTTAGATTATTTGCATATGATGGAAGTTTTTGATTGGAAAGAAAGTGTAGAAAAAGGGGAGTTCTTCAGTGGGAAAGTGCAAAAAAGGAAAATGGAACATCCTAGAAGATTTGGGCCCTGTTTAAGAAATACAGGGCGCAGTATGACATTGGTGATGGTTGACATTTTAACAAGTTTATTAAAGACAATCTATTGGGCCTTTATTTTTTCTTTCTTAGCATATCTATAATTTCATAGTAGAAGACAAGGAAGTAAAAATATTCATCATAGATATTTGACATATACTAGGACTATAGCAACAAATTCTTAATTGCTATTATTATGAGATTATTACACATGTAGCATAAATTATTTGGGACTAAAACAGTGCCTGGAAAATTAAAGACTCGCAATGAATATTTATTTAATTCCTATTTCATAAGAACTATTGCATTTGAAAGAATGGGTAGAGATTGCCAATGTAGCATTAAGAATTGTATATAGGGACACCTGGGTAGCTTAGTGGTTGAGCATCTGCCTTTGGCTCAGGTCATGATCCTGGGGTCCTGGGATTGAATCCAGTATCAGGCTCCCTGCAAGGAGCCTGCTTATTCCTCTGCCTATGTTTCTGCTTCTCTCTCTGTCTCTCATGAATAAATAAATAAATCTTTTTTAAAAAATAATCATTTATTTATTTATTTATTTATTTTTTACTTATTTATTTATGATTGTATTTATTTATTTAAGAGAGCATGAGCACGGGGAGGACAGAGAGAGAGGGAGATGTAAACTCCACTGAGCAAGGAACCTGATGCTGGGCTTGATCCCAGGACTCTGGAATCATGACCTGAGCCAAAGGCAGACACTTAATTGAATCACCCAGGTCATCTCAAGAATTATATATTGAGTCGGACTAGATCCCTTACCGAATGACTGCAGATTTATGTTCAGTAAGTTTACAAATTACCACATATCAGGGGTCTTATGGATCTCTCAAGTACACTTGGAACTATGAATTGAGCTACATAAACACAACATTATGATGTACTTTAAAAAGATGTATGGGCAAGGTAGAATGTTTTTTTTTTTTTTTCATTTTTTTAAGACTATGGATCTTGGAATTCCAGAGATCTGGCCTTGAATGTTAGCTCTACTTACATATCTAAGGCATCATCTCTAGAGGAAAAATTATATATCCTTCAAAAACTGGTTGTGAGAATTAAATGAAATAACATACACAGAGTCAGAACTCAATACACATCAATTCTGCTGTGTCATCTGCTAATCAAATTTATATTATAAAGCTGTGACTATTTGCATTTCTATACATGTATACACCCAGGTAAATCATCACTCATATAAGTATTTCTAACACTGAGTATGCTACCTAATGCTTCCTGTCTACTGGGATACACTTAAGAAAAACTGGTATTTTAATCTCTGTCATCATACCTTGGTTTTGCTTACTTTGAACTTTATATTAAATAAATATATTATAAATGTTTATTTCTGGCTTCTTTAACTAAATCTTGAGTGTGTGAGATGTATCCATGTTTTTATCTGAAGGAATAGTTAACATTTTTCCATTGCTGTTGGTGATTTTCATTTATTCATTCTACATTTGTTGGGCATTTGGATTTTTTCCAGCTTTTGATTTTTGTAATTAACGCTGACATGAACATTCATAACAATCTTGTATATGTATTTTTATGGTCAAAAGCACTCATTTCTTCTTGAAACTTTGAAATTTGCAGTTATAGGTTGTGTGTGTGTGTGTGTGTGTGATTACAACCATTTTCCAAAGTGTATGTACCAGTTTACCATCCCATCAAAAAGTTATGAGAATTCCATTGCTCCATATCACCAGCACTTGATATTTTTGGGAATAATGTAAAAAATTATATTGTGTATAATTTTAGCCATTCCTGTGGGATGTAATGTCTCACTGTGATTTCAATTTGCATTTCTGTGATGACTAATGATGCTAAGTATCTTTTCGTAAGCTTATTATTCATTTGCATATCATTTTTTGGTGATGTTCCCTTTCAAGTTTTGTTCATTTTAAAAATTAGATTGTTAGCCTTTTATTGACTTACAGGATTCTGAGTTCAAGTCCTCTGCTGTACCTAACAATTGGGAATATTTTCTCCCAGTCTATAGCTTGACTTTTCTTCTCTTGTATTTCTGATGGCAGAAGTGTGTGTTTGTTAGAAAAATTGCTTTAGTCCGAGAGGTATCTAATATATGTTGTCTTCACATCCTGGATCCCAACCCTGTATACACAGACCATCAGATTGTTTATATCCAAATGAGGTAGCTGGAAGATGATCACATTTCTGCAGATTGGTGTCTCTAGCCTGAGGTGGGCCTTAGAGATGTGGCCAATGCTTGATTTTGCCATCCATATTTTACAGTAAGTTTCAATCCTCACTACATCCTTAATCCCCCTTCTAAATCCCATTCCTAAGGCTCTTCCAGAGGTAATGGTGCCTCTGCATTTAGGAAGCCATTATGCATTTTCTCCATCAATTTCCTACCGATCCTGGCCACCTAAAGATATATATATCCAAACCCTCTACTTGTATTGTTTGAGCAGCACTGGATGAGTTTTCTTTCTCCTGATCAAGATTAATTCTGCCACAGGGAGTTTTTCTCCACCCGCCCCCCACCACACCTTGCTTTGTTAGTTTCTTCTTTATTTTAATCTTGCTTTTCCATCTCGATCTAACAACTAATCTTTCTTTCCAGTGTCTTCAATGTCTTTTACTAATTGGTTGTAACTCTGATCTATAAAAGTCTATAAAAAAAATCTTTGTTGTCCTATTCCCTTCCCTCAGAATGTCCTTATCTGGCCATACTTCCTTTTCTGCTTTTTCTCTCCATCTATCTTCAGTCTTTCTTGAATAATTTCCACTCCATTTGTGTTGAAATGGCAGTCAAGATTTGCTGCCTTGACTTACTCATCTCTGATCTTTTTCCCCATCACAGTTTTAAAGGATTCTGGAAAAAAATCATTCACTTCTAAATTTCCAAACTTGTTGGGTACTATTCAATCCTCCTCTTTTTTATTTTCTCCCAAGATTTTATTTAAATTCAAGTTAGTTTTAGTTAACAGGTAGTATAGTATTGGGTTCAAGAGTAGAATTTAGTGATTCACACTTGCATATAACATCCAACATTCATCACAAGTGCCCTCCTAAATGCCCATCACCTATTTAGCCCATTTCCTCCCCTCCTCCCCTCCAACAACCTCTCTGCTTTTATACTATTTTATTTTTCCTTCTCTTCCCTATGTTCATCTGTTTTTGTTGTTGTTTGTTTTTAAAGATTTTATTTATTTATTCATGAGAGACAGAGAGAGAGAGGCAGAGATACAGGCAGAGGGAGAAGCAGGCTCCATACAGGGAGCCTGATGTGGAGCTCGATCCCGGGACTCCAGGATCACACCCTGGGCCAAAGGCAGGTGCCAAACTGCTGAGCCACCCAGGGATTCCCCGTCTGTTTTTTTTTTTTTAATTCCACATATGAGTAAAATCATATGGTATTTGTCTTTCTCTGACTGACTTATTTTGCTTAGAATAATATATTCTAGTTCCATCCACATTATTGTAAATGGCAAGATTTCATTCTTTTTGATGGCTGAATAGTAATTATGTGTGTTTATGTATTTATTTAGTATTATTATCTATCTCAAATGACTTTTGTATATATTGTGAGGTAGGGGTTAATTTCATTTTTTTCCTTTAGAGATACCTTAATGGATCAACACAACATATTGAAAAGACCACCCTATCGATTTGAAATTCAGTGGTACTTTGTTGTAAATCAGGCTACCATATATGTTTGGGTATATTTCTGGATTATATTTTTGTTCCTTTAGTTTCTTTGTACACACATTTTTATTATAACTTGTTCATATTTGATATCAATCGCAGTATTTTTGATTTTGTGTTCTTCGATAAAATAAGACAAAACTTTAAATTTTAGAACCATTGGATGATAAAATTGTTCTTTCTCTGAGGTACAAATGAGTTGTTTGCCGTCAAGTTAATTTTCTATAAAGAATCACAAATTTAGAATCAAAAAAGACTTTTCTATATTGGTTTCAGGTATTGATTTAGCAACATTCATCTTTATAAGGTTAAAGCTCAGTCTATAGTGTATTATTTGTTTATTCATATTCATTCACTATTTGGGGACATGCTTCTTTATTCTCAACATTTGGTAGTATTTCCCACCATATCAATTCAGATACTGGCACATGGCATGTATTCTCATATACTGTTGATTTTGTCCAAATTGAACCAGAATCTAACAGGTGTAGACCATACAGGTAGAGATAGAAATGTGTTAGATTGAGGAATGGGGAATGAATTTGGAGGATAGGGTCTGTGACCCACAGTAGAAACTAAAATTTGCATTATGAGTCTCTCCTGGCCATAGTAATGTATAAATAATAGCAAAAAAAATAGATTTTTTTAATTTTTGAGAATTTTTCTTGTTTCTTTTTTTTTAAAGGAAAGACCTTTTGGTACAGATAGACTAATGCTTCCACATTGTTCCATTTAAATTCAATTATTAATTACCTATTATTTTGAGAAAAGATTGTCCTTTCAGAGCATGTCTGAATCTGATATAGTTCCACGGGGGAAAAAAAAGAGTAAAGCTATTCAAAATACTATTAAAAATGTATTGCAAGTAAGAGCTCTGTTTTCCTTTCCCTTTTTTTTAAAAAAGAAAATATAGGTTATTTCATTATGGATTCAGTTTGCTTTGAGTAGTTTTTTATCACAGGTTTCAAAGGGAGATTTCTTTGAAGCACATCTCTACTGAGACATAAAAACACAAGTTGGCTAAAGCTGACAAGTTTGCTACAATGACTTAGTCTGGAATGTAGGAAGAAATAGGAGGCTTTCTCAATTGCAATGAACAACTACGAAAGTCTGCCTCTTCCTTTTTACTATACTATGTTGAGCATTACACTTTTTTTCTCCTGAGATAGCATTAAAATCGATCATTTTCTTATTAAATTCAAAGAGTATGTTTCAACAATATTGCATTTAGCCCCTAAAGAGCAAAACTGGGAGGTTAAATGTGAATCATAAAACTCTGTTTCTCAATAAAAAGATTGGGTAGATGGCAAAGGCAATGGCCAATAAGAGTTGCTATGTGGTGGTCATTGATTCTATATAATATTCTGAAGGTGTCTTTTTCACATTTTCTGTTCCAAAACAGAAAAAAAATAGACAGGGTTTTACTTAGTATTTTGAATAAGTTGTGTAGGTTCTTCAGGAACAACACTCAAGAGAATTGTTCCGTCTTCATAAAATAGACCATTATTATTATTCTAAAGTAGCAAAAAAAAATATCAACTGACCAAGTAACTGATAGCTATTACGCTAGTCTAAAAAGTCTAATAGCTTTTTAAAGATATAAGTGAGAAGATTCCCTGTTACTCATTCTAATATATTGGATTTTGTCACCTTTGTAATTATATTATTTTCAACAATTCTTCCTACTTTAGCATATTGCAGCTAGAGTTTTGATCCAATTAATTGGTATAAATATAGCAACTTTCCAGATATTTAATATCTTGGTTATAGAACACAATACCAATATCTCTACCCTTAAAGGATTTGGCTTTAGGGAATATATCTTCTCCTTAGAACCTTTTTAGTGGTGCAATCAACATTGGTTGTCAGACATGTTTCACAATAGTATCTGGTGGAATCTTGATTTTTAAAAATAAATATTTATCTATTTACTTGGGAGAGACTTAGATCGAAAGAGAGAGTGTGCATGAGTCAAAGGAGAGGCAGAAGGAGAATCTCCAGCAGACTCCATACTGAGCACAGAGCCCGACACAGGGTTCAGTCCTCCGGACCCATGAAATCAGGACCTGAGCTAAAACCAAGAGTTGGTTGGTCAACCGACTGAGCCACCCAGGTGCCCTGAATCTTGATTTTTTTCTTTTTAAGGACAATTTCTATTTTGGGTTGAGTAAGTTTTGATCTGCACTAGGGAATAACAAAAGACATTTTATCAACTATAAGATTAGTCAGGGTGCTAGCAGAAAACAGAAGGCACACTCAGCGGGTTAACTGATGAGTTTTAAAAATAGAGATTTTATGGAGATGTAGGCAGAATTCAGAGAACTGAAAAGGACTGGTGAAGCATTCAGGGTCCCACAACAAGGAAAAGCCATTACTACTCCAAAACCTGATGGGAAATGGTAGAGCATGGTAGTATTAGAACTCAGTGATGGCTGTAGCTGTAAGAGATGGCTTGCCCACTAGCAGTGGACACACAGAGTGAGGAACATGGCCACTGCCAAAATCATGGATTGGCAGGAAGGGAGTAAGATGTGGTACAAACCAATACCTGATAACTTTATCCTCTTGCTCCTTTTCTGTTAGATGCCTCCTATTGATTAAAACCAACAAAATATCAGAGGGCAAGAGATACTAAGTGATATAGTTTGGGGGCAAAGATCAGGGCCAAGAACAGATCCAGAAAGGTAACAGCAAATGCAGAATAACTAGCACAGTCCATTCGTTTCCAGTCAGTGTTCATTCCTTGTCTATTCTGTAGACAATTCTGAAACACAAAGGAAAAAATTCCCAACATAGAGGAAACAAAAAGTCTTATTAATGATGATATCACATTGGGGTGATATCAGTATAGCTAGAATCTCACCAGGAATTTAACTGTAATGGCATTGAGCATCAGTGCCTTTCATATAAAGTTTTGATATCTAGAGTGGATGGAAAGGAGAATATAACTTATTATAGTGTTCACTTCTATAGCTGATTATAAGGCTTAGGTTACAGGATTGTTGAAATTATAGTTTCATTCTTTGATCACCAGTTTCATGTTCCTTTTATTTTCTGCCAACATTAGTTGATAATTTTTTTTTTCTGATGGAGTGACCCAATCTTCACTTCTATAGAACCCAAATCTCTAGTGGTCCTGTCTTGGTATGTTGTCCTAATTTCCTATTGGCAACTGATAGAATGGTTGTATTCATAGGTATTAAAATGTTAAAATGAATTGCTTGGATTTTAAAATTCTCTTTGCCCCCACTAGTTGGGAGCAATTTCTCCTTGGTAATTATTTCTTCAAACCAGTACATTAACCTCTGTCTTTACCTGTTGGTTCATCAAAATTAGGAACCCAAGATAGCGTGAGGCCAATCTCAGTTTCTATTTCCATAGAATCTTGACTGGGTTCCCTGGTGAAAGCATCGGCCTTTGAAATACAGTGACATCATTTCTAATGCACTATTAGGTGAGATAATGAGAAGGTCTTTTCCCACCTCCACTCCTTGTTTCCCAGGCTCATGCAGTCTATCTACAGAGGAAATAACTCCAGTTATTGTTTACTGACCTAAAGTATATTCTGCATCCTATAGAAGAGCACTACAAACTCACAGGATGTCTTCACTTACATACTGTCATTCCTAAGCCTTTGGTGGCTAATTTATCACTTTGTCAACCAGCTGCTCTTTCGGGGTATATGATAAGACCAGAAAATACCTTGAGAAGACACATTGCTTGCTGTATTTCTTTCACTGTAAAATGTGTCTTCTCAGAAAAAGTGATTTTTTTAGGGTACTAAGTTATCCTAAAAATGAAGAAGGCCTCTTGTTAGTCCCTGCATAGCAATATTGATAAGAGTTTTGCAAACACAAAAGGAAATCTGTTTCTAGGATATGATTATATTACCATGGTAACACCCTTTGTGATAAAAGGGCTCCAGAGTGATCATCTTTCACCTGATGAATGGCTAGCTCCCCAGGAAATGGTCATATCAGGGGCCTAGTATTCACTTCTGCTGTTGGCATGTTAAATACTCAGCAGTAATTGTGAGCAGATCAATCTTAGTGGAGGAAAGTCTATGTTGTCTGTTATTGAGCCCAATGCATAGCCTCCATCCCAGCCACAATGGCCACTTTGTAAATGGGCCTGTTAAATAGGCCATTTAGCGGCCAAAGATGGAAGCTGACTTATATTCACATAATAGGTAATTTTGTTCATTTGATTGGTGAGTGCCTTCACCTTCCTGCAGAGAATTTATGTGGCCTGTGAATATTTTCACACTCTGAAATGTTGATTCACTATCCTTTCTTCTAGATCCACACTTGTCACTTATTTTCCAATCTGTTCTTTCCAATACCATGACCAACAACTTAACTTGTTATCTATGGACTGTGAATTAATGTAGATGTTTATTTACACTGAGTCATCCATGTCTCCTTCCAGATGTTCATAGGAAGGGGACAAGCAGATATATTGACCAAAAATCCCTTTCCCAATTTTCAAGGTTCTATTTCTTTCTAGTTAGTAGCCTTAAAGTTAGCATAAGAAATCTGAGGAAATTGTCATTCAACTGGCATTGCATCTCCATAGCACTTACAATCAGGCTTTGTATCTTTTGCGTGTCATGTGAGAAAAAGCTTCATGGAGGCTTTCTGCACTTTTAAAAGGAATTCTAGGTTTTGAGTTAATTTGTGTGTTCAGTCAGAAGCAATAAATATAAGCCAGATTTTTACATTAACGATGTCAACATAGCAACTAAATGCCATAGCAAATTGAACTCTCAGAGCTTTTTTCCACTGTACCTCATCTCATGCCACCTGTGATAATTTGAGTAACTCTGGTACCACTGCAATCATGAAGGTAGTACCACGGTCTTCTATCTGCCCCTTAATAAAGAGATAATCTGTGTGCTCATCAAATATGTTAGACATCATCCTAAAACTCAAACTTTAGAGTCTGTTTCCTGGGAACACTACAGGAAGATATCTGTTATCAGCCATGGTATTGGCAAGAAATCACTGATACTCCAAGAGGTCATTAAACAAAGTATGAAAATGGGATGATTTCTAAGTGAGAACTGAATTAAGGATAACAATAAGAAATGGTCTAGTCCCAAGGAATTAGCAACAATTATTTGAAGTTACCATGGACCGGACCAGTTTTAAGGGAGGAAGAAGGGAGAAACATTACTGGAACTCATTGAGAGGAGGCACCTAACTAATGATTGAGTGGAGAGGATTCTAGCTATGCCCAACACTGCAGATCCATAGGGAGAAGCTAATGGGCTCTTTCCTGATCTCTGCTGGCCTTCCAGTGCCTCCCATTGATTGAATGCAACTGGAAAACAGAGGGGAAGAGATCCTGACTGATGGCAATTCATAAGGTTCAGAAACCAAAGCACAGAGAAGGATGAGGCATAGATCTAGAAGAGTATGTAGAGAATCCAACACAAAGCACAAATTATGTTTTTATTTATTTATTTATTTATTTATTTATTTATTTTCATTTATTTATTCATGAGAGACACACAGAGAGAGGCAGAGACAAAGGCAGAGGGAGAAGCAGGCTCCATGCAGGGAGCCCGATATGGGACTCGATCCCAGGAATTCAGGCACGCCCTGGGAGGAAGGCAGGCACTCAACTGCTGAGCCACTGGGAGTCCCACAAATTATGTTTTTGACTAATAAATGGATTCTTTTGGATTGACATATTTTCATTTCATTCTTTTAGGTGCAAATCTGTAATTTTGTTAATTAGAATAAACCCCTACAACTTCTTTTGAGGTAGAGATACAGAAAAATATGGTGATTTATTGCCAGCAACTGGAATATAGGCACTGTGAGGGTGGGAGATTCCCTGCTCCAGTACTGTATTAGTTTGATAGGGCTGCCATAGCAACGTAGCACAAACTGAGTGGCTTAAATAACAGAAATTTATCTCACAGTTCTGGAGGCCATAAGTCTAAGATTAAGGTTTTGGCAGGGTCAGTTCCTTCTAAAAGCTGTGAGAGAAAAATCTGTTCCATGCCTCTCCCCTAGCTTCTGTTGGTTCGCTAGGGCTCTTCGGTATTCTTTGGCTTATAGAAGCAACATACCAATCTCTTCCTTTCTCTTCACAAAGTCCTCTATGTGATGTGTGTGTCCAAATTTCTCCTTTTTATAAGGATACCAGTTATATTGGATTGGGCCCAGCCTACTCTAATATGACTTCATCTTAACTGATTGTATCTACAATGACTATTTCCAAATAACCTCACATTCTGAGGTAAGGACATTAGCATATGAATTTGGAGGGATGCAGTTCAACCCATAATAGATCCTAATGCCTAATACAATGTATGGCCCAGAGTAGATGCCCAACAAATATCTTTGAGTGTGTGTATGAGTAGTAGAAGAATAGATGAGAACCCATTTATCTATTTTTAAAATTTGGTAAGTGCTAAATTTTACACCCTATTCATTAATTCTACATTTGATTCTCTTCAAAACTATTAAGTTAAGAAGCTTGAGTTACTATCAGACAGGGTTTTCTATTTGCTCCTAATTAATTAGTAGTAATAAAAACTGTGTACTATGTTGGGTAATAAATCCTTTTACTCAAGTTCTATCTCTGGTGGTGCACACTCAACTAGTTTCAGAGATAGAAATCTCTCAATCCCATAAATGTCATTCTGATCTCTGAATGATCAGTTTACTTCCTAAATCATGAGGTTTGATTAAAAAAGTATTGCTTGAGCTGGTTAGGTGCAAGTACTTTTGAAGCTTATAAAATAATCCAGTCACTTTCAAATCTAATTTTTATATTTATTCCAGTGATAACCTGTGCATAAGAACAATTAAGGTAATTTTTGCCAACACCTTCTGAGTCATTTATCAAAGTGAATTTCATTTGCCATCCTGCTTCCTGTCCCGCTACTTCCTACACCTAAATCCGCCTTTACTCTCTAAAATTCAAAAACAGCTTTTTTATTTTTCAACATCTAAAATATACAGGAAACTTTCTTTTTCAATAAACACTGTCCAACATTTTTTGAATATGGAAGCAAACATTATGATATTTTCCATTTTTCTCTCTAATTTTCTCCTCTACCAAATCTTGAATAGCAATGAATGTTTATAAAGCCTTTCTGTAGGAGTCCATCCATAGTACTTTGCAGTATAGTGCTGTGTAGTGTAGAGAGCCCTGGAATTGGAACCCAATCCTTGAGTTAGGAATGGTGTTAGGAATTTAGGTGTTAAATAAGATAAGGTTTTATATATCACTATGTATAAGCAAGTTTTCTATGTTTTCTGTGATTACTTAGCTGTTATTTGATCCTCTCATTTTTACTACAACCCTGTCATAAATTTCATTTAACAGATGAGCAACTTTTCAGAGATTGGTCAATCTGCCCAAAGACATGACTCAGTAGTGGTAGCAGAGTTAGATTTAGAACTACAGCTGTCTTACTTCAGAGCCCACCATCATTTCTATTACCTGCTATTTATTTAAGATCAATTCAACAAAATAACAGGCTGGACCCTCTTCTGACCACATGTGATTTTTCTGCCTTGAACTCTCTTTGAGTTAAAACAGATAACTAGATAGCTGTTACTCATCCTTTGGGCTTCTGTTTTGACATCAATTATGCAGTGATACCTTTCCTGCTCACACTTGTCTTTTCTCCTTGGTGGGATTTGTTTCATTCTTAATTTCTCAATGTGTAATGTCTATCTTCCTCATAAGATGGTAAATTCCCTTGGAGTAGGAATTGTCTCTGATTTCCTTACCACCATATCTTCAGCATAAAGTTCTCTTCTTGAGTGGGCACCATATGGATTCCTTGATACACAGATGAATAAGAACACATATATCACCATATTTGTCTTGCACAGGACCCAAACGGCAGAGATACAGTCCTGCAAGTTTTATGCTCAGTAAGTCTCAAAAACAATTCAGAAAAAACAGAGTTTGTAAAGTAAGTACCTCTTTCTTCTCAAATGCTCTGAAAATTTATACAGGAGATAATAGCACAATGCCTACTTTAGAGGCCATTTAGACTCTGTGAAATGCTATAAAAACACATACACATATATAACACATAATACTCTTTTCTACTAAGCTATAAAAAATTGATGCATTTGATTAAAATAAGAATTAGTGCTCCAAAAGACACTAGCTTGGGGTAATATTTTCTATTTTAATTGGAATTTTTATTGTTCACAGCATATGTTCTTACAAACATTGAACCTATGCTTTGCATCTTCCATTTTAGAGATCATAGTTTATTTACTAGATTAGATCTACTTAAAATTCACCTTAATAAGGTTTTAATGCAAGCATGAATCAGAAATCAGAAATAAAATGATTTTCATTTAAGCATATCAAATTATTTCTTCATAGTAGAATGCTTAAACCTAAGATAATACATTAACACTTGCTACCTATTACTATGGAAAACACACAGGAATTAGCTCTCCAAATTTTTGTTTAATAACTTGTAGTCAAGTGGTTCTCAAACCTTCTGAATATCAGAATCATTTGGGGTAGCATCATAGGCTAACACAAATGATAGCACCCCATTTCTGGAGATTCCTAATATGTCTGTGTAAGAGCCCTGAAATCTGTGTTTTGAGGAATTCTCCAGGGACTTATATTTTCACATGGGTTTGGAAACAACCAAAATCTTTAGTAACAAAAAGCAAATAGGACTTCACTTCATGGATAAGCCACATTCTTAATGATGCATTAATAATTTGGGGAGATGAATTATTCCAGACAGCAGTCACTCATACTTTTAATATTCTTTTGCCAACTAAAATATAGGGGCTGGGAACTTTCATTCATCCATAATTTAAATAAAATAGGACATAAGGGTACACAGTAATCTTAGGGGTGAAATTAAAATAATGGCACTTGAGTGCCATTATGTTTTTGCACTGCTACTATATTTCAAAGTGTAGTAGGAGGCCACATAAAACTCAATTTGCCTCTTATACATATCTCTCCTCAACATGTGGTTTTCTTTTAAAAGCAGAATAAAGATTCATGACCAGAAAACTGAGCTAAAAATGGGCATGATGAGTATGTAATTTTCAAATCTTAATTTTGCTATTTCTTAACCTAAATCCCAAATTACTTTCAAAAGCCTCCATTACTCCTGTATTATATAATGCTTCATTTAAGAAGCCAAGAAACTATAGGAGAACTTTACTTAGAGCCGTTATGCATGAATACCAGGACTACCTTAGCCAAACTTCACAGAATTGATGCACAAAGAGATGGAGGTGGAATGGGAGAGAGCTTTTATTTCTTATGAATGCTTTTTTTTTTCTTTTTGAAATGCTATATTTAACTGTGAAACCATTTTCCAGGTCCCAACAGTATTTGTGTAAGCTAGAAGCTCAATAAATGTTTTTCTACAGCAATCTTCAAAGTGTCTGATAGAAGTGTTAACAATGACAGAAAAGGCAGTTTAGAGTGGTGTTTACCACGATGGAGTGACATTACAGGGGGCATAGCCAGTCTGGATGAAGCTACATGCAGATCACATATTATAGTTAGCTTGGACAGATAGTTCTTCTCTGTGGAACAAAAATCAGAAAATCTAATAGCTCATCTTTGTCTGTCAAACTAGCTTAATTTCTAAATATCTTCATGTCTCAATTTTTCTCCTAAAAGTCTAGAATTGATAAATTTGATTTACCTTGGGGGAGATTCATGAATTTGCAAATTTGTTTCTTAATGTTTTTCAAGTTTTATTCTGTACAATCTTAGGAAATAATTCATGATGGTCTTGAGAACCAGGAAATAGAAGATCTTAGAGATCTTCTTCCCTAATAGTTTCCAATTCTCATTTTAATTGGAGAAACAGTTTAGTTTTTAGTTTTGCTGCATTGTTCTAGCAATTTAGTTTGTTAACGTAATTAAAGCTCAAAGCATATTCATTGGGAAGGTTTGAATCACTATTTCAAATAGTCCTTTGACATTTGTGGATTTAATATTGGCAGTTTCAGCAATTTTCCAGTGACCATAAAAGGTTGTATCATGCAAAAATTTATTATTTGGACTAGGCACAAATTTGAACTCCATATATTGAGACAATGGGGCCTCTCACTGATATAGACACTTAGCCAACTGGGTCTTAGGTCATCTTTGGGCCTCCATTCATTGTCACTCCTAAAGTAAGTGACTTGAGGTCCCAAGAACTTTATACTTCATGAAAAAGTGGCTAAAAAACAATTTTGTATGTGTTACAGAGATAAATAGATTAGAATCTACATATAGGAAAACTATACTTTTTCTTGGAAATGAGGTTTGAGAAAAACTGGGAACCTGCAGTCACATTTCCACATTTATGAAGATACCAAGATGTATCATATTCTGAATGTCAAGATTTATCTCTTGAATGTCAAATGTCTCAGGTAGGAGTCTCTACTTTGATAGGATGAAATTTATTATTTCTTCTCATGAAAGCTGTCATTGAACTTTGTAGCACTTTTAATTCAAACTCAAAAGTGAGGACTAATTTAATCCTCATTACCTTCTCTTTTCTTGCATTGTGCCACTGTTTGAATGGTAAATTTAAAAAATATGCTTCATGGGATCGAATTCCTCAGGCAACTCTTTTTTCTCTCTTACTCTCAGTGAATAAAAATCCGTCACAAAAAATAAAAATAGTCACAAAGAGGTTTTATTTGAAGCTATGGCTATGAAACATGTGTGTGTGTTGGGGTACCTAGATGGTGCAGTTGGTTAAGCATCTGGTTGTAGCTCGGGTAGTGCTCTGAGGGTCATGGGTTTGAGCCCCACAATGTGCTCCCCACTCAGCAGAGAGCCTGATTTTCCCTCTCCCTCTACAGCTGCTCCACCTATTTGTGCACTCTCTCTCTCACTAATAAAATCTTAAAAAGTAAAGCAAAGCAGTAATCTATACAAGTAAGTCTCAGTGGTGCAGAGAACTAAGTTTTCAGGCCACGTTCTAGAGAAAGTGGAGGAGTTACATTTATAAGAATGAATGACAAGCAAGTATCATTAGTCTTAATAGAGGGATCTGACTAGGAAGCATGTGGATTTGGAAGTAATCTTGAAATAAAAAGTACATATGTGATTTAGAAATTATTAATTCAGGTGAAAACCTTATAGAGTTATAGCAAAATTTATGCAAATTACCTTCTCAAACTTTTGGAAATGACATTCCCTTCCCCCAGATTTCTATGCTACCTAAGATCCTTATTTGGCATATCTTTAAAATTAAGGTTAATTAATATAAAGTTTTATTATCCCTGACATAATTAGGCTTTCAAAACACCAAGATGAGCATTTTAGTAAATTATTGGCAGATAGAAACAAAGGGGATCAAGAGAGGAATATTAGAAATTCTTTTGAAAAGAGAGATAAAGAGCTATAGTAACAACAACAGCAACATTAATAATGCAGAAAATCAGTCAAAGGATAGGATTAAGGCAGAACTAAATGACGGAAATGTAATAAATGTGCATGATTGTTTGAGTAGATTTTTATGCAACTTACAGGAGATATTAAGTAATTAAGGAAATTTGCCACATAGTTCCAGTTACTGAGCTGAGAAGCTAAACAATGAACTTGGGGAATGAACAGAGAATAAATGAAAGGATTTAGAATTGGGCTGAAGGAGATAAAGAGATGGTAAAACAATGTAAAACAGTTGGCTAAGTCTAGTGGTAAGTATTAAAAAAGAGGGATCCCCGGGTGGCTCAGTGGTTAAATGCCTGCTTTCAGCCCAGGGCGTGATCCTAAAGTCCCAGGATCGAGTCCTATGTCGGGCTCCCTGCATGGAGCCTGCTTCTCCTTCTGCCTGTGTCTCTGTCTCTGTCTCTCTCTGTGTCTCTCATGAATGAATGAATAAATAAAATATTTAAAAATATATGAAAAAGAGGACAGTACAGAATGGTGAGTGCTTCATCAAGTATGACTGAACAAAGTTATACTTCCCCTAGGACTATATATCAGGATATTAATAGATTCAAAGCAAGTCCAAACAAAGCCAAGAAGTATAGAAAAGACTATGGAAATATGAACAGGAGATGCAAATACGTGATAGGTGTTTGTTCAGTGGAAGCTAATAAATAGCAGTGACAAAACAAGGACAAAAGTAATGTAACACATCTGAGGCATGAAATACAGGATGCTCCTGAATCTGGACCACTGCTGACAAGTGAGGCAACTTAGAAAAGGACAATGTTAAATGAATATCTCATCCTTTTAGACTTCACCACCAATATCCTGTGGAATCAATTATCCAGTTGTTTTTTTAAGACTTATTAAACTATTGAATACTCTACAAATTCTTCTGGACTTTTTGTTCTGTCTATGGCCTGAATGCTTGATTCAGAAGAGTTTAAGGTAGGATTGAAAACCAGACAGCGGGGCCTCTGAGTTGCTCACTTCCCATCATTCTTTTCATCTGTGATCTGCCTCCTGGTTTTTCTAGTGTTCTGCTAATTTAGTATCA
Source organism: Nyctereutes procyonoides (assembly GCF_905146905.1). NCBI lineage: Eukaryota > Metazoa > Chordata > Mammalia > Carnivora > Canidae > Nyctereutes > Nyctereutes procyonoides. The sequence continues at coordinate 5,240,395 of NW_026575021.1, read as the reverse complement.
GCTGTTCAGGGTAAATGGTGTAGCTGGAGGCTGGAGGCAGTCAATTAGGTTCTCACAGGATACCTGGAGGTGAAAAAAAAGTCCTGGCCAGCTATTGGGAGTCAGAGGCCTGTCCTGACAGCACTTCATAACCAAGCCAAAAGAAGCTGGATCAAACCAGACTGGCCCAACATGGTGGTGGGTGCCATGACAGAAAGCCCACAGCCAAATAAGGAAAAACAAAAAACAAAACAAACAAACAAACAAAAAAAAAACAAAAACAACAACCCCAAAACACTGCTCTCAAGATATCCCTGTCCGAGTAATGAATATTCCTTCCCCTTGTTAACATTTCACTATGCAATGAAACGCCGGGACACCTGCACCCCGATGTTTCTAGCAGCCATGTCCACAATAGCCAAACTGTGGAAGGAGCCTCGGTGCCCATCGAAAGATGAATGGATAAAGAAGATGTGGTTTATGTATACAATGGAATATTACTCAGCCATTAGAAACGACAAATACCCACCATTTGCTTCAACGTGGATGGAACTGGAGGGTATTATGCTGAGTGAAGTAAGTCAATCGGAGAAGGACAAACAGTGTATGTTCTCACTCATTTGGGGAATATGAATAATAGTGAAGGGGAATATAAGGGAAGGGAGAAGAAATGTGTGGGAGATATCAGAAAGGGACACAGAACATAAAGACTTCTAACTCTGGGAAACGAACTAGGGGTGGTGGAAGGGGAGGAGGGCGGGGGGTGGGGGTGAATGGGTGAATGGGTGACGGGCACGGAGGGGGACACTTGACGGGATGAGCACTGGGTGTTATTCTGTATGTTGGTAAATTGAACACCAATAAAAATTAATTTATAAAAAAAAACAAAAACAAAAACAAAAAACATTTCACTATAAAAGATAGAAATCCAAATCCCACAGCACACAGCTCTCTCTTTCTTGAGTTCACCTGCTTTCATACCTCTAGAAAGTGCTTTCAATTTAATAAACTTTCCTGGTTGTGTCACTCATCCACTGTGTTGCGTCTGTTCTTGAATTCTTTCACATGAGGACAACGAGAGCCTTCAATGATGTCTTTGAGATGGGCTGCGCAGAGGCCTCAGGGCCGGGGGTCTTTCCAGTCCACTTGGCAACAGTGTCTTATCTTCATTTTGGAAGGATTAGAGACACACAGAAAAACATAGTGGTACACATCCAAGCTTTAACAAATAAATCATTTTTTAGGGTTTTGAGCAAATATGGTACCTAATTCCTAATTCTTTTTTAAAAGAAGTATTTATTTATTTGAGAGAGAGAGAGAGAGAGAATGTGGGCACATGAGCAGGAAGAGGGGGGATGGGGAGAGGGCTAAGCAGACTCCCTGCCCAGTGGGATCCCACCATCCCAGGACCCTAAGATCATGACCTGAGCCAAAGTCAGACACTTCACTGACTGAGCCACCCAGATGCCCCTATCCTACCTTGTGACACTCCTTGGATAGTTAGCCTGCATAAAATAAGATTTTTCCTTTCCTATCCTCTCATACCTATATTACAACATTACAACCCTTGAAAATATCAGTTTCATGAAAAAGTAAGAAGTTATATAACTATAATCCTGGCAAACAGCTAATTTAAATTAATTTCATCCCTGTTCTTATGCATAAACATATGCAATTTTCAAAAATTTTATTATTGCTTTTTGTTGTAATTGACATACAGTGTTATATTAATTTCAGTATTATATTATTTTCACATAGTGATTTGACAATTCTGTGTTTGACAGTACTCCCCACAATAAATGTAGTTACCGTCTGTCACCATACAAAGTTATTACAATATTATTGAATATAATCCCTGTGCTGTACTTTTAATTTCCATGACATTTATTTTATAACTGAAATTTTGTACCTCTTGATCTCCTTTATCAGTTTTGTCCATTCGCCCCACACCCTTCCCCTCTAGCAACAAGCTGTTCTCTGCATTTATGAGTCCATTTCTGTTTTGTTGTTATCATTTGTTTCTTCATTTGTTTGTTTTTTAGATTGCATAGATAAGTGAAATCATGTGGTATTTGTCTTTAACTTATTTTTTTATTAAAGATTTTTATATATTGACAGAGAGAGAGAGAGAGAGAGAGAGAGAGCACATGGGGGAGTGGCAGGCAGAGAGAGAGGGAGTAGACTCCCCTCTGAGAAGGGAGCCCAATGTGGGGCTCCATCCCAAGACCCTGGGATCATGACCTGAGCAGAAGCAGATGCTTAACTGACTGAGCCACCCCAGCTCCCTTATTTAATTTATTTCTTGTAGCATAATACCCTCTAGGTCCATCCTTCTTGTCACAAATGGAAACTTTGCAAGTTTAGTTTGAGGATAATCATGGTATAGACCACAAACTTACTCTACATCTTTTAATATGATTGGTAATAATCATGATACTATGCTATGTGATATTTTAAAAATCGCTTTTTAGAGGTCACTTAATATTTAATTGGATATTATGAAATACTCAAAATAACTAATCTTTAGGGAAATGAAATGAAAAGTACACTAAAATACCACTACAAAACCACAAGAATAGCTAAAATGAAAAATATTGGCAATATTAAACTTTGGTGAGCTTGAGGAACAAATGTAACTTTTATATATTGCTAGGGGGGACGTAAAATGCTACAGGCAAGTTATAAAATCACTTAGAAATACATTATAGAATTTATAGTACTTAATTATATTAGCTAGAGATAGCTCTTCTAGATATTTACCCACAAGCATTAATCATATATGTGTACATAAAGAGTTTTACACTTGTAAAACCTCAACCTGGAAATATCCCATATGTCTATCAACTGATGAATGAACAAATTTTGTTTTGGTTACATAATAGAGTCTAATTATTCAGCAGAAAAATGAAACAAATTACTGATAAATTCAACAGCATATATGGAGTGCTAAAACATAGTAAGCAAAAGAAGCCAGATATAATACTACATGATATTATTGCATTTATGTGAAATTTGTAAATGGCATTGTTTTCTTGATTTCAAATTCCAATTTGTAGATGCTAAAAAATAGAAGTGCAATTTTAGTGTATTGATCTTATGTTCTATAATCTTGTTACACATATTTATAACTTTTTGTAGTTGTCTTCCATATTCCTTAGAATGTCTTATACAGACATAATTATATCATATGAGAGTGAAGAAAGTTTTACTGTGTTTTCTATCTGGATGAGCTTGGAATTTTCTTTTTGGAAAGCTTTAAAATTACAAATTCAATTTCATATATATTTATATCCATCCGTGTATCATATATAGACCTACTTAATATGTATAATCATCATTGAAAACTCTTATCTTTGAAGTTGTCCATTTTATCTGAATTCTCAATTTATTGATGTAAAAATGTTTGTAATATTTATCTATCTATCTATCTATCTATCTATATATCTATCTATCTATTTTCTATGGCTGTAATATCTGCAGTGATGTCCCTTATTTCAGTGTAGATATGGGTGGCTTTTTTAAAAAAAAAAATCTTGACCTAAGATAAATGGTTATTTATTAATTATTTTCAGTTTTAAAGAATCATTGCTTAGCTTTGTTGATTTTCTCTGCTGCATAACTATTTTTTATCTCATTAGTTTATACTTTTATCCTTATGTTTTTCCTTCTGCCTACTTTAGGCTTAATATTCATTTGTAGTTTTTCAAAGTAGAAGCTGAGATTTTTTTGTTTGAGAACTTTTTTCCTTTTCAATATCTATGTTAAGTACTATAAATTTTCCTTGAGGTAGTGCCTTAGCTGCATCTCCAAATTTTTCAATATTGTGTTTCATTTTCCTTCATTTCAAAATGTTTCTATTTTCTCTTGTGATTTTTTTCTTTTACTTTTATGTTATTTATATGTGTTTCTCATTTTCAAATATTTGGAGATTTTCCAGATATCTTTTGATGTTGTTGTTGATTGTTCAATTGTTTTATAATTAGAAAACAAACTCTGCATGTTTTCATTTTAAATATATAGGCACTTTTAAAAATGAAAGTAGATTATCAATCTTAGGGAATGTTTTATGAACTTTTGAAAACAAATTGTATTCAGCTTTGTTGAGTGGAATGCCAATTAATTCAAATTCCTTCATGTTATTAAAATCCATGTTTCTATTGATTTATTTTGTTGAGGGCACTACTTGTTTTATTAACTGAAGAGAGAGGAATATTTAAGTTCTAAGATTTAATTGTATCTTTGTTCAATTCTTCAACATCCATCCAGTATTTGTTTCATGCATTTTGATGTTTTGTTCCTGGATGCATAGACACTTATGATTATTAACTTCTTAGTGAATTATATCTTTTTCACTATAGAATGAACCTTATTATTTCTAATAATACTCTTTGTTCTGAAGTTTACTTATCTGATATTAATATAGCTTTCTATTGATTAGTGTTTGTGTGGCATGTATTTTTTCATCTTTTACTTGTAAACATTCTGAGTCTCTATTCAATGTGGGTTTCTTTTAATAGGTTATGGTTGCATCTTGCTATTTTATTTCCTCTGACACATTCTTGTCTTTTAATTAATGTATTTAGATCACTTAAAGTTCATGTAGTTTGCTATAAGTTTAAAATCTTGGTATTTGTGTTCTATTTTTCCATCTTCTGTTTGTTCTTCTTCTTCTTTTTTTTTTTCTTTCCTTTCCTGGTCTTATTTTCAGATTGAGTATTTTTTTGGTTCTATTTTGTCTCTACTGTCTACATATCTATCTATCTATCTATCTATCTATCTATCTATCTATCTATCATCTATCTACCTATCTTTCTATCATCTATCTATCTACCAATAATTTAGTGGTTCCTCTCAGGTCTCAATATATCTAATTTATCACGGTCTGTAGTCAAATGATACCAAACCAGTTCACACACAGTGAATGAACCTTCCATTTACTCCCTGCTGGCTTTTGTGATAATGTTGTCATGTACTTCACTTCTACTCATGTTATAGTCCTGACAAACATTATTTTTTTTTGTTACACATCATTAATTACCATCTTCAAACACTAAACACTGAGAAAAATGGCTTTGGTATTTTTCCAAATACCACGCACATAATTAAAATTTCTTGCCCTCATAATTTCTTTGTGTGTATAGATCCAAATTTATCCTTGGTATCATTTTTCTTTTGTTGGAAGGACTTCTTTTAAGATTTATTTCAGTGCAGTTTCTGCTAGTGACAAGTTCTGTCAGGTTATTTGGTATGTAGAAGTCATTATTTTTGCCTTCACCTTTAAAATATATTTTCTCTGGACATAAAATTATCATTGATATTTTTTTTCTTTTAACAGTTTATAGATGTAAATTTTTTAATTATTTTTTTTAAATTTATTTATTTTTTAAATTTTTTTTTATTTAGAGAGAGAGAGAGGCAGAGACATAGGCAGAGGGAGAAGCAGGCTCCATGCACCGGGAGCCCGATGTGGGATTTGATCCCGGGTCTCCAGGACCACGCCCTGGGCCAAAGGCCAAACCACTACGCCACCCAGGGATCCCTATAGATGTAAATTAATTGTATCTTACCTAGTGTCTTACCTTGTGTCTTACCGACTATGAAAGAAGCCAGGTCTTATTCTTAGTTTTTAAAAAAATATAATGTATCTTTTCTCTCCTATAGCCACTTAAAAATTTTTCTCTATGTCACTGATATTTTAGTAATTTCATTATGATGTCATCATATTTGTTATATTATTTTCTTTGGGACTAGAGTTTTCATTGACTTTGATATTATGGTAGTTATTTCTTCAATTTTTTTCTTTACTCACACCTTTATTTTTTCTGAGACTCTGATTACACATATTTTTAGCAACTTAATATTTTTCCACACAGATCACTGGTGTGCCATTCAGCTTTTCAGATTTTTTCCTTATAGGCCTTATTTTGAGTAATTTTATTGCTTTGCCTTCAAATTTATTGAATTTTTCTTAATCATCTAATCTGATGTTAATCTCATAATTATTCAGTTGAAATATTGTATTTTTTATTTTTACAAGTTCCCTTTGACTCTTTTTTATAGCTGCTTTTTGTTTCCCCATCATGTTCATATTTCTTTTATGTCCCTGATCATGTTTGTGATAGTTATATTTTTTAAAGCCTTTAGTCATTTCTTGCTCAGCTTTTATTAGTTAATAATTCTCCTGGTTATAAGCCTTTTTTTTTCTGCTTCTTCACATTCATAGTAAGTTTTTATTGTATGATGAATATTGAAAATTTTACATTGTTGAGTATGTGTGGATACTGAACAACGTTTAGTTAGGTCTAATTTAGATACACAACTGAAGTGATACCCTTCAGAAGATTGAAATTGCCTTGTAAATTTAATATCATACTACTTCAGATGGTAGGTATGTGAACCATTCCAATCCTTATGTAAACTCCAGGTATTACTTGACCTACTAAATGCTTTCCAGTATTTTATTTCTTGGTCCCATGGAATTTCAACCCATGCTTATTCAGATCAGTATTCCACAAACATGATAGATTTCTGGGACTCTTTCTTTAAATAGCTCTCTTTATTCCATTATTCTGCTCTAGCAAATAATGGAATAACAAATTCTAGCTGCCTTGACCTTGCTGAACTCCTTTCACTGTCTTCTCTCTTCGATTCTGTGAGTCCTCTGGACTTCATTTGTGTTCCCCTTTGTGATCTGCAGCCCGGAAACTGCCTCTCTGTTGTAAGCTTGGGCAATCATAGAGTCTACCTCATTTGTTACCCTTCTCTCAGTGATCACAGTATTTTGCTGCCAGTGTTTCAATGTCTGAAAATGAAGTTCCTGTATTTTATATGGTTCTAGGTATGTTTTGTCTGTTTTTATTTTGTTTTTATTTTTGATGTTTGTGGAGGAGAAATATCTATGGCAGTTAAATTTTCATGTGTGGAAGTAGAAATTCTTTCAAGAAATTTCATAAATACGTAATTCTTACTCTTCTGGTTACTTTTGCTGAGTAAAAATTACCCCGAATGGAAAAACTTAAAACAATCATTTTATTTAGTCCAGAGCTTTATATCTCAGAAATTTAAGGTCTAGCTACAAAATTTTTTGCTTGGGAGTCTTTTTTATGGTTGCCATTAGATGTCTTGAAAATTGAAATAGACTGAATTCCAGTAAGGCTTATTCACATGGCCTGCAGCTGATACTGACTATCAGCTTGTCTCTCCAGCATAGTAGTCTGGATATAGATAGTCTTTTTGCTTGTCATTTGATTTCTCTTATAGTAACTATCCCAAATGAACTGAGCATAAGCTTTAGGATTCTTATGATCTAGATTTGGAAGTTATATGAGAGTCTTATAATTTACCATATTGTTGAAGATCATATAATCCAGGTTCAAGGAGAGAAGACACCACTCCTCTATCTCAGTGGGAGGAGTGTTAATGAAGTTGTGGTCATTTTTTAAAACTGCCACATGTCTTTTAAGTTTCTTCTCACTTGAAATATCTAGAGTGATTTGCTTTTCTGAATAAACTCTGACTAAATTCAGAAATTGGTGCCATGAAAAAAAAAAAAAAGAAAAGAAATTGGTGCCATGATTTGGGTGCTGCCACAAAAACAGAACTAAAATAGGTGTTAATTAAGCAAATAGGAGACAAACAGTAATGAAAATGCTACATAGCTAGAAGACTGTGATCCCTCATGCTATGGCAAGATATTTGGTAAAATTATCACTTTGATAGCTTAGCAGAAAGCAGAATCTTTCTTAGGGGAGAGTTTGAAGGGGAGTGACAGTGTGTGCCTGTTACTATTGGTGACATTTAGCCAAAAGATTAACTCAAGTAAGAATTGACTGATTTTGAAGCAGAGATCAAAGGTAATAGAACAAGTTTAGAATACAAGTGCCTTATGAGATTGGAAAAGTTGACTGTTTCACAAGACCAAATACTAAGTTTGTAGAAGACCTTAAGTAACCAGGTTCTAATAAGACTCTTTGTTAAAGAAAGTGAATAATATGTGTGGTAATTATCAGATTAATAATTTTCCTCCCTTATGTAAAGCTGTTATTTCAGGTAGCCTTAGTAATATCACCAATACTGTGAGAAAGAAAGAAGTGGGTTGAGGAAGCAATGAAATAGGCAAGCTTTAAGACATAATCTAGAAAACAGCTTTGCATATAGTTACTGGGGGGTAAGGACTGGATGAGAAACAAACAGGAAAGAACCACCAGCTTAAAAGGATGGAATTTGTTAACATTTGATAGTCTTCAAAAAACATAACCAAAAAAGTCCTGGGATCAAAAGTGACTATAAAATTGGTTCAGCTCCAAAGGAAGGCAGACATTTTTCATACTTAGCTAGATAATGGATATTCAACAAGGAAATACTTCAAAGAGGGCAAAAAAAAGGTTACCAAATAACTATTCTTCCAAGAAAGAAGATTTACAACATAATTAGAATATTTCCTTATTCTCAGATATCTGGATTTTACAATGCTTTCCCAGCAGGATTTCATCCTTTCTGTAGATTAGTGACTGCTTTGTGTCATGCATTCCCCTCTTTTCCAAAGGGGAGATATTACTGGTATCTTCTTTTCCTACTCCATTATTGGGTGTTTTAGAGGTGGGGAGAAGACAACCTGTCAGTTTGGTTCCCAGGTTGCTGTGTCATAGAAAGATGTGACTAACCTGAAGATAAGAAATGTGTACCACTTGCAGTTTCTGGACATTGAACTAAATGCATGAATTGGTGAAACTTTGGGAATGAGTATGATGTGTGAAAATAAGAGTGATATTTGTAAGAGAACAGTTTTTGATATTTTTCTGAGAATAAGAGAATAGAGAATAGCAGCAAGTTTGTGTGTTTATCAAAACAAGTCCTCATGGACACACAGCTAGATTAAGTTCAGTCTGCCTTGCAGTTAGATGTGACCATATGACTAAATTCTGCCTCATAAAATAGGGGCCAAGTGATGTAAGCTATTTCCTGGATTGATGGATGGAAATCTGCATAAATCTTATGTTTTCTTTTCCAATTTTATTATTAATATTATTCAAGAATTTTAAGGAATAAATAAGCGAAGGACCCGAGTCAATTGAATGACTGCATGGAAGGCTATGTGACTATGAACTATGACTTTTTATCATGTTAAACCACTGAGAATTTGTAGTATTTTTATTATAGCAATGAGAATTACATTAAGAAATATATAATCAGAGGATCCCTGGGTGGCTCAGCGGTTTAGTGCCTGCCTTCGGCCCAGGGTGAGATCCTGGAGTCCCGGGGGTGGACTCCCGGCATGGAGCCTGCTTCTCCCTCTTCCTGTGTTTCTGCCTCTCTCTCTCTCTCTCTCTCTCTCTCTCTCTCTCTGTCTATCATGAATAAGTAAATAAATAAATCTTAAAAAAAAAGAAATATATAATCATTATGAAAAGTGGGGAGGGATGGCTGCTTTGTACCACAGAACCCATAGAAACAAAAGAAAAATTTATGATTTAAGATTCTCAACTCAAGCCACAGTTAAAGAACTAAGAAATATTTATAAATGCCCTAAAAGAATTTCTTATCTTTTATAATTGTAATAGGGCCAGTGGGGCTATAATCTGTCTCAAATGTATCCTGTGGGAAACAGAATTACAACATAGTTAATTTATTCAGCTACCCAGGTCTCATGTTAGAGAAGTGGCTGAGAAAGGGTGACTCTTAGGAGTTAGAACAGAAACATATGTATATATTCAGATAATCTTGACCACTCAAATTTCAGTGAGCCTCTCTTGACACCAGAAGTACCCTGTAATAAACTCATTGAAGGCAAGCAAATTTCAGGAGGATCTTAATACCTCTGAAGACATTCCACCAATCCTCTTGGCTTTCAGACCTATAACAAAGGGTCCCAGCACACCTAAGAGGAACTAATATACTGTGTAATCTGAGGGAAGATGATTCTCAGATCTAAATGATTGCAAAATTGTATTCATTTATAGCAACAGAATCCCAGAGAGTATATATGGATGATCAACTATAAACGTATTTGACCAAAGAGAAAAGTGCCTAACATTGGATTGGGTTTAACTTACTTATATGGGTTCACGTTTCATAAACTTCATAGATCCTATATTATAGGTGAAAGAACTAATAGTGAATCATATTGCCTTCTTGGTTGATTGACTGAAACCTGAAATACATTATGACCTACATTAAATTAAGTCAAGATTTCAGAATTTCCTTGGTAAAATATAAAGATGCGAATCCAAGGACTTAGTGATAAAGCAAATTTGGACTGGATTTATCATATGCAGCCTGATATGTCCCTACCTTCTTATATCCCACAAGTGATTTAAAGATACTCCCTATATAATAACACTGAGAAATATATTTGTGAGAGAATATCAGAATTCTTTAAAATATCTGTAGTAGCTTATTCATCAAGTTGGGATGACAGTAGTATTATATTCCACCACTGAAATGGGCTAACAGGGGCTTGATGGGATCCTGGAGTGGTAGTACTCAAGAATGTAAAAAAATGGATATGATTTTTTACCCAAATGGGTAGCAAGGCTGAAGAAACAAACAGAATGGTCTAACTAATTAATCTCAGTGTTTCTCTAGTACTGACATAGGTGGGACATCTACTGAAGCTATTTGATCCACATTAATAGAGAAAAGATGAAGAAATTTAGTTTGGGTGAACAGGGAAGGATATGACTTAAAACCACTATGCTGATGTGTTTTCCACATAGCCCATAAGATATAGCTGATTTTGAATGGAACCCAGAGTAAAAAAAAAAAAAAGTTTCTTCAACTGAGCATTAACAGATGATACCTAAGGTTATCTGTGGAAGTTGCAGATGCTCTATAAAGTTCCAGCAAGCTCAAGTAGGGGAATCACAGCATAGGATCCTAGAGTTTTCAAGCAACACCATGCACTTCAAAGATGTAATAAAGGTTATTAATCAGTTGACTTTGAAATAGGGAAATTATTCACCATTATCCTAGTGGGCCTATTCTATTCTAATCAACTGAGCCATTGAAATACAGGAATTTTTCTCCAGTTAGTAAAGAGGAGAAAGTCAGAGATTTGAAACATGAAAGGGATTATGATACACTATTGTTGACTTGAAGATAAAGAGGGCCATATGTCAAAGAAATGGTGACTTCAGTTTTATAACCTTAAGAAACTGAATTTTGCCAACAATCTGAATGTTCTCAGAAGCATCCAGAAAGAAACGCAGTCTTGCTTTGATTTAAGCCTTATGAGACACTGAGCAGAGAATACATTTATGCAGTGCCAGACTTCTGACTTCCAGAACTGTGAGCTTATCAATGGGTGTCATTTTTAGTTACTAAATTTGTGGTAATTTTTACATAGCAGTAGAAAACTAGTACATTATCTGATCCACTAAGTTCTAATGCCAGACATATAGAGTGGTACTCCATCAGGAAATGGAAATGTGCCTGTTGGCATAAGTAAATGTAAGTCACTGTAACTTCTAAGGCACTTGCTACAGCTACAGTGCAACCTATCTCTTCCAGTTCCATCTATGGTGTCATGGAGGGTTTATATGGGATTAACTGACTAAAAATCGCACATCAGGACCTTATTTAGAGAAGGTTTCACATGTTATGTTGGCACCAACCTGAAATATAGGTATTATAGCCCCACTCAAGGATGACCAGGAAAGACTGGGGGACAGAAAAAAATGGAAATACTCTTAGTGAGTTGAACATCTATATATTCAGTTTATGTTGGAGGAACAAAGGCCAGGGGTGTGGGATTATATCTGTTTATGGGCAAGGGCTAGTTTGGCTAAATGACCAGTGTCCTAGAAAAACAAGATTAGAGAATTGTTGCCAAAACAAATATGAAGAAGAGATACATGGATAGAATTCTCAGAGTTTAAAGATGTTCTTGTGCACACAAGTACCCACCAGAGGAAGGGCCCTTGGGGGGCTCAGCCAGTTAAATGTCCAGCTCTTGATTTCTGCTCAGGTCATAATCTCAGGGGTGTGAGATAGAGCTCCACTTTGGACTCTGTGCTGGTTGTTGAGCTTGCTTAAGATTCTCTCTTTCTCTGCCTCTTCCCACTCCTAAAATTCAAAAACAAAAACAAAAGAACAACAACAGAAACCCCAGTACCCACCAGAGGATATCTACTCAATAGAGGCTCACAGTATTCAAGTAAACAAAATGACCCATTCTGTGAATGTCAAGCATCCTCTTTCCTCAACCATCCTTTTGCTAGTTCAATGGGCTCACTAACAAAATGTTCATGATGACGGGAAGAGGGATTAGCTATAGATAAATAAAGTGCACATCCATTTACCAGGTCAGCTAAGGTTATTGCCACTGATGAATGCCCAATTTACCAATGGTAGAGGCCAGTGCTGAGCTCCTGATAATGACACTGTTTCCTGGGAGGTCAGCCAGTTTCCAGATGGCAGGTGATTACATTTGATATCTTCCATTTTGAAGAAAGCCATCATATGTTCTCTTTGGAATTGCACTAAGTATAGATTTGCCTTTCCTATGCACAGTGCTCCTGCCAGCACCACCATGTGTTGACTTTCTAAATGCTGTGTTTACTGCCATGTCTGACAAAGTAATATTTTTATAAGAAAAGTTGTGTTATATACAGTTTTATCATGTACCAAATCAACCATTATAATGGAAGAATGGTTTAATGGAAGAGTAGAATAACTTACTAAAGACACAGTCTCAGTCTCAATTGGTTGATAGAAAATTGCAATATTGTGGTACAGTGTAAAAGATGTCCTATATGCTTAAAACCAGTGACTGGTGTGGTGTGGGAGTGGAGGCATCTCCTGTCACTAATAGCCTATTCATAAGCATTTTGTGTTCTATTCCCATGGCTTCGGGCTCTGATGTCTTAAATGTGAAGAGGAAATTTTTCATTAGAAGATATAATGGCATTCCCATTGCGATGCAGGCTAGTTGGGCCTATGGGACCACAGGACCAGCCAAGAGGGTCCTTGGCTTCACATAGGATATAAATCAAATGTGACTGATAAGAAGTGAGAACAGAATTTATTAAAGATATACAGAGAATATAGATATGGACAGAGTGTCCAGGAAACTCAGAAAGGAAAGAAGAAAGAATCTGGTCTTTGCTTGGGACCTGAAGTTTTTATTGAGGACTGTGATCTGGTGCACATTTCTTCTCAGGTATCCAGGAACAAAGAAAAGTGTTTAGGAGTTTCCTTAAGTCACTTACACTCTAGAGCCAGGGGTCTTGGTGAGTCAGTAGCCTTGGAAAACATTCATGATGACTCTGTCCAGTCACTCCGTAGATGTTATCTATTGTTTTAGAAGACTCCAAAGAAATCATTAAATCCTTGACCTTTACAAGAAGGACATATATGATCTGTTCTATAAGGTATATGTGAGGTAGGAGTGTAGGTCCCAGCAAGAATAGAAGCAGGAAAAGGAGAAAAAAATCAGTGTTTCATAGAGTCCCTTTAGTTTCTCTGTCTCAATTGGATAGGAAGTTGTGACTGCCACGTGGCCACATCTCACATCACTGAAAAAACAGTCAAACAAGAGAGTTAAATTTAGTACTTTGTAGAGTGACTAAACCTGATTTTAAAGGTAAAATTGGTTAGCAGGGATAGGATTGTTAGATAAAATACACGTTGTCCAGTTAAATTTGAATTTCAGGGAAATGATAAGTGCAATATTTAGGATATATTTACATTAAATAATGATTTATCTGACAATCAAATTTAACTGGGTTTCCCATGCTTTTATTTTCTAAATATGACAACTTTCACTGGATTTAAGGTAATGGCTTTCTGGAAACCAGAGGATTCTCAGGTACTCTTGAATGTTCTTTTTTCCCCCTTGCTAATCATTTTAGTTCACATCCTTACTACCATACAAACTATTGCTATAGTCATGATAAACCTGCTTGGCTTTGGTTTTTCCTGTACAATCCTATATACCAAGAATAGAAAAGTCAACCTAAAATAGCTAACATACCATATCATTCCGCTGCTCAAAAAGCATCAAGGACTCTTCTTTGCTACACAGATAAAGTTCAAACTCCTAAGCGTCGAATTCAAAGCCTTTCATGCTTCATGCTCTTTTCCCACAACATCCTTAAGTGAACTCCTTAATCCAACCAGGGATGTTTTCTTCACTGATGCATGTTTTCTCACATGAACTTATCTAAATCTGAGATTTAAAGTTCCCCGTTTTTAAAGTTTCTCTTGCCATTCAAATGATTAAAAAAACAACTCCCTGTGAAATAATACAATAAGATAATGTAGATTTGTACTTCTTTCTCTATATATATTTCCCAGAATTGACAGTAATCTCTTTTCTTGGGATCACATTAAACTTCTGAAATATTTTAGATTATGTAAGTTATAAGTATTAACACGTATTATGTACTAGAATTGCTGCTAAACTCTTGAGGTATATAGAACATTTTAACTCAGTTAATCATTAAATATCCAAAATGATATATAAGTAGATGCAGTTTTTAATCTCTATTTTACAAATAAAATAAGCAAAGGAACAAAGAAGTTAAGGAGCTTGCCCAAGGTCACACATATGTAAATAGCGGAGTTGGAATTTAAAACCAAGCATTCTGGACTTCTAACCATTCTGTTATACCGTATCGATGAGAAATGCATTCTCCTGATTTAAAAATTGAAACAATAAGATTAAATTTTTCTTTGACTTACCAATTTTTGAAGTTCAGTTACTCACCCAGAGATAACTATTATAAACAGTCTGGTTTGAATTTTTTCAGACCTTTTTCTGTGTATCTCTCTAAATATGAATGTGTACCAGAAAAAGCATATACTATTGTTGAGTATGTTTTAATATGTATGTACAATATGTATACAATATATATAAATAACAACACTATACTGTACATCAGTGTACAAGTCTATTTGGGAATATATTCTGTAGGGTAGATGCAGAGCAAGTGAATTTTTAATTTAAAAATGCTTATATGTAAAAAACTTCTGCACAGTGAAGAAAACAATAAAACTAAAAGACAACCTACAGAATGGGAGAAGATATTTGCAAATGATACACCTGATAAGGGGTTAGTATTAAAAATCTATAAAGAACTTATCAAACTTAACACTCAAAAATCAAATAAGCTAGGTAAGCAATGGGCAGACATGAATAGATATTTTTCCAAAGAAGGCATCCAGATGGCTAGCAGACTTATGAAAAGACGCTTAGCATCATTCATCATCGGGGAAATACAAATCAAAAGCACAATGAGATACCACCTCATAGCTGTCCGAATAGCTAAAATTAACAACACAGAAAACCACGGTGTTGGTGAGGATGCAGAGAAAGTGGGTGTGTAGTAGATGGAAATCAGTATTCAGATCAAAAGACTAGCTAATACTGACACTTTTGAGTACCACCAGTGAGAAGGCCCCAGAGGCACAGACGAGTACAATTATTTTGTAACCAAGAGTTACAGATTATCAGAACTTATTTTAAGGTAGATGACTGAAGTAGAGGATTTCTTTTCAAGACGAAGGCGGGGCGGGGGAGATATTTACTAAAGAGGAAAAATACTTATGAAAGATCAGGTTTTATTTTCTTCTTAATAGAGCACTTATTAATTTGGCTAAGGAATTTATAGAAAAGAATTACAAAAACAGAAAAAAGTTAGATCATCTAATATAAGAAGCTAATATATTTTTCCTTTATTTTGCATATTTATAGAATGCGAAAAAGCTGTTGCTGTCATATCAGGGTTATTAATGGTGCATTAATTTTAAAAACATAATTTTGGGTGGAAATTAGAAGTTGTACCTGGTTGCATTCTTATTTGCTGAGGCAGTATATCAGGGAGGATTCAGTTTCAGAGTCAGGATTACTGTGAGTAAAACGAACAAAAAAAAAGAGTTTATTGTATTATTAAGATTTCTAGAATTGTGGGAGGTGGTAAAGAAAAAAATTCCCTAGAAGGCTGTTGTCTCTGTTCCCAGAGGTGGGCCTGAAATTATGTGTAGGTCAGCAGGGCTGAATGTGAAGAGGGGAGAAAGAGGGTAGACCAGAATGAATGAGAACAAGCTAGAACCCACAATTGGTCTTCACTGCTTCTAACCTTGAATGACCTTCAGGAGAAGCTGGATCTTTTCACTGTAGCTCTGTTCACCTGACTGAACCAGGACTCGTAAAAGCTGAAAGAGGAAATACTCCAGAAGTTGAAGGAGACTCAAATGAAAAACATCCAGATTTTGTAAGGAGGGACTTTATTTGAAAGCAGCCAAGTTGGCCTTAACATTCCCCTCAGCTGGATTAAACTTGAGACAGTTTTCCTCCTGATGATAAGTCCCTGACCTCCTTTTTTTTTTTAGACCCCTTACTTTAGAAAACTTGGAATTATATAGTCTTGCTCTACTTCTTAGAAATATATGTAAATCTTCAACGTCTTACCAGTTTTATCACCCAGGAAATAACTTTCTCAAAGATGAGGGACCATCTCTTTGACATGTAAACATTGAAGGAGATAGCACTTCTATGTCCCAGTCTTTGTGGGAATTTAGGGACCTGACTTCCATGGGCATCTATTAGTGAACACTGATGGCCTAGTCACAGAAAAAAAATTTTTCAAACTCAACAATAACTCAGTGTGCTGGACACATCCCAGTGATCAACCTCCTCCTCAACAGCCTGCAGTACTATTCTACTAGCTCACCCCAGCACCTAAAAACTCTCCTGCCTTTTGTTTCAATGGAGTGGGGTTCAGTCTCTTTCCCCTATCGCAGTATCTTCAATAAATTATTTCTTGCCTGCTGAACTTCATCTGGTGCAGTTTTTATTTGACAAAAGAATTATTGCAAAGGGGAAGGTGAAAGTGAGGGAAGGGACAGTTGCAATGGGGTGAAAGCTGCAACCATAAGACTTCAAGCATCTCAAAGTCTAGGTAGAGGGTCTTTCTTTCTCTTTCTTTCTTTCTTTCTTTCTCTCTCTCTTTCTTCTCTCTTCTTTCTTTCTTTCTTTCTTTCTTTCTTCTTCTTTCTTCTTTTTCATGAGAGGCACAGAGACACAGGCAGAGGGAAGCAGGCTCCCTGCGGGGAACCCGATGTGGGACTCGATCCCGAAACCCTGGGATCACAACCCGAGCCAAAGGCAGACACTCAACCCCTGAGCCACCCAGCCCCACCCCCCGAGGGTTTTTCTTTTATAGAGAAAAGTAAACAAGGCTAGAAAGAAAAGGATGTAGGGAGGTGGGATGAAAGCATGGCAGATAGTAGATCACAGACTGTTTCAATCAGAGGCCAGCTTATTCTCAGAAGTGGATGTTAAAGCAAATTTGTGTGTTGGCCACAGTTGAGCAACCTGGGAAAGGAGAGAAGTTTAATCAAAGTTTGGTTAAAAAGGATTTTGTTCCCAGTGATCAGTGGGAATGAGCAGATCAGCTTATCATTTATGACACAAAGTTCTGTGTCTGGCCTTGTCATAGGTAGACAAGTGGAACATATGTAAGTCATATCTAGTCATAAGGTAGGGATGGCTCTTTGCAAAAGGTTGTGGGAGAGGGAGGAGATTTCCTTTTTTTTTTTTAAGATTTTATTCATGAGAGACACAGAGAGAGGCAGAGACATGGGCAGAGGGAGAGGCAGGCTCCATGCAGGGAGCACAATGTGGGACTGGATCCCCAGACCCCAGGATCACACCCTGAGTGGAAGGCAGATGCTCAACCACTGAGCCACCCAGGCATCCCGAGAGGGGAGATTTCATAACCATCCATGTTTTTGAGAATAAAAGGCTCAAGTAAGATTCAAAATTATTGGGATTCAGTTGTGGGACTGGCCGCTGACGCCCCACACCCACAAGTTGAGGCAGCAGACCAGCAACAAGGTGTGGGAGCTACAATGACCCCTGGTTACCCTACACTGCCCTTTCAGAGGATAATGCCTGTTGTTTCCTTTCTACCTAAATGGAAATTTCTCTTGTGGCCAACCATGCAGTGAAAGAAATTCTGAAAATATGGTTTCAGCTTGGTAAGTTGATACAATACAAAATGAACCTAGTGAATAAAACTGAAAACAAAGAAACTCAAAGAATCAAACAAACAAAAATCTAGTGTGATTCTGAACAACTCGAACTGTGAGAATAAATATATCCTGCTAAGGAAGTCTCAATTCTATATGGATTAGAAATTATAGTGGATTGGATGATATGTGGATAAAAATTGCCATTTATTTCAGAAGCATCTTTGGCCTAATTAAGTGCAATGTCTTTGATGTGTCTATGGTACTTACAACTAATCTTGTTAAGAGTTATCACCTTCTATTGTAATTACTTTTCGGTGGTGTGGGTCTTCCAAACTAGACCTGGATTCCCAAAGTCATAAAATTTTTGCATTGTTTTTTCACTTGCAAATAAGATTATGCCCTACTCATACAAGGAGTTCATTATAGACTTGCTGAAAGAATGATTGAAAGAGGTAGTGACTTCTTCTAGAAGGTAAACATTGAATTCAGGACTTGAACAAAAATATCATGATAAAGGAAATAAACAAGTTACATAAAAATGAATATTATCTTACTTTTTGGTTTGATTCAGCATTCTGACCAAAGACAAGCTTGTACTGGCATTTTGAGTGTTTCAG
This sequence comes from Nyctereutes procyonoides, assembly GCF_905146905.1. Taxonomy (NCBI): domain Eukaryota; kingdom Metazoa; phylum Chordata; class Mammalia; order Carnivora; family Canidae; genus Nyctereutes; species Nyctereutes procyonoides. The sequence continues at coordinate 5,221,823 of NW_026575021.1, read as the reverse complement.
CGAGAAGTCTCCAGAGCCACAGTCAACTAGCACAATTGTTTTGTTACCAATGGTTACAGATGAGCAGATCACTGAAGCAGATTTCTTTTCAGGATGGGATTCTTTTCAACATTTATTCTTTTTGTGCTTTTTGTTTCATTTTGTTAACAAGAACTATACCCAGAGAAAAGTAGTTCATGTACATAGCCACCTGTTTTTTGGGACAACACAATAATGCAGTACATCTATAGTATATGTACATGTACCCTATTAGAATCATTGCTATTTTCTTGTCTTAAGCCTGACACTGTCTCTGCCTTATTCAAAACGCTATCCAGTAGGCTCCCATTCTGGATCTGATGGAAGCCAGACAAACTTCATTATCCCTTTCACATTATCCTAAAAACCTTGTCACACTTCTCTCTGAGTTGTCACCTCTTTCCATCCCTATCTTCCTCCAACCCACTGTTCTTCTCAATCATGCAGACCTCTCAGAAGCTTCCTGATTTCTCACCACTTCTCATAAGAGAATCAGCTAACCCTCACTTTTAAATACATTTACGGTAACCAGAAAGACCATAAAGGCCCTTTTTGTATGTAAGTATTGCTTTCATCCCAAGTCCTTAATGTTGTTCTGCCCCAAATCTTTTCTCTTTGACCCCCCTTTAGCCCACTCCAGTCATTGTTTCTACTTAATTCAGTATCACTGTCTCCATGCCAGTGTACTATTTCTATAATATTTCTGATAATAAAAATTGCAATTAACCATTTAACGTAGTTAGCAAATGGCAATAGTGATCCCTATGAGGATGAATCAGAGAAAGCTCACAAAAACTGTATGAAAATGTTATTGTTATCTTCATTTTACGGGTGAAAAAACTAAAACCCAGGGAGTTTATGTAATTTATCCATTATTGCTACTAAGTGTGAAACTCGGTACTCAGACCTGAGAAGTCTGATTCCAGAGACCATACTCTTAACCTCTATATTGTGCTGACCTCTGTGATAATGGAATGAAAAAGGAAACATAAAAGAGAAAAAAAAAAAAAGAAAGTCAGCTATAAGAAATGACAAAAACTAAAAAAAAAAAGAAAAGAAAAGAAATGACAAAAACTGAAAGGCAGATTAAGAAAGAGACCTGCAAAGATGAGTAATGATACAGAATGATAGTAATCAGAGAAGAAAAAGAGAAGAATGGAGGATGATAGAAATACATATGCTCAGAGAGGCAGAAACAAAATACATTGTCACAAAAATAGCAGCATAGAGGTAGAAATTCAAGTTTAAAAAAAAAAGTAAATAGCTTAAACAACTGTTAGACATACTGGAACAGCTACACATAGATAAAGCAGCTTACATTTAGACACATGTGATCTATGAATAAAGATGATGAGGAATAATTGAAAACCAAATGTGGAGAAAGAATCTTAAGATGAGTAGCTTAGCAACAGTAGGCCAGTGACACATTTACGAAATAGTGGCGATACTCACTGTTTGTAGGGAGACCCTAAAATTCGTCTTTTTTAAGTTACTTGGTGGCATGTATGCTATGCTAACTAAACTTGGAAAGAGACATGATTTAGAACTAAGGGAGCTGTAGTCTCTAAATTGCCTGCACAAGAATCGTTCCAGTGACATCTTTGATGTACTAGTTTTATACCAGAAAAATGTATAGGCTTTCTTTTTTAGGTCACAGTGGTTGTTGGAAGCTTGGGAATAAGTAGACCTGTAAAAAGTCTCCACAGAGGAAAGGTTCTGGTTGCCTCTTCAGAGCAGGGGGAAACACATGTATAAACTGTGTTGGAAGGTGGTCTGCTATTATTTCCATTTTTTCCCCCACATGTTCTGTTCCTGAAGTGTGGATGGGACTACAATAAAGTATAAGACTCACCAAGCTGGCAGCCATGCTACTATCAGTTGTCAGGTGTGGTTTTTGTTCTGCAGTTGGCACAGAAGGAATGGGCAGAGATTACTGCCTATTTCCTCAGAATCTCAGACTAGCTATTGTATATTTCTGTAATTGAAGGCTTTGTTCTGCAAGTTACGGAAGCTCCTTCATTCATTCATTTGAACACGAACCAACAATTTTCTTCACAATTTCATTGGAGTATAACCGGAGTACAGCAGTTATACTGTAGTTGATCCTTGTTTGCAATTCCATATTTGCGAATTCACCTACTTGATACAATTTGTTTGGTACCCCCAAATCAATACTCATGGCACTTTTGCAGTCAGTCTCACGCAGGTAGAGAACAGAAAAAAATTTGAAAAACAGTCTCTGGTTTCACACTTCGCTTCTATTATAAATAAGTGTGCTCTTTTTGGCAGGCCTATTCAATAACACTTTGTTCACATTTCTGTGTTTTTTGTTAGTGATTTTGCTGTTTAAAATGGTCTCTCCAGCCAAATGCTGAAGTGCTGTCTAGTGCTCTGAAGTGTTAAGAAGGCTGTGATTTGCATAACCAAGAAAATATGTATTTTAGATGAGGTTTGTTGAGGCATGAGTCCTATCTAGTGTTTCTGGCTCTGAGTTCAATGTTCACGGATCAACAATATAATACATCCCAAAAAGGAAGAGGAAATTTAGCAAGATATATGTGAGGCTGCTCCAGAAGGTACCCAAGTAACATCTATCGATGAAACTATCGAAAATGTTGGAGAAGTAGATAAATTTGTAGATTCATCAGATGAGGACTAAGTGGAAAAGGCAATAGTGGACTGGAGTATGGTGAGGCTGAAAACTAAAGAAATTTATGTCTGGAAAATATGAAACCCTCCTTGACTGGTGCTGGCTGGCTTCTGTGTTTCAAAAGGCCATATGATGTGTTTCATTAAAGAAGACAATGTAGGTGACACAAACAAACAGTATTTAACACTTCATGAAGTGATACTTTCCACTCTCAGGAGTTCAGAGAACTCCAAAGTAAGAGAGAAGGGTTTGAAGCTTCTATAAAAGAGGCAAGCAGGAAACAAGGAGGTACTCAGCTTAAGTTGATTGGCTGGTTGATCTCATTTACAGAGATCCAGAAACAAGGAAGTAGGGAGCCCAGAGTTGTCTTGAAGTGTTTGGGGACTGGCTGACTGGACATTGCTGTGCTTCTGGTTTAATAGAGGCGTGTTTACTGAAGTTTCAGTTTGCTGACTGCTGATATGGTACCCTGAGGAAGGAGTGGCTCCATCTCAGGGCTAGAAATTTATTTCAACACGTGAAAAACATTAAACTCACGTACCAGGTAAGTTCTGCAGATGAAGAGGCTGTGAAAGAATTTTAGAAATACCTGCTAAGTGGTAATGTGGAAGAACAGATTTTCAATGCTGAGGGGACAGGCTTATTTTACAAGAATGCTGGCAAATATACAAATTGGTCAATTCATATACATACATACACATGGGTGTCTATATGTGTGTGTATATGTCTGACACATACAGGTGTGTAGATAGGTACATAAGTATTTATATCTGAGAAATAATTACAAGATAATGAGTGTTTTCATCACAACCAAAAGTTTTCTTGTGCTCTTTTTTTTTTTTAGATTTTATTTATTTGAGAGAGATTGAGCGTATGAGTAGGGCAAAGAGCAGAGGGACAAACAGACTCCCCACTGAGTACTGACATGGGGCTCAATCCCAGGATTGGAGATCATGACCTGAGCCAAAGTGAGTTGCTTAACTGACTGAGCCACCCAGGTACCTTTCTTAAGCCTTTTTGCAATTCATTCCTCTCTTTACCATCCTCCCATCTCCAATCACAAAGTTGTTTTCTGAACCTATAATAGTTTGTTCTAGAATTTCATATAAATGTAATATACTTTAAAAAATCTGGCTGCTTTTACTCGGCATTATGGGTTTGAGATTTTTTTTCTGTTCTTGTGTCCATCAATAATTCATTCCTTTTTATTGCTGAGCAGTGTTCTAGAGAATGGACATACCCATTTCTTCCTTCCTACACATAAATTTATATTTATTTATATTTACATTTATATTTATCTCAGTGTTTGATTATTACAACTAAAGCTGCTAAAAAACATTTTTGTATACATGTTTTGTGGACATATTGTGTTTGTATCCTATGGTTAAATAGCTTGGAGTATTATGGCTGGGTCAGGTGGTAGGTGTAGGTTTGATTTTTAATAATTAATTTTAGCCATTAATATCTCATTATGATTTTAATTTTCATTTCCCTGATAACTAATATTGTTGAACATTTTTTGTGTACTTTTTGGCCATATACTCTTTCCTAAGATGAATATTCAAGTGTTTGTTTTATAAATTGGATTGTCTTTTTATTATTATTATTAAAGTTTAAGAGTTCTTTATATATGTTCCAGTTACATTTCTTTTGTCTGATAAATGTGTTGTGAATATTTTCTCTCAGTCTGTGGCTTGCCATTTTGTTTTCCAAATGGTGTCTTTCAATGAGCAAAAATTTTAAATTTGATGGAGTCCATTTTATCTATTTTCTTTTATGTTTTGATTTCTTAAGTTTCTTTTTTTTCTTTATTTTTTATTTATTTATGATAGTCACACACACACAGAGAAAGAGAGAGAGAGAGAGAGGCAGAGGGAGAAGCAGGCTCCATGCACCAGGAGCCCAATGTGGGATTCGATCCCGGGTCTCCAGGAGCGCGCCCTGGGCCAAAGGCAGGCGCTAAACCACTACGCCACCCAGGGATCCCTCTTAGGTTTCTTGTAAGAAAGCTTTACCTACACCTATGCTTCTAGATGGTCATCTTCTCCCTGTATCATCACATAGTCTTCCCTCTGTGTATGCCTGTGTCCAAATTTCTTCTTCTTATAAGGACACCAGTCATGTTGGACTAGAACCCCACCTTAGTGATCGTATTATACTTTATCTATTTTTTAAAAGATTTATTTATTTAAGGGAGAGAGAGAGCAGGGGGAGGAGCAGAAGGAGAAAGAGAGAGAATCCTCAAGCCGACTTCCCCACTGAGGGTGGAGCCTGATGTAGGGCACAAGCCCAGGATCTTAAGATCATGACCTGAGCCAAAATCAAGAGTCCACCACTCAGGAGGAGGGGCAAGATGGCGGAAGAGCAGGGTCCCCAAATCACCTGTCCCCAAAAAATTACCTAGATAACCTTCAAATCATCCTGAAAATCTACGAATTCGGCCTGAGATGTAAAGAGAGACCACCTGGAACGCTACAGTGAGGAGAGTCCGCGCTTCTATCAAGGTAGGAAGACGGGGAAAAAGAAATAAAGACACAAAAGGCCTCCGAGGGGGAGGGGCCCCGCGAGGAGCCGGGCTGAGGCCGGGGCGAGTGTCCCCAGGACAGGAGAGCCCCGTCCCGGAGGAGCAGGAGCTGCACCAACCTTCCCGGGCGGGCGGAAAGGGGCTCGCGGGGAGGTGGAGCAGGACCCAGGAGGGCGGGGATGCCCTCGGGCTCCCGGGGACACTAACAGACACCTGCGCCCCGGGAGAGTGCTCCGAGCTCCCTAAGGGCTGCAGCGCGCACGGCGGGACCGACCGGAGCAGCTCGGAGGGGCTCGGGCGGCGGCTCCGCGGAGGGGGCTGCGGGGCAGGAGCGCGAATCCCACAGCGCAGGCCCCGGTGCACAGGGCGCCGGGACACAGCCCAGGATCTGGCCTCCCCCTGGGACAGGCAGAGGCCGGGAGGGCCCAGGACAGCAAGGACGCTCCTGCCCCGAGCTGAGCAGATCAGCGGCCCCGCCCCGGAGCCCCCAGGCCCTGCAGACGGAGAACCGAGAGCCCCGAGCCCCGTAGTTCCTGCGGAGGCTGACTCCAGGCTTCCAGAGCTGCCATAGCAACTGCGGCTGTTCCTCCTGGGGCCTCACGGGGTAAACAACCCCCGCTGAGCCCTGCAGCAGGCAGGGGCAGAGCAGCTCCCCCAAGTGCTAACACCTGAGAATCAGCACAGCAGGCCCCTCCCCCAGAAGACCAGCTGGACGGACCAGTGATACTCCCCCGTGTTCCAATACAACTTGTTTTTGGCCACTCTGCACTGAGCAAAATGACTAGAAGGAAAACCTCACCTCAAAAGAAAGAATCAGAAACAGTCCTCTCTCCCACAGAGTTACAAAATCTGGATTACAATTCAATGTCAGAAAGCCAATTCAGAAGCACTATTATACAGCTACTGGTGGCTCTAGAAAAAAGCATTAAGGCCTCACGAGACTTCATGACTGCAGAATTTAGATTCAATCAGGCAGAAATTAAAGATCAATTGAATGAGATGCAATCCAAACTAGAAGTCCTAACGACGAGGGTTAACGAGGTGGAAGAACGAGTGAGTGACATAGAAGACAAGTTAATGGCAAAGAGGGAAACTGAGGAAAAAAGAGACAAACAATTAAAGGACCATGAAGACAGATTAAGGGAAATAAATGACAGCCTAAGGAAGAAAAACCTACGCTTAATTGGGGTTCCCGAGGGCGCCGAAAGAGACAGAGGGCCAGAATATGTATTTGAACAAATCCTAGCTGAAAACTTTCCCAATCTGGAAAGGGAAACAGGCATTCAGATCCAGGAAATAGAGAGATCCCCCCCTAAAATCAATAAAAACCGTTCAACACCTCGACATCTAATAGTGAAGCTTGCATGTTCCAAAGATAAAGAGAAGATCCTTAAAGCAGCAAGAGACAAGAAGTCCCTGACTTTCATGGGGAGGAATATTAGGGTAACAGCAGACCTCTCCACAGAGACGTGGCAGGCCAGAAAGGGCTGGCAGGATATATTCAGGGTCCTAAATGAGAAGAACATGCAACCAAGAATACTTTATCCAGCAAGGCTCTCATTCAAAATGGAAGGAGAGATAAAGAGCTTCCAAGACAGGCAGGAACTGAAAGAATATGTGACCTCCAAACCAGCTCTGCAAGAAATTTTAAGGGGGACTCTTAAAATTCCCCTTTAAGAAGAAGTTCAGTGGAACAATCCACAAAAACAAGGACTAAATAGATATCATGATGACACTAAACTCATATCTTTCAATAGTAATTCTGAACGTGAACGGGCTTAATGACCCCATCAAAAGGCGCAGGGTTTCAGACTGGATAAAAAAGCAGGACCCATCTATTTGCTGTCTACAAGAGACTCATTTTAGACAGAAGGACACCTACAACCTGAAAATAAAAGGTTGGAGAACCATTTACCATTCAAATGGTTCTCAAAATATACCCTAAAAACTATAGAACACTTCTGAAAGAAATTGAGGAAGACACAGAGATGGAAAAATATTTCATGCTCATGGATTGGCAGAATTAATATTGTGAAAATGTCAATGTTACCCAGGGCAATTTACACGTATAATGCAATCCCTATCAAAATACCATGGACTTTCTTCAGAGACTTAGAACAAATTATTTTAAGATTTGTGTGGAATCAGAAAAGACCCCAAACAGCCAGGGGAATTTTAAAAAAGAAAACCATATCTGGGGGCATCACAATGCCAGATTTCAGGTCGTACTACAAAGCTGTGGTCATCAAGACAGTGTGGTACTGGCACAAAAACAGACACATAGATCAATGGAACAGAACAGAGAACCCAGAAGTGGACCCTGAACTTTATGGTCAACTAATATTCGATAAAGGAGGAAAGACGATCCACTGGAAGAAAGACAGTCTCTTCAATAAATGGTGCTGGGAAAATTGGACATCCACATGCAGAAGAATGAAACTGGACCACTCTCTTGCACCATACACAAAGATAAACTCAAAATGGATGAAAGATCTAAATGTGAGACAAGATTCCATCAAAATCCTAGAGGAGAACTCAGGCAACACCCTTTTTGAACTTGGCCACAGTAACTTCTTGCAAGATACATCCACGAAAGCAAAAGAAACAAAAGCAAAAATGAACTATTGGGACTTCATCAAGATAAGAAGCTTTTGCACAGCAAAGGATACAGTCAACAAAACTCAAAGACAACCTACAGAATGGGAGAAGATATTTCCAAATGACGTATCAGATAAAGGGCTAGTTTCCAAAATCTATAAAGAACTTATTAAACTCAACAGCAAAGAAACAAACAATCCAATCATGAAATGGGCAAAAGAGATGAAGAGAAATCTCACCGAGGAAGACATAGACATGGCCAACATGCACATGAGAAAATGCTCCGCATCACTTGCCATCAGGGAAATACAAATCAAAACCACAATGAGATACCACCTCACACCAGTGAGAATGGGGAAAATTAACAAGGCAGGAAACCAAAAATGTTGGAGAGGATGTGGAGAAAGGGGAACCCTTTTGCACTGTTGATGGGAATGTGAACTGGTGCAGTCACTCTGGAAACTTCTGTGGAGGTTCCTCAAAGAGTTAAAAATAGACCTGCCCTACGACCCAGCAATTGCACTGTTAGGGATTTACCCCAAAGATTCAGATGCAATGAAACGCCGGGACACCTGCACCCCGATGTTTCTAGCAGCCATGTCCACAATAGCCAAACTGTGGAGGGAGCCTCTGTGCCCATCGAAAGATGAATGGATAAAGAAGATGTGGTTTATGTATACAATGGAATATTACTCAGCCATTAGAAACGACAAATACCCACCATTTGCTTCAACGTGGATGGAACTGGAGGGTATTATGCTGAGTGAAGTAAGTCAATCGGAGAAGGACAAACAGTGTATGTTCTCATTCATTTGGGGAATATGAATAATAGTGAAAGGGAATATAAGGGAAGGGAGAAGAAATGTGTGAGAAATATCAGAAAGGGAGACAGAACATAAAGACTTCTAACTCTGGGAAATGAACTAGGGGTAGTGGAGGGGGAGGAGGGCGGGGGGTAGGGGTGAATGGGTGACGGGCACTGAGGGGGACACTTGACGGGATGAACACTGGGTGTTATTCTGTATGTTGGTAAATTGAACACCAATAAAAATTAATTTATAAAAAAAAAAAAGAGTCCACCACTCAGGTGCCCCTTTAATTAGCCATTTTTTTTAAAAAGAATTTATTTATTTGAGAGAAAGAGAGAGAGCACAAGCAGAAGGTGAAGCAGACTCCTCACTGAGCAGGGAGCCCATTGTGGGACTGGATCCCAGGGACCTTGGGATCATGACCTGAGCTGAAGCCAGGTGCTTAGCCAACTGAGCCACCCAGGTGCCCTTAATTACCTATTTAAAGACCTTATGTATAAATAGTTACTTTCTGAGGTCCAGGGGTTAGGGTTTCAATATATGAATTTTAGAGGGACACAATTTAGCCTCTAACAAAATGTATCATTTTTCCAACTGTTTTTAGTTTTTTTCATTATGTTTTAATGTAGCAGTTTGATGATAATGTGCCTATATTTGTTGTTATTTTATTTTAGTTTAATTTTGTTTAGTATTCACTTAACTTTATGTCTTTCATCACACTGGAGAAAATTTGGGTGATTATTTCTTCAAATATTCTTTGTGCCTAATCTCTTTCTCCTCTCCTAATACTTTAATTTTCTTAGGTTGGGACTTTTGATATTCTCTCGGTTATTTGAACATCTATTAATTTTTATTTCCAATATTTTTTCTCTGTTTTTCAGATTGGATAACTTCTACTGACTATCTACAAGCTAATTTCTTCTCCATTCTCTCTAGCCCATCTAGTAAGATGTTTTTATTTATTTGCTTTTCTTTATTTTTTTTAAATATTTTATTTTATTTTGAGACAGAGCAACTGAAAGAGAGAGAGAGAGAGAGCATGAGCAGAAGGGAGAGGGAGGGGAGAAGAAGATTCCCCCTGAGCAGGGAGCCCAATGCAGGGCTTGATCTCAGGACCCTGGGAATCATGACACGGGCTGAAGGCAGATGCTTAACTGACTGAGCCCCCCCAGGCAGCCTCATTTGCTTTATTTTAGGTATTGCACTTTCCACTTCTTATCATTACCATTTGGGTTTTTGTTATATTTATCTGCTGAGAGCTCTTATCTTTTCATTCAATTTAGTGCCTTTTGTTTACCTCAGGAGCATAGTAATAATAACTGTTTTAAAATCTGTCAGATAATTTGCTCTATTTGTGTGATCTCCTGGTTGGTATTTGCTGATAATCTTTTCCCTTGATAATTTTTCAGATTTTCTTGATTTCTTTATATGATGAGTAATTTTGAGTTGTGTCCTGAATATTGTGAATGTAAAAGTCTGTAGACTCCAAGTCATATTATAATCCTCTGGATAATATTGATGTGTTTGTTTTAGCAGGCAATCAATCTGGTTAGGTTTAGTCCTTAAGTTCCATTGCCGTCTGTGACTGCTTTGCTTGGCCTAAATTTATCTGGGGAGAACTGGGGATGATTTTTAAAGCTCTTATAAACTTTACCCTACCCAAAAAGTATAAAACAGGAAAAAGAAAAAGTTGTTTTACATTGGATTTATTTTAACCAAGTCTATTATCTCTTATTTTGAGCAGTCATAACTTTTAGCCATAGTTTATATAATTTGAGTGTTTTTTCACTTCAGATTTAGATAGATACTGCTGTGATTTACTATTATTTAGTGGTAGATTTTGGATTAAAAGTTTTATTAAAAATAGTTGTTTTCAGCATTTTTGGAAATCAAACCTGACAAATCTTGATACCTCAGGAGTGGAAATATAGACCTAAGAGTTAAATGAATGTATGATTTTCATATGAAGCTTTTTCTTATATAGAGAAATAATCAGTTTTACAAAGTGTTAGGGATACATATTTCCCAATGTGCCTGACTGACCTTCAAGGCCTAGAACAGTAAGAACAGTGCCAAAATGCTTCAAATACTCCATCTAGTCGCCCCATGATGATGTTTAGTGGTGGTGGTGGCTCCCTGTACAAAATCTTGTAAGCTCCCCTGGCCATCTCTACCAGAGCAACTAAGTGTATCACAGGGAAATTATGTTTCACATATTTTTTTTCCACACTAAGCTATAAACTCCCTCAGGCAGCTTCTGTTATTCGTTTCTACACTCTCAAAACTTAACAAAACAGTTTGGCATATTGCAGACATACTTTAAGTATTTGTTAAACTGAAGTAAAATGTTTGAGAAATACCAAGAACACTTCCATGCTATGGGATTTATTCACATATTTTCCTGTTTGCTTTCACAAATGACTGTTAACAATTATATTGAATAAGCGGGAATTTAAGTGACTGAAATCATAAAGTAAGATTCCTTTTCTCTATAATTGTCCCTACACACCATCTAGGCTTTTTTTCCCCAGGCTGTGGAACAGATCTTAATCAGTCCTTATAGATTTTTCCAGTTATTCTTAGACAGTAAAAATTTCCTGGTAACTGCCAGCATAATAATGTAACTCACTAAAGAACATATCAAATCCGCTCTGTGAATTTAAACACTTAGGACACAATTTGAATACACTTGCTTCAGTCTGGGAAGCCTGCTGTGAGTTAAGGAAGTGAGCATGATCAATTTGGTGAGCTCTCTGTTTCTTCCATTTTGTGACCATTCTTGGATTGCAACAGGAGAAAAGAGAAGAGATAAGGGGCATAACCATCTACTTTGACAAATATAATTTTGAACTGGCATCTGTGTGCTCAAGTTCAACACTAAATCTTTCTCTCTTGAGACATTCTGATGATTTTCTTGGAGATTTCAAAGATTGCAGCCTGCCTTGTATTAGGCAACGCCTCTTTGTTGTTGGGAGCTATGTGGTAACACCCTCAGCCTCCCCATCTAACAATACATCTCCAGTCTCTTTGAAAGTGACCCTAAAGGCAGCTAGCATTTGCATGATCTCTTCTAGACTATGGAAAACACTCCTCTACTCTATCAGAAATGGCAATATAATTTATTTCCAGTATGGTCATCTCTTGACAGTTTTAGCTGAGCCAAAAATCAAGAGGTTCTCCAGAGAAAACCAATAGAATGTATATATATTCCTTATAATAAATCTTTTGTATATCTGTATTATATAAATCTAGATGTATATAGTATCTTATTATGTATATTTCCATATAAGCTGCAGACCCAGGAGAGCTGGTGATTTCATTTTGGCCCAGTCCAAATGCCTGAGAACCAGGAGACCTGATGATGTAAATTCTAGTAAACAAACAAAACCAAACAAAAAACACAAAAACCCAGGAGACTTGATGGTGTAAATTTAGTCTTGAGACCATAGAAGAGCTAAGTTTCAGTCTGAGTCTATAGGCATAAAAAGACTGATGTTCAAACTCAAATAAATGGTCAGGCAGGAGGAGTTCTCTCTTACTTATAGGAATGTCAGTCATTTTATTCTATTTAGGTCTTTAATTGATGAAGGCCACCCATCTTAAGGAGGACAATTGGCTTTACTCATTCCACCTATTCAAATGGTACTCTTGTCCAAAAAACCCCTCACTGGTACACCTAGAAAAATGTTTGGCTAAATATCTGGGTGTCGCCTGGCTCCATCAAAGTGACACATTTTTATAAAACTAAATTTCATGTTAGCTGTATCTTTTTACATTATATTTCTCCATTATATATCAAAAACTAACCTCATGATATGTCAAGTTGTAAAAAAATATAGCTCTTTTGAAGCTTTTCTCACCTACTTGGAGTGAAGATGAAGTATTTATCTCTCCTCCCTCATGAATTGGATAGGGAAAATACCATAAAAAGCCAATAATTTTCTCTGAAAAAAAGCTTCTCTTTTGGCTTCTCACCCTCAATTCTTTTATACCTTTGAGGTTCTATTGAGTTTCAGGATGCAGGGATTTGATTTTCTCTTGTTATGGGGCTGAATTATGTTCCTCCTAAATTCATTTGTTGAAATCCTAACCCCCAGGACCTCAGAATGTGACTGTATTTGGAGGTTGGGTCTTTAAAGAGATGAAAGGAGATTATTGGAGTGGGCCCGAATTCAACATGACTGGTATCCTTATAAGAAGAGGAAATTTGGTCATAGATGTACAGAGAGAAAACCATACATTGCATAGACACAAGGAGAAGACAGCCACCTACAAGCCAAGGACAATGGCCTCAGAAAAATAAACCAACCCTCACAATACTTTGATATTAGAGTCTAGCTTCCAGAATTGTGAGGAAATAAACTTCTGTTGTTTAAGCCAGCTAGTCTGTGGTACTTTGTTATGGCAGCCCAAGTAAACTAATATATATCATTTTTAAGTCTTGCTTAGATGGTCTAGCAACTTTAGTTTGGAAGGCCTGCTATTATTTTGTTCTTGAACTGTGGGGTTTTAGCAGAAACTTTGGAGAGAAAAAAAAATCCTATTATGTTACTATATATTTCACATTCTTTAGAATTTACTATGTTTGTAGCCTATTTCTAAAAATTTCTTAGCTTGTTTTAACTAACCCCATCTTGTAAAATTTCAGATTTATGAACATATATTCTAAGAAGGCCAAACCATTGGCCAAACCTTTCAAGGTAATGCTGCTCTCTATTTAGGAAACGTTAAATCTTGATAGAATATCAATAGAGGGAAGATTTTTAAAAGGCATGTAAAGTCACCAATATAACCCCATTTCACTACTCAAAAAAGAAGAAAATGAATATATGCTTCTGATTACTGTCATTAAAAATGGAACCCATATTTTCTTCCATATCCTATTGGGACTTGCTTGGATGAGCAAATGTGATGATGATAAAATAGACCAAGACATTTCTGTTGCCTCTTGTATTAAAGTATAACACTTAGAGATAGCCAGTGTCTCTGTAAATGTAGATATCTGCGAGTTAAAGGTTTAAACAAAACAAGCAAAGAAGAATAGTGAATGAAATACTATTTTTTTGTGGTGCAACAGTAAATCAACATTCTGTTAGAACATAATTGATTATGTTAGGACATAAATGATTTATCCTCAGTTGTAAAGAATAACAATGCTTCTAAAAACATATAGCCATGCCATACCTCTGATTTGGCCTCACAATGCCATTGAGATATGATCAGTGTATGCTTATAACATGGAGATTTAAGTTTGCCTTTCCTTGCTAAGATAAATAAACATATTGATGCTACATACTTTAGTTGACAGCTTATACATTTCTTAAGGAAAACGTGTAAGTTGGAAACATAAACAATATTTGAAAATTAACATTTGCACCCAGAATAACTCCTCATTAGGTTTCCTAAATTTGTGTACCTTGTCATATTGTAGCTTTATCCAGGAAACTTAGCGAAATCCTGCACATAGAACATACTCAGAGGGTCTGCAGTTTGTCAGATACTTTCACATTCTTCTCCTCATAGTGCCCAGACTTCTGTAAACATACAGTCTTCATAGATTCTTTTTGTTAAGAGCTTATTGGAAACAGAAGTCTATTCTGTCTGCTAAATGTGAGATTGAGGTTCTGGCACAGTTAAGCTGTCAACAAAATGCAATGATTGGGCTGATGTCCAATTTTCTGATATTGACCTGGGTCTTAGGAATCCTAATAAAGTACAAATGACAACTACAGCAAAAGGCATGCTTTGGACACCTTCATGTTTTATGGGGACCCATATCAGTTTTCTGTGGCAACATACAATATCTGTTTTATTACCTGTGATGTGTTAGCACCAGGCTCCTGATGACTAACAGGCTCCCAACCCTGAGGCATTACACAGCCGTAGAAATCAAACACTCAGACTCTGGTTTTCAGTGCTCACATGAGCCACTTTTACAAAAAGTCCAAATATGCTTGGGGATCTGTGAAGATATTTCAAATGAAATTCTTAAAACCTTTCTGATTCAAATTGGAAACAGTTGAATCTTTCCTACATATACTGATCTCTTATTATCATTTCTAGTCCTTTCTGTCCACAGGACACTGAACTAGACTGATAATCTCTCTTCCTTAATTTTCCATGAACTACCCAGACAAATCATTTATAGGTACAACAGAGTCTACTGAGATTTTAGGGCAATGGAAGGAACTCTGTGTTTCATCTCTGCAAATTGTCTTAACCTTAAAAAAATCCTTTAGTCACTTTGCTACTTGAAATTTTTCCCTGGCTGTGATTTACTGTTAAACTATGGTGAAGCACCTCTTTTCTGTGCTGCCTTCCCCAATGAAACCCCTTTCATTTTTTTTTTTTCCCCTAGCTTCTGGTGTTTATCTTTTGCAAGTTTGCTGAAAACAAGGTTTTACCCTTTCAGTTTAGTTTTTCTTACCCCTAACTTTTCTCTGGGACCCTACTTTATATCCAGAGAGTCATTACTGTGTGTGGTAAAACCAACTGTCACCACTCTTTGTCTTGTCCTTGAACAAACTCAAATGTTGGAGTCCTTCTTTCTCATTCCCCTTCAGTCATTTTAACTTAGAAGAAATAAACAAAATTATTTTTCCTCCTCTGGAAATTAAGCACACACCCTCAAAGATGGATATGGTTATATTTTGTCAGCTTTGGGTTTAAATTATCAAAGATCATGGCATATTTAAAGCTTAGTTTGGATTTTATATTTTCTAGGAAAAAATACCCATTGCCAGCTTTTTTGGGTTGGATTTCACCAATGTGGGTATTTGAACTTTGCATTGGCAGGACTTCTGGGACAATGAGGATTAAAAATAGTTCCCCTAAAACTTTTTCTTCTTTTTTTAAAAGATTTTATTTACTTATTTATTTTGAGAGAGAGCGCGAGAGCATGAGAAGTGCAGGGGGACAGAAGGAGAGGGAGAGAGAGAGAATCTCAAGCAGACTCTGTGGTGAGCACAATCCCAATACGGGGCTTGATGTCACAACCCTGAGATCATGACCTGAGCTAAAATCAAGAGTCAGAGGCTTAACCAACTGAACTACCCAGGTGCTCCCTCCTAAAACTTTCCTTAATGATTCCATATTAAATATATTAATCTTTTAGATTTAATTAAGAACATGTTTAAACACTCCTGAATTATTTTCCAGTTGCTGGATCAAAGAATTGCCTTCCCCTGCAAGAATAGTTCCTGTGATTATTACAAAACAAGTTAAAACATATACTGCTAGTCATTTTTCTGAGATGTTCTGAGAACTGTCTTTTTTTTTTAATATGGATATATTTTTTAATTTTTATTTATTTATGATAGTCACACACAGAGAGAGGGAGAGGCAGAGACATAGGCAGAGGGAGAAGCAGGCTCCATGCACCGGGAGCCCGACGTGGGATTTGATCCCGGGTCTCCAGGATCGCGCCCTGGGCCAAAGGCAGGCGCCAAACCACTGCACCACCCAGGGATCCCCTGAGAACTGTCTTTTTAATCACTGATTTTGAAGCCAAAGATTGAAGTACACCAACACATATGAAAGTATTGCAGATTCAGACCTCCAGGTGCTCAATAAATGTTCAATGAATTAGAAAGACATGGAGCTTCTCCACTTTGTTTGGTGATTGGTTATAACTGTTGATGATTTTTTTGCTTGTTTGTTCATTCATTTTCCTTCTAGTTTCTAAAATATTATCTTGCAAGATAATATAAATTAGAAATGAGAAAGAAAGAGTACAGAACAAACAAAAAACTAAGGCGTATAAACAAAGAAATTAGGAGCGAGACCTAAAAGAATATGGCAGCAAGGAATAAAAGAGCACATACATTGGAACTAGGGATAAAACTTAACAAAATTAAAAAAAAAATAACAAAGTAACAAAATATCCTACTAAAAGTCATTTTAGATGTGTATGCCAAGAAGTTGGTAAGAAATAGTAATTTGAGATAGCTCATTTGGCTTTGTTCATTTGGGGTAGGGCCATAACTTTCAGACTTAATCCCAACAGGATACCTGCAAATTTGTTCTGATTGTTATATTGAGGAAACCCTGACATTAATTTAGAGAGGCTCTTTTGATAATGGCATATGCTGCAGTTTAGAGGGAAGAATGGAAGAAAGTCTCCAAATGTTTCCTTTTTCTGGAATATCTTCATGGTGCTCATATTTATCACTAAAGAATGCTAGCAACATTTTCTTTAGGAAAGCACAAGATATCACATGATTAAACTTTGAGTGATAAAAAGTCTTCACAAACTCTCTAAAATTCAGTGACTTCTGGGTAGAAATATACTTTGAATTGTATGAAAAGAAAAGTTACTTTGCTCTCTGAAGTCTGTTGGTAGCTTTGAAGTGATTTTGTGGATTTTTTTTCCCTCTAAACCCCACTTAAATCGGCTTCCTAGAGTTTTGGAGCCAAAGAGAAGCTGTCGCTCAAATCAAGGGGGTTAAAGATTTGAGAGAAAAAAAGGAATTAAATATTTTTCACATTTGCACTTGACTGATTGCTATGGTAGGCTAAATAAAACATGCATTATGTTAACTACTAATAGTTTAGGATTCATTGGTAATGTAAAATGAAAAAAAATAGGATTTATATGTGTTTCTGTGTGTGTATGTGTTACTCTGTATTTGATGAATTAAATGCTAACTCTATTTACATACTATAGGGTGGATATGCATATAATAAGCTATCGATTAATTATTATAAAAGTGATCATTTTCATAGGGAACTACCCCAAAAGAATTTAGTATAAATTAAAATTCAATGTGCATATTTTCAAATATAACTAGTCTTTGACTTTTAAGTATAAGCTTATCAGATACCATAAAGTGCAATCAAGTCTTGTAGAAAGACTTTGTTGTTAAAATACTGCTTCATAAAGGGATTATAATAATTAAGAGTATGGGGAGTTTGGGTGATTTCATGAATTCATGTAGAAAATAGCTTTGTTTATCTTTTTAAAGGACAGGCCTGAGAATGGCCTAATTCTTTAATGTTTTCTTTTCTATTAACTTCAGTAAATTACCAAAATCCATTTCTGATTTCTCTTTTTAAGAAATTTTGCATCTGTGGGTCAGAGCTTGGCTCCTCTAATTGCTAATATTTTAAACTTGGCCAATTTCTATGACCTTTATGTGTTTCCTCAACTGTATAATAGGGATGAAAATAGTACTTACCTGATGAAGTTACTGCAGCGGGCATTAAATAATACATGTGAATGCCTGAAAGAGTAGCTGGGTCACGTGTACTGAGGGGGGCACTTGCCGGGATGAGCACTGGGTGTTATACTATATGTTGGCAAATCGAACTCCAATAAAAAATGTACAGAAATATGGGGCAGCCCGGGTGGCTCAGCGGTTTAGCGCCGCCTTCAGCCCAGGGCCTGATCCTGGAGACCCGGGATCGAGTCCCACATGGGACTCTCTGCATGGAGCCTGCTTCTCCGTCTGCCTGTGTCTCTGCCTCTCTGTCTCTCTCTCATGAATAAATAAATAAAATCTTTGAAAAAAAATACAAAAATAATTAATTTAAAAAAGAAATTTGTTTTCAATAATATAAATATGAATTATTTTCGAATAATTGTAAAAATACAGAATGCTTCATTAAGACAGCTTTTTAAAGGAACGATAATAGGGATCCCTGGGTGGCGCAGCGGTTTAGCGCCTGACTTTGGCCCAGGGCGCGATCCTGGAGACCCGGGATCGAATCCCACGTCCGGCTCCCAGTGCATGGAGCCTGCTTCTCCCTCTGCCTATGTCTCTGCCTCTCTCTCTGTGTGTGACTATCATAAATAAATAAAAAAATTAAAAAAAAAATAAAGGAACGATAATAAAACACATGACCATTATTTGGATACTCGAATAAAATTCCAAGATACCAATGTGACATTGAGAAACACATAGACGGGGAAGTGTTAAACATAACAGTGAAGAAAGTTTAATGAATGTTAGAAGAAATCAATACCTGCTATTTTACACTGTACCTGATATACAAGGAGGAGAAAAACTGCATAATATGCAGATATGGTCTAAGAGTAATAGACTGGAGTGGATAATTGTGTAATTTCTACAGGTGAAGCAATTAAGCTTTCACTTTTTGGTGTTACACACACGCCCACGCGCCTCAGTATTTTTTCCATTTCTTCTGTTCAGTTTTGCAGTGTCTCTCACCTTGGTTCTAACTCCTTTATCTCCCTTTGACCTGTTTTTGACCTCAGCTGTCAATGGCTAAAGTCTCTCACAGGAGAAAAATTCTTCTTCCATTTCTATTCTATTTCAGTTCCGCACACACTCTACATTTCAGCACCGTGGCCTAGGTCCTCAGTGACCAATGGCTATGCAGGATTGTGTCTTAAAAGTTCTACAACAATGAGGGTATAAGGTAGGATGTTCCCACGACAAAGCAGATCATTTCAAAGAGTGTAAAACAGCTCATTTTTTGACCCCCCCCCCTCCTTTGCCTTTTATTTTGAAGTCATTTTGGCTCAATGGCATAATCTGCATACACAGGCCAGGATCTAGAAAGCAGAATTTTAAAATTGTGAACCAGGTATCACTTCAGTGAAGAATTTATTATTCTGCCTTAGGCGTTCTCAAAAATTATAATCACCCACAAAAAACTTAAATAATTATTTAAGGGTAACTACCCCATGGAGTTTGATTATAGAATATCTCTTACTTCCATGAAGTATTTTAATTTGCCTTCATTATGCAAAGATTAACTTTGAAAATAGTTTACTTGGCAAAGCTATCAATGTGGGGGGCAAAACACCAAATGTTTCATTTCAGCCTTAAACAGAAAATGTAGCAGAAACAGAAATAGGCCTCGGTCACAATTAAAGAAGAATCTTCCTAGAAGAGGACTCTGTTGACACAGGTGTTTTCAGAAGCCAAAACTTGGGGACAATTCCATCTTATTAGGTAGATAAATATTTTTACCTATTTGTGGTTACAAAATGTAAGTTAAATCTTTATTCTACTTAGCATAAAATTGAGTCTGTCTAAAACTGTATGCTAAAAAGGACAACGAATTTTCCTCTTTAATTGAACATTTCATATAATGGTCTCAAAAAGATGTTACACAAATTTGAAATCAAATGCCTTTTTTGGCTTCAGTTTTCAGGGTTTGCTATAAATAACCATCTTTGTTAAAATATTTGTTAACTGTGTTCTCTCAAACCTGTAAACTACAGTTACAGTTAGAGATTGAATTTGATTATTAATCTGCTGATAATTACTTATATATTGCTAACAGTTCTAAGTAATCCAACACGTCTAAAAAGACTAAGTAGATTTTTCTTAAAGGTAGGAACATTATTAAAGACACATTTTCTTCTTTTAAATTGACAAATAAAATGACTTAAAAGCCAAATAAAGTAACCAATCCATTAACTTTAAAACACAGTGCAAAATCTTAGTTTTTGATGATAGGGAAACTACTTTGTTTAATGCTAATCATGGAGTTAACATTGCAACAATTAAATTTGAGAATAATATTTTAAAACTCTTCATTCTGAATTTGAAGATATTACATGCATATTTTAGGATAAAGAAAATAATTATGGGGATATCATTTGGAAATCTAGCTAAATTCTTTCTTTATTTTTTTAAAGAGTTTATTTATTTGAGAGAGCACAAGTGAGAGTACAAGCTGGGTGGGGGAGGAGGGCAGAGGGAGAGAGAGAGAAGCAGGCTCCTCACTGAACAAGAAACCTGGCTCTGACTGGGACTGGATCCTAGGATTCTAGTATCATGACCTAAGCCAAAGGTAAAGGATTAACTGACTGAGCCACACAAGTTCCCCAGTTCTTTACTATTTCTAATAATTTATCTGTAGTTACTTTTAGATTTTATATATAAACAATTTTATCTTCCCCCACATAGTGAAAATCATATATTTGTACCTTTTCATTCAGTGTACATTTTATTTTTCTCCTTTTTTTTTTTACTGTAACTGGCTAATACCTTCAGAACATTATGGTATAGAATCTGTTGTGGTGTGTATTATCTCTTTTTTGATGTTAAAAGGGTTTTTAATATTTAATTATTAAGTATAATGATGATTACTTAGTTTTATTAAGATTTTCACTAGATATCTTTTCTCCTGCTCTTAGTTTTTCTAAATGTTTGGTTTTTATATCCAACATGTATTGAGTTTTTATTTAACATACAGTGTTATATTAGTTTCAGGTGTCCAACATAGTGATTCAACAATTCCATCATGCAGTGCTCATCACAAGTGTGCTCTTTAATCCCCATCACTTATTTTACCCATCTCCTCCCACCACCTTGCCCCTTGGTAACCACCAATTTGTTATCTATATTTAAGAGTCTGCTTCTTGATTTCATTTTCTTCTTTCTCCTTTGTTCATTTGTTTTGTTTCTTCAATTCCACATGAGTGAAGTTATATGGTATTTGTCTTTTTCTGACTGATTTATTTCACTTAGCATTATACTCTCTAGATCTATCCACATTACGGCAAATGGCAAGATTTCATTCTTTTTTACAGCTGAATGATATTTCATTATATATATATATATATATATATATATATATATATATATATATATATCTCACATCTTCTTTATCCATTCATCAAGCAGTGGATACTTGGGTTACTTCCATATGTAGGCTATTGTAGATAATGCTGCTATAAACATTGGGGTTCCTGTATCCATTTGAATTAGCGCTTTTGTATTCTTTGGGTAAATAACCAGTAGTGTGGTTACTGGAGAGTAAAGTACTTCTATTTTTAACTTTTTTGAGGAACCTCTATACTGTTGTCAACAGTGGCTGTACCAGTTTGCATTCCCACCAGCAGTGCAGGAATGTTCCTTTCTCTCCATATCCTTCTCAACACCGTTTGTTTTGTGTGTTGTTGATTTTAGCTATTCCGAAAGACATGAGGTGATATCTCATTGTAATTTTAAATTGCATTTCCCCAATGATGAGTGATGATGAGCATCTTTTTAATGTATCTATTGGTCATCTACGTTTTCTTTGGAGAAATGTGTTCATGTCTTCTGCATATTTTCAATTGGATTATTTGTTTTTTAGTGTTCAATTTTATAAGACCTATTATGTATTTTGGGTTTTTTTTGGTTTTTTTTTGTTTTTTTTATTATGTATTTTGAATTTATTTTTGTGTATAGTGTAAGGAAGTGATTCGATTTCTTTCTTTTTCATGTTGCTGTCCAGTTTTCCCAGCACCATTTGTTGAAGAGACTGTCCTTCTCTCATTGCATATTTTTACCTCCTTTGTTGAAAATTAACAGACCACATAATCGTGGGTTTATTTCTGAGCTCTCAATTCTATTCTTTGTAATATAACTTGAAGTCTAGAATCATGATGCCTCCATCTTTGCCTTTCTTTTCCAAAATTTGCTTTGACTATGCATGGTGTCTTGTGGTTTCATACAAATTTTAGAATTGTTTGTTCTAGTTCTGTGAAATACACTGTTGGTATTTTGATAGGGGTTATATTAAATGTGTAGATTGCTTTGGATAGTATAGATATTTTAGCAATATATATTCTTCCAATCCATGAGCATGGACTACCTTTCCATTTCTTTGTGTTATCTTCAGTTTCTTTCATCTGTGTTTTATAGTTTTTGGAGTATAGGTTTTTCACCTCTTTGGTAAGTTTATTCCTAGGTTTCTTATTACTTTTTGTACAATTCTAAATGGGACTATTTCTTAATTTCCCTTTCTACTTCTTCATTACTGTTGTATAGAAATGCAACAGGTTTCTGTATAATGATTTTGTATCCTGTGACTTTACTGAATTCATTTATCAATTCTAGCTGCTTTTTGGTGGAATCTTTTTATTTTTCTCTATTTAGTATCATGTAATCTACAAATAGTGAAAATTCTACTTCGTCTTTGCCAATTTGGATGTCTTTGACTTCGTTTTGTTGTCTGATTGCTGAGGCCAGGACTTCCCGTACTATGTTAAATAACGGTGGTGAGAGTGAACATCACTGTCTTGTTCAAAAAAAGGTGTATGATACGACTTTGATCTTCCTGAATTTGTTGAGGCTTATTTTCTGGGCTAATATGTGTTCTTTTCTGGAGAGTGTTCCATGTGCACTTGAAACAAATGTGTATTCTGCTGTTTTAGGGTGGAATGTTTTGAATGTATCTATTAAATCCATCAGTTTCAGTTTGTCATTCAAAGCCATCATTTCCTTATTGATTTTCTGTTTAGGTGATATATCTATTGATGTAAATGGGGTATTAAAGTCACCTATTATTATTGTATTATTATCAATTAGTTTCTTTGTGTTTGTTATTAACTGTTTTATGTATTTGGGTGCTCCTATATTGGGTACATAAATATTTACATTTATTATATTATCTTATTGGATGATCCCTTTTATTATTATATACAGTGCTCTTTTTTGGCTCTTGTTACAATCTTCATTTTATTTATTTGAGAGAGAGAGTGAGAGAGAGAGAGATCATGCATGAAGGCTGGGAGGGCCAGAGGGAGAGGGAGAAGCAAACTCCTTGCTGAGAAGGGACCCTGACATAGGGCTCAGTTCCAGGATCCTGAGATCATGACCTGAGCCAAACACCGATGCTTAACCAACTAAGCCACCCAGGTGCCCCTGTCTCCTGTTACACTCATTGTTTTAAAGTCTATTTTATCTAATATAAGTTTTCCTACTTCAGCTTTATTTTGACATCCATTTGCATGATAGATGTTTTTCCATCTTCTCACTTTTTTATCTTCAGGTGTCTTCAGGTCTAAAATGAGTTTCTTGAAGGTAGCATATAGATAGGTTTGGGTTTTTTAATCAGTCTTCTTGCCCTCTATCTTTTGATTAGAGTGTTTAGTTCATATACATTCCAATTAATTATTGATAGATATGTATTTATTGCCATTTTATTATTTGTTTTGTTGTTTCTGAAGATTTTCTCTGATTCTATCTTGTATTTCTTTCATAGTTTGTGGTTTCCTTTAGTGTTATATTGGGATTTTTTTCTCTTTATTCTTTGCATATGTATTAGTTAGTGGTTTTTGATATGTTGTTACAGTAGGTTTGTATGTAACATCTTTTGCATATAGCAGTCTATTTAAGTTGATGGTCTTTTAGGTTTGAACCCATTCTTTACTCCTCTCTTCCTCATGTTTTAGATATACATTGTTATATTTTACATACTTTTATTTTGTAAGTTCCTTGACTAGTTTTTTTAACAAAAAGATTCATTTTTAATGCTTTTCTGTTTTCTACCTTAATACTGTCACTTTTGGTCTCTCCTTTCCATTCAGTCCCCTTTAATACTTCTTGTAGGGCTGGTTTAGTGGTCATAAACTCCTTTAGTTTTTGTTTGTTTGGGAAACTCTTTATCTTTCCTTCTATTCTGAATGACAGGCTTGCTGGGTAGACTATTCTTGGCTGCAGATTCTTCCCAGCACTTTGAATATATCATGCCACTCCTGGCTTGCAAAGTTTCTGTTGAAAAATTTCCTGCTAGCCTCATGGGTTTTACCCAATAAGCTACTGTCTTCTTTTGTCTTGGTACTTTAATATTTTTTCTTTTTAAAAAGATTTATTTATTTATTTATTTGAGAGCAAGAGAGCGAGAGAGCAAGAGAGAGCACAGAGGGAGCAGCAGAGGCAGAGGGAGAAGCAGGCTCCCCGCTGAGCAGGGGGCCTGATGCAGGGCTCAATCCCAGGACCCTAGGATCTGACCTGAGCCAAAGGCAGACCTTAGCCAATTGAGCCACCCAACTGCCCCCTCCAATTTTTTCTTTATCACTATATTTGGCAGTTTAATTACAATATGTCTTGGCATGGATCTGCTTTTGTTGATTTTTATGGGAATTCTTTGTGCCTCATGGATCTGAATATCTTTTTCTTTCCCCAGATTATGGAAGTTTTTAGCTATCATTTCAGATAAATTTTCTGCCTCCTTTCCTCTCTCTTCTTCTTGGACTCCTATAATATGAATGTTCTTTCATTTGATGTAGTTACTGAGTTCCCTAATTTTATTCTTGTTTTACATAATTTTTTTCTCTTTTGTTCAGCTTGATTATTTTTCATTATTTTGTCTTCTTGGTTCCTAATTTGTTCCTCTGCTTCTTCTATCCTGCTATTCATTTTATTAAGCATGTTTCTAATTCCATTTATTGAACCTTTTATCTCTGCTATATTATTCATTATCTCTGTGTTAAGGATCATGTCTTCCACTCTTTTCTCAAGTCCAATGAGTATCCTTTTGATTATTTTTTTAAGATTTTATTTATTTATTCACGAGAAACACACACACATACAGAGAGGCAGAGACACAGGCAGAGGGAGAAGCAGGCTCCTCACAGGGAGCCTGACGTGGGACTTGATCCCAGGTCCCCAGGATCACACCCTGGGCTGAAGGCAGCACTAAACTGCTGAGCCACCCAGGCTGCCATATCCTTTTGATTATTCATTTAAATTCTTTATCAGACATTTTATTTATAACTGTTTTGCTTAGATCTCTGCCCATGGCCTTGTCCTGTTCTGGTATTTAGGATAAATTTCTACTTCCACATTTTGTCTGCCTCTCTCTCTCTCTCTCTCTTTCTCTGTGTTAAGGAAGCCAGCTATGTATTCTGCTCTTCAAAATATTGACGTTATGAAGAAGAGATCCTGGAGTGCCCTGGAATGCAGTGTGCCTGTTCACCAAATTCTGGCACTTTAGGAGAATATCCTAGCTGTGTTCCTTATGCCCGGCTGTTGTGTCTGAGTTACTTTTCCTTTCAGTGCTGTCTTTTGCACTGACTTGTGCCTATTGTGGGATGTGGTTATTCTCTGTGATGTTAGTGTGACATAGGCAGGCCAATTTTGGGGGTTCATACCTGCCAGGGAACGGGAGTGGAGCTGTGGTGTTAACAAAATTTGTACTGGGGCACTAGTCCTATATTGGATCCCCCATAGTGCTGCAGCAGCCAGGGATACAAGGTTGGGTTCAGCACCCCTGCAGCTAGGCCTGGTACCTAAAGGTGGCTGGGGACATGTGGCTGGGCACAGCACTTTGGCAGCTGTGCACCTGGTGCCTGGGTGCAGCGCCCTCAACTTTAACAAAATTTGCCCTGAGCCCAGGGCCAAGGCTACCAGGCTTGAAGTGGATAAATCTTCAGGAGAATTGGTGGGTGTGGCACATTGCTTGTAGGTAGGTGCCAAGTGTTTGTGCAACCCTGCCTCCCATAGATGGCCTTGTGTTTTTGCTGAGGGGTGAGGTTAAGATAGCATCTGACAGGTCCCTAATTTTCAGTTAAGTCCCCAACATGCCCTGAATTCAATATGAACAGATCTCTCTCCTGTTTGCCTTCATTGTTGAGTAAGCTGATGTTTTTATGTTGCCTCTTTAAGAAGGCTACTGTCTCATTAAGGGTGGCAACCCAGCTATCACTCATCCTCCTGGCTAGACCTATGCTGGGTCAGCTGACTTTTTTTTTTTCAGGAAAAATATTTAAACTATTTTGTTAATATTTCTGTTTATAGACATATTTGAGGATCAAATTTGGTGTTTTCTGAACATGAGGTGTAATATGAAAGGAGAGGATTCTAGGCTTGGGTCTATGGTTACTTCCAATAAGTTTGGTAATAATTGCAATCTTCAAAGTCATTTCAAAGTAATTGAACCAAAGAAACAAAGGAAAAAACAAAGCTACATCACCAATAATAACAACAACAAATCCTATTTTTTACCATGAAAACAGGTATCTATTATTTTTACACAAGTTACCAATCCCAGTTATCTAATTCTATTGTACATAGAGGTTGGCTAACCATATCAGAGCGAGGCACAAATACAAACCATGGTCACTTGACAAGGAAAGCTTCTTGAAGACTTCAACTCAGCAAAGGTTTGTTTAAAAAAAATATTTGTGATATTCAATGAAGAGTTTCAAGAACTAAGTTATTTAGTGATGGAAATTACTATCCCAAAAATGAAAAGTTACATAGTCAGTCAAGACATAATGATAGAAATACATAAAATTATAGCAATAAAATGCTAGGTTAAGAAGCAGTTAGATAAATTGATGACTCCACTCTCTGTTGGTATAGCAAGTTGAAAGAGTGAAGACATATCACCTGAAACTGAAGAGATTTGAGAGCAAATAAATAGAAAAACAACTCTTTTCATATTGATGAGTTAACAGATTTCATCATTAAATATCAAGACTCAGTATTTGTAAAAATTGTCAATGTTGATGAAATTCACAAATGATGTTTTCTTGCTACAACAACAAAAATCCAAGATATATTTCATGTTTTGTCCTCATATCTAGAAGGTTCTGTCCAGGAGGAATTGTGTTGGCTTCTTTACTAATGTTATGCCATTAGTGGTTGGCTCCATGAGAGCTTTTGCCTCTTGTTATAAAATAAAATATTTTTTCCTAGCTTCTATTCTTCTTATTGTTTTATTCAAATTCAATTTGCCAACGTATAGTATGGGTTGACTTTTAAAGCACCAGGCTCCAAGTCCCACTGGTCAAATAAACATGGAATTCTGTCCTTTTGGTTTTTGAAGCCTGACCTTACGGGGATTAGTCTTTCCTGAGTGAGTTCCCTGGTGTGAGGACCTATTCCTCAGCCCTCTCCATGCTCAGCCATCTCCCTCCTGTGGGCAGCCTTTCTCTGGCTTTGTGACCTCCCTAAACTTACAGATGCAGCTTCTTCTCTATATTTAATTGTAGAATTTGCTCTGCCAATCTTTGGCTTCCTCTCCACTTTATTTATAAACATGAAATGGGTCTGATTAGGGTCCTCCTACTCTGCCATCTTCCCTTAGGGTTATAATTTCTTTTAATAGATTTTTAGAATATTAAAATAATATTGCATTCTTGCATAGAAACAAGGTAGATATTATATATTTATAAATTTTATATATTTATATATTAAATTTTATATTATATATATTTATATATATTAAGTTACATATTATATATTTATGATTTTTAAAAATTTCTTGATATGGTTTATCATTCCTTTCCTTAGGGTTTTGTTGTTGTTGTTGTTGTTGTTTTTCTCTTTAGGGATTTGCATCTGTTACTGCCTTTTAATTTTTCTTTAATATATTGTGTTTGTTGGTTTATTTATAATTGTTGTACCAGCATATTTTATAAATGAGTTGAAATATATTTTCTGGTTTTTCATTTTCTAGAAGAGTTTGTATAGGGAAGAAATAATCTTTCAAAGTATAAAACAGACACTGTTAGGTGGTTGGTGTGGTAGTAGGAGATTTTAACTATACCTTCAATTACTTGTAATTGTGAGCTGTGCTTCTGTTGCTCAGGCCCCACTAGGCTACCAGAACGTTTGAAGGTAGTAATATCCCAAGTACACTGCGGGCAATTGTGCAAGAAGGACTATACAGACATTCTAGTTTTAAATCTTTGCTGTAGTCACAGTTATTGATTCCCATTTGTTTGTGCTTTTTATCCTTTCCCTTAACGTCATTAGATTTTTTGTTATTTATTATTCATTTTATCTATCTATCTATCTATCTATCTATCTATCTATCTATCTATCTATTTAAGAGAGAGACAGAGAGAGAGGGAAGGAGTATGACCAGAGGGAGGGGCAGGGGAGAAGAAGAAGCAGACTCCCTGCTGCACATGTGGGGCTCTATCCCAGGACCCTGAGATGTGGCCTGAGTGGAAGTCAGACTCTTAAATGACTGAACCATCCAGTCACCCCTGCTATTTATTTTAAGGAATTTTTAGCTCTTTTTATCTACCTATTATACTGGTTTGCTATTGCATTTATTCTGCTATTTATTTGTTGCCAATTATTTTCTTTGGGTTTGTTCTTTTTTCTTTATAACTAAATTTAGATAACAGCCTCCTAATTATCTTACTTTCTTCTTTTCTACTGTAAGAATACCTTAACGTTTAAGATTTCTTCTTTGACCTATGAATTATTTAGAAGTGTAATTTTAAATTTCTTATTTTATTCATTAGTTAATTTAGTCAGATAATATGTTACTGATTCTTTGAAAAAAATTTCAAATATGCTTTATGGATGAATATATCATTTTTCATCTAATACTCAATTTTTAAAATATTCTATATGTGCTTGAGAAGTATGGCTATTATCTATTTGTGAGGTGCAATGATCAATATATGCTTATTAGATCAAAGTGTTAATTATGTTGCTCCAGTTTTCTGCATCCATAGTAATTTTGTTTGTTTGTTTTGTTTTTTGTCTGCTTGTCCTAACATTTACTAAGCAAATTGCATCAAGGTCTTCCAGTGATGGTGAATTTATAAATTTTCATTTGTTTGTGTGTTTATACTTTTTAAGAATACCTTATTAGATACATATATTTGGAAAATTTTAAATTATATTGTAAAAGGAATCTTGGTCATTACTTAAAAACCCTCTATAGCTTTGATAATGCTTTTTGTTTGGTTGTCTGATATTAAACTAATTTTTAACATACTGTCCAGTTATCTTTTGGTAATTTTTTGTTTGGTTTGCTTCTAGCTTCTTCTGTTTCAGTTGTCTCATGAAAGTCACATCTAGATATAAATATGTAGACATGTGTATATTTTATCTGGAAATTATATTTGGAAATCTTTGGTCTGCCTGATGTATTTTGCCCATTTATCTTTCATATACTCATAGATTCATTTTTTACCATATTATTTCATATTTTATATATATATCTCATTCATTTATTTTCTTCTCTCTTTTTCCCTCTTTTGAAGATAGGTTATCTTTTAATATTCTGATATATTTCCTTCAACTAGATTAGAATTTATGTACTTATAATTTTTTATCATTACTCTTGATATTTTACCACAAATAATTTCAAAGTCTAAAGTTTTTTTTTCAAAGTCTAAAGTTAATTAGTATTTTTTTATCACAAAATAGAGCAAGAGCCCTAGTACTGTTTTAAGCTCTGAGAAACCCACTTAAGTTCAACAAGTTAAGAGTTCCAGTGTTTTATTTCTATTGTTTATTTTAGCCTCACACTTTAGGCTTGTTTTTAATATTTGAGTTTAACTAATTGTCTCTGCTATTAATTTTTCATTTTTAGATTTAAAGGATTTATTAAATCTTTTATCATGCACATTAGGGCCATGAGTTAAAATGTATGATATCCATGTCATTAAGAAGTTTCATGTGTAGCTAAAAGGAGTGTCAAAATCCTCACTATGGGTCTTCATTAAGAATGATGTGAGTGCAGAAGGTAATGTGACTAAATAACCAGGAATATTTCATTTAATTGCTATTGATTTTATAAGCAATGATTTTTAGATTTACTTCCATATTTATGTATATATTTTTGCGCACAATTCTTCCTTACATATTAGACATTTTTTTCTATGTAGATAATTTAATTGTGAAAAGACAATTTTCTTTTCATTCTGTATGTCTTTAAAAAGTCTTATTGTCTTGTGCTGGCTTGGACTCCAGTTTTTGTTGAACAGGAGTGAGAGTGAGATTCCAAGATTTATTCCTGAATATAAGGAGGAAACCTTCAGATTTTTACTATGTATAATGTTACCATAGGATCTTTTTGTAGATATCTTGTAATAGTTTAAGAAATTATTTTCTAATCCTGATTTGCTGAACACTATTATCCTGTTTGTAAGTTGAATTTGGTCAAAGTTTTTCTTCTATCAATTTATATGATTATATAATTTTATTCTTTAGTCTGTTCATATGAAAAAATATTCTGACTTATTTTGGGAAGTTAGAGTACCCTTGCATTTTCAAATCAATCAACACAATACATCACATCAATGAGAGAAAGATAAAAAACGCATGATCATTTCAATAGATGCAGAAAAAAACATTTGGCAAAGTACAACATTCATTCATGATAAAAACCCTCAATAAAGTAGTTTTAGAGCAAACATTCCTCAATATAATAAAGAAAATTTATTTTATTTATTTATTTATTTATTTATTTATTTATTTATTTATTTTTAAGAACATATATTTAAAACCCACAGCTAACATTATCCTCAATGGGGAAAAACTAAGAGCCTTCCCCCTAACATCAGAAACAAGACAGGCATGTCCACTCTCACCACTTTTATTCTATATAGTACTGGCAGTCCTAGCCACAGTAATCATACAGGAAAAACAAGTAAAAGGCTTCCAAATCAATAAAGAAATAAAACTTTCATTGTTTGCAGATGACACAATAGTATATAGAGAAAAACCAAAAGACTCCACCAAAATTCTACTACAACTGAGAAATGAATTCAGTCGCAGTATACAAAATATACAGAAACCCATTGCATTTCTATACACCAGTAATGAAGCATCACAAAGAGAAACTAAGGAATCAATCCCATTTACAGTTGCACCACAAACAATAAAATACCTGGGAATAAACTTATCCTGTAAGTTTCTGTACTCTGAAAACTATAAAACTCTGATGAAAGAAATTGAAGATGACACAAAGAAATGGAAAGGAAGTGCATACTCATGGATTGGAAGAACAATATTGCTAAAATGTCTATAATACCCAAAGCAATCTACACATTTAATGCAATCCCTATCAAAATACTAAGAGCATATTTCATAGAACTAGAACAAACAAGTCTAAAATTTGTATGAAACCACAAAAGACTATGCATAAGCAAAACAATCTTGAAAAAGAAAAAAAAAACCCAGAAGTGTCACAATTCCAGGCTTTATGTTATACTACAAAGCTGTAGTAATCAAAGCAGTGGGGTACTGGCACACAAATAGAAACACAGATCAATAGAACAGAATGGAGAGCTCAGAAATAAACACATGATTATGTGATCCATTAATCTTCAACAAATAAGGCAAGAGTATGCAATGGGAAAAAGAAAGTTTCTTCAACAAAGAGTGTTGGGAAAACTGGACAGCAACATGCAAAAGAATGTAATTGGACCAGTTTCTTACACCATACACAAAAACATACTCAAATGGATTCATGACCTAAATGTGAGACTTGATACCACAAAAATCCTAGAGGAGAGCATAGGCAGTAATTTCTCTGACATTGGTTATAGTAACTGTTTTCTAGATATATCTCCTGAGACAAATGAACCAGAGAATACACTGCTGAGACTACATCAAAATAGAAAGCTTCTGCACAGCAAAGGCAACAGTCAACAAAATTAAAGACAAGCTACCAAATGGAAGAGGTATTGGCAAATGAATTTCTGATAAAAGGTTAGTATCCAAAATATAGAAAGAACTCAATACAAGAGAAATAAATAATCCAATTAAAAAGTGGGGAGAAGACATGAACAGACATTTCTCCAAAGAAGACATACAGAGGGCCAACAGTCAAATGAAAAGATGCTCAGCATCACTGATTATCAAGGAAATGCAAATCAAAACCACAGTCAGATATCAGTCACCTCACATCTGTGAGAGTGGCTAAATAATAATAATAATAATAATAAACCCCCACAAGAAATAATAAGTGTTTGAGAGGATGTGGAGAAAAGGAACTCTTGTGCCCTGTTAATGGGAGTGCAAACTGGTGCAGCCATCTTGGAAAACAGTGTGAAGTTTCCTCAAAAAATTAAAAATGGAAATAACATATGATCCAGTAATTCCATTACAGGGTATTTACCCAGAGAGTATGAAAGCACTAGTTTGGAGAGATGCATGAACATCTCCCCCCCCCCCATGTTAACTGTAGCATTATTTACAATAGCCAAACAACGGAACCACTCAAATGTTTATCAATAGATGAATGGAAAAAGAGGATGTTAGATACACACACACAATGAAATATTATGTAGCCTTAAAGAATGAAATCTTGCCCCTTGCAGCGATATGTATGAATCTAGAGAATATAATGTTAAGAGAAATAAGTCAAAGAAAGAAAGATACATGATTTCAATTATGTGTGGAATTGAAGAAATAAAATAATGAATGAAGAAAAAAAAAGAGATAAACCAAAAATCCCAAACACTTAGCTGTAGAGAATAAACTGATGGTTACCTGAGAGCAGATGGGTGGGAGGAGGAGCTAAATAAATGAAGAGGATTAAAAGGACATGTATCTTAATGAACACTAAGTAATGTATAGAATTGTTGAATCACTATATTGTACACCTGAAACTAGTATGACATTGCTAAGTATACTGGAATTAAAAATAAATAATAATAATAAATGAAGAAGCCTTGCATTCTCAGATTAACCCTGCTTGTATATATTATCCTATTGATATATTTCTGAATTTAATTTGCTAATATTTTGTTGAGGACTTCTTCATCTATGCTCATGAAGACTATTAGTCTGTTTTTTTTCCTTGTAATACTTTGTCTAGTTTTGGTATCAGACTAGTCTCGGATTCATAAAAGGAGTTGAGTAGTGCTCTCATCACTTCTATTTTCTGAAAGATTTTATGTGGAATTGATATTATTTTCTCCTTAAATATTTGGTAAAATTTACCAAAGAAGGCATATGTGACCTCAGTTTTCATTGTCTATTATTCTTTAATAAATATGAGGATATTCAGATAATTTGGTTTTTGGAGTGAGTTCTGGTAGTTTGTGTCTTTCAAGAGATTTGTTTATTTTATCTAACTTGTTGAACTCAGGGACATAATATTACTTTTAGTATTGCCTGATTAGCTTCTTAATGTCTGTAAGTTTCAGTGATTACCCTTCTTTTACTTTTGATACTGATAATTTATGTCTTTTGTCTTTATATTTATTTATTTTTTTGTCTTTATATTTCTTGGTCAGTTTGTCTAGAGATTAAGGAATTTACTCATGTTCTCTTTTGGTTGTGAGTTTCTCTATTATGTTTTTTAATTCCATTCTTTTGTATTTGATATTTATTATTACTTCCCTCCAGTTTGCTGTGAATTTAATTTGCTCTTCTGTATTCATTTCACAACTATTTTTTTCAAATATAAGTATTTGATTCCATAAATTTTCCTCTGAGCACTGCTTTTGCTGTATCCTCAAAATTGGTGTACTGTGTTTTGCATTTTCATTCAATTCAAAATATAATAAAAAATCCCTTGTGATTTCCTCTTTAGCTCATTAGCAACTTAGAAATATGTTGGTTAGGGATCCCTGGGTGGCGTAGCGGTTTAGCGCCGGCCTTTGGCCCAGGGCGCGATCCTGGAGACCCGGGATCGAGTCCCACATCGGGCTCCTGATGCATGGAGTCTGCTTCTCCCTTCGCCTGTGTCTCTGCCTTTCTCTCTCTCTCTGTGACTATCATAAATAAATAAAAATTAAAAAGAGAAAGAAAAGCCCTTTTAAAAAAAGAAATATGTTGATTAATTTATGATATTTGAGGATTTCCCAGGGGTCTTTTGGCGAGTGATTTCTAATTTTATTCCTTTATGGTCAAGGAACATATTTTGTATGATTTCACATTTTTATATGGTTGGTTTATGGCCCACTTTGTGGTCTATCTCAATGAATGTTCTATGTGCGCTTGAAAAAAATGTCTATTCTATTATTGTTATGTGGACCTTTCTACAAGTGTCAATAAACATCAATTAGGAAAGTGAGTTAATCATGTTAACATAGTCTTCTGTATCTTCATTGATTTTTCATTTGTTTCATATCTTAGAAAGAAATATTAAAGTCTTCAATTTTAATTGTACATTTTTCTGTTTTTCTTCTTAGTTCATCAGTTTTTGTTCCACGTATTTTGCACATCTGCTATATGCATATACATTTAGGTTTGTTACGGCTTTTTGATGAATTGAAACATTTACTGTTATAGAGTGTCCTTTGTTATTTATTCTTTTCCTGAACTTTATTTTGTCTATGTTAATATAATCATTCAGGGTTCTCCTTGTTTTCTTATTGTATCTTTTTTTATCATTTTAATGTATTTTTCATTTTATATTTTAAACAGGATTCTTATAAATGACATATACACAAGTCTTGCTTTTCATCCAGTCTATCTGTCTTTAACTGGCATGTTTAGAGAATTTACATTTAATGTTAATATGATGTAGTTGAACTAAAGTCTACATTCTTACTAGTTGCATTCTATTTATTCTGTTGTTTGTTGTTTCTGTTTAGTTTTTTGTTTTTTTTTAACATTGACTATTTCTTTATTTAGCTTTTTTTTTGCAACTATAAATTACAATCACTAGTACACCTATAATTCTTTATAGTGTGTTCAACTAAGAGAAAGCAAACACAGCATAGGTCAATTTAAAAGAAATCACAGTACTTCTTAGTGTAATCTGCAAAAGAGGGAAATAGTCTTGGGCCCACTCCTTGGAAATAAATATCAAGTAACCATAAAAATATTCAGCCATTTTCCAGGTATTCAGGGAGGTTCATGCATGGTCCCCAGGCAGAGCATCAGAGTTCCTCTTTATTTATTCTGTTGTGTGTAACTCTCACCTTTAAAACTTTTTTTCTTCTTGCTTTTGGATTATTTATGATTGTATTTTAGATCTACTAATGTTTTTAATTATACTTCTTTAAAAAATTTGTTGTTGTTTTAGTGTTTGCTCTAAGGTTTACAATAGAAATCTTTAAGTAGGGATCCCTGGGTGGCGCAGCGGTTTGGCGCCTGCCTTTGGCCCAGGGCGCGATCCTGGAGACCCGGGATCGAATCCCACGTCGGGCTCCTGGTGCATGGAGCCTGCTTCTCCCTCTGCCTGTGTCTCTGCCTCTCTCTCTCTCTCTCTCTCTGTATGACTATCGTAAATAAAAAAAAAAAAATAAAAAATAAAAAAATAAAAAAATAAAAAAAAATCTTAAAAAAAAAAAAAAAATCTTTAAGTAATTGCAACCTACCTTTATCTGATATTATACTGCTTCATGTATATTTTAAGCACTTATAACCATACACTCTTTATTTCTTTTCCTTTTTTGTGCTGTTTTTATCATATATTTTACTTGCATATATATTTAAAATCCTCAATAGATTCTATTTTTGTATACACAGTCCATTATATTTTAGACTTATTACAAATAAGAATCATGTATTTCATATTTACCTTCATTTTAACTATTGACCTTACAGACTCTTAAAACTGTCTTAGGGCCTTCAGGATTTCCAAGATCACATTTTGAGACCTGCTGATATAATCCATCAGTATTTATATAAACTATGTTATTTTCTTTCTTTATGCTTTCCACTTTTTATTCAAAATTTAAGATACATCTTTCTAACTCAGTACTCTACTTTTGGCAGCAGATGTAAAAGATATTTTATTAAAAAGCATGATCATTTGCTTTTGTAAGACTAACACAAAATGTGTTAATAAAGGAGATTGGGACCTACATATTCCTGAGAAATATTTTTTGAGAACTAGTGATTTTATTTTTATTTGGCACTTTGAGCCGTTTATCACGAACACATAGTATTATTGTTTATACTTTTATCTTTTAAGTCATAAGAGATAGTACCATGGGATCTAGCCCAGTTATTGGAGCATTTAATTTTCTTTGTATAACTCAGTTTATCACTTAAATTAGTTGAACCATTTCATTGCATTATGAAATGTCATATAACAATTGGATGCACTCACAAGAAGCAATGACAGATCCTCTGAGCCATGTAGAGGCCTTAAGATGATCAGTTTTGTTTAGGTCAGTCTACTCCTCAATTGCTCCCACAACTGATAATCTCAAATGGAAATAAAGAACATGTGAAACATATCCAATTTTGTGCAGATATGGAGAGCAGCTCTTATCAATTACATTTCCTACATATGGTAATGGGAAAATGTTTTTTTTTGAAATATTTGAAAGGCATTAAACTATGAGGACATTATTTTGTCTAAAAATATTCTAAGAAGACATTCTGATTCTCACTTTTTTGCTTGCAATAGCCATGTCATCTGCTATCTATATTATTTTAGGTGTGTTTTATTCTCAGTTATTCATCATTGGAAAAAAGTTATAAAATATCTCTGTGCCTCATCTTTATTTGATAGGAACATCTTTCTTGCTTTTAAGAAATTGCTACTTTTAATATGGTTATGTAAAACTTAGTTGCTTATACTTTTCAGGTCTCCAAAAATGTTGTTAAAAATTATTTTTTTTGTACAAAAATATAGTAGTGTGATTTTTAAATCACATGTTAATATATTATAATTATAAGCTATGAAATTAGTATCTTTATTTGTAAATGTTAAGTTCCAGCACTGGGTAATAGATGTGAATTTAAAAGTAAGATATTTGTCTAAGAATCATTACTTAGACAAATATACACTATTAGAAACTGCTTAAATATTTATTTGACATAGTTTTCATATATATGAAATAGATGACTGCATGATGTTTATTATGTTCGCAAAGTCTTACAGAATACTATATCACAATAATAAAATACCAAATTCAAAAAATTTACAAATTAAAATCAAAACAATATTTGAAAAAATTGAAGGCATAGTTACTTGCTATTCAGAGATGTCATTGAACTTCAAATAATTTTATCATGTCTGATGAAAGATATAAGAGGCATCATTTAATGCTATAAGGATATAACTTCTTATATTGTTACAAATCTTTTATGAAGTATTCTATAGTAGATATTAACTTATTTAATTAAAGGTGAAGTTTTTATGGGTAATTATTTTCTAATTTAACCTGAATTTATTGTTATTTTCAAAGCAGTTGGAAAATGTATCTCATTTATATTGTAGACAGGTTGATTTAGTTTAACATGCATCTGAAATCAAACTTTAAATCTTGAGCCAAATGACAGCTTCTTGCAAATAGATATTTTTCATTTTAGGCTGGTTGTTGTATAAAAGTTACACAAATTTAGAGGTTTAAAATGGTAATTATTATTTCACAGTTTCTGTGCACTGGACGTCTGGGTACAGCTTAGGTGCTTCTGATGCAAGGTCCCTCATAAGACTGCAATCCAGGTGTTGACCAGGGTTATGCTCTCATCTGAAGACTTGACTGAGGAAGAATCTATATTTAAACTTATTCATATGGTTCTTGGCAGAATTTCCTCATATGCATTTTTTCTGACAGGGCCTTTATTGCTTGCTTGTGGGCTTCCAAACTCTCTTGGTAACTGAGTGTTTTTCTATAGGTAAGCACCTAAAAGGCAACTAACTTCCATCAAAACTAATTAGCAAGAAAGCAAGAGAAGACATGCAAGATGGAAGCCATAATTTTGTAACCTCTCCTTGGAAGTGACATTCTATCACTTTGCTATAGCTTATTGATTAGAAGGGAATCACTAAATTCAGCCTATATCCAAAGGGAGGGGAATACATAAAAGTATGCATGGAAGATGGGAATCTTTAGGTCCGTATTAGAAGCTTTCTATGACATTTGTTTAAGACACTCTTGAATTTTTGATACATTGAAAGAAGAATTTAAAATGAACTCACATTTGGTAAAACCAGTATATGATATTGAAGTAGACGTAGTAAAGGGACAATATTTTGTTTCTTTTAGAAAGTATATGTTTTATTTGATCAAAACATACCCAAATTTTCTCTGTAAATCTGTTATCCATTTTTATTTTATCCTTTTCTTTCTGGAGACATGAATTCTCAGATAGCAAAATTTGTGTTTCTAAAGCTTGTGCCATTTTCTACAAATGCAGTGTTTGATCTGCCTAAATTCAATTGAACAGCATTTATTTATAGGTCAGAGAGCCCTAGGGGAAGTGTTCTACTTCAACTTGAGTACACCTTTGAGATCATAACTTAACATGAATGTAACTTTACGATAATGACTTTGAGGTTCTCAATGAACTATTTGACAGTCCCTTAGCTTTCTGAGATGCAGAAAGCTCTATTAAGTAAGGTACATTTTAGGGCCATGAGAGAAACATCTCTGGGTGTGCTTAGTCTAAATTCTCTTGGACAGAGGCTAGAAAAATCATTAACTTTCCTCTATTTGCTCTCTTAATAACTCTTGATCTTCTGGATGAACATTAAATTTTCACAAAAGGCAAGACTATGAAACTAGAGACCAACTGATTTTATTTAAAAAGGTGATATATAAATTCCCTTTAGCTTATCATTAATTCTTCCATGTTCCAAATTCTCTTCAACAATAAATTAAAATTTTCTCTTGTAGAGAGATAATACTCTCCTTTGTCTCATTATTTATGTTAGCTACTTTTAAGGTGGCCCAGTCACTTATCAATTACATTTAAGGGAATGACAGGGAATCCTACCACCAAGGCAGTCAACTATAAAATATAAGACTATCCAAACTTGAGCTTTATTAGGTTTAGTGCTTGTTTCAGGTACAATTTTAGAATTTGAATACAGAGGTTCTCAGGCATTGCAGTCTGTGACTTGATACTGCTGAATGCCCACCAGTGTGCCTTAATCTGTCTAAAATATTTGTAATGACCCTAGATTTGCATCCCTAGGAATTAGCACTTGAGAAAGCACTTCCTTCATTATTTATCACTTCTTGCCTCCCATTAGCCCAGTTAACAGCTGTTCTGCCCCAAATGATGAGGGTAGTTTCAAACTATTCAACAATGTTGATTGAACAAATGAGTTGTTAGTTTTGTTTGACATAGATTCAAAGAATTGCTATGTTTGTATGTCTATTGCATTTTAAATGACAATTTAAAATGTGGGAAAAAAATGACCATAATTGCAAAAATTAAGCTTTTGCTGGTCAGAAGACATTATAGATAGAAAAATATTCATAACCATATTGCCTCTATATCTTAGTATGAAACTGAAATTGAGGTAAGCTCTACAGATACTGTTAACTTTGTTCACTTTATTTTTTCTTCGTATAATTGTAATCATGTCTGCCCTGTGTTTTTACTTCATATCTTTCATGATTGTGTTTGTAAATAATTTCCTTTTTTCTAATGAAAGATATATGATCAGACTTTCTCTGATGTTGCTCACTGTTTCAGCAGTGTCAATTAGGGATTGCTGTTTCCCAGAATGCAACTAAGAAGCATGTATTTGTGATGTTCTCTGTCCTTCTCTCCTCTTTTATCATTTGAGAGCTTTATCATTCAACTCCTAACATTTAAAATTCATGCTTGGTGAAAAACATGGTTTGGAGATTTGTGTCTCCAAATTATTTAATAATTTGTGTGTGTGTGTGGGGGGGGTCAGATTAATATACCAAATGAATAAGGAGGAAATGATTAGAGAATGAGATATTGAGACTTGAAACTGAGATTTCAGAAATGGGGCAGTTATTGATGATGGCAAGGTCTAGTTTACCAAAGGAAGTAAGTGCCTGAGATGATGGCAAGGATATTCAGATATTGAGAAGTCAGGGATATATCTATATTGATAGTTGAAGTCAATAAGAAGGCTAATATGAGTAAAGGAAGAAGGGAAAATAAATAATGAAGTAAGTGTCAAAGGCATCAGCAAATAAAGGAGATATGAAGTAATTAGGAAGTGAGAGCAATAAACAGAGGAAAAAATGGTATCAACTGACAGACAATGACTACACTGAGAGAACATTGTTTTTCTTATCACTCTTATCAGGGCAGAAATTATTAACTCTGTTATTTCCTGTATTTCCTTA
The DNA here is from genome assembly GCF_905146905.1 of Nyctereutes procyonoides. NCBI lineage: Eukaryota > Metazoa > Chordata > Mammalia > Carnivora > Canidae > Nyctereutes > Nyctereutes procyonoides. The sequence continues at coordinate 5,181,804 of NW_026575021.1, read as the reverse complement.
TTGTGTTACAGACCTGCGTTTTGCTTTATGATTATTTTAGGCATATTTAAGTATGTGGTAACACTAGAAATTTATAGAATGAATAGAGGAAATGGCAGGATACTAAATCAATGCACAGAAATGAGTTGCATTTCTATACATTAACAATGAGACTGAAGAAAGAGAAATTAAGGAATCAATCCCATTTGCAATTATACCCAAAACCATAAGATACCTAAGAATAAACCTAACAAGAGATGTAAAGGATCTGGACCCTAAAAACTACAGAATGTTTCTGAAAGAAATTTAGAAAGACATAAAGAGATGGAAAAACATTCTCTGCTCATGGATTGGAGGAATAAATATTGTGAAAATGTCTCTGCTACCCAGGGCAATTTACACATTCAATACAATCCCTCTCAAAATACCATGGTCTTTCTTCACAGAATTTGAACAAATAATCTTAAGATTTGTATGGAATCAAAGGAGACCAGAAATAGCCAGAGGAATACTGAAAAAGAAAACCAATGCCATGGGCATCACAATGCTGGGTTTCAAGCTGTACTACAAAGCTGTGATCATCAAGACAGTATGGTACTGGCACAAAAACAAACACATAGGTCAATGGAACAGAATAGAGAACCCAGCAATGGCCCCTCAACTCTATGGTCAACTAACATTCGACATAACAGGAAAGAATAACCACTGGAAAAAGGACAGTCTCTTCAATAAATGGTGTTAGGAAAATCGGACAGCCACATGCAAAAGAATAAAAGTAGAGAATTCTCTTACACCATACACAAAGATATACTCAAAATGGATGAAATCCTAGAGGAGAACACAGGCAATACCCTTTTTGAACTTGGCCACAGTAACTTCTTGCAAGACACATCTATGAAGGCAAGGGAAACAAAAGCAAAAATGAACTATTGGGACTTAAGATAAAAAGCTTCTGCACAGCAAAACAGTCAACAAAACTAAAAGACAAACTTACAGAATGGGAGAAGGTATTTGCAAATGACCTATCAGATAAAGGGCTAGTATCCAAGATCTATAAAGAACTTATCAAACTCAGCACCCAAGAAACAAAAAATCCAATGATGAAATGGGCAGAACACATGAGCAGAAATCTCACAGAGGAAGACATACACATGGCCAACAAGCACATGAGAAAATGCTCCGCATCACTTGCCATCAGGGAAACACAAATCAAAACCACAATGAGATACCACCTCACACCAGTGAGAATGGTGGAAATTAACAAGACAGGAAACAACAAATGTTGGAGAGGATGTGGAGAAAGGGGAACCCTCTTGCACTGTTGGTGGGAATGCGAACTGGTACAGCCACTCTTGAAAAAGTGTGGAAGTTCCTCAAGAAATTGAAAATAGAGCTACCCTATGACTTACCAATTGCACTACTGTGCATTTACTCCAAAGATACTGATGTAGTGAAAGGATGGGACACCTGCACCGCAATGTTCATAGCAGCCATGTCCACAATAACCAAACTGTGGAAGGAGCCGTGATGTCCTTCAACAGATGAATGGATAAAGAAGATGTGGTCTATATATATACAATGGAATATTACTCAGCCATCAGGAGAGATGAATACCCACCATTTGCTTTGATGTAGATGGAACTGAAGAATATTATGCAAAGTGAAATAAGTCAATCAGAGGACAATCGTCATATGGTTTCATTCATACGTGGCATAAAAGATATAGTGAAAGGGATTATATGGGAAAGGAGGGAAACTGAGTGGGAAAGAATTAGAGAGGAAGACAAACCATAAGAGACTCCTAACTCTGGGAAACAAACAAAGGGTTGCGGGAAGGAAGGAGGGTGGGTGAATGGGGTAATTGGGTGATGAGCACTGAGGATAGCAATTGATGGGATAAGCACTGGGTGTTATACTAAATGTTGGAAAATTGAATTTAAATTAAAAAGTGTAAAGAATATAAAAGGAGAAAAAAGAAATTGCTTACAACAAAAGTTCCCCTAGTCTTCATTATTTTAGTAACAAATGAAATAGTTTTGAGAATTGTGATTTTCATAACTAATTAGCCTTTGAATTCACAAATCTTTGCATCTTTCATTATGTTTACTGAAATGCCCAAACTCACCAATCCAGTTCAGCTCTCCTGTGAATATTAACCATGTAAGATTAATTACCTTAAGACCCTCAAATCAAGTAAACTCAATGACATTTACTGTACCATTTAGCCATTTGCCCATTTTCATCAATCTCGTAATGCTTCTTGAATCACAATTAAAACTCGAAATAAATAAAGATGCTGGAAGTTTCAAGTAGCACTTCTTAATGATTTAACATTTAGGTTTTTGTCACTCTCCAAAAAAAAAAAAAAAAAAAAACCTGGGAAATAATTTCTTGGAGAATGAAAGAAGCAAGGAAGAAGTCTTCATATTTCTGGGGTCTGTAATTCTCTTATAATGGGTATGAACTCTAGAGACACCCACAAAGATCAGCAATCCTTATGAACAAAACTGGCCTTAATTTCAATTAGGATAATATCAACAGGAGAGTTTACTAATCAGGGAAAAAAAGTAGAATGGTCTCTGATGTTGTTTCAGTATTTAGAGTTGTTAATGATGTGTTACTGATGACATTTAGTACCTTATTATTCTCTTAAAAGAGTTTAACATCAATGGGAAACTTGAGGAAAGAAAATTAAAGTAGGCTAATTTAACACAATCATGCTGTATAATTTTTATGTGTTATTTCTCTCTCAACTTTATCCCCTATATCTTATTGTTATTTTAAAAATTAAATCCCAGTCTCTCAAGGAAAAATCTATCAATAACCCTAATGCTAACACATCTATCTGAAAACACTTTCCCCATGGAGCCTTGATATCTAGACTTGTGTTTAATTTCAAAGTCTACTTTTCTTTTGAAAATAAAATGTAATGATAACATACTGATCTCCAGATTCATGAACAAAAAGGGAACTCTATCAAGAAACTCATTTTGTACTATTCACATAATTTTCATTTAAAACAGAGGACAGGGATCCCTGGGTGGCGCAGCGGTTTGGCGCCTGCCTTTGGCCCAGGGCGCGATCCTGGAGACCCGGGATCGAATCCCACGTCGGGCTCCCGGTGCATGGAGCCTGCTTCTCCCTCTGCCTGTGTCTCTGCCCCTCTCTCCCTCTCTCTCTGTGTGACTATCATAAATAAATAATAAAAAAAAAAATAAAAATAAAACAGAGGACATTAGGTATGGAAAATTTTGACTTGATATGAACATCAAAAATAATGTAGGAAAGTATGAAAAGAACCAGTGTAGGAAAGACAATAAATCCTCTGATGGTCTGTTTCTTGTAATCTCTACTTAATGCATTCATGGAAGCAATAAATAAATATTGTAGAATCTGAACTACTTGTTCCATGAACTAGTGTCTGTAGTAGTAAAAACAAAGCTTACTTTATGTTAGCTAGGCAAAACTGTATGAGAGTCTAATGATTCAAAGAAGTCACAGTATACTGCTAACTTTTCCCAATTCTTTGGAGTATTTGCATTGTTATAAAGTGATATAAAGTATCTGATTTGTATCTTACCAAGATAGAAATGATGAGCAGAAAAGAAAACTGAATATATATTTTATAGATTTATAGAGAGGGCTTGGGCACATAGAACTGGGGTCATGGATTCTTATTTTAATGACATCAGGTACATTATTTTTATGTTCTGGCCTTTAGACTTCAGGTCCATAAGTAGGTAATTAAACCATGTGTGACTGGATAAAGTATTCTATATTCTAGTGTCCTGCATTTGTTTCCCTCTTATCTAGGTAAGGAAAATGTCTTTTTAATAAAATCAAGTAAAAAGCTATTATCAATTTAACATTAATTTATCAAATTCTGCTATTTAGAGGTATGCAATATCAGCCCAAGAAGCCTTTGGTTATATTTAAGGCCCTTCATGCTAAAATTAGAGAAACATAAGAATCATAATCACCATAAATAAGTGAATGAAACCATAAATAAAAATCTTTATAACCTTGACCTCAGAGAAAAAGTCAGGATGGGTGGGAACAGGATAATCGGGTAGAAAATGAAAAGGAAAACAAAAGAGAAATAACTGTACCTGAGGAATGGAGATGACAAAAAAATTGAGAGGAGACAGGAAAAAGGGGACACCTACCTGAAGCCTTTGAAAAACAACTTGATGAAGCAAGTTAAGAACTGTTTTGCACTGCCTTCTGTAGTCTCTGTGTGCTAATACTAAGGACTGAATTGTGTTCTTCCCCAAAATTCATTTCTTGAAGCCCTGACTCACAAAGCCCCATTATTTGCTAATGGGGCCTTTGGGACACAGTTAGGTTTAGGTGAAGTCATGAGGGTGTGGACCTCATGATGATTAGTGCCCTAATAAGAAGGGAGAGTTTGCTGTCTCTCTTTCCCCACCATGTGATGACACAACAAAAAGGTGGCCATCTATAAGTCATGAAGGGAGCTTTCACTAGAAACTATGCTGATGCTTGATCTTGGATTTCTACTGTCTAGAACTTTGAGAAAATAAATTCCTGTTTTTTAAGTAACCCAGTCTTTGGCATTTTATTATGGCAGCCTGAGCTGACCAAGACAGGTCATGGCATGTTAATTTTAAGTTTTTTTTTTTCTCTGTTAATGTATTACAGTTATTCAGGGGACATAAGTAAAAGATCTCACAGAGGTTGACGGCTAACTTTGATATTCCAATGTTTGAAAGTTAGCAGGCTCTATTCTTGTGACTTCTGTGGTTATTGCTTTAGTTTAGACTGGAAGGCAAGTTCAGCTTGAAGTAAAGGTGGATTCAGGTGTATTCAGAAAAAAGAATCCGTGCAACTATTTATTTAACATTTATTTATTTATTTGTTTGTTTAATGTATGAATGAATATTTATCCATTTAATATTAATATTTATTGAGTATCTGCAAGTGCTAGACACTATTCTGAGACTGGAAATCAGTGCGGAATACGGATGATTCAAATCCCTGTTTATGTAGAGTTTAAATTATAGGAAGTGGGTGCACACAGTAAACTGAGTAATGAGATCTATATAGTATAGTAGATGATGACAGGTTCTATGGTGAAAAATAAAGCAGGAACAGGGTTACTGAGGATGGGGTTTTAATTTTAAAGAGGATGATCAGGGGATTCATCAATGAAAATGTGCCATTTGAACAAAGACCCGAAGTAGCTTGGGGACAAGCCATGCACATCTGGAAGAAGGGTCCAGACAGAGGGGACAATAGGACAAAAGGTCATCAATGACAATGTGCCTGTATATTTGAAAACAGGCAAGTTGCCCAGTGTGGCTGTAGCAGAGTGAGTACAGAGCAAGAGTTAAGAAAATTGGCTGTGTTAATGTTTTTGTGTTGAATTTTTGAAGGAATGCTAATAAACCAAACTCAGGTTATAATTACATGTAGTCACAATTGCCAGAAAACTGTTAATTTCTAGGAAACTTTGCAAGTGATACAGGGGATTTTAACATTTTTGTGTTGACACTTTCTTAACAGATGGTTATTTGGTTAACCTGTAGCTCAGATTCCAGATACTGTGTTTTAAATAGACAAGAAGGCTACTATTTGAGCAAAACCTATAAGCTCCAATCCTTTTGATGAGGCAAGGTAAGCCAGAGTTTACCTTCAAGGCCAAATCTATTCTATTTGAGGCTGAGGATAGCATTCTCAATCTGTGCAATTTTCTGGACGTAGTTGATATAAAATGAAAGAAGAATGTACTTTACACAGCATAGTCGATACTCTGAATAAAATCAATGCTTCACAGTCACTATTAGATAAAGATTTATTTTCAGCCTTTGGGTATTGATTCTGGACTTTTAGTACATTTTCAGGGCATTTCATTGCCAAAATGGTTACCTCTAATTAATATAATTAATATAATTGTTTCAAATCAAGGTTAGCATTTTAAACATGTATCTGTTTTTTTTATAGTTAGAAATTTTTGAGCATTGACACACCATTAAAGGAAAAAAGCTGGAAGGATATCTGTTATAAAACCTCAGAAATATGGGTATATTCACTGTATATTCTCTCAAAAGTGAGAGGTCTATGTACATCATTGTTTTAATATCTGTCACTATATTCTTTTTTAAAAAAAGTTTGTCTGTGGGATTACATTGAACTAAAATGTTTCTGCACAGCAAAGAAACTATCAACAAAATGAAAAAGCAATCTACTGAATGAGAGACTACAAATCATGTATCTGATTAGGGGCTAATATCCAAAACATATAAAGAACTTACACAACTCAATAGCAAAATAACAAAGCAAAACAAAACAAAAACAAATAAAATAATCTGATTAAAAATAATCTGTATAGACATTTTTCCAAAGAAGACATCCAGATGGCCAACAGCTATATAAAAATATGTTCAAAATCATTAGCCATCAGGGAAATGAAAATCAAAGCCACAATGAAATATCACCTCACACCTATTGGAATGGTTATTATCAAAAAGACAAGAAATAGTGTTGGTAAGAATACGGAAAAAAAGAGAACCCTTGTCACTGCTGAATATACAAATTTGTATAACTGCTATGGAAAATAATATGGAAGTTCCTCAAAACATTAAAAATAGAACTCTTTATGATCCAGTAATTCCACTGGATATTTTTCTAAAGAAAATACAAACACTAGTTTGAAAAGATACATGTTCCTCTATGTTTATTGTAGCATTATTTACAATAACAAAGATATGAAAAAACTTAAGTTTATCACTTGGATGGATGAATGGATAAAGAAATACACACACATACACACATAATAGAATATTATTCAGTCATTAAAAAGAATAAATAATAAAATTATTCCATTTGTGACAACATGGGCAGACTTTGAAAACATTATGCCAAGTGAAATATGTCAGAGACAAATATATATGATCTCTCTCTTATATGGAATCTGAAAAAGAAAAGAAAAGATAAAAAGATAAAAACGAAGCTCATTGGTACAGAGAACAGATCGGTGACTGTCAGAGAGAGGCAAGGAGTGGGATAAGAGATATGGGCAGAATACTTTGTTGTCGCTGCTTTTAGTTTAAACAACTTGAAAAAAATGTAAAAAAAAAAGACTGAAAACAGAAAGACTCAAAATTGTGAAACATAAAGATACTATAAAAGAAAAAATATCAAGCATATTTGATAAAGAACCAGGGAGAAATTCTAGAACTGAAAAAGATATCCTTCAAAGTTAAAATTTTTATGATTGAACAGCAGATTTAACAGAATCAAAAGAGAATTAGCACACTTGAAAAATAAATCTAGACACCATCCAGAATGACAACTGAATGGAAAATATAAGAGAAATTAGAAGACAAAGAGGGTAGAATAAAAAGATCCAAAACATAATTAGTAAGAGTTCCCAAAAAAGAGAGCCAATTAAAAGGGAGAAAAGCAGTATTTAGAGAACATGTATGTGTTTAAACCAAAGTAAATTAGTACCAATGAAGAAAGTGAGATGGTCATTGAGTATCAGTCTCTTAACTTTTTTTTTAGTATGATTAAATAGTTATTTTAAAGAAGTTTTTTAATTGTGCTGTGCTTTATGAAGATTTTCTGAAGTATTGGGGGAATATCTCATGTAAAATTTTGTACCAGATAATCTTGATTATTATGTAGTGGTTTCAGCATCTCATTGGAAAAAAAAAAGTGAGATCTCACTGTAACTTGGCCATAGTAATATTCTCCACTGGTTTTAGAGCAAAGCAATGGAGATGTACATAGCACAGGGTGAGGCAGAGGATAGCTAACCCACTCTGTGGACTGTGTCTTAGACTCTTCCTTCAGTATTAATATGTACTGTGAAGCCCTCATTATTTTTCACCAAGGCCATTTTGCTAACATTCTATCTGAACTCTTTGGCTTTTAGCTTCTTCTATTCCTTTAGTCCATCCTTCACATCACCATCGAATTCTAATTATAGAATTTATCTTTAAAAATATGCAGGTCATGTGAGTGGTTGTAGAATAAATCCTGGACTCTAAGCTCTAAAACCCAGACCCTTGTGATCTGACACATCCTCTCTTTGCAAACTAGTTTCTCACTAACATGTCCGCTACCACAACCCCTATCTTGCAGTAGTACTGATCAGTTTTGTGGCCCAGTGACTTGAATCTTGTCATGTGCGCAGAATGGGTTGCTCTTCCACACTCAGGACCAGAACCTTTCTGGGGTGTAGTGCAAAATTAAAATGCGAGTCTCATTTTTCAAAAATTATTAGATATTGCAAGATGGCAACAGTAGAATTTTAAACCAAATTTGGGACCCTTCTGAAGTAGGGCCCTGTGTCATTGCACAGGTCACATATCCTGAAGCTGCCCCATTTTGTACCCCTCTCTGACCAGAATTTAATATTTCATGGAACAAATCACATGTCTTTGTATGAGAAATCTTTCCAAGTCCTTTAAGTTGGAATGAACCATGCCTTCCAATTACTGTGCTTCAATAGACACAACCTATGTACGTATTTTAGTCCACCTCGTAGTCATGCATATGTCAAGAATCTAAAGAAAGGGACCAAATCTTAATCTCCATCTCTCCTTCTTCCTTCCTGTATGCACAATTGATGAGATAGAAATTATGATCCTGTATTTCATGTAAGATAGAAAAGAAAGTTAATGTGTGTTCATCAAGGGCCCCAGAAAACCATGGAATCGGTTGTACCAAAGCCTATTTATTTTCCATAGCCTCATGATTCTGCCCTATAACAAACATAATGCACCTACATCAGTGGGTGACACAGTAAGGAGCTTGATCATTTTCTGGCTCCCTCTGTCACAGTACAGTCGGTTTAGCACTTCCTTCTTTCTGGTGAGACGGTCGTTGTCATTAGAATGGTAGAAAGAGAAAATAAGCTTTAAACCTTGTGGATAAAGAAAAAAAATATAGAAAACAAAGACTGGGTCTTGGGGGATGGATAAGTCAGCAAGTTAGTTAGCAAAAAGATTCTCATTGAGAATATTTACTTCAAAAGCTATTTATTTGCTATAAAATATATTGAATAGCATTATGTATACTGCAAGGGACAAGTTGCAAAATCTCCGATTTTATGTCTACAATATGGACATACTTGCCAGTAATTCAAATGCCCCTGGAAGTTTTGTTAAACAAAACAAAGCACAACTTTTTTTTTTGGGGGGGGGGGAGGGAATGGGGGGTTAGGAGAAGGAATTTGGCCAAAATATTAAGGAGACACTAGTCATGACCCTGCTTCCCCTTAAGATTAGTTTCAAAAGATAAAGGGGGGGTGTCTTTGATATCAGCAGGTAAAATTAAAATTAAGTGGGCATTTATTAAAACCACACTACCTATTAATTCCAGTTACTGAGTTACCATTTAGCCAGAGAATCTAGACTGATTTTGGACAAAATTACAAAGTTCATAATATTTGCCTTTTACAACCCAGATTAATTACTTTTTATCCCTTCCACATACCCTCTGGGTACAGTTCATTTGCTTTCACTCACTGGCACATTCCTCTGGTCATTTCTCTTGCATTCAATATAAGTTACTGAGAAGATGTTAAGATGTTAATAAAGAGGACTACACATCCTGGGCTCCCAGAGAGCCTGGGCTTGCACCTTCTGTCCTGTTGCTCTCATGCATTTATTAATAGTATACTCTTCATATGCATCTCACACAGCTTCATTCTTCACACAGCTTAGATGATAAACTATTTACCTAACCCAAAGGAAATTTATTTTAACAGAAACCAGAATCCTAAAGGGATGAGGATATAATGGTAAAATTTTAGATACCAAGCAAGTGGCTGGAGAGAATTATTAGTGGGGGGAGTGTGGGATGAATGAGAAAGAAGCTACATTTTGGTAGCCTGAAATCATATTACTCAGTCTTATTTTCTTAATACTAATACCAAGCCCTCTAGGAAAATCTCTTTGATGTTACATCGCCTTGGCAGAATCAAAATATCCATTCCTAGATATTTAATTGAAGGTGAAGATTCAAGGATTTCATCATGAATCCAGAGCTTCATGGGCCAACAGCAGAGTTTCTTAAGTAAGGTAAAAGATGAATACACTAAAGAACAGATACTCTAGATTCTTACCACTTAGAACAAGACTAATTTAAGTTTCCTCGTGTTTTTGTTTTTGTCATAATGGTACATCTTGTTATATAATGCAGAGTGTCTAGCTTTTGGCCTCCTACAAATTGATCCCAGATCTGTCTTAAGGTTTTATGTTTTTCATAGGAATCTGAATTATAGATAACTAGCTAGGAGGAAAAAAGAGAAACTATGGGGAAGTAAGAGTGGAATAGGTTTAGTGAGAGATAGTGTGTCTGGAAATAACTTGCCTGGAAAGACTATCAGAAGGCAACATTTCCCTTCCTATTGATATCCTATTGGTCTTACACTTTGTACACACAATGTAGAAATCCTTTGTTTGTTTATTTGTTTATTTGTTTTCACTGGCAGCTCTTACATTAAGAACAGCCCAAGGGGAAACAGTTTATGTAAAATTTTAGACACAGAGGAGTAGCAAACTCTTCATTAGGAACTTGGGTCTTGGATTCGTTTTATAGACCCAAAGTAAAATTATCCGTGACTCTTCATCCTCAAGGATGAAAAGGGGAATGTGACAGCTCTCTCTATTTTCTTCAAAACGTTATTTAGTGGATTAGTGAGGCAAAGTTATGAGAGAGCTTTGAACATCCAATATGGGTTATATAAATGTAGACTATAATGAGGGTAGGCAGAAAAATTAGCTTACAGCATGGTGAGAAAGTTAATGAATTCAGCAGAAGCAACCCATTATGCAGAGACATCTAGGAGGAGTCAAAAGAAACTATTTTGTTCTTATTTGCAAAATGACCTTGAAAATTCATTACCTGACCTCACTGTATGCATCAATACATTCTGCTGTATTTGGAAAGACCCTGAGGGAAATGAGGCATTACCAGAGTACTGGCAATGTTTACAAGGTCTGAAACAGTAGGACAAATGTTTTCATTGTGTAGAGGGTCTGTGTTGTGCCACAGTATAATTAGGTTTAGTCTGATTTCATTTTCAATTAAAGCGATCAGCTTAATTCACTTTTCTTCCAGTTACTAACAAGGTACAGTTGATAATATTTCAGGCTTATTAAGAGTGTGTCCTTATTTCTTGTAACTATTTAGGATACAGTTTTATTTCTCTGGGTTACTAAATGTGAATAAGGTTCTCGCCTTATTGTAGATAAGCAGCCACCAAACTCACATTGGTCAGTCTTTACTGAGAGCCTACTATGTGCTAGGAACAAAGAGAGAAAGCAAATAGAAATACCTAAAAGAACATGCTGGGTTTGAAGTAGGAGGATTAGAGGGACGAAATCATACTGTGATTGAAAGAAGCAGAAGGTGAGGTTATATAGAGTGGTTAGTGACAGATTGTAGAAGACCATGGATGTTACATCCTAGAGTTTTTCCATTTATCTTTAGACAATAGAAAAACAAACAAGTAAAAAATTTTTAAGTCACTCCATTGGTAAAATAAAAGAGAAATTGTGCTTATCCTCAAGTTTCTTAAAACTTAGAAAGGGATGGTTAAACAGCATGCCTGTAATCTATGTGCAAGTGTGCATAGTGGGTGGGCAGGGCACTTCTGGGGTGGAGAAGGGGAGAAGGCAAGTGACTGGGTTTGATGTCCCTACAAACTAATGACAGACTGCCAAACAAACCAAATAATTTTTGCTACCAGGAAAAATTAGCCATCTATGGAATGCTTTTAATGAGAGCTACCCATCATTTAGGGATTGTGTAGGGTAAACATACATGGAATCTATGGATTAATATGTCATGGCTCCTTGGAAATGTCACATAAGGTATGAAATTATTTGATTATATAAAACAAAGACGTTTTGGGGTACCTGAGTGGCTCCGTCAGTTAAGTGCCTGCCTTCAGCTCTGGTCTGAGTCTGAGGGATCAAGCTCCTGAAGTAGAAAGTTTAGAGGGGCAAAAATTCCCTCAGTGGGGAGCCTGCTTTTCCTTCTCCCTCTGCCCTTCTTCCCTTCCCCGTCCCCCCTGCTGGTACAAGCTCTCTGTCTCTGCCTCCCTCAAATAAATAAATAAGATCTGAAAAAAAACAAAAAAAAACAAAAAAACAAAAAACAGATGTTTTACAACCAAAATGTCATCTCTATGTAACTGAGGTGACTGCATAAATTATTTAGAAACCTCATCTGTTAAACTGGGCCACGCCATGCTGGAGTGTTTGGTGTGCTGGAAGAAAGGGCCTGGTAGTTGTAGTAAAGGCCACAGAACTCTTGCTGTTCTACCTGTATCTCATGCTGACTTGTATTCTTGAAACTATTAGTAAGAGTTGATACTGGGTAAGTAAGATCGCAATTCCTGCGAGTCTGATTGTATAATATGAACCTTTGTGTTACCTCAGGAAATACAGAATGCTCATGGATATACAGAAAAGTAAAAAGACTTTCAACAATATCTGAATTTTAGAAACTTTAACTGATGAAACCAATCTGTCCTGAGCACTCTCCAACCTTATTCTTTAATTCCTTTCTTTTTATATCTGTGTAAGGATAGCAGCATCTCTAGGTAGGGACTCGTATAATAACAAGTCCATTTTGAGCTGTGTGGCCATCTTAGAGAATATACTGTATCTGGTAGTGGGAAGGGGTGAGTCAGAGATGGAGGGATCTCTATCAGCATTTGAAAGTGGGGAGATACTGTCTATATGGCCAAAGAAAAATATGACCTAATCTAGGAGTATTTAGAGAATTTGGTTCCTGGGACTGGTGCTTCTCCCATATCAGACCAGCAGAGCCACATTATAAAAATATCTAAAGGAAACAAATTGACCCCTCTAGGTCTGGAGCTGGGAGGTAAGTATGTTATCCCATAAGCCAACTATCAGACTATATACTACACACACACTGTCAGAGAGAAAAGACCAAGTCTGAATAGATTATTTCTTGTTTGAGAATGAAGAAAATAAATAAAAGTAGAAGAAAGGAGGGGGTAAGAAAAAAAAAATCCTAGAGGTAACAGGGAAGAAATTCCATAACCTAAAAGAAATCAAGAATTTTTAAGAAAGAAATTTCACTTCTAAAAACTGTCTAGTACAGTAATAAATGGTTATTTATTGTTGTAAATAAGATTCAAGGAAACATATCTTATTTAAAACTAGCAAAGCGGGATCCCTGGGTGGCGCAGCGGTTTGGCGCCTGCCTTTGGCCCAGGGCGCGATCCTGGAGACTCAGGATCGAATCCCACGTCGGGCTCCCGGTGCATGGAGCCTGCTTCTCCCTCTGCCTATGTCTCTGCGCCTCTCTCTCTCTCTCTCTCTCTCTCTCTCTCTCTGTGACTATCATAAATAAATAAAAATTTAAAAAGATTTAAACTTTTATAAAAACAATAAAACTAGCAAAGCAAGTGATAAATATGTAATACATAAGGATCATATGTATATATAGAACATACAGAAACAAAATAGTAATGCACGTATAGTAGAATCTTGTGGAAACAACAAAAATATTTGAAGGAAATTCAAAGTTCAATCATTTAATGATATATTAAAGGCATTGAAAGAGCATAACTGGTATTTGCAGAGAATCAAATTATTGCCCTAGAACATAGCTTTTAAATGTATGAGAATGAAATAGATGAAGACATAGTGAACAGTAAGGAAGACAAAGATATGTAATACTATATTGAATTAATAGACATTCCTAAGGAAGAATCCAGAACAAATTATATATTCACCAAGTCGGAATCAAGAGAAATAAAAGTCGCAGTAACCTTATTTACCCCTCTAATAATTAATGCTAATAGGAAGGACATATAGAATGTATAAGAAAGCAGGCTGCCTTTCACCCAACTTGTGGAGCATTTGTGAAAGTAATAGGAAGATATCCTTGTATGCACCCTTTCTGAAAGATATTAATTTTTATTGGTGTTCAATTTACCAACATACAGAATAACACCCAGTGCTCATCCCGTCAAGTGTACCCCTCAGTGCCCGTCACCCATTCACCCCCACCCCCCGCCCTCCTCCCCCTCCACCACCCCTAGTTCATTTCCCAGAGTTAGAAGTCTTTATGTTCTGTCTCCCTTTCTGATATTTCTCACACATTTCTTCTCCCTTCCCTTATATTCCCTTTCACTATTATTCATATTCCCCAAATGAATGAGAACATACACTGTTTGTCCTTCTCCGGTTACTGTGGCCAAGTTCAAAAAGGGTGTTGCCTGAGTTCTCCTCTGGGATTTTGATGGAATCTTGTCTCACATTTAGATCTTTCATCTATTTTGAGTTTATCTTTGTGTATGGTGCAAGAGAGTGGTCCAGTTTCATTCTTCTGCATGTGGATGTCCAATTTTCCCAGCACCATTTATTGAAGAGACTGTCTTTCTTCCAGTGGATCGTCTTTCCTCCTTTATCGTATATTAGTTGAGCATAAAGTTCAGGGTCCACTTCTGGGTTCTCTGTTCTGTTCCATTGATCTATATGTCTGTTTTTGTGCCAGTACCACACTGTCTTGATGAACACAGCTTTGTAGTACAACCTGAAATCTGGCATTGTGATGCCCCCAGATATGGTTTTCTTTTTTTAAAATTCCCCTGGCTGTTTGGGGTCTTTTCTGATTCCACACAAATCTTAAAATAATTTGTTCTAAGTCTCTGAAGAAAGTCCATGGTATTTTGATAGGGATTGCATTATACGTGTAAATTGCCCTGGGTAACATTGACATTTTCACAATATTAATTCTGCCAATCCATGAGCATGGAATATTTTTCCATCTCTTTGTGTCTTCCTCAATTTCTTTCAGAAGTGTTCTATAGTTTTTAGGGTATATTTTGAGAACCATTTGAATGGTAAATGGTTCTCCAACCTTTTATTTTCAGGTTGTAGGTGTCCTTCTGTCTAAAATGAGTCTCTTGTAGACAGCAAATAGATGGGTCCTGCTTTTTTATCCAGTCTGAAACCCTGCGCCTTTTGATGGGGTCATTAAGCCCATTCACGTTCAGAGTTACTATTGACAGATAGAGTTTAGTGTCATCATGATATCTATTAGTCCTTGTTTTTGTGGATTGTTCCACTGAACTTCTTCTTAAAGGGGAGTTTTAAGAGTCCCCCTTAAAATTTCTTGCAGAGCTGGTTTGGAGGTCACATATTCTTTCAGTTCCTGCCTGTCTTGGAAGCTCTTTATCTCTCCTTCCATTTTGAATGAGAGCCTTGCTGGATAAAGTATTCTTGGTTGCATGTTCTTCTCATTTAGGACCCTGAATATATCCTGCCAGCCCTTTCTGGCCTGCCAGGTCTCTGTGGAGAGGTCTGCTGTTACCCTAATATTCCTCCCCATGAAAGTCAGGGACTTCTTGTCTCTTGCTGCTTTAAGGATCTTCTCTTTATCTTTGGAATTTGCAAGCTTCACTATTAGATGTCGAGGTGTTGAACGGTTTTTATTGATTTTAGGGGGGGATCTCTCTATTTCCTGGATCTGAATGCCTGTTTCCCTTCCCAGATTGGGAAAGTTTTCAGCTAGGATTTGTTCAAATACATATTCTGGCCCTCTGTCCCTTTCGGCGCCCTCGGGAACCCCAATTAAACGTAGGTTTTTCTTCCTTAGAGTGTCATTTATTTGCCTTAATCTGTCTTCATGGTCCCTTAATTGTTTGTCTCTTTTTTCCTCAGTTTCCCTCTTTGCCATTAACTTGTCTTCTATGTCACTCACTCGTTCTTCCACCTCGTTAACCCTCGTCGTTAGGACTTCTAGTTTGGATTGCATCTCATTCAATTGATTTTTAATTTCTGCCTGATTGGATCTAAATTCTGCAGTCATGAAGTCTCGTGAGGCCTTAATGCTTTTTTCTAGAGCCACCAGTAGCTGTATAATGGTGCTTCTGAATTGGCTTTCTGACATTGAAGTGTAATCCAGATTTTGTAACTCTGTGGGAGAGAGGGCTGTTTCTGATTCTTTCTTTTGAGGTGAGGTTTTCCTTCTAGTCATTTTGCTCAGTGCAGAGTGGCCAAAAACAAGTTGTATTGGAACACGGGGGAGTATCACTGGTCCGTCCAGCTGGTCTTCTGGGGGAGGGGCCTGCTGTGCTGATTTTCAGGTGTTAGCACTTGGGGGAGCTGCTCTGCCCCTGCCTGCTGCCGGGCTCAGCGGGGGTTGTTTACCCCGTGGGGCCCCAGGAGGAACAGCAGCAGTTGCTATGGCAACTCTGGAAGCCTGGATTCAGCCTCCGCAGGAACTACGGGGCTCGGGGCTCTCGGTTCTCCGTCTGCAGGGCCTGGAGGCTCCGGGGCGGGGCCGCTGATCTGCTCAGCTCGGGGCAGGAGCGTCCTCGCTGTCCTGGGCCCTCCCGGCCTCTGCCTGTCCCGGGGGAGGCCGGATCCTGGGCTGTGTCCCGGCGCCCTGTGCTCCGGGGCCTGCGCTGGTGGATTCGCGCTCCCGCCCCGCAGCCCCCTCCGCGGAGCCGCTGAAAGATATTGATCACAGATCGTTACTAGTTGAACAAGAGAACAATAAAAATTAGTAATTAAAATCTTTTTCATGTAAATGGGGAAGTCAGCACTGATTTTTCTCTTAACTTTGATAATTTAAAAATATCTACATTTCTTACCCATTTAATGGTCAGTTTCTTACCAATATAATTTAATGCTTTGATTCACAGGATGAAAGAAATAATTAAGGAACAAAAAAAAATACAAAATAAGCAAAATAATACTAGATATATGTTAAGCCATTGAAACTATGTTTAGCACTGAATTAAAGGGTAGATATTATTACATTGAGTTAGAAAACAAGACTCAAAAGCATTCTGCTTGCATAAGAAATAAAGTAAGGATATACAGTGTCTTAAAGATAGTCATTAATCTTTATGAATCATGAATCTATACAAGAAGCAAAAAATGCAACAAAATAAGACACACATTAATATAAATAACAATGTTTCATAAAGAAATATAACTACTAAGAGGTTACCATTTATCTATGATAACCATATATAATGAGCATATTTATAAGTGTTTATATATTTATGTGTATATATATATACATATATATATATATACAGTCTTTACCATAGAAAGAATAATTCTTTTAAGCCCCTTTAGAAAATTTGCAAAGTATAATCATGAACTAGACTGCATGTAGGGTTAAAAAAAAGCAGACATCACTCAGCAATGTCCCTAAATGATATGAAACAAAAAAGTAAAATGTATACTAACCCTCTGGAGGTTAAATAAATCTCCCTTAAACTACTATTGTTGCATAGAGGAAATAAAATTATATTTGCAGACAATATTTTTTTTTTGCAGACAAAATTTTTGAGGAGAAATAGATATCACAATAAATTTGCTATAAGAAAATCTGTCTGGAGATAAATACCTTTAAATGCTTTACTTTAAAAGATAAATGAAAATAAGTGGACTAAACATTTAACTTCAGAAACTAAGAAAGGATTCAGTGTGTGTATGTGTGTGTGCACATGAACAAGCCATGGGTGCATAGAAAACAAAAGAAGGATACAATAAACATAAAAGTAGGACTTGTTGTTAACCAACTAGCCAACCAATCAACCAATCAACAAG
This sequence comes from Nyctereutes procyonoides, assembly GCF_905146905.1. Lineage (NCBI taxonomy): Eukaryota > Metazoa > Chordata > Mammalia > Carnivora > Canidae > Nyctereutes > Nyctereutes procyonoides. The sequence goes on along the minus strand of NW_026575021.1, from coordinate 5,164,237 downwards.
TTTAAAAAACAAACGTGGAATTGATAATGAAATCTGAGATATTCAATAATTACCAAGAAAATTATTGAAAAAAATGAATCAATGTCAGCATAATTTTTGTTACAATAGGAATAGGATGGGTTGTGTTTTGAATATTTTGAATTCAACTGTTCAACACCATTGTTGCAGAAAGAGTTCAATATTGGACACTTTTATCAACCAGCTTCATCTTTTGGACAAATATATTAAAATCTGATTGTTATAGTTTTGGGCTTGCCCAGTTCAAAACAATAATTTACTTTCACATTATTAATATAAATATCAACTCTACTTCAATCAACTTTGCCTAGTGTTATTCATTAATGTTCATACCATCTTACTATATAGTTATAAAATAAAAATCTAGCACTTTTGATATCTTTCCACTTATTGCAGAGTACAAAGTGTTTTTCTTTCTAAAATGAACTGTCAGCTCACCTCTGCCCTTACTAGTGGTCTCTTATCTTTCCTGTCTTTATTCTATCAAGCTTCTATTTCTTATATCTTCAATCTTTCCCTTTCCCTGGCCTTCTTCTCCATGGTATGTCAAATTTCCTCTGCTCTTTAACACCCCCCTTTTTTTAAAACCCTGTCATCCAGTCTCTTCTCTTTCAAATAATTTATATACTCATTGCCTCCAATTTATTGTCCCCCATTACCTTTAAACCATTTATGATTTTCAAGCAGATAAGATAGATGGAAAGATGTATAGAAGAATAGACAGATGATAGATAAATAGACAGATGGACAGTCAGACAGAAATAGGTAGATAGAGATAAAAACAGAGATGTAGGAGATTATGTTGTAATGATAGTTGAGATGAACATATCAGTGCCCTTGACTAAATGAGTTCCCAGTTATTTTCATGAAATTAATTTCAGTAGAAATTTTTCATTTATTTATGACTCTGTTCACTATTTGTTTCAACCACTAGACTGTCTTTTATGTATACATAATAAAATGTGAATGCCACAGAGTAAAAACCCAATATGTATTTGTTGAATAAAAAATTCATTTGTTGAATTAATCATTGGTCATCTTAGTCAAAAGCATTTTAGACGTGAAATAAGATGACAAAACAATAAATTAATTCTGCAGTATGGAGGTATCTGGTGATTCTAACCAGATCTATTTCAGTGGTGAGTGTAAAATCCTGCAGTTTCTATATTTAATAGGAAGTGGATATGTGGATACTGCATATGTAATCAATTCATTTGAGCAGTTTGCCTATAAAGTGGCAGCAGAAAAATAGAGGCAATGGATACAGTCAAAATTGGAACAGTTTTTAAACTGGGATTGACAAGATGAAAATACCAAAATTTTTAATCCTTCCCCAAAACCTATAATAAATTCTAATAATGTTTTGCCTAGAAAACTGCAAATGCTATGTTTTAGTGGTCTAAAACCACTAAACCTCCTCCATATCACCTCCTCCTGTCCTCTTGGAATATAGTCTCACATTACTGAAGGAGTGTTTTTTTACACCTCAATGTTTGAAGTCATTCAATAACTTTCCATTAGTCTTAGGCTATCAACAAACTTCCTAAACATGTTCCACAAAGTTCGGATCTCTTCCCGCTTCTCAGCCCAATTTCATTTGATTTTCCCCTTATTTTATTTATTTTATTTTATTTTTTTATTTATTTTATTTTATTTTATTTTATTTGCTCTAGTAACATTAGCCACATTCAGAAACTTAGAATACTTTCCCATTTTGTTTTCCTTTCTAGAGCTAACTTCTCTTTTCTTTCGGTGCAATTAATATGTATTGATCCTCCATATGCCAGCAAAAGTAACACTTCTTCTGGGACTTCTTCCTAGTTTCTCCAAGAACTCTTGTTGCATGATTTAGTTATTTTATAGCAATTAACACACTTACCAGTTTACTTATATAATTGTTTGATTAATATCTGAGTCTTCCACATGCTGGAATCTTTATGAGTGGAATCTTTGTGGTCACTATTTTATCTCCAGTGCCTAGTGTGATGTATTATAAAGAATAAGTGCTTGGTAAACATATATTGACAGAATTAATGAATACTATTCTTTAAAAAGCTGGTGAGGGAGAGATTCCAAAACACTTGTATAAGAACTGGACTTTATTAAAAGAAAAAAGATTCGGGAACCCTGGGTGGCGCAGCGGTTTAGCGCCTGCCTTTGGCCCAGGGCGCAATCCTGGAGACCCGGGATCGAATCCCACGTCGGGCTCCCGGTGCATGGAGCCTGCTTCTCCCTCTGCCTATGTCTCTGCCTCTCTCTCTCTCTCTCTGTGTGTGACTATCATAAATAAATAAAAATTTTAAAAAAATTTAAAAAAAAGAAAAAAGATTCACTTTGTCACTTGTAACAGGAGGAGGAAAGAAAAATATGGAGGTAGGTATGAATTATTGTGTACATTTGTGGTTGAAAGATAATGACATTTTTATCTATTGATTTCTCTTAAGTATGAGGCAATCATATGTACTAAACCGGTGGAATGTGGGTTATTTGTGGAGAGAAATTAAGATATGAAGTTATCTTGTAAAAGGTAAAGGCAAACTTTCTTGAAACCTGAGGTTTCAAGAGGAAATGAACATTCCTATTGCTAGATTGGATTTCACTTTTTCAATCTCTGCCTTGCTCTTTCTTCCCAGCCTTTTAAATGGGTGATTAAATCATAACATTGTTTTATTTCTGTCTTTCTTCCTTATTGTTCATCCTTAATATTCTTTCTTTAGATATTACACATTTATGTAACTGCCACTATTTTCTAAGTGGCCTTCATATCCCTGATCCCAAGCCTGAACTTGAATTTCTAAATGTTTTGTAGAAGAAACAAGCTTCATGTTTTTGTCAGAAAATAATCTTTTAGAATAACAATTTTTATAAAAGAGGACTAAAAGGAGAAAACAAAGTCTAAGGGTCTTAAGGCTTTTTGACTAGCAAACAGTGGAATTATAGACTAAATTTAGGTAGAGAACAGATATGAGTTAATTAGCATAGAATTGGTGTAAATAGCAATTTAGGTATGTAAATTTTATTTCCTATTAAAAATGCTTCTTTTTTTTTTTAAGATTGTATTTATTTATTCACGAGAGACACAGAGAGAGAGGCAGAGACACAGGCAGAGGGAGAAGCAGGCTCCATGCAGGGGCCCAACGTGGGACTCGATCCCAGGTCTCCAGTATCACACCCTGGGCGGAAGGTGGCGCTAAACCACTGATTCACTCGGACTGCCCAAGAATGTTTCTAACAAATATAATATTTTATTAAAAATGTAGGAAGTAAATAAAATGTTCCTTAAAAATATGTAGGAAAAACTTTTACTAAAGCAAAAAGTATATATGGAAATAGAAATAAAGCATAAATAAAAAGAGGAGAGTATCACAGCAGAGCTTTCATCTTTTCAGCATATAAAATAGTCCCAAATTCTATTTCCTTATGATAAAATAGAGTACATATTAGCATCAAAGGGACCTTAACCCCACAAGCTAAATGCTCTTTGTTCATTGTGTCTTTATAGTAACTGGTATGTATGTAGCCTACAAATAACTTCCTTATCTTATTTAACAAAGGGTAACAACTACTTCAGTAGTTATATTCTCAATAGTGCTTATAAAAACAATCTTTTAAATCTTTTTCATTATGAATAATGTCAAGGTTTCTCATTACTCTTTTGGCTTTGGCTTACTACTTTCAGAAACAACTTTAACTGTAATTGAGAAAAACTTATTTTGGGACACATACACAAACACATTACTTATGCAGATTTTATATATTTTCACATGTTGACACCATCTTGAAACCATAAGAATTCCATTATGTTGTTTTTTGTGTTTATCTCACTCTAACCCAACTGTACTTCCAAATCTATATTGTGTATTTCCTTTCTGATATCCTGAGATTAACCTTTCTGCATTTCCTTGAAAAATGTAACTTAAATAACATTTCTTCAACATTGACACATATAAGCAAATTTTATTGTCAATATTATTATAAAGTATTGCATAATATTAATTTCCAAAATTCTTATTATGTTACCAGCTCCAGAATATAGTTTTCAATTTTTGTCTTGTTCTGGTCTGTTAGTCTCCTTTAAACATGAGGTCTGAGTGATAAGCAATGTATGAATATTATTCTTTACCTATGGCACATACATCCTCACCTTTTATTGACTAGGAAAAAATTATAAGGTAAGCTACTCTCATATTTCTTATGTCAACAGTAAAAAATGGATAAAATTAAAAATAAAAATTCAACAGTATCCATATTGACTATCAGTATTAAACTTGAAATGTTATTTGAGACTTTCTGTGGTTTGGGATCTCATTTTGCTTTGCTTCTACCATTCCCATTCACATCTCTGATACCTTAATCTGACTGTGCGATCCCAAAATGTGCCCTGTATTTTATATATCTAATCCTTTTGCTGTTTTTTTCCTCCTAGCTATTTCCTACATCTCTGTGTGTCAAAATGCACCTCTTTCATAGCTGGTTCCAAGAAGTTCCAACCTTAAAAGTATGTTTCTTTGAGGTGGTACTTTTGCATAGTCTTTCTAAAATATCTTCTGATTACATGGATAATATATTGTCTATTTATGTTGCAATATATGATTTGGTAGGAATTTTAATTAATATGATACAAATGGAGAAGAACTGAATTTAGAAAAATGGAGGAAATTATCTCTTTTTAAAAAAATGTACAATCATATCACAACATTCTGTGTTGTTGAATGCTTGGTTTGAAGATTAATTGCTTTTTTTTTTTGGTCAGGGTATTAGGCTTTCTTTGTCATTTAAGACAAGTTAAACACTGCATTTTACATCTGAAGTGTCAGTTGAAATAGTTACATAAGAATAACCTCTTAGGTTTTTTTAACAACCTGAGATTTCTTTATTCTTTTTTTATTATGTTTTAATTGGTGATTTCTTATGGAAATGTAATTTGAGAGGTTTGTAGTTGTCTCTCATATGCCTCAGAATGGGCCAACTATGGAAGTAGAAATAGATCCAGGCTCTTAGGATGAAATAGGTATTGTGAACCCACAATAGTTGAAGACTTGATAACTAACAGTGCCTGTGTTGTGATAATGTTTATTATAATTTCTTAAATCTATTTTGACATATAAGTATATACACAAGTCAGTTTTGCATGTAATGAATATTATTGTTATGAAATGAGTGAAAGGATTATTGAATAAAATCCCAAGTTTTAAAAATTTTATGTATTGGGGAGGATGGGCACTGGGGGAAGGAGATAATCTTAAGCAGATTCTTTCCTGAGTGCAGAGCCCAATGTGGGACTAGATCTCATGACCCTGAGCTTATGACCTGAGTGAAAATTAAGAGTTGGATGCTTAACTGAGCCACTCAGACACCCTAAAATCGCAATATTGCTATCCAAAATGTTTACCTCTAAAATGAGACAGGATTGTCATTGGACAGAGAGAATTGCTGATGTTGGCCAAGGATCATGCTGTATTCAATAAGACTGCTGTCTCATGGAAAACAACTGAAGCATTAGTCAAAAATGGTGTTGGTATGTAGGATACCATGCAAATTTAGATAAACCTGTTAATATGAATTGGGATGGTGGGAAGACATACTAAAGAAGAAAAGACAAATAGCCCAGACACGCAGGGACAGCTCCTCTAGGTTTCCTATAATATAAAAATGGTTCTGTATATTTTCCTAGATCCAGAATAAATGTATAGAAATAATGTTGGCTCTATTAATAATGGATTAAATGGGGGATATAGAGATCTTACAAAGCATGAAGACAAGAGATAGGCTGTTATTGGTATTACTTCTTAATTCACTGAGCTGGCATCTTTGTGATTTTCTTGGGCTTTTATCTCATGGTACAAGATGGTTATACCACCTCCAAGCATCACATTCTCACAGCACATTCAAAGGCAAGAAGCAGGAGAAGAGGTGGTTTGAGTAAATCCTCCTTATGTGTCTGCTGTTTTTATCAAGGAGCAAGAGTTTTCCTACACCACAAAAAATTCACCTTCTATTTAATTTACCAGAATAATGGGTTGGGTCATCTCTTGCTGTGAATAAAAAGGCACTAGAAAAATTAGTATCTGGAAGAAGAGAACAGGATGAACATGACTAGCTTAAATCAATCATGATTATTCCTTGGGGTGAGTCACTATGCAACCTTGAAAAAAATTAACGAGTAAGCAGTGAAAGATGGGGATTGGGCATAAGCTAATAATGTCCTATGACAAAAATATAACCTGAAAAACTAGCTGTTGTGTACATTTGCCACTGTTACCTTGAATCAATTAATAAACAAAAATATGCATTCCCAGAAAAAAATTATATAATGACTGAATATAATTGGGAGGCAGTATAATATACAGATGGCTCAAGATTTGCAAATAGTTTTCTCTTAATTTTCAAAAAAATTTTCAAAAACTATTATTGATTAAATTATTTAAATAGCTTGATCCCATGAGCATAAAAAATATTCCTTCTCTTTCATTTTATGTTGTACCAAATAGTATACATTTCACAGGATGATCTTTATATTGTTGCATATCAATTTACTTTCTATACTAAATATACGTGAGACTGAAGAATGGGAAGTTTGGGAACAATTCAGAGAAAAGATTTAAAATATAGGAGAGATGAAAGGAAAAGGAGAATTTTAGAGTTACAACAGAGAAAACTCAGGAGAAAAAAATCAGCTAATATTTGGCCAGAGAAGCAAGGTGATGTAGATAATGAGAGTGATCGTTAAAGTCAATGAGGATGGGGAATAAGAACTAGCAGTAATCTGGGATTGGGAAAAGAATATAGAAGCAATAGATGACACAGCAGGAAGTAAGTCTTTTTGACAATGAAGCATTGAGAGAGTTAAATAAGCTAAGGATCATTTTTCTTCTTTTGGCAGAAAAAAGAGAGGTTGGGACATGGGATAGAAAGCCAGGGAGTCAAGAAATTGTATTAGAATAAATTTTATCATTAAGTTACAATCACATCATTTGTATAGATCTTTATTTTTGGTGATACATTTGGTGAAGTACTCCCTTGAGTACACCAGGAATATTCCAGAATTGGGATCGTGAAATGGAAAAATAAGAGTTCCACCATAAAACCTTACACAAGTCATACTTCACTGCAAGAAGTTCCAACATTACATGTTTCAGCAGAATATACAGGGATACATCTGGTTAGAGTTGTTCAGCTAGTGTTGGAATTTTTCCCACTTCTCTTAAGGAAAAGACACTTGGGTTGTGGCAGTGATTGGCAGTTTCTCAAAGGTGAGATCTGGTTTATATAGTATATATGGTCAGTATATGTTTATAATTATATAATAATGACCAGATCCAGCTCTATTTACTGCAGCAATATAAAAATGACTCATTATGGGCAAAACTATGTTTTCTCCTTTCTTGTGCAAAAAAAGTCAATGAAAGGGGTACAGGGGAGACCAAACACAACACATCTATCACTCCATTTTATCTAATTGGACCTTTCCCATCTCAAGCACTTTAGTTATTTACCATTTCCAGAGCCATAATGAATCTGAAAGATAGAAATCAATACAGTGGGCATTAGAAAGCACTGAAAAAATCAAAGAGATGTGGTGAAAACCGTGTTTTAAATCTTATTAATTTTCAATTATCTTTAAGGAAGTCAGTGTTGGGAAACAGACTAAGAATCAGAAAACAGGATAAACTTGACCCTGTATATCTACTTTCTTCAGTTGCTTGCAGCACTTATACTGAAATTGTTAACTTCCCTCTGGATTTTTATTTTTCATGTTTTGGTTTAATGATTCAGATTATTTTTCTACCTAAATATAAATAAGTCGGTACGATTTCTACTGTTTTCTGGTAAATTGGCTATGACTATATTCATATAAAATTCTGATATAAAGAGTAAAGGAAAAGAGAGCTATTTATTGGTTCCTCCTCAAATTTTATTATGTGCAATCTTCCACCTAATATGGCTAGCTATTGTATGATTTTCAGCTTAAAGCTAAGAATACAGAGGCCCAGAGAAAGCACATGACTGACTGACTGCCTATGGTGACTAGAATCAGGGACCCTATTTTTAAAGTCTGCTTTCCTTCTGCAACACTACCACGTCATTGTATCTGCTATAGTAACTTGAATGTCTTGTTCATAGATGTCAGTTCATTAACCATAGAGATCCTTCATAAGGAAGTTACAAAAATACCAAGGGAGGTTGATCAAAACAAGTTTTTACCTATATAGGGTCCCTAGAACATATGTATTCTCTTACTTTGCTACCAGAGAGACAGAGCCAGCTCTAGCGTATGTGCAGTTGGTGATACTGCCACTCACGAAGAGGTCTTCTGGTACTTAGCCAACTATATGTCAGTGTGGCTCTGCTTTCAAATCTTGAAATTTACTTGTTCTATTCTAAAAACATGTGAATGTTCAATTTAAGAAAAGTGTAGAGGCATCATGCTCAGCAAATAGATCCTGTGAAAAACCCAAACATTTCTTACCAGAGGAGGCTTATCATTTAGTTTTCCATGTATGAGAAATGTTTCAATATTACATGTGACTAAAAAAAATAGAGGTAGAAGCAATACACACTTAAGGAGGGTGAGGAAACATTAGGCATAAAGCATCTGTTAGTCTATCGAATCAACTGAAGAATATAACATCTAAAAAAAAAAAGTTTTGTGATGAGTGTGAAAACCTTGAAAATAAAAAGAGCCTAAAAATTGAAGCAAGTTCTGTGTCTTCAGGTAATAGAGCACACAGCTCATGAGACCTTTGCCACACCATTATTAAGATGAATTATCAGTTGTGTACCAGTAACTGATATTTCCTTTCACAACTTTGTTTTAAAAATATCTATTCTAAAAATTTTCCAGTGTTTATGCCATCATTAATTCTTAGGATAAAGCTAAATAAAAGATTATTGTGCATAATTCATAGGCAATGTCAACAGGATTCAGACTTGCTTCTTATATATTATTTATGTTGGAGATGATTATTTTGGATTAAACAAAAAATAGTCTGGGTAGAGATTGAGTTAGAAAAAATTAGGCAATTTTGTAGTAGTGTTTAAAAGATTATTGTAGTAGTGTTTGAAAGTTTGAAAATATATTAAGTGATGAAAATATATTAATATATTAAGTGATGAAAATGTAACAATATTGATTTGACTTTGTTCTCAGACCAATAAAAGGTAAAGCTTTTTAAATTGCTTTCTTTAAAAAAGTGAATATAGATCACCATCCATTTTTTAAAAATTGTCTATCTAGATATATGGGTCTTCACAAAAATAAACTAAGGAATGACCATGGACTTTGCTAAAGGAGATTCCATGTCACTTTTTAAATACCTCATTTTTTCATACTCATTTATGCCTTAATCCAGGAAATAAAAAATAAATAAATAAATTCCCTCACTACTCTTAATAGAAGAGTAAAATTAGTACTCTTAATATTAATTGGCATTAAATTAATCTATATAAAATTTTTATTAGAATCTTGGCTATATTTTCTTTACATCTGTGTTTCACCAAATCAGATCAGCCTGGGGGTGGGGGGATTAGGGTTCCACACTTACAGTAGTAAACATTTTCCAAATAATTCTCTCTACCCCTAATGCCAGTCTCCTGGCAATATAGGCCTCCTCTGTATTGTTTTAGGTGTCTACAAGAGAGTGCTTAGCGAGGGCTATTCACAACCTCAGTATAATTCTTAGGGACCCACTATCAGGAAGCTTCCTGAGGAAGCCTTGTTATCAGTCCTGATTTCTATGATACTCCCATCTCCTTGCCTAACTTTATAAGAATAGGAGTTATCCGATGGAAAAATAAGAGAATCAAATAATGTCCCTGATCACATAATCAATTTAACATTTTGTGCTTTGTATTTTCAAATATAATGATTTCTCTAAAAGTCGGAATGTTCCTAAGTTAAACACAATTAGGGATATAGATTAATTAGGAAACATGATTTGCATCCTTCCCTTGTGTCTCAAGATATGTGCTGCAGACCTCTTACATCAGAGAGGTACTTACCCAGAGAGGTACTGGGTACTTATTAAAATGCAGATTCCTTAGCCCCATAGCAGACTGTATCAACAGGTCTGCAATGGAGTCTGAAATACAGATTCTTAAGAATCTTACCAAGTGATTCTTGCAAAAGCACAAAGGCATTGGGAATGTCTGCACCATGCAGGCCCCTTTTGATAGTAACCACATTATGACAAAAAACATGGTGGTGTTTATCAGCAGGGTTATTCTATTTTAATGGTTTTGTGTTTTGTTGGAAATACAACTCAGTGATAGCAATGTGTAAAAAGTATGTGGTATTGAGAAAAAAATGAGCCATTGCTCTTGAGCAAACAAGAAAACTGTTGAAGGCTGAGTGTCTTAAGGATGTTTAGCTGCTGGATCTGATATTTAGTTTCTATAGCTGCTTTTTTTGTTATAAAAGCATGTTATTATTTAAATATTGCAGGAAAAATACTTTTTTTGTCTGAAATTCCCTAATTCCCTTTTTACTAGTTTTATTAGAAAAAATACATATAATAAAATTGCTATATTAATATTTTTATTCTTTTGAGTTGTCTTAGGAACTATCATGTTATAGAGAGTAGGCTATGTGCTACTTTTTTGTGCTACTTTATTTAATATGTATACACCTATGAGATGCCCATTATTATCCTCATTTCATAGATAAAAGAACAGAGCTTCAAAGAGGTTAATTAACCTGAGCAAAATCACACAGCAAGTAAGTGGTACAGCAAATGCTGATCTCAGGCTGCCTGACTCCAAGTCCAAGGGACTTTCTACAATATCATGCTGCTCTCTTGAAAGAACATACTTTGTTTTTTCTCTCTAAAATGGCTGTTCTTGTTGTCTGTACCGAATAAGCATCATGAAAGTCTGCAAATGGTATTCTTTAAAAACAGATTGGTGGGATCCCTGGGTGGCGCAGCGGTTTGGCGCCTGCCTTTGGCCCAGGGCGCGATCCTGGAGACCCGGGATCGAGTCCCACGTCGGGCTCCCGGTGCATGGAGCCTGCTTCTCCCTCTGCCTGTGTCTCTGCCTTTCTCTCTTTCTCTGTGACTATCATAAATAAATAAAAAAAAATTTAAAAAATTAAAAAAAAAAAAAAACAGATTGGTTAAATGGCTTTGATACCAGTACTCTTTTAAACAGAAATGCTAAGAACAAACTCATAAAGTACACTGTTGTGTGTGTCTGCATATGTGTTCTATGTTACAAAGTGAATAAGGGATAATAACATTATGAGCAATTATTTTTTTTAAAGATTCTATTTATTTGAGAGAGAGGCAGAGAGAGCACATGAGGTGTGGGGGAGGGAGGGCAGAGGGAGAAGGAGAAGCAGGGAGCCCTATGCAGGGCTCTATCTCAGGACCCTGGGATCATGACCCAAGCCAAAGGCAGACACTTAACTGACTGAGCCACCCAGGTGCTCCATCTATGAACAATTATTGTCTGAATGACAAATAACTTTCCATTCCATCACTCATGAGCTCCTTCCCTCATGATATTTGCATCTTTTACTACAACATTCTAAAAGGAAAGTGCATGTCAGGCTAGTTGTATAAGCATGCCTTTTCCATTTTAAAAGCATATGTGGAAGTCTGCAAATAATCAACCACAGACTACTAAAATTTTCTGAGATTTGAGCCTTCTGCACTATTCCAATTAAAGTGGATCTTTCTCTCCACCATGGGAATTGCACTGTATAACTGATTACCAAGCACATCATGTAAACGGCTCTTAGAAACTGCAAACAGCGCATTATGGAGAATGCACCTTATTAACAAAGGTCATATTAGAATTTCACCCTGGTAACTAATCGCATCAAATGTACAGTACATCAATAGACACATAGACTAGGAAGCAACGTTTTCCAATTAAGTGAATCAGTTTGACCTTCTGAACTATAAATAAACTGCAGCAACAGCTCCTGATTAGGCTTAAGGAGTCTGACTTCCACTGCAAACAAATGCTTCAGAACTTAAGCATACTTAGAAAGTTAATCCTGTAAAGAGTCAATGAACAGATTTAAAGTTGCGGCATTAATGCCTTGGACCTGAGTTTCCTCCAATTTCTGCAGTGCAGGCAAAGTGGGAATGTATTCTTCTGAATAGATATACAAGCTCTGAATTAGTTTTTACCCTTCTTCAGGATAACTAATTTAACAGAGGCAAACCCATTTTCAAAACAGAATAAAATATTTACTTCTCTGAGTAATTACTAGGCTATGGTTGGTTGAGCTACTGCCCCTACAAGAATGTGTGCTATTAACTATACTCAGTTGAAACTTAAAGTACTCCTTAAAAAAAATTTTTTTTGAACCTTGTTTATCTGTATTTGATGTCTCTCCTAGAACTAATTCAAAACCCGTTCATCTGATTTAGATCTGAAATGAAAATCCAATCCAGTTCTTTACTTTAACAACATTGTTTTTGGTAACAATGCTGACAGTGCTGACCATCCTTGAAAGGAGACCACATTTAGGGTTTCTTCCCTAGTTGGTGATGAATTTTCACAACATTTCTGGTTTCAGTTTTCTCATCTGTGAAATGAAAGACTAAGATTTAAGCCTCTTATGGCTGAATTTCTTTGTATTTATGTACATACATAGGTAACAAAAGCTCAGATATTGCTTAAATAGCCCAGATAGAAGTGATTCATTTTCAACATTATTCACTGTAATTTTTGTCAGATATTATGGGACAGAGATGCTAAATAAATAAGAATGTAAATTCCTGCAAATTGAAAGAAATAATGGCTAGTAAATTTTCCTATTAGCAACACAAGAGATTTAATAATTAAGGATCCAAACTCACTTTGCATAAAGATCACTGTAGAATTTTCAGTGAAACTTTCAGTTTCTGAGAAAGCTTTGAATAGCTATGTGGGCTCTTTAAATTTAAGCAAAAAGTAAGTCCTAATATAAGGCTCTGGCTACTAATGAAAGATGATAGGGACTGGGTTTCTTCATACCATTTCTTCTTTTACAGGAATGTTAAAAACAACGAACAGTATTTAGAAATCCCCCATGTAAGATTCATAGTAAATGAGAATGTATTTCCAAAAAGCTATTAATTTCTTAATGTTTCCTCCTGTTGGATTTAATTCGACTGATTTATGCACTTATGGGGAAAAAAAGCAGTGTAATAATTTTTTTATTCCTCTACCAACATGTTTCAGTGATATTTTGGTTCTACTTTTTACAAGTTTCTTAACTTAGATTTTAATCTCTATAAGTTCCCATGAAGTTCAACCACCACCTCAGCAGGAGAGCATTCCCTAATACTATACCCAACAGTCTTTGGGTCATTGATCCCACTATGTGTTTTTTAAAAAAGAAACCATGTGCTTTCCTCAATCATAGGAATATTACCCTGATACAACTATACCTAAACTTATGTATCTTCCATATTAAACTATAAACTTAAGGAAATGCTTTGCTTTATTTATTTTTTTAAAGATTTTATTTATTTGAGAAAGAGAGAGAGCATGCAAGCAGGGGGAGGGGCAAGGGAGAGAGAAAGAATCTCAAGCAGACTCCCTCTGAGTGCAAAGTTGATCTCAGAGCTTGATTTCAGGACCCTGAGATCATGACCTGAATGGAAGTCAAGAGTCGGATGCTCAACTGACTGAGCCACCCAGGCACCCCTGATTTGTTTTATTTCTACACTTAGATAAAGTAGATGCCTTAAAAAATGTTACTAAAGAAATAATACTGTAAATAAACATTGCCATTGCATTATATTATTTTAGTTCCTAAGGCTAGTGCTATGTAGAATGTCAAGAATGTAGTAATATAGTAACTGCCATTTTTGTGATGATATATAAAAAAACTCATTTTTTATTAATATAATTTACATTTAGTGAGGTGTGTACAGTATACTAATCTTAAGTATACAACTCAACTAATTTTTCATATATGTATTCATTAATTAGCCTCCTCCTATTTCCCACATACCAGGAGTTTCCCTCATTCATCTTCCCAGGTAATGCCAATGCCTCTGCCTGAGATAAACATTATTCTCACTTCTATCATTTGTTGATATACTTAAAAAACTATATTACACTTAACACCAAATATCACAGTTGGTCAAGTAAAATACTGTGACAGGGCAAAAATTTGAAGAACTGACTTACAATATAGACTACTACCTTCCCAAATAACTCCTGAAGCGCCTTTGATGAAAGATGAAACTTTAGAGTTAAGAAACTCAGTGCCTAAGTTGGATAAATTCAAAGAAAGCCACACCCAAACTACTGAAAAACAAAGATAAAAATAACAAAGATAAATAAAGGCTCATGCAATACACATGCATACTCCATTTAGCATTTATTGCTATGGTAATCACAAAAGATTTTCAATGACTGAAAGCTCAAGAAACAGCAAGCACTGTGCTTGTAGGAAAAAAATATGAGAATGGGGTGTTGGTGACCTGATGTAATGTCTTTGAAACGAAAATTTGATTTTTTTTTTTACCCTATGTGCTGTGCTTCTCAACAAAGGAAGAAAGATGGAAAGGAAAAAAAGAATGTGATGAAGTACACAATGCAGATGGAAGTCAACCACTTGACACTTCTTCTTTTTTAATACTAGAACCTTCAGCAATATTAGGTTAAAAGTTCACTGCTGTTTACGATATGGAATGAACTTCAGTTCCTCAGAGTGTACCAGCCAAATGCTTTTGAAGAAGAGGAAGTCATAGGTAAGTTTGTCCCATGTAACTAGTTATTTCAGGATATAATCAAGAAGTATCTTTCTGCACTTTAAGATGCAAAAGGAACATGAACTGTGAGGCTTTCCCAACAAAGCAATGACAAGAATGCAGACTGTTCCTTTGAGTCAGGTACTTATTTGTGTTCCAGTGGGTAGCTCAGCTTTGTCATAGGAATTATTGTTTTATTTTATTTGTTTCCTCTAAGGTATTAGGATTCTATGAAGTTGAATCAGGTACACAGTGGCAAGTTCCCCAGAATAGGAGAGGAAATTGTTTCAGCTAACTCTGCCTCTCAGGCAATTTTTACTGAAGAACAGCCATTAATTAATCTTAGGACAATAAAACCCTTTTCCTGTCCTATCTCCAGTTAATAATGCATGACTAAAAGTTATGTTCTAACTGTAAATCAGGGCAAACAAAACATACCACAAACTTATTTTCCTCTCAAGTCCAATAGCTTGATATGTGTGTTGTTTTAATATTCCCACTTGGGGCTACACATCTAATGTTATCTTTGAAAATGTGCTAACAAGCCTGAAAGTATTAGGGCTTTTTAATACATTTTTATTACAACAGAGGATTTTGAAAAATGAAATCTGATGCTTCTTAGTCAGAACATAACGTGAAAGCAAAATAACAAATAAGAATATAGCAATAGAATGTATGCCACATGGTAGCATTGTCTTAATTCATTATCTTTCATTTATGATATGACCATTTTTATGTTGCTAAGATATTTTTAATAAGATTTTTTTGATGTTCTTTTTTTTTTCTCCAAAGGATCTTATATAGTCAAATTGAGCTCCAAGAAGGGGGTTTGAATGATCCAGTAATAATGTGTGAAGACCTCTGGCATTGCCTTAGAAAAATGTAAGACTTTAGGAATAATATTGAGGTGAAGCTCTAAAATATCTTCTCTAGAATTTTAGAATTCTGGGGAGAATTGGCAAGTTGGAAATTAACTCATCATTCAAATGCATAATAGTCTAGTTCAAACAAAATGGACTTCTTTAAAAATATCTGCTTTAAGAAATTGCTGGGAGTTATGAGTTATAAATTCATAAATTTACCATAACAAGAAACACGAGGCCAAACTGAATACTCCAGCACAGACCAGTTAAGCTACTGAATGGTTTTATAAATTGGATAAATTACTGAATTCCATTGAGACCTGTTTCTACACAGTTAAATGCAAAGATTGAATTAGACCTGGGTTTTTAAAAACTGAACTTAAGGGTTCACTAGGGTTTTATAGACAGATATCTGGGGACTTTGTGAGGAGAAAACTGGTATTAGGATCTAAATTGAATAGCCAACTGCCATGATGGGAAGTAATGTAACTTGTGCAGATCTCATGCCTCCAAAGATTCCAGGAATGGATAGCAACAAAGCCTTTATGATAGATCTAATTGTTTTTTTTCTTTCTTACCTTAAGAAATAGACATAAAGCTACAGAAAGTTCACCTTATTTAAAGGGGGCATAAATCAGATTGTTTATCCTAAGCCTAGTTGTCATCAGAGATGACAATCAGGGTGGGCACAATGAGCAACTCTTGCATGATGGACAACTCTTGCAATAGTTTCCCTGGGTGAGGGGCTCCTATGTTTCCTACTAGGGGTAGCATTTAGCTATGACAGAGGCCTACAGTGTGGAGCTTGTGTTATATGATGTTTCAGGAACTTCTGGGTAATAATTGGATCAGTATTGGAAATACTGGGGCAGTAGTCAGGATGGAAAAGTAGCAATGGTAGCAGGAATTCAATCTGCCAGAAATAGAGATGCAAACTCCAATTTTACTGACTTAAACAAGCACTAAGTAACAATGATGATGGTGCCAACTATGTCAGTTGATCATTTGTTATTTAACAATAATTTTCCCAAAGATGGAAGTAAAGTGTTCTAGTCTTGCAGAATTCATATATTAGTATAACATTTTGCTTTGACTTATGACAGAGGAATGAGTTTGGTAACCGAAAGCTTGTTGATCTAACAAAATTTAAAATTAGCTATGTTTCCACGTAACAACCTTATTTTTTACTTTTTAAAATTAAAAGGAAAAATTTCTCTATTATAGGTCAGCTAGTAAAGTTGATATGTAATATTGTTCTTTGTATCATCTGCCATATGTTTATAGTACAAAAATCAGATTGCTGCATTCACAATAGAAATGAACAAGCATCTCATTATTACATGAATCACTATGTAACAACTAATAATACTGTGATAATTAATGTTATATGTTAATTTGACTAGATCATAGGATGCCCAGATATCTCATTGACTATTTCTGGGTGTGTCTGTGAGAATGATTCCAGGAGATTGGCATGAGTTGGTGATCTGAGTTAAGGGTCTGTCTGCATCTAGTGCACCGAGGGCCTGAACAGAACAAAAATGTGGAGGAACGAAGGATTCATTCTCTTTTCTCAATCTGTCTCTTTCTCTCTCACTCCCCATGACTTTTTGGACATTGATTTGTCCTGCCCTTGGCATTCCTGCTTCTCAGGCCTTTAGACTGACTAGAATCTACACCATTGGCTTTTCAGCTCTCAGGCTTCTAACTTCAGCATTGGCCTTACTGGGTCTTCTGCTTACAGAATGTAGATTATGGGCTTCTCAGCCTCCATAATTCTGTGAGTCAGTACCTTATAGTTAATTCCTAACTAGCCAAAATACACAAAATAAAATTCTAGAGAAGATATTTTAGAGTGTCACTTCAGTATTATTACTCCTAAAGTCTTATGTTTTTTAAGAAACAGAAGCAAATTATATATATATATATATATATATATATATATATATATATATATATTACTATAACTATAAATAGTTATAAATTATCAGCCAATTTTCTGGCTAGTTATATTTGAGAAAGTGTTTTCTGTTGTTAAGGAAATTTTTGTCAGCACAAAAATTACATGTTGTTAAGTTTTGATGAATTTATAATGTTCATGTATTTCAAATTGTTACACATTTTAAAGTACTTTTAAGGTTATTATATATTACTTTACCCACATGTCAGGATAAAGAGATAAGTTTTAGAAAATAGAATGGAAAGCTATCAGAGAAATAAATGAAAGAAAATCTTCTGCATTATTTGAATACATTTTTGAAGAAGTAAATAGAATGCTATAAAAAGATTTCAGAGCTATTAGTCTTAGTATAGTGTGGCACTATTATGCCACTGATGAAGAAGAGTGTGAATTTAGCCTCTACCTGAATGTCAACCATAAGTGATAAATTTCAGGAAAAACTGGGATAAAATATACTTAAAGAATCCATTAAACCAAATATATTTTCTGAAGACTGGGTACTTGATGATGTAATTTGAAAATTAAGAATGAAAAATTTTTAAATTACCAAATGATGAAACAGACCTCAGAAGCATAATAAATTCTTCTAAATTGCTAAAAATATACCAGATCCTTGTTACTTTATTACAAACCAAAGGGTTCTATATTTTTTGATTTTACAAATTAGGCAGGGATGGAAAATATTTAATTTAAGAATAAGAAGGGACAAAACATAGGCAGCATGTATCAAATGGTCTTGGCAAACATGAAAAGAGTGAAAAGAGTGTTAAGTGTTCAACATTTAAGTCCAGCAAACTATTGAAGCTTCCTAAATAGATAGTAAATTAGAGGAAGAATATTGACAAAATCTCATTGATCAAATTTTATACAGTTAGTTTTTCCTAAAGCAACAACTAGTGTGTAGAGGATGATCCAAGAAGCTCTATGATGTATCATGGATTTTCTTCCGTTGCAGAAAGGCTATCCAAATGAACATTTGAGTTCTTTTATCCAGTAAAAGATATAAAATTGTCTCCCTTTACCACAGTTTCACTTTCAGTGGTTTCAGTTACTAGCGATCAACTGTGGTTCAGAAGCAGATGATCCTCCTTCTGACATATGGTCAGGAGGTCAGCAGTAGCCTAACACTAAGACACAATCCCTATGTCATTTATGCTTCATCTCATCACACAGACATTTTATTATCTCACAGCATCACAAGAAGAAGGATGAGTACAATAATAAGATATTTTGAGAGAGAGATCACAGTCACATAACTTCGATTACTATTCTGGTTTAAAGCATCCACATGGGCTCTTCAAATGTATCCCATGTAGATATAAGGGGGATTATTATAATCATAGAACGATATTCTTGGAAGAATATGTAAAGGAAAAAAAACTCTTAATCCAGACATAAAAATATAACTTGAGGTGTCAGAGGTGTAACATACTGTACATATAATAGAAGAGAACAGATAGAAGATAATCAAAATGGTTAAAGATATTTTATATTTCTTGTTCTGTGTGTTGTCTAAATTTGGTGGTAAACAATGAAGTAAAAATATTTACTCTGATACATTTTAAGAATTTTTCAGTGAGCAAATGTTGAAAGATACTAAAAATTCATTTACCTGCATAAAGTTGCAACCATTGTCACAAAGGCAATGGGGAAGTTGAATTGATGCTTTTGTGTCACAGAATACTCATTAGAGGATCCTATTCTAATTCTCTTGTAGAAATTGTTGATGTATTAATAAGATATAGATTCCATGATGAAAAACAAAGATATATTTTAAAAATATATACATTTAGCATTGATTTGTTCTTCACTAATGATATTTTAAACAAAATTGATGTTATAGGCAAAATGATACATGAACAAAAGTCAATGTATAATAATCACTGAAATCATTGAAGAGATTATGAAATTCTTTGAAGAATACAAGTTGTTGATGTTTATGGAAATACTATTGATGCCAAATAAATTACAGACCATCATAGACACCAATCTCTCCAATTCAAAACCACACTAGAAAAAGCATAAAAAAGACTCATGACTCATTTTGAGTGTGTACCTCACAATCAGCACATTTATGATCCAAACATAATCTCAAAATCATTTTTTTTCTCATGTCAAATGCAAATTTTTCCTTACAAAAAATTTGCTGTGTTGAAAGAATTTCAATGTTTATGCATGGCATAAAACATTTACCAGGAAGTTGACTAATGGGTATAGTAAGTACTATTGATGAAACCTTTATTCTTGAAGAACTAAAATGCTTTTTATAAAACCTAAGATAGCTTTCATTATAGTTTTGCAATATATATTTGGACACAGATTTGGCAGATAACATAAAATATATTAAAAATTACTTAAGATCCCCTCTGTTATATGACTAAAATCCATGTTTGTTTGTTTCTTTTTTTTTAATGGAAAACAAATATTGGAGCAAGTATGCTTGGAAATTGTAATAAACACATTTATTTCCATGCAAACAAGCTACATAACTCTTTTACAACAAGTTATTATATTCTAGTGATCTTACACTTAATAATTACAAATTCAAATTTTTTATATTATTTTAAAATTTTGATTTATAGAATTTGTACAGAATGACTGTATGTTCCTGATCATTGTTCTTATTTTTTAAAAAATACCTTTCACCCTTTCTTCAACTTGAAGGTGTGAGGTTGTTTTGTTTTGTTTTGTTTTAATTTCCCCAAAACCAGTCTGCTCCAAATTCTCCCCTTTACTTTTCAAGAGCCTTCTCTGGGGTACCTAGATCATAGAATTTTAAGTCATAGTCAGGATAGAAGATATGATGTAATGTAAGTTTCCATCAGATGAAGAAATGAAGAAGAAAGTTCTGTGTTTTGTAAATGGGGTCAGAAGAAAGGTGACTAGGAGGAGACGACTGGAAATGAGGAGGGGCAGGGGAGTGGCTTAAAGAAGCAGGAAAGAAAATATTTGATTTTTTAAATGCACTGTATATTTTCCAAATAGCAACAGATGTCCAAAAACACTGTTTTAAAACTGAAATATACTAGGGTAGTTTTAGTGCCAAATTGAAGATTCCATTACCCTGCCTTCTTTTCACCAATGAGCTGGAATGAGAAATCTGGATTAGAGATTTTTTTCTGGTAAAAACACAAGTTACATATTTGAGCCATCTAAATTATAGTGTGTAACTGTAAACTCATGCTACATTAATATTTATTTAACTCCTATTATGTTTTAATGATACTCTAATACTTTTACATCTATTGTTAATTATTGTTAATAAAAATTTATGAAGGTTTGAAGAAATTAAGCAAATGCCCAAATCACAGAGAAATTCTTGCCCCACCAAACAGTTGTGCTCTTTGCAGTTTACTTTTAAAAACATGTATAATTATTTCTGGAGAAAGAAAAGCAGATGGGAGTGAAAGGGGGAAAGAAAAAGAGGCCCAGGCAGAGAGAGGAAGGGAGGAAAGGAAGAAAGGAAGGAAGAGAGGAAGAGAAGCAAGAGGGAAGGAAGGAAATGATCCCCATACTTGGGTTTAGAAGTATAAATATTAATGAGAAAGGTGTGAAGATATCAGAACTTCTCAAATTACTGTCCACTCAGTCAAAGCAAATGATAACTGGAAAGGAAAAAAAAAAAGAAGAAGACATACCCAAAGTATAAAGAGATTGTATGGGGTAACTGGATTCTAAAAGTAAGTTTTTTTATTTTTTATTTTATTTTTTTTTTGTCTATGGTTAGGTTCTATTGTATGACAGAGCTTGTAAAAGGAATATTAGAGAGTAGCTTTTAAGAATAATAAAGACTAAGATAAATGCCAAAAAAAGGAGTTTGAAAATTGTAATTCTAATTTTCACCATGATAATATGGGTTTAGAGAGAATAGCACTATCAGATGGATTTATCACAGGTTGATGGTGTCCAAACAGTGACAATGGATAGCTTGAAATCAACTAGAGGGAAAAACTTAACACAGAAACAATGGGTTTTTTGTCTCAATACTAACAATGGTCCACGTTTTATACCAGTGACTTATATGGGAGGACATGGGAAACGTTTGAATTTGGAAATTACATAAAACTGAGAGACAGTTTGTCAGAATATTGCCTGACAAAAATTAGAGGCAAGTTGATGCAATATGTTGCTGTGATAAATATAGAAAGAAAATATAAACCATTGTGTAGTCTATTTAAAAAAACACACAAAAACTTTGCAAGTATAAAATGAGAGATATAAAGCTTAGACCAGGTGACCTAAGTATGAATTGTTATTGTAATGTGGCTATTGGTTCTACTTTGAGCTGAGATTTATTTAAAAAGGTACATTACCTCACAAGAGGAAATACCATGACTAGTTGTGTATATTACTCATTCGAAGAGATGAGGAAAACAAGCAAAGGATAGATTTGGAAAGAGTGACCAGTTCAGGGTTATAGAGCATTGGAAGCTCTTTAGCAGCCAGGCTTCATTCACATTGCCCTGAATTATTATTTAAAAGCCTATGTGGTGAAAAGTCAACATACTCAGTAAGAGCTCAAGTTCTGTGGAAATAGTGTTAATGAATAGAAATGGCGGAGCAACTGAATTTTTACTTAATATAAGGCAGTATTTCTCACAAACACTTGCCTGAAAGACCCACTTCAGGAGGTAGTAGGTTTCCCATCCCTAAAGGTCTTCAAATAGAAGTTTAATGACGCGTTGGGGGAACATATTTGATATTGTTCATTGCTTTGTCACTTGTTCCCAAAAGAGAATTTGACACCCATTAGCCATCAACAAATTTTTATTGAATGAATGATGGAATAGAAAGAGGTTATTGATAACTAACATTTATGGAGTCCTCATTATTGGTCAGTCAGAGTTAATTTTTCAAAACTTTATAGGAAGAGGCAAGTACTATTTAATTTCTGCAGCGCAGGACAATGAAGGTATTACAGGGAAAGACAAAGGAAAGTGAGTGGAAAAGGCGGAATTCTGACTGTGGTATATCAGCCTCCTGAGCCAGTGTCAAGTGTCTGAAGGTGGTTAATTTAAATAATCCATAAAGCTCTTTCACCAAACATTCTCTGATATATGCTGTTAATAATTAAACAAGAAGGCCATTAGACTGAGGTGGTTCTAATACCTTAGTATCCTTTGTAACCAAATCAAAACCTCAGCCTACAAATGCCTCAAGGTTAACAAATCAAAACACAAGAACAACCAATCATAGCCAGCTAGGCTTTTCCAAATATGGCAAGTGCTTAAACTGTAGCCAATCAAATAATTTTCTCGTTTTGCTTCTTCCTTTCCTCTCTGAAAGTCTCTCCCCTAGCTTTTGTCAGTGGAGTGCTCCAACCACTTTCAGTCTGTCACCACCTGATTGGAATTGGTTCCTGCTCAGATAAACTCTTAAAATTTTTAGTATACTTACTTTATCTTTTAAGAATGCCAATAGGAAGGGCTTGAATTTACCAACACTTACTACATTGGATCCAATTTGCTTACTCTGTTTGTTAACTTTAAAATGGAGGTGTAGGGATTTGGTCTCTGAGACAAATATGTTGTGGGAATTTGTAATTAATTAGCAGGAAAAAGCACAAGAATGTATGCAGTTAGGCAGACTAGTACAGTATATGAGTTCAAGTAGCTGGAGGCCAGGGTGGCTGTGGGGCTTTATTATTTTGGATGCCTAGAAGAATTGTAAGGAGACAATGGAAGCTGGAGCCAAAATTGTACTATTTTGCAATTTTGCCTGATTTAAACCGCTGGTTAGATTTTGAGGATTAATGTAGAATGTCAACTCTTGAGGCCAGATTTAATTCCTTACTAATATCTATATCCTCTGAGTCTTGCACAATGACTTTCAGCACTGCACAAAGAATATGGTCCGAACAGAATAAATATGTGGCAAATACCATTGCCTCTGGAGCAGCTGGAATGGTGCTAGTATTCATTTGTAACTTGCTAGTAGAAAGTCCTTGCTTGCTATGGTATTTCTAAAATTTACCAGTAGCTTATCTCTACGATTTACCTCAAGTTTTGTTTTGGAAAGTATTGCATGACCTACTTGTACAGCTACCTTTGTTATCTTTTAAATTATTTATCACTTTGTGTGTGCCTTTTATAACACCACTGTGACAGATTCTAATGATCTGTTTAATTATCTGCATGTTCCTCCTTGCCTCTCTGCCAGTTCCTTGACTCTGAATTCCTCGAGGGTATGGTAACCATTGCTACTCATCTGCATTACCCTCAATGCCTAGCAAAGTGCTTAGCGAGAAATTAATGCTGTGAAAGCAAAAATTGCACCCAGTGAAGTTAAACAGGCAAGGAAGACTTTATTTGAAGCTATTGCAATAGATGAGAGGCCAAAACTCCATCCGAGCCCAACTCTGCTGAAACAAAAGTTTGGAGAGTTAAGAGCTGGGTGGAGGGACTGTAGGTAATTTCCCCTGTCTTCATGACAGGAAGTGGTTTTATAGCTGAAAGCAAGGTGCCTGCCTAAGTGAGGCTCCTACTCTTCCACAAATGTTGGGAGATAGGGGTGCTGTTTTTCTTCGTGATTACATTTCAGAGGGATGGCTCCTAAGTTCTTGAGAAACACGTCTGGTTTGTAAAATTAACAAGATGTTTTTTAAAAGATTTCAAAGGTTAGAGAAAGCATTTATAACTGCAAGTTTTCTGAAGTAAATCCTGTAAGTAAAGGGAGTTCAAGGGCCTAGAGTCAGGAAGAAGCTCCTCTAAAGTTTAGTCAAGCTGAGGGGAAAATTAAAGCCACTTTGGTTTGTGCTCAGTGAAAGTTTGCTGCATGAATGAACAAATGAAAAACTTTACTTATAAATATAAACTTTATAATTTATTTCTTAGGATCTTAATTTAAATGTGTCAGCTTATGAGTAAAACGTAAAAAGTAGTATAAATTAACTCCAATTAAAATAAGCCCTCTTTTACCTCTGTGACTTATTTGATACTTTATTGTGCAGAAAACACCACACCCCGCAAAAAACACATGTTGAGGGGATCCCTGGGTGGCGCAGCGGTTTAGCGCCTGCCTTTGGCCCAGGGCGCGATCCTGGAGACCCGGGATCGAATCCCACGTCAGGCTCCCGGTGCATGGAGCCTGCTTCTCCCTCTGCCTGTGTCTCTGCCTCTCTCTCTCTCTCTGTGACTATCATAAATAAATAAAATTAAAAAAAAAAAACACATGTTGAACATGCATAATGTCTTAAAAAAATTAAAAAGACCTCAAAGACTTTTCAGCTGGAAGCATATTTTATAAATGATTTCTTGCAGTAGAGTACACAATGATATATTAAATGACTTTTAAAAAAAATATTTCTTCAGAAGCTGTTATATTTTCAACATTTTTGTTTATTCTCAAATCAAGAGCATTACATCATACCCTGAAACATTATGTATAAACTCTCTGTGGTAGCTGTGGCTATAAAATAGGAATAAAAATGCTTTCTCTTCCTACCTTGATGGGTTGTTTATGAGGAGCAAATGAGAATGTAAAAGCACTTTAGAACCATAAAAATAACTATAGGAATGCAAGGAATTATTAAAATGAATAATGAACATATAAAGTCAATTTTGAAGGTATTTTTATTTTCTTTAACAATAATATCTAAAAATGTAATAAGATGTGGAGACTCAGGCCATCTCCTAAGATGGAAAGTAATATTTGGTAACCATTACCTTAAGATAATTGGCAAGTCTGGGTTAGGGATATATTTAAATATTGGATTTTTTAACAATAACTACAGTTAAAAGTACCTCAAATATACTGATTAATAGTCTCCCAAAGCTTGATAATTTCTGGGAGAGTAATTACCAGGGTGATAGTATTAAGATTACAGACTCTATCTGGATTCAAGTAGTCTGTGTTCAAACCCCAGGGCTTCCACATCCCAGGTCTATAATTTTGAACCAGTTTATATGAACTCTTTAAGCCTTTGGTTGTCATCTGTGAACAGGAAAAATATCTACCTCCTATGGCTGTGAGGATCAAATAGGATGGAATATGTAACACTTTTGGCATAGTGATTAACTCAAAGGAAGTTCTCACAAATTGTAGAAAATACACAGATGTACACACAAATCACTTATGTATAATTATATTTTCCTAGCTTGTGCAGATTAACCTTGGTTTTATGCCATTGGAACTTCCAGTGGTCTTAAAATAGTTCATTTTTATGTTTTTTTTTTTTAAAGATTTTATTTATTTATTTATGAGAGACACAGAGAAAGCACGAGAGGCAGAGACACAGGCAGGCGGAGAAGCCGACTGCATGCAGGGAGCCTGACGTGGAACTCGATCCCAGGACTCCAGGATCATGCTCTGGGCCGAAGGCAGGCACTAAACCACTGAGCCACCCAGGGATCCCAAATAGTTCATTTTTAAAAATAAAATGGTAATATTTTTCTTATAATCCTTATTATACAGTTATTTGACGTATAAATCTTTTCTGTTTTTTGCAGAATTTTCTGTAAAGAAATTTTTGCAAGTTCCATATAATACATCATTAATTTTAATTTGCTTTTGAAATAAAGACATTTTACCAAACCGTATTTGGACAATGTATCACAGGTACTGTAGTACAAAAGCATAATGCTGAATTGGAGTTTTTGAGACTTAGGTCTTTCATTTACCATCTGTCTTTGGGAAAGTCGCTCATTTCCTAGAAATGACTTACAGTTTACTGGTCTGTAACCATTTAGATAATTAAAACCACCTGAAAGTATTATTGTAAAGATCAAAAGAGGCAATGCATTTAAAAACACTTTACAGGGATCCCTGGGTGGCGCAGCGGTTTGGCGCCTGCCTTTGGCCCGGGGCGCGATCCTGGAGAACCGGGATCGAATCCCACGTCGGGCTCCCGGTGTATGGAGCCTGCTTCTCCCTCTGCCTGTGTCTCTGCCTCTCTCTCTCTATCTGTGTGATTGTCATAAATAAATAAAAATAAATAAATAAAAAATATTAAAAAAAAAAAAAACACTTTACAGAAGTTAAGAACTTGTTTGAGCCATACCACAGAAAAGGATGGGCCTTCATCCAGACTTTGGTTTGGATGTCAAGACTGATACCAAAGGGGCATTAAGTGGTTTATGTCTCACATAATGAGGCTTCCTGAGGAGAGCAGGACAGACTCTCAGTCTGGCCGAAAATGGCTTGAGAAAGCAAGAAAAAGAGACTGGCGTGGGGTTTTTATGGTAATTAAGGACTGGGCTAAGGTAAGGGTCCCATTGCACCAAATGTAAGGATGTCTGGTTTTATTTCTTATCAGCTCATCCAGATTGGGTGGCTGAAGGGGGAGGAAGAGAGATGGGTCTTAAAAACTATCAGCAACCAGACTTCAAAAATAGAGCCGAATTTTGTTACAGTACAAATTATGGGTTTTAGTTGTAAACTGTGTGCTAGTATGGTGGTGTTGGTTGCTGTCCAAAAGCCTCCTCCTTTCCTCTTCTTTATTGACCCCAACAGATCTCCCACAATAGAAGCAGAAACTGAAACCCACCAATGGGACCTGAGAGAGAGTATGCTGGAGGGCTCTTAGGAATGATTTTGTTCTCTCAAATAGGAGACGCATAGAAGTCAAAGGCTTTGTTTCTTTATCATCAGGGTTTTTTTTGTGATTCAAAGCTGTAATTGAATAATAGATTTTAGCATTATTCAAGAACATTTCAGCATGTTTCCAAAATATCCAAAGTGTTCCAAAAGGTCTAACCTGAGCAACTTAAGATAAAGATTAAGTAAATGAAGGCAAATATGATGTTTCCTTGTGTTATCAACTCATTTTAATAAGTGGCTACTTCCTGGTAGTCAAAAGGTCTAATTGTTAATAATAAAGTACTTTGATGAATAAAAATGCAGTTCATTTCTAGCCACTTTAATGCACTTTAAATGCACTTTTAATGCACTTTAAATGCACTTTGTTGACTAGATATAAAATTTCCTATTATGGAGTCTATATGTGAAGAATTCTTGGTTGTGATCAGTCTATATATCTTGATTTAATGTGACACCTTTCTTTAGGAGTCAGCATTTTAAAAGGAGACTGGAATAGGCAGATGAAAATGGCTCCCCAAAGATGCCATGCCAAAAATCCAGAACCTGTGAATATGGTACATTACATGGTGAAACAGACTTTATGGGTCAGTGAGAAAAAGAGAGTTTTAGGTGGGAAGCTTTGCATTCTTCAAGGTGTTAACACAGATGTGGCTGTCTAATCTTCATACCCATCATCTTAAAGCCATGAGCCAAAATAATTGCATATAACCGACTTAATATTTTTTTTCCTCCTGCAAGTCTTAATGAGATGTCATCATGGAGATATAACTATTCAATATCTGACAGTTTTCCAACCAAATATTGTTGTCTACATTCTCTAGACCCTCTTAATAAGTTACAGCTTATTAATGAAGAGACCCATCTTTTCCATGAGCTCTGAACTTCGTTATACAAGAGCATGCATAATTCTTATGGAGTTATTTTAATGTATTGAGGAGAAAGTTATTATTTTCATCTTCACTTAGAGCCCAAGAAAGAAAAAGTTGTAGATCCTTCCTTATTCTTAGATCTGACATCAGCTTTTGTTTATCTTTTAATGTTGGTTATTAGAATTATACAAGAGATGAGTAAAAAATTTCAATGAAGCGCTTTCCATTTCAGAATTCTCTTTTTTTCCATCTACCTTCCTCATTATCTCTTTTTTCTGTGTGACATTTGAAGCAGAAATGTTGAAAGCTGAAAGGCTGTTTTAATTGTTGGTAGTTGGGGCAGCCTGGGTGGCTCAGTGGTTTAGTGCCGCCTACAGCCCAGGGCCTGATCCTGGAGACCTGGGATCGAGTCCCACGTCAGGCTCCCTGCGTGGAGCCTGCTTCTCCCTGTGCCTGTGTCTCTGTCCTGTCTCTCTCTCTCTCTGTGTCTCTCATGAATAAATAAATAAAATCTTTAAAAAATAATAATTATTATTGGTAGATGTAGCTTCTAATGGGTATCTTTTGACAATAATACTATGTAAGACTAATAAAAATGACAATGCATCATCATATATCTTAAGGTTATATGTCTGATTGCTCCATCCAATCACTTACTAAAGAACCTTTAGTCCAGACACTATAAAGAAAAATCAAGGAATCCAACTTTTTTCTTCTCTTAATTTTCCATTTCTTAATTACATAGCAACATTTCCACAGTAAATATTTGGAGAATTTTACGTGTGTTGTCATGTGAATAAATATGAAATGAGCCTGGCTCACTTTTTCCTGAAAAATGGCCCCTGTCTCAGAGTCCCTTTCAAAGCCTGTATTGATCATCTTATGGTTATACAGGAACCCATGCATAGCTGAAACATGATCATATTAAACTTGTTTCTTAGATACACAGTTTTTGTCAGTAAATTGCAATTCTGAAACCACATCTGTAAGTTACTCTATCTTATAATATCATAAAATCTGACATCCTGTTTCATCATTTTGGGTTACTTATTCCTTGCTTTATAACCCTTATCGTTAACAATGAGATGAAGAAATCAGCAGATAATTTTCCCTACAAAACCTATAAATCTTAGGGGGCTTGGTTTTTTCAGATATATTCTGAGAGAATTTATGCAAAAACTACAAACTTGGCAAGTCCAGGTTATGTCAAAAAATATATGTAAAGGAAAACTTTCAAGTATTTTACTGTTGAGTGATAACTCTGTACTCCTTGTGAACTTTAAACTCCTATTCCTGTTAATTGCCATGTGTCCTGTATATGAATCAAAGTGTCAGCACTATAGTGTTATCTTTAAATTCAGAAAATACTGCATACTTTTAGAAGCCATATTTCCAAGTCTTCACCTTGTAGGGAAATTTTTATATTTTGATTCGAAAGCATACTGTAAGAAACAATTTTGGTATATCTGGATAATATATACCAATGTAAGTGGTAGGAAATGACTCCAGGTAGCTCCTTGAATAATAATATCATTCATGGCATATTTAATTATGCAGTTGGCATGAGATTAGCATATTGCTACATAACATCTGTTTTAAGAGAATACAAGGCCTGAGTAAATAAAGTCCTGCTGTAACCACTGAAGAACGTTATTGTGTTCCCAGGAATAAAAACTGACTCACAGAGACAGGCTATGTATTTTGGAAAAGAATGTTCTTATAATTCTAATCTGATGAATCAATATGGTTAAGAACTATTTCAGTAGTTCTTCGTTTCTTTCTCATAACAAAGTTACTCATATATCTTCTCTACTAGAATGCCCCCAATTGAAGGGTACACCATATGTATTTAGAAGCAAAGAACAGTTATTGAATATATTATTGTGGAATTAAATTGAATGATGTAGGAGAGGAGAGAGAGAAATTGGTGAAAGTTGAAAAAAGTAGACCAAAGTCAATTTGTGGTACTCACCATTGATGCTCTATGGTGTCAAAGACCATCAAAAGAAATTGAAGGGGATTATAAGCACCTTACTTATGAGTAAGTCTTCTCTCTGGCAACTTCAACAATACAGATGCACTGAGTATATGCTTTTCTGTTAACCATCTCTTTGGAGGAGATGGCTCCTCTTTCACTCTTGGTCTATGTAGTTAATGTGGGGTTGATCTTCTGTCTAGTTCTAGGCATAAAAATGTCCTGTGCAGGCCTGTGCAACCACAGCCCCCTAGTGGTGGCTTCAGAGCACATGACTCAAGCCAAGTTGATAGGAATCACACCCCTAGGATTAGGTTAGCACGATTGGAAAATACATCCCTTTCTTTCCTGGAATTGTTAATTCTCCAAAAATTTAAGCCTAGAACTGATGAGGGTTATCTTTGTCATCCCATAGGAAAAATATACCCCTAAAATAAGCTATTGCAGGAGAAAAACGGAGAAGAGTGATGGAAAGAGATTCACTGATGACTTGTTTAGATTACCCATTGAATTCAGCAACCCCTCTGGCCAGTGGTACCCCCTGAACTTTATACTTAGGACATTTGCAAATATAAGAAAACTGGCCAATGTAATAAGCAAAAAATGAGCTTATTCTTTCTGGATATCAGACTCTAAAATGTGGAATGTGCTGAATAGAGATAGATTGAACAACAATGGGAGTTTCTCTCCATGGCTGCAATGTTGGCATATTTTTATGTACACAAGTAGAGTAGTTGCAAAACTGCTATGTTTTATAGATAAAGTGTCAAAACATGTTTCTTTCAAGGTTGATATTTTAGATCCCTGAAATTGCCAGAATGTGAAATACTTCAGATAAATGTAGCTGGTTAGAACAGACATCACTCATAGGTGATGATCTTGGAGCTAGTAGCAGTAATTGTATAAAAACCTGAGTTATTTCCTTTTGTGGATGATTTTGCTTTTTTAAAAAATCTCTTCTGTTTTATTGATAAATAGTTGACAAACATCTGTATAAGTTTATGGTATACAGCATACTTTGGTAGAGCTGAGTAGTTTCTCTACTAAACCTAGGGCTAAGCAGACTATATTTGCATATTTGTCTTTTCTAGTATTAAATTCAATAATCAACAACCAAAAGTATTAAAGGATCCATTCTTTACTCAGTATCTCTCAAAGAATTTCAATTCTAATTTTTAGCTAAAGCAATAGGTCTTAAAATTATTTTCTCTAGACGATGCCTTCAAAAAGTTCCTTTTTGAGCTCCATTTTCTCCTCCTCACCAAAAACACCTCCCCAAATGCAGCTGAAGTACTTTTGGCTTTTTCATCGCTCCTGTAACTTTCTTGGACCTATGGCTTTCCTTCCTTCTTTTATACAATGTCTTCCAGGGCAGGACCTCTCTGAGAGTGGTGTGCGGATTCATTACAAGCCAGAAATGTGCGCTGCCAAGGGCAATGAGGAAAAGTACAGAAATTGAGAGGAATCATTTAGAACCTTTTACAGCATATTGATAGAGGTTTTGTTGTTGTTTGGTGAATCTAGTAACAAAACATGAGCTTGATTTTTGCCTTTTTAAAAATTTCATTTTTATATTATTTTATTTTATTTATATTTTTAAAATATGTTGGTCTGTGATAGATTGTGTAGCATGGACGGAAGCTGGTCTTTTATCATGGCTAGTTGGAGAAACATCGTTCTAGCTTCTTCTTGGGTTGATAATCCGTGTCTCTAACTACCTTTGCAACACATATACCGTCCAATCAGAATAGAGGCTCAATGCAAATAGTATTTTTTGGCCTTCTAAACTAGGATTTGTCTGAATTATTTTTTCTGCCTCCCCTCCTAGGCATCTCCCTTTTCTGATTCCCTCAATCCTATAAAACAGCTCAGTAACAAGGCAAACCTTTACATGATGGGGACAACAGGAGAGGCCAAGAAACCAAAACCAGTTTCTCTTTTGCAGGCGGCTAAGTCAAAGTGATCAACTCAAAGGAAACTTCTGTTAAAGTTAGATTACTTCTCATGTATCTATTATTATCCTATTCATTTGACTGTGTCTGATTTTAGAGTAAAAATCCCACAAACACTGCAGCTATTGCTGTACTTTTATTCCATGCATGCAATATAGTCTACTTTAAAGTTCCTTTAATGCTTTCCTGAGTTGTTAATTTCTTAGATGGCACTGTTTCTAAAAATAAAATGTTTATGACATAACTTTCCTGAGAGATATACATCTGTAAGGCCATTTACATCCCATTTTGCAAATGGCTTCCAGTTGGCTTTTTGCCTCCTCCTTTGTTTTCTAAAGGTATTTCCTTGGGACCTACATACTTTGCTTCCTTAAGGCTTTTATTATACAGGAAATATTTAGCATTATTTAGAAAGCATCTGAAAATAACATGGTTAGCCACTCTCCTTCTAGCATTAGTAATGTCTCCTTTCCTTTTGCTCACATTATCCTTAGATTTCAGATGTTGAGTCATACTCATTGCCTTTCATAAGTTGATCGTTTTATGAGATAAGTAGGCTGTGTAAACCATTCTCTACTCAGAAACACTGGTAACATCTTTCTGTTTCTGAGCAAACCCTTTCATGTCTGCTGCTTCATTTGTTATCACTATGTGGGTAGCTCTTAAATCACCTTCTTCAGCTTCAAGCATTCTCTTTGTTGACAATCTGAATTTTCGAGGGCCTGATGAATCTCTTTGCTTGTGTACACACACCTTAAACACAGTACATTTGAAATGAAATGGATTTCTTACACCTACCCTCATTCTCATCCCTGATGAAATAATCTACTTTTTATGGTGTTTTTATTAGTGGTGACACCAATCTTCAACTAGCCTGGAATATAAGAATTTATTCTTCTCCCATTCTCCTTTATCTGATTAGTCACAAAATCTTGATTTTTTTACCCCAAAAATATCGTTTGTATTTTTTCCCCATCTTTCCTGTACATTTCTAGTCCTTTTGGCCTGCATTTTACCTCTTGCTTTTAATTTCTTGCCACTCAATTTCACTAGCCAGACTACCACTAGGATTTTCTTTCTAAATCACCAGTTGGTTCACAATGACCTTTCCCCATCTCAAAAATCTTCCAGTTTCCTGCTACTTGCAGAATAAATTCAAACTTTCATGTGAAATGTAATGCCTTTAAGATATGTAGTTTAATATAAATCAAAACCTCGATGAATTCAGTGTATTCCCATAACCAAGACTTGCCATTTCACATGTCTCTATCATTTAGAATACTTTTTTTCTGAATCCTTTCCTTACATGTCATTGTCCTCCCAAACTTTCAAGGCTTAGCTGAAATTCCTCCTTATTTCCAGTATACAAGAGCCTCATTCATGTGAAATCCTAGGGAAATTGGTTTGGATCTCTACTTTGCTTTGGTTTTATTATGAATATAGTGCCATTTTATTGCAGATTCATTTAGCTTACTCCATCATCTATCTATGTGCTCAGAATCTCAATAGTACTGTTGAATTCATCTCTACTTGCATTATTTTCAAAGAAAGCATAGGTTGAGAGTCATGGATTTTAAGGTCATGTAGATCTCAGTTCCCACAGGCTTTTGATAGGGACATTGTGCTGAGCTATGGCCCAGTGTGGCCCTAGTTTGGGAGGAGATAGCATTTTTTGTATATTTCAGCAATGTCCCAAAATACAAGGCCAATGATAAAGAAGCCTTTTTCAATAGGTCATTGCTTCTCTGTGCTGAACTTACTAAGAAATGTATGTTTATTTCCAGCATGGCATTTCCCTAAGGAGATTTTTCAAAATTTGAAAAAAGCAGCACATCTCCTAATTTTTAGGTTTTAAACTTTTAGCTCTAGAGTTTGAACTTCCTACAGGACCATATATGTCATTTGTTTTCCTTTTAGCAGGTATCACAATGCTCTGCTCATAGTAGTTTTTTTTTGTTGTTGCTGTTGGAGTTCAATGTGCCAACATATAGCATAACACCCAGTGCTCATCCCGTCAAGTGCCGCCCTCAGTGCCCATCACCGAGTCACCCCCCCCTTTCCACTACCCCTTGTTGGTTTCCCAGAGTTAGAAGTCTTTCATGTGCTGTCACCCTCTTTGATATTTCCCACTCATTTTCTCTCCTTTCCCCTTTATTCCCTTTCACTATTTTTTGTATTTCCCATATGAATGTTCCCCGATTGACTTACTTCACTCAGCATAACACCCTCCAGTTCATCCATGTTGAAACAAATGGTGAATATTTGTTGTTTCTAATGGCTGAGTGATATTCCATTGTGTATATAGACCATATCTTCTTTATCCATTCATCTTTCGATGGACACCGAGGCTCCTTCACCATTTGGCTATTGTGGACATTGCTGCTATAAACATTGGGGTGCAGGTGTCCAGGCGTTTCACTGCATCTGTATCTTTGGGGTAAATCCCCAGCAGTGCAATTGCTGGGTTGTAGGGAAGGTCTATTTTGTAACTCTTTGAGGAACCTCCACACAGTTTTCCAGAGTGGCTGCACCAGTTCATATCTCCACCAACAGTGCAGGAGGGTTCCCCTTTCTCCACATCCTCTCCAACATTTGTTGTTTCCTGTCTTGTTAATTTTCCCCATTCTCACTGGTGTGAGGTGGTATCTCATTGTGGTTTTGATTTGTATTTCCCTGATGGCAAGGGATGCGGAGCATTTTCTCATGTGCTGGATACATGCCCTTTAAACTGAATTTATTTAGACTTTGTCCAAACTTCATGGGTCTCATAGAGACGGTAAATAGTCTCAAGCAACTAGGATTCTTTATTCTGCTGTCTTTGTTAGGGTGGAATTCTGTATATTTTCTCCTTTAATGCTTCATGATCAATTGAACATTCTTCAGGAAACCCTTATGACAGCTTGTGACTAACTGGAATGAGAAGAAATCTTAACTTCATCCTCTAATAAGTAAAAGTGCTAGACTGATCTGATTGAATTTGTTTGAAATTCAAGGAGAATAAAGTTCACCTCAGTCTTCCAAAGAGAAAACAGTGCCATGTCGTTCCCAAATGTGGTGAATTCAAACTCACCAATTATAGTTATGTCTTTCGGGCATAGTCAGTCTTTAGTTAGGTAGAAGAAAAGAGTAATTTAATGTGGTTACATGAATATGTTTATTATATAACATATATACTATATTATAAATATATACATTATCATGTAGCATTATTATACCTCACATTATTTATGTAAGTACATTTTCTCTATATATCTAACATTATCACATCTCAGTAATAATACCCTCTCCTTTTCTTTGATGTTGTGACATTTTAATGCCATTGCAGGAAAAGATGACACAGAGTCTCCTACAAGTTGTAACGTTTCAATTTTACACTTTGGAGATTTCATCTTTTGATGGAATCCCTTTTATAATGTGACTAATGTCAGGTTATGTTGTCTCTCATTACCACCTTTGATCATCCTTTCAGCAGAGCAAGGATAATGTCATCATCATCATCATTAAACTCGAAGAATTTCCTGCTGTTTTTTTTAGATAATCACAATAGTTTTCATTTTATCAAATATATAAAGAGAGTTTCTATTTCTATTTATTTCTTGTTTTCGAGTGTTTGGGTGGAAGTGAAAAAGGGGTTGTAAAATAAGAATCCTGCGTGGAGCAATCTTAACTGTATTGTCTAAGTTAAATTTTCTCCTACTAGTTTGTCTCATGTGTTTTCTAGATGGGCCTCTGCCTGCAAATAAGGCTTTGAATTTAAATATCTAAATTGTCATATTTCAAGTAGATTTTTAAATCTCATCATTATTTTTAAACCACATAACCAAGTACAGTAACTATCAGAAGTCTAGCCTAAAACTGGAAGCTTATGGTTTTTAGTGTCTGGCTTGCTGTCCTGCCTAAAATTTCTACCACCATTCACATTTTAATTAAACTTTTGAGAATATATCAGTCTTTTTATGCTGATACTATCTTTTGCATTGTTTTCGGTAGAATTTTTCCATAATTGAAATATGTTAACTATTAAATGAAATTGTTTCATATATCAAATCATAGTATATGTGCTGTGTTTATATCAATGTCAAAGGAATATGACTAGTATCCAGACCACTTTAGAATTACAGTGGAATTTGAATAATTAGTTGGCTGCTGAAAGGTCAGCTTGACTACTTCCATTTAGGAAGGTACATTATGTTTCAGTCATAAAGTACTTTACCATAGCTTTGATTATTTATTTCTTACCACCATTATGAGGTCAGTAAGAATTATCTTTATTATTATGATTCTATGATTAGAAGAATTGAAGGATATGGAAATAGATGGAAACTGTGGTTAAGCCAGCTACTCAAAGTTAAAACCAAGGTCACAGATACAATAGAAATCTGAAATTACATGCTTAACTCCCTATGTGTTGTTTCATTGTTAGATCAAAGGAGGCAGATTACTTCTTACATGTGGTGTGTTTGCAATTTTTCAGCCTGTACCAAAACAATATTTTATATTTATATAGCACTTTTAAATTTCATCTCATCCAGTCATTCGGCAAATATTCTTTCAGTACCTACTATGTGAGCTGTACTATGAAACAGTGTGTACATGACAATGTCACATTTTCTGTCCCTAAGGACCTTCATATGCACAATTCATCTTAACCTTCATATGCACAATTCATCTTAACACAGAGGAGAGAAAGACAATAAAACTTCTGAAAAGAAACATATGATCAAAATCAAAGGGTAGGCATTGATTTTTCTTCCAAGTATCTCTTAAAACTATTCTTGCCTTCACAAATTCAGATGTAGTCCTATGGCTGGGTTGTATAGCCACCTGGACAACCAAATGAGTTGGCATACTTTTAAATTGATAATCTTTAAATATTTCTTTAGCAGTTGAGTGGATAAGAAAATTAATTTCCAATTTACTAAAGGTATAAATAAGCCTTTTTTTAGTTTCAAAAGAAGCTATTTATAACATGTCAGGATGAATGAATCCTGGTTCACAGTCTCAGATGTGAGATTTAACGTTTTAAAATTTTCAAATCTTTCATTTAATTTCTACTTTTGAATACTTGATTACTCGTGGACTGATGAAAAACTTTGGGCTTTCCAGGAGTTCCTGCTTTCCCAGGGTTTTGGATGGTGATAAGAGAGGGATAGAATATATTAGTTTTTTAGGTACTGCTATAAATTAGGTATTAATAAAAGAAATGGAAAAAAAAAAGTAAGAGCAGAGTGGGCACAGATTAATATCTCAGAATATTATGTCAGCCACATTCTCTTTCAGTAGATTGTTGTATAGTCATGGAATTTCTTACTTAGACTTTTTTTTGCAGAGCTGTCCAAGAAGATCGGACATGATTTTTTGTCCTAGACAATAACTGCCAGGCTTTGGAAGTTGAGTCGGGTTGAGTAGGTTTCTCATCAGGAAATGTGGCCCCATTGCCCCATGAGATTCTTTATGGCCTCTAGTGTCAACTCTCTAAAGCTCAGAGACAGGGAGGGGCAAGATGGCGGAAGAGTAGGGTCCCCAAATCACCTGTCCCCACCAAATTACCTAGATAACCTTCAAACCATCCTGAAAATCTACGAATTCGGCCTGAGATGTAAAGAGAGACCAGCTGGAATGCTACAGTGAGAAGAGTCCGCGCTTCTATCAAGGTAGGAAGACGGGGAAAAAGAAATAAAGGAACAAAAGGCCTCCGAGGGGGAGGGGCCCCGCGAGGAGCCGGGCTGAGGCCGGGGCGAGTGTCCCCAGGACAGGAGAGCCCCGTCCCGGAGGAGCAGGAGCTGCACCAACCTTCCCGGGCGGGCGCAAAGGGGCTCGCAGGGAGTTGGAGCAGGACCCAGGAGGGCGGGGATGCCCTCGGGCTCCCGGGGACACTAACAGACACCTGCGCCCCGGGAGAGTGCGCCGAGCTCCCTAAGGGCTGCAGCGCACACGGCGGGGCCCGGAGCAGCTCGGAGGGCTCGGGCGGCGGCTCCAGGGAGGGGGCTGCGGGGCGGGAGCGCGAATCCAACAGCGCAGGCCCCGGAGCACAGGGCGCCGGGACACAGCCCAGGATCCGGCCTCCCCCGGGACAGGCAGAGGCCGGGAGGGCCCAGGACAGCGAGGACACTCCTGCCCCGAGCTGAGCAGATCAGCGGCCCCGCCCCGGAGCCTCCAGGCCCTGCAGACGGAGAACCGAGAGCCCCGAGCCCCGTAGTTCCTGCGGAGGCTGAATCCAGGCTTCCAGAGTTGCCATAGCAACTGCTGCTGTTCCTCCTGGGGCCCCACGGGGTAAACAACCCCCGCTGAGCCCGGCAGCAGGCAGGGGCAGAGCAGCTCCCCCAAGTGCTAACACCTGAAAATCAGCACAGCAGGCCCCTCCCCCAGAAGACCAGCTGGACGGACCAGTTCCAGGGGAAGTCAAGGGACTTAAAGTCTACAGATTCAGAAGATACTCCCCCATGTTCCAATACAACTTGTTTTTGGCCACTCTGCACTGAGCAAAATGACTAGAAGGAAAACCTCACCTCAAAAGAAAGAATCAGAAACAGCCCTCTCTCCCACAGAGTTACAAAATCTGGATTACACTTCAATGTCAGAAAGCCAATTCAGAAGCACTATTCTACAGCTACTGGTGGCTCTAGAAAAAAGCATTAAGGCCTCACGAGACTTCATGACTGCAGAATTTAGATCCAATCAGGCAGAAATTAAAAATCAATTGAATGAGATGCAATCCAAACTAGAAGTCCTAACGACGAGGGTTAACGAGGTGGAAGAACGAGTGAGTGACATAGAAGACAAGTTAATGGCAAAGAGGGAAACTGAGGAAAAAAGAGACAGACAATTAAAAGACCATGAAGACAGATTAAGGGAAATAAATGACAACCTAAGGAAGAAAAACCTACGTTTAATTGGGGTTCCCGAGGGCGCCGAAAGGGCCAGAGGGCCAGAATATGTATTTGAACAAATCCTAGCTGAAAACTTTCCCAATCTGGGAAGGGAAACAGGCATTCAGATCCAGGAAATAGAGAGATCCCCCCCTAAAATCAATAAAAACCGTTCAACACCTCGACATCTAATAGTGAAGCTTGCATGTTCCAAAGATAAAGAGAAGATCCTTAAAGCAGCAAGAGACAAGAAGTCCCTGACTTTCATGGGGAGGAATATTAGGGTAACAGCAGACCTCTCCACAGAGACCTGGCAGGCCAGAAAGGGCTGGCAGGATATATTCAGGGTCCTAAATGAGAAGAACATGCAACCAAGAATACTTTATCCAGCAAGGCTCTCATTCAAAATGGAAGGAGAGATAAAGAGCTTCCAAGACAGGCAGGAACTGAAAGAATATGTGACCTCCAAACCAGCTCTGCAAGAAATTTTAAGGGGGACTCTTAAAACTCCCCTTTAAGAAGAAGTTCAGTGGAACGATCCACAAAAACAAGGACTAAATAGATATCATGATGACACTAAACTCATATCTGTCAATAGTAACTCTGAACGTGAATGGGCTTAATGACCCCATCAAAAGGCGCAGGGTTTCAGACTGGATAAAAAAGCAGGACCCATCTATTTGCTGTCTACAAGAGACTCATTTTAGACAGAAGGACACCTACAACCTGAAAATAAAAGGTTGGAGAACCATTTACCATTCAAATGGTTCTCAAAATATACCCTAAAAACTATAGAACACTTCTGAAAGAAATTGAGGAAGACACAAAGAGATGGAAAAATATTCCATGCTCATGGATTGGCAGAATTAATATTGTGAAAATGTCAATGTTACCCAGGGCAATTTACACGTATAATGCAATCCCTATCAAAATACCATGGACTTTCTTCAGAGAGTTAGAACAAATTATTTTAAGATTTGTGTGGAATCAGAAAAGACCCCGAATAGCCAGGGGAATTTTAAAAAAGAAAACCATAGCTGGGGGCATCACAATGCCAGATTTCAGGTTGTACTACAAAGCTGTGTTCATCAAGACAGTGTGGTACTGGCACAAAAACAGACACATAGACCAATGGAACAGAATAGAGAACCCAGAAGTGGACCCTGAACTTTATGGTCAACTAATATACGATAAAGGAGGAAAGACGATCCACTGGAAGAAAGACAGTCTCTTCAATAAATGGTGCTGGGAAAATTGGTCATCCACATGCAGAAGAATGAAACTGGACCACTCTCTTGCACCATACACAAAGATAAACTCAAAATAGATGAAAGATCTAAATGTGAGACAAGATTCCATCAAAATCCCAGAGGAGAACTCAGGCAACACCCTTTTTGAACTTGGCCACAGTAACCGGAGAAGGACAAACAGTGTATGTTCTCATTCATTTGGGGAATATGAATAATAGTGAAAGGGAATATAAGGGAAGGGAGAAGAAATGTGTGAGAAATATCAGAAAGGGAGACAGAACATAAAGACTCCTAACTCTGGGAAATGAACTAGGGGTGGTGGAGGGGGAGGAGGGCGGGGGGTGGGGGTGAATGGGTGACGGGCACTGAGGGGGGCACTTGACGGGATGAGCACTGGGTGTTATTCTGTATGTTGGTAAATTGAACACCAATAAAATTAATTTATAAAATTAAAAAAAAATAAAAATAAAGCTCAGAGACAGGCAAGCAGAACTTCCCTCGCAGGACTGGAAGATAACAGCTATCTCTAGTTAATGCCAACCATGTGGAAATTTTAGGTACTAAGCTGATAATGGCATTCTCTCTCACTAAAACCCTACCCTTACTTCTTTCTTTCTTTCTTTCTTTCTTTCTTTCTTTCTTTCTTTCTTTCTTTCTTTCTTTCTTTCTTTCTTTCTTTCTTTCTTTCTTTTTCTTTCTTTCTCTTTCTTTCTTTCTTTCTTTCTTTTTTTTAGAGAGAGAGAATGAGAGAGAAAAAAAAGAATGAGTGGAGGTAGGGGATACAGAGGAAGAGGAAGAGAGAGAATCCCAAGCAGGCTTCATGCCCATCCCAGAACCTGACACACAGTTTGATCTCATGACACTGAGATCATGACCTAGGCCAAAATCAAGAGTTAGTCACTTAACTGACTTAGCCACCAAGTGCCCCTACCCTTACTTCTTTCTTCTCAGATTTATAATTTTCTATCTAGTCTTTGGACTTCTTGGACTGAAACATCACCTTATACCCCTCACCTCTGTTTAAGTTTGCCCACAAAGAGCCCTGGAAAAAAAAAAAAAAAAGAAGAGCCACCAAGCAAGTGATGAGGTCCTTATCTCCGTGTTTCCATCATGGGTGGGTGTTTCTGCCTCTGTCACCATCATCTGATATAAGTGGAGAAAATAGAGCAAAATGAGACTAGACCCTTATGGAGTAGAGAGGCTCCACTCCTGATCCATCTCTGGATTCCTGAGACCATCCCTACAGTCCTTAACTTCCACATCATTAGTGAAACCCCTAGTGGAACCTCTCAACTCCTCTATACAATCCATTATGCAGTGTTCTACTTCACAGACAAATAAATCAAAGAGGACTCTATCCATTTTTCTAATTGCTAATTGCTGCCCTAGAATGTTCACCTTCTAAGGCCAGGCCGCTCTCTTTCAAACCTTCCTACGTAGGTTTTCTTTTCCAGGACTGCCTTCTTGCCAGTTGTGCCATAGCCATGTCTCTGTTGCATTATAAGGCCAGGTTCATTAGAACACATCTGGTGACTTTAGCGCTCCCAGGGAAGTTTCCTCATCTCGGTGTGCAAGTCTCATTATCTGTAAGCTCAGTTTTCAGTAAATAGAGCTTCTCCATTCTCAATAATTCAAGTACATTTTTGGCTCAAGGCTGGCAGAAAACTTAACATTGGTCTTTCCTGGGGATATAACCATCTAAATTATCAGAAGTAGCAGAACCTTCAAGGAATTGAGAGGATATTAAGTGAGAACCCCCAAAGATAACTGAGAAGTGTCAATGATCCTGTTTAAATGACTCTTTCAAATATTTCCATGAATTCTAGGGGTGTAAAAATCTTTTATAAAACTGGATCTTGCCACTTCTCTGTAGAAATATCCTCTATATTTTAAATTAATGAATTCAGAATCCTCAAATCTCAATGTCTCCCTGTCTCTTCAATTTCTGGCATTAATACTTTTCTATATCAAGAAATCCTATTTCATGGGGGAAAAAAAACAGGAAAAAAAGCAAATACCATGAGTAAAATCTGAAAATATTTTCTAGGTACTTATGTACCCAACTAAACATGCTTTTGTCTCATTTCAATTTTTGTCTATTACTTTCATTTATCAGATATACATGAAATGACCATCCACTTCCTTTTTTCTTTTCTTTTCTTTTCTTTCTTCTTCTTTTCTTTTTTCTTTTGTGTGTGTGTGTGTGTGTGTTTCCCTTATTAACGATTTTTTCCCCTACTTCTTCATAG
This sequence comes from Nyctereutes procyonoides, assembly GCF_905146905.1. Lineage (NCBI taxonomy): Eukaryota > Metazoa > Chordata > Mammalia > Carnivora > Canidae > Nyctereutes > Nyctereutes procyonoides. The sequence continues at coordinate 5,121,996 of NW_026575021.1, read as the reverse complement.
GTTTTGGTTTCTCTTTCAGATGCTTTGATAGTTTCCTCAAATATAATTTCTTTAGAAAGAATATCAAAACTCTTAATTTAGGTAATAAAATAAATCTTTCAACTTGTGCCATATACCCTTTGGTTTATAATTTCAATTGATCACAATTTTGGACTCAAGGTTTTAGGGCTGGATGTTTGGCTTGTAGTTGCATCCCTCAATATAAATGTTTGACCTCAAACAAACAAACAATATACTGGACAATCACTGAAAATTGCTACTCTCTAATTCAAGAGCATGATCATGTGCACTTTGCCATTTTGTTTTTATGTTAGAAATCTTTTCTATTTAATTTGTATCATATTCTCGGTTCTGTCCAGTGATTATTTGGGCAACTTTTTCTGTTGGTATCTCAGGTGTTTGGCTGACTGGTCCATCCTATAATCTGACAGTTTGGTCCACTTTCATATCTTGCTTGGACCACTGTAATAGCCATTACTCTCCTGCTTCTGGTCTTGCTTTATTCCAGTCATTCAACCACAGGGGCACCAGAGCTATGTGTCTAAAATTCAAATCTAAGCATGTTACCCTCTTGCTTAAAACACTTCAGCAACGTCCCAGAATCTATGACAGTGAACTACATAAGCTACCTGCTTAGATTCCCCCTGGAATGTCTTTAAAAGTACAGAATACTAGGCTTTGCTATACAAATACTGACTGAGAATTTCTGATGGGACTGGGAATTCTCTGGTGGGGTTTAGAAATTTGCATTTGCACTTGAATAAGAACCAGAGAAATTCTTATGCCTGATAAAACTTAAGAATCACTAGTTTCAAGACATTAAAAAAATAAAAGTCATTAAATATGATTGCCTTGCTCATACTTCGACTATTATTATGAACTCTCTATTCAAGCCATTCCTGATTACTTGTATTTTCCTGTTTCTTTTATGCCTTCTTGCTTTTTTCGCAAGTCATCCCTTCCTTCTTGAATGCCCATTCTTTTCTTTTTATCTGGCTAATTCCTACTTGTTCTATCAGAGTCAGTTGGAACAATTGTCTATCTTTGAAGCCTTCCTTGACCTCCCACCTCCCACAGAGAACCATTCTCACCCTTCTAGGTGCTCCTATCACACTTAATAAATACTATCATTACAGTGAGAAAGAGTTCATGTTAAAGTCAGCGGGCAGCTGCAAGCATTGTGGCCAAAGACAGGGCATGAACTAATGCACCTGACTCTTAACTGTGAGTGTGGTAACTGTTTCATCCGTTCTTGATATTATCACTCACTGCAATGGCTGCCGTTTGAAGGCATTTTGTAATTTTTTGAATATGTTAAAAAATAAATATGTGATAGGTAATATGATAGGACTTTTCTGTTACTTTAAGCCGAAGCTGAAGAAACATCACAAAATGCATTCTATTCTGAAGATAGCTACCAAAAGTCAGTGCCATATTTCTCCTCCCAGACTTTAGTAAGTGCAAAAGGAATCAGTTCTCCTTTTACCACTTACCACCCTAACCTTACTTCCTGCCCAATATATCTAAGTAGTGTAGGGAGGCAATAGATTAAAGTGTGTTATCAGCATTATTAGCCTCATGGGAAGTGAATTGCAGATGGTAAGAGGTTTTTCTACCATGAGAATGAAAAGTAGGCACTCTACCACCAATTCAAATGATGCGGACACTTTAAAAGAATCACTCACAGACCTTTACTACAACAAAAGAGACTGATGTTCTTCCTTATTTGAATATACACTTAGGCAGTGGATTTCTGACTTTCCCTTTATGTTTATGAGCAGAGGAAAAGAATTGGAGAGGAGGGACAGGGAAGGGTGGGGTATGAAGCAGTCTGCGTGCTCACTGGCACATAAGAATGTGTGATTTTTTTGTGTTAAGTGTACAGAGGGGAAGGTTTTTATCTATCCTTGTGGGCACAAGTGCAGGAGGATGATGTCCAAGGAAGATGCCTTTGCCCCAAGTGGATAACTAGGAGTGGAAGATGGGAAGACCATGGTGAAAGGGGAACTTGAACCCCCATATTCAGGACCTGTGTAGTGGGAGGAAGCTCCGAGAAGTCCATCATGAGGGAGACACAGCTGGCACACAGTGGATGTCAGTGTTAGCCAGCAAAGCAGCGTTGCCACTAAGAGAATTTAAGCTCTTCTCAGTTAAGTACACTGATGTTCACCTTCCTTTCTGCTTAGTTTCATTATTAGAGGAGCTATTTCCTGGAAGAGGGAAGAAAGGGAAGGACTGGAGAAGAAGGCATGTCTCATTTCTGATTAATGTTCCTAAAGTCACAATTACAGCAAATAATGGGAAAGATGAAAGCTTTAAATAGATTACCATGTGGAATTGTAAACTGAGTTGGACTGACTATATGTTCAACAATATCTAGAAAGCTACAGAAGCTTCCTAGGATGATCATTAAAAAATCTGCTTCCTGTTGGGGAATAGGAATTAACAGAGCATTTTGGAAGGCAATGATTAAAGAATAATAAACCATTTATATTTTATCTATTTATCTATTTTTTTAGAGAGAAAGGAGAGCACATGAGTGGTGGGGGGCGGGGAAGGAAAGGGAGAGAGAGAATATTAGGCAGATGCCAAACCTAGCAGAGTCTGATGTAGGAATCAGTCTCAGGAGCCTGAGATCATGACCTCAGCTAAAATCAAGAGTCTGATACTTAACCAACTGAGCCACTCAGGTGCCCCATCATTTTATATTTTATGCCATCCAGTTGAACTCTCTTTTAAAAATAAGACTAGAAGGCAACGGGAGTTCACCAAGGGCTAGTTATGTCTCAATATAATTTCACTTTCTAAAAGTGTTTCTAGAGATTTGGAAATACGCAACTCCAATCAAGATGAACAAGGAAGCCTCAGGATAAGAATGGAAATAACAAAAAACTTATAGTTTGTACAAGTGTCTAAGGCAATTAAAGTGTCAACCAGAATGGAGTGGCATTATATTGAGTTTAGAAAAGAGAGAATAAAAACAAATTTTTTGGTCAATTTTTACTTGGTGTTCTTCATTCCAGAAAGGCATTGCATCGAAGTAGAGGTTAAGAGTTTTGCATGAAATAGGAAATTTCTAGGTTGGGTTTTGATGTCAAACAGGGCTGAATATGCATTCTGGCTCCACTCCCTAAAGCAGTGAGACTTTTTCTCTTGACTTCAGATTTGTTCTGGGTAAGTGAAAATAACACTATCATCTACTTTGGATTGTTGTGCAAATAAATGAAATTTTATACACGTGTGATATGATATCAGACACAGTGTAAACCCTGATAAGTGTGAATTTCTTTCCTCTCAAGAGAAGTGTGTTCCACAGCTGGAAACAGTTCCTCACATTTTCTAATGGATGAAACCTCTTTCAAAAATGTCTAACTTCTTTAACTGCGTGCATCAAGCTACTTTTACAAGGTAAATTCAATCTCCCAGGTGCTTTGATTCTGACAATGGTTGATTTGAATGGAGATACCAGTGTATCTAGGTTTATGAAATCCAGAGTTCCATTCTGTGTTAATGAAACATCATTCTTCATGTGTTTGGTTACTCACACCCTGACTCAATTCCCCGAAGCCTGATCAGTTCTTGATGACATGATACAACTAGGTTTCTGGATGAGTAAAGCTGGAGGCTAGCACTTTGAAAGTGGTGACCATATGCAGATGTGACTTCCCTCTGTCTAAGGACCCACAATCTTCATGTGTCACATTACTATCTCTCTTTTGAATTGCTCTGTGGAACCACTTTGTGTCCTTAAGAATAGACAGTTTTGGAAAACAAGACAACTCTAGAATGTGTCATGAAACTACAGCTATAATGCAGGCATGAACGAAATGGCAAGCTCATCAGGCAGGATAGTTAGGCAGATTAAACAGCAGGTACACTCTTCTCCTCAGGGCAGAAAATGACATGAAACTGCAAGCAAGGCATTAAGGAAAAAGGTTCACGGTGGTAAAAAATTGTTAGCCACCTGCCAATTCAGCACAACAGCAGGTGCACAGGTTAAATGTCCACGCAATCAAAATGAGTTTTTAAAGCTTTTACATAGTTATAATGTCACTTTTTGCCCTTTGAAAAGAAGACAATGCTGGAGTGCTTTATGTGTTTTAAGTCTTTGTCTTGAGAAGAAATACTAATTTTATTTCTTGAAGATGAAATATTTTAAAAATTATGAACAACTCTATGGACATAGATTTTTACAATAAACTTACAAAATCTAAACTTTTCCCTCCATTACAACATTCTAAAATGAGGGGCACCTAGCTGGCTCAGTTGGTTAAGTGGCTGCCTTCAGCTCACTCCTGATCCCAGGGTCCTGGGATTTAGCCCATGTCAGGCTTCCTGCTCAGCAGGAAGTCTGCCCCCCTGCCTTTGTGCTGTCTTGACACTCTCTTTTTCAAATAAGTAAATAAAATTATAAAAAAAAATCTAAAATGATTAGGAATTAATTAATTAACTCTGCTATTGATTTTGATTTCTTATACAAAAATAATTACTTTTACCCAATTGCTGCTTGATATTCTAATTCATTGTGGTTTGCTGATGACAAAGTTTATTGCAAATGTTACCTGCAAAGCTAGACTTTCTGAGATATCCCTGGGATTACATATTGGGCCCTTGTCTAATGGACTTTGTTCACATTCATGTCAGAAATTATCATGGTATCTGACACTCAATATTTTTTCAATCAACTCATTAATTATATTAATAGAATTAGGGCATGCCTTCAGGAGTATAAAACAATTTGAGTTGAAAAAAGGTTTATCAAATCATAAATGTTTAGTGTTGAAAAAGATGTCAAAGGCCATCTATTTCATCTCCTTCATTTAAAAAATAAGTAAATGACCAAGAAGGTAAAATACCTTGTATACTATTTTTGGCTGATCATTTAAAGAATCTAAATATAAAAATAATTCTTTACTTCAATATTCCAATAATTTTCAAGCATATATTCATCATTATACTCAAAAATTTAAATATTTAAAGAACTTATTATTATTTTTTACATCTTTAATTCATTTCTGGATGACATAGTTCTGTGATTTCCATTGGTGATTTATATCAACACAGAAACCATTGAGCCTCAACTAAGTAATAGTCTAAATTTTTCTTTGGTATTTTCAGTAAGATAATGTCTTATAACAAATATAACTTTATATTCACAGCTAATGTGAATAAGATATGTCTAATATTAGCATAGACCCTTAAAACTTTAAAATATTTACATTATGGCCCTCTGCAGAAAGTCTGCTGACCCTTCTCTAAACTTTGAGAAATATAACTGTGACATCTGATTTATCTAAACTAGTTTCTTTTTCAAACTCTGATATATTCTTGGTCCTCTGAAACCAGATCAGAACTAGAAAAGGGATCTCAATAATCAAGTGACAAATATTTGAATAATCCATTAATAATCTATCAGGTGTGACCTAATTTTAGAATATCAGAAAAGTAAACATTAATTGTTTCATAATCCAATAAGTAAATTATTTGGAGTTTTTCTTTTCTTTTTTTTTTTTTTGCGCACCTGATTTATGCTGGAAACTGTGGTTATTAAGTGGTAACTTTTATATAGTTTACACTTTCCTAGAGTGGTTGGTTAATCAATAAGTAGTCACATAAATAAATTAGTTTTGTTAATAATCTATGTTTTTGGGGAAAAAAAGCAAACTGAAACCATAGCTAGTGGCTTATGAAGGGTGGGGAAGTACCATTAAAACTTTTGTCAACATTTATCAAATGACTACAATGTGCCAGATAATGTTCTACTGTGGTTTGGACCATTAACTCACTAAATGTTATCAACCATTCTATGGGGTAGATAAAATTAAACCATTTGACACATGAGGAAACTGAAACAAAGAGATCCATACCTGCCTAAAGTCATCCAACTGACTTATGGTTGAAGCTAGGATTTGAATCTAGGAAATACAAACTCAAGAATTCAGCACTCTCCTGGGTGATCAGTGATTTCTCTGAGCTTAGTTACTGAATAAGAACATGGATCAAGCCTTGTGGAGGAGAGCTCTAGGCAAAAAAAAAAAAAAAAAAAAAGTATGATTATGGGTTGGGGCCGAAATGAACTAGGGCTGTTTGAAGACTAAAAAAGTACTGTGGCAATAGCAGGACATAAGGGGAAAATTGTAGGAAATGAGGTCAAACTATAGATTGGCATATAGGCCATGGAAAAGGACTTCGATTTGATTCTAGGTATGGCTTTCTACCAGGAAATGACTTGATATGATTTATGTTGTAAAAAGACTATAGGAGGACAATAGTAAAAGCAAGATATAAAAGAGCCTGCCGATTACCTGCTCAGTGTCTGTTCTCTCTCTCTCTTTTTTTCCCTACTAACATAACCCCCATTTTTCTTCAGGTAACAATGCACACAGTAAAAATTGTTTCTTAGTTCACCTTGCAGCTTGCAGTGGTCATGTAACTGCTGTAGCCAATAAGAGAGAAGTTGAAGTCTCTGGGTGGGACTTTGGGAAAAAGCTCTCTGTATGGAGCTGACTCAGCCAACGGAGTTTTCCCTTCTGCTGCTTTGTCCTCCACAGAACATGGAGGTAAAGGATGGAGATGCAAGGACCAAATTGCAATTGTAAGGAGGTCGAGGAAGGATGGAAGCTATGATTCAAGGATATCTGAGAGCCAAAATGGGTCAGGGACCATGGACTATTATTGCATAGGACCTAGACTATTACATTCCACCTCTAGTTTCATGAGACAAAAATCAGCTCCAATTTTATCTAAGCCACTCTTATTTGAATTATTTTTCAATATGCAGTTGAACTTCTTCCTTAAATTGAAAATAGAGATAAGTCAGAGCATTATCAAATGAAATATAGTGTTTTGGACACAGTGGAATTTATGGAGATGGCAATTCAATGTAATGCTGTCTTGGAGAATGCACCATGTAAATATTTACTTGAAAGAAACACTGAATGAATGAATAAATAAATGAATAATTTACTAAAATGATAATTAAGGTAGTTAAAAGACCACAAAACCAGAATTCACCACAATTGCAATCAGGTTAGAATATATATAATAAATTAAATAATATATAAAAGGGAAAAAGAGTTATGTCAATCTTCTATTTATGCCTTTCTAGTAAAATAAGTAAATGACTAAAAACTTAAATGTAGCTTTTTAAAGTTTCATTTGGTCATAGGTTCGTTTGGAAGGGAAAGCAAACTTAATCCATCTAGATTACCTACCATATATAGGAGCTTCCCAGAGACAGATCAAAATTTAAGTCCTTTCAGGTGGGTGATACTATACTCTTTCTGAATGCTAAGGAAGCAAAGTCCTTAATCTCTTCTCTCCCAATCCTTCCTGTTCTCCCAATCCAAAAGACACATTTGCCAGAATGAAAGCTTGGGTGGTTACATTAAGGACATTTTATTTTATTTTTTTTTCATTAAGGACATTTTAATCCCCATTTTGATAGTCAGTGTACTCTCATCCACTGTCTACTTCATACATTAGGAATTATGTAGACCAAGGGACGTATTCAGTAGCAGTGGTGGCTGATGCATTGGATAATTTAGAGATGAAGCCGCCTGACAGCTGATTCTTCAGTGACTTCACTTCTACTGACAGAGGTAAAAGAAAATGCTGAAGTTGTCAGTCCACTTCTATTTTTTATGAGCAGATTTTGTACTTTTTGGAGCTATGGGATGCAGGTGCATTGCAGGAGTGAACTTCATGTGCCAATCTGCAAAGCAATCCTTGCTCTTTCTTGTGATACGAGTAACACTTGTGGAACATTTTTCACCTGAGGATGGCAAAGCACCTCATTAAAATAGATTTATTAAACCTCTAGGGCCCTCTGTGGAAGAGGGATGGTCAGCTGTGATTTATCAAGATGGCAAACCTGGGCAAAAAGGAATCCAAGTGACTAGCTCATAGTATCAAAATTTGGCAAACTTTGTATGATTTCTGCCCTGATTTTATAACTGACATCATCATAGCCATTTGGCATATTGGCATTTTAAAGATCAGTAGGTAGGCAAGGAAGGGGGAAATGCTAGATATAGGGTCTCTCAATTTCTATACTATTGACCTTGTGGGACAGATTATTCTTTACTGTGGGATGGAGCTGGGGGTTTTCCGATGTGTTATAGAGTTTTTAAATTTTTTTTAAAGATTTTATTTATTTACAAGAGAGAGACACACACACAGAGAGAGAGAGAGGCAGAGACATAGGCAGAGGGAAAAGCAGGCTCCCTGTAAGGAGCCCTATGCGGGACTTGATCCTGGACCCCAGGATCCATAGACAGTCAACCACTGAGCCACATAGGTGTTTCTGTTATGGGATTAAACAGCATCCCTGACCCCACTGGATACCAGTAGGGTCCCCCATTGTGACCATCAAAAAATGTCTCTGGACGTGGCCAGTATCCCATGAGGGACAATATGCCCACCCTCCCTTTGTTAGGAACCACTGTGCTTTATATAAACTGCGAAAGAGGCCTAAAAACACATCTTGATACTTCAGAAGAGGATCCAGGTTCACACATAGAATATCTGAGGTAAGACAAACACAAACTTGATTTAAGCAAACATTGTGTAATAAGATTTCAGAGCTCAAGAATTTTTCAGGTGGCAAATAATATTATAGCCGTTGGAGCAGGCAAGAATGATTTAATTTGAATGATCACTCATTCAGCCAAAGTGGAAGAAAGCTTACAAAAGATAAATGAAGTCTCAGGGCCTTACAAAACAGACTGGGATAGAGACCTAGGTGAGTCAGTCAAGAAATAGTGGCATAGAATGAACCAACTGAGTGGGATGAAAGCTTTCCAGGTGACTTCTAACTGTACCAGATGGTAACTTCTGAGGCTGAACACATCCCACATGAACTGCCCAGCAAGGGGGTGGTGCTGAAACTGCCAGGAAAAGATAGAAATACCTGGTGAGAGGGGCAAGGGAGAGCAGGGGTCACCATTGATCAGCTTCACTCTCTTCATAATTACTGATTAGTTGCCAGATGGTCATTTATCCCCTGAGTCTGCATTACATTCTGAATCTACAATAACTGGGAGTAGTATTTTTTTAATTTTTAAATATCATTTAAACATTTTAAAAATAGTAACCATAAGAAGCATTGCTATTGTTGACCTTGTCATCTAGTATGTGGGGCTGGCAATCCTTTTCATTCTGTGTGACTAATTGGAGTCTTTTGAAAGCACTAAAAGTATTTTTCCTATAGTAAAATGTACTCAAACTAGTTTAGAATTTATATGGGATATGGTAATTTTTATAATAATCTGTCATTCCTTAATTCACCCATTCATCCAAATGAACTACAAACATTTCTTTGAGCATTTATTGGTGTGAGGCACACATCACACTATGGGGCATGCAAATGTCAAGTAGATCACAGAAATTTAGAGATATAATATTTAATTGTGACAAAATATTAATTCATGCCACTTGCAACACAGTACAGGTAGCCATGACAAAGACATAGTATTTCCATTAAATTTGAAAAATTATTGCTGTTTCACCAGATGAAAACATAGATTTTAGGACATAGCAGTCAGGACGCACAGGGAATGCAAGATGCGAAAGGTCTCATGATCAGAGAACAGGACCACAACTGACATGAGTAATTGCAGCTAAGCCTAGAAAAGTGGGCAGGGGTGAGTTTGTGAATATTCTTATTCAGCATGTTAAGTGATGTAGGCTTTGATTTTTCAGCAGAGGACTTTTACAGCATATAATGACTTGACCAGGTTTGTGTTGTGGAGAGATCACTCTGATGGCAGCGTGGAAGATTTATTAGACTTCACACACATTAGTAGCAGAGAGACCAAGAGAGACCTCTTAGCCCTGCTGTTGCAGTAGTGGATGTGACAAATGATGATGACCTGAACTGAGTCAGTGACTATGGGATGGAGGAAAGAAAATTGTTCTGAGATATCTTTAGCTGTTAGGAGTAGATGGATTTAGTAATTGGGTTGATTTTACATAAAGATATTAGAAACCAAGGAATAAAGGACCAGTGTTCACTGAATCTGTCTTTAGGTCTACATGATCTACCCAAAAAGAGTTTGACATTATAAATAATCACCCAGGATTTTTTGGATATTGTTGCCAATTGTGTGTGTTTTTCTTTAGCTTTGACTTAGGGTATTACTTTTGGTTTTGTTCCAGGCTCAGCAATTATTTCTTCTTGACTATTTGGAAACAGGACCACTGACCTCTCCCTAGTTTCTTGGTTCAAACTCTAACATGAACATGTGTTATCTACTCAAAATGAGTTATGGCAAATTTTTATACTGGATGACTGGATTAATGTAGATTCTTTATTAATGAGGGAATATCTAGTTGCAGATGTCTAATACCAGTTACAGATTTATCTGGCAGCTTATGAATCAGTTAAGGGAAAAATGCAAATATGAGTATTCTCAAATTCTATATTTGGCCACTGGAGTCATTAGCATGAAAATGATCTTGAGAAACAAATGTATAAAGTAAGAGAAGATCAAAGATAGAAATCAGGAAATATTTTAAGGCTTTGTAAAGAGGTAGGGTAAAATGCTAGAAGAAAAGAAATTAGTAATAGAGTTAGGTAAAGAACTACATCCTGAGGTCAATAGGGAAAATAATTCTTAAGAAGACAACAATGGCAAGTACCTCTGAGAGAGCAAAGAAAATAAATTAAAAGTTCCCCTGGATAGTGAAATTAAGAAGTACCCAAGTATATTATCAAAAATTACTTTCTTAATAAAGGCAGAAGTCATTTCTGTGGATTAAGAAGGAAATGGTAAGTGAGAAAGTGCAGAAGATAAGTATAGTCTTTTTTTAAAAATATTATTTATTTATTTATTCATGAGAGACACAGGGAAAGAAAGAGAGGCAGAGACACAGGCAGAGGGAGAAGCAGGCTCCATGCAGGGAGCCTGATGTGGGACTCGATCCTGGGACTCCAGGATCACACTCTGGGCTGAAGGCAGGCGCTAAACTGCTAAGCCACCCAGAGATCCCCTAGTTTATTCTTTTAAGAACTTGTACTAGAAAGTGAATTACAGAGCAAGGATCATGCTCTGAGAGGAACATATGACCCAAAAATATATACTTCAATGGAAAAGAAGAAATGCGTTCAACTGCTTGAGAAGAAAAGTGCAGCGTCCAAGAGAAAGTAGGTGTCATCAATCAAGCAGGGTCTCAGAAGGAGCAGTACAGGAATTAGTTCTTTAACATAGATGGGGCTATCTGTTTGGAGGTGAGGTGGTGCATCTCTTCTTTTAAGGCATAAATGAGAAAAGAAAGAATAGGTATGGGGAAAACTAGTAGGTTGGTAGATATAAGATAGATGAGTATGGATGTCGTAGGAGGGAAGTTGATGGAGTTCACGTTTCATAGCCTTTTAGATTCTCAGAGGTGTATGGGGAAGATAATTTGTTAGGATTGAGAAGAGCAGACTGAAACGGGCTTATAAAAATATAATAAGGACCTAGGATATCTAAAAGAAAAAATAGATGTTAAAGGGAACAGCTTAGAGAGAAGTAAAAGGAATTTAAAGTTTTATTGGAATTGTTTAATTAAGGCCTTTTTTTTGGGGGGGGAGGGGGTCAAATCATAGTTCAATAGCATAGTTGCAGAAGTTGACCTGTTTGTCCATTAGGACTTAGGAGGAAGTTAGCAGTATGAATTCTGTAGAAGGACAAAGAAAATGAGACAGGAAGGGGAGGGGAGGATAAACTTTAGCCTTTAAATCTACTGATTAACTTTACTCACATTACCTCATTTAGTCATAACAAAGCGTTCAGAGATAGACATTATTTCTCTTATACTGAATACGAATCTAAAGTTGAAAAATCCTAGTGACTTAGAGAAAGTCGTAAGTTTTAAATGGCAGAAACAGAATTTTTACTTGTGTATGTATTATTTTATATTCAATGTTCTTTTAACCAAATTTTGCTAGGTAAGAATTAGGAATTATCTGAATTCATCAAGCAGTGGGTCTAGATGGTGTGAAGAAAGCAGATGAAACATAGACAAGGGCTTTTGAAGGAAGAGACTAGAAAAGAGTCAAGGAAAAGGGTAATTAAATGTCATTGAATAATTGGTGCGTTTGGAGCATAACCACAGGGGATGTAAAAGAACAGAAGCTGGAGCCAGAAATTGGGAATTGGGAGGTTGAAATTTCAAAGATGAAGAACATCCAAATGATAGAACATCCTGACGTGAGGTCCTAAGAATCCTTCCTTAAATTATAAAGCTGCATTATGCTGGAGTCTATATGTCAAGGGACAATGATATTGGGATGTTGATTAAGTTTGCCAGTTAACCGTGTGAAAGCTGAAATGGTCCTAATTATGGAAGAACTTAGGTTGGCAAAGAGGATGAACCTGGTAATTGAGGTCTCAGAGAGATAAGGGTAAAAATTCCCTGCCACTATCAGATGTTACCTGTGCAAACTTAATCTTCCTAAGTATTGAAAGACAAGAACCTCAAGAATAGGTGGAGAGGAAGTTTTATTCTATGGTTTGTTTTTAACCAGCCTTTGCTTTCAATCAAATTTCTATTCCCGATGAATTTTGCATTGACCCCTCCCTCAAATTACACTTTTTCATAGTCTTCTAATATGTTTTGTCTAAACCTGGAAACTTTTTTTCCAGCATTAATAAATTATTTATAAATATTCTTAGTTGACTTCAGGTGACAAGTGAAAATTTAGAAAATGTCTGTTTTCTTGCCCCTCCCAATTCATTTTGAAGTATAGAATAGTGGACTGGATTAATCCTGCTCAATCTAGAGTGCTGTATTAATAACCAAAACTGCTTTTTTTAAAAAGTCTAATTATGTCTCAACAAACCATAGATAAATGGTTTTACTATAAGGGATTTATGCTAAGTCAAATCACCGGAAAGGAATAAAATCTCTCTGGTTCTAATTACAATACTTCCCATTATTATTAGAGAAGAAGAGAATTTTTCTAGTGGGTGTCAAGAATATGAAAAGCATTTTAATTTTTTCTTTAGTGGAATCAGAAAAGGGGAACACTGAAACCAATCATAAAATCCACTAGTGGCCCTAACAAGAGTTTCCTGTGTAGAAGAATGAGCCTTAAGCATATGTCTGATGCAGCCTCTGACCAGGAATCAGTTAGTTGCCTTTCACTGTGTGTTCTTCCAGGGCCAACATACGTAACTTTAACATGGCTATTTTTTCATTATTACCTGTGAGTGCCTTCTGGAAGTCAGCTCCTGCCAGAAGAAGAGCTGACTTATATCCTAATACTATCACTAATAATGTAAAATAGGCTATCATAAATTCATTTGGTAAATAGCACTTATAATGGGAGTAAAGTTTTATCTTTTACAATCAGAGAACACATTAAAAGCAGCTTTCTTTAGGCAAAAAGGATGCTTTTAATCTCTAATCTATTAATAATTGGCATGTATGCCCCCACAGGTTCATTTTGTTCTTTGGATTTGATTTTTTTTTTTTACCTTGGTCTTATTCAGTATATTTTCTAAAGGTGTTAGAGTGAACCATTTTTATCACCATTCTTGAAAATACTGCTTCAGATTTTGTTTAGATTCTTTTTGTGTTGCTAATGATCAGGTTAGATGAAAAGGAACCACGCTGGTGAAATAAAGAGCAGAGGGGTAAGACTTCTAGTTTTCATCTTACATTATTGTAAAAGGAATGGGGATAGAAATCAGTGATTTGGATTGATAAATATATGAAGTAACATTTCAATTTCAAACCCATATAATCATTGTGGGGCACTTTTGAGTGTGGAAGGGGCCAATGCCAGTAATTAAACCAGAGTAGCAGTGCAGGATTAATCCAGGATTGTCCTGCATACACCAAATGTACGGTCATCCTGCCTTTTTTTTTTTTAAAGATTTTATTTATTTATTCATGAGAGACAGAGAGAGAGAGGGAGGGGGGGGCAGAGACACAGGCAGAAGGAGAAGCAGTTTCCATGCAGGGAGCCCTATCCGGGACTTGATCCTGGGTCTCCAGGATCACGCCGTGGGCCAAAGGTGGCACCAAACCACTGGGCGACCACAGCTGCCCAGGTCATCCTGTTTTTATGCCCTTTATCCCATTCCATGCTATTGTTCATGATTATTTGTGACACTGATTTATCTGGTTTTGGTGGGCTGAAAGCTACCCGAACTGGTGTTATTTCTCTCTCACTCCATTGTATTTCTCACAGTGATCTGCATATAGTACATCTTCAAAAAGTTAGTCTCCCAATAAAGATGAATGTTTGAAGTAGGTATGAGCACACTCTAACTACAATGTGACCAATATATAGTTTCACATAAAAGAGCAGCTTCTGACATCCTGCCTCTTTCATGTGTGCAATAATACCTTTAGAATTCTTACCACCCTCCAGAGCTCTGTCCTAATTTTTTATCATAAGCTCATTTAAAAATAATATTTCTGTATTTTGTTATCTGTAATTAGATATATGTTCCACTTAGCTTCCAGTTGTAGAGGATATGAAGGCCTGTCCCAAATTCACTCAGTTACACAAATCAAATCCTTGGTAATCTCTCTGAAACATTTCATTCTCTTTTCTCAGCTATAACTGATTCAATTTACAAAGAAATTACAAGGGAAGAAATACTTATTTTTCATTCCATTTGGAGATTTTTTTGAAATTCTAGACTTTAGAAGAAAAAACAATCATCTTAAATATGACTTACCTACATCACTTTCGGTTGCTAGGATCCTGAAAATTAAAATCACTTGTCCTAGGTCAAATAGTAACATAAAGAGATTTATGTCAATAAATTATGTACATTTATATTTTCAACCTGTGTGTGTGGATTGTAAAGATATCCTAAATGAAAAAAAAAAAAGAAGAAGAATCTTTCTGGATAGTGAATCACCTACAATGATGAAAAATTTGACTGTTTTTAACCAAATAAAAGCCTATGTGTCTTAGATAAGTAAGTCTGCAAATAAGTCTATAGCGATGACATGGGAGCTTTAAAATATCCGTATTTCAGGCTTCTTCTGTCTTTTTTTTTTTTTTTACCACTGTCTCTCCCCTGTAGTTTGTTTCTCCTTTTTCCCTCATAATCTCAATAAAACTACCCAACTTACAGATTTCCATCTAATTTTTGGGCAGGAAGAAGTAGGAATGAATGAGGAAGGAAAGTACGTATCTTTGAAAGGCAAAACATTCCCAGAGGTCTCCAGGAGATTTCTGTTGAATCTCATGGACTACTGATGGCTGTAAAGACAGCATAGGACCTATATAGGCTATTTGATTTTTAAACTGGCACATTACTACTCCAGAAAACCCACAGTAATTTCCTAAAATGGAAAAGGAAGGAATAAGTATTCATTAAGTATCCAGCAGTGTTTGCTATAATTCATTTAAATAGGCAGGGAATTTTTATAAGTATCTTAGTATCTCTGCCTTAATCAGAATCGGACTCAAATCATGGAACCAGGAATGACACCCAAGATAACCTCAGTATCATTCTGGTATAGACATCATTCTCTCTACTTGACACCACCATCTCACTATGCAGGAACTTGATGATTATCCACTCTATACCAGCTTTCCTCAAGGGGATAGACCTAAGCAGGCCTGACTTGCAACTTATTTTCCTACAAACATTTGTTTTTCATATTGATCATCTTCAAAACTTAAATACCTTCTGATTTAATTAATTCAGTTAAACTTGGTTGATAATGAAGATTGATTATATGAAGCTATTTTGATATGTTATCACCTTTGATGGCATTTTTACATCACAGATTCTTCTGTGCTTTTATGCAAGGAAATTAGTAATGTGCAGTATTTATGTTCCACAGTAAGACATTAGTGAAGAGATATTTTAGGAGACAGATTCTTTCCTAACATCCCTGAAAGGACATTAAGCACGGACATTAAGCATTGACCTTGATCATGTGACTTATCATATGGAAAGAGCACATGGTTTTGGTTTTTGGAATCAGACTCTTTAGATTGATATTTATACACGACTATAGTAATGTGACCTTGGCCAAATGTCTAAAATAAGTATTTCACAGGTAAAATGGGAGAAAGTAAGTCTTCCTCAAAGGGTTGCTCTGAAGGTTGGTATCAACTGTGTATTTGATGACACTGTTATAAACTGTAATGGGCTACATGCCCTTTACATGCTCAGTTTTATTAGTAAAAGATAAAAAGAAGTAAATTTAAAAACAGATGCTCACCTTTCTTTAAAGGACAGCTCTGTCAAAGCTTTGTTTTAAACCCTGGATGCTTCCCTCTGCTGCCTCTGCTGAAATCATTTCACATTTCTGGGTTTCAACTTCTTCATTGGTAACATAGAGATAGAATTACTTGCTTCCTGTTATCACCAAAATATATATATATATATATATATATATATATATATATATATATATATATATTAGTGTTTAAAAATAAAAACAGGTAGGGTGCCAGGGTAGATCAGTCACTTTACTATCTGACTCTTGATTTTGGCTCAGGTCATAATCTTAGGGTTGTGAAATTGAGCCCTGAGTCAGGCTCTGTGTTCTGCTGGAGATTCTCTCTCTCTCCCTCTCCCTCTGCCCCTCACCTTCCCCCTTGCACTCTCAAATCAATCAATCAATCAATCTTAAAAAAAATATTTAAAAAGACAAACCTACTAGTTTCCTAGGAGCTGCATAGAAGAGAGTGATTATAGTGGGAGGAAAGAACAAAACCAGAACAGAACCAAATATTCCTGGCGGAAGCAAAGATCAAAGAGATGCTAGGAAAAAAAAAATTAAGAGATTGGAAAAGGGAGGATGCTTTAAAGCCTACAGGGAAGAATCCATGGTTTTAATATTAGCCGGAGAAGCTGGCAGTACAGCAGGCCAAAATCTCCCTTCACTATATTACAGGCATGGGTTTCCAAAACTGGTTAGAGACATCCTGTATGTAACCTTCATTTGGCTGGAATGAGTTGAAAGTAAAAGAGAATAGGCTCTTTTTGACATTTTAGGCAGTTTTCATTTGATGGCTTTTCATATTTCTTCTTTCAAAGTCAATTTGCCCAATTCACAAAATAGAAGACATATTTAAAAGGAAATGTGGTTAGTGTAGAGGGAGGCAGGGTTTTGTCATGGTACCATTCTGTTTTGTCTTGCTCCTCATCCACCACAATTTTAGGAGCTCAGTATCATTGGCTTCTCCTTCTTCTACCTTGGCTCTATTAGATTAAAGCCTGGCCTTTTCTGACACTAGCATGGTTTGGGGGCTTCATGTATGTGACCCAACCTAGGAGATCTTTAGTCATACATTATGGCAAACAAAGATTGGCAGGGGATGATTTACAATGATTTGAGAAGGCTACAGTATTATAGTTTGATTGTGAGCTTCCTGATATATTTTTTTTTACAGCTTTACAAACAGAAATGAAGAATAGCAGTAATTTATTTGTTGCACGTGCCTACTATGTATGTATATGACATGGTGTGAAAAACATTAATGTTACTGTTTTTTAAAAGATTAATTTTATTTATTTATTTATTTATTTATTTATTTATTTATTTATGAGAGAGAGAGAGTGCCCATGAGTAGGGAGGAAGGGGAGCAGGGAGCCTGATATGGGACTCAATCCCAGGATCCTGGGATCATGACCTGAGCCAAAGGCAGATGCTTAACCGACTGAGCCAACCAGGCACCCCTAGTGTTACTATCTTTTTATATTTTCATTATGATTCTACAATGAAGATGTTGCCCTTTTGCAGATAATGAAGCTGAGACTCAGATAAGTAGTGCACCCAATACCCAAATATACAAGTAATATGTTATAAACAGGGTTTGAACCCATGTTTGCGTGACTCCAACATTTCTGTAGCTAATGGCTACATATACTGCCATTTAGAATATCTTTTCCATCAACCACCAAAAATACAACAACCAAAAAAGGTCCGATAGTTTCAGGAAGGTGTTACTACATTCCTTAGCAATAAATACTCCTCTGTATATTTCTGGTGAAAGTATACCACCAAACAAACATCAAAAAGCCACTGACAAGCAAATTTAGTTACTGACTGAGATTAGAAAGCAGAGTAGGTTGACTTAGCTAAAGACTCAACAGTATTTGATATGAATGCTGTTAAGAACTCAGAAATCTACACTTCATCACTGAAAAATAAGCCTTTTCAGGGATGCCTGGGTGGCTCAGCAGTCAAGCATCTGCCTTCAGCCCAGGGTGTGATCCTGGGGTCCCGGGATCACGTCCCACATCGGGCTCCCTGCATGGAGCCTGCTTCTCCCTCTGCCTGTGTGTCTGCCTCTCTCTCTGTGCCTCTCATGAATAAATAAATAAAATATTTATATATATATTATATATACGTATAATCCTGGTAGGAGGGCAGCATATTGGCATAAAAGAGATTTGACATTTATAGCACCCATAGTAAAAGTGGGGGGTGGGGAGAAGCAAAGAAGATATTTCAAATTATTTTTATGTGTGTGTTTCATGAAAAAAAATATCTGCTCATTACACCAGCAAAACATTTTTAATTAGGGGTCTGTTACTCTGCAATATCCATTGATCTATAAAGCATTCCAAATTGCATTTAGTTATAAATAAACTGAATATTCTCAGATTTTGAATCCTTTCAATTGACTCAGCACGATGAAGATTGCCCTTCGATGTTGCTGTAGTATCTAAGGCAGATTAAAGTCTCCCCTACATTTTTAATCCATAATTTTTTCTAGTTTTGACTTTTCAAATATTTTTCTGAAGAGCTGTGACTACCTCCTAGTGTACAGGGCCCAGTGGTTTGATTAACAAGTCCCGTAAAGTGTATGAAAAAAGCAGGAGGTAAACTGCTCCAATGCCATGCCTCAGAAGCAATTTGCATCATATTTGAGGCTACCTGACTCCACCAGTGAATGAGATACTCAAAAAAGATTTCTCAGCCTTTGACATTTCAGAAACTGTAGAACAGCTGAAGGCTGAAGTGTCATTAACAGATGAGATTTGTTCAAGTTACCGCATTTTCCTATTCTACCCAGTATAATTGGCATGTCAGCCTATGGATCCATCCTGTGATAAAAGGCCAAATGTCTACTGATTCTCCCAGCCTGACTGGTGAGTTTTAAGGGGCTCTGGAGTTGCTTATAGACAATGAGACAGACCATTCAGTGAACCTTGCTATTGAAGTTGACAAAGAAGCAGACTGAGTGTAGGGAAGAGTATTTCCACATGCATTATTCTAGTTGTCAGACACACTATCAAAAGAGACTTGGAGGAGATGTGGGGCCACTGGCTTGTTTAATGCCTTTCTTTCTTTTTCTTTTTCTTTTTCCTTTCTTTTTTCTCCTTTCTCTTTTCCTTGCCTTTAGAATAGAATTAAATGTAACAACAAAATTCAAACTTTCTTGGATAAGACAAGATTTCGGTTTATGAAATAGAAAGAAATGTTTTGGAAAGAAGGAAAATTCATTTCTAGAGAAAAAAATATATATCCTGAAATCAGGGTTTTTATTTCTGTTTTTATTGGGGGAGGGTAGGTTGCCTGGACTAACACTCCCTCAGACCATGTACCCTCCTGTTGTGTGTGTGCTGTAATGTCTGCCTTGAATTTGATGTGGCCTGGTAAATTGTTTTGACCCATCGTCTCTGCCACAAAATGTTTAAGTAATAGGGTTGAACTATGATAAAGAACCAAAAGAAGTAGATCAAATGGCATAGGTTGGAGACACATTTCCTGTCCAGGTAAGGACAGTCGAGATTTCTAGAAACACTATGAAAGGCATCTGAACCATCTCTGTATCCTGGACCCTTTGACCAGTTATAGAAAACGTTGTTGGCACCTGTCATGAGTTCAGGTGTTTGAAGGAAAGGATGGGCGAATGCCAGTGAAAGACTCTAGGATTGCATCAGCATCAAATGCCTTTTAATAGCTCTGATTCAGTCACCTCTCCCATTTCCAGAAACTCCCCTTTCTATTTAGTGAAGTATATGAGCATAGTTGTATGTACATCTTTCTTTTGAGAAACGGTTAACTATTTTTATCCAATTAAGCTTATGAGGTTGATACCATTCGTGCTTTATCTTCTGCTACTTCTTTTACATTTCTTTATTCTTTCACTCTTTCTTCCAGTCAAACCAATTTATTGATTGCTACCCGGACACGTGTTCTGACACACTGTTTTGTTAGTATGCCCCTTCTTCCATCTTATTCCATCTGTTAGATCCTGGCTAATGTGGGGCCTCTTTTCCGAAGACTTTTCTGATGTTCCCAGTCAAAGAAATCCCTCTCTCTTAAATTTCTCTTGTGCTTCTTTCTCTCTCTAATAGAATCCATATTTTACCTTAGATCATGGTTATCTCCTCTACTTTAGAAAAATCTCCCTGAGTGTCCCATCCTTAATATGAAACTACATGTTAATAATCCAGCTATAATTTATAGCTTGTCAATAGAAAGCAATATAAGAAAACAATGAACATTTTCTAAGATGCTATTTTTGTTTAAATTTTATATTTTTAAAGTTACATAATGACATTCTGAAATGAGTGCATGGTAACGATGAAATAAGAAGTAGCTTAAATGGAAAGAGTATCTAATTACGAAATTATGTGTACCTAAGCATAAAGCATCAATCAGTAAAAATTCAATAAAATTGTAGTTACTTCACATCATATTCATTAGTGAATTTATTGGAGAAATATAAATTACAAGACATTTGTGGATGAGTTACTCAGAAACTATAATATGCAAGGCAACAAAGCAAGGATATAATAACCTATCTCAGGTTTTTACAACAACCACGCATGACAGATACTATTATCACAGTTTACATATGATAAAACCAAAGTTTATGAAAAGTAAGTGGTTTGTTAAAGGGCATGTAGCAAATAAATATAGCCAACCATTCCTAAGTCTGGCCTTAAAAATGCGGATCTTCAAAACTAACAAGAGAGATCTCAGTAAGGGGTAAAGATGAGGCAGCTATTGAGGAAGAAATAAATACCTTTCTACTTCATTTGTCAATTGATTAATTCATCCATTCATTTGGAAAATATTTTTTAATGATTTTATTTAATTATTTATTTTAGAAGGAGACAGAGAGAGAGAGAGAGCATGAGTGGGGTGGGGGAGAGGCAGAGGAAGAAGCAGACTCCCCGCTGAGCAGGGTGCCCAAAGCTGGGCTCCATTCCAGGACCCTGAGATCATGACCTGAGCCGAAGGCAGACACTTAACCGATTGTACCACCCAGGTGCCCCTCATTTGGCAAATATTCTTGATCCCCATATAAGCCACTGTTTTAGAGGATGGGATGCAGCAGTGAACAGATATATTTGGTCACAAAAGCACTGCTGAATTTCTAGCTATCACATCTCTTTGAGGCAAAGAGAAGGGAGGAGACATTATAGCTTCTCCCTTTTATTTTCCTTTAAAAGTTTTAATTTATTTATTCATGAGGGATGCATAGAGAGACAGAGAGGCAAAGACACAGGCACAGTGAGAAGCAGGCTCCATACAGGGAGCCCGATGGGGGACTGGATCCCAGGGCTCCAGGATCATGCCCTGGCCGAAGGTGGCGCTAAACCACTGAGCCACCCAGGGATCCCCTAGCTTCTCCTTTTTGAAGGAATATTATTGGAAGTCATTTTTAAACCTTCTCCTTATGGTTTACTGGCCAGTACTTAATCACATGACCACCCTATCTGCATAGCAGGCTGAAGAATGTAGTTTTCAGTTACACACATTAATATTGCAACATGTGTTTAGGGTTATGTTTGTGGAGGAAAAATAGACAATAGCTATTGATGGGCAGCTAGCTGTCTCTGACTCTCCTCTCCAAAACCACTACACACACAATAACCAGAGTGATTTGTTAGTAACTGTCTGGCTGTTAATTGAAATAGCCCAATACCTAAAAGGATTCCCAGCCCATAGATGGAATTGTCTGTCCATTCTCTATTTTTCCCTCTTCTGTCTCCTCTTTCAGTGTCTTTCAAGTTCATCATAGCTTTATATATGAGAGCATGACCACCCTATTTCATTCACTATTCTCTTTTCAGCTCAAAAAAGTTATACGTAGATCTATATAAATAAGGACAAACCAAGATGTCAGGGTAGATACACGAGAGATGTTAATTATAGGAGAAAGATAACTAAAATAAAAAGAAAGCAACAAAAAATGATCACATACAAATGACAAAGTCTAAGTTAAATTTAAACAATAGCCAAAAGATAGGACAATTTTATATTCAATTGTTCAAGTCATTAGGAAGAAATAGAAAAAGGTTCTATAATCAATATAATTAATTATTTTATTTTTTTCAAAGAAGGAGATAAGCAAAGGATTGCCCTATTTCCTGAATACCTCATTATTTTAATGAAAAGTTTTTACTTGGAAAGATGATGAGATTTTAAAAAATGAGTTACTTTTAAAGGTGAATGCCATAATAGCAGTATAGGAAATAGAAAATCTGAAGGTATTGAATGTCTTTTGGATGTTTGAGTTAACACCTCTCAGCAGCTGTTTCACTTTGTTTTGAAGAAACAGCTGGAAGTTCACAGGTTTAAAAGAAAAGATTTAGAGGAAAAAATAGAACCAAATAGACAAGATGTGTTGATCATTAACAACCAGCTATGGTTTACATTGTGTGTTTTAAAATGAATTTAATTAAGCTGGTGGAGCAGTGTTCCTCAGGCCTTGCTAATTAACTAATAAAGTCCCCATCACTCCTAATTGTCTTGAACAGAGACAATTACTACAAAAATGAAACAGTTGCTGCTAAAGGGAAATTCGATGTTTCTTAAAAATAGAAACAATTGGACAATGTAAACAAATTTGCATAAGTCACTCACATGGAATAACTAGCTTATCTGATTTAAATTTGGTCAAAGAATAGAAAACATTAATAAAAGAAACAATAAAGAATGACAGCAGTCATATATATGTGTACATATATATGAAATAGATTCATTAACTGTATTCATACCAGCATTTCTATAATTGCTTTATTAATTGTTTAATTATTATTGTTTAATTAAATATCTCCTTTCAAAGAAAAAGGAGACATCAAGTAGCTTCTGAACAGATACTTAAAAAACAAGCTAATGTAAATGAGAGGCCATTGTGACAAAAAAAAGTTAAAAGCAAATAAGCTGAACTGAATATGCTTATTAAAAAGTATTTCATAAGTATCTATGCTCTTGATAGCTATTGGTGACAAATTTGGTTTCTCCAGCTAATGCAAAGAGGGAAATCTGGTAAGTCGCATAATTCCTTGTCCATAAGTTTAAGAGCAGTTCAGTCTTAGGAAGTGTTCAACTATAACCAATCCTAAAAACATAGAATTTGAGGATTTTCATATATAAGTATGTACCATGTATAACAAACTGAACAATATATTTATCAACATATTTCCAGAATGTTTCAAAAATTAATTTCCAATATATTCTAATGGGATCACATTCAAGTGTGATTCAATAATCTATAATTAATCCAAAGTCCATGTATCGGTTTTCAACATATTTAACTTAAATCTAGGGGTATATTTTAGACTATTTGAAGAATGGTGAATTGTACTCAATGAAGACAATTCACCCACAGATATTGGTTCAGTCAGTTTATGTCATCAGAGATAATAGACAATAGATAAAGGGTATTGATAATCTATATATTGACCCTACTATTTATTAGTAATAAAAAATTAATAGATTTTTGAGTTGTTAAGTTTATTCACATCCTAATATTTGTTTACTGAATTCTTAATGGTTCTTACTGAATAGAGAAGTAAATGACCTCATGATTAGCCTTTGAGGAGGAAAGGGTGAGAAAAGCACACCTTTATTAGCTAACCTGAACAAGAATCATTAGTTAAGTTATACACTTTTTGTATATAGAGTAAAAACTCAGGTACAGACTACTAATTTTTCTGTAGTTAGTGGATATTAGCAGTTGTACAAAATGGGACCACAATGAATAACGTTTGAATAAAACATTTAATTCAAGACACAAATCCTCAAGGTTTTTAAGTTTCTTTTACAATAAAAGACATACAACCAAGGAGAGATATATAAATATGCTTCTTGATATTTATAGACTTAAGTGGGCATTGAAATATTAAAATAGCTTCTTAATTATGATTTGTAACTTCCTTCTTTGTTGTATGTTTGTATAGTATATTTTCTTCTTTTCCATAACAACCAAATGTCATAAAAGGGAATAAAGTATATGTGAAATGTCAATGTGGCTAGGTTAATCCCAATTTATAGAAAAAGAATAGGTTTTAGGAGTAGGTGCCTGGGTGACTCAGTTTAGTTAAGCACCAGACCCTTCGTATTGGCTCAGGTCATGATCTCAGGGAGTGAGATCCAGCTCTGCATCTGGCTCAGGGCTCGAGGTGGAGCCTGTTTAAAATTCTCTCTCTTCCTCTCCCTCTGCTCCTCCCCACTTCCTGTGCACATCCTCTCTTCCTCTGGAAAAAAAATGTATATATATATATATTTGTATGCATATATAAATACATATATACATATACATATGTATATATGTCTGTATATATATATATATATATATATATATATATATATATATATATACACACAGACTGGGTGGCTCAGCGGTTTAGCGCTACCTTCAGCCCAGGTTGTGATCCTGGAGACCTGGGATCGAGTCCCAAGTCGGGCTCCCTGCATAGAGCCTGCTTCTCCCTCTGCCTGGGTCTCTGCCTCTCTTTCTCTCTCTCTCTGTGTCTCTCATGAATAAATAAATAAAATCTTTAAAAAAATAATAGCACATAATTTTACAATTTTGTAAAGGTCTGAAAGGCTGAATGGGTAAATTATTTTTTATTGTATTAATAGAAAGAACTCATGAATGTATTGTGTTCATCAGCCAGGCTTCAGGGTGATGATAGAGGTGACTTATAAATATCTTACATTCTCTCTACTAGGTTCCTATCTTTTCTACCTTCTCAATCAACAATTTTTAAGAGAATAGAACTTTGACCTTACAAAACCAGTCCATTGGTTCCTAACTCTACTCTTGTTCTATCAGTTGCCTCTATATTAACTTTCTTCATATCCCAGTTGAAATATAATGTTCTAACACTTCACTTTTCGCTGTTACCCTCAACTACCCTGCTTCCCTGTCCTGCCAATATGTGGGCAACCTGAGTTGAAATGAATTAGTGAGTCAAGAAAGATAGTTTAGACATCAAATAAAACCAGAATCATTTATTGATCTTCCATTAAAAAATACTTACTGATATGCAGTTAGCTTTATAATGAATCAATTAATAGTTATGTTATAATATTACATATTATACTATATATTATATATTTTAGATTATATTTATATAACAATATTGTACAAATATGCTATATATGTTAATTCCAGTTAATTTCTACCTTTTACTATTTAATTTTTAAATAATATTACATCATGTATATTTAATATATTAAAAAGTCTTACATTCTTATTTACTTTATTTTATTTTATTTTTTTTTCTTATTTACTTCTTATATGGAAATTTAAAATTTATCCTAAGCCTTTTTAAAAACTATATGCTTTTTTCTTTTTCAAATAATATGTTATATTCCTTTCCTACTTGTCTGATGTTGTGTATTATTATGCTAAACCTTACAATGTCTAAATTAAAATAAATCTTCTAGTTAGTATTATTTTGATAAAGAATTGGTTGTAAGATCCTTAAACTCTTCCCCCTAAATCTCATGCAATTAGAAAAGAATAATACATGTGACTACAAATTCCTAAACTTTTTTTCTGATACTCTCTTTTTAGTCATGGATCAAAAACAGAACTTCTTGTACACAAATATATTTATATTTGACTATAGTTCATATTTTAATTAATGGAAAATTCTAGTGTAGTGTAGAATTCTAAGTTCTTAATGGAATCCAAAACAGTTTTGAAGTCATTCAAAATGGTTTTGGAGTCACCTTCTCCCAGACATCTCTAGTCTGCATAGCTAGTCCAGGCACCCCCTTCTTTGGACTGAATTTCTCGTAAAGGTTGACATTCTCAACTTCTGCCTTCTTAACAAAGCTGCATTGTTAGTGGTGAACAATGTTTTCCCCAAGCTGGGTATACATTTTTTCCACTGTAATTCTAAATTGTCTTTGATCATGGTTCCCGTTTTTAAAATATATTTTTGAGCAAAGCATGTCATGTGATGTAAGGATACCATTATTGGAGTAATCACTTCCAAGAACAAGTTAACAAGAAGATAAAGGGGCCAACCAAAGGGATTTTCCAAAGGAAAAGGATCCTTGAACCTTTTTGCTGATACCAAGGGAGCTGATCAGATGTAAATGTATGGAGACTTCTAAACCCTTGGCACATTTATATACAGCACTCTAGTTTAAGAAAAGATTTTCAAGGAAAACCCTTAAGACCATTCTTCAAGATCAAATATATGGACATGCAAATGATTAAAAAAAAGTACTAAAATGGGAGAAAATTGTGATATTTGCAATTGATACTTTTCTGATTCATCAAAGATCATTTTCAAAATAATGACAAAAATAAATCAAGAGTAATCTATAGTTTCTATTTTTATTGTATCTAAGGCCTTAAGGAATAAACTCAAACATAAATGAATGTGCAAACTTTCAAGATTGAATATAAATGAGAAGAAAACATTTCCACTTCTAGTATTAGGCTTTTAAATAAACTATTACCGAAGGAGTCAGAGTTGATAAAACTGATGTATTAAACAATAGAATGAAAGCAGGTAAAACTGAGGTTGAAGCTGAGTGATTACTACTTTTTTTATACAAGCTAAAACAATAAAATGAATTAAATGTAGCTCCTGAAGATGAAGAAAGATGAATTCACTTCTGTATCAATCTACTAGCAGAAATGAAAATAATGCTGCTTAACAATAAAAATTCTCCACAAAGTTTTTTTTTTAATTTAAGTTCAAGTTAGGCAACATATGGTGTAGTATTAGTTTCAGAAGTAAAATTTAGTGATTCATCACTTACATATAACACCCAGAGCTCATCCCAGCACGTGCCCTCCTTAGCCTATCCCCCACTCACCTCCCCTACAGCAACCCTCATTTTGTTCTCTATTTTTAAGAGTCCCTTATAGTTTACCTCCCTCTCTGTTTTTGTCTTATTTTATTTTTCCTTCCCTTCCCCTTAGTTCATCTATTTTGTTTCTTAAATTCCACATAGAGTGAAATCATGTTTGTCTGACTGACCTATTTCGCTTAGCATTGTATACTGTAGTTCCATCTATGTCATTGCAAATGGCAAGATTTCATTCTTTTTGATGGTTGAGTAATATTCCATTGTGTGTATGTGTGTGTGTGTGTGTGTGTGTGTGTGTGTGTATTTATACACATACCACCTATTCTTTATCCACTCATCAGTCAATGGGCATTTGGGTTCTTTCCATAATTTGACTGTTATTGATAGTGATGCTATAAACATTGGGGTGCATATGCCCACTCAAATCAGCATTTTTGTATCCTTTGCACAAATACCTGGTAGTGCAATTGCTGGATTGTAGGGTAGTACTATTTCTAACTTTTTGAGGAATCTGTAACTTTTTGAGATAATCTGTTTTCCAGAGTGTCTGTTCTGTACCAGTTTGCATTTCCACCAACAATGCAAAAGGGTTTGCCTTGATTTCTCTTTATGCTGCTTCATTATTGGTTATTGAAATGCAACAGATTTCTGTACATTGATTTTTTATATCTTGTAAATTTGTTGAGTTCCTGTATCAGTTCCAGCAACTTTTTGGTGGTATCTTTCAGGTTTTCTACATAATATATAATGTTGGCTGTGAAGAGAGAAAGACTGACTTCTTCCTTGCTGCTCTGGATGCTTTTTTCCCTTTTTTGTTGTCTGATTACTGAAGCTAGGACTTCCAGTACTATGTAAAACAACAGTAGTGAGAGTGGGCATCCTTGTATTCCTGACCTTGGGGGAAAAGCTCTCAGTGTTTCTGCATTAAGGATGATATTATGGTCTTTAATATATGGTCATTATGATGTTATGTTCCTTGTAACCCTACTTTCTTCAGGGTTTTTATCAAGAAATGGTGCTGTGTTTTGTCAAATGTGTTTTCTGCATCTATTGAGAGGATTATATGGTTCTTATCCTTTTTTTTTATTAGTGGGGTGTATCACACTGATTGATTTGTGGATTTTGAGCCACCCCTGCAGCCCAGGAATAAGTTCCACTTGATATGGTGAATAATCCTTTTTACTCGATCTGATTAGCTAGTATCTTGTTGAGAATTTTTGCATCCATGTTCATCAAGGATATTGGTCTGTAATTCTCCTCTTTAGTTGGGTCTTTGTCTGGTTTTGGAATCAAAGTAATGGTGGCCTCATAGAATGAGTTTGGGAGTGTTCCTTCTATTTCTGCTTTTTGGAAAAGCTTCAACAGAATAGGTATTACTTATTCTTTAAATGTTTTGTAGTGTTCCCCTGGGAAACCATCTGGCCCTGGGTTCTTGTTTGTTGGGAGATTTTTGATTACTGATTCAATTTCTTTGCTGCTTATGGGTCTGTTTACATTTTCTATTTCTTCCTATTTCAGTTTTGGTAGTTTATGTTTCTAGGAACTTATCCATTTCTTCCACATTACCCAATTTGTTGGCATATAATTGCTCAAAATATTCTCTTATAATTGTTTGTATCAAAAAATAATTGTATTTCTGAGATACTAGTTGTGATCTCTCCTTTTTCATTCATGATTTTATTTATTTGGGTCCTTCCTCTTTTGATAAGTCTGGCTAGGGGTTCATCAGTTTTGTTAATTCTTTCAAAGAATCAGCTCCTAGTTTTGTTGATCTGTTCTACTTTTTAATTTGTGTATCATTTATTTCTGCTCTAATCCTAATTATTTCCCTTCTTCTGCTGGTTTGGAGCTTTATTTGCTGTTCTTTTCCTAGCTCAATTACATGTAACGTTAGGAGGTATATCTGAGACTTTTCTTGTTTCTTGAGGATGGCCTGTTGCTCTATACTTCTCTTTTTGGACCACTTTTGCTGTGTTCCAAAGGTTTTGGAATGTCGTGTTTCCATTTTCATTTGCTTCCGTATATTTTTTTAAATTTTTTCTTTGATTTTCTGGTTAACGCATTCATTCTTTAGTAGAATATTCGTTAACCTTCATGTATTTGTGGTCTTTCCAATGGTTTTCTTGTGGATGACTTCAAGTTTCATAGCATTGTGGTTTGGAAATATGCATGGTATAATCTCAATTTTTTGGTTCTGATTGAGGCCTGATTTATACATGTGTGATCTATTCTGGTGAACATTCCATGTGCATTTGAAAAGAATATGTATTCTTCTGCTTTAGGTTGAAATGCTCTGAATATGTTGTCCAGTCCATCTGTCATTAAAAGACCTTGTGTCTCTGTTGATCTTATGCTTATATGTTCTGTCCATTGCTGTCAGTGAGATGTTAAACCCCCCACATAATTATTGCATTATTATCAATGAGTTTCTTTAATTTTGTTATTAATTGGTTTATATACTTGGCTGCTCCCAACTTAGGGGCAAAATATTTACAATTGTTAGATCTTGTTAAATAGACCCTTTTATTACGATATAGTCTCCTTCTTCATCTCTTACTACAGTCTTTAGTTTAAAATCTAGTTTGTCTGATATAAGTATGGCTACTCTAGCTTTCTTTCAACGTCCATTAGCAAGATAGATGGTTCTCTATAGTCTTTCTTTTTTTTTTCTTTTCTTTCTCTCCTTTTTTTTTTTTTTTTTTTGGAGGGAGAGAGATGAGGGTGAAGAATAGAGATAGAGGGAAAGAGAAAATCTCAAGCAGACTACATGCTGAGCATGGAGCCCAACTCAGGGCTTGATCTCACAACTCTGAGATCATGACCTGAGCTGAAATCAAGAGTCAGGCACTTAACCCACTGAGCCACCCACGTCCCTCTCTACCCCCTCACCTTCAATCTGGAGGTATTTTAGGTCTAAAATTAGTCTCTTGTAAGCAGCCTATTAGTGAGTCTTGTTTTTTTTCCCATTCTGATACCCTATGTCTTTTTGATTGGAGCATTGAGTACATTTACATTCAGAGTAATTATTGATAGGTATGAATTTAGTGCCATTGTATTACCTGTAAAGTCACTCTTTCTCTCTGTTCCTTTTTAGTCTTTGTTGCTTTTGGTCTCTCTTTCCTGTTCAAAGGGTCCCCCTTAGTATTTCTTGTAGAGCTGGTTTAGTGTTCATGAACTCCTTTATTTTTCCTTGTCTTGGAAACTTCACAAAGCTGTTTTTTAAATGAAAATCTATCCCTCACATTAATCAATAACAGAATATATTTGAAATCTTTTTTCAGAGCAAAGCAGAAATTAATAGTATACAAATGTAAATGGGTATATGGATACATATATATATATTCTCAAAAACAGAGGGGTGCCTGGGTGGCTCAGTTGGTTAAGCATGTGGTATCAGTTCAGGTCATGATCCCAGGCTCTTGGGATCAAGCCTCTCTTTGGGCTCCATGCTCAGTGAGGAGTCTGCTTATCCCTTTCTCTTGGCTCCCCAACCCCAGGCTTGTACTCTGTCTCTCTCAAATAAGTAAAGTCTTAAAAAAAATTAAAGAACAGAAATTCTAGTTTTGAAACACCATTAAGAAATAATTTTGTAATATTTGGAGGCTGAAATTTCAATTATCTTGAAAAGTAATTTTCATACTGTGTTCAAAAATCTAAAATTTTGTGTTGATTTATTATTTTACAATCTCATTTTTAAAATGTTACATTTCAGAATATTATACATGTATCTTTCACCTTGTTTCCAAAATGTTCCCTGTGAAAAAATATCTCAGGAAATGTGTGTTTTAGGTTTCTTTGGAAAAATAAGGATCGATTTCATCCTTACATTAATCACTAACATACTAAGGCCAAAATTATCTTTCTTATTCCCACCTTTGGTTAGAGTAATTACCTGCCATTATAGGATGAAATTCATATTCTTGGTTTGGCTTTCACAGCCTACTCTACCAGTGTCCTTTACTATAGTCACAGTGAACTTCTTAAATTCTATGGACATACCACCATCTTTCACAAATGTATATTTATTCAGATTATTCCTAAGCCTAGAAGTAGTTTCTTTTCCTTCCCTCTATCTTTTTTTACTCTCCCAATCTCCTCGTTCTTCTGTAATATAAGGCAGTGGTTCTTAAAGTGTGGCCCATAGGTCACCAGCATTAGCATTTCTTGGGAACTTGCCAGAAATGCAAATTTTCAGACCCTAACCCTGATCTATTATTAAACAAAAAAACTCTGGGAAGGGGCATAACAATCTGTATTATAACAGGTCCTCCTCCAGGTGGTTCTAATGAGAGTTAAAGCTTTAGAACCAACAGGTGTAAGGTGACTTAGGCAACCAGGTCATAACTTAATAACCTAATGTCAAGGAGAACCAGAGCAATGTTTTCTGTTTTATAGGATTCAGCAGCTGATCTAGCAATTGATAGTATGTCTACAGGAGGTGACTTTCAACCTTGGCTATACTTTGGAAGTCACCCAAAGAGCTTTTTAAACAAACACTGAAACCTCATATATGCAGACATTCTGGACTCGAGTTCCAGCCTGGACATTGAGATTTTCAAAAGCTCCCTGAGTGGTTCTAATGTGCAGCCAATTCTGACAATCACTGCTTTCTCAATTACACCATCTCATAATTACCTTAGAAGAGACTGTACATTGTCACCTGCATGAATATCTCTGCTATGACTGTGACTCAGCTCTTCTCTGCTGTTCTTTTTCCCTGATGTTTCTGCGTCTGTCCCTTCTTTCAAGGCTTTGTATTCAAAGCCCCAAAAGTGAAGATTCTGTCGAAATTCAACATGGAATACCCCTTTTAAATGAATGTATCATGTTGAGCTTCCTCAACGTTTGTTCCAAGGACCTGGCCTATTCATAATTGACTTTTGGCTAAGGCCCTGGACTCCTAGTCCAACCAGAATGTGGATGAGATAACAGTGATGTCAACTACCCATCTCAAATGTTAGCTCCTCCTGGCAAA
Source organism: Nyctereutes procyonoides (assembly GCF_905146905.1). NCBI lineage: Eukaryota > Metazoa > Chordata > Mammalia > Carnivora > Canidae > Nyctereutes > Nyctereutes procyonoides. The sequence continues at coordinate 5,090,021 of NW_026575021.1, read as the reverse complement.
TCCAGTTTGATCTTTCTATGTTTTTCGTGAAGAATGTTGTTGTATAATTATTTATCAGTGTATTTATTTTCCAAGTAGATTGTAACCTTATTTTTTTAATTGTATTAGATTGTAACATTCTTGATATCAGAGATGCATTTCCTTACCATTTTATGTCCTCCGTACAATACACCGCACAACATGAATACACTCATACCACTAACACACAATAATATATGCCCAATAAAATGTGTTCTTATAAATATATGTGAATTTGATGCAGCAGTAAACTCTTATCACCATGACTATAGATCACTGATGAAAAATTAGTAGAACAAAACTTTACTATTGAAATTAATTAAAAATTAATATTTTTAAACCTTTTAGACAGAAACAAAAGAAGACAACCACATAACTATCAATTACAATTTTCAATATGTAAGTTTATCACCTGCTTGTTTGAAAGGCAAATATTTGGACCCCATCCCTGACCTACTACAACTGAATGTGCATTTAATGAAACACTCATGAGATTCATAAGCACTTTACAGTTTGAGAAGCACTAATTTAATTCTCATACCTATCATTTTGGTTAGAGCTAAACTTTGTTTACAAATATATTTATAAGTACATGTATAGATTTTTAATGACCTATTCTAATAAGTGCTGCTGTTTTGGATTTGAAGTATTTTTTCAGTTATTTTTCCTAAACTGTGGTCAATCAATAAAAGAAAAATAATACTGAGTTTTAACAAATGTAGTAAATTCACTGTGTATTCAACTGTCTTCATTTAATAAAATTTCTTATGGTGTTCCTTTCCCTCATTACATACATTTCACTTCCATAAAGCTTAAACTGACAGAGAATATACTTGTAAGATCCTCATTCTAGTTTGAAGGTCTTCAGATTATTATGCCTATAGAAGAATGGCTCCACCCCAGTACCCTGGCCACTTGGCAACTTTGTATATCTCTACATGGCCACAAAAGCAAGTTTCAACAGCAGTCAGGCCCAAGTCTTGGTGGAAGGCCCTGTGATCCCACCAACCTATGGCAAGATAGGTATCCTTTAATAAGCTTTCAGTGGCCTTTCCCCATCTGCCTGTCTTGGGGAGATGCTCGATCTTGCTGGATGCTTCCATGAGGTAGTACAGAATCGACTCTCCCACAAATCAACCTCTTGTGACATCCCTCATCTGGCCCCTCCAGTTTGATGCCATCTTGTGGAATTTGGGAAACTCACTCTATGTTGATATAGCATACACTGTGTGTGTAAGTAATAAATTGTCACAATCAGCTGAGGTCTGTAATCTCCTTTTCAGCAAATCTCTGGTAGAATGGTAAGAGAAGCTATTGCTACTTACATTCTGCTCAATTGATTCAGGCTGCCTCTATATTGAAATTTTGCATATTTTACAGTTAAGTTACAAAGTGTTGCTAGATATTTTTTTCTGCCGCTATTATCTCTTTAGAATAGAAAATAAGAGTATTGCCAGGGGATTTTATATGAAATCATAAAAATTCTTAATGTTTTTCTTACTGAGCAACTCAAAGATTGACTTCAAACTAACTTTTCAGTTAAAACAACCAAACAATGGTCACACATAATTCTATGTGTGTTTTTTACCCAATATTATTCATAGTAAATCCAGAAAATAAGGTTAATTTTAAACCTTTCCTCCTCATTTTATTTTTCTCTGTGCTTTCCTCTTGAGTGTATTTCCAAAACACACTATTTTTCCAAAATTTGTTATATAATATTAAGGTGCAAAAGACTAACAGGGCTTATATGTGCATCTACCTCAAAGGTATGTGTAATTTAATGAAACAAAAGTCTAAAACAAGAAAAATGTAACACTCTTGGAGAGGTTATATTAAAAATTAAATGAAAATTTGGAAAAAATAATCTCTGATATAGCTTTTTTATTTTACATAGTAGTTCCTCTCCTTTTCTATCTGCCAACAGATATTATAATCAATGTACATACCATTTGCATTCCACTTTTAATCCCTGACATTCCTTATTTCTACATTATCCTTATAGTAATGACTAAAAATTAGACACTCTTTTCTATGTGCATACTCTCTCAGTTTTTTATATTTGGTTACTGTTTGGTTATTATATGCACCATTATGATTAATACCCTTTTGTATTTGCTGTTTTTGTTTTGGGTTTTTTTTCCCCCTTCTGTCACATTATGTCCTTGGGGCTAGTTCACATGGAAAGTGAACATGATGTTAGCCCTGGGAATTAGTCCTGGTTCCATCACTTATAATATGTATGACTTTGAGAAATCTTATCTATAAAATGAGAGTAATATGAAAGTACCTACTTTATTGGGCTTATATGAAATTTATATGAGATATATACAAATCTCACATAGTACTCTGCAAATCTAACATAGTTACACATAGTTATTGTTGTTTTTATTCCAAAGTAAAAATATATTTTTTAAAGATTTTATTTATTCATGAGAGACACAGAGAGAGAGAGAGGCAGAGACATAGGCAGAGGAAGAGGCAGGCTTTCTGCAGGGAGTCTGATGTGGGACTTGGTTCTGGGACCACAGGATCATGCCCTGAGCCAAAAGCAGACGCTCAACTGCTTAGCCACCCAGGCATCCCCCAAAATACAAATATTTTAGATCACAATTTACTGACTTATAATTCCATCTAGTATTCATTATTTCACTTTAACCACACCAGCACTAAAATTATCATCTTAAAACATAGCCATGTACAAAAGAAATTTGTTAAAAAATAAAAAGAAATTAATTTAGCCCTTATAAAATGGTGCCATATATTATTTTAATGTCACTTTTTCTAGCAAGTGAGAATTTTTTCTGTATGCATATTTACTATTCTATTTCTTCTTCTATGAGTTACCATTCATTTGTTATTTTTATTTACTGAGGAATATTTATTGAGTTGATATTTCCTTAGGTTTGAAAACTCTTTATAATATTTGATAATCCCATTAATTTAATTTAATTCTTTCTCTCATTGTCTATTTTTCCCTTATATGTTTGAACTAGGTACATGTTCTCTTTAATATTTGCTCCCTCTCTATCCTCCTGCAAATTGCTGTTTAATATAAAAAATAGTCTCAATTCCTATCCTGTGATGTTTTGCAATTTGAAAGATATAAACAAACCAAATAACCTTTGTTGTTTTTATGTACTTGAAGGGCTGATATGTGGGATGGAGAATACATTCATTCTCCAGAGCTTGGAAAAGTACTAATGAGCATCAACTTTGAAGGGAGAGTCGATCTTAATATTCTTTTCTTTTTAATTTTTGTTTTAACATCAGAGCTAACTGAAGATGGAGTCATAATTACTTATCAATGAAATTTATCAACATAAGCTTAACCATCACTAAGCAAAGAGACTGTATGTAGAAGGTACTCAAGATGGTTGATTTGTGTAAATGACCCTTAGGATTTATCTAACAACAACTCCATGGTTTATATATGTCTCTAATTGTATTATCAAGTGTTATTCGTTAATTTCCTGACTCATGCCACTATTTCTATGTCAATGTATCAATGTATAGTATTCTGCACTGCATTTTTGCTTTTGTTTATTTCTTCAACTTGGCTGTGATCTCCTTGAGAGAAAGAACTATATTATTTAGTCATGTGTGCCTTTAATATGTAGTGTAGTACCTGATATATAGTAAATAATAGATGAATATATGTTGAAAAAATGTAATAGAACATACAATGAAACAATTAAGAAAAAATATACCTAATTGTGTGGATACTTTGTTGGGACAAAGCAATCTTTATGGTGTCTCACCAACTAAGATAAGGAAACTTAGATAAGAAAAACATCATAATTTTCTCTTCTTATAGAGAAAAAATTATGTTTTGGTATATTTATCCCATATGATAGAATATGTTAAACTCAATATCTAGAGAAAAAGCACATAATACCTAACAAACCACATGTACTGCAGTTTATTTACAAAAAAAAAAAAAGACTTGTAAGAAAATGAACCACATTTTTTTCTCATTGACATCAGGAACAGGAAATAACATCTCTTACGATAATGAACATGGGGGCATTTTGCAAAGCATATTCTTTAAAGTTATGAAATCTTACCAATAGAGAAACTTCAGTGTACAACTTCAAAAACAGAGGATTCAATTTTAAAGCATGCTAGTGAAAACTAACAGGTGATAAAGAGACAAGAAAATACAGCTGAATAAATCCTGGCGAAAGCTCATTGAATAGCACAGTCTGACACATTAGGCAGATCCTTTCAGTGAAGGACTGATTCCCTCAGCTGCAGAGAGTTACCTTGCCTGATATCACACCCCTCCCACCGCAGCTCACATCAAGACCCAAATTTGTAGGGACTATAAAGATCTGATCTTAGCCCAACTAGGGACATTTCTGAAAAGCCATGCCAGCTCCAGAACCCCCTCTGAGTCGTCTAAAGTTGTTAGACCTACTTTACAATTGTATTAGTCACCTTGGATTGATTAATCATATGAAATACCATAGACTGAGTAGTTTAAGCATATCACATTTATTTTTCACACATCGGAGGCTGGGAATTTTAAGGTCAAGGTTCTGGCAGATTTGGTTCCTGGTAAAAACTCTCTCCCTGGCTTGCTAATGGCAGCTTCTCAATGTACCCTCATATGGTAGAAAGAGAGAGCCCTAGTCTTTCTTCTTCTTGTAAGAATCTTAATCCAGGGATCCCTGGGTGGCACAGCGGTTTGGCGCCTGCCTTTGGCCCAGAGCGCGATCCTGGAGACCTGGGATCGAATCCCACATCGGGCTCCCAGTGCATGGAGCCTGCTTCTCCCTCTGCCTATGTCTCTGTCTCTCTCTCTCTCTCTGTGACTATCATAAATAAATAAAATTAAAAAAAAAAAAGAATCTTAATCCAATCCTGGGCTACACCCCTCTGATCTAATCTAAATCTAATTATTTTTCAAAGTTCAAATTACTATAACATTAAGGGTTAGAGTTTCAATATACACATTTTTGGGGCATGAAAAAATTCACTTTATAACAATAACTTTCTCTCCCTGTCTGATTGTGTGTGTTTTTTTTTTTTATTTATGATAGTTACAGAGAGAGAGAGAGAGAGAGAGAGAGGCAGAGACACAGGCAGAGGGAGAAGCAGGCTCCATGCACCGGGAGCCTGAAGTGGGATTCGATCCCGGGTCTCCAGGATCGCGCCCTGGGCCAAAGGCAGGCGCCAAACTGCTGCGCCACCCAGGGATCCCCTGATTGTGTTTTCTTTCCTTCCCTCCCTTATCTTTTAACATTGTGAACACAGAAATCCTTCTTAGAGTCTGTGTCTCAAAAAAGCCAACCAGCAAAAGAAATCATCACTGGTTTTGTATAAAACATTATAAATAAAAAAGCCAACTTGAGATAATACTGTAAGAAATAATCAACTCAAGGCTCTATTTACTATTTTAAGGTTCTATATGGTATCCATGATATTTGTGACTATAAGGCAAGTTATAAACTAAATATATATCATCACAATTAAAATGTCCATACAATACAATGATACCTTATAAATTCAGTTTTTTCTCTACTCCAGTTATTTTCATAAGGCCACGTTATTTAGTGGATATTAAATCAATTCAGTCTTTGAATCATCTCTCTGCTCATTTTTTAGCAAAATTTAAGCTAATTTCTTTGTATCAACATTTCCTGATCTGTAAAATTAGTCTAACAAACTTCTTTTTTGAGTAATTGCTGGGAAGTCAAACTTTTGTGAAACTGCTTAATAAATTTTAAAATCTATACAAGAATACAGAGGGTTTTCTTAATAATGTTACTGTTAAAGCTTCTTTAAGGGAATTGTGAATAATATTAAAATATCATATCTGCAAAGGGAACAATGATTTTCTATAGGAGCTGAGGATCAGAATCAGCGGATGATTTTAATTACAATACAATTTTATTCCTAAGTTAATTCTATGTGGCCAATATTATCCTAATATTAAAGCCAGACTAAGACACTATAAGGAAATAAAACTACAACCAATATCCTTTCTGAACACTGATGCAAAAATCTTTTTTTTTAAGATTTTATTTATTTATTCATGAGAGACACACACACACAGAGAGAGAGAGAGAGAGAGAGAGAGAGAGAGAGAGAGGCAGAGACACAGGCAGAGGGAGAAGCAGGCTCCATGCAAGAAGCCTGATGTGGGACTCGATCCCAGGACTACAGGATCACGCCCTGGGCCGAAGGCGGCACTAAACAGCTGAGCCACCCAGGCTTCCCTGATGCAAAAATCATCAACAAAATACTAGCAAACTGAATTCAACAGCATATTTGAAAGATTATACACCATGACCAGTTGGGACTTACTCCTGGAATACAAGGATGGTTCAACATACAAACATTAATCAGCGTAATATTCTATATGAACAGAATGGAGCAGAAAACAACACGTGATTATTTCAACTGATGTAGAAAAATTATTTGTCCAAATTGAATATCCTTTCATGACAAAAACACTTAAAGAATTAGGAGTAGAAGAAAATTACCTCAGCAAATTAAAGGCCATATATATAAACCCATGGCAACATTTTAATCAATGATTAAAAACTGAAAACTTTCACTCTAGGACCAGGAAGAAGACAAAGATACTCACTTATGTCACTTCTATTCAACATAGTACTAGAAGTCCAAGTCAGAACATTTAGGCAAGAAGAAGAAATAAAAAGTGATTGAAACTGGAAAGGAAGAAGTAAGATAATCTCTTTTTTTGCAGATGGCATGATCTTAAACGTAAAAAACTGGAAATTTCACACAAAAAACTAGAACTAAGGAAAAATTTAGCAAAGCTATAGGATACAAAATCAACATGCAAAAATCAGTTGTGTTTCTAGAAATTAGTAATGAACAATCCAAAATGGAAATTAAGAAAACAAGTCAATTTAAAATACTGTCAAAAAGAATAAGATACTTATGAATAAATTCTATCAAGAATGTGTAAGAGTTGGAAAACTACAAAATGTTGCTGAAAGAAATTAAGTAAGACACAAAATAAATGAAAAGACATTCTGTTTTTATTGATTGTAAGATTTATTACTGTTAAAATGTCAGTACTACCCAAAGTGATCTACAGATGTGATGCAATCTGTATCAAAATCCTAGTGACTTTTTTGTAGCAATAGAAAAATCCATCCAAAATTTCATATGGAATCTCAAAGGACTCCAAATGGCCAAAACAATCCTGAAAATGAAGAACAAAGTTCTTCTTGATTTCAAAACTTACTAGAAGGCTACAATAATCAAAAAGGTGTGGTATAAAGACAGACAGAGAGACCAAAGGAATAGAATAAGAAGCCAAGAAATAAACCTTTGAATATACCATCAAACTATTTTTTATAAGAATGCCAGGATCATTCAATGGGAAACATAGTTTTTTTGAACAAATGATGCTGAGAAAACTAGATATCCACGTGCTAAAAGTGGAGTTGGATCCTCATCTTACACCATATATATAAATTAACTCAAAAGACCTAAATGTAAAGCTAAAACTATAAAACACTCAGAAGAAAATGTAGGGGAAAATTATCTGTTGGATATGACACCAAAAACACAAGACTAATTAAGACTAATTAATATGCCATTGTATGTATATACTACATTTTGTTTATCCATTCACCCACCAGTGGACATTGGATTGCTCCTACTTGTTGGCTTTTATGAGTAATGTTAATATAAACGTTGGTGTACAACTATCTGTTTGAGATAAATAAACTGTTTATTTATACTAAATAAAATAAATATTTTATTTAGTATAAAATAAACCAGTTACAAAAGGACACATATTGTGTGGTTCCACCTATATGAGGTACCTAGAGTAGTCAAATTTATATAGACAAAAAGTAGAATGCCAGTTGTCCATGGGGGATAGAAGAGAATGGGGAGTTATTGTTTAATGAGTATGTAATTTCATTTGGGGAAGATGAAAAGTTCCAGACGTGGATGGAATTAAATGAATGTACTAAATGCCACTGAACTGTACATGATAAACTTTAACATGGTTAAAAATGGTTAGCTTAGTAAATTTTATGTTATATATTTTTACCACAATTTTTTATTTATTTTTTATTTTTTTACCACAATTTTTTAAATGTAGTTTTATAAAGATATATCTTTCTCTAACTTATCCAATCCCTACTAAATCAGAATATCTGGAGTGAGTTTCCATAATTAATGCTTAGTAAAACGGCCACTGGTAAGTTTTATGCAGTCAAATTTGGAAATGTCTACTATGGACTATTTTTGAGAACTCCTCAACCTCTATTCTGCATCCATTCTTCAGTGTAGGAATACATCTGGAATAACTTTTAAAAAATGCCAAAAGTAGGGTTGACAACTTCTTATGTCATCCTTTATTATATCTTGATTCAGAATTCAGAATTACATTAACTGTGTTGAGAGAAAAATTTAATTACTCATTTTAATATCCTATCATGTATAGTATTGGCTTCCTGCGGTTAGCTTTAAAGGACACTCTATTATATCATTTTTATGGTCTGGAAAAAGGTGACAAAAAGTATTATCAAAAACTGCATTTATTCAGATATATCTGTAATAAATTTATAGTAAAAGTATGGTTTCAAGATAATTAAAGCATCATGACTTGACCACCAAAAAAAAAAAAAAAAAACAAAAACAAAAACTAAACTAGCCTGTGGAAGCCTTTTGTGCCACCTCCAACTCTTAGCACTACCAGGAGCACAACCTTTGGTAAACTCTGACTTGCCTGGTACCCTGCATGTTTATTCATTAAGGATGCTTTGATGTTTTCACTTCTGTGGCTCCATTATTTCAAATTTCATTTCCTTCCATTTCATTCTCTTTCAGTTAACCTCTCTACAACTGTGACTACCTCTCAATCTCACAATGAGCCGCCTGTGGAATCTCTGTGAGTAAAACTCTGCATCCCCAAACTTTCCCATAATACTTCACTAACCTTAGTTGAATTTTTTTTTTTTTGCAAGTAACATCATCTCACTATACAGTCTCCATTAAAGATTGTTCCTTCTCTCATTTGTGCTTGTTCGTGGTGATTCATATAGTAGGTGCTCAATATTATGTTTATAGATTTCAGGCAGTCACCATAGCCATATGGCTCATGGGCCAAAGATGACCTGAAGATAATGTTTTCTGATTATCAGGTTGTTTGCTTCCAAAGTAATGGAAAACACAGTGTTTTAATTTGAATTACTTTCCAATATCAAAAAGTGTGGGAGTTTTCCATTAGAAATAAGAATTTCCAGCTGCTTTGAAATTGGAACACTGGTAAAACAGCACCCATATTCTTATATGGCAACTGGTGTCCGAGACTAGTAGTAACCATCTTCCTAAAGGAAACTTACATAACCTACTTCATTAAATTTTGCATTATTCCCTGTTCCTTCTTTGTGTCTCAGGTGAAAGTCTGTTCTATTTACCATCTCATATTTTGCTCTTCTTCACTGACATACATTTACTTCCAGGCCCTGTAGGCATCTGAGTTTCAAACTTGTCCCAAACACTGTTACTCAGTGCCACTATTACTCTAAGAAATTGTCATATAGACTATCCAAGTCACAGCCTCATCACCCCACTCTTATCTACTATAATATACAAAATATTTATATATATATTTATTGATATTTTCCATATTCTTATTTTCTAAGTAGCTTTTCCTTAACAGTGTTCTGCAGATAATTTAAGTATGAACAGATGTTCCTCTTGAGTAGAGGAAGATAAATATGCTTGGGAAAAAAAATGAGGCTAAGCAAAATTGAATGTGTCTTTGAATGGGGCTTTAAATGTTACTCTGCATTGTAGATATCCTAGGCAAAGCAGTCTACAGAGTTCCCTAACTTGCTAAACCAGAAAAAACAAACAAACAAACAACCGCAACCAAAAACCTCTGGTATCATTCTCATGGATTCTTATAAGTTGGAACAGGTTTTGAGGTCATCTCATCAATTCCTTATTTTACAGATAAGAAGCCTGAATTCTGGGAAGGATAATGAATATCTTGCCATGCTTATTTTTGTATTTTAACATCACTTTTGATGGTCCAGCCTCATGCTCTTCAACTACTACATACTCCTTGTTCTTCATCTTTCATTTTTTTTTCAATTTATCAGCCTCTTTATGAAGTGAAACCTTACAGCACTTGTAGCTTGCTTGGAGAAGGGACAACCGTTTTAACAGCATTTTACCTTGTTCATTTGAAGGGTGATTTTTCAGCTTGTGTGGTCTGAAGAGGAGCACAATACAAAACACTTGGGGAGTCTAGGAGACTTTATAAAATAAATATACTGTATCCCTGAATCTTCTCATAGACATACTGGCTCCTGAAGGTTCTGGAAGTCTTTTTTTGTTGCCTGTTTAAAGATTTTATTTATTTATTTATTCATGAGAGACGGGGGGGGGGGGCAGAGACATAGGCAGAGGGAGAAGCAGTCTCCATGCAGGGAGTCCAATGTGAAACTCCATCCTGGGACTCCAGGATTACGCCCTGGGATGAAGGCAGATGCTCAACCACTGAGCCACCCAGGCATACCAGTTCTGGAAGTCTTTTGAGGGGTACATGATCATAAACATTTTTATTCATCGCTTCTAATACTAGAAATGACCATTTTGTCTAAAGAACCATTTACTACAAATAGCCAATTCCACTTGACTTTGGAATGAGGGGTTTTGAATAAAAGGTTTTCTCCTAATTAAAAAAAAAAACATACTGTAGCAGACAGCAGATGGATGGAATCGGGGACTAGACATTCAGCAGAAGAATCAGCATTCCAACCTAGCTGGATTTGTGTGTGACGTTAGAATTTATATCAAGCTTCTACATTAAAGCGTTCCTCTTCGGAAATTGGTATGATAATTTCACAGTTGTGTTTTAAGGATTATTTCAGAAAACATATGTAATATGCTCACTATGAGGTAGTTCCTTTCTGAATGCTATTCCCTTTCTTCTACCAGTTAGAATGATTAATGAAATAAGCTACCGTTAGTTTCCTTATGGGAGGAAGAGGTTGAGGATTAGGGCAGTTGTTTCCTGAGAACACATTACACTACTCTGGAGTAAGGTGTTACTTGCCCTGTAAATGATGACTTGTTGCTTTAGAGGTTCTGTAGGGGAGAGGAGGTCTTGCTTTCTCAGAGCAGTCCATATCAATCCCCATACCTGAGTGACAGACTGCTGTGGTCCATAAATACTGCAGAGTGGATGTTGCTCTATTATTTACTCCTTCTGAAGAGAAACATTGATCAAATTCAGCATATCTGCACTGGTGATTTATTATTCCATTTTATTCTCTTACAAGAGGATTAATGATTGAGGTAAAAGTCTATTCGACTATTGCAGAAATAAATATATATGCTACTTGCTTATTTTATTACACCAAAAGAATTTTAAGTCTTCAGTGTTACATGGGGCTTAGGATGGCTTTGAGCAAGAAGTTTCAAATTTCCCCAAAAGTTTTGCCTGAGGGGGATCTTTTCTATTGAGTTCTTTTGTAATTAAGGTATAACATCCTGAGTTCTAAAATTTACTGTTGTTTAAAACTTGTAAGTAAGTCATATTAATGGAAGTCATTTTAGGCATAGGCGCTCTGGACCTCTGATCTGAAAAGAAAACATTGTTCCTATGTGATGAAATAGGATTAGTGAAGCCTTCCTTTACTTATGTCTTGAGAGACCAACTTGGGGAAACCAAAATCTACAAATGAAAGAGTGAAGCTGATACCTCCCATCCTTTAGGTTTTACCTTCCTCTCAGCTGTCAGTGAGTCTGTAATTCATCTTGTTACTTTAGACATGGTACCTAAAGCATTTGGGGTTGGGTACTAAATATTGACCAAAACTGCCCTACTTACTGCTGCCCCTCCATCTACTCCTTGGCCTCACAGTTGTTTTCATGCTCCATTTCCTACCAAGTCTACCCTCCACTTTCTGCCTTTTTTTCTTTGTCTATTCTAAACTTAATCTTTTGAGCTACACTCTCCCCAGAATCTTTAATTCCCTGTCCCCCTTAACTTTCCTTCTGACCTAGTCAGAAGAATTTTGGTTTTCAGTCAGTGCTATAATTCTTTTTTTGTTTTTTCACCTGAATTTTTGTCAGCTATTGCAAATATTCACGTCCTTTTGCTGGACTCAAACGCTGATCATCTGTCATTTTACAGGGACTGGTCAGGGTTTCAACCATTTTTCTTAACAATGATATTAGCCTTCAGAACACTCTTAAATTACGCTCCATGTGATAATCTTGCATTCAGTGCAACTGGAATTCCTTAGAAATTTTAGTTGGGTTTAGCACATATAGCAAAGAGGTCTTAACCGACTGCCGAGGGGCAAAAACTGATTAAAGCCCTCTGGGCATTTTAATAAAGCATACAAAAAAATTAATAAAGCATGCAAGAGCATTTAAAAAAAGATAAGAAAAAAATAAAAAAGAGATAAGTAAAAAGGTATAAAAAATAAAATGCTTTATAAAAATGTCTTCAAATGTGGTCTTTCTTCTCCATATTCTCTCTCATCTCCACAAATACAACCTATGCATCTTTACCTCCTTCCTTAATTTCAGGTCCTGAGACTTGAGATCTTTATCTTCTTAAATCTTGCACTTCTGAGGCTAGAAACAAAATATTTTCTCTGTATCATGTATCTTTCCTGTCTAATCACTCTTGGCTCCTCTTTGTCTAGAAACATATTCAGGTATTTTCTATTCTTCAAAAGAGCCCTGCTTATATCATCTGTCTCTTTTAGGTTACCATCTCACTTTTCTTTTACCTGTACCACCCAAACTTCTAAAAAATAATGGTAACCATTCATTTCTATTGTATATTATTTCCTTCACTCTCCATTCCATTATAATTTGGCTCTTGTTCTTAGCGCACTACGAAAATTAGTCTTGCCAAAACCATCAATAATGTAATAACGCTCAAGTGCAAAGGACGGCTGTAATATTTGAGACTCTTAATCACAATATCCATAATAATACTCATATTAATTAAATAAACACTTACTGACATTGTCTGACATCTCTTGATTATATGCTTTTATGCTTATCTCATTCTATCCCCATAGTGACTCTCTGAGAGTGACTATTATTACCCTCATTTTACTGACAAGGAAGTTGGAAGTCAGAGATTATGTAAATTGCTCGGTTACACTGTTACTAAGTGGCAAAGTCAAAGCTGAATCTGGATCTCCTTAAAGCTCTGCATTCCCTTGTCTTTGGATACCCTCTTTTTTTTTTTTTTCATCGACCCCTTTGGCTCTACCATTTATGTTTTCTTGGCATATTGCCCTTTTTCATTCAACCCTTTAAACATCGGTTCTTGATCCTTTTTGCACAACAGAATAAACTGAAGATGTTTTTAAGACTACAAATGTTATGGATCCACCCCAAAGGTGGAATCAGAATATGTAGGGTAAGGAGAGTATGTATACCTAGAAATGTGTGTTTTAAAATCTCACACTGATTTAAAAACTGGATGATCTCCTATTGACCTCATCTAGTCTCACAGTTATGCCCAACACCTACAAAGTGATAATCCCAAAAGTGTATTTCCTGGCAAATGTCTCTTTTTTCCCTTCCCTCAGTTGCTTGTCTCCAATATCTTTCTATCTGCTGAACAATTTAATCTGTATGTCCTGCAGGAAACTCATCATTTTTCCCCTGAAGCCCTTGGATAAATCAGGACATATGGGCACTCTTTCTTAACTGCTTCGATGATTTCCTTTAGCAGCAAGATAATGTTTGAGGCTCTTAACATGGCATGCAAAGCCCATGGCAATCTGTTCTCTGCTTACCCTCTAGCTTTGTTTCTTTTTTTTTTTTGTCCATAGTTTATAACCCAGAATTTATTCTTCATCTTTGTGGAATACTTGTAACTCCTCTGCATACATACTGGGTCCTGCCTTTTATTTTATGCTGTTGCCTATTTAGAATGCCTTTTTAACTTGTCTTACTCCTTTTTTAGAGTAGTACAAGTACCACTTTTTCCTGGAGTTCTCTATTAACCCTCTTTTCTATTAGCTACATATTTTGGTTACATGTGCCTCCCCTGCATAGTAGTCTATGTATACTAACTGCTGTGCCTCTGTCTGCTGTTGCATTGAACTAAAATAATGGTATTTCCTACCATTTGCTGCATGCTGGAACCAAGTCTGAGTAGACCTGGCCATTGCCTAGTGGTTTGCTGACTTCTCTCTTAGGAGTTAGATATTGGTTTTAGTTACTTTCCCAGACTTGATTGGGCAACACTCTGCCTTTGTCCTCCTTCTTACTGGACCATGGAGCTGAATTCCCAACGAGGTTGACTATACTGCAATTATGACAAGCTTATACTTTGAGGAAGAAGAGAAATAAAATTTAGAAAGGGAGATGATAAAATGCCTTAGCAGAAATATATAAGAGTGTTAAGGGAACACAGAGAAGTAACACTTTGCTTTTGTTACTGGGAAGGTGTTGGAGATGTATTCCTAGATTAACTGAATTTTGAGTTGGGTTTAATTTCATAAATTTAGATACTTTAAGTTTCTGGAAAGTTTGAATCATACCAGAGGTGCTATATTTTTTTTTAAGAAATGCATTTATTGCTGTATAGTCATCTTTCTTAAAACTGTGATTATTACTTTCTCTCAAAACTATGACTAATTCTTTATCATTTATCTGTAGTTTCAAAGAATGCTTAATGTAGTCTATGCACAGTTGCCACCATTGAATAACTCCAGGGTCCTCATCAGTATTTTACTCTATTGTATTTGGCCTTGTTGACCACTCCCATTTTCATAGTGCTGATGTTTCCATGCTGCATGCTAAATTAATGGCACCTTTTGATTTGAGTAATATAGTGTCCAGGTTGAAAACAACCAATAAATATATTTGTACAGCATTGGGTATAGAATCAATCCTGGGCTAGGTCCCCTATGCCTTTGGAGATACAAAAACAAGTATTATAGATGCTTCTATGAAATGAGGATTTTTAGGTAAGGTTATAGAAACAAAATTTACAATATATGTTTGACAAAGTGTAATGCATCATAGTATATAAATAGATGCTACATTGTTACTCATGATGAAAATTGCTAGAAGGCAGAAGTCAATGTAAACTAGAATATTCTGTTAAGTCTTTTGAAAACAGAGTAGGGTGTAGATCATCAGGGAAAGGAGATGAGTAATGCAGTACAAACTAAGGCCATAGCTTATGAAATTGTATAAACACCACCAAAATCTGGAGACAGGTTCAGAAAATCTCTCAAAATGTATTTGTTTGTGGTCAGCAGAGAATGCAGGAAAAGAAATGATCTCTCACTAACCAAGGCTAATGAGATCTGTGTTTTGTTCGGGTGTTTATTCTTCTCACCATTTAATATCTTACTCTGTCATAAACAGCATCTAGGTTTTGATAAAGAACCATCACCCGTGGGCATCAAGGCAAACCAAGTAAACATTTATAAGGAGCAGTTAGATCCTTTCTTCCTGCCCTTGATTTTATTTACTCAATTAATTATTTAATCTTAACAAGGAACATAGCCTCCCTGTGCTCTCTTCATCCCTTTGAAGTAATCAGCAGTGAAGGGAGGCAATGCAGTAAATAGATTCTGTATGGAGGGATAAGAGAATTGTGGATAACTGTTGTTTTAAGTACCACAACTATAACAGCAGCAGCTTGGTAATAATAATAAAAAAGTAATTTATACTGAGCACATCTTATGAAAGGTTATTATATAGAGAATGATGACTGGTTGTTCTCCATCACAAGTAGGCACAGAAAAAGATGATCTGGATTTAAATATTAGTAGACTATATTATTGAAAGAGATAGTAATATTTTCCCAGTAAGACTTTAACATAAATAAGAATGGTTATTCATCTGTCAAGAACATTTTAAGTTGAAGTCTATATGTGGCTAGGGGGATAGATTCAAAAATTATCTTGTAAAAATATTATCAGTATTTCTTTTGTAACTTGGAATCCTAGAGAAGTGATTCCTAGAATAGTAGTTAATGTGTTTAGATAGCACTTTACATCATTATTTTGTTTTCTTTTTGAGATGGATGCTTGACTCCCCATATTCTGGTGGAGTAAATACACCTGCAGTGATTATAGGACCTACTCAATGCCACACAGCTAATTAATAATAGTGGAGTAGGAAGGAGCTCAAAACTAGGTCTTCTGACACCAAAGTCAATGCTTAAATTGTAGCTTTGCCATGAAGAGCCCTTGAAATATATTCAAAAATGAACTTCAAGCCAAAGAAATTGAGGCTAAGACAGCTAAAATTACAGAAATTTAAAAGGGACAGAATTTAAATCTTATGTCTTTTACACAAGTGTGCATTACACGAACTACAACTTTACTTATCTTTCTTCTACCTGCAAAGGGGTGTATGAATGAATGCTAACAGACCCATGCTCTCCTTGCATACCCAGTTAACAGCAGGGACCCAAAACTCTCCTCCCTTCCACTGCTTTTTCATCTTTTAGTAACAGGACAAAATATGGATGTCAAAGAATTTATAATGCTGTCCACATGTCCTGTCTTCTAAAGATAGAGTAGGCATCATGCTGATAGTCTACCACATTTTTGCTGGTAAATGTTAATATCTGATATTAGTGCTGCTAGAAATCAGAGGAAACCCAGAAGAAACCAGTCAAGAGAGTTACCTAACATCCTGTTAGAAGAGGCATAGAGTGCTTTGTGGAAGGAGGCTGGAGGAATGGGTGGGTGAAATAGTGGAAAGCTGGGTGGGAGAGTAGAAATGAAGAAGGGATAAATTTGTAAGCAACTGCCATGACAGGAAGAACTC
This sequence comes from Nyctereutes procyonoides, assembly GCF_905146905.1. Taxonomy (NCBI): domain Eukaryota; kingdom Metazoa; phylum Chordata; class Mammalia; order Carnivora; family Canidae; genus Nyctereutes; species Nyctereutes procyonoides. The sequence continues at coordinate 5,073,221 of NW_026575021.1, read as the reverse complement.
TCAGAAGAAAGATTATCTACAGAAGATTTTAAGGACATTTTGCTCTGTTTGTGTGGTTTAATTCCTCACCTTTCTTCTTGACTCTCCATCACCTTTATGAGGGAATTCAGTAAAATCTTGCATCCCTCTTCAATGCCTGTGAAGTCAGAATTACATTTCTGAAGTAATGAGGGTAATACTTCAGTGATCACTTTATGTGAACTGGAAGCTGAATTCTTTTGGCTTACTTTTATTTATATTTACATCTTTAAACACCAGATCTCATACCTAACATTAACTTTTTATTATAATAAAAAACTAATTAATTTTATGATCTTTTATCTATTTATGAATGTATGTGTGTATGTATGTATTACTTTGGAAATTGAAGGTCCCATTACTTTTAGCTAAAAAAGGGTATTATGTTTTTTTCTTTCTCAATATCTTTCCTAATCTAGTTTGTCCTCCTGTAACGTACCCTGTCTGTTAAATTTCTGACTTTATTACTTTATACTTAAAAGCTACCTCCGAAATAAAATCCATACTCCTCCTTTGGCATATAAAAACCATGATTATGTAGACACAACCTGACCAGTCTATGTCTGCCTCTAGAGCACATGTGCCAAATGTGCTGAATACATGATATATTTTATTGTTTTAAAGTCCCTAAGCATGATCCTATTCCTTCTTGTCAGTGACCTTTGCATATATCATTTATATATATATATATTTTTTTTTTCTCTTTGCTTTTTATTTCTCGTCTGATGAATATAACCTTCAAAATGCAGCTCTAATTCCATTTGTGGGTCTTCTCTGTATCCCCAAGGCCCAGAAAGCGATTGCCTTATTTATTTCGTCTGAGATTTTGGAGCCTCCCTCTGCTATGACACATACCACAGTATGGTGCAGTGATTGTCTTCATACCTGCCTGCTGTTGGATTTGAGGATAGAGACTATGTCTTTTTCACATTTGTTTGCTTAGTACAGCACATGGCTTACAGTAGGCACTAATTAAAATTTTGATGAATTAAATTGATTTTGACTTTAGAGGGTCAAAGAAACTTCTTAAACAGATGACCTGATATTTCCACATGGTTTAAATCAGAACATATCAGGGGGAGAAAAAGGAAACATTAGGCATCACAATTTTTTCTTCTGCTCGCTGGAGATAGAATTCTTTTAAAACTAGTCCTTTGTCATCTATTGGAGAAGGTGGTCTACAGAAGTCTTATTTACAAAGAGCCAAGTTTTCTACAATTTTGTGTAATGATATATCTTGAGGAGTAGGTTCCCATCAAATGAAGGTGGAGGAAGCGGGAAGTCCCCAGGTTATAGAATGTTGAGTACTACACAGGTGATAGAGAAAATGGATGGACAGCACCAACATCTGTAGGACCACTACTGATTTCCAAATTACAACCCATTTAGATTCTAGAATTCTCCTTGCTATGTGGTTTACTGGTGAGATGGCTTAAAGCAGAATCATTCTATTCATCTTAACCCCTACCATCTAAAATCTTTAAAGAAGTGAAGACTGGTTAATGTGATCAATTAAACGAGGATAAAATAAGGCAGTTTGTATAGTATGTTTAGGAAGAGAAAATGGGGTGGGGATTGTTATCACATGTGTATAATGCCTCCTCCCTGCCTAGTTTGTATTAGTTTTAGGTCCATTTTAGTATTAACCTTCTCCAGGATCCCCTCTATCCTGGGGCTTCCCCTTTATACCTGGATCACCAGAGATGTTTTCCAGGTTCCTCTTATAATTTAGCTCCTGAAGATGGACTTTTCCATGGCATTTTAAGAACTGTTCCCTTCAAGGATTAGAAAGGGAGAAATGTGTCTTATGTCCACTCCTGACCTATTAATTTTCCAGGTCCAAAGTTAGAAAGCAGTAAGATGTAGTAAAATACTTTCTGCATTCCTTTCAATATTGTTTCCACCAGAACATTACATGTTTCTATAGGTAACCAGATACCTATTTCTAATATAAAAGACATTGCAGCATGGACCTGACCACTTATGAAAAAACAAATAGTCACTGAAGAGTCCTTTGCTTGGGAAAATTTTACTTTGCTCTTTTTGGTTCCTTAGCCAAAGTCTTATGCTCTGGAAGTGCCCTTGTTGCTTAGAGGAATCCTTTGTTGCAAATGTGCTACAAGCTGACAAACTCAACTTTGGAGTCTTTTATTTTCTATGTTTGATATTTCATTAAGAAATACAGTGACTTTTTCCCCCTCTTTTTCTTTTTACTTTGGCCTCTGATGGTGATAGCAAGTATCACTGTTTCAATTTAAGTATAATTGAGCTTGAGATTAGCTGCTTACAGATGCTGGTAAACCTTGCCATGTTTTGCCTAGGAACAAATTCTAACTTCAGTTTGAATAGCACCTTTCACATCAGTGCCTCAAATTGCTTCACAGTAATACATCATCAATATTTCACAACATGGCATCACTGAGCAGCATATTCAATGATTCAGCTACCACTTCAAATAATCTAGAGGAGCAACAACCAGAGGAAAGCAGGTCTTCTTTTTTACTGTACAGATTAAAAAATATAGGTTTAATATTTCCAGATGTCTTATCCTTAAACTGTGTTTAGATGTTTAGAAGAACAATCTAGAAGAAATGTGCAAAACTGGTCCAGAGACAAAAAAAAAAAAAAATCTGTTCTAGTGGCATCATTCATATTTATATCAGTAAATCCAAATCAAGCAAACCTACAAACAAGTGCCCGCTGTATATATAGGTATTTACTTGATATTTCATTTGACACTAGAGCTTTGATAAAATCTATGAAAATGTTTTAACTGAGCATAAAATTGTTATTTTATTTGAATAAATAATTAATTAATTTGAAAATTAATTAATGATGAAAAGTTCTAATTACTACCTGGGGATGGCAAAGGCTAGGAACAAGAAAGGTCAGACTGTATTTCTTTCTCCATCTCCTCCTCACCTTATCCAATACCTGTCTTTTTTTCCCCCATACTACTCATTTTATGCCTCTGGAATCCATATTATTTCTTCCATCCTATTGCCATATCCATAGTTCAGGTACTGCTTTTTCACTTGGATTATCTCAGCATTCATCTGATTGGTTTCTCGAATCTGGTTTTCCCTGAGTATCCTACCCTATATATTCCTCACAGTGAGTGCCAGAACGAATTTTCTATTGCTTAAATTAACAATGTATCTCTCTTCAGCTAAAAATACCTTCTAATCACTCTTCATAGATTTCAAGATGTTTAACATCCTTATCATGGCACACAAGCTATTTTATGAATTGACCTGTGCCTGCATTTCGACTCAAATATCCTTTTATTCACAAAATGAGCACCCACATTGCCCTAACACGTTGAACTCTCCATAGTTCCCTCTCTGTTATCTCTGGACTTTTGAACGCATTGAACCTCTTACCAAAAAGATTTAATATTCTGTTTCTTCATTTTCTCCCTCAATAGGAGGGATCTTTTGCATTCAATATTAGTGCCTGATATCTGATATTCAAGACCTGATTTCTGAATTGAACATAACTTATTATGAAGCAATACAACTTTTATACTACTCATATCTCCTGTTTATTAAACAAAGTAGACATAGGGTACAATATCAAAATTTTTAATTTGTAATATTTTATGGAAGTTATGAACCCCTTTTAGAATCTTTTGAAAGCTCTAGGTTATCTTAGCATAACAAAAGGCACAGATACTTTACCAAATTAATGATAGACACCAAGCAACAGATCCCTAGAAGCTCAGAGAATATCAAACTGATAAAGTGGAATAAATGGAAAACATAAAATAAAAACACAAAATGACCAAAAAACCCACAAAAAACTTCCACAAGCTTAGTATATTATATTCAAATTGAGAAAGCCAAAGAGAAAGAGAGCATTTTAAAAGACTCTAAAGAGGAAAACAAAAATACCTTGCTTGTTAGAGGAACAAGGGAGCAAAGATAGGAATTAAAGTTTTTTTTTTTTAAAGTAAAACACAGTCTTACCATATGACTTAGCAATCACACTCCTAAGATATTTACCCAAGTGATTTGCAACCCTGTGTCTACAGAGAAACCTGCATGCAGATGTTAATGGCATCATTATTCATAATTGCCAAGAATATGAAGCAACCGAGATTTTCTTTAGTAAGTGAATGAATAAACACACTGTGGTATATCTGTACAATGGAATATTATTTAGTGATAAGAAGAACTGAGCTATCAAGCCACACAAAGACATAAACTAATCCTTAATTCATATTGCTAAGTGAAAGATTCCAATCTGGAAAGGCTACATACTGTATGACGGCATTTGTATATTTTGTAAAAGGAAAACTGTTGAGATGGTAAACATATCTATATTTGACAATGTTGGGGAGAAGTTGAATAGGAGAAGCAAGGAAATTTTTAAGGTTGTGAAAGTATTCTGTGTGGTAGTTTAATGGTAGAAACATGACACTGTGAATTTGTCAAAACCTTTACAGTTTTACAGGCCAAAGAATTAACATTAAAGTATGAATAAGTATTAAGGCAGTCAAGGAATCTCACTATGGAATATATAATGTGACGAAGGAATCTATCTGTAGCACAAACGTATAAAGCAGTTCACTGAAGGTAGTAGAAAGAATGGTGCTGATGTATGCAACTTTAGAAATGAGCGGACTTTGCAAAACTAAAGGCAAGGCTTCCAGTTGATAAAATTGTTTCCCATGGGCAAATAGATTAATAATTTAAAAAGTAAGTAAATGGATAGTGGATGGTAGGAGCCAGTTTTCCACCATTGGAGTGGAAGTTTACAAATAAGCAAGTAGAGGAGGCTAGAATGATCCATGTGGGAATGGATAAGAGTTTGGGACATTAGTACGAACTGAAGTTTTGACTTAATATAGATAGGTATGTGTTTATCCATAAATTGGCATACCCATGTATATGTCCTTATTATTTCAGCTGAGAGGCACTAGAAACAATGATACTCCAGTGACAATGAGCACATATAGCACCTAGAACTTGGTTTCTGGTATCATTCTCCAGTATAATGCTAGAAAATAAGAAAATGCACACACACACACACACACACACACCAGTGGAGTATATCAGAGGGATAGAGGTGTCAACTGATAGAACTTCATTATAATTGCCGAAGTTGAAACCATTTGAATATCAAAATAAATAAATATTGAATTATAATCCAAAGTATAAAATAAATATCCATGACTGCATACTGACATAAATGACTAAATAAAAAGAATAAATAAATTAGCATAGACAAATCTACCATGCAGAATTCCAAATAATAATTTTAGGTACATACTCTACCCTCCAGGAGATGGAGAATAACTCCCCAGGCTTTAAGTGTGGGCTGCACACAGTGACTTCCTTTTAAAGGGTACAACATGGCAAGGGGAGGAAAAGTGATTCTTCAGGGGAGAAACCTGACAAACACTACCTCAGCCAGAGGCAGATGATCAAGGTAAAGGTGATCAGCAGGGACAAGTCATATTGATAGTCTAAACCCTTAATATGATGTGATGTGAATGACACTTTACCTGTGTGGTGTTTGTCTCCAAACCCATAACTCTACATCTGATCATGAGGAAAACATCAGACAAATCCCAGTTGAAGGACATTCTATAAAATACCTGAGCAGTGCTCCTCAAAGCATCAAAATTATCAAAAACAAAGAATAGCTGAAAAACTGTCACAGTCAAAAGGAACCGAAGGAGATTTGACAAATAAATGTAATGCGATTTGCTGGATGAAAACCTGAAACAGAAAAAGAATATTTGGTAAAACTAAGGGAATCTGAAAGAAACAGGGACTTTAAAAAATAATAACCTATAAATTCATTAATGCTGGCAAACATAGTGTACAAATGGAAGATGTTAAAAGTAAGGGAATCTTGGTGTGGGGTATAAATGGGCTTTCTGTACTATTTTTGTGACTTTTCCACAATGTTCTAAAGAAAACACTTATTTTAAATAGTTAATATGGTAGATTCCAACATATGGATATTGTTTTATGTAGTTGAGTTCACTAACAAGCCATTCTCTGCTAGTTAAAAATTAAATCCAGAGTAAGCAGTTTTTCTCATTGCCCTTTTCAATTTGTTGAGAAATGAACTTGGTTGAAAGATAAATAATGCTGTTTTTTTTTTCTTTTGCTTATTGGATGATCTGCTTTTAGCCGAATTAGAATGAGATGTCTGAGTAGTTGCCTATCCTTTTATATATCCTGAATTAGTGCCAGTTTTGTGATTTTTATATTAAAAACAATCTGTGGATCTACATTCTCTATAATGTTAGGTAATTTATTGCCTGTTCTCACAATATCACAATTTTATACTCATGTACTTGATCATTTCAGGCAGTTATTTTTCGTTTCATTTCTCCCAGAATTCAGCTCTTATTTCTATTATGCTATTTACCAAAGTGTGTTATATCCATATGTTTTTCTATCACGTTTAATTATGAAATGCCTGAAGGTATTTTTTTTCAGTTATCAACTATTACAAAACTCCAGTATTCAGTGGCATACAATAATAAGCATTTATTTATTCCTAAAACGGTGAGTCCTCTAGGGGTCAATTGATCTAATGTGAGTTTAGCTGGGGTACTTCTTAATGTGTCTTTCTTTCTCCCCCTTTTTCTCTAGAAGACTGGTCCAGGTATATTTTTCTCACTGTGTTGGCCAGAGGTGAGGAGAATAAGTAGAGACAGTCTCTTGACAGCTAGATTTGAAAACATACTGTCAACCCTGCCTGTCTTCTTCCACTGGCCAAATCAAAGCATAGGACCATTTCCAAAGTCAAGAACCAAGGAAGAATTCTCCATCCACTGTGGGAAAACACTTTTTTTTCAAAAGGTAGGGCACCTGGATGGCTCAGGTAGTTTGGTGTCTGACTCTTGATTTGGGCTCAGGTCATGATCTCAGGGTGGTGGGATAAGACCCCCCCCCTTGGGGCTCTGTACTCAGTGGGGAGTCTGCTTGAGATTCTCTTCCTCTCCCTCTTCTTTGCCCCTCCCCCGCTTGTGCACTCTCTCTCAAAGAAATAAATAATTAAGTAAAATCTTAAATTTTTTTAAAATAAATTTTTCAAAGGATATGGTATCAGAGAGGAGAAAATGAAGACTAGAATCACAATTAACAACTATATTTTTTATTTACTTTTCTATCTTCTGATCTGAGAACATGCCTGGTAAGTATTCATTTAATTTCTGTTGAATGTGCGGATGAGTGAATGTTTGGCTAAGGAGAGAGATACTTCACTTTTTGAGGTTTATAGGTACAGAGAGATGCACAAGTATTTTGCATGTAAAACTTTCAGTGACTTACAATCATCCTAACATTGTTATATTATCTTTATGATTCCCAATCAAAAAAAGTCTTAATGGCATCAACAAAATATATTAAATCTCAAGTATTCCGCCTATATTTCATGTATGAGAATATAGCCTATAGTTACCTATCCAAAAATTATTTTTTCTGCTTTATTTTGGAATTCCTTTCCTCATAAAGTCTGTGTATAATAAACTTTCATGTTTTCTTGTGAAATTTGTAAGATTTCTCTTCATGTCGCATGCCCTCTTTTTAGAAACAACCTTACCATTAACAAGATGTCAATGAGTAGAATCCTTACAATGATTTTTGTCCAAGTGATTTCTTATGTTGTTCTTGTTTCCTTTCCTTTTGTCTTTTCTTTAAAGTGTAAGAAGTAACAGCACTGTTTGAAATGCTATCTTAAATTTTCTCTGAATTGCATTTTGAGATTTTGACAGAAAACATGTTATGGAAATCCAGCCAATGCATAGGAATATACTGATACCTCTAGGAGCTGACTAAGATAAGAATGATACTAGTGACCATCAGGTGATGTCTGAGCAAGTATCAGTGCTTGGGTTTTAATATCAGAGAACTCTGAGGGGTAAAAATTATAGTTATACTTTTGTTAAAGGTGGTGGATACTGTAGTGCATTAATGGGATCCACCTTTAGGACTGCAACCATTATTTCTTCTGTTGGCTGATGGCACACACAGGCATCCTTTTTCAGGCTTTGGAAGGGACTGCCCTCCCAAATGCTCTCCCTACCTCCAGGGGAGTTTTGCATCCAATGAGTGGTTTAAACAGGGTGCAAAGGTCTGACCTCTGGCTTCAATCTGAGGCCAGCTGAAGCCTCTAAGCAACTGCATCACTGTTTGAACTGACCTTCATTTCAGTCCTGTTCCCCTTGCCTCTTTTTGGGCATTATTCTCTAGACTATTCCTTGATAAACCTCTATGTCGCACTTAGATCTCCATCTTGCAGTTGGTTTCCAAGGCACATGAATAAGCCACTACCTGTAAGCATTAATTCCACTCACTTGTAGAGCTGTGGACAACTCTGTCCCCTGTCTTTCCTTTCTTGTCATGTCATATTTATACTACAAGGTAGTGTATGTTCTCTGGAGAGTCACTTAATTGAAGAGTTTTTAGCGTGACACCTGAAGTGAAACTTAGCTACAAATATTCAACACAAAGGATAATGAAACAACTGTTTTCAAATTCCACACTGCATAGGGAGATTTTTCTCCACCATGGATAATTGTACAGAATATGAAAGCAGCACTGACATACTAAAAACAAAATATGTAAATCTGTGTCTTGATCAACAGGTTTTTATGAGTCTCAAAAACATCAATGGCAAAGACAAATGCTGCAGGGAATTTGGATTATTGAGTATGATACCCAGAAAAAGATTATCAATTATGAATTGTGTTAATAGTTCTAGCTATGTTTTTTTCTTTTTGAGTTGAATGTCTTATCGATAGTTGCGATGTGTTTGCCACAGACTGAAAAAGAATTCAGGAGATTTTCAGAAGAGAAAACAATTCTTCAATTGGATATAAATAATTGTAGTTATAGAAATATGCTTTAGTCTGAAATAGCTGAAGAATATATAACATTGTCCTGAGGAATTAATAATGCACCTTCTAAACCCCAAAACAGTTCTTAAAATGATTCTTTAATTTCATCCAATCTAGTTTAATAAACATTTCTCCTCCATATTAAAATACACATAACTGTTTAATGCCACTTTGTAAACTTGTGAGGGGAAATCTATCACCCATGTTAATTACCTTAAAATGAAAGTGTGGCTTTATTTGGCACTTGAAGAAAAAAGAGCAGTGCTTTATACAAAACAAAGAGAAATCAGGCTCTAATATACTCAGTGACATTACATGAGTATAAAATATAATAGCTATGAAGGAAAACATGAAAATTAAATTTCTGGTTTAACTGCAGAAAAAGACTTATATGTATATACCTATATACAGTTACCTAGGTATCGTTTTCTGTGTAGTTGTATGAGCATGCATGTATGTGTATAGATGTAGGAGGTACATGTATTTGTGTGTTCTGTTGAACAATGAATTAGTCTGTATTAGGGCAACAGAAGGAAGATTCTACATATCTTAGTCTAGGATTAAATATTGATTTCCCTAGAAGGTAGTGAATTAGAGAATAAAAAATTATTAAAGTATAAGTACCATTATCAAGCTACCAAATTTATTGAAGGTGTTTTTGCGTATGTTTTTAATACAAAACACTTCCTCCAGTAGGAAAAGAGCTGGATCCTTCCCATGAGGAGTTTATATTCTAACAAAGTCATATGTACCTTGATTTATACCACATTGATTAACTTAATGCTAGCAACATAAATACTTGGGGACTCCTTAATCCAAGCTTCTCTCCCACAGCCACCAGGCAAATATTTGAACAGGACACCTGCATTCTTAGCTTATATTTTTAGAGACTGTCAATATTCCCAGGAAAACAAAAAAGAATCCCTTTGCAAGTTGGTTCTGATCCCCCTATTGATTACGTGCAACTTCTGATGGAATGATTTGATTCTTTTTTTCCCCACCTACCTTTCAGTTCTTTCCCTTTCTTCCTCATTCTCCGTCTCTACCCTCCTCCACCAACTCTGCTTCATTTCGTGAAATAATTACTCCAGTAGAATTTTTTCCCTAACATCTGCAGTCAGGGAGAAATTTTATAAATTATCCACTTAGGAAAAAAAATTATCCACTTAGGGAATGTTGCAATAGGGTATAAATTACAGTCTGTTGAACATCTGAGCCTAGAATGCACCATTGCAGATTTCCTGGCCATATCTCTGCAAGGATGACGGTCCTGAGACTCTTATTACAGTACTCTTCCACTCCTGCCCCCACCCCACCGAGCCTCCCTCACTGGGCAGTTCCACGGTTTGACACCAAGATTACATCTAGATAACTATGGTCGACTACACCCTCTTGCCTCATATTCTTTCTCGTTAGCATCCATCTGAAACATAACACCCCTCAAGCAACCTTCATCTCCTTTGTGCACATTTCCACACTACTCTGCCCTTTAAGTTCTGAAACCTCCCATCCCAGCATCTACTTCCGTGATAAGCAGCTTTACTAAATCTTCAACCTCTTTCATTGATCATCCAGCTACCTCCTGCCTTAATAAAGACTCGTCAATATACCATATTACTACTATTATTATTATTAGACACAAAAATATATATTTTTGGCCATACCCAACATGGTCAAATGCCTGAAGGTATGGTCAGCATTCTCTTTATTGCGATTTCCAAAGCATTACTGTTCTACCTCTGAGGGGAAAGGTCTCCCTCCTCTGTGGTCAGTGCTGTAATTCTTTGTTACCACATCTGGTCTCATTGCAATAGCCAGCCAATGTCATAGTCAATTCCTTATATCAAATGTAGTCTTATGTTTTCAGTCAATCACATAATTCTAAGCATCAGTTGGGGTGGATTTCAGGGTTCATGTTGATAATGAATCTAATACCTTAGATCTCTCTGTTCCATGTGATATACTGAATTCAGTGAAATTTCATTCCTATCCTATTGCTAACAATACACACAGTCACTCTGTGACTCTCATTATAATTAAAATCAGAAACAGCAAACTCAAAAATAAAAATAAAAAAAAAGAAACAGCAAACTCCGATGTTTTACTTTCTGTTAACAGCCTTAATGCTCTCAATTTGTTTTGTATTTTTTTATAAGATTTTATTTATTTATTCATGAGAGACACAGAGAGAGAGGCAGAGACATACGCAGGGGGGGAAGCAGGTTCCCTGCAGGGAGCCCAATGTGGGACTCCATCCCAGGACCAGGATCATGCCCTGAGCTGAAGGCAGATGCTCAACCTCTGAGCCATCCAGGCAACCCAATGCTCTCAGTTCTTTCATACCCTCAACTTCAACTTTATTGTTTTATATCACCTATTCACTTCTACTTCCTTGATGCAACAACCTCTCAGTAATTCATCTCTCTTTTGGCTTTACTTTTGTTGCTCTCAGGGTATGTTTTATGGTTCCTGATCAGTATCATCAACTATGTTGCATCCCTGCCTCTGTTGCATCCTCCCAGCAAAACTACAACCCTGGGTGCATGCTAGTGACTTCCTGGGGCTAAGAGAGTTGGAATAAAACAAGTCAGTCCTCAAGATTGATGCAGCCACAAAAATCATATTCTCCAACCTCATATGGTACTTTACCTTGCACAATAATTGTTGTACTCATGCTTGCTTAATTCTGCTCTGCACAGCAATTGCACTAACCCTTCACTTGCCCACTGTCTCTCAGCAGATGACTTTACTTTCCTACTTCTTACTTCAAAACAATTAAGGCTTCTTGAATATCAGTTGCCTCATTCTCCGCCCCCAAATTCATGAATATCAGCATGTATCCTCACTCCCTTTCCTACAATTTCAAAGGAAAAGATGTTAAGCAGCACGCGTTGCTACAGCAGGCAACCCTGAAATACCTTAGCCCTGCAAACAAAGCTACATATTTCTGTTTATTCTACACATAATTGCCAAATCTTCTTTGTTTGTTTGTTTTGTTTTGTTTTGTTTTAACTCTCATGTATCATTTTCTCCACATAATGATACTTGGGTTAGAAACTTTCACTGTTTAGGGAGGCCACAAGGTTGCCCTGTGTTCCTTCAGGGACTTGCAGCTCAGGATTTCTTTCTCTGGTTGCTCTTCAAAGGACATGCACACAGTATTTCTGACCACCAGGATGACTGTTTTTAGCAGGCGCTCTTTGCCTGTCTCTTTCCCTGCTCTTCCCAGTAAACTTCTGGCGGGTCTTATTGGTATCACACCCAGCTGTTAGACTCCATTAATTTCTAGCTGATCCTTCTATTGTTTTCAACAATACCCTGGGTTATATTTTGTAACAGTCTAAACCAAATAAAGTTATGCTGTTTGGGGTGAGCAGAGTGTTACCAGTCTTTCAAGCTTGCTCCACCTTTCCATTAGATGGATAGGAAGGATGGATGCAGCTTGGTACAGAACGCCTGCACTACAGAGCAAAAGCTGGGGAGTATTGGGAACTATCTTCATCAGCTTCCCCACCTGCATCATCCCTGTTTATGTGAGAGTGTGTGTTGGCCAGGAGGTGGTAACAGAAACTGGTGCTGCAGTGTGGCTACCACCACCACAGAGTATAGATTCTCCACAGCCCAGAGATTGGGGGATGGGATCTGCCAATACTCTCTGGCTGTCAAATCTACCCAGAATAGAAAATGGAATTTGTATTTTGTCTGCTGAGCCCACCCCAGCAGCTCTTCCTTACCACAGAGACTTAAAGATATAGGGGACTATATGTAGTCTTCATTTGTATCCTCTCCAGGTAGTACAAGTTGAGAGTCAGGGAATTGGTCATGCTGCCCTGATGCCACTACCTGCTTGGTATAGGCCTTTCACAGCATGGAGCTCTGGGAAGCGGACTATGCTGATGTTCACTGGCTGTGAAATTCACCCAGAACAGCTTTTTCACTTCAGGGATCTGAAAAAAATGGGAACTGCTGGAACAGTCTTCTGCAGTACAAAGCTGCAGGCTATGGATGTAGCCCTTAGCTTGAGTGCCATGCTATCCCACCCTTTTCATTAGGCTCCATAGATTATGTTGAATTATGTTTCTTAAATTGTTGCAAGTTCTTTCATCAATCTCCGGAGAAGTTGAATGATTTGCTTTGCTAATTTTGACAAGTTTAATAGATGTCTCTCCAGGGCATAAGTTTCCTCAAGTTTCTCACAGTGCCATTCTAGAAGTCCCACCTCAGAACTCATTATAAATAGTTTATCCAAAATCTGATTTTCTACTATTTTTTTATTTTCTACTATTAATATCACTAGATGAATCTGCTGTACAGCCAAGTAGCCAAGCAATAAACTATGTAAAATTGCCTATTCTCAGTTTGGGCAATTTATTTCACCTCTGTAACCAATTAATGACTAATTCCTGCCAATATTATCACCTAGCTATGTCTTAAATCTATTTCTCCTTAGTCCCACTATCACTATTCTACTTAAGACTCTCAGCTCCTCTCTCCTACCCTATTAGAACAGCATCAGTAGCCTCCACACATTCATTCTGAACCATGTTAAATCTGTCCTTTCCACTCCATTCAGAATAACCTACATAAGATGTGAATCATTTAATCACCTGCTGAACACCCTTGAATGACTTGCCTTAGAATGAATTACTAAATCCTATCCTGGTTTTATGGCCCCACCCATAAAAATTATCTACGGTCTCAAGTCCTTCCTCCCTTTTTTCCACTTTTACCTTTTATTTCCTGGTAATGAAAAGATAGCTGTATGTTCTGCTTATGCCATTTAGTTTTACATTTTCATTTTTTTATATAGATTGTTCCTTTGTATATAATACCTATCCATCTTCCTCTCCTCTTGATAATTTTTGTCATTCTTCAAGACTCATTTCAGGCATTTTATTCCCAGTTTATTTTATTCCCATTTTATTCTCAGTTTGGGCATTCGGGATCCCTAGGTTGAGTTAAGTGTCCCCTTTTCTGCTTCTCTAACCCTCAGTGAGAACTTCTTTATGTCATCAATTTTATTACCTGTGGGAGTTCCTCTTGTCATACTCCGAGTTCCTTGAGGCAGTTCTTTTCCTCCAACTCCTCAATGGCTTCTTAGTGTTCTGAGGATGGACAGTGAAAACTTTACGATGACCGGTAAGGCTCTGAGTAATCCATACGATCTCTTTTCTTGAGGCCTTTGCAGATGCTGTTCTTCAGTTTGCAATGGCCTCTCCCACTCTGCCTCTTCTCTTGTTTCTCCTTAAAAGCTGAGACACACATTCCTTTACCTTGTTCATTCAAACTTATACTTCTGCTTTCACTTTAAATACCATTTTATCAGTGTAGGCTTTCCAGATCTTAAAATTACATTAACTTTCCTACTTATAGTCCTAAGAATATCCCTTTTATTATTTCTTCAAATTGGTTTGTTACTACAAATTTTTTCTGATTATTTAATGCTTATATTTCTCCACAAAGATTTAACTCTCTACTGGCAGGGATTATGTTTCCTGTGATTTTCCTTTTACCTTTAATGCTCTGCACAATGTCTGGCACTTAGAACACATTCAATAAATAACAGGTTGAATAAGATTGTGAATAGCTAATTTACTTTTACAGTGACACCAGTCCTCGACTCAATGCTTCACATATAACAGTCTTTAAACTATGCTTTTTGAACTGAAATTAATATTGCAGAACGCTGACATTCATGAGATATTTAACAGTGAAAAATGAAACTATTAGGAAACATACAAAACAAGTCATATTTATATTTCAATTTTCAATTTTCCACTGAATTCTTTTTACTGGCAACAAGATGTATTTAATATATTCAGTATTGGGGTCCTGTCAATTAGACAGATGAGGCTTAGATTTCTCTAAGTATATGAAAATATCAGTTTTCCTTTTTCTCAGCAGAAACTCCTCTGTGAAGTCTTGGTGGGAGCCCTCCCACCCCCTGACCTGTCACATCTGAGTAAATCAACTCTGCCCAGACAGGTTCTCTCTATGTGGAGCACTTGCCCTTATCATCTCACTTGAGTACATTAGATTATTTGCTTACAAACTGACTTCCTGTGCTGGAATGTGAGCTCTTTGTCATTTTAATCTTCATAGCCTCAGCTTCCACCATGGTGTCTGGCATAAGCAGGCTTTCAGTGAATATTTGTCCAATGAATTAATGAATCAATTAATGAGTATCTCAGAATCACTAAATGCTTTTCATAATGGGAATTATAACAAATGGCTTAGCCTAGAATTACTTCGCCTGAAAAGAGCTATTTTCCTCATAATAAAAAACCAAACAATATATTTACTATTTTTTTTTTCTGTTTGACATATTTTGTTTTTACTTTTAATGCATTTGTCACTTATTCATGTATCTGCTTCAGTGTGCTATCCTCTCTTGTGGGAAAATTTTACCAATCTTGAATAAAAACCCAAGTCTAAAACTGATCATTAGGATAATTTAGTGCAGAGAGTATGGTTCTAATTACATTATTAGAATCAGAGTAATTATTCTTGCATCTCCATATAGCAACGTTCTTGGAAGTCTCCAAAATTTATATAAAGGAAAAGAGAATTTCTCAGCTTTGTGATGTAATTGTTTAAGTGGTTATTCTGTTAAAAACTTACCCTGGCAAGTTTTAATGATACAATAGAATATAATGGAAAATAACAACTATTTATTATTATAACAATTATATAATATTTTCCATCAAAAATCTTATTCATACACTGAAGACATTTCATTTGTTTCATGATGTAAGTGAGCAAGTGCATGTGTTTAGGTTGTGATCTACACTTCTTTCCTAGTTTGGACTTATTAGTGCCCTCCAAATTGTCTGTACTTGTTTTTTACTTATTCTCAAAGTAGACTCGTTTTAATATCCTATCTAATATGGTATTGTACTATGTACTATGTGATGTTACAGGACCCATGACACAGACAGGATTCTTAACCTCAGGCCAGGTTTTTGAGCATCTTCAAAGCCCCTGAAATCGACCACAAGATGTATTTTTGACACTGACGTTCCTTGGAGAGGGTTGGTTTTAGAATAAAAAAATTAACAATTCTGAATCCCAGTTCTCATGAGCCACTCTTGTTACCCTTCTACTGAATACTTATAAAGGCTCCAGTACAAATTGCCATTCTGAGACCTCTTTGATTTAGCCAGCCTGTTACACATTCCATTAACATAATGATTTGCTTTAACTCAAATAAATTATTGATTGATTAGGAAATTTGAGAATTCTGTCCTTTACAGGAGACATTAAAAATGCATTGATTCTTTTTTCTTTATTGCCTACATTTTTATTTTTAATTTTTTATACATCTCAGTCAACTCAATACAGTCTGATAAGTGACTGAAATTATACTAAATAAGAAAGTGTATTATTTGGCAGAGACGGTAACACACGTACGAGAAGGTACCAAGAGAGCACTGATCAAATAATATGACACCTTACAAGCCCATTAGAGTGAAAAGGTTTTCCAGACTGAGGTGTTAGCACCCATATCCTTTGGTATAGACTTGTATAGGGCAGCATTTAAGGCACACTAACAATGTTAGAGCACTGCATCATAATGATGATAATAATAATAATAATGGTAATAAAACACACCAAAGTGAAAAGAGTAAAAACAACATGTCTCATCGTTAGTTACTTCTGTATAACCAATTGCACAGACTGACTTGTAATTACAGAAGAAAAATGTAAGCAAACAAAACTAAAACATGGCTTTATCATTTCCCCAATAAAATTAGGTTTAGTTCAAACAAGCCAACAAACCAAGAGATTTAGAAAGATGAACATAAAAAGGTTGCTTATAAAGCTATTTCCCATGCTCTGTTGGTTCACATTTTCATCTGTTGGGGCCTGTCACATTATCTCCTAATGTAATGACGTCTTTGATAACACGGACAAGTGCAGATAGAGCAGCAACAGCAAACTGGCTGATTTACACACTGCACTTTGCAGCATTGGAATTAACTTCGCATGTGAATTTTTGCTCCATCTAGGCCAAATGCCATTCCAAAAAGCAGCCTCATTTGAACCTCTGTGGTGTACTTAATATGCTCTGGATTTCAGTGACCGTGGAAGAACAGAGGCTGAATACTACCCAATGTCAAAATGTGTTTTCCAGTTCTATGTCAGAGTCCTTTAGCACTGCAACATTTGTAATTTCTGAACAATTCCCATAAAACTTAGGGGTTGTTGACCTGAACTAAACTCCCTATGGCTAGCAATGTCATTCTCTCTCTCGTTTCACTTTCCAGGTTGATAAAAATCAATACTTTCTCTCATAGAATTCTGACTTTCCAAGCAGTATTCAGGTTAATGTGAAATGTGTGGAGCAAATAGAGGAACAGTTATTTTATCATCCATAGCTATTTCCTGTGTGCATTCAAACAGGGGATAATGCTAGAAATGTTATAAGAAAAATAATTTTGAAATTAATCAGTTTGGAATTTTTTTGATAGAGTGAAATTTTTAAAAAATAGTTCACTAGGGCAGTCCCGGTGGCTTGGTGCTTTGGCACCGCCTTCCGCCCAGGGCGTGATCCTGGAGACCCGGAATCGAGTCCCACGTCAGGCTCCCTGTGTGGAGCCTGCTTTCCCTCTGCCTGTCTCTCTCTCTCTCTCTCTCTCTCTCTCTCTCTCTCTCTGTCTCTAAAAAAATAAATAAAAATCTTTTTTAAAAATAAATAAATAAATAAAATAGTTCACTATATCATTGACATCCAGCTTCAATGAAACTGTCGTTAAAATAAAATCTTTGAACCTAATGCCCATTAACTCCCATTCTATGTTTGATTTCAATTATTGCTCATTTATCCTTAAATAAAATGAAGTTCATAGCTACTATATGCTTAAAAATGTTTTTAAATGCAAAAAATAACAAAACTGTGATTTCCCACTTGGTTTCACTTTGCATTCCCTCCACCAAAATTAAGAGAAATGAATTTGCTAGAGACTATTCTCATTTCCTTCCTTTTTTTTTAATAAATTAATTTTATTGGTGTTCAATTTACCAACATACAGAATAACACCCAGTGCTCATCCCGTCAAGTGTCCTCCTCAGTGCCCGTCACCCATTCACCCCCACCCCCCGCCCTCCTCCCCCTCCACCACCCCTAGTTCATTTCCCAGAGTTAGAAGTCTTTATGTTCTGTCTCCCTTTCTGATATTTCCCACACATTTCTTCTCCCTTCCCTTATATTCCCTTTCACTATTATTCATATTCACCAAATGAATGAGAACATACACTGTTTGCCCTTCTCCGATTGACTTACTTCACTCAGCATAATACCCTCCAGTTCCATCCACGTTGAAGCAAATGGTGGGTATTTGTCGTTTCTAATGGCTGAGGAATATTCCATTGTATACATAAACCACATCTTCTTTATCCATTCATCTTTCGATGGGCACCGAGGCTCCTTCCACAGTTTGGCTATTGTGGACATGGCTGCTAGAAACATCGGGGTGCAGGTGTCCCGGCGTTTCATTGCATCTGAATCTTTGGGGTAAATCCCTAACAGTGCAATTGCTGGGTCGTAGGGCAGGTCTATTTTTAACTCTTTGAGGAACCTCCACAGAAGTTTCCAGAGTGACTGCACCAGTTCACATTCCCACCAACAGTGCAAAAGGGTTCCCCTTTCTCCACATCCTCTCCAACATTTGTGGTTTCCTGCCTTGTTAATTTTCCCCATTCTCACTGGTGTGAGGTGGTATCTCATTGTGGTTTTGATTTGTATTTCCCTGATGGCAAGTGATGCAGAGCATTTTCTCATGTGCATGTTGGCCATGTCTATGTCTTCCTCTGTGAGATTTCTCTTCATGTCTTTTGCCCATTTCATGATTGGATTGTTTGTTTCTTTGCTGTTGAGTTTAATAAGTTCTTTATAGATTTTGGAAACTAGCCCTTTATCTGATATGTTATTTGCAAATATCTTCTCCCATTCTGTAGGTTGTCTTTGAGTTTTGTTGACTGTATCCTTTGCTGTGCAAAAGCTTCTTATCTTGATGAAGTCCCAATAGTTCATTTTTGCTTTTGTTTCTTTTGCTTTCGTGGATGTATCTTGCAAGAAGTTACTGTGGCCAAGTTCAAAAAGGGTGTTGCCTGTGTTCTCCTCTAGGATTTTGATGGAATCTTGTCTCACATTTAGATCTTTCATCCATTTTGAGTTTATCTTTGTGTATGGTGCAAGAGAGTGGTCTAGTTTCATTCTTCTGCATGTGGATGTCCAATTTTCCCAGCACCATTTATTGAAGAGACTGTCTTTCTTCCAGTGGATCGTCTTTCCTCCTTTATCGAATATTAGTTGACCATAAAGTTCAGGGTCCACTTCTGGGTTCTCTATTCTGTTCCATTGATCTATGTGTCTGTTTTTGTGCCAGTACCACACTGTCTTGATGACCACAGCTTTGTAGTACAACCTGAAATCTGGCATTGTGATGCCCCCAGATATGGTTTTCTTTTTTAAAATTCCCCTGGCTGTTCGGGGTCTTTTCTGATTCCACACAAATCTTAAAATAATTTGTTCTAAGTCTCTGAAGAAAGTCCATGGTATTTTGATAGGGATTGCATTATACGTGTAAATTGCCCTGGGTAACATTGACATTTTCACAATATTAATTCTGCCAATCCATGAGCATGGAATATTTTTCCATCTCTTTGTGTCTTCCTCAATTTCTTTCAGAAGTGTTCTATAGTTTTTAGGGTATAGATCCTTTACCTCTTTGGTTAGGTTTATTCCTAGGTATCTTATGCTTTTGGGTGCAATTGTAAATGGGATTGACTCCTTAATTTCTCTTTCTTCAGTCTCATTGTTAGTGTATAGGAATGCCATTGATTTCTGGGCATTGATTTTGTATCCTGCCACGCTACCAAATTGCTGTATGAGTTCTAGCAATCTTGGGGTGGAGGCTTTTGGGTTTTCTAGGTAGAGTATCATGTCATCGGCAAAGAGGGAGAGTTTGACTTCTTCTTTGCCAATTTGAATGCCTTTAATGTCTTTTTGTTGTCTGATTGCTGAGGCTAGGACTTCCAGTACTATGTTGAATAGCAGTGGTGAGAGTGGACATCCCTGTCTTGTTCCTGATCTTAGGGGAAAGGCTCCCAGTGCTTCCCCATTGAGAATGATATTTGCTGTGGGCTTTTCGTAGATGGCTTTTAAGATGTCGAGGAAAGTTCCCTCTATCCCTACACTCTGAAGAGTTTTGATCAGGAATGAATGCTGTATTTTGTCAAATGCTTTCTCTGCATCTAATGAGAGGATCATATGGTTCTTGGTTTTTCTCTTGCTGATATGATGAATCACATTGATTGTTTTACGAGTGTTGAACCAGCCTTGTGTCCCGGGGATAAATCCTACTTGGTCATGGTGAATAATTTTCTTAATGTGTTGTTGGATCCTATTGGCTAGTATCTTGTTGAGAATTTTTGCATCCATGTTCATCAGGGATATTGGTCTGTAATTCTCCTTTTTGGTGGGGTCTGGTTTTGGAATTAAGGTGATGCTGGCCTCAGAGAACGAGTTTGGAAGTACTCCATCTCTCTATCTTTCCAAACAGCTTTAGTAGAATAGGTATGATTTCTTCTTTAAACGTTTGATAGAATTCCCCTGGGAAGCCATCTGGCCCTGGACTCTTGTGTCTTGGGAGGTTTTTGATGACATCTTCAATTTCCTCCCTGGTTATTGGCCTGTTCAGGTTTTCTATTTCTTCCTGCTCCAGTTTTGATAGTTTGTGGCTTTCCAGGTATGCGTCCATTTCTTCTAGATTGCCTAATTTATTGGCGTAGAGCTGTTCATAATATGTTTTTAAAATCGTTTGTATTTTCTTGGTGTTAGTAGTGATCTCTCCTTTCTCATTCATGATTTTATTAATTTGAGTCTTCTCTCTCTTCTTTTTAATAAGGTTGGCTAATGGTTTATCTATATTATTAATTCTTTCAAAGAACCAACTCCTGGTTCTATTGATCTGTTCCACATTTCTTCTGGTCTCAATTTCGTTGAGTTCTGCTCGAATTTTAATTAACTTCTTCTGCTGGGCATCGGGTCGATTTGCTGCTTCTTCTCTAGCTCCTTTATGTGTAAGGTTAGCTTTTGTATTTGAGTTCTTTCCAGTTTTTGAATGGATGCTTGTATTGCGATGTATTTCCCCCTCAGGACTGCTTTTGCTGCATCCCAAAGATTTTGAACAGTTGTATCTTCATTCTCATTAGTTTCCATGAATCTTTTTAATTCTTCCTTAATTTCCTGGTTGACCCTTTTATCTTTTAGCAGGATGGTCCTTAACCTCCACGTGTTTGAGGTCCTTCCAAACTTCTTCTTGTGATTGAGTTCTAATTTAAAGGCGTTATGGTCTGAGAATATGCAGGGGACGATCCCAATCTTTTGGTATCGGTTCAGACCCCATTTGTGACCCAGTATGTGGTCTATTCTGGAGAAAGTTCCAGGTGCACTTGAGAAGAATGTGTATTCAGTTGAGTTTGGATGTAAAGTTCTGTAGATATCTGTGAAATCTATCTGGTCCAGTGTATCATTTAAAGCTCTCGTTTCTTTGGAGATGTTGTGCTTAGAAGACCTATCGAGGGTAGAAAGAGCTAGATTGAAGTCACCAAGTATAAGTGTATTATTATCTAAGTATTTCTTCACTTTGGTTATTAATTGATTGATATATTTGGGAGCTCCCACATTCAGGGCATATATATTGAGGATTGTTGAAGTCCTCTTGCTGGATAGATCCTTTAAGTATGATATAGTGTCCCTCTTCGTCTCTCACTACAGTCTTCGGGTAAATTTTAGTTTATCTGATATAAGGATGGCTACCCCTGCTTTCTTTTGAGGACCATTTGAATGGTAAATGGTTCTCCAACCTTTTATTGTCAGGTTGTAGGTGTCCTTCTGTCTAAAATGAGTCTCTTGTAGACAGCAAATAGATGGGTCCTGCTTTTTTATCCAGTCTGAAACCCTGCGCCTTTTGATGGGGTCATTAAGCCCGTTCACGTTCAGAGTTACTATTGACAGATATGAGTTTAGTGTCATCATGATATCTATTTAGTCCTTGTTTTTGTGGATTGTTCCACTGAACTTCTTCTTAAAGGGGAATTTTAAGAGTCCCCCTTAAAATTTCTTGCAGAGCTGGTTTGGAGGTCACATATTCTTTCAGTTCCTGCCTGTCTTGGAAGCTCTTTATCTCTCCTTCCATTTTGAATGAGAGCCTTGCTGCATAAAGTATTCTTGGTTGCATGTTCTTCTCATTTAGGACCCTGAATATATCCTGCCAGCCCTTTCTGGCCTGCCACGTCTCTGTGGAGAGGTCTGCTGTTACCCTAATATTCCTCCCCATGAAAGTCAGGGACTTCTTGTCTCTTGCTGCTTTAAGGATCTTCTCTTTATCTTTGGAACATGCAAGCTTCACTATTAGATGTCGAGGTGTTGAACGGTTTTTATTGATTTTAGGGGGGGATCTCTCTATTTCCTGGATCTGAATGCCTGTTTCCCTTCCCAGATTGGGAAAGTTTTCATCTAGGATTTGTTCAAATACATATTCTGGCCCTCTGTCCCTTTCGGCACCCTCGGGAACCCCAATTAAACGTAGGTTTTTCTTCCTTAGGCTGTCATTTATTTCCCTTAATCTGTCTTCATGGTCCTTTAATTGTTTGTCTCTTTTTTCCTCAGTTTCCCTCTTTGCCATTAACTTGTCTTCTATGTCACTCACTCGTTCTTCCACCTCGTTAACCCTCGTCGTTAGGACTTCTAGTTTGGATTGCATCTCATTCAATTGATTTTTAATTTCTGCCTGATTGGATCTAAATTCTGCAGTCATGAAGTCTCGTGAGTCCTTAATGCTTTTTTCTAGAGCCACCAGTAGCTGTAGAATAGTGCTTCTGAATTGGCTTTCTGACATTGAATTGTAATCCAGATTTTGTAGCTCTGTGGGAGAGAGGGCTGTTTCTGATTCTTTCTTTTGAGGTGAGGTTTTCCTTCTAGTCATTTTGCTCAGTGCAGAGTGGCCAAAAACAAGTTGTATTGGAACATGGGGGAGTATCTTCTGAATCTGTAGACTTTAAGTCCCTTGACTTCCCCTGGAACTGGTCCGTCCAGCTGGTCTTCTGGGGGAGGGGCCTGCTGTGCTGATTCTCAGGTGTTAGCACTTGGGGAGCTGCTCTGCCCCTGCCTGCTGCAGGGCTCAGCGGGGGCTGTTTACCCCGTGAGGCCCCAGGAGGAACAGCCGCAGTTGCTATGGCAACTCTGGAAGCCTGGAGTCAGCCTCCGCAGGAACTACAGGGCTCGGGGCTCTCGGTTCTCTGTCTGCAGGGCCTGGAGGCTCCGGGGCGGGGCCGCTGATGTGCTCAGCTCGGGGCAGGAGCGTCCTTGCAGTCCTGGGCCCTCCCGGCCTCTGCCTGTCCCGGGGGAAGCCAGATCCTGGGCTGTGTCTCGGCGCCGTGTGCTCCGGGGCCTGCGCTGTTGGATTCGCGCTCCCGCCCCGCAGCGCCCTCCACGGAGCCGCCGCCCGAGCCCCTCCGAGCTGCTCCGGGCCCCGCCGTGCGCGCTGCAGCCCTTAGGGAGCTCGGAGCACTCCCCCGGGGCGCAGGTGTCTGTTAGTGTCCCCGGGAGCCCGAGGGCATCCCCGCCCTCCTGGGTCCTGCTCTAACTCCCTGCGAGCCCCTTTCCGCCCGCCCGGGAAGGTTGGTGCAGCTCCTGCTTCTCCGGGACGGGGCTCTCCTGTCCTGGGGACACTCGCCCCGGCCTCAGCCCGGCTCCTCGCGGGGCCCCTCCCCCTCGGAGGCCTTTTGTTCCTTTATTTCTTTTTCCCCGTCTTCCTACCTTGATAGAAGCGCGAACTCTTCTCACTGTAGCGTTCCAGGTGGTCTCTCTTTAAATCTCAGGCCGAATTCGTAGATTTTCAGGATGGTTTGAAGGTTATCTAGGTAATTTGGTGGGGACAGGTGATTTGGGGACCCTACTCTTCCGCCATCCTGCCCCTCCTCCCCATCTTGCCCCTCCTCCCTCCTTCCTTTTGGAAGAAGCTCTTCATGGTGTGTCACTTTTTAAAAATTAATACAACTAGAAATTTTGAAAATGGTTCAATTTCCTATTGTCTGAACTGGCAAAAAATAATTTAATCTCTTCCACATGATAAGTCTACTTCCCTGCCATGCTTTAAGCTAAGAGTTGGCAAATTTTTTTTTTGTAAAGCACCAAATAGTAAATATTCCAGGCTTTGTGGGCCCCATGTTTTCTGTAGCAACTACTCAACCTTTGCCATGATGGTGTAAAAGCAGCCCATAAATAACATGTTAAATGAATGAGTGCAGCTGTATTCTAATAAAACTTTATTTATGAAATCAAGTATTGGGCCAGATTTAGCCCATAGGCCATAGTTTGACAATCCCTGATCAAAGCTAATGATTCTCAAACTTTAGTTTACACAGGAATCATCTGGGAGCTTGGCCCAAACCTATACTAGGGTCCCAGCACAAACCTAGTGAATAGAATAGATGCATTCTGATTCCATATACATAATATACATAAAAGTACAATTTATATATATAATAAGAAATTCAGTTAATTTTGATGAACCTCAAAGCATTGCTCCAGGACTCTTGAGCATTTCATTCATACTTTCTGATTGAGGTCTCAATTGTCTTCATTTTTCCTGATTTCTAGGAAATATTTTTATGAATTTATACCAGTCTATTTCCTTGATACTTATCCATATACAAAGGGTTTTGAGTATCAAATATGTGGCAATCTTTCTGCAACACTGGTATGTCAGGATATGCACTCAACTGTCACAGTGAACAAATTCATATAAGTGGTAGTTGAGAAACAACCTTGCCAAATCTATAATTTTGCTGCCCAGACATTGTATAATAGCTGTGCTCTGGAGATCAGGGTATCTAAAATGAATAACAGAGTAATAGTTAAAATTTATTAAGCACTTATGTGTTTGAAGCCACTCAGATCTTTATGCCTATTAATTTATTTTATTCTTATATCAATCTTTTGATGTAGGTAGTATTACTGCCTCTCCCATCCCACCCTGTTTTTTGTTTGTTTATTTGTTTTCTGTTTTGTTTTGTTACATCAGAAGAAAGAACCACAGAGAGGTTAAGGAGATTACTCAAGTCCATAAACTGGTAAATGACAGAGTCAGGATTTTAGCCCAGATAGTCACTATAGAGAAGGCTCTTAACCTCTGTTCTACACTTTTTTTTTCTTCTTAGGCAAGAATGCATAGAAGAAAAAAAATCAATGCTAATATAATATAGTTCAGAGAAAAATAAGAAAATAGCACCAAATCTGTGTAATATTAGGTAACTTAAAATAAATTTTAAAAAGTTATCTTATATCTCCCTTAATATTAGAGACTAAGGGGGTATTTGGGTTCCTAACAACTTCCATTTTATAATATTTTGAAATAGAACTCTTTAGGAAAGACATATTTGTAGAGAATCCAGGTAGGGGAAATCAACCTCAGAATGTAATGTGGAAAAAAAAGAAATAGGAAAAAAAAGAATCTGTCATTAAACAGATTCAGAGCATCTGTACTTAATGTGATGGAAAAAAATCAGGGACGTTAGTTCTACAGTGGCTGTGGTTTAATTGGATTCTTTTAATAATGTGAATAGAGACTTCTAAATAAACCAATGTGAGATTCTTCAGAATCTAGGGAACTACTTGTGTATAAAACTGGAGGTAATTAATCAATTCTGCAGCAGTGTACACAAGAAAGGCTACTAAACCACAAAGGCTTGTGACGTGGTGGTTCATGGAATGGCAGGTGGAAGGCAAGTCTAGGATTTCTACAACAGAAGACAACGCGGTAAACCCAAAAGGAAGCCTATAAGCAGGGGACCAATTCCAGGAGGTATTTGGTACAGGAATGGAGCTGAACACACACCACATTTATCTTCTTTACTGCTATGTAATTACTGTGCCTGGCATGAGTAAACACACACATACTAAATAAATATCGACTGACAGTCTGACTCAGAACCAGGTGACAACTAGGGTGGAAAATATACCAGATTGAGAAAAAAAAAATTATGAGCTTTTTTATATCTGTGGTATAAAATTTAACATTCATAAAGATATCACTGAAATACATTTCCATCCCATGTAATGAGATTAAATGCGCACTGTCTTTAAGAGTTTCAGGGCAAGCCCCACTCCTTAATTAAGATACTTACCTCATACAACTCAGAAATCCAGGTTGTTCTATGGAGATTCATTTGCAGTAAAGTTAGAGAAGAATTTTTCACCAGTATTTTATTTCATTTATATTTTGAGGAAATAAAATCTTTTACCATTGGGGTCCAAAATGCAGTATTTATTTTATTTATATGACTGTGTTATGACTGACTTGTATCATTTTTATATACACATTAAATATTTTAGTTCCAGTTGATTAACTAACAAAGCATCAAAACTGTAAGGAAGGCATTACTCATTCAGTAGAGAAAATAATATAGAATAAAGGAACATTGCTAATGCCTGGTGCATGAGAAGTCTTTGCTTAAATGCAAATCTTTTAATTTTCAACTTTAAAAAGATTAGATTTCTTTAAGCATGCAAAAAAATCACCTTACCCTTTTAAATCTTATTTTTTTTTCAAAGAAGCTGGAGATAATAAAAACTTGCAAACTAATGTACATACATCAAAAATCCAAACAGAAGTTATCTTGTAAGAAAGTAAATAGTCTGTTTCTTACTGTTATTTCTTCACTCTGAACCATTTCATTAACTAGAAATGACACATTTCCTCGCCATAGAGCATGTCTCACCCCAGTTCCTCTTATTCTTTTACTTGTCTGATTACAACTCTCAAGAGAAGAGTCTAGGAAAGACTCGAACAGTAATATGAGTTCCCCAATATGAGTTCGTCTTCCGTATGAATGCGTGTGAGGATATCCTAGTGTACATTACAATGCAATCATCTCCAGAGTAGAGTGCAAATATATGTATATCTTTTTTATAAACAACAGAATACTAAATGCCCCACTTTTACTCCCCCCCTTTTTTCACTGAGTGACATATCACAAAGATCATCCATCGTGGTATAGAGATAGTTCACAGTCCTTTGTAAGTTTGCACAGCAGGGGATCCCTGGGTGGCTCAGCGGTTTAGCTCCTCCTTCAGCCCAGGGCCTGATCCTGGAGACCTGGAATCGAGTCCCATGTCAGGCTCCCTGCATGGAGCATGCTTCTCCCTCTGCCTGTGTCTCTGCCTCTCTCTGTGTGTGTCTCTCAAAAATAAATAAAATCTTAAAAAAAAAAAAAAGTTTGCACAGCATTCCATAGTGTGAATGAATATACAGTGCAGCAATTTGGGTTTGTAAATGGTCCATTACCATGATCATCAGTCTCACACATGCATTTTTTTCCACATTTTTGTTAGTGTGTGCTTTAGATAGATTTCTGAAAGTAGAATTGCAGATTCAACAGGTAGAGTACATGCTTTCATTTTGCTAAATGTTGGCTGACCAACCACATCCGGGTGTTTGCTTTCCCACAGTCTCACCTAAAGAATATGCTTTCAGACCTTTAGACTTTTCCAACCTGACTGCATAGGAGTATGTCAATTTAGTTTTAGCTTGCAGTTCTCACATTGCAAGAAGATTGAACATCTTTTTTTAAGGCTAAGGTCGATTCACATTTCTTTTTCTGTGAATTATCTATTTTTTTCTAATGGTGTTGGCCTTTGTCTTCTGTTTTTAGAGACTCTTTTATATTAGGGATATCAACTCTTTATCATAGAAGTTGTTATTTCCCAGTTTTCCAATTATCTTTTTTCTTTGCTTCCATGTGTTTTGCCCCACAAGACATTTTCTTTTAAAAATTTTATGTAATTAAAATTGATCTTTTGTTGATTTTGGATTTTATAATTTGTGTCATAATTAATAAAATTTCCTCCACTCAAATTACAGAGAAAATCACATATTTTCTTCTACAACTGTATAATTTCATTTATTTACATTCAATTCGCTGATGCAGAGGAATTTGCAAATTGAAATTCATCCAATTGTATTAGTTTTTTTTTTCTTTTTTCCTGTAAGGATCTTTAGTTATATCAATACCATCTGTTAAAAAGAGGAGTCATCCCCAGAGATTTGAGGTGCTGCCATTATTATATTCTGAATTTCATACACAATTAGACTATTTCTGGGTTTTCTATTCTGATCTGTCTCTCTACGCATGTACCAATACCAGATTTTTTTTTTTTTAATCACAAAGGTTTTGCAACCTCTGTGTGTTGATGTTTAGTATGGCTATCATTGCAATGATTTTTTTTTTCAGTGTTTTCCTTGGCTTTTCTTGCTTATTTGTTTTTCAAATGAATTCTGTAATCAGTTCAGTTTCGAAAATATAAAACATCAACAACAAAAGTGATAAATTAGAATTGCATTAAGTTTATAAATTAGCATAGGGAAAACCAATATCTTCAAGATGTTTAGTCTTTCTATTTAAGAATATCACACATTTTTCATTCTTTCAAGTCTATGTATGTGTCTTTCAGGAGTATTTTATGGTTTTACAAATATAAGTTTTAGAAATATCTTGCTAAGTTTATGCCTAAGTGTTTCCTTTTCTATGGTTTCTATTTTAAATATGGCATCTTAATTTCTGTAATATCTTATAATTGGCTTCTTTTTGCATATCTGAATTTTAATTTATTAATTCTATATATACATATCCATAAATAAATATAAGATGTATTGAGATAGGTAGATGATAGATAGATAGATAAATAGATAGATAGATATTCCTGTCATCTACAAGTAGAGACAGTTCTGTTTCATTTTTACACTTGTTTGGTTTCTCTTTTCTCACTGCATTGACTAACATTCCAGAACTATTTCAAATAATAGTGGAGATAGTAAACATCCTTTGCTTGCTTCCTGCCTTTAGTGAGAAAGCTATTGTTTCTTTTTTAGGTAAGATTTTGACTCTTAGATTAATGTACATATATTTTGCTATATAGTTCTTTTCTTTGCAGTCCTAAAATCTTTGATCTCCAGGCTCCTTCCTCTATCATCTTCTCTGCCATTACTCCTTAGGTGATCTTATTTAGGCTCTTGACTTTACATTGCATCTATACACTAATGACTGCCAAAATTGTATCTGGCCAACTTTCCCTATGAATGCTAAGTGAATATATTCATCTATTTACACACCTTCTTCCTTTGGATATCTAATAGGTATCTTAAACTGGATTGAACTACTGACTTTTTCTACCTCACAATTTCATATCCAAGTAGCCACCTCGCAGTTCTTTTTTTTTTTTTAACAAATATTAAATGGGACATATAATGTGCCAGAGACATTTCAAGTGAGTTATTAAAAATTAACTCATTTAGCCCTTGTAATACCTTTGTGAGGTAGGTACTATTATTATGCCCATTTTATCATAGGAACACTGAGACATGAAGAACTTAAATGGCTTGTCCAATATTTCCCAGTTAGTAAGTGGAAGCTCTGAGGTGAAACCTCAGCAGTTTGCACAGTGTACACTCTTTACCACTACACAATGAATTCTTTTTGCCCAGGCCAGTGAACTTGGAGTTATCCTTAACTCTTCTATTTTAAATTCCACAAATAAAATGCTAGCAAATTCTAATGACTCTTCCATCAGAATATATCCAGAGTATGGGGTGCCTGACTGGCTCAATCAGTAGAGCATGCAACTCTTGATCTTGGGTTGTAAGTTTGAGCCCCATGTTGGGTGTGGAAATTATTTAAAAATAAAATCTAAAAAAAAAGAGAGAATATATCCAAAATCTGAACATTCTTTACCTTACCAATTTCAAACACCCTGTTTAAACCATTATATTTTCTAACTTGTATTTTTGAAATAGACTCCAAACTAGTTTCTTGCCTTTTACACCTTTGGCTTCTATACTGTATTCTCCACATAGTCTCTATTGCCTCGCTTCAAGCGTACATCAGATCACATCTATTCTCTGCTCAAAACCTTTCACTGTTTTTTCATATTATTTAGTCAAAGGCCAAAGTTCCTAAAATGATTTAAAAACTCCTACATAGCATAGCTTCATTAATCTTGTCATCACTCTACTGTTGGCCATACTTCCATCCTTACGGTGCCTTGAAAACACCAAGCACAACTTGGAGCTTTTGCAATTGCTATTCCCTCTCTCAAGTACAAACTTTTCCTGGATAGCTGCATTTTCTCTCAACTTATTTCTTTCAATTCTATACTCATAGGCTATCTTCTGAGAAAGATATTTCCTAAATGTCTTGTATAAAATAGAAATCTCACTCATTTCTCTCACTTGCTCTTTTATAGCATTTATCATCTTCTGAAATATTATATATGTTTGTTAT
This sequence comes from Nyctereutes procyonoides, assembly GCF_905146905.1. Taxonomy (NCBI): domain Eukaryota; kingdom Metazoa; phylum Chordata; class Mammalia; order Carnivora; family Canidae; genus Nyctereutes; species Nyctereutes procyonoides. The sequence goes on along the minus strand of NW_026575021.1, from coordinate 5,042,995 downwards.
TGTGCACTTTCAACATACCTCAGATAGGAACTTTTATTGTGTCACCATTGGATCTCATTATCTGGAAAGGTATTTGGCACAAAATAGGTGGCTCAGTATTTATTAGCTGAATGAATAAGTAAATAATATATATGATTCTTTTAATTTAATTGATTAATAGCTCTCCTTATGGAACATGGTGGTAAAAAGAGTATTCATCCCCAGAGATTTTCAGGTAAAGAGCAATTAAACTCAGAGATTACAGAAACAAGGTCTGTGAACATGGCTACCCTCAGTTAAATGGAATTTGTTAAAAACTATCAAAAACAACAATTAGGCGGATAATTCTAGTCACACTGAAACGTGACTTCTGCACAAAAGCATGACCAGACAACAAATCTAAAGAAACATTTATAAATTTTATAATATAACTAGGGGGGAAGTAAGCTGCACAAACCTCAATGTATTTTAAAATTTAAGTATTAAATATTCCAGAGGCTCTGTTGCTGTCAGCATTGACATTATGTGATATATAAAGGTGAGTTAAAGTTTACTTTTGTAAAGTTCTTTGGCTTGTTTTCTTTTTTTTTTAATTTATTTGATTTGTTTAAAAAAAAATGTGGGTGCTTTTGTTCCATGGAGCATCGCTTAGGAAACTGAGCTAAATACTAGATAATGATGTGTTAATTTAAACTTGATGGGAAGCCCATTAATTTCTGTTGTTGATTAGCTAAAAGATGGTATTGAATTAAGCAGTTTTCTCCTAACTCTGTTTACTCATGCTTCAACTGCATGAGTGGATAGCATCTAGAACCATTCCTTTATCTTTACTCAAACTCAACCAGATTCCATGTTGTATGGAATAAGTATCCCTCAAATATTGGTCTCCTTTTTCTTATCATTTTATCTTCAACATTATATTCACTAGGCTGGTTAATAGAATCCAGTTTGTAAGCCAACTCTTAGATTCAATTGAGGCTGAGAGGAATTAAGATGTTGAGATGGTTTAGGTGGCTTAGTCAGGACTCTGACAGTGTCTTTGATAAGTCATGATTGCCTAGGGTCAGAAAGGGTGAAGGACAGCATGAGTGACACACATTTTTCATCTTTGACTTGGAAGGTCAGTTCCTTGAAATAAAATATTCTTTTCTTTAATCTACTCATCACCTAACAAAGAACATTATTGTATATTGGATACTCCAAACATATTTTTTGTTTGCATGATTATTCTGTGAATGCTAAAGAAGCCTTTATTTGTATCCTGAGCATGAATCTTATGCCTCTGTTTCCTAGGCAACTTTTTCCTTTATAAGAATAAAAGATCATTAATCCCTAATATATTGCTAGATAAATCTTTCTGTGGCACTCAAATGTCACCTGTTTATGTATCATAAACAAGGGTTCTGCAAGTTATTATATGAGAGAAAAACATCTCTTTTCCCAGTATATCTTTCTTGTGCAAAAGTAAAAATAATGTATACTTTTCTTGAGGTTAACGGGTGTTACAAGATTCTTCAAAATAATTTATAAAACACTGCTGAAATCTAGTCGCTCAGTGTGAATTCTTGTTGAACTCAATAGAAGTCCACTTAACATTTTCCTAACTGATAAAATCATACTGCTGACAGGAATGAGAAAAGATACAGATGAAGAATTCACAGTACCTAATTTTTAAAAGAAAGTTTCCCAATGGGCTGTTTCATTCTCAAACAAAAACATAATATACCAAAGAATACAGGTGCATGTTGATATTTCATTATATTTCCAACAGTCAGGTCTTGGCCTCTAGGGCAGTGATTTGAAGTAGCAAGTGAAAAGCACTCATTTTCAAAGCATTTACCAAACGTCAACATTTTTATGTGTATATGTAATTGTTTCTTTTCCGAATTCTCCACCTAATTGTTGTTTTTGATAGTTTTTAACAAATTCCATTTAACTGAGGGTAGCCATGTTCACAGACCTTGTTTCTGTAATCTCTGAGCTTAATTGCTCTTTACCTGAAAAAGAAAATAAATCACACACAATTGCCAATGAAAGCCTGAACAATGGGTTAGTAATTATATTTTTCTCATTTCTCCTGTTCATTAAAGTATATCACTTCAATTCATCAAATCTGTCAGCCAAGCCACTAGGAATCTGATCTAAAAGCTGTCATCTCTAAATAAGAAACTGAGTGTGTTGTTTTTGGCACACAGCGTGGTGTAGTGAGGGCCTGAACCAGTGGAATGTGAGAGGTAAAGATTTAATGTTAGCTATATTTGATACACCTGGATTAACATCCCATCTTTGTTATTATATGACTTAACTTCTCCAAGTCTCAATTTCTTCATCTATACAATGGAGAGAAAGGTAACTAGCTTACGGAATTGTTATTTCTGAAAAGAATGCTTGACATGTAAGAGGGAGATTTGGATAAGCCAATTACACCTAAATTTGAGTAAATAATTTTCTATGTTTAATTTAATGTTGCCATTTTGTATCAAGTCATCGGTACACCTTTTATGTTCCCTTCTAATATTGTGATATAAGCATAGAAAGTCTACACACAAAGCATGCCAAAAACACCAGACTATCATAATATCTTCATTGGTTCATAATTCATTCTCCTCATATGCCACCAAGATACTCTTTAACATGTCCAAATCAGACTATGTCACTTGCTTAGAATCAATCAGTGGTTCTCATTCATCTACACTAAAGAATAAATTACAGTCACTAAAAATCTAACCATAGTCAAATTGCTATTCCTCTATGATTTTGACATAACATTGCAGCAACATTGCTCCCTGATAAACTCATGCTACTTCACAGGCAACTCTCTACTAAGTCTTTCCTGACATACCAGGCAAACTTAAGTTCCTCTTTTACACTCCCATTCTATTAAAGCAATTAATACTTTGTATTGAAGCACATGGGTGAGTGCTTCAATTGATTCATTGATGGGATGCTCACAGATGAGCATTTACCAGGGTTGCCTAAATTTGCAAAACTGTTGCCATGTAGGTATAGTTAGAAGAACCAACTTTCCTGCACTAATCATATCTAAGGAAGAACACCTTGTGTATAGCTAGTTTACATACAGCTGATCATAAACTCTTTTTTTTATCATAAACTTTTAAAGGCATAGGACTTGTCTTGAATGATTATATACTCAGTACAATGTCTGACACATGTAGGCAGACTATAAATATATATTAAACAATAAATGCGGGCAACTAGGTGGCTTAGTTGGTTAAATGTCTGACTCTTGATTTTTGTTCAGGTTGTGATCTCAGGGTTGTGAGATCGAGCCCCAGTTTGGGCTCTGCACTGGGCATGGAGCCTGCTTAAGATTCTCCCTCCCCCTCTCCTTCTGCCCTGCCCCATTCTCATCACCCACCCCACCCCTGGCCGGTAGGTATTTGTGCTTTCTTTTTCTCTCTGAAAAAAAAAAAAAAGAATGGACACTTTGTCTCTTGTAAATTGAAACATATCCTAAACAAAAGCAGTTTTTTAAGAAACATTTTCTTTATTTAGGAAAAAAAATCTGGAGTTAAAGTTGTCTCTCAAATAACCCAATGTTTCATATATTTGAAATGTGAAAAGATGCTTAGCTAATGCTTAAAGTGATTCTTATTTAACAGAAGAAAATGGAAAAAGAAACTCATGCACATTCTGTATGGAATCCAAGAATTTTATATAAAATAAGGAGTTGATTAGAGAAAAGCATAGCATATACACTTAATCATACTTTGCTAGAGTAAGAACTGAAGGGCTCGTCATCTCTAAGATTACTTTCTTAACATACTAATAGAATAAGATTTAGTAGAACATAGACTTGAGCCCCAGTGATTTGGAAATGTGGTTTCAGAGTAATTTTCCTCCAATTAGCATAGAAAACTGATTGGATTTCCAACTAGGTCAACTAACAGATTAGGTAATCAAGTAATATATCAGAGTTGGTGTGTGTGTGTGTGTGTGTGTGTGTGTATGCACATGCATGTGTGTGCACATGCACTTACTAGATATATCAAGAGGTCTTCTTTATCCTCCTATATCTTTAAGTTTCTTTATCCAGAATATCCCAAATAAATATTGTCAGGGCTAGGAGCTTTCTCCATGGTGATTATTATTTTATTAGGATTTAGGTACCCTTTAGGCTTAAATTGAGTTGGAATTAGTTAGAATCAACTCCTTGACATGTCGATAAGCTGTGACACTCAGTTGAACCCAAAGCCTTTGTCAGTCTGTTTCAGTTATCTACTAGTATATGGTATCTTCCAGTTCTTTAATGGATGGGGATAAAACATTCTGTGCCATGGGATGCTGTAGGCATTTTTTCCTATAACCCTAAGAATCAAAGTCTTTTTTTGGTGATGGAGGCATTGACAACAGCAGTAGAAGCATGTGAGGCCTATCAGGATTCCAAGCTAATGTGTGTCTAGGAATGCAGACCTCTTTTTACACATGCATGGCTACTTGATGGGCTCATATATAGCACAGGGGATCAGTCTGTCTCCCAAGAGCCCTGTAGAATGGATCCATGCCGATTGAAACAAATAACCAATGGTCACAGAGTGAGGGTCTTTCTCTTGAGCATGGCATTAGTCATCATTTATGCTGGAATCAAGACATATGATTCAATACAAGACCAAGGAATCCAAGAGATGTGGTATAGGCTGAGACACACACACAGCCCAGTTGCAGTTTAAGAAGTGCTCCAGTTCCATACTCCTGTCCCTAAGTGCCAATTGTTGAAATTTGCAACTTGGATCCATAAATCTAAAACCAAGACTTGGTAGGACTTTGTAAAAGCACCAGAGCGCAGCTCAATGACCAAGCTTACCAGAAGGCAGTAACACAACTCAAAGTGCACACTAGCTGCAGGCAGCTACTCCAATGTATGTTCACAAGCAGGCAGCAAAACCAGTTTGCAGGTGGTAGTGATCTCCAGTTGTTTTATATTTGCCCCATGGGGGGTGGGATCAAATTTTCTTTCTGCAGATTGGTTCAGATGTCAAGATGGATGATGCCGTAGAGACACTAAGAGGATATGAAAAGGTTAATTTCTCACAAAATGGAGCTCATTGTGGAAGGGGACAGGACAGCTACCCAAGCTTGTTTGTATTGCCTTCATCTATGTCAGAGTTGATGGTTTTGGTTTGTATTGTGGTTAAGGGATAGGGGTGGAGGGAATATTCTTATACACAGACCAGGCTTTGTATGTTGATCTTACCTACGGGTGTCAGGAGAAGGAACACCAGACTTCCTTATGTGGGGCAAGAAGGGATGAAAAAGGGTGGATCCTAAAAGCTGTCAGTGGTCAAACATCAAAAACAGGGTCAGACTCTTTAATATACAAACTGATCATTTAATGAAACTTTTGATTTTTAATGTTTTCCCAAATTGTCCACCAGTGATCGTCTCCTTTTCTTTCCAGTTCTTCAAACTCAGAGTCATAAAAGACAGTATCCCCTTCTCTCTCAATTTCTCTCCATATTACCTATAAGAATTTTTAAAAATCTTACTACAATTACTTGCTCAGTGTTTTTCTTCCACTCAATTATGAGCTTCCAAAGGACAGCAATAAACATTTGAATTTTGCCCCACTGGCACATGGTGGGCATCCAAAAGGATCTATTCAATGAGTTTGGTATGTAGCATTTTAGTTACCTATTACATGGAAAATTTCTTTTTTTTTTTTTTACATGGAAAATTTCTAAGTGAATTTGACTCAAAGAAAAAAGACCGCTCTCTTAGAAATCAGTAAAGCACACAACACAAAGGCAAACAAAACAAGACTCACAGATTTTGCTCTTAATATCCAGTGTTGTCTTTGATAAACCATCCAACATCTTTGAATCTCATCTTCCTAATCTGCAAAATGGGAAAGTCCTTACCCTGAAAACCTGTGCACATGTTCTCCAAGATTTTCTCTCTGGAGGGAATCTAAATGATAAATTGCTACTCAAATACGAATAGGACATTGTCATTCCTTCACCTAAATAGTCATCTTCTATTGATAAGTAATGATAACAGCCAGAAGGTATTAGACTGAAATGTTGGATATACAATACATTTTAAGAGGGGAATAGAATGTCACCCCATCCAAAATTGAACTCTGTGTACCTAAATGAGAGGTCCTCTGGGCCGTCTTAAATGGTGCTTCAGAATCATTGCTTATGCACATCAACAAACATCACAGAATAATTAGGGAAAGTAGAAATCATTATAATGTCAGCCCTTCCCATTATTGAATTGTAACTACTCGATATGGAACTGCCTAAAGCAATTGCTGAATGCAATAGATCCAACTGTATCTCCTTCAGAGCCCACAGAACCATCCTGCTATAGCCTTCGGGTTCCACACAAGGCCCTTCCCTCAATTAGGATTTAATCATCTTGGAGAGCAGCTGAGAATTTCAATCATTATTTTTTTCCAAGGTCCCATCAATCTTGTCTGTTGAAGTAATTTGATTTTTTTCCTCCCTCTACATGAATACTAAATCTTTTTAGTGGAGAAAAATGATGGGGGGAAATAAAGTAGAAACTAATTTTTATAGGATATTTAAATAAAACTCCTAAAGAAGTGTTGTTTTAAACCACTCCATTATGCCTGTACCTTAATGCCTTGGGAACAGGAAGGAGTCCCTTTGAGAACTTCAGTACTCACTGCTCAATGCATCAGTTTGGGCCAAATTTGCCATTTAGGTCTGGAGGTTAAGAGCTAGGGGTCTAGAGACACATGGCTCTGGTTTTAAATCCCAGCTTCACCACTTAGGAACCATAAAACCTATATTCATATATTTCCCTTGAGACTCAGTTTCCTTTTACCTAAAAAGGAAAAATAATAGTAGTACCTACTTCAAACGAAGACTATAAAAATTAAATACAATGATCTTTACCTATTATCCTGGCACATAATAGTGTTTAAAATAGTAATTATTATTTTTATATCTTATTCTCTATTACCTTGATATACCCAGCTTCAGTTTATCATGATGAAAATTAGGTCAACAAAATGGATTTTCTAAAGATCAAGATCATCATAGGAGTATCTAGAATTAGTAATTATTCTCATATTTTGAAATCAGAGTTTAGCAACCCATAGTAAGGGATGCCAAAGAGGAGGAAACATTATTTATCTTTGTTTTATGTTATCTTTGAATATTTGGAGATTAAATTTTAGCCGATTATTAAATATATGTATTGGCATATAATGATTACTCCTTCGTTATCAATGAATCAAAATATCTCTTCCTCTTTTTTGAGAGTGTAGGAAAATACTGTGAAATAAAATCTTTAAAATAAACCATCAATGCAGTTTCTTTAAACCTTAAAATAAGGCTAGAAGTACCCTTAGACAATTGTTTTTTATTCTTTTTAAAAAAGATTTTAATTCTAGTTAGTTAATATACAGTGTTATATTAGTTTCAGGTGTACAATATAGTGATTCAGCACTTCCATACAACACCTAGTGCTCATCACAAGTATAATCTTTATTCCCCACTACCTATTTCACCCATCTCCCTACCACACACCTCCCCTCTAATAACCATCAGTTTGTTCTCTATGGTTAAGGGTCTGTTTCTTGGCTTGCCTCCTTCTCTCTTTTTTTCCCCTTTGTTTGATTATTTTGTTTCTTAAATTACACATATGAGTGAAATCATATGATATTTCTCTGACTTATTTAGCTTGGCATTATACTCTGTAGCTCCATCCATGTCATTGCAAATGGCAATTTTTCATTCTTTTTCATGGCTGAATAATATTCCATTGCATGTATATACCACATCTTCTTTATCCATTCATTAGTCAATGGACACTTAGGCTTTTTCCATAATTTGACTATTGTAGATAATGCTGCTAGAAACTTTGGGGCACATGTATCTCTTTGCATTAGTATTTTTGTATTCTTTGGGTAAATACCTAGTGTAATTGCTGGGTCATAGGGTAATTCTCTTTTTAACCTTTTGAGGAATCTTCATACTGTTTTCCAGAGTGCCTGCACCAGTTTGCATTCTAACCAACAGTGCAAGAGAGTCCTCTTTCAGTTTTTGATTCTTTCATTACGTTTTGATCTTACTCTGACTAGGAGTCTAATTAAATTGCCTTGAGGTTATGTTTCTGTATCTTTCTTTACCTCTGCATCATGAGCTCCTCAAGGGTGGGGATCACATGATTCATATTTGTATCAAATAAGACCTCAAACGGCACCCATAGTAGATGCTAATCACCCTTTATAAGGAAAAAAAACAAACACATGATGAATGGGCAGCCCCTTACTGTCAGGCAAAATTAAAATTTTATCCCAGTGATCAAAGGATCCTAGAACCTCCTAATTTTAAGACCATGATAAAAGGGCATTTCACAAAACTTTCTGACTCAATGTTCAATCACCATTTCTGTTAAGGAATTTGTTTCTTATGTAGCTGTAATTGTGTATATTTTCAAGATATTTTCTTAAACTTTAGCCTTAAGAAGTACTATAGAGCCCATCCTTGGTAACATAATTGTTCACATGTATTTAAAACTGTTGGCTTTACCTTCCAACCAAATAAATAGCTGTGTCACCCATTTTGTTCAACACCATTTTTCTTATCTTCTCAAACTAAGAGTAGTGGTAATAATACTCATAATTATAGGTAATATATAGTAATGTACCTGTGCTCTGTATATATCAAATCATTTAATCTTCACCACACTCCAATGAGCATTTGACATCTTGTAAAACCTTTAAATGGTTTGCAAAAGGTCTTGTAACTAATGGATAGCAAACCAGGATATAAACCCAGAACACGTGTTCTCCATTTAGAATCCAAATTGCTTTCCTCAGAGTGAAAACATCTCTCTCCAGGTTACAATTTCTTTGGGATTCAATTGTATGATATTGGCACTGTCTATGATAATGCCAAGTCACATCTGACATCCTGCATTTTGTAAGGGGTAGGATAAAGAAGAAATGAAGACTTCTGCTATTGGCCAAGGATTGCACTTCTTTGATTCAACCAGAAAAAAAAAAACAGAAGAAAATATATGAAACAATCTTTTTTTTTTTTTTTTTTAACAGGCAATACAGATCTATTATCTCCAAGAAAAAGTAAAACATTAGGCTAGCCTACAACTGCCTTACCTTAATGCCTAAAAGCAGGCTGCCATGGAGGGAGGTCAGGAGGGAGAGAGAGATCCTAAGTGGCCTAGCAGTCACTCCAGTGAGAATATAGAAGTCAGAGTATCAGAAGGTAGGGTGGCTAGAATGTGTAGGGCATAGTACAAGAGAGGAGGGAGAATGAGATCTGGGGATTTGCAGACAGGTGACTCTCTAATCTTTGGCTGGGTACTTATTTGGACACTCATGAGGTAAATCTGTACAGAACCATGGGTGAAAAACACTAGAAAGTAGCGGTTGAACAATTTCCAGCACTTAGTCTGGTGCAAGAATAGGGGATCATAGAAGGTGGTGACTCAGGAAAGCTCTGCCTAGATTGCTGGGAAGGAGCTTACTTTAAGATAAGAGGATTTTTTTTTTTTTTTTTGAAGAGAAGAGGATTTTATGTTGTTATTGCTCACTACTTCACTGTGACTTAAATAGAAACATTCCAATTGAGTGACCTAAAGTTCTCTTTGGTGCCTCTCTGCTGGGAAAGGAAGGCCCATATGCTGACTAACTGGCACGGATTCAAATTCTGAACTCTTTGTTTGCATTCCCAGGGGCCCGTCACTAGCTAGGGTTGGTGAATACAGCTTGATAGAACATATGATGAAAATAGGTCAGTGAGTAGACTGTTGGAACTATCCTTGGCTATTGCAAACATGACACGCGTGTCCAATTATAACAAACTTTTCTTTTAATTAAATAAGTTATGTTTTTTTCTTTGAAAAAAGGAGTTTTAGGTTATTGTTTTTATTTTAGTCGTAGGGAGTTAACTCACATGGTTTTGGATGATTGGGGATGCATTTAACATTAAAGCTAGGAACTTAATCTCATTGAATCCTCAGATAAGAAGACCTAACAGATTTTCTCTCACTTATTTAGAGCCCGTTGGGCCAGAAGGATAATTATTGGTGTTAGATAATTCCTCATTATCCTCTTAATAGAAAAGACTCCATGAGAGTCAAATAACAGAAGATAATGGGAAAATGGAAATAAAATAGTGTCTTTGCTATTAGAAAATAGGCATATTGAGTGGCACTTAACATGCTCTGCTTAAATCATGTGGACAAATTTTTATTGTTTCAACTACAAAAGACTGTTAATGGTGGCTTTCTTGGTGATGAAACAGATGGTGAGAAGGAAAGAATAGACATAATTTACAGATATGTTCTTACTTATGTATCTACAGACCTAATATTATTTGAGATCTCTTATAATTAGAATGAGAAACATGTAGCTAGCTAATGGTTAAAGGCAAATAATCTTTTGATTTACATTCCCAAATTTTAGGGTTTAGTCGATTCAGTGCAAATATTTTAAGTATTCAACTTATAATCCGTACCTCAGAGAGAATAATGATCAGTACAAGTTTGTAACTTCTCAAAATATCATTTAACCTCTTGGTTTGATAGTTATCACTGGCTAGGTCAAGTTAATAGTAATCCTTTACCAACAGTATTAGTTTTTGTTACTGTGTAACAAATAATCCCAAGCTTAGCAGCTTAATACAATACACATTATTTCCCAGTTTCTGTGGCTCAGAAGGCTAGTCCCAGAGTAATGGAAACCTCTGCTCAGGGTCTTACAAAGCTGCATCAAAATGTGGCTGGGCCGCATTCCTTTCTGGGGATGAGGAACAATCAATCCACTTCCAAGCTCACTAAGGCTATTAGCAGAACTTATTTTCTGGTAGCTCTACAGCAAAAGCCTTGGCTTCTGCTCTTTATCTGCCAGAGGCTGTATCTAGCTCCTAGAAGTTGCTCACAATTCATAGAGGCCACTTACAGCTCCTTGCCATGTGGCTTTTCCAACATGGTCATTGTTGGGCTGTCGAGACTGGGGATCTCAAAACGGCTGACCCCAGGCCAGCAACCTCCTAATAAGGCCACCTTGCCACCCTACCCTATCTTAGCACACAAAGACCTGTAACCCTTGCCCTAATCAGAATGCCACCCTGCCCCCATCTTCTCACTGAAAACTCTTTATAGGCCCCCCTGCGGTTTACCTGGTTGTGACTTCCAGCTCTATCCTTCCCCTGCAGGCCACAGAACCTCACTCGAGAGGGCGTCCCATTAAAAACCTGTTTCAACCAACTTTTACCTGGCTTCTCTATTCCATTTCACTACTGATCAGATTAAACCTGACAGCCACTTACTTCATCAAGACAAGAAGGAGGGTCTTTTGAGAGTCTATTAGTAAAACAGTCTTAAATATAGTAATGCAATCACAAAAGTAGTGTTTCATCACCTTTGCCATGTTCTGTTGACTACATATAAATGACAAGCCCCACTCATGCTCAGGGAAGGGGGACTAAACAAGGATGTATACCCTGGGAGGGGACAATGGGCAGCAAACCTGGAGTCTGCCCACCACACCAGCTAATGTAATATTGTCACAGCTAGACAAGAGCCACATGGCATGGTTGTATCTCCTTGGAATTTACCTGTCATCTAATCTTCTTTACTCTTGTTAAACATAAATGCTAAAACCAATTCTGATGAGTAGCATCCAAGTTAGAAAATCCAGAACAACTGCAATGAGTTCTGCAATTAAGATATTTTGTGCTTGGGTTGCGTAATACACTTTTTAGAGCATTTATAAATATTTTTTTTCTCTTTCTTTCTTTCTTTCTTTCTTTCTTTCTTTCTTTCCTTCATTCATTCTTTCTTTCTTTCTTTCTTTTTTTTTTTCTTATAAGTATCCTGAGAGATATCCAGGGCAACTGATAGTACAAATAAATTGCAGGAAAGGAAGAATGGTGGTTTTATAAAAGTTCTGGAACTAGAATAAGTCCTGTCCATCTTTAGTAGAATGTTCCTTTTAGTGAATTTCACTAACTTTGAAAATATAGCTGAAATCCTCTTCCTGTCTGGTTTTTTTTTAGACAGCAATTATGAAGCTAGGTTGTTGCTTCCAGGAAGCTAGAGAAATTGAGAATTTCATATGAATATAGGTTTATTTGGTGGCAACTTACCCCATCAAACTTTATTTAAAAACGAAATTTTGAAAATAGTAATAAAAAATAAGGCTTGTGATTTCTACCAGTTGGGCTGTTTTTTCCTTTTTGAAAAGAGAGAATACAGCATTTAGATGATTAAACTATCTTCCACAATTGTGATAAGGCACAATGTGTTCTATTTTATAGCTTCTATATTTTCTTGGTACAAAAATAATACTTTCGATACTGTTAAGTAAAATTCTGTCAAAGCAGAAAAAAATGTTCTTTTCTATGCCACAATTCCTATTTTAATGAAACTTGGGGTATAACTTTTTTTCTGCTTTTCCTCTATGATTTCCTCCAGGCACTGAAGAGAGATCAACATTTTGCATTTCACTCATCTTTACCAAAGGAACACAATGTACATAATGTCCAGTTTGAAAAACATTTAAGAATATAGTATATACTAATACCGAGTTCTGCAAGCAAAACATTTTTTTTCCTTATCATTAACTTCAGTGGGCTAAATCTAATTTCTCAATCATGCTGGGCATTCATACATATTTGATATATTAATTTTCAGATATCAAAAATGTCAGTAATAAAATAAATATGCTTTGAGAATTGGCAAAGAAGGTGTCAAAAGCATCAAAGATATAACAATTCTCTTTGACTCAAAAACTCATTTACTTTTCACTATGGCTCAACATCCATAAACACCATCAGGCTTTGCTGCCTCTCCAAGGAGCACATTAAAATGAGTGGTTCTTTTATAGGCTTTTCTTTTAAGGGAAATATTGGCAGGTGTAGTACCAAGGAATTTCATTGTATCATACAGTTGGAAGCATTTTGGTAAAATATTATGAGACAGTATATAGTAATTGCATGACTTATTCTTCAAAAAGGAAAATGAGACTCAAAATGTCAACTAGTATGAGTGACAATTGTTTGGCTGTGGAATGAAATGTTGTCTCCACTTCAGTTTCAGTTGGTTGCTCTGTATTAGGAAGTACTGGAGGAATCCAGCAGTATGATTAAGAAGACTGTCAAAAGGAATGTCTTTAGAGGAAGCCCAAACTATTATTTAGGTTGATACAATGGTATAAAAATCACAGCCATTAAGGACAAAGCAAAGAAACAGTGAACTGTTAAAGGTGAAAATCTCTGTGAAGGGTGTGGACAGGAAGATGTTTTCTTGGCTATTACATCTAAATTCTAAGACTCTATAATTGATCTACACTTGGAAAAGTGATGATGAGACATTTTCTAAAAATGACATAATTCTAATCCATCTTGGCTGGTCATCCATCAAAGCTTTGTTTGTGATGCTTTGATTGATGGAATGAGAAGAAGGAATCATTCCCTATTTTAGTTAAAGAGTGAAGAGATAAATTCAGTTTAAAAAATGCACTCTGCTTTCAAGACAAAAATAAATATCTCTTAATCAAATGGACGCTATCAAATAAATAGCTAACTATTCTTAGGTCTTGTGATAGCAATTAATACTACTGAGAGAACAGGCACACAAACACCACTAGTTAACTCTGTGTTTGCATCCTTCTTAACTGATGTGCCTGAGGCACTGATTAAGAGTGCCAGAATGTGGGTCACTGGAAGTCAAACCACACCTTCAAAACCATTGGATCCAGAGTAGCTTCTTCAAAAAGTCTTTTGAATAAAGTTATTGCCAGGAGCTAAAATGGGGAGATAAGAGTACTAGGAGTAACACACAAATCAAAGTAAGTTTGTCTGGGCTACTTCTGGCTTTAGGAATATGCACTAAGTGAGGGGCAAGGTCCATGAGCAAGAAGAATCCATTTAAGGTGAGCAGGATGAAATGGATAGTGTGTATGTTTATGGACTCCGTATTGTGACTTAGAGGAGAAAATGAAACAATTATTCACGATATATAGTCATTCTTGTTGGACAGTTTTAGAGTAATGGACACTGTAACTGATGTGGAGAACAAAGACAAAAAGGAAATGTAGATAAAATTAAATTTCCTTTAACACTTGAGGCAGGCAGAGTAGGACATTCCTCCAGAAACTCAACTGTCTTAATGTTAATGTTTTGCTAGAGGGAAAAACAACTTTAGCTTGATAATAGCTAGGCCTCCACTATCTTCTTTAACTTATGAAAGTCCTTTTGGAAACTTCCCTTTGTCTTTACCTCCCCTAACTTCAAAGTATATAATCAGTCACTCCTGACAACCCCAGTGCAGCTCTTTCTGCCCACAGGTCCTATCTCCCTTGCTTTAATAAAATCCACTTTTTTGCATCAAGATGGCTCAAGAATTCTTTCTTGGCCATCGGCCCTGAGCCCCACCACTTCAAACCACATTATAACTGGAATAAATATGTAAACACTGTGATTCATTGAGTCCTACAGGCCTTTTTCTACTTCAGTTTATTTAGAAGCAGCTTATAGTATTGGACACAAAATGAGAAGTATTTGAAAATAACAAAAAATATTTTAACATACAAATTGTTAGGTTAGGACATTTGATTGAGTCACCAAAATCAAATAAACATGATATGCCAAAAGGAAGAGCAGAAAATGCAAAATTATAAAGGAAATATTTGAGAATTAATTACATGATCCATTGTCAAAATTGGTAGTATCAAGGGTCAGGTTAGTGGAGGTTGAGAAAGAATTTCCTTGAATAGGCCTCTATTGATGTGTTTTGAAGTTTGAGCCCATGAGCCAACAGCCAAGAAAGAATTCTTGAGCTGTTTTTGGTACAAAAAGGTGTTTTTATTATAGCAAGTGGATGAAACCTGTGGGCAGAAAGAGCTGCTCTGGGGTTGTCAGAGTGACTATATATACTTTGGAGTTGGGGAAAGTAAAGACAAAGAAATCTTCCCAAAAGATTTTTATACATTAAAGAAAACTTACAGGATCCTGGAGGCCTGGCTATTGTCAGGCTAAGGTTGTTTTTCCCTCTAGCAAGGCAATGACATTAAGAGTGGGAGTTCCTAGAAGTTTGTACTCTGCCTGCCTCCAGTATTTGTCAATGGGCTGCAGGTTATAAAGAAATTTAATTTTATCTACGTTTCCTTCTTGCCTTTGTTTTCCACATCAGTATCATTGGTTTCACCTTCTAATCCAAGTGTAGAGGAGGGCATGGGATATGCCCTCTTCATTGAAAGAGGAAGAATAAAGGATACTGTGGACTGGTGTGTGTGTCCATCTGATATACCTAAGTGGTCAGGGATGAAGTGGCTCTGGGGGATGGACCTGAATTCCCTGAGTATATGAGAACTGAGGATGAGTGAGTGTGTCACTTCCAACTGATGTGAAGAATGGTAAGATGAAACTTGAGTAAAGTTATTTCAAGTCCTGACCAAGTGAGTTGCCTAGAGCAGCAAACTCAGCACAAGAAGATTGGATGTGAATTGCCAGACTCTGAAGAAGGAAGTGATATAAGGTCCCTGGCCCAAATCAGGGATACTGCAGGTAAGAGGGCCTTAATGGTTGGGGAAGACCAACAATGTGCCCACAGAAGAAAAAAGTCAACTTTAAATAGCAGCCAGGTCCAGAGAATTTAGAACCAGCTATGACAATAGCAATCAACAAGTATTCCCTTCTCTAATGAATGTTTTTCACTCCCTATGCTCCAATTCAGATTATTGCGAAACTATGGTTAGCAATATGCTAGAAGAAGAGAGAGAGGGAAAAAAATAAGCCGAATGTGCCTTCTTCATTGGCTCATTGATCTTTCTGTTCGCTATAGGCCCCGGCATGGAGCAGAGTAGCTGTAACTTTGAATGAAAGTGGAATCTTGGATTATTATATTAGTCTTGATATGCTAAGAAATGAGTTGTTTATGTATTTTTTGCTTTAAAGAAATCTTAAATTATCTAAGTTTGGGGGTTTTGTTATTTATTTATTTAAAGATTCATTTATTTTGAAAGAGAGAGAGAGAGATTGTATGTGTTTAGTGCAGTAAATTGAACTTGGGGAACAGGGGCAGAGAGAGAGGAAAAGGGAGAGAGAACTTGTCCAGCAGACTCCCAGCTGAGTGCAGAGCCCCATGATAGGCTCCATCTCAAGACCCTGAGATCATGACCTGAACCAGAACCAAGACTTGGATGCTTAACTGATTGAGCTACCTATGTCCCTTAAATTATCTATGTATTGAACACTAAGTAAAATAATCTAAGTTTTGAACACTAAGCAAATTTTATCCAAGATAGGAAAAGCTAGCTTTCCTGAATAGAGGTAGAAGAAAGACCATGAAGAAAATCAAGTGGCTTTGAGATTGGATTCCATTAGTCTTGCTTGTTCAATGTTCTGGTTGTGTTATATGTTGGGTCCATTTAGGATTTCTTATTTTAACAATCTACATGCGTTGAAGCAGGAGAGCTAGATTCTTGTCTCATGGAGTAGAAGAATGAATCTCATGGACAAAGGAGACTAAAGCGATATGAGTTTATTAATCAAGGATACAGAGAAAGCTCTTAGAAGTGAGAGGGGTCTTGATTGCAAACGTGGGCCTCCACTGACAGTCTTTTATTTAGAACTGACCAGGGATGGGCAGCCTGGGTGGCTCAGTGGTTTAGTGCCACCTTTGGCCCAGGACCTGATCCTGGAGACCCGGGTCCCACATCGGGCTCCCTGCATGGAGCCTGCTTCTCCCTCTTCCTGTGTTTCTGTCTCTCTCTCTCTCTCTCCCTGTATCTCTCATGAATAAATAAATAAAAATTAAAAAAAAAAAAAAAAGAACTGACCAGGGAGCTTTTGGCCTTATCATTCTTGTGAAGTCTTGGTTTGTGTAAGGACTGATGATAACATCTTTAATGGTTTCTTTTTTGGGTCTGGTTTTTCTTTGTTACTCACAAGTGACTGTCATAAAACAAACAAACAAACAAACAAAACTCCCTCCCCACCCATACCTAGGGCAGGATGGTCTGATTTATTTCTTTGTCTCTGTTTTCCTTATATCTCAGCGTTTTGGAGATTTCTCTGAGCCTGATCACATAGCCCCCTATCTATCTCTTCCTACCTAGCCCTGCCTGTCCCATACTCAACATTACCACAGATGCATACTGGCTACACATCAGAAATCCTTAGACATGAAAATGAAGACAGGACTTTAAGGAAAATTAAACAAAGATCAGAGTTTTAATTACTGTAGGCTTTCTAACTTCCCAAGTCCCACTGTATTTGATGATTTAAAGAAACTATGCTCTTATAATCTAGGAGTTACCCCATAAGTCATGGCACTGACTGAGGTTTCATCTAAGAGGAGATGAAAAATTTACTGGATTAAATGAATTTCAAAGAGAACTTGGAATATAATGTCTCTTTGTGATTACATACTGTGTCATGATTTTAAGACCTGCCAGTTACAAAAAAGAAAAATAACAACAAAGTCATCCTACCAGAAGCTGAGTTTATATTCACTACATGAGTTAGGCTTTGAACATTTATGGTCTCCATTCCATAAGAACTTGAGTAAGCCCCTTGATGCTAAATTATGGTTATTTGACAAAAGGAGATTCATGCTGGTCAAAATCTAATTGGCATTGAAAAATACCTGCTTTTTCATTCTTGGGGATTTTCTTTTCACTGTACCTCCAAATACAACTCTATACTCAGTAAAATGCTATTTAAACTTCTTAGAAGTGGGAGGGGGGACGGGGTGTGTCATGGACTCCTTTTACAATCTGAAGAAATTTCTTTCCCTGTTCATAAGCATTCACATACACACTTAGGCACTTAGGGTTGATCTGCTGCCTTTAATGGCCATATCACTCCCTGTTTCTTAGGATAAAAGCTCCCCTTTTTCAGTGTTAGAACCTACTTAATTGTGGAGCCTACCCCATTGCCCAAGTGAAAAAGATTGGACATAATAATCAACAGAATAAAAAGGCAACCTATAGAATGGGAGAAAATATCTGTATATCATATATCTGATAAGAGGTTAATCTCTAAAATATTTAAGGAGCTCTCACAACTCAACAGCCAAAAACTGTTAACCCAATTAAAAAATGGACTCGAAGCCTGAATAGCCATTTCTCCAAAGAACACATACAAATGGCCAACAGGTATATGAAAAAACGCTCAGCTTTATTAATCATCAGGGAGATGCAAATCAAAACCAGAATGGGATATCACCTCACTCTTGTTGGAATGGCTATTATCAAAAAGACAATTTATCTCTACAAGGATGTAGAGAAATTACAACTTTGGCACACTGTTAGTAGAAATGATGTAGCCTCATATGGACCAATTGCTCAACATAAATCTTTTTCTGTATATCTCTTCACGTGCTACTGGTTTTGTTTCTCTGGAGAACTCTGACTAAAAAGGAGTATACTGGGTTTGGCTTAGGTCATGTACCCATACCTTATTGAATCACTGAGGTGAGAGAGATGGCATAGCTGATGGATCAGGCCTGGGTAACATGTTTAGTCCTTTTTTAACAGATCTCTAGAGTGTATTCATCTTACTTTAACTGAAGCTTTATGCCTGTGGATTAGTAACTCTCCATTTTCTACAACCAACCCTCTCCCTGACCAAAACCCTGGCAACCACCATTCCACTCTTTGATTCTATGAATTTGACTATTCTGGATATTTCACATAAGTGAAATCATAAATCTTAAATGAAGTAAGCTGATCACAGAAAGATAAATATTACATGATTTCACTTATATGAGCAATTGCTCCATGTAATATGGAGGCTGAGAAGACTCACAATCTACCTTCTGCAACATGGAGCTACAGAAAATTTGATGGTGTAGCTCTAGTAAAAACTCAAAGGCATGAAAACCAGGGGAGCCAATGATGTAAGTCCCAATTGGAGTCCAAAGACTCAGGAACCGGGAGTGATGAAGTCTGAGGGCAGGAGATTTTCTAACTCAATCAGAGAGCCAATTCACCCATTCTCCATGTTTTTCCTTCTATTCAGGGAGGGTAGGTAGCCAGTTTAATTGTTGAGGCTTATTTTCTTTACTGAATATACCAATTTGAATGCTTGTCTCTTCCAGAAACACTCTCACACGGATACCCAGAAATAATGTTTTGCCAGCTATCTGGTTATCTTAGCCCAGTCAAATTAACATACATCATTATTCATCACACCCCTCCATGGAACTTTCTCCTGAGCAATCGGGACACTACCCTCTTTCCCTCAGATTCTCAAGTGGCAGGACTTGAGTCTTTAGTAGGCAGAAGATAATTTCTGCCACCTTTCAAACATCTGTTCTGAAGGTAATGAAAAGACAGAGCCCTAATGTCCTTTGTGCCTCAGGAGCAAGAATTTCTTGAAGCCAACTGTACTCAATGATTTTTGTTAGCATGAGCTACGAAATTCCCTTTCCCATTTAAAAAAGTTTGCATTGCATTTCTTTTTTTCTCTACCACATGTATGAATTGCTAAAGTTTACTTATAATTTTATGGGTTTTTAGATCCAAGAAATTCATTAACCTCCCAACCTAAGTTAAGAAAGCTTTGTCTCATGTGAATTCTTTAAACAGAGTCCTGAGAATCAATGAGAAAAAAAGAAAAGGTAACTAAAGGAGAGAGAAAGACAAGTATCTTCCAATTCTTGAGCATTTCTCAATACCCTAATATTCCTGGTTTACCTACATTGCCTCTGAGGAAGAAGACACATATCATGTCACATTAAAACACTGAAAAATCCAGGAATATGTTAATATTTGTGCAAAAGCTTAAAAAAAAAAAAAAAGGGGGCAGCCCGGGTGGCTCAGCGGTTTAGCGCTGCCTTCAGCCCAGGGCCTCAATGCCAGGATTGTGTCCCACGTCAGACTCCCTGCATGGAGCCTGCTTCTCCCTCTGCCTTTGTCTCTGCCTCTCTCTCTCTGTGTCTCTCATGAATAAATAAATAAAATCTTAAAAAAAAACTATTTGTGGGAGGAAGAATAGATGGTAAAATTCAGTTAATCATTGAATTTGTTTATAATTATAGCCAATTGCTCACTATAATGTCAATTTATTTATATCTTGGAAACCACTTAGTACATAATAGGTAATCAAAAATAACTGTCACATGTATGAATAAATTATGCACATATATGAATAAATTTATGACATGATCAGTCATGAATGCAAATACAAATATGTATTTTTACAAACTTAATACTGCTTCATTGTATTTATTAGAATGCTGTAACAGTTTTTTATTCTAAAAAATACATGAAGTATCTTCCTATTGAAGAATCAATAGTAAGGAGAGGATGGTTTTGTGTGTGTGGTATGTGTGTCTCTGTGTGTATGTCTTGTTTGTGTGTTAGATTTATGCAGTGAAAGAAGAAAGAACTGGTTTTTGAAGGAGAGGATTCTACTGATGGATAGAAAAGAGAAAACTCCAAGGTTTTCCCGAAATTGCCAAAAAAAAAAAAAAAAAGTCACCCACTGAGAAACAACTGGTAGACCATGACATAATAAAAATGTTATGCAATCCTAGTGTGATAGATATCACAGGTGGAAATTTTTAAATCTTTCAGTTATGATGGGAGTGACTGTTTTCCATAGTCAACTCTGGGTTATGATAAGTTTTCCATTGAACGTTTTTCCTTTATGAATATCATACCTCATATAGCGTCTTAAGTCATAATTTAAGGCAACATCATCTCTTTGCAGGCCTTGTGCTGTGGCCTCCTAAATTAGTCTCCCTACTTTCCAACCTTGCTTTTTGGCCTATTCTCTACTGGTTAGCCAGTGTGCTCCTGTAAAAATGTAAATGAGACTGTGTCATTCCTGTGCCTTATCCAACCAAACCTTTTCATGGCTTATAGACTTTATCCCATTGGGACATTTGCTACTTCTCTGACTTTATCTTCTGATATTCTCCCTTTTTTCTTGCTCTGGGCTGGGAATGCTGACCTCCTTGCTGCTCCTTTAATTTGTGCACTGTGTACAATGCTCTTCCCCTGGACACTAACATGACTCACAGCCTTACTGCCTTCAAGTCTGCTAAAATGTCATTTTGTCAGAAATACCATCCAGATCACTTTCTATCAAACAGCCGCTTCTATTGTCACTTTTTTTCTCTTATTCTGACATTGTTTATTGTCTGTCTGCCTCCACTTCAGTATAAACTGCAGGAGGACAAGAATTTCATTTTGTTTATAGCCATATTCCCAATTTTTGGAAATTTGGAACCATGATGAAAATCCATTGAATAAATGAATTTTCTCAATACAGAAGTAGCATGTACTGACTTATTATATAGGCACCTAGACAATCTTTGGTAGATAAAAAATACTAATATCTAACTTTCACTAATCAACCTAAGACAGAATTTGAGGGTTTTGCAGGAGATGACATATTAAAAAGATAGAACCAAGTCCAGAGACCCTGTCTTCATAATTACCTCTTTTTTCTATTTTCCTTATGTCTTGTAAGGGAGAATCAGCTGGACATACTTCAAAAACATAAATTAGTACAGCTTCTGACGCCTAACAAAAGGGCAGAGTAATAAGCTGCCTTATTTATAAGAAGCTATGCTCAGAGTAAAAAAAAAAAGAATCCATGTCGTAGAGACTAACTGTTGAGTGTGATATAACAGAGCTTGGAGGATATGCCACAGCACAGTCAGAATTCAGCTTTCAAACCACTTCCAGAATGTCATGAGGCATTATGCATTGTTAAAGACCTGCCAACTCCTTCCCCAGAGGAGATGCCATCTCTGTGATGGGTGAAGCAATTTTCTTTGCTGATCTCAGAAGTTTTTTCAGCCCTTGAGTTCTCTGTGAATGTGAATGCAAGATATTATAAGTGTGAAATGTTAAAAACAATAACTAGTCATTCATGCCACTCAAACATAACTTGTTTGCAGGAAAGATCTAACTTTTTTCTGAAGTGGTGTATTAGGGTTTCAAATTAAATACTTAGAAAAAATATTAGTTATCTTATGATCTGTGTAATTATTAACTGTTAATTCATTTATTATCTTTCATTTTTCATTTAATGTGTTCAGTACAATCCGTTATAGCTTGTACTTGAATGCAAAGCAGATGTTTAAGCATTTCACTTCATGCATCCCTTTCTGGCTGTGTTGTCTGCCAGAACTGCCCCCTCACAATTCTTATTTAGGATCCAATATACAGAGGAGTATGGGAGAGTGCACAGGGTCAGATGTCTTCCCCATATCTTTTGGCCCCTGATTCACCATTTTTCTCCTACTTTTGTCATGATCTTTTTAAACCCAGTAAGGTAGAAATAAAAACCATGTTTTAATTGAAGAAATGATTTAAAGAAGATTAATTGAACAGGATAATATAGAGATAAAGAGCTAGGGAAGTAGAAGGAGAGATGAATAATGGGAGAGGGAATTAAATGAAGGAAAGGTAAAAGAAATGGGGGAGTAAAGTGTGGAGGTGAGGAAGAAGTGAGGTTTGCAATTGACCTCACCAAGGAGCACTTGCCTAGGAGAACTTCTTCCCTAAGTCCTCTCTTTTTCTTTAGACATGAAGAGATTCTATGAGGCCCAATCCTTAGGGGCTATAGCACTAGTATTTTTGTTTTGTTTTGTTTTGTTTTGTTTTTTTAGAAAGTAGAACACCATCAGAAAGATTAAAAAGGGGGAAATATGCTAGAATTTTTTTTTAATTATTATTATTTAGGAAGTTGTGTCAGTGCCTAAGGTGGTTTTCTACTTCAAATCATAAAATTTTCATTCTGACTTTTAACCTAAATTATTTTTAATCTTAAAATTATTTTATTCTCTCTTTTTCTGTGTTCTATTAACTCAAGTTGTTGGGGCATGTGGCACCTCAATGCCTTGTGTTGGAGAGTGACACCTATGAGGGACCTACTAACCTCAACTTCTGGTGTCTTCAGGTTATCTTGATCTTGGATTTTGCTGAGGTCACTGCACAATCATATTTTAGTGCAGTGATCATCAGTGGAACTGGGGTGCTGATGTTCAATCCATTCCTGCTCAGAGATAGCACAGTATACCTCTTCTGTATTTCGTTAGAGCCTAAGATTAGAGAAGGGATATAATGCTGAACAAGACAGACATGGCTTTGGTCATCGTAGAATTTTAAATCTCATGCAGGAGACAGACACATAAGAAATTATTAAAGTGAGATGCATGTGGTAAAGAAGAAATGTGAAATGTAGATATATGTGAAAGATTGGCAGTCTCTTAAAAGGACATTTAAGGTAAGACCTGTAAGGTTTTTTGTTTTTTTTTTTAGACCTCTAAGTTAATAAAAGTTAGCAAGTGAATGACAGAGTGGGAGGGAATTTCCAGGCGAGGGCAGGCAAAACTCTATGATAGGAAAGATCATAATATATTAAAGAAGTGAGGAAGTGTTGCTGGGGCAACAAGTATGAGCTGGATCGTGGCATCTAATTGAAGTAGGAGATGTAGGCAGGAGCCAGAATACTGAGGTCTTAGAGGGTAAGAAAAGGATTTTGCATATTACCCTGATGGCAGTAGAAAGTCACTCCAGTTATTAAGCTGATGAGTGACATGATGGACTAAAAAATATTTTTAAAATTTTCCCTAGATTTTCTGTAGTGTATTGGAATTCAAGAATAAATGTAGAAAATCCTCAAAGTGTGGTTGCAGGAGTGAATTGATGGTGGCTTGGCCTCACAGATTTAAGTTAAGTTGGAGGGAAAGGGATAGCTTAAATACTAAGGGACTTAAATCCTAAGAAATTCCCATGCTTTGGAGAAAAGGGTGACTCATTGATCAACCTGAACTATCTGGATTCAGAATTGAAATTTATTTTCTGATTATTACCATAAGTATTTATGGGAAAAGGGATAGAATACTTGAGAAAGAGTGTATCTCAAAAGATGAAGGGGGTACAGTGACCGTCTACACAGGAACTCGAGGTAGACACACATTGTCTAAAGGTAGTTTTCACATATACGTCTGTCCACTTAAATCGAATAGCTCTAACATAATTTTTATCAGTTGTTCACTGCCAGTCCAAGAAGTGCTAACTGTTTAAATACTTCATTCATACTATTGTGATTGCTTTTCTGATTCTTCCAGTCCAAGTATCAACACTTTTTTAAGTACCTGTTCTTTCTTCTAGTGTCCAAATGAACTTAAAATCACCAGATAATTGACTTTTACTTGATTTTTTAAACTGAGGAATAAGATGTACACTATTTGCATATGTAATAGTCATCTTTCTAAATATGTATAGGATATTATCATGGACCTCGCTCTAATGTATACACATAACAATACAGAAGGCCATGTATGCAGTTTTGTGTAAAACGTTGACATTTTTTCTATCACAATGGTAGCATTCCAAATTTATCTAAGTAGAAGCTCTTTAGTCGGAATTAAAGTCATATATAAGTCATTTGGAGAAGCTATGGGCATTGCTGAGATGGAACAAAAGGCTGTTACTTAAAACTGTGTCAATTAAAAGCTGCCACTTTTAGTGATTTATTTAATCTCATTAAGGTGTGGTAGCTAAATGCCACATTTCAAAAATATCTGCTTTTTTGTAAATAACAAAGAGATGATTGGCAGTTTATTCATGACTCATACAATGTTTTATTTATAATTTAGTTTCTAACATCCTAAACTAGTTGCATCATTCAGATGAAGCATTTTAGAATCGGCTCTCTTTAAAATCCCATTGTGTTAAATGCCTCACCATTAAGTAGCCAAACCATTAGTTCAAGTACAGCAGGGAGGTTTTTATTCCATTTTCTTACCTGGTATATCAAAAGCCCTCGAATATTTTTAAAATTTTACTTAAATCCCAAATCTTCAATATCAATAGAGGATATCTATCAAATGAGAGGAAATTAGTGGGAACAAATCAGGAAAAGAAACATTTGTTCACATGATTTAGTTTCCATTCACTTCACATTTCACATGCTCACACAGATTGATTTTCTCACTTAATAATTGTTTTGACAAATACTGAGCAAGCATACATATGGGTTTTGATGTGGGGAAAAGAAGATGCAGAAGTTGCCTGCAAAAAACACAGAGGCTCTTGGGAAAGTGACATAGTGGTGACTGGTATCTGTGGCACTAAAGATGCCTTGCAGGGAGCTATGGGAGGTAGAAGAGAAACATTCCTTCCACTCTTCAGAGGAGGGAACATAATGTTTGAGGCATGATTATGAGACAGCTAGTTGGATCTGGGAGCAGAAACATTTCTGATAAAGAAAAGGACATTTGTAAAGCCTCTGAGCAGTGAGTGAACTTCAAACACTGAGAGGATGTCAACCCGTGCTTAATGGGTTTTACAGTAGAGTGTCACCGTGGTGGAGATGAATGACAAGTGGGGCCTCTCGTTCTATGCAGGGGGATTGGCCTTTATTTATATCAGATTCAATGACAGTCTCTGCTGGCTTTCCCTGGTGTGTCAGGAATGCTGATAGAAGATAAATAAAGTAATAGAGATGGAAAACACTCAAATCCACCAAAAGAAATAAACTTACAATTTATGGGAAGTACCATGCAATCGTTGTTGAATAGTAGCAAGGGCTTATGTAAAGAGCATGATGTTGAAATGACTGAATCTGAAGGGCCATATGGTACAAAATGTATACTAATGGCCGAATCCTTCTACCTTCGTAGAGTTAAAAATAATGCTACTTCAGAGCAACTTTTAAGTTTTAACTTGGAGGTAATAGGTATTATGTAAATGATGATGTTTCTTTTTTGGGTTGGCTGAGAGTATAGAGCTAAATCGGAAGACCTACCAACATAAGAGAAAGGATCATTTTGTTACACTCATTTAGTCAAATTGCTGAGTTTTCTACATCCCCACTCTTTATTTATTTGTATTTATTATTTCATGATGCCCTCATGTTTTCTTTTAGGTGTCATTTTGTGTGTATATATAATACAATGATAATGATAGCTACTGAGCATTTACCAGGTATTGTTATAGGTGATCTCTTTTTTCAAAAACAAACCTGTGCAGTAGGTACTATCATGATCACCATTTTACAGATGAAGAAACTGAGGTAGAGGAAGGTTACTTGCTTTGTCAAGCATGGTCGCATAACTAGGACTTGGTAAAGGTGTGCTTCTTGGCCAGTACACTTAATCATTTTGCTATCCACATTTGTTTGTTTTTCTTTAATTTTCAGAATCAAAGTGGGATATAACTAAAAGGCATTAAAATGCTGTAGCGACTCAGGAAAATCATTGACCTTCATATTTTATTCCATTATCCTTAAAAAATATTTTCTGATTATGAGATTTAAAAATATGTTTATTATGCTTTCGTTTTTCGATATTTTTTTCTTCTGCCTCTTTAATTCATTTGAAACATATTTGGTTAAAAAATGTTAAATATGGTACCAATTTTCCCAATTTAGCTGTCTTATATTTTTCATTGATTTGTGTTGCCAAGTTTATCAGGTAACAAATTATAGCCTTTTGGAGGACTATAGTCTTCAATTGATTTGCCTGGCAACTCTTGTATTCTTCTACTTTCTGTTGATTTGTATTAGTTATTATCTCATTTGCATTTCATATGTTACTGCATTGATTAGAGATTACAGAAAATGGTACATAATCATGATGGTATTGCTTTAGTGTTTCCTTTTTAATTAAAATAATCATTCTTATAACATCAATTACAATGCTAACATGATGCAAGGTGAAAGCATTCCATTTATTTGCCTAAGGTAATGCAGTTAGTAAATAGCATACCTGGGACTTAGACCCACACCTACCTACTCCAAAGTCCATAATTATAAGTACTATTTTACACTCCGCCCAAGAGTTTCAGCACTACTAATACTTTGAATCTATTTCAGTGTTTTCACGATCTCACTAGAACGCGGAATGTAAGTTAAAGACACAACATGACAATTACTTTAATATTTTTGTCATATTTTTAAGGTGTTGAGAAAATATTAGGTATATTTATAGTACCTCATTTATATGTTTTACCTACCATAAACTGTATAATGATTATTGCATTATATACTCTCTCAAGTTTATTAAACATTTGGCTAAGTGAAAGCTCTTAGATGAAATCCACTGTCTCTTCCTACCATTCTGTCAATAGGAGTAGATAAGAGCATGCTGTCTCTAAAGGCATGTGTCTTGGTTTCTCTTAAACTCATGCTATAGCTTCTTAAAACTGCTGATATCAGCTGATATCTACATGGTATAACATTATTAAAATATATGTGCAAGTGCTTCTGTGTGTACCAATCATGGAACTGTCTGTAGGCAGCTTGGACTCCTAAAAGTAGAAATCAAAATTACACTAAGAAAATATAAAAACCCTAATTGTCCTAAATTGTACAGTGCATTGTTATTATCCTGTGAGTGTGCTTATACAAATAAAGGAATTGAGAAATGATGGTATCAAACTCTAAGTATTTTTTAACCTAATCATGATGTATATCTAAACTGTATAGTGTACAGCTTTCAGTTTTAATAGGGAGAGCTCTGCACCGTGCATACCTCTAAATCAGCTCCTAGAGACTTATTGTTATCTGAGTTGTCTTCTACTTCCTAAAGACATTCACCGTTTGTAATTCTTTTTTCAATGTTCAGTATTGTTTCCTTTATTTTCTCTGTATAAAACAGACAACCTACTATTATTGGATAAATATTCTGTTTCTGGCAGTGGGCTAATTGGACTATTTTCATTATACCACTTAATCCTCTTGAACGACTCTGGATTTTGATAGTATTATTCCAACTAATAATAGATTTAGAAAATTTAACTGCATAGGACACGCAAAGGAAATTGCCATTGCCGCTGTTAAGAATGTAGTGCCTACTATATGCCCAGAGCCATTTTAGGTAAATCCAACCCTGCCTAAGATGAAGTATGATATTCCTGTTGGGCAAAGGTCTACTCTAATGTTCTGTAAACATCAGACACAATTACAACTAATGCAAAAGAATCTCTCTTGATATAACTTCCTTGAACTGTCATTTTGACTGAAGCTTATTTATTAACTTTGTTATCAAAAAAGTTGGGGAAACATACTGTATGCATAATATCATGCAAAGATCATTTATCTTACATAAGCCCCTATTGTTATTAGCTTGTTTTGATTGTTTTCTTAAGATTTCCTACCCTTACTGTCCTCTTACTCTGGGTTATCACCAGAAATTATCATCATATTATGTACAATCTCTTTCTGCAACAATTAGCTCTAGATATTTATATGTGTTAATACCTCCCAAATCATGATTGCCTTCTGGCCATATCATTTTATTCAAAAACTTAATGGTTCATTTCCCACATCATATTATCCATTCTCAAGATTAAAACTAGGCTTCTAAAACTGGAATTGAAGCCACTTCACAGTGGGACTGATGGTTAACTTTTTTTTTTTAAGATTTTATTTATTTATTCATGAGAGACACAGATAGAGAGAGAGAGGCAGAGACACAGACATAGGAGAAGCAGGCTCCATGCAGGAAGCCTGATGTGGGACTCTATCCCGGGATCACGCCGTGACCTGAAGGCAGGTGCCAAACCGCTGAGCCACACAATGATCCCCTGATGGATAACTTTTAAAACCTATTCTTTTCTACTTGTTGGTATTAACTTTAAAATATGTATTTTCTTCAGCAGGCTCCCTGTGAGGAGCCTCCTTCTCCCTCTGCCTATGTCTCTGCCTCTCTCTGTGTCTCTCATGAATAAATAAATAAAATCTATAAATAAATAGATAAATAAATAAATACATAAATAAAACAGGTATTTCCTTGAAGCAGACTTTATACTTTGCCATTTTCATGTCTTCATTATTACTATTACTATTTTCTCATTATCTGGTCATTTTCAATCCGTAATTCAAGACCCATTTGGGTCCCTCTCCTCTATGAAGGTTTTTTCTGGACTACAGTGGCCTTCCACCTTCATTCTTATAATTCTTTTCACATTTTACATTAGTTATTCTTTTTTTCTGTCAAGTAACCTGCAAACGTCTGGAGGAAAGACATCAGATATATACTTCTCTGTATTTCCTATAGCTCTTGATACAGTACCAGTAAATAGTAGGTTTTCATTCTATATTTATTGGTTGATCAACTAGATGGTTGGACAAAAGCTACATAAGTGCTATTTCTTGGCCTTTAGGACCTAATATAATTATAACATTGGATTTTTTTCTCCTGGAGTATTCTTGAGGGATTTGAAAGTCTTCTTAAATCATGATTCATACCAATGAGTCATGGATACAGCTCAGAATCTTTTCCTATAAAATGGGGGTATTCTTCTACAGTATCAACTACATTTCTTCCTTCTCTTACCTTCTATTCTGTAGGAATGCAGAGAAGAAATATATTAACATGGCAATATGAAGAAAATGTGACTTTTTTAAGTATTAAGGAATTTAAAAGGTCATCAAGCAAAAGGAAGGGGTTATAGGTAGTAGATGGTAAGGGTCCCACAATAAATAGCTGAAAAGAAACAACAAGTAGTCTATATGTAAGTGTTATAAGGAAATTAGCTTGGTGTGGCTGCAAGCTTCTTGAATTGGTATGATGAGACATAAACTTGAAGAATTACTGTTGGGACAGATCCATATAGACTTCCATCAAAGACATGTAATGGGAAGATATTTAAGATGTCAACCTAAAGGATTTGAAAGAGAAAGGCTACTTAGAAAGCCACAATGCTTCTCTTAGGAAAAAAAGTTTCAGACATTACTTCATGGTTTTCTGCTTTGCAAACCTAGTATGTATGGCCTGTGTAGGTGTCTAAATGTAACTGAAACAATCAGCTTTTTTTCTTTTTTTCTCTAAGTCCTCCAACTTACTTTAAAAAAGAAAAAAAGAAAAACCCAGCACTTCTAAATTATTTTAGAAAGTACACAATGTGTCAAAGGTCCCCAGAGTTGACTTGGAAGAAGCTCTGAACATGACTTCAACTAAGAAAGAAAGATTTCAAATATTTTATAAATGCTGGCTATATTACCTGCATCAGCAACACAGCTGGAGAAAATTACCACAGAAACAGGGTAAGACCTGGTGGTACAGAGAGTGATCTGAGATTGATTGCCCAGTAGTCCATGCAAGCAGTATCGTCTATGCTGGGATGAACTTGCACTGGTAGGAAGAATATTATAGAAAGCCAGTGAAATCATTATATCCATTTCTATGAAAAATGAAATACTTAGGTGGAAGGGCCCAGAAGAAATGGCTAAAAAATTGAAACATATAAATTTGCCTCATGAAGCTGTTTACTACTATATATATTATATATATATATAATATATAGTAAATATTATTTATATTTATATTATTTATATCTATAACAGGTGATGGACTTTACTGATGTCATATTTTAAATGGTGATCTATCCAATCACCCAAATTAATTAGAGCATGCTCACAATTTTATTTCCATAGACAGAAATAGAAGATTTATGTTTTCATGTAGAGAGCTATTTATTATCAAGTAAATATTTCTGCACTTATGTATTGCATGGGAAATACTGTGCTTCTTAGATTACCCTAAGTAAGAAAACACTTAAGAGAAAATTCTCTTCTAAGAAGACAGAATTGTGAATTTAGTTTCTTTGCTTAAGCATGTTCTTCCTGGATCTACCTGTCTTCCTTGCACAGTTGTTCACAGCATCCAAGTGTAGTTAATCTCCCTGTTTAGTGGACATGGCTATTTTTGTAGCACCTTAAGAGTTTTGTTGGTTGCCAGATCATTAACGAGCTATGAATTATGCAATAAACCTCTCCTGTACCAATAAAGAAGCTAGCAGTGAAGTCTGGTCTTAGAATAGATGAAATGCAACAATAAAGCCCATACACACACTTTTTTTCATTTGGGAGTCTTATTAAGAATTAGAAATAATTCACGTTCAGATGGTTTTGTATGGCAGAGATGCTGTAATGAAAGAGTCGCAGGACTTTTAAAACAACTGAAAAGGCAAAAAGGAGATCATTGGACTTGAAAGAGAGGCTGTGACTGGGAAGCAGGGAGCTCTTTGCCTTTGTTTTCTTCTTCCTATTAAAGTCTCAGGCTAGTAAAAATTATACCTATAATCACAAGATTGTGAACCCATATACAATGTACCAGGCCATTATTTTTCTAAAAAATAAACAAAGGAAACAAAAACTTGCTGTTTTTCTAAAGCACTTTCATGTAGTGTCATCTTAAATTCATATTAAAAGATTTAAAAATGTATTTTGTGTTTGAAGCTGCTTCTACTGATGATCTAGCTCTTTGAGAGTCTGAGAGCAAAAGAATGAGAGATAAATAGCATTTCTTCATCAGTAAAATACTAATTAGGAAGCTTTAGCCTGGCATTGCAGTTCATTTTGAGTGAGTCTGCTATATGTGAAATTTGGTCATTTTATTTGTGGGTTTCTACACAGTGAGAAAAGCACTTAGAATAAGTACATACAGCTCTTCAAAGTACTGGTATGAGATATACATGGTTCATATACTCTGGTTCTTTCACTTACTAATTAAGCTTGGGATAAACTAGTTATTCTTTTGTGGGTTGAATTGTTTCCCTTTCCTCCAAATCATGTGTTGAAGTTGTAACCCCCAGTATGTCACACTGTGACCTCACTTGGAAATAAGGTCACTGAAGATGTAGTTAAGATGAGGTGATTAGTGTGAGCCCTAATCCAATATGACTGATGTTCTTATAGAAAGAGGAAATTTGGACACAGGGGTAGAGTTGGGGAAATATAATTTAAAAGAAACTTTCCTCCCAGTTCAAGAACCCTTTCCACAGAGGTAGTATGAAAAGAAAACAGTTTTATTATTGAATGTGATCTAAACTAAAATGTGATGTGCATCACAGACAATCCTCTAAGAGATTGCATAAAGAGAAAGAAACCCTCACCCTTTTGTATAACCAAGCAGACCTACCCTATTGCACACACGTACAATGGGTGCACATGCAATTTTCAAGATGAACAATGACTAATCAAGCAGGAGGACTTGACATTAGCTTTCATCACACAGAGTTTCTGCTAACTCTACCTGGTTATTGAGGTGACCAAGAGCGAGTTGGCTTTTTCTAGAAGGAAAACAAACTTTTTATATCTTTATGACAGCAGGTAGTTTTTGCTTGGAACATGGCCCCACCCAGAGTTAGGCTCCTACCTCCCTGCAAAAATTGGGAGATAGGAATTTATCTCCCTTGAGGATTCTCCTTTATAACATTCAGTAGAAACCAACCCTCCTGATGCATTGATCTCGAACTTCTAGCCTCCAGAATTGTGAGACAACACATTTCTGTTGTTTAGGCCACTCAGTTTTTTGGTACTTTGTCAAGTGAGCCCTACCAAACCTATATACCCATTTTATTCCAGTTTCCTCCTGGAAGTGGTGGGTTTGGGGAAGTCAAGAGAACTATAAAATTGATATGGTAACACCATCTACTTAGAGAGTTGTTAAGAAAACTAAGGTGAAGCACATAAAATCCTTAGCAAAGAGCCTGAGCATAGTACTTAATACGTCATACCTGATGTTACCATTCTTCTTTCCTTGAGCAAGTAACATAGTATTTTTGGATATAAAATCTAAAAGACAAAATTCTCTCACTTACTTTACATCTTTGAAATCCAATTATACTATTTTTTGTGCTTTAAAATCATAAGCCTCCATTGTTTATTTGTAAGCCAATCAATAAAACTACATTGAGTATCTACTGTTCTAAGACAACAAACACCCATTGAGTATTTCCTATGGAATATACATATGGACAATTAACCAGGTTCAATGGAAATATAAAGAAATATTTATGAAGTAAGGGAATATGATATAGAGGAAACGCAGAAGAGGGAGAAAGCAAATCTGGGGACAAAAGAGATGGGGATAGGTGAAGACTGAGCAGTTTAGATGATGTCTATAGTGGGATTTGGAGGTTGAATTTATCACTAGAAAAAGAGCAGGAATAGTCACTCCAAGCCCAGGGAGCAGCAGGACCCCCAAAATAGCTAACAACATAGAACATTGCCTATTGCTGTGAATACTTCTGGAGTCTTAAATTGTTGGGAGAGCAAGGGGAGATGTGGCTAAAAGGAAGGCTATGGGCCAGAGTATTCCAGAACAAAGGGAGAATGGCAAGTTAGAGATGGAAGCTTAAAAACAGGACAAAAACTGAGAATGCAATGAAGTAGGCAATAGAATTTTGAACACGAAAAATACCTAACATGTTTTGAGAGCTGTATGCTGGGCCCTAAAGACTTGGATGTGCATTAACAATGTAATATATATATGGCAACACTATTTGGCAAATATTTTCATCTTCACTTTACAGGAAAGGAAACTCGGGCACTGAGAGCTTAGGTAATATGTCTGTGATTATATAAACTAGTAGCAGAGGCAGAATTTGAAACTATATGGTATTAGTTCCAAAACAAAAAAAAAATATGTGTTCACATCTATTATATTCTAGCAAAGGGTATCAGATGCCATACACAGATTACATGGAAAGAGCTAGACCAGAGTAGATAGTAATCCTCACAGAGGAATCCTATCTTTCTCATGGTGCAGGTCAGATGCACATTTTCTGCAATGTTTTCCCTGATGCCCTCCACCAGAAGCCATGTCCCTTGTAAATTCAGTTAGTATCTTCAAAAAAAAAAAATGTATGGTTTATAAGGCTTTTAAAATCTCTACCAAAGTGACCATATGACTGCCTTAGCTTCTTTACATGAGTTAACACTAACACTATGAACTGTATGGGAACAGTGTTTTGAAAATAAGAGGTACAAAATAAAAAAAAGTCTGGTGAATGAATGATTGGAGGAGAGAAAAAGACAACAGCAATGTATTTTTGAAACTGTTAAGAAGCTGAATGAGGGGTAACTGAGGCATTTTTTGAGTAAGGGGGGAAAGCTGGAAAATAAACTGGTTTTCACAAGTAATTCTCCATAGATTTAGAAACTGACAGCACTGGGCTTTGGGGATTATGAGGAGGGGCCACCATCAGCAGGGAAGATGGGGTAGGGCTAGTAATTTTGGTCTGGTATCATGATAGGCTGGGGAAGGGTAGGTAGGTATAGTGAGACTACAGGGACAGGAAGGGATAGCATTTTTTTTTTGAAAATATATATTTTTAAAAGCAGCAGAGGATTTAGAAACTAACCTCATAAAGAAAGTGTGTGGCATAAGGTACAATGAATTAAAATTTGCTAGCAGAGTGGTCAGAGAAGTTTTTCATTTGATTATTTTAGGAGTGCTTAAGAGAAGATCTGATGCTTAGCTGATATTTTTTTTTCCGCTACTTTGATACACATTCTCTAATTCTTACTAAAAGCTTCCTTTGTTGTTTGACTCATCTAGACTCACGTTCTAAACCTTCACAGAAGCTTCTCACTAAAGCAAAGATCAGAGGATGATGAAGAAACCTTGCCCTTTCATAGAAATCCAAATGTCTCACTTTGCTGGCCACCAAGTTTTGACCTTTCCTTAGCACCTTTTCTGTGAGCACCGTCTTCAGTATCACTCCCAGTCAGCATCCTGCAGAGAAGCCACTGAAGAGTCCTTGCCCTCATTTGTTCTTGGCATACTGTTCTGAGTTCTTGTACTTGGTCTTCCTTAGTACATTAGTTCCAGTTATCTGGCTACACTGCATTGCTTCCCCTGAATGGTCACCAAGAACTAATTATGTATGTGAGGTGACACTAATGAAATTTGCTTCATGTCAAGAAACACTTCGAGATTCTTCCGGAACATGAGAGTTCCACACACTTCTCTGCCCCTTGTTTTATAATTCAGTGTCAGCAATAAGAACAAGGAGTCTCTGAGAAACTCGATTGAGAGACTCTTTCATGATGAAATGGAAGATTCAAATCTGTGTCCTCAGTGGACAAATAAAACATATCCCTTAACTAGGAGGTTTTTTAATTTTTTTTTAAAGATTTTATTTATTTATTCATGAGAAACAGAGAGAGAAACGCAGAGACACAGGCAAAAGGAGAAGCAGGCTCCATGCAGAGAGCCTGATGCGGGACTTGATCTCTGAACTCCAGGATCACGCCCTGGGCCAAAGGCTGGCGCTAAACCACTGAGCCACCCAGGGATCCCTTAACTAGGAGTTTTTATTCTTTATCTCTCACTCCACTCTACATTTTTTTTTTAATTTTTGCACAATTCTTTCCTATGTTCTGTTCTTGAAGATTTTTTTCCCTTTGTTGTTACTTGTTTTACTTTAAAACATAATGAGAATGAAATTGAGGGAAAATGAAACCATATATTACATTTGAATAAAATCATGATTTTAATTTAAAAACTTTTCAGTATGGGGCGTGTGGATGGGCTCTGTTAGTTAAGCATCTTGCTCTTGGTTTTGACTCAGGTCATGATCTCAGGGTCCTGGTATTGAGCCATGTGTTAGGCTCTGCACTTAGCAGGGAGTCTGCTTGATGATTCTATCCCTCTACCTCCTCTTCTCTGAAATAAAAAATAAATTTAAAAAAAATTAACAAATAAAAACTTTTCAATATCAAAACACACTTGTAGAAAGGAAATGGGTAGAATTCACAAATTGTGAGGACTTATAGTAGGATAACTGCTTTATGACTCTTACTTAAGTCCCAATCTCCAGAAGGTGGTTACTCTATCTCTATTTACAGACAAGAAACCTGGACATCATAAGATGAAGTTCAGAGCCTGTTCAGAGCCATACAAGTGGCATAAGTGTGATTTGAACCTGGTTGTCTGACTTCAAGGTGTTCTTTTGTTTGTTTTTAAAAATTGAATAAATTGTATTTATTCACGAGAGACAGAGAGAGAGAGAGAGAGAGGCAGACATAGGCAGAGGGAGAAGCAGGCTCCCTGCAGGGAGCCCGATGCTGGACTCTATCCCAGGACCTCAAGATCATGACCTGAGCTGAAGGCAGACACTCAACCATGAGCCACCCAGGTATTCCTAACTTCAAAGTGTTTTGTTTTTCTTTTAAATGCCACCTCATTTTCAGTGTTCATGAGGAGAAATGCACAGTTATAAAAGGGAATTAGATGGCAATTGCATGCAGAAGCATCAGAGGTTAACAAAAATGTCCTGAAGCTAGACGACCTGGTTTATTTCCTTCTCCATTACCAACTATTGGTGGGCCCTTGGATGGCTCACTTTGGTGTAAAATCAAAGTGGCATTAATATGCACACTCTTGATGTGATAATTTAATGAGGGAATGAGGATGATCATGATCTATAAATTCTAAAACTTTATATAAACTAATTTTACTATTATACAAATTTTAATCTAGGTAATTGCTAAGAAGATTAAATCATCACAATAAAATGTGAAGATTTCTATTTAAATCTGATTGATAACTAATTTATAATATTAGTCATATACGTTTTTATAATATAATATTTAAATGGCTGACATATGATCTCAAACTAATCTTGTTATCTGTGAGGACTACTCTCTACCTTTTTAAAAAAATACAGGCATAAGAATTTTATTGCATTTTGAGGTATGTGTTTAATTTTTCATGTATTTTCTCATTTCGAATTTATATTTCTTTGTGAACTTACATAAAATACGCCTTTACGCTTTTTATCATATGTTGTTTATTGCTTTCAAAAATAATGTATTAAGTTAAATCAACAATTGTGTCCCTGGACCATTATATATTCTTTTTATTTTCTGAATGTGACAAGTGATAAGAAACCTGAATCAGATATATTTTGAGAACACAGTATCCACCAAATGATGGATAATGATCAGTAGGTAAAGATTAATATATAAATATTGTTGTTATGGTAGTTATTTTTAACGATGTTGATGAGATTATATAACCTACACAGATATATTTTGCCTCTTATATTACCTAATTCCATATAAGGGGACATGATATGTGTCTGAAATCCAAAACCTAACAGATATGCCACAGTGAATGTAGAGCTGTTCAGCTGACTCTGACACCTAGGAGGTCCTCATTAGTGTTGAACCTAAAGAGAGGAGAAGTTTTAAAAGATTTCCTATGTGAATAAAAGAGTTTCATCTTTTAAATTTAGAAATTTGGCAATGGTTGTGCAAGATACATTGTAGTGAGTGCAATTAAGAATAGTTTTAGTGCATAATAACATTACATCATAGGTGCTGATTGACACATTCTTTTAGGAAAAATGATGACCAAGAATTAAGTCACAGTGGATAGAGAGTTTGGTCTGTGTGTGGTTAAATGGGCTTTAATGCACTGGCAGGGGAACCCTCCTCTGGAAAATTATTTCCAAAGCAAAAGTGGGAGTGGAGTCAATGATGAGGGCATTATATTTCTGTCATGGTCCATGTAGTGTTTAAAAGTATCAGAAGGCCACAAGGATACTGTATTGTTCCAAGTGTATTTCTTGGCTTTAACTAATGCTTTATACCACAAGGAGCCATTCAAGTTTTGGTGATACCATTTTCTAAGTAGGCTTGCTGTCATTTTATCTTGCCAGCCCGTAGGCCCTCTGAGCTTGGCTTATGCTTTTGGGTTTTCATTCTAGCACACAAAATAGTATTTGCCAGCACAGGCTTCCAATAGTTCATTGTACTCGGAGACTGCCAATACCTTCTTTGAACTTCATCTTTAATTACAGTTAGACAGAGTTAACATTTTTATTTATAATACAAAACAT
The DNA here is from genome assembly GCF_905146905.1 of Nyctereutes procyonoides. Taxonomy (NCBI): domain Eukaryota; kingdom Metazoa; phylum Chordata; class Mammalia; order Carnivora; family Canidae; genus Nyctereutes; species Nyctereutes procyonoides. Next base: position 5,005,446 of record NW_026575021.1, on the reverse strand, counting down.
CTTTCTTTTTTATAATGCAAAATATCTTTAAGAGAAAGGAAGCAAGTAAAAATAATGAGAAATAGGATTACAAAAATCTCGTCATGTAGTTGATTCTCTCTCAGTATAAAAGAAAACATAGTGGATATGTATAGGAAAAACTACCCGGGTTGAAATTCTGCATTTCTGAAATGCTTATTTCTATACTGATTAGCTGGTTAGTGTTAATAAGTTATGGAGAATTAGAGATATTACTGGGGAATATAATTTATTTTTCATTGGATACCATGTGCTTAAAGCACACAGCTATATCAGGCTAGATAATAACTTGCTGGAAGGATGGGCTTGGGAGATTGGAAAGAATTATCACTTGTGTCTCCCTCCGATTACTTTGGGAGATTGATGAAAATAATGGATTTTATCATATTCTTTAACCTACCCAGAAACTGTAGAATTCCCTGCCTTATAGAAACTTTAACATTAATTTTTCAACCTGAGATTAATAGGTCAATTCAGGCAATTTTTTATGTGTGTATGTGTGATTAGTAATTTATAATGAAATTTAAAATTCTGTATGGATTTAGTTTGCTAATAGTCACCCTAATGCTCCCGAGTTAGGAACTCTTTAGAGGGGCACCTAAAGAGTGGTGGCTCAGTCAGTTAAGTGGCCCACTCTTCATTTTGGCTCAGGTCATGACCTCAAGGTCCTGGAATCCAGCCCCGTGTTGAGTTCTGCCCTCAGCACAGAGTCAGCTGGCTTGAGATTCTTTCTCCCTCTGCCCCTCCCCTGACTTGTTCTCACTCTCTCTAAAATAAACAAACAAACAAACCTTAAAAAAGAAGAAAAAGGAAGTCTTTGGGAGGAGTCAGGTACCTGCCAACAGGACTGATTTTAGCCTCATTGTGTCTCTGGGGTTTTATTTAAAGACTGCAGCTGTTACTTTTCTATAATAACATAGTGCTCTGATTCTTACAGCCCACATTTATTATGGCGTCTATACGTTTACTCAAAAAAATTGCATTAGAAATAATCATTTGTGGGAACCATCAAGAACCAATTATTGAATATTGTAAACTCCAGACTCATCCTTTCACTTTCAAAGCTTCTTTTTCAGGTCATCAGCATTTGAAGTTTGTCTTAGATGATCTGATAGTATGGTTTTCAGTTTAATCACTTAAGAAATGTAAGCAGTTTAAGAAATTACCTCTCACTAAGAAGCTGCCATTCACATTTAATTTAATCGTTCATTAATAACACTACTAATAACATTTTACTATTAATCGATACTGCTTATATTCTTTACATAATATGCCATGCATTCCATGTTCTGCGTGCATTGCGTCTAATTCTTCCACCTGTTCTGAAAGATAAGCGTTACTATACTCTCCCTCATTTCACATATTGGATAATTGAGGCTGACTGAGGCTCGAGAACTTTCTCACTGTTAATTTCCTGCGAGTACCACATACTGTGCAAGATCTTGGGGATACATTAAGTGCTTAGGGCAAATTACTACAAACCGACTGGAAAGCATGCTGTCATTCAAAGGTCTGGAACTTTTGTTCCACTCTTCTGAAAGAGCAGCTAAGATGTTTTAACCTTCAACTTTGTTACTTCCAAATGTCTATGTTGTCTAGTTTGGATATATTTTCTTGCAGTTGCCAATTAAAGAAACCCAACCCAATCTAGTCTAAGGCACAAAGAAGATAAACAGAATTAAGTTTTAGCTGAAGGGCACTGAGAATGTTCAGATATTGAAGGAAGAGCACCAGAAACCTAGAATATTGAGGGAAAACTATGGTTGAAATCAACACCCACAAACATCTTTGCTGTGAAACCAGGGTACTTCCTGAACTCGGAAGAAATTGCTTCAATCTTCTTTGCCTCAATAATCTTTTCCCTGCAGAAGTAAATGCACCCAAAGATAAGTAATAATGAAAAGGAAGCAACACATAATCTATGCATAACATAGTAGATTATTATATCCCACCCCCCCAAATTTGATGATCATTCAGGCAAAATATGTTACCTACAAAGGGGAAAAGTTCAGAATCTCTGGCAGCAGCCACAGGCTAGAATGAGACTGCTATATTGACAAAATCTTTGGAGGAAGGAATTGTGGTGACATTTAATAAAAGATAAAAACAAGAATCTCATTAAGAACAGCCATCCTTAGGGGTGGTGGAGGGGGAGGAGGGCGGGGGGTGGGGGTGAATGGGTGACGGGCACTGAGGGGTACACTTGACGGGATGAGCACTGGGTGTTATTCTGTATGTTGGTAAATTGAACACCAATAAAAATTAATTTATAAAAAAAAAAAAAAAGAACAGCCATCCTAATATAAACCAATTTATCAGGACTAAGATGAGATATATTCATAAATGTGAATGAACTAAATTTTTCTATTAAAAGAAAATTATTTTGGGTTCAGATCTCAACAAAAATCACACTGTATGTCATTTGTAAAAGAAATATTATGAAATGGACTCAGGGTGGCTGAACATGAAAAGATTGAGTAAGGAACAAAATAATAAAAATAAAGAAGAGTAACTGTCTTAATATCAGATAAGTTAATTTCTGATGTAAAGAGCAATGTACATGACTAAGAAAGGTTAAAAAGGAAAAAGGCACAACCTAAACAGATTATCTTTTATATTATACGTGTAATAAAGTTAATGACATCAAAACGTATAGCCAAACTCATGAAGAAATCCAAGACAAAGTAGTTCCTAAGAATCTATATATTCTCATCTCAAGTCACTTTCACCTAAAGCTGATGATCAGATAGGCTGGATCAGCCGTTGGGGAGAATTTTCTCCACTATCTTTCAGTGGTACCTTTAATTCATGCCTGCAGTCCATTCACGTCTGGTTTGGACTCTGCACACACAGTGAGCTAACCTATGTGCAAAATAAGTTCAGTCTTTTTTCCTTTTCATTCAGCTGGTTTGTGACACACCGATAGCTCTTAGTGCAAGTCCAAAGGGGGGCACTTCTTGGGCAGCTTACTTGTATGCCTTCTGGCCCTGCTCAGGCCCATTCCCAGGTGTATTATTTTTATTTTACGATGGACTGTAACTGAGCAAACCCAAATTCATGATTTGGAAGTACAATGGCATCTAGCTTATAATGGCAGTTGTAGGTGAATGGTCACATTATGTCTTATGGTAAAGCATTCCATTTCTACTAGGACTCATTAACATGTCAAATATAGTTTCTCAAAGGCTATATAATTCTTTATGGAAGAGGCCATGGCCTTGTTCCAGAATCCCATGAACCAGTGTTGTAATTCTCCCACTGGGGCTTGCCATAGCTCCATTTGGCATCTTTTCCCAGCACTTAGCACCAACATCATAGAGTCTGCTGGACAGTATGACTCCAGCAATGATGCCTTTTACACCATACTCTGAGGTTGTTGCTAAATCCTTCCCTTTTTGGGATTCATTCAAATCTGGGGCCTTCTACATCACCCAGTATACAGGCTCGCCTATTATTATGAAATGTGTAATTTCCAGAAGCCAAAGAGTGCTATGCTTCCTTCATTGTGGTAGGAAATGAATGATGCAGTAATTTGTAATTTACTTTGACATTACATTTGATGACTGGATCTCTAAAAACTTCATAGAAGTTACAAATCTCAAGCATTCATAGGGTTTATCTTCCACCCTCTGCAGATCACGTATTCACCAAGGGCTTCAGCATACTAGACACCTCTTGTTCATTTTGACAATAAGTATGGTGTCACTGATGCAATGAGTCCATGTAATTTTTTCTTAAATGTTCAGATGTTTAATCCTTGGACTATATTATGACACAGGGCAGGAGACTTCAAAAACTCTGAGGCAAAGGCCCTATAAGTGAATCCTCTCTTCTAATGGAAAAAGATCGCATTCATTAAATCAGTAGCTTTATTAATTTGTTCTAGCAATGATGACATATTTAGCATAGTAGCAATGATTGGGGCTACTATTTGGATGAAGTCTGCAGTAGTCTGCATTCTCTAGGATCCATTCAGTTTCTTCAGGGGCTGAATTTGTGAATTAAATGAAGATATGATAAGGGGCCGAGACCCTGGCATTCTTTAGGTCCTTATTCACATCACTAGTTTCTGTTATTCCCTAGGCTTGTAATACTGTGTTTGATTCATTATCTTGGGCAAGGTAGGGGGTTTAGTTTTAGAGATTTTCATTTGACTTTCCTTGAGCTCTTACCTCACTGGACAAGAACACAGGTTACTTCAACTGCCAAATTTATCACTTCCAGTGATATACTTGAGTCTACAGAAATAATCACTGTGTGGGTCGGCAGATTCAGTGAGCCACTGGGAGCTGGACTTTTGTGAAGGCTCTATTATTACCTGACCCCATAAATCCCTATGCTAACAGAAGAGCCATGATGCCACACTGATCCCGTGTCTCATAGGCCTTGAAATTTCTGGGTAATTCTTATTCCTTAATGCAACCTGAGTTAATTACCATAGTTTCCTTTTGAGATTTAAGGAATCATCATGGGTATTACAGAATATTTCCTCTTCAATCTTTGGGTCCTAGATGTGAAAATTGGCTTAGGTGTGAGAACTCAGCAAGGGATGATAATGTGGTATTGCAGCAATGACCGTTAGCCTCCCACTCCTCCCATTCTTGCCTCCTTCTGGCTGCAGATGTTGTAGAAGTCACGGCACCTTTGTTGGCTACCTGTCCTTTTGCCTCTATGGTTGCCATGCTCAATCAACCACTTCTAAAACGTCCTGCATGTCAAGCCTCCTTATCTGCCTCAACTACTTTAGCAACTTTCTGGTAATTATGACCTCCTGGCTTCTGGCAATTAAGTACTGCCCCTTGACTTTTACCATTTTGAGGCCATATATTCCCTATAGATGTTAATGAGTCTAGCTCTGTGGTCATCACTCTTACCATTGTCCTTGGCCTGCAGCCTCACTGAACTTCTTTCATTTTGATGCCTCTGTCACCAACAGTCCTTAAAAGCTTTGATGAAAGTTGTGTCCTTTCGACCCTCCCACAGAACATATTCTGATGGGTCTTCTGATCTCACATGTATATTATTCTAGCATGCCTGCAAACCTTAGCCTCTTTACTTGTTTCTCTGACATTTTCCAGGGAAATTCAGACATCTTTTCTGAGTGCTTTACATTGCTTTTTCCGTGTTTTTAAGAGCCATGCCAGCAGAGACAAGCACATCCCCAGTATCCTTGCTGGGCTGTTAATTCCATGCCCTGAGAAAACATCCCCAAATCAATGAACTCTTATCTAGTCTTAGATTCTAGACACTTCGATCAAGCACCCAAAAAATCCAACACAAGGTGTATTGGCCTGTCTCCTGCTGATACATGCTACCTACCTAATTTATGCAATTCTTTTAATGTAGTCTATTTTCTTTCTTATCAGTCACAGAATATTCTCACACAGAGCCATTAACTCCATTTTAGAATTTATTGTTCACTGTGAACCAGTCTCAAATCCCTAACTGCTTGTTTTCACTGACCACTCTGCTTACACTTGTGATAGTCCTGAGTTTTCTGAGAAGTGGATACCAAAATGGGATCAGACATGCAAAAGATTTTCTAGGAGACGTGAATGTGAAAGAGTGGGAAGTGAGTCAAAGCTGCCCTCAGAACCAGGAATCTGCCATGCATATCTGATCCTGATGAAGGAGAGAGGGAAATATATAGGTTGGAAAGATGAATCTTAGATTCCAGCAGTTCTGAAGAAGTTCAGCCAGGCTCACAGAAGGTCTTCAAACAAAGTCACTGCTGTATCCCCACTGTGCTCAGTTATTGGTTGGGAGTAGCCCATGAAATGCTTGGCTCCAGAGCAAATGCTGTGTTGGATTTGAGAACTTAGAGCTGGGGCCATCACTTAATTAATTACATTCCTGAAGTCAGAGATTTGCTATGTGCATTTTCAGGGCTGGCACACTATCATCAGCACATGGGTATATCCACACAGATACCTACATTCTCTCATACAAAAACACATCGGCAGAGCGATTGCACTTATGAAAGTTTCTTTATTAGAATATAAACTATTGGGATCCCTGGGTGGCCCAGCGGTTTGGCGCCTGCCTTTGGCCCAGGGCGCGATCCCACATCGGGCTCCTGGTGCATGGAGCCTGCTTCTCCCTCTGCTTGTGTCTCTGCCTCTCTTTCTCTTTCTCTCTCTCTGTGACTATCATAAATAAATAAAAATTAAAAAAAATTTAAAAAAGAATATAAACTACTCACTTGTGTTTATTATGATTCATCACAATATACAGTATAATATTATTATGTGGCATTAGTAATTCTGGTTCATAGAGGGCATGTAGTCATGTTTTAATAGTAGGAAATCTGTTAATAATTCCAGTATTAATTCAAAATAAAAATCATATGATTGCTAGAAATGCTAACCATGCATTGGCTAAAAAAGCTTTTAGCTATTTTAGATTTTAAAAAGTTCTTGGTAGGATAGGATAGTTAGCTTATCTATCTATCTATCTATCTATCTATCTATCATCTATATCTACATTTAGCATTATGTCTTATAATGAAATACCAGAATTTCACAATCAAGGTGGAGCAAAAATGTTGAATTTAATTTTAGTTAATTAATTTAAAATTGTTCTAGAGTTACAAGTGATGTAGTTTGATGTAAAAAGAAAAGATATTAAAGGAAAAAATATTTATTACTGAAGATATACAATTCAAGAGAGTGACATGGAGTATTATGATAATTCATAAGAACATCCAGTAGTGAAGTTGCATCCAGTATTTACATGGAAAAGTATTTATCTTTCTATATGCACGCAAACACAATGGGAAAATATAATGAAGGAAATCACCTCGTTCACAATAGGCAAATAATATATAAAATACTTAGACTAAGCTTCACAAAAGTATGCAAGACCTATGTGAAAAACTAATTATATAGCTACTTAAGGTCATAAATTAGAGCTTTAGTAAATAAGAAGACATAATCTGTTACTGGTCTGGGCATGTATCACATCTCTCAAATAATATATTAATTTAACAAGACTATCTTGTAAAATACTAATTTTTTTTTAAATCGTAAAGTCTTTAAATTCTTATACCAAAAACCTAAAAACAAAACAAAAACTTGCCTAAATAACCAAGAAGTTTCTGAAACTGGAGAATAATACAGGCAATTCACAAAAGACCTTACTGCTTGTCCAGGATCTGATTGACTTAACACTCAGTGACAAAACTGACCCTTGTTTCATTTCTATAGTTACGAGGTCAGCCAAACTGTGTTAACTCTACATGTTGAGAGTGATGGATAAATAGTCATTTTCAGTCAAAGTATATTGTATGCTTAATCCTGGAAATCTTTTCATTCATTTTTTTCAGCATAAAGCAATTGTTTATTCTTGCTCCATGCCAGGCTCAGTTCTTGATGCTGGGAATAAAGTAATGAACATAACAGATAGTTCCTGCCCACCTACCAGGGACATGCTAGTGGGGATCAAACAGTACATAAATTTAAGGATAACAACTACCCTGGCCAGTGATAGTGGTCTCCAGCAAGAGACCTTTCCAGACAGGATCGTGGTGCTATAGCCTTTTGTATGTAAGTCTGCGCTGAAAAAGGGGGTAGTTGAGCTTCCTCATGCTCTGACTCTCTCACATTCCTATTTAGAATCTACAAATATGTATCCATTCTGGAGACCCCCCCAAAATGAATCCTCCACCTCTCACTGGAGATTCTTCTACCCTCTCTCCTATAAAACCTACTGAGTTGACTTATTTATGTATCTGTTGTCAAATTTGTTTAATATACCTATTAAAGTCTCTGTCTTGGTCTCTCTTTCAAACCGGACCTCCTACCAGCATTTTGTCAATTAAATGATTTATGCAGGAAGCCATTCTTAATAAATGTCAAAGTAAATTTTAGAGTTACAATACATAAAATAGTATAACCGATTCAAAAAAATAAAAAGTCAAAAAAAACAAAACAAAACAAAAAAAAAGTCATAACAATGGAACACAATGATGGTCAGAAATATATTCAAATAAATATAAGATACCAGTGGCATTGATTAAAATGGATCCAGTTAGTGTTGCTGGAAACATTGAAACAGCCCACAGGAAAACAACAAAAAATTGGGCCCTCTATGTTAATCATTATCCCCCAGTAAATTTCCAATAAACTAAATATCTTATTATTTTTATTATGATAAGAACACTCAACGTGAGATCTATCCTTTTAACAAATTTAAAGTGCACAACACTTTGTTGTTGACTGTAGGTACAATGTTATACAACAGATCTCTAGGGACTATTAATCTTATTTAACTGCAACTTTATGCCTACTGATGAATAACATTCATTTCCCCCTACTCTGGCCTCTGGCAATGATCATTCCACTCTGATTTTATGAATCTATTTTAGATACCTCCTATAAGTGGTATCATGCGGTATTTGTAAATGGCTTATTTCACTTAACATAAAGTCCTCAGGGTCTATCTATATTGTCCTATATTATAAATTTTTCTTCAATGGCTAAATATTTTAAAGGTTGAGTATTATTCCAGTGTATGTATATATACCATATTTTCTTTATCCAGTCATCATTAGGTTGTTTCTGCCTCTTGGCTATTGTGAATATGCTGCCTTAAACATGAGAGTGCTACTATCTCTTTTCAAAGATCCCAATTTCATTTATTTTGAATATATACCCAACAGTGGGATTGCTGGATCACATAGCAGTTCCATTATTAATTTTTGAAGGAAACTCCATACTCTTTTTCATAGCAGCTGTGCTATGTTACATTTCCACCAACAGTGTACAAGGATTACAATTTCTCCATTCTTGCCAACACTTGTCCTTGTTTATTTGTTTGTTTTATAATAACCATTCTGAGGGATGTGGGTGCCATCTCAGCTGTGCAGGGCAGCGCCCCCCGCCCCGGGAGCACCCAGGCCCCTGCGGACCGGGAGACCATGGTGGTTACTGGGGAGCTGACTCCAGGGCTGGGGACTTGGCCGCCGCCAGTGGTGGTGTCCCTCATGGGGTCACCCTGTGCCTGGGGGGGGGGGAGCTGCCAGGGAACAGGGGCCTCACGGGGTGAACAGCTCCCACTGGACCCCGCACCTGGTGGGGCGGGGGGGGGAGGGGGCAGCTCCCCCAGGTGCACACACCTGAGAACCAGCACAGCAGCCCCTGCCCCAGAAGACCTGCTGGGAGAACAGGGCAAGAGCAAGATCTTGACTGAACAGCGCTGGAAAGCTCCAGGGAAAGTCGAGGGATTTACAGTATATAGAACCAGAGGATATCCCTCCCTTTTTTTTTCCCTTCCTTTTTCCAGTACAACTCGTTTTTATCATTCTGCACTGAGCAAACTGACTAGAAAAAAGAACTCACCACAAAAGAAAGAATCAGAAACAGTCCTCTCTGCCACAGAGTTACAGAATTTGGATTACAATTCTATGTCTGAAAGCCAATTCAGAAGCACAATTACAAAGCTACTGCTGGGTCTGGGAAAAAAACATAAAGGATTCAAGAGACTTTATGACTGCAGAATTTAGATCTAATCAGGCCAAAATTAAAAATCAATTAAATGAGATGCAATTCAAACTGGAGGTCCTAACCACGAGGGTTAATGAGGTAGAAGAAAGACTGAGTGACATAGAACACAAGTTGATGGCAAGGAAGGAAGCTGAGGAAAAAAGAGAAAAACAAAAGATCATGAAGAAAGGTTAAGGGAAATAAATGACAGCCTAAGAAGGAAAAAAAAATCTATGTTTAATTGGGGTTCCAGACGGCGCTGAGAAGGACAGAGGGCCACAAAGCATATTTGAACAAATAGTAGCTGAGAACTTCCCTAATTTGGGGAGGGAAACAGGCATTCAGATCCAGGAGATCTTTAAATGATACACTGTATCAGATGGATTTCACAAATATTTATAGAATCTTACATCCAATGCAACTGAATACACATTCTTCTCAAGTGCACATGGAACTTTCTCCAGAATAGACCACATACTGAGTCACAAATCAGGTCTTAACTGATACCAAAAGATTGGGATTGTCCCTTGCATATTTTCAGACCATAATGCCTTGAAACTTGAACTCAATCACAAGAAGAAATTTGAAAGAAACTCAAACATGTGGATGTTAAGGACCATCCTGCTAAAAGATGAAAGGGTCAACCAGGAAATTAGAGAAGAATTAAAGAGATTCCTGGAAACTAATGAAAATGAAGATACAACTGTTCAAAATCTTTGGGATACAGCAAAAGCAATCCTGAGAGGGAAATGCATCGCAATACAAACATCCCTCAAACATTTGGAAAAAAAACTCAAATACACAAGCTAACCTTACACCTAAAGGAACCGGAGAAAGAACAACAAATAAAACCTACACCAGGCAGAAGAAGAGCGTTAATAAAGATTCAAGCAGAACTCAAAGAAATAGAGACCAGAAGAACTGTAGAACAGATCAACAAAACCAGGTGCTGGTTCTTTAAAAGAATCAATAAGATAGATAAAGCATTAGCCTGCCTTATTAAAAAGAAGAGAAAAGACTCAAATTAATAAAATCACAAATGAAAAAGGAGAGATCACAACCAATACCAAGGAAATACAAATGATTTTAAAAACAAATTATGAACAGCTATACACCAATAAATTAGGCAATCTAGAAGAAATGGATGCCTTTCTGGAAAACCACAAACTACCAAAGCTGGAACAGGAAGAAATAGAAAACCTGAGCAGACCAATAACCAGGAAGGAAATTGAAGCAGTCATCCAACACCTCCCAAGACACAAAAGTCCACGGCCAGATGGCTTCCCAGGGGAATTCTATCAAACATTTAAAGAAGAAACAATTCTATTCTACTAAAGATTCTACAATTCTATTCAACAAACAACCTATTCTACTAAAGCTGTTCTGAAAGATAGAAAGGGATGGAATACTTCCAAACTCGTTCTATGAGGCCAGCATCACCTTAATTCCAAAACCAAAGACCCCACCAAAAAGAATTATAGACCAATATCCCTGATGAACACAGTTGCAAAAATTCTCAGCAAGACACTAGCCAATAGGACCCAATAGTACATTAAGAAGATTATTCACCATGACCAAGTCGGATTTATCCCCGGGACACAAGGCTGGTTCAACACTCATAAAACTATAAATGTGATAGATCATATCAACAAGAGAAAAATCAAGAAGCATATGATCCTCTCAATAGATGCAGAGAAAGCATTTCACAAAATATAGCATCCATTCCTGATATTCAGAGTGTAGGGATAGAGGGAACATTCCTCAGCATCTTAAAAGCCCTCTACGCAAAGCCCACAGCAAACATCATTCTCAATGGGGAAACACTGGGAGCCTTTCCCCTAAGATCAGGAACAAGACAGGGATGTCCACTCTCACCACTGCTATTCAACATAGTACTAGAAGTCCTAGCCTCAGCAATCAGACAACAAAAAGAAATAAAAGGCATTCAAATTGACCATGAATAAGTCAAACTCTCCCTCTTTGCAGATGACATGATACTCTATGTAGATAACCCAAAAGACTCCACCACAAGGTTGCTTGAACTCATACAGCAATTTGGCAGTGTGGCAGAATACAAAATTAATGTCCAGAAATCAGTGGCATTTCTATACACTAACAATGAGACTGAAGAAAGAGACATTAAGGAGTCAATCCCATTTACAATTGCACCCAAAAGCGTAAGATACCTAGGAATAAACCTAACCAAAGAGATAAAGGATCTATACCCTAAAAACTACAGAACACATCTGAAAGAAATTGAGGAGGACACAAAGAGATGGAAAAATATTCCATGCTCATGGATTGGAAGAATTAATATTGTGAAAATGTCAATGCTACTCAGGGCAATTTATACATTTAATTTAATCCCTATCAAAATACCATGGACTTTCTTCAGAGAGTTGGAACAAATCATCTTAAGATTTGTGTGGAATCAGAAAAGACCCCGAATAGTCAGGGGGATATTGAAAAAGAAAACCAGAGCTGGAAGCATCACAATGCCAGATTTCAGATTGTACCGCAAAGCTGTGATCTTCAAGACAGTGTGGTAATGGCACAAAAACAGACACATCGATCAATGGAACAGAATAAAGAACCCAGAAATGGTCCCTCAACTCTATGGTCAACTAATATTTGACAAAGCAGGAAAGACTATCCACTGGAAAAAGGACAGTCTCTTCAATAAATAGTGCTGGGAAAATTGGACAGCCACGTGCAGAAGAATGAAACTAGACCACTCTCTTACACCAGACACAAAGATACATCCAAAAATGGATGAAAGATCTAAATGTGAGACAAGAATCCATCAAAGTCCTAGAGGAGAACACAGGCAACACCCTTTTTGAACTTGGCCACGGCATCTTTTTGCAAGATACATCTATGAAGGCAAAGGAAACAAAAGCAAAAATGAACTATTGGGACTTAATCAAGATAAAAAGTTTCTGCACAACGAAAGAAACAGTCAACAAAACTAAAAGACAACCTACAGAATGGGAGAAGATATTTCCAAATGACACATCAGATAAAGGGCTAGTATCCAAGATCTATAAAGAACTTATGAAACTCAACAGCAAAGAAACAAACAATCCAATTATGAAATGGGCAAAAGGCATGAGCAGAAATTTCATCAAAGAAGACATAGACTTGGCCAACATGCACATGAGAAAATGCTCTGCATCACTGGCCATGAGGGAAATACAAATCAAAACCACAATGAGATCCCACCTCACACCAGTGAGAATGGTGGAAATTAACAAGGCAGGAAACAACAAATGTTGGAGAGGATGTGGAGAAAGGGGAGCCTTCTTGTACTGTTCATGGGAATGTGAACTGGTGCAGCCACTCTGGAAAACTGTGTGAAGGTTCCTCAAAGAGTTAAAAATAGGCCTGCCCTACGACCCAGATTGCACTGCTGGGGATTTACCCCAAAGATACAGATGCCCTGAAATGGCAGGATACCTGCACCCCAATGTTTATAGCAACAATGTCCACAATAGCCAAACTGTGGAAGGAGCCTCGGTGTCCACTGAAAGATGAATGGATAAATAATATGTGGTCTATATATACAATGGAATATTACTCAGCCATTAAAAACAACAAATACCCACCATTTGCTTCAATGTGGATGGAGCTGGAGGGTATTGTGCTAAGTAAGTCAGTCAGAGAAGGACAAACAGTGTATGTTCTCATTCATTTGGGGAATATAAAAAATAGTGAAAGGGAATAAAGGGGAAAGGAAAGAAAATGAGTGGGAAATATCAAGAGGGAGACAGAACATGAGAGACTCCTAACTCTGGGAAACGAACAAGGGGTAGTGGAAAGGGAGATGGGCAAGGGGTTGAGGTGACTGGGTGATGGGCACTGAGGGGGGCATTTGATTGGATGAGCATTGGGTGTTATGCTATATGTTGGCAAATTGAACTCCAATAAAAAATATACACAAAAAAATCCCCAATAAAGAAACCACTAAAAACAAAAACAAAAACAAAAAACAACTACAGGCCAATATCCTGATGAATATATATGCAAAAATTCTCAATAAAATATCAGCCAACCAGGCCAAAAAAAAAAAAAAACGTACAAGAAGAAAATATTGGAGAATTTAATTGCATTTATTTCTAAGCATTGCAAAATATCCAGAAGCAATAATAGGGAAAATTGTTGAGTTAAATTGTATTACAAAATTTTTTCATGGAAAAAAAAATTCCTTAAGTAAAGTCAATATACAAGTAAAACTTGAGAACCAAAATATTTGCAACACATGTGAGAAAAAGTACTAAAATAGAATCTCATGTTTGTTACTTCTGTTATTTCCTTTTTGTGATTCCTTTGCTTTTAATGGTTGTTCTTTGGAGAGTTTAAGTGTATTTTGCTATTATGTTTACTTTGATACTCTTAAAAATGACTTGTAGTTATAAAAAGAACATTTGCTTTTTTCTTTTAAATAATTTAATTACAGTAAATTCAACTTTGGTGAAGATGAAAATAGCATAAATTCACTTTAACTTTGGCCTTTACAGTTTGTCATAGGTTTGATTTAGAAGGTTAAGTTTAAAAAAAAATCACTGTTTCATATTTAAATACATGTATAGGAAATCATTTATATGTATATGTATCTACATAACCTTTAATCATCTTCAGGAGATGATAAATCTTCAATGAGAAATAACATGCAAAGTTATGATCTACTGAAATGTCAATTTTGTGGACAAAAAGGAAAATGTGTAGACTATTTAGAAAATTGAGATGTGACATGCTCTCCTTTCCATCCAATCAACAAAATATTCTTTAAAAAAAAATCACCTGAATATTCTAATTTGGCATCAAAACATCCAAGAAGAGAGAAACTGGGAAATCATTCCACAATAAAGAAAGGAATATTTGATAATCACCAAAATAACATACCCATTTCTTCAACCTGAAAGAAAGTTGTAGTAGTGTTGTCATGCCAGAACCAATACGTTCTGACCAATATAATAGGTTTAAATTAGGTAAAATTACCGTGGCTTTTACGATTTATATCTTTCCTCTTAGCCATATTGTCACTGCTTCTTAGTAAATAATCTTTGATATATCTGCCTATTACTTTATTTTTTCACAAGTTGCATTGTATTGTTAATAACCATGGACATTTCTAACCAGCACCTAAGTAGTTAACAGTATTACTACTGTGAAGAAAGATGCGTATTTCAACGTGTAAAATAGAGAGATTGTGCCTTTTTTTCCTTCTTGTGTTCAGAAAAAAACATGTTTAACCCATTTTAGTTATCTTGTTTACACAGGAGGCGTGTTGACATAATTCCACAGGTGACACATTTTTGCTGCAAGATTGTGTGCACAATATGTAATTGGTTTAATTAGTCATTTCCTTACCTATGTCAACTCAGCCTTCAGATTAATCTTTCAAAAATCTTGATCAGATCATGTTTTTCTCTTGTGCTTAAAACTTCCTACTGTTCACACAATGTTTCTAATATTTAACCTACTTAAAAGCCCTAACTATCTGGTTTCTGCCTACTTCAGTGGTCTTAAGTGGCTGACACTTTCTTACTTTCTCACTTACTATCTTTTAAATTTTCAGTTACAGTAGTTCCTCTTATCTGCGGGGACATTTTATTATATGATTCTTAGCCTCCTTCTTGTGATGATGTGAGATGATAAAATGCCTATTTGATGAGATGAAGTGAGGTGAATGACAGACATTTTGATTTGCACATATTGTCAGAAGGAGGATCATCTGCTTCCTGAGGTGGTTGGACACAGGTAACTGAAACCTTATGAAACAAAACCTTGGATAAGTGGGAACTATGGCATATTGTTTTTCTTCATCTTCTATTTTGCTTTTGTTTTTTAATTTCTTGAACTGGTCACAGACTCTCTCACCTCAGGACACTCACACTATCTCTTCAGAAGAGAGAGTGTGAAAAATAAAATAAATCTAAATAATCATATTTTGGACACCTGGACTTGAGGAACTCTGAGTTGAAATTTTTGAGTTCTCTCTCTCTCTCTCTTTTTTTTTTTAACAGCTTCTCAATCTTATCATGTTCCAAATGTTCTCATTTAACCTTTTTCCTTCATCACTATACTTCTTATCCAATTGAAGATCTTGTCTTCCATCATTTTAGCAGCATTGTACCTAGAATCCTACCTCTAGACTCATCTATTTCTTTTTTCTTTTTCTTTTTTTTTTCTTAGATTTTATTTATTTATTCATGAGAGACACAGAGAGACAAGCAGAGACATAGGCAGAGGGAGAAGCAGGCTCTATGCAGCTAGCCTGATGTGGGACTTGATCCCGGGACTCTGGGATCACTCTCTGAGCTGAAGGCAGACACTCAACTGCTGAGCCACCCAGGTGTCCCTCATCTATTTCTTTCAATCTTACATTCCCATGTAGACTTTTCTTCCCACTTCACTATTTTGATTATTTTAAGCATTTTTTTCAAAAGACTTTAATTTTCCACAGAACCCTTTGAATAAAAAAACTAAATACTTTTTTATTTATTTTTTATTTATTTATTTTTTTTAAATTTTTTTTATTTATTTATGATAGTCACAGAGAGAGAGAGAGAGAGAGAGAGAGAGAGAGAGGCAGAGACACAGGCAGAGGGAGAAGCAGGCTCCATGCACCGGGAGCCTGATGTGGGATTCTACCCCGGGTCTCCAGGATCGCGCCCTGGGCCAAAGGCAGGCGCCAAACCACTGCGCCACCCAGGGATCCCAAAACTAAATACTTTTACAAAATATTTATTTATTAATTTGAGAGAGAGAGAAAGACAGAAAGAGTGAGCGGGGGTGGGGCAGAGGGAGAGGGAGAGAATATCAAGCAGACTCTCTGCTGAGTGCAGAGCTTGATGTGGAGCTCAATTCCAGGACCCCAAGATCATGACCTGAGCCAAAATCAGGAGTCAGCCTCTTAACTGGCTGAGTTGCCCAGATGCCCCCAAACCAAATATTTTTAAAAAGTATCTAAAGGAGTCCAGATAGTCTAAATTCAGGTATTATGCTGCTTTACTGAAAACTTTGAGTGATGATAATCACAATTCGCAATGGCTATTTGTTTCAAGGCATATCTAATACCTTGACAACGATTTTTATTTCATGTAATGTTTATCAATTCTGGTTCCCTACTAAGATAATTTATCTTTGTGAGCCAACTATTAATACTTTATTCAGACTTTATGTTTATTTTCCACTTGGTAGCTTGTGTCATTAAGGCCACTTTTTCTCCTCCTCTATCCATACTTTTTGCTATGTGACTTTGCAGTTCTTCAGACTTGTAGTCAAATATATTTCCATCTCTCTTGATTTTGAGATTGGCTATATGGGTTTTTTTTTGGCCAATGAAATGAGGTAATTGTGAAAAGGTACTATTTCTGAGCTCAGGCCTTAGGGGCTTCATATGTTTCTGCTTGCTCTTTTGAACATATGCATTGCTGTGAAAACAACATGCTATGGCTAGTGGACAGCCCATGTACTTGCAGCAAGAAACAGAGCCCCACTGTTTCTGAAGTCTAATGTAGAACAGCACAGCTGAGCACAGCCTAGATTGTTATTGAGTTTTGGGGTGGTTTTTAACGCAGCAATAGCAATCAGATTCATCTATACTAATGTAGTTTTAGTTTATATTTCTGTTATTGCAATTATCATCTTACTCTATTTGACAGAGGTAATTCATTTGAAAACACTACATGGTCAGATTGTTATTTTTGAATGAATGAATTAAACTAAATATTTCATGTATATATATATTTTAAAGATTTTATTTATTTATTTATTTATTTGACAGAGAGAGAGCACAGCAGAGGGAGTGGTAGGCAGAGGGAGAAGGAGAAGCAGGCTCCCTGTGGGGCTCATCCCAGAACTCTAGGATCATGACTTGAGCTGTGGGCAGACACTTAACTGACTGAGCCACCTAGGCATCCCTAATATATATATATAATTATATATATATAATCTCCCATCTGGGAAGGGGTCATTGCTTAATCCCATTGAATTCCTCCAAGCACTGCTATACACAGTACTCTGAACAAAATAAGCATTCCTTAGCACTTGTGAAATGAACTTTAAACTTATAATATACCAAATGATACAAATGCATATATAAATTTAAAAATGTGGGCAGTCCAGGTGGCTCAGCGGTTTAGCGCCACCTTCAGCCCAGGAGATCCAGGATCGAGTCCCACGTCGGGGTCCCTGCATGGAGCCTGCTTCTCCCTCTGCCTCTCTCTCTCTCTCATTCTCTCTCACTCTGTGTGTGTGTGTCTCTCATGAATAAATAAATAAAATTTAAAATAAATAAATAAATAAATAAATTTAAAAATGTCTATCAGCTGGCATAATAATTGTATAAGTTGATCACTGATTCAAAAATTTAACTAAAATAGTTATTTTTAGTTAATTTATGTAGTAATTTTTGAGGATTCTCTTGTGCACTTAAGGAGTAGGAGAGTATACCCACGTTCATGGCAGCACTGTCCACAATACCTAGAAGATAGAAGCAACCAAGTGTCCATTGAGCCCCTAAAGTGAAACCACATATCTGTGGTCTAGATTGTGGCCTATGTTTGGCACATGGCTAAAGTAGGTGAGTCCCTACAGCAACAGTTTAGCAGGATGGTTGAGAGCCCAGGCAGGGTTTCCAGTTCCAACTCTAGCACTTACCAGCTGTGTAAATTTAGATAAATTGCTCACTCTCAGTTTCCTCATTTCTGTGTAAATTAATTGATTAACATACATATAAAGCACTCAGAAAACTGCCTGGCATGTTGCAAGTATCGCAATATCAGCTATTACTATTATTGCTGAGAAATCTTGGTTTTAGAATCTGAATTCTATCATCTTTCCTAAAAGTCTGACGATAATGATGTTTTAGTAAAATACTACCTATTCTTTCAGGACTATGTTGATTCTGAAGGAATGACTGTTGTTTTGGAGGAGCTTGCCAGACTCTCCTCCCTTTGACTTATTTCAGTGCCATATCTAAGTTAGTAGCTGGAACTTCTAAGTGCTTATCCAGTCAAGCCTATGCAAAGTAAAGGGACAAGGATTTACAGCCCAGGGCCTCTTGGTTTCTGTCTTAAATGTACCCAAATCTGGAGTAAAGAGGGAATGAATCTTTTACCATGATATAGGTATTTTGGCCTGTTTCTCTCCTTTTAAGTGCACTTTCCAATAGTCATCTCTCCTCCTTAATCATTTAAATAATTGGCAAGCACTGCAGCCCTTAGCAGAAGGTGGGAGCTTATTTATGTCTCCTCTTTGTCTGTAAAGACAAAAGAGAAGAACAGATGAGATCAGATCAAGGAGTACTTTGTTTTATAATCTCTCCGGAGGAATCTAGGAGTTCCCTCCCTCCATGCTCATTTTTCTTATTGTGAAGCACTAATGAAGACACTAATTAGTCTTTCAGCACGGGCTCCCCTTGGATATTTTCGAGACCTACTTCTTTCCATTTTGCATATGCTTCTCTTGTATGTTTCCTGTTGCTCTTCCTA
Organism: Nyctereutes procyonoides; assembly: GCF_905146905.1. Taxonomy (NCBI): domain Eukaryota; kingdom Metazoa; phylum Chordata; class Mammalia; order Carnivora; family Canidae; genus Nyctereutes; species Nyctereutes procyonoides. The sequence goes on along the minus strand of NW_026575021.1, from coordinate 4,986,449 downwards.
AATTCTGTCTGTGGGATAGAAGTGAAAACCAAAGCAATGGCAATTCTCCCTCTTTTTTTTTTTTTTTTTAGATGCGATATATGTGTCTAAAAGCTCATACTGAGTGTGTGTCCAAGAAAATTTACTGCAGTCAGACAAACACTAAATTGGCAACACATCAGGTAAAAACAAAATGCCACTGATTATAATAAAGCTCAAAGATGAGAAGTCCAAATCTGATAGATGTCCTAGCTAGAATATTTATGTTCTCATTAGCATATTGCAATGCTGAGCACAGAAAGTGATATGGCAAAGAAAGTGTTCTCAATGATTAACACCAAACCTGTGATTTCCAACAGCTCTGATTTCCTGCTCATCCTAAGTTTGAACTGCATTGGGTATATCATTGATTTCATTAGATTCACTGATTTCATTAATTCAAAAATATTTGACAGTAATTCTATTCAATATATTTTGAATAAATGTCATAATAGGTAAAAATTTACTAAATTCATCAAACTAAAAGGCAAATATGTTGAACAAATGTAGTTAATATGAAAAATCATTTTAGAAGACTGAATAAATGGATCCAATCTAGCATTAGGAATCTTGATATAAAATATTTTATATATTTATATATATATATATATTATATATGTAATAAAGACCTGCACAAGTACAGTATTTGAGAACATTTTAGAATTTTAACTTAGTCTTTATTAATTTTGAGTCAACAATATTATGCACCGATAAAGAATGACAAAAAATACAAAACAAAAATTCACAGGATGTTAGAATCCAGTCATAGAGTTATAGGAGAATATGCTTCTAAGGAGATATTAACAGATTAGAATGGATCCTTGGAAGAACAAACAGGATAATGAGGAGTTCGAGTAATAGTTTGAAATAAAAAACTTTCAAATTTGAAAAACTGAAACCTTAGTCCAACAGTTATTTTTCAATATGGGAATTATTCTGCATGGTCACAGAGATTATATATCCATCTATTTATTCATGCATTAATTTATTATTTCATTTATGCAGAAATATTCATTGGCATATATAATAGTCCACAAACTTAATGCATAATCATAATACAATGATGAACACAAGAGACATGGTCCCTGGTCTAGAATAAAAGGATAAACACCATTTGCCAAAACAAAGCCAATGCAAGCATATTTCAGATCAATGTAAAGAAAACTTTCTCAAACAGAACTGTTCCCAAATGAAATGGATTCCTCAGGGCTATTGTACCTGTTTCTGTTTTTTTTTTTTTTTTAATTTATTTATTCATGAGACACACACACACACAAAGAGGTAGAGACATAGGCAGAGGGAGAAGCAGGCTCCATGCAGGGTGCCCGACGTGGGACTCGATCCCAGGTCTCCAGGATCACGCCCTGGGCTGAAGGCAGCACTAAGCCCCTGAGCCGCTGAGCCACCCCAGCTGCCCCACCTGTTTCTGTTTTTTTACTAGAGGAATCACATGCACCAGATGGCCACTTGTTTGGAAATTTAAACACTGAGTGAAGTCTTATACCAAGTCTCCTTCTCCATATGATTTTATGAGTATATCTTTACTTTAGTTCCTTTAGTTGAAGACAACTGAAAGGCACAACTCAAAGGGACTGCTATGATAAAAATCAAATATGAACCATTTTTTTTTCATGAGTAAGCTTAGGCTAAACATGATCAATATTAGATCCTATCTTTAGGCTTCCTATTTATTTATGACATTTATAGCCTATCGTTTCTGAGTTCTTAGAAAAATTTAACCATAAAGCTTCCAAATCACAAAGATTGTTATTATGTTTTTTGATAGGGAATGAAGAAAATAAAAGTGGGAGAGATTTCTATTCTATGGCAAATAGAGTTTATAGGAAGCTGTAAGTCAGGTGCAAGTTACAAAATCCAACTCAAATTCATTTAAGATATAGGCAATGTACTTATACATAACTATGTGGAAGACTATAATCATGGATGATAGTTACAGGAACAGATATTAGAACTTTCCCAACCATGCCATCAAGTATCTGCTTTTTTCTCTCTCCATCTATCAGCTCTGCTTTCTATGGTGGTGAGTTTATTCTCAGGCAACCTCTCTGTATGTGGCAACAGTGAGATCCCGTAGTTGGGTTTCAGTCTTATAATGTCCAAGGGACTTTATAATATTTGACTGAAGGAATCTTTCTTCCATGTAACATCCTTATTGATTTCCGCAATATGCTTTTGATTGGCCCTCCTTGAGTCATATGTACACTTGTATGCCCAAACTTATGATGGAGATTGTAGTAAAGGTGAGGGTGTGATCAATAGTCTCAGCCCATGAGGGAAGAGTAATTTCCCCAATAGACTCATTGCTCAAGAGGCAAAAATATGTCAGAGGAATATTAGAAATACTCTTCTGCTGGCCTTATTGATTTTGGAGTTTGCATGATACAAATGATTAAAGATAGTATCCACAACAAATTTTCATTATGGGTGGAGAAATTTTACATGATATTAGTGCAAGCCTCGTATTCTTCTCCAAGATCTAAAACCAGGTAAGAATCCAAAGGCATTCTGGAATTACTAAGCCAAACATAGGTGCAGTAAAAAAATATATATATCTCATGACTTTCTCTGAATATCTTTTTGTACTCTAACAGATTTCTAAGTGAATAAGACCTCAGTTATATCACTTGGTCTGTGCTTAACCTGCTCAGGTATCAAATGACAATACTTCACATATATTAAGATTTTTTTCATGTAAAGATGGTATCTAATCTTCATAGCATCCTTTTGAAGATGATAGGCATTATCCTCATTCTCTAGATGAGAATTGGAAAGCTTTCAAATGTCTCCAAATCACTAGCTAGTTGAGAGCTAAGTACAGTAATTCTAACTAGCACTTCAGTGTTCTATCTGCCAAACCCAGAAGGCAAAATGTTATGAAAGTTTCTTTTTTGATTCATTTCAATTCAGTTCAGCTCAATCTGATTCACTAAGCAGTATTAAAAATCTACAATGTGCTCAGTGTCATTCTACATACTCTGGGCAGTGCAGAACTTGCAGAAGGCAAAATCCTTGATCCTTAAGTGTTTCATAATTTAATTGCAAGTACAGCACATAAACTTAAGGAATAGTTGCATAATATTTTGAGTTAATATATATTCTAATTCTTAATTGAAAAAAGTGATAGAGATAATAAGTGCAATTGTACTTAAGATATTATATAATAAAGTTTAACACCAATTCTTTGACATATAGAGGTCCTTCATAAAACAATTTTGAAATGTACCCTGTCTAAATTAGTTCGTGTATACCTACAGGAAGCCAGTCAATGCCTTACGTGCTGCATACACAATGGTGACTAAAAAAAATACAATTCTGGTCCCCATGGAATTACATTTTACAGAAGGAGATATATATTCAACAAATATGTATATTGACCAATAATACAACTTATTATATGTGCTCTGAAGGGAAAATTTAACTTTCTAAAAAAAGGATAACAGGGAAACTAACTTAAGCTTAAAGAAAAGTATTAAAATGGTTAAGGTAGAGGCATTTAAACTGAAACTTGAAGAATGAGTGGAATTTTGTCAAGTAAGGATTGAGGTAAAGAGCATCCCTGGAAGAAGAAAGAACTTGAAAGATACGCCATCCTAGAGAATACCTTACAACAGGGAAATAAAACAAAGACACATATTTAGATAAACAACAATGTCGTTTCTCATAACTTGTTCTTTAGATTTCTGGTGCAAATGGGAATCTGACATGTTTATTCAGAAAATCAGTGGGCATCTAGGGACTAATGAATATAAGGGGAAGTTCAAAGGGAGAAAACAGAGGACTAGCAAGATTCTCGGGTAAATTTAGATGAGAGCTCAGAACTAAAAGATTTAGGGTATCAATAAAGGCTGTGCTCTAACAAAGGGCTTTGAAGTTACTTGTGAATATTTTAAACTCAATTCACTAAGTAGTAGAAATGTATTATAGGCTGTTGAAATATCTTCTTATTTAATGGTACACCGTCTCATCAACAACCTTAACAAAGTTAAGAACAAATCTTACAATTTTGTTTTCCTGTCAGTACTTAGAACATTACCCTATACAGGACAGATATTCAGGTAGATTTTATGAATTGGTTAAAAGAATGATTTCATAGGATAAGTTTAGTAAAACTTGATCTCAGTAATTATGATGTTTGGAGTAGGTATATGCTTTCAAGAAATTTTTTGTAATGGTTTTCAATTAATTCTTCCTTTTGCCCTATGGCATCTTGTGCATCCCAGCATGCATCCCTCTGCAGCAGAGTAAGTCTGTCATTGCTTCTGTATTGTGAGCCCAGACTATGACTATGTTCGATTCATTTGTATTCACAGTATCTACAAAGTATGTTGCATGAGTGCTTTATATTTGTTGAATGACAGAAGGAGCAACTAAATGAACAAATGAATCAATGGAAGAATCCAGTCATCTTGGATCATCATTTGGTGAAAAGTGATGCAGATGAAGGGAAATAAAAGAGAAACACAGTACAACGCATCTTAGTCACTGAAGAATTGTGTGCTGAATAAATAAAACTGCACTGAAAAAAAAAAGAAACCCTGATATGATTTGACCATGTACTAGATATGTGAAAAGCAGTGATAAGCTGAAATATACAGAAGATTCATGCTTTCAATGGACTTTGAGATTTTACATGTATAAGAATCACCTGAGGTGTTTTTTTTCTTTAAATGCACATTTACTGATGCCAACTCATAAAGGTTCAATTCAATAGATTTAACAAGAATGCCAGCACTTCTAATGCAGGTGGTCCAAGACCACCCTTAGAGAAATTCTGCATTAGCTATAAATGATAGCATCATTTACTCTATTTGAAAAATTGAAAGGAAGATCATTTTGTTCCCTTTGAGGTGGTAAAGGAGCATTTTAACCAACTCACATCTCCTGGTCCTTTATAACAAAAATTTGTTGGAAGAAAGAAACAATAAATGATGCTAATTTGTACCTTTGATTCCTGACCCAGAGAAAAGCAGCAAGAATTGTAAGCTGACTCTCAGTATCACTTATTACTTAAACACCTTTAACCAAGTATTTTGGATATATTTCAGCAGTTTAAAAACTAATGGCTCTGCACAGAATCCTGCTGGAGCTTTCCTTATACCTGGGGCTTCACAAGCAATTATGTTCTTAACACCAGGCAAAGGTGATCAAAAAGAGAAGGTCATGGAATCATTGCAAGTAGCAAGGGTAAATGTATATCTAATGTGGCCAATTTGTAACAGAATTTCCAAGAGTTATGCTGTTCTGCTTTGGAAGGAAATAGGGGATAGAACCATTCAAAAATGAATTGTGGATTGGTTTGGCATTCATTCCCACATCTTCTGGGAAGAACTAGTTCTCCCATTCCAGCCATGAGGTTATAGTGGGACTTCTGTGTTCTCATATGACTCTGGGTTTCTGGTGATAGTTAATTTCAATGAAAATAGCCATCCAAACCAGCTCAGATCTTCAGAGCCATGTCTTAGAAGTCTTCAGCTTAGAATGGAGAAATTTCCTACCCCATAGTTAGTACTGAGATGTTGTTCCATAGAAGTTGTGTTCTGCATTAAATACAGGCTTTGCCAAGGAAAACCATGAACATATGCCCACATATGGAGGAAAGAGGACAGAAAGAAAGAGAGAGGAGAGAGACAAATCATAACAGCCTAGTCCCTTGTTTCTGGTATCTTGAAGACCGTTTGTCCTTGTCGCAGCTACATACACTTTATAAGGATTCTCCCAATTTGCCTAAATTAATCTGAGTTGAATTTTTTTTTAAATAGAGTTTATTTTTTAGAGCAGTTTTAGGTTCACAGCAAAATTAAGCAGAAGGACCCTCTTGTACTGTTGGTGGGAATGAAAACCGGTGCAGCTATTCTGGAAAACAGTGTGGAGTTTCCTCAAGAAGTTGAAAATAGATCTGCCCTACGACCCAGCAATTGCACTACTGGGTATTTACCCCAAAGACACAGATGTAGTGAAATGCCGAGCAACTCCACACCAATGTTCATAGCAGCAATGTCCACAATAGCCAAACTGTGGAAGGAACCATGATGTCCTTCGACAGATGAATGGATAAAGAAGATGTGGTCTATATATACAATTACTCAGTCATCAGAAAGGATGAATACCCACCATTTGCTTCAGTGTGGATGGAACTGGAGGGTATTATGTTGAGTGAAATAAATCAACTGGAGAAGGACAATCATCATATGGTTTCACTTATATGTAGAATATAAGAAATAGTGAAAGGGATTAAAGGGAAAGGAGGGGAACTGAGTGGGAAAAATTAGAGAGGAAGATAAACCACGAGAGACTCCTAACTCTGGGAAATGAACAAAGGGTTGCAGAAGGGGAGATGGGTGGGGGGTTGAGGTGATTGGGTGATGGGCACTGAGGAGGGCACTTAAATGAGGAATGAGCACTGGGTGTTATACTATACTATACTAGATTCAAATCCTCTATATGTTGACAAATTGAACTTCAATAAAAACAAATGCAAAAAAAAAAAAAAAAAGAATTTCAGGGGCACCTGGGTGGCTCAATCAGTTAAGCATCCCACTCTTGATTTGGACTCAGGTCCTGATCTCAGAGCCCTGGATCAAGCCCCCTGCTCAGAGGGGAGTCTGCTTGATATTCTCTCTCTTCCTTTTCCCTCTCCCCCTTCTTCTCATCTCTCTCTTTCTCTCTCTCTCAAATAAATATATCTTTACCAGAAGAAGAAGAAGAAGAAGAAGAAGAAGAAGAAGAAGAAAAAGAAGATAAGACAATCTTTTTTCTTCTGCTTCCTGCCTGTACTCCCATCTCAAAAGTAAACATTAAATTTATTTTATTTTTAAGATTTTATTTTTTTAAAGATTTTATTTATTTATGAGAGAGAGAGAGAGAGAGAGAGAGAGAGAGAGAGAGAGAGAGAGACGGGCAGAGACACAGGCAGAGAGAGAAGCAGGCTCCATGCAGGGAACCCGATGTGGGACTCGATCCTAGGTCTCCAGGATCACGCCCTGGGCTGAAGGCAGGCGCTAAACCACTGAACCACCCGGGCTGCCCTAAAAGTAAACATTAAAGAAACAGCATTTATAGAGGCCTTGGATATGGGAAACAACATATCACTTTAAAATCCCATTTTCTTAAATATGCTTCTATTACACTTCACTGGACAGAAATTACACTTTTAATTCTAGCGATTCTGGGCCAAGGTCTATTTAAAGTGTCTCCTTATGTTGCAGAGGTATTTTGCTCAAATCTTCTCTGGATTATATATATTTTATTAAGTTATTCATGTTTTCCTGTCTCGGTAACAAATGGTCCACAATGTTTTTTTTAACTCTCATAAATAATCTGTTCACTAAGTGCCCAAACTTTTGCAAAATTCAATCCCTCAAATCTCATTGTCTTAAATTTAAAACTCACTCATGCAATTATCTGAAGTTCATACATCATCTTTGATGCTATTTTGGTTCCCCTGCCACTTGGTGAGTGATGATTACCAACTTCTCATTGTCTTCCTGCTTTTACTGTTAAGATTTTTCCTTCAGATTTGAGGTTTCTGTTTGTTCATAAATTCCTATTAATTGTTCCTTGATACTTTCTTAACTTTGAAACTTGAAACTGTATTACAGTCTGACTTTTTGCTTTTATCACCCAAGGCTTACCTGCTTACTTTTCTTCAAAGTTTAGGGAGGAAGAACATGTTGGAAAACATCATATTATGTAAGCCCATGAGAAGAACATTAGATTATCCTCAGTGTTTTAGAAAACAGAGCTCCATTTCTCTGTAGACTTCATAAAACAAACATACAGTACAAAATAACTGGGGGGAATGAAAAGGGCAATTTCTAACAGCAAAGTTTCTTTAAAAATGGAGAACTTGGCTTTGCATCTGTTTTCTCAGAATTCAGCAACTGATGGAGATGATGTGGCCAAGAAAAGTGAGCAGTGACTTAAAATAGCATAGAAACGTAACAGGTAAGGGTTCAAGATCTTTTTCTTTCTTTCTTTCTTTCTTTCTTTCTTTCTTTCTTTCTTTCTTTCTTTCTTCTTTCTTTCCTTCTTTCTTTCTTTCTTTCTTTCTTTTTCTTTCTTTCTTTCTTTCTTTCTTTCTTTCTTTCTTTCTTTCTTTCTTCTTTCTTTTTCTTTTCTTTTCTTTTCTTTTCTTTTCTTTTCTTTTCTTTTCTTTTCTTTCTTTCTTTCTTTCTTCTTTCTTTCTTTCTTCTTTCTTCTTTTCTTCTTTCTTCTTTTTACTGTCCTGGTTTGGAGCATATTAGTATTTTGCATAAAATGGACATGTGCTCTTCAAACCCTAATAAAATGTCTTGTGAGATACACCTGAGACAATTTCCCATTACTGATAACTTTAGGAAAGGGTGAGGAAGAAGAAGACTTGCCGATGTAAAGTCTATTACATGTGACCGTGCTTTATCTTCAGAATGAGAAAAAAAAATATTGAAACAAAGGTTTTTATCATGACTTTCCAGATGCTATGCCCGTCAGTTTCTTACTTATATTGGTCTCCAGGTATTCTGTTCAAATTCAGGACACTAAAATTCTGTTAAGCTTTTCCTATGAGTTTTCTAAGCTTTTGAGATGAATGGTATTTCAGTGGTTTGTTGAATTTTGGCTGCTATTTGTTTAGTATCCTCTAAGTAAAGACTTGTTACACATTTTTTACACACTTTAATCAGGAATTTATAATTATCCTCATTTTTATTACAAAGATTTCAACACTCTGAGAGGTTGCTTAAATTGTCCTAGTTTTTGAAAATGGGAAAAGCTCACTAGAATATCAATCCCTCTATTAGCTTGTGTGCTCTTTGTATGGAGATTCTACATTGTATATCCCAGGCCTTGTACATAGTTGTCTCTCATTTGTTAAATGAATGAAAAAAATAAAGCAAATTTAAAATACTTAGTTATGTTCTGACTCATAGTCTATTTTCCTTAGATTACAGGTCAGTTATTAGAAAGGTTTTTCAAAAAGTATGTATGCCAGATGACGTTTGGAGTGGAATTTCTTTGTAAGCGCATTTATTTTGAATAAATTTATATACGTAAAACATTAAGGACATTCCTGGCTTGGTATAAAGGCATAAGTGGGGTTTTTTTGTTCTTTTGCTATTACTATAAAATGTCTATTATGATTTCGATTTATAAATGCTGATAATACCCACTTTGTAAAAAAAATGAAAAAAAAATAAAGAGTTAAACCATTCTTTTGACTGTTAAAGCTACTTTTTTCTTGTGAGAGCACCCTTTCTAATTCATACCATAGATTATGAATTTATTCATGCCTATTTGATTAAAGAAACATCACTTTCTGTTTCTGAACGTGATGAATAGCTCCTGCTCATTTGAAAGGTGACAATGCAACATTAGTTTGATTTTTGTGTAGGGCTGTAATGATCTTTGCTAATGGCCTGGAGCAATAGATTCAGATGAAAAATTAAAATGTTTACTATCCTTCCTCTGTATTATGTAAGGAGAGTTCCTCAGAGAACATCATTTTCATTATCAGGGATGATTTATCCTTTGTGATTTATTTTGCTGTGAAATCCAGAGGGCAGACACATTTCTGACTTTATATACAGTTTCATCTCTTCATGAGGCAGCAAGAAGTGAAATAACCTCTCAGGAAACATTGAAAGCAGACACTTATTATGTGAAACAGTTTGAACTATTCAACATCCAAAGCTAATTCTGTCGTGCTTTGCTAAAATAGTGCAGCATTTAAATACTGAAGAAGCAATATACTGATAATGAAACCATTTCCAGGCAAAGAACTTAGAACAGGTATTTAGTCTGGATAGTTTCGTTATAAATGTCTGTGCATCCTAAAAACATTTCAGGCTAATGTAATGCAAAGAACTGCATCTAGAGAGGAAGGCATATACCTGTTTTAATCAGAACTTGATATGGGAAGAACCTTTTTAAATGAAGATTCCCTTAAATGGAAAAATAGCACTTTGTTGGGCAATTAATACACACATCTAACTAATTCAGCTGCCGATACTATTCACTTAACCCAAAGTTATGAAATGTCTTCAGGCATTTCTTTAATACTAGAAAATTCTGAGGTAATAAATAGATCAGACTAAATGTATTAATTAGCACAGTAGAGCCCACAAATACAAATTTATAGCAAAAATTAAAGTGTTGGAGCACGTGGGTGACTCAGTTGGTTAAACGTCTGCCTTTGGCTCAGGTCATGATCTCAGGGTCCTAGGATCCTGAGCAGAGGGCCTGCTTCTCCGTCCCCCTGCTTGTGCGCTCTCTTGCTATCTCTTTCTCTCTCTCAAATAAATAAATAAAATCTTATAAAAAAATTGAACTGTTAATCCTGATCATAGTCCAATATTTAACAGATTCACAAAAATGAGTCTGTGATTTAGAACACTTTCTTCCTCTCTTGTTTTATTTTGTGTGGTTTCCAACTGTGGTGTATAAATGTCCAATATAACCATGATAGGCAACTAGTTCTCAAGAAAGGAAAGGGCAAGAAGAAATAGCTCAGATTTAAAATGAATCAACTCTTGTTAATTAGGTGATGGAAGGCTGCTCACAATACTGTAACTAGATAATAAAAAAAAGAAAAATTGGTTTAAAAGTCTTTTTTACATGTTTATATTATCCAATAAATCATTTTTTCCACCCCAAATTTCTTTATTTCTCTTTCTCTACTACCACCTCCCCCTTTTTTGGTAACTAAATTTTAAAAAATGATTATTTTAATGGAGTTTACCAATTTTGTTTCTTTGTCTTTGATCTTTACAGCGGTGTTTCAGTGGGATCCTGCACGTTAGCCCTGGTCCTGCATTAGTAGGAACTGGAGAGACCAGCATTTCTAGGCTTTGATTTCCTTATCTGTGGATAGAGATAGTCATAGTATATATTTTATTGTATGAGAATTAAATGAGATAATTTACATAAACTCCTAATACAATGTATGTGTTTAATTTATATCATTTAGTTAAAATTTTTTTATTTTAAAATTGTACAGTCTCAAACTGAATTTGAGGAAAAGGTAGTTTTCACTGAGTTCAAAGTGGCTGTATCAGATTAATGACCAAACTGCTTTGAAGTCTGTCCTTAAGAGAATTACATTTTATTCTTTGAGTAAGGTACCAATGGGCAGTTGTAGGTGAAGCCAGGAAGAAAGCTACTTTTACTGAGATCCTTGGATTCTCAAGTAGTATTTACTCAGGGGCCCATTATAATTTCTTCCCAGGAATGAAACATGGGCTTATGAGTTACTATGCTCTTCACCAGAGCTATTTTCCTTTTAGGTAGGCAGGATTGTCACCTCCCACTTATATGTCCATTTGAGATAGGTAGCTTAGGGAAGTTGAAGGTAGAGGAAAAAGAAATGCAATAGAGCTTTAAGTCTATTTAATTTATCCTGAGCATTTTTAGGTCACAAGTGGAGAAAATTTGAAATCAATTTCTGAGAGCTTCATTTCAAAATCATCTACCCTCCAATAAATGTATATTTATGGGGACACAATAAAAATGAAACTTTTTGTTTCTACACAGTAAAAGTATCACAGTTTTTTTTTCCTATTTTTATGTCAGATTAACTTTAAAATTCTGCTCACAGAATATCAGCAAAACTTAAAACAGAACAAAACAAAACATTGCATCTACAATTCAACAATTTTGTAAATGTCAGGGATGTATTACCAAGTTACTTGTGGGAAAATCCCAGTATGATTGGGCAGAGACATTTGCTTTTTCCTAAATGTTATACCCTGAATGCTGCCTATGGCTACCTCAGAGTCTGGTTTGAGGGTGTCCTCTTAAGACAATGCTTTGAGTTTTTTAATATTTGCACTCCGAATCTAGAGAAATGGTCTGATTATACCTGTGCTTGTTTTTAAAAATTCTGTGTATAGGAATTTCCCACTTCTATAAATAGCTGTCCATTATTGGTTTATCAGGTAAGGTGGATTTTGACACTCTATAGATAAGTTGGTTGCTAACAAAGCCACTGTCCCTATGGTTCAAGGACTAAGAAAAATAATAAGTTTTATTATAGACACCAAAGACCCAGGTATATCAAAACCTTCCCTCAGGTGCTTGCTAGACTGCAAACATCACATAATCAAGAATGTGAGGGGTATCTGATTGTTATAGAGTTCTTTCATTGGGACTTACCTCGAGGACATGAAATCAGTTTGCCTTTATCTATGATACGTGACTCAAAAATTCACTTTGTGAAAATAAACAGTAGTGTTTATTTTGGGCCAAATATTAGGATTCCAAGACTGACTTTATATTCTTGGAAAAATGGGTATTTGAATACAAGAATGTTCATTTGGTAGATTAAACTAATGTTTAAACTGGTACATGCATTGAGAGGGTCAGACAGTAGCCAAGTTATAACTCACCAGGTGCAAGTAAGTCTGCTTGTGTTTTTTGTCCTCTTGATGTTACAATGTGCTGTTTCTAGTTTGATAGGATGCTGCTACCCATTTTCAGTGGATCTGAAGTCCTGTTTTGCATCCATTTGCCAGCACAAAAGCTTGCTGCAGTTAAACTCTGTTGGCCTGGGTACATGCCACTTGTCAATTAGAAATAAGTCCTTTATGGTGATTCAAATAGTTTGGTAGGCTTTAAAATTAGTTAGGTGAGAAATCCTCATAAATTTTTTAGTAGTCTTTACTTTTCTTCTATCAACTATCTATCATCTATCATCTATCTATCTAATCTATCTATCATCTATATTTATTTATCTTTTCCTCTCTAAGTAATCTATATGTATGTGTTCAGTATGGATTTTTCTATTGAAGACAGCTGGAGATGCAAAATTTATCCGTTATTTGTTTAGTGTGTTGCAAAATTGAACCCAATCTGCAATACAATAGTGCAAAAAAATATCATATCTTTATTTGGGGTATGAACAATTGTTCTTCCTTTTGTAAGCCTCTTTCACTTATTAACACCAAAAGCAAAATTTAAATTTTCTATTCTATTTAAATCTTAGCCCAATCCAATCTTTTAATAATATCTTCAGATAATATCAGATTCTTCAATAGTTTTTTAGACTTTCTACAATGCCATCTGTCATTAAGGAGATCTTGTTTGGGATGTGGGTGATCTTAGCATGGAAGAGATGAGTTACTGGGTAGAGTGACCCCTCATTCCTTTCATTTCCAGGAGATGTTTCTTGTCTACCTCATGGTTGGGCAGTCTTCTGGTCATGAAACTGAGGTCATGAAGCCTACTCCTGGTCAGATCTTTTGACTTAATGATAATCCTGAGGCATTGTCTGGCTCAGCATGTTTCATTTTGTCTGGAGCAGGATTTGGAGACTCTTTGAAAGTGTCTGGCTGTGAATTTCCTTCAGTCCTGATGAGAGTGATCGGCTCTGTAGCTCTCAATTCACAGCCATCTGCTCTTCTAGTAAGTTCTCCATCTGGTTTCTCCACTATTTCTGGGCCCTTTCTATTCCTATAACCCGAATAGTGACACAGGAAGGTAAAGATTCAGACTGTCAGTCTGGATTCAATGACCAGACTACAATAGCTAAATTGACAGGTGAAGAGGCAATCTGAAATATAATCTCGTTGAGGATATATGGGGAGGAAGTAGATAGAAGTGAGGTGAGAATGGCAAAAGAATGCTATTATCCTTGCTCTTGACATTATCTGCACTTATCCAATATAATTCACTATCACTTAGCCTAAGTCTTGAAATGGGAATGTTGGGACACATATGAATAACCATTTAAGTTCTTTCTTTCTTTCTTTCTTCTTTCTTTCTTTCTTTCTTTCTTTCTTTCTTTCTTTCTTTCTTTCTTTCTTCTTCTTTCTTTCTTCTTTTTTCTTTTCTCTCCCTCTAATTCCAAAGCTTGAAATAGACAAGGCAATGGGATTTTTTTTTTACCTTGGTATATTTCTTTTTTTTTTTTTTTTTAACCTGTTGATTCCCTTCACCTAATTTGCCCATCCCCCCTGTCCTCTTCCCTCCTGGCAACTACCAGTTTGCTCTCTATGTTTATGAGTCTGTTTCTGTTTCATTGTGTTTGTTCATATGTTTTGGTTTTTAGATTCCACATATAAGTGAATCATATGGTATTTGACTTTCTCTGACTGACTCATTTCAATTAGCATAATACCCTCTAGGTCCATCTATGTTTTCACAAACTGCAAGATTTCATTCTTTTTTTTATGGCTGAGTAACCTTGGGAGATTTCTTTAGAGAGTACTCCATGTACATAGATCTCCCAGGCTTGATTGTTTAAATGCTAATGAGGAAATAAAATAATTTAGAAAATTTTCTTCCAATGCAGTAACCTGCCATGTGTAGTACTGTAATTGGCATTGGTGTAATACTGAATAAGAGTGCCTCACCTTGCTGATTACTCTAGTCCTCATACTTCAGATTGGCTTATTGGAGGTCTATTAAAGAATTTAATAAGGAGCTGGTGTTACTCCCCTCATGTCTTAATCTTAATTGTCTGGAGTACCTTACAATGACTGAGAAGTCACAATCATAATTGGGGGACTAATTTTCTCATCTTAACTCTCAGCAATTCTTATGAAAATTGGAGTGACATATTCTTCCCAGTTCCTATTTGCCCTTTATCTTGTTTATGAATCATAAAAATAAATCTGCAGGTACAATGACTTCTGAAACCAACTACTAGAGCTGGACCATACCTCACAGGTTAAGGGCACAAGACTGGCCCCACTATGGACAGTGGCCACAAGTTCATGGGTCCACAGGCCACCTTAACTTCTGACTACCTGGCTATAACAATTGTGAGTTCTCACTGCTGTATCAGTTCTGATAATTTGCTGCAATGACACACAGAACTCAGGAAAGGGCTAGGATTACAATTAAAGTCTTATTATAATAAATGATACAAATCAGAATCAACTAAAGCAAGAAATGCATAGGGTGAAGTCTATAAAGGAAATACAGAGCTTCTGGTTGCCCTCTTCCTGTGGATTCCTGGATATATTACCTCCTCCTAGCTATAGTGCTCAGTATTGAAAACTAGGGAAGTTTACCTAAGTCTCTGGTGTCCTGGATTTGTATTGGGGTTCGATCACATGCTGCTCCTGTGGTTGAACTTGAGTTTCTAGTCCCTTCTGAAGGCTTAGTCTCCAGTTCTTCTGGATATGACAAGTGATAGGCATATTCCAAAGCCCCTATCTTAAGTCACATTGTAAGACCACCTAAGGAGTCAAAGCAACCAGGTAGACAAACATTCTTAGCAGTCAGGACATTCCAGGCATTTAGAGATCACCTCTTATCTTTTTTTAAAATGATTTTATTTATTTATTCATGAGAGAGAGAGAGAGAGAGAGAGAGAGAGAGAGAGGCAGAGACACAGGTAGAGGGAGAACCAGGCTCCACACAGGGACCCCGATGCAGGACTCAATCCCGGGACTCCAGGATCACACCCCGGGCAGAAGGCAGGTGCTAAACCATTGAGCCACCCAGGGATTCCCAACACTGACATCTTTAAAGTAGTTCAACTTTAGTATGTCTTAGAAATATAGTTCCTTGCAAAATTATGATCTTGAGGGCAGGAATTATATGTCTTTTTCATTTTTTATTCTGAAGAGCCTCAAGAGTATGTGCTTCATATTATTCTCTTACTAGTACACATTTATTTGAGTGTGAGTGAATGCAGTCAGTCAGCAGAAGGATTACATTATAGCCTATAAAAAGAATTAGAATTTAACTACTGATCAAAGAACGTTAATATTCAAATTAACCAAATTATTATAGTGACAACAAGTCACAACAAAATGGGAATCCAACTGGTGATAAATATTGCCAACTCTTACCACCACCAAGGGCATCACTACCATCCCAAATATGATGCCACTTTGTATTATTTAGTGTTGTAACACACCCACTGTCAATAAAGCCAGGAGACACTTCCAATGTATTCTTTATCATCTTTTATCTGATATTTTCCTTTTGTAATGGGAGTTTTAGTTTTAGTCTAAGCTGTTTCCAACATATTCAGACATGTTTTGCCCAGAATCAAATTTACATGAGGATATTAGAAAAAGAGCTTACAAATATCCAAGGAGAGGGTGTTTAGGAGCTCAACAGAGAAGTTCATCCCTAGATTCTAACCTTGTGGAGAGAACTGCTTTAAGTGGGAGCTGAAAGGCCTCAGCACCAGGGAAACTTGAGCTGCTTGTGGCATAAGAACCTCTGTGCTGGGTAATGATAAGTGAGTCAAGGTAGGGCAGAAACTTAAAAAAAAAAAAAAAAATTTTTTTTTTCCATTTTAGGAAGATTCAGTGAAGCTCCTCTGCACCAGAGAAAGCAGGGCTATTTCAGCAATTTGAGGGTCTGCTGTAGCAACATCAGCAGGAGATTGGAAGTGCTTTATGGGAAGACATTAGAGTCGGTCGGGGGATGGTTCAAGGATGGATGCTCCATGTAGCATGAAGATACCTTTGCCCTGTTTCAGGGAAATGGAGGGCACGGGAACAAGATGGAGACATCATGACTGATGCTTTTGTGGTAGAGAGGGCTAATGACCAGCAACTGTGTGACATAGCTTGCAGAATCTCAGAAACTATTGTTCGCAAGAAGCTAGAGATCCTGTATTACCTAGTATGGGAAAAGGTGAGTCTGTTATGATGTTCCTACTTTAAATACTCTGTTGATGAAATATAGGTTATTTTTTCTAGTTTACATTGTCTGGGAAAAGGATACATATGCTGTCTGTTATTTCAAAGTTTACAACAGATTTATGATCATTTTTTTAATAATAAATTTATTTTTTATTGGTGTTCAATTTGCCAACATACAGAATAACACCCAGTGATCATCCCGTCAAGTGCCCCCCTCAGTGCCCACCACCCAGTCACCCCCACCCTCCGCCCTCCTCCCCTTCCACCACCCCTAGTTCGTTTCCCAGAGTTAGGAGTCTTCATGTTCTGTCTCCCTTTCTGATATTTCCTACCCATTTCTTCTCCCTTCCCCTCTATTCCCTTTCACTATTATTTATATTCCCCAAATGAATGTATGATCATTTTTTTATACAAGATTGATCACCAAGAAATTATCAGCAATGCTGTGTAGCACATTGGCACCACTAGTCTGCCTCCCACTGAATGCCTTCTATTCTCCTCCATCTCCACTGCTTAGGAAAACTCATCTACCCAAGGTCCTAATTCTTAAATTTCCTTTGGGAAAGGAATGTATTTCTAAAGGCAGGAGTAATAGGAGGAAATAAAAACAAGATGAAAATAGAGAAAAGGAGAAGCCTTTTGAATCTTGAGTTTTCTGTTTCCTCCACATAATGACAGCTCTGAGTGGATTTCAAATACAGGAGCTGCAGGGATGAGCTGTGAGTTAATATTCTGAGCTTAAACTAGAGGGGTAGTAGGGAAGCTTTCAGCAGAAAGCCAAAGGTGACAGAGGAAATGGAGCATGTTTTCCTGCCATCTATTGAGGCAGAAGGAGACTTAACATGGAATAATGATGAGGTACCATAGGCAAAGATGAAGCTCCTGTATTAGTCAGGACTCTCAAGAGAAACAGAACCAATAGGACATATAGAGACAGAAGAAGAAATTTATTATAGGAATTGACTCATAAGATTATGGAGGCTGAGAAGTCCCACAGTCTGCCATCAGCAATCTGGAGAACCAGCGGGGACTGCTAGTGTAAGTTCTAGAGTCTGAAGGTCAGAGAATGAGGAACAGGTCCAAGGGCAGGATATTCAAGGGCAGGATGTCCAAGGGCAGGAGGCATGTCTTGGCTCAAGAAGAGAAAGAGAAAATTCACCCTTCTGTTTTTTTTTTCCCCCCCTCAGGTCATCAAGGAATTAGATAACAAGGACCTTTTTTACTTAGTCTGCTAATTCAAATGCCAATCTCTTCCAGATACACCCTCACAGAAACACTCAGAAATAATACTTTATCAGCTACCTGGGCATCCTTTAACCCAGTCAAGTTAATACATAAAATTAATCATCACAACTCTTTATGCTTTTGTACCTAAATCTCATACTTGCTCTGTTCTCTCTCTTCACCCCAATCTTAATAATTCAGCTCAAGGATTTAAAGTTGGTGAATTTTGCAGCAATTCTTAAAGGTAAATTCAGCAAACATCTTATGACACTATACTTTTTCTAGTTGTTCATTTAGTGCATTTTTATAGCTGAGATGCATTAGGATTTAAACATTTTGTGAATTAATCTCTGGGCATAGCTAGCATGTATAATACTGTTTCACATAGATTTTTAATCAAATCTTTCACAACTATGTAGGTAGAATGACCTCCAAAGATGTTCACAGCCTAATTCTGTAAACACATTCCCTTTCATGGCAAAAGGGACTCAGTAAGGTGAATGAGATGAAGCTACAGGGAGTTGATCCTGTATTATCCAGGTGGGCCTAATCTAATCATGAATCTCTGAAAGCCAAAAACCTTTCCCAGCTAAGTCAGAGGCTGTGGTCAGAGGGAGATGTGATGGTGGAAGGTGTCAAAACGATGCTATGTTCCTGCTTTGAAGGTAGAGGAAGGGGCCCATGAGCTAAGGCATGCGGGTGGCATCTAGAAGCTGGAAAGACAAGGAAAGAGATTCTCCCCTAGAGCCTTCAGAAAGGAACACAGCCCTGCCCACACTCTGATTTTAGCCCACTGATACCCATCTCAGACTTTTGACCTCTAGAACTATAAGGTAATACATTTACATTGTTTAAGGCCACTAAGTTCATTGTAATTTGTTGTTTGTAATAGAACAACCAATTTATAGGACATATCCAATAAGGAAGTTGGAAACTGCTTGCATTAATTGCTTCTTTCAAGTTTTAAAATACAGCTTTTTTTTTTTTCACAAAGAAGCTGCCCCCTGACTTATGTGCAGGAACATACCTGCAAATATATACATAAGCACACACATTCTACTATTTTGTGAATCTGTTTAAGCACAGTGCTTTGGGTTTAATGTGTGTTCTCTCATTTAATCTTCAACATCATTTCAGGTAGGGACTAGATGGTGATTTCCTTAAGGTTTTATAATTACTAAGTGAAGGAACTGGAGCTAGTCAGGCCTGTCTGATTCCAAAGTATCCTTGCTCTATTGTACCATCACACAATGAATTCAAAACTAAAACTCTCATGTGCAATGCTATTTGTGTTTTATTTAAATCTGTTACATAAAACTCAAATAATATAAATCACTAGCAGGCACACCTAACCATAAAGTTAAATGATGCAGACATAATAACAAAGGCTCTCGTTGCGCAGTGATTTCCTCATCCCAAATATTGTTTTATAACCTTAAAATGACTTCTTTTTATGGAATACGGGAATGTGTTCTTTTCCAGAAAGTCCCTACCTAAGTAAGCATTATGATACTAAAATCATTTTGATATATGTAATTATAGATTTAAGAAACATTGTAAAATTATGGGCATGCCTGTGAAGAGCAGTATCTCAGATGCAGATGAACATAATCTTATAATACTTGTCATATGTTCTTCTCTCAGGACAGTCTGCTCTATGTCTGATCTCAGCTTATCCCCACAATTCACACTGTCAGACGTGCTGGGCTTGGCGTTCGTGTTCTGCTTTGGGATTCTGTTCTCACTCCTGAGACAAAGACCTAGAAGATGGGAAGCTCAGCTAATGACTTGTGTATGTTGGGTGACCAAGAGAGAGAGGGCATTAAAATTAAAATAATAATCAAATAAAAAAAACAGAGTATTTATGGTGGGAGTGAGGTGGTGTATTTTTTTTTTTTCCTTGACTCTCATCCCAGTCAGCAGAATGATCATGAGAAGGATTATAAAGGCAAAGAACTGAGATGTATAGCTCTGAAAGACTGAAATATGAGGCCCTTGTCAGTACTCATAAAAGCACTCTGCCTCTGAACTCACAGGAGAAAGAAAAATTGAGTCATTATCATTCTTTAAATTAGTCATTTTGAGAACTACCTAGCTCTTTGATTGCCTTCCCTATAATAGAATATTTTGCTACTACTTAATAAATCTTTATTGTAAAGCCAAACAATGTCCAACTTGAGATTTTTGCTGTCAGGAAGAGAACATCTTATCGATTCAACAGGTCCCAGTATTGTTGCAACTGAATCTGGAGAGAATATAGTTTAACCCAGCGGAGTACATATGATGTCTTTATTTTTTTAAGGCTTATTAAAGTAGACCGGTTGGTGCCTATGGAGTGCCAAGTGTGATCTAGATGTTGAACAGCACAGGACTGAAATAGTGTTTCTTATCCCATGAGCTAATCTTTCAATACACATTGCTATGATTGGGGACTAATGAATAAATAAAGTATTAAAAAGATAAAAGAGCCTTTGTCATAAATGTAAAAGAATTTTTCTCCTTTGAGGTTTAATTATATTTTTTGCTTAATAAATTCCTTCAACATATTACATTTGGAGCTTTATACTCTAATGAATTTTATCAGGGTAGTTGTCAAAAAATAAACATGAGAAACAGTATCTAGAGGAAAGCAAAAACATCATGATTAAGACAACACGCTCAAATATAGATATATCTCCAGGGTTGGGGATTTATTGTCCTTTTAATTTTGAGAAACAATAGTCATTGCTGGTGGAATTATTTCAAAGAGTTTTTCTAAGTATATTAAGAAAATAGGAATAGAAGTCAGAAATTCAAGCATTTGAAGAAAATTGAATAGATACCAGGAAATGAAGGCTTGTACAAACTTGACATTTTCCAGAAAGAATTTCCTATGACTGGTGACTAGTAGTGTTCTTCCCATTTCTGTGGGTGCATTTGTGTTAATTTAAGTGAAGCTCCATGAGGTCAGTATCTATCTGTGTATCCCTATAACATGCTAGTAGAGTGGTGGGCGCATAGTAGGGCACAGAACACAATAGCTCTTGTTGTAATAATAAAAGAATAAGAGGGATGGAAGGCAAGGACAAAGTGTCTCCTTAGCTCTGAAGGCCACAAACTCTAAGCCTGAATGTGGGATTTAGAAATTTCTTATTATAAAGTCATTCTTATTATGAAATACTTAGGACAGTTTGGATGTCATTTAAATGAAATGGAACCGAATTGTTACTGCTTTTAAACCTCTGTGCATTGAGTTTGCAATGTGACCTACTCCACAGCAGTGTTTTCATTTACACTTCCCATTCATTTCTAATGTCTACTGACATTGTTCTCTGTGTTGTGTCTGCCAGAATGGATTGAGGCCATCCAGAGAGAGACAGATATTAGAACTAGCAGAAAGTGATTATAGGTGGCATCTGGCAGGAGTCATTTTCTCTTAAGGCTTTGACATGTCATTCCTGGTAAATCGGTTCTATTAGCTATCTAAAGGTACCAGATGTACCATAGGAGATTATGCCAATAAATCTTTGGTGGATTATATATATTTTTTGCTATTGCTGATTCATTGCAGTTCACATAAGCTCAACTATGTTTGTCTAGAAATGGATTCCGATTTAAGCTTCTTAGGTGCTTCCTTACTGAATAAATGTTTCTGAAAGTTGTTCTTGCATGATATGACCCAATATTAGAGATAGATTCTTTTTAGCAGATATTGGTATATTGATAAGCTATTTTATCTGCTTGGCTTTGAATTTTTCAGTAGATTATTATCTTGGAGAAGTCAATAAATACTATAAATACCGTAAAATGTTTTTCACTGATTTCATCTGTGTAAATGACTAATATCAGATAGTTCAAAACTTATAACAATAAAATGAATCTACTAAGGTTAGTATTTGGGAACTTATGCTTGTTTGATGATAAATACGAATTGGAGTCAGGATATTAGATAGTGCTGTACACACTCTTTTGAGTAGCCTTTCTTTACTTTAAGAACACTAGCCTACAATTAACCTCATTTGTAAATGAGTTCATTACATAAAGTCATGTCTACTTTGTACCTCAACATTTATTTACATCCTACACTTCCTGATGGGTTCAATTAATGTTTGATTCTTAAAAATTCTCATTAACTTTCAGTAATCATCTATCAATACATACGGCAGTATACAGAGCCAGAAAACAGCTATCACACTTAGATTCTTTCTTCCACATAATGGCTGAATTTCTCTTAATGACTCAAGACTCAGAACAAGTACTTCCTCTTTGATTTATCTGAGAAAACTGATCACTGCATCTTCAAGCCCCTCTTGTACTTGGTTACCTATGCATATATGTCACACTGTTTTAGTATTTTCTATTTTTATTTTGATCTCACTTACCTGTCTTTTGGAACTCTTTTGGTATCTGTTTCTCAATATATAGTATAGCAGAGGGAAAAAGAAAAGAAACTGGGGGAGAAATGAGCTTTTCTATATCTTCTTAAAAATTTTTATCTAATAGCACTAAAATCTATTAACACGTTGATGTATTTTAAACATTTGCATAAGCACTACTCTTAAGCAATTCAATCATTCAATTTTCATTGCTTTTATAGGTATTTTTTTAAATGGCTACCACTGTGCTCATTTCTCCACTAGGTGCTGTAGAAGAGATCACATTGTATTAAACAGAGTATTTACCTCAAAGGAATTTATTTATCTTTATTTTTATTTTTTTAAAATATTTTATTTATTTATTCATGAGATACACAGAGAGAGGGAGTGGGAGAGGCAGAGACACAGGCAGAGGGAGAAGAAGGCTCCATGCAGGGAGCCCGACGTGGGACTCGATCCCAGCACTCCAGGATCAGCCCCGGGCCGAAGCAGGCGCCAAACTGCTGAACCACCCAGGGGATCCCCTATTACTCTTTAAAGAGACAAAAGATACATTCCTGGAAAACATCAAGACTGCACTAAACAAAACCTGAGTTAAGTGCCAAATTGTATGAGGCAGCAAATTAATAACTCGGGGATTTTGGGAGATGAGGAAATATAACCTATGGCAAACATAATAAACGGTGGGGGGTGTGGGGAAGGGGAGTGATGTAGAAGACCATTAGGGAGCTTAAGTTTGCTTTTATATCCTTCCCATTCCAATATCCATTGCTTTGTACCATATTCTTAGTAACTTAATCCTTGCCTGGAAGTTCCTCTGATCTTTTAATTTCCACATTGAAGTCACAAACACATCCATCCATGAAAAATCAGAAGCAGAAAACTAGAGCTAATAAAACATCTCAGTAGAATAGTGTGGCCATTGTCACTATTCATCTCTAGCTCTCAGCCAGTCTGTGAGATTTAATACTCAAGAACCAGTGGATCCACTTACTGAAAGTTGTCTCATCTGCAGTGAAGTCATCATTTTCAAGCCTGACTTGCTCTTCAAAGAGTCAGGGCAAAAACACTACCACAGTTAGCTTCTCAAGTGCTTCGTTACTTAACAGGAGGAAGGGCCTCACTCATATTTTTTTGCTTGTGAGATGCTGATGCATGAATAACAGTGGTTGATGATGCCTTTATGATGTCAGAGAAACTTTCATATTACTGAATCTGACACTATTAATTTCTCTCCTATAATTGTGTCAATAGCATTTTGTAATTTAATGTTAAATCATTTTTTAAATAAATAACAGATCGGGCATCAGCCTGTCTTACTCTGATGTCTTTGGGATGCCTGCCAAGGATATGGCTGATGAAACACCACCTTAGACAAGCTCCATCTGTCCCATTTAGACGATATACAGTGTCAGATCTCAGTGGTGGAAGTAATAACTGCAAGCTGCTCTCTGGACAGACAGCAAGAAAGGGCTACTGATCACACTGATTAAAATAAACAAGCCCTTAGGGCTGATTGTAGTTAGTATAAATTTAAACTAGATAAGCACTCTCAAACAGACTTCCGCATCTAGGCCTAGTGTCATGTAGAAAAATGAAGTGAATATAGGTCAGCTCATTTCAAATATATATAATTTTGATTTAGCCATTGACAAAATAGTTTGGAGGTCATGTTGATTTCTCCCTTTCAGAAAATAACATTTAAAGGACATATTGCTGTATAAAATGTTTCCTAAAAATATCGGGATTCAAGGGCTTTGAACTGGGTCAGAAGCTTATGATTCAGTCAGGCTTTACTGAAAAGTTGCCAAAAACAAGGTCAGAATGCAAGAATGTGTTTTATCCAGGGTCAAATGGAACCCTATCATTCCATTCTGAGTTTTAATGGCAGTTTAAATTACCACATAAAAGCCATTAATGCAGATGGACCTCTTGGAAACAGAAAACTTCTAAAAAAGCTAAAAATGCATCAAATGATGTGGGAATTCTTCCCAAAAAGGTTTCCATTTGAGGTTACCAGCAATTATGTAGAAATACTTCAAGCATGGACTTTTTTGATAATCGCTTTACTTTATATTTCTAATAAGTATCAAACTAGTTTATATGTATTCTAGGTACCTAGTCAGTCCTTAGACATAAAATTTGAGACTCTTGAGAACATTGAAAATGAACACAGGTGATTAAGTGTAAACCGGGAGTGAATATATTTTTGCAGTCACAAAATGAAGCTTGATTATCCATTTGTGCATAATTGAGGTCAAAGTTTGTTTTAGTCTATTTTTTTTTACACTTCACTTGAAATCTGGTGAATAAGAATGCAAGTGGATTTGTTTTACTCAGTGGTGATGGTTCATTTTCATAATTATCAGGCAACATTTACTGAAGACCAATTAAGTATTTATTTTGTCTTGATTTCCAATGAGAATTTTATTATGTAGAAAAGAAGCATTTTTCTTTTTCTGAAACAGAAAGCTATCTAGTAAATTGAATTGTGGTGACACAAGATGCTAACGTAGCTCTAGAAATGGAAGGCATTATCATAAGGAAGGAAGCCGCTATCTAAGTGGGCAAATAACTTAATCATTTTTAAGCTTCATGTTTCCTCAACCATCAAATAAGAAGGCTGAATTAGATGATTTCTGAAATTCCTGTCAGCTCTGACATTTCATTTTCTTTGATCAATGAATTTTCTTTCTAAACCAAAATAGCACAAATTCAGTGTCATCCATGTGTATAGCTTCTAGTAGCATAGAAATTTTAGGGTCGGATTCTAATAATTCAGAAATTTTAGAGTGTCCTTGAAGTTTCTCAACCTCAGAATTATTGATATTTGGGACCAGATGACTGTGGGGGCTCTCCTGTGCATTATGGAATTTTTAGCAGCATCTCTGTCCTCTGCCAACTAGATACCAATAGCAATCTCCCCTCTCTCACCCTATTCATCCCACACTTCAGTAGTAATCAGGGAAATAGAAGTTAAAAAATGAGATACTAGCACACACACAATGGATCTGGTAAAAATTAAAATGTTAGATATTATCAGGTGTTGGCAAGAATATCAAGTGTTGAACAATAGGAATTCCGATTCAAAGGCTTGTGGAAATGTAATTTCAATTGCACTGAAATCAGTTCGATGTTATCTGCTAAAGACATTTAAACCCTTTGACCTAGCAGTTTTATTTATTTTATGCACCTCTAAAATGAGTGCTTAGTTTCATTAGAATGTGTTTTCAAGAATGTTTATAGCATTTTTTTTTTCTGCAATAGCCCCAAACTGGAAATGTCTTGCATTATGGCAGAATGGTTAAATAAAATGATTTATAAATTAGAGTACCATATAGCTATGGAAATGAATTAACTATAGATACATAAAACCAACAAAGATGGGTATTAACAACATAGGTTTGAGCAAAATGACTCAGATATAAAATAATACATACTTCATGATTCCATTCATATAAAATTCAAAATAGAGTAAGATTATATAGTTTAGTGATAAACCATTAAAGAATAAAACTATAAAGTCAGGTTAACTTTGGGAGGGAAGGAGGGTGTTGTCAATAAGAAGGAACATTTGGGGGCTTGGCAATATTTTGTATCTCTTGCTCTAGTGTTGGCTTTATAGGCATTCATGTTATAATATCTCATCTGGTTATAGATTTATATTTTAACTTTTTGCTGAACACGTATTATGTTTCACAAAAATATAAAAAACAAACAAGTTGACTTATTTGTACTAAATACAATGGAATTGACATATTGGTAAAATATTAATTTAAAAAATTTTTAAAAGTCTTCAACCAGAAGGAAACACTTGCAATAAAGAGTTCAGCTGGTAGGCTTAGCTGGTAGGCTTACTAGAATTTCAAAATTTTTAAGGAGTATATTCTATGGAGATTTTGAAGAAAGGTGCTTTCTCCATTAAAACAAAGCAAAACAAAAAATTAAGAGGGCATCATAATTAATTAGAATTTTAGAGCTTTTATTTTTTAATTTTCTAAAAAGATTTTATTTATTTATTCATGAGAGAGAGAGAGAGAGAGAGAGAGAGAGAGAGAGGCAGAGACACAGGCAGAGGGAGAAGCAGGCCCCATGCAGGGAGCCTGATGTGGAACTCGATCCCGAGTCTCCAGGATCACACCCTGGGCTGAAGGCAGATGCTCAACCACTAAGCCACCCAAAATTTTGGATTGGATTTGGAAATTGGATTTCCAAAATTTTAGACCTTTTAAATGAAGTCCAGAGCCTTCATTTTCTACTTGAAGCATCCTTGAAATATTTCTTGTTATTTCACATTATCTTTAGAGTTGTCCCTTTTGACAAACACCAAAAATGAACTAATAAGGCCAGTTATAAATATTTCACATTAGCTTGTCCACTAACTTCTCTTATTATCCGTTTATCCCCACTACATGTCTCATTCTCTAACCAACCCTAACTTAAAAAAAAAAAAAAAAAGCATCATTCCTTACCAAGGCTTTCTTCCCAAATTTCCTGACCTCCAGCCACTAGCTATATATAGTCTTTCCCATCTCCATTAGTCAAACCTTAAAGTCAAGGTCTTTACCTGTACTTACTTTCTGTGTTCTTTGCTGTTCAAGTGAAAGAAATGACCCCCTTTAGGGGAAATCCAAATCTTTTTGTTTCTCATGCTTCCACTGACTTCTTTTTAAAGGCTGTGCTCTTTCTTAATTTCCAGTATTTTTCTTTTGAATCAATAGTCTCTGTCTCTACTCTTTCATTTTTATCGACCTATAATGTATATCAGTATTTCTCATCTTAAGAAAAAAATCATTAATTCATTCTATATTTCCCTCAGTCACAAGCTTTATATCCTACATCCTTTACCAGCAAAACTCTTCAGATATGTTATTTATACTGATATATCTCTATTGCTTCAGTTCTCATTTGTACTTAATCCTTGCCTTCTTGATTTTCATCTCTATATTTTTCTGAATCTGCTCCTATTAGGGAGAACCAAACTTTCCTGTTTTCCAAATATAATGGACACCTCCACATCCTTATCCCTCTCTAACTGGAGTTCATCTAAAAGCATTCAAAGTTCACTACTCTTCCTTGAAATATAGTCTTCACTTGCCTTCTTTTATACATAGATGTACATTTGTTTTCTTAGATGATATGATCCTGTATCATGCCTTGAAAATCTATGTACTGATATATCCCAATTCTGTATCTTCAATCTGTATTATCTCCCAATAGTT
The DNA here is from genome assembly GCF_905146905.1 of Nyctereutes procyonoides. Lineage (NCBI taxonomy): Eukaryota > Metazoa > Chordata > Mammalia > Carnivora > Canidae > Nyctereutes > Nyctereutes procyonoides. The sequence continues at coordinate 4,959,029 of NW_026575021.1, read as the reverse complement.
GTATTTTTATTTCCAAATGCCTACTTGATATTGTCACTTGGATGTCAAGTTGGAACTATCTCCAACTTAGTATGACAAAAATGGGGTTCTCTGTTTCTTCCTCTGCATGCTTTAATCTTCTCCATTTCATAAATGGCTTCACTACCATCAATTCTTAAGTTAAAAATCTAGTTAATTCTTCTGTTTACCTCGTCTCCCTACCCACATTTGAAATGTCAACAAACCTTTCAATTTAGCTGCCAAAATATCTTGCTTCTGTCTACTTCTCTCCACCTCTTCCACTATACTTCCAAGCTACCATTATCTCTTGCCTAGATTTCTTTCCTAGCCTCCTACTTAATCTTCCATAGTTTATTCTTATTATTTTCCAATCCATTTTAGATGCAAAAGAGTCAATTTTTAAATTTAATCTTTAATTAAATCATGTCACTCCTTACTTAAAACCTCAGTGGCTGCCAATTGTTCTTTTAATAAAATTAAAATCCCTCCCCAGACTACATGAACCAGCATGACCTAAATCCTGTCTCCCTCTCCCAAGATGCTTTGTTTTGCCATCTACTGTGCTTCAAGAGTGGTGATGATTTGCTGTCACTTCTGTGAACATTCCAAGCCTTCTTGTACTCAGAGCCTTTGCACCTGCTCTTTCTTCTATTCAGAAGCTCTTCTCCCAACTCTTCCTGACTGGCTTATTTTCAGTCTTCCAACTATAGCTCTCTCTCTTTTTTAAAAAAGATTTTAAAAAAGATTTTACTTATTTATTCATGAGAGAACACACAGAGAGAAAGAGAGAGAGGCAGAGATATAGGCAGAGAGAGAAGCAGGGTCTCTGCAGGGAGCCCAATGTGGGACTAGATCCCAGGACTCCAGGATCACATCCTGGGCCAAAGGCAGGCACTAAACCACTGAGCCACCCAGGTGTCCCTCCAACTGTAGCTTTTTAAAGCCACTTTTCAGAACTGCCCAGACCTTCCAGTTTCTTCTAAAACAACACAGAGTTCATTCCCTGTATAGAAATGATCACAAACTGTAATTATCTTGTTTGATTATTTATTAATTCAGTATAAACTTTCTATAGTAAGGATGTAAACTCCAAGAAACAAGGGCCTTGTCTGTCACTGTACCAGTATCTAGGGAAGTATCACACACTTAGAAGATTCTCAGTCAATATCTGATGCATCTCTGACAGCCTGGCTGAATGAACTAATTACCCAAATACCCAATTAAGAAATGAGTGAAAGAAACATCCAATTTCTAGAAGCATGAGATCCTTCACTTTTAAAAAATTGCTGCTGAATACAATTAATATGCAGTATTTCCCAGGAAGACAATAATCTAGGAAATTCCTGATCTGAGTTTTTCGTTTTTTCTAAAACTTTATTCCTTTGAATATAGATAATTTTGAGTGAAATGTAGAGGAAGATGAAATATTTTGTTCTAAAGATTTTATTAGAAGCAATTAAAGGAGAGGGTGTGGTTTGGGGATTTTTTTTTCTTGAAGGAAAACTAGATGATTTTATATTTCTTGAAATATTTTGATCAACAGTGATTTATTTATTTATTTATTTTTCAACAGTGATTTAAACTAAATGTTGATGACCTTATCTCTTTAGTTTAGTCCTTTCATTTCTTACTCATCTAAAATGGGATCACATTTCACAAGTAAGTAAGACTCTTAGGGCATTGATTTTCTGTGAACCAAATTACCTTTGAAAAAAAATAATTTATTTTGGTCCTAGATCTTTTCCTGAATATTCAGGAAATGAAAAGGAGAAAAAAACAACTACAGCAAACAAACCATACAAATTTCTTGTTTTGAATAACTGTATGAGTTAATAGTGTAAAACCTCCCTATTAGTATATAAAAATGTTTTTATGCAGGGAGGAAATTCCAGAGCTTTTTGACTTTATTTAGCAAACACATGCAATAAAATACAAAATATTTTTTAGGATTTTTCACGATCAAGGATATCATCAGTTACCAAATTTATAATTCTTTTGATTTTCTATGTTTTAGAAAAAAGATTCTGCTTTTTATCTCTCCAAATGTAGCAGATTTGTGATACTTTTCCAAAAGGTCATCAGTTTTATAGACTCATTTATGGACTCATGAATTTTAAAAATAAATCTGAGGAAGATACTGTAATTATCCCTATATTACAAATTTGGAAACTAAGACACAGAAAAGTTAATTAACTTACTTGCAGTCACAAAGATAGTGACAGACCCAGTCTCACTCCAGAGTGTCTCTTACTTTCTGTCCTGCAACACTATTTATTTGTTCCTTGTTTGTTTTTCTTAGTGAATTTGGTGTCATAATCAAAGAAGATTTAGAGAGTTTATATAATGAATTTTGCAAATTTGGTGTTTCGAAGTTTTTCTTATAAATCACATGAGTCAGTGGATACAGTATGGGATTTGGAGTCTGATTGTTTTCTTCAGTATGAAATGAGAATAATAATGTTACCACTTGTATAGAATAGGACTTTGTAGGTATTCAGAAATATAAGATTTCTTCCATCACCTTCAATCAGGGATATGAATCGTCTTAGGTTTGATTTCCCAGCAAGAAAGCCCAAGATGCCATTCAAGTGCAAGTGATTGAGGATGTCCTTTAGGAGAAAGCAACTGAAGTAAGCAAAGTAAGATTAGGGGAAGCTTCTAAGCAAGAATGTGAATTTAACCTTAGCCTGATTGTATTGGAGCTCTGGAGTGCCAATTGCACCTGAGAATTACTCCAGAAGGCAAAGGGAGAAACCGTTTTTATAGCCTTGTCTGTCATGACCAGTCCTGGCTCCCAGCTACAAGTGCAAGATGGGGATGAGAAGCAATGTAGCAATGTGCTTTTTCTACAGGGCAAGAAGGCTCCTGTTCAGCCAATAGGAATTCTCTGGAAAAGAGGCAGCTGTGTACCATAACCACCCAGCACACAGCAGATGGGAGATGCCTACCATAGTTCCAGTAAGGGGACCTGTGTGGGTCCCCTAAGAGTATCTACTATATTAACAGTATCTAGAATTTGAAATCTCAATTCATTTGTCACAGGACTATATGTTTGAGAGTTTAAATTAACCACTGCCCCTGTGCATTTGTTCAGTAGTGTAGTAGCATTGCTAAGGTTTTCACAGGTTAATTCGAAAGTGGATGATATATCTTTTAAAAGATTTATTTATTTATTTTTATTCATGAGAGGCACAGAGAGAGAGGCAGAGACATAGACAGAGGGAGAAGCAGGCTCCTCACAGGGAGCCCAATGCGGGACTCCATCCCCGGACCCAAGATCACGCCCTGAATTGAAGGCAGACGCTCAATGGCTTAGCCACCCAGGCATCCCTGGATGAGATTTTCTAAAATATTCTAAGACTTGGAGCTTTGAGTCCTGCCTTTATTTTTGCAGTTAGTGAATTATTAAATAATTAGCAAACGTCTTCTCCCATGTAACAGTGACACAAGTGGCTGGTACTATTATCAGCAAAACATGCTTTAGAATTAACATGAATTATACTATAATTACTAATATAAAACATGAATGCCTGTAATAGCTTGCTAACGGTAGAATTGTGGGGGGTTGTCCTATTAACAAGAGCAGTAGCTTAAATTGACTTCATTTTTCCTACTGTAGTTTACTCTTCAGTCGCCAGAAAATTATAAGAAAATTCAGAGATTCAGAGTAGGTGTAATTTTGGGAGTGAGTCAAATTTTAATAAAATTATGTATTTCTTAGACATCTCTCTACCATCAATTAATTATCTTTAAATTTAGGTGAATATGTCCCATGATGGAATAATCAACTCTCAGGTCCTTCCTTTATTCACTGAGTTCCTGACACCTTACCCATTTCCCATGACCCTTGCATGTTCTGTCTTCTGTCATTCCTCAGTTTAGCCTCACCAAAAAGGTTTTTGAGAATTCAATAAACATATTCTCTCTCCTCCCTGGCATGTATCCCATGGCTGCCTTTTTTCTTGTAAACAAGGCTGATTTATTATTAGCAATACAGCTTTTCAGATATATACACTATGCTAATTATAAGTAACAAAATGCAGGTATTTTTGTTGGCATAAAACAATTGTTCAGTGTGTAGAAATCTGAAAACTGAATCACTTACATCTTGAGACATACCCAGAGAATCATAAGCTACATTCAATTTTTTTTAAAGTCGTGTTTATTTGGGATGCCTGGGTGGCTCAGCAGTTAAGCATCTGCCTTCAGCTCAGGTTGTGATCCTGCAGTCTGGATTCAAGTCCCACATCTGGGTCCCTGCAGAGAGCCTGCTTCTCCCTCTGTCTATGTCTTTGCCTTCTCTCTGTGTCTCTCATGTGTCTCTTAAAAAAAAAAAGAGAGAGAGAGAGAGAGATTATATTTATTTATTTTAGAGAGAGAGAGAAAAAAAAGAGAATGAGCACAAGAGCTGGCGGGAGGTGGGGGTGGTGGGAGGCAGAAAGAGAAGGATAATCTCCAGCAGACTCGTCACTAAACAAAGCCCATAATCCTGAAATCATGACCTGAGCAGAAACCAGGACTCAGCCACTCAACCAACTGAGCCACTCAGGTGCCCCTACATTCAATTTTTGAACAGAATAAATTACCTTTCTTTGAAAAACATCCAGAAAACATCCCTCCCAGGTATCGTACTGTTATTTTAAACCTCATTTCTCATTATTATTGAGTTTTTATTTTACCTCATATATAATGGCGCCATTTCTCTCAAAACCAGATGGGAGAAACATTCTGAAACAGCAGAGTAAAGACCTCCAAATTTTTTCTCCTCTATAAAATGTAGGAAGAAAGAAGTAAAACTACATTTGCAGATGACATAATCTTGTACATAGAAATCCTAAGAATCCACTAAAGAGCAATTGGAACCTATAAACAAATTTAGCAAGATTACAGAATACAAAATTGATATACAGAAATTAATTGTATTCCTATACATTTGTAATTACCAATGCAAAAATATAGTTAAGAAAACAGTTCTATTTGCAGTAGCATCAGAAAGAATAAAATACTTTGTAATACATTTAACACAGGAAGTAAAAAACTATGAAACTACAGAATACTATTAATTGAAATTAAAGAAGACATGTATGGAAAGATGTACTGTGTTCATGGATTAAAAGACATTATATTAAGATGATAGTATTCCTCAAATTGATTTATAGACTCAATACAATCCCTATTAGAATTTTGTTATCTTTCTTGTAGGAGTCAACAAGTTGGTCCTAAAGTACATATAGACTTTATGACTGAAAATAGCCAAAGCAATCTTGAAAAAGAACAAAGTTGGAAGACTCACACTTCATAATTTAAAACCTTACTACAAAGCTGCTGTAATCAAGGAGTGTTGTGTTGGCATAAGGATAGACATATAAATCCAATTAATAGAATTCAGAGTCTAGAAATAAACCTATGTGTGTATAGTCAATTAATTTTTGACAAAGATCCAAGGACAATTCAGTGGGGGAAAATAGTCTTTTCCACAGTTAGATAGCCACATGCAAAAGAATAAAATTGTACCCTTTCCATATATATATATACATATACATATACATATATATATATATATATATATAGTATATGTTAACTTAGATTGGATATGTTAATTTAAAATGGATAAAACACTGTTGTGTGTCTTTCTCAGCCTATCGATAACCAGTATTGTGGGGGGACCAACCATGTGGTTCTTATTATGATTGCAAGATGCCCTCAGCAGTAACCATCAGGAAACTTTGAAAGAGACAAGGTTTGTTACTTATAAGTTCTGGAAATTGCATAGCAAATCTGGGGCCACACAATGAGATGAAGGAGAGAGAGAATGAGAGAGAGAGAGAGAAAGCCAGGGGTTCTGCTTTCACTGGGGTCAAAAATGAGAGCCTAGGGTTTCATGAGCTCATTCTATCGGTGAATTTAAAATCTAAGAGGGAATTTAAAGTGTGGGAAGAAGAAAAACAAGTAGCCCAAATGGTCAGTTATTGAAATTAGCCAAGATCACTGAAAAAAGAAGTCTGGGGTCATGAGTGTAGGCCTGATTCTTATTTATCTTATCTGGTCAGGTGGCTGGCAATGTTTTTATTCCAGATAGTCATCTTTGAAGTTGATGCCTCTTTGAAGTGGATTGCCTTAGCAATCAAAGCTTAAATCAGGTGCTTGCATTACAAAAAAAAAAAAAAAAAAAAAGCCAACTGTCAGGGCCTACACTACAAACACTTCTATTGAAGATCTAAAACTATAAAACTCTTAGAGAAGACAATATAGGGGTAAATCTTTATGACCTTGGACTTGGCACAGAATTCTTAAATGTGACAACAACAGCACAAGTAAGAAAAGAAAGTAATAGATAAATTGGACCTTACCGAAATTTTAAAATCTTCTGCATCACTGATACCATCAAGAGAGGAAAAAAGATAACCCCCAGAATAGGAGAAAGTTATTTACAAATTATGTATCTGAGATGGGTCCTGGAAATAGAATATATATATAACTCTTAAAACTCAACAATAGAATGGTAATCTAATAAAGATAGGCAGATGGCTTGAGTAGATGTTTCTCCAAAAAAGATAGGCAAATATCCAAAAAGCACATGAAAAGATGCTCAACATCATCAGTTACCAGGAAGTGCTAGTGAAAACCACAAAGAGATGGTGTTCATCCTCACTAGGATGTCTTAAAAAGACAGACTGTAACAAGTGTTGATGAGGATTTGGAGAAATTACATTGCTGGTGGGAATGTAAAATGATGCAGCCACTCTGGAAAATAGTTTGGCAGTTCCTCAAAATGTTAAACACGGAGTTACCATATGTTCCAGGATTTTCACTTCTGATATGTACTCAAGAGAAAGGAAAATGCAAAACTTGACCACAAATTCATAACATTATTCATAACAACCAAAAAGTGAAAACATTAGAAATATCTATCTACTGATTAAGAAATAGGCCAAACTGGTATATTCATAATGGGAGATTATTCTGGAATAAAATGGAATAAAGTACTGAGAGTATATGCTGCAACATAGATATTAAAAACAATATGCTAAGTGAATGAAGCCAGTTACAAAAAAAACTACATATTTTATTATTCCATTTAGACAAAGCCTTGAGAATAGCAAATTTACTGACACAAAACATAGATTAGTGACTGCTGAACACTGGGGAAAAGAGAGAATGGGAAATGACTGCTAAAGGGGAGGGAGTTTCTTCTGGGGATAATGAACATGCTCTTAAATTAATTAGTGGTGATGGTTGTACAACTCCGGGAATACACTAAAAACCATTAGGTCATGCATTTTCAAACAGTGACTTTTATTGTATGTGAATTATATTTCAATAAAATCGGTATTTTAGAAACCAGTTTGGGCCCTGATCAACAGCTGTGAATTGTGGATGATGAAAACAGTTATCTTGGAAAAGAGTGGGGATGTCACAATGACTGTGCTCCTTCTCTCTCTGGGGTACGTTCCCATAGCTTCCATATCACACAACCTTTTTGATCCTTGATAAAAAAATGTTTTTGACAACAAAGAGTAGAAGATGCTTGTGTTAGGGGCATCTGGGTGGCTCAGTCTGCTTTCTGCTCTGGCTGTGATCCTGGAGTCCTGGGGTTGAGTCCTGTGCTGTTGGGCTCCCTGCTCAGCAGGGAGTCTGCTTTTCCCTCTGCTCTTTGCTGTTCCCCTCCTGTTCTCTCTCTCCTCTTTCTCTCAAATAAATAAAAATCCTTAAAAGAAAAAGTGCTTGTGCTTAAGTATCATAAACTATGTTGCAGCAGGAAACAACCTGATAATCTCAGTGGCTTATAACAAAGCCAAACCAAGCCATCCACCCGTTTTTTATAAATGTTTTATTAAAACAAAGCCACGCCCACTTATTTACATATTGTTTCTGGCTCTTTTCACATTAGAATGGAAAGGATGAGTTGTTGAGATAGTGTTTGGCTCACAAAGCTGAAAATATTTACAGTTTTACTCTTTCCAGATAGAGCTTGCTTATCTTTGTTGTATAACAACAGACTTTTATTTCTTGCTAACACAGAATCCTTGTAGGTCTCAATGGCTCTCTGGGGCAGCTGTCCTCAGTGAGATGGCTCAACGTTGCACCTCCAAATCAATATGCACTTCCATATTTGTCAAGACAGGAGAAGAACAAGAACGGATGATTGCACTCTGCTATTAAATGTTTCTGCTCAAGGGTGACACATGTCAGATCCACACGCGTTTCATTGGCCAAGGCAAGTCATGTGCCAATGCCTAACTTCAAGGTTACAGGGAAGGGCAGCTCTAGCGATTATTCTTGTAGTCAGTGATATTGTGTTCATTTCTTCACCTGAAGCAATTCAGCTGAGTGTTTTCACATACGTGATTTCAAAATGATTCAACCTTACACAGGCTCCTTTGGTTTTTATTATCTCCATGCCTTCTCAGCCTTTTGTAATAATTTTTCTGAGATTGTGGTGTCTGTGTTCTCTAAGAACTGATATAGAATTCTAGCATAAAAGCTGATTTTATACGGATTCTACATGAGATAGAATATCTTACGCGCGTGCATATACACATATTAAGAAAACACATATACAGGAAACTTGCATTAGAAAATGACTGGCATTTCAAGAAAGTTTTTGACTTTGCAAAATAATCTACTGTTGACTCATCTTTTTAATTGTGAGATTCTTTACTGTGTTTTAAATTATTGCATTATCACTAATTCGATTTAGAGGTGATTTTCAGGAGCTAGGTTACTGTAGAAAGCAAATTGCATTTTACCTAAGTAACATGGAAACTCAGCTTTAATTCTGGTATTTTTGATGTATGAACAAATCCCTTTGAAAACATATTCAAGAGAAAATATACAATGAGAGAAAAATGGGAAGGATTGCTACACTACTATTCTCAAAGTTATTATTCTGTAACTACAAAATCAGACTCTGGGACCAAATAATTTATAGGCTCTGCATTTATTTATTGTAGAATAAATGCTAGCAGAAATATGTCATGGATGTACTGAATTATTTAAGCTTCTCTTCACTTGTATTTCCTGTTGTCAATCACTGCCTCTACCCAATCTAAAATTCATTTGGAATAAACTTGAGAAAGATATTACTCTTTTGAGCTTATTAGCTCTATTAAAAGGTTTAGAAATTTTGAAAAAAATATGCCTGGTTTTATGTTTCTGTTTTCCTCAGGCTTTTGAAACTACAAAGAGTGACTTCTTTCTCTAATATTTAATCTGGAAGCCATTCAAACATAAGCAAACCAAAATGAATACATTGGAAAATATTCAAATTTCTTTAAAATTTGCCTGTGAAATATCCCTGGTGGTATTGCATGTCAATGCCCAGAAAGATCTATTATAAATGCCATTTAGGTAGTTAAAATAATCAATAATGATAGTGTTGTTCTGATAAGGTATGAAGTAAAACAAAGCTCATCCACACCAATTCAATGGGCAGAATAAACAGGAAGTTGCATCTTCAGAAATCACAAAGTCCATGACTTCTAGGGTAATACCTCCTTTTGTTCTTTCTTTACTCACTTTTCTAAGTTTCTTTTGTCTTCTTCCCAGCCTATAAAAATTGCAGTCTCTCCACACTCGTTTATTTTGTTCTCACTTTGGCATAGATCCATTTCATGGTTTTACAAATACTATTCTTCCCCAAATATAAAATTCTACTTATCCAATTCTTTATGTATGCACAAATTATTGCAAGAACAACACTTCTCCCTACCCCAGGATATTTCCCGTTCCCTTCTTCACTCATTCAATTAACTTTTGATCATTGACTTCATCCTGGATACTGTATTAGCAGTGAAGCTAATACAGACCAAGAAGCTTCCTGAGCCTCAATTCAGTGACCCCCATTACAGGAATGCTGTGGGTTTGCCAGGTTGCTGTTTCAGGTGAATAGAGTAATCATTTAGTTAGGAGATAGCAGCCAGAAGACTGTTACTACAAGGTAAATGTGTGGGAGGTGACATTCTTACAGTTGTTGGCAGTGTATACTCTTGGAATTTGAGATTGCAATTTGGATTGTGCTCCTACACATTCTCTTTCTTTCTTTCTTTCTTTCTTTCTTTCTTTCTTTCTTCTTCTTTCTTTTCTTTCTTTCTTTCTCTGTCTCTCTCACACATACATATCCACATGCACGTATAATTATTTGGTTTGATAATATTAGTATATTACAGTGTGATGTGTAATTTTAAAAGTGTAAATTCCGAGGTTTAATATTTCATGTTCATATCCCAGCAGAACCCCTAATGAGCTGTGTGGCATTGAACATTGAAAACCGCCGCATACCTTGGTTACTTTATCTATAGAATTGTAGTATACCAGTAGGCACTTCATAGAATTATTATGCAGATTAAAAGAGGCAATATGATAAAGATGTTTAGTGGATTGATTCTATCCTCATAAGCACCAGAAATCAAATGTAGTGAGTTAGAAATGCTGTGTGGACTACTTTAAAATCATAAAATATTTGAAATTATTTTTATTGAAAAACATATCATGAATTCCAATTGATATATAAGCATGTTCTTGGAAAAGAATATGTATTTTGTTTTTAATTGGAGGATATTTAGACAACGGGAACTCAGAAATTTCATAATCCTCAAGCCAACCATGTTTCCCATAGCCTCCATCCTGAAAGCTTAAGAAGTTTGTATTTTCTGATTGCTTTTTTTCCATAATAAGGTTCGGGAATTCTCAAAAAAAAAAAAAAAGTGGTAGTTACTTCTCATCTACATCTACTCTCTTCTCAAATATTTGCTTTCACTTTCTATAGGTCACTTCTTGTCACTATGTGATAAATATCTCAAAGTTGCTGCTGCTGTTATAACACCATCCCTTTTCCAAGTGTGGACACTTGCCACTTTCTTCACTCTTCAGGGCAGAACTAATGAACTTTACTGAAAACTTGGGTTTCAATGAAGAAAAAAGGAAACTTTAAATTCTGTCACTGCTCATGGGTCTTAGGTTATGCCTCTTGAAGAAGTGCCCTTTACTAGCTAGCCCTTTCTGTGGCCCTTAGGGTCATCTTCAAGGTATAGGGGCCAACCAACCTCCCTTAAAAAGGTTCCTCTGATCATACTGCCCTGTCTAGGGTCCAAATTAAATGTGTCCTGCCCTAGAGAGAAGAGAAAACTTTCTCTACTCTGGTTCAGTGCTAGACTTCTTGACTGATCTGGGATGCTTGGCAAGGAAAACATCCAGTCCGAAACTCTCACATGCTGGAGGATGGTGCCTTTGATATTTTTTCCAACAATAAGTTTTTAATTATTTTATGTTTGCTAGTATTTTATTCACCTATTAGGTGAATTTCTCAAACTATTTTAAAGGTAAAGTGGTATATCCACTTAATCAGATACAGGAACTGCTAGTAACTTTTAAATCAAATCCAGAAAACCTCACCTCAAAAGAAAGAATCAGAAACAGCCCTCTCCCACAGAGCTACAAAATCTGGATTACAATTCAATGTCAGAAAGCCAATTCAGAAGCACTATTATACAGCTACTGGTGGCTCTAGAAAAAAGCATTAAGGACTCACGAGACTTCATGACTGCAGAATTTAGATCCAATCAGGCAGAAATTAAAAATCAACTGACTGAGATGCAATCCAAACTAGAAGTCCTAACGACGAGGGTTAACGAGGTGGAAGAACGAGTGAGTGACATAGAAGACAAGTTAATGGCAAAGAGGGAAACTGAGGAAAAAAGAGACAAACAATTAAAGGACCATGAAGACAGATTAAGGGAAATAAATGACACCCTAAGGAAGAAAAACCTACGTTTAATTGGGGTTCCCGAGGGCGCCGAAAGGGACAGAGGGCCAGAATATGTATTTGAACAAATCCTAGCTGAAAACTTTCCCAATCTGGGAAGGGAAACAGGCATTCAGATCCAGGAAATAGAGAGATCCCCCCCTAAAATCAATAAAAACCGTTCAACACCTCGACATCTAATAGTGAAGCTTGCATGTTCCAAAGATAAAGAGAAGATCCTTAAAGCAGCAAGAGACAAGAAGTCCCTGACTTTCATGGGGAGGAATATTAGGGTAACAGCAGACCTCTCCACAGAGACGTGGCAGGCCAGAAAGGGCTGGCAGGATATATTCAGGGTCCTAAATGAGAAGAACATGCAACCAAGAATACTTTATCCAGCAAGGCTCTCATTCAAAATGGAAGGAGAGATAAAGAGCTTCCAAGACAGGCAGGAACTGAAAGAATATGTGACCTCCAAACCAGCTCTGCAAGAAATTTTAAGGGGGACTCTTAAAACTCCCCTTTAAGAAGAAGTTCAGTGGAACAATCCACAAAAACAAGGACTAAATAGATATCATGATGACACTAAACTCATATCTGTCAATAGTAACTCTGAACGTGAATGGGCTTAATGACCCCATCAAAAGGCGCAGGGTTTCAGACTGGATAAAAAAGCAGGACCCATCTATTTGCTGTCTACAAGAGACTCATTTTAGACAGAAGGACACCTACAACCTGAAAATAAAAGGTTGGAGAACCATTTACCATTCAAATGGTTCTCAAAAGAAAGCAGGGGTAGCCATCCTTATATCAGATAAACTAAAATTCACTCCGAAGACAGTAGTGAGAGACGAAGAGGGACACTATATCATACTTAAATCCATTTTTTCTTAAGCTAAAACAATTAAGCTGTATTGGTACTCTCAAACTTTAAGTATAATATGTAATCTCTACTTTTGATTTCTCCTTAGTGGAAGTACAAACTATGACCACAATTTTTTAAATGTCATTTAAAAAAATTCTTCCCTTTAGGGCACCTGGGTGGCTCAATCATCAGCTTTCAGCTTAGTCAAGATTGCAGGGTCTTGGGGTGAAGCCCTTCATTGGGCTCCCTGCTCAGTGGGGGACCTGCTTCTCCTTCTTCCTCTACCCCTCATCCCTGTTTGTGTTCTCTCTCGCTCTAAAATAAATAAATAAATAAATAAAATCTTTTTAAAAAATCCTTCCTTTTCAAGTACTCAAATTCTCCTGTGTTTTTCTGACCACAACCTCCTGTCCTTCCATCACCTCCATCTTCTCAAGTCCACTGAATCTACTTATTGCTTTTATCATAGCCTCAATCTTTCCAGTTTTCTTAGTCTTTTCATTTCAGGTTATCTCCTTAACTCCTTGAATCTGGTACCTCTTTACCATTCAACAGAAAATGTTCTCTTGAATATCTGTAATCCTTCTTAATAGACTTCATTTAGTTCTGATACACTGTGTCTTGCCCTGTATTATTGAGTTCAGTTTTTTTGGATTGTGTTTCTTCTTGAAAATCTGTTGTGAACCCTGAACATTACACCCTGTTAAATTGTCTCCCTCCTTTCTGACAATTACTTCTCTGATGCTTTCTTTTCTTATTCTTTTCCTCTCTCTGCTCTCTTTCCTGTAGCTCCAGTTAACTTTTCCATTTAGATGTTAACCTAAGCTCAATTTCTATCCCTAATGTCTAACTCCAGTTTAGTATTTTCAGCTACTTATGACATTTTCCTAAATATACACATTGCCAGTACCTCCTGGGGCACATTGAAAACTGAATATTCATACCCTGCAAACAACAGCAGTCATGCTGCTTCCAAGTGTTAAACTTATTTACTTCCCTTCCTCCTTTCTCCAGGCCCTCTACCCTGCCTCCCACGGCCAGCTTGCTTGTAGCTGTCCACAGCTCAGGAGGTTAAGAGATAAAGGATCACAGTCCTCAGATTACATGAGGCCAGAATGTACATCATCCGCCAGGTGGCTGTAAAGAAGAAACTAGCCATGCTTAAAAATGTAACATGAAAGCTCCTTTTAAGTCTTTATTCTCCCCTATTCTCACTCCAAAGTTATACTTCTTTAACCCAAACATACCATTCTCTTCTTCCTCCCAGACCTCTTTACTGGACCTGGGTCTTCTGGGTCTTCTCTCTCTGTCTCTGTCTCTCTCTCTCTGTCTCTCTCTCTGTCTCTGTCTGTCTGTCTCTCTCTCTCTCTCTCTCTATATATATATATATATATATACATATCTCACATCACAGATACGTATATGCATATGTTTATATATGTATTTCTTTTTATTCAAAATCTCCTAAATCATCGGTACCTTTACTGTTTTTTTTTTTCTTGCAGAACATAATGTCACCTGAAGTTCCTCATGAAAATTCTACTTGCCAGGTAGCATTCTGAGGCCTATTTCTCCTCAGTTTACATCTCATGAGCAGGAAGTAGGACAAGTCATCATTTTTCTTTCATATTGCTTCTAGACACTTTGTGTGTGTTCAAGGAAGGGAGTGGTTTCTTCCTATGGACTAGCGTAACACATTCTCTATCATCTCATTTAATTCTCCTCAAGGGGAGGAAACATGACTTACCTCTGAATCAGTAGTAGAGATGGGCTCTTACTATTTCTCCCTCCAGGGAAATAAGGTACATGAAGGAAGCATACATTCTGGTCTATTCCAGTCACTTTAGTGGGAAAGGTCCCTAGTCAGAAAAGTCTGAGACACTAGTGCTGTGTATTTCTGAGTAAACCTAGTTTCGCAGTTTAATTTTTGGGAACACATTGTTGTTAAATGATTTGACAACATTCTTTAGTAACAACTGGACTCAGACAACCTTTACTCTTGGCTATGTTATTAACTATCTATGTGAACCTCAATCTCTTCTTGTGTTGCATGGTGAGAATAATAATACTCTACCCCATAGTGTTATGAAGATTAAATTTAGTACAAATTTAGAATACTATACAATGTGCTTGTCTCATAGTGATTGTTAACTGTAATTTAAAACCAGTATGGGATCCCTGGGTGGCGCAGCGGTTTGGTGCCTGCCTTTGGCCCAGGGCGCGATCCTGGAGAACTGGGATCGAGGCCCACATTGGGCTCCTGGTGCATGGAGCCTGCTTCTCCCTCTGCCTGTGTCTCTGCCTCTCTCTCTCTCTCTCTCTCTGTAACTATCATAAATACATAAACAAAATAAAAATAAAAAAAAAATAAAAATAAAAACCAGTGTGATCCTCAGAGGAGCAGCCCACAGAGATTCTCTGCTTCTTTCCTACTGGAGGGAAAGGGGTCTTGAGGTTTGGGAGGGTGACAGGGCCCTCTAACCACCTGATGACATACAGTTGGTAGAGAAATAAATATTGAGTCCTAGGGCAAAACACCAAAACAAAACAATGGGATCCCTTAATCTTTATATGCCATAATCTCCTCATTTCTGTGAAAGTTGGTTCAGTTGGAGAAGATGGGTGATATCTGGTCCCCCTCAGACCCTGACACAGATCATCACTTCCTCACCCTATTATTAAAACAAACAAACAAACAGACAGACAAACAAAGCACAAAGCCCTGCTCTTTCGAAGATCATGGTATTTTGTTGTCCCAATCTTAGTTCCTTCTTATTACTATTACCCCTGGCTTCCTTATCTCTCCCATGGCTTCCTGATAGTATCATCATTGTCACTTCCACACTCATTTCCTGTGCTTTCACACCCAGAGAAATGTGTAATATTCTGACCATTTTCCAATAACCTAGTACTAATTGTTTGTTCTTTATGAATTTGTTTACTCCTGTTTATTCTAACTACCTAAGGATCATATCAACACTTGATAGAGTTTTCCATCTAAGAGAACTTGCTTTATGTATTTACTTATTACTGTTTGTGGTAATATCTACTTAGATAGCTAGGGATACCACCACACTCTGTCCTTGGACTGCTCCATTCATTTCTAGACTAATTTCTAAAACTTACTTCTGAAAGGAAGCCTCCTCCCATTAAACCCACCCACCTCTAATTCCTCCCTTATTCAAAACTTTTTCTACACTTTTATAGTTTACACTATTTTAATTTGCAATTTTAGTATATTGCTATGTGGTTCCTTCCAAGTTTATCAGGAACATGTTCTGAATAACTAAACAAATAATAACATCATGAAGGACAGGAAAGGTTTCTTTTTTCCTCCCCTCCCCTTCGAAGAATCTACTTCCTCTTTCAAACTAGTGAATGCTCTATAGATACTGTTATCTGTTATGCATATGTGCCTGATGACATCTTATTTCCTATAACTTTTACTTATGGACAATGAATCTTTCAGTCGTGTTTTATTAGTTTGTAATTGTATATAGAGATATATAAATACATGCCACTGGGTAAAGACTTAGATATGTCATCATAAATTCTACTGAGACTTGGAGGACAGAAATTCTTCTAACATTTTATACCATAAGCATGATTTGTTTTACAAGAACTCTTCAGATTCAAAAGCAACACTTCTGCTATTCATCACCATGATCCTTTACATAGGGCTATATGGAGAATTGCATTGAACAGAATTTTAGTGTCTTAAAAGTTTACATTTTTATTGTTTTTAAAACAATAAGGCCCGATTTTACTTTGATCATTCTCACTGTGCTATTGAATTGGGGAGATGAGCACCAAATGATTGTAATAGCTTTCCCTCACCTAAGGGCTTAATCTACAATACAGAGCTTTCTCTTCCATTGATTTGAGCACCAACCCATGCTAGCAGGTGAGAAAATCAAAGCCAACAGCAAATTTGAACTCTTTCTATCTGTGATAGTATAGTTGAAATAGTTCTGTTTGAATGATTCTGTTCATCATCTGTTAGGTTGTTTCAGATCTATCCTTCTAGGAGTCATGTTCTAAAATCTATAAACTGCTGTGTCTTACTGTCAAATTGCAAGAATCATAGTTGAATTTATGGTAATTACATTGACCTCATGTAATTATATCAGAACATTTCTCTTTGGTTTGTAATAGCTTATTGCTATCTCTTTGTTATTTTATTTTCTAGTTTATTAATTAAAAGGGAAATGCTAGTTTCTGCAGATCCCAAATCAATAAATCTATTATACAAACAGACATATTACTATAGAATATACATGTATATATAGATCAAATAAAGGAGATTCATTCTTTTTTAAAGAATTATTAGACTCATCATGTTCCCCTTTTTAACTTCTTTAATAGATTGTATAACCTCCCTTTGGTGTCTCATGATAAATATCAGGCAGAGGGTCTCCTGGCCTCCCAGGCAGATTCCAGAATTTCAGCCACACTCAAATATTTTTAGATTTTTATATTTAGTACTAAGAACTCTAGTTGGTCCATAATCTCAGAGCTTGTTTCATGCCTTTCTCTGGATTGGGTATCTGCTACTACAGGCATTCTGTACTGGGTCTTCATACCAAGAAGCCAATCAGCTCACATTGAAAAAGGTGATGCCACCTACCATACATTTCAGCTTCTCAGTGCCTCAGAAACTTACCCTCAAGAATCAGCTTTCTAATAAGCTTTTTCTAGGTATGAACTCTGGAAGGGAAAAATGAACTTGTTTGCTCCATTTCATACTCCTAGTTGGTGTTTTAGTTCTCCACACTGAAGTTAAAATGAACTCTGAAAGCTGAAAAGTCACTAACTCTTTCCTCCTATTCAATCACCTGCAGTTGTTTACCATCATCTTTTGATAAAATCTGAAGTTTTATCCAATTTTTTGTTGATGATTTAGTATAGAACTCTAGAACATAGAGCTCTAGAATTCTCCTAAAGGACAGAAGTACAATAATGTGATACTCAGAAAAGTGTCATCCCTCACTTATTCCTCTGTGCATTTCACACCCACTTTTCTCCTTATGGGTCACTAATTTCACTGCCTTTTCATTTCTATTTCCTGTGTGTGTTTTTTTTTAAACTGAACAGATGCACTTTTTTAAAAATCTCTTGTATACGTTATATAGCATACTCTATGTGAACTTTAAACTTGATTTAATATTTCCTGGAAAGGATTCCATATCATTTAAATGTGATTTATTTAAGTTTTGTTTTTTTTCCCCCTATTCCTAAGTATTTCATGGACAGGGATCCTAACTGAAGAGCACCTTCTGCAATTGTATAATGAAATTCAGTTTCTTTACTGGTTCATAATGGGGATGGTGGTGAGGAGTTTGCAGCATTTTGTTCTCTTTCATTTCTGCACCTTAATTTTTTTCTCTTCCTTCTTACTGTCCCTCTACTTCCAATCTCCAAAAGGCAGTATCCTTGTATTAATCTCATTCTCTTCCAGAGCAGTGCTTCTCCAAGTCTGCAAACTTTTATTTTCATTTTCTTTGAAGTCCTTTTCCTGCAGGTGGTGCTGTGAATGACAGGAGCTGAAATATATGTGTTCAGTATTTTAGTGCTTGATT
The DNA here is from genome assembly GCF_905146905.1 of Nyctereutes procyonoides. Taxonomy (NCBI): domain Eukaryota; kingdom Metazoa; phylum Chordata; class Mammalia; order Carnivora; family Canidae; genus Nyctereutes; species Nyctereutes procyonoides. The sequence continues at coordinate 4,940,842 of NW_026575021.1, read as the reverse complement.
GGACTTTCGCTTTGCAGAGATGGTTTTTGTCTGTGCTACATCTAAGCTCTCCACTCTGCCATTCCCTTTCTTTTAATTGTTTAAATCCTGCTTTGCCCATTCTCAAGGCACACAAACCTGCAGTTGTGGTGGGTGTTCTAGCATTAGCTCCATCAGGATTTGGAGTTTACTTTTATACATATTTGTGCTGATGGAAAATTTGTGGAATTTTCCATCTTCTAATGATGCCCAAGGCCTGGGTCGTGTCTGGTTTCCTTTGAAGTTTCTGTTTTTCATATTACTTTGAGGAGATTGTGTGAAAAGATTCATTTTCGGGAGGTTGCTATTCACCAAAATAAAGAATGCTTAAAACCCAAACTTTCTTTTAACATAGTCTACACAGTACTTCACGACCTGGCTCCATTTCAGCCCCATGTTGAGTTCCCTGTTTGTTCCTTCTGCTCCAGCTGTGCTTAAGTTCTTTGCCTTTGGGCTTTTTTTTTTTTAATTTTTATTTATTTATGATAGTCACAGAGAGAGAGAGAGAGAGAGAGGCAGAGACACAGGCAGAGGGAGAAGCAGGCTCCATGCACCGGGAGCCTGACGTGGGATTCGATCCCGGGTCTCCAGGATCGCACCCTGGGCCAAAGGCAGGCGCCAAACTGCTGCGCCACCCAGGGATCCCATGCCTTTGGGCTTTTATAGATGCCATGAAGATAATTTTACCTTAATATTTATTTTATTAATACTCATTTATACTATCCTTTCTTTGTTCTTGGTTTCCTGTTTTGTTTTAAGTAATCTCTACACCCAACATAGAGCTTGAACTCACAACCCTGAGATCAAGAGTTGCATACTCTACTAACTGAGCCAGCTCTGTACCCCTCATATGTACTATCTTAAATGTAAGTAGGATTAATATACTCTCTTTTGCACAATGATTGTTATTTTTTTCTCCAACAGAATACAAGCATAATTTCCCTCTCTAAATATTCATGATTTTTCACCACTTACTGATATGATTTAAACATGTTAAAATAGGGATGCCTGGGTGGCTCAGTGGTTGAGTGTCTGCCTTTGGCTCAGGGCATGATCCAGGGGTCCTGGGATGGAGTGCTGCATCAGGCTCCCTAAAGGGAGCCTGCTTCTCTCTCTACCTATGTTTCTGCTTCTCTCTCTGTGTCTCTCATGAATAAATAAATAAAACCTTTAAAAAATATTAAAATACGCTAATGATTGACTTTCTAATTTGTAAGGTAACAATATCAAACTAGTAAATTTAAGAGTGTATAACTAAACACTATTTTTAGTTAAAGAGGGCACATTTCCTTTTTTCTCCCTGGATTTAAAATCCCACTCACTGGAAACATGGTGGAGTATAAAAAGCCAATTTTTTTTTTAATTGGTAATGTATCAATGGCTTAGTAGAACCAGTATTTATACATACAGTAGTAAGAATGATTATTCAGTTTCTTTTTAAAAAGTTAAGAACACGAATTATATTGGCTGTGATAACACTATAATTCATTGATTAGAATATAGTAGCTACACTGCCATTATTTATATCAATAGACTCATTAAGGAGCTAAAGATTTTTCTCCTAGAGTTATTGTGCGCCTCTGAATAGTCAGTGAAACCTTTGGCAATTCATTTGATCCAAAAATCTGCCTTTGTTTCCCTGGAAAAAGATTAGAGAAATTATTTTAGTGACACCATAGGCACTTAAAAAGAACCCTGCATATTGTTTGCAAAATAACCACTTCCAGAGTGTTTGCCCTAGATTATTATGTAATATGATTGGCAAGTAGAGTTTTAAAATGAAAGAGATCCAGGTTCAAATCCAACTGTACTTCATACTTACTGAAATATGTATGTACGTTCATACATTAAAAATTACTTAATCTTTCTAATTTTCAGCCTGTGCACCAGTATGATAAGGAAAATAATATCTATCTCATGGGAGTATTATGACACTTGATAAAATAATATATATCCAGCTAATCCTTCAGCAAATGGCACCTCATTGGTGCTCAACAAGGCTATTGGTATTCTTAAAATTTATTTGAAATCCAAGTGCAAATTAAGGTGGCTTATTAGAAGCAATGTCATTTGAAGTTCCTTAATTTTTATACCTTGGAATTTGCTCTGTATATATAGCAGAATGTAGAAAGAATCTGATAATTAGTGTTTAATTGTGACTATTCTTAAGTAGTGTAATTAAATATACCATAGAAGGAATTTTTGCTAGTTGGGTTACTTCAGCTTATTAATCTACAGGTATATTTTCTCAGGCCCTTATGAAAGAGTGTCCTGGAGGAAGCAGCTCCTCAGCACTGAAAGATATAAATCAAAATGACCTCTCTCTGAGCATTTCATTACCATGTTTATGCTGTAATCTTCACATTAACCCTCAGAGGCAGCAGAGTAGACAGTCTCTGTGGCTTGTCTGGTCATCTTTACCTATACATTCATACTTTAACTGTTCTCAATTCTGGGTGCTAACTATTCACAGATATCCCCATCTCTGGAGAATTGCCCTCCCCTCTGCCTGGAACCATCTTGCTAGAGAGATTAGTCCCCATCTCATATGAAGGTACAAAAGGTCAGCTCTTTGCTGAAAGGTGGGACCAACTCCATGTTTCCCCTGTGGGTTCAAGCTGACACAGTCTCCAGGAGCAGTAGGTACTCTCCACAATGGCTCCCCAGTGAATCCATATCCCTTGTTTTTTTTTTTTTTTCTTTTTCTTTTTTGTGTGGTCCTCCTCTATACTGAATCTGGGATAGCCCTGTGTAACCAATAGAATGTGGCAAAAGTCACACTGCAAGTCTCTAGAGGTTAGATTATAAGAATCATTGAGTTGTCAATTGTCTTTTGTAATGTTTAATCTGGAGAAGGTGAGCTACCATGTAAAAACATCTGACTATCCTGTGAGGGCCATGCTGTGACGGGCACAAGCCAGGCAGAGTCTAGGTAGAGACAAAGCAGAAGCTGGCCGGCTCCCAGTGTTCCAGCTAATCCAGCCCAAGTGTCAGACCCATGTATGCAGAAACTGTCTTGGACTGTCCAATCCCAGGGAATGTAACATAGGCAAGAAACGAGCATCCCAACCTGCCCTCTAGCTGTCCGTGTTGTTCTAGTCACCTTGAGTTATTTGAGCCATCTGACATTGCTGGACCCTCCTTGAGTTCCTGATCCACCAGAATCATGAGATAATAAAATGACTTTTGTTTTAGACCACTAATTTGGGAGGAAGTATGCAGCAAATAACAGATACACTTGCTGAGAACCACACACCTGCTTAGCTTCTTCCCTGGCTCTATGCTGCTACTCACCACCTCTCCTTTCTTCAATTCAGCACTTTGGGAAGTTAGTTGCATGAGAATCATCATTTCAGCTCTCCTCTACATGATCATACCTAAAATGGGTAGGTTCTATTATTTTTTCACATTTTTAAGATGTTCACAAAGAGGTACAGATGAATAAAATGACTTACTGAAAGTCACATAACTAATACTTAGGAGAGCTGGTATTTGAATCAGACCCCAGAGCCGTTGCTCTTAACTGGAATGCTATACAACTCTGACCAGAGCTGCTGCTGTTGCCACAGGCCGAATATCATATTGGGCTACTATTTTAAAGCTTCCAATTAAATTAGTCTTAGAATATAAAAGCAACCTTTTACTCACTTTCTGATATGTATATGTACCTGTGTATGTGTATATATATGCATATATATATATATATATTTTTCCCCCCTCTTTCTACAAGTCTGTGTCTTTGAGGGAAAAACCCACTGTCTTGTTTATCATGTAAGCCTTCTGTGAGTGGCAGGATGGCAACACATGGGGCCGCCTGGCTGCTGGCCAAGTGCAGTGGTATTCTGTTTGCACCATGCCAATCCTTTTGTCACTTGTTAAAAATTCAGTGTTATCTCCTCTCCCAAACATTGCTACCATCTGCCTACACATGACATTGACAATGATTATGTGGTAATTGCAGCTGTGTGTTTGATACCAATTATTATACTGTGGAATGGCCAAAGCAAATATATTTTCAAGCATCTATTTTTAAACCCTACCCTTCCAGTCTTCCCCAACACCCTGTCTTCCCCAGGCACTTTGCTTATTCTTTTGATTCTTTTGAAAGTTTGTGATAGTTTTGGAAACTCTTGATGCTTTCTGCTTCATAAGGAAAATAAGGTATAATAAAAATCTTTCTATACATCTATCGACCAAATTAAAATAGCTTCAGGGGCTAACTTTTTAAGATCACAATAGAGTCTAATGTGGACTGGTAAAAGTGTTCATTTAATCTTGTTAAATAAAGCCAAAATAATTTGATAATTTTACAGTAGTATTTCCTCAAATGTGTCCTTATAGTCAGTGCTTGCATTTACACATCTTAAGCTTCTTTTTCAAAATTCTTAAAAATGATATGTAGTTTTATTTTTTTAAAGATTTTATTTATTTATTCATGAGAGGCACAGAGAGAGAAGCAGAGACATAGGCAGCGGGAGAAGCAGGCTTCCTGCAGGGAACCCAATGTGGGACTGGATCCCTGTCTTAAAGGAAAACCATGTGATTGGCCTAAGGGCACAATCTAAATGTAGGACTGAAAGCTAGAGGATATGACTCTGGAAGGAAAGCAAAGCCATAAATAACTTCAGTAAAAATCCTTTGGTATCTATCCTAGGAAGTTTTGGCCATTTACTGTGGGGTTCCATTTATTGAGAATCCTAAATATCAGAGACTTGAATTCAAAACAGAAAAGAAGTCGCTGATTTATACAAAAAGTATTCACCAGGTGCCCTCTAACCTTTCTGGAACAAACAAACAAACAAACAAACAAAAAACTACTTATCTATATCTCTCTCTGGAAATCCTACTAGTTTCTAGAACATTATCTTGGGCAAGTTACACTCAGTTTCAATGATCATGCTGCTGCTTCTGTACCTGGCTGACTACCACTCATTCTCTTAATCTATGTCATGAGGTGGTGCTTTTCCTTACAGCTTCTAAATTTTTTCTTTATGTCATTCAAGTCTAAGCCTATTTTTCTTACAGAAAACCCCACCCTAGACGTCCAGTCAAAACTTCTCCCAATTGTACATTATCTTACACTGCTATATTTCCCTTCAGAGTATTTACCTGATTATTTTCCATTTCTACCTCTAGAAAGTAAGACTCATGAGGACATGCATTGCTCTACCCTGGGAATCTAGAACAAAACAACACAGTAAGAACTCAAAAATTTGAAAAGTGGATAAACAAAATCAAGAAATAAATAAAATAATAACAGATAGTTACATATGCTCTGAAGGAAGAAATAGTGTGTGGTGTTGTCTTTAAAAGCAATATAACTGGGGATGGTGAATAGAATTGTCAGAGAAAAATCTCTCTGAAATAACAAAGACTTTAAGAATGAGAAGGAAGCTGCCTTGCTCAAAGCCTGGGGAAACACATTCAACCAAAAGGGATAGGAAGTATAAAGGACCTACAGTGTGAAAGAGCTTGTTAAATCCTAAGAATTGGGTTTCCTTGGGTGGCTCAGTGGTTTAGCGCCTGCTTTTGGGTCCAGGGCGTGATCCTGGAGTCCTGGGATCGAGTCCCGTGTCAGGTTCCCGGCATGTGTCTCTGCCCCTCTCTCTCTCTCTCTCTCTCTCTCTCTCTCTCTCTCTCTCTCCCTATCATGAATAAATAAATAAAATCTTTAAAAAAAATCTTGAGAATTGTTGGAAGACATTTGTAACTAGAGCACTGTGAATGAAGAAGAAAGTGGCTTGAGCTAAGGATGGAGAGATGAAGAAGAGGTGGTTTACAGAGCTTCTTGTAGACAATGATACAAGGTTTTAGTATTATTCTTAGTGAAATGAAACTGCTGCAAAGTTTTAAGTGTGGGAGTGGCATGATGTTATTTGTTTTTAATAAGGCCTTGCTGTTCATTGGACAAATGACTGGAAGGAAAGAATACAATAGTAAAAGCAATGGGATGAGCAGTTATATGGCTATTACATTAGTCCAGAAAAGAGAATGATGATTGGTTTTGAGTTATAGAAAATGATACAAACTTACAATTTATTTTGAAGGTAGAATTGATAGATCAAATAGATTGAATCTTTTTTTTAATTTTTATTTATTTATGTATGATAGTCACACAGAGAGAGAGAGAGAGGCAGAGACATAGGCAGAGGGAGAAGCAGGCTCCATGCACCAGGAGCCTGATGTGGGATTCGATTCCGGGTCTCCAGGATCGTGCCCAGGGCCAAAGTCAGGCGCTAAACCGCTGCGCCACCCAGGGATCCCCAAATAGATTGAATCTAATGGATTACATCTGGGATAGGGTAAAGGAAAGAGCAAAATTAAGTACAACTTTTGGATATTTGTGGGAGCAAAAATTCTTGTCAATTTCTGATATAAAGAAGTTTGAGTGAGATATGATTTGTAGAGAGGCTGCAGAATCATTTTGGGTATATTAAATCTGAGATGCCTAGGAGATATGCCAGTGGAGATGTCTGGACTCTGATATACTTCATGTAATGGAACTTCTAAGGTGGTTTTGTTATATTTTCCACTGTACAAATGAATTTACTGAGATATAGAGAAATTAATTACCTTCCCACACTCCATTAGCAGCCACTGGAAAAGTGAACGTTACATTGTCTGCCTCAGTCTAAAACAGTGCTTATAACTCACTAAGGTTTGCAGATCTGGGAAGAAGTCTGGTCCATAAATATATATTTGGGAGTTGCACATGGTATTTTGTGTCTGTTGGTATGACTACCTAGGAAGGAGAGAGAACTGAGAGCTGAGGGTTATTAACATACAAAGCCTACTAAGGAAGCAAAAGACACCAACATGGTATGAGCAAGTACTTAAGAGGGAAATAAGCAAAGAAATTTCATCACATCAGGGAGTAGAGGATTTCTGGGATAAAGGAATAGTGAACAATGCTGAATTGTTGAGAATTCAAGTAAAATGAGTTCCAGAATAGCCCACACATGTTTAGTAAAAAAAAGTACATGATTAAAGAATTAAAGACCTTTAAAATATGTCTTCCCCAGAAACTCATCAGCCTCTTTCTTGTATTCCTTTAGTTTTCAAAAACTATAATCAAGGATGCCTGGGTGGCTCAGTGGTTGAGCATCTGCCTTCGGCTCAGTGTGATTCAGGGGCCTGGGGATTGAGCCCTGCTTTGGGCTCCCTTCAGGGAGCCTGCTTCTCCCTCTACCTATGCCTCTGCCTCTCTCTCTCTGTCTCTCATGAATAAATAAATAAAATATTTAAAAAAACTATAATCAGGCTGTGGTGTAAAAAATAAAAATAAAATGAAATAAAGTATAAGCAAAAGTGAAATATGAACAAGAAGAATTTATGTCATATAACCTTGGACAAATCATTGGACTTTCTGTGAGGTCTCAAGTCCTTGGCATAAACTAAGGAAAGTTAAATCTGTTTTATTTCTTTTATAAGCTTCTTAGACACCAAATATGATGATGGGGTGTTAAAACGCTTTGATGACTCTTAAAGCATTAAGAAATATTGATTCTCTATACATATGGTTCTCTATACATTTACGTTTTCTCTTATCCTTCTCCCCATTGTATAGCAAACCTCAAAAACTATAGTGTCTACTATTTCCTTAGTTCACTTGGGCATAATACTTTAGAATGCATTTCACAGGGTTAAAACATGTACGTTCAGATGCTATTTTCCAGAAGACTTCATAAATTTTGTAAGTACCCTGAATAGTAATTGTGTCAAAATTTACAGGTGGTCATTTCAGTCATATCTCCACATCATTTTTTCCAAGGATGTAAATAAGACTTTTCTATATTTTTAGGTACACATTTACTCCTCTTATAACTTGCAATGAGTTATAATACAGTAAGGTCGTGAGCAATAATCCTAAAGTTGTAGGGTTTTTTTGGTCCTACTCCACAGGTGCAATTTTATTTTTCATGGGGAATAAGAAAGAACACCAGAGAATGGTTTTGAGTTTGCTTGTAGGAGACTATCTGTGTAAATATTGTAGCACCTATATACTTCAGAGCCACATTACACCGGACTCATAGGTGCTAGGATTTGAAAGATAAAGAATAACAATATAAGCAATAAGAACACTAAAACTTTTTAAGTTTAGTCAGACAGACTAAGCACAATGCCAGTCTGAAGATATTAGCAACCGAAGAGACAGTGTCAGTAGAGAAAATAATAACAACCTGTCAAAGAAGATGCAGGGCTAAATGTTAGCAATTGCTAATTGAGAGCAAAAAAATCAATATCCCTATAATATGTTAGCTAATTCTTTATAAATTTAAGTCTTATAGTCAGTAGATTTTAGCACAGGGCTAGAACAACATTTTCACAGTAGTCATGGCCTTTTGTGGTCCTAAGAATAACTTTACAGAAGCAAATGCTGGTCTGGAATTTTTATAAGCCAATGTGATATTTTGAGGCTGACCTCCAAAATGATCATTCTGAACAAGGTTCATAGAGGAGACCACTATAAAACTCTTAGCTTACTCTATTATGACAGCAGCCAATCCTATTTTCAATTCTCTCCCCACCTGTAAAAGATTCACATTCTGTGATGGAGAATGGGGAAAACGGTATCAGGAGAGCTTGGTGGAGAATAGTTTGTTTTTGTGATTTTTCACTTAGAAATGTTCCTTCTATCTGCCTATAGATTTGTGATACATCAGTTACAAGTGTTATAGAATTAAGGATTCACTGTCATTTCCCATTGGGTGTTTCCTTTGGCTTTCCTCCTTCATCCTCAGATCACCAGGCCAGGCAGAAATCAAAATCCCAGAGATATCTAGTAATAGATAACAACAAAATGGTTTTAGTGTCTATTACCAGTGAATAGTATTTAATAGATAAGGAGCACAGGCAACTAGAATCACAATGGAAGGAGCATACAAGTAATAAAACTGGGGTTTCTGTAACCCCTCACGCTAATCAGGTCATAGCAGGCAGCTACACCAACCTCAATTCAGAATGACTCATCCTTTAGTAGTTTCATAATTTAATTTTGAAATTTAGGAAATGTTTAAGTTATTCTGCTAAAAATTATATACTATCTGTTTGTTGCCAGAGAGGAGTTGTTTCTCAAGGGCAGCATCAAAGAAAAATTGTGCCAAATGGAATTAAACAGGCAAGGAAGAATTTATTTAGGACTGCTGTAATAGGGGAGAGAGAGTCAATTCAACTCCACGGATACAAAAGCAGAAGAGTTTTTAAGCATTGGGGTGAGCAGAAGAGGACGAGAGGATATTAATAAGGAGTTATGTTCAATGGGACTAGGCGATCTGGGTTTGTGAATTGATGCTTGTCAATTGGGTTCCTACCTTCCCTTGGAGACCCAGAGATAGGGGCCCTGACTTTCTTGATCATTACTTTTCTTTTTATTTTTTTTTCAAGATTTTATTTATTTATTCATGAGAGACACACAGAGAGAGGCATAGACATAGGCAGAGGGAGAAGCAGGCTCCCCGCAAGAAGCGTGATGGAGAACTCGATCCCAGGACCCCAGGATCACGACCTGAACCAAAGACAGATGCTCAACCACTGAGTCACCCAGGTGCCCCATCATTACCTTTCTGGGAGAATATTTACATCTCAGAGGGGTAGAAAAAGAATTTATCATTGCAAGTTTTCTAAAGTAAGTGTTCTAAGAAAAGGGAGGTCAGGGGGTCTATGGTCAGCAGGCTATCTAAGTTTGATTAAGCTGAGGTGAGTGTTAATGTCTGTCCCAGTCAACAGTTATAGGACTGATGTCCTGGACTGATGTCAGAGACTGCTGGAGTAGTCTTTTATGATGTATGTACTTACAGCCTATGAGTTATTCTAAGCCACATGCAGAGACTTCTGGGAAAGCTGGATTAAGAGTTATGAGCCTCTCAAAGCTCTGTTCCATGGTTCTACCTCTCACCTGCTAAGACCTGACGCATTGTTTTGAAAGGACTCAGTTTTGCAGCATGGAATCCACTGTGCTGTGCGGTGGCACAAATGTTATTTGCCTCTTCTTCAGCCAGCAGGAAATCCCTGGAGAGGGTGCTGTAAGTAAAAAGGCTAGAGGTGATGTTGAAGGGAAAAGCAATTGCTTCTGACTGCTAATGTTTAATCTGTCCCCTACAGAAATGAAAGCGGCCTTTTATCTTTGAGTAGAATAAGGTGATTTAGAAGGGGAACAAGATGACACTGCAGTAGTTGATGCTGATGCCTTAGTAGTAAATTCAATTCAGCGCATGACTTATGTGAATTTCAAGACTGAGATAAACTTCACTAAATGTAATGGCTTCTGGGGAATAAGTTCAGAATTTCTTTTTAAGTCTCCTAAACTGTTGTTGCCTTGCCATTCTGGGTTACATTGTAGTGGCGGTGTTTGATCTGCGGCATTTAATGACTTCTCATCATTTCTATCATCTTCATAAATATTTGCTCCAGGCTGAAACCTGACTCAAGTTGAAGGGGAGTCATAAAGTATTTTTTTCCCCATAGGTGAGAACTTCATAATTCAACTTAAGGCAAAACAATAACACATATGGTATAAGCATTTTAATAAATGCCTATTTCATAATCAATTTGTTCATTTTATTTTTCAAATATTAAGTTAATATTTATAAGGCCCACAAACTCCTGAATTCTAATAAATTCATACTGGATAACACAGACGTAACTATTCTGGTTTGTTTACAATAATTTTATGTCTATCTCTTGACAGCACTACTATATACTTTTCATTTTAATATTATTTTCTATAGTACATTAATACGAAATCTTTTGGAAAAAATAACATTCTATAGCTCTAAATAGCAAAGCGGTCTTAAAAAGATTTTTTAAAAATCAGAGTATCATTGGCATACAATCAACTACACATATTTGAAATGTACGATTCTATCAGTTTTGACAAATGTATACAAACATGAAACAATCACCACAATGAATAAAATACATGTCATTCATCACCCCAATTTCCTTGTTCCCATTTTTATTGCCATTCTCTTGCCCTCCTCACTCTTGCTCTGGAAGCAACCTCTCATCTGCTTTCTTTCATTATATATGAATTTTCCAGAATTTTATATATGAATTCATGTAACATACACTTCCTTAGTCTTCCTCTTTTACTCAGCATAGTCATCTTGAGATTCGGCCAATGTTAGTGTGTATGAAGAGTTCATTCTCTTTTAATTCATTCTCTTTTAATTGCTGAGAAGTATCATGTTGTAGAAATAACAGAGTTTATATATTCACCTGTTGATAGACATCTGGGTTATTTCCAGTTTTTGAATATTACAAGTGAAGCTGCTATCAACATTCATGAAAAAGTATCTGTTAGGTCATATGTTTTCTACCAGCTAAATACTTAGCACTATAATGGTTGGATCAAATAATCTATGTATATTTAACTTTTTAAGAAATTGTCAAACTGTTTTCTGATGTGGTTGTACCACTCTATACTCCTACTGGGAGTGTATGAAAGTTTCAAGTCCTGTCTAATAATTGGTATGGATGGAATTTTTCACGTTAGTTGTTGTAAAATGCGTGTTTGATACTCTGTCCTTATGGTTTTAATTTGCATTTCCCTAATGACTAATGATGATGAGTATCTTTTCATGAACTTACCATTCATATGTCTTCAGTGTGAAGTATCTGTTTAAATCTTTTGTTTATTTTTATCTTGGTTGCTTTGATTAGACATTATTGAGTTTTGAGAATTCCTTATATATTCTGGATACAAGTCTTTAATGTTGTATTAATATACAATATCCTAATCTGTGGCTTTTCTTTCCCTTATCTTGACAGTATCTTTTTGACAGAAGTTCTTAATTTCAATAGAGTCTGCTTTGTCCTTTTGTTCTTTTATGGGTTGTGCTTTTTGGGTCATATCTAAAAAAATCTTTTGCTAACCAAAGGTAATAAAATTTTCTTCTGAGCTTTCTTTTAAGACTTTTGTAGTTTTATATTTTGTGCTTAGAATTGATCCATTTGCATTAATTTTTTAAAATGTCTTTTGTATAACGATTTTTTGTTTTGCATACAAATATCCAGTTGTTCCAGCATCATTTGGTGAAAGGACCATCCTTTCTTCATCATATCGCCTTTGCATCTTTGTTGAGAAACAGTTGTCCATATATGTGGCCTATTCTTAGACTCCTTATTTTGTTGACATGATTCATTTATCTATCCTATGATAATATTGTTAGGCAGAATTTTTAATCACATATGTTATAGTACTATATGTTTTTTCTTCTTTATAGTATTCTTAACAATATTTTCTGTTCTTTAACTTACTTTAAGAGTACATATATAATACATATAACATACAAAATATGTGTTTATATTATCAGTAAGGCTTTTGGTCAATAATAGGCTATGAGCAGTTAAGTCTTGGAGGAGTCAAAGATTACATGTGGATTTTTGACTGCTTAGGGGTCAGTGCCTTTACCCCCTACATTGTTCAAGGAGCAGCTATATTACCTTGTCTTGATCTCTACAGTTTTATTGTAAAGCTTGACATCAGGTAGTATGAGTATTCCAACTTTTTTTTTGTGTTTTTCAAAATTGTTTTGGTTATTCTAAGCCTTAGCATTTTTATATAAATTTTAAAATTAGTTTGTAAATTTCTACAAAAAAAAGGCCTGATAGGACTTTGTGATTGCACTGAATATAAAGATCAATTTAGGGAGAATCGATGTCTTAACAATACTGAGTCTTCCAATCCACGGACAAAGTATGTTTTTAGTTATTAGTATTTTTAGTTTTCAATGTTGAGCACTTATCTATTTTGTCAAATTGATCCCTTAGCATTTTTATATTTTTGTTGCTATTGTAAATGATACAGTTTTTAAAAATTTTAGTTTCCAAGTTTTCACTGCCAGTTTATGAAAACATAAATTATTTTTGCATGTTAATGCATTCTGCAACTTTGGTAAATTCTCTTATTTGTTCTAGTTGCTATTTATTTACTTTTTGGTAAATTCAGGTGGATTTTCCGCATAGAAAATCATGCTGTTTGTGAATAAAAACATTTTTACCTCTATTTTTCTGACTTGGATGTCTTTTGTTATTATTATTTTCTTATTTATTTTCCTTTAACTCGCTGGTTAAACTTTCTGTATAATATTGAATAGAACTGGTAGATAGAGGAGATATATGGCTTTTTGTTCCTGATCTTCAGGAGAAAGTATCCGATATTTCATCATTTTACATGATATTAACTACAGGTTTTTGTGATGCCTTTCACTAGTTTCCTTCCTAGTTTGCTTATATATATATATATATATATATATATAATATATATATATATATATTTTATCAAGAAGAATTGTTAGAATTTGTTAAACACTTTTATGTTGATATGTTTCTAGCATTTTCCTTTTTTCCAGTTTTAATGTGAGAAAATAAGTGTATTGATTTTCAAATGTTATTATTATTATTTAAAGATTTTATTTATTTATTCATGACAGATGCAGAGAGAGAGAGAGAGAGAGAGGCAGAGACACAGGCAGAGGGAGAAGTAGGCTCCATGCTGAGACACTGGCGTGAGACTCGATCCCAGGTCTCCAGGATCAGGCCCTGGGCTGCAGGCGGCGCTAAATCGCTAGCCCCGCAGGCTGCCAGATTTTCAAATGTTAAAGAAACCTTGAATGCATAGGATAAATCTCCATTGGTCATGACATTTTTTGTTTGTGTTTTTGCATCTATGTTCATAAGAGATTGATCTGTAGTTTTATTTTTATCTCTGTCTATTTTTGGTATCAGAATGCTTCTGACTTTGTAGAATGAATTTTAAAGTATTCATTTCCTTTCAATTTTCTGAAATAGCTTGTGTAGTATTGGTTTTGTAGTTTTCTCTAAATGCTCGCTTGATCACATATACTACTGAAACCATCTGGACCTAGATTTCCTTTTTCGGAAGGTTTTAATTTACAAATTCCCTGCTTTCAATAGATATAAGCCAATTCAGGTTATTTGTTCTTCTTGAGCAAAAAAAAATGTTTCTTAATGAATTGGTACTTCTATGTTGTCGAATTCTTTTTGGCATAAGTTTGTTCACAACATTGCCCTGATATCCTTTCAATATCTGGGGAATCTGTATTAAAGACATGTCTCTTTCTTCCTAATATTTGTAATTTGTGTCTTTTTCTTTCTGATCAGTTTCAGTAGAGGTTTATTACTTCTGTTTATCTTGTCAAATAAGATTTTGGTTTTATTAATTTTACTCATTTTTTTTCTTATTTTCTGTTTCATTGATTTCCACTTTTAAAAATTATTTCCTTTCATTTACTTGCTTTGGGTTTAATTTGCTCTTCTTTTTTTGCTTCTTAAGGTAGAAGCTGAGGTTTTTTATTTGATATCTGTTGTCTTTTTTATAATGGCATTTAGCGCTATAAATTTTTCTCTAAGCATTGCTTTTGAGTCATCCCATGAATTTTGATATGTGCTTGTCATTTTTATTCATTAAAAATACTTTTTAATTTTCATTTTAATTCCTTCTTTGATCCATGGATTACTTAGTGGAGGAATTTCCAGAGATCATTACTTTCTGATTTCTAATTAACTCCTTATTTTCAGAGAATATACATTGTGTAACTTGGACCTTTTTAAATTTGTTTAGAATGGTATTATGGCCCAAAACATAGCTTATGCTGTGTGTAATTGAGAATAAAATCTACCCTGTTATTGTTGGACAGACTGTTCTAGTAATGTCAATTAAGACAATTTGATTGATAATCTTGTTCAAATCTTACATATCCTTACTTACTGATCTATCTGTTGTGTTAATTATTGAAACTGGATGATTGAAGTGTCTAACTATAATTGTGGATTTGGCTATTTCTTCTGGCAATTCTGTTAAGTTTTTGCTTCATGTGTTTTGAAGTTCTGCTATTATGTGCATAAACATTGAACTGTTAAATCTTTATAAAGGGGCTTTCTTTGTTTCTGACAATATTCTTTTGTCTGAAATCTATTGGTTTAATAAAATTATGGCCACTTTGGGTTTTTTTTTTATTAGTTTTAACATATTATGTCTTTTTCCAACCTGTTACTTTTATTTGTTTATATCTGAAGTTCATTTTTTAAAAGATTTTATTTATTTATTCATTCATGAGTGACACACAGAGAGAGGCAGAGACACAGGCAGAGGGAGAAGCAGGCTCCATGCAGGGAGCCCGATGTGGGACTAGATCCCAGATCCCAGGATCATGACCTGAGCCAAAGGCAGACGCTCAAACTGCTGAGCCACCCAGGTGTCCCTGAAGTTCATTTCTGATGGGCGGCATATATCTCTGTTTTTTATTTGTGTTTGTTCATTTACATTTACTTGATTACTTTTTTTTACTTGATTACTTTTATGATGAAGTTGAAGTCTATCTTCTTGCTGTTTTTTATTTGTTAGCTTCTTTTTTTTCTGCATCATTTTGGATTAGTTAATTTTTTATGATTTCATTTTCTTTCCTTTGTGATTTATTAGCTATCACTGATTATTTTAGTGGTTACTTTATGGTTAATAATATACATTTTTTCATTTATCATACTTTAAGTGATCTTATACCATTCATGAATAGCTTATAACCTTATACTCTAGTAATAAATTTACATTTCTCCCTTCCTGAGCTTTATAAACTGTGCACTGCATGAATATTTTTTACTTAATCTTATCTTTAATAGAGATTTAAGTAATAAAATATCTTACACATTTGCCTAAATGCATACCATTTTTTGTGGTCTTCATTTTTTGTATGTGTAAATCCATATTTCCATCTAGTATACTTTTCCTCTGCTTGAATAATTTTTAAAATATTTCTTGAAGTGTGGTGAAGAATTCTTTGTGTATGTTTGAAATAGTCCTATTTAACCTTCTTTTTTTAAAGGTATTTTCTCTTGGTATAGATTGAGTTGAGTTTTTCTTTCAGTGCTCTAAAGATATTGCTGTACTGCCTCTAACTTGCATTTTTTTTCTAATGAGAAATATTCTATCATCTTATCTTAGTTTTTATCTTGTTTTCTACACTGAGTAAATTTAAAGTTTCATCTTTATTACTGATTTCATAGTTTTCTTTACTTTCCTTATGCTTGGAGCTCAGTGACTTACAAGAAATTTATAGCTTTAATCAAATTTGGAAAATGTCCATTTTCCCTTCCATTATTATTATTTATTTTTAAATCTTGCCCCTCCTATGTTCTCTTCTGAATGGCTTCTGTTTTGTGTATATTGAGATACTTCAAGTTTCCCTACAGCTTACCTATTCTTTGCTCTTTCTTTTATAATTTTCTATTTTAATTTTTTTAAAGATTTTTTTATTTATTCATCTGAGAGAGAGAGAGAGAGACAGAGAGAGAGAGAGAGACAGAGAGAGAGGCAGACTCCTTGCTTGATCAGGGAGCACAATGTGGGGCTGGATCCCAGGACCCTGAAATCATGACCTGAGCTGAAGGCAGATGCTGGACTGACTGAACCAGCCAGGTGTCCCTCTTTCTTTCTATTTTTAAAGTTCATATATTTAATTTTTATTAATTTCCACATGTTTTATTTTTAGTTTCTATTTCTCCTTCTTCAAATTCACTGACCTTCTGTACTATCCTTCCTTTCATTTCATCTCGATATTTTTTATCACAAATATTAGAGTTTTCATTTCTAGAATTTCTATTTGGATGATATTTTTTACATATCTTAAGTGTTTATTTAGCATTTGAATTTATGCAATATAGTTATAGTAACTGTTTTAATGTTCTTTTCTGCTAATATGAGGATCTTTATCAGAGAGATCTAGTTTAAGTTAAGATTGACAGATTTTTTTTTCCTTACTATGCATCAGATTTCCCTGCTTCTTTTTAATGCCCAGTAATTTACTGGATTCAAGACATTGTGGATTTTAACTATTTTTAACTTTTTTAACTATTGTTTTATATATTTGTATATTTTTGGATGTTTTGGGAAGGAAGAGAATATCTGATCTGTTACTCTATCTGGACTAAAAGCCAAAAATGCAATTTTTTAAAAGATGATTTTATCACATTATTTTACAAAATATCTTGAGTTCATCCCTCTGGCTCAGATAGATTCAAAAGAGCTCTTTCTTCTTAATTTTCAATAAAATGTACAGTCAATTCAGAAGTATTTTACCCACTAAGTGGTACTATACTGTGAGATGGCTTCTAAAGTTGTTTTTAGGGGATCCCTGGGTGGCGCAGCGGTTTAGCGCCTGCTTTTGGCCCAGGGCGCGATTCTGGAGACCCGGGATCGAAGCCCACGTTGGGCTCCCGGTGCATGGAGCCTGCTTCTCCCTCTGCCTATGTCTCTGCCTCTCTCTCTCTATCATAAATAAAAAAAAAATTAAAGTTGTTTTTAGGAAGTTTATTTTTAGTGTGATACCGGCTGGGCTGGGGGTGGGGTGTACCTAATTGTGAACAGGATGTCTTAAACAAAGTGAATTTGGTTGGGGGCTCTTTCCATACCATCAGTAGGTCTCTTTTTGCTGTTGCTAAACTTAAAAAAAAAAAAAAAAAAAAAAAAAAAGCTTCTCGTGGCAGTGGTGACAGCTCCAGAGCAGGGTCAAACTGCAGAGGCTGGAGTCATGGCAGGGCAAGTGTTTGGAAAATTTCTTCCCCTCTTTGACCGAATTTTTGTAACCAAAAGAGGTATTATGCTTTCATAAAAATCTTAAGAATAAGTTGCAAGAAACTTATTTCTCTTATTACTGTTGCAAGAAACAGTAGTAGCTGTTGGATCAGTTTCTAAAGGAAAAGGTGCAGAGATTCAACCAATTAGTGTGAAAGTTGGAGATAAAGTTCTTCTCGCAGAATATGAAGGCACCAAAGTAGTTCTAGAAGACAAGTATTATTCTTTATTTAGACATGGTGACATTCTCAGAATGTATGTGGACTGAAATCATTATTAAAATGGCATGAAGTGAAGCTGCCCATTCCAGTGAAATTGTGAAATCTTCCATTATGTAAATAATTTTCATGTCTCTCTTTTATAATTAATGGTATCCAAAAAAAAAAAAAATTCAGCTTCTTTTGAAGATGTCCTTTCCCTGAAGGATGACTTTATCCAATATCACCAATCTTTGCTAAGATATAAACATGATATGTTAGTTGCTGGTTGAGACCTCAAATCCAATGTTCCTGGAAAGAACCCAACAATTATCTTAACAACTTGTCAATGGAGTTAGTCATCTGGAAGAAATTTTTCTCCTTTGGAAAATACACTTATAGGAAACCTGTGAATGGAGAATAAGAAAAGGAAGGCATAAATTTGTGGGAAGCAAGTAATCAAAACAAATTGGCTCTAAAAATAAATGAAGAATAATTTTAGGGTGGGTAAAAAAAGATTAAAATGAGCAGAGTGGATCAACACAGGAGAAAGAAGTTGAAAAAAAAAAAAAAAAAACATGGTAGGAGTCCGAAGCTTGGGGAAGAGAGACAGCTCAGAACTTTTTGAAAATAGAATCAATAATGTTTGTGTCTATGTTGCTGAAACTTCTACTGTGTAAATGTTTTTTTACCTCTCTAAATCCTCAGAAAAATCTGATTGTGTCCAGAGATTTTTCAGAAAACCTTATGAAGCAGACTAAGTCTTCTAGGGGAAAAAGTCTTGATAAGCTAGTACTTGTTGTATGATATAGCAAGGCTTGACTGGTTTCATTCCCAAGAGATAATTTATGTAAATTACCAAAAGTAGATGCAGTGGAATTATGAGATAATGGCATATCTGTATTTTGCTCAGTGTCAGGATGACATTTATATGTTTGGTCTGTGAAGTATTTATTCTACAGAATAGAAGAAGCTTACCTCTAAACATGTTTTAGTTATTACATATTGCTGTTAAACACAGCATTCACAAGTCTAGTAGGTAAAGCAGTAAACATTAAATTCAGTATCCTATGGGTCAGATATCAGATTTGTGTCAGCTGGATGCCTTGGCCTCAAACTCTCTCACAAGGCTGCAATCAAAATGTCAGCTGGGGCTATGGTCTCATCTGAAAGTCTGAATGAGTGAAGTCATTCAAGTCAATTTTATTTTCAAGTTAATTTTGAAAGCATTCACTTTCTCATGGGCTCTTGGACTGAAATTTTCAGTTTCTCACTGATTGTTGGCAAGAGATTTCCTTTAGTTTCTTGCTTAGTGGATTCTCCGTAGGGTAGATTAACAACATGACAGTTGGCTTTTCTCAGAGCAAGAGAGGAAATAAATCTTTTTGTTATCTAATCTCAAAAAGTGATATAATCTATCTTTTTCTATATTTTATTTGTTGAAAGTCACTGTGTCCAACCTACATTCAAGGGGAGTGTATTTGTTGAACATCATGTATATGTAAGTTTGGTAGTTCTTTTCTTCATAGTTTTCCTTTCAGTAGTTGATAATATGCCAGAAATTTTAATATGCAGGGAATTACATTTTAGAATTGTGCCCACACAGTGAGGAAGAATCAGCATGGATAGGATGGAAATATTTTCTGTAAAGTTATATCAACAGAAGCTGAAACACAGAATTAAGCACAATTGACAAAAGTTACCTGTACCCCTCACTACTTTTTATCCAAAGGAATAAATAGCCCTTGTTACATATACTTACATCTTCCTGCCATTTTGATTGAAATATCTGAGGGCAGGCTAGTTGTCATCTGTGTCATTTCAAATCAAACCAAATATATATCCCAGTCAATTTGCTCTTCTTTCTAATATTATGTTTTTGTTAATACCATTGATACGCTTAGACTCTCAGCATCATCATTTCATTTTTTAACATATCATTTTCCATTTAGCCATTCAGTTCTTAATTTATGTAGGCAACAACTCTGACACTATTTCATTGGATTTTTCATAGGCTTTTCCAAAATATTTCTATTTATCCTTTTTATTTTTTCAAGAATAAGCATCTCAAGTAACACAAACATGTCAATTTCTTATGATACAATTTTCACTCCTCAAACTTCTTAGATTGAACCAAACCTATCCTGAGAATCGAGACTCACTTCAGGTTCTACTGGGCGTGGAGCCTCCTGAGATTTCTCTCTCTCTCTCTCTCCCTCTGTCCTCCTTCCCCACTTGTGCTCTCACTCTCTTTCACTCTAAAATAAAATTAAAAACAAAAAAAATCTGAAATCTGACTTTTCTATATTAATAATTAAAAATTATACTAATGGTAGTAACAGTGGTTTCATAATTTTATGTTAAATCATAGCTTTTAAAATATTTTTACAGGGGATCCCTGGGTGGCTCAACGGTTTGGCCTCTGCCTTTTGCCCAGGGTATGATCCTGGAGTCTCGGGATCAAGTCCCGCATTGGACTCCCTGCATGGAGCCTGTTTCTCATTCTGCCTGTATGCATCTGTCTGTCTCTCATGAATAAATAAATAAAATCTTAAAAAAATAAAATATATTTACATAAACAAAATTCATAATTTTCCTGAAGATTTACAGAATAAACCTACCATCTTGACTGTTTTTCTGCATCATTTGTTAACACTCCTCCCTAAATGCTGATCATGTGCAAAGGTCCGCTAATTATTTTTTTTAATTAGCATTAAATAATTCTTTTAGATATGCCAGGAAAAGGGTTATATTGTTAAGCTAAAATGAGCTCAGACAAGTAGAGTTTCAAGAAGCACTATTATTCTAAAGATAGAAAAAGAGCACTGAGTCATTTAAAAGAATTAAATGTCAGTTTTGTGATGTGATACAGATGTTAGCTAATTCTACAGTGGTGATCATATAGCAATATATAAATGTATCAAATAAACATGTTATATACCTTAAGCTTACATAATGTTATATGTAATTCAATATATATTTCAATATAATATATTTCAA
This sequence comes from Nyctereutes procyonoides, assembly GCF_905146905.1. NCBI lineage: Eukaryota > Metazoa > Chordata > Mammalia > Carnivora > Canidae > Nyctereutes > Nyctereutes procyonoides. The sequence continues at coordinate 4,920,037 of NW_026575021.1, read as the reverse complement.
TTAAAAATAATTAAATAAGATAATGCACATAAAGGACTTAGTAGCATATCTTTGTAGAGAGGAAGACCACAGGGAAAATTATTATTATTGTTAGCAGAAGTATTAATGAATACTTATGGTGAGAGTATAAGACATGCTCAGTCTCTCTGAAAAACAATAAATATATTCAAACAATGTGTATATAATATAAGAGAATGTTCTATAATGCTAGTAATGCTTATCTCTGGGTTATGAGGTTCTTGGTAATTTTTAATTTCTTTTCTGCGGTTCTTTGTATTTTTTCAACTTTTTAACTAATGAATATGTTTTCTTTTATAATTAAAAGTGAAATTTTGTTTCTTTGTTAAATATCTCCTTTGTTTGCTGTTTCATTTTATGTGTCTCAATCTATTCTAGGTCTAAATCTTTCTGACACTCTTCTTTCAGAACCACAAAATCCTGTTGTTTTTATCCTATGGTATGACTTTTGTTCATCTTCCACACAAGCTTATTTCATACTCGATGTACTCAGTGAACAGCGTGGCATTTATATTAATTTATTTGACCACATTTCTTCTTACTCTCAGGTAGAAATTATTCAAGATTTTTTTTAGAATAAAATTATTGGATCATTGGTTTTCAACAATTCCTAAATATCTATACCTTTTGATAGGCATTTCCATTAACACCAGTGGCTCACCATGACAATACCTTGAACTAGGGATAATATAGTCTGGTTTATAGCATTTGGTTTAGTCTCTCTCTCTCTCTCTCTCTCTCTCTCTCTCTCTCTCTGTGTGTGTGTGTGTGTGTGTGAATAGTTAAAAGAATCTTACAAATAATCGAGATAAACTTCCCTTCAACCTCTCATTGAGATGGCTCCTTAAGAGCTTCCATCCATCTGAAACATTTAATTTTCCAGGTCTTAGCTGTGGAACACTCTGTGGAGTGATGGAAATAGTCCTGGAGTTGTTATCAGATGACCTAGGTTCAAGGCCTTGCTCAGTCACTTAGAAGTCCTAAGACACAGGCAGCCACTTAGCCTTTTTTTTTTTCCTTCCCTGATTTTAAACTAGAGATAAAAATATTATCATAAAGAGGTTGCTAGGATAAAATGAGTTAATACAAAAGCTCTTTGTAGGATAAAGCAGGTTATTAATCAAAGGGATGCTTATTACTATTAGTTTCTTTTAACTTTGAAGTGTGCTTACTTAACACTCAAGACCTCTTTCTTACTGTATTTCTCAGCCTGTTCATTATTTTGAAATCCAATGTTACTGGCTCATTTTCAGGCTTTTTCACATTACTGATTAGTTCCAGTTGGTTCTTTCTTAATGGTCAGGCTACTTTGGGGGTACTGTAGGCAAAGGCATCTCTAGAAAATGTGACAAGCATGACTTAAAGGTCATTAAGTACCTCCATAAATCTATTTCACTGTCCTAGACATAGACAAATTACTAAAGTAACAGATATTGTGATAGGAATTTACCGAAAAGGAATATTTAAAGCACAAAGTGAAACAACATTAGTATTAAATGTAGTTAATTACAAAATAGGTCATAGTACAATCAGGTTACTTAATATAAACATAAAATAACCAGAGTGATTTTTTTTAAAATATATTACCTGACACTCAATTTCTTAAAATTCCTCACTGGCTTCCATTGCATGTAGAATCAAGTTCCAACTCCTAGATTTTTTAAATTTAAAATTAATCCTTGTTTGTGTGTGTATGCATATTTTATGAGTTCCCTACTTTTATTTGTATTTTATTTATTTTAAAAGATTTATTTATTTGATAGAGAAAGAGACGGAGAGAGAGAGAGAGAGAGAAAGGGAGAGAGAAAGAACACAAACAGGGAAAGTGGCAAGCAGAGGGAGAGGGAGAAGCAGGCTCAATCTCATGATCCAGGGATCACTATCCAAGCTGAAACCAAGAGTTTGAAGCTTAACTGACCATGCCACCAGGTGCCCAGGTCCTATGTTGTTTAATAAATATGTGTAGAAAGTTTTGCACCAGCCTATCTACGTTCTATTGTTAATAAGGATGCCTAGGGAACCTAGGGAGGCTAATAAATTTTGCATTTATTATTTATTTTTAAACAAACAGAGCTAAGTATAAGAAATTCAGGGATAAGACTTAAGGAAAACATATGAACATAACAAAGCAGGACTAAATAATATACACTAACAGTTGAAAGCACTTAAGGAGTTAAGATTAATTAAAGGTGACAAATCTTAAGGATGTGACTTTTAACTCAGGGTTTGAGTCCAAGAATATTTCCTAATTTATTTTAATGATAACTGAACCACGTTTTCAAAAATATCCCAAGCTCTTCTTAAATAAGCAACCTCAATTTTAATGTGGTTTCTAATTCATTGACTAATTAACAGAAAATATTGGTATAATAAAAACAAAAAGCCCATATCATTCTTAGTTATTTCCCATCATATATGTATATTTTAAATGCAATAGGTGAGAAAGTATTATAACTATCATAAATATAATTGTTATTTGGCTCTGCCACAGTAACTATAATAACTTTAGATTTACTCTTAAATTAGCTATTTATGAAAGATATAGTGAATGGTTCTTACAACATGACATATTTCTAAAGATATACAATTTGGAGAAAATGTCTATTTTTGCTTCTATTTTTCATCTCCTTTTCTCTTGCTCCAAAATTACCAAATATGTTAAAATCTGATCTTCCCTGACTCTTGTTTTAAAGCCCACAAAAATCTTCACTATTTTAAAAGACTAACAATGTCCCAAATAGATTTATTATTAGTTCAGTGTAGAGCATCACTCTATGTGCCATGTTCAACACTCCCAATTTCAATTTATTTCCTCACCTCAGGGTAACCTCAGATCTTAGATTAATGTCATTTGATAACAGAATGCAATTCTGCATGACATATTTTAAGTTGCCAAAGACAATGCTTTGATGAACGCCTTTAAAGTAGAATAAATCTCTTATGCTATAAAACAAATGGCCTGGTACACTTTTGCAACCATAATGAACACTGTTCAGGGGTAAAAATGTCAACAGAATTTTTAAAAGACAATGAAAATATACCAGTGGTAGTGTTTTCCTCTGTATCCAAATCATTAGAATTACTCCAACCAGTTCCCGCCTTTCCTGGAGTTACCAGTGATACAGGTGCAAATGATGTACAGGTGCAGAGAGTTGGCCCGATTCTTCAATCCCCAATGTTGTGAGAATATGGGGGAGAGGGGGATGACTCTACATAAATAGAATGCAGATTCTGCTTCTGAGGATTAAAAAATCCCCATAATCCACACCATTAAATTAGAGCACTTTTATCTTTAGAACTGATTATGATAGAGAAACCAATATTCCTTAACTCTGAAAGTTGTTCATCAAAATTAAATTGCGAATCACTAAAATGCTGATTTTTCTGCTGCAGAACAATTAAGAATGATTTTATACTGGCATGTTTAAAGTGATGTTCAAACGATCAAGAAAACAGCCTTAAATATATTTCACTCTGATTTCATAGTCCTGGCTGTGCTCTGTGGAATTTCGAGTGGTGGTGGTTTTTTTTTTTTTTTAATTTTTTTATTTTTTTTAAGAAGAGATATGGTCATTGTCCTCAAGTAGTATAAGACAAAACAGCAGTAGTTTAATCCAAAGGAAGTCTATTTCAAATCCTAATAACACACTATTTGTGTTGGTGATATGCACCTGATTCAAGTAGGACCTCAGACAGTGTTGGAAGAGGGCAGATATATAGTATTAGTGTTTGGATCAATATATATTGCTTTATTTCTGGAAAGCATTTTGAATGTCTTTTTTTCTCAACAAATATTATAATAGTAACACTATTAAGTTTCTTGGAATTTCAGGGATTAAAGTTCCCTCAAGTGGCTTATTAGCATCCAAAAAATGCCATATAAGTTGTTACATAGATCACCATGTTAGTAAAGATCCTTAGTAAAAGGAAAACACGGTCTAAACTTGTAATGAAGCTTTGGTATATATGTATGTGTGTCTCTATATTCATGTTAATAAGTCACTTAATCACATAGTGAATATCACTTAATGAATACTTACTCATATTTAATGTGTACTTATTATTTGTCAGGCACCATTATGAATGTGATTTGTTAATTCATTGACTGCTTACAACAGCTGTATGAGGTAATTGTCATTATTCTCATCACCCCAGGTCTCTAGATGAGAAAACTAATGTGTAAAGAGGTTATTTTGCTAAGGTCACAAAAGCCAGGCAATTGCAGAGCCAGAATTAGAACACAGGCCATCTGTCTTTAGAGTGTATTCACTTAACCACTTTTATTTAATGTCTTTTGTTAGGCCTTATTGTAAATTTTGTGATGACACATGATTATAGAGGCATCTGTAACTGACCTATAAACACTGGAAGAGTCTATTAATTGATTTGTTCATAAAATGGGATGGAGTATGAGAACTCCTTCCCATTTTAATATGCTCCCAACATTACCACAGTATTCTACTTCATTTTAATGCACCTCACAAAAGCCTATGAATTTCAGATTAGTCAAATTAACATTCATTCTTACTTTTTTACCATAAGTACTCCTTAATGAGTTGAAAAGAAACGATCAATAATATATGATACCCTTTCCTTTCTTGCTAACTTAAATTAGATGTACTGAAGCAATAGGAATTTCAATGGGCAACATGAGATATGTGTGTGTGTGCAAATAAGGGAAGGTATTAGTGAGATATTAAAAACCCCACAACCAATCTATCAGAAATTCTTATGTTCCATATTTTGAAAAAAAAAATCCAGAATTTGTCCTTCCACTGCAACCACTGTTCTAGGCCACCATTCTCTTTCAGCTGGGTTATTGTAGTTGCTTCTAACATGCCTTCACTCTTGCCCCCATGGTCCACTCTCTATACACATAAATAACTGAGGTATTAAAAAAATAACAATCAATTCATATCACTATTCTGCTGCAGAATCTCTACCTCACTCAGATTAAAACTAGGAGATGTTCAACGAAGTGTGTAGCCCTATAGGAACTCTTTCTGTACTTCTTCTGTGAAAGGAACATTTTCACTATGTTCAATCCCCACCACCAGCTTCCTTGTAGCTCTAGGATCTCTGCCCTTTTGATGGTTTGATTCAGTGAACACAGAAAATCCAAATCACTTTACTACCTCTTCTTCTTGCAGGCACCTCACCAGGTAGCTCCATCATTTCCTTCAGTTTTGTGCAAATGTCACCTACCTACAGAACCTTTCACTGTGTATTCCTACGAAACAGCAAAATCTACTGCTACCATCATACTCACTGGTCTCCTCCTCTCTGCTTTGCTTTCATTCATTATATTTATCACTTGACTTCGTATATTGCTTGTATATTTGTTTATTATCTGTCTCCTCCTTGGAGACTGAATCCACACTAAGGGAAGGACTTTGTCAATTCTAGGCACTGTTGTATCTATCATCGGTTCCCCAAACAGTGCCTGGTAACTGGAAGGCACTCAATACATATTGGGTTAATATATGGGCTAATGAAAGAAGAGGAATAGAATAGGAATTGGATAGAAAATGAAAGATTAAAAAATACCAAAGATATGTATTAAGTAATATTCCCTAGGTTCCATTTAGTATCAATGAAAGAAAGAGGAGATGCCAGTATTGACTCTCTCTTTTCTCTATAATACCAGAATTTTAGACCAAGTTTGAAAATTCTGATTCATTGTTAACCTTGCATTTCATAAATTATGTATCCTTTGTGGTGTCTTTGCTAATTTACTATCTGTTTTGTGATCACGTTTGCCAATATTATATTTGTACTACCATTTTATGACCTATCTTCTCTTCCATTTTTTGCATTACAGCTACCAAAGGAGAAGCAATGAAATAACAGATACTTTTTATCACAGGCAACTTTCTTTGTAACTTTTCTTGGTATTTCACTTCTTTGCCACCAGTCTTCATGCCACTGACTCTGTACTGGGATTTTCTCCCAGGTCTTCTCTGTAAATATGCAATGTGGGACTAGATCATTTACACCTCAATGTGAAATTTAATCAACACCTCTTTTCTCTCAGATGTGATTTCATTTTAAGACTTATATTCATCCCAGGCATCCTGTTTCAAAAATTTCTCTAGCACCTGGCTGGCTCAGTTGGAAAAGCATGGGACTCTTGATCTTGGGGTCATGAGTTTAAGCCCTATGTTGAGTGTGGAGATTACTTTAAACATTTTTTAAAAATTCTCTCTGGGATGTTTGGGTGGTTCAGTTGGTTAAGTGTCTGGCTCTTGATTTCCACTCAGGTCATGATCTCAGGGTCATGACATCAAGCCCAGTGTAGGGTTCCACATTGGGTGTGGAACCTGCTTAGGATTTGCTCTCTCCCCGCTCCCTCTGTCTCTCCACCCCCACCACATGCACCTGTGTGCTCTCTCACTCTAAAAAAAAAGAAAAAAAACAAAAATATTTTAAAAAATTCTCTAAACTCTTTATGTATTCAGATACTTTTTCAGGCATTTATAATGTAGGTCCTAGAAGAGTGATACACTCAAAAACTCAAAACATAGATGTCGCATACTAGAATCTGCAGGTCCCCCAAGAGTAAGACCTTTCTCATTTAGTTTTAAGTCACACATTTTGTGGAAACCAAACAGACTAAATATTTCATATGTTTTTGTTGAATGGATACATATGTGAATGAATAAAATAAAATTTCTAGCAGAATGAACAGTAGAAAACTACTTTTTTTAAAAAAATAGCATTTATGGCCATGGATTTCTGTTTAGTTGCTATTTCCTGTTTATTTTTATTTTCTTGTTGTTCATTTGCCTTTACAGAAGTTTGTAGCTCATTTATTTAGACCAAGTTGAGCTTTCTGTTCTTATAACACATCCAGGAGGAAAGTTTCTTGTTGACATAGAATATATCCAAATGTCATTTATATTGTTCTTTTCTAGCATATTTATGTGATACAATGAGAATGAGATCCTTGTTCAAGTTTACAGTTTATTATGCAGAGAAAAAAATAAGATGGAGAAAATATTTCCTGTGTCCTATACCCTTGAATATTTTAAAACAAATGGCCTCTTTCTTACTTGTTAAGGACTCTGGAAAATATGTCAGCTTCTTTTAGCAAGAGTCCTAGTAGATGTGGTTCTGCATTGCTGATATGAAGCTGCCCTGAATTGTATCCACAGACCACATAAATTCCTTATCTTATTAAATTCATCATTAAAATTTTATAGATTCAGTTAGTCATCTTGCCAAGGAAATCTTCTGAATACATTCTTCTAGAAAGAGTTTTGATTATTTCATTAAACCATTTAACATCAACTATACACACAAAATGTCCAATTCATGTTCATTAGATAATAGGAAGAAAGTTACAGTTGAGAGATAATTTTTAGGAAAAAAAGAAATAAAAATCTCATTTAATAGGACAGATGGTTTGCTTGAGTAAGCATTTGTTTAAAACTTGTACAATTATTTGAATATACCTTCAAATTGCAGAATGGTTTGTGAAAGTAAAAAAAAAAGGATTATGACATTAAGACCTACTAGCCATAACTGTTTTCTTTGGCAATGTATATACCTGTACCTAACTTCTATTCCTATCTATAATGGGCTAATTATTTTGAGGAGGGAAAAGAAGAGAATGAGATATAAATAGGATAATATCTGACCATTGATTTGGAACTCTTCAGAAACTAATTAAAGAGCATATATTATAGTCATTTCAGGCTTATCTGGTTGACCTCTCCTATCTGGACATGTGGAAAACTATCCTTCCCAGTCTAGCTGTAGTTGGGTAGGCTGCATGACTCATTGTGGTCAATAGACATGAGTAGAAAGGTTGGGTGTCACCTTAGGAATGAGGCTGTGTAAAGTCCTTCTACAACCTTCTATCTTTTCCTTTTTTTTTTTTATTTATTTATGATAGGCACACAGTGAGAGAGAGAGAGGCAGAGACACAGGCAGAGGGAGAAGCAGGCTCCATACACCGGGAGCCCGACGTGGGATTCGATCCCGGGTCTCCAGGATCGCGCCCTGGGCCAAAGGCAGGTGCTAAACCGCTGCGCCACCCAGGGATCCCGAATCTTTTCCAAAGCTATACTTCATTTTGAAGAAATCATAGTACAAAAACTAGGCAGATCTCCCAAGATACCACTTAGTAAAAAAGTCTACCCTTTAAAGTTATTGAACCTCACCAGATTTTGCATAAGTAAGACATGGCATTTGTTTTATTTTATTTTTATTTTTTTTAATTTTTTTTTTAAATTTTTATTTTTTTATTTATTTATGATAGGCACACAGTGAGAGAGAGAGAGAGAGGCAGAGACACAGGCAGAGGGAGAAGCAGGCTCCATGCACCGGGATCCCGACGTGGGATTCGATCCCGGGTCTCCAGGATCGCGCCCTGGGCCAAAGGCAGGCGCTAAACCACTGCGCCACCCAGGGGTCCCGATGGCATTTGTTTTAAAAAGCCACTTGTACATCAGTATAATTTACTATTTCGTTAGAACATTCGTTAAATGGCAATTATATTCATTTTTTATTTTCCCTGAAGTTCAGTATGTTCTTCCTGTATGTCCAACCACATGAGAGAGTAGAGATTTAGAATAATCACATAGGGCCCTGCTCTGAAACGAGTAGAGATTGCTGTAGAATTTAGTGATACTCTGTGAATCTACTTTGTATGAGTTTCTGTAAGGAGCAGATATAATTACAGTAAACATCAACTCTGTCAGACACTATTTCAAGGGCTTTTCATGTATCATCTGTTTATTCCCTAAAGTATCACCAAGCTATAAGTAGACTATTCTTTATCTTATAGATGAAGGAGCGGAGGCACAGAGATAATCATTTATAGTCAGTAAGCAGTGGAGTTAGCAGTCTGATTGAGCCTCCATTTTTAACCAATATGCTTACAGATTTTACTCAAAGTCAGGTGGCACCAAGTTCATTTCTAAACTCCTAATCAAATTTTCTGATGTGGAGGGAGCAGCTCTAATGCTAGGGCAGTGTACTGTAGATGATCTTTGATATATGTATTAGATAAGCAACAGCACCAACAATAACAACATGAGCTGCAATCAGTTTTGAAAGGCTTTCTAAAAACTTCAGGTTTTACTCCTGGTTCCTGAGTTCAGGCACTTCTGGAATTCAGTTACTGAAACAGATAATAATGTACTCCCTCTTCCAATTTCTCTCTCTCTCTCTCTTTTTTTTTTTTCCTGGCAGCAGACTCTGATTATTGTCAAGCTGCCCAGTAAAATATTCATGCTGATAGACCTAATCAGAACAGGTTTCTGATTAAGGGACAAACACATAAATAATAGTTGATAGGATAGAATGATTAGGGAAAAAAATATTGTGGTTAAGAAGAAAATCATTTTTGAAATCATTATTGAAAGTCATTTCCAAACTATTATATATATATATTTTTAGGGAGGATGCCTGCATGGCTCAGTGGTTGAGCATCTGCCTTTGGCCCAGGGCATGATCCTGGAGTCTGCAGGAGAGTCCCACATCAGACTCCCTGCATGGAGCCTGCTTCTCTCTCTGCCTGTGTCTCTGCCTCTCTCTCTCTCTCTCTCTCTCTGTGAATTTTTCGGAAATTTTATTATTTATTTGAGAAATTTTTTGAGAAATATTTATTATTTTGAGAAATATTTATTGAGAAATAATTTTATTATTTATTTGAGAAATAAAAGAAATAAAATTTCGGGAATTTTATTATTTATTTGAGAAAGAGAGAGGAGGGGCAGAGAGGGAGAAGCAGACTCTCTGCTCAGCAGAGAGCCCAATGTGGGGCTCTATCCCAAGATCCTGAGATCATGATCTGAGCCAAAAGCAGTTGCTTAATCAACTGAGTCACCCAGCACCCTTTATTCCAAACTAATAAAAACACTTCTTTTTTGCTGAAAAGCTTTTAAATGTTTTGTTGCTATCACTTCAAATTGAAATTCACACTTAACATTGCTGTTGATAAAGAAAACCCTTGGAGCCACACTAAATGTACAATGACCCCACAGTATGAATTGGATTTATCATTGCAATTTTTAACATTACCTGTAATGGCTTATTTCTTATAATTTTTTTTATAAATGCAGGAGATAAAATTTAAAAGTCAAAATACTTTAGTAATTGTATTTTCTAATAGGGTATATTTCAATTAATTTAAATTTAGCCCCCTATTACAATGTTTCCATATAACCTATATATGCTGAAATGAGTCATATGGCAAGAATAAATTATTTGATCTTTTAGAAAAAATATTTGAAAACAAACTCTCTAAAACTCTTCATTTTCATTTTTATGATTGTAAAATTAGGACATGCAAGGGAAATACATTTATAACACTTTCTGAAGGATGTACAGTTGAATATCTGTCTCCAGGACACATGTCCATATTCCATTTCTCATATATACAATTTGGACTGTTTCTGATTCTAGCAGTTCTCTGGTCATCTATATTATATTAATTGTAAGTTTATGCCACAATTTCCTGATTAATCAACTCTAAGCATTATCTGCTTCCATTTATCAAATATTAGCTTCAATTAAACTCCTTCATCTCCCCTTTTCTGCAATGGTTTATAATAAATCTTGGTTCTATTAATTACTTATATAATTTTAAATAATAGACTTAAAACCATCTTTTGACCTATCAACTTCAGAATCTCTTACCTTCATTCCTCCCTCCTTTCTGTCTCTACCTTGGGTATCTGTCAGTACTCCTTTCCAATGTAAAAAAAGTTGCATTCTGTAATATTCACAGACTTCCATGATTACAGGTCTGTAATGTTACAGACCTCCATGATTTCACTACAGGTGACCCTGAAAACTTAAGGCTGAGATGCCATATTAAAATTATGTCAATATCGTTTATTCAGAACCAGATAGATTTCCAGGGGAATCATGGCAGTATGTCACTGAACTTGCATCTAAAAGGGGAAAACCCCAAGGGTTCAAAGCATGTTCTTTTTCTCAGTTTATTCATTATTCAAAATCATCTCACATGTTAGTTTGCTTTGCACTGTCTTCCTTATTTAGAGCTCTGTATTTTCTCTTGGATTTTTTTGCTTACATTTTATTGTTTTATCTCAAGAACTATATGCCTTTTTCAAATCAGTAAGGTCAATCTGTAATGGTTTATTGAATGCTCTGATAGTGACTCCTCCTAAGGTGTGTTGAATGGTTGTTCCTATGAGAATGTCTTATCTTACTATGAGAATGTCTTATCTACTCATTTCTGAAGCCCATGTTTGACACTTGCTGGATGACTTTCCTTTTTGCAGTATATATTAATTATTTTTTCAGAAAGAATGGATTGGAAGGAAACTGGCTGCATCTTGTTTTGCCCATTCTCTATAGATGGAATATATTGTCATCTAGCTTCCAATGAGGCTGTGAGAAATCTAAAGTTTATTGTGAGTCTTATTTCCGTACAAAGGATTACCTATTTTTCCCCTGGAAATTTATAGAGAATTTTCCTTATTTTTTTCTTAGTTTTTTTTTTTTTTTTTTTTTTTTTTTAATGTGGAATCTCGGAGTAAGTGTGGGCTTGAAAGAATCAATCTTCTTGATACTAAGTGAACATTTCCAATTTGAGGACATTTCTGGTTTTTAAATACTTCAAAAAAATACTTCACAAGTCTTCCAATGGAGGGATATGGAAATATGGTTTGCCAATATCTTCTCTACCATTTTTATCTGTAATTTTAGTTCTATGTTCTGAAATAATTTTTAATCTTCCATTTCAAATACTTTACTGGATTCAATTCTCAGTAACCATATTTTAAATTTCAGATAACTATTATCCTAATTCATAACAGACTGCTTATATTTCATTGTAACTATATCTTATCTAAACTGACATATTCATTAGAAGTAGTTTATTATTTGTACTCCATTCTCTGATCTGAATTTTATTGCTTTTCCTGGAGGATTAGCTGTCTCATTTGTTCATATTTGCTCTTTTTGGGGACCTATGGAATTTCTAAGATATCAACGAATTCTTAATTTGTCACTGATAATCATAAAGGATCTAGTAGATTACCTATGTGGCTAGCAAGGTTTTCCTCTGCTGTAATAGGCCTGTTCCTTGAATGAGACAGATGTATGTGGTGTGTGTGTGTGTGTGTGTGTGTGTGTGTGTGTGTGTGTGTGTGTGATATTTTGAGATTTTACTAAGTTGTTTCCAGGTCATAAGCACGAAGCAGTATATAGGTAAAAATTCAAACCCATTCAAATACCAAACAAGGCCACTCTGACTAATGTGAACAAGCCCTGATTCTGGGAGCCACCGATCTGCCTCAACCTATCACTCAATCTATATCTGGCATTGAAGCAAATGTCACTTCCTAATGCATAGGAATGGGGGTGGCCTGAACATGCACATGTCTTTCAGCTTGATTCTCCATCAGTCATCATGATTTCTGCCCTTCCTCCCACAACCTCTCTTCCCTTAGCTCCTAACTCTAGGGAGCTGCACTGTGCAAAATTGCTGCTAGTTCACTGCAGCTTTTCCTGTTGAATATACTGAGCGATAGCTCCTTTTATTCTAATATATCCATCAAGGTGCTCCCATCAGTCTTCTGTCTTTCAGAAATTCATTCTAATCTTTTGACTGCTGATGTTTCTCTGCTGCCATTCTGTGAAGCTCTGTGGATTTATTCACTTTCATATTTCTTCACTGAACACTCTATGGATTTTTGAGATCGAGAAGAATTAAATGGAATTTCTGACTCTAACAACTGGAAGGCTATAAGAATTTTTAAATGTTATTTCATAAACAAAAGTCATACACTTATTTAAAGTCCATACCAAAGGAATATTCCCATATATACATACATATAAAAAGAGTAAAGTTCTCCTTTCTACAGTATCTACACAAGTCACTAAAGATAAACCAGAAGAGTGAGAAAGAATTAAAGGAAAAAACATTTTTGTAGATCTGGAAACTGAAAGTCTTCAAATAACATTATATCATCAAAGGCAAATTAAAAAGTTGACAGGCTGAGAAGATATAATTTCAATACATATAACTGAAAAAGAGTTAATTACTTGTATACCACACTTAAAAACCTTATAATGTATTAAATTAAGAAAAATCTTAAGCATCACAACTAGAAAAAAATGCTAGAGCATAGGAAGGGGTAAGTTAAAAAATGAAATGGCTGACAAATATTTTTTGAAAATTTTAAGTTATGGGCAAATATTTAAACTTTCAGCAAATGCAACATTCTTCTGGACACAAGTTTCCAAAGCATGATTTGAACTAACTTAAATAAAAAAGATATGTACTAAAATGATGTTCATGTACTTTACTTAATCAAAAGAAGAGGAACAGACACCACTATGCTTCTGGGTATTCTAAGTGACCCATTCTTTCCAAGACACTTACTCTCTCTAACGACTCTCATGTGTTCGTTCAATCCTCAACTTGGATAGAATCTCATCTGATGTAGAAAGTGAACTTGACAGTCAATTCCCAGAGTTACATCTACCTTATTTAGTGGCTATGGAGGGGAGCTCTTGCTTGTGGAGAAGGACCGTGACCTACTTTGACTCACATGCCTCCCATGAACAAATGGATATGGTTAGCTGCACTGTGATTGCCCTGGTAGGCCCTGTAGTCACAGAGTGGTGACTGAGTTGGTCTGCTGGCCACATGAAACAAGGACTACACAGTGGTGTAATGAATTAAGGGGAGGCTTTGTTAAAAGGAAGATATTGAAAAGCTATGGATTAGAATGTTTTTGAATCTTTTCTTCCCTTCCACCCATGAGGATTTGAAGGATGTTGACCTACTAAAAAGAGTAGTACAGAAGAAATGAAATATCACCTCTTCGGCTGCAACATCACTGGCTATCACAAGAGTTTATTGGTCAAAGATAGATTGGAGCACATGGCATTTATTACCTACAGACCAAGAGGGAACAGAATATTTATACAATTCTAATTTCTTTCTCAAATGTTCACCATATTCCACATGGTGAAATCTGTCAAGCACTCGAGTGGTCTTTAATAAGAAGAACAGAGAAAAAGTTGAATAGGGATCAAGGATCCCTGGCTCTGCTTCCTTACCATAACACATGAAAATAAGCAGAAGAAAGGGGCCACATCTATGGGCATAATTCCTTGTTTGTAGTGTGGCCCAATCAGTGAACAGGATTTTGTCTTATTTGATTAATGAATGACCATGTTGGAAGAAGAAATAAAAAAGTAGATGAAAGAAAGGAATGAACAATCCTTTGATTTTTTTTAATGTAACTTATCCAAACATAAGTTTATGAATCTCATATGATCACATAAGATTCCAGTGATGAATTTTCACTTCTCATTATAGATATAGTGGACTTTATTCATAGAATTTAACAGTTGGAGAGGAACCTAGAGACTTTTAGTCTAACTGCATTATTTTATACTAAACTGATATTTGGACTAGATAAATTACTCTTTGAATTCCAGCTTCCAAACACATGGTTGTGTGTGCTATCCAATATATGTAACTGTCTTTCTACAATTAAGAAGATTGCTTCTTCATTAAAGAATACCTACTTGTCTATATCTTTCTCTATCAATCAATCAACTAATGTCATCTGTGTATTTATGTGATTTATGTGATAATTTATTTTTATGACATTCAATAATTTTTTTTAACAAGGAATGCACTTTTTTTAAAGATCTTATTTATTTATTCATGATAGTCACAGAGAGAGAGACAGAGAGGCAGAGACACAGACAGAGGGAGAAGCAGGCTCCGTGCAGAGAGCCCGACATGGGATTCGATCCCGGGTCTCCAGGATCGCACCCCGGGCCAAAGGCAGGCACCAAACCGCTGCGCCACCCAGGGATCCCAATAATTTGTTTTTTAAAAAGGATTTTGTTTATTTTTATTCACGAGAGACACACACAGAGAGAGACAGAGACATAGGAAGAGGGAGAAGCAGGCTCCTTACCGGGAGCCCAATCCAGGACTTGATCCCAGGACCCTGGGATATGCCCTGAGCCAAAGGCAGATGCTCAACCACTGAGCTGCCCAGGAGTCCCTCAATATTTAATTTCTATCTCTAGGTTCAAGCTCGATAAAATTGTATACAGTCTTTCTTATTTTTTATTAAAAATAACTTGAATTCTTGAATCTTTTCCTCCCAAAATGTAAAATTTTATTTCAAATTTTTATCTCCTGTGTGTAGGAGAAATACTTTTTTCATATTAATGGATATCTCTACTTCTTAATTGTTTAATTTTCTTTCCTAATTTCTCATGCGATTTGTATGTCAGGCAGCCTCAAAACAGATACATGCAGAGATACATAAGCACACGTACATACACACATTCTGTAGCAGTCTTACTAGGGTAATATTGCAAGTTAGAAATACTTATTTAACTTTAGAAATGGGGAAGTAGGCAGTGGTTTTTTGTAGGCTACCCTGAAGCTTGTTTCAGAGAACTATGTTGTATTGTGGTAAAACTGTCACTTTCCTCTCATTGAAATGTATAAGTTCAAAAACCCTATATTTTAATAATTCCATATCTCATCAATGTAATTCAGTGTCATAGAATATAGATGGTAAATCCTAGCTGTATAATAAAATATTTACTATGAGTATTCACAACAATTTGTGTATGTGTGTGTGTGTGTGTGTGTGTGAGAGAGAGAGAGAGAGAGAGAGAGAGAGAGAGAGAGAATTTCATATTGGACCTTTGTGATCTGTACACCACAAGGTAAAATTTCAGTTTACTTCAATTTTTTTTGCCCAAATTTAATATGAAAGTTGGTCCTATATATAATTTGCAGTTTTAATATTTTATGTGATAGCTATTGTGAGTGCCCTATATACTATAGAATAAACATTATGTGAAATTTATAATGAAATCAATAAGCGAATAATTTATATTATGCTAGTTTTAAATTTCTCTTTAATGATACTACTCTCACCAACATTATTTAAATAGTACTGCAAGTCCTAGTAATCAGACAACAAAAAAAAATAAGACATTCAAATTGACAAAGAAGTAAAACTTTCATGATTTGCAGGTAATATGATACAGATCATATGATAATATGATCTTCATCAAGATAAGATGTTTCTGCACAGTGAAAGAAATAATCAACAAAACTAAAAGACAAACTATAGAATGGAAGGAGATATTTGCAAATGACATATCTCTCTCAGGTTTAAAAACCTGAAAGACTCTGTCAAAAAATTGCTAGAATATATAGACAAATTCAGTAAAGTCACATGATACAAAATCAACGTACAGAAATCAGTTGCATTTCTATATATCAATAACAAAGTAACAGAAAGAAAAATTAAGGAATCAATCTCACTAATAATTCCACCAAAAACCATAAGACACCTAGAAATAAATGTGATGTGATGAGCAGTGGGTGTTAAATGCAACTGATGAGTTACTGAAAACTACATCTAAAACTAATGTTATATGTTGGATAATTGAATTTAAATTAAAAAAAAAAGGAAACCCAGAAATGAACCCATAGCTATATATTAGCCTTTGACAAAGTAGGAAAGTATATCTAATGGGAAAAAGTCTCTTCAACAAATGATGTTTGGAAAACTGGACAGCAACATGCAAAACAATGAAATGATTGACTTTCTTATACTATGCGGAAAAATAAATTCAAAATGGATGAAAGACCTAAATGTGAGACATGAAACCATAAAAATCCTAGAGGAGAACACAGGCTGTCACCTTTTTGACGTGGACTGTAACAACTTCTTTCTGGATATGTCTCTTGAGGCAAGGGAAACAAAAGCAAAAATAAGCTATTGGGATTTCATCAAGATAAAGTGAAGGAAACAATCAACAAAACTAAAAGGCAACCTACAGAACGGGAGAAGATATTTGTAAATGACATATCTGATAAAGGGTTAGTATCCAAAATCTATAAAGAACTTACAAACTCAACACCCCAAAAACAAATAATACAACTAAAATATAGGCAGAAGACATGAACAGACACTTTTCCAAAGAAGACATACAAATGGTCAACAGACACATGAAAAGATGCTCAACCTCATCGATCATCAGGGAAATAAAAATCAAAACTACAATGAGATATCACCTCAAACCTATCAGAAAGGCTGAAATCAACAATACAAGAAACAACAAGTATTGTTGTTTGGATGTGGAGGAAAGGGAACCCTCTTACACTGTTGGCAGGAATGCAAACTGGTGCAGCCACTGTGGAAGACAGTATGGTAGTCCCTCAAAAAGCTAAAAATAGAACTACCCTCTAATCCAGCAATTGAACTTTTAGGTGTTCCCCCAAAAAATACAAATATACTAATTCAAAGGGATGCTGGCACCCTGATGTTTGTAGCAACATTTATCTACAGTAGCCCAAGTATCTGTTAACTGATGAATGGATAAAGAAGAGGTGATGCACACACACACATACAGACACACACACACACACACACACACACACACACACCACTAGAATATTACTCAGCCATAAAAAAGAATGAAATCTTACCATTTTCAACAATGTGGGTGGAGCTAGAGAATACTATACTAAGTGAAATAAATTAACCAAATAAAGACAGATGATTTCACTCAAGTATGAAATTTAAGAAACAAACAGGCAAAGGGGGAAAGAAAAGAGAGTGGCAAACCAAGAAACAGATCTTAACTATAGAGAACAAACTGATGGTTACCAGGGAGGAGGTGGTTTGGGGAATTTGCTAATCAGGTGATGGGGATTAAGGAGTACATTTGTTGTGATGAGCCCTGGCTAATGTATGGAAGTGCTGAATCACTGTATTGTACACATGAAACAAATATTACACTGTATGTTAAATAATTGGAATTTAAATAAAAACTTCAACAAATGCTTCAGAGAAACTAAAAAAATATGTTCTTTAATTTGCTTATTTTAGAACAATTTAGTGGGAAAGATTTTTTAGCCCAAAATAATTTCCTTCAACTTGGAGGTAAATGTGTATCTCAGAATTGGCTCTTGAATTAGTACACTTGTCGCTGCATATAGGATAAAGATAGAAATATAAAGGCATAAAATAACACATTTCTAAAAAGAAGAAAAAATCATGCTTGATATGTAAGAAAAATAAGGAAACATATAACTAATAATTTGTATGAGTAAATTTACATATGCAAAATAAATTATAGAAATAAACATTTGCCTTAATAAGATAATGCTATTCAAACTTCTGAGGGAATATTCAAAAAATGCAGTTTTAATTTTAATATGCACATGAGATCAATTAATGTATCACATATGCAAATATGAAGGCAATGACCCTGATTTTGAATACTTGTTATTTCTGGAGTTGGCATATGGCTCTCTCCAACAGCAGACATAATGATTTCAATAAATTAGCTGCTAATGCCACGTAATGAACTCTGATTTGTGTTAATTTGTGCATTACTTAGCAATTTCATGTTAATTTTTTTTGGAAATCAGTTTTTAAGGCAGTATTAGAATTTCATTTTGCACCTAAGTTTTTGAAAATGGCAAGAATAAGGAAAACATTTTGATTTAGATATTTTAATAAGACAAAAGCAGTTTTATAAAGTAGGAATGTAGACGGTGACTCACA
Source organism: Nyctereutes procyonoides (assembly GCF_905146905.1). Classification (NCBI taxonomy): domain Eukaryota; kingdom Metazoa; phylum Chordata; class Mammalia; order Carnivora; family Canidae; genus Nyctereutes; species Nyctereutes procyonoides. The sequence continues at coordinate 4,901,465 of NW_026575021.1, read as the reverse complement.
AAGCTTAACCAAAAATTTGTTTCTAATAATCCAAATGTTTGAAAAATAATGTTTCGAAGGACCAACAATGCTACGAAAGGGTCAGAAAGGGTTATGAGGCTTATATTTAAAATAGCAAGTACTGAGTTCCCTCTTGAAATCTTTCCCACCCCTACTATTCTTATGTAATGCATAACATTGCAAGTTTTATTTGATTGTTACTGATGGTGGTGCAGGTAAAGGTGGGCAGTAATATTCACAAATATATACATATATTTATGCATGTGAATTGTATATGTATATCTGTATCTTAAATGTCCACATCAGATTATTTTTATGAAATCATTAGAAATAAAATACACTAAGAGAGAAAACATTTTGTCTTTCTAACTACACTGAATAAAATCCAGTCGCTTTTCCTTGTAAGTGTGGTCTTACACTGATCGAGTGGTCTTACATATAAGCTGATAAATATGAATATTTTCTATTTGATTTTTGTCAGAGTCTAAAAAAATATAAAAGAACTAAAATCATTCCTACCCCTATGTATATTTTCCTTAACATCTCATACGATTTTTTTTTTTTTAATTTATGATAGTCACACAGAGAGAGAGGCAGAGACACAGGCAGAGGGAGAAGCAGGCTCCATGCACCGGGAGCCCGACATGGGATTCAATCCCGGGTCTCCAGCATCGCACCCTGGGCCAAAGGCAGGCGCTAAACCGCTGCGCCACCCAGGGATTCCTCTCATACGATTTTCTATACCTCACTTTCCTTATGTAGGGAGTAGGATAATGGTAATTAACTCACGCAACTCTTAAGGGAATTTAATGAGTGAATATATGCAAAATGCCTGGCAATAGATAATAATTCTTTTTTTAAAAAAAGATTTAATTTATTTATTCATAAGAGGCACAGAGATAGAGGCAGAGACATAGGCAGAGAATGAAGCAGGCTCCATGCAGGGAGCCCGATGTGGGATTCAATCCTGGGATTCTAGGATCACTCCCTGGGCCCAGGGCAGGGGCTTAACCACTGAGCCACCCAGGCATCCTAGTAATAATCCTTAGGAGAGAAGTGTTGGTAAGGAAGTATGGCTAAATGGATGGTATCACCTGATCAAACACAAGTGTCTCCTACTTAAATCTCCTGTCCATTCTCCATGTTACAGCCAGTGTTATGGTCAGTGTGGAACATTAATCTGGTTTATGTTATAACTCCTTTGTTTAATCGCCGAGGGTACTTCCAAGATAAAAGCCGGAATCCTTACCAGGAATCCTTACCATCGAATTCGAGACCCTTCACATTTTTGGCCTCCCTCTCCAATTTTCTGAGGTCATCTGTCAATATTTATAAATCATATCAACCAGTCTATTCACACTAAACAATTTGTATTCATCTAAATATGTCATGACGTTGAATGCCCTCATACCTACTTAAATAATATTCTTTCTACTTGAAATGTTTGCTCTAACTTTATTTTCCTGGAAAATTCCTACTGATCCTTCTCAATTTTGGAATGTGATCATTGATACGTCCAAGTGAATATTTCAGTCTAGGTGAATGTTGCAATCTCCTTATTCCCATAACCTTTTGAAAACTGTATTTGAGAGTATATAATATTTATTTATTTCCATATATCTCTCTCTTGTGGACTCTTAGCATCATGCAGATTAGTACCCTATTCAATATATCTTTTAACACACAGTGCTTAATACAGTAATTAGCATATAATAGACTTTCAGTGAGTATTTCTTGAGTCTCATGTTGAAAAGGATGTAGGAATTGTGTTCATAAGATGTTCTTCTAATAAGAGATAGTAAGGCATAATATTTGAATGGCTCCTGGGTATTTCAAATAAATCCTGGATTTAGGAGATATTGTTTGTGCTTCTCAGCAGCTGTATTTTCATGTTTAATTCCATGAAATGTTAAGTTCATCTGTTTTTAATTATAACTACTGGAAATATTGCTTTATTTTTTCATAATATAATCTTTGTTTTTTCCTGCAGTGTTCTCCATGTCTCATCGACTCTGGTAAACTTTCTCACTTCACAAAGAGAACATAAGGTATGGCAAATTCATTCAGTGCTAATCATGAGCTGAGCATTTTGATGTTTCACTTCCTTCCCTAAGACAAAGTTAGAGGTGCCAGGAATATTGAGTTGTGACTTGTGAATCTTCTTGCTGATCCAAACATACACAGGAGACCAAAAAAATATTCAGGGCCCATATAAAAAGCTGGTGTTAGATACTGAATTGCAGTATATTCAGGGGCATGGAATCTTTAAACCTTGTTTTTCTTGTATTTGTAGTTGGGATTTTAGGGTAGATCAGTATATATGGTGTACCAACATAAGTTCTATTGTAGTTGGGGAAGGTAAGTCTCTGTGCAGGAAACTCAAACATTTCCTAGAGATTTGCACTCTTGGTCTCATTATTGTCTAGTTCATCAGAATGTCTGTAATCCTACTTAGCTGCTGCACATGTCAACACTTCAACAGGTACTGAGGTTTTGGTTCTCATCTGCTTTGGCTATTGGAGTTAGTCAATGGGCCTTCCATCTAATGTAAGGTCTCTTAATATTCCACTTAACTTAATGGTTAAGTGACCATTTCAGATTTTTCTATAGACAGATTATCATCTTTTAAAATAATATAAAGCTATGTCTTCTTACATCATCTGTGGCATGAAATGTTCAGTTTAAAAAACATCCTCTAAACATTCTAAATAACTCTAGTAATGACTTATTTTATAAAATAACTTATAATTTTTAATATTATAATATGCATAATATTTTAGACTCCTTGCTAACTTAATGTTGAATCATTACAAAGTTGTGTGTGTGTGTGTGTGTTTCTGTAGGATAGGAGAATGTTTCAAGAGTAAATATCTCCTATATATATATTTTTTTCTAATTCACCACATGCAGTATTTTAAAAATCAAATATGTAGGGCAGCCCTGGTGGTGCAGCAGTTTAGCACCGCCTGCAGCCCAGGGCATGATCCTGGAGACCCTGGATTGAGTCCCACGTTGGGCTCTCTGCATGGAGCCTGCTTCTCCCTCTGCCTTTGTCTCTGCCTCTTGCTCTCTCTCTCTGTGTCTTTATGAATAAATAAACAAAATATTTTTAAAAAAATCAAATATGTAGAAGTTTGAGTGCTTATCAGGGCTAGGATGTATTGAACTAGCAACCTAGACTAAGTACCAGGACAGAATGAGAACTGCTCATAAATTTCAGTGCATAAAATCTAGGTAGACATTTGAAAAGTCACTATTGGGGTAAAAAGAAAACCAAAGTGAAGCAGTCAATTCAACCCAGACATTGGTAGTCTGAAGAAACTAAGATAAATAGGAGTTGACAACTTATTGCCTAAGTAGTATTAATCAGAGCAAGAATTTAGAGGGATAAGATATCGTCTCTGAAAACAGAACTATAAAAAGGCTTTTTAGTGCATTAGTAAGAATTCTCCAGAGAAACCAGTAGGATGGATATCTATCTATATCTATATCTATATCTATATCTATATCTATATCTATATCTATATCATCTATATCTATATCATCTATATCTATCTATATCTATATCAAATAGGACCAATAACCAATCTCTCTCATATATACAGATATATATGAGAGATAATATAAGGTTTCAGCTCACATAATTATGGAGTCTGGCAACTCTTTTATTTTTTTTAAAGATTTTATTTTTATTATTTATTCATGAGAGAGAAAGAGAGAGAGGCAGAGACACAGGCAGCGGGAGAAACAGACTCCATGCAGGAAGCCTGATGTGGGACTTGATCCCGGGACTCCAGGATCACACCCTGGAATGTAGGCAGCGCTAAACCACTGAGCCACCCAGGCTGCATGAGGCTGGTAACTCTTAAACATCTTCAGGGTGAGTTGGCAAGCTGGAAACCAAAGAGAGTAGATAGTAATAGTTCCAGTCTGAGTCTGAAGGCCTCAGAACCAGGAGAATCAATGGTGTATTTCTACCCCAAAGGCTGATAGACTCTAGACCCCCAAAGAGCTGATTTCAATTCAAGTCCTAGGGCAGGAAAAAGGCCAATGCTCCAATTCAAAGACAAGGAATCTTCCTTTCTTTGGGGAAGATCAATCTTTTTTTGTTATATTAAATCCTTCCACTGATTGAATGAGGCCCATCACCATTAAGGAGGGTGATATATTTTACTCAGTCTACCTATTTTGATGTTAATCTCATCTAAAACACTTTCAAAGAAACATCCAGAAGAATATTTGACTAAATTTCTTTTATTTAAAAAAGATTTTATTTATTTATTTATTTGAGAGAGAGACAGAGAGGAAGAGAGAACAAGTGGAGGGGCAGAGGAAGAGGGAGAAGCAGACTCCCTGGGGAGCCCAATGTGGGGCTCAATCCCAGGACCCTGAGATCATGACCTGAGCTGAAGGTATATGCTTAACTGATTGAGCCACCCAGGTGCCCAATGTTTGACTAAACTTCTGAGCATCGTGTGGCCTAGTTAAGTTTACCCATAAAATTGACCATCACAATAGTAGAAACAGAAAATATAGAGTCAGTGAATTCACAAATGACAGCTCTTTGACACCTTGTAGAAATCAGAGAGTGACCACAAAAATTTATTAAGCTTAAGACATAGTTTAGCTGGACCAAATGAAGTAGAGGGTCAACGGCTGCAGAATGGAACAGGGAACAGGTGGAAATCCTAGTTGTTCAAGTGATGAGGCTCCCTCTCCATGACAATGGTCTTATGATGAGAAAAAGAAGAAACACATACTTACAAAAAGAAAGTAAACTATAATTTGAGAGAGAGTCACTTATGTTCTAGCAGTAAGGAGAAGGTTCTACAAGAAGTTTGGGAGGGTTTATCATGAATTAAGTAATTTAACAAATGTACAAAAATACTAATGTAATACTGGGTATTCACATCCCATTGGACTATACTTTGTCCTATTAACTTTGTTCAAATCCATGTAAATAACAGATAATGAGGTGTCATGCCTGTATTGTCTTACCTGTTTTACTTGTCAGCCTGTGAGGAAACTTAGGGACAATACTGAACTTTATTGCCTTCATGTTTGTGTAACTAGTTTTTGGGTCAGAGAGATTTTTATAATCGGCGTCTTGATTACTCCTACTACCCTTAATTTGAGTGGACCTCAGTAGGGTGGTGGGTAGCAAAAATAGAAGAGAAGTCAGCACTGGTAACAAGCACCCAACCAGGAGGTCAGAAGGAACAAACTAGAGCGAAAGAGTTCTAAGGAGAGGATAAGAAAGAGATCTTGGAACAATTCCCTTAGCTTCCAACTGAGTTTGTGGTTTTTTTATGCCTTAAGACAAGGACTTTTATTTGTTCATTTATTATTTATTTTTTGGGGTGCTATTTTTCAGAATCTCAGAGAAATGGTAATGCCTTTGATGCTGGTGGTCAGGTTTATTAATTCGTCTGCCCTCACCTTTCACATGTCTTTCTTTCATTCTGACAACTGCAGACTTCTGTAGTCACAGTGCTCAGCTAGTAATTGGTCTGTTCATATATGTTGAATATTTGTTTTATACTAAAAAATTCTTAACTGACGTTTGGTTCATCAACTCTGGAAATTTTGCAGAGGATCGCTCATGGCACACTGAAGTCCGGAATCAAAAACCTTTGTACCGTTTGAGTTGAACCTACCAAAAGACATTTTTGTTTGGTCCTAAACTTGCTTGTTCCAGTTAACATTGTCATTGCAATTATAAATTTTAAGGATGCCTGTTCAGATGAAATATAAATGTGAAAGATGAAGTGTTGATGCTTGCATGAAAATGAACTTGAATGCTTAGGATAGATTCGATGAAGATGAGAGGAAAAGAAAATCTGTTGAATTGATGTATAGGCAGAAAACTGCAAAAACTTGGGAGAAAATCAGAAAAAACTGGAGACATGCTACATTACATTGCTTAGCAACTGTCTGAAATTCCAGCTATCTTTGAAGAAACTCAAGCTGAAATTCACAGATTAGATTGTAGTTTATGCAAAGAAAGCAGTGCAGAACTTTAAACATTAAAATAAAAGATTGAGATCTACATTAAAAATTATTGGTGAATGGATGTGCATTTAATACTTTCTATTCAAATACAATGCTTAAGGATTTTGTAGGTTTTTAGAATCCCCCATTTTTTGTAATCAAATGACTAACTAAATACATATATTAATATTTTTGGCTATGAGATATCTACTGTGGTTAAATCAGTTTTCCTAGTGTCAAATATAAATTAATCCATTATTATTCATCACATTCTTCACATTACAACAGTATTTTGGCCTTTGTGGTTGTTACATATAAACATAGGAACTAATACTTTCCAAAAAAATATTTATATCCAATTATAAGAGATAAGATTTTAATTATGGATTGCAGTGACTAGGTCATTAGAGAGGAGGTGGGGCTTGAGTTGAAATGAGGAGAAATAGGGCAGCAGTGGTGGTGTGTGGGAAGCAGAGGCCAAGTCTGGTTAAGAGAAGATTAAAGAATAAGAAAATCAAGAGGCTGTAATGAACAAAGCAGCTCCAAATTATCTACTGGATCCAAGGAGTCTTACTAAGGAATAATAAAGTGATTCATTTGCAGAATGGAGACAGGGGGTGTCAGCTTTCAATGGCACAAGAAAATATTTGTGATTTATTTCTTTGTGTGGAGTTATTAAATGTTTCTGAATAGCAGTAATAGCAAAGAGAGATAACATAATTAAAGCCATATTTTATGTGGAATCAATTCATTAGATAGATAGAGGGGGCAGGAAGATGGAAGATGTGGCAACCATTAAGAAGATTGTTATAAACAAACCTCTGAATTATTTGACCCCAAATCTCTAACTCTCTCTAATGACTTAATAATATAAAAGAATATTAAAATTTCATCTTAATTTAAATAACTATCTGTTTACTGTTGTTATTCTTTAGTTACTCTGAATTTCCCAGCCTTTTTAATTGAAATCATTTAAACTAGATTATATCGCATATGGATATGAACATCCTCACACATATATAATTTATTATTTTTATAAGATAAATATAGTGACATATTTTGAATAGTTTGTTTTAACCTATCACTGCAGTAGTTTCTGGAATATTCTGACAGTTACAGATCAGCTGGATTGATTCACTCAATTCTACAATATGAGTTGCTTGACCTTGATATATTTTGTAATGCTATTTCTATCTACTCCTCAATTTCTCTGACTTATATGTCTCCATGTAACCTCAGTTTTATCTCTTCTTAGCTGATTTCATAAATCCTTCTCTTCTAGTCACCTGTCTAATACTATCTCAATATACCATTCTATAGAGGATGTCTATTAATAGCAGTAGTAAACTCTAAACTGCAGTAAATTATATGACTGGGATTTTTATCTAGGCTTTTTTCCTCATAAAATATGTTTTTTTCTATGTCCCTCCTGAACAGGCTTTGTCAGAAATGAACAGCATATAAATATTTGATTTATTACATTTCTATCCACAGCACCAAAATTGAAATGCCATACCTAAAACACCATTTGTCATCAGGGTGGTAAATGTTCAACCAGTCTGCTTGAATTCTTCTTCATGGGCATAACTAGAACTAGAATTTATATGGTCAAAAGGAAAAAAAAAACCCTACAAACAATTATGAGGGTTAATATTTTGCCTAAATAAATACATTTCAAGCCTTATTATTAAAAAAAAATATAAAAGGGAATAAGAAATGAATTTAAATCTTATAAATCTCCAGACATCATTTTGAGCAATAATGTCAACTTTCTCACCCAGAAAAATTGAGCAGAGCTGACCATAAATATCAGCACTTGACGAAATGAGTTTCATATCTCCTCTCTTTATCTCTCCTCTATAAATTTATGTATAATGCCCCTTCTCATACCTAATTGATCTCTGTGAAGGGCTTGCTATGGATCTCCTGCTTGTACTCTGTGTGTTTTAATGGTGAGGAATGTGTAGTAGAAGTTATGGATATCATCACTTTGTACTCTAATTGGATAAGAAAGTAGGCTGTTCACAAGCCATAAAATAGCCAATGGGTAAAAAACAGTTTACTCATTTAACAGTTATTGAGAGCTTACTCTGGACTGTTTACCTGACTGTGTCCTGAGGTCGAATTTGGCTTTAGGACACCAGCACTTTTGGTTTCCCTTTTACTTTACTATACAATCCTTTGTAGATTTCTCCTCTTCTTCTCAAACTCTTAATGATGGTGTATCCAAGTACTCAGGCTTTTGTTTTCTTATCTATTTCTACACTGTTCTTTTAAAAAAATATATTTTATTTATTTATTCTCACACAGAGAGAGGCAGAGACATAGGCAGAGGGATCAATCCCAGGACCCTGGGACTCAATCCCAGGACCCCAGGATCACGACCTGAGCCAAAGGCAGATACTCAACCGCTGAGCCACCCAGGTGCCCCCTACATCCTTCTTGTTTCTGTTAAAGACAGCTGTATCTTTTGATTTACTCAGGCCAAAATGCTTGAAACATCCCTTCACTTTTCTTTTTTTCTTATAACTCTGCATTCAATGTGTTAGGAAACTCTGTTGGCCTTATTTTCAAAATATATCCAGAGTAAGATTCCTTCTCACCACCATTCATATCTGAGCCACAAAAACCTTCTTTTTTTTTATTTGTGGCAAGAATAATCCTGTTAGAACATATGGAAGATCATATTATTCAGCTCAAAATGTTATACAAGATCTCCATTTTACTCAATGCATAAGACTTATACTGATGGCACATAGGGTTCTACATGATCCAATTCCCACTTCTCTTTATCACCTACCTCGATTCTTTTTTTCTTGCTTACATTTCAGTCATATTGGCTTCTCTGCTTTTCTTCAACCATGTCAGGTGTGCTCCTGCCTCAGAATATTTGCTCTAGTTCTTCTTTTTGCCTGGGATGATTAATCACAAAATATCTGCATAGAAAAGGTATTCACTTCCTTTGGTCTTTGATCAGACGTTATCACCTGAGGGCAGGGATTTAATCTTTTTTTTTTTTTTTCACTGATATATACTGGGTACCTAAAATAATCTCTTGTATATACCTAATTTCATCTAGCCTGAAATACACATTTTCAACTTTTAAAATACCTATAAACATGATGCATTATACTATTGATAGCCCATTATAGATCAGTTGAAAAGATTATTTTTCTTTCTTATTTGTACATAAAATAATACAGTATATCTTACCATCAAGGACACGCTAATATCAATGATATACAGAGGGAGGCAGTTAGTGAATATTTGTTAAATGAAAAAATAAAAGACTGAACAAGAATGAAATACAGCTTCTCCTTTAAGATATTTACAAACTAAAAAAAAAAGATATTTACAAACTAATTGAATAGAAAGACTTGTAAAGGGGTTTATATTAGCATACTACGCAAACTATATAAAAGTAGTATTTGAATATAGGAAAGGAATTTATTCTTGTTTAATCTTATTACTGAGTAGGAAGGGATACTCGAAGTTATTACGACTACAACACTACAACCAAGAATATAAGAAGTTAATACTAGGGTTAAAAAAAAAAGGTCGGTCAGAGAGATAAGAAGATAGTCCAGAAAGTGACCTTTAGTGACAATTAAGAAGAGCCATGTACAATATCTAATTATTAAGTTGTAAGAATGTTCATTATATTTCTTCTTGAATATTGCTTTAAGGTTCTATAGTCTTTGCTCTAATTGTGCTTATATATATATGAAATTCAAGTTTATGTAGATTTACATGTATGGACTCTTGAAAGTTTATTCTAAAATCTGGGAAATGTGATTTTACTCCTTTTGTAAATAATTAGAAAACAAGTGGTAAAAATCTGTGTCCCTGTATTTCTAAAGGATGTCCATAATTTCTTGAAACATAGTTAATATGTTTGATTATTTTTATAATTGAAGAGGTCCTTGATAACATTATGTGTATTTTACTATGTTTCCTGTCTTCATATACACCCTCTTGTTTTCAAAGGAATTTTTAAAATGCTAAGGTAGGGATGTTATGGTAAACCAGTGCACAGAATTGGAATCTGTAGTAGAGGGAAAGATAAGGAAAAGGGGACAATTATTATCTCCCTTTTCATAAAGCTTACTGCAATAGCTTCCTGGCCTTTTAAAAAATATATTTTATTTATTTATTCATGAGTGACATGAGAGAGAGAGAGGCAAAGGCATAGGCAGAGGGAGAAGCAGGCTCCATACAGGGAGCCTGATGTGGGACTCAGTCCTGAGACTCCAGGACTACACCCTGGGCCGAAGGCAGGAACTAAACTGCTGAGCCATCCGGGGGTCTCTGATTATTGGCCTTTGACTAAGATCATAAAGCTGACCACAAATAGTTTACCTTGTTATGATATACTGATGTGAGTTTCTTTTGTGTTTGGTTGGTTGATTTTTTTTTCCCTTTTGGTCATATGGGGAGTAAATTTGAAAAACATCTCTGTAGATAAAATTAACTACATAAATTACAACGGAATATCAAATTGTGAGGTGCCTTTGAGACCATAAGATGGTAACATTGTAGTGATGATCCATAGACATAATATCAGATATATATTGAAATTTTTGGACAAAAAAACCCAGACACACATCAAATACACATTAATAGTTCTTGGTTTAGCATATTATCTATAGGAAAGAGAAATTACAAGTATCACATGAAAATAAATAAGGGAAACATTAGAAATATTTAAGGTGTAGGGTTGAATCTTTATGTGTAGTATCTATAAACTATTTCTATTTAGTTCTGACTAATCCATATAATAATGTGAACAAAGAAATAATGTATGATTTCAAAAAATCTTTTCTGAAGAAAATGAAAGTTCATTTAAGTTAGCCGTAACGCAATAATATAATTATCCTGGAAAGTCTAGATACCTAGCAATGTAGAGCTTTCATTGACTCATTTGTTCATCTCTTCCACTAAAACTTATGGAACACTTCCTGTATTCAAACAATGGTACCAAGTGCTAATATACCTTCTAGGGAGAGCTTCCAGCACTGTAGTCTAATAGGAGCCTTGCTATTTTTGCTATTTTAATCACTTGAGCCCCACCATCTAGCACAGTATTTGAAACATTCTAAGTAACTACTGAATGAACATTTGAGAAATGAATATTGAATAATAGCCAACTGTTAATGTAAATTTTAGTGAGGAACAATATTTAAATGTTTGAGATCAAAGAATAAATCCAAGGCATTTTTCCTTTACTTCTGTCATTTTTTTTTTTTATATCCCACCTCCAACTCATCAGCACATCCTATCATGTAAACTTAGTCCAGGGTACTGTTATTTTTAACAAAATGATTGTAGTGGCCTTTTAACTGTTTTCTGAATTCCGCTCTTACATGTCTATAAGTCTATTCTCATACAGTAGTCTGTGCAATTATTTTAAATTTAAATTTAATTGTATAATTAAATGGGTCAGGGCTAGGTTAGGAATTCAGGACTCCTATCTTTCATCTTTCCATGAAACCAAGTTACTTCACTTATAATTTGAACTCACATTATATATCAACTACGATCCAATCACATTTATCATTTAAACATATATTTCCATCAAAGAAAATTATTTACCTTTATATTATTAAGTTTTAATGAAGTACATACCATGGGTACTAGTATGTTATACTAACTGTTTTAGTAAAAGATATGTGGGCTGAGTTTAACTTCTCGTTTTTCAAATACTTTCCATGTAAATCAACAGATCTCTTAAGCCACCTAAACAGGACAACTAATATAAATATCCACTGCTTCATAGTTTTTATCTTTCTGTCTTTACTTTCTGTGGTTTACATTATATTAATTCTTTTCACTTCTTGAGCCACTACTCTGTTTATTAACTAAGGATGGCACCATTGTACATTGTACATCAGATACCTCTGAACTGTTAATCTGGAATTAATTTCTTATTTCAACCAACCTCATTTTATCCATTCTCTCATTGACCCCAATGTAGACCTGAATATCACTTTTCACAAAAATTAAACTCATTGTCCCATTCTTCTTCTACACTCCAAGATACTTGTAGAGGTGCTGTAAATCAGTATCTGTTTGAAGTGAGTGTGCTTGGAATTTTTAGCACTATGTTGGCAAGAGGTGCTTGGTTCGCTAAAGAAATTTAGAAATATACAAAGCTTAGATGTGTTTATACCTCCAAAAATACCACACAGATAACATTAAAGTATCACTAGTACTTAGCAGACTCAATTGAAGAGAATAAGTTACTCTATATTCTTATTTAATAGAAAACAATGGAATTTATGAAACTATTTTACATTAACTCCACAAATATTTACTAATCTCCTCTTCCATGCCAGGTACTAGGGGTACTACTGTAAATATATTGAACAAAACTCCTTATGCTCACAGAACTTTAAGTTTAGTTAATAGTAAAGAACAATAATAAATAAGTAAGATGTAAGATATTTAGTAGGCAATAAGTGTTTTGGGAAACATCAGAGAAGGAAAGTGTGATGGAGAGTTTTGGGGACAGTGTTCAAGTATAAATCAGAGATACCTCATTGATAAAAAGACATAAAGTAAAGGCTTAGGGAAGAAAGTGAGTGAGTTTTGGCAAATTGAATTTAAATAAAATATCATAAAAATAAAATAAATGCAATTAAATAAAAAAAAAGAAAGAGAGTGAGCCATGGAATTATCCTTGGGAAATCAGAGTGAAGAACCAATGCAAAGAATGAAAGAGTATTGGGCATGTTCTATTTCGTCAGTCATGAATTTGACTCTGCCCAACTTTCTGACATGTTTACAATTCTTGTCTCAGAAGTATGTTTTAAACATTTTATAAGTAATTAGCTATTATGGGCTGAATTTTGTTCTTGCAAAATTCATGTATTGAAATCCTAACTCCCAGTACCTCAGAATGTGCCTATTTGGAGATAAGGTCTTTAATGAGGTAATTAAGATTAAATGAGGTCATGTGAGTGGACGCTACTCCAATATTCAAGAAGAGAAGAGTAGGGCACCGCCACGCTTGGAGGGAAGACCATATGAAGACAGAGGAGATGACCATCTATGAGCCAAGGAGAGAGGTCTTAGAAGAAATAAGCTTACAGACACTTTGATCTCTGATTTCTAGTCTCCAGAATTGTTTGATGTTTCTATCGCTTAAGCTACCCGGCTTGTGGTACTTTGTTATGGCAACCCTAAAGAACTGATACACTAATCTTTTAACTAGTCTAAGATATAAAGAAACAATTTTGAAAACCAAGGATGCCTGTTTACAGGATACTATTGTAGGACATCAAGTGAGATGTTATGCTTTTCTGAAAATCTGTTAGTCCTATGGCATGGGGATCCCAAAGCCATAGGAAGTACAGATCACTGCAGTTATCTTGTATTGTCTTTTCTGTTCTGAACATGTTAGTCTGGGTTAATAAGAGTAAGAGTTATTTTGAAATCTTGTCAAAGCAGACCTCCATTAGACAAAACACAACTGTGGAAATATTAATTATCCTACAATATTAGATTGTATTGCCAAATCAAGATAGTCAGAAAATCAAGGTATTGGAAACATGCTTCAGTCAAATCTTGTAAAAGAATCTAAGTAATTTTAAAATCCTTGCTTCTAAAGGCACAGTTGGCAGGCATCCTATGCAATGACGAATATGCTTACATCTTCATGAGGACATGACAGCCAGCAAGAGTGTTAGATAGCCTGCAGTTTGTGAGCAGGTAATTTTTTTTTTTCACAAACCTTATAACCCGTAGAGTAAGCCATGCACAGATAATCTTCCTGTTCTCTAGGCTTCTTTTGATTAACTTCATAAGAGAGCAAAGATTTATGAGGGGAAGTTGTTTCTGCAGTGACCTCTTGTGGTGCTCCTTTCAGACTATGAAAAATGGCATCATTTGATTCCAGAAGGGGGTGACAGTGCAGTGTTCCAATCAAAACCATTGTAGGGGTGCATTGGCAGATATACCCTTTCCTCCAGGAGGCTTACACTGAGCAGAGAGAGACTTATTCATGATTTCACTTATTCTTGTCATTATCACGCTCTGCAGAAAGAAAATGTCTAAAAAAATCTCTTGTTAGTTCCAATTCATACTGAGTCTTCAAGAAGCTAGAGTTGAACCGAGCTGAGTTCAGCATTGCCTTTTCACCTGCAATGGCTCTTCAGTCTGAAATAACCTAGAACAAAATCAGCAGGAGAAGGTTTTGAGAGTCTGAATTGGTAGAGCTCATCCTTGTTACCCATTCTTTTTATTACTGATGTATCAAAAAAACTATCATGATAAGCATCTCTCAAGGTTTGCTTTTGATTTTGCTTATTAATTTACATTATTATCTTGCTGAATGCCCCAAATACTTCTCTGAATTAGGATTTCTTATTTTATAAATTTTATTTAAATTCAATTTGCCAAAATATAGTATAATACCCAAGGTTCGTCTCATCAAGTGCCCTCCTTAATGCCCGCCTCCCAGACCCCTCATCCTCTCACCCGCTTCCCCTTCAGCAACCCTTTGTTTGCTTCCCAGAGTCAGGAGACTCTCATGGTTTGTCTTCCTCTCTAATTTTTCCCCTTCCTTTATGGTCCTTTTCACTATCTCTTATATTTTACATATGAGTGAAACGATATGATGATTGTCTTTCTCTGATTGACTTATTTCACTTAGCATAATACCCTCCAGTTCCATCCACGTCTGAATTAGGATTTCTAACACTTATTACAAGAAGCGAGTAGATTTATATACAGAGAAGCTAAGTAATTTGTCCAGTGTCAAAACAGCTAAAGAATTGATGGAAAATTCAGACTGAGTGACAGTTTGGTGCCAAATCTTGTTTGTTTAGCCCCTAAGATATACTACTTAAACAACTTATATGGAATGGATGCTTGGGACATTTAAGTATCTCTGTCTTCTTCTTTAGAAATGAAAGGCAAAACTAAAACATCTCCCAGCATGGTTCTAAAGAAATAGTTACATGTCAGTAAGATTTGAAAAAATGACTTTGTGTTCCTATATACATTCTGGGTACCCACCACTCCACCCCTCCCCACTCCTCACCTTTCTCCATCTGCACCAAAGCCTCAGGAATTGATCTATGTGGATTACTGTAATGGGTTCTCTCCCTCAAGCTTCCAGTGGGCTTAGCCATTGGGAAGCTCAGCAATAGATTGGAAGAGGAGAAGGAGGTGGGGATCATCTTTACTTTTGCTTCCTCCCTGTGATAGAGCCAAAATCCAACTGAGTTCCTTGACTAGAGATTTCAACTCCTTGACATAATCTTTCCGCAAAGACTTCTCAGTCTCTAAATACTGGTAACACCTTCCTTCCTCAGTCCATTGGGTAGAATGGTGCACTATTCTCACCAGGATGACGAACTGTGCTATCCCTCACAGTTCCCTGTACGTTGCCCACAATTTTGTCTTATCTCTTTTCAAAACCCTCTTTGAATAGTCATGATTCGTGTATTTTAACTATTTTTTGATGCCTTGATTAATACTATTTGAAAAGTTCTGTGGCATAATATAGAATACTAAGCTTCTCACTTTTTTATAACCACTCACTACATTAAGCATGCTGACTTATAGTCCCCAAATATATCCTGAATCTTTCCTCAAATCCCTTTCTGGCATCTACCTTTGACTTACTAAATATCAGAACAAGGTCCAGATGGATCTAACAACTAAAGGGTGATATAGGGGATAAACAAAACAAAGCAAAATCCTGCAATAGACTACAATTGTGGATCCTGTCTTCTACATTAAAAAAAGTACATTGCAACTGTCCAAATTTCAATAGTGATAATTCATTAAAATGGGCCTGTTTTTTTGTTGTTGTTGTTGTTTTTTGTTTACTATATTTAGTTTCTTGAAATTCTTTGTTTTGGAATGAAACAGAACAGCAGATACAGATTATTTCCTTGCTAGAAAGTTTGTTAGAATTCTTCTAGAACACTGAAACATCGATCACCTATAAATATAGCTATAATCATCATCATATTTCAGTATATTGATTAAATATATTGATTAAAGCCTGGGTGTGTGTGCATAATAAAAGTAGTTTACATGTTGTAACCTATAAGATATATTTTCATGCCAAATAAAGCCATTTTGAGTATGCCCTGCTCTAATCTCAGCCATATTCTGGTATACTATTGCAGTTAAATCATTATTTTGGCGTGAAGGCCACCATCTTCATTTTGAACTCCTTAGTATCAGTGTTGTAGATGCCTCTCATGAGCCGGGAACTGAATCTGGATAGATTAATTAATTAGAACATCTATCTATTTGGACCAGAATCATGAGATTTTTTTTTCTTGTGCCCACTACATACCATCAACTTGTTCAATGGCCATGATGATATCTCCAAGCAATGCCAAAACCATGCAAATGTGGATCTGTTTTTTTTTTTTTTAGATTTTATTTATTCATTTTGAGAGAGAGAAAAAGAGTGAGTGGAGAGGAAAAAGGTGGAGGGAGAGAGACAAGTAGACATGTTGCTGAGCATAGAGCCTGATGTGGGGCTTGATCTCAAGACCCTGAGATCATGACCTGAGCTGAAATCAAGAGTCAGAGGCTAAACTGAGCCACCTAGGCGCCCCTGAATCTGCTTTCATGCTTAGAGGAGGGTGAGGGTGAATATAGAACGACATTAGCACATCACAATTACTAAAGAAAAACCCAAAATGCTTATCTTCTGCTTACTGGGTTTAATTGTATCACCTCTGTACTTAACAACAAATTATCAGGAATTTCAGATTTGTTACCTCAAAATGTAATTAGTTTGTTACCTCAAATTGCTTAATATTTATCTTACTCATAAGTATCTATTTATATAGAACATTAGATAACTTCACAAATCCTGGTAGAGTTACCAGAAACCAGGTTATTTCAGAATACTGCTTAAGAGAAGCAGAGGTAAAGCTTAGCAGTTTCAAGCACTAATCATGGAATAATCTACTGCTTTTATAGTAGAAACAAGTTTGACTCTCGAACTTGCATCATTTTCTCCAATAGTGATAGAATTGGGGCCTTGGCCCCAGCTGTGAGAGAACACAATTTTATATTATTCCCCTTAGCTTTGACAAAAGTGATCTTCTTCATGCCGTGATTTCTTTTTCTTGTTTGAACATTTTATGACCTGCTTACATTGCCTTACTTTTGTACTACTCCCCTTTGAGAATAATAATGGGGGGGAAAAAGCCTGAAGTAGTCTTTTATTTTTTCTCTTCTTTTTCTCTATTAATAAATGGATTGATTTGAGAGAAAGTAAGAATTGCTTAGACAACTCTAATGGCTGCATTCGTTTCAGAATAGTTTGTTGGTTATTGATTAAAATGTAATGCGATACGTGAACATAGTTGTGATCTGATATCAAATAGCAGAGTTCTGATTTTGTTTTGGTAGACTACAAGTGACCAGGCAGTCATTTTCTTGAAAATAAAAACCAAGTCTTTGTTAAGATTATTTTTGGCATGTTTACATAAAGTAAACAAAAAATAGTCTTCTATATATTATCAAAGTAATACTACCTTCTTAGACCAGAATGATTTATACTCATTTGGTGACACTTGTGTTTGATAAGATCAAATCATTTCTTAATGCCTAGGAGAAGGAAAGGAGCCAAACTATCAGTGTGATTGTGCCAGCTAAATGACAGTGATAAATGAGTAACTTATATTTATATTGTGTCTTTTCTTTTTTTTCTAATTTTTTTTCTAACTAATCTTTTTTAAATACATGTCTGTGTAATGCTCTTTTCAAAAACTTAGTGTATTAGCTACT
The DNA here is from genome assembly GCF_905146905.1 of Nyctereutes procyonoides. Taxonomy (NCBI): domain Eukaryota; kingdom Metazoa; phylum Chordata; class Mammalia; order Carnivora; family Canidae; genus Nyctereutes; species Nyctereutes procyonoides. Next base: position 4,883,708 of record NW_026575021.1, on the reverse strand, counting down.
AAGTCAAAGAATAACCAAAAAAAAAAAAATCATCTCATACAAAAAGAAGAGGAAGAAGTTTAAAAGTTCAGTAATGTCACACCTAATCAATTCTCAGGACCACCTAACTAATATATTATGATATTTTCCATTTAACATGTAGGAAAGGAATTAATGTATAATATTAAAAGAAATGTATTTTAATTTAAAATGCTATCAAAATTGTAATTATTTTTTAAAGACTTATTTATTTATTTGAGAGAGAGAGAGAGAGAGAGAGAGAGCACAAGCCTGAGTGAGAAGGGCAAGGGGAGAAGGAAAGAAGACATTAAGAAGCTTCCACGTCAAGTGCAGAGCTTAATCTCACAACCCTGAGCTCATGGCCTGAGCCAAAACCAAGAGTCAGATGCTTAAATGGTCTGTGTAACCCAGGGGCCCCTAAAATTGTAATTATATATTAGCTTTATATGATTTTATATAATTTTAACTCAACCACTTAAAGTCTTTGCCTAATTGGTGATATTTTGGGGTGCCTGGATAGCTTAGTTGGTTAAGTGTCTGTCTTCAGATCAGGTCACAATTCTAGGGTCCTGGGATTGAGCCCTGCATTGAGCTTTCTGTTCAGCAGGGAGCCTGCTTCTCCCTCTCCCTCTGTTACTCCCCCTGCTTGTACTTGCTCTCTCTCTCTGTCAAATAAATAAATTAAATCTTTAAAAAATTTAAAAAAATGGTGATATTTAAGGAAAAAAGAAGGAAGCATGGTGTTTGGTTCAAACTATAAACTCTTGGGATCCCTGGGTGGCTCAGTGGTTAAGTTCCTGCCTTCGGCCCAGGGCATGATCCTGAAGTCCCAAGATCAAGTCCCACATCAGGCTTCCTGCATGGAGCCTGCTTCTCCTTCTGCCTGTGTCTCTGCCTCTCTCTCTCTCTCTCTCTCTCTCTGTGTGTCTCTCATGAATAAATAAATAAAATCTTAAAAAAGAAAACAAATTATAAACTCTTGAATTAACCAGAATAAAACAAATAAATAAGTACTATAATTTAAGATAATTTAACCAACATAGGGATGCCTGGGTAGCTCAGTGTTTGAGCATCTGCCTTTGGCTCAGGGCATGATCCTGGGGTTCCGGGATCGAATCCCACATCAGGCTCTCCCTGCAGGGAACCTGTTTCGCCCTCTGCCTATGTCTCTGCCTTCTCTCTGTGTCTCTCATGAATAAATAAATAAAGTCTTTTAAAAATTTTAACCAACATAAAGTGGAGAAGAATAATATGACAGTGGGGTCAAATATGGAATTGCTAAAGTCTCTTCTTTAAATTCTCACTTCCTATACTATGACAAGGAGGGAAGACTGTCATATCATAGTCAATAGGACTACTTTGTCTTATTGAGAGATTACAAAATGGTTAGTCTTATTGCTTTGATATGAAAAAGGGAAGAAAGTCACTGGACTGGGAATAAGAGGTCTGGCTCTTCTATTACATGGTTGTATAGTCTTGAGAAATCATTTCACCTCTATGGATCTTACTTTCTTCATCCAGCAGTATCAAGTAATGATTAAGATTACTTGTTCTGGAACTGATTTGCTGAGGTGAAAATTGCAGTCCACCATTTATATGTAATATTAAGTAAGTTTCCTAATGTCTCTGGAACTTTTCCCTCACTTTCACAATGCAGATTATAGTACTAGCTCATAGCCTTGCTGCGAAGATTAAGTGAGTAAATACATTTAAACTGTTTAGAATAGTGTCTACTCCATTGTAAATTTTTATTCTTTATTTAAATTCAATTTAGTTGGGATCCCTGGGTGGCGCAGCGGTTTAGCGCCTGCCTTTGGCCCAGGGCGCGATCCTGGAGACCCGGGATCGAATCCCACGTCGGGCTCCCAGTGCATGGAGCCTGCTTCTCCCTCTGCCTATGTCTTTGCCTCTCTCTCTCTCTCTCTCTCTGTGTGTGTGACTATCATAAATAAAAAAAAATTAAAAAAATTCAATTTAGTTAATATATACTGTATCACTAATTTCAAGGTAGAATTTAGTGACTTAACATTTGGTCAGTGCTCATTACATCAAGTACCCTTCTTAATGCCCATCACCAAATTATCCCTTTCCCCCACCCACTTCACCTCCAGCAACCTTTTTTGTTTCCTAGAGTTCAGCATCTCTTGCTGTAAGTTCCTTTTTTTTTTTTTTGTAAATTCCTAATAAATTGTTGGCTTTAACTGCTGTATTGCTGTCATGAATTAATTGTATTTTAATATTTCATTTTGATTGATATATAGTGTTTATTTAAGATCTAAATGCAAAATGAAAACAGTGGTTTCTTAGACTCATCCCAGATGTTTATGTGAAATTTTATATCGATGACTACTTTGCCAAAGGGTAAGGAAGACAATTGGTCATTTATGGTATAATATTTGGTTAATTTAGAAGAAGACAGTAAGCCAAATGAGGCTATCAACACTCATCCTCCTTTCAGAGTTATCTGGCATCCATTTCCAAGATTGGCCCAGTTGTAGAAATTTGGTAAAAAGTTGAAATAAGAAGGTTCTAAAAAAAAAAAAAAAGAAATAAGAAGGTTCTTGTAGTACCCAAGGCAAAGAGAAAAGGAGGTTATTTATGGTGTTATTGATATGGTATCTGTTTTTCTCTCAGCTTTAGGGATTAGGTCTAAATTATCTAAAAGGATTTCACATAAAAACTGTTTTGAAGATGGTTTTTGAGTGATCCGGGACATATGTAGCAGATGGTAATGCATAAACTACAGTTGTGGATAACGTTGTTCTCATCACAGTAACAGATTCTGTGAAGGTCCAGAGACATAGCAGGAACTTTTTTCAAAAAAAATTTAATTGTGGTAAAATAATATGCAACATAAAATTAACCTTCTTAACCATTTTTAGTTCAGTAGTGTTGTGTACATTTACCTTTTTGCGTAAGTATGGTTTCAGAGAGAGTAGGAGAAGGAGTAGCTTAGCCTGTGTCTACAGTTGCCTCACTCTGTGGTAGGTTTTCTATTCCAGTAGTCTATAAGCATTATTGAAATCATCCCACTTTTTTTGAGATAACTTGAGTTTCTATTCCATCCTTTGAAATCAGTCCAAGAAGAGAATCATGTCATTTAGTTAAACCTAATCCCAAATCTGCTTTTATGTGCTGATAAGTATTTTGATTTCTGCCTAACTTTAGTTTGTAAATTGGTCAAATACTGTAGAGTCAGGCAGACAAGTTCCCCTCATTATGTTATTATTTACTAATTCATATTGTAAGTCACCTACTTTTGCTATAGAAGCTTAATCCCAGAATTAAGTACAACTGCCATTTTTGGGCTGCTTTTTATTCAGTAGCTAAACTAGGCAGTTAAAGATTTAGACTTCAAAATAGCTCTGTGGAACAGGTAATAAAGACCTTACCTTATATATGAAGAAATCAAAGCCTAGAATGTTTCAGGATTGTTTCAGAGGTTGCGCATTCAGGGAAGCAAAACTCCAAAAACAAAGGCTCTGAAAGAGGATGATACCAGCTTCTGTGTCAAAAAGCCTAAGTTTGTCAAAGGAAAGTTCTATCTTCAGTCCTCAAGCACTCCGAGCATGTAGACCTGCCAAAGACAAGCACAGTAGTGAAACCTGCTTGGGTAAATTGTTTAAGGTAGAACCAAGAGTCAAAGCTGAGAACGTCCAAATGGCATTTGCATCCTTGGTGACAGACAAGTGCTTTGTTTGCCTTTATTAAAAGCCGCCTCTCTTCAGGCCCATCCAAGGAATAAAGCAAATTCTGATTTTGGTTGCTTTCCCTCTATTTGATTACATGTCCACAAAGACAAGACATTTTTGCAAATATATTACATTCTGTCCTAATGTTTGCTGTTTTTACTGTTTTGCTTTAAAAATAATTAAAATATTTCTGTCTCTCATCCTTATTCATCTCTTTTTGTCCTAAGAGTCTTCACTGAAACTATTTGGAAGCTGCAACCAGAATAACCTTTTTAAAAACATTAATTGAAATAAAGTCATACTTCTGCTTAAAACTCAAGGGCTATTCATTTTGTCCAAAGTAACCTGGCAAAATTTCCAACATGGTCTAAAGACTGCAATGAGATCTTGCCTTACTTTTCCTCTCTCTTTGCTTGTTCTTATTTAAGCCTTTGGGTACTCAGGCTTTTTTGCTGGCTGGAACAGTAGTCTGACTTCTTTTTATTCAAACACAGCCTTCCTTGGGATTTCCCTTTTTTCTGGGGTTTGAGAAAATTTATCTGACGTAGATGCTCAGTATTTTGTCCCAAATTAAACATATCTTCCCCACTTCTACATACTTTCAAAGAGCAGCCAGCCAAATAGTTTGGTGCCAACAAGGGCACTTAATAAATGAAAGTCCTTCTTTGGAATTTTGAAAGTGGCACCAAAATATTTAAGTCTCAGAATTAATTTTCCAGGATAAAAAAAAAAAAGATTAAACCCAGAAACTGCTGGCAGCAGTCATTTTCTCGTAGGTGAATGAGAAGTTACAGAAATTTCAATTGTGGTAAGATACATGTGACACTACATTATGAGGACCTTCTATGGCCATGCCACCCTCTCCCACCAGGAAATTTCTAGGTTTCCTCCTATGCCTCTTGTAGTCAATGGTTCTGACCTCTGTCTGAGTCCTAGCAGCACCCCGAACTTATCTTAAGACACCACTATATTTTAATCATAATTATACTGGAAGCCATCTTAAGCTATCTACACTTTACTGATTGACCAGATGAGCCAACAAGTCCTTCTGAAAAGCATCCTGACCTCTCATTGCATTCATAGTTGATTGCTCAAGACTAGAAGGTTCCTTTCTAGTCTTCTATCCCACCCCCGTCTCTGCCCTTTGAGTTCAGTGCTTAGCCAGTCAACCTTGTCTCTTCCCCCACTATGCCAGTTGATTGATACTAAGTTGAATTACTAAATTCAGTTACCAATTACAGAAATCAATGGAATCTGAGTGCAAAAATGAAACCAATTTCTGTTGCCATGAAAACTAAATTGAATACTTCAAGAAGACTCAAAACGAAAGAAGGAAAGAATATTTTTGAAAGTGCTGTCGAATTAGATATGGGTAAGTCAACTCTAAAAATATGTTACAACTCTAAAAGGCATGGTACTCATATTTTGATACATCTGTGTTCTTGATACAATTTGAGAAATGGTAAACTGATGTTAAATTTTGGGTGCGGTTGACGTAAGAGGTAATTCTACACTCCAATCAAATCTACACTAGAAAAAACATTTGGCCCTGTATCAAAAGTTTAGCAAACAAGTATATACTTTCATATTTTAATTATAATAAGATATTTAACTTAGGAATGTGTCTTTTATTTTTTTCTTTTGGTCTTCAATTTAAAGTGGATTTTAATTAATCTACCAATTTCAAGGCCTCTTGCATTGGGTAATAGCACTTTGACTCTCCTCCTATACTTAAAGTTGAAATAGTGTTTGTTATCATACTCCCCCTTCCAATTCTTTATTATGCAACTTCTCATAGGTTATTTGACATTTTGCATGGTTAGGGGAGTCAAAGAGAGGCAGAAAACATTATATTGGAAGGAAGACTCAGCAGCAGGGCAGCTGGAGCTCAGGATTATGTGAAAGTTAGGTTTAGGTAAGATTTCTTTGTTTTCTTGCAAAGAGTGAATTCAGTAGTAATTTAAATAAGGAATATAAACAAGTATGGTGCTTCTGCTTATTTTATATACTTCTACGTTTATATTTCACCCTTTGCTAAAAGGATTTGAAGTGGCTTATAGTAAAAACACAATTCTCTAGGACTGAACTATTAATGGAGACTTGCTCTTATTGAGCATTTATTGAACTACAATTCTACGTTGTATTTGAAAATGTCCTTGCATTTTAAAAGTAGAGCTTGTAAACAGTTTGAAAAAAAAGTCAGCTCTACAAAATTGTGTATGTCTTCTGTCCTTTTTTCTCTGCTTACACTACTCACATTTTAGTAATCTAACCTAGTATATGTTTTCCATCCTTTCCTCTCTGACTATACTCACATTTTAGTGAGTAAATTTTAGTAAAATGAAAGAAGCTTTATAGGATTCACATTGCAAACTTATATACCATATAAAGAATGTGTCTATAATAATTTTTAACATATGGTGTGATTTGATTTTGTTTAGATGTATACATATCAAACACATATATATGTGGTTGTGAAGGTCCGTTTTTAAAGATGACTGCATAATAGAGATTTTAGTTTTTTATGAGTGGCTAGGAGATCTATGAAAATCAAATTCAGGGGATCTCTGGGTGGCTCCAGTGGTTTAGCACCTGCCTTCGGCCCAGGGTGTGATCCTGAAGTCCCAGGATAGAGTCTGAGATAGGGCTCCCTGCATGGAGCCTGCTTCTCCCTCTGCCTGTCTCTCTCTCTTATGAATAAATAAATAAAATATTAAAAAAGAAAATCAAATTCAGGACTTGCCTACTTGTAGATTTCATAATTTCAATCTGAAAACTTCATCAGTATTTTTTTGCCACCCTATACCAGAGACTGTGCCAGTTTAATAGCTGTAAATCTTTTTGTTCCATTTTCTGCAATAGTTTCTAGGCTATAAAAATTCTACCACATTGCTTATGCGTCTAATTTACAGACTCTATAAACCTGCTACATCACTTGATTGACAACAGTGAATTTACTAATTTCTAGCAGACATTTTAGAAAAAGGGTCAGCTCAAGATCCTGTCCTTAGATGAGGACACAGTGATGCCCTTATATATGCTTTGATCTGGGATTCACCAGTGCTAATGTCATCATGTCACTTAGTATCCAGTAGAACCAAGGGAGATTGATATAACATTTATAAGTATTGGGACGCCTGGGTGGCTTCAACTCAGGGTGTGGTCCCGGGTTCCAGGGAGCCAGTCCCTCATCTGGCTCTCAAAAGGAAGCCTGCTTCTCCTTCTGCCTATGTCTCTGCCTCTCTCTCTGTCTCTCTGTCTTGTGTCTCCCATGAATAAATAAATAAAATATTTTAAAAACCCCAAACAAATCATTTATAAGTATAACAAGTATATAAGCCCTATGGTAGAAGAAAGAAAAATATTGGGATTTTGAAATAATTTTAGCTCTGCATTCTATATCTATTAGGTTCTCAAAAGTAGATTTAACTAGCTCAAAAATACATTTAGATCTGGTTGATCAAAATGAAGAAAGCTAGTTTTTATTTTTATTTTTTAATATCCAAAATGACTGATGTGGGGTTTTAATAAGAGGTTTAAGCACAGAAAAGCAGATATCTATTTTAACTAATAAAATATCCATTAAAAAAAGTTGAAGAGGTTCATTACAGTTCTGATCTGCTCATTCCATTAAAGAAATTATTAAGGATTGCTTCGGGATGTGGCCCAAGTAATGAAGTGCTCAGAGTAATGTCTTGTAAATGTCATTTTTACAACTAATGGCTTCTGAGTAGCCATTTTAAATATTAAACCCTAAACTTATCTTTTTCTAATATTTATGATTTGGGGAAAGACACCTTACTTGTTAAGTATGTGTGTCCCTTGTACATTTGTATGAATGCGTGTTTATATGTGTGTGTATGTATACAGGACACTTAAACTGTAATCAAAGGATTCTGGTTGATTCTAATTTCAAAAGTATGCATCTGACTTTGGGACAAATAGATGTCACTAAAATTGCCCAGGTTTACACTTCTAGCAGCCTTCTTTCATATATTTAATTTAGTTCTGTCCAGATCTTAGCAAAAAGAAAATCATGTCCAAATATAAGATTTTTACATTTTAAGGGAATGAGGACTCGTAAATGTTTTGCCAATTCCAAGAAAGGTGTGTTTGGGATATAATTAAGTTAAAAGTGCAGGCTCTAGAATAAGATTTTTTGAATGAGAAGGTAGCATTGCCGCTTGCTTGCTGTGTAGTTTTAAGTTATTTAACTTGTTTGCGCCTCAGTTTCCTGAAATGTAGAATGGATCTGTTACCTGCTGCTCTGCTTGTAGCTAGGCTGTTTCTATTCCTGTTGCATATGATCACTTCAGTTCCATCAAGATCCTGCATTCTTGTCTAATTAGGTCATAAACTCAGTCTACTTTTAGTTTCCTCCTACTAACTCAAAGCCCCCTTGAAAACTTCACTTTGACATTTACCTCAAATTCTTTTCTTTATGTTGAATACTTAAATAACTGTTCTAGTTATCTTATTTAGTTTGGGCTTTGTGTTACTCATATTCTTATATTTTTTTACATCTTCATGGTAGTATAAAAATTGTTGGAACTCGAGCTGACTTTGGTGTGTGTGTGTGTGTGTGTGTGTGTGTGAAAAGAAAAAGAGTAACTATCCTGGTTGGTATGGTGTAAGGATACTCCCCCACACACACACCCATCACTCTTTTTTCCAGATCATCACTGGCTCCTACCTGCTCAGATAATAGAACATCTCTATGTTTTAAACTTTCTTGACACTGCACTTGCTCTCTATCATTATTCACATTTTTTTCTTGAAAAATTAAAGAAAGAAATCATGCTTTAATAGAGATAGAATTATATATTGTTCTCTGGTTTAAAAGGATAGGATTCTTTTTGTTTCTTCTTTTAATTTTACAACATTCACCATGTTCCTATGAGTGGAATATTTCTCAGAGGTGTTGAGTCTAAATTTAGTGTTAAAGGATGAAAAGATTAAGCACATTAAAGGATAAAAGGAAAGAAATGAGATACATTTTTATGGTTTCATAGGGATAAGGTAAAATCTCCTAAATTGCAGTAAAACCAACTGGTCATGGTTTCATTAGCTGCTGTAGAGTCCTGGGGATGAGGTGGCATTTAGTTCCCTAGGAGTAACTCTTACAATTCCACCAGTGATCTGTGGACCAATAGTATCATCCTGTCTTAGGAGCGTTAGAAATGTAGAATCTCAGCCCCTCACAGTTACTTCATCAGAATCTGCATTTTAACAAGATATCCAGAAGATTGCCCAGCATAGTAAAGTTTGAGAAGCATTGGTGAGACACCAGTTTCTAGAAGATTGGCTGTGAAAGAAGGGACAAAAATAAGGCAGTAGCTTAGAGGAAGTGATAGAATTCATGAACTGAGCACATGGAAAATGATGATGGACAAAGTCTTAAAATATATAGATTATATATAATATCAAATCAAACATTAGCAAAACAGATGGTATTTTCAGCATATAAATTTGGAAAACAGGTCTCAAGAGGTTAAGATACTTTGTCAAAGCCAGAAAATAAGATGTGGACATATTTCAAATGCTAGTCTGCCTGCAGAGCTCCTATTATGGTTAAGGTGGATTCTTAATGAGAAGAAACATACTGAATTAAGCAAAGGAGGGAAGCTATGCTAATTGTGATTGCTAATTTGACCTTATCATTGTCAGTACCAAGTGGTATAGAAATTGATTCATCTATTCATGTCCTGTTTTATCTAATAAATAATTTGGCTAACAAGATAATGAAAATTTTTGGAAAATATTTTGTGAAATGGTAGATTTATGACAGAAACAGTTGCTGCTATACTTGCTATTGTTTTTGAAGCTAAGTATTGTTTGAAATACTTGAATACAATATAATTTTACACAAACGTATTCATACTATCTGGCAATCTTTGGGTATTATGGTATTCATTACAGGTAATCTTCATTGTTGAGACACTCCATCCTTGAGCTTCACAGCTAACTCTTCTCCATGAATCATCCTTAGCCAAAGGGATCTCTTTTGCCTTTTCCTCAGGCAGCTCATATTCAATGACAGTAGTGGTTTAAAGACCTCGTCTTCTCGCTTCAATTTGGTGTAACTGCAGTCTGAGCTCCAGACTCTAGGATCTGCTGAGGCCTCTGTTGCAACTACATTACAGTTCAGTTCAAAGGTGTACTAGAACCAGTTCCAAATGGCTCCTGAGGGCCAGTTGTGTGCTTCATGCCCAATTCTGCATTCAGTGAATTTATCATGGTGGTTTGAAACGATTAGATACACCGTAAAAATTAGCAAATGGTACAAGTCAATGATTTTTTTTTCTGTTTATCAGCACAGCACAAGTTGAAGATCTACTTCCACCCAAGCTTGCATTCCTTACTTCTTCACATTTGTCATTCTACAGTGCCTTCCTCAATAAATCCTCTACAAGCACCCCCTTCTTAGCATTTGCTTCCAGGAAACCCAACTTATATCAATGGCATTTTTGCATAAGTTACATATTTTTAACAGTTTTCAGTAGGGTTCAGTGAAAAATGACCAAAGGGCCTGTTTTTGTAAATAAATTTTATTGGAACACAATCACACACCCATTCATATACTTATTATTAATGACTGCTTTCATGATACAATAAAAGAGTATATATGGCCCACAAAACCAAAAATATTTACTATTTGTCCTTTACAGAAAATATTAGCTGACTTCTGGTCTACTGGATAACTTTTATATTTCTCTAAGACATTTCCAGCTTAAGTTGTCCCAAATTAATCTCACTATCCTTTCTCCCATTTTCTAAACTTCCTGTACTTACATATTCTTTCTTTGTTTCCGGGGTTATACTCCCTTCAGTTTCCCAACAAACATTTGAATCCATGTTCTTCTCTTTATCTTTATTGCATTAATGTTCAGGAACTTATATATTTCTCAGGCCATATTTTATCTGCCCTCTTTGCAAGCCATCTCTTCCTATGTCAGTTTTCCTCTATGGTATTTTGAGAATTTGTCAAAAACACAGATTTTTTTGCCATATTATTTTTCTGCTTGAAACCTCCATGCAGTCACCATTAATCAAATGAATAGCAAACCTCTTAACTAAGTATATGTGTTCTTTCTTTGTCCTGCCTGCTTTTTCAGTTTTCAGTCTCAACAGTTTCCTTCAAATATAGTCTCAACTTTATCATCACTGATAATCTTTTATACACCAACAAGGCTCATTCTTTTATGTGTATACAGATCCAGCTGACTATGATGGTCGTCCCTTTTCTGATTCATAAAATCCTGTTCATCTGCCAACTTCCAGCTCAAATATTCGTCTACCTTTAGGACTTCTATTACTCCATCTAACAGAATTAACCACTCTTTCTTTGGCATTCACAAAACATGTAAAACTTATCTCTACTTTGTACCACATAATATTTCAGTATTTGACTTTACATACAGTAGGACCAGTGCTGTTTGCACATCTGTCTCTCTCTCCATCCAGTTAACTGAGTTCTCAGAATCATGGACAGTATTGTATTATACCTTTCCATCTTCCCCAGAATCTAGCACAAAGCTTGAGGTTTTCTTAGTTCTTAATGAATGCTGCCTGTATTAGTGAATATTTTTTTTTAAAAAAAAGCATGACTAGAAATACCCTGAAATTTGTCTTGGAGGGGATATAATCTTATCTAATGGTAGAAATAGTATATGCCACATTGGAGGATATTACCAATTTTCAGAATTTTGAGAAAGACCACTGCTTCTTGAGTAACATACATTTAATTTGAGCACTTGAGTTATAACAAAGATATGCATTATGCAACTTCTGAGACTAGGGAGAAATGTGGTTGGATTTCTTAGGAAAGTATTTCATCATTTTGGTTTATAGTCCTCCCTGGGCTTGCAGCAGACAATAAACACTGAAATTTCTAGTCTTGACATTTTTGCATGCCCTTGTCGCAGAATGGTTATGGGAGATCAAATAAATTACACAAATGGTATTTTATCAACTTTTTCCTCTTAAAATCATATCCTGATACAGAGTTCCAAAGTTCATGTTTCCTGACATCTCCGTTGCTAGAAGGTTGGACATAGCTCTTTAATTCAAAGGGCTAAATTAGCTTTAACAGAAAGAGTAAGGCTTGGTTTTCTCACAGATTGCCATGGGAACATGAGTGCTGCAAAGCTATTATACCTCTCATCTGAAGCATTTCAAATAATTTGGAATATCTCAAACAACGACATTCAAAACCTCCCAAGCATGATCGTCCAGAATATTAAAGTTAGAGGACCAGGATATTTCATAATTTAGCACTGTTTCAAACATTTCAGTGACACCAATTTAATAAATCGCAACATCATCTGGAATAGTATTTGGATCAGGGGCATTTTCTACAAGTCTAATTAGCACAAAATATGTATTGCTAAAATGTAGCAGCCCACATGTGAGACAACAAAACTCCGGGAAAAGGAAATAAATCATTAGACATATAACAGACGAAATTGACCCAGTGGTTTTTCTTATGATCCTACAAACATTAAAAACACCTTTTGAAACAGAAGCCCATTGAAAATAAGATTTAACAGTAATTTGAAATGTGAAAATTTCATCTTAGACATATTATTAACTTCTAGTGCCATCTACACAATCAACAAGAGAGCTGGAAAATGATCACTTTTTTCTTTCTTTCAGTATGAAGCACAAATTTCACATTTTATTTAAGCTTATTTCTATTGCCAGCATGGTAAGAAATTATATATGCAAGCTATTTTTTGAATTGAGATATGTTCGTGCTTATTCTTAATTTTGTTTCAATGTCACTGACAACACTTTCGTTAAGATGGATAGAAAGACAATTTTTAAAAAAAATACTTGGTTAATTTTCTTTTGAAAAAAAGAAAGCTACACCTTTGATTTCTTTCTACACTTAAAAGAAGGTTATCTAAATATAATCCAAATATAACATTCTTTCACGCAATCTCCATTTTTCTTATCATTTGCCAATTGGTTTTATTCTTTCTCTCTTTTTGTTATTTTGTGGACATTTGAAATTACCTTATTTCTAATGGTCCATGATGAGCTCTACTTTAATTTTTTTGTAACAAGAATGCATATTATTTTCTAATGATTTTAACATATTGCTCTGATTCATCAGAAAAAAAAATGCCAGTTTTTTCTAAGAGAAGACTATGCATTAGCTATTTCTTAAATCTTTCACATTTTCTACCTAGCATAGGGCAGATTCATTACATTTTAAGTAAACACATCTGAGGGTTTGGTTATTTGTTCTTATCTCACTTCTCTCAAAGATTGTCTACTATGTTCCATCTTGCTAAGAGACAGTAACTAGGACTATTACAGTACTGGAGATAAACTGGTGCAGAAAAATCAGTCCAAAGAAACATGAGGTAAAATGTAGCAGTGTGGATTTATTTCATTTTGTCCCTAAACAGAGAGTAAATGTGTGAAGGTAATTGCACTTTCAGCAATTAAAAAAGGTTACATAAAAATAATTTTCACTTAATGGGAAATGCTTCAGAATAGATTTCCCATTTGATAGCATAACTTGTTTCTGAGCTTCTTATCACAATCTGATTAATGTTAAAGACAAAGTTGAAAACATTTTTAGTATTTTTCTTCCTGCAATACCTGGAACAAAGAAAAATTTATGACTGTACTTTAATTTTATTGCTACTGAGCCTTTCCTAAAATGAACTGGCATATGCCATTAGTAAGTTAATTGATTTAATAATGTTCCTATGAATAAGCTAGCATTTCTGACTTGAATTGCTTTCTCAATTGATTCACACTCTATAATAGAATTCTATAAAATGTACAGAAAGAGCAGTAAGGAATTCAGTTTTGGATTTTTTTCATTAATTCATTAGCATTTGGAAGTCTAAGAAATTACTGCATTTTCAATTTGCTAAATACACACATTTGTTACTAATAATTAGGCACATGCATTGCTTTTACAGAGTCTTTTAAAAATGGAGTCTTGTAAAAATGACACTAGAAAAAGGAATGTTAATAGCCTAGTGGTGTGTTTGTTTTTCAAATGTCAGCAAGTAGCACCTTCCAGGGATTTACAAGATGAAGGATCAGGATAATTTAAGATAAAGAATTATTTAAGGTAACATGTAGGGAATTCTTAGTTCAGGGAAGAGAGAAAGAAAAGGAACTGCCATAGAGAAGCTGTAAGAACACCAGTGGTCCCAGAAGAATAAGAGGGCCACTCTCCTCTCATCCCTTTTCCAGAAAAAAATAAAAATAAATAAAAAAAAACTAAGGTTCTGTGAAACCTCATTTCCATAAGGAATGTCATTTGTGGTTGGATCACATCACCTCTTTACTTAAAAAATCTCAACAATTGTTCATTTCAATTGGAAAAAAAATAGCTAATCTTAAGACTCTTCTATTAGACAAAAATTTATCCAATATGTTCCATGTATTAGCCCTTATTTTTGGCATCACAGATAAGGTAATATACAAAACATATTTGAAACTGTCTTTATAGAGCTTATATTCTAGTAGGTTTGATGTGTTTTGACCACCCTCTACAGTCTCACGCATACAGAACTAGGGTAAGGCAAATTATGTATTCACCACAGGTACAAAATTTAAAGAAGTTCCAAACACCTCAGTAACAAAGACAAGTCATATTTTAATACAGTCTTTTAAATAATCAATATTAGTGTAAATAATCCATAATGACTAAAAAAAACTAGAGAAAGAAGTGTCATGTGGAGACATACCAGAGCTTCAGGAGAATGGAAAATATAGGTAACAGCAAAATAAATTCTATCACTTGCTTAGAGAGTGGCATGAGCATATAAGAGGGAAGAAATATTTGACAGCCAGTTTGGGGGACTGCTTACCAACATCTGTACCCTGACAAAAATATTTCACATTCCTTGCCCCCAAAGATTTTATCCCTTCTACATGTAAAAACTCATCTCTTATACTCAAAAGGTTATATCAAATTGCTTCAAAGTTTGAAGATAATTTCATCCTCTAAAAAGAGACATAGTCCCCCTCATTCATGTCTAATGTATAATGGAAAGGGTCAAGACAACTGCAAAAGATACTCCACTGAAGGGGGGAGAGTGATGGAGGGAATCTGTGCCACTTACTATTTTCTCAGTAAAGATAAGTAATAGAGGATTCTAAAATGTTTACATTAAATGATACTAGAGTAATAAGTAAATTAGAAAACAAAGATGGCCAAATGGAGCAGTAGTCTTTTAAGATTCAACTACTAAATGTTTTGATTAAAGCCATGTTGATTATTGAAAAGGCTTCTACAGACACTGGGAAAATATTGCTTTTGTTTGTTTTGTTTAATTAATGACCTAATTCAGAAGGTAAAGGGCACTTGAATTAACTCATCATAGTTCCATTTGGCAGAATACCCATAGGCACATACAGATACAGAGGTTCTTGAGTCTTTATGATTAATTACTGATGCCATTGCCTGGTTGGGAGGGAGATTCCCCCAAACTATAAATTTTTGTCTTTTACTTTTTTACCTGGGCTTTTGGATTTTTTCCTGACCTCTCTCAATTCTTCAGGATACTCTTAAGTGCCTAGTCTAAGTTCACAGGTTCAAGGACAACATAGAGATTACCATGATAAGCGTACTCATTTTCCATGAATTTCTTCTTATTGTCAGGTCCAACTTCAAGATTTCCCTGCACTGTAAAATATCTATTATTTTAGGTAAGAAAAATCCTCAGAAAATAAAGCAGTGATTTAACAATCTAATTATAAAAAAGCAATATTTTAACAGCCTAATTTTTTTTTGCAGGACTTTAGAGGTAATCATTCCATTGTCTTCTGAAGTCTTTTGTTTCAGCCGAGAAGTCAGTCAAAATTCCTACTGGTGTATTCCTCTATATAAAATAGGCATTTTCCTCTGGATGCTTTTTAAAATTTTTTTCTTTCTTAGGTTTTTCAGCTTTTTGACTATTGTGTGCCTTGGTGTTTTCTTTGTATTTTCCTTTGCGTTTCGCTGAGTCTTTTAGGTTTTGAGATTGAAGCCTTTCATTAATTTTAGGAAATTTTTTGGCCATTATCCCTCCATATCATTTCTCTCACCTATTCTTTTCCTTTCCTTCTTGAGATCCAATTTCAAATCAGATAAGCCACAGAATCTTTCATCTTAGGTCATTTGATTATTATTATTATTATTAAGATTTTATTTATTCATGCATGAGAGACACTGAGAAAGAGAGGCAGAGACACAGGCAGAGGGGGAAGCAGGCTTCATACAAGGAGCCCTATGTGGGACTCGATCCCTGGTCCCCAGGATCACACCCTGGGCTGAAGGCAGCGCTAAACCGCTGAGCCACCGGGGCTGCCTGGCCATTTGATATGATACTGCAGATCTCAGATATGTTGTTTGAACTTTTTAGGTGTTTTTTGTTTTGTTTTGTTTTGTTTTGTTTTTCGTGTGTGTTTCCATTTGAAAACTCCTTTTGGCCTGTTTCATCTTTACTCTTTTTTTTCTTTGTGTCAAGTCAGCTTTAAGATTAATATTATACATACTTTTTATTTTTAGCATTTTAATTTTTTCCTTTTTCTTTACATTTTCTGTTGGAAGTCACTAACTCTTTATATATGTGATTCATTTTTCTATTAGATTATTAGATTCTTTAATGTACCTATTACAAAAAATAATGTCTTTCTTTAATTTCAATATTTGGCCACCTGTGGGCTTGCTCTCTTTTTTTTTACACTTTTGGTTATGGATCACATATATCTGCTCTTTCAATTTTCTCATAACTTTTGGTTATATGACAGTTATTGTATACAAAAATAGAGACTAAAGTAAATAATACTTATCCCAAGAAAAGCGGAAACCTTACCACTAAGCGGCCATTAGTGTTTGTTGTGAGTGGAGATTGAGTCTGTGATTGAATTGTATGTGGGCTTGGTTACAAATTTAGTTGGTTCACTAACATCTTCAAATATTTTGAGGACACAGTCTAGATTTTCCTTCAGCAATGCTTGCTCTCTGAGTGCTAGAGAGATTCTAGCAATCCCTTTGTATTTTACAAAACTACCTCCAGTTTTCCCAAATGTGAGTGGTCTCTCTTTTCTTTACAGCCTGGATGCCAGCCTTTTTTCTCTGGGGATATTTTTTGTTTGATAGTTGGCTAGGTTTTTCTTCTGCCCTGTCCCAAGCTTCTTGGGCATTGGAAAATCTCCAACTGTCCTTTCACTCTTCAGCCTTGGAGTGCTTATCCAAAGTACCCAGTGAAGGTCTGGAGTAGCTAAAGGGACCCTTGTTAGCTTCCTTATCCCATGCACAGCATTCACAGGGCTACTGTCTTGCAGTCAGAGAAGACCTGATGTCTTCTCTGCACTCAGAGAAAATCTATAACAAAGGCATCATAGTGACTACTATCTCAAAGGCTGCCTGCTACACATTAGCTTTCTTAATAAGGTAAGAAAATAAAGCAAAGGAAAGCAAACAATCAAAAAACACTGCCACCACCTCCACCAAAACCAGAAACAACCTGAAGATTTTGTGGTTTATCTGGCTTGTGCACAGTGTTTATGGTGGGAGTAATGGTCTCTTACAAATTTAATTTCTACATCCTAACTAGTAGTAGAAGTCACTACAAATTAATCTCATTATAAACCATG
Source organism: Nyctereutes procyonoides (assembly GCF_905146905.1). NCBI lineage: Eukaryota > Metazoa > Chordata > Mammalia > Carnivora > Canidae > Nyctereutes > Nyctereutes procyonoides. The sequence goes on along the minus strand of NW_026575021.1, from coordinate 4,866,402 downwards.
TGCATTTTAGCAGAAAAACTTTCTTGCTTAAAAATGTAAAATTTACTCATTTTATATAGACATGTAAAATTATATATATATATTATATATTAATGTATATATAATATATATACTTATATATACTAATATGTATGGATGGATCATTTTCTTTTTTTCAGTTGGTACCCTGTGAACAGGAATCTATCAGCAGGGACAGGGTCAGAGTGGATATGAGTACAGATTGGGAAAAGAGGGGCAGGGTGTATGAGCATTTCCAACCTGAAGCCAGTGAGATAGGAAGCCAGGGGCGCCATGACAGTAGAGCCCTGGGTCAGCAGGCAAGTGGGCAGGCTGCTGCTTACCCTGCCAGTGTCAGCACCCTAGGGCATGGTGGAGGCTTTGGGATGATGTTTAGAGTAGGTGCCTGGGGTCTGCAGCCAAGGAGAGATAAGTTTGGGAGGGAGAGAGGGAAATGCCATTCAGGGTTTTGGGAAGATCACTTGGTTAAGGCAGGCAAAGGGCGGGTGTGGTGGCATCAGTGGCTGCCCCAAGAAGGCAAGCCACAGAGGGAACTTTGGGGTGGGAAGAGGTCACCTCCACAAAGTGGGATGGGAGAATCAGGGCCTTTGGGCAGCCCTTTAGAGCTCCACCTTGGTTAGGTGTATACTCCCAGTGGGATAGTTCCTCAGCCACGACCTCTTCACAGTATATAGCTCCAGCAGCTCATGATGGCCTGAAAGTCCATCTGTGCCCAAAGCTTGTTCCCCAGGCCTAGGAAGTCTATCACCAGATGATGGCAAACTTGGCCCAGGCCCCATGGAATAAATCACACATACGAAGTCCTTCAGGTCCTACTCCAGTGGTTTGCAAGTACTATAGTAGTAAAGTACTATCCTATTTATACGTAGAGGTGCTTTTGTTACTGAAAAATCTTTAGGGGGCACCTGGGCATCTCAGTCGGTTAAGTATCTGTCTTCTGCTCAGGTCTTGATCCTGGAATCCTACTCTGTGAGAAGCCTGCTTCTTCTTCTCTTCCTAACTAGTGCTCTCTCTTGCTATCTCTGTCTCTCTCTCAAATAAATAAATAAAATCTGTAAAAAAAAAAATCTTTAGACTTTTGGATCTTGTACTTACTTTGTAACAAACACTACAAGTAAATATACATTCTCTCTGTCATACTCAAACAGACAGTAGGATCTTTTATACATTATCTTTAAGATTTAGCTCAATTCCCCTTATTTAAAGTGCTCCCCTCCCTAGGGAATTATTTTTCTTTTATGTGTTTTGATGGACTATATGTATTTGTATTCATTTATTGTGGCTACTACTCCATTGTATCAAATAGATTTGTTTGTTTATAAGTTCCTCTAGAACTCCAGTAGAAGAATATATAATAAATGCTCAAACATGTTTATTAAATTAATAACCTAGGTAGTATAACAGAACATATTTTCTTAGTGTCCTTTTAGTATCTGGCCTGATTAACAAAGGTATTTTTACATATTAATACATTTTTTATTTAAATGGCTCAAGAAAATATCAAGAAGAATACAAGGCTATTAATTGTGCAATTAATGTTTTTTGTACTCTTCTTTTTACATTAAAAAAACTAACAGGTGTTGGTAAATTGGCTAGTGGTCATTATAGTGTAGAGGTTAGTAATAAATATATTGAAAACTTTATTTGGAATCAACACAATTTATTGAAGCCCACAGACTGAACATAATTTCAATAAGCAAAAATAACAGAATATAACTTCCTAAGAAACAGATGCAAGGATTACTTGCTGGAAGTAATGCTAAGCCTCCTTTGCTGAATTGATTTGGTTGATGTCCCAGTAAATCTGCCAACAAAGCAGCCACTTCTCTTGATATTTACTCATATTTCCTAGGAATTTGGTTATGTTCAGAAAGTTTAGAACCAATTCTTCATGTAGAGTTGTCAGTCTGTTGGCAACCTGAGCTATGACAGGGCTTCATAGAATCATGATTTATGGCATTTAATAATTTTTTAAAATGACTGGATACTTCCTAAATATCCTTCTGTAACTTGAAGTATTAGTGTTTTGAATCATTCCCAGACACCTAATTCCTTTTTTCTTTTTTCTTTTTTTTGGTCTTTTAAAGATTTTATTTATTTGAGAGAGACAGTAAGAGAGAGAGAGAATGTGAGATCGAGTAGGAGGAGGGAGAGGGAGAAGCAGGCTCCCCGCTAAGCAGGGAGCCCAACAAGGAGATGGATTCAAGGACCTCGGGGATCATGACCTCAACAGAAGGCAGAGGCTTAACCGACTGAGCTACCCAGGTGCCCCTCGTTTTTGTGTTTAAGCATAAGGAAAGAGGTAAGTTCTTTCTCCTCATGTTGTACTTTTTAACTATGTATTCTTGAACATGGAACTATCTATCAAAAAGCAATACTGATATTAAATATTTTGAAATATTAAATTATTTTAATTTATTATACCAACAACAGATTTATAAATAACTATTCTATACATATACTGAAGAACACACACACGCACATATTTGAATGGCTTAAACAACAGAAATTTATTTTTTCATAATTTTGTAGGCCAAAAGTCCAAGATAAAGGTATCATCAGGGTTGGTTGGTTCCTGGTAAGACCTTTTCCTGGCTTATTGATGGCTGCCTTCTTTTTGTGTCCTCACATGGCCTTTCTTCTGTTCATGCATGGGAAAAGAGATCTCAGGTGTTTCTTCTTTTTCTATCAGATTAACTAATAGAATTTGAATTTATCTGATTCCAGTTCTGTTGGATTAGGGCCCCAACTATATTTAGGACTATTTGAAAACTCCTAAAAGTAAAAGCTTGATTCAGGAAAATTCATATGAATTAGAATTCAGATTGAGGGACAATAGATACTGTACCTTCAAAAGAGAGAAGAAATATTCACAAGGAAGTTAAGGGGGAGTCCTAGTACTAATGGTACTCCCCTGGGCAAAGTATTTTTGCTTCTCTGGCAAACTATTCTTACTTTCCCGGGATCCTTTTCTCAAAGTGTTTAAATAAGGAAATCAACATTTTTTTTTTATTAGTCTTTAGCCACAGAAGAGCAAACCTTAGTCAGTTTCTCATTTAAAAATACATCCTTAGGGATGCCTGGATGGCTCAGTGGTTGAGCATCTGCCTTTGGCTCAGGGTGTGATCCCAGTTTGGGGATTGAGTCCTACATCAGGTTGCCTGTGGGAGCCTGCTTCTCTCTCTGCCTGTGTCTCTGCCTCTCTCTCTCTCTCTCTCTCTCTTTCTCTCTCTCTCTCTCTCTCTGTGTGTGTGTCTCTCATGAATAAATAAATAAAATCTTAAAAAAATAACAAATAAAAATGCATCTTTGGGGTGCATGGGTGGCTCAGTTGGTTAAACATCTGCCTTTGGTACAGGTTATAATCCCAGGGTCCTGGTAGTGAGCCCCATATCTGGCTCCCTGCTTGGCAGGGAGCCGGCTTCTCCTTCTGCTGCTCCTCCTGTTTGTGCTCTTTCACTCTTGCAATCTCTTAGATAGATAAATAAATAAATAAATAAATAAATAAATTAATTAATTAATTAAATTAAATCTTTAAAAAATCCATAAAAATCCATCTTACCTAATACATATTTATCACGCACTTATTGAGTCAAGTTCTATACTAAGTATTGAAAATATTACTAGGATATAATATGCATAATCCCTGTCTTCACTGAGCGTACATTCTCAGGTAACAAATACTACTAAACATTATTTGCTCAATTTAAAAGGTACCATTTAAGGCTATTTAAGAAAAATATTACTAGTTTAAAATAACACAAATTTATTATCTTTTATTTCTGGAAATCAAATGCCCAAAATGGGTCTCAGTGTGCTAAAATCAAGATTTCCATAGGCACTCCTTCTAGGGGAAGAATTTGCTTCCTTGACTTCTCCTGCTTCTAGAGGTCACCATGTTCCCTAGTTTGTGGCTGTCTTCCTCCAATTTAAAGGCAGCAGCTGTGGTTGTCACACTGGTCTCATGCTGCCATCCTTATGCTTCTCTCTCTTCTGACTCCTTTTTTTTTTTTTCCCTGTGATTACATTGAACCCATCCATATAGATAACCCAGGATCATCTTCCCATGTCAAGGCCAGCTATAAGCCATATTTTCCTCTGGAATATTCTCATTACCATGCAATTTAATATAGTCACAGATTCCGGGGTTAAGCTTTGGATATATTTGGGAGGCCATTATTCTGCCAATGATTAGTAGCAACTTAAATGAGTAGGACTTAGCCCAGGAAAGGCAGGTAAGGAAGGAAAACACTCTAAACAAAGGAAACAACATGAGAGAAAGCTCTTATTGGAATGGAGTGACTGTGACTTACAGTGTCTAACTTTCAAGCAGAAAGTAAGAGTAAGAGTGAGGTATGATCAGGCTTAAGATATAGATTGGCTTAGAATCTACTGACCTTGTTACATAACAATCAGTCTTTCAGCCAAAAAATAGGTCAATCACATTATCTAGGTCCCCTACTTCCTGAAATTCCTGATGAAACCAGTTAATTGTTGAAAATTAATGCTGAGGGAAATACTGGTTGTGCTTATTTGAAAAGCAGGACAGAGAACCAATATCAGAATGACTTAATCTGATGGAATCATTTCTGTCCTTAACACAAAGTCAGATAAACTTCATTTTTTATCTCAGTAACCTGGCCAATTTTTCTTGTATTCCTTGGCTGCTAGCATCAGAAAGAATGGACTAATTAGACATAATTTGAAGTTTTATCAGTGTATCTTATAATAATATGGTACTGTTATTTCTTTGTTTTCCTAATTTGCTAACATTTTGCTAAATTTCTGAGTTTTTACATGGTTGCTTACCAAATTGAACAATGACATATTTTACAGTTGACATAGTGTTTCATGGACTATCATGTTTTGTATAGTAACAAATTTATCTTTTTCTTCTTCTGTAACATAAGGCTACATTGTTTATGAAAATATTATTTCGTAAATTAGGATAATCTCAGAGGATGCCTCTCCATATTTCCTACATTTGTGTACCCTCTCTCCCTTCCACCAAAATCAAGGTTTCCGATACCAGAATGCTTGTCTTAAAGATGAGTCTTGCAGATTGAATGTCTTTGTCTCCCCCAAATTCATGTTGAAATCCTAACCCACGTATAAATTGATATAGTTACATGGGAAACAGTATGGAAGTTCCTCAAAAAGTTTAAAATAGGACTACCATATGATCTAGCAATTCCAGTTCTGAATGTTTATCTGAAGAAAATGGAAAAGTAATCTGAAAAAATATATATATGTACCTCCGTGTTCACTGTGGTGTTAATTACAATAGCCAAGACATGGAAACAACCCAAGTGTCCATTAAAGGATTAATGGATAAAAAAAAATGCAGTAAATGTGTCCAATGGAATATTATTCAGCCATAAAAAGAATGCAGTCTTGCTATTTGTGACAACATGGATGGATCTTTATGACATTAGGGTCAGTGAAATAAATCATATAGGAAAATAAAAATTGTATGATTTCACTTATATGTGGAATCTAAAAACAAAACAAAATGAACAGATCAAAACAAACAAACAAACTTGAGTTTAGATACAGAAAACAGGGTGTGGTAGCCTGAGGTGACGGGTTGGAGGAATGGGTGAAATCAGTGAAGAGGGTGAGAAGGTACAAATTTTAAGTCATAAAATTGAGAAGTCAGGTGATGTAATGTATAGGATGGTGACAATAGTTAATAGTATGTATTACATATTTGAAAGTAGCTAAGAGAGTAAATCTTGAACATTTTCATCACAAGGAAGAAAAATTTTGTATGGTGATGAAAGCTAATTAGTTTTCTAATAAGCTTATCTTCTTACTATAATCATTTTGCAATATATACAAATACCGAATCACTATATTGTATACCTGAAACTAGCATAATGCTGTGTCAGTTACACTTTAATAAAAATGAGTAAGTTCTAATATAAGAAAAAAAAACCTATGCCTTATCTCATTTTCAAGATTTCAAAAAAAAAAAAGGAAATATGCTATAATGTATCAATAAGCATAAGCATATTTTACTTCCAGGGTTTGGAGAAGCTTACAGCTCTTTATGAACAAAAATTTTCTTACATGGCATGAAAATGAACCTTGCTTATAATTCAGATGACACCTGTCAAGCATTTAAAGAAAACTGAGAGTTTGTAATTACACCTTAAGTAAACTAAGAGTGAATATAAAATATTTTTTAGTTGAAAATGAAGGAGACATGGAAAATAAGTCACTCTGAGAGCCTGAATTTCTGCAAAATTTCACAACAGCTCTAATTTAGTCTTTAACTTAGGATTTTGAATACACAATGGCAGTTAAATTCAGAATTTAGAAGTTATTAATCCTAGCCAAATATAAATATTTCTTCTGCGTTATAAGTAACAAACCCCTGCTTGAATCTCTTTCTGAACCTGGTAAAAACTTCCTATTAATTATATGAAACACAATTTCTACTAATAAAAATGAATTATAAACCTTGAAAAGAATGTCACCTGTTCAATTTATTTGACTGTTTCATTTTTAATCAGAGCTTCTACTCAAATGGTGCATTTTTTTTCATAGTTACAGAATAAAGGAATTGTTAGAAATTGACCTTGGTAATTAGGTTCTAAAGATGAAAAATTTTAGTGGTTACAGGATGACAGAATTGAATGATTAACAAACGAAAAACAAAGTTTCTATGAACTTACCCTACGTGAAATTTTCTCATTTATAAGTTGTCACTTTACCACTAAATAAGAATTATTGCTGAGGAAAATAGAATGCTCTATGATTTTTCTTCCTGTTAATATGAGCATAGATAACCATATATCCTATAAGTAGGGAGTATTTATACATTCAAAACTGAGTCAAAGAAGAGTAAAAAGAAGGGGATGCTAATCAAAAGAAAAGCATAGGCAAAGTGTTACTAAAATGCAAATAAGAATGGGGAGGAATCACGTTTGCTTTTAATTTAACTGAATACTACTTATCAAATATCTGTTTTATGGTTTTAAAACATAGTAGACAAATCTAGTTATGAAGTTTTAAAACATAGTAGACAAATCTAGTCATTGAAGTCTTAATTACTCAAAAACTATGTACAACACTTTAAAGATAAAGGATATTCCATGGTGGCCTTGAAAATTAGCCATTTAAAAATCACTCAAATTGATATTTTAATCAACTATATTGCCATAGTAATGTCCTACAAGGAGGTCTGAAATCTCTCCATGGAAATCTTAAGGGGAACAAGGTTGGGCAGGACTGTGACAACAGATTTTCAGAACCAGAGACACTGTGGAGGCGCATTTCTTATTCTAGCTGCTTCCCAAAGTACTTATCTCCTGAAAATTCAGAGTCACATTGATACTTCTTAGGAAGCTCTAATGTTTAGCCAATAATCATGGCCAGTCTTTATTTATAAATGTAACCAATTCCAAATTTCATTCCTACCTTCTTTGGAGTACCCAGTTCTCCTTTCTTTCACCAAAGGAGACATTTGAGTCTCTACGTTTCCCATTCTCAGTCAAGAAAAAATCATTTTCACTTTAGACTGAAGAGTCCCAGGATGGACCAAGACTGCCATGCAGTTGAGTGGGTGAATAGATGTTCTTTAGGGCAATCCATGTGATAATGCATGTAGTAGGAAACAAAACAAAACAAAATTATTAAATAAAAGGTTAGTCACAGATTTCTAGAGGAGAAGTCTCTGGACAAGAATTCTGTTTAATGGATTTGTTTGGTTTGGGAAATAAGCCCTCCTGAGTATGGCTTGGAAGTTTAATGGCAGATCAAAGAGAAAACCAATCTTCTCTGAAAAAATGAAAAGGGGATTAGGGGATTGCAATTAGGGATTCTAGGGAGATAAATGGAGGACCTCTGATAGGGACACGTGGCAAGTGTCTAGAGTTTGCACAGAAGAAAACTGCAGTGATACTTTCTCTTATGAAAAGAATATGCAGGGATCCCTGGGTGGCTCAGTGGTTTAGTGTCTGCCTTCGGCCCAGGGCATGATCCTGGAGTCCTGGGATCGAGTTCCACATCGGGCTCACTGCCTGAAGCCTACTTCTCCCTCTGCCTGTCTGTGTGTGTGTGTGTCTCTCATGAATAAATAAATAAAACCTTAAAAAAAAGAAAGGAATATGCAAAAACAGTTTTCAAAGCAAGATTTATAACACTAAGACACAAACCTTTTTCTCAATCTAAGTTCCCAATATACATGGTCTAAAAGTGGAGAAATAATAAGACTGAGTAGTTTGTGGAAATTCAGTGCAACTCTTTCCATCCTTCTCAATGTTAGCTTCTGCTCATGTGTCATCTTTCAGTAGAATGGCCAAAATCGAATAAACTGACAATACCAATTACTAGAGAAGAAGTAGAGCAACAGGGACTCTCTTTCATTGCTGGTGAATATGTACAATAGTACTATCACTTTGGAGGACAATTTGGCAGTTTTTTAAGAGCTAAACAGAACCTTACCATACAATCCAGCAGTTGCATTCCTGCCCATTTACCCAACTTATTTTAAATTATGTACACACAAAACTGATATGCAAATGAACATAACATCTTCATTCATAATCACCCCAAATTGGAAGCAACTAAGATATCATTCAGCAGGTGAATTTATAAACAAACTGTGATATGTCCACACAATGGAACATTATCCAGTGTTAAAAAGGAATGAGCTGGGGATCCCTGGGTGGCTCAGCGGTTTGGTGCCTGCCTTTGGCTCAGGGCGTGATCCTGGAGTCCTGGGATCGAGTCCCGCGTCGGGCTCCCGGCATGGAGCCTGCTTCTCCCTCTGCCTGTGTCTCTGCCTCTATCTCTATGTCTATCATGAACAAATAAATAAATAAATCTTAAAAAAGAAAAAAGGAATGAGCTAACAAGCCATGCAAAGAGATGGATGAATTTTAAATGCATATTGTTAAGTGAAAGGAGCCAGTATGGAAATGCTACAAACTGTGTGATTCTATTTATACGAAATCTTGGAAAAGGCAAAACTATAAAGAAGGTAAGTAGATCAATGGTTGTCAAAAATTTAGAAGGGGGAGAGGTTAAATAGTTGAAACAGAGTGGAATTTTAGGGGCAGTAAAACTACTCTGTGTGATAGTATAACTGAATATATAGCACTATCCACGTACCTATGAACGCACAGAACTTCACAGCTTGGAGTGAATCCTATTGTATGTAAGTTTTTAAAAAAAACTAGGAGGGCATGGGTCCTATGATAGAATGCAGATTGTGGCAAAGTAATGTAAGAAACAACTTCAAATTAGGGTTGGGAGGAGAAAGCTGCTAATCGATGTAACTTTGGAAATGAATGGGATCTATAAGACTAAAAACAAAGGGAAGTATAACATTGTATATCTGGCACTGTACTGTAGTTGATAAACTTGTTTCATGGGAGGTACAGACTTACAATACTGAAACCACTATACGTGTGTCCTGGAATTAAAGAATGAAGTAATTGGATGTCAGATGGTAGGAACCAGATTTCTCACTGTTGAAGTGGAAGGTTACAGACCAGCAAGGAGAGGAGGCTAGAACAGGCCATACCATCAAGGATGCAGCTCTAGACAACAATAGGAACTCATGTTTACCTTTCTATAAATGCAAATGGTTACATAAAGAAATCACTATGGATAAGTGTACATACATGGGTTAAGGTATACATATATGGATATCCTCTCTCAGTCAGCTGAGGGCATCTAGAAGGCATCTAGAGGGCATCTAGAAGCAACAACACTTCAGTAGCACACCGAGTACCCAGATCTTGGTTTCCCACTAAAAGGAATTAGGAGTCTTTAGAGAAAAGGCTGATTAAATAGTGGGGCAAGGAATGTACAAGATAAGCCTAGGGCATCTTATACATAGTGCCTGGATTAAAGTACCACAAAAAATTAAAATTAAAAACACAAATGATATAGAGGTTATATCAGGACATAGGCATTAAATGAAAGTACTTTCGCTTGCCAAATACGGAACAATTTCAGGAACAACAAAAGGAGTATTGATCATAACCCAAAGTATGAAATAAACATCCATGAGTCCATATTGACATGAATAAATGATTGAATGAATAGACAAATGGAGAAGAACAAACAGGTGTTCTGGGTGGAAGAATTCCGAATAATTTATGCAGAAAATTCACCCTCAAGGACTACAACTCTTCACTACTTAAGGTTGGGCTGCATATAAGGACTACCTTTCAAAGACAACAGCAAGGAAAAGAGGAGAAAATAGCACCTTTACAGTGAAAGAATTTGACAAATTCTTTCTTAGCTCAGATGATCAAGTTTAACATTCACAGTGGTAGGTTACATTGAGGGTGTGTTACTCTTGATGTGAAGTAATGAGGATGACGTTTGACCTTTGTGGTTTTTGTTCTGCAAACAAAACACTAGGTCTAATTACGAGAAAAACATCATAAAAATCTCAATTGATGGGCATTCTACAAAATACCTGAATAATACTCCTCTTAATTTTGTGAAAAATACTCCTAAAAACTGTTAAAATCATAAAAACAAGGCAAGCCTGAGAAAATGCCAATCAAAAGGAGCCTCAGGAGACATAATGACAAAATATTCAATGATATCTTGCATGGGGTCTTGAAATAGAAAAAGAATATTCTGTACAAACTAAAGAGACATGAGTAACATATGGATGTTAGTTAATATTAACATATCAATATTGATTACTTGTGACCAATGCACCATACTAAAGTAAGATGTTGACAAGAGGGGGAGTTGAGTATGGAAAATATGGGAACTTTTGTGATATCTCTGCAAATTTCTGGAAATCTAAAACTGCTCTAAAATCAAAGTTTGTAAAATAATAACAGTTTAGATTTAAAACTTGAAAATTACATTTCTTATGTTACATTTCTGGATACAGGGATTTGTAAATACATATATAGACTTTTAATAGATGCTGAATGAAAATACTTTTCACTGACAGAAGGTTGACTATAATAGACCATGTAAGTAAAAGATGAATGTGGACAAGGTGTACATTTCTGAATATAGTTCAAAAGATAGTTTGAAGTCATCTTACTAACAGTACATGCTCTTCAATCCTGGATCCTAGCAGCACTGAAGAAGAAATCTTATTATCTAGTACCTATTAACCAACTTGGTTAGGGAATATATACCACAAAACATTAGAGGGATAAGGATTTTCTTAAGTATTTTAGAAGTCGTCAAGGCAAAATTAGCATTTTCTTGCACTGCTTGGAATAAATAGCATTTATTTAGCTTTCATTGTCATTATCATTACTAGCAAGTCTTCTTTGACTCTTGACAATTTATTTTGTTAGAATATTAGTTGTTGTTAGTCTCCTAAAGAGAAAGAAAGATCTATCTTTCGGGAGAAGCCATTTGAGATAGAAATATATGTGACACAGAGATATAATATCTCAGGTGGGAAATGTGTTGATTTAAAAAACATCATATAAACTATGCCATAAATGTCAAACATTTAAGATACCATAATCATTAATTCTTATATATTATATTTCTTATGTTTCCTTTTTATCTCAAACTTGATTTGAAATACACAATCAAATGCATTATACAATCTGTATCATGGCTACTAGCCTTATTATTATTGGTTAGGGCTTGACATTCTTGATTAGCTACTATTTTTATTAAAATGTTTACAATAATTTATTATTCAGTTTAGCAAAGGGAATGGTAGTGCTCCCTTGCCAAACCCATGGGTACCCAACCTGCTAGAAGGCAGCATCATTTTGTAATGACTAACCTTTGTGAAACTTATTGCTACATATCATAGTGAGAGGAATGTTCATAGTATAGTGTGGTGGGAAGCAAGATAATTTTGTAAGAAAAAAATCTATATTTTTAAAATAACATCACTAGGAGAAAAACTCCATTTACTGAAATGCCTATATTTTATTGCTCTTTCTACATTAACATCAATGGGGATATATATATATATATATATATATATATATATATATATATATATATATATAATTTTAATGATCTAAAATGATATGACTTTCTTAGACATTGTGATTATTTCTGTGATTACAACATGGCAGCTCAATATATAAAAACACATCTGTTGTTTCTAATTATACCTGTTCCTGAACATTTCCATCATGCTAATTTCAGTTGCTGAGTGGAAATAATTGAATTTGCCTTTCCTTTCATTTCATATTTGTTTAAGCAAACACCTGGGGATTTCTGCCTGTAGGGAGAAATATAATGAGATGATTCAAAGATACAGCTTACAACAAAAACATTTTTTATTCTAATTTTTTTTGCTATTATTTATATAAAGTTCATTTTTTCCTCCAGAATTAAAATGTTTTTTTTTCAGCTATATGCTATTGGTGAAAAAATAAAAATAAAAATTGAACACAGCAACTTGGAAGATTTACCTAGAAAATGACTTTGATTAAATTTTGTAGTAGAAGAAGCTGGAAAAGCAGCATATTTACAACACACTTGTTTTTCCTATTAGTTCTTGACATTCAAGTAAACTCATTATTTCTATTTAGACAACTTGCTTCAATGCCTCAGTGAATCATATCATTATCAACCAGTTATAGAGCTTACTGTCTTCATCATTCTCGGCACTATATAGGACATGTGTTTTCTGTCATTGAGTATATAATCTAGTTAGGAGACATGTCCTAATATATAATTGATTTTTTCCTTCTCTAAATTTGTATTTAAATTCTAGTTGATATAAGTGTATTATTAGTTTCAGATGTAGAATTTAGTCATTCATCACTTATGTAAAACACCCAGTGCTCATCCTTTGGTGCCTCCTTAGTGCCCTCCTTAGTGTCCATCGCCTATTTGATTGAACATACATGACAAGGAATACTATTAGGGACACCTGAGTGGCTCAGTGGTTGAGTGCCTGCCTTCCACCCACGGCATGATCCTGGAGCCCTGGGATCGAGTCCTGCATCGGGCTCCCTGCATGGAACCTGCTTCTCTCTCTGCCTATGTCTCTCTCTCTCTCTCTCTCTCTCTCTCTCTCTCTCTGTATCTCATGAATAAATAAATAAAATCTTTAAAAAATACTATTAGTAATAATACATCGCATAATCTATGTTATTAATTTTCATGAAGATTAAAGAAGATTAGAACAGTGGTGCAAAACTTTGAGAAAGAGGTAAATTTCTCTATGTGCTTTAGAGAACAAATAATAGTAAGATGGTTTCTAAGTGGTAAAGAACAAATTTCAACCAAATGAAAAATGATGGAGGGCAAAGAGAGTATGACCAGATATGACTAAGAAGCTGGATCCAATTTCTCCAAATCAGTGAATACTGATAAGGACTCTAAAACCTTTCACAGATAGGTACTAGGAGACCAAATTATTCTTTTGGGTGGGTATAACTAGGAAAGAAAATAAACAGTTAAGAATCACATGTATGCTCTGTTAAATATTTTAACTTTACATGAAGCAAGAAATAGGAAGAACTGCTTACCTCATAGATGAGGGGATATCAATCTTCTTGTACTGTTTCATTTATTCCCTCTTATTCTCTCTTTAAAAGTGTCTACTTCCTTTTACTTCATGATTAATTGTCAGGGTGACTGAGTAGCTCTCTCCAGAGCAGTATAAATGTCACTCACTTTATTTAGGTATGTGCTTCTCTTGAAACATGTTTGGCAATCCCTTCTTAGAAGCCTAAAATCTCAGACTCCAATATTCTTGTGGTCAGAAAATAATAAACTGTCTTCCAGGGAGCAACAGGGTCAAACTTGTTGAGAATAGACTTCTAACATGAAGTTATACATGACAATTAGTATTTTGTTGCATAGGTTAGTATATCATTGAAAAGTTGCTAGAATATTCCACAATTAGTCTATTTTAATCTATATAAAACAACCCTTTGATGAAATAAAAAAGCAGGAACTCCATTCATTTGAGTATATTGTAAGATGCAGTTCAACTTCAACTGCCTAAGTAATTTACCTAAGAAAATTATGCACTATCTGTGTTACTTAAAAATGAAAGTTTTGGTGCTGTGATGTGGGACTCAGATCTTCCTTCAGGAATGAAGGGCTTATTGTGTCATCTATTGGGAATGCTGCTGGATTGTTTTTTTTTTTTTTTTTTTTTTTTTGTTGTTTTTTTTTCAGATGTCTTCCCACTTTGCAGACTGTATCAGCTAAAGAGTGCCTGGATGTGGCCACACCTCCTTCCAGGGCAACCAGTATCCAATGATTGATAAATGTAGGAGTAAAGGCTTCTACTTGCTCTATCTTGAAGTAACTCTGAAGGACAATCTCAGCTCTAAAGGTCCCCATTGGAGTCAACATTGGGATTGTATTGTAGCTCAACCTCTCTCCTAATTCTGCTTTCTTCCACCTGTCCTCCTAAAGGTGTTCACATCAAGTGTATTTCCTACAAATATTCACTGTCAGAGTCAGCCTCTCATGGAGTCCATTCTGCAAATATTTTAAAATTTGTTCTTATATGTACCCCAAATCTTTTAAGCAAATCTCAAACCCATATTTCCAGCTTTATATAGTCTTTACTTGAAAGTACTGTATTAGCATCAAATTCTTTATGACCAAAACATGCTCATGTCTTAAGATGTTTATTACTTCTTCTATTTCATTCCTCATGTTAATCTTCCATCCTAAACAAGCATGTAAATGAATTTACTACTCCCTGAATGAGCCATCTGAAAATGTTGCTCATATAATATTGGGCATAATATCATTTAGTAGTCAACTATCTAACATGATTCCCCAGTAGTTGGAGGATAAAGATCAAGAAATGCATTTCAAGGAATTACCTAATTGCAGGTTCATATTTGGCACACATTCCAAACATGACACTGTATGTGAAATGGATTTTTCCAAATTACATAATGCTAGTTTTTTTTTGCAGAGAGAAGCTATCTACTAGAGAAATCCCTCATTCAATATTTATTCAACAACATTCTTATCAAATGCTTATAATGTTCTTACAAGCATTATAATTTCTGGGATACAGTGAATAAAATGGACATGAACTCTATTAATGCTATTAAGATAATAAAATAGTTAATTGATAAAGATGTACCTGGACCAGACTTAGTTAGGAAGTCTTTAATATGAAAATGCCATTGAACTAATATCTGAATCATAAGGGACCATGCAAAGACCTGGGGAAAACATATTCCAGGGTGAAGGAAGATTATGTGTAATATCTCTAGAGGTGGAAATGACCTTGATTATTGAAAGGGCAAAGAAAAGTCCTTACAGATGGAGCATGAGAACAGGACATCTTTAGATCTCATTCTCTAGAAACAGATCTAGAGAAGAGAATTAACGAGCAAACAATTTATTAAGGAAGTGCTCTTAGGGCATAGAAATATTAAAAGGGATCTGAAGAGAGCTGGGTAAAGTAGTGATATCCTCTACAGAAGGAAAGCAGGATATAAGTTGAAGACAGAATATAAAACTTAATAAAAAACTGGATTATATTTTCTTCAATGAGATGCTTTTGAAGAGTTCTAATCAGAGTAGTAGAATGATCAATGTCGTGCTTTAAATTTGTCATTCTGGAGACTGATGCAAAAGGGTGTGTGGAGAAAGATAAACAGGGAAGATGGGAGGGGGTTGTGAGAGGGAGAAAGAGATAGAGATAGAGATGATAGAGGGAGAAAGAAAGAAGAGAGAGAGAGAGAGAGAGAGACAATTAAAGACCAAATCTGATAGCAGAGAAATTGGTTCTAAGGAAATTCAGGTGTTCTAGAAAGTAATGATGGTAGTTCATTCAAAATACGGATAAAGAGAGATAGGTAGCTAGCTGCTGAACACATTTAAGAGGTTGATTCCATACATTTTGCTGAGTGTTTAGACATAAGACACATGAGAAGGAAAAAAAAAATAAGGATGATGCCTTGAATTTCTGTCTGAACAACTGAGTTCTGATATTTACTAAGATGTATGATCCTTGAAAAGGAATAGGTTGAGTGCAAGAAAACCAAAAATTTTGTTTTAGACAAGTGTATATATCGAGTAGTCAAATAGATCTAGAAGTTTGGAGCTCAGAGAAAGTTTTGGACTAGCAAATAGATATTTTGAAGTCAGGCATAGATGGAAAGTATTTGCAGTCGTGATACTGGATAGGATTACACCGAAACAAAGGGCCAAAATCGATGAGACACTTCAACATTCTGAGAGCTGACAAAGGAAAATTGTCAGTGAGGTGGGAAGAAGAAGTGAGATAGATGTATAAAAGACTAAAAAAATATTTCAAGAAAGAGGACATAGTCAACAGTGACAAATGCTAAATGAACAAAACAGGTAAGTATTTGAACCGTGTTAGAACTTTGAAGCAGCTCCACGAGATTCAGAGTATTAGGAACAGATCTACTAGAATTCCAGAGCTAAAAACTTATTTTTGTGTAGTTAGTCCCTTCTGTTACCATCATTTGAATTAAAGATAGCTAAGAGGAGTCTAATGATGAATTATATGGTGCATCCTCTCTGACCTTTAATTAGGTGTAAATTCTAGTGGTCTTGAGTCATTGTAAATAATGTTTTTTTTTTTAACTATGCTTTTAAGATTTTAAAAAAGGGTATGTCTATGCTTATGGTACCTGAAACTTTTTTTGTGCATTTCATTACCTTTGTTTGTATTTCCCTTCCTCACCTTTGAAAGCAGAATACAATGGAGGTGACAGCATAGTACTGCAGTCACACAATCCTTATTCCAAACTGTTGAGTTGTGTGATCTGTGACTCACTTCTCTGTGCCTAGCTTTTTTTAAATACGAGAAAGAAAAAAAATGAAAAAGAGAAATAATATGATCTATGCCATGGATTATTATAGATTATTGCATAGGATCAGTAGAATTAATATGTGAAAAGCCTTTAAGGCTAATTGCCTGGCGTACGATATTTGCTACCAATTTACTATTGCCTAGAAAAAACCCTACTCATTATTTTCTAGATTCCCTTCTAAGAACTCTTTTCTAACAGATTTGGAAGAACTAATCATTCTCACCTCTGTGTGACCACTGTATTTTTACTTATACCTAGCTCTTTTCCTGCTGCCTTTCTCACATGGTTATCTCTCTCACTACACAATGAGCTTCCTGAAGGCAAGATTATATTTTACATAGTCTGTATTCTTGCAACAAAATGACATGCCAATGCCAGGCACACACTGCACCAATGATTATCATTCCTGGCTGCCTGGCAGGATCATTGAGGAGCATTCTCAAAATATGTGTGCCCTCATATTAGGATTCACTTAGAAATTTAGATTTTTTTTAAGAAGGTTTATTATATGGTTTTCATGTTCTGGCAAGTTGAGATCCTATCTAGACACACGATAAATAGGTAAATAAATAAATGAGCTAAACTTTCTCTTTGCTTACTATTTATAAGGGAAAGCATTCTTATTTTCTATTCATTCTGAGTGCCTTGTAGGAAAATTGCATTTATTGATGGAAAAGAACAGCTATACACGATCTGATTTATGTAATACCTTTTTTATATTCGAATACTACTGTATATCACTTTTCAACTTTCTCTGAAAAAGTCTAAATAATCACATATAATGTCTTTGGAGGGTTTTTTTTTTTTAATATGGGTCTTTGTGTATGATTAATTACCTTACCAAAAGACATTTTAATTGTGCAAAGGAAAACTTCAAGTGTATAGGAAAATTGTACCCAGCCCTCGAATATGTTCCTATTTTCAGGAATTCTTTATTTGAATGTGGTGGTTTATTTCTCTAATGTATTCACTGACCAAATCAGTTAACGTTCCTCAATTCTCCAGATTTCCAAAAAGGAGAAGTGTATATGTAGATGATATGAGAAGAAAACTTTATTGGGGGAAAAACATTTAAAATAATAGAGAATGAAAATAAAACCAGATCTCTCATTGAAGCTGTCAGGTTGTGCATCATGAACAATAGTACTCATAAAGATAAATTTGGCTTATTGTTGAAGATAGTCCTATTTTTTGGTAGGACTATTTCAATATTATTAATAGTTTTAGTATTAATAGTTTTCTTATTACCTCCAGATTTAGATAATTTTTTTGTTGCATTGGCAAATTCTCAAATTTTCCATTTTGGATTTTCAAAAGTTTTGGAATGGGAACAACCCCCCCTCCTGCCCCTGCCTGCCACACACAGACATAGGTGCTTTTTGAAAAGAGTTACAAACAGAATATGAACAGATATTAGCAAAATGTCATTTGGTCATCAGGTTAAAATGAATGAATCTGCACCTGTGTAGTGTCCTTGGAACTAAAAGATAAATGTGCCTTCCTGTAATCCTAGAACAAGTGTACTTTATCACAAAACTGATGATTGTTTAGCACTACATGAGCTACATAAAGACACTAGTGAAACCTTACACTTAGAGCTGTACTTAAATCTCTCTGCATTGTTTCTCATTATCTTTAAATGAAATTTCTACTTATCTTTATAAGCCAATTTTTAAATGATATACATTGTTTCATGTTTCATATTCAAATTTCCCTAGTTGTTTTCAGTAGAAGTATTTTAAACATTTCCTCATTCCAAATATACTTTTTGAAGACATCTAATAACATGTTCCCTCATTTGAAAGTCACTTGCTATGTCATACTTAAGTACTCAACAAAATTAACTAGCTTATGAATACAGAATACTTTTAGGACGTCTGGATCATTCGGGTGAATACCATGGTTTCTTTAAATATTCTTAAATATTAAGATCAAAAGATCTTTAAATAGATCTTTTGTGACAAATTCCTGATATAGATTGGTTTATATACCTTTAGCTTTTTTAAAAAACTGTCAGTGTGTAAGGTAAGTCACTGAGATTGGGGCAGCACAATAATGGCTACTTTGGAGTTTCATTAGAATTTTCTGCCACATTGGTATTTCATACCTCTCTTTTATAAAGCTAGAAGCAAGTTTCTCAGAGCTGATGATTATCAGCAACTCCTGCTCTAAGTGAGGAACGTACCTTACTGTTTACCTGAGAATACAGTACTCAAAGTACTGAGTGTACTTTGTTTACCTGCCTGTTTATTATTGATTAAAGGCCTAGATTTTCTTCCACAGTTTCAAATAATTTCTCTCTAATAAGAAAATAATTTAAAATGTTTTATTTTAATTCTCTGTAGGTATTGACTAATTTTGAATCTAACCTAGTTTTCCAGTTTCCCAAAATACCTAGTTTCTCAAAATAGTGTTTCTTTTTTTTTTTTTAAGACTTTATTTATTTATTTGGCAGAGAGAGAGAGAGAGAGAGAGAGAGAGAGAGAGAGCAAGCAGGGAGAAGTGCAGGCAGGGGGAGAAGCAGGCTCCCTACTGAGCACGGAGCTTGATGTGGGGCTCAATCCCAGGACTTTGGGATCATAACCTGACCTGTTGGCAGATGCTTAACAGACGGAGCCACCCAGGTGTCCCTCAAAATGCTGTTTCAACCAACTTTGCCATTTACCTGTTTTCTGTAAAACAAATTGAATATATTTTTGATGGGTATCCTTCTGTATTTGGAAAACAAAGGTTATGAGTCTATTGCTAATCTTTATACATCTCATATGAGTATGACTGCACTTTGTTCATTTCACAGAACAGTTTAATATGATTGTGATATATAGGATGTAGAAAACTTCAAGGGAGTGCCTCATAGCCAATGAGACAACTAAAAGGTGACAACTAAAAGTTTATTCCCAAAGCCAATCTTTACAGTAAAACTTTATAAGTGAGATTCTCCTCTGAGGATCTTTTCTAGTTGGAAAGTACTATAAGACACAGTTTATGCCAGTGCATTCCCAGTGAACTCTGAACATTCCAAGTGATTTATGCATAATGGACTCCTTCACTTATCTTCCTAATGGTTAAGATTATTTGCGGTCTAAAGTAACACTGGAAATAATGGACTAGATTATAGTAGCTCACAGATAAACTGAAAACTCAAGTCTCACCCAATTTCGGAGGGTTACTATGTAATTGCACCAATATTTTAAGATAGCTTACATTTGAATTTTGTTTCTGATAAGAAGTCAAGCAGCTATAAGGAATTAATTTCTGTTTCTCTTATATTTTATTATTATTACAAATTAGTGAGCTATTTTTTGGAAGAAGAATGAAGCTACATGTAATTTTATTAAATAATTTGTTTTCTTAAATCATATGGCTATATAAAGATATATGCTTATTTTTTACATGCCTGCACATTACTTAGGAGTCTTTGGGAGAAAGGAAGCTAAATTAGGTACAGAAGTAAAATGTAAGACAAATTTTCAGTCATCTAGAAAACAGTAGAATAAAATCCTGAATTATTTTAACTCTTACTGTAGGAACTAATCAATAGATTTCAGTGCTTTTTAAAAATAGATTTTAAAACTCAAGATGCTTGTTTCTTTTATACCATTCCTCATGCTTGAGTTAATGCATCATTGGTAGTGTTTCAAACCATCACAACTACAACTGGTCTTTATTGCATGCTTTATTGCATACTTGAATGGCATTTTTTCAAAGCCTAGAGGTTTTTCATATTTCCCTCAGTGAGATTTATGCAATAGAATTTGTAGAGTCAGAAAAAGGGAATCAAGAAAAGAGAGCTGATGACTCTATTTAATGTAACCTTTGATTGCCACAGGCTAACTCAGACCTAAGGAAAAAAAAATCAAGCACCCAATTTAAATCAATGAAGCCTTAAATTCCTTTCTTTAAAAAAATTCTCCATTGGAGTTCCAATTCCACCAGTCTTCACAAGTAGTTGCTTGTGATGCCAGAATGCCTTCTGGTCTCTTTTTCTGTCTCAATATCAAGGGCAACTTATTTAAGGAAGTATGCCTATCACAGAATAAGTCTAGAATGCCCCAAAAAGTATTTATTGAATGAAAGGGCAATGTAAAAAAAAAAAATCTATGTAGTCCTCAGGCTTTAAGATCCCTTTCAGCAGTGGGCAGATGCCCTCCAGTATCCAAGGCAATCAATAAGCTAGGATTGCTTTCGCTAAGTGTTACATATTTTACAGGCATCAAGGTGTAATGTAAAGCACAAAGGTATTAAAACCAGACAGGCAGAGATTTCTAATCCTATCTCTGTGTGGCTGTGGGCAAGTTGCTTGGCCTACTGGGTTTTAGTTTCTTCTTATGAAAAAAAAAAAAGGAGATGTGACCTTGGAAGGTTGCTGGTAGATTGAAATTAATGGATACAGAGTACCTGGCACATAATAGGCCTTCTATAATAGCTATTAGTAAAAATTTTCCAGCCCCAAATAGAAAGAACTGTCTTCATTTTTAGTGCTGTTGGAAAGCCTATCTGATTCATGTTCTTTTGGTCTCACAGGGTAACCTTGCTCTTTCAGGCTTACTTTTTTTATTTTTTATTTTTTATTTTTTTCCGTGAGAAGTTTATATCATGTTCTCCCAGGAACTGGGACAGGAGGTGTTTTTCTGTCAAGGCTTGATGTGAAGCTCAGACCTCTCTTCACTGACCTCCATTTTTTCTGAACTGAAATTTTTTTATTTCAAACTGTGCCCA
Organism: Nyctereutes procyonoides; assembly: GCF_905146905.1. Lineage (NCBI taxonomy): Eukaryota > Metazoa > Chordata > Mammalia > Carnivora > Canidae > Nyctereutes > Nyctereutes procyonoides. The sequence continues at coordinate 4,844,920 of NW_026575021.1, read as the reverse complement.
ATCAAGGTGGAAGGGGCTAGAAATACAATGGTGAGTAGGATATGATCCTTGAACTTGAGATCTTCTAGTGTGTCATGCCACTAACTCTCAGATCCATTTTGGAGTTCCTCCAGCACAGAGCCCACAAAACCTAAATGCCAATATATCCCTAATGGACTGATTTACACAAATTATGATGACTTTAATTTCATTGTTTGTAAGATTATTAAAATAAAATTTTAGAATAAAATCTCATTACCATACAATTGACTATTGAGACTGGAAACAAAATGTAGTGCCCTTTCTCTTTCCCAACACTTCCATCCTTAAACAGCTGTTGCAACTGCATAATAAATCATTTATTATACAAATGATTACTGGAAAGCACTGAAATGCTAGGGATATAGAATTGACTAAAGCAAACACTCCCTCATGGAACATACATTTGAGCCTTAGTCTTTTATGGAACATGTGTTGTATACACTGCTATGTGCAGGTGGTATAAATCATTTTTTTGGAGGCATTTCTTTCTCTGTTCTGCAATTGTTTTCTTTGGAAATCATCAATAATCTGCTAACTGGGCATCATTGCAGATAATATAACCATTCATCAGAAATTTCAGATCCCTTTCTCAAGGCACAGCTAAGACCCAAAGTCCCATTTAGGCCAGAATGAACACCTTAGGTTAGAATTTTATCCAAGACATTTCTTATTCTTTTGTTTTTAAGGTAAAAAACTGGACTGAAACATGTTTCAACAAAGGGAGAGTGTGGGCTTTTATTTTGATCCTGGGAACAAGGTATCAGTTTCTTTTTCTTTTCTGCCTGAAGCAATTTACTTGTTTCACTTAATAATTAACCCCTCCAGAAAACAAAACAAAAATAATAACAAAACAGAACAAAAGCTTTTCAAGGTAAAGCTGTAAGTTGTTTTCTCAGGTAGTTAATATTTGGTAAGCCAAAGCTGGATCCGTGGTAGAGTTATGACTGTAAAGGTTTCAGGTTTTACATAATGGAAGGAGAGAGCTCAAGAGTGACCCCCTATGAGTTAACATCTTGGCTTTGCCACATGGTTGCTGTGCAGCCTTGGGTAAGTTTCTTATCTTCAGTAACCTGAAATCTTCACATCTGAAAGATAAAAATATTACCTATCATATAGAGAGTTTGGGGGCAAATGAATGCCATAAGCAAAACACCAAATACTGTGACTAGAACATGGTAAATATTCAATAAGTACTAATGTTCTCATGCTATTATCTCTCATAAATATTTCAAGAAAAAGAGAATCAATATTTGAAAAAAGTAGTTAAACTGTGAGTAGCACCATGGAAATTTAGAAGAAGTAGCATTTTTGCTGAACCTAAAAAAATGGAATCCAGAAGGGACTGTTAAGATTTTTCTGCTTATTAGAATTTTCCTCTTTCCTAACCTGACAGAGAATGTTGAGATTTTTTGCTGAAAACTTGCATTATAGATTTCTCTATTTTTAGATAAAAATAGCTTGCAGATTAAAAATGACATTCAAACTCATAAAAAGCCATCACTTGACAAGCAGTTGTTCATATGGCAAAAATTGGTTTAGATGAGAACAATTTAGATATATAAAGTTAAGGAAAACAGCATTCCTAAAGTTTTGCTTTCTTATGGATAAACTCATTTATATGCTCACTCATTTGCAAAATGTCATAAATTTTTTTAAATGATAGATGTGCCCATTTAAATAAAATTTATTTTTTGTCTATTACTGTGTAAGAATAAAGTAATATAGAGTAAAATATTACTCTGAAGAGACAATAGTGTAGACTTTTGCCCTTAAAAAACAGACTACCTTGAGACTTAATTGTTCTCATTTTATGCTCTGTAAAATCAGCTTCAAAACATCCCGCTCAGCCTCTGTAATGAGAAAAAGTGACATTTTAAAATATAATAGATGACATCTGGATAAAAGCACACACACACATATTTAGTGTTCTTTAACACTAATTCCTCTCTATTGAAGAAGAGGACTCTAATGAGAGTCGCTATGAACAGTGACCAGGAGGTGAAACAAAGGACTGTACATACCACCTTTCTCTTTTACTACCAGTTTATTAGGCCTTGATATTGGTCAGGTAGAACAAGTTCTGCTTGTTCCTTAACATTGTATTTCCTTCATCATCATCGAATGTTTCAAGTCATTTATATACTCAGAAGATGAGATGAAATATAATGCCTGAAGCTGGTAGAAAAAAAATTTTCTGCTAATATAATCTTGTTATCTTTCCTCATTCAGTAGGAAACTCAGTGTTGCCTTTACCTCTGGGCACCTGGGAACTCTACTCAGCCTCTGGGGCTTAAAATATTGTGTTGGGTTTCTATCTGAGAAAATATTAACAACTGTAAATGCAAAAGCTAAGGAGCAGAAAATGTTTTATTGAAATTCTTGTGGAAAAAAAGGGCCCTTGCTCAGAAGAATCTCACTTCTCTTGATTCAAATCCAGCCTCAAAACCTAAGGAATCCGAGTGTGTGAAAGCTGTATGTTTATCCAGACCAGCATGCTGACGCATAGCACCTTTGGCCTTATAACAACTTCATGATTGATATTGCCCTGGTTTTGCTGCTATGGAATTTGAGGCTGAAAAAGTTTTGGTACGGGCACCTGGGTGGCTCAGTGGTTGAGGGTCTGGCTTTGGCTCAGGTCATGATCCTGGGATTCTGGAATCGAGTCCTGCATCAGGCTCCTCATAGGGAGACTGCTTCTCCCTGTGCCTATGTCTTTGCCTCTTTCTCTTTGTCTCTCATGAATACATTAAAAAAAAAAAAGTTTTGGTAAATTATCAAGGTCTCACAACTGATTAGTGGTGACAAAGACTCTCCTTGATCAAACTCTACTCAAGCTCCTCAGAGTCCTCTTCTGTTAGCATGGACCATGGTCCCTGTCCTGTTTAGGGCCTGAATAGTCTAGTTTTAGCAAGAGTCTTCCTAAGCCGGTTTAGAGACAATCTTCCACTCTTAGTAGCTGATCAAATTCTTCATCCCTTTGCTTTGATGTATAAATCATTGGTCTGACTTCAGCACAAAGCCTAAATCACTTTAGCAAGAATTCCCCCGATGTTTGATATCTCCTCTTGTTAATTTTTCATCCCCCTCCAAACACCTCTTTCAGGCTGCTCCTTGGCTATATTTCCTTTTCTTTATTATAATCAGAGTTGAGCTCCGTTGCTCTTCCCTATTGCCAATGTTAATGCCTACCACAATAGTCTAGAATAATCTTTCTTACCATTTTAACAAGTGTCAGGATAATTTTTTTCTTTAACAATGGTAAAATCAAGAATGGAATCAAGTTTGCTGAACCCAAAATCTTTGTTTTCCTCCTTAAATTATTATATCTCAATATTTGATACTTTTATTCACTAATATAAAATTTGTTTTGTTAACTAGACATATTTAAAATATTGTTTTTAAAAGCAGCAGATAGACAATTCTACATTTGGTTAACAATGACCAAGAGACACCTAAAATTCCTCCAAAATTACTTTTTTCATGTTCCAAAGTCTAATATAGTCTATTTCCTTTTATAAACAACTCTTCAGGCCTTTAGGTGTGTGGGCCCAGGGCCTTCTGTAAACCATGTAATGAATTTACCTTTTTTCAAAAATACTTGATATTGGGATCCCTGGTGGGTGGCTCAGTGGTTTGGCGCCAGCCTTCGGTTCAGGGTGTGATCCTGGAGTTCAGGATCAAGGCCTGCATCGGCTTCCTGCATGGAGCCTGCTTCTCCCTCTGCCTGTGTCTCTGCTTCTCTCTCTTTCTCTTTCTCATGAATGAATAAATAAAATCTTAAAAAAAATACTTGATATTAACAATAGGAGAATTAGTATGCCATTTGTTAACTAACTTACTTTTTTATAACTTTTTCTGTCTCTATCATTATGTTAGCTGATATCACATTGCATAGAGTTGGTATGCAGTACATTTGTTGGTTAAAGGAATGAGTATATGCAAGTAAGCTTCCAAAGCCTGGGAGAGTTTTTATTTAATTAGGGTCTGCATTTATTCACTATGTATTAATAGTTATAATTATTGTTATTACTGATTTAAAAAATGCACCATGGGCACCTGGGTGGCTCAGTGGTTGAGTGTCTGCCTTCAGCTCAGAGCATCACCTGGGGTCTGGGGATTGAGTCCCCCATTGCGCTCCCTGCAGGGAGCCTGCTTCTCCTTCTGTCTATGTCTCTGCCTCTCTCTGTGTCTGTCATGAACAGATAAATAAAATCTTAAAAAAAAAGAAAAAATGCAATAAAATTATTAGAATTTTTTTTTGAGGTAGCTATGATGTCTCTGTTTCATTATGAGTATAAACACAGAAGTGATTTTCAAAATTTGTGGGTCTTCTATTTTGGCCATTTTTAAAATTTGTCACTACTGGTCACTTTTGTTCTTTTAATAGACAAGAATATGTTTCTTTTCCTTCATGGTTGATGCTTTCCTTCTATTTCATCAATAACTTTCGTCTTCCTGATGTTACTGCTACACGATAGCTGTCTGCTATCCTTAAAGTGACCGTATGCTTTCCATTGCCTGTCAAAGATCATGCCTAAATTCTGTTTTTCTTTCTATGTCACACAAACAATAGGTTTTTAAAATTTTCCTTATTAATAACACTTTATTATTTATCTAATTTAAGAAAAAATTCAGATAAGCAAATCTATCTTCAATCACAAATATATTTATTTTATAAGGTGATGTTCATAATTTCTTGAATACAATCATTACTAGTGACAAACAGTAATTGGTGGTACTATCACTTTCACAACCACTATATGTGATAATTATTATAATACCTAAATTTCAATTTGAAGAGTTTAATTTACTTCTCTGAGTTCCCATCAACAGTAAATAAGTAATGAATCTTGGAATTGAAACCTGGTCTTTTAATTGCAAATTCAAAGCATTTTGTACTTTATCTTCACAAGTATACACTATGAGCAGTAAATATTTACTATGGATGCTTAATTAAAGCTGTTTGTACTATAAGTCTGCTTCTTTACACTTCAGGAATATGCTCACTATGACTTGAAGAATATTGAAAGTAAAGCTTGGGTGTTTCAGTAGAAAATGCTGAAGCTATCTGGGTTTGATTTAAGGGAACCTACTTCATCATAGAAAAATAACATAATTTTAATATACATTTACACAGCATCAACAAAGTGTATTTAAGATCAGATATTTTTGGCTCAGGTGTATTCTGTTAAAGTGAGTCATTTGCTTTAATTATTTCTAATACTTACCCTCTGTTGTTTAATAATGTTGTCATGTATACAGCAATCCTACAGATTTAAAGTCATCCTCAAAAACACTACATCTATAATATGTGTCTTTAGCCTGCTAAAAACCTCATTCAGCCCTGTTTTTCAATAGCTCCTCTTAATCCATACCTCCTGCTGTTCCTTGTTCCAATAAGCTAAAACAACACTAGCATCTGTCTGCAGCAAATATGCTCAGAATTCACTAGCACATGCTGATGAAAATCAAACAAGTAGTGAATAGAATGTAGATTTAAAAGTGGTTGGAATTTCTTTTGGGCTTGCTACTTTATTCTTGTTAGGCCTCTGCCTGACTCCCATCAAGCTCAACTCAATTTCATTTAAGCCTTTGGCACATAGACTTCATTTGTCATCACAGCTGATAAAGGCAGAATTTATATGATTATACTCATTTTTGCAACTTTACTACTGAATTCAATTTGAAGTCAAATCTAATGTACAATATGCAAGAGAATATGGCCTCCAAATACAAATTTATAGCACTTGGTATTACCCATCTTGAGTAAGAATGAGCTATCCTCCATAAGATAAGAGTTGAAATTATTGCAAAAATTCATAAGGCATTTACCACAGATTAGACCAGAGTTCTGTTCAGCATTGAATTTGGGGCTGAAATCTCCTTTTCAGCCTAGAGGCAGTCTTACCTGTGTTTAATGATTTTATTATGTTTCAGTGCAAACATCCTCAATTTTCAAAGGTTAATCTTCCTGAAAATATTCAAAGCAGATTTCATCAGAAAATATTTCTTCTTATTCACAGTTGTATGGAGAGCAAATAAGCCACACAGTGCTTTTCAAATAAATGAGGAAGGAGCCTCATTCCAAGAATGTACTGTTCAGATTAGACTGACTGTGTAATGCGATCTAATGAGTGATCAAGCAGCTGGCTTCTCTTTTACTTTCTTTTTGTTAATAGTGCAGAGTGGTATGACAGGGTGGTAGAAAAATATATTAGATGCTGCTTTAGGAGTGAACAGGTATAGAAAAGAGGAGAAAATATCAAATGTTTAATATAGAAAAGGAAAAGCATCTTGAAAGAAACAAGAAAACATTTATACTTTCATGAGCCAGCACTCCTGTTATGCATCAAAACTTCCAACTATTTTTTGATGAGAATTCTTATGTATTTATTAACTAAGGTGTTTTTCTTTTGTTTTGTTTTGTTTTGTTTTGTTTTTGTTTTGTTTTGTTTTGTTTTACCTTTCTGTTTTCTTCAGGAATGTTTTGGAGATAGGAGAATTATTGCCTCTTTAACAAGAATTTGAATTAATTCTATATTGGAGGGCACTAAAATATTATTGGCTAGCAAACAAAAATTAAAATGTAGAAGTGAAAAACTAATCTTTGATTTTTATAATGAATACGGCCTGTGTTTGAAACAATCATATTACCCAAGACTACCAAACACAGAGGAGTGCTATTGAGAATGCAGACAAGACCCCACCAAAAAGGAGAATTATAGACCAATATCCCTGATGAACATGGATGCAAAAATTCTCAACAAGATACTAGCCAATAGGACATAACAGTACATTAAGAAAATTATTCACCATGACCAAATAGGATTTATTCCCAGGACACAGGGCTGGTTCAACACTCGTAAAACAATCAATGTGATAAATCATATCAGCAAGAGAAAAACCAAGAACCATATGATTCTCTCAATACATGCAGAGAAAGCATTTCACAAAATACAGCATCCATTCCTGATCAAAACTCTTCATAGTGTAGGGATGGAGGAAACATTCCTCAACATCTTAAAAGCCATTTATGAAAAACCCACAGCAAATATAATTCTCAATGGGGAAGCACTGGGAGCCTTTCCCCTAAGATCAGGAACAAGACAGGGATGTCCACTCTCCCCACTGCTATTCAACATAGTATTGGAAGTCCTAGCCTCAGCAATCAGACAACAAAAAGACATTACAGGCATTCAAATTGGCAAAGAAGAAGTCAAACTCTCCCTCTTCGCCGATGACATGATACTCTACATAGAAAACCCAAAAGACTCCACCCCAAGATTTCTAGAACTCATACAGCAATTTGGCAGTGTGACAGGATACAAAATCAATGCCCAGAAGTCAGTGGCATTTCTATACACTAACAATGAGACTGAAGAAAGAGAAATTAAGGAGTCAATCCCATTTACAATTGCACCCAAAAGCATAAGATACCTAAGAATAAACCTAACCAAAGAGGTAAAGGATCTATACCCTAAAAGCTATAGAACACTTCTGAAAGAAATTGAGGAAGACACAAAGAGATGGAAAAATATTCCATGCTCATGGATTGGCAGAATTAATATTGTGAAAATGTCAATGTTACCCAGGGCAATTTACACATTTAATGCAATCCCTATCAAAATACCATGGACTTTCTTCAGAGAGTCAGAACAAATTATTTTAAGATTTGTGTGGAATCAGAAAAGACCCAGAAGAGCCAAGAGAATGCTTTGTGATTCTTCTTTCAGTTTCACTTTGATTTGTATCTCTAGAGACGTCTGAAAAATTGGTGAGCGTGATGTTAAGTAGTGAATGCTAGAGATAATAGTATTATAATTTCATGCATCAGCTTAAGTACTTGGTTTATTCCCCCTCCTTCTCTTCCTTTCTCCCTACTTACTCTTTCTCTCTCTCTCTCTCTCTCTCTCTCTCTCTCCATTTCTCCTTTGTTTGCTTTTCAGTTCTTGAGAAACAAGAAGAAAATGAATATAGACTCTCAGTATAGAGTTATTTCATGCAAGTAAGTTACATTGACAAAATTGATTAAAAGATTAAATCTGAAATAACAATTTATCAAATTTTAATCATTCTATACAATATAAATATTATTATATACATATTTTTAAAAATATCTATGATTTTACAACTATGTAGATAGTTGCAGATGTGTCTTGAGGAAAACTCAAACGAAATAAGATTTTCTTTTTTGAAGCCATGTTTTTCTTTTTGTCACTGCTTCATTTTCAGTTCTCATATTGTCACCATTTAAGACCTAACCTCTCTTGTCTCAAAGAGCGTGTTATTGCAATGATTTGTTCTGCACCTTAGGTTGAACTTTAGCTGAAACATATCATATTCCTTTAGATCTCAACTTCCAGGTGAAAAATAAACAACTTGTGCATAGCTTATATGTCATTATTAAGGCAGAAAATGAGATCACTGAAACATTTGCCAAAGATCATCTGGAACTTTCTCCATCCATTTGGCAAGAGACGTCTTTAGTGTCCAGCAGAGATGTCCATGTTGTCTCTTTCTGAAGGTAAGCAGATGAAAAGCCTCTATTACTTGCACCCTTGATTTTTTTGATTTTTCTATTATTTAGTAGACTGACAGTCAAGATTTTCTTCTCAGTGTGCACCTGAATCCTTTCCTGCCTGTATTTAAATCTATTGCATCAGTTCATTCCTCTGAAGAGAAACCATTAAATAGCACTTCCCTAAAGACTGAAAAAGAAAGCCTTTATTTTTAAAATTCACAAAATTACACAAATTCCCATAGAAAAAAGAATTTGGGTTCATACACACAGAAATGAATAGCATCAAGTGGAAGACTCCCAAGTATTAAAAAAAAAAAAAGGTAAACTAGATTTTAGCATACAGATGTCTTTTCTTACACAAAAGCAGACAATTGCAAGTTTGAGAAGCTTATTATATAGTCATTGCTGCCTCTTCAATAACTCATTTTGATATTTTGTAATTTGCCAAAATGTGCCTTTGTGATCCCACAGGCTCTTAACTACTTTGTAATGAGTGTGTATGAACAGATGGAAAATGTTTTCAATTTCAGAGAAAACCACTAATGGATGTCACCAGCTATTAGAAAAGCTCAGGTGGCTCCATTTTCCAAGGAAAGGTATTGTCATAAAACTCTTCATTTTTTAATGAAATGTTTGCTCATTTATACCTAGATGGTAATTTAAGACTTCACAAGTCTAAACAGATTAGAACTATAGCTGGAAATTATTCAGTGCTAAATAGCCTGGAAATCCAATCTCAAGAATCTCACCTGAAAACAGTAATGCTAATCCAGGTCATTTTATTAGAACAACAGGAATTACTATAAAAACAATTTCCCCAAAAGAAGTGGATGAAAGAGTATACCTTCGGTCCTAAGTTTGCATCCCAAGCAAATATATCTTCTCAAAGAAAAACATGAAATGAATGATAATAACAGAGGTTGTTTCTAGAGTATAGTCTATTTCATGTTCAAATAATATTAATTAGTTCAACATGCAGAACCATTAAATATCCCCTTAAAATTCACACCAACTTCTTCTTTTATAAGGCTCTTAGTCTAATATCCTGATAAAGAAATTGGCAGACTTTTGGTCTAATTAGTTTATTTTGGTCCATTGTTACCCTCTTTTTTACTTAGTAAAACTTTGGTCAAAAATAAATGCAATGCCATCTGTGCAATGATTGATCTAGCATGTGTTTATTTATTTAGAATTCCACCAACAAGAAATTATTTATATGTAGGTTAGAAAAGAATGGAGCTATCAATTACTTTTTAGCAAAGCAAATACCTACAATTTTAAGGAGATCTTCATGGTTCCATTTTTTCCTTACTTGGATATGAAATATTCAATAAATATTTTAAATAAGTTCCTTCCTCTTATCATAGAAAAAAAGGTGGTCAGACACATTTAGAGTGCTGACATTATACTGCTTTTAGTGCCATGAACATGATGTAAATGTAATTACATCAAAACCAAAATTATTGACAATAAAATATATTTTTCAATAAAAGTGCTTCCATACAAAAAAATGTTTTAAAAACCTCTGGTCTAAGGGAAATGTCAAGTGTACATTGGAGTATCTTTATTTTATTTCACCATGGAGACAAATCACCTGATTGTGGCACTCTGAGGTCACAATGCAGAATAGTAGCAAGGTGGAAATGTGGTAGAAATGTGCGTGAGAAAATTTGTTACCTTTAAAAATATAATTACTCTCAGGATATCATCTGTTTTGCTTTCAGTGATCTTTATGTATAGATTCATATATTTAGTGGAACTTTCTAAATAAGACAAATGGCATGTACGTCGTCAATTCCCTCTTTGTTATAAATGATAGGAGGTTCCCATTTGAGATTGCATTCTTTAGTCAGGGATTATTGATACAACTTTCCTGTCCTCATTCTCCAATTTTTATAACTTGGCTTTGGTTTCCATTTTTCCACTCAAATAGATCTTGGTCATCTGTTTTATTTATATTTATTTATTTATTTATTTATTTATTTATTTATTTATTTATTTTTTATTTTTTATTTATTTTTAAATTTCGAGCGAAATCACCTTTCAATCATTTGCTCTTATAGGTGTGGTTTTAAGTATGAACAAATTGTTTATAATAAGATTGCCTCACTATTCTCATAGTATTTTAAACCCACCTTAAAATAGAATGTAGGATCTCCTTGTAATATGGCTCAATAATCAAGGTATATAACCAATTCATGAGTTAAATCATCATTCCTAAATATAGCCTTTTACATTAGAGTCAGCCATGGAATTCTTGGCGTATATGAAGTATGTATTAATTTCTGACTTTGAATATTAACATTATTAAGAAGAGTAAATTTTATGTTTCTGTTCTTTTTACTCAAATGCATGCATGCATGCACACACACATGCACACATATATATAAGTTTGTCATACATGATATGAATGGAAGATTATATATTGCAGAAGAAAAGATCAGTGAACTTGAAAAGATATAGACACTACCTAAAATGAGATAGAGAAAGTGTGTCCCCGGGTTCTTCAAAGGAGGGGAAGGGTGGAAAATATTTGAAGTAATAATGACTGGAATTTTTCCAATTTTATGAAAATAATAAATCCATATTTAAGAATTTCAACAAATCTCAAAGATATATGTAGTAAACCCCCAAGCATTAGCATAATCATATTGTTCTGAAGCATTATATAAAGAAGAGAAAACTTTATAGAAATTATTAATAGATTTCTCATCAAAACAGTGTGAGAAGACAATAGAGAAGTATTCTTCAACCTTGTTTTCATTATCACCCTCACCCAGAAGACTTGTAAAATACTTTTTTTCCTAATCACTCCTGCCTGATAAAAATCTCAATATCACAGATATACTGTATGTGTATTTAATATATACAGATATAAATACAGGTAAATGTTCAATACTAATCTATGCTGTATGTATTGTAGCTCTTTTGAAGAACACAAGCCATTATAATATAGTTTTTGCCCTCTCCCCGACAATCAATGTTCACTTTCTTGAGAGTGACATTGCTCCATTGAGGATGCATGCAGAAAGTAACATCTTGAAATTAATGGGAGAAACTGTCAACACTGAATTCTATACCCAGCAAAAATACCTTCCAAAGAACATAGTAGTAATAAATATTTTTTTTAGATACAAAAGCACTAAAATATTTAATCACCAGTAAAACTATACTATAAGAAATGTTAAAGGAAGGGCAGAGGAAAAGTAATGCCAAATCAAAGTCTGAATCTATACGAAAGAATTAAGCACAGAAAAAATGACAGTTGCATCTGAAAACATGAAGACTTTTTCCTTATTACTTTAACATCTCTTTAAAAGATAATTGACTAAAGAAAACTAACAATGTTTTGTAGGGTTTATAATAGAGGAAGTAAATAGAAAATAGGCATGATGATATGAAATAGGCATGAAAATAATGGCCATTTATAAGTAGTACGAAGAAAATAAACCAATGTAATGATTTAGTAATTGACCACAAAGAGTGGAACCTGGCACTTATGTTGGAATGATAAAGTTTTCTCCAAGGAGCTGAGGGAGTCAACCACAGGAGAATTCTAAGGTCCCAATAATCAAGGCAGGAGAAATAGCTAGTACAAAGATGCTAGAAAGGAGACTACAAAGATAGTTAGATCATAGTATAATAACTGGTGGTATTGTGATAAAAGATGGGGTTCAAGATGTCAGCAGAATCCTACAAGTCCTTGAAGCTTAGAAATGGCATTTTGGATTTTATTTCAACTGTAGCAGTCAGCCAAAAGAGGATTCTAACCAGATAAGTTATAAGGTCTGATTTATCTTAAGAGGTGACTAAAAACTGCCGTGCATTAGATCCTGAAAAGATAAGAAATATTGAAATATGTCAGAGTTTCTCATGCATATTGTCTAAGTCTTCTTAAGACTTCTGGTCTAGGAAGAGGGGAAAACATAATTAAATACCATATTTCATGGGATGCATTGGTGGCTCAGTTGGTTAAGCATCTGACTTGATTTCAGCTCAGGTCATGATTTCAGGGTCCTGAGATCAGGGCCTGCACTGGGCTCTGTGCTCAGCAGGGAGTGTGCTTGGGATTCTCTTTCTCCCTTTGCCTCTCCTCCCATGCCCTCTCTTTCTCTAAATAAACAAATTTAAAAAGATCTTTAAATACTATATTTTATGATGTCTTAAGACTTTACTCTTTGGAGAACAGTGTTAACAAGGTCTGAACTCTCCCTTGGCAGAACATGAAGATTTTCTAAAAGAGGTAATAATTGAGCTAAAGTCAGAATAATGATTAGGTGTGAACTTCATAGGAAAAAAAATACAGATAGAGGGAAGTGTTCAAAACATAACAACATTCAGTAAGTCTCTAGGTTGAAAAGACTTTGTCTTAGAAAAAAAGGGGAAAAAAAGAAATGTGAAAAAAGGTAGGGATTAGACTTTCTGAGGATATTATTTTAACACATGTCATGATTGAGTTTGACATACACAGGGATATTATAATAATGTGCCTTAAATCTAAGTCTATGCATTTGACCATCTAAACACATATTTTCTTATTTCCTCATTAATTATCAGACATGTTAATCACTTAATGATGTGACCATCAATATTTCATTACTACGGCTCCCATACTAGTATATTGCTTTCATATTAAAGCATCCAATAGGACTTTAGACCAAAGTCTTATGATATGATCAAAGCTAACCTTTCTTATTTTCTCTAAACAGCATGATACCTTAATTTAGCTTATTATATAACACAAAGACACAATATTATTAATTATCTATTAGATATAGAACAGATAACCTAATATACTTAGCTGTATTTTTGCCCTGGTCTCAGTAATTATTTAATTAAAATTGGCACAGTGTCATAGCACATCTATTCTTGTTTTCTATTAATCTGTATTCCCCTACTCTTATAACCTTCCCTTCAAAAGCAGCATCTGCAGTTTATTTTTATAGACTTCTAACAATTCTTCACAAAATTTTCAAATTGTTTAAATCTCATTTGAAAAGATTTTATTAATTCTGTATCATTAGCGTATAGCAATGCACAATTTCAAAATATTAATCTATAATTTCTCCCTGTGTTTTCTTGCATGATGAGATCCTTTGCCTACTCAGAGAAGTATGGTAATATGGCTAAGAGAACTCAGTGGTCAGGTACTGCCTTTGTGTTTAAAAATTTTAGCCATTGGAGGGAAATAGAATTCATATCTTAGGAAATAAATATGGGGAGAATATCTACAGTATGAAAACCAGGTCATCCTCAGACTAAATCAGAATAGAAGGCAAAACTTATCAAAATTGAAACAGGGAGAGTTTATATGTGGTAGAGCCACTTTTGTAAAAGGGTTTGAGCCTCAAGCAGGATGAGCTGCAAGTGGAGTGGAACAGTAGAAAACCAATGAGGCAATGAGAATTATCTAATCTAAGAGAAGAAAAAAAGATAAGCACTTCTGTTTCTTAGTAGACCACAGAAGAGTAGCAAGGCCCCATTCTAGGAATATATGTGTGATGCATCTAGAAATGAGCTTGCTTGGTTCTCACTTGCGCCAGTATAACATGGGTGTAGCTGAATGATTATATGAACTATAAAGTGACATCGACCAAGATGTCATGTGACATCCATGGAAATACTGTCATGTTCTGGTATGGTGTGGAGGCAGTAAAGTGAATGACAGCAAGGAATGAAGCTGAAAGTACAGAGGCTATTCAAATTTTAACATGAAATAAAGGGGAGACACTGGAATGGACAAATGAAAGACACTCTGAAGGGATGATGACTTTTTCAGTGGTTGTCAACTGAGACTGAAGACATACAGGACCAGATATTAACTATGAAGTCCTTGCCATTATGCAAAATACTAGAAGCTGCACACAATCCCAGGGAGTAGGGGAGAGAAATTATATTGACTTGGATTGTTTTTTCCTTTCCACTCTCTCAGTGGGGGACCTGAAAATTATATAGAATTATAAGGAAAAATACATTTCTAGATTATTTGCACTTATGGAGTAAGACTTGCACCTGCTATGAGGATATGCTCTGTTTCCTCTGAGGCACATTTCACGTTACTTTTGAACAATGAAGTAAAGGCATGTCTAAGTTCGCTTTTCCTCATATACCTACAAAAGACAACAAAACTCAGACATTTTTCCTAACACATTTTTTTTTCCAGATGATACATGTTAGTTATCAAATGTGTTACTTAAATTTCAAAAAGAAACCCACAACTATCTCCTTCTTTGTGGAAAAAAATAAACTCTTCTAAAATTATAATTATAGTTGAGATCTTTTCCACTTATTATATTCAGCTCATGGAGCATAACTATATTAAGGGATCCTAACTTACATCCTCATGCCATCAGGTTACAGGCACATGCTCTTTACATATGAATTTAGCACCTATCTCTTAAGTTAGCAGTTCTAACCAGATATTCTGTTGAAATTTATAGAATAATTGTGAAAATAGTACTTAATCAGAAACTTGATATAACTAAATCTTACATGGCAATGTTCTTTTTTAGTTCTCTTCTAGGTTTTTATAAGTTTATATTAGGTTACATACATTTGCTTAGGTTATTACACTTGATCTGTGTCTGCAATCTCAGTATAAAAATATCTCTTTTTCATTATATCCTATTTTCCAATTTACTTATTGAAGTACCTCTACTACAATGATTCTTTGATTTCATCAAGATTTCTAATCCATGTATTATAGCACTTTATCATTATTAATCAGATCTCTTGGTGTTCATTTTTCCTTGTCTAGCCTATAATTCATACTCTGTCATTATCATTATTTCTTTGTAAAGCCGACCAAATCTCTTTTATTTTATATTAATAGAACTCACCTGAAGACACGAGTGATTTAAACACCAATATCCATTTATTTTCTCCAGGTTTGTACTTCAGCAAATAGCTGCTCAGCTGACCCTGAATAATTCATATTATCCATTTTAAACAGGTCCTCAAAACTGCCCAGCTCTAATAATGGTTTCTTTGGGGCTCATATTAGGTTCTAAGATATGCCTTCTTCCATCTCCTAACCTTCTTCACCTTTAATCTGAGCTAAATATTCATGTTTTAATTCACTGAAAAATGAGAAGCCATCAAGAGCCATTTCCTTCCATATTCCACCACCAAATCTACAAATTTAGCCCACACTTCTTTCTTTTCTCCTACTACAACATAGAGTGTTACTTTTCTTTTCAAAAGCATTCCATGCCTGCATTTCTCTGGATCCAATCTCTTTTTCAAAAGGTTGACTCCTTTAGTCTTAGCTTTTATTGCCTCCCTAGAGAATTTATTCTTCTCCAGTTGATAATCCATCTCCACAAACATAAAACATTCTGATAGCTTCTGTTTGTTCTTGGGACTGCAGCTTCATTTCGGTGATAGCAGCAATTATCTGACCCCATTTATTTATTTATTCTTAATTTATTTTTTATTTTTAAAATTTTAATTCCAGTATAGTTAACATACGGTGTTATATTAGTTTCAGGCATACAGTATAGTGATGTGACAATTCTATACATAGTATTCATCATGATAAATGTACTCTTTGTTGTTTTATTTTTTAAGATTTATTTATTTGTTTATTTATTTATTTTTAGGGAGCACAAGCAAAGGGGGGGCAGAGGGAGAGAGATAGAGATAAACAGATTCCCCACTGAGGACAGAGCCCAACTCAGAGCTCCACCTCACAACCCTGAGATCATGACCTGAGCTGAAATCAGGAGTCCAACACTTAACCAACTGAGCCATCCCATGTTGTTATTTTTGATAAGTGTACTCTTAATCACCTGTCTGGCCTCATTTATTAACAGACTTTGTAGATGGTATGTTTTCACAAAGATTTTCCATGGCCTCATCTCCTGAGTTACCTTTTCTCATTGAAGAAGGTAGTTATCAAATGTGTTAGTAGTAGGGGTAGTTCCGCCCCTCAACGTTCCTCTGCATCTTGTTTTGTTAAGGTTGTCAATGACATTTCTACTGCAGGACTCTATGAATGCCTTTCTCCTTCTTGAAGTACTCTCCTTTCTTGGTTTCCACAGAACCCTTCTCTTTTGGAATTTCTTCTACTACTTATCCATTTTCTTTTACAGCTCATCCTCCTAAACTGAATCTCTAGTTGTTGAAATCCTCGGGATTTGGTTTTGGGTCTTTTAAGGATTTTTTTTCTCATTACTTTCAGTAATCTCACTAATTCCAAAGAATTCCAGTGTCACTCCATGATGATGACTCAAAAGTTTTATATTCTTTGCACAGGCAGCTCCTTGATTCTGTTTCTAATTTCATATCTCACAAACAGCTATCTTTTAGCATCTCTAGCTCTTGATATCTTTTTGAAACCTTCCTCTACTTTTTTCTTTCTCATTTCATTGTATACTACTACCACCCACTCGAAGCCAGGAATTCAGAGGGAATCCCTTTTTATTAATGGTAATAATTATATTCATATAGCTAAAATTTAATTTATATATAACTATATTTATAATAATCTGTTTATATTAGCAATTGCTTCCTTGCCCCATCCTTTCAACAGTAAGTCCTATTGATTAGATCTCTGAAATATATTTATTATGAAGATGACAACTTTGAATTATACACTGATAATATTTTTGGAAATGTGCCAATTTTTAGATTCCTTTACTATGTTACTATGTGATTTATCTTGGATTATTGTTAACTATTATCTAAATTGCTATAGTTACCTCTTGTCAATTTGCTTCAATTCTTCTCTATGTGGGAGTAAAAGTGTTTTTTGTTTTTTGTTTTGTTTTGTTTTGTTTTTAGAGAGAGAGAGAGAGAGAGAGAAAGAGGAGAAAGAAAGAAAGAAAGAAAAGAGTGAGAAGGGGAAAAGGAAGAGGGAGAAGAAGAGAAAGAATCTTAAGCAGGCTCCATGCCCAGCACAGAGCCTGATGCAGGTCTTGATCTCACAACCCTGAGATCATGACTTGAACCAAAATCAAGAATCAGACACTTAACTGACTGAGCCACCCAAGTGCTGCTGACAGTGATCTTTTAAAAGTGTAAGTTGGACCATATTGTTTCACTGCTTATAAGTTTGAATTGTTCTCCAAAGTTTTTAGAATAAAATTGAACATTCTTGTCTATACAGTTGAGTATAATCCACCTCTGCCGAATCACTAAACTTCACAGTTACATCTATCTCCTTTCCTAATACCATTGGTCATTTCTCAGTTGCTAGAAGATGTAAAATTATTTTCATTTTGGTGAAAATGTATATGTTGGACCCTGTTCCCACTATAAATGTGGCCACCATTTCCTCTTCATCTGATTGTCTCAATTTCATTTTTGTCTCCTCTTACATCACTTGTGTTCCAAGAGAGTCTCCCTGACTACTCTAGCTAAAGTAGACTTTTCAGGGCACCTGGGTGGCTCAGTCAATCATGTGTCTGCCTTCTGCTCTGGTCATGGTCCTGAGGAACTGGGATTGAGCCCAGTATCAGGCTTCCTGCTCAACAAGGAGCCTGCTTCTTCCTTTCCCTCTCCCTCTCCCTCTTCTCCTGCTCGTGTGCTCACTCGCTCTCTCTCTCTCTCTCTCTCTCAAATAAATAAACTAGATCTTAAAAAAATAAAGTAGACTTTTCCACAGTGATCTCTAACTTTCTGGTTTATTTATTTCTTGGTTCTTATTTGTCCTAAAAATATTTTCTTTGTCTTTTATTTTTTTTTTTATTTTTTATTTTTTGTCTTTCTACCCAACTAGAATATACATTCCATGAGATCAGGTAATCTAGACTTTGTCTTATCTTTTTTTTTCCAATACCTATTGGTATCCTATCTATTATACTATACATGTTCAGTAAATATATTTGTTGGCTGAATGGCTTCTCATCAAAGGTACTTTAGATAAATAGCTATCATTATCTCTGATGAATATGCAGTTTGGCCAGACATTTTAAAATGCTTCTTATCTCTTGTAATAACCAACCTACACAGGTGGAAGGATGTCTAGATTCCTAAGGATCTTTCAATTTTCCTATTTGTAGTAAGTTTTGCTAAATTACCCTTGCTTTCCAAATAAAGCCACTGAAATAATGGCCTAATCACAAACTTTAGGATGATATTTACTGGTTATATATACTTGCATTTGGAGGCAGGATAGTATTATTAAGAAAATACCCTATATAGACTCTTGATTTTTCATTAATATCTGGTTCCAGGTTTTATCATGGTCAGTGTCTGGTTCTGTATTATAACACAAATTATCACCAAACTGAGTGACTTAAACTAACATCCATTTTGTTATTATTTTTATATTTTGTGGATCCTTAGGCAAGGACACAGAGAAAGACTTGCCCATGCTCCACAATGTACAGGGTATCAGTAGGGATAACTCAAACAACTGGGGGCTGAAACACCTGGGGTATCTCTTTTTATGTAGTCTTGGGGCTTCTTTTGGTTTCTCCATGTGATCTTCTCTCATGGTGTCCTCAATATGATGGCCTCAGGAGAGTTCTTACTTGGCTGCTCAGAATTCTCAGAGCCAGTGTTCTGAGGGAAGAAGGTACAAGTCTCTTGGCCAGGCTGTGCTGACAAACAGCATACAACGAAAGTGATGCCATGCCTGCTTCTAAATCCTGCCCAGAGAAGGATGAATCTATCTCATTAATTATGTTATTGAAAAGTCACATGGACATTTCTGCAAATATGTAATTGACAAGTTATTTCTTCACAAATTGAAGCATATAAAGTATTTGCCTCATATTCTTTACTGAATTGCCCATTCATTTCAGTTTTGGTGTTTCAAAATGTTGGCAATCACTTGTATGCATCCATACATTTTTGTATCATCTAATCTTAAATAATAATTTGTCTGATATAATACAACTCCTTTAAGTCTTTTAAATTTTTTTAATGTAATACATATAGTAAACCTCTAATCTCTTCATATAATTTAGAAAAATATTTAATAGGGGTTAATGAAATTGTACATTAGGTTAAAAAATGTGCTCATAGTGAAGTCAGAAGGCCAGCTCTTGGATTTTTACTGACATTTATACTGACAACATTGAACTGAGTCCTAATCCTGATTCTATGGGTACACAGCTGTTAAATTTTAGACAAATGTTAGATTAGGAGATCTTTAGGGAAGTTTAGAGGGCAGAGGAGAAGGGGATCCTAAGACTGTCTGGTCCCTTGAATTCACCCAAATGGTTGTCAAATCATTCTGAACACCTGTGAAATCAGTCGAAGATCTGAGAAAAGAGATGCTGCAATTCTACAAGTAGAAAAGCAATCATCTTTTGGAATGTAGGAGGTGCAGGAGACATAAATTTGGGGCAATATATCAGAGGATATGACAGCCGGGAGGGAGCTGGCTTGAGGAGGCTAGTGCAAAATATTATAAGCAGTAGAGGGCAAAATCAGAACTTCTAGAAGTCTTCTATAGTGGGGACATTCTTGGCTTAAAGGTACTCAGGTGACAAAGTGGGGTAGAATTCCAGGTGGGACAGTGTGGTCTCAGGATCCCCAGGGTCACAAGAAGAATGGGGATACCTGAGTGCGGCAGAGTTCCCAAGCATAGGAGTGGGGGAGGCCAGCAAAGCCTAGGTGCTGGCTTTCTGCTCTGTATTGCCATAAATTGTGAACCACTGGCTGGTTGTGCAACTGTTTTCCTAGCAGGAGTCTAGCAACAGGCAGAAGTTTAGCAAGAACCCCCTCCCTCCCCTAGAAGGAACAGTGTGTGTCTACTCCAAGGAGTGCATGAAATTTGGAGTTTTGAAACTCAGTCACATGCCTGAGATAAAATGCTCATTCACAGGCCAGGTGAACACAGAGTTTGGATGGAAACCAGGGAGATAAGAGTGATTGGCTGCTTTTCTGTGAGGACTCACTGAAGAGTGGAGGGGGCAAGAAATTTCAGCTCTGGGGCTGGATAGTAGCGTGCCACCATTTTTATACTGCCCATGGGTGCTTAATGCCTTTAGGAAGCAGAACAGCACTACATAGTGAATCCAGAGCCACTTTCAGTGAACCCGTGCTCCTGGCAAAAAAAAGTATTTGCAAGAGGGCAGGTGAACCTAAGAATCAGTTCAACAGGCCCCTCCTCCAGAAGACCAGCATGAACTGGCTTACACCAAGTTTACAGATCATAGAGGGCTGCAAAGCTTCAGCTCTTGAGGAAAACAGTATGTAGAATTTGATGTCTTTTTAATTCTTAAAGAATCAAAAATAATAACTTATTTTTTTGTTATTTTCTTATTTTTAAATTCTTTTTTACTCTTTTAAAGATATTTTTACAAATGCATTATTTATGTACATATTACTTTGTTTCCTTTCATTGTATTTTATTTCATTTTACTTTTGTATATATATATTTATATTTTATATATATACTTTTGTGTATATATATATATATATATATATATTTTAAAGATTTTATTTATTTATGACAGAGAGGGGCAGAGACACAGTCAGAGGGATAAACAGGCTCCATGCAGAGATACTGACGTGGGACTTGATCCTGGGTCTCCAGGATCAGACCCTGGGCTGAAGGCGGTGCTAAACTGTGGAGCCACCTGGACTGCCCCTTTCTTCCTTATTTTGAGATCTAATTTCTCTTAACAAGCAAACCAAAAACACACCCAATATCTAGTTCTTTGTTGTGTTTTTATTTTTTTCCTAACTTTTTTTTTTTTCGTTGTCATTGTTATGTTTTTTTTTTTCTTTCTTTCTTCTGTTCCCCCCCTCCCCCGGACAAAATGATGAGATAGAGAAATCCAACCCAAAGAAAGAACTGGAGGTGGTGGTACTCATTACCAGGGATTTAATCAACATGGATATAAATAAAGTGTCTGAACTAAATTTTAAAACAATAATTATAAAGATACTAGCTGGTCTTGAAAAAAGCATAGAAGACACTAAAGAATAGATATAAAATTAAAATCTAGTCAGGCCAAACATAAAAATGCTATTACCAAAATGCACTCCCGAATGGAGGCTATAAAAATGAAGATGAACAAGGCAGAAGAGAGTCAGTGATATAGAAGATAAAATGATGGAAAACAGGAAGCTGAAAAGAAGAGAGAAAGAGAACTATTGAATCATGAAGGGAGACTGAGAGAATTCAGCAATTCCATAAAGTGAAATAATTTCCAAATAATATCAGTCCCAGAAAATGAGGAGTGGAAGAGAGGGGCAGAAAGTTTATTTAAATAAATTATAGCTTAGAATTTCCCTCATCTGAGGAAGGAAGCAGGCATTCAAGTTCAGGAGGCACAGAGAATGCCCCTCAAAATTAATACAAATGTGTCAAATCTCAACATATGATAGTGAAGCTTGCAAATTTCAAAGATACAGAAAAAATCCTTAAAGCAACTCAGACAAGAGGTCCTTAATCTACAAGAGTAGAAATTCACCAAATACAAAAGTAGACTCAAAATGGTTGAAAGACTTAAATGTGAGACAGGAATCCATCAAAATCCTAGGGGAGAAAATAGGCAGCAGCTTTTGACCTCAGCCACAGCAACTTCTTGCTAAACTTTTCTCTAAAGGCAAGGGAAATAAAAGCAAAAAAGAATGAACTATCTTAGTAAAGTCTAAGATACTTTACTAAGATAAAAAGCTTTTGCACACAAAGGAAATAGTTCACAAAACTAACAGACAAACTACAGATGGGAGAAGATACTTGTAAATGTCTTATCAGATAAAGGGCTAGTGTCCAAAATATAAAAGAACTTATCAAACTCAAAACCCAAAACCCCAAAAATCCAGTCAAGAAATGGGCAGAAGACATGAACAGGCATTTCTCAAAAAAAAAAAAAAAGACATATAAATGACTAACAGACACATGAAAAAATGCTCAACATCAGTCAGCACTAAGGAAATACAAACCAAAAGCACAATGAGATACCACCTCACACATGTCTAATTTTGACACTTCAGGAAACAACAGATGTTAGTAATGATGTGGAAAAAGAGGAACCCTCTTACCCTGTTGGTAGGAATGGAAACTGTCTTAGCCACTGTGGAAAACAGGATGGACGTTCCTCAAAAAGTTAAAAATAGAAATACCCTATGATCCAGCAATTGCACTAGTAGATATTTATCCAAAGGATACAAACATAGAGATCAAAGGGGCACATCCCACCATTTATAGCAGCGATGTCCATGATATGGAAAGACCCCAGATGTCCATCATAGGTGAATGGATAGAGAAGATATGGTTTGTATATATACCATCAAAAAGAACAAAATCTTGCCATTTGCAATGACGAGGATAGAATTAATAATGCTAAGTGAAATAAGGCAGACAAAGACAAATACCATATGATTTCATTTATATGTGGAATATAAGAAACAAAACAGATAAACATAGGGGAAGGAAGGAAAAAATAAAATAATATGAAAGTAGAGAGGGTGGCAAACCATAAAAGATGCTGAACTCTTGGAAATAAACTGAGGGTTGCTGGAAGGGAGGTTCATGGGAGGGATGAGGTAATTGGGTGACGGGCATTAACAAGGACACTTGATGAAATGAGCACTGACTGGGTGCTATATGAAATGGATGAATCACTAAATACTATCCCTGAAATTAATAATATGGGATATGTTAACTAAATTAAATTTAAATAAAGAACTAAAAGAAAAATTAGCAGGTCTTTAAGTTTCCTATTGGCTATAAAACTCCATGAGGACTTAGGTTCTTGAAAGAGATAAAATGTCTTTTGAATATCCGGAGATAACAATTTTTTGGGTTAGTTAAGTCAATTTATTTAAATAGGTGGCAGAATAGAAAGCAGGAATTATGTTGGAAGTTATAACTCACTTCTACACCTGGCAATGACAATTCATGTTTCTTGAATCTACTCTCTGTTTCTTGATCCACCTTCTGAGCCATATTTCCTTTTCATGAAAGTTAGTATGTGTTTGCCATGGCATAATTTCCTCCATCTACTTCCTGCAAGTAGAATTTTGGAGGACTAAAGGACTATTTCATTTTCTACTGCTTCTGTTTCTTTCAGTTCAAGCTGGCATCTTGCTGAATATGGAAATCTTCAGACTTTGTAGATCTCCCATGAATCTTATTTGTGTCCACACCATTTGACAAAAAAGTGCCAGTAGATTTTTTTTTACTAAGCCCTTTTGTAACTTATATTTCTCTTAAGGAATAATGTCCTTATAATTCTTATAAGCCCATTTTTTTTTAATTGAGAGAATCTGTGAACTGTACTCCCTAAAATCTTTTAAGAGTCTTTTGTCTGACTGAACAATACTTGCAGGCACCACTTTCGCTCTTTCTAAGGTCTTAACAAAGGATTTTGTAGTCATACTACCAGCTTCATTTTTTTAGACCATACTATTGTATTAATTATACATTGCTTAATAACAAATCACCCAAAAATTCAGTTACTTAAAACAAGCATTTATCATCCCATGAAGTTTCAGAAAATCAGAATGCTAGGGGTTGCTTTGATGGGTGGATCTGTTCAGGTTGTCTTATGAGATTACAGTTAAACTGTCAATAGGATAGCAGCTATCTAAGAGTTGAAGGATCCACATCCAGGCTCACGACCATGGAAGGAGGCAGAGGCTTTAATTTCTTGCTTTTTTTGTAGCCCTCTTCATGCAGCTGACTCCTCCCAAAATGAATGACAGGGAGAGAGAGAGAGAGAGAGAGAGAGAGAATAAGATCCCACACATCCTCTTATGGTCTAGTCTTAGAGTCAGCAATCATTAATTCTGTTTCATTTTATTAGTTAGAAGGGAGTCACTAAATCCAGCCAAACACTCAACACAAGGGCATGGATATCAGGAGTCATCTTGAAGGTGGATTATCACAATACATTTCATCAGTTTTGGGTAATTCTTGGGCAGTACCATCTCAAGTTTTACTTTTGCTCATTATTA
This sequence comes from Nyctereutes procyonoides, assembly GCF_905146905.1. Lineage (NCBI taxonomy): Eukaryota > Metazoa > Chordata > Mammalia > Carnivora > Canidae > Nyctereutes > Nyctereutes procyonoides. The sequence continues at coordinate 4,820,511 of NW_026575021.1, read as the reverse complement.
CCTTTATCTTTTTATGCAAATTCAAATACACATATCTTTCCATCCTTTCCCTTTTCTCTTTTTTCATCTTCTTCTCTTGCTTTGCTTCAATCTCTATTAATTTTACTGATGTGTATTCTAATTTCAATTTGTTTTCCTTCTGCTGTGTTAAACCTACCTATTGTAAAATTAGTTTGAACTATTGCATTTTTTAGTTTTAGGATTAACCTTTTGCTATTTTTATTTATTCCTGGGTTTTGTGAAATTCTTAATTTTTAAATTTTCTTTTAATAAACATGCTAATCCTTGGGATTTAAAAAATTAAATATCTGTTTTTTCTACTTGTCCATTTTTAAAATTTTTGACATTTTAATTATGTTTCCTTATATGATGTATGTTTTACTTTATATGCTGGACATTGTATATGAAAAATAAAAATAAAAAGTCTGCATGAGGGTATCTTCCCCCAGAAAGAATTTATTTTTCTTCTAGTAAATAAAGCATGGGCATATCACCTGCCCAGGTAATGCTGGTCATTTTCCAATTTGCCTTTTTCCTAGCAGATATCACTTCTAAGGCTGAAGTGAAAGTTTGGCATATTTACTCAGCCCCCTCATACTTGAAAGCTTCTAAACTCCAATTTTCATCAACCCAGTATGATAAAGTTGCTAAAATTTTTGGTTTCTTTTTCTCTGCACCTTGACCCATAGAGTTAAAACTTTGTGTTGTTGTTGTTAAACCTTGGTGTCAATTTTTTTCTCTTCAGCCCAAAGAGATTGCTACAAACTCTAGACCACTGCTGTATGTTTTTGCTCTTTGCCTCTGAACATTCAGTAAATAATCAAATGTCAAGCCTGGGAATGAGAGGAAAATTAGCATTCACATCAATATATTTCTTTTCCTTCAGAATCTTTATTTCCCAAATACTGCTTACTGTGTTTAAAATACGATGCCTTCAAACACTGTTTTTATATTTTAACCATATTTTATAGTTAAGTTAGTTGGAGATTTACTCTCAAGTTATTTCATCTTTGCCAGAAAAGAAGTCATTTCAAGTTTGTACAACAAATATGCATATTTAATACACAGATATATGGTTTTAGTTTTTTCCCTAACCTATAATCAATTCTTAAAAATGTTATGAGTGTAGAAGGCTGGGTATGGCTATGGTTCTCTAAAATATACTGGGAGCTAGATGTACATATATTAATTGGAGACAGCATCATGATACAGTCTGGATAAGGATAGAAGAAATTTTTTTCTGGTGTTAGAAATGAGTTCTTTTGATACTTGCCATATCAGTTGACTTCAAGTCCAAGCTCCTGAAGCAGTATAATAAGGCTACCAAATAGCAGATTAAATTCTGTTACCTTAAAGAAGATTTTGCTTAGAACTACCAAAACCTAGAGGAAAAAAATATATATTTCATTGGGATTAATGGATTATGTCTATTGAATGCAAAAAGTTAAAACTACATTATATCTACTGTTGTGAACACTGTAGCCAAGAGAGACTGTGATTATATTTATAGATTCTTGCTTTGAACTGCATATAACTTTCTCAAACGTCTCTTTGGCAGTGAAACTTTCTGTGATTTCCTAAAAATAATCTTATTTTTGGGTTCGACTTTTTTCAGTAGAAAAGTTTATAACATTTTATATTTCTTATATAACCAAAAACTAACGTGATAATATAATAGTGCTTAAAGAATAAGAGTAGAATGTGTCAGAAAATGGCAGCTGTCCTTTAAGAAAATATTACAATATTTAAAATTTTTACACTGCAGATCCCATTTTCTATTGCAATAATTATAATGCCAACTCATCTTTTTAAGATTAATGATTAGATTAAAATTTATCAGCACACTTAACTGAAACTCTAGTCTCTTTCCACAAAACTCCAAAAAAATCTAAATATTTTAACATGTCCTACAAAGCCATGTATGACCTGAATTGCCATTATGCAACATTATGAATTATCACCTTTTTCCACCTCATCTTCTGCCTCTCCATATCGCTTACCTTTACTTAACCACAGGACCAATACTGTCCCTTCAAATTGTCAACTGATACTCGCCTGAAGGACTTTGTCCTTATTCTTTTAAATTGAAGTACTCTTCTTACATTTTAGATTTTTATATGACTTTTTCCTTTGTTTCACTTAAGGTTTTCCTCAGTTTTTATATTTTCAGTTTCCTTCCTTTGTCATCCTAACAAAATAGCATTACCATCTTTGCCTCATCATTTTTTTTATAAATTAATTTTTATTGGTGTTCAATTTACCAACATACAGAATAACACCCAGTGCTCATCCCGTCAAGTGTCCCCCTCCGTGCCCGTCACCCATTCACCCCCACCCCCCGCCCTCCTCCCCTTCCACCACCCCTAGTTCATTTCCCAGAGTTAGAAGTCTTTATGTTCTGTGTCCCTTTCTGATATCTCCCACACATTTCTTCTCCCTTCCCTTATATTCCCCTTCACTATTATTCATATTCCCCAAATGAGTGAGAACATACACTGTTTGTCCTTCTCCGACTGACTTACTTCACTCAGCATAATACCCTCCAGTTCCATCCACGTCGAAGCAAATGTTGGGTATTTGTCGTTTCTAATGGCTGAGTAATATTCCATTGTATACATAAACCACATCTTCTTTATGCCTCATCATTTTTTATCCCCTTTCCCAGATTACTTTCTTTGAATAGCTTTGAATATTATATATTTGTTGTTTTACTTGTTCAGTGTTTGTTTCACCCACTAAAGTATAGGTTTCATAAAAAAATGTATTATAAATATTAGTGCCTAAAAGAAGAATAAGTAGTGGATATTCATTATTGACTAAAGGACTCCCAGCTCCCTCATTCACACATATAAGTAGAAAAAGACAAGACATAACTAGTAAAACAATATTATTTATAGAATTAATCATCTAAGAAAGATTTCATGTTTCTATTGGTTGTGTGTCCATAACTTCTTTGAGAAACAAGCTGATACTTTGATCCCATATTTAGAGATGTTTATAATCTCTGGATGGGGAATCATAGGATTTGGATCCTAGTTATGGAATATAGTTAATAGGTAGGTATATGTTCCCTGGAGGGTGAGAGATATGGGTTCAATTCCCAGGTTTGACTTTTATGACTTCAGTGCTATTGGGTAGATTGCTCTCAGTACCTCAGTTTCTCATCTGTATAATCAAAATTATGATAGTTATACTTCATTAAATTAGATAAGCTGTGTATGTGGCCTGAAACAGAATGGCTAAACCATAAAATGTAGTTATTATTTTTACTATCAGTTTTGTTTCATGAGATACAGTCTATGAGTGACCACGTAAGTCTCAGAAGCTCACTTTTCTCATCTTCAAAGTAGAGCATTAACAAAATTTTCAAATATTTTCTTCTTTGGTGGTAGAGCATAATTAGTAGTTGCTCTCACCATTTAGAGTCTCCCAACACTGAAAAACAATTATTAGGAGTTCTCTTTTCCAAAGTAAGTAAACAATCTCAAGTCTTTAACCCTCAGGGCTAACATTTTTCATTTTATTCTGAGTCAGAGCCTGGCCTCATGAAGAGCACAAGAGCTGGATCTGCTGTTATTGATGAATACAATCAAACACACAATTCCCAAATTACTATGTCTTCTTTGCCTTGTGGATGGGCTAAGGTAAATACAGGCAGACTAGTCTTTAATTAGTTTTATTTAACCATGGTACATGGAGTCATCAAAATTGACATCTCTCTTTTTTTAAGATTTTATTTATTTATTCATTAGACACACACACACAGAGACAGAGACAGAGAGAGAGAGGCAGAGACACAGGCAGAGGGAGAAGCAGGCTCCATGCAGGGAGTCTGACATGGGACTGGATCCTGGGTCTCCAGGATCAGGCCCTGGGCTGAAGGCGGCACTAAATAGCTGAGCCCCCCGGGCTGCCCCTTGACATCTCTTTTGAATTTTCATCATATTCTCTGGCCGAGGTCAGATTACATTTATAATTATAGGAGTTTGGAGGTTTTCAAGTACATTTAAAGAAAAAAATATATACCTCAACTAGTTTAAAAAGGATTTTATGGCTTACTTACCTTAAAAAGTTCAGAAGTAAACAATACTAGACCCTCTAGGACTTCATGTCTGTAGCTTCACTGAGCTTATAATGGTGTCAGTTTTTACCCTAGAATTCCAGATTCTCCTATTAGGATAGAAACATCACTAAAGCATGTTCAGTCCATACATTTTTACATTTCCCAATCCGGGATAAAATAGAACGTATCTCTTGCTATCTCTTCAGATCTTGGAGATTACTTATTTCCATTGAGTTGAATCAATTTTTATTGGCTAGGGACATTTGCTTCAGGCAATCAATCCCACTCAAGCCCTGTAGCCAAGAAAGGGAAGATCAAAAAGTGTTGATGGAGGAAAGAGAATTGGAACTTAAGAGGCAATCAACAAATGTCTACCACCCTCTTAAGATAGAAAGTCTATCTGGTAAATAACACCAAGAATGCACCTGCAGTCAAAGTTAGGATTATTAAATTATTAAATTTCTGCAGCAAGGGAAAGCACTTTCAATGGGGAACAATGGCCAGATAAATAAAAAGGATGGGAAAGGACTTTTAATAGGGCTTGTTTGTACCTAATAACTGTTTCCTTTTTTAAAGATTATTTATTATCTATTTATTCATGAGAGACACACACAGAGAGAGAGGCAGGCACATAGGCAGAGGGAGAAGCAGGCTCCATGCAGGAAGCCCAACATGGGATTCGATCCCAGGACTCCAGGATCATGCCCTGGACTGAAGGAGGCACTAAACCGCCGAGCCACCTGGGCTGCCCCTAACAGCTCTTTCTAAGGAGCAATTAGAGAAACATGAAACAGCTCTGAATTGTTTATCACTGTAGTCTTATCCAGGAGGCAGGAGAAACAAAGCAGAGCTAAGGAAGTCATTGGTAAGGAAATAATTGCTCAAATTATGTGGCCTTGCCCACATCTACTTGGAAACATTCTTTTAGAATATTAAAATACTGTATAGTCTGATTACCAGCAGCACTAATAGTAAGACTTTGGGTTCTGTTTCTTCAGCAACTACAAAGTTAAGATAAGTGAGGAATGCCATGAAAATAATAATTTAAAAAAAAACCAGGAAAGTGAACCTCCAAAATTACTTTTATCTGAAAAACTGAGGTTGGAAATTGAGGCTACTTCAGTAGGTCAAAGTGACCCCAATTGTTCAGATCCTTTGAGCAAAGGCAAATGTTCCACTGTTGCTGATTCAATTTTTAACAGTACTGTTTCTCACAGCTGAGTGTTTTAATCAACAAGATTTCTTACCACTATGACTTTGAAGTTAATTAATAAAATATATCTTTATATATGCAAAATAAATAACTACACTTCTCTTTTAAAGGTATTTTTAGTGAAGTTTCCATTTCACAGAAAAATTGAGGGAAGATGTAGAGATTCCCCATCTACTTTCTGCCCACATATGCACAGCCCCCCTCAATATCAGCATCTCCCAATTAGAGTGTCACAGTTGTTACAATTGGTCTATCTACACTGACACATCATCATCATTTCAAGTCTATAGTTTCCATGAAAGTTTGCTCTTGGTGTTGTACATGTATGTGTTTGGACAAATGTGTAATAATATGTATCTACCATTATAGTATTATACAGAATATTTTAACTGCTCTAAATACCTCTGCGTTTTGACTATTCACCCCTATTACTACTCCCATTTCCTGGGAACCATGGATCACTGACAATGAAAACACCGTCATTCTAGTTTTACTTTTTATATAATGTCATATAGTTGGAATTACAAAGTATGCAGCTTTTTCAGATTGGTTTCTTTTGATTAGTAACATGCATGCAAAGTTTCTCCATGACTTTTCATGGCTTGATAACCCATTTCTCTTTAGCAATGAATACTATTCTGTGGTCTGGATGTACCACAGGTACATCCTGTACCCAGGATCGAGTCCCACGTCAGACTCCCTGCATGGAGCCTGCTTCTTTCTCTGCCTGTGTCTCTGCCTCTCTCTCTGTGTATGTCTCTCTCTGTCTCGTGTGTGTGTGTGTGTCTAATGAATAAATAAATAAAATCTTAAAAAAAAGAGAGATGTCAGTTTTGATGACTCCATGTACCATGGTTAAATAAAACTAATTAAAGACTAGTCTGCCCATATTTACCTTAGCCCATCCACAAGGCAAAATGAATAAATTCATTTAAATTCATCTTAAATTGAAGATGTCAATTCAACATCTTGGCAACTAAGATGTTGTCAACTAACAACATCTTAGTTGTTCCTACGTTTTAGCAATGATAAATAAATAAATAAATAAATAAATAAATAAATAAATAAATCTGCTGTAAACATTCATGTGCAAATTTTCAGTTCCTTTGTGTCAATACCACGGAGCTCAATTGCTGGATCATATGGTTAGAGTGTGTCTAACTTCATTAAAAAACAAAAACAAAAACAAAAAACACATTAAATTGTCTTAGCAAGTGGTGGTATCATTTTGTATTCCTGTTAAAAGTGAATGAGAGTTACAGTTGCTCCACGTCCTCACCAGCATTTAGTGTTGTCGGTTTCATATTTTGGCTATTAGAATAGATGTGTAGTGGCATTTTGTTGTTGTTTTAGTTTTCATTGTCTTGATGAGAAATTATTCAATGTATCTTTTCATATACTTATTTGCCATCTGTACGTATTTGGTGAATCATTTGTTAGGGTCTTTGGCCCATTTTCTAATTGGATTTTTTGTTTCTTATTGTTGAATCTTAATAGTTCTTTGTATATTTTGGGTAACAGTCCTTTATCTGGTGTGTCTTTTGAATGAGGCTGAGGCTCATATTCTCATTCTCTTGACATTGTCTTTCACAGAGCAGAAGTTTTTAATTTTAATGAAGTTCAGCTTTTCAATTGTTTCTTTCATGGGTTGTGCCTTTTTTTGTTGCATCTAAAAAATCATCACTCTACACAAAGTTATCTAGGTTTTCTTGTCATATTTTAGGAGTTTTTAATAGGGTGATTCTTGTCTCACAAAATGAGTTAGGAATTGTTCCCCTGCTACTATTCTCTGAAAGACATTATAGAGAATTGGTATAATTTCTTTCTTAAATGTTTAGTAGAATTCACCAGTGACCCTACCTGGGCCTGATGCTATTTGTTTTGAGAAGTTATTAATTATTGACTCAATTTCTTCAATAGACATAGGCCTGTTCAGATGACCTATTCTGTGAATTTTGGCAGCTTGTGTCATTCAAGGGATTGGTCTATTTCATCTAGGTTACCAAATTTGTTTGTGTAGAGCTGCTCATATAACTGCTACATTTTTAATCTACAATTTTATTTTAATTTTTAATCAGATAAAAACTACTAACATTTATTATTAAATGAGTATGATCATTTCTATAATAAGCAAGATTAAAGAGAGTCATGCCAGAAAATAACCAAATAAACAAATGACATTCTCTAACTTATTGTTGGGTATATATCCTGTAAAATACTCATGAAAGCTCTTAAATTAACTTTGTAAATATCTGTGGTAAAAAAGGGGTTTTCCATTTTTTGTTCTGTTTTCTTTCCTTTTGTTTTATTTATTTTTGTTTGTTTGCCATAGATTCTTACATCTAAAAATTAACATTAGAGAGTTTTTATTCTGTCCCAATAATTTTTCAGATAAGAGATGAGAAATGCATATTGGTAAGGTAACTTGCTCATGTTCACAAACTAATTAGTGCCAGAGTTAGGAGTAGAAGAGAAATATGGAGCTCTTTTTACCACAGTGCACTCTTCAGCTAAGTGGCCGCAGTTAGGAAAGGTCTATGCAGGAAGGTGCATGCCATATTGGCTCTAGTTATAAGCTTGGACAGAAATTCCTTCCCTTGAATAATCAATCATTTTCTTCCATGAGTTTACTATCTGTGTGCCATTCATCTGGACAGTATAATTATTGGTAAAATCATTTCAACTGCCATTGGAAAACTCACTATTATTATGATTTTAGTAGGAAAATTTTAACTATAGCTTTTGCCATCTAATAATTCTTAAACTTCTTTGTATGGACTAGAATGTGGGAGCTTATATAATTTGGGGCCTTGAAAATTCTATAGTATTTGAATTGTAGGGAATTATCTTTAGGAAATCAGGAAAGTTGAGAAGTCAATTTTACTGCAGAGGGTTGAGCTCTCTCTATATGGATAATGTATATATAAATTAAATAGCTACATGCATCATAGGATTATTTTCATTTTTTGTAATATATTTTAGTAATATCACTATTGAATTGTAAAGCATTGCATTTTGAATAAGTCACATTAGTTGTCATAGTGACAATTCAGAATTGAATAAAGAGTTGATCCTTCGCATCTGACACTCTCCCTAGAAATATCCATGGTCTTATATGTTATGGTTGATTCTTCTGCCTGAGATTGTCATTTTTTAAAAGTGATTGGTGGACATATCTGTCTTTCTTTGATAGGTAACATGAAGGTTTTAGGACTTCAAAGAAGTTTTATTTTCTAAAATAAAGAAATTGTCTTAGTCCATAGTTTTTTGCTTTGCCTTTTTTATTTACCCTGCTGTTTTTCTAAAAAACTAATTTTTATATTTTTTCAAGAAGTATATGATGTAATGAAAATCAATATTCTCTTTATCCATAGATGTGAGACTCAATATCAAACATGCATAATAAGGTATATTAGCTTATATTTAGAAAATGAATATATGTTATTTATTTTAGCCCACTTGTATTTATTGATGACTGCTATGCTAACACCCATTCCCTTTCTCCCAATCACCCTAAGTATACCATTGATATTTTGTGAAAAACTTCAAGAACTCATTCAAGAATATATTGTTTGATAATTACAGATATTCATTAAAAGACATTCTCCTTGTTCGAGGGACTGAAAGCTGGCCTTACACAAAGCAGAAGTAGGGCATAGTTGGAACAACTTTATTCACATGAAAACAACAGTGTGGCAATTTCCTGTAAAAGTGCTTTGCCTTAATTGGCATTTATAACCTGACCCTGAAAACAGACAAGTATGAGATAATGTTCCATATAAGAGCAGATGACTGGAACAGAAAGAAAAAGATTTCTGCCATTAAGAAAGAAAAGTTAGGGATCCCTGGGTGGCGCAGCGGTTTGGCACCTGCCTTTGGCCCAGGGCACGATCCTGGAGACCTGGGATCGAGTCCCATGTCGGGCTCCCGGTGCATGGAGCCAGCTTCTCCCTCTGACTGTGTCTCTGCCTCTCTGCTTGTTCTCTCTCTCTCTCTCTTGCTCTCAAATAAATAAATAAATTCTTAAAAAAAAAAAAAGAAATGCAAAGAGAAGTGTTCCACCCTTGGGAGTTCTCAATGGGAAACATAAATAAACAGGTAAAATTAAAAAAAAAGTAGGAGAGCAAAAATGCAATAAAGAAACTTATTACATTCTGCCTCCATATTTTTTTCCTAGGATTATGGTGATTGGGAAGATGGTGTTAGAGTAAACCTGTTAAAGAAACTTGTAATTAGAAGAACTATGAGTTTTCTATAGAGCAGCATGGTCCAACAGAAATATGACATGAGCCAGAAACAAAAGCTACATATGCAGTTTTAAATTTTGTGGTTACCTGATATAAAGTGAAATGAATTTTAATAAAATATTTAATTCAATATGTTCAAAATATAACTTCAACATTTAATTACTATAGCATTATTAATGAAATTTATATTCTGTTTTCTAAACCAAGTCTTCAAAATCTACTATGTATTTCCATTTAAGCATAACTCATTTTGGACTAATAATATGACAATTGCTCAATAGCTCACCGCTACCATATTATACAGCACATTTAGAGATGATTTCCTCTCAGCTTACCCCTCCTATCCTCTGAGGTTATTATTTTAGAAATAAATACATGTAGAGATTTTAACAAAGTCAGAGTATTGACTTTCTAGCTTGTTTTTATTACTGCAGCTGGCAATTTGAGGGGCTTTTCTGCTTACTATGTTAAATATTTGGGTAATATCTCCAATAAGTTACAAAGAAGTAGGCATTTTTATGTGGAGAAAAATGGAGCTATATTTGAATAAAATAAATTTAATTTCTGAGTGTATTTTCTCTCTGCTAAATTACTATGAAATTGTTATTTTAAGAGGCAACAAAAGCTTGGTTTTGTTTATTTCACTTATTTTTTTTTTTTGGTCCTGTAACAATGAGAATATGAAGGTCAAGCCCAAGTGTTTCGAGATTTTCTGAAATTGTAAAGCACAATGTAAAAGACAAGAAACTGTATTTCTCCTGGTTCCTCATTGAATTACATAGTGACTAAGAACTGCCAACTTGCTGACTATATATATTTTTAAGTCCAAAAGGCAAAAGGTGAGTATTCACCATTGACCTGCTTGTCAAAAACAGTGAACAATTTTTCTAGATGCTGACAGCTTATATGATTTTTTTACATGCTTTGTCCTTACAGCTTTCTCTCTCAGGTGTTTTCTATCTGTGCCTTTCTAAACCATTCGTTCAGATGATAGCTGAATCTACAAATTTAGTAATCTATAAGAAGATTTAATTTAGTTAATCTGAGACTGATTTACAGCCTATAATCTTGAAAGTGTTAGATGTCATAATACAGTATCAATAAACTACAACATGTAAAAACACAATCAAGTTTAATATTATATTTATGGGTTATTAGGCATTCTGACCCTCTACATAAATATGAAAAGACTAATGTTGAAATATCCTCTAAATCTAAGTACATTATTCTTATAGGATTAAAATTAGAAAGTTATTATTCCATATACATAATTTGATGAGAAAGTGGGGGAAAAAGTATATTCTTCTTCACTACAGTAACTTACGGCTAGCTTCTATTTTTAACTGTGTCTAACTGAATAATTTAGTTCATAGTAAAATAAATAAATATTCATGCTATTATACTGTACCCCTGCCTTTGTTTCAGGTCAACTGATATTGAAGCATTGATCTTTTCTAGGCTGTAGTTTTCTCCTCATTAATAAAATTTGAGGACACTGCTATGTTCACCCAGTAAATAAACTGAAAATGCAGCCCTCATATATAGATAACAGAATGCATCATGAAATCTTTATTCTTTTCATTGATTTATGTTGGTGGTAGAGGGTGGTGGTGGATATTCAAATCTCTCAAAGGATTTTAACATTCCTAAATATATTTACTTCTATTCGTATCATATTGGTGTGGTTTACTCAAATTATTATTTTTATTTTTTTTTATTTATTTATGATAGTCACACAGAGAGAGAGAGAGAGAGGCAGAGACATAGGCAGAGGGAGAAGCAGACTCCATGCACCGGGAGCCCGACGTGGGACTCGATCCTGGGTCTCCAGAATCGCGCCCTGGGCCAAAGGGCAGGCACTAAACCGCTGCGCCACCCAAGGATCCTACTTAAATTATTAACTTAGAAAAAAATCTGCCAGTTACTCTAGATTTCTTCATTTCTTGGCATAAAATACAAAATGTTAAAGATTTTATTAAAGACAATTTTAGGGATCCCTGGGGGGCTCAGCGGTTTGGCGTCTGCCTTTGGCCCGGGGCGCGATCCTGGGGTCCCGGGATCGAGTCCCGCGTCGGGCTCCTGGCATGGAGCCTGCTTCTTCCTCCTCCTGTGTCTCTGCCTCTCTCTCTCTCTCTCTGTCTATCATAAATAAATAAATCTTTAAAAAAAAAGACAATTTTATTTTATTTATTTATTTTTTAAAGAATTTATTTATTTATTCATGAGAGACACAGAGAGAGAGAGAGGCAGAGACACAGGCAGAGGCAGAAGCAGGTTCCATGCAGGGACCCCGACATGGGACTCGATCCCAGGACTCCAGGATTACACCCTGGGCCGAAGACGGGCACTAAACTGCCAAGCCACCCAGGGATCCCCCACAATTTTATTTTTTAAGACATTATTTTAAGCTGAGGGGTGACCAACTGAGTTTACTAATGAGATATTTTAAGACTGATTATCAAGTTACTGAACATATCTGTAAATGTCATTTTATTTGTTTCCTGAGACTAAAGATTTGTAACTTAAGTCTTTTTTTGGTAGTAGAATCCACAGGTATTTACAATGTCAATATTTGTTCCTTTCTGTTTTTATTCGCTATAGCATGCTATAAAAACTATGTGCAGACTTTTAAAATTTCATTAGACATTTGTAGTTACTGCTTATAAAATTTTTACAAGATAAGGAAAGAATCACTTACAAATAAACAAACAAGCAAACAAACAAACAGACAGTATAAAGTGTCAGCTCTAGAAATCCCAAATGATCTATTCAACATTTAGGGACTATCACAATGGGCCATGTTGATTTATCAGAGATCCAGTGTAGGTAGAGACCAGAGTGCTGAGTAGCCTTCCCTCACACAGCCTCATTTTATCCTGTTGCTGCTGGATGGGAGTTGGGACTCAGCTCCTCACCAGGTCCTGCTGGTACCAGGGCAGGGTACATGAAGTGCTGACTAGCCCACCTCTTTACTACCTTACCAAGTGTAGTTGGCAGTTCAGCTCCCTTGCTAGACTTCCACCAAAGTACCCTGGCAGGTGAATTAGAACACCATTCGTTTCTGCTGGGCAGAGATTGAAGACCAGCTCTCTGTTTAGATTCATTGACATTTTTCTGACAGTAGAATTAGAGCATTGCCTCTTTATGCCAAGTAGGAGATGGGGGATCGATATCTGTGGTGGGCAAATTCTAAAATCATCACCCAAGATGTTCCTCCTTAATACCAATGATGATAAATATGGAGACCCTCTTGCCCATGATTATGCTGTGTTCATATCAAAATGGGTTTTGCAGGTATAGTTAAGGTTGCTAATCAGTCAACATTGAGTTACTCAGAGGAAATCATCTAGGTGGGTTTAATTTATTTACATTAACCTATTAAGCAGAGGTATTTCTCTAGCTAGTAGCAGAATGGGAAGCCAGAAATATGCAAAAAAAAAAAAGGTTCTGTACATCTTAACTGACTTTAAAAATGGAAGGCCATGTGTGAGTACTACAAAGCAGCCTTTAGGAGCTAAAAGCAACCCTTAACTAGCAGCCAGTAATAATTAAAAGTAGGATGAAGGTGGTTGATTATATGAATAGGAGGCTCAGAGATTTTTCTGAGATAAGATTAGGAAGCTCTCTCATTTTGTTTCTTGAGTGGCATCCCTTGGCCTCTACCCAACCACTTGCAATACATGAATATCAGGATGCTGATTTTAATGATTGCCTAAGAATGGCCTAGGTTATTGAATCATTACTAAAAACTAGAGTAATCCAAAAGTCCTGAGTTATTTATTAGTGTAATTTGAAAATAATAATCACAATTTATTTGCTCTAATTAAATATTTTGATAACAGAATGTGAATGAAAAGAATCACACATAAGAATAATCTGTGGACATTTATCTGGTTTTATACTGGTTATAGAGAATAGGGTTTTGAATAATTTGATTTGTTTCATCACTGAATCAACATATTTTTATATAATTTGTCATTGGAAAACTCTGTTATTGTACAGATTGTTTTAGATATGAGCCTTTATTATTAAGAGTCAGTAATGGGGTGAAAGAGCAAATGCAAAAGAAAGCTTTCCCAGATTTTCCTATATTCATATCTTTGATGATGGGGGCAGTCACCAGTTGTATTAAGAGTACATGGATTTGGGGATCCCTGGGTGGTGCAGCGGTTTGGCACCTGCCTTTGGCCCAGGGCCCGATCCTGGAGACCCGGGATCGAATCCCACATCAGGCTCCTGGTGCATGGAGCCTGCTTCTCCCTCTGCCTGTGTCTCTGCCTCTCTCTCTCTCTCTCTGTGTGACTATCATAAATAAATAAAAATTTAAAAAAAATAAAAAAAAGAGTACATGGATTTGGAAAAGGAGAGGGACTTCCTACTAAAAGATTCTTGAAGAAGTCGATTTCATGGAAATACAACTAATGCCCATAGGAACAGTTAGGATATCAGAGCTGCTTATTCAGTTTTAAAATCTATTATGGAATAAAAATGAAATACGGATTTCAGTGAAAGAAGCAATAATTTCCTGAATGTTAAAGGAAAACCCTTAATAGCTACATAAAACTAGAAGTAAACTTTGTTTACAAATGCAGCAATATTGTTCTCAATTTCAGTATCGAAATCAATCAAGACTGAAAAGCTAAAGTGTCACTGATGAGCTATTCCCTCATGATTCCTTTTTACTCAAATCACATTGGAGCCTGAGTTGTGTTCAGTGATAGAAGGTAACATTTGCTGAGTGTACTGAGTGACATTTGCAATATGCCCTTATTGAAATCCCAAATCGTATTTATAAAGAAAGTTTCAATCAAAAACATTTTCAACCCATTTACTGATACAAACTATATAATCTTCATTACTTTCCCTGTTTCCTATTATATAGCTTCTTCTAAACTGACTATCACGAAAGGAAGAAAATAATAATTTTTACATAGCAAGAACACAAGATTTCAAGGTGATTTCTACATTAGTGAATATGTATTGTCAGTCAGATTTGCTGTAAACATTTCTGAAATGAATTCAAGACTGCTTTTCAGTATCAGATGAAAAAGCATATGTAAGAATAGAGATTCTATATCTATATTACTGATGAGGCTTTATTTCCTCCATAGGTATATTACAAATAAAAAAAGTAAATCTAACAATGAGGCTGAAAAAAATGTTTCCTGAGCACCTACAAAATTCATTATGAGCCTATCATTTCCTTTTCAACATTAGATGTTTGTATATTGTCACCAAACTTTCAAGTGAAGGCTTTCAAAGTACAGGAGAATAAAGGGTGGGGAAATGGAAGTATGGATTGAATATGATGATGTACAACTATATACTTTTCACAATAAGTTCAATTTTTTATATGAAATGGCTGTATTTTTTCTAATCACAAAGTAAAGAAGAATTGCATAATCATGATATATTTAAAACTATTTATTTATTAAATAATAAATAGTTTAAATAATAAACTATTTAATGAAGATTTTTTGGATATAAAGTATATACATTTAAAGTATTAATACATCTTTTAAATTGGTGGAGATTATATTAATGTCTTATTCAGTACTTGTATTAGATGGCTAGCCATTTGAAAAGTAAAATGAAGCTGGATTGAAAAAATAAGTTGGGCTGAATCAAAATTTTAAAGAAAAAAGGCAACTACTAGATAATCATTCAGATTGTGGAAACAAATACACATATTCCAAAAGAGATCCTTATACTGAAATAAAATCATCACAAAAATTCTAGAAGATAAACTAAAAAATTTAGTACTGTGAATAAAAGAGAGAAAATGCCAATTTTTATTATGAAAGGAACATCAATAAATCATCAGTAAAAAGGAACACCCCAAATAAAATGAGAGCAAAAAAAAATGAACTACAAAACAAATGATTAATTTCACTTATAATAGAGTTTAAAAAGTACATGTCTATTTGTCTATCCACTTATCTATATTTCTTTATATCAGAATATATCTTCACATTCTACCAAAAAATATGAAATGGAGTTTTTTCTTCATTTCAACAATAGTGTTAATTATATGTGTCTGTCTTATATTGTTGGCAGGGAGAAAGAAAGCCTCTATCTTTTACTGTTGGTGGAATGTGAACTGAGTTGCTACATCATTTTGGAGGATGTTTTATTAATTGTTAAGCATTATATGTTCTTTGCCACACTCTCATCCTTAGAAATTAATATCACAAACACATTCACATCAATGGGACAATATAGGCTTCTATATAGAAGAGTTTCAATTTATTGCATCATGGTTTGTGCTTTTTCTCTTCAGTAGATTAATAAATGAAGTATGACCTACTCATATGACTGTATATTTTTGTGGCAACAACAAAAAACTGAAAAATGGATGTTTACAATTTAATGTAAAGCAAATTAAAAAGTAAAATATTAAGTGTATTATTATTAATGTAATGAAATATACAATAATAATATGATTTATTATCATACAAACATATAAAACATATTGAATTAATCTTGTTTAGTTATTTATTTCATAACTATTTTGAGAACCTACTTGGTGCAATCACAAGGTTCTTTTTCCTTTTTATTATATTATGCAATCACATGATTTTTAATTACTATGTAATTGTTGGTATCCGAGTAGTCAATATACATATATTTTTATAGTGAAAAAAAAACCAGTAAAATGAATACCCATCAATCTACAATCTAACTTAACTGGAACTTTGCCAATAGCATTGCATTATCTTCTGTGCTTCTCCAAATTACCATCCAAAGCTTCCTTTTATTTTTACTTTTATCCCAGTGTGTGTTTATCAATCTTTTTTTTTTCATTTTAATGGTTCTTGAAGTACACATTCATACAGAAAACAATAAAGAATAAATGATCAGTTTCATGAATTTTCACACACGCACACACACACACACACACACACACAAACCAAACAAAATAAAGCAAAACTTTAAAAAAAAAATAACACCTAGATGGAGAAACAGATCCTTACTAGTATGTAAGAAGCTTCTCATTCCCCTCCTTTCAGTCAAATCTTTCTTTGAAAGGTAATCACTAGCCTCTTACATCCTGAATTATTCTTACCTGTATTTGAACTTTATATAAACAGAAGCATTTCATAAACAGCATTTTGTTTCTTTTGTTCAATATTATGTTCCAAGATTTATCTGTGTTGTTCAATAAGGCAATCATTCATTTATTCTCATTGTTTAATAGTATTCCATAATATGAATATGCAGAAATTTACATACATATTATACTTTAGCTATTACATATAGTTAAAATTAACATTTATATATAAATACATATATACATATATATATACATACACACATAAATACATTTTTTGGTATATAACTTAAGTAGAATTACTGGGTCAAAAATATGACTTATTCCATTTTTTTCAGATAGTATCAAATAGTTATTCAAAGTAGATACACCAATTTACACTTCCACCTTCTTTGTGAGAGTTCTAGGTAATTCATATACTCACCATCACTTGATGTTATTACTGCAGTGGATTAGATTAATAAAAATACATTATTTCCCTCACTTCAATGAATAGACCATAAATTCCTGCCATTAGATTCTAGTCCTGGCCATATATATTGCTTTGGTCAATGAAATATTAGTTTTACAATGTGAGTAGAGTAATGAGAAATAATTGCCTGGTTGGGTTGCTCTCTTGTGCTTCAGTAATTCACACGAGAAATATATATCCAAGTTAATCATGTGGATCCTAGGAGAAGGATGAAAGACATGAGGAGCAGAGCAGAGCTATTCAATGGAACCTGTCTTAGACTAGCTGGCCTATAGCTGGCCTGAAACCTGAACTAATGCTCACTGTCGTATGATGCTGATATTATGTGGTTATTTCTTACATAGTATTATTATGACCATAGTTAACTAATACAGTTAAGTATTCTTCTGGATGACAAGAGGTATCATTCTGTGTGTGTATATTGTATATGTTGTTTGGTTTGCATTGCCTTAATAACTAATGAAGTTCAATACATTCTCTAATGCTTATTATTCATTGGATATCATGTTTTATGAAGTATTTAAGTATTTATTTATTATTTATTGAAGTATTCAAGTATTTTCATCATTTTTCTGAGTTGTCTGCATTTTGTAGGACAGTTTTGCATATTATCTGTTTATAGACATATGCACAGATAATATATATAGATCATATATTATGTAATATATATTACATATGAGTGCTTTATGTATATACAGATACATGTATGTGTGTGTGGTACAAATGATAGATTTATTTATATATTGACAATGAATCATTTGTTATATATTTATATTTCATATATTTTCCCACCCTGGGGATTACCTTTTCACTTATTAATTGCTATTTTTGATAGACGTCTGTTAGTTATAATGTCTAATTTATTAGTTTTTTCTCATTTATAGTTAGTACTTTTTGCATTTTAAAAAATATTTTTATACTCTATGAAGATAACACGTTATATCTAAAAATATATGTAAATGCACATGTATTTACATGTATTTAAATGTAAATAAATGACCCATGTAGAGCATTCATTATGTATGCTGTGGGTTAAGGTGACAAGTTTCATTTTTTTTCCACGTGGATTTTCATTGTGAATGGCCCCTGCCTGCTTTTTTCCATATTGGAAACCTACACTTTCATCACTGCACTTCCATGTCACTCTTTACAAAAATAAGTTTATATAGAGATTCATATCTTGTATGGCTGTTTTAAGTCTCTTTAGCCTTTTCTGCTGATTACCACCAACTCTGAACAAAATACAAAAAGTAACTACCTGCGATCTTAGAATTATGTTTTTATGATAAAAGTAAACATAAAGTCAGGTTGTAGAGGAAAGAAAAATTTGGAGTAACTGAGTGCATTAGGTGAATGAAGGTGAAATAAAAATGGATTTTGAGATGAATGAGAAAATAAGAGCACTTGCCACCAGCAAACTTACTCCACAAGAAATGTTAAAGATAGTTCTTCAAGCTGAAGGAAAATGATACCAGAGAGAATCTTGGATCTTTAGGAGTGAAGAAAGACCAGAAATAATAAATAATCCAGCTAAGTATAGTAAAATATTTTTGTTTTAATTTCTTTAAAATAAGGATACATGTTGACAGCAAATAATATAACATTTCCTGTGGGGCTTTCAACGTGTTATATATAATAGATTTAACTACTGTAAGATCAAGCTTAGTGAGGGTATAAATAGACATATGGTGGCAGACTTCCTACATTTTGTTGAAGTGGTGCAACATTAACTCTTAGACTGAATATTTGAATATATATATTTTAATTTCTAGAGTAACAAAAATTATGCAAAGTGATATGGCTACAAAAGTCAACAGATACATTAAATGTAAGGATCAACTTATCCAAAAGGAGGGATAAATGGTAAAATGGAACAACCAAAATTAGAGGGGACAAACAGAAAATTGCAATAAAATATGAGACCTATATTTAACTGTATCAATAATTATATTAAAAGTTAATGGTCTAAGCATTCTAATTAAGAACCAAAGACTGACAGACAATTGATTAAAATGCAAAAAATTAAAAATATTAAAATATAAAACAAATGCCTATATAGCTTACTTAAGGAAAAAAAGGGGAACACAAATCATATAGATAGGGCTATCATATAGTTGCTGCAGGAATTAAAATGTAATGAACAAATATTACGAAAAACTTCATGCCAACAAATTTGACAACTTAGATGAATGGACATAGTTCTTAAAAAATACAACTCATCAAAATTCACACAACCTCTCTCCCACCCCCAAATAGCTCTATATCTATTGAAGAAATTAAATTTGTTCCAAAAAAATATCTCCAAAAATAAAAATTCAAGGTCCAGAGGGTTTTGGTGGTGAATTTTATTAAACATTTAAGAGAGAAATTTTCAGAACATTTTAGAAAATAGAAGAGATGGGATGATTGACTGACTCTTTTTATGAGATTATTGTGACTGTGATATCAAAATCTGACAAATTTTAAAAAAAGAAAACAAGAAAGAGGTAAGGAAACAGTTACAGAAATGAGCTATTGATAAAGAAATCTCGAAATTATTGGGAAAAGTTTGATTTCATTTATGTAAAATTCTAAATTAGAAAATTTTATATGTGCTAATTGCTATGTTTAATATACCTTTTTTTTAAAATTTTTTTATTTATTTATGATAGTCACAGAGAGAGAGAGAGGCAGAGACACAGGCAGAGGGAGAAGCAGGCTCCATGCACCTGGAGCCCGATGTGGGATTCGATCCCGGTCTCCAGGATCGCGCCCTGGGCCAAAGGCAGGTGCTAAACCGCTGCGCCACCCAGGGATCCACTATGTTTAATATACCTTAAAGTTATAACAAATAACATGATGAGAAAGTACCTAACAAGTTACATATCAAATGTTAAATTCTCACTAAATTATAATTATCTTAGTTTTCTGGAGCTTCTACAACAAAGTACCATAAACTAGATGGCTTAAACAACAGAAATTTGTTGTCTCAATAAAAACGGAGGCTAGGTTGGTTCCTTCTGAGGACCAGGAGGGGAAAAAATCTGTTCCCTGGCTCTCCTCCAGCTTCTTGTGGTTGTTTAATGTCAATCCTGGGCATTTTTTAGCCTGTAGATACATCACTCCAATCTCTGCCTTCGTCTTCCCATGCCATTCTCCCTGTGCGTGTATGTCTTTGTGTCCAACTTTCCACTTGTTACAAGGATACCAGCAGACAGATTGGGTTAGGACTCACTCTATGACTTCATTTGAACTTGACGACCCTGTAAAGGCCCTTCCAAATAAAGTCACAAAAAATAATACCCACAGAAGGACTCCAGCATATCTTTTTTGAAGGGTACAATTAAACCCATTTCAGGGAGGAATATATTGCAGAGAATAGAAAACTCATTTAAAAAATTAAAAGTTTTTTCTTTTATCAAAAGATCTAGGGTGCTCAGGTGGTTCAGCGGTTTAGCACTGCCTTCAGCCCAGGGCCTGATCCTTGGAGACCTGGGATGGAGTCCCATGTCAGGCTCCCTGCATGGAGCCTGCTTCTCCCTCTGCCTATGTCTCTGCCTATGTCTCTGCCTCTCTCTCTCTCTCTCTCTCTCTCTCTCTCTCTCTCTCTCTCTCCACTGTGTCTCTCATGAATAAATAAAATATTTAAAAAAAGATTTTTCCAAACTTTCTAAGACAGTGCACTTATGAGACTGTTTGCCCAGCTCTAGCTGGCAGTACTTGAAAGCCAATCAAGTCTTAGTGCTCACTGTCCAGAGCTAATCTAGAGCAGTGCTTCTTTATCTGCTTTGATCTTGCTCTTAAAATGAATAGTTCTTCAATTTCTTGTTCCACAAGTATGTCTCCACACTTACCATGTGCCTGGCTCCTTTGATAAATAACCAGGTTCAAGCTCACTTTTCTGCTTGACTTCATTGCTGTCATCTAGGAAACCACTCCTGGTGTTTTCTGTCTTTTCCCTAAGCCCTTTTGTGTTCAAGTACCAAGTCCAGTTTTAGTACCATGAAAATGACTGGCTTTACACATTCTGTTAAATCTCTCACAGAAAACGCTCTTACTGATATTTCTGAACAAAGCAAAAACAATTCTGTGCTTTCTTCCATATGACAGCACTGAAAAATATTTGAAGAAAACTGTTTTTTGCTTTTCATGTATTACTTTGTCTCTTTCAGTGTCCCATCTGGGCCTGGGTTAGCTTGAGTTGCAATATATTTTACAAGAATAAACTTAAGTATTACCTATGTAAAAATTCCTCAAACCTCAAACTTTGGCTATGTTATTCACTACTTCTACCAAGTGGTAGTTCTCTGCATGGCTCAGATTATCTATTATAATTATTTATTCAATCTTATTCTACTCACAATGCTATTTGCTTTTTGGTAGAAATATATTGCTTAAATCATCTTTTCAATTCTAGCACAAGGAATTAAAACATAGATGTGTAGGCAATCAGTAAACTGAATGAGTGAACAAGTAAGAGTCATGAGCTCTCTTGCTTTACTTTCAAGTTGAATAGTATTTAGCTCTTCAATATCTTATATTAAGTCCATTATCTATCTGATTATTCATCTGAATGCATGCTCATTAGTCCATGTTTTGCTTAAAATGTGGTAGGCAGAATTGGACAAAAATGTTTTGATTTTGGAGTGTAACTTCCAATCAGGAATTATTATTATTTTTTTAAAGATTTTATTTATGTTTTCGTGAAAGACAGAGAGAGGCAGAGACAGAGACAGAGGGAGAAGCAGGCTCCACAGGGAGCCTAATGCGGGACTCAATCCCCCGACCAGGATCATGCACCAGCAGAAGGCAGATACTCAACTATTGAGCCACCCAGGCATCCCCAGATTAGGAGTTATTGTAAGTTTTTGTTCAGGGAATAAGTGATATTAGAATAATGTAGACTTCGAGAAAATATAGTGCCTATAATGGTTAATTTTATGTTCCAACTTGACTGGGCTAAGGGATGCCAAGGTAGCCAGTAAAACATTATTTCTGGGTGTGTCTGTGAGGATGTTTCCAGAGGAGATTAGCATTTGAAACCGTAGGCTGAGTAAAGAAGATTGCTCTTACCAATTTAGGTGGATATCATCCAATCCATTGAGGGCCTGAATCGAAAAGGTAGAGAAGGAAGAAATTTGCTCTCCTTGAGTAGGGACCTCAATTTTCTCTTGCCCTTGACACTGGCATGTCCAGTTCTCTGCCTTTGGATCATAATGGAGACTTATACCAATGACCCTGACACCTTGCATTCTTGGGTCTTTAACACCATCAGTTTCTCTGGTTTTCATGCCTTTAGACTTGGACAGAATGACACCACCTACTTTTCCGGTTCTCCTGCTTGCAGACAGCAGGTGTGGGACCTCGCCTCCATAATTGCATGAACCAATTTTTATAGTAAATCAATAAATAGGATACATATATCCTGTTGGTTTTGCTTCTCTGAAGAACCATAATTAATATAGTACCCAAATGTTAACTATTCTAAGAGTAATCTAATTCTTTCTCATTTAATATTGTAGGCTGGGGCAGATTGACTTTGCATGTTCATTTGGGGCACAGAGTAATAACTGCTCTGTTATCCTCTAAACATGGCATGCAAATCCACTCTTGAAACAATTGCCAGAAGAGGAAAACATTATAAGTGGCACAAGTATAGGGGCTTTTTATTACCCAGTACTCAAAATCATATGTATTTTCTGTTCATAGACCATTGGTTAGAACTTACTTACCTGGCTGAAACTAAATGCAAAACAAGTTAAAAAATGTAGCATTAAAAAAAAAATGTAGCATAGCTGTGTCCCTTGGAAGAAGAAATGGACTTTAGTTAGTAGTCTCACATATACTGTAGAAACAATTTTTTGTCAGAAACATTGTAGAAAGGTATACTTAAGTTAGTGAGGTAATGACCTAACTATTGAATCCAACAGAACTCTAGTTAACTTTCTTTGAGAGAGTTTATGGAAAAGGCATTGTTCTAAGTGAATATATGTCAAACGTATATCAAAATTGATATCTTAAAATTTTGTTTTTGGCACTATTGCATATATTGATTTTAATAGTTATGTAATTTTGTTCACATTCATGTCTTTATACTTTTCATTTTTTATATGATGTGACCTAGGGATTTTATCTTTTTTTGCACACAAATAGGCAGTTGTTCCAATATCACTTATTGAAAAGTCTGTCAGAGGTAACTGATATCTGAGATGCCTCTCTGTTCTATACTGTACTTTCATATAAAAATGATTCTGTGAATAGGTGTCATATGGTCAATAGGGTCTATAGATATTTGGAAAAGTGAGTCCTCATAGCTAGCACTTCTAACAAATTTGTTGTTGTTTTTATGATCCACTATTTCCATATAATTTTTAAGATCAGCTTTGTCAGTGCCTGAAAAAAATTTTTTGGGATTTAAATAAAATTATACAGAATTTATATACTTCTATATTTATTTAGGTCTTCTTACAGGTCATTTGATATGGATCTTATACTTTTCTGTGAAAGTTCTTCTGTCTTTTATTGAAATTCCATGTCAGACCTCTTAAAATTTTATTTGCTTTTCTTTTGCTGGTGTATATGGTATACATTAAACAGCAAATCTTTCTAACTGGGATGTTTGAGACATAATAAGTTTTGGATAGAGATATTGTATGATCTCACATATTAAAATATTATTTACAAAGTAGCTTAAAATTCTTGTGAGGATAATTATGGTCATAAAGTAAAAAACGTTCTTTTGTGTTTCCCTTTCCAAACAAAATTTATTATTGTTTTTTAACTTCATCATCTACATGTCTGCATTACATTTCTCAAAAGAGAGAGAGAAATTGCCTAATTCCTCTATTTTAAGCACATTTCACCCATTCTTTTGATATATCTTTTTATTAGGTTATGATTGTTCACTTCTATTAAAAAGTTACTAAGATATTTTAATAAAATACTATTTGTATTTTGCATTATATTTTCAAACTTAATATGTTAATGTCTTCAATATTATTGATATTTATTTAATTATAAAATTTTTAAAAGATTTTATGTATTTATTAATGAGAGATACTGAGAGAGAGGCAGAGACATAGGCAGAGGGAGAAGTAGGCTCCCTGTGGGGAGCCTTACGCAGTACTCCATCCCAGGACCCTGTCTGTGATCCCAGCCTGAGCTAAAGGCAGATGCTCAACCTAGGTGCCCCGATATTTCTTTAATTATAAACTATATTTGCATTTCTTAAACAGATTGAACTTAATCATGATATATAATTATTTAATAAACTTTATTATAATCAGTTTGTTCATATTTTATGTACTGCATGTTCATTTATGATCCTTTGTGAATTTTTTTGAGTTTTTATTTATTTATTCATGAGATACACAGAGAGAGGAAGGCAGAGACATAAGCAGAGAGAGAAGCAGGCTCCTTGCAGGGAGCCTAATATGGGACTCGATCCCGGGACTCCAGGATCACACCTTGGACCAAGGGCAGATGCTCTACTGCTGAGCTACATAGGCATCCCTCATTTGTGAAGTTAAATGATAATTTAATTCCTTGCACAATTTATGCCTGGCTTTGGCATCAAAGATGTACCTTCCCTATATGATGAAAGGAGGGACACTCATTTTTTTCTACTATCTCCATGTTTAAACAAGATTTATAATATCTGTTATTAAGGTTTTGATAAGATTTGCTGAAAAATACATCCAGATCTGATTCTTTATTTTGAGGGAGAATTTTAAATATTGATTTTATTATTTAATACCTATAAAAAGTATGTTCCTAGTTTTTATATTAGGTTTTATAGGTCATTTTTTAATAAAGCAATACATTTTGTTTGTTGTCAAATTTATATCATCTATTTGCTCATAACCTCTTGTAATGATGGCTTTTTAAGTCTCCCAATATTTTTTCCATACCCTTTATGCATTTCCTAATCTATCTTTATAGAAGTTTGCCACTTTTATTAGATTTTTCAAGGAAACATCCTTCTAGTCTATATTTAATATTTCATTAACCTTTTCTCCTGCTTTATTTCTGATTGTCTTGTTTTTTTCTTCTTATTCCTCTAACTTCTTAATTGAAGAGTGACTTGATTTTTTTCAAAATGTCAGTGTTTCAAAAGATGCATTTTATGTTACAACTTTCTAAATATTTGTTTAATTATATTCTATAGTTTTGAAATCTACTAAGATTCATACTAAATAATATACAACTTTGTGATCACTTTTACCACCACTAGGCATTTATAAGGGTGAGTTATTTAGAAGAGGTTCTTTAATTCCAAGATATATGTACTTCTAAATTCTCATTAACAAATATTATTGTGGGATCCCTGGGTGGCGCAGCGGTTTAGCGCCTGCCTTTGGCCCAGGGCGCGATCCTGGTGACCCCAGATCGAATCCCACATCGGGCTCCCGGTGCATGGAGCCTGCTTCTCCCTCTGCCTGTGTCTCTGCCTCTCTCTCTCTCTGTGTGTGACTATCATAAATAAATAAAAATTAAAAAAAAAGAAATAAAAAAAAAACAAATATTATTGTATTGATTTGTCATCCTAAAATGTACATGATTAAATCATTTATTTGATAAGCTTTGGAACATTCATGATAAAATGCAGAATTAAAGTTTTTCTGAAATTCCTATTGGAAGTGATTTAAGTTTTTTTAATCTCACTTGTTTCTTATCTTCCTTTTCATATTTTATCCCCTTTTGACCCTTAACCCTGCTTTGTATGTAGTCAGTAAAATCATTCTTCATCTACTTAATCTTTTTCGTTATCTGTCATTGAACCTAAACAATGAATCTTTAATTTCAATAGATTCCATTCTATTCCCAGAATTTCTATTTGGCTATTTCTCTTTTATCTTTTTAAAAAATGTATTTGACTTTTATCAATTTTGTATTGTTGTGGTTCCTTCCCTTTCATCTTTAATTCCTGTAAGCATATTTATTAGAACATATGAACTCCTTGGATTGTTTTCCTGAGTGCTTGAATGTAGTATATTAATGTCTATAGATCTTTATTGGTGGAAATCCTGTGGGGGCTTGAAAAGGATACTTGTGGGCTTTTTGTTTGTTTTTTACCAAATTTACCAATATATCATGAGGCCATTTTGCTGGTCTAGGATCATAAGCTAAGGTTCAACAAAAAACATTTCAACAAAAGTTAAACTCAGTACAAAATTGATGAGAAATTGGGCTTATTTGGCATTATACGATTCTAGGCCAATAGTTTGGTAGCTGTTATGGAGTAGGAGAAAGAACAGAAGAAAAGATGAGAGGTGCAGTTAGTTAAGCGTCTGACTCTTGGTTTCAGCTTAGGTCATGATCTTAGGGTTGTCATCTCCCAGTCCTGAGACTGAGCCCCACGATAGTAATCAGAGCAGTCTGCTTGAGATTCTTCCTCTTGCTCTCCGCCTCCCACCAAGATCTCTCTATATTTCAAATAAATAAACAAATCTATAAAAAAGAAGAAGAAAAGATGAAACAGTGAGGTTAGAAAAGTAATCTGATAGGGCAAAGCAAGGACAGAAAGAGACCATTCTAGAAAAGCTTTTAGACATGAAATCACTTCCCACTATCATCATATTGGTAAGAGTTTTATGTTTATCTCTTTCTGGTAGATGGATGAAGGCCCTAATATGCTAAAGTTGAAAAATCATATTTCCACAATATATTGACCTTCAAGTGACAAATTCTATGAGTTAATAATTATGAATATTAAATTCAGTCCTCAGGCACCTGGGTGGCTCAGTGGTTGAGCATCTGTCTTTGGCTCAGGGCGTGATCCCAGGGTCCTGGGGTCAAGTCCCACATCAGGTTCTGCACAGGGAGCCTGCTTCTCCCTCTGCCCCATCTCTGCTTCTCTCTCTGTGTCTCTCATGAATAAATAAAAAAAACATATATTTTTAAAAAATAAATTCAGTCCTCAACTTTAAATCAAATAATGATTTATTTTCTTTTGCTCATATTTCTTCTTTTCACAACATGTCTCACCACTTTACCACTCTTCCACTACCTTCTTTCTTTTGTAAATAATTCTTCCTCTAGTATATTTTTTCTTTTATAAATCATTCTTCCTCTAGTATATTTTTCTATCCTCCTTCTCTTTCTTTACCTTGGTCAGTTACTTCATGCAATTTTCAGGGATTTCTGCATCTTGGCTTCAGAAATTTCTCAAGCTTTTTCCCCCTACTTGGTATCTTGCCACTAGCCTCATACAAGTATGTAAGTTCTGGCTGCCATGACACAGCCCATAATGAAGGGGACTCTCAGAGTACATCCATTGTAACTAAAAGATAATCTAAATAATCTTCTAAATTTTTATAATTTCCATTTTGGAGCTCACCCATTTTATTAAAAGTTACCTGTTTCAGCTGTAAAAATGATTCTATGTTTAGTTCAGGTAAAAGGAAAGAATAGAGTGGTAAGATAGTGTTTCCTATATAGATGTATAGATTTCTCCTCCTTAATATGTTTCTATGTATTATTTTCTTTTCTGGGGGGAAAACAAGTTGAGTGCCTTGAATCTAAAATTTTATCTCTATTCTGGATAGTAACCTTGCTAATCTTACAAGGTCCTATGAATATTCTCTAAATTTTTACTTTCAGTTTCTTTAAAATTTTTTTTTATTTTTTATTACTTTCAGTTTCAATATTAAATACACAAAAACCATCATACACAGTAAGATTTACCATTAGGTGAAGATGATGATGGACACAAAACAATAAATTGGAAGATAGTCAAGCACCACAGCTCTGTGTCTCATGTACCATGCATATTGGTCAGTATTTCAAATATCTAGTTTCTTATATTTCATTAGAGCTCCTTGAAATGTCTCTTGGCTGTATTTTTACCCAGCTTCCTGTTAAGAAACAAAGTCTGAAACTCTACTCACCTATAGTACTCATTTGTCTCCTGAAACTATGTCTATTTTCCTGATTCCATACATAAAAGTACTAGGAATAAAATCAATACTGACATTTGTCTAAAAACTATGTGGAATGTCTGACAAGTCATGCAATTCACTTTACAAAGTGAAAAAACAGACATTTTGATAAGTGAAAAGATTACCTCCCAGTCCTCTCTGATATCAAAGTTGTTAGTTTCTAGCCTTCATCTTAGGGATGGGATTACAGCTGGCTCTTCATAAAAAAGTCTCTTAATGAGGAATGGCTGGGCTACTGACAAATCATTATCCTTCCTTCTTTGAAAAAACAACAAAAAAAGCCTTGACATGATGAAGTGCTCTAATCGATTCTGGCCTCTCTTTTGTTGTCAAAAAATCTATTAACCTATGGGGAACTGTGGCCTTAAAGCATGGCTGATTGAAGACGATCCATAATTTTCATTTGGCAGTTTTGCCCAAATTAAAGGAATAGGAAAAATGGCTATATTTTTTTTTCCCATTTCACCAGTATCATGTTTTTTCTTCCATTCTGTCTGATCACTCTGACCTAAAGTGTTTCTGGATAGCTCCAAGTGCTCTGTCTGGACCTTTCCTATATCTGAGATACTTCCAGAATTTTACACACACAAGGAACTCCCATCTCCTTGGCAGTGTCTCAAATATTTATATGAAGAAAGAAGGTATAAGACTTCCTCCAGATTCCTTGTTGGTATCAATCTTTGAGAGTCAACCAACCTTATTTTTCTGAAGGGAAAATCAATGTTTAAATCAGAGCTAAGAATAGTAGAGTTTCTGGGTTCTACTTTAGAGTGCCATTGGTATTAGAATACTAAGTGAATTCAATAAGACTGACAATTTCTTTTTTAAAATATTTTATTTATGTATTCATGAGAGACACAGAGAGAGGCAGAGTCATAGGCAGAGGGAGAAGCAGACTCCATGCAGGGAGCCTAAAGTGGGACTCAATCTTGGAATTCCAGAGTCAAACACTGAGCCACCTAGGCATCCCTGACTGACAACTTCTTGAGAGGAGTTATCTTTTAAAATTCTTATGACACTATCAAATAATAAAAGAGTTAAAATCCATTTAATTTAATCAATTATAATATATATGTTTATAAATTCAGACTATATATATGCTAATTTTATAATTGGATAGAAATTAGTATCTTAGATTGTAATTTGAAAATGGTAGCAGTCTTTCCCATGGGAAAGGAATAACATATATCTTATAGCTGAGAAATAAACCCTAATAATCTACATATGGGCATGGATAAAGTCCTTCCTTGCCTTGGGATTCTTCCTTCTGTGGAACATCAGAAGTATCTCCCTTAGTGAATAGTTTAAGATACGTGATGTCTTTCCTATACTTCTCTAGTGTCAGGATAGGAAAGGTAGGCTAGAAAATGCAGATTTGACCAGAACAAATCTTAAGGAACATTCTCTATCACTTTATATTAACTCAGGCCTCTGTTTTCCATAATTCTCTAATCTACCTTCTGGCCCTATGATTCTTCTTTTATATTAAAAAAATATTCAGTGTATTCAAGCCATCTTCATTTTTTTATTAAAACTTACTCTCAGAAAATGTATGTTTATAACCTGGTGAGATATTCAAAATATTAACAACATATAGAGGATGGTAAGTGTCCAATCAGAACTGATAGCTGCCACGTACTAGAACAGGGTGGTAGGTATTCTCTACTGTATCATGCACTAAATCCTGGGAGAATATATGTTAGAAGATAGGGTGACTTCCCAGCACCTTTGAAATCACATCAGAGGTAAGATTTTTTTTTCCCTTGAGGTCAGCTATAAAATAATGTATAATTACATGGATTTCATTGGCTGATTTGTTTGAACACTCTTGATATGTTTTATTATTGAGATTTAGAGAATTTAGGTTTCTGTGGCTTAATGATCCTGGGGTTATATGCTAAGGACCAAGTACAGAATCAATGAATCTCACATTTCTTTATCTTAGTGATTGTTGAAATGTTGTTGGTTAACACAGTCTCGGTAAAACTAAAAAGTCAAAATAATTTATTGCAGTAAATTAGTTCAAGATATACTTATGCAGTATAGCAAGAAATCATTTAGATGTATTTTGTTTACCTTATAAATATTTTTTATTACTTGTGAAAATAGATGCAAAAATTCTGATAATTTATTAGCACTGTAGTTCAGGCATTTATCAAGAATAATATGCTATGGCCCAAAAGGTTTAATTTTGGGAGCAAAAGTGTGGTTTGAATACAAGTGTATATGTATATATAATTGATTACATCAATACACAAGGGGAGAAACCATAAAGATAAACATATAAAATGCAGAACAGAGATTTGATAACATATAGTTATCATCATAGATAAGCTACTAAACATACATAATAAAAGGCAACTATATAAATATTACAAGTCAATTATAATTACTTGATAAAAATATTATCCCATCGTGGAAATCTTAAACACTTTAATTAAAACAAGAAATAGCCAGGGATGCCAGTTATCACCTGTGTTTCTTTAATACTCTCTTAGGGATTCTAACAGACGTTTTGGACAAGAAAACTAAATAAGCAAAATAAACATTGGAAAAGAAGAGACAAATTTCTCTCCTTTTACTTTGAATTTTTTATGATTGAATTCCTAGAGAACCCTGAGAGGTTCTAGTCAGAAAGCTGCCAGGAAAAAAAAAAAAACAACTTGATAATTTGTTTTTATATAATATTAGCATGTAAATTCAATTATTATTTATGCTAGAAGTATGCTTCCAGCAATAAAAATTGGAAAAAGATACAATTTACAACTCCACATTAACTCTTAAAAATTAGAAATGTTTTAAGAATACATAACAATATAATTATTTCTAATATCAAAATCATAGTAAAAATTTTAATAAATATATAAAAGAGGTCTAAACATATGGCAAGACATATGTCCTTGGCTATGAATCCAGCACATTACATATGTAAATTCTCCAGTTACTTTTGGGTTTTCAAAATAATTTCCTTACTCCCCTGGATAAACTATCTTCAACGTTCAGACAGTAAACTAATACCTGATAATATCTAAAAAGAAATTTTAGGAAGAAGTAAGGGAGTACTAAATTGTCAATATCATATTATCTCTATTAACATCACCATAATAACATCAATGTGGCAGTGGCATTGGAATAGATGAATAGCACAGGGTCATAGAGTATGACATACAGAGATAGCTCTCAGTATGTAAGAATATAAGAATGTATTACGTGAAAAGTGGTATTTCGATTTGGTAGGAAACATGCGTTATTTGTTAAATATTCTGGCCCAAGTGACAATACATCTACAAGAAAATGAATTTTTATAGTATAGAAAAAAAGACTTTTCAAATGATAAAAATGTACATGTAAAAAACCATATGTGTGTACAGAGAGAAAGAGAGAGAGAGAGAGAGTCTGCCTTCAGCTCAAGTCATGATCTCAGGGTCCTAGGATGGAGCCCCATGTCAGGCTCCCTACTCAGCAGGGAGTTTGCTTCTTCTTCTCCCTCTGCCCTTCCCTCCCCAACTTGTGTGCTCTCTCTCTCTTAAATAAACAAACAAACAAATAAATAAATAAAATCTTTTAAAAAATTAAAAAAAAAAGAATCCTAAAAGCCATAAAAAAGAATATAAGCATACCCATTTGGAGAAATTATATATCTATATATATTCAATACAGAAAATACCCAATGGTAAGTCTAAATTCTTAGTCTACTCAAAGAGCTCTTAACTCTTACAAATCAAAAAGCAAAAGGCAAGCAACTCAATACATAAACGGGCCAAGATTTTGAATAAAAAATTGTGAGATCGTATTCAAATGGCTAAACAACAAGTGAAAAAATACTTTCAGGGCACCTGGGTGGCTTAGTAGATTAAGCATCTGCCTTCAGGTCAGGTCATGAACTCAGGATTCTGGGAAAGAGCCCCCTATCAGGCTCCCTGCTCAGCGGGAAGTCAGCTTCTCCCTCTCCTTCTGCCCCTACCCCCGCTTGTGCCGATCTCACTTCCTTTCTTTCTCTCTCAAATAGAGATTTTTTAAAAAATAAAATCTTAAAAAAATAATTTCATCACAATAATAAGATAAATATCAACTTTGGTAATATGAGGTAGTTTTATATGCATTTGACTGGAAAACAATAAAAAGAAGCAAACAATTTTTACTATCTGGCACAGTGGGAAAATGGTACTCTCATTTGTTGAATAATGTCAAATGTGAAATTACAAATACCTTGAAAAACCAACTGGAAAATATATTAAATTTTATATCATCTATCATCCTAACAAACCTAATTATAGAAATCTCTCAGTTCAAGAACTAGAACATAAAAATAAACATATAAAAAAGTTTACTGAAGCATTTTTGTAGTACTCTACAAGCCTATTATTCTTTGTGATGGTTTTTCAAATTATGCCATATCTAGCTATGAGTTAATATGCAGCCATTAATTAAGAAGAATTAGTTTAAGCTCTAACAGTTTACTTTCAAAGTATTATAAGCTATGTTGTGAGAAATGTAAGATGCAGAAAAGTATATTGAACTTCAGTTTTTTTTGCAAAATGATAATGAACATTATAATATACATATATATGTAGATTTAAATAGGACAGAAAACATGGAAAAATATATATTCCATTACTGATTTGGTTTACACAGAGGAGAAGAGGGAGGTGAGAGAGATGAGAGTAAGACAGGTATTCTAAAGACAATTCTATTAAACTACCTATACTCCTATAAAATTTAGCATGCATACATAAGTGACCTTAAATTAAATTTATAAATAATTGAAAAGAATTTTAAAAGTAAGGAACAACTTCAAAGAAGCTACCTTTGACTGGATAATGAACCATTTGAAAAAATAAAGCCTATTACTCTTACTTTAAAATACTAAGCAAGCTTATTTAAATATGGTAAAGAGGTTTCATTCCATGATGTCAAAAAAATTTAACAAAATTGCTTTATTCCTTAACTTTGTATATAACGCATGCATCATGTGAATTTCTTCAAAGATGATCAGTAAAATAATAAGTAGTAAAATGGCTAGGTGTCTGTCATTTGTAGTTTGCATAGATGATGTCACATTCATTTATGCTTCAATAACTATAATCTTTCTGTCTGCTTCAGAAATCTCATTTCACATGTGACAGACTGACAAATTGGGGGTGTATTTCTATTTTCTTTATGAATATTCATTCTTTTATGGTGATTTAAAAAGTATCAGAAAACTTGGAAGAATATTACATAATAAATTTATTAGTATTTGTTTCATGTGTGATAATCAATGTTTCACCTTAGGACACAGCTAGAAAGAACACCTGACAATTTTTTTTTATTAAAACTTTATTTTTCAGAGCAGGTTTAAATTCACAGCAAAAGTGAAGGGAAGGTACGGAGGTTTTCTCATATGCCCCTTACCCCACACATGCCATAGTCTCTCCCATTGTCAACCTTCCCAGTCAGAGTGTACATTGGTTATAACTGATGAACTCTGCATTGGCAAATCATAATAACCCCAAGTCCATAGTTTACATTAGGGCTCACCCCTGGTGTTGGACATTCTGTGAGTTTGGACAAATATAGAATGGCCATGTATTTATATTCTGGTATCATATAGAGTATTTTTACTACCCTAAAATCCACTGTACTTCTCCTATTCATCCATCCCATACTCCTAACTCCTGGAAATCACTGATCTTTTTACTGTCTTCATAGTTTTGTCTTTCTCAGAATATTATATAGCTGAAATCATACAATATAGTCTGTCTAGATTGGGTTTTCTTAGTAACACTCATTTAAGATTCTTTCATGTCTTTTCACAGTTTGATAGCTCTTTTTGATTTATCTTTTTCTTTCTTTTCTTCTTCTTCTTCCTTTTTTTAAAGCACTGAATAATATCCTTAATCTGGATTTACTAGCTTATTTACCCATTTACTTACTTTATCTTGGTTCCTTCCAAATTTTGGCAATTACAAATAAAGCTGCTATGAACACCCAAGTCCAAGTATTATGTGGACAAGTATTTAACTCATTTGGATAAATACCAAGGAGCATGATTATGGATAGTATAGTAAGAACATATTTAGTTTTGTAAGAAATCAAATTGTTTTCCGAAGTAACTGTATTATTTTGCATACCTACCAGCAGTGTACAGGGATTTCTGATGCTCCATATCCTCATCAGCATTTAGCATTGTCAGTGTTCCAGATTTTGACCATCCCAACAGATGTGTTTTGATTTGCAGTACTGTCTTAATTTTCATGTCTCAATGATATATGATGTGGAACATTTTTTTCTTATGATTATTTGCATTTGTATCTTTTTTAGTGAGGTGTCTGTTTAGGTCTTTGGCCCATTTTCTTTCTTTTTTTTAAGATTTTACTTATTTATTCATGAGACACACACACACACACAGAGAGAGAGAGAGAGAGAGAGAGAGAGAGAGAGAGAGAGAGAGGCAGAGACACAGGCAGAAGGGGAAGCAGGCTCCATGCAGAGAGCCCCACGTGGGACTCAATCCCAGGTCTCCAGGATCATGACCTGGGCTGAAAGTGGTGCTAAACCGCTGAAACACCCAGGCTGCCCTTTGGCCCATTTTCTAATTGGCTTGATCTTACTGTTATGTTTTAAGAGTTCTTTGTATATTTGGCATCATAATCCTTTATCAAAATAACATTTTTTATGTAATTTATTTTCTTGCAACTTATTCCTTTATCAAGAACTCAACTGACACAGAGACATAATAAGAATCATTATAACTAAGATAAAGTGAGCAACTGAGGGACATCCACCAAAAAGAATAGTAAAAGTACCAGCAGGTTATAGGAGTAGTAAAGATTTTAAAAGTTATTAAGATTATAAAATTGAGATTATTTTCTGAAAGAGTTAGCCTTCATTGTCTTGTAATTTAGGTACAGTTGCAATAATACTTTACTTATGTTAATGTGAAGCAGAAATATGGCACATTAGAAACAAAACTGAGGTAACTGAATTTTTAGTATAGCCTTTGTATTATTAGGGTAGTTACGGTTGCTAGGAGAAATTCTGAAAAGTGTCTTTTCTAACTTCTAGAAATTTACATTTTCAAAGTCCAACTCAGAAACATACGGCAATTAAAAGTGTAAGTAGGACCAAAATAATCCCAAATCAAAGTCTTCAGTGTGGAATTTATAAGGAAAATACTCCATTATTTTTGAAAATGGTCATTAGTCATTCCAACTGTATAAATGCTATATGAGAAGTTCTACATTTACAATGAAGACAAGCAGGGATCTTGGTATAGAGAATGAAGTAGTGAAAAGACCACTAGAACCAGCAAATCTGTTTCATCTTGTTTTTTATTCAAATGAGCCATCTGGCTTTGGGAAAATCCCTTAATATCTCTTATCTTCTGCCTCTATGTCCCATGACCTTCTTTCTAACCCAGTTTACTTTGGATAGTCTTGGTTTGTGTCCCTGTTCTGGTGAAATATTAATCATGTATATTTCACTGTCAAAAGTGTGTTGCTTTTGATAATATAGTTTTAATGTGACTTATGTACCGATACACACTTTTGCATGGTATTTCAGCCTCTTTGAAGTCTTTCCATAGAACCCATAGGGAGTGGTTTCTAATTTTAGTGTATATACAGATTTCTTGATTGCTTGTTACATACCACATATAGAATATGGGGCTGTCTTCCAAATTGTCTTGTTCAGAAGCTCTTTTATGGGTAACCAAGGTCTTTTTACTTAGGTGGTAATTTTGAGTGCTGTTCACGACTATGCGGTTCTGATTTCAGGTCCATGGTAGAATTTTTTTTATTATTTAAAAAATGTTGTTTTTACCTTTTGTGCTTAGGAGGAACATAGGACTAGTCCTGGTCATTGAGTTGAAGAAATGGTATTTATCACTTATGGGCTGGGTTTATTTATTTATTTATTTATTTGGCAGATAGGCAACATCTGAGGTAGTAGCTGATCTGCCAGCCTGATTCCTTGAATGACTTCTATTAGCAGAGATTCCTTTCTTGCCAACTTCTGTTGATGACCATGAAGCATGAATGGGTAATAATAAACCTTTGCTATTTTAAGCTATGAGGTTTTTAAAACCTTCAGTCAGATCTAGCCTATGTTGATGGATATATGGATGCTTCGGTCCACACTTTAAGAATACTGGATACAAAACTTACTGTTTCAAAGTTAATACCTTCTATACCAGAAGAATCCCAGGGAATTATAAACTCCAGTAGGTAAAGGTTATATATAAAAGAAATAATGATAAAAGCGTTTCAAAAGCTATTTCCAGAATGGTAGATGGAACTAGAGGGGGGCAGAAATTAAGAGGAGTATTACAAGAATATCAAATGATCACATATGTAAAATGCTATGAAATTGAGTAAAATAAAGATTGAAGGAATATATGGGATTTAGTTACATAGCAACCGTTTTTTTGCGGTTGGCAAGGAAAGATTTTGTGAAGGGTATTGATGTCAATAATGAAAAAAAGACATTTATACAATTAGTATAAATTACTCATTGAGACGCTTCTCCTTGAAGGGAAGAAAAATAATACAGTGTTATCTGGAAGAGATTGGTGGTCCTGGGATGAAGAATTTTAATTATATGAGAGATTAGAACAATGTTTTTCAATCTTTTCCATTAAAATCATCATCTAGGAGAAAAAAGGTGTCCAAGACCTACTACAGATCAACTGATCAGAACCTCTGGGTACAGAACCAAAGCATCGGCATCTGTAAAAGAACTCTCTGCACCATTACAGAGTCACATTATGAAAACCACTGACAAAAATCATATTTTGATCCTACTGGGAGGAACCTAGTGGTTTGAAAACATCCCTGACAGACAGAAAAGATAATCTATAACAAAATAACCCTAAGAATTTCAAAGAATATGGGACCAAAGCTGAGATGGAAAGATGAAACTTAAGAGAAGGCATTTTTCCCTACATTACAGTGTCAAAGCAAGAGGAGAATGTTTATAGTGCATATAGTTCTGTTTATTGGAGAGAAAATTGGTAGAATTCACATCTGATAGAAACTTCTCTATTTTTATCAGTGCAGCAAAGGAAAAGTAATATTCTGAGTACAAAGTGATATAGAGAGGTCAGAGGTTTAAGGAGAGGTAACTTACTGAAGAAACATTGTGATATCTCTGGGAAATATTGAAGTAAAAACCACAAATTATTATAAACTTATCAGATATGCAACTTTTCTCCAGAAATGTCTTGCTACCTGATTATAGTCATAGACAAAGCTTCTGATTGAGGTCATAGTGGATGTAGATCTGCCATGGGGTTGTAATGGGAAAGCAGTGGTTCAGGAGATGTGAGTATTTTCAAAATAGTGATTGAAATGAGGGTCTTTTTGTTTGGAATTAAAGCTGGATACAGAAGCAATAAAGGGAAGCTGGTATTTTTTGTGTCATATAGTGGTGGTCTATGTGAAATCTAAATATAGAAAATGAAGACGGCAGCCAAGATTGTGGCCAGAGAATGGCATGTTTAAGTTAACAGTTTCGGAAATGAAATAGTTTTGAGTCTTGGGGAGTGATAAGGATATAGAAAGATTGGGCAGCCCAGGTGGCTCAGCAGTTTAGCTCTGCCTTTGGCCCAGGGCCTGATCCTGGAGATCCGGGATCAAGTCCCATGTCAGGCTCCCTGCATGGAGCCTGCTTCTCTCTCTGCCTGTGTCTCTGCCTTTCTCTCTCTCTCTCTTTCATGAATAAATAAATAAAATCTTAAAAAAATAAAAAAGGATATAGAAAGAGTCATTTGCCAGCATTCTTTGGAAACATTATTTTTTATGAACATTGCTATGTTAAAATAATGACAAGGCTTAAGTTGGAAATAATAAATTTAGAAGTCTTTATGATTAATGACTATTTAGCAACAATAGGGAAATTTGGAGCACCTACAATGCAAAGAAGGAGTTGTATAGTCAGATATGATTAGCTCACAGGAGCAAGATCTATAAAGTTCGGAGGGCGACTACTTAGAAAGGACATGGAGAGCTGCGAGGCCACCATTTCTACCATTTGATCTAGAAGTAAGTGCACACCATAGACATCTGTGGTGGAGCTTCAGAGGTTTTCTTGTTTCAGTTATGATATGGGTGGTAGAGTAGTGAGTTATCATGGGTTAGTCAACATCTACAATGAGCCAGTAGGATTTGGGTTGATATTTGGAGAAGAGAAATCTGAAGAAAACTTCATCCTGAAGGTCATAACTTTAGGATTTCTACTGATTTGTTAGAGGCGATTTGAGTGTCTTCTGCTTTGGGGAAGGAAGGTGGGTTTTAGCAGACAAGCTCCAAGCATATTTTCCAAGTGCTTGGAGTGCTTTTCACTTCATATGACAATATCACTGCTTTAAAGTCACCTAAGGTAATTCTGTAATACAGTGATAATATGAGAAGCAATATAACTACAACCCCAAATAGGAAAGATTTAGCAGTGCCTAATAGGATATAGGGTACTTTCCTGAGAGATAGAGTTCTATTGACATGGCAACAGTATCCCATTAACTATTTTAAGCTGCTTCAGTTACTGTTCTCATTTGTCAGAGGTAAATATAGAGTAATGGAAATGAATATTGTTGGGAAACTTCTTTATAGTCACATAAATCTTCTCACAAAGCTTCTAATATTTAGGAAACACATATGTACAAGATGTTCTATATTGAATCAAAGTAATGAGTACACAGTAGTTTACTGGATAGATTTACCTTCCATGTCCAACTGTTGCCTTCCCTCTGCAATGTTTTTTTAAACCTAAAACACAAATATTGAAACAAATGAATCCCACCCACTTGAATTGGTATTTTAACACCATATCGTGAGATCTAGTGATATTCTCTTGTAGATTAGATTCACCACTGGTACAACTGAAACTCATCAGTGTGACTTTTTACATATCAATATGCATTTCCATCAGTTATGAAGCCAAAAGCACATCACCAATTGAAACAGGGGCAATTTAATGTGAATCATTTTTAACTAGTAAGAAGGGTAACTAATAAAAAAGAGGAGCAACCTAGAACTCTAGAAATTCAGCCAAAGCAAAGGCAGGAAGCACCTGTACCTCTAGGGCTGAGAAAAAGTGCCAAAGAAGAGACTAAGAACTTAGGGAAACATCTTCTGGCCCCACCTCCATCCACCCCCAAGCCAAGATTCTAAACTTATAGAAGAATGTGTGTCTGCCACCAAAACACATGGTCCACCAGAGGCAGAGAAATTTGACAGAGGAATGGGTGAGGACTGTAGGGGTGAATCATTAGGAGGCAGAAAAATCCACAAGGGACTGTGGGCAGGTCAAAGTTGGTTTGGGGTAATAGTCCACAGGATGGCAAAAAAAGCTTCCTGAAGCATACGGGTGAACCAGAACTGGCTGGGAAGACCATGAAGATAAGCACCACTGGGCCTCCCACTGGCTTGCAAGCAGGCATACCTACAGAGCAGTAACTCACCATACTTGGCTGGAGGGAAAGGCGTTTTTCTTTTCTGATAGCCTCACAATGATCCTTATCTATCCTTCATGAAAAGGCTTACTATTGATGAAGTTATCCAAGCAGAAAAGTTTCCAGAATTCAGCCCCAGAATCATCATCACAAAAAGCATTTCAAAAAAGCATAGATTTAGTACCAAGAAGAAATACACTGTCACGGCTTTCATATAGAAAAATCAGAACATATTTCTTAATTCTGGAGTCCTAAGAGCAGAGGAGCAGAAGTAGTTATCATGCGCATGTAATTACGCATCTGATTTTGGATTTCAACATACTCATCCCCCAAAGATGATTTTTGGAGTAGTGAAGAAATATGATCAATGTTTTTTATTACAATGCCAAGTCAAACGCAGATATGACTGAAGTATCAATGTTAAATCTTAATACGTTAAGATTGCTTTTATATAATACATAAAGCTAACTTTTATGAGTGAGGAATTTTATTTTGTAAACCCTTTGAAACATTATATGCCAGTTCTGCCGGTTGATGTAAATGGAGATATGAGATGGAACAATCCCTATGGCCAAATATGTGTTCTATCTGTGGGCCACACCACATTCACTTACAGTGCTTAGCTCTTTTGGCTAATTGTTTCTTCCCTAGCTTCTTCTTTGGAAATGTAAATATTTCCAAGGAATTGTGTAACTGTTGCCAGCCACCTTTAGAGTCAAATATATAAGCAGATTTTAAGCAGTCATGACTGTTTATAGAAATGAATAGCAAACTCCCCTGGGTCTCAGAGAAATCTCAAACTTCATTTTTTTTTTTTTTTTTTTTAAGATTTAACGTATTTATTCATGAGAGACACAGAGAGAGAGGCAGAGACACAGATAGAGGGAGAAGCAGGCTCAATGGAAGGAACCCGACATGGAACTTGATCCCGGGACTCCAGGATCGGGCCCTGGGTGGAAGACAGGTGCTAAACCACTGAGCCACCCAGGGATCCCCTCGTACTTCATTCTTATCAAAATGCAAATGCTGCATTTAAATATTAGTTTAAAAGCATAAGTAATAATTATCCTAGATTTTCTCAGATTTTGATATCTTACAGTGGATTTGGGGTTATCTTTCTTAATTGTCCATATTTTCCATCGAAGAGAGGGGCAAGCCCGTGTAAGATATGATCATTCACTTACTGCAGAGACACAACAAGACTCAAGTTGTCAGACTACACAGTTTAACTCAACATCCTTTTATTCCTTGACAATAGACAAAGAAAGTGGAAGGACTTTAAGAGGCATAGACAGAACCATGAAAGCTAAGGTAGGATCATTGTGATAGACACCCCAAAATTTTAATGAGGGTCTGCTCCGATTTTAACTCTGTCATCCTCTCTACATCAGCTCATTGTTGAAAAAAAATTCAGTCCACCAATCAGCTGATTTTTGTGTCTGTGGTTTTTTTTTTTTTTTTTTTTTAGTGGTTTCTCCACATAACGGCATACAACTGACCTGACTGCTTTTATATTTCTTGCTGAATGGCCTTCCTAGGCAAACCCAATCATGAGGTCTTTTGTTATGCTTCACACATAACTGGAATCCTATCTGTGAAAGATGAATAGCATTGTTTAATCAGCATCTATAAAACGTGTTTAACAAACGGCAGAAACAGAACTATCAACAAGAAAATTTAGTTTCATTTTTCAATTTGCCTTTACTCAGTATAACTCAATGAAGAAAGGCAAAAGGTTTTCAAGCAGTTATTGGACTGTGGGGAAAAGTGAGGTCACTATGGGTAGCCTGGTCAAGGGGCACATTTTGAAGAGGAATCATACATAGGAAATCATTTAGCTAGGACGCCAGTTTCTGGAAAGTAGCTGGTACAGGCCAACCTAACTGGGTATTCAGACTCAAGAATAATGCTAGATGATGTTGTTACATTCGATGGCATTTGGCCATTTCACAATGACCC
Source organism: Nyctereutes procyonoides (assembly GCF_905146905.1). Taxonomy (NCBI): domain Eukaryota; kingdom Metazoa; phylum Chordata; class Mammalia; order Carnivora; family Canidae; genus Nyctereutes; species Nyctereutes procyonoides. The sequence continues at coordinate 4,779,156 of NW_026575021.1, read as the reverse complement.
CTTATTTTCTGAGAATTGCCTCCCTAACCCCCAGGGATTAAGTGCTATTGTTGTACTATGTGACAGTGTCATTTTGGCCACAACTAATCAGACGAGCTAAACTGCTGCCTCGTGCTGGGCCAATCATATTCTGTCTCTTGAGAAGTCTGGATTGGGATTACAGACACTGTTGAGTCTCTCTCTATGAGTCAGAATTATAAATTGCAAACTTAGAAACTGTGGGGTGCCCATCCTTAACCATGAGAGTGGGGAACAATATGGTCTCTAGTGTTAAAAAGTGAGGCAGATATTAGAGAAAAGCTTTTTAGTTCCTTGTTCCAATTCCTTGGAAATAAGAATTGTTCTTTCTTTCTATTGTCTCACAAATTCCTCAGTTTCGCTTAAGCTAACTCCAGTTATTAACTCAAGGGTATTTTTTTTTAATCACAGTGTTTTATTATTTCAATGTATACTCTAACTCCTCTCATCATACAGTCAAAATATTTAAAGACATATCCATGAGCCTTACACGGAGAGCGACTGCTCATGTTAAATCATCCAGGAAGATCAATGGGATTAATGATTAACAACACTTTGTGCCTTATGTTAAAATGTCAACGAGACATTGTGTCTGGCTTTTTAAAACTTCTTTTTAATTCAAATAAACCATTCATAACACAGGCAAAGCTTTTTCCTTTAATATTGCCTTTTTCTACATTTGCCAATACAGGCTTCAGAAAAGCATTGTCGAACGATTTCTCAATGTGTTTTTTTAAATATTTATTTATTTGACAGAGAGAGAGAGAAAGAGAGAGAGAGAGAGAGAGAGAGAGAGAGAGATGGAGCACAGAGAGGAGCGGAGGGAGAGGGATAAGCAAACTCCTCACTGATCAGGGAGGCTGATGTGGGTTTTGTTCCCAGAACACTGGGATCATGACCCCAGCCGAAGGCAGACACTTAACCAACTGAGCCATGAGGTGCCCCTCTCAATGTGTTTTATTTGCTTTTTGAATCAAATAAAATGATTTAATTTTTTCCCTAAATTTTAGCTGTTTGATAGCATTTCTTGGGAGATGTTGTGATGTAGGGTATTGTATAACAAGTTTAAAGAAAAAAAGGATATGTAGTTTTAAACATCTGTCTCTTGTTTAAGTTCTTACGGATAAGCAATCAAACAGAAGGTTGTGTAAGGGGGTATATAAAAACTGGTTACTATGATAACTTATTATCATTTTACAGATGAGAAAACTAAAATTTAGTGACATTAATAATAATTATTTAGGGGCCCCTGGGCAGCCTAGTCAACTAAGCATCCAACTCTTGATTTCGGCTTAGGTCATGAACTCAGAGTTGTGGGATTGAACCCTGTGTCAGGCTCCACACTCAGCATGGAGTCTGTTTGGGACTCTCTCTCTGTCCTTCCCTCAATCATGCCTCTCTTTATTTCTCTCAAATAAATAAATATTTTTTTTAAAAAAAAGAAAAAATGATTTTAAAGTTCTGTGAGATTCAATGAAGTATTTCATGTTTATATTTTGAGAAGATGGATTTTGGTATGTGAGACCCATACTTTAAATATGAAATGCACTCATTATAGTTTTTCTTTTGTGACTTTTTCTCTACTTTCATCTACCTTGCAGCTGGCCTTCTGCATATACTTAAGTATTTAGTAAAGAGCATCAAAAAGTCACTATTACATCTTCTAACTGAAATATTAAACCAAAAATATTTTGCTATAGTGCCAGCCAACTAAACTTGTCAGGGGAACAAAATATCTGTATTTCTTATTGTTCTTTCTTCAATTTTCTGTAAAATGTTCATTCTTTCTGATGTTAATTTTCTCTTCAGGGTATGACATCCTCTGATATTTGAAAATGAATGACAGGTTCATCCAAGTTTAGACTGACTAGGCTGTTACGATTATAAATGTGTACTCTCAGACACTTGAACATTGTTCACAAATTGGATTTTTGAAGTGTTAGCAATGTTCTTTTTGAGGGATTAATCTCTCCTTCAATACAGTTGGGGAGGAGGAGGAGCAACCTAAATGCAATATTCCACTGACTTTATCACACTTGGTTTTAAAACTCAAGACCTCAACTTATCTCTTGTGCTATTTTTCATCTCTTTATCTTGTGTTTCTTCTCTGCCAACCAGATTGCATGCTTTAAGTGCATCTCCAGAATTTTATCTAAGCATGATTCCATCCCCATTTTCATGTCAGCCTGTATTATTTCAAGGATTTCAAGGCAAGTACCTCACTGAAAATATTTTATTTCACTTACTTTTACCTTGTAAAATTCAGAGGAATAAATGGAACAGAGAGATGAACGTTTGCAGGCATCATAATCAAAGATAGATCTGCCCCTTTGCTCTTCAAGGAAAACTTCACCTTTACCAAAGAGGCAACTCTACTCTGGAAATTCTCATCTTAAGAAGGAAGTCAAGAAGTACATTCTTGTTCTTTCTTTAGTCCTAGATGGTGACTAGAATGTGATAGTGACTAGAATGTCTTTTGAAAATCCAGTCAATATAACCTCTTCTTTCGTCTAAGGGCGTTGACCATGGAATGTAGAAACTTATCAGTGATACTGAATCTTGCAAGTAATTGACACAGTACTTCATGATCCACTGACAACTAAGAGTCTTGTTCAAATAGAGCATCCCACTCAACTGCTTTTTTCTTTTCTTTTTTAAAGGACATTCACAAACTACTTATTCAATTCTGTTGCTACATATAAAAGACTAACTCAAATTCTTAGAAGCATGGAGTGTATGTATTGCTCATTCCAGGGACATAGAAAGAAATCACAAAGGGCCCAAATTTCATAAGAATAAGAATAGCTTTTCAATTATTAGAAATAGCTATTCAATTATTAGGAATATTGTATTATTATTTAATTAAATAAATATAACATTTCTAAGATCTTTTTTAATAGGAAAGGAGAAATAAGAGACATACAGAGATATTAAGAATGTGAATACACATGTATGATAGAATCAGTTATTTTGAGTAATTATTTTCCTTTTTATAAAATGGAATTTTATTATATAACTAACATAGTTTCTTAATAGAAATTTATTTATTGTATATATATATATATAAGTTTAATATTATTTGGTTATATTTCAAAGAGTGAATTATATATATATTTTTGGAATATGCAAATTTTTCAAATATTTTCCAAACTGAACTATTTTTAAACAGGTTTATAATTAATTTAAAAATAAAAGTTCAGGGGCACATAGATGATTGAGTTGGTTAAGCGTCTTACTCTTTTTTTATGTTTTTTTTTTTTTAAGATTTTATTTACTGATTCATGAGAGACACACGGAGAGAGGCAGAGACATAGGCAGAGGGAGAAGCAGGCTCCCTGCAGGGAGCTTGATGGGGAACTCGATCCCAGGACCTCGGGATTATGATCTCAGCCGAAGGCAAATGCTCAGCCTCTGAGCCACCCAGGCACCCAAGCATCTGACTCTTGATTTCAGCTCAGGTCATGATCTCAGGGTTGTGAGATAAGCCCTGTGAGTTGGGCTCTGTGCCCAGCCTGGAGTCTGTTTGAGATCTTTTCCTCTCCCTCTGCTTGTGCTCTAAATAAATAAATAAATAAATTTTAAAAATCAATATTTAGATAATTATGATGAACTTTATGGTTAGACAAATTGGTTAAGGTTTTGATACCCTGATTTTTCCTCCTAATATAATCCAACACATACATTCTTTGGAGTATATATAAGTCTGGTGTTGAATTATTTGTCATTAAAGAGGTAATATCTATATATAAGAAAAGTGGAACTAGGAAAAAATATCATCTGTAATCATCACTGAGAACATTTTTGTTTATTCACTTTCACTCGTATATATACTTCTGCTTACAAACACAGATAAAACTGTATAGTAGAAATTGCAGATATAATTTTATATTATTTCTTATATACTTCACTTAACATTACATTTATATGCATTTATTAAGTTATTAAAAAGTATTTTATAACTTAATGTTGAATTGCTTTTATTTTAATGATGCCAAAGAATTAATTTAATGATTACTTAATCATTGCTCATATATTGTTTTATTATTTTACATCTGCAAATAACTTGCAATAAACCTTCTCAGACATATATATTTTATTGGTGAGTACTATTTTAAAATAGGTTTCTTGATGTAGAATTGAGAGCATAAGATGTACTGATATTTTAGACTTTAATTGCACATTTTAAGATATTTTCCAGACAGTTTGTAGTAATCTAAACTCTTATTAGAAGTGTACCTTTTAATATTATTTTTTAAATCTCCAAATGTTTGGTTTCTTATTAGAGATAATATTGTATTGTGCTTATATTTTTTACAAAGCTCAACAAACCCATGCATGGATTTTTGTGAATCCATGCATAGTATAAATGATATTAGAAGTATATAACTTTAATTCAGTCTGCTTCTTTTTCTTTATTCCTTGAATTCACTCAATATTTCCTCATGTTCTTGCTCATTCTTTTCTTCATGTAATGAGTATGTTACATATATATCTTCAAATTACTGTATGATGTTCATGAGTTTTTAGAATCCTCATTTTCCCAATAATCACACACAAAACACACTCAGACACACATACACATACACATACACACTCAGCTTTTAGTATCTTTGATTTAGTAACAATTTATGGTTGTCTTACTTTAGGCTACGGTTGTTTCCTCAAGAGAATCTGATATTTATCAACTCTTTGTCTAACACCGGTTCTTTGTTTGGTTTTATCTCATTTGTGTCCCTTCTTACAAATACCTCACATCACAAAAACTATGTTGTTACTTCATGAAAGTCTTCTTTTTGTGATAGCATGTGCTTTTTTAAGGAAAAAATAATAGGTGCTCTTAGAGGGTATGGAGGCTGAGTTGACTCTTCTAGATTCTAGTTGCTTCTCACATTTGCAAAGCATATCCTCTAGAAGTATTTAACAGCAAAGTTGCCACTTAAGAGTCGATTCAAAAATTGATCTGATGAACTTAAGAAAGATGACCCTTTTAAGTAAGGGAAATTCAACTTCTTTTAATACTTACTAATTTAATAGTTCAATACGTATTTAATTTAAAACTTATCTTTGGAGGTAATTACTTTTGTTAACCCCATTTCATAGATAGGAAACTGAAGTCAGAGAGAAAGTAACTTGTCCAAAGTTAACAAAATAGCTAAGTAATGGAACAGAATTAAAAGGTAATTGGTTTCAAAGTTGGCCCATAACAGTTGCAAGATGTTCTCTCTCAAGAATAACTGAGACCGGGATCCCTGGGTGGCGCAGCGGTTTGGCGCTTGCCTTTGGCCCAGGGCGCGATCCTGGAGACCCGGAATCGAATCCCACGTGAGGCTCCCGGTGCATGGAGCCTGCTTCTCCCTCTGCCTGTGTCTCTGCCTCTCTCTCTCTCACTGTGTGACTATCATAAATAAATAAAAATTAAAAAAAAAAAAGAATAACTGAGACCAGACTAGACTTTCAACAGCAGCTTCACAAATGGTCCTCAAGATATAAACTCTTCCAAACCTCTCTCTTTCTCTCTGTCCCTGTGTGTATGTTAGAGACAGACAGAGATAGAAAAAGAGAGAGAAACACACAGAGAGACAAAAAGACAGATAGATCCCAGCATGATCAATATATGAACAGTATTATCCCCCCAAAAGTTTAAGATGCTTGATTCTAGGTTATTTTGAGGAAGGCATAAAATGTGTGGGCCTGCATGTGTGTACTTTGTCTTTAATTGCACATTTTAAGATATTTTCCAGAGAGTTTGTAGTAATCGTATTTAAAATAAAAATAAGAGATGAGAAAACTAGGTTTACTAATTTGAGGAATGTTGGTATGGAGGAGGGATTAATACAAAATTCTGGATTTAAGAAAAACAGAAAGAAGATATAGACAGTCTTCAGAAATTGTAACTGTCTCAATTTCAGAATTATCCCCATTTAGAAGTTTCTAAAAGTATAACTTGTTTATGCATTATTCATACCCTTGTCTGCACCCACACCCACCCACAAACTCCCAGTATGCTGAAAGAGAAATAGGGAGGGACTTAACCCTTGTGAAACAAAGCACAAACTCCTATTTCTACAAGGTTATCTCATTTCTGACAGATCACGCTTCTGAATGCTTGATGTTTAGTCTCCAAAGCTGGCTCAAACCTGCTGTTAAATTAAGATATGAATGATGAATTACAATTGTAACTCAGCACTGTCCTTTCTTTAGAAGCAGGATTTGCTCAAATCCCAAATCTTGTTCTCCTAAAAAAAAAAAAAACAAAAATGAAAACCAGTTACATTTTAATTTTGATCTTAATAACCTAAAGAAGCTCATTGCTTGTTGCTCATGTTGGGAAAGCAGACCCTCAAATGATATAATTATTATGTCGACAAGGTCATCAGTTACTGTTGTGCTCAAGGGCAACTCTAAGAACTCTTGACAAAGGAAATAGAATGGGGAAGGGTCAGCTTCTTTAAGGAGTTTTAACTACAAATATTTCATGCTTGTGACAGAGAATAATTGTACTAATTATGATTGATAATAATACATTTCAGCATGTATATTTTATAATGCTTTGTAGGATATGTATTCTTTTTTAAAGGTCTTATGAGAAAAGCAGAGAGGATATTTTTTTCACCTTTTAAAAAGATGATAAAATGATATATAGAATTCAGTGGTTTGTACAAGGACATGTAGTTGTAAATATGATAAATGAAGCTCAATTCCAAGTCACCTGTGTGGTATAGGGCAGTACTCTCTAAAATTATTGTATACATTAGAAGCACCTGGGAAGCTGGTTAAAACCAATTTCTGAGTGTCATCCCTACAGACTGTGATTCAGTACATCTAAGATGAGGCCAAGGTGGCTGTTTCAACAAGCTTCTGGGTGGTACTGATGCTGCTTCTCCGTGGACCACACTGAGCCTCTGGTTCCACCAGATTTCACTTTTAATCTTGGCTTACCAAATCGTATTTGTCATTTATTTTAACTCACTAAGCTTTTTAAGCCATATTTTTCTTGGCCCTACATTAAGGAGAATCGTATCTAGCTTTGTTGTGGGAACGAAATGGAAAAATATGTTGAAAATATCTAGTCCATCACAAGCGCTCATACTACTAATTCCATTTCACTCTCTGTGGAGCCATCCTGGGGAGCTTTATTGATTCCTCTAGTTGCTTTCTCCTCAAGATTGCCACTCTATTCCCATTCTGATGGAGTCAAGCAACCCTTAATGCTTCATTCTGACATCTTCCTGAGAAGGTATTGAACTGAAAATTCAGCAGTTGAGAGAATTATTTATTATTAGAAGTGTTAAGTTCTTTTTACGACACCAGCTCTTTCCTAAGTTTGTGATACATTCATCATTTTAATGTTTCTTTCAGAGTTTTATCATAAAAACGACTCATTAATTCAGGCCATTCTGAAAAATTGAATTTGAGAATTTGAGAAAAGGCAAGGCTGAAATTGAACCTCTCATTATCTGTGGAACCAGATTTCTTTTACTGAATGTATTGACATATGAGTACAAAACTATCTTAAGAAATTTATGTAATTTAAATAACACAGTGAACTAAAGTACTTTGATATAGTTGTTTTAATTCAACAAATTTTATATATGCTGTTTTACCATATTAAATCTAAGAGCACAGATTTTCAAATAATCACAAAAAGCTTTAGTGATTCCATTCCATTTATATAATTACCAAAAAAAATCATGAAAGTACTTTCGTATAACACTTTAAATAACTATACTATTAAGTATAATAGTTTAAATATTATTTTTTCAACATTTTAAATCCATTTAATTGAGATATACATGAAGAAAACATGTGGCAACATAGGACCATATATGCAAATTTTGCATATTAAGTACTTCAAAAAAGTGAGGTTGGAGTTCTCTACATATCGTTTTTATTTAATTTGGCAAAAAATCAGAGGTAATCTTTAAAAATACTATTTCTTTAAATGGCAATTGCTATAACTTCTATAATTAAGAATTAAAAAATAAATGGATAGTATAATGAAAACATTTTGGATTCCACATGCTTTCAGCCCAAATAATATTTACTAAACTGTCCCAACACATAGAACAGGTAAACAGATCACTTCAACTAGTATCTAGTATGGGTTGCATTTTATTTTTTAAAAAATATTTTATTTATTCATGAGAGACACAGAGGGAGAGGCAGAGACATAGGCAGAGACATAGGCAGAGGGAGAAGCAGTCTCCTTGCTGGGGGGACCCTGAAGTGGGACTTGATCCCAGGACCCCATGATCACGACTTGAGCCAAAGGCAGATGCTCAACCACTGAGCCACCCAGGAGTCCCTGTGTTGTATTTTTATTTATTTATTTATTTATTTATTTATTTATTTATTTATTTTTTATGATAGTCACAGAGAGAGAGAGAGAGGCAGAGACATAGGCAGAGGGAGAAGCAGGCTCCATGCACCGGGAGCCCGATGTGGGATTCGATCCCGGGTCTCCAGGATTGCGCCCTGGGCCAAAGGTAGGTGCTCAACCACTGAGCCACCCAGGAGTCCCCGGGTTGTATTTTAATGACATTTTATTGATTTCTGTTAACAAATGTACTGGAGTATTAGAATGTGGGAAATAGCTGGATAGTTTTTTCAATCCTATCACTGAAGGCATAACTTTCTGAATTAACCCTCCTCTTTCTGCATTGTCTTTATATAGTCAAAGATTTGGGACATTGGTTTACACATGTTTTGAATTTACGATTCATAATTTTATTTCCTGTCTCAGATGACCTCATATCTGGCATGAACAATGCTGAAACTACACAGTGTTTTAATTTCTGGACTCCAGATTCAGAGTTTCTTTCAAATTTGTGTTACTTTTCCTGAGCACATCCCAGTGTGTTCCGGACAAAGAATATCTTTTTTGTTATGTCCCTCCCCAAGAAGGGTGGGTACTGGATGTCCTGAATTTAAGACTGAGTATTTCTTGATAACAGCAGAACAAATAGAAACACTTAGACCTAATGGTATTGAGAATTTCTTCATTACATATTTCTTTTTGGAATGAAAACAGCATGTAGAAATTCTCTGAAATCACCTCAGTTGAAAATTATCTTAATAAAGAGATTATAGTGTTAAGGAAATTAAATACAAACAAAAAGAAAAATATTTTTCACATGATTTATAGTCTTTTTTGGACCTGGGATATCTACATAGCACCACTGTAAAATTCTGATTTCAGAGCCTGAGAATCTCTGAAGTTCCTTTCCTGATTTGTTGTTATTGTTGCTGTTGATTGCCTGGTTGCTTCATGTATTTACAATCTCAGCTCTTTCCTAGAATTCTTTATCAATGTGGCTGCCCTTTTAGTATCACAACCCCCTTGGATACAAAATTCTCCCCATGCCATGCTACCAAAAATATTTCAATCGAACAAAGCACATATGAGGTTTGTGAAATTCATTGAAAGTGTAGGGTTCATTGAGAGAAGTCGCATTTTACATAGCTTAACAAATAGGTAAAACCGGATTTCTATGCTTGTGACTAAAATAACCACAGATAATATTTTTAAGGCTACATATTAGACTCAATTCCAAATGTATACACTTATGTGAAGCACTATGATAAAAAAAACAGTCTTCCACATGAAGTTCTAGATACATGGGATGGATATTGTTTCATTCTTAGGTATAAACAGTTCAAAAAGCACAATTTTCACAAACAATTTTCCCTAGAAGTAGGGAGGATATGGTATTTAAAGATATTGTGGTGGTTTTGCATTGAAATCTGTCAATGTGGTGAGGCTGAACTCATTTCCCAGAATTCCCTTTCAACTTACGGTGGGATCTGAGATGCCTATGTGAGTTTTAGAGGGCAGAAGGAAAGCTTCAGATATACATCTCTGAGTAAACCTCAAACACAGAATTTGGAATGAAGACTGGCTGCTGAGTGACCTACTCCTTTGTTTTCTGGGAGTAAGGGGTTTTCTGGGATATGAGAACCTCAGTGCCATCATTAGAAAAGTTCTGAGCAAACTGGGATAATTGATCAATCTACCTCAAAGAACTGAATTTTAAGGATGGATTTTCTTAATGATTTTGGGATTTTTGGAAATTGATTCTCTGATCTTATTAGCTTTAAAGTCATTAATGTTCTTTTTCCCAGTGGTGAAGGGGGTACTAGAATTGCATGCATGGCAAGTGGTTACTTAAATGATCACCTATAGATACCTATAATCAATTGCCTATAAGAAGCAAGGCAACAAAGTGTTCATTACCATAAACACATATGTATAAAGGAAAAGAGGATAATGGGATTGATTGGTTGCTTCTAACTGCACTGGAGAATTTAGGGAAAGAAAATGATAGACTGAAGACTTTAAATTCTTAGCTCAAGGAACCTGAAAGCTTTGATGAATGCCATGAAAGAAACCCTTATCTCTCATATCTGCAGGGCTACGATTTCTGAAAACCATGTTCAATGTCTAATCATGTAGATGGCTAAAGAATAATGCAAAATTAATTCCCACTCACTTAGGGTCTTCTTAAATAAAGCTGGTGCAATAATGGGGAAGGAATGCAATAATAAAACTTGGGATAGGAAAATATGGACAGATTCTACTGAACCTTAAAAGCTGTGTATTCTGTAGAGTGAGCTTTGCCTAAAAGAACTAACCTGCCCTTTCATGAAGAAAGTATGATTTGTTCTTGTGTGTCATTTGCATTGCAAAACACTGCAGATTTCTCTTCAGGGCCTTTCCCTACCACCTGTCTTTGTGTGTAGATCCATAGCAAGATTCAAGTTCCATGAGGCCCCAAAGAATCTGAGGTATGAAATGTGACCCATGAGGAAGTGTGATGCACACCAAAATAATTGCACAGATTTGCCCATATGTATTAACCAAAGCCTTGGAAAATGTGAATTGAAGGAATATTAAATTGGACTCCAAATTCAGTGTTTTAGAGATTATGAGATTAATCTCTAAAACCTAGAGATTTTGAGAGGCTAATAATGACTCTAATAGTTTAATTGGCTGACTGAAATGAGTATCCAAAGACGACATACTCTAATGAAGTCAAGATGCCAGAGCTTCTTTGGCAAAAACTTAGAGATTCAGAATGCTAGAGAGCTGAATGCCTATCACAGAAGACTTGCCAATCCACCCCCATGAAAATCCAGAGGACATGCCCTTTACCACAACTAAAAGAACTGTGAGAGATGCCTCAGCAAACTTGAAGAGCTCTGTGGTCAATCATCTCTGAGTATCAGAAATTATAGTGAGAAATGTTACCATAGAACTGGGATCCCTAAATGTAAATGGGATAATAGGATCCCAGGTCACAGGGTCTAAGTGGCAGAACTTAATTGCCAAAGACAAGATGCTCATAGTTGTAATACACAGTGGAGCAAAAGCAATAATCAGCAATATTCTGACCTGTAGAGATATTTGCATTGGCTAGTTGATCTATGGTGCCACCAGAATGAAAGAGATGGGCAGAAAACTAAAGTGTTGGGGCACCTGGGTTGCTCATTTGGTTAAGTGTCTGGCTTCAGCTCAGGTCATGATCTCAGCATCCTGGGATCATGTCCCATGTCGGGGTCCCTGCTCAGTGGGGAGTCTACTTGTCCCTCTCCCTCCTCTTCTGCCCCTCCCCCTGCTTGTGCTCTCTCTGTCTCAAATAACTCTTTAAAAAGTCATTAAAAATCTTAAAAGAAAAACCCTGATGTTTTACTTGATCTGTATAAATAAGAAGTGAATAAAAGTCTGACTTGAATAACCAAAACAAAGAACCATTGTCTCTCACTTGTTCAATTCTCATGCTTGAACCATTTCACAGAGCTCAAGCCTCTTGAATAAACAGAATGCCAGGTCATATTTTTTTATTAAAGATTTTATTTATTTATTCATGAGACACACACAGAGAGAGAGAGAGAGAGAAAGAGAGACAGAGAAACAGAGAGAGAGGCAGAGGGAGAAGCAGGCTCCATACAGGGAGCCTGAAGTGGGACTTGATCCCGGGTCTCCAGGATCAGGCCCTGGGCTGAAGACAGCGCTAAATCGCTGAGCCACCTGGGCTGCCCCAGAATGCCAGGTCATCTTGAGGAAGGACTCTTATACTGCCAAAATTTTATACTATTAATTTTTCTTTCTTCCTTTCTTAAAGAGAACTGCAGCCATTCTCCAGGATAACTGAATTAAGGAAGAAAGCACAATCAAACATTTTTGGGATTACAAAAATACTTGAAAAGAAATGAAACTAAGTCCTAGAGACCCAATGACCAGTGTAGTCCTGTGGTCAGTGTAGAGGCTAATGTCAGGTCCTCCAGGGAGTTTGGCTCTAGTTAATCCTACAGTGTTCCCAACAAGTGCCTGAACCCATTCTGTGGTTATTTCCCCAGTTCTAGATACGTAATTGAAATAGACATAGTTAATACCAGTAGAATCTCTTCATCGCTTCCCTAGCCTGTGAAGTTAGAACTATTGTGACAGGAACTGCCAAACAGAAGCCACTAGAACTGCCTCTACATATGAATGCAATAAACAAAAAAAAAACTACTTCATTTCTGGAAGGACTGAAAATTGGTGATACCATCAAGGACTTGGAAATGGCAGAGGTGTGATTACTATCATCAAAGAGAAACAAAGTTGGACAGTAATTAATGGTGGTAAAGCCGTATTTTATTTAGTGGCAACTACTGCAGTAGAGAACTCATTATAGACTGACCTCAACTTCACAAAAGCAGCAAGTGGGCAACTTTTTAAATGCTGGGAAATGCTAAAGGAAAGACCATGAAGGACATAAAAGGAAGGTTTGATCCACATGAGTAGGTCTTCTGTGTATGCTAATTGCACTTATCCAGAGGTGAAACAAGCATCTTGTATTTTTATGACAGGCAGGGGGTAGTTGTGCAAGTTGGAACAAGTTGCCCCTAGAATTTAGGCCCTTCCCCTTCATAGGAACTGGGAGACAAGAATGGGAGTTATCTCGCTGAATCTTTGCATTACAAAGAGATAACTTCCGGATCCTTGAAGTGAGGGTTCTGGGTAGTAGAAGATTAACATCACAAAGAGGCAAGAAAGGATTTATAATTGCAAGCCCTCCAAAGCAATGCTTCTCCTGGCAGCATTTACCTTTTATAGACAGTAATTTTTTTTAAAGATTTTATTTATTTATTTGCTATAGAGTGAGAGTGAGAGTGAGAAAGAGAGAGAGAAAGAGGGAGAGAGAGGATATGAGTGGGGGAGGGGCAGTGGGAGAGGGAGAAGCAGGCTGTCCCCTGAGCAGGGAGCCCAATGTGGGGCTTGATTCCAGGACCCTGGGATCATGACCTGAGCCGAAGGCAGATGCTTAACCAACTGAGCCACTCAGGCACTTCTAGGCAGAAATTTTAAGCCTCATCCTAGGAACACAGTCTGAAGCTGCTAGAAGTCATACTAGACTTTGGTCAAGTCTCAGTGCAGGGGTTTGAACAGACTCATTATGTGCTAAGAGTTTTTTCAGTTAATACTACCACATTCCCCTTCAACTCACCAATTTGGCCTGTGCAAAAGGTAAATGAATCTTAGAAAATAATAGTAGGTTTTTTTTTTTTTTTTATAAACTTACTCAGTTACTCCCATTGTAGCTGCTGTACCAGATTAGATTTTGGTGCAAGTGCAAATAAATACATTCATTCCATGGCATCTAATATGTAGTTATCGATTTGACAAGTTCTTTTTTCTCTACATTTTGTATCAATTTTCTATTGCTGCTGTAACAAATTACCATTAATTTAGTGGCTTAAGACAACAAAATTTATTCTTTCATACTTCTGGAGATCAGATATCTTAAAATCAATTTCCATGGATGAAAGTCAAGATGTTGGCAGGGCTTGTTCCTTCTGGAAACTCTGGGGGATCAATCTCTTTCCTTACCTTTTCAGCTTCTAATGGTTGCCTGTATTCCTTTCCCTGTGACTCCTTCCTTCACTCAAAGTGGGCCACTCCAATTTCTGCTCCCATCATCATGTCTGTTTTTTCTCTAAATCTGACTCCTCCCAAGTCCCTTTTATAAAAATCCTTTTGAGTATTTGGACCCCTGGAGGTAATCCAGGATAATTCCACCATCGCCAGTTTGTTAATTTTGTTACATCTGCGAAGTCCATTTTGCCATATGAATTGCTTCTGAGGTGTAGAACATGAACATAATTGCTTCCATTCTCACAACCCTTTCTCTAACTTTAACCTTCCTGACTCCCTCTGGGAAGGACTCTTGTGATTACATTGAGCCCACCTGACTAATCTCCCCCATCTCAATATCTATCACATTTTCAATATTGCTCTCTCTCTCTCTCTTTTTTTTTTTCACATAAGTTAACATATTCACAAGTTTCTGAGATTTGGATATGAACATTTTGTGAAGATCGTATTCCTCACACCAAAAGTCTTATGTCATAATGTCATCCACAATGACATTGGTTGCCTTTCAATCCACAGGACATCACAGAGCTCTATTATATTGATAATATTATGCTGATTGAACCCAGTGAGCAGGAAGCAGCAATTCCTCTACTACTGCTTTGCTGCTAGAAACATATGATTCACCATATCCATTAGTGTTTGAATTGTCAATGGTAGATAGAGTTGCTCTTTGGAGATTTAGCAGTCCTCAACAAGTGGATCAGTACAGTCTCTCTGATTTTGGAGCAAATTATTCTTGGATCTTCAGACACAATCAAGAAATTTCCATAGTACGACTGAATTTCAGAATTGCAAATTTCAGATTCATTTGTACTTTACGTGTTTGCTCTTTTTGAACAGAGATGTACACAGGGATTATGATGTGCTTTTTCTACCATTGCATGTTCAGTGTATGAGGATGGATATCTTGTCCCTTTAGTTTCTTTGGTCTATAGAATAAGAGTATCTATATTGAGGAGCCATAATTAAAGAATTAAACCCAGCATCTCTTCCACACCTGAATGTGATTTAGATGATAAGATTCTGGAGTTGGAGTAAATTCTGTAATGAGACTTTTGTGGGGCCCTTTGAAAGGGATGTATGTATTTTGCATATTGAAGGACAATAGACTAGGATTGGACTATGGTAGGCAGCTTCTAAGATTGCCCTCAGTGGTCCCTGTCCTTTGATATTATCTTCATCTAATATTCTCTGCTGGAGTGTGGATTTGATCTAATAATATTCTTCTGATGAATAGAATATGGCAGAGTTGATAACATGTCACTGCTGAGATTAGATTATAAAACAGACATAAAAATAAATCATGGGTGTTCTTCCCACACTCCTTGTCTCAGATCACTTACTTACTCTGGGAAAACCAGATATCATGTCTTGACAGCACTCAGGTAGCAAATGGAGAGGCCCTTTTGGTGAGGTATTGAAGTCTCTGGTTGACAGCCAGTGAAGAACAGAGGTCTGCCTACAATCATGCTAGTGAGTATGAAAGCATATCCTGCTCCAATCAAGTGTTCAGAAGAGACTGCAATCCTAGCCTACAGCTTAACTTAGTTCTGTAAGAGACTTCAAGCCAGAACCACTCAGCTAAATCACTCTCAGATTGCTGGCCCAGAGAAACCAAGACAAAATAAATGTCTGTTTTAAACTGTTAAATTTGGGACAAATTTAATGCATCAATAGATAACTTACAATTTCTCTGACAAACCAACAACTCTTTTACCCTATCTAGATACCATGGAGCATGGAATATAACCAATCTCAACTGTAGCAAACAAGTAAGAAAGTAATAAAAAGGAACTAGAAATTAAAACATTCTGAATCAGGTTGAAAACTTAAATATATAGTTAACCAGTTTTTCCTTTTCATAAAATTAGGTCAGAAATAATTTTTTTTCTGAATAAACATGCTCTTCAAGCAGAACTTCGTACCTTTTCTGTCCATAATTTATCTGAAATGGAAAAAAAATATTTGAGTTGAAAAATAAAATGTTAGAATAATTAAATATGAAATTTTGTGCCATTCCCCTAATGTAAATAATTTTAAGAAGCTAGTTTTATTTTAATAATGTTATTTTTGCTTACGTCTCTTCATTTCCAATTTTAGATGTAATTTCCAATTCTCTATTTTTTGCAGCACTTCTCTGTATATGTATATATACATATATATATGTATACTATCATTTAATTTTAATTAAACATAACTCATGATTTATGTTATGAATGGTTTAAGATGAGTGTTATACAAACTTGTTTCTGTAAACAAGTATATGCATTAATCATAGGGCAATTTTACTTGTTAATGGCACAGAAAACTATTTTAAAATATTAGATATAAGGAACATATAAAATACACATACATATATGTATATGATTTATAGGATATCTGGAAAACCAGTTATTGTGTCAGTCGAAAGAGATAAACTTCTTGAGAAAAAATATTTCAGCCATTGCCAAGTGTCTGTTATCCATCAGACACTTTAGATGTTGCTGTACAACAATGAGAAAAGCGATGATTCAGTCCCTCATGGAACTTACATTGTAACAACACAAAACAGCATATAATAATCATAGCAATAAAATGAATTCTGTATTAGATTTAAAGATAGTAAAAGCTATAGGGGAAACGGAACTTGAAAGCTGGAGTTGGCCAAAGGTACAGGTTCTTATTTTAAAAAAAAGTCACTGAGTAAATGGAAACTGAACAAAGGCTTGAAGTGTTTGCAGGAGATGGCCATCTAGGTATTAGGAAAAAGGGCATTGCAGGCAGGGGGAGCATTCAGTGCAAATGCTCTCTACACCTGTAGTAGGCCTGCTGTGTTCCTGGAGCTGCTTGAGGCCAACATGTGGAGTGAAGTGAGTGAGTAATAAGGTAAATGTAAGCCAAATACTGTAGGCCTTTGAAAGCCATTTTTAGGACTTTTGTTTTCATTCTGTATAAACTGTTACAAGATTTTAAATAGATTAGTCATATTATGGGATTTATAATGTCAAAGAATTATGCTTTCTGCTGTTTTGAGAATAAAACTGAGAGGAGAAGCATGCATTTGATGCAGGGAAAATTTTCAGGTGGCTCTTACCTTAGTCTGGGTAAAATGATACTAACTTTAAGTGGAAGTAGTAATGAAGCCAATAAGAAGAGGTACATTCTGCGTGTATTTGAAGACAAAGTCCACAGTTTCCTGAGATGGAGGTCTGGTCCAAGAGAAAGAGGAAAATGCAATGTGACATCAAAGTTCGAAGACTGGTCAACTGAAGGATGGGTTGCTATCAACTGAGATAGGTTGAACAAAGCAGTTTTAGGAGGGAAATGAGGAGTCAGATATGGTCATGCTGCTTTTGAAATGTTTTTTGAGAAATACAAATGGATGCGGCCTGGGTGGCTCAGTTGGTTAGGCTCAGGTCATGATGTCAAGCTGCTGGGATGGAACCCCACAGGGTCCTGGGATGGAGCCCCCAGGGGAGCTCACTGCTCAGCAGGGAGTCTGCTTCTCCCTCTCCCTCTGCTCCTCTCCCTCCACCCATCCTCCCATGGGCTTGCATGTGACCACACTCATGCACTCACGCACTCTCTCTCTGTCACGCACTCTCTCTCTGTCTCGAGTAACTAAATACAATCTTAAGAAACAAAAAAGAAATCCAAATGGAGTTGCCAATTGTCATGTCAAATTGGGTATCTGAGTGAGGAGTTCAGCAAACAATCTAGGAAAGACTTATAAATTCAGGATTGCTGGACATTCAGTTATTTCAAACTGTGAAACTGAATAATATCACTAGGGAAATAGATTTAGATATAGAGAAGACAAGATCACTCTGAAGCCTCCAATATTGAGGCAGAAGAGAAAAGGAGGCTTCAAGAATGGAAATGAAAGTAGTAAGCAGTGAAATCAACCCAGGAGGAGCTGCTGAGTTGTGACCAAGGAGTTCTGGACTTCGGGGACTGGAAAAGACCAGAGTATCACAGTACTTTTAAAAAATTCATTGCCATCATTTCTTTCAGCTAATGTCATTTTCAAGTTTTTTTAAAATGCTGGGTACATTCTCAAAATTAGCAGGTGATTCTGAAACCATTTCTTCCATTATTGAGACGGAAATGCAGCACTCTGAAGTGTAAAAGGCTGAAACTCAATGATTATTGAATACTATTTTTGCTTGAGCTGAGACATTTGATCCTAACTTTCTCTCCCCAGTGAGTCCAGACTTTGGCTCCATTTTCTGAGCTGATTACTGAGGCCCAGCAAATGGCTCTAATGAATTATAGTAGCAACTCCCTGGTGATTATTGATTTCATCTGGCTCACTGAACAGAAATAAGTACTTTCTAATTTGTTGTGACATTGAATAGATGTGTTTATTTATTAAAGGATGTTGTAATGGCAGCATGCCACCTTGTCAGAAGAAAGAGCAACTTTCCTTTTCTGGGACACAGAGAATATCAAGCAAAGACAGGCAAATTAGTTTGCTACAAGAACCCAACCAATGGTCATCTATGTAGTTTTGAAATATGACAGAAGCAAGAAAAAGAAACTAAAATTAGATTCAAGTGCCTCTGAGTTTCTTCTTAACACTGCTACACATGAGCTTTGACTTTGGGCAACTTACCGTCTTATCAAGTTTTCATCAGAAAGATGTCCATGATGACAAAAGCCGCAAGGATCATTGTATGCATACATTGAAAATAAATGAGTGACTCTGCAAAGTTTAAAGTGATACATAAATATAAAATATTATCATCATTATTAGTGACTAGATTTCCAGGACCCTTTAATCCAGCTAAAATGAAAGCCAGAAAAATTGTTATTACTCTCGGAACTTCTGCATTACTTGAACATTTGAGCTTTCTTCAATTTTAAATTTATTACATTGTTGAAGATCACGACAATAGTAACAGACACACTGCATTTGTAGGGAAATAGCCCAAAACATAAAAATTATGTAAGACTTAACACTTGCAAAGTCTTGTTGAGGGATTACTGCAATAACATTAAAGATAAAGTTTTCTTCCAGAAAACATAGACATTGTTATCAAATAAAATATAGTGTTGAGAAAAGGGTTGAGTTTTCTTTCATAGACTGTGAGGATTTATTATTTATTTATTTATTTATTTATTTATTTATTTATTTATTTAATTTTTGTTAAAGATTTTATTTCTTTAGAAAGAGAGCAAGCACAAGCAGAGGGAGGAGTAGAGGAAGACAGATAGAATCCCTCGTTGACTCCATACTGAGCTTGAAGCCAGTGTGGGGGTCGATCTCACAACCCCTGACATCATGACCTGAACTGAAATCAAGACTCAGATACTTAACCAACCAAGCCATCCAGGCACCGCATTTTGTGATGGATTTTTTTAAAAAAGTTAAAATTCACTGTAACTCTAACAATAACAGAGGTGTTTAATGAAAACATGAAAATACATGCCTTCTATATCCCAACCCAACATTTCCAATTTTTCTCTCTTTAGAAGGGAGAAATCCAAGGGGAGTGAGGAAAACAAAAGTCCGTATCATGTTTCCAAATATTCAGGTGTTTGATATTGTGTGGGTAATCATTTGGGTGATGGACAAACAGTATATTAACTGATAAAGAGCCTATTGACAGCAATATTGAATCAATTCAACTTTGACTTTACCTCAAAATTATCTAGTTCCTCCTTTAAACCAAGAGTAGATTTCTCCCTGACTCCATTTTTATACTTCATGCATTGTGTGTGTGTGTATGTGCGTGTGCTTATGTGTCTGTCTTGCATGTTCCTAAGATTTCCTTAAATAATAGCATAACAGTAGATAAAATTTATTTAAAACTTATCAGATACTTTTTTTACAATCATATATATTTTTCAATTATAGTAAAGTACACAGAACAAAAAAATTATCATCTTATTTTTTAAAACTTTTTAAAGATTTTTAAAATTTATTTATTCATGAGAGATACAGAAAGAGAGAGACAGAGACAGAGACAGAGACAGAGACAGAGGGAGAAGCAGGCTCCATGTAGGGAGCCCGACGTGGGACTGGATCCTTGGTCTCCAGGATCACACCCTGGGCCGAAGGTGGTGCTAAACCACTGAGCCACCTGGGCTGCCCAATTTATCATCTTAAAACCATATTTTAAGTGCAATTTGGTAGTGTTAACTATATTCACGCTGTTGTGTCACCAATCTCCAGAACTCTTTTTATCTGGCAAAACTGAAACTCTGTTCCTGTTTTTTTTTTTTTTTTTTTGTATAAGAGTTTTATAGTTTTAGGTCTAATATTTAAGTATTTCATCAACATGGAGTTAATTTTTGTATATAGTAAGGTAAGAATATTTCATTCTTTTGCATATAGATATCCAGTTGTACCAACCCCTCTAATTGAAGAGACCATCTTTTCCACTGAATTGTCTGGGCGTCCTTGTTGAAAATCATTTGACCATATAGTGAGGGTGTATTTCTTGGCTTTTCATTCTTTTCTATTGGTCAATATGTCTATCTTTATGGCATTAACTACCGTTTGATTACTGTGGTTTTGTACTAAGTATTGACCTCAGGAAGTATGAGACATCCAACTTTGTTCTTTTTAAAGATTGTTTTGGCTATTTGGGGTCCCCTGAGATTCCATGAAACTTAGGATGGATTTTTCCATTCAATTTTGCAAAAACACCTTTGGAAATTTTATGGGGATTACATTGTATTTGTAGAATGTTTTGGGCAGTAATGACATCTTAACAATATTGTCTTTCAAACTGTGAGCAAAGAATGTTTCTCCATTTGTTTGTGTCTTCTCTAATTTCTTTCAGTAACATTTTGTAGTTTCATTGTACAAGTCTTTTGCTTTCTTGATTAAGTTTAGTCTTCAGTATTTTAATCTTTTTGATGTGGGACTAGCTGGACCCTCTAGTACCAAGTGCACATTGGAATCACCCATATTAATAAAAGGGTCTGGCTGGATATTTTCTGGGGATATTCTTTTTATTAGGAGTCCTGAAATTGTGGTCAACTTGGTCTTGCAGTATCATGCTCATGTTATAAGTACCCATGTAGATAAAAAAAAGGTGGAGAGCCCATTTTTTAAGCCTGCTTGATGTTCTTCTTTCTGGAAATGTAGTTTCTTGAAGGTGTCATCATCAGGGACTTCTAATTGTAGAAATATCTCAGAATCCCAGTTTTCTTTTGAAGCTGTCTACTTGATAAATCCAATGTTTCTAGGGGTACCCAAGTGGCTCAGTGGTTGAGCATCTGCCTTCAGCTCAGGTCATTATCCTGGGGTCCTGGGATCGTTCTCACATCAGGGCCCCTGTGGAGAGCCTGCTTCTCCCTCTGCCCAATGTCTCTCTCTGTCTCTGTGTCTCTCATTAATAAATAAATAAAATATTTTTTTAAAAAAATAATCTTTCTAATTTGGATACATATGATATTTACATTATTTCACAACTCTGAACATCACTAATTTTATATGTAGTGGAATTTTGAACCTGAACTTTGGAATCAAACAAGTTCTAATCCCTAGCACTGGCGAAGGTGATGATTGTTACGTTATATGGCACGACTGCTCCTAAAAGAGAGGAAGTTATCCAGATGGGCTTAAATTAATCACATGAGCCCTTAAACAGATAACTTTCTCTGGCTGATAGCAAAAGTGGAAGACAGATATGGCCGAAGGAATCTCAAAGGTAGGAAACATGGCAAGAGCTCAAACATGCTGCTTTGAACTTGGAGGCGCCACATGAGAAGGAGTGTGTGTAGGGCCTATAGGAGCAGACGGCTGACAGGCAACAAGGGGACAGCTCTTGTGATCTACAACCAGAAGAAACTAGATTTTGCCAACGTTCAGAGTGAGCTTAGAAGATTCGTCTCAGAGCCTGTAAGAGCCCAGCCCAGTCATCACTTTGACTTCAGATATCTTAAAAAAAAAAAAAAAAAAAATTCAGAGAGCCAAGCTGGACTTTTGACCTCAAGACACTTGTAATGCTTTAGGATATTAGGTTTGTGATCATTTCTTATGCTGCAATAGAAAACCAAGAAAGGGCCTAACACATTTGGCACATTGAAGGTATTCAAAGGTTTTTGCATGCTGTAACGTTTCTGTTTTGCACAGACACTGATTTCAAGCACATTTATCTAAAAGAACAAAATTGCTACTCTGCAAGGCATCACCAAAAGCCACCTTCCTTGACGTTTGTCTAATCACTCTTGGGCAAAAAAGTGTTTATTTGTTTTTTTCCATTTTGAATCACCATAATGTTTTCTTTATATCTTTTTACCACTTACTGTATTTTGATTTGTATTACAATTACATGTAGAAATCTTCAAAACTGGGATCCCTGGGTGGCACAGTGGTTTAGCGCCTGCCTTTGGCCCAGGGCGTGATCCTGGAGACCTGGGATCGAATCCCACATCGGGCTCCCGGTGCATGGAGCCTGCTTCTCCCTCTGCCTGTGTCTCTGCCTCTCTCTCTCTCTCTCTGTGTGACTATCATAAATAAATAAAACTTAAAAAAATTAAGAAATCTTCAAAACTACGTGACACATCCTTTAAGAGCATGGATGGGATTATTCATCTTTACCTCCAATCTTATTGGTTGGCCCCATAACTTGTGTGGAGATACTTTGTATCCCCTTAAATATTTATTGAAGAAATACATATTTACTGACTCATTGCTTGATATATTCTACAATCAAATATACTCAATTGACAAAAAATATCTGAAATTATTAATTATCAGTCGAACAATAAGCTGATAATCCCTGTGGAATAAATATCTGCTATTAAATAGTGAGAAACACTACAAGCAGAATAATTAGCTTACTGCTACTAATTGTATTTTGAGCCTACCATTTCATTTGTAGCTGCCCAATTGTCTGATTTATTTCTTGTCTTACAGATGAACTGACTTTCTAGCTGCTTTAAGGTAGCAGGTGTCTCATTAATGTTAACCCAGAGAAAAAGCTTTTCAAAAGTATTTGAAACATTAAGATTAAAGCTTTAATGTGGAGAACTCTCCTGCACTTGAAGAGGGCCAAAAGTCATCAATCATCATTATGGTACTGTACAAGGGCAATGCAATTTAAAAACATTTGTCAAATAATCTTTAAAAAATACTTACCTTAATAAGTTAGTATTTGAGAATATAAAAAGTTCAGAATCTGAATGTTTACCAGTACTTTATCTTGTCTTTGCTCCTTGGTAGACTTCACAGAAGTGAATGATTTACATGGAAGAGTATCAAAGGTCTACATTTTTCTTCGGTCTCTTTAAAGCCCAAAAATAAATATAAAGGAAGAAAGCAATGTCAGTTCCACTATTTATATAAATTGTGTTTTAAGGTAGATTTGCTTGCTAAATATGATGCTAAATAGCAAAATTAGAATGTTAAATAAATGACGAGAATTTTTACTTACCACTGGAATAACATTATGTCTTTAGAAAGGCCAAAAATAAGATTTTCAGAGGAAATTGACTATATATTTTAATTAAATAAGAAATTCACAGATTTTTAAAAAATAAAGCATTCACGGCTATAAATGAAGTTTTAAAATTACTTTCGATATTCCTTTTGGAAAGTCATTAATGTGGTTAAAACACTTCCCTTTCCTAAATTTTACTTTTTTATGTTCTTAAAAAGTTTCATTTTTCTCAGGAGGCTAAACTTTCATCTGTTATAAACCAACTGGTTTATGCTGTGTGACAATAAAAATCTGGCTCAGTGTCATCTGGAATAATTTTAGCTATGGTAATTCTTTCAAATATAGCACTCTGTAAATAAAAATAAGTTACATATATTACTAAATTTGCATATACATAATTATTATCATCACTTCAATTAACATAGAGTCAAATAAGGAAAAGGCAAAGACAGAAAAAACATACAGCACTGTTTCCCAAGTACTCCTAGGGATCTTAACACCCAAGTGTTCAGTTCAAATGCTTGAACTGAAGAGGTAAAAGATAAAGAATATAATTAATGATGAAGTCAAACACATAAAGGTGGAAAATAAAGTTGAACAGGAACACTGATAAAGAAAAGCTCAGGTTATTTAAGTCTCTTGTAACTAGTTCCAAAGTAAACTACTATTTACAAAGAATATGGGGCATTAATATTACTGTCTGTTTGTGAGGAAATGAGGAAAAACTAAAGAATGTTGGGCAAAAGCCTCGGAGGAGGCATTATGTATAGATGAAAATAGGTTTGTGGAAAACAGATGATCATGGCAAAAATCTTTTTGAAAAGTAATAAGGCAAAAGTGATAATAATAAAAATGCAATGAAACAAAACACTTGTCTAGTTTATCTTTTTGGAATTCCCAAAGACTAACCACTGAGATGACATTCACAGGTCTTACTTTGTAATTAGTACTGTGATTATCAATATTATCCAAACCACATATGCATAGAACTTTAAAGTTTACAAAAGATATGTGTTTGCCTCTATGTATATATATTATAAATATACATGCTGATATATGTGTGTGTGTATATATATATATCTATATATATATATACACACACACATACATACATACATGGTTTTTCATGACATTGTCGACATCCTGACTTGACTAATAAACTTAGGCTCAAAAGTTAAAAAGGATTGACTCAGAATCTATAAAAAGGAGCTATAGACAAGTCAGTAACATATGTAATAGCGTTGGATGCTTTTACTTTATTTTAATTTAATTTGATTTATTTATTTGAGAGAG
The DNA here is from genome assembly GCF_905146905.1 of Nyctereutes procyonoides. Lineage (NCBI taxonomy): Eukaryota > Metazoa > Chordata > Mammalia > Carnivora > Canidae > Nyctereutes > Nyctereutes procyonoides. The sequence continues at coordinate 4,754,550 of NW_026575021.1, read as the reverse complement.
AAAGAGCATGAGTAGTGGCGGGGAGGCAGAGGGAGAAGCAGACTAGCAGACTCCTTGCTAAGCAGAGAGCTGAGAGGACTCTGGAATCATGACCTGAGCTGAAGGCAAATACTTAACCAACTGAGCCACCCAGGTGCCCCAGCCTCCAGCCCACATCCAGCAAAACGCCGGAGCCTCCAGTCATGCAGCCACAAGGAAATGACCTCTGCCAACAATCTAAATGAATCTGAAAGCAGATTCTTCCCCAGTCCCAGCTCCCAGAAAGAAATACAGTTTGGCTGTAGCCCTCATGAGATCCTTGGTGGCAGATGCAGCTGAGCTCTGTAAGACTATGCCACACAGAATCTATGTGATAGCAGTTGTGAGTAGCTTTTAGCTACTATAGTTGAGTAAATTTGTTATGTAAATAGAATACTGATTATCAATTTTAGTACTAGAAGTGAGGTGCTTCTACAACAAATACCTAAAAATGTAGGTGTGGTTTTGGAGCTTGCTAGTGCGTGAAGGAATTTGAGAGGCACAGTAAAGAAAGCCTCAATTGCCTTGAAGGCACTGTTAGTGGAAGTCTGGACTTTAAGCGCACTGACTGTGAGGGTTCAGAAGGACCATGTTATTGGAAGTGGGAGAAAGTGAGTTCTTTCCTAGTGGCAGAGAACTTGGGAAAATATCTATAGTTACTTATTTAGGTAAGTTGTGGCATTGGTTGTATAGCAAAGAAGACTTCCAAGCAAAGGATTGCAGGTGCTGCCTGTTTGATTGTTGTTCTTTCTCCCTGCTATTTATTGTAAAATGATAGATTAGAGAGAAGTATTAAGGGAAAATTGTTGTTTTTTATTATTTTTTAATTTATTTTTATTTATTTATTCATGAGACACACACACACACACACACACACAGAGGCAGAGACACAGGCAGAGGGAGAAGCAGGCTCCATGCAGGGAGCCTGATGCGGGACTTGATCCCTGGACTCCAGGATCACGCCCTGGGCCGAAGGCAGGTGTTAAACCACTGAGCCACCCAGGGATCCCCTGTTGTTGTTGTTGTTGTTGTTGTTGTTGTTTTTAAGGTAGCAGAATTCTAACCTGGGACCCCCCTGAAGGATTTAAATGTGGGGATAATGTGATCAGATTCACATTTTAGAAAGCACTGGGAATGGCATGATCAAAGAAGAGAAGTCCTATTGGCTAAGAATACTGGTTACTTCCTCCTCATAATTCATAATTAACAATAATCTTATTTAGAAAGTGTTCCATAAACCACCAATAAAAGTCCACTGCCCCTCTTCTGGACTTCCACTGGTATTTTCAAAACTCTATAATACTCTTGATCTTTGGGTTTGATTATTGAACAATTCGTCTGCATAAGATACAGACTATATATTTCTTTTGAGCGGTTTATTATTTTCATATTCCTGCTGTAGCAATTTTCTACCAATTTAGTGGCTTAAAACAACAGAAATTTATTGTCTCACTGTTCTGGAGGTCAGAGGTCTGAAATTAATCTTATGTGTGGGTCGATATCCAAGTTTTGGCAAGACTGCATTCCTTCCAGAGTTTCCAGAAGAAAATCTTTTTTATCTTATTTTCTTCTTTTCTGTTTTTATTTAAGTACAGTTGACACACAATGTTACATTACTTTCAGGTGTACAATGTAATGATTCAACAAATGTATATATTATGTTATGCTCACCACAAGTATAGCTACCGTCTGTCCCTATACAACATTACTATAATACCATTGACTATATTTCCTATGCTATGTATTTTACTCTCATGATTTTTTCATTCCATAACTGGAAGCCTGGGTTTGTTTTCCACTCCCCTTTACCCATTTTGCTCTCCCCCTTCCATTCTTTTTCCTCTGGCAACCATCAGTTTTCTCTTTTTATTTATAGCTCTGGTTCTCCCTTTTGTTTGCTTGTTTATTCATTTGCTTTGATTTTTTTAGATTCCACATATAAGTAAAATATATGGCATTTGTCTTTCTCAGTCTGACTTATTTCACTTAGCATGTTACCCTCTGAGTCTATCCATATTGTTGCAAATGGCAAGATCTCATCTTTTTTTATAGATGAGTAATATTCCTCTGTGTGTGTGTGTGTGTGTGTGTGTGTGTGTGTGTGTATCTCACATCTTCTTTATCCATTCATCTAGCAATGGACACTTGGGTTGCTTCCACATCTCAGCTATTGTAAATAATACTGCAATTAACATTAGGGGTGCAAATGTCCTTTTAAATTATTGATTTTGTTTACCTTGAGTAAACACCCAATAGTGGAATTATTGGATCATGTAGAATTTAGAACCTATTTTCCTAATTCCTTGGGCTGTGGTCCTTCCATCATCTTCAAAGCACATCACTCCAACTTATTCTGTTGTCATGGTTTTCTGACTATGTCTCTCTTGCCTCCCTCTTTCCCTTATAAAATCCCTTGTGATTACATTAGCCCTTCCTAAATAATCCAGGATAACTTCCCCCATCTCAGCATCATCATTTTAATCATACTGATGGAGTCTCTGTTGCCATGTAAGGCAATTTATTAATAGGTTCTGGGAATTAGGCTATGAACATCTTTGTGGGAGGGGGCATTATTCCGTCTACCGTTGTAGGGTTTAAGGTTTTCTGGTCCATTTTCTCTGTTCAGCATTGTTCTGAAGGCCTAGTGGGACCACATGCCTAAATAATCAAAGGTTTGTGGATAGCATAAATATGCAATCAAATTCTAACCTTTTTTTTTATTTTAACATGTCACCTTATCAAATGTTTCTTGCCATGACATTATGCTCTATAGCAATCCTCGATCTGGTGGCATCAGCTGGCTTCACTGTTTAGCAATAGAGGAATCTCTGAGAAAACTATTATTCTTGATATAGTGACACTAACATCCTGTTAGCTCCATGACAGATTGATATTGGAGAAGACACAGCCCCATCTCTTCATTCTCTACATCCTCATTTTACAAGTTTGTATGAATGTAACATTTCATAAAGTTCTAATGTTTCCTGTAGGCACACAGGCTTCTTGGGGGAGGATTCTGATACTTTTACTTGTCTCTAAATCTTCTTCCAGTCTCTATGCTATTATTTGCATGCCTTTCAGAGGTCTTGCTCTTTACCACAGCATTCTTTACTACAAAAAGTATCTTATTTTTTTTAAAGATTGATCCATCTGTTTCTATTTCTTCACATCTTACTTTGTCATCATAAAAGTACTTTTCTTTTTTTTTTTATAAAAGTACTTTTCTATATTTCCACCTGCCTTATGTGTTTTCCAATTCTTATCTGATTACTTAAGTCATTGCATGGAGGTGAAGTTCTTGTATAAATCACAAACTTCTGTAGTTTCTGCCAAATCCTCAAAATATGTATATATGTATATATATATATATATATATATACATACATATATATATATATATAGTGATATGATAAATTGATCATGGCAGAGATATTTTCAGGAACTTCTTATCTGCTCTTGTGACACTAAATGTGAAATTTATCAGAGAGGTATGGTGAATTGACATTTGCCAAAGCACAGTTGTAAGCTCCTATTTCCTAGTTGATTAAACACCCTGAGGAGCCAGTGTTCATATCCTTCCAAGGTCATGTCAACTACAATGAGAAGTTTTAAGTAAACTAGTGCCTCTAGGTAATTCCTATCACCCATTGTTTCATCTATCAGTCACTGGAAATAAGTATTTTGTTTCTAGATGCTTTGGAGTATTCTCTCAGACTGATAAATTCTTACAAGGCAAATCAAAGCTGTCTTGATGGCATCTTCAATCACAGGCATTGAATACCACTCCTTATCAAATCTAAACACATAATCACAAGCATACCATTAGACAGTTTTGGACACAAGATACAGCATTTAATTTTGAAAATATATCCAGCCTTTTAAAAATAAATATCTAGTAATTAAGATTGAACTGATAGTACCCAAATGTGATAGGTATATAGACTGCAAGATGACTAGTTCTTTAGTGTAATCTGTTAGTTTAAAAATGCAGAAAGAGAAGAGATCTTATTACAGTAGTCTTGGATTGGCTCCTCAAACTCTTCTCTTCTTTCATTGAGTTAGTGGTGAATTCCAGAAATATGAGGTGGAAGAGGAGACATAATCAGTTATTTACTTACTTTTCTTGTTTGATTTATTTATATGTTCATGATATGTTTGCATTTTAATGTAACAACCTTGGGCCCTGTTATATACCAAGCACAACATCTATTAAAAGTTAGTAGAAAGGGTGCTAGGGCGGCTGAGTCAGTTAAGCATCTGTCTTTGGCTCAGGTCATGATCCCAGGGTCTTGGAATTCGGATCCCAGAGTCCTACTTCAGGCTCCCTGCTCAGTGGGGAGTCTGTTTCTCCTCCTGCCCCTCCCCACTGCTTGAGAGCTCTCTCTCTCTCAAATAAATAAATAAAATCTTAAAAAAGTAAAAACGTAAGGAAGTGAAGAGAGAATGACTAATTGAAGAAAAAGAAAGATTTGAAGGAGAAGATAAGGAATGGACAATAATGAAGTAGCCAAATGGAACCATCTATTTCTCAGAGACAGAAGACAAGAAAGTAAACATGAGCGTGAGCCACACAGATCTGCAGGCTGGAAATAAGGCAGTTTATGCATATTAGCTTTAGCTCTTTTAGGTAGAGACTCCTCATCAGCAGTGAGCAAGGATGATTATGTAAGTTATGGGACATGAATAAAAGCTGTTTCAAATATTTCATGTGTCAATAAAAAGAACTAGAAAAACAAATAGGGAACATTGTGATTTGCAAAAATGCAGGTCTGTTGTTCCTGTTGTGTATGTGTTCTTTCGTGTGTGTGTGTGTGTGTTAATAGAGGCAAAAAAAAAAACCCACTTAGTCTGGATTCATAAGGTATAGAGATTTACAGTAAGGTTCTGAGATTGATAAAATTGAAAGTGTCAGCTAGAGGGTCTGCAAAGGAAACCTTGCAGCTCATGCTAGATGGAGAAAGAAGAGAAAGCTGTATGTGGCCAATGGCCCCTAAGAAAACAGAAGTTCTAAAGTTTTATTTATATCTAACAGTAGATATAGTGCAAATAGGGCTGGCTGGTGTACTAGAATGATGATAGTTTCAGTAAGAGGGTGTTAGATTATATTAATGTATTTCAGAAATGGAATCTGTGTTACTATGACATACTAAATATACTCATGAAGTTTGGTTGTCAGAGTGACTGAACTAGAATGAGGCTTTAAAGAAGGTCAGAGAACTCGGAAGGTGCAGTGTGCATCAGTTTCCACACATTAATGTAGATGTTACTAAGAATAATAGTTGGAGTAGACAGATGAGGGCTGTTGAGTCCAGAGCTGCAACTGTCATGGAGAGTAATGGGGTGAGCCTGTCACTCAGCAATTCTTGCACAATCACTCAGGTGACATAAGCCTCAAAAGAGGATGTTCATGCCTGATTGCTGAAGAGAAATGCTGTGTAAGAGGCCATGTCACTCTTTAACATAATGTATATAATGTTTACTTACCTTGTTAATTGTCTGTCCCCTAACAGTATATTAGCACCACAAGGACACAAAATTTTACATAAGTGGTTCTTGATTTTTCCTTTTTCTTAAAATTTGCCTGACGTATAGTTAGTGCTCAAGAAATATCTGTTGAATGAAAGCTAGAAGAATAAATCAAAGAATGGTGAATAAATTGGTAATTGGAAAATAAGAATATGGGCTTTCCAGACCTATAGTATAAGCATGAGAATAAAAAGCAGATGTAAGAAATGTGGTATCTTGGGGAAGAAATTCCAATTTTTAGTTAAAGCAAGAAGCCAAACGGAGATTTTGACAAATTATGTTAGAAAGTGATGGAGTCCAAGATGAAAATATGGAAAGTAATAGGAGGAAGCAATTAATAGCTAAATAGCCTGCTAATTTGGCAGATATGAGTAAAAAACGATGTTAATTTTATGGCATAAGTAATAGTAAGTAAATTATTATAGCATTATATCAATTAGGGTCCCAATGAGAAACAGATGCTACATTCAGATTTAATTGCAGAGAAGGTAATAAAAGACTTACAGGGATTTGGGCAAAGTAAAAGAATCCACCGGGAGATGGCAAAAGCATCCAGAAACTAGCACCACAGGAAGTCAGTGTTGCCTCCCTGAAGGGTGAGGAAAGATTGTGGTGCTATTAAACCTGGCAAGAGCTCTAATTATGAGATGGGCAAGAAGGAACTATGATTCTTCGGTTGAAAATTTCAGCCACTATCAAATCGCAATCTCCCCAGGAGAGATTGGGGAGGGGCAAGAGACCCACTGATTGTCCCCTACTGCTTCCTCCTCATTCCCAGGGGTGTCAACCACTGGCAGAGCCAAACAAGGAGTGGTAAGGAGTGGAGAATGAATCTGGAGACACACAATCATTTATCATGATGTTAAACACCAATGGAGGAACAGGATTGTGTATACGCACTTTGTGTGTGTGTGTGTGTGTGTGTGTATACATGTAAGTTCGAGATGTGTTTGGTTTGCTATGCTATGCATTATGCAAGTGGCCATATCAAGCCAGCATGTGTACCTTTCATTTCTGGTTCACGTTTTTATTGGACAAGGTTGATCTAGAACTACTAAGAAAAGAGGTCTCCACAGAAAATCTAAAATTAATTGGGTCTGGGGATTCCTTGGTTTCTCTTGGTAGACATACAGACAGTTTCCTTCTAGTAGCACTAGTTTTTAATTCCATAATCTTATACAATACCTGCACATATTTATTCCCAGAAAGATATATCGATCAAAGTTATGTCTCACAAATAAATGATGGCGTATTTTATATTGATGCTTTACAATTCCTATAGGAAATTTTCCTTAAAGTTTTATTTAGATTTCTCAGTTTCTACTCTAGATCTTGAAATTTTTAATTTTGAAATACTCATTTCCTATTAGCCAAACTGGGAACTTTGCAATATTGAAGGCTTATCCTAATATTTTTATAGTACTTTGTAGTATTTATCTATCAACTTGAAATTAGAAAAATATAAGAGTTTAGATAAGCTTTGATTTTAATTTGTTTCAGATCTGTGGCAATGATTTCAAAAGGTTCTTAGCAAAGAAGATTTGAATATTTTTAAAACCTTTAGAAGAATTTCAATATGCCTATCATTCTGCTATCTTCTGTATTCTTTCTTACTTTTCTGTTATACACAAGTTCCTGGAAACCACCCGCAGGATATGCCAGGCATTGCACAGCTGAACAGGACTCTTGGGGTTTCCTGCATGCCATTTGGTCCCATTATAATGAAATCTAAATCCTAGATTTCAGTACTTTGTGACTATTAACATTCTATTGAACTTTATAAAAGAACTAAGCTATATAAATCCTGTGCCTTACCTAAGTTGCATTGAAAAAATGACATTATGCTTTCTAAGAAAAAGATACCTGCTTCTTATTCAAGTATTCAAGTATTGCAATATCCAGTGTTAGATGCTACAAGAAAGATTTGTGGAGGCTGCTCTGAGAATTCACAGCCCCGAAGTACCAGCAGGAGAAAGTCGAGGAATGGCTATTTTATGATTTTTAATTTTGATGGCCCTATCTGCAACATAGTACTTTCTGTGTGTTGGTTGCTCAATGTTTCCATAATTTAATTTCACTAGGAAACATGTACTTCGGAGACCAACGAGTGAATTGCTGGGGTTTTCCATAGGTCAATCTTGGCAGAAACCCATGACAGATAGGTGACTTATTTGGACTGGAACAAAAATACATGTATTTTTACAAAATAAGCCATGGGGGATAAATCTTAGAGAGATTACAACAGAATCATAACCAAAGTGAAGCCTAGGTCAAGCTTATTAATAGAGGAAGCCAATGTTTTATGGACAAAATTTTTGGTCTTAAGAGCTAATAAACTGTATATTACCTTTTTTGGGATATAGTGCAATCGAAATTTAATCTAAGGAGCTAGCATATATGAATGGCTCATCAAGTATCAAAGATTCCCGAGTCATAGGCCATTGATGATTTGGAAATTTACTATGAAATACTACTACTGCTACTAATAATAATTGTTTAAAATAAAATATATTTTAAAACATTACTTTAAGTCAGGCTATTTTTCTAAGTAGTTTACTTACATGTACTGCTTTAATCATCAAAGTAACAGTCAGATGACTTATAATTATTTTTGTAGATGGGAAACTAGGCCATCAAGAGTTTAAGCAATCGCCCATAGTAGATCTAGGGGACATCGTGAGGTAGACTTGGAGTTCACACCCATTTGGGGAGATTAGTAAATAAGGTGAAACAAAGTCTATATAGGTGATCCTATTTATGTCTGAAATGCATAGGCTATGTGACTACAGCTTGTTGAGCCTGCTTGAAACAGGGAATGTGGAAAGATCACAGAAGAACAAGCTTTTACCCAGTACCAGGCTCAGGAAGGAATTCTATTTTACAAGGCACTGTAGGTCTCATGTTTTCTGGAATCCAGTCAGTCACTTTTCAAGAGATGTGATCTGGAGAACCCTGAGCCAATTGTCAATTAGGGGCTTCTTGGGTTTTCTACACGTTCAGTAGGAGAGATATAATAACCCAGTCTTAGCAAGGGAGAAGGGCCTTCCAGAAATATGCAGTTATTAGCATGTAAAACTCCTCTCACATGCATAAGTCATGTTATTCTGAAATTTTGGAGATCATCCATGATTTTACATGTTTACCACCCATGTCACTCAGCTTAATCTGGCTAGAGTACCATTTGATAAATGTTTACCATATTTTAGGTACTGCACACTTTACATACCATTTTACTTAATCCTTAAACCAACCCTGAGGGATAAATATTGGTGTCTTCATCTTTCTGATGGAGAAATGTTGGATCAGAGAAATTAAGTAACGTGTCTTAAGCCACATAACATCTAAACGACAGAGCAGGAACCCATGTGTCTGAATCCAAAGCCTGAGTATTTAACCCCTCTGTTACCTAAACACAAGCTCACAGTTTAGTTTCAAAGATATAAGGCCTTGGAAGAGGAGAAGATAAATAATGTTTACTTTAGGGGGTAAGATTTAAGCATTAAAAATTCATAATGTATTAAAAATCTGAATATTAATACATAAATATTACTTGAGGAAATGTATAAATGAGAATTTGGAAAGGAATGAATGTTTTTAAAAATTGGTATTTAGTAAATGGGAATGAGCAGGGATCATTACCTAAGAAAACTTTTTTCCCAATGCTTAAAAAATTTAAATTAAAAAAAGTTTTTATTTTCTGGCACTAGCCATTTAATACTGAACAATTACTTCGCTTGCTTCATTTATTTTATTTTATTAAGTGTTTTTTGATTATCCATTTTATGGATTCAGTCTGCACTTGGCCCATATCCCTGAATTCATCTTTACATTTCTATACATGAGCACAACTTCTCACTTTGGGGAAGAGCTGCCCTCAGCCTGCTGGACCCTACCTTACCCATGAGCCTGGTAGACTGGGAATGTCTGAGAAATTACGTGCCTCAACTGAAGCCCACCTTGTAATTGATAACTGAAAAGTAGGGGTGAGTGAATAAATATCCTAGCTCCTTCACTCTGGCCATGCTACTTCTGAAACATGTTTCACACTGTTTCCCAGAGCTTTCTGGATTTGAGCTACGGCCAATGAACCAGAAGTTCATTTAACAATGTACCCCTTATTGTTTGCTTTCTGATCCCATGTCACCTCCCCATGACACTGTCAGCATTTCCTCCAAAATGACAAATACTCAACCCTTGTCTAAAAATCTCCTTTTGGGGGTAACCTCAACCGAGACATTTCTTTTTTTTTTAACCGAGACATTTCTTTTGTGCAAAGCATTGTACTGATAATATATTCCTATCAGACAAAACGGTCCTTGCCCACAAAAGTAAAAAAAAATAAAAATAAAAAAAGAAGGCAAGATTAACTTTATGTCTAATCATTTTTTACCTATTCATATAGGTTTATGTGCAACCATATGAAGTTAAAGTAATGTGTGAATAAGCTATCATGTTTAAAATATATATATTACATACATGTAGAGAGAGAACGTATAGTATGTACAACACACGTGCAGGCACAGCATCACCTTGGTTATTCTCAGCAACTTCAACTTCATGAAAAATTAGATATAAAATTTAGATCTGTAAGAACTAAGTCTAAAATTAGGATAATATAGGAGTGCCTGGGTGGCTCAGTCAGTTAAGCATATGCTTTCAGCTCTGGACCTGATCCCAGAGTCTTGGGGTCAAGCCCCCCATTGGGCTCCCTGCTCAGCCGGGAGCCTGCTTCTCCCTCTCCCTCTGCCTGCTGCTCCCCCTGCTTGTGCTTGCTCTCTCTCCCCCTCTCTCTCTGTCAAACAAATAAATAAAATCTTTAAAAAGTAAAATTAGGACAATGTATATGGTGTAGTAAAGTATTAATAAAAATTTATGCACATAGAAACATGTATGACATGCAAAGTATAAGAAAAATTATCAAGAATGTAATGACTTCAAAGTTGGCAGGAAAAAGCACTTTGCTTTACCTTGGCTGTTTGAGCTGAGAAACCTATGACATTAAGTGTCTTGGCTAAAATATTGTTGCTTGCTTGCACTGGATTTTTCTGTGAATGATTTTGGATGACTACTGTGCTGTTCTTTTATTTTTACATAATTTTATCATTTAAAATATGTTCATATCCAGTAACAATGTTATCAACACATTGTTTAGTATTATTAGTATCACTGCTGAAAATCATACCTAAATTTGTTAATCGTGAACCAGAAATTGCATGTGACAAAAAACTACAATTAAAAAAAATATCAAGTAAATAATGTGACAATTCTGCTGTTAATTTAGAATTGTGCACTCTAGAAACTATTAATGTAATGCAGGAAATATTTTTAAAGGATCCTAAAGCAGAAGTGCTTAAACCGCTGTGCCACCCAGGGATCCCACAAGCATTTCTTCAAGAATATATCTTTAGTACAAAATGCAAGTGTTCTCTTTTCAAGGTTATTAAAGTGTGAATTTTGTATAATCCTCGAAGTGTTAATTGAAATCTATTTAAAATAATGGGGATCCCTGGGTGGCGCAGTGGTTTGGCGCCTGCCTTTGGCCCAGGGCGCGATCCTGGAGACCCGGGATCGAGTCCCACATCGGGCTCCCGGTGCATGGAGCCTGCTTCTCCCTCTGCCTGTGTCTCTGCCTCTCTCTCTCTCTCTCTCACTGTGTGACTACCATAAATAAATAAAAATTAAAAAAAAAGAAATCTATTTAAAATAATGGATTTGTAAAAGCAACTAGAAATTATATATATATATATATGTACATATATATATATTTATGACTGTTGTTTGTTTTGGTTTTATAAGACACAATTGGGGGTGTCTGGGTGGCTCAGTCGGTTAAGCTTCTGCTTTTGGCTCAGGTCATGATCCCTGGGTCCTGGGGTCAGGCTCTTGTACAATGGGGAGTCTGTTTCTCCCTCTGATTTTATCTCTGTGCTCTCCTTTTCTCTCTCTGTCTCTCTCTCTCTCTCTCTCTCTCTCTCTCTCTCTCTCTCAAATAAAGTCTTTAGAAAACCTCAGTTGGCTCACTTATTATCAAAATCCTCAGCAAGTATTTATAACATCCTACTGGATGTATATTCTGAATATTTTGTTATATATGTTCAAATGCTTTAAAATAGCATATAAATGAAGTAAAAACAGTAACTCATAGATACTTCATACTGTTTTCTAAATCGAATGCAGTATTTGTGATGAAGCAGTTCTCAATGGCATGTTCTGTTTGTTTGAGATTTTGTGTTGTTTGTATCAAACATTTAGGTGGTCGAACTTCTTTACAGAAGAATTTACCTTTACAAGGGTTCTGTAGTGTGATAAAGATATTTGGAAAAATTTAAATCACTTTTACCTTGATATAAAATATGCCGATTACACTTAGATATTATCATTATTCTAACATAATTAAAGTATTTGTTATAATTATTACTGTGATTAGTGTCTCAGTTTTTTATTTTTATTCTTTTTCCTCCTTATTACCTAACCTGGTCTATTTCTTTTACTATTCTTAGTTAATATACACTACTTCATGGTTTCCTTAAATCATGAGAAGGGAATTCTTTTAAAAATTAACTTAAAATGTTCAATCAACATGATGAAATAAAGTTTTCCCCTCTTATTAATTTAAGCATTGTGCAATAGCACATAATATTTGGTATTTGATTATAGTTTTGAAAATCATAAACCTAATTGAACAAAATCAACTAAATGGAAATATAAGCTTTCATTTCTGCATTTATTTCTCCCATTTTTTCTCTTTCCCTTTCTTTCTCCTACCCTCCTTCCGATATTCCTCTCACTGTTAAAACATTTAAAAATCTTTAACCCAGATAAATGCTATAGCATTTTAGAAACACTTTGTACTACTTAGGCTCAGTTTCAACAGAGTGTTTTCCAACCTGAGAAATAAATCAGCATTTATATTTAATTAAGCCACCATCAGGATACAGAAACCTCAGATTAAGTGTGTGAAGCATTAGAAAAGCCTAATATTATTTCAAATGTTTGTGCGTCTGAGTCCAGTCATGGCACTGTTTCAGCTCTTCCATTTCCCCTCCCCAGATACTGCTTGAGGGGCTTTGGGAAAGCAAACTGTTTTTTACCTTTGACTTTTACCAACTGCCCCAAAGCTCCAGTTCAACAGGAAGGAGGGTATTGATCCTCTGTTCATCTGGGAGCTGTATTTGGCCTGCCCTGGGCCATGCATCTGAACCATATAATGACAGTTCCCACCAGATCTTAATTGAACTTAGGGATATAGTTGTAGGTGACACACTAGAAGTTTCTGGGCCCTTGTTTTAACCCAGAGAACAAAAGACTGGCATCAGCAACCTATCTATCAGAAGCATTCTTGAATACCAGTGTCTATCTCAGTGCCATATCATGTTTATAAGAAAACAAAATGGTAACAAAATGATAACACATTAAGACCATTGAAACGAGTGAGGATTTCTCTGTAAGAAACAGTATTTGCCCTGGTAGTTTCATGTGTCAACTTGGCTAGGTTAGGCTGCCTGTCACTCAAGCCAATACTAGTATGTGTTGCTGCGGAAATATGTTGTAGGTGTGGTTAGCATCTACCATCAGTTGACTTCAAGAAATCACCTTGATAACGTAGGTGGGCCTCATCCACTTGGTGGGAAGGCCTGAACAGTAAAAATGGAAGTTTCCCTAAGGGAAGAGAAATTTTGCCTCATGTTTGCAACGTCAGCTCTCTCCTGAGAGTTTCCAGCCTGCTGACCTGTCCTACAAGTTTTGAACTTGCCGGTCTCCACAGTCACATGAGCCAACTTCTTGAAATGAATCCCTGTATTTTATAGCTACAGATATAGGCCCAGATGTAGATATTGATGGAGATTTGCTGGTTCTGTTTAGCTGGGGAATCCAACTGATGCATTATTACTTCCAGAGTGCTCCATAAACGCAACCTCTTTGGCTGGCAAAGCTAGCTTTTGAATTTTTCCAAGATGCAAGACATCATCTAAATTGTTTTTTAAATAGAATGTAACCTTATTAAAAGACTACAGTCGCACAACAGGACTGACACCCCTTTCATTTCTTTTTCTCATAATCCTGGGACTGAGTGATATGAATTTGACTACAGTATATAATGATTCATACTGTAACAATAGGACTCTAGGATATTTTAAACTGCTTTCATTTATTTTGGTCTATTGTACTTCTCTTTTACCTCACACCTCTTTAATTTTGCTATGCATTAAATTTTGCCTTAGCTCCTCTGATATTTTCCCTATTTATATTTGCTCTATAGTTATTAAGATCGTTCCTTTAGCTTGAAAGGGAAAAAAGAATTAGTTTGATCTCATCTGTCAAGTTTAATAATTTTATAGTGCTATCTGGAGGGCTAAGACTAAGAAGGATTTATAGTCTGTGTTCCTGATTAGTAGCAACATTCGAGGCCTTTGATATTTGCCATGGGTGTGGAAGAAAAGGCTCAGGGGAAAATACACTTTTTAGGAAATGGTTATCTACATGTTCGATGCTGGAAAAATCCATACCACCAGCCTTGACCTCTCTTCTGAGCTCTAAACCTAGATTCAATTACTTCTAGATTTTTCTTTCAAGTGACATCACCATTCATCTAATCCTCTAAACCGGAAGATATAAACTCTTCTTTTCTCTACTCCCTTCCATTCTAGCTGACACCAAGCCTTGACATTTTGCTTTCCAAACATTTATTTTCTTTGTTCATCTCTGTACTCTCATCACAGCACTTAAAGGTTACTTTTCGACTCTTTCAATAAACAATGAATGTCTAAAGAACAGACATTCAAATTTGTCTTTGCACATCTAGCGGCCAAAACAATGTATGATCCTGAGAAAGATAACAATAAATGTTTGTTACATATAGAAGGGCTTTTTCATTCCTGCCAAGAATAAGCCTAACTTAATTCCCACCTCTCTTTGTGTCATTTATTTCCTTCTCAATATTTCCTGCAAGATACTGGAGAACTTATTGGCGCTTACTGGTTAGCGTGACTCTATCACACCAGTATTTGTTAAATTGTTGATAGAAATCACATCCCTGATCATTTCTATACCACTCTCTGCACAGTTCTTACTTTCTATTCTTCTAGTCAAGGCCTGTTTACAGGAAGGAAGCAAGGAAAGGCACTCACAGTCTCGGTTCTAGATTTCTAGGCACAGAGAAAGAATATTGGGTTTTAAGTATTTATTTGTATTTATTTTATTCAGAATACCCATATGAGTGTTCTGGATCAGAAACATTAGTTATTAATATTTAAATGAGAGGAACTACACTGGCCCTCTTTGTCCCAGTTTTAGCCCTGAGATGACAATCAGGTGGAAAGAAATCCAGTGCATGTGTGGCCAAATACTGCAGAGGTGAGGGAGGAAGTAAAGAGGATTTTCTCTGCTTCTATTAAGGAGAAGGTGGCAGCTGCCTGTATTTTCTGCCAAAGGGAAGTGCAAAAACTTCTGCTCCTTGGAGACAGGATGAAAGAATCCTAGATTCTTGCTCTAATAATATGGGATGTGAATACAACTCTCTAAAGGCCAGATATACCCAATTGTTTCTGGATTTTGCTCTCCAGGGTCCTGGGCATGATTTCCCTTTGAAATACAAACATATATCTCAGGAGTTAGGTAATTGTCTCTGGAGATCTCTCTGTGTATATGTATAGGTGAATATTAACCTCCCAATACTTGTTTTTAGGTCAGGGTCCCAGATTTTAGCAAAATTTATTCAGAAAGCTCCATCTCTGCAGAAACACAAAACAATTTCCTTTATATTGCCATAGTGTGGCTATAATCTTTCATGACACAGCCACCCCAGTGAAGGTTGTTTTGAAGAATCATTCCTGAACATGGGATGGAAACTAGCAGAACCAAAATAGAGGAACTTCAAGGCCTATTGAGACAATTAGACCAAAATAGCTATCTTTATAAATGCAAGCTTAAATACTGATACTACGACAATGAGAAGCAAACACATGATTGGGATGAAGTAAAAATAATCCTAATATCAGAATATTATAAAATTGGTACTCCTATACACACTCCTAAAACATTAGGTCTAATAGATGAAAAATCTTACCTAAAAATATCAAAAAATCAAATAGAGTGCTCCATTGAAATGATAATACATGATTACTTAGTATGTTTTATTCTAGTAATGAACACAAGACAGTTTAAAAGTATTAAATCTACATAATTAAGCACAACAATAATTCAGAATTGAAAACAATTTCCATTACCACTATATTTAACAAACCAATTATAAAGTCTCAATAATGAAAACCAAAATATGACGTTGGTACCAAAGTAGAAGAACAGATCCATGGGATCAATTAGAAAACTTAGAAATAAAATATATGTGTGTATATATTTGTATGCATTTACTATAAATATACAGTTAGTTTCTACATGTTAAAGAAAAGATGGATCAGTTAATAAATGGTGCAGGGCAGGGGCACCTGGGTGGTTCAGTCTGTTGAGCATCCGACTCTTTATTTCAGTTCAGGTCATGATCTCAGGGTCCTGTGATTGAGCCATATTGGGCTTCATGCTCAGAAGGAAGTCGGCTTGAGAATTATCTTCCTTCCTCTCCCCCTGCCCCTCCTCCTGTCCTCTTTCTCTCTCAAAAAAAAAATATAAACAAACAAACAAATAAATGGTGCAGAGTGATTACTTCTTTGAGGGAGGTTAAATGAAAGCATTATAGTTGAAATATTGTTGAAAGCATTAAGTTACAAAATTCCAGATGGATTAAAGAATTAAATGTAAAAGCATTTAAACTTTTTCAAAACCTGAAGATATTGTGGGTGAATATTTATCTTGATTGAAGATGACTTTTCCAAATCAGATATCAAGGACCAAAGATGCAAAAGAAAACAAAATATTATTAGTACAGTCTTAGTAATATGAGAAGCAGAGGCAAGAAAAAAAAATTAAGTTTCTTTACTGCCCACAGCCCACTGACAAGTTCTTGAAACAGGCAGAATTCCTCTAGGAGCTCAGCTGCCTCGATGTTAATACTTTGCTAAGGGCAAAAGGCAATCTTAGTTGAACGTTATTCTGACTCCCCCGGATCCTGTAAATCTGCTTTAACATATAAAAATTCCTTTGGAAACTTCCTTTATCTCTACCCCCCCACTCCGAGTTATATGATAGCAATCATCCCATAAGCATATAGCCCACCGATACATGTCAGAAGGGTCTTTTGACTAGGGTTTTACCCTTTCCTAACATAGCTAGCCCCCTCAAGGCTCTGGTAACCTTGCTTCCAAAATTCCTTGGAGACTTACACTATCCCTAACCCCCCTCCGAACTTGAAAGTCTGTAATGGGCCACTCCTCAAGACCCCTGTGCAGCAACTTCTGCCCACACGTACTGTCCCATGCTTTAATAAAATCACCCTTTTGCAACAAAGACATCTCAAGAATTATTTCTTGGTTGTTGGCTCAAGCTCCAACATCTTTCCTACATCACAAGGACAGAATGAGAAGAATATTTATGATATATGTAACATGGAAATAATACATGCCCATGATATTTAAATTGTACTGACACAACATAGATAAACTGAAGCATGTTATAGAAAAAAAATTGAGAAAGAACATGAACAGAATTTTATAAGTAATGTGATTCAAGTGATCCACAAAGCCTATGAAAATAAAAATTGGATATGAGTCTCTTGTAATGTAATAGTGATAATTATTATTGCATTATATATCATATAAATATTATTACATTACATAATAATCATTGTATTATTATCATTCTTAAAATCCCCCACCTTTACAACTGTTTGGAAAGTGGACAATTTCCTGTACTGTTGTTGAGAAGGCAAATAGGGATGATTGTTCTACAGCGTTGTATCCAAATGCTTATCAAAAGTTTAGAAGATGTGCATTCTTTAATGCTAATCTAGAAAAATATCCTCTGTGTATAACCAGAGATTTCAACAGAGATGTAAGCAAAATATCTGAGAATAAACCTATATTAAAATTTTATATATATACAGTGCAATACTATGAGCTGTAACTCTCCTATGTTTGAGGAAAGTAATCTGCATAAAAAAAACAAATGAAAATAAAAGCAGCTTACAATTATAGATGTCATTTTTAACTGAAAATAAAAATATGTTTCCAAAAGAATTAAAACAAAATGTGGTTCTTTGTACATGGCAAGGTATTGGTTATTTCAGTTTTCCTCTTTCCTCTTCCTCCTCCCTTTCTCCAATACCCAGCCTTTGATGTGTTCTTCTTTCCTTCCTTCCTTCCTTCCTTCCTTCCTTCCTTCCTTCCTTCCTTCCTTTCTTCCTTCCATTGAGTCAAATCTTCTTAAGAAATTGTTGGGAATGATGATGTGGGGCATTTAAAAGAGAATGAACACTGTTTTCTAAACAAGTTTTTTCTGTATCAGGAATCACAATCAAGTGCTTATAAGCTTCCCAATCTGACTTAAAATAACTTAGCAAAAAAAAAAAGTAGTTCTTATGTATTCCTTAAATGTTTAGATTTTTTTTACATTTATTCACAGTGGAAAAAAATTAAAATTATTTGCCAGCTGAGCCTGCATATATATGAAGTACTGTGGTAGATAAAGTAAGAAGAAACCTTCCAGAAAAATTAAATAAAGTTAAAAAAAATCTTTCAGGTCAGATTCTTGAAAAAATATATACATGCTTCAAATTATATCTACATAGACAGATATACATACATTATCACATAGCTATATACATACATAGAAAAGCACACACATATACGTGTATGTGCACACACAGACAATAGAAACTCCATGGCTTCTTTAATTTTTTTGTCTCAAAGAATCACTTGGGAAGATGCATGAGGAATTAAGTAGACACAGGTGAACAGCATTATATTTGTATTGCTCTGATGTAGAAGTTTTATTACAGTTAAATTTTTGAGCACAAATGCCCGAGGCTTCCAATTGCTTCATCAATCCTCAGGTTTTAACTTGGTTAACCACCATACCATGAAAATTTAGAGAAATAAATTGTAGTCTTCGGGGACATGTGCAGAGTTTATAGAAATAAATAAAATAAATCTTAAAGTGAACATTAAAAAATAGATGTGAGAGCATATTCTCTGCTTTTACAATTTCACCTCTTGCCTGTTTCCATTATTCATACTTTTTTGCTTTCTTCTCTGTTTCTCTTTGCAAATCTGAGCTGCAAAGGAGTATCTGTAAATCATCCCACTTATTTTTTTCAGAGTGGGATGCATGTTAATTTATGAGTTACAACGAAAATATTTTTGGATAACGAATCCAACTATAAAATAACAACTTCACTTCATCATTCTCTGATAATATTCATATTTTATGTGTATGCATATATATATATATATCAATCACATATTGTTCACTGTCAAGTATCATTTCAGCTATAGAGCCTTAAGTCATGTTAGCAACCATGAACTCTACAATTATAATACTAACACACACACATACACATACACCTGCCCAAACACCTAAACTAGACATAAAACTGACACACTGAAAGTGCAACGAAGAGTTCAGAGCTGTCTTCCCGTTTTAGAAGCACCTTCAGTGATGTGCATAATGCCCTTAAAAAAAAAAAAAGGTGCTGAATCCACAGCCTGTTCTTCAAATGTAGGCTAGAAAGAAATTTATTCTGTGGTTATATGTGAGACTTTATATGAAGTCGTGGAAGGATACCTCCTACAATAGCCTTTAGAGTATAAATGTGATAAGAGAATTTGTTCAACTTTTCTTACAGTCACCTTTGATTCTTCTGAAGTTTTAATGTCAGCATCCAATTTGGTAATAGAAAAACTCATTTCAAATACATCTTTGACATGATTTCGATTGTTAAGACACTGCTTATATTTTGTCATTGATGTATTCTTAACAAAAAGGCTACACTCCCGGGGATTAGGGCAGATGCCTACAGAAAGACCTCTGTGTCCAAATGTATCTGCATGAATTTTTGCATTCAATGCAATAGGACTTGCATTAGTTCGGGCAAGTCACTATCAACAGTATTTCTCACAGCTTGTGGCAGAAGAGAATTTGAAGAAATATTTTCTGACAATGATCTGGCAACCACATGGCACATCTTAGTCCCCTGCATGCGGCCCCCCATATGCAGTCAACCAAGAAGACCTGCATTCACTGTTGCATAGAAATGGAAATACTACAATTTTGCAGATAAAGAATATAAGACTTAAAAAACCTTTTTAAAAAAATAGTAACACATGCAATAAGAGATGAAGCTCGGAAAAACAGCATCTTATGCAATTCCAGCCAGAAATCATTTCTCTATAACACAGGCAAAACCAAAATTCTACCAGACTGATGTAAGAAGAGAGGATGAGTGAAGCAGCATGTGAGTTAGATCTTAAAATACCAAAGGAATAGCAACTAATATTTGACAGAAAAGCAGAGGGAAAACATCTAACGTAGAAGCAAAACCTATTGATGACTTTGGATGAAATATTGGAAATGTTGTCCGATTAATCTTGAACTTAATCCTCTCTTCAGCAAAAAGAAGATTTAAATGAAAGCTCTGCTTCTAGTTTGCACCTACATATGAGTAGCATCGAGTGCACAGTGGTATCGTAAGGGTTGCGTAGATAGCATTCTTTCGAAATACCAACTTTACTCAAAGTCCCGAGAGGAAAGATACAGTAACATCAACCATTCATCCATTTATGTTTTCATGCATCAAAAATATATTTATTAATCACTTAATATGTGGCAAGTATAGTGCTATGTTCTGAGGATATAGCAGTGAACAAGAGTAAGTTCTCTTCATGAGCTTTTGTTCTTGTGTGTTTATGTGTCCGTGTCTGTGTTTGTGCAAGCGAACAAACAATTCCTCTGCTTATCTAGGGTGTGGGGAGAGGTGAAAAATGTACACTATTGAATCAGAGAGGGAAAAAGGATACATACTGAGTAACCAATTCTTGGTACTGGGAAAGTATAATAACTTTGAGCAAGTACAGGCCATAATCATTGATGTCCTACTCAAAAAATATTGTGGCAATGTGTCATAGAGATTCATAAGATGTGAGAGTGACAGGGTGCCTGGGTGGCGATTGGTTAACCATCTGACCCTTAGTTCAGGATCAGGCCATAATCTTGGGGTCCCATGCCCTGAACTGGGCTTTGTGCTTAGTGCAGAGTCTGCTTGAGATTCTCCTTCCCTCTCTCTTTCTTCATCCTGCTCGTGTGTGTGTTTTCCCTCTCTCTCCCTAAAATAAGTAAAATAAATAAAATAAAATAAATAAATAAATAAATAAATAAATAAATAAATGAATCTTTTTTTTTTTTTAATGAGAGAATGAAAAAAAAGCTAGGTGAGACTGTGGACTATTCTAGAAGGATAAAGGAGATAATTTGAAATTCAAGCAGCAAACTTGTCTGAGCAGCAGAGTTGCATTAGGAGGTAGAGAAAATATCTGGTGTTTTTTTTTTTTTTTTTTTTGCCAGAGTCTACATATCAAAAACAGCATAGCTAGGGGAATTAAATCAAAAAATTTTCAGGGATCCCTGGGTGGCACAACAGTTTGGCCCTTGCCTTCGGCCCAGGGCATGATCTGGAGTCCCGAGATTGAGTCCCACATTGGGTTCCCTGCATGGAGCCTGCTTTTCCCTCTGCCTGTGTCTCTGCCTCTCTCTCCCTCTCTATCTCTCTCTCTCTCTCTGTGTGTCTCTCATGAATGAATAAATAAAATCTTAAAACAAAACAAAACAAAACAGTTTTCTATCAATTATTTTATTTTTGTCTAATTCCTGGAGTGGGCCAATATATTTCCTGCATTTACACTAATGGAAACTAAAATGGGAAAAATTGTTAAGAAAGAGTCAATTAGGTCATACATTCCAGAAAGACCAAGTCAGATGTGCACTGAGTCAAGGCTGCTAGATGTGACAATTACACTATTATCAATGACCTCTAAAGGAGAAATTTTAGTAGAATCATGGAATGTCCTCTGCAAAACTAAACCTGCTTTTTCTACCTCCCACCCTGAGACTGTCTTGTCACTCTGCTAACCACCATTGGGTTTTTGGTACATAACAGAAATTCAGAAATGATTGTTGAATTAATGAATAATGATCAAATAGGAAGGGTTAAGAATTATATTGGATACTAAAAAGTAGAGGAAATGAATGTAATATATGATCTCTAGCACGTTAGAAAATAATGGTATGAAGAACTCAAAAAGCATGGATGAGTCTATACCTCTTAGAGGTTATCTCAAGTTAAGGAAAAGTTGTTTTAAAGAGTATAAAAACTTGACTATAGACAGGCCAGAGGAGAAAGAGTGACTGAAAGGAACTGGAGAGAGATACAGTATAAGACAAAGGAGACAGAATTGAGTAGAGGGCATAAAATATGAGCGAAGATAATCTTCAAAAAGAGTCTTTTTTAAAAAAGATTTTATTTATTTATTCCTGAGACACACACACACACACACACACACACACAAAGAGAGAGAGAGAGAGAGAGAGAGAGAGAGAGAGAGAGAGAGGCGGAGACACAGACAGAGGGAGAAGAAGGCTCCTAATAGGGAGCCCCTTTTGAGGCTGGGATCACACCCTGAGCCAAAGGCAGATACTCAGTCACTGAGCTACCCAGGCATGTCCAAAAAAGTCTTTTTTTAAAAAAAGATTTTATTTTTTTTTTTAGCTTTTCACTCTTTTAGTATTTTCTCCTTTGTTTTAATTTTTTTTGTTATTCTTTTTTTAAATTAGTTTCAGAGGTAGAATTTAGTGATTCATCAGTCACGTGTAACACCCAGTGCTCATTACATCAAGTGCCCTCCTTAATGCCCATCACCCAATTACCCTATCCCTCCACCCACCTCCACTCCACAACCCTGTTTGTTTTCTAAAGCTCAGCATCTCTTATGGCTTGCCTCCTCCTCTATTTTCATCTTATTTTATTTTTCCTTCCCTTCCTTTATGCTCATCTATTTTGTTTCTTAAATTCCACATTTGAGTGAAATCATATGGTATTTTTCCTTCTCTGACTGGCCTATTTTGCTTAGCGTAATATCCACTAGTTCCATTCACATTGATGCAGATGGAATGATTTCATTTTTGATGGCTGAGTAATATTCCATTGTACATAAATACCACATATTCTTTATCCATTCATCTGCTGATGGACATTTGGGCTCTTTCCATAGTTTGGTTATTGTGGACATTGCTGCTATAAACATTGGGGTGCATGTGCCCCTTTGAATCTCTATGTTTGTATGCTTTGGATAAATATTTAGTAGTGCAATTGCTGGGTCATAGGGTAGCTCTATTTTTAGCTTTTTGAGGAACCTCCATACTGTTTTCCAGAGTGGCTACACCAGTGCATTTCCACCACCAGTGTAAGAGGGTTCCTCTTCATATCATCATTAACATCTGTTATTTCCTGAGTTGTTAATTTTAGCCATTCTGACTAGTATTAGGTGGTATCTCACTGTGGTTTTGATTTGTATTTCTCTGATGTCAGGTGATGTGGAGCATTTTTTCTTGTGTCTGTTGGCCATTTGTATGTCTTCTTTGAAGAAATGTCTGTTCATGCCTTCTACCCATTCCTTGACTGGATTTTTTTTGTTTTTTGAGTGTTGAGTTTGATAAGTTCTTTTAGATCTTGGATACTAGCCCTTTATCTGATAAAACATTTGCAAATATCTTCTCTCATTCTGTTGGTTGCCTTTTAGTTTTCTTAACTGTTCCCTTTGTTGTGTAAAAGCTTTTTATCTTGATGAAGTCCCAGTAGTTCATTTTTACTTTTGTTTCTCTTGTCTTTGGAGTCATGTCTAGTAAGAAGTTGCTGCAGCCAAGTTCAAAAAGGTTGCCGCCTGTGTTCTCTTCTAGGATTTATTTATTTATTTTTAGAGTGGTTCAAGTTCAAAGCAAAATCAAGAGAAAGGTAGAGAAGTTTTCCATACATCCTTTGCCTTCACACACACACAGCCTCCCACCTCTGAGCATCCCCCACCAGAATGGTACATTTGTTAAAACTGATGAGCCTACACTGACATTCATAATCACTCAAAGTCTGTAGTTTACCTTAGGGTTCACTGTTGGTGTTGTACATTCTATGAGTTTGGACAAAAGTATAATGGCATGTATCTATCATTACAATATCATGTGGACTATTTTCACTGCTCTAAAAATTCTCTGTGCTCTGCTCTTATTTTCATTTTCAGCATTATGCTGAATATAAAGGAGTAAGAGAGACATGCTTTCCAAGAGGCTTTTAAAATATTTTTAACATTATTAAAATTTTTACTCAAAAAGCAGACTTAGTTGCAGGGTAGTCAGGCCAATCAAACCTCAGAGCCATGTACTCAGGGAGATCAGTAAATTTCTCTTAAGGGAAATTTTTAATGACAAGACAGATAGCCATCTGATAGACTCCATTTGTTTCGATTGCTTCTGCACTGTTGGAAAAGGTGACTTTGAAATGGCTTCCAGCCCTACATTTTCATGATTCAATGATTCATTTAAGCCATCAATACTAACTATAGAATAATAATTCAAGCAAATCATAAAATTTTGGTCCCCGGGTTACAATCAATTTATGTGGGGTCTTGTGTCCTAAACAAATTGCTTTTATTACAATTACAAACACACACATTATAAAACTAGATTCTGCTTATACTTTATTGGAACACAAATACTGCATGCTTAAGTTCTCGTTTCATAATACCATATATGATTTCTAATCATTTGCTTACCCTGCCAGAGCTCTCAAATTAGTGTACATCATTTATGAATTAATGTTTCTAGTCTATGCTAAAGTATTAGAAATGAAATTGTTGTATAACACATTTTAGCCTAGTTATTTTAACTTCATGCAGTACCTGTTGTACCTAGTGTTTGTTATTTGATAGTTCTTTCCCTTAAATAAACGTGTAGGTCATCAAAATGAAGTATTTATATAGAGGTTATACTTATTTCTGATCTATCAAAAAGTAGATATGTGTCATGGATTTATTTTTGTCAGTGCTTTGCAAGGCTGAAACAATAATTACCTCTCTCATCTTATAGTATCTTTTAAAATTGTTGATGAAAGAAGTCATCATTAAGGTTCATTATTCTTAATTATTTTAGGTCAATTGACCCAGCATAACTACTTGTAATACAAAATAGTACACACCAGACCTTATTGTCTAACAACTTCAATCAAGAACAACAGACTCATGGTAACAATTTTCAGTATAGATTTGAAAGAAAAAAGAGCATGAACATTGTGAGCATATTTTACACAAATGTTAAAAAACTCATGTTTTTCAGAATTGGCCAAGTAATCTGAAATACCAAATTGACAGCAAGAATTTTTTCCCTCTAATGTGTGTTAAAATATTTGTGCCCAGAACCTTTATTATGCAGACAGATTTTGCAGTATCATATTAGAGACAGAGGGGGAGAGGTATAGTAACATGTCATATCCTAAGTCCTTGTTCCTCTGAAGGTTTCTCTGGCTTTTGACTCAATAGCCTAATTAGCTCTATTTCATGATTATTGATCTCAATCTATCTTGTCTTTGCTAACCAGACTTTAGCTCTGCACTCAGAGTCTGTCTCATACTCTTGTAAACCTCAAGATTTTGTTTAGCTTCACTCCTAACTGCCGTTCTGATGTTTAGAGTTCTTTCCCATCCAGTTTAGCTTCCTGGTCCACCTTATATGTGGCAAGATTATGAGCTAGCATGAATTGCATTCTAGGTGAACACCAATATTAAATAGCTAGAATCACTTTTGCTTACCTACCACCATTTTGACTCAGCAACCAAACCTACCCTAATTTTTACAGGTAGGATGTTTATAAAAAAATATTTTAATGTTAACATTAATACATAAACAATGTTTTTTTAATCACTACTGAAAAGCATAAATTAAAAAATCAAAGAGAGTCCAAAATTCTGGTGAACTCCCTTGCAACAACCACTTTTGCTTATTTGGGATTTGAATTCTTCTGAAGGTGAAATCCATAACTCTAATAGTATCCTTTTCTCTTTAGTCAATGTTAGGCAATATCTATGGACTTTGCTTTTAGAAATAAAGATGACCTTATTTTCCATCTCAACATTTTATTAGAGATATTCTGGGGTTGGAGGAACTTCAATACAGAACACTTGGAGGATAGGCAACTGTAGAAAAAAATCATTATTTTAAATAGAGCTTGATTTTCTATGTATTAAAGAAAATACTCAATAGCCAAGAATAGAGAGGGTTCTTGTTGAGAATATATAAAGTGGCAAGAGAATGTAGTCCCAATCTAACAAGAACAAACTGGAAAATCTACCAAATTATAAAACATCTTAAGGCTTCAAAGGGCTGAGATAATCAAATACCTAATGAATGAAATTACAGGAAGGGAGGGACAAAACCTTCCTAGAAGAGGTGGGGTCCATGTAGTTTCACCTTTGCCAAAGCAGAGAGGAGAGTATGTTCTAGAGCTCACTAATTAGTTTCTCTCCCATTTCTTTCCTTTAACAAGACTGTATTAGAGTTCAGCTGTCTGTTGATAGTTTTTGACAAATGACATTTTATTTTTCTCTGGAGAATCCATCCTTTTACTTTTGTCATAATATTTACACACTTCAAACTCTTCCATGTTATGTATCACTATTACCTAAGAGATTAGCAAGTGCAAGGCTAATACTAGTCATTTATTTATTAAACAATTATGCATTGGTCATCTACAATGTTTAAAGCACTGTGGTAGGTGCTGTGTATAAAGGTATTAATAAAAGAGAATATATCCTGCTTTGTGATGTACACTCTCCAATGGGGAGACAGACATCAAACAAGGACATAAATGAAAGCATGTAACTGTAATTTATAAGTAAAGATATAAAAAAGTAGAGTGAATGATAGAAAAAAAATATTTTCTCTCATCTCACCCATAATATAACACTGTGGTTTTTCATAGTGCAGTTAACTTTTTAAATAAATCTGGCCATTTTCACCAGCTCACAATTTTGTTTTTGTTATACTTGATAATCTTAGAAGAATTCCTGAGAACATATCCTTTTTAACATTAATAATAGATCTCTGAGTGTTTAAAAATGTCACAAAGTATCTGATTTTTAAGGAAAAATATTAGTTTTCTATGAAACACAGAACACTAAAATTGTATCCAATTAAAAGACAGATTATGCCAGTTTCTGATTATTAAAAACTTATTTTAAATATAAATATGTAAAGAAGTTAAGTTTTTTTACAATGAGAAAAATTATAACCATATATAAAGATATATAAAAGATACAGCTAAGCATGAGATAATTACAGTGATTATTTTAATATCAGAAAAATAAACTCCAGAACAAGGAATATCATAGGGATAAAGAAAACATTTCATAATGAGAAGAAAACAATCTATCAAGAACATACAATACCTCAATGTCTACAAACCTGGAAAAAAGACTTCTCTGCGTGAAAAGAAAGGAAAAACTCTGTCTCTCAATACTGTCAGAACATTTTACTTCTGACACCAAGTGTGTGGTGGGATTTTTTCCACACCAAGCAGTTCTCCAAGTCTCCAGACTCCATCTGGATATCCTCCAATTCAACCCAATTCTGGAACTATCTACCTGGAGTTAGCATCAGATCCTATACAAATTGAAGTGTTCAGTCCTACAAGACTACCTCTACTTCAAAAACCAATCTCAAGTCCCAGGTTGTCACCTATATTTATGACTGACCAGCTTTAAATCAGGTTTCTCACAGTCTCCTCCTTGCTTTTATAATTTTCAAGAACAGTTCACAAAACTCAGGGAAATATATGTTTACCAGTTTATTATACAATAAAAGATATTATAAAGGATGGAGGTGGACAGCCAGATGGAAAGATACATAGAGCAAGGACTAAAAGGGTTCCAAGACAGGAACTTCTGGGTCTGTGGAGTTAGGGTGTGTCACCCTCTCAATACATGGATGTGTTCAGGAACACAGAAGTCCTCCAAACCCCCTACTTTAGGGATTTCTATGGAGGCTGCATGATTGATTATTATCTTCATCTTCAGCCCTTCTTCCCTCCCTGAGGGATGGGAGAGTGGGACTGAAAGATCGAAGTATCTATTGATAGTTTTGTCTTTCTGGTGACCAATCCCCACTCTGAAGCTAATACAGAGTTCGCCAAGAGCTGTTTCATAACAAAGGTGCTTCTATCACCCAGAAAATTCCAAGGGATTTAGAAGTTCTATGATAGGAACTGGAGTCAAAGACCAAGTGTTAGAAGAAAGAATTTTCCTAATACTCCTATCGCTTAGGAAATCACAAAAGTTTTAGGAGATCTATGCCAAGGGCAGGTCAAAAGTCAAATATAACAAAATAGTCTTAGGACACTACAGCTTAGGAAATTGCAATGGTTCAGGAGCTCTGTCTAGGAGCCAGTGATGAGAGAAAAATATGTATTTCTTATTATATCACAATTCCACAAAACTTATTAACAGAGCACTAAAATGCTTGATACAAAAACTTAAGGAAATAGACAAATTGACAATTATAGTTACAAACTTCAACTTGCCTCTCTTAGTAACTGCTAGGATGAATAGACCACAAAAGTCAGTGGGGATATAGAAGCCATTAATAGCATTATTAACCAAATCAAAGATTGAAGACATTGCTTTAAGAAACTAAAAAAAAAAAAAAAAAAAAAACAAACGATAAAGTTAAATGTGTAGAAATAATCATATATTAAGTATAAGAGCAGAAATAATGAAATTGAAAATGTGAAAAAATAGAGAAAATCAAGAAAACCAAGATTTTTTTTTTTTTTTTACAAAGATAAATATGATTGAGTAAACCTCTGGCTAGAAGAATCAAGACAAAAATCTCACAAACTTCCAACATTAAGAATAAAAGGTGGGGTATCCGTACCTATCTTAAAGACATTAAAGCAATAATAAAGAAATATTGTAAACAGTTTTTGCAAGCTGATTCAATATGCCTTAGATAAAATGGACAAACTCTTTGAAAGCCCCCGTGATGGGCAGAATTGACCCCCAAATACATATCTATGCACTAATCCCTGGAATCTGTGAATCTGTTGTTCCATGGCTTAAAAGGACTTTGTAAATAATATAATGAACCATAAAACAAGGAGAGTTACTGGATTATCTTGCTGAAATCTAATCATATGAGCCCTTAAAAGCAGAGAATAGTCTCAGGCTGGGTTTAAAGAGATAGGGCACAAGAGGGGTTCCAAGAGTTTTGAAGGATGAGAGGGACCCCTCTTTGTTGCTGGAGAGGATCACATGGAGAGCATGAGAAGGAATGTGAGCAGACTCCATTTGACTGGCAACTGGGAAATCAGCTCAGCTCTACATTCGCAGAGAACCAAATTTGGCTAACATTTTAAATGAGCCTGGATGTGGATTTATCCTTTGAGCCTCTCAAAAGGACATCTTGATTTTAGCCTTGGGACACATTAAACAGATGACCAAACTGAACCATTCTACACCTGAATTTCTGATCCATTGAACTGTGAGATAAAAATGTGTTGTTTGATGCCACTAAATTTATGAGAATATATTACAACAGCCAGAGAAAATGAATACAGATATCAAAATTGACTCTAGAATGAACAGGTAACGGGTTGACCGACAGAAATTAAATAAATTTAGATCATAATATAAAATCCCTTCACAATCAAAACATTATGTTCATATAGCTATACTGGTAGATTTTGTTAAACTTTTAATGAAGAAATGATAATAAAGCTATATTATCTTTTTCAGAAAGGAAGAGGAGTGCTATAATAATTCATTGCATAACACCAAAACTACCTTAATACTAAATGGGAAAAAAATTACTACACTATTGAAACCCATGGCATAATACCTTACATTATCATTGATGAATATATTAATAAATGACCTAATATGATATTAATATAGTATATACTATTATATTAGCATATCAAATCCAATGATGTATAATAGTCTGATACAGTATGCCTACAGTTTTTTTTTCTAGGAATACAAGACATACATTGACTTCTAAAAACAAATCAGTACATTCATCCATATTAAAAGAATGAAGGAGAAACACTATGGTCTAAGAAACTGCCATTTCTTACCAAGACTATTGCAATAGCGTACGGATTCATCTGTCAGTTTTCACTCTTGCCCATTCTCTCTGTACAATCCAATGATATTTTAGAAAGTGTTGGTTAAAGTTTGTTATAGGCCTACTCAAAACTCTAATAAGTTCCCATTACACTCAGTACAAAAAAAAATAAAACAAAACAACAAACTAAGCTCTTAATAGTATAAGAGCCCAATATTATTTGGTGTCTTTCTCTTACTTTGCATCCCATCTCTGACCACTTACTCCACTAAAGAAACATTGTCTTCTTTATACTCTTTAGCTCAAAGCTACGCAGGTGACTTAGTAATCTTTTTACCTTCCACCTGGAACATTCTTTCTTAGACCATGGTGTGACTCATTCCCCCACTTGATCTGGATCCATTTTGATAGAGCAACATAGGCTCTGAGAGGCCCTTTCCAGCCACTACCCTATGAGATCTCCCACCAAGTTTTTCCCCCTATGTTGCTTTGTTTCTTGTTGTAATATTTACTACTACAAAAAACAAAAATATCACCACAATACTTCAATGTATTTTGCCTAGTATTTATCTACTGTCTTTCTTTTTCCCTAAGCAAAGGAATTTTACCTATATGTTCACATTTTGCAGTACCCTTAAGAGCGCTTGGCATAAACTAGATAGTAAAAATACATTTATTAAATGCAAAATGAATGAATTGATAAAATGATGGTTACTGCTATCCCTTGATAATATTCTCCTTATTTTTCTGTTTTATGTCATTTGACTATTTCTGGTTTCTCCTACATTCATGCTGCAGAGGTGGATAATGCCTGTGTATCTGGAAAGAAGAAAAAATGCATGACTGAAGGAGGTCTTTTACATGAAATATAAACCTTGTTGGGAATCCTTAGGAAAAAAACTAAATTTTTCTATGCAACATTTCCAGCACAATTTTAATGTATTGAAGAGGAGTGGACCTAGAGGAATTTTAAGGCAATGAAAGTATTCTATAAAATGCTATAATGGTAGATATATGTCATGATATATTTGGCAAAATGTATAGAATGCACAACACCAAGAATGAATCATAGTGAAAACTATGGGTTTTGCAGAATAATAATATGTCAACCTAGGTTTATTGCTCACAACAGATGTACCACATTGGTGAAAGATGTTGACAGAAGAGTAGGGTGAGGGGAGGCCTTTCATGTGCAAAGAAAGACTGGGATATGGCAACTCTGTAACTTTCTGATGTCTAGCTATGAACCTAAAATTACTGTAAAAAATTAAGTATACTCTTAAAAAGAGTACATTATTCAATTTACTTGAGAATTCAGTGTACTTGATAGATAAATATTGACATATACTGTTTTTAAAAAACATTTAAAAATATCTTGTGATGTGTAACATTTTATGGCAATTACCTATATTCTTTGAAGTGACTAGACACATTTATTTGATGTAACACTTAAGGTTATTCATTTTGCCATTCTGTTCTAGGGTGTTTTTAATTATTATGGGCATAGACAAATGCTTTGGAAATAATTTATAATGACCACTTTAATTTGTGAGTAGTTCTTGCATATACCTTATACATATTCCCCATTTATCTTTTCTTAATGATAACAAGCTATTATTTCTCTTAACCAAAAATAAAGAATACAACAGGCATTGGAACAGTATTTGTCATAGGATCAAACAAGATTTAATTTTTTAGTAAGAGCTTTATAACTAATAGTTTAATATATGCATCAAAGCACATGTAATAAAATACTAGATATGAATTAAATATTCAAGAAGTTTATATGGGTCCTATGGAAATTATCTCCTTTGAGCCGTAATCCAAAGGACAAGTTCACCCATACAGAAGGGTGGCTTGTCAGCATCAACTTTGTGTTTTATTTTTAGGATTTACAGAATTACACACTTAATGTAAGTCTGCAGAGCTTTATCTCAAATTTTACCTGAAACCCAATAAATTCTGAAAATCTTTTTTTTAAGATTTTATTTATTTATTCATGAAAGACAGAGAGACAGAGACAGAGACACAGGCAGAGGGAGAAGCAGGGTCCATGCAGGGAGCCAGATGTGGGACTCGATCCCGGGTCTCCAGGATCTTGCCCTGGACTGAAGGCAGTGCTAAACTGCTGAGCCACTGGGGCTGCCCAATTCTGAAAATCTGAAAAAATGTTTTAAACAACTCATCTGGCAGTAAAATCTGATTGACTTGAACTTGTTTGGTGGAATGCCAGGCCTCAACAGGTAGCAGGCTAATTATAGTCTTACTGATCCCTCCTACTGTGAATATTTATATGTTTTTCTGAAGAGATAATAATATGGTCAATTAAGGAATAGTACCCTAGGTCCAACTGAAAAGTATTGTAAATTGATTGCATATACACTATACTACTTTTTTACAACCTAGTAATTCCTGAAGTCAAAAAAGCCTCTTTCCTTGATGGCTCTGGATAAGAAATTGTCTATATAAACATCCTTATGAAAATAAATTTTGAGTAATATGGATGGGCATTCATTGAAAAGTAATGAACTTGAATCAACATCTACCATGTAATAAGTGCTACATAAATGTTAACTATTATTATCCTGAATTATTGGTCTCAGTTATGAGTGTTTATCAACTAAAAATCAAGTATAACATCTCAACCTTAACAAGAATTCCTCTCACTTTCAAACAACATCGTAAACGTTCTTCATCTGCATCTTTTCCCATCCCAGCTCAATTATTGCAAATCTAGCCTTCCAGTTACTCAGAACCAAAGCCTTGGTAATACTCTTGATACACTGATATCATTCACTCTAAAATACAAAACGTGCCAGCATCAGAAAATCCTGTTGCAATCTGTTGGCTCTAAGATAAAATATATTCAGAACCTGACCACTTTTATTCAGCTTCATTGTTAACTCATGTTCTAAACAACAGATCTATCTCCTATGGATTATAGCAAAACCTTATAAATGACCTACCTAATTCTATTTGACCTTCCCTCATTTCCTATATTCTTAACAAGGCAGCTTAGAGATCCTTTTGAAATCTTATTCATACTACTCAAAGCAATCCACAGATTCAATGGAATTCCTATCAAAATATTAATGGCATTTTTCACAAAACTAGAACAAATTGTATGAAAATTTGTAAGGAACCATACAAGACCTCAAGCAGCCAAAGCAATCTTGATAAAGAACAAAGCTGGAGGCATCACAATTCAAGATTTCATGATATATTACAAAGCAGTAGTGATCAAAATTGTATGGTACTGACACAAAAATAGACACATAAATCAACAGAACAGAATAGAGAGCTCAGGAAGAAACCTATGCTTATGTTGTCAATTAATCTAAGGAGTCAAGAATATACAATGGGGAAAAGACAGCCTTAAATATTTAAGTTATTTTCAAATAACCACAAACTATAAATCAAAATGAATATTTATTAAATTGAGCACTCTAAGAATCTTTACTAGGTAATACACTAAATTATTTATTAAGCTGATAATGGAAGATCACTAATTCACAATTTAAAATTTCATATATGCATATAGCACATTCTGAGTCCATTTTTACTAATATGTGAAGTTGAAAATGATAAAGCTGCTTATTTAAATGTTTCATAATTATAACTTTTCTTTATTATATTTGCCTTTCTTGTAATTAGTACTGAGATTTTATGATACATTCAAGTAATATAAAAATAATACATTAGAATCCACTGTGCATCAAATATTAGTATTGAGTTTTACATCTCATTTAATCCTCACATCAATTTTATGAGGAATATATCTGTATATTTATAGATGATGAAATCTGTGTTACCATTTAGGTGTAAAGTCTCTTGCTTTTTCCACAGTGCTACTTCTGTTAAAAGATATATTAACAGTTCTATTTATAAGAATATTTTATAAAGACCTTTCATTTGATGAAATGTTTGTTCATTGTCCATTTTTTTTCTTGCACAAATCTCTAGTGATTTTAGTACTGCAGATTTCTATAATAAGCTGAATATCTATGCCAAAGAAAAATGGCATTATCAATAAAGTATGGTTTAATTTAGAGGCTGCTACAGTTATCTATAACTATGTATATCTGTTCCAGAACCCGAATGCTCATTTTAAATACTGCCTTGGAGAAAATGAGCCTCCCAAAACAACAAATGTTCACGAGGTGGTTCAAATATTTGCACTTCTATGTTCCCAAAACAACTTAGCAGTGGCCAAGCTATTCTGGTTATTAAAGTCATTTAAAAATTAAAATTAAGATAGCCACATCTACTAATTTATGGGGTTGCAGATGTCAATATAATCCATTAATTCCTTCAACCAAAAGACAGAAGTACAAAAAAGTGGGTGATGAAAATGTAAAATGGGTAATCAAATGACATAATTTTAAATAATAATTTAATATTAATTATGTATTCAAAAACAGGAGGACCTAAATGGAAAATATTTGCAGGGTAAACAGATTGATATTTTATAGAAGGTGGTTATGACAAATTTAAAGTGTTAAAATTCAAGCTATAAAAAAAATCAATTAGAAGATACTATTTGAAAATGAAATGGAGAACATTCTAGGCATGGTCCACTCCATGTATAAATGTCTTGACACAGAAAGAACTTGGCTTATTCTAAGAACTCAGAGAACATTAGAGTGCCTAAAGTGCAGTGAAGAAAAGGTGACAGTAGTCAGAGATAAGGATGGAAAAAAAATAGAGAGGAACCCAATTTCACAGTAAATTTCAGACCAAAGTAAGTAATACGATATGATTCTAACTGCAGTGGGAAGTTGTTGAAACACCTAATTTTCAGAGAAATATCATGAACTTTCCATTTTAAAGTGGGTTTTGCAGCTGGTTAAAAAAATGGATTGAGATCTAAAATAAACCGAGGTGAGGAAATAAGTTTATATGCTGTTAGTAGGGGTCTAGCCAAAGAAGATGGTGGTGTGGGCTAAAGTTCGGCATGTAGGATAAGTAAAAGATGATGAATGAATCATAGTTTGTACATAATATTGAAAAGATCACTGATGGGTTGATTGTTTTGGAGAGATAATGAGGACATGCAAGGAAAAAATCTGGGGTGTTAATATCCTGGGGTGGAAAAAAATTAGCTAGCTTGACATCAGTAGAGTTGATCTTTCATACGCTGGAATTTATGATTATCATCATAGGTCAGAATATTCAGAGACAAAAGAAGTGGACTCAAGATGTACCCTGAGGAATCCAGACATGTGGAAAAAGGAATGAGCAACAGACAGCAAGGCAAATCCGGAGAAGTAAGTGGAAAAATCAGGAACGGTAGTATAAATGATTCTCCCCTTCCTCTCCAAGCCCAACCCCTACACAAAATTTTCAAGGAAAAAGAGATTACTTTGCCACTTTCTCATAGTGTCTGGAAGGCTGAGTTAGCTGAAGATAGACAAATGTTCACTCGCTTGGATGAGTCTTTTGTTATTGATCATAGTAGAGGCAGGATCTAGTGAGTAATGGACTGAGTAACAAATGCAGCTGTAGTTGGTCGGGGAGCATGGAGGCCTGATGCTGGGTCCAGGGAAGCATTGTTTTGTTTAGTTTGGTTTATTCTTAGATGCTGTTTTCAAGTGGGATAGTAGATCACAGTTCAATGCTGATATGGATAATCTAGAAAGAGTTTGATGACGGTATGGGGAGACGGGATTAACAAAGTCAGGAAGACTGAGAATGAGATAAGGGAAAAGATCTGGGAAAAAGGAGGGGAAGTACTCTGATGGGAAAGACAGGTTTTACTATTGCAGGAGTAGATAAGAGAGAAAATGGGATTCACACTATGTACATATTTGGACACTCAGCAGCATTTATTGCTAACCCTGCACATCACATTTATTCAGACATTTGTGTTAGATACAGACAATGATTTTCCTCTACTATTTGTATAATTCTATTAAATTGAATCTCATTAAGAAGTTACTTTCTTTTGCTTTTAAAAAAAACAACACCTTAGTGGCTCAGTCAGTTAAGCTTCTGCCTTCAGCTCAGGTCATAATCCGGGGTTCCTGGGATAGAGTCCAGCCGTGGCTCCCTGCTGACTGAGGAAATGTGCTTCTCCCTCTCCTTCTGCCCCTCCACCTCGCTCACATGCATGTTGGCTCTGTCTCTCTCTCAAATAAATAAATAAATAAAATTTTTTTAAAATCAACATTTTATCAGTAATACTATTCTTGTGCAAAAGTAAATTACAGTTTTAAACATGTAGATAAACACTGAAGTCAAAATGTTATTTTATTAAGTTACTGTACATTGTATAGTTCATTATAGAACACAAAGTATATTACCAGAAATTCTTAATGCATTTCAAGATTTGATGACTTTTAAAGATTTTATTTACTTATTTGAGAGAGAGAGAGAGATAGAGAGAGAGATCAAGAGCAGAGGGAAGGGGCGAGGGAGAGAGAAGCATACTCCTCCCTGAGGAGGAAGCCTGACTGGGGACTCGATCCCTGGACCCCAGGATCATGACCTGAGCTGAAGGCAGATGATTAACTGACTGAGCCACCCAGGGGCCCTTGATAACTTTTATTTTTCATAAAATGTCTGCTTTTCAAAAAATTCTGAACTATTTCTTTCAATAGTTTAAAAATGTATCTCAAGTGAGATAATCTCACTTCCTATAACTAAAAAAATGAATTATTCTTTTTCTAGTATTATGCATTATTTGAATTATTAGTGCTAGAAAATTTAACAAATGAATGAATTTGGATTTTGCTTTTAAAACATGGAAGTGGGTCAGCCCGGGTGGCTCAGCAGTTTAGCGCTGCCTTCAGCCCCAGGGCCTGATCCTGGAGACCCGGAATCGAGTCCCCTGTCAGGCTCCCTGCATGGAGCCTGCTTCTCCCTCTGCCTGTGTCTCTGCCTCTTTCTTTCTCTCTTTGTCATAAATAAATAAAATCTTTAAAAAAAATGGAAATGATAAGGCATTAAAATCTGGATCATCCTGAGCAATTTGATAATGTTTTCAGAATGTGGGATAGAGGTAGATAGCAGCTATTTGGGGATGAAGTATAAAGGAATATACCTTTCATAATGTCAAAGGCACTTGCAGAGTAACAAACAATGTTTGACTCTCTTTTAATTTCTACCTCTTCAGTTCCTCCTTACATAAAGATTTAATACCAACATATTGACAGACCACATAAAATATACACCAATGATTTGTGACCAACGTAATAACTTTTGGGTTTCATTCCGCATGATGTAACAAATGATTTAAATTATGGAATTTTTAGTTCATTCCATAAATTTATGTATTCCTTTCTTGAATCAAAAAGATACGGAGTTCTCCAAGGATGGATACATGCTATTAAGTCCATTTTTTATTTTTCTTTGAAGACATCTCATAGACTATCACTACTATATGGTCTTTAAATAATGATAAATTATGACAGAATTTCAATGAGATATAGAAAAATTGTGCAGGGCACATAATATGTATATTAAATTATTTCATTTCTCACATATGAGCTATGAAGCTGGGACTGGCCCAACCTGCAATAGATGAAAATGTCATATTTAATCACACTAATAAAATGTATATTCTCAATCACCAGCTTGTTTAAAATACATTTGAAATTCCAAAGAGCTTACTAAGTGAACAAATTAAAATCACTCAGCCTTGGCATAGTTAGGGTATGATATATAGCACAGTTTACCTCTCAAGCACTTGGTGTATACTTCCTCGTGATTTTGAAATACCTTTAAAATATATTATTATCTTGAATGTTTAAAATAGGCTAAACAAAAATTAGACTTTGGGCTGATGCAAAAAAGAATGTGAATTGATTCCTGTCTGCCAAGTACATGTTAAACAATTGTTCTTAATAAGCCAGTTCATCCCCAGTGTTCAGGAAACACTTTCTTACATATTGTAAAGAGTCATCAAATGTAAGAACCTTTGTTTCTGAATGCTTTCTCTTATACAAGTTATTGTATTAAAAATTAAGATCCACTGGAGTTTTTGAGTGCCTAAATGTTGGATGGAAGTTCATCGTGTTAACCAAAATTGATATGGAGAGTTTGCCACCCACAGAGTTCATGAGATAAGTGAAATAAAGCATGTATTTTGATAACTTGCTGGAGCTATTCATGATACATGGTGATACTCATTGACAATATATGATAGAATCATCTGAATTTATTGAACATTGATAATGTTTGGCCCGGCCTAACACCCTTATTCCTAGGAGCCTAATACTGGTCAGGAACCAGCATAGGATAAGCCACAGACATCTTGCCCTGTTATAGCTCATTGCCTGAGATTCACATGTTAATCTATGTTAATCACATTTTGCTTCATGGTGCTTTTCTCACCGCTCAGAATTCTTGCCCTGTCACTCTTGTCCTGTTTTTGATTCTTTTGCTTAGTGATAAATCTCAATGACTGCTATTATTAGGTTTCTTCTGAGGGCTTTATGTTGATGCCTCATCTAGTATAAGCTAAGTCAAAGACCTTTTCCCCAAATAGAGGGCCTTCTTGGATCTCCATAGGAGAGATAATGGAACACTGAAGCCGTTTGTGACTTTTTAACTATTTAACCCATCACTTTATTACAGGACTAGGAAAGATTTGAATGATATCTCATTTTCACTATATTGCATCATCCGTGTGCTAAACCAAAATTTACATTGCTCCAAAGCTTTATATATAGTTGCTGTAGACTTTTCGACTAGCCACTGGAGCACCATCCATATCACATGTATTCCTCCTGGAAAGAATTGTATATAACATTGTTCGGCATCTGAATGCTTTTATTCAGATTCAGAACTTTACTGAGTCCCAAAATAATGTTTCCAGAAGAACGAGAGAATGTTTTGTTGCTTTATTTTGCCAGGGAAGGGAGGAAAGAACATGGGCCTTTTGACATGTGCAGTCAGACATTTCTCTCCAGAAAGATTAGATAAGATTCTCATCAACTTAGTGAATTCTTTGAATCCTGTGTCCTAACCTGGCCACCAGATCTGAAAATATCATGATTTTCTACCTCTTTGATGGCCATAGTGTACTCAGTTACCATGCTATCAAAAGCTACCACAGAATTCATTTGAGAACAACAGCAGAATTAGACAAATGCAGTAAATAAACTTAGGGGAAACGTATGTGTGAACATGTGTGTGGTAGAAGAAAGGTTTCCATACTTTTATGGCAAAACTTATTAGTAGAAGTTCACATAATTTTGCAATGTACACAGTTCTTTAAAATATTGTAGGACCTATAACATTTTCATGGAAATAAGCTAAATGAAGAAAAATCTAGAGTTATTTCAAATATTGTTTCTCTATTTCTCCCTTCAGAAACTTCTTATCTTATACAGCAGTTGATCTCTAAACCAGATGTTATTAATCTTTTCAGAGTCACTAACTCTTTAAATTTGATCCCCAGGAGTTTAAAGGACTTAATATAAAACTAGAATATTTTGCGTGTAATTTTGGTGCAATGTGGCCTGCCTGAAGCTCGCCTTCAGATTAAGAAACTTTGCCCTGAGAAGAGCTAATAGGTTTTCCCCTCCTCAGTGTGGACCCTTCAAGGCAGAGTTCTCCTGTGCATAAAAGGTAAAATAAAGTTCTCAAGGACACAGAATAAATTATCCCAGTAGGGGTTATTAATGGTCCTATTTCACAAGTGAGGAAATATTTGGATTTCTCTCTTTGAGACTTAAAGATGTCTCCTGCTTGGAGACAAGATTTTCATGTGGAAACCAGGGTGAACCTAGTTTAACAATGGCATGTCACTTGCATTGCTCCATGCACGTCATCAGTTAAGGAGAGTAAGTAGGGATTTGGGGGTAATTTTATAGTCAAAAAAAGATGTATATGGCTGGATTACCCATTCTTGGAGTCCTGACAGAGATCATGACAGCCATTGGAGTCAGGGATCATTTTCTCCTGAGTATAAAATCATATCTCTAGCTTCAGGCTGGGGTTCTTTTTCATCACAGATGGATCACTTTAAAATTATGTTGATACTGCACATCTTATTAGCCATATACTCAGAGGTTCATGCTTTTACGTAGCATCTTCCACATTAGACATTTTAGACATTACAGTTTTATCCCAGATTTGCATTTAGTACAGATCCTTGAGAGCTGTGATTTCTTTTTGCTCACTCTGGAAAGGCATGTTTCTATATTACTTCTTTTTCAAGGCATTGAAAAAGATGTAATGGATAAAGGCATTACCCAAGGCATCTTTTTACATCCCAGAGATCAAGAACATTATTGGTGTGATCTTTGGCAAAAAAAAAAAAAAAAAAAAACAAACTTCAAAAATGCAGAAATTGGCTGGAATTGTGTTTATCATTTTGATATTAAATTGATGTTAAATTGCCTGATATAGAATTATGTTTTCTTTCCTGAATTTTGCCATCTTTAGAATCAGAAACAAATGACTCTAAGATGACTGATGGTAGTCAAGAGGAGAAAGTGCCATTGTAAACCCACCCTGGGACTTTAGCTTCATTATAATTGTGCTTAAATCAACTGATCGTAACCTATCAATGACATAACAAGACATTACCTATTAAGATTTTAATTACCTAAATTCTAAAAATTTATTTATTTATTTATTTATTTATTTATTTATTTATTTATATTCAGTTTGCCAATATAGAGTTAAACACTCAGTGATCATCGTATCACATGCCCCATCCCCAATACCTATTAACCCACTTACCTCCCCTTCTGAAACCCTTTGTTTCCAAGAAATTATGAGTTTCTGATGGTTTGTCTTCCTCTCTAATTTTTCCCCACTCAATTTCTCCTCAGTTTCTCTTCCTTTCCCTCCCTTCCCATTAATGTCTTATATTCCCCATCTGAGTGAAACCTCATGATAATTGTCTTTCTCCAATTGACTTATTTCATTCAGCATAATATCCTCCAGTTTCAACATTGATGTAAATGGTAGCTATTCATTCCTTCTCATCGTTGAGTAATATTCTACTGTGTATATATACCACTTTCTTTATCCATTCATCTGTCAAAGGATATCTTGGTTCTTTCCACAGTTTGGCTATTGTGGATATTGTCGCTATGAACATTAGAGTGCAGGTGTCCCATCCTTTCACTACATCTGTATCTTGGGGATAAATACCCAGTAGTACAATTGCTGGGTCATAGAGTAGCTCTGTTTTTAAATTCTTGAGGAACCTTCACACTGTTTTCCAGAGTGGCTGTACCAGGTTGCATTCCCACCAACAGTGCAAGAGGGTTCCTCTTTCTCCACATCCTCTCCAACATTTGTTGTTTTCTGTCTTGTTAATTTTAGCCATTCTCACTGGTGTGAGGTGGTATCTCGTTGTTTGATTTGTATTTCCCTAAGGGCAAGTGATG
This sequence comes from Nyctereutes procyonoides, assembly GCF_905146905.1. NCBI lineage: Eukaryota > Metazoa > Chordata > Mammalia > Carnivora > Canidae > Nyctereutes > Nyctereutes procyonoides. Next base: position 4,713,614 of record NW_026575021.1, on the reverse strand, counting down.
TGGAGCATTTTTTCATGTGCCTGTTGGCCATCTATAGGTCTTCTTTGGAGAAATGACTGTTTATGTCTTCTGCCCACTTATTGACTGGATTTTTTTTGGGGGGTGTTGAGATTGATGAGTTCTTTAAGGATCTTGGATACTAGTCCTTTATCAGATATGTCATTTCCAAATAATTTCTCCCATTCCTGTAGGTTGCCTTTTAGTTTTGTTGCCTCCTTCTTTTGCTGTGCAGAAGCCTTTTATCTTGATGAAGTCCCAATAGTTCGTTTTTGCCTTTATGTCCCTTGCCATTATAGACATGTCTTACAAGAAGTTGCTGCGGCTGAGTTCAAAAAGGGTGTTGTCTGTGTTCTCCTCTAGGATTTTGATGGAATCTTGTCTCACATTTAGATCTTTCATTCTGAGTTTATCTTTGTGTATGGAGTAAAAGAATGGTCTAATTTCATTCTTCTGCATGTGGTTGTCCAATTTCCCAACACCATTTGTTGAAGAGGTTATCTTTTTTTCCATCAGATATTCTTTCCTGCTTTGTTGAAGATTAGTTGACCATAGAGTTGAAGATCCATTTCTGGTTCTTTTATTCTGTTCCACTGATCTATGTGTCAGTTTCTGTGCCAGTATCATGATGTCTTGATGATCACAGATTTGTAATATGCCTTAAAGTCAGGCATTGTGATGGCCCCAGCTTTGGTTTTCTTTTTCAACATCCCTCTAGTTATTTGGGGTCTTTTCTAGTTCCATACTAATTTTAGGATTATCTCTTCCAACTTTGTGAAGAATGTCCATGGTGCTTTGATAGGGATTGCATTGAACATGTAAATTGCCTGGATAGCAAAGACACATTCACAATATTTATTCTTACAATCCATGAGCATGGAATGTTTTTCCATCTCTTTGTGTCTTCCTCAATTTCTTTCAGAAGTGTTTAGTTCTTAGAGTACAGATCCTTTACCTCTTTGGTTAGATTTATTCCTAGGCATCTTATGGTTTTTGGTGCAATTGTAAATGGGATCGACTTGGCAATTTCTCTTTCTTCAGTCTCTTTGTTAGAGTATAGAAATGCAACGATTTCTGTGCATTGATTTTGTATCCTGCCACATTGCCGAATTGCTGTATGAGTTCTAGCAATTTGGGGTCTTTCAATTTTGTACTCCTTTGGGTTTTCTATATACAGTATCATGTCATCTGGGAAGAGAGAGTTTGACTTCTTTGCCAATTTTAATGCCTTTTATTATTTCTTGTTGTTGTTTGACTGCTGAGCCTAGGATTTCTAGTACAGTGTTGAACAATAGTGGTGAAAGTGGACATCCCTGTCTTATTCCTGACCTTACGGGAAAAGCTCTCAGTTTTTTACTCATTGAGAATTATATTTACTTGGGCTTTTCCTGGATGGCTTTTATGATATTGAGGTATGTTCCCTCTATCCCTATACTTTGAAGAGTTTTAACCAGGAAAGGATGCTGTATTTGTCAAATGCTTTTTCTGTATCATTTGAGAGGATCATATGGTTCTTGTCTTTTCTTTTATTAGCATGATCTCTCACATTGATTTACGGATGTTGAAGCACTCTTGCATCCCAGGGATAGATCCTACTTGGTCATGGCAAATAAACCTCTTAATGTACTGTTGGATTCTATTGGCTAGTATCTTGGTGAGTGTGTTGATATCCATGTTTATCAGGGATATGGGTCTGTAATTCTCCTTTTTGATGGGACCTTTTTTCTGGTTTGGGGATCAAGATAATGCTGGCCTCATAGAAAGAGTTTGGAAGTTTTCTTTCCATTTATATTTTTGAAATAGCTTCAGTAGAATAAGTATTACTTCTTCTTTAAATGTGTAGTTGAATTACCCTAGAAAGCCATCAGCCCCTAGACTTCTGTTCCTTGGGATGTTTTTGATGACTGCTTCAATTTCCTTGCTGGTTATTGGTCTGTTCAGGTTTTCTATTTCTTCCTCTTTCAGTTTTGGTAATTTTAAGTTTACAGGATTGCATCCATTTCTACCAGATTGCCTGATTTGTTGGCATATAGTAGCTCATAATAAATTCTTAAAATCATTTTTATTTCCTTGATATTGGTTGTGATCTCTCTTTTTTCTTTCATGATCTTATTTATTTATTTATTAAATTTTTAAATTTTTTTCATTTTTTTATTATTTTAATTTTTTTTATCATGATTTTATTAATTTGAGTCTTTTTTCTTTTAATAGGTCTGGCTAGGAGTTTATCCATCTTGTTGATTCTTTCAAAGAAACATCTTCTAATTTCATTGACCTGTTCTGTTCTTCTGGTCTCTATTTCATTGAGTTCTGCTCTAATTTTTATTATTACTCTTCTCCTACTTGGCTTAGGCTTTAATTGCTGTTCTTTCTCCAGCTACTTTAAGTGTATGGCTAGTTTGTATATTTGAGATTTTTCTAATTTTTTGAGAGAAATTTAATTTAATTTGTATTGAAATGTACTTCCCTCAAGGGAAGTATGCCTCTAAAGGCATACTTCCAGAGGTTTAGAACATTTGTGCTTCCATTTTCATTAGTTTGCATGAATCTTTTCAATTCTTCTCTAATTTCTTGGTTGACCCATGTACTCTTTGGTAGGATGCTCTTTAATCTCCAAGAATTTGAGTTCCTTCCAAATTTTTTCTTGTGATTGACTTCCAATTTCAAAGCACTGTGGTCTGAAAATAAGCAGGAAATAATCCCAATCTTTTGGTATTGGTTGAAACTGATTTGTAACCAGTATGTGCTCTATTCTGGAGAAAGTTCCATGTACAGTTGAGAAAAATGTGTATTCTGTTGTATTAGGATGGAATGTTCTGTATGGATATATATATATATATATATATCCATCTGATCCAGTGTATCACTCAAAGCTCTTGTTTCTTTATTGGTCTTCTGCTTAGAATATCTGTCCTTTGCTTAGAGTACAGTATTGAAGTCTCCTACTATTAATGTATTATTATCTATGTGTTTCTTTACTTTGATTGGTTATTATTAATTGGTTGATATAATTGGTGGCTCCCACATTAGAGGCATAATATTCGTAATTGTTAGGTCTTGTTGGATAGACCTTTTAAGTATAATATAGTGCCCCTCTTCATCTCTTCCTAGAGTCTTTGGTTTAAAATCTAATTTGTCTGATATGAGGATTGCTACCCCAACTTTTTTTGAGGTCCATTTTCATGGTAAGCAGTTCTTCACCCCCTAATTTTCAGTATGAATGTGTCTTTAGGTCTAAATTGAGTGTCTTATAGACAGCATATGGATAGTCTTGCTTTTTTATTCAGTCTGATACCCTGTGTCTTTTGACTAGAGCATTTAGCCCATTCATATTCATAGTAACAATTGAAAAATGTGAATGTAGGGCCATTGAATTACTTGTACAGTTCTTGTTTCTATAGATTGTCTATGTTTCTTTGAGCTCCCTATTTGCTTCCAGGATCTTCTTAATATTTCTTGCAGGTCTAGTCTGGTGGTCACATTCTTTCAGGTTTTGTCTGTTCTGGAAGCTCTTTATCTCTCTCTTCCATTCTGAGTGACAGGTTTGCTGGATAAAGTATTCTTGCTGCATGTTTTTCTCATTTAGTACCCTGAACATATCATGCCTGCCCTTTCTGGCCTACCAGGTCTCTGTGGATAGGTCTGTTGTCAATCTAGTATTTCTCCTCTATATGTTACGAATCTCTTGTCTTGAGCTTTCAGGATTTTCTCTTTACCTTTGAAATTTGCCAGCTTTGCTATTATATGGTGGGGTGTTCATCCATGTTTGTTGATTTGGGGAGGGGTCCTCTCTATCTCTTGGATGTGAATGCCTGTTTCCTCCCTCAGATTAGGGAAGTTTTCAGCTATGATTTGCTCAAATATACCTTCTGGTCTTCTCTCTCTCCATCCTCAGGAATTCTAATAATATGGGTATTACTTTTTCTTTCAAACTATTACTTATTTCACAGAGCCTCTCCTTGTGGGCTCTTAGTTATTTTTCTCTCTTTTCCTCAGTTTCCTTCCTTTCCATCAACTTGTCTTCTATGTCACTGTCACTCTATTCTGCCTCATTTACCCTAGCTGTTGGAGCATCCAGTTTAAATTGCATTTCAGTTAGGCTATTTTTAATTTCTGCCTGATTAGATCTCATTTCTGCACTCAGAGGTTCTTTACCATCTTTCAAGCTTTTTTCAAGCCCAACTAATAATTTTATAATTTTAATACTGAATTTTATCTCTGACTTTTTACTTAAATCCATATCCATTAGCTCTGTGGCAGAGAGTATTACCTCTGGTTCTTCTTTTGTGGTGAATTCTTCCTTCTAGTCATTTTGTCCACTGCAGAATGGGTGCACAAGTGAGCAGAGTCAAAAGTATGAACCATGACCCAAACAAAATACACACTAGACAATCCTGAAGAGGTCAGGGACCAGAAAATAAAAGAAAAAAGTTAAAGAAAAAAAAAACAAATTTAATAAAAGGAGGAAGCAACAACAAAGGGGGGGGGGTGGTATGAAGGAGAGAGAAAATATAATTTGGTCCACAGAGTGGACCAAAATGGTGATCAACTTAGTTCTGAGTGTATTTTTCTCTGTATGTTAGAAGGTACTAAGGTCCAAACTTATTTAAAAAAAATCATATCTATTTATATACAAAAATAAGATCAATTACAATGAAAGGAAGCCAAAAAATGGAGAAAATATCTATAACTTGTACTTGTAAAATATGAAAGTTAAAAAAGAGAAAAACTTAATGAAGTGTTAATAAAGTATAAATTAGTGAGATGGGAAAAAAAGAAAGAATATTGGGAAATCTTAATCTGAAAGCTAAACAAATCATAAGAGAGAAATCTCGAGTTCTGTATACTTTTTTTCCTCCCAGTCCTGATGTTTTCCTGTTGGTTAATAAAGTTTCTGTTCTCCTGTTCTTCCAGCTGGACTTCTTGAGGAGGCACCTGCTGTGCTGATTCTCAGATATCTGAGCCTGGGTGGAGATGCCCCACCCATTTCCAGGTGGCTGGGCTCAGAGTAAGCTGTTTGCTATGTGAGGTCCTTGCTCCCTAGAGGCCTTCAGAGCCTCTTTTGAAGGTGAAAGGAAAAAAAAATGGCCACACCCAGATCTCTAGCCCTGGAGCTGAGAGATCCCAGGTGGTGCTAAACTGCTTGTGCTCTACCCCTCCCAGAGAAAGTGGAGGGTTGCCCTGTTTCTGTCTGTTGCAGGGCACTGGCATGTTCACTTGGTTGAGTGCTCACATGCTTCGCCTCTCCCAGGGGGTTGCTGGGACCCAACAGGGAGAGCAATCCCCCAGCCCTGCTGAGGTTCAAGGTTTATGACACAACAAACTGAGCCTTCTCCCAGGCTCACTGACCTAAACCCATTTCCTGGCTCCAGTGCTTGGGATTTCTGCTGGTTCAGGCATCTCTGTTCTTTCTATTCCTCTGAGAATATTGAGAACCCTCCTCCACCTCCCTGCCCTTCACCCTTGCCCCTGCACTGTCTTGAGATTTGCCCTGCTTCACCACTGAGCATCTCAAGCAGGGAAGTATCTCACAGGAGCAGATTTCAAAGGTTCTAAATTTGTGCTCCAGGGCTGTATCACTTTCCTCCAGCCCGCTTACAAAGGATCCCTCCACCGACTCTTTATGCGCTGATTTATCCTCTCCATTTCTCTTTTCTATACCTTACCTTGCAAAAAGTGATCACTTTTCTCTTTGTGGAGTTCCAGCCATTTTTTCTGTACATCTCAGGTTGAATTCATTGGCTACAGTATGATTTGATAGTTATCTAGCTAAATTTAGGGGACCAGATGAAAGGATGACCCCTATTCTCTTACCATCGTGCCTCCTTCCTGGCCAAGATTTTTAAATATTTTTTTTAATTTTTATTTATTTATGATAGGCACACAGTGAGAGAGAGAGAGGCAGAGACACAGGCAGAGGGAGAAGCAGGCTCCATGCACCGGGAGCCCGACGTGGGATTCGATCCCGGGTCTCCAGGATCGCGCCCTGGGCCAAAGGCAGGCGCCAAACCACTGCGCCACCCAGGGATCCCTGGCCAAGATTTTTAATATAGAAGTCAAAATCAATGCAAATGGGAGTTAAGGAATATCACTTAAAATTTTGCTTTATATTTAAATTTCCTTGAACTTCAGTCAATATGATATGAATCATAATGTCCAATTAAATGTAACTTTGTAATTTAAGTTGCATTTTGAGAAGCTATCAGTACATTGTATAAAATTGTTTAAAATTAAAAAGCATATTTTAGGTACAGAATTCCTTCTCCTTCATTTCCAATTCATGGGTCTGTAGGAACTGTGGTTTAAGGCTTTTTTATGTAGATCACTTACTTTTGGTGACTAATTGTTAAAACAATATGTGAGCAAAAATCTAAGTGACCTCTTGTGCCTGGAACACTTCTGTAATTGTAATGAACTTTCTAAAATTTCACTTATAAGTTTGAATGTTTTGCCTACTTAACTCTGCTTCCTGAGGTGAATGTATATGCCTCTCATTAAATTTACAGGAATTAGAATTATCAGTTTTAAAAATGTCTTTTGTTCCTTCTCTTACATTGAATTGTATTATAAATGATAGATTTCAAAAACACTGAATATCCGATTTGTAATATCAGTTCAAGAGTATTCCAAGATTGTGCTAACAGGCAATCCCCATCTCATTTCTGCAGTGCTCAATATTGATATAACTTCTTGAGAAGTTTTTAGTACTTACAATGGAAATGTAGAAAAAGCTTATAATAATGTACTACTGCAGCATGATAGAAGTGAAGAAGTAGTGCCAAGAGGTATCACAAGAACACAAAATGGATCAAGGAGACAAAGTAATGAGATCTGGATCTAATGCTTCTTCAGGATGTCAAAGGACTATTAAGATCAGGTTTATTGAGCCCAAAATTTATTATCTTTTTGTTACTATTTGGTAGTTAATATGACTATGCAATAGTAGTGAGTTCTACTGAGAAATATTTATTCAACAGTTGGTGTTAATGAATTTATTATTATTATTATTATTATTATTGCTGGTTTTTTTTGTTTGTTTGTTTCCTTTTTTCTTTAACTTTTTGCCACTGCCATGGGTTAAGTGGTCTCAAAAAATGCTAGATATGACCAAATATAAACTGAAAATTACTTATAGCATAATGTGGACAAGTTATTTAATCTTTCTCAATTTCAGTTTACTCCTCTGGAAAATAGTTTCAATTATACCTTGAAGGAGATTTGTCAGGGTTAAATATGAGAATACAGATGTAAATAGCAGCACTTCATTCGGCACTGCAGTTATTCAATAAATGTTCTTAGTTCCTTCTTGTTTGAGTAATAATTTTTTGGTGAACTTTTATGTTTATAATTTAAAAATGCAATATTGTGCACATGCTTGGAGACAATAATAGCACCATTTTCATTTCATAGGGATATTTATGTTTCAATGCATGAGATAAAACCAGAGTGATTAGATTTTGTTCACGTTGTTGACAGCTCCTCCATGGACAAAATAATTCTCTGTTTCCTTACTCAAAAAAATGAGGATGATATTTAATATTTAGAAATCAATTAAAGATAATTTGGGATTAAATACATTAAAGGTATTTAATTTAGCTATATTTCCTCTTTAAATTTATTATTCTCAATAATTTTTATCCCACTCAGGGAATTAAAGCACAATATTCTACTTAAAACACTTCTGCGCTCAAAATAGAATGTACATATTATATATTAACTCAAACCATAAAAGTAGTTTTCTGATATAGAAATGTCCTTCTTAAATAGTTCCATACTATAATGAAATATTAATTTGTATTCATAGCCTTTTTATAATGTAAAACCCAGTGATTTTGAGTGTAAGAAGTGAACTCATGATCCAATTCTATCCCCTATGAGCTGTAGAACTTGAACTGGTTTCTCTTTCTCGATTTTTACTTCTACAAAATAGTTCAACTGATACTACTATCATTACTAATGAAACTATCTCCTACTCTTGCTACTACTACCTACTTTTTAAGGCTATCTTGAAAGCAAATGAAAACTATCTAAAGAAGTTTAACTAGGGATGCCTGCATGGCTCAGTGATTGAACATCTGCCTTTGCCTCAGGGCATGATCCTGGGGTCCTGGGATCGAGTCCCACATTGGGCTCCCTGCATGGAGCCTGCTTCTCCCTATACCTGTGTCTCTGCCTCTCTCTCTGTCTTTCATGAATAAATAAATAAAATCTTAAAAAAAATGTTTAACCAGTGTCTCCATTGAAGACCATCATCACTACTTCTGAAATTGAAAACCTCAATGTTGTGTTCAATATTTTTAAATATAAATGCTCCATCTCCTATTTGTTTCTGATATTTACTTCTACTAATTAGCCTTTCTGTGACTAGTGAAACCCATTAACTGGACAGAAAGTGACTTTTCTCAACTTTAGAGGTGTGTGATTGCTTAGATTTTTCTGTGATTTGTGACATTTTCCCTTATTTTCTTCTATCAAAAATTCTATCAAATTACTATAACTTGAAAGTGAGAATTCAGAAAGTCATAGCTATATATCAGTTGTGCTATCAAACACAGAAAATTCTATCATTTTCTCTGAATCCTGTAAATACATTATGCATATTATTTTCTTTTGGAAGCATCATCCAACAGGTTTGGAATTCAATTAATATTACCAGCTCAGGTTATATGACTGTGGAAGTCATAAAGAGAGAAATTAAATAAACAGATTTATTTCTTAATAATGGGTGGCAGCTGATTCAGGCCTTCAGGAAGAGATGACAAATTGGGAAGGAGGAATATCATTTTGGACTAAGGCACGGAAAAGGCTGCATAATTCTGGTGGATATAATTATTACTGAACACAGTTACTACGAGTTGAAATAAGGGAGGAAGCATAGGAAATATGAAAGCAGTAACAAAGTTTTATTAAGTATCTGTGATATCTTAGTTCATTAAGTATATAATATCGTGTTTCTGAATGTGCATTCTATAATCAGGAAGACTGTGTTCAAATTTAGGCCCTACAATTTATCAGGTAGTAGTGACTTTGACTAAGCTGATTACCTTGCCTGTATAGCTCAATTTCCTTACCTGTCAAATGGGAATGATGAAAACAACAATAACAATACTTAACTCATAGAATTATTTTGTGGATCAAATTTAGATATCTAAGGCATCTAGGATATGGGAAGAGTCTGTTCTAACTTTACAAATTAGGCAAGTAAGACCTGGGAAACTTAAGAACTTTATAAGGTCACTTCAGTCAACAAGTGTCAGGACTGGAATTTAGCTGCTTTTAAGTCAATGCTTTTTCCATTGTGCCAGCACGAGACTATCACTATGATAGTTGTGAACTATAAAAGATGGAAGTGAACTATGCCTGAATGAAGGATGAGGGAGGGAGGTTGGCAGGTGGAAACAGGTAGACTTGATAGTAGTTTTTATAGCAGTTAAAAAGAACTCAAATGTCTAGCAAGTAGTATTTGATATGTGTGAGGTGAATTGAGAGATTTTTTGAAAGGCCAGTTGACTCATTTTGGGGTGTTTACTAGTCATGGGAATATTTATGGCTCTGAGGGTGATCCATGGCTCTCTCTACTTTTCTTGTCATTAAGCTGCATTCAGTGATTTTCTATGCAACTGTCCCAGCCCAAGATGGCTAAACTTAAAGAAGTTTTTTATGAAAACACAATAGTCTTGTAACAAGAGTTACACCATAGGAAGGGGAGGTGGGCAGGGAGGTGGGGGTGACTGGGTGACGGGCACTGAGGTGGTCACTTGATGGGATGAGCACTGGGTGTTATTCTATATATTGGCAAATTGAACGCCAATAAAAAATAAATTTATATATAAAAAAAGAGTTACACCATAGTTGAGAACAATCGTTCTTCCCATGGACTAAAGGACTGATTATGAAAGCTTCTTCAGTTTATTCTTCTTATATTGGCCAGCATGAGTTTTTAAACAGTGTAAATCAAATCGTATCTCCCTTCTAGCCCACAAAACCTTCCAAAGTTTCCAAATTTACTTTCAATGAGAGCTAACCCACTGACTGTGGTCTTCATGGTTATACATACCTTGGTTTGTGTGTACCCTTCCCATATCAATTCATAATACTATTCTAGCTTATTCAGATCCAACCACACTGAACTTTCTCTATTCTGTCCTTTTACTGTGCAAATCATGCTTCCACTTTTTGCTCTTCCCTCTGCCTGGGATGGTCTATTTAAGGTCAAGTCTTACCACTTACATTTATTAGAAAGTATTTTTTTCATTAATTTTTTTACTTCTTTGTCTTCTCTTTCACTCACAGATAAAATACAGTATAAGTACCATGAAATCAGAGATTTGTATATCATGGTCAGTCCTGTAACCTTATTATGCTTGCGTGATAAGTAAATAAATTAACGTGTTGGCCCTTACAAACAGAGATGAATCATCAGTATGACCCACAGTTTGGATCATCACCCTCCTTTACTACCTAATTCGCACTAATCCATTTTCTTTTATATTTCATTTGCTACGTAACTGAAAGGAATTGAGGGTGTTTCTAGTGGTCAGGTAAATACACGAAAAAAAGAAAGAATTAAGAATTGAACCCATATGTTCCTGAGGAATGCAGCTTGGTTTTCTGAGGCAATCCATTGAGTGGTTACAATGGCCTCTTAAGCAATTGTATTCTCTTGAATCAGTATGCTGTGACTAAGCTACTTGTGATAACAGAGGATTGATTTCCTTCTTATACTCCCTTTCCAAGTTCAAACCGTACGGTAAGAAGAAACAATTAGATTGCCTTTAAATGCGATGTTACTGATGAGCCTGTTCCATGGTCAATGGTGGAAATCAATTTTCATTTAAGAACCTACAGTACGTTGCCTTTTTCCTTTTTTGTAGTCTTTATTGATTCCTTTTCCCCGTGGAAAGACACTATCCATTCTGCTGTAGCCGGGTACTGTTTCTCAGTTCTATAATGGTAGAGTAAAAGTTCCAGGAGAGCTTTCCTAAACTGGCAATATGCCCACTTTTTAATATGTAGATGAGGGCCATTCTATCTTTTATGGAACAGAGAAGACTTTCACTTAGAAGAGAGAAACATTATTGTGGCAAGACTCAAAGTGAGTCCCTTGATTTATAAAAACAAGGGGGGGGCGGTCTACCCTATGGAGAATGCCTCCTTCTTTCATGGCAAGGAGGCATTCTTGTTGTTTTTGGACAATTTTTTTCTCCAATTAGACAATCTTTCCTTCTTTGTTTATAAGGAAGATCACCCATGAAAATGTTAGAAGGTAAAAATGGTCTCTTTCCCACTTACTTTTCACATGTAAGTCACTTTCACTTTTCACAGGTTCTCAGGAGTGACTTTTCTGACTAACATTTTAACCAGCTCCTCTTCATGTAAAATTATTATATTGTGTCTTTTGTAATAGAGGTTAACATGTCATTTAAACATGAATAGATAGGAGGAAACAATAGCAACATAATTTAAGCCTTATAATAAAATGTAATTATTATTGATATTTTTATTTATAAATAACAATAGAGAATGAATATGCAACCTCATTTAATAAAAACAGAAAGAGGGCAGCCCCGGTGGCCCAGCGGTTTAAAGCCACCTTTGGCCCAGGGCCTGATTCTGGAGACCAGGGATCAAGTCCCATGTCTGGCTCCCTGCCTGGAGTCTGCTTCTCCCTCTGCCTGTATCTCTGTGCCTCTAATAAGTAAAATAAAATCTTTTAAATTAATTAATTGATTGATTGATTAATTAATTTAAAAAAAGAAAGAAGAAAAAAAGCTGTTTCCAGGATCCAAATGAAAAAAAAAAGTAAAATAAAACAAGTTTTGAGTCCAATACTTTGGCATTGAACCCTGCCAAAAAAATTGTATCTTACTTTAACTTTTTTTCATTTTTAAAAAGTGAAACTAAAATAAAATCATCTAGCCATATGTATTTTTTCTTCCCTACTTTATGAATTATTTCTGCTACCCATTCTTTTGCAATTGAGAATTAGAGAAATTTTATTATCTGAATTATGTTATAATGTAGTCTTGATTATAAAATTAAAAACTTATCTTGGCCTTAAAATGAGAAAATTATTTTCTTTTTACATCATATTATGAACACACGCTAACTTAAAAAAACACTTTATTTCTAGTAGACAATGACTTCCAAAATTAGCTTTAGCTATGCTTATTAGTTGGAAATTTATGCCCTATTTTTATTTAAAAGTCTTAGACTACATGTGTTTGACTACTTTGTAATTTAAGAGATTTGGTGTGATCTTTATTTCATTTTCTTTGTGGATCTCTTTGCATTTGTAGGATTCTTTTCACCAGTATAAGCAGCTTTCCCTTTGTTGGAGTTGCTGGTGGATTTAAACATTGTACTCTCTCGTCATTGGAGTGAAATAATCAGAATTTTTCTGGTTTACTTAAGAAGAAATTATTTTGAGTACACAAATTTGGATCACAATTGGCATAGCAGCCACACTGTCAAGATTTCAGGGGTCTCTTCTATAGAATGTTCTTAGCTGTGTTATGATTGCTAGTCTTATTCCCCCTGGGACGTTCACCCATTTACCTGGGAGGCTCAGAGAATTCTTTTGCCCCTTGCCATGTCAGTCAGACTTCTCCAATCCAGCTATTAAATCAAGGGAAAAAAATTTTAAAAATGAAAATAAAAAAGAGGAAAGAGCTAAATCAATAAAGTAGACCTAAGACTTGGTTTTTACCACCTAAATATCTATACTTTCTAGAGTGAAAAAGCATGAAGATCAATTTTTAAGATGTTTCAAGAAAGTTTGAGGAACGATGTGTCTATGTATATATTCAAGTGTGAGTTAATACTAATAACGTTGGTTTTTAAGTCATCTACAACGGCATCTTACCATTACACGATAATAAATTTTTTCTTTTTATTGTTACTGAAATTATTTATACAGATAGGAAATCACCTCTTAGCTGAAAGCCACACTGAAAGATTTAGAGAGGAAAAATTGGAAAGAAATTGTTGCATCAGATTCTTCTCCACTAACTATGGATTCGTTTCTAGCTCCCATTCACTTTGTGGTTCATTCGTATGTTTTGTGTATATTCTAATTGTTTTAGTGATCCTTTTTATAGTCCTTATTTCTAAAGACTTTTTCATTATAAAATGTATAATATGCTTATCATCTGCAACTTGGAACCTGACAAAGAAATAGCTGTACCATAATCAAGCATTCCCTTCTAAATCTGATAAGGTAACTGTATGAAATTAAGTGGTATACTTCTAACTAAAAGAACCATAATTTCTCATGGCGGTTAGAGTTACCAGAGAAAATACAGGATACTGGGTTAAATTTGCATCTGAAATAAACAATGGACATTTTTTATTGTTATAAGTATGTTTCAAGTATTGATTGCATGAGGAATACATTAAGAGTTGTTTTTATCTAAAAATTTTGAAAATTAAGTTCAAATTTAATTTTAGTGTAAAGTATGACCTTTGCAATATTTGGGATATACTTATAATAAAATTTCTATGAATTTTTTTCTGAAATACAAATTTAACTCAATATATAATGTTTATTTTATTTACTGAGTTTGACAACTTTATGGATAATTTGAGATGTGGAAATCATATAAAATATATTTAAACACCTATAACTCTACCATGTAGACATGGTTACTTGTAACATTTTAATGTACTTCCTTAAAGACTTTTATATGAATATTTGACCAGAATTGAACTCATAATACAAATTTTTATTTTAAAAGCTATTGTAAAACGATTGTTGCTAGACTAAAATTTATAATAGGAGTGGCATGAAGACAGGTAATAATAGTATTTGGTAAATGCATTGGTCTTTCCTACTTAGTAAAATAAAAGTCACTTTATATCTTTTAAAGGGCAAAATATTGTGATTCAGTCTTCTTTTATACCAAAAGAATCATCTCAATGCAATATCAATGTATTTATATTAAGGGAGATTAAGAGCTTTTTTGTTTAGTGATTCTTCTAGCACAGGCCACTGTAAAAGTAATTCCATTTGTCATAATTTAGAAAAGGTTGGTGATCATTATTCTTCTAAGTATTCATGAAACAGCAAAATAATTAATTAAGCAGTACAGTGGCAGGTCTGGTGCAGGAACTAAATTCCTAAAAGCTGAAAAGAAATGACTACATAAAAAGGAAAGTTAAGGGAACATAGACTAAAAGTTCATCCGTGTGACAGACTCTAACTAATAAAATGACTCCTGAGTTCTGGTTCTAAACTAATTAACAAAAGACTTGAAAGTATCTTTAAAAAGAATTTCCTGGGCACCCTGGGTAGCTCAGCGGTTTAGCACTGCCTTCAGCCCAGGTATGATCCTGGAGACCTGGGATCGAGTTCCATGTCAGGCTCCCTGCATAGAGCCTGCTACTACCTCTGCCTGTGTCTCTGCCTCTGTCTCTCTCGTACTATGTGTCTCTCATGAATAAATAAAATCTTAAAAAAAAAAGAAATTTATTTTTATGAATTCTAATTTCCTTTCATCTCTGGTGAAGTAGAATAAATCTAGTATTTCTAAAAAGGTAAATATATGGGTAGTACATTTTCCAAAGCTTTGCATATTTAAAGGGAATAATGTTTTTTTTTCTTTTATCTTGAGCTAATTTCTTTTTTTTAATAAATTAATTTTTATTGGTGTTCAATTTACCAACATACAGAATAACACCCAGTGCTCATCCTGTCAAGTGTCCCCCTCAGTGCCCGTCACCCATTCACCCCCACCCCCGCCCTCCTCCCCTTCCACCACCCCTAGTTCGTTTCCCAGAGTTGGGAGTCTTTATGTTCTGTCTCCCTTTCTGATATTTCCCACACATTTCTTCTCCCTTCCCTTATATTCCCTTTCACTATTATTCATATTCCCCAAATGAATGAGAACATACACTGTTTGTCCTTCTCCGATTGACTTACTTCACTCAGCATAATACCCTCCAGTTCCATCCACGTTGAAGCAAATGGTGGGTATTTGTCGTTTCTAATGGCTGAGGAATATTCCATTGTATACATAAACCACATCTTCTTTATCCATTCATCTTTCGATGGACACCGAGGCTCCTTCCACAGTTTGGCTATTGTGGACATGGTTGCTAGAAACATCGGGGTGCAGGTGTCCCGGCGTTTCATTGCATCTGTATCTTTGGGGTAAATCCCCAACAGTGCAATTGCTGGGTCGTAGGGCAGGTCTATTTTTAACTCTTGAGGAACCTCCACACAGTGTTCCAGAGTGGCTGCACCAGTTCACATTCCCACCAACAGTGTAAGAGGGTTCCCTTTTCTCCACATCCTTTCCAACATTTGTGGTTTCCTGCCTTGTTAATTTTCCCCATTCTCACTGGTGTGAGGTGGTATCTCATTGTGGTTTTGATTTGTATTTCCCGGATGGCAAGTGATGCAGAGCATTTTCTCATGTGCTTGTTGGCCATGTCTGTGTCTTCCTCTGTGAGATTTCTGTTCATGTCTTTTGCCCATTTCATGATTGGATTGTTTGTTTCTTTGCTGTTGAGTTTAATAAGTTCTTTATAGATTTTGGAAACTAGCCCTTTATCTGATATGTTATTTGCAAATATCTTCTCCCATTCTGTAGGTTGTCTTTGAGTTTTGTTGACTGTATCCTTTGCTGTGCAAAAGCTTCTTATCTTGATGAAGTCCCAATAGTTCATTTTTGCTTTTGTTTCTTTTGCTTTTGTGGATTTATCTTGTGGGAATAATGATGTTTTTGTAGATGGAAATTATTAAATGCTAATGCATGGAAATAATATTTCCAAATAATAATTTATTCTTTCAAAGTTCTAAAAAAAACCCAAACCTATTGTCTTCTTAACATTGGTGGAATCTTATGAGTCCAGTTTGGTACAGCCTTGTTTTCTGTGCCCTCAATTTAATGTCTTTTTTCTGTACGCACATCACCAGGCCTTTTTTCTTTTGTGCTTATTCGAATATTTACAGTTTATTCTCTGGTATTCAGACATCCCTTCATTTAGTGACAAGGTTACCTTCAGCTCAGTTTTCTTCTAATTGTTGTTTGTTACTTTTTAGATCTTTGTTTTTAGTGGGATAAAAGATATCTGAATATAAGATCAACATTCTCTTTCCTTCATGCCTGTTGTGTTACTTTCATTTGCTTACCAACTGCCTTTTCTCCTTTTTTATAATGCTTCTGAGACATATTTTGCACATCATACAGTTCACCCACTTTAAGTATGCACCTCAGTGATATTTAATGAATTTATGAATTTCTGTAATCATTACCATATATCAGCTTCAGAACATTTTCATCACCCCACTGAGATTCCATTTACTGCTACCCTCTATTCTCCCCAACTTCTGGCCCCAAGAAACCACTAGTTTACTTTGTTCCTATGGATTTGCCTTTTCTGAATATGTCATGTATGTGGAATCATATGATTTATAGTCTGTTTTGATTGACTCTTTGTTTTCTTCTTTTCTCTGTGAGTACTTTTAGTTTGTTTTCTATGTCAATGATTCAGTTGATCTACAGTTTCAAATCTATGCTCGACCATCTCATAACAGATTTTTATTTTGATATTGTACTTCATTGAAATTCTTCTTTTGAGCACAGCCCTCCACATACACACACATTTTAATCTCCTTCTGTTATCCTCTCAATTCCAGTAGTTAGCACCAAGTGTTAGTTTTTGGGAGGTTGAAACAGGTTTAGATCCCAATGAAAAGTAGCATCTATGAAGTAAATAGAAGATTTCCAGTTTGATTGGATGGTATAGTACCTAGGTTTTTAGGAATGTAGCATATAAGTGAAGCAGGAGAGCTAGGTTCTTGTCTCATGGAAACAAAGAAGTTATCTTGTGGACAAAGGAGAGTGAGTAAAGTGATAGAGGTTTATTAAGTGAGGATACAGAGAAAGCTTTCAGAAGTGAGAGAGGTCCCAGCAGGGTTGCCACTGAAGGTTTTTTAGGTTGGCCTTTTATTGAAAACTTGACCAGGGAGCTTGTGGCCTTGAGATTCTTGTGCTGTCTTAGTTTGAGCAAGGACTATTGATAACACCCTTAATGACATCTTTGTGGTTTGGTCATGTTCTGTAATTGTAGATGCCAAAGAAAAATACTTCCTAATATCTAAGGCCAAGTGGTCTGGTTTATTTCCTTATCTCTGGTTTCCTTACATCTCAGCATTTTGGGTATTTCTATGAGTCTGATCACACAGACCCTTATCTATCTCTCTCTACCTAGCCCTACCTGTCTGACAAAATGTCTTATTGATAGATTCTTCTCAAGTGGTTTCAAGTTCTTTAGAAAAAATCCTTACAAAGTATTAATTTGGATGGTGATTATATACCCTGTCATTTTTTGTAACTGGAACCAAGTAATTTAGATGGTCAATAAGTACTCAGTTAAGGGTATGTCATCTAAGAGAGGAACATAACTTAATGAGATTGAAGTGTTGAGAAAGGAAGCAGTGCTTTGCCTGGGCCAATGGCCTCAAACTCAACATGTGTCAGTGGTTGGTTAGGTGGATAGGCTTTTAAGAGGTTTGATTATGCCCTAAAATTCTGCATGATTTTCTTTGAATGTTTATTTTTCTGGGGACTATTTTAATGATGTACTTAAAGGAAGTTAATCCTTGCCCTCCAACTTGTGAGAACTTCTGTCAGGTTTTATTTTATTTATTTATTTTTTTAAAAAAAAATTTTTTTAAAATTTATTTACGATAGTCATACAGAGAGAGAGAGGCAGAGACACAGGCAGAGGGAGAAGCAGGCTCCATGCACCGGGAGCCTGACGTGGGATTCGATCCCGGATCTCCAGGATCGCGCCCTGGGCCAAAGGCAGGCGCCAAACCGCTGCGCCACCCAGGGATCCCTTCTGTCAGGTTTTAAATTAATTTCTTCAGTAATGGCACAGAGTCATTTGAGGCATGTCATTGTTTATAACTAATTTCTTTTTATTCTTCTGTTTTATTGCTCAGGTTTCTCTGTAAAACAACACAAAATCTTTTTTTTATTTCTCTGAGTAAAAACAGTTGATATTTTACAGTCAGTCAGCTTTCATAAAGAGAAAAATACAATTGATATTCTTATGTATATACAATTTCAATGATCAACAATTGTGTTGAGGATAACAGCCCTCATAAAAATCTTATCAGAGAAAGTAGTCTCATAAAGATAGAAATTTTTCTTCATAAGATTGCTTTTTAGGATGTCTGACCTATGAACTAAAGCAGCATTTCTGATAAAATCTAGGAGCACTAGAAATTAAAAAAATATATGTATATGGCATCAGACTATAAAGCAAATGGATTAACAAAAATTCTTCCTTTAAATTATCAGGTTGCATAGGTATGTGTTGATGCAATCACAATATATTGTAAAGATGATTCTCTCATTGTCTTTTTTAATCAGGTTGTAGTCTGAGAGCCAAAGCTGAATGCTGTATAAAATAATTATTATGTCTGTAGAATAGGGAAATGTTAACAATGACCTTGATTCCCAGAGTAAGGGTACAAGGTTCACTGAACAAAATATTGGTAATTAGCTCTGATTTTACTGTTGTTCAAAGTGTTAATTATTTAATGAGTTTTCAAGTGCTTAACTGTGTTTTTTTCCTTAATGAAAAATTTATACAAATGGGTAATCAACACATTTTTATTTGCCCATTGAGGGAATGAAAAAAACACCAAAAAATGTTTTTAATAACTTTTTAGTCAAAATTTTAAGAGATATGTATCTTTTCTAAAACTCATCTCTTTATGGTCTTAGAAGAATTGAAATATTGATGGCAATTTGGATGACTTAAAACACAATTTTCTTTAAGGAATATACATTTGTTTCTAGAGCGGATAATTAAAAGAACTTAAAACAAGTACTTAGATTCTTTTTGGTATTCTAAGACTCTCTGTAAAATTATTTATCAGAAATGTAGTGTGCTAAAAGTTAAGGTAAACAATTGAAATTTACAAAAGTGATTAGAGTTATAATCAAGAGTCACTTCGATATATTTACTGCAAACATTTATGGAGAAAATTTGTAGTAGTATAGAACAATTACAGTTTGAGTAACCTGAATTTTGTATAGTTGGAGATTATTGAAACTGTGGATCTGTCATTAAGTTTATCTTATCTTCTACATGAGAGAAATGAGAGTAGAGGTAGGAATCAAGTATGTTCACCATCATGAAGCAAAATAATAAATACATATATAACCCACAAAACAAACGACACAAAGTTTACAGATTCACAGTAATTGATACATAAATTTCCAAATATTTATCTACACCACAATCCCCTGTTCTCTTTTGTATTCACTGACACACTGTGAAGACATACTAAGATATCATGGAACCCATCCATATAGAAATTATTTTTTTGCAACATGACATGATATAAATAAATGTTGTCCTGGTATGATAAGAGTGCTTGCTGTCCAATAAAGAAGGCTGAAAAGAAAAGAGAACCAGCTTTGTTTTGTTTTAGAGTCATCTACTTCCTAATGTGTCATTTCAAGTTTAGATGATTTGTGACTATAAAAGTAGCACAAAAATTCATTGCTTGTGCTCTTTTGGACCAGAATGGTGGTAAATATTGGTTTTCCACTTTAGGGAAAGGAATGCTCTCTGCCTTTTCACATTTCTTCACATTTCAGTCTTTGGCCAAGGAGGAGTCCTGTCTGTTCAAACTTTTGTCACCTTCCACACTCAGGGGAGCAGGATAAATGGCTCTCTTTCCATTCTCTCACTATCACTTTTGAAAAGAGAAAGGGAATGCTATTCTAATGACGCAGACACTAAGCATTGGTTATTCTTTAATAGGCATTGAAAGATTCTGTGCATCCTCAAGGAAGTCTTTTTTCTTTCCTTTTTCTTTAGGTAATCCACTAAGAACTTAGTTTTCAGGGTCTCCTCCAGGCAGCTCCAAGGCTAACATTTTATTGAATCCTTGTAACTCTGTTACTTTATGGAGCAGAGGATTCTCCTTCTGATCTGAAGACAGAACTATATCACTCTAGCATTCCTGAACATATAATTCTTAAGAATGAGCTTTACAGAGGATATTAGGAGGAATGGATTTGTTCTTTACTGTTACATTCACTAATTCAGTGTTGATTAAAATTTTGCCTTGCAATATGATGCATTTTTATTACTAATAATCAAATATTCATTTTCCTTCATTAGGCTATGGACCACATTGAAGGGGATCAGATCACACAATGAGCATTATTTTCTTTTTTTGTAGAATGGATTACTTATTCTTTTTTTATCCCATATGAACATATATTCAGAACTTTTAATGTAAAATTTAATGTAAAATTTCATATTTTTAAGTAGACTTAATCTTTTAAATCTATTTTTAATCTATCTTTTAATGTTTAAGTAGTGATCTTTTTTAAGAATTATTTTCTTGGGGTGCCTGGGTGGCTCAGTTGGTTAAGTGTTTGATTCTTGATTTTGGCTCAGATCATCATCTCAGGGTCCTGAGATCGAGCCCCTCATCAGAGCGAGCCTGCTTAAGATGCTCTCTCTCTCTCTCTCTCCTCTGCCCCTCCCCCTACTCTTGTGATTTTACTCTCTCTCTCAAATAAATAAGTCTCTTTTAAAAATAATGAAGTGTTTTCTTTCCTTCCACCATATTGTCATGTGGAACTTCCCCTCATTACTTCTATATGGGAAAGAATTTACCCAGAACTATGGTTTCCTTATTGATTAAGTGGCAACATCGCAAAACCACCAATCAATGTAAAATACAGCCTGGAATTGATTGAAAAAGAGCAACATTAGGTGGTGAGAGGATGTTAGTAGTCATAAACATACTAAGGAAAGCACTCAAATAAATCTAACTAATTTGAACTGGAAGCAGTAAATCTCATTAAAGAAAAGAAGGAAGGAAGGAAGGAAGGAAGGAAGGAAGGAAGGAAGGAAGAAGAAGAAGAAGAAGAAGAAGAAGAAGAAGAAGAAGAAGAAGAAGAAGAAAGAGAAAGAAGAAAGAAAGAAAGAAAGAAAGAAAGAAAGAAAGAAAAGAAAGAAAGAAAGAAAAAAGAAAAAAGAAAGAAAGGAGAAAGATAAGATGCTCATGAGGAATATCTTACAGGTCACATTTGGTGAATCAGATATCAGAAGCCAAGGCAAGGCTTTTAAGCAGGCTCAACAAAATTCTTGTGTTTTATATTTATTAATTATCTGCATGAGCTTATAAGAATAAGCTAATTGCCTTTTTTCAAACCAATGGTTTCTTATTTTTTAAATTTTTCTTATATTAAAAAAATTAAATATTATTTTATTTCTTTGAAGTAATAGAACAGGACAGATAGTAGTAAACAAGGTTTTGGGTCTTTTTTTAAATAAAAATTTATGTTTTATTATGTAAAAAATTTTGCAAGTTAATAAAATTAAGAGATGAAATAGATTATCTAAGCCAGGTGGATTTTTCATTCAGCAACTACTTTAATGTATAACACATACTGTGACCTTTTTGGTTAAAAGTGAAAAACTCAATTTATTTTATATTGTTAAAAACAAAAATGCTATTTGAAATTTAAGGAAAGGTATTGCCTGAGTTCAACTTTAGAATTATGAAAGAGTTTGGTTAAAATTTATTATTCTACAATATTTTATGTCATTGTCTTAGTTCTTTATGAAAATGTATTTTTCATTACTAGGTACATGGCCAATACATATGTCATATTTTTAAAATAAAAGGAAATAGCATATGAACTAAAAAAGTTAAAATGTTAGACACATTTAAAGACGTATTAATAATAAAAGCCCTAAGTAAATTATAATAATACTTTATTTTACTTTTTCCTGTCTTCTATACATGTGGTAGAGATTGTTGAACTTTAGTCTGTATGAATAAAGTTTTATTTCATTTTTCTACTTGCATTTTCATGATTATTCACCAAAAGATAGCCTTTTAGGGGTGCCTGAGGTGCTCAGCTGGTTAAGCGTCTGCCTTCAGCTCATATCATGATCCCAGGCTCCTGAGATTGAGCCCTGGGTTGGGCTCCCTGTTCAGCGGGCAGTCTGCTTCTCCCTTTCTTTCTGCCCCTCTCCCCCCCAACCCCTGACTCGTGGTCTCTCTCTCTCTCCCTCTCTCTAATAAATAAAATCTTAAATGAAAGAGCCTTTTATTCACCATATGACTTCTTCCATTCTATGTCAATGAAAAATGAAATTCATACTTTTAAAGTAAGAAACTGTCTAAATGTTATTTTAGAAGGTGGAACCTTTCAATACCAGTCTTTCTCTTTATAGCTTTTTTAAAAATTTTTCTACCAGTGCTTAGTTAAGTCAGACTCTGAATGAGAGGCAACTGAAGGGGGAAAGGTCAAGCAGAAAGACTTTAAGATCGTTACCATGATCACAACCTGCTGGTGTTCACACACTCCTATCATCTTATATCTTTGAGCTTGGACAGGACCTACCTTACTTCTCTATGTAAAATACTTTATTTCCATTATTATATTATATTATATTATATTATATTATATTATATTATTATATTATAATGTAAAACTCTGTCTTGCCAGCAGACACAATCTAGAAACTATTTCCTTTCTGTCTGGCTTTTAAGAAGCAGGCTGCTAGGAATCCTTCAGGTACAAGGAACGAATGAAGCCAATGACTGCTTGAACAGAGAAGCAGATGCTTCCCCAGTCCAGTCCAGCCTCACTGAAATATATGTTAGATATAACATGGAGTGAACATAAGATGTACACAATGTTGATTTGATACATCTGTATATTATAATATGATTGCCATTGTACTCATAGGTAGCACCTTCATCACGTCACATAATCATCCTTTCTTTTTTCATGATATTTTATTTTATTTTAAGATTTTATTTATTTATTCATGAAAGACACAGAGAGAAAGAGAGAGGAAGAGACACAGGCAGAGGGAGAAGCAGTCCCCATGCAGGGAGCCTGACGTGGGACTTGATCCCAGGTCTCCAGGATCAGGGCCTGGGCTGAAGGCAGCGCTAAACCGCTGAGCCACCCAGGCTGACCTTTTATCATGATTTTAATAGTTAAGCTCTAGTCTCTTAGCAAGTTTGATACTGATAATACAATATTATTGTATCTATTCATTATACTGTGCTTTAGATCTCTAGGACTTATTTATTACCTGTTGCAAGTTGGTATCCTTAAATGAAATCTTTCCTATCCCTCCTAACCCCCCAGCACCTGATACCCACCATTTTATTCTGGTTTTTGTGAATTTGCCTTTTTAGATTTCACATATAAGTCATGTCATACAATATTTGTCTTTCTCTATGTGACATCTCATTTAGCATAATGCCTTCAAGATCCATCCATTTTATCACAAATGGCAGGACTTCATTCTAATGGCTGCATAATATTCCATTGTATTTCTACACACACACACACACACACACACCCTATCCGCTTTATCCATTCATCAGTTGATGGGAACTTATGTTGTTTCCATATCTTGGCTATTGTGAATATATCCTAACTACAATTAACATGGAGTATATATATCTGCTCAATAACATGTTTCCATTTCCTTTGGGTATAGACCCTGAAATGGAATTACTAGATCCATAACCCAGCCTGTAGCTGAGAACCCAGCCTTGACTGATGCTCTATAGCTGTTTTTTTTAGCAGAAGAATCTGCTGAAATGTGCCTGAATTTCTGGCTCTCAGAAAGTATAAGATAACATAAGTGAGCTATGTTAAGCGGACAAGTAATAGGGATCATTTACACATCTGAGAAAACTAACACAAGATTCTAGGATGATAGTCTCCTGAAGAAGCTCTTTACTTTGTTGCTTTCACCATGATAATTACCTAAACATACAATTGTATATCATATATCTTCAGGGTCTTTGAAAATTGAAAAGAGAACAAATAAAATTCAATTAATAAGAAATGACTAGCACAGATTATTGGTACAATAAATTCCAGGATATTACTTATTCTCAAAAAAAGAAAGTTGTTTCATATATTCTGTAGGGAGTGATAATTTAATCATTTCTACATTTATTTCTACATTTTCCTTTGACCCTTCCACTGTCCCTAACACAAATTCACACTGATGATAGAAACTAATTAATGATAAAAATTATTACTCATTTTGGTGACAAATTATTTTATCAGGTTGGCTTAAACTATATAATTTATTGAAAACTTATGTCAACACAAAACCCTGAACATGGATATTCATAGAACTTTATTCATAATTGCCTAATGAAAGTGATCAAGATGTTCTTCAGTAGGTAAATGGATAAATAAACTAAGGTACATCGAGACTATTATTGTAAAGTGCTAAAAAAAAAAGAGCCACCAAAGTGTGAAAAGACATGGAGGAAACTTAACTCCATATTACTAACTGGAAGAAGCCAATCTGAAAAGACTGTGTAATTCCAACTATATGACATTCTGGAAGAGGCAAAACTATGGAAACAGTAAAAAAAAAAAAAAAAATTAAAAATAAATAAATAAATAAATAAATAAATAAATAAATAAGATCAATGGATGCCAGGAGGGGAGGGCTTGGAAGGGATAAGTAGGTGGGATACAGATTATTTTTAGAGCAGCAAAAAATGCTCCATATGATACTATAAGATGAACTATAGGTTCACTATAGGTTTGTCCAAACACATGCAATGAGCAATACCAAAGCAATTTGGAAGGTAAATAAGTATGGATTTTGAGTGGTTATGATATCTTAATGTAGTTTTATCTTTGGTAACAGATGTATCTGTTCAGAGGAGGCTCTGAATGTATAGAGACAAAAATATAAGTACAATCTCTGTACTTCCCTCCCCTTCAATTTTGCAATGATCTACAACTCAAAAGACATGTCTTAGCAAAATCATTTTCACAAATTTATGGTTAATTCCTTACTCTATTCTCTCTGTTTATATAGCAATATCTTATGATAAAATGAAGTACTCTGTAGAATTTATGTATTTAAAACTAGCAAAGACCTGCACAAATATTTTACTTTGAAAATTTATAATATACACAATTGTAAAATTCTCTACTATTACAATAATCAATGAGTCATTTTACATGGATCCAGTCCTCTCTTTTTCCTTTGTGAAAATAGCACAATGTTTGAACATTAGTGTTTTCTTCCTGTGTTTGCAGTGAAAACAGCAACATTTGAATTAATTAAAATATGGGAGTTGTAATGACACACCAAAAATCATTTTATTAATTCTGTTAGGAAGTCACTGGTGTTTGCTAGTGTTTTAAGAAGAGCAATATTTTTGTTCTTGTAGAAAATTGGTCATTAACATTGCTTTATTAGTACATTAAATTGATTCTGTGCCATACTAGTATGCTCAACTATAAAAATAGACTTGCAATTTTGAAAAACATGATTTTAACTGAAACCCAATGCTTTGCAAAAGTGTTTCCAACAGTGTTTTGTTTCTTGTAGCCTGTTTCTTGTCTGAGGAGAGATGCTGAATGCCATATAAAATAATCATTTGTGCCTGTAGAATAAGCAAATGCAAACAATGACCTTGATTCCCACAATAAGTATGCAGGATTCGCTATGAGAGATATTGAGTAATTAGCTCTGATTTTAATGCTGTTGAAAACATTAATTATTTAATGAGTTTGAAGTCCTGAAGTGTTTTCTGTTGACACACACACACACACACATAAATATATAAATATACATATGTGTGGGATCCCTGAGTGGAGCAGCGGTTTGGCGCCTGCCTTTGGCCCAGGGTGCGATCCTGGAGACCCGGGATCAAATCCCATATCGGGCTCCCGGTGCATGGAGCCTGCTTCTCCCTCTGCCTGTGTCTCTGCCTCTCTCTTTCTCTCTGTGTGACTATCATAAAAATAAATAAATTTAAAAAAAATATACATATGTAAATATATATATATATAGTAGAGGGGTATATATGTATCAACACATATATGTAGAGGGCCTTAAAAACAGAATATATATATTCTGTATATATATATATATTCTGTGTATATATATTATTATATAGATAAAAATATATATAGTATATAGATTTATATTTAGTATATAGATAAAGATATATATATCTTTTTATATTCAAAAACAGAATATATATATATATATATATATATATATATATATATATATAATCAATATTCAGGCTTAGTCCAATGAATAGAAACTGAAGTGATTTGTCAAAACTTTATTAACAAGTTAAATTATATTTTTTGAAAATAAGGAAGCAAAGATAAGCTATTTAGGTCCCAGATTGTATGGTACTTGATGCTGTAAAATAAGGTCAGGTAAGAGTGAAGAAATCATCTGAAGACATTGTGCCTTTAGGCAAAATAAGTACCATGCTACTTTTAGTTTTCTTTTAAAATAAAATATTAAATGTAAACAAATTGGAGTTTCCCATTTTTGGAGATAAAAAAGTGGAAGTATTCTGTATAAAACAACATAAATCTTGGAATACAAAACTCTTTGCTCTAATAGGATGATGTATGGAAGTGTTGAATCACTATATTGTACACTGGAAGCTAATATTATACTGTATGTTAGCTAACTGGAATTTAAAGAAAAAGTTTGAAAAATGCAGAGAAAAGTCAGGGGTAAAAAAAACCCTCTTCTCTGCCATATGAAGTACAGACAGTTGCTGACTTATGATGGTTCTATTTAGATTTTTTTGACTTTATGATAGTACAAAAGTAATAAGCATTCAGTAGAAACCATACTTCGGACTTTGAATTGTGGCCTTTTCCTAGGATCATATGATACTCTCTCGTGATGTTGGGCAGCAGCTGCAGCGAGCCACACTCCCAGGTAGCCACATGATCCTGAGGGTGAACAATCAACATACTTTAAACCATTCTGTTTTTTACTTTCAGTATAGTAGTCTCCTAATTACATGAATTTTTTGATACTTTACTATAAAATAGGCTTTGTGTTAATGATTTTGCCTAACTATAGGCTAATGTAAGTGTTCTGACCATGTTTAGTTAGGCTAGGCCAAGAAACGATGTTCGGTAGGTTAGTTACATGTGTTAAATGTATTTTCAGTTTATGATATTTTCAACTTCCAATGAGTTTATTGGGATATACCCCCATCAGAAGTAGAGGAATATCTGTGTATTTAAGGAAAGTTATCTACTCTCAAGGGTAGAGGTTTCTAAAACCAGAGTGCATAAAATAGCACACATTGGTGGAAAAATCATAAGAAAAATACAAATGGTGGCAAAGAAGGAAACAATCTCCAATGTGCTCTTCTTTTACTTAAAATCTCCTAACAAGGGGAGAACATGTGGGCTAGTGCACTACAAAGTACTCCAGTGTATTAAAAATAAGAGAACATCATAAAAACAGGTTATTGGGGTGTTTGGGTGGCTCAGTAGTTGAGTGTCTGCTTTTGGCTCAGGTCCTGATCCTGGGGTTCTGGGATTGAGTCCTGCATCAGGCTCAGAGGGAGCCTACTTCTCCCTCTGCCTATGTCTCTGCCTCTTTGTGTCCCTCATGAATGAATAAATAAAAATCTTGTGTTGTTTTTCTTTTAAAGGAGGTTATTGATAAGTATTTTAGTCTGAAAAGAGAAAGAATGTTTATCCTTCAAGGAATGGAATGAAAAGAGATCATTCCACAACTCACCAGAAAATAAAGTTGCTAACTATCCCTTGGAAAAATATCATGAAATATCTTCTTTTTGAAAAAGGAAAGGAATGCCTTGAACTAGAAATAGGAATAAGACCTTTAAAGTTAAAAAAAAAAAAGTCAATTGAATTAAGTTCAAAATTTGAGTTTGAGAGTACACTTTTAAAAAGGATTTTACATAAGGAGATAGTTCAGTCAAGCAATTTTCAACATCAGTGAATGGCAAGAAGATCATCTCTCAATGCTGTGATTATGGTGTGGTACACATTTTCTTTACAAAATAATGATTTGGGGCAAACATAAAAAAGAATTGATCTACAAAGAAAGCCAAAAGGCAAGCTAGATGGAAAAAAATAAATCACAGAAAATATCAAAGAGATAAAATGAAATTCTGCACTAAAAACTGCAAATACATGTATTTCTTTCCTTTTTTAACGAGCTATCAATAATGCGTAATAAAAAACATTTTACAGTACCTTGGTCTGAATTGTATATTCTCATTTATGATTTGGTTTTGGAAACTTCATTCTCCTATAATTATTAGAAAAATAGTGTTTGCTGCTGCAAATACTATTCCACCTAGAATATTTCTAGGGCAATATTAACTCTTTAAATTAAATTCTCAGGGATCCCTGGGTGGCTCAGCAGTTTAGCGCCTGCCTTCGGCCCAGGGCGTGATCCTGGAGTCCCGGGATCAAGTCCCACATCGGGCTCCCTGCGTGGAGCCTGTTTCTCAGCCTCTGCCTGTGTCTCTGCCTCTCTCTCTGTGTGTCTCTCATGAATAAATAAATAAAATCTTTTAAAAATAAAAAATAAGCTGAATTCTCAAAGTAAAGATATTTTCAAGGAGCAAACAATATAAACTATTATGTTGCCACTTTGTTACACTTTTTGTCTCCTGGAAACTTCTAGGATAATGTATTTTTTTTTTCATAACTTCAGTGGAATTTGTGTTTATCCAATCCAACTTTACCTTATTTCTGATGAAATAAGTTCTAAATCCATTACAAAAGGCACATCATTATAATGAATAGTGCACTAAACTGAAAGTATTTTAGGATCCTAGGTAATGGCCAAGAATAACACTGCTTTTAAAAATCATTTAGAATGAAAATCATTGTCAAAAGTTATTCAGTACAGAAAGTGCTTTCCTTTCCCAGTCCTTCTTCATATCTTCCTAAGTTAAAAATAAAAAGGAGGCCAAAACCTTGATTGGGTATCTTAGCACAAATACAAAGAGGGCATAACCCTGACTACTTGTCACTAGAATGAGGTTTGACCTGTGTATGTTCTAAATTTTCTCTTCTCCCAGGGGAGCCCATATTCTATAGACTAAGAAGAGAGAATCCTTGCTTCATGTTCCCCTCCTCTATATCCTTTCTAAACAAGATCTGAACCTCTTCCAGTAACAAGCCATTTTGTCCCAGTTACAATGTTACCTGCTATTTAGAGCTGGCACCCCGAAAGGTGAGAAAGGCTGTGTGGTATAATGTGACTTATGGATTATCACTTGATGGGCTAAATATAGTTAGAAGGTTCTTCATGAGACAATCTTTCCAACCAGCCTCTGTTCCCCTCACGTCCAGGCTGACTTGTGCTCCAATCTTGCCAATTTTTTGTCCCTTAATTTGGCCAAATGTTCTCAACCTTCCGTGTCCCTTCACATATTGTTCTCTCCTGGTGTCTGTTAATATTAATACCTCCAGCAAAGTTATTTGCCTCTATCTCCAACTCTTTGCTCCTCTGACTTATACAAAAGTTACTTTTACTACAAGTTATAGTCTTTAATACATGAAAAATTTATGTGATATGTTATATTCCATTAAGCATTGCACTAATGAACTATCATCAATAAGGCATGCAAATGGAGTTTTGTCATCCTAGCGGCAGTGATGTTTTCTCGTAACCCACATACAGTATAACCAATTAATTTAAGGAAAAAAAAAAGATTTAAGATGGCCTTCAAGTATGAGAATTTTAGCCTCAGGCCATGAAATAGGAGCAATGTTTGTTTAATTTCTTGTTTTTTTTTTTCCCAACACACTTTATTCTCAACAAATAAATCCCTCTTCCACATTATATTAACCTACTTATTCAGCAAATTGGGAGCCCAAATGAAAAATAAATTACCTATACAAGGATGCTGGTTTCATGAATTGATTCTTAAATAAATACTCGAGAATTTCCAAATCCTTAATTTATGAACTAGATAATTCTAATCCTGAAAATTTAAAGTTTGCACATTGGACAATAGTTTCACAAATGATTAGACATAATTATTTGAATAAATTAAATTTAAAATATTGAATTATTACTATTTAAAGTATTTTGTGTTTTTAAACAGGTAAAGAAAAAACTCATTCTTCTTAAAACATTTCATTAAAAAATATAAGAAAAACATGGCTATGACATGTAATGACAGTCAGTAATGAATTCTTGTTCTCAATAAGATAGTTTCTTTCTACCTTTGATTTAAGTTGTAAAGAACAACTAATAGTTATGTATGGCAAGATCTACAGCTCTTCATTGCTCTGTAGTGCTAATTAAAACTGACACATTGTAACACAGGCCTGAAAGCCTAATATTTGTGGAGCATGAATAATGATTATCTCAAAGAAATAGCTTTTTTCTATCCGTTAGACCTCATCATCAGCATCTACTCAGCTCTTTTTGATTGTAATCATTATTTGCATACATACATACACTGAGTTTTTCTTATCCTGTATCTGTCTGATGTCTGGTAATAATATATATCTTTTAAAAAATATATTTATTTGAGAGAGAGAGAGAGAGAGAGAGAGAGAGAGAGCATGAGGAGGGGGAGGGGCAATGAGAGAAGGAGAGAGAGAGAATCTCAAGCAGACTCAGAGTTCAGAGCAGAGCCTGTCATCTAATGACCATCAGATGACCTGAGCCAGAATCAAGAGTCAGATGCAAAAAAAACAAATATTATACATTTTTAATATTTTTTCCTACCACAGATTACTGACAAGGTTTGCAAAAGAAGCACAATATCAATGAAAACATTTGTTGGTAAGTATAAAGTTATATGATTCTTGATTTTGGTGGGGGAGTGACAGCAATAATTATTATGAATGATGCTATAAAGAAAATTCAATATTCTCACTGTTTCCCTAAGGGATTAGGAAGCGAGCCAATCTTGGTTTGCAATGTGGTTGGGAGGAAAGATGATAATTTTTTTTTTACTGTAATTTACTCTTATTTTATTTCTGAACTTATAACCAGCCTAGGCAGTTATTGTAGCTGTTTCAATGCTTATTCCAATTTCAGTCTCCCATCAACTATCTGAAAGCTCACTAAGCTGCACTCAATCAGCTGCATTTGAACTCTTTTATCTTGCCTGTTTGTAAAGTTTGTATATTCAAGGTGCTTATTCCCTATTACTACATGGCCTTTTCATTTAAGTCAAACTAGGAAGATGATTCCAACTTCATTATTATGAATTTTTCTTTTCATCTTCTGTTCCTAGTAAGTAGAAATTTTGAGGTAGGGTATATTATCAAACAATATTCTATTTCCTCTCTGAGTCAATAAAATACCTATTTTTTTCTGTGTAAAGGGGAAGTTAAGATAATGTAGATATCTTTTGAAATACCTTGGTACCTTGATTACCTATAAAATATTTTGCTAAGCATCATGAATATTACCAATATTAAATATTGACATCTGGAAAATATGACTTATTTTTTTTTCACCAGGATGGAGTATAGTGATTAAGTAGAGAGGTGGCTTTATAAGTAAGGTTATTTTTCTTTTATTGATCAAATTTGTTTAGCAGCCAGGTACAACAGAGGAATTTCATTTATTTATTAATATTCCAAGTTTTTATTTGAATTCTAGTTAGTTAACATATAGTGCAATATTAGTTTCAGGAGTAGAATTAAGTGATTCATCACTTACAAATAACACCCAGTGCTTATTACACTGACCTCCTTTCTAATGACATACTGGGTAACTTGTTATAAAATAAAGCCAATATCATTACTTTGTAATTATATGTATTGTTAAACAACAAAAAATATTTTATGTAAATTATTATCTACTTATTATTTTCCTTTAATTATTTTCCTTTTATTTATTTCAAGGTTTTAGGAGTATAGAAAATAGTACTTCTTTACATTCTCTCATTATTTTTGTCAATCACTTAAATAGGTGTCTGTAGATTTTTTTGTTCCTTACTTATGTAAGATGTTACCATCATTTGCTGCCCTTTTAACAAACCTGAATTATTTTTCATCTTTCTTTCAAATACTGACTCCTAAGGCCTCCTATGTTTTAAGAATGTTTTGCTATATTTGGCTCACCTTCCAGGTATTGTAGGTTTATTTTGTGAGATATTTGAACTAACCAAAAAAGACTGAGTTTGCAACCTTAAGAATTTTCTTGATGTGAGTAGATACTATGCCTGAAATTCTGTATTTGCAAACAAGGAGTGTTTGCCATCCAATGACAGAAGAGAAAAAAAACATAATCATAATCATATTTAATAGATACATTATTATTAAATAAAAATAGGGCTATATCAGAGCGTTTTGGAAATGGCATTTAAAAAGAGTTTTAAAAGATGTATGATGCTTAGTGCCATAATTTCACACTTATTAAGCCAGTGTTTAATTTCTCCACCGGTCTGCTGATTTCCTTCCTTGGTTCAGTATTGAGCTTACTGTATCCTCATGTGTAATACTTTACCTTGCACTTGTAGCTCTGAAAGAAACATGTGCAATTTCTCCCATTGGATTCTCCCAAGTTCCTCTGTCCTATGTGGCCTTGGGGATTTAACTCTGTCATGAAAAGATATTTTATGTGCAAAAAACTGTTTAATTGCTTTTTATGATCTAATGGCTTTTTCTAGTGTCTAAAATTATCATAGCAAAAACAATGTTTTTAAAAGGTTTTGTACATTTAAAAAAATGCTAACCATTCATTACTTGAAAATCCTGTCCATAGCTGTAATATTTCGGTGCATGTCTTAATTGCTCTTTTCTTTCGTAGCAATCATGTCATCTATATATGTTTTTTTTTTCTCTCTCTCTCTTAAATTCAGGGCATCAGAAAAACAGGGCATCTCTTGATGATACTTTAATTTCCTGCAACCATAGATTGTTATGTAGATGTTTAAAATAAAAGATACAAGGCAAAGCAACAAAAAGAGTCGTTCCTTTTGGTAACATGACATATTATTTTTTTCAATATAAGTGTCCCACAATAATCTACCATTCTTGTCAAAATTACTAGGAGTGCTGGGAGGGACACTCCAGTGACTTACGTGATGAGAGGAATTTCCATTTGAATGTCATAAGATAGAGTACCTCAGTGGGTATCTACCTTGTATTTATATTTGCCATAATTTGTAAAAAGAAATAGATTCTAAGAAGCTAGTATTAACAAGTATGATGAATCAATAAATAATATAGTTAGATCTTAACTCTTGAAATCAAGGGTCAGAGAAGCCTTATCCTCTCAAGCCTACTCTTTTGTCCTGGGTAGCATATAGAAAACAATCCCACTATGGGTAATCCATGACAAAATAGATCACATTCATCTGGACGATTGCTGGAGATATAATATATTCTCATGTATATTCATTTGGGAAATAGCATATGCAATTAAACACCCTTAGTAAAATCCACTATGTAAATTCTAATAGTTGTCCTTCACAACAGGCTAATAGGGTTAACCGATTTTACATTTCAAACAAAGAGATATATCAGTCAGGAAAGGCCAAGCTCTCTTAGAATAATAAACAAACAAAAACCTTATTTCCCTAAAATAACAAAGGCTCATTTCTTACTTACTCTATATGCCATTCACTCAATATCCATTCTGTGTTATCATCATTCTTACTGTGGGACCCAGGCTGTTGGAGGATCCACAGGCCAGAATATATCCACTTGCTCTGATAAAGGTTAAATAGAAGAGGTTGTTGCAGAACCATTAAATGCTCTACCCAGAAGTGACACACTGTACTTTTTCCTCATAAATCATCGACTAAAATGGTCACATGGTCCCTCCTTTCCCCAAAGCCCAGGAGTGCAGGAAATAAAATGCTATCAGATTATAGGAAGACATAAGTACCTAGCAAACAGCAGCAAAAAGTAACATAGTTGGCTAAGAACTTTGTGTCCCTGATGGCCATTTATTTTTAGTAAAAGAGGACTATCTAAAATGTTTTGAAGAAACCTCCCCCCCCTTGTAAGTAGGGCCAGCCCTAATCCAGAGGCAGCCCATCCAGTCTTCTTCCTGAAATTTTAGCAACTAAAAGCATTCTGTTTACAATAAGAAAACAGTTTCCCCCCCACACACCCTGATTGGAATGTCCCTGAATAGGTTCATGTTGACCCTCCCCAAAATCAACCTGGATGCCATGGGACTCCCGCGGTTCTTTTGTCTTTAGGAAGTTTCTTTCCTTTTGCCTTTTAAAAGACACCTGTAATTGCTAATCGGGGCTCTTTTCCTCCTCGGAGGCGGAGAGCCCGTTTGCGCAAACGTTCAATAAACCCTCTTGCTGATTGCATCTGCCTGTCTGGGGTCTGGGTCTCTGGGGCGTCCACCGGGCCACGTTGGCACCCGTGAGCCAGGGTCCAACAGTTTTTGCTAACAGCTCCTTTTAAGAGTGACTATACTTATATTTTATGTTTCCACAAAGGAATTCTTATTATCGTCAATGTCTAAAATATCAGAAAAATATATTTGAATATTTTTATAGACCTGCATTTTCTGACTTGAATGAAGTAATAAAAGTGATTGGCTCACTTCTTTTCTTAGAAAGTCATCCTCTATTCCCATTCACTCAAGTGAACTACGTCAACTGTTGGATTTTAAATGGACAGAACTTTGAAGAATTTTAACTTCAGACAGAAGGCAGGGAATCTAGAAACCACTTGACACTGTATTTGAAAAAGGAACAAAAAAAGAATAAAAACCATTTTGGATGTTTTATGTCTTTTTCTACATTGACATTTCTATCTTTTTTGGGAAAAAAAAAAAAAAAAGACCAAATTAGTACTTTGCAAAGAGAGGTGAGTAATGCTTGATTTTGATTTTGGTAGGATTGTATAGAAACTGCAATGAAAACAGAATGACTTTTGTAATGCGAAAGATTTATGCCCAAGCCTAAATCAAATTAGTTACACATCCTGAGGCAATTATGTATTCTTTCAGCGTAGAGGTTGGCAAACTACGACCTTTAGGCCAAATTCAGCTTGTTGCTTGTTTTGTATGACCCACAAGCTGTATTTTATATTTTTAAATGACTGAAAAAAAGATACTATTTCATGACACATGAAAAATATATGAAGTTTAAATCTCTGTATCCAGGGGTAACTGGGTGGCTCAGTGGTTGAGTGTCTGCCTCTGGCTCAGGTTGTGATCCCAGGGTCCTGGGATTGAGTCCTGCCTCGGGCTCCTTGCAGAGAGCCTGCCTCTCCCTATGCCTATTTCTCTGCCTCTCTCTGTGTCTCTCATGAATAAATAAGTAAAATCTCTTTAAAAAATAAATCTCAGTGTCCATAAATAGAATTTTGGATCACTTAATACTAATATATTTGCATATTATTTGTGCCTGATTTTATGCTGCAATGAAAGAGCTTAATAGTTGCAACAGCTACTGTGTGATTGCAAACTCTAAAGACCAGGTGATTATTCCAGTGAGGACTGAACAAAAGAAGCTCTGAGATTGGGGACAGCAAAGATAGTATAGAGATAAGGCATCAGACTGAAAATGTAGGACAAAATACTTCCAAAGAAGTTTTTTACTTTACCTTCCAAAGAAGATTTTGGAGAGATGATGGAAGATTTTGCTCTGGTGACATAAGAAAGAAGTGGAAGGTAATATAAAAGGGGGCATATGAAAATAAGAAAGGACAATTGGTATCTTATCAAATAAAATGTTCTAGATTAATAGGAACATTGAAAGATAAAGCAAAGAAATTCTTTCAGAAAATACGTGAAAATACAAAAACATGGACAATGGAACAAGAGAGACAAGAAAATTGAAGGATAGATACTAGAGATTCAATTTCCGTCTAATAAGAATTGTATAAAAAAGACAACAAAAGTAAAGTGTGGCATGGAATTTTAAAAGCAACATTTAAAAACAATTGAAGTCGATTGTCTCTGGATTGAAAGCTACATACTTTAAAACCTCAGAATCTGAAGTACAAAGACAAGACTTCCCTAGAGGAGAAAAGAAATATATCTGGTCATCTCACTGCTCAAGAGCACCATTGAAAACTCTTCCCCTTCTTGTTCATTTAGTTCTAATCAACTAGCCTCCAGTCTCTTCCTTAAATCCATCATCATTGTGTTTGTTATTTCACATGTGTCATGCCTTTTCCATAGATATTTCCTTGGATTGTTTTATTAATATAGTCAGGAATTTATCCTATTATTGTCCAGAGAGGCTGACAGGTCCACAGTCACTTCAATGTGTCATGTACAATGTCCAGTAAACAACAAAAATTACTGTTCATGCAATAAAATAGCAAAATTTAACCCATAATAAAAATCAATCTGTCAATACAGACAAAAACACAAGATATTTGACTTTGGGACTGGTAGACAAAGACATTAGACAAATAAATAGTTTAAAGAGTTAAAGGAAAAGATGTTTATAATAGATATGCAGATGTGATTATTCACAGAGAAATTAAAGTTATGAAGAGAACACAACAAAGTAAAGTTTTGCTGGATGAGTTTTGTAGTAGATTGGGAACAGCAAAAAAAGGGAGTCAATTATTGTAAAGGTAGATCAATAGAAATTATTTGATCTAAACAACCAAGGAATAAATATTGAAAACTAAAATAAAGAGTTCAATGAGCTCTGGAAAAATATTGTTTGACCTAGCATTAACTGAGTCCCATAAGTAGTTGAAAGGACAGTAGAATGAATATTTAATACTACAATGGCTGAACATTTTTTAAATTAAGGGAAAATAGCAACTTATGATCCAGGAATCTCAACAACAGTTAAGCCTCTTAAACCCCGAGAAAACAGTGCCTAGGCTTACTGTATTTAAATTGCTTAAAAGTCAATAAAGTAAAATAAATAAATAAATAAATAAATAAATAAATAAATAAATAAAGTCAATAAAATAAGAAATTATTGAAAGCATCCAGAAATAAATGGTGCATTACGTATAAGAAAACAAGTATACAAAAGATAACAGACTAGTGGTTAAATAACAGCATAATATCAATGTTGTATTTACTGACCTAATAATCATATAGCAATATGTAAAATAATGACATTGTTCTTAGGAGATACACACTGAAGATATAAGCAATATGATGTCTGTAACTTTTAAATGATTTTGAAAAAAAAATGTAGATATATGCATGAAGGCTTATGAGAGTTCCTGTTACTCTTATAAAAACTTTGCTCTAAGTTTGAAATTTGTAAAAATAGAAAATACATAAAAAGAGCAAAAGAGCTAAATGTACAACCATATGTGTATTACAGATGATTTATTTAAAACACCCAATTTGCAATGGTGGAAACCATTCAATTGTTAGTAGTGTAACTAGCCTCTGCTTGGCTTAATTGTTGACCTGCTATAGCTAGATTTTATTTATTTTATTTTATTTTTTTAATAGCTAGATTTAAAAATTTTTTCTAGATAAACTAGAAATTCAGAATTTTATGTGAAATGTTTTACATGTCATTACAAAGTAAAAAGTACATACTGCATATTTGAGGCCACACATTTGTAATCTCATTACTAATACACATGAAAATACTTGTGAAGTCACTTTATACCTTTATAAAATAGTACAAAATTTTAGGTAGGATTGATTATTCAATAATATGAATACTTTAATGTGGAAGCTTTAGATTTTAATCTATATCTTTACTTCTTTATTTTTTTCTTTACTTCTTTAATAACAAATTAAATTTTTGATGTTATTGCTCAATTGAATCTCTATTTAAAAATCATACTACAGGGATCCCTGGGTAGTTCAGTGGTTTAGCGCCGCCTTCGGCCTGGGGCATGATCCTGGAGTCCCAGGATGGAATCCCATGTCGGGCTCCCTGCAGGGAGCCTTCTTCTCCCTCTGCCTGTGTCTCTGCCCCTCTCTCTGTGTCTCTCATGAATAAATAAATAAAAAACTAAAAAAAAAATAAAATAAAAAAATAAAAATCATACTACAAGCTTCTTATTGTCTTTGTTTAGGAGTAAAAATCATGGCTAAGATTTTCTAAATTTTATGCTTCTAATATTTTCATCTATTAATTTTTTTATATTTTAGATTTATAAACCTTATGAATTTACAATTTTAAATTATGTATAACCCAAATTCCTTCTATTCCTTTCCATTCCAAGAATAATGAAAGTAGTAAGGGTTAGGATGAGGAGCAGGGCTCTAATGCCAGGGACTATATTTTGGATTTTTCACATAGTACTACAGGGAACACAGAAACTAAAGACTGAAGCAAAACCATAATAACTTCAGAAGTCCAATCAACTCTGAGGACAGGGGATAGTGGAAAGTCACCATAACTGGTGGGGGTAAAGTTACTGTTAAAATTGGCTTATAGAGTCAGGTTTATGGCCCAGGAAACAAGACAATACACAAGTAGGGCGAGAAGTGTCTCTGTGTGTGTGTTTGTGTGTGTACGTGTGTGTCTGTGGTTATGGTCATAATGGTTAAGGGAATAGTGAGTGATATGGTAAAGAACAGGAAAATTCTGGTCATTTGTGAAAACACCTGTTGGTGTCTCTACATTTATTTAAAGAGTTGATATGGAGAGTGGTGCATACATGAGTAAACCTGACTTAGAAATTCAAAGGTAAAATGGATGCTCATTCCATAGATAACAAAGCCAATAAAGTAAATCAAACCCATTTGCCCATATTAAATTTCAGAAGCTTCTCTGATAGCATTTATGTGATTAATGAATCCCTCTTCTACTTTTACATGTACGGCAGGTGCTGGTTCTGCGTATGTCATGAGAACTGTGACTTGTACTATAATCTTAATAGTCTGATTGATGGTTAGACTGTCAATATTATAATGCTGTTTTCTGAACCCTGAACCCATATTACATCAAAGGCAAAATAACTGTATCTGTCCTAATATGCTGTAAAATATGCAGCATTTATCTTGTCTTTCTTATTAAAATATCTCTTACAGTCTTTACTTGTCCTAAATCTCCACCCAGAACTGCTAGTGTGCTCATACTTTCTGGAATTCACAAAAGGGTCTGTTTTCATTGCTTAAATACCGTTGCTCTTCAAAATTTGTTTATTCTGCCTATCCCACTCACATATTTTTCTTAAGATCTTTCCCTTTAATAGATAATAATTTATATCTACTTAAATATATTACTATGATAAAGATTTAAAGTGATTTATCTCTGTAGGTACAGCTATTCCTACACATATAAAATTTTATATATATAGGTACATATTCGCATATATCTATATATATTATGTCTGTATCTGTATATAGATAGATATATAGAGATGAAATAAAATCAGAATACAAGATCTCCAGAGTGATATAAATCTTCCAGAGTCTCTGTCC
Organism: Nyctereutes procyonoides; assembly: GCF_905146905.1. Lineage (NCBI taxonomy): Eukaryota > Metazoa > Chordata > Mammalia > Carnivora > Canidae > Nyctereutes > Nyctereutes procyonoides. Next base: position 4,674,494 of record NW_026575021.1, on the reverse strand, counting down.
TTTTAAAATCTAATTTTTAATAAAGAATATAATCAATATATAATTAAAAATATAATCAGTCAATAGATTATTTGTTATCCACGGGGCTTTTGATAGTATTGTAATAGACAAAAAAGCTTTCTTCCCCCAATTTGAATACATTTGGATTCACATCTATACATATATATGTATGCACACAACATCACAGATACATGCACACACACATACATGATTTCAGAGTTCCTACTGTTAGCAAGAATTAAAGTAGAAAGAACGGACTAGCATAACACCTTTCTTCAGTTCTTCATTTGGCAAAAGGTATGCCTATCTTTCTGAGACACGCATGCATCAAAGACTACTGGTCTAACTAATCCTAGCATAGACTTCACAGAAGGGTTATTGAAAAGGAGGAGGCATTAGGCCATTGGGATTGCTAGTAATACCATTGTGGTAAAGTTAAATGGACAGGCTAGAAGAGTTTTAATTCTTTCATCTTCTGATCTCTTGCTGTCACACAGTGACCCTCAGAAGGTTCCTGTCATATAGAAAGCCTCAGGACAGATGGCTGAGATTATAGCATGGACAAAATGAGGTGTGTATAACAATCCCTCTGACCATTCATAAACAGCACTGATATTACTGCCCCATCAGAATATTTTTCTCATTAAGCCAAGATATATGCACAGTGTACTTAACACAGAACTCTAATCTATTCAAGTCCTTACTTGACATAAAACCTATTTCCCGCGACACCAGGGTAGCTTGGTGGTTGAATGTCTGCCTTTGGCTCAGGGTATGATCCCAGGACCTGGGATCGAGTCCCACATCAGGCTCCCTGCATGCAGCCTGCTTCTCCCTCTATGTCTCTGCCTCTCTCTCTCTCTCTCTCTCTCTCTCTCTCTCTCTCTCTCTCTCCTTGTCTCTCATGAATAAACAAAATCTTTAAAAAAAACAAAAACAAAAAAAAAACCTTATTTCCCATCTTGAGAGGGCTGAGTTCTTCTCCTGAGATTTAGGGATGGGTTTTCTTTTATACTTCACTATAAAGTGCTTATGGGAGGAAATTCTAGCACATTTAATAGAACATGCTAAATCAACCAAACAGAACTGTATACAAAAGACTAAGTTGCCAATCATGGGTGATTTAGATAGTTTAGAAAGGGCTCTCATAATTACATTTTTTTCTTGTACAAAATAAACTGAATTTTAAGAACTTTATCTACCACTAATTGCAAAATACAAAGTGCCTGGTTGTTCTGCTGATTTGTGCAGGTAATTTTCTATTTATTTAAACTTCGTATGCATAATGAATTTACAGCTGATCTTAACCATGATTATAAATACAAATGAACTATTGTAAATTATCAAAAAACTAGAGAGTAATATCTTACAACTAGTGCTAAATTTAAATAGCAAAAATGGAATCCTTACTACTCAGTTAATTGTTAAGGTCAAGATAGTAAATATACCTCACTTTGAGGTTGATTATCTATTACTGAGTTGTTCCCCACTTTTAAGGGCCTGCTTAATCTATATGAATACTGTAGAGAAGAACAAAGGCATTGTAGATGAGAAAAATTGATAATATGCTTCTTTTGAAAGCTCAATCTGTACAAATACTTCAAAATTATGAAGAATTGAAATAAATATACGGGCCGAATGGGACAGATATGTGGCGTATATGGAAATATGATTAGGAAATCACAGAAAAAAATTACAAAGTTTGGCCTAAATAAAAAACTAAGCCAAGTCAGTCATTATTTGTCAAATCCATCCATTTAATCAGCATCTTACATATGCATATACAGAAACACACAAGCCTATGCACACGTATCCAGCCTTGGGTTTTAGCCTCCAGTCTTCCATCATTGACTATTAGGAACTCTTTACCTGTATGTGTGGATTTACTATACTCCCATTCCAGAGCTTAGGGCCAACTCTGATCCCAAAGAAATTCAGTATAAGTAGTCCTTGGTTAATATATTTTCAAAGATGCAAGCAATTACATAAGAATTCTGCAATGTGTTATATTCAAATAAATGAAATCATGTCCAGTTGCTACAGCCACATTGGTCTTCCTTCACATCGTTGCTCCAGAGGTTCTGCATTTACTGTTCCCTTTGCCTCAAACACTCTTCCCTAGATACATGGCTCCTCTTTTATTTTTTATAGCTCTCTGAATAATTGTCATTATGATAATTGCTACAAATAACATCCAGCCTTCTTACTAAATATTCCTTAATTTCCTCCTTTTTTTCTCCTCTGTAACATTTTTCATCTTCAGAGATAAGATATATTTACATTTCTGTTATCTGTTTCTCTGGCCTCAATGCATGCCTTCACAATGCAAGCTAAATGAATTTTGACCTTGTTTTGTTTACAATTTTATTCCTAATACCCAAAAGGGTTCTTGGCTAATAATACTTATTACTTTTTCGTATAATTAATGAATTAAGATTATTCTAATGCTATGTTCTAAAAGCAATATTACAGTGATTCTTTCTGTTTTTCAGCTATCATACTATAGGAAAACGAAATAGAATGCTCCAGGCACAAGTAGAGGAAAAGAACAGTCTTCTGTTATAAAGTAGCACATTAACAAAAAGGTTGTCAGAGAAGGGAAAACAAACAAAATAGATCCATCTGGTGGACTGGTGGAAAAATTCCAGGGTCAAGGTCTAATGCTGTTTGACTAAATAGAATTGGTCTTAAACTGAGAAAAGGAATGTCCAACACTTCTGTAGCAACTCACTTTAGTAGGAAGTTCATAGATCATATTTTCATGCTGAATTTAGTCATCCTACCTCTAGGCAGGCTATGTCTAATTATTCCTAGACATATGATTATCTATTATTTTTAGGATTGTCTTATCTTTTTAAAAAGCTCCAATGCTTAACCTTTAGAATTTTGAAATTTGCACCTGTGATGATTTCGTCATCTTTAGAATTACGTGTATTTGAAGGCATGGTTACTTTGATAATTCACATAATAATGATAATTCCCTGTGTATCAAAATATTTTCATCATACCAGAGCTTGTTCATATTCTTATTATCAATATTGATGATGTTTGACTGATAAACTGCCTTCAAATGCCCTGCTTAATTTGGCTGTTTCATTAAAAATACCGAGTAAAGAGTCAGAGAACTTGAGAATTGACTGAAATCTTCATGAATGGCAGAATTTGTTCATCTTATACAGCAACAATGGATGGGAAGCAGTGGGGTAAAAACCTCAGAACTATCCCCCAAGGTGATGACTCAAGATGAATGTTGCGACTACTGCTCTTCTCTGGAGCTCAGGAAAGGACTGACCCTGGGAAAAGGAGTATCTGAGATCAACTAAGAGGCCAGTTTCTGGAACTTCAAAAACAGGAGAAGCCAAATTTTCTTACTCACTCCTTGACACAAGATTACCACTTTTCTAGATAGTTTTCAAGAAAAATTTAAATAAAAAGGATAGTATTTACCAGCACATTCACAATATGAAATTCCAGACATCTGCTATGAAATTAGCAGATTTTTTATTGTCAATGGGCTATAAGATTTTTAAGATTCCTTACCTCACATGTAAATGCTAGATAAATTTGAAAAGTTTAAGTATTGCATATTTGCATGCCACATACAGAAATATATTAAGTGTACACAATATAGTAGAAAAAGGGTTAGGAGCTTTGTATCTATTAATTCTGAAAACAGACACACACACACACACACACATACACACACACACACACTAGAGATGAAAAATTGAAGCTCAGAAGTAAGAACCAGACAGCTGGGTGGCTCAGTGGTTTAGTGCTGCCTTCAGCCCAAAGTGTGATCCAGGAGACCTGGGATCGAGTCCCACGTCGGGCTCCCTGCATGGAGCCTGCTTCTCCCTCTGCCTGTGTCACTGCTTCTCTCTCTCTCTGTGTGTCTCTCATGAATAAATAAATATATTTTTTAAAGTGAAAAATCATGTTCAAGGTCACAAAACCAGTAAGTTCAAAGCCATATTTACCCTTTGGTCTTCTGATTCAAAGTCCAGTAATTGTTCTCCTATATCACAGCTACTTCTTTTGATGATCCAAAATAGAATGAACATTTCATGCTTATATTTTAATATTATGTTTATGTTGCTAGCATTCTCAGTTATTTACTTTATGGTCTATCATGTTTTGAAAACAAGATCCTTGCTTTACCTGAGGAAAAGTAATTGTCAAAGTTAGTTGTTAATGATATCATTTCTCTTGCTTGTTCTACTTCTGAGTTATTTTTATCGCGTGGTTTATTTATTTTGGCACAGCAAGATTCACAGCTTCCTCTGCAATTTCGTAAAATGTTCTTGCTTCATAACCTTGTTGGCTGCCCTAACTGTAATGTTCCTTTAAAATAAAGTGGACTTGATATGCTACTTAAATACTTTTAAAGTTTTCTGTTTAATTTTATATGCTTTAACTGCATGCAGAATAGAGCATATTTGTGGCTACCATGAACATTTTTCATTCTCCATCTTCCCTTCTCCTTATCTATATCCAATGGTTTTCTTGGAGACTTACACCTTATAGTTTTGCTTTCAGGGAATGTGTAAACAAGTATTTTTGATTATTTCCCATATTGTATTGAAATAATGCATTTTTCAAAGAGCCAAAAATGCTACTACTCACCAAAAAAATTTATTTTATGAATTTCAGTATTTGATGCCCTGTTTTTGGAAATACTAGCCAATCAATTCATTAAACCAGTCATATAGGTATACTTGCCAGAGCAGTATGGCACTGTGTATTTTTACTTGGCTTTTGTGTGTGTGTGTGTGTGTGTGTGTGTGTGTGTGAAGCGTCTATCCCACTTTGGAGCACACTGTTGCATTGTTCATTCAACAAATGTTTACTGAGTATTTTTAATAAAGCAAACTTTGTGAGAAGTTGGGAACATAAGGTAAATATTGAAGATCTACCCTCTCAAGGCTTATAGTGAAGATAGAATGCATATCACATATTTCAATACAATGTTGTGCTAAGTCCATATGAGATAAGCATATGAGGTACTGCAGGTTCATAGAATAAGCAAGAACAGTAGTGCAGTAGAAAATTGATGTGTAGAACACCAGATATCTGAAACAAGATTGTGATGTTGGGAATTTACAAATTGTTTCTTTCAGCTGGATTAAAATTATATGGGGGAAATGAGGGTGGACTTGAGTAGAGAGGTAGGCAGGGATCAGCTTCTAAATAGCTCCAGAGCCTAAGGCATAAAGTTTAAACTTTATGATAAAGGCTAGGGGGGAAAAAGATAAACATAATACCTGTGGGATTCTTTAAAGATTGTTATATTTATAGTAAAAAACATGATTGACCATTGCTATATTTAAAAAGCCAGAGAGAGAGAGAGAGAAACTTTTCAATTAAATGCATGATATGTCTATGCTTGAGATTTTCCGCTGTGCTTAGTTGGATAATTGACCTATAAGAAAAAATTTAAGCTCTCCATTTCTCTCACCATATGTTTGATTATCTCTAATAACTGGAAAAGCTCTAATTAGAAATGGAAAATTTATTTTAATGTTAGCCGATGTAATTGGGATGCAGGAGGAGAATTAGAAGGCCCTAGTTCCAATTTCATTCTTAACAATTATTAGGTACAAGATGGATTAAGCAAGAATATCAATCAGATACCGACCCTAGGTATTTATATACATTTTTATTTTACCACTGTCTATAAAACTAGTCTTATCATTTTTAGTGTGTATGTGTATAAGAAGATTTTCTCAAACAGATTAAAGTATCTTGTGCAGGTTTTTTAAAGGTGATAGGTGACAAGAAGTAAGTTTTAAACCAGAGGTATCTGATTCAGTCTGAACTTTCTATCTTTCCTCATTTCATCTCAGGCTATTCTAATTACTTAAGCCAAAGATTTTGTTAGATTAGTAATTCTCAAAGTGTGGTACCCAGATCAGCAATACCTAGGGATGGGTTAGAAGTACAAATCCTTGGGCTGCATACCAGATCTACAGAATCAAAAACTCTGAAGGTAAGTACAGCAATGTTTTAGAAATCTCCCTAGCTTATTCTTATAAACACACCAAAATTTGAGAACGACTCTATTAGAATATCATGTTTTACATAATGTTTTTCAACTTTGACTACACATTGGAAGACTGGAAAAACACTAATATTTTGGCAACCTCCCAAGAGATTATGACTTATGATAATTATTCTGAAATTGGATGCACCATATATACATATACGCACACACACATATACATCATATATATACATATATAGGTATATATACATACCATCTTTCCCAGGTGATTACAGATGTGTATTTAAGGTTGAGAAACATTGTAACAGATCAGTGTTTCTCATATTTAATGTGTGTTTAAAATATCTGGGGATCTTGATGTGTGTTTAAAATACCTTATCTTAAAAAAAAATACCTTATCTTGTCCTATAAGAAGGCAGGCTCTGTTCTTAGGTAGGATCTGAAATTTTGCTTTCCTGTGATTAGCTGTATAACCTTGAGCAAATTTCTTATTCCTCCTGTGGACTGAGTTTCTTTGTAATGATAACTACCTTAGATAATTTTGTGAATATATAATAGACTAAACAATGGAAAATGAATGTTAGAGTGTGTGATATTGTGATTATAAGAAATACCTATTTGGTCAGTCAGATGATTAAAATATATTTCATATATATAGTCCTCCACAGTTCCTGGTTTACAGTTCCCAAAACCTCTGGAATTTTTTAAGTGATGAAAACCTTATAGGTGCCTTTTGTTATGTTAATGAGGCAACTTTTGGATCTCACCTAAGGATGAGGGCTGTCAATCTTGTAACTTCCAGGCACCTTATAGGTGCCTTTTGTTATGCTAATGAGGCAACTTTTGGATCTCACCTAAGGATGAGGGCTGTCAATCTTGTAACTTCCAGTTTTACCCCCAGACCTCAGAAAGAAGAGGCTGGAGATTGATTTCAATTGCCAATGATTATTTAATGAAACCTCCATAAACCCCCTATAAATGATGTTCAGAGAGCCCCCAGGTTGGTGAACATGTGGAGAACTAGGGAGAGTAGTGCTTTCAGAGCTGCCTTTCAGAGCCTTGTGCCATTTCCCCATGTTTTGCTCGACACTTCTCTTCCATCTGGCCTCTCCTGAGTTATATCTGATAAACCAGTAATCTAGGAAATAAAATGTTTCTCTGAGTTCTGTGAGCCACTCTAGCAAATTAATTGAACCCAAGACTGGAGGCATGTGAATCTCTAATTTGTAACACGTGTAACACATGTAACACTTTGGGCTTGTCTGATTTTACTTCTGAGCAGATAGTATCAGATTTTAGTTGAATTGAGCTGAATTGTAGATCATTCAGATGGTGTTCCAAGGACTGCTTTTTTTGTGTGGAGACACCCCCAGCTCCAGTGGAACGGAATCTGAACAAATTTACAGTATCTTCCATTTCCTAAGTGTTTAATAACTTATTATTATTAATACTATTATTGTGAACTTTTCATTCTAGTTTGACCTATATTAGATCAGTTTAATACATTTATCATAGCAATGAATAACACATGTGGAAGTACCTACATGTGTTTTTATGATTTACATAGGATTATTTCCTAACAATTATAAGCAAAATACGAATGAAAAAAATGAGAAAACCTCAACATGTTTATTTATCCTTAGCACCAACTTGGCAGACACGTGTAAAAATGCATAACATCCAAAAATGCATAATACTGTGTAATTGGCTACCAGGTATGGTTACTTTTAATCACCTGACTAGTGGTTTAAAAATTTGAGTATAAATCTTTTGACCTGTTTAGACATATGTCCTTTTCTGAAAGTCCTTGAGTTCTGAGACATATGGCTTCTAACAGAACTATTCTTTGATTCAAATGCTTTCCTATGAAATACAAAGGATTTCAAAAGAGCTCCTTCACAATGCAGTATTAAAAAGAAGTTTGTTGGATATAATAACTAATTAAATTCATAGTTTCTGATTTTAACAGACCTCAAATTGCTTTATATTTTCCCTTAGAGAGTTTGACCTACTTAGCAGATTGGAGAACTTTGTGATCTGAATCATATTCCTGTCTGACAGCAGGAATTCAAATCCCTCGAGGACTTACCTTAAGTAGGATTCATTAGTCCTCTGTAGTCCAGTGCCCTAGCTGCCCATGCTGAAGACAAAAGGGTGGCCAATTTAATTAACCACAGCCTGGAGGAGCGTAATTCATTACCAATGTTTCCAAGTAATCTAAGACTATATCAATGCTCCCAAATGAAAAAATAGATGGAGCCAAGTGGTCTATTCAGGAACAAAATCCCTTAAATCTAATTGCTCTTTTGACTATTTAATTGAAGGTAAAATTAGAGGCCATGACAAGACCACAAAACTTATCATCAGAGTCGAGAGACCTATATTTCTTTTATGTGATAAGAAGTCAATAAAGTATACAATTAAGCTTTGGGAGGAGAATTATCTGTAACCCATAGTACCAAAGCACTGTAACTCTTCTGCTACTCTTATTTATATAACTAATTATATGGCAAATGAACAACAGTTGAATGGTTTATTTTGCTATTATTTAAATCAATGTCCGACATAAATCCAATAACCAGAAGTAGGTTCCCAATGATAGATTAATTTCATCTCCTCCCTCAGAGATGAAGTGCCTACTGTGTGTTGTGCTAAATGCAGAGAAGGTTAAAAACTGTTTTAAAATGGTTTTGAAATGCTAACCACTTATTATCAAGTAATGAGAGATATTCATATATAAAATGGCATTTTAAAGATTGAATATGGTGAGTGAAATATACAATGGTAAATATTGTGGGAATAATTAGGGAAGATGACTTAGAGGAAATGTTACTTGAATCGTGTCTGAAAGAGAGATTTGGAAATCAGAGGAGGAAGACAGCTAAAGGAGACTCGATATAGGGAATATTATATGAGCATAATAGCATGTTGCTGACTCTTCCGTGGTAGCATGGCTGGAGAAATAAATGGAAGTGAGCTAGATAGAAAATAAGATTATTGATGATGACTACCCTCTGATCTTATGGATCATATACTTAAATATATTTTTCTCTATGTTTATTTGTTTAATCTTCCAAATAACTATCAAAGTTTTCAATCTTATCTTCACCTTGATAAATAATGACCTTGAGAATTAAGAAGATATGTACTGAGTCCAATGTGGTTTCTATGTGATAAATGAAAGCCCATGGCTTTATTTATATGACTACCTGATTCAAGTCTGCAAACTGTTTCATACTCTGTACTAGCAAGAATTTGTAGGCTACATGAGGCCATAGTCTACAGACAAGTATTGATCCATTCTTACTAGGACATTAATGATTATACCTGATTTCAGACACACACACACACACACACACACACACACAAAACAACAAAAAAACAAAAACAGATATCTAGCAACAGGTTAGATATTTTATGGAAAGGATATTGAATACAAGTAGGAGATTAAGAGAAATTGAAATAATTTCAAATTATTTTTAAATGATATAATACTGAAATAAATGTTAGAAAAATGTGAATATAATTATTTATGGGATAATTTTATGTATATTGCCTCAGCTTTAGTAAAGAAGGAGATTGTCCTTGTTATTATTATGTATCTAATAAGGATTATAGACATAAAACAAATAGATACAGTAATAAATACATCTTAATATAAATTTCATTGAATTAAGAGAATAGAAACAATGTCACACTTGGAAATTTAGTTACTCAACTAAATTTAAATAGAAGTACAGCAATACTTCTTGTAAATTCAAGAACCAACAATTTTTGAATGCCTACTGTGTATCAGGAACACATCAAAAGGCATAATAAACTTTGGCTGCTTGAATCTAAGCCCTATATTTTCCCAGAGTAACTGGTTTGTGGGACTTTGAGGCCCTATATTGATTTTCATCTACATTTCACTACTCTTTGAAACTAGATGTGATCTTTTCAAATTGCAGCATCCAATTTCAAAATATCTGTGTGCAAGTTCTGACACAAGCATAATAAAATAAGTGATTAAGGAAAACTATTTTTGACAAGCTCTTCCAACTCTTGAGAAGCTCCAATTTATTTATGCCGAGCTCTGCTTCCTCCTCAATCCATATGCCACTGAAATGTGTGCCATTCTTCTCAGCTCCCCCAACCTAATGTACAAGCATCTGTTTCTATAATTATAAAAACTTAGCAATAGATGTACATGTGGGGTTTAATGATCAATAATATTCAGTTCTCACTATAGTAATTTGAAGATTGATCACATAATTGTAATATTAAATATAAAGTGACTATTATTTCACCAGACAATAAAGAGAAAACTGGTTTAGGAAAAAAAAACTTGGAGGAAAATATTTAAATGACTTACAGTTGAATGAAGGGTCAAAAAATAGAGATGGAAACTCTAAGTGTATTTTAAACTCTATGTGAAAAAAAAAAGTAAAAAAAAAACCAAAACTCTAAGTGTATTTTAAGATGGACTCAATGTAAAGGAGCCTGTCTTAGTTATCTACTGCTATGTAACCAATTACCTCAAATGTAGCAGCTCAAAAGATGTGTTTATTTTCTCACAGTTTTTATAGGTCAAGAGTCCAAGCACAGCTTGGCTGAGTTTTCTACCTCAGAAGCTCTCACAGGCCACCATCCATGTAGGCTGGGCTGCAATCATCTCAATTGTAAAAGAATCATTTTTCAAGCTCTTGTGGCAGGATTTCAGTTATTTATTGGATTTGGTTCCTCTAACATGGTGGTTTGCCTTTTTAAAGTGAGCCATCCATCGGGGCAGTAGGTCTGCTGGCATTACAAAATAACAATCTTTTGTAGCCTAATCATGAAAGTGATGACTCGTTGTCTTTGTTGTGTTCAAAGCAAGTCACCAGGCCTATCCCACTGTCAAGGCCTGAATACCGAGAGGCAGGGATCATTTCGAACCATCTTAAAGTCTGCCTACCAGAGAGCTTTTATGTACATACCTATGATGGAGAAGCACTCAAGAGGATATAAATAGGTACTGTTATAACTTTAATCGCAAAAAATAGAAATATTTTAAGTAACCATTTACCAATAAAAAAAATGTCCATTGAACTTAAAAACTTGCAAATAATTAGATATACATTCTTTAACCCAATGCTTATTCATCATGGTAAAAATTAGAGATTTTTCTAATTTACTCCATATCGAAGCACCTATGAAGGGATCAAATCCCTTAACAATTTAATACATAGATTAATAGTTAATATAACTTAAAGATATACACGTGTAAATAAGAGCAATATTCATTGACACTGTATTTGAGCGAAAACCTGAATGACAGCTCTCTTATTATCTGAGAGCTCAGTATTCTGGAAAAAGGGCAAAGCAAGTCAAGTCTTCCTGAAAGCAGAAAAACTGCCAGGCTGCTTGAGGACTAAAGATGAATGTGCATGTACATAGTGCATGAGGAATGTGGAGTGGTCTAGTTGAGTTTGCACAAGCCATAGGGACACTTCATAGTTTATTGTGGACCCTGAAAATAATTTGAAGCTTATTCTAATTGAAAGAAGGGGCCATTGGAAAGTTTTCATCTGGAGAGTGACAGGAATTGGTGACAGCTTTTTGTGTGAAGTCTTGCTGGAAGAGGACCTGTGCCTTTAGGGGTTGGGAAGTAAAGTGAGGTATTTTTTTAAGATAGAAAGCCACTTTAATTATAGGAATCTCCAACATAAAATGATATTGCAGAAGAGAGATGGCCAATTGTAATTCAGAAGGAGACAGTAGGTAATTTCATAGGACAAGTGGAGATATTGGCCTTAGAGAGGGTGTCAGGGTCAAATCACTCATTGTAACAGGAAGACAAGTAGGTGGATGAGGGTGGAAATGAGATTTTGTTGTAGAGAGATGAAATGATACAAGAACTTCTAAATGGCATTTTTGAGAGGCAAGTGGAACATTAGAATCTCAATATTTCTTCATAGGATGAGATTCTATGACTTGTATATATTCCTTTAATTATGCACTCACTGAGACTCTGTGATTTCTGGGATAAACATTTCTTTAGGCTATGTAGTCAAAAAGAGGAAAACTTGCTCTAAATCAGTCATTCTCAAATACTAATTGACACTAGAGGCACATGAGAAAAATGAAAATACCCTCTGGTGAATTTTTCATGGAGCAAAATTTTCAGTTTACTCCAGAGTTATGGTCTTCCTACTGCTTATGTTAAAATGTCCTATTTTTTTTCTTAAACGATGATGATGAAAGATAAATGTGTTCTAATAATATTATTTGGGAAAAGGTTAACAGAGCTGATATTCATAGATGGGGGAACAATTCTTTTTTTTTCTTTTTTTTTCTTTTTTTTTCTCTTTCTGAGCATCCCCTAATCTTTCTGTAATGTTACTTAAGGTGTGAAAAAAATTAAATTTTTAGCTTATTTTATAAGAGAACAAAAGGTATTAAAAGGTAATATATGTTGAGAGGAAACTATCACTTTTTGAGAGAACAAAAAAGCAGTAAAAAAAAATCCTTGACTAACATCAGGGCTTCCTCTATACCTTGCTTCTTAAAGAGGCTTGTCTGGAGTACTCATTTTCAAGCATTATTTCCTTGGAGAAATAAAAAAACCAGCACATATTAGTTATCTTTTCAAACACATGAAATTTATCTTATTTCAAACTCCTTGATTTCAATAATGTGACTTGTTTGTGCTTCCATTACATGTTAAAAAACAGACACATGCTATCTTGAGAAATAACTTTTTATTTACCTTTTCTAGGAATAAAGCAGGGTCAAGAAATACCTTAGAAAAGATTAGCATGTCCCTTTGGGGACTAGAAGAAAGAGCTCTCAAGCTCTACTATTTATATAAAGATTGTCATTAAGAAAAAGAAAAAAGGTGTGTATGTATCATTACCTATATTCTCATCTACTCCATATAGTAAGGTAGAGAGAGAGGACACATTTACACATACATTCATACATAGCATATATTGGTTATATACATATATATGTGTATATATATATACACACACACACACACATGTTATGTGTAAAGCATCATCTTATTATAATTTTATTTTAAAGATTTTATTTATTTATTCTTGAGAGACACACACAGAGAGAGGCAGAGACATAGGAAAAGGGAGAAGTAGGCTCCATGCAGGGAGCCCAATGTGGGACTCGATCCTTGATCCTGGGATCATGCTCTGAGCTGAAGGCAGACACTCAAACTCTGAGCCACCCATGTGTCTCATATTTATTTATTTTTTCGGTAGGTTCCACACCCTATGCAGAGCCCAACACGGGGTTCAAACTCATGACTCCGAGATCAAGACCTAAGCAGAGACCAAGAGTCGGGGCTTAACCAACTGAGAGACCTAGGCACCCCTCAAGAACTATTTTAAGCACTTTGCAAATAATATTCCAGATGTGTAGCTTGAAATCACTAAGCCAAAGTAATTTTATAGTAGTTACAATTTGAAATTTTAAATATGCAAATAAAAGCACAAAATTATTTATAAAGGATTTTTACCTTCATTTTTATGCTTTTTCTTTTTTTAAACACATCAGTTTTAATGGCCACTTTTGGCCAAACCTGCTTTTTGGAAGACACTGATGAAATTACAAGGTCATCTTTCCAGTAGCCTCCTAAATCTACATTTTTTTCCCCTGCAATTATTCTCCAAAATGTCCAGCTACTCACCAGCACCTCAAATCTAAATCCTTTAAATAGTGTCATCTAAAATTTCATTGCTGCTTCCTTATTTTTGTTAAAAATATTAAATTGTGATGAAATAATTAGGCTCAAAATGTCAGATTCATTTTAATTAATCAGGACTAACATTTATTGAAAATGAACTATATCTCAGATCTTTTTTCCCCACCACCAGAGTCAATCCTTACAGCAAGTGAGGGTAATTACATCACTTACTTGCTTTGCTCAGTGGAGAAACAGCCTATGGAACAAAGTGACTGGACTCTCCCATGATGGTATCAGGAGCCAAATTTACTTCTTTTGGGTCCTAAACCCCAAATCCATTTCCTGTGAAACATTTCTGCAGTTGAATATTTGAAAATGATTATTGGTATTTCAGAGGACAAATCCTGTACACTGTCTTCTCTCTTGGAAGTCAATAAAAACTTGTGCTAAGTAAGTCTTTAGGAAAACATTATGGTTAGAGATTCATGGTTTCTAAGACCTATGAACATGTACATTTTTGACCAAGTTAAGACTATCTCCCAAAATCAACATTTTTTCCTTTATTTTTATTAGCTATATGAGATTTCTCAGTCTTCCTTAAAGTACACAGAGGATAGATTCATATTTTCTCATATGACAAAGAAAAGTAGTGATCTCATTTAAGGAGAATACTATAGCAGTTATCTATGCTATTCTTGAATTTTTATTTTCCTATTTTTACTTTTAAGGCATGACATTATTAAACTCTAGATTTACATATCTTAAGTTTGACTTTCAAAGATTGGTTAAATATTAAAGCTAACAAAAGTTATACTTACTAAAAGATCAGCAGTTCTATTCATGTTTTCTTCTGGCCTGGCACATTTATGCTAGAAATAATTTTCTCATTTGATACCAACTAGATTTCATGTTATTTTCTCTGGTCTTTACACTGTTTCTTTCTAACTGCTTCATTTTGTTTCTCTTCCTTCCTTCCTTCCTTCCTTCCTTCCTTCCTTCCTTCCTTCCTTCCTTCCTTTTCTTTTCTAAATAAGTACAAGCATAAATATCACACACCTACATTTTTGGCTTGCTTACACATTTCACATACAATTTCTTAGCCTTTTCCTGTACAAAGAGAAATGGAGAAGGTGCATGGAGAAATAAAAAGGACACCAGCTTGGGAACCAAAGACAGATGCTCCAATCTAGCTTTAAGGTGTGTTTTACAAATTAGATTATAGGATTTAAGGTCTATGTCTCCATTTGCTGGTTTCCACAATGGAAATAACAACCTGCTCTTCCCATCTCAGGGTTAGTGAGGATGAAATTATGTAGACAAAAGACAAAGATATGGAAATCTTGGCATTTGTAAAATGTTGGAAGTAAAATGTCGTATTATATTTTCTGTTTCTGAGATTCTCCCATAAGTTTGGATCTTTCTAGGAAATTTATTGTAGGTATAGGTAATAAACTCCTACTCATTTTCTTCTTCCTCCTTCCAGAATATTTCCCTCTTCAACTAAAGGAAATATTTTGGAAGGATAAACTTTCTCCTTCTGCTCTTACTCATTTTTTAAAGTTAAGTACACCTAACTTTTAAAACTCTTGCGATATGTGATCTTAGAAACATATAAGTTTTAGTAATTGCTGGGATAAATGTATAAATTGCTGTAGGTTTTGGATATAATTATTTTCTTTGAACACTGGTATTAGTTAATTCTTTTAAGAAGTAGTGGAGGTTTTTAACGACACAAGAACTTCTTTTTCTCTGAAGAGAGTCAAGTCAAGAGATATGCATGGTATGATTTCTAGTGCATTGTGATGTGAAAATTTATGTTTGGGAATTGGGTCTACCCTGATCTAAAAAATAAAGTCACCTAACAAAAAATGAATGTATTTTATAAGTTTGCTTATCATCTTTAATGCATTTGCATAAAGTGTGGAATTAGAGCAGTTTGATAAGGCAACAGGATTTTTGTGTTTATTTTCATTTTGGTTTTGGTTTGATTTGGTAAGTAATTATCTCATTTTAGTAAAGTTGTTAGCCAAACTATGAAAAGAGCCCAAGTGTTGACTATAGAAGGTGTGGTGTATATATACACAATGGGATATTACTCAGCCATCTGAAAGGATGAAATCTTGCCATTTGCAGTGATGTGGATGGAACTAGGGGTATCATGCTAAATAAGTCAGTCAGGGAAAGACAAATACCATATGATTTCACTCATAGATGGTATTTAAGAAACGAAACATATGAATATAGAGGGAAAAGAAAGAGAAGCAAGTCAGAAAACAGTTTTAACTAAAGAGAACAAACTGAGGGTTACTGGAGGAAAGGTGGGCAGGGGGTTGAGTTAAATGAGTGATGGGCAGTAAAGAGGGCCCCTGGGTGTTGTATGTAAGGGATGAATCTAAATTCTACATCTGAAATTAATACTACCCTATATATTAACTAACTGGAATTTAAATAAAAATTTGGAAAGAAAAAAATTAAAAAATAAGTTACCATTTTTTCTTAAAATATTACTGAGTAGTTCTATGTATGAGGAACTGATGTAGGTGATTGAGATACATCAGTGAAGAAAATAGATCTCTACTTTTGTGGAATTTACACTCTGGTTAGGGGAAACAGATGGTACAAATAAATATAAAAACACACTTTGGAATTTGACAAGGCACTGTTAAAAAAAGAAATCTAAAGCAAGATAAGGGGGTTAGGGGCATTGGAATAAGGAAGGTCAGAATTTGCACTTTGATAAGGGTAGGACTCACTCAAACTGTGAAATAATAGCTAAGAGATAAAAACTTAGGGAGATCTCTTTAAAACATGATTATGTTCAAAATTCTGCTGGTTTTCTATTTTACCAAAATAAAAAAAAAACACATTTTTACAATAGCCTATATTTCCTAAGCAATTTGAAGGCCGTTTGCATTCTTAATCAATGACCTCTTCTATATTAACCATGATAACATTAGCCACTTTAACAGAGAAATCTCAAATTTCAGTGACTTAACACAATATCATTTCTTATTCAGATTCAAAAATGAATATCCCTGATGAATGATAGCTCCTTTTTCAAGAGGTGATTAGTGACCAGGCCCCTGACATCTGTGCCCTGGCATTTTTAAGCACGTGGGTGCATATGGGTGTTACTGAGCATATGGGTGTTACTGAGAGATAATGTGTTAGGGTTGTACCTGGGAATACACACATTGCTTTCATTCACATTCCATTGGCTCAAACTCGATTACTAGATCACTTCTTCAAAGGAGGCAGGGACACCATTCTGTATGGCTAGAAAAGAAGAGTTGGGTAATCAGCTTGTATTCTTTATGATAATTAACACTTAGCACTCTGTGTCTCACTTTGCTCTAGCCATGTAGCCTTTGTACCCGGAACAGTCACATATATATTCCTGCCTCAAGATCTTTGCGTTGTCAACTTCAAATACCATTGTTTCTCTAGAGGTGCATGTGACTCCCTCATTTGCTTCATTCCTTCAATCACTCAACTTCTACCTTACTACAGAGGCCTTTCCAGAGTATCATATTTGCTCCATTTTCTTCTTCATTGTTCTCCATAACTACTATATATATATATATATATATATATATATATATATATATATATATATAAAATTCCCTAACATAATATTTCTTTCACAAAAATAATATGTCTCTCCTTTTATAACTATCCTTTACATCTTGTTTTAGGAAGTTTAATACTGGATTGAAGGGTCATAATCTGCTTGCCTTGCTTGAATATACAAATATATATCTTCCTAACATATTTATTTGTTTATTGCTTGTCTGCTTCACTAAGCCAAAAGCTATGTAAGTACAGATTTATTTTATCAGTGTATCCCCAGAGCAAAGAAATATCTCTACCACATAATAGATGCTCAATAAATATGTTTGGCTGAATGAATAAATTAAGGAGTGTGTAAATATCTCTACAATGTGACTTATATTTTTTTAATTATGTTTTCATATCAATCTCCCTCACTGGGCTTCTTCAAAAGAAGAAACAGTACATTTCTGGTATGTAGAAGACTGATGATAAATTTTGGATGAGGAAAGGGGAATAAAGAAATAAGAAAAATTATGTTGGGAGAGGAATAAATTTTCTTTTTTTTTCTTTTTTAAAGATTGTATTTATTTATTTGAGAGAGAGAGCAAGAGAGAGAAAGCATGAGCAAGGGTGAAGAGCAGAGGGAGAGGAGGAAGCAGACTCTGCGGACTGAGCTGGGCTCAATCTCAGGACCCTGGTATCATCACCTGCGCTGAAGGCAGCCATGTAACTAACTGAGCTACCCAGGCACCCCCAAATTTTCAGTTATAGTAATAGATGATAACTAAGTAGTACCCATCTCTCACTTCAATAAAAGATGTTTTTATTCTGAAAAAAAATATATACACACATATGCATATATGTATATGTACACTATATACTATATTGTATTATATGTGCATGCATATATAAAAATAAATCTATAAATATAAAATATTGTGCTGTTATTCATGTTGGTCTCATTCAAAAACACATGTTAGGGCAGCCCGGGTGGCTCAGTGGTTTAGCGCCGCCTTCAGTCCAGGACATGATCCTGGAGATCCGGAATGGAGTCCTTCATCGGGCTCCCTGCATGGAGCCTGCTTCTCCCTCTGCCTCTCTCTCTCTCTCCCTGTGTCTCTCATGAATAAGTAAATAATTTTTTTTTAAAACTCATGTTATTTTCTTTCTTTTATTTTTGCTTTGCTTAATTCAATATGGCTTTGTTCTATACCAGTGCAATAGCCACAATTTGACATTCTTATTTTATTTAATATAAGCCCAATCAAATAGTAGTAATAAGTTAAGTATGAATGTAGCATATTCTGCTAGATTTCACTACATTAAACGAGGATTTTAATAAAACTAGAATATCATTAATATCAAAAAGAAAATACACCCATGCACACCAATGAATCATTTTTTTCTACAGAACACAATGTGCTTATATATTATGACATTCAATGATAAGCTAACATTTAAAAAAATCTAGACTCATTATTTACCTTTGTGGTAAGATGTGGCATTTTCACCCAGTCTACTAGAATATTTCAAATTCTTGATAATATACCTTTGTACATTTATACAATTAAAATATGTATATTTGATTGTCACTATCTTGGATTGAATTTTCTGGAGAATTGGAATATCATCTGTGGCTTGATTTTTATCTCTAGTTTACGTCATTTTGCCCTTCCCTTCACTCTCAATATCATATTATTTCTCTAAGTTATAAAATGCTATGACCTTTTATTAAAGTAGAAAAAATAATAAAAAGTCTTTTGAAATGATACAGCGAACCACAATTTGTTAAATTCAATACCAAAAGAGCATCTATGACTCATTCAGGACATAACAACTCTAAATTGCCCTAAGAATAGGAGGCATACACAGTATAATACATAATACTAATGTTGAGGGCATGATTGTGATTGGCTTATAGAATTAGTTCAGAGTACATTCAGTGCAGTTTCTTGGGAATTATATTTATCTTTAAAAATATTAGCCTGTAAAGACCCAAAGTCTTAATTTTTAAAGAGAAATTAAAAACCTACTGGAAAACAAACAAGGCAATAAATAGCTATGACTAGTCACTAATTATGATATGTTTAAATGAGAAATTTCACCAAATTAAGCATCACTCTTTTTATACCTAACCTGTAAATCCTACTTTGGTAAGTTTAGTATTGCAGTAGAGGGGCTATACATATTTTCACTTCTTTAAATCCTTGGTTAAGGGTAGAACCATCTAGTAATATATTTTAAATTATATTTTGCTATAAGCTAATTAGCTAGAGTTCTTTTATTGACATTTACAGTTACTATATTTGTCATGCTATGTATAATAAGTTTTCTGTGAAAAACAGCTACATGAAAGCTAACTAAAACAGAAAAAAATGCTCCTGGATCTTAGTGTATGCAAAAGGTCTTAAGTTTTTAATAATAGAGGCCCCTCAATGGCGCAGTCAATTGAGTTTCTGACTCTTGATTTTGGCTGTGGTCATAATCTCAGGGTCATGAAATCCAGCCGAGTAGTGCTCTACATGCTGCATGGGATCTACTTGGGATTCTCTGTCTCACTCTCCCTGTGTCCCTCTGCTTGCTCATGTGCTCTCACTCTGTGTCTCTCTCTCCCTCTAAAATGGATAAAGAAAATCTTAAAAAAAATAGTCTTATAATATATTCTCAATAATGGAGAAGGAACAAATGTCAATGGTATGTAAATCACACCCTTGGGGAAAAGTTTACTAGATTAAATAAACATAGGAGGCAATATGTAGTTTTTCTTTATTACATGTCTTAAAGCAAGCTGCTAAGGATAATTATACTTAATAGTACTATTTCTTTACAGTTGATTTAAGTAATTGTATATCTCAACAGCAACACAGTACTATTACAAGTGCTTTATAAAGTCTGGTTCAAGTAGAGGCTTTGTAGGTACATAATACCAACACTTGATTTTGATATTAAGTTCTGATACTTAAATTCCATAACCCACACCTGTTGCAATAGTTGTAATAGCTCTTTATTTATATCTTAATTTATGATGTTTTCTGAAGAATTCTAAGCAACATTTTACTTCAGTCTGATTTGATCATTTGCCTTATGGAAAGTCTGAATTTGTTATCAACTAGATGGGTCGCTATACTATTTTTGTAGCAATTTGACTTTCAGTCCTCAAATAGACAATGCAATAGAATAAAACATTCATTTTCCTAGGCAGCCAAAGTTCAAGAATTGTCGGTAGTGATGTTATTCATTTTAAATACTGTAAGACAGAACTTCTTAATAATAACACCTCTTAAAATGGAAATTCTGAGAACTAGAAATAAAAAATCTGGAACAAAGTCTTATTTATTATGTTGCTTTAGCTAAATCTCAGCTTATCTATTTCTCAAATAAAACATTATACTCTTCCTCCCTAAGTTCTGGAGTTTTGAGGGTTAAAATAAAATATTACATGGGAAAATGCTTTCTGTTCCTGAGAGTGCAAATATGAGATTTTACTGATTTTGTTAGAATTTTAAAGCTTATAACTTTTTTTATGTAAATGATTTAATTTCCAGTTCTATTCTGAATTAAACAGTTTTGTTGAACTCATTTATTTCTATAACATTTTCTTTGTTAAATGACCATAAAGAAAAAATATCTTGATAACAATTATGGTAAATATAATAATTAAAATAATATGATAATTATAGATGTCATTCATATGGGCTCTACCAGTATTTCATGTGAAATATTGAAAACATCTCAAAAGTTTGACCATAGTGCTCTGGAAAAGTGTATTCTTAGTTATATTGTTTATTAATCACTTATGTCTTGGAATAAGACACTTACTTTCTCTTTTGTACCTGTATATATCAATGATAGAGGATTATATGACAAAAAGCCATCCTTTAACCAATGTTTCCTATCTGAGCTGGAATGATAAAGCTACATTGGACAATCACAAATGAAACAACCTCAATATCACAGTTCAAATGTTATATGTAAATATTATGTTGTTGAAGTGTAATTTTTAAAAAGCTAAAAACACGATTCTTATAAAAATACAATATGAAATGTGATAGAAATTTCATTCAACTCATTAGTGATTGAACCAGTAAGATATTAAGCTATTAAGCTATTATTGAGCTAAAAGAAATTTGAAGAGGTATTTATAAGCAACTTAAAAGATGAACGTTAAAATTGTTTTAGTCAAGCCACAAAAGTGATTACCGTTCTACAAAGCAATAAGTTGTAGTCTTAGGGGTGAACATTTCTACCAGACAGAAATTTACATGGTATTTTTCCTGTTTTTGAAAGTCTTTAACAGGCTTGCCTGCAGTTTATAAATCTAAAAGTACTTGCTTCGGATTTTGCTATTTCCTCTTTGACTAGTCTCTAGACACTATACATTTATACGCTGTTTGGACTGAATTGTTTCTCCTCAAAATTCATATGTTGAAGCCCCGACCTCCAATGTAGTAGTAGTTGGAGAAGGGATTATTGTGAAGTGATTAGGGTTAGAGGAGGTCCTAAGGGTGGGGTCTTCATGATGGGATTAGTGGCTTTATAAGAAGGGTTAACAAAGGGAAATCATTCTCCCTCTACCTTGTGAGCAAGCAAGAAGGTGGCAGTCTGCAAACCAGGAAGAAAGCTCTCAGCAACAACCACATTGGATGACACTTTGATCTCCGATTTTCTGATCTCCAGAAATGTGAGAAATACATGTTTATTGTTTAAGATACTGCCTGTGGAGTTTTGTTATAAGAAGCACAGGCAGTCTAAATAAATGCTATCAAGTAGAATTCTAACACGTAGAATTGATGAAAATAAATTATGCAGCTGGATTTGTATAAGATGAAACCAAACCACTCTAAGAGGGGAAACTAGGGCACTCTGTGTGGTGTGGTGGAGCAGACATAAGAATGATAAGTGGTCTTCAAGCCATATCATTGAAATAGTTGACAAAACTCTGGCTATTTCACCTAGAAAAGAAGGTAGTCATGTGTACATTAACTGTATTTATTTATTTATTTTGTAATATCACATGTAGAAAGAGAATTCAAATATTTTATATCATCATAAAAAGAACTAGGACCAGGAAGCTTTAGTTTTGGCTTATTACAAAGAGAAGTTTTGTGATAGTGAGAAATGGGTAGAGATGGAATAAGCCATTCATTCCCCAGAGGCAAATAATCCCTAAGATTTGAGCTATGTTTTCCATACTATTTCACCCTTCATTTTACCTGATGTAATTAATACATTATGTGCTTCTATGCTGTAGATTTTCTCCAACAAACACATTTTTTTGCTTGTATAATTTTATCCATTTTAAAATTACTCTTTTAGATTGAGTTAAAATTATATTATCAATATACTATTGGCATCCCTACATATATCATTAACTTAAAAAAGCAATTATTATGAGTTAAATTATTAATTTGAAATGTATTTTTAATTAAATGCTTCAGTTAGTTCATATGCTATACCAGAATGTTAAAGATTTCACTATTAACTATTTTATCATATTTGGTTTTTATGGATGTGAGTCCTGAGGTTTGTCTACATGAAAAAGTAGTTGAAATTAGAAGGAACATGGTTATAGCCATGTAACTCAATTATTTTGGTCACCATATCAATTATATGACAAAAATCACATAGTGTTCTATCATTAAAAAATATTTTTAGTGATTTATTAGCTGACAATTTGATGTTCTCCTTCAATTTTCTTGAGAGCAAAGAGTTGGAAACCTCCTGCTTTGCAAAGTGATTTGTTACTCACTCCTTGGAATTATTCACTCTCTCACTAGTGACAACAATATTTCACGTTGTAATTTGTTTGGCATCATGAGGGTTTTACACCCCTTGGCAATGCACCCTGCTAATACTAGGGAATATGTGAAAAATATACCTTCTTTTTAGAATGTGCGAGATGGAGATTTGTGAATGTGAGATGGGAAAGGACAAAATCAGCTGTCTTCTCAGGAGAATTAGTTTTAGAAGACAGTAAAGGCAGGAGTAGCTTTTTTCAAAATCAATGCCTGTAAGACTTTGTGTGCATGAATGTCTCTTGCAAAATGATCACATGTACCCAGTTGAATGCTTATCCTGTATTGAAGATGGTGGGAGCTTGCTCACTGAAGTATCCAAAGCACTATCACTGCTCAATTTCAGGAAAAAAAAATGTACGTAGGAAAAATGAATAAAAAATAAATGGATAAAAAACTCTGTGAGTTTGGTTTATGACTATTCCCATATTATCAAAGAGGAGAATTAAATCGAAGTTGAGAATTCATCATATCTATTACTTTAGATTGACTACTCTGAAGTGTTTTGCCATTGTTGTACAAAACATGTTTGATTGATTATAAGTGATGGTTCCCCTGAGACCTCATGAACATGACTTAGATGTCCCAGAGGCTACTCAAATGGATTCAACTTCCAATTGGTTAGGATAATTAAGATTACTAAAGGAAATTTTAAATTATAAAATGGTGGTTATTCTTTTATCTAGCAGCCTACCTGGTATGAAATTATGGTCTACACAAGATAACTATATATACATATATATAGATGTATACATTTTTCCACATATATTTTTCCATATATTTTCCACATGTAGGATTATAAAAAAAGTTCTTTCTGTTTTATCAAGTATCATAAATATTCATATTCTAGTTCACACATATGTGATTATTGATGCATTTGTGACTCCTAATATCTTTATGTAATATTCAAATATGATAAAGATATTAGGAAATAGTATATGAGCTCTCTTCTCTGAAATATTGTCTAATGTTACCATCTACTTTTGTTTTGAAGATAAAATTCTGAAAGATATACTTCTCAATATGAGGTTTGCTTTGCAGTCATGGTAATTATTTATATAGTTTCTTAATGTTTCTTTCAAAAATAAATTGGAAGAAATATAAACGAAACCATGATATAACAGTTGACTTCTACTCCTTATCTGAAATGACTTTTCTGCTTGTTACATATAGAGTACGGATCTATGAGTAAATGCAGATATAAATATATATTTTAAAAGATAAATACATATATATTTAAGATACATCATCAAATTTTTCATATTTCAATGCAAGGTTTATATACTGAAAGGCAAACTAATGGCTAATGTAATACCTCAGAAATTAGTAAAATGGGAGGTGAGGATGTACTAATAAGTGCTTTTAATACTGATTTTTATTTCAGGTTAATACAGCTATATGTGTACCCAACATGTTAATAAATAATAACTATAGCTCTAAATGGCCAAAATCATAGTCATAAGAAATATTACATTTTACAGGAGAGTAACAAAAATATAATTTTCTTGATGCAGAATTAAAAAGTGAAAAGAAATCTCTTAATCCAGACTTTATCACTCATTTATTAGATTGTGAGCTTCTTAAGATCCAAAATGATGACTTTAAGAATTTTATTCCATACATATACACAGTAGGTGGTTTTTGAGTGACTATATAGTGAATACTGTTACTGATTTCTTTGTGTTATATAATTCTATGAAATGTGATTTTTATCAACTACATCTTGACTTGATTCAGTTACTTTTTATGCAGTTTAGTTTGATACTCCTCACAAAGTTGAATATTTATTCAGAAGAGAAATGTGATTTAAGTATTTCATCTGGGGGCTTATGTCAACTCAAGTATTCATGTAAACCATCAGATGCCAGTAAGTTAAACACATAATAGAGACCTATTCCCATTTCAGGATAGTGGTTTTCTCTGGGACCTTACTTCTCTAATGGGTCCAAGAAAAGTTTGTCTAGCTTCTCCCTCTTCTAAAAGTGAGAGTGACAATTTCCAAGGTCTTTACTCTTCTGGACCAAAACCAGAGCTTTTACACGATGTTTTAGATAAGTAGGAATATCAACAAAAAAATGAGTAATAATGATCTGATGGGGCATTATGAGAAAGGGATGATTTTACCATATAATTATAGCAGTTTTTCATTATAGTTAGTAGAGCTGTATTATTACTCTAATAATAACTAGTACTATTTTCTTCTTTCTACTTTTCTATTCTTTTTTTTTAAAACATGCTGTTCTTTCTTAATTTTCTATGACAAACATGTAATTAATTTGCAATAAATTTCATATGGAGCATTGAGTATATGCTCACTCAATTTCAAAATTGTATAAAAATATAGTACAAAAACAACTATCTAAATGACCAAAACCGAAAACACAAGAAACATTTGAAGCAGAAGCGTCAATTTAATCAATGGAACTGAAATTCACATTTGTTTCTAAACTTCCAGGCAGCAAGAAAGATAAAAATGAAGTAAACATGATCAACTACCTAGTGTTCTTAAGAATGTTCTCAGAGAAATGAAAACTTCTTGGTGCCAAATTATATGACATTTCTCAGTTGGAAATATATTTCATAAGAGAAACGATGAAATGGATAATGTCCTAAAAACGTGACAATGAGTTTTAAATTCTGTTAATTCTTGCAACATTATATTACAGTCAAAAGCCAAATATAAATGATATTCACAGTCATAAATAAATCAAGACAATTTTGTAAAAGATAAACTAATTTGGTTCAAGTATACAGAATCCTCGTTATTCATTTTGATCTTGGAATAAGATCTATAAAATCCATAGAAGGAGACAGTGCATATTGAATATTCACTTCCATGGTAACTTCAGAGATCTCCTATTTCTCATATTCACAGTATTGTATATTTCCCTCTCATGTTTTATCAGTTTTGGTCTATATGATCAACAGAATATGGCGGAAGTGATGGCATGGGGCTTCTGAGACTAGGATGCAAAAGGCATCGTGACTTTCCTATGCTGTCTTTCTCTTGGCTCATTTGTTCTTGGGGAAACAAGTTGTTCTGTTGTAAGGACACTCAAGCATCCCTATGGAAAGATCCGTGTGGCAAAGAATTGGAGACTCTTGCCAGCAACCCTTGGAAGGGGATCCTTTAATTCAAAAGTTCCCAGTTGACTACAAATGCAGCCAGCATCTAGACAACAACCTTGTTACAGTTTTGGAGATAGAACCACTCCACTAAGCTATTGCCAAATTCCAGACCCACAAAAATCACTGTTGTTAAAACAGTTTTGTTCCACAGCAATACATTAATAATTCATGTATCTTTTATCAAGTCTTCCCTGAATTTCATCTGTCTCATCTAGATTTGGGATGGGAATTGGAGAGCCAGGCATGGTTGGATTTCTAAAAAACTGATTTTTGGTATTGCTTTTATTCTCAAACATTGATTGAACGTTGCATATTTTGTTTTCAAAATCAGATCTTATTGAAAGTTTAAAAACTTAACTTTTGCTGGACTTAAAGATCACCCAAGTAACTATGGAAAGGTGAGTTATAGTCATTAATTTAATACATAATTAAATTAGTCTGCTCTCTCTCGAGCATTGTGTCAGCATTGTCACACAGGCATACAGACTTCCACTCTCCGTCTGTGTGCAGCAGTTCTACTACTGTTCTCCCTTGTGAGTAGGTTCTCAGTTGAATAATCAGAGGCATTACACCAAAAATGTGGACAGTGAAATGTTTGGAAATTTTCAGTAGTCTTTAGAACACTGGGGAAGAAAATCAATACACTTCTCATGGATTATCTGATTTTAAGCAACTTGGATTCTTAGTGCACCTGCCAGGATTAATTATGAGCAACTGTTCCTGTACACAGCTAGATGAACTGAGTTGCTGTATGCAGTAATTGGATACAAACCTGCTGATTTTAGAATACTACCCATCAAAACCAATGATTTGGGTTTAAGAATAATCACTGAGCCCCTATTTCAGGTTCTATACTTTATATAAAAATAAAAATGCTGAAAGATGAGAAGGAAACAAGAATAAAGGCTTGGAGAGGTTTTTTTTTTTTTCGTGAATAAAAAAAGGTACTGAATGTTTTGACTATCAAAGTAGTTTATTCAATGAAAGAGCATAGTGGCAGTTTCGGATAGCTCCTATTATTCTCAGGTAGAAAATAATACATAATTGACAGAAATAGGTCATTATTTTTTTTTCAAAAATTCATGTCAACATGGCTAAATTTGCAAGCACATGTTTTCAAAAATTAAACACTAAAATTTTTAGATACAATCACCGTTCTATTAATGTCATCAATGCGATTGTATACACATACACTTCTGCCCCAGCACTGATGTGCTCTTCTCCACATCAAGCTCTAATGTCTGGAGCTGACTGAAAATTATTCATAATTATTCTGTCAAATATGACCATCCAGATAGATGATAGCTCCTGAAAAAAGGAAGATCATCAATGCAGAAAGAAGGCAAAAGCACTTCAATAATTTGCCATTACTGGGGTGTATGATGTTTCAGATAAGTAAAATTTTTCTGATTATGGAAAATTGGTTTGTTTTCACTGAAAGGGCCACCACAAATATAAATATATTTTTTGTAGGGGAACAGGGCAAGAGTACAAATGGAGGCCCCAGACTGCTAAACAAAGTATGTTCTGTCCTTTATCCCAACAGTAAACTTCTATAGTAACAACACTGAAAGATATATATATATAATTTATGATTTTATAGAATGTAGATAATCACACATATATGGATATATATTACAATATGATATATTAATATCTATTTCACATTTATATTTATTTATGAATTTAAATATTTGTGCATTTATATAAAAATTTGTACTTTTATATGTATAGTTATAGATTCATATATTTATATAAAGAGAGAATGTATATAGGTCCAGACTCAATAGTTTGGGGGTCACTCAGGGAACTGGGAATTAGCCTGCTTTATTACAGGACAGCTTACTATTGGTGGGCACTGTAGTGTCATAAGAGTAAATGGGCACTAAGGAGGGCACTTGATTGGATGAGCACCGGGTGTTATACTATATGTTGGCAAATTGAATTTAAATTAAAAAATGTAAAAAAAAAAGAGAAAAAAAAAGAAATTGCTTATAAAAAAGGGTTCCATTAGTCTTCATTATTTTAGTAAACAAAAAACCCCAAAAAACAAAAACTGATTTCTAAAATAAAACTATTGTAGAAGGAAATTTTGTGATTATTTTTACTTGAATCTTTTTTTCATAGCCATGAGAACGTTTTCTTGTAATGTTTTATGTAATTGAAGTATCCACTTTTGTTGCATATTTCCTATGAAGATTCCTTTTCCTTTTAAATAAGATAAATTTTAAAATTATGTATTTTAATTTTCTTAAAGTTAAATAGTCAAATTTAGGATGGTTTAAATTTTTACAAGCTATTGCTAACCAGTCACCAAAGCGATAGTTCATATTAAGTAATGAAAGAGAAAATTCTCCAAAATTAAAAATTAATTTATTTTTTTGGCCAAAGACCACAACTGGGATTAACTTTTTGTTTCCCTTCTATTCCCACTCCCACTCTTAATTTTTTTGTGCACCTCATGTCTTCTCTGAATTAAACCTATTGCTTTCACAGAAATTAGGCAGGATTACCATAATATTTCTAAGAGTAAGTTTTATGGCAAATTCAATATTTCATTAAGATGTCTCACTTTTAAAAACACAGGCGAAAATTGAAAGAAAAATTGTAAACAATATGAATTGTTACCCAAGACTCATCATATCTAAGCACCAATGAACTATTATAAAGCATCATGGATTTTTGCCCATAATTTTGATTCTACACCATTTTTATACCAACAATGGTGATAACATTATAATAAGTTTATGCTCAACACATATTTGTAGTAATTTCAAAAATTAAATTTTCTTGTTTCAGTTTTTTGCTTAAGTCAAAACCTATATTTTTAACACCTGATTTTCGTATTTTCTTCTAATAGTTCAACAATGTACAAAATAAACATTAGTTGCTCAATACTATTTTTATCACTGATACCATCTAATTGAGGTGAATAGCAATACATTTACATTTTTTTTTAAATTAAAAGCAGCAGTTGAGCCGTGGACTAGATGTCCTCCACTTGCTTGTTTTATATATTTTATAAATGATTTTATCTATCTATCTATCTATCTATCTATCTATCTATCTATCTATCTATCATCTATCTATTTATTTATTTGAGAGAGAGAGAGAGAGCACACAAGCAGGCAAAGGGGTAGAGGGAGAAGCAGAATTCTCACTGAGCAGGGAGTCTGACTTGGAGCTCCATCCCAGGACCCTGAGATCATGACCTAACCTGATGGCAGATTCTTAACTGACAGAGCCATCCAGGCACCCTTACATTTATAATTTCATGTATAAGTTCTCTCAGTATGTTACCTGATAAATGAATAGTACTTTTTCAAGCAGATAAAAACTATTTGTTTCATTATTTTTGTATCCTCCCTATGTGTTCAGCCATTCTGACATCTAATTCCAAAATCATTTTTTATTAAGATTTTTAATTTATTTATTCATGAGATACACGGAGAGAGAGAAGCAGAGACGCAGGGAGAGGGAGAAGCAGGCTCCTTGCAGGGAACACGACATCGACTCCAACCCAGGTCTCCAGGTTCACGCCCAGGCTGAAGGTGTCGCTAAACCGCTGAGTCACCTGGGCTGCCTTCCAAAATCATTTTTATTAAATCTACCTTTTTTATTATTTTCTACAAATAGATTGAACTCTAAAGTGTAAATATAAAAAGGAAATATATAAATTTTTAAGTACATCATGATTATAATCTTTACTAGTGTCATATTGTTTGTCTTGAATTCTGTGAGTTGACTGGAGTTTGTATCAGCATTTTTTTTTTCCAGTCGTAACATGGCATGTATTTATTTGTGTGCAAACAACGTTAACTCGATCTTCCTTTTACAAAGGCTCTATAGTGGCAGGAATTTTATCTGACCTGTTTTCCAACGTGATGGTGACACTTCTCCCATTGTGAGATGGGGACTAAGTTCCCTCCTTTTGAGTTGGAGAGGGGTTGCTTCCTCATCTAAATCCAAAAAGATAATACATGGTTTTCATAGGACACCTACTCTTGAAACCTCACCATCCTTCTCTGAGAAAACCCAAGCACTCCATGGAGAGTAATCAGGGCCCACAACACCAGCTGGGTTCTCAGCTCAAAGCCCAGCACCAACTTGCCAGCCATGTGAGTGAGCCATCTTGGATGTTGATCCTCTAGCTGGGAGCCAGCTGAGACCACGTAGTACAGACATAATTGTCCCTGTTGAGCTCTGTCCAAATTGAATATTTGTGATCAGAATAAATTATTGTTGTTTCAGACACTAAGCTTTGGAGTGGTTTGTTATGCAGCAATAGGTAACTCAGTCATCTAAGGTACAATTTTCTCCACGGACAGTTTCAAATTCCATATATCTAAGGTAAAACAACAAAGTGATTTAACAGGTATTTATAAGGGTTTTTATTTGCTCACACTCATAACTACTCATCTGTGATATGACTGCTTTTTGTCTAAACTACCATAAAATAAAATGGACTCTAACAATGGGTAATTACCTCATTAAAAACTTTTTTTATTATTATTATTGAGAGAGAATGCATTTTAAAAGACAGCACTTTCATCAAAGAAATATTTTTAGAACTCTGGTTTGGCAGGAAAAATCAAAGCTTAAAAGCATTGGTTGTATTCATAAAGTACTTTTCTTATTAATTGTTGGAGAATGCCAAAGTCCCTTGTGGAACACATGGCAAAACAAGCTGATTAAGAGGCTTAGTATTATTTTTAAATTGCTTAATTGCCATTTAATGAAATAGGGAGCTCTGACTTCCACGCTACCTAATAAAATGGTTACTCTGCAAGGAATGAATTGCTGGTTGCACTGACCTTGCAGAGCAAGCTGGGTTTAAAGAAGCCACATAATACATTTCTACAATGATGGTATGGGGACTGAAAGCCATATTACTGGAAATGTGCATGTTAGCATTTATATCTCTTTTATAATTGCTGAAATAATGGCCAACATACATTAAGAAATGTCTGGGTATTCCACTGGGTGCCCTGATTGCAGTCAAACCACATATATGAATACCCCTTAATTGCCAAAGTAATTTCTAAGGAACTGAAAACACAGTTCATTTGCTTTTCCACCCTGCCCTTGGGAACCTGCAATTTTGCTTCATTACAACCACTCAACCTTTAGCCCTCATCCACTTCAAAATGGTTTGCAGTGTTTTATATATAATAAAACAGCACCCATATGTAAGCATGCACAAATCTGTTATTTTTGTTAGCATACTGTTTCCAAGTTTGGAATTAGTGAAGACAGAAGCCAAGAATTTAGACAATCTATGCCTATTTATTGTATGTGCCTATTTTAAATGTGTATATATATATATATATATATATATATATATGTATATATATATATCCCATTTAGTTAATATATCTTTCTTAAGATCTGCAAGAGCAAATGCATTTTTGAAAAGGGAGTCTGGGCTACGTTGTTTTATTTACTGTAGCATCTAAATAAACTATCATGATAGAGAATCAGAATTTAAGGAGCACACATTGTGTCTCAGATTTCCAATCACTAGTAGTAAACACTAATTCCCACAGTAAATTTACCATTAGGCCAAAAAAAAAATAAATCTATGTATCTACATTCATATATCTATACATACATATATATATGCATGCCATTATGTAAATACATATATATCATTAATATATCTTTTAATTATATGTCTTATGCATATCTAAGATATATTTTATATATACATCTATATATCTTCTGATTATGATCAGTTCTTTTTTGTCCTTTTCTTCTTTATCTTATTTTTTCCTTCCTTCCTTCCTTCCTTCCTTCCTCTCTTCCTTCCCTCCCTCTCTCCCTTCCACCCTTCCTTCCTTTCTAATATTTATTTTATTTCATAGCCTGGTCTTTTCATCACTATATAAAACATCTCATTCCTGTATATATTATTTGCTTGTTTGTTGGTAACTGCCTGGAATTGATTACCTTATTCTCAAATAACAATACCCAGATTTTCCTTTTTTCATCTTCTCTTAGTTCTTATATTTCAGGTGAAATTGACAATCTTCAACATGGGTCACCAAATCTAGCTTGTTCAGTCAATACAATTCATTGTCGTGATTACTGTAGGTAGTTCAGGTTGAGTTTGTGAGGTACATTTGGCCAATGAAATAGGTCTGGGGAAGCTTACAGATCTGCTAAGACAGGCATATTTTTTTCTACTGATTTTCTTAACCTGGTCATAATTTGTGGCCATCTTTGTTTCAATGAGAGGAGAATATGCTGAAGAATGAAGACAGACCAAGAGACAGATGAAAATAGATTTTTAATCATTTAATAAATTATATGGATCCATGATTTAGGTTATGGACCTCTCATTTACATAAGACAACACCTGTCTCCCCATTCTGCCCTACCACTCCCCAGACTCTTTTGTTGTTGTTGTTGTTGTTAGTTCCACTTCACTTGGGTTTCTCTTACTTGCAACTAAAAAAATTCTGATTACAGGATCACCTGAGTGGCTCAGTGGCTTAAGTGTCTGTCTTTGGTTCAGGTCATGATTTCAGAGTCCTGGGATTCAGCCCTGAGTCAGGCTCCCTGCTCAGCAGGGAGTCTGCTTTTCCCTATCCCTCTGCTCCCCCCTCCCCCCACCACCCACTTGTGCTCTCTTTCTCTGTATCTCACAAATAAACAAAATCTTAAAAAAAAAAATCTGACTACAAACTTGATTTTTTTTTCTGTTCCTATATTTTTTCCCTTTAGATCTGTTTGTTGTCTAGGGTACCGATATTCTATCAAATGTTATTCGGTTTACTTTTCAGTTGCATGTGATATTCTATTCTATATTTCCTTTAGTATTCCTTCTATTACTCTGTTAGCACTTTTTGGCTATATGCATTCTTTAGCTAGATCTTATAAAAAACTGTTCCTTCCCTAAAATATCTTCCACAACTTTTGGTCAGGACAGACAACTTTAAAAAACTTTAGTTTGTTTGAGGGTCACCTGAATGGCTCAGTCAGTTGAGCTTCCAACTCTTGGTTTTGGCTCAGGTCATGATCTTAGAGTTGTGGGGTAGAGCCTCCAGTCAGCTCCGTACTCAGTGCAGTATCTTCTTGTATTTCTCTCTCTACTCCTCCTGTTCTCTCTTTCTCATAAATAAATAAATAAATAAATAAATAAAAATAAATAAATAAATAAATAAATCTAATAAAAACAACAACTTGGTATGTTTAGACAGATTCTAGTCACAAAGCAGAAAAACTCTATGCTTTTCTTACATTACTAGAGGACAACTGTAGCCATCATTTTTTATCTCCTGTGATAGTTTGCTTCTGTACTATCACCCCTTGCTTTTAGCAGCTAGACCATTCAGAAGTAATAAAGCCTGGAATCTCTGGAACCAGAAAATTGTTCTGAAATATATATGCAAAAGAAGAGAAACTAGAGGTGTATTAGACATACTAAAAATGAATAGTAATATATAATAAACAAAAATAATGCTATTGTACCTATATACTACATACATGAAATATTGAAGTACTAAAAGAAACAATATATAATGTATGGTGTTTCTTACAATTGACAGAATCTGTTCATATGAAAAAGTATTTTGAAGAAAATTTCTTTCAAAACATCATTGAAATGAACTATATTTATAAAACCAAATTAAGTGTAAAATAAAGAGTGACATATAAATGGCAATAGACAGGTTGCCATCATGTTTAAATAACAATCAAGGTTCATTTTCCTTCAAATAGGAGTTGACCTTACCTTTCTCTTGATCACAATGATCATTTTTAGTCCAAAACATTAATTTAAATTCAAAGAGTGCTTATAAATAAACGTATAATTATAACTGATAGTGACAAGTTTCACAGAGCATCGGGCTAAAATCCAAAATTTCAGATGACTTTTGAGGGTTATCCAACTGTAAAAGGTTGAGAAGTTCAATTCAACTAACATTTTAGTGTACCTTCTTATACTATAGGAACAAAAATGTTGAATAAGACATCCTCCTGGGTGCTTAAAGGTAGAGTCTACTGTAGTAGAAGATTCAAGCATATTACCCTATGATAAGTACTATGAGGGACTTTACAAAAATTACCATGAGAAGACAAGACTAAGTTATATCTCATTATTTCTAGGGAGCTAATGAAGAATACCACATTATGAAATAATATTTGGATAAGAGCAAGAGTATATACTTAATACTGGGTGGAGTTGGTGAAGCTGTTTCATGCAGAGGATCCACAATGTTACAAAGAAATGAAAATTAAAGAGCACACTTACAAAGACTCTTCCTTGACCAAACTTTAATCAAGTTCCTCTGAATCTTGTTTCCTATTAGGCCTGAACCCTAGCCCCTGTACCTGTCTTTGGTCTGCTCAACCCAGTTTTAGCAAGAATCTTCCCACCATTAATATCTAATCACTCTTGGCATCTGATCGATTTCTTCATCCCCCTCACTTCTGATGTATAAATCCTTGCCTGCCTTTAGCAAGAATTCTGTTAGAAAAATTTATCCCCCTATATCTCTTAGTTATTTTCCATCCATTGACCACTCTCTCTGTTCATTGGTTATAAATCCCTAACTGCATTTCTGTATTTGAAGCTGTGCACAACCACTCTCCCCTACTGCAATACTTCTATTGCAACTGTATTGCATAAAATCTTCCTTGCCATTCTAACAAGTGTCAGAGTATTTATTTAACAATATGACACACTGGGGCACCTGGGGGGGGGGGCTCAGTGGTTGAGCATCTGGCTATAGCTCAGGTCATGATCCTGGGGTTCTGTGATCGAATCCCACAACAGGCTCCCTGCAGGGAGCCTGCTTCTCCCTCTGCTTATATCTCTGCCTCTGTCACTCATGAATAAATAAAATAAAACCTTAAAAACAAAACAAAACAATATGACACATCTGAAGATATTTATTTTATTCAGTATGATTGAAAAATTGTGGGAGATCAAAATTATTCCTATGCTTTAGAATCTCACAACATGTTTTAGGAGATAAACATTAAGCACAAAGCAGACAAATGCAATAAAGTATAAAATAAAGCTATGTATAAATATGTTTAGTCTCTGGGACCCTATTTAATTCTAATTTAATAGGAATAAGGAAGTCTTCAAGGGAAAAGAAATATTTTATAAAGCCAGCAGGGAAGAATAACATGTCAATAAGCAGGGAAGGGAGTGACAGTAGAGAACTATGTTCCAGACAGAGGAAAATGGGTATTTTAAGCCATAAAATCTTAAAAGTGTACATAGAGACTGATGGGAAACCAAATACCACCAGTGTGCAGTGAATGAAGTAAGTTTTGAATTTTAAAAAGTAGAGCGCTTTAAATTTGTTTAAAGAATTTGTTTAAAGGTGATGAATTGGACACAGCGTTTCCTTTCACTCCCTGCCAATGTCTCCTATAAGACATAAATGACATAAAATGGAAGACATACATAGGACAAAGAGAATGAATAAATAGATAATAGTAAAATATTTTGAAAAATTAAAATAGATAAATGACAATTGATTTCACAAATATGAAAAAACAAAACAAAACAAAACCCAAAAAACTTGATCCTAAAGGAGCAATTGGGGAAAAAAGGAGAAAACTTCAAAAACTCCAGAACACTCAGGAAATGGTAGCAATGACTGCCTTTGAAATGAGGTGCTTTCCAGAATAAAACTCAACAGCCTTCAAAGAGAGCACAAACTGTGGGGTTCCATGGTGTAACGGTTAGCACTCTGGACTCAAAGAGAGTACAAACTACCCACAACATACCCACAAAATTCAGAAAAATTTTATTTATGTATATATATATATATATTTGTTCTCTATATATGTCATATGTTATATATTAAATATATAATGAATGTATATTCATAAATATATACACACATATTTCATAGATTATATATAATTATATATGTGGGCATCTATATATGTATATATATTTATGAATGACATGAGAGACACAGAAAAACGGGTGTAAAATCAGTTTAAAAAGAGGAATTGTCAATAACAACAGCATCCATGATAACTGAGAGGTCAGAATTAGCAGACAAGGATTTCAAAACTATCATAAATATTTACAAAGTGTTAAAGGAAAAGATGTCCATGATAAGTGAAAAGATGGGAAATCAAATCTATTCAGATGTCTGGAATGGACATGGAAATTCAAGAATTTAATGGTGTTATTACACTATTAAAAACTATGTTTTTCTGGAATGAAAAATGAATGGGATTACCAAAAAGTTGGGGGCTACAAGGTAAATAAAAAAAATAAATGAGTGAACAACAGAAATGATCCAATACGGATTTAAAAAGGAATAAAAAAATAATTGCGAGGATATTAACAGAGCTCAGTATTATGTGGGACAATAAAAGAAGTCTGATACAAATAAGGTGGAATCCCTGAAAGTGAAGAAAGAATGAATGATTCAGAAAAAAAAAAAAAAAAAACAAAGCATTTGAACAAATAATCTCCAAAATTCCCAACATTTAAAAATGTATCCAAATCCAACAAGCTGGGTAAACTCAAGTGAAACGAATTCAAAGAAAATAGTCACATCACAGCCAATCACCCAAGATAAAGACAAACCTTAAAAGCATCCAGAGAAATATGATACATATTTAGTTATCAAAGATATACGTATGAAACCACAATAATATATAATCACATATTGTGAGAATGGGTTAAATTAAACAGAAAAATAAGCATAAACACCAAATGTTTTGGAGGCTGCAACTGCATATTTCATAGATTGATAGGATTAAACTCTAGTTGCCCTTAGTGGAAATTGCTTGCTAAAGCCCTCTATTTCCTTCCTTCCTTTCCCTGTTTCATTTTACTCCCTTACTGATCTTTTCTGGAATTACTAGACCAAGAAACTATTGACACTTGAGTCCTTGGCTCAGTCTCTCTCTCTCTCTCTCTCTCTCTCTCTCTCTCTTTTTCTGCAGTCCCTTTTTATGTAAATACAGATCAAGACAATTTCAAGGATGCTATTGATGTCCATGAACTATATAAAAAAATTTTAAAAAAAAAAGGGGATCCCTGGGTGGTGCAGCGGTTTGGCACCTGCCTTTGGCTCAGGGCATGATCCTGGAGACCCGGGATCGAATCCCACGTCGGACTCCCCGTGCATGGAGCCTGCTTCTCCCTCTGCTTGTGTCTCTGCCTCTCTCTCTCTCTGTGACTATCATAAAAAAAAAAAAAAAAAAAAAAAATTGATGTCCATGAACTTACTTTTAATGATTCTCTACTCCCTTCCTTTTGCTATTGTGTACTTTAGTTTCTATGGGCATGCCTGTTTTTTTTGTTTGTTTGTTTGTTTGTTTGTTTGTTTCCAGAGGGCTTCCCTTGAGCTACTAACTATCCTTTTCTGGAAGTGTCTTAATAAATTGCTCCCATTGAACTTGTCTCTCGCTGTTTCCTTTTAAGGAATCTGGCCTCAGACAATTATATTTTCTCTAGTTGACCATTATTTCCACTATTTAAACATGCCTGTTTTTGAATGCCTGTATATTCAAGTTATCTGATTTCTTTCATAATATAGGGAAATATCTCTCTTTTCTGGTGTGATTACTTTTAGACTGTTTATTCTTTATCTTGATTAGGCCATTCTATCTTTCCTTTTGTGGAAAGGATGCTTCCTTTTGTGTTCCTTATTTTTTGCATAGGTTCTGGTTTAGTCCTTTTCTATTTCATATTTTGTTTTTGAACACGGGTAATTTTGAATTCATTTATCAAAACCAGAGTGGATAAATACTGAAGAAAATGAAATGGGACAGTAAACAACCGCAGTTCTTAATTTAGAAAATTGACTTCCTGTATCAGTTAGCTGTTTTTAAAATGTTCAAATGTGGCTTAATATTAGATTGTAAATAATCATCTGACTTGTAGAAATGCTCTATAGGAACAGTATTCCCTTTGTTCTTATCTATTTTGGTGTCCATTATCAATACCTACAGAATTGATTTCTGCTTCTCTTTCTTCTTCCTATGTTCCTTACCTTTCAAAGAGTTTATAGATTTTTTTTAATTGAGATAAATATTTTTAATAATTAAATAAAAGAGAGTGGCATTACTTTTCTTGACAAAAGAATAATTTAAAATCTGTTTATTCATGTTTTAAATGCCAAACTTAGACTCAGATTAAGTAAACTCTCCTGTTCCCTGCTTAGCAGATTTCCTAGTTTATCTATAATTTCATTAAAAATCCTTATTTTTGGTTATCAGTTCATTATGATTATAAGTTCAAACCAGATCACCATTCCTTGTTTGAAGAAAAAGGATATTATTAGTTTCTCTCTTCTTTATGATTTTTTATGCATAAAAAATACTAGTTTCTCTCCTCTTTATTTTTTACGCATAAATAGTACTAGTTTCTCTCTTCTCATAAAATATACTAGTGCTACAATAGCTGTTAGGACTAAGAAGCTTCTCCACTAATTATGAAATTAGAGTTTAAAAGCTGCTAAGATGTTAAAGTTTTAAGAAATTTTATGATAATTTCAAGATTTGAGAAATTATGAAAATTTAACTGCTTGGGGGAAAAAAACTAATTTTCACCAACCCACTTAAGTATACTCCATAGAAGTTTACTCAAATGGGAAATTCAGATAAATGAATTTCAGATAAATGAACATCCTACACAAGGATGCAGCTTAAAGTGTCATAATAATCACAATGGAACTCTTGTCTTTAAACTCTGTTATACCAGAATTAATAACAAAGCAATGATAGTTCCAAGGTCATGTATTTAATTCTAAATGACATTTTTTTAAACAGCAAAACTCTATCTTCTTTATTTGAACATAGACTCAAAGTGTTTAAGGAAACAGGAAGCATCTAGTCCAACCATCAATATTATAGATGAAGAGTTGGAGTAGAAGGGCCGAGAGCTTTGTTCATTATCATATAATATGTCATTTTCAGGGCTAAATTTGGAATCCACATCCAAGATTACATATACTGGCCTCATTTTATTATAGCAGAAATAGGTTGATTTAGAGGTCTTGTTATGTTCTGTTTCAGTCAAAACCTGAAAAGATTGTAGCATTGAATTTTTTTATTAAAAATATATTTTGATGTAATAAGTAAAGGTTTTGGACATTTATGCATATGTCAGAGATTTCCTGACCTACTTTCAAATTAATATTAATTGTTTATAGAAGTGCGATAATTTGTTTTTGGGGAAAAAAAACTGCTCATAAATTTAAGTTTGTTATCTCTGTGGAATACCTTCATGACTCATACCTAAAAATATTGACAGGAGAACATAATAAATAAGGCACTTTAGCTGCAGCTTGTAATTTATCAGATTTCAATCATCCTCATCTCATTATGTTAAGAGTAGAAGTATAATCAGATTACTAAAAAAGTCTGTGGACTCAACAATCATGTTAAACATCCAGTTCTGGATTATGTGTTCAGATTCTGATGCTAAGGGTGGTAAATTGTATGCATCTGTCCTAACATCTGTTGTAAACATATTTGCAAAATTCTAAATTCTTTGCAAATAGGCAATAAGGAAATCCCAAATTATGTAAATAATTATGTATATGTCATTCTGAAGTTATGAAAGTAAAAATGTCAAAAAAAAGGTGTTAAAGTAGTGACTGTTTGAAAAGAATTCTTATAAAATGGCATTGTTCATTGAAAGATTTCAGTTATGTGATAGAAGCTTGCTCATGACATATAACAAAATGCCAAGAATATAATCTGGTACTTTTTTTTAAGATGAAAGTTACTTTGAACACTGACAAGAACAATTACATTGGGAATATCTTTTTAAATCTCAGTCTTCTTAAAATAAGCACTTAGAGGAGAAAAAAAAACTGCTTTTTTTTTTTACATGCCTTTTGAGGGCCCATCAGTTCTCAAATAAGGTTGGCACAGCAATGACAGTATTTCATCCGGTTACCCTTGCCAATGTCTGTATTCACTAACAGAGAAAAGGTGAACTGAATTGAGACATAAATGCATTTATATTTGTCCTGAATTTGAATCTCAGTAAATGATACATGTATGGTATTGAAAAAAAGGGGTGACATTTTAGGATCTTCTATCAGTCATAAAATGGTAAGAATCTGATCATGATCATGCTATCAAATAACTAGTAGAATAAAATATTAGTTTTTTTAAGTTTATTACCTCTATTTAAAACATTTAAGAAAAAAAAGAGAAAACAATGAGATTAATCAAATAGAGGGTAGCTGGAGATGCTAATAGGTAAAAGTTAAGAGAAAACAAAGTTGTTCTGAATAATAAACGCTATCTTGGCCAGAGAGAAAATGATGGAGGCTGGGGACACAGATGATGAGATTCAGATGACAAATAGCCAGAGAGAGGTTGAAAGAGATTAGGGGACGCCTGGGTGGCTCAGTGGTTGAGCATCTGCCTTTGGCTCAGGCCATGATCCCTGGGGGTCCTGGGATCGAGTCCCCACATCAGGCTCCCTATAGGGAGCCTGCTTCTCTCTCTATGTCTGTGTGTGTGTGTGTGTGTGTGTGTGTGTGTGTGTCTCGTGAATAAATAAACAAAACTTAAAAAAAAAAAGAAAGAGATTATTAGGAATTCTTGTTACGTGATATAAAATCTAATCCCTAATCCATCCTCCCAGGAAGATTTCAGTAAAATCTGTATTTTCAATCAATGCCTTCAGAAGAGTTTTTAATGCAAAAATTCATGAGATTATTCTTAATCTCCTTAACTTACTTCAGGAGTTTTCTTTCGTTATGATGCTTAAATTTTTTTCCAATTTATCATCAAAAAGAAAGGGTAAAAGTCATTTAAGATCATACTTGTGAATTTGGGAAGGTTATACTGTTGCTGCCTTGTTGTATTCAGAAAGATTGCCGGAAGCATGCCCTTTGGGCGGTAAAAATCTAAGAAACTTCTTCACAAAATCTCAGGCTAGAAATTATGCTTAATTCAGCCTTTGTAAACTTACAATTTCTTAGGAAATTTGTCTTTGTTGGAAAAAGAGAAGTGTGTAGCAGATATGCTTGGAAATAGGATCCACTGAAGATAAGGCAAGACATAAAATAAGTTTGAAAGTGCTGGTATAGGTTACATACCACTGGACACCAGAGCAATGTTCAGGAAGTCCAGTGCCAGAGATGCTCATAGAAGATACAGCAAGAAAATGCTACTGGATTGTTGCAGAGTTGGCAAGTTATGGCAGAGGTTAAGAGAGTTCATGGATTCTGTGTTGGTATTAGAAGTGATCCAAAGCCCCAGGTCACTGCTCTGTCTAGGGAATGTCAAATTGTGCTTGAAAAGATTTCAGTCAATGTGATCATTTGCCAGGATTTTGTGTGTAGTCTCCAAATAAGTTCTAGCAGGGAAGGATTAAAAAAAAAAAAAAAGGATTCTTAAATGTATTTGCATATTGGAATATATGAGGATTCACAGCAAATGCTAAACCCAAGAAAATTTAAGAGCAAGAATTGTTGTGTCAGATGAGAGTGAAAACACTATTGTAATAAGCTGTATTTCAACAGGTGTCAAAATTCTTGTTTCATCATAAGAATAAAATATATTTTACAGTCGGATTACAAATGCTGTTGGAGAATTTTAGGGCGCTGCCTGAACCAGAGACTTCTTTCCCCCAAAGAGATTCTAAATCCTACATACAGATCCAGCTCTGCTTCCTTCTTAAGATGGATTTTAACTCTCAGCAGAGGGATTTTAAAAGCTGCTGCTTAACATGCTGACACTGAATCACGTTACACTTGACTGAAAGTCAGCCTTCATCCTGTGGCCCGATTCTTCAAACATGGTTTCTTATCCCCTGAAACCCCATCTCTAATTTGTTATGGTGGGGGCT
This sequence comes from Nyctereutes procyonoides, assembly GCF_905146905.1. Classification (NCBI taxonomy): domain Eukaryota; kingdom Metazoa; phylum Chordata; class Mammalia; order Carnivora; family Canidae; genus Nyctereutes; species Nyctereutes procyonoides. Next base: position 4,632,549 of record NW_026575021.1, on the reverse strand, counting down.
TTCTAATTGGTTCCTTATGCCCATGTCCTTGTGTTAGTAACGCATCTAAAATCCCATTTCTTTCCCAATTATTGTCTTGCTTGGTCTTTCAGTTTCTTTCTTCCCAAAACAAATATGTGTCTGCTGTCCTGCCCCTGGCTGGCAAATGCCATGACACTACTTCCTCTGTAGATGAATCAGCCCTGCTCTAGAATTCACCAAAACCCACAATTTGCTTTTCTGCTAAGATCAAGGCATCTCAAGTTTTCACACTGGGACACACTGGCACTGAATTTACTTTTTGTGCACTGGGAGCTATCACCCGTGAGTGTGATAAGTCTCCCTAATAAATGGATCCTGAAATCTAGCACTTACCAGTCCTACTACAATTGCTCTGAAGACAAGAGATCCAAACTTAAGGAATATATTTGTACAAATATTCTAAAAGTATTCCAGGGCATGAGAACGTAGGGTGTGCTTCAGGAGACCCAGGGTGGGAAGTATGAGGAGGTCATGCTTCAGAATGAGACTCCTAACTCTGGGAAAGGAACTAGGGGTGATGGAAGGGGAGGGGGGCGGAGGGTGGGGGTGAATGGGTGACGGGCACTGAGGGGGGCGCTTGACGGGATGAGCCCTGGGTGTTATTCTGTATGTTGGTAAATTGAACAACAATAAAAAATAAATTTATTATTAAAAAAAAAGAATGCCCAGTTGTTCCTTCATTCCTTAAAAACTTATTTAGTCTTCTGTTCGACAGGTACTGTATTAGAGTTTGTTCAAAAGAACTGAGCTTTTAAGTCTTATAGTTTCACTGTTTTAAAATATTTTCTAAATGATTAGGATAGTGCAAAATACCAATATTTCAAAAGGAACAGAGGTTTTTTTTTTTTTTTTCTTATTCAAACTTACAAAGCTAATAATGATTTTATTTATCGAGTAATTCTTATGTGCCAAACATTGCAGAACGTATTTTAGATGTGGTGTCTTTTTAGCTTCTTAGCAAACTTGTTGGGGGGATACAATTGTTAGTCTCACTGTAAACATGAGGAAAAGCAACATACCTATTAAGCTGTGAAGCCAAGCTTTGCCTCCATCCAGCTCTGTCTCCAGAACCTTTGGTCCTTACAGCTATGTTGAAAAGTCTGACCTCCAATCCAGAGATCTTTGGAATAAATCCACGGTCACAAGGTGTCTCTACCTTCTCTAGTTACTTCTTTGCATAAGCAATATTCTAAGCTTATTTCTAAAAAGAAAAAAAATATTTAGGTCCTCCATCAAATTACTTACATATCCTGGATTAAGAGTAAATATATATCCTTAAATGTCATTATCAACAGAGGCTCATTGTTTCCCTTAAATCATTCCACAAATGATTGTACAACTCTCTGCAAGCTTAGAGACTTCAATCTTCATGTGTAATTTTGTTAGAGATGAACTATAGCTGGGTCTAATAAAACATTTTTGACGTTCTAGATTATTAAATCTTACTTGGAAATGACCAAATTGATTTTTACATGAGCTCTATTTCATAGACTAGTGGTAGACTAAATGGTATTGAAAATATATGTATATATGGTATTGATTTCTCTTTATTGGATTCCATCAAAATATATTTAACAAGAATTTCTGTAAGGCAAATTCAGTTTCCAAATGAATTCCACCACAAATTAGAGACATGGTGTTTTAGAATAAAGCTTTTTGAAAGGCCAATTTTAAAATACTTATTTAAAATAATTTTTATTAGAGAGAACTCATAATCACACCCATAAGGATTGTATTAGCATCCTTTTGAAACTTATGTAACATGAAACTCTGAGCTTCTAGAATATGCCTTTCTTTTCCTCTGGCTGGACTCAATTCAGTAGAGCCTGGCACCGATAGATACCAATGAATGCTCCACACAAGATATGCTTTACTGATAACATCACAAAATTATCTCTGAGATAAAGGGTAAATATTAGTAGAGAAATGTAAGTAGAGCAGATAAAAAGGTCCAGTGTCTAAGGATGTGTCTCAGTATCACTAAAAATGATAAAGAAAAACTTTTAGTTTATATCTTAAAATATACACGCATATTTTAGTAGTTCCCTTATCTATAGCGTTAAAGGGAAAGAAGCTATTAACATACATGTGGATTTTTCAGATATGTGAAATGTAATTTATAGGACTATGTAATAAATCCAGATAAGCATTAAGTAACAGGATCAAGGGATTTAATATAGCTCCAGTGTGTTAAACTAAGATTACATCAGTTTTATTTTGTTCATTCATAGGATTACATTTTTATAGGGATATTTAGAGATAGGAGCCCATAAAATGGATAATGTTCAGAGTGGGAAAATATCTAAAAATCACTCACATTTGAAGAATAGCTAAAGAAGGAGAGAATACTTATTAGATGTATTAGTATCTGTTTTCGAGTAACTGAATACCTATTATGGAAAGCAAACAAAGAACAGGCTTGGATATCAAACAACAGAATGAACACTAAGGATTGAAAGTGTAGCAGAGTTCTGTTCGATATAAGGAGCACTTTTCTAGTGATTATGATTGTTCCAAAATGAATCCTTGTGTCGCAGATCTGTTCAACCAGAGGACAGAAAAATATCTTTCTTAAAGAAACACTTTATTTGGAGAAATTCTATGCCACTTTCTAAGAATATGTTTTGTTTTCAAGCTATAGGCAAATACTGAAGAAGATTTAGAAAGAATTTAGAATTTGGTCCTTACAGCTTTGTTGTTGTTTCAATTTAGAAATTGAAATAATATTTATATTTAACATCAGTTCAAGGGATATAAATAATTACAAGAAATTTTTGGCGTACATGCCTGGTTTAGGAACCATGATGACTGACCTTGCTCAAAATGCTGGAGGAAATCCAAGTTGCAAATTGGAGAAGATTCTGGAGAGATTGGTACGTAAACTGTTCTGAAGTATAAGGAGGGGATACATGTACCAAAAATGGCTAAGATAGTGGACAAAGAAGAAGCAGCAGAATGAGTAGACTTGAGAGCATAGAAGTGTAGAGAATTGCAGGTGTCTGTAGTCCAAAGAAGAAGATTGCGGTGAGAGGTGAATTCAGAATGTGAGGAGCCTGGCACTTGGCTAAAATACATAGACTTATGGATGATTTTTTTTCAGGGCCAGGTGTAGGCATTTAAAAAGGATTTATCTGGCAGGTCTCAAAGGGAAAAGCTTCCCTTCCCACACCAGATTTGTGCAAAGCCAGTTTCTGGCAGTCTCTGGAAAGAGTTGGATTCAGGGCTCAGGGGGCCCTGGTGGGCCATGCTTTTATGCATGTCTACATTCCCAGCCTCAGCAGAGGCCTTCCTTGGGGCCTGTATCGGGGAGGGAAGAAAAGTTGAGGACACTTTTCTGGATTCTGAATCAGTACTTAATGCTTTTCTACTCCTAGCCCTTCCCCCTGCTCTCTTCAGCCCACAGTCCTTGAACTGCAGGAGACTTTTTGTTCCAGGCTCCCTCAGTAGTGAGGCAATTCTCCACATCTGGGCTGATCCACTGGAACTTCTACTGCTGCAATCCCATGGGGAAAATGGAACTGGAGGAGTCAATACTTTCTTTGGTCTAACCACTTATTTATACTACACCAGTAGGTGACTAAAGGCTTGTTAACTTTTATTTTGGTTTGTTGTTTTAATTGGTTTCTCTGACACCTGGCATCTCAGCTCTCTCCCCCTCAGCCCCTGACAAAAAGGAGGCAGTGGTTGTTCAGAGCTTCCGTAGTTTTGAGTTTTCCTGAAAGAAATCCACATGAGTAATGATGAGTGTCAGAACTTTAGTCTTTGGCAGTGGTTATGGGAACGCTGAATGATTTCGGAGGCTGTCTAGAGGATGGTAGGCTGTATAGAATTTGATGACTGATGATATATAGAGCATGGTAAATCATGAATATAATCAAGGTTGAGTTTTAGGTATACAGGTATTTCCTGGGGCTCTGGAAAGGCTAAGGTGTTCACTCAAATTATAGGTAATACTAGAAGTACAATGAGTTTCGATGGGGCTAATTTCCATTTGTGGTATAATGAGGTGCTTGTTAAATATCTAAATGAAACCATGCAGGAGTTAGCTGGACCAAACAGGTTTATGTTGAAGGGGTAGGGAGCGGGAGAAAGAGAAGAGAGGAGGAAGGAGGGAGAGAAAGAAAGAGAGAAACTACCTCTTTTACTATAATCAAGGAGATTTTTTTAAAAAAAAGATTGTATTTATTTATTCATAAAAGACACACAGAAAGAAGCAGAGACATAGACAGAGGGAGAAGCAAGTTCCCTGCAAGGAGCCCTATGTGAGACTCGATCCCAAGGTCCTGAGCGGCCCTGAGCAGAAGGCAGCTGCTCAACCAGACCACTCAGACATCCCTAATCTGGGATATTTTTGAAGCTAATTTAATATATATGGTAGTTATATAGTGGTAATGTCTAAAATCCTAAAGAAAAGAAAAAAAAAAGTATCCCATTTATTTCTTCATTTTATAGTTGCAAGACTCTCCATGTGGGTCTTCTTTCAAATTTCCCCAAGTCTAAGTTCCTCCTACTTCAGAGTCTCTGAAACAGCCTGTTTTCCTTACTTAGAAAAAGCCACTGTCTGCCTTCCCCTACATCTGCCCAGTCACCTACTACCTACTTTCTAGCCTCAGTTTAAAAATCCTTTCCTTTCTAAGATGTGTAGAAAAAAAAAAAATCAAAAGAGTGGAACTAGAGAGTCACTACCCAAATCCCAGCTCCTCTCATCTAACAACTCTGTGACTTTGGCAAGTCTCTTCACCTCTCTGCACTTTAGCCTCCTCTCTTGTAAAATAGATAATGAAGATTAAAAATTTAAAGCACACAGAACAGTGCTGGCCCAGAGTAAGCTCTCAATCAACATCAGCCATTACTGTGCTGCTGTCTTAGCACCTGCTCCTTCCCTATAGTAGCCTTGAAAAGCCTCTTAGAGGAGGGATCATGACTACCTCACTATTCTCTCTAGGACTTGGGATATAAAAAGTGCTCAGTAAAAGGTGGTGCAATTGGTGATTCTTGTGTTTTTTTTTTTTTCAGGCTTAGCTGCATATAGAAATTTTCAGTATCTTTGAATACATTGAATGCTCAAAGGATATATTCATGAAACGGTTATATCTGGGTTTCATCTGATTAACTTTATTCCCAAAAGAGTGAGAATCCGTGGTTTCCAAGGCTAGTTTCTTTTTCTTTCTTTTTTTTAAAGATTTTATTCACTTATTCATATGAGAGAGAGAGAGAGAGAGAGAGAGAGAGAGAGGCAGAGACACAGGCAGAGGGAGAAGCAGGCTCCATGCAGGGAGCCCGACGTGGGACTCGATCCCAGGATTCCAGGATCACGCCCAGAGCCGAACACAACACTAAACCACTGAGCCACCTGGGCTGCCTTTAGTTTCTTTTTCAACTCAGAAAATTTTACTTCTGTTTATACTGTGATAGTTCCTCTGATTCACTTGCCTTGTTTTCTACTTTTGGAATCACTACACTTTATAGATGAATCTCTAAGATATAATCTACTGACCTATCTCTTTGAGATGGTGGCTTGGGCCATTTCCAGAAGTTAGTTTTCCTGGGTATCTTCTATGTTTATGGGAATCTACATGTTGCTAAACATTTTTTTGTTGTTGTTGTTTTCATCCTATTAATCTCCTTTTTATTATGGGGTAGTCTCTTAGAAGCATAGAGGAAAAAGTTATTTTTCCTCTTCTATTGAAGGAAGGAAGGTGGGGAGGAAGGAGTAAGAGCCTCACATGAATAAGAAACATTATCTCAACAGAGCAAAAGAGTAATCCCAGTCTAGGCCAGGAGCACTTTCTATGGAGTCATGACTAAGAGAACAGAATGAAGTTGGGAGGTGAGCAAAACTCTGAGTCAGGAACATGATTCCTGCAGTTCTCAAACTGCCTGAACATATGGATACAAACAAAAGCTTTGACCAAGGTCGCTTTCTGCCCTCTGCCCCACATGCTAAGGACTTGAAGGTCTCTCACAGGCCATTTATTTTTCAATAACTATTTTCTCTATGATGCTATTTCCCCAGCCATATATCTTGATGGCAGACAGAGCCAAGTAAACTGATAAATTACAGCTAGTAGTGTAGTCAATGAATGGCCCAGACCCCCAAATTTATTTTACTGTGTCCACCATGAAAAGGCTGAAAAATCCAAATACGAAGACCTGAAACTTTCTTATGACACAGGGGAGGAAGTAATGGTTGAGAAACATCATTTGCTTGATCAGAACCAAAATCATATGGTTCACAGGAAAGATGACCATGGACTGGGAAAAAAGACAATTTAAATAAATATTACTTCAACAAAATCATCATATCTATATCTTTTTGCATGATATGAGGATATAAATTGCTGGCAGCACACACTGATTAAACTAAAACATAGGGATTCATGACTAATAATACACTTAAAAAGAAAAAATTGAAAATAAAACCTTTAATCAGATGTACAAATTAACTCCATAAAACAATAAAACAAAAAGGACTAGGCAAGTCTGAACAATAGCTAAATGGGGATGTGGGAAATAAAGACCACAAAATAAGAACTTTATTTTTATTTTAATTTATTTCTGTATGGCTCCCATAAATCTGTTAATTTTAATTTTAATTCTGATGCTCAAGGCATCACTTCACCTGGATTGGCCCAATTTATTGCATATTTGGGACCTAGAAAGCAAGAAAATTCCCTCTTTTGCAAAATAGTGCCATTTGTAGTGCATCTAATAAACACTGTATTATACCACTGAATAATTAGTCATGGACTCAGTTCACTTTGTCCTCCCAACTCAGTTTATTTTATTAGATGCTCCACTTATTGGTGCTAATACATTGTGTAACACCAGTCTACAGTGACTGCATTTAATGACTCAGCTTGGAAGGACTTGAATTCTGTTTAATGCAGGTTCATAAAACAGGTCTCACTTTATTCAAGGTATATTGGCCATTCCTCTAATAGTGAGATTGTTCTAATATTGCTTGAAACATTATATGACTCAATTTAATCAATTAATGTAATTTTCAATAAAATTAATTAGGGCCATATGTTACATGACCATAGATACCATAAATAATAATACTATTTTATTGGTTAGGAGAAAAAGGGGACTATCAGAAAGATTAAGAAAATTTAGATCAAAATTTAAAAACTAAAGTGTACTTTAGTTGTAGATCATCTTAATCTGTCAAGATATAATAGAAACCATCTTATCTGCCACTAAAAGACAGAGGAGGGTCTATTGCGGTAGAAATTAAATAAACCCAACAAGAAAAATCATTTATTTCTTCTTTATTTTTTTTAATTTCTTTTTTCAATAAATACTTATTGAGTTTCTTATATGCGTTATACTACCTTCAAAGTACTGAATAGTGATTTTAAAAAAAAAGAAAGAAAAAGAAATTTCTGCCCTCCTGGAAACCACTCTATATTATATAAATGAGATTAATTTAGACCTTGCAAATACAGCTTTGACTGGTCCCTTTTAACTCTTATTTTTTTTTTTAAACATTCTTTTTTTTTATTTTTTTTATTTATTTACGATAGTCATACAGAGAGAGAGAGAGAGGCAGAGACACAGGCAGAAGGAGAAGCAGGCTCCATGCACCGGGAGCCTGACGTGGGATTCGATCCCGGGTCTCCAGGATCGCGCCCCGGGCCAAAGGCAGGCGCCAAACCGCTGCGCCACCCAGGGGTCCCATAACTCTTATTTTTATCAAAGCATGTGTCTTTATTGTTTTATGCTCAAACTATTGCCAGGCCAGATGGTCACCTGTCTCCATTATTTTGCCTGGGAAAATGGCCTTATTTATAGTAGGATTATTAAACTTATGGTAACTTGGGCCTAATAAGATTGGAAATAAAAATGGAAAGATGTGCTGGATCTGTGGATCTGTGGATACCCCGCCTATGCAGCAGTGGGTTCTAAGTAAATGTATTATTTGTTGCCTGTCAATAATCCTTTATTTGTGGTCACTTGTGGACAATGAACTTTGTTCTTATAACACCCTATGGCTGATATCTGTCTTGAAATTTTGAACTCATCACATCTTCTTTTCCAAATCAAACCCTATAATAAATTTCAGATGGCAAGGAGAAGGAAATCCTTCCCAATCTTTGCCAATAATGCATTATAATCACTCACTTTTCAGATGATCATGGACCATACAAATAAAATGTGAGCCACATCTATAAACATTAAATTTTCTAGTTAAAAGAAAGGTCAAAAGGAAGCTAGCGTTTATTTTCACTATTTTATTTAATCTAATATATCTAAATATTACCATTTCTTTTAAAAAATTTTTCAATTGTCCAACATTATTTTATAAAAGTAATTTCAAAGTCTTACACACACATGCTCACACACGCATACAAGGATGATCAAAGAAGACTAGTGCATCAAAGGGGAGAAAGATCAAGCTTTTAGCATCTTTGGTTTGACTGTTTTTAAAGAAAATATCTGTGAACTGGTTTTGGTCTAGCTCCTGTCCAGTTGTGACAGAAGACAACAGGCTACATGAGAGGAAAAGATATAGACCAATGAGAAAACCGGATGTACACAAATCAGCCAGGCAAATATGACCTAAATCATGATTTATGTGAAACTAAAAGGCATCAAGAAATGAATCTCCTTTATTCATTTTGTGTGTTTTGTTTTTTGGAATTCTTTTTTTCAAAAGAGAAAAAAAGGATGGTTCTAGAAACTATGGCTCTATCAGTATCTATTTTTGCGGGTCCCACATGTAGAAGAATAACCTAGATATGAACAGAAGAGGCAAAGAAATAAACATTCCCTCCATTACTCAGCACTCATCACAATAAGTGGAGTCACCACCTGTCACCATACAATGTCACTACAATCTTATTGGCCATATTCTTTATGCTGTACTTGCTGTCTTTGTGACTTATTTTATACCTGGAAGTTTGTACCTCTTAATCTCCCTCACCTATTTCACCTATTGAGCCACTTCTCACTCATCTGACAGCCACAAGTGTGTTCTCTAAATAGATACTGGCGTTATAGCTAATGCCTGACACAAAGGAAGAATTTTACATACAGTACGTTTCATAATCAAATTAATGTTTTCCATATAGCAGAAAATTGCAACTCATCTTCAGTTTGTGGTAAACTAAGATTTCCCTAGTTTCAGGTGCTCCATTATGCCTCAGAAGTTGGCCTTTTCTCCTTGCAAATTTAATTCTAGTTTTGGTGTTGTCATATTTTAATTGATTTAAGAACACTTCGATTCTTTTGTCTTCCAGAGATCTAAAACCCACTTAATTGAAGAAACTGTACAGCTTTTGTGAGCACTTTCACATTTTGTTTGTAAAAGTCACTGATAGGAAATCTGATAGGTTGGTTTCCAAGACCAATCTGAATGGAACAACATCCAATATGTACACCCAAAATGTACCAGGCTGATAATAGGTTTATGTTTTGGGTGTAACATAAACTCATAAACTCTTAAATTGATTGCTTAGCTATCCCACAGAAGAATAAAGGCTGGACTTCCCAATTGTGGAATAGTGATTTTGACACAAAGGTAGAACTCTCTACTGCTTCCTATTCTCTATTTGGAGGAAGAACATTAATTTAGTTGGGCACTGTTTATTTTTTGTGACTCTATGTTGGTATCTAAATATTACCATTTCATCATGAAATTAATATAAAATTACCAACGAGATATTCTGCATTCTTTTGTTTTATATTAAGTATTCAAATCCTGTGTGGATATTTTACACAAACAGCACATCTCAATATGAACTAGCCAACTTTCAAGGACTCAATAGACACATGTGGATAGTGGCTACAGTACTGGAGTTCCAGGACACTGATGTGGATTTGTCTTCAAAATCAGAACATCCGATGGTCCTTTACAGACATCTGGACTACAGGTTTCCAGCCCTGCATATAAAGAGCTTGGAAGTCATCACTCCCATCCTCACAACAGGAGAAGAGCTGAACGAATTGAAAGCCAACAACTCTTCTTAGTTTAATCAGAGAGTTGAGGTTCAGAGGGCCAACCACCACCTTAACACTGGAAAGAGAGACAAAGAGAGGATCACCACTTCCCGGGAGCAGAAGTGCTGCTAGAGGTAGCATCGGGCAGGAGCACTTAAAGAGTAAGTGATTAATTGCTGGAGCCTGAAACTGGGCTACTTTGAGAAATAAAACCTCTCAAAGGCTCAGCCTTGGGGAGGCTTTTGTGAGTTTTAGCTCTAGAGGCCCTACCAAGTTCTCAGGGCAAAGATCAGAGGAAATTCTCCTCATGTTTCCTTAAAGGGAAGGGAAGAGCAACCATTTTGAAATATTCCCAGAGCGCTGTGTTCTTATCAAAGTCCTGCTGTTTTATCAGAGCCTAATCTGTATGAGGGAAGAGAAATAACTAACTCAAACCTCCTCTAGCCTTCAACATGGAGAACTCCAGTCCTCTCTGGGAGAAGAATTGAAAATAAAAAAAAAAGAAAAGGATGAAGAGTACGAGTAAAGATCATAACCCAGGGTCACAGAGTCACTAAAAGTCTAAGACTAATTATAGGATTAGAGAACATAGTTCTTTCTTCCATATTTTACCGGGACATCAGTAAGCCTTTATATAATAAGAGGATTCTACCTGGAAAGAACTGCAAGGCTCAGATCCTATTTAGGAACTGGTCTGTAGAGAAACCCAAAGGCAACCGGGGAGGGGGGCGCATGAATGGCTTAGTCAGTTGAGCATCCTACTTTTGATTTTGGCTCAGGTCACGATTTCCGGATCATGAGATAGAGCCACATTGGGCTCCACACTCACCAAGGAGTCTGCTTGAGATTCTTTCCCTCTGCCCCTCCCCCCCACCCCAAAATAAATAAATAATTCTAAAAAAAAAGTTCACAGAAGAGACAAAACAGAGACACCATAGGAAATTGTAGCCTCTGATGCCTAAAGCTACAAGGACTTTTGATGGACAGTTCAGAGTGTCAAATCTTATTCCCTCTTTGTAGTTGCAGTGTGAGCCTATGGCATCAAACTGATTTGAGGATTAAGGGCCTTTGTCTACTCACATCACAGTGATATTTTTTGGATGAGGGATATTCAATAGTTAATACTCTAAAAATATTTCTACCTCAGGTGTGCCTGGGTAGCTTGGTTTGTTAAGCATCCAACTCTTGATTTCAGCTTGGGTCATGGTCTCAGGGACATAGATTAATTGTGAAGTCAATGAGGAACATTAAAATTTCTTTCTTGAACTACATATATACATGCACATTCTCAGCTAGCCCCAGATCATTTCCACTATCCCAACTTCTGACCAAAGGTGCACAGAAGGCCACTTTTTATCTTGTAGAAAAGAATAGAGTTCTATTAGCCCTACTGTGTAATCATGAGTCTGGAACATGAATTTTCAAAAATAATAGACACAAATCTTTAGCTTTGAAATTCTAAGGAACCACGTATTGAACAGATTCTTATTTGTCTGTCATTGACCTCTTCAGTTTCTTTGTTTCTACATCAATCCAACACTTATAACTACTAGGACCAAAATGCTAGAGATGAGCAGGGACATAAATCATCATTGGATACCTAGTTAACTGAGGAAAATAAATGGAAACAAAAGGCTACATGTTAGGGGCACAGGTGTATTTTATAATAGAATGATCTCAAGACAAATTGCAAAATTCAATAGACTCATCTCCTCAGAAATCCTAAGAATTAGAGCAATGAAAAAAATTGCTAAATCAGTCCAGAAGACCACATATGAATATCTGGTATAAACTAGAATTTGAGGGCAGCCTGGGTGGCTCAGTCATTTAGCATCACCTTCAGCCCAGGGCCTGATCCTGGAGACCCAGGATCAAGTCCCACACCAGGCTCCCTGCATGGAGCCTGCTTCTCCCTCTACCTGTGTCTCTGCACCTCTCTCTCTCTCTCTCTCTCTTCTCTGTCTCTTATGAATAAACAAATAATCTTAAAAAAAAAAAACTAGAATTTGGGTTTAGTTGTGCGTAACAATTCTATGAGATTCCCAAGGGAGATGTAAATACAGAGGAAAGGGCCACACAAATGGTGAATTGGATTAAAAAGACATTTGAAACTTTGTTAGAGAAGATCTAGGCAAAAACCGTGCACCAGGGAGAATGTTCGCTTAGCTGTAGGCAGCAGCAGTAGCATTGTTAAAACCAGCCCTTACTGACCATTTACTACATGTTGGCATAACACTTGATACAGATCACTGACTACCGATGCAGATATTTTTATTTATTCAATTTTTCAAATAAACCAATTCCATGTCAATTAAATCAACTACAGTTCAGAGTGAGAAGTTCAGAAGTGATAACTTGCTCAATATCACGTGGGTAGTAAAAGTAAAAAAATTTCATTCTTCAGCCCTTCCTCAAAGGTGCCATACTATATCCCTTCCAACTGCTCTTTGAATCCTCTCTTTTGTTTTATAAGATATTCACATTTATAAAAAGAATGACTCCATGTAAAGTGCATATTCTTATACTATGAGTTAGATCTCCTGATTTTCAAAGCCATATGCCTACAAATGACACAGTGCTTTCTATTGCTGCTTCTTTCTCTGGAAATGTTTGGCCTGAGAATTTTGTCTTCCAGGGTAGTTGCTTATGCCTCCCACTGCACACACACATTTATCCAGCAAAAAATATTTTTTTCTCAAAAATATTTAAGGTTGATTATTACAATTAGATGTCTTCTTGTCTTACTTCAGTGGTGGCAAATCTATTACTTGGGTAATTTTAATTTGTGTGTTTTTGTTAGAAACAGGAGCCCTGATTCTATTTTATCCTTATTTCAACTTAATAGATTTCAATTTGATGCACCTTTTCTTTTTTCCAGTGAGTTTCTGAACTGATGAATGTTTAGAATTTCAAATTTCTTAAATTGATTTATTTTGCTATATGTATGTTTAGAAAAAGAATGGAAACATATTTATCAGAATATTAATGATGATTATTGACTTTTAGAAATGAAAAATAGCTTGTTTGAGGCCAAGATTCTTTAGATAATAAATATAAACTTTGGAAAGTTTTTTTTTTTTTTCTTTAATCAACTATTTGGAGGCATTGGAGGAAGAGCTATCAAAAGTAGACAGGGACTCCTGAGTGGCTTAGTCAGTTAAGTGACTGACTCTTGGTTTTAGCTCAGGTCATCATCTCATGGGTCGAGAGATTTAGCATGTCAGGCTCTATGCTCATTTGGAACCCTGCTTGATGATTTTCTCCCTCTGCTCCTCCCCTACTCATGGAGGCACCCTAGCTCTCTGTCTCAAGTAAATAAATCTTAAAAAAAAAAAAAGACAGAAATAAGAGAGGGAGAGAGTCTTTTACTATTAAAATAAAGACAATGCACCAGGAAAAATATGCATTTGCATGGCTTTTCATGGAAAGGCAAAGAAAATCAGGCAAAGATATATGGTTTTGACTGAGAAGTTAGTGGCCTCAATATAGGATTGCCAAAGAATCTGAAAAGGCAAGGGGAAATCCTGGAAAGAAAGGAGCACCAGACTCTTCTAGGAGAGAAACCCAAGGTTTTGGCTGATCCCAAACCTCCTATTCATTTGCATGTGAATGAAGACTCCAAAAATTCTGATGGAAGGTGCTAGCAATGGGCAGGTTGAAGAAATAAGTGGAGAGTTTGATTGTGACCTTGTGGACCCACCAAAGGAAAGTGTATTTGTTTTCTGTGTATGCCTAACATTACCAAAATATTTAGTTGGTTAACATAACACATTTTTTATCTGGTTCCATAACTCAAGATCTGGAAACCTCTTAGCTGGATCCTTTCCTTAGGGCCTCACAAGGCTGCGATCAAGGAGTCAGCTGGGGTCAGAATTTCATGTGAAGATCATCATCATCATCGTCATCATCATCATCTTTTTCTTTCTTCTTCTTCTTCTTCTTCTTCTTCTTCTTCTTCTTCTTCTTCTTCTTCTTCGTCTTCATCTTCTTCTTTTCCAGAATCATCTTCTAAACTATCTTTTGGCAAAATTAGTTTCCTTGACAGTTTCCTGCAGTTTCATGACACATGACCCTCCCCCCTCCCCAAGTATGGCAATTTTACTTTCTCAGATCAGCAAGAGAGTGTATCCTTAGTCTGTAAAGACAGACTTTTCTATAATTTAATATGATAATGAGGGTGGCACCTATCATGTTTGCCATATAATGTAACATAATCATAAGAATGATATCGCATCTCCTTTGTCATGTTCTATTGGTTAGAAGTAAGTAACAGATTCTATTAAAATGAAAGGATTACTAAGGCTTGAACATGGGGTCAATCTCGAGTGTATCGGCTACTGGAAAACAGAATTGAGTTAAGCCATGTTAATGCCTTTAGGACCAAAAAATAAAGCTCTTGCGTGGCGAATAACAGAATACAAAATCTCTGTAATATACCATCCAAGATGCCTGGCTTACAGTAAATGTATCCTTGAGATAGGCATAAGTGGAAAAACCAAGGGTCATATTTGAAAGGAAACAGCACATTGAAATGAATCCAAGATGAAACTTAAGTTGGAATTTACTGACTAAACAGAAATAAAGACCAAATGCAAAGAGCTATATGATTTGATTCTGGACAGGAAAATGAAATAGTTACAAAGGACATTAGTGAAACAATTTAAAATATAAATACATATATTTAGATAATAACACCTTCTTAATAATTGATTTTAATAATTGTCTTAAACTCTGTCAAGAATGTTGTTGTTCTCAGGAACCAAACACTGAACTATTTAAGGTAAAGGGTATGATAGTACAACTTACTCTCAAATGGTTCAACGAGAAAATTATATGTATCTATATACCATTATCTGTATATCTATGTATCTATGTATCTATCTATCATCTATCAAAAGAGCGGAAGAATGAGAAAGAAGGGAGAGAGAGAGAAAGGGGAGCGAGGGAAGAGGGGTAGTACTAAAATGAACAGGAAAAATTATTACAATTGGTCAGTCTAGGTAAAGACTATACAACATTTCTTTGTAATATTCTTGTAATTCTTCTACATATGTGAGGTTATAGCAGCATAAAATTTTACAGAAATTATTAATATTGGTTATACTTGATTGACTTTTGATCTATACTTACTTCTTATAGAAGTAAGTATGTATATATTGATTCAAACATAAAGAAATATGCTTGAAAATTAAAAAAAAAGATTGGAAAGAAATATCCCAAAAGTAGACTCTGACACTGATTATAGGCTATTTTGTATGTTTTCTTGTACTTTTATTTTATACATTTTCAAACCCATACACATATAAGCATAATAAATTATAAGTTAAAGGACATACAGAAATGTAAGTTAATAAGAAATATAAGTTAATATAGAAATGTTAATAGAACCAACTTAACATATTTGGTATCCCAATCTCCAATCTTCCATGATATAGTTGGGTTATATTCATATGTAAATATGTACAATTTCTTTAGGTACCTTGAATAGCTTCAAAAGTTTTATCTAGGGGGGACAAACCTATATTTAATCAAAATTAAGTGAGGAAAATTAATATACTAGAATTTGATAAAATATAAAATGCTAATTATATTTATATATCAGCTTTTTTTCTGAGTGTTTTCTATTTAATCACGAATCAACAATTTCATATGAGTGATAGAGTAATGAGCTAAAATAGTTGTAAAATGAACTAAAATAGTAGTGAGTTAAAAATATGACCTCATGGAAGAGGAATACATGTGTATTGTCAAGGAAAGAGAGACGGGAGGAAATGATGGAAGAAAACATTTAATTTTCATGTAGACATATGGGAAATTCATAAATATATTTTTGTATCAAGTAACAGGATTACTTCATGAATATATTTGTTAGTAAAATGTGAAATATGGGAAGCTTGGCATTAGGCCATTTTAAGTTGGCCTGAAACCTGGACTAGAATAGAAGAAATGCAGTATTAATAATCCTGATTTAGCTCCTTCAACCAGGCTGAATTTTAGTTGGAGCCATCTGAGACTGTATTCAATGAAATTCCTTTCATTTTAATGTACCCTATTATTTGAGGTAAATGGATAGAGAATATATTTGAAATTACAGCTTGGTCTAACAAGAATGGTATTTTCACTCTTAAAAGTTTTTAGTAGGGATCCCTGGGTGGCGCAGCGGTTTGGCGCTTGCCTTTGGCCTAGGGCGCGATCCTGGAGACTCGGGATCGAATCCCCCGTCGGGCTCCCGGTGCGTGGAGCCTGCTTCTCCCTCTGCCTATGCCTCTGCCTCTCTCTCTCTCACTGTGTGACTATCATAAATAAATTAAAGAAAAAGTTTTTAGTAGCATTTTTGAAATAAAAGCCCCTACTAAATAAACACTTACTGACAAGCCCAACCATTGCCTCCAAATTGCCAGAGGTCAGAAGTCTTCTGAATATTTTGGTTCTATATAACAAGTGAGAGTCATCTTATGACTACTTTAAATTGAAATTTCCCCCAATACGGGTTCTATACAACATTACATGATCGTGGCTGAATTAACTGGCACTGGAAAAAATTAGGTTATTCAACTCACAGACACACCCAAAGATAAAATCAAAGGAAATATTCAAGATTCCAGCTTTAATTCACTTATCCATTTATTGATTCATTTGTCAACAAACACTTGTTCATATTTACTAGGTACCAGGCATTATAATAGGGAAATAAAAGTATCTGACGAATAAATCTGTTCTAGAACAAATGTTACTCTATTGCAATTTTCTGTCTAAAATTTACAAATACACACATGGATGATTAGATGTGAGTGGGTAGATATGTCTTGACATGCTAAAAAACTATAAATTAAAAAGCTAGACTTTTAGTTTAGTTCTGTCAGGTAGGGGGCATTTTATTCATCTTCCTCATAACCTGCTTTATACCTGCTGTGGGTACAGTATGAGAAGGGAGATACTCAATATTTGAGCAGAGTTTTGGAATAAGCAGACATATACTAGCTCATGAATATGTATAAATCCTTAATGATTATAGTACTTTTCATAAATGAGTCAACTACTTCACACCTTTAAGGTTCACTGGCTGACAACTATGAATAGAATAGTGCTCTATCTAAAATAATATATTTCATATTTTAAATGTTCTCTGATGATTCTTTTGCTTTTATATTAGCTTTTTTCCATTGTTATTTCCTGACTTCAATGAGTAATTATATTTCAGAGAAACCACATCACTATTGATTCCTAATGACAGAACCTCGTCTAAATATATATCACCAAGAAAGCCTGGATACTTAAAAAGATTTGTTTATAGATTCTATTATGTATACTTCAGTGCTTCTCTTTTTGAATCAAAAAACACTGAATATAAAATCTTATCTTGTGGCAATGAAGATAAGTATAAAGTGGGGAAGTGAAATAATAAATAGAAGAGTGAAACATATTCCTGAAGGGGATACTTTTTTTTAATAGTCTGATTAAATGAACTTAATCTTCCTAAACTAGAATATTAATCTTTTCTGAACAATAAAATTCATGTTTTAATTTTAAGCTCTTTTTTTAAAATTTTTTTAATTTTAAGCTCTTTAGGAGAATGGAAGTATAGTTCTCTAGACTGAGACACAGAATTATGACAAAACACCTAAAATCTGTTATCAAACCACATAAAATCAGAAATGTGAATTTGCTATTATTTCTTAGCAAGGGAAAGTTGAATGTCTATAGTTATTTTTTCTTTGTACTATTTTTGCTTCTATCAAAAAAATTTCTTTTCTCATGTACTCAATCCCTATTTATCAAGGATGTTGGCTATATTTCATATCCTTTATTCTGCTGATGGAGGGAAACAAAAGGAAAACCTCTATTTATCTGCAGGCTAGCATTACTGATCATACTTCATACATAGTAATGATCAGTCTGCTGCTAATAAGTCTGAGAATAATTAACCTCTAAGAGCATTAGAATGGACAGATGACTCCAGGTCAAATTAAAATGATTTGTATATATTTGGAATATTGAATTACTCTATAAAATATGCACATTATCCCACTTGTTAAAAAAAAAGAAAGAAAGAAACATCAAGGCCAATGTCTTATCTCGTGTCTAGCTGAAATGAGAGCCTGAGACCTGGCCTACTAGGCAGGAGCAGTGTGCTTGGAGTATGCTGTAATAGTTTCAGAAGGGTACAAGTGAGGTCTGCAAAACAGCATCCAGGTTATTGGGACTTTTTAAATCCTGGTAGGGCAGCTGGTATGAATTTTTAAAAGAGAGGAAGTCATTGGTGGCGAGATATGATCAGGGTTAGTATTATAAAATATTACTGTAGATAGTAGTTGGAGAATACACTTTAGAAGAAGAATGGTGGCAAGGAGATCAGTTAAGAAAATTTTGTAGTAGTCCAGGTGATAGATAATGACATCTTCAGCCAGTCTTTAAACCAAGTGGACAAGTTTAGGATTTGGTTAAGAGAATGATCATCAACAGCTTGCTAATATATTGGTTATTGGTGAAAGAAGTGGAAGAATCAAGGCTGGTGTCTAGATATTTCACCTGTGTATTTCAGGGGCTGATGGTGCTTTATACTAAGATACAGAAAAAGGCTTTTAGAGGAAGAGTTTGAAGAGAAATCAAAAGTTTTAGTTATGTTAGATATGAAATGCCGGTAAGGAACACATATTCAGGTATCCGTTTGTTTACTTATTTGCATGCAAAAAGCTTTACACAACTTGATGAGTTTGGAGATAAATGTATACCCATGAAACTATCACCAGAATCTATGCCATAAACTCATCTATCACCTCCAAAAGTTCCTCCTGATGTCTTATTGGTGATAATAACACTTAATATCTAGCCTCTTAGCACATTTTTAAGTATGCAATACTGTATTAAGCATTGGCACTATGCTCTGTGGTAGATCCTTAAGGCTTATTTATGCTGTATATCAAAACCTTTGTACCCTTTGACTAATACCTACCTCCTCCCTAATGCTTGCCCTTCCTCCCAGCCCCCCCCCCCACACCATTATACTGCTTCTATGAGTTTGGCTATTTGGATTCATCATATAAGTGAGATAACATAGCATTTTCCCTTAAATGTCTGGCTTATTTCACTCATCAAAATTCCTCCAGGATCATACACATTGTTGTAAATGGTAGGATTTCCTTCTTTTGAAAAGCTAAATAGCCTTGTGTCTTATGCACATACCTTATTTTCTTTATCCATTCACCCATCAGTGGACATTTAGGTTGCTTTAACCTATGGTATAATATAATACAATGATCTAAAATAAAGATAAAATAAACTTAAATGTATAAACTGTTCAATTCTACAAATAAGACATTGAGTATAACGGGCAAGCTGCAGGAGAATATGTAGGCCTAATGGCATTTCTGTTTCTTCTTTAATATCTAAAATATTCTTAGAAAATAAGATTTATGTGTACCAAAATATATTAAAAATACAAATTTATACCCGTATTAAGATGTTGTTTACCTCTAGGTGGGGAGAGAAAGAAATAGGATAGGGGTGTGAGGGAGTTGGTGATCTTTTTTAATATTTCATAAAAATAAAGAAATGAATCTGGGCAGCCCCGGTGGCGCAGCGGTTTAGCGCCGCCTGCAGCCCGGGGTGTGATCCTGGAGACCCGGGATCGAGTCCCATATCGGGCTTCCTGCGTGGAGCCTGCTTCTCCCTCTGCCTGTGTCTCTACCTCTCTCCTCGCTCTCTCTGAATGAATGAATAAATAAATCTTAAAAAAAATTAAAAAAAAGAAATAAATCAAATATGGCCAACTGTTAACATTTTGGAATTAATGTCTAAGTCCAGGACCAGTTCCAGACAAAGACTAGAACAGGACCCTCAGGTAGGGCTTAAGGAAACCATTGGTGAGAACAGGAGTGGTTTTAAGACTAAGGAATCTGGCAGGAAATGATAGACCTTAATCCCAGGACACCTTTGGCAATTTTCAAAATTCTTGCAATCTCTGGCATGTATAATTATGGCCTCCAATATTTTTTGTAACATTTACTTCAATTACATGTTCTGACCAACAAAATAACCATCACTTTCAATGATTCCCAAATATAGAATTTAACAATAGCAAATTAGTGCTGTGTTGTGAAGACAGAATTTTAAAGTAGGAACGATTTTTACTTGATTGCTTTAAAAGGATTTTAATTATAAAGAAGTATCATAGATTGTAAAACTAATCATATTGAATGTTTCTACATTTAAGAAAACATTTTCATGAAGTCCAGTGAGGTATATCTTGGACATTTACTTTTTAAATCCTCCTCACCAAATACTTGCTCTGTAATTTCTCAAGGGAAGTATGTATAGTATCGAAGATTACTCTGATATAGACTCTCAGGTTTTTGCAGAGGTTCTGCTATTTCCCAGCTGTGTGACATTGGAAAAGAACCTCTCTAAGCTTCTCTATCTTCATCTGTAGTGACAAAAAGAATAGCAGTTATTTCCAAGAGTAATTTCTGTGCATTAAAATAGATAGTGTGCATATACCACTTTGCAAGTCAATCAGGCTAGCTACTATTATTATTATTTGAAGTTCCTTTACCTTTAGGAACATTTTATAATTCTGAAATTAGAATATTAGTTCTATTGTGTTTTTAATGGTTATATATCACACATAAATATAATTTACATATGAACACGAAATTGGTAGAGTTCTCTGATTCTTTTTCTAATGTCACTTTCTGGCACAAGTGAAAGAAAACAGAAATACAAACATTCTAATACACATTATTTAGTTTTCTCAGTTAACAGAGATTTCTGTAGATAGCTATGTAGGCAGAGGGAAGAGAAGGAGAAAGATGGAAAAAATACACGGAGAAAAGGAGGAAGAGAGGACAAAAGGAGAAAGAGAGAGACCACCATTCTAGCAAGTGTGTATCCTGACTACCCACTAGCCAATATACCCCATCCATGAGGTTGACATTTCTGGCCGGTGTTTGGAGGAACTGTAGTTCATTACTGTTTTGTAATTTGCTCTTGGTAGGTAAATGGTCCATGTGGCTTCACTTGGGCAAAATAATCACGTCGGGTTTGTTGTTGCTGTTGCTGGTTTTGTTTTTAGTTGTCTTGTGTTTCTCTTTCTGAGTAGTTCTGTTGAATGACTTTAACAGCTTATTGGGACAGGTTGTTGTTCAGTAAGTTGTATTTGTACTCCTGGGTACTCTTATACCTATCAGAAAAGAAAAATAAATGATTTGGAAAAATGCACAGACATGTACGTAGGTTTTTTTAAAAAATACTTACGTATTTGTCCTATTGTGTTAAAAAATTCCAAGAATTTCACTGTTTCATGAAAGTGAACATGAGTTCACGTTTTTGAGCCAGAAAATTATATGTAGCCAAATAAACACTGAAAATTTTGAAAAACAAGGGAAGGACTTAATATTTCCTTAGATATGTGGAATTCCAAAATTGTTCAAATATTCAGAATATTCCAAGCATATGCCTCAGTGGACAATTATGCAATTTTCCAATTTTCCCCAATGTAAATCTAAACCCTTTACTAAGAAAAAGCTGCCTCAACATCTGCAGAGCAGGTATTGCCTCGTGACCTTCATCATGTCAACGTAAATACATCTTGAATTTCTTTTGCAGTCAATAACCTCTTTAGGAAAATTCCCAAGTCCCTTTGCATATCTTGCTTGTGTCAAGTCATATTCATCAAGTAAAGAAGTTCCATGAAAGGAAATGTTGGGATGAAATGGAAGGACAAAAATAGCATTCACACTTTGTCTCATGTCCCTCCAGTTACTCTGGTGCTACTGAGATACCAGCTGGTGGGCTCTGAGGTTGAGGATGGAGATGGGGAATGATATTTGGCCTACTGAACTTTAGAGTTTATTGTGTGCTGCAGGAAAAGCCGATGAAATAAGGTGCAGTAGGGGTCAATGGGGATAAAGAAAATAGAAAACATTTGTAATGAGTAGTCACATAAAAGTAAAATTCTTTTTGCTAGTCCTGCACTATAAAAATAAAAAATATATATTTGCTAATGCCATAATTTTGAGGCAAATTCTAAGTAACATAATCCCAAATCTTATGTTATAAATCCTAGCTAACATTTATTTTTTTAATGTTTAAAAAATATTTTAGTTTTTCAGTAATCTCTACACCCAGCGTGGGGCTCAAACTCACAACCCCGAGATCAAGTGCCCTACCTTCTACAGACTCAGCCAGCCAGGCAACTCCTAGTTAACATTTAACTTACCCCCCCCACCCCCCAAAATCATGTAGCATCTTGAGACTTTATTTCAAACTATTACTAAGCTAGCACCATAAGACTGAGAAGTGTTTAAGCATCAGAATCAAAGCTACAAGTTTCTCTCTTCGTGTGAGCATGATTTGGGGAACTTTTCCATCATTTTACTCAAATATATTTTCCTTGCTTTAATCAGCTTTGAAAATCTGTCTTTTTGGAATTATATTTGTCTGATTTTATGCTTTGTATTATTTATTCTATTTCTAATGAGAGGCCGGGGAGCTTGAATTTGATGTGCTCCTTAGCAATGGTCTATGTGTGCTTACAGCCCAAGTGTGCTATCTATAAAATTCATAAAGGTAAGATTTTTTTTTCTAGCAAATGGAGTGAAGGGAAGAAACCCAGTGGGAAAGTTACTCTTTCCCAATAGATATGAACTTTTTGCAGTGTACAAGTCAAAATAACCCAGCTTAATTTATTTATTATTATTTTTAAAGATTTATTTATTTGTTCATGACAGACACAGAGAGAGAGAGGCAGAGAGATAGGCAGAGGGAGAAGCAGGCTCCTTGTAGGGAGCCCGATATGGGACTTGATCCCAGGACTCTGGGATCATGACTCAGCCGGAGGCAGGCCCCCAACCACTGAGCCACCCAAGGGGCTCAAGAAGTCAGCTTTAAAACATGGGCAGATGCTATAAGTTATAGTCAGGTTCTCTGTTTGCTACTTAGCCCAGTCACTTTATTTAAGACAGTAATGTGGTGTTTGGCCACAAAATAATATTAATTATTTTTTTCTTTTACCTTTCAGAAGTTTACTTAGAAGAGATTACTGAAATCATTGATAGTAACAGTACAATCATAGATCCTGCCTTAACCCTTAAAATTCAATAGACCTATGTGAATTATGATATGTCTGACACATAGTAGTTACTGATATTTTTTAAATAAATGACTAAATAAGTGAATAAATAAAACCACAGATATTACTAGAAATTTAAAATACCTATCTCTCCATTGACATTTACATAGTTTATTTATATCAATTTTTTATATAAGGATATCTCTCATTAGGTTAAAATTATATATTTATATATGTTAACAAAATTAACTCATAGACCTCTGTTAAGCAAGTATTTTTGAAATCTTTTATTTTTTTATTTTTATTCTTTTTAAAGATTTTATTTATGTATTCATGAGAGACACAGAGAGAGGCAGAGACAGAGGCAGAGGGAGAAGCAGGGTCCATGCAGGGAGCCCGATGTGAGACTCGATCCTGGCACCGTGGGGTCATGTCTTGAACCAAACACAGATGTTCAACCGCTGAGCCACCCAGGCCTCCCTGAAATATATTTTAAAGAATAAATATAGAATTATACCATGTTTTGTTCTGATGACTGATTTTGTTCTAACTCTTTTTAATATATATGTTAATATTTTGCAGACTATCCTTATTTGGGTCATAGGTCTTTATGTTTACACATATACACTTAAAATCTATACTGTGTCCTATGGAGATCAGGAAAAGAAGGTGTTTCCCATCTCCACCCCCATCTCAGTTAATAACAGCCTAGATTGAAAAACATTTTCATATCTTTTTTTCTCTGTTTCTGGTTAGTATATACTTTAAATTTCTTCATGATGAATATCTATATAACCAAATGTCAAATTCCTAAACTTTAATGTCAAGACCCAGCCTCAAATATATTACATAGATTTTAATTTTATTTACTGTGGTTGTCAATATAGTCTTAATACTCTATTTCATTTTTGATCTTTAATGAAGTACCTGTGAGTTATGATGTGGAAAAATGTCAGGACGGGAAAATGATGATCCCCATTTTTTTCCCAGCCATGACATTTCAGTATTATGAGCTATATCTCATAAGGTCAGGACTGTGTGACCTATTTTGCTGTACTCATTATCCACTAATCCCAAAACAGAGGCCAAGGGAAAGGAAGGAGTATATTTTAAAAGGATTTCTGGCCATGGTTTTGTGTGCTATGTTGCCTGGAAGGAGGGGTGGGGAGTAATACACATGGGACTTTCTGGGTGAAAAAAACTCAAGTTGTAGCATAAAAAATTAACTCATGCCCCATCATGAAGAAGTATAATTCCAGAAGTATTGCAAAAGATCTGTCTTTTTTTTTTTTTGCAACTAGCCTTTAGTGTCAATGTGAAATAACAGTAAAGCTGTTAACAAATTAACTATATCCATAGAATATTACTAGGTTAAGACTCAGAATTTTGAGGGGTTCTGGGTGGCTCAGTTGGCTGAACTATTAACTCTTGGTTTCAGCTCAGGGGGTGATCTCAGGGTGGTGGAATCAGCTCCAAATCCAGCTCCTGGCTCAGCACAAAGTCCGCTTGGGATTCTTCCCCCCACCTCTCCCCTTCTGTTCCTCCCCCTGTGTGCATTCTCTCTCTCTCTAAAATAAAATCTCACCCCCCAAAAAAGTGGAATTAATTTTAAAAGAGAATCAGAATTTTGACAATTTTAATCTGGGAACATATTTTTTTTCCTGTAATTTTAGGGAAAAAAATGAAAATTTTCTTAATTCCTGAGATTTATCATCTAAAAACAAGCATTATCTCCACTTCTAAAGAACACCCATAACATCTGACTCCAAAAAGAAAACCCAGACCCTAGAACAAGCACAAGTAAAACAAAACTGAACCAACACAAAAGTCTAGATATCAATCATCATGAGGCAGAGTTGCCTCACCAAGCCCATGGTAGACAAGCTTAATTGTAGCAAAATTAGATACCCAAGGATATATTTTTTAAAAAAATGCTTTTTAAGAAATAAGTCACTGAGTTTTGGGGTAATTTGGGGTAATTTGTTATGCAGCATCATTGTGGCTGCAGCTGGCCAACACAAATATTTAGAGCACTGAATTAGAGTTAAATTCTGTTTACCATGAGAAATTTATTTAAGCTTTCCATGACTCATTTTTATAATCTTAAAGTAGAGATGCTTGCTTAGATAGTCTTGGTAAAATGAAAAGTAAGGTCATCAACTAAGAATGAGAATGGGGGGAAAAGGTGTTAAAGTAAAGAAAATGGGAGTGTGAATGTAATAGGAAATAATGAGAAAGAAATCTAGGCAGCATTGTTCGTCTTAATGGTTTCAAAGGATTATTTAAGTTCAGACATCAAACAAAGTGAACTAGAAAGATACAAGATTGTGGGCACAGAGTAGGTGTGTGAATCTGAGATTGTGGAGGGGTTATAGTTACCAGTAGTGACAAAGCTTAGGAAATGATCATGCTGGTGAATGTCTAGGGTGAGGGACAATAGAGTAACAACATTAATGGGGATGAGCCATTTAATGAACTGAAAGATCAGAACATTGCAAGATCAACAATTTGTGTGTTGAAGTAATCAAGAATGTAGTGTTGGAAAGAGTAACAGTTAACCTAGAGGCAAAATCTCTAAGAAATGACCCAGAGTAATCTATGGATCTATGGGTCATGGTAATAGTAAGACATGCTGATACTTACATTTTGATAGCCTAGATGTTTGTTTTGATGGAGGAGGTACTGAAAATGGCCTTGAATGGACAATAAGGGATACACAGAATACCTATCCCCCACCTGTAGAGTTGGAGAAAACTATCAGCACCTGCAATGCAAATCTGATGCTAACCCATAGCATAGATTTCACAGGTTAAGGAGACAAGATTATTCCCATAAGGCTCCTCTGTTCTTGAAACACCAGCGACAAGTTTGGGGCTCCCCAGGTCACCAGTACTTCTGAAAAATGATACAAATTCAGAATTTTTTCTTACCCCCTCAGGTTCAAAAACTTGCTAGACCAACCCACAGACCTCAGGAGAGCTCTGGACTTAAACTGCAGTTTTATTATAAGAATACAAATCAGGAATCAGTCAAAAAGGAGAGAGAGAGAGAGAAACGTTTTGGAAGTCCCAACTACAGAGCTTTTATATCTTTTCTTATGGAATCAGGAGGCACATTGATGTGTTCACTAACCAGGAAACTCAGTTGAGCTCTGATATCCAAATTTATTGGGATTTTGTTACATAGTCATGATGGTTGAATTGCTGGTTTTATAACTGAAATCAGTCTCTAGCTCCCTTCCCTTCTAGTAGGTCAGGTTGATATCATCTGGCTCAAAACTTCAATGCTCTATCACATAGTTGGTCTTTCCTGCATGGTCAGTCCCCATCCTAAAACAATCTAGGGGTATACCATGAGTCACTCCTTTAGAGTAAATCCAGATGTGATCCTTAGGCCCACCATGAATAAAAAAAGCACCCGTGACTTAGAAAAATTCCGGGGGTTTAGAAGCTTAGCCCCAAGTATATGGGATAAAAACTAGACAAATTTTGTATTCTATGGTTCCATTTAAGAGGCTACAGGGTAATCAGTGTCCTTATGGGAGAACTTGGTTTTCTTTAGAGCAGGAATGTATAAAGATTTAGGAAAGGCAGGATTTTGCTGGTGAATCACCATCTGACTGTACAGTGAAACAATTTCAGGAATTAGGAAAGAGTGAGAAAGAAAGTGAACTTTGAAAAGTCTTAGGATTTGCATAGAGAAGCTGAAGAATGAGCCGAAAGAGCTAATCTTGTGGTTATGAATTCAAGTTGCTGTAAAGAGAATAAGTATATTAATTCTGATAGTATTAGGGTGAAACGGGATATCAAGACTGTAAATATTAGTGAGTACATGATAAAGTCTTTTCAGAAGCATCCAGAGTTCTGAAGTTCCCTTTAATCTCCTGTTAGGGGAATAGTAGAGGCCGGAGGAGGTTGAAGATCAGAGACAGTACATATTTGTAAACCATTCACCTTCAGCTATTGAGTAGCCCAAGAAAAATGAGAAGGTGCCCCCCAATAACCACTATTTTGACTTCTCACACAATTACTGATCAATTGTTGAATTTCATATAAAGGAATCTTAAATTACGTACTCTTTTGTCTCTGCCCCCTTTTATACAATGGTAAATTGCTCAAAGTTTTAATCAAACAATAATTGCTTTATATAGTCACGTATAGTTTGTAAAATATTTTATTATATATTATTTCACTTGTCTCACCTAAAATCAGGATGCTGTGCTCACCTATGGTGAAAGAATGGTAAGTGTCTGCTCCCCCAGGGTATAGCTACTAAGTGACAAAACTGACTTATGGGCACATTTCCAAGTTTGAAATGCTACCCTCTTCCCATTAGTTCTTAACATCTCTCTATTTGGGGAGGGAGGGGGAACTTATTTGATAGGGACTTATATTCATAACCCACATATAGTGTCTTTAGTACGCTAAACCAACTCAGGTATGTCTGAAATGAGTAGGGAAGTGAAGTCTTGTTTGATGAATTGCATGGAGTCCTGTTTATCCAAAAATTCCTGATTTTTACTTTTCTTTTGATTCACAAATATTCTTGATACGTTTCTGCATCATTATGCCACAGAGAACTCCAGAGAGAGCTGAGACATCTCACTGAATGTATCTATTCTGAAATTAATAAAACTTGTCAGGAGCAATAATTCTTGTTTTCCATTATGGATTCAGGTCTTAAAATCTACAGGATGTTGCTTTTACAAATTCATTTTATGAACATTTACAGTACCCCCCTCCCCACTAAGTTAGCTGCTAGGGATGAATTGAAATAATTCAATAAAACGTGAGTAAAGTCTTCAATGTTACAAATTTATTTGAAAGGTGGATTTTTATAACTTCACTAGCATATTATGAATAATGGGGGTATTTTAAACAAATAAAAACAAGCTTTGATACTGGTGCATATTTTAGTTCAGAGTCCCCTTACTTTTGATGCACCAGATTTACTTGAGATGTATTTATCATGTTTTCTGTGGCCGGTATTTATTCCCTCATTTATATAACCAAGGTATCTGAATCATTAATGTCACAGTGGATCCATAGACTACTGTATTTCAGATCCATAATGATCAGTACTATATTAGCTCTGACAGTGTGTCCTTTTTCATTATCAGGGAGTAGCTTCTCTGCTTCTTGTTCTAATGTTTTCATCCTTGACTTTGTTTTGCTGATGCTCTTCATCTCAAGGAGCAAAGAAGAAAGGAAGAAACCACAGCAATAATTACCAACTGAGCAAGTCATTATCATTATAATAGAAATGAAATTGAAATGGTAAGAGCTTGGCATTATTATAATTTTTACTCTGCTCTGTTGTTAATGATCATATCATATTTGAAATCCTCATAGGCTTCTTTTGAACTGTAGATATATCATAATACCTAAAGCATCTTAGGATACAAAATCACACCATAATCCACTGATCAAATCTTTTAGGCCGCGTCCCTAGGTGTATCACAGCTCTGATCCTCATGACCTCTCAAAAATGTCTTTTTGAGAAGTTAATGGAGAACAGATGTTACCTAAGGCAGCAGCTGTTACAATTAGACAAATGGGAAAATTTGGCAAATGAAGAGGGCAGAAACTCTTTAAATAAACGATCCAAATCTTTAAAAATCGATGAGAAGTTTTGAAAAGGTCAAAAAAAAAAAAAGCACAAGCGTGTGTGTTTGCACATGTATATTCATTAAAAATACTTTCTGAAAACAACATTCACTGAAACAAAATTCTCGAGTGCTCTTTGGAAATGGTGTAGTCATTATAATCTTTCTATACTGCAAAATATACATACAGTTCAGTTTTGAAGTTTATAGGTCTTCATTTTCATGAGTCAACAATATTTTCCCAACAGCTAATGTGTCCCTCATCTAATGAAGAAAAGCTCAGTAAAAAAAAAAAAAATATATATATATATATATATATATATAATGTTCTTTTTCTCAATCTGGAACCTCATCTTTGTCAGTGGAAAGAAACACAGGAACATATAATGCAGTGACTGCTACTAGAACTGATAAAGAAATCAATTTCCCTGACAGGGAAGGGACATCTTATAAAGAAGAGATATTTGACTTGGACCCTGAAAAAAAATGTCAAGCAGAGGAAGAGAGGAAGACAGGAAACCCCAAATAATACACGGAACCTCATGAGTAAATTGTGCGTTAGAACCCAAGCAAAATGTCAGAATTGGACAGAACAGAGGTTCTTAAATTGTAGTGTGCATCAGAACTATCTGGAATTCTTGTTAAAAATGCAGACATCTGGGTCCTATCCTGGATATGCTGAAGTAGTAAACCTGGTGTGGTTTCTGGAAATCTTTACCTTACTAAGCACCTCTTATAATAGGTGAAGTCAGAGGTAGACTGCACCTTGAGACATGTTTCTTTAAATGAGTGGCGGTCTCCAAACCAGCATCACCATCATCATTATCCAGAAACTTGTTAGAAATGTCAATTCTTTTTTTTTTTATAAATTTATTTTTTATTGGTGTTCAATTTGCCAACATATAGAATAACACCCAGTGCTCATCCCATCAAGTGCCCCCCTCAGTGCCTGTCACCCAGTCACCCCCCCCCCGCCCACCTCCCCTTCCACCACCCCTAGTTCGTTTCCCAGAGTTAGGAGTCTCTCATGTTCTGTCTCCCTTTCTGATAAGAAATGTCAATTCTCAGCTCCACCCTGGACTGATAGAAACTCAGAGGTTGGGTCTAGCTATCTGTGTTTTAACAAGATTTTTGGCTGATTCTGACGCATGATTACATTTGACAAACATTGCGTTAAATTGTACAAACACATTTGATTTCCAATGGCGAGGAAATCTCACCTATTGACCAGTATTCAAAAGAGGGTCACACTTAACATTCCATGCCCAGCAGTAACTTTATCTGTGAAAATCTTTAGATAATATAGAAAGCAGAAATAAACTCCATGTTGTTCAAGTCATTCTCTATTGCTGGCTTCACTCTAGTAATCTAATTACAGATTTATTCCTGGCTTTATGGGATATAAATATGGACCAGGATCCAGTTTGAAGTAATAACACACTTGCTCCAAAATATTTGCTAAACTGTAATTATATTTTCGGTCTCAGAAGCTCATACATTCTGGTCTTATTTTAGCAAACAAATTAGTCATACTTGGGGATTATAGTGTAATTTGTTGCAACTGAACTTTACATGAAATTATTGAAATTATTTGGCACAGATTAGTTGATGGGTGCTCAACTGAAGTTATATAATCTCATTTTGAACATAAATAAGATATTCCTTCAGTGTGAATCAGGCAGTTGAGGTGACATTGAGGTTAATTTTTTAGATTATTCATATGCTTCCAATGAGTGTGTAGGCTCATCTAGTTGTAAGGAATCACTCTATTTGCTGTGGTATGTGTAGGGTAAAACTTGTTCTTTAACATTTCCTAACCATGTAGAATAGATGCTGGCCCCGTATGAAATGACATTTTGGGGAATATTAGAGAGTAGTTCCTTTTTATATGTTTTTGGTCAGCAAATATAACTCTTCATCTTGAACTTCAGATGCTAAAGTCAATGTGTGAGAAGCATTATTTCATCTATCGAAAAGAATGTAGAAGTACAAATATTTCTGATTTTGTCCCCTTCCACAATAAAGAAATATATAAATTATTTTGTTTTTCAATGGAAAGTATGGCTGAAATCCTCCTATATGAGTGGAAATAATACTTTTAAAAGAATAGGCCTTGGTCTTTGTTCTTCTCTTTCCTCCTATTTCTTCTCTCTGAATCCAACCTCTCAATTCATGTACTCCTCCTTTGTGAGGAAGGAAAAAAACATAGTTAGCCTGTACTTCTCAAAGAGTGCTCCTGAGTTGTTTTTCAAAACAGCAAGGTCAATGATTTTAGAGCAGACATAAAATATGTTATAGAACTATAGAAAAGTAGGTTCTCCATTGTTCATTGATTGATTAGTAGCTGTATTCCAGATACTGTATTCAGAAATAGGTAGAGGCAAAATAATAAATAAAGCAAGTTTCCTGGACTCTGCAGCTCATAATCTTCAGGAAGACAGAGCAATGTGCCAGTCACTAAAACAAATAATTGGGCCAGAGAAGAGTATAATTATTTAAATTATAGCCTTGGTATGTTAAATTTCAAGCTATTTGTTTGACAACCAGTGGTGTCAGCATGTATATTATCATCTCTTTATGTTTTACAATATACATGCATGGTATTTATTGACTTTAACTAAAAGGGATTAGTGGTTTGCTTTGTCTTTGTATAGGACTAACATTACATTATTTCTTCCCTAAATAAACATAAGATTGGGCTATAACAAGACTTAAAAATTATTATTGAAACTGCAGGAATGAACTTTTGGAAGCAGGGTAATTTTCTAGGAGACAGAAGAGATTTGGATCCAAGCAGATTTAAGTCACAATCTGAGTTGTGTGACTTCAGGCAGTTATTTTAACCTTTCTGAAACTCTGTTGCTTCATCTGTTCACCTGTGTGAAGTGCTGAGAAACACTACAATATATTGCTGTGAAATAATTAAGTGAGATGACGTTCATAAAGAGCCTGGCATTTGGTTGGTGCTCAATAAATTTTAGTTTTATTTGACATAGATTCTTTTTTATGCCTTCCCCTTTCATATGGAGCCAGGCGTCAGCCATTAACCGCTTGCTGCTCCATTTCACATCCTATCTCTTTGAGGTCTAAGGAGTCTACCTTAAAAAAAAGAAATTATACTAAATACTGTTTCCTATTATTTAAACAGTAGATCAACATTGATGTGTGTCTCCTGGATACTGGAATTCTCATTGGTCTCAAGGGACAGTCAGAGCTGGTGATGAGATGCAGGATTATGGACTAGAGAATTGAAGCGATAGTTTGAATTGACTGATATTTAAGGCAAGCATAGCTAGGACAGTAAATGGGAAAACTGGAGGACAGTTAAAGAGGTACAAGTCAAGCACCATTTATCTTTTAGTGTTGACATTAACTAGTTCTCTGAAGATTTCTTAATATCCACAGAACTCCCTGTTTGCTCTTTATATCTTCATCCAATTTTGACTTTTCTCCATCATTACTAATAAAAACTAAAATTTTGCGTGTTTTACTTTTTAGATGTAAGAGTCATGCTGAGAAAAAATTGAGAATCTGCTTTACATTTTATAGAGAGTTTGGAAAACAACCTACCAGATATAAGTACTTGCAGTTAATGCCTAATCACGCTGAGAGCCAGAGTGAAAAAGTATCTTTCTACTGGTAGTTCTTACATATTTATTAAAAATGGAAACCGTTCATTGCATTGTCCTAAACACTGCCCTAGACTTTGGAGATGCAGACATAAATAAGATACAATGTTATTGTGAAGATTGCAGGATCTCTTAATGGAGGGCACCTGTTCCTAGTCCCAAAGAGCCTGATTGCAGGGGAGCAAAACTGTCACTTAAAGGAAAGTGAGTAGAGATGCAATGGGAGGGTAGGGTTGAGGATGGATACAGTTTTTCAGTTTTTCTTTTTGGATCTATTATGTAACATCATAATAAGATTTTAGCAAATCATTTAATTTATTTGAAAGTAAGAATAGTAACATAGAAGCAGAACAATGTGTGTCCCTTCTTCCCTCTGTACATTGTACAGGTTTATAAAGGCACGTTAGTAATATCTTCTTAAAAAGATTTGTATGATGATGTTTCCTGCATCATGTAACAAAAGAGAAGACATCAGACAAGTGCTTTGTAAAATAGTATGATTAATGCAACCATTTGAGTATTTCTGATAAAAGGGCACTAATACAACATAATGTTTTATGTTTATGTTTTCTCCAGTTATTTCTTTGTTTTTGTGTGGTTTTTGTTTTAAATATTTACTATTTATTTATTTATTTATTTATTTATTTATTTATTTATTTGAAAGAGAGAGTGAGAGGGAGAGAGAATCTGAAGCAGACTCTTTGCTAAGCTCAGAGACTGATGTGAGGCTTGATTCCATGACTGGAACCCAAACCAAGGGTCAGACACTTAACTGCTGATCCACTGAAGCACCCTGTTTTTTTGTTTTTGTTTTTGTTTTTCTTTTTTACCTAAAATATACTTCTGGGGAATTTCTGAGAAGGGAGCGTATCATGCTAAAATGAGTCATTTATTTTAGTTAAACTTTTGTGTACATCAGTAAAAAAGTTGAGATCGCCAATTTTGAAAAGAAATAAATGCCTCTTGTTTAAAATCCAAACCATATTTCAGCAATCATTCTGATAAGTAGAATGGTTTTTATCCCTCCCTGAGAGATTTCTACATCAAATATACATGTTTTAAGAAATGAGGCAACCATAAAAATTCACTTTGGGATTCACTCTCTGGGTAAAATTATTTTATCTGACAAAATCTACTCATACTTCATAGAATGAAGAAATTTTAGGGATGAAAAAAGAAGAGAAGTAATCCAGTAGCACTATTCTTTGAGCAGCACAAAGCCTTTTAAAGATAATCCTACTACTCTTTGGAATAAACCTCTCAGATAAACTGCTATTAATGCTATTATTTTTATCACCGTATCACAAAGGAAAATGGGTTTCAGGGAGATCAAGTGATAATTATTGACATACTATAAGTAGGTAGTAAAGCCAAAAATGAGTTTCTAAATTTAGAGCCTAATTCTGTTCTCCTTTCACCCAACAGGAGATTGCCTTGTTTCTTGCCTAGAATTTTATGTAGTGTTCAGATATTTATTTTAAATGAGAAAGTATCTTTTCATAATTCCTCTATAAACAATGACAATCATCACAACAACAACAAAATGTGGTTTTGTTTGTTTGTTTTACCTTTAACCTAGATACCTAATGTGGTAGCAAACACATGGGTTTCCATCCTACACTCCGATTATCCAGATAATAAAGGGAAAATGATGGTCACTGCCTCTTTGGAGACTGATTTGACAGCATCCGTGGGGAGTGTGCAGACAATACTTGTTGGCTAACTCAAGCACCATGACCTCAGAATGTCTGCCAGTATTTAATGTCTTAAATATTCACCTTTGCAGTTTCACTGTTGGTCTGCTTTTGGAGGTTGGGATAGGAAGACAGCTCCTAGGGCATATCTGGGTTGGAAAGTCATGGAGCTGCTGCAGCCTTCCATTGTGAGGCAAAAACCCTGGAGAGGTAATGCTGTGGTTAGGGTAAATTGCAAGTAAAGATCAAGCCAAAATGTGAAAGTGTTCAGGTTCTTCCAACATCATGAAGTCATTGCTCTAATTAGGTGAACTAACTAAATGGCTTTTTCACTTGAATCATTTTGACAATATTCTGTTATTGCAGCCCAAAGCATGCTTTACACTTAATTTCCTGCTTCCTTCATTTGTGAGATCAGCAGACTGTAAGAGCCACACAATAATTTTCCCTTCATAGGGACCCCCGGTTGCATATTTACTCTTCTTTATTAGGCCCAGTCTTGCTGCTTTTTTTAGATGGCTTGCCCTTTCTATTTTTTAAGATTTTATTTATTTAGTTGAGAGAGAGAGAAAGAGAGCATGTGCATGTATGTGAGAGAGCACGAATGGAGGGAAGGGCAGTGGGAGAAGGAGAAGCAGACTCCCCACTGAACAGGGAACCCAACAGGGGCGGTATCCCAGGACCCTGAGATCATGTTTGTTTTTGTTTTGTTTTGTTTTTTACCTAAAATATACTTCTGGGGAATTTCTGAGAAGAGAGGGAGCATATCATGCTTCAACTCTTGTCTGAGCTGAAGGCAGACACTTAACCAACTAAGCCACCCCGGTGCCACAGCTTGCCCTTTTTTATGTTATTATTTTTTGAACTTTTTCCTTTGCTTTTCCTTAAGATACTTGTATTTTCAAAAAAAAAAATCTTAGCCTCTTTAGTCTGTAGAAGGAATGTTTACCCTAACTCTTTGTATTAATTGAAAATTACCTTTCCCCAGTTAAGGTAAGGTTTTATTTTTCATATCTGCTATGGAAGAATGTTTGTGTCTCCCCCACCTCCCACCAACCCCCACCAGTTCATATGTTGAGGCTCTAATCACCAATGCAATGATATTGGAAGGTGGGCCTTTGGGAAGTAATTGTGTTTAGATAAGGTGACAGAGGGAGGGTGGAACTCCCAAGATGAGATTAGCATCCTTATAAGAAGAGGAAAAGATCAGAAGGCAGTTGTCTGTAAACCAGGAAAATGGTTCTTCCGGGACACCGAATCTGACTGGCATTCTTATCTTGCACTTGCCAGGCTCCAGAACTGTTAAGAAATAAATGTCTATTGTTTAAGACTGTGGTAATTGGCTACATTCCCTGTGCTGACTATATATAGACTGGACTACTATGGGTTTATCATTCTTCTGAATTCCAAGAGACAGGGAGGCATTCTTCTCATCCCCCTGCCTAAGTTCCTTACATTACCTGCTATTTCTCTTCAAAGTCTGTCTTCTCTTAACTTTTTTTTTTTAAGTAAGCTCCACAGGGTGGAGTCCAATGTGGAACTTGAACTCATGACCCTGAGCTCAAGACGTGAGCTGAGATCGAGAGTTGGATGCTCGACCAACTGAGCCACTCAGGCACCCCAAAAGCCTGTCTTCTTTCATTAAAACCCTCTCCCCACACTCACTATTTCTAAGTGCAACTCTGTTGCTTTTCCCCCTCCTCACAGGAAAATAAAACACATTTAACTTCATCCCACTCAGATGTCCCACAGACACCAAAAACGTCTGTGGGGAGGCAAGGGTGCCAAGCATTTGAACACTCACATCCATTAGTCATTGGCTGTGGTTGAGCCCCAAGGGGGCCTGGGCTTGGGTAGGTCTATTCTCTACAGCCCAGACAGTCATAGAAGAGGGCAGATAGCTGAGAGTGTTTTACCAGCACACCCAGCAGCTAAGGGAATAATCCTTTATTCCTGGAGGGATATTAGGAAATAAATGATAGCATCAATTATATTCTCCCATTACATTATTCAAGTACTTATACTTCACATAAGTACTGGGAGTACCAACTTCCAGGAATAAAGGGATAAATAAATCCCACAAAGGAATAAATGTGAAAACTTACAATATATGTTTATTTACTGAGAGATTGCCTCAGTTATAAAAGATTGAATGTGGGTTTTCCACATCACAGTATTTTAGGATATTCTTAATCCTTTTGCTCTAAGCTTAATAATATAAATATTTTTATATCTTTTCTCCTGACGTATCTTCTTTAGGAGATGAATTTTATGATTTAATGAATAATCTTTAGATGAAAACAAAATACATAAAAATAATTGCTCACACTTTTGAAGAGCTTAATAATGTGCCAAGGATTATTCTAACTTAATTCTGTTATCATTCCCATATTACAAATGAGAAAAATGAAGCTCAGAGAAGGGGTTAAGTTATTGGCCAAAAGCCACTCATTATGGATTTAACCTCAACACTCTGGCAGCGGTGGTTATGCTTTTAAACACCGAGTTATGCTGACTTTTTAATCCCTTACTCGTAACTTCAAGAATGGCAAAGCAATTTGTCTCAATATCCTGGTTGGTGACTATTTCTAGAAACAGAATGTGAAGTTATATAATCCCCTCTCCACTTTAGATTTCTGCCTTATACATAGTGTTCCAGGGGAAACATTGAAGGGGGTATACAAATTTGCTCTTGTACTGTTTATTTTATTTCCCAGCTTTAAGATAAATTAATTTCAATTCATATAGAAAAATGAAAATGAGCATAGCCACCCTTAAAAGAATAAATAAGTATCTGGCTGGCTCAGTCAGTAGAGGATACAACTCTTGATCTCAGGGCCTGAGTTCAAGTCCCACTTTGGGGATAGAGTTTACTTTAATAGAAAAAAAAAGATTTCAATCATCTGTGGAATTTAAGAAACAAAATAGATGAACATAGGGGGAGGGAAAGAAAGAGAGAGGGAAGCAAATCATAAGAGACTCTTAACTATAGAGAACAAACTGAGGGTTGAGAGAGGGAGGTAGGTGGGGGATGAGCTAGATGAGTGATGGGTATTAAGGAGGGCGCCTGCATTGAATACTAAGTGTTATGTGTAAGTGATGAATCACTAAATTCTTCTCCTGAAGGAATATTACACTATATGATAACTGACTAGAATTTACATAAAAATTTGAAAAAACCTAAAACAATTTGAAAATAGACAAGAACAAAACAAAAAATTTCTTTCTTCTTTTTTTCCTCCTTCTCCTCATCCTTTATCTTTTTTTTAATTTTTTTTTAATTTTTTTTATTTATTTATGATAGTCACAGAGAGAGAGAGAGAGAAAGGCAGAGACATAGGCTGAAGAAGAAGCAGGCTCCATGCACCGGGAACCCGACGTGGGATTCGATCCCGGGTCTCCAGGATCGCGCCCTGGGCCAAAGGCAGGCGCCAAACCGCTGCGCCACCCAGGGATCCCTATCTTTTTTTTTTTTTTTTAAGTAATTAGTTGTTAAATCTCATCCCTTTTGTGGAGAAAGACAGTTACAGTACAACGGCAATGAAAATGAAACCCATCAGATGTTGCAAATCAACTTTGCTTCCTACACACTCAAAACTCAATGCTACATAACTATTCAAGTAATTTTAAATATTTTTCCTTCTTAATTTTCTTCTAGTTTTTAAAATTAGGTATTTAAAAAAGTCATGAAAGTATGAAGTAGAGATAAATACAGGATAGCAACAAAGAGTGTTGAGGGATAATAGGATAACATGAAGTCATGTACAGTGACCAGTGCCATTATGAGAACTCAAAATTTTCAGGAATTGTTGTGCGGGGACCAATAGCTAATAAATGCTGCTCAGCTAATTACATACTGTATTACTTCATTTGTGTGAAGTTATACTATTGAATGTAAAATTATCCATACACTTATAAATGAAAATATGTTGTTTGTTACAGATCAAAATCTTTTAGTCCAAAAGGACTGCCTTGTAACTTCTACTTGTTGAATCCCAAGGGACTTCTGGGACTCTTTTATCCTTTACCTGTAAAAATCAGGAAAATTTAAACATTAAGAAAGATAAAAAGAAAATTAAAGTGATTCTTAATACCACCATCTAGGAATAACTATGTTAACATTTATGTGTATCCTTCCATTATTCATCTATACTTATTTTGTACAGTCTACAAATATTAGACAGGCTACCTAGTTTTGGAAGCCCAATGCAAAATGAAAATTCAGGGCTCCTTCTTAATGTCATCATTCCAAGATGACAATAGCATTAAGCCAAGTGCGAGGTCCACCTAAGCATGGAACTCTGTGCTACTTGCACAGGTCACACATCCATGAAGCTGGCTCTAGTTTGCTTACTGAATGAGTAAATGTTGAATAACAGGAGTTATTGGAGAAGCCAAAGATATCTCAAAGATACTGAGGAAAACTCGGTGACATGAGTTTGAATATATTGCAGGTATGTTCCATTTCTGCATATCCAGGATATGATGGAGGATGAAATTCATGTGGAATTAAGAATCCATACTTATATGTGGTTACGAGAAAGAAAACAAGGATGAAGCTAAAAAGAAACTAACAGTTATCCCAGAAATACTGAAAGACAGATTTGAGAAATAAATAAAATGTTACTAAAATGAAAAACCTACAATAGTAGGTCACTACAGGATATATCAGGAAATATTTACTTCACTTTACTAAAATTAGCTCTTAAAAAATAAATGAAACGTAAGAGTATCTAGGTAAATTGGTCGCTGAATACTTGCTAACACTTTCCTACAGCATGCCCTTTACTCTTTATCATTTTGTGCTTGCAATTGTCTCATTAATACAGGAGTATTGATAAATTTTGGACTCCTTTTGCAAATTGGAAAAAAATGAGCTGATAGGAGATTACTGCTAATGCAGCTTTGATCCTGCCCTTGAGAGACTAGGGATTTATATCTCCTAAGAGTGCTGTCACCTGCCTTGTAAGTAATCAGCAAACCTTGAACCATAAATATAGAAATATATTTGCAAGTCATAGAAATGAAATTGTAGGCATATTTATTCCTTGCATATTCTGACAACAGTATAAATCATTACCAGAGATTTACCTTATGAATTTTGGGCTAATTGATAAATAGTCAAATTCTGATTATTTGCAATAATGGAAGGAAGCAATAATGTGAAGATTTCAGAGAAGCAGATGAAATAATCAGTAATTTCTGCAGGCTTTGCATCACCATTTCTTTTGGTAAGTTTATTATTAACTAACATGGCATGATATTATTAATAGTACCCTTAATATTATAACTATAATATTGGTATATATTAGTTTCACATAGTATAATACTATTAATATCAATATTTGATATTAATTATTATACAGCCTATGTAAAATATTAACAATTATTAGAGAACCTTCTGTAATATTCACAATATATACTTAAGCATGCATACCACC
Organism: Nyctereutes procyonoides; assembly: GCF_905146905.1. Lineage (NCBI taxonomy): Eukaryota > Metazoa > Chordata > Mammalia > Carnivora > Canidae > Nyctereutes > Nyctereutes procyonoides. Next base: position 4,593,145 of record NW_026575021.1, on the reverse strand, counting down.
CTATGATAAACTCAATTTTATCACATTTTGCCTGAGCTTCTCTCTAGACTGTGAGCTCTTGAAGTTGTGAGGATGGTTCCTTATCTTTTCCCAAAGTTTTCCAAAGTACTTGAGCATAGTTAGGGCTCAGTATTTGTTGAATGTGTGAATGAAGGGATCAATGAATAAGCAATTTTTAATTTTTTAAAAAAATTTATTTATTTATGATAGTTACACACAGAAAGAGAGAGAGAGAGAGAGAGGCAGAGACATAGGCAGAGGGAGAAGCAGGCTCCATGCACCGGGAGCCCGACGTGGGACTCGATCCCGGATCTCCAGGATCGCGCCCTGGGCCAAAGGCAGGCGCCAAACCACTGCACCACCCAGGGATCCCCTGAATAAGCAATTTTTAAGGAGTATATTGTCGCTACCGAAAGAATACTTACGCAAATAAATTCCAGAGAAACACAGGTGATATATAATCAGATGCTGCAGTATATTAAGATGAAATGGGTTATGTTGTGTCATGAAAGGAAGTTACAATTGTCTAGGTACGATTTTTGGAAGAGAAAGAGTATGAATGGAGACATGATCTGGCCTGAAACTGAACAGTGTATCCATGGAGAAGGGCCTGGAAGAAGGAGCATATTTCAACACAGGGAGCTGGCTGATTGAAGGATAGAGGTAAGAAGCTTGAGTTTTATGCACGAAATAACAAGTCTGAAGCAAAGGGTTCTAGTGTTTTGTCTTATATCTATATTATTAACATAAAAGTAAAAAGTTGAATTAAACCTGCCTCCTCAGTTCAGGACGTACATATTTATATGTTCTTCCCTTAATCCCAATCTATACTCTATTCCCTCCACCTTCATAACCACCCACACTAATATATTTGATACATCCTTAGACATGAACATACTTTTTTTAAAGTGTTATTTTGGGGTGCCTGGGTGGCTCAGGTCACGATCTCAGGGTCCTGGGATCAAGCCCCATGTCAGGCTCCCTGCTCAGCGGGGAGTCTACATCTCTCTCTTCTGCTCCTCCACTTGCTCATTTTGTCTCTCTGCTGATCACTCTCTCTCTCTCTCTAATAAGGTATTTATATTTGACATTTTTATTTTAGGCTGCAAAAAAAAAAAAAAACAAGCAAACAAACAATAACAACAAAAAACTCGAAATAGGCTTGCCAAATGATGTAAATTCATCCTTTCCAGGGAAGCAGAAGGTAGACCATCCTGCTTCACTGCTGCTTGCACTCTGCTGGGTTTTGATCCTTCTTTGAGTCATAGTCTGGATCATTTTCCTCATCTCCTTCTTCTTCCCCTTCCTCATCTGCTTCTTCACCTTCATCATCATCATCATCTTCAATAGCTTCTCCAGTACAGTATAACACTGATCTTGGGATTATACGCTCACGTAGAAAGTGACCAATTTCAAAGTCTGCAGCAAGGATAGCTTCAGCATCATCATCTAAATCTCTAATAAATAAATAAAATCTTTTTTAAAACACATTATTTTTATGTGTTTTAATTTAAATAATTTGCTTCTTTCAATAAAATCTTGTTCTGTTCTGTACTTTTCTCATCCAACCCCATTATAAAAGATAGGTTAATGGGGTGTGTAGACTTTTGGTTCATTGTTTCTAATGAATGGATGACTACTATGTCATTTATACATTCTTTTTCTTTTTTAGATTTTTTTATTTATTTATGCATGAGAGGCATATATAGAGAGAGGGAGAGACACAGGCAGAGGGAGAAGCAGGCTCCATGCAGAGAGCCCGTCATGGGACTCAATCCCGGGTCCCCAGGATCATGCCCTGGGGAAGGCGAGGCTAAACCGCTGAGCCACCTGGGCTGCCCCATTTATACATTCTCAACTCTAGTCAGCCACACCTTGAGACCCAAGCAAGAAGCTCCATGTGATTCAGTGCTCCATTCTGGTCTTCTTCTGGCTCTGCCCTCAAGACAGGGAAGGGACTACAGGCCCAAGAGGATTTCCTCATTGAGAACATTTACAAGTGCCCTCTGTCCCCCTGACTTCTAGATCATATTTCAGGTACTAGGACCCTAGAGTTTTTTGTCCAAATGTTCCCAAGCCATTTGATTTCCACGGCTGCCGTGGCTTTGTCCTCTGAAATCAGACGGTGTTTCTGGCATACACAGATCTGGACTGGATGGGTGGCCCATGGTCAGCTGCATGAAGGAATTGTGGATGGAATTTGTATGTGTAAATGAAAGTGCTTACATATCTGCAGGTGAAATCCCTTGCAATGTCAGAGAGAGCAGATGGAAACGCAAGAGGAGAAGGTGGCATAGAATAGAGACTGGATGGGTGGTAGGTGTGAGCTCAGGTAATTGTCTCATTGGAGAAAAATTTATGTGGAAAATATATATAAGCGCGAGTTTAATAAATTTGCATAACTGCTAAAAAAATTCAATCCCTGAAGGTATGTGTGCGTGTATATTTTTAATTCAGCAAAATTACAAGCTGACAGGTATGAAGACATTCATACTGGCATTATTCATGGCATCACTGAGTTGGAGGCAACCCATTATCACTGAAGTCACATTAGGTCAGGATTTAGTATTTACTCTTGTTAACTGACGATCTTTTTATCTATCACCTGTCTGTCATGTATCACCTATCTTACTTATAATAGGCAGATTATGTAATTTTTGTTTGCTTTAAAACCTTTCTCTTCTTTTAATTTTTACCTTTGACATCCGTATTCATAATGTAATTCTAAATAATTTGCCGTGGTTTTATGTGCTCTTCTTAAATTCTGCTCTTTTAAGTAGCATATTTTATTTTTAGAGCAGTTTTAGGATTATAGAAAAAATAAGTGGAACGTACAGAGATTGCTGTATGATTCCTCTCTCTCTCTCTCTCTCTCTCTCTCTCTCTCTCTCTCTCTCAGCCTTCAGTTTCCCCATTACTAATTTCATGCATGAGCATGGTACATTTGACACAAATGATGAACTGATATCGAGACATTATTAACTGAAGTAATAGTTTACTCAGGACTTATTCTTTGCATTATACCATGCTATCGAGTTTGCCAAATGCTTAATATCTTTTATCCACTATTACAGAATCATATAAAATCGTTTCACTGGCCCAAATTCCTCTTTGCCGCACCTACTCATTCCTATTCGCTTCCTGCCCACAAAACTGGGCAACAATTGATGTTTTTACTGCTTTCATTGCTTTATCTTTCCCACAATGTCATCTAGTTAAAATTATATAGTCTGTAATCCTTTCAGACTGATTTCTTTCACCTAGAAATATGCATTTAGGTTTCCTCCATGTCTTTTTGTGATTTTTGATAGTTTCTTTTTATCAACTGAATGATATTCTGTTGTATGGATGCAATACAATTTTTTATCCATTCATCTATTGAAGCATGTCTTGGCTGCTTCTAGGTTTTGGAAACGATGAATAAAGGTGTTATAAACATTCGTGTGCAGCTTTTTGTGTAGATAGAAGTTTTCAACTCATTTCGCTAAATCCAGTATAGTTGCTGGATTGTATAATGAGAATACTTTCAGCTTTGTAAGAAGTCACTAATCTGCCTTCCAAAGTGACTGTACTGTTGTACATTACCATTAACAATGACAGAGAATTCTGGTGGCTCAATATACTTGTCAACATGTGGTGTGGCTGGTGTTTTAGATTTTAGTCAGCCCTTCTAGCTGTGTTTTTTAAATTTGCAATTCCCCAATGACATATGAGGTTGAACATCTTTTCGTGTTTATTTGCCATCAGTATATCTTCTTAGGTAGAAGAAGATCTGCTCTGATGTTCTGCTCGCTTTTTAATTGTGTTTTCTTATTGTTGAATTTTGAAATTTCTGGGCAGCTGTTTAATTCATGTCTTTTTTACATATCTGATTTGCATGTATTTTCTTCCAATCTGTGGCTTGTCTTTTCATTCTTTTAACAGTGTCTTTCAAAGAACAGTTTTTCATTCTAATGAAGTCCAACTGATCTTTCTTTCTTATATGGATTGTGCTTTTTGAGTATATCTAAAAAGTCATCACCAGAGTCAAGGTAAGGTTTTCTTCTGTTGTCTTCTGGAAGATTTAGTTTTGTGTTTTACATTTAGGCCTATGATTTTATTTTTGTGGGCTTTGGCTTTTGTTAATTTCTAAATATGAGAACATTTTAATCTTTTTTTCTTTTTTTTTCTTCTTAGAGAGAGAGAGAGAGAGAGAGAGAGAACTCATGCATATGCATGAGTAGAGTGGAGGGTGCAGAAGGAGAGGGAGAGAGATCTCATGACCTAAGATCACAGTCTGAGCTGAAACCAAGAATCAGTCTTTCAACAGAATGTGTCACCCAGACACCCTTCAATCTTTTTTTTCTTTTTTAACCATTGATATCTAATTTTAGTGGATTACGGTAAAAGAACATAGTCTGATACTTTATCATATTCCACTCATTTTTAAAAATTAGTTTTTATTCTGTATGAAATGGTTTTGTATATTTTGCTCTCTCTTTCTCCCTCCATCTCTCTCTTTAGACATACATGTACATATATATGCACATACATCAATACTATAATATTACATATGTATCATATTATATATACTATTACATATAATAATATATGTATATGTTTATATACTAAAAGTATTATAATATTACTCTCTGCTTATTAATTAAATCCTTAGAATCTTCTATACATATGTCTACTTCCTTCTGTTTGTATCTAATAATTTCTGAGAATGATGTTGTAAGTACAAACAAGATGAAAACAGTCATGAATTTTATGTGCTGAAGGCAGGCAGAGGTAAGCAAATGAGAGTAGAAGAGGTATGGTTGTCGGCACACTCAGAGCCAGCCCTCCCTGTGAGACTACAACCTTACTTGAAAGTAAGAGTCAGACAATTCTAAATTTAAAGTCAGAACTGCTCCTTGAAAGCACACAACTGGGGCAAGTTTATAAATTGAGACCTACATACAATAGTCCTAAATATTGAAAGATTATAAATCAAGGAAATAAAAAAAATATTGTATTATGTGTTTTCTTTTTGTTTTTTTTTTAATTTTGCTTATTTATTCATGAGAGACAGAAAGAGAGGCAGAGACACAGGCAGAGGCAGCCTGATTCAGGACTTGATCCCGGAACCCAGAGATCACGCCCTGAGCCAAAGACAGATGCTCAACCACTGACCCACCCAGGCATCCCTATTCTGTGTTTTCTTTGCAAAAATATTTCATCAAAACCTAGAAGACCATGTTCAATTGTCTGATTAAAGAAGAATTTGTTAAGTGCTATCCAGAGTATTTTTAATGCAGTGTTTTCTTTCCTCTAGCTTTATATATTTGTAGATCTATTTGTTCATTTGTGCATATTACCTTATTGTAGTTTGTATTATAGTAGTGCTATTGCAAACTTTTCTTGTAAAAAAACTAAAGGTTTCTAAGACTGCTGTTTTTAGAGTATGGGCCATTGTTATTTGTACACTCTCTGAAAAGCTGCGAATGCTTTCTTGTATCCTCCTGAGCCTTACACTTCATATTCATTGCTCTTGGAGCTATGCTGAATAGACATTTAATGTTAGTGTAGAATGACAATAATGATTCTGGCTGTGACAATTCAGCTTAATCAAATATATCAATTTATGAGACAGCTGGATTTTGTGGGGAGGGATCTTACTCAAATATGCAAACTTTGCTGTCAACAGTTATATTAACAATGCAAATTCATGGGAATGTCTCTCTTTTGACATTTTTCTTCTAGGTCACATAATCACCATAATCAGACCACATAGTGATAATGACAGTGCTTGGCCTTTGCATTAGCCTTTTAGCTAAAAACCCTTAGGAGATATCGATTAGTTAATCCTTTTCCATCTTTCTTGTTTGACAGCCTTACCCATACCAAAAAGTGTCCTTGGCAGGAAACATAGATAGAAGGTATTTGAATATAAAACAAATAGGGAAATATTTTTCTCTCTGTTCAGAATTTACCCTCCCATATTTTATTTTCTATTACAGTGAGAAAGCGGAGCATATGGTTATACAAAAAGAAAAAAGAAAAAAAAAGAAGAGAACTCAATGCCACCAGAAATCTCTTAGATGTGAGAACATTGAGGGAGAGATTTAGTTATGATGATTGAGGCACTTCTGACTCGGATCAGTCCTAGAACATCTTAAATCACACCCATCTGTTTACCACCCCTATAGTTTCCTGAGAGTTATCATCAACAAAGTGTACTCCAGGCAAGTGAATGCTTCAGGCAAGTGTATACTGCCTAGAATTTTGACTGCAAATTCCTATGTAATTTTCTCATCTGATGGGTTGCACTGAACCAATTGAGGGCTGTTAGAATTTGTTTTGTCCCTCAGAATTATGTTTCTGGCTAGACAGACAAGATAAAGCAGCATCTCTGAATTGTGCCTCTGAATCCTGTTTACTGGTTGTTTGGTTGCTTGACTCATTTTGTTTTGTTTGTTTGCTCTAAAGATATTCTGAAATGTGGAGGCTGTTATCACTCAAATGTTAGAAGTTCTCCGTCCATCTTTTCACAATTACTCACATGGAATTCTGGTAGAAAAAAATCCCTATCCAGGGTAAGTGAATTATGGAGAAGAAGCTCCCCAAGTGAAAAGGAAACCTTATGTGAAAAATAATTTTTAATATATTGGTCTATTTCTGATTCAAAAGTATCTCTTTAGAAGCCCTCAAATATGAATTGTCACAATAAAAACAACACAAAGAACTCACGTAATAACATAATAAAAATAATAATAATAATAATAATAATAATAATAATAAAATAACCTAAGACCAAAACCAACCTAATGTCAGAAGCTAGGAAGAAATTTGTTAGAATTATACAATAGATAAATTGAATTTAGGAATTCCTGAGGTGCCTGGGTGGCACAGTCAGATAAGCATATAAAGTGTGGTTTCACCTAAGGTTGTGATATCAGGGTCCTGGGATAGAGCATTGAGTGGGGTTTCATGAGAGTGTGCTTGAGATTTTCCCTCCTCTACTCTCTGCTCTTTCTGCTCATGTTCACTCTCTTTCTCTAAAATAAATAAATCTTTTTTAAAAAGAAAAGAATTCCTTGTATCTGGCACATGGCATAAGTTTGTCAAAATAGACTATCATAATAAAAATAGCAAAATGATCATCTATATACCATCTATGACTGAACAGAAGTATTAGAATTTGTACAACATAAACATTTTTTAAAAATACATTGATTTCTATATAGACTATACTGCTGTGAGGATATAATTCCCAACGTCCATACTTAGCTAAATTTTGTGCATCTCATCTGAGACTTCAAATTGCAGAAGACAACTGGAAAATATAAAAGGATAGTGGTGCAGCCACTGTAGAAAACAGTATGGAGATTCCTCAGAAAATTAAAAACAGAACTACCGTACCATCCAGTAATCACTCTATTTACAATAGCCAAATTATGGAAAGAGCCCATATGTCCATTGATAGATGAATGGATAAAGCAGTGGTACATATATAGGATGGACTATTAGCCATAAAAAAGAATGAAGTCAGGTGCCTGCGTGGCTCAGTAGGTCGAGCGTCTGCCTTCAACTTAGGCAGCGATCTGAGGGTCCTGGGATAGAGCCCCATGTCAAGCAGAGAACCTGCTCTCTTCCTGTTCCTCCCCCACTTGTGCATACCTGCTCTCTCAAATAAATTTTAAAAATCTTGAAAAAAGAGAATGAAATCTTGCCATTTGCAACAACAGGGGTAAATCTAGATGGTATAATGCTAAGTGAAATAAGTCAGTCAGAGAAAGACACGTACCATATGATTTCACTCATACATGGAGTTCAGAGAAATAAAACAAATGAACAAAGGGAAAAATAAAGAGACAAATCAAGAAACAGACTCTTAATTATAGAGAACAAACAGATGGTTACCAGAGGGGAGTGCGTGGGGAATGGGTGAAATAGGTGATGGAGATTAAAGAGTTCAATTTCCATGATGAGCACTAGGATATATATGGAAGTGTTGAATCATTATATTCAACAGCTGAAATTAATAAAACACACTATGTCAACTATATTGGAATTAAAATAAAAAACTTAATATATTTTTTTTAAAAAACAGGAAAAAAGAACCTAAACTCTGAAATTAATTTTGAACAGGGCCAAATAATATGTTATTCATAAAATTTGTATAGCTATGGCATATTTAGGAGAAATAATTTAATAACTTGAATGTAAAATTAAGATGGAAAATGTATTTGGATTCCAGAAAACCAAGGAAAAGCTAAAATAGGCATTTTAGGGAAGGTAGGACTTTCTTTGAATGTCAAAAGTAGATGTTTGTAAACCATTCTATTGTAAACAAAATAGAATATTGGCCAGGGAAAAATTACCATCATTTCTGTATCTCAGTTCAAATTTCCCCAAAAGAGAGCCTTATTTACAGCTCATCCTATGGGTAATTCTTTTGTGGGTAAATTTGATTCCATGCATCCAATCATCTATTCCAGGGAATTTGGGGAAATGAGCAGATTCTGATAAACTGGAGTGTAGGCAAGAGAGCCAATGTTATAATCCTTGTATATGACAGTGATACATAAAATGATGCAGAAGTTGGAAGAAAAAGCAAAGAACTGTATCCTGAACAAATACATACATGAAATGCAGTAGTCAAACAACAAAACATGGCAACGATAATTTAATACAAAAAATACTAGGAGGCACCAGAGTGGCACAGTTGGTTAAGCATCCAACTCTTGGTCTTAGCTAGGTTGTGATCTCAGGGTCGTGAGATCAAGCCCCAAGATGGGCTCCGTGCTAAGTGCAGAGTCTGCTAAAGCTTCTCTCTCCCTCTCCCTCTGGCCCTGCCTGCTTTGCTCATTCTCTCTCTCTCTCTCTCAAAAAAAAAATTAAATCTTAAAAAAATAATATATATATATACATATATATTAGTATTGGACTTATTCTTTGTAAAATTCATTACTAAATTTCTAGGAGCATTAACACATGCAAAGCTTATATACATGTGCCTTTTAAATGTCTTGTAGCAAAATCAAAAATTTAAAAATCTTGTCCTTGGAGATACTGTGCTGACTTGTTATTCTCAAAGAGACACTCTTCCGTATGTCTTCTGTCTTCATCTGTGAAAATATGTCATATGGGTGGTTTTCTTTACTTCAGAATCAAGAATGGTATATTTCAATTTGTTAGTTTTAGAAGAAACACACTTAAAATAGTAAAAGGGAACTCTTTTAAACGAGATCTCAGGATTCCATGGTGATTAGTCTCTTAAGTGAACTTAAAAGATTTTGTATTTACATCTTTATTGTTTAGCTGGAAAACCTTAACAGCTTGGCAGGTGACGATTGGAAAAAATTCCCCAGATAATTTTTATAGCTTTATACAAAAAGAATCTTACATGATTTGAAAAATGTACAAAGTTACAGCTTTAGAAAAGCTACAAGTGAATTATATTGTACTGATACTACCTGGAAATCTGATGATGATGATTTTAGCAAACCTAGCTTTGCATTGATGATGTTAGCTTTGGACTTATTGCAGCAAAATCCTTTTAAGAGTATAAAAGCACTTTAAAATGGTTCCCAGAGGCAGATATCTTGTCTATTAAAATTTTTGGTCTAAAAAATTTTTTTAGTCTAATTCCAAGGTTGCATCATGCTTATCAGGGTATTTCATAAATATGAAATGATTAAGACTAATGCTACTTATTGCATAGCAATTCACATTAAATTTACAACAGTGAAGAGCAAATGAGAAAAATCTCTTCAAATATTTGTAAGGTGAAAATATTTAAAATGAAATCAATTCCAGAATTCTTTCTTCCAATAGATTATCTATTGGGTTCTAAATATCATAAAGATAAATAGTTTTTCAATGTTATTATATTTAATTTATGTATCAAATATTAAAGGAAAATAATTCACTATAAGAAAGATATCTTCTATGTGTTTAATAAATATAATTATGTGTCTAATCAAATAGAAGGGCATATTGATAATTTTATCATTAGATTAATTTGATTAAAATACAAAATCATTTTTTACAGATATATATTTTATTCATGTATAAAGATTCCTGGAAAACTGGCTCCTGTGGAAAACAAGGATGTAGCATGAAATATTTCTAACTCTACTTCAAAGTCATGTTTCATATAATATATGTGTATACATATACACAAACTATAGTCAAATATAATTGCAACCACTACCCTGAATTAAGGCCTGGAGATTGGTGCTTGTTGAGGATATAGGCAATAGGATTTCAAACCACTCTTCAAATTCAGCTGGAGCAATATTATGTTATCAGATATAGTTTTAATAGTGTGTGCTTCCAACTATGACTTTTAATAGCATTGGTTGGTGAGAGCCATTTGATTATAAACACATAGCTTCAAAACTCTGCTCATAGAAATTTCATTTTAGGAGTCAAAATCAACACCATGGTTTCTATGCAAGAAATGGGCACAGAAACGTAACAAGAAAGTATATTGTGTTCTAATGGAGCTCAGTGGGAAAAAAGAAATTAAAGAGGACAATGATTTTGAGTAAAATTTGAGAAAGGGGAATGCTTTTTATAACTGGGCCCTTAAACCAAGAGGCATCTTTTTAGTTCAAACTTCATCTTTTAAATATGTTTTCTAAAGAAGGAAAGAGCAAAAGAATTTTTATTTTCTTTTTTAATACTGTGACCAAAACCTAACCAGGAGCTTTCAAGCTGTTTGCTTTTCTCCTATGTCATTTATTTAAATCCCTAGGATTTATTTTTCTGCATTGCAAGTACATTCGCCTCTACTCCTTGCATTCCATCATTGTCAAGCTGGTACATTTTTTCCTTTGTAGTCAAAACAAAAAAAAAATCTTATAAATATTTGTCAATTCTAATGACTAATTTTTAAACCAAGCAGCTTCAAAAAATACATGTTGGTTTTTTTTTTTTTTCAGGGATTAGTAGAAACCCTTTGCATTAGTAATATGGAACTTCAAACATAAACAGAATATTTCATTTGGTCTTCCAATTCTCCATTACAGGCATGCTGTGTACGTGGTACTGTATGATATGCAAAGTGATGTTAGTTCTAAAGAGCAGCCTTGAAGTCATATATCCTGGAGGATATCTACATTAACATAAGACGAAAACATGTTGACGCTGATGGATTAACTCTTTATTGTACTACTTGGACTTTGACTTCTTATCATTGATGGAAATCCTACAAATGCAATTGATAGGGGTTTCAAAGCTGGAACTGCGCAGTGAAAGTGTTTGAAATATAGAGAAATGACTTCAGAGGGACTTGAAAGAATGATATTGAATATTTATTTTCCAAACAGCTTCAAAATGGAGGAAACATATTTTCAAATTGACATAGCTACATATCTAAATTTATGGATGGGCACACTTTTTAAAAGTGAAGCTGATAATCTGGAGAGGTCCAGAGTCCCAAATAGCTTGAAGACCAAGTTGCTGACTCAGAAATGTTAAGGAATGCATGAATTTTCCTATGAGCAGATATTAACTTGTCAAAGAACTAGCCGTGTGGATAGTAGTTCAACATTTAAAGACATCAATGTACTTTTAATTCAACCATTACTCTGGCTGGTGTAGGTTAACACAATGCCCAGATATACAGTCATTACATGAAGGTAGTTTGTTTTTTTGGTTGTTTGTACATTAACTGTGCCTAGTGTGCTTTTTAGGTGGGAATGGGAAAAGAATTGCTTTACAGAGCATTCACTTTAAGGAGGAACCTAGTATCTAATGAATACACAACATGTGAATACTCAAAATAACTTCAGGGCATTCACCCAAAAAAATAGTCTAAAAATACATTTACTACAAATATACCACACTTGTTAGGAAAGTAACAAATATGAGGAAATGACCCAGAATATATAGCCTAATTATTCCTATAGTCTAATTATTGTGATAAGTATGTACATTTGATTAGAAAGGCTTAAGATAAACTGTTATATTTTATTTTACTGTCTAGCTGATGAAGCATCAGGTTGTACTGTATTAAGAAAATCTCCAAAATCTACACTGATGTGAATGAATTAATGCAGATCATCATACAGAATAGCACTTTCAAGATGAAGTTCTGGAGAATGATTTTTATCCGAAATAAAGCTGCAAAGCAAAAAAATCACTTGATTATGGAAGTATGAGGGATGATACCTTAATATTGAAAAAAATACTTAAAGAAGACACAGAGGACCCTTGAACTTACTTTCTTGCTTTCTCTACTAAGTAACCAAGTGCTGCTCCAGTTCCAGCATTAGACCAATTTCCCCAGTGGACCCGAATGCAGTGCTTTCAGTCTTGCCAGTGCCACTTAATTCATACTTCAATAATGTATAAAAATCAGTTAGCTATGATAGAGTTGGAAATAGGTTTAGAGTTAGTTACCTTTCCTCAGTAATCTGTCACCTTCTTCTCCTTTTGTCTCTAAATCATCTTTTTCCAATAAGTGCTTAACTGCTGGAGGACTTTCACGATTAGTTCAGCCTTCATTGAACCCTGACTGTAAACTTCTATAGGATATACTATCTAGCTTTAAATCATATTACCTGTCGTTATTCAATACTGTTTCATGATGTATTTAATTCAACAGTGAATTGTTGTGTGTCTTATAGATATAAAATGGTACACTTGGTATTAAATACATTAGTTCTTTTTCAAATTAGATTATCTTCTCTTCTTTGAAGAGTCATATCTTTCCAATTTTTTGCCATTCTTAAGATGGATTAAACAGATGCCAAATGAATGTTTGTTTTTTGATTAGTGCCATTTGCACCTGACCAGTTGCAATTACCTATACTAAGTAGAAGTCATAATCTGGGGGAACAATCCAGTGTATTTTTATAATAATTTTTGCACCACATGCATTGGTTGTTTATGAATTTCAGAGGAAAAATGTATCCAGTTAGGTTAGTCTCACAAAGGAATGGAGAGTTCCTAGAACCCCTACTGAGTCCCTGGTGCCACCCAACAGAAATCACCACTTTCACTCTTGCTGCCTGAACTTTCTGTATCTATGCTTCTGTTCTGTCTCATATGACCTCTCGAAATAGGAAAGATAATTAAGGGTTTAGGTGTCAAATATCTTTCATGAAAGTGGAAACTAAAAAACCGAATCTCTGAATCACTTTTCTTTTTCAGATCCGCTTGACTACTATCTGCAGAAAGAGATTGTTTTTGCTCATGTCATTTTCCAAGCACTATCTTAAAAATGAATGAGGGTGAGGAGCCAGAGCAGACTGGTGTTCATCAGAAATGTTAATTAGGGTGCAGACTAAAGTATTCATAGCGACACCATCCATGTTATCCACAACCAGAAACTACTTAAGTGTCCATCAACAATAAATTAGATACATTTTAGAAATTCACTCAGTGCAATATCACAGGGCACAACACATACAATGCACTTGAAATGAAGCCAGCCACAAAGCACTACATATTGTATGATGCATTTACATAGAAACAATTCTAATTACCCCTTAGGTTGTAGGGACTGGAAGGGAATATGGAGGATGTCTGGAGTACCCCTGATGTTGTTTCTTGATCTGGGTTTCAGTTACATGGGTGTGTAAAAATCCCAGCTTGTGGAAGTCTATTGAGTCAACTACGATGTGTATTCTTTTATGTATGCATATTGTCACTCAAAAAAAAAGTTAAAAATAGAGGAAATAAATATATCAACCTAGAAGATGAAAGTTCAACCAGTTTCTCCCATTGCAAATGGTCAATTTTCTATGGGAAAAATGTAAGTGAAATCCACTGTATGCTTCCTTTTAAAGATTTATTTTTATTTTTTTTAAATATTTATTTCTTTATTTTAAAGAGAGAAAGAGAGCATGAGTGGGATGGGCAGAGGGAGAGGAAGAGAGAATCTCAGGCAGACTTCCTGCTCGGGACAATCGGGGGCCTAACAACAGGACTCTGATATCACGATGAAGCTGAAACAAAGAGTCCTCAGCTGAAACCAAGAGACCAACACTTAACAATCTACATCAACCAGGGACCCTTCCTTTTACAGATTTAATTTACTAATCAATTGATATCAGTTTATCAATTGCTTACTCCATGCCAAAGAAAACAATAGCATAGGGTTCCTTTATGAGAACATTAACATAAAGTTTTTGTGTTACATGCTCCTCCTAACTTTGATAATTATCCAAGGATGATACTGAGTAATGAACAATATGTATGCAGATGTATAGTATTCAGCTGGACCTTGAAGGATGGGTAGGAATTTTTAAAATTAGAATGTTTAATTTAACTTAAAATTTTAATTCCTATTTTTAATTGGAATTTTAAAAATTATCTCAACAACTTATTGAGATAATTGTAGATTCAAATGCAGTTTTAAGAAATAATACGGAGAGGCCCTGACACTTTGCCCAATTTCCACCATGGTAACATTTTGCAAAATCATAGAATAATATTATAGGATATTGACATTGATACAATCCATTGATTTTACTAAGATTCTCCAGTTTAACTTGGCTGTGAGGGTATGTGTGTATGTGTGTGTGTGTGTTTGTGTGTCTAAAGTTCAATGCCATTATGTCACATATATAGATTTGTGTATCTACCACCACAGTCAAGATACTGAAAAGCTCAAATGTCATGAGTCCCCTATTTTACATTCTTTATAACCACACCCAACTCCTCTCCTTCTTTCCTTTCCTCACCCCAACTTTACCTCTAATCCCTGGCCATCACTCATCTGTCTTCCATTTCTAAAATTTTCTCACATCTAAATGTTATGTAAATGGAATTGTATACTATGAAATTTTTTTTTTGACTTTTTTCACTTGGTTTATCTTCTTGGTGATTCATCTAAGTTGTTGCATGTATCTATAGCTCCATTACTTTTTGTTACTGAGTAGTATTTCCTGGTATGTCTGTGCCACAGTTGAAGGATATCTGGGCAGATTTCAGTTTTTGGCTACAAGTCAAGCTGCTATGAACATTTGTGTGCAAAGATCTGGCTCAAGGAGAGTAAATGTGGTAGGTATGGATGGAAATAAGATGAGGTTGTTAAGAATGTTTTTTATAAAAGACTGATTTAGGGGTGCCTACCTGGCTCAGTCAGTAGAGCATGTGACTCTTAATTTCAGGGTCGTGAGTTTAAGCCCCACATTAGATATAGAGCTTAGTTAAAAAAAAAGGCAGATTTAAAATGCAGGTGGAAATATTTAAACCTTGTATTTATCATAGCAAATAAAGGGTTACTGTTAGTTCCTTAGCAGGTGAGAGCCCTGCTGTGATAACACTGTTGGTAAAACTGAAGCCACTAGATGCAGTAATTCTCAGCTATGGCTGAACATTACACTCACATGGGGAGCTTTTAAAAACTCTATGCCTGGTCTGCACAACAGACCAATTAAATCAGACTCTCAGTGGATCTCAAGTATCCAGAGTTTTCATAATTTCCCAGGCTAACCTAAGGTGTGGCACCACTGGACTAATGGTAAGTAATTTGATCATGAGGTGACTCCTGTAATCCAAGAGTAAAATGAAAAAGGAATTTAGTCATGGGGAATGAGACACACTGGATGGTTTGAAGGGAGAAATGTTAGTGTTTGACAGTTAGGAAGGTATGGGGAAGAAAGCAAAGAATGGATCAAGAGGTTCCCAAAATTCTAGCCTGAATTGTGGGTATGTGGAATACTTATGGGGAGATATTTGGGAGGTCTTCAGTGGTCATTACTTATTTGATTTGATGGTAATGTATTCAGGTAGAGATTATTTTTAGAGGCAGTTGGGAATTTTCATACTCAAAATTATCCATCTCCCCCATAGAAATCGAAGTTCCATTTTTACATTAAAAACAAACTTTTATTCATCTTAGCAGACATCGATGTTTCATTAAATGCTTCTGTTTTTGCAGTATCCTGAGGTGATCATATTACTTGTCTTCTGTGATGAACAAGTTTCAAACCTGGATACTCACTGCCATAAACTAAAATGAAAACACATCTTCATAATATATGAAATTAGTTAGAGCTGTGCTATGGGTCTGGCAATCAGGTATTCAAAACTTGGCAATAGCAAAGAAGAGCCAAGTGGCTTTCATAATGTATTTTTAAATGAAAGTCGTAAAGAAAACTCCATTTCATTAAGTGTTTGAAAAAGCTTCTTGAAAATGTATTCAGTTAGAGAAGCCCAGTTCCCAAGTGAGTCCTGTCACTCCACAGTAGGTGAGTTTATTTTCCATGGTGGCTGAGTTTGGTGCTATTGAGTTGTTTTCCTTGTCACTTTAGGCAAGCTTAATGGCTAATGGGATCGCTAATAGGATATACCATCAGTTATGGAGTTCGAAACTAGCTTGGATTAGCTATGACTAAAATCAATTATCACAGTCCACTGGTCCACAGGAATCAGGGGGTCCTCTCATTTCTGTTCCTAGTGAACAGCTGTACTCAGTCCCCAAGAGGAGAAAAATATTACCAGCAAAATTGATGCTAATTAGCACCCATGTTGGCAGTCAGAATAGAGATACTGAGAAGAAAATTTCCAAAATGAGGCTGGTTTAGGGCAGTAAAAATGTGTGTCACAAAAATCAGCCAAGTATAATAAATGACTTTCCAATGATTTTCTGAAAACCCATATTTTTCACTTAATCAACACATTAAAGGGCTATTTTGCGAATGAAGTGATATAGGTTGTACATTCTGTTATTTATTCAATTATTTATACTTCAGAATATCTAATATCAGCAAACTTTTGCACAACCACCAAATGTTACTGGCTTGCTGTATATGTTTGCTACTACATTTTCTTTAGTAGATTAGCATTGGCAAGCATCAGCCAGTCAACAAAAATTGGTCTTTTGCTCAGCAAACTAGATGATAATTCCATTGGTTGTCCCTTAAAATTCTATCTTCAGATATTCATTTTTTTAGCTTAGAATGTTGAGATTAAAAGAATTCAGTAAGAACAATATTGCTTTTCAATTATTTACAATTGAATGTGAGTGAATTTTAGATCATTACCTGAGTGCACATTGAGGGGAGAAAGGTTGGAAGAATATAAAAATCATAAAAGAAGCTCAAAAAAATGCAAAATGTTTACCAAAGGACATTTCCATGCTTACTGCATAATTTAGATATCAGTTAAGTTTAATTAGTACCTTTATCTTATTTCTTATGGCATCATTTCTGAGATGAAATATTATTTGTTTTAAAAAGATCATGTTTTATTCTAACTAAATCAATACCAAGGTGGACAGCTTCATTGAAAACTGATTTTATTCTGGAAAAGCTATACAACTGAGCGTCTGCAATTTATAAATGACATGCTAGGAAGGACTGATGTCTAAATGCAATCAAATATTTGTGTTATTATTTTTCTTTGAAGTTGGAATTGTCAATGGAGTAATACTGGATTAGGCAGCTGGTGTGACAGCAAGCATTTCATGGGAATCATTGATTGTGGTGATGTCCTCTATTGACATGCCTGTGCTTTCCTGTTAAACAGTGGTACAAAGGGTAAGGTGCTGGCAGGGATTAAGAAATGGTTTAAACTGGCTGATTAAACTTCCCTGATAACTCTACTAGCGCATATTCAAACACAATTTTCATACACAATATTTTACTCCTACTGTAGCCAGCAGATTCTTAAGCAGTTCTCTCCCTCTCCATGAATGAATTTTGTGCCCTCAATATACATTCTTCGTACCTATGTAGGAAGGCAAAAACAAATGCAAAATAAGAATGACAAAAATCTGCTTCTGATACTATTACATCTGTTATAGGAGAACATGATAATACTTTTAAGATTGTAGAGGACTTCAGAGTTTGCAAGCTATTTTCATAAACATCTTGTAAAGTAACCAAAACAGATATCATTATCGGGAAACTAAATTTGCATATTTTCAGAACACTGGCTTTTCTGATTGTTAAGGGTGACGAAAGGCTAGTTAGTGCCTGCTTTATTTTTTTATTTTTTAAAGATTTTTATTTATTCATGAAAGACACACACAGAGAGAGAGACAGAGACAGAGACACAGGCAGAGGGAGAAGCAGGCTCCATGCAGGGAGCCCAATGTGGGACTCGATTCCCGGTCTCCAGGATCACGCCCTGGGCTGAAGGCGGTGCTAAACTGCTGAGCCACCCAGGCTGCCCAGTGCCTGCTTTAAATTTGAGTTTCATAAGTACCTATAGCTATAAATTGAATTTAACATAGCCATATGTATTCCAAAACCAGATAAAGATACCACTAAAAAAGAAAACTACAGGCCAATATCCCGGATGACCATAGATGCAAACATTCTCAATAAAATACCAGCAAATCAAATTCAACAATACATTGAAAAAATCACCACGATCAAGTGGATTGAATCCTGGGCTGCAAAGGTGGTTCAATATTTGCAAATCAATCAATGTGATACATCACATCAATAAAGAGAAATGATAAAAACCATATGTAAAACATTTGACAAAATACAATGTCCATTCATGATAGAAAACCAAAAAAGAAAAAAAAAGAAATAAAATAAAACTTCAGCAAAATAGGTTTTGTTTTTGAGGGAACATACCTCAAAATAATAAAGACCATATATTAAAAACCCATAGCTAACATCAACCTTAATGGGGAAAATAACAGAGCTTTATTTTTTCCCCCTAAGGTAAGGAACAAGACAAGGATATCCATTCTTACCACTTTTATTCAAAATAGTATAGCAAGTCCTAGCTATAAGAATCGAACAACAAAAAGGAATAAAAGGCATCCAAACAGGAAAGGAATAAGTGAAACTCACTATTTGCAGATGACATGATACTGTGCAGAAAATTTGAAAGACTCCACAAACTGCTAGAACTGATAAACAAATCTAGTAAAGTCACAGGATATAAAATCAATGTATAGAAACCTGTTGTATTTCTATGCTCCAAAAATGTAGCAGCAGAAAGAGAAGTTAAGAAAACAATCTCATTTACAACTGCACTCAAAACAATAAGATACCTAGGAATAAACTTAACCAAAGAGGAGGAAGACCTGTACTCTGAAAACTATAAAACACTGATGACAGAAATTGAAGATGACATAAAGAAATGAAAAGACGTTCCATGCTCAGGAATTGGAAGAATAGATATTGTTAAAATATCTATACTACCCAAAGCAATCTATCTGTATCTAATGGGAGAAGGACAGTCTCTTCAATGCATGGTATTGGGAAAACTGGACAGCAACAGCAAAAGAATGAAAGTGGACCACTTTCTCACAACACACACAAAAATAAATTCAAAATAGATTAAAGACATAAAGATAAGACCTGAAACTAAAAATCCTAGAAGAGAATGTAGACAGTTACTTCTTTGACATTAACCATAGCAACTTCTTTCTAAATATGTCTTCTGAGGCAAGAGAAACAAAATCAAGAATAAACTATTGGGACTACATCAAAATAAAAAGTTTCTTCACAGCAAAGAAACTATCAATAAAACTAAAAGTCAACCTACGGAATGGGAGAAGATATTTGCTAATGACATATCTGATAAAGGATTAGTATCCAAAATCTGTAAGAATTCATAAAACTCAACACCAAAAAAAATAATCCAATTAAAAATGGGCAGAAGATATGAATGGACATTCTCCGTAGAAGACATCCAGATGGCCAACACACACATCACTCATCAGCAGGGAAAAGCAAATCAAACCTATAATGAGATATCACCTTACACCTGTCAAAATGTCCAAACTAAAAAAAACAACAAAAAAACCCAAACCAAACCAAAAACAAACAAAACAAAACAAAACAAAAACAAGAACTATCACAGGTATTGGTTGGCAAGGACATGGAGAAAAAGGAATTCTCATGCACTGTTGGTGTTGATGCAAAATGGTGCAGCCACTATGGGAAACAGTATGGAGTTTCCTCAAGAAGTTGAAAATAAAGCTACTTTATGATCCAGTAATCACACTAGTGGATATTTACCCAAAGAATTTAAGAACACTAATTTGAAGGGATACATGTACCCCTATGTTTACTGCAGCATTATTTACAATAGCCAAATTATGGAAATAGCCTCTGTCCATCACTAGATGGGGATCTAGATATCACTTTATATATACATACAATGGAATATTATTCAGCCAGAAAAAAGAATGAAATCTTGCCACTTGCAACAACATGGATGGAGCTACAGAGTGTAATGCTAAGTGAAATAACTCAGTCAGAGAAACACACATACCATATAATTTCACTCAGATGTGGAATTTAAGAAACAATACAAACAGGCAATGGGAGAATAATAAAAGAGCCAAATCAAGAAACAGACTCTTAATTATAGATAACAAACTGATGGTTACCAGAAGAGAGAGGATGGGGAGAATGGGTTAGGGAGGTGATGGGAATTAGGGACCACCACCAGGTGGTGATGTATGGAAGTGCTGAATCACCATATGGTACACCCGAAACTAATACAACACTCTGTTAACTAACTGGGAAGAAAACTTTTAAAAACAGCATAGGCATGTTTAATTTGGCTCTTGGTATAAACAAACAAATGAATAAATAAGAAAAAATGTAAGAGCTATAGCAGATTATGTGATGCCTGGGATTCAGACTGTCGTTTTATTTAATGAGCTTCTGCCCAAATAAATCAAAGAACATAGACATGAAGGTGCTCTTCCCTCAGCCAGCCTCAATTCCCATGTGCCTGTCATCATATAAGAATCTCACTGTACTGATAATAAAGGTACCTAGTTTTTACACTGTTCAACCCTCAGATTTAAGCCATTCTGGTATACAACCAAAGAGATGGTGACAAAGAACAAATTCTCTGCATTGACTTATTAGAGAATGTGTATCTCTCTCCAAATGATATCGGCTATAAATTTATTTGTTTGCTTATTTGGTTTTGATACCAGTTGCTAAATTCAGATTGGTAATCTTGAAGCATGTGATTTTATCCAGGCACCTCACTACCTGGCATAGAGTAGATGCTAAATAAATTATTGCTTAGGATACATGCTAAATGTACACATGTAGGTCAGATCTGGTGTGTTTGCTATCACTGGAGCTTAGGGTATTAGCTGTGTCATGGTGATGGTAACAAAGGAAGAAAAAGGGGCACTGTCAGCAGATAAAGAAATGTTGAGCCATTATTTCTAAAAGTCATAGCAGGAAATCTGCAAAGTGACATAATGTGGAGATTGATCTTCAGGGAAAGACCTGTAACAGTGGAGGAGGGAAAGGATAAATGGAAGGTTAGAAGGTCAGCAAAAATGGATTACGAAATGTCAGGTTATAACCAGGTCTTTAGAAAGAACAGAAGAAGCAGAAAGAAGAAAGAAGTAAAGAGAAAGACAGAGAGAGAGAGAGAGAGAGAGAGAGAGAGAGAGAGAGATTGGATTTTCAGTTTGGGCAGATATTTATCAAGAGCAGATGTGAATAAAGTTCTCAAGATGTTTATGGAAATATGGACATACTGTTTGTTTTATTTTTTATTGAAGTACAGTTGAAATAGGGAAATTAATATGAATGTGTCCTCCAAATAATTCAGGAATAATATTTGAAATTATAAATGATGAATTACAGTTGAATTACATCTCCATAAAACAGACAGGACATTTACAGGATTCTAGAGACCAAACGATTACTTTAGAGTAAGTTGTGGATGTCTTTAGGCTAATTAAATGAAAGAAATCATATTCTGAAAGAGGCTATTGGTAAAACGAAAATATATTCTTCAAGAAGTAATTGAGAAGTGAGAGTGTGTAACTGCATGGATTTGAATCTATGCCAGTGTCTTACTAGCTTGAGCTTTAGACAAATTACTGAACTCCTCTAAATGACACTTTTCTAGTCTAAAGTAGATATATTTACTTTTGCTTTGTGATTTTGTAGTGAAAGATAGATGATGTAATAAATCTAAAGCCCAGTTTGGCACCTGACCCATATTCAGTACTGTAAGTGTGATGCAGTGGCCACAGTGATAGGTGTCACCATGGCCCCCAAATAGTTCCTGACCATGAACTAAATTCTAATTGATTTCCATTCCTGCACTAAGGTCTAGTTGCGGGATTTCTGCCATATGAGACCAATACACCCCTCCCATCATGTCTTTTTTGAGAACTTCTGCAAACACGGATCATATATGCGATAGCCCTCCCTTTATTTTTATTAGCATTAATGCTGACTAAGTTCTTAATTTTGCTTGGTTGCAATAATTTCTCTTATCTACCCACCCTCTGCTCTTAGCCTCCATCTCTTCAAGAGGATTATTATTCATCGACCCCTCTTTCCAACTTCTGCATTTCTCTGTTGTCCTCACTCTTAGCTCTTGAACCTGCTTCTTACTTGGCTGCAGAATTTTAAGAAAATATTAAGACCCAAAGATTCCCACATTCACATTTATTTGCCCACTCTCATCTGTACCCTTGAGTTTGGTGTTTTCGTGTGGTAGTAGTGAATGAGATGTCTTTGCTCCAATCTCAATCTGAGCAGGAGTTCCTGCCCACTTCAGTCAACTCAAGGTAAACTGTGCCGAAGTTCTGTCCTCTAGCATCTTAATTTCTTTCCTCTCTTCTGAATCAATTCTACTAGCAGACAAATGTACTATTGTTTTTCCCATATTGGAAAAGTTATCTTGATTCTCTTTCTTCTTTTAGTTATTTCTTCATGTTTAAGCTCATGTTTGTAGCAAAATTCTTTACAAGAGTTGCCTGTACTTACTATCCTAAATTTTTTTTCCTCTGACCTCTTTTAAACCTTCCAAAGTTAGTTACCTATCACCTTTTAAAACCAGTGTTGTCAATTTGATCAGTGATCCCCATGTTGATAGATACAAAGTCACTTCTTGGTCCTTATCTTATTAGAAGACAGAGCCAATGACCTATTGGGGTGGTCACTCTCCTTTCTTTTCTTCTTCTGGATTTTAGGTTATCCAAACTTCCTCATAGATTGTTCCTTCTTAGCTTCCTTTTCTGGTTTTCCTTCCATGACCCTTTAATGTCACCATGGTCCAGGACCCTCTTCTGTCTACTTGTCTTCTAATTTATCCTCACTTCTTTGTTAATTTCATCCACTCTAATAGCTATACCTGTCATGTACTTGTTCTCAAACATTATCTCGGTGGTACACCACTCTTCTGAACTGCAGACAAATATCCATCTGTCTACTTTGACTTTTCCACCTGGATGTCTAATAGACATCTCAAACTCAACATGTCCAAAACTAAACTAAGTCCTCCCTCCACCATTCAGAACTCTGTTTCTGTTACACACTTTTTAATCCCTGTTGGTGAGAGTTCCATCCTTCCAGAAGTTCAGATCATTAATTCCCTGGTCTCTTCCTTCATATGTAATAGCCAAAGATAATATGATGTTTTAGTAAGGCTCTGTTTGATCTGGCCCCTTCTAGCCTACCTTCTCTTCTACTACTCTTGCTTACCGACTCTGTTCCTATCAAACTGACTTCATTGTAAAACTTTCGCAGAGTTTTCACACCTCCACCTTTCTGAAATTGCTTTCTACCCATTACACCCTTCTCACTTCCTTCAAAGTTGTGGCTCACATGTCACTCTCTCAGTGACGCCTGCTTTGGCCATCTTATTTGTAACTGTGCCACCAGATCTCCAATAATCCCCATCCCTCTTATTCTGCGCTATTTAGTTTTATATTCTGGAACTTATCACTTTGGAACACATCCATGGAAATTTATTTATTGCACTTACTGTTTTTGCTTTTTTCAATTTCTGTGTCCTTCAACTAGGACATAAGCTCTAGAAGACATGGGTGTTTTTCTCTTTTGTTTTCAGACAGCTAGAAGAGTGCTTAAAACACATAGTAGTTATTCAACAAAAAAAAAATGTTGAGCAAACAAACTAGTGGCTCAGAAAAACACTTCTTAATGTTATTAAGAAGTAAATAATGGTAGAGGAGAAAGCAGTTATTTACTGACTATACATCTATATGCATTGTAGAGATGAAAATGTTTTGAGATTGTGTAGAGAAAAATCAGTCCAAACTTCCATTTCTCATAGCATCTAATATTTATAAAATGTAACTTCTGGAAACATTACACATGTATTAACATGCATTCTGCCTTAAAATCTTTTTATTTCATAATTTAAAATATGCCAACAAATATTTATTCTGGAATCCCTTTTTTATGGAACTTCAAGAACTTCATTTGAATTAAGTTTTTAATTCCAAAGCTACTATGATTTCAACACAAATTCTAATCCTACATACATACGTATGATCTAAGATAGACTATCAGAATATTAGAAACTAGTCCTAGAAAAACTTTAAATACCACAAGCCATAAAATGCAGGGTCTATAATATACCTCTCTTTTTAAAAATTTTAAAATATTATCCCATATTTAATATTTTTTAAGTATGTGCTAGACAGATACTTGTTGGTCTGTTAGTAAGATAGAGATCACTAAACCACAACACTCTTTTGAGATAAAAAACTGGGTGTACTATAACTAAAAGCGAAAGAAGTATGTTCTCACATACCAGTAATAAAGCATGGACATTGTCATAGGAGAGGCATATGCTGGGATCAGCTAGCAGTGTTAATTTGACTGTTAAATAGAAAATAAGATAATTTATATGTTTCTGATTTTGAGATTTTATTTACTTATCAATCTTCTTCCTGCAACAGGAGTTATTATTTTTATTAATGATTTTAAACATACAAATAGGTATTTTGATTCTTCCATTCGTCATCGACCATTTCATCACATATGCCAGATTCCAAGATTTTTTATTACTCTTCAAAATAAACAAATAAACCAAACACTCTTCCTGTGTTTGTAAATAGTCACTTTTCAGGCTATGCATTTTGTTTCTATCTCATCTCCTTCAATCTTTGCTTATTATATTTATCTGTTTCTTCTTCCAGGATCCCTTCTTCCCACTTCTGATGTTTCCTGTCATGCTTAGGGATCCTGATTATGTAATGCCCTTGCCCACTCTCCTTTTATTTATTTCGTCCCACAGGAGGTGGAACAATTTATATGTTTGGTAAATTGGGAAAGAAAAGCCAGGGCAGAACCAGCTCAGTTTCATTCTTCTTTCTCGTAGGAGGCAAGAGTTCCCGTCTATTCCTCCAGAGGTAGGCTCTTTCTCCCTTCATACATGATTACCTTTGATAAGTCAATAATTCTGCCTATTGTAATGGGTTCCAGGGTGGAGGGAAGTAGGAATTCTATTTTATTAACATGGTTTAAGACTGCTGATGATTGGTAATGATTCAAAGGAGACCAAGGTTTAGTCTATTATATTATTTCTAAAGGCTCAATAGACATTCTACCCTCTTCTTCCATCCACATGGGATGGACCACTCCCTCTGCCTTGGCAGGCTCCAATCTGCAGTCATTGAACTGTATGTCTCAGCTCATCTTTTTTTTTTTTAAGATTGTATTTATTTATTCATGAGACAGAGAGAGAGAAGCAGAGACCCAGGCAGGGGGAAAAGCAGGCTCCATGCAGGGAGCCTGATGCAGGATTGGATCCCAGGACCCCGGGGTCACAATCTGAGCCAATAGAAAATGCTTACCTACCCAGCCACCCAGGTGCCCCTTTTAGCTAATCTTTATCAACAATAGCAATAATAACAATTTAGCTATCACCTTAAATGCTTTCCTCAATTTCCTAGATCTCATTTTTTTCAGAATCAGGAAAGAAAGATGCTCTTCATTAGACCCCTTCAAAGACTAACTCTGCTCTCATCCTGCAGTAAACTTTCCTTCATATATGAGCACCATTCCTATTTAGCAAAACTATTGCTTACACACATACACTTTCTCCCTGGGATGGGCGTCAAACAGAAAACTTTTATCTAGACTAAAGAAGCAACATTAGGTTGTGGAACTGAGTTTTCTTTGGAGAACATTAATCATATCATGTTGATATCATGTTATTAATAAAGCTATTACTCATCTTCTATGTATCAAGGATACAAGTCAAATGGCAAAAGGAAATTTCAATAAACAAAAGAAAATATTAAATAAGAGGGCATTGAGATCATAACGTGAATACATCAAAGCAATGGGTGTTCTGCTGCATGAGAGAAATCATGGATAGCATTTTATAGGCTGCATATAGGGTTTCAAAAAGTCAGGGAGGGGAAAATTAATCTTCAGTCTTCTCTAAAACAAAATGTCCTTTAAAGAATAAATATTCCCTCTATTGTTTGGTCCTTCTATATTTTTCAACATAAACTATTAGAATCATTGGTACTGTGAAAAATTATACAGTATATAGATTTACGAATTAGAATGACACAAAGATGAAAATAGATTGTTACTTTCTTTCTCAGTACAAACAGCTTTATTTGGTATATCTGAAAACCAAAACAAGACTGCTTTATCTTGAGAAATAATTTCTGAAATCTTTAACAGGTGAAAATAACGCTGTTAATAGCAATCGATTGATTTGTGATATCCATGTATCACATATACATAAATTATTCATGTAATGATAGGCCTAATATTATTTTTAACCTTTATTGATCATATACTATGTGCTAGGGACTTTACTGAGAGCTTATATTAGAGCATTTTAGTTTGAAAAGTGACTATCTGGGCAGCCTGGTGGCTCAGCAGTTTAGCGCTGCCTTCAGCCCAGGGCATGATCCTGGAGACCGGGGATCGAGTCCCACATCGGGCTCCCTGCATGGAGCCTGCTTCTCCCTCTGCCTATGTCTCTGCTTTTCTCTCTCTCTCTCTCTCTCTCTGTCTCTTATGAATAAATAAATAAAATCTTTAAAAAAAAGAAAAAAGTGACTATCTTTACTCTTTTCTCACATTTTGTTCAGGACTCTCGTACTGCATTTTTATATAGTCTTATGCTTATGTGCTTATATGTCTTTTTCTCACCATATTGTATTGTCCTCATGTGTTGTTATAATTTTTAAATCACTGTTGTATCCATATAGTTTGACACATAAACAATCAAGTAAATTATGTATGTCAACCAACCTCCTGATTTCAAACATTCTTAATTAGAAATGAGAGGGAGGGAGTGGTATGACCTTTGTCGTTTTCTAAAAAGAAGATCTAGGAATCTACTTGGGGAAATGTCTAGGTATGAGAGCAATGTAGACAGCTAGCCAGATATGAATTAATGACCCTATAATTATTGCAGTTACTTCTTCCACCACATTTTTACTCTCCCTTAAACTGTGAGGTAGATTTATTGTAAAATCTGGTTGTTTGGGAGCTACTACAACTTGACAGCTAGATACATTATGTGGACCAGAGTATCACCTAATATAAGGTGAATCAATAAAGTTCAAATAAAGTCATCGACAATGCTGATCCATCTAACAATTATATGGCATTGCACTCACTTTCCTGACAGGCTTATGCTTTTATACCCCATTAAAGCATGGGAAATAACTCTAAAAGTACTTCCAAATAAACTACAAAATAGACTATGCCAGATATATTATTGGGTGTTTGTTTTACAGACATCAGTTTAATAGTCCATTTTCCACTCTTGACTATGAGAATACGATAACATTTTATGGATGACCCCTTAAATCTGTAAAAATGTTGTTGTAGGTTTTTGAATGTCATGTTTTTCCTGTGGTATAACTCTCATCTTATTTAGTTCTTAATTTCCCTGTCTTAAAAATCTAGAAAGATTCCTTCAACTTTGGATACAAAAAAATATTGGATAAAAAGCAGCTTCCAATTATGTGCCTTGGATTTTCTTTGGGAACACAAGAGGAGATGTTTTTGTTTGGCCTACAGTATATACTGGCACATTCCAAAAAGAGGTGAAAGTGAGTAAATAAGAAAATAACTTCACATGTATAAAAGAGATACATTTACTAGTCAAATGTAATCTGATTAATGTGGTTTTTAATTTTTTTAATGATTCTAGTATTTTACAAATATCTCTGGTTACACTAAAATAAAGAGTAAGCCAAACACTTTGGTTATACTTTGCCAATAAGGTACTTGGGGAAGCATCCAGTCTTTCCTTTGAAGTCCTTAATCCAATCCCTGGTGGGTTGTCAGATGTCTCAAAGCAATAGGTGGCACCACCCTGTAGCTCAAATGTGTTGTGACATCAAATCCTAAACTTATCTAATTCTCTGTTGGTGTTATTATTTTTAGATTCACTGAATATCTCTTCCAGTAACATAAATCATACTCCTACAGGTGCCAGGTTTTGAGAATCTGCAAACTGACAAACTAGACCTGTCAGAACAATTCCTTAAATAAAGAAGCTACCTCGTATTCCACATCCCTAGTATACCAGAATACCATAGTGTTGGGGTCACAGCTGGCTGCTGCTGCATGTCTGACTTCATTGATTCAGAGATATGGAGGAAGTACTTTGCTATGTTGCCTCACTCCAGGTATGAAAAGAAAAAAAAATCATCTGGTTTTTGTCAAAGAGATTTTGAATATTGTTCCTCCTGAGAAGGCTGCTAGCTACTGTCCTTTCATGCTTACCCTTTATCCTGACACACATTCTAATGCCTTTAAAATTCATTGATGATTTGATGAGCTGCTCAGTCACAGTACTTTCTGTAGCAGGCATCCCAGCTTGAAACTAAGGTATATTCACCCTAAGATTTATATGAGAGAACAAGGTGTCTCCTGAAAGAGAACTTGTACTAAGGATATTGTGATACAGAGTTTTGTTTCAAGGATGGTGGGTCAGCATCAGAGAAGAAGGGTCATAGCTTTGCCTTAGTTAATCCCTCAACCCAGCTGCCAGAGACATCTACCTCAGTCCTTAGGCAAGTCCATGAGAAATGAAAGACAAATTTCAAAAAAAAAAAGAATATCCTTTGTTCTTTGCAGTATTATCTACTCAAGAAATTGAACACATACCTGTCAGGTATGTCATTGCCAGCAGTTTCTAAACATTGGGAAGAAAAAAACATTGATTTCTGCAATAACATAAGGCAAACATTGATGCCCTTAATATTGGGCATTCGCAGCTCCACTATGAAAATCAGTGGAAACAACTGGTGTTTTCTTGGTGTTGGTGCTTTGGCAACTACCATAGGCAGCAGGAATGTATTCTCTGATAGGGTCCGATAAGGCCTTGTCACCTTTGGTAGGTTCTATCGAGGTTAATGTCACCATCGGTTAATATCAACACATGGACCTATTTTTGTCATTGAAACTAACAAGTTACCTGGAGTTAGAGAGAGATGGGCTAAAAGGATTGGCCCATGAGATATGTTTGCAACACAGAAGCTTGGAGATTTAGAACAATTACATGGTAGGAAGCTGAAGATATCTCACATTTTCTAGTATGTAGGGGAGAAATACAGTGAGTGTTTTTCATTATTGTGATGCTGTTTTACCAGAAAGGCTAGGGCATATGTACAATATTAATGCTGTTATTTAAAATACATTAAGGTGAGAGTAAAGTTGAATAGGGCATTATTGACTCAGTAGAAGTATGACTTGGGCTTAGAATACAGAATTGGGATGTGTCCTCAAATAGAAAAAATAAAACATGACATTCTCAGAGACCCTGACTGCTCATTCCCTAGATAAGAAGAGATGTATTGACTGCTGCTATGGGCCAACCATGAGGACTACAGAGAAGAAAACAAAGCCCCCACTCTGAGAAATTTTGTGCTCCTTTGGAGGAGCAGGCAACAAAGAGGCAAACGATTTAGGTGTGAAAACAAGAAATCATATATTGAAAAGTATTAGGAAGAATAACAGGAATAGGTTACCAGAAAGTGACAGGTAATGCTATTTTAGATATGGTGGTCACGAAAGGCCTCTTTGAGCAGGTGATCATGATAAAAATCAGTGTGTGAGATTTAATATTTTTTTGCTTTTCGTAAAGACTATGATTTTGCTGTAGCTATACATGGCTCTTTATAATTCCCAATGCATACTTTGAAAGTTGAGTGCTGTTTCACAGTGGAACACATAAAATTATTGATTCACTTTCCTTTTGAATGCATGTAGTTCTTCCTCTCAGGTCTTTGGATGGGTAAAGTTTTATTCTATTCACACACAGGTCTGAGTTTTTTCCTAGCTATGCCTCGGCATTTTGTCTCCTGTCCCATTTTTATAATCTTATTTATTTAAAACTACTTATCCGTGTCTATATAGATACATAAATTCCTATTCATGGATGTGCAGTCTATGTAAATTGATTGGAAAACAGAATAGCAGAGAGAGACAGACATAGAGCTCAACAGCTATTGTTTCCTAGTAAGGTCTTTGGCCTCAGATGTGGTCTAACATCATGAAATTATGTCTTATGGTTGGAAAAGTGCCCAAAATGTGATTTCACCTCTGCAGAGTTCAGTGAAGGCTAACTCTGAGGAGGGATGCTGATCATGCCGTCATTTCAGAAGTCCAGAGCGAATGCAGCTGGTGTTTGTTCTGAAGCCAAAGTCAAGGAAGAGCAAATCTACCTTAGTGAGAATATTCCCTTTGATTTGGGTGTCTGTAGACATAGATTTTAAAATATCTCAAAGACAGTTTTTATTTTAATATTTATCTTCATTGTGACAGAACCAGGATATAATTTTTACCCGAGGTATTCATACTTTAAATGAACAAACTAAAGTTAAGTGGACCGGTTTCAGAGCTATTTGTATACACCTTTTTTTTTAAAGCTTTTACTTATTTATTTATTCATGAGAGACACAGAGAGAGAGGCAGAGACACAAGCAAAGGGAGAGACAGGCTCCTCTCAGGGAGCCCGATGTGGGACTCGATCCTGGGGCCTGGGAATCACGCCCTGAGCCAAAGGTAGACACTTAACCACTGAGCCACCCAGACGTCCCTATTTGTATACATCTTAATGAAGGAAGCAAATGGGTTTTGTCCCATTGTCCCAGTTCTCTGGAGGCTTAAATCCATTTATTGATACAAGACATACAGAATACAAAAACCAATGAAAATAGAAGAATTAAATGGAAATGCAGGAACAATGGGGACAAGATAGAACAAGCTAGAATAAGTGCTAAGGGAGTATTACTGGTATAGACTGTGCCTACAGAGATCACAAGGTGTAGTTAAGAAAGCTTTGGCAAATAAGTGAGAACTAGAGCCAAAATCTCAAGTGTTTATTTTGGGTTATAGAGAGCCATTGATGGGTGTTGATTGGAGGAAGTGGGACAAGAATGTTCTAGAAAGTAATACCATGCAGTGAAATGGAGAGTAGGGTAAAAGGGGGAGAGATGATCAGATAACATTATATTTTAAATATTATCTTGACATTGAAATTAGTTAATTTGGTGGGAAGTTCTATGTTTAGGCTTTACCAGGCAGAAATTGGTGTTGATAATAATGCATTCATATTCTAAGAACACTGATATTACTGCAATTCTTTTCAATTATTCTATTTCCCAAGAGGATCGTTAGTTGCATACATTAATTCCTTTCAAAACTGAGGAGAATGCTTTGAAAATTAGATATATGGTGCCAATGGGGGATAAAAGCAAATATACAGACAAAGTCCATGGGGAAGGAAAATAGTCAGATAATAGAGTGAAGACAAGGTTGGCAATCTTAGCAAAAATGAAACAACAGATGGGGTATAATTTTTGTGAGTCCTCACACAGATGGTTCACCAGATGGATTCTGCTGGGTTCATACAGCTTATGTGTATTTTTCAGCTGCTTATCATGATAGGCAAGGCCACTTCTGTGCAGGCAAAAATCTTTGCTTGGTTCGGATTATTGAAATATAACACTGGAATAAATTGGTAGTTGGCAACATAATATAAACTGTTTTTATTAACTGACATTTCTAATTAGACAGATACGTGCAGATAATGTTATTTTGAAGACATTGGAATTCAGAAAAAAACTCATAGGTCGTGGCTTACAAAATGCTATTCAGGGACTTTATGTAGGTTAGAAGATTTGGGGTATTTAATTCAAACTTCAGCTATCATTTCAGACTATCATCTTTTGGACCTTTATTGTTAAAAGTAATTTCATCTTAGCAGTAGCAAAATATAGAATTTAATAAGGTTATAACTGGAGAATTATTTAAGTAAATCAAGAAAATATTTCTTTATAAATTAAATTCAATTCGTAATTGGCACTCAATATAACATACTGCACTTCAGTTGATATTTATACTAGCAAAATTCTAGTAAAAATACTAGTAAATATCTTAGTAAATGATGAAAGTCATTATTTTTAGCAAGTGGTATGTGTGTATGTGTATGTGTGTGTGTGTGTTAATTTTGAAATAAACATTCAGTACAAGTCAGGACCATTTTCATGACTAATGGGACTTGTTAGAAGGAATATCCCTTAAATAAAATGGAGAATCAAGAATAAACTAAACACTTCTGCTTTCAATTAATTGCTCTTTATAAAGATATATTTCTTTGGGCATCCAGGGTGGCTCAGCAGTTTAGCGCCGCCTTCAGCCCAAGGCCTGATCCTGGAGACCTGGGATCAAGTCCCACGTTGGGCTCCCTGCGTGGAGCCTGCTACTCCCTCTGCCTGTGTCTCTGCCTCTCTGCCTCTCTCCTCTCTTGTATTCTCAGGAATAAATAAATAGAAACTAAAAAAAAAAAAAAAAGATATATTTCTTTGAATTTTTGGTACGAACAAGAGCTCTATTTTATTTGGGGCTTGCTCTTTCCACTATTACAAGATGAGATCTTAATTCATGTGATTTTAAATTCTAGCAGGAGGGATTTTTCTTATTGTAGCTATTGTAAAGCATCGATTTGTAACATGAAAGGAATCTGATCTGTCTGGAGACACAACATAAGGCCGGAAACCAGGAACTCCAGGGTGTCTCAGATATAGTTCTCTTTAAAGACTAATATATCAACTGCAGAGGGTTTTAAATAGAACATATACAGAGTTGTATTGTTTTCTAAATATTTTTATATTAATTATTTCATTGGCATCGTATAGCAGTCGTTTGAGGTCAACATGGCAAATATAATCATCTCCATTTTACAAGTGAGAAAACTGGAATGTTTGTGAAATGAATGAATAATAAAAACTTGTACACTTAGTCTATGGAAGAGCCTGGACTCTGGTTTACTCTCTCCAATAAATACTAAGAGCCTACAGTGTGCCAAGTAGACATAGCTTGTGCTACTCTGCTGAGTCCTGACATGAAGAACCCTAGACGTTGCGTCTATACATAAATGAACCAAAGCACATTAAAGATTTTATTTATTTTTTCAATGATTAGTTTTATGTTTAATAATAAGTATTACCTTTTATTTTTTAGTTGGAATTTGAGGATTTATAGGGAAGAGAGAAGGCACTTACTATCAGGGCACTTACAATATAGTATAATCACAGTTATGTGATACCAAGTCCACTGGAGGAGGAGATAAAGAAAGCATGAAGGCCAAAGTGACATTTCTGGTGATTCCTGAAAAAGTTGCAACAGCAGTCAGAAGGGGATAAGGTCCTTCCGGAAAGAAAGGGTAGTGCATACAAAATTGATACACACAGGGATACACAAAAATTTCAATATTGCTCACGCATAAAGTCTAAGCTGTGATTTTCAGAAGATGAGAATGGATGGGGAGGTAGCCCACAAATCACGACCATGTGACTGAGTCTGTGAGGAGATTAAGGTTTTTGTTCCTTAAGCAATGTAAAGCTATTGGAAGTTTTGAACAGAAGTAAAGCTGGTGAAGCATGGTTATTAAAAATGATCATTTTGGACTACTTAAAGGAGATTTCTACAAAAATATAATAAGAGGAAATAATAGCATCTGAATTAGGCTAAAACCAGTGGGAATGAAAAATAATAGAAATATTGAAGTGTTTGAATTGCAAGGACTTAAGTGATTGACTACCTGTGGAAAGGGGAAAAATGAAGGATTGAGGGAAGATGAAAGAGTATAAAATGACTCGCAGGTTTTGAAGTTGAACCATTTATTGGATAATGATGACATTTATTGTGGTAAGAATTAAAGAAGAGCCAGAGTTGGTTGTTGGTGATGAGTTGAGGGGAAGTAGAGATGGAGTTGAGTATAAATTTAATTTCATTTTTAACAGGCTAAGTTTGAATTCCCTAAGGGATAACCAGGTAGCTATATTCAGCAGGCAGCTAATAGTAGAGTGGTTTGGATACAGATTAAGTATAAAGCATCATGCATTTAGATGTTGAAGTCTTTCCTGAATGACATTCCCCAGGAAGAATGGTACAAAGTAAGACTAAAGACAAAGACAGGGAACACCAAAATGTAAGGTACAGGAAAAACATAAAAAGCCTCGACAATAGTTACATTAACAACTATTCTTATACTTCTTTGCAATGATTAGTTTTCTTCTCATCTGTCACAAGAAAAAGACACTGTGAATTCCATATTTAATTTTATTTATATTTTATTTATCATCATTTGCTTAGCACCTATAGCAATGTCTGGAACATAGTAGGAACTAAATAACATTTTATTGCATGCGTGAATGAATGATATTCAAGAAACATTTAGGAAAGCATACGGAGGGGGAAAAAAGAGAAAGATCAAAGAGACTGGCATCTGGCAGAAAATAAAATATGTTCCCAATCTCCATCACAAAAGTGTAACTTAAAAAAAAACAAAAACAAAACCTGAACACTTGAATTGACACATTCTGGGTAATATCTCTAATTTTTCTTTCTGGAATTAAAATGTCATGCTTTTGTAAGAAGAAAGTAGAAAATTATTATAGGAATATGACTCTACCTAGGAAAATACATTATTTGAAATTCATTCATCATTTAGCTAATCTTAATTTTCCATATGGACACAGATAAATAATATCAGATTTAACCACAGCTCAAGCCCAGATTCTGTGGCTTGTTCAAAATTATGGCTCTGTAACAAATCCATTTATGTCACAAAAATTGATTCATTAGATAAATAGAAATCTATGAAAGCCAGCAGTTCTGCAATTTTTGCCTTTATTTACATGTAGATTCTATTTCTTTATTTTCTTGTGCTGTAAATGAGCAATCACTATATAATCAATCTGTTTGACTTGAAAGTATTTATGTTTCTGAAAAACACCATATTGGTCATCTTAACCAGAGTTTTCATTACATTTGTAAGACCTAAGTCATAAATCCATCTGCTATTTCACCAAATCATTTGGTGGTTTTAGTTCTTATTCTCAAATAAATGTATAAGTATTTATATTAACTAAAAAGTTATCATTATGGATATTTTTACAAGATTTTCTATTTTTTTTTTTTTGGAAATGCTATACTTTAATGGAAAAAGTGTGTGTGTGCATTTATGTGAAATCCTGACTGTCTGGAATATCCGCCATACTTCCCATGTTCTCTTGCATTTGTTTCCTTATACAGTTCTCATTCTAGACTGTAATCTCTTTCAAGAAAAAAAAGAAAGCATGTATGTTTTTTCAGCATTTTTCTGTGATTTCTTACCCAATCATATCTATATACTGCTTACTGCTGAAGAGATTTTTTTTATAAATATAATTCTTTTTTTTTAAATTCCCTACTTGAAACTTCACTGGTTCTGTAAATAACTGAAGGATAAACCTAAACCCCTTAGTGTAACCTACAAGTTTCTCTGTAATCTGGCTCCTGCCTAAGCTCCTGGATTTATCTCTTGCTTCCTCCCAGGCTGTTTCTTGCCTCAGTGCCTTTGATCATGTTGATCCATGGCTTGCAATGTTCTCAGATCAGCTCATGCTCCTCTTTCTCCCCTCCTGTTACCTCCTGGATGTCTGTTTCAAAAATTCAGTTCTTTTTCTATATAAAGTATATTATGTCTCCATTCACTCAGGTGGAAATGACAACAATGTTGTCTGCATTTTTGTTTTCATCATATTAGAGGCACATCTGTCACCCCACCCTTCACATCTGGTTTTGCAATACTATTATCTCTATCTCTATCTATCTCTATCATCTCTATCTCTATCTCTATCTATCTCTATCTCTATCATCTCTATCTCTATCTCCACCTCTACCTTGACTCTTACCTATATATACACTTATAGTCATTTATTTATAGGTATCTATATCTACATCTCTGCATATCATCTATATGTAACCTGTAATGAGTATGTTAGGATGTCATTTAAATCCAAGGACCAGGTTGACTACCTCAAAAAGTAAGAATATGTTTGGCTTACAACAAGCATTTAAAAGACATTTCGAGTTGAATGAGTGAATTAATGAATGCAGCCACTATTGCTGCAATGTAAGAACTAATAGACAGGAAGACACTAAGTCAGTAGTATGTAGTGAATAAGAACATGGGTACTAGGATCAGGACATCTTGTCAGTTCTAACTTCAAAATATATCTAGAAACTGACCACTTTTCATCACTCACCTCCACAGCTGTGGCCCAGTCTGAGCTACCATCCTCTCTTGCCTCCATTCTTGCAAGGACCTCCAAACTGGTTCTATCCGCTTCACTCTTGAACCCTATGTATTTTAATACAACATCTTAATTTTAATTACATTTTCATATGGTAGCCCGAAAAAGATAATGTAAAATGTTAATCAAATCATTTTACTAATTTGTTCTAACCCCCTGGATGCTTCGTCTTGAGTACAAACTTGAAATCCTTCCTATGGTCCACAAGGCCCTTTATGATCTGCCATCATATCTTCCAGCACTTTCTCTTCCTTACTTTGGTTCAACCCCCTGGTATTCTTGTTGCTTATGGATCTTGCCGGACACATTTTGTTCTCAGGGATGTTAATCTAAGGGTTTCTTTGTCATAGAATATTCTTCCCTAAGATAGCTACTTCACAAACCCCATACCTCTTTCAAATTTTTGCTTAGACATTAACTTTTTCAATGAATTTTATTCTGACCAAACTTTTTAATACTGTGATCAACCTATTCATCTATACTCCATGCGATCCCTGCATGTAATGGTGGCCATGAAAATGCCCTGCTCAGATTCCCTGCAGCCTAGCACTCATTGTCTATTATTTCAGTTGCTACCCTTTTTGATCAATGTCAGATGATAGCCCTGTCCTTCTCTCTCTCCAGGTTTCTCATTGGCTCCCAACTAGTAAATGAATGTCACTGGTGGTTTAATGGAAGTCTGTTCTAGCAAAGCATAGGGCTGCTTTAATGGCAGATTTGGCCTCAAAGTTTGACTCGCCAAACTTTTCCTTAGAACTGTGTTATATTCAAGACGCTTTCTCCTCAATTCTCCCTCCTTTTCCCTCTCCTTTCTAGGAGTCACACCTGCATTACAGTTTGAAGGCTCTTCTTGCCTTCTCTGGATTCCTCATCTTCCTCCTTCACAGGAGTTTTCCTTTTTTTTTTTCCACAGGAGTTTTCCGAATAAATTTCTTGCATATCTATTCATGACAGCATCTGCTTCTTGGAAGATTTAAACAAATATGTTTTCTATATGTTTTCTTTCCTACATGGCATTGATATGTACCTGGATTTGATTTATAATGGTGACTGAGTAATGAGACAGAGAGGTCAATATCATTGAAAGAAGATTTTATTACCTACAGTTCCTGAGAGGAGAGGGCATGCTCTACTATGAGAGACACAGAGGAAGCACCAGGTTCAGTTAGGAGGCAAAAAGAAAGTGAACGAAAAGCTTAGCTCAGAGCCTTCCCTATGTTTTCTGTAGGAAAGTCAATGTGGGGCAGGGAGCAGTTTACAGTAGCTAGTTTGAATAATGTCAGCTGGCTCTGGGCTATAAGGATGGTCTCGAATTGTCTGGCACTTCACCCTGGGTGTTTATGGCAGGGGAAACATTAGCTTGATGTATGAATTAGAAAAAGTAGGTCATTGGGGTTATGCACTCAGAATCGGTGGAAGGGTTTATAAGATGATTTCATGTGCCCACAAAAGCTAGATTACAGGGGATTTGTAAACATGCAACTTGGGTTGTTAGTTTGGCCCTTTAATTAATGGATATGATTAATATATAAATATAAAAATTAAGAAAAACCCCACACACAAACCTGTATTATGTTCTAACATAAGGGTTAGCAAACTACAGCCCATGTACCAAATCCAAATTATCACCTGCTTTGCAAATTAAGTTTTATTGGAATACAGGCATGCTCATCTGTTTGCATTTTGTCTATAGCTACTTTCACATTATAATGACAGAGCTTAGTAGTTATATCAGAGACCTCATTGCTAGCAAAGGTTGTAATATTTACTGCCTGGCCTTTAGAAAAAGTTTACCAACGCCTGTTCTAACTTACTGCCTTATCTACTTATTTAATATTTATTGTTCATTGTCTGATTTTCCCCAATAGAAAGTAACCTGCACAATGAGAGAGATAATTCTTTCTTATATTTTTTAATATGTGCCAGGAAACAGCAGATATTAATATGTGCTTAGCATATAATAGGGATGGAATCAATATTTATTGAATGAATAAACGAGTTAAGACAAATTTGTATTCCTAATCCAAGTCTTTGGGTAATTATGTGATAAGAACAAGTTCCATATTTTCTAAGTCTCAGTTTGATCATATACTAATAGAGACCACCACAAAGAGTTAGTTTGAACGTTAAATGATATAATGTCTGAAAAGTGATTAATGCATGCCTGAATATAGTAAACATTCAATAAATGTTAGATATTTCATAGATAATGTAATGCTTTTCAGTTAACTGTCTAGTGTTAGAAGAATTCAGCTTCTAAGCATTAATCCATGTATTCACACTAAAGATATGTTTGGAAAAAAATTCATAGATTCTGTCTAAACCAGGGTTAATAGTGTTTCCTATCTATCGCATAGAGTATTGGAAGGACAGTTGAGATTTTATTTATAATGGTATAGAAAACTGAATAATGAAAGATGTGATATGAATTTGGATGCTTTTCATTCTTATAACTTTAAGTAAAAGCAATCACTACATAAAATAATAGAAAATCTCTTTATTTTGCTTTTCATATATAAGGTAGTATATATATAAGAGCAATTGAATTTGGCATATTTGTTGAAGCGTTTAAACCATGTATCAAGTTTACCACATTTGAATAAACCCCTTCAGTTGTAAATGTTAGGCAATTTTTATCTCAACAGAGTTTGAATCTCTATTTGGAGACGTATCGTACATTTGTGTACGGAAAATTTTAGCTTGAGCAGCATTGGAAAAAAAGTGTATTTCCCCCACAATAGCATAAGTCTTGATAAGCTGCGATTATTATGCAGTATTTGTGTTCTGATTAGTACACCTGCTTTCTCTTGTTCATCCCCCCCCCCACTGTATTCTCAATCACTTAACTCTAGTCATTCTTCTGATATTGTATTTGTCAAGGTCACTAATGGTATTTGGATCCCATAATGGATGATATTTGTCAATATTCCTTCATTTTCCAGAAGCATGTAAAATAGCCATTCTTATCTTTGTCTGTTTCTTTGAAATTGCAACTTCTTTGTTTTAGTCTTCTTTCTTTCCCTGCTGATTTGCAGTCTCCTTAAGTGCTCTCTTCTTTTGGCTCACCTCACAGGGTTCTGGTTTGTATCTTCTTCCTTCTTGTTCTAGAATCTCTACTTTTTATTTGATCCTGTGTCTTTAGTGACCATCAAGTGTTCTGATGATTCCCAACATCTATTGCCCCCTTTGAGACTTGTTTCCTGGTCTCCAAGTACTTATTTAAATATTTATGTAGAAATAGATAAGCATTTCCACTTGAAATTTGACATTCTAAACTGAGATTATAAAAAAAATAAAAAAAATAAACTGAGATTATTTTCCCCATTAAGGTTTGTCCCCCTCTCATAATTTTATCTCACTAAATGATACCAATTACTTATGGCCTCCCAAGTAAGCAATTTGGAAGACATTATAGACAATTCTTTCTCATTCTAGAAATAGTTGGAATAAATCATGAAGTACTGTTGAATAATTTTATGTGAATACTTCTTAATGCTGTCTACTTCTTTTCCTCTCTGTTGCTACTATTCTAGCTCATACTATCATCATCTCTTCCCTGCATTATTAAAATCCTTATTTGTTATTACAACATCCGGTTTTGGTCTCTTCCACATTCAGAGATATAGGATGATTTTGGAAAGAATAGGTGAATATTCTAATCATTCATTCTTGTAATTTCTCTTTTCTGTTTGTCTAACAAATCCCCTTATCTTACTACTTTGATATAGTTTAAGTTAGGTTTTCATTTACATGTAGTTTAAATTTAATTTGGCTTTAAGTTTAGATTATATTCATGTTAGTTATAGACTTTGATTCAGATTAGATTAGATGTAATATAGATTTCCCCTAATAGCTACTACTAAGCTAAGCTAAGTAGTAAGCTTGAAAATCTTAACATTTATTTGCCATTGATGTGCCCACCTTTGTTCATATTCTCTCTCCAAGTATCTAATGCAGAGGTTCTCAAACTTCTCAAGTTCTCAAAGCTCCTTAAGAACTTCTCATACTTCTAAAAACCTTGAGAACTCCAAAGCACTTTTGTTTATGTGACTTCTATATACCAATTAGATATTAAAAATGAGAAAATATTTAAAATATTTATTAATTCAGTTAACATTACAAGAATAAACATTTGTGTGGAAAAAAAACTGGAAAAAATTCAGAACAAAAATATGTGAGAAAAGTGGCATTGATTTGTATTTTTACAGCTCTCCTTGAAGTCTGGTTAAGTAGACTACAGCTTGTGATGTTGAGGTTTATAACAGGAGATACATATTTGATCTTTACCCCTTTTTCTAATAGAAAACTCCCCAAATCCTTGGAATTTCCTAAGTACTGAGAGTGATAAAGGTGTCTTTTGTTATGTTAATAAGGTAATTTCTGGACTGCACCCAAGGATGGGGACTGTTTTCCAGTGGAGGCAACCATGTGATTAGAGGGTTGGAACTTGAATCCCATTCTTTGCCTCTGGAGAGGAGATGAAGTGGGGGCAGCTGGAAATTGAGTTTATTCACCAATAGTCAATGCATTAATCAATCATGCTTATGTAATGAAGCCTCCATAAAAATCCAAAAAGATAGGTTTGGAGAGCTTCCAGATTGGTAAACATGTGGAGGCACTGGTGTTAACAAAAACTGACTTCTGTGCTTTGGAGCCAAAATATAAGGCAAAGAGACAGAGTTGAGGATAAAGAGTTCTTTTGGTTTGCCTGGCAAAGGAGGTTGCAGCAGGCTAAGGCCTTCAAAGACTGCAAGCCCACTCAGAGGAAGGGGTTAGAGGGAAATATGGGAGTGGGGGGTTTATAGGGAAATATAGGATAAAGCTGGTTTCAACAGGAATTGTTTGGGTGGCCAGCCTCCTTAGTCCTTTACAGGGTGCCACCAGGTCCCTAAAACAAAAGGCTAAGAAAGGAGGAGGCGATGTTTGCAGAAGAGAGGAAAAAAAGGTCACTTAGTTAAAAATTGAGCTTCGCTGATGCAGTAATGTGGCCATTTTAATTTTTGTTTACCTTTATGCTTTTAAATGGTTTCACCAGGAAAGTGGTGCACTTAGAGAGAGCGTGGAAGCTTTGTATTCTTTTACCATACCCTGCCCTATGCATCTTTCCGGTATGGCTGTCCCTGAGTGATATCCTTTTATAATAATCCAATGATCTACTAAGTAAACTGTTTCTCTGAGTCTCTCTAGCAAATTAATTGAACCCAGGAAGGATGTCCTGGGGAGCTCTGATGTAGAGCCAGGTGGTCAGATGTACACATAACAACCTGGACTTGCTTGATTGTCTCAGGTCCAAAGAAGGGGTTGTTAGAACCAACAGTCCACAGCCAGTGGTTCAGAAGTGCAAGTGCTATGGTGGGTGTCTGAAGTGTGTGCTGGGGAGTAAGGGGGATCGAAGACTGAGGGTGGGGAGGGGCAGTCTTGTAGGACTGCCCCCTTAACCTGTGGGATCTGAAACTGTCTTCAGGAGACATAGTGTTAGAATTGAATTGAATCCTTGGACACCCTGCTAATGTTCAAGAAGTGCTCCGTTGTATATGTGGGGAGCCCTTCCTCACGTCACACATACATGCGTTCCCCCTGGAATTGGTCTCAGAACACCAAATTACAGCTAGTTTCTTCTATTTACTCTGAATGCAATCTGTTGCCATATGCTGTTTTGGTTGAAGTATATGAACAAAATCTGGCCTTGTACAGATTTTTACTTATAAAAAGTGCAGGGTGTTTTAATTTCCTTTCAGTTAATTGTGAAGGGAGACTTTTATATTACACCAAAACTTGACTATTGGCAATTTCTTAAAGGTACCTTGTAAAGTGGTATTTAAAACCGTATCAGTAGGATTTTAGTACTTAGTTTCAATAGACTCCATTGGTCCATTTTGTATTTGGAGTCAATTTTTAAACCATACATGATTTTTAAAATCATATCAGGAACTTACCATTTGGAAAATATTGGTTCCCTGAATTATCCATATATTCTAAAAATGGACACATTTTATTACATAATATCAAATAATGATATCTGTGACTATGACAACAATCTCATCAGGAATCTTTTTTAAATATTGGATCAAGCCTCTAATGGCAGATATAGGTTTTACAGTATTTGAATTTTTGCTTAAAAACTCAAATTTTTAATTGGCAATAATACTGTTGGCTATGTTGCTTGTAGGGACAGTCTTCCTTTGTTCGTTCTCAAGAAAATGTCTGCCAGCTACCAAACTGCAAAAAATCATTATTTATGTGTCAAGTCTTTGTTTCCATTAAACATGTTTGTCACGAAAAAATCCAGTTCTGCTTACGATTCAAACATTTGCACAAGTGCTTTGCTTGAAGATAATTACTGGACTTTGGAGTTAGCAGAAAATCTTTTCTTGTTATAATTTTGTCATAGAGATTATTTTACACAGTTGCATGCTCGGGAGTTGAGATTTGATAATTTTTCTTCTTCAGGAACATTCTTCTTTATTTTTAAAAATCATTTATTTGAGAGAGAGAGTGAGTGAGGGGGGAGAGAGAGAAAGAGAGAGAGAACAAGTGACGGTAGGGGCAGAAGGAGAGGGAGAAGCAGACTCTCTACTGAGCAGGGAGCCCCATATAGGACTCAATCCCAGGACTCTGGGATCATAACTGGAGCCACCCAGGCACCCCACTTTCAGGAATATTCTTGAGTAAAAAAGTTATTTCATTTACTGTGAATGTGTGACAGTGACAATGACAATGAACACTAATGTAACGAGGTGCCACTAAGGCACCAACAGTTTTACCCATCGCTGCTTTGTCATTGCCAGTACGAATGTCACATAGTGAAAAGTAAAATGAGTTTTAGTATATTATTATGAAAATGGCTTAGGCCTGTGGACATTTTCAGAACCCCAACTATCTTTTCTTATAAGCAACTCTATCAACTTACGGAATATTACATTTTTAGGAATTTATGCAATTATTACCTCAGAAAACTTAAGTAACAATAAATCAATGAAAATGGATGAAGAGATAAACATTTTTTTAGTTTATTGAGGAAGAAAATTTCCCTAAATTGCATACACTGTCTCCTATCTCCAGTATATGTATTTATACTCACTTCTATTTTTCTTTAGAAGTCTAATAGACCATGTTTTCTTTTTTTGTTTTACACCTACAGAACTTCGATCTTTTGATTTGTTATAATAGTATTAAGAATAGAAGATACTTTTAAAAATGCTGATCGTTACAAAAGTTACAGACCAAGAAACCTATAATTAGTTCTAGTCAAGGACTGAACAAACAGATTTAGTATATTTATCACACACTCCAGTCCTTTCCTGGGGTTGGCGATGGGCAGAAGGGGCAGCAGGGGCGGTGTGAGCAAAACGTTAACACATTGTTGAGAAACTTAAAGAAAAGGAGACTAAATAGAATGAGACAGATTACCTGTTAAGAATAATAATTAAATTAGCTCTTTTATCCAGATAAAATCTAAATCAAATAATGCAGACAAAAATGGATTTAGCAAAATAATTAAAAACATAAAAATAAAACTGTATGGTAATTATAGTAACTTTCCCTTCAAGACAATTTCTGTACACAGTAGTGTTTTTCTTATTGGTTTTATTGCCTTGATTATTTATTACTTTAAAATCATTCTTGATGTTGAAACTGGTAGGATAGAAA
Source organism: Nyctereutes procyonoides (assembly GCF_905146905.1). NCBI lineage: Eukaryota > Metazoa > Chordata > Mammalia > Carnivora > Canidae > Nyctereutes > Nyctereutes procyonoides. The sequence continues at coordinate 4,549,227 of NW_026575021.1, read as the reverse complement.
TGACCTTTTATAAGTAACAGATAGGATCTAAAATAAATTTCTTCCCGAAGCCCAAAGAGACCTGATAATGAGAAGTATTCTTATATTTCTCAGGTTACTAACAAACAAATTGAGGCATATTGTCCTTGTATTATGGATTGTATTTATGATGTTATTTTAAAAAGGTCAGAATAACACTTGTTTTTTACCCATTTAATGTTTTCTGTCCCTCTGTCTCCCAAAATAGAAAAATAAAAAAACTGTATGACTAAATTAGTAGAGTGGAAAGCATATTTTGTGGATCTAATCTTAAAGAAAAAAATGATACTGGGTAAAACTCCATCCATGACAACCTAGTGGATACAATCACATTTAAAAACACACCAAAATACACCATGTCAGAATTATTTTGCCCTTTAACAATTTATTGCACAAAACCTAGCTTCCAGATTTCCTTAACTCACAAGGTTTTAAGATCTATTGTTGCATAGACAGAACGTTGCTATTTTTAGACAGAACATGCCTTCTCCAATGAAGATGATTTGGTGGCCTACAATTATAAACCTGTCTTAACTAACTCCAATTTTATAGTAGAATATTACAGAACCCGATCTTATTCTTCTGATGGTTTCATAAAGAGGAGTCACTGCAAATGATTTAGAATCATAATCTTCAAATTATTCTTGTCTCAAGTTTTGCCACCTTTATTTGCTTTATTTCAATTTGGTAGACATGTCTTCATCCAGATGACCAATGTCCTGTTTTGTCTGGGACTGTAGGGATTTCTCTGGATGCAGTTCTTTTCAGAGCTAAAACTACAAAAGGCCAACAAACCAGGATGATTGACTGTTCTTTCCTTATCTCTTATCCACATATAGCATGCACATCTGTCACTTTTTATCTCTGATCTCAGGTACTTGAATCAGCTTCTTTGGCACTTAGTTTTTATTTGTAAAATAAAAATTAATACTCCCACCCTGATAGAGTTGTTGCAAGAAATACTAATAATATCTGTAAAAACTCCAGCACAGCTCTTGATATATTATAAGAGGCACTAAATTATAATTCTTTGGATTATCTTTCATGTTATTGGGAAATGGAAACAATTGCTTGATCCACATAATATATAAATATCTTCCAAAATAAAAAAAATACTTGAAAGACGTGTGATGAAAATGAGTCAGTTCTTGGAAGGAGTATACATCATAGCATAAACATATAAAGTAGTACAACTTCAATAATAATAATAATTATTATTATTGTTATTAATACATATTAAAGAAAATAGGTTTTGTTTTTAATTGATCCAAAAATATATCAATAAAATCATGTTCATATATAGTACTTTTAAGAGTATCAGAAATCAATATTTGGGATGCTTGGGTGGCTCAGCGGTTGAGCGTCTGCCTTTGGCTCAGGGTGTGCTCCCAGGTCCCAGGATCGAGTCCCACATTGGGCTTCCTTCAGGGAACCTGCTTCTCCCTCTGCCTATGTCTCTGCCTTTCTCTCTGTGAATAAATAAAATCTTTTAAAAAAGGAAACCAATATTCTTATGCTCTTTGATGGAAGTATAAATTATATAGCATTTATAAAGCCTAATAGGCACTGTGTAACAGAATGTCAAATAAACCTATCACCTGACCAATAATTTTACTAGTAGCATTCTATCCCACAGAAATCTTTGCACATGTAGCCAAAGATATGTGATCATCAATGGCCATTGCAACATACCTTTCATAAGGAAAAGTTGTAAATAAACCAAGAAGACCGATAAAAACTGATAGAAATCAGGAAGTGCTGACATAGAGAATACTCCACAGTGTAGTTTTCTTGAATAAACATGGAAGGAAAGTGTTATACATAAAAAAGTATAAATAAGACATACAGACAGAAAAATACTTTTTTCCTGAAAAATTGTTGGTGTGTGAGAGGGCAAGGAAGATAGAGAAATATCCAGAAATATACACCAAAGCATCTAAAGTTGGTTTCCACTAGAGAGTAGAAGAAATTTATCATTATCCTTAATGCTTATATATTTGACTTATTACCTTGTGCAAATATTACTATTGCAAATAAATTAGTAAATAACGTCCTTTTTTCAAGAAAAGCATTAGGAACTTCTGAGTGGTTCAGTTGGTTAAGTGTCTGCCTTTGGCTCAGGTCATGTGGGTCCTTGGATCAGGAGAGCCACATTGGGCTCTCTGCTCAGCAAGGAGCCTTCTTTTCCCTCTCCCTCTGCCCCTCCCCCTGCTTCCTCCCCCACCCTGCTCATGTTTTCTTACTCTCTTTTTGTCAAATAAATAAATAAGTAAAATCTTTTTAAAAAAAAGAGCTTTAAAAATGATTTGTTAGAAATTTGCCTTGCTTGAATATAAAGTCCATAGGTTTAGGACATATGTCTATCTTGCTCCTCTGTGAGTCCTGAGCATCTCTCACAGCTCCAGGTACCAGTTGGTCCTTAAAAAAATGGCAAAAGATATCTAGTTACTGCTAGTTATTCTACATGAAGCTGAGTTATATAACTAAGTAAAAGCTAGAGCAGAGCTCCAGAGATCAGTTAAGTTTGAAAACACCATAGCAAGCTTAGGAGGCTGAGTATAATTACAGGACTACCTAAAACTGAAGAGTGTGCTGAGGTGCAAAGTCAAGAGAGGATCATCAAACGTAGGCAAGACCGTTAGCTAAGTGGGCCTAGTGGAGTGACACTGAGAGGGGGTAAAAGTCAACATACCTTTGGTGCTGTTTCCTGAGAGAAAAGCCAGTTGTATCCATCCTATTTCATCAGTTCATTTCTAATATTTCATTTATCTGAAAACAGGATGCGTCTTTCAGTTAATGGTATTTTCGATTTCTATCAGTCAGCCAGGTAGCAGTTATGCGAAAATCTATTCTTGACTCCTGCTAAGATCAAGAGAACTCCAGCATCAAAGAATCTTAGAACTAATTTATAAATTAAAGGCTTTCAATGTTACCAAAACTGTTCTTCGAAGAATATTCTTTGAGGAATTCTCTCATTTTAAACTTGTAAAAGGGAAATAGTGCTTTTTATGTTACGGTTGTACAAAATACTAATAATAAAATAACTGTTTCATTAATGACAGCTAGTAAACTCTTGAATTATTCAGCCAACGGTAACTCAAATATCTGCTCCGAGGTGGGTGTGGTGCTAGGCTGTGGACCTATAAGAGAGATGAAGATGAAAGGCTTGACCTGAAAATACTAATGGAGTAATTTCTGCTCACACTAAATAGGTTTATGGGTAGCCTACACAAAAAATGAACTAGCACTTACCCCAGTCAATCACAGGTTTCTATGATTAAGTTAATCTGTTCGAGTGCTTTAGAGGGATTATAATACACAAGTGCATTACACGATTTCTGATGTATACTTCCTAACGTGCTGAAGAGGAGTTACAGATAGGAATGAATATATTATCTACTAAATTGCAACCAGCTCCTGTCTAGGAAAAAATTGATCAAGTTCAAACTGATTCAGGATCTCATAAACTTCTCTGTGCTTAAGTGCCTGCAAGTGAATTAACATGATAACTGCTTCCCTACCCTCCTTTCTATGTCTTTGTCCAAAGGACAGATTTGCCTATAGGAGAGAGCCTTATAATGATCCTCTGGTGATAACCTTTTTTTTTTTTTTTTCAGAAAGGCACTTTCATGTTGCATATGTTGTCTGAAATTTTGGTATGCTTTTTATTATTATCAGTCTAAATGAAATAATATTTGCAGCTTTGAGCTATAAAACTAGCACTGTACTTACTGAGTAGTTTTAGGAAATGCCTGAGGTCTACATGGAAAAGGGAATACTTAGTAAAAAGCTTTTACTCTGGAAATGGAATACTCTGGTGGATCCTGCAGTTATTAGTTACTCTCTGAGCAATGTTAAAGTGTCCCTTTCAATTTATATGCATACTGAACTAAAGCTGTTGATTCTGTTGCAAAGTGTCACAGTACTATAATGCGTCACAGCTATTTGTGGGGGGTTAGAGGTACTAGGAGAAAACAAAATCCAAATTGTTCTCAAAATTTATATTTTGTACTCAATATATGTTTCAAACCCTCCATTTGTTACCACTGTATCAGAGCCATCCACTTTTATTTATTATGTAATTTCCAAAATCATTTAGCCACATGTGTTCTAGTCTTTTCTAAAAATAGAAAGGCTTTGATAGTTTTTAGAGCCCTGAAGTTTTTTTTTAATAAATTTATTTTTATTGGTGTTCAATTTGTCAACATACAGAATAACACCCAGTCTAATTTTCAAGTGCCCACCTCAGTGCCCGTCACCCATTCACTCCCACCCCACGCCCTCCTCCCCTTCCACCAGCCCTAGTTCGTTTCCCAGAGTTAGGAGTCTTTATGTTCTGTCTCCCTTTCTGATATTTCCCACACATCTCTTCTCCCTTCCCTTATATTCCCTTTCACTATTATTCATATTCCCCAAATGAATGAGACCATATAATGTTTATCCTTCTCCGATTGACTTACTTCACTCAGCATAATACCCTCCGGTTCCATCCACGTTGAAGCAAATGGTGGGTATTTGTCATTTCTAATGGCTGAGTAATATTCCATTGTATACATAAACCACATCTTCTTTATCCATTCATCTTTCGACGGACACTGAGGCTCCTTCCACAGTTTGGCTATTGTGAACATTGTTGCTAGAAACATCGGGGTGCAGGTGTCCCGGTGTTTCATTGCATCTGCATCTTTGGGGTAAATCCCGAACAGTGCAATTGCTGGGTCGTAGGGCAGGTCTATTTTCAACTCTTTGAGGAACCTCCACACAGTTTTCCAGAGTGGCTGCACCAGTTCACATTCCCACCAACATTGCAAGCGGGTTCCCCTTTCTCCGCATCCTCTCCAACATTTGTGGTTTCCTGCCTTGTTAATTTTCCCCATTCTCACTGGTGTGAGGTGGTATCTCATTGTGGTTTTGATTTGTATTTCCCTGATGGCAAGTGATGCAGAGCATTTTCTCATGTGCTTGTTGGCCATGTCTATGTCTTCCTCTGTGAGAAACTGAGGAAGACACAAAGAGATGGAAAAATATTCCATGCTCATGGATTAGAAGAATTAACATTGTGAAAATGTCAATGTTACCCAGGGCAATTTACATGTTTAATGAAATCCCTATCAAAATACCATGGACTTTCTTCAGAGAATTGCAACAAATTATTTTAAGTTTTGTGTGGACCCTGAATAGCCAGGGGAATATTAAAAAAGAAAACCATATCTGGGGGCATCACAATGCCAGATTTCAGGTTGTACTACAAAGCTGTGGTCATCAAGACAGTGTGGTACTGGCACAAAAACAGACACACAGATCAATGGAACAGAATAGAGAACCCAGAAGTGGACCCTGGACTTTATGGTCAACTAATATACGATAAAGGAGGAAAGACGATCCACTAGAAGAAAGACAGTCTCTTCAATAAATGGTGCTGGGAAAATTGGACATCCACATGCAGAAGAATGAAACTGGACCACTCTCTTTCACCAGACACAAAGATAAACTCAAAATGGATGAAAGATCTAAATGTGAGACAAGATTCCATCAAAATCCTAGAGGAGAACACAGGCAACACCCTTTTTGAACTCGGCCACAGTAACTTCTTGCAAGATACATCCACGAAGGCAAAAGAAACAAAAGCAAAAATGAGCCCTGAAGTTTTTGAGAAATCAAACATTCTCAGATGTCTGAGATTCAGAAAAAATTGAATATGTCTATACACTAAAGAAAGCATCCAAATATACAAAAGCCTGCCTCTGAATTGAGTATATTATAAAATTATTAATGTTATAACTAATAAGCCTTCATGATAATGAAGATAAAAGCATTGAAGTAACTGCTGAAGAAAAAAAAAAGGGTTAAGGATCAGAAGGCTTTCACTCTCCATCCCCAATTCCAAATTATTCATTGACACTGTCACAATACTGAATACAAGGAGACAGCCTGTACTCATTATTGTTGTTAGTATTTTGATTTAACCATCACGTATTATTTAAATTAGTTTATACAATTACTTGTATGCCTGCCTACCTTACTTAAGTTATATCGAATACTTTATAATTCTTAATTAGGTAAATTCTCTTTAATTTTCTATTAAATTCTACTTAATTCCATAGTATAAACATTAAGCAAATTATATGGCAACATATAATTATTCTTTTTCGACTTTTCTTTGAAGTATAATGTACATACAGAAAAGCTTATATACCATAAATAAACAGCTTAATGAGTTATCATAAACTAACACAACCATACAACTGAAACCCAGATCAAGAAACAGAGTCTCACCAGAACCACAGAAATCCAGGTTTCCAGACTCGGGCCCTACCATGGTAATCATTATGTTGACCTCGAATAGCATAAATATTTAACTATGTCCTCTTGTTTGTGCTCTATAAAAATTGAATCCTGCATATACTCTCTTGTGTACACTCATAATTATGTATGCAATACCCATCTAGATTATTGCATATGATTATAGATTTTTATTCTCATTTTTAAGTTATGTTCTATTGTTCACATATACAAAATATATTCATCATTTTATCATTGTGCCTTTTAAATTCTTTTTTTGCATACACACACAAATATCTATCTTTATAGAAAGACAGACATGGCAACATTTTTTTAGAAGTCTGCCTTCTCTCAATTTTCAAAAAAAAAAAAAAAAACAAAACCAAAAACCCAAAAACATATCACTAAGCAAGCATGAAAAGATGTTTCTTCAAAGCATATTCCATGGAAGGAACAACGACTAAAACCTAATATTACTCATCTCTTTCTTGTAATAAATTTTGCCTTAAAGTAACCAATATAAAGTAATAAACTGAAAACTATTGCTCAGTTTGTGACAAAGCAATGTGTTCTTTACAATTTTTTTTACAATTTCATTGAGATATTCACAAAGCATAAAATTCTTCCTTTTTAAAGGAATAATTCAAATATAATAGTTCAAATATGATATGATATAATAACTCTTTTTAAAAAAATTTATTTATTTATTCATGAGAGACATGAGAGAGAGAGAGGCAGAGACACAGGCAGAGGGAGAAGCAGGCTCCATGCAGGCAGCCTGACGTGGGACTCGATCCCAGGTCTCCAGGATCCCACCCTGGGCTGAAGGCAGCGCTAAACTGCTGAGCCACCTGGGCTGCCCCAATATAATAACCCATTGAGCTCATTGAGCTCTCCATCTGCAGTCAGTTCTCTTTCCTTCTGCCTCCTAATCCTGGCAACCACTGATATCCTTTTTCTATATGTTGGCCTATTTTGGAAATTTCATAGAAGTGGATCAAACTACAAGTGTTCATTAATGACTGGCTTCTTTAATTTTGTATAATGTTTTCAAACTTCATCCATGTTGTAGCATGTGTTACTACTCTATTTTTTTGTCAAATAATATTCCATTGTATGAATATACATTCACACATTTGATGAACCACCTTGTTCATCCATCAGTTGGTGGACATTTGGGTTTTATCTTCTTTTGGACTATTATAAATAATGCTGTCATGAACATTTATGCAAAGGTTCTTCTGTGTGTGTGTGCTATAATTTCTCTTGGATTTATACCTCAGAGTAGAATCCTTGGGTCACATAGTAATGCTATGTTTAATATTTTGAAGAGCTCCCAACTTTTCTAGTGTAGCAGTATAATTTTGCAATCAACTCAATGATTATGAAGGTTCTGATTTCACTATTTCCTCAACAATGCTTCTTCATTTTTTTTTCCTCTTTCTGTTCATCAGACTGGATAATCTCAATTGATCTATCTCCAATTAACCAGTTCTTTCTTCTGGTATTTCAAATCATTTCAGATATTATAGTTTTCAAATACAGATTTTTTTAATAATTTGTATCTCCTCCTGATATTTGTTATTTGTGAGCCATCATTCTCATACTTTCATTAATTCTTCAGATACAGTTTTCTTAGTTCTTTGAAGATATTTATAGTAACTTAAGTCTTTATCCAATTAGTCTAAAACATGGGCTTTTTTCTGGAGTAGTTTCTGGGACTTAATTTTTTTCCTTCAAACTGGTCATATCTTCTTATTTATTTGCATGCTTCATAGTTTTATAAAGCTGGGTATTTTAAATATAATATGGAAGTACTGGAAATCTTATCCTCTTGCTTCCCTCTAGGGTCTATTGTTATTTGTTTAGTGACTTCCTGTATAATTCTGCGTAGTTTCTATTATTTGTCCCTTGAGACCACTGAAGTCATTTTTTTTTGAGTGAGTTTAGTGGTCAGCTTAAGATTAGACAGTCATTTTTTAAAAATACTTTCCACTAATTAATTTCCTACCCATTGCTGAGAGACTCATTTTGTTGGATGAGACTTCAAAACTCCTACATTTTACAATTCTGCATTAGTCTTCATTTCTTGCTTACATGGAGACTCGAGGTCAGAGAGATGTGAAAGATAAAGCCTTCTTAGCCTGGTACATGACAGCCCTGTACATGACATGGTCTCTAGATTTCCAGGAATATGTTAGAGCTTTTCAAAGTCCCTTTCAGCCATTATATTCTCAAGATTTCCCTTTTAAGTATGTGGTCAGCATTTTTTTTTCCCCCAACTGGTAGCCCCACCTTAACCAAATGCCGGAGAACAGAGCTTTCCCACTGAGCAAAATCTTAATCAGGTCAACTAATGACAAGTCTTGTGAATGAGGTTTATTCATGCCGTTGCCAAATATTAAAATCATTTCATTCTATGGAGATGAGACTTTTTACAGAGCTCCAAACCTGTTCTCCTACGTCCAGAATCTGCTGACTACTGGTTTCAAGGTTAGCATATAACTGGGGAGAGGATGACGAATAGGGCAAATAAAAATTCTAAAAAAACCCAATGTTTTTTACCAAGATTCAGTAATTCTTTATAAACATCCTTCAGATTTTTCCAAACCTTTGGTTGATTTCCAGTTTTGGAAAATATTGATCTTAATCATTTTTTTGCCACTGTCCTCATTACTTTTATGGAAGAACACATTGTGGAGATCTTTATCAAGTCATTCCAGGTATTTGCTCTGTTCACTGGGATTTTCTTTCCTCTTTTTTTTTTTTTTTTTTTTTAGATTTACTTATTTATTTATTCATGAGAGACACAGTATGAGTGAGAGAGAGGCAGAGACACAGGCAGAGGGAGAAGCAGGCTCCATGCAGGGAGCCTGATGTGGGACTCGATTCTGAGTCTCCAGGATCACACCCTGGGCTGAAGGCGGCGCTAAACCACTGAGCCACCCAGGCTGCCCTCACTGGGATTTTCATATCTTCCTGTACTCACTTATTACTATGGATTTCTAAACACTTTAAAACTTGGCCTCAACTTGTCTTTCCAGCCTTATCTCTCTCTTCTTTCTGGTAAGTACTTTATAATACAATAACATTGAATCATCCATTTTCTACTCTATATCTCACCTTTATTATCTCCTAGTTTTACTTTGGCTGCCTCTCTGCCCAGTTCAGGTTTGTTCACTTTGGTTTTGAATAACTCTATTCAGTGCATTTTAAAAAATAATTATGCCAAAAATTATAATGATAGCAACTAACATTTTTTGACACTATGTCATCAACTAGCCTGTATTTTAAGCACTTTGCATTAATTATCTCAGTTAATCCTCACAAAAATCTATGATGCAGAAAGAATATAAAAAATCAATTTTTAAGTCTATTACTCAGGTGAAGTAAGAGTTGTTTAGAGACTTAATGCAGACTTAGAGATAAGGAGGGGCATAGGTCACCAGCATTATTTTAAACTTGGGTTACCATGTTGAAGATAATGACTGTGAAGAAAGAAAAAGATGAACTTTAAGGGCAACAATGATGAGCTAATTTTTGAATATGCTGTTTATGAGATACTGAAGTGAAGAAATTCAGCTGGTGAGTGGATACATGAACCTGTAAGGCATCAAAGATGTCAGCCTGGAGGTACAGATTAGGAATTTTGAACATGTAGGTAAAATTTCACATTTAGGAGTGAGGAAGCTTGCCAAAATAACAATACAATGCAGAAGTATGATGATGGAAATTTGAGAGTACTCAAAATTTTAAGAAAAGCAAGTTGGAAGAGAAAGAGACAAGAGAGAGCATGTTGTGTGTGAAAAAGAGACATGACCTGGTTTATCATTAGAGCTTTAAGGTATAATCTTAACAGATTCTTTCATATACTGAACAGGAGAAAGAAATAATGCATACAGAGGTGAAGAGTTTTATGAATAGAGAAGAAGGAAGTTCCAGTGAGTAGAGAGGAAAGAAATCAGTAAAGATTTGTAAACATCACCTGGAGGAAAATGGGAAAGTCTTTTGAAAAAAAAAAGGTTACCATGTTTATGTGGTCCATCCAAAGTGATTGCTCATTATTACAGAAGGGCACTAGGCTATGAGGTTATATGGTTAGCTGGGCCAGGGTTCAGAGCTCTGAAGACAGAACAAAGAAGTGCTTATAGTTATGTTTTCAAGATCAAAGTGTATTCATTTCTTCACATATTTTTTTCAGCTTCATTTTATATTGCAATAAGCTTCAAGAAAAAAATGTGCATGTAATAAAACTATTAAGTTTTAGAGAGAGAAAGAACAAGCAGGGCAGGAAGGGGCAGAGGGAAGTGGAAAGAGAGAATCTTAAGTAGGCTCCCCCATGCTCAGCATGGAGCCCAACAAGGGGTTTGTTTGATCTTACAACTCTGAGATCATGACTTGGATGGCACTTGGGTGGTTCAATCAGTTAAGCATCTGCCTTCAACTTGGTTCATGATCTCCTGGTCTTGGGATTGAGCCCCATGTTAGGCTTCTTGCTTAGTGGGGAGTCTGCTGTGCTTCTTTCTCTTTCCCTCTAGCCCCTTCCCACCACTCATTGTCTCTCTCTTTCTCTCTCTCTCTCTTTAAATAAATAAATAAAATTAAAAAAAAATGAGATCATGACTTGAGCTGAAATCAAGAGTTGGACGCTTGACCGACTAAGCTATCCAGGCACCCCAAGATTATTTAGTACAAAAATATCTCTCGGAGTATTGTATTTTTATACTAGTCTAAATATTTATTATGGAAGATATGAATACAATCTAGATAGAAAGATGTTTTTTTTAATTATCATCTTTTTCTATGTAATTGCAATTCAGTTTTTTAATGAAGCCTAAAGTATGTCTATATGATGTTTTAACATGAATAAAAGTCAAGAGAGTTGCACCTTTTAAAATTTGTTTTCTATCTATAAATCAAAGAAAAATATTAAGATAATTTAGAATTTGTATTGTCAATCATTTAACAAATATAAAAATTTAAATAATAATGCACTTTTTGTTTTATTTTTCTATTAAGATTATCTTAAAAGTTTGAATCCATAATTTTATTTATTGAAGAAATTCATGTGTACTAAGGTACAAATGGCATAGAGTTCTAAAGCCTACATAAAATAACATTCCCAAAATTTCATTTTGTGGAAGCCATCAATGATATGATCATCTGAAACCTGAATATGGAGTTAATTAGCAAGGGGCCAATTATTTCTAGTATAAATAGGTAACTAAATTTGTATAGATATTAATATTCTGCTTCTAGATTAAATATTACCTCAGTTAACTTGACACACAGTGACCAGCAGAATCTGTTAATTAATGTTTCACGATATTTGTTCATCTTATTTCTTAATGCTATGAATTTTATACATACTAAACCTTGCATGCACATGTATAAATAACTTTTCACATTTTGAATTTTACCCATTTTAACAAAATGTCCTTAAGAAATCAAATTTATATTGATACTCATAATTCATATAAAATACTATCTTTGGTAAAGTTTAAGTGGCTATTAATACTTTAACGAAAGACACGTAATATTTTTAGAAATTTAAAATATATCTAAAAATAGTAATATCTAAAAATTTTAGAACAAATATTAGAGAGGATATATATTTATTTCCTAGAACTGCTGTGTCAATACTATTATGGTGGATTAAGACAATAGAAATTTAGCTTTTCATAACTTTTGGAGGCCAGCATCCTGAAATCAAGGTGGTGTTAGGATCACACTTGCTGTGGAAGTTCTAGAAGAGAATCTTTTCTTGCTTTCTCCTAATGATGGTGGCTGTTGAAATTCCTTTTCCTTGGCTTGTGGCCACATTAATACAGTCTCTACCCCAGCCTTCATATTCCCTCTCCCCTTCTGTCTTATATAATGATATTTGTCATTGGATTTGGACCCACCTGGATAATATCCTCTTCTCAAGATTTTTAGCTTAATCACATTTTTTTCCGTAGAAAGTTAATAGTCACTCTTTCACAATAGACTAAAATACTCACTTGTTCTAGGGATTAGGAAATTTAAATACTTTAAGGAGGCCTTTTTCTGCCCACCATAGGAAAGGACATAAAATTGATTCCTGTTTGACTAATTTTTCTTCTGAATATTTTGCTCAGATCAGCTATCATCCTTTACCACACAAAATGTTATTGCAAACAGTAACAGCTATATTTACATTCCCCCAATTGAACAATTCCATTAATTGAATAATTAGAAAATTACAAATCACTGATTTCTATCTTTAAATTGCTTAAAGCTATGTATCAACTGCTGCTATATTTAGCCTCCGATCTTCAAGTCTCCCAAAATAAAGTTCATTTGAATTTGTTCTTGATCCGTTTTTTTCTCCATTCAAATAATTTATGTAGCTTACTGAGAAATGTAAAAAAAATGAAGTAATAACCTAGTAAGGGTGTATTGCATTTGTATTTGTGTATGATTGCATGTCTGAAATATAAATTTTATATTAACACTCAATATCCAGATCTGTCAAAATACTATCATGATTTAAAATAAAAGAATAATAAAGAATAAGATTAATAAAAGAAGGGCATAACTTATAATCTGAAAACTTCTAAGTATTTATGGAAAAAATGGAAAGAAATCTGTGCTCATTGATCAGAAGACAATATTGTTAAGCTGACATACTCCCGAGTTGATCTACAGATTCAAAACAATCCTTATTAAACTTCCAGCTTTTGTTTTTTTGCAGAAATTGACAAGTTGATTATAAAGTTTATATGGAAATGCAAAGGACACAGAATAGCTGAAAAATTGTGAAAGAGAACAAATTTAGAAGACTCATACTTTATGAGATCAAAACTTACTGCAATGCTATAGTAGTCATGTGAATGTAGCACTAGTATATGAATGGACATATAGATCAATGGAATAAAATTGAAAATCTAAACATAAACCCTTTATTTATCGTCAATTGATTTTCAAAGCGATGTCAAGATAATTGAATGGGTCAAATAATATTTCTTTTTAATACATGGTGCAAGGACACTAGTTATCCATATGCAAAAAAAAACACAGTTTTTAAAAAAGATTTTTATTTATTCATGAGATATACTGAGACAGAGTGAGAGAGGCAGAGACACAGGCAGAGAGAGAAGCAGGCTACATGAGGGAGCCCGACATGGGACTCGATCCTGGGACTCCAGGATCATGCTGTGGGCCGAAGGATGTGCTAAACCACTGAACCACCTGGGCTGCCCCAAACCCCAATTTTGATCCCTTCTTTATGTACCAAAAAATAACAACAAATGGATCATAGAACTAAACATAGGAGCTAAAACTGTAATACTCTTGGAGGAAAACATAGAAGTAGATCTTGATTATGTGCCAGTCAATGATTTCTTAGATATGACGCTAAAAGTACACTGGTGAAATGTAAAAAAAAAAATTGATAAATTGGATTTCATCAAAGTCAAAAACGTTTGTGCTTCAAGATCTACCATCAAAAAAGTAAAATGGAAACCCACAGAAAGGAGGGGATATTTACAAATCATATATCTGATGGAGAAGTTTTATTCAAAACATATAAAAAACATAACTCTATATTAAAAAGATAAATAGCTCAACTTAACATGGGCAAATATAGGAACAGATAATTATTCAGAGAAGATCTATAATAAGCCATAATAAGATGTTCAAAATCATTAGCTATTGCAGAAATGTATATCAGATCAATGGGATATACTTCACGCACTAGGGTGATTATAATAAAAAAGAGAGATAATAATAAGCACCGTTGATGATGTGGAGAAATTGGAGCCATCATACATTTTTATGTATGTGTATAGTGTTATAACATTGTACAACTGGTTTGGAAGACAGCCTGGCAGTTCTTCAAAAGGCAGAGATACTATGATCCAGCAATTCCATTTTCAAGTATATACTCAACAGAAATGGGAATGTATGTCCACAAAAGTATTTGTACAGAAATGTTCATAGCAGCATCATTCGTAAAAGCCAGAAAGTGGAAACAACCTAATAATCACCAAATGTTGAATGAGTCTCCAGAATGTCATCTTTTCGTATAATGGAATATTATTCAGCAATAAAAAGGACTGACACCTCCTATGGCATGAAAGAACTTTGGAAACACTATGCTAAGTAAAATACACCAGTTACAAAAGAATATATATTGAGTTATTCTATTTATATGAAGCATCCAGAAGAGACAAATCTATAGAGACAGTAGGATGATCAGTGGTTGCTTAGGCCTAAGAGTGGCAGTAGGGAGACGGGCAGTGACAACGAATGTCTGTAGGGTACTTTGGGGAGGATGATAAAAATATTTGAAAATTTCATGGTGCTGATGATTTTATGACTCTTAATATAATAAAAGCCATTGAATTGGACTTTAAATAGAATAATTATATGGTATGTGAGCTATATCTTAAAGCTATTACAACAAGCCATTCTAAAAATGTAAAAACTAAAGAAAATTTCTAAGAAGAAAATTTTGAATACAAAATCATTTACAGGGGGTGCCTGGGTGACTCAATAGGTTAAGCATCTACCTTAGGCTCATGTCATGATCCCAGGGTCCTGGGAGCCCCGCATCAGGCTCCTGGCTCAGTGGGGAGCCTGCTTCTCCCTCTCCCCACAGCTCCTATTCTTTCTCTCTCTCTCTCTTTCAAGTAAATAATAAATACAAATCTTAAAAAAGAATAATTTACAAAGAATGATCTAAAATACAAACTGAAGATGGACTTTTCTTTGTTTCTTCTTGAGTCTTGATTTTTTTTTTTCCTGTGGCATTGACCAGAATGAGAAACAAGGAGCAGGACAGAAACTGATCTTGTAAGAGAAGATCTCATAAGGGGGGCAATTTGAAATTCCCTCTAGGGGCACATTGTCCAAAGTCATTTGGACATTATAAAACATTGTCAAGATGGGCAAGGGGATAGTTGGTGTGAGAAAGAATACCACAAATTCTTCTGACAATTTGTTTAAATCTGAAAACAACAAGTCTTGGTCTCAGTCGGCCATGAGAGATGGCCACATAGCATAGGCAAGCTACTTCGAGTCCTAGAGGAGGCCTGGAGTGTGGACAGTAACAACTGCATTCTTTACTCACTTGTGGCCTGTTGCAATATATTCCAGATTAGGTGGCTCTACATATCATATCACAGAACTTTAAGAAACCTGCCTCTCACAATGCAAGACCGCCTTAAACTAATTCTCGTAAAGAAATATTTCATGAAAACACAAGCGTATAAAGAGAAAATGATAGCACTGATAAGAGAACTTATGAAAATTCTGTGTTAGCATCCCAACATTCAAGTTGCTTTCAGCTCAGTGATGTCTTCCTAATTGCTAGAATATCTTCCTTATTTATTGCTTTTTTCTTTGGTGATGGAAATTATAATAAATGATAAATATTTCCTAAAATTGCTATTGTTGGCTTTCACCCCTTCATAGTTATTTTCCTCTTGTAGCTGTGATATGTCATTCTCTCCCCATCGTTACAGAGTCTACCATTTCAAAGATATATTAAACTGTGTTCATTTTCTTAACCAAGAAATGCCTCCTCAAAGGGACATCTCTGCACATCTGAGAAAATGATGTGAGCCCATTATGACTAAACTGCTTGCAAAACTGAGGCCGCCGATTGCATGTCAAACAATAAACAGTCTACAGTTGGGTACATTACCAAGCCATTAGCCTCAGCAAGAGAAACCAAAGGAGGGTTCTTCTCCCAAAAAGCTACAGAGCATTCCCTTGAATGGGCCACTTCTTATTGCATGTGCTTGTGGC
Source organism: Nyctereutes procyonoides (assembly GCF_905146905.1). Taxonomy (NCBI): domain Eukaryota; kingdom Metazoa; phylum Chordata; class Mammalia; order Carnivora; family Canidae; genus Nyctereutes; species Nyctereutes procyonoides. Next base: position 4,533,153 of record NW_026575021.1, on the reverse strand, counting down.
TGGCCTAAATAAACATCACCACCAAATCTTTTCAGACTTAGCATCCTTTACCTGGGAGAATCATTCAAATGCAGAAACTTTATTCTCATAAGTGCAGGATGGTTCTTTCCCACTGACAGGCAGCAGAGAAGCGGAGGTAGACTTTATGCTGTCAAAACTTAAGTATATTTTAAACTTGAAGGGTTTTAAATGTTGCAGCTTTTGCAAAATTTTTACACTATTTCCAATCTTTTGTTCTAAATCACAAACTCTTGGACCTTACACTAGGAATCCAGACCCAGAAATGGAATTGGCATCTCAAAGGGCAAGGTCTTATGCTTTTAGGCCACACAGGAGATACTGGTGTAGCCTATTAAAGAACTGGTGTTCAGAATCTCTGCTCTGTATCCACCTCTGTAGTACTTCATTATCAGAAGGCACTTCTCCAACCATGGGACTGGAAATCTTGATATACTGACTTTTCTCTCAGGAGACAGTCAATTCTCTTACTTTCCTCTCTGATCTTTCTCTAAATTATGTATCAGTGAAATATTCTATCATGTATGAGTTTCTGATTGTTACTTATACAGTTATGACAACTTTGCCCTGAATAAATGTGTATAGCACTCATAACATTTCTTTTTACTAGATAATTGGGTGGAATACAAATGTAACTAAATTTTAGAAAATCCCTATGGGGAAAAGTAGTTATATGCAATCTTTTTTTATTTCTAGAGCAATGCTAAAATATCACAGTACAAAATAAAAGGGGAAATTTAGAAGAAATAAAAAAACATTTAAAGTTAACTAGATGCTTTTCTTGTGGCCTAGGGAAAAATAATGTGTTTGAAATTAAATAGATCTTTAATGTGTTTTTTTTTTACTTTTACCCACTAGACAGAATTTATTAGAGATAATTATCCCTTAGACTTATATAGCATATTTCACTTTTCGAAGTGATTTCCCATGAATTATTGAATTTCCCAGAAGTCAGTATTCATGACATCTGTGTTGAACTTTGTTATCTGAAGGCTTTCCAGAGGCTTCAGGACTTGGGTGTTTGCTTCTGCTATTCCCAATGTTAGAAATGCTTTTTTGTGTCTCTGTACTTTCTTCTGTTTGGCTAGTTCTTACTTTTTTCTTCCTAATCTAGAAATTGTCTCTTCAAAGAAGTCTTTTCCTATTCTTGTATTTGGTTGAGAAGCTTTTGTATTTGGTCCTATAGAATGGTGAATGAGACTTTCTAGTACCCTGTTTTTATACATTGTCATTTTCCAGTTCCTTATCAGAATTCCAATGGACTACCCACTATTAATTGAGACTAAGGTCAGTTCTCTATTTGTTCTAGCATCATTGCAGGCATTTAAAAGGCATTCTATAAAAACAGTTAAATAAATGAATGAATAAATATACATTAATATCTCCTTTGAAGCCAAGTGTAAGCCAAGTCTGAGTGAAGTAAGGATGTTGGTATGACATAATATAGCATACATACAGTTCAAACAGAAATTCCCTGAGGAAATTTTCCAAAGGAGGGGTGACTGCCTTGTTTAAGTTGTATTTTGAGCATACTGTGAGAGAGGAAAAATACATATTATCAGCTCAATTTTGCCAAAGGGGAAATTGACAAGACACATGAAGTGACTAGTTGAAGCAATCCCAAACAGGTTTCCCAAAAGCCCAATCTGAGACTAAGATTTGGGTATAGGTGGTAAGAAATCCTAGGAATTTTCTTTTCAAAGATTTTACTTATTTATTCGAGAGAGAGAGAGAGAGAGAGCCAGAGAGAGAAAGACAGAGCATGAGTGGATGGGAGGGGCAGAGGCAGAAGGAAACTCGCCACTGGGCAGGGAACCCAATGTGGAGTTAGATCCCAGGACTCCAGGATCATGACCTGAGCCAAAGGCAGATGCTTACCTGACTGAGCCACAAGTGTCCCAGGAAATCCTAGGAATTATCTCTACAGTTTTGTGTGTATTTCCTTGAGAATTTGAGGCAATGAGTCTGCAATTACTTTAGTAATAAAAGTAAGAACCATGGTATATGACATTGATCAAGCACTTATTACGTTCCAGGCACTGTGTGAGGCTGTTTAAATAGATTATTTCATTTAATGTCACAATAACCTTATGGAGTAATTGACATTATCATAGTTGTTTAGATAGAAGAGGAAACTGAAGCTTAAAAAAGTTGGTTTGTGGTAGAGAGTACATGGCCCAAGATCTGATGGTTTGGAAGACAAACCCTATTTATACATTTGCTAAGTATGTAATTTAATAAGTCTCAGTTTTACATACCTATAAAAATAAGCCTCTGACTTTAAATATATATATATATTTAAATATATATATACTCTCTCTCTATATATATATATATAGATACAGATATCTCTCGATAGATAGATAGATAGATCTCTCTATATATAAAGAAAGAAAGAAACAGTAGTAAACACCTCATAGGTTTGTTTTGTTGATTAAATGTGGTAATGTATAGATCATGTATACATGGCTGGCATATATGCTGTTCTATTAATTAGAGCTTTTAACTCTGATTATTTTTTTCTTAAGAGTACAAAGTCCATGAAGACAGGGGCTGTATCTGCTTTGTATATTCTCAATGTACAGCAAACTCTCTCGTATTTATTAAATAGTCAAATGCTTAACGTTTCTGACCCAAAATAATTTGTGTTGAAATCAAAACTGAAACAAGTCTCAGAAGAGTTCATGCCCTGAAACTATTTGGCTCCACGGTTCTTCAAATAGCATTGTGCCAATCAAAGATATAAGATATATGAGTTATATGAGTTATAATAATTAATGCAAGACTTAACATTGGTTTATAGAAAATTACCTTTACAGTTCCAACCTGGGGTGCTAGGTGCATATGTCCCTTAGAAATAATTTAAATCCCAATATAATCTGAGATATTCCTTTTCTTTCTTTTTATTTGCTCCTCCTTTCTTCCACTCTCTCTTTAAAAAGAAGACTTCAAGTTTTTTTTTTTTTTTTCACTGCCACTGTTTGTTAATGTTTCCTTTCCCTGGCCCTTTATAGAAGAGGATTTTCCTTAATATGAGACATTAACATAAAATCATTTTTATTTTCAGGTTTGGTTTGAGGAAGTGGTACAAGTGAGCAAGTGATTAATATGTCACATGGGGAAACCATATGGCAATGATAAACCTCCCGCTATGTCCATGTTCACTTATACCAGGATGAACTAAAACAAAGTTGCATATAGATGCTACTGTTTGGACTTTGCACATAAAGCAATGCAGCCACATTTCAGAGTAAAATCAGTTCTAGAGTCTCCTGGGCAATCCTGACAGCAACAGACCTCCATAGAAGAATAGACCTGTTTTGTTTTGTTTTTTTGTTTTGTTTTTCAGCATCCTTTTGGAGGGAGATACTATATTGTTTTCCCATTTTACAAATGAGCACACACAGAAGTTCGGTAACTTTTATAGATGCTATTCAAGTCAGGCAGTTTAGCACCAAAGTCCTGTTGTAGGAACTGATGAGCTTGGCCAGGGCTAAAAGCTGCCCTAGACTTCCTCCTTTACACGTTTTCCTCCCCGTAACTGTAGCTCTGATTCTTGCACCAGTCAGTTCTGGAATGAAGGGGAGGAGACAGTTTAGGAGAGGACAAGGAGGATGAAGATAAGGCAGAGGCTGGAACTATGACAGTAACTTAGCCAGGTAATCTCTCAGTTCTGCAAGGTCAGATCAAAGCTGAGCAAGGGACGGTGGCCAGGTGTGGGGTTCAGGCAATCTTAGCTAACCCTGCGGCTAAAGGCAGGAGGAAGGGAAACCTCCATGAAAAGAGCAGAAGAGAAGCAGAAGCCCCATACCTATCGCATTTTGCAAATGAAGTTGTAATCTGGTGCTAGTAATATATTTTATGCAGTTGCAATGAGACAGGAACCATCAGTATAAATGTTGATGGATAGAATTGTTTTTTGAACTATCACAGGTTTTAAAGAGTTATAATTATTCAAGTCCACCTTTTAGGTATTGGCAACATATTCTTTATTACCTACTATGTTTCTTCATGGTCATACCACATTTTGGTTTGTGATCTTAAAAGTAACAAAGTGGGGACACGTGGGTGGCTCAGTCCATTGAGTGGCTGCCTTTGGCTCAGGTCATGATCCAGGGTCCTGGGATGGAGCCCTGAGTCAGGCTCCCTGCTTCATGAGGAGCCTGATTCTCCCTCTCTTGCTCTCCCTGCTTGTGCTCTCTCTCTCTCTCTCTCTCTCTCTGTCAAATAAATAAATAAAATCTTTTAAAAGGTTAATGAAAAAAGTAGCAAAGTATGTTGCCTATAATGTGTAATTGATTTAATTTTGCCTAGTAACTTGCAACTGGGTACGGTCTGAACATAAACTATGGTACACTACAGCTATCTTTGAATCTCTTTCCTTATCTGTGTCTAATTCACTAAATGACAATGAAGCTAAACATGTGTAGAGAAAAGAGATTTCCCCTTTTGCATAGAAAATCCCAAGCTAGTTTAACAATATAAATTTTGCAGTTTAAAGCCTGAAGCCAGAAGAGTGAGAGGACACATAAGACATGTGTTGTGTGTGTTTTTTAGCCATGATCTTACAAATAATTTTAAGTGTGATTACTGTCATAGCCATGGCTGGTATAAAAAGAGTTTTCATACTAGAATTGTATCATTTGTGTGTGTGTGTGTCCTATCAAAGTAAAGAAACATTGAAGAGCCTATTAGCTATAAATTGCTAATATATGAAAAGGAATGTTAAAATATGTATGCTGCAGTGAAAGATTGATCTAAATGGCCATTTGGTTAGCTGACACTCTTACAAAAAACTTTACAAAGCCCCCAGAAGCTTCTGTAAATGAATTTACCCACTGAGGTGGATATGACTTTGAAGTGTTAAATCTGACTGTTAGATACAAAGTAGTAGCAATTATTAGAATCTGGTTATTTGGATCTGTAATTCAGTGTATGATAAAAGCTATTCATTACTCACAAGATATGAGATGCAGAGCATTCAAAAAAGCTTTTAATTACTCAGGGAATACCTTCCTTGGCCTTGTGGTTTGACTTTTCTACCTTTTAACCCAAATTGCACTGGGGGCTTGCATTCATCCAGAATAGTCAATTCCTAATGTCATTCTACAGTGATAGCAGGCCAATTGTGATAGAATTTCATGGGTCCCCATGGTACTTCAGTGATGCATGTGCAAATAACCTTTTGTATTTCTGTGGCACTATTCCCCCAAGGAGCTCAAAAACCTTACTAGAGCTCCTAAATCCTCCCAACATTATCTTTGAAGTGGGAATAGAGATCCCTGATAGCATAATTCACATGCAGTTAAATATACTGCATGTTAAGTTCTGTCTCTTAAAGAAGTAACTAGATAAAATAAAAAGCTTCTTAATAATATTAACCATTAATATAAGTATTGTTAGATTTTCTCAATTCATTCAGTAGTGATCTGTTGAGACCTATGCGTTGGATACTGTTTGACATACTTTATCACTATGCTCTGACACAATAACCATAACCATAGCTATCACTTATTGATTGTCGATCTTGAGTGATTCATTGAGCTTAATTCTTTTTTTATGCACGATAAACTTCAACGATAAATTTATGTATGAGAAACCTCAGGTTTTCTTATATTAAGCGACCCAAATTCATATTGCTAGGAAGCGTTGTTGGTGCTGGCAACCAAATTCAATTATATCTGACTCTAGAATTATTCTTTTATCATTATGTCAAGCAGTTTTCTGTTGATGGAAAAAATTCATCTACCCCCCAATTAAGATTATCATTCTAGCTGACAAAACTGATTTTCTCAAAGTCTTCGTAAATAATAGTGGGCAAATCATAGAACATTAGAGATGAAAAATATATTCTTTCAGAAATGAGATGAAAAAGACTAACAAAACAAATCAAGACTACTACAACTCCTGCAAAACTGATATTTAGTTATAGACAAATTGATCCATAGATCAATCTTGCTCACAAAATCTTGCTTCTTATGTTACTAGATCATTGAAATAAAAATAAAACGTAAATTAACCTGTATTTTTGTGTATCTATATTAATATACTCTATATCTGTCATCTTATTATTATCTACCTATCTATCTATCTGATACTATCTAGATTTATCAGAGGTTGTTATTTGTGCAGGAACTTTGAACATAGATTTAATCATTATAAAGTGTGTAATAGCAATCATAGCAATTTGGGACCCTTTCATGACACTAGTATCAGGGAATAGGAGCTTATGATTGTGACTTTAGTATCTCCAATTAGGTACATAAGGACAGTAGAAGTTATTAGTCTCTGTTTAACTTATTATGAATCAAAATCATTAAAATCCTTGACTATTCCCTCTAAAGTTAGTTTACTTTCATATTACCTTAATGGAGGTAAAGTCTGGATTTATTAACATGAAATAAATTTAAATATCTCAGCCAAATAAGCATTTTTGAAGCAAGACTAGATACTTGGGGGATCCCTGGGTGGCTCAGCGGTTTGATACCTGCCTTGGACCCAGGGCTGATCTTGGAGTCCCAGGATCAAGTCCCACATCGGGCTCCCTGCATGGAGCCTGCTTCTCCCTCTGTTTGTGTCTCTGCCTCTCTCTCTCTCTCTCTATCTCTATCTCTATCTATCTATCTATCTGTGTGTCTCTCATGAATAAATAAATATTAAAAAAAGACTAGATACTTGGGTTTTGTAGACAATTCTTTACAATTATCTTGTACATACTACATATATATGTATATATATGTATATATATATTTGTATATATATTATATACAAAATAAATATCACTACAAAAACTGTTTTAAATCACCTGATTATACTTAGTGACTTAAGAAACTTCCAGAAACCAAGTGTTATCCAAACATAGTTAATAATGATAATTCAATGTGAGACCCATCTTTGAAATCTATGAAGACTCTCAGTAGGCTTATTGACGTTAAGTATTGTTACCCTAACTTAAATGGCAGAGTAAAATACAAAACTGGTGTTTTGACCAACAATATGAAATGCAGGTAACTATACAATATAGTAACTACACAAATTTTAGTAAGAATATGACATCTTGCCTCTTAAATTACTTGACAATTTAAATAAAAATCATTTACCTAATTTTTCATATATATATATATTTTTTTTCTGTTTTAAAATTTACTAAACATGAAAATTGTTTTATTTGTGAGTTTAACATTTACTCTGCAGGACAATTTTTTCCATCTTTGCTATACTTGTCATGGAGATTATAATATCCATGTGAAATCTAGATGTGAAAAACATAAAGGTCTCTTAGTGTTCTATAAATTAACTTAATCTCTATTTTAAGTGCCTAGCCAACTTGATGGCAGAAAATATAGTATCTGTCAATTTCACATATTCTCTCCAAATTCAGGATTTTCCTTTTTTTTTTTTTTTCTCCCTGGGATGGCATCTAGTTTCAGGGGTTAGGGCATTAATGTGAGGAGTTACTTGACATTGGTTGATGTCAGTCTATGTAGGCATTTGTTAAAAATTATATTACCCATTTAGTTCATGGCTATCATCAAGCTTTCCCATTGGCATCCATTAGCATATCCATGTTCCCAGTCGAATGATTCGTGCTGCTTTCTACTGTTGCAAATTCTCATAATTACTTGATATTTTTGGTTTTCTTTTTCTTCTTAATACATTTGTAACTACGTATCAGAGATAAAAAGAATTTAGCCACCTTCTAGGACTAGATGGTCTGCAAAAATACTTACTGAGATGCCTCCGATGATGCAATTTATAGCCATGCTTAATCTTCTGCTAATACATTCTGCTGGGTGGTACTGGGTATGTTTAATTTTATGTCAACTCGATTGGCATAAGATATGCCCAGATAGCTGGTAAAATACTCTTTCTGGGTGTATCTATGAGGGTGGTTCTGTAAGGCATTATCATTTGATTCACTAAAATCAAAAGATTTGCTCTCACCAATGTGGGCAGGTATCATCCAATTCATTGGACACCTGAAGAGAGCAAAAAGGCTAAAGAAGGATGGATTCTTTTTCTTCTTTTGAGTTAGGACGTCTGTCTTCTCCTGTTGTTGGACATCAGACCTCTTGGTTTAACATCTTGGAAGTACAGGGCTTACACAAGCAGTCCTCTGATTCTCAGGCCACTGACCTCAGACTAGAAATTATACTATCAGCTTCCCTGTTTCTCAGACTCTTAGACTTGGATAGAATTATACCACTAGCTTTCCTGTTTCTCCAGTGTGCAAATGGCAGACTGTGGGACTTCTCAGACTCCCTAACTGTGTAAGCTAATTCCTAAAATAAATATCTTATCTGTATCTATATCACCTATCTATATATATGCTATTGGAACAGTTTCTCTGATGAACCCTGACTAATACAGTGGGGATCTGAAATTCCATTGCTTGCCACACCCAAGATGAGAAATAGGAACATGCATGTTTAGTTTCTTGACACCCACAACTATCTATGGTTATATTACTACCTCAGTTTGGTCTTAGAGGGAAGGAATTAGGATTGTTTTCAATCTTATCTCAGAAATAAAAATCTTCAAATTTATTTCTGATTATATCCCTCTCCCAGACCACAGGAGAGAACAAGAAAGTCAACCAGACAAAAGGTTAGGCAAGTGGTCTGCCCAAACTGCTATTTTTGGGAGGCCCTTAACTTTGGAAGCTGGAATGCCCACAGCATGATTTGTTTGTTTGCTTTGGCTTTCCATTTGAGCTGTGGTCTACCTTCTCTGGAGAATGGAGGCCAAGTTATAGTTTGAATGGTTGAAGGCAGACAGGATAAATGAAGATAAATTAATAAATAATAAAGCCAGAAAAATACATAGACCCACATTGGTTAATGCTACAAAATTATATTTCACCACATAATTCTTAAATTAAACATATGTGTATTTTTTACATTCAGAGCTACTCATAATACATTCCCCCATCTCACAATAATTCTGTGAAGAATAAGACAGGATCAATTTGACCCATTTTATTTATAAGGAAAATTTTGCTCTTAAATTTTATGTGATATGTGTATGTGATTTGCCCTTGAAAACAAATGCAATTGCTACTTCAACATTCTAAGCTTAAAGAGAGAGATAATAAAATTAGAAATAATGGCTAGCTGGTAATCAACTAAGTAGCTTAAAATATCCATGATCATGACTAGTTACTTGTATTAATGCCACTAAATGCCAATTATATGTTCACTTCACATTATATATAGAAAATTTTATATAAAGTTTTTGCAAAATAGAAACTGAAATTAGGGATCCCTGGGTGATCAGCGGTTTGGTGCCTGCCTTTGGCCCAGGGCGCGATCCTGGAGACCCAGGATCGAATCCCACATCGGGCTCCCGGTGCATGGAGCCTGCTTCTCCCTCTGCCTCTCTCTCTCTCTCTCTGTGACTATCATAAATAAATAAAAATTAAAAAAAAGAAACTGAAATTAGCTATATTTGGCTTTATGATATATATATAGTTTTTTGATGCAACAGGAAAAAATTAAATCTAATTTTTCTACTCAATATAGTTTTAATTGCTACAAAACAATAGCTTTTAATTGTATTCAAGTTTATAACTTTATTAGTTACTACTTTATTTGTCAAAGTGATACTTTATCTGGCTCAAATTCATTTTTGACTTTCATTTATTGTTGTGCATATAGAATATATTTGAGAAATAATATATTTACCTACTTAGGTTGGAGGAACAACTGGTTCCTCCTGAATCAGTTCTGATTTAGGACTGGAACAGGGAAACTAAAAGATGAGCTTAGAGAATGTTTAGTGCATTTCATAAGAATCAGTCTTTAAAGTTAAATGAAGATTTGAGTTTCTACCTTAAAACATTTTGAAGCAGTTAATTGAACATCTGAAGTACATTAATTTTCTCTAGATATTGGTACAGGTGACACCCAGAGTTGATTCATGATATGGTTATTTTAATTCTGATAACAAACAGGTTTAGTATCAGCACCGTAATGTTGCTCCCAGGTAGACTAACTATACAGATAATAGTTCATTTAGCTATTTTTTCCCTATTAGATAACAACTCAGATTATGGCTTAGGGAATAAACCTTGTAAATTTAGCAAAAAAAAAATGCCTTTATTTGCTTTTATAACACATTGTATTCAGCTATGGAACTGATTACTCGGTGCTGTAACCAATATGTCTCCTTCCACAAAATGCAAATTCTGCTACATGGAAAGGGTTCATCTCTGCCAATTAATTTCTGGTGGCTGGCTCAGTGCTAGACACATAACTTCAACTCAAAAAAAATCTTTTTAATGAATTAATGTCCAATCGTTCAAAATATATATGTGTTTATATTGAGAAGATTGTAACACTATATATTTTGACTACCCTTAGGTATCAGATCAATCACTTTCTCCCATGAGGTGAACAAAATTAAACCTATATTAATGGAAAACATTTTAATGCTACAAAATTGATATCTTTAGACGTCCTTCAGAACATTTCTATAAATAGGGTCCCATATGGTATTCAATTAGAAGATCTCCTCTGAGAACATAAGCCAAATTCCAGCAACAAGATTCCCTTCTGTGCTATTAAGTCAGGGACATAAACATACTTCTTGTGAAGTATCCAGCTGGCTTAGTCCTCCCATATGGTAGTAATCTAGAATTAATTTTCTTTTTTTTTTTTGGAAAAAATATTTTCCAGGTACACTGGAAAAATGCAATTTTTTGCAATATTCCTCCAACTGAGTATTTGAGGGTATATTATAGAGTATTTAAGTAATCAAGAGAAATAATGCAAGAATAGAAAGCTATATAAGTAGTGGGAGTCTCAAAACTGATGAAGACATAACTGATAGCATTTTATGCATAGCTGCCTTTATTAAGCTTGACTCACAAATGAGTCTTTCAGGAATAAATGGTAAAAACAGAAAATGCATATTTGAGCTTTAGAAAGACAGTGGGGCTTTGGAAATAATCACAATAATGATTTACTATTAATAACATCCACAGCAACCGTAGCTATTAATACCTATTATGAATGTACTATGTATGCCAGAAACTGCAATAAATGTTACCTACAGGATTTCCTTTAATAGTTGTAACTTTTCTAAATTACAGATAATTGCATTTATTTTATGGTTGAGATTGTCCAGGGAGAGAAATCCTGGAAAGAAAACTTGAGTTTAGGGACAGAACTTTGGGAATCTCAGAAATTATAGCACAGAAACACAATCATGCATTAGAGAATGACGATGAGAAAAGAAAATCTAAAATGCTATAGAAAGTTCAGCCCCTTAGAAGTTATGAGAGTAGATTCATGAAGGGTTGCATAAATATCAAATGGTACCATGAAGTAAAGGAGGGTGTGGGAAAGTGGTGATTAAGGGCCAGGAATCAAACAGGAGAATGGCAACAGGTGCGTGTGGCCAATCGGATGGCTAAAGGTGATGATGACAGAGACAGGATGCTCTTAGAGGAAGTTTCCAGACAGGAAGAGGGAGGGGAATTTATGTTCCTTGGGAGATAGAAGTGAGGAAAGAAAGTATTTTTAGACTGTGAGAAATGGGAGTCTGATTTTTAAAAGGGTCACAGGCAAGAAAAAGTTAAATTTGTGAAAGGAGGAGTTTCCTTGTCCTTGGATCAGACTTGTACTATATTTTCAGTAATTATTTGTCAAATAAAAACCTACATAAAAATTAACTTAACAAGATCCTTGGAAGGAGACAAAACACATAAGATCAAGAAAATAGGTGAGGAGGCTAACCTTGGAAAAGTGTAGAAGCACATCTTTCTTTTATTTTCTTTCTTCTTTTTTATTTACTTAAGTAATCTCTGCACATCATGTGGGGCTCAAATTCACAATTCTAAGATCAAGAGTCACATGCTCTTCCAGTTGAGCCTGCCAAGGACCCCAGAAGCACTTTTTTCTATGACTCATGTTTAAAAGTCTGCTAAGAGCCAGTGAAATATTCCATTGGAAGGGGACAGGAGTAAGGGAATTTGAAGAAGTTTATTGTTGGTAGGTCTTACGTTTTGGGAAAGTAGAAAGCTAAGATATCTAAAGAATGTGAGGTCATGGCCATGGGATAAGGGCTTGAAAAGAGTGAACAATTGGTCATGGGTACAGTGGCACTCTGGAAAATTGAATAGGCAAGCAGGAATAGATAAAACATTCATGAATATTACACGGCATAAAAAAATATCCTAAGCAAATCAAACACCAAGAGGTAGCAAGCACACTAGAAGAGATCAGAAAAATACCAGATGGAAGGGGAACAAATGCCTGGGGAGAGGGACAAACCTGTAGGCTCTGTTCCAGCGGAGTCCATACTTTCCCAAAATATCAGCAGCTAACGAAACTAAAATCACCTAAGGTGTTTGTTAAAAATGCGAATTCTTGGGCCCCAAAGCAGTCATTCTAAATCAGAATCTCTGCAGGTGGGCCCTGTAATCTGAAATTTAACAAGGCCTAGGGTAAATTTTAATTTATGCACACTGAAGTGATAAACACTGCTTTAGGAGAGAAGATAGGGAGGGACAGAGTGTGAGAGAGTAAGGGAGCACATGTGGAGCTGGGGGACAAGAGAAAGGCCCAGGTGGCTGCAGTTAGCCCGGAGGGCCACCATCAAGTGGCATGGAGAAGATAGTCTACCTTCCTTAACCACTGCTGTGATGGAGAGGCCGACTTCTCCTGTTGTATCTGAAGAACTGAAATCTTTTAAAACTCTAAGTTTATTTAGGTACACAAGTCTACTTTTGTTATATCTAGGGGAATCCACAACTATATATAGGGGATTTTTTTTAGGAAACTCTGCTTCTCTAGAGACTGGAAACTTTTGGTCCCTCTATGTAAAGATTTTATTTCTTATGGAAATAAAATTATTAATGAATTTTTCATTATTATTCATAAACAAGGCATCACAGGTATCACTTTTCCCTTGATCTGTAAGCTAAGCTGCTCTCGTGTCTTCATTTTTGCAATGAGAGAGTTTGCGTGTACATATTTCTATTTTCCTTCCTTTTGGTCTTTTGTTCAGAGCTCATAGCTTCATCCCATCAAATATCTGCTCCGTAATCGATTTAGGAAAAGGTTAGTATTTTTGTCACACCTGGGACTTTGCCTATTGCTAGTGCTAATGGGATTAATCCATGAAGCTGAAGAGAATTCATCATCAGGAAATCATCTTCTCCCTCTGCCTCAGGAAAGTTTATATATAGAGATGAGAACATTACCTATAATTCTTAAAGAATATGACCTATATCCCTACAGAAGATTATCCGTGGGCTATTTCATACTCCTTTATCCTTATCATTTAACTGCCTCCTATATTAGCACAAAGGATACTCTCCATTTGAAATCAGAAGGCTGAAAGTAATACAGATGATTGTTAATGTTATTGGATATTGGTTTGAATATAGAAAAAAATGGCATGGAGAATTCTTTAACTCATCCCTATCTCTTGATTTTCTAAAACTTCCCGATCACTGAAATTAAAAAATAAAATTAGTTCTGGGCTGCCCTGGATATGGGAATCATCCAGGATTTATGGAGAACACAAGATGGAGTAACAGTAAATGCTCAGTTGTAACAATTGTAATTCCCTGTAGTTTAGATCAATATATTTCATGTGTAAAATTTGTGGGAATAATAGAAAAAATCATGAATCAAACAAGAAAATCATGCCAACAATATTTTTTTCACGTGGCATCTTTAATCCTAAAATTCAGCCGCCTAAGAAAAGTTTTTGGATTCTTTGCACCAAGAATCAGAGAGCAGAGACCAATGGTAAAAGTTTCCTTTTCCAGCAGATGTATTTTTAATGTGTCTAGTACTGAACCAGGAAAGGCTAGGGGAGAGAAGGGATATAGTCAGACCTACGATGTTGAATTCAAAGTTGAAGAATTCTTTACTTCCTAATTTAAAATTATATGTCCCTAGTAATCTTAGAGAAGTTATATTTATACCTATATATGCTATTATATAGATAGGAACAATTATAATCAGTCTATAATTTTTGCTTTGTTAAATATTATTCAACATTAAAAGGAGAAATTAAGTCATTGAAATTCAGTTATTTAAGAGATTTCTTATAATGCTCTATCATTCTCAATAATATTAGGAAATGTTAGGAAAACGTGAAAACAGTACCCACATCCATGTGCTTCAAGTTATGTGTAATACTTGGTGGTTTTAATATCTGTCACCCAATTATTTTCACTGAAAAGGAGGCAGAGAAAGAGGTTGATGGAAAGAAAATATGACTCAAAGCAAACTCCACAGCATAAGCTTTTTTTTCTAAAGATATTTTTTGGGGTTATTCTTATGAGAATAATTGTCTATAGACGACATTTGTATTTTCTTCTGTCATTTTCCAATCCTCTGATTCACAATCTAATACATGTGGAGATTCTCATTGACAAAGTTTCATCCAGGGAATCAAATGATTAGAGACTTTAGTTCCCAAACCATTTCTTTTCATTTCCATATGTCAAATTAATAGTATGACTGCCTTTTTTGTAAACATATCTGGTATCTCAGTGTGAGCTAATGGAATGTCAATCTCGGTTATCCAGTATTATTACATTTTATAAGGGAATAGTTTTGGCATATTAATTGGAAGCCAGATCAGGAGCTAGACACTGCACATACATTTAGCCCTCATGACAGTTACATAAGGTAAGCCATACATTTTTGTCCCTTTTACATATGCGGCATCAGAGGCATAGAAATATTGATAATAATTGAGAACTAGTAGAGTTGGTTTAGAACCACAGGCTCATTGGGTTTTAGAGAATAAGGTTTTTTTTTTCTTTTTTTTAAATTATTTTTTATTTTTTTAAAGATTTTATTTATTTATGAGAGAGAGAGAGAGAGAGAGAGAGAGAGAGAGAGAGGCAGAGACACAGAGGGAGAAGCAGGCTCCATGCAGGGAGCCTGATGTGGGACTTGATCCCAAGATTCCAGGATCAGGCCCTGGACTGAAGGCGGCGCTAAACCGCTGAGCCACCTGGCTGCCCGGAGCATAAATTTCTTAATCCATATTTTATAATACATCATAACTCAGAAAATGTGACGGATACAGTAAATTGCATCTTGATGAAGTAAGCCTGAAAAGGATAGGGGGATGTAAACAGCTCACTCATCAAGTTACTTAGACTTGAAAATGCATGGAAATTCACCATGGATACATCCTTGATAATCACTTGCACTGAGACTCCAAAAAGAAGCAAAAACAATTAGATATTCATAATGATAATGAGGAAACACTGTTGGTCTTATGTATTGAATTAAGTAAATCAACCACTGGAACATTATTAGAATTTATGTAATTACGTTATTTTTAAAATGCAGATTAATAATTTACTATTTAGTGATTATAACTCACTGATTATTATGCTGTACACAGAAGAAGGTAAAAACTAGCCAATATATTCCAAAAAATGTGATAAATAAAAATATACAAAAGTTAGAACATGTGATGGATTTTAAAACAATGGTCTCAAACTTATATATTTTTTAAAACATTTAATTTATTTATTTGAGAAAGAGAGAGAGAAAAGAAAAACAGGAGGAGGGAGAGGCAAAGGGAGAAGCAGATTCCTCCTTGAGCAGAGAGCCAACCCTGGGGCTCAATCCCAGGAACCTGAGATCATGACTTGAGCTGAAGACAGATGCTTAACTGAGCCACCCAAACCCCTCAAATTTATATTTAAATAATTGCTAGTTGAATTTTAAAAATTTCCTGGTATTTCTTATTGCAGAATTATATAAAATTAGCTGAATATTTGTTTTTAATTTAAGGTATAAATCCTCCTAAAGACCAAAATATTTACTCTTCATCCAGACTCAAATATTAGTATTATGACAATTACTCCATTCCTCAAATACGGACTAATCTTATCTGATTGTTTTATGAAGAAGGAAGCAAGTGAAATAAAATGCCTCAGTTGACCTTAGTGCTTGGAATTTTGAAGACAGTCAGTAGATCAGGGTAAAAGTAAAGGACACCAGATATACATTTAGAAAGCATTCTTTGGTTTAGAAAAGAGTCTTATCATCTGTATTGTATTAGGTTTGATGGTAGCAAGATTTCTTGACATTGAAATTTAAGTATCCGTTAGTCCATTTTAGCTTGCATCTGTTGCTTAGCTATAATGAGTTTTTATATACTGTGGTAGATATTAGATATATATTTTGAATATGGCACTTACAGTCCCTATGGGTTCGATTTTTGCCAGAATAATTTCTATATAAACTTATATTTCCATTTTTTCATTTTGCATTCACTTGAAAAATACTTTCGTTATGTGCCTTAATCGCAAGAAAATACTGAACACATAAAAAAAGTGGTATTACACAATAAAGCCTTCTATATAGTATGAAATTAGAAGTGCTCACAAACTTCTTTAAGAAATTTTTGAATAATATAATTTTAAAACCTTGATGAAAAGGCCATTTAACATAATATTATTAAGATAAAACATTGATATATTAAGAAATGAAAACCAGAGTAAAGAAAATCCAAGGACAAATATGACATGATGCCACACTGTATTCAAAATTATAAACAAGATCTATTTATGCTAACTACATGCCAAAATACAGATAGTGAACTGATATCTCAGGATATATTTGCAAAATTATAGACTTTGCCAATTGGCAACTCATTTTCCATCAAAACTGGCTGATTGCCAGAAGGAAGGTGGGTCAGGGTTGAGATAGGTGTTGGGGATTACGGAGTACGCTTGTGTGAGGAGAACTGGGTGATGTATGGAATTGCCAAATCAGTATACTGTACTCCCGAAACTAACTTAACATCTTATGTAACATAATACCTTATGTTAAATACACTGAAATTAAAATAAAAACAATTTTTAAAACTGGCACATCTATAACATTTAAATAATAATAACACATTATCACTGAGTATTCAAACAGTGTTACTTAGTCATTGACACTATTGTTATATATACGTACCCCCTTACTCCTGACTACAGAAAAAAAAGGACTATCTGACAGTGGTTCCTCTAAAGGTGGGGTGTGGGATTGCTGGCAACACTGACTCCATCTTTGGAACTCCATCTTGTTCTCCTTTTTGGTGCACACATGGTGTGCTTTACATCACTAGCAGAGATCCTCTTGTGTACAGATGGCACCACTTTAGATAACTACCCTGTCCCTCACCACCATGCCCTTTACTTCATAAAAGCTGGGGATTCAGGTCTAAAGGGTGGGAGGGTGGGTACTAGCTGCCTAGTGCCACATGGATTGCCCACCTGATTGCCCCGTCAGTAAGTCACCCTGAATTAAAACTCTGTAAATGGTATGGAGTGGCTTGCTTCATTCTCAGTATTAAAGTACCTTTTTAGTCTGGAGAATACATTACTGACCCTCCACCTTCTTACAGCACGGTGAGGGAGAACAGATGTTAAATTCAGTGATCACCACTTCACTATAAATGGAAGCCATCTGACAAATAATGAGTAATTTTTTTTAATGATTACTTCTTGACATCACTTATCTAAAGTTTTGGAGTGCTTCCCCTCACTAGGAAACTGCCAGTATGGTTAAGCTCCTTGAAGGAAAATATTTTATAAGTGCAGTACACTTCCTACACTGTAGCTCTCATAACTCAACATACAATGTGAAGTTTAAAAAGACACGAAACATTCCTGCAGCCATAAATCAAATAAATACTTCAAAAATATGTTCAGGTTGTTGAATATGTATATTTGTACATCCTTATACATAGGAAATTGAATTTTTGCATTTGATATTGCAATTTTCATGTGTACTTAGTATGTATGCTTGATGCATTCTGATTTTTACATAAGCTGATATTTGAAATTCATTTTAACTTGAAATTCTATTCCTAGAAAAGCTCAACATTTGGTAGAATCCTCTGTTTTTCAGGCATTTCTTTTTGCACCACTCTGTTAAGTAGACCATGATAATTAAAGGGCAAAGATAACAGTTAAGTTATCCACTTTTGTATCCCTAGTGCCTAGCAGTTTTCTTAACTAGATATTAAATAAATATTTATGGATGCAATTGATTAATTAATTAATCCCTTAAAGGAATATATCAAACTCTTGAAGTATTATATCAAGGACACATATGGATTAATTAATTTTGAAATTGATTTTTTTAAGATGAATGCAGAAACTTCAAGGTTGTTGCATATGAATAATGATTTGTCATTTGGAATAACATAGCCAAATTTGATGTTTGAATAGTTCCTCCAGGGACTCAGGTATGTGTTAGGGTCAGAATTTATTTCTTCTGAGATGCTATATGGCATATAAATTAACTTTTAGCCTTGAAGGGGATAGAAGCTTCTCTCAAATATCAGTCCTCTTATCGTACTTCTAGAAGGATAAACAAGAAGGCATTTTGCTTTTAAGAAAGGGGAATATAGGGATCCCTGGCTGGCGCAGCGGTTTGGCGCCTGCCTTTGGCCCAGGGCACGATCCTGGAGACTCGGGATCGAATCCCATGTCGGGCTCCCGGTGCATGGAGCCTGCTTCTCCCTCTGCCTATGTCTCTGCCTCTCCCTCTCTCTCTTTCTCTCTCTCTCTCTCTCTGTGCCTATCATAAATAAATAAAAATTTTTAAAAAAAGATCCCTAATGCAGTGTTCTTGGAGAAGTCTGAATTTACACTAAAAGTTGCTGAGGGATTCTTTTTTTAACAATTTTTAAAAGATTTTATTTATTTATTCATGAGAGACACACATAGAGAGAGGCAGAGATACAGGTAGAGGGAGAAGCAGGCTCCATGCAGGGAGCCCTATGCAGGACTCCATTCCAGGACTCCAGGATTGCACCCTGAGCCGAAGGCAGACGCTTAACTGCTGAACCACCCAGGCATCCCAGCTGCGGGATTCTTTAATATTTTCTACCCAGATAATATATTACCAACATAACATAGACTGTTTTCCTTGAAGTTTGGGACTCATATAGACAGTTACAAAGATGACTTAACATGATATTTACAAATGATGTAAAAAAATTCACAGAAGAGAAAAAGAATGGTCAGAAAACATACTAAAATCTTCTTTCCCTCATTGAGCAATAATATGATAAAGTATCATTCAATATCCATCATGTAGACAAAAAATTCAAGTTCTAATATTAGTACTGGGATGCAAAAACAGCAGAAGCATGTATCCTGTTGGAAGTACAACCTGTCATATCAGCTTTAGAGAGAAGTGGGCAATATCTAATTGAATGTTCATAAATACTATAGTTTTCTATAGCCTATAGAAAGTCTCACAAATATAAACTACACAATGACCCATGAACACTTGCTATCCCTACAGAATTTCTAATATTAGATACTAGAATCAATCTAATATTCATCAAAGGTGAAAATAGGTAAGTGATGGAATTTTATACAATGGAATACTATTCATAATGAATTGAACGTACTAGCTCTGTTGGAATGGATGAATTCAAATGGATGGATCTTGAAACAGGTTGAGTGAATAAAAGCAGACTTAAAAGAATTTTCAAACTATGATATATTTATATTTATAAATTATATTTGTGTATATTTTGTGTATTATATATACTTATGTATATATTATAAACATAATATATTCTGTTAAAATATGCATATTTAGTAGGACTCTACATGGACAGGAAGGCATGTGCCAATTTGAAGAAGAAAAAGGGATACAATATGGTATAGACAAGGTGATTCCAATTTTATAATCCTGCTTTAAAAATAGTACTTAATCAAATATGAGAATATATTTATGCTTGCTAGGTATGGATGATCCAGTTATAATATCTCCATATATTTATGTATAAGGTAATATTACATAATCACAAATAATTGTCCTTAACAACAACATGAATTGACTTTTTGGTTGAAAATTTATTTTCTCTTTCCCTTTAGAGTTGAAAGAGGAGAAGGACTAAAATTCTTAGAAAAGGTTGATAGATAGCTTATATATTGTTTGATGTTTGTTTTGTATTGTTTTAGGAACAAGGATATTTAACATTCCCATTTATGTTTCTTGACCTAATATAACTTACATTATATATATATATATGTATATATATATATATATATATATATATATTTGTAGCTTCAGTATATTTGCTACAAAATGGTGTGTGTGTGTGTGTTTGTGTGTATTTCGTGCATCTCTGCACACCTGTGTGTGCTGGTAGTAGGGCATAATAGAATTGAGGCAAGAGCTTGACTTTTGTATCTACCTGTGTGCAGTGCAGAAGGGGGACACAGTGTTCCTGAAAGGAAAAGATCAACAAGTGAACCAAATTAGTAGGAATAGTGGCTCAGAGATAGGGATAACCATTCAGATATAAACCTCTTGATAATTATTTCAACTTTAACTTGATTCATGACATTAGTTTTATGTCTTAGCAAAGCATATGTATATTTTCAGGTATAGGATAATCCTGGTTGCCACTTTCATATGTGAGTCATCTTTCTAGTAACATTCATTGTGGGAAACTAATTTATTTAAAAAAAAACCTGCCATCATTGCTCATAAATCAACTGTATATTTCCTGCCAAAATATAATGCATTTTGTTTTATATTGTATAAGCACATGCTCAAGGCACAAAAACCAATTTTAAAATACCAAGCAGCAAAGCCCAGCATTTTATTCCTAAGTATCATACAGGGAAATGCATATGAGAAAGCAAGGCATTAAAGCAAAGTCTTCTCCTACTCCATCCACTTTTCAGCTCTGAGATGCTATTGGATAGTAAGTAAGCTGTATTAATGTGGAATCAAAATTATTCCCTTGATACAAAATCTTGCCAGTGGGAGAAGGGGGATAGAGATGTGTTTATGCTGAGGATGTCATGGTATTAAATATAAATAGCTTTTTTTTATTCCTCAGTTGGCAAGAGAGCAGGAAAATGCTTTATGCCAGGACAAGTGTCATGTCATATATTGGCAAGTGCTTAATCAAGTACCTGTATCCACCCCAGAATATCTTTTTAATGAGTGTGTTTCAGTTACTGGGGAGAAACTCAACTCAGTGGAGGTACATTGAAATGACCAGTGAAGTTAAGACTGATGACAATAGCAGTATTTTAAAAAAATGGTGTAAGAAGTGAAAACCATAAAAGGTAGAATTTGCAATCTTAGTCAAAGGGCACATAATCAACTTATAAATATTCCCTTTGTGAGTAGTAAGCCTTTGTGCTTTATTTTTTTTTAAGATTCTATTTATTTATTTGAGAGAGAGAGACAGAGAACACACTCAAGAGAGCACAACCAGGATGGAAGGGCAGAGGGAGAAGGAGAAGCAGGCTGGCACCTCACTGAGCAGGGAGTCCAGCTCAGGGCTTGATCCCAGGACCCCGAGATCATGACCTGAACTGAAGGCGGACACTTAACCAACCAAGCCATCCAGGCGCCCCTGTGCTTCATTTTTCTTTGTTTATTTGAGAAATACTTAACTATACAAATTCAATTACAAATTGTACAGTTCTTCATCATCTTAACAAATTTCTCATTTTTCCAGTATTATCTGATAAACTGACAGCTTTTTTCTGTGATAGAACAAAATAATAGTTTTGTTTATTTTTTAAAGTGACCGGTAATGAGTATTCAGTGACTATACTTTCTACATACTACACACCTTCTCAGAGAGAGGTACTTAGAAAGTGTTCTCATTCAGTGGCTTGCCTATGATGCTTGCTGGAGGGGATAGCTGATTTTTTGCTTTTTGATTTACTTGAGATCAGTGAGGCGAAACAGATACTTAGGATTCATCTATGAAGGTGCTCAAGGTAACAACATAAATATAAAAATATATTCCTTGTAGAAGCTAATAATGACACTCCCTGGCAACAATAAGAATATCTGGTTTACCTAAAATGTATAATTTTCTTAGGTTAAAATGCAGAATGCTTTTTAGTCAGAACCCATGATTTAAGGTGTACATTACAATACTCATGTCTTAAATTAACGAAAGCAAAGGATTTTAATTTATCAGAAGTGTATGCTATCGTAAAGTTTCCAGGTTAATGTAAATTTTAATATGCAAATAGACACATTTTAGTAGAGCCATATATCATAGCCTGTAGATTTGGCAAGTAAATAGGAAAAACTCATAGGAGTGTACTCACATAAAACTAAAAAAATGATATTAATTCAGATAATCTTGTCCTCATATGAAATGATACAATCACTCCACCCAGCTCTCCCAATGAAGGATAATACAGTAGTTCCGATTGAATTAGAAATGAAGTAAACTTAGAGCTAAATGAATCATAAATCAATAAATACCTCAGCCTGCTGCCTCATGGTTTATTGATTCACAAGCTGTTTATCCCACACTCATTGTGCTTCAGTGCAATTATCGTTTAATTACATTTTCTGTATGTACCAAATTGTATTTTAGATGTCTTCCTAGACCAAACAATTTCAAGCTCTCTATCTACTCACTAACCATGGGGTTTGTTTATCTTTTCTTCTTCAGTATGCTAGCCTTGATTTCTGCTTGTATACCAGACATGTCTCACAATAGGACCTATTAAAGCACATTTAACAAACTCTCCCTAATTATAATCATGTTTATTGTTCTCATTTTTTTATATCAAAACAGATTTGAAACGTAACAGATGATGTGTCTTAGAGAAAGTATAGCATTGTATGAACCACATAAAGCTATCAAAAGTGATGAATCTAAACCACGAAACCTGTACTTTTATTCAGCATGACTATGAAATGGCCCAGAACAAGAATATAATTAGGAATTGACTTGATACTGACCATTTAAGGTATTGTTTTTAAAAATGATCAAGTGTGGAATATTCTCCCTAATTTTATATTATCTCATGTAAAAAATTTAATCTCCAGTGAGAAATCCAGAGATAATTTTTACCTTTATAATCTAAGGCATAAATATATATTTTTTCATAATTAAAAGTTTCTAAGGCAAGAACCCATGAAATATATCCTGGACGAAGCTCTTTAAAACATCTTTCAGAAACAATAACAAATAGCATGTGATAGCTTAAAAATAGATTGCTTTCAAAGAAGATATGGGCTATACTTGATCTTGCCAAATGGGAGCAGATTTCAAAGTTATATTGGAGATGTAACATCATTTATATCATTCTTCAAAATGTTACAAACCATCTGTTATTTTTATCCCTATCAGGAGCCTGAGGTCATTGACATGTTCCATCAGAGGTTAGATCTGATTTATATGTTATGAGACAAATAGCATCAAGTTTTCCATAAGCTCAGTAAAACAGCTTTACTGACAGAGAAGTCTGTTTGGAAGAATTTGTTTTTCCACGGTCTTAAACCCTAAAATAAGAGTGCCTTTTTAGATTTCAAAACTTCATTGATTTCAGAAACTGTTAGGAAATGTTTAGTTGCCAATATCTTACCTGGTTCAGGTGCTACCACCCAGATCATGAAATAAGCAAGAAATGTCCTGTTCCTATTTCTTAGTACACAAAGTAAGAATTTGGCATGGATATTTTTGCCACATTCAGTCCATGCTTATTTTATAAATTAATTAACAAATGGCTGATTGCACCAAGATTTAGGGATATGTACATGTAAATCAAAAGTAGTTTTATATAGTATTGCATTGATTCTAATGTAATTATAAGGCAAGTCATTATAAGAATTGAATAAAATGTTGATTCACTCAGTTCTAATGATTATCCTTAGAATCAAATATATTTGAATGCATAGGTATTTGTATAGTTGTGTGTGTGTGTGTGTGTGTGTGTGTGTGTGTAAGCCAATGTAGAGAAATGTGTTGGTTTCATCATTGGGACAGCATTATTGGATCCCTTTCTTCCTTCTGTAACTTTGCATACTATAATATAGTCTATTAAATGAAAAAAATATAAAATTCTTCCCACTCATAATTAATTTCTGCAGATGAAGTTCTTTTCAGGTTTGGAAGTCAACTCGGTTTATGCTTTGGGAACCATGCATCTAGGAGAACTGTCACTTTCTGTTTAGCACAAACCACATGAAACATATTTGCACATACATGTAACTACAAAGCTATGGGGCATCCTACTGGATTTCCAACCTATAGATGATATTATAACAGTAAACTTCAAATACGTACATTTTTGAGCGAATCAAAGTATAAACTTGTCTACAAAATAAATTTTCACCTCTAACTGAAATGCCAACATTGCAAACTTGTGTTTCCATTTCCGATATATCCAAAATAGAGACCAGAATATAAGGTATCAACTTCTCCACGATTTGAAAGCGATGTGCTATATTTCTAAGCAAGACTTACAAAAAAAAATCTCAAATCTGTTGTAGTTTTGGTGGTGGTAGTGGCCTGTACTTCTAATATATTCTCTATGGTGCCATGTGGTGGTGGTCTGTATTCCAAAAACACTGTTTTGGTTATGTCATCCTACTTCTTAACATTTTTATTCCTATAGTATTTCATCAAATAGTGGGGAGGCAGTGGGAATTAGAGTAAGAGAAGAAAGTTTTTCTATCAAATAAAGATGTTTCCCATATTATAATGGGTATATTATAATGTTTTCTTGAAATTTCCCAAATATATAAGTTTATAAATGAGTTTTACAAATTCAATATATTTCTCTCATTTTATTTGTTTGGGATTTTTTGTTTTTATCATTGTAATATTTTGTAGAGAATTCTTTGAGGGATTTTATTTCTAGTATACAAAATACTACAAAGTTTAAAAAGCAAATTTTAAACGTATTTTAAATTCCCAATTAAAAAAAATTGTATCTCGGGGATCCCTGGGTGGCGCAGCGGTTTGGCGCCTGCCTTTGGCCCAGGGCGCGATCCTGGAGACCCGGGATCGAGTCCCACGTCGGGCTCCCGGTGCATGGAGCCTGCTTCTCCCTCTGCCTGTGTCTCTGCCTCTCTCTCTCCTCTCTGTGTATTCTCATGAATAAATAAATAAAATCTTTAAAAAAAAATTGTATCTCAATTAAATATTAAGATCAATACAAAAATTTACCAAATTATTTTATATTTATTTATCATAAAAAATAATACTATTAAGCATTATAAGGGAGAAAAAATAAAATATATTAAGGAAAAGTAATGATAAATGATATTTTTAAGTTTAATTGTTTTGAGCTTTCAGATTTCTTATTCTTTGTTTTCAGCTTGAAATGTTCTAGTGCCAAATATTGCATTTTGCAAGCTATGTAGTAGTAATATAGAATTTTTTAAATGTGCCCTATATATTTTTAATTTAATGGCTCTGTCATCACTGAATTGCTATTTTGTAATAAGATAAAAGAGGTTTTATTTTTCAACAATACGTTTTGCTTTTTTATGAACATTCTGAATTTACTCACATTCATCTTTTTGCTGTGTTCTAGAAATACTGTTTTAGAGCAATCAATGCTGATATCAAAATACTTTACAGAAGATAGCTTCACTTGATCAATGTTAGAATTCCTTTTTCTTCTCTAGAACCTCAGGAATCACTAGTCTAAGTTGTTGTTGTTTTTTCAAATTAAGAACTTTGCCCCTAAAACCATTTTGCTAAATTAATTTTTATTAAAATTAATTAACATGTGTTTGCTATTTATCCCCTTTTTCTCATTCAAATGCTGAGTACAAGATTGAGTAGTTTTCTATATGGGAAGTTTCAAGAGCAATATTTTAAAAGAAGTAGAAAAACAAGAGACTTACCTAACTCAAATTTGATTTACACACACACTTGTGTGTACACACTTGTGTATTTCTGAAGTTATTTTTTAAAAAACACCTTATTTGGTATGTAGGTGAATTTAGTTTTTAACGGTAAAAGTACATGGGATTGTAATGACCTCAAGACAAATAAGAAGGAAGTCTTCTTTATGTGGACAATGGTAAGTACCTCCTATTAACAATTAATATAAGTAGGAATTAGTTATATTATAATTCAAAAACCTGAAAAAATAAATATGTGAGGACTTAGGGAAAAACAAATAAAAATATGATTATATTTTAAGACAGTTGGCTATTTGTGAAAATAGAGAAATGACATAAAGTGACTCTAGTGAGATTTACAGTATTAATTACAATGGTAGTGTGTTGAGACCTTAATGTTTGTATTTACCCCATGTGGCCTGTTGGCCTGTATCCATACTGCTTGATGATATAATGAAATCGAATTTCACAAATGAGGTAGCAAGGGTCAGCACAAGAGGAGAAAGCTTTTAACAGACTTGCCTGCTGCGTTTTTATTAGTGTAGGTTGCTAATTTCTTTAGCACTCATTTCCTGTCTGCCACTACTAAAGTAGTGTTTGCCTAGGAAACCTGTGGCATGCACTCATTGATGTATAGATGATCACCCCATTTAACAAGATAGAGTTATTAACATTAAAATCAAGTAACTAAGAATCGTCAATGAAAATTATGGCTGATAAACTCAATACCTTATTGAACTTGTTCTGTTATAGTCACAAAATATCTAGATTTCCCTGAAAGACTCAGCATGTCTAAATAGCAAACACTGTTGAAAGAGTATTGGAAAGTGAATAATCTGTTTAGGAACTGATCCCAGACACCTGTATGGCAATAAGAAAGTGAGACAGGGAAGGGAAGGCACAAATATGTTGGGTTACTGGACAAGGGATCACTGTGTTCTTTCTTCTTCTTCTTCTTCTTCTTCTTCTTCTTCTTCTTCTTCTTCTTCTTCTTCTTCTTCTTCTTTTTATGTTTTAACTTCAGTTAGTTAACACGTGGTGATATGTTAGTTTCAGGTGTACACTATAGTGATTTTACACTTTGGTACATCACTGGGTCCTCATCACAAGTACACCCCTTAATCCCCATGGCATATTTAACCCATCCTCCTACCCACTTCCCCTCTGGAACTATCAGTTTGTTCTCTAGAGTTAAACATCTGTTTCTTGGTTTGCCTCTCTCTCTTTTTTTCCCCCTTTGCTCATTTGTTTTGTTTCTTAAATTCCTCACATGAATGAAATCATATGGCATTTGTATTTCTCTGATTTATTTCACTTAGCATAATCCTACTGGGTTGATGTAAAGAATGTATCCCAGAATTATCCCACCAAAAGAACAAAAAATAGCTGAAACATTTTTATACTAACTTCCAGTAGTCATTAGTTGAGAGCTACTTGTAGGTTGCGTTAACTCTTCAACACTTGCATGTGAGCAGAACCAATCCGACAGCCAGAAAATGCAAAGAGATTCACATGTAGCAATTGGAATTTTCTCATGTGAACTAAAATGGTAAAACACAAAGAGGTATGGGTAGGACACAACCATACAAACAAATGCAACCATCCTAGAGATGTGATTAGATATTACGTTAGTCAAAAATTCACTTACAGATTTCTGGTGCTGCCTTTCACCTCTCAGAATGATCACCTTTCAGAAAGTTTTGGAATCTATGACTTAAGATTGTATTAATCGTTCAGCATTGAGCTTCTTCAGTGTTGAAGTGGTAATTTATATTTTATAAATTTATAGTTTATAAATATGTTTATAAAAAAAGGAAAACATTTTTAAATAAAAATTCTCTAGTGGGAAGATCCCTGTCATATTTTATCGACTGGGCCAAAAACAATTTTGTAAACTGCTTTCTTACCATTGCTCAGCACAAACCACCTATTGCAGATAGATAGTTAGACTAACTCTATCATACTTGCCTGGCATATTGCTGCCTTTGCTTACTGTTTTCCTCATATGTATACTATTCTCATTTGAGGTCCGAAACTAGTACCATTTTATTTAGATAGACGTCCTTGCAATCCCCAGTGTCCTTTAATCTAAATTCCTAAACTGCTGTTGTTGATACAAATAATTTGTGTCCTACCTTGAGTCAGGCACTGTTTTAGGTTCTAAGAATACAGCAGATAAAAACAAGAAGATAGATATCCCTTTCTTGAAGGAGTTTTATGTTGAAATAATGGGAAATAAGCACTAAGCAACTAAAATAAAATATATAGTGTGTTAATGGTGTAAGGGCTTTGGAGAAAAAAGAAAAACAAACTGGAGTGTGTTGGGAAGTGGGGAGCCTGCAAACTTAAGTTGGATAGCTAGTAATAGGTGTCATCTCTTGGAGAGTAACATTTGAGCAAATGTTGAAGGTACCGGAGCAAAGTTATGTAGATGACTCGGGGAATAGTATTTCAGGCAGTTGAAACAGCAACAGCAAAGAACCTAAGATGGCACATGTATCTGACAAGTTCAAGGAAAGGCAGAGAAAATAGCGTTGCTAGAGTGGAGTGAGTAGGGGAAGAGAAAGTGCCTATAAGGGATTAAGTTGGGCCTTATAGATAATTGTAAATGGTTCGACTTTTATTGTGAGTGAGATAAGAAGGCATCGGGTGATGCTGTGAAGAGGAGTGACATGATGTGATGAGTCTTCAACAGAAACCATTTGCTGCCCTGACAATACACTGCATAAGCAGGTGAGGGAGACTATTACAGTGATCTGGATAAATAGTAATTGTGGCTTAAACATGACGCTAGTAGTGGAGCTGTTGAAAAATGCTTGGATACCAGAAATATTTTGAATATAGAAATAACATGACATGCTAACAAGTTGAATGAAGGACATGAGCAAATGAGAAGAGTCTAAGTTATTTGGTCTGACAAATGGAAGAATAGAATTGTCCTTATCTCAGATGGAAATATAAGCATAGCAAGTTTGAAGGGGAAGATTGGAAGCTCTCTTTTGGGTATGTTAATTTTGAGGTTTCTATTAAACGCCTAAGTTGAAGTGTCAAATAGTGAGGTATGTGTTTATTTCTGAACTTCAGAAGGGTAGTTTGGGTTGACAATATATAAATTTGGGAGACATAGATTGCATGAGATCTTTAAGAGAGTAAGTAGACTAAAAATCTAAAGGCATCCTAGGGATGTATGCCCCTGCATCTCAACGTTAATGAAATGAGGTCACAGAAATGAAGAATCGGCAAGAAAACTGATAAGGAGTGATCAGTGAGGAAAAAAAAAAAAAGCCAGAAGTTGTAATACTATGGAAAGGCAGTAAATAAACTATTTTTTAATCAATTTGTTAAATGCTGCTGAAAAGTTAAATAATGCCTACTGAAATTTAGCTATGAGATGGAGCAAAGTAGATGTCATTGCTAATGTTGACAAGAAAAACAAAATAAAACAAACAAAAAACTTCTTTGATGTGGAAAGGTGGCCATAAAAGCCTGATAAGAGTATATTGAAGGAATAATGGGAAAAGAGAAATTGGAAACAATGAGTCAAGGTAATTCTTGGTCTATGGAAGAAAGAAAGAAAACCTACATCTTTTTATCAGCATTTTGTTTTGGAGTATGGGTCCATTGTCACTAGCATAAACCCACCATGTTATTCCTAGATAATTACTCTTTTTTAAAATTTTATTTATTTATTTATTCGAGAGAGAGAAAAAGAGAGAGAGCATGAGTTGAGGTGGGGGAGGGACAAAAGGGGGAAGGAAAAGCAGATTACTGAGCAGAGAGCCTGACATGGGGCTCCATCCCAGCACCCAAGATCATGACTGGCCTAAACTCTATTCCTCAAATAAATCCCAACCAAAGCTAACAATACTGTTGTATTTGACTTGTTCTTTTCACCCCTTTATCTGCATGCACTACTATTATTATATCATTTCTACCACTTACTAAATTCCTGGCAAAACAATTTTATTCCTATACATCTTCTGTTTTTTATCATTAGTTGAATTATAGAATTGCAGGATTTTAAATTGACATTTTTTTTTTTACTCTTCAAAACCTACAAACATTTACATTTGAAGAAAACATAAAAGATATAAATGGCTGCAGGTTCAAGTGAGTAAAAATTATTTATGGCACCTCACACTGTTATAGCCTGACCTGTTGACCCTCAGTATTCATTAGAAATTCATCAGTACCAGGCTACCTTCTCCTCTTTGCATCTTCCTTTTTTTCTGATCTTTTGGCTTTAGGCCAAGGAGAGATTTTCTACAAAAAAAAAAACCCTTTTTAATTAGCTCTTCACCCTCCTGATAGTTTCAAATTAATTCATAAAAAAGAAAACTTCAGATCATAGTTCATTTTCTGAAGAAATTCATGAAAAACTGGAGCTATCCAACAGTGCTATTCTCCCAAGAAAAGGTTTAGGCCCTTGGTGTATGTGTGTATGTGCATGTAGGCCGTAGGCAAAGGAAATTTTTATTTTAATATATCTGAGACATTTAAAAAAATGTGACAACTTCAAAACTTGATTTCTTCATGTAATAAAGATAATAGCATCTTTCTGAGCACTCATTTGGTGCCAGACATTAAGCTGGTTCCGTAAAATTGCTTTTTTTTTCCCCCATTTAATTCTTTGAACAACTACATTTGGTTGATAATATTCTTGTGCTCATTTTATAGATAAAAACTGAAGCCATACACGGCTAAGTGATGTATCCAAAGCCACACAGCCAGTAAGTATTATGGTCTGAATGTCCTAAGAGTTGGTCTTATTTCAGAGCATAAATTTTAAGTGTTGATGATATTGTATGATATCCTGTTATGAATAATCTATGTGCGTTCATGTAAATAGAAGTCATAAAAGTATCCTTAAGTCTATCATTTTACAATTCATGGAAAAGTTTAATGTAATTAACATATGTTGATATTTTGCAACTAAAGCAATGTGACAAATAGCACCCTTGTTTTTCAGTAGCTAGCATTTTCCTTGAAATTGCATTCTTTCTCTAATATATTGAAAGGCAAAGCAAAGAAGACCAGCCAGTCCACAAGCTGGTTTACTAAGAAAAGCGAATTTACTTTATCTCGACCATTCAGAGTGCTGTGAGGGTGTCCCTTCCTTAAGATTCTGCTCCTCACCAACCCACCCTTGCCAAAACTGTGAAGATCAAAATCGACAGGCTCTTTGTCACGTCATATCGTTGCCCCCATTACATTTTTGGTTTTTCTGTTGTTCTTTTGTGTTGTTGTAGTAGTTGTTTTTTAACAAAAAGATAACATTGTTAGCTACTATAAAAGATAAACTGAGGCACAGTAACATTTTTAAGAGTTCTATTTGAGCAAAATCAATTCCAATCAGGGCAGCAGCAAACTGGAAGTAGTTAGGAGCACTCCAATGACAGGAATTCAGCGAAAGACATTTATAGAGAAGAGGTAGAAGCAGAACAAGGAAATTATTGATGAGCTATAGCTTAAAGTCTAGTTGTCTGTTTGTGATTGGTTGTCCTTAGTTTTGAGGAAATCCACTTACAGGCTTAGTTTTTGGTTTGCTCACGTAGGCCGTCAAGACATTAGAACCACCTCAGTCTAATGCCCTCCGTGTTTAATTAATGTAACACTACAGAGAAAGTTGATGCTGAGAGGCATGCTTTCCTGGTTTTGAGTGAATGGGGGTAGGAGATGGGGTTGCAAGAAGGTGAGAAGCTTTCTCAGCTGGCAGTCAGCTTATAGAAGGTTGCAACCTGAACGTTGCCTTTTGTTTCCATTGTGACGTTGTTGTTTAATTATTAAAATTTCTTTTTTAAAATTTTTTAAATTTTATTTTTATTTATTTATGAGAGACACACAGAGAGAGAGGCAGAGACACAAGCAGAGGGAGAAGCAGGCTCCATGCAGGGAGTCTGACATGGGACTCGATCCTGGGTCTCCAGGATCACACCCTGGGCTGAAGGTGGTGCTAACTGCTGGGCCATTGGGGCTGCCCTAGAATTTCTTTTTTAGAATGTTTTAAGGTTCACAGCAAAATTTAGGGGATGGTACAGAAATTGCCCATGCATTCCAAGCCCCCAAACACATGCATACTTTCCCCCATTATCCACACCCCTTGCCAGAGTGGGACATTTGTCACAGCTAATGAACCTACACTGACACATCATAATCATCCAAAGCCCATAGTTTACATGAGGGTTCATGCTTGGTGTTGTACATTCTATGGATTTAGAATGAAGGATTGTTTTATACCTCAGACATAGACCCATTTTTACTCTAGGGTCTATATTTCTTTGATAATGTTACTTTGCTAAAACCTTAGTGGACCTATCATCTAGTTGATTCCAAATCAGCAACATAGGCTAATGATCAAATACAAACTCTTTTCTAGAATATTTGTCATTTTTGCTTTTTTTTTTAAAGATTTGTATTTACATTGAATGCAATTCTTTCTCTTTTGTTCTCCCTCACTTTTCCTCATTCTCTGATTTATTTATAGATATCCTCATCTTCTCACACTTCATTGGGAGATCCACTGATGCAGCATATTTTCTCTGTGACAGATACGTATATTTCCATTTGTGAGGATACGCTGGGCATCAATTCCATCCCATCAGAGACTTTAAACAATGAATGGATGGCCACTTTCTTGATTTGATCCTTTGCAACAAAACCGAGTTTTAATCACCCTTTTTTTCTCACAGTAATTACTTATACTTTTATTGAGCTATATTTGTCAATCAATAAAGTACACATATTTAAAGCTTATAGTCTATTAGGTTTTTATATGTCTTTACACCTGCAAAAGCATCACCACAGTCAAGATAATGGTTATATTCATCACTTGCAAAATCCCTTATGCCTTTTTGTATCTATCCTCCCTTCTGTTCCTTATCCCCAAGCGATAATTGATCTAGTTTTTGGGACTATTGTAAATATTGTTTATAATTTTACATAAATAGAATTTTGTTTGTTAGACTTAACATAATTATTTTTTCTATAACTGCATAGTATTTAGTTTTATGGATATATAAGAATATTTTTATCTATTGATAGACACTTGAATTTCTAGTTTTTGTCTATTGCTAATAAAAATGCTTTGATATTCATTCACAAATATCTTTCTTTACTGGTTTAAATGGTGTATTTTACTACCTGTGATTGAATAGCGGATTCTTCTTCCAAGTCTATTGGGCTCTGAATTTAAGGTTTTTGTCTGTTTTCATTCATTACTGCCTGTCATTTTCTGGGTTCATGTCTCTCAATACCTTGCCAATTGCAGCCATTAACAACAAACATACTTTATTAACATTTTGTATTTCAACCTGTAGCCTCAGTATTATTAGTTTATTAGATATTATATGAATCCCAAATGATCAAAAACAAGTTTTGCTAAAAGCTTTACAACCCTAAAGTATGAATCAGTATGATAGGGTGGCTTAAAGTTTTCAGTGAAAAAGCTTCAAACCCTCTTTTAAAAAAGAACACCAATTTATAAACACAAACTTAGGTATTTATGGATGAAAAGATAAAACACAAAGTAATTACAAATAAAAAGTATGATAAATACCAGAAGCATCACAAATTTTTAAAATCTTTCTTATGATATACCTATAAATTTTTCTGCCTTTTTGATTATATTATCTTTTACTGCACCTTAATATTACATTGAATGTTATTATTTTTTTTCTTCATAGAACAGAAAAATACATCTGTTTTTCCTTTAATATGGTAGATCCTTTTAAACATTATTATTGACAATTTGGACACACAGAACATAAGACTTCATTTATAGAAATACTGTTCACAGTAATAGTGTACCTCTTTTTGCCCCTCAACATAAGGGAATTCTGATGAATTCTATAATTCCACTTAAAAATGTATTTTATGTTTATAGTTATATGTATCACATTATTTCCTATGTTACATATAATAGAGAACTTCAGTTTTGACCAGGCTTCTATAAAAAACAAATATTTTGCTTACAATTTTATTATTGGAAAACTGGAAAAAATCTTCCACATACTACTTTCTAAGTCCATGCATACCTGTCTTGTTACTCCCCACAACTCACATTCTCCTTGTGCCAGATGCTAGAGGGCACATTTCTATTGCATAAAACCAGGTGAATTGGCATAGAGAACTTCAGGAATATTATGGAAAACATTTCTCCACTGGCATGGATATCAAAACTTAGTTATAAATTGCATTATGTTCTTTCATTCTATTATACTCAAACTAAATGTATTTCAAACTCAATTTTCCCTTAGACAAATACCAGAAATGGTTGTGGTAACATAGCATGAAGAAGAAGGTGATGGGGAGGTAGTTAGAGTAAAAAGAGACAATGGTCTTAATAAAGTGAGATTATAGTATTGATGTCAGAACATTCTGCAAAAATGTCTGCTTGTAAAGTTGCTGGGACCACATTACTAGATTCCTTCCAGGGCTCTGTGATGGACCCATATAAGTCAGGGGTCCTGAAATCTGTTTTATTTAACTTCATAGTTATCCTGTTCCTAATCCCCACCTTTTAAGCCTCTAATAATATTTATCTCATTACCTTCCTCTGAACACCTAATCTAATGCCACTTAATTTAGGCTTTTATATATGTCAGCGTTTCAAATCTGTGAACCAAATTCTTTAACAATCAGGATAAACAGGTTATACTGTGAGATTAAACACCTTCAAAATTTTAGTGTTTTAAAACAAACAAACAAGGTTTATTTTTTGTGGTTTGATAGGATTGAGAAGCTATTTATTTTCTCTTCTGGTTTACTTAGAGACAGGGATGATGAAGCTCCATCTGAACATGTGTTCCCACAATCATCCTAGCAGAGAAGGGAGAACTCAGGAGTTCATCACACTGGGAATTAAAAGTTACAGTTTAGAAATAACGTGACATTTCCCTCTCTTACCTCAGTAGCTAGTACTACAAACACCCAAACCTAAGGGATTCATTCAGCAGGTTCAGCCTTCTATATGTCTAGAAAGAGTAGAAAACTGATCATCAGTGAGCAGCACAAAAGACTCCCACATAGTATAATAGGAATGTCAAACTTACCAGATCAAAAACTGATCTCCTAGGCTACACCTCCTACTAACTGTGCTGTTGTTTCAACATAATGTATTGTCGACCATATTTTATCATTGAAGTAAAGCACACGAAAAGAATCAAAACTGAAATGTTTCAAATTTTCCATTTATTAACTGCATTATTGCTTATGAAACTTCTTGCTACTTATGATATAGCAAAAATCAATATCAATCTTTACTGAAATGTGATATAAATTCAAATATAATGAAGAACGGCATATAGGAGTTTCTTTCATGATAGTTATGATGAAGTATTATTTCCCTCACCACATAACTGGTTAATAGTAGATATGGGACTTCCCCTGTATTTCAAATCCCAGTTCAGTGTTTTTTTTTTCTCTTTGCATGCTTTTATTTTATTCTTTCCTCCTAGAAACATCACCAAATAAGCAATAATAGTTCAACAAAAAAGCCCTCCTTTAGCTTGCAATACATTGTTTTGTAAATCTAATCCTGTGTTATATATCTATTGGAATAATTTTTTATCTTTCTGATAGCTTTTATTTTTAATATTCAGTATTATAATAGGACACATATATTTTAGTTACTTAACTTGTTTAGACTTTAAATGTGGCCTGATCCCGGATACAAAAATGTGTGAAGCATAGTTCCTGCTATCAAGAGTCCCACAAATAGAACTGAGACCAGGAAATAACAAAGAGAGAAGAAATAGAAGGGATTTCAGGCACAGAAAATTAAAGTATAATAGCATGATAGTCTCAGACTACGTTATTGGAAGACCAATATTGCCTGTCAACTGCATTTCAGTAAAATTGGAATGTGTGATATGTTTGCTTTGTCATGGAAATGAGTCACATGGTAGGATGAGGAGATTGGTGAGAGAAAGAATAGAAAAAAGTGAGCAGTGGCCAGACCATGAATAATTTTTTGGCCATAAGAAAGTAACTGACTTTATATTATGTATAATGGGAGCCACCAAAAGGAATATCATATTGGATCATCTCCCTCTTGTTCTAGAGTGTCTTAATTTTACTTTCTATTTTTTTTATACTATGTGAATGACTAGACCATTTTGATGAACTTTGTATAAATACTGTCTTCCTGTAATGATCACCTTTACTTTCAGTCTTTTTTCCTTTATCATTTTTTGGCAACTATTTTCCTGTGGTATAGTATTTTGTATTTTTCTTTATTTTACATTAACCTGTTTTAACTTTCATTTTTTTTACAATTACAATTCATAAAGCAATAGTTTTGCACTTTGTTTTTGGATGGATTAATATGGTAATAATGTAGTAGCTACCATACTAACTTATAGATATTGTGTAAAATAGAGCCTTAATAAATATATTTAATGCAGAAGTTAGGTTGTAATTCTTAGATGAAAAAATTACATCAAACACATTACATTGAAATTGAGTGACTGCTATATGCGACAAAGGTAGCTAGGCCTGCATTTCAGGAAACAAAATGTAAGACCCTCTCTAATATCAAGGCACACTCAAAAGCACATCCATCTTTATTATGTCATGTCAGTTAAAAATTTTTAAATTGTTATATTTTTATTCATAATCACTATTTTTACCTTTAATTCTAACCATTTCATTTTTATGGTTTATTTTATTATAGAATCATGAAGGCTTATCATAAAACAAATAAAAAACACAGTTTCACTTAGCTATGTTAGCACTCAGGCTCACAATAGATGCTATAATAATTGTGAACATTTGCCAAAGTTAGTGGTTCTGTTTACCTTGCCTATGTGCATAGAGAAAAATAACTTTTTACGACCATCTGTTATCTCCTTTATTGATACAAGTGATCTCAGATTTTTTTTTTTTTTTCATTTCTGGGAAGCACTTAGTATGTGAAGGGACAACTACCTTATATACCAGCAAGGATGCTCCTTTAAGGACTCTTTCGAATGTATCCTTGAGAGATGCTTGATTTCCTCCTTCTTTATGTTGTTGTTTGTCCA
This sequence comes from Nyctereutes procyonoides, assembly GCF_905146905.1. NCBI lineage: Eukaryota > Metazoa > Chordata > Mammalia > Carnivora > Canidae > Nyctereutes > Nyctereutes procyonoides. Next base: position 4,496,480 of record NW_026575021.1, on the reverse strand, counting down.
CATTAATCTGATAATTCTTTCAAGTATACATTTCATAATTCAGTTTCATAGTATAAAGGTGATTCCAAATGGATCACTGTCTTCATTAGCTACTCTGTGAGCTGAACATCCTATTAAATTTTACAGCTTTAACCTGAGATTATTTCCATAACCAAGTATGATTTTAGCCTAAGCGAGTGTCATAAAGTGAATGAAGTTCCTTAAAAAACTTGTTCTGTAGCAATTTGTAATGCCAAAGCTTCATTTTGGTAGCACTAAGACTTTGGCTTTCCCTGTACTGACCAAATCTTCCTCTTAAATTTCTTAATTATTATTTCAGAATGACTGCCTCACTAACCAGTGGTAGAACCAAAGGTAACAATCCCGTGCTTAATACGTTGTTCATCAATACTGTTGTTTTAACTGATGTAATACTTAGAAGTAAATAGTAAAGTAATCATAACTTATCATGAGATATGTAAGAGAAAAAAGAAGCCTCCAGAATCTTTGAAGCAAAATTTGTAAAGTACCCTAATATTTTATAAAAAAAATATAAAAGTATTTATCAATTAAGGCTGAGTGGATAGAAGTAAACAATAAAATTGTTTGCTGAATCTTCTATCCTGACATTATTAGAATTTTGTATAAGACATAATCACAAAATCACACCATTTAAGCAGGACATAGAGACAGCATTTGCAGATCATGACTTTTCACATGACTATTTTCATTATTGATACTTATATAGTACTGTGTATATGAGGCAGCATTCTAAGTGTTTTACAAATCTAAACTCATTAATCTTTATTAAAGTATGGCTGAATTACTATATATAGTTTTCATGTGAAGTAGCTACATATTTAGAAAGTACTTGTTAGTAGTGACAAAGGGATTGCAGAGATAATGGGGCTTCTCATGATCAGTTGGTGATTCTAGTGTTCTAATGGGAGAAGGCAAGCGCAGAGTATTTTAATGCTCATTTCATCTTCCAGGGTAGGAACTCATTATTCCTGCAAAAATCTTGTGGGATAAAATGTCTTCCTCAGAGGGAAGTAAATGAAAGAGTACATGCTTTAAAAGTTATTATTGTATAAGAGAGTTTCCTGGATCACAATGTATTTTCATACATATTATTTCATCTGATGTGGGGATACTGTGAGATGACATTTTCTAACATTTACTGATGTATGAAGCAGACACTGTGTTGATTCTCTTTATTGAATCCTTACAACTTTTGATCATCTCCAAGTAATAGAAGAGAAATCTGAGGCTCACATATTAAGCACTAGCAAGTGACTGTGCTTGATAAGCCTAGGTAAGTCTGATTTAATTCAATAAATAAAGAAGCCCAGGGAAACAAAGTAAGTAAAGTAAAGGGCCCAAATCAACTTCTGCCAAAATCTGTGTTCTTAATCACATTGTTATTATTATTGCTTTCATAGCCCGGTGATGGAAATAAAAACAAATAAGAGTTATGCCTTTGCCACAATTGTATAGATAGTGAATGGAATTCAGGCTAATAGTAGAGGCAGTGTAATATAGCAAAACAATGTGCCTTAAAGAAATACCTTCCCCCCAAATCCTGTAAGAAGTAATAAATTTAGCAAATTTGCAGAACACCAAATCAATACAGAAATCAGCTGTATTTTTACATTCTCGCAAGAACAATCTAAATAAAAATTAAGAAACCAGTTCAATTTACATCACAAAGAATAAAATACTTAGAAATAAACTTAACCAGGGAGGCAAAAGACTTGTACACCAGAACATACCAAATGTCACTAAGTTTTTTTTTAAGATTTTATTTATATATTCATGAGATATAGAGAGAGGGGCAGAGACATAGGCAGAGGGAGAAGCAGGCAGAGGGAAAGCCCGATGTGGGACTGGATCCTGGGACTCCAAGATCACACCCTGAGCCAAAGGCAGATGCTCAACCAGTGAGGCACCCAGGCATCCCATAAGTTAAAGACAAAAATAAATGGAAAGTTTATGTCCTGAGTTCATTGACTGGGAGATTTAATATTGGTAAAATATCAATATACTCAGAGCAATGTACAAATTCGACGTAATCCATATAAAAATCCCAGTAATGGTTTTTGCAAAGATATTTTTAAACTTTAAATTGGAATCCCAAGGAATTCTCTATAGCTAAAACAACCCTGAAAAAGAGCAAAGTTGGAGGTATTGCCCTTCCTGATTCTAAATTTATTACAAAGGAATCAAAACTGTAGCACTGGCATAAAAAGAGACATATGGATAGATGAGATAGAGATCCCAGAAATAAACCTTCTCCTTTACGGTCAAATGATTTCCACAAGGGTGCCATGATTATTAAACGGTGGGGTGGGGAGATAACACTGTCAGCAACTGGCTTTGGGAAAACCAGATACCTACATGCAAACAAATGAATTTGGATCTGTGCTTCTGACCATATACAAAAATTAACTCCAGATTAACCAAATTAACCAAAGACATTAGAGAAAGTTTGAGTATACCTCCTAAAAGAAAATAGAGAGATATAGCTTTGTGCTCTTAGATTAATTTATTACTATCATGTTTTCATTGTCAAAACTTATTATTATCTTTCCTTATCGCCTTTGTATAGGACCAAAGGAGAGACCACGACTCGTTTGAGGCACTGGAAGCATGACCTTTGTGACCAAATCCAACAACCAGAACTTCATAGTTTTCCTCAATAAGATTCAACTGTCATTGGGTACAAGGCTATGATTTCTTTTTGCCATTCTTGATCAGGTGGACACACTTTCTGATGGAAAAAAAAATGGCTATTTTACTCCAACCCCTACTTTTTTCCAGCACAATTTCCTTTGTATGGGAAGTGTCTCCAAAAGGGTTGGCCTTCAAGGCTGTGCCCAAATGGACTTTCTTGTAGTATTTATCGTGCCACTTGTACTATTGATCTCACTGGTGGCTATGAAGCTTTCTGGCAATACAAAGACTGTGATACTTGCCTATCCTGCCAGTGCCTTGGCCTGAGCAATAGAGATAAACAGCACAGGAAGGCTACACTCTTGGATTTGTTAATGATTTCTTGGATTTTATATCAAAAGCACAGGCAACAAAAGAAAAAAATAGATAAATTGGATCATATCAAAATTAAAAATCTTTGTTTATTAAAGGATGCTGTCAAGAGATTGAAAATGCAACCAGTACACTGGAGAAAATATTTGCAAATCATGTATCTGATAAGGAATTAATACCAAAGTATATAAAGAACTACAACTCAACATTAAGAAAACAAGCAATCTGATTCAGAAATGAGCAAAGGTCTTGAATAAACATTTCTCCAAAGAAGATGTACGAATGAGCAATAAGCACATGAAAAGATGCTCAACATCACTAATCATGAGAGAAATGAAATTCAAACCAAAACGAAACACCACCTCATACCTATTAAGATGGCTCCTATTAAAAAAACAAAAAAGTGCTGATGAGGATGTGAAAAAAAGGAAACACTAGCATGCTGCTAGTGGGAGTGTAACATGGTATAAATTCTGTGGAAAACAGTATGACATTTCCTCAAAAAAATAACAGTAGAATTACCATATGATGTGGCAATTCCATCTCTGGGTATATACACAAAAGAATAAAAAGCCAAGACTTGGACAGATATCTTTACCCCCATGTTCATAGCAGCATTATTCAAGATAGTCAAAAAGTGGAAGTGACCAGAGTGTGTCTTAATAAACAAATGGATAAACACAATGTGATGCATATTTACTATTATTCGGCTTTAAAAGGGAAAGAAAATTTGAAACTTAGTGCAACTTGGAGAAACCTTGAAGACATTATGCCAACTGAAATAAGCCAGTAACAAAAAAGACAAATACTGTATGATTGCAATTATATGAGGTTTTTAAAGTAGTCAAATTTATAGAAACAGAAATTGCAGTAGTGGTTGTCAGAAGCCATGGAGAGAGATAATGGGGAATTATTGTTTATTGGATGCCACGTTTCAGTTTAGGAAGATGAAAAAAGTTCTAGAGATAGATGATGGTGATGATTGCACAACAATGTGAATATACTTAATGCCACTGAACTATACACTTGAAAATGGTTAAAATGGAAACTTTTATTATGCATATTGTGCTACAATTAAAGTTTTCTTAAAAATAGAAACGTTGGAGAAAAAGAAACTTAAAATCCCAATTGAATTCCTAATTTAAAAGCTATTGACTTTGAGCAGTGGGTCAAAATCTTCTCATTTTCAGTCTCTCTGAAAAAGAAAATGCAGATAATCTATACTGTCCAAGGTTGTTGGGAGGCTTTATCATATTAACGTATGTCAAATGCCTGACTTAAGGTACTATTTTGAGTCAATGCTTGCAAAACTTGCAGTGCTAGCTTCAGTGTTCATCATACATCTGTGTGCTAAATATCAGTGTTTGGATGGGAGGTTATTTTCAAGGAAAGCTCCATTTAAGGATTTAAATAATAAGTAGATATTAATCACACAAGCATTTTGTAATGATTAAGCTATTAAACAAGCATTTGTAATACAACAATGTCTTGAGAGATAAAATAAACCCTGATTTTAATGACATATTTATCTAGTTCTTTTTTTAAATGTCTAAAGATTGCTCCTAACATGTTATTCAGCATAAGTCATATAATACAAATGTTCAAAAGTTGGAGTTTTAGTAGCAATTATATGTCTTGCTCAGTTAAGGCTGTTGATTTGTGAAAGACAGTAAGTAAAGGCAAGAAAAGGTTAAATTTACAGGCTACCAGTCTTAGGAATCTTGGAATTTCCCTGAATAAAAGGAGTTTCTTAGGGACCTGAGGTCATGGCTATAGGGCATCTAAGGATAAACACTAGACTAAGACTTTTTTCAAGGGACTAAAATTCTTTGGTTTGAAAGAATTTATTTTTCATTTGAAAGAATTTAGAGAGATATCACTATATAGTGGTTAAAAGCCTGGATTCTGCAATCTAATGTCCTGGGGACAAACTGCTACTCTGTATCACCCCAGATGTATGCCCTTGACTATGTTTCTTCACTATTCCAGGTCTCAGTGTGATGATAAATAGAGCTAGTTCATAGATATGAGCCACAAAAGTAGAGCATTTAGCAAGGTTCAGGGCACTTAGTAAGTCCTCCATAACTTTTTTATTATGATGATGATAATTATCATGACTCATAAGATCTTATTATCTCAGAACATGACTAGACACAGCCCACTTAATTATAGTGGAATAAAACAGACTGAGCATGGTTGGGTTTGAATCTATGCTATTGAAACTAAGATATTTTGACATAGAGAAGCATTTGGATCCAATGGAGATGCTTGATAGATGTTTAATCCAGCTGGTATATCATAGTTTTCAGCAGGTTGTGGAATTAAACAACAGGTTAAATAATCAAGCAGCTTGAAAGGAACAGTACTGGTTTTAAGCTGATGTTGCAAAAGCGTTAATTGACTAATGGAAAATCATAATAAGGAAAAAAAAAAAAAACCAAATTGTTAGAAAGCCAGGCAGGTAGGCAGACAGACACCATTAGAAAAATGTAAGTAACAGAAGCCCTGATACCGATGTGGGATTCAATCAAAGAACTCTAATTTCTTAGGAAACACTGGAAAAATTAAAAGTCTTTGTTTTAGTTTGAGTTCCCTTAGTATTAGATCGAGAGAAGAAAGCATAAATAGTTTATTTGGGAAAGTTAGTAAACACCAGTAGAGAAGTACAGAAGTTAACAAAAGAGAGTGAAGACAGCCAATAGAGGATGCTATCAACCCAGCTATGCTGTGGCCAACTGGAATTTAACCCCATGGGAAAATTATTAAAATCCACTTGCTTCAAAAGATAAGGAAATCAGAGGATTTATATAGCAAATACTACCAGTCATTTGTGGAAGACTGCTGTCTTACAGAGGGGAACACCCTACTTGGCTTCAGAGGGAACCGTAAGGCAAAACAATGTAAACACTATCAGTTGGAAGGTGCTCAGGCCTGCAGGATACGCAGTAAAGGATCATAGCTTTCAGGAAAGCATCTCTAAGGTTCATCCCTTTTGTGTCACTTTTGTGTCATATCTAACCGACTTTTAACCACAAACCCACTGTTCACAGAAATAGTCCCTTTCCCTATTTTGCAGTCACACACCTTGCTATGTTATCTCAAGTTCCCCAGCAAAACTTGACCTGCATGCTTGTCATCTTTATCTGAAACCCTGCGGCCAGATAATTTTTTAAATTAATTTTTTTTTAATTTTGAAAGGTAATACAGTTAATATTCTGTATATATAATAACATTCCAGTGAGGTCTGGGGGCAACACTCTGTTCATAAATATGTTACTTTTTCTGGTGTCTCAGGAATGAAAATTCACATTAAGTGGTATAAGTATAAGGCAGTAAATAGGTAAATAGCCTCACATCAGTTCAAGTCAGGGTTGTGTTTAGTCTGGATGTAACTGGGTGGGACACAGTATGGAATTAAATCTAGAAGAAGAGCACAGCCCCCAAACTTATTCATCACTTAAATAACGGAGAGTGCAGGTGGCAGGAAACATCTAGGTGACTGCCAGGTGATGAAGGTTTCAGAGGTCAGGCAAGTGGCTTCACTGGAAAGAAAGAGAGGGGGCTCTGAAACTAGCATCAGATGTCATTAGGTTGTCCTTCTGTTTGAGTTAACCCAGCTCTGCTAAAATAGCACTTTGCTAATCTACCAAAAGGAAGGTGGGAAATGTGATCTCAGGGACATCTAGATTTGTATTTCTTTAGATGCCAATTTATAAGAATTTTTTTTAAATTTTAAAGCAGCATTTGGGATTTTGACACTGTCGATAAGTGGACTTGTATATTAAATCTGTCTTTTCCATTTCCTAAAATTCAACAATTTCTTCTCTCTCTGCCAACTGCTGCCACCACCACCTCTGTTTTTACAAAATAGGATTCTGGGGTCTAGTTAGGCATAATCTTTAGAGCTGTATGTCTCAATTATTTTTTCATTATTGTTCCCTGCCCCTGCTAGCCTTTTTTTTAATAAATTAATTTTTATTGGTGTTCAATTTACCAACATACAGAATAACACCCAGTGCTCATCCCGTCAAGTATCCCCCTCAGTGCCCGTCACCCATTCACCCCCACCCCCCGCCCTCCTCCCCCTCCACCACCCCTAGTTCATTTCCCAGAGTTAGGAGTCTATGGGATCCCTGGGTGGCGCAGTGGTTTGGCGCCTGCCTTTGGCCCAGGGCGCGGTCCTGGAGACCCGGGATCGAGTCCCACATCGGGCTCCCGGTGCATGGAGCCTGCTTCTCCCTCTGCCTGTGTCTCTGCCTCTCTCTCTCTCTCTCTGTGACTATCATAAATAAATAAAAATTAAAAAAAAGGAGTCTTCATGTTCTGTCTCCCTTTCTGATATTTCCCTGCTAGCCTTTTTACACCATTTTTCCCCTAATTGCTCACCTCTGTAACATTTAATACCAAAGATATACTATATATCTGTTGATGTACTATGGCTCTTTGGAGGACTTCACATCATTTTAATAAATAACATTTTTTATACCCCAAGAATACCAATTTTTGTCCCTTTGAAAGCTATATCACTCACATTGAAGGTACATGTTTAAATCAGAGAATACAGAAGCTTACCAATGCAATGTGAAAACAAACTTATTTGGTGTCATTTGAGCCATTTTGTGATTCCTTTATTCAGTTTGTTTGTTTTAGACCTTTCTTTAAGTATCTTTAAAGAATAAAACGTTGTATTTTTTTAATACTCAATACAAATTATAGGATGTGAGTATGATGAATTGTCATAATCATATATTTTTAAACTAATGAATACAAAATTCTGTTGAAAGAAAACTCTACATGAACTTAATACAAAGCCTTTTTGGAGGACATCAAATATTTTAGAACTTTTATTTATTTTAGGTTTTATGTATTGAAAATTTCCACCCCAACTAAAAACTTATAGATTATAAGGTAAAAATAAATTAGAGCCAACATTCTGCAGGGGCTGAAATGTTTTAGAAAAATTGCTTGAACGTGACATTAGAAGACATTGCTCAAGGTATGCCTTAGCCAGCTTGCTGTTTCTTTCTTTTCTTTTTTTTTAAGATTTTATTTATTTATTCATGAGAGACACACACACAGAGAGAGAGAGAGGCAGAGACACAGGCAGAGGGAGAAGCAGGCTCCATGCAGGGAACCCGAAGTGGGACTCGATCTCAGGTCTCCAGGATCATACCCCAGGCTGAAGTTGCTGAAGGTGGCGCCAAACCGCTGGGCCATCCGCGCTGCCCAGCTTGCTGTTTCTTATCTTCTCCAACCTCTGTTCCTCTTCTTTCTAAAACTGGACAATGATTACTTCAAAATGTATTTATGGGACTGAAGTGAAACCTATGTTAACTTGTTTTATCAATTTAAAAATGTAAAAATATACATTGAATTAGGTCAAGTATTAGTTATTAAACCGATGTCCAGTGTAACTTAAAGAATAAACTCTGAGAGGCTAAAGTGATGTGTGGGAGCCTTCTCCAGCTATCTATTCCAAATTCTTCTGCTTTAATTGTTTATGCTTCTAAAATTTTATATTTGATTATGTTAACATTATGGCTTATCCTTTTGTAGAAGTTACCTGGCAAATGTGTAAACTTCTATGTTTTGATTAACAGAATTTTGCTGACCAAAGAAATTTTAAAAAGAATTGGGGCTATCTTAAAAGATGAAAGTCTCAGAGTATTTCTGCCTGAGTTTGCATTTCTCAATAGCATGAAGTTTTAGCAAAAGAACTTGTCAACATATATACTTTTTCTGGATTCAGCCAAATATCTAATGCAACTTTTCTCATTAAGGATCTTTAGAAGTTTTTTGTATTATTCTAAAATCATAAAAACCACAAAAAATAAAAGCCTGCATTACAACAGAGTAGTGTGTGGGATGTGACTCTTTTTTTTTTTTGAACTATTATAACATTCCTCTATCATAGCACTTTTCTCAGTATATCATAATGGTTTGTTTACTTTCCTGTGTCTCTCATTAGACAGAAAGCTGCTAAGAAAACATCATTTTCCATCCAGCCTGCAGCATAGTGCTTGTTAATACACCCAGTATTCCTTGAATTAAATTGAATAACACTTTGTACCTTGTTGGCCCACATTTTAAACGACATTCTGTTATAGTAATATGTACATGTTTTTATTTCACTATTGTATTCCAAATTCCTTGAAATATCAAGCTATAATTTTACTCTATTATTGGCGTGGAGTGAATGAAGTATTTTGGGGATTGAATGCTGAATTACGGCACTAGAGACAATTGTCATTGTTTCTGCATGGTACTATTGCAACATTTTCTTTTGATAAGGTTCCTGAAAACCCAGATCTAAGAGCCAAATTCTAAGAAATTCTAAGCTAAATGAAGGAAAAGGAAAAGGAGATAAGAAAAGGAATAAGTGGGCTGAGGACTTTGGAGAGCAATAGATTCTAAGCTATAGATGCCTATGGATTGGTGGGGTAGGGAGACATTTACTTTGGCTACATTTTCAAATAATAACAGGCAATAAGACAGAAGTCATTAATTGCAATCTGATATCAAATATCAGAACAAAATTAACAAACAAAAAAAATGTGTGTCACAACTCATAGAAATCAATCCAAATGTCAACATGAACAAGAACGATCTGAGAATGGACACAGAACTCTGATCATATTATAGAGACATAGAGTATTATTAATTGTGTTATAAAAATAAATCAGTTCTGGGTTTTGGTTCAGCATGTAAGGAGCTTAGAAGTCACCATGCCATCCTAACAAGTAAAAATCTGAACAGATTGAAAAATCAACCAACCCTTCTGAAAAGTCTCTTAGATATATCCGAAGATATATCAATGGAAACTTCAAAACTGAAAAGCAAAGAGAATAAATACAAAATAATAGAATATCTAAGGACTGTGGGACAATTACAAAAGGCATAACATACATGTAATGGGAATATCAGATGGAAAATAAAGATAAGGGAACAAAAAATGAAACAAAAATAATGATAGAATTTCCTCAAATTAATGCCAAACACAAAACCATAGATCTAGGAAGCTAAGTGAACACTAAGCAGAGTAAATGCCAAAAACACTAGTCATAGGCATATCACTCTCAAACTATAGAAAATCAAAGATAAAGTAAAAAAAAAAAAAAATCTTGAAAAAACCCATAGGAAAAAAGTACCTTACCCATAGAGAAGGAAAGATGAGAATCACATCCAATATTTTCTCAAAAACCATGCAAGCAAGAAGAGAGTTGAGTGAAATATTCAAAGGGTTAGGAGGTGAAAGAAAAAAAACAAAAAACAAACCAACAATCCACTTAGAATTCTGTATTCTGTGAGGGGATCCCTGGGTGGCGCAGCGGTTTAGCCTTTGGCCCAGGGCACGATCCTGGAGACCCGGGATCGAATCGCACATCAGGCTCCCAGTGCATGGAGCCTGCTTCTCCGTCTGCCTGTGTCTCTGTCTCTGTCTCTCTCTCTCTCTCTCTGTAACTATCATTAATTAATTAATTAATTAATTAATTAATTAAAAAAAGAATTCTGTATTCTGTGAAATTATTTTTTCCTGTTGAGGTGAAATGCTTTTTTAGACAAACAGAAATTGAGGGAATTTATTGCCAGTGGATATTTCTATGAGGCCAGCGTTACCCTAATACCCAAACTAGACAAAGACATTAGAAAAAACAAAAAACACAGAACAATACCTCTCTTGAACAAAGATGCAAAAATTTTCAACAAAGTATTAGCAAGTCAAATCAACTGTGTATGAAAAGAATTATGCATTATTACCAAGTGGGATTTATCTTGGATGTGCAGGGGTTGTTCAACATTCAAAAGTCAATTAATGTAGAAGAGGTTGGGAGAGGGTGACAGAGTAGGAAGACCAGAGGCTCAACTCATCCTAGGAATACTATAAATAACTGTAAAATTATGCTAAATACCCAGAAACTGACCTGAAGACCAACAGAACAAACTCCACAACTAAAGATAGAGAAGAGGCCGCATTGAAGAAGGTAGGAAGTGTGGAAATGTAGTTTGGGAGAGAAATAGATCCTGACCACTACAGTGGGAAAGGAATCTCAGCCAAGGAGAAGGGCAGGAGAGACTAACATAGAGAGTAAACTAACCCTTGTAGTAATTGACTTGGAAAGTGAGAGGGGCTGAATTTTATGAGTCCTTGCAACCAGCGGGGGTTTAAATCCTGGAGTTTTAAAAGGTCAGCAGACTTGGCTATGATAGAGCCCACAGAATACTGTGCTGCTCTCTTGGAGCAAAAATTGGCAAATGGCCTATGGACATATAGCATGGAAACAGTGATCTGAAGAGCACCTGGGGCTCACAATGGGGAGGTTGTTTGCCCATTCTGGGGTGTGTTCCAGAGAGACAGCATCCATGAAGAGACCCCTCCAGGAACAAAGGAACTAGCTGGCACCATTTGCCTCCCCACGGTTCAGCATAAGCACAGGTAGGAACAAGCACATTGGGAGCACTCACTATCTAAGTTGGTTACACCAATCCCTGCCCTTTTGTACTCCCATGGAACTACCTCACCTAGTCAGGCTGGTCTCATTCCTAATGCAGCAGCCACTTCCCCCAGAACACCAGCCCAAACTCCCTCACATCGTTTCTCCCAACTGAGAAGTTTTATGGAGCCTCAGTTATGGTGGCAGTGGTGACATGTCTCATTTCATGAGCAGACTAGAGCGCATCTAGTTAAAATGTGCTACATTCAGGCCAGGGACCAAACACTGGCCACAATAGGCAAAGAGAACCTCTGCAGATGACTGACCTGAAGGATAAAGTGGCCAAGAAACAATAGCATAACACAAGCAGCACACATTGGAGACACTTGGAGATACCCTTGGACATGCCCAGCCCTAGGGAACAGGGGACACTTCACTGCAGGGCAGTACAGGATTGTTTCTTCTTAAGGCCATTACAATCAAGAACAGGAGATGTAGCTAACTTTCCTAACACACAGAAAAAAGCACAGAGACTTAGAGAAAATGAGGAGACAGATCAATTTATCCCAAATGGAAGAACAGGACAAGGCTATGGCAGAAATGATAGGGATTAAGATAGGCACTTGTGATGAGCACTGGGTAATATATGGAAGTGTTGAATCACTAAATTGTACCCTTGAAACTAATATAACCCTGTGATGTTAACTGGAATTAAAATTTTAAAAAAGCCTCCCCAAAATCAGTTCATGTAATGCATCACATCAACAGACTAAAAAAAGAACATTATTCCTCACCAGAAAGAAATTAACTACCAAGGCATAAAAAGACGTGAAGGAAACTTAAATGCATATTACTAAATAGAAAAAGCCAATCTGAAATGGCTACGTATTATAGAATTCCAACTATATAATATTCTGTGAAAGACAAAGCTATGGAGCCAGTAAAAATTCAGTGGTTGCCAGAGGTAGGATAGGGTGCGAGGGATAAATAGGTGGAGCACAGAGGATTCTAAGGACCATGAAAAATACTCTGTATGAGCCTATAATGATGGACTCATGCTATTAGACAACTTTCAAAATCCACAGAATGTACATCACATATAAATTCTAATGTTGACAATGGACTATGAGTGATTATGATGTGTCAGTGTAGGTTCATCAATGGTAACAAATGTCCCTCTCCCATGGGAATGTTGACAATGGGGAGGACTATATACATGTGTCTGGAAAACATCTATATTTTCCTTTAAATTTTGCTCTGAACCTAACGTTACTCTAAAAAATAAAATCCTTAAAATACACACACACATACACCTACCATAATTTTTATTTATTTATTTTCTATCTTGATATAAAATACATGTTTTGTTGTTATAAATCACATATAGCCATGATTGCTTTGAAATATATGGGTAACTTATTACATGGTCTATTGGTAAATATACCCAATATTTTAGATGATCACTTTTGGGGGTTTTATTTAGCAATGTTTGCCATTTGCTAAATTGTGAGTTGAGTGCAGTACATGCTCAGGCTCACTCACCTCTACGTTCAAGAATAGGCCTGTGCGTTCATTTCTGAATTACATGATTAGTCTTGCATGGTTGAATAATATGTTTTCTCCTTCTTTTGGCATGATTTTAAAGTAGCATGATTTTTACTTGATGTAAGCTGAAGAAGGATCAGGTATTTGTCTAAGAAAACAATCAGACCTGGCGTGCCTGGGTAGCTCAGTTGGTTAAGCGTGGGACTCTTGATTTCAGCTCAGGTCAGGATCTCAGGGTCATGAGATTGAGCCCCACATTAGGCCACACACTCAGTAGGAAGTCTGCTTGATATTCTCTCCCTCTCGTTCTTCTTTTACTCCACTTCTCTCTAAAATAAATCAATAAATCTTAAAAAAAAGACTCAGACCTGAATTATTAGATTTTATCAGGATTATTAAAGTATCTGTCTGGTTTTCAGTGCTATTCTTAATATAATAGTGGCACAATAGTGACTGGGATGTGAACGCACTTTCTTTTGAACTGTTAGGGTTAGAATTACCTTTTTTAGTCAACATTTCTCATTTGTAAAGTAAAGTGAGTCACCTTTGGTGTTTCTGTGGGGTTCTCCTGGCTCAAACATTATATAAACCTAAGGTAGAAATGGGAACTATGGGATAGCTTTTAATAAGAGCTAAAGAGGGGGCAGCCGGAGTGGCTCAGCAGTTTAGCACCGCCTTCAGACCAGGGCGTGATCCTGGAGACCGGGGATCGAGTCCTACATTGGGTTCCTTGCATGGAGCCTGCTTCTCCCTCTGCCTGTGTCTCTGCCTCTTTCTCTCTGTGTGTCTCTCATGAATAAATAAATAAAATGAATAAATAAATAAAATCTTTAAAAAAAGGAGCTAAAGAGAATGATAGTCAACAATCTATATAGGACATAGATTTTAAGTTTATATTTGTAAAGTCACTGTGTAAAGAACTGAAAAATTAATAATTTCCATTTTAAAACAAAAAGAAATTGAGACAACAGGGACTAGGTAGCTCACAATGTAGATAAACAATCATTCAGTGAAAGAGCAATATACGTTTGCTTTCCACAGGGCCACAAAGAGAAGGTAGTTAACCGTTAGGAGTAGCTAGTAGGCTTGAAGAAAATAAGGGCTAGTGATTTAAGTCAAATTTATTTTATTTTATCATAACCTTTTCTTTTTTAAAAAAGATTATATTTATTTATTCATGATAGGCAGAGAGAGAGAGGGAGAGAGAGAGAGGCAGAGACACAGGCAGAGGGAGAAGCAGGTCCATGCAGAGAGAACCTTTTCTTTAACAAACCATTGAGTCAAGGGATTACTGAATCGCACATCTGGATAGAATTGTAAAGGGCATCTACTGTCAGGTTTCCTATCTGTAGAGACGTTATCTTTCCCCCTTCTCTACTCCCATCTGCAATCAGGACTACTATTGTTTTATATGTACAGGGGTACTTTGACATTTTGTATTGGCTACCACTTTTAAATTCAAATGATCACGGAGGGCTTCCTTTTTCTTTATCTTTCTCTTGCTTAAGAAAGCATCTTTTTTTTTTATTAATGTCTGAACTTAAACATGCTATTTGCTTCAGAACATGGATTTTGTTGTTTGTAAACGCTGCCCTTTCTCGTTGTTTTAATTGTGACTAGCATGTGCTTTGTAAATGTGCTTTGTAAAGCATAGAAGATATATATTTATTTGTATTATTATCACTGAATTTAAATGCAACAGTTTTTCACATTTCATGCTCATTTCCTTCCACATGGCCAATTCAGAGTTTGGGATTAGACTGGCTGCCCTCCAGGACATCATTAGTAGTGACCTTGTCACTTAATGTTAACTAGATACCTCTTTCGTACCATGGTTGGCAATGGCTGAAAGCCAGTGCAAGTGAAGCATTGAAAACCAGGGCCGAGTTAGGCAGGTGCAGCCCTTATTTCCCACGTCTGTCAGAATAATGTTCAGATCTCCAACTTACTAGATCTGTTTCATGATTTTTGACCAAATCAGAAAGTATCTTCCAAATTCTTTCTTTCTCAAAAAATTTCTGGTCCATAAATAATAAATCAAAAAATTTAAATACGCAACATTTTAAGGATCAATTAATTGTTGCATAATTAGAAAATTCTGCATCAATGACATAAACTTAAAATCTTTCACCATGTAAAGGAAAAAAAGAAAAGGAATAAAGAAATGAAGCATGTCAATGAGTAAGCTGGAATATATAACTTATTTAATAAACATTCATTAAATTGGTGCCTTTAATTCTATAAGTATTATTGAGTCAAATCTCTTTATGATTATTATTTTATTCATTTACTTTAATTACATGGACACCGTTGTATTTTCTTTTGTGCTTATATATATTTCCATGTTATACTTAACACTATCAAAATGTAAAGTCTTTATTATATTGCATTTGATATCATATTCAAAAGCTAAATGCCAAGTGGCTGCTGAGTGGCTCAGTCAGATTAAGTGTCTGCCTTCAGCTCAGGTCACGAACTCAGGGTCCTGGGACGGACCTTCACACTGGGCTACCCACTCAGTGGGGATCCTGCTTCTTCCCCTCCCTCTGTCTCTTCCCCACACCCCCACACTAATGTGCATGCACACTTGCTTGCTCTCTTCCAAATAAATAAATAAAATCTTAAAAAAAAGACAAATGCCATATCAAACAAAATCACTGATGTTCTATTTCTCCCAGCAGTTATTATTAAAGCCAAATATAAACAGAAATATTTTTTATCTATATACCACAAATCAGTGATTAAATCATTCTCAGTCCATGAGGAAAAAAAATTGATCATTAAGGGCTTTTCAAGGAAAAAATACAAGGAACTCTGATCCATCTAACAAGTTAACTACCAATGTTAATTAGCAGAAGACCTGAGGTTTATAGCAAGTTTTTCAAATGCCTGGGAAAGAGAGAACATTTATTTGAGACATATCAGTTGAGTTCCAATTTAAGCTGCACTTAACTGAGAATTTGTATAACTAAAGTACACAGATGTTCTAGCACCTACAGATACTACGTTTTTTTCAGTACTTTCAAATTGATATCTCATAACTAGGTTCTGAATAACTTCCATGAAGAGTATCATTAAAAAATATATATATAAATGTATCATTAAAAAATTATATATATGAGAAAAAAAAGGCTTAGATGAAATGAACTCCTTCCAAGGAAAATCAAATATTGAAAGATAACCTAGGCAGAAATGGAAAGATAATAGCAATTACTGTTATTTTCAATTGGTTTCTTCACTTATTCTAGTTGGGAAGGAAGATATTAAACAAACAGACAAATGCATATTATACAAAAATTCTTCTGTTGGGTAAAAACTAGATTTACATCCAAATTTCTTACTATAACTAAGGTTTTGGTATGTTTTGTTATTGCCAATTTCAAAATTCCAGCATATACCCAATACTAAGACAAAAAATATCTGTATATCTAACTTGAACTGATAGTAAAAATATTTTATATATATGCATATACATACATATATATGTTTGTATATAGTATGGACACATGTCCAAGTTGTACATGTCTTTATATTTAAGGAAAAGAGGAATTTATTCTATGAAATTTATAAGGAATGATAGTTTTCACTAAACATATAAAATTTCCACTCTCTAAAGGCTGAAAACTGTTGGAATGATTCTCAACCAGTAAATAGGTCTCCTTGACCAAAATTAATTATGCAAAATGCATATGCTTTTAGTCGGACTTAACATCCGTTAGATGGGCACCATTGCCACTACACCTTATTAAGTAACTTTTCCTTTAGATATTAAAACTATCTTTCTACTCCTGAAGACATTGATTTATGACTTCTGTTTTAAGCCTTAGAAGAACAGAAGCAAAATCATTTCTAAAAGTTTGTAGAAAATAACTTTTTCAGGAATACAATGAAGTATTCAAATAATCTACTTGAAGGAATTAAAATTTTCTCTAAAATTATGAGTGGGGAATTCAGAGATGAAATATAACTTAGGACATTATAATCATATAATAGCTACCTGTGATGATGATGTGTATCAATAATAAAGCCATATTTCATGGTGTAATTGACAGTCAAAAGTTCATAGACTGATGGTCATTGTACCAAGAAAATCAGATATTAACCAATTAATTTGTTAAACAGCATTATGTGTGTTTAATTCTAACACAGGTGAAATATGTATGTGTATATATTTATAAATCTATTTACATTATATATATATATACACACACATACGTATCTATGTATATATGCAAATACACATTTAGCAGGTTAAACTGTTTGTATATACCTAGAAAAGGAAAATTATAGAAAAATATAGAGAAAAATACAGAAATAAATAAAAGACATCAACTCATAAAAGTCAAATATGATTAGAACTACATGCAATATATATTTTTCTTGCTAATTATCAAAATAATACACATTTTTAAAAGCTTGCTTTATTTTGGCTTATAGCATTAGCAACTTTTAAAGTCTGTCATTACAATATGTACATGAGAGTGTGACTTAGTAGACAATTTTGTGTATTATTGGCAGGGATGCAGTGTGATATAATCTTTTTTTTAAGATTTCATTTATTTGGGAGAGAGAGAGCATGAGTTGTGGGGGACAGGCAGAGGGAGAAGAAGAAGCAGACTCCTGGCTGAGTGGGAAGCTCAATAAGGGGCTCAATCCCAGGACCCCGGGACCATGACCTGAACCAAAGGCAGACACTCAACTGACTGAGCCACCCAGGTGCCCCTGTTATAATCTTTCTAATGTCAGTTTTGTCACATGCTTAAAAATGGGAGATTTATGTGTATATATATACATATATATATATATATATATTATAAGCTGACACAAAGGAACAGATTTTACAAATAAAGGAGCATCTCTTTCACTCTTTCACTGGAGGGGCTTCTCAGAAGAGTTGACATCTGAGTAGTGATCTGCATGTTGAAAAAGAGGCCATGGAAACAGCATGGTAAAAGAGCCATGTGAAAATTCTGGGAAAGAATATTTTAAACAGAAGTAAAATCAAAGATCTGGTGCAGTAGTGTCTAACTTTTTAGCCTAAGATCACTTTTCCACTCTTAAAAATCATTAAGGACCTCAAAGAACTTTTGTTTTGGGGGCTATATCATTATTTGCCATATTAGAAATTAAAAATGAAATAAAAAATGTAGTATTTAATGGTTAACTTAAAAACCATAATAAACTCCTTACATGTTAAAATAAATCATAATTTTAATATAACTATGACATCTTTCAAAACAAAATAAGTATGCAGAAGAATGTCAGTGTAGCACATTTTTCAAAATTCTTTAATCTCTGCATGATAGAGGGTATCTGTGGGATATCATAGTTTACATAGACTCCTGAAAATTCCACCATGAAAAATTCTTGCAAGTGGTGAGAGAATGAAACTTAACAGACATATAAAGTCTTACAATTAAAATAAAATAAAAGTTTGACCTTGTGGTCTTCTTGAAAGTGTCTTTGTGTCTCCAGGGGTACGCAGACCATGATTTAAGAATTTGTAATCCTACAAAGAGTTAATGTATATGAGAAAAGGTTAGAAGATGATTTTGCTGGAGGACAGTGAGGAGGAGGGTGTGAAGGACATGAGACCAGAGATGTAGGCAGGACCAGATCACTTATGACCATGTCAATTAATGCTAAAGAATTCAGATTTATCTTTACTTCAAAGGAAAACCATTGGGAGATTTTAAGAGCAGTGATTTAATCTGATATATTTATATATGTATATAGTATGTATATATATTTATAGTTTTTAATAAGCTTTAAGATTTATCTATTTATTAGAGAGAGAGAGTGGGTGAGGGCAGGGACAGAAGGAGAAAATCTTCAAGCAGACTGAGTATGGACCCAGATACAAGATTTCATCTCAAGACCTGTGAGATCATAAGATCATGATCTGAGCTGAAACCAAGAATTGGATGCTTAACTGACTGAGCCACCCAGGTACCCCCTGATTTGTTTATATTTAAAATAAAAACAGCTCTGGTAACTTGTGAGGAATTTAGGCTGGTGGGGGCAGACTAGAAAAGGGTTATTAGGGCCCAGGTGGCTCAATGGTTTAGCTCCGCTTTCTCCCTCTGGATCCTGCATGGATCCTGCTTCTCCCTCTGCCTGTGTCTCTGCCTCTCTGTGTGTGTGTCTCTCATGAATTAATAAATAAAATCTTAAAAAAAAGATAAGGGTTAGCAAGAAGACTTTTTCAATTGTAGGCTAAGATAATGATGGTTAAAGATAATAGGTAACAATTGTTAGACTGGTCACACCATCATCATATTGAAACAGCACAACCTTCTGGTGGGACACTTAGTTCTGTTTAAATCGGGCTTACCTGATGGAAGATGCCAGTTACAGTAGGGCTTTCATATTTCTTTCTGTTTTTTTTTAATTTTTAAATAGTATTTATTTATTTATTTATGAGAGAGAGAGAGAGAGAGAGAGAGAGGAGAGAGGCAAAGACACAGGCAGAGGGAGAAGCAGGCTCCATGCAGGGAGCCTGATGCGGGATTTGATCCCCTGACTCCAGGATCATGCCCTGGGCGGAAGGCAGGCGCTAAACCATTGAGCCACCCAGGGAATCCTGGCTTTCAAATTTCTATGGGAATGCTAACCTCTTCATATGTAAAGTCCAGTAAAAAGTAGAAATGAGATACAGAGAATCACAGAGAAGACTTAGAAAATATCAGAAAGAAGATACACACCAATTGCAATTATCCCTGAGAATCAGGTACCCACACTGACTTTTTTTTTTTTCTTTTGAGGATTTGGTTGAAGTATTAAGTTCTCCTTTCCCTTAGCATCTTTCAGGTGAGTAGTTATATCACATTCAAACAAAGAGTCTTGATCAACATATGGAATTGTTCTGTAATTATTCATATGAAGAGAGGTACATGGTAATATGTCAGGTTAATACTTGGATTGCAGAGTTAAATATATTAATATGTTTATTATTAAATAAAGAAAAAGCACACAAAGTCTGTCAGTGTTTTATAGATATCATCAATGATTACCTTTGAATGGTAAGACTGCTCTTGTTTACTTTTCTGTCATGATTCTCTGAAACTTTAAAACAGTACAGTAGTAATTTTAAAATAAAAAAGCACTGAAAAATTTCAAACATTATTAACTTTGATTATAATATAATTTTATCTTAAACATAAATCAAAAATTTCTTATAATATGGGATTTTTCTGCCCTAAAGTTCAGGTCTTCTACATTAATAGCATCTTATTTAAAATAAATGTCCACATTTCAGAAATACCAGGTATATCCTACAAAGGATATATCACCTTATCTGTGAAGAAAAATTTTAAAAACACATTTTTATAGTCTATATTGTTTTTATTATTTAAACACTTCTTTATAAGGAGTCTATATTTAACAACTATAACAAAAGGTATTAGGCTTTTTTTTAACATGAATTCCAAATCTATGGAGTATTGTGCAGAAAGGTTAAGAAATTCAAATTGAGTTATGAATAAACTGAAATATACTTGATTGTTCATAACTATTAGATTCACAATCAGTACACAGTCCAGTAAGCTTTTTGAGGCGTTGTGCATACATTTTAATCTGAGTTGGGGATGTTAATGGCTTCAGCCAAATTATGAATGCTCCATTACAAAATATCACAAAGACTAGACTGCAGATAAGTAAGCTTTATTAAACAGAAATGACTTGTTACATAAAGTGTCCTTGAAGTTCTACATTCTGTATATAACTTTTGTATTTGCAAGGTTTTGAACATTTTTATTTTCATCTAAACCAAGTGAAACATATATACTTTTCCACTTTATAATGAAAATATTACATTTTACTCAAATGCTTTTTCTTGATCCTTAAGTTTCTTTGGGAAATATACATTTTTAATTATTTATAAGATGCAATTTGGGCGATATGATATGTAACACAATCAAGTACCGCTTAACTCTTAAATATCATTGT
Organism: Nyctereutes procyonoides; assembly: GCF_905146905.1. NCBI lineage: Eukaryota > Metazoa > Chordata > Mammalia > Carnivora > Canidae > Nyctereutes > Nyctereutes procyonoides. The sequence continues at coordinate 4,475,532 of NW_026575021.1, read as the reverse complement.
GATCGCATTATAGTTAATAGTCCATTTTTGGTTGTTGTTTCCAGTTACAAAAGACCATATTATGTACATTCCAAACATAAAGACAGATTTTTGGAAGCTTCCTAGGACAAATTAAAAACCCTCCCACACAAAATACATCATTTATAAGCTCACTGTGGAAAGCCAGTAGGTGGAGACATGTCAGTTTCTTATAGTCTATAGTCACCAGTTTGAATTACTTTTCTTGCTTAACTGCTTTTGAATGGACTTAGGCATTTTGGTTGTATTTTTCAATCAGACAATATTACCACCTGGCTTCGAATCGAGAATCTCTAGCTGTGGCTCATATTTCTTTGTTACCATTGTGATTTTATTTAACTCTGCTAAAGAAACATTTCGGTGTGAAACAAACTAGGTGTTTTCACAAAGAACCATCTGTAAAAGGCCTCTGCCAGAAACCTGTTAAATATTCTCTTCTTTAATTAAATTCCAAGCTCCTTTTTACAGAAACAATGCTGCATCATGAGGTCAAGTTTATTTTCCAATAATATTTGTTTTGATTCCACACTTTCATCTGAATGCTTCTATGCAAATATATATGATCTCCCCGAATTATGAAGCATGATAATCAATGATTTTATACTGTACCTGTCCGTTCAATGTCAAGGCTCCAGAGAGAGAAAGGTATATGATCTGAATCACCTTGTATGTTAGGGGATATTGAGAAATTATATATGATTATTGTCAAAACAATATCAATACGAAAGGCCTGTTAATAGTATTATTATAAAATGTGCCTACCTTCTAAAAGGCAATTCTATTTTTACCACAATATTTGGGAAACCATTGTTTATGATAAAAACTGTTAAAATAATCCAATTATATATATCAGTAAAAGTGTTATGTGCAATCCAAATGTATATTAATAAAAGGTTGTATATACACATAATAGCATAAAATGAAGTCTAAAAGAGGAAGGTGTCTACTACGTGGCAAGCACTGTACTATATAGTCATTAATACTGTATGCATTGATTATACATTCAAATGAATCAATTCAAATAATCACTCACCCATTAATGTAATTATACATTGTGAAATGTTTGTTAAGGGAAAGTGCAAGGAGCTATACATGTAAAAACTAAGTTGCAAAGAAGCATACATAGCACTATCTTAATTAAATACAACACTCACAAGTGATAATTTCAATATGCACAGAAAATTTAAAACAACAATTATAATGGGAAAACAGGTAAAGAAAGATGGTTATTTTTGAACAGTCTGGATTTTTTACTTTTTGCCAATACAATTCAATTGTCGAAAAAATTCAATTGTAGAATTCAGTTATATTACTAGAAATGAATTTATAAAGCTTAGAAAATTTTAACATTTCAAAAGGCAATTAAGAAAATAGCTTACATTATTTAAAATCAATATTTACAAACCCATTGTTTTCTACTTTAAAGGAATTTTTTGCAAGTTAAGTAACACTGGAGCATTGATTTGCAGCACACTGGCTCAGCAAAAATTAGAGTGATCTCCTTGTTTTCCTCTATGTGATAAACTTCTATAAATAGAGAAAGCAGAAAAAAAATTAAAAAAAATAGAGAAAGCAGGAGCAGAATAGACCAAGCCATATCCAGCCCTCAGCCTGTTTTTATAGGGGCTTCCAACTAAGAATGGATGTTAAGTTTTAAAAGTTTGATGAAAAGATCAGAATAAAAATATTTTATCACATAAAACTTTTGTGAAATTAAATTTCAGTGGCCATTAATAAGATTTTGATGAGAAGGCAGTTAGTACATTCACTATTTTGTGTTATCACTGGCTTTCTGATTTCAAAACTTTTTAGTCACTCCAAAGAATACTCTATCCCCATCTTTCCCTCCGTTCATCCTCTGGCAACCACTAATCTACTTTATCTCTCTAATAATACTCATAAATAGTAATTTAATATAAATCAATGTTAGGAATATTAACATGAATTAAGGTCAGTATATCTATATTGATGTTTATGTACACATACATCAAACCATGTACAGACACTTTTTAATAAAGTATGGCATTATTTGAATTCAAAATCTACTGCTGTTATCTCAGTAGAAGATCCTTTAACATTTGTTCCTCAAACTTTTCATTAGCAAGAATCTTTCTTTGGGGTTTAACTCATTTAGTTATGTTCTTCTATAGATATTTAATAGTTGAATCATATCTTTGTAGGTTTTTTTGTTAGTGTATAAATAAAATTATAGTCATCATAGCTGCTTACTAGTTTAAAGTCCAATAGATCTAGAATTTAAACATAGAAAAATTACATAGGATGCTAAACTACTATTTGATCAATGAAGATTGCTTAATATAAATATAGCATAGACGAGAACTATGTACTAAAAATGGTAAGGAGGACCCAGAAAGAGTTCCCTGGGTGGCTCAGCAGTTTAGTGCCTGCCTTTGGCCCAGGGCACCATCCTGGAGTCCCAGGATCAAATCACACATCGGGCTCCCTGCATAGAGCCTGCTTCTTCCTCTGCCTGTGTCTCTGCCTCTCTCTCTCTCTCCCTCTCTGTGTCTCTCATGAATAAATATTTTAAAATATTAAAAAAAAGAGGACCCAGGAAGAAATTTGTACACAGAATTCAAAACATATAGTCAAAAATATTGTGGATGCAAGTTTACAAGCCCAAAATAATAATTCTATGAAGGATAAATTATAGAATGTTCCCATTTGAACATAAATGATGCTAGAGAATCATAGCTGTCAATATTAGGATTTAATATGCATCCTTGGTGAAGTTATTTAGATAATATACTCATAATACTGGTGCTATTAAAGTGAACACAGATTATAGATTTCAAAATAGACCACCAAATACAGTCCAAGCTTACCTCTTATTATTTACAGAGCTTAGCAAGCCTGTGATGTGCAGAGAGCCGGTAATATAAAATACACTCTTAGAGTCTAATTTTATGTAGGTGATATATCAGGGGACCCTCATTGTTTTTTGTTCTAAGTATGCTTATTGTCAGTGAAGATATTGGAATGTAGGTCAAGTCTTTCAGCATGTTCTTGGAATTGGGAACGAAAAGTCATCGCTTGACACTAGTGATCCTGCTCTGACCTTTTGCTTCCCAATATTGGAGAAGGTAATGTCTCAAACTGGTCAGTTCCTTGATCTGTTGTTGAGTAAAATGAAACTGGGCAGCCCAAGTATGTATCTATTTGTAGTTTTCTCTGATATTTTTGTTTTCACTATTTAACTTTGTTCAAATTTGCTGTGAACTATTTTAAAAGGTTTTTTTCTTCCCAGATTTATTGACATGTAATTGACATATACCGTTGTGTGAATTTAAGATGTACAATGCGATGATTTGGTGCAAGTATATATTGTGAATGATCGCCACAGTATGGTCAGTTATACCTTCATCACCTCTTAAAAGTATGTTGAAAGGTCTTCTATGGGCCTGGGCAAACCTGGAGCTGACCTGTTAGCATGCTGACCTACTCAGCCTTCTCTCTGTATCTCTGTCTCTCTGTCTCCGTCTCACTCCTCTCTATCTTGTCTTTGTCCCTGCCTACTGGGGCCTTTCCAGTGCCAGCTTCCGGAGCACACTGAGTTTGATTTTTTTTTTTGATTCCACATGTAAATAAGAATGCACAGTATTTGTCTTTCTCTGATTTATTTCACTTATCATAATGGCCTCAAGGTCTATCCATGTTGTCACAAGTGGCTGAATAATGTTCCATTATATATATGCAAATTTATATAATATATATAAATAAGTTACATATAAGTATATAAAAATAAGTATATAAAATAATTTTTATATATAAATATATAAAAATAAGATACATATATATTTTACATATATGTAAATTTATTTTCCATTCCTCTGTCCCTGGATACTTGGGTGGTTTCTACATCTTGGCTAACTTAAGTAATGCTGCAATTAACACAAGGGTGGTGATACCTTTTTGATATAGTGATTTCATTTCTTTCAGAGATATGCCCAGAAGTGGAATTGCTGGATCATATGGTAATTTATTTTTATTTTTATTTTTATTTTTGAGGAACCTTCATACTATTTTCCAGAGTGGCTGTACAATTTACATTGCTGTCAACAGTGAACCAAGATTCCCTTTTTTCCACATTCTGGTCAAGATTTATCTCTTATCTTTTTGTTAGTAGCCATTCTAATAGGTGTGAAGTGATATCTCAGTGTGATTGGATTTGCATTTTCCCTTATGGTAGTGAATATGAGTACCTTTTCATTTATTTGTGGGCTGATTCCCTGTCTTTGGAAGACATAGATTCAGATCCGTTGCCCATATCTTAATTGGGTTATTTGTTGTTTTATTTTGTGTTTTTCTATTCAGTTCTGTGAGTTTTTAAAATATACATCTTGGATATTAACCCCTTATCACATATATAATTTGCAAATATTTTCTCCCATTTCCCTGTGGAAAGTGCAATGTGAGACTCAATCCCAGGCCTCAGGGATCAGGACCTGAGCCAAAGTCAGACGCTCAACCACTGAGCCACCCAGGTGCCCCCTTAGGTTGCCTTTTAATTTTGCTGATTTCTTTTGTTGTGAAGTAGCCTTTTAGTTTGGCATAATCCTACAGTTTATTTTTCATTTTATTGCTAATGCCTTTTATGTCACATCATATCCAAAATATTGCCAAGACTAAAGACAATCTTATTTTTAATTTGTATTCACTTAAAGCCTCTATGTCTTTATGACATGTCTCTCTGGAACCTCTTAAGATTTCTCCTTGCTTTGGTTTTTATACATATTAAATATGATAAACTTAGTTATAGATATTTTTGGAATTTATTCTGCTTGGTGTTCTCTGAAACTCCTAAATCTGAAATTCAGTGTCTTGTCATTAATTTTGGAAAAATTCTTAGCCATTATTGCCTCAAATATTTCTTCTTTTCAGTCAAGCTAGTCCACACCTAGACTCCAAAGATTAATCAAAATTACCATTTAAATGTTTCTACCAGTTTATGGCTTCAGTGACTTCTGCTCAAGGCAAATAGTTCATGGTTGTGATTCTGGATTCATTTGTCTCTCTAGATTATAGGAAAGGATCTGCCCTACAAGCTCGGTTCTGTGATGAATACAAAGTAAGTTACCAACTGTTGGTTCAGATTTTTCTTATTGTATTATAATTTTTCAGGGGATTATATTCTCATTAGAGCTGAAATCGGAAATCTGTCTATTATACTTTCTATTACGTGTCTTTGGAATGAATATTCTGATGAAAGAAATTTCAAAGTACTGAGTGGCTAAATTAGAATTTTGTATAGGCACAAAAAATGATAACCCCATATAATGCTAGTTTTATAGCTAAAATGGTTTGCCACTGTCCTACAATAGCATGCAACAATATTCTTTTTTTTCTCTCACTGATTACATTTCTCACTCATGGCATATGCCAGAATAACGGATAATATGCACATGTGCATTGCATTCCAATTAATGGTTTTGTACCATGTGGATTATATATTCTGCAACATTTACTTAAACCTTACATAATATTTTTATTCAGCCACATATTTGTATTTTGAACTATTAAAATGTTAATTGCGATGTATAGATACAAGATCATATGACAACTGAAACAGCAATAATAAAACAATATATTAATAACAGGAACATGGCAAGTTGCTATAATCGTACAATATAGTACCCGTAGCAGTGGCAATGAGTACTATAATGCAGACAAAAGTTCAGGAGCTATTGAATGTTAATAGAAAAGTTAAGAATTAATAAAAATTTTAAAGACTGGATGACTGAAAAAGACATAAAATTACATTTTATCTCAGATTTGAAAGGAGAGAAAAAAAAATTAAAAAAAAAGTGAAAGCAGGAGAGAAAGCCCAACAGTTTTGGTGTGAAGTACAAATAGGCTACTCCTACTTGCTAAATCTCATGCCATTTATTTCTTAGTATACCACAATTAACTTTGCTTAGAAAAATTTAGCAGGATGAATATGAAGTAGTGGATATAAGGAATGTTTGAAGAGATGCACCTCTTACCTATTTTCTTTATCAAAATGCATTTCTGCAAATATTTCACATGTCTATTGATTCACATATCTACACATATCCTGCTGAATTTTGTTGAAATAAAAATCATTGACCTCAATAGGATATGAAAACAAGAACAGAGCAGAAATAATAATTTGAGAGATGTAAAGATGATAGAAGCTACATTAAATAAATAATTATTTAAGAATAATAAACACGCACAAGGACAAATATGCATAGACAACTAGAATGCACTAAAATTGGATATTTTTGTATTTTACATTACCCTACTACTAGATAAAAATTATACTTTATTTATAAAAAGATTTATTTATACTGATTTTAAAGAGAGAGAGAGAGCAGAGGAAGAGGGAGAGAGAGAATCTCAAGCAGACTCCCCACTGAATGTGGAGCCCAATGTGGGGCTTGATCTCCTGATCCTGAGATCACAACCTGAGCTAGAAATATAGAGTCAGCACTTAACTGTCTGAACCACCCAGGAGCCCAGAAAATTATAATTTATATAGGGTTTTATATCATACACGTATTAACATGGAATTATGTGCCTCTTAATTATCTAGACAAGAGTTTTAGTTAACAGATTTTATAATGATTATCTTTCTACTCAATGAATCTATTTCTTTTCTAAACTTATTTTTGTAATAGTTCTGGAGGTCCTGTTTAAATTTAATGAAATTGGTTGCATTTGAGTAATCATAAAGTGTAATGGTAAGATAGCCAAAACACTTATTTAATATAAATAAGAAATAGTATGTATAATATTATCAAAATATTTATTTCCAAGTATAATCCCCATTTATATTTTTGTCTTTTGTTCATGTGAGAATCCATCAAACGTCTAACTCCTTAGTGTATAACTAACTCTCCTTTTAGACTTTAAAATTTTCTAATAATTATAATAGCTTTTAATTTACACCTTCTTCAATGTCATTGTGATTAATAAATAGAGACAATAATGAAACATTTTTAATCCAAGATTAAGTATATTTTATAAATATCAGTCATTAGAACAGAAAAACATGAAAATAAAGAATGGGTTTTTTAAAATACAGAAAACTTTCAGAATCACATTGTCATTATACTTCTGTTTATATATGATTATATATTTTGTATCCAAGTTACTTTTTAATGTTCCTTAATTTCTTATTTTGGAACAATTTTAGATCTACAAAAAAGTTGTAAAGATAGAATGGAAAGATCTATTTTTCACTCAATTTTCCCTGATGTTATTGTTTTATATAATCATGATGTACTTATCAAAATCAAGAGATTAACATTGGTACAATGCTATTAGTTAAGCTAAGGACTGTATTCAAACTTACCAACTGTTTTTTGTTTTTTGTTTGTTTTTTGCCCTAATAATGTCCTTTTACTGTACTAGGATTCAAAACTGGAAATCACATTGCATTTAGTTTTCATGTCACCTTAATGCCTCAGTATATTTTAGTTTCGTCATCTTTCCTTAATTCTCATAACCTTGTCACTTTTGAAGAGCTTGTAGTTGAGCATTTTGTAAAATGCCCTTTGATTTGGCTTTGTGTGCTAATTTCTCATTATGAGAGTGGGTATGAGAGTGGGTTAGGGTTTGGGGGAGGATACAAGGGATGTAAAGTGCCTTCTCACTGTATTATGTTAGATAATACCTGATATTAATAAGACATTATTGGAGTCCAACACTGATTTTGGAAATTTCTTGGTTATTATTTCTTCCAATATTTCTTACTCTCAATTCTTTCTATTTTCTCATTCCAGTTCCAATTACATATATATTAATCCTTTCTGTAGTGTGTCACAGTTTCTGGATAGTGTGGGGATTTTGTTTTGTTTTTGTTTGCTTGTTTTTGTTGTCAGGTTTTTTTTTGTTTTGTTTTGTTTTTTTGTTTTTTTTTTACCTTTTTTCTATTTCATTGTGTTTGGGGGAATTTCTAGTGACCTATCTTCAAATTCATTGATTTTTTTTTCTTTGACAATGTTGACTCCTATGATAATTCCATTGAAATATAAATATGTATATTTTGTTACTGTTTTGTTGTTATTGTCATTTCTGCCGTTCTAATTTTATTCTTTCTCAGAGTTTTCACACACCTGCTGATATTACTCATCCCATAGTGCATTGCATTGCTTATCTGATAGTCCTGCAAAGTGTTTCTTAGATACCCTAGGGCAGAGTAACATTTGAGCTCTCAACATTTTAACACACTTTTGTCAAAGTAATTATGTTGCTATGAACAGCACTAGAACTAGAGATACTTAAGGACAAGGAATTGGTCTTTTCTTCATTTTTAATCACTAGAACTTATCACAATGACTAGTATAAATATTTGTTGAATTAACAAAGGTTGACCCAAAATTTTTATGTAAGCCTTTAAATATTTTTATTGACATACAATATTAGTACACTATATTAAGTATAGGAAGTATATAATGAGTGCCTAGTACACTTACTGGGACATAAAGGGATTCACTAGGTAAGTGAATCAATGAATAACTAGCTATATCTATTACTAAATATCTTTTCTTGTTTCTTTTCACAAACTGAAATTATTAATAAGTAACTTTAGAAGATATCTCACGATTCTAAGTTCCTTAGATTCATCTTCTCTGAGTCACATTTTTTACTTTAACATTTCAATGTTTACTTTTCTAAATTAGAGACTTATTGTGAGCACAAATTTTATAATAATACTGAGTCTTTTCTGTGTTAAAATGGAAATCTTGCCACTTTATCACCAAAAGATTACAATAATAATGAACTCAAATCAAATATCTGATTGCTTTTGCAAATATCATGCCCTGTGCAGACTGCATCTTCTGAGAGAACACATCAATAGTAAAAAATCGTATGAGGTACTATTTAATATAATTCACACTAAACATATTCAGTCTGTGAAGATGTTTTGCAAATCTTAGCATAATTGTTGTGTTAGATGTATGAAATACACCTTTATCCCTGTGTCTTTAATAATGTAAAATTTTAGTTTGTTTATGGAAAATGTGCTTATGCTCTTGGGAGTCATCTGAGATACTTATTTTATGATGGTGTGGTAATTGCTGTCAGGACTTTTCTTGATAATGATTAATAATTAGAATCTCATCGACTACTTCTCTTTCTAAAAGACCTTTATCAACATTAACACTTTTGACCTTTTTAATTGCATGGATTAAAGCTAGAAATAGGTGGTTATTAATGTTCTGTACTCGCATGCCTGGAGCTTGAAATAATGTTTGCTTTCTCAATAACATTCAGCAAGTTTACATTTCCCTCGGTAAATGTGACTTTAAAGGTGGCTCCATAGTGGGTATTAATTTGGTATTCATAAACCTTTCAGCTACACTTAGCAGTTTCTTGGTGTTTGCTGAATCCTCCTTGATGCATCCATGTCATTCTAATTATAGATTTTAACTGGGCTGCACAAAAACACAAACCCCATTTATTATAGAAAGGAAGAAAAACTATTCATAAAATTGTCTGCTTTTTTCTTCTCTTTATACAAAATTTAAAATGGTGGCTTTTGGACTTGTCATTCAAATCTGCCAGGGAATGACAATGGGGCGAAACAATCTTGAGAATACAGAGCTATACTGTAGAATTAAAGGTACCTTTGATACACAACCTCCCAATTAGGCAGGTCACTTATTTTTCATTTCTGGAAAGAGTGAAAAATAACATGTTCTGAGGAAAATTTGTATTGACTCATATATAAGAAGGAAAAACATATTACTTAGGGAAAATAGGTTTTGCACAATAATGTAACTCTGGATAAAAATGTAACAACTTGTAGGTACCATTTCTGCAGATGTATGCTTATATTATGCATAAATAAATGATGTATTTATACATGCATATATATGCAGAACTGTATATTTGTCATATATAAATATATTTATGTATATAGTGATTAAAATATCAGCTCTATATTAGCATGTTTAACATAATATCCCATACCAACTTGTACTACAAATCTGAGAACAAATGGAAACTTCTTTCACATTTTTCTCTAATTATTATGTGTAGACTAACAGCTGGAAGTTAAACCCATAGTTTTACCTTTTATGGTTTTATCTTGATATACTTCAAATAAAATGAGGGTAGATGAGTGAAAAACTTGGCAGAGATAAGAGAAAAGAGTCTTATTTTTTACACATGCAAAACTTATTTGAACCTAATCATTTTAATACTGACATGAACAGCTGTGATAGTGTTCATGCTTTGATGATGAGAGTTGTGTCTATAAGGCAGTTTCTAGAAAACTAATGCTTTATAGACTAAAGGTAATTGTGTGTGGAAGAGCACATGTATACACACAGGACTAGAAAGTATTTTAATAATCCAATTTCCACTTTCTTTATTACACTTTTGTTCTAATGGGGTTCAGGGCAGGCTCCCCCACATATGCCACTTTGTCATATTGGTTGTTTGGAACTGAAGTAAACTAAGAAACAGCCGATGCAAGGACACTCTGAGCATCCTTTACCTCCCTGAAAGCTGAAAATAAATCTCCCATGTGAAAGATAGTCTTCATGTAACAAGAGGAAAGGAGGAATCTGTATCAGCAAAGATAGGAATTCAAGGCCCAGAAGGCTGTAACAAACCCTGTTACTACTTTACAAATTCAGTACCCCAAGCCCAAACTTTCTGTCTTATCAATTCTTCACAAATCTATTGTTTCTTTGTCCTTAAGGTATGAGAGCTGCCTGCTTTGGTCACTTCTTTGAGTCTCAAATGTTTATGAGCTCCTGTGCATACAAAATGATTTTTCCTTTTCATCTGTCTTATGTCAACTTAATTATTAGAGCAGCCAAGGAATCAAAAAGGAAAAAAGGAAAACTTTTCTGCCTGTACAGTTGAAACTATAAAGAATACAGGAATATGTTATATCTTTTACAGATTACTATAATAACATCCAGAGTAAAAATTGTTTAATCTGATAATTTGCATTGAATATATATTTATATATTATATATTTGTATAGGTGTACATATATATTTATTTGCTTTTGCTTTAAAACATATGAAATTTAAAAATATTAATTTTTAAATAAAAAAACTAAACTAATTAGAGTTTATGTGACTTGCCCAAGATGACATTTACATTAGTGGAAGAATTAATGACAGGTATTTCTTAGTATTTACATTGATTTTGTTAATCTCTGAAACTTATAAGTTGATCACTGAATCATGTATTATATTTTTCATATTTCTCAGGAATCTCTGGTATGCCAAATCAAGAACAACATAACCTCTGAGACATAGAAGTTACCCAGGAACTAACCACCAAAAAAAGATTGAATAAAAATGTGGGCCCTTTGATTTTGTAACATTGTGAAATTGGCTATAAAAATAATCTTCAAAATAAGTTGAAATAAAAAAAATAGATATAACATAAAACAGAATACATTTATTTTCCAGTGAACTAATTTAACTATTCCAGCTTCAGGTCAATATTTTTAAGAATATTGTTATTCCTATCCCTATAAATTAATGAGGAAGTCTGTTGAAACACTTTTGTGACAACCTGGAGTATAGAACAGAAAATGTTAATAGAGAAAGCTAAAAGTAATTCTTAGGTATTTTAGTTGACACAGTGTAAAATGCAAGAATAAATAATATAATCTGAATGAGTAGAAGAACAGTGAAAAGTTTTCTAATTGTTATTGTTGCTTTGCAACCTCAGGGGCTTCCTGGGTATGCTATGAAACTGGTCCCCATATGTGGAGGGAAGTGAGAGGGAAGAAAGACAGACCACTCCAAGTCGGTAAGTGGTAGGTTTAATAAGCAAGGGAACTTGCTTATAAGGATTGTCTTGTGTGGCTGCAAGATGAGTTGATTCCTGCACCTGCCCACCAGAATCTTTAAAGTTTATTTACGGGCCTTCACTGGACTCATTCACATACATGGTCCAGATAGTCTAACCACCACATTACTATCTCAAGACTGTATCTGCCTCTCAAGGCAGCTTCTAGGGGCAGGGGACATAAACAGAACACACATTTGGGAAGACAGAGGAGGCAGTGAGGTGCTGCCAATTGTCTGGATCCAGCTCAAGGGCCAACCAATGGTCACATCTTCTTAAAGACCTCCCCTAACACTAATATGAAATGAAAGCAGATATGTTCAAAAGACCTTAAAGGAATCGTAGAGAACATCAATAGGCAGATTCTTCTAATCAGAACAGTTTTGAAGATTAACCAAGATTTTCATTAGTCACTATAAGAATTAAAATTTGTGAAATGAAACAAATATTTATAAAGTGGAAAGAAGGTTGGAGAAAACAATTACCCAATGATTTTCAAAATTAGTGTCAGACATCAAAAATAAATTACTTAGAATTGTAAGCAGTGTGAATATATTAGTTAGCTTTCTTTAGTTATGCTGTAATAATAGGTTCTAAATTAAAAGAATATCAAAAGTTTATTTCTTGCTCATTTTATATATTGCTATGGGTCAGATTTTGTTCTGTTTATGGAGTATTCATTCAGGTTCTAGACTGAAAGAAAAACCTTAATCCTCCTCTTGGAACTTAGGTTCAGATATGGCTTATGTCCCATCTGTGCATTTTTTTTTAAGAAAAAGTAAGTCATATAGACAGTCCCAAAGTCATTACAGTGAGAAGTATACTTCTTCAATAGGGGAGACTCTGAAAATATAGAAACAAGGAGGGGCATGGGTAGTTGGAACAGATTTTACAATATATTGTAGAAAATTTTATAAATATATTTTCAAAAGTTTTCAAATACAAGAATAGATACTTGATTCTCTATGTGGCATTGCCAAATGTTACATTTGACTGTGGATTCCTTAAGGATCTCATGTTATCTATAAGACTAAGGAAGCCCATTTGAAAAAAGGTAAATCATTATGTTCCCACTGAAGATCATGTATATATAAACCATAGAAAAATCTCTAATACTTAGAGTTCAGACAGCTTAGGAACTTGAGTCTTAGGAAATACATTGGGGTTGAGGGAGATTATGTCTCATCGTCAATGCTGTACAGTTGTTGGGCCACTTCCAGAAACATACAGGACATGACTAGCCATGGAATTAAGCAGCTGAAACCCATAAATCAAGAACACATGTTGAAAGACTCTACATAGAAAAACCAGTAAGTGAGAAATGACGGTTTATATTTTCCTAGTGGATCTGAGTAAAGGACTTTATAGTAGCTATATATAAGGAAATACTCCCTGAGGAAACACCCAATTGCAACCTCAGGATTAATTATTTGTTTGGGATTAAGTGAATCTCTGGGCATTCTGCCTCTTTATTCCTTATTTCAGTGATATTTATTGATACTATGAACCATGAGAGAGATAAGCTTCTACTATTAAGAATAAGGCTGGTGTACCAAATGGTGAGAAAAGTAGTAGGTAAATTCCTCTAAGAAATCTTCCAACAAAATTCCACTCGCCACAATATGTCTTGAGAAATGTATGTTTGAAGATGGCCTTAGTAACTAAATGATTTTGGAAGAAAGGAGAAAGGACTAATTCTAAATGATTAATTATTGATTCATTATGTTATTTTATTTATCTGTCGATCTATTTATTGTATGTTTTAACAGAAAGGATATTAGGTAATGAATTATAGATGCCTACTTAACATGGAATATGTTATATATTATTGTTCTGCAATGTTGGAGGAGAAAGAATGTCTCAAACAAAAAATAGATCGATAAATAAGCGTGCACAGATGCACATATATATGTAAATGCATCTACACTGAGAGAATTACTTAAATTCTTAATCTCAGTCTTTTCTTATGTAAAATTGAGATAATATCTCTGTACCGGTTGAGAATCTTTCAGGTGCAAGTAAAGGAAAGCTGAATTAATTAGGAAACCCATAGGTATAAGATGCAGCTGGAAACTGGGAATTCAAGAAATGTTGTCAAATTTCTGTTACTCATTTCATTCCCATTCTACCTTACTTCCGTATATAGATTTCATTCTCTAATTATGCTTTTTAGATGCAGTAAGGAAGTTGATTTCAGATGGTCCAAATTCAAATGCAATCTACATTGTAATATATGGGAACGAGAGGATCTATCCTTCCAACTCTGGGAGGAAAACACATAATTGACTTGGCTTCAGTCAGATGTTCTTCTGTGAATCAATTTTGTGACCACAGGGATAATGTGTCCCTTTTGAGAATGATAGAGATGATCATTGACACATCATCTTAGACCATATGGAGTTCAGGAAGACTGATTCCCTAAAGGAATGGATATTGACCAAGAAACATACGCCACAAAATTATGTGTGGCAGTGACATGAAAATTATCTTAAATGATTAAAATTTACCCAGAGCTTTTGCAAATAAAAGAAAAATGTGATAGTTTCTAACAGGTATTGTGATGTGAATATTTCTACATAATTAGAAATGTTTTCTCCTCCCTAAAAGACAGCTTGGAAAAAAAAAAAAGACAGCTTGGAAAAACATTGCTTATTATTTCAACAGACAAAACATAATCACAGATTAGTGAAAAACACACAGAAAAGAGAAAAACTACTAGAGCACAACACAGATACAAAAGGAAACCACTGTCTGGTATGTAGTAAAATAAACTAGATTGATATTAGTTCCAGAGGAAGGAAATAAAGTCATCTAGAAGTAAATTGATAGAGCATTTTTTTAAATTTAGAGTTTCATCTTTACCTACCTTATAGTGTCTGATTTTCTTGAATTAACACTGAGTGTTGTTTTTGAGGAATCACAGAGCTATGTGGATTAAAAAGTGATTTGAGAGACATGAAAGTAAGATGAGATATATCTTTAGAAGTGAAACGAAGGAAGATAAGAAAGGAAGATCATATCAATATACAGAAAATTATTTTAGTCAATCCTGATAAAATATTTTTACCAGTCCTTAAGAGAAAAAGAATTGATAAATAAATCCAGATGCCACATTATTTCATTCGTCATAGATTTCTCTCTCCATTGGATCTGTTTCTGTTATCTTTAACTAGAGCTTGCCAAGTTGTGATAATATCTTAATTCTTGTTGCTTTGGAGTATTATTTTTCTGTCTAGGAATATTTAGATTTTAATCTTGAATCTTAGTGTTCTTAAATTTCATCACAATGAAATTAACTGTGAGCTCTTTTTTTTCCATTTAAAGAGATACTAATTGGGTTTATTTATCTATTTTTGTATTTATTTATTTTAAAGATTTTATTTATTTATTCATGAAAGACACACACACACAGAGGCAAAGAGATAGGCAGAAGGAAAAGCAGGCTCCCCACAAGGAGCCCGATGCAGGACTGGATCCTGGATCTCGGGAGCAGGACCTGAGCCAAAGGCAGATGCTCAACTGCTGAGCCATCCAGGCATCCCTAGTTGGGTCCTTTTAAACTGAAAATTCTAATTGTTTGACTAAAGTCATCTATATTCTATTTTTTTCATTGTTATTAATTATCTTATCCACTCCTTCACTTTTTTTAGTGTTTTTTTTCTAGAACTTCTACTAAATGGATATTGCAATGTCTGAAAATCTAGTGCTGAGAAAAAAAATAAATCCTATCAAGACAGAATTCTTTCCACCAAACAAGGAAAAGAAAGAAAACAATTTTATTACAAAGTGGTATATATCTATAGTGCAATGCATATTGTAGGCAGTCTGCAAAAGACACTACAAAGTCTAGACAGAATTTCACACACACATTAGGTAGAACAGAAGAAAGAACAATGAAAATGCTTCTTGTCTCCTTGACACGGGGTTGTACATTGTGATAGTCTCCTGTATCTCCTGAGGGACTCCTGAGTTTATTTCGGTCACGTGTTTATATTTCTGCGAGTCAGAAAGCCCTTAAAAACAATAGACCAGCTCTACTATCAAGTCCATTATGCTTCCAAGGAGACAAATTAAAAGGGTGATGATAAAATGGCATAATTTTGCCATTACAATATTAATGCTAGCTAATATTTACCAAGCAATTAATTTTGTCAAATACACTTGTAAGGGCTTTGCGTATATTAACAATTGAGCTCCACAATATTTCTAAGAAATAGCTATTATTATATTACTCCTACTACTACTATTCGTATTAGTATTTGTATTCTAAAAGTGAAAAAGAAATAGAAAGGCTAAATTACTTGTCAAAGTTGATGCAGATATTAAGAGAAACCAGGATTTAGTTCCTGACAGTCTCAATCCAAAGTGCACATTCAGTCATTCCACTCACTACTTCTTCATATATTTTTTCTATATTCTGATAATTATATTCTTTTTCTGATAATTATTTTCTATTTCCAATAATTATATTATTTCTGTCTTCCTAGATCTTTCTTAGCCCACTCCCAGTTCAATAATTTACTCTTCAGTCAAGTCCATTCTGAATTTTTGTCCTTTAATTTTATTTTCACTCCCACAATCTAGATCTTTTATAAAAACCAATCTATATAGTTATTTTACGTTTGTACACAATATTCTAAAATCTCTCTGAAGATATTAGTTATCCTAAAACTTCTGTTTTCTCTTGGTTAAGAGCTTTATTATATTTTATTTTGCTGCTTTTCTTCCTTGCTATTGCTTCTCATAAGCTTCAGTGAGTCTCGATGATAGGTATATAGTTGGATTTTCTGACTATTCAAATGATTGTGGAATAGGAGGTTCAAGGAAATATAGTGGTAGCTTGCCTTTGAAAGATGGTGGCACTCTGTCATCCATCGACTTTTTGTTGTTGTTACCTCTTGGATCCAAACATCTGTTCTCTCTACTTTTGGTAAATTTCACTTCTTCCAGCTGTCTAGGGATGAGTTTGGAAGAGGCACTGACCGATCAGTTGCTCAAAAGTGTATCTGCCTGGTGTTTGCCTCAGAATGCTTTGTTTCTCCTAATCTTAGTGTGAGTCCCATCCCCCCACCTCCCCTGTGTCCATCTCATCTCTCCCACTTTTGCATTCACAACAGTCTTCTTCTGATCACTTCTGGAATTCTACTGATGGTGGCTCTAGCCGTCTTATTACTCATTGAAATCTTCCAGTGATTCCTCAACCTGCCCATACTGGTGAGGGTGACTTTACTCAGTGGGCCAATGTAAATACTACTTACTATCTTTCAGAAACAGCCTTATAGGCACACCCAGAAATAATGGTTTACCAGCTATCTGGGTACCCCTTAGTCCAGTCATTTTTGACATATAAAATAGATCTTCACACGTATATATGTGCATATGTATGTATTTATAATACAATATTTATATGCATATCTATATTTTATTTTGATTTGAGGCTAGAGTGGTTGAAACAAACTGAGCTTCTTCTATGCTAATTTAATATTCTGGTAAAAAGATTTGTTTTTGTCTTTTAAAAAATTCCAAGTTACAAATAGATGCTAGTAAAAATTTTCTTGGAGCTCTTTACATTATTAATGAGTCAAAATTTTGCTGTCCATATATGGCAATTAAGTAGGTGACACCCATTACAAAATGCTGCCTTTACAGGGCATATCCTAGTGTCCAATATAAGTAAATTTT
Source organism: Nyctereutes procyonoides (assembly GCF_905146905.1). Lineage (NCBI taxonomy): Eukaryota > Metazoa > Chordata > Mammalia > Carnivora > Canidae > Nyctereutes > Nyctereutes procyonoides. Next base: position 4,458,021 of record NW_026575021.1, on the reverse strand, counting down.
TGGCTAAAAAATAAAACTTTTTTGTATGTTAAAAAGAAGCAACATTTTTTATATGACGCTTATGTTAAAAGAAATGACAAACATGCAAATTATTTATCAGGTACATATATTTAATGTCAAAGTAAATAAAAAATTGTCAGAAATTACATATTTTGATGTTTTTAAGAGAGTCCTTTTTTTTTTTAAGAGAATAGCTATGGACCGTGAAGTATGTTTCATACCCATTTCTTTTGACTTCAATTTATTCTTTGAAATGAAGATCTATAGGGCAACCCTGTCGGGACCCCTCTCATTCCTGAGAGCTTTCTGTCTCTTTGCTTAATAAACTTCTATCCCTTTACTCACACACACACAAAAGAAATGAACATCCAAGAATGTTTGATATATAAATATAAATTTTTTACAAAGATAATTTTTAAAGTCTTCTAAACTAGATGGAGTGGGAGCAAGCTACAGGATGAAAGTATGTTTAGGACCCTACTATTAAAAAGAAGAGTCTTAAGTTCAAACTAATGCATTTGATTTTTATTTAAAGTGAAATTGCCAGGGGATACATGGGTGGTTCAGTGGTTGAACATCTGCCTTCGGCCACCTAATAAGCAGGGAAGCTGCTTCTCCCTCTACCTATGTCTCTGCCTCTCTCTGTGTGTCTCTCATGAATAAATAAATAAATGAAATCTTGATAAGTAAATAAATGAAATGAAATTAGCGATTGATGAAGGATTCTGCATGAATTCTGTTATTACAGCAATGTTAAGAAAATGAATATGATAGTAGAGAGAATATTTGGAAAAAAGGGGACAGAAAATAGAGCTTGCAGTTAAAAATGAATTGCAAAAGGAGTGAGGTAATCAAAGTTCAAACAAAATTATGGAAATATAGTGCTAAAAATAATAAATATTATTAAAGTCCAATACCTCGGTCTGTAGATGATGAAAATTAGATTTAGATACAAAGTGACTTCCACAAAGAAATATAGTTCACTTAAAGATTAATCTAGAAATCAAATACAGTTCTTTTTACTCACAATCCGGAGTTTTGTCGCTTCTTTTTTAATATCAAATTTTTATCAATCTAAAGTTTGGCATAGATACATTCAATTAGGAGTTCAGTACAATTCTGATACATGATATTAAGAAATACTGATAGCTTCCTTTTAATTAATATTGCGAGGGAAACTTTACAACTAATACACACATTTATTTTGCAAGGAACTTTCATTTGGAGGAACAGAAATAGACTTCATGAGGCATTTCAACCAAATTATAACCTCTCTGGTTTTTGTTTTGTTTTGTTTTGCTTTTTTTACTAAATAGTTATTCTTCCAACCAAATTTTAATCTAGGTGACAGAAGAGTGCAGAATCCATAATTCTGAGTTGTGAAATCTGAATTAATTAAAGCTTTACCAACAACTAATTCCTCGACTTAAGCAAGCATTCAAACTCTTGGGTTTCAGGTTCTTTATCTGTACATTTAGAAAGTAGTACAGGGACTCTCTGGGGCCCTTGCATGTGTAACAGTCATAAATTCAATCCTATTTAAACTCAACAGAACCCAGAGCTTCTTATAATGAGTTCATTGAGTTTGTGTGGTACATTTTTATTCAAACAAGCCTTCCAGGGCATGGTCCTGGAGTCCCGGGATTGAGTCCTACATCAGGCCCCCTGCACAGAGCGGCTTCTCCCTCTGCCTATGTCTCTGCCTCTCTCTCTCTCTCTCTCTCTCTCTCTCTCTCTCTTTCTCTGTGTCTCTCATGAATAAATAAATAAAATCTTAAAAAAAAAAAAACAAGACTTGAGACCATTAGGAGATTTGAATAACATTCAAGTGTTTTTTTTTTACTATGAGTGGGTTGAAAGTTTCTGTATTTCAAAATACCCATATACTGAGTTTACTGCAGATACCTTGGTTCTCAGGTATTCATTTGGGTTTTGATATTCTAGATATTTTTTCTATATATATATATATCTGCTTCAATGTCTATACAATTGGGATAATAATAGCACCTAGCTCAGAAAGTTGTAGAGAGGATGAAATTAAAATATGACCTTGCACATCCTATTGTAAAATGTCAGCTCTTAACCTTAACCTCCCCAATGTGGTCATCTTACTCTCTCTTCACATAGAAATATTTATGACATGTTAATAGTGTATTTGACAGTTGATAAATAGGTTCTACTGTATAGTATGCTCAATATGTAAATTAAAACAACTAAACTGAGCTAGATTATGGATGAATATTCATCTTTATTCAGAAAATGATATGTTGATGACATTCCTGCCCAATGTGGAAAGTTTCAAGCTATATTACAATAGAAGAAAATCACTCTTTCTCCCTGTCCCACTCTCCACATACCGCCATTCCTTTCCATTATTCAACATTTTCCCAGTACCTTAAAGTGAATTAAAACCAGGAAGCCTGTCCCCATTGGGTCAAAAATGTAAAAAATAAAAAAGCTACCAAAACAAATAAGCAAATAAAATAATTTCTAGACAATTTTCCTTTGTGCTGTTTTTTTCATCTTTCAGCTGTTGAATTCTTGTTTTCATATTCCTGTTTCTCAATCCCTTAACTTTAGCAACTCTTGATCCTCTCTTTAGGCTGCTAAATTGGCATGAAGCTTGCCTTTCTAAGGGGGAAAAATTGTTTTTCTATCATTGATATGATACAACTCTCAACTACTCCCATTTATACCTATGTGATAAAGGCAAACTATAAAAAGCAAAAACAAAACAAGACAAAAAAGGTCAAACTTTAAAAGTAAAAGAGTAAAACTGTAAAAATTAAATTTGGAAGTAGTAAGTTTCCATTAGTATCAACAAATTAAAACCTTGTTCAGAAATAACTTGATTAAATAAACCATACAAAATTGAGAATAAGGTCTTCAAAAAAAAAAAAAAAGGAATCAACATCCAAGCAGGGAGTGAAGTGGAAGGGCAAGGTGGTAGACAAGTCAGTCAAGTTTGGAAATAAAGAAAACAGGCATTGTTTTTTTTTTCCTTTTAGGGTTTTTAATAATTTTATGAAAAGGAACTAGAAATTATTGAAAATCCACTGAATAGTCTTTACTTTTTGATGTGTACAGTGAAATATATAAAGTGTAAGTTCAATACTTCTCAATTTTTGCTTTCATTAAGTGACATATTAAAGAACACATTTGAGTAAGTGGAATCTTTTTTTAAGCTTTAACATGTGCAGTTTTTATTATTTATAGGTGACTCCATAGGTACATTAACATCTAACGATGAGAAATTAGATGGCATTATAGATCACTTAGCTCATTCCCATGATTCTCCTTTATCTATCTGCTATACAAAGGTAATTATATTTTGGAATTTTCTTTGCCAGTTTGGGAAGAGGTTTCTTGTGCAAAACAAGGCTCTGGAAAAAAAAAAAAAAAAAACAAGGCTCTGCTTTCATACCTTATATAGTAATACTTATAATTAAGGAATTATGATAATCACTCTTCTACCATCCATTATGGTTAAAGCAAGAAATGAAATACATTTTAGGGAATATTTTTCAAAAAAGATTTTTCCACCTGTCTTATATCTTCAAGTTAAAAGCCCTTGTCATTAACTTATTTTCTCATTTTGTTGGTGGTTTCCTCAATGTTTTTTGAAAGTTGTAACTAGTAAATGAGCAGACTGTGGGATAATTAAGATAATTTAGAGTCAGGAGACCACGTTTCTTTTCATAACCCTGTCACTAATACATTGTAAAACTTTAGGAAAACTATTTAGCATATAAGTGAATGTACCAGTAATTTCTAAAATCTTTTCCCACTTAAAATTCTTTGCCATGTAAAGAACTCTTTTAAGTTGAGATTGTGAAACATGTTTGAAAGATGTTTCTTATCACTAAAACATGACAAATATATAATCATATTAGGCATCTTACCATTTTCTCCACATTGTTCTGGATAAAGATATGGCAGGCAGAGAACTGGTAGATATTCTAAAAAAATAAAAAAAAAACTGTTATTACAGTTTACAGTGGAGGCAGTTGGATAAAAATCCAATGCTTTCTGAAGTAAAAGCTCTATCTTTCCTCACCTAGTGAACTGTAGTGAGAAGTATTATTGCTAAAGAGATAGGAAAGCTGTAACAACAATGGAATTCCCATCACGCGTCTACAATCCCTACTGTCATGCTTATGTCAGATGTGACAAATTTTGAAAAGGTCTGTGCAACTAATATCTGCCATGCACCTCTCTTCTCCAGACAATCCTAAAAGCAAAGAAAAATAGAGGCTTTGATTTTTTTGTTTGGTGCTGGGTAAAATTGTGATGATACTAAAACATCACTATAAGAAACGTTAATAGGAAAAAAAAAAAGAAACGTTAATAGGTACTTATAAAGCATCTGAAGATTATGTGTAAAACTAGCTATTTGAAAAATGAGGTAAACAGAATATTCAAGTGATCTGTATAGTCTTTATGTGCCTGGTACAATCCCATTGGACAGATTATTCTCAAATTAATATAGTGCTACTTTACAGTATCCAAAAGCAAATCACATATTACAGTAATATGATTTCAAAAATCACTGAGGTCATCTGAATTTTGAGCTCAAATTCTCAAGTCAAAGTTCATTTTTCAATCCCTTTTCTTTCTACACTGCGTGTGATAATAGGCAAGTAAGTCACATTACTGGGAATGTGTTTATCTCCCGAACAGTGCCTATTTTACAGACTGAGAGAATGCAATATGCTTATATTAAATAACATTAGAAATAATTGTGTGCGTTTTAATTTCAAATTGAAATGTGCTTCTTTTATTTCATCAGTCATAGTGAGTTTTTACCTAATGTCATTTTAGGGTGATAAAGTTGAAAAAATTCATAATTCCTGATTTCTTTAAAAGCTTATAGATACTTCCTCCATTCATCTAAATTAATTATTAAAAGGACAAATAAAGTTGAAATGAAGGATAGGAACACTTGTGGTGAGCATAGCATAGCATAGACCTGTTGAGTCATTATGTTGTACAACTCCAACTAATCTATTTTGCATCAACTATACTCAAATAAAACAAAAAGACACTTTACCTCATTAAAAAACAAACAAACAAAACAAACAAAACAAAACCATAGAATCTCTCCTAACTCAAACAGGCTGAATGATCAGAAAGAAAGGAACTAGCCACCATAACCAGGCCAAATTATAACCCATTCCTAGACTAGTAAGTAGATGAATCGACACTGGGGAGGAGGAGAAAGTAGTCTCGGGAGCTTTAAATTTAGACTGGCCTGATTCTTCTTCTTTTAATTAGACCTCAGCATCTACAATCAGATGGAGTTCAATATTATTCATCTGTTCTTAAGCCTCCTGTCATATTTTTTCTAAGATCCACCTCTGCATTGACAGATGGCTCTTACATGGTGTTACAAATATTTTTTTCTAGAAATTCTCTAAGCTCTAACTTATATTTATTTTAGATGATGACAAGTTTTGTTTCATCATCTTAGGTGTTTTACAGAATTTAATTTATGCTATTGCTAATTCAGGTAACTTTCTACTTTATATTTTGTACACATCAGGATAATTTTAATTTATATAACATATTTACAGCTCTCTGAATGAGCGATGAAGTATCTTAAAACATTATGGAAAAAAAAATAATGTTGAGAGTTACAGACACCTTGAATCCCTACTACTAAAATATACAGCACAGGGCGGGGGAGGCGGGGGCTCAGCGGTTTAGCGCCACCTTCAGCCCAGGCCTGATCCTGGAGACCCAGGATTGAGTCCCACGTCGGGCTCCCTGCATGGAGCCTGCTTCTTCCTCTGCCTGCGTATCTGCTTCTTTCTCTCTCTCTGTGTGTCTCTCATGAATGGATAAATAAAATCTTTAAAATATAAAAATAAATAAAATATACAGCATAAAATAAATAAATATATATATATAAATATGTAATCACGTTTTAATATTTAGTTTGTGTTGCCTATAATGTTTTATCCACCTACCTCTGGAGATACCATGGATTTTAACACTATTGTTTTCCAGAAAGTGAGTTGAAGAATTTTCCAAGCTATTGTGATAATAATGACTTAAACTAGGCAAAAGGAATTATGGTTAGATTATTATTTGCATTTCTATCTAAATCTGCCATTTAGCTTTAAAATAGGTACCTCAAAGACAACAGATTTAAATTTTTGCAATATGTCATATGAGGCAATGATATTGAAATCTGGAAATAATTATTGCAGTTTATCACTAAAGCTACGTTAATTAAACTAGTATTGAGAGAGAGAATTCTTGGATCATAAAAGCTACATTAGTTTGAAGAGTAATATGAGAAATACAGAAAAAGAAAGGCAAAGAAAGAAAGTTGGAAAAAATGTCGCCAACAAAATAAATTATTTTATAGTACTAAAAGAATTTTGGATCAAGTTAATAAAATTAAAATATTTACTGTAAGTCAGATTGATGAATAATTATCACATTCCCCAAATCCCAACATTTAATTCATAACTAGATTTCTCTCTTTATTCCAGTATATATCTTCCAATTTTGTATACCAATAGTACAAATTCTAATTGAATATTTTAGGTGGAATATTATAAATATGAACTAAGTGAATAGTTAAAGAGAAACTGGTTCTTAGTTTCTTTTTAATGAAATTAAAAAATTTCTTATGTATGTATGTGTGATAATAGACTGTTGAGAATAATTTGGATCTGTCAAAATCTGGCTTTTAGTTTCATTTTGTTCTAAACCAATGCAGTGATGATGATATATCAAATTTTTCTGGATACTATATATAAATAGGTTGAAATTACATGAAAGTATATGCCAAAATTTGAATGTTAATTTTAGAGACATTTTTTTAAACAAAAATGTTCATCCTTGGTAAGACGAGGCAGCAATTTAGTTGTAATTTCTTCACTTCTCATTCAAAAACCAATGAGGTCATCAAGAGTAATCAGAAGATTTTAAAAACTACATCCTCAGCTAAATTAGGACAGAGAAATGCCTCCAAATTTCACATGTGGTAAAAATGTAGCCAAAAAGCAATGCCAGCTAGTGAGACCACATGGGAAGTCAAGGAAGCACCTTAAGGAGAAAAAGCATCTTGTGGTTGCATATTTCAGAACTCTATAGCATATATTCACTTCCAGAAGAAAACAAAAAGCCTCATCCTGAGAAAAATCTGCAGTTAAGTGTAGAATTGTCACTGTGAATTGAGAAGAAAGAAGGTGCAAAAGTGTGTGGGAGTGCCCAGAGGTGACTGATCTCATAGATTCTACCAAATATGTCTTCTAAAAGTGACGGCTTCACATTTGAAGAAAGGACTGTGTGTCTCTTGGTGACAGCAGACTGTAAAAAAATATCAAAGAAAACCCAACTTATCAGTAGAAGTCCCCATGAAATAGAATAGGTTCTAAGGGTCACAGGAGGGATGGCTACACAAAGGTGGCATGAATTACCACTGTAATAACAGATGAGGGAAACCTGAAACTGTGAAGCCTGAAAAGCTCCCCTCTTTTTACACTCCACTGAAACCTCCTGCTATTAGTGCAGGGGAATTAATTCAGTCCAACACAAGCGCTGGAAAAGGAATACTCAAAGCTCCATAGAAGTAGGCTTTCACAAAATATTTTAAAAGATCAATAGGACAATCCTAAAGATGAAAAAAATCACCAAAAAAAAAAAAGGTTTCGATAACAAAAACATGATAACGTATTTTCAACACATTTTTGTTTATAATGATGCAGTCAGTGCTCGCTTCGGCAGCACATATACTAAAATTGGAATGATGCAGTCAGGTTTATGAAGTAGCACCAAGGATAAACATCCAGAAACTCAAATAACAGTAAATCAGAAGTAGAATCTAATGACAGGACAGCAGTGGAATGTGAAATGAATTCTGACAAAATGGAAAGGAGGAAAAAATCATAAAGAATATATAAAAGAAACACAAAAGAAAACAGACCTGATAACACAATGAGAATGCAGAAGATAAAAAAATTGCTATAATTTTATATATAAAGAGAAAGAATATAGTGAATTAAAGTTAACATTATAGATATAGATCATAGGAAAAGAGAAAGAATATAGTGAATTAAAGTTAACATTATAGATATAGATCATAGGAAAGGGAAATCGAAAGTATGCATATTAGGGTTGACACTGAAAAAAGAAAAACAATTTAAAATAAATTTCCTAAAATAGCCTAAATTTGGGAGTTCTTCATCTACAGTACAAAATCCACCATATACAGGATGATATCCAGCTCATATAGCATAAGGGCAAAGGGAAAAAAAATGCAGTTGTTTCTGGGAAGGAGGATAACAATCTATCCATGCCCCATAAATCTCATGTCTAGTTTCAGGATAATATGAATAAATAAATATATATTTAAGTATTATTCATAATATTTAAATAATTCACTTTTTGTTACTAGAGGGATTTCCACTCTAGGTTCCTGAGGATGACTAAGCACATAGCACCAGATACTTGACAGATGAGATCGACAACAGTTTATTTATTTATTAGTCATATATACTCAAAACTTAAGGATTTACAGCAGTGTAGCATCTTATAAAACTAAAAAAAAAAAAAAAAAAAAAAGTTCCTGAATCCTGGTCTAGCAGGTAAAGAACTTGGAAGTCCTTATTCTGTCCTAACAACAAATAAAAACAAAAAGAAGCTGAAAGATTAACAACTTTTCTTAATCTATCAATGAAGCTATAGGGCAAAACTCTGTCCCCATAATTGGAGAGACAGGTGAATACAGAGAATCACAAGTTATTGAAGGAGAACCCACCAGAAGAAATCTCTGTGGGAACAGTGTTAATATGGGAAAACCAAATTGTGATTGACAAGTTGGCAGAGACTCACTGTGGACAACTCTGAAGGTTAAAAACTCCAGGAAACCCAGACATGGTGGGGAGAGTGCCCTTACTTTTGTGAGTTTTACCTCCAGAAAATTTCCAAAGTGAATATCAGAGAAAAATCCCCTCCTGCTTCTGGCAGAGGGAGGAGAAAAATAACCATTTTGAAATACTCCAGAGAATTTTTGTGACAAGTCTTGGCCCCAAGAAACACTATTTTGCTAAAGCCTGAATTATTGAGGCTTTTTCAGAGCCTGACTGACCTCTGGAAAGGGACAGACACTACTCTAGCCTACTCTAGCCCTCCTACCCTAAAGGAGGAAAACAACTGCAAGGCATTAGTTAAGTTTGGAGTACAGAAGTACTAGACTGAGAATCATAGGACAAAAGAATATGTATTAACATGCCTTACCACCATGTTACTAATAACCAATAATAGTAATACTAGCCTAATAACCAAAACTCTTTTTAAATAGTACATCATGTATGAGCATCAAGAAAAAATTACCAGGCATACCAAAAGGCAAAATAATAATAATAATAATAATAATAATAATAATAATAATAATAAATAACAATTTAAAAAGACAGTGTAAGCATCAGACCAAGACATGACAGAAATGTTGTGATTTTAAAACTGAGAATTTTTAAACACCTATGATTGGGGGCACATGGGTGGCTCAGTGGTTGAGAGTCTGCCTTTGGCTCAGGGCATGATCCCAAGGTCCTGGAATTGAGTCCCACATCAGGCTCCCTTCAGGGAGCCTGCTTGTCCCTCTGCCTATGTATGCCTCTCTCTGTGTGTCTCTCATGAATAAATACATAAAATCTTAAGAAACCCACCTATGATTAATATGCTAAGTGTGCTAAGTGTAACACATATATAACATTACACATATTTATAAATATATTTTCTTATTTATAAAGCAGTTGGCATACAAGAATAAATGGGTAACATAAGCAGAGAAATGGGAATTCTAAGAAAGAATCAAAATGAAATGCTAATGACCAAAAACACTAAAGGAAGAGGAAGTGAAATGAAGAATGCCTTTAGCTTATGAAGGGACTGTACACGGCTGAAGAAAGACTCTGAGCCTAAGGATGTGTCAATAGAAATTTTGAAAACTAAAACATAAATAGGAAAAATCCTGGAAAACAAACAAACTATGTCAGAGTTACCAAGAACTGTGGGACAACTACAAAATGTGTAGCTTTTGTGTAATGGGAATACCAGAAGCAGAAAAAAGAGAGAATGGAGTAGAAAAAAAGTATATTTGAAGCAATAATGACAGAGAATTTCCTTCGAGTTAATGTCAGACACCAAAGTATACATCAAGTAAGCTCAGAGAATGCTATACAGGATAAATGAAAAAAAGCTCAAACTTACATAAATCAAAAACAAATCTACCTCTAGACATATCTCATCTGAAAAAAAATAAAAAAAAAAGGGATCCCTGGGTGGCGCAGCGGTTTGGCGCCTGCCTTTGGCCCAGGGCGCGATCCTGGAGACCCGGGATCGAATCCCACATCAGGCTCCCGGTGCATGGAGCCTGCTTCTCCCTCTGCCTGTGTCTCTGCCTCTCTCTCTCTCTCTGTGACTATCATAAATAAAAAAAAATTAGACATATCTCATCTGAATTGCAGAAAATAAAAAAATAAAGGAATTTTGAAAGAGGCCAGGGAGGAAAAAATGTGTTAACTATAGAATAGTAAAAATATAGATTACTTCTCCTTAGAAGCCATACAAGCAAGAAGAAACTGATGTGAAATATTTTAATTACTGAGAGGGGAAAAAGTAGCAACTTAGAATTCTGTACCCTGCAAAGCTATCCTTCAAAAAATGAAGGAGAAATAACTTCCAGATAAACAGAATTGAGGGGATTTGTTGCCAGGTGACAGTTGATCTATCTTGCAAGAAATGTTAAAAAGAATTCTTCAGAGAGAATGAAAATAATATAGGCCAGGAGCTTATATCTGTATAAGGAAAAACGAAGCATCAGAAATGGTGTAAGTGAAGGAACAATAAAAACCTTTTTTGCTATTATACTTAATTATATATATTATATATATTATTTCTATAATATGGCTATTATATACAGATATGTATAGATAGATATCTATATAGATGTTATTGTGTATATGGATATTATATATTATGTATAGACAGATACTTATACATTTATCTATTTATTTATCATATGAATGACAGCAATGTTACAAGGAATGGGAGTGAAGAATTAGGATTATTTTTATATTTCTTGATACCCAGACATGATGTACTATATTTGCCCATGGTGTAGTGTTATCTGAAAGAGGGTTTGGATTATTCATCTTGCAAATTCTATGGCAACCACTAAAAATGGGAGAAGAAGGAGAAGGAAGAAGAGGGGGGAAAAGGAGGAGGAGGGAGGGGAGAGTAAGAGGAGGAGAAAAATGTGATACAAAAGGGAAGAAAAAATACAACATGAAATGTCCAATTTTATCCCATCAAACTGGCAAATAGTAGAAGACAAATTAGGAATAAAGAGAAAGGGCAACAAATACAAAACAGTAACAAATATGATACATGTGAAGATAACTATGTGAATAATCACGTTGAACATTAGTAGCCTAAATGTAACATTTAAAAGACAGAAATGTCAGAGTGGATCAAAAACCAGACCCAACTATATGTTGTCTACACCAGATCCACTTTAAATTAAAAAATACATATGGATTAAAAGTAAATAGATGTCTTCTGCCTATTTTCTTGACTGCAACATTTGTGTTTTAAATATTGAGTTTAATAAGATCTTTATAGATCTTGGGTACTAGTCCTTTATCTGATATGCCATTTGCAAATATCTTCTCCCATTCCATAGGTTGTTTTGAGTTTTATTGACTGTCTCCTTCGCTTTGCAGAAGCTTTTTATCTTGATGAAGTCTCAATAGTTCATTTTTGCTTTTGTTTCCTTTGCCTTGGGAGACATATCTAACAAGAAGACATTAACAGACATTCCTCCAAAGAAGACATACAAATGGCCAACAGATACATGAAAAAAATGCTTCACACCACTTGACATCTGGAAAATACAAATCAAAAACACAATGAGACACTACCTCACACCAGTGAGAATGGCTAAAATTAACAAGACAGGAAACAACAAATGTTGGCAAGGATTCAGAGAAAAGGGAACCATTGTACACTGTTGGTAGGAATGCAAACTGGTACAGTCACATTGGAAAACAGTATGGAAGTTCTTCAAGAAGTTAAAAATAGAGCTACCCTATGACCCAGCAATTGCTCTACTAGGTATTTACCCCAGAGGGACACTATCTCATACTTAAAGGATCTATCCAACAAGAGGACTTAACAATCCTCAATATATATGCCCCGAATGTGGGAGCTGCCAAATATATCAATCAATTAATAACCAAAGTGAAGAAATACTTAGATAATAATACACTTATACTTGGTGACTTCAATCTAGCTCTTTCTAACCTCGATAGGTCTTCTAAACACAACATGTCCAAAGAAACGAGAGCTTTAAATGATACACTGGACCAGATGGATTTCACAGATATCTACAGAACTTTACATCCAAACTCAACTGAATACACATTCTTCTCAAGTGCACATGGAACTTTCTCCAGAATAGACCACATACTGGGTCACAAATCAGGTCTGAAGCGATACCAAAAGATTGGGATCATTCCCTGCATATTCTCAGACCATAACGCCTTGAAATTAGAACTAAATCACAACAAGAAGTTTGGAAGGACCTCAAATACATGTAGGTTAAGGACCATCCTGCTAAAAGATGAAAGGGTCAACCAGGAAATTAAGGAAGAATTAAAAAGATTCATGGAAACTAATGAGAATGAAGATACAACCGTTCAAAATCTTTGGGATGCAGCAAAAGCAGTCCTAAGGGGGAAATACATCGCAATACAAGCATCCATTCAAAAACTGGAAAGAAGTCAAATACAAAAGCTAACCTTACACGTAAAGGAGCTAGAGAAAAAACAGCAGATGGACCCCACGCCCAGCACAAGAAGAGAGTTAATTAAAATTCGAGCAGAACTCAATGAAATCGAGACCAGAAGAACTGTGGAACAGATCAACAAAACCAGGAGTTGGTTCTTTGAAAGAATTAATGAGATAGATAAACCATTAGCCAACCTTATTAAAAAGAAGAGAGAGAAGACTCAAATTAAAAAAATCATGAATGAGAAAGTAGAGATCACTACCAACACCAAGGAAATACAAACGATTTTAAAAACATATTATGAACAGCTCTACGCCAATAAATTAGGCAATCTAGAAGAAATGGACGCATTCCTGGAAAGCCACAAACTACCAAAACTGGAACAGGAAGAAATAGAAAACCTGAACAGGCCAATAACCAGGGAGGAAATTGAAGAAGTCATCAAAAACCTCCCAAAACACAAAACTCCAGGGACAGATGGCTTCCCAGGGGAATTCTGTCAAACGTTTAAAGAAGAAACCACACCTATTCTACTAAAGCTGGAAAGACAGAAAGAGATGGAGTACTTCCAAATTCGTTCTATGAGGCCAGCATCACCTTAATTCCAAAACCAGACAAAGACCCCACCAAAAAGGAGAATTACAGACCATCCCTGATGAACATGGATGCAAAAATTCTCAACAAGATACTAGCCAATAGGATCCAACAGTACATTAAGAAAATTATTCACCTTGACCAAGTAGGATTTATCCCCGGGACACAAGGCTGGTTCAACACTCGTAAAACAATCAATGTGATTCATCATATCAAAGAGAAAAACCAAGAACCATATGATCCTCTCATTAGATGCAGAGAAAGCATTTGACAAAATACAGCATTCATTCCTGATCAAAACTCTTCACGGCATAGGGATAGAGGGAACTTTCCTCGACATCTTAAAAGCCATCTACGAAAAACCCACAGCAAATATCATTCTCAATGGGGAAGCACTGGGAGCCTTTCCCCTTAAATCAGGAACAAGACAGGGATGTCCACTCTCACCACTGCTATTCAACATAGTATTGGAAGTCCAAGCCTCAGCAATCAGACAACAAAAAGACATTAAAGGCATTCAAATTGGCAAAGAAGAAGTCAAACTCTCCCTCTTCGCCGATGACATGATACTCTACATAGAAAACTCAAAAGCCTCCACCCCAAGATTGCTAGAACTCATACAGCAATTTGGTACCATGGCAGGATACAAAATCAATGCCCAGAAATCAGTGGCATTTCTATACACTAACAATGAGACTGAAGAAAGAGACATTAAGGAGTCAATCCCATTTACATTTGCACCCAAAAGCATAAGATACCTAGGAATAAACCTAACCAAAGAGGTAAAGGAACTATACCCTAAAGGTATAGAACACTTCTGAAATGAATTGAGGAAGACACAAAGAGATGGAAAAATATTCCATGCTCATGGATTGGAAGAATTAATATTGTGAAAATGTGAATGTTACCCAGGGCAATTTACACAATTAATGCAATCTCTATCAAAATACCATGGACTTTCTTCAGAGACTTAGAACAAATTATTTTAAGATTTGTGTGGAATCAGAAAAGACCCCGAACAGCCAGGGGAATTTTAAAAAAGAAAACCATAGCTGGGGGCATCACAATGCCAGATTTCAGGTTGTACTACAAAGCTGTGGTCATCAAGACAGTGTGGTACTGGCACAAAAACAGACACATAGATCAATGGGACAGAATAGAGAACCCAGAAGTGGACCCTGAACTTTATGGTCAACTAATATTCGATAAAGGAGGAAAGACGATCCACTGGAAGAAAGACAGTCTCTTCAATAAATGGTGCTGGGGAAATTGGACATCCACATGCAGAAGAATGAAACTAGACCACTCTCTTTCACCAGACACAAAGATAAACTCAAAATGGATGAAAGATCTAAATGTGAGACAAGATTCCATCAAAATCCTAGAGGAGAACACAGGCAACACTCTTTTTGAACTCAGGCACAGTAATTTCTTGCAAGATACATCCACGAAGGCAAAAGAAACAAAAGCAAAAATGAACTATTGGGACTTCATCAAGATAAGAAGCTTTTGCACAGCAAAGGATACAGTCCACAAAACTAAAAGACAACCTACAGAATGGGAGAAGATATTTGCAAATGACGTATCAGATAAAGGGCTAGTTTCCAAGATCTATAAAGAACTTATTGAACTCAACAGCAAAGAAACAAACAATCCAATCACGAAATGGGCAAAAGACATGAAGAGAAATCTCACAGAGGAAGACATAGACATGGCCAACATGCACATGAGAAAATGCTCTGTATCACTTGCCATCAGGGAAATACAAATCAAAACCACCAGGAGATACCACCTCACACCAGTGAGAATGGTGAAAATTAACAAGGCAGGAAACCACAAATGTTGGAGAGGAGCGGAGTAAAGGGAACCCTCTTACACTGTTGGTGGGAATGTGAACTGGTGCAGCCACTCTGGAAAACTGTGTGGAGGTTCCTCAAGAAGTTGAAAATGGACCTGCCCTACGACCCAGCAATTGCACTGTTGGGGATTTACCCAAAGATGCAGATGCAATGAAACGCCGGGACACCTGCACCCCGATGTTTCTAACAGCAATGTCCACAATAGCCAAACTGCAGAAGGAGCCTCGGTGTCCATCGAGAGATGAATGGATAAAGAAGAGTGGTTTATGTATACAATGGAATATTCCTCAGCCATTAGAAACGACAAATACCCACCATTTGCTTCAACGTGGATGGAACTGGAGGGTATTATGCTGAGTGAAGTAAGTCAGTCGGAGAAGAACAAACATTATATGTTCTCATTCTTTTGGGGAATATAAATAATAGTGAAAGGGAATATAAGGGAAGGGAGAAGAAATGTGTGGGAAATATCAGAAAGGGAGACAGAACCTAAAGATTTCTAACTCTGGGAAATGAACTAGGGGAAGGGAGGAGGGCGGGGGGTGGGGGTGAATGGGTGACGGGCACTGAGGGGGGCACTTGACGGGATGAGCACTGGGTGTTATTCTGTATGTTGGCAAATTGAACACCAATAAAAAATAAATTTATTATAAAAAATAAAACTAAGCTGCAGCAAAGAAATAATAATTAGAGGGCAATCAATGAAATTAAAACTTGGAATCAGTAGAGAAATTGAAAAGCAAATGCTGGTTGTTTGACAAGATTGATAAAATAAATTTCTAGCTAATCCAACTAAGAATAAAGGAGAGAAGACACAAATTGCCAATGTTATATGAAAGAGAGAACATCAGTATGGTTCTTGTGGACATTAAAAGGACAATAAACGAGTTTTATGAAGTACTCTTTATCCACGTATTTGATTACCTAGTTGAAATGGACCAGTTCTTTGAAAGACAAATCTGATGAAACTCACAGAGGAAGAAATAGACTTTCTGAATAAGCCTATATTTATTAAGGAAGTTGAAGATATAATTAATGACCTTTCAAAAGAAAAAGCACAAGCTGCAGTTGAGTTTACTAGCGAATATTATCAAACATTTAAGGAAGAAATTGTCATTTCTCTGCAACGTTGTCCAAAAATAAAGATAGTGGGAAGACTTCCTAACTCATTCTGGGAGGCTAGGATTATTCCAATACCTAATCCAAATAAAGACATTATAAGAAAAGAAAACTACAGACAAAGGTCTCTTATGAACATGTATGCAAAAATTTTTAAACAAAACATTAGGAAGATCAATTCAACAATGTTTAATAAGAATCATACACTATGACTACCTTGAATTTATTCTGGGTAATGCAAAACCAGTTCAACATTCAAAAATCAATTAAATTAATATGATCCATTATACCAACTGACTAAAAAGAAAATTCACATGTTTATATCAGTTGATGCAGAAAAAAAGCATTTGACAAAATTCCAATACCAATTCATGATAAAACAAAACTAAACAAATCCTCTTAGTAAGAATTGAAGGGAATTTTTTCAACTTGATAATGACAATCTAGAAAAACCTATAGCAAACATCATGCTTAAAACTGAGAAACTCAGTTTTTCTCAAACTGATATATATAAATTATGTCTCAATCAAAATCCCAACAAGTTGTTTTGTGGATACCAACAAACGTGATTCTAAAGTTTATATGGAGATACAAAAGACTCAGGATAGTCAACACAATATTGAAGGAAATGAACAAAATTAGAGGATTGACACTATGCAACTTTAAGACTTACTATAAAGTTATAGGAATCAAGATAGCATAGGATAGATGATAAAACAGATCAACAGGTAAATAGCACAGGAAACCCAGTAATAGACCCACATATACACAGTCAATTGGTATTTGTAAAAAAAAGAAAGGCAGTACAATGGAGCAAAAGGCCTTTTCCACAAATGGTGTTGAAACAACTGGACTTCCACCAAAAAAAAAAAAAAAAATCTAAACCCAGGCTCTGACACAGCTTTCCAGATGTTAAAATAGAAGAGATTAAAAAATAATAATAATAAACTAAAATGGGAGAGATTTAAATGTAAACTGTAAGACTATAGAACTCCTAGAGTAAAACATAGGGAAAAAAAAAACCTAAATAATCTGGGTCATGGCAGTTACTTTTTAGGTACTTCAAAGCCACAATCCATGAAATAAATAATTGATAAACTCTACTTCATTAAAATGAAAAATTTTGCCCACCAAAAGAAACTGTTAAGACAACCTACAGACTGGATGAAAATATTTGGAAAATCTGTAAAATGTTTTTAAAAGTTTATTTCATATGTATGTCACATGATTCTTGCTTTTATTTGCCCAGTATGCCTTGATTCAAAAATATAAATAAAATTAACTAATTTCTTAAAACATCTTATAATTAATAAAAATAGTCTTTTAAAAACAGAAATACCATGTTCTATGATAGAGTCAAATTGAGAAATATGTTTACTTCTTCTGGGTATTTAACGTGTTCCCTTGAGTTACTAATATTCATTGATTTAAATTTTTAATTTTAATATTATAAGGTAAAGTCACACTGTAAAAAAATTAATAAATTTGAGGCATAGAAAAAAGATAAAGTCATTATTTATCTCTCCCAGCCAACTTAGTCCTATGTATAACATATTTAATAATTTGGTGAGGTATCATTACATGAATTCATTTTTAGCATTTTTTCTATTTCATGAATGCTAAAACATATTCATGTTTCTTTTATATGATATTGCATAGTTCTATAAAATTGTCTGTCAAAACAGTTTGTGTTACTTTTTGATCTTTGACAATTTTAAAGGAAAGTTCATGTCATGAATTCACTTTAAAGCTGGGGAATTGCTTATAGGCAGAATAAATACAGAAATGTGTTTCTTCTCTTTTTGAGTGATTCAGAGCTTCATTAATAAAATATAAGTCTTAATCCAAAGATATCACTGGATTTATTTCCATTTTAAAAGTCTAATTAATTATAAAGAATAAAATGGTACATGTTTTTCAGTAACAGAAATGGTTAGGAGCATAGGCTCTGGAACCATTGCACATTGATCTCAAATTGCTTCTAAATGTCATTGAATAAATAAAATAAAATTTAAAAATCTTTTGCATATTAAATGGCTTTTCAATGCTTTAGTTCTACCCGTGAAGTAGGAATAACTATAGTTCCTGCATTTAGGGGTTGTTGTAAGTAATGGCACTATACAGGAAGCATTTATAACACTTTTTGGCACTTTTAAAGAAATGGTCCCTCTTTAAAATATGTATATACTTTTTTCATGAATACTTTGGTGGAAGTCAAATCAACAGCAATCAGGCTATGAATAATTCAATAGTAAATTAGCCCAAGTAAAAATGTAAGTGGGTTGTAGAGAAATTATCAAAATAAATTATCATACTTCAAACATAGCCAATTTATTCTTCAGATTTAACAAAGGCATATATTTTTTTGTTAATTTTTAAAGGAACATATTTCAAAGGGCTAAGGACAGAAGATGATCTGAAAAATATTGGCTGTGAATACAGTGGGAGGAAGCCCACATGCTTGGTATGTTTGCCAACACTCAGATATGCTCTGTATATACTTTTGTTCATTTTGTCTTTTTTTGTGGACTGGTCCTTTTACAAGCCTATAATTATATTGCAGATAAAATAGAGAATGGTTAAGTGTGCATTTTTTTACTATAATTCAGTTTTTGATTAATCCTTCCTAAATGTATCTATTCTGTTAAATAAGTCAAGACTTAGACTGAGACCCACACAGATGGAAAGATTTATGTCACTAACAATGCATTTGATACTACAACAGCCTTTTTTGACACTAAATGCAAAGCACTATCATAGACATTTCTAAAATCAAGCAAATGGACTTAGATTCACTTTAAATCTATATGGAAAAGAAGTTGTGTTTACCTAAGCCAGTAATTGATAATAGACTACATTAATAACAGTATAAATTTCATGAAAAGAGATTTTGAGCTTCTGTTTCACCTTGTTGACAAAAAAAAAAAAAAGAAAACCTCCTGAATTATTTTGCTCCCTTTCCCTTTCTATTGGAATACATAAATCTTTTAAAGAAAAACTAACATAATAGCAAATATTTTGAAATAAAAAGAGAGTCAAAAGATTTGTTGCTCACCCAAAATCTTTGTCTACTTTGTAAAATTAAGATTTAAAAAAAAGTATATATGGTCATAGAAGCTCAAGTAAAGATTTACAGATGGAATTCAAAGGTGCTAATACTTTGGCTCAGTATCGGAAAGGACTTTCTAATGGATTTCATGTTTGCAGTCAGATTTATTACTTTGAGTTAGTCTCTTGCTGCCAGAAGTATTTAATCATAGGCAAGTATTTAATCTATGAAGATTTCCCCACTATTTATTTTTTTAAATAAGTTAAAATTATTACAAATAGGAAAGTAGATGTCTTTCTAGACTATACATTTACTCACTAGTAAATGTTTATTAAATTATGGCTTTGGTGCACAAAAACAACCTGGTAAATGTATAATTAGTATCTTAAAATAGAAAGATTATTCTATCGTAAGACAAAATTCCAAAATTTTTAGAAGATTTTATTTATTCATGAGAGACACAGGGAGAGGGGTGGGGGCAGAGACACAGGCAGAGGGAGAAGCAGGCTCCATGCAGGCAGCCTGATGTGGAACTCAATCCTGAGACTCCAGGATCACTCCCTGGGCCCAAGGCAGACGCTCAACCACTGAGCCACCCAGGAATCCCCAAAATTCCAATTTTTTAGAAGCATTGGGACAAGTGAGCATTATCTTTTCCAATTTCAAGAGAAAGTAACAATTTCCCACTTAAATCCTCCCGTGATTATGCTTGTTATTGATAAATCTATCCATATATATATTTTTTCTAAATTACTGTTAGCACTCTTCAAATTATTATAATAAATATGAATCATGCTAGACATATTTAAAGTGACAGGTAATAGAATTGGTGAACTTGAATTTTGATCAATATTAATTACAAAACCTGAACAACAGAAAGAAATGTACATTTGTTTTTTTTTGTTTTGTTTTTTTTTTTTGTTTGTTTGTTTTTTTTTATGATAGTCACAGAGAGAGAGAGAGAAAGAGAGGCAGAGACACAGGCAGAGGGAGAAGCAGGCTCCATGCACCGGGAGCCCAACGTGGGATTCGATCCCGGGTCTCCAGGATCGCGCCCTGGGCCAAAGGCAGGCGCCAAACCACTGCGCCACCCAGGGATCCCAGAAATGTACATTTGAATGCATATATACAAACTTCAGATCTGTGGGTGAAACTAAAAACATATATGTGCATTGGGACTCATGGATGAGAGGGGAAGGGAAGAAAAACTCTATTAGAAGATTTAATGACATATAACAAATTTGATTTCTTAAAAAATATAAATATATAAGTTCACTGAATCCCAAGTAGGAGGGACACAAAATGATTCACTCTAAACACATTGCCCAAAGTCAGAGAACATTTACAGCAACAGAGCAAGGTAGCATCATATTCAAAAGAACAGTTATACCATTTACATTTTCATACATGGAAATCTCTTTTTAAGTTAATTCAGAAGATAATAGAATAAAACATTTTATGTTGTGGAAAAAAATAATTATTACCCAAGAGTTTTATATCAGTCAAAAAATTCTTTTGAAATGAAAGTAAGATAAATACATTCCTGGAATTAAAAAAAAAAACACCGAGGAACTTGTTATTAGGATATTTATTGTACAATAAATAACAGAATTCCTTAAGTCTAAAAAAGAAGTGCTACCTGACAGTAACAATAATCCATAGGAAAAAACAAAAGAGAAAGGAATTGGTAATATATTGGAAAACATAAAAGACTTCATGAAATATTTTCAAATTTTTAACTTAATGTTTTAAAGTAATATTGTATAGACCAATAATTATCACAATATTTTGTTGAGTTTATAATATAAGCAAATGATGCATATAATTATAATAAAAGCAGGCAAGGAAGTGGTAGAGCAAGATTTGAGCAAGATTTGAGTAAGATTACTGTATTTTTTAAAAAATATGTATTTATTTATTTGAGAGAGAGTATGTGTGTGAGAGAGTGGGGAGAAGCAGAGAGAGAGAGGTGCGGGGTGCGGGGGGGAGAATCTCAAGCAGACTCTATACTGAGCATGGAGCCAGATGTGGCGCTTGATCTCACAACCCAAGATTATGACCTGACTGAAATAAAGATGCAAATTCTCAACCTACTGAGACACCCAGGTGCTCCAGATTACTGTGTTTTAAAAAAGAATTATTTACATGAATTAGTGATAAATTATGATATATATTATAATTCCTTGATAAACCACTAAGAAAACAAAGTAAAAAATATAGGTAAAATATCAACAAAGAATTAGAATTGTAAATCATTATATTTATTTAACACACTGAATTTAGTATATCAACAGATGAAATAAAGTAGATGTAATAATGTAGCAAATAAGTAGCAAAATTTCAGGCATAAATACAATCATAGGAATGATTATATTAAATGAGTTTAGACTAAACACTCCCATGAAAACTCAGATTGTTATATACAATAAAAGTAGGATCAAACAATTTTTTCCAAATATGTTTAAAAATATTTTCAACGGAAAAAATATATAACATTTTAAAATGGTAAGTGATCAGGAGTGGTTATATTAATTGATCATACAAAATAAACTTTAAGAAAACAAATATTTCTAGAGATTTATAAAGCTGTGTTTTACAATACTGAAAGGATCAATATATTGGGAAGATATAACAAGTATAAAGGTATATGCGCTTGACATTAGAGTTTCACACTACTCCAGTGACACAGAATAAAAATTATTTTCAAACACACATGAACCATTATCCATGATAGATCAAAAGAGAGACCATAGGTTAACAAGTCTTAATAAATGTGAAAAATTTGAAATAGTTCAGAATGTTTTCTGAACACACTACAGTTAACTTAGAAAGCATCAGCACAAATAAATTGGGGACAATTTCCAAATATTTGGAAATTACACTATATAATTAGTATTTCCAAATATTTAGAAATTACACTATATAATTAGTATTTTATGGTCAAAGGAGAACTCACAAAGAATTTAAGAAAATATTTAAAACTAAATAACTGGCAAACAACCGTCAAAATTTATGGTATGCAATATTTTCTTTTCTTGCCTTATTACATTAGCTACATTCTCTAGTCTACTTTGAATAGAATATCTCAGAGCAGTTATCCTTACCTTATTTCTGATCTTAGAGGGAATCTTTTAGTTTTTCACCATAAAGCATGATTTTAATTGTAGCTCTCATAGACACTTTTTATTAGATTGAGAAAGTTCCTAGCACAAGGTTGTTTCTTTAGAAAGAAGGTCTCAAAATAAGTATGTTTCTGTTAAATATTCTGAAGGAAAATGAGACTCTTAGTAACTCCATAAATTGCTTGCATGTAGAAAGCTATCAGCACAAAATATCAGAGAGAAAACAGTACTCCCCATTTCCTAAAATATTTTCTCACTATGTTCCAAATCCAGATGAATATAGAAGTTAAACTGTTCTTTCTTGGTTTAAATTGTTTCTCTCACAGTGTCCATTGATGAAATACATTGCAAAACTGAGTGAATGAGAGAGATCTTTTTCTAACTTAATAATATTAATTTTTTGAGGTATTTGGTGATCACTATTCATCTCTAAAACAAAAGATATATGTATTTTGCTTCTCTAGAAACTATGCAATTTCATATAGATCAGCTATAAAGAGTGATGAGGTCATAAAATGGGAATAAAATCCTCTGAAACATATAGTTATTTGTATTTTATGGAAGGAAAAAATAAAATGTTTTGGACTTAAGTACTAGAAGATGCGTCACTTAACCAATATGTAATTTTGGCCAAGATATTGTTTACCTAGATTTTTGAAAGCTAAATGGTAGTTTACCTACCACTTGAAACACTTTTATTATCCAAAATTTTTACCACTCATAAGAATTGTACCTGATATGAATCATGTTTATGAACATAACATTTCAAGTTCAGAATGATGCTTAAATGCAATTGATACTTTGGTTCTATCTTGTGAATGTACTTGATAAACACAGAATCTCATTTAAGTCAATGATTTGAATAGATCACTGTGTAAAGGCAAGGTTTCTACATATGGACATGTCCAATATTAATTTAAGTGGAACAAGCAACAATATTATTTCCATTTGTTTTGATAGACTAAATATTTCATATATTTTTATTTTTACATTTTTTCCTGTAGTGTATTACCCATATCTAACTAAGAAAAATAAGTTTATGACATCCAGAGGTGATTTAAAGCAAATGCCACAAAGAGCAAATAGTAATTATCTAAAAAACTACCTTGTAAATTGTTTGCGATTTTGTGGACTTAAATAATTAATGTCATACCCAGAAATGAAACAGTTTGCTGAGCATTTACGTAAGCATGAGATTTTATTCATGTATTTTATTCAAGGCATGCTTTTCCAATTGTTTGGTTTACTTCAAGAATGCTTCAAAATAGGACTTCAATTGTATACTTCCATCTACTTGGCTTTTAAAAAAAATGTTATGAAGAGAAATTTCTTTTTCAATATAGCTAAAAGCAGAGACTGTTATATATTGAGTAAATTTCACCTCATCAGCTAAAATATTTTGTTCCTCAAGTTTGTGTACACATACACACAAAGCTCTCTCACACTTAATGTTAAAATTTAAAAACACTTCTATGAAACAAACTCCTACCTTATTTATCTTGTCCATATTAAAAAACTTTTTCTCAAGAATGTTTTCTGTATCAACTGACTTAATTTTACCTTTTCAATAAAGATATAATATACAGTAATATACAGCACCTTATTGAAAATGTTCTTGTCAATTTTTCCAAGAATTCCTTTTCAAACCCAACGGCCAATTCTACATCATTGTATCATGATTTTACTCAGATTTTGAACATCCTATCCATGACTCACTTTCTTTATTGAATTTCTGGGAAAAGCCACTATCCTAATTTTTCTCTGATCTCCCTAGACCCTTGAAGTTTCTCTTGGGTGAGTTCTTCACCTACATATCTCTTAGTGTTTGTATAACCCAAGAATTAATTCTTGCTCTCTTTCTGGGATGTGCTCTCTCATTAGTAATAACATTTGTTCTCAGGCTTTAAATACTACATGTGCTGATAATTTCCAAATTCATATGTCAACTCTCATTTTTGCCCCTTAGTCCCAGACTCAATATATTACATTTTGTTACTTGAATTTTTCACCTAGAGTGTAGCTTAAGTGGAATTTATATTTCCTTTTCCAACCCCAACCTGTTTTCCCAGTCTTGCTCATCTGTGCTTCATACATTTTTTATGAAGCCGTGATCATAGAATGAACCTTATTCCTCACTTTCCATCATTTCATACTTTAAAAACATACACACAAATAATTCTTCAGTTAAAAAAAAGAGGTGATTCTTATTTATTCATCTCATCTTAATTTCTATCTTCTTAATCACTTCCAAGGATATTCTTTGTTGATCTTATCTTAACCCTATTTCTGGTTTATGGGTATATTACTTTCATCATACATTATGCATGTAAAAGAAATAAGCAATACTAATTTTAGGAATATAAAGTTTTGCATATAATTTATAAAATGTGAACACATAGCACCACTTTTAAAACTATTTTATAAAAGAACTTGCACAAGATATATAGTAATTTAAGTTTCTATATTTCATATTCACTGGAAATTATTTTCTTGAAGAGGTGGATGAGGCAAAGAAACAAACCATTGATATCAAGAGTGATGGAGATGGGAAATATAAAGGAGAATCACTGCACCTTTCTTATGAGGTACAGATAAAGTCAAGTAACTTGTTCTAGGTCACATATCAGTGGTGGATGGGTCTATGAATTCTTATTAGCTTGTCTTTGCGAATTGTCTGTACTCTGAGATTGAAAACATTCGTTGAATACCTGTAACATCTCACTATCCCAAATCTATTTTTATATAGGAGAAAACTGAGGCTCTGAGAAGAGAGATCAGAGGCTCAGGGTGACAAGAAAGCAAGTAGTAGAGTTAAAATAATTTATGAGTTCTAGAAATGTTAACAGGATATCTTTTATATGACACAGTGTTAAACAAAACAGATGTGATCTTGTCCTTCATAAGGATTAGTCTGATGAAAATTAATATTACAGCCAACGATACTATTCCAATGAAGCTTAATCTCATAAATTATTTTAAGTAGATTAAGGAAGATGAATAAAGGCAGGAAATCATTTTTTTAATCATATGTTTTCATCACTTTCATTTTTACATATCACTATTTCAGGTAGCTGTTATGATTGAAACACTAAATATAGTACAGCCTGAAAGACCAATGACAAATTTAATTATGAAAGAGCTGCCTTTGATCATTAACCTTTTCATATTTATTGAATACTGAAATAGTCTTGCGTGTGTCTCTGGTGACAAACATAGTAACTTAGAATCTAAGCATGTCAGAGTTGGAAGTTAACTGCATTATTCAGGAATTTTTAGTTGCCAGTGGCAGAAACCCAATTCAACTGAAGAAAGAATGATTTAAACACACACACACACACACACACACACAACTTATTTGTAGAGCTCTGGATAACCTAGAGAATTAAGGGCAGAGCTTCAGGAAATGGGGCAGCCTTAGGATTGTCAGAGATTGAATACTTGGGTTATAATCTGAATCTCTTTTCTGATTTGATTCTTACCATTCATGACTTTGTGTGTGTTTGTGTGTGTGTGTGTTTAGCAGGATTCCTGGGAGTTCTTGAAATATTATCTTAAAAGCTTTATATCAGAGAGAAAGGAGAATACTTTCTTGGGGATCTAAGGAAAGAAAGAAGAAAATTCCACGGGTGAAAGCCAGTTGTCACAGCTCAAGGTACAAGCATGCCTTTGGTCAATCATTTTGTCTTGGGCCTTGGATGCTATGATTTTCCCAACAATGATCACATTACAAACCCTAAGTGGTCAGGAGAGTAAGTTCTATTAATAGAAACTGGTGGATAGAAATGCTGGAAGAAAAAATAGTCACAGGTTACTTCTCCATAGCCCAACACACATGACCAACATACATAAACATATATTTCTTTTACTACTATTTTTTATAATAAATTTATTTTTTATTGGTGTTCAATTTGCCAACATACAGAATAACACCCAGTGCCATCCCGTCAAGTGCCCCCCTCAGTGCCCGTCACCCATTCATCCCCACACCCCACCCTCCTCCCCTTCCACCACCCCTAGTTCGTTTCCCAGAGTTAAGAGTCTTCATGTTCTGTCTCCCTTTCTGGTATTTCCTACCCATTTCTTTTCCCTTCTCTTCTATTCCCTTTCTCTATTATTTATATTCCCCAAATGAATGAGACCATATAATGTTTGTCCTTCTCCGACTGACTTACTTCACTCAGCATAATACTACTATTTTTTAAAGAAAGTCATCCCCCGGTTTCAATGCAACTATCTAATATATCTACTTATGAATGAACCCCAAAGATAGAGTCTTCCCAATGATATCTAAAAACTATGGTGAAGACCAAATTGACAATGTATCTGCTCAATGTGAATTCTTCCCAGTTATATCTAGAAGTCACATAACATACTACAACCTATGGCAAAAATATACATATGCATGTACACTACAGAAACTATAAGTGTAGAAGTACCTGGGTGGCTCAGTCAGTTAAGTGTTGCCTTTGGCTCAGGTCACAACTCAGGGTCCTGGGATTAAGGCTTGCATCGGGATCCTCACTTAGCTGGGAGTCTACTTGTCCCTCTCTCTCAGTCCCTTATCTCCACTCATGGTCTTTCTCGCACATGTGCACTGCTCTCTCTCTCTCTCTCTCAAATAAATAAAATATTAAAAAAGAAACTGTCAGTATATTAAAATCTCCTCTTTAGATAAAACAAGAAAGTATCCTATTTTGTAGTCCCTATCAAATGAAACAAGTTTAGCTTGTTGAACAGGATTTTGTGTTTCATTTATTGATTAGTGAGACCCTTGGTCAGGCTTTATGACTAAGGAGATGCCCTTTTCATAGATTCTCAGTGGACACATGAGAGTGGGACACAGGAGCATTTCCCAGTGGATCCTATACACCGTTAGCAGCCAATATTACCTTTGTCATGTTTATGACAGTCTGAAATTTGCTCTAGTAATAGAGCAATCATAAAACTTCTTTTTACATTTTTATGGTTTCTATGGCAATGCTCCACCATAAAAACAGTTGTCTGTTTATTTGTTTGAACCTAAGTTTTACCTTTGAGAGTTCTATTTCAGAAGGCAGTTGAAGGTCTCTACAACCCCTAGACTTCAGTTACAAGATTCTGTTTTCAACTCTGCCATGAAGCAAAGTGAAACTATAAGCAAACTCAGTTGATTGGAAGGCCTACCTTGTCTTGCCATGGCATCATTTCCATGGATATGGTTTTTAGGGAATAATATTCATGAAAGGCTTTTTTTGGAGGGGAAAGTGGGAAGGAAGTGGGGATCTTGGTTGTCTAGAGTCTTAATTTGAATGGCCAGGAAAATTCATGTTTGTTCTATCTCTCTGGGTCTTCCTGAGTGCTTCTTGAATTAGTATGCTGTGATGTTTAATCCCTCAGTCCTCTGGTGGCATGGAACTGTGGAAACCTTGAGTCAGTCTCTGGCCTTCTTTGGATGTTAATTTAGTGACACAAGCAAATGTAACTTTCTTGATTTGTGATGAAATGAGAAAAATCCATATATGTATTATATAATATATATTTAGGATAATATATATTTAGGATTATATATATATAATCCTAAAGCTACAAGTTGGTTGATCTATTTTGAAAGTCAAAAATTCATGTAACCAGTGGCTTTGCCACAACATAATAAGCATGACTGTCGTCCTAGCTATGGATGGAGAAATCCTCATTATTTGTCCTCCCACTCCCTCAATTTGGTCAGTTTTACATTAAGAGTCTTTCATTTTATATCAAATGCCAATTTTTATATTAGCTCAAGTTGCAATGATTGTACACAGCAGAAATTAATGTTAGCTAACAAACCAAATGGAATTTATTATGAGTATATGAGATAATTTTTCTAATAGAGGGAAAAGATGAAGAAATTACAGAAGTTTTGGTGACTGATATCTGGGTCCTGGGACTAGATTACCAAGGAGTCACAAGTCTGACTGATTTGAGGAACACAAATACAGATAGGATATTAAAAAAAGAGGACTTAGTACCATATACAAATGAAGGATAGGTAAAGGCAAGGCCAGATTATGTGAACCCTTTGGGTGATACAGTAAGTAAAATTTGAAGACATTCCTACATGAGAGAAAGTTATGGTTTGACCTAATTTGCAGTCAATCTTTTTTTATAACCTCTCCTTAAGACAGATTATGTTTCAGGTATTCACAAGTGTCCCCTATGTCCAAGTGTGTCATGCATTGGATGGCAGCTTGGTAGGGATGAGACAAACAATGACAATAGTAGAATTAAGGGCTTTTGAAACTTTTGCATTTCATCACTCAGATGAAAGAGAAGATGGAGCTGCTGAGTAAAGTTTTAACCAGGTAGTGGCAAAGGAGCATAATAAATTATCTTAAATCTTCCAGTTCCCATGTCTCTGTTCTTTACACTGTATCATAAAGAGGCATTTTTGTTAATAAATTACTTAGTTGAACACGAAACTGAACATAAAAACTTGAAATTATGAGTAGTTATTATCTTTAACCTGATTTTCTACTTATTTTTTTCTTAGAAATCTTATGACAAAATGTGTATTCATCTTTCCCAAAGTTCTTTGTGGAGTGGAACTGAATAGCACTTCAGATAGCACCCACAACTGTGAGCTAACATAAGGCCCTCTGTAATGCAGTTAAATCCTGTCGTGTGCATACTTAAAGGAATAGAAGTTCTCAAAGATTGCATGCATAAGACCAAAAGAGGTTTGTCTCTTCAAACTCTGCACATAACAGAAACAGAGAAATTCTCTCTTCATAGCTACAGGAAGCTGGGAGTTTCTTAAATATACTGGACTGAAGCCATAAAATGATTTAAGCTTGAGAGGTAATTCTGAAGTGGTTGCTTTGTGGCACTAGCAAATGACAAAGAGTGCAAAGCTTCTGAGCAGACAGAAATATGGGTAAAAAGAATTATCCTCTTTGACAAAAAGAATCCTTGCCAACTGGAGTTCAAACAAATTCTTATCAGGCAAGCCAGCTGAGGGAGCTGTAATAATCTTATCTTAATGTGACAAGAGGGTTGATAAACATTTCAAGGTCTGATAGAGATTAACAAAAAAATAAATAAAATACTATTTGACCAAACTGTATCTCTTTAATAAGAAACTAGATACAACTCCACCAAAAACCCATCATTTCTAAGAAATATACTGATGGAGGTGTTTTTCATTTTAAGAATATAAAAATGGAGGCTTTTTTTAAATGTTTGCATTATTTTTAAATATTTGCATTTCTAAATAATATTTTGAAAATAATATAAATATTTGTAATACAGATAAAAACTAAACATTTAAGATTCATAAAAATAAAAAAATTAAAAAAAAAGATTCATGAAAATCAAGAAAGTATTCAAGGCATTTTTGAAACTGGAGAAAAAAATTTAATGCAAAGAGACTTTCCAAAATTGGTGAGGAAAATAATCAAGATATAGTTTACAAGACCTATTTTGTGAATGTTCAGGTATCCCAATTGTATTATCAAAACTTTGTGGTACGTTGATGATCTGTGTACAATAAAATAAGTTTTATTTTTGATTTATAAAGCCAGTGTTAATCTGTGGAAAACTCTGATGTGCATTCTTATGTACGTATTTGGAAGTATTATTAATTTCAAAATGTTCACCTAATTGCTAAAATTTTAGTAGCATATGTCAGAATAATAAAAACAAGCTGAAATTATACAAACAATGGATTTTGGGTAAATGTACACTTCAATAGTAATTTAGAACCTTTAGTCTTGTCAATCTGTGCTGAGTCAGAGCTGAGCCATCAACATGAGCTGGTAGCAATTACTTTTTTTCCTTGTCTTCTATTTTCCATGTGACTTTTAAATATGGAACCACAACATTTGGATAATGGGTATTTGTTATATAAAGTTAGTGAATTGCCTGTAACTGTCATCTGCTTAATAGTTTTCTTTTTCTGTTATGCTTGTTTTTTCAGAAACATTAACTTTCCTCAATCGTTGAGAGCAGTATCCACCAATAAACATAATTATCATGAGAACTCAAATCCTTAGCATAGCCAAGATATATGTCAACATATGCATCACAAAAATGAAAAAGAGCCACCTGGACCACCAACTGATGACAGGTAATAGTGAGTTGGACATTGCATAGGGACTTATAGAATTCTCTAGTTTGTTGATAACTTCTTATTTTTAAAGGGGCTTATTTACATCATATATATATATATATATATATTTACTTCTTAGATAATAATCTATATTTTCATTTAAGATGTCCTGGCATAATAATAGCCCTAGACCTAAACGAGTGAGACCATATATCCTGGTTTCCCCTGGACAGTTTGATTTACTTTTTATACTATGTAATTATTGAGAGGACCTCTTCATTCCAAAAATGCTCTAATTTGTACAATGATATACACAATCGTCTGACCTTCCAGCGTGACTGATCTTTTCAAAATATACCACCATCATGGTTATGGTTATTTTCCTGGCATGGTAGTATATTTCATACAAGATATGTTTGGACCAGGCTTATGGAATCTCTGTAATCTGTCCCTCACTAAAAGTTGTGTATATCACAAGATATTATCATTGTTCAGTTCACATTACTGTGATAGATCTTGTACGTATTAGAAACTTTTTAGGCAAGGCATCCAAATTGGCAAAGAAGAAGTCAAATTTTCATTCTTTCCAGAAGACTTGATATTCTACATGTAAAACTCAAAAGACTCCACCCCAAAATTGCTAGAACTCATACAGTAATTCAGCAAAGTGGTAGGATATAAAATCGATGCACAGAAATCAGTTGCATTTCTATGCACTAACAATTAGACAGAAGAAGAAATTGAGGGGTCAGTCTCATTTACAGTTGCACCCAAATACCATGAGATACCTAGGAATAAACCTAACCAAAGAAGCAAAAGATTTGTACTCAGAAAACTATAAAACACTCGTGAAAGAAAGTGAGGAAGATACAAAGAAATGGAAAAACATTCCATGCTCATAGATTGGAAGAAAAACAAATATTGTTAAAATGTCTGTGTAATCTGGAGCAACCTATATGTTCAGTGCAATCCCGATCAAAATACCATGGACTTTCTTCACAGAATTAAAAAAAAAAAATCATCCTAAGATTTGAATGGAACCAGAAAAGACTCCAAATAGCCAAAAGAATGTTGAAAAAGAAAACCAGGGCCCAGGTGGCTCAGCGGTTTAGTGCCGCCTTTAGCCCAGGGTGTGATCCTGGAGACCTGGGTTTGAGTCCCACGTCAGGCTTCCTGCATGGAGCCTCTTTCTTTCTTTCTTTCTTTCTTTCTTTCTTTCTTTCTTTCTTTCTTTCTTTCTTTCTTTCTTTCTTTCTTTCTTTCTTCTTTCTTTCTTTCTTTCTTTCTTTCTTTCTTTCTTTCTTCTTTTTCTTTCTTTCTTTCTTTCTTCTTTCTTTCTTTCTTTCTTCTTTCTTTCTTTCTTTCTTTCTCTTTTTTCTTTTTCTTCTTTCTTTCTTTTTAAGATTTTATTTATTCATGAGAGACACACACACAGAGAGAGAGGCAGAGACATAGACAGAGGGAGAACCAAGCTCCATGCAGGCAGCCTGATGTGGGACTTGATCCTGGGTCTCCAGGATCAGGCCCTGGGCCGAAGGCAGCACTAAACCACTGAGCCACCAGGGCTGCCCTTGGAGCCTGTTTCTGTCTCTGCCTCTCTCTCAGTGTCTCTCATGAATGAATAAATAAAATCTTAAAAAGAAAAAGAAAACTGGTGGGATCGCAATTCTGCACTTTAAGCTGTATTACAAAGCTGTGGTCATAAAGGCAGTGTGGTACTGGCACAAAAAACAGACACATAGATCAATGGAAAGAATAGAGAACCCAGAAAAGGACCCTCAACTCTATGGTCAACTAATCTTCGACAAAGCAGGAAAGAATTATCCAAAGGGAAAAAGACATTCTCTTTCACAAATGGTATCTTGCTCCTCCCTCCCTCTTCCCCTCCTGCCACTTGTGCATGTGTGCTATCTTTCAAATCTTTCAAAAATACATACATAATTAGAATTTTCATTTCCTATAAGCAATATTAGCTGTGAAGGAAATGGTTTTATTCATACAGGTCATGTGATTTAAGGCCAACTCTTTCTGCAGACATTGTGACACTGAATTCTTATGTAAATGTTCAAATGTCCGAGTGACCCTCCCAAAGGGAAAACAAACTTTATTGCAAAAGCAAACAAAAAAATCTACACTGTACCAACTTTTCTGTTTCTTTTTTTTTAATAAATTAATTTTTATTGGTGTTCAATTTACCAACATACAGAATAACACCCAGTGCTCATCCCGTCAAGTGTCCCCCTCAGTGCCCGTCACCCATTCACCCCCACCCCCCGCCCTCCTCCCCTTCCACCACCCCTAGTTCGTTTCCCAGAGTTAGGAGTCTTTATGTTCTGTGTCCCTTTCTGATATTTCCCACACATTTCTTCTCCCTTCCCTTATATTCCCTTTCACTATAGTTCATATTCCCCAAATGAATGAGAACATACACTGTTTGTCCTTCTCCGATTGACTTACTTCACTCAGCATAATACCCTCCAGTCCCATCCACGTTGAAGCAAATGGTGGGTATTTGTCGTTTCTAATGGCTGAGGAATATTCCATTGTATACATAAACCACTTCTTCTTTATCCATTCATCTCTCGATGGACACCGAGGCTCCTTCCGCAGTTTGGCTATTGTGGACATTGCTGCTAGAAACATCGGGGTGCAGGTGTCCCGGCGTTTCATTGCATCTGAATCTTTGGGGTAAATCCCCAGCAGTGCAATTGCTGGGTCGTAGGGCAGGTCTATTTTTAACTCTTTGAGGAACCTCCACACAGTTTTCCAGAGTGGCTGCACCAGTTCACATTCCCACCAACAGTGTAAGAGGGTTCCCCTTTCTCCGCATCCTCTCCAACATTTGTGGTTTCCTGCCTTGTTAATTTTCCCCATTCTCACTGGTGTGAGGTGGTATCTCCTGGTGGTTTTGATTTGTATTTCCCTGATGGCCAGTGATGCAGAGCATTTTCTCATGTGCATGTTGGCCATGTCTATGTCTTCCTCTGTGAGATTTCTCTTCATGTCTTTTGCCCATTTCATGATTGGATTGTTTGTTTCTTTGCTGTTGAGTTTAATAAGTTCTTTATAGATTTTGGAAACTAGCCCTTTATCTGATATGTTATTTGCAAATATCTCCTCCCATTCTGTAGGTTGTCTTTGAGTTTTGTTGACTGTATCCTTTGCTGTGCAAAAGCTTCTTATCTTGATGAAGTCCCAATAGTTCATTTTTGCTTTTGTTTCTTTTGCCTTCGTGGATGTATCTTGCAAGAAGTTACTGTGGCTGAGTTCAAAAAGGGTGTTGCCTGTGTTCTCCTCTAGGATTTTGATGGAATCTTGTCTCACATTTAGATCTTTCATCCATTTTGAGTTTATCTTTGTGTATGGTGCAAGAGAGTGGTCTAGGTTCATTCTTCTGCATGTGGATGTCCAATTTTCCCAGCACCATTTATTGAAGAGACTGTCTTTCTTCCAGTGGATCGTCTTTCCTCCTTTATCGAATATTAGTTGACCATAAAGTTCAGGGTCCACTTCTGGGTTCTCTATTCTGTTCCATTGATCTATGTGTCTGTTTTTGTGCCAGTACCACACTGTCTTGATGACCACAGCTTTGTATGTACCAACTTTTCAAACAATTTTGAGAAAATGTAAAATAGATAACACATAAAACAAATTGTAGAAGAGAGAAGTGATTCGTAATACACTCCTTACAATTAGAAAATACTTTGAGCTGAACTAAAATGAAAGTGCAACTTAGAAAAACTTTTGGGATACAGCAAAAGCAATCCTTACCAGGATATTTATAGCCGTAAATGCCTCTGTTAAAAAAAAAAAAGAGAGAAAAGATATCAAATTCATTATCTATAATCCCCATGAAAATAGAGCTATGCTTGAATGTTCCTTCGCAGCAGTTGCTCCCAGAATTATTCTCTCCTCTGTCCTCAGATAGCAATTGTGATTGTACGTTGTTTCACTTGGTAGCTTATCATTAAAAAAGAATGGATGAAGTTTTGCTTATTTTATCAAGCTTAATCTAAGTGACCACTAGAGATGTGTCTCAACTTCTCAGACTGACTGTTTTGTCAGTATTATGTGATGTGTTTTTGGGAAGAGTATTTGGATTTTAAATAAACACATTTAAAGGTGTGAATACATGATGAACATCACAGCATCCCGTTGATGTTTTTGTGTGACATGTCTTGCTTTTCATTTGCTTGCATTTTCATAGACTTCACCTGTTAGAGTTATGTCTTTTTACTTCACATCGGAATGGTGATTGCCTTGACTTTCCCTGAGAATAGTCGATATTGAACAAAACTTGCCATAATTTTTGTGGACCTATTTTAATGCTCTTATAATTGATATGTAACTGCATCTCACAAATGATAGAAAAGATGAGAAATCAACATTTTACATTATAAGTAAGGTATTTTCTTTCTAATAAATGACCAATGTGATATAGATACTCATGCACTTGTCTTAAATTTAATTTTGTTTCCATTTGGAGAGGATTTTAGAAAGTGTGTGAGCTTTGGATATCTTCTTGAAGGCTTATGTTCTCTTTTGACATAGATTTTTTTTAAAGGATTACCCCAAACAATTTTTAAATCAATAAGTAATTATCATGGTTCCAATCAAATACATATTGACTTAGAGGAAGACGTATGCTTTTTCTCTGTCTGGGAAAGAATGCTATGATTGCTGTATGCCATTATTTAATGTTAAATAAACTCAGATATTTGTCAAATGAAGTGATACAAAATATTTAAAAAAGACAGACACTGACCATATTCTTTTGCAGGGACTTATAACACCCTATGCTGGCTTTTGTTTCCACCTGGTCTTTGCGTATCAGTTTGTAAGAGATATATTCAGGCAATATATTAGTGTTTTTATTTGAGGCTTTAATACCAAAGCCTGACAGCATTATCTCTACTGTTTATTTCACTATAAAATTGGTTTATAGTGATACAATTAGTAATGTTAAGCCTAGATATTATAAGAAGTAGTACTGATTGTTCCACAGTAAAGTTCACTTTATGGTGACATTAATGAACAGTATTTGTGCCATCATGCTTTATGGCATCAAGTAGTTTCACTGTAGGAAAATAACAGTTATCATGAATACTCTAATCTCACAGCTAAAGTTTGCATTCATGGTACATTTTAATTCAATGTCACAGTGGCTCACAGGCTTTACTGCCCTAAGTTGTGAAGAATTGTTTTAAGCAAGGATATTGCTAGTTATAAACTTTAAAATATTTTGTATAATTAGAATTATTTTTAAAGATATTTTTTTGTTCTCAGTCTTTTAGGATATTTTATATTCTGCTTAATACTGCAAGCAAACAAAAAAGATGTGTTATATAAGCACCTCAATACAATGCTTTGATATTCATCATGCATTTCTGCCTTTAAAATGTGTTTTATGTAAAACCCAAGTACTCCTTACAAAAACATATCACATAATACTGACAAATAAATCAAAATTGTCAGTCAAAGTTAAGAAAGTTTTTGCATTTTACATACAGATTTTTTCTCTTTTTTTAAGATTTTTTTTCTGTATAAATTAATTTGTAATGATTTCATAACTTGTATTTTATATATGTGTTTATAAATATACCTCTTCCTTTGTTTTTTTATTTTTTAATTGGAGTTCAATTTGCCAACATATAGCATAACACCCAGTGCTCATCCCATCAAGTGCCCCCCTCAGTGCCCGTCACCCAGTCACCCCCACCCCCACCCACCTCCCTTTCTACCACCCCTCGTTGGTTTTCCAGAGTTAGGAGTCCCTCATGTTCTGTCTCCCTCTCTTCCTTTGTTTTATTCTTGTCTTGTTTTTTTTTTTCTTTCAGTTTTAAGTAAACTCCACACCACATGTAGGGCTTAAACTCACAACCAGAGATCAAAAGTTGGATGACTGAGCCAGCCAGGTGCCCCATAGCTTGTATTTTAAGTGGATATATTTAAAATCCAAGTATACCCCCCAAAAAATAAATAAAATAAAATAAAATCCAAGTATACCTATTTTAACTAATTAATTAATTAATTAATTGTTTATTTATTTATTTGAGAGGGAGTATGCACAAGCAGGAGATGGGCAAAGGGAGAGGAAGAAGCAGACTCCCCGCGGAGCAGGAAGCCCAACACTGGGCTCAATCCCCAGACCTCAGGACCCTGGGATCACAACACATGCCCAAGGCAGATGCTCAACTGACTGAGCCACTCAGGCATCCCCAAGTCTACTTTTAACACACAGTGTATTGATACCATAACAGCTGAAGTTAAAGACGCATAAGTACATTGTTATAAATTGATTTGCAGTTACCATGCCATAATGTTGACTAAATAACAAATGAGCTGAATTACTCTTTGTCTATTAGTTAGGATAGGTTAGAATATAGCTAGTTATGGCATAATCCCAAAATCTCAGCTATGATGCTGTAAGGACTGTTTCTCACTCATGAAATTCTAGGCAAACTCCTGGACACTTACCTTCCACGCAATAATGATGGAGCCTAGGAAAGCCTTCATTATCCTATCACTAAATCATGTTCCCATTCAGTGTGACAGATTACAGAATCCCAGACAGTCTTCAGCTGGCAATTAAATACTTAGTCTAAGAGGAAGAGGAAATAAATACTACCTCTGATCACAACCCACTGGCCCACACGAGTCACATTGCCGCTTTCAACTGCATGAAATTGGGAAACAGTTTTCCACATACCTCAAGATTCAGGAAAATGATGTTATATTTATAAATGTCAAAACTCGTAGCTAAATATTAGAATCAGAGTCAGATATTATAGCTTGAAATATTAGAAATAGTTATTGCCCATCAAAGCATTGGTCTGTGATTAGTTACAATGAATACATATTCCTCCATTATTACTTGTTCTAAAATAAGAACCTATAAACTATTAAATAATTTCCCTTGAAAATTGGACGCTTTTAACTATTTTTCAATTCTTTATAGACTTAAAGATATCATTATATTTAGTCCATTATTTGTTAGGAAATGGAACAAATATTCTTCAAATCAATTCACTATAAAAGAACCCAGCATATTCATGAACATTTCACATACTGGATAGCATGTGGTTTACTACATTAAATTATATTAAACTGATTTTTAACATATCAAAAGAAATTATACAGCTTAAATTTTGTTACTGGTTAATAATATCCTTCAGTATTTTACTTAGAAACAATGATTATAATTTGAATCATGCATTAGTTATATTATTTTATTTGTGTTGCTGATTCAATTCTTTACCTTTTTTTTTCTTTTGGTAAGTGATATTGCTCATAAGCCCTTTTGTTCCAAATCCATAATTTAGTTTATTTTGGCATAGCTGTGAGACCCGTAAATTGAAAGCCCAAAGAGACTTTGGTCTGATTCTAGCTAGCTAAATGGAAAGAGTGATATCTACCTGGCATTGAACAGGATTGCATGAGCATCAGGAGAATTCTTTCTTATATAGGAATTAAGGAAAATTTAAGACCAAAATGCATAGTGTTTTGCTGGAAGATAGACCTAGGCAAAAAATACCAAGGAGAAATTTACATTTGCCCTTCCAGCAAATGATCTGAGAGAGATCTGAAAATAATTGTGGGCAGGCCACAAAGAGCTGAATTTCTCAGATGCTCATAACAAGCCTCAGAAACACTTACCTCTATTTTATAAGCTGTACAGCTAGGCTGATACTGATGCAAGAATAAATACCTGTTTTCAACTTTTTTTTTCATTTTATGCCTGGCCTTTGGAGACTATATCTCAATTCTGTGTGAAAGTTATGAGAAATGAAAAAGTTTAAATTTAGAATTTTTTTATTTTTCAATGATTAAAGCAATGTCTGGTATGCCTTTTCATTTATCCCATCTGATTTGTTTGACCCAAGAAGCAATTTATTCAAGTTGTACAGAATGTTCCGCTTGTTCATTAAGATTCCTATGTGATCCTAAATGGTTTTCTTACTGAGTTCTTCTTATGATAATCTTCATTTTTCAAAAGTTAATTTTTGATATTACTCTCCCTGGTTCTGTTAGCTTAAATTTCTGCAGTGAATAGCGCTGTCCTGAGGAGTAAAGTGTATTCATGAGTATGAAATGGTTTGCTGACATCGATGCTAAATCATCTAAGTTGCTTAGTGGGTAAAAAGGCATTTGAGAATTACAGAGTATTTTTAAAATTTTTTAAAAATTGTTTTTGTTCAGATTTTATAGAGCTAAAGCCAATTTCCCACAATAATATTAATACAATTAAATGCATAGGAATTCACTTTTTCCATTCCATATTTATGTTGCTCTTTAAATAAGTATTAATTAATATGAATATTATATTCTTGATTAATTTATTTTACTTTTTCCTTTGGATATCCACTCTTTTCCTTTTAAATTTTATTTTAATTTTGAAATTTTTAAAAATATTTATTTATTCCTGAGAAACACAGAGAGAAGCAGAGACATAGGAAGAGGGAGAAGCAGACTCCCTGTGGTGAGCCTGATGCAGGACTTGATCCTAAGACCCCAGGATCATGACCTGAGCCAAAGGCAGATGCTCAACCACTGAGCCATCCAGGCATCCCTCTTTTTAAATTTCATTTTTTTAAATCTATATTTAAGGAATACAACATTATGGTTTGATATACATATACACAGCAAAATGAAAACTACCGTCAAGCTAATTAACATATCATCTCTTCACATAGTCATTTTGTGTGTGTGATGAGAGAACTTGAAATGTACTTTCTTAGGAAATTTCTAATATTCAATATAGTGTTACTAACTATAGTCATCATGCTTCACATTAGATCTCTAGATGTATTCATCTTATATAACTGCAACTTTATATCTTTGACCAAGGACCATTTCCTTCATTTCCCGATTCCTGGTAACCACTATTCTACTCTTTGCTTCTACATATTTGATTTTTTTTTTTTAGATTCTCACCAATAAGTGAGATCATGTAGTTTTTTGTTGTCTGTGTTTGGCTTATATCACTTAGTATAATGTCCTCCATATTCATGCATGTTGTAAATGGTAGGATCTCTTTCTTTTTTAAGGCTGAACAATTTCCCATTGTATATATAAACCGAAATTTATTTATCCATTCATCTGTTGACAGACACTGGGTTATTTCTATATCTTGGCTGTTGTGAATAATGTTGGAATAAACATGGGAGCACAGCTATTTCTCTGAGGTATTGTTTTCATTTCATTTGGATATATACCAGAAGAGAGATTGCTGGATTATATGGTAGTTATATTTTTAGATGGGGTTTTTTTTTTTTTTTGGAACTTCTATACTGTTTTCCATAATGGCTATACCAATTTATGCCCCCACCAATGGTGCCCAGAGTTCCATTTCTCCACATCCTAGCCAATTCTTGTTATTTCTTGTCTCTTTTTTTTAATAGCTATCCTAACTATTGTGAAGTGATTATCTCATTGTGGTTTGATTTATATTTCCCTAATTAATGACTTTGGAGACTTTTTCATATACCAATTGACCATTTGCATGTCTTTTTGGGAAAAAATCTGTTCAGATGATTGCCCACTTTTAAAAAAAAGATTTATTTATTCATTCATTCATTCATTCATTCATTCATGCCAGACAGAAAGAGGCAGAGAGACAGAGGGAGAAGGGAGAAACAGGCTCCTTGCAGGGAGCCCAATGTGGGACTCGATCCTTGGACCAGATTCACACCCTGAGCCAAAGGCAGACGCTCAACCACTGAGCTACCCAAGTGTCCCAAGATCTTTGCCCACTTTTCATTGGTTGTTTGCTATTGAGTTGTATGAGTTCCTTTTATATTTTGGATATTAACTTCTTATCAGATACATAGCTTACAAACAATTCCTCTCTTTCAGGAGGTTGTCTTTCTTTTCTTTTTAAGATTTTATTGATTTATTTATTTGAGAAAGAAAGAGACAGAGAGAACAAGAGGAGAAAAGAGAGAGAAGGATAAGCAGGCTCCATCTTGAATGTAGAGCCCAGCACAGGGCTAAATCTCATAATCCTGAGATCATGACCTGAGCCAAGATCAAGCATCAGATGTTTAATGACTGAACCACCCAGGCACCCAGGTTGCCCTTTCATTTTATGGATTAGGGGGTGGTTTCCTTCACCGTATAGAAGCTTGTTAGTTTGATTAGTCTCACTTACTTATTTGTGCTTTTGGTCATATTCAAAAAATCATTGCCAACACTGATGTCAAGGAGCATTTCCCTGTGTTTTTTTTCTAGGGGTTTTATAGCTGTAAATCTATTTAAGTTTTTAATTCATTTTGAGTTGATATTTGTGTATCATGTAAGATATTGGTCCAATTTCCTTTTTTTTAAAAGAAGGCCCCACATCCAACATGGACCCTAATACAGGGTTTGATCTCATGATCCTGAGATAAAGATTTGAGCTGAGATCAAGAATTGGACGTTTAACCAACTGAGACACCCAGGCACTCCCATCCCATTTCATTCTTAATTCCCCCTTTTCTTTCCTTTCATACCCTAGATGATGCTAGAAAGAAATTCTGCTTTCTATGGCTCCTCACAGTTATTTTCTGATCTCTGTCTTATCATTTATAGGAAGAATATAATATAAATTCCCCCTTTCCATTTTTTTGGGGGGATGAGTTTTCATTTATTAGTTGACTTATGTTTGAAATTGAGATGCTTATAAATATGCAGGATACTTATCGGTTATGTATAGGCTACAAATAAAATTCATGTTCTAAAGAGTAAATATAGCTAGAAGCCTGGTTTCATAAAATTGTGCCAATAACTAGCTATAACGGGCAGCCCCGGTGGCTCAGCGGTTTAGCGCTGCCTTCCGCCCAGGGCGTGATCCAGGAGACCTGGGATCGAGCCCCACGTCGGGCTCCTGTATGGAGCCTGCTTCTCCCTCTGCCTGTGTCTCTGCCTCTCTCTCTCTCTCTCTCTCTCAGTGTCTCTCATGAATAAATAAATAAAATCTTAAAAAAACTAGCTATAAGATGTTGAATATTGCACATATCCTCAGTGGAATTCACTATCATTACTGGGTAATGATTTTCAAGAGTTCTTATATATAAGAATTCCACTATTTCATTCAGATTCCAGGGAATGAACATTTGTCATCAAGACATCTTTAAAAATTAAGCATTCATTACACTGGATTAGAGGAATGTTGTAGGAGTAAGTCAGCATAGATTATCAGCTACATGCCACTGAAATAAGTAATCATTGAGAGAATTTATATTATATACTTTAAGTGACACTAGAAAGAAATATTAGTGTGTTCTTACAGAAAGAATAAAACAATGTAAAACAAAGCTGAAGTATAATTCTGAATTTTTAAAAAATCACTTTTTTTCTTGTGCTGCAAACTTACCATCTATTATTAATTCCTTATGACTAATGCTTTTAGTATATATATTTTGAAAGTTGTAAAGGCTATGTAGCTCTACCTGGTAAGTGTATACTTGGTCACAAAGCAACCTTAAACTGATTGGAAAGCATTTAAATCTGAGTATGAACTCTGATCAGAGTAGAATGATGGTAAAAGGTCATACTAAAAGGTTTTTACTTTGCTTGGGAATGACTCAAATGTCATACTCAGACAAAGACATGCAACTCTCTTAATTCTCAATACACTCTCAGATTATTATAATTATATATGTATTTTACACATATTTTATTATAATATATAATTATATACTATCCATAATACAGTATATACAATGCATTCTATAATATGTAATGATGTGATAATATATAATAAAAATAATATACACACATATGGACTTTTAATAATATAATAATGTAATATAATACACACACATATAGAGAGGGACTCTTAATAGCAGTTAGGGGTCACCTGAGTGGCATAATGAGTTCAGCATGCAATTCGTGGTTTCAGCTCAGGTCTGATGTCAGGGTCATGAGATCAAGCCCCACATGGAGCCCAGGTGGGCTCTACGCTCTCACAGACTCTACTAGAGTTTCTCTCTCCCTCTCCTTTGTCCCTCCCCCTGTGCATGCCTGTTTCTCCCTCTCTCTCTCTCTCTCTCTCTGAAATAAATAAATCTTAAAAAATTAAAAACAGAGTGAGTAGTGGAACCATTCTGCATTTTTAAAATTTAAAGTCACTTCCTTGTGTGATAAGATCACTAAGTGATAGATAAAAGTATATTGTTACAGGGAAGATCACAAAATCCATCATTAGTTTCCCCACTATGGGTGTGTTTACTTACTTGTGAGAAAGCTGCAAAAATGCTACAGTTCATGTACACAAATAGTCTAAGTGCTTTGTTTCTTTGAGGTTCTACAACACACAGACTTCTTTGCTGGTTGAAGTTGAGGTATTAACTTCACTCATAATGCTCAGTTATTTAAAAAACTTACCATTAGAAAGCTAAATTCTCCCCATAGCCATATACAATGGCATGAACTAAAAACTGACTCCAATTCTCTTTTTTTCTGGCATTTTACTCTGGAGATACCTGTTTGACCATCTCCACTCCTAAGAGACCCCATGAAGGAAGTAAACATTTTCACCCTGCACTTTGAGCTTCATCTCAAAGCACAGCTTTTGTGTTTATACTGTTTTGAATTTTTCATTTTCCATGTACCAGCTATAATTTATTTTTTATTATTTTATGATTATTAGACTTTTATTAGATATGATTATTTTGTTTTTGAATCAAGATATTTTGTAAATTTAATCTTTAAAAATCATTATAGTTTTATCTTTACATATATTTTTTTAAGATTTTATTTTTAAGTAATCTCCACACTCAACATGGAGCTTGAACTTACAACCATGAGATCAAGAGTTACTGGTTCTACTGACTGAGCCAGCCAGGCACCCTTTTTACATCTTATTTTGCCTAATTATGCTATATGAAAGTTCTTAACACTTGCTTTGGCATTTTACATTATTATTATTCTCTTACAATGTTGAACTTATTAGATTGATGTTTTATTATTTGTTACAAGTAATGAATAGATAAGACTATCTTATTATTAACTAAAGTCTGTATTTTATTTATTTTTCCTTAGTTTCTACTTGATCTTTTTGTATTCCAGGATTCCATCCAAATTAACACAATATGTTTAATTATTATATCTCTATAGGCTCCTTTTGACTATTAAAGTTTCTCAAACTTTCATTTTTTGTTTCTTTTTGTTTTTTGAACTTTGTTTTGTATTGTTTTTTGGATAGTCTTGACAGTTTTGAGGAGTCCTGCTTGGGTATTTTGTAGAATGTCCTTTCACTTGCACTTATCTGATGTTTTTCCCATGATTTGACTGGTATTGCAGGTTTTGGGGAAGAAGACCACAGAATAAAATGTGTCTTCTGAGAGGTTTTGAGGAATTAGACAAATTTTCCTAATGTGAAGTAAAGTCATTTTTAAAAATAATGGCACACAATAGACACATACACAAATTGTTAGCCAATATTAATATGACTGCATCCTTAACTTAAAAAGAAGCATATGCAATGGGAGAGATTATGAAAAATGCAAATGATACAAACTATGGAGTGAAGTAGAGATTTATGCTGCTGGAGCCAACCACACATCAAGTGATCTTCACTTCTGAGGGCACTCAAACTGGGGGCACAATGCAGCTAAATTTGCTCTCATAAAAGAGAAAAAAGGTAACAAAAACCAAAGCAGAAACATTAAAAGATAGTTCTCATAAAATTGAAATCTGGCCATTCAAATGCATGTAAGTTGGAGGATGCCAAGAAATATACACCCATATGTCCTTATTACTGCCCTGAGAAGCAGATCATAATGTGCAAAAGTTAAATTCTGCTATAGGTATTCTGTGTGTGGCTTCAAAGGGGAAAAGGGGAAGATGC
Organism: Nyctereutes procyonoides; assembly: GCF_905146905.1. Lineage (NCBI taxonomy): Eukaryota > Metazoa > Chordata > Mammalia > Carnivora > Canidae > Nyctereutes > Nyctereutes procyonoides. Next base: position 4,413,574 of record NW_026575021.1, on the reverse strand, counting down.
AAAGGAAGAAAAAACTTAAAGATCTGCATTTCCCTTAGTGAAAATCATTATGTTACTGTATCTGCCCTTATTTTCTTACAATATTCTCGTTTCTTTTCTGTGGAGTAGTTTAATAGCTTTTTTTGCTTCTTTAGCAGCATCTAACTTTATACTAAGGAATTCAGAAGATTAAAGAAAAATACTAATGCTTGTATAATTAAAACAATATACAGCTTTAGTAATATGAAACTGGTTTTATTCACTTTTTATCATGAAGCATTCTTTATTAACGGACACCTCTACACTACTGTTTTTTTTTTCTTGCTAACTTTATTTTATTTTATTTTATTTTATTTTATTTTATTTTATTATTTTATTTTATTTTATTTATTTTATTTTATTTTATATATTTTTAATAATAAATTTATTTTTTATTGGTGTTCAATTTGCCAACATACAGAATAACACCCAGTGCTCATCCTGTCAAGTGCCCCCCTCAGTGCCCGTCACCCATTCACCCCCACCCCCCGCCCTCCTCCCCTGCCACCACTCCTAGCTCATTTCCCAGAGTTAGGAGTCTTCATGTCTGTCTCCCTTTCTGATATTTCCTACCCATTTCTTCTCCCTTCCATTCTATTCCCTTTCACTATTATTTATATTCCCCAAATGAATGAGACCATATAATGTTTGTCCTTCTCCGATTGACTTATTTCACTCAACATAATACCCTCCAGTTCCATCCACGTTGAAACAAATGGTGGGTATTTGTCATTTCTAATGGCTGAACACTACTGTTTTGTGAAGGAAAGTTGATTTTCATGACAATGGTTCTAATGTTCTGTAAATTTTGGGTATATAGTCTTTTCCCCTTGTTTGCAGTTTTGTTTTCCATACTTTCAGTTACAGCCAACTGTGATCCAGAAGCAGATGATCCTCCTTCTGATGTATTATCAGGTCAATAGTTGCCTAACCCTATGTCACCATGCTTACATCATTCACTCTCTTCATTTCATCACACAGGCTTTTAATAATCTTATACCATCACGAGAAGGGTAAATAGCATACAGTACATATTTTGAGAGAGAGAAGTCACATTCACATAAATTATATTACAGTATATTGTTTAATTACTCTATTTTATTATTATTTATTGTTAATCTTACTGTGCCTAATTTATAAATTAAACTTTATCATAGGTATGGATGTATAGAAAAAAACAGTCTGTGTAGAGTTGGGTACTACCCATAGTTTCAGACATCTATTGAGGGTCTTAGAATGTACCACCATCAATAAGAGTCACTACATTTTATTAAAAATATACTTTGAAATTTTGTTGTTACTTATAGCAAAAGAAGATATATTAAATGATAAAGCAAACAGACATAAATAGTATTTATTTAGATATCATCGTTGGTATTTTTCTAGATTAGACGTCCTCATTTTGAAACGATGGAGTGACTGTTGTTTTTTTAAGATTTTATTTATTTATTTATGAGAGACACACAGAGATTGAGAGAGGGACAAAGACATAGGCAGAGAGAGAAGAAGGCTCCATGCAGGGAGCCCAATGTGGGACTCGATCCAGGGATTCCGAGATCACACCCTGGGCTGAAGGCAGATGCTCAACCACTGAGCCACCCAGGCATCCAGATGGAGTGACTTCTTAAGAGACATGTGGATTAGTGAGATGGAGAGGTCATATTTACAAACAGATAGTAACCAATAATTTACTGGAAATAATATCCAGCTTGCATCATAAAATCCCCATATGAATAATCACATTAAGTGCTGATTATATTTATATCATTATCTTTTATGGTATTTTCAATGGTAAAAATTCAAATACAGGAATATGATAATTTTATATGTGAAATACTGGATTTACTAGAATATCTGTTTTTTTCAATCTGATAATAAAGTATAAGATCTTGGATTGGACATCATGCATATCATAACAAAATCAACAAAATTTTGATATGCAACAATGTGCTATCTGTGCCCTGCACACCAGTCCTAAAAATATCTTGACTGACTTATGGAGAGCCACTTCCTGCATTTCCTTGAATGGTTTATAAGTACATTATAGAGCTAATTCACAAATTCTCAGAAGTGAAGTAAAGCTCTTTCTCTACTTTTCATAGTCTCTACAATTCACTTCTGATGGGCGTTTGAAAACTACGTCAGTAAACAAGATAGGAGCTCTTAATACAATAGGAGCTTTTAATGCATTGTAGACCAATTTACATTTTAGACTTGGGTTGCTTCTGTATCTTGGCTATTATAAATAATGCTGCAATAAACATAGGACACGTATAACTTTTTAAATTAGTGTTTTCATATTCCTTGGGAAAATACTAGTAGTGGAATTACTGAATCATATGATACTTCTAATTTTAATCTTTTGAAGAACCTTCACACTGTTTTGCATAGTGGATGTACCAATTTGTATTTCTACCAACAGTGCATGAGAGTTCTTTTATCTTCATGTCCTCACCAACACTTGTTATTTGTTGTATTTTTTTATTCTAGCCATTTTGACATTGTGGCTTTGATTTGCATTTCCCTGATGAGTAATGATGTTGAGCATCTTATCATGTCTGTTGGTCATCTCGATGTCTTCTTTGGAAAAATGTCTATTCAAGTTCTCTGCTCATTTTTAATCAGATTATTTGGAGGTTTTTTGGTGTCAAGTTGTAGCCATTCTTTATGTTTAGATACTAACCTCTTCTTGAACTTATCATTTGCAAGTATCATCTCCCATTCAGTAGGCTGCCTTTTAGTTTCATCAATGGTTTTGTTCACTGTGCAAAAGCTTTTTATTTTGGTGCAATTCCAATAGTTTATTTTTGTTTTTGTTTCCCTAGCTGAAGGAGATGTATCTAAAAAAATGTTTCTATGGCTGATGTCAAAGAAATTACTGCCCATGTTTTCTTCTAGGGGTTTTATGATTTCAGATCTCACATTTAGGCCTTTAATCCATTTCAAGTTTACTTTTGTGTATGATGTAAGAGAGTTTTCCAGTTTCATTCTTTTGTGCATAGCTGTCTGATTTTTTCAGTACCATTTGTTGAAGAGACTGTCTTTTCCCCATTGTATATTCTTGCATCCTTTGTGGTAGATTAAGTGACCATATAAGTGTGGGTTCTTTCTGCACTCTCTTCTATTCCAAAGATCTATGTGTCTATTCTGTGCCAGTCTTTTGATTACTAGAGCTTTGTAGTATATATTGAAATTTGAAGCTTCCAGCTTTGTTCTTCTTTCTCAAGATTGTTTTGGCTATTTGGGATCTTTTGTGGGAGACCATCCTTTTTTCACTTAGTTCATCCAGGTGATTCTTTAAGTATTAACCACATGGATGATACATTAAGTATTAATTTTCCCTCTATAAACGCACACATATTCATGTTTGGGTATATGACATAGCTCTATCACTAAGATGTTTTTTTTTTTTTCATTTCAAAGTTTGGGACAATTGGGTCCAATAGGACCAATGTCCAAAGTTGTCAGGATGAATCTATGTGGAGAATCGTGTCAACAGTAAGAAAGAGATAGTCCCATTCTCTAATAATGATTGCTAACTATAAAGATAATATAAGTCCACAGTTGCCAGAAGTCCTCAAATGCCTGAGAATCAAGCCAACACAGATGAAAGTCAGGAGCAAGAAACTTCTTATTTGAACTATTTGGCATTGAACTTCTGGATCTCAAGCAATACCCAAGTCAGCCATGTCTTTAAACTTGTGCTTTTATATCTTCAACCGGAAGGATCCCAATACAGGGGTAATGAAAGGTGAAGATGCAGTTGACAACTTTTTATGCATGCACTTGTCTAAATTAAGTAGGTAGAAGACAGTGCAAGTCCGGAGATTCCAAGTTATTAGAATGACAGTACATTTTACATGGAGGCAAATGGGCAGAGTAACCTTTTTTACCTGTTGTATCTGAGAGCTTATACTCTTAAGGCATTTATCAAGTAAATATTAGTTGTTGCAGTTTTCTTTGCCAATTGTCTTTAAATAAGATTTTACTAAAATATAGAAAACCTTTGGTTGAACCTGGCCCATATGAAAGCAGATCGAAAATGAACAGCTTTACTAATGTTATACTGACAATCTCAGTGGAATTCACTGGAATGGAGTTTTCTAATTATGAATTTTGCAACATTTCAATCTAATAATGGATGAAGAGGGGAGTCTGGCTGGCTCAGTTGGAAGAATGTGGGACTCTTGATCTCAGGGATATGAGTTTGAGTCCTATGTTGGGGGTAGAAATTGCTTAGAAATATGTATTAAAAACTTAAAATGGATGGAGAAAACATAAATATGTTAAGAAAAAATATGCAGTAAAATTCAAAGCTTGGAGAAGCCTGGCCACACCATAAATATTTTTTTCACTTTCCTTCTTGCCTGACAAAAAGTAACTCTTAAGTTCCTTAAAATGGCCATCCCCCTGAGAAAGATTTCCCATCCTAGGATATTGCTTCTCATTATTCTGAGGTAGGGGACAAAGAGGAGGACATTAAACCTGGCTGCCAATAGTCCACTATCAACCTATGGACTTGAGTTATGTAGTCATGTATGTGGGCCTGTATGAAACACAATTCATTAGCTTATTTCATAATTAATAACATTTTTTGTGCTAGGGTAGATACTGATGTGGTAAAGCTGTCATGAATTCTAAATACCTCTTAAGATATATATTCTGAAGGCCCTACATACACTTAAGATTATTTCTTCCTTTGAGTCCTGATTCAAATGCTCACTGAAAAACCTAGCTGTATTGTCAAAATTTATTTCTAAATAGTTATAAAATGTCTTGTTACATGAAAGTGTCTCCCTTCCTCAAATCCAAAGTAATTAAACAAACATAGTGGTGATTAGTAAATCCCAAGGGACTACCCATCTGACCCACACAATTCATCCTACTTCCCTCTATGAGGTAGTGGTTTTTTCGAGCTACCGCCTTGGCCATAGGATGGAGATATTGCAACTCTGGCTTAAATATAAGATTCTTGCTTATCAGAGAAATGCAATCTAGATGGACATGTTTTCAATTGGCTGATACAGAAGTGGTATATGACACAAACATATGATATTATTGATTTGATATTTCCTATGACTGTGTGCTCATTCTTAACATGGTAAGCAAATTCTTTTCACAAGAGTGATAATATTTTGGCTGTGCTTCAAATCTGGGCAAGACATCATGAGTGTTCAATCTACCACTCATCTTTCTTTAAACTCCTACTGAGTTAAATGGGAGTTTTGTACTTTAGCAAGCAGTGAATTAGGTTTCCAGTGATGTGAAGAGAAGAGGGCAGACAGTTCCAGATGGCTAGTGCCACAGAAGCTAAGGGTCAATGTTTGCAGAGGAAGGAGTGGGCGCAATATACAATCTCAATTATTAAAAGTCAGTAGACAGGAAAACAACCAAAACGGTAACAGATGAATGAAATGACTCTGTTGGCATGAGCAAATACTGTAAACTTTTTCAAAGCTCCCAAGGGCAAATGCATTATTAGTAGATTTGTATCTATTAGGAGCATGCCATGGGCTTAAGCTGCTATGGGTTTATCTTTACTCTTTTTTTTTTCATTTTCTATTTTTAAAAAGTTGAAGCAGCAGGGCTTCATAGTTAACACACCTTTCATTATTTGAAAATAATGATTCTATAAGAGCATTGGTTTTCAGTTCACCTGAATGTAATTACTTACCTTTCTATTTTTCCTAATTACACTATACTGCATTAATATAGTTAGAATAGAACCAATACATTTTTCTTTCCAGAGGAACTGAAATTATCATACATTGCTTGCAGCCTTTTTTTTCCCCTTTGAATAGTTATAGTGCAATAGATATCAGCTTTGTTTCCTGCATTCTATTGTTAATGCCTCATGCAGGATTCATGCCTGATTATCTCAATTTAGTGTTTTTAATTTAACACAAACATTAGCAAGAAGGACCAATTCACCAAACCTAATGACTGGTCATAATGCAGTACAATAAAATGTAACTTTTTACATCATTTTTAATGCAAAATTCATCTCAAACACATTTTAAAGTTAAATGACATCATTATAGAGTTAAGTTCATCTCATAGTATCATTTATTAATAAATAACAGCTGAGAGATAAATTAACTTAGCTGCAAACCAGTCAAAAGAAAGGTTTATGGGAAATGTACTTCATTGGGTAGTGAGAGACTCCTGAGGAAGAAAAAATAATAAAATCCTTTAGATGTCTGGGAGCCATGCTTGGGAGCTTTATGAGAAAGGTTTTAGTGTGTGTTTGCTTCATGCACTCTTCATTGCTTTGTGAACTTGGGTAAGATACTTAATTGTCTGTAACCTAGGTTTGCCTAGCCGTTAAATTAGGACAGAGCACAGGTTTAGAAAGGACGGCCGCTTCTATTAAAAGGAAGTGAATTGCTATGCTTTGGGAAAACTGTTTTTCACCTTTCCTGGACATTAAGGCTCAAGTAGGAATAACTATATTCAAAACTTTAAAAAATAAGATGGATGTCCAAAAAAGGAGCAGCATAACCCTTCATCTGCAAAACTAAACAAAACACAAAACCTGTGTTCTATATCTCATGGATATATATTCCTGGACATGAAGTATGCCCTTAAAAAATTCATTTCATTGATCATTAAACACTAGAATAATTTCCTTCTCATAATATTAATATTAGAAATCTTTGTGAATTTCAGAAATTCAGAATGCTATTCTACTGTTCACTAAGTTATTTGAATGAAATTGGCACTTGTGCCCAGGCCAAAGGACTTTATGATAAAAGTGAATGACAATGTTGGGAAGATTTAAAGTTTTATTCTTAAAATATAGTTTATGTGTCAGAATAAGTAAAAGATATTGCTTATATTTTTCAAGCTGTCATAATGGGGGAAATCGCCGTGGTGCAAAAATAAATCAAAGAAGACTTCTTTCCTAGCCAGCCTCCATTACCACTGTCTTTTGTGAACTCACCTGTCTCTAATCACAATTAAATTCTATTTTCTCACCTGTGAAATTAAAGGAATGGTCTGAATACGAGTCACAGATTCAAATACCCACAGGGATCCAACAGGTAATTTAAGTTAATTAAATGTATCAGGTAACTATTTCAGCAAACTGAAGAGTGAATATTCCTTCTAAAAATAGTCTTCTGCAATTATTTCCATGCAAGAATTTGGGCCGGTACAGCAACTTTTCCATTTTTTACATGTGTCTAGTAACTTTTTTTTTAACTTCAACTATATAATTTTAAATATTAGTCCAAATGTTTTAAAGAGGCAATATAAAACATTTATACAAATGTTGCAAAGTTAGACTAAAGCCACCAGTTTTTAAATACTATAATAGATTATTTTTGTGATTTCTCCTAACAATCTGTGATTTTATATTTTTGTAATATCAGAATAATATGAATAAATGAAATTTTCATTCTAAATGAGGAAACGTGGAGTGTAGCTCTTCTTTTACACAAGCCTGAACGATCAGTGATTATTTCACCCAGAGAAAAATAAGCTTCTCAAGGGCTTTAATGGTGAGAATAGTTAATAAGAAACACATGTATTTAAAATATGAATGTCATATTTCATATTTAAAAAGAAAGATAATAAGCACATAGGACACTTGTGCTCTTATTAGCATTTCCTATCCTTACACTCCAATCTCACTGCTTAGCCAATTATAATCAGAAATTTGCTCAGTGATCATTGAAATAGCTTGAAGGTAGTTTGATGGCTTGTGTCATAAATTTAACATGGACTGTTATGTTCATCTTCAATGTAGTGATCTTTCTCCCACAATGATCAAGCACTCAACACATGACAAGCTCTCACCTAAATCACTCTGAGGTATGTTATCAGTGTGAGCTTGTCTCTCGTTGCCTTAGATATATAAACTCTCTCTAAAAACTGTAAGACCACAGATACAAAATGTTGAATTAATCTAAATCTCAGGTTTTTGGCTACCATTTGTCTAGGTAAAGACCTTCATTTATTCACTTAAAAAATATTTTGGCTTCTTTCATCCATAGACCCAATTCCATCCCCATTCACATGTATAACCTATTTTGTTCCATATAAGATAAGGCCTGAGGTACTTAAATAGTCAAAAGATGTAGTATTGAATATTTTACTTTCATAACCAGTATTATATCTTGAATCATATTTTGCTTATATGAGTTAAATAACTCAACAGTAAACTTTGCTTCTTATTGTTCTACACACATCCAGTTGGTTTTTTGTTTTGTTTTGTTTTTACTGCTGAAAGAGTATTTCATTTTATATATCGAGCACATTATTTTAATCCTAATTCCTATTTATAAACATTTATTTCAAATTCTTGCTAACTCTTTCAATACTGTGATAAGCATTTCAATAGGAGATAAGTTTCTTTTTAAGTTTCTTCAGGACATAAATGCAACTGAACACAGCTAGAATATATAGAATTCATAATAATGTCAATAGATATTTTCAAAATTATCTCCAGGTGATTCAACTCATGAGGAAAGGAGAAATATTCTCAAATATCCATCTTGTTGCAGATATTTAGAGTTACCGAACTTTATTTCTACTAATCTTACAGAACTGAAATTCTTTTTTTTTAAGATTTTATTTATTTATTCATGATAGACACAGAGAAAGAGGCAGAGACACAGGCAGAGGGAGAGGCAGGCTCCCTGAGGGGAGCCGGATGTAGGACTCAGACCCCAGACCCCAGGGTCACGTCCTGAGCTAAAGGCAGACGCTCAACCACTGAGCCACCCAGGCATCCCATGGAACTGAAATTCAATTGTGTTGCTTAAATTTGTATTGCTATAACTTTAAGAACATTATTAAATAACTTTTCTTATACTTATCTTCCATTTATTGGCCACTAATATCTTTTGCACATTTTTCTAATATATTTATCTTTTTAAAATTTTGTTTTCAGGATTAAATGTATGTTATCTTAATGTATTGTTATTTTATATATTGCAACTCTTATTTCCCAGACAATTACCAATGATTATCAGAATAATAATAGAATATTAAAAACTTAATGCTCACAAATTTAACTTATGTGAAATAGACACAATTTTTGAAAGACACAATCTATCAATGATTATTTCAAAACTTAGATAATCTAAATATTCCTACATCTATTTAAAAAATGAATTTGTATTTAGATGTCTTCCAAACAAAAAACTTATGCCCAGATGCTCATCTTCCAAACACGTTAGAAATAATAATACCAACTCTACACAAACTCTTCTAAAAAACAGAAAGATATAACACTTTTTATGATACCAACATTTCCCTAATTCCAAAACTGAAAGATATTTCCAGAAAATTACAGACTGATACTTTTAATTAATATAAATGTAAATGTAAATATATATATATATTTATATATATACATATATATATAAATGTAAAAATCTCCAACAAAATATTTATAATTTCAACAATTGTTAAGAGGATAAAACATCACAACCTGAGATTATACTGGAAATACAGACTTGGTTTGACATTTTAAAATCAATCAATGTAATTTACCATATCAACACACTAAAAAAGAATTACGATGTTAACATCTCCATAGATGGGAAAAGAGCATTTGGGAAATTTGTACATTCTTACACTCACATGTACAGATATACACAAGCTCTTAGCAAACTGAAAATAAGGTAGAATTTCCTCAGTGTAATAAAGGCCACTTATAATAAGCTTATGTCTAATATATGATAGAGAAAGAATGAAATCTTCTCTCTACATAGGGAGCAAAGATCGTACTATTTAGTATTGTACTAGTGGTCTTAGCCAATGCAGTGGGGTAAGAAAAATCAGCAAAAGTCATATAGATTTGAAGGAGGAAATAAAATTGTCTCTAGTTTCACGTATACAATATAGTGATTTGACACTTCCATTTCAACACATGGTCCTAATCATGTGTGCTCTTTAATACCCATCACGTACTTCATCCATCCACCCACATCTCCCCTCTGGAAACCACCATTTTGTTCTTTATAATTAAGTCTGTCTTTTGATTTGTCTCTTTCTCTCTCTCTCTTTCTCCCTTTGCTTGTTTGTTTTGTTTCTTAAATTCCACATAGGAATGAAATCATATGGTGTTGGTCTGTGTCTGACTGACTTCTTTCAGTTAGCATTATACCTTCTATTTCCATCCATGTTGTTGCAAATAGCAAGATTTCATTTTTTATGGCTGAATAATATTCCTCTGTGTGCATGTGTGCATGTATATATATACATACATTTTCTTTATCTATTCATCAATCAAGGGACATGGGCTGCTTCTGTATCTTGGCTATTGTAAACTGAATTTTTAAAAATATTTATTTATTTATTTTATATATAGAGAGAGAGACTGTGGGGGAGGAGCAGAGGGAGAGGGAGAGAAAGAGGAGCAGACCCATCCCGAGTGTGGAGCTTGACACAGCAACACAGGGCTAGATCTTACAAACCTGAGATCCTGACCTGAGCGAAGATCAAGAGTCAGATGTTTAACTGACTGAGCTACCCAGTCACCCCTGTAAACCACATTTTCAAAAAACGACAAATTTTTAAAATTAAAAAAAAAATGATGCATCACCAAAGGAGTTATATTGGTGGCAAATAAGCTTAGATAAACAATGTCATGAAGTCACTGGGGGATGTGGAAATTGAAACCACAGTGAGGTACCACTACACATTTCTTACAATGTTTCAAAAACAAAATTAAAATAACAATAGTAGTAGTAGCAGCAGTGGTAGTAGTAGTAGTGGTAGTAGTAGTAGTAGCAGTAGTAATAAACCACATGCTATTGAGGCTGCAGAGAAACTGACCCTTGTGTTGGTGGTAGACACGCCAAATAGTACAGCCACGGTTTGCCAGTTTCTTATATATGTAATCATAAATTTACCATGCTAATCCCAATCCTAAGTATTGTCCATTTAAAATGAAAATTCATGTTACTATAAAACACTGTATACTAATATCTATATTAGTTTCATTAAGTAACATCAAAACTGGAAACAGTTTTATTTTAATCTATTGCAAAATTCTTATTACCTAAATTTGAGAACTGATACAATGTTACCCTTTCCTCTTTACTTGGAGTTGGTATGATTTTTCTGATTTTCTAATTTATTTAATAGATATGGGATAGACATAACTCAAGTGAATGAAGAAAAAATAAAAGAAAGTGACTCAAATGTAAATAATTATTTTAGAGGCTATTAGTTTGTGCGTTTTTTTCCTCTCCTTAGGCTGACATTCATCTGTCCTTGATCACACATACTCACACACACACACACACATACACACATTGCAGCTATACTACAAACACTTATACCTGACCTTCTCTCTCTCTTCTTTTTGTCACAGCTTTTGAATGCTATCTAGGGTGGACTTTTGTGCCCAGATATCCGAAGACATATTTTTATATCTAAAAAAAGTATTGTCAATTGGCTCTTAGGTTGTGGTATGGCTGTGAGCCCAGAAAAATGTTTTGAATAGAAAGACTAGGTTCAAGTTTCATCTCTGGATTTATCCATATAACCTCATTATGTAGGGATATAAATACAATTAAATAAGAAGATCAATTCAAGGACACTTTATTAACTATCATACTTTTAGCAGTATTAATGGGGACTTTTCTAACATTATATACATACTGAATATATTTAAATTTGTCTTTCAACTTTAATTTATCTTTCAATCCTACCTTTCTAAAACCACAAGAAAATAGTTCTGTTAATAGCTACATTCAGAAAAAAATCTACATTCAGAAAATATATTTTATGTGACATTTATGACAGGTAAACTAGGAACTGAAACAATATGTGTTTAACACTTGGATAGAATGGCATCTTTCTACTTTGATAGAGATGTAGAAAATATACCAAGACCCAGTATTCAGAAACGTTCTTTTTTTTAACCTGAAAGAAAATTTATTCACAACCTAATTTCAATGATTTAAGCATACAGCTATTCCTATATGCTTTTTTAAAAAAATATTAATAGCAATTAGTTAACATGCAATGTAATATTAGTTTCAGGTGTACAGTTCAGTGACTCAACACTTCATATACCACTCGGTGCTCATCAGAAGTACCCTCCTTGGGCAGCCCGGGTGGCTCAGCAGTTTAGTGCTGCCTTCAGCCCAGGGCATGATCCTGGGGACCTGGGATCAAGTCCCACATCGGGCTCCCTGCGGGGAGTCTGCTTCTGTCTCTGCCTCTCTTTCTCTCTGTGTACACACTCTCATGAATAAAAAAATAAAATCTTTAAAAAAAGAAGTACCCTCCTTAATCCCCATCACCTATTTCACCCATCCCTCCACCCACCTTCCTTCTGATAACCAGCAGTTTGCTCTCTAGAGTTAAAAGTCCGTTTCTTGTTCTGTTCATCTGTCTTTCTTTTTCCCTTTGCTTGTCTTCTGTCCTCTAATTTGTGGCCATAAATTCCTGATATAGGTGCACAAAAGCATATACCACAAGCAAGCATTTTAGTATTCTTTTCCTTCTAAACTCTTAGGTAGGTTTTCTACCTTACATGAGTGATGCAGAGTTTAAGGATTCCTGTTATTAATGCAGCAGAGTCACTAGTCAACCCTTGTACCTCCTCCTTTCACAGGACACAGTATAATATTTTGACTTTATATTTTAATACTCTACTGCTAAAATAGGAGCAAGGGAAGGGCACTGCAAGAATTCCCAGAGAAAATAATTTCTATCTAAATCTGAGAGAAACTCTGTTCTATATTGCTACAGCCAGGCCACCCCAGGGCAATAATTTGGGTGGTAGCTGCAGGGCAACTTTATAACTACAGCATTATTGAATAAACCCAGTATGTCATGTAGAGTCAATAGTTTGAAAACTCTTTCTTCTGAAGGCCAGAAACCATCATCTTTATTTAATAATGTCCTTATCTCTGATCATAACCCCTATCAGCTCTTGTCCTTAGTGATGTCATGAGTTGGGGCAAAATGAACTTGGGGAAGATGTGAAAGTGTAGATTTAAATGTCAGCCAGTGGCCAAAGATTATGTTATGGGGTGTAAATTTAATTTTCCCTCCATGTGGACAAAAATCGGCATATTTACCAAAGGAATTTATGGACTACACTGATTTTATCAAATAATATTACAAGACAAGAGCAGTACCTGAGAGTTTCATAATTCTTATTAGCCTAAGGGATTGTCTTTTAGTAATAGCCATAAAGATAAAGAATTTAAAAGCATATTATGAATTTCTAACTACTTGAAAGATTATTCAAGTATTCAACAAGCACTTTTTAAAAGAAATGCATATATTTAAAATGGACTCCTGTCATAAATATTTAGAGTACGCATTTACATTTTTTTAATGTCAGTGGCTGATATTGTTCCCCACTAAGACTGCCTCATTTTGCTTCTTATGCTGTCCTACTTACTTGGCAATGATGTCAGTCATGATTGGACTAGTGGCTTGAAGCCACAGAATTTAAATTATTTGAATTAAATCCTGTGATTGCATTTGTTCTCCTGGCAATTGAGTTTTATCACCACAGGAATGGTCTTGGAAATTTTTATCTATTTGACTAAGTGTGGACTGTGGAACAATATAACAAAATTACCCATAGATGCAACAGGGGGAAACAAAGATAAATATTACATAGCAGAAGGGCAAACAGATTATTCTCATAGTTCATGGATATAATGTATATTTTATTAGATAAAATGTGATTTAAATATATTTCCTAAACAACGTTAGTTCTGTTTTTCTCATTACGGCTGATTATAAATGAAAAAAAAATCACGAAATGTAGTGTATAGAGGTAATGTAAATTTATTCAGGGTTTTTTTCTTTATTATTCTAGGAACTTTAAAGTGGTACTGGGTAGGTTTTCAGAGAACCGTATTGATGGAAAGCATTTCTCAACCTGATGAAGACCATCTATGAAAAATCTCCATCAAATGTCATACTCAGCATTATAATTAATTAATAGCAAAAGGCCTCATAATCGTAAAAACAGCAATATTTAACTCACTATCATGGGGGAAAGAAGCATTTTGGGAAACAAGCTATAGGAACAGAGTCAAATAATAAAGGTGCACCTTTCTGAAAAGCCAAAGAAGAGGAGTCAAGGAAAAAGAGTTGAAAAGGCTTCAAATATTCCAAGGAGTTTAATTAAGGACTAAAAAGAGTCCACTGTGTTTGTCAATGAGACTGTCATTGGTAATAACACCCAGAAGAGTTTCAGTAGATGAAGCAAACAAATATAATTTACACAAACTGAGAAGTAAATGCAAAGTATCCAAAGCAGTTAAAGTATGTTCTTCTGGATTTCTTGATCAAAGGAGATATGTAGAGTGATAGAGTGAAACATGATCTTTGAAACTGATTTTTAAAACGAGTGGTTTGATGTAGCTAAGTATATGACATGAAAAAAGATAATTTTATGCCTGATAGACTGTTTTCTATAAAAATGTAGGAGATACATGCATCTACTAAATAAAAGAAGTCTATAGTGGTTTAAGGAATTAAAGAGAATGTTATATATTTAAAAATTATTTTAACAATTCATTTATTCTGACATTTAATTCTCAGAACCTTTATGTGGCCTGATTTATTTTCACTATGTTGATTTTTTAAAAGAATTATAAATATACAATAGCATGCAACAAATTAAAAGTTTTGAGGAAAATCTATTATGGTTGAAATTAGAAGAGACGTTTTTAAATAGGAATGAATAACATTATATTTCTTATAGGTGAAGTTTCAGGGAGATGAAAGAATTGAATTAGAAGCATCAGTCACTACAAAAGTATTTCTGTGATAAATCAGTTTAGATTTTCATTTCTAGAACTGCTAGCCATGAAGAATGATCAGAAATCATTCATTGTGTGTAATCACTCATCAGTGACACAATATCTATTATTTGATGAAATTTAAAAATCTCTCTTCCCTCCTGTTTGAAAATATACGCTAAGACAGGTTGAAAGATGTCATTATTGTATTTTAATAAAGCCTTAGCAAAGTAAAAGAGGAAGAAAAGTGAGAGTAGGAAAAGTATCTCTTCTCAGAGTAAATTTAGTTTTGTATCTTTATTTTTTAATCTGTAAAGAATATATATCAAATGAAATACATATACATCAAATATATCTTGAAAATATATTTTGTAGGGTAATGAGATAAGGATATCTTCAGACTTATTTATTGCCAATAAATCTCCAAAGTGGATTTACCAGTTTGTACTCCTGTGACCTTTTTAAATGTTGCTTTTATATCATGTCTTTGTCAATATTTAATATGGCCCACTTTTTAATATTTTATTTAACAATATACAGTGGTTATAAATTATACTGCATTAGGACAGCAATTTGCATTTTGGATACATAATGATATTGAACATATTTTCAAATTATTATTGATAATTTGTGTTACCTCTTTTGTAAAAGGCCTATTCATGTATCACATCCATTTTGGTATTGCTTGATCTATAGTTTTTAATGACTTTTAAAAGTTTGTTATATCATGTGGATATTAATGTGGTGCAACTATGTTCTCTCAATTTGTAACTTTTAATTTTTATGGTGTGCTTTGATAAACACAGATGTTTATTTTTTATATAGAATTTAGAAATGTTTTCTTTTTAGGCAGTGGGCCTGAAAACTGCTTGCAAATTAGTAATTACTAAGGAACTGTTAAAAAATACTCTGTAGGCCCCAGCCCAGATAAATAACTTTAAAGTTTTACCTATTTTATTAGTCTTTCTGATACAAAATGTTTTGCTTTATTGATCCTTTATATTAGAAAATATACTTTATTTAATTGACTTCTCTTACCAAGTTATCTTCCTACTACTACTTTCTTCATATTTTCTTTTCCAGCCCTGAGCTGGTTGTTTAATTCATTAAATTTTACCTTCTTTTGTAAGCTACTATAATTATTTGAAGTTACCACTGGACTCTACATATGTAAGGTACGTTTATCCCACAATTATTGATACATTAAATTTTAATTATTGTTCAAATAGAGGTATTCTTAAAGTTTAATTATATCTCCCTTTATCCATTAGTAATTAAATTTGCATTTCATTATTAAGTATATGAATCATTTGAGACATACTACTAATTCTGAATTGCCTGCACGGTTTTAGGTATTTTCGTTTGTTTTTTATTTTCTGACTTAACTGCAATTTAACCATTAAATCCCCCCGCCCCCCCCCTTTTTTTTAATTTGATGAAGTCCAAAGCATCAATTTCATTATTAGTAGCATTAATTTTGGGTATAAATTGGTGTGAAAGCCAAATAAGTCAGCTAGCAGAACCCCAGACTATAACAAATTATGTACATATTCTATGTGAACTCTGTGAAAAACGAGCACACAATGTATGCTGTCACTGGACAGGCTGGTTCCTCAGAGAAAGAAAAATGATGGAGTTGAGCCAAGCATGTTATCTTCCTGTATTTCTCAAACAGGCCTGCCTTTCACCTTCCCACTAAGCTCTTTTGACAGAAAGGAATTAGCAGCCGTTGAGAAGAAATGTTACCTGATAATTTTGCCTATATTTTGTTCTTAACTTATTGGATAAAACCTTTATGACCAAGGATGTGACTTTACCTTTTCAGGGTTAAGGCCAACAGTCTATGGAACCAGCCCAGCTTGCACATTCATACACTTTAATATTCCTCACTCCTCTCTTAGGCGTTATTCTGAAGCCAGTAATAGGAATTTAGATATTGCCCTATAAAATTCAATGTGAGTCAGAACAGTATATTCATTAACTCAAATACAAACCATGCTTAGATTGTGGAAAGTTCCACAATCTAAATGTAAGCCCATTTCTATTTTTCATGCCAAATTATGTACAGCTACATTGTCCATAATAGCATATGAGATATTCTCCAATATGACTGTAAGACATACAAAGACTTGAAGGAACTCCAAGGATAAAAGAGAAAGATTTTGAAAAAAATCTTTTTTGAAAAAAAAAAGAGAAAGATTTTGAAAATGTGCTCCTGGCAGCTCCAGTGGTTTAGCGATTTAGCGCCTCCTTCAGCCCAGGGTGTAATCTGGAGACCTGGGATCAAGTCCCATGTCAGTCTCCCTGCATGGAGCCTGCTTCTCCCTCTGCCTGTGTCTCTGCCTTTCTCTCTCTGTGTGTCTCTCATGAATAAATAAATAAAATCTTACAAAAAGAAAATGTGCTCCTAAGATCAACATTTTAAGAAGAAATTAAAACCAAAAATAAATCCCCCTGAGTTTAACTGCAAGACACCAATGTCCAAAGAATCAACATCCTAAATATATATTTTTTTGCCATTATGAGTTCAAAACCTAAAATCCTTAAATTTCAAAATATTTCTTTAAATTATTCCTATTCTCAATGTCAATCAGATATATTCTCAAGTCAGAGTGTGATTTTTAGCAACTGCAGAAGAGGTTGTTTCTTCACTGAAATGGTTGCTGTTTTTTCCACGTTTTGGGTGTAGAATGACAGGTTTCTGAAATACATTAAGTTTCCCAAAGGTTATTGAACTGTCCTCTTTATACCTTTACTTCCCTCCCACTTACTTTCCCTTCTCTATTTTTTTCCATTTTCTTTCATTGTCCTTTCTTTTCCCAACTCTCTATCCTTTCTATCATTCCATTTTTCTTTTTTTTTAAGAGAAAGAGAGAGAGAGAACCTGCAGGAGTGGGGGAGGGGTGGAGAGAGAGAGGGAAAGAGAGAGAATCTCAAGCAAGCTCCATGCCCTGAGCAGAGCCCCACATGGGACTTGATCTCAAACCCTGAGATCATGATTTGACCAAAATCAAGACTCCAAATGCTTAGCCAACTGAGCCACCCAGGAGCCCCTCTCTAACCTCCATTTTCCTTCTGTCCAGTTCCATTCCTTCCTTTCTCATATTCTCCTTCTTTTCCTTACTTTCCTAGTAAGGTCTCTGAGGACATGAACAGTATGCAGGCTTTGAGGCACCAGGTTGAAGCATAGGTCAGTAGTTCTGGAGGTCAAGAGGTGGCTGGTAGAAAAACTAGTGTTGTTGGAATTCAAATTGAAATATAAATTTCAAATAAAATGACTCATTATTTGAAAGACTTTAAATAAATCACTAGTAAAATTTTGACCCTTTTTTCATCCATCCTCCTCACTGCTGCCAGGGTTGACTATTTTAAAATGTATAATTAAAATGTTACTCTACCTCAAATACAGTATTACATGCTCTAAGGCCTGCCCTGTGCCATTGTTAAGCTACCCTTATCCCACCAAATGGAAGATGGAAGATATCAGAATCCTTTGTGATAATTTTACATTGTACATGCCTCTATTACCTTTGCTTAATATTATATGACAATACTTGCTTACATATTTTCTTCTATACAATTTTTAACTTAGTATTTTTAGTTTTCCTCTTATAATATTAGCACTGCCTAATATATGAAAGTGTATGTATCTTAGTCCTACAGAAACTCAATAATCTAAAATCTTTTTTGGATTCTCTAACTGTAAAAAGGAGTTAACCTACACTTTAAATTGTCTTAGAATGGACACAACATGAGTCAGTGATTCATTTTAGAATACGTACCATTCAACTTATCTGTGGAGTGCTTAGTCAATTTGGAGCATCCCCATGTCATTGCTTCTTTAGGAAGGAAAGGAATCTTTGCTTTCAGAAATGCCATTGACAGGATAAAGTTAAACTTTAAAATACCAAAATGTCTCATTTTGACATTATATTTATTAGGATAATTTTTCTTCTACTCCAGGGATAGCATTAGCCACTAAGTAGGAATTTCTTTCCTACTCTAATACTTCAAAAAACTAAAAGAATGGTGCAAATTATGTTATAATAGCTTCAATTATTGATCATAGAGCTAGAGCCAAATAGATGATAGATAAATGAATAGGCAGATGAATAGATATATTTAGATATGCACTGTATATTATATACGTTAGATATTTATATATAAAACCTCATGTTCTTAAGAACTTTTTTTAAGATAGATTTATTTATTTATTTATTTATTTATTTATTTATTTATTTATTTATTTATTTTTATGATAGACACAGAGAGAGAGAGAAAGAGGCAGAGACACAGGAGGAGGGAGACGCAGGCTCCATGCCGGGAGCCCAACGTGGGACTCGATCCCGGGACTCCAGGATCGCCCTGGGCCAAAGGCAGGTGCCAAATCACTGAGCCACCCAGAGATCCCCCTTAAGAACTTCTTGAAAGAGGTAATATTATCACTGCTTTATAAATGAGGAGGCAGAGGTATACAGAGGTCATTTGACCTAGCAAGTTGTAGATCTTGGATGCAAGCCCAATATTGCCTCCAAAACAAAATGACCCAAATGTAAATAATGGTATAGCACAACTCTTTGTAGGGAAAAAAAGAAAGAGAGGGAGAGAGAGAGAGAGCGAGAGCGAGAGAGAGAGTGCTTAAAAAAATAAAAAATAAAAAAATAAATACCAAAATTTTGGAAACCTTGTCATTATAGGATAAAATGCTTTCAGGGGGAAATTGACTTAAATCCTATTTTAAGCCCTTTTTTAGATGCAGATATTTTAGAAATGCTGTTAATATTATTAATGGTACACTGAACAAACAAATGATACAGTGTCTAGCAAAATATTCCTTATTGGATTCATAAATTTCAACCTTGTTTAAATCATTAGTTTTATTTAAAAAAAAACTTTAGGTTAACTTATTAGCAAATACAGGTTTTTGTAGTGGTGGTTAGAAATTGGTAGTAGAGATGGCAGTGGATTGAAATAAATATTTAACAAAATTTTATTTTTTAAAAGATTTTATTTATTTATTTGAGAAAGAGAGAGCGCATGAACAGGGGCAAGGAGCAGAGAGAGAGGGAGAAGCAGACTCCTTTGGTGAGCAGGGAGCCTGATGTGAGACTCAATCAGAACTCTAGGATCATGACCTGAGCTGAAGGCAGATGCTTAAATGAATGAGCCACCCGGGTGCCCCTATTTAACAAACTTTTAAATAATTACTTTTATTCTCTTTAACCCAAAGACAGAACGTTTATTTTGTCATGAATGCTACCTAAGTATTTGTTTTTACCATAAGTCATGGTCATATAAAAAATAATCATCATAAGAGAAGGCATTTTAGGACACTAGCACATTGGATTATTTTGCATATGAGCACAGGAATTTAAAATAATAAGCTGAAAAAAATGGAGGCTCTGAGTTATTCAGAAAAGTCCATCCTCAAAATATACTTTTTGTAGATTCTCTAATGAACAAATATTAAAAACATTTCAGACAGATGGTGAACCAGTGTTAAGACTTCTGTAAAAATATGATTATCATAAAATATTCTGAGAAAAGTTTGTAATGTAAAAATAAAATTTCCTCCATAAATAAGCAGCTTTGAGAATCAGAAACTAAGTTTGATGTCAACTTCCTGAGTGTCAGAGGAGTCAATAAATAACCTAATAACAAACAAAAATAAAATATATCAAAATGTCTGTAATAAGTTTTAATATAATTAAACACCATATACAGATGCATAATTGAATTCCAGCTTTTTGAAATTTCAAAATTAATGAAAAATGTTTCTGTATATAATAAAAAGGTAAAAAAAAATGTTATTAGTGGCCCCATAGGCTCCAATTACTTAGGGTAAATCTGAAGTTTTAGAATCTGAAAATGATAGGTGAAGCATTATTCAATCATTATAGTCAAATGTTTTGACTTTCAAAAATAAAATTTCCATATGGTACAAACTAATAGAATCTGAAGCATCAAAAAGAATATTAGGTAGTTCCAAATAGGTGTTTCTATCACATCTGCAGTTACTTCTTCTACTAAAGTCTTGAACTCCTCAAAATCATCCATGCGGGTTGAAATCAACTTCTTCCAAACCCCCATTCATGTTGGTAAATAACATAAATCCCACAAATCACAAATGTTCTTAATAGCATTCAGCATTCAGCATTCAGCATTCAGCATTCAGAATTCAGAATGGTCGGGATCCCTGGGTGGCGCAGCGGTTTAGCGCCTGCCTTTGGCCCAGGGCGCGATCCTGGAGACCCGGAATCGAATCCCATGTCGGGCTCCCGGTGCATGGAGCCTGCTTCTCCCTCTGCCTGTGTCTCTGCCTCTCTGTGTGTGTGTGTGTGTGTGTGTGTGTGTGTGTGTGTGACTATCATAAATAAATACAAATTTAAAAAAAATAGCATTCAGAATGGTGAATCCTTCCTAGGAGGATTTCAGTGGACTTTGCCTAGATCCATCAGAGGAATCATTATATATGGAAGCAATAGCCTTAAGTAATAAATCTCTTGGGGCACCTGGGTGGCTCAGTGGTTGAGCATCTGCCTTTGGCTCAGGTCGTGATCCTGGGATCCTAGGATCGAGTCCTGCATCACGCTCCCACTGGGAGCCTGCTTCTCCCTCTGCCTGTGTCTCTGCCTCTGTGTGTGTGTGACTATCATAAATAAATAAAAAAATAAAAAAAATAGCATTCAGAATGGTGAATCCTTTCTAGGAGGTTTTCAGTGGACTTTGCCTAGATCCATCAGAGGAATCATTATATATGGAAGCAATAATTAAGTAATATATCTCTTGGGGCACCTGGGTGGCTCAGTGGTTGAGCATCTGCCTTTCGCTCAGGTCCTGATCCTGGGGTCCTAGGATCCAGTGCTGCATCACGCTCCCACTGGGAGCCTGCTTCTCCCTCTACCTGTGTCTCTCATAAATAAATAAAATCTTTAAAAAACAAAGATAGAAATGTATCTCTTAAATAATAAGACTTGAAAGTTGAAATGACTCCTTGATGGGCTGCAGAATGGATATTGTGTTAGCAGGCATGCAAACTACATCGATCTCATTGCCCATCTCCATCAGAAGTCTTGAGTGATAAGGTGCATTATGAATGAGCAGTAATATTTTAAATGGAATATTTTTTACTGAATCTGACAGTATGTCTCGATAGTGGGCTTTAAATATTCAGTAAACCACGTTGTGAACAGATGTGCTTTCATTCAGGCTTTCTTCCATTTCTAGAGCACATCTAGAGTTATAGATTTCTACCTCTAGGGATATAGTTCCAATCTAGAGTAAATTTAGCATAATTCTTAAGACCCTAGGACTTTCTGAATGATAAGTAAGAATTGCCTTCAAATAAAAGTCTCCAGATGCATTAGCCTCTAATAAGAGAGTCAGCCTTTGAAGCTTTAAAGCCAGGTACTGACTTCTTTCTAGATATGAATGTCCTAGATGACATTTTCTTCAGTAGATTGTCTACTTGAAAATCTGTTCTTTAATGTAGCCAGCTTCATTAGTTATTATAGCCAGATCTTCTGGGTGGCTTGTTGCAGCTTCTATGCCAGCATTTGCTGTTTCACCTTGTACTTTTATGTTATGGAGCTAGCTTCATTCCTTAAACCCCATGAACCAACCTCTGCTAGTTTCAACCTTTCCTTGTATAATAGCATCTTCACCTCTGAGAGCCTTCATAGAATTGAAGAGAGTAAGGGCCTTGCCCTGGATTAGGGTTTGTTTGGCTTAAAGGAATGTTATGTCTGGTTTGATCTTCTCACTGGAGAACTCAGACTTTCTCTCTGTCAGCAATAAGGCTGTTTTGCTTTCTTATCAGTTGTGCATTTACTGGAGTAGCACTTTTTAATTTCCTTCAAGGACTTTTTCTTTGCATGCATAACTTGGCTATTTGTTTGGCATAAGAGGCCTAGCTTTCAGCTTTGGCTTTCAGCATGTCTTCCTCACTAAGCTTAATCACTTTGAGCTTTGAGTTGAAGTGAAAAATTTGCAACTCTTCCTTTTACTTAGTGACCATGGTAGGGTTATTAATTGGCCTAATTCCAATATTTTTATGTCTCAGGGAATACGGAGGCCAAGGAGGAGGAGAGATGGGGAAGGGAAAGGATGGTCAGTCAGTGGAACAATCAGAAGACACACAATACACACACAACCTTTGTAGATTAAGTTTGCTGTCTTATGGGTATGGGTCACGGTGCCTCAAAGGAATTTTAATAGTAATATCAAAGATCACTAATCATAGATCACTGTAACAAATATAATAATAATGAAAATGTTTGAAATATTGTGAGAATTACCAATGACACAAAGACATGAAATGAGCAAATGCTGTTGGAAAATGGCACTGATAGTCTTGTTTTTTTTTTTTAATATTGTATTTATTTCTTTGAGAGAGAGAAAAAAGCACAAGCAGGAGGAGAGGCACAGGGAGAAGCAGGCATCCCACCAAGCAGGGAGCCTGATTCAGGGCTCCATCCCAGGACCTGGGATCTTGACATGGGCTGAAGGCCTGATGCTTAACTGGTTGAGCCACCTAGGTGCCCTGATAGACTTGCGTTAATGCAAGGTCACCAACAAACCTTTAATTTGTAAAATCTGCATTATCTGTGAAGTACAATAAAGTGAAACAATAAAATGATGTATGCCTATAGTTATATCATCTGCTCTTTGGTAAACATCTGAGGAGGAGGGAAGGAGAAATGGGTGAGGAACATAAATTTTTAGAGTCTCTTTATAATAAAGCTCTCCAGCAATCTTGTTATAGCTTTATACCATGTTTCTGCCTTCTGTAATAACTGTTGCTCTCAGATCTTTATTGCTCAAGTTCTATGAAGTTTCATCAGCTCATTTCAATAAATATTTTTTCTAGGCGGAAGTTTTATCTTAGCATCCTGTATCATATTACAATTATCACTCATTTACCTACTATTTCCCAAAAAATACATTGAAAATTAGAGTCACTACTTATATAATCATTTATTATTTTTATTTTTTTAATTATTTTATTTTTTAATATAGTCATTTATTGAGGTATATAAGTTAAATACATTAAAATACACACATGGTAGTACGTTATTCAAATAATAGCTACAACAACAGGTAAAATTTAGATTAAAATTAGTAAAAAGGAAAGACTACTATCTACCTCTAAGATCAATTTTCTAAAATTGGATATTTTTATGGTTTATAGCATACCCGCTAATTGAGTGTTGGTTCATAGTTAGTTAAGAAAATGATTCTGCAATTTCTTCTTTTTTGAAAATAGGTTTTTTTGTTGTTGTTGTTTAGAAGCAGTGAATATTTCCCAGATAAAATTCTTTTCCCCAATAGATAAGAAGAAAGTATCTCACTCTGCTTAAATTGCCATAGGACCACTTATGTATTGACTTTTACATTTTTGTTACAGTACTTTGTTTTTTTAATTGTTAGTATATTATGAATAAGTAATGAAATTCATCTCATAAAACTTACATATAAAGTTATTACTCCTAAGTAGGCTAAATTTGCATTTTTTTAATTATTCAGGTTGCTTACAAATGTAAATGACATTTTAAGTATTAATGATATTGATGTGACTACAGTGCAATATTTTTTCCAAAGAAAAAATCCCACTTATTTACAAGATAAGAAATGAGGACTCTTAGAGCATTTATGGATGTTTAGAATAGAAAGATCTCAAATGTGCATGTGAAAGACTCATCAAGTATATATTAACAAGAGATGGATGCATAAACACTTTATAGAGGATCATTTACTTGAATAATTATTGCATTTCTTTAATTCAATAAAATAAAACTCTTTTCCCTCTTGATAACTTTTCCTTAGGAAGACAATTTGGCCACTGAAAGAATATTTGCATAGCAAAGAAATAGCTCCATTAAAGTAAATTAAAATACTCCAGATTGTGATGTCCTCATATCAGATTTAGAATTTAACATTTCAGTCCAGCTGTACTGTGTTAATAACAACTACATAAGGCAAGATTACCTGAGTGAATACCAGTTAAGAGATGATTACAGCGGTCCAGTAAAGATATGATGATAAATTGAAGTGTGATTATGGCAGTAGAAATGGTGAGATATGTCTAGATTAAAGAGATGATCAGAGAGTAAATCTACATGCCTTGTCATATAAGGAAGAGTAAAATGGGCATATGTAAGATCAAGATTCCTACTTCTGTAAAAATTGCCATTGAAATCTTAATAGGGTTTGCATTGAATCTCTCTATAAATGGCTTTGGTAGTATTTTCATATTTACATACTAAATCTTCCACTCCATGAACACAGGATATATTTTCCATTTATGTGTCCTCTTCCATTTCTTTCATTAATGTCTTACAGTCTTTAGAGTAGCCAAAAAACTGAAGAAGAGACACTTCAAGAATTCAAAACCTTCTGTGGTAGAAATAAAAATAGATGTAAGGTAAAATGTAAATCTTCTAATAAAGGCAATGGTTGAAGCAATGATCACTGAATCATCTACTGATCGCTGAATCAGTGGAAATAATTGCATCACTGGAGGTCGAGAATCCTATGATGAGAAGGTGACTTTTGACCCTGGGTGTTAAAGATTGAACAGCAGTTTGCCTGTATGAGAAAATGTGAGAAAGCAATTTCAAGAGAAAGAACAGCATGTGCAAGAACACAGACTAGAAAAGGACAAGACATAGGTCAAGGATAAGAGATGTGGTTTGGCTTAGGTTATAAAGAGTTGTGAAGCCAGCAGAAGTACCATAACATTATCACCAAAATAATGATAATATTAACTTCTAAATTGATTATGTCCTTCTTTGTTTCCTACTATAATATATGCAATTAACAAAGTAACGATTCCAATTTTCTTGCACATTTTTAAATAAAAGTTCCATGCTTCATCTAAAATGTAGTACCTGCAAAATATCAAACAGACATTATGTTTTGATTAGCCAGATTGCTGCCCATCATCAACTACCAGTGTAAAATTATTCCCTTCTTAGATTTTTAAAGAAGGCCAAATATGGGCTTTTCAAATCCTAATTTTCATTCTATTATATTAAAAACTGTCATTTATCTCCCAGTTTGAGGAGTAAATTAAGTCTTCAATCCATTGTTTCCTATTTAGCATGAAACTCAGGGGTTTGTTTGTTTATTTATTTATTTTGAAACTCAGAGGTTTAAATTGTGTCTGCCAATTATTTTCAAATCCACTGACAAGAAATAAAGATCAAATCCACAGTTTATGGATATTAAAAATACATATAAAATATATGTAATAATTAGTTACCAACATATGAAGAAACAACTCATTAAAGAGCTGCTAGAAAATAACCTGCTCAGAAATAATTCACTTTAATATATTACTGATTTTTAAAATGCTTCCTCTCTCATTCTTTATTAATGGGGATATTTGCATTCAAATAGAGATCATTTGTTTTTAGGAATTCATCTGCTCCTGCTGTTTATTTTCCACCTACTATTCAATCCTTGGTTTATAGCACAAGCATCGGTTGCAGTGAAAATGATTAGGATGTCACTAAAGTTTATGCCTTCAGGTGAGAAATATGGTACATTTTGAGTGCAGTATATCGGGGAAACTAATGTTGTGTTCATTTAAATTGCTTCAAATTAAAATAAGAAGGACTGAGAAATTTAAAGAAAATGATTCATTGTTTTATTTGAACTGATGTATTTCTGTGTGGTATATAGCTTTTCGCCACATGCCCCCTGTTCTCCAGAAGTATAATCACAATATGATAGACATGCTAAAATAATCGCCTGAGAAAACCCATGAATTGCAGAGCTATGAGATCAACATGGTGACAATACCTTTCTATTGCTCTATTGTACATGTAAATCCCTGTTTATGGGATTAGGAATTACTATTTACTGGATGTAGATGTAAATTAATCAAAGTAATTCTGCACAGTGTTGATATATAGAGACTTTACATATTACCTATTTGTCAAAATGTAGACTATTATACTTCTTGTGTCTGTAATCGCTGGAGATTTAAGTTCATGGAGAGAAAATGTGACTAGAGCTGTATGTTGTAATGCCTTGTGACAAAGCTAAATGTTACCGTGTGTTCCATTTCAAGTGCAAAACTACTAATCTAATGAAAATGTTACTGCCTGGGCAATATGTTCTTAGTGTTATTGTAAAATACAACGGAAATGCCTGCATTAATAATATCTGGCAGGCAAAATGACAGCTAGAGAATTTAGAATTCTGATCAAGTGGGGTTTTCAGAAAAAAAAAAACACACAACAGAACAAAATATGTTTCTGTTAAGTTGAAGAGAAAGGAAGTGCTGTTGGGTGGAGAGCATTTGAAATAGGGTAGGGTATGTAGGAGATAGGGTAGGCCTCCAGCTTTAGATAAAAAGGTTATTTTCAGGGACAGGAAAAAGAGTTCTGTTTGCAATCAGTTCTCAAAATTTTGGTAAGGAATTGTTTAACGCAAGAAAAAGAAATTCATCCAGGTGCAGGTGTCCTGGCGTTTCACTGCATCTGTATCTTTGGGGTAAATCCCCAGCAGTGCAATTGCTGGGTCTGGGCACTGAGGGGGGCACTTGACGGGATGAGCACTGGGTGTTATTCTATATGTTGGCAAACTGAACACCAATAAAAAATAAATTTATTTAAAAAAAAAGAATTTCACTTCAACTCAATCAGAAAATGAACAGCACACCCATTCATTTCAGTTGTACAAGTCACATACTTAGCATTAAGTTCTCTTACACGCTCTCTCTCCCTTTCGTGTTCCATCTCTAGCTTAGTCCCCTTTGGTAATGAAATTCCTTACCCTGCCTAACTTTAGAAGAATTTATCTATAAATATCCTCCTTTAATTTGAAGTGTAGCCCAAGAACAGGCAATTTCCCTTCTATGCGTATTCTTAGAGTAGTCTTTTTCCAACTGTAACTTATGACCTCATTGTTGGGTTGTAAAATCAAAATCATAGGTCTTGACCAGCAGTTTAGGTAATTATATTGTTGAAATAAAATACAAAATAACATATCAGGACATATCACAAACAAGAAAGATAATTATTACACCATGAATGTTGTGTTTTAGTTAGTGCTTGTGAGTGTGTATGTCTCTGTTAGAGGGATTCTAATATGGTACGTATTGTTTTTATTATAGGTCATGGTCAAAATCATGCCCCTCTGATTTTCTGAGCCAAATGTTATGGGGATTTGTCTTTTTCCACTCCTGGGGCATCTGGTGTGTGTGTGTTTCTTTCCCCTTTCTGCACCGGCAGCATCCTTCCCTCCTGCAGACAGGTCCACAGATCTCTTTAGCTCCTGACTGCGTCTCTGCCCTTCCTACCATTTTCATGTGGCCTTTGGACATTTAGCCATGGAGAGTCTGTTGAGACTCACACCTCAAGGAAAGTCTTATTTCTAGGGAGTAAGATACTCATGACAAATAATAGAAAATTATTCTCTTAGAGAATAGCATAGAAGTCAGGGTGACAGCTGAATAACCGACTATTTGTTTTCTAACAGTTTTGGAGATTACACTAGGCATCTATATTTTTAGAGACAGAAAATTTAGTGATACTGTGTGTTACTGCCTAGGGAATAATCAGCAGTAGAAGTGATGTATGGAGCACATTTAAGGAGGTGGGCTGTGACTGCAATTAGGTGAAAATAGTTTCATTTCAGGCCAAGTGTGAAGATACCAGATAATCATAAACTCTTTTACACATTTCAAGTTTTACACTTGGCAATTTGAGTGAGCATAGTATTAGGGAAAAAAAGAATAAATTACTGCAGTTACTTACTCGTTTGATTCCCACCCCCCTTCTTTTCTCTATCAAACTCCAGAAGTGATTTTGCACATATGGCAAAGACAAAAAAAAAAAAAAAGAATATTATTTGGACAAACATAAAATGCTAGGGACAAAAGATCAGAAAAAAGTACCAGGAGATTTAATCTACTATTCAGTGGATGTATAAACTAAAACCATATGTGTGTATACACTCACACACATGCACACATATACGACTTTTTACAAAAGCAGTTTAACATAATCTCATCAAAGTGGTCCTCTCCAGTTTTAGTAAAGTGAAAGACAGGGCAAACAGATGCCTCTAAGAACTTCTGCGCTCTAGGATTTTTTTTTTTGTATAACTTCAAGCATCTTTTTTAAACATTTATATTTGCCTTATATCTGTATCCCTGATTGGTCAATGACAAAAAAATTATCACATAATTCAGGAATATGTTGGAACATGGATATGGATTCTTTAATTAATAAATGTTCCATAGTACCAGATGGGTCCTCTCCCTTTTGTATTATATCTACAGAGAGCCTTGGAAATGAGATTAGCCCTGTGTAAGTCTTAAAGGAAAAAAAATCTGTTTTTGTTGAGGTTAAAATCTGAATGGTATATTGAATTCCATGAGGTATTTTCTTGGTGGGAGACACTGATCCCGACATCTGAAATCACTCTTTTTAAAACTGTTTACCATATGAATCCTGTGATCAGCAAAGTTTGAGAACTAGAGCCCCACCTTCATTCTAAAATTAAAAAACAAAAAGATCTTTTTTGTCTAGTAGACAAAATTTTTAATTCTTAAAGACTTTATGTAAAAGTGGTTACATAGAGTAGTTCTAATTCATTTGTAAGTATAAAATGACCTGCAAAAGAAAAATTGAAGAACTGAAGACCGTTGTAAACATTAGATACCTTACAAGATAATTTTAGAATATATCATCATATGTGAAACAAATTCATAATATATGGATAGGTCATAAACTAATGTATATATTTTTATCAAGTTTTCACCTCAAATAAATTGAGAAAACATATCAAAAACCAGTTATAGTGATCACTGATAGTACTATTTGAGATCCATTTTGATTTTGTCTTTGGGAGATTTTTAATTTCATGTGGTCAAAAGATATATTTTAGCACATGTATGTCAAAAGATTAGTAGGGGAGAAATTTCTGGCCCTACACTTTGGATGCATATTTAGTATTTGTACCCTTAAACTTTGTTCTAAAACAGAAGTAAGGCTTTTAGGAAGCATCAATGCTTGTATATTCATGGGAAAGGATGGAGAAGGTGTTTAAATCAATAAATAATTATTGTACATGGCAATCTTGAAGTCCCTTTATGTCTTTGAGCAGTGATTGGCTTTTATCATTGACAAAGAGAAGGAAGGAAGGAAGGAAAAGAAAGAAATAGAAATTTCTCACTTATTCCACTTTCTCCACTGCTTCCATAGGTGATCTCATCCATGCTCATAACAGGGGACTATTCCAAAATATATATGTCTCGCCCAGTTATCTTAATGGCAAAACCTCATATTCAGCTGTCTACTTGATATCTCCACTTAGAGATCTCCTAAAAGTCAAAATGTATACCCAAAACTTAACTCTCAAATCTTAAGGTAAACCACACACATACATGGTACAACATACACGTAGATAAAGACAACCCTGTTTACCCCTGAGCCTGTACCATCTCAGCAAATGACATCACTACCCCTTCAGTGCTTAGGCTGGCAGCATAAGAGTCATTTTACCTCATTCTGCAACCCCTAAGTGGCTTATGTAGCTTCTAACTGAAAACAATGTGAACTTCACAACCGCTTATTTCTATTGTCATGTGCTTAGAAGCAGGTCATTATGTCCTCCATAATAAAGCAATGACTTCCTAACTGATTCCCCCACTTAAATTTTTCCCCTTTCTTTAGTTTCCATTTGCCACAGCAGTTAGAATTGTTTCATTAGAATATAAATCTGATTGAGTTACTCCTGGCCTAAAATCCTTAAATGTCTGCTGATTGTGCTAGAATCTAGTCTTTGACACTCTTACCTTGATACTGGGCAAAATTTCTTCCCATTTCTCCGGGTTCCAGACTCACTGGTATTTTTTTAAGGTTTTAGAAATGTAAAGCACTTTAGATCCTCAGAGCTTTTGCATATTTTTGCATGCTTTCCCCCTACCCCTGACCTTTTATGTCTCCATTTCATGCTTTTGGTCTCCACTACAGTGAACCTTTCTTGGATAGTCTTTTCCGAATCAGTCTATCCACAGTAAGTCATTACATTTTTCTCAAAATGTTTCCAGAATTTGATAATTATTTTCTGTAATTCATGTATTACAATTTATAATTAATTTATGTGTCTGTTCATATGGTTTGTTGATATTGTCATCTCTCCCAGTAAAAGTAATCTATATAAAGACCGAGGATATATTTCTTTTATTTATCCCAGTTTCTGTGTTGTAACATAGATCCTGGCAACAGAGGAGAGAGATGATCGCTTTTTGTTGACCAGATCAATAAATGTCTTCTTTGATGCATGATTTAATAACTTGCCAGTTTGTTAAAAGTTGTAACAGAAAAATATAAAACTTTATTTTGGGCTCGGGAGAGCCTTGTATGCTAGATATTATTTATAATTACCTGCAGTGTATTAGCATGGCAAATATGATATATAAAAAGGGAATTCAAAATGAGTTACTTTAAAGTCAGTAGATTTACCAGTGGATTCTACATTTGAAAGTAGAATACATACATGTGTGAGTACTTGGGAATTCAGAAGACTAGAACTTATCTTGTCCTATACATTAATAATTTAATGTTTTGCATTCTTATACAGGGCAAACTCTCTACCCACAGAATATTTAGGAAATGCAAACTGGCTATGCCAAGACACAGAAGGGTTTTTCCATATTTAGGCAGCATCTGATTAGAGCTGATTTTAACTTGCCTGTTCTTCCTTTTCACTTCGCTCCTACCTCTTACTTCTCTCCTTCACTCTCATCAGTTACAAATATGAATCAGCCCAAAGATGTTGGATCACATGGCTGAAAACAGCAGTAATCAACAGAAGCTTCATTATTCTTTTAGAGTCAGCTGCCTGCTGGGATTTAACCAATTAATCTTTCCCCAATAATCAAGATATTAGTGAGTTTTTCTTTATTCGTCATTTGGGCTTATATTTGTCCTTTGTCCACACCTTCTCATTACTTCCACTGATTGCAGGTAAAATATTCTACTAAATTTCACTTACAGGCACTCCCCATCCCTGCCTTTTTACTCATAACCTTTTATAATGATGACAAAATTTCACAATGATATAGATATTTAGTGGCTTTTGTATCTATCCAGGTGAATAACACTTAAATTTACTCAACTCTGTTTCCCTTCCTTCTTTACCTAAACCTGGATGTAGGTAACTAAGAACATTTAGAAATTCATCAAGGAGAAATCATAACTCAACATATACTAGGTAAACTTGCAGGAGTAAAATTTCATATATCCGTAAGTGTTGTACAGGTTTTATCCCTAGATTCTTTGTCCTAAGAATTAGTTATACTGAGAACTAAAATTAGCAATTAAATTGATAAGAACAGATACCACACTTAATCTTAAACTGGAGGCATCACAATTCCAGACTTCAAGTTATATTACAAAGCTTTAACGATCAAGATGGCATGGCGCTAGCACAAAAACAGACAACATAGATCAATGGAACTGAATAGAAAACCCAGAATGGACACACAACATTCAATTAAACTTTGACAAAGCAAGAAAGAACATTCAATGGAAAAAAGACAGTCTCTTCAACAAATGGGATTGGGCAAACTGGAATACATGCAAAACAATGAAACTGGGCCACTTTCTTACACCATACACAAAAATAAATTCAAAATGGATGAGAGACCTAAATATGAGACAGGAAACCATCAAAATCCTAGAGGAGAATACAAATAATGATCTCTTTGACATCAGCCAAAGCAACTTCTTACTAGATATGTCTCTGGAAGCAAGGGAACAAAGGCAAAAATGAACTATTGGCACTGCTTCTCCTCCCTCTTCCTGTGTCTCTGCCTCTCTCTGTGTCTCTCATGAATACATAAATTAAAAAAAAATCCTTAAAAAAAAGGCTTCTGCGCAATTAAAAAAAGAAATCAACAGAACCAAAGGGAACCTTTGGAATGGGAAAGAATATTTGCAAATGACATAGCTGATAAAGGGTTAGTATCCAAAATCTATAAAGAACTTATCAAACTCAACACCCAGAAACCGAATAATCCAGTTAAAAATGGGCAGATAACACAAGTAGACATTTTTCCAAAGAAGACATCCAGATGACTAACACATGAAAAGATCCTCAACATCATTGATTACCAGGAAACTACAAATCAAAACCACAATGAGATGCCATCTAACATCTGTCAGAATGGCTAAAATTAACAACACAGGAAACAACAGGTGTTAGTTAAGATTTGGAGAAAGGGGAAGTCTCTTACACAAGGAATGCAAACTGATGCAGCCATTCTGGGAAACAGTATAGAGTTTCCTCAAAAGGTTAAAAATAGAACTACCTTACAACCTAGCAATCGCACTACTAGGTACTTATCCAAAGGAAGCAAAAATACTGAGCCAAAGGGATAAATGCAACCCAATGTTTATAGCAACATTATCAACAATAACCAAATTATAGTAAACGGCCGAGATGTCCATTGATTGATAAGTGGATAAAGAAGATATATATATCGGAATATTACTCAGCCATAAGAAAGAATGAAATCTTGCCATTTGTAAAAGCATGGATGGAGCTAGAGTGTATTATGCTGACTCTTAACGATAGAGAATAAACTAAGGTTTGCTGAAAGGGAGATGGTTGGGGAAATGGGATAAATGGGATAAATGGGTTCAATCTCATGACCCCAAGATCATGACCTGAGCTAAAACCAAAAGTTTACATTCTTTAAGTGTCCTTAGGAGGACACTTGTGATGAGCACTGAGTGTCATGCAAGTGATGAATCCCTAAATTCTACCCCTGAAACTAGTATTACACTACATGTTAACTAACTGGAATTTAAATAAAAACTTGAAAGAACAAAAATAAATAAATGAATAAATGAATACCTCAAAATTAATAATGGATGGAAGCATAACTACAAAAAACTACAAAAAATAAGCAATTAAAAATCCAGTGGTTTCTATTTCTTTCTTTTTAAAATTTTACTTATTTATTCATGAGAGACACACAAAGAAAAGCAGAGACTTAGGCAGAGGGAGAAGCAGGCTCCTTGCAGGGAACCCAATGTGGAACTGGATCCCAGGAACCCCGGGCTCATGCCCTGAGCTGAAGGCAGACACTCAACTACTAAGCCACCCAGGCATCCCCAGTGATTTCTATTTCTATAAAGTCAATGATTTCTATGAAATTAGTGATTTCTCATTATATCAAACTTTGTGAACCAATCCTTTGTGAATCAACTGAAGGAAATGTTGGGAGGATTTTGATTTAATTTATGTTTTGGAGCTGTACTCAAAGTAAATACTGTTTAAATGAAGTCTTCCATAATAAATTTTTTAAAAAAGGTTTAAGAGTGACAACCTCAGAGTCCTAGAAATTCAAGCTTGACTTAAAGGCTTTTTGATTTTTTTTTTTAAGTACTCATAAAACGTCCATACAATGCATGTAGAAAACTAAGAGGAAAAATTTGTGCTTATATGTTCCCACTCATGGATATCGGAATTCTCTTAAAGTAAGTATAATGCAACAAACACCACAAAAACTTTCTTAATAGGGATCCCTGGGTGGCGCAGTGGTTTAGCGCCTGCCTTGGGCCCAGGGTGCAATCCTGGAGTCCCGGGATCGAATCCCACGTCGGGCTCCCGGTGCATGGAGCCTGCTTCTCCCTCTGCCTATGTCTCTGCCTCTCTCTCTCTCTGTGTGTGACTATCATAAATTAAAAAAAAAAAAAAAAACAAAAACCTTTCTTAACAATAGTTAATATTTTGGAACACTTATTCTATATTATATACTCTTTAAAGGTTTTATGTGTGTTAACTTATAGTACAGCTTTAAGTGGCAAAGTTGGGTTTCAATCTTAGGCAATTGAGTTGCAGAGCCTCTAGGCTCCACCTGTTTGTACTATAATTAGACTTTCTCTCTCATATAAATGCTATTGTATATTACTATGAGTCTCCCATTGCATAACCAGATAGTAATTTTAGCCATGTGTACTTTTGTGTTATGTCCTTAAATGATAAGTATTAGGAGCATGGTAAATTAATAATAATAATAATAATAATAATAATAATAATAACAATAACAGTATAAGAGAGATATGCATTGGAATTGCAATGAAATTTTCAACAGACTATTGAAACTCTAATTCTCAATTTTTCTTTTACTAGGAAGATGGAAAGAATAATTTTTTTTATTGTTGTGATGAAATTAGATAACAGGATATAGGTATATTCCTGGTGTTTGAATGAAGATTACTAATACATCATTTGTAGTAATTATAATTTAACTAAATATGTATTTGCAGATTTTTAGCCCTCTACTATATATGTATATATAGTAGAGGGCACCTATTCTGACTGAAGTGGAAGTAGGAGATAGGAGTCCTGCCACTCTACCCTATTCCCATTATCCAATAATAAGTGAGGGTAGGTGTCCATAAGGCGTATCCACTACAGTACAATTTGAAAAGGACGGACCTGTGTAATTTATCTTATTCTCTAAAGACTGTATGTCATACTGAGATATTTATTCCACCTCAACATTAATTTATGATCATGCTCATACGATCTGTGCATGGAGTGTCTTGAAGTAGAAGAACATGCAAAAATCAAGGTGGTTATTTGAGTCTTTTATTTTATATTTGTTATTTAAATGTGAATAAAGATACCAAGGACTCAGACATTACTAGTATGCCATGAATCACTGAAATATCAGTGATATGGTTAAGTAATCAATATTTTATATTTCAATATTTTAAAAAAGATATATTGTGTTAACTTACCAACTGATCAAAGGTAAGCCAACTATATGTTGCTTTTCTCTTTACTTACCAGAATGTGTTAATATTTGAAGGAAAAATTTGTAGAAATATTTTAATCTAACAAAAATGTATCTCTAAAGATATACAGCCCACTTTCACTCCTATACATTAATAATAATATTGATTAGCCCTTTATTCATTTTAATTAGAAAAATCAAATTAGATAAGCATAACTTTATTTTAAATCATGATATATTTGAATTTAACATCTAAAAATAGCTCCTTTTTTAACTTTTAAAAATCATTTTGATGGAATTTTTTGGTGTGTAGTCTTTCATTTCTGTAAGACAGATTGTAGACCTCTAAGAATAAACTCATAACAATGACAAGTTTACAGTTTACTTTTATTTTTTCTCATGTAAATATTTCCCTAATCAAGGCATGAAACATTCAATGGAATCTATTCAACCAGTTTGCAATGGTTAAGCTTGATTTTGCCCCTGGCTTAAAACTTTCGTTCCTTACTATTGACAGAAATTTGAGGTTTCACTACACTCAATAAGTTGTCAAGCGTATTGTGCATCAATGACAGTAGGGGTGGTGCATTTTTGTAGCATCCTTTACTTGAGAATATATATAGCTACTAATCTTTACTTTTTTCTCACTGACATAAATATAAGGCTTTTATAAGAAATCAAGGGTATTTGGTATCTGCACAACTCTCTTTCGTATTTTGATAGTATTTGCTCCTTAGCTTGCTCCTTTTCTGTTATGACCAATTTATATTCTTTAAGAGGCAGTTTATGCTTTCTAGTTTATATTCCATTATCATTACTATTTCAACCAGGTGATGGTTAATGAGGCTGACTTGTTATGTTTAAGCAGCTCTAGTGAATTCAAAATCTAAATTGTATTTTATTGAGTACCTACAATACGCCAGGGAATGCGAATACCACTTTTGGTGACTTAAATGATTTGGAGCATCTTTTGATTGCATCTTCCAGCTGAATAAATGTATAGGAAACATAGGAATTTTAAGAGGTTTAAAATTAAACTTATGAGTATTTCAGACTCCAGGTAGAGAACAAACTTTAGAATGGAAGAGTTTTTTCCCAATAAATAATGACTACAATATAGAATATAGTTTACCTGTTTATATTATTCTCTGTATGCAAAAATGTTAATATAAGAATAGATGTATGGAAAGAAGAAGGAAGGACGGTGGGAGCAAGAGAGGAAGGAAGGAAGGAAGGAAGGAAGGAAGGAAGGAAGGAAGGAAGGAAGGAAGGAAAAAAGTTATTTTCCATTTCTATTTATGTTATATTAGATAAAGTGCTGACTGTAGAGACATAAGACTTGGATTCAAGTTCAACTCTCAACATTTTAATTTACATTGGACCAAAGAGAATGCACAGTCTCTTAGCCTCAGGTTTCTTACCTGTAATAAATATGAAGTTTGACAAAGTTCAAAGAACAGTTATGAAATGAATTTCTAATTATTTCCTAAGGCTGATGGTTTATTTTTTTAAAAATATCCTTTTTTAAGATTTATTTATTTATTTATTTTAGAAGGAGAGAGTGAGTGGGGTGAGGGGCAGAGAG
Organism: Nyctereutes procyonoides; assembly: GCF_905146905.1. Lineage (NCBI taxonomy): Eukaryota > Metazoa > Chordata > Mammalia > Carnivora > Canidae > Nyctereutes > Nyctereutes procyonoides. The sequence continues at coordinate 4,376,466 of NW_026575021.1, read as the reverse complement.
AGAGAAAATCTCCAGCAGACTCCTTGCTGAGTGTGGAGCCCCATGCTGGGTTCAATCTCATGACCCCAAGATCATGACCTGAGCTAAAACCAAAAGTTGGATTCTAAATTGACTAAAGTCTCCATCAGGTACCCCTGATGGTTTGTTTTCTAAAGCAATTAATTCTTTTTTTTTTCCTCCTACAAGTTCTGATAGCCATGAGCTAAGATAATCTTATAGAAATAATTTCATATAATGACTACAATTAACAAGTGAAACCCATAAAAGCAATACAATGATTAAAATAGGTGTGCATATGTTTATTTGATCATGTGTATTTCTAAGGATTTCTTGGCTTATTTTTTGTCATGTGCTCCTTAGTTAAGAACTATTTGTATAATGTTGGATATATAACCAGACTACAAACATTGTCATCATGATAAGCTCAGGAAATATAGACTTCTAAGGGCACAAAAACATAATCTAGGATGAATCACACACTACTTCATCTCCTAAAATGACACATTAAAAAAAGGGTGGATATCATAGATAACCTAGTTTCATTAATCCAGTAAAGCACCAAACAATAGGCTAACCTCTAAAATCATTATATAGTGAATTGAAACAAACCTCCAAGAGCACAGACAACAGAAGTCATAGATGCCTGCTATATTATCTTCTGGGTGGCTTTTTAATTCAGTAAATTCCCAAATAGAGGCCATTATATTAATCTCTGTGGGAAGAACAAGGGACTCCATCATGCTGATGATATCTGTTGAGAGAACAAGATGTAATTGAGAAGCATATCAGAAGCTTCTGAGTATTCAGGAACAAAAAAATATATCATTTAAAAAATTAAGTAATTAAAAAAAAAAAAAAAGTAGTGCAGCCCCGGTGGCTCAGCGGTTTAGCGCCACCTTCAGTCCAGGGCCTGATCCTGGAGACCAGGGATCGAGTCCCAAGTCAGGCTCCCTGCATGGAGCCTGCTTCTCCCTCTGCCTGTGTCTCTGCCTCTCTCATTCTCTCTCTCTCTCTTTCTCTCTCATAAACAAATAAAAATCTTTAAAAAAATAAAAAAAATTAAGTAATTGATCAAGTAATTAAATGGATATGCATTTGATTTTCAATACTAATTAATAGCTTTCCTGTTTTTTTGGTATAAATTATAGCAGACACTTAAAGACATAATGCTAGTTTTAATGCTTATTGAAATAACGGAATGGTAAGTTTTTGTTTTGTTTTTTTAATCTCCCTAATCTCACTAGAATGCTGACACATTCAGTAGCGTCACTTGGCCTTTTGATCATGGATCCCTGATATTGGTGTTGGTGCATTTTATTTACGAATCTTTAGATTTATTAAACATCCTGACTAAACTTTGGCTCTGATTATTTCAGAGTTGGAAAGAATTGCCATGATGATTTCAATTGTTTGAAATTTATAAGAGCTAAGCATTTGGCTTGGATGACAAGCCTATTTAATCAATATACTGTACTTCCTTTGTCCTTACATAGTTCAGAATTAATAGAAGCTTATAAGCATAAGTATGAAGCCCTCTATTCTACTTATTAACTATTTTATAATCTTCATTTCTTTACCTGCAAAATCGACATTCTAGTATTTCCCAGTTTTAAGAAGATTAAATGAAACAACTAATATAAAGTAAATAAATCTTAATTTTTAATTCTTGTTACCCCTTTTATTGATTGACTTTTCTCCCTTAAATTAAGCTTTTATGCAATGAAATAAAAATAATTGAAAACTTCTATAAGATACATTTTAACACATACACACATATAAAGCATATATGCAACAATATGTTTAATTATATTTATCTGATATGTGTGTGTATAATATGTATCAGGTATTAATGAAATATAATTACATCTGAAAAAATATATATCACAGGTCTAAGCATAAAAGTGCAACATACATCTCTTGATACTATCAACATACAAATATTTCAGCACATATATGTTAAATATTTCTGACTTTCTGCTCAGTGTTTATGCTGCCAATAAACAAAACCTAAGACAGATAAGTGAGAATCTTAACTTTTTTGCCTACTAAGCATTGCATCCCAAATCTCATAAGTTCTCTTAGGAAGTAGTATTAAAGATGAAAAGCACAGAGATGCTCTATTATCCAAGCACATGGTATTTTCTGAAACAGTGTCAGCCCTTAATGAGCGTGCATTAGATTTTCAACTAAAATGAGGCTCACTTGTGAACTATTTGCTCATTTGACCCGTTGACTGTCAGGAAGAATGTAGCGAATGTTTTATATTATTATTATTATTATTAATAAACATTGCATTTGATTTGGAATGTCAGAACTTTCAGTCATGATAACATTAATTAAATATATATTACTCTATTTCCCACAAGCATAATTTGAGTAAAGACTAAGTATAAACTAATCTGGAATGTGTGGTAACTTGGTGACAGATACGGCACAGCTTGACTCAGCAATCACTGAGATGTTTTGCAATTATTTTCAATCCTAGATACTCAACAGTTCCTGTAAATGCCAGGCTAAGACCTGGGACATCATTTTCTGATTTGATAATCATCTCCTTGAGAAGTTCAATCTAGAAAGGACCACTGCTGAGCTGAAAGTGTCTGTGAGTGAGTGAATGAAGATCTCTATTAGACACGTGCAGTTCTCTGCATATGCAATCTTTCCTACTTGTTCTGATAACCAGTTTGAAAAGTAATGTTATTAAAGAAGAAAAGTAATGTTACTTTTGGGGCATGCGTAAATCTCATGTTATTAAAGCACGAAACTCCTCACGTTTTATACTTCACCAGTGTTCCGTCATCACAGGCATCCATAAATGGCAGTAATAAAAACGTTTTTCTCTGTATGTATATACATTAAAAAAATAGAATCCAAAATTTCTTAACAACTTTGTTTTTTTTTGATAATTTATTTTATATTATTGGGGGCAAAATATTTCAATTTTAAAGCACACGGCAAAAGTTTTCTTAACCCAGAGAATCACACTTGCTTAACAAACACTTTGATGGGCCATTTGAGTTGTTTGGCTGTAGCTTGGTAGAGAATGAAATAGATTACATTATAATAAAAGAAAAGTAAATAATTTTTTTCCCACCAACTGCTAGTAATGAAAAAAAAAAGAGGTCAGTGTAAGTGACAGAAAGAAATGAGCTCAATAAATGCTTGTGAAATGGAGATTTAAGTCAGCAGCTTTCAACCTTGCCAGAGCCAACACCCTCCTTTTATTCTATCATAAATGCTTTAATAAATTTTATTAAGATATAAATTACCTAAAATAAAATGGAAATACTCTAAGCATATAATTCAATGAGTTTTGATGAGTATGTCTATATATCTCTCCAACCACCACAACACAAAATATTGAATATTTGCAGCACCTGAAAAAGTACTCTTGTATTCCACTGCAGTCAGTCGTGACTGTCTTTTCCCAGACTACCTTTGATCTACTTTCTTTCACGATGATGAATTTTATCTTCTTAAACATTTTACATAATCGCAACCACACAATATGTGGGGTTGTTTTTTTATCCGGCTGCCTTCACTTCTACGATGTTTCTGAGGTTCATCTATGTTGTCGCACCAACAAGAATATTTAGTAGCAACTATTTTATAGTGCTCCATTTTTATAATAAAATGATCTATAGATATCTCCTTAATTTAATGGAGAAATAAAATCAATTTATATAACTAGATATTCTATGTATTACAACATGTGAATATATAGACCTATCTAATACTATGAATTAACCAGATACCTGTACCTGAACGGATCCCTTCATCATTACAGAATATCTGTTTATCCCAGGCAAAGGTTTTTGCCTTAAAACTTTTTTTTATATTAATTGTAGCTATTCTAGTTTTCTTTTGATTGAAGTTAACATGGTCTATATTTGTCATTATTTTACTTTTAAACTACCTGTGCCTTTACATTATACTTTATACGTTTTTATTTATTGTGATTATTGATAGTTAGATTTAAGTCTGTCATCTTGCTTAGTTTTTTTCTCTTTGCCTCATTTGTTCTTTGTTCCCTTTTTCTCCTTTTTTTTCTGTCTTCTTTTTAAATTGAAGTTTTTGTTTGTTTTTCATGATTCCAATTAATTTCTATTTTTGTCTTACAAACTATGAACTTTGTTTTTTTATTGTCTTACAAACTATGAACTTTGTTTTTTTTTATTGGTTTGCTTTTATTGGTTGTATATATGCTACCATCATATCATTTCAAGTGATATACTTCGTTGCATTGAACTTGTTAGATCTGAAATTATAGTTTCCATCAAATTTGGATAATCATGGACCATTTTTTCTTCAGTGAATGTTTTATTTTCCCCTTTACTATCCTATCCCTTGGGGAATCCAATTACCCATATGTCAGGTCCCTGAAACTGCCCCACAACTCACTGATACTCTTCATTTTAAAGTTTTTTTTTCCCCTCTGTGTTTAATTTAGATAGCTTCTATTGCTGTATCATCAAGTTTCCTATTTATTCTTCTGAAATTTTCTATCTGACTTTAATCCATTCAGTAAATTTTTCTTCCTCTTTATTAAAGTTTTCATCTCTCAGTTTTATTTTGGGTTTTAAAATATATTTTCAATGTTTCCACTTTACTTTTAACATATTAAGTATGTTCTAATAACTGCTTTAATATCCTTATCTGCTAAATCTAACATGTTTTAGTTCTTAATCAACTTTGATTGATTTTTATCCTAATTTAAAGTATTTTGCTGCCTCTTTCTGTACCTGATAATATTTGCTTAGGTTGTAGATTTCACCTTGCTGGGAACCAAGGAGCTAGATAATTTTGTATTCTTGTAAATATTCTTGAGTGTTCTGGGACATAGTTAATTTACTTGGAATCATCGTGATCTTTTCATGTCCTGCTTTTAAGACTTATTTGGCAGAAGACAATCAGTGTTTAATCTTGACCTAATTATTTCCTACTACTGAAGCAAGACTTTTCTGTGCACTGTACTCAATGCCAAATGAATTATGAGATTTTCCCATCTGGCTGGTGAAAATAGGCCCACCCACCATGTGTGAATGCCAGGTATGTTTCTTCTAATCTTTTTGGATTTTTTTTACAAGTAGTTTTCTCATATGCATGCACTAATAATTCTCTGTGGAAAATTTGAAGATGATTCTCTGCAGATCTTTGGTGTTGCCTCTGAGCTTTCCTATCTCTGGTAGTCTGTCTAGTAATTTCAGGTTACCTTATTTTCCCAGAACCCTAAACTATATCTCCTCCTCCTCCTCCTCCTTCTTCTTCAAAAATTTATTTATTTATTTGAGAGAGAGAAGAGAGCATTGAGAGCAAGAGAGAGAGAGAAAGCAGAAACAGGGGTTGGAGGAGGGCGGAGCAAGAGGGAGAAGCAGACTCCCCGCTGAGCAGGGAGCTGGAGGCTAAAACACAGGGGATCATGAACTGAACCTAAGGCAGATATTTAACCAACTGAGCCACCCAGATGCCCCTAAACTCTGTCTTTTAAACTGGGAAGTCTGCCTATATCTGCATGTGTTCACCTCCTATGCTGCAAGCTAGAAATGTCTCAAAGCAGTAAACTGGGCCAGTCTTAGGACTAACCTTATTTTTTTCCTGTGTTTCTGGGATGACTCTTCTTTGTTGCCTGATGTCCAGATCTTGAAAACTGTTTCATAAACTTAGTTTTGTTTTTCTGGTTGTTTCTGTTGGCAGAGAAATTGCTGTCCAAGTAAATCCCAGTTTAGCTGGAAGCAGAAGTCTGGTTTGGTTTTGTTAGAAGAATACTTTTCACTGGGTAGAAAGTCCTAGGTTGGTAGTTACTTTCTTTCAACTTTTTATGATATATGTTTCGATCTTCTAAAATTACATTCTTTCTTTCCTTTTTTTAAAGTACTCTCTACACCCAACGTGGAGTTCAAACTCATAACCCTGAGATCAAGAGTGGTCTGCTCTACCAACTGAGCCAGCCAGGTGCCCTGAAATTGCATTATTTCTTAAGAAGCTAATTATCACTTTTATTTTATTTTTTTTCCTCCTTGGATATGTCTTTTTTTTTTCCCCTGTGGCTGCTTTGAAGAAGTTTTTGTTTTTACATTTTAGCAGCTTATAACCTACCTAAATGTGGTTTTCCTTATACTTCCTTAGTTTGCAATAACTTGATTTTATAATCTGCTGTCATTTGTGTTTTTTGAAAACTCTGAGCCATCATCTCTTCAAATATTGTTTCTTTATAGTTACTTGTAGTTACTCTTCTCTTTCTTTTTTCTTTCTAAAAACTTAGATTATCAGTATGTCATGCTAGGAATTGTATTGCCTACATCTTTCTCATTTTTTTCTGGTTTTCTAACTTTTGTCTTTTTGTGTTTTGTTTCACATACTATTTCTTAACTATATTTCAGTCACAGATAATATTTTCTGTTATGTCTAATCTATGTTTGAATCATCTATTAAATGAATAAATACACCTGTAAATTCTTTAAATATAGAATTTTCCTTAAAACTTTAAAATAGTTTCCATTTGACTGTCGGAATTCTTTACCCTGTTTCTCATTTTATTCCTAATGTATTATTTTTTAGAATCCATATCTGTACTCCATCTACTCTTTATTCTTGCTCTTGACATCAATTAGGATATATCATCTTTTTGTATGCCTGTTTATTTTGTATTATATGCTGACAATGCTGACAATGATATCATAGAGATAAATTGAGGCCTGGAATAGTGTTATCTTCTTCTAGAATGCATTTTTTGTGATTATAGAGTAGATAGGATTACTTGCAACCCAAAATCACCTTTATCCAATCAGGGCTTAAAGTATTTTGAAGCTGGGCATCAATCCTATAACATATTACTTGTGAACTGATACAAACCTATCTTTTTAATTCCCATATCCTTGATTGTATGCTTGCACATAATTTTTAGTACATCTGAACAACGTTGCCTGACCATGCAATTTCCCATCTCCCTTCTTTGGCACCTATTTCTCCATTTACCTGAAATGTCATTGCCCACTCTGAGAAACATCATGCTCATTTTTTATACCACAGATTAAATGTCAACTACTCTGTAATACCTTCCTCCTCCCCCACTGTTGGAGCAAATAGCTTATTTCCCTAGATTCTCATAGCCTTTTTAGCAGAAATGCGTAGCTAGTACTTTTGCATTCTGTTATTAGGTATCTCTTGTCTCTTTATAATATAAGCTGTTTGAGGAAAGAACTAGGTCAAAGTTGTAATTGTAATAGGGGACCAAAACCTCAAAATCTTCATGTCCCCAATGTGTAACACATTACCTGAAATATAGTAGGCTGCCTAATAATGGTTGCTGAATTGTGGTCCTGGGGTTTCATTGCTGTATTCTTTAGTACATTTCACGCCTTGTAGCATTCTCTGGAAATATGCTTCTGTGATCTCTGACCAAATCTAACTGGAGCACTTCTGTATTAAAGGACTGTGAATCCCTAGGCAGTGATTTCAGCATGCTTCCACTCTTATGCCAAATCTAAACCATATGCTGTCAAAAGCATTATTGCCCTAAGGCTAAAATCAGATCCAGAAAAATTAAGTGTTTCCATGAATTTAGGCTAATTCTCAGTAGTTACTCTTGTTCCAATTCTTGCTTTTAAATGATTTTTCAAAATACAGTAAAGTAGGTTAAAATGTCTTTTCATATAGTACAAATTGAAAAAAAAAATCCTTATTAAAGCAGGAGCATGTGTAGATTTTGAGCTCAGATATCAGTGGTTTTTCTAGATACCAAAGGGATTTAAGAAATTAAGTAGGTGGTAAGATAGACGGATTAAAAGAAGAAACACGAATATTAAAAATTAGACCAATTCCTTTGGGTTGGGACTCAAACCAGGTGATGAGGGGAAATACGAGAAGATACGTAGATACTTGTGCCCAGAATGAATGATAAGAAACACTAAGCAATACACATTTGAAGATATTGTCATGGACACCCAATATGGGAAGACGTACATGTCTGCAAGTAGACACAGACAGCCCACTTAGGAATTGAATGCACTCTACTCATTCAGAGGAGTAAACGATACCAGAGAGGAATATCATCTTTTATGTTTCTGAGGAAATCTGACAAAAACATGCAGGGATCTAAATTTTGTATAAGTTGGATATGAGCTTTCTAAAACTCAAGTCTAATTTTGTCATCTGTTATCCCCCAGACATCCATGAATATGCACACACAGACACACAGACACACACAATGTTAACAATTTCCCAGGGCTCTTAGAAAAAAAGAAAGAAAGAAGAAAGAAAGAAAGAAAGAAAGAAAGAAAGAAAGAAAGAAAGAAAACAAAAACAAGAACAAACAAAATCTAAAGATCTCAATATTGCCTTCAAAGCCTTGCATGACCTGAATGTGGCTGCTGTATTCAGCCCCAAATCACCATCTGCTGCCCCGATTTACTCATTTGCAGCCACCAAGACTTGAATGAAAACCCTTAACCTCTTCATACTCCCTCCTCCTTTTATCTTGTAAACCCTAAATTGCATTTCAAATCTCCATTAAATCTTCCTAACAGAAACTTGTCCTGAAATCACAAAACCAAGTCTACCTGTTACAGACTGTAATAACATCATCCAAATTTCTTCCTTTTTAAATCACCAGTTTATTATTGACATCCTTAACTGGATGCTATGATTCATGAGGAAAGAGACACTCTATCTTTTTGCTTACCATGGTCTTCTCAGAGCTTAGTATAATGCACAGCACATCTGGGTTCATTATGGCAAGGATTCAAGAAAAAAGGATAATCAGTGAAAGACTCATTTGAACAGAGCACAGCTTAAGTTCTTGGATGTAGAAACAGAATGGCATTTCTGATACTAAGGAGGGGATGCAGGGATATAACAAAACTAGCAGAAAGATGGCTGAGTTGTATATGGGGGGCTCTCCAAAGTCTGGAAAAATACCTGGAAGTGAGGCAGGGCTGAAATTGTAACCTGCAGCAAAATAGTATCTATTGTATTCAGCAATAATAAAAAATAATAATACTAATAAAGCAGTTAACATTACTGAGAATTAATCATGTGTCTACACATGGCTAGCTACCTTATATGAGGTAGGAATTATTATTCTCCCTATTTTTAAATATAATAACACTGAAGAAACAGATTTTCCTTCTCTGAAAACATGGTTGAAGTTTATCTAAGAGGTAGCTGAGCTTAAATATGAAGCTAGGTTTTGGTATATAGTATGTTTTCTTTTTGCTTAGAATGGTATTATATTTTCATGAAGACCTACTCACACAACACAAATACTAACCTCTTTGTGAAGAATTAAGATAGAGTCAATCCCTTAATTTTAACATAACTGTAATACAGCAGCATAGCATTAAAGTCTATTGTAATCACTTGTCAACATATGTCTTCTCTGTTAGATATTCCTTTTCTTAAAGGCAGGGATGATGCAATGTTCATTTTTGCATTCCCAGAGCACTACTATACTTTACACAAAATAAATGCTCAACAAGTGATGGTTTAATAAATATTTGAGATCACATTCAAATTTAGAGTTACTTAAATAAGGTTTGTTCACTTTCTAAGTCATTGGAGATTATTTCTTTTTTTTTTTTTGAGATTATTTCATTTGAAGAAAACTGTGTGTGTGTGTGTGTGTGTGTGTGTGTGTGTGCATGTGTACTGGAACAAAACCCACCAAATATAATTCCTAAATATGCCCATATTATATCTTAAAGAGGCATGGAGGAGATCCCTGGATGGCTGAGCAGTTTAGTGCCTGCCTTCGGCCTGGGGTGTGGTCCTGGAGTCTGGGATTGAGTCCCACGTCGGGCTCCTGCATGGAGCCTGCTTCTCCCTCTGCCTGTGTCTCTGTCTCTCTCTCTCTCTCTGTGTGTCTCTCATGAATAAATAAATAAAATCTTTAAAAAAAATTAAAGGGGCATGGAATAGATAAACCAAGTAGTCATTCACTGAAAACACTGTAAAAACACCATTCAGAAAAATTAGAGAATCTGGCCATTTTCCCCCCTTTTGAGTCCTGCTAGCAAGAATAATAAAATATGAATGCACAAAAAGGAAATTAGCAAAGTTGGACAGCAAAAAGGAAATTAACAATAAACTGCATATTAAATCATCTTAAAGGTAATAATTTAAAAATATTATCAGAAATTTTGTGTACTTTGAAGAAACAATTGCATTTTAACTTTTGAATATCAGAAAATGGAAAAGGATCATCTCCAACAACTGAAACAACTAATTAAAACTCTTACGTGTTCATTCATTCATTCATCTATTCATTTTGAATGAATAGATAATTCTCTAATACAACTCATCATTTTGCATTCTGTGTTAGTTGGACATCTCTATGTATTTTAAGTTTTTTATTTTATACATATACAGATTATTCTTTGCTTGTTTTATCCTCCATATAATAACAAATATTTGAAAAAATTGATCCTTGACTGATATTTATTGTCAAAATTTGTCTAGGAATCTGGTACTATCAGAGTATGTGTAATATATTTGGAAATCAATATTGTTGAGAAAGCATACTTAGATCAACCCATACGAAAATAATTCCATATTGTTCAGATTAGAAATTTGGGGATCATTTATTTGAACTGAGAAGTATAAAGCCTAGAGCTTTACAAACTTACTGAAATCTCATTGAGAAAACTAAAAAAAAAAAAAAAAAAAAAAAAGACAGGAAAGTGCTCTCAATTAATTCTCAAATATTTTCTCCTGACAGTAAGAAGAAGTTCTGAAAATCATAGGAGTCAAAGAACCTGGGTTGTCTAGTAGAAGACAAGAGTACATATTCAGAACAAATTTAGGAGTTCTGGGAAAGATGTCAGAGTAAGAAGACCCTAAGCTCATCCTCATGCACTGTAGGTGGGAATGCAAACTGATACAGTCACTGTGGAAAACAGTATGGAGGTGCCTCAAAAAATTAAAAATCCAGTAATTCCACTGGTGGGTATTTACCCAAAGAATACAAAAACACTAATTAAAAAAAACCCAATGTACTCCTATGGTTATTGAAGCACTATTTACAACAGGTAAATTATGGAAGCAGTCAGGTATCCATCGATAGACAAATGGGTAAAAATGTTGTATATATACACAATGGAATATTACTCAGCCATATAAAATGAAACCTTGTCATTTGTTAAAAAAACAAATTGTTCTAGAGAGTATAATCTTAAGTGAAATCAGAGAAAGGCAAATATATGATTTCATTGATGTGCAGAATTTGGGAAACAAAAAACAAAGAAAAAAAAAAAAAAACAAAGCCAAAAACAGACTCTTAACTATAGAGAGCAAACTAAATGGTTAACTTAGGGGAGTTTGGGAGAAGGATGGGTAAAATAAATAAGAATTAAGAGGACATCACCTATCATAATGAGCACTGAGTAATGTAAAGAATTGTTGAATCAGTATATTGTACACCTGAAACTATCATAAAACTGCAGGTTAATGATACTGGAATTAAAATATTAATTAAAAAAAATTAAAGCTGGGAAAACCAAATTCAGATCCATCCCATGTTGTGAATCAGATAGACAAACCATTTGTGTGAAGATGATGTAATAAAATAAGTCCCTCTTGTATTTTACACCCTTAGGGTACATAAGCCATTTTGAAATTGTAACAATTAGAGACTGACTTTTAAGTTATGCTCTGGAAAGTATGCTACATAGGAAATCCTCACCTTCTTTAAAAGTCAAAAACAGGGATACTTGGGTGGCTCAGTAGGTCAAGCATCTAGCTTGGGCTTGGGTCATGATCCCAGGGTCCTAGCATTGAGCCCTGCATAGGAGTCCCTGCACCATGAGGAGCCTGTTTCTCCCTTTCACTCTGCCTGATGCTCCCCTCTGCCTGTGCTCTCTATCAAATAGATAAATAATATTTTAACAAAAATTTGAAAAGTCATAAACAAATACATTTAAAATAAATGTGTCTCCCTACTGTTAATTCTAGAGAAGATTCCTCAGCTAAGGACAGAAAAGTCTACTTCCTGTCCCTGATATTTCCTTTCACCTTGAAAATCTCTTTTCTTTTTTTTTTTTTATTATCAGAACATCTGTGACCCCAGGAAGGGTGTGTAAATGTAGTACTCTCTGTTACTCTTTAACACTTAGACCTAAGTTTTGTTTTTATTTTTCTCTTCTTTCATAACATTGTATGTTACACTATGAGACAATATACTATAGAAAACAACGTACAAGTAAATATTCTGACCTCATTCCTACATGTTTTTGGCATTTCTTTTTGCATGAGGGATCTCTTATTACTCTGCATCCAGATGTCCCTGCCATGCTATAGAATCTGAAAATCTGGGTCCAGTAGATGGAAACAAAGACAAATGTAGACATTTCCTTTCTCATTTGTTAATGTAGACTTCCGGCTTCCCATCAGAAAACCCATCCATTCCTTGACTGAAATCGTATGCATACACCTGAGGAAAACCACTGTGTGCAGTCTTAATGGCAAAAGCTTTCCATTATTAAAAAAAATGATTGTGGAAATATTCATGCAAAATAAATGATCATAATATTGCACAAACTGACTACATTTGTCCAACCCATTTCCATTGCATTTTGATTTTGTCTAGAGCAATTTTCCTTATCTTCTGTTTTCCATTATAATTTTCCCCCTTAATAGACTATTTTCAGAGCAGTTTTAAGTTCATAGAAAAATGTGTACAGAGTTCCCATATACCAACTCTCCCCAACATGGTTTTTCCCAATATTGCCATCTTGTATTGGTGTATTTTTTTTTCATCTGATGAGCCAACGTGATAGATTATTAATTAAGATCCACAGTTTATATGAGAGTTCACCCTTGGTATAGTATAGTTCTATGGGTTTTACTAACTGCATAATGTCATGTATTCACCATTAAAATATCATACAGCATGATGTCACTGCCCTAAAAGTGACATGTGCTCTTTGTTCATCTTCCCTTCCCTCTGAACCCCTGACGAACACTGATTCTTTTTTACTGTCTTTATAGTTTTGCTTTTTCCAGAACGTAATAGAGTTGGAACCATACAGTATGTTGCCTTTTCAGACCAACTTATTTTACTTAATAATATGCACTTAAGACTCTTCCATGATTTTCAATGGCTTGATAGCCCATGTCCTTTATTGTCGAATAATTCCCCATTATATATATGCACCACAGTTTAATTATCATTTACCTATTGAAGGACATCTTGGTTTCTTGAAATTTTTGATAATTATAAATAACACTACTATAAACACTCGTGTTCAGGTTTTTGTGTGGAAATAAGTTGTCAATTCATTTGGGTATATCTACCAGAAAACATGATTTCTGGATTGTCTGACAAGACTATGCTTAGCTTTGTAAGAATGGGCCAAAGTGACTTAACCATTGTGCCAGCAGTAAATGGGAGTTCCTCTTGCTCAACGTCTTCAGCATTTGATCTTATCAGTGTTTTGTATTTTAGCCATTCTAATAGGTACGTAGTAGCTCATTGCTGTTTTAATTTGCATTTCCCTGTTGATGTATGATGTGGATCACCTCTTCATATGCTATTTGCCATTCCTATATCTTATTTGGTGAGGTGTCTGTTCAGATCTGTAGCCCATTTTTAATTGGGTCATTTTCTTATTGTTGAGTTTTAAGTGTTTTTTTTTTAATATTTGAGATACAAATTCTTTATCAGATGTGTCTTTTGCAAGTATTTTCTGTGGCTTGTCTTTTCATTATCTTAGAAGGGTCTTTTGCAGAGCAGAACTATGCAATTTATTTTTTTATTTTTTTTTTTTATTTCTTTTTAATTTTTTATTTATTTATGACAGTCACAGAGAGAGAGAGAGAGAGAGAGAGGCAGAGACACAGGCAGAGGGAGAAGCAGGCTCCATGCACCGGGAGCCTGATGTGGGACTCGATCCTGGATCTCCAAGATCGCGCCCTGGGCCAAAGACAGGCACCAAACCACTGCGCCACCCAGGGATCCCTATTTTTTTTTTTTTTTTAGTTAAAATACAAACAGCTTAAGAACAATAACATAAAAAAGTAGTTTTGACAGATAAAAAATTTTAACAAAGTTTCAAATAAAATTCAATTTCCATACTGTTAATATAAAGTACCCAAATATAAATACTTAAAGGTTTATTTAATTTAAATTCAATTAATTAACATAGAATGTATTATTGGTTTCAGAGGTAGAGCTCAGTGATTCATCAGTTTTATTTAACACCTAGTGTTCATTACATCCCATGCCCTCCTTAATGTGGGTCAACCAGTCACCCCATCCTCCCCTTCACTACAGCAACCTTCAGTTTGTTTCCTATGATTAAGAGTCTCTTAGAGTTTGTCTTCCTCTCTGATTTCATGGAGATATGCCATTTTAAAAAGTCCTATTTACCAATTTTTTTTCTTTATAGTTTGCCCTTTGGTATTGTATCTAAAAAGTCATTGTAGGGGCACCTAGGTGGCTCAGCTGGTTGAGCATCTGCTTTTGGCTCGGGTCGTATTGCTGGGGTCCCAGGATCTAGCACCACATCAGGCTCCCTGCATGGAGCCTGCTTTTCCCTCTGCCTATGTCTCTGCCTCTATCTGTATGTCTCTCATGAATAAATTAATAAAATCTTAAAAAAATAAAATAAAAAGTCATTGCCAAAACTGGAAATTTTTTTCTCAGACTTCTTCCTATGTTATTTTTTAGAAATTTTTTAGTCTGTGTGGGTTTTTTTTTTAAGATTTTATTTATTTATTTATTTATGTATTCATGAGAGACACAGAGAGAGGCAGAGACACAGGCAGAGGGAGAAGCAGGCTCCATGCAGGAGCCCGACGTGGGGCTCCAACCAGGGTCTCCAGGATCAGGCTCTGGGCTGAAGGTGGCGCTAAACCGCTGAACCACCCGGGCTGCCTTATAGTCTGTGTTTTACATTTCTGTCTATGATCCATTTTGAGTTGATTTTTGTAAAAGGTGTAAGACTTGTGTCTGGATTCATTTAATTGCACATGAAGTTCCCAACACCAAATTAAAAGCACATACATTATACCATCAATTATGTCATTATACTTCTATAATTATATCATTTAGCTGGGAGAAGTTTGAAAAGGACCCATGGCTAACTCAATTGAAATATATAATAAGGCTTAGATCATCCGAACATCCAGGAGCAGTGCTTACTCAAATATCGTTTTAAATCATCTTGGATTTTTTTTTCCAAAGTAGGACATTATTACCTATCTCATGACAAAAAACATACAGACATATGTGCCCATATATATATAAAAAAAATAAAAGTGACTCTCATCATCTTATGGTTCTGTTTATCACTGAGATCCTGCATGAATGTCTAAAAGGCACAGGAAAATGATTGTAGTGCTATGCCAAATAAAGGGAGGATTAAAATTTGAAGTGTCGTGTGTATCATGGATATGCCTGCTGAAAACAAACTCTTTCTACACCCACAAAAAATTATATGATAAGGAAAATTTAATGATCACAGCAAAAAGAAATTAGGGTGGCAAGGAAGAGTATAGTTAGTTGGTAGACGTTCTACTGAACATACTTTTAAAATGGATAATAGGGCTTTAAAATTAAAGTTTTCACTTTATAAATTGGCTTTTTAATCTCACTGTGTTTAATCTCAAACATATTGAGTAATTAATCTAGAATTTAATGTATAATGGAGAGGTGTTTTATAGCCATGTGCTTTGGCATATAATTTGTCTTTGCTGTGTTTGTATTCAACTATTATATATCTGTAAAATTACTAACATGTTTTTGTATTTTAGATTTTTATTTCTTTTAAAAAGGATCTCAATATATCATGATTTTGAGACCAAAAGGTAAATAAAATAAAATAAAAATTGAACCCCATATTCTTTATTAAATATGGGAACTGTGTTCAGGTAATATGGTTTTTCTCCTTCTATTACACTGCAAAAAATATATTGCATATCAGAGGTATATTAACAAACAAAGGCCATTTTATAAAAGAGGCATCATTTATTAAAAAAGCAATCTAGGAAAAAAATTCAGATATTACAGTAATTTTGATTGTAGATTTGTACTATAAAATATTTACACTGTTCTGTTTCTTAAAATTCACCATATGTTGGTGTTATTTACATTTAAACATACTTACACTTAAAGGGTGAGCATCCGGTAAAATGCCAAAGAACAAAAGATGTCCTAGTTAGCTGTCAATCCTAGATTGGCCCGGTTTTACTTTTGCACTGCTCTGAACTCCATGTTTTACGAGCCAACTTCCCTATCATGTCTTTTATCCTTTATCTTTTCTTCCCTGGTTCTATAAATTACATTAAAGTGAGTAGGGCATGCAGCCAGTATGTAGTCCTCCTAGGTTTATAATACATTAGGGTTCGGTGCATTTTTAAATTTTGCTGTCTGTATTGGTTATTTCGCCATTTGGGATGCTGGCCATGTTTAGATCAACTATGATTTTGGATAACACATGACAGGTGCCAATCTAATGGGTTGAAGAGAAGTTTATATTGATGTATGTATAAATTTATTCATTTTTAATGTCAGTTTAAAAATCTTTTGACTTACTAGAGGACATTTTTAAAAAAAACTTATTCATTTCTACACTATTCATCTATGATTTACTGTAAAATTTTGACATTTTGATTTTCATGTGTAGTGTTTGCATTAAATGTGTTTTACACTAAATGTGTTTTTGCATATCATAGAAGGTAAGGATGAATTTTCACAAGGAATATAAATAACAAATATAGTTTCATTACAACACTTACTATATAGTCTTTTCCTATTGGTCTGTAATGGGAGATTTTGCACTTGTAAGTTTTCCATATATTTATGGGCTCCAACTGGGCTCTCCCTTCTTTACTCTTGATTTATTTATTATTGTATTAATACCATCTTGCATCTTGATACTGAGAATAGCAAGGACACAATGCATTATTTATCTTTAGTAATATCTTGGCCATTCCTGTCTATTTGATCTTCAATATAAATTTTAGAGGCAGGTTGTCAAATTCCACAAAATAGTCTTATTGATCAATATGGGGAGAACCAAACTACTTATGAACATCATTTCTTCATTCAATTAGGTCTACCAGAAATGTATTTAAAAATTTTATTTTCTGAAGCACCTGGGTAGCTCAGTCGATTAAGCATCTGCCTCCTGCTCAGGTCATAATCAGGATCTTGTATTGAGTCCTGTATTGAGCTCCAGCTCCTTCAGAAGCCTGCTTCTCCTTTTGCCTCTGCCTGTCTCTCTCTCTCTCTCTCTCTCTCTCTCTCTCTCTCTCTCAATCCCTCATGAATAAATAAATAAATCTTTAAAAAAATAAAAATTTTATTTTCTATTTGCTTGTGATCAGAGTATAATAATTAACTTTTTAATTGATGTTATATTTAGCTGTTTATATGAATCCTATCATGAATTATATTTACCTGTCTGGAGATACTCTACGATTTTCAGGAAAACAAACTCTTTCTACAACCAAATTTATATTTATAAATATAAATATTTATAATATTTATAAATAATGATGCCATTTGTATTCCATTTAAATTCTGTACGTATTATTTGTTTTTCTCTCTTATAAAATTAGTGAGGATCACAAATATGATATTCAGTGGATATGTGATAAGTGGAGTAAACAACTTTGTCTGGTTGCTCATTATAAGGAACATGATTCTCACACTTTATCATCATAAGTGATATCAGTAAGCTTTCTTTGTAAATACACATTGTCAAGTATACTACTTTTTCTTATGTTCATTTACTAAGAATTTTTTTCTAATCATGAATAGACATTGATATTCCTCAAATATTTAATTGCATTTTTAGTTAGAATATTTTTTCTTTTAATTTGCTAAGATAATGAATTATATTAATGGATTTTGAATATTAAAATAACTGAGCTCTTAGAATGAATCAAACAGTCATGATATATAAGGAAACATAGTTTGTAGTATTTGGTTTCTAATATTTTATTTAGGATTTTTGCAACTATGTGCATAGTGGCCTCAAATTTCAAAAGTGAACAAATCTTCTTTCTGTTTTCTAAAATTTTGCATAAATCTTGGAACAATAAGTTTCTTAAAAGTTTAATAAATTGAATAGAAAAAGTTTACACTTGTTTTTGTTTTCATTTCACTTTTCTTTGAGTGAGGTCTTTATCTGTACTTTTAGTCTTTAAAATACTAAAAATATTTTGACATTTATTTCTTCTCAAGTTAGTCTTAGTGACTTATACCTTTCTAGAACTCTATTTCCTTTAAATTTTCAAAAGCATGTTTGTAATGTTCTTGGGATTCTATTCTAAATTTTCTCTCCTAATTGTATTTCCTTTCTTATTTCTAACAATTTTAATTTACATCTTCTCTTTTACTTTTTTCTTTTTTTACTATAATCCTTAAAGAAACAACTATTGTTTCTGTTGATAATCAGTATCAATTTTATCCTTTTTTCTAATTGATTAATTTCTATACATTTTTGTTATTTCCCTCTTTCTAATTTTCTAGCACTGTTGAGTTGTTATTTTTCTTACTTCTTATATTGAAAGGTATAAGTTGAATTTATTTTAAAGATTTTATTCATTTATTCATGAGAAACACACACAGAGAGAGAGGCAGAGACACAGACAGAGGGAGAAGCAGGCTCCATGCAGGGACCCGGAGACTCCAGGATCAAGCCCTGAGCCCAAAATGCAGGTGCTAAACTGCTGAGCCACCCAGGGATCCCCTTAATTTTTATATATTATGTAACATAGTGTTAATTTCTAAATACTTAAAAATCTCTTTACTTTTGACTTCTGGGTTATTTACAGTTGAATATTTATTTTAAAACTTTATTTATTTATTTTTTTAAGATTTTATTTATTTATTCATGGGAGACACAGAGAGAGAGGCAGAGACAAAGGCAGAGGGAGAAGCAGGCTCCATGTAGGGCGCCCGACATGGTACTTGATCCCTGGTCTCCAGGCGGCGCTACACCCCTGAGCCACCAGGGCTGCCCTAAAACTTTTTTTTTTAAGTGTATCTTTAGTCATTTATTTATGAATTAATTGCATGGATTTTAAATGCATTTTGTGATGCAAATTTTGAAAACTCAAAGATTGGCTTGATAAGCAACTTTCATAAATATTCTATTTTACTTGCAAGGACTATTTACTTTCTTACAATGGAATGTAGAAATTCCTGTAAGTCCATGAAGTCAAACTTATTTTCTATACTTTTACTAATATTTTTATGGGGGGGGGCTCATCAGTTCTCTACTCTTCCAGTAGATAAGCATTGAATATTTTCTTGGTGTGAAATGATGTAATGGTCAAAATGTTTTCTCCTATATTTATGTATTGAATCCTAACCCTTGGAGATGATGATATTAGGAAGTAGGACTTTGGGTAGGAGATCATGAAGGTTGAGCCTTAATGAAATGAGATTAATGCTTTTATAAAAGAGGATCCACGGATCTCCCTAGCCCTTTCTGCTATGGGAGGAAACAAGAAATCTGCAATGGAGCTCCCACTTGACCATGCTGGCATCCTAAAATTAGGTTTCCAGCCTCCGGAATTGTGGTAAATAAATTTCTCTTGTTTATAAGCTTCTCAGTCTGTGGTATTTTGTTAAAATAGCCCAAACAAACTAAGACAAATGAGGATATGGTAGTAAACTAAGAGAAAAAAACCTCTGCTTTCATGGAGCTTATATGATTTACATTAACTGAAAGAGGTAGGTTCCAATATGAAATCATGATAGAAAACTGTCAATTCTTCATTGCATTTGCATAAATTATTACACTTTTTTTTAGTTTGTATTATCAGAATATAATGGATTAGAATTCCTGGAATAGTTTAAAATTTCCTAGAAAACTAAGACTTTTATCATTATATATACTGGCTTTCTCATCCTTAATAACATAAAAAATATAATATCTTTTGTTGATGTTAATTTGGTGACAATATTTTTGTTATTATAAGCTACATAGTAGATAAAAATCCTGATTTCTAAAACTTATTTCCATATCCTTTATTTTAAATCTTCTCTTTTTTTTATGTTTGTAGTGTGCAATTTTTGAAAAGCATTTATTTGGAATGCTTTTCCAAATGCATCTCATAATGCATTTCCTTATTGACATTAGCATACGCTCCATATTACATCATTATCTGCTGCAGACACTTGTATCTTCTAGGTCATAGGCCCAATTTGTAGACCTTCTTGCACTATGATGTGAATCCTCTTCAAAACTTTTTCTTATTCTGCGTCCCAACCCAAACTGGTTGTCTTATAAGCTACTTTACAAATGGTTCAACAAAGCATATTAAAATGACATTTATATATTTCCCACAAATTCTATTGAGTCCCATTAAGTGTTCATAATAGGTATCACAATGTTTATCTTTTGCTCTGAGGTGATAATTTTTTTTTAATTTTTTTTTAGTTTTTATTTATGATAGTCACACACAGAGAGAGAGAGAGGCAGAGACACAGGCAGAGGGAGAAGCAGGCCCCATGCACCGGGAGCCCGACGTGGGATTCGATCCTGGGTCTCCAGGATCACGCCCTGGGCCAAAGGCAGGCGCTTAACCGCTGCGCCACCCAGGGATCCCGGTGATAATTTTTTTAAAAAAATTCATTGTGGTATAATTTTTATATCACAATATTTATCTATTTGAAGTATACATTCAATGATTTTTAAGTTAGTCTACTAAATTCCTTTAGTAAATTTAGTAAAATTTTACTAAATTATTTTAGTAAATGGTGTATTTACTAAATACATCATTATCATAGTTTTCATCACAAAGGAATAACTTAATATGATTTAGAAACTGGATCTGAAGAAATTCTACTGAGATGGAAGTCTGAATTTGTGAGGTATATTTCATTTTCTGTCATACATATGGTATATGAAGACTTTTTTCTACTTCCTCTCATGGGTTCATTTAGCATCAGGCCATTCATGAAGCCAAGATATCCTGTGAAATAAAAAAAAACAATGAGCTTTGGGATAACTGGGTGTCTTGGTTGGTTAAGTGTCTTGCTTTAGGCTCAGGTCATTATCTCAGGGTCTTGAGGTTGAGCCCTAAATTGGGCTTCACACTCAGCAGGGAGTGTGCTTGGGATTCTCTCTCTTCTCCCCCTCTGCCTCTCTCTTTCTCTCTCTTTCTCTCTCTCTCTCTTCCTCAAATTGATAAATAACATCTTAAAAAGAAAACAATCAGATTCACTCCAATCTGGATGGTGACAGAGAGAGAACTGACATGGCACTGTGCAACACAGTGACGTTTCTGATGTCCATCCAATCTGCTTCTGGTAGGCTATGCTAAATGACATTAAGGAAAAAGCATTGCCAGCTCATTAGTTGCATACCATGTGCTAGGGCTATGTTGATTTGCTCAATAAAAGAGACAAAATCTGGAACAGCAGCTGTAATTGGAGTCACCACCTGTTTTGGTAATCCAATGCCATTCACCAAAGCTGTCCAAGTTCTGCACAGGCCAAATAAGTGAGCTCAATAAGTGAGAGGGAGGCTGATCCTATCCTGCTTCATTCTTGTCTTTGCTGCTATGCATAGGTATGTAATGTTGCTTTAGATGCCTGGTTTCATCTGGATGCCAAGTCCAGACAACCTGTAATAGTCTGAAGCTCTAGTTATGGGTTTCAGCATTTCTTCTGGGTACAGTCCCAAATTATTTATTGCTCACTTCATTCTTATTTTGATTCACTTTTTCTCTTCATCCTTCATCATCACCTTCTTCCCTCCTCTTCTTTCCTCTCCTTGTCTTTTTCTTCTTTACAGATTCCTTCTCTGTCTCTACAGATTTCTTCTTCTTTTTTTAAATTTGACAGAGAGAGAGAGCAAGACAGCACAAGCAGGGGGAACAGCAGATGGAGAGGGAGAAGCAAGCTCCCCGCTGAGCAGGGAGCCCCATGTGGGACTCCATCATGTCCTAAGATCATGTTCTGAGCCTAAGGCAGATGCTTAACAAACTGAGCCACCCAGATACCCAGTCTCTACCTTTTTCTTATCTGCCTCATTCTTTTTCTTGAAATTGTCTTCACATTCCTGTCATAATACATGTGCAATTGTGCTATGGGATATCCATATTCTAATTGCATTGTAAAAGGAGTCATTTTTTAAATAATATCTAGTCCAGCACCCTGCCAGAAATGGAATTGGAAATAATACAGTCATTACTCATTAGAATAATAGAATAAAATACACAATTAAAGAATCACAGGAAAAAGTTTAAGCTGTGGTAACATTCTCTGAAACTTTACAAGTTTTCTTTCAGGATTGAAACAACTTCATAGCAACAATTTCTCAAGTTTTAAATTTCCCTGTCTATATATTTAAAAAAAAACAACACTTTTTTTTTTTTAAAGCAGGCTTCCCATTGAGCCAGAAGCCCGATATGGGTCTCCATCGTAGGACCCTGGGAGTGGGGCTCAAGCCCAGGACCCTGGAACCATGACCTGAGCTGAAGGCCAATGCTTAACTGAGTGAATATAGGCAATAATATTGCACTATTATTCTATATTATAGGTATCATTACATTGGCTATCATCTTACAATATCTAAATGTATCAAAGTAACCTGCTGTACACCTTACATTTATACAATGTTACATGTCAAATTGATTCAACTAAAAAACAAGAAATGTATGAGTTTAAATAGCTCCAAGTCATTGCTAATACTTGGTGCTGTCAAGTTTTCATTTTGTTTTTGTTTTTTGTTTTGTTTCCTTTTGCAGTCACTATGGTACGTATGAAGTAGTAGCTCTGTATGGTTTTAATAAGCAAGTTTCTTCTTTTTTTTAAGATTTTATTTATTTATTTGAGAGTGAGAGTGCATGAGCTGGGAGAGAGGCAGACTCCTTACTGAACAGGGAGCCTGGTGTGAGGTTTGATCTCAGGGTGATTTATTCACTAATAGTGTTATGATACTTCTTTATGTAATTGGCAAGAGTTATTTATCATCTCTACGTGTTGCAGTATTTTCTCCCAATTTTTGGTTTTCCTTCACTTTCTTAGTATAGCCTTTTAAGAAAAAGCCTTATTTTTTTATTTTGGTGAAGTTCAATTTGCACTTTTCTTTTAGGTTTTATAATTTCTATGTACAGTTGAAGAAATTATTTCCCAAACCCAAGATCCCCAAGATTTTCTTCTACATTTTCTTTTTTTTTTCTTTTTTTTTTCTACATTTTCTTTCAGAAGTTTTATTATCATGGTTCTTACTTTAGGTCTCTGATTAATTTTTAAATATATTTTATGGTATTAGGGAATCATTTTATTACTTATGTATATCCATTTTTTCCACATTATATGCTCTAAAGATAACCCTTTCCCCTGGAATTGACTTGTTTCTTTAAATCAGTTGATTATGTGAATCTATTTTTTGAACTTTGTTTTTTGACCTGGATGTCTACTGTGAGACCAGTTCACCACTGTCTAACTTTTTGCCAATAGTAATACGAATGAGTTTTAGCTTAGTAGGAGCTTAGTGTAAAAATTTAGAATGGCACACTGGGGAAAAATGTGAAATTTGTATTCAGACAGACAATGGTTTAACACCTCAGCTCTATCAATTTCTAGCTGCGTGATGTTTGTATTGTAACTTTTTCCCCATGAATATCAGTTTCTTGTTGTAAGATTGTTACACCAGATAAACAACATTTAATTATATCCCAGGACCTGATAAATGGAAAATGCTTCATGAATGCTAGGTCTCTTGATCCTTTGTTCAGGATGTTTTAACAGAAAAAAAGATTAGCTACTGTGTTTGTGATAGATAGTAACACCCATGTTATGCATTCATGAAGAAAAAAAAAACAGATAACTTTTCAGCTACACATGTACTTTAACTTGCTACAATAATTTCTACCCTATTTTGAGCAAAGCCGACATTTTTTATTCATGCTTAATTCCAATATATATAAAGAATTAGAAGCATAATTTACTGTATTTTCAGATGGCATCTCTTTCTAAGGAATTATTTATTCTTTGATTTTTAATAAATTGCATACAAAATATAGTAACAATGTTCTTTTCATTACACTGAATAAAATGGATGTTTTTTTCAGCATTTTAATATGTTTACATTAGAGACTAGTGGCCTAATTTAGAAAACATTTGCTATTTTGTACTTTCCATAAATCACAAACTAATTTATGCATTCTAGTTTATGCTGCTAAAGCTCATTTCATGAATATTGGGAAGACATTTAACTCACAAAAAAACATTAAGTATTTGAATGGATGTTTTTGAAGCATGGTGGAGAATGAAAATTGGAAGGAAGTCTGGGTTTTAGAATTCAGTAAAGCATTGCTTATATTTACTCTGTAACTTCATGACACAAAATGCTGTATAGTTATAAAAGTTGTTCTAACTAATGTCATCCCTTACTTCCCAAAATCTCATAGAATAAGGGGTCCATAGATTTTGTAGGAAATATCCAATGTTAACATTTGACTCTGGCTATCTAATACTTGAGTATTTTGTAAGTGGAAAATGGTAAAAGCTAACTTTCCCTGATTTAACAAATGCTATATGTTGCTATCCAAAGGTAATTCAATGTAGATATGTCTATTTGAGGAATTTAAACAATTTGGTTCTTCTGATATGTAGGAAATGTTGAGCCTACCATTTTTTGGAAGACTACTGAACATCAGAGTATTTACAAAAATCCTTAAATCATGTCTGAGTTTTCAGTATGCCTATATCCCATGCCTTATGGAGCAACATAATTATACATTAATGGTTATATTTTATAAATACTAATGTAATTCTCTTGTCTATATGATTTATTATTTGCCAAACTTATTCATCTCAATTATATTTAGGAGGCACCCAAGATTTCAACTCTTTGTAATGTGAAATTTAGGCTAATAAATGTATTCGATTCAATTTTTAAAATGGATGAGTTATAGATGACACAGAATACACTATAATTGTGTATTTGCTTTTCGAAGAATTCTTTATTTAATCTATTTTTTGTATAGGTTGTCAGTTTTACATTGAGCTAGGGTTTTGTTATTCAGGTATCAATTTTGTTATAAAAATGAATATAGAAAAGTGTACAAATCACAAAGTCACAGCTTGATGAGTTTTAGAAGGAAACTCACCTGTGCAATCACTGAGATTACAGAACACACATAGACACACACACACACACACACACACACACACCATATTACTATCACCCCAGAAGTTCCCCTAATTCCCTTTCACGTCGCTGGCCTCCCCAAAGGTAACCATTATTTTTACTTCTACCTTCAAACAGTTCATTTTCTATCTTTTTAGCCTTATATAGATGAAAACAAACAGGTACTGTTTTTGTACCTGTCTTTTAATTAACATTTGATATTCAAAATGTCATTGCACTTATCAATAATCTGTTATTTTCATTGATTATGGGATTTTATTATATGATGATACCACAATTTATCCATTTGGTTCTTGATTAACATTTTGGATATTTACAGTTTTTGGCTATTACTAATACTATTACACTAGCATCATATTCTCATGCACATATTTTAGGAAATATATTTAAACATTTATTTGGTGTATAGGCCCCAGAGAGGAATTACTAGTTCATAGAATATAATTCAAAGCAACTTTTGAAGAGTTGATTCCAATTTAAACTGTTACCAGAAATGTGTGAATGTTATAGTTGCTCCTCTGGCTTATAAAATACCTTAGAATTATATGGTTTGTATTAGTCATGCTAGTGGATGCGGATGTGTTTTATTATACTTTTGACATTTCCCTCAGGGGTACTGATGTTGAGGACCTTTACATGTGTTTTGGCTATCGAGTATCCTTTGTGGTGAAATGTCAATGCACAACCATGAACCCTTTTTCAACTGGGTTGCTCATTTTTCTCCTCAGCTTTTTATTTCCCCTTAATGATTTGTAAGATTACTTTATATAGACTACATACAAATCTTTTTTGAGTATTTGTATTAAACTATCTTCTCCCATGCTGTGAGTTAAATTTTATCGCGTTTAGTTCTGTCTTTAAAAAATGTCTTTTTAAAAAGATATTTATTTTTTCATGAGAGACACACAGAGAGAGACAGAGACACAAGCAGAGGGAGAAGCAGGATCCTTGCAGCGAGACCAATGTGGGACTCAATCCCGGATTCCGGGATCATGCCTTGAGCCAAACGTAGATGCGCAACCACTGAGCCACCCAGGCGTCCCTAAAAATTATTTCTTAACTTGACTTTAGTCCAATTATTGATCTTATACCTTGACGGTTGGCACATTTTGAGTCCTGGGTTAAAATCAGTTCCTCCAGAGTCATGAAAGTATAATCCTTCATAAGAATATGTATATATAAACATGTTTTTAGTTAATAAGCTTTATTTTCTAGAGCAGTTTTAGGTTCAATTGAGTTCAATTGAGTTCAGCACAATGGAGTGAAGACTATAGAGTTTACACATATCCCATTCATCTACTCAAGAACATCTTGATTGCTTCCAAGTTTGAAACTTGCTATAAATTATGACTGCAATAGACATCTGTGTGTCAGTTATTTTATAGACTTAAGTTTTCAATTCATTTGATAAATAGCAAGGAGTGGGATTGTAGCATTGAATGGTGAGAGTATGGTTAATTTTGTAAAAAAAAAAAAAAAAACTGTCAAACTCTCTTTCAAAGTAGCTGTACCAGTTTGTACTCCCCCCAGCCATGAATGAGAGTTCCTATTCTGCGACATTCTCACCAATATATTTTGTGTTGTCAGTGCTTTGGATTTTGGCCATTTTAATAGTTTCCGGGTAGTATAAACAGATTGTTTTTATTTATAATTCCCCAGTGCTCTTTTATTTTTTTTATTTTTTTCCTAATGCTCTTTTAATTTATAATTCCCTAATGACATGCAATGTTAAACAGCTCACTACTTTGCTTGCCATCTGTACATCTGTGATGAAGTGTCTGTTCAAGTCTTTCATTTACCTTTTAATTAGATAGTACCTTTCCCTATGGTTGAATTTTAAGAATTTTTGTGCACTTTGGACCTATTCTGTATAGTCCTTTATCATATACCTCTTTTGCAAATATTTTCTTTCGGTCTATGTCTTGTCTTTTCGTTCTCTTGACATAAATTTAACAGAGCAGAACTTTTATGTTTTAATAAAGTCCAATGCAACTTGTTTTAGGGTTGCATCTAAAAAGTCATGGCCATGCCCAAGGTCATCTAGGTTTTCTCTTATGTTATCTTCTAGAAGTTTCACAGTTTTGCATTTTACTATTAGGTGTTGATCCACTTTGAGTTAATATTTGTGAGGGTGTAAGGTCTGTGTTTATGTTAAATGTTTCTGCATGTGGATGTCCAGTAGTTTCAGGAGCATTTATGAAACAAGACCATCTTCACCTGATTGTATTGCCTCGGCTCCTTTGTCAAAAACCAGTTGACTATACCTCTGTGAGTCTATTTCTGGTCTCTCCATACTGATGCATTGACCTATTTATCTATTCTTTGACCAATACCACATTGTCTTGATTATTTGATTATTGTTAACTATACAGTAAGTCTTAAAGTCTTAAGTGTCAGAGGTATATAGAGAAGTATGTTCTTTAATATCTAAGTATTTTTAAATTTCCCACTTATCTTTCTCTGTGTCTCTATTTTTTTATTAAGGGAATAGTTCTAAGTGTGACACACATATTTTTTGTCTGGATTTTCCATTGCTTTTAAAAGTATTTTTGGGAGTCAATCTCAAATATATCCCTATGTTGTAAAACCCTTTGATTTATTTTTTCTCTTTGTATTTTATCTATCACTTGGTTAGAAATCTTTCTATATCCTGATAGCAAATATTTACATATATTTTCATCCAGAATTTATTGTTTGTGCTTCTCTTCCTTCTTCTTGTTAGTATTTTACTATTTACTAATACCTGATATTTAATTTGCTATGTGAGGAACTGACTTAGCACAATTTTTCATGGAATTGCAGTCAATTTTTAAAAAAGATTTTACTTATTTACTCATGAGATACACTAGGCAGAGAGAGAAGCTCCCCTTCAGGGATCCCCAAGTGGGACTTGATCCCAGGATCCTGGGACTATGCCTGAGCCAAAGGCAGATCCTAAACCGCTGAGCCACCCAGGTGTCCCTTGAAATAGCAGTTCAAATGTCCCATCAACATAAATGAGTGACCTTCTCTATTGCTACTGATTTATTATAATTTTATGGAATGAACTATTTTGTGCAATATAATTGTTTCTCTATTGTGTATTCTATTCTGTAGATAGATGTAATCACCCTTGAACAAATAAACACACTGTAAAATTATAGCACATGCATGATATGTTTGATATATCAGGAAGTAACCCCAGTCTCAACAGTTGTGGAACTTAATAGATCTTTTCTGAAATTTCTTCAGTGTATGACTATTTCTGTTGCTTTGCATCAGTCCATTGCTTAGTTTTACCAGTATTTTTAAAACTTTTAACTATTATTTGAGGCATGTAGTGGTATCTCATCAGCATTTCAATTAGAATTTTCCTAATTATTAAACTTTTAATTACATATTAGGTACTTAGTTACTGTTTATGTACTTTCTTTGTTAAATGTCGGTCTTTTATGGCTAACTCTCCTTTTTTATTGAGTTTTAAGTGTTTTTCATGTACTGAATATCATATATTTACCTGTTTATATTTTTAAACATAATTTCACAGTTGTGTTTGGCTCATCAATTCCTTAAGGTTATCTTTTGAAAATAGTAATAATAATAATAATAATAATAATAATGAAGTTCATTTTATTTTTGTTTTAAATTATAGCTTATTCTCTTGGCATCTCATTTTAATCTTTTCTAACTCAATGTCAAAACATTGGCTTATTTTTCCTTAAGTGTTCTGCAATTTTTTAAAAAGATTCTATTTATTTATTTATGTATTTATTTATTTATTTATTTGAAGAGAGAGAGAATGCAGAAGTCAGGGAAGGAGCAGAGGGAATACGAGAGAATCTCAGGCAGACTCCTTACTGCACAGACCCCCCCCAACACAGGGCTTTATCTCACAAGCCTGTTTATGATCTGAGCCAAATACATAGGTTTATAATTTACCTTAAGTTTCAGTTTTAAGTATTTCTTTTTTTTCTTCAGTTACATTCAGTGTCATTTGTTGAAAAATAATCATTTGTCTATTGAAAGACTTTGGCATTTCTGGTAAAAATCATTGGATTAATATGTACATGTTAATTTCTCAATTGTCTATTTTGTCCCACTATGTATGTTTAGCCTTTTTGAATCCCACACTGTTTTAATGACTGAACTTGTACAATGAGCCTTGAAGAGTAAGTCCTCTAAATATATACCTATTTTTATGTTAATTGTTTAACTATTCTAGTTCTTTTATGTGTGCATATACATCTTAGAAAATATTTGACAATTTCTATAAAAGTAGAATTAAATTTTAATTGGAATGTTATTAAATCTTCATTAATTTCTGGTGAATTGAAGTATTAACACTGTAAAATCATTAGGCCCATTAATATAGCATATTTCTTCATCTGTATCTATGTATTTTTTACTCTTGCAACAATGGTTTGCATATTCAACAATGTTTTGCAGATTCAATAATGTCTTGCCCATACTTAGGTAAATTTATCCATGCATATTTTATAATTTATGCTATTGTAAATGATATAACTTCCAAATGCTTATTGCTGGTGTAGGCAAATATAATTGATTTTCTATATTGACTTTATACCTAGTGACCTTATCATATTCATGAATTAGGTCTAATAGCTCTTTTGTAGATTTTTCAGGGTTGCATGCATACACAGTTGTGTTACCTGTAAAAAAAAGAGAGTATTTTCTTTTTCCTTCTATGACTTTTATACCTTTTGCTAGCTTCTATTGTACTATCTAAGGGTTCCATTGTAATTGTTAAGTAGAGAGTAGACATCTTTGTCTTATCCCAGGTTTTTTTTAATTTTTTTTATTTATTTATGATAGTCAGAGAGAGAGAGAGAGAGAGGCAGAGACATAGAGGGAGAAGCAGGCTCCATGCACCGGGAGCCCGATGTGGGATTCGATCCGGGGTCTCCAGGATTGCGCCCTGGGCCAAAGGCAGGGGCTAAACCGCTGCGCCACCCAGGGATCCCATTATCCCAGGTTTTACAGAAAAATTAGTATGTCACCATTGAGGGCGACGCTAATTATAGGTTCTTCATGTATGCCTATATTAGTTTACTAAGGCTGCTATGAGAAAGTACCACTTCCTGAATAGTTCAAACAACAGAACTTTATTTAATCACAGTTTTGGAATGTAAAAAATTCCAAGCTCTCAATGTCCACATGGTCAGCGACTTCTATAGGGTCACTGAGGGAAGGATCTGGTCGACTTTCTCCATATTTACCCTGTATCATTTCATTGTCTTTCCTCTGCACATTTCTGTGTCCAAATTTTCTTTGTTTATTAGGACACAAATCAGATTGGGGTCACCTCAATTTCCCCCATTTTAACTTAATTACCCCTATAAAGGCCCAACTTAAATATGGAGAATGCACCTCATATTCTGAGGTACTAAAGGTTGGGACTTCAATATATGAGGTTGTTTTTGTTGTTTTTTGGGGGACAAAGAAGATGAAGAGTATAGTCAAGATAGAACCATTGTATATTTAAGGAATTGGGAAAATGCTCAAAATAAAGCATTCAATATAAAAATTGATACAGGAAATTGTATAAACAGCATGACCCCAATTTTATGATCCAATTGTGTACATCTTGAAGAAGGTATACCAAATATTGATTTTTTTCCTCCAGATTAAGCTTTTTAAACATTTTTTTATTCTACATTTCTATTTTTTTAAGATTGTATTTATTTATTCATGAGAGACCCAGAGCTCACGTGGGAGAGAAGCAGGGACACAGGCAGAGGGAGCCCGATGTGGGATTTGATCCCTGGACTCCAGGATCACGCCCTGACCTGAAGGCAGACACTTAACCACTGAGCCACCTAGGCATCCCCATTTCTTTCTTTCTTTTCTTTTTTTTTTTAAGATTTTATTTATTCATTCATGAAAGACAGAGAGAGACACACACACAGAGAGAGAGAGAAGCAGAGACACAGGCAGAGACACTGGCAGAGGGAGAAGCAGACTTCATGCAGGGAGCCCGACGTGGGACTCGATCCCACGTCTCTAGGTTCATGCCCTAGGCCAAAGGCAGATGCTCAACCGCTGAGCCACCCAGGCGTCCCGGCATCCCCATTTCTATATATATATATATTTAACACAAGTTGTGCCTTGTGAGATCAAAACAGAACACACTACAATCATGCCTTTCATGAAAATATGGCTCCTTTATTTTCCATATAATTAATAAAATGTGGCACTCAGTTTCCCACTGTCAGTGGAATCGGTTGGAAAAGTAAACCTGTTCATTAGAGTACTCCTTTTCATGTGGTTGGAAGACAGACTTCCAGAATAGAACAGTCCCTTCCAGGTATTTGTGGCTGCTCTGAGATAATGGATGATTGTTTAAGGTTTCTCTCCCCTCTCCCACTCCAGGATGGTAGCTGGGGAGCTCAGCAGGTGGCACACACCCTGTGTAGCCTTGCCCACTGTGCCTCAGCTCTCACCAGGCTTTGGTCCAGACCTCAGAAACTCAATGGGGACAAGCCGGGCCACACTCATGTTCCTGGGCAAATGGGAGACTTTCTAGGTGTCTTCTATTGGCCTGAGCAAGCCTGGAGTTGACCTTGCTGCTCCCAGCAGGCCCTGCGCCATTAGCAGCGCAGGTGGCATTGCTTGGTCTCCTTAGCAGGGACAGACTGAGGGCTCCATCTCTGTTTCCATCAGTTTCTCTGTCTCTCCTACTATCCCTGCCGCCCCACGCCCACCCAGTGGGGTTTGTGTTGCATCATCTTTCCAGCTCAGTGCCTGAGCCTCTAGAAGCATGGTGAGTTTGATTTTTTCTTTTGTCTTTGTCTTTTTTTGTTTTTAGATTCCATATGTAAGTGAGATTATACAGTACTTGTTTGACTTAGTTCATTCAAGGTCTCTCTGGTTGTCATGAATGGCTGGACAATATTCCAATGTGTGTGTGTATGTGTGTGTGTGTGTGTGTACACATATTTTCTTTTCTGTTTATCTTTCCGTGGACATTTTGTCTTGGCTATTGTGAGTAATGCTGCAATGAACTTGGTGGTGGTGATATCCCTTTCATACTGGGATTTTGTTTCTTTTGGATATATACCCAAAACTGTAATTACTGGACCATATGTCAGCTCTATTTTTAATTTTTTGAGGAACATCCATACTGTTTTTTTAGAGAGGCTGGACCAGTTTACATCTCCACAAACAGTATGCAAATTTCCCTTTTTACCAACACTTGTCTCTTGTCTCTTTAATAGTAGCCATTCTAATAGGTGGGGTGATACCTCATTTGGACTTTGAACTCCCTGATGATTAGTCATGTTGAGAACATGTTGGCCATCCAAATATCTTCTTTAGAAAAATGTTCTTTTGTCAATGTTTAATTGGACTATTTTATTTCATTCTTCTTCTTCTTCTTCTTCTTCTTCTTCTTCTCCTTCTTCTTCTTCTTCCTCTACTTCTTCTTTTGCAATTGAGTTGTCTGAGTTCTTTATAGATTTGGGATATAACCCTTTATCACATATATAATTTACAAATATTTTCTGCTATTCCATAAGTTACCTTTTTGTTTTGTTGATGTTTTTTGTTTGTTTGTTTGGTTGGTTGGTTGATTTTGTTTTCTGTTCAGATGCTTTTTCATTCAGATGTGGTCCTGTTTATTTTTTATTCTATTGCTTGTGGTTCAGGGTCATGTTAAAAACAAACAAACAAACAAACAAACAAAGAAACACATTGTCCAGATCCACAGCAAGAAGATTTTCCTCTATGTGTTCTTCTAGAAGTTTATGGTTTCAGGTTTTTTTTTAATATTTTTTATTTATTTATTCATGAGAGACAGAGAGAGAGAGAGAGGCAGAGACGCAGGCAGAGGGAGAAGCAGGTTCCATGCAGGGAGCCTGATGTGGGACTCGATCCTGGGACTCCAGGACCACACCCAGGGCGAAAGGCGGCGCTGAACCACTGAGCTACCCCGGGCTACCCTATGGGTTCAAGTTTTAAATTTAAGACTGAATCCATTTTGAGTGGCTTTTTATGAGTGGTATAAGAGAGGGGTCTTTTTTCCATTCTTTTGCAGGTGAATATCCAATTATGCCAGTACCATTTACTTAAGAGATTACCTTCTCTCACTGAGTGTTCTTGGCTACTCTGTTGGATATCAGTTGATTATATATGCATAGGAGTGTTTTTGGGCTTTTGGTTCTGTTCTGTTGGTCTATAGGTCTATACTTATGTCAGCACCATACTGTTTTGATTACTATAGCTTTGTAATGTGGTTTGAAATCAGAAAATGTGGTGCCTCCCACTTTGTTTCTTCTTTGCTTTGACTGTAGTTCTATAGAAATTTTATGATTGTTTTTCTACTTCTGTTTTAAAAAATGCAGTTAGGATCTTGATAGAGATTGCATTGAATCTGTAGATGGCCTTGGGTAACACAGACATTTATTTATTTATTTATTATTTATTTATTTATTATTTATTTATTTATTATTTATTTATTTATCACAGACATTTTAACAATATTTATTCCAATCTTTGAATAAAGGATATCCATTTTACTTGGTCTTCTTCAATTTCTTTTATCACCTTGTAGTTTTCAGTGTAGAGATCTTTAACCTCCTTGGTTAAATTTATTCCTATATATTTTATTGTTTTTCATGCTATTATAAATGGGACTGTTTATTTTGTTTCAGATAATTTGTTGTGAGAGTATAAAAATGCAACTGATTTTTATATGTTAATTTTGTGTCTTGAAACATTGACATGGGACTCGATGCAGGGTCTCCAGGATTACGCCCTGGGCTGCAGGCGGCGCTAAACCGCTGTGCCACCGGGGCTGCCCTCTTCAGGATTTTCTACATATAAAATTATGTGATCTGCAAGTAGAGACAATTTTACATCTGAAATAATTTTGATGTCTTTTCTTTCTTTTTATCTCATGATTTCTCTGGTTAAGACTTCTAGAACATGTTGAATAGGAGTGGTGAGAGTGAGCACCCTTGATTTATTCTTCATTTTAGAGGACATGTTTTCAACATTTCACCATTGAATATGATATCAGCTGTGAGATTGTTATATATGGCCTTTATTAGGTTGAAAGATATTCCTTCTTTCCCTAAGAGTTTTTATCATGAATGAATGTTGAATTTTGTCAAATGCTTTTTTTGCATTTGTTAAGATGGTCATATGACTATTATGTTTTATTCTATTAAAGTAACACATCACATTTATTGGTTTGCATATGTAGAACCAACCTTGCATTTAAGGGATTGATTTCACTTCATCATGGCATATGGTCCTTTAATGTGCTGCTGAATTTGTTTTGCTAGTATTTTATTGAGAATTTTGGAATCTGTATTCATCAGGGATATTAACCTATGATTTTCTTTTCTTGTGTTGTCCTTATCTGGCTTTATTATCAGAGTTACGGTGGCACTGGCACTTGAGTTTGGGAGTGATTCTTCCTTTTCAATTTTTAAAAGTGAGTTAGAAAAGGATTGGTGTTAATTCATCTTTAAGTACTGGCAAAATTCAAACAATGAATCCATCTGGTGTTGGGCTTTTCTTTGTTGGAAGATTTCTGATTACTGATTCAATCTCTTTACTGTTTAATTTATCTGTTCAAACTTTGTTTCTTCTTGATTCAGTCTTTTGAAGGGACACAGTTCAGTCCATGGCAAACCCTTTGCTGAGTTAATGAAGTTGATGAGACTATTTTCATGGATGAATGTCGAGTTTTGTCCAGTCTTCTTTGTTATCCATTAGAATGACTATGACTTTTCCTTAATAGTCCATTAATATACTGAATTAAATTAATTGATTTTCTGATTTTAACCAAACTTCACTTTATCACAATTTATTATGTTTGCCATATTGCTGAACATGTTACTAGGATTTCATTATAGATTTTTGCTTCTGTGCTTTTTGGGAATACTACCCTTTAGTTTTCTTTTCTTGCTTATCTTTCTTTTTCTTTTTTCTTTTCTTTCTTTTTTTATTTTTTTAGAGAAAGAGAGAGAGAGAGAGCAAATGAGTGCATTAGCAGAGAGGAGCAGAGGAAGAGGGAGAGAGAAAATCTTAAGCAGGCTCCCCGTGATGTGAGGATAGATCTTACAATCCTGAGATCATGACCTGAACAGAAATCAAGAGTCAGCTTAATCAATTGAGTCACCCAGACACCCCCTGTCTTTATTTGGTTTTAGTGTCAAGATAAAACTGGACCAATAAAATGAGTTGCAAAATGTTCTCTCCTAATAAAAACAATCAATACTATTTCTTTCCTGTATGTTTGATAGATTTATACCGCTGCCACTAACTTGCCTTGGAATTTTTGAGAAAAGTATTTCAACTATAATTCAGTTTTATTAATCCATAATGGACACTTTCAGTTACCTATATACTTTAAAATGAGCTATAGTAATTTTATTGTATGTCAAAGTTGGGCAAGTAAATCAAGAAATGTTGTGGAAGAAAAGAAAGGTCTGCCTAGGCAGACCTGAAGGCAATTTGAAAAAAGGAGATGCGAGCTAGAGAAATCGTTGTTGAAATATTTTTGTCCTTTCCTCTTCAGACCAAATTTTCACATATCAAAGAATGTTAAAAGGAAACCAGAGAACTGGTCACTTTAGTTAAAAAAAAAATTCCTATGTACATTTCACCTATAATTTTGATCTAGCTGTTAAAATGTAAGTAGACATTTATTTTTATTTACATTTTAGTCATTCTAAAAATATAACTCCTCTTACTATTAGTGACTTATATGCTCATAAGAAACCAGTATCAGGATGCCGGGGTGGCTCAGCAGTGTAGTGTCTGCCTTTGGTTCAGGGCATGGTCCGGGAGTCCCAGGATCCAGTCTCACATTGGACTCCCCTCAAGGAGCCTGCTTCTCCCTCTGCCTATGTCTCTGCCTCTCTCTGTGTGCTTCTCATGAATAAATAAATAAAATCTTTAAAAGAAAAAAAAAAGAAACCAGTATCTTCAAGACTCCTCTTATCGAATCTTTAGCATCTATCACTGCACATGAAGCAGCTGTTCTCATCTAGCTATAGGGTGCACGTATGATCACATTTCTGTAGTTGTGAATACATAGGCGGTAACAGATACCACAATGATGTAGTATGTTGGCTGCAGAGTCAGATGGGAATCTAAGTCAAGCTCCAGAGTGTGCTTGCTCTGAGATCATAGGCAAGTTATTTAACTTATTTAACCTTTCTGCTTTGCTCTCTACCTGTAAGATAATGATGGCAAGTATATCATGGGGTTCTTTCAAGGATGAAATGATTCAGTTCGTGTAAAGTGTTTGGAATAGTACCCAAAACATAGGAAACCCACCATTATCATTGTAAATATGTGCCCTCTTGAAAAACATAAGGTGTTTGTTTCTGATTATTTCCATTATTACTTTGTAGTTCCAATGGCATTCTTTGGAGACTTAAAATTCCTTGAAAATTTTGCAGATGTGGTTGGTTCAAACATCAATGTTGATTTTCTGACCCTAAAGTCATTAGCAAGGGTGTTCTGCTTTGATTGACTGAGCCTTAAAAACTCTTTCATTTAAATTAAAGTGAGCATAATAAGTTAAACAAATAAACAAACAAAAAAAAAGCAATCAAAGTTAGTAAATAGGCCGGCCATATTTAAAAATGATGTGCCAGAAAATCAAAATGTGTCCCCTTCTTTGATTCTGAGGAAACACAGCAAACTATTTTCTCATATTTGCATATATATATATATAATTAATTAATTATATAACTGTATAAAACTTTACCTTGCTGTGTCTCTATAATATATAATGTATATAAATAATTACATAACATATAATTTTCTCTCTTTATACATGCACAATTGTTTCAACAATTAAGTACCAATTCATTCTTCAAAAATAAAATATTTTGTCAATTTTTTAAAGTCATTACCTACTAATGCCTCTGATATTTATGAGTACAAAGATAATGCATTTCAGTGAAACCAAACCAATTTTCTGAATGATATGAAATAATATTGCAAGCTTTTTTTTAATACACTAATATTGAGATTGATGATTAAGGTTTACTTCTAGAATAGGCATAGATTCTTCGGCTATTTGTGAGATTGTTATCTAAAATCTTTGAAAAATAAAGTAAAATAATGCTTTCCTGTATGCTTCCTACTTTACTTTCAAATGAAGAAACACATTCTGTATGCTTTTAGTGGGAAGCAAAATAGAGTAAGTATCAACATATTATAGATTTCTTCCACCCTAGTTATGTCATTTTTTTTAGAAAAGTCACTGTTTTTCTTGAATTAATTTGAATTATTTTCTACAATAAGATTTCAGGTTAGGTGAGCTAAAAAAAATATTTACAGATAAATTATTAAAAGTATAAAGTGGATTTTTAAAATTATAAGATGCAAAACCTAGACATCTTTACTCAAACTATAGAAAATCAAAGATAAAGAAAAAAGTTGAAAGAAGAAAAATGAGAAGAACCAACCTTATGAATAAAGAAGCAAAGATAAGAATTATGTCTGACTTCTCAGAAATCATGCAAGCAAGGAGAGTTGAATATTTAAAAGGTTGAAAAAAGAAAAACACCAATCTAGAATTCTGTACCTGTAAAATTATTCTTCAAAATTGAAGGAGAAATAAAGACTTTCTCAGAAGAAAAAAGTTAAAGGAATTTTTTTGCCAGTATATCTGCCTAGAAAGAAAAGTTAGGAGAATTTCGTTAAGAGAAAGAAAATTAGGTAAGTCATAAACTAGGATCTACATAAAAAAAGTAAAAGCATCTGAGAAAGAATAAATGGAAGTAAGATAGAATTCAATTTATCTTATTATTATTTAATTTATCTTATTAATTAACCCAACAATTAACAATGTGTTTATAATAATAATAGTGATATTACATTCAATTATGTATACTTAGGCACATATTTATACTTATGTATAAGTAAAATGAATGATACTAATAATACAAGGACAAGGTGTCTTCTTCCTGACTGGTCTTCGACGGTCAGTCTCTTCAGAGCTGCCCATAGCAAGATGTCTTCAGGAAATGCCAGAATTGGGCATCCTGCTCCCAACTTCAAAGCCACGGCTGTTATGCCAGATGGCCGGTTCAAAGACCTCAGCCTATCTGACTACAAAGGAAAATATGTTGTATTATTCTTTTATCCTCTTGACTTCACCTTTGGGTGCCCCACAGAGATCAATGCTTTCTGTGACAGGGCAGAAGAATTTAAGAAACTCAACTGTCAAGTGACTGGTGCTTCTGTGGATTCTCATTTCTGTCACCTGGCATGAAACAAGGAGGACTGGGACCTATGAACATTCCCATGGTATCAGACCCCAAGCATACCACTGCTCAGGACTATAGAGTCTTAAAGGCTGATGAAGGCATCTTGTTCAGGGGCCTCTTTATCATTGATAAAGGTATCCTTTGGCAGATCACTGTAAATGACCTTCCTGTTGGTCACTCTGTGGATGAGACTCTGCGACTGGTTCAGGCCTTCCAGTTCACTGACAAGCATGGGGAATTGTGCCCAGCTGGCTTGAAGCCTGGCAGTGATACTATAAAGCCTGATGTCCAGAAGAGCAAAGAATATTTCTCTAAGCAGAAGTGAGCACCTCGCCATTTTAGGGCCAGGCTGTAGTGGGCACCCATGAAAACAGAATCTGTTTTTGTACTACTGTCATGCTTAAAACAAGACTTTGTACTACTGTCTTGTGGTATGGGACAAGACAGGCCTTTCCTGCAGGGTTTGGGGAGGCCAGCCTTTCTTCCTCTGGAGAGAATGGTCTGAGCTGTGCTATGGGGCAGGCCAACTGATGTGTACAGTAGCGGGGCATCACTTTTGATCTTTTGTTGTTTCTGTTAAACTTGAACTGAGAAAAAAAATAATACAAGGACAAGAGGGAGGAATTAGGAAAATTTTGTTATCATAAGTTATTTGTACTACCCATGAAACAACATAGATTTTTTTTTCAACATAGATTATTTAAAAGCAGACTTGCATTAGTTGTAAATGTATATTGCAAAATCTAGGACAAATACTTAAAAAACCCACAAAAATCTTTTTTTAAAAAAGAAATATAATTGATATACTAAGGATGCAGAGGAAATGCAATCCCATAAAATGCTCAGTTAAAACTACAAAAAGGAGAAAAATGGTGGAAGACAAAAATATGAACAATAGAAAGGGCAAATAGTTATTAATCTGTCTATATCAATAGTCACTTTAAATATCAATGGTCTAAGCACACCAGCTAAAAGAGAAAGAATGAATGAAAAACAAGAATGAGCTGTTTTTTCTACATGAAACCCACTTTAAATACAAAGATATATACAGGTTAAAATAAAGGAGTGATAAAAGATGTACCATAGTAGCACTAATCAGAGGAAGCGGGAGCTGCTGTTTTGCAGACACAGCAGACTTCGGGGTAGGAAAATTGAATATGCACCTAATAATAGCATCTTAAATATAAGAAGCAGAAACTGATACAACTGTGAGAAATAGATGAGTCCACTGCCATAATGGAAACTTTAATACCCATCAAACAGAAATGGACAAATGTATGGGAAATCTCTTCACCTTCCCATCAGTAAATCTAAAACTGTTTTAGAAAATAGAGTCTTGGGGCACTTGGGTGGCACAGTCAGTTAAGCATCTGCCTTTTGCTTAGGTCATGGTCTGAGGGTCCTGGGATGGAATCACCAATTTGGGCTCCCTCTTCAGGGAGAGGAGACTGCTTCCCTCTCTCCTTCCCCCTGGCTCTCTCGTGCTCTCTCTCACACTCAAATAAATAAATAAATAAATAGTCTTAAAAATTCTTAATTCTACTCTTCAGAACTCCCTGCAAAAAAGGGGTGGGGGACATACAGATTAATGCCAAAATTAGAAAAATAAAATATGAGAGAAAAGCAAGCAAGGAATATCAAAATTGTCATTTTACCAAGTAGTAAATTGGAATTCTTAACATCTTTGGGGAAACATCAAAATTATTCAAGGAATGCAAATGCCAGTATTAACAATCTGAAAACAAAGTGGTTAAATATTAATAAAGTACTTAAAGTGATTAAGGATTAAGTTATCAAGGAACATTCGAATAATAACTTGAACTCTGCTGATATATGTATGCATAAGTTGGTTTAAAAAAATCTTTCTTTTAAATCCATTAATTCCTTTCCTAGGAATGTATCCAAGAAAAAAATTCACATTTTAGATAAGAGTTTATGAACAAAAGATGCACATGCTTCTTTATAATGAAAAAAAATAGCAATTCCTTCTCGATGAGACCAACTCTGGCCTCCACATCTTACTCCAGCCCTACTATAATTCTTTTTGTACAGTGTCATTTTTTTCTAGGACATTTATCACCTTCTAACATACTGTTACAATTTATTCATTTACTATGTTTATTATTATTCATCAGAAATTTCCTAGCATGGGAATATAAAGTGTATATGTGCAGAGTTTTTGTTTTTTAAGTTTTGTTGACTGATGTGTTACAGGTGCCAAGAATAGCCCTGTCTACAGTAAGCACTCAGTAAATATTTAGTGAATAAAATAATCTCAAAAATATAAGAATGATATATAAATATACATAAATATTGCAAACCATAATTTTGTTTTTCAAAATAGAATAGGAGGTGTTAAAATATATACAGGTTTCCATAAATATATACATAAGTGTGTGAGAAATCAGAACACAATATTCTATATGTATAGTGATGAAAGTCATACACATATATGTGTATGTATATAGAACAAAAGAACACTAATGCCTAGAGCTGGTCAAATTAAATATGATTTTTAGTTTTCCATTATTTCTACCTCCAAATATCATACCATTATTACATATTTAACATTTAGAAATGATATTATTAAAATATTGTAGGCTCCATATGGCTTGATTTAGATAATAGTTTACAAAGAAAATGTTATCTCGGCGCTAGGGATTTAAGGGATTATATAGAGAGACAGAAATATCTTGGGGTATTGGTTTGAACCAGGGAAGAAAGGAAACGCAGATGAGATAAAATGACATGCTATACCACAGTAGTGAACACTGAAGTTTCAGAACTTTAAAAAACTTCACAGGTACGAAATTGATAAGGCTCTTGGCCTTCCCCAAGTCACCAGTCTCCCTTGGTTGGACTATTTATCACAATGGTCCCCAATTGATTTCCCAGTTTGCACCTTCAGCCTTGTACCCTATTCTCCACAAGGCAGCCAGAAGGCTTCTACAGTCTGTGTCATTTTTCTTCTCAGAATTCTCCAACAGCTTCCTATATTACTCAGGACAAGAATCAAAAGTTCTCCACATTGTATACATAGTCCAGCTATAGGACCTGAAATATTTTCCACCCAGTTCTGTGATGGACTCACGTCACGGCAAAAGATTTTCTAACTTTCCTTTGTAAAAAGCCAACCCCCAGTCCACAGAAAACCCCAAATCTCTTTTAACCTGCTTTATTTTTCATCACTGGAATTGTTACTACCTGATACATATTATAATATAGGGACACATGCCTAATATATATATACGTTAAATACACATGGATACATACATGCACGTATATGTACATATGACATATATCATGTATATACATATACAATCATACCTAATACAACTATATATCTTATGCCCCTAACACACTTATATTTATGCATATCATATATTTAATATCTGTATTTCACTACCTCATGTGTGTGTTTGCACAAATGCCTGTGTGCCGTTTGTTTTCCCTCAGTCTTTTGTCATGAAAATATAATATTTATGGAAAAATGCACTCAGTTTTTTTTTTTTGTTCAACACTACATTTCTTTATCTAGTAGAAGGCCCTGTGCATACATAGAAATTAATGAATATTTATTTGATTAATGAGTACTAAATAAGTTTAGTAAATTAAATTAACACATTTTTTTGTGTTCACTCTTCCTACTTTATAATAAGGAAGATCTGATGATTACAAACAGATATGTACCTATTTATTCATCAACTTGACCAATTTGCTGTTCTACTGATCTGTCTGCACCTCTGACCTACCTTCATGCAAGGTTATTCAATGGCTTTAAGCTTAGGTACCTCTCTCTTAAGTGATTTTCTCTGCAGTTGCTCTTGTTTCTTTAAGTTCTCTGCCAAGCTCTATATGACTGCAAAACTTCCTAAGAAGAAAGTAAGTAAAGAAATCACTGTGGCATTCTAATTTTAGCTAATTCTAATAAAATTTATTCATAGATCAGGGATGGTGAAAGAGAGGTTAAAAAAATCTGTACAGGTTATTTCACACACCTCAAGGGAGGCTGACTTTACATTTTAAATGACGAATTCCTCTTGGCTGGTTTTGACAGAATTGGATCTGACTGAGAATCTCTCTTAACATGATTATGTGATTATCTGAGATTTTTTCCTTCTTCCTGCATCTTTTCAATTGGGAATGGGAATCTCTACAATTGTATATTTTGGGATCTAGACTTTCGTGAGTCTGAGCACACCAGCCTTTGAGATGTAGCAGTTTCAGGAGAGACTCATGAAGGTGAATATTGATGCTCACATCTGCTCTGTCTAATCAAGGACGTGTGTTTCCTAGTCTGTACATACCAGGCTTAGAGTGAAGGATGATGTAAAAAAATGTTATGACTGAAATTTCTATGGTCTGGAAAAAGTTCCTTATTTTTACAAACGAGATCCATGTGTTCAGAATGGCAGGACTGTTGATTGGCACATCCCAAACAAACAGTCCTGGGCAATGCTATTTTTATTTTTTATTTTTTTTGTTATTCTTAATTTAACTTGCTGACTCTTTAATTTAATTTGCCAATATCACGCTTTCTAAAAAAGTTAAGGAAAGAACTTTGGTAGCCTTATGAGAATTCCTGAGAGATTATTTCTCATTTCTCTGAGTTTAAAACCCAGTTTGGAAAATCTTTACATCAGGAATTGTATCTTAAAAAGTTAAGTAGAATTCTTACATTACACTCAGCTTAAGCCAATGGTCACTTATAATTTACAACATTGTGTATGTCTATAAAAACAGCAAATGTATGAATGAGTATTGCAAACAAAATAAAATACCTGAATTTTCCAAAGGTTGCTTCTTTCATGTCCAAGCAAAGAACTGTGGCCTTGGGTGAAATATTTCTCCTAAGAAATACATTTTTCGTATTTCTCTTCATTTTGTATTTTTGTTCATTATCCTGTTCGTTTTATTTTTGTGATTCTTTCAAGTGAATAATTGTTTTGGGTGTATGACAACTCGAATTAAGCTATTTCTATTAACCAAATAGTTCATCAGCAACTTTCACTTAGAACTTCTTTGATAAACAGCTCCACTCTTGGCGAATCTATTTGTTCCTGAGTCAAAAGTTAAAAGGAATGTTGGGCAAGTAAAGAACAGTGAGGCAAAGGACAAATAAGTATATTCATCTTTTAGAAATGGAAACATTTTTATTAGGCATCAAGTGAAACAGTGTATCAAAAAGTTCAAATATATTTTGTTTCAGAATATTTAAACAACTTTTAAAAATCTTAATACTGTGGCAGACATATAAGTAACAACGTGGCAACAAGCATTACTGTTCTCTAGAGTTATTTATTGTCATTCAATAAGACTGAGAGGTTGGATGCAGTAGCTGATAGTGAGATAATGAGAGTTGTCAACACAGAGAATCTATTGATGTAGCTGCAAAGATTGGGGAGATATTTTGAGGGGAAAAAAAAAGGACAAACTAATCCTGGTCAAAATAGAATTAGAGCAACATCTGTAGGAGACAGGGGTGAAATAGATGGTGGAATCATATAAGAAAGGCAGTATATGTATCGTTATTAAGCTTATGGATAATTCAGTAAACTAAGTAACCCATCTGAAGGTTTTCTGGAAAGTGCAGATCAGGAAAATATATTTTCCAAATTAGTAGACAAGCATGTCACCCCAAAATTGTCAAATTGTGTATATTCCATTCTTGGATTTTGAATCATCACTGAATGGACAAGGAGAATGAGAAAAAAAAATTGTGAC
This sequence comes from Nyctereutes procyonoides, assembly GCF_905146905.1. Lineage (NCBI taxonomy): Eukaryota > Metazoa > Chordata > Mammalia > Carnivora > Canidae > Nyctereutes > Nyctereutes procyonoides. The sequence goes on along the minus strand of NW_026575021.1, from coordinate 4,332,392 downwards.
CATATCTGGATGGTGTACCAGTGGTCATGGGGCCATTATTACTGTTATTCCTTCTAAATCCTGTGGTTGTCTTGAATCTTATCTGTTTCCAAATTTGGGTTTCCATCTTTTTGCCATGTATGTGATACATCATCTTCCCCATCCCTCACTTATCTTCCCATACATTTCCTTCAGCCTAATTTCAATTTCACAAAGTTAAGATATGTACTCAGTTAAGACAGAAGATTCTTATAATTATAGATAAAATATTTGACAGTACCTTATAATCACAGTCTTTTGACCCAGAAATTTTAAAGCTAATAGAAACTCTAACTTACTTAAAAATTGTTGCAGCAGCTATGTTTATCTCGATATAGCATGTGTTTTTTAAAATAAGGTTAAAAATTAAAGTTTATATTCTGTTTCTTTTATATGTATTTATTTTTTTATTTTTTTAATATTTTATTTATTTATTCATGAGAAACAGATTGAGAGAGAGAGAGAGGCAGAGACACAGGCAGAGGGAGAAGCAGGCTCCATGCAGGGAGCCCGATGTGGGACTCGATCCCGGGTCTCCAGGATCAGGCCCTGGACTGAAGGTGGTGCTAAACCACCTAGCCACCCAGGATGCCCATATTTTATTTTTAAAAAAAGATTTTATTTATCTGTTCATGAGAAACACAGAGAGAGGCAGAGACATAGATAGAGGGAGAAGAAGGCTCCTCGTGGGGACCCTGATGTGGGACTCGATCCCGGAACTGGGATCACACCCTGAGCCCAAGGCAAATGCTCAACCGCTGAGCCACCCAGGCACCAAAGTTTCTATTTATATTTTTAAAAGTAACCTTTGTTTTTCTCTTTTGTTGATAACAGTTTATCTATCTATCTATCTATCTATCTATCTATCTACTTATCACCTATCTATCATCTATCATCTCAGATCTGCTTCAGGGAAAAGATCTCTGGTTTAGTGTAAATATTTGGTAAATTAAGTTTTTGAGATGTAGGTTTTCCTAGATTTTTAGCCCCCAAACACTGAGCGCCTGTGTGTAACACTTATCAAAAGTGTTCCTACATGACCTGGCACATGTGATGAATGAATGAATAAATGAATGAATATATGAAAAATGCTTACCTCCATTGGTTGCCTCCACATGTTTACTTCTAATGGTTATTTGGTTGATATTTTAGATTTCTGGAGAAAGTGTAAAATCAGTAAGCTATGAGAGTGTTATATGAGAAACTATATGAACTATAGTTTATAAACTATAGTTATGAACTATAGAACTATACGAGTTCTATGAAATGAGTTACAAGATTTAAGGAAGCTCTTTGGCTTAAGATAGAATAAAAACTGTGTTTTGCAGTTATTGTTCAATTGACAATTATTGTCATGCATTAATCTATCTCATTTAGGCATCAAAATATAAATAATAATTGTTTTTATTATGCTAACAGTGACAATAAATAACAAAAGCTTTGGTATTCTTAAAGGAAAAATGGTTTTCCATTTTACTTTGGAGAGAAATAATGATGTTATTCATTGTTTTGATAAATAAAGGTTATAAATGGTCTGAATCAAAAAATTTAAAAGGAGAATACAATGAATAGCTTTTGTTAATTTTATTATTTCTTATAATTTTAGGCTCCATGAATTGAATGTTCATATGTGTTCCTAAATGCTTACATTTTCTAGAAACCTACAAATTCTTAGATATATACAAATACTGTGTGGAGACTATTTTTTCTTGATTGTGGCATTTTGGAGTCACCTGGTCGCATACATTTTAGGCATATATACATGATATTTCACTCCCATAAATATCACTGAATGGACATTATACAGTAGAATAAAATGGATATATTTTAATGATTTAGACATATTCCAAATAGAAAGATTTAAACAAACATTTTTAGAATTTTGCTTTGCCATGATAAATTGGCCCATTTCCATAGAAACATTTTCATATGTAAGAAAAATAATCTAAGAACTAGAGATAATGGGCCACCAGGATTTTAAAAACTCTATCAGAGATGATTAAGTAGAATTCAGTACAATTTACTGTCTAAGATAATCCTCACTTAATCTCTGTCACTGTTTTACTGCTTGGCTTTATTTTTGATCTCTGTCTTTATTCAGAGATATATAACAGGTAAGTTTCATCAAGTGTTAAAATCTGTTGGTGCTTATGGTAAAGTTTATGGATGGTAAAGTTGGTATGTGTGCATTTTAAGAGTTTCAGGATAATAGTATTTTAGAAAAATGCCTCAATTAAGGTAGAGCACAAGATTTGGTTTTGAAATTTCTTTTAATAAGTCAGACCCAGTGTTTTAAAATAAATATTTAACTGAATAATGTATTGCCTGAAGGGGTTACTACTTTTTATTTTCAATATATGTCCAACTGAGAAGTGAAAAGAACATAAACTTTGGAATCCAACTTTGGTTGACTATCAGATGAATAAATTATTTTTTAGATTAGCAAATTCTTATGATTATGGGTGATTATAATTATTTAACTTTTCAGAATCTGACTCCAGGATTTACTATGAAATGAGGGAAATTATGTAAACATAAGAATATCATGAAGTTTGTAAAAAGGTCTATAAAGGAACTTTCTTATAATTTCCATTAACCAATATATGTTCTTATGCCTTGTTTAGTCATCTCTTGATCAAAATTGGAGCAGCATAAGAAACTATTAATTTTTCTATTAAAATGTCAAAGGACACAAGGAATCCAAATCAACTGTTGAATTGGATTTTTGTTGAGTAGGATTATCTTACATTTGGGAGACAAATTGAAAGGCAATAATGTTAATTCTCATTGCAAACTCGCATTTCCTTATTGACCAAGGGGAAACATATCAATATGATGCTGCTTTTTTAGAAAATTCATTTCAGGGACAACTGGGTGGCTTAGTGGTTGAGTGTCTGCCTTTGGCTCAGATCGTGATTCTGGGGTTCAGGATCGTGTCCCATATCGGTACTCTTGCAAGGAGCCTGCTTCTCCCTCTGCCTCTGTCTCTGCCTCTCAGTGTCTCATGAATAAATAAATAAATAAATCTTAAAAAAAAGACAAGAAAATTCGTTCCAGAGCCTGAAGGTGTGGAGTTTGTTGAACATATAAATGGATAGACCCAATGTTGAATGAGTGAATGTGCTGGTTTTAAAATTTATTCACAAATGCTTTGATATTCCATTCTTTAAAAAATGGAGTTTGATTTCCCTTCCCTTGAATGTGCTTAGATTTAATGACTCTTTTTTAATGAACATAATCTGGGAAAGGTGATGCAATGTGATTTTGAAAGCTAGGTTGTAAACAGGATAGCTCTGCCTGGTTCTCACTGCCATTGCTCATTTTGGGAAAGCCAGCTGCCAGGTTACAAAGATAATCAACAGCTTGTTTGGAAGGAAATAAGGCCTCCCAACCATAGTCATCATCAAATAATAGCCATGTAAGTAAGTCACCTTAGAAGCAGATCCTCTTGTTCCAGTCAAGATTTAGCTGACTGTAGCCTTGGTTGGCATTTTGACTGCAACCTATAAAAAGATCCTGGGTCTGAATCACCCAGCTAAGGCACTCCAAAATTTCTTCCCTACATTAGCTGAGGATAATAACTTTTGTCTCAAATTATCTAAAGAGAGTGAATGAATAAGTAGAAAATCCATGGGAAACATAGGATTTGTTTTGTAGAATTAGAAAAAGTGGTTTTGAAGTCCAAGTCTACACTGCAAAAATTGGTCTAGCCCTCAAATTAAAGAGGGCTTTGTACTTTTGGATTTCTTTTTAACTCTATAACCTGATTCTTTACTTCCCAGGTCTTACCCAAACACCTCCATGAATTGTTGGAGGAAATGAGAGAGGAGACTTGGTTTGGATCCCATAAAATAGGAAAGTTGGATTACCTATTTTAGTCATTCTTTTCCACACTCTCAGAGGATCGTTATTTAAGTGTGGCCACATTCAGTCGCATCTGTTTGGGTTTATGAATTTGCTTAAGTTGTCTCAAATTTGCTTCCTCTAGGGTCTCTTCTAGAGTTTTGAACCACCTGTATTTCCAGATGACCAGGCAATTAGGATCTAATCTGATGTGCTCCAATATTCAAGAGCCTCGTTACACCATCCCTTACACCTACTCTTTAGATTTGAACACAGTGAAGGACTTTACTGGGAAAAGTGTTAAAATACTGTGTGTCCCTGGTTCCCAAGAGGTTTCCCCTGGCATTATGATCTAGGATAGCTACTTCTTTGAGAAATGTCTATTCAAATTCTTTGCCTACTTTTAAATTAGGTTTTTATTTTTTACTACTGAGTTGTCAGAGTTTCTTACATTGTTTGGAGATTTACTGCCTACAAGAAAATGGTTTGCAAATATTTTCTCCCACTCTATAATTTGCCTTTTTACTCTGTTGTTTCCTTTGCTGTGCTGGTACAGAAGATGGGGTCTTTGGGGAGCACTTATGTTATGAGATGGAACCCTTCAAGAATGTGATTACTTCTCTTTTGATAAAGATCACACAGAGTTCCCTAGGCTTTGCCACTATTGGAAGATATGAGAAGTCTGTGACATACAAGGGTACTCATGCATCCAGGCTGATACCTTGATCTTAGACTTCCAGCCTCCACAACTGTGAGAAGTAAATTTCTGTTGTTTATAAACTATCCAGTCTTTGGTATTGTATTATAGCACTCTGAATGGACTAAGACATTCTCTGTCCTCCTGTTCACATCCCCTCTATAGGGAAACTTATTCACCCTCTAGGTATTGAGATTATCACCTGCTGATGGCTCACAGATGTGCCCCCCCATAAGGAATAACCCCAATATAGGAAACAGGCTTTTTCATGGAAGGCTCACAGAAAATGCCTGATTAATGTAGGAATTAAAAAACCTGGCTCTCTTGCCTCAGCTTTGGAAAACTCCCAAAATGGATCACCTGAGACCTCAGTTGACATGTGGTATGTCAGCTTCTTCTGCTCATCACTTTCTCGCTTTCTCACAAGAGTGTTACCCAAGAGCTTACTCCAATGAACCTCTTTGCACAGAACTTGTTTTATTGTTTCAGCAAAATCAATCTAAGAGAGCTGACACTAGAAGTTATCCTAGAAACAGACTCAAAAATGAGATTTAGGATATGGATCATTTGTCAGGTGGCTAGGCATAAGTCAGCTAGCAATAAGGACTCTTACAGGTAGAAGATGGCATATCACTACTAGAATGCTGTAACTGGAATTGTTGAAATATGTAGCTGTGAAGAGTTTGGTTGGATATTTTTTGAGGACAGGGAAAAATACTGTCTTGCACTATATATAGGCAAGTATATATAAAACTAGGCAAGTATCAATAAATAGTGACTATAAGAACTGTGGAATTGGGTGGCAGTTACCTAAGGTCATGGTCCCAATGGAAAAGAAAATAATGAGAGGACAGTGTAATTAATCAACAATTCAAGCAAAATATGACAGACTGTTTCCTTGGCACATTTAAGGAAATTCTGATTTCCTACAATTGATGATTAGACAAAATAGACAAGGCTCCGAGTGACTATAAGAATACTGGAACTTTAGGTAAGGTTGCATCCTTCTACACCAAAGTCAGGCTAAAAATACATAAGGAAGATTTGGAATATATGCAACTGGATGGAAACATTTAAGAATCTTAAAATCCCAGATTCTCTTGAACTCACTGTGCCCACAGAAATGGCCCACTTCCCTTCTTTGATAGATACTGACCTCCTTCGATTTGCAATTCTGCAGAAGCCTCACTTGAGCCATGTGCCTTCTAAGGCAAGGCTTGTCCTTAGCTTTTACCGCTACCTCCTCCCCTGGCAACCAGAGCAATAGCATGTGTGAATCCCAGTATCGCAGCTGGGGGGTGGACTGACTTGCTAATGGAGAATAGAGACTACACATTAAAGGATCTGAAGGACCTAACTTATGAATATGAGCATGATGGGGAGAATATGCATGGGAGTAGATGCAGAGGTGGTCGGATCAACAGGGAGAACATAAAGTTGAACACTGGAAATTTTCGTTACATGGAAACATTCCTCCATCATGCACAAATTTTATACCCTGGCAAGTACCATGAGAGGTGATACTCACATAATGTCACTGTAGGCCTTAAAAGCTTGGAAAAGCATTGGTTCACAGCAAGTAAAGTTGCACTGCTGGAACTCTCAGTATTAGCAACTAGTTCAGGCCCTGTGATCATGCTATGTCAATAGTCATACGATCTGCCTTCCATACCCCAAGGAGAAATACATCACTTTTGTTCATTTCTGAATCTTGTAGCTTCGAAGATATAAAACAAGATGAACAAAAATGGTCTCAGGAGGAGGTATTTTCTAGCAGATTATTTTCTGTTGGTTTTAATATGTGGAAATCTCATTATAAAATTTGATTCCCATATTTCTAGTAACACATAAAAATAGAATTGAAAACATAATTTTGATGGATGGTATCATCTGGACTCTAGAACTTTGACCTTTTGCCCAAACAATTCTAATTACTTGTATGGGAGGTATTAACCTAGTGCTATAAACTCAATTTTAATTCAAAGGATGATCTAATGAAGAATACAGTAGAGGCTCTGCAACATTTTCAATTACACATGTGGTTTAGCTTTTTAAATAGAAATTCCTATAGCCCATTTCTCAAAAATCAATGGCAAAATCTATACTAAATTTGAAGTGGAGCACACACAAAAAATGCACATTTACACATAAACATAACTTAAGAATCAGAAAACTATTTCTGCTATCCCATCTTGGCTGACAGTAAAAACAGTAAAAACACGCTTAAACTGAGTAGTCAAAATTGCCTATATTTTTTCATTGATAAGAGCAAAGAAAGCAAATAATACCTTTGCATGCAGTAAATCTCTTATCTTACGTGATAGTCTCTTAACTCCTCAACTACCTTTATTTCAAATGCTTATAGGTTACCTACTGCATACATGACACTGTGGTAGTTGTTTGGTGTTGATATTGATGAATAAGAGTCCCTGATGAGAAGGAACTGCTTGTAATAGTATAAAAATTTGGTCCCCTTCTCAATGCCATAAAACTTTATATTTCTTCTTTAAAAATGATGTTTATAATATGGTCAGTAATATCTATTTCCTTATTAATCCATAAACTTCATAACAACCTGGGTTGAGTCTGCTTTGCTTATTCTTTATCCACATAGTCTGGCTTAATCCTTGTCAGGTGTCAAGGTTTTGTAAATATTTCTTGAATGAATGGATGATGCAAGTTTGTCATATGGTGCTGAATGAGTATTCTAAAGAGATACAACTCAAAGTATTGGAATTTAACATCCAGTTGACAGGATCAGGAAAATAGCATTTAAGAATGGATTTAAGAAAATGGACCAGGGATGCCTGGGTGGCTCAGAGGTTGAGCATCTGCCTTTGGCTCAGGGTGTGATCCTGGAGTCCTGAGATCGAGTCCCACATTGGGCTTCCTGCATGGAGCCTGCTTCTTCCTCTGCCTATGTCTCTGCCTCTCTCTCTCTCTCTCTCTGTGTGCCTCTCATGTATAAATAAATAAAATCTAAATAAATAAATAAATAATACCATATCGAAGCAGAATGGCATAGGTAGAAATATTAAAGAAGAAAGACATGTAGGAAGAAAGGGCATGCAAATGAAGAACCATAATTCTGTTACCTAGGTATTACTTAGTTTATGAAGGTATATATATATATATATATATATATATATATATATATATATATATAGTTTGATAGGATATAGTTTGATATGTATAGTTTTTGAATATATATATATTCATATATATATATATATAGTTTGATAGGAGCAACATTATATATAGTTTGTATTTGGGTGAGGAAGAAATGAATGACTTCCAAGTTTATCCTCCTTAAGCGTTTTATTGTGTACACATATTAATTTCATATATTTTCTTTCCTGTGTATGTGAGGGGAGAGTATGCTGCCTGTGAGTACTTTTCTGGAAGCTAATACCAAGGTGCAGAAATGGGTGAGTGAGGAGAGTGAGTCAGGCAAGAGAGGGAAATCCATGAAAAGTGTGTTAATGAGCTATTCATTCTGGAGACAACTGGGGCACACTTCCACTGGGGACTGTGTAGAATACATTTCAGGATTGTCAGGGCTTTATTTTCACTTAAAAAAAATTCCATAGACGCTATTTTGATTTTGATCACTTTTTTTTTCATTTGTCTTTTCTTTAGTTATCTTTCATTTTATTTCATAATAGTAATTATGAGGTCAGTGCTTTGAGATTCTAAGTGTTCTGTGGTGTTGTGCTTATAAAGCTAAATGCATCTTTAATTTTGCTGAGAACCTGAAAGCAATTATGCTCAGATTTCAATACATGTGTAATGGTCAATACTATGTATACTTAATCTGCTTTGTTATTACCTTCAAAGCAATCACAAATATTTTTTTCTTTTGTTTACCACATGGATTTCAGTTTCTGTACTTGTTACTGAAAGTGAACAGGTTATTTTGACTTTCTGTTTTGTTTTGTTTTGTTTTTGTTTTTTTTTTATGTGCTTGGGCTTAGAGCATCATCATACAGTAGGCAAAGGTCTTTTCTTCTTTTGGATTATAGTGTTTGGTATCTAACACAGTCCTGGTTAAACCATAAGAAGTGAGGAAGTACCTGGTGATTATTTGGTCATTAAAATTAGATACCACCTTTTCTACCATTTTTGAAAATGTTTCAAGGATGTAGAAAACATTATTTGGCTTTTGATTAGAATATGAATGCTTTCTACTAGTACATTTGTTATATTAATAATATGTTTGTCATGAATAAAAGTAGCTTTTCTTAACAATGTCGTTTGAAGTACTTATGTTTATATATGCAAAGCATTCAGTTATTTGGCATATATGACATGTGGAATTGAAAAAAGAGACATTAGCCATAGTTTTCCAAACATGTGAAAATACTTCCTGGCATTTATTCATGCAATAAATACTGAATGACATCTACTCCGTGAAAATTGCTAGATTCAGAGGATAGAAATTATATAAAAATTCTCTGAAAATGGTAGGATGGGGGGCACCTGGGTCGCTCAGTCAGTTGATTGTCTGGCTCTTGATTTCAGCTCAGGTCACGATATTGGGGTTTAGATTGAGGCCAGCATCAGGCTCCATGCTCAGCGCAGAGTCTGCTTAAATTTCCCTCTCCCTTTCCCTTGACCCCTCCTGCTCCAAGATAAATAAGTGAACTCTTTAAAAAAATTTTAAAAAGTAAAATTGGTATGCATTATATTACCTGGTGTACATTGGAATGAGGTAAGCCAAAGTAACGATGGAATGGGGTATGAGATTTGCTGTGTTGCTGAGACCTGGGTGAATTTATCAACCAAGAAGCAGCAGCAGCGCTAGAAAGTAATTAGAAAAATTTGGATGTGGATGTCCAGTTTTCCCAGCACCATTTATTGAAGAGACTGTCTTTTTTCCAGTGGATAGTCTTTCCTCCTTTATCGATTATTAGTTGACCATAAAGTTCAGGGTCCACTTCTGGATTCTCTACTCTGTTCCATTGATCTAAATGTCTGTTTTTGTGCCGGTACCACACTGTCTTGATGACCACAGCTTTGTAGTACAACCTGAAATCTGGCATTGTGATGCCCCAGCTATGGTTTTCTTTTTTAATATTCCCCTGGCTATTCGGGGTCTTCTGATTCCACACAAATCTTAAAATAATTTGTTCCAACACTCTGAAGAAAGTCCATGGTATTTTGATAGGGATTGCATTAAATGTGTAAAATTGCCCTTGGTGCAGCCACTCTGGAAAACCATGTTGAGGTTCCTCAAAGAGTTAAAAATAGATCTGCCCTATGACCCAGCAATTGCCCTGCTGGGGATTTACCCCAAAGATACAGATGCAGTGAAATGCTGGGACACCTGCACCCCGATGTTTATAGCAGCAATGTCCACAATAGCCAAACTGTGGTAGGAGCCTCGGTGTCCATCGAAAGATGAATGGATAAAGAAGCTGTGGTCTACATATACAATGGTATATTCCTCAGCCATTAGAAACGACAAATACCACCATTTGCTTCAACGTGGATGGACTGGAGGGTATTATGCTGAGTGAAGTAAGTCAATCGGAGAAGGACAAACATTAAATGGTCTCATTCATTTGGGGAATATAGATAATAGTGAAAGGGAATAGAAGGGAAGGGAGAAGAGATGGGTAAGGAAATATCAGAAAGGGAGACAGAACATAAAGACTCCTAACTCTGGAAAACGAACTAGGGGTGGTGGAAGGGGAGGGGCATGAGGTGGGGGTGACTGGGTGATGGGCACTGAGGGGGGCACTTGATGGGATGAGCATTGGGTGTTATGCTATATGTTGGCAAATTGAACACCAATAAAAATAAATTTATAAAAAAAAGAAAAATTTCTAGCAGAATATCGCTCTCAGTGTATACTGTAGAAGCATGTGGTAGAGAGCCAAGGGCCAGGCAGCAGACATCCAGGCACAGGCACTTTCAGTAGTATGTGGCACAGATCAACATTTTTTTAGACATACCCTAGAACCCCCGTTTGAGGGAATGAGATATGAGATTACTCATATTCTGGGCATTGAGTTAAAATATTTTATACAAATTACCTTTAAGGCTCAAAACCATTCTACATGATTGGTTGTATTTATTTCCCCAATTTGCAAATAAAATGATGAGTGATTTTCTTCCCAAAATGAAAGACTGTGTGATATAGCTGGGATTTGAACAGACTATAAAGTCATTCTTGAAATCCTTCATGCTGCCCTATCACACACTACTTCTGGTGTGGGTTTCTGTTGATACAGACTTCCAGATATTTGATGAAATGAATCAAGATCTTTTAAAGGGTCATGTGTTTTGATAGAATAATTCTAAATCTAAGAATTCATTTCATGGAAATGATAAGGACTATATATAAGGTTTTATACAAGGATATTATCACATTGTTTTACAATAGGAAAGTGCTAGAAAAAAATGAATTCTAGAGCTAGAGGATTAGCTAACTAAATTATATTATATTCAAAGAATGAAACATTATGCTTCCATTTAAAAACCATGTTTTATATGTTGCTTAATTGTATGATAAAATGTTCATAATTAAATTAAAAAGGAAGATACTAAAAGTTTATGTTCACTATCATCTTATTGAATATATGGATATAACATTTGGAATAGAATAGCCAAAATTATTATCTCTTTAGGGTTAAATTATAAAAAATTCAAAAATTTAGTATGTTTTCAATTTTCCATTTTATATCAAATCATGTTCAGTTATTAAATAAGTAAATAAATAAATGATTCCTGTATACTCACTCTGCATATTTTACTGAATTAAATAGATATATACAGAAAAATATTTAATGTAATATAAAATCTTAGAGGTTTTCGCAGGCCAATGGCTTTCCATCCTCAATATCTAGAGAGATGAGGAAATATTAATAATCAAGCAAATCAATGAAGAATAATGTTAACATTCCCAAAATGCTGCGTGTATTAGTTTCTTAGGGCTGCTATAAAAGATTACTACAAGAGACACCTGGGTGGTTCAGTTGGTTGAGCATCCAAATATTGGTTTTAGCTCATGTCATGATCTCAGGTTTGTGAGATCAAGTCCTGTGTCAGGTGCATGCTCAGCACGGAGTCGGCTTGAGATTCTCTCCCTCTCCTTGTGGTCCTTCCCCAGCTCATACTCGCTTGCTCGCTCTCTCTCTCACTCTCTCACTCTCTCCTCTCAAATAAATAAATCAATCTTAAAAAAATTTACCACCGCATGGTGACTTAAAACAACAATTCTTTCACAGTTGTAAAGGCCAGAATTCTGCAGTGAAGGTGTCTAGGTGCTTAGCTCCTGCTGAAGACTCCAATGGAAAATCCTTCCTTGCCTCTTCCAGTTTTAGGTGATTGCAGGCATATTTCAGTTTGGGACTACATAACTACAGTGTCTGCTCTATCTTCACATGGTTTCTTGTCCTAGATATCTCTGTGCCCCAAATTTCCTTTCCTTTCCCTTATAAAAAAAAGTAATTAGATTTGGGCCCACTCTAAATCCAGGGTGATCTCATTATGAAATTCGTAATTTAATTGCTACTATTAAAGACACTATCTGAAATAATTTCATATTCATAGCTACTAGGGGTTAGGACTTGAACATATTTTCAGGGGGCTACTATTTTATTTTGCATTAGTATCTGCATTGGCTATAGACAGCATATAGCTAACTCCCCTCACTTTGTTCAAATGTTTGCTTATGTATTACCCACTCTAAGGCATTTCGTGATCATCCCATTTAACGTTGCACATCCCACCTTGTGTTTACCCCCAATTCTATCTTGAATCTCATAACAAACGAAGTTTGTAATACATAACTTACATATATATCATGTTATGGTTACATAAGCACACACATGTGTAAATACTATTAGAGCAGACATTTTGACAGTTTTCCCTGTGGATTTTTAAGAAGCAACTAGAATTATTACAGTTGGTCAATAAATATTGCTTAACTTAATGGGAAACCATATTATTCCTTTCCTTTATCTAATGGCACCCCATTTCACTCAGAGTGAGACATTTACATTAAATCTATAATATTTTATTATGGAATACAACAAAATCTATGAAACATAAATGTACATCTTAAATAATATGTAAAACTAATTCATATAACCATTATTTAGGTAAGGAAATAGAATATTGCCAACACCCCCAAGAAGCTCCTATGTGTGTTTTCCTGGTCATAATTTCTTTCTTCTTTCCTACAGGTTACCATTGCTCTGACATCTGTGATAATTACTTCTATGCTTTTCTTAACACTTTTTATACTCATGTAATTAGGTATCAAAAACCAATAAAATTTATTGCTTTTTAAAAAATGTATGTAAATAAATTCATACCAGGTACAGTTTTGTTTTGCTTTTTTTTCTGGCTTTTGGTGGCAAAATAATTCTTCTCAATTTTATCCGTATCATTGAGGGGTAGTATCTGACTGTAACTTCAACATTGTATAGATATATCATAACTTATTATTTTTTAAAAGATTTTATTTATTTATTCATGAGAGACACACACACACAGAGAGGCAGAGACACAGGCTGAGGGAGAAGCAGGTTCCATGCCGGGAGCCCCATGTGGGACTCAATCCCGGGACTCCAGTTTCACGCCTGGGCCAAAGGCAGGCGCTAAACCACTGAGCCACCCAGGTGTCCCCAGTATACCATAACTTATTAATACACATTCTGACCAAACACTTGGTTTATTTTCAGTTGGGGTGATTATGAATAATGCTGTTATAAATATTCTTCACATTTAACCTGTCACACATAAGCATGCAATACTATAGGTTATATAACAAAGAATTAAATTAGAGGTATTCAATTAGAGGAAATGGGCCCAACTGTTTTGTAAATAAATATTATCAGTCTTTGTTCCAACAGCATTATACCACTCTGCATTTTCTTTAACACTTGGTTTTGTCAGACCTTTAATATTTGTGAGTATGGAGTGGTACCTAACGTTCTGATTTTAATTTTCATTACCCTAATTACAAGTAAAGCTAAGCTCTTTTCTTATGCTATTTGATATTTGGATTTTTCCTATTGTGAAATGCTCTTTTAAGTAATTTCCCACTTTTCTACAGGGTTACTGTTATTTTCTAACTGATTTATACTAGTATTTATATTTCTGAATAGGAGCCTTTGTTGGTTAATGGGTTACAATTATTAGACTCACACTTGCTTTTCTATGATTTTGATATTTTCTTTTGATGAATAGATGCCCTTAGTTTCAATGTGGTCACATTTATCAGTCATTGACTTTATAGTTAATAAATGTTTTGTGTCTTTTAAAAAATGTATTTGTTATACTAACATGATGAAGACATTTGCCTGTATTTTCTTTTTCTTTTCTTTTCTTCCTTTTTTTTTTTTAAAGGAAGAGAGAACATTGGGAGGGAGGGAAAGAGAGAGAGAATCCTTAGAAGGGTATACACACATCCACTTGGGGCTCCGTATCACAACCCTGGGATTGTGACCTGAGCAGAAATCAAGAGTCACTTAACTGACTGAGCCACCAAGGCACCCTACCCATATATTCTATTTTTGGTTCACATATAATGGATGCTGAGAACTCCTCAGATCTGCAGTTGATGGATGATGTAGTTCCAGTCCAAGTATGAAGGCCTGAGAACCAGGAGAGCCAATGGTGTATGTTCCAGTCAAAAACCCAGCAGGCTTGAGACCCAAGAGGAGCTGATGTTTCAGTTTGAGTCTGAAGGCAGCAAAAGATTGATATTCTAGTTCAAAGCCATCAGGTAGGCTATGTGCCCTCTTCCTTAAGGGAGGGTCAGCTTTTTTGTTTATTTCAGGCCTTGGACTGATGAAAGAGGACCATGTGCATTAGAGAAAGTAATCTGCTTTACTTAGTCCACCTATTCAATTGGTAATCTCATCCTAAATATTTTCACAGAGACAGTCAGAATAATGTTTAATCAAATATTCTGGGCCCTTCATGACCCATCAAGGTGACCAATAAAATTAACCGTCACATTAGCAATGAGCAGTAAGGGAATCTTGACAATACAAAATAAGACAAATGAATTAAATCAGCATTTTCCAGACAGCATCAGTAGAATTTACTGGTCAGCCAAATGAAGATTATTGGAGAAACTAATTTCATTTGTTGAAATAGGAATTTAGGAAAAAAGTGAAGGCTCGGGAGGGAGATGATGCAATTTTTAAGACATGATAAGTTGATCAAACCATTTGAAATGTATAATTGCAGCAACTCGATAAAGGGATCTATTTTAAAACAGGGAGTCTTGGAGTAGTGATAGTGATAAACACATAGTAATTGATAGAATAGTTCATGGAAATAAACCTGATTAAAAGCTTTAGCATTAGATTGAACAGAGGAGTACACTTGAGGCTATTTGACATTAACTTATGCCATGTATGGCCTCTGAGTAAGCAGTTCCTGGTGATTGGAAAAGCTGTTGTGAAATTAGGTTATGTGCAAAGCAATTTTACAAGAGTCTCCCTCATGTTGTTATTAATTACTTTTATGTAATATATTCATACAAGTTAAAGATAAATGCCCTATGAGTCATAAAACAGAAATATAGTGGAAATAGTTATCTTTAGAAATTTCAGGGTTTTTTGTCAGTGTAGAAGGGAGTGACTCTCCAATAATCAATAAAATAGCATTAAAGCTCAACTTATGAAAAGTAGTTTACTTTACACAACAGACATTTTATCCTTGGTTTAAAAAGGTTACTCTTAAAGCCAAATGAAACAGACATATTTAACTCCACATTTGTAAAAATATCACAGGAGATTAAAACAATCAAACTAATAGATTTTTTAAAGAAATTGAATGTTTTTTTCTATCTTTATTCCCTAATAGAACTCAAGTGAGGCTGCCCTTGGAAGAATAGCTCCATATCGAATGCAAACATTCCAACACAAAAATCATGTGAGTTGGAAACATCTAATACCAATGGTGTGCAATATCACTATTGACCAAAATGCTATTGGGTGCCTTTGAAATAACCACTTAAATTATTTTTTTTCCCAAGGAGCACATATAAAGCTCTATATTCTTCATATTACTCTGATTTATAAATGGTAGACTACACCAAAATAAATGTCGAAAAGTACTATTTTGATTATATAAAAACTTCATTTGACTGTAAGAATATGCCTTTTTTTTAATACAGAAGTGTGGTACTCCATGTGTAGTATAATATGGAGACATAAACACATTTAAATTTTTGATTAAATATGGGAGCAGTGAGATACAAGTTAGCAGTGAAGTTCAGACTATTGAAGATACTTTAACTTTGCAGTAAATCAGTCAATCATACAGGTGACAAATATGATGATTTATAAACTTGTCTAGAGTCTAATTTCCTATTTTAGAGATTCACATATATATTTCAGAGAGTTTCATATATATTTTTAACTCTGTAAAAATATTGTCATTTGTTTTCATGGGTTTAAAGTAATCAATGCACTTAATTTTTAAGATGCTTGCGGTTAAGAACTTAGCCAGGATGGGATCCCTGGGTGGCGCAGCGGTTTGGCGCCTGCCTTTGGCTCAGGGCGCGATCCTGGAGACCCTGGATCGGATCCCACATCGGGCTCCCGGTGCATGGAGCCTGCTTCTCCCTCTGCCTGTGTCTCTGCCTCTCTCTCTCTCTCTGTGTGACTATCATAAATAAATAAATTAAAAAAAATTAAAAAAAAAAAGAACTTAGCCAGGAAAGGATATTGGAAACCCTCCGCTTCTTCCTCTCCTTTTCAGCTTTAATTTTCCGTGTAGCCAATTGTTGCATGTGGGTGATAATCTCTCTTAAATTCATGATCCTGGTCACCAGAGACACATTCCTTGCAAATATGACAGCAGGTTTTCCTCTCTTTCTGGGTAGTAGGAATTTTAATGAATAGCTACTCTTCAGCATGAAGGGCTTTTAAAGGTTTTTTATTTATTTATTTACAATAGTCACAGAGAGAGAGAGAGAGGCAGAGACACAGGCAGAGGGAGAAGCAGGCTCCATGCACCGGGAGCCCGATGTGGGATTCGATCCCGGGTCTCCAGGATCGCGCCCTGGGCCAAAGGCAGGCACCAAACCGCTGCGCCACCCAGGGATCCCAATGAAGGGCTTTTAAAGTTTAAGAGAGTAATGGACCTGCTGATAATCTTGTTTCTTCCAATAGTTTAGATGGATGGGATTTAGGGGGAAAGTACACCCTTTGTCTTGCTTATCAAGGTAAGCCAATTTACTGAATTCTCACAATACATTAAATTTTGAGCCATTACTGTTTTTATTCACATCAATTTTTATCATCCATCTCATTTCTATCTCCTGTTGCATTCTGAGAAAAAAAATAATGTAAAGTGTTTGATAAATCTTGATTAACTACAAATACTATTTAATATATCTTTGGCATAGTTGTAAATAAAAAATAATGTATGTGTATGTACATATTTATTCTAAGTAGATATTTTTCTAATTTCTGAAAACTAATGTCTCCATTATAGTTCAAGAGAATATATTTTCAGATATACTTGTTAAAGAAAATGGTTTTCTGAAGGCTTTAAAAATAAAGATTCACCTAATGGAGTTTTGATTTTAAAAAGAGTGCATGTATATCTTACTCTAAAAGTCTTTTTACTGAGTCCTCATGGGATATTAGTGCCTACATCTTAGTATGTTTCTTGTCAAGCTTAATGTACCAAAGGCAAAACTAAGTGCCTTATGTTTTGTAATGTGTGTGTGTGTGTGTGTGTGTGTGTGTGTGTACAACAAGATAGCAGTCCTTTAAGGGAAAAACATGAAATGTAAGTCTATAGAGTTATATTTTTAGACTTCAATTTCTTATTATTGCTCTTCTATTAAAGTTAACCGTAATAGTGTAAGAAAACTTGTATTTCAAACACATCACTTTTTCGGGTGGCCAAATGTGACTAAGTATTCTACTTAAAATCGTATTCTGCATGATTGCAGTAAAACTTGAATTCAATACTTACTGAAGAAAAAAAAAAAAGATTTAGCTTTACAATGACATGGACCAAGACCAACCATTCATATTTAAATGAGAGGAAAATGAGGGAAACATGATCTCTGTGCAATATGAGATCTTAAATAAGCGTTCCTCTTCATTGTAGGTCATATCCTAATGAAGTTTTAACAAAATATAGACGTTTCAAAAATTTGCAGACTTGACTTGTATAACAAATATTCATCCAACTCACTGTTATCTTTTCTATTAAGAGGGTTGACAAAATAAATGATTGATTATGATCGTCATATAAAAATTCTAAATTAGTAGCTTTGTTCCAGATCATTGATGACCATTTTCAAATAATATTATTTCTAGAACACAGACATAAAACTTTTCCTTGATCTCTTATTTCTAAATGAGAAGACGTAAGTGATATAAACTACAAAATCATTTGTATGTACGTCAGCAATGGAAATCTAAGATGGTTTTCAAATGTGTGAAAACTAGAAAGATTGCTTGAGACAGAATGCTCATTGCTAAAATGCAGAGTAGTTCAGGGCCATGTTCGGGGTACAATGGTGCCTGAGTCCTGGATCAGAGGGGAAAAATGTTATTAAAGGATTTTAGTGGAGTAATTGGCAACAAACATATAGACTACATGGATAATAGCAGTGTTGTAGTGTAGTAGTGTTGGAGTGTGGTTATGTAAGATAATTTCTTTGTTCTTAAGAATTATGCAACATATATTATTGAGTTGTAAAGAAATGTGATATCTAAAATATACTCTCAAGTATTTCAAAAACCTAAGATGGATCATGTGTCTATACCTCTATGCAAATCTATATTACTACATTTTTCTAAATCTATATGAGCATCTATACATATACCACACCTATATCATATCTATATTTACCTATGTCTGTATCTATGGAGAAGGAGAGTGAGAGAAATGTACTGAGATATTCTTCTCTCCACCTCTCTCCTAATAGTCAATTATTCTGTGCTATGTATTTCCCAGTTGCTCCTCCAGAAATACTCTTTTTCCTTCTCCACTCCTCTCTGACCCTGAGAGACTGACATGTATGGACCATGTCACCAAGACTCCCGTAATATCTGGATTCCATTTGAGTTCCACTAGTGGGGAACCCTAGCACTGAATCTGAAGAAAGAAAAAAATTGAAGTAGAAATATATGAATACTTCTGATCAAGATACTAACTTTTCCCAGATTTTAGTTACCTCTGACTTTCTTCATGTCTTAACGGCTAGGGAAGGATGGTAACAGCTCTGGGCTGCTAGTGGTGGTCTTCCTTATATGCCCTTATACATCCTTATACTTCCTAATGTGTCTTTATACTTCACTTCCTTATGCTTTTCACTAACACGTTTGCAATTATCGCTTTGTAAATAAAACCTCCTTGAATTAACCTTGAATGAGTGTTCAGTTCCCCTTTGCTATACTGACTGTGTAGGTGCTAATCCTTATTGAGCGGTAAGTCATGGTCACTGTGTTGAAAGCACATAAATCATTATAATTTACATAATTTCTTATATATTTCTTATACATTTCTTATTTCTTATATTATGTACATAAATTCTTGTAATTCTTGCAAATATCTGCAGTTTGGATGATATCATCTGCATTTTAGAGATGAGAGAACAGATTCCTGGGTTCCAGTAACTTGTTATAAACTGAATTGTGTTCCCCCCAGAATTTGTATATTGATATTAATCCCTTAGTGCCTTAAACTGTGACTTTATTTGGAGATAAAGCCCTTAAAGAATGATTAAGTTAGGGGCACCTGGTGACTCAGTTGGTTAAACTAACTCTTAGTTTCAGTTTAGGTCATGATCTCGGGGTTGTGAGATGGAGCCCTTGCATTAGGCTCTGCACTCAGCATAGAGCACTCCGCATAGAGTCGGTTTGAGATTCTCTCTCCCCCTTCCTCTGCTCCTTCACCCACTCATGTATTCTCTCTAAAAAATAAATAAATAAAAATTTTTAAAAGGATGATTAAGTTAAAATGAGGTTATTAGGGAGAGCCCTAATTCAAACTAACATCCTTATGAAAAGAAACAATTAGGACACAGAAATACAGACTAAGGGATGACCATATGAGAGGGACACAGCAGGAAGGTAGTCACCTGCAAGCCAAAGAGAGAGAACTCACTCAGAACAAACAAACTCTGTCAACACCAGAACTCTGGAAAAAATAAATTTGTTTTTTAAACCACCTAGTCTATACTACTTTGTTATGGCAGCCCAAGCAAACAGATGCATTTGCTTAACCCATATATAAAATAATCTTCCCTTAAAAAGTGCTGATGAAAGGCCATTCTGTCATCATTAAATGGTGGCATTTCCCATCAGTTACTGCAAGATGCCCCTTCTTTTCTTCACAGTCCTTATTACTATCATAGTTCTGTCAATCAAGTACTATGTTCACCATATCATCTTTCTGTTCTAATTAATTATAGCAATTATATATCATTCACTGATTGCTTCATAATATTTGTATTGATTTCTCTTAATTAGGCTATAAAATTATTAAAAGCAGTTTTATAGTTATATATCCTCATATGATAAGATAAGTTAACAATTATTTAAGACTTGCAGTGTCCCAGGCTGTTGGTAATTGCAGGATTTACGTCACTTAATCCTTTAAAATATCCATTATTTTTAGTTTATCTATATTTTGTAGATGGGAAAGTGAAATGCAGAGAATTTAAGCAACTTACTTAAATTTGTGCAATTGGTAATCTGCACAACCAGGATTTTTACTCAGGCATACTTAGGAACTTGACCATGTAGATTATGCTGTAATCATGATCCTTATTCCAGAGCAGAGTACAATGACCTAACATGATATAGAGGACATAAAGTAAATGCTTGGGAAAAAAACCTTGGGGTAATAATAAATAGGTTTAAGTACAAAGAAAGTAACCAAAAACAAGATTCACCTTAATATTACATTTAAAAATCAGGATACTTCATTTATAAATTTTATGAAACACAGTCATACTGTCTTTCTTCTTAAATTTTAATCCTTAAAATCTTATGAATATTTTCAACTAAAATAGTAAAGTATAGGTATGCCTGGGTGACTCAGTTGGTTAAATATCTGGCTTCAGCTTGGAAGGAAGAACTTTTGATGCATGTATGTTTCAGGACTGATGAAAGGCCATTCTATCATCATTAAATGGTGGCATTTTCCATCAGTTACTGCAAGATGACTCTACTTTTCTTCACAGTCCTTATCACTATCTGACACATTATATAATTATTAGATTATATGTTTATTTCCTGTCTCTTATATCTAAAATGTAAACTCCAGAGAACAAAAGTCATGAATGAATATATATTAGATGCAAGAATAGTTGCTATCATTAAAGGAAGGAACAAGATAGATAAGGCGCACTGGGTTACATGTATTCCTCTCACAAAAACAACGAGAATGCAACCTGCTGAGA
The DNA here is from genome assembly GCF_905146905.1 of Nyctereutes procyonoides. Classification (NCBI taxonomy): domain Eukaryota; kingdom Metazoa; phylum Chordata; class Mammalia; order Carnivora; family Canidae; genus Nyctereutes; species Nyctereutes procyonoides. The sequence goes on along the minus strand of NW_026575021.1, from coordinate 4,311,432 downwards.
AACATAGAATATAAGAAATAAAACTAGAATAGGGATTTTATTTATTTTTTTAAATATTTTTTTGACATTTTTTTAAATTTTTATTTACTTATGATAGTCACAGAGAGAGAGAGAGAGAGAGGCAGAGACACAGGCAGAGGGAGAAGCAGGCTCCATGCACCGGGAGCCCGACGTGGGATTCGATCCCGGGTCTCCAGGATCGCGCCCTGGGCCAAAGGCAGGCGCCAAACCGCTGCGCCACCCACGGATCCCCTAGAATAGGGATTTTAAAATAATCTGTTGACGTATCCTCACATTAACATAAATACTTTTTGTTTCAAGTTAAGTGTTTTTATCATTGTCCTTCAGAACAGTAGTTTCCAAACATGAGTATCTGTGTATCCAAAGTCTCTAGGAAACCTTTCCCAAGTACTCATTCCTGAGCCTTATCTCATAACTGGTAAGGCCCACCATAATAACCAATAACTTAAAATTTTAGTATCTGATAGTTATGATTAGGCAAAGATATTAATGACACCAAAGAAGGAAATCCTATATACGATTGTTCTATCATCTATATCTATCTATCTATCTATCATCTATCTATCTATCATCTATCATCTATCATCTATTTAGGGAGAGCAAGCGGGGAGGCGCAGAGGGAGAGAAAGTGAGAGAATCTTAAGCATGCTCTATGCCCAGTGTGGAGCCCAACATGAAGCTTAATCTCATGGCCCTAAAATAATAACCTGAGCTGAAACCAAGAGTTAGACACTTAATTGTGACTGAGCCACTCAGGCACCTCTGTAATTATTTTAAATAGAAGAGGTATAATGATGTGAGTGATTTAGAAGAATGAAAGAATTCTACATAATGGTAGTGTAAAAATACTGATGCAAAGAAGAATGATATCATTAAATGGATTCTTTTTCTTCTGTGTAAGGGTTATTAAAGATAACTTGATTTCACATACTAACTTTTATTATCAGAAGGTTTAATAATCATTTGAAATAGAACAGACCCAACTGTTCTACTCTAAAGATGATAAAGATATCTCTCCCAGGATTGTTGAATGGTCCCTATTCTCATCTGGAAAAATCACATTACAATAATGCAATAACTTTAGAAAAGTCTGGAAAATTAAAGTGACCATGATAAATTATGAATGAAGCATATAATTTCAAACCCATTTTTAAAAGAAATACCAGTATATTCTTCTTAAAGATTAAAAGGGAGGATTCATGGCCCCTCAGATAATATATGTATGGTTGTTAGACTACTCAGTTGACAATGAATTATAATACATGTAAGAATTTTTTCAATGTGTGAGGCTCATTCATGTATGAATTCAGATCATTATTTGTGAGTTCAGATAATATTTCTAAGTTGATTTGGGCTGATGAATAACACTGCAGTTACAAAGTATCAGCAGAGTTGGGTCCTCATTCATCATTTAGCATGTAAAATGTTATGTTTCAAATTAATGTTATTTGAAAGGAATCCACATGCACCATTAATATAAACAGGAAGTGAGTTGTGAGGACATGCAGTACTACCTTACTTTATTCCTGAACACTTTAAAATCTAGTGAACTTTGTTTCTATCTTGTCCTCAGTATTTTTTATCACTTTTTCTACAAAAAAAAAAAACAAAAACCCATAATGCCTTCCAAAAACTAAAATAATTATATATACTTCTGTCCACCCATATGTTTAAGTCCTCTGCACAATTCATTTGTATGCACAGAAATTCACTAAGTTTGGCTTCACTGAGGTAGTACAATTAAAAACACAATTCTTATTTTTTAAAAATATATTTTCCTTATGAAATTTCAGAAAACATCTTTGTGCTTACATGAAGACAGGCACAATCTACATTGTCACAATCTGATAATTTCTAGAGAAACTGATGGAAACCATTAAGCTGTGTTTCTGTAAGTTTCTTGTTTGTGTTCAATAGCCAGGTTGCATTGGCATCTAATATATAGAGAAAGATAAACAGGAACATCCATAACTTGCTTCTCTTTATTTATTATTCACATGTATTTCAGACTATAATATATACATATTATATATTATAGTCTGAAAAAAATTTTTTTTGGCCAAGGATTCTTTGTTGTTCTCATTCTCTTTCATTCATGGCTTGATCTCTCACTCCCTTCAAGTGTGTACTTAACTGTCCTATTTTGAGTGAGGCCTTCCTTGACTGCCTACTAAAATCACTTCCCTTTTTCTACCCAATCATCAGCTTTTCTTTCTTATACCTTTCTTTTTATTACCTGATAATACTATGTATTTTACTGATTTTTTCAATACCTGTGCCTCCCCTATTAACATTTAAACATCACAAAGTTAGGAATTTTTGTCGGTTTTCTTGAGTGCTCTATTTCCAATTTCTTGGAATAGTGCTTGTTTTATAATCTTATGTTCATTAATTGATGAATTACTATAAATGAAATAGCACATTTTATGGCTGCTATTTTCTTTCTGAAAATTGGGCACCTTTTATTGCTTTTTTTTTCATAGAAAAACATCTCAAGAGAAGGCATATGATATAGGTCTATTCTTCCTTTATTCTGACATGTAAAACATATTATTACCTGTAGAGGTAACATCCTTAGAAAAAAATTTACACTTTTGATATAAGGTAAAGACTAAGTGCCCATCTCTTTCAAACAGATAGTATTAAGGTTCACATTATTTATTGGATAATAAAACAGAGATATTTTTACAGGGTTCGGAAAAACTCAAACATTTCTTTCATTAAACAAAACACCCTGAATAAAACTAACATATGATGGTTCTGTTTCCTACCAAATTTTAGGAGTGAACATAAAGCAATAAATCAAATTATGTAATTATTCTCAATTGTTGAAAACCACGTGAATATCAAGTATCACATGCATATGGTAGCTGGAGTCACACGGTCAACCTGATACGTTTCTTGTTAGCCTCACTATATTCAGGGAGTGGATAAAAGAAATACAATTTTGTATCATAATATATGGGGAAAACAACTACTTTGGGTATGGAGATTTCCAATGTGTTTTTTTTTTCCTTGAACCAAATCTTTTTATTAAATATCAGTGGAATATAGCATACAACATCAAATCACCTGCGTAATATGCTAGGCAAATCCCTTCAGTGACAAATCTCTATTCATCTTAAGATCAGTCATTCATATGCTTAGCATTAATTAAATAGAAAATATTGTTACAACTTTGTAGACACACAAATATACACACAATACACTCTGCCGGTTGATAAACGAAGCATCATTTATGGAAAATACACTATCTGAAAATAGACTTTTTTCTTTATTTTTTACTCTGGAAGAAATCTCTTAATTTTCAATATAATGTCTTTTTCTTCAGTAAAATTTGTTTTGTAAAATGTATGTTATTAGCGCCCGGCTAGCTCAGTCGGTAGAGCATGAGACTCTTAAAATGTATGTTATTTTTTTAATGGAATTGTCTTTGAGGATTTTTAATTTTTTTCTTCAAACAGCTTATGCATATTTATTCACATATATATTTTACTCTATCAATTTCTTTATCCACCTGCTATTTATTTTTTGAATGATGTTAAATTAAATAATGTTTTTCCAAATAGTCATTTTTCTTACTCTTGTGGTTTCAATTATTTTTCAAAGTCCTTTGTATTTTAAATAAATTATATATATGTAAGTGATTATTTCTTAGCAATTAGTATTCTAATAATATGCTATCTTCATTACTATAGATTATTATTTACTTTAAAATACATAGAGATGACTTCTGAAGGTGGGGAGACATTTGAGATAAAGAATGCTTTCACCATGTTTATAAACTGAAAAAATATGTCAGAGGAAAAGAGAAACTAAAATACATTAGAGAAAGGATAAATTATAAGGAACAGTCTTAGATGAGGTGTAAAATTTTATGATAGTCATAAAAGGGGAAAAATGTTTGATTCCTCCTTTTGAGATAAGACATAAGGAGATAGAGATGGTTTTGAGTGTATACATACATATATACATATGGAAACAAAAATTGGACTTTAAATTTTATAATCCCATTTTCTGTGTAAAGTAGTGCAAACAATTGAAAAGACAAGATTCAAAGAAGGATTAACTTGCTGTTTTAAGTGATTTAGGTTTTAGAGAAAAAAACTATTATAATGTTGAGAGGAAAACAGAAATCAGAATCAATTCCATGCATCAACTCCTCTTTTCCTCTCCTGATCTAAACAAAGTTCAAATCTGACTACATACCAGTTAACAAATGTAAAATTTTGCTATATAGTAGTTAGCTCTGTCTGTAATTAGCAAAAGAACTAAAAATCAACATTACTTGAAACTCATACTTATGTCACAAATAGTGGAATAGACTCTAGAGAATAGTATAATAAGCCATCAGGGTACACTTGCTCTGCTACTTTGTGTTCCCTAGATAAGTAGGAACTTGAGTTCTATAATCAGGTCAGAAGAGGTCATCCCAAACTTTACTCATCTTAGTTGGAAAAGCATAGAGGGTTATGTGTGTCATAATCCATGTAGAAGAAAAAGAATCAGTTGTTCTCTACATTTTTTAAAAGAAATTACAAATTAAGAAGTTGGCTCTCTGCTATGTAAAGCAGAGCAGAATCTGTATCTGTTGTTAGGAATTGCATCACAGGATGATGATGATGGTGATAATGATGATGTTATTGATATGGTTAGTCCTTAATATCATTATGACTTTGGTGATTTTAGGTTTATTGGACACTTTGTTGATTGGCAAAACTAAGGATTAGAAGCCTACATTTAATACATAATTATTCAATTAATCCACCTAGAAAACTTTGTTGACTTTTTTTGCCCTTTCTGTAACTTTAGACAGTTAAAATGGCATTTGTGGATGTGAAAAGTACATTGAACAAATTACTGTAACTATTGGAGAGTTGTTTATTGGGAAATAGAAATAGCATCTAGAACATCAAGGTCATGTAGATTTACTGACATCTAGGTTTATTGTAGATATTTAATAAGGAGCAAGAGTGAGCCATTTGCAGCATTAGTCACTGAGTACCAGAGAGACAAGAACTTCAGGCCAGAGGGTGTAATGCAGGGGTCATGCCATTTTTTACACTGGTATGTTCTTGGTCTGTCTTTTCTCCATGCTCTAACAGTCCCAGAGAGTAACTCTTCACCCATGGCCTGTCTGTTGTCTCTTGCTGCTGTACCAGTAGAGCTTTGTAATCTGCCTGTGTTCTTCGTTGGCACTACTCTCATCAGGCTGGCTCTGTTATTTTCTCTGGCTGGCTCTGATTTTTTTTCTAGTTATATGATCCTCCATCTGCTTCCTTTTGTGGTGGCAAAGTGGCCCTGCCTATCTCTTCACATTCTGCTACTTTTCTAGTTTTGCTGTTGCTTTAGCTATATTTTAAACATGTAGCATAGTTGATGGAAAACTGAAGAAATGCCTAGTACTTGTTGAGATTCTTTGCAAAGAACAGTTAGTCCTTGCCACTGACTAAACTGTGCTTTAAACCAATGTGCAGAAACTTGCAGAAACTTCGTGCAATATGTTTTAAGAAACCAAAATGGAAAATCCAAGCGAACTGTTGCCTGTGTTTAGCCTTGTGATTTAAAGACAGCTGGTAGAGATAAGCACTAACATAAATCTTGTCTGAAGTTCCCAGACCTAGCATATGAATAGTGCATTCGTTATCACTTTTTGTAGATGTTTAACCATAGGTGATGGGGATATAGCAGTATAGAAAGAACAATTTTGTATTTAGAAAAGCAAGTCTCAGAATCTTATTTGCTAGTTACTTGTTCTTGGGGGAATAACTTTGTACCCTCCCCTCCAGTTTTGGAGATGAGCAAACTGAGGATAAGAGAAAATACATAATTTTCTGAACTTTTCAAAGCTAGAAAATGTCAGAGATAGGTGCTAAATTTGGGTCATTTTTACATTAACACTTGTGTTCAGTTACCACGCAGGGTGCTCAAGTGTTGTTCTGTTTTTTAATTATAATATATTTTTTAAAGGATACTCATTGCTGGAGATCATCTGTATTTCAAAACTTATGTGGCTTCTGCTCAGTTGCTACCTATCACTTATGACTCAGTTTCTTTTTAGCCTGTAGTTGAATTCCTTGGGTCTTGAATACTTTCTAGGAGTACAGGCATACCTTGAAGATATTCCATGTTTGGTTCCAGAGCAGTGAAATAAGGAAAATATAGCAATAAAGCAAGTCAAATGAAAATTCTGGTTTCCCATTGCATATAAAACTTATGTTTATGCCATCCTATAGTTTAATAATTGTGTAATAGCATCATCTAGAACATGTACATACCTTAATTTAAAAAATAATTTATTGTTAAAAAATGCTAATCATCATCTGAGCTTTCAATGGATTACAATCATTTTGCTGGTGGAGGGTTTTGCTTAGTGCTGATAGCTACTCACTGAACAAAGTGGTGGAGTTGAAGTTTGGGGAGGTTGTGGCAATTTCTCAAAAGGAGACAACAGTGAAGTTTACCACATTGACTCTTCGTTTCACTAACCATTTCTCTGTAGCAGGTGATTTCTGTGAAGTATGTGCTATTTGATAGCATTTTAGACACAGTAAAACTTTTTTTAAAATTAGAGTCAGTCTGGAGTGTATGGGTAACTCGGTCACTAAAGCATTGGACTCATGGTTTCTGCTCAGGTTGTGACCTCAGAGTCTTAGGATCAAGCTCTGTGTCAGGCTCCATACTCAGTGCCTAGACTGCTTGAGATTCTCTCTCTCCCTCTCCCTCCTCATCTACTCCTCTCCCTGCTTGTGTACTCTATGTAAAATAAAGTATTTTATTTTAATTTTAATAAAATTAAATTTATTTTATTCTAATAAAAATTCAAAAATTCAAATACATACATACATAAAATTAACGCCAATCCTTTCAAACCTCACCACTGCTTAATCAACTAAATTTATGTAATATTCTAAACTCTTTGTTGCCATTTCAACAATCTTCACAGCATCTTCATCAGGAGTAGATTCCATCTCAAGAGACGACCTCCTTTGCTCACAAGAAGCACTTCCTCATCTATTATACTTTTATCATAATGTTGCAGCAATTAGGTCATATCTTCAGGCTCCACCTCTAATTCTAGGTATTTCACTATTTCTACCACACCTGCAGTTACTTCCTCTGGTAAAGTCTTGGATCCCTCAAAATCCTCCGTGAAGGTTAGAACTTTTTCCAAATTCCTGACTTTTTTTTTTTACTTTTTACTTTTTCATATTAATTAAGAATGTTTTTAATGGTATCTAGAATCTTGAATCCTTTCCACAAGATTTTCAATTCACTTGGCCCATATTCATCAGAGAAATCACTGTCTGTGGTAGCTATAGCCTTGCAAAATGTATCTCTTAAATATTAAGACTTGAAAGTTGAAATGACTCTTTGATCCATGGGCTGCTGAGCGGATGTTATGTTGGCAGGCATGAAAACAACATTCATCTCATTGTACTTTTCCATCAGAGCTCTTGCATGACTAGATGTGTTATCAGCGAGCAGTAACGTTTTAAACACAATATTTTTTTTTTTTTTACTAAATCTGAACAGCAGGTCTCAATAGTTGGCTTGAAATATTCAGTAAACCATGTTCTAAACAGATGTGCTGTCATTCAGGCTTTGTTTCATTTCTAGAGCATAAGCAGAGTAGATTTAGCATAATTCTGGAAGACCCTGGGACTTTCTGAATGGTAAATAAGCACTGGCTTCCCCTGAAAGTTACCAGATGCATTACCCCTAATAAGAGGGTCAGCCTGTCCTTTGAAGTTTTGAAGCTTCTCTTCTCTCTAGACATGAAAGTCCTAGATGACATCTTCTTCCAGTAAAAGACTGTTTTGTTTACATTGAAAATCTATTATTTAGTGTAGCCACCTTCGTTAATTATTATAGCTAGATCTTCTGGGTAGCTTGCTGCAACTTCTACATTAGCCCTTGTTGCTTCACCTTGTACTTTTATGTTACAGAGCAAGCGTCTTTCCTTAAACCTCATGAACCAACCTCTGATAGCTTCAACCTTTTCTTGTATAGCTTCCTCACCTCTCTCAGCCTTTAGAGAATTGAAGAAAGTTAGGGTCTTGCCCTGGATTAGGCTTTAGTTTAAGGGAATGTTGCGTCTGCTTTGATCTTCTCCAGATCGTTTAGACTTCCTCCATACCAGCTATAAGGCTGTTTTGCTTCCTTATAATTTGTGTGTTGTCTGGAGTAGTACTTTTAATTTCTCTCAAGAGCTTATCTTTGCATTCATAACATGGTTAACTATTTGGTGTAGGAAGCCTAGATTTTGGCCCCTTAGCTATCTACCTTCCTCACTAAGTTTACCCATTTCTAGCTTTTGATTTAAAGTGAGGAACACTTAGACACATGGAGGCCATTGTAGGATTATTAATTGCCCTTGTTTCAATATTGTTGTGTCTCAGGGTATAGGGAGACCTGAGGAGAGGGAGGGAGACAAGGGAATGACTATTCAGTCAAGCAGCCAAAACACACACAACATTTATCAAGTTCTCTGTCCTGAATGAGCATGGTTTGTTGTATCCCCGAAACAATTACAACAGTAACATCAAATGTCACTGATTATAGATCACCATGTTAAATATCATAATAGTGGGGAAGTTTGAAATATTGGAAGAATTGCCATCATGTGGCACAGAAATAAGTGAGCAAATGCAGTTGGAAACACAGTTCTGATAGACTTGCCACATGCTGGATTGTCACAGACTTTCAATTTAAAAAGACAGAGGCAGGGAGGGAGGAATGCAGTATCTGCAAAGTACAAAAAGTGAACTGCAATAGAATGCCATACGTCTATTTTATAACTGAATCCTTAAGGACTATTTTTCTTCATTTCAAAACAGAAAAGTTTTTTTCTCACATATTTTATATGGATACTCCTCTTATTTTTCTCCCCTTAGCCAATCATTCTTCTTCTTTCAAAACTCAATCCTAACCCAAAGTAATAAAGTATCTTTTGTTTCAGTCTTTTGATCAAATATCCCCTTTGCCTTCTTGGCTTCTCTGAAACGTGATCCTCAACTGGAGATCATACTTTTATTGCATATCATATTGAAATGTAAATTTTCTCATACTCTATGGCTCTTATGATATTTATATGCATTTGAAATCCTCCTAATGACCTGCCTAGTACTGACCTCTCTCCTACTAACCAAAATTAGAACATTATAATTTTACTCTGTTGTAAAAACCCTCACTTCTTTGTGAGTTATGCATCTTGCCTTTATCATCTTCACTTTTATCTCACCCATAGAGTATCTTCATATATTAATTCTTTAATCTTCAACAGATTTGGAATATATAGTTTGTTGTCTTTCTGTGGAAACCCCAATCATCATGAGGAACTTCAAAATCTATATGGCATCCATATAGAGGTCTCGTAAAAACCCTAGCTCTCAGTTCTCCAACATCTTAAATACCATGACTTTTCCTAGCTCTACACTTTGGCTGGACAGTCCATGGTTACGTACTGACTGAGCCCTTTTGTTGTACTGTTCCACCTGAAAAGACCCATGAATCACACATTTTGCTTTATGACCTTAGCTTTCTATTGTTTTCTCAATTTCTTTGTAAACCCATGCCCAATACAACTTTATACCAAATTGCTTTGAATTATTAACTTATTGAATTCTTTTGTACTCACATTTCTGATGCACTCACTGTCATGTCACTCATTCTCCAACCCCACCCCTCCTTTGTCCTTTCACCACATCACATAACAAAACCATAATCCTGGATAACTTGACTATCTACACTGTGCTGGCAAAGCTGGGTTTCAGAGGATTTCTGAGGGAAAAATCAATTGAGCATATTTACAACTATAAATTATCAACAATTTCAACTAGGTCTTCAATTCTACGAAGCAACTCTGTTTCTCTAGACGTTTCATTTTCCACTTTTCACAAGTACTTCAGTCTCCTTCAACTATCATCAAACCTCTGATAAATCATTTCCTTACTATCTCATTCTGAACAAATGATTTGTTATACCACTTCACCAAAGAAAACAGAACAAAACAACACAAAATGAAACAAAAATAAAAAAAAAACCCTGAGCAGAGATGGAAATCCCTTCAATGTCCAAGGATCATAACACAAATCTGCCAATATTTGTGACTTTTTTTTCTTTTCATCTCTTTTCTTTCTATTATGAAGTAGGAGGACTAAATGAGATTATGTAACTTGTCCATAGTCACACAACTGTGAATAAACAGGAATTTGAACTTGACCTTCCTTCCTTCAAATCCCATTTTCTTACCATTGAAATATTCTAAATTCTATAGACATATTAGGTGGGTACATAGAGTATCTTTCCTTAAATTTAAGATGATCAGTTTTGCTGCATCTCCCCATTTTCTTATTCTGATAAAAACTGTGTTGTAAATAATTTTATATGAGTCACGTGATTATGACCAGCCTAATAATATCATTTTTATAAAGGAATAAGGGAAAAACCCATAATTCATAATAACACAGAGCTTAATACTCAACAAACCTTTGCTGTGGTCAATAATCTATTTAAGAAGGCCAGTTTTGTTTCTTTGAAGCTCCAAAGGATCTAGTACAATGTGATTTATTCCTGAAACACTGTGAAATTAATGAAAATATTATTTGTGGGGAAAAATGAGTTTACTTGCATTTGTAATAGGCTTGCCTGCAGCAGCAGCTGTGCTTATATCAAGAATATGCCACGCTGAAAAATGGAAGGTTGATTTCTGTTGTTTTTCCTTTCTTTTCCCTTACATTTGTTGTTTATCATTTTAAAGAAAATAAGAATCATTTGAAGTTATTTTATTATACTACAGGGGGAAGAATAATAGTGACCGTGGAAATGCAGCTATGCCCAACTCGTTCTTAATATCATTTAGGTAATTATCCCAGTCATACAAGTTAGCTCAAATACTCTTAATTGTAAGAGATCAATTAATCCCAACCATCAAAATCACATGGAAATCAGTCTCAGCTCTTCTGAAAAGAAGTGAGTCAGGATTTTATTAGGGAGGTGGTTTATCCAAATGGTTGAGTTGAACATTAGGATACATTCTTCGTACTTATAGGGTATATACAAGGTACATTGAGGCATGCAATAGAAGTCCTTAAAGCAGACTGTCCTTGTTCATTATTCATTACTTCCTAGGAATAATTGTTTAACAGCTTCTTATTGTTCATATAGGTGTATTGAGAAAAATGATTCAATGCCTTTTCAACATTCATTATATGTATACCATTTCCTCATCCTCATCCCAAGCAGAAAGAAATGCATAAATGAGAATGGAATATTAGAGAATAATATTCAGAGTATTTGCATTATTATTATACTTTAATCAACCTGCATTAGGTAATTTTGTTCTCACAATGCCTTTTGAATCTTTGTAGCTCTTGGCATCATCAAACTTACCAGCTTGAAATTCTTTGGTTTCATTGTCTATGTATTTCTCCTTTTTGAACATTAGTGTACAGACTGGTATTAGCATATTTGTGTCTGTCCCATTTTTCATTATTTCCTAAAGGTTATTGTTTTCTCAAACTTGTTTCTGAGCATATATTTGCAGGTTCTCCTGTCTCAGAAAAATTCTGGATTTGGATTCAGAGGATGTGCTTTTTAATCTTGTATCTGTTCCTTAGCTCATGTGGGTCTTAAGGCAAATCAGGCATGGCTGTTGCTGTCATCTGTAGACTGGAAATAAGAATCCATTTCTCAGACAACTGTTTTAAGAATTAGATGGAATAAGGTCCAGGTAATAGCACAATATTTTGGGATCCCTGGGTGGCGCAGGGGTTTGGCGCCTGCCTTTGGCCCAGGGCGCGATCCTGGAGACCCGGGATCGAATCCCACGTCGGGCTCCCGGTGCATGGAGCCTGCCTCTCTCTCTCTCTCCCATGACTATCATAAATAAATAAAAATTTAAAAAATAGCACAATATTTTGAGGAATAGAGTACAGCATATGGATAATAGTAAATCACTGTTTATATATAAATTATTTTGTTAATGAGGTTCTGTTAGTATCCTCAAACATCAAATGTCTAGACTAAGTGTGTTGACATTTTATTGGTCAAAACCTTCATAATGTCTATTTATCTTGAACTCAGTTTACCTTCAGAATACTTGATTCATTATTCAGGTTAGTGGTGATTCTCCCTCCCTGATTCTTTCCCTTCCTCTTTGTGTCTCTCTTGTCTGAGAGAAGATGTATTTGGAATAGATCTTCCTGTTAACCTTGAATTAAACTTTGAGATTACTTATTATTTGTTCTACTTTTTAATTAGAAAGGAACCCAGGACCTATTTGTAACTTGATCAATATCTTGTGCAAACTTTGTTTCATTATGAAGTTTAACTTTTCTTACACTATTTCAGGATGTGACTTTTGTAGATAGCCTTTCTTTTACAATACTTATGCTGGTTAATTTGAAAGTTACCCAAACAAAAAGATTATGCAGCTACAATAGTTTCATTAAAAATCTAAGTATGTCCTCTTTTTGGACATTTTTATTCATTACAAAATGCTTACCACAGTAAGTTGTAGTAACCATCTGTTACCTTACAAAGTTATTACAATATCATTGACTATATCCCATATGCTATATTTTTCATCCTCATGATGTACTTATATTATAACTGGAAATTTGTATCTCTTATTGCTCTTCACCTGTTTTGTCTGCCACCCCACCATCTGTCCTCTTGCAACCAGCAGTTTGTTCTCTGTATTTATGAGTATGTTTTTGGTGTTTTTAGTTTGTTTGTTTTGTTTCTTATATTTTACACATAAATTAACTTATATGGTATTTGTCTTTCTCTGACTTATTTCACTTAGTATAAAACTCTCTCAATCCATCCATATTGTCACAAATGGAAAGATTTCATTCTTTTTTATGGCTAAATAATATTCTGTTGAATTTATACCATATCTTATTTATCCATTCATCTATTGATGGGCACTTGTGTTGCTTCCATATCTTGGCTATTGTAAATCATGTTGCCATAAACATAGTACATATCTTTTTCTAACTTAGTGTTATTTCTTTCTTTGGGTGAATACCCAGTGGTGGAATTACTAGATCTTATGGTATTTCCATTTTTGTTTTTTTTTTTAAACTTCCATAAAGTTTTCCATAGTGGTTCCACCAATTTAGATTCCCACCAACAGTGCACAAGTTTCCATTTCTTCACATCCTCACCAACACTTATTTCTGGTCTTTTTATACTAACCATTCTGTCTACTGTGAGATGATACCTCCTTGTAGTTTTGATTTGCATTTCCTTGATAGTTAGTATGTTGAGCATCTTTTCATGTGTTTGTTGACCATCTGTAGGTAATCTTTGGAAAAATATTTGGTCAAGTCTTCTGCCCATTTTTTAACCGAATTATTTTGTTTTGTTTTGTTGGGTGTTGAATTGTATGAGTTCTTTATGTATTTTGGATCTTAACCCTTATTAGATATATAGTTTGCCAATATCTTCTCTCAACATTAGATTTTTCTTTTATTAGGTTAATGATTTTCTGTGCTGTACAAAAGCTTTTTCATTTTATATAGCTCCAATTATTTAGTTTTGCTTTTGTTGCCCTTACCTAAGGAGATAGATCCAAAAATTTTTTTTCCAAGACCAATGTCTATGTCCATGTGTTTACCATCTGGGTTTCCTTTTAGAAGTTTTATGGTTGCAGGTCTTACATGTAGGTTTTAATTCATTTTCAGTTTATTTTGTATGTAATATAAGAGAATGATACAGTTTCATTTTTTTTGTATATAGTTGTCCAGTTTCCCCAGCACCATTTATTGAGGAGGCTATCTTTTCCTCCACTATATATTCTTACCTCCTTTGCCATAGATTAATTGACCATATATGTGTGGGTTTATTTCTGGAATTTCTATTCTGTTCTATTGTTTTGTGGGTACTTTTGTTCCAATACCCTCCCTTTGATTATGATAGCTTTGTAGTATAGTCTGAAATATGGAATTGTAATACCTCCAGCTTTGTTCTTCTTCCTCAAGATTGCTTTGACAAGATTACAGGTTTTTTGTGGTTCCATACAAATTTAAGATTATTTGTTCTAGTTCTGTAAACAAAATATTATTGATATTTTGGTGAGAAGTGCATTGAATCTGTAGATTACTTTGGGACATTTTACATATGGACATTTTAATGATATTAAAGAATTAATGATATTAATTCTTCCAATTCATGAACATGGAATATCTTTCTATTTATGTCATCTTCAATTACCATCATCACTGTCTTATAGTGTTCAGAGTACAAGTCTTCTACCTGCTAGACTAACTTTATTCCTAGGTATTTTATTCTTTTTGAGGCAATTATAAATGGGATAGCTTTCTTAAATTCTCTTTCTAATAGTTTGTCATTAGTGTATAGAAATGCAACAGGTTTGTATAGGTTAATTTTGTATTCTGCAATTTAAGCCAAATATTCTAAAAGTTTTTGGTTTTTTTGGTAGAGTCTTTAGGGTTTTCAGTATATAGTATGTCATCTGCAAATAGTGACAGTTTTACTTCCTACCAATTTATGTGTTTTTTATTTATTTTTCTTGTCTGATTGCCATGCCTAGAACTTCCAGTACTGTGCTTAATAAAAATGATAAGAGTGGACATTCATGTCTTGTTCCATGTCTTAGAGGAAGAGCCTTCAGTTTTCCACCATTGGGTGTAAGTTTGGCTCTCAGTTTTTTTCTGTATGACCTTTGTTATGTTGAGATATATTCCCTGTAAACCCACATTATTGAGAGTTTTTATTGTGAATGGATATTCAATTTTGTTAAATGCTTTTTCTGCATCTACTGAGAGAATCATAGGATTTTTTATCCTTCATTTTGTCAATGTGGTATACCATGTTGATTGATTTGCAGGCATTGAATCATTCTTGCATCTCTGGAATAAATCCCACTTGACTGTGGTGAATGGTTCTTTTAATGTACTGTCAAATTTGGTTTGCCAATATTTTGTAGATTTTTGCATCTACTTCCCATAAAGAATATTGGTCTGTAACTTTCCTTTTTTATAATGTCTTTGTCTGGTTTTGGTATCAGGGTAATTCTGGCCTTGTAGAATGAATTTGCAAGCATTTCTTCTTCTTCAATTAAAAAAAAAATAGTTTAGGGGATCCCTGAGTGGCGCAGCAGTTTAGCGCCTGCCTTTGGCCCAGGGTGTGATCCTGGAGACCCGGGATCGAGTCCCATGTCGGACTCCTGGTGCATGGAGCCTACTTCTCCCTCTGCCTGTGTCTCTGCCTCTCTCTCTCTCTCTCTCTCTCTCTCTCTCTCTGACTATCATAAATAAATAAAAATTAAAAAAAATAGTTTAAACAGGGTAAGTATTAACTTTTCTTAAATGTTTGGTAGAATTCACTTGTGAAGCCTTCTGATCCTAGACTTGTATTTCTTGGCAGTTTTTTCATTATGGATTCAATTTCATTGCTGTTAATTGTTCTGTTCAGATTTTATATTTCTTCCTGATTCAATCTTAGCAGGTTGTATGTTTCTAGGAATGTATCCATTTCTTCTAGGTTGTGCATATTTTGACATATAATTTTTCGTAGTATTCTCTTATAGTATTTTGTATTTCTGTGGAGTTGGTTGTAATTCTTCTTTCAATTCTGATTATACTTACTTGACTCCTCCTTTTTTCTTGAGAAGCCTGGCTAATGGTTTACTGGTTTTTAAAATCTTTTTGAAGAACTACCTCAGTATCATTGATCTTTTCTATTGTGTTTTAGTTTTTATTTCATTTATTTTCACTCTGATCTTTATTATTTCTCTCCTTTTACTAATTTTGGGCTTAGCTTGTTTTCCTTTTTCTAATTCCTTTAGGGGTAATGTTAGATTTTTTTGCCCAGGGTTTTTCTTGTTTCTTGATTTAATCTTGTATTGGGATAAACTTCCTCTTAAAACTGCTTTTGCTGTATCTCATAGATTTTGAACCATTGGGTTTTCAAATTTTATTTGTCTCTAGGTACTTCTTATTTTCTCTTTGATATCTTCATTGATCTATTGGTTGTTTAGTAGTATGTTATTTGGCCCTAACATGTTTGGTTTTATTTTTTTAAGTTTTTTTTTCTCATAATTGATTTTTAGTTCCATACCCTTATGTTTGGGAAAGATGCTTGATATGATTTCAGTCTTCTTAAATTTATTGAGACTTATTTTGCAGTCTAGTCTGTGATCCATCTATAAAATGCTCTATGTGAATTTGAAAAGTATGTGCATTCTGCTTTTTTTTGGATAGAATATTCTGTGTATATCCATTAAGTCTGTCTGGTCTAATATGTAATTCAGAGCTTCTTTATTGACTTTTCGTCTGCGTGATCTATCTATTGATGTAAGTGGGGTAAGTAAAGTCATGTCTTATTGTATTACTGTCAATTTCTCCCTTTATATCATTAATGTATGCTTTATATATTTAGGTGCTCCAATTTGGGTGCATTGATATTTACAATTGTTATTATCTTGTTGAATTGATTCCTTTATCATCTTGTAATGCCTTTCCTCTTTTATTGTTACAATCTTTATTTTAAAGTCTATTTTGTCTGATGTAAGTATTGCTACCCCAGCTCATTTTATTTTATTTTATTTTATTTTATTATTTTATTTTATTTTATTATTTTATTTTATTATTTTATTTTATTTTATTATTTTATTTTTACTTCCATTTGCTTAGAATATCTTTCTTGATCCCTTCACTTTCAGTGTGTATGTTGTTAGGTCTGAAGTGAGCCAACTTATAGACTCATATAATTCTTCTTCTTCTTCTTCTTCTTCTTCTTCTTCTTCTTCTTCTTCTTCTTTCTTCTTCTATCTCCTCCTCCTCCTCTTCCTTATCTATCTATCTATCTATCTATCTATTCAATCACCCTCTGTCTTTTGATTAGAGCATTTAGTCCATTTAAAGTAATTATCGATAGGTATGTATTTATTTACATTTTGTTAATCTTTTTTTCTAGTTGTTTTTGTAGTTCTCTGATCCTTTCAAGTATGTTCTTCTTAAGTGATATTACTGAAAAGTGATTTTTTCTTCCATTCAAAAAGTGGCCTATTATATGCCTGGTATTGGTGATTTGGATGTTTTATCTCCAAATGTGTTCAGTACATAACAAGGTAGTGAGAAAGACATAGAAATAAATGGCTACTGTGATTTATGATATGAAAGTAGAGAAAAATGACACAACTCAGATTGCTGGATCAGTTGAGGGAAGTTTTCCCAGAGGAATTGACACTTGAGCTGTGTTTAGGAGGATGAACAGGAGGAAAATATTTTAAAATGGAGTGGAGGGATCCCTGGGTGGCGCAGTGGTTTGGCGCCTGCCTTTGGCCCAGGGCGCGATCCTGGAGACCCGGGATCGAATCCCACGTCGGGCTCCCGGTGCATGGAGCCTGCTTCTCCCTCTGCCTGTGTCTCTGCCTCTCTCTCTCTCTGTGTGTGACTATCATAAATAAATAAAAATTTAAAAAAAAATAAAATAAAAAAAAATAAAATGGAGTGGAGTCATCTATGAAAAGTCATGCATGAGGAAAAGTGTTCAGGAGCATATACAGGAGATGTGGGAGCATCAGAAAATCATATGCTTCTGACTCTCATTCCAGTCTTCAGCTGGTACATCAATGTTGGCAAGAGTGAAATAAGTCCAAATCCAGGATCTTTATATTTTCTCCCCAACTTTTTCTTCCTGTTTCAGTTATTGACAACAAATCTAGTTGATCAGGTGCTTATGTCTAGATTCATCACTGACTCCTCTTACTTTCATACTTCCAATTTCTAAGCAAAAACAATTTGTCACTTTTACCTTCAAAATATATCCAGAATTTGACCATGTTTACCTCTTCTACTGCTATTTTCCTGGTCTAAACCACCATCATCTTTCCTGGAATATTTTAATATCTTGGGAATGGTGCTCAGGTTCTCATGCTTTTTTGCCCTTGCCTTTGATCCTTGAATCAAATCTTACAGAAATAGCTAGAGTGATTATATATATATATATATATATATATATATATATATATATTTAAGATTTTATTTTTTGTTCATGAGAGACACACACACACAGAGAGAGGCAGAGACACGGGCAGAAGGAGAGGCAGTCTCCCTGCAGGGAGCCTGATGTGGGACTCGATCCCGGGTCTCTAGGATCATACTTTGGGCCAAAGGCAGCACTAAACCACTGAACCACCTGGGCTGCCCACCAGAATGATATTTTTAATGAAAGACAAAACCCATTGATCTTTTGCTAACATCCTCAAATGGCTTTCCAGTCATCTGAAGTAAAACCCAAGGCTTTACAACTTCTGTATGGACTGGCTATCATTACTCCTCTGACTTCATCACCTATTGCTGTCCCTCATATTCACTCTGCTTCAATCAGAGTGGCTTCCATGTTGTTTCTCAATCCTTTAAATTCTAGGCATGTTTTCAGCCTAGGGATTTGCACTTGATATTTCAGGTGTGGATGCCTATCTTTACTCCAGATATCTGAGAGCTCACTCCCTTGCTTCCTTCAAGTCTTTGCCCAAATATCTTTTCAGGCAAGCTCAGGGCCATTCTATTAAAACAACACAGTGGATACACCCATACTTTTCTAACTTCTGTGCTTTATCTTTGTTTTGCTCTTTACTGTAATCTGAAATTTATCAGTTTGATTTTGTTTATATTTTTGATTAGAATGTGAGTTCTGTGGGGTTGTACTTTGTGTCTGCTGTTTAATTACATCTGTAGTTTTAGAATCTAGAAAGATGCATGACAATAAAAAGATTAAATGAGGGGCACCTGAGTGGCTCAGTCCGTTGACCATCCAACTCTTGATTTCAGCTCAGGTTATGAAGTTAAGGTCTTGATATAAAGCCCCACATCAGGCTCTGTACTCAGTGAGGAGTCTGCTTGAGATTCTCTCTCTCCCTCTCCCTCAGCACCTCTCCATGTTCTTGCTGTCAAAAATAAATATTAGAAAAAGAGATATTAAATGGCTCAATATTTCTTAAAACATAAGTAGAAAAAAACATTAAAAAATGAGTAGGATATATAATAAAAAATAAGAGAGAATTTAAAAAAAATAAAAAACAGTTTTTGGTATTAGAATATAATGAAAAATTGCCAACATTCTTGAAGATCCTGCTTGTCTCCTTTTCTAGTTCCTTTCCCTTGTATCTCATACAAGGTTGATAGTTATCTCAGCATTTAACATTAAAGGTTACTTTTGTTTTTTTTTTTATTTTTTAAGATTTTACTTATTTAAAAAATATTTTACTTATTTATTCATGAGAAACAGAGAGAGAGAAAGAGGGATATACATAGGCAGAGGGAGAAGCAGGCTCCATGCAGGGAGCCCAATGTGGGACTCCATCCCAGGATTACACTCTGAGCCAAAGGCAGATGCTCAACTGCTCAGCCACCTAGGCATCCCTAAAGGTTCTTTTGTCATTTTTCCAAGCTTCATAGAGATGGAATTATGTTGTCTATATTTTTATACTGCTAGCTTTTTTAGGTGAATATTTATTTTATGGATCCATCACATTTTTGTATGTAGCAATGGCTTATATATTTTTATTGTCATAGTATTTCATTCAATGCGTATACAAGTATCTATTCTAATGTTGATGAATATTTGAATGGTTTTCACCTACTTGGCTATCATTAATAATCTTATGGACATTCATGTACATATCTTTGGTATCCATGTAGAAGATACTATTTGTGAAGGAAATGGAGGAGAGCTTTTAGTGTACAAATCATATAAATTTTTATAATCTATGTGGTAGCTAAATTGGTGTCCTCTCTACATCCTTATTCTGTTCAGTCTCAATCACAGCAGTTCCCAGTTCCTGGGAAGAGGTACAGGTTCTTTCAACAACTATAGCCCTGACTATCTTTACCCACTGTAAAGAACCTAGTTCCTTTTTAATGTTTCAAATTTAAATTTATTCAAGCCAAGTCTTTTATAGATATTACTATATAAAAAATCCAAACAAAGAGTTAATACAAAAGGTTATCAGAAAACAAACAGTATGTACCTAAATTAAAATAACAAGTCAAACCCTGTTATGAGAGCAGCCATTTTGTGCAAAATCATGTCCTCACACCCAGGAATATTGTTGTCAAAGATCGCTGTACAGACCTTTTGACAACCGAGAATAGGAATGTCAAAAAATCTTCCTGGTATATTCCTACCAGTATTCAAATAATCTCTAGCAGCTTCTCTGAGTTTGTAACATGTGATGTGATATCTGGGTGGCTCAGTTGGTTAAGCATCAGACTCTTGGTTTTGGCTCAGGTCATAATCTCAAGGTCGTGAGATTGGATTCTGTGCTCAGCATGGAGTCAACTTATCCCTCTCCTTCATGCTGCTTTGTCTCTTTCTCTCTTTTTCTCTCTTTCTCTTTCTCTTATTCTCTCCCTCTCCCAAATAAATAAAATCTTTAAAAAAAATAGTGTATGAAATTAAACTAACCTGAAAAAAATAGCCATCAAGAGGTTGCTATTGTAATTAGACATTTTTATATGTAAGATAATTTTAACAATGCAGACTATTATGTCTCTCAGAATGTCATTTCAGTTGGCCTTTGAACAATGCAGCAGTTAGGGGTGCCAACCCCCACAGAGTCAAAAAACCACATATAACTTTTGTCTCCCCTAAACTTAATTATTAATATCGTACTATTGACCAGAAGCCTTCTCAATAACATAAAGTTGAACAAGAAATATTTTATGTAAGCATTATATACCATATAATTCTTTTTTTAAGATTTTATTTATTTATTCATGAGATACACACACAGAGAGAGGCAGAGAAACAGGCAGAGGGAGAAGCAGACTCCATGCAGGGAGCCTGATGTGGGACTCAATCCCGAGTCTCCAGGATCACACCCTGGGCCGCAGGTGTCGCTAAACCGCTGCACCACCAGGGCTGCCCAGCATTATATACCATATAATTCTTAATAACATTTTCTTTTCTCTAACTAGAGAAAGTAATGGGGAAGAGAAAATACACTTATGGTACTGTGTTATTGTTATATTAAAAAACTGTTACAAGTAGACCCATGCAGTTTAAACCCTCATTGTTCAAGGGAGAACTGCAATTAGTTTATATTTCTATAGTGGTTTCCGATGTATTCAACAATATGATATATTAAAAAATTAAATAAACTATGATTCCTCTATATATTAGGCCACGTAAACCTCAATACTTTCTAGGAAGAAAGTATTCTTATTTTCATTTAACAAAAGATACTAGTTCCCACCTGTAGCACACTCCCCAGCTCTACCCCATCCTGTGTGGTAATGGGATAAGGAACCCTAGAAAACTAACAAAGAGGCTATGCTACTCATAAAATATATACATATATATATATATATATATATATATATATACACATTCTGGAATGTAATTAAGAGCAAAACATTTAAAGACAATAATACATATTAAACACATGACTATTGATCCCCTTGTGACAGATAAGAATCTTAAGAATCCAGAATAATAATCATTTCTCAACCTTTTGGCCTAGAACAAGTACAGAATATTAAATCATTTTTTCATTCACTATAATTCATTCATTTTTTGTTTTTATTTTTTTATTTATTTTTTAATTCACATAACTTTTATTTTTATTTTTTTAATAAATTAATTTTTATTGGTGTTCAATTTACCAACATACAGAATAACACCCAGTGCTCATCCCATCAAGTGTCCCCCTCAGTGCCCGTCACCATTCACCCCCACCGCCCGCCCTCCTCCCCCTCCACCACCCCTTGTTCGTTTCCCAGAGTTAGGAGTCTTTATGTTCTGTGTCCCTTTCTGATATTTCCCACACATTTCTTCTCCCTTCCCTTATATTCCCTTTCACTATTATCTATATTCCCCAAATGAATGAGACCATTTAATGTTTGTCCTTCTCCGATTGACTTACTTCACTCAGCATAATACCCTCCAGTTCATCCACGTTGAAGCAAATGGTGGGTATTTGTCGTTTCTAATGGCTGAGTAATATTCCATTGTATACATAAACCACATCTTCTTTATCCATTCATCTTTCGATGGGCACCGAGGCTCCTTCCACAGTTTGGCTATTGTGGACATGGCTGCTAGAAACACCGGGGTGCAGGTGTCCTGGCATTTCATTGCATCTGAATCTTTGGGGTAAATCCCTAACAGTGCAATTGCTGGGTCATAGGGCAGGTCTGTTTTTAACTCTTTGAGAAACCTCCACACAGTTTTCCAGAGTGGCTGCACCAGTTCACATTCCCACCAACAGTGTAAGAGGGTTCCCTTTTCTCCACATCCTCTCCAACATTTGTTGTTTCCTGCCTTGTTAATTTTCCCCATTCTCACTGGTGTGAGGTGGTATCTCATTGTGGTTTTGATTTGTATTTCCCTGATGGCAAGTGATACAGAGCATTTTCTCATGTGCATGTTGGCCATGTGCATGTCTTCCTCTGTGAGATTTCTCTTCATGTCCCTTGCCCATTTCATGATTGGATTGTTTGTTTCTTTGCTGTTGAGTTTAATAAGTTCTTTATAGATTTTGGAAACTAGCCCTTTATCTGATATGTTATTTGCAAATATCTTCTCCCATTCTGTAGGTTGTCTTTTAGTTCTGTTGACTGTATCCTTTGCTGTGCAAAAGCTTCTTATCTTGATGAAGTCCCAATAGTTCATTTTTGGTTTTGTTTCTTTTGCTTTCGTGGATGTATCTTGCAAGAAGTTACTGTGGCCAAGTTCAAAAAGGGTGTTGCCTGTGTTCTCCTCTAGAATTTTGATGGAATCTTGTCTCACATTTAGATCTTTCATCCATTTTGAGTTTATCTTTGTGTATGGTGTAAGAGAGTGGTCTAGTTTCATTCTTCTGCATGTGGATGTCCAATTTTCCCAGCACCATGTATTGAAGAGGCTGCCTTTCTTCCAGTGGATAGTCTTTCCTCCTTTATCGAATATTAGTTGACCATAAAGTTCAGGGTCCACTTCTGGGTTCTCTATTCTGTTCCATTGATCTAGTCCCTGACTTTCATGGGGAGGAATATTAGGGTAACAGCAGAACTCTCCACGGAGGGGTGGTAGGCCAGAAAGGGCTGGCAGGATATATTCAGGGTCCTAAATGAGAAGAACATGCAACCAAGAATACTCTATCCAGCAAGGCTCTCATTCAAAATGGAAGGAGAGATAAAGAGCTTCCAAGACAGGCAGGAACTGAAAGAATATGTGACCTCCAAACCAGCTCTGCAAGAAATTTTAAGGGGGACTCTTAAAACTCCCCTTTAAGAAGAAGTTCAGTGGAACAATCCACAAAAACAAGGACTAAATAGATATCATGATGACACTAAACTCATATCTGTCAATAGTAACTCTGAACGTGAATGGGCTTAATGACCCCATCAAAAGGCGCAGGGTTTCAGACTGGATAAAAAAGCAGGACCCATCTATTTGCTGTCTACAAGAGACTCATTTTAGACAGAAGGACACCTACAACCTGAAAATAAAAGGTTGGAGAACCATTTACCATTCAAATGGTTCTCAAAAGAAAGCAGGGGTAGCCATCCTTATATAAGATAAACTAAAATTTACCCCGAAGACTGTAGTGAGAGACAAAGAGGGACACTATATCATACTTAAAGGATCTATCCAGCAAGAGGACTTAACAATCCTCAATATATATGCCCCGAATATGGGAGCTGCCAAATACTTAAACGAATTATTAACCAAAGTGAAGAAATACTTAGATAATAATACACTTATACTTGGTGACTTCAATCTAGCTCTTTCTACCCTCGATAGGTCTTCTAAGCACAACATCTCCAAAGAAACGAGAGCTTTAAATGATACATTGGACCAGATGTATTTCACAGATATCTACAGAACTTTACATCCAAACTCAACTGAATACACATTCTTCTCAAGTGCACATGGAACTTTCTCCAGAATAGACCACATACTGGGTCACAAATTGGGTCTGAACTGATACCAAAAGATTGGGATCGTCCCCTGCATATTCTCAGACCATAACGCCTTGAAATTAGAACTCAATCACAAGAAGAAGTTTGGAAGGACATCAAACACGTGGAAGTTAAGGACCATCCTGCTAAAAGATAAAAGGGTCAACCAGGAAATTAAGGAAGAATTAAAAAGATTCATGGAAACTAATGAGAATGAAGATACAACCGTTCAAAATCTTTGGGATGCAGCAAAAGCAGTCCTGAGGGGGAAATACATCGCAATACAAGCATCCATTCAAAAACTGGAAAGAACTCAAATACAAAAGCTAACCTTACACATAAAGGAGCTAGAGAAGAAGCAGCAAATCGACCCGACGCCCAGCAGAAGAAGAGAGTTAATTAAAATTTGAGCAGAACTCAACGAAATTGAGACCAGAAGAAATGTGGAACAGATCAATAGAACCAGGAGTTGGTTCTTTGAAAGAATTAATAAGATAGATAAACCATTAGCCAACCTTATTAAAAAGAAGAGAGAGAAGACTCAAATTAATAAAATCATGAATGAGAAAGGAGAGATCACTACCAACACCAAGGAAATACAAATGATTTTAAAAACATATTATGAACAGCTCTACGCCAATAAGTTAGGCAATCTAGAAGAAATGGACGCATTCCTGGAAAGCCACAAACTACCAAAACTGGAACAGGAAGAAATAGAAAACCTGAACAGGCCAATAACCAGGGAGGAAATTGAAGAAGTCATCAAAAACCTCCCAAGACACCAGAGTCCAGGGCCAGATGGCTTCCCAGGGGAACTCTATCAAACGTTTAAAGAAGAAATCATACCTATTCTACTAAAGCTGTTTGGAAAGACAGAAAGAGATGGAGTACTTCCAAATTCATTCTATGAGGCCAGCATCACCTTAATTCCAAAACCAGACAAAGACCCCACCAAAAAGGAGAATTACAGACCAATATCCCTGATGAACATGGATGCAAAAATTCTCAACAAGATACTAGCCAATAGGATCCAACAACACATTAAGAAAATTATTCACCATGACCAAGTAGGATTCATCCCTGGGACACAAGGCTGGTTCTACACTCATAAAACAATCAATGTGATTCATCATATCAAAGAGAAAAACCAAGAACCATATGATCCTCTCATTAGATGCAGAGAAAGCATTTGACAAAATACAGCATCCATTCCTGATCAAAACTCTTCAGAGTGTAGGGATAGAGCGAACTTTCCCTGACATCTTAAAAGCCATCTATGAAAAGCCCACAGCAAATATCATTCTCAATGGGGAAGCACTGGGAGCCTTTCCCCTAAGATCAGGAACAACACAGGGATGTCCACTCTCACCACTGCTATTCAACATAGTATTGGAAGTCCTAGCTTCAGCAATCAGACAACAAAAAGACATTAAAGGCATTCAAATTGGCAAAGAAGAAGTCAAACTCTCCCTCTTTGCCGATGACATGATACTCTACATAGAAAACCCAAAAGCCTCCACCCCAAGATTGCTAGAACTCATACAGCAATTTGGTAGCGTGGCAGGATACAAAATCAATGCCCAGAAATCAATGGCATTTCTATACACTAACAATGAGACTGAAGAAAGAGAAATTAAGGAGTCAATCCCATTTACAATTGCACCCAAAAGCATAAGATACCTAGGAATAAACCTAACCAAAGAGGTAAAGGATCTATACCCTAAAAACTATAGAACACTTCTGAAAGAAATTGAGGAAGACACAAAGAGATGGAAAAATATTCCATGCTCATGGATTGGCAGAATTAATATTGTGAAAATGTCAATGTTACCCAGGGCAATCTACACGTTTAATGCAATCCCTATCAAAATACCATGGACTTTCTTCAGAGACTTAGAACAAATTATTTTAAGATTTGTGTGGAATCAGAAAAGACCCCGAATAGCCAGGGGAATTTTAAAAAAGAAAACCATATCTGGGGGCATCACAATGCCAGATTTCAGGTTGTACTACAAAGCTGTGGTCATCAAGACAGTGTGGTACTGGCACAAAAACAGACACATAGATCAATTGTTTTTATTTTTAAATCTATGTTATATCAAGCACTATTCTGGGTGTTGGAGATACAAAAGGAACAAGATGGGGAAATTTCCTGCCTAATAAAATTTGTGATCAATTGGGGAAGACAGATTGTATTTCAGATAGTATTGGTTATATACCAATTCACTCCAAATTGCAGTGGCTGAAACACACACACACACAGACACACACTCAAATATACACACATACACACAACTATGTATTTAGCTCACATCTCTGCGAGTTGACAATTTGGGTCAGGCCCTGCTGGTTGGAACTCTGAATTGGACCTCATTCATCTCATCTCTTTTAGGTCTGTTCACCTATCTGTAATGAGATGGGTTGTACAACCCACCAATTAGGTGTGTTGTATGGAACAACTGGTGTATGCTGGCCTTGATTTCCCAAATGAGAATTATTTCACTTGGTCTTATCATCTGGCAGGCTAGCCTGCAATTATTTACATGATGGCAATATTCCAAGAGCAATGACAGAGCACAGATCAGTGTTAAAGCACTTTCAAAGTCACCGTTTATCTTATGTTTGCTACTCTACCATTAGCCAAATTAGGCAAATTATCAGCATATGAGAATCGGTGTATGAGGGCTACCCCGGTGCATTAATACAAGGAAGTGTGAATAAATTGAGGAATCATTATTCCCATAGTGTACCACACATGGTTCATAAATAAATATATTCATACATACATACCATTAGGAAACACCAAACTGACCATTTGGCCACCCTAAATTGGTCAAGTATGAACATGAAGTTTTTGGGAATTTGACTCGATTTTGAAAGGCAGTTTGTTTTACAAATGCCCACATGTGTGGTTTTTTTGGGGAAAAAAAGGTGTACTAGAAGACTACCTTATATGTACAAGAAACTGGTAGAGATCAAGAATTATTTTTATTTTCAAGAAGTTAAAATTATACTGGTAGAGCTGTAAACAAACATTGTTACAAAAGAGGATTATGTTATACATAAATCATTAGTTATCATTTTCACTGGTTAGTTGACTCTTCCTATGTAACAAAAAATATTCAACCTCACTCTTGATAAAACACAGAAGCTCCTTTCTCTTTCAAAATGAAATACTTAGGTAAAGGAAGATGATGTGAGAAATAGTCTATTTCATAGCTTGTCATTGACATGAAACAGGCACTACAGTTGATAGAAGCACAGCCTATTACTAATGTCATATGCATTTTTCTTTCAAATTTTCTTATCATTATCCAAAAATCTCTCAAGCATAAATTATACACGTAATAGTAGAGAGTAGGAAAGAGTTCATTGTCTGTGCTGAGTGAAGGGGCATCATAATCTTTATGTTTCTCTCACTAGTGAAAAACATTTTCTTTTCAATTTACAGTTGAAAATATTCCGATTCTTTCCAGGAATGGGTAAAAAATCAAAACAAATACAAGGCATAGCGTTATTTTTATTCACATTTACACAGCATATTACAGAGGTTGACAACAGCTTAGGTAAAGTAGAAAACCCTTGGTGTAGTCAATACATATACTAAACCGGAATATACAAACTATTGTCTAAATAAATAAAGTTCAAAAAAAGTCTCTTAAGGTTCAGGGCACCTGAATGGCTCAGTTGGTTAAGTGTCTGCCTTTGGCTCAGGTCATGATTCCGAGATCCTGGGATGGATCCCCACATCGGGCTCCTTGCTCAGTGGGGAATCTGCTTCTTTCTCTCTCTCCTCTCTCTCTCTCTCTCTCTCTCTCTTTCTCAAATAAATAAATAAAATCTTAAAAAAAAAGTCTCCTAAGGTTCCAAGGTCTTGCCTTCCTCATTTCTATTATGAAAGTTATTAAAATAATTAAAGATAATAATGTATGACCTGGAGATACCAAATCTTGTTTTAGTTTCTTAGGTTACATCAGAAATGTATACCGCATTCACCATTTGATTCACTGAAGCTAAGTAATTAACATTGAGAATTACCAAACTCTTAGATGTATGGTTTCCTCAAGGACCATATATAGGCTCCTAAGGAGAATCTCAAAGGTTTGATTTGTTATCAGCATGGAGTAAGGCCAGTGTCTATCAGATTTCATTTACAAATAGATCACGAGAATGGGAATATTTAAAGGATTAGTTTTGTGAAAGAAATCTGTGCAAAGGAGTTTCTAATCCAGGCTTTGTTGTAAGGATTGTAGGAAATGCATTAATACCTTTAAAGTGCTAGTTATTCTAGGTGATACACAACTATTTTCCTGGTAACCTGTGTCCCAAGGTATGCTAAGAAGAATACGGAATTGAGTATCAGAAGATTTGGATCCTGCCATAAATCCTCGTGATAAGATGTGCCGTTAGGAAAATTACATTACTTCTATCACAATCTTCTTGATTTCTTGCTCTTCCTCTGAGTGCCAGTTTTCTTCCTTACAGAGTGAGCAGGCTGAAGTAAATTAAATTACAAGTACCTTCTACTTTCTCTTTCTGTGACTCTAGTGTTTCTTCAATTTTCTTCTAGAAGGAAAGAGCAGCAGCGACCTGTCATCCCTAGCTTTAGAGAGATAATTTGACTGAAATTCAGTACTCTGGTTAAATTATTAGTCCAGCCTAGATGTAATCAACTGCACAAAAGACTTGGTTATTTGAAGGGAAAAAAAAGTAGATTTGTAGTAATTCCACAAAGCTTTGGGTATTTGTTTGGTGTCCTTTGAGATCATCGATATTCAGTATCTATTTCTAAGGGAGCTATGTAAGATAGTTTTTCTTGCCCAATATTTTACTTAATGAATGTATTGGAAATATTTTTTGCCAGTATTCTCTTGGCATCTGAGGAATTTCCTCACCTTACTTGTTTGCTCTTTTTCTTTGTTTTCCTTCTCTCCACTCATCACTAATTCACTGAACATCTGGAGGTGTGTATGTGTGTGGGTGTGTGTCGTGATTTGTTGTTGTTGTTGTTGTTGTTGTTGTTGTTGTTAAATTGATATTTGTTAAGTAGAGCCCCAGAAATGTTGGATGGTGAGCTACAAGCTCAACAAAATACAGTGAGGGAAAGTGAAATAGAGAAGCATATTACAGGTCTTGGAAGAAGTTCAGGGCATTCTTTGAGGGGCCACAGAGAAGTCAAAGCAGAATGAAGGCAAAGAGCAAGCAGCAGAACCTGGGATCCATGCCTTTAATACATCTGTAGAGGTGGAGTGCCTTGAGGTAAAAGGACTAAGTTTGAATTAGTTAACTAAAAACAGAAATATTGGTAAATTCCAAGGGGATCTTATTTAAGGGGTACACAAGGTGGAAAAGCTGGGAGACAAGAGAGACTGTTTATCAGAAGGGGCATCAAGGGGATTATAGAGGAACTTGTGACTCTGGGGGCTGTTATTCAGGCCATACACTTGTAGGAGGGGCTAGCGTCAAAGGAAGGGCCCTGTAGGCCACTTAGCCATTCAGAATGGATGCTGAGGCAACCATATCATGGATTGGTTTAGCTAAACTCTCAACAGTGAGAGGGAGCGAGGGAGGGAGGAGGGAAGTGAGGAAGGAGGGATTGCTCCTATAAATTGCTTTTTAAAAAATTAATCGGGAACTAATAAGAGTTGGGGAGACTACATAAAGGAAAATGTTTTATAATTGCACTTAGTACTTTTCCCATTTATGCTACTGCACTGTGGGTGCCAACTGTATGGAAACTGGATGATTCTCCATCTGATTATACAAATCAAAGTCGGCTCATGGTAACTTTCTGATTTAGGTTGGTAGTTCCTTTCATCCTGCCTCTTTATTTTGTTCCACTTAATGTTTCCACAGCTCTTTACTTTACAGTTTTAATCAACTTAATTGAGAGATGATTTTCATATAATAAGTGTATTCCTTTTAAGTATAAAGTTCAATTGGTTTTGGTAATTGTAATCAGCCAAGTAGCCACAATCATAATCAAGATCTAGAATATCTGTATCACCACATTTGCCTCTGACTCTGGCATCTGGCAACCATGGGTTTTCTGTCACTATCAATTAGTTTAGTACGCCCTATAATTTGGTATAAATGGAATTAAATGGTTTGAGTATGATATATCCAGCTCTTTCACTCAACATGTTTGTGAGATTCATATTGTTGCTTGCATGAGTATTTTGTGATTTTTTTGTCTTACTGAACAGTGTCCTACTCTTTAACCATACCATAAGCGTTTTTATCCATTCACCTATTGATAGGCAATTGAGCTATGTCCAGTTTTGAACTAAGAATAAAGCAGCTAAGAAAACTTGTATTAAAGTGTTTGTGTAGACCAATATTTTTGGTTTTCTAGGATAAACGCCTTGGAGTGGACTGGTTGGGTCATATGGCAATTACACTTTTAAATGATAAGAAAATGCCAAACTTTTTTCTAAAGTAGCTTTAACACTTTACGTTTCCAACAGCAACGTTTGAGAATTCCATTTGCTCCACACCTTGCCAATGTTGACATTGTAATTCTTTTTACATTTGGCCATTTTAATAGATGTATAGTTGTTTACATTTGAATTCTTTCAATGAATAATGTTGAGTGATCTTCAGATATTTTTCCCCATATTTATGATGTTGTTTGCATTTTCCTTGCTTATTTGTATGTCTTTATATTTCTATATATATATATCATTACATAAACTGAATACAAGTCCTTTTTTACATATAATTTATAAATAATAGTGATGCATGTAATATTTAATAATTTATAATATATATAAATATTTTTCTAGTATGTGGCTTGTGTTTTTCTTGAGCATGTTTAAAAACGAGCACAAGTTTTTAATTTTGATAAATTCCAACATTATATATGTTACTATTATTTATAAAATATGAAAAGGAGGGATCCCTGGGTGGCGCAGCGGTTTGGCGGCTGCCTTTGGCCCAGGGCGCGATCCTGGAGACCCGGGATCGAATCCCACGTCGGGCTCCCGGTGCATGGAGCTCTGCCTGTGTCTCTGCCTCTCTCTCTCTCTCTCTCTCTCTCTGTATGACTATCATAAATAATAAAAAAATTAAAAAAATATGAAAAGGGACTTATAATTTAACTTTCTTCTTTTATTGTTAACACCTATTGTATTCTGTTAGGAAATCTTTGCCTACTCAAAGGCCTCCTATGTGAGGTATAGGATTAGATGTTTTCCATAGAGATGCCTAGTTCCTTCAACATCATTTGTTGAACAAAGTATCTTTTATACACTGAATTATTTTTGCATATTTGTTGAAACCAATTGATAGTGAATGGGTGTGTATATTATGAGTTCTCTAGTATAATTTCATTGATATATATGTCTATCCTCATGAATACCACACGGTCTTGATAACAGTAGCATTATAGGACACTTTGAAATTGGGTGTTGGAGGTTCTACAACTCTGTTTATTGTGACAAAATTATTTTGTTTCCTGTATTTCTTTTGTAGATGCAGATAAATTTTGAAACCACCTTGCCAATTCCTTAGAATTTGCTGAGATTTGGATTGAAATAGAATTGAATCTGTAGAATATGAAATCAGAAAGAAAAGCTAGATTCTATTATAAAGAATTTCTTCAGAGCTTTAGAAAATTCTCCAGTCTGGGCAGCCCCGGTGGCCCAGCGGTTTAGCGCCGCCTTTGGCCCAGAGTGTGGTCCTGGAGACCCAGGATCGAGTCCCGTGTCAGGCTCCCTGCATGGAGCCTCCTTCTCCCTCTGTCTGTGTCTCTGCCTCTCTCTGTGTGTGTCTCTCATAAATAAATAAAATCCTCAAAAGAAAAAAAAAAGAAAAGAAAATTCTCCAGTCTGGAGGTTGCTAAATCTTAAATGGATTTATTTGCCATTTAGAATTTGGCATCATGGTTTAGAGTATAGCCCCGAAAGAGATTTTCTGAGATTCGATCTCACTCTACTGCTTACTTTTAGATGAACTTGACTATATTATTCACTCTCTGTGTCTTAGTGTCCTATTTGTTCAGTGAGAATAATAATTGTTGACTACCTTAAAGGGATGCTTTAACGATTAAATTAGTTGATATTTGTAAAGCACGTACAACAGAACCTGGTAAATATTTTTTTTTTTTTTAATTTTTTTATTTTTTTATTTATTTATGATAGTCACAGAGAGAGAGAGAGAGAGAGGGAGGCAGAGACACAGGCAGAGGGAGAAGCAGGCTCCATGCACCGGTAGCCCGACGTGGGATTCGATCCCGGGTCTCCAGGATCGTGCCCTGGGCCAAAGGCAGGCGCCAAACCGCTGCGCCACCCAGGGATCCCGAACCTGGTAAATATTAAGCACAATGTAGATGTGTCGATTTTGTTTGTTTTGGTTTTGGTTTTGGTTTGGTTTTGCTATTAAAATAATGGATGTACTCATTGCCATTTTTCCATGAAGGCCAAGATAAAATAGTTTATTAATTAACAGTAGGCCACATGATCAGGTAAAGTTTTTCTGTATTTTAGTGTAAACACCATTGTAGATTCTACAGCCTACTGGTGGATCTGAAAGTCGATATAAAGCATGAAAAAATGTTATAGTTAGGAACACAAACTGTGGTTAATAAAGCTCAAATATGTGTAACCAATATGAAAATAAAATTGGAAATAATTAAAATAATACTGTTTTGAGAAGTAGTGAGATAATCAACCATATATTCTTTAAATACATATTTATACTTCTTAGTGCTGTACCTTTCCCTCTCTGTCCTTGGGTCCGGATAGCACAAGATAAGAGTGTAGCATTAAAGAGGGAAGAATTTAATGAAACTTAAGAATGTGTAAAGATTGCTTTTATTCTTCAGTAAGAAGGATCTTTGGTGCTGCTGAGGACTTAAATGAAGAAAACTTTTGGTCTAATGGTCAGGCATATACGCACCTAACTTTCCTAGTTAAAGATTGCTGGGTCTAGATATTATCATGGTTCCTCCCTAAGTTAAGAACCTAGGAGGCAGTTTAGGAAGTGTGAAACTTGTTCTAGGACTGAGAAACAAGAGAAAAAGAACCTTCATTTCCCCTTTCTCTTTGTTTTCAATTGTAGTTACTGAAGAATAAAAATAGGTAATTCTCCTGTTTCTATTTCTCAGATCCAGGGAAGAATTGTTAGGGAGAAACCTCTAACTATACATAATTGTGATTCAACAGAGGAAAAATGAACTGAAAGTTGCCACTTATCATTAGCATCAAAATGTTAAATAACTTATAAGCAGTAATAACTTAAAGTAATGGATCAAAATATCCAGAATTTGTTTGTGAGGCAAACAGGCAGCAGGTGTTTCATGGCATTATGACTTTTCCGGTATCACAGGTTGACAAAGAAGAGTGTCGTTTATTATAATCCGAAAGAGATACAACCGTTACAGAAATGGAACTGTTTTTAACAGTTTCTTTGCATTAGGAAACATTCTCATTACAAATATGCTTATCCGGGGCACCTGGGTGGTGCAGATAGTTAAGCATCTGACTCTTGGTTTCAGTTCAGGTCATGACCTCGGGGTTATGGGATGGAGCCCCACATCAGGCTCCGCATTCTGTACAGAGTCTGCTTGAGATTCTTTCACCCTGGCTCTCTGACTTGAGTTATAAATCAGTCAGTCAATCAATCAATCCATCTTTAAAAAACAACAGCACCTCCCCAAATATGCTTATCTGTGATATCTCCCAAAAAAGATCCTGGATCTAAGGAAAGAAAAGACACTATCTCAGATATAACAGTAGGAAAATTATGACATACTTTTCTTTTTTTTTTTTTTAAGATTTTACTTATTTATTCATGAGAGACACACAGAGAGAGAGAGAGAGAGAGAGGCAGAGACACAAGCAGAGGGAGAAGCAGGCTCCATGCAGGGAGCTCAACGTGGGACTCGATCCCTGGTCACCAGGATCACACCCCAGGGCCAAAGGTGGTGCTAAACCGCTGTGCCACAGGGGCTGCCCTTGACATACTTCTCAACATCATGTAACAAAGTTGTCTAGTGTTTGTTAGCTATAATAAAGGCAAGGTAACAGAGGAAATAAACTTGGAGTAGGCTTAGAAGGCTTAGGCTTATATTCAGAACTCATTCTTTGCTTGTTGAGGAAACTAAGATATTACAGGCTATTATTGAGATCTGGTTTTCGTAGTGTTAAAGGAAAAATAATAAAGCTTGATGTAAATAAGATAATGTATGTAAAAAAAATCCTGTCATCCACTATACCAGAGTAGTTCCCATCTTGAAGGATAGCATGAATATGCTTGAGAGGAATATTAGCTCTTTGCTTGAGAATCAGTCAAGCCTGCCCAAGCCAACAGACTCTAATAGCAGTAGATAGTAACTGAGGGTCTGTTGTTGATAGTATTATATAAAGTCAAAATCGTTAGTCATATTTTAATCTTCTCTGGAACCCTTACACATCTGCCAATGAAGGATCTCTGAACCCAGAATGAAACTATGTTGTTACTTGGAATTTCAGAGGCCAAAAGCTGTGCATGTGACCATCATGTCTGTTTGTATTCAGCAAAACTATTTAACAATATTGGTTCATTGTTAATAGTTGAGACATAGCTTAATTATTTGTAACCATGGATTCGCTGTTTTCCCATTTGTTAGAAGATTGTTAGTTTTCTCACACTATTTTGACTGTTATCAATGCTTGGGTGCTAGTTTGCAAGCAGGAAACATTTCTTTGGGGTATAGAAAGCAACATTGTGTATTTGTGCCTGTGTGTTTTTCTTCCAAATTAAATTTATTAGATTACATATGCTTGCATTTCATTATGAGATCATAAAATTCAATATACTCTATAAATATCAACATGATGCAGTACCTAAATTACATTTACACTGTGCTGAAGACAACCACAGAGCAAGGAAGAACTAAGTCTCTTATAATAAAAAACAAAAAACAAAAAACAACAGACTTCTCTTGAATGCAGCACAAATAAGATGTTTGCCTGTCAACGACAGTGAACTTAATAAGAATATTTAATTTAAAAGTATACTAAAATATGTTTAAATTAAAATAAACAATTACGCTAGAATTAAAATAACACTGAATTCCTCTCAATAAAGAGAATGTATTTAAATACTTTGATTTCTATATGAAACACACAGCAGTCCACCATTCATTGAGTTTCCTACATACCAGCCACTATGTAAAATGCTCTACACAGAATATTTTATTTAATCCCACAACTAATCCATGATGTATTAGTCTTATTATATCATATTGAAGAAACAGAGGACAAGTGAGAATAAAATAACTTGTCTGAGATTGAGAGCAAGAACTAGAGTCTGAACTCAACCCAGGTCAAAGCTATAGCACCATGTTGATGCGTGTCCGCACTGTACTATACACTGAAACCCCTGCCCTCCTGGGGAAGCAGTGTGCAAGTTTCTCATCAACAGAACTCTTCAGAAAAGGTCCTTCCACATATCTCCCAACCAATGTAAGCCTTAATATTGTATGGTTTAGTTTGTGTAAAATGCTGGGAGTAGCCTTCTTGTAATGAGTTCATTCTCTTTTTTGTTTAAATAACATCATCTTGTTCTTAGCAGCAGCCCTCTTGGTGCTTTAGCTGTGAGGAGATAAGAACTTGTGTATTTATTTCTGATCCTCAATTTCATTAGAATGTACATTGTTCACAGAAATTTGTTACACTCTTTTGCTCAAGATACTAGAATCTGGTCTTTTCTCAATGTAAATTTTTCTTTTTAAATATGAAATTAGAATTGTGTTGTTCAGAATTTAGGAATGAAACTACAGAAATTGAAATGTATCTTAAGTATCAATAAAACTTCAATTCTCTTTCTGTATTTGGTAATTTAGCTAGTTACTCAGTACTTGAGAAGTTTACAAATATTCACAAGGGGGGACCAGTTACTTTGCGGCAATCTATTATCTGCTACAACATCCAAAATGATATAGAACTAAAAAGATGATATTCAGTAAAAAAAATATAACTTCTATATCTCAGTGACAGTTTGAAATAAGTGTACATATGATTCATACTTGCTATAGAAGATAGAAAAGTACTATTCTGAAATTTTTACCAATATTCTCCATGTAGGGAAATGTAAATATGCCTTCAAAATTGTTTCATTTCTCAAGAAAAGTCACAGTGACTCAAATTGCTTCAAGAAATAGCTGTTATTGTTTTTTAAAGTCTGCTATTTAGAAAGTACTCTTATTAAATGTATGCAAGTCTATAGAATGCACCAAATGTAGAAAATTTAACATATAATTTAACAAGACCCAAGTCTATATTCTTTCATCTGTTATAAAAAATATTTTGAGAAAAAAATATCTTATGTCCCTGATGGTTTCGGATAGTTTATCTGTCTGTCTACATATAAGTAGAAAGCTCTGTCTCTGCTGATACTCCAGACATTGGTAATATGTGTTTTATTTGCTTTTCATATTGACATGTATGGTTTTGAAGAATGTGTAGAGTTTTGGATTTGAGTATTCATCGTTATATAGAAGGTGAGGGTATTTTTCCTTTAAATTTTGATTTCCTCACCCTGTATTATTTCTATAGACAGGATCACAAGATATGTTCTAATATGTCGTGTCATTGAATATATAGGTTATGATTCAGTTTATCAGGAATCATTTTTGGAAAGTACAGAGAATATCAGAATTATAAATGTCCTTGGCCCGAAGAAAAAATATGTAAGCTTGACATCATTCTCCAGCAAAATCAGATCCATGCCCGTAAGGTGATTCAGCATATAGAAATTAGCATATGATACAGTAAAGAAGTAAAGAAAAGATAGTTGATTGGTTAGAGTTAGATATCCAAAGCTAAAATACTTTGGACAATATATTGTGCTGAAATAAATATAAATAAAACAATGTAACTAAAAGGGACATATTCTCTTTGAAAAATATAGACTACAGAGTTAATATTTCAAAATTAAGAAAATAAAATAATAGATCCCAAAAGACATTGATATGATTTAAACTATGGATGGCAAAGAGACAAATCTACCATAGAAACAAAAAGTAAGCCATCATTGTTACTATGTTCCAGACAATGTGATGAAAGTATTTTACGTGGATTACTCCTTTAATTCCTTAAAGCAACCATATTTTGTAAATTGATAATATGCAGTTCCTAGAGCATAGGCTCAGGAGTAGGTTTTAGGTTATAGGTCATTTGTTGGGTTTGTGTACTTTTAGAAGTAATATCTTATGATAAGCCTAGAACCCACTGCTTAGAGCTCCTCCATACATTTTATAAGCTTCTAATTTCTGTATCCAATATTTCCTGCTTTAACTGCCTTTAGTCATTTCTCTTTTCTGCACTGAACTGGATTGATACAATTGTTAAGCTTTGCTATGTCTTAGGAGGACAAAAGAGAAACCAAGGACCAGTTATGTAGTCCAACTGAGAGCCAGTAGTGACATGGATGGTCTGTCTCCTGAGATACTGAGAAATTATTTGAATCATGATATATTTTGTTGTTGTGCTGAATTGATTTGTCATGAGTTGAATATATAGGGGTTGGTTTGGGAAAGAGAATAAAACAAAAGGAATTAAAGTTGGCCGAATACAATAATGAGTCTAACTGCACTTTTTATTTTTGTAAACTGACCATTTCTGCCCCAAATCTAGCAAGCGGATAAAAAAAGCCTACAGAAAGTGGGCACACAGAAAGTTTCATCCATGTAAGCCCCAGCCAAAGCAGGAGCCCTGACCATAAATTGTGAAATATGCTAATTTTAGGCAAAATATTCTTACGCATGACAGTTGGTAATGTCTCAATTAAAATTGCTCCCCCATTTTATAGGGTACTTAGAGGGAAGACTGACAGCCTGCAATGTACAGCCTGTTGGGTGGTCGCTCCTGTGAAAAGTAGTTACCATGTGGTATGTTGAAGTCACAGTCTTTAAAGCAGAAGGCTCACTGGCACCCTAGAAAATATCTCTGCTACTGTTTCTGCTATGCCTCTGTTATAACAAAGATCCTGATAGGGTCAGAGGGGAAAACACACACGGTACACCCACAGAACCATGGTACACAGAACAAGCCTACCTCAAGCCCAGAGTCCTTCAGTACAATAAAACAACCTCAGCCAAGAGGGAGATCCTTAACCTTGACAATACTCATTTGAGACCTTCAGGAGAAGGAAACATAAAAAAAAAAAAAAAAAATGCAGAGTGCTGAGGAACTCCCTGAATTACACCCAGAAATGAAAAAGAAACAAGAGAGACAAGACAAATAAATGACAAATGGATGAAATGAAACAAAGGAAAAACCTGGCTACAGGAGGGAGGAAATATAGAACCCAAGAGCAATCCACAATTTGACTCAATAAGATTGAGTCACTGAAAATCTCCAAAATTTGCCCAAGAAATTCATACAACCAAAAGATAAAAAGGAACTGAGGGGCTTTGTATCTCAGCATCATTTAGAATGATGCTAATTGTCATATAATTAAGACCAAAAATGTCTGATACTGACTTTCAGGCTATTGTATATTGATGGAAAACTAGGAACGAACTTCAATTTTGGTTCTTGAGCACAGCCCCTGCAAGCACTCACAGTTTTTGGATATCCGATTCTAGCATTTCACTTGGAAAAAAAGAATGTATGTTATATTCACGTGGACTGTGGTTTCATACGCGTGAGGTGATCTGTTCTTACAGGGAGATTCATACTGGCAAGGCAGAGATCTGTGAATTTTTCTAGACTCTAACATCCTTTCTGTGACCCACACTAGACATTGTGGGTGATGGTTTCTGTCATCATTTTGTAATAACATCTCTTAGGCAGCTGCTTAAAATCCAATGAAATATTAGAAATTAATGCAACTTAAGAGGCTCTCTGAATAAGAGAGCAAGGAAAACAAAATTGCAGATGCAACTAATAACTTGTCAGTAAGCAACTGAATTATTCCCTGTGTTTTCTCAATGGTTTCTTCTGTCAACTATAGCTCCCTCTCGGTGTGTCCGGATGC
Source organism: Nyctereutes procyonoides (assembly GCF_905146905.1). Taxonomy (NCBI): domain Eukaryota; kingdom Metazoa; phylum Chordata; class Mammalia; order Carnivora; family Canidae; genus Nyctereutes; species Nyctereutes procyonoides. Next base: position 4,272,523 of record NW_026575021.1, on the reverse strand, counting down.
TTCAAAGCTGTTCCTGATCCCACAGGGCTGGCTACTTAGAATCATTTACACAGTCATGTCAGATCATAAACTATGCTTGATTTCTAGTGATAGCTATGGTATTTACAGTTCATTACTTTAATAATTTTTTTCCAAAATTACCTTAGAGTAACATTATGATCCAGCCTATGTAATAGTATGAAGTATTCCCCTTCATACTAGATGAAGATGATGTTGATGTTTTGGTGTTTTGTTTGGTTTTGGTTGGTTGGTTGGGTTCTGTTTTGTTTTTTGTTTCTTGTTTCTTGTTTCTTGTTTTTATATTATTATTCTAGGCAGGACATAGACCTCTCTACCTATTAATTGAAAATGAGGTCTTTTATTCTAGAAGACTGTCTTTCCCCCATAAGAATTATAGCATTGAACAAAGTATTTTTTTCTTGCTAATATCTCAAAACAGAATGTAGGACACTTGGCAGACTTTCTTAGTTTCTCATTTTGTTTCATTTTCTCTAGCCTTTCTTCCCATTGAAAGCACAACCATACAAATCAAGTTCTAAGAATGGTTTTGGCTCTCCTACAGTCCCCCAAGGCTAATAAACATTCCAAATCATGAATGTTATTCAGCATTATAATTTCATAGATATTCCAATGGAAAACTTTTTACCCAACTAAAAAATTGAATGGTTAATAGTAGTGTTCAGTAAGGAACCATTCTTGACTACACAGAGAAATAATTATAGTCTGGCAATTAGCGGTCACCAAATCTCTGATTTATCATTCAGCAAACTTTTTTTTTTTTGAGAAGTTACTATGTGCAAGATACTCTTATAATTGCTAAAAATACAATGAGAACAACAAAAATCCCTGACCACACAGACCTAGGTAATCCTGCCCTATTAAATAACCAATCTCTTAGAAGTTTAAAACAATAAAGGTTTACTTCAGTCTAGTGAAATCTTTATTACAGGTTGGCTGAGGCTCTACTCTATATGTACTCACTCTGTGGCCAAGGCCAATTGTGTAGCCATTGTCATTTCTGCCAGTCACAGAGGGATAAGGAAAGAAAACTGTGATGGGCCTCACACAAGTTATCCCATGCTCCAGATCAAAAATGATACATAGCACTAGTGCTCATACCTCATTAGCCACAACCCATCACATGATCCCCACTAAACATAAAAGGGCCAGGAGTTGGAATCCTCCCATGTATCCAGGAGCTTGAGAACTGGGGTAAGTTTTGTGAGCAGCACAAATGACTACCGCATGGGCATTGGCATACAATAAGAAAACAAACAGAACATACAAATTATAGATGTTACGGAGTAAAATAAAACAGGAAAGTTGACTAGAATCTTCAGCTTCAGAGGTATAATTTTAAATAGAAATCAGGGAAGGTGTAACTGAAATGATGATGCTGAATAAAGGTATGAGGTAGGTGGAGGGATAAGACAGGGGGTCACCTGTGAGGAAGAGAATTCTCTACAGAGGTCATAAGGTAAAGATCCGTATTGTGTGTTGCTGGAATGTCAGGGAACCTAGTGTCACAAGAGGGAAGTGAGCTGGGACATTATAAAAAGAACTAAACTGAAGATGAAACCATGAACCACATGACTTCAAAGCCTTGAATGGAAAAACAAAACGATCTTTCCTGATGATATTAACAGTATCTTCCTGAGTGCTGTGTTGCCAACAGAAAACATGGTGGTGAATGCCAGTAAGGAGGCATTCACAATGGGCTTGAACTGTGTTGGTATCAGTAAAGAAGATGTGATGGCTGGATTCTGATTGTAGTTTGAAGACTGAGCCAGCATAGTTTAGATGAAAATTATGTAGAGAGAGAGAAAGGAAGGAATCAAAGATCAGGGAAACTAAAGGGCTAATATGTCGTACAGGCTCTAGCATTAAATATACACACACACAGAGTTTCTTGGCCCTCTGTTGTTAACCATACACGTTGTTACCACCCTTGTCCAGATAATCACCACCTTTCCAGAGTCGTTGCAACAGCCTCAACTGGTATAATGCTTTCCACTCTTCCACTGATAAGTTAATTCTCCATATAGTAGACAAAGGGCTCTTTTTGAAGACATTTCCTATCAGAGAGACTGCATATCAAAGCCTTTGCTTTGTATTTCAAAGGCTCCATTTGACTCAGCATGTGGCAGCCCCCGACCTCACTCATAATCGATCTCCCCCTTTGCTCACTCCGCTCCAATCAACCAGTATTTTCGCTCTTTGAACATAACAAATACACTTCCAAGGTCTCTCCCCTGCTATTTGCTGTGTCTGGAACAGGCTTTTCCCCAAATACTTGCAAAGATCCTTACTCACCTTCTTCAGGTGATTTCTCAAAAGTCATCTCTTTGTAAAAGTAATTTCTGAACACTCCATCTATATTTTCCCCACACTCTCTTGTGCTACTTTTCCACTTTACTCTCCTTTATTCCCTTTGTGGCACTTACAACCCACATCATGGAATATCTTTATTTGGATATATTTATTTTTGTATTTCATCCTCCCCACCAAATTTAAGAATTTATGAGGGCAAAGAATTATCTAACTGGCCCATTCCTTCTAGCCCCAGTGCCTGCATTAGTGCCTGGAACAGAGGGGACACTCAAGAGATACTGGTGTTGAGTGAAAGAATAAATAATTGTATAAAATGCAGGTGGATGAAATTAAAAACTTCTACAGGTGCTCCACTTTTTGAAGTTTAAGCAAGCTAAGCAGTAATCTGGTGAACTTCCAGAAACTAGAGATGTCATAATGTAGCCAACACCATGAATGCAGAATAGAAAGATTTAATTATTGATACTGTTAATATCTTGACAAAAGCAATTGAGTTCAGCTGACATTCTGAAACAATTTACAGAGCTCAAATATTGTTGTCTAGAAAATAGAATAAGGGTAAAGATAATTCCACAGCCTAAAGCTTAAAGAATACTTATCCATTTTCTAAGTGGAAATATGTACTTGGTCCATGTTGTTAATTTCCAGAAATAAGTAAAAATTCCTCCAGAATATAATCCTAGGAGAAAATTTAATGGATAGTTTTGGAAGGAACATTGAAACCTGTAGGACTGGATAATTGCAAACAGTATTTGGAACATACTTTAAGTCAAGGAATGACACTTTTTGTTAATCCAAACCTATACATTAAGTAGACTACTGAACATAATCATGGCCTGGTTTACCAAAAAGATCCCCCAAAGGCTCTGGCAGTGGCAGCCTTATCAGCTTTGTAAGCAGAGCCCAATGGTTAAAAATATGGGTGATTCAATTCTTTTTCCTATGCTAAAGACAATTTAATTTTTAAATGACTTCATAAAAGTATATCAATGTCTAAATAGTTTTATCACAGGGTGAGGAATGCTCTAAGTTTTAAAATGATTGTATGTTTTCACACTTGCTTTTCGAATTTCAATAAATTAGCTGAATGAAAAGTTCTAAAGTCTAGAATAATCATTAGAACATTTTAGAAACAACTACCTCAGTATTGATATGGGAAATAACTCCAGATGACAATAAAAAATAAACATAATTGACAGAGCAAATTTGACATTATGTGCTTTAAGAAGTTCAGGATGGACCAATGACTACCAAACTTAGACCCATGTCAGTAACATTTAAGTTGCTAAAATTATTTTATTACATCAAGTATGATATTAAAATTCAACTTAGGAAATAAAACTTGGGGGTGCCTGGGTGACTTTGTCAGTTGAGCATCCAGCTCTTGGTTTTAGCTCAGGTCATGATCTCAGGGTCAAGGGATGGAGCCCTGCCTCAGGCTCCCCACCCAGCGGGATGTCTCCTTGAAGATTCTCTCTTTGCCCCTCCCCTTACTCGTTTCTCTCTTTCTCTCTCTCTCTCTCTCTCTCTCTCAAAAATAAATAAATAAGGGGCACCCGGGTGGCTCAGTCAGTTAAGCATCTGCCTTCAGCTCGTCATGATCCCAGGGTTCTGGGAGCTAGCCCCAATTGGGCTCCCTGCTTGGTGGGGAGCCTGCTTCTCCCTCTCCTGCTTGTGCTCTCTCTCTCTTTCTGTGTGTGTCAAATATATTAAATCTTTAAAAAATAAAATGAAATAACAAACCTTTAAAAAATGAAGAAAATAAAACCTAAGTTACCTTTATTTTAGAGATAAGATCACAAGAAGTCAAGGTAAGAGCAAGCAGTAGCAAGGGATATATTTATTTCTAGTTGGTGATTTAGTGCAGTTTTAAAGGGATACTGAAATTGAACCTACCCTGTATATAAATGGTTGTGCTTGACTCCTTCACTCCTCAGGACCCCAGGATTTGTAACCCAATGAACTGGGTTGAAAACAGGATTATTATTAAAGAGGCTTAGGTATCAAGTAGATATGAGAAACGTGGTGGTTCTTTTTCCTGTGTTCAAAGAGTAATGTATGGTCATAATGACCATGAGCTAAATATATGGGAATGTTGAGTGTCTGAAGAAGTTATGTGTTCTATATCCAATGATGTTATTATCTCACGCCATCTATATCCATACCTATCTCCCTACGTCTATCTATATATCTATGCCTCTATATGTTAGCTTCTGAGATATTTTATAGTCTCGATTTCCAATTTCAGAGAGACAGAGATTAAATATCTTGCTTAAGGACATCAATTTGGTAATTTCAGTCTTGTTTGAACTCGTGTCTATCTGATTCACCTATCCATATTCTTTCTACTGTATAACACAGCCTCTCAAAAAAGAGATTCAAATAAGCTGAACGAAAAAAAAAAAAACAAAAACAAAAAACAAAAACAAAAACAAAAACAAATAAGCTGAACGAGCGTTTTGGAGACACCTGCTTTTAGAAAACAACCTTTGTTTTCTGGTTGCCCTCCATAATCCATGTGCCCCATCTCACCATAATACACACATACACTCATAAAAAATATAATTTCAAGGCTTTACTAAATGTTTTAACAAATGCTAAGAATTAAATGCTAAGAACGCTATAACTCATTGTATATCTGAAGGAGTTTCAAATACATATGTATATCTTTATATTTGTGTCCATGTTATTGATAAACAATTCTATAAAAAATGTTACTCCTAACATTTATTTTCAGTTGAACCCATGATTGATTGCGTTTTGTTCAATAAGAACTGACAATATCTAAATATATTTGTGTTTCTTGCTTGTCCCTTGACATTGGAATTAGCTTGTATCTTGGCATGTGTCTCCTTTCAAAATGAGGGCAGCATTTCAATTGCTATTTATTTGTGACAAATCCTAGCTAAGCTATTTAATTCACATGGACCTAAAGAAATTGTAGCTGTGGGCTTTGTTTGTTCTTGTTCCTGTAAATCACGGGACAGGACAGGTTTTAGGGCACTGTTTGAATCAGTCCCTCAGGTCTCCCTTAACAAATGGGTGTCACTCACAAACGCCAGCGATGATGACTTGCTGATTTCAATTGCACTTTTAGAGGGCTAGTAAAGTGACCTATGGCCTTTCTTGCAGTTGGTCCCAGGAAGATGGGAAATAGTAATTATAGTGTAATAAAGCACACGAGGACTCTATTTAAATGGCAGAATTTGCATTTAAATGGAAATTTCAAAATGAAAACATGTAAAAGCTTGATAGGTACAATATTTAGTATACAGCTCATGCCAGCAGTTAGAAGCACACTTACTCACATGTCATGGGTGGATGTGCAGAGGTACGCTTTTGTGCATGCATGCCCAAAGGGCAGGGGTGGAGGATTTGAGTGAGACTGAAAAGGAAAAGGTTAAATTAGCCACAGATATGACACACTTCATCAAATTGAATTAATAAGCATATTTTGGCTTTTTAAGAGTCGGGATTGAATTCTTTGGGGCCACTCCAAGGTTAGGACCTGTAGCTAATGAAAATGACTAATTGATTAACACTTAAGGAATGTAATGGAATTTAACTCTGAACTGCTCACAGTAATTCCACATTAATGCATTCATTGAAAGTATTTATTTATATCCTGGACAGGAAATTAAGGTGTACATAAGTTTAAATACATTTGACAATTAGAAGGTATTTTAAAATTGACATAAAAATCTATCATGAAAGTGATTTCCTTTTCTTAAATAAAGGAGAGACTCATGAACATACCTTTGCAGGTTGGAAGAAGGCACATGAGCTCACTTCAGTGTAATGCAGCAAATAATGTAATGAAGGAGAAATGATGTTTAAAAATAATGTTAATTTGAATGCTCTCTCTTTTGCTTAGGTAGTGATTTTATGGAATAGCTCAACCAGTATTGCCTACATAAAAAGTATTATAAAAGATATGCTTTTGAAGATTTCCGAATTAACAAAAAGTTCTATCAGAATGATGGCTACTGCCAATTTTTTTCATAAATAGCTATCGATCAATTTTCTAATCACAAAACAAAGTAATTATGTATACTATTGTGTTTCAAATCTTGTCATATTAGAATATCATCTTTAGGAAGTTGAATAAATAAAATAAACCCGGTGGCTTCTTTCTTAAGTTTTACATATGTAAAGGTAGGATCAACTATGTATTAAGAAACAAAAAAGTTTGAGATCATCGATGTGAAAATAGTTCTTAAAATGTATTTTCTACTGAAGGCAGTTAAATCAGGAGAGTAATTAATACATATGAGAGTGTTTCTCACCTTTTTTCTGTTCTGTTCGTTGTATTTAATAATGAAAACACACCAGGCAGACTTACTTTGTTATTTGGCTTTTCTTTAGCATTCCTGTTTCCAGCATATTGAAATGTTAAGAAGAAAAGAGATCAAACATACAGACAAATTTCTGCTGTATAAATTTTGCTTGTGGACTCATAACTACTGATTGCATAAATCATAATTCTTTTAAAAAGACCGTACTTGTGATCCAGCAGATTGATCAGGTTCAGAGTGTACTTAATTACAGAGTAGAAGCTTTTACAAATACAACAGTATCCATGTCAAAAGTAACAAAAATTCTGATAGCCTAAGTTTGATATAAAATTTCTTAGATTTTGCCAGTTTTCTCTCAGAGGATTAAACACATTTCATTCATAGGATTTTGAACTTCACTTATGAAAAAGTTGTAGGGGCTGTCGAATACCTGAAGCTATGGCTCCAAGCTGCTTTGACCTTCAGTGATATTGAACATGTTCCCTTTGATCTATAATTATGTCTCCTAGTTTTCCTATCATTTATTAACTGCCAAATTCAGCTTAGTATTATTCTCTGGTTCTAATAGTGATGGTAGTTAATTAAAAATAGAGGGGAGGGCTCTGAAAATTTCCATTTGTCTCTTCATTCAGCAGTTATTTAGTGGATGCTTCTGGTACCCCAGGTGCTATTTTAGTTACTGGACAGAAAGTAGTATATAAAATTACAAAGCCTTGTACTGACATGCCTGGGTGGCTCAGTGGTTTAGTGCCTGCCTTCAGCCCAGGGTGTGATATTGGAGTCCTGGGATTGAGTCCCACATCGGGCTCCCTGCATGGAGCCTGCTTCTCCCTCTGCCTGTGTTTCTGCCTCTTTCTCTCTCTCTCTCTTTCTCTCTCTCTCTCTCTCTGTGTGTGTGTGTGTCTCATGAATAAATAAATAAAATCTTTAAAAAGAAAACAAAGGTCTTATACTCATATAATCTGTATGACATAATTCTAGGTAACAAAAGCAAGCTCAACATATGTCAGACACAAAGATATGACACAGTGTGAGAAGAGTGCTATTTTATATAAGATTATAGGGTACCTGAATAAATGTAGTTAACTATTCTTGAGGCCTCTTGGGCAACATTTGTGTAGATGGTACTATGTCTAGAGTTAGACTACTTTATTTGATATTTTAGGCAGTACCAATTCCAATTCAAGGTCAGTTTGAGTAGAATCTCCTTCTCCTCCTCCTCATCCTCCTCGTCCTCCCCGTCCTCCTCCTCCTCTTCCTTTCCCTCCTTCTCCTTTCCCTGCTCCTTCTCCTTCTTCTCCTCCTTCTCTTCCTTCTCCTCCTTCTCCTTCTTCTCCTTCACCTTCTCCTTCTCCTCCTTCTAAAATAATTAGTATTCTAATTATTTTCCCAGGTTTCCTAAGGTATTACTTATGAATATTCTAAATATTTTCCTAAGTTTTTAAGTCCTGTCCATGATTCCTTGTTTGACAGTTGGTATTATACACACCATTGCTTTATCAGACTTATTCACCATCTCTCCACCTGGATGTCTGAAAATTTATTGAGACTTATTTACTTGTTAAGTAGTGTTGGTAATGCACAAACTATATACTAGTCTCTGTGCTTAGCTCAGAGATGAAGTATTCCATTCATATTCTGCAACAAAAATAATCTTTCTATTGCTCCTCACTAAAGCAATCCATTAAAAAGTCACACAAGGAAAATTCCTTATCCATTAAATATCCAATTATTAAATATATGTAATTTTGAGCACCTACTGTGGGAGTCACCATTCCAATATTTGAGGATACAAAGATGGATATATTAATTTATTTTTTCAACCATTTGCTTGTGATCCAGATTTTAATGAACTCTGTATCATTTTAGAGAGGTTGACATTTATTTGGGAAATAATGAGGACTCATTAAAGATTATTAGGCAGCAATGGGAAATAAGTTTTTGCTTTGCAATTCAGAAAAATACAATGAAGTACAGAATAAATTGGAATTGGTGAAGATTGGAGCCCGGGAGAGTAGTTAGTATACAATGGCAGTGATATAGGAAGAGATGAGGATGCTATGAGTTAAGATGTTGTTGGTTGGGAAACAGAGAAGTAAGGATATTTGCAAGATATTAAAGAAATAAATAATAAGTCTGGTCTTATTTCTTTCTTTGATTTCCTAAGTTTAAACATTATCCTCCCCCTCTGTTTTCATGCCCTCTCCAAGGACAGTTGAGGGCAGCCCTGGTGGCTCAGCGGTTTAGCGCCGCCTTCAGGCCAGGGTGCGATCCTGGAGACCTGGGATCGAGTCCCACGTCGGGCTCCCTGCATGGAGTCTGCTTCTCCCTCTGCCTGTGTCTCTTTATCTCTCCGTGTCTCTCATGAATAAATAAAATCTTAAAAAAATAAGGGCAGTTAAGCATATTAATTGAGAATATTAATTGATTCTCTCATTGTTACATGGAATCTAGTAGTGTGAAGTAAAGGGACATAGTTAAAGAAAAGGCTTATCATCAAAATATTTAGGGTGGTTATCTTAGGTACATTGGTTTAAAGTTTTCAAGAACTGTTTAAGGCTTCACTAGTAACTTTTTTATATATAATCAGGGAAATAGTTATTTTCTGTTGTGGATAAAACTGATCACTTCCTCAATGTGGTGTTTGTTAACCCCAGCAAACAAGGATAGCCACCTTGGTATATTTTCCGATAACATCTTGTATAATCTTATGTCAACATTTTCATACTTGATTGAATATGTTGTCTAAAATCTTTCTTCTTCACTAAATTTAAAAACTGTTAAAAATATTCTTGGATCTCCAATACCTACTGCATACTGGCAGAGTACAATCTCAAAAGATATTTATGGAATCAGTAGATTAATAAAAAGGAGATGATATTGTACATGCAATTTTCTCCATACTATTAACACTTTTATCAAAACCAAAAGTACTTTCTGGATTTAATTTAGTTATTCAAAATCAATTAAGATGGTGATATGAGTGAAAGATATGTGTTGGGCGATCTGGTAATTATTTAGTAATAAAAATCACCTGTGGAGTCTACAGTTCTTAGGAATTTAATGTAGCTTGGCCTTATTCTCTTAGGACTTAGAAATGAAATCAGAATATGATGAAAACTTGGAGCAAATATTAGGAAAAATGAAATAAGATTGGATTTTGACATAACAAATGTATGTTCTTTTTCTAGGTTAATATCAAACCCGTCACTATGGTTCTTATTCTACATTATGAGCATTATGCAGGTGGTATTGCTGGATAGGTATAAATTAGAAGAAAGACTTAGGTAAGAGAAAGGAAATACTGAAAATATACTTTCAACAGGTTCAAACTCTATCATTTTTAAAGGAAAAAATAAATAATTTCAAAGCATAAGTAATACTGATAGTAAAGTTCTTAATATTTAAAAATTCTAAAAAAATTGAAAAAGGGTACACTCATTTAAATGTGGTGAATATTAAATGCAATTTGAATCTTTCTCTTGCTTTTACATCAGTAATGTATAATGTGTATATGGTAACATCCATCTTTCATAAAACAAATCTCAGTTATTTAAAATTTTTTATATAGATATTTTTATTTTAAATAATTTTAAAACATGATTTCAGTGATATTCTCAACTATTTACACAGAAATGGTAATCATATAGAGTTTTACTTCTTAATAAATAAACCATATTTCCAAATTTACTCTTCTATATGAGTAGTTAAAGGCACAGAAAAGGACAAGGATATTTATTTCAGGATTAAAAATGATCTTCCATCTTAGCTCTGTATTCCACTTTCTCAATGATAATAGTTTTACTTTCACAAACCATTGATTTTATTCAAACCACAATTGCATTTATTTGTTGATTAGTATACTATTATTTGTTAAGTTACCATATTTGTTCTTGCATGCATTATGCTTAAATATGGTATATCCTTATAATTTAGAGAACAAGTATCCTACTCAGAAGGCTCTTGTCCCAGTAGTAGAGGAAAATTACAATATAGAATAAATCTTGCTTTTAACAACAACAAAACATTAAAAAGTTACAAAAGGATCAAACTATTATTAAGTAAATTAAATGCCTCCTAGCACAAAGCTGAAGAATTTTTGTATAAATACAAAAATATCCAGCAGTCAACGAGGTAAACTTTACAATGCTTGTCATCTAATTAAAATTGGCCAGGCATGAGAAGAAGCATAAAAATACAACCTATTATTAGGATAAAATTAATCAAAAATGACACAAATGATAAACGTAATAGAATAAGCATAAAAGAAAATTAAAAACGGATACAACTGATCCTTATACAATGACAGTTACTGGTGCCTACTACCATGCAGTCAGAAATCTGCACATAATCTTTGACATTCCCCAAACTTAACTACTAATTGCCTGCTATTGACTAGAAGTCTTACCAATAGCATAAACAATCAATTAACACATATTTTGGATGTTATATGTAGTACATACCTAATTTTTACAATAAAACAAGCTAGCGAGAAGAAAATGTTAGAGGCTCCCTGGGTGGCTTAGCCAGTAAAGCATCCAGCTCTTGATTTTGCCTCAGGTCATGATCTCAGGGTCCTGGGATTGAGCCCTACATTGGGCTCCTCACTCACTGGGGAGTCTGCTTGAAATTCTCCCTGGCTCTCCCTCTCCTCCTCCCTCCCATTCACTCTCTCTCTCCCCGCAAAGTACATCTTTAAAAAAAAAGGAAAGAAAATGTTATTAAGAAAATAATAAGGAAAAGAAATACATTTATATCATGTTTATTGTATTCATTAACAAAATCCATGTATAAGTAGACACATGCAGTTCAAAGACATGTTGCTCAAAGGTCAACTCTACAACTGTTTCCCATAGGCTCACCAAGCTAGAGGGAAAATTATACATGTAAATTAGATAAAAGAAAGATACAAAAAAGACCCAAATCAGACTTCTAAAGATGAAAACTATAATGACTGAGATGAAGCTGCATTAGATAGGATGAATGAATGACTAATTAGTTACTGCAGCAGAAAAGATTACAGAACATAAGACAAGGTAGTACAAATTATGCAAAATAAAAGATAATGAAAAGAATGACTAGAAATCAAACAAACTACAGAGCATAGCTGAGATGTGGGACATGTATATTAGCAATTTAATATGTATATAAAATTTCCTCAGAGGATCAAAGGCAGAACAAATGTTTAAAGAAATAAGAGCAAAAAAAGAATTGAATCTATCACCAACAGACATGCAATTCAAAAAAAAAAAAAACAGTCTTTCAAATAGAAGGAAAATGATACTAAATGGAAATCTGGATTTATCTAAAGGAATGAAGGAAAGGAGAAATAGTGATTATGTAGGCATATGTAAAGGACATTAAAAAATTAAACCTCTGTAAGTTAATGTATTGTTTAAATGAACACCACAGGATGCCTGGGTGGCTCAGTGGTTGAGCATCTGTCTGCCTTTGGCTCAGGGCATGAGCCTGGAGTCCTGAGATAGAGTCCCACATTGGGCTCCTCTTGGGGAGCCTGCTTCTCCCTCTGCCTATGTCTCGCCTCTCTCTCTGTGTCTCTCATGAATAAATAAATAAAACCTTTAAAAATTAAAACAAAAATAAAATAAATTGAACATCACAAAATGCATTGTGAGCTTTTGTAAAGGGACAGAGAGTAAATAGTCTTTGAAATACATGCTTGGTCTCTATTGCATATTTTTTCTTTTTTTAACTTTTTTTTTTTAATTTACTTTGAATCCAGTTAGTTAAAATATAGTTATATTTGTTTCAGGTGTACGTTATAGTAATTCAGAACTTCCATATACCATCCTGTGATTATTATAAGTATACTCCTTAATCCCTTTCACTTATTTAATACCTTTTAAAAGGGTGAGAGCTATTTCTTTGTTCTAATATTATAAAAACAGGCTGTGGGTAGGATTTGACAGAAAAAGGAGTATACAAGGAACAAATGGGACAGATAGAAAACAAACAGCAAGATGATTTATTTAAAATAAACTATAATAATGTAAATGATCTAAATACTCTAATTAAAAGACAAGGATTGTCAGATGGAATTAAAATGCGAGGTGCAATGCTATCTCATGCTGCCTATAAGAGACTTTAAATATACAGACACAAATAGATTAAAATAATACAGCAAAGCATACTATATTAAACTAATCAAATTAAATCTGGAATAATTGATTGATTCTCAAAATAATATTACAAGTGATATAGAGAATCACCTCATAACAATAATGGAGTCAACTCATGAAGAAGACCTAATAATCTTAAACATATATGCACTTAATGTTAGAGCTTCAACATACATGCACCAAAATTTGATAAAAGTACAAAGAAAAATAAACTCAGATTAGATCATTTTAGTGAAATGTCCAGAATACCATGTAAGCTCAAAACTATTTTGTGATTGAAAAATGAGTAGTACAAATATATTAGTTTCTTAGGGCTTCCATAACAAAGTGCCACAAATGGATAGCTTAAAGCAACAGAAATTCATTGCTTCCTGGTTCTGGAGGCTAGAAGTCCAGAGTCAAGGTGTTGTCAGGACCATGTTACCTCTGAAGCCTCTGAGGCAGAATCTTTCCTTGTCTCTTCCTAGCTTCTGGTGGTGTTCATCAATTTTTGGTGCTCTTTGGCTTGCAGCTGAATCATTACAATCTCTGCCTCAGTCATCTTATGACATTTTTCCCTGTGTGTCTGTCTCTCCATTCTTTTAAGGACACAAGTCATACTTGAATAGGGGTTCATCCTACTCAAGTATGACCTCATGTGAACCTAATTGATTATATCTGCAATGATTCTAGTTCTAAAGAAGGTCACATCCTGAGGTACTGGAGGTTGAGACCCTAACATATCTTTTTGGAGGATACAATTCATCCCATAACAGCAGTAATTACATTTTCTTTAATGTAAAATACACATTTAGAGCAAACTGAATTTCAATTGCATAAATAATTGTTGAGTATGACATATAAAGAGAAAAGCTCAAGCTTAAAGCCTGAGTCACTAGGTAACTATAGAACCATTAGCTATAAGAGGGAATAAGGTAGATAATGTATTCTGATTTGAATTTGAGGCAATAATGGGCCATTACTTACCATTATCATTGACTGAGTTTCTTCCTGCAGGAAAAGAAAGGGAGGAGAAAGAAGTTGTTTAAGACAAAGACTTTTAAGGTCACTCACATCTGCAACTTCCTTTCTTTCTTTTTTTTATTTTTTATTTTTTTTAGAGGGAGAGAGCAAGCCCAAGTTAGGGGGGAGGGCTAAAGGGAGAAGGAGAGAGAATCGGAAGTAAGCTTCACACCCAGCACAGAGCTCAACTCACAGATCTCCATCTCACAAACCTGGGCTCATGACCTTAGCTGAAATCAAGAGTGAGATGCTTAACAAACTGAGCCACCCACCTGCCCCTGCAACTTCCTTTCTTAAGGACAGCAAAGCCCCCATCTTTTCTCCATTAACTCATTCTGTCACACTGTGTACTGGATCTCATAATGGGCCAGAGGCATTCTAGTTCTTTGCATAGATGTGACATGAAGTTACAGGCTGCTCTCCAACGCTCAGGGAAAATACTGTGTTAACAAAACATACGTTGACTACTACGTACACATCCTTGGTGGATGCTGTATATTCTTTGGTCTCCAGAGGAGGAATAAGCAGCAAAATCAGAGAGAAAGAGTAACCATAATCACAGAAAGAGAGACTGACTTGAAACAATGACCCTGACATCCACATTGGGAATATAGATTATCCACATGAACTGTCACCTAGAAAACTCATGGATAGGTAAAAGATGAAAACAAAACACAAGCAAATGGTAAAACTCAAAGACTTTCATTTGATCTTGGAAAAATAATGTTCATGAAGAAAATAATTTCAATAAATTGTTATGATTGAAAACAAGGTTATTAAGAGGTAAACAGTTTGATATTGATCTTAATATTAAAACATTTCATAAAAAAATAAAACATTTCATATTCAAAGGAAGGAGATTATGGGACACCTGGGTGGCTCAGCGGTTGAGCATCTGCCTTTGACTCAGGGCATGATCTTGGAGTCCCGGGATGGAGTCCCTGGATGGAGTCCCGCATTGGGCTCCCTGTGGGGAGCCTACTTCTCTCTCTGCCTGTGCCTCTGCCCCACTTTCTGTGTGTCTCTCATGAATAAATAAACAAAATCTTTTAAAAACAACAACACACACCAGGGCGGCGCATAGGTCGGCTGAGCAGTCCCAGGCAAAGGCCAGTTTTAGTATAAAGTGCTTGATGAAAAGGTGAACAGTCTTATACAAAACATAATACCGCCCCCCACGCCGGGCCCTAACAAGACTCGAAAATGACTTGCTCATATGTACCGCGCGACGCACGCGCATCCACATCACCCATGGATCTCTAGCCATCATTTGCAAAGCCCCCCCACCTCAACTCACCAGGCCTGAAAAAAAATACCCGCTCAGCCAACCCTACCATCAACCATGAATCCTTCCACTCCACCCAACCACAATTCTAGCCCTACCTAAACTTACGAGCATGGATCCTCACCCCAGTGTACAGCTCACCGTACGATTTGCAGGGTTGTAATAACACCACAGTGCGTACCCCCCTACAACACCTCATTACCCCCAGGAACCATCACCAAAAGGCCCACAACAACCCAAAGCCCAGATTATTACACCCCGCACAAGTTCGCAAAAAAATGCAACTCGACATTCTAGACCAAATTACCAATCAAAACGCCAGAATCAGAAACAATCACCCACGCCCCCCACCGGTGAACAACAAACCAAAACACGGTCTCCAATAATTTTATCAGCGTATTTCCACCCAGCGGCAACCCCCCACACCCCCGCGCGCACCTAAATACCCACCAACAGAACCTACTACAACACGCCCCCACTCTTTTTCTAGCAAATACTGACTCATTCGTAGCCCCCATCCACCCTATATCAACGCCCGGCTTCAATCCCGCAAGCCCCCACGAATCGCCCCTTCGCAAGGCCCAACTGATAGAATGGAATAGTTTAGCGTATTCCACAGGTGGACATATATAAAAAGTGAGGTTTAGATAGGAACTAAGCAGCCTGGTTTCTAGAGTCTTCACTTATACTTTCTATAATGTGCTGTGCAACATTAGCACTTAGTTTACACATTTCCAAGAGAGTTTGTTTATTGTCTGCCTATGAATTTGCAACACAGAGAATTCACAAGAAATAACATAGATGAACTAAATATAAAGTATGTGTGTGAGAGAGTGTGTGAGTGTGTTTTTGTTCCTCTTCACCCCTTCAGTGAACCTCAAGTTCAGGCATTAATTCCAGAAATAAAAATTGTACCACACTTTAATATTCTCAGGTAACTGAACTATGAACTATCTGAAATAGTCAAGATATTACAAGAGAGACTTCTAAAGGACATGCCAGCCAATTCTTGACATATATAATGTTAGGGACCTTAGTACAACTGTGTCTCGGCAGTAGCTGAAAGGTTAATGGAATTGGGATTTGTGTAGACATGACTGATTTTCCTCCTCCAGGAACGAAAGGAGGGGGAAAGAAGCTGATTTGGACGAAGACCTGTAAGGTCATTCACATCTGCATCTTCCTTTCTTAAGGGCAGCAAAGCACCAATATCTTCTGCACTAAATCGCTCTAATCTTTTAGAGGAATCCAAAGCTTGTCAGAGAAACATTGTTCATCTAAGAATAAGCTAAGAAACTAGGTAAAATAGTCATGGTGAGAAGAGCAAAAGCATTGCTGTGACTCAAACAAGTCTGAGTAGCATTCCTGTTGTTAAGTCAGCATCTTCCTGGTGGAAAACCTTCATGTTTGAATATATGTGTTTTAGCTCTTAAATATCATAGAAGGATGACTTTAGAGTACACTTCTGTAATCATGCCCCTATAAAAAGTAGTTAAAAGTTTGTTTTAAAGAGTGTCAGGATGACATCCCCAATCAGTTTGCTACTAAGAAAATTTACTTCTTTTTTTCCCTATATGCTAAAAGAAACTGGTGTTTTTTTTAAAGTTTGCTTTAAGAAATCTTTGTTCTGCCTTTTGGCTCTTTGAGTTGTAGCAGTTCTCTTGTGGTTTGGCATGTCCTAACGTGTCCTTTCGTGTGGCCAGATGACTGCGGCTATCAGATCTAATCAAGCCAGATTTCAAACCATTCACTCAGCACTGTTTAAAACAGAACGAAAAAAAAAAAAAAGACTGTTGTAGGATCACATGCATATAAAGTGCGGGGAATTATTTTAATATGTTCTACTTCATAATTTGATGGGTGATTTTATTGTCTTTTAAAGTTGAAAATTAAGTGTGCAAAGGAATTAAAAGGTTGAAAATCAGTAATTTGGTTTTCTATTTTTGCATTGTCATGGATTTCAAGATCCTTTTATTTGCAAACATGTTATATAGAAATCTTGTAAGTCTTCCATCTTATCGCTGGTCAGCTTCATTAATTTATTGCTTTCTGTATATAATATCTCACCTAAGAGAACCGGTTTGCTAAAAGTAATTTCTATTCTTACATAACTAAAATATATTACCTATGATGGACGAGGATAATTTCTTTACAGACTGAAATAAAATAAATGGATATTTATATTGAGTGCCATCTCCATTGCAGTGTGTTTTGCCAAAGTTGTTAAAGATAGGAAAAGAAACAAGTACTGTAGGTCTGCTAGTATGTGCTGAATTTTGACTTATTGTCTTTACCTGAGATCTCCCCTTACCTTTCTTTGAAGAGTGAAAAATGGAGACAGAAAATATCGATTCTTTATTCATGTTGCAGTTAATATTAGCTCTAAGAAGACAGTATTTATTTAATGTGTTCATACTAGAAAAGGAAAAAGCAGAAAAATAAATTTATACTATTGACATGAATGTTAATGCAGTCTGGATCTATAAAGCTAGACACAGCTAAACTAGTGAGCATAAGATAAAAGAGCATGAGGTGGCAGAGACTTTCGAGCTCACATAGTTCAAACCTTTAGTTAAAGCCAAAGAAACTGAGGCACACAGTAGTGCTGTAAACCAGAGATTAGAAAACATTTTTTGCAAAGGGCCAGAAAGTGTTGTAGATATTATGAGTCATACAGTTTCTGTTGCAACTACTCAACTCTGCTGCTGTGTAGCAGAGAAGCAGCCATGGAGATTATAAAAACAAATGAGTGTGGGTTCTTTTCCAATGAAAATTTATAGGCAGTGAACCAGATTTGTCTTATGGAGCGTAGTTTTCCTCTGCTCCAAACTATTACATTATTAAACTCTTAAAGTAAGGGACAAATTCTCAGACTTCAACTCTAAGAGTTGTGTCTACTCTGAGACATTGCTCTCTTGACTTGTATTTGTACTAGGCACCGATAACATGAAGAAGAGGTTCTTTCAAAGAATGATCCAAAAGATGATAAAATATTTACTAATGTGTAGATAATAATAAAACTCATTTGGTATGCAGAGACTGGATATTAGGAAAGATAATAAGATATTCTTGAAAGATTATTAGATCTATTCATCAATAACAGATTCCGTAGGCTGCATTCCAACTTGGTGGGTATGATTCAAATTGATGCCTCAACTTGGTGGGTATGATTCAAATTGATGCCTCAAAATAGTACCTTCCTTGGTGGGTATGATTCAAATTGATGCCTCAAAATAGTACCTTCCTTGGTGGGTATGATTCAAATTGATGCCTCAAAATAGTACCTTCCTTACATTTTCAGAGTCACTAATGAAAGATGATAATTGCAAAAGTTGAATCTGTGAACTTCACTGAAGTTTTCTTGTACAAAGGAAAATAATAATTTGCGTCCTCTATAGATACTATACAACAGGCCAAGTTTTCTGAGACATATTTTTTTTTGTTTTCCTTTCTAGAAATAAGCAATTATAAATTTGGTCTCAACTACTATTGGCTTCTAGTTATGGTCACTTGGACCAATGAAAAGTTTAACACAAGCACAGATCTCTGTAAAGCTCAAGTAATGCATAATATTTTACATTGTCAGTTATGACTTTCCTCTATTTAAGAGATATTTAATGAAGAGTGGTATTACAAATCAATAATTGTTATGATCACATGGATCTACTCTTTAATAGCTAGAATACAAAATGTGTTATATTATGCAATATCACATTTATCTATGACAAATGAGTGCTACTTTTCATTAAATTTGATATTCGAGGGCAAGGTGGCTCAGCAGTTTAGCACTGCCTTTAGCCCAGGGCCTGATCCTGGAGTCCCCGGTATTGAGTCCGCGTCAGGCTCCCTGCATGGAGGCTGCTTCTCTCTCTGCCTGTCTCTCTCTCTCTCTCTTTTTGTGTCTCTCATGAATAAGTAAATGGAGTCTTTAAAAAAATTTGATATTTGATGAGAACTTACTATGAGTTAAGCAATGGGATAATTGTTGAAAAATCAATGAGATATTAGGCAGGCAGCGTTCCTTCATCCATAGATCTTTAGTTGGAAAAGTTTGTTCATTAGCCATGTATATATAGAATGATTGTAATTCATGGCAGATGCTATAAAGTTAAAAAAAAAGATGTTTGAGAGTAGTTTCTATCACTAAGATAATTTAATCTTGAAATATAAAATGATTGTAGTCCTTCTAATAGCGAGGAAAAGAGAATTATAATAAAGTAGGAAAAATAAAGTCCATATACAGAATCCTTAAGATAACCTGTTGTGTTTAAGAGCCAAAATGAAGGTAGCTGTGCTTGAATAATTAAGGTGGACAGAAAATGAGTTTGAGGGGCTAGCTAAAGATGAGATAAATCATTTTATCTTATAAGTCATGTTAAAGGACATTTTAGGAACATATATGCTATTAGGGAAGAAATGAATTGTGGGTGTGGCAGAAAGAAGGAGCTATAATAAATATTTGATAACAGCTTGCAAGAATCTGGGTAAGAGATGAATAGACACGAGTTATGTATTTGGATATTGCATCAATAGAACTTGCCAATTAATTGAATGCGGAAGTTAATGGAGAGAGAGGAAACAGGATTGTCAGGTTTTAGATTTGACAGGTTAAGTCTATTGACTAGGATGAAGGAGGTATGGGGCTGGAGATTTGAGTCCTCACTATTGTACTTGCTGTGAATTGATGTGAAATAGATCTCCAAAGAAGAAGAAAAGAATAGGGAGCAGAATGTTTCCTAAACAGTTCAACACTATTTAGAGTAGAAAGGGTCAACAAGAATATCGAAAAAAAAGTCACATAAATCAGGTATAAAATTCAAGAGAGAAATTAATAGTCACCCTAATTCTGGGAAATGAACAAAGGGTAGTGAAAGGGGAGGTGGGCGGGGTGATGGGGTGACTGGGTGACCGGCACTGAGGGGGACACTTGACAGGATGAGCACTGGGTGTTATACTATATGTTGGCAAATCAAACTCCAATAAAAAATACCAAAAAAATTAATAGTCAGTTGTGCTAAATATCAACCAGATGTTTGAGGGAATTGGGGGCAAAGAAGTGTCCATTGGATTTGCAACAGATAGTTTATTGGTGATTTAAAGAAGATTGGTTTTAGTAAAGTAGTGTTGATAAAAGCCAGATTAAAATAAATATAAGAGAAATTGGACCTTCTTGTTAAATGTGGCAAATTGAATATATGCATATTGATTTGTAGAAAAACCATTCAATAGGAGTAATGGATTTAAAACCCATCAACACTAAATAACAAAGTGAATAAAGGTTAAATAACGATAGAATAATGGTATAAATGAAAGCAGATTTTAATGTTTTTTTTATTTACTTATGATAGTCACAGAGAGAGAGAGAGGCAGAGACACAGGCGGAGGGAGAAGCAGGCTCCATGCACCGGGAGCCCGATGTGGGATTCAATCCCGGGTCTCCAGTATCGCGCCCTGGGCCAAAGGCAGGCGCCAAACCGCTGCGCCACCCAGGGATCTCCTGAAAGCAGATTTTAAAAAGAGCAGTAATTGTGTTAACACACTAGGTAATATCAAAACTTTTACTGAGTGGCCTAGATGAAAAATCTTTAGATATTTAAACATATTTCTGTTTCTTTTTATTATTTGTTTAAGCTTCATTTCCATAACTTAAATTCTCTTATTTCAGGATTAATACCACTCATTGTAAGTCATGTGACATAATTCACATGACAATGTCTAATAGTGATATTATGGACAAGAACACTTCATCAATTTCTTTGCCTTCTATATATACACCATATAAACTGCAGGATTTGGGGTTGGAAACTAGAACAATCCATTAGGATCCAAGTAGGACATGGGGTTCTCATGAAGGGGCCCACCGTCATTTTATCTTCTATCTGGGGCAGCCACAAGATAACTGTTTCTGTTGGTGTCAAGTGTAGTCATAGCCCAGTATTGCTGGGTCTTCCTGCAGAGAAGAGAAACTGGAATCTATATACTGTTGGATGAAAACCTATCAGCTAACAAAGAGTTAGCAAAAACTCTATTCAAAGGGTCTTTGAAGAGGATTCTTCAAAGGGTACTGTAAAAGACCCTTTGAATAGGATGAAAAGACAAGCCATAGTCTGGGAGAAAATATTTGCAAACCACATAAAAGCAAAAAGGTTTGTCTCTAGAGCGTAGAATAAAGCCTAAAAACTCAATAGGAAAAACAAATCCAAACAAAAATGGGCAACATACATGAACAAAGATTTTACTAGAGAATATAGATGGCAAATGAGCACATGAAAAGACGTGAAACATAATTAGCCATTAAGGAAATGCAAACTAAGACCATAATGAGATATCAGTACTTATCTATCAGAATAGCTAATGATAACTAAAACAATACTGATAACACCAAATGCTGGTGAGGACGCTGCAAAACATATTGTTGGTAGAAATGTAAAATGGTATAGCCCCTCTGGAGATCAGGTTGGCAGTTTCTTAAGAAAATAAATATGCAATTTTCATATGACCCGGCAGTTACACTCCTGGGCAGTTATCTGAAAGTATGAAACCAAACCCCCCATTCATGCAAAAATCTGTGCATAAATATTCATAACAGTTTTATTCATAATAGCCAAAAACTGTACACAAACTCAATTATCTTTCAATGAGTCAGTATTAAACAAACTTGGCATATTCATGCCGTGGAGCACCACACAGCAATAGAAAGGAACAAACTATCGATGTACATAAAACCTTGAATGGATCTCAAGGGAATCATACTGAGATCTTCATATGAAAAAGGCAACTGGCTACCTCATCACTTTATTAAAAAAGCCCTATAAAAAAAAAAAAAAAAAAAAAAAGGGATCCCTGGGTGGCGCAGCGGTTTGGCGCCTGCCTTTGGCCCAGGGCGCGATCCTGGAGACCCGGGATCGAATCCCACGTCGGGCTCCCGGTGCATGGAGCCTGCTTCTCCCTCTGCCTGTGTCTCTGCCTCTCTCTCTTTCTCTCTCTGTGACTATCATAAATAAATAAAAAAAAAAATTAAAAAAAAAATAAAATAAAAAAGCCCTATAGAAAACAAGCCCTACACTTGCACACAGAGATCCTGAGACCCTGCTCTATGAGCCTACAAGAATCCCTAGTTACTCTGCGAAAATCTCTAGTAAGGAAGACCAAGAACAAACAAAAGCAAGAAAAAAACAACAAAAACTACTATAAGCTGCAACAACAACAAATAAATAGTGATAAAATAACTATAATACATGTAATATATAATTAACAATTATACATAAAATGTGTGCCCAAAACAGAAAATAAAGGAACATTTAGAAAGCACCTAATTACTCTTGGAATTGAAATGTTTAAAAACCAAAAAAGTAAGAGAAACATTGATAACAGGGATATGTGTGCTGGAGTCAGCTACCAGCTGTGAGAGCCACTCCTTAAATCTTTGTGATATTTTGTGAGTCATGGTTAAATGTTAATTTATAAATTTACAATTAAACAAATTACATTTAGAAAGATAAAAGATGTTGTAAATTCACATCTTCTTAACTATTTTATTACATTTTACTCTTGATGTTACTTATATCAATTGTATTACTATACAGGAAATGCTGCTAATACTAAATTAAAGCACATCTCTTTCCACGTACCTATTCATTGATCTCAGGTTGATGGCTTAAAATTGGCCATAGTGGGAATAATTATGTCACAGAAATTGGCAAACAATATAAATCTCAATGTTATTTATTGTTTTGTAGAATGTCTATCTTTTTTTAAAGATAGATAAAATGTTAAATAGATTACACTTAAAATTTGTCATGTTTTTACATTGTGAATAACATGAAAACTTGAACTATTTTTCTATCGGAAAGAATTTCCTAGTTCAACAAAAGAGTCTCTGATGTCATTGATGAATGAGTGAGGCTCCCAACATATATCTTTACTGCTTCACTTTTGTTTTATTTATTAAAGTAAATGAATATATCAACATTCATATCAGAACAATGTTTTATAAATTGTAACCATAGATTTGATACAAACTTAAGTTGCAAAAATCAGCTGAACCATTCTGTGTGAATCGCTTGCTATTTGGAATTCAAAATTAAGGTATTTTATATTTTATTATTTTTAAGATGCATCCTACAGATCGTTTATATCAGTAAAAGTTATATCAAACATGCATGCACATCTACATGCATACTTTTTGTCACAGAGCTAGTTGTTAAATATTTGCCAGCATGACCCTATTTATAGTGAAAAGGTTTCGAAAAACTTCTATAGAACAGACTATGGGGAAGGTGGAGGAAAGAGAAGAGATGAAAATATATGAAAAAAATATAAGAAAAAAAAAAAAAGCTCAGCCCCGGAGATCTAATGTTTAATCATAGGATATAGGAAAAAAAAAAGGAAGAGGGGGATAGATTATTAAAAAATAATAGAAGACTATTTATCAGAACTGAATGGACCCACATAGAACCCAATAAAATGAATTTTAAAAGGTACCTACAAAAGTGCATAAACCAAGAGATGTTGAATACCAGGATAAAGAATAGTACCTGAGGGCTTCCACTGAGAACAAAGAATAATGAGAAGATCCCAATATGAAGGAATAAAAATCATATGAACTTAAATGCAGGGAATGAGAACTGAAAAATAATGCCTTTAAAATTCTGAAGGAATTAAAAATTTCATGTTAACTAAATTATCCATAAATATTAAGAAATAAAAGTATTGTAGACATGTGGCATTTCAAAACGTCCTCCTATGTGCCCTTTCCCAGAAGTTCCTGGAGATACACTCCATGAAAACGAGGCACAAATAAGACTTGGGAGGATAACACACACCAGAAATAGTAGATCCAACAGAAAGATCCAAAGGGATTTCTTCAATAATGGGATCATACACTCCGAAGAGACATCCAGGAGACAGACCTTAGGAACCATTGATATTGTTTGGAGCAAGAGGGTTGATAACTTCAGGATTTGTGCTACCAGAAAATAAACAAACCAGTCACATTTGTGCTTTTGATAATTTTTAGAAAATTTCTATGACTCTTGAAAGTTGGAAGAAAACCTACCTGCAACGCTTATAGCTAAGTGAAAATAGATTTTACGAACACTAGAAAAATGCAAAGAAATACAAAAAAGGGAAGGCAATCAAAATATAACGTATGTCTCAGATGAAAACTACAATTTGTGGTAGTAATAATGATGTGACCGAAGTGTGATGCCTCCATATCTGCATTTAAGAGTACAACATATAAGAAAAGCCATTTATTTCCCCCTGACATTTTCCAGTTTTGATTTTAGAGCCTCACTTTTCTTTGTGTCTCTTCCATAATCACACCTCTTTTTATTAGTCACTTCCTCCTGTAATTCAGTCAAGAGTGTCCACATGAAGGTGTGCACACACACATGCCTACACAAGAAATACCTTTGTGTGCATGTGTCTAAATTTTTCAGAGACAGATTATCCTTGCTGGCCCTTATCTAGAAATTGGTTAAAATGTCATATACCATTCTTAATTACCTTAACACGTTTCTAAAATTGTTGGAAACTGGCCTTTGTTAGAGATAAAATTTTAAATTCAATGTGCTCAGGGTGTATTTTTTCTAAATATTTTAAGAAGAATCATTTTAAATATCTAATGTACAGACTTTTCCCACGGGAATCGTCCTGCTTGTTAATGAAATGAATGTGTGATTGAAAAATAAACATCGGCATTCTGGCTCGCTGTGGCTTAGCTGTTTCAGGCTGATTTATTCAAATACTGGAGATATTGTCAAGTATAAGTCCTTATAACTAAGGAAAAGTACTTTTTAAGTGTCTGTTATGTTCACTAAAACATACCTACACAATGTTGGGGTAATATATTTTGAAAATACTGACTTTCAGATTGTTAATTTCTCATGCATTTGTTGCTGCATTAATCCTAGTTTTAAAGCTCCACAAAAATAATCAAATTGCCTTTCTATTGTATACAAAAGAATAAATAAATAAAAAATAAATAAAATAATGAAAACCAAACACTTGTCATTTTGTTCCAGTTTGTTAGATTCCCCTTCAAATGTAAATTCCTGAAAGTGTCTGTGAAGCAGAAAGCCTCTAAATATGGGTTCTAATAGGAAATCTCTTTTGTTTTTAAAATTAGAGCAATGAGTCCTTGGTGTATCTTTTCCTTATCAGTACATGGGTAACTTATTTGTTTTGAAATTATCTAATAAAAAACCATTTTTCCAATCAGAATTAGTCCTACTCATAATTAGTTGAGCTGTCTTAGTGCTCATTTCATTATAGGTTTTGAATACTAATGATGCGCCCTTGAAAAAAAAATTAATTTCTTCTCATTCATGTTTTAAATTGTTCACTTGTATTAAAAGCAGCCTTCCATCTTCAGCAGTTCTTCCTATGGACTTTCATTATCTTGCAGTAACAATTTCTTCCTTTCATTCAATACTTAAAACCTTTTATTATTTCTCTCCCATTGCTTTCTTTCCTCTTGACCCATTATTTCCCCCATCTTATTCTTTCAGATTACTTAATTGGAGGCCTTAAATGGCAAATCTCTTTCCCCAGACTGTGCTAAATGTTGATCTTTGAATATATAAGAACGTTACGTCCTTCTTAAAAAACAGAAACACTATTAAAAAGAATTAATTTTTAGAAAACATATGTTTGGGATAATGGTAACACTCACATTTAGAATCCATCTAAAAGTGGGAGGGCCTTTTTAATTCTCCATGCTGAAAAGAAAGCCCCAGATGGTGGATTTGGATCAAACGTCTTATCTTCTCAGAACATGGAACTGATTGATTACCAAGAAACTGACTGATAAGTCATACAGTTTCCACAAGGCTCCATCATTTGCAGGAAAACATCCTGGTATATCAATTAGTCCTGGCCAGAAACAGATGGTACCTCCAAGGTTTGAAGAGAAGTTCTGTTTATAAAGATGTTCTGCACAAAAGCTGTGGGCATGGTGTGAGGACACCTCCAAGGGTATTGTAACGCTGTTGTGCTGGAAAGAGCAGTTCAAAATAAACACTCGTCAGCCTCAGTGGAAGTAGAAGGGGGGGAGATACCACAGTAAAGGCTGCTTGGAGAGTAGCTGTGACCCTTCTGTCCAGATGGAGCCACCCACAGGCAATGCTGAAGGACACCTTCCATTTCAATTTGTTCCTTTATCTGATCTCCATTTGGTGCTTTCCACTGGGCAGACGTGGACTAAAGTCAGAGGGCCAAAGTGGGGTATGGGTGGTGCACACAGTCAGCCTCTCAGAGAGCAGGGTAGAGTGGACTGTAGCTCTAGAGAGCATGAGAGGTTCCTCACACACTTGGCTTAATTATTATTACTCTGGTTTCCCCTGTCCTTCTTTATGAGGAGTCATGGTAAGCAGGTTATTACACTTTAATAACAGGCTCACCATTTGTTAAATATTCCTTAAGAAATAGGTTTGGTGAAATTAATGAAGTAAACAACTCATGAAAAGTATAAAACCCACAAATATTTCTCTAAATGGTAAAAGCACATACACATATGTAATTTTTTTAAAATGACTAGAAATCAAGGAGAAAGAAAATGAGAACAGAGGTGGGATTCAGTTATATGTTGCTCAGAATTTCAATAATAGAATTAGTAAGTCCAATTACATAGCAGTGATAATAACAGCATTTAAAATTCATACCATATGTAGTGCACAGCTTGTGATAGAACTTTTATAAAAATGTATTGCATATTTGGTCATGAAAAAAAGTCAATACGTTATAAAAGGCAGAAATCATACAAGATATTTTCCAGAATGTAATAGAACCTTAACCTTGGAGTTAATAAAATATTCATTTGGGAAAATGTAAAACAGTAATAAATAGCCTATGGAATAAGAAAAATCAAAACTATAATTATATTTCGTAGAAAATAATCATTTCTTCAAAGTAGCACTTTTTACTAATTAACAAGGATGTATTAAAGTGAAAGATTATACGTTTAATTCAAGAGATTGAAATGGGGACAATAAAACCAACCTGAACTATACGGAAAAAGGTAATAATGAAGTCTGAAGTAGAAAACAATGAAATTGAAACATATTTTGTGGGGTTGTTTTTTTTTTTTTTTTTTTTTGTCTCACCTAATTCTTTGCTTCTTTTCCTCTACCTCCTTACATTCTTTCAAAATGATTACTTTTGTGATTCAGTTGTTTTCTTTTTATACGTTTTGAAGTTCTGAAAGCTATTTCTGTTCCTTTGGTAATTATTCTAGAAATCACACCATGCCTTTTAAAATTACCAACATCATAGCCAATCAGCACCTCTATCCTCCTGAACCGGAGCAAGCAGTTTAAACTGAGCAGTTTAATTCAGTTTGCCTTTCACTCAAGGTGTATATAATCCCTTTAATGTACATTAAAATACTATACTGCTTTTAACTCTAAACTGTATTTCCATTAATAAATGTAACCTTCGTGTTTGTCAGATTTTTAGCTATTTCTTTTTGCATTCTATGCCTTCCATCTGCGATAACTTGCACTCTTAAGTTTCTCTCTGTGATTATTTTCCTTTTATCTAAACCATAGATTTCCTGGGACACCTGGGTGTCTCAGTCAGTTAGGCATCTGCCTTTGGCTCATGATCCTGGGGTCCTGGCATAGAGCCCTGAGTCCAACAGGGCTCCCTCCTCAGAGAGGAGTCTGCATCTCCCTTTCCCTCCATCCATACCCACTGCTCCTTTATGCTCTCTCTCGCTCAAATAAATAAATAAAATATCTTTAAAAAAAAGCCATAACTCTTATTAGTAGTTATTTGCTTATGACAAACTTAATTTCTGGTCTGAAAATGCCACTGTTTCTTCTCTTTATATCCTGAAACAATTGCTTTTGTCCTAGTGTCTTCCTTTCAATATTGGCAATATTGAAAAAAAAAAAAAGACTTTCTGATTTATATTTCTTTACATTTCTTCCATATTTTTCTATTTATCTCTCTCTGATGTCTGGATATTTGCTTCTTATATGTTCTCCAGTTTTCCAAGTACCTCTCCGTACTGCTGTTAAAACCTGGACTTTTTATTTTAACGTTCATTAGTCTTTTGAACATACTAGAAATTTTGTTTGATTCTTTTTCTCATCTAGGAACTGAAGTTTCATAATGTCTTATTTCTTTCAAGCCAGCTTTCATTTCTTTAAGTGCAGACTGAATTTTTGTTAAGTTAAACTATGACTGGTAATCCAAATATCTGAATAATATATCTGATTGCCTCTGTTATCTGCTGTTACTGCTGGGTTTTGTAATAGTTCAGTGTTTACATGCATTCATGGATTTTTTTTTATCATAGGATGGTAAAAATATTTGTAGGGCTTTTGGGGAACCTAAGATAAAGGTATTTGTTTTTCCAGAGAGAATGCACATTCTTCTGCCAAGTAAATAGGGGCACATCCTGTCAGGGATCAATTTCATCTAAGTATATAACTTGAAGTTTTAATTGGATCCCACAGGTATAATCAATTGGGATTGGGAAGGCCAGCTTTTGGCTCCAGTTTCTCTGGAATGTATTTTCCTTTACTCTAGTCAACAACATAGAAAGCATCTTTCCAGTCTTTGGGGGGGGGGTGTTTTGAAAGAATAGTGGGTACACTCTTAAGAGGTCTAGGCTGTGTTTTCTTGAATCTCACAAAATGTATCAAAACTGGTGTTGTTTTACCTGGAATCTTACTTTTATCTTAGTTTATATCATAATAAATATTACTACCTTGTCATCTCTTCTGTGCCTTTAAGATTCTTTTTAATCCTATATTTTAAGTTGCTGTCAGCAGGAGGATTGGTCCCAGTAGCCTGGTATATTTCCTGAATCAATATTACACTTTCTACATTATGCATCTGTTACTACATATATGTCCACTCTTGTCTTCAAATCTATTTATTGGGCTATATGTTGCTGAAACTTTGTTTCTCAATTCTTATATAATTGTATAAATATAATTACTCATAGCATCTTTTAATACTATTTTATTTGCCTCTGTATGCCTTAGTATATATTCTCAGATTCCGCTTCTCTCAAAACAAAATAAAACATGTTCAATCTCATTCTCCATTTCAATTTCCTATCTACTATGACTCGACTCTATCTTCACAATCACTTTCACTTCACTTTTACATAGCCTTGAGAGAAAATCACAGAAACTTTTGTAAATAGGAACATTCCCAATAAAGGACACTGAGATCTATTTTCCAGCTTCAGTCTTCTTACATCCAAAAGATCTCATATTGTTTGACAATATTTTGTCAGCCCAAAGTTGAAAACATTATGAAGTTTTGCAGTTAATACTTTTTTTTTAGTATTTTAAAATAGGATTACAGAGAAGCAGCCAGCTGAAGAGACGTTGATTCTATGTGGTATAGTCTAATAACTTCAATTGTTAGTTACGGATATATAAATATCTCAGAATTTTAAAATATCAAGGCATGCATTATTTAATAGAAAATTCTCTTTCAAGAAAGTTAACTTTTTCTAAATAAATTATTAAAAATAAGAATGCATACTATAGGTTGTAGATTTTCAGATTTCCTGAACACATATTTTCAATAACACTGTCAACTATAAATATATGTTCTGGCTTGGAAATGTTAGGCTATCTGTGTGAATCTAGGTGCTTTGTTACTTATGGACACTGAACAAATAAAATTGAATGCTTTATTTTAATTTTATCATGGTGCTTATAATTAAAGGACATAACATTATCTGAAAATATCTAGAAACTCTTATCTAGTTAGATGTTTTTGAGAAACAAAGAAAGTGAATGCACAATGATACTCAATTTTAAACGACAGCCCAAATTATATACGTTTACTTTGCTTCTGTAGGGGTCAAAGGCAGGCTGCCCCAAGATAGGTCACTTTGGCATAAAGATTATTTTCAGTTAAAAGCAATCAAGACCCAACCCACTCAAGAAAAGCTCTTTATCTGTTCCCACAACTGCTTTAAATAGAATTCAGATAGAGTGAAGCAAGAGAAAGACCCCCTTGTCTCACAGTCAAAGAATGAATCTTGCAGACAAAGGAGAGTGAGGCAAGGATACAGAAAAAGCTCCCAGGAGTGAGAGAGGTCTGGACAGAGTTGCCAATGTGGGCCACCACCAACAGTCTTTTATTTAGAATTGACGAGGGAGCTTGTGTCTTTAACATTCTTGTGACGTCTTAATTTGTACAGTAAGGGCTGGTAATTACATCTTTAATGGCTTACTTCTTTGGGATCTGGTCACAGTGTGACTGCCATCAAAAGATCTCACCTCTGATGCCCAGGGCAGGGGGTCTGGTTTGGTCCCTTATCTATAGTTCTGTTATTCCTCAGCATTTCTGGGATTTCGATGAGCATGAACATGTAGCCCCCTACCTATCTCTCCCACCTAGCCCTCTCTGTCCCTTACTCAGTGAGACCCTTCAGATGTATATCAGTGGGTCATATGCCTGGGGGATGATTGCCAACATGTATCTTGGGGATAGAGCTAGAGGAGGGTTTCCAAAGGAGGTTTCCAAAGGAATGTTTTTGTCCAAGTATATTTAGAGGATCTGAGGTCTGGCTGAGATTGCCTTTTGCCCTTAGCAAAGCATCAACATCCAGGCAGTTGAATCCTGAGGGAAATGTCATTCTGCTTGTTTCAAGGATTTGTCAATGGGCTACAAGTAGTAAGGAAATTTAGTAATTTTTCTTCTTTGTTTCCATTGTCAAGAGGACCAGCTCTGGGGCTCTGGAAAGAGAACTATCACCATAGATAACTACATTATGATGTGAACTAAGTATGGTAGAGAGGGTGGAAACTAGCAAAACCACTTTGATCCAAGTCTTCTCTTTGTTCCACTGTTTCTGAGTGGCCCAGCAAACATTTGTTTACCAAATATTTACTTTTTCTTTTTCATTCTTCCTGAAGATTGTATTACTTCCTCCTTGAAGACCCAGTTCCCTACCTTCTTCAACTTAGTTCAGAATGATATATTCATCATTTTGCCTGTCTTTAGAATTTCCATGTCTCTGTGGATTCCTCATCTGTGCACAAGTAAATTTGATTTTCTCCTGTCAGTTTGATGCTTAGTCCAGCTAGAAGGACCTTGGGGGATAGGATATTCTTGCTCTCGACAACACTTCTCTCTTAAATTATCAGTGAAATGAAAAGAATCTCCCAGTAGCCAAATTTTGGAGCATCAATAAGTTAAGTATAATAATGAATCATAAACCATAGTAAAGAAAAAATAAATAAATCTTTGCATCTATACCAATACTAATCTATTTTTTTTTAATGGTGATAGACATGATGGGGAAGGAAGGAATGAAATTTGCTTGGTATGAAATGCCAGCTGTCAATCTTAAATGTTAAGGGACTACTAAAGGTGGAAGAGCATTTTCTTTGCAATTAAACTAGTAAAGCTTTTTTTTTTTTTTAGACAAGAACCACTGATTGATGTTAAATATAGGGAAAATATCTGAAGAAGAAGAACAATTTAACTTCTTGGTCTTATTTCAGAATTTCTTTTTCTTTAGTGCTTGTAGTCCTTGGTCATGGCACTTGGAAGAATGAAGAGGTAGACCAGATAAAGAGTGATAGGCAGCAAGGTTTATTGAGCGACAGTACAAAACTCATGAAGAGGGAGGACACCCGAGAGGGTTGCTGTTTGAGTTTCTAAATCTAGGGGTTTTTATTAGATTTTTGGTGGGCTGTTTTAATCTGATTAACCCTCAATGTCCCTGTCACCCAATCAAGTTTTTTCCATGCACTCAGTTACCTATCAAGTAGTTGTTTGCATCTGAAAGGGTGGAGGGCTCCTTTCAAGGTACTGTAGAATAACAGGATGGACTCTTTTTCCTTTAAAAGGTAGTTTCTTCTTAGGATCAGGTGCCTTTCCACTGCCTGTTTTCTTCCGATTATCTTCCATTAGTTATAGATGTCACTATTTTTTTTTCTCCCGTTACTCATGTTTTTCATTGTTTAAGAGGGAAGGGTGGCTGGGACAGGCGCTGGCCAAGAACTCAGAAGAGTAGAGGTGAAATTATTTTAATTCCCTTATGAGACCAATGGAAAAATTAAATTATAAAAATAAGTTGGATAAAAAATATATCAAAACAATTATAATAATATCAAAATAAGTATAAATTATAAAATATATAACATAAATTTTAAAATCTAAAGTGAATGATTTTATATAAAAATAAAAATTTCAAATATAATCTGAAAAAAATTAGAAAGTAGACTAGAGCAATAATGTGAAAGTTTTAAAGCACAGAAATTCACCTTGAGTAAATTTGAAGATCTAATTGACTTTTTAAAAGGGATTCATGAATCAAATTAGGGAGCACCTCATCTAGCAAATAGAGGGTACAACTCTCTGAGGAGCTGTACAAAATGGATGGTTTTGTAGAGTAGGATGGAAGAAGTTACCAGCAAAAAGAAAGAGGACTTTTCCAGGATAAGTCACTTTCCCTTAGGAGAAAGAGCATGGGTTCTTATTATTCAGATGGCTCTCATCTCTGTTTGTGGGATGGAGAAGGTCCATGGTCCACATGATAGATTAGCTCATCCCTGCTGATTAGAAAATTCCTGATCATCAGTTTAAAACTACATTTCGGGGGGAAAGTTGAAACTACCTTTAGGTTAGGCATTAAACCCTGGCTTGGTGACTTGGCCCAAGTGATGCCATTTTCAGCCTGTGCTATTCCTTTTAACAAAGGTAAATTTAAAAACAGTAAAAGCTGCCAATAACAAGGTAAAAGCCTAACATAGTACTTTTTTTTTTGAAGTGGAGCAGA
This sequence comes from Nyctereutes procyonoides, assembly GCF_905146905.1. NCBI lineage: Eukaryota > Metazoa > Chordata > Mammalia > Carnivora > Canidae > Nyctereutes > Nyctereutes procyonoides. The sequence goes on along the minus strand of NW_026575021.1, from coordinate 4,239,703 downwards.
GGTGAACATTTTTTACCAACCTTTGTGGAATAGATTGTTTCTTTGCTATTATAATTGAACCAAATGACAAAGAGAGAGAGAGAGAGAGAGAGAGAGAACTTTCTATAAAAATTACAGAATGAGTTCATACTTCTGTCATCCTCTCTAAACACATAGCAATGGTATACAGGAAGTAAAATAGAAAACAACAACTAAGAACTGAGAAGATCAAATCAGTAGTTAATATTTCTAGGAGAGAACTAAAATAGGAAGTTAATATGGTGGCCTCTGTGTGTGGAATCATGTGTGGGAGGCAGTAAATTTTAATTTCTGCAAGATAAAGAAGGTTAAAAATTGTCAGATGACAAGGTGCTGGATGCAGGTTCGCCATTTAAAGCCAGAGCTAGTACACCGCTCCCCCTGATGAAGGATAGTTGGAAGAAAGACAGGTGGCAAGAACAAGGGGCCCTTGCCCAAAGAGGAAACCACCTTTAAAAGGATTTTATACCTACCTCAGAAGGAACCCTCCATTATTTCCCACATGATAGCTAGATGACAAAAACCTGTCACCCTGTTTGGATGACAGGCCCTTGGAGGATTAGTCAGTATGAAACAGCCCACCAACAAGCCCATAAAAACCTTTAGATCTAAACACCAAATTGGCAACTTTCTAGGGTCCCCTTCTTCTTCAGGAGCTTTGCCCTGTCACTTTACTATCACTCAATAAACTTTGTTTCTCATGTACCATTCTTCAGTCTGGTCTACCTCTTTATTCTTCTAAGAGGCATGATCAAGAACCATGGCCACTAAAGGCAGAGAATTCCAGCAAGGCTACCTGATAATGTGCGCCAAACATAAAACTCAATGTAGCCTTAGTGATATTTTCTGTAATAACTCCAAATCACCATAAGGCAGTAATTCCAAAGAGATTATAAAAGTTTTTGGTAGCCCCAGAATCTGGAAGGTCAAGAGAAGGCAACTGCAAAAGGAAAATAAAAGCTACCATGAAATTTAAAAACAAATAAAACCAAATGAGCATTGGGTGTTATGCTATATGTTGGCAAATTGAGCTCCAATAAAAAAATTAAAAAAAAAACAAATATTTCAATCAAAAAAATCAGCATAGCAGTATTCAAAACATTACAAAAAAGGAGGGGTGCCTGGCTGGCTCAGTCAGTATACATTTGACTCTTGATATCAGAGTCATAAGTTCAAACCCCAGCTAGGTATAGAGCTTTCTTAAAAAAAAAAAAAAAAAAAAGAAAAGAAAAGAAAAGAAAAGAAAGAAAGAAAAAGAAAAAAAAAAGAGAAAGCCAATATTTTCAAGCAAAACACAAATCTTATTAGGTAAAAGTAATATAGAAAAAGCTAAAGTTAACTTGAAAATCAATGTGTTGAAATTAAAGAGATAAAATAAGGCAAATAAGGCAACATTTTTATTTAAAATAACCGAATAATCTAGTTGACTAGAACAGAATCAAATGAAAACCATGTCCATGGAAATAAATAATGAAATAAACAAGATAAGTGCTCCACAGGACACAGTCATAATGTGAATTCATAAGCTGGAAAATATAAATGAAGAATTTGCCTAGATTGTATCTCATTATGCCAGGGATAAGAATATGAAGGCATTTAAGAGACACCCACATACTTCATACCAAAATCAATGACACAGTCAAAGCTATATATACTCAGGGGAAAAAACAAATATGAAGTAACTAGTCATCCAATGGAAGGCTTTAGGAAAAGAAAGATATGAAGAGAAAATTAAGGAAGCTAAAATCAATAGACTTAAAGAAATAGAGAAAAATAAATCCCAAATCTGGGTTCTTAAAAAGTTAAATATCACAAAAAAATTCTTCCAAATTTGATTAGAAATTAGAGATAACATATTTATGGACATTAAACATAGAAAAGGGTAATAACTGATGTGTGTGACATTCAAACAATTTTGAAAGAATGGTGTGTTTAAGACCTTGGCCACAAATTTGAACACTGAGGGACAATAGTTACTTTCCTGGCGAAACAAACTCATCCAAGAATAAGAAGAATCCTTGAATAACCCACTAGAGATATGAAAAGGTGATTAAAGCTTTACCATTTAAAAAAAAAAGGCCCTAGGAAAAGATGATTTCAGAGCTGGGATCAACTGACCTTTAGAGAGTGGTTAATTCCAGTGTTATTCAAAAATTATAGACCATAAAAGATAAAAATGCCCCCAATGTAATTTTGAGGCCAGCCCAAACTAAACACTAAGACCTTATAAAGTTATTATCAAAAAAGGTAAAGGAAAGAAATTTTATGTAAAGTATACATGGATATTGACACAAAAGTCTTAATAAAATATTAGCAAAAATATCCAGCAGTATACTCCCTTCCTGCAGGTTCAGATCATAAATAGCCCAACACTGCAAAATTGATGAGGATAATTTGTTACAGCTACAAATCGAGGAAGGGATCATATTAACTTTTTGACTTACATTTACATGTAAATTGCTACTGTTTTCAGTAGTTCACAAATTCTAACTCATAAAATCCTAATAACAATGCTATGAGTCAGATGCTCTTAATATACTCCATAATAATGAATACTTAAATGCAAATTTAAATTCTTAGAAAAAATCTATCTGGACACCCAGTTAGCTTAGTGGTTTAGCGCCTGTCTTTGGCCCAGGGTGTGATCCTGGAGTCCTGGGATCGAGTCCCACACTGGGCTCCCTGCAAGGGACCTGCTTCTTCCTCTGACTGTGTCTCTGCCTCTCTCTCTCTCTGTCTCTCATGAATAAATAAAGAAAATCTTTTATAGAAAGATATTATAATTATATTTACAGGTCTCATATGAAAAATGTATAATACCTCATTAAACAATAAACAATAGGAAATAAAACAAATGAAAAGATATGCCATGGTCTTGAGTGATTAGACCTAAATTCCTAAAATTATAGTCTCAAAATTAATTAATAATTTTAATGGAATTGAACTATAATCAAAATAGGTAGAAAGAGTTAATAATATAATAAAACTAATTTTAAGTTAGACCCAACGTCCTTATTTTTCTCATTTAAAGAGATAATAATAACTATTTTAAAAGTTTGTTAAAGGGTTAAATCTATCAGTAATGCCTAGGATGTTGCCTTACACTTGGCAAATGTTGTCTGTAGTTCCTAGAGATCAAAAAGATTTGTAAATTTTGATGTCAAGAGAAGAAAAAATGTATTCTTTGGAACAGATTTTGTGAGACAATAGATTATGTGAAGTGGCTTGAAAAACCTGTGACTAATTTACAGGTAAGCCCATAGAATGGAGGTTGTGTAATTCTGAGTAAGAATACATTTAGCCGCCCATTTGAAAAGGATCTGGGTGACTCCGGCAGTATCCTTCAACGATGATGTGTAAAGCCAAATGCAACCCGTGCCTTTCTGAAAGTTAGTTCCTGTCTAAGCCAGACATAAACAAACACAACAAGTATGTTGTGCCATTGAGGATGCGCCTCTAAGTTGTGCTTTCCTTGCCAGGAAAATCCAGATCTATACCAGATAAGATTCAGAATTGGATGACACTGAACTTTTCCTCTATATTTTTTAGATACCTTTCTTCAAGTTGAGTCTTAAAGGATACTTACTTGCCCATCCCAGGGTATGCTAACCATTCTGAACCCTCTAGACAGTCATTTTGGCATCTTTTCTCTTTTTCCCCACTCTTTTTCTTCTTACAAATGCCTTGGAGTTGCCTTTATCTTCTTCCTGAGGTCAGCCTTGGTGTAGGCGCTCATCAGTTGGATTCATCTACTTTTTCCCATGAGAAAATGGAATGTAGTATTTTAAGTCTCTAAACATGAAAAGTGGCATGTGCTAAAATGCCATTATAATTCTAGTGTTATTACAAAATGTTTACTAGAATAGTACATATAGTTTTCTTGTTAATAGTGATTGTCCCTCTCTAAGCTGTTGTATAATTTTGTTAAAAGGTCTGTTGTATTCTCTCATCTTCCTAAGGATACCTCTATAATATAATATTATATTAATATAATATAATATTTTGATTTCTCTCAAATGGGAGGGGACTTTCATGCCAAGAATGGATTGGAAGTGGGGTTAGAAAGCCCAATCCAGCAATTTTAAAACATGGCTATGGAGTGTGACTCTAATTAATTAAAAGGTAGACAACCTAGAGTGCCTCACCCATACAATAGCCCAGTATCAGACTTTCATCATTAAAGGTAGCCCAACAATTAAAACACCTTCAAAACACTAAGCTACATGGTTAAAATATGCTACAATCTTTTAAAAGTCTTTTTTGCTAAGAGATTTGTTACTGTAAACGCTTTTTCATTAGCTTAATATTCTTCATTTAAAAAACAAATACATCTAAATTCCAGTGTGTAGCTCCCTTTAGACTAATTATAAATAATATGGAATGAAGTCGTTTTAGAAAGTGTTATTGCACTGTTCTGTGACAGTGTTTGTCTTCCATTATATTAAGGAGTCTAAGACTTGCAATCACAAATAGCTCCAGATCTTTGACAACTTATGCCTTTCAGTTAAGATTTGAATTCTATCTTGACTGTATTCTTTGTTCTGTGATTATCATGCCTAAAGCAAATCCTTTCTCTGTTCAAAACTGATCTAGGCTTGCAATCCACACGACACAAGTTGTTGGGATTCTAAAGAAGATAAATTATTACAGATGAAGGAGAATGCAACACATGAAAAGTTTAGAATTTTGTGCAAAACCAACTTAAAGAGAAAGGATGTTGAAAGAGAGTAAGAGCAAGATATTAAGAGCAAGAAAGTTAGAAAAAGACACACACACACACACACACACACACAGAGGGCATGTATCTCTGGTTATTAAACTGGTTAATGGGAAAAAATCGGTTTCTATGTTAGTAACACACTAATGCTATTTTAAGAATTGTTCAAACTTCTAAACATGATTTACAAGTGAATAGTTTTGTGAGAGAACACAAGCAGGGGGAGCAGCAGAGGGAGAAGGAGAATCAGGCTGCCTGGTAAGCAGAAAGCCAGACCTGGGGCTCTATCCCAGGACCCTGGAAGAATGTCCTGAGCCTTAAGCAGACACTCAAATGACTGAGCCACCCAGGCACCCTGAGGATTCTTATATCTTAACACTTCATGGGTAACAGTGTTTTTAAGATTCTTCATCAGCACAAACAGATATGTGTCTCATTATCTAGTTATAATTTATACTTAATGGATAATAGCAACTCAGTATCCAACATTTATATTCAGGTCTGCATTTACTTATCCAAGAACATAAGAAAGCATTTGATTTATTTTTGTGAAACTGAAGTATCCCTGCTGGCAAATATCTTAAAGGTAGTATTTTTTTTGTTTTGTAATAGTCATAGACTCTTTAATTCCATAACTAAATTTCCAAGACTCTCCTAGTTATTGTTTCTTGAATTAGTTAGATATTGGCTATTGCAACAAAGACCCAAGGAGAATGATGGTAGACAAGAAAGATTATTTCTCTCTCTTATAACAGAGTGTAAACAATTCAGGACAGATATGACATCTCCAGGGTTTAAGGAAAATTATTTTCTTATTTTTTGCTTATTGAATTTCAATATCTGGAATGTCTCTTTGTTTTTAAAAGCATAACCTGAAAATTGCACACATCACTTCATTTTACCATTGATCAGAATAAATCACATGGCTAAACTTTGCTGCAAAGAAAGTGGGCAATGTAGATTTACCAATTTGGCAATGTACTTAGCTAAATTGAACTGTTACTAAAAACAAACAAACAAAATGGACAGTGTGTATTGGGAGTAATCAGATGTACCATCCTGGACAGAGTTTATATTGTATTAAACTTTGAACACTGGGATATTGAGAAAGAACAAACACTAGTTTTAGAAATGCTTTTGAGATAAATAATTTGATAAAATACCAAATGTAAAATTATTTGTAATTGAAAATTTTTGCAATCCTCAATTTGTCATGCAAAAGTTGAAAACACAAGTTGAATTAAGTTGATATTTTTGGAACTCTTATATGAATTCCTTGCTCCTAAAGTGTGTGTGTGTGTGTGTGTGTGTGTGTGTGTGTGTATTTTAAAAATCTCTACAGTCTTTTGGGGCTTTAAGGTTGTTCTTTTCACCTCTTTTAGCCACTTTTTATACAAAGTTCCATATCAGTCTTTTTCCCCTTAATGTGTGTTGCAAATTAATAGCTTCGTCTTATATTCCTTTCTTTTATATTCTGTTACTGAGGTTCTCTTTAACACTTTTAATCATTTGCACTAAAAATAATGCATTAGATCTGATGAAACATCCCATATCTAAAACAATTTTATAAGTAAATCCTCAAAAACACTTGATATATTGAAACTACCAGAAAATTCTATTTACGAGATGCCCTGGGCAAGTATTATTTTTATTTCTGTACTAAATTAGAATGATGTTTGAGGAAAACTTGGTCCCAAGCCTTGTCAGTATGGAAATGCTACACTTGTCACTGAAAAATCTGTTAGATCTGTTAGGGTGAGAGACGGAGAGGCCTCTTATTAGGGATAAATATTAAGGAAAAATAACAACACAGTCATATTTGAAAAAAAAAACACTTAGGAGTCACATAGAAAGGAAATTTTCAATATAATAGTATATTTGTTACTGAACATTTTCTCCAATCTAGTTCCCCAGATCGTGTGGCAAAGCACGAGAGAAGTGGTTAGGGGAAATGGTGTGGCTAAAAGTGAAATATTATAACGCTAACATATCTTTCAAACATTAAAGCCCATGAAATCTGATTATGATCCAATGGAAAGGAGTATAACACTAAATTGGATAGATTTCACTTTTCCATAGAACACTTTAGCTTGGTGGATACCTCTAGAACATCAGAAGTGGGACCAGCAAAAGGGTCAATGGTACCCAGCAGAGACTTCAGGAGTAACAAATGGTCATGTGTATCAATAGCAACAGTATTGAGGATGACAACAGATAGATTAGCACCTCAGAGAAAAGGGTTAAGCCTGGAGAAAAGAAAAAAAGTATTTTTACACCCCCACATTCTATTAAGTAACTAGAGAACTTTGGCCTTCTTCTAACATCCTTCTCCCAAATCATTCATGAGTGGTTTTAATCGGTGTATCAGAGAAATACTAGGAAGTACTTTCCAATCCCTAGGCATTTTAATACTAGCAATTTTAAAACAGCAATGAGACAGAGTAGCTGCTCTTAAGGAAACTGATATGAGTAAAAGGTAAATTCCTGCTGGTTGTGCTAGTTTTGTGATCTTTATCTTCCCTTCCATTTGGGACCAAAATACTTAAGGTTTGACCCATGTCTAATTGTTCTTTGACACTCAGAGTGTGGTGACAAAACAAAAGACTCATCTGTTATAGATAGATTTTTTTTTTCCCTAGAAGCTCATTTTTATTTTGAGTGGCATCAGACAAGAGAGAAATTTAAGCTACCTTTAAACTGAATAGATTTCAGTGATCAATCCTGAAATAAATATTTTATACTTAGCTTAAAACAGGTAAAAAATAGTCTTAGTCTCAATGCAAACAAAGCCCAACATTGAAATCAGTCATTGATTTGTCATTTCATACATCTTTACTTCCTTGGAAAACTGGCTGCTGTGTTTTCTAAATCCAGAGATAACATTTCTAACTGAAATCACAAAAATCAAATCATAAAAAAATCACAAAATAAAATGACAACTCAGAACCATACTTTAAGATGTCTAATTTTTATTGAATTAGAAATTCATGTAACATAAAAGTAACCAGGGTGATCCCTGGGTGGGATCCAGCGGTTTAGCGCCTGCCTTTGGCCCAGGGCGTGATCCCGGAGATCCGGAATCGAGCCCCACGTCGGGCTCCCTGCATGGAGCCTGCTTCTCCCTCTGCCTGTGTCTCTGCCTCTGTCTCTCTCTCTCTCTCGTCTCTCATGAATAAATAAATAAAAGTCTTTCAAAAACTCTAAAAGTAACCATTTAAAGTGTACCATTTAGCTGATCCACAGTGTTATGTGACCACTAGATCTAATTCCAAAATCTTTCATCATTTCAGATGAACCCCCTATATCTATTAATCAATCACTCCATTGTCTCCTATTAACCACTAATCTGTTAACCATGTCTATAGATTTCCCTATTCTGCATATTTCGTATAAAATTATACATTGCATGACCTTTTGTGTCTGGCTTCTTTCCCTTAGCCTACTATATTCAAGGCTCATCCAAGTTGTACTATATACCAGTACTTCATGTATTTCATGGATGGATAATATTCCATTGCATGGAAATACCAAAATTTGTTACAACCTCCATCCATTGATGACATTTGGTTTATTTCTGCCTATTGGCTAGTATGACTATTGCTTTTATGAACATCCATAAACAAGTATTTGTTTGAGTACCTATTTTCATTTCTTTTGAGAATATACCTAGAAGTGGAATTGCTGGGTCACTGTTCAAACATTATCTGTATTTAGCTTTTTGAGGAACTGCAATGATTGCACCATTTTATATTCCCGCCAGTAATATACATGGGTTCCTATTTTTCCATATCCTTATCAACCTTTCCTTATTCATTTATTTATTCATAGTCATTCTAGTTAGTGTAAAGTGGTATCTCACTGTGGTTTTCATATGCATTTCTGTAGTAACTAATGATCTTGAGCTTCTTTTAATGTCAGTGTTGGACATTTGTATTTGTATTAATTATTTGGAGAAATGTCTATTCAAGTCCTTTGCCCGTTTTTAATTAGGTCTTTTATTTTTTTTGTTGTTGTTGAGTTGTATAAGTATTTTATATTCTGGGTACTAAATCTTTATCAAGTATATTTTTGCAAATACTTTTTGCAAAGCCTATGCAAATATTTTCCTCATTGTGAAGGATTTCTTTTAACTGTCTTGGTAATGTCCCTTGATAAACAACTTTAAAAAAATTTTTTTGAAGTTCAATTTATTATTTTTTCTTTTGTTGTTTATGCTTTTGATATCAAATATAAGAATCTATTACCAAATCTGAGGACACAAAGATTTATACCCATATGTTTTCTTCTAATGGGTTTATAATTTTAGCTCTTATTTTTAGGTCATTGGTCCATTTTGAGTTAATTTTTGGATATGGTATAAGGTGAGGGTCCAGCTTCATTCTTTCATATCTGGTTATTCACTTGCCCCAGTATCATTTGTTGAAGATTTGTAATTTTTGAGTGAATGGAATACCTTTCTATCTATGGTTATTATTTAGAATTGCAATGAAGTATCTATTAGGAAGAACACAAATTCTTTGATTTAGAAGGTTTTATAGCTTCTGGGATAATGCAAAATTTGCCTATAAAGGTGGCATTGCAGTACAGCTATGACAAGAATATAAACAAAATTATTCCATCAACCAAATGATGACCAATTAATACCTAAAGAAAAAATAGTGACTGAGACCAAAAATAAAACTGCAATTACTGGCAAGTCAATTTAGACAAATGAGATGCTAACCAAGACTTACTATGAATGTTCTTATATTCATTAACCACTATTCTTAACATACACTAATAGGCAGATGTCTGAAGAGGCTATTGAATAAATATGTAAAGCTTTGAAGCAGCCGGAACACAGATAACAAGCACTTCTAATCCATGTTTATGCCAGATGGCTTACCGTTTCATTAGTCTCAGACTTATTATTTTAAAGATAAATGGCTCTTTACATTATAATATATAAAAATATGCATGTATATGTTCAGAAAGTAAAAGACATAACTTCAGACTGGATTAAAAAAAAAACAGAGCAATCCAAAGGATTTTATTAGTATTTTAAAATTCAGGGGTCAAATATTGCACTGCATTTTAACTAACTGGAAGTTTAAATAAAGAATTTGAAAAAGGAAAAAAAATAAACAAAAAAACACAAGTTCAAGGGTAAAAATATTTTTGAGACTTCAGCTGCAAACCCTAATATATCAAAGAATTTGTGTTCCTTGAAATATATATATATCTCAAATAGAATAGAGTGAACCAAAGAAAACTTAAAGGAATGGTGTGAAAAGTAGATTACTTTCTTTTAAGTTTATACTGAGTTCTTAACAATGAAGTAGATCATCAAAAACACTCTCTCCTTTGGGCCTTAGCTGCGGCTGTTCTGTCTTCCTGATGGCAATATCTGAATATAGACATCTGAGTGGATTATTCTTCCTGTTTTGTGTCTTCTTTATTGGTGTCACCTCCTCACTGAGGGCTTTTGTGACCCAGCATTCCCTAACACTTTCTCTAGCTTTATTTAACTCCACAGCACCTGTCATCAAATATAGTTCACCTTAAAAAAATAAACAAACCTTTTTTGTTGTTGAAAAATTTTGATATTTACAGAAAAGTTGCAAAGATAATAGAGATTTCCTTTAGCATCCCCCAATGTTAGCATCATTCATAAGGAGAGTTGATTTGTCAAAACTAAGTTAACTTTGTTACATACTATTAACTAAACCAGAGACTTTATTCAGATTTCTCTAGATTTCCCACAACAGTCTTCTTTTCTGTTCCAAAATCCAATCCAGAATACCATGACACTTTTAGATATCATGTTTCCTTAGTCCTTTCCATCTCTGAAGTTCTTTCCTTGTTTTCTATGACCTTGACCCTTTGGAAGAAATTTAGTCAGATACTTTATAGAATGCCCTTCAGTTTAGGTTTGTCTGATGTTTTCTCATGATTTATGGATTTGGGGAAGAATACCCCATAAACATGAGGAATACTTCTGCAGCATCATACCATAGATATGTGATATCAACATAACTCACACTGATGATGCTAACCTTGGATATGTGCTGAACGTGGCTTCTCATATTTCTTTATTGTAAAACCACTAATTTTCCCTTTCTATACTCTATTCAAATCTCCATGTCCAGGCCACATTTAATGGGAGAGGAATTAAGCTCTACCTCTGGAAAAGGAGACGATCTATAGATAGATTTTAGAATTCTTTTGTAAGGAAAATGTGTCTATTGATCTCCACATATTTATTATTCAATCATTCATTTATATCATTAAAACTGTAATATGTATTTTGGTTTTTTTGTTACAGTAAAATACTACCATTGTTTGAACATTATTGCTCAAAGTATTCCTCCTTTAAAACTCTTTCAAGCTGGCACTGGTGTCCCTTTGACACCTCATCAGTTTGCAGGTTTAACTTTGTTGATCGGTCATTTGAGCACTTCCTTGCCTTCTGGCAGGATAAGATGCTACAGGCTCATCTTGAATTTTACCTGCTGCACATTTAGAATCCATCATTTAGCTAAAGAACCTAGTTTCTTATGGTTTTACTTGTTTATTTTCTATTTCTTTACACTGAAAGGTAAGTTCAATGTAAGTAAAATTTTTGTTTGGTTACTGGCTGCATCCTCAGTGCTAAACAAGATATCTGACACATAATCAGCATTCAATTATAACGTAAAATAGATAAATGCACAGAAAGAAAATTAAGTTCACCCTACACTTACTTATAATAGTTACAATTTTTACATTTTTAGCTCATTTTTTCTTCAAAAAGTTGTCTCAAAAAACTATGACCAGTGGGCAGCCCGGGTGGCTCAGCAGTTTAGCGCTGCCTTCAGTCCAAGGCGTGATCCTGGAGACCTGGGATCCAGTCCCATGTCTGGCTCCCTGCATGGAGCCTGCTTCTCCCTCTGTCTCTGTCTCTGTCCGTCTCTCTCTCTCTTTCCTCTGTATCTCATGAATAAATAAAGTCTTTTAAAAAGGAAAAAAAAAACATGACCAGAAAATGTAGATCATCATGAAATTCGAAATTATCTTCCACATAGTTTATTTATAATGATCAAGGTAAAAATATTGTGGCTAATGATACCAGGGCAGCCCTGGCATTTTCAAAAAAAAAAAAAATAGTCGTTCTTTGTCCTCCTCTTTCTTCTTCCATCATTATCTTCATAACCATCATCATTATCACCATCATCTTAATCATTGAATTGAGTTTTGAGCCTGGCCACAGCAGCAGAGGCACTCTCCTCTCCCTTTTTTTTTTTTTAATAAGTTAAACAGACTTCTTTATGTCTCTCCATAACTCTAATTTGATATTATACTTGCTTAGTTTATCGTAATTGTTATTGCTTTTACGAAACAAAAGAAGGTATAATAGAGTTCATCACTATCTGTTTAAGTAAAATGTCTGAACCCATTTTTCAACATCAAAGAAAATAGAAGGAAAATAAAACAAAAGGTGAAGATTTTAGAAAAAAGAGAGAACAGGCAAAAATATTTGACCTTAATTCCAGTGAAAGTTGATGTGATTTGCCAGTGTTACAGTGGTTCTAGTCTATTAGCCTTGAATATTCTGACCATTTTTCTTCAAATGTTTGGGAACCACACACATTGAAAATGTGTCACTTTGTCACATTTTTCCCCCTTGCTAAGAAACTCTATAAAGTTCTAATTGAATGTCTTTCAAAGTCATATCAGCCAATGCATTTAATCTTTTTAATTATGCAACACTAAGTTTGCTGTCAGAAACAGATATAAAAAATAACTGTAAAAATTGAGAAGTCACTAAAATGGAAAGCTTATTTATCAATGCAATTTTGTTATTCCAGCACAAATTTCCTGATTGTATCAGGTACTGTCATGCCTCAGAGAGGCTTGTTTCGATGGTGGAGATGATATATATGGTAGAAATTGATATAAAGAGATGTATTACTATACCAGAAAATTCTGATTCCAAAATTGCTTTTCAATCACAGTTTTCACAGTCTATACATAATCTCAGTATGTAATAGTGCCTTAGTCATTTGTGGTTTGATTTCTTCCAGTAAATACTTGCATTGCTCATAAAGCACATGAATTTTGTCAATATTTTATGCTCAGGTTTGTGCTATATGGTGATAAATGACTGACTAACATTAAGAGAATTGGAAATAATTCTAAAAGGTAACCTGAATTTTAAAAATTTGAAATCGTTTATTGAAAGGATTTATTTTTCATATCCAGACTTACAGATGGCTTAAATTTTGGCTAAAAAATGCATTGAAAAATTAAAAACTGAAGAGAGACCTACTAAATACATAAAATGTTTGTATCCTGAGTATTGATATTGCTTGCTATGAAAACTATTTCTCCCCCTCCTATATTAACTTTAAGAGGATATGAGATTAATTGATTCCATCAGATCATAAATGCAACATCAGTCACTGATAGAGTTTGTGAAAAGATTTCACCAATGTTGCATATCAAATAAGTCATTGTGTTCTAAGTTTATAATGGAAAGCTTATGCATATTACTTAAGTTATTATGTATGTAAATAGACATTTCTTCTTTTTCTTTTTGAAAATAGGGCTATTCTTTTTGTACCTCGGCCAGAGGCACTCTACACAGAGTATGACAGTATTTCTTGCTCACTTTCACTGAGAATATCTGTACAGCCCAAATAAACATTTTGGAAGTAAAGATGAATAGAGAGTGTTCGTAAGCATTTATTTATGGTTCAAAACCATAAACAGGTTTTACTTTGGTTTTTGATCATTCCTGAACAGTTACAGTGACATTTTACTTCCTATGAGATTTGTTGCCATTCGTTTCTTTAACGTATGCTGTGCTCAGGATTACTTTGGTTGTTTTTGATGATGTATTGATGTGTGGAGTTGTGTATGAGGGTGTTTAGTGAAGATTAATTTTCTTACTACATATATACATATATATATATACGTACATATAATTTCTTTTGGTAGCTTCCGCACTGACTTTTCATTAAAAAAAAGAAATTTCTTAATTTCTTAACTGTAAGTATCAAAAACTCAAATACCAATCATGTAATATTTTCAAAGCTAAATCGGATTACTAGAAATTTTAATATTAAAAAAAGATTTTAACATAGGAAATCTCTTAAACATAGCTATGCAATAATATAGAAGACAAAGTCACATAGAATCTTAGATTCAATATTGTTATTGTGTTAAGAACTAAAAAAAAATCATTAGTTTTATGGCCAATACTTTAAATTCTAAAAGTAGAAAAAATTTACTATACAATGTAATACAAGGAAATATGTAGGTGAAGTGTGTCAATATTGATTTGATATTGATAGTGACTGAAAATGTAACCCAGAAATACGTAAACAAATTTACATTTAAATTCAAGTAATAATATAACCTGGAGAGTCTATGCATTATGAAGTGGTTAAAAGAAACTGAAAATATTTATAAGAAAATTATTTCCATATATTTTTTACATAAAGAGTACAAATACTTTAGAGGGATACATCAGCAGACTTTCAAAAGTTTAAAAATTAATAACTTCCCTATTTCATGTACTACCTTTCCTTTCTATAAAGTGTAAAGGCCAAGGTACTGGTTATATAACAATATATGATGAGTGAATACTTGCCCAAACACCAATGGCAATGTATTTGCTTCATACATTATTTTCTTATTAATTGATTCATACCAGTCTCCTATGATTCTTTTAGGATTCAATATAATGTCACTGATTCTTTCATATCAGGGTAAAGTTTACTCTATGTATATCTCTCTACCATATTTTGAGCACGTTGAAGAAGGAAATAAGACCATACAGTATATTGAATAGGGGCTACCCTACTGCCTTACTTGGTAGAGAGAAATTCTTAAACATTTCTTCAGTATTTCCATGCATACTGATGTTTTTGATAAAGGAATAGACATTTAATTTAGATATGATTATTTCCTTAAAAACTCAAGAAAAAACTATATAAGCAAAATAACATAAAAGGTAGAAGTAGCAAAGCATAAGAAATAGGTGGAAGACATGTGGGAAGGGAATTATTGCAGAGATTAAGAGTCGCTTATACTTTTAGAACATCTTCTAAGTAATTGGATTTTTTTTCACATTTTAGAATACTGTGTGACTAATTTATCACCAAACTGAGACAGGTAAGCACTTCTGTTGCTATATCTAGAAAAGTTTTTTGAAAGAAAGAAAGGCACCAGATAACACTCCTCTTGTGCTCCGTTTCTTCCTGGTTTCCTGGTTTGATTCTTTCTTCTATAATTATTTTCTAAGTGTGAAGATAAGAGATGTTAAGTGTTGTTAAGTCTGAATTCCTTTGACTATTCAGAATTTATTTTTGTTTCTGCAAATTGCATAAACTTTTTAGGATTCAGTTTTCATATGTGAAAAATGAGAGTTTGAACATAATTTCCAGGATGTATTTTCGTATTTCCACCATAACTCTGGGAGGTTGTGAATGCAACTTTTTTCTTTAGCAGAATCCTTCAGATGGTCTCGTTTGTGTGTTCTATTATAGTCAAGCAACATTGCAATAATAAGAGATCATTTCAATCAATAAGTATTAATTCTTATGGATCATCATGTCATTTAGTGCTCACAGATAACAGAAACCATTCTAGCTATTTAAATCAGATTCCCAACAGATTTTGATGTTGGAAATGAGATGCTGGGATCCCTGGGTGGCGCAGCGGTTTGGCGCCTGCCTTTGGCCCAGGGCGCGATCCTGGAGACCCGGGATCGAATCCCACATCGGGCTCCCAGTGCATGGAGCCTGCTTCTCCCTCTGCCTGTGTCTCTGCCTCTCTCTCTCTCTCTCTCTGTGACTATCATAAAAAAAATTAAAAAAAAAGGAAATGAGATGCTTACAACATTATTCAAAGGGTTGGAAGAACAAATTTTCATGACTATTATACAATATTATAGCAGAACTCACCAAACAAGGTAACTGCTACCTCCATCATAATCAGGACATGCTTCCAATGACAAATGTCCAAACACAACTGTCGATTCTATAAAGACATCATAGCTGCAAGAAATATCAGGAAAAAGCTCTCAGAATTGTTGGTCCTGGAGCCATTCCCTGTCTTCTAGAACCACAAAAGTAAAATGAATATCCCTTTTCTGCTATACTCCCCATTTAGCTGTTGTCTGAATTTAAGACTTACGTAAGTATCTTCCAAATGAATGCTAGAAATTTAGCCAAAAGGAGCCTAGGAAATGCAATTTCTGGTTCTTTTATGAACGTAGTCCAACAAGGTACACTAGAAGAAGTTTGACAAATATAGAAGAAACTAATTTACCATATCTACCACAGTCACTTCATCTTTGATTTAATAGAACATTTATTAAATTAATATTGGTGATATTAATTTTTAACAAAAAAAAGATCTGTTTTCACCTTTTACCTCCTATCTGTACCAAAACCAAAAATCCTATTCCTCAAAAATAATTTGCTCTTTGCCCCCTGACTTCCTGTGCTAAAATACTGTAATTTTGCAGGTTATAAATACATGGGAATAATACTTCACTCCAAGCCATAACTAGAAGTATCTGATACAATCATTTATAAAAACAAATTGGTTTCAAACAATAACACAATAATAGGAAGTGGTTTTTATGCCAAGCTTCTCTTTTCAAGGCACGCAGAGTGTGCTTGAATTCTTTTGACTAAAAGAAAAATGGAAGGAGGAAGAAAATAGAGACATTAAAACCATAAGATATAAAATTTATATATATATATATATTTTTTTTTTTCTTTTTTTTGAGAGAGAGAGCTCACATGAGCACAGGTGCACGAGCAGGGAGGGAATGGCAGAGGGATAAAGAGAGAGAGACTCTTAAGCAGATTTCATGCCCATCACATAATGGGGCTTTATCTAATAATCTCATGACTCTGAGATCATGACTTGAACCAAAATCAAGAGCTGGACGCTTAACCCACTGAGGCACTCAGGTGCTCCAAAGAGGTATAATTTAGAAATAGCAAATTTTTAAAAAAATTAAAGTAAATCCTTACCATTAAATGAAAGAAAACAATTAGCTAAATGGCAAAGTAAAAATGATAAAAAAAATATAAGATGGACATATCCAAATCTAAAAAAAAATTAAATTAAGAAAGAATCTATATTAATGTAAGAAAGTCATTTTCTTGGTAACTAGTATCAATAAAAATGAAAAATTTAGAACAAAGCTATCTAAAATGTCCAGTGTATTTTGAACAAATACATTTTTTTAAAGTATGACAATCTACAGAAGGAACATTTCTACTTATGCATTTGAGGGAAAAAATGTGCTTTTATGTTCTTATTGATACACTTAAGCTAAGTAGATGACAAAATATGCTGTTGACAACCTTCCTGCAATATTGCTTTTATTCTTGTGCATCTCAGCAGGAAACATTTAAATCAAAGGATGCAATTTTCTTACTTGAAATAGAGATGTGTAGCAAGCATTTGTGAGGGCGTGGGGTGGGCAGGAATTGTATTCAATCTGACTTTTCTTAGCTAGCAACTGTTGCCCTCTATATTAACATGAAATAGTGAATGGGAAACTAAAGAATCGGGAATTCTAGTAGAAAAGATGCTTAAAACAATAATCTCAGGTCTCAAAGTCTAGTGTCTTTTACTTTGTGCTGTATAGAGACAATTACACCATTTAAATGTTTTTTGGGGGTAGAATTCGATCTTCATTACGTAACAAAATTCTCACGTTTTAGGGAGAACATATTTAAAACACATGAAAAAGAGAAACATGTGGGCCATTTGCTTACGTATTTAACCAGAGATAATGTTTATGGGTAAAAATCAGAAGAGTCAGGTTTATGTGGGAGAATGAAGCCGCTCCTGATGAAGCTAGTGTTGATTAGCCTGTATGTTTGTGTGCTTTTGTGGTGTGTATACTCTTCAAAATCAGGAAAGAGGATAAACATGCTGAAGGGAATAGGAAGAGCCTTAGATACTCAAAATTCCTCCTTTCATATAAAATCTTTTTAAAATATCCAAACAGGAAATTATTTGAAGCCCTTTTCCCCTGACAGCAACTAATAAATACTCAATATTAAAGCAGGGAACATATATTATGCATACATTACGCGAGGCACATCACCAAGGGCTTTATCTTTACAAATTCGTTTAATACTTTAGACAGCTCTGTGAGGAAATTAGATGGGTTTCCTCCAGTCTCCTGATGCAAAGTTGAGAGTGTGAGGTGTCAATTGCCCAGGGATACACCAACAATGACAAACCCAGGATTTTAGATCCTTGCTCGCTGATCACTTGGGCAAAGCTCTTAATGATGGCACCATACTGCCTCTGGAATATTGATGACCTGTAGTGATCCTTAATAGCAAAGACTGAAACTGAAACATTTCTGATTTCTGGGGAACACATGTATCATTGTCTTTAAATTATGTGTACCCATCCTTTGGACTTCCTAATTCTCACTTAATTCTTTTAATTTGCAATAAGATTCTTAAACATTCTTTGTTTAAAGATTTACTTCTTCACTTATTTTAGAGAGAGAGAGTATGAGCAAGTAGGGGGAAGGGCAGAGGGAAGGAGAGAATCCTGAAGCAGACTCCCTGCTGAGTGTGGAGCCAGACACGCTGGGGCTCCATCTCATCACCCTGAGATCCTGACCTGGGCCGAAATCAAGAGTCAGATGCTTAACCAACTGAGCCACCCAGGCGTCTCTGCAATAAGATTCTTTATAGAGATATGGAGGTCTTTTCTTTCCCTTCATTCACATCTTCAAATGATAAAATGTTAAAAGACACAAATTAAAATTGATGATATAGGGAGTCTTAAAATTGATATTTAGGAGTAAGTGCCTCCCAAAGAGAGAAGCATAATAATAATATGCTCTGTTCTATTCAATTATTGATTTATCCGACTTTGTTAAAATTATGTTCATTTCATCAGGCATTACCAGTGATAGAAATGTATATGTTTCCACTAGAGGAACCTCAGAACTAACTCAAATTATATTTTATATGATACAAAGCATTAGTTATGTTTCTTTAATGAAGGTTACAAGTGCAACTTATAACAGATACACAAATATTGACTAACAAGGAAAGATTCCTTTTGGAGATAAGCTTCAGATAAACTTCTACCACTTACAAGTTATTATATGCAATCTATTGTCTATGCTCTGTGGGTATTAAAAGGTGAATATTCTTAGAAAAAGCATATTTACTTTATAAATGCCATAATTGGAAATGCTAAACTTCAAAGATAACTTTTCTGATGATATATTTAGATATAGGAAAGAGGGAAGTAATGGCTATAAAGCAACCTGACCAATTCATCATAATCTTTTCAGAAATTTCCATAAAATTTACAGTGATTTAAATGTGGAGGTTTGATCCATTACTACTTTTTCTGAAACTAAGTATCAGTGATGTTTGGCTCTTTCTTCCTAATAGTGGGAATACTTTAGCATTTCCTCAGTATCGTTTGAATGCAGTGAGAACAGGAACAAATAAAGTTTGCCAACTGTGCAGATAGCTCAGCTTGGTTTATGTAACTAAATCTGAGTCTTATATAACAATATAATCTGCAAATAAATAGAAATATAAACAATATGTACAAATTACCTGTTGAGGCTGAATTCAGAGACTCAGATTTTATGTTAGGTACTACAATGAGAAGAATTATTTGAATTGATTTGAAATTATATTGTTAACATGTTCATTTGCTATTGAACATTATGTACTCTATTAACTAAAAGAATCTCCTTTTTGTAAGATAATTCAGTTTCCTTCATGATTAGAAAAACAGAAGCAAAGGAAAAATTTCTTCCTTACAAGAAGATGGTGTAATTTTTTTTTCCACAAAATATTTCATGGGATTCAGCACATAGTAGATTAGGAGAGAAAGAAGATACAATAGCAAGGTAATATGGAAGTTAAAATCAATTTAACAGCTATTTTTTTAATTAAAAAAAACAGTGAAAGGGAAAGATGAGACAGGGTAATAAGTAAGAAAGTGTTTAAAATTAAAAACAAATTTGGACAAGGGAACCTGGGTTAAGCATCCTACTTTTGATTTTGGCTCAGGTCATAATCTCAGGTCCTGAGATTGATCCACACGTTGGGCTAAGCAGGGAGTCTGCTTGAGATTTTTTCCTTTTCTGTCTGTCTCTCCCCCAGTTATATGCTGTAACTCAATCAATCAATCAATAAATCCCTTTAAAAATAAATGTGCACATAATTAGAAAAATTAAACCTAGCAAAGAGAAAATTCTTGTCCTGGGAGAAAGAAATGGATTGAAAATGCTAAAGCCTGTTTCCAAAGGCTGAGGAATTTCACTTGTCTGGAACTGGAATATTTTATAGAAGTTGTATATCATCCTAGACGTTTTCCTCTTTATCAACTAAGATTCCTCAGCTCTTGAATCTACTAGATATCCAAGAGATATAGAAGAGAAAGAAAGAGAAGAACCATTTCCCAACTCCATGAAAGTAAGATAGAGACCGTAAAATCATGAGCAGTAAACAGTGAGCTTGGAATAAAATAGAAAGTGATTATCTACACCTATCTATTTTTATATCCATATCTGCATCTATATCTATCATAAATACACACACACACTGGGATGAAGATTAAATGAAGTGATTGAAATGATACATGCTGATACCAGTTGACAAACACTGAGTAAATGTCCTGCCTGTTGAAACTTACTGTGCCCAGGTTTACAGTGTAGCTATGAATAAGACAGGTCCCTACCCTCTGGGAGTGTAAATGTAACAGCCAAGACATGCATTAAAATAGCAAATAATTTAAAAAAAGTTATGGGTAGTAAAATGGCATAAAGGAGAAATGGAGAGTTGCTTTGGGATCACATAATAAGAAGACATAACCTACACTGATAGAGTGGGTCAGAAATAATGTCCTACAAAATTGAAATTTCCACTGAAGATACATGGTGAAAAGGTTAAGAAGAATCCCTGATGTGAGGAATCTGCTAGTTGTTGAGTATGTCTATTCCAATTCTGCATCCCATAACTGGGAAAATAACTACAGGATGGGTTCAGGAAGGCATTGGGCTCACTGTGAGATGGAGCTGAGCTAAAACTCCATGATTTCTGACCTCTGTAATCCCTACTCTGAGTGGTAGACCACAGTGAGGTTTTGGGTTTCCTGAAGTTGGTGTCAGTTCAGAGCCAGAGTTCAGCAATTCCAAAAGGTCTGATTATTTCCTTTCCTCTCTTATATAGTCACACTGGTAAAAGGCCACAAGTCGCTTTGGGGAAGCCTGGGAGAAAGATTAACAGGATGAATTTGGGGCAGTGTAATGGGATCCTTCTTCAAGGGATCTCCATCTCCTCCTCATTCAAGGGATCCTGGGTCTGTTAAGGGTTCAACTTTGGGAATTGATTGAAGGAGCATGACTCCTATTTTTATGAGTCAAGTTAGACTTTTGTTTACTTTTTTCCTTTTCTTTCTTATCTGACTTCATTTTTTATCTACTTCCACTACCCTTTTTGAAGTCCCTGATGACCTCTGTTGTTTCATTTAATTAGTCATTTGATCCCTCAGCAGCATTCCACCTGGTAGCTCTCTATTTGCTTAAAACAACTCACGATATTTTGCTGAGCACAAAGGGGATTTTAACAAAAGGTGCATTTGATTGTGAAATTCCATTACTCAAAGTCCTTTGATAGCTGCCTGTACCTTTAAGGATGAAGTCCTAAATTCTTAGAAGTTTGCTCACCTGGTTTCTTCAAACTATATTTTCTTTAGTGGTTGAAAAAAGTACATACATAAAATATGACCTGTTACAAAATAACGTATAAAAATTAAGTCTTAATCTCCCAAATCAACTAGAAATATTTGAGATACATAAAATTTCATTTTACATTGAAGCATGCATCTAGACACATTAATCAAAATCTGACATGGCTCATTGAGAGTACTTAGTGAATTAAAAAAAAGCAATTTAGAATAAAACAAAGGACAACAAAATCAGAATATAATTGATGAATAGAGAAGATTATAAAGCCTCAGACTCAGAGAAGTTTTCAGGCTCATGAATTAGCGCCAGTAACTTCCAGATCTCTAGGGAAAGGAGAAAATAATGTCTGGAGGAAAAAATTACTGTGAATCAATTCTGAGAAAATTAGGCTGAGTCAGTCCCACTTTAGACTTCTCTAAGAAGGTGTTCTCTCCATTAAATCTGTTACCACCCCACCCCCCAATCAGGAATTCCTATGAAAAATTCCAAATAGCAAGCAATACTATGCATGTACTATGCATGTCAACAAAGAATTCATCAGAGGCTCTTCACAATGAAAAAGAAAATGTCAAAATAAGGAGGGAAATTAGCAGTGTAGAGGGGAGAAATTTTTTAAGTTATGTAAATTAATGCATAACTGAATGTGGAAAAGGTGGCTACTCTAGACAATAGATATTGATGATAGTGGAGACAGAAAAAAATTAGTGGTGAAAGCAAGAGACAGAAAGGAATGGAAATCAGTATACTGGAGAAAGAAGGACCAAAAAAGCATCACTGAATGTAAAGTAGTATTTCACTCTTTTGAAAAGAAATTGGATATGTTTTTGTTATTTTCTGTTTTTTTTTTTTTTCACTTGGTGGGAAAAAGACTTCCCTTAATGTCTGTCACACTGAAATAACATAGTCTAAGTATTGCAGTAGTAAATGCTATAGAAAATTGCTGGCATGTCTCTGTGTGTATAAGCGAAAGAATGCCCTGCCCACGAGGGAGGTTTCTCCTCTTGACATCTTCAGGCCATTTCCTCTAACACAACAAACACCACTATTGGCAGTCGTGTCATCACTGGCATTCTCCAGCATTTAGGAATGTCATTAGGCCTTGGGCTTTTTGTAGCAAGAAAGGATATATAGTTTGTATTTTTCTCATGTCATAGTTGGCAGCCTTTCTGTGAAATTACAGCAGTATTCTCATGTGCCAGCTGTCAATGAAATTTGAAGGAGAGGGACAAGCACTATAGATATTTCCTATAGATAGATGGAACCTGTCTTTAAGACTGATGAAGGAGATGCAAAGCCACAGACACAACAATTATTTTTAATGTGCTTCCCTCTCTGGTGTTAAAAGTGTATAAATATGAAAAAGTTAAAAAGTTAGTCAAATTAAGAGATGTTTGTGCATATAGACAGACGTGAAATGAAGTGAAAGGATAATTGGTAATACAAAAGAAAATTCGGAAGATGCAGAAAACAAATCCATAAGGAGGAGGGAGAAAAAGGTAGTGCACTAATCAAGAATGAATAAGAAATATGTATCATGCAATTTAGAAAACCTTAATGTTCTACCTAAACAGAATCAATTCTCCCTGTTTAATCATTTTATTTTGATTATATTTGAAAATAGATGTATATCTAATTATCCTGTCCATCTTGGAAAGCATACAGGTCAAGTGTTGCATATTATAGAGGAGGAAATGGATACCAAGACAAAGCACTGCTAAACAATGGAAATGGGACTAGAAAACTGGTTTTCTTTCTTCATCTAGATCTCTTGCTATTTTCACAGCACAATTCCAGTTGCGTCAGGAAAGGCAAATTTGGGTGAATGTAAGAAGAAGAGTATAATAAACAAGCAGACGAAACTTAAGTGGGAGAGTAAAAAAAATGGATATTATCCAGAAACATCACAGTGATACTCCTTAATATATTTTTTGGGAAAAAAAGATGTAAGTGGTGGAAAGGCTACGTGAAAAGGGAGAAGTGGGCGATAGATGTGATGCTAAGGTTAATTGTTACATCACAATTCTGCTTGGTCAAGTAAGCTATAGAATATTCCTACACAAAGTCAGTTTTAAGGATGTATTACTCAGGATCAACTGGGCGGCTCAGTTGGTTAAGCATCTGACTCTTGATTTCAGCTCAAGTCATGATCTCAGGGTCCTGGCATTGAGCCCCATCTTGAGCCCTGTGTTGGGCTCTGTGCTCAGCTGGAAGTCTTCTTGAGGATTCTCTCTCTCCCTCTCCCTCTGCCCTTCCTCTCACCACTCTCTCAATCTCTCTTTCTCTAAAATAAATAAATAAAATCTTAAAAAAGGAGAAAAGTATCTATTATTTGGTGTTCTTTAGAGAAATAGAGCCAGTACGAGATAAATAAATATATATAAATGTAATCCTGTTACTTTATATTTTTATATTTATAAATTAATAAATTATAAATAAATATAAAATATTATAAATTATGTAGATATACATAGAGAGATATACAGAGCTGCTATAACCAATTACCACAAACTTGATGGCTTAAAACAACAGAAATTATTTTCACATTTCTGGAGGCCAGAAGTCTTGTCAATAGCACTGCACTGAAATCAAGAAATCAGAAGAGCCAGTCTCCCAGAGGCTTTGGAGGAGAATCCATTCCTTGGCTGTGGTTGGTTTCTGTTAACTACTGGGATTTCTTGGATTATAGTCATCACTCCAGTCTTCGAGACCATCATCTTTACATCTTTCTCAGCTCTAGTTCCATATTGATTTCTTCTCTGTATGTCAGTGTAAAATCACCTTCTGACTTTATAAGATGTCCTTGATTGAATTTAGAGCCCCCTTGGATAATCCAGGATAATCTCTTTGTCTCAAGATATTTAATTTAATTACATCAGCAAAGATGTTTTTCTCTTGCAGCATTTATAGGTTCTGGGTCTCAGGACCTGATATCTTTGGCTGGCCATTAGTCAGCCTATTACACTCTCCTTCAACACATGAATAATTTTCATTTTCATTAATGAGTCAGTCAAGATAAATTATATTATGGCACTGAAACAAACAGCCTCAAAATATTGGCATCTTAAAATGACAAGTGTTTATTTTTCTCTCATGCTACAAATCCAACAGTGTCCTTACACAGGGATTCAGGCTGACTGAACCTTCACTCTTAGAAATATGGCCCGGCACGCAAAGGAAGTGATTATGTGAATGTATACCATTAACTTTTAAAAACTGTCCACAGAGGCTCACCCTTCACTAGCTATTCCTAACCTTTAGAGAAAGTGAAGAACCAGAAGTGTTGGTGAATATCTAGCACGGTGAAGTTGGGTGTTTCGGGTCAAAATCCCAATATGATATAGAGAAAATTTATTTTGGGTAGAAGTTAAGAGTATACTGAAATTATTTAAAATAATGTGGTTTATCATCATCATCTAGTTTTAACTTAGAAGTTTTGTTTTAGGATTTTAAATAGAAAGTTAGAAAATGCCATATTACTTTTAATATACAGTCTATTGAATAATAGGCTGCCTTAAAATATGTCAGGCACTATCTGGAAGACTTGGACTATCTGTAACTGATATTGATCAGATTTGGCAACATAATTGAACTAGGTACTGCTATGTGGATGGACCTAAACGTGTTTGCTTGGCGAACTGAGGAAAGATGTGATATTCTCTCATAGCATGCTATGAATAACCAGCCTTTTGTTAATACTTTGATGTTTGTCTTTTGAGTTGCTTTTTCAGCAGAAAGAAGATAGAAACTATAGGTTTTTATGTAGGGTCAAACAAAGGGCAGTAGCCAGTGAAAACGAAGATGAATTATTGAAGTGTTGTGAAGCTAAAGAGAACTTGAAATCAGTTTTAGATATTTGCAGTAAGGCCAGGATCCTAAGAGAAAGCTCAAAATTCTGCTTTGGGGTGGATAGCACTTGCCAAGAACGTACCCTCAGCATTGTCAAAGAGACACATTTGTTTGACATCGTGACAGAGAGGTTGTAGGAAATAAATGTTTTTCATATAAAGGAACATGGTGACATGATTTACGTAAAAGTGTGTTGTAAAGTGGAAAGCATTATGCAAATGTAGAATTCTTTATTCCTGAAATTTAATGTATTAATTTATTGGAAAGTCTCAGAATTTATAGCTCAAATATATAGATAGAATGGATACACTTTTTACGCATGATTTGGTATCATCTTAAATGTTCGCAGCATTAGAACCCTGAATTACAAAGCAGGACAGCAAATTGCAGAGAAATGAAATTAAGAGGCTCTCTCTAAATTATCAGCTGAGACAAACATGTTTAAAGTAGGTAGAATGAAATTAAAAGAAGTGGTGACCTCTGGGGACCTCAGAGGAGGAAGCCAAAAAGTGAATTGATGAAGGTGATGGAGTAGGATAAATATTATAACATTTTAGAGGCTAATAAAAGAGCGGCAATATTATCATACAAACAACTCTTTTGAGGGTGAAAAGCAGGTGATTTTAGTAAAATATCTGTGATAACAGGAGCAAACTGGGACTCTGCAAGCATACGAAATTCCAACTTCACCCTATCTTTAGTGTTTAAAAGCTTCAAATTTCACCTCTCCCAGAATGTTTGTAACCTAAAATTCCCATCAATCAATAAATAAATCATTCCATTAAAAAGATCATTTTTATGATGAAACAAAATTTATACTTTTATGCCTTCTAACTCTTTTTAGATCGTTTCATTGAGAAATTATATTTTAAAAACCTGATCAGGGATCCCTGGGTGGCGCAGTGGTTTGGCGCCTGCCTTTGGCCCAGGGCACGATCCTGGCGACCCGGGATCGAATCCCACATCGGGCTCCCGGTGCATGGAGCCTGCTTCTCCCTCTGCCTGTGTCTCTGCCTCTCTCTCTTTCTCTCTGTGACTATCATAAATAAATAAATTAAAAAAAAAAAAAAACCTGATCATTGGGATGCCTGTGTGGCTCAGCAGTTGAGCATCTGCCATCGGCTCAAGGCATGATCATGGGGTCTTAGTATCAAGTCCCACATCAGGCTTCCTGCATGGAGCCTGCTTCTCCTTCTTCCTATGAGTCTACCTGTCTCTCTCAATATCTCTCATGAATAAATAAATAAAATCTTAAAAAAAGAAGCTGATCATTAAAACGGTAAAATACATTATTTCTTCACTCCTTTTTAAATTTTCCTTAAAAAAAGTTTGGATCATTTAGAATTCATAATTTCAACAAATATGTACCTACTATCTAGTATTCCTTTAAAATAAGTCATGGGGTTGTAATGAACAGCACGGTTACTACAGTTGTTCATACCGCATTGCATATTTGAAAGTTATTAAGAAGGTAGACCATGGGCAGCCCTGGTGACTTAGTGGTTTAGCATCGCCCTTAGCCCAGGGTGTGATCCTGGAGACCCAGGATCGAGTCCCATGTCGGGCTCCCTGCATGGAGCTTGCTTCTCCCTCTGCCTGTGTCTCTGCCTCTCTCTTTCTCTGTGTCTCTCATGAATAAATAAATAATTTTTTTTAAAAAGAAGGTAGACCTTAAAACCCCTCTTCACAAGAAAAAAATATTTTATAGCTATGTAGGGATGGATGTTCAGTAGACTTATTTGTGATGATTATTTGCAATGTATGCAAATATTGAATCACTTATGTTCTATACCTGAAACTAAAATAGTCTTGCATCAGTTATGCCTCAATAAAAATGAGTATTGATTAATATATTACTTTATGTATGATTAGATACACACACATAACAAGAGAGTTACCCACTGAAACATACATTGTGCTGAGTCATCTAAATGGATTTTTAAAACTACTTTCTGAGCATAATCAGGACAAGTAATATGTTTATCATCTGGCCGAGGGCCAAATCTTGTAGTAGGCAACGTGGGTGGTTAGAAATTGAGGGTCATTTGGTTTAATATATTAACACAATAGTTCTCAAGGATAATATGTTTGTTCGGTGGTAGTGGGGTATAAAGAACATGAAAAGGGTTTTCAGCAATGTATATGTATGTATTCCATTACTCTTCCCATCCCAAGCACCTTTGCAATGAACTTGCTCATTTTAGCAACAGATGAACAGATGAAAAGGTTCTTTAATCTTCTTCCACCACTTCACCAACTGTCTGGCGGTTCTTTTGGGGATTGGGATTATGATTGCCTGAGGTGACAAGCCAAATCCTGTGGTACGTCCAGGTATTGCTCGGTGCTTGAAATGAGCTAATGATTAGTCATCTCAGGGAGGAAAGGTGCCTACCTACCATTTTCCCAAAAAGTATTTCATTGAGTATGAGATACTCAAATGAAACATTCACCCGGTCCATTTGATGGAAGATCATATGGCTGGTGGATAAGCATTCCTTTCTTGCAAAGTTTAAAGTCAAATGTGGTACACTTTGCAGTGTGTTCTCTTGAGCCACTTAGAACTTCCCCAGCTTCTGCAGTAAATCCTCTTAAACAAGTATACTTGATTTGGTTCTCAGTGGGTGGGCATCCGCTCAGTTCCCCAGGCATCCGTTGATTCTATCACATTTTTTGTTCCTCATTTTTTTCTTTCCACCAGAAATATTAGTAGTAAAGTTTTTAAAATAAAAAGATAAAAATCCAAATTATGTTCATACACACACATCGACACAGAAACACACATACACAAAAAACAATGCCAAAAAAAAAAAACTGTTTCCTTTTACAAGTGTTGGTAGACCATAGTCTTACATACTCCCTTACCAGAAATAAATGTATTCATTACTAAAACAGGAAAGTAAAGGAAAATAAAATGTTTACATTTTATTTAAAAAAAAAAAATACGAGGGGGCGCTTGGGTGGCTCAGTGGCTTAAGCTTCTACCTTTGGCTCAGGTCAAAATCCCATCATCCTGGGATCCAGCTCTGCATTCAGCTCCCTGCTCAGTGGAGAGTGTGTTTCTCACTCTCCCTCTGCTACTGCCTCTGCTTGTGCTCTCTGTCTTTCTCTCTCTTTGTCAAATAACTAAATAAAATCCTAAAACAAAACAAAACAAAATCTTGAAACATGTATATTCTGCTATAGTGACAATTGCTACTATTAAATCAATATATATTCTTTCTTCTGATAAAGAAAATATGTTAGAAATCTATAATTAATCATTTTCATAATGCATGGGGCAATAGAGAAGCTAGCTCTATAAAATAGTTTAAAATATTCAAATATATAAGACATTTTAAAACTACACTTCGTAAATTATTTCTTAAAGGAAATATTCACTTCATAATTTTTATTTTGCTTGCATTTATACGTATATTGCTATTACTTATGGTTACTGTAGGTATATATCTGTACTAAGAGCAGAAAAACAGATTTATTTGTAGTAAACTGATTAAAGAACTTTCCACAAGTTTTGAATGTCTATATTATTATTCAGAAGAAGAGAAAAAATATAGACATCACTTTAAGGAAAATTTAACATATCAGAAAGTTTCAAAATCATAAAATTGAAATTATCAAGAAGTCAATTGGTGGGTAGCCCAGGTGGCTCAGTGGTTTAGCACCACCTTCAATCCAGGGCGTGGTCCTGGAGACCTGGGATCGAGTCCCACGTCGGGCTTCTTGCATGGATCAAGGAGCTTCTCCCTCTGTCTGTGTCTCTGCGTCTCTCTCTCTCTCTCTCTCTCTCTCTCTCTCTCTGTCTCTCATGAATAAATAAATAAATCTTTAAAAAAATAAATTCTTAAAAAAAGCAATTGGTGGGGGTTAATGGATTCTTTAGAAACCATGTATGTTCAAAATAGATGAATAACCCATACTGTCTTGAATGTCTGTATTTCTGCAATATAAGAAAGAAGTCATAGAATTGGGATTTTAAGTAAAAATAAGTGCTATTTTGAAATTTCACATACTAAAAATATTTCTCATTTGCCTACTATATTACAGAACCTTATTTAAAGATGCCAATAATACATTTTTTAAAAACCTCATGGTCTCTATATTCAAGGGGTTACATTCAGGGTAAGTAAAAAGATAGTAAATAAGCTAAATATCTAAAATATAAAAATACTTAAAAATATAAATTAATAGTTATACATAACATGTATTTATAAATATAAATTTATTTTAAGATATATTTTATTATTTAAATAAATTTAGATAAGTATGAACTCTACAAATTCAGATTGAGAATGACAGTTTGGGATGAGGTTTAAAGCAGCTATTTTACATACCCTGGTAAAGAGAAGACCATTTTTGAGAAAGACCATACATGACATTGATTGGACATGAAAAAGTCAGTGGGAAGAATGTTTGAGTTAGAGGAAATAAAGGCAATAAGGCCATGAGATAAAAATCAGGAATATGAGTAGGTAGATGAAAAACATAAGGATGGCATCTAGAACCAGTAGTCAAGGGACAGATTAAGTTGGAGCCTCTGGGCATAAAATTTTCAAGAAGAACATGGAACGATAAGATTTTAATTTCAGAAAATTATACTGTCTGAGAATATAGAGATGAGTTAGAGAAGAAAAGAAAGGAAAGCAGAGTATTGATGAGACTATTGGAGGGCTCCAAAAAGGCAGAGTCCCAGTCCATAGGCACTGTATGGACAAAAGTAGGCAGCCTGATGCTGTTATCCAAACACAACTTGCACCTTGTTTAGAGAACTGCCCTCTGCCAGCATTGCCTGAGATCTGTAATCACAGATCTGCAGCCACAGGACTGCTCCCCCAGCATCTTCTGACCTGTTTTATCTCTGTCATGTTTGGAGTCACCTTCATACACAGTGTTTCAGTGTTACAGATTCGCCTAATTCAACTTAAGTTATAATGCATACTTATTCTTCCTTTTGCTTCGGGAGGTTCTTTAAATGAATGACACTTTGGAAGCCTCAGAAAGATCAGGCACTGCTAAGCAAACACAGCTAATGGCATGGGCAAAAATCTAAGGATGAGAATGGAAATGAATAATGACCCAAAAGGGATTTGAGAGAGAATGATTGATTTGAAAACTGTTCCAAAGCGTTCTAACATATGAATTATTGGTGTCTGTGAAGGCAAGAAATAAAATAGTGGAAAAGAGGAAAATCCTAATTGTGTAATTCCATACCCACTACCCTTTCCAGACAGAAAGGAAAGCTCGAATTTAGCTGAGGAGCTGTCCAGTTCAGCAACTGCACATCCACAAATTTATAATAAATGCATAGTAATACATGTTAGCAAAATGGTGCGTGTAAACTAAGACTCACAGGAGCAAGATTAGTGTAGTACAAGAATGAATATAATATAATATCTATCAGTACAACTCATTAAATGAACTCTCATACATTTGAATAATGCAATTATACAATACATGTATATGTCGTATTATGCACATGTTTAAAAAAATTAAGCAGTCCTACAGAACTAATATGGAAGGTCTCTAAATCATATTTTTAGATGAAAAGGAATGCCAGAGAAGTATAAGTGTGTGTGAATACATGTGCACTTGTGCCTGTGTATGTGTGTACATTCACACCCAGTGTATTAGTTCACTTCTTCTGAGAAGAAGACACCAACGCAGGATTAGTTGGTTCCTCATTTATTGGAGGAAATATTTTTGAAGGGAAAGGAAAGGGAGACATAAGTGGTAGGAAAAGTTTGGAGACTGTCATGAAATTCATCTCCTAGGAAGGGAGAAAAGGAAATATGATTGGATTGGATGAATCACAAACCATGACACAGCTTTGGTCAAGCTGATGGGAAAATCTTCAAAGGCACCCAACGGAGGTGTCCTATCATATATAAAAAAAAAAAAAAAAAAAAAAAAGCAGGCCTGCATGCTCAGTCTTTGGCTAGAGGTAGTCCCATGAGCATCAGTGTGGGCAAACTACTAAATTCAAACTACTGGGGCTTGTTGGTTGGTTACACTCCTTGAAGCTGGAGACCAGAGCTGCACAATTCATGATTGCTGCAATCTATTCCTTTTTTGAAAAATATCTATTTGACATGGAAGTTTGGGAATAGCTCCCTCAAAGTTCTCCCATCCAGGGACCTCTCGTCCTGAAGGAAAACAAAGACAGGTGTTAATGGAACAATATGGTTTTAGTCATTGCATTTGGTCTTGGGATTGCAACTGTGCTCATCCTTTCTCTGTTATGTTTTGTTAAATTTCCAAATATCCTTTCTCTTCTACATCCATACTAAATTTCACTTACCATCAGTTATCACTCAGTATGTCTTGGCAGCTAAGTAATGTGATCCCAAACTTTATTCTCAAGAGGTCGTCTTGTTTTCAGGATGGAGTTTTTAATACATGTAAATAGACTAGGACAAGACAGTGGCACCAAACTTTATCATCTAGGTTTCCCACATCCTCTTCCTCCATTGTATAAAAGAAGCCCTACCTCTTTCTGTCAATCAGGATTAATTACCTCTGCCAGTATAGAAATTCTGCTTTTAACTTCTTGGTCCCTGGATATAAAGAGTCCTAAAATCCCTAGTGTAATTTGTTGTTTGTGGTCCAAAGAAACCTTTGCTGTGTTTCCTAACAAGAGTGTGTCAACTTTGTGAACTAAGATCTCCAACCTCGAAGAACCCAAGGATTGTGGGAAGAAGTATACATTTCCCTAATGGGTTTTTAAGAATAATAATAACTGGGGCCATATTCTGGGATCTAGGCAGTCTTCCCACTGGGGACACAACTAAGTAAATCCTCAGATTTAATGTATATTCTTTATTCTGAAGTATAGCATCCCGTCATTTCACATTGTTGCTTTTGAGGTGGTAATTCAGCTCTGCGTATAAAAAGCTAAGCTGTTCCAGATTTTATGGAGCTAATTGTTTCCAGATGGTACATTGTGTGACACAATCCTTCATTGTGAAGTGAGTCTAATGTTTATATTCCAAGCTGTGTCAGATTCTATAACTTTAGGTCTGGTATTCAATAAGCTCCTGTACAATAACAGTTCTGGAACACTCTTGAAAGCAGAAAAGGCAAATGCATACTCAGAAATTTATCTCTCTCTCAGAAGATAGACTTTTGAGTCCAAACTGGATTGAGCCCAATATAGTTAAGATGATATCAAGTCACTGGTTGGTTCCCTTGAGGAATATTGCCATATCACAGATTCAGTGTTGGTCTTTTTTGGACTCTTGGACACAGCAATAGCTAGTAAGAATTCATGTGGTTGGATTCCTAGGTAGCTTCTTGTCTCTGACGCCTTGACCCTTTTTGTGCCTAGAGGGTAAGTTCTTCAATGGTGGGTGAAGAAGCTTAGCTAACATTAGCTGGACAAGTCATTTTGTCAGTGTTCAGTGCCTCATTGTGGTGAATGATTTATAATAAGCTTTAACACATACCACAAGAAATAGCCTTCTTTCTCCATCCTCAAAGCCAGTAAGTTTATATCTCTCTTACTGTTTCTCCGTTTTCATACTTCCCTCTCAAAACAACCAAGAAAAAGATTCTTTCCTTTTAGGAATTTATGTGCTTTTATAGGGCCCATTCAAATAGTACAAAGTAATCTCCCCATCTCAAGGTCCTTAACCTTAATCACATTGCAAAGTCCCTTTCAACATGTGAGGTTACTTATTCTCAGGTTCCAGGAATTAGGACATGGGCATCTTTGGAGGGTGGGTGGGAGGGTTCTTCCTACCCCACTGGTTTTCTAGTTCTCTTCTCTTCAGACCCCTAACCACATAGGCAGACCACTGGTCACTGTCTAGGAATCTTTGCACCCCCCCCCCAAAAAAAGGAATCTGTGCACCCTCACATTAGGCCACATTTCTTTCACCCAATGTGAAAGACTATGTACACTGTTGTAGTTATGTCTACTGGGAAGATTTTTCATTTCCATCATCTTTCAAGACAACTCTTGAATGCAGCTGAATTTAATTACCATTCATTTTTTGTTTGTTTCCACTCCAACAATCAATCAGTAAACCAACTTCAGATTATTATTTTCCTCCTTCAACTGGTCATAAGGGCCCCTCCCCACAACATGGCCACAAACACAGTGTGGGCACCTGATCATGCAGCTTACTCGTGCATTTTTATCCTCTTAGGCCCAAAGCAGGACAAAATATTTCCATCCTAATATGCCTGCTTGCTAGACATCTGAATTGTTACATTTAGTGCTTCCAACAGAACACAACTCTTAATGGTCCAGACTTCTGTGGATTATATTGTGACAGAGAGTGGGAGAATTAACATAAATCTGAAGCAAATCTATGAATGAATATTGTTGTCCATCTCAACATGAATACAAACTGTTTCTTCTTATCTAAGTGAAATGGAAAAAAATAGTATTTACCAAGTCAGTGATCACATTACATGGACGTGAGACTTTACTAACATGTCTATTAGAAATGTGGTGTCTAGCACAGCAGCTGGGACTAGGACTTCTGCTTGGCTAAGCCTGCAGTGTTCTACAGCCATCTCGAGTAATTGTCTGGTTTCTGCAGGGACTAAGGTAGCAAATGAAGTGGAGATATGATAGAGACACAGTCATGTACCTTTTAGGTCTTTACTGATGACACTAATCTATTTTTATCTTATTTTTATTTTTTATTTTTCTTAAGGATTTATTTATTTTTTTGAGAGAGAGTGGAGGGGAGGGACAGAGGGAAAGAATCTTTTAAGCAGAATCCTCGCTAAGCACAGACCCTGATGCAAGGGCTCAGTTCCACAATCCATGAGATCATGATCTGAGCTGAAATCCAGAGTCAGTTGCTTAACTGACTGAGCCACCCAGGCACTCCTATTTTTACGTTATTCCATAGTCTAAGAACTCAATGTGAGAGTTACTCTAATTGCTAAGTATAATCCATTCCAATTTTATATATTTGTGCACTGCGGAAATGATTACTTGGTGGGTTCATGGATCTTGTGGGCCCACTGTGAGCCAGGATCCTAGCCAGGACTGCATTTATTACTTGGTCTCTGTAAGCTCTTACTCATAAGAGAGCAGTTTTGATAGCTTTTCGGGTCTCTTAAATCCAATGTGAAGTCAGACCTTCAGTGTATAGTCCTTGAAATAACTCGATATTTCCCTTTCCTCAAGACTAGGAAACCCATCACAGATATACTTTTTATAATGTTGGGAGGTCTTTCCTCACCATGATGTAGCAACTTTAATCAGCTGATTCCATATCTAAAATCTGGCTGACATCTGGGACTGAGCAAGGAATTTTGGCTTTGGGTTGCAATGAGTGTTTTCAAACTCTTGCAGCACTGTGAATTCTGTGGCAAAACCAGTTTCTCATTGACTTTATTACTGAGCTATACTGTGGGGAGAGAAGTATCTGAAATGTGTATAGTGGTTTACTTTTTCCTCATTGTGTAGGAGCCAACCATTTTCTTTGAACAGAATCCAATTGCTTTAGCTTATCCACGTGATCAGTGTAGTTTCTTTTTTTAAAATTTGTTTTTATTATTATTTTTTAAAGATTTTATTTATTCATGAGAGACACAGAAAGAGAGAGAGAGGCAGAGACACAGTCAGAGGAAGAAGCAGGTTCCATGCAGGGAGCCTGACGTGGGACTTGATCCCAGGTCTCCAGGATCATGCCCTGGGTGGAAGGCAGGCACTAAACCGCTGAGCAGCCCAGGCTGCCCCAATCAGTGTAGTTTCTATGGTAAATAACTGTTGGACTGTACAATGCAAACTTCTGTACCAATATAGCATAGCACGGTAAAGAGCATGGTATAGGAAGAAAACTACAGATAGGTCAATGTTTCTATAGCCTATATTAAAAGAAAGGAAGTAGAAATCATAGATGTCAAAGCAAGTCTTTAGGAAAGTGACCAGAGTAACAGTCTGAAATCTAGGACACACTGAGCACTGATAAAAAGGCATTGAGTATTATGCATGAAAAAGGGAAGATTTAGAAAGTACATGACAGTTGTCTTCCACTATCTACAAGTTAGCCATGTGTAACATTTGCACGGGGATTTTCAGTTTACTTTGAAGTGATCCTCATGAATTTGCAGATTACTAGATACCTATATAGCAGTAGAATTAAACCAAAAAACATTGCAGATGCTTCTGCAACTCTTCAGTTGTGAAAATTAACACCTATGAAATTAAATTCAAATTTATGAAAAGCCTTGGGGCCTTTGGAGAAAAGTCATGGCATGGCATAAATGCCAGGAAATTAATATGTGCATATATATATATATATATATATATTTGGCAAAATCTGAAACTATTATAATAATTTAAGTTTTCATAATCAGTTTCATCCAAGAATCACAAAATACTTTATAAATTAATGAGATTAATTGTTTTCAGGATGTGAATAAAAATACAAAGCTCAGAAAGTTCAAGTAATTCACTTTAAATGCTGTGGGAAAGACAGCCATCTTGATTCAAAGTATATCTGGGGATCCCTGGGTGGCGCAGCGGTTTGGCGCCTGCCTTTGGCCCGGGGCGTGATCCTGGAGACCCGGGATTGAATCCCACGTCGGGCTCCCGGTGCATGGAGCCTGCTTCTCCCTCTGCCTATATCTCTGCCTCTCTCTCTCTCTCACCTATCATAAATAAATAAAATAAAAAAAAATTCAAAGTATATCTGAACTTCCCAATTTAAGTCACATCAAGTCCCTTTGTAGAATTGTGTTAGTTTGTAATTAAATAACTGTTAGTAATGTAACTAGCACTCACCTTTTGTTCTACAAAGTGCATCATTTCCTTTAATCTTTTTTAAAAAAGCATATCTGTAGAATAAAAGGTTTTATACTATTAGAGGAAACAGAGGCAAATAATGGTAGCCGAGTTCCCTAAAGTTGCCTGACTAGTAAGTAATAGGACCGGGCAAGGGAAGATCATCTACCTCCTAGTGCAGATTTCTTGTCACAATTTTATCATTTTCATAATAACTCAACTCATGTGGTTTCTGAACATTAAAGGTGGCTTTTGGTCACTGTCTCTCCCGTAGCACCTCTTAAGAATTGGAAGTCAATTAATATGTTTTGAATTGAAATAGTGTGATTATGACTTGTCTAACTATGAACATGTCTTTTTTTTAATGAAGTTATATAAAGTGGCTCTGGGATCAGATTACTCCTCACTTTGCTAGTTGTGTGAACTCAGGCATGTTTTCAATACTCTGTAGATCTCAGTTTTCTCAGTTGTAAAGTAGAGGTAACATTAGCACCTACTTCATGGAGCTGCTATGTGGATTAATCAAATTAATCTATGTATATTATGTAAAACGTTGCATGGCAAAACTAAGATTTCAGTAAACATTATTACTATTATGGAATATTTTCATCTTTCAAGAAAATGAAGTTTCCTAAGACTTTTCTGAAGGGAGAGGGGTATCACTTAAATCATACATAGTTTTAGAGGTACAAAAATTATTTATAGAAGCTGTTACAATTTACATATGAGGAAACCAAAACCCAGGAAAGTTCTAGGCCTTCTCAAAAGTAGCATGCCTTAGTGATAGCACGTGGTTTAGCAACCTGTTATTCTCAGAAAGTGTTGTTTGGAATTTATTCTACGTGTATTAAGATAATATAGAAGTTTTTTTCATTTATGTATTTTTTATGAAAGTAATCAACTTTTTAAAACTTTTGCTGATTGACAGTGTGAGATTTTATTTCTATAAAGTTTTTCCAGGTAATTTTGTATAAATAAAGTGCAATTGTACTTTCAGTTCCAAAGATAATTATATGTAATTGTCTTGTTTCAATAAACACCAATAGTATAATTCATGGAAAAATATGTATAATGTTTCATTCATATCTCCTGATAATTTTAGCCACTCCCTATTAATATATTAAGTGTTCTTAGAAAGATGTGTATTCTCTGAAGTATCAGAAAACTTAGAATTAGGCATGATGTAAGAACCACAGAAGTCAAAGAACCATTATTATATTTATTGTCAGTTTAATAATAATTGAAGAGAGTTTCTGAGATCTGCATGTGTCTTTTCTTAACCACCTCCTTGATTTACAATGAAATTTGATTTGGTTAATAAGGGTGTAAAAATGATTTTATGACCCAGTGCTGGTAATATGAATAATGGTGAAATGGATATTTAAGTTTAGTTTTAAATCTATATTATGTGCACATTATGTGAATATAGAAAACTATTAGATTTATCTTTGAAATGAAATGGGCATAGGAGTAAGGAATTACACAAATGAAGTACATATTATCCATTTGAAGAATTTCATTACTCTTTATAATATGCTTAAATGGCTAAAATATCTTTTTTTCAGGTTTCCATACATGTGTGCAGTTTGAAGATTTTTTTCCCAATTCCTTAAAACTGAACATGCAAATTAATACACAAAAATTCACTCCTTTGAATCATTTGCTTTGTTCTTTGTCACAAAATACACAAGGTGCAAGAATCCGTCACCCTAAAACATAGGCTAACAGAATGAAGGCCTAACTCACAACTTTATATTATTCAACAGTAGGGAGATTTCAACTCAAATTCAAGAACAAAAATCACCTACAAGTACAAGAAAAAAACAAAACAAAACATTGACACCTGCTTGCCAGTGAAAATAATTGCATCTCCTTAGATTTGCTTATCTTTTAAGTTTTTTCCCTTTATGGTTGACTGCACATTAAGCTTTCGGAGTCAGAAAACTTATATGTAAACAGGATATTTCATGTTGAATTAGTTTCCACATTCTTTTGCAGGACTGGGAAAAGGAAATTGTAGTATCAAAAGCAGACTTCCGTACAAGAGGGCGCACCTATGGCAGGGTGGCTGTATCATCGACAGTTCTTTTTAATTCCTTGAGTTACACATATTAGAGTGTCTCCTATGCAAAGCTGGATGTTAGTAAAGATGTAAGAGACTTAAAAATGTGCAGTTCCTCTGATTCAAAAGACATAAGCTTCTGAAAGGAAGAGGAAGAGACTTGCTCTGGAGTTTCCTGGGGTTTTTGTTGTTGTTGTTGTTGTGTGTGTGTGGGGGGGGGGTTGTTTTGTTTTGTTTTGTTTTATTTTGTTTCTTGTCCATTGTAAATGAGCTGGCTGCTGGTTTGATATAATTCTGACTGGTGCTCTAGCTTGTGAACTCTTCTCAGTTGTAACCACATTGTCATTTAGACTACAGGGAAATGGTTTGTTAGCAGGACGTTAAGAATGAAAAGGAAGTGTGGAGACTGTCAGGTTTTTTGTTGTTGGAATTTAAAATGAAACAAAGCACCAAAATACCTTCTAGAATTCTAAAATTTAACAACTCCTCCAGCAGCAGATGTGATGGTATTCAGGATCTGGCACTGTTAAATGGAATTGGTTTTCTTTTGAATATTAATCTAATGAGTTTTTAAGCAGTCTCTGTTTGCAGATTATACCCTTTACCTTCCACAGAAATTTCTTAACAGATCTTAAAATATATGGATTTTCGCAAAATATATGTCTTCAACCAATACACTTCCCACAAAAGAAACATGTATATAAAACTAGACTTTGGGGCAGCCCAGGTGGCTCAGCGGTTTAGCGCTGCCTTCAGCCTAGAGCGTGATCCTGGAGACCCGGGATCGAGTCCCACGTCGGGCTCCCTGCATGGAGCCTGTTTCTCCCTCTTCCTGAGTCTCTCTCTCTCTTTCTCTCTCTCTCTCTCTCTATCTCTATCTCTATCTTTATCTCTCTCTCTCTCATGAATAAATAAATAAAATCTTAAAAAAAAAAAAAAACTAGACTTTGGTACTCCAGTTCTTGATATTTACCTGGCACAGGTGCTAGAGAATCTCATAGCAGTGTTTGTGAGCAATGCCTCTATTGGTATATATTTCATTCTAACTTTCACCATTTCATCTTCCTAATCATAACTATTTCCTCAGTGAGATTTTAAGTTTTTCACTTACTCCCACCTCCACTCCACTTCAATGCAAACAGAAGAAAAGTACCTCCTTCCATCTTCCTCTGAAAGACATACTTAGTAATCATCAAGGTGTATTTATTTATTTTCCAAATTTATATATTTTAATTTTAGTACTGATCTAAATACACACACATATCCATTACATGCTAGATATGTGTGTTCCATGGTCTGTATCAGCATTTTATAGTTAAGTAAAATCATGCCTTTGTAGTATCTTCCTAGTATCTTTGTTTATAATTATTTTGGCAATGATAATAGTTTAAGTCCAAAAAGCTATTGTCAAAAGAAGAGACAGAGTCAAATTTTTAGGATACACGTATAGTCTACGTATAGGAAGTGATGGAAGATTTGAGTTATCCCACGGCACGAGTTCTAGAGATGTGCTGTATTTAATGAAACCAGGGCTATGACATGCTGTATAATATTTATTTCATAAGTGATTCCCTTTATGAACACCATCTTCTCTTAATTTAAATATTAAGTGCTTTATTATGTTCCATCTTAAAACCTGTTTTATTTTGATCTCTTTATAGGAGCTATGAGTTTACACCAAATTTTGTTACTTGACATATTTAAAGAGTATCATATTAAAATTAATCTCAGTCAGCACTCAGGAATTACTGTAAAGAATTTTTCCCATTGAAGTGAGGTTTTTCTATTCCTCAAGCTCTGGCATTAATAAATTTACTGAGAAAGTGATCTGTTGTTAACTTCCCCCATTTTACTGAATAATAAAATTTCTCACTGTCCTTTGAGATTAGCTCTCCATTCAACTATATTCTCCTTTTAAAATATATATTTGCTCTCAGATAGCTCAATTGCAACATTCTTCCATCTTCCATTTTGGGAAGTAGCAGGAAGAAAATTTATTTCAGTCTGGGTGGTGCAGGATTCCTTTGTCAGGATTTAATGCTGAATACTTACACTATTAATATAAGCCTTTGGCACAGGTGACAGAATGGTAAATGCCATCAACAGACCTTGTATTTCTTTAAGTCACTCGGCTAAATTCTTCAGGAGCTTTTTATTTCTCATATGAAGTTGTTCGGGTTTGCTCATTACTGACATAATAAAGTCAGTGGTAAAGGCAATATCCCCAGATAGTCTCTTTTATTGTCTGTCCCAGTTCTCATTTTAGCACATGGAAAACATCATCATCCTATACATTACGAATCCTCAAGGCTACTTAAAAAGGGGGCTTCCTATTACTGTAGATGTATTCCTCTGGTATTACTTGTTTATATGTGTCTGTGCTTTGCTCGATGCCACTTGCCTTATGATTTCTATTCAGTCATTTTGTGAGGGGAAATATCTATTGCTGTATGCCACAAACCATATAGTGCACATTTTCTGGACTGTTTACTTTGGAACATGTATGGTAAGCAGCCTCTAAAGACAGCCATCAATGCTCCTTGCTTCTTGGTATTCAGATGCTTGAATAGTTCCCTCTCACAATGAGTTGGGTTGACTTGGACAACTGTCCTAGTGCAGGGTGCTTTAGCAAGAGACTAGAGCCTAGGTAGCTCCAACAACAAACATATGTTTCTCACAGAGTTCAGGAAGCTGAGAGATGCTGGCAGATTTGGTGTCTGGGGGAGTTGTTTTCCCTAGTTTGCAGATGACCTTAGCCTCATATGGCAGATAAAGAGGGTTCTGGTCTCTTGCTCTTTTTACAAGGGTACTAAGCCCATTATGAGGGTTTCGCCTCACGTCTTTATCTAAACCTAATTCTCTTCCAGAGATCCCACCTTCAAATACCATCACAATGGGGATTAGGACTTCAATATATGATTTCTGGAGAGATATCAACCATATCAATAACCAATAAGATATTAGAGAAATTACGGATGTGATTTCTGACAGTAGGTCGTAAACGATGCTGCAGGTTCCATTCTGTATTTTGGGATCACTTTCCCTGGGGCAAGCAAACTGTCATGCAGTAAGGACACACAAGCAATCCTATGGACAGACCCACCGGGTGGGGAACCGACATAATCTGTCAACTGCCATGTGTGTGAATCATTTTGGAAGCCAATCGTGTAACTCTAGTCAAGCCTTCCCATAACTGCAGCCCCAACCCACATCTTGACGGTGACATAATAAAAGATCCTGAGTCCAAATCACCCACCTATTCCACTCCCAAATTCCTAATTCCTAATTCCAGAGAAACTCCTAGACAACAAATATTCAGCATTCGAAGCTGCTAAACTCCAGGGTTATTTGTTACACGATAACTGATACGCACTGATCACTTAAATACATCCTATTGTGATTTTTCTCTTTGGGTTTGTGAAAGAAAATAAGCTTCCCCTGATGCCAGGAAAAGGACCTAATACCAATATCTAGACCTTGGTTTTGTTAGAAGTTGGCCAAGTATTTACAGCTAGGCGAAGGTGCTCTCTTTTGAACATAAATAATCTCACAGAACAAGAAAATCAAAAAGGACACTCTGTGCTGCACGGAAATTAATAAAAAAAAAAAAAAAAAAAAAAACAAGGCCATGCAGTGATCTTGTCCAAGCACAAACGAAAACAAGCTCACACTATAAAGTGTAAACGTACCAAACCTTCCCCTACCAACCCCCGCCTAGGAGTGGCTGCTGTTTCTTTACTGATGGGAAACGTAGCTTCTTTTCATTTCTCCTGTCTTACAGAAAAAAAAATATATATATATATATATTAAAATATCAAATTATGGAATTGCTTCTGCTTCCTGACAGCATCTGATCAGAATAAAGACCACACTGCCAAATCACCTGTCATAATCACCTACCATAATGCCAAATCCTATATCAATCTTTGTAACACCTTCATGTTGAGATGATCCATTGACCCCAGAGTATATTATCTCTCTCACTGAAACAAGTAGTAAACCCTACTTTGTCTGACTACAGGTGTGCCTCTGGTGGTCTTCTCCTAGAGGACATTGACAAGCTCTTAAAGACATCCATACATTCAATAACAATTAGCATTTGCCTTTGCTCATTCCTAAACCCAGAACTGCATATTCATATTCTATGAATGACATATTACTGACACTTTTTAAATGACGGGTATAGGGTTTTTATTTTTCTTTTTGAAAAGAAAATTTTTGAGAGCCAGGAAAAAAACACTCTTGGTATGAAAAGCACACCCAAATGCATAGAAAGAACTGTTAAGTGTCCAGGTTAGAGAAGAGATTCAGAAATCTACTTTATCGATTTCAGATAAATACATTATCACTGCTATTATCTCTTTAAAAGTATTTTCTTATAATGAAATCTTCAACAAAGTATAGTTAGCTTACCTTTTACAAATCATTAGCCATTGACCATCCTTTACAGTATGATTTAGAATTCACCATTAACCATTTCTCCTTATTGCTGATAATTATTTCTAAAAATTATTCAATTGTTTCTATGCGCTAGGCACCATTGTAAGTGCCAATAATTATTTCTAAAACTTATTCATCAATTGTTTCTATGTGCTAGGCACCATCCTAAATGCTAACTTAATTGTCTCAGAAATCTTATCAAGTGTCATTTCCGCTTTACAGTTGATTAAAGTGAGGTATGGATGATTGAAACACGTTGTCGAAGAGCACGTAACTGTAATTGTCAGAATTCAAACCCAGGCAAGCTGGTGTCAAAGTGTATACTTTAATCATTATTCCTTATAGAGCTTCCTCCCGTCCATAGTTTTTCTAAAAGTTAACCATTATTTTTCTGCCTCGTAATTCATTTTAATTGCTTGCATATTTATTTCTTTCTCTAGTTTACATAACTCAAAACTGCTTTTTAAAAGATTCCATGTCATATGCTTTTATCTATCTACAATTATTTATGACTCAATCAGACATCCAATGTCTCACCAAGGATAGGTAAATTTTACTACCTTTACTCGTAAAAATAGTTCATCTTTATTTCTGGTATTTTAAGTTCATCGAATAAAACAAAATAGAGGTTTACGATATTTAAGAGTACTGCTCTTAGAAAGATAATATGCAAAGTTCCTAAGTATTGTCTTATTAAACCTATTTAAAAATCGCCCATGTATCTATATATTAGAGAGGAAGGGTATCTATACCTCTAAAAATGTGTCCTGGGTATATATTTTTGTTTTCTTATCATCCCTCTGTGGAAGGTCTGCCTGAGACAAGATGATATCTTCAGTAGACTAATACTTTAGCAGTCTTTAAAACTTTAACTTAAAATAATTTTTTTTTCTTTTGGTTAAATGCTGATACTGAAAATAAGGAAGGATCTCAGAAAACTTGGCATCAGCCGGACACATTTCAATTCTTTGAACATTTCAGGAATGGCCTCAAAATTTCATAGTCAATTCAGCACAGATGTTTTATATTTGATCACAGTTTAAGTGGGAGACTAGCAAGGGAGAAATTCTACTACTTGTTACTGAAACATTACTAGAGAGCTCCACAGAATTTGGTAGCAAATCACTACTTTGGGGGGAAAAAACAAAATTGGAATCTTTCTTCTTTTCATGTATTCTTCTTCACCTAAACTAACAAAAGGATTTAGCATTTGTAAGAATGGACATAAATTTCTTTCTTATAGTTCTTTTTTCTCCCTATACTACTTTTTGTTCATCTGTTTGTTTTTCTCATTTTCAACCACTTTAGTTCCAGAAGTTAAAAGCATGGGTTTGGGAGTTAGGCCTTCCTTGACTCCTGCTTATACTCCATTAATTAGCATATGGCCTTGGGCCACTTATTTTTACCTCTTGATACTTCTGAGTCCTTTTTTTTTTTTTTAAGATTTTATTTATTTATTTGAGAGAGAAAGAGCACAAGTGATGGAAGGAGCAGAGAGAGGGGGAGAAGCAGACTCCCCACTAAGCAGGGAGCTCAATCCCAGGACTCTGAGATCATGACCAGAGCCGAAGGCAGATGCTTAACTGACTGAGCCACCCAGGCGCCCCTGATTCCTCATTTTATAAATTGTGATATACTAATACT
Source organism: Nyctereutes procyonoides (assembly GCF_905146905.1). Taxonomy (NCBI): domain Eukaryota; kingdom Metazoa; phylum Chordata; class Mammalia; order Carnivora; family Canidae; genus Nyctereutes; species Nyctereutes procyonoides. The sequence goes on along the minus strand of NW_026575021.1, from coordinate 4,195,500 downwards.
TACCTTGAGTGATTAGTGTATACATTAAATACTAATGATTCACATGAGGCCCTGATCAAAATTATTTAATATATATTTAATGAAAACTCTCATAATTTTCCTCCTGTTTTAATTGCACCTCACAAAACTCTGGCTATGGGAAACAGTATGGACCAAGGGCCCCAGCTGCTGTATCCTGAAATCCACAGCCTTGTTGTTAGCACTGAGAGCATGCTTCCTACAGCTTGTTCCCAGCCAAAAACTGGATGTGGGTAGGACACTCAGGCAGGAGGTTTCTGGGAAACACAGGACCCTTTAGAACGCAAACTTTGGTCTGAAGGCTTCTGAAGACCTGGTCAAACCTTCCTTAGACGACATGGTGTCTAGCACACTTCTACCAACACCCCTCCTTCTCTTCTTCCCTTGGATCAGACTTCCACTGTGGTCTGGTTTCTTTCAGATTCCTCATATTCTTTTACACAGTTACCCCACTGAAACTTTGTGGTTCTGTTCTCAGCTCAGTGTTCATAGGACCAGACTTCACACAAGCATTCATCTTTAAAGACCAAACTCTGCTACTGACTCCCTTTATTTATTTTTTTTTATTTTTAAAGATTTTATTAATTTATTCATGAGAGACACAGCGAGAGAGAGAGAGAGAGAGAGAGAGAGAGAGATAGGCAGAGACACAAGCAGAGGGAGAAGCAGGCCCCACACAGGAAGCCTGATGTGGGACTTGATCTTGGGACTCCAGGATCATGCCCTGGGCCGAAGGCAGGCGCTAAACCACTGAGCCACTCAGGGATCCCCTATTGACTCCCTTTAGACTGCCAGTCTATATGTACCCACCTTCATCCCTGTCTATATTTTGCTTCCTTGCTTCTCTCACCTGCAGAATGGAATGAACCAAGAGTCAATCTATGCAATTTAATGTATACTTCTCCAGAGCTAAATCAGATTATCCCAACATTGCCCTTTGGGACACAACTTGAAAATATCACACTCATCATAAATGGATAATTTATCCTAATTTACTCTTTATTAGAGAATGAATACCATCCCTTTTGGTCATTTTTGCAGAGAAATGGAATGAAAGAAATGTCAAATCCACTAGATATCAATCAATTAAGAGTTGTAAGTGCATGTCACTAAAATGTAATTCAGATGATAGCAATTACCACACATTTCCTTGTACTGTCTTTATACGTGTTTATATATGTAAGAAGATTTGCCTTAACTTTTATAATAAGACTTAGCTGTTCTGTGCTTTAAATTTAGAAGATGAGTCTCTAGGTAGGAAGAGATATCTCGTTAATCAACCCGGAGTGAACCATCTCTTTTTGGAGTCCGAACATTTTGATACCTGGTACTTCAACATGAAGGTACCCCAACAACATGTCACTTTTACTTTACAGGTTTAATATACATCTGTACCTTAATTGTACTCTAGTTCAAGTTCAGCTCAGCACACACAGCCTCTGACTACAGCCAAATAAATACATAAATTTAGACTTTCATAAATATTGAGAAAGAACAGAGAAGGCATCAAAGAGAAAATAAGAATAAATATAGACTGGCTTAAAAGGAACAGGTGCATTGTACTAGCACAGAGAGCTTGCTCTCAGGGCTGAAAGGCCCTGATCCTTTTCTTATTGGGACACAATAAGTTTGTTGGTGCCTCAAAGAGCTGACACTGCTTTGTAGGTGTCTTTTAAGGTTTGCTTTCACCTCGTTTCTGCCCCATCTCTTTGCTCTCTTCCTCCCTGATGCTTTTGTGACAAAGATCCAAAAAGTGAGATTACCTGAATGCAGCCCAACCAGACTCTCCCTCTAAAAGCCCTGCTTCTTTTCCAGGTAACTGATATACAATGAGTGTTCTCACCACTTCAGCTGAGACCCTGTTGCTACACTAAGTGGTGTAACTTGAACTCCATTTTAAGTCCAAAATTAGAGCTCTAATATAATGCATCAAAGCATTCATCTAAGGGGTAGCAAGAAATAAACAAGCACTAGACAGTGGATCTCTGAAGGATGCAGAACATTATACCCCTCGCGGTGCCTTCAATTTATTTAAAACTCAGTATAATTTTGAGAATGAAATGTTTAATCTTTTTTACCTTTCCAAACACTGGATGCCTGAAAGGTTCAATAGTGCCCTGTGTCTCCTCTGAACTGCTGGCCCAGGTGTTAATTGGCAAAGTTACTCAGTACCAGCCTCGGTTCAGTATCTAAACATGCAGTGCAGGGACCTTTTCATTTCTTCATCTCTGCATGCCCCAATTTGAAAGGACCATGGATTAAGTGAAACCAGTAAATCAGATTAGAAATACAAAAGACATACAGTAGTCTCAGCTCTCAGCTTGAAACCAGCTTCTCTCAAAATGCTATTTTCATGTAGATTGTCTTTTTTTATATCTCAACGGTGACTGCAGCTCAAGTGTAAATATTAAAAGCAGTAAGAACTATTCTACGGGTTATCCTGCAGCTAGGAATTAACCTTAAGAGAGTAATCATGTCTGTGTTCAATGAATAAGCTCTAGTCATCACATGTGAGTTGTTAATATTATGAAATTGAAAACAGCCCAAGTTTTGCAAATATAGGATCTTGGTTAAATCTATTCATTCTTACAATTGTTTATTAAGCACTTCTTATGTTCCAGGCATGTTTGATGCTCACATCAGGCAACAAAACAGAATCCATAAGGAAGGCTGGATATATAGACAATCATATTTTAAAAGAAAATTGTAATGAAGTGGAATTCACCATTTTGAAAAATGATATGTGCATGTTATTATGTATATATACAAAAGAAACACATAAGTTGAGCAGAAATTAAAATATTGTATATGAAATTTAATTACTTAATACACCAGTCAATTATATCCCGTAGTGATCATTGAAGTAAAGTGTAGAAGAATGATAGAGGAAAATATTGATATATATTTGCTTTCTGTCTATTCAGCTTCACAGTGAAGATGGATGGGGAAAAAGTAATAGGCTGTTTTCTGCTACTTTAAAGGCTTTCATGTTCTAATGACATAAGACAAATAAAAACTTAATTCAATAAGCACACATATATGTGAATAATCGGTAACTCTCAAATTATTCATAGTAAATCAGTACAAAAACTGTACTCTCATAGCCCTCATGAGTTTTTCATATTATGTCCACTTATTAGAATTTGCACATTTTATTTAAATAGCTTTATTCTAGTGGATTTTATATCTATATTTAATTTTCATGAAAGTCAGATAAATTGTCTGTGAGGGTCAACAATTTATCTGAGTACATGTTAAAGACCAGACCTCCAGCTACTATGTATGTTCATCTTTGCCCTGCATGCTACCTTTCTCTGGCTGTAGTGATGAAAATAGAGAAGATAATATTGCATGTAAATAACTTGGGGGGTTTCCCAATGCATGAGCCATAACATGGGAATTTTTAGGACAGTCTTTGTTATCACACCAGCCTCCCTGCCAAAAAAAAAAAAACTCACATCTAGAAAGAGGGATTGGTTCTTCAGTCATGAGGTTAATACAAGTGTATCTAATTCACATTTCAAAATTGTTCTCGGGGCTATACTATCTTCCTGCCACCTCGTAGCCTCTCTGTTGGGAGCCTTTCACAGCGAATGGCTATCAGTGTGTGGGAACAGAGAGGGCATTTCAGTTTTCCAGACATTGACAGACTGCAGTTCATACAACTGCTTGAACTCGGGAGACCAGTTGGTGTTCTAAGTCTAGCTATAGGAGTGAGGAGCTTCATGAGTAACAGGAACACAGGACACTGGAGTTACTGTGGACTATAATTTCCCTAACAGTGTTCTCGTCCACATTCCTTATAGATCAAACTGTTCAAATGTTCAGTCTTGTGCATTCAAAATGAGTTTTGGTTTATGTATACAACGGAATATTACTCAGCCATTAGAAACAACAAATACCCACCATTTGCTTCAACGTGGATGGAACTGGAGGGTATTATGCTGAGTGAAGTAAGTCAATCGGAGAAGGACAAACAGTGTATGTTCTCACTCATTTGGGGAATATGAATAATAGTGAAGGGGAATATAAGGGAAGGGAGAAGAAATGTGTGGGAGATATCAGAAAGGGACACAGAACATAAAGACTCCTAACTCTGGGAAACGAACTAGGGGTGGTGGAAGGGGAGGAGGGCGGGGGGTGGGGGTGAATGGGTGACGGGCACGGAGGGGGACACTTGACGGGATGAGCACTGGGTGTTATTCTGTATGTTGGTAAATTGAACACCAATAAAAATTAATTTATAGAAAAAAAAAACAAAAAAAAAAACAAAATGAGTTTTTGAAGTTGGAAGTGGAGTCAGACAAGAGAATGAGTCAATGGTGCACCTATCATAGATTTCCTTTCCCAGACTCAGTTTATTTTCTTTCCTTGAGGATTAGGAGATAGTGAAAATTTAAAAGACAGGTGTGTTTTGATCAGAATATTTGAATTAAAAAAGGTGATATTTTAGGGATTTTGCTAATTGATGACAGGACAAAGGAACTAATTAAAGCTTAGCAATTTATTTTTTATCTTTTGCTACTAGGACATTACAGAAAGGAATTGAGCAATGAGTCCTAAATCTGACTGATTATGATAATTACTTGGGAAGCTTTTAAAAACTAGTCAATTAATTAGCTAATTAATTAAACAATTTTTAAAAGACCGTAAACCCCTAGTCTTCAAGGATTTCCAAATGTTTCTTTTAAGAGTGATCCATGGGGGATTCTAAGAATCAGGTCGGGAAACCACTTTCCTAGAGAAAGACTTTATTGTGATGCCCATAGATTTCTAAGGATATGTAGTACAATGTTTGGTATATGTTATTTTGAGTTTTTAAAATAATTTTTTTTTTTTAGATTTTATTTATTTATTCATGAGACACACACACAGAGAGGCACAAACACGGGCAGGGGGCGAAGCAGGTTCCATGCAGGGAGCCCGATGCAGGACTCGATCCCAGGTCTCCAGCATCAGGCCCTGGGCTGAAGGCAGCGCTAAACCGCTGGGCCACCAGGGCTGTCCTAAAATAATTCTTTTAACTAATCAGTTTTATCCCTTGTTATCTTAGGTTTGGGGGTTTTGTCTTTTTTTCCCTTAAATCTAAATGTGTTTAATTATGACCTTAAGAGTTTAGAATCTGTATGGTATACCTTGCCAGGAATGAGGGACTGTTTTACAGATAATTTACCTAATGATTTCAGTATTAAAGATACCTTGCTCAATCATTTATTTGTATTGCAATCAATTTCTAAGGAAATTTGAAGTTGTATATTGCCTAGATCCATGTAGACAAACACTGACTCTTTTCTATAAGCTCTTCCTCAAAAAATATATTGGGGAGCCTAAATATAAACAAGCCTTCTATAAATGTTGACTGAGTGAAAAAAATATGTAAGTCTATTAACTTCCCAGAGTTAGTGATTTTGTGCCCTAACTGATGTGCCAAGCAGAGTACAATAGTTTCTCCAATGTAAGCCACAAGAATACAGGGTTATGCTTGCTTCTAAGAAGTTATCTGTTGGAATGGACAGTTTTTTGTTTGCTTTAACTTATCTATTTACTTATTTATAGCTTCCTTTCTTTTCCTTTCTTCCTTCCATACTTTCCTTTTCTCTTTTTTTTCTCTTTTGTTCGTTTCTCTTCTTTAAATTTATGAACTGGCCCTCAGATCATACATTTACATCCCTAATTCTAAACTTAATTGAAACATCATAGCCTAGTAGGAGATTACAATTTAATCATATTCTAGAATTTCTACTTATTTTGTTGTTTTTTTACATGTCTGGACATATTTGGTCTGTGACTGACCAAATGTTATTTGTTTAAGATTTAGGAGACCTAAAAGCAAAAAAGAAAGCTCAAGCAAACAACACACACATAAAAAAGTGAAGGAAGACATTCAGTGTGTTTCCATTGCTAACATTCAGATATACCTCAAAATCCAGGGAATTATAGGGTAAATGTCTATTTTCCAAGGGGAATAAAGAGTCTTCTGAGAAATAATGCATTCTAAGAGGCGTAATAGCCTGACTTAGTAACAAAGTCTTAGTTATTATTGAGGAGTAGAGATTTTGAATGCAAGGAATGACTGCTATTCAAATCTATTCTTTTTTTTAAATTTTTATTTATTTATTCATGAGAGACACAAAGAGAGAGAGGCAGAGACATAGGCAGAGGGAGAAGCAGGCTCTTCACAGGGAGCCTGATGCTGGATTCTGTCCCAGGATCTTGAGATCTTGCCCTGTGCCATGGGTAGATGCTTAACCATTGAGCCAGCCAGGTGCCCCTCAAATCTATTCTTAACCCTACCTCTTGGCCTTACCTTGGGACTAAAGTTTAAAAAAAAAAAGCAATAAGTAAATAAGAATGAATAAAATGTTTTAGCATATTGTATCTAGCAGATGAAAATAACTCAGTGACCCAATGAATGCCATGACAATGCTGATAAACATTGTTTTATATAGTTACTTAACTCTATAGAATGCCCAAATTTCAGTGATATGAACTGCTATTTTCCCTAGATTTCATTGTAATGAATCATGATTGAAATATTTTCTCCAGATTTGTTCATTCATGTATTCAACAGATATTTTCCGAGTTCATGCAGTGTGCCAGGCTCTCACATACTAAAGTCACAACAATATGAATGCTATAATGGAAAATTAAACAATGAACAAAATTTCCTTTTCAATGCAGTGAACATTGAGACACCCAAGATAGACTTATGGGACCAGAAAAGGCTCCTCTTACAAAAATGAAATGACTTCTGCATCAGACCCTGAGGTCTAGTTAATATCCAGCTGTGAAAAAGAATATGGAGGCAGGGAATGGGTATTAAAGAACAGTTTTGGATAAAAAACAAAACAAACAAACAAACAAACAAAAAAAAAAAGATGTACTAAGAACCTAAAGAAAAGAAAGAACGTGACCAAAACAAAAATTTAAAGATGTTAATTGTGATTGCAAAGGGAAGCTATTAGACACACAGAGACACATAGACCTACACACACACACACACACACACACACACACACACACACACCATACCACAAATTAGTGTTACAAATTTACAGGCTAAACATTGATATAAATCTACACACTGAGCAGCAGTTGATGTAACTGAAATGAGCAATAGATTTTCAAGGGCTCAGTTTTCTTATTGCTGTTAAAATTTGTGATAGCCCTCTACACTCAATATTATGGACACAATTTACCTAAGAGATTTCTTCGATTTATAAAACTAACAGTGAGAGAGAGAGAGAGAGAGAGAGAGAGACCCAGTGCATTTTTCCTTTTTCTTCCCCACACATATTTTCTACTTTCGCATGGTTCGTGGTCCTAGAGTACAAAGACAGAACCTTCCACTCCATTCGGTAGTAAACATCACTTGAAGTACCAGCGCAGAGCAGATCCTTTCTCATTGCTTTGTGCATCTGTATGTGTATTTCTTGATCCTGCTCCCTAAGCACAGTGTATTATTTAACCAGGAGTGGACACATGACTCAAACGAAACCAATCAGATTCTTTCTCTTGGGAATTTGGATTCAGAGACATCAGTCAGGTTACTGTCATTTCGTCTCTCAAATGAAACTTGGATTCCGTGAATCTTTATGAAGTAAAGAAAAAGAGACATATTTAAGAAGTGCTTATTTTTATTTTAGGAAACGTGTGTTGTGCTTACTGCATGTCAGGCAATATTCTAAGTAAGCAAGAGGAGAATGAAGAGGTAAGAAACCATATTTGTGTAGAGAAAATGAGAAATATGACATGGACAGCTGTGTGGGTTCATAAAGTGTTTCAGTTTCAATGTCTAGTTTCTCCTGGGGCCTGAAACACATCAAAGAAATTTTCTTCCATTTTTTTCAATACTAAAGCTCCCTGATATGAATCTAATATATTGAAATATTTATTTACTATATTTAAGCAAGTTCATTTTACTAAAACAATGTCTAAAATGGATATTGAACTGGTTCTGGACAGGTGGAACAGCTCTCTTCTCAAAACATAATGAAGAGAGGTTGTTAATTATATTTTGGAAATTGAAAAAAAAACATAAATAATTCCTGTGTAAATAGTGAGATTATAAGTGTTTAATAATTCTCTTGTTTCACCAGATTATTAAAGAATTTGTACACAATTCAATATTTACTTAGCAAGCTGAATATCCTCATCCTAATTTTTAAAAATAATCTTAAGAAAGTAATAGAGATATTATTCTTAATTACATTTCATGTGACCTTAGTTATGCCTCCACATCCATGAAACTGCTACTTTTCTATCTGCACTGCTTTAACTGCTACATAGTAATTTTATAATAATAAAAAAAATTAAATCAAAATGAATTTAAGACTGTTCTTTGGAAAATTTGACTTAAAAAAAAGGACTAAGTGTCTTAGTATAGAAACTTTTTAGCTTGATCTCTATTAGACAATTTTTTTTAAGTTTCTCCTTTATACTGGAAACTTTCACATAGTATTTGAAATTTTCTCTATTTTACAGAAGAGAAAACTAAAGGCAAGAAAGTCTCAGCAATTTACTCCAGTCTATGTAGAATCTAATTCAAGTGATTCAGATTTCATAGTACAAAATTCCTTCATTAGGTCTTTCTGAATCATATGGAATCATAACTGTTTTCCAGAGAAAAAAATTAATGAGGAAAAATCTTTCTTTTGTAGAATTACTTATATTTTAAAGAAATATCATTACATCATGTTTTCAATTAAAATAAGTTTGACGATTGTAAATAATTTTGATGCTTGTAAACTTGTTGATTGTAAATGAGGAGTTTTTCATTTTTCTGGAACATGTTATTTCTAAGGAGCAGTGAGACTCAAAGCACATCTATCAGGCCTTAACTACAAGCCTAGAGCCTGAAAACCCAGTGGGCAAACCAGTTACAGGCAAGCGAAAGCCCCTGGAAGGCAGGAACACTGCACAGAGGGCCAAGAATACCTGAAGTTCACCACTTGACAGATAACTGGCTTGTTATTAAGAAAGGAAGAGGTAAGACGCTCCTGTAAATATGTCACTCGTTTTTGTGTTGTTTTGTTTTGTTTATCTATTGGGAATATTTTGGAGTTGTTGAAAGGAAAAAAAAAAAAAACCCTTCAGTATAAAGTAGTATTACAATGATTTAGCATTGTTGATTTTTAGTGACCAAATATTCAGAAAACCACCATAACAAAAAATAATAAGAGGTATTTTAAACTGTACTACTTCAGGAGAAAATATTCCTTGAACAATTAAGAGTCATCGACTGCAAAAAGAAATAGTTATTTCTGATCGTTCTACACAGAGTTCTCCTAGGCATTCTCTCTGCCAGCCGTACCTACTCTGATACATTATATAGGTGCAGCTTCTGGTGTCACAAACCACAGAGGAAGTCGGTAGTCCTAAATATTGTGATCAGTACGTGTGATTTAACTCATCCTAACACTGTTTGAATAGATTCATTAATCCCATATGTTCTCAGATGGATTTCTCTCTACCCCATATGGTTAGAAGCCACCAGAACCTCCCTTTAAAACACTCTTTTTAAGAATTTGCCCTTGCTTTATTACAAGCTTTCCTATTTTTAATCATTACATATGTTTTCAACATTTCATTTTTCTGCTCCATTGTATTCCATTTATATTTCATTATGCCTCCCATCTGTCTATCATATCTTCATGTCATGTCTGTTTTCTATAATAGTTTTCTTCTTCCCTTTATTGAAGTGCCAGTTTTATGCTTCCTACTTTAATCAATATCTATTTAGAAGTGGTATGCTTTCTTCAATGAATGGCTTTAATGTACAGAAATTTTGTCATTTGTTACAACAAACTCTGAATACACGTACCTATTTGTCCTGATGTCAGCCTTCTGTGTTCCAAAATGTGTCTTATTTTACATCTACTCAGACAATAATTGTAAATGTAATAATATATCTGTCTTCCTACAAAGTATCATTTCAACAGTCAGTATATTTTAAAAGTTTTTTTCCCCCAAATTTCAAAGTTTGAGTAAATTTCTGAAGTAGTTCTATACTAGAAAATATATCTTAGGAAATTATCTATTTTAAGAAATGCTTTGCAAGGGAATGGTTTTCTTTACATTAAACATATTTTTTTTTCAAATAATGTCATTTATAGCACTTGGGAAAATGCTAATAATGAGTTAAAACTTTGGCTGCATATTAACTATATAGAGAATATTTTTATTTCTTGTCTTTAATAATTTAAAGTGTTTAGATGAACTCAATATTTTCTAATGGTTTAACTGATGATAAATTTTTATGGTGTTTAGTACAAAAGAAGCATGCAAAATGATTAAGCTCTGTTACTGCCTTCTCTCAGTCTTCCTCTTATTATTATCCCTTTCAATGTTAATTTGTGTGTAGTCATTAGTTATTCATAAATTATACTATAAATTATATAAATGAAAGTGGATCTTTCAGGGTATACTGTGTCATTCTTTAATTTATGACATTGACATAACCCTCACAGGGCTGGGGAAAATCTAAAATCCTTCCAAATATTTTTTTCTCCTCATTCCTAACAAAACTAATACTCACACACAGAATCTGGGAATAATGGAGATCATGGTAGTTTAGGATCAAAGGGATGCAAATGTGAAGTTTGGAGCATTCTGTTACTAGCTGTGTGACTTGGGTCATGTTATATGATCTTAATGAACATCTGTTTTGTTTTTTTTTTTTAATCTACAAACTAGTTTCATCTATAAATTAATGTCCTGCCTCACAGAGTGTTTGTAAAATTAAAAGAGATAATGTTTGCCATATGCTTAACATAGAACTTGGCATAGAATAAACACTTATTAAATCATTGTCATTTTTGTGGTTCTTACAAATTAAAAAAAAAAAATAGAGGAAGATCCAAGGTGGTGGGAGGGAGCAGCAAAATGCTTTCCTTCCAAAGCCCAGCATCACTGGCTGGAAAAGCACATAAAGTATAGAAAAGAATCTTGATGGTGAACTCCAGTCAGTAGCGAGTAGTAAGAGGAAAAGTTTATTGGTTTCTATTCCCTCCACAAGTTACACAGAGAGGCTTTCACAATAGAGACATGATGTGATGATGTAGGATATTTTTTATATTCCCATTTGCTAAAAACTTATATGAAATTTTATCTCTAAATATCTACTTGTGTGTTGGGAAATTCTGTAGACAAAAACAACTTAAAATGTAATAATGTTAAAAGATGGCATTGCACTTTATTAAAATATAAGAGTCCTCACATAATCAAATCAACTTAAGATCAAAAACCAAACTTTTGAGGATAAATTTGAAGCAATAGGCCAGTTTGGTCCAGATGGGTGTTATTGAACTTGAGGCTATTTCTTACCTTCTCAGGAGGATAGCTATTGAATGCTACATTTCTCAAATGTCAATCAATACACTCTACTACTCAAATAAAACTAAGTCAAGGCCACACAACTTTCTACTTTCGTAGTTTAGTTGTCTGGATTGCTCTACATTGATTTAGTACATTTGGAAAACTGATTCAGGCTTTATAATTTGAGGCATTTGGGGCTATTTATAAAATCCTCTTGTTTTCATGAAGAAAAATGAACTCGACTTACAGATTTACATTTAGGGAAAAAAGAAGGAAAAAAATTACATCTGACCTTTGTTTTTGTTCTTTCTCAAAGTAGATAGCAATTTGAATAAAGATTTTCCAGAACATTAGTTATAAAACAAATTACTGTTACAATGGCATTAATTTTTTTGAAAATTCAGAAAATAGTTATTCAGACAAAATTATAAATTAGATGTCAGTTCTACCTCAATAAAGCTTAAAAAAGTTATGAATTAGATATTGCTAGAAAGATAACTATACCATTGTGGAAAAATATTAAAAGTCATTTTATCTAATGTTTCAAGTCAGAAATTTGTATGATATTGAACTTTTTTTCTCTTCTTCCTATATTTGATAAATAACCAAGTCCTATCTTCTACTTCTAATTATCTTCTCCATTATATTTACTTTATATATTTTGCACTAATATTTCAAATAACTTCATGTTATCTACCTCCAACTACTTCACTATGTGAATATCAAAGACAAAGGCATTCTTCTATATAACCTAATCAGAATAATATTTCACATAAAACCCCAAGAATTCCTAGATATCATCTAATTCCCAGTATATACTCTTACATCTCCAGATTTTCCTAAAATGACTGTTTTCTATTAGTTGGTTTGAACCAGTATCTGCCCAAATCTACGCATTGCACTTGACTATTATGTCCCTTAAATCTCTTTGATAAAAGCAATGCCACTTTTTTCATGACATCAACTTATTGAAGAAAGTTCTCAATTATCCTGCAGAAGTTTCTGCCTTCTGAATCTGTCTGATTGATTTTTCATAAATCTTGTCTTTAAAGGGTTTTTATTTTTATTTTTATTTTTTTGTATTTAGTGTCAACTGGAAGTCAGACCCAATAAATTGGTTAGATTCAACTTACTAATGTTTTTGGTTGAGAATACTTCACAGGTGTATATTTCATTTCCTAATATATCAGGATGCACTTAATGTCTAATTATGTTGCTATTATTGATGTTAAGATTTATCAGTGGACTCCTCCGATTTTCATACCTTGTTATAAAGGAGACTTAGAAGGAGACATAATCTAAAATAATTTAATGAATTTCTTGAATGTTCATTGAATTAAGTTTTACTTAGTTCTCTTATTTTCCATCACAAGTCTATTTTAAGTATCCAACTTACTGAGATTGCCTCTTATGAGAACCTTTGGAAGATTTAGATAAGACTCATAAAGGTTCAGAGAAGGATTTTAAAATCCATAATATATAAAATATAAATTCAAAAGTAAATGGCTAGATCTCCTATAATAAAAGATAAGAATGCACACATATCTGACAACATATTTCTAGTTAATCACTGACTACAAATTATGGATTTAGGCATACACTTATGGCTCATTACTACACAACTGAGTTTGGAGATTTCTACAAACTAACAAAGCCATAACAGGTTTATAATCTAATTACTTAGTGCTCTTAAAATTGTCCCATGCTGATCAAGCAGTTTTGCTTTTGCTTCTTGTTTCCCTTATACTCGATTTAAAAATAAAACTTGGATTCCAAACAAATTAATTAACCCTCTTACTTACTCGAATGTTTCAGCTCCATTAAACTAAGGTAATCAAATCACCTCATTCCTAGAGCTCTGAGAAGATAAATTTAAAGGACTTCAACTGTGAAAGGATGGAAACAAAACTGACTGGAGAGACAGGATATGCATCATCAAATAATTTTAGTAGGTATTGGGTACTGGGGAGCTTTGACATGAACTAGTGATTCTTGGATAATTCTATAAATCCACTCTCTATACAGTATATTACACTTAAAAATAATGTTTTCAGGTGCTCTATCTGCATGTACAATTTTTTTATACCAGTGTTCATTTGCTTTATTTCTTTTGGACTCAAAGTTCAAAACTTTAAAATAAATAAAATATTATATTTTAATATTAGATCTCTTATTCTTCCTCCCTCGTATTTTTCCTTTCTACTTTAAAAAAAAAAAAACAAAAACAAAACAAACTAAACAAGCAAATAAACAAAACATCTTTTTTAGTTAGATCTGTAATGTGACTTTACAAGCATTTTGGTTTATAAACCTTTGCCACAAATCTATTAATCATTACTACTATTCTACTATTTCATTACTAGTATTCTGAAACCCAATTAGGTAGAAAAGATACCCAAATCAACCTCGAGGTGATCTAGAGGCTGGTGATGGAGCTGGAACTAGACTCCAACTCTGAAACCAAAGGCTATGCTCCTAAGTAATCATTAAGGGAACTCAAGGAAAGGCTAGTCTTTTGTCCCCATGCACACTAAAACAAAAACACAATATAGGGTGTTTTTCAGCCAGTTAGGTATTGTTATTATGCCTGGATATATGCAAATGTATTTTATCTCATTGTAATGAATACAAATAATATGTTAAAATGTAAATTTTGGATCTCATTCTGTCTTCCAACTCTATCCTTTGTCAAATATATTCTCATAAGATTTACCTAATTGGGGTGCCTGGGTGGCTCAGTAGGTTAAGCGTCTACCTTCTTCTTGGGCCATGATCCCAGAGTCCCAGAATTGAGCCCCATAAGGGGCTCTCTGCTCAACAGGGAATCTGCTTCTCCCTCTACCCTTAACCCTTCTCGTGTTCTCTCTCACTCTCAAATAAATAAATAAAATCTTTTTTAAAAAGACTACTTAATAAATGCCAGATATTTGAGGAAATTTATAACCTAAGGCCATTATTTTTATTATAATTTGAATTAGCTTATAATATGTTAGCCATCAGTATTTTAAACTACTTTGCCACTCTAAAAATATCACCATCTAGTCTTATTGTAGAAATTTGAAAATGAAGTTATATAAAAGACAAATTAAAAAAAAACAGCCAAAAAGATAAAAATAAGCCTCCTAAAGAGCAAATATTTTAAAAGCCATGACTTTAGAAGAAGGTGAAAACTAAGTAGTGTTAACTCAGGAATGAACACATACGCCCCTTTAACACTTCAATTACAAAACCAGAAGCACTTAGTCAAAGCATTCAAAAGAACAATGTCAGCTTTGTAATTAGTTAGAATCTGTCTGGTGTGCTATTAACATTGCCTAGCTGCTCTTCTGTGTCTGTCGTAGGAGACACCTATGATATTTTGGTGCATTGACATCTCGCTTATGCAACATTATGCCCCCAAAAGAAAGATGGCTATGTTGTAGGAAAGACAGCGCCTGTGTTGGGAGCAGGGTTCCCGGGTGACTGACCAGCTGTGTGAGCTTGAATGAGTGAAGTAAAATTCCTCAAGCTTTAGACCTAGTGTCTAAAATATGAATAAGAAAACCCACGTCATAGTGTTATTTTGGGGCTAATTAATATTTTATTTGCTGGTATACAATAAGAGGTTCCTAAAGATTTGTTGACCCTGGAATAGTAATTAATGAGAAGCATTTGGTAGGTTTGTAGGTATTAATGTGTCTGGATATAGAGATAAAATAGGAATAGTGGTTCCATTTTGGGAGGTTCTAATGGAGAAAATCTAGTCTTTTTTTTTTTTTTTTTTTTTTTTTTTTTACATATACAATTGTTTGTCGCCAACTTTCCAAATACCACTAAAAACATGTATTGAGCAACCAAGTTCTGTGGTCCTATAACCTGCCATACTGTACCCGGGGAGCCCATTTCTAAGTCCCTGAATAATAGAAACTCTCAACTTGCCTTAGCGAACAGATTTAATCCCAAGGGGTTACTCCCCCCACCACTTATTGCCCAGAGTAGATAGATTTTTGGATTCCTGAATATAATTTTCTTTCATTCTCCCTCGATTTGTAACCTCATAAGCTGTTCATATTCTATTTTTTCCATTTTATAAAGTTGATACATTTTATCTGCTGAGGACTAAAAACCGCATACGTGTAGTATTTAATATAAGAACCAATGGAATAAACACAGTATGAGTAGAGATCTGAAGGATATAAAGAAGATGCTTAGTCTTCTGTTTTGTTTTGTCTTTTTAACATCTGTGGTAGACAGAATTCTAAGGAAGTCGATAAGATTTTCTGTTCCCTGGTGCATACTTCTTGTATAGTTTCTTCTCCTTGATTGTGGATGAATCTGTAAATATGATGAGACGGTGGATCCCTTAATTAATTGCATCATATGACACTTTCAAGACTATTTTACTGTATACAGGATTTTATATCACCAGCTTCCAGGGAGATTTGGAGGAGAGAAACTCTGGTCTGGGAAGAAAGCAAATTGCCTTATGGTGGAATGCCATAGGAGCTAGGTGGCAAGGCAGTGCAGGCCTCTTTTAGTTGCTGAGAATAGCCCCTGGCAAGAACTGACAAATAAGAGGAAATCTCAGTCAAAGAGTTCAAGGACCTGAATTCTTCAGACAACCTGAATTAGCTTCAGACAATGTTCTGGTAGCTAGGCCCTGGGCTGCGCCCTCAGCAAGAGCCATGGTCCTGGTCACCATGTTAACTGAAGCTTTGTGAGACCTAAAAAGAAGACCTAGCTAATTTGTGCCCACGTCCTGACCCAGGAAAACTCTGATAATACATGTATGTGGCTTTACTCTGCTAAGTGTGTGTTAATTTACTCTGCTAAGTGTGTGGCTTTACTCTGCTAAGTGTGTGTGTGCGCAGTAAAAAATATCTGAAACAACTATTGTTCAGGATTAATTTCATTTTTACACATTGGTTATCTACTAGATATGTTAATTTCTTTTTTTTAAAAGGTTTTACTTATTTATTAATGAGAGACACACGGAGAGAGACAGAGGGAGAGAGGCAGAGACACAGGCAGAGGGAGAAGCAGGCTCCATGCAGGATCCCGGCATGGGACTCCATCCCGGGTCTCCAGGATCATGCCCTGGGCTGAAGGTGGTGCTAAACTGCTGAACCGCTCAGGAATCCCTGATACGTTAATTTCTTGAATGATAACTAAATTGTAACTAGAATTAAGATCTATTCCTCCACCATACCTCTTACTTGATAAATATGAGGAGAGACAGAGGTAAGAGAGAACAAACATCACTTGAATATAACTATGGATTTAAGTAATTAGTAAAATGTAATGATGAGCCTCTTTTCTATTTTTAAGTATGCTATCCTTAAGTAATATTTGACTAATTTAGAGAATTTTACCTAAAGGATTTGAAGAAACAGTTACACAAAATATTTTGTTTTTTATTTTAGTTCCAGTATAGTTAACCTACATTGTTAAATTAGTTTCAGGTGTACTTTTGAAAATCTTTTCTTGTTTTTTTTTTTTAAGATTTTATTTATTTATTAATGAGAGGTACAGAGAGATAGAGAGAGAGGCAGAGACACAGGCAGAGGGAGAAGCAGGCTCCATGCAGGGAGCCCTACGTGGGACTCGATCCTGGGTCTCCAGGATCAGGCCCTGGGCTGAAGGCAGCGCTAACCACCGAGCCACCCGGGCTGCCCTTTTTCTTGTTTTAATAAACTTTTAGTTTTAGATTTTTTTAGACTTGTAAAAAAGTTGTGAAGATATAGACAGTTCCCATATACCCTATATCCACTTTCCCCTATTAAAATCTTACATTAGTCTATTTGTTACAATTAATGAACCAATATTGATACATTATTATTAATGAACGTTTATATTTAATTCACATTTTCTTATTCTTTACCTAATGCCCTTTTTCTATTTCAGGATCTCAGCCAGGGGACTATATTGTTTAGTTATCATGTCTCCCTAGGTTCCTCTTGGCTGTAAGAGTTTATCAGACTTTCCTTATTTTTGATGAACCTTGACAGTTTTGAGGAGTGTTGGTCAGGTATCTTGTAGAATGTTCCTCAATTGTGATTTAGCTAACATTTTTCTCATTGTTAGAATGAGTTTATGATTTTTGAGAGAAAAACTTATAGAGGTAGATAAAATGACATTTTTATCACATCATAACATCACATAACATCATATTATTAGTTATCACTGTAGGTGTTGAATTTGATCACCTGACTGAAGTTATGTTTATCAGATTTCTCCATGATAAAATTACTCTTTTTATCCCACTGTCATACTTTACTCTTGGGAAAGAAATCACTATGCAGAGCTCATAATTTAGGCATGGGCAGTTTGCTCTATTGTTCCACTTGTTTGAGGGTGGAGTATCCGAAAGAGTATTTGGACTTCTTTTGCACTGGAAATTTGTCTCTTTGCCCCATTTTTTTTTCAGTCATTTATTTATGTCAATGAGTCAATATGGACTGATGAATATTGATTTTAATATACTTTGGGTTACACGTCAATACAAAGTCCATTTTTTTGTGCTTGACATATTCCAGCTTTGGCCTTGGAGAGTTCTTTCAGTTGGCTCTTGTGTCTCTTGGAGACAGTACTGTTATTAGTCTCTTCTTCTCTTTGCATTTCAATTTGTGAAGTTTCTGTTGACATGTATTCAAGCTCACTTCTTTCTTTCCTCTTGTTTCCAATCTACTGACAGTTTACGCCAGGGAATTTTTTAATCGTCTTAACAATGTTTTTGATTTCTAACTTGTCTTTTGATTCTTTTTTTTAAAAAAAGATTTTATTTATTTATTTATGAGAGACACAGATTGAGAGAGGCAGAGACAGTCAGAGGGAGAAACAGGCTCCCTGCAGAGAGCCTGATGTGGGACTGGATCCCTGAACTCCAGCATCACACACTGACCCGAAAGCATAGCTTAACTCTTGAGCCATTCAGGTGTCCCTCTTTTGATTCTTTATTAGAGTTCCAATCTCTCTGCTCATATTATCATCTGTTCTCATGTGTTGTCTACCTTTTCCATCAAAGTTCTTAACATATTAATTAAAGTTGTTTTAAATTTCCTCTCTGATAATTCCAAAATCAGTGTCATAACTGAATCTGATTTGGATACTTGTTTTATTTATTTAGAACATGTTCTTTCTTGCTTTTTTAAAAAAGATTTTGCTTATTTATGAGAGAGAGAGAAAGAGAGAGAGGGAGGGAGAGAGAGGCAGAGACATGGAGGGAGAAGCAGGCTCCCCAGAAGGAGCCCGATGTAGGACTCGATCTGTCATCCCAGGATCACACTCTGGGCCAAAGGATCATGCTCAACTGCTGAGTCACCCAGGCATCCCTTTTCTTTCTTTTTGATATGCCTTGTAACTTTTATTTTTTAAGCCAGATGTAACAGGTAAAGAAACTGAGGTAAAAAGACCTTAGTGTGAGGATTTATGTTACTCTGGGATATAGGTACCAGCGAATTCAAATTCCTCTTGTGTTCTTGTGTGTGTGTGTGTGTGTGTGCGCTTTTTTTTTTTTTTTTTTTTTTTTTAGATTTTATTTATTCATGGGAGACACAGAAAGAGAGAGTCAGAGACATAGGCAGAGGGAGAAGCAGGCTCCATGCAGGGAGCCGGATGTAGGACTTGATCCAGGAAATCCAGGATCACGCCCTGGGCTGAAGGCAGACACTCAACCGCTGAGCCACCCAGGCATCCCTCTTGTTTTCATCTTAACTTTTGACTTCAGGTTTTACTAAGTACTCTCCCTCAGGGAGCCTATGTCTTGTAGCTCCAATATTCTTTTTCCAATATCCCTTTTTTTCCAATATACTTTTACTTTAAAAGAGGAAAACATTTTACAAACTAATAATTAAATCCCAGTCTCTTCGTGGGTCTGTGTCCCTGAGCTGTGACTCCCACAAGTGGTTTCAGTGGTTTAGGTTTTTCCCACCTTTAGGTAGAGAAAATAATTAAAAGAGTGGTGGTAGACATGCCCTTTCCAAGATGGTACAAAACTCTGGTAAATTCTTTTAACTTTGGCAAATAGACTTTGTTATGGAAAATACTCTGATGACTTTTTTTCTCCCTAAGACCTGGGTGAGGAAGGGATCTTTACCAGATCTTCACCTTGAAAACCTTGTTAGATTCCTGGAGGTTAAAACTCCCAGAAGTGAGGGGGGTCTCTGTAAAACTACCATCTCTAGGAGTTTCTCATTTTCATACTAGTCCGTGCTCAGTGTCAAGCAATTCATAAAGGAAACCAAAGTTATTTATTTTTCATATGCTTAGGAATTATCTCAGTTCCCACACATAATGAATGCTTAAGGCTTGTTAAAAAATGGAAAGAAGGAATGGATTTTCGCCAGAGCACTTAATAAGACAAATAAATAAATAAATAAATAAATAAATAAATAAATAAATAAAAAAAAGAATACCGATTGGGAAAGAAGAAATAAAACTACATTTATTTGCAGATGACATGACCTTGTATATAGAAAATGCCAGGGAGTCTGCTAAAACAAAAACAAAAACAAAAACAAAAGGAAATTATAAGGATTCATTCATGGTGTTTCTATGTACTACCAATGAACAGTGTGAAATGAATGAAATTAAGAAAACAATTCCTTTTATAACATCAAAAAGAATAAAATACTAAGAAATAAAGAAGTGCAAGACTTCTACACTGAAAGTATCATTATGAAGGCCATACTTGCCAAATTAATCCACAGAAAGACTGCATTCCCTATCAAAATTCCAGCTGTATTCTTTGCAGAAATTGGCATTCTGATCACCTAAATTCACATGAAAATGCAAAAGACCCCTTTTGGATAACAAAAAGATTATTAAAACAGAATATAGTTGGAAGATTAGGAATTCCTGATTTCCAAGTCTACTGTAAAAGAAAACAATAATCAAGACTGTATGACATTGGCAGGATAGACACAGAGATCAATGAAGTACAAATTTGAGTACAGAAATAAACCCAAACATCCATGGTCAATTGATTTCTGACAATGGTGCCAGTAAATTTGATGAGGAAAGAATATCTTTACATTTAGCAGTGTTGACACTAGATATTTACTACAAAAACATGAATTTGGACTATTCATATTATATGCAAAAATTAATTCAAATAGGATCATAGGCCTTAAATGGAAACGCTAAAATATACAACTCTTTGAAGAACACATAGAAGTAAATCTTCATGACCTTACTTGAGTGTTGATTTCTTAGGTATAACAACAAAAATAAAACATAAGAAATTAAAGAAAGAGTAGAGAAACTTGATTTCAAAAAAATTAAAAACTTTTTGCTATAAAAATATATCAAAAATTGAAAATGCAACAAAATTAGAACGTAATTACATATCATATATCTGATAAGGCACTGATATCCAGCATATATAAATAATTCTTACAGTGCAATAATAAACTGACAACTCAATTAAAAATGGGAAATGGGGGCCAACTTAGGTGGCTCAGTCTGTTAAGCATCCAACTCTTGGTTTTGGCTCAGGTCATGATCTCATGGCTCTTGGGATCTAGCCCCACTGAGGACTCCATGCTCAGTGGAGAGTCTGCTTGAGATTTTCTCCCTCTGCTTCTTCCCTCATTCTCTCTCTCTCTTAAATCAATATATAATGTTTTTTAAAAAAATGGGAAATGTGAGTGCCTGGATGGCTCAGGCAATTAAGGACCGACTCTTGTATTCAGCTCAGGTCATAATCACATGGTCATGGGATACCCCCTGTTGGGCTCTGTGCTCAGGGGAGAGTTTGCTTGAGCATCTCTCTCTCCTCTCCCTCTCCCTGTCCCTCTGCCTGTTCCCCTGCTTGCGCTCTCTGTCCCCCTCAAATGAATAAATAAATCTTTTAAGAAAGGAGAAAAGGAAATCAAAACCACTATGAGATACTGTCCTCACACCCAGTTGGAAGGCTATAATCAAAAAGAGAGATAATAGCAAGTGTTGGTGAGAATGTGTGAAATTGGAATATTCATTTACTGCCGGTTGAAATGTAAAATGATGCAGCTACTTGAGAAACAGTTTGACAGTTCCTGAAAAAAGTTAAACATGCAATTATCATATGAGTATGCCATAATTATACTCCTTAGTATATGCCTTCTTCTCTGTAGGAAAACATATATCCGCACAAAACCTGTACATAAATAGGCATAGCAGCATTTGTCACAATAGCCCAGTGTGGAAACAGCCCAAATGCCTACCAAGTGATGGATGGATAAACACATGTAGTGTATCTGTCTAATGAAATACTATTCAGCTGTGAAAAATAGTGACATGTTGGTACATGCTACAGTGTGGATGGATCTTGTAAACATTATTCTATGTGAAAGACACCAATCACAAAAAGTCACATATTGTGTGATTACATTTATATGAAACATACAGAAAAGGCATAACCATAGAGACAAGAAAGTAAGCTCGTGGTTGTCTGGGGGAGGGTTGGTTGGGAATAACTACTAATGGATATCGGTGTTACTTTTGGGGGGCAATAAAATTGTTCTAAGATTAAATGCTAGTGATAACTGACAGATTTTATGAGTATGCTCAAAGTATTTAATACTTAATTAAATACTTGAAATAGGTGAATTTGATGACATGTGAATTATGTCTCATTAAAGCTGTTAAAAAAAAGTAAGGATGGAGGGAAGAAGGAAGGCAGAAATTATGAAAGAAAGACGATTTCTTAAGCACACATTATGAACTAGATATTATGCTGGACTTTTCACAGGCATTTACTTTTTAATGCTCATGACAACTTGAAACAGGTTTTGCTTTTGGTTTGTACAAAAGGAAATTGAGTCCTTAGAGAAATAATTTTCTAAAGGTTATCAGGGAGAGTCTGATAAAATTGTGATTCATACCAAACTCCAACTGACAACCTAATCCATGATCTTTCAATGACACAGCTGCCCGAATTATTTTACCAGGATAAACAGAATATAAAAGAACTCATTTATTCCTCCAAATTGTTAGAATTAACATTTTTAAAAATCTCCTACATGTTCAAACAGATTTGATTCCTTGGAAAATTTTAATCAGTGAGATAAAAATCTCGGGAGATGAGAAGAATTATTGGATCAGCCGATTAAGACAAACTTGCATATTTAAGTAACATTCTGATTTGCAGAATGCACAATAATTGTTTTGTCTGTCTTATCCTGAATAAGAAATGACCACATGATTTTCCGGGACTATTTGAATTCTTGCTGATTCTATGAACTATAGTTAGCAAGAAATATCCGTTTCAAATTCGGAAGCATGCTGGTGGTAGACAACCTTGCATGAAACAGACAAGACTTTGAAAATATTTTCTAACTTATTTTTTGTAAGAAGATTTTAAAAATATGGAATATTGGTCATTTAAATTTTTCGGCCTCAATAAAATTCTTAATTCTGTGAAAATTAAGTAAGATGATTCTTAAAAAACTTTATAAAGCCTTAAAACATATGAATGAAAAGTAATATTACCATTAACATATCAGATGTTAAATAATTATATGCTGAATTGACTTTCTCTTTTTTGATATTAATTTAAGTATAGTTAACATATAGTGTTATATTAGTTTTAGGTGTACAATATAGTGATTCAACATCTGCATATATCCTTCAGTGTACTCTTGATCTCCTTCACCTTTTTCACCCATCCTTATCTCCTCTCTGGTAACCATCTGTTTATTCTCTATAGTCAAGTCTTTTGGGCTTTGTCTCTTTGTTGTTTTTGTTATTGTTATTGCTGTTTTTCATTTGTTTTGATTCTTAAATTCCACATATGAGTGAAATCATGTGATATTTGTCTTTTCCTGACTGACTTATTTCACTTAGCATTATACTCTTTAGATCCATTCCTGTTGTTGAAAATGGCAAGATTTCATTCTTTGTTATGGCTGAATAATAGTAAAAAATATATATATATATATATATATCCCACTTCTTCTTTATTCATCTATCGATGGACACTTGGGCTGCTTCCATAAATTGGCTATTGTTAATATGTTGCAATAAACATAGAGGTGCACATATCTTTTGAATTAGTTTTTGTGTACTTTGGATAAATAGTAGTCCGATTTTGTAGGGTAGTTGAATTTTTAACTTTTTGAAAAACTCCATACTGTTTTCCAGAGTGGCTGCACTGGTTTGCATTCCCTCCAAAAGTGCATGAGGGTTTATTCTTCTCCTCAACCTGGCCAATACTTGTTTCTTGTGCTTTTGATATTAACCATTTTGATAGGTATAAGGTGATATTTCACTGTGGTTTTGATTTGCATTTGCCCGATGATGAGTGATGTTGAGCAGCTCTTAATGTGTCTGCTGGCCATCTGTATGTCTTCTTTGATTTTGAAGAAATGTCTGTTCATGTCTTCTCATTTTTTATTGGGTTATTTGGGGGTTTTCTGGTGATGAATTGTATAAATTTTACACACACACATATATATATATATATATATATATATATATAATGCTAACCATTTATCAAATATGTCATTTGCAAATATCTTCTCCTATGCAGTATATTTGTCTTTTAGTTTTGTCTTTAAGTTGACTTTTAGTTTAGTTTTCCCTGTGCAGAAGCTTTATATTTTGATGTAGTCTTGCTTTTGTTTCCTTTGTCTCAGGAGACATATCTAGAAAGATGTTGTGGTCAATATCAGAGAAATTGCCACCTGACCTCTCTTCTAGGTTTTTTTTTTTTTTTTTTTTTTTTTTAAGATTGATTGATTGATTGGAGACAGAGAGAGAGAGGCAGAGACACAGGCAGAGGGAGAAGCAGGCTTCATGCAGGGAGCCCGACGTGGGACTCAAACCTGGGTCTCCAGGATCACACCCTGGGCTAAAGGTGACCCTAAACCACTGAGCCACTCGGGCTGCCCCCTCTCTTCCAGGATTTTTATGGTTTCAGGTCTCACATTCAGTTCCTTAATCCATTTTAAGTTTATTTTTTTTGTATGGTGTTAGAAAGTGATCCTGTTTCTTTCTTTTGTGTGTCACTATCCAGGTTTCCCAACACCATTTGTTGAACAGACTGTCTTGTTCTCATTGAATATTATTTCTTGTTTTGTTGAAGATTGACCATATAATTGTGGGTTTATTTCTGGGCTTTCTATTTTGTTCTATTGATCTATGCATCTATTGTTTCACCAGTTCCTTAGTGTTTTGATTACTACACTTTTGTTATATAACTGCAGGCTGGAATTGTGATGCCTCTGGTTTCCTTTTTCTTTTTCAAGATTGCTTTGGCTATTTAGGGTTTTTTGTGGTTCCATACAAATTTGAGGTTGTTAGCTCTAATTCTGTGAAAAATGCTGTTGCTATTTTGATAGGGATTGTATATTTAATGCTTTGAGGGGTATATACATTTGAAAACATTTGTTCTTCCAACCCGTAAGCATGGAATGTCTTTCCATTTATTTGTGTCATCTTCAATATCTTTCATCAATGTATTATAGTTTTCAGAGTACAGGTCTTTCACTTCTTTGGTTAAGTTTATACCTAGGATCTTACTGTTTTTGGTGCAGTTGTAAATGAGATATTTTATTTTCTTAATTTCTCTCTGCTACTTCATTACTAGTATATAGATATGGAAAGGATTTCTGTACATTAAGTTTTTATCCTATGACTTTGCTGGATTTATTTATCAGTTCTAGTATGTTTTTGATGGAGTCTTTGAGCTCTCTCATGTCATCTGCAAATAATGAAAAGTATTTCTTCTTCTTTACCAATTTTTTTTTCTTTACCAATTTTAATGTCTTTTACTCCTCCTTTCTCTCGGCTGACTGCTATGGCTAGGACTTCCAGTACTACATTGAATAAAAGTGGTAATAGTGGACATCTTGATCTTGTTCCTGCCTTAGGGGAAAAGCTCTCTTTCCCCATTGAGTATGATGTTAGCTGGAGTTTTTCATAAATGGTCTTTATTATGTTGAAATATGTTCCATCTGAACCTAATTTGATGAAGGTTTTTATCATGAATGGATATTGTACTTTGTCAAATGCTTTTCCTGCATCGATTGAAATGATCATATGGTTTTTATCTTTCTTCTTATTGATGTGATGTATCACACTGATTGATTTGCAAATATTGAATGACACTTGTATCCTGGGAATGAATCTGAGGCCATCATGGTGACTGGTTTTTTTGTGTGTACTGTTGGATTCAGTTTGCTAATATTCTGTTGAGGATGTTTGTATCTGTGTTCATCAGAGATAATGGCATACATTTCTCTCTCTCTCTCTCTCTCTCTCTCTCTTTTTATAGTGTCTCAGTATTAGGGTAATGGTAGCCTCATAGAATGAATTTGGAAGTTTTTGTTCCTCTTCTAATTTTTGGAAAAGCTTGAGAAGAATAGTTGTTAATTCTTCTTTAAATATTTGGTAGAATTCACCTTTGAAGCCATCTGGTTCTGACCCTTTGTTGGATGTTTTTCGATTATTGATTTTTTTTTTAAGATTTATTTATTTATTTATGATAGACATAGGGAGAGAGAGAGAGAGAGGCAGAGACACAGCAGGAGGGAGAAGCAGGCTCCATGCTGGGACCCCGACGTGGGATTTGATCCCGGGTCTCCAGGATTGCGCCCTGGGCCAGAGGCAGGAGCCAAACCGCTGAGCCACCCAAGGATCCCCATCGATTACTGATTTAATTTCATTGCTGGTCGTCAGTCTGTTCAAGTTTTCTTCTTCCTGTTTCAGTTTTGGTAGGTTATATATTTCTAGGAATTTAGCCATTCTTCTGGGTTGTCCAATTCATTGATATAATTGGACATAATATTCTCATAATATTTTGATAACATTCTCTTAATATTTCATAATATTCTCTTACATTCATTTGTATTTCTGTGATGTTGATTGTTGTTTCCTCTCCTTCATCTCTGGCTTTATTTATTTGGACCCTGTCTTTTTTTTTTTTTTTTTTTTGTGAGTATGGCTAGAGGTTTATCAATTTTGATCATCTTTTCAAAAACCAGCTCCTGGCTTCATTGATTTGTTCCTTTTTTTTTTTTTTTTTTAGTTTCTATATAATTTATTTCTGCTCTAATCTTTATTAGATTATCTGCTGGTTTTGTGTTTCTTTTCTTTTGTTTTTTGTTTGTTTTTTTGTTTTGTTTTGTTTTGTTTTGTTTTTAGCTCCTTTAGATGTAAGGTTAGGTTCTTTATTTGAGATTTTTCCTGCTTCTTGAGATAGTCCTGTATTGCTATAAACAACTTCCTTATTAGAAATGCTTTGGCTGCATCCCAAATATTTTGGACCATTGCCTTTTCATTTTCATTTCTCTCTATGTAATTTTCATTTACTCTTGATGCCTTGATTCATCCATTCATTGTTTAGTGACATATTATTTAACTTCCATGTGCCTATGATCTTTCCAGATTTTTTTCTTGTAGTTGATTTCTAGGTTCAGGTGTTGTGGTCAGAAAAGACTCATGGCACGACTTCCATATTTTTTAATTTGTTGAGGTTTGTTTTGTGGTTCAATGTATGAGCTCTTCTGAAGGATGCTTTGTATGCACTTGAAAAGAATCTATATTCTCTTGTTTTAGGATGGAATATTCTGAATATATTTGTTAAATCCATTTGTTCCAGTTTGTCATTCAAAGTCACTGTTTCCTTTTGATTTTCTGTTTGGATTATCTATCCATTGATATAAGTGGGGTATTAAAGTTCCCTACTACTATTGTATTACTATTGATTAGTTTCTTTATGTTTGTTATAAACTATTGTATGTATTTGGGTGCTGCCACATTGGGTGCATAAATATTTACATTTGTTTATCTTTGTGTCAGATTGTCCCCTTTATTATTATATAGTGCCCTTCTTTGTCCCTTATTACAGTCTTTGTTTTAAAATAATTTTATCCCGGGGCACCTAGGTGGCTCAGTGGTTGAGCATCTGCCTTTGGCTCAGGTCATGGTCCCAGGGTCCTGGGATCGAGTCCCACATCGGGCTCTCTACAGGGAGCCTGCTTCTCCCTCTGCCTATGTCTCTGCCTCTCTTCCTCTCTCTCTGTGTGTCTCTCATGAATAAATAAATAAAATTAAAGAATAATAAAGTAACTCTGTCCAAATAAGTATTATTATCCCACCTTTCTTTTGACATTTATCTGCATGATAAATGTTTCTCCATCTCCTCAGGGGAGCTTGGGCTTGAGTTTAGATAGACTTGGCATCTGCCAGAGATGCAGTATCACTAAATTGCTAGGCATTTTAGGGGCTGGGACAACAGCCAGACTAGTGTGTGTGGTTATCTTCCCTTTACCCCAGAGTAGGAGTCACTTTGGAATGGTGCTGGCCCCTGTTGGGGCTGCTTGCACAATGCCAGGCTTCTGGCTCTCATTTGAATGAGCTCTAGCCAAGAGCCTATTGGAGTAGACGTGCTGTGGCCAGAGTCTGGCACACAGTTTTAACAAGGTGCTCAAAGTTCTTCTGTAGGAGAGGACCTACTGCCACTGCCGCAGCCACTGTCAGGACCAAGGACTCACAATGTTCATGGGTCAGGAGACAAGGTGTTGACAATGTTTGCAGTGTTCTTCTTGGGGAGAGGACCCACAGCACTGGGACTTAGACAAGCATGACTGGAAAGGGCAGATCCGCCAAAGCCAATGTTGGCACCCTACTGGTTCCTGCAGGTGGCCCTGGTACAGGAGAAGGAAATGGCTCCTGGCAGCTTCTTCATTCCTGGAGAAGTCCCTTCTCCAACCCTGTCCCTTGAGGATTGGCTCTGAGATGAGTAAATGACTCTCCTTCCCATATGCCCCAGGCATTTGTCAAATCACTGCTTCAGCAGTGTCTCTGCTGGCTGTTTGTCATGCTGTCTCTCAAAGGGCAGAGCCTGGGCTCCCCTTTGCCCTCAGGGATCTCCCCTAACTGAACTAATTGGTTGTTAAAATTCAGGGCTTTAAGTACTGGTAGTTGTAAGAACTCACAAAATTTGACCCCCCTAGTTTTCAAAGCCAAAGGTTCAGGGATTCACCTTCCCTTCGTGGGGTCCCCTGTGTGAGGGTCTGTTTCTCTCCCCTCTCTGTACCTGAAGCTTCCTTGCTCCCTTGGATGGCCCGAAGTCCATTTAGAGCCCCACCACATTTTCACCATTCCCACCATCTTTGATGTGACCTCTTCTCTACCTTGCTGTGGATTTTGTTCTGCTGATTTCTGAGTCATTTTCTGGGTTATTTATACTGATGGGAGGGTGTCTAGTTGTGTCTGTGGGACAAAGTGAGTTTAGGGTCCTCCTATTCTGCTATACTCCCGGACTCCAATCTGAATTCAATTCCTTAAAATATGATAAAATAAATGTTGAGTATTTCAGTAATTGACTCTGTCCTCAAAACTGTTTCTCTTACTAATCCATTTTATGTCAATATGTTCTCTACAACCTATTAAAGAAAAAATAAAAAGGAAATAACTTGCTTAATCAGTGCATTTATTAACTGTAGTATTTTTCCTTTCTTAAAACATAGAAGTCCTTTGAAATAAAGGTACTCAGGTTGGACTACATTAACAAGGAGTTAATTTAAAGGAACATCTGGTTGTTTCTAATTGCTTTGGGTGGGAAAAATAGGAATCCAGATGCTTACATAATTCATCCCTCCATCTCTCTCTAGCGGAGAATAAAAATATCTTTGCAGTAGCTATAGTAAGCAAGAATTCAGTGCTGTTTGGGCTCATGCATGCCTAACAGAAATGTATGCATACATATTTTTCTAAATTTCTCATATTGAGGGTGTGCAAAAACCTACTATCTATGTGTCTATTTTTTTAATTGCACATCTGAAAACACATTTATTTTAGATACTTTGACCACTTTAGGAAAGACACATGTATTAGGAAGAATTCTAAGATGGGCTCCAAGGATGGCACCTTCTGGCGTGCACATAATCCCTTCCTCTTGAGTGTGGATGGGGACTGTGAATATGACAAATGTCACTGCTATGATAGGTTACATTATACAGCAGATGCAGAGGAATTTTGTAGATATAAAGCTAATCAGATGACTGTAATTTCATGAAAGGGAAGATGATCCCCAGTGGGCCTTATCAAATCAGCGAGTCCTTTATAAAAACTCAGAAGCAGCTGAGAAGCTATCCTACTGGTCTTGAAGAAGCAAGCTGTCAGTAGTTAGACAGCTGCAAGGAAATGAATTCTGCTTACGACATTGTAAGCTGGAAAGAAGACCTGAGCCTCACATGAGACCACAGCCCCAGGCATCATCTTGGTTACAGGCATGTCAGATCCTGAGCTGTGCTCTGACATCTGATCTAATACATGAGATAATACATGTATACTGTTTCAAGCTTGTGGAAGTTTGTTGCATACCGATGGAAAAGTAGTTCGGTGTGTAGAATCTCTCACAAGGTCTTGTATTTGATAGTGGTTTATACATGGTAGGCACTGATTAATACGCCAGTCATAAATTTTAGTTTAATGAACTAGAGAGAATAAAAGAAAACATATATCAAGGATTGTTTTCTATCTTCACATTAGCAAAAAGTTCATTAGTAGAAACTTTAAGTGTAGCAGCCACAGGTAAATCTCAAGCATACTTGTCCCCAGCTAAAATTGATTTAATGTATACCCTTGGATATAAAAGACGCTCTTCTACACAGACTAAGTAAGAAAGAGGATTATTGTAATACATTGAAAAATAAAAGAGATTTACAGCATAACCAATTGAAGTTTAGCTTCTAATGCTAGGAATATTTTCCAAGTTGGTTGGGTCTGTGAGGCAGAGGTGAAAAGTGGCTTACAAAATAAAAAGGGTTTCTTTTTTGAGATACACAACCAGAGAGGGAGATCTAGCAGGAGGTAGTGTAAAAGGATGGATTCTTCCATAAGCATTATTTAGCTTTGCAATAACACTTGAGGAATTCAGAAATTTTTCTAAAGGAGGAACAGAAGAAGCAAAAACTTTATTTTAATGTACTTTTTTCTTATTTTATTTTTCCTTTTAGAAATAGAATAGTATGTGAGCAAAATTTATTATTATTATTGTTATTTTAAAGATTTTATTTATCTATTCATGAGAGACACACACACACATAGAGAGAGCGAGAGAGGCAGACACAGGCAGAGGGAGAAGCAGGCTCCATGCAGGGAGCCCCATGTGGGACTCGGTGCCAGGACTCCAGGATCACACCCTGAGCCAAAGGCAGGTGCCAAACCGCTGAGCCACCCAGGGATCCCCATTTCTTTATTATTAAAAGAAAACTTGCCATAGTGCTAACTGAGGTATCATGGTCATTAATAAAGTTTAAGATATAGGATGATGCAAAGTGACTATGCCTAACAACATGTAGCACTTTGCATGAAAAAGAATCATGGCCATAGAAATAGTGAATATTCAGAAGACCAATTACAGCAGAAATAAGATACAGAATATATTATCTGAGAACAGCTTAGAAGTATCCATCCTCAGTGGTAAAAAAAAAATGCTGGCAAAACAAAACAGTCATCACTTTTGTATAATTAGAAAACAAATAGAAGAGTCATGTTATTGTGAATGTCCATTAACTATTACAAATTGTATTGAAACATTCAAGTCCAATGAATAACCAATGAGTCTACTCTACTCATCATTGTCAGAGTGAGCGCTTAATATGAACTTTATGAAATAAACTGCCTTTTATTTACCACAACCCCTTTATTTGTGATTTTTGTCTGAACCTTGTGGAAGAGTTGAACTTTATTTACACCCTTGCATGTAATTACCAACATTTTACTTTGTCTATCACTGTCCCTAATTAATTCATATTCTAACATCCCAAGTTTATACCTCTGGCATTTGCCAAACATTATAGATTTAATTCATTCACTCCATCAAGATTGCCTTTTAGGCAAAAAAAATAAAAATAAAAAATAAAAAAAAAATAAGGCAGATATAAGCAAGAAGCTCAGTGAAATTCATTTGTTAGACGTCTTTAGTAGGAGTTAAACATGTCAAGACCTGTGTTTTATAATATTTTTCATTAGGGATTTCAAGTCAGCCTTAAAACTGCAAGAAATTTATAGGAAGTTATAAATTTTCAGAGAAGCTCCTATGTTTCTTTATTCTTGTGCCTTCTCTTAGTTTTAGTGCCATAATCTTCATGAGAGCTTCCCTCAGGATAAAGGCAGGACTTGCATTCTCCCCTTCTCCCCCTTGGGTAACCAGTCCTCCTTAAAACTCGCCCAGTTATCCTTTGATTATTGTACATTGATCTTTCTGAGTTTTTCCTCTCAAATATGCCCAACTTTTGGAGCTGTTTGTTTTATGTTTTCTTGATTTTTAAGGGTCAGCTCCCAGCCGACAGAACCCTGGACACTTGATCTGCAGTTTTAAGAGAATACTTCTTCCTCCTGCCAAGACATCAGTTCCCTCTGGTATTCGTCGTAAGTCATTCCTCTGACATCTTATTCATATTTTTTTATTATGCTTCTTTGAGGTCTGATTTCCTTTTCTGTTGTAGGAACACTAATACCACTCTATTTCTAACTGCTTAAGATCGGTTAGAGACCAGAGACTTGACTCATTTGTTTCATTTTGATTTCATTGTATCTCAAAGAAATTCCTCTTTCCCTTTTGTTTTATCAGCCTACATTTCTTACTTTGCTTTCATTCTTCTGGTACTCCTGTATTGGAGATAGTTTTGAAAACATATGTTTTTAAAGCATTTTTAAAAATAAAGCACAGAAACCAAATGTTCCACCAAAGCCCTTAAAATTGTCTTCTTCAATTTTAAGTGTGCTCCTTTTATTTATTTATATATTTTTTTCCTACATCCACTTAAGATTATGCTATATTCTCCTTAAAACCATGGCTTCCATTTCTCTTTGTTTGTTTTTTGTTTGTTTGTTTTTAATAAAATATAGCATACCTTTTTGGTTAAAGCCATATTTTGTGTCTCTGAAATCTAATGTGATGATGATAACTCATGTTGTTTTTTTTTTTAATTTATTTATTTATTTATTTATTTATTTATTTATTTAAGATTTTATTTATTTATTCATGAGAGGCAGAGAGAGAGAGAGAGAGAGAGAGAGAGAGAGAGAGAGAGAGTCAGAGACACAGGCAGAGGGAGAAGCAGGCTCCATGCAGGGAGCCTGATGTGGGACTCGATCCCGGGTCCCAGCCAGGATCACACCCTGGGCTGAAGGCGGCGCTAAACCACTGAGCCACCAGGGCTGCCCGAGAACTCATGTTATTAATGTTAGTAGGTCCTGATACTGCTCAATGCTACTGATAGCATTGGGAGTTTGAATATGGTACAGTCCACCCTGCCTGTCTTACACTGGAACATACCCATTTCCGTAGTATCAAGTTCTGGTTTATAATCGAAGTAAATAAACATATAAAAGATGACCCCCAAAAAGTCATCTCTAACCTAATGCACGCAGTGGTTTTCCTCTATGTTCTATCTTAGTTGGCCTAGCAAGCTAGTTAGCATGGCAGCCTGTGTGTCTTGGTTAATTAAGGCCTAACATGGTCTCCCCCATGATTTATACAGTTCAGTCTGCCTCTTGTTCGCTAAGATCCACTCATGCCCTGCTGCCTACATAAATTGTACAAGGTTCTCATATTCAGAAGGTTCCCATGCTCAGTTCAATTCTCTATTACTACCTCAAAATTCTCATAAGTTTTAACAGAAGGCTCACGTTTTTATTTTGTACTGGGCACCACAAATGATGTAGCTGGTCTGGATGGTTGTGGTTGCTTTTTGCTACAGTTAACTGCCAAGGTCACAATTCTGTGTGACTGAGTTTTAAAGTCAGTCATCCAGGTCATATCAGTTAAAAACCAATGCATGATTATAAAAAGAAACAAACAGAAACAGCAAAAGAGAAGTTACTATAATCTGATAATCTGACATGCTCATGAAATCATAATACTCATCATGTTTGCTGTAGCACCACCAAATCTCACAGCCACCTCTTCTGGAGGCTCTAGGTATCATCTGTCCCTGCATGTGCATTCCCTGCCTAGCTTCACCTCCTGTCTGCTCTCCATGTTCCAGGTCAAATATACTAGATGTTTTGGAGATTAGAAAGGTCTATCTGTTTTATTCTATCTAGATTCAGAACCCCTTGAAAGATAGACAAGAATCAAATTTTTGGAGATCAGACTATTAACTTTATTACTGATAAAGTGAAATGGGATGACTTGAATTTGGTCCCATGTTATGTTAACACTCCTTCAGCTGAAATTCTCTTCCTCCAGCCACAGGCTCCCCACCTAGAGATCTTGCCCCACTAGGCCTAGAACTGCCCTCCTCCCAAAAGAAGGTAGGAATGAATGCTTCCTGCCAGCAGTTGCCCTTTCCTTCACTATAGAGAAAATAGAAGACCAGATCCACACATGCCCCATTACTTCTGAATATATTGATCAAATAACTCAGCCCTCCTTCTTTGAGAAAGAGTGAATGAAGAGATGTGTCTACAAATAAATCATGAACTCTAGTCACACAGAGTACTGAAGACAGGGAGAAAGGAGATTCTTATAATGGAGGGTGGAAGCAGGGACAGTGTAGGATAAGATAATAACAGACTTTGTTAGTCACATCTCTAGGCCATCTAGGAGAAGGATTAACGTTGAATGTTTCTGAAGAAATCCAAAGCCCTTCTCTACAAAAACTTATTCAAAGGAAAATTGAGAAACTCAAATTTTGGAATAAAGACTAAATATTTTATTTTATTTTTATTTTTTTTAATTTATTTTAATTTATTTATGATAGTCACACAGAGAGAGAGAGAGAGAGAGAGAGAGAGAGGCAGAGACACAGGCAGAGGGAGAAGCAGGCTCCATGCACCGGGAGCCCGACGTGGGATTCCATCCCGGGTCTCCAGGATCGCGCCCTGGGCCAAAGGCAGGCGCCAAACCACTGCGCCACCCAGGGATCCCAAGACTAAATATTTTAATGCGCACACAAGAAATTTGAGAATAAAAGTAAACCAGCAATTCCATGTGAAGTAATAGAAATTTGAGGCTAAATTCAAGGTTTTTTTTTTTCATAACTATTTAACAGCATTTCTTTTTTCTATTTCAAAATTTTTTAGAGATTATTACTTTTAATTTGCTACTACGTTTTAATATATACTGTGGACTATAAATTAGAGTCTCTTCCCGCCATTCAATTTAACTTTTATCTGTGAAGTCTACTTGTACAGTATAATGTCCATTATGGCACATTATACAAGTTATATTCTCATATTCCTGATTTCTCTATTAAGGAAATAGAAATATGTTCTACTAGGTACCTGGGAGTATTCCTCGTTAGCTCCATGATTTCCTGAGATGGCACTGTACTGACTGAAGAGGAGTCATCAGGTCCACCTGTGTAATCCATCACTGGCATCTGATATGACAAAAACAAACCCAGCATTAATTAGAGAGGAATTATATGTAAGACTATAAAAGCATCCCAAGTGTTCCTCATTTGTGACTAGCTATTCCAGCTATTGTCCATATGTGTTTTTACAGATCCACTTTCCACTTTTCTCCATCCTGTTCTCTGCCCTGGCACAATGACTTCAAGGAATACCTGAACAAATCCCCTGCTTTGTGGCCTCCTTAGGGCAGAGCAATGAGGAGCCCGGGCAGAAAGGGAAGGAAGGAGAAACAGTGAGATGAGGGTAATTTCTTGTTTCCCTGATTCTCACACTGCGGGAATGCCTGTGGTGTCTCTTCCCTGAAGATCATTGCTCCTCTCAAGGCTCTCCTCCCAGTAGTACACTCTCCTTCTAGTTTCCGGGAGCCACCACTTTGGTGTTCTTTGCCTCCAGACTACTGTGTTATTTCTTGTGGCTCCCTCACATCCCATAGTACCTTTCTCAGTGGTCCTTTTTTTTTGAACATTCCTAGGATAATTCTAGTTTTAACGTGCTCCATCTATTTTATATAGACACCCAGATAGATGCTACCTGCCATGGAAAGGTCTATCTAAAAGCCTGTAAATCATTTTGGTGTATACTAAAACCAGAATATTTTCTGGTTTTAGGAAATGCAGTAAATTTAGTGGCAGATTGGTAGGGGGAACGCCTTAGCTGTTGTGTTTACATCAATGGCATTTTAAATAAAGGCAGCTTTTACCATGCTCATGCAACCTTGCTGGTCTCTCAGTTATTGAAGCTCTTTTCATGGATAAGTATTTAAAGAACTCCAAGAAGGGCTGTTGTCTCATCCATCTTTGTTACCTGCCATGGAAAGGTCTTTTCCTGAGAACAGTATGATTATGTCTGCGATATTGTCTGATCAATATATTTCTATTTAAGGATGCCAGATACTTAAAGTGATGATCTCCCAGACTATATAATATTATAATCCATTTAGAGCCTTGTTCCATTATAATAAAAAAAAAATCATTTACAAAACAACTAAATTCAAAGTGCTGGTTAAAAAAAAAAAAAAAGATACTGAATTAGTCAGCTTGTCTATGGCAGTCACACTACTTTCCTGAAAAGTAAAATCAAATTGCATTTGTAAAGCTTGTTATTCACCTAATACTCACAGCCTATTGCCATTTTGAAGCTTTGTAGCTTCACACAGATGAATACAAAACCACACAGCAGGAAAACACTGAAAAAAATGGAATCTTAAAAATGAAATAGCTTGATACAGCATGGTTTTCTTTGATATCTACTGGTGGTTTTCTTCCATTTTTTTTTTAACCAGATAAATTCTCTCAAGAGACATTTGTAGAAGAAGCCATGCATTTTGAAATACAAGTGAAATAATATACCCTTTAGACATTGGTCTTCCCATAAAGTGCACATGGTAAGTCTGTGGGTCTTCTTCCTGCATTTAATTTGTTGCTTAGGAAACTTCTGATAGTAACAATTGGAGGCATTTGTGCTACTGCCTTAAATCTCACCATTTCTACATTACTAAAAATAAATTGGATTAAGTTGTGAGCAAACAGTATTTTTTGAACTTCTCTTCAGAGCAGAGTACTGCTCAAGAGTACTAAGAAAATAAAAGAAGAATACTGGTATGTTTTTCTCTAAGAAGCGAGTTCCAACCTGGAGCCCTTGATATAAAGCACTAGGGAAAACCCTCCCGGGAAAAGACACCTATGAGCTTAGGTTTAAAGGAACAATCTTTGGCCTGTGTTTTTTTCCTCGTTGAGCAACAGAATATCAAAGGACATAAAGGCTTTTTTATGAAACTTGTTTTAAAACTACTGGTGATAGATTTTTCTCTATTCTCCCCAGAATTCAGTGAATAAATTTAAGTGTCTAATTATGAAAATAACTAGAACAAACAAAAGAGAGGAAAATATTATGTACATATGAGTTAACTGTTTGAAATGGATTATTAATGAAGTAAATTTCAAACCATCTGGTTTTCCAATCTTGATTAAATTAGAATGTAATCAGTATGAATGGATCAGCTGTGGAACATACAAAACAGCTACATATAAATGAGTCGTGTATAATAATTGTCTACATATTTAAAGTGAGAGCTTTATGTACTGAACCACTGGAAAAGATATGGATAATAGATAACTACTCCCTCAGTTCTTCAGTGCAAATTACCGTTAGGAATATTCCATCACTTTACGTTTATAGGAATCTGCTTTTTTTTTTTTAACTATCAAGCACTTGTTCATACATTTTATTTTATTTTATTTTATTTTATTTTATTTTATTTTATTTTATTTTATTATTTTTTGTTCATACATTTTAAATTCCACTCTTCCCTCAGTGAGAGACAAAGACAAAAGGATGAGTTGGAGATCTTACTCTCATAAAGTTCGGACAGGCCCTGGGGAAGAGAAGAGGTACACGTGGAATGTCAGTGAACACCTGAAACAATCCCCAAACAGGTGCCAGGAATTTGGTAACGATTAAGGTCCTGCACAATATTCATAGTTCAAAGATCCTTCACGCACGCAGTTTGATAAAGTGTGTGTGCCGAGTTGCTGTTTTCTACGAATAGTTCGAAGCTCTGTAAGGTCGGCTCTAGATGTAAGTTTACATTTTATTTGTGTGTTTGTTTTTTTAAATTTTCATGTCAGCCCCCAGAAAGTGTGTGGCACATGATCGTGTTCAATCAATGTTTATTACGTGAAAAAAAGAAATAAATAAAGGAGTGTGAATCCCAGGGAACTGGGAAGACATTCTCCATCCATCACAGCTCTCTGAGCTCTGCAGGCCTCTGCACTTAGGCTTCCTAGTGGCTCTGCTTTCTTATTGCTTAAGCTGCAATATTGTTAACACTTTCAGCTTAAGCAGTAATAGTGTTTGTTTTCCCGTCATTATCCATCTCCCTGTCAGAGGCCTCCAACACCTCATTGAAAGAGTGGGCCCTGGGAGCACTGCCCAAGGACCAGGCCGCTAAAGGATGAGCTTGGCCAACATTGTATGTGCTTCTGTCCGTGCTCCAGGAAATGTGTTTCTTTTCTGTCCCCAAATACCTCCTTCTGCACTCAACCTCTTGTTTAACATTTTTTCATTCCTGGAGGCACGTCTAGGCTCACCCTGACTGGTTGACCCCTGTTCAGGTCCTAGAATGCTGCCTTTGGAATCTTCTCTTATCCCTTGCTTCATGCCATGTATTAAAGGGTTTCTGAGTATTCCTTTTTCTTTACTTAACCTTAACAATTGACTGTGTTATTAATTGATTTTACATGAGCTATTGTTAGTCTGGGTTACCCCTTCCCCCCCAACCTTTGGAATCCAAACATGCCTCAAGCAGATCTTTCCCTGGGCCTAAATTACCTATATTCATACCAAACAGCAAGTGAGAAGGGAAAGAAATAGACCAAAGGCCTCTAACTTAATTTAGATATAGGAACCTAGGTGTCCTTCATGGAGCAAAGAGCATTTCTGAAAAAATGGCAGGTCATAAGGTCTGAATAAGAATTCAAATTTAAGGAATTTTCTGTAATTCATACAAGAGGTGAGCAGATAATAACCTAGTTTCTTAGGAACATACTGGAACCAGGAAAATGTGACTTTCTAATTTTTTTCTCATTTTCCTTCACTATTGTCTGTTGGATAGCAAAGTGATTCCCTGTAAATACTCAGAACATAAAACTCTATGTATAAATAATGATCCTGCTAATGACTATAATACAAATGTTTTATATTATTTTTAAATATACCTATGTTTTGGCTTCCAGGATTTTTGTGTGTCACCAATTTTCACTAACATCTCTTTCCTGAGATATGAAATGGGGCGTAGATGGAAAAGCACCAGCATCAAAATCTGCATCATGAGTGTCAGTGGTGTATAAGGGAATTCCCGAGAGAGCAATGCGATGCTCCTTTGAGACATGCTGTTATCTGCTAAGCTGTTGATGGCATGAAAGAGAATATTATGCAAGAAAATGTGAACAATGATGACTGTGTCAAATGCTGAATCAGAAGAGGCAAAGCCAGGATGAAAACGTATTTTAGGTACCGCTTATTCAATTATATGTTCATATTTCCTTTTTATGCATAATCAATAATGATATTTGATTTAAAAAGCCTATGTCTAAACAAGTCTAAAAGAGTTTATAAAAATAAAGTAAAATTTATAACTAAAGAAGCCTTTGTCATTTAATTGGAGCCTCTTTTAAAGATTTTATTTATTATTTATTTGAGAGAGAGAGCATGTGTGAGAGAGCATGTGCACACAAGCAGGGGGTGGGTCAGGAGGAGGGAGAAACAGGCTCTGCACTGAGCAAGGAGCCCGATATGGGGCTCAAACCCAGGACCGTGGCCTGAGCCAAAAGCAGATGCTTAACCTACTGAGCCACTCAGGTGCCCCTAATTGGGTTCTTTTTCAATGTTATATGAAATAATGGTGCCTGTTAACATTATTAAAACTTAGATTAAATGGAGTAAGGCAATTATGTAATAATGAATTTGCCTGCTTCTGCCTATCTTAGTCTGAACTCCCAGGAAAAGACTCTGAAATGGAGATTTGTATTCAGGACGTTTATTACGGTGTTCGCCAGGATCAAATGAGGGAGAGTGAAGAATGTGGGATGGTACAGGAAAGTTAAACTGAGACAGAGAAACAACAAAGACTTCAGCTCAAGTGGCTGTCTCTACAGAACATTCGGCAGCCCTTCAGAATATGTTCTGTCCTGAGTAA
Organism: Nyctereutes procyonoides; assembly: GCF_905146905.1. Classification (NCBI taxonomy): domain Eukaryota; kingdom Metazoa; phylum Chordata; class Mammalia; order Carnivora; family Canidae; genus Nyctereutes; species Nyctereutes procyonoides. The sequence goes on along the minus strand of NW_026575021.1, from coordinate 4,156,136 downwards.
GGAGGTCTGGGCCTTATATACTCACATCAACTCATTGGATGTCAACTGTCCGGGGCAAGTAGTTGGACTGTGCATGAGGAGGCTTTCTTAGGATGAGAATAATCCTCAGGGAAGGATTCACCTAACACCTGTGCAATGCCTCTAATCCCAGCAGCTGGGAGTTTCTCAGTCCTATAGTGACGTACCTTAGATTCACTACAATGTACCTCTTACTCAATGTGGATCCAGTTGCTTCAAAGGGAAGTTCTGGGGGCTTCTTTAAGTTTCTGGTCATTTTCCAGTGAAAGCTAAAAATAGGAAAACCCTTAAGGGAGACTACACTCTGCTTAGCAGCTTGTTTTAAGGTCCCCCCTGATCCTGCTGCCCACCTTACTCTTTTCTTTTCTTTCTTTTTTTTTTTTTTTTTTTTTAACCTCTGTTGTCTTTTATGGCTACCTCTGATACCACCTAGCAGTTCGGCTGAGCTAGGTGACCTATCTGCTGGGTCATACAGGCCCCTATCCCTGTGAAGTCTGACTCTCTGGTGGCCATAACATCCCAGGCCATGACTGCTGCATTTGCCCCTTTTATCACTTGAAATTGGGCAAAGGGTAGGGGCACCTGGGTGGCTCAGTGGTTGAGCATCTGCCTTTGGCTCAGGTCCTGATCCTGGAGTCCTGGGATCGAGTGCCACATCTGGCTCTCTGCAGGGAGCCTGCTTCTCCCTCTGCCTATGTCTCTGCCTCTCTCTCTGTGTCTCTCATGAATAAATAAAATCTTAAAATAGGGGGATCCTTGGGTGGCTCAGCAGATTGGTGCCTGCCTTTGGTCCAGGGCATGATCCTGGAGTCCAGGGATAGAGTCCCGTGTCAGGCTTCCGGCATGGAAGCCTGCTTCTCCCTCTGCCTGTGTCTCCGCCTCTCTCTCTCTCTCTCTCTCTCCCTGTGTCTATCACAAATAAAAAATTTAAAAAAAACTTTAAATAAAATCTTAAAATAAATAAAATAATAAAATAAAATAATAAAATAAAAAATAAAATAAAATAAATAAAATAAAATAAAATAAAATAAAAATAAGGCAAGAGTAGATCAAGAACAACCTAAAGGGATCACAAGGTCCTTGATTATATTCTTTTTTGCCTCCATTATAGAACAGGGGACTGCTTTCTTTTTGATGTTAGGACAATTATGCCTGAAAGGTGGTTTTCCTCTTTTTATCAGTTGCACTATGGTATGAGGATCCAGAAATGACTGGATTCCACTCCATTAGGACTCTAGTTCAGTGTCCTTAGAAAACATTTTCTCTCCCACAACAGATCTCTAAATCCAAAGATTTAGACCTCTAGATCTGAATAGCTCAGAGTTGTTCAGACAAGATGCAACTTTCTACAAGTTTCTACAAGTTGGACCACTGGAGTGATGGTGAACAGCATCAATGCCATTGCTTCTACCCATTGGTTCCTGGAACCATGTCTGCTACCCACTGGGAATACATTATAATTGTTATTGATTGATTTCATATATATATATGAAATACCATCATATATATGAAATCATATATCGTATATGAAATATAATCATATATGAAATCATATACATATATACACACATATATGCTTATATATTATATATATGCATTTACATGCAATATAATAATGTGATATACCTATTATAGTTATATAATTTATAAACACATATATTATTTATAAATGCAAATACTTATTAAAAATATACATTTTCCCTCCCCTTGTAGGTTGGCTTCTCATCTCTGCCAAGTATTGTCTAACCCGGAGTCTAGGTTGTACCTTAATGAGGTCATCCCACATCCTAACTCGCTATAAGGCCTGCAGCTTCTGAAAGGTAAGTTAAGACAGTAGGATCATTGGACTCCATGTCATACTTCTTGGTTTTTTCTTAGTTCACCCAGATGTGATGGAAGATCCTGTGTTTGTGTGTCTAACACTGACATAGATAGTGGTATTGGCTGAGGCACAAAGATAAATATCATTTCCGGGTTGGAAGGGGTCTAACTCGTTACTTGACACCAAGTGGCTTATTGGTCTTGAGGAATAGTATCATATGAAGCTGTCAACTTCTATCTCTGCTAGTGGCCAGATAAACAGTATACACTTGCTATAAAGTTATAGGTCTGCCCTCTGGAGGCTCTTGCCTCTTCTTTCTTCAGTGGATTCCAGGTCTAAAAGTTGGCTTAAATCCAGAAACAGGGTTGGGGAGTGTGTTGTGTGAGTTTTTTGATTATCCAATCCTTCCTTATTATGATTTTATAGATTGACTAATAATCTTATTTTGTGCCTCTCTCTCTTGCTGCTATGTTGTCTTTGCTATGTTGGTTTCATAGCTAGCAATCTGTGGATCAAGTTTTCCTAGCTGCTTGGCCAAACTTGCTGCCCATTTGTTATTTATTCTCACCTTTGTTTTCAGATACTTGACTTCTTTCTATTATGTTAGAGTCCTCTCACCATTGCTCTCAGCAAACTCAGTTTGCTAAGCCTTTAGACCCTTTTTATATTGCCTGCCAAGGTAGCCAGTGATATATCTGCTTTACTAATATGCTACATTGCTTTCTTCAAGATTCCATCAGGCATTTTATCAGTGTTAGCTTCCCAAGGTATTAAATCTTGGGTATTGAATACTTTTTCCCAGGATATCAAATCCTTACACTAAGTTGGGTGTTTACACCATTCCTAGACTCAGTGCCCTACTTCTTCTCAAGTAGGAGAAGAACCTACTTGAAAGTCAGAACCATGACGTTGGTGGAACAGACTGGCTAGGGTTGAGAATCCACCTTTTTCTGGAGCTCTGCTATTCCTATGATCTTCATTTAAATGTGGGAGGTAAGTGTCTCTTTGTAGGCTGCCAAGGAGCCACTTTGACTTTTAGCCAGTATTGTGAAAGCAGCTATCATTGATGATTAATCACCCTCAGCCTTTCATATTCTTCCTCCAAAGCATCAGTGACACTCAACATTGCTGTCGGATTCCATTGTCCTTATAATTAAAATGCCCTAAACCTCTTGAAGGCCTGAGATATTGCAACCACCAGTAGGATGCATTGCACTCATGTCCTATATCAATTTCCCACCAATAAATGTTTCAATAACTGTACTGCCACAGCATGCCAGGAGTTCCTACCACCAATGATGAGGACCTTATGGTCAACCAGCCTCTAAAATATTCTTAGAGATCGATTCATCAGATAACTCTTGGTACTGAATGCATAGTTTAGGTTTCTTTGGGAAACTGACTTTGCAACAGAGACATGCATGCAGGACTACCATGGGGAGTGGTAGTACTGGAGACTATCTTTCCCCTCAATACATACTGGATGAGTAGAGAAGTAGGATCAGATAGAGGGAGGAGCTGGTCTGCAATACAGTCACATAGGCCTTAGGCAGTTCATGGGGAGTTGGGATGTTGCTTTCAATGCGCCTACCCTGAGGTTAGACTGTCACTGACCTGCCACGTATATTTGTTTCCAAGAACCATCCTAGTTTTCTAGCACCAATCTTAGGATGTGGACTTCCCTGGACGAGCGGGCGTGACCTACATGATTGGTTTCTCTTAGCCTGAGAGTCATGCCATGAGAGGCGCTCTGCTGAGGATTGGTAGCCACTAAACAGGGCAAACTGGGTGGATACATTGCTCAATCCACTCAACTACCTATGACTTTTCATTTCCATCTGCCTTCTCCTTGAGGTTTTCCCAGACTGCTGTCAGTGCTGTCCTTAGTAGTACTCTCTTTCTCCCAGGTGGCTTTCCATTTTGCCCATTGCAATAATCCCCCAGCTGCAATGACCCACATGTCGCACCCCTCCTCCCTCTTCTCTTGCTGCTGGATGGCAGGGTACTGTTGCAGCAGATGTAAAACTATGCAGACCTGTCCCAGTACAAATTCATGCTGTGCAACTGCAGTTACATTTTCACAATTATAAGCACAAACATATGAAATCACCTCAGGCAATGCTTTGACAGCTCCCTAGGGTATTGCTCAATTCTGAAGAACACTATGAAATAGCTTTAAAAAAAATATGCTTGACTACCCAGCAGCAGAATACACAGACAGAACTAAGCCAGGCCTCAAGCAAAGTAAATTCCTTCTCCAACCGCTTGACAATGTTATGAAATGATAATGAAAGTTATGCATAACTAACAACTTAAAATTCATACCTACTGAAATATTTCTCAATGTAAAAAATAGTGTTAAACGCATTGTGAAACCTACGTGAACAAAGAAAAGCCATCTGTAAATCCCGATTTTCCTTCCACCTCGGAAATGACTTCAGAAGACAAGAATATGAGAAGATATCATCTCAGCCAGGATTCAATCAGAAAGACCATTGAATACCTACTATGTGCCAGGCACTGTTCTGGGAACTAGAGCCCTAGCGGTAAGAAAACTCCCAAATCTTGCTGAACTTGATGTACGTTCCACTGGCTGGTCTTCAGTTGTTCCCTTCCCTCCCCCATCTCCTTGCCCCCCACATCCACTTCCTCTGTTGCTGCTGCATGGCCCAACTCCCCCAAGCTTATTTTGGTTCAAGCATAACCTTCTCTTTTCTTTTTCCTCCTCCTCCTGTAGCAATGCTTCCTGTTCCATGTTTCTTCTTTCTCTTTTCCTCTTTTTTTCACCACCTCTGGTTTATACTAGTTTTTAAGTACCTCGATGACCAGAACAATCCTATTATTCTCTGTATGTCAAGCATCTCACACAGTGCATTTCGGCCTCTGTGTCTTGAGTATGTGAAAGAATTTGTATATGCTGGTAACCTGTGAGGACGAAGATGTGAACTGATGTATTAATATTTACAGTTTCTGTGAGGACGAAGATGTGAACTGATGTATTAATATTTACAGTTTCTGTATCAGTTTTTGTTTGATAAATTTCTCAAAAGGTAAGAAAATTGATTCATCTATAATAAGAATAGAAAATACATTGTTTCTCACTTGCCACTTTCAATAAATTGGTAATGATTTCTGGAGTACCAGTTTGAGAAGAAATCTCAGCTGCCCTCATGCTCAGAGGTAAGGATTATCATGGCTCATTATCTAAGCCTGCAGTGAGCTCCTGAGAAGGGATATTGCCATTTCTATCTCCCTTCCCTACCCCCCATCCTCCCTCCCTCTCTCTCTCTCTCTCTCTCCTCTCTCTCTTTTCTCCCTCTTCTTACTTTCTCTATCTCCCACCCTATTCCTTGCTCATTTATTTTTTAGGACTTTTATTACTATTATTATGGTAGTAAAAGAGAAAAAAACCCACAATGCTTATAGGATGCAGTTTTTCACCTTTTAAAGAAATATTTACTTATTTGGGAGAGAGAGAGAGAGCACATATGGGAGGAAGGGGCAGAGGGAGAGTGAGGAGCTAAGCAAAGAGCCTGACATGGAGCTCATGAGGTTCATGGGGCTTGTGGGGCTGGATCCCAGACCCTGGATCATGACCTGAGCTGAAAACAGAGGCTTAACTGACTGAGCCGCTCAGGTACCCTTACAATTTTCCTTCTTTCAAAGAACTCAATTGAGAAAAAAAAAAAAATTCCAGATACAAAGTTTTAAAAGAAATTTGTATTGTATATCTTTATTTAATAGACATAAAGTAATATAGCCACAATCAACTATAATTTTCTAGAATACACAGACATTTTCATCAATTGACTTTTCTTGGTCTTCTTTTCTCCGAGATATCTTCCTTCACCTTATTCAGTATTGCCCACCCCCTCCCTGCACCACCATGCTTTAAACGCTACCATCACCAAGAGCAGCTTTATCCACCAGTTTCAAGCTCTGAGAATCTCAGGCCACAGCCTCCTATCCCTCCACTTCTCTTACTCTTATATTGTCTCCAACATGCTAGTTTGAGTTCATCTCTGTTCCAAAAGTCTCCCACTGTCTTCTGACTTTATTTCCTTCCTAGCCCCCATAGAAACTAACACTTCACACTCTGGTCCCCGCACTTCTATTTGAAAAGTCACATATCTTCGGAAAACCCTCTCCATTAGAAGTGAATGAACCCTTAAGAAATATATTCCAGTGAGTTGACAGCAGTTTGATTCATATCCTTTCTTTTCCATTTCACATACAACATGGTGGCAAAGAAACAATCTGTAGCAGAGCACAAGTAGGACAAAATGCTTCTGGGGACACCTGTGTGGCTCATTGGTTAAGTGTCTGCCTTTGACTCAGGCTATGATCCTGGTGTCCCAGGATCGAGTCCTGCATCAGGTTCCCCACAGGGAGTCTGCTTCTCCCTCTGCCTATGTCTCTACCTCCCTATGTGTCTCTCAGGAATAAATAAAAATCTTTTTTAATTTTTTTAATTGAAAAAAAATAAAAATTGAAAATGCTTGTGGAATAAAGAAAGAGAAATCTCATGTACGGTTTTAATCAAATATCTCATGGAGCTAATTAGTACTAGCAATACTGCATTTTTATTCTCATGGCTCAAGTCTTTTAAACATGGAGTGTGTCTCATATTCAACAACACCCCTGATTTGACATTTTTTTATCTTCATGTTTAACCATCAATATCCCTCAGCCTGTTTTCAAGAAGGTGAGAGATATAGCCAACGTCGGTGACTCAGTGCAGTTGATAATGTTCATTTCAACTCTAAACGTGATCTTTTGGAAGCAGATGTGATTGATACTCATTCTACAAATTCCGTGGTGCTAGACCTTTAATTTCATTTTTCTAAAATTGAATGTAATTTCATGATCAAGCCCTCGTTTTGTGGGTCATGAAAACTTGAGCTCAGGCAAGAATATCTCCCAATTCTCCTTTTCTTTCAGGCCATGATGAGAAATGAAAGTCTCCCATAATGCAGCAGTCTGTGGGGGAGGTGTCAGGAAGTCCCACTACAGGACCTGCCCTGTTGTTCATCATTGAGCATCGTTTCACCCAAATCTTGATTAATGCTTTACACAATGGGGTGCTGCATTCTCCCCTGTTCAAAACCACAAGATCTTTTCAAGTTTCTCTCTCTCTCTCTCTTTCTCTTACCTTCTTAGATACAAAAGAAAAATGCATTGTTCCCAACTCCCTTGAAGGAAAAGAGTAAAGCTGTGCAAAGCTCTTTATTGCCTTCATGTTAATCTTGCCAGTAGTTACACATCTCATGACTGTCTGCAGCACATTTGGGATATGAATGAACTCTGTGATGGATATCTTAACCTCGACATAATGATACTCTGGCTATATAATTCTTTGTGGTTTCATGCCTTGTGGGGAGTTTTGCAGTATCCCTGGCCTGTACCCACTAGATTCCCTCCACCCCATCCACCACCACCTACCACCATGGTCCTTACAATCAGAAACTCTCTGGCCATTAGCAGTCACTCCAGTTGGGAAACACTCCATTCTGAGGATGCATTTGACTCACCTGCCTTCATTTGATTTCTGCTGCTCCTGACTGGTTCAATAACAGAAATCTCTGGAACCTTGTCAACAACCTGAGTTCCTATCTGCAAATTAGGAGCATAAATTTTCTTTCATCCTTGACCCTCAAATCTATACTTTACCCCACTCTGTATTAGCCTGATAGGGCCTGAAGTTCACAGAAAGTAAACCCTGGTGTTTGATATATATCCTCGTATTTATCTTTTTCAGTTCAGTTTCTTTCTTCTCTTTCCCTCCCTTCTTCTCTCCTTCCCTTCCATTCTCTTCACCTCATTTCTTTCCCTTCCCTTTCTTCCATCCCATTCCATTCCCTTTCCTTTTTTTTTTCTTTTGTCCTCTCTTTTCTCTTTATATATCAAATCATATTCTCAATGTTTCACCATTGGGATTTGAATATCAAAGATCAACAATTTGCCTCTTTTTGTTCCCCAGGAAAAATGGACACAATGGCTCAAACTTCTCAATAATGGAAGGAATTAAAGAAGCATAGAATACTAGTGAAGGAAGTATCCCTTAATGTCTCAAAATGTAATACCTCTACTGCCTTCTGCAGCTTTAATCACCAGCGGGTCTCACATATAGTTCCAGTTCTGATTTTATTTAAAATCTAAGAAATATCTGAATGCACAGAGATCAATTTCAACACATGCATATAGTGTAGTATTACATGGCAATTGAAAAGGGAGTTATTCGCCTGAAAATCATTTTTTATCATGCTGGGAGTAGTCATACTGCCTTCCCATGGACACTTGTCAGTGTTCCTTAATTATATTGCCAGCAAGAGACCCAAAATGAACATTAAAAATGTTAACCAAAATCAGTATGCATATCTACATACATATAATGGTATCAATTCCTTTATTTCTCTAGTTTGAGAAACACATATGCATATATTATGTTGTTTACTATTGCCTAATAACAAGCCACCTCAAAACTTGATAGCTTAATACAAGAGCCACTTTTGAATCCCTCATGGTTTTGTAGGGTGACTGGTTTGGCCCATGTGATTTTGGGATGTAAGTGATGTCAGTTGGGCTGTATTTATCTAGAAGATCAACAGGACCAGGCTACCCAAAATGGCTCATTCAGATGGCTCATATGGCTGTTGGCTTGAAGTTCACCTAGAGCTGTTGAAATAGTGCTTTGGTTATGCTCCATGTGGCCTCTTCATTTGGCTTAGGTTCCTCAGAGCATGGAGACTGGATTTGGAGAGATTACAGGAAGTAGAAGCTGCCAGTCTATTTAAGTCCTGGGCTCAGGGGTTCCAGATCATTACTTTTACTGCATTCTATTAATCAAATCCATTCACATATTCTAAGAGGATGGATTTCTGGGGCCATCTTTGGAGACAAGCAACTATGTATTTTAATAGCACATTCACTGAAGAGTGGTTGTATTTGTGAAAAATTAAGCTCTATAACATTTTATTTTTTTAACAAATACATATTTTTAAAAAGTCGCATATTTCTTAAATATGAAATTATTTGCATTTATGCTCCTTTATGACAGTGTAAATATTTGGAGTTAGATATGATGACAGGATTTCTGATTACAAGTTAAGATTTGTAATGTTTCTTACACTCTGGGGGATACTGATTCATTTATAATGGAAGTATGGCCTCCCTCTGCTTTCCTCTAATTCAAAATACATTTGGGTAGTTTTCACTTTTAAGGTATCATAAATAAACTCTCATACATTGCTGTTAGGAGAGAAATTTCACTAAGCCACTCAGGAAAAATAGTTGGCAGTATCTACCATAGCTAAACATATGAATGTCCTATTAATCAGTATTCCACTCTTGTATATATACCCAACAGAATAGGATAATTTTTCTCACCTTCTTAATTTTAAACATTCAGAAACAAGTCAAAGTTTAGTTTTTGGCTTATGAGATACAGGCTTAAGACAATCTTAGTAAAAAAAAAATATTTTTAGAAAGAGTGTATCAAATGCTTCCATCATCTACATTTTGTTTTTCTCTTTGGGAGATTAATTCCTGTTTTGTGGTCTACATAATATAGTCCTGTTTTATAGTAAAAGAAAAAGATAGAGATTTAGTCATGACGCTGTCAGTAACTGTGATGGTAATTGTAATTTTAACTTACTTGTAAGCTCACAAATTAGCCTTCTGTAGTTTCATGGATGCTGGCAGAGGTCAAAGACTCCTGGGTCAGAGACAAAAAGAGTTTATTACTAATGGTACAATAAGCATCCTGAGCTTCATGTTTGCGTTTATTCCCTTTAACCTCCATGTCCCTCAGGTGACTTGAGAAGGCCCAGGTGGATGTTGCACATATAGTAGGTTTACATCATAGCTGAGAAACCCTGACTTCAGGAAACCCAAATCTTTCATAATGGATTTGAAGAAAAACTACTCAATCTTTGTTCTAAGAGATCCATCATCCTTAGTATACTGCATGGTCAACACCCATCTGCTCCAGTGTGGGACTATTTAAACAACCCTAAAAGAAAAGCCCAAGTAAAGGCTATCAGTACCTCCATTGGCAAGATACACAGAAACAAAAGAAATCCATGGAACATTATGTACCAATAGAGAGAAATTTAATTATTTGCCTTTTTTCCATCCTACAATTTTTGAAATTTTTAAGAACCATCTTAAAAAAAAAAGAACCATTTTTATTTGGTGTTCATTTCAAATAGTTTATAAGAGCCAATAGAAGAATTTGTTGTCAATGTATTTTTACAAAATCTTATGGGAGTATTTATTTACTGGGTAAGCCCATTGGTTAATAACATTTAACGTTAAATGCAGAATTGACATGATATTTTCGCAGTATATGGCAAGTCGTACCCTGTCAAATGAGCTGTGCTAATCATAGCAAAATAGTGACTATACGTTCAGGGTTATAAACAAGAGCATAAATAATTTTATTAGTTGGACTTAGACTGTGTGGAGAATATTAAAACAGAAGTGGAAAACCATTAAATAGGGAACCAGGCAAGTTTTATATGCTGTCTCTACCTCTAAAGAAGTGATTTTCCCTTAGGCATATTAGTTTTCTAATACTTACACTTTAGTTTGCAAAAAGAAAGGACAAGGCAGGCTAAGGATACTATATATAGGCTTTGGAGTAAGTTGCCAAAGGTGGAATTTGATTCAGTCACAACTGCTTACAATTTGGTTTGGATAAGCTTCTTAGCCTCATTTTTGCATTATTTTTAATCTTGTTAAAGTCACACAATGTCTTTAAAAAATATATCCTTAATAAGTATCAGTTTGTGATTATTTGAAATGTTTATTACAGACCTACAAGATATACTATATGTTTTAAGTAAGTTAAAGGATAGGAAAGATGGAGAATATTTTAGATACATAGTAAGTGCATTCTAAAAGTGGACCCAAAACAAGAAAAGTTGATCGGTTTATCTATCGGGATTAACAGTTAATCAGAACTATATAAATAAAAGTAAATAACCACGTATAATCTATTTTGGTGATTTTCTTTTTTAAAAAAAATTTATTTATTTATTCATGACAGAGAGAGAGAGGCAGAGACACAGGCAGAGGGAGAAAAGCAGGCTCCACGCAAAGAGCCCGATGTGGGACTCGATCCCGGGACTCCAGGATCATGCCCTGGGCCAAAGGCAGGTAGGTGCTCTACTGCTGAGCCACCCAGGCACCCCTGTTTTGGTGATTTTTGTATTGGCATGCTGTCTTGTATATTTGGGCAATCCTAAAACCAGAAGAGCGAGAGGTATGAATTCCCAGCTTTCAATCTCCATTCCAAAAAAAATCTTAACCAATTCATAAGGCCATTTAAGATGTTTTCAATAAATTGTTATACAATATTAGCATATAATATTATATATTTAAAATTGAAAATGATATGTAATTATAGTGTTTTTTTTAAAGATTTTTATTCATCTGAGAGAGAGAGAGTACAAGCAAGTGGAGGGACAGAGGGAGAGAGAGAAGCAGACTCCTCGCTGAGCAGGGTGCCTGAAGGCTCAATCCCAGGACTCCAGAACCATGACCTGAGCCAAAGGCAGACACTTAACTAACTGGGCCACCCAGGCACCCTGTAGTGACATTTATATTGCTTTAGTTTAACTCTATAGAGTCCAACATAAATGTGCACTTTCTGGCTTTAATCTACATCTCAGGGAGGTTACTTAATAGAGAAATGCACACTCTAAAAATGGTTACTTGTTGCATGGGCAATTCTGTTTGAGAATCTGCGCTCTTACTTCATCTCCTTTGCTCATTGCTGGCAGGTTGGTGAGGGAGAGAGAATGATAGAAGAGAAGCAGAGTCAGGATTGTGGGAAGGATTTCCTTACCTTTTTTCTTTCATTTTGTGTTAACACTCTGGGAGGTTAGGACTGTGGCAGTAGCAGGAGCCTACCTCAAAGTAGTGAAATGGGAAAGGGAGGAAATTTAGGTGAGGGAGGATCTCCAGTGACAGCCCAAAAGATCCTAAGAGAAGGACGCTGAAGTTTCTACTGAACAACATTCAATGTCCAAGTGCCTAAGATTGAAGATCTTCATTTATCAACAACAGCTGAAGCATGCCCACAACATTGAAAGAATGATCTGTGCAAGTAAAAAATTTGCCCTGTTTCCCACCAATCCTTTCATAAACTTTTTTTTTTTTCTCCCAGTGAAGTAAAAAGCAAAACAGAAAGAATGAAAGGCCATAAAGGTAGCCTTGCAGCATGAAGATGATGATGGCACAGACTTTCCATTAGGCGGTTCTTTGCCAGGCCTGTGTGAGAGCAGAACGGTGATCCCTTGTCAGGGAACTCTTTTAGTCTCCCAGGGTTGGCTGCAGGAGCACTAATACAGAGTTTACCCCCCAAAGGAAGGAAAAACCTTTACTGTATCAACACATCTACCTATGCTAGAGGGTGGTAATTGGTTTATCAAAAATTCACTGTGTTCTTCTCTGACATGCTAAATAAGGATATTAGAGATTCAAGGCAGTTCACAATTTTCTGCCTCAGGGCTGACATAGCTGAAGCCAGCTCTGTGGAGTTAGCAATAGGATCAACAACTTTGTGCTTGCTCTAGATATCGTATTCCTAGCCAACTAGATACAACCGATCCCAAGGGTGCCACTCTCTAAGCTGTTTCCATGAGAATCAGTTTTAGTTCGTTCATCAGGAACCTACCACTCCACCGAGATTGGTAAAAGTAACTGCTTTGTAAGATATGCTTTTCCCACTTTGCCAATCCAGTGATGTGAAACAAGACATGGAGAAGATGCAACAGATGCCAACTAGCGAGATTAGATCCACTTCCTTCTCTTATGTCTTCAGAGGACACCTGCAAGTTAGGACAGTGCTAACACACTGAATGGTGTTGTTGTTTTTTTTCCCCAAACTTTCCCCCTACCTTCCTGGATCTTAACCATAATTTTATTAGATTTCAACTTCTTAGTGGATGTTGCATACAAAAAGGCTGCAGAGGGGGTCCCTGGGTAGCTCAGTGATTGGACATCTGCCTTTGGCTCAGGTTATGATCCTGGGGTCCTGGGATCAAGTTCTCCCTCTGCCTATGTATGTCTCTGCCTCTCTCTCTGTGTCTCTCATGAATGGCTAAATAAAATCTTTTTTAAAAAGGATGAAGATATGGAAATTAAGGTAAAACTTACAACTTAACCTTTTCTCAAGCAAAATGATAGCCAATAATATTATCACGTTTGCTGGGTTGACAGCAAGATGTAAATTGTATCAGCATAAGTATGAGAAATCCTTCCACTTTGCTGTTCTAGATGTATAAATTGAGTGTCAATATTGCTCAAGAACATTTTGCCCCATATAGACAAAAACCTAACAATCTGTACCCCTTGTGTCAGTTTTTTTTTTTTTGCCACATAATAGAGAATTATATAATGAGACTTCAGTTAAAGGTTAGCTGGTGTTTGCTGCAGAAATACCATTGCATGTGCCTTGAATCATGTGCTTAGGAGAGTCTTCAACTTTGCTGAGGTCACAAGAATAAACTGTGTGATAGTTTTTGCCTGCTTCCTGGTGCAGAATTTACAGACTTGCTCTCATCTCTAATTCCTGAAGCCTGTTAATACCTACCCAAATCACTTAATATTATAAATGGCCAAATTGACTTAATTTCATTCTCAAAAGCAGAGAACCATGAAGAAAAGATGACTGACTGACTGACTGACTGACTGAATTGTCTGTCTGGCAATGTCCCTCTCAAACATGGAGGATACTTTATTGAATTAACCACATTGCAAGAATTTACCTTGATGCTTCTAACCACAGAAACATTTTTTTTTCTCTTTCTTTTCAAAAGTTAAAATCATAAATGATTCTCAGGGAGAGAAGTCATACTACCCAACTTCACATAGAATGATATTATAATCCACACAGAATTATAATCTAGTAATTTATAATGGGAAAATCAACTGTCCAGGAGACTACAATATTTTGAGTGATGAGATCAGTATATTCTCTCCCCAGAAGAAAGCTTCATGGTCAGATAAAGTTAATCAAAAGCTGATAATAGTGATAGTGCAGGAGAAGTTGATGGGTTAAACCACTACAGGCAATAGTGATTCCATAACCCACATAGGAACCAGAGCGTTCATAATTTCAGTCCAGGGCACTTGTCTTGAAAACACACAAAGGAGCCCATGGAACTCTCTGGGAACTGGATGACCCTTTTCTATGAGACCATGTAACTGACTCCTAGCATAGTATTTCCCTACACAGGGTTAATATCAATGATTAGCTTTTTGATAATTCATTATAGTTACTCTGAAGTACACTAATCACTTCAAATTGTAATCCCAGACAGTAGTTCCATGAAGCCTGATTGATGAACTAGTTATTTATAAACGTCTTAGGGAGACATTTTGGTTGTATTATTGTTTTATTCCCACCATTTGCTTAAAACTGAATAGCTAAATCAATTTGATGAGGTTAAATCTTAAAAATGACTTTGGTTGTAGTTGCCATGTTGTCTAGGGCTTCCATGCTGTCCCACACAGCTAATAAGAGTAGTGTACCTGTAGGTGTTCATTTTATATCCTTCTGATTCAGGCTTGGTTTCTTCACTCTTATTTTAAAATCTATCTTCTTTTCTTCTTATGGTTTCCCCAGAAACTGAAGATAAGATAGGAATTTACTAATTGGCATGAAATAGCATATAATTTATGGGATACAAAAGAGGAAGGAAAACATATGGACATTTCCCCTTCTGTGATTCTTCTGGAAAGAATGACAGGTGAACTGAAGCATTCTTATGGCTTTCATCTATGACTTATTTTAAATACATTTACCATTTTGGTCATTAGTAAATATATATTTTCACACATCAGATGCACAATGATTTGAGCACGTCTGGTGCTACAAAATCAGTGGAGTGCTCATGTTTTGATTCTCTCAGAATGCCACAGACAGCTCAGAGTTTACCACTGTCTTCTTGCTTTCGTCCTCATGCTGCCAAGAATGTGTTTAATGTTTTATTAAAGTGTAGGATTCTTCTGATTGTTAAACCTGCATTAGGGTAGAGTCTGAGACCAACATTTCCTGACAGGCCTCCTACAGAGCATGTCACAAATGATGGCAGACACAGTAATGTTCATAGCAATATGGCAGCTGCCAGAGGGAAGCAAATAATAAGCTCTAAAAATGCCAATTTTAACTTAAAAAGAAATCTATAATTCTCACAAGGTAAGAACGCTGCTTCACCACAGAATTTTCAGAACAATATGCTAAGGAATATGGATTCATGTGCCCTTGAAACTGACTTCGAATAAGTCTGTGTTAGAAACAAAGATCATTTAAAAGCCTCTTTTGTTTTGGCCTCTAAGTTCTAATCAGACAGAAAAGTGGCACATTTTGGAGAAGTGGTTTGCTTTTGGCCAATTACCAATATCAATCCTGTGAGGAACTGACCTTTGCAAAGAAATTTTCAGACAACTCATAAAGGTGTCTCGTGGTAATCCCCTGCCAGACAGAACCTTAGAAGACTACAGGGTGTTTAGAATTTTCATGTCTCCCATAAAAGAATATCATAATGCTATGGATGGCTCTGTCAACTGGAGTTCATTAATTCTGATCACAACTATATCTTAAAATCCTTAAAGCCCAAAATGACTAAAAAAAAAAAAAATGAAACCAGCTTCATAGACAAATCTCCCATGTTTCATTTATTAAGTATTTTACCCAAATGTTTCAAATTGTATATTTTTCTATGTGCCTATCATTTTAGCAAATGTCTCATATTTGTTATTTTTTTAGTCTTTCAAAGAGACTATACAAACCATTTTTAAATATATATGTGCGTGCATTTTCTTTAGACAACGTTCTTAGATCTAATTAGATTTGCTAATGGATCTGTAACAGTCCAAACTGAATAAACATTGCAGGAAAATGTTCCTTATATACTTAAATACAATTGTTATTTCTGCTGTTCATATTCAATAAGCTCTCTTCTTTCTGTTTTATTTTTGGATAATAGTATCATGCAACCATGCTTCAGAATATCATCCCTGGAGTCTGATTGTCTGAGTTTGAACTCTGTTTCATCACTTACATCTGTGCAACATGGACAAGATTACTCACATTTTCAGATCCACAGTTTTCTCGTCTATAAGCTGAGAGTAATAGTGGTATTTTTATGTGATAAATGTGAGGACTCAATGAAGTGATGTACGTGAGGCACTTAGTTGCAAATGGATCAACAAAGTTAATGAAAATTGCCAAGAAAACATTTTACTTACATACTGTTTTTTTAAAAATTAATATTAGACAACTCACACAACTTTCTCTTTTATTGCTGTTCTTTAATAGACATTTTAACTTTTTCTTTTATTCTGGTTTTATTTTAGAATGATTATTGGTTGAATGGAAAAATCAATGCATGCAGGAGGAGTGCATTTAGGGTGTGGCTTAGTAATTTGGAACACCTGAACAATAATCCAGTTCCATGGAAACCTGGTATTTTTCATTATATCATTTTTAAGAAAATATGCTAGATTATCTGAACTTTAATATTTACAACAAAGACAACTAGAGTGAAGATATATCTATTTCTACATCTATCCTCTCTTTTGAGGTATATTTCATATTGTGCTCATAAAGTAGTCTAAGATTGACTCAGTATATAATTCTGATATATGGAAAAGTAAACCCTCCCCAACCTCTTTGTTAAAAAAAAAGAGGTATATAAATTATATATTTATATATAATTATATTATAAAAGGTATAAATTCAATAATTCTGTGAATTTGAGTCTATGTGTTATCTTTATCTCACAAATATTTGCATTGACTATCTCATAACAATGTGCTTCATCTTAAAAACATTTTTGAAGCATCAACAGGGAAAAGACTTTCCCCCAAATCTAATAATCCTCCAATATAGTGTATTGATGGAAAATGGGATGCGGAATCAATACAACTGGTTGCATAGGAAGCCAGTTATGTAATCATTCTGGTAATTTGTTCATCTGAAAACATACCTAACTTATAAGTTGTTGAGAGGTATATTTAGTTGGTGCTGTGTCCTGATTTTGTTGGCATTGCTAAGATGAAGGTGCTTACATTGGATTTTGAGTATCTTTTGTTTCATCTGTCCATTCCTAGAAACATTTCCTCTCTCTGTCTAACCTTCTTTATTTCAATAAGTACTTTTCACTTATCTTTTACTAATCACTGATGTAGACTTTGGTTGTATATCTTCATGGTTGAGATTTTCAAAATTATTAGATTTTTTTTTGGTATTTTCTGGGGAAACTATGAAGACATGTCTCTCTTAGTGACAAAGACTTTTTGACCAGTTCTGTTCTAGAGACAATTACTTTTTCCATTTGTTTAAGGTGTCACTGAATAATTACATTATCTTAAGTTAGCAATATCAAATAATTAGTTTCAGTTTATTAGACTTTTAATAGTTACACCTTAAAGATCTCTCTTCAAAATTTTTAGTGCAGGGCAGCCAGGGTGGCTCAGTGGTTTAGCGCCGCCTTCAGCCTAGGGTGTGATCCTGGAGACCCAGGATCGAGTCCCATGTCGGGCTCCCTGCATGGAGCTTGCTTCTCCCTCTCCCTCTACCTGTGTCTCTGCCTCTCTCTCTCTCTCTCTCTCTCTCTCTCTCTCTCTCCCTCTCTCATAATAAATAAATAAAATCTTTAAAGAAATTCACTGCAAAAATACAAAGAAAATACATATCACTACAAGTAACATATGTAACATAATTAAATTTATATTCAAACCAATTATAAATACTTCAAATGTCTCCTACTATATTTGCTTATAACTCTCATCCTGCCAGTAGTGTATTAATTTGCAATTTTTTATTCATTTTCCCCATAGTGCTGATTTGCAGTCTATATGGAGTATCATGCAGTTCTAAACATTGCATGTTTTATTCAGTTTGGGGGGATGTTTTTAACCACATCCTTTCTTGGTAAGGCATGAATATACATGTCTTTGGAATACCTCCAAGGAGCCTCAGTATACTTTTTGTTTGTTTGTAAAAAGGTAATTTTTATTTGTTTGTAAAAAGGTAATTTTTGTATTTGACATCCATTGTTCAAGACAAAAGAGACAACAGTTTTCCATCAGTCAGAAACCAATAGTAAAACTGGGGGAGGGAATATTACCATATTGGTATTGCACTAAACTTGAATTTGAACTCAACTCAGAATTTTTCTGTACTCATCCTGGGTGACACATGACTCTTCTTTGTGTCTGGTTAAAAAAAAAAAAAATGGTGTGTTGCCTTTTACTCTCATCGCACATAAGACTGATCCTTAAACTTTCAAGTTCCATAAGTTATAATCAGCTAAAAGGATTAATATTAACACTTCATATCAACTCTAATGTAAATAAAACATGTTTTCTCATTACCACCTACCATACCACACTTTGTTTGAGACTAGTTTGTATATAATTGATTATTCTTCTTGCCAGTTTTCTTTTCCTTTCCTTTCCAATGTCTTAAAATTATTGTGGAGAATATAGTTTTGCTTTAGTTGCTGAAATTTCAGCGTTTCTCCTCTCTTTTCTCCAGAAATCAATGTGATGTTAAGACTTTGTGGAATTGGTGATTTTGTCAAAAAAAAAAAAATGTGCCTGAG
Source organism: Nyctereutes procyonoides (assembly GCF_905146905.1). Taxonomy (NCBI): domain Eukaryota; kingdom Metazoa; phylum Chordata; class Mammalia; order Carnivora; family Canidae; genus Nyctereutes; species Nyctereutes procyonoides. The sequence continues at coordinate 4,137,677 of NW_026575021.1, read as the reverse complement.
AGGAATAAAAAGAAAAACAGGAAAAGGTTTTGATGAAACAAACTTTTGAAGAAGTAATAAGCAAACCATAAAGCCAAAGCTTATTTTCCTTTCTCTGCCTGGAATGGTCTCTCATTTTTTCATTAATCTGGACGTGTTTTGGCTTTCAGCAACACAATCCTAATGAGAACCAGCGAAGAAAAATGTAAATTCAAAAAATTAAACTAACGGAAGCTCAGGAATTAAACGAGACATTAGGGATGAACAGAATCTTTGAAAAACTGATTCTTTATTGAATATCTCTTTCTCTCTTTCTTTCAGAATGACAGCCTCCTTACATTTGTAAATAAAGCTCTCAGAGACTTCTGATAAAGACATGCCAGCCTGGTCACTGAAGGAAACTCAGTATTATTATCTTTAATCAGAAATTTAGGATTCCTATTAAAGAGGTTCAGATTTGGTTAGGTATCCATCCTAGAATTCATCAATCATGAGCTAAGAGTGTAGTGTGGTTCACAGGTGTGTATGCAGACCAACCAGTGTGTCCAGGAAAGCAGAGTAAAAGGAAAAAAAAAATGTAAAGAGCATTAAAGCTGACATGGACGTTAAATTGTTGAAGTGACGGCAGGTCTATTAATCAGAAAGGAAGGAGGCGTGCTAAGCATTAAATTCTTTAAGGTCTAGCATGACAAACACTTTGTCAATCAGATTTTTCAAAACTACACTAATTACTGCTTGCTTCATGTTCCCAATAGAACTTCATCCATACTCATTTATTCTATTACAGAAATTTTCATATAGCATTATACAATCTTACATACCTGCCTCCCTACAATTTGACCTACTAGAGTTTGTACCATGTTTTATTTACCAATGATTGCAATAGTTCAGGCACATTCTAGCTTCACGCTACACATTTTTAATAAATAAATGAATTATCCTACACAGTTTGATATAAGTATAATTTATGCACCCTTATTTGTTAGCCTCCCCTTCTTTCTGCCATCATATTATCATATTAAGTGCTTTCAGCCAATTTTTTTCATAACAAATGTCTACATATACTATTATATTAACTGCACTATTTTCTTCAGAACACTGCTCACTCTCCTAAATCATTTAATTTTTATTCACATCCTTATTTAATATCTCTTTCTCCGATTAAAGGAATGAAAGCTTCTGATATTGAGGTCTTGTCTTACTCATCTCTGAATTCTTTTATATATATATATATATATATATATATATATATATATATATATTTTTTATTTAGAACAAGTGGAAGGAGAGGCGGAGCATAGATCCCACGGGCAGCTCAATTTCACAACCCTGAGATCATGACCTGAGCTGAAACCAAGAGTTGGCCGCTTAACCAACTGAGCCACCCAGGCGCCCCAGTCTCTGTGTTCTTAATACCTAAAACAGTAGCAGATTTGTAGCAGGTGTTTCCAACGTAATAAATGATACATGGGAAACCTAGTATAAATGCTGGCATTCAGAGATTATTGTTTTACGCTAGATAAAAAGCCTGGCAATTAAGCACACCAAATTATTGTGAGGACTGAAATGTGCATAAAGTTAGTTCTTAGTAGTATAACAGAGAAAACCGTTATAGTTGACAGTGGAATGAACCTGGGAAAATGGGTTAGATTTGTTGTTTAGGGGGAACTAAGGGTGAAAGGGAATGCAAAACAGAAGTAGCGTTATGAATACGTGAAGGGAGTGAGGCAGGCTCAAGTATTTAGCAGCTTGAACAGAGGAGTGGGATACTAGCAGATGAACACTGGAGAATGAGATGGGAAGAATCTGAAGCAAAGCCTTGGAGAACTTTGAATTACAACCAAGGAAACCTCACCTATTTTTTAAATGCTGAAGAAGCATTGGTAATTTTTAATCAGATGATAATGAAGTCATTGGAGATTTGCCAGAGGCAATTGTTAGAATCAAGATGAAAGGTCATAGAGGGGTAAGCTAGGAGACAAGGAATTGAAATAAATAGGAGGTATTGTGTGAAAATACACAATGGAAGAAAGATAAAACATAATTGGCAACACAATGTAGAGACAAGCAGGGCAGACTCAGAGACTTTGAGTCTAGGTGACCGGGTAGATGCAGGTATCATGAGCAGACATAAGGAAAATATGAAACTAAGGAAGTTAGGATAGATGCCTCATATTTTGTAGGAAGTCATAGGATATCTGGAGCTGCGCAGTAGCAGAAATTGAAAATTTAGGACTGGAAGACACATAAGTCAAGCTGTGAACACAGACTTGACAATCGTGCACAAAGAGGTGAACATTGACTTCAGATCTGGTGAAATGGTTCAGGTTAAATTTATGGAGAAAGATGAGAAGCAGACTTAAAACAGATCCATTGGGAAATTTCTATTTATTAGTATTCTTTGTAGAGTAATAGATATTAAGGTAGGGTGAATGTTTTTAATAATGAATAAGGTGTTCTAAGCAGAAAGTGATTGTATTATAAAATAACCCAGTATAATATAGGGGTAGATATCAGATTTGACTTTATATTCTTTCGTCCAAAACAACTTATCTTCATGAAAACTTGATCAAAAAAATTTCATTGACATAAATTCTTATTCAACAATGAAAACCAGATGGCTCCCTTGTGGGTGCTCTGTATTACGTAAGGCCCCCCACCTTCCATGATTAAAATAACTTACTGAGCTGATTGCCAGGCTTCCAAAGGAAGATACTGGAAATGGGTATTAGAACATAATGTAATCCACACTTGGAGTTTTTCTCAATTTTCTCTGGGAAATTCATTTATTTGTTCATTTAGCAAACAAGTAATGATTATCTATTGTGTGCTTTACTCATTGATTGTAGTTTATTTGCTTACCAATCTAGAGTCTTACCACTTAGAGGAAATACAGACAGTTTATTCTAAAACACTAGGATTCCTTCAAGGTTAATAAAGTCATTCGTAAAGAAAACTAGCCAACCATAGTTTGGGGGGAAATATTGAAACTGTTTTGAGGGTACTAATGCTCAACAATTTAGCATAAGATTGTGACACTAATGTGAGAAAATTGTAAAGAAGCTTTAGAGGAAGAAATTTCTATTTCCTTACTCATTCAAAGTATTTATACCAAAAATACGTGGAAATGAATGAATACTAACAGAAATAGAAATTGAAATGTTTGTGGCAGGGCATAAAGATAATGCTCAACCTCATTCACATGCAATCATTTTTATAATTTAAAAGCATTTTATGCCTGTCCTTTCCCACTTTCCTCCTTTGTGTCTTTTGACAGTCACAAGCTTTAAATTTCCAGTTTTAGAGTTTTCACTCAAAATACTATTTATTGTAATGAGTTTCTTTCAGAATAATGCAGTTCATCATTTTATTATATATAATATTTTAAGTTGTGTTAAGGAATTGCAAGCAATTGGTAAAACAATAAATAAATAAAAATATATACACAGTACTACAAAATCTAGAGTGAAAATAGCAGCATTTTGCTGCATTCTTCTCTGGCCCCCAATCTTACACCCAGGGCTAACCATTTTCAAATATTTAATTATTATTCCTACTATTTATTTGCATGCTTATCAGCAGTATGCTATATTAGTAATTTCATGTAATATTTCATGTTAACTAGCAACTTCTTGCTAAGGAAACTGAATTTTTTATTATACCACCTCTCCCTCAACTTCAGCTCCCTACATACTGCCATGTATAGTCACATGAGTATTTTTTGTTTAAATCAACAACTTTGGGGATCGCTGGGTGGTGCAGCAGTTTAGCGCCTGCCTTTGGCCCAGGGCGCGATCCTGAAGACCCGGGATCGAATCCCACGTCGGGCTCCCGGTGTATGGAGCCTGCTTCTCCCTCTGCCTGTGTCTCTGCCTCTCTCTCTCTCTCTCTCTCTGTGTGACTATCATAAATAAAAATAAATAAATAAATAAATAAATAAATAAATATCAACAACTTTGTTTTTTATTATATTGACTATATATTTAAATTATTTATTTCTACAATATTAAAGCATACTTAGGTTTCTTTGATATAAAACTTACTGATTTTTCCAGCATTAGTGACTTCCTTGTGTTTTGACTTGGTTTTCTTTGTATCTTAATTTAATTGCTTCCACATACTCCATCAGATATGATAGCTACCTACAATGTAATTTTTTAAAGTGTCAGAAGATATTAAATAATCGGAAGTTTTTGTTTTTGTTTTCTTCCTCCCAGAAGCTCCCTTCTTCCTGACACAATAAATCCTGCCTGTTCTCACAACTGATGGCACAGCTATCATTCTATTTTCCTACCTAAATTCTACATCATCCTTTGTCTCTTTTTGGCATTGGATTTCCTGTTCCGCGGGCTTCACATTTTATAGTAGCTTCATATCAAACGGAGGATGGAAAATAAATATATTTTGGGGATGTTTGTATTACTGAGAATGTCTTCTTTTCTTACTCTTTTTGGGGTATATAATTTTAAACTGAAAATTATTTCCCTTCAGAAATTTTAGTCCTGTTGTGAATGAGAAATCTGAGGTATTTGGCATTTGTTTCCTGATTTGCAATATGACTTTTCTCTGGTGTTTTCTTTATTCCTTATGTTCTAGACTTCATAATTAGGTACCTTGGATAGCATATGTGTTATGTATCATTTTGTGCACTGTGTTGGGCAGTTGCATACACAGTATGATATACTTTTTATGTGGAGACTTCTTCATTTGGCGATTTTAAAATAATCTTCTATAACGATTTATGTGTTCATTGTTCAGTCTCACTTTGTTAAATTCAGTCAAATGAGAACTTCTGTGTTGATTCTTTAAATTTCTTAGTTTGTCTTTTCCCGTTCTGTTTGATTTTTTTTTGTTTTATTTTTTTTAGATTCTTTATACATCACCCTCTGACCCTGTTGTTGAATATTTTTATGCCATTGAAGTTTTAATTTCCAAGATTTCATTATTCTTTAGTGATTATTCATTTTTATGCATTCCCATTAACACTTTATAAATGCAATATTTTGCCTCACTTTTCCCTGGATATAAATTGTACATATTTCCCTTATGCATGATGTTCATTTCATCTGAGTTAGAACCCCTCCCTTCTTTTCTATGATCATGTTTTGTGTTGGAGATTTTCCTTTTATGGCTGGCATTTATTGGTGGTCCATTCATCATTAACAGTGAGACATTAATGATGGATTGACAGCTCTGCTTGTCTGAGTAGAGAGAATTGACATGTGAACTATACTGTAATAGGAGAAGATAGGAATCTAGAATTTATTGTAGACTCTAAATGTCAGTGTTTTGAAGATTTTACTGTGAGACTCTCAATTTCCTTCAGCAAACAGTATTCCTTGCCTAAGAGGCACAAGACTGGCTTCTGGCATTTTTGAGATGAGGCAAGACAAAAGCTAAAGTTGGTCTCACAAGAATACAGACTGCTACCTTGTCCTGTGGTTTTCATTGTGTCTCCTCTTCCTCTCTCTTTGGAGCAATATTCATTATTTGTTCTTTGGAGTCGCTCTTAATCCTCCTTGATGATGGAATGGAGAGATGAGGGCAGTCAAGTCACTCAGAAGAAAAATAAACAGGAATTGGGCATTCCTGCTAGTCTGTATATAAGACTTCTTCTCACCTCAGTACCTTTATAAATTCTGGTCCCACTGTATAGGAAACTCCTTCAAATATTCACATGGTTGGCTTCCTCCATATTTCCACCCCATGTGCAAATGTCACTGCTCTATGAGATTTACTCTTAAACACGGCATTGAAAATTGACTTTGCCTTCCCTCTATCTTTACCACGTGTATTTTCCAAGAAAAAATTACTTATAACATCCTGATAGTTTATTTGTTCTTTTTGCTTATTATTCTTTCCTTTAGGATATAATTTGCATGAGCACAAAGATTAACTGCTATAGGTGAATCACTATAGACACCTGGTGAACAAAATCCCAAACAGAGAAGCTAATCCAGAAAATAATTATTGAATAGAAATACTTTATTTTTATTCTAATAATCTTTAGGGTTTCCTTCATGGATTATCACATTGCCTGTGATTAAAGACAGTTTTATTTCTTCCTTTCCAAATTGTCTGCCTTTTATTTTATTTTTTTAATTGTCTGCCTTTTATTTGCTTATTTTCCTGCTTGATTGCACTGCTTAAGAACTTCCAATATGATGTTGAATAAGAGTGGTGATTAGAATGGATACTGTTATTTCTGAAATTAGGGAAAAGCTATTCAGTCAATAACATTAAAATATGTTAGCTGGAGATTTTTTTCCCCAAAAAGCTCTTTACCACTCCAAGGAAACTCATGTCCATTCCTAGTTTGCTTAGGCTTTGGGTCATGAATGAATGAATATTGATGAAATTCATGATTTCTTACATCTAGTGAAATTAAGATTTTTTTCTTTATCTGTTGATATTTTGATTGGCTTTTTGATGTTGTTGATCCAGTCTTTATTCTTGAGATGAACACCACTTTCCAGTGCTGTATTATGTTTATGTATGTTGCTAGACTATATTTGTTTATATTTTCTTGAGAATTTTGTCAGTTATAGATAATTGTCTATACATCTTTTTTAAAATACTTTTCTCTGGTTTTAGAATCAAATGATGCTGGCCTTATAAAATGAGTTGGGAATTATTTCCTTCCCGAATATTCCCTATAATAACATATGTTTAATTGATATTACTTCTTTACTTCTTTATTATATGTGTGATTTAATTCACCAGTGAGGCCACGTGGCCTTTTTTTTGTTTTGTTTGCGGGGGGCATGGGGAATGTTAACTACAAATCAATATCATTAATGGATGTAAGATTATTTGTTTATATTTTTTTTATTGGGTAGCCTTGGTTTGAGATTTTTTTTTAAAGATTTTATTTATTTATTCATGAGAGACAGAGAGAGAGAGAGAGAGGCAGAGACACAGGCAGAGGGAGAAGCAGGCTCCCTCCCATGCAGGGAGCCTAGGGGGGACTCGATCCCAGGACTCCAGGATCATGCCCTGAGCCAAAGGCAGATGCTCAACCACTGAGCCACCCAGGTGCCCCTTGGTTTGAAATTTTTAAAGAAATTTTCCATTTCATTTATTTTTACCAAAGTTTTGGCCATACAATTTTTAATATATGATTATCATTTTAATGTCTGTAGAGTCTCTTGTCCTCTTTCATTTCTCGTGTCCATAATACACATCTCCTGTTTTCTAGGTCAGTTTCACTAGAAGTTATCCATTTTATTCATTTTTTTATTTTTTACTTAAAACATAATTTTTGTTTTAAATAATTTTTTATTTGCTTTGGTTTTAATTTGTTCTTTGTTCTAATTTGTTTAGATGGAAGTTTAGTTCATTAATTTGAAAGTCTTTTGTTAATATATGCATTAATACTATAAATTTCTCAGCAGTGTTCTAGCTGCATTCCTCACATTTTGTTGTTATATTATGTTATTATTTAAAATTTTAATTCCAGTATAGTTAACAGTGTTATACCAGTTTCAGGTGTATGATATAGCATTTCAACAATTCTATACATTAGCCAGTGCTCATCATGATGAGTGTACTCTTAATCCTTTTCCCTTATTTCATCCATCTCTTTTACCCAACCCCCTCTGGTAACCACCAGTTTGTTCTATAGCTAAAAGTGTTTTTGGTTTTTTTTTTTTTTTTTTTTCTTGTTTTGTTTCTTAATTCTTCATATAAGTGAGACCCTGGCATTTGTTTTTCTCTGACTGATTATTTCACTTGGCATTAGACTCTTAGATCTATCCATGTTGTTGCAAATGTCAAGATTTCATTCTTTTTTATACTTGAGTGATATATACACATACAGTGCAGGAAGGTTCCTTTTTCTCCATATCTTCTCCAACACTTGTTTTTTTGTTATTGATCTTAGCCATTCTGACAAGTGTGAGGTAATGTCTCATTGAAGTTTTGATTTGTATTTCCCTGATGATGTTGTTGACAATCTTTTCACGTGTCTGTTGGCTATCTGTATGCCTTTTGTGTCTTCTGCCTGTTTTTAAATTGGATTGTCTTTTTGGTGTTGAGTTGCATAAGATCTTTATATATTTTGAATACCAGTCCCTTATTGGATATGCCATTTGCAAATATCTTCTCCCATTCAGTCGATTGGCTTTTAGTTTTGTTGATTCTTCCCTTTGCTGTGCAGAAGTTTTTGATGTAATCCTCATAGTTTATTTTTGCTTTTGTTTCTCTTGCCTCAGGGGCTATACCTAGAAAAATGTTGCTACAGCTGATGTCAGAGAGATTGACATCTGTACTCGCTTTTAGGATTTTTATGGTTTCAGGTGTCATATTTAAGTCCTTAATTCATTCTGAGTTGATTTGTGTGTGTGGTGTAAGGAAGTGGTCCAGTTTCATTCTTTTGCATGTAGTTGCCCAGTGTTCCCAACACCATTTGTTGAAGAAATGATCTTTTTCCCATTGCGTATTCTTGCCTCCTTCGTCAAAGATTAATTGACCATATAATCTGGGTTTATTTCTGAACTTTCTATTCTGTTCCCTTGATCTATGTGTCTATTTTTGTTTCAGTACTGCACTATTTTGATTACTACAGTTTTGTAGTTTATCTTGAAATCTGGGATTGTGATGCTTCCAGGTTTGTTATTCTTTTTCATGATTGCTTTGTCTATTCAAGGTCTTTTGCGGTTTATTTGTTCTACTTCTGTAAAAAATAGAAACATCTGTTGGTATTCTGATAGGGATTGCATTAAATGTGTAAATTGCTTTGGGTAGTATGGACATTTTAACAATACTTGTTCTTCAAATCTATAACCGTAGAATATTTTTCCATTTGTTTGCAATGTCTTCAGTTTGTTTTGTCAATGTTTTACAGTTTACAGAGTATAGGTCTTCCATGCTGCAGTTAAGTTTATTCCTAGGTATTTTATTATTTTTTGGGAATTGTAAATGTTATTGTTTTCCTACTTTTTCTTTCTGCTACTTCATTATAGTGATTAGAAATGCAACTGATTTCTGTATATTGGTTTTTACCCTGCAAAATTACTGAATTCATTTATTAGTTCTAGTAGATTTTTGTAGTCTTTATGGTTTTCTATACATAGTATCATGTCATCTGCAAATAGTGAAAATTTTACTTGCTCCTTACTAGTTCGGATGCCTTGTATTGCTGTTGTTGTCTGATTGCTTTGTCTGAGATTTCTAGTACTCCCAAATGAGAATGATGAGAGTGGGCATCTTTATTTTATTCTTCATCTTTGGGGAAAAGCTGTCTCAGTTTTCCTCTATTGAGTGATATTAGCTGTAGCTTTTTCATATATGACCTTTCTTATGTTGAGGTATGTTTCCTTGAAACAAACTTTGTTGAGAGCTTTTACCATGAATGGATATTGTACTTTGTCAAATGCTCTTTCTGAATCTATTGAAATGATCATGTGGTTTTCGACTTTTCTTCTGTTGTAATCTATCACGTTGATTGATTCATCAATATTGAACCACCCTTGTATCCCAGTAACAAACGCCACTCAATTGTGAAGAATGATTTTTAAAGTATTATTAGATTTTATTTGCTAATATTTTGTTGAGGAATTTTGCATCTATATTCATCAGAGATATTGGCTTGTATTTTTTTTTTTATGTGGTATCTTTCTGGTTTTGATATCAGTGTAATGATGGCATCACAAAATGAATTTGGAAGTTTTCTTTCCTCTTCAATTTTTTGGAATAGTTTAAGAAGAATAGGTAGTAACAGTACTTTATTTTTTAAAGATTGTATTTATTTATTTGAGAGAAAGAGAGAATATGAGCAAGGGGAGGGGCAGAGAGAGAATCAAACTCCCCAATGAGCAGGGAAGCCCAAATGTGGGACTCAATCCCAAGACCCCAGGATCAGGACCTGAGCCAAAAGCAGTCGCTTAACCAACTGAGCCACCCAGGCAGCACCCATAGTAATACTTCTTTAAATGTCGTTAAAATTCGCCTGTGAGGCTGTCTGGTTCTGGACTTTGTGTGTGTGTGTGTGTGTGTGTGTGTGTGTGTGTGTGTGCAGATTCAATTTCATAGCTGAAAATCAGTCTCTTCAAAATTTCTATTGCTTCCTGCTTCATCTTTGGTAGGTTATGTGGTTCTAGGAATTAATTCATTTCTTCTAGGTTGTCCAATTTACTGGCATATAATTTTTATAATATTTTCTTATAATTATATTTCTGTAGTGTCAATTGTTATTTCTCCTCTTCTTTCACTTCTGATTTTGTTTATTTGAGCTCTCTCTCTCTCTCTCTCTCTCTCTTTCTCTCTCTCTCTCTCTCTCTCTCTCTCTCTCGATGAGTCTGACTAAAGTTATATAAATTTTGTTGATTTTTTTTTCAAATAACCAGCTCCTGGTTTCATTTATCTGTTCTATTGTTTATTTAGTTTCTAATTTGTTTTTTTCCTGCTCTAATCTTTATTATTTTCTTCCTTCTACTGGTTTTGTGTTTGGTTCATTCTTCCTTTTCTCTTTTTGGCATAAGATTAGATTATTTGAAATGTTTCTTGCTTCTTGAGGTAGGCCTGTATTGGTATAAATTTCCCTCTATTTTGGACCATTATGTCTTCATTTTCATTTGTCTTCACATATTTTTTATTTCTTCTTTGATTTCTTGGTTGACCCATTCATTGTTTAGTAGCATGTTATTTAACCTTGTATGTATTTGTGTTCTTTCTAGATTTTTTTCTTGTGGTTAATGTCAGTTTCATATTGTGGTAAAAAAAAAAAAGATGCGTAGTATGACTACAGTCTTTTTGAATTTGTTGAGACTTCTTTGGTGGCCCAACATGTGATCTATTCTAGAGAATGTTCCATATGCACTTGAAAAGAATATGTCTTCTGTGTTTTAGGATGGAATGTTCTAAATATATTAGATCATTAGTCCACTGCCTTAATCAAAGTCATTGTTTCCTTGTTGATTTGCTGTTTGGATGATATATCCATTGATGTAAGCTGGATGTGAAAGTCCCCTACCATTATCATATTACTACCAATTACTTCTTCTATGTTTGTTATTAGCTGCTTTGTGTATTTGGGTGTTCCTATGTTGGGTGCACAAATATAGTCATTATATCTTCTTGTTGGATTGTTTCTTTTATGATTATATAGTGTCTTTTGTCTTCCTCCTATATAATCCAGGTGCTTTTCAAACTTTTGCTTCCGTGCTTTATCTCAGCAGAGCTCTTTGCCTGTTGTCTCTTTAAGGGTAGTGACTCAGTTTCCTATTGCCTTTGTAACTTTCCCAGAACTGAGGCAAGTGTTCTTTTTAAAGTTCCAGGTGTTAAGGCCCACAGTTGTAAAAATTTGTGAAGAAATTTTGTCCCTCTAATTTTCAAAGCCAAATGTTATGGAGATTTGCTTTCCCCATGTGTGGAGTGCCTATTGTGTGTCTGTTTCTTTTCCCTCTCCATGCGTGTGGCATTCCTTCCTCCTGAGGAGAGTCTCACAGGTCTCTGTAGCTCCTGCCCATGTCTCCATCCTTCCTACCCTCTATGATATGGTCCCATCTCTACATTAGCTGTGACAAGTCTGTTTTACTAGTCTTTGGGTCATTTTCTGGGTGATTTCTATTGATGTGGGTATTATGTAGTTGTATCCATGGAACAAGGTGAGCTAGGGTCCTCTGACTCTGCCACCTTTCCTTGAAAAATCATTCCACACATTTTGAAATATATGTTTTATTTTCATTTAATTTAAAATATTTTATCATTTCTTTTTTATTTCCTTTTTGATCCATGGGTTATTGGGAATTGTGTTTTGTTTTCAAATATTTGTGAGGTATCTTTACATAATTTATTTTTAGTTTAATATCATCTTGGTCAGAGAATTATGTAGTATCTTTCTTTACCTGGTAATATTTTTTTAACATTTATATGCTTCATCTGATATGATCACTTCAGATCTACTTTGATTAATATTTGTATAATCATATTTTTCTGTTTCCTTTTATACACACACACATATTTATGGTAAATATGAAGTTAGTTTAGAGATTACATAGTTGAGTCTGGGTTTTTTATCCAACCTAGTAATGTCTTTCTTTTAATTCATTTTAGACCACTTGCATGTAACTAAGTTACTGATATGTTTTAATTAAAACACAGTTTCATTAGTTGTTTCCTATTGGTACTATCTGTTGTTGCTTTCTTTCTTCTATTTTTCTTTTGCTTCTTGCTGCTTTCATTTATATTGAATATTTTATTTCATTTTTTTCTCCACTACTGGTTTCTCATTTATACTTTTGTTTGTTTGTTTTTAGTTGTTAACCTATGATTAAAATATATATCCTTAGTTAATCACAATATACCTTTAAATACTATTATATTGCTTTATGTGTAGTATAAGAACCTTGTAATGGGATATTTTTAATTCCTGCCTCTGATCCTTAATACTATTATTGTCACAACTTATTTTGCATAAGCTATAAATATACTTATTTCCACTTTTGCTTTAGACTAGAGTGATCTCTGTTCTGGTTTACATACCAAATTTGGCAGATATGGGGTCTTTAGGGTTCAAGGATGTGACTGACCTCACATGGTCTGTTTCTACCTTTGTCTAGTGGTATAGAGGATATTTTATTTTATTTTTTTTATTCCCTTCTTCTTGCTTCCATGGGTCCTTAACTATACCCTGAAGGTGACAAGATTTTCTGTCTTACCTCCAGTGTCTTACTTCTTTTTACAAAGGAGTTGGGGTGATAGATCCAAGTAGTTTCTGCATTTCCCACCGAAGTAATTACTCCCCCCCCCCCTTTTCAGGCCTATAGTACTGAGGGAAACTTTAATTGTTTTCTTGTTCTACCATAAACCTTTCTTGTGAACATGTACTGAAGTCCATACAGAAAACCCTTTGACTGGTACAAGTTCCCTTTGGCTCTGAAATTCCCAGTAATTTCATATCTTTGTACCAGTCCTCACTCCAGTTTTAGAAATTTGTTTTAAAATTTTAGCTTCTATGGTATTCTTGTCTTCTTTCCATGCTCTCCCCCAGACAAGCCAGTGCTTGTGTCTGAGTTTCTCTTTTCTGGGGCTTATGCTCTTGGATTTCATGATTTTGATTGCCTTGTGATCTCAGTTTTCTGATGAGGTTAAAAATGATGATTTTAAGGATTGTTTTGAGAATGTTTTGTTGTTAGAGTGGTAGTGAAGCTCTTTTCATATTTCTGGATCTTTAGCAGAAGCTAGGAATAGTTTTTTTAAAAACATATTTTTTTTCTGGATATTACTACAAATTCCTTTTGTTCAATAAGCTTTGCTTGCCGGAGAAGGCAACTGTCATTCAGCAGTATACAACAATATGCTTACCATGTAAAAATCTCAGTAACTTACATCGAGTTATGTCTATGCCAGAGTCTTTTTAAAAGTTTAACTTGGTGTCATTTTATAAAGATATTGAATGTAATGTTTATAAACTAGTTGATAATGTAAACTAGACTATAATGTATCTCTATAACTTATTTTATCAGAGAATCAGATTTGTGTTAAGTAACTGCTTTACAAAAATTTTCTATAAAATGCAAATACATTGGACAGGAGGAAGATGAATCAGTCCTCAGTAGACTGTAAAACAACATAGTTCCATTAATTCAAATATTCAACAAATATTTGTTTATTGTTCGAAAGTACCAAGCACTAAGCAATATGGCAGATTCACAGTGAAGAGTAAAATACACATTGTTTATCCTCATGATTTTTAAATAATTAAATAAAAAATATGAAAATATGTTACATAGTATAGTATAGAGAAATAGACAAAGAGTATAGAGAAAAAGTATAGAGAAAAGTATAGTATAGTATAGTATAGTATAGTATAGTATAGTATAGTATAGTAGAACAAAGGAGTGGAGGAGGACTTAGGTTTAGGGAAGTTCTTTCTGAATAAGAAATATCTACCCTGTGTCCTTAAGGATGTTTAAAAAAAATAAAATAAAAGAAATTGTATTCTAGATAGAGAAAGTGGAATGTAGGATGACCCTTAAGATAGACAAGAACACTGTGTTTTTGAGAATGTGGGGAAAGGTCACTGTAGCTGAAGCTGAGGGAACATTGAGGGTAGTGTGAGAATTTGAGGTTGCACAGGTGGGCAGGCAGGGCCGTATCACTAGGGTTTTGGAGGGTATGGTGAAAATGTAGCTTTTATTCTATGTGCAAAAGGAAGCTGTCTTCTCATTTCAGTAAATGGCAGTTCTATTTTTCCAGTTGTTAGGAACTCTTACATCCTTTGTTCACTTATGTATCCTGAGTGCCAAAAATGGTACCCAGGAAGTTTAATAGACTTATGCAGATTAAAAAAAATTTAAATTTTGCTTTTGTACTAGAAATTTTACCCAAATCTATTCATATTTATCTTTCTTTCTTTCTTCACCTGCACTTTACTTAATGCATTCCAACAACTATCTAGTTCTTGCTATTTGTTTTGACCATTCTCTTCAGTTGTTGTTGTTGTTGTTGTTTTTAAGATTACATATAGCTCTTTGGTTGAAGGAGTTAAATTTGAGGTAGAGAAACATGTTTAAATTCCAAATTTATAAAAAAAAAAGCCAAATTTATCATGTAATTTTGGGCAATTTGCTCAAAATTCCTGAGCCTTAGTTTCTTTATAAAGCAGTATATAATCTTTATCAGAGAAATTTTATGGTGAATTAATAAGAAAAAAAAGTGTAAAGTTGCTAATGCCAAGAAAATACTCAACTAATGGAATGCTCTATTATCATTAACAGTAGCATTGTTATTATGTTGTGATATAATCGTCTATGATAATCAACATTAAAACATGCCTCTTCCCAAATGATTTCCTAAACATTAATGATTAAATTTATTATTTAACTTAAAAAAAATTCATACTTTAGAAATCTCATCAAAATCTTAAGCCTGAATGGAGAATGTCGCATAAATTATGTTGAATACTTCTGGAAGAGTTAGTGATGCTCTTAAAAACCAGGGGTTGTGGGCAGCCCTGGTGGCTCAGCAGTTTAGCGCTGCCTTCAGCTCCGGGCGTGACCCCGGGGTCCTGGGATGAAATCCCACCTCCGGCTCCCTGCATGGAGCCTGCTTCTCCCTCTGCCTGTGTCTCTGCCTTTTTCTCTCTCTCTGTCTCTCATGAATAAATAAATAAAATCTTAAAAACAAAAACAAAAACAAACGGGTTGTGACTCTGTAAAATAAAAAGTGTCTAATATAACACGTAAAACATGTTGATATTATTTGCTCAGCTAAAGAATTGCAGAGAAATTTAATATTAGAAAATATATTTTATTTGATGCTATTTGATTTCTTTACCTTTTTTACTCCACAAGGATCCTTCTTATTTAAAATAACATAATCCAAATTGTTGTGGGAGTTACATCATGGCTCTCTTATATCCTTTTGCCAAATTTCTCCCGTCACTTAACTGTCTTTCACTTCTCATGACTATATAAGTATTGTTTAACCCCAATTCAAATAGAGAAATTGTAAAACTTGCTCTCTTCGATCCTAGTCATAACAGGCAATTGTGAATTTAATTGGCACAGGGCATTCTCTTCAACAATTAGCTGATTGTGCTCACCTAACTTTTACGCAAAAGACTGGCAGTGTTGATCTTTGTCTATGAAATTTCAAGAACCTCTCTAGTTCTAAAAATACCCTTTTCATGGATAAGCTGTTTTCACAGAAGCCATTCTGATTAAATATAACCTGTTTTCAGGTAAGAATTCACTCACCATCTCTCCCGCTGGAGGAAGAGTTTTGCTGTTGACACAAAAAAATAAGTTGCATGAATGTGGATGGATGGTTAAGAAGCTTCAAAGGAGGTAGAGGTGAGTTAAGAAATGGGGGGAATTACATCTCAAAGAAAAACATACATCAAGGTACCCTCACTGCATCTCTAACTAGATAGACATCAAATTCTTCTCAACCCTCTATTAGGACTGGGAAGTCTGAGCTTTTGACCTTGACTACCTAAGGGAACTGAAGTTGCAGTTGTTTCAAGTTCAGTTTTCTTATTGATGCTATCCTTTTTTCCAACTCATAGAGTTAATTTTAAGTTGTGATTAGTGATCATCTTAAGGACCTTTTAGTATTCCAGTATTACATTGCACCGTGCTAGTTTAAAGGGCTGAGATATCACTTTGGTGGTGGTGGTATATGAGTTCAGATACTGCAGAGAGGATTTCTTCAGTATCTGCTCTTTCACCAATCCTTTCTCTCTTTCGCTTCTGTCCACCTGACCCCCCATCATTGGGACTCTCATCACAGACTTCTCATTTGCAGATTCCCACGAAGCTTTACCATTTTTCTTGCCCCATTTTTTAACTGCCTTCCTTCAGTAAAGAGGAGGATTTGGGTTGCTATTGTTATTACCTTGGAAGGGGAATCTTTGAATAGTTCTGTTGGTCAGAGCAGAAAAACACCCCTGAAAAGACTGCCTAAAATTCTCCATGCAGGAGAACTAAATTTGGCAGGATAAGCATTTAAGCCAAATGGTCCAGTTGTTCTAAGAACCAAAGGAGAAAGTGGCTTGAAGCCAAAAGAAATAGCAGCGTAATTAGCGGTTACTAATTTATATTAAAATTTTAAGATACATTAAATATATATCATAAATCAATTTCAAGTTTCTGCATGGTATGAATAATGAGTTTATATTTTTATTTCAGCTGTATTAAACATAGTTTCATTGTTTTTCCTATTAATTGTGAATTCTTTTAAAATGAAATGCTGGAATCTATAACAATGTTTTTTTTTTTTAAAGGTTTTATTTATTTATTCACGAGAGACCCAGAGAAAGAGGCAGAGACACAGGCAGAGGGAGGAGCAGGCTCCATGCAAGGAGCCCAATGTGGGACTCGATCCTGGGTCTCCAGGATCAGACCCTGGGCAGAAGGCGGTGCTAGACCACTGAGCCACTGGGGCTGCCCAACAATGTTTCTTTTTTTTCAAAAAAAGATTTTATTTATTTATTCATGAGAGACCCAGAGAAAGAGGCAGAGACACAGGCAGAGGGAGAAGCAGGCTCCCCACAGGGAGCCCAAGTAGGACTTGATCCCAGGACCCTGGGATCACAACCTAAACCATAGGCAGATGCTCAACCACTGAATCACCCAGATGCCTCTATAACAATGTTTCAATACTACATATAATTTATGTCAAATCATTCATGTCACCATTTCATCACGTTATTGTCTTTTCATTAGATGTATATAAATTTGTCTTATTTACATATATCTGTATACAAATGTATTTATATACATTATAATTTATATATTATATAAATGTATATAATAGATGTATAGATGTAATATTTTCCTTCTTCTGATAAGTCTGGTTTAATATATCTTTCATGAATGAAAATATTTAGACTAATTCAAACTGAAATGCAAAAGTTCGCTTCTTTTAGGAATACTTGAACTTTAAGGATTTCCAAAGGTCAAGGCTAATTATCTATACTAGTGACATTTTACAAATTGTATTATATATGATTGGTCAAGAATTTTCAATGAGTGAAAACTTTCCATTAAGTTATCTTTGGTAGGAAATAGCTGCTACTGTGTTTATACTTAAATGTGCCTTTATATTTTATTTAATAAGAGTTAAAATAGGGGTGCTAGGGTGGCTCAATCAGTTAAGCATCTGCCTTTGGCTCAAATTATGATCCCAGGGTCCTGGGATCGAGCCCCACATTGAGCTCCCTACTCAGTGAAAGCAACTCCCCTCCCCCCAACTTCTGCTCTCTCTCTCTCTCTCTCTCTCTCTCTCTAATAAATAAGTAAAATCTTTAAAAATTAGAGTGTTAATGATATTTCATCAAAGATCATTATTGACACTCAATAAATTATGATGATTAATTGCATTTCAGTAGACACAGATTGCTTACTTTGGTAGAGCCTCTTTTATATTACACTCATAAAATCAGAAGCTTGGCCTTAGGATTCATTAAAGCTAATCAAATCTCAACAAATGGCATTTCTCCTGAAAGGATAGCTTTCAAACGAGGAGCATTTGTTCTTCGTTTTTGTTTCTAAGCAGCTAAAATGCTACCTTCTCCACCCCTTCCAATGCATTTGCCATCCCGGTGGATGATTTCTCCAAACTCATAAAAAGCTATTTCCCCATTAAGAGGCTAATGGAAAGATCCACACTGACTTCACAAGCATACAACTTCTGTTTGCCTGTGCTGTAGAATGAAAATGTACAACTGCTTTTAAAAAATGAACTTGAAACCTGCAGAGGTTTATAAACAGATAGTTGGTGAATTGGCCTCAGGATAAAAGACTGTGAAAATGTTTTTAGGGAATTCTCTCCCAGAATAGTTACTTAAACGTTTACTTTCATCCGAGGTGCAGCTGGTCATAACAAAGCAATTGCAGCCAAGCCTCTGGGGTCCCCTGTCTCTGTCGTCACAATTTGCACCCTGCTGAATGAAGTATCAATGCACTGAACCATGTCAGGGCAATGAGTATAATGATAGGGACTCAGTGGTATAAATGAGGTTAATAACTTGTGAGAAAGCAGAGCTTTGTTCCTAGATCCCTCACATCTTCTCTGCACAGTGTAGCTCTTTAGAAATATCGCCTGTCCGTGGAGAGCTAATGGCTCTCGTCATAAAGCTAATACACTGTGCTTCGGTAGTCTTGGAACTCATTTCTGAAGTCACACTAATCTGCCTTTCCTCTGCTATGTTTTGTTTATGCTCCTGAAAGGTTTTCTTATTCCCCAAGACTTCAAGCTGAGCGTAAAGCTTTTCTGCTGCTTCTTATGCCATTTCTAATCAGGGGTGACACTTTTGTTTTCAGAGACTTTTTTGTGATTTCAATTTTTTAATACACAAAGAAGTATTTTGTGAAGGCAATAAAGAGAATTTCAAGAATATCACAGCCCTGCTCTAGTCATCCACGTGCACCCTTTCTTCCCTTCTTCTCCTCACCCTTCTGCTACCTCTCTGCATCTCAGGGGAAGCTTGCTATCTATTGTGCTTGCTTGTTCCTTATATCCGGTCTTCCTATAGATCGTTTTGAGGATATGGAGTCTTCTAAATAAACTAAGAAAACCATAAACCATATATATATATATATGTATATATATATTAAAAATATATAGTTTATATATATATAAACTATATATACATATGGTTTATATAAACTATATATAGTTTAGTTTAGTTTATAAGTATATAAGTTTATATAAACTATATATATAGTTTAGTTTGTTTGTTTGTTTGTTTTGTTTCCAGGAACTACCTAAGGGCAACTGGATCCATTTGATTGTTTTCTGTACCAGTAAGTCCTAGTAAGTGGTTTTGATTTCTTTTGCTCATTCTTTGGCTTTTTCCTCCTTACTCCTATATTCTGAAGATCTGCCCGAGTGTGGGGAATGAAACTAAATAAGCAATCCTAAAGGGAAATCAGATCACAAAGGATGAGACGAAATTCACTTCTAACATTCATCACGTTGACTGAAACACAATCAGCCATGAGTTTTCAAAACCCTTTCCTTTTGGTATACCTTCTCCTTTCAGTATTTTTGTTTCTTAAAGTACTTGTAGAAAGGCTACGTAGTGCCAGGCACTGCTTTTGTACATATTAACTCCTGTGAGGTAAATAGAATTATTAGCCTCCTTTTACAAAAGAGAGCAAAATAACACGGTTGACCCTTGAACAACAAAGGTTTGAAGTACACAGGTCCACTTAATATGCAGAATTTTTTGGTAAGTGCCATACAGCACTGTAAATGTATTGTTTCTTACAATTTCCTTAATAGCATTTTCCTTTCTCTAGCTTACATTATTGTAAAATATAGTATATAGTACATATAACATATAAAATATGTATCAAACAGCTGTGTGTATTACTGGCAAGGCTTTTGGCCAACAGTAGGCTATTAGTAGTTAAGTTTTGGGGGAGTCAAAAGATTATGTGGATTTTTGACTATGTGGGTGGTTGGTGCTCTTAACCCTTGTGTTGTTCAAGGGTCAACTGTAATCTGCTCCAAAATGGTTTAATTAACTCTACAGAGAGATTAAATAATTTGTTCAAGTTTATTGGCTAACAAGTGGCAAACCTGGGTTGTGCACCAAGACAATCCAGCTCTAGAGATCATGTTCCCAAGCACCACACCATACATAGTACAATAGGTTTATGTTGAATTTAGGAGAAAGAGTAAGAGCATCAGTGTGTAGACATGTGAATCTGCTTAATGGGATTTATGATGGTTTGCATAATAATTTGAACCTCAGCCTCCTTTTTGGTAGAATGGAACTAAAAACCTTGCTTTTAGTCAAGCAAATCACTAATTTTGATTCATTAAAGATTAAAATATACAGTTACTACCCCTAATTTTCTTATAGGAAAAAATAGTATACATAGAGATTAAATGGCTATAGAACTTGGAAAGAATGAAACCAGTGCTTAAACACATTTTTCCCCCTATGGTTATATCTTCCATGCCCTAGCCAATAAAATTATCCTCTCTAAGTATCCCCATTCTTTGACTCTTTACCCAGTGTCCACTCTGCTTTTGGAATTCATTGATTTGATATCCTATCATTCCCAGTTATTAAAACTTAAGTTTAATAACTTAAGTTATTAAAACTTGCTACTCTATTCCATAATGGCTGCACCATTCCACCACATTCCTATTAATAGGATACAAGGGATCCACCTATATATATAAGGGCTTTTCTATATTCTCATCAACACTAATCTTTTTTAATAGCTATCCCAGCAGGTATGAAGTGATATCTCTTTCTGGTTTTGATTTGCATTTTCCTGAAGATATATCTTTCGTCTATCTTCTTTGAAGATATGTTTGTAAATGTCTAAAAAGCACTTAGCCCATTTTTAAAGCAAATTATTCAGGTTTTTTGCTACTGACTTGTTGGAGTTCCTTAGATTTTTTTGGATATTTACCCCTTATCAGATATACGGTTTACAAATATTTTCTCCCATTCTGTATGTCACCTTTTCACTCTGGTGCTTGTTTCCCTTGCTGTGTGGAAGGCTTTTAGTTTGATATAGTTTCGCTTTCTATTTTTGCTTTTGTTGCTTATGTTTTTGGTGTCCTTCCCAAGAAATAATTGCCAAAACCAACACCATACAGCTTTTCCCCTATATTTCCTTCTAGGAGTTTTAGCTTCAGGTCTATATGTAAGTATTTAATTGGGACCCCTGGGTGGCTCAGTGGTTGAGCATCTGCCTTCGGCTCAGCGTGTGATCCTGGAGTCTCAGGATCGAGTCCCACGTTGGGCTCCCTGCATGGAGCCTGCTTCTCCCTCTGCTTGTGTCTCTGCCTCTCTTTCTCTCTCTCTCTGTCTCTCATGAATAAATAAATAAAATCTTAAAAAAAAGTATTTAATCAATTTACACCTTTGTGGTGTAAGGTAAGAGTCTCTTTCGTTCTTATGTATTTGGATATGCAATTTCCCCAGCATCATTTATTGAGGCGACTGTCTTTACCTCATTGTATATCCATGGCATGGTCTCCTTCTCAAGATCAATTGATTGTATATACATGGATACTTGTTTCATGCCAGTATCATACCACCTGAATTACTGTAGTTTTGTAATGTATTTTGATTCAGGCACTGTGATGCCTTCAGCTTTGCTTTACTTTCTCAAGATTCTTTGGGATCTTTGGGGTCTTTGGTTGTTCCATATGAATTTTAGGATTTTATTTTCTATAAAAAATGCCACCGGGTTTTGATACCAATTGCTTTGAATATGTAGATTACTTTGGGTAGTATGGGCATTTTAACAATATCAATTTTTCCAATTTATTAACATAGGAAGTCTTTGTGTCTTCTTTCATTTCTTTAATTCAATGTTTTATAGTTTTCAGCTTATATGTCTTTTACCTCCTTCGTCAAGTTTATTCTAAGTATATTACTCTTTTTGATTCTATTATATAGATGGAACTGTTTTATGAATTTCCTTCTCAGATAGTTCATTGTTAGTGTATGGAGCTTGGCTAATCTTTATGTGTTGATTTTGTGTCCTGCTACTTCATTAATTTTATCTATTATAATAGGTTTTGTGTATCTGTGTGCATGTGTGTAGTCTTTAGAGTTTTCCGTATATCAGATCATGTCATCTACAAACAGAAAAAGTTTTATTTTCCCTTTCTGATATAGATGCCCTTTATTTCTTTCACTTGCCTAATACCTCAGCCCAGGACTTTGCGTACTATGTTGAATAGAAATGGTAAAAGTGTCTTGTTCCTAATCTTAGAGGAGAAACATACCATTGAGTATGATATTAGCTGTGGACTTGTCATTTTTGGTCTTTATTATGTTGGTCTTTATTATGTTGAGGTTAAATATCTTTTATACCTGATTTGCTGAGAGTTTTTGATCATAAAAGTGTGTTGAATTTTGTCAATTGTTTTTTCTCCTCAAACAATTAAAACTAAAACTACTATATTATCTATCAATCCCACTTCGGAATATATATTAAAAGTATTGAAATCAAGATCTCAAAGAGATATTTACATTCCCATGTTCATGGCAGCATTATCCATAATAACTAAGATATGAACACAACATAAATATCTGTCAATGGATAGATGAATAAAGAAAATATGGTATATACATAAAATGGAATATTATTATTCAGTCTTAAAAAAGAAAGAAAAAAAAAAAGAAAGAAAGAAATCCTGCCATATGGGATAACATGATTGAGCCTGGTGGACATAATGCTAAGTGAAATTTGCTAGTCACAGAAAGACAAATACTGCATGATTCCATTTGTATGAGGCATCTAAAATAGTCAAACTTGCAGAAATAGGAGTAGAATGGTGATTACCCAGGTTTGAGGGAATGGGAAACGAGGAGAGCCTATTCCATGGATACGAAGATTTAGTTATAAGTTCTAGGAGTGGGTACCTGTGTGGTGCAGTCAGTCTGATTCTTGGTTTCTGCTCAGTCCCATATGGAGCTTTAAAAATGAAAGAAAAAGTATGTTCCGGATCAATTTGCTAGATACCAGACTGATTACACATTTTTCTGCTTCTTCCCAATCTATAGAGAATCCCTGTGTAAATGAAGTATATTCCTAATTATACTGTGAGATTCACTTTGAAGCAAGAAGTTCCACAAACAGATTTATTTCATCCTCCTTTTAAAATCCTTGGATTATATAGTACTTGTTATATTACAATGTGACTTTGTTTTTATTAATGCAATTGGGAATACATAACAATGCAATATTTAGTAAGAATTTGCTTGGCACCCCCAATAATGTTCAGTTTGGGAAGCAATATACAGTCTAAAATAGTCCAAATCCCAAAGGTGCTTACAGCCTCATTGAGACAAGGGCAAGCTCTAATCACGAGATAATATACTAAACTATATATAACAGAACAGTCCAAGCTACCAAACCCAACATGCTATCAATAATTTCTATGGAAACGAACCTGTCATTGCAGCAATGATGAAGAACAGGAAAATATTATATGAGTTTCTAAAATATTGGGAAATTTTTAAAAATTTTCTTCATAAAGTGTCATGCCAGGCATGGATTATCTGGAGAGAAATAAGTCAATATCCCTCATTTGATGAAGTTTACCATGAAGCAAGGATGACAAACTGACAAACAGAAAACACTTTCTCATAGTAAGTGCAGTAGTAAATATCCACACTACAGGCTGGGAACAGAGGAAAGAAATTCAGCTTTCCTGATGTTAGTAGGTCAAAAGATAATTGCATTGTAGATGCAGATAGAAGCTTGAGCAAAGGCACACAGGTGAAATATCATGAAGTTTCCTATGAGCTGCAAGCAAATTCCCATATGTGGAGTATAAGGGCAAGTCTAGTATGACGAGATGAAGCTGGAAATGTAGCAGGGGAGAAAATTATGCAGAGGATAAATATGTTGTTAGTCCCACATTGTTTCAAATCAGACCATGCATATAAGGGCAAGTCAATTAGGAGACTCCCTAAATCACTGACACTCATAGAAAAAAAATATTGCTGGTAATTTTGTGATTACTTTTACAAACTATGGAAATAATCCGTTTGTTTACCTAACGTGATCTATCAGAAAACATGGTGTCTTTACATTAAAATATGCACTTTTCTACCAATTTCCCCTGATTAATGTAGGAAGAAGGATGGCATAAGAAGGAAACGGACCCACCCTTAAGAGTCTAGATATTTTGCCTTGTGCTGTCATCAACATGATGCATTTTCTTGAGTGTTGAGACTGACTTCTAGTGAGAAATGAATGTTTAGAAGAAATCTCTTACCTAAGAGCTGCAAATTAGAAAAATACTGTGGCTTGAGTTAATGCCCAAACATTTGTTAATTGCTACCTAATTGTGAGTAGTGTCAGAAAAAAAAAAAAAAAAAAACTTTTTCGTATTTTGGATGACTAATTGAAACCCTAATTACACTTTTGCTGTAAAACAAAATATTTCCTTTTGTACTTTTTTCTACTTCAAATTCCTCAGATTTGGTTATATTTGTAAATTAGTGTCTGTATATCAGTGACTTGTTACTATATTCAAGTTTTATAATATGCATTACAAAGTTTACAAGGTTATTGGTTATACATTTACAGACACAAATGCAAAACTCATTGCCATTTTATTTGGTCAGCAGATGGCAGTGTTTCTGAATTGGTGAATGCAACTTCCTGTTAACTATCAAATTTGAAGTTTTGGTTTTGAAATATAGATCTCTTTTCTTTCTTTTTTTTAATATATAGATTTCTTATGCTCAGAAGCCTAGTGCTGTGAAGTTATATTGGGAAATGTGTTAATATTTTTGGAAAGATTAAACACAATGAATCTGGGAAGTGCTTCCTTCATGATTTGATCCACACTGTGCCTGATAATCTTTTCCTTCTTCTTCCTTCCCTTACTTCTTCTCTTCCTTCTTTCCCTCCCTCCCCACCTCCTTCCTTCATTCCTTTCTTCCTATTTCCCTTTATTCCTTCTTCACTTTCTCATTCCCTGTTTGTATGCATGCCCTTCTTTCATCCTTCCTCCTTTCCTATTTAAAACCATTTTTAATTAAAAAAAATTAAAAAGATTTTATTTCTTCATTCATGAGACACACACAGAGAGGCAGAGACATAGGGAGAGGAAGAAGCAGGCTCCCTGCAGGGAACATGATGTAGGACTCAATCCCAAGACCCTGTGATCAGGACCTGAGCCAAAGACAGATGATCAACCACTGAAACCACGTAGGTACCCAAAACCATTTAAAAAATAATCATTTGGCAAGCTAACAATAAATGTAACTGAAAAGTGTTTACTTAAAGGTGAGCCTTGCAAAAGAGAGGGATTTTAGTAGAAGCCACCTGTGGGAGTGTGTATTAAAAATATTTTTGCTCTGAAGATAATACTTTTAATGTTAGACTAATAGATATACTGTTTGCTGACTTATTTTAATAGTCCAAATAATCTCATTTTTGGCGTGTGAAAATAGATTATTTTTGAAATTTGCATGTTAATTTTAAGTGTTTTGATGCATAAGGCATCATTTAAGGCTCTGAAGATGCTTGGATTATCTTTTTTTTTTTTTTTTTCAAGAATCAGAGAATGGATTTACAGAGCATGAAAAGTAATTTTGAGCTGCTTGGAAGGTATTTATTTTCCTGGTGTTAAATTATATTATTTGGATGTCTAGAAGAAAATCTGTTTTAAAAGGAACTGTTTTACTTTGCATCCTGTAGGACTTGCTTTACAGCAGACTTCTTATACTATTTATTGAATTGTTGGGTTTTGTCACAGGTATCTCATAGCTAATAGTCAAATATTGGATAAAGCTTGAAGAAAGAAAAATGGTGAACTGTTTAGTAAATAAAGCCCCTATTTATTTTCTTTCTGGAAGCTTACTGTTGTGTATAAGAAAAGGAACATATCTTAATTAAAACCATTAATAGCTATTGATCAATTAAATTCCCTTGGGATTTTTAAAGTATATTTAACTTTTAGCACTCGTGTGCTTCTTATTAAGAAGCTAAACTCAATGAACATGTTTCCTTACACAGAATGTAGCAGGTTATAAATCCTGTCTTTATACAGAAGTTGTTGCCAAAATTGGAGATTTCCTATCTTCTACAAACAGGGCATTCAACCACGAAAGCTTCAGTTATGTTTGAGGCAAAGTAACATCCCATCTGAGTCAAATCTTTGCCTACTATATCTTTAATATTCCTCTGAGTATGCCTTCTCTAAAGTGCTTTAGGAGCCCCCCAAGGGTACGCCTGGGCATGTTCTAAGTTTGTAAAGAATTCTGATCCCAGCAGTTTACAGAAAACTTGAGCAAACCACAGTACCTGGGCACAGCAACATAGAGAAGTCCTATAAAATTTAACATTTAAGCCAAAGATTGTTACTGTTTCTGTTCAAATTTCAACTCCAACATGCAATACATTTCTAATTTAAATGTGTGCAATGAAGATATCTAACACTTGTTGAACATTTACTGTATATCAGGAACTCTGATGAGTAAATGTAATCTCATTATCTTTATAGCATAGCGGGGAAAATTTAGGAAACTCATATAACCAGATTTTGAAATCTTCTTTATAGAATAGGACATGCTGATTGTACATTTAAAAAAAAAAAAAAACAACTAACAAGTCAACACAACATACATGCAGGTAGAATAGCATGATTAAGTATGGATTATAGGAGTACCTGGGTGGCTCAGTAGGTTGTGTCTGCCTTCAGTTCTGGTCCTGATCTCAGGGTCCTAGGAGCCCCTGCATCAAGCTCCCTGCTCAGAAGGGCCATCTGCTTCTCCTTCTACCACCTGCATGTGAGCTCTCTTAAATAAATAAATAAATAAATAAATAAATAAATAAATACATACATACATACATACATACATACATACATACATTTATTTTAAAAGATAGATTATTGAGAGGTACTTCTGATGCACTGTAAATGAATCTTGGAGAGACAGCACAGGGGCTCTTGGGTGGTACAAATCATGGGATGTAATCTGTATCTAAACAGTAGCAGTAGAAAGAAAATTGAGAATAAACGGCAGATACAGGGGATATCTAAAGTTGAACTTAACATAATTCATTTTGCATTGAGAGCAGAAGAAATGGATTTCACTTACCTGCATAATAAACTCTCTGAAGTTCTTTCTTGTTTACTCTGCCTTCTACTCCAAGGGTAGTCAGGAAAGTCAATAAATATAAATATATTGACATGCGGCTGCTTTTAACACTTGAAAAATTTAATGTGAAATTTTCTTCCTAAGATAGAACTATAATTAACATATGTGGTTGATTTAATTTGAAATGGATAACATTATTTGCCTCCCTTGTGCCTCCCTAGAAGCACAAAATCAAAGCCTATGAGGGCCGGCATTGTTTGGAAGAATAAATTGGAAGAAGAAAGAAAGCACCATTTTATTCCTTGATTCTGAGGGGAAAAAATGAGAAAGGTAGTATTAATGTTTTGGGAATAAGAGATAATTTACATTGAAGTAATAAAAACTGAAGTAATTTTTAAAAATAAGAATGCCATGAATAAAATAAGGAAAAAATGTAAAGAGCAGGCCATATAGATAAAACAATATATGGATATCAAAGTAAACAAAAAAAAAAGAAAATTGCATGGTATTTATATGTGTATAAACACATATTCCCATACATCATTATTAACGGTATAATTGACTATATTTCCTATACTGCATCTTTTATCCCTGTGACTTATTCTTTCCATGACTAGAAGCCTGTATTTCCCACTCCCCTTCACTCAGTTTGCCCATCCTTCCGTCACCCATCAGTTTGTTCTCTGTTTTTATGGGTCTCCTTCTGCTTTCTATTTGTTGTTTTTTTAGATTCCACATATAAATGAAATCAAATTGTGTTTGTCCTTCTCTGTCAGACTTATTTCACTTAGCGTAATAGCCTCTAGGCCCATCCATGTTGCTGCATGTGGCAAGATCTCATTCCTTTTTAGGGCTGAATAATATTCCATTATATATATTCCATTATATATATATGTGTATATATATATATATATATTCCATTATATAAATTAATATATGTATATATGTTAAAATATATATGTTATATATATATATATATATATATATATATATATATATATCACCTCTTCTTTATCCATTCATCTGTCAGTAGACACTTGGGTTGTCTCTGTAATTTGGCTATTGTAAATAATGCTGCAATAAGCATGGGGGTGCTTACATCTTTTCAAATTAGTGTTTTCATTTTCTTTAGGCAAATGCTCAGTAGTCAAATTACTGGATTTTATGGTAGTTCTATTTTTAATTTTTTGAAGAACCACCATACTATTTTCCAGAGTGATTGCATCAATTTCCATTCCCAACAGCTGTGCACAAGGGTTCCATTTCTCTACATCCTTGCCAATACCTTTTTTTTCTTTGATCTTAGCAATTCTGACTTTACAGGTATGAAATATCTCATTGTAGTTTTGATTTACATTTTCTTGATGATTAGTGATGTTGAGCATCTCTTCACATATCTGTTGGTCATCTGTACATCTCCTTTGGAGAAATGTCTGTTCGGGTCCTCTGCCTAGTTTTTAATTGGATTATTGGGATTTGTTTTTTGGTGTTAAGCTGTATAAGTTCTTTATATATTTTAGATATTATTGAATATATCATTTGTGAATATCTTCTCCCATTCCCAATAGTATAGTCCCAATAGCTTATTTTTGTTTTTGTTTCTTTGCCTGAAGAGACACACCTAGAACAGCATGACTAAGACTCATGTCCAAGATATAATCGCCTGTTTTTTTCTAGGAGTTTTATGGTGTCATGCCTCACATTTGGGTCTTTAATCCATTTTGAGTGTATTTTTTGTGTATGATGTAGAGAAGTAGGCCAGTTTCATGTAGCTGTCCAGTTTTCCTAGCACCGTTTTTTGAAAACACTGTCTTTTCCCCATTGTATTTTCTTGCCTCCTTTGTTGTAGATTAATTGCCCGTATAAGTGTGGGTTTATCTGGCCTTTCTATTCTGTTCCACTGATCTTTGTGTCTGTTTTTGTGCCAGTACCATACTATTTCGATTACTACAGCATTGTAGTATATTTTGAAAGTTGGAATTGTGATACCATCAGCTTTGTGATTTTTTTCTCAAGATTGCTTTGGCTATTTGGGGTCTTTTGTGGTTCCATATAAATTTTAGTATTATTTGTTCTAGTTCTGTGACAAACACTGCATGATATTTTTGTTAAAGATAAAATAACAGGCTTAAATTCAGGACAACCTTACTATAGCTTATTATGCCCAGGCTTATCCTTCTCTTAACTTAGTGTCCCATCAGTCTTTCACACTACAGCTTCACTCAGCCATACAGAGCTTTCAGTTAAATTGGAGATTTTGGACAACAGACCCAGGGAATGAAAAAGATTTCTTTCTGTGCCAGATAGGGGATTTCTTCTAAGGATATTATGTTTTATAAGAAGGAGGAACATTAGTGCTATCGGAATATATATTTTCCACATGCAGTAAAAAGAGGGAATATAGGAAGATAGAATAAAATGTAATATACTGAATTCTTATTGCATACCAGATACTTTATATTTCTTCTCTCCATGGTCTTATAATTATCCTCATTGTACAGGTGAGAAAATTGAGGATGAAAGAAGTTAAGTAACATGCACAAAATCAAATTTTACTGTCACCTTGGATATTTCACTCCTAATAGATGCTAAATCAAAATATTAATATTTCGTGTTTAATGTTTAGGATACATTTTCTAAAGGCAATATTTTTCTTGATTGAAAAGAATTATGACATCATGAAAATATCTAAAGATATGTCTGTACAATTCAAGATGATTACCAAGGAGAAAATATTGAAACATTAGCATTGTAGAAGATAGCTCATTCTCTACCTGCATCTGTGTTTTGCTTGTGTGCAGCCTTTTTTTAAAATAGTGTTGCAAGTTTATGAAAAAATTAAAATGCAAATAAATTCCCAGATGGTCATTGATATTTGCAAGTCTCTAGATATTCATTATACTTTGAATGGTAGAAAGATAATTAGTTCTGAAAATATAAATGGCAGGCTGAAAATTAGTATAATGTATATATTATAGTCCAAATGAGAATAACTGCCCAACTGCTTTCTGACTGATCTGGCTCTATTTTGGTACATAGATAAGGCCTGCATATATGCAGACTAAATAATAATTCAAGACTTAGATGATTTTCCAAAAATCTTTCTTGAAAATTAAACTTTTTAGTTAAAAATACAGAATTTTTATTTTATATCAGAATCAATGTAAATGGCTTTTATTTATATAAATATATTTTGGAATATTTTTTAAATGGCAAAAAATTGCAGAATAGTTGCACTTATAAAAATATGGTAATGGAGCTTACATATACTGTTTACCCAGATTACCTAGTTGATATTTTACCACATTTCTTCAATAATCATTTTTTTTTACTCACTGCATATAAATGTCAAGAATTATAAAAGGTCTAAAATTTTATCCAGCTTGCAAGCTAACAAATTACCTTGCTGCACCTCATAGACTGGTAGCTGTCAGGAGAATTGGGTCAGAGATTTTATTTTTATTTATTTTTTTAAAGATTTTATTAATGAGAGACACAGAGAGAGAGAGAGGGAGAGCGAGAGAGAGAGAGAGATGCAGTGACACAGGCAGAGGGAGAAGTAGGCTCCACACAAGGAGCCTGATGTGGGACTCAATCCAGGAACTCCAGGATCATACCCTGAGCCTAAGGCAGATGCTTAACCACTGAGCCACCCAGGTGTCCCAGGTCAAAGACTTTATTATTAATCATTAAAACTTTATTACTCAAGACACAGTGGGCAGCATTAGCTTCATGTCCCCTTGGTTCCTTTTGCCCAATACATTGGGATTAATGATGATGATCACGAGAAGGCAGGACCAGATGGATGATTACATACACCATGGGTCTTTATTATAACTGAGTAATTGCAAATTTTGAAACATCTTCACCTTATAAGAAGACTTCAATCTTACCTGCCCAACCCATGGAGAATTACCTATGGACACCCATTACCATTCTTCCCTTTTGAACCATTGAAAATAGTTCCAAACATTATGCCCCTTCAGTCTTTAATACTACAGCTCATATTTTACAAAATGGAGACATTTCTACACAACCAGAATACAGCCATGCAAATCTTGAGATCAAAATTAATACAATCTTACCAAGAGATTTGCAGATTTCATTCACATTTTGCTAAGAGTGCAACAATGCTTCTTTTTCCTTTCTTCTTCAGATCTAATCTAGGATCACATGTTGCATTTTTATGTCTCCTTATTCTTCTTCAGTCTGTAATAGTTCCCCGGTCTTGCAGTCTTTCATGACCTAGAGTCTTCTAAGGGATTTAAGGCCTTCCATCTGCAGGATTTTCTTTAATCTGGCTCTGTGGAATATTTCCTCATATGTAGAGTCAGTTCATGACTTTTTGGGGAGGAATACTATACAATGATGCTGTGGCTTTCAGTGTATCACATCATGGGGACAGGACATCTTGTCCTCCACTGTACCTCTCTGATCAGCTGCCTAAGTTGCAAAATTATCCCCAAACTTTTCTACTGGTTTTTCCTTGCATAACATCTAAATATTTGGGGGTAAATTATTGTGAATCTGCCTTAATACGCTATCATCAAACATCCACCTGCCAGCTTTACAACATTGATGCTCGCTGCCTGAACTATAATAGGTCATTTTCTATTTCTATTTCTCAATATGTATTTTGACTATAGCACAAGGATGAGATTTCCATTTATTTATATTTGCATAGAGTCATGAATTAAAATTTTATTCAATGTGATATAAGCGATTACTACTGATACATTTTATGCAAAAATTTCCCTACACTTAGTAGGTAGGAACCTCTTCAAACTTATTTTTTGACATCTCCATACTTCGAGAACTTTAATTTTTGTCACAAAATGTATTCCAGTTTCATCTTTTACTTCCGTGTCTCGAAATTAACCATTCAGTCAT
Source organism: Nyctereutes procyonoides (assembly GCF_905146905.1). Taxonomy (NCBI): domain Eukaryota; kingdom Metazoa; phylum Chordata; class Mammalia; order Carnivora; family Canidae; genus Nyctereutes; species Nyctereutes procyonoides. Next base: position 4,105,759 of record NW_026575021.1, on the reverse strand, counting down.
TTTTTGAAGAGCCTTTATTTTTTTTGGTAGAAGGTGTTATTTAGAAGATCTATGCATTTAGTATCCTCATTGCTACAGAGGTATCATAGGATCCATACTGTCTAGATGACAAAACTAACTACCTATAAACATACATATTATATATACATATACATACATTTATTTCTGTAAGTAAATCTGTAGAGATCTATTCACAGCAACACAATCCAGGCTAATCCAGCATCCTGTTGCTTTTTACATTTGTAAATCCTTTCTTTGACAGTGAGATCCTGGCTCCTAATATCTCAGTATATTTACTTAGTTGCTCATTCCCCCTAGATACACCAGTCTCCTGATTGTTTCACTGCCTCATCTGCTAGCCATGCTGTTATTTCCTTGGCTCCACTGCCTGCTCAGTCCCATTCCTACCATCAATTTGCTGGGACCCCACTTTTTCAGCCTCATCAGGTCCTTGGCTGTATTGCATTCTCTTCCTCTATACTGCCTACATGGCCTTTTCAAGGAAAAAGAGGTAGAAGAACAAGAGTTTTCTTTTGTTATTTTGCAAATAATCTTTATTTTTTTACAATTGACTAGGTTAAATTTTGTGCTTGGATAAATGACATTTTGCAAAATATCCTAAAATCAATAAAACTGAAAGGGAGATATCATACCACCCTTCCTTGCCTAGAATTATTTTAATATCATTTTATGCAGATTATGGTAATAAGACATCATTTTTTTGAACTGTGGCTGATGCTCCACAATTTTAGTCTTCCAGTTTTGTTACATTAGAGATGACATTCTACTAAATCAATGAAATGCTGTTCAGTATAGTCCCACTGGTATGGAGTTTCCAAAAAAAAGCAGAAACCAGTGACTTATCAGAAATAGTGTCTTTGAACCACGACAGGCCATCATCTACCTTCAGCAGAACTGGGACAGTTGGGTCCCAAGAGTTGCAGATAAAACTCTGAGTAACTTAGATGCTATAAAAAAAGGAAATATTGGAAGTGCCTTGCTATCTCTTCAGGATTCCAATATGATTTTCTAAGATATGTACATGAAAAAGGAAGACTGAATTGCTTCTGAAATGAATGTGAATCTTTTATCAAACCTAATTCAACAGGGTTTGAAACCTCAAAAAAAAAAAGAAAGAAAGAAAGAAAGAAAGAAAGAAAGAAAGAAAGAAAGAAAGAAAGAAAGAAAGAAGGGACTCATAGAACACTGGTATTTAAAAATGTTAATAGAGCATTAGTAAAATCCTTTGTGATTCAGATAATCTCTGGGGTCATTTCCTCTTTTTAATGCCATCTTCACATATTCTATTACATGTTCTCTAGCATTTGTTTATATAAATTAACATATAACCAAGAAAGATAGGTATACAAAATAATTATTATTCTGTATATAGTGGCCCTTATTATTTTTCATGAGAATTTTCATCTGTCAAGCCTTGGTTCTTTATGTGTAATAAAATTATATTGAATACTGATGTTTACCATTAATTTTTGGGTTATAGTTTACTCTAAAAAATCAACTAGGGGCTGCATCCTATTGAAGACTGAGTCCCGGGATGCCTGAGTGGCTCAGCGGTTTAGCACCTGCCTTTGGTCTAGGGTGTGATCCTGGAGTCCTGGGATCAAGTCCCACATCGGGGTCCTTGCATGGAGCCTGCTTCTCCCTCTGCCTGTGCCTCTGCTTCTCTCTCTCTCTCTCTCTCTCTCTCTCTCTCTCTCTCTCTGTCTCTCATGAATAAATAAATAAAATCTTAAAAAAAAAAACAATCCTCTGGTCAAAAAAACACACATACAAGAAAAACAAAACATGGACACAAGAAGGACTGAATTAGAGGTATAGAAAATATTTCTGAACAAACAAATGTTTAGGGACATATGTTGATCTTAAAATAAAATAACATTGATAAATACTAGGTACTCAAAAATATTAGCTATTATTATTTCATGATGTGGATTTGTTTTTGAGTGAGGAGGTGTTCATTTTCTCTACTCAGTAGTAGATCTAGTTTGTGTGCTAATCTGACCAGGCAAACAACATAGAGCTTTCTTCAATCAGTCAAAACCACATTAGAAAACCAGGATTCTGGTATATATGCTAAGGCTAAAGTTCATTGAAGAAGTTCATACAAAAACAAAGTGTCACTTTTCATACAATTAAGTAAACACTTAATTTTTCTAGTCTTTTAGTGAGCTGTCATTTAAATAAAAATAAAAGTGATAATATAAGTAAGTTATATCTTTTTAGGTATTAGTCCTGGAAAATGCTTAATAATAGCATAATTATATTTGCAAATCATATAACCAGAAGGCCATAATTGCTGCTATATAATTTTAACACAACTGTTTGTTGTTAATGTGGATACTGTAGATTTTGGACTTCAGTAGTTCAGTTCATAATCCTCTCCTCACCCTGCTTATTGTTATTTTTTTCTTAGCTCTTCTTCACTGAATATTTTGGCCACATGGTTCATTATGCTTTCACTTGCTTTTATTTTTTAACTTAACCTTAACCTACTTTGCCATTGTCCCATTTTTATTTATTTTTCTCATTTTTACCCAAAGACCTTGTCATTTTTCAAATGATTTACTTGAGGAAATGTTTCATTACTTCTTGTATACATATTTTTGTTTTGTTTTTTCCTCTATGTGTGCTTTTTGATCAAACATAGGGGCTCAGTCTTCACCAGAAGCAGCCCCTGGTTGATTTATCTGAGTGGGATGTAAGCAAAAATTAATGGTAAATATCAATGGCTGATATAATTTCATTTCACAGAAAGAACCAAAGCTTGATGGATGAAGAAAATTCTCTTGAAAAGTATTAAGTTTCATTATATGCAGAGTAATAATTAGCTCCTATTCCTGTTTCTTTTGGCTATGTGTTAATTTATATCTAAACAAATGCTAGAGAACATAAAATGAGGTATGTGGAAATGGCATTAAATATAGGAAATATCCCCAGAGAAATTATGAAACATATTCTGGATTTCTTAAGTGCAAGGCAAATATTCTTTTAAAAGGCAACTTAAATTGGCTAAGGAATCAGTGGAATGAGGTCCTATGGGAGGCGGTCCATTTCTAGATTCTGCAGTACTATAAAAACGATGTTGGTCAAGTTGGTCTAGCAGGCCAAAAAGTTCTTTCAATCATGCAACCACCATCAGTATAGAATTGGGGTGAGTTATTGCAGTCAAAGTGACTTTGTGACAGTCTGTACTGGGCAGAAACAAACTGTACTGAACCTGATTTCTTGGCTATATCCTGTAACGATTTTTTTTTTCATCAGTATCACTTTCACCTTTGCTTTCCCTGAGAAAAATGGTCTCTGCTTTTGTATGGTTTAGAAAGCTTGGTCTACTACCAACACAGACTGAGATCTAAAATAACCAAAGAGTATTTAACAATAGAAATATCCCCTCCATTTCATATTAATTAATTGTATGTAATTATTATTAGCATTCAGACTTCAGAATTAGAATTCAGTGATAGATTAGAATGGAGTTACGAAATTGATCTTTATTTAAGGAGATTAGTCATATGAAAGTAAAAAATAAATTCTCTGAGATGAACATATGTGTAAATAATAAAACTCCTCCATTGTTTGCCTTTATCTAGTTGTTCCAAGATTTCTATGAAATATATCCAAATTAAAATAAAACAATATTTCAAGGATACTGTGAATGTTATTCCAACAAATTAGTATTTTTTTTTCAAATGTAATTAAGATTATTTATTCAGTGATTGTCCTTCCTGTGATAGAGTAGTATTCTTATATACTCATTCATCTCCAAATTCTGAAAGTCACTAAGCTGGTTTGGTTCTTGGCATCACAGAAGTTTAAAAATGGCATCTTTGAAGTCATGTAGGGTAGGTTCATATCCTCTCTCTTTTACTTACTAGTCATCAAAGGCAGCATTTAACTTTCTTGTCCAAGTTACTTAATATTTTTGAGCCCCAATTTTTTTCTGTGTTTTACAAGATTAAATGAGTTGAAGTATGCAGTATGTTAAGCATATAAGATGATCCATATTTGGGGTTTCCTGTAAATGTCATCATCACCATCATCCTCATATAGAAATATCCTTCCTAACTATTCCCAAAGAGGCATATGGTATCTTGGTTAAAAAAAAAAAGGCTACAAACCTATTTTTACCAGAATTTGTTAGATGCTAATGCTAACATATTTATTAATCTAAATCCATTCTGCATGTCAAATATGTATGCAATTCATCTTCATTTCCTGACCTAAGATGCTCTGGAGTAACCACCTTCATCAATAAAAAGCTATTATACAGGACAAGAATGGTGGGTGGAAAGTCTCAAAATACTTTGTATATTTTGTTTGGATCCATCAAGATGAAAGTGGAAAACTGCAAAACACATTTTATTACCTGCTAAGCACCATGAAGTGTTTACCACTACTGTATATAAAAGTCATATTTTATCAACACAGGTTAACAGAAGGGAGCAACATTTGCAGTATAGCATGAATTTATAAGTGCACACATATCCATAATCTCATTTTAAAACCCTTAGTGACTATGGAAAATCTATTGCATCTGCTTATGTTTGGCACGAGGTATTCATTAATGCCCAAAACATTTATTAAGATCAACTATAGACCAAGCAAGTTATTAGATCCTGGATACCTACAAGAAAGTATCCATGTTCCCTGATCTCCAAAAGCTCGCAAATTATAGAGAAAATTAACTATCAGAATAACTATATTGGTTGTAGCTAGAACACATGCACATCTCTTTAATGTGATTATATTCATGAACTGAAAAAACCCATTGCCTCTATTTATGTGCCTGAGTGCATCTGTTGGGTGGTGGGGAGTGGCAGGGTTTTGGAGGAAGAAATACAGAAAACTTCACAAAATAGGTGCCACAGTGAAAATATATACACAAATACAACACATAGGCATGTTTTATTTTATTTTTTAAGTTATTTATTTATTTATTTATTTATTTATTTATTTATTTATTTAAGAAAGAGTGAGAGCAAGAGAGATCCTGGAGGGAGAGGGAGAAGCCGACTCCTGGCCTTAGCAGGGAGCTCAGCGCAGGGCTAGATCCCAGGACTCCAGGATCATGACCTGAGCCAAAAGCAGATACTTAACCAACTGTACCACCCAGGTACCCCACACATAGATGTGTTTTATAAAGGATATTTATTTTGATATGGTTTTGCAGAAGTTGACTATGGAGAAATGGCCAGCAATAGAAGTGGAAATTTCTTTAATTCCAAACTCGGCTTGTTTGGGCTTTATTTTTCAGTCATCTTAAATGATACACAGATTTCTGAAAATTCATTCATTCATAAGTATTCACTCAAAAAATTATTTCCTGAATACTTAATAAGTTCCAGGAACTACTTAAATGCTGAAAATATAATGTAAGGCAAACATGCACATATTTGTTGCTCTCATAGAGTTGGCAATCCAATGGATGAATCAGATATGAATTAAATAATCTTATAAATATATACATATAAAATGTAATTTAAAAAGAGATAAGTACTCTGATGGAAAGGAAGAAAGTTCTATGACAGTATATATCGGAATAAATAAGTGATGGAAGGAGTCAGGGAAGAAATTAGCATTAAATTTAAATGAGATTTACCCAGAGGAAGCGGCTGAGGTTGGGTGGAAACACTGTTTATGGCAGAATAATGTTTTTATATAGTTAGATAGTACACAACTGGCTTGAGAAATTATAGAAAGTCCAGTGTGGCTGGAGCACAGACAATGATGAAAGGAGGTAGTTTGGCATACAAATATTAAGTCCTTATAACTAAAATCAAATATGTGTTTTGTTTTGTTGTCTTAAGAGAAATTATTACTGAAGAACTTAATAAAGAATTACATAGGTATTGTGGGAGAGAAACAAGCCCGGGTTTACTTTGTGGTTTCTGGGTAAGCAAAGACTTCACGTTGTTGGCATTCTCAAGGAACAGAATATTTTAAAATAACCAGATTAGAATGAAATGGAATTATATTGGAGAATAATAATTCTAATAGTAATGTAGACAATGTTTGGATCTGGAAAAATAGGGAGCTGGGAAAGGATAATACTTCTAATGATAATGCTGGGGGTTTTTCAAGTAATTTTTAAATTTTTTTTGTTAGTTGAAGTATAATTAACATATGGTGTTATATTAGGTATATTATATTAGTGCTATATAAGGTGTACAATAAAATGATTCAACAATTCTATACATCACTCAGTGCTTATTATGTAAGTATACTTTAATTCCTTTATCTATTTCACGCATTCCCCCCAACTACCTTTCCTCTGGCAACCACAAGTTTGTTCTATGTATTAAAGAATATTAAGAATATTTTTTGTCTCTTTTCTCCTTTGTTGGTTTGTTTTACTTCCTAAATTCTACAAGTAAATGAAATCATATGATTTTTCTCTGACTTAGTTACCTCGCATTACACCTTCTAGGTTCACCCATGTTGCAAACGGCAAGATCTCATTCTTTTATATATACACACACATAGACATACCACCTCTTTTTTCTCCTCCGTCCTCCCTCCTTCCCTCTCTCTCTTTCTTTCTTCCTTTCTTCCTATCTTTAATTTTAATTCCAGTGTAGTTAACATAGAGTGTTAAATTAATTTTGGTTGTACAATATAGTGATTCAACAATTCCATATATTAATCATTGCTCATCAAGGTAAATGTATTATTAATCCCTTTCACCTATTTCACCCATCCCCCAACCCACCTCACCTCTGGTGGCCATCTGTTTGTCTCCATAGTTAAGTATTTTTTGGTTTATTCTTTTTTTTCCCTTTGTTCATTTGTTTGATTTCTTAGAGTCCATATATGAATGAAATCATATGATATTTGTCTTTCTCTGTCTTATTTCGCTTACCATTTTACTTTCCAGATCCATCCTTGTTGTTGTAAATGCCAATATTTCATTCTTTATGTCTGAATAATATTCCATTGTGTGTATACATACATATGTATATATATATATATATATATATAAAACATCTTTGCTATCTCTTCACCTATTGATGGACAATTGGGCTGCTTCCATAATTTGGCTATGGTAAATATGCTGCAATAAACATAGGGCTGTATATATCCTTTTGAGTGAATTTTTTTGTATTTATTGGGTAATTACCCAATACTGTGATTTTTGGATCGAAGGGTAGTTTTATTTTTAATTTTTGAGAAACTTCCATACTGTCTTCCACAGTGGCCATACAGTTTACATTCCCACCAATAGTGCACAAAAGTGATATCTTATTGTCAGAATGGCTAAAATAAAAAATACTGGAAATGAAAAGTGTTGGCAAGGATGAAGAGAATAAGGAACCCTCATTGTGGGAGAGTAGAAGGGGCAGAGGGAGAGGGAATCCCCAGAAGACTCCCCACTGAGCATGGAGTCTAATGCAAGGCTTGATCCCGGGACCCTGAGTCAGACCTGAGTCAAAACTGAGAGGTGGATGATCAACCAGCTGAGGCACCCAGGCAGCCCAGTAGATTTCTTTATATGAGTTTTGTATCCTGTGACTTTACTGAATTCATTAATGCATTTCAGTAGTTTTTTGGTGAAGTCTTTAGGATTTTTTATATATAGCATTATTTCATCTGCAAATAGTAAAAGTTTTACTTTTTGCTCAGCAATGCCTTTTATTTCTTTTTCTTATCTGATTGCTGTGGCGAGGACTATGTGCTTTTATGTACAATAAAAGTGGCGAGAGTGAGCATCCTTATCTTTTCCCTGATCATGGAGGAAAACCTTTCATTTTTCACCAGTGACTGTGATGTTATCTGTGGGGTATTTTTATATGGCCTTTATTATGTGGAGGTATTTTCCTTCTACACCTGCCTGGTGAGAGTTTTTATCATGAATGGATCGTGTACTTTGTTAAATCCTCTTTCTTCATCTATTAAGATGATCACATGGACACATCATGTTAACAAGAGAAAAATAAAAACCATATGATCATCTTAATAGATGTTATACTTTACTGCATAACAAATTAAATACAAATTTAATGGCTTAAACTGGAAATTTTCCAGGCAGAAGTAATATACTATTGGTCAAAACTTATAACTTATATCTACAAAAAGAAATGAAAAGTGTTGAAAATGGAATAAATTAATATAGAACTGAATTTGTTATTGTATTTAATTGCTCTAAAAATTACTGAAAGCTTACAGCAATAAAAGTAAAAAATGTGTGTTTATAGTGTATATCAAAGTGAAGTTTTTGATAATAACAGTACAAGGGATGGAGGGGAAATTAGAAATACACTGTTTTAAGATTTTTACACTATTTAAGAAACAGAATATTATTTAATGTTGGACTCAAGCTATTTCAAAGGTTTATGGTTTATTGTAAATCCCACGGAAATAATTTTAAATATTAATAAGATTAACAATTTATTTCTTCTGATATATCCTGTCATAGTACTTTCTTCCTTTCCTTCAGGGTACTCATCTCTTTTTAAATTATATATTTATAGTATACATGTATAAGATTATTTAATTCATATCCTATTCCTCCATTGGTTTGCAAACTCTATGAGAGCAACAAATGTGTGCATGCTTGTTTAAATATTTTATTCCCAGCATTTAGACAGTTCCTGGAACTTATTAAGTATTCAGGAAATAGTTATAGAAGGAATAACTATGAGTGAATGAATGAATTTGACTTAAACAGTAAATCAAAAGAACACAAAATAAAATAATAAAAAGTGTCCAACTAATCAAAAAAAGGCAGAAAAAAATTAAAAAGAAACAACAAATGGTTGGTATTAATCTATTTATATTAGCTGCTTTAAAAGTAAGGCAGCCACTCTGGCAAAAAGTTACATATAGAATCATTATATGACCCAGCAATTCCACCTCCCTCTAGGTAAATAGTCTCAATTTTTGAAAACTGAAATTGAAGCAGATACGGGTTGCCAATGCTCATAACAGCATTAATCATAATAACCAAAAGATAGAAACAACCCGATATCCATCAACACATTAATACATAGATGAAATGCAGTACATGCATATACATACATACTATGGAATACTATTCAATTATTTTTTTCTTTTTTTTCTATTCAATTATTAAAAGAATGAAACTATGATAGATGCTATAACACGGATGAACCTTAAAAACATTACGCTAAGTGAAATAAGCCATACACAAGAAGATAAGTAGTATATTATTGTACTTACATGAAACATCTAGAATTGGCAAATTTATGGAGAAAGGAAGTATAGTAGAGGTTATAAGGGGCTGGGGAGACAGGGGATGGGAAGTTATTGCTTAATAAATGGGTACAGAGTTCCTGTTTCGGTGATGAAAATGTTTTGGAAATAGTGGTAATTGTATAACATTGTGAATGTAATTATTCACAAAAATTCACAAAATTACCAATTTTGGTGTGTGAATTTTTTCCCCACACCAAGAAATTCTCTGATAACATATAAATATCCTTAAATTAAACTCAATTCTGATACTTATAGTGTCAGATCTCACAAGTTAAGGGCTCAGTTATATAAGACTTTCCCCCTTACCCCACTTCAGACACCAGAAAGACCATGTGATTTCTAGTGCTTCTAATCAACCGGTTATAGAACAGAGATTCCAATGACCCCCCACTTTAAAAAAATAGGATTTTATTTATTTATTGGAGAGATAGAGACCACAAGCAGAGGGATGGGCAGAAGGAGAAGGAGAAGCAGACTCCTCACTGAGCAGAGACCCTGATATAGGGCTTGATCCCAGGACCGTGGGATCATGAACTGAGCTGAAGGCAGACACTTAACCAACTGAGCCGCTCAGGTACCCCTCCAAAGTCCCTTCTTTATGTTTGTTTAATTTACTACAGCATCTCCCAGAACTTAGAGAAACATTTTACTTAATATATTATCATTTTATGTGAAACAACTTAGGAACAGTTAGATGGAAGACAGGCATGGGGCAAGATATGGAAAAAGGGTGAGAAGATTTCACACTCCCCAAGTGTACCACTCTACCCAAATCTCCACACGTTCACCAACTGGGAAACTCTCTGAACCCTATCTTTTTGGGTTTTCATGGAGGCTTCATTACATAGATATGATTGATTAATCACTGGCCACTGGTAGTTGAGCTCAATATCTAACCCTTGTCCCTTACCTAGATATTGGGGAGAAGCAAGGTACTGAAAGTCATAACTCTCTAATCACAAGCTTGGTTCCCCTGGTAATCTATCTCAATCTTTAAGTTACCTAAGGGTTATCCAAAAGTCACCTCATTGGGATGCCTGGGTGGCTCAGCAGTTGAGCGTCTGTCTGTCTCAAGGCGTGTTCCCAGAGTCCTGGGATCAAGTCCCACATCGGGCTCCCTGCATGGAGCCTGCTTCTCCCTCTGCCCGTGTCTCTGCCTCTCTTTCTCTGTGTCTCTCATGAATAAATAAATAAAATATTTTTTTAAAAGTCACCTCATAATTAAAGACATCCTTATTGCTCTGACCACTTAAAAAATTCCAAGTGTTTTGAGAGTTCTGTGCCAAGAAGGCAAAGACCATATATATATATATTTCTTATTATAAACCACAGTATCACTGGAAGTAATGCAACTAAAGCATATACTTAAACTAGGTAAAATGTTATATTTTATATGAATTTTATGACAAAAATTATCTAAATAAGAAGGCAGAAATTTCAAATTGGATAAAAAGCAAGACCTGATCATATGCTGTCTAAATGAAACCCATTTTATATAATGATTTAGATAGAATAAAAGTAAAATGATGAAGAAACTAGTGAAAAATGAACTATAATGTATGTAAACAAAGTAAAAAGTCTACCAAGATGTTGGGGCATCTAGGGATATAATCCAATTCTGCTGCAAATGTATGCTACAATCTCAATATGGGGGAGAGAGGGAAAGGAGGTGATTATAAGTCTAAATTGTAAAATCTGAATTCATTTTTAACATTAAACCACTGACTACTTTCAAGTCCTACTATTCTGTGTTCCCATTTTGTCCTACATCCACACAAATCTCTAAAAAACCCACAATTGCCCGTTCTTGACACCAGTGGAAAGTTCAAACCATGTTAACCTTCAGCCTATAATCATATGGGCACCCTCAACCTGATCCTGCCCCCTAAATACACACACACACACACACACACACACACACACACACACACAAGTAGTTGTCTCTTCTTTCTCTTGGAAGTAATTTTTGGACCTACGTAGATAACAGCTCTGTTCTTCCCAGAAAGCCTCATTATGTGAATAATAAATCTCTTCATATCCACTTGGTGCATATATCCTGTGAGGCTGGGATGGGATGTCTGTCTGTCTCCCAAGAGTGACTACAATGTAAATTTATATAAATTAGGAAAATTATGTGGTTTTTTTTTACTGGATTCTATAAGGCCATTAACAAAAGAAAACATGCATAAATACTATAATATAAAGTATAAGTTCCTCCCACCTCACCACACACACACACACACACACACACACACACAGGGAAATTCTGAAATCACTTTACTTGTATAATAAGATTGAACAAAATTAAACATCAAAATGAAGTTTCTCAATCTCTGAGTACTAGTTTGCAAATTAGGTTAAATTTTCCATATAGAAAATTCATATAGAAATGTGAGTAAGCTGGGACACCTGGGTGGCTCAGTGGTTGAACGTCTGCCTTCAGCTCAAGGCATGATTCTGGAGACCCAGGATCGAGTCCCACATTGGGCTCCCTGCACGGAGGCTGCTTCTCTCTCTGCCTACGTCTCTGCCTCTCTCTCTCTCTCTCTCTCTCTCTGTATGTGTCTTTCATGAATAAGTAAATAAAATCTTTTTTTAAAAAAAGTAATGTGAGTAAGCTAAAATGAACTCTTTAATGCAGTTAGAATTGCAGAGATAAGTATGAACTTATTTTGATGTATATGTGTGTATATTTTTTCAGATAGAGGTAAAAATATCTATCTCTATAGATAGATACATGTAACAAAAAGCATATCAAGAATTTATTATTATTTTTTTACATCAAGAATTTATATACTGCTTTCTATATGTCATTCTTTAATACAAGGAGCCAAAGATTCTTGGAGAAATGGCTGATTCTAGAACTCCAGGAGAGAAAATACAAAACTACTCTGGAGAATCTTACTATGTCAGAAAATAAAATGATATTCAAAAACAAACAACAGGGCATGAAAAAGGGACATAGAAGCTACCTGAAAGAACTCCTAATAGTCAAATCTGGAATAGTCTGAGGAAGTAGTAGGAGTGGCAGGGGTAGTAGTAGTAGTAGATGGCTTCTGAGTGACTCACTGGTTAAAATGGACTCTTGGTCTAGGTGAGGTCAGGATCTCCAGGTTATGAGATCAAGCCCCTTCAGTCAGCTTCTGCTCTCAGCCTAAGGAGTTTGCTTGTCCCTCTTTCTCCTCTTTTTCCCCACCCCATCTCCCACCCTCTGTTCACATGTGCTTTGTCTCCTCTGTCTCAAATAAATAAATAGAATATGTAAAAAAAATAGTAGTAGTAGTAATGAATTATAACCAAGTAGTAATATAACTGTCCATGCATCCATACTGACACATATGATTGGCAAAATTTAAAAGTGAGGGAAAAGGGATAAGTTATTCCTACTTAAAAATTTCAAACAATATATAGATAGATAAATAAAACCACATAAATTTATGTAAAAGCTGACACTTTTACCCTCTAAAATATTGTTTAAAATTATGTAAAATAAATGTTTATAAATGCAAATAGTATTTTGATGGTGACTGGGGACTGAAGAATTGTGTGGGAAGATTTATGTATCTGAGCAAACAACAGAATTTTAAGTGCAAAATATTAAATTTAGGTATTCACGGACAGTCATGCACAAGATATAGAATTTGTCAATAAATGTTTACCTCCTTTTGACTTTGCCAATAATATATTTGACTTGGTCATCTAAAATATTTTAGAATCCAGCAAATTACTAAATAAGGTTCATTTCCCAAAGTAGAAAAATAAATGGCTCTAGAAAAGACGTGTATATATAGATCATTGTTATTCATTCCCTGAATGTTTATAGCTGTTATCTCCTCTATTGGACACTATGCTACTTACATAGTGGACAGTTAGAGGATTGTTATTTATGTTGATTGACTCTGTCACTTTTTCACATTCATGGAATTTGCTGAATATTATTTCAATGTATGATTGAAGGTGCACTGACATGGGAATATAAGGCAGTTATTGCCAACTGAAGTAGTGAACATGGTGTGTGTGTGTGTGTGTGTGTGTGTGTGTGTGCGCGTGCGCTAAAGCATGGGTATACTTTAGAATTTCTGGAACAATTTGGTTTTGATTTATGAAGGTCACTAGTGAGTATATAGATCAAAATTTGACTTGTTTTCAATAAGGGTCTTGATTAGTCAGTCCAATAGCCAAGTGCATTTCAGAGTGCAATTCTAAAGGTCCTTGGAAACACCCCCTTTGGTAGTATGAGTCAGAAACATACTACTCTAACCACAGAACATTTTTTTTTAATAGGCCAAGTTCTACTTTCCAAGAGAGTACAGAAAATTGTGAATTATTTTTATTTCAAAAAATACCTGACTAGTAATGACAAGTTACATTTGTTCCTGTTAAAGAGGTCATTCCTTGCTGTTCTACAGCTTTTTATTTAGTCTAATAAAAGTAAGTAAATTGGAATTACTTGATTTTATCCAATTAACAAATATATCAGAGTTCTATATACACAAATTAATGTTATCTAGGACACTAGAGAATTTATGCACGTCACTTATTCATGTTTTCTTCTTTTGTTTATATCATTGTGATGGAACATGTTTATTCAGGGAACAGATCCCTCTTTGAGAAAAGACTTTTTGCCCCTACTGCCAGGAATGCCATCTGCAGATTTCTTTCCACTATTTCCCATGCAGTGATTGTCTCAACTGCCTTTCACCATAAAAAAAAAAAAAAAAAAAAAAAAACAGCACTTTAGGTTCTGAGTTCTCAGTAGAGCAAGCCAAGGATTTAATGGACCTTCTTTTGTAGCTCATTTCTCTTTGTGCAATCTTGCTCCCCAACATTGCTAAACACACAGATATAATTCCAAAACACTTTTAATAAACATCTTATATGCTGAACTGTGTTCCAGAGTCAGCCAGTTGAGAACCCAATGTATGAGAGTCAGGTGTATTTTTTTTTTAAATAATTGAGTATTATTTACTGAAATAATTGAGTCTCTATACTCAAACTAAAGTTATTCCAGTGTTTTAAATATTCTTAGGTTGTCAATTTTATTTTATTTTTTTAAGATTTTATTTATTTATTCATGAGAGACAGAGAGAGGCAAAGACACAGGCAGAGGGAGAAGCAGGCTTCATGCAGGGAGCCTGACGTGGGACTTGATCCCAGGACTCCAGGATCATGCCCTGGGCCGAAGGCAGGCGCTAAACCACTGAGCCACCCAGGGTTCCCCAGGTTGTCAATTTTAATTTTAAAATTTTCTTAAACCCTAAATCATATTATTTTAAAATGTTTTATGTGTGGCAACAGTTTATCTTTTCAAGATACAGAGATCTTATTGCAGAATCAAGCATTGCAATGCCAGATCTGGTATAAATTTATAGTGTGATCTCAACATATCTAGATAATGAGGAGCTTTTGCATACAATCAAAATGGAGTATGAAGACTTGGACTTACTTTTCCACCAAAACAACCACAAAAAAAGGGAAAAAAAGATAAAATTAGGAATCAGTGGTTCTTAAGATATCAGACATCAGGCATTGAAGGACAATGATTCCTGACAGATGAAAAAGACCTAAAATATCCTTACTATTGCTCAAACATACTTTTTTAAGGGAGTGTCCAGACTGCAATGCAGGAGAAGAAAACCCAGGTGGAACCAGGCAGACTCAAAAAAAAAAAAAAGGAAATTAATATGGACATCTCAGGATACGCAAAATCATTATTTTACAAAAGCAAACATAATTTTCTGTAAAAGCTTTCAGCCAACTCGAAATAGAGGGGAAATTCTTCAGCCTGGTATGTACATTTAGGAAAAAACTACAACTTACATCATACTTAATTGTGGCATTCCAAAATACTCCCACAGCCCTGGTGAGATTAGGAGTAATACAAGAGTAGCATTACTCATCAGTTCTATTCAGCATTGTACTAGCAGTTCTATTCAGTGAAATAAGAAAAAAAGAAATAAAATCCATTCAGATTAAAGGAAAAAGTAAAAACTATTATTATTTGCCAACCATATAATCACTTATATGGACAATCCAATAGCATCTACAAAAATTATTAGGACTCATAAATTTAACAAATAGAGACACCTGGGTGACATAGTGGTTGAGCATCTGCCTTTGACTCAGCTTGTGGTCCCAGGGTCCTGGGATGGAGTCCCACACCAGGTTTCCCATGGGGAGCCTGCTTCTCCCCCTGCCTATGTCTCTGCCTCTCTCTGTATGCATGTGTGTCTCTCATGAATAAATGAGGGAAATCTTAAAAAATAAATGTAACAAATGTAAGATTCCAGGATGCAAAGCCAATATTAAACCATTTCTAGATGCTATCAATAAACAATTAGCAGCTGAAATTTAAAAATACGCTTACAATATCATTAAGAAATATGGAGAACTTCCATGTAGGAGCACAATTGATAAAATATATGAAAGACCTTTAATACTGACAAATTATTATTAAACTGTTTGTAAAAAGTAGCAAACTGTTTTCTAAAATTCATTTAGCCATTCAAAGGTGCTAGAATGTCCAAAACAACTTTGAAAAAGAAATGGTAAATTTAGAATATTTACAGTCTCTGACTTCCATACTTGTTATAATCCTGTTCTAAACAAGACAGTGTGGTAGTGGCATAAAAATAGTCAAATAAATCAATGGAATGGAATAGCAAGCCAAAATTCACCCACACAGATATGAATAGTTGATCTTTGACCAAAATACAAAGGCAATTTCAGCAAATGGTGCTGAAACAATTGCATATCCATATGCCAAAAACCCCAAGGAAACTGCAAATCTCTCACATCATATACTGAAATTAACTAAAAATGGATGTTGAGCTAAATGTAAGAGCTCTACTATACGATTTCTAGAAGAAAATTTCTAGAAGAAAAATTTTTTCTGGGAAAAAATTGTTACATTTTGGTACACAAATATTTCATAGATACAGCATTAGAAGTATACTCCATAAAAGAACACATTGCTAAACTGAACTTCATTAAAATTAAAATTTTCTACTATTCCAAAAACCCTGATAAGAGAATGAAAACAAGTCATAGACTGGGAGGAAATATTTGTAGGCTACCTATTTGATAAAACACTTGTATTCAGAAATGGAAATAACTATAGAAACTTAGGAAGAAGAAAACAAACAACCCAATAAGCAATGGGCAATAGATTTGCCAAAGTTCATTTGCTGTGAAATGAGAGTTACTGGAGTCCACACGACGCTGTATGGAATACCGTGACAGAGGATAAGGCAGTCTATAAATCCACAGTTGGTAGTCTTGTAGAAGCATGGCATTCAGGGCAAGCAAACTTTTATCCAGAGTGTCAGTTGTAGAAAGGACAAAATGCTGACTCTTCCTTGATGGAAGCAGTCTCATGTAACCAACTGGTCACCACGTGACTGGCTGCTCACAGAAGGGAAGAGGGCCATTTGGAGGCTCGGGGTTGGTCTCTGCTGCTAACAGACTGGGTACTTTTTAATGACTGTAGCCAAGTCAATGTTGGTGACTGGAAGTCCATGTTGTGAGCATAACCTCATTCCTACCATCATGGCAACTTTGTTCATAAGACCATTGGGCAATGTCAGAGATGGCTGGGGAAACAGGCTGACTGGTATCCACAGAACAGGTCATCCTTTCACTTAATTATTAAAATCCTCTTCTGCTGGGTCACCCTTTGGTAAGCATACACATGGGACCCAAATATCTTCATGTTTTTGCCCACTCAGAGAAGACTATCTACCTACTACTTCCCCAAATTTTCTTGTCCCCCAATTTTTTATTATACTGCCATTGTGCACCTGACCATCCAGCCAAACCACTGGCCACAGCCCTTGAATTGGTGTGTAATTTCATATCTGGCCATTTTCTTTTCAAGCAAAGTGCACAACTAAGTAAACTTCTTGCAGTTCTGCTTCCTGGGAACACTTCCCCTCACCAGGGTCCTTGAAGATTATTCCTGAGAAGAAGACTGTAGTTTTGCAGCTGCCCACTTTCAGGTAATGACTGCACGTTATGTAGAACCATCTATAAACAGGCCCACCTTCCTCTGTTCAATGATGAGACAGGATTCCCAATGAGACTGCAAGTGCAGGTTTGGAGACAGAAGCTAATGTACCAAGAGTGGAGACCTTGAGCATTTGGGCCGCTTCTTCATGTAACTTATTTGTGTTTTCAGGGTGTGTTAAGTCCAAGCATGTTTTTGCCACTTCATTTGATGCTGGAGTACTGCTGCATCTTTTTGGGTTGATGAGTCAGATAACTTTTGGGATTTTTTGCATTGATGAGTCAGATAACACCCAGCTCATGAGAGATCAGATTGTTGATAACTTGGCGATCTATGGTTAAGTATTCACTCTCTACTAATGTCTAGTTGTAGGTCAAGAGTTGTTTCTCAAAGGGAGAGTAGTTATCTGCAAGCTGGAAGGGTTTTCTCCAAAATCCAAAGGTCCTGTGCTGCAGTTCTTCTATATGGGCCTGCCATTGGCTCTTTAGGGTGCTCTGAAGTCTGATAATTAAGAACGGTGGAACAGAGAGAAAATAACCCTGATAGAAGTCAATATTTCTGTTTCTTCTGACATTTTATGCATGCATATTTTCGATCTGCTTACATTGTGATTCTTTTTCAGCTTTATTGAGGTATAATTTACAAATAAAATTGTGCATATACTTAAGTGTACAACATGATGATGATTTGATATATATATGTATATACTTTGTGAAATTATTACCACAATCAGGTTAATTTATTAATCCATCATTTCAGATAGTTGTGTGCTTGTGTGTTTATTGAAGATGCTTAAACTTTACTCTCTTAAATTTAATGTACACAAAAAAATAATATTAACTATAGTCATCAGGCTATACATTAGATCCCTAAAGCTTATTTATCTTATAACTAAAGGCTTATATCCTTTCACTAGCATCTCTCAATCTCCCCTCCAACCCCCAACCCCTAGGAACCACTTTTCTATTGTTTCTATGAGTTCAACATGTTTTAAAATTTTATTTTTGTAGAATTCACGTATAAGTGAGAATAGATAGTATCTGTCTTTGTCTGGTTAATTTAGCTTAGCATAATGTCCTCTAGATTCATCCATATTGTTGCAAATGTCAGGATTTCCTATTTTTCTTATGTCTGAATAATATTTCTTTGAATGTAAATGCCACATCTTAATCCATTCATCCATTAACAAACACTTAGGTTGAAAAAAAAAAAAGCACTTGGGTTGTTTCCCTTATTTGGCTATTGGAAAAATGCAGCAATGAACATGAGAGTGCAGATCTCTCTTAGCTATACTGACTTCCTTTCCTTCAGATACATAGTCACAAGCGGGATTGTTTAAACATATGGCAGTTCTATTTTTTATCACTTGAGGAAACTTTCTAGTGTTTTAATAATGGCTGTACCAAGTTACATTCCCACTGGCTTTTTAAAAAAAATTTATTTATTTATCCGTGAGAGATACAGAGAGAGAGGCAGAGACATAGGCAGATGGAGAAGTAGGCTCCCTGCAGGGAGCCCAATGTGGAACTTTATCTGACTTTGGAATCATGCTCTGAGACAAAAGCAGACTCTCAACTACTGAGCCACCAAGGCGCCCACATTCCCATTGACTTTGAACAAGGATTCTCCTTCTCTAAATCCTCAGTGCTGCTCAGTTGTATTTTTGGTAAAAACTATACTAACAGGTGTGAGGTGATATCTCATTGTGATTTTCATTTGTATTTCCCTGATCACTAGTGACTTTGAGCACATTTTTATGTACCTGTTTACCATCCAAATTTCTCTGGAGGGACGCCTGGGTGGCTCAGAGGTTTAGTGCCTGCCTTTGGCCCAGGGTGTGATCCTGGAGTACCAGGATTGAGTCCCACAAAGGGCTCCCTGCATGGAACCTGCTTCTCCGTCTGCCTGTGTCTCTGCCTCTCTCTCTCTCATTGTCTCTCATGAATAAATAAATAAAATCTTAAAAAAAAAAAACACAAATTTCTTTGGAAAAATGTCTAGTTAGGTCCTCTGCCCATTTTTAATTGGATTGTTTATTTTTTTCTTTTCTATTTTCTTTTTTGTTTGTTTGTTTTTAGATTGTGTGAGCGATTTTATCTTTCAGATATTAATGCTTTACTGATACATGGCTTGCAAATATTTTCTCCTATTCCATAGGTTGCCTTTTCATTTTACTGATTGCTTCTTTTTCTGTACAGAAGCTTTTTAGTTTGATGTAATTGTTTATTTTGCTCTTCTTACATTTACTTTGGGTATAGTATCCAAAAAAATAAAATCATCATTATAATAATCATTGCTAAGATCAATGTCAAGGAATTTTATCCCTATGTTTTCTCCTAGGAGTGTTAGGGTTTAAGGTCTTAAATTTAAGTCTTTAGTCCATTTTGAATTAAGTTTTGTGAATGGTGTAAGATAGGAATCCTCTTTCATTCTTTTGTATGTGAATATCTAATTTTCCCAATTTTATTTATTGAAGGGACTATATTTCCTCTATTGTCTGTTCTTTGCTCCCTTGTCAAATATTAGTTGATGATATATCCATGAATTTATATCTGCACTCTCTATTTTATTCCATTGCTCCATGTGTCTATTTTTATGCCAGCACCATACTACATTGATCATTAGCTTTGAAATATATTTTGAAATCAAGAAGTGTAATACCTACAGCTTTTTCTCTTTTTTCAACATTGTTTTGTCTATTTGAGATCTTTTTTGTGTCTTATGACTTTTAGGATCATATTTCATATATCTTTGGAAAATGTCAATGGAATTTTTATAGGGATTGGATTGAATCTATAGATTACTTTGGATAGTATGTGCATTTTAACAATATTTTTCTTCTAATCCACGAAAATGGGATCTCTTTCCATTTATTTGTGTCTGCTTCAATTTCTTTCATTGGTGTCATAGTTTTTACTGTAAAGGTGACTCCATGATTAAATTTATCCTTAAATATTTTATTGCTGATGTTACTGAAAATGGAATTGTGTTTTTCTTCTCTTTCTGATACTTTGTTGTTAATGTATAGAAATGCAGTTGATTGGCTTGTGTTTATTTTGTATCCTGAGGATTTACCAAATTCATTTATTGGTTCTAAAACATTTTTGGTGGTCTTTATGGGGTTCTATATATAAGATCATGTCATAAGCAGAGACAATTTTACTTCTCCCTTTCTGATTTGGGTACATTTTGTTTTACTTGATTAATTTCTTCTTCTGGACTGTCAGTAGTATGTTGACAGAAATGACAGAAGTAGACAATCTTGTTGTTTGTTTGTTTGTTTAGGCAACCTTGCTTTGCTCTTGATTTTAGAGAGAGTTTCAACTCTTCACCATCAAGTATGATGTTAGCTGTAGTTTGCCATATATGACTTTTATATTGTTGAAATATGTTCCTTCTATACCCACTTTGTTGAGACCTTTACTGTAAAATGGATATTGAATTTTGTCAAACGCTTTTTATGCATCTATTGAGATCATTATGTGATTTTTATCCTTTATTTTGTGAATGTAGTATATCATGTCTATTGATTTGTAAATGTCGGATCATTCTTGCATCCCTGGAGTAAACTCCCCTTGATCATGGTATATGATCCTTCTAATGTATTGCTGAATTTGGTTTGCCAATATTTTTTGAGAGTTTTTAAAAATATATGTTCATCAGAGATATCAGCCTATAATTATCTTTTTTATGGTATTTTTATCTGATTTTGGTATCAAGGTAATGCTGGACTCATAAATCAAGTTTGAAAATATTTCTTCCTGTTTCTTCTTTGGTAAAGTTTGAGAAAAATTTGTATTAATTATTTCTCTTTCATTTCTGAGAGACCGTTTTGCCAAGATAAAGTTTTTTATTGCTTGAGAATATTGGTAGCGGATGGGTGGTGATGGTGGTGGTATTCTCTTAATCCTACAAAGGCAGGCCAGATATTGACAGCCTCCTGTTTGCTTTCCATAGGGCAGTGCTGAATGCTTAAGTTTGTGTGCTTTCTCCCAATCCCCCAGAGTCAGGCCAACTTCCTATGCATACTCATTAGCCAACTGCAGAAGCTCCTGTTCACTGTCCTCAGGAACATGCACAGGGAGAAGGCCATGTTGTGGGAACGGGTAAGATTCACACAGCATTGGGAGTGCCCATGCTGCAGTTGTGGGAATCCACAGGAAAGGCCCACCAGCACCTCCTAGTCTAGCTTCTGATGGAATCCAACAATTAGTAGGATTTGAGTCCCTTTGATGCCTTGAGAGTCATGGGTGCTGTTCTAACTGCCCCCACCCTTCTGCAGTAGTTATGCAACAAACCTTAGTATTCTGGGTGGGGTGAAAAAGAATTGGGCCTCATTGGCAGCATCCTGTATGCACAGCTGGGGAAACCAGGTGTTCAATTGCATGCCCTTATTCTCCACTGTGGGAGAAATTGCCAGCCAAGCAGGTCTCTCTTGGCACTTAACTCTGCTCCCTTGGGAGAAGGGTGGCATGGGTAAAGTAAAATCATTGTTTTACCCAACATGTCTGTCTTGGATTTTTCTTTGTTCCAAGGGTGTGTTGGAGCTTCTCTACTGTTATTTTGGGCTTCTGCAATGGGACACTCATCCATAGATGATTATCAAAACTTGTGTTCTTTGGGAGGAAGATGGTGGAAAAATCTTATTTTGCTATTTTGTTGATGTCACTCCCTCTTTACACTTTTAAATAATGCTAATTACTTTTGCGGTGTATTACTTTTCATTTAGTTTTTAATCAATTTTTCTTCCAAATTTTAATAAATATTTTAATGGTAGCATATCTTCTTTTATAAAGGAATCTAAATATACTTACATATTCACTCATTTTTGTTGTCTAAATTGTTGCCATTTGGGGCAGCCCGGATGGCTCAGTGGTTTAGCACCGCCTTCAGTCCAGACCGTGATTCTGGAGACTCGGGATCGAGTCCCATGTCGGGCTCCCTGCATGGAGCCTGCTTCTCCGTCTGCCTGTGTCTCTCCCTCTCCCCCCCCCCATGAATAAATAAATACAATCTTTAAAAAAAGAAATAATTGAAATTGTTGCCATTTGTTTTCTCTAGATTACATCCCTATAGAAAACACACACACACACACACACACACACACACACACGTTAAAAGAGAAAAATGTCAGGCAGCCTGAGTGGCTCAGCGGTTTAGCACCTGCCTTCAGCCCAGGGCATGATCCTGGTGACCTGGGATCAAGTCCCACATCTGGCTCCCTGCATGGAGCCTGCTTCTCCCTCTGCCTGTATCTCTGCCTCTCTCTCTCTCTCTCTCTCTCTCTCTCTCTCTCTCTGTGTCTCTCATGAATAAATAAATAAAATCTTTAAAAAAATAGAGAAAAAATGTCACACTATATCAGCAATATTTCACCAAATAATATACATTGTCGTATTAGAGGAGTACTACAAACTTAAAAACAGAGTCCTGAATTTGAAATGATTAGGAGCAGATTACATCCTCTCTAGTATTCCACAGACTTACCTCTTCCCCATTGACTTCTACTTAGTTATGAGTTAACAACTTTATTCAGCTATGATGAGCTCCCAGCACCTAACCTGACTTCATTTGCTTTGTTGTTGTGTTTTATATGAGTATAATTGACACACAATGTTACATTAGTTTTTGCTGTAAAACTCAGTGGCTCAAATTCTCTATATGCTGTGCTCACCACCAATATAGCTACTATCTTTCACCATACAACACTTACAATATCATTTTCTATATTCATTATGCTGTCCTTTTTATTCCCATGATTTATTCATTCCATACTTGGAAGCCTGGATCTCTCACTCCCCTTCACCTATTTTACTCATCCCTTTACCCCACCTTGCCTCAGGCAACCATCATTATTTATAAATCTGATTCTGCTTTTTGTTTGTTTATTCATTTATTTTGGTTTTTAGATTCCACATATGAGCGAAATCATATGACACCATTATCATTTGCTTTGGGGAAGCTTAAAAGACCTGTGAGAAAGAAACACCTTAGCAGGAAAAATGAAAACAATTCTTAGTGGGGAAAGTACCTAAAAATTATTAAAGTGTTCCACTGATGAGAAGAAAGTTGACTAGCACATTAGCATGCTTCTTTTGAGTACAAGAACTTATTTGAGGATGGTATTTTGGTTTTGGTTGTTTGTTTTGTTTTGTCTGGTTTTGTTTTGTTTTACTGATTGTCCCCATGTATTCTAAGAATAGAAGAAATAAAAATTGGATACTTTTAAAAGTAAAATAGACTTAGATTGGAAGAAAGAAGAAAAAGAAAAAAGATTGGAAGAAAGAGTTTGTGATGTGACAATACTGAAAGCAATTACTGAGAAACTGTAGCACCAGGAATGGGGTTTCTTAAGAATGGCAGTTTAGTTTTATCTTTTGAGGAAAAAAAAAAACTTATTTTCTACCTTAAAGAATGCAGCTTTGATCCTCTTAATACCAAGAGTATTTTTTTTTTAAATGAAGCATTATTTAAAATAGAAAAATATATACACTTTTGAAATCCTTCTCCAATCTAGTGTTGTAGGTATCTTTATAGCCTCTTATCTACTGCATAGCCAATAACTTTCAAACTATAAAATATTAGTCCAATGCTCTAAGAAGCTGTCCTCAAAATTTAAATAGATAGAGTTAATATATTTCTGTGAGTGACTGGAATGCCATATCTTTAAAAAAAAGAGAAATATCTCTTATGACCATGGAACTCCAAAAAGTATTTTAAATTCTCAGTTCTTGTTGAATTCCTGCAAATTACTTTCATATTTGCCACTAGTTTCAGAAGGCCTCTAGCCAGAAGAGAATACCAGGGATGAAGAAATAATAATTAATAGGCCCAATCTAAAGAAAAGAATTGAAAAGAACTGATAAATTGTATATGTATAGATATTTTTCTCATATCTAAGATCAATATACAGTAACCTTTATATGTAGTTTTTAAGTCTACATGTCCCCGTTATTATACTAGTATAAAGAAAGAAAATTCTTACTAACCAATGATTACATGAAAGAGTCAAAGTATAGAAAATAATAGATGAATCAAACAGTAAGATTTCTAAAATATTTTACATTTTTTAATCTATAATAATTAATTCAGGGACATACAAGCCATCAATCTAGTAGAATAGAATGAAATGGAACCATTCCCACTTAGGGTCAACTGTATAGCATTCCAGGAGCTAATACCACTTCTCTAGAAGCATCAGAGGACCATCCCTGTGTCAACAATGTACTTCTCTAGCAAATCCCCTTCTATAGTTCATAACCAACACATTTTGTTTCTGATTATTGTGCCTCCTTCCCTTCTCAGTGAACAAGTAGTTGCTGGTTAGTTTTACACATTCTCTGGTAAACTTTTTTGGGTATTTAGCAGCTTCCTCAGAATAATCATGTTAAAGGTTATCTCATCTCAGGTAGTCCTGCATTGATAAAGAATGACTTGTGCTTCCATATGTATTCATTTAAATGATTCTGAAGCTTTAGCCTAGCACCTTAATTGTGGTCTCACTTAGATTTTATGCTTAGGCCCTGAGGCAACACACAGCAATATGCTATTTATTGTCAAAATCATATGGGCATTAAAAACAAATCTTACCTGTTGAGTAAGAAATCTTATAATTCAAACATATAAGACCATATGAACATATATTCTAAATTAATGTTTCATTAAACCAAAGCTTATTTTTGCATTTATAATGAAACTGACATAAAATGATATACTATTTGATGTGACATTATTTAGCTTACTGCTTTTTTTTTTTTTTGTAACTTGCATTTCAATCAGTTGCTTAAAAGGTCATGTTTAATGTCACATTAGCACTTTCACAGAATGATTTATTTTTGTTTAGATTTAGTATGATAAGATAAAACTTTCTGGGTATTCATTCCAAATGGAACTTTTTGAAAGTTCCATTTAAGATGTTAGCATCATTTCATTAAGGTGTCCAACTTTATAATATAAATAGTGCACAGTAATATTTATTCAATGAGTCCTTTTTGTTTGCTTTTTGTGATTAGTATGCAAATAAATAGAAAAATAGGCATGAGTATACTTATAGATATCATAACTACAGTGGACTGTTGAACAGCACAGTTTTGAACTGCACATGTCCACTTATACATGATTTTAAAAAAATACTGTAATACTATACTACAGCATAGTACTATAAATATATTTCCTTTTCTTTTGATTTTCTTAATACTTTCTTTTCAATAGCATACTGTACTGTAAGAATGCAATATAATAGTAAGAAAATACATATGACACACAAAATATGTGTTAATCAACTCTTCATGTTACTAGGAAGTCTTCCAGTCAAAGTAGGTTATAAGTAGTTAAATTTTTGGAGTCAAAAGTAATACATAGGTTTTTTACTGTATGGGGGATCAACAACCCTTGCTCCCTCATTTTTTAAGGGTCAACTGTATATAATAATTCTAAGGACAAAATGTTATTCATATACTCTTAAACTAGCTTAAAATTAAGAAAATTTAATGAGTCAATGGGTCTTTTGAGTTCTTTTGAACATCTAAGAAACTCCTATTTCTTGACCCATTTTCTCATCCTACCAGCCAACAGTTTCTTTAAACATAACAGAAGGCATTATCACTGAAAACCTTACTGAGTCTTATTGAGCATGACTATATACCTAAAATCACTTATCTTGTGTGCTGTGTCTTTGAAAACAATAATCCAGGACTTTAGTGAGTCTGGCAAACACATATTATGGCAGTAGTCCCTTCTACATTTGAGATTCTTGCATCATATACATATATTTTTTATTATTGAAGAAGCCCTAATTTGGCGTTAGTAAGTGTCTTATCATTTACTAAGAGTCCATGTAATTCAAGGCCAGAAAAAAATCACCAATTAGCAAAGAGAATCTATATTTCCCATCTCCTTGGCCAGGATAATAAGTTCAGAACTCTAAACACCTATGAAATAGTCGCTGATGGTTTCAGGAAGAAAAATACGTCCTGAAATTTTAAGAAATCTCTTTTTCTTTTTACTGACTGACATAAAAAAAGAATCATATGGATACCAAAGGTGCTACCATATTTTCTATTTCTCAGGAAGGATTAGCCTTAAATTAAAGTAAACTAAATCTGAAACTGAGGCTGTACTGTATGTTGCCTAACTGAATTGAAAGAAAGGAAGAAAGATAAACTGGGATGGGAATGAGAAGGAAAGTGGTCAGTGCCAGTTAACTGGAAAAGGTAAGCTAATAAAGTAATTTGTTAGCAAAAATAAATAAATAAATAAATAAATAAATAAATAAACAGTAAATGACAAGAAAGGAGAAAGAATAACTTTATCTTTTCATTATATTTCTATATTCTTCTAGGTGAATTTTTAATTATGAGTGTCAAAACATCTCTTTTTTTTTAAGACTGCTTTTAACCCACCAGTGCATATCTGATAAAATTACCCATTGTTGTAATCAATATAAAACTACAATTAGAAAATGTGGGGTTTTTTTTCCCTACATTTTTTGCAAGTCTTTCAAGTTCTTCATCCATAATATGTAAGTTTGCAATGAAAAAGTATATATTTGTTTCCTGAATGGATAAATAAGTAGTAATTATCATTACTAATAATATTAGTAGTGGTGAATTATTTGACACCTAATAATAAATCATATCACGTTGACATTTGATATTTTCACAGAAATCTGTAAAACAGGAAGAATGTATGTTTCTTATTTCTTATATACTCTATAATACATAGAGGACAATTATACATATTAATAGGAGAAGATTAAATATCTCCTAAGAATGCCTTAATGGATGACTATTCCTATGTTTTTATGTATAGATAAGAGAGTATATTAATTAGATTACACATACTGCCTTATAATAAAAATATGCAATTTTCAAACAAAATTGTACTTTAATTTGTCATTTAATATAGGAGAAGAAAACTGGTGAGATGGAAAGAATTATTATATTTAATATACATATTTAATCATCCAGGAGATATTAATTGCTATAATTTTAAATGTTCAAATATAATTTTAAAACATCAAAAATTGGGATCCCTGGGTGGCGCAGCGGTTTGGTGCCTGCCTTTGGCCCAGGGCGCAATCCTGGAGACCCGGGATCGAATCCCACGTCAGGTTCCCGGTGCATGTAGCCTGCTTCTCCCTCTGCCTGTGTCTCTGACTCTCTCTCTCTCTCTGTGACTATCATAATAATAAAAATTAAAAAAAAAATAAAACATCAAAAATTTAGAGACATTAAGCTGCACTTGAAAATTATTTCAGTCAGTTACATTTTATTCTCTGCTATAAAGTACAGGTTATTAGCATTCACAAATCACAGATGGACATTTATCTCCTTTTTCTTTTCTGATTTTGGGGAAATTTTTATTGCTACTTATCACTACTATTCATTTCTGAAACCATATTTTAACACAGCTTCTCTGCTCATATGCTTATATTTTTACTCATCTTTTACTCATCAGTTTGCTTTGTTTATTTTCCAGAAGAAGGTTCCTAGGTGAAAACCTGTGTTATCTTTCCGCTTAAATGACATAATATCTGGGTATAAAAATCATGAATTATATTCCATCATTTCCTATGATTGACTATTACTATGCTGAATTCTGAGGCTATCTGATTTTTTTCCCTTGGTTGGTGTTTTTTTATTTTTTTTTTTTTTTTGTACATCCCTGGGAAACCTGTATGTGATACTTAAAGTTCAGCAAGAGATGTCTATGTCTCTATCATTGGGTTCAAGTTTTCTTATTATAATGTATGTCCATTCAATTTGTATATCTTGCTAATCTGAAACGTTATCCTCACACTTCTCTATACACACACTCACCTAGCTCAGTATTTTACTTCTTAGTACTCTCTACATCATTCTATTATGACCTCTGAAAACAGTCATGTAATTCCCATATCCATAAATTTATCTCTCAAACTTTCCTTCTCTCTTTCTTTTTCCAACTTAATCTGGGCTGTTCACTTAGGATAATGCCTGTCTCAAAGCTCTTTGTATCATTTTGTGTTCCCAGATCCTGAGATTTTCTTGGTTTGGGAGAGAGCTAACTTGCTCCTCATTGTAATTTTTATTTTTTCTTCTTTTATCTTTCAAAGCCCCAAATCTTAAAGTTTGTGTCATCATAAATGCCATTGTCTATACCATTTTATTACTGCCAGTTATCATATTCTTAGTTACACCTTCCTTTTTATTTATTGAAGACTTAAGCTTCACTTGGTCACTACCTCTCATTTTTTATTCCTTTTATCCTTCTTATAGACACTGGAAATCAACCAAAATCCACAGACTCTTAATTTTTTTTTCTACAGTTTCAGCATCTTTTTAGCAACCAGTCTTAACTACTTACTTCATAGGAAGTCTTTTGTCGCTAATTCCAGAATCCTCAATTCAATCTTTAAACCTATTAGGAGGGATCCCTGGGTGGCGCAGCGGTTTAGCGCCTGCCTTTGGCCCAGGGCGCGATCCTGGAGACCCGGGATCGAATCCCACGTCGGGCTCCTGGTGCATGGAGCCTGCTTCTCCCTCTGCCTATGTCTCTGCCTCTCTCTCTCTCTCTCTCTCTCTCTCTCTCTCTGTGTGTGTGTATGTGTGTGACTATCATAAATAAATAAAAAAAATTAAAAAAAAATAAACCTATTAGGAGCTTCAAATACTAACCTTATCATTTTTAACCAATGTACCACATCATGCATGTCCTATTTTCTTTCTCTACTAGTTTTAGATTCTGTATCATAGAAAGTCACTAAACTCTTGCTCACATCCTTAGTACAATCATCTTTCCCTCTATCTGTCAAAAACCCAACCTTGAATAACCTCCAAAATAAACATATATAATGTTGAGCAGATCACAGAACTGTGTTGCCATGTTTCATTTAAAATTTTTAGATCAAAACTCAAATGGATGTATCCTACACGTTTTGACTATATGGTTGCATTTGCAGGCAAATATGCTTTCTCATTCTCCAGAGTAATTGTCTCATGACTCTTCTGTCCTCAAATCTTCAATATCCTCTTGCTAAGCAACAATATCTTCAACTTATATTTGTTAAGAAATTTTAAGAACTTGGATAAGAAATACCTAAGTATTCTTTCACCAAATTTAACAACTAGTTTTTTCTACCTATGTTCTTTTCTTTATTTCTGTAAAAAAAAAATGCTATGAGAGTCAATGCTAATTACATTATGTCTGGCTATCAAGAAAAACTACAAGGCATACAAAAAAGAGAAAAAAAATACAACTTGAAAAGACAGAGCAAAATTCAGAATCAGACTGGAAATTTAAAACAAGTATGCTAAGCGCTCTTGTGGACAAAGTAGACAGCATTCAAGGACAGGTGGGCAATGTAATTGGAGAAATAGAAAACCTAAAGAAGAAACCTCACTGTAATAGAAATGAGGAATGCCTTCAATGGGCTTATTAGTAGATGAGCTACAGCGGAGGAAAGAATCTCTGAACTTGAGGATATATCAATAGAATCCTCAACTGAAAAGCTAAGAGAACAAAGACCAAAAGAAACAAAACAATATCTGTAGCACAGCTACAAAAGATATAACATGTGTGTAATGGGAATGCAAAAGGAGAAGAAAGGAATAGAGAAATTTTTAAAATAATAATGAATGAGAATTTCTCTAAATTAAAAATATGGAGAAATGTTCAATATTTATAAGTATGGATAGGAAAACTCAATATAGTTAATTAAGGTGTCAGTCTTTCCCAAATTGATCTTTAGATTCGATGCAAGGCCAATCAAAATCCAAGGAACTTATTTTGCAGATATCGACAAACTGATTATGAAGTTTATGTGGAATGGCAAAAGATCCAGAATAGCCAAAACCATGGTGAAGGAGAAGAACAAAGCTGGAGGACTAAAACTGCTCTGCTTTAAGAATTACAATAAAGTGACAGTGAATCAAGATAGTGTGCTATTAGTGAAAATTAGAGAATTTGATCAATGGAACAGAATAGACACCCAAAAATACATCTAAACAAATATAGTCAACTGATCTTTGACATTGGGGCAAAAGCAATACAATGGGGCAAAGATAGTCTTTTCAACAAATAGTGCTAGAACAATTGAATTAACACATGTTAAAAAAAAGTGGGGGGCCCTGTGGGGCTCAGCTGGTTAAGTGTCCAGACTCTTGACTTTGGCTAAGGTCATGATCTCAGGGTTTTGAGATTGAGCCTAAATGGAGCTCTGCACTGGGCATGTAAACTGCTTAAAATTCTCTGCTTCCCTCTCCTTCTGCCCCTCCCTCCTAGAAAATAAATTAAAAATTACAAATTAAATGAATCTAGACACAAACCTTACACCTTTCACAAAAATGAACTCAAAGTGAATACAGACCTAAATGCAGATTGTAAAACTATAAAACTTTGAGGAGATGTCATTGGAGGAACATAGATGACCATGGGTATGATAAGATGTTTTAGATACAACATTGAAGTCACAATACATGAAGAAATAATTCATAAGTTAGACTTCATTAAAATGAAAAACTTCTGTTCTCCAAAAGACAAGGTCAAGAGACTGAGAAGTTGAGCTACAGACTCAGAGAAAATATTTGTAAAAGACTTATCTGATAAAGGAATGTTATCCAAAATATTCAAAAAAAAACTCTTGGAACTCAGCAATATGAAAACTAACAACCTAATTTTAAAATGGGCAAACATCTTAACAGTTCTCACCAGAGAAGATATACAAATGTCAAATAAACATATGAAAAATGCTCTGTATCATATGTCATCAGGGAAATGCAAATTAGAACAATGAGATACTACATGTTTACTAGAATGGCCAAAATCCAGAGCACAGCCAACATCAATGCTACTGATATCTGGAGCAAAAAGAACCCTCATTTTTAGCTGGAGGGAATACAAAATGCTGCAGCCACTTTGGAAGAGCTTGGTGTTTGGTGATTTCTTACAGAGCTAAACATACTCCTACCCTATGATCCAGCAGTTGCACTCCTTGGCGTTTACCCAAAGGAGCTGAAAACATATCCAAAGAAAAACCTACACATGCATGTTTATTCATAATTGTGAAACTTGGAAGCAACCAAGATATCCTTTGGTAGG
This sequence comes from Nyctereutes procyonoides, assembly GCF_905146905.1. NCBI lineage: Eukaryota > Metazoa > Chordata > Mammalia > Carnivora > Canidae > Nyctereutes > Nyctereutes procyonoides. The sequence goes on along the minus strand of NW_026575021.1, from coordinate 4,074,441 downwards.
TGTCTGGTTAAATAAAATGTGATACATTCAAACAATGGAATATTATTTAGTGCTAAAAAGAAATGAGCTATCAAACCATGAAAACAAATGGAGGAGTCTTATATGCATATTACCAGTGAAGCCAATGTGAAAAGGCTATCTATAGTATGATTTCAACTATATGAAATTCTAGAAAATGTAAAACTATGGAGACATTAAACAGATTAATGGTTCCCTAGGGTAGTGGAGAGGAAGTCGAATAGATGAAGCAGAGAGGATTTTTAGGGAGGTAAACATATTTTGTATTATACTATTACAATGTATTCATGTCATTCTCCATTAGTCCAAACCTATAGAATATACAACACCCATAGTGATACACAAATAATTTAAACTATCTACTTTTGGTGATTATCTTGTATCAGTATATGTTCATCAACTGTTACAAATGTACCACTCATGCAGAAGATGTTTGTGGATAATGGGAAAGGCTATCTACACGTGTGGGATCCAGAATATATGGGAAATCTCTGCCATTTCCCCTCAATTTCACTATTAACTTTAGACTGCTCTAAAAAAATCTCAATATAGAAATACCATAGCATATAGACTCTTAGGCTTGCTTACAAACCCAGGTCTGTGTCACTTCAAAGGTAATTCTTTTTACAACCACATAAGATTTTCAGTTTAAACAGTGTAACTATTCATGTTTTTAAAACTGTGGAAGTGAAAGAGAAATTTTTCTCATTCATTTTTTTTTTACTATTTCATCTATTTTTATTATTTCTTAGGTCCAACCTCCCAATCTATCTTTATCTACTTCCGACTTTTGAAGGTTAATACCTGGTTACTTCTCGTTATCACCTAACATCTGTTTTTTTCCTTTCCAACATTTCCATATGTTAATGCTTGGTTTGCCTAAATTGTGCATTGCCTTTAAATATCATTAAATTTGTAACATATATATATATATATATATATATAATGTAAATCTGTAATTACTTAATTTTGGTGTTGGGATTAATTAGGGAAGTAGCCCATATCATAGGGCTATCTCATAAGATTCATTTTTTCCTTAAAACTAAAAAAAAAAAAATCCGTAATGTTTATAATAATCAGGATTTGCAACATACATGTTTTGACTAAAAATAATATTATAAATAAAAGATAACTATGGTCATCAAAATATCTTACCCCAGGAGAAAAATTTTCTATTAAGTACATATCTCAAAAAAAAAATCAAGTAATTAAGCAAATAGTAGTTGGACAATCCACCCTTCTCCTGCTCCATTCCCCAGTCCTAGAACTAAATGAAACAATGAAAAATAAGATGTAAATAAGATTGGGAAGGAGTAGAGACATAAAAGATCTGAGCTTCTGTTATAGGGTTTTCTTGCTGTGATTGCCCTACATCCATTCTTTTCTTGATAACACCCTGATAACCCCGATCTATTCTTTCAGTTCCTTTTTGGGAAAGAACTCTCAGAGGAGATCCTTTGTCAAAGATGAATCACTAACGTGGTGCCCTACCAAAACTCACCTATATTCCAAGAGAGGGAATAACTGAGTCCATGATAGCCTTCTATCCTAGGGCAAGAAACAGAAAATCAGCAAGGCATGATGGGACAATTTAAAATTTATTTAAATTAAAAGTTTATTTTCCCTTTATTTAATATGTTGGTGATACAATGCTTAATTTAAAATATATGGGTAGTAACACTGGTAAAAAGACAGACTGAGTCTCCAAACAGGAGACTCTTAGTCTGAGTTTCTTGGTTGAACACCCCGTCAATTGTTCATCTCTAGAACCATCAAAAAAGCAACCATAAGCTGTCTGAACTAACACTAACACTCCTGGAGCTTTTGCAAACAAAGTTTTGTATCAAATGAAACAAAGGTACAATCAAGGGAAATTACCTTCCAAACAGTAGGAAACTGTGCAGTGTTATACTCACCCTTGCCCTCCCTGTTGCAGGGATAGTCTTATTCCTAAGTGGCAGTAACCTGGTTCCTGGTTCTCCCCTTCTAACTAGAGGCAGTAGAACAGACTTATTTGAAAATTATCATGTATGTCTCCTCTAACCTGTCTGGAGGGTATCTGAAGGACTCAGTAGTCTTGTCTTCCAGAACCAGAAACACAGATGGAAAAACCAGCAGGCACTGTTGCAAGGTACCCAAATGTCATCAACAGATGAATGGATTAACGAAATGTGGTATATACATACAATGAAATATTACTCAACCTTAAAAAGGAGTGACATTCAAATATATATTGCATCATAAATTAACCTTGAGAACATTATGCTAATTGAAATAAGCCAGACATGAAAGGTCACATATTGTGGGTTATGCTTATATGAGGCGATCTAGAATAGGCAAAGTCAGACATATGATACTAGGGGCTAGGAAGAGTTGATTTTGGCTAAGAATGAAAAGAATCAGATGCTTTTTGGAAGATTACATTTTTGTTTTAGAGAACTAACTCTCAAAGGATTTACGGCTCACATTTCAGCATGAAGAACTCCATAGGTCTGAGCAAAATGGTAAAAATAATATTTAAAAAACTTTTAAAATCTCTAGAAATGATTTTAGAGGCATCCAATGAAATAAAGAACATTTACTGAACAAAATCTACCTAAAATTTGGTAATACTAAGAGTCTGTGCTATTTGAACAACAACACAATTCCTCTGTACATTGTTCACCCCCACCTCAGTATTATGGAAAGCTTACTCCAGATGAATGCAGCTCACAGCCCCTAGTTGTTCTCCAACTATCATCTGGGGTTTGTTTTGTTTTGTTTTGTTTTATTATTATTTTTTAAATTGAGTTCTTTCTAAGCTAAATCAATGAAAGTCCACCGTGGTACTCAATATAATCAGCCTATATACTTGTAATGTTTTATCTATCGTCTCTATTCAACCATCTACAATTTATAATTTTCAAAACTTGTATGAAAGTGAAACATTATTTACCCTCCCTATGGTCTCCTATTTAAGTTTCTAAATGATAATTCATCAAGATAGGAGTCTCTGCTTAACTTACGATAGACACATCTGAATTATCATCTCCTTGTTTTTTCAATTTGATTTTTTAAAGCATTGCTTTACGATTCTCTGTTCAACTCTCATTTTTCTGAATATTTTTCCTTAATACAAATTATTTGACAAGTTCCTCTAGTTGACACTTCTTAAAGGATCATGTCATACTTTCATGTTTGCTTTTCTCTGTATGACTTTCCTTCAAATTAATAATGTCCTTTAAAATATGGACTTACTGGAGAGCTTCATTAATAGCTACATGTTTCTTTAGACACATACAGTTTATGCTACTGAGGATAATTTGTAATATTACCTTTGACAATTATTTTAATATTTCTAACCACAGAGTTTATACATCATTTCTGTGAAGTTTTCAAAATTTTTCCTTGTTTAATTTGTGGTATTCAACAGATGATGCTTACCATCCTTCATGGCCAATGTTAGATATAGAAACAAGAGTTATTTGCTTCTTTTGTTACTGTGAAGTTATTTGCTTCTTGTGGTACTGGTATTTGCACACTTAAGGAGCTCCACTTAGACCCATAGGATGTATTTGGCAACAAGCTCTTTCCAAACTAATTCAAAAGCTTCCGTTCCTACTTTACTTCATCATTCTTTTTTCTTTGAGTTTCTTGGTTGAACACTCTCTCAATTGTTCTACTATTCTCATTCTTTCATTATTTTGCCCATTCCTTAGTAATATTCAGTTTTCCTGACTATGATCAATAGGTCTTATTTCAACTACTAGTAGTAATCATAACAGAAGTTATTGGCCTTATATTATGTGTCAGATATTTGAGAAAAGATTCATACACACGATCCTTCTTTTAGCAACATGATTATTAAATTCACTGGTTAGTACACTCCAAGGATTCTTGGGCTCTGAGAACTTTCAACCAGTAAAATGTGCTTGCACTTCTATCTCACTCAAAAATAAACATTTATGTAATCAAGGCCATGGCATTATCAATCAAGACCTTCTTGTCATTAAGAAACAGATCCAGAAAAGGAAACAACTGACCTCATTACCTTTAATTCCCTAAGAGACAGGATTAATCTTTTGGAATTCATTTTCCAAATATCTACATCAAACTTTTACCAATTATTCCGAAATAGTCTTTTATTCATGGGATGAAGTAAAGCAAATATAAGAAAAATATGTTCTTTTCTATGGTTTGTTTGAACTTAATTTGATAGTTGTGACATTTTATTTGTTTTAGTCCCTCAAATGAACCCAGTGAAGGAAGTTTAGATCTAATATTGTAAAAAATAGATTTTCAATTGGCCTTTTAGAATTAAAAAAAAAAAAACATGCAATGAGGTAATTGATTCTTCTCCTGGAACCCCTGAATCTCCATATTAGATGCTAGTACAGAAATAAGCATTTCACCTATTTCCATCTACTGTCCAGAAATAAAGGTTTCATGCCTTTCTACATGGTGATGAACACACTCTGCTATGTTACTGAAATTTGTTCTTCGGTTCCCCTAGAATATAAAAAGAACAACAACAAATTCATACTTATATATGTATTTTTACTATATATATTTACTCTGTCCTAAGAGTGAATGAACAGAAGCGATTTTGCACATAATTGGTTAAATTTTACCCAAACACTGTTAGGTATCTTACGTTTTCAGAAGAATCAAAAAGTATTTTTAAATATGTCTATAAGTCCAGGTAATGTTAAGTCATTTACCTGGTGTTATATTTACTCTTATCAGAATTAGGTAATAATCATAATTCCCTAAGTTATTTAGCTTTGGTAAATTTACTTAGCTACTCTAAGACTTAGTTTTCCTTGTCTTTAAAATGGGGATAGAAATAATAATTGAAAAAAATTAAGTAGGCTTCATGCCCAGTGTGGAGCCCAATGCAGAGCTTGAACTCACAGCATGAAATAGAGACCTCAGCTGAGATCAAGAGTCCAACTCTTAAGGACTGAGCCTCCCAGGTGCCCCAGTATAATTTTACTCTGAGGATACAAGTAGGTGAATGCAAACTATTTGACAAGTCTCATGTTCTAGTGTAAGGTAGTAACATCTAGGTCATTATAATTGTTAGTTACCATTATTGCTCAAATCAGTAAGTCAATTAGCTATTTCCAAAAAATAACACTTTATAAGTAAAAACGTTAAAGAAGAAGCTCAAAATCATTTAAATCCTTAGGTCATCCCAGGAGACTAGTTGCAAAGTATTAGTTATTTATATGTTATTAGAAATAGCTACACTTCACAGAGTACCCATACCTTCCTTAGTAGAGTAGTTCTAAGTCCCCTTGTTCTGAGGAGAGTAAAACAGCATATTGCAAGGAAGCCCTAATATTTTTTCTTTTTTTTTCTTTTTTCTAAAGTTCCCTATTGAGACCATAATAAATGCTTGAATTGCCCACCTAGAAAGATTTTCTTTGAGGAGAAAGTGCAGGGGTCATTTGAAAAGTCACCTGATACTATACTAGAAAGGGTATAGCTTTTCTCTTGGGGTTGGCTATCAATAGATGAAATAGCTTTTTTCTCTCTCCTTTCCTCATCCCCCACCCCCATCACTCATGCCTTTTATAATATTCGACAAAAGCATTGCTCAACTGCATCTTGTCTGACAGTGAAGGTACATAAAATGCCCATTTTGTTTAAATGAATGGCAGTAACCTTTTGCTACACTAACTACTACCGCATCATAGGAAACAGCATGAGCTCTGCATGTATCTCTTCTCTTTGAGCTCATGGTGTTTTACAGGTGATATAAATCACAATCTCCTTTAATCTGATAATCATTTAACATGAGATCCCTGTGTTATACTCAAGCATCTTCTTTACCTATTTGAGACAACTAATATTTCTCATGTTGTATACTCATTAATGCTGATAAACAACACATTTTCCTAAAGAAACAGAAATGGCCAAAAGCATAGTCTCAAATCCTGCAGTGCTTTCCTATCTTTAGAAACAGTCTCAATGACTGTTTAATCTTTAATCTTTGACCTTAGGACATTCATTTACAAAATATTTGTTAATTTATTTTAATTTCAGTCTCGGATTCTGGGGATTGAGTAGTGAGCAAAAAAATGATCACCCTGCTTTCATTGACCTCTCACTGTTGTTCTTCAGTTCCCCTACAATATAAAAAGAACAACAAATTCATATTTATATATGTATTTTTACTATATATATTTACTATTTTTGAAATAGAAAAATGGATCAAGCCATATAAGCCTTCCTAGAAAATTGATAGCACGATTTCATTGCCAATGACATACACACTCAATATGTACAAAGTGGTCAGGGGCAATATTTAAATATCAAAACTGATAATATAGAAACAATATATGAGAAGAGGGGGACAAATTAACCAATTCATAACACTAAGGAAATGGCCAAATTGGTGAAATCACACAATCCCTGGTTTAAAGTTTATTTTATTTTATTTTTGATTTACCATAAAGTATACATTGAGACCAAAAAGTATTGCAATGCAAAGAGTTTATTTGGGAGGGTCTCAGGGTCTCACGTATTTCACGTGTAGGAGGATGTGGAAATCAAACCGGAAGGAGAAGACAGATAATAAAGTGTTAACAGTCAAGCAAATGGCTACAGAGATAAAAGAAGTTTAATCTGATGATCCCAACACTGGCATTCAATGGGGGAACATCTGATGACTCAGAATCATCTCACCTGAGGGGTAAGGCAGTGGAGGGTATAAAGACCACCATTTGGCAGTAGTGAGAGCTACTCTTCAGAGATGTGAAGTCTCTTGTGTTTTTGGCTCACTGTGGTGATGGCTGGGATGCCTTCAAGATCCAGAGACCCTCTTCAGGTGAAAAAATGCATGGACTAGCAATAGGGTATCAGCCCATTGTACTGAAGAGGTAAGATTGAATGTACTGAAGAGGTAAGATTGAATTATCTGAGTCATAATTCAGTAATCAGTGAAATGCAACAGTGGGAAGTGACAGCAACAAAAACTAAAAGACCAACATACAGGAGTGATATAACTGGATTAATATCCTATACATACTGGGGAGTTACAATTCTTACTAGGCATCCTTAATCCCCCAGACTATATCAGATACTCATTCTGTGAACTCCCCTAGCATTTTATACTTCCTCAATTATAGTTCATCAAACTTTATTATTTTCACTGTAATGGTCTATGTCCTTTTATAGAAAATAAGCTCTATGAGCAAAGGGGCAGTACACATATTATTTAATGTCATATTCCAGTAATTAACAGAATGCCTAACTCATAATAGGTTCTCTGTAAATACATGATGAGTAATGGATCACTCACACTAAATATATTTTGCAGTGCTATTCCAAAAAAAAAAAAAAAAGTAGAGTATGTTTTTAAAATCAAATATAATGAAATACAGATTTGGGGACTTCTTTTAAAATGGCTTTAGATAATAATCGTGTTGTAAAAACTCAACAGAAATAGCATTGTTGCACTTTTTTTTTCCCTACGTAGCTCACACTTGGTGGGAATTATTGTAGGGCTTTATAATTTCACTTAAATTATTTTCAGTTTAATCAATTCACTGGTGTTTTTAGAAAGCTATTAATAGTTTATCAGGGTAGGTTTAGAATTTGATTTGTGTTACGATCTGATGGCATTTACTTTTGATCTAAATTTCCTTTCAGGGGATCCCTGGGTGGCTCAGTGCTTTAGTGCTCGCCTTGGGCCCTGGGTGTGATCCTAGATTCCTGGGATTGAGTCCCACATCAGGCTCCCTGCAAGGAGCCTGCTTCTCCCTCTGCCTATGTCTCTGCCTCTCTGTGTATTGTGTGTGTGTGTGTGTGTGTGTGTGATAAATAAATAAATTAAATAAATAATAAAATCTTTAAATAAATAAATTTCCTTTCAAACTCAGGTAAGAATGTTTCTGAACTGGCAGAAAAAAAGTACAAACACTAAATATTGTGATATTCAGGTGATATTACTTTGAAGAAAGCATAAGACCTCAGGAAAAATAAAGGATATTCTACTGAGTGAAATAACCCAATCACAGAAAGACAATTATCATATGATCTCATTCATATGTGGAATTTAAGAAACAAAACAGAGGATCATAGGGGAAGAGAGAAAAAAATTTAAAAAGATGAAATCAGAGGGAGACAAACCATAAGAAACTCTTAATCATAGGAAGCAAACAGGGTCCTTGAGGGAGGGGTGGAGGAATGGGGTAACTGGGTGATGGACATTAAGGAGGGCAATGAGCACTGGGGATTATATAAGATTGATGAATCACTGACCTCTGCCTCTGAAACCAATAATACATTATATTATTCAATTGAATTTAAATTAAAAAAGGCAATCAGAACATTTAACTAGCACTTAGCCAAATCTTTCTAAAAGAATGCTCAATAGGTCATATGATAGGTAACATTTCATTCTTCTTTAAAATTTTTAAAACTTCTTTGATTTGATAAAAGATCAAAATAAACACATTCAGGTTTAGGAAAATGGTGTCCTCTCTGGGTGATCCTATATACTGAATGTTTTTGTGTGTGTTTGAACTTTTAGAGTTGTGAGCAGCAGTAAATTAGTTTAATTGTAGAAAGGGGTAGGAATAGGGAGGAAAGAAGAAAACTCAGGACTTTTAAGTTTATATAAACTTAAAGTTTTACAGATTTGCCTTCTTTGAGAAAGTGGAGGTTCTCAGATGTTTCATAAGTAAATTTGTCAACTAAATTACTCTTGAGAGTATTATGAAGTTTCTCATCATGTACACTCATTTTACAAAGTGGATGTTTTAGACATTTTTGTTTTTCCATAGTTGGAGATTTTATCTGTGTCTCTTAAATGGAAAATTATGACATAAGGTAGTGTTCAGTATTGTAAGATAATGTAGTTAATGGCAGAGAAGTTTTAAAACTAGTTGTTATTACACTTTTCTGCAGTTTTATAATACATTAATTTTTGCTTTTATGTAAGCCAAAATCTATAGTAAAGTTTGCTAAAGTCCAGAAGCAGTAGTCTCAGGCAGACTCATCGCTGAGCGTGGAGCCTGACATGGGGATCATTCTCAGGACTCTGAGATCACAACCTGAGCTGAAACCAAGAGTTGGACCTTTAACCGACTGCACCACTCAGGTGCCCCAAACTCTTTACTTTTTAAATGAAAACCATTATTTTATTATTTCAGCAATTCATAATTGAGAAATTGTACAATTTATGATTTTTCCTTAGCACCTCAAAACTTGTCAGCTTTATGAGATCATTGACTAAAATGTATCTTTGGCCAGACAGTGAATGAATGAATGAATGAATGAATGACAGGTTAAACTCCCTCTGGCTCCCTCATTGGAGATGTGATTGCTCACCTTTTAGCTGTCATGGTTCATTGATTAGGAGAGATCAAACTCCTTGCTAACTCTGGAATATCAAAGTGGAGGGATTAATCAAACTCTGCAAATCCACAAAGATTGTCAGAAGACCAATGACTTTTCCTAGACTTTTTGGGATAGATTTACTTTGAAGGAATTAAACTGATGAACTTAGGGAGTAGAATGCTGCTAAATACATTTAGGGTGGTTTTACTAAAGTCTCAATAAGAATCAACTCCTCTATGTCAAAGCTGAAACATTTTAGCTTTTAAATGTCTAAGACGGCTGATTCATGGCTATCTTGAGTTATCATAGGTCAGTTATTTCAATAGCCACTCAATCAGCACTGACAATTATAGCAGAGTGAAGCTTATAATTATGGATTAGTGTCATATGCTCCTGCAGCAGAAAGAAAATTACAATCTATACTTTGTTGTAGTAATTTAGTAATATAATAATTGGTTCTTATATGACATTTACAGATTTTCACTTTTTGGTGTTAAGTAATTGAATGGCTAAGTTTAAAACTAAGATCAGCATCAGTATTACTCAGGTGCATCCACTTATACAAGAGAATATGCTTTTTATTTTTGTAAATATAGTAATGGTCTATAATGTTTTAAATTTTTATTTTTTATTTATTTATGATAGTCACACACACACACAGAGAGAGAGAGAGAGAGAGAGAGAGAGAGAGAGAGAGGCAGAGACATAGGCAGAGGGAGAAGCAGGCTCCATGCACTGGGAGCCCGATGTGGGATTTGATCCCGGGTCTCCAGGATCGCGCCCTGGGCCAAAGGCAGGAGCCAAACTGCTGCACCACCCAGGGATCCCTGGTCTATAATGTTTTAAATGAAACACTTTATAAATATGCATTCTCATATATATTATACAAACACATATTTTACACAAATGCGCATTTAGGATAGAGTATGTCTCTATATACTTTCGGTGGATATGGTTTTTGTTTTGAATGTATGAATATAACGTAAGCACTGGTAGTGTTGATAACTCTCAAAAATTCTTATTTTCTTAAAATATGAAGATAAATTTCTATATTTTCATTGAATTTAGAATTCATTTCTTTTTACTTTAGAAACTAAGACTTTTTTCTTTATACTATAATCCGTTCATTCTTTTCTAAAGTCAGTAGAGATTCTTGCCTCAAACATCACTTTTTGCTTCATGATGAGAAATCAAAGACAGTGCATAATTCAACTGGCAAGGGACACATTCTTATTACACACTTGCATTTTTTTTCCACGTGCTACTTTCAGCTTTATAAGATTCTTGCAAAGAAATCCTAATGGAAATGGAAGAGAAACATCAAATGGAATATCTTGATCTCATCTGACTTTGGCAAATGTCAAAAAAAAAACCTTAGGGTAAAGTATGTTTAGCTCCCATTTTAGCCATATCCTTGAGTTCTTTTATTCCATGTGCATGTAACCTTTTACCAAACAAATGCTCCATCAGATCAACAGATGGCTTTTTATGATAATAATACATACACTTAGTTCTGAGAAGAACTTAAGTCAATAATGAAGTTATAGTCTAAAACTACTATAATCTAGGCATTTTAGGAAAATTGTGAAATCACTTAAGGGAGGATCTAAATACAAGAAATTAAAACCCCAACAAGTCAGTTTTGACACTATAGACTTTTATGAAGTAACAATATTTTATCAGAGGGACGCCTGGGTGGCTCAGCAGTTGAGTGTCTGCCGTTGGCTCAGGACATGATCCCGGAGTCCTGGGATTGAGTCCCATATCAGGCATCCCCATGGGAGCCTGCTTCTCCCTCTGCCTTTCTCTCTGTGTCTCTTATGAATAAATAAAATATTTGGTAAAAACAATATTTTATCAGAAATCAGAATTTATCAGGGGCTTCTGGGTAGTGCAGTCAGTTATATGTCCAACTGTTGGTTTCAACTCAGGTCATGATCTCAGAATCATGAGTTCGAGGCTTATTGGGCTTTGTGCTCAGTGTGGAATCTACTTGAGATTCTCTCCCCCTCTCCTTCTGCCCTTCCCATTCATTTATTTTCTTTTTCTAAAATACATAAATCTTTCAAAAAAAGAAATGAATTTATCAGTATTTTAACTTGCAAAGTGTTTTGAATTCTTACCTTCATTATGTAAGATAGTGTGTTGTACACTTACTATTTGTTACACACAGTGGTAAGTGTGGGAGGAATAATGGTGAACAAGACTTTTCCTGGTAAAGTTTACAGTTTATTTGATGTAGAAAAGCAAATGGATAAATATGATATTAATTATTAATAATTATTTATAATTTCTTAATAGTTATTGAACTACTATATGGATCCCTATGTGACAGCTTGAAACAATCATATTTCCTCCCTGAGGTATTTCTTTTTATTTTTAAGATTTTATTTATTTATTCATGAGAGACGGACAGAGAGAGGCAGAGACACAGGCAGAGGGAAAAGCAAGTTCCAGGCAGGGAGCTCCATGTGGGAATTGATCCTGGGACTCCAGGATCAAGCCCTGGGCCAAAGGCAGGTGCTAAACTGCTGAGCCACCCAGGGATCCGTCCCCGAGGTACTTGTAATGAGAGTTCTTTAGGGAGAAATTCTTCTGGTTATGCAGCTTCAATATCTGCCCCAAATCTATCCATGGCCGTTCTTCCCACATGAATGAAAAAGCCTCCAGAGAGAAAATCCATGATTTTCTAGAGCATCTCAGATTCTTTTAATTCTTTTTGATTTTAAGTATTTAAATATGCTTCACAATCAAGCTTATTAATGTTTTTTGGGGTCAGTGTGTAACTAATGATTGTGACTATGGTTAGTCAATATAGATAATACACTTGCATAGTTCCTCTTAGTAGTGGTGTCAATATTATGTAATTAGGTAACTTTTCTCCACAAGTGCTAATATAGACCTTTAACTCAAATTTTTGCCATCTCATCTTCTCTTGGAATTTTGATAGGTGAAGTTGACAGTGAATGAAAATAAGGAAACCAAAAGTATTAGCAAAAGAATGAGAAACTATGGTGTAGATCACACATTAATCAATGATTCCTCTGTTTGAATTTATATACCTACTCCTCCCATACCTACGGTTGAACCATTAAGCTCTTCAGAACTTCTACAGCCAGGTTAACAAACTGCCTTCTCCCCCAACCCCCGACCTGGGCGTTTTCTTTAATGTTTGCTCTCTTTGTCCCAACAAAAACCTAGCTCTGCCCTGGGGATACAACTTCCCCTAAAGATCCTTCACATAAATGTATACTCTCTAAAAAGAAAGGAGGTGACTCCATCTATTACTTTTACCACCACATAACAAGTATTGTTACTGTGACCAGAACCACAAATAGGTAACTTTGCTGGAGTGCTTCATTTGTGCTAGGCACTGTTCTATATCGATTTCCTGTATTATTTTACTTAACGCTAAAAGCAATCCTTGAGATAGGTTCTAGTTTTATTTGCATTTTATAAATGATAAAATGTAGGCCCTGTGTGATTAACTTCATCAAAGTGGCATAGCTAGAATAGCTTCTTGTTAGCTATTGACTTCTGCATCAAGAAATCCTGTGAATATAGTTTAAAATGCTGATTTATAAGAACATGCATTCCTGACCTGCTGTCTAGGACTCCCTGGGGTTGTGAGACTTGTAAACCTAAATAAAGGATGTAAACTGAGGCAAGTTCAAAAGGCCAGAAATTCAAATTGAGTTTATTTGGAAATAGAGAAATTGCAATTTAGAAGTACATGCTGTGTAGCAAACTAGAGTGAGTCCACTGAGGATTCAGGCCCAGCTGTATTTATGGGTAAAACAAGTGTTAAGGAGGGGGACGCCCAGTGAGAGTTTAAGCAGCAAGTGCGCTGGCTTGAGGGTGGGAAGAGATTCTTGGTGAATATTCATTGATCAGGAGATAAGAATCCATTTTCTGTAAATCAGGCATTTATGGGAAATCAGTCTCTGGGTTAAGTTCCATTCTTCTGAGGGAGCATGTGTGAGATACTCCATTTCATATTGTTTTCTTTTTAGATTGAAATTCTTTTACAGACTAAGGAATATGAATTTTCAGTAAGTTCTCTGGGTGATACTATTGCATCCTAATGTTTGACAACCACTGAGCTTGGTAAATGCAAAAGATAGAGGATTTTAATCCACATACTCAAATCTGAAATCAGGAATCCTTACCACTATTTCATAATACAAAGTAATACCTTCTAATGTGAGTATCCTGGAGTTTGGGTGATTGGATCTCAAGGAACTTAATTCAGGCATTACATATTTATTGGTCTTTTATATGTGAAAGATAATTGAACTAACTAAAGACAGCTATGATATAGATAATTTTTCAAAAATGTTACCCTCACAATTACTAGGAGGTTCCTGGTCTATTAGATATGTATTATTTATTCAGAATTTTTAATGGCAAACATTCTTAAGCGTAATTATTAAAATTAATTAAAATATGAAAATGTAAGCTTAATATTGATTCTATGCATAGGAATGATTTCTTGTTGAATATTTATATTGTAGTGTACCTTTAATAGTGTCATCCAATGTCTCATTTGTTCCCACGGAAAATGGATTTTGAGTGTTCACAAGTTTATTTTTAAAGTCCATGGTTAAAAAAATAAAAAAAAAGTGCATGCTTAATGTTAGGATATTGAATCAATATTTTGCAGTTGTAGATGGCGTCATTTAGGCTTTGAAAATTATACTTGGCTATGTTTAATTTTGTCCCCAAATTCATTTGTGGACTTTCCGTATAACATGAGCTTACATATTTAAGCATAATATCTTTTTCAAATCATGTTGATAAAAACATTTTTAAATAGTATTTTTATTTTTATTTTTTTGTCCTTCTGATTCACTGTCATGTTGACAAGCACCAGCAATTACTTTGAGCTATGTGACACCATAATTTCCTAGAGCTATTGCAATGATTAGGGCAAAAGCAATACTCTATCTAATTTGTTCCTTTTCCACTCTTATATGAAGAGTAACCAGAAAACCAATTTTCTTATAACTAAAATAATTTTTTTTTTAGAAAATCAGAGCAAGGGCTTCCGTGAATTATGAATGAACCCAAGACATATAAAAACTTAGAGACCTCTAATTTCTTTCTTTGATACTGTAGTTTGTCTTTTTGTTGTTTCTCAACTCTTGTCTATATTAAGCAGAAAGGAGTAGAAAACTGGTTAAGTGTAAGAATATTAACAACACTAGCAAACTTAAAAAAGAAGCCCTTGATTATAAAGATGAGAGTGTGCCAATAGAGTATGATTTGTTATCCATTTATGACTCAACCTTGTTTCTTCTTAGCCTCTCTCTAGCATAGATATGTGTATGCCCCTTTCTCTTATGCTGAAGCAAGAGAATTGAAACATCATATACCAACCATTCCTCATAGGCTTAAAGGCTTTTATTCCTTATCCTCTAGTGAGTGCTGATGACAAACTATCAGAAGCTCTAGGGAAATTATCCCAGGTGGTGGCTCTGGCAAGGGAAAGGAACATTGCTCCTAAATAGTGGATTGATTCTGAATGAATGCCTTGTATTAGATGATCCCCAGTCTCAGCAGGATTTTCAAAAGAGATTATTGACTTGCTGCCCCAATGTCTCAGGCCAACAACCTGTAAATCATAGGACAGATAGCAAGGGAAGTTTATCTTTTCAGACAGAAAGAAAAAGAATTCAGATTCCTTTAAAGAAGTTGAAACTCCAATCATTGATTTTTTTTTTTCAGAAAAACAAAATTAATAGAGGTTTCTTGCTTCCTAACCAGGCAAATCTCAACTTCAGCTAACTGAAATTTTTTCCTACCTTTAAAATCTAAAATGTAGCACAGAATCTGTTAGATTTCACTATAAAAAGTTAAACCCAGATCCGTTTTTCATCAAGTTAATTTTGCTCATCATTACTCATGTTGTTTTGAAGAAAAACTTTTTTTTTTTTTACTTGTAAATACATTCAGGGCTATTTTGCTAGTATCTTCCTGAAATCTAAATCAATTTTATTAAAGTTTATTTTTGCTGTGCTCAAATCTCTGGTTGTTTTCTGAGGTGTCATTTCGGCATTTATAACTGAAAGGGAAGTTTACGTATTATGCTATATGACCAGAGAATTTGATAACCTAATCATTACTTTTGAGTTGTTTGTGGAAGATAAGTGTAATTACAAATATGACAAATATTTGTCTGCCTCATGGTTCCTTTTGTTCTTAACTTGAGAGTATTCCCTCCAAACCTCTGATTATTGTGTACCTTGCTCCCCATTTTCCACTTTTTTTATGCCCAAATATCAATAACCTGGGAGTTACTAACAAGCAAGCCTCCTGCTATATCCCAGATTGCAAAGAGATCAGTTATGAACACAACAAAATACCACTGTAAATCCTTTTGCCATTTGTGCATACAAAAAGGAAATCCAGAAGTAGAATCTGTAGTTAGGTTGTATGTACTCATAAGGGATGCAATTTTTTTGTGCCAACACCACATTCATGCCTATCTTTCTGATAATCAGTGAACTTGTTACAAAATTTGCCTATTCTTCTTCGTCCTTGTCTTCTTAAAATTTCCTAATCCTTTACCTTAGCTGTAGAGACACAGTTTATATGTATATTTTGAATTGATACCATTTGGTATCATCTGAGATACACAAAAAGTTGAAAACAGGTTTAATTTATAAAATTTCTGTGTTAAAAAATTTTATATTAGCCACATTAAACACGTATTACTTGAGTGGTCTTTTACTTGCTCATTTTGGCAAATTATAAACAGAAACAAGTAGCCTTTTCCCCAAGCTTTATTATTTTATATACTTCTATTATTTTTCTCTCTCCTGGAAACTAAAAAGTGGGAATGGAACATTGCTAATAAACACAAGCAGTCAAATTCATGATCTACTTAGACTCATAATGCATAATGCATTCCATTTTAGAACATGCTTGCCAAAGAGCCCTATTCATTTTTTATATTGTTTTATGGAATCCAAAGCATTATATAATCAGAAAGCAGATGATATTGTTTTAATATGCACATAGACATTTAATATTCAAATATTTAGTTCAACTGTACAAAATTCTTATCATTGGAACTCCCCAAACAATTTTAAACTGAATTAATTGCTAACATTCAGAAACAGTTGACTTTTACATAACATTTAGATTGATCTTGTCTCAAAATTAGAAAAATCTAGGCTTTCTAGGCTCATATTTGCAAGGCATTAATGTCCTTATGCTGAATGTTAACTGTTCTCATTGGTTCACTACTGTAATTTTCTGATGAAGCACCTTTGTTTATATTATCTTCCTGATGGGTAAGGATTTCCATGTTCAACACGGGTTAATTTATCCTCTCCTCTATTTCAGGACTCCTTCTTAGAGTATCCAAGGAAAACATCAGTGAAAATAATTCAGTTCCTCATAATGTCATTTCTTACATTCTTTATTTTAAAGGTATGCCTTTCCTTAAACCCATGCCCTGTCTATATAAGAAAAAAACATAGGTGTCCAATAGCTAGTATCAAACATCTGAAAGAGTATCCCATGAAATAAGAATTAATTGTATCTTGTGGAACTCCAGAAATGAGAAGACAGACTTATGGGAACGAAACTATTTTCAAAATATATGAAAGCATTTATGTTGGTAGGTTTCAGTTAGGTTTTGCCATATAACAAATTGTTCAAAAATTTAGTGGCTTCAAACATTTTACTTAGCTCACTGCTCCATGGATTGGCTGTTCATAGTTCATTTGATCCAAGAAAACTCAACAGATCTGTTGGGATTATTCATGCAGCTTCAGTTACTTATCCTTAGATTAGTAAGCTGTTGACTATGGTAACAGGGGTGACTTAGTTACCCATCTCTTAATGTCTAGCAGGCTTCTGAACATTCTGGTTTCAGAGTTCCAAAGAAGGCACATGGGCTGCAAGGTCTCTTGAGACCTGAGCTTGAAACTTGGTACAATGTCACAAAGCGATTTCCAAAACAAGCCCTGAATCAAGGGGTAAGAAAATGGATTCCACCTCTTAATGGGAAGTAAGCTGAAAAAATATTGTGGTTATTTCTGCAATTGACCAAGTAGCCATGAATAGTTCCTTATTTACAGGAAATGGTTCTCAACAGCAAATGCGACACCTGGGATTTTTTTTTCTCCTATAAATTCACCTATGCACATATGGTTAGCAACTTCTTTCCCTTAGTAGCAAAACCTTCTTTACATTTTCGTCACTGTCTCCTGAAATATCAACTAATTCTCCAATTGTCTTCTCTTTTAAAGATTCTATCAAGTTTACTATTTCTGATAATGTAAATACAGAAATAATATAAATACATAGGATCTACCTGCCATTAATGAAAGAACAATCAGCCTTTCTTATCTTCCTTTCTCAATCCTTTTTTCTATTGAACTTAAGAATTTTTGATAACAGAAAGATTTTTTTTAATTTTTGCCATTGATGCTCTTATCTTTTCCATGCAAATTTTCTTTTTTTTAAATTTTTTTTATTTATTTATGATAGTCACACACACACAGAGAGAGAGAGAGAGGCAGAGACACAAGCAGAGGGAGAAGCAGGCTCCATGCACTGGGAGCCCGACGTGGGATTCGATCCCGGGTCTCCAGGATCGCGCCCTGGGCCAAAGGCAGGCGCCAAACTGCTGCGCCACCCAGGGATCCCCTCCATGCAAATTTTCAAGTCACTTACAGGTTGGAGGGCAAACCTTGCATACAAGCCATGCATCCCCGCCCCCCCCTACTTAATTTTCCAAAGACACATAAATGTCATGGAAGCTAGGGTGTGTACATAGAATAGGAGCAGATGAAGTGTGTGTGTGTGTGTGTGTGTGTGTGTGTGTGTGTGTGACATGTCTTTTTCTTGATACCTTAATATTAAAAAGTGTATATAGGTACTGGTCACAATCTGAGTAGAAACAGTTCTGCCAGATTTGAATAAATATCTTATGGCAAGCTATTGTGTTTACAGTTTTATATCACATTTCCAGGAAACCTTAAATATATGCCCTTCCTTTAAAGGAAATGATTCTCTAAAGACCCTGTTTCCCTGAAGTTTAGCCCCTGATTCTGATCCAATATACTTTCTTCTGAATTACAGCAAGGACTGGTTTGGTCCAAGAATATAATCACAAATCTATTTCTCCTATATTTTCCTCTGACAAATTTAAGACTTAGAAATTAATAGCTTAGTTTTGAGTACGTCTATTCCTGTGGTACTTAGGCTTAAGTCACCTTCATGTAGTTACATTATATACCCAATATTAGCTAATTTATTTTCCTCACATTTCCTTCTACTTTCCACAAATTATTCCTTTTATCAGGAGTGCAGGGTTATCTCCCTCATGTGTGTGTGATGGTCTTGGTCCTTGCAGGTTCTGCACTTGGGGCTCTTTGGTCCAAGACCAAGGTCTTAGGAGCCAGAAGATCAGGATGTTGAGCTCTCTGGCTTACAATGTGTAGCTTTTTTTTCTTTTTGTTTTTGTTTGTTTTTTGTTTTTGTTTTTGTTTTTCTTCTTTATTTTTCCATCGTCCTTGCCTCCCACTTCATGTCTCTATCATTTCCCCTCAGGAGGCAGGACTTGGGACTGCCTCCAGGTATTCCTTCCACTGCTCAAATCTAGCTTCTACCTAACAAAATGATATGCATTCTTCATGGTCTACTTCCAATTGCTGTCATCTACACGAACTGTTTAACAAACTTTACTATTCCTGTTCACCCATCTATTTCGTTTTTACTTCACTGTGGTTGATCATATTTAATGTGGTTATAACTCATTTGTGCATATACTCATTTCCCACATTAGTTAACTCTCTGGCTCCACTTCATTTTTCCACAATAGTGAGTGTATATGATAGTTAAGTATAGTATTAATGAGTGAATGATAGAACTGAGTCAAGATCCCACATCAGCCTGCTTATCCTGCCAGTGATGTACTTTCTTTGAAGACAAACACCATGTTTTGATTTATGGTGGGTGTGAGAGAATCTACACAGCATGTTGTCTGCTTCTGGTAGATGCTCGGTGCATATTTGTATAATCAATGACGTATCCCAGTCTCTCATTTGTGGTCTTATGATGAAATACGGCAAGCTGAACAACCCATTCTTGATGTTTTTACTAGCATGAGATTGCATGGGATGTGTACTTTTATATTGAGTGCTTGTTGATTAGGATAAGCTTTCACCAGAATTCTGGCTGCCACGTACATTGTTAATTTACATTCAAATTATACCCACCTAAAGCAGATGGGTAGGGTGGAGTATTAGAAGGGGTGAAGGAGCTGAGGGTGAATATAAATAGCTGTTAAGAGAGATGGTCCCATCCTTTCTCAAAGCATTACTGTTTTTAAATTGAAAGTGGGATTCTATAGATATACCAATTTTACTTTAGCTTTTATTTCATCCTGTTGAGAATTTGTGATTCTGACTTTTTTTTTCACAACTGTTTATTTTAGTTCATGTTGTAATTAGAATTGAAAAGCATACTTTCTACTTATTCACTCAAGAGAAATAGTACAGGACATGTTCCATGACAGTTACCAGGCAAAATAAGCCAGGCTGACATAGATATATGAATACTATTCAAATGTTATAATTAAGTATATCCTGTTTGCTTAATTTTTAGTTTCATTATCATAGTTAGCACCCTTTCCTTACTCAGTGTTATAATAATCACACACACACACACACACACAAGCAAGCCAAACATTAGCCAATTCTTTATAAATTCCTAACTTGTATCTTTGTATGCAAATATGTCTGCAAGTTGGTCAATTATATTAATTACTATAGAAAACAGGTTAGGCATTTCATATATATGTTACCTATCCCCAAATATTTTCAGTACATTATTTTAATATGAGAATACTTTCTCTTTTGTAAACATACACACACTCACACATGGTTTGTCACAAGATGTCCAAGAAGAAAGAGTTTGGTAAAAAAAAAAAATTACAGTATCAATAATAAATAAAATCTCTCAAATAATAATGTACATCTTATAAAATTTGTGTAAATCAATATTGTCTGAAAGGAAGGGAGAACCAAGCCTAGGTTTCTTATTTTTATATAGATGACCATTTTAGGTGTTACATGCAACTTGGTATCACTAATGTGTAAAGAATACGGATTCTGTCTTCTGGAATTAAATCAGTAAATGTTTATCAAAAGGGAATATGGAAATATAGATGAGAAACTACTTTTGAAATGAAATGCATTTCATAAGTCATCTCAGCCCTAAGGGAAGTTTATGCTTTTTAGTTGTTCATTTGTTATTGCATGGAAATGAAACAGTAAAAAGTAGTTATAAAGATATATCTGCATCTCAAACAATCTTACAATTTTATTTCTCGTTGCACAACAATGAAATATTTTTAACAATATTATCTACACTGCCAAATTAGAGAAAATACCAAATCTTGCTTTTCTACTTTATCTGCCTCGTTACCATGTTCACATGTTGGTTGAGCTCACATGGAACTCTGCAAATGGAGGACAGAAGGCAAAGGAAGTTTGGCATACCTGTACAACTAAATTAGTGGTAAGATTGAGTCTCCTTTAAAAAAGCATTATCAGGGTCATTCATTAGAAGTGTCAAAACACATAATTGATTTTCTCTTAGGAAGTGCTTTGTACACAAAAAAATGAATAGACTATACTTTTGAAATATGGAGGTTTTTTAAGAAGGTACCTTATGTCCCATATTAATCTGAATTTGCAAAAGGAGGAAAGGAAACAAACTAAAAAGCATATTCTAGGAACATGATTTTTAACATAAATGCTAAGAAATCTTTGCTTGTTGGGCAGCCCAGGTGGCTCAGTGGTGTAGCGCCTGCTGTCAGCCCAGGGCGTGATCCTGGAGGCTCGGGATCGAGTCCCACATTGGGCTCCCTGCATTGAGCCTGCTTCTCCTCCTCCTCCTGTGTCTCTGCCTCTCTCTTTCTCTATGTATATCATGAATAAATAAATAAAACATTTTAAAAAATGCTAAAAATGAAAAAACTAAAAAATATTTTGCTTGAAAACTGGGCTTCAAGTTTTGGAATTAACATTTGCCTTAACATTGGGAGGTCAGACAAACTGATCTTATATGGTCAGCAAAAGTGATCTTCTGAATAAAATAAAATCACTCCTTTTCTTGGAGGAAATGCTATTTCAAACAGGCGCATTATTTGTGAACAGGCTCAATGGAGAATTGATTTTCTATGCTATAGATGTCTTCCAGTTTGAGAAAGTGTATCACTAATTGAATGTACTAATCTAGGTTTCGTTTTTATTTTCTTTTTCTGTTCTACAAGAACTTTACCTTTTTGTTTAGTACCCATATTCATGTTTTGATGTTTATATTTGCAGTAATATGGCTGCCATTTTTCCCCTTTGTGTTTTCCTGTTCAGTACAGGCACAGGATCTCTTTTTCTATATTGTTTTGTACACAGGATGATAAATAGCATTTAATGGTATTCATAGAATACTGAAAACATGAGATTTCTGAATAACAAATGTATTATTGCCTATGTTTACTAAGTAAACATTTGAAAGGGAAAACAGCATGGCAAATGTACTGAAGAATGAAACATATATGAGCAATGAAGAAATAATTCAAATGAGATTTGAACTAAGTGCAGAGAAAAGGAATAAAGAAAACAACTCGGACTTTTTTAAAAAGAGTGTTCTAGGAGGTGTAAGAAACAGATTTATAGGCATAAAAAATGGGCATGTTAAATCGTTTTCTATTCTCATTTGTTAAATTTTTATTTCTACTGACTAGTTATTTTGCAGTTTGCTTTTTGAGGTTCAAATGTTTGTGTTTTTCCTAAGTATCCTTTATAATGAGCACAGAATTTACTGACTGTGGTGAGATAATAAATATATTCTGAATATTAGCAATTTCTTGAAAAAATGTTTAATCTATCTTAAGATGTGGTTGATTTTCTTAATTGTTTAATAAATGCTTTGGGAAAAAATGAAGATTCCACATTTGTTAAGTATTATTTTTTGTGTCTATTAGATCAAACTTATGTATAGCCATTTACTTATGAGTTTGGTGTGTTTATTTCATCTGCTTACTCTATCAACTATCGAGTAGTTTTAAAATCTCACAATAATGGTTTGTTAAATTTTTTTTAACCAATCACTGTTTATTTTAAGACTCTACATTGCAAGAACTAAACATTTTATCTTTAAACATGATAATACACTTCATATAATTAGATTTTGAGATAATTTTCTTTTAGAATCCTGAGGATATCATTCAATTTATCTCTGGACTACATGGTTACCATTTTCTTGTAGGTGATTCGTGTTTTTGTTTTTTATTTCTCTTAGTTTGACTCTATTATGTTCTTTTTTGGTCTTTTGCATTTCTTTGAGGTAGGTGTGAAACTTCTTGCTTGGTATATGTTAGAATTCTTGGATCTGAAGATTGGGGTCCTGAAAATCATCAGTCTTAATTTCTTGATTATTGACACTTTGCTCTTTCTCATCTTCAAGACCCTTAGTTCTAGTAATTGATATTCTCATTCCATCTTTCTCATAGTTTATCTTCTTTGCCTTCTTTTTGCCTCTCTCTAGTTTGCATTCTGGATGTTGAAGACTGTAACATCCACTGAATATCTAAAACCAGATAACTGGATTTATTATTTAAGTTAAAGAAAGCTATGCTGAGTGAGCAAAATCTCATTTGCTCATTGAGCAAAGCACACTGAAAATAATGTGTTGAGGTTTTGGAAAGCATTTGGGAGAGATTATGTTGGTTACAGAGATGGGAGTAAGTTGCCATCAGTTTAGAATCATGCTCACTGGATTGAGTCCTCTGTAGATCTACTGACCCTTAAACTATGTGGCTGTCAAAATTCAGAAGCCTGATCACTGAAACAAATGGGCATTGATTGATTTGAGAGATTTAAAATCAACTCTGGAACTTACCTGATAGCATGACTATAAACAATCTTTTCCTAGAAGTATGAGGACACTAAAACAATCATGGATCATTACTTCAGGTACTATCACCTGTGGTTTACTAATCTGTCCTTCAGTTTCTATATAATCAGCTGGTTGATCTATACATTGAGTTTATTAATTATTACAATGATTTTTTTACATCCATAGTTTGCTTCTTCACATTTAATTTTCATCCATTCATCTTTATCATTTTAATGTTATTCTTTACACATATTATATGCAGGCATTAATTCTATGTGAAAGAATTCCATTATATGAATCTTTCACAAATCTGTTTACTCTGATTTTTTACTCTAAGCTTGTTTTCCTTGGAATTTTGTCTGAAATAATACTTTGAAACATGTTTTGAAGTAAAGTTCTATAACTGAGAAGTAGCCAGAAGATGACTCTGACTCAAATCACTTTAAATTCAATTACTTATCTGAGATTTATTCTTTAGTTATACAAAACAAAACAACAACAACAAAAAAAAAAAACTAGGATTAAGAATGCATGTGTGACAGTGAAAAGTTGTGGTTATAAATTCTCAAGCTTTTTCTGTGCCTTAACATAGCTCCAAGTTTTATTTGTTTATTTATTTTTAAAGATTTTATTTATTTACTTGACAGAGAAAGCCAGTGAGAGCACAAGCAGGGGGGTGGCAGGCAGAGGGAGAGGAAGAAGCAGGCTCTCTTCCAAGCAGGAAGCCTGATGGCAGGGCTCCATCCCAGGACCCTGGGATCCTGACCTGAGCCAAAGGCAGACACTTAACGGACTGTGTCACCCAGGTGCCCCATGGTTCCGGGTTTTAGATAGTTGATGAATTCATCTGATGTGGGGTTTATTTCTTTAATCTCCATGGATAACTATGTAAACTTTTGAACTCTCATAATTAATTACAAGGGGATCTTCTAACACTGCCCAGCATTAGTAGACCTCACTTTTATCTAATGCTTCCCTTGTTTAATGCAGCTGCCCAGAGTTCAGCAGAAACCTGCAGTGTGAAGGATGGTTTTGGTATTTTCTACCAGCCAGGAATCACTTTCACTTATTTTGGATTCTTGGCAGAGTCTTTACATTTGCAACAATCTAACAATGGGTGTAATTATAGCCATACCTGTTTGTATATTTAAAGATTTATTTATTTGAGAGAGAGAGCAAGAGAGTGCAAGGGAGCCCCAGTGGGGGACAGGCAGAGGCAGAGGGAGATAGAGGGGGAGAGGGGCTCAGTCCCAGGACCCCAGGATCATAACCTGAGCTGAAACAGAGTCAGATGCCTAACCAACCGAGTCACACCGAGGCACCTCACTTGTTTCTATATTTATATCAACCCCCCTCTATAGAGACATACCAACATGAAGCTAGATATATACATAGACATATATATACACTTACAAGTATTTATTTATTTAAAAATTGAATTTAAAATTTCATTTTCACTTTCAGCTGTTCTTCCTTTTAGTATATATTATTAATACTATAGCACATAATACTTAGTGATTGCCTACTAGTTCTTGCTTGAGGCTAAGCCCCTAAATACATTATCTCATTCAATATCATTATCCCAATTTATTCATAATTGTCATTCATTCATTATCTCAATTCAATTTCCATTCAAAGCAATTTTTTGAAGAAGATACTATTAGAAGCTTTTTTTTTAGAAGCTTTATTTTTATATGAAAGAACTGAAGTTTTAGGATGTTGAAAGCCCTGAAAGATCCCATATTACATAATTTTCAGAGTTGAAAGTTAAACTCAGTGTGTCACGGACCACAGTTCTAATACTTAAGCATAGTGTTTTGATTTTTAATAATATGGTATTTTAATAATTAGATCAATAGAACACTATAATACATATGACATAAGAAACAAGGACCATGTGTCCTGTTTATAGAATTTGTTTCAGAATATGATTCAGGATAAGTTTCTCTGTACCACAGCGGTCCAAACTGTAAACGAGGAAGTAAATATGTGCACATTCTTTCATAGGAAAATTGGGGATTTATTTGTTAATTGGCTTTGAGATTCTAGGATTAAAGGTTTAAGTACTATCTTTATTAAAGATAAAAACTAATTAAATTTTTAATCTCAATAATCTTAGGATTATGGAATGTCTCTTAAATTTATGTAATGGTTAATTGAGGTAAGCCCTTCGTATACAGTCACAGGCCCCTTTCCTTTTGCCTTCCCTTTCTGTGATTTCCATTCTAATTCTGTCATTGGTCAGTAGTGGAATCTTTTTTCTTATTCTTTTGGTGAAATAACAAAGTTTCCAATAGTTGGATCAAAAGTGACTGCAGTTTACTTGCAATGAGGGCAACTTGCCTATCTCATAAGGATCCCTAAGCAAGACTCAGATCCTAGCCTGATTGGTCAAATTTTGGAGGAGAAAAAGCATTTGGATCCCCATGTTAAGATAATTTCCTACATGTGTTTAGAAATTACCATTGGTATAGGAAACTCAAAACCATTTACAACACTGCTCCAGAGATTCTCTGGTCTCTTGTTATGCTGCAATTTATTCCATGTGAGTTTGGATGATAACACAGATTTGGGACTGGACTTGGTCTACAAAAAAAATTAAAATTTTCTACATACTAAGCTTTTCCCTTTCTCAAATCCAACTGACCATGGAAAAGCACCCATTTTCTACCCTGGAACTATTTCACTTAAGGTAACACGCAGTTGTAGAAGCCTAAAATTACACCTTTATTAACATATTTTTTATTAAATAAGATAATTAGTAAAGATGTCACAAAAAGGGAATATCCACTATATATATCCCTATTTATCCCAGTCATTGTAGCAAGGGAGCTACTAAGCAATCAACTTTGTTTCTATGCTACTGATAAAAATGGACTTCCAAAATCAAAACATACAAATATTTATATAAGACAAACTATGACAAGGTATCTATAGTTGATAATATTGTAGGTAGGAAAGAAAATGACCCCTGCTTCCAGTGTTCTTATCTAACTTGGGAAAGTGTAAAATAAACTCATACTCTCTCTCTCTCTCTCTCTCTCTATATATATCTATATATATATATATATATATATATATATATATATATATTATATAACCATACTATACTATATATATATATTATATAACCATAGTATACTATACTATTATATAACCATACTATATATATATATATATATATATATATATATATTATATAACCATGATAACACAGTTGGAGCCTTAGAGCTTGGACAACAGAAACATCTCACTTCGTGATGTTCTCTGAATACTATCTATAGAAAAAAGGGAATCTGAGTATGAGATTTTAAGAGTGAAGAGAATTTTTGGATACTACTCTTGTAGTCCTGAATTAAAGACTCCCTCTTAGAAATTAGTTTGTCCGGGATCCCTGGGTGGCGCAGCAGTTTGGTGCCTGCCTTTGGCCCAGGGCGCGATCCTGGAGACCCGGGATCTAATCCCACATTGGGCTCCTGGTGCATGGAGCCTGTGTCTCTCGTCTCTCTCTCTCTCTCTCTCTCTCTCTGTAACTATCATAAATAAATTTAAAAAAAATTTAAAAAAAAAGAAATTAGTTTGTCCAATGGATTCCTAGAATTTCAGTCTGGTGTCCTTCTATGTTGTGGGCCACTTCAGCTCTGGCAGGTATTCTTCCTATGTTGTGCGCTTAATATGTATGCTTTTTGAATGCTTGGCTCTCACCAATCTTTTCATATTTCATTTGCAGGCTTTCTCTGAATAAGCTGGGGGTGTTTATGCCCTATTCCTGGAAGCCACTACCCTAGTAATTCTCATTTACACTCAAAATACAGATGTATGGGTCTCATTGGCTATTGATCCATCACCTGATTATTTCAGACACCTCAAATTCAACATATCTGAAGAAACTAAAACCCTAAAATACATATCTCTTGGTCATCTTTTCCCCTTATTTTATCATTGGCATTGTTATTTCCCACTTTTTTTTTTACTTGCGAGAAAAACTGAGATCTGCTCTGTTTTCATCATCCCTCGTCCATTCTCTATTTCTAATTATCACCAAATTTTATGATTAAATACTTTTTATATTTCTAAATGGATACTGTCTTCATTCCCACACCTACAAACCTGTCTTAGAACCATAACATTTCCACCCATATTGATGGAGTTCATTGTCTTTGTCTCTTTTGTCGGAGTCTCTTTCCCAATCCAGCATAGAACTTCCCTCAGTACTTTTGCTGATGGAGTGTTTCTAGTGGAGAGGTTTGTTTATATTATTCTCCTATGTAAAATTCTTCAATCACTCCATGGGCTTTTTTCATGATTCATATCCCACTGCCATAATTCGCCTAAGTTTTACATTATGGTATCACTGTAGTTCCTTTATAACTTCCATCTGCATTATTGTATTATCTGTGCTTTTCCTTGTGGTTTTTAACTTCTGACATATATATATATATATGAGAGAGAGACCCTGACTGTTGAAAAAATTATAATTCTGTTTTTTTCGGATTAAGTTTTCATCCCCCTGAGTTCTTCTCTGGTTAGTCCTCTGTTTTGGTTAGTCCTCTGTTTCTAATTGAACCTTAGATATGATGGGATTATATAATTTATCAGTTTATATTCACTACCATACTAGGGCACTAAGAAGATTCCCTTTTCCATGCCAGACATGCAGCAAAAGTGGCTAGCATAATCTAAGTATTCTCTATTTATCTAATTTGAGAAAGTGTAAATTAATTCATATATTATTGAATTTATGTGACTGATGATACAGCAAGTGATCATAATAGTGTATAGATTATAAGACCATACAGATAAATGTTACAGGTAAAAGAGAAAATTGGATTGGAGCTGAGACAAACCCCAAATACTGGAGAAGCTAAATCAGTTGCTGAAGGTGTTCTGAAAATGCTTTAGACATTATATGAAGTTATCAGGAATAAGAAGATAAAACAATTTTATGGAAGTTATACCTACTAAGTTAGTGGTGGCTAGAATGGGGAAAAGGGTCTGATCCGGGAAGCCACAGAAGCACTCACATGAGAGTTTGGTCCTCCTATTCATGTTTAGCATGACTACTTTGCAGCCAGATGTTGAATTGTTTAGTTAGGCTCATCATGGCAAGCTATTATCATATTGTCACATAAATAGATGAAATTGAGGGAAGCGCCTTGGAACTATACTGGGAAAACTAGTGGTCTGTGTGATGTTGCTGGTTGTGGGGTCAGACAGAGGAGACCATGTTTAAATTTAGATAAAATTTTTAAAACTGGGCTTATGTTAAAGCTTACTTCAAGTTAGATCTCTCTCTTTTCTCTCTCTCTTTCTCTAACACACACACATACACACACACAAGTCTAATTCCTGGATGTTTCAATTAGAAAGACTTTATTAGGCACTGGATGTTAGTTAGAAAAAACTAGTATGTTCCTTCATCTATATACTTTCTGTCAATTTGAAAGAGGTGGGAAATAATACATTAACAAACACTAGTATAGTTTTGATTCCACATGATGACTATAATTTAGGATCACAAATACACCATATTAGGAGAAATAGTAATAATAAAGGATGTCTAATTAAGATCAAGGAGGTCTAAAAGGAGCATTCATGCTGAAATCTAAAGATAAATTGCAAGGATGGAAGAGCATGTTTGGTGGATGAGTGGCATGAGATATGACTAGAAGGGTAGGTAACGGTCTGTTATGCATGGCTCAAGATCCTAAGCCATGCCATAGCTATATAACCTTTTCCTCACATGCTTTTTTTCCTCAAAACTTCAAATTAATAAAGATTATCTTCCAAATTCTCCTTTATTTAGAAATTCTTTGACTAAATATCTTACATAAAAGTTAAGTATACAAACCAGTGGGACTTGGAACCAACATAGTAGTAGATGGGAAAATAGCCAGGGATAAGGGAGGAAAGTAATAAGTATGAACTATTGTTCAGTAAAAGATGAGGCCACTATAGCCCACAAAAACCATAGGGAGAAGTTGGAAGGGTGTCTTGCATCTCATAGTGTTCTTAAGCCTTATCTCATCAGATATCTAGAATTTTGCATATGTTAATACCCTCACATATGTTTGTAATCTTCATTTCTTTAAAATGAATTTATTGGAACTGTAGTTCTCTCTTGAAGCCTAAGCATGAAACCTAAAAATTGTCCTTCAACCATTTTTTTTCTAACTCTGAGACAGCTCCTCTTCAATGGGGATACTGTCTAGGACTTGCCCACATCCCCAAAAGAAAACTTCAGTATATCTATCTAATTCTCTTCGTAGAAGACACAAACCTCAGAGTAACCACATCTCCAAGAGCCTTGGAAAGAAGTGACCAGGTTAAAGTTCAAAAGATTCCACATTTCTATGAGTAGAATTTTCTGGGAATATAAGAAATAAAGTAGATAAATGAAAGTAGAATGAAAAACCAAGGTATATTATGATAAAAACATGACAGTCCTACAAGTTTCTTACCATATATTGTAGGAGAGAATCTTGTTTCCTGTTGGGCCAAGTTGAAGACTTTCCTGAAGTTTGGAGAATTTTTCAGATTTTATTATAGATACTTTGATTGAACTCCTAAATCATAACCCCTTTTTTCTTCTAATAACCCATACGTTTGATTTTTTTCTTCTTTATGGATTACCAGGCCCTTGATTAAGAGCTGCATTTATTATGTACCTGGAATTTACCTAGTAAGTTAAATAGGATGCAAATTTGACCATTAATTAAGAGAAACTTTGTTAATAAACAATTTTTACTGCTAATTGCTGGAAACATGACCATCAAAAGTTGCTTATACTTCTTTGTTGATTAATTTCTCTGCATGCAATTATAACTATTTGGAGTCAAATGCTGAACATCTCAAACTAATAGTGCTGTTTATTAAAGAAAGTCATTTAATGAGTAGATGTTAACATGTCCCTGACACAAAAGACTTCACAAGAAATAATTATTCTTCTGTTCTTAACGACTGAAGTAATTTTTATCCAAGCAATTAGCATGACTCTGTCCAAATTAAGATGGCTACTTGAATTTTTATTTTGCTAAGTAAAATTTGCTCATGTGTAAAACCTCATACATGTATTTTTTTATAGCTGAATTTAGTAATGTTCTGTTTCTCTCCTTTATCACAATGTGCTTATTAAAGTGGCTTTTGAATGGATAAGCAGAAGTATCTTAAATGTGGCATGCCAGGGTGCCTGGGTGGCTCAGTTAGTTAAGGGTCTGACTTTGGCTCAGGTCATGATCCCAGAGTCCTGGGATAGAGTCCTGTTCTGCCTCTGTCTCTATGTGTCTCCCCTACTTGTGTTCTCTTACTCACTCTGTTCTCTCTCTAAAATAAATAAATCTCTAAAAAATAAACAAATACACGTGGCATGGCAAATCAGAAGTATTCATTATTTATAGCAGTATGGAAATGAATATTCTAAAAGTTTGTTTTAAAGTATAGTGAAAGTTAGTAGACGTATGGAGTGCCTGGGTGGCTCAGTCCCATTAAGCATGGTACTTCAGCTCAGGTTGTGATCTCTGGGTCCTGGGATTTGCCCATGTCAGGCTCCATGCTTAGTAGGGAGTCTGCTTTTCCCTCTCCCTCTACCCTTCTCCCCACCCCAGCTAATGTGCACACACTTTCTCAAATGAATAAATAAAATCTTCAAAAAAGTGTAGAAGTACAAACAAACATACACATAAATATGGTTTCCTTAAGCTGCAACGTGGAATCCTTAAAAGTGTATATAAACCCATTCTCAATATGTGTATTCTTGATTATGTTTAAGTGTTCAACTCACATGGATACCTATTTTTAGAAATTGTAATGTGATAATGCTTAAAGGTATTAGTGGAATATAATAACCTATATGATAGGAGTTAAACACTATTTACTCTCTAAATATAACTAATATTTTTGGGTACGCAGCAAAATAATGGAGTGCTAATACTTTTCACCAAAGGGCTGTTTCATTCAGCAATTCAATAGGTAAAATATTCTCCCAAGTTCCATATTTGAATTTTTATTTATTATGGTATATCTCTGTTACTGGCCGACTCTTGCAAGGGAACCACATTGTCCCATATTCCTTGTCCATCTGAGTTGGAAGGGACATTTTATTAACTAGGATTTTATAATGATTATAGAAACTCTTATGTCATGATTTCTTAAAGTTCAGGCTTTACATATTAACTTGATTGTTTGTATATCAAAAATTATCGCTATGATTTTCCTGAGATACCAAAACTTGTCAGGCTCTGATTCTAGGAAGTTTACCTCTTTTCAACAAAGTTCTTTCAGTGTCTGCTTGATTCCATTCTTCCTCTTCTTTGGGGTGAAATCTGTGCTGTAGTGTTAATGGAAATATGTTCATCAAAAAACAAATGTAAGATTTGATATCTATAATATAGAATAGATTTCTTGAAAAGCAGAAATGACTTCTGATTTGATACTCTGATAGTCTTCTTGAAGATTTCAGATTGAGATTTTTCTATTTATGATTGTAGGTGGAGATGAACTGAAAAATATAATCTATGCATCTTTACTAAATTAAAACAGGTTCCTCAGAGTACTAGCTGATATTCTGTTGTTTTCCTCCCATTTCCAGTTAAACATAGAGTGGGATTTTCAATTCTCTTTTACCTTTTCTCCAACAGAATTCTTGCCC
The DNA here is from genome assembly GCF_905146905.1 of Nyctereutes procyonoides. NCBI lineage: Eukaryota > Metazoa > Chordata > Mammalia > Carnivora > Canidae > Nyctereutes > Nyctereutes procyonoides. Next base: position 4,042,526 of record NW_026575021.1, on the reverse strand, counting down.
TAAAAACATAACTCTGAATGTTCTTTAAGACTTAAGACCACAGCATTCCAGAGTTTTGAACTTCTAGGACAGTTAATAACATTTCTCTAGAAGATATAAGCATAAAAATATGGCTTTCTCTACCTAGACTATAAAATAATAAAAATAATCATGATTTCTAGACTATTCTAGAAGATGCCAAATTGACTTTCTTGACTACTTATATAACACTTCTTGTATCAGCCTAAGACTTCACATGTGATAAGATACTGCTTCTATCACAGCTTCATCTTTAATGAAAAGTATTACTGATCCCCATTAAGCATTATCATTAATGATATTTAGAAGTGGTTAATTAGTTAAGGCACTTCCAGCAGCAAAACCTGAGTGAATATTGGGTAACATGATTTTTACAAAATCTGCACAGGAGCATGTTTGTGTCCAGTGATATGAACTAATTTAGGACTACCTGATACAACATCCAAAAATAATTTAATAAAATGGTCAAGATTTCTAGAGAAGAGATAATTAAAACATGAATAGACTGGAATAGTAAGATAAGTCAGGAGAAAGAAATTGACTAAAAAGTTAGGACAAAATCCAGAGACTGAAGCTCAAAATGATAATGATTTGATGTGTCCCATGCAGAGAGATGCATAAAGATAAAAGATTTTGTAGTCAGAGGGGACCATTCACAAGCTGATGTTTTTCAACATGTCCATTCCTAATGGTGACTGGATACATGCTATGACTTTGTAAGTGGCTAAATGGAAATAGATAAAGCTTATCACATTTAAATTGTCAAATAACTGTAAGGTGAGGATGTTTTAATGATCCTCAGAGAAAACATAGAAGCTAATAAGAGAGATGTGGTTCAAATTTAATGTGCTAAATGTGAATAATGAGAATGAAACCGTAAGTGCTAAGTTGATAGAAGGAATGAAGCAGAAGTGAGAAATAAGAGCTCCATCCAATTTTGACTACTCATGTGCATGCCCAGTTTTTTTTTTTTGTTTTGTTTTGATGTGAGGCCACCTCTCAAACATCACTCAAGTTGTACATAATCAAACGTGAAAAGTTTAGTAATCATGTATCTTAATTATCCTTCCTTTTACAAAAGCAAATTATAGCTGCTTTTAACCTCGCCTTGTATTCCTTTTGAAAGAAATTGCTATAGTTGTGGCCATTCTCTGTCAAATTACTGAATATAGACTAATCTTTGAGTTCTCATCTAAAAAGTGACAAAAGTGTGATTATAATCCCTGAAATTAAGGAGATAACAAAGTGCGTGTGTGTATTTATGTATGTCTCACAAGAGTAAACAACAGAGTTGAATTCAAGTAGAGTATATAAATAGCAATTTAATAACTACATATTTAAACAATTTATAAATTACTTTTTGAAGAAAATTATATTTATAAATTGCAAAACAAAAACAATAATATGCTGAAACTTAAGGACAGTTGTAGATAAATATCTAATACTCCAAAAGCAAAAGGAAACTGGAATAAATAAGAAAAAGTCAAGCATTGATTTTTTTTTCAGTTGTAGGCAATATTTTGAGGTTTAACAAGTCAAATAAAATAAGCTTGACATAAGACTGACCATGACTTTTTATTAACATTCTAAGCTCCTTGCCTAACACGGAGTTTTTCTAGAGTCCTTAAATAACCCTGCATGGTATTTAGCATATCTTTAAAATTAGATGGGAAAAATATAGCAATACTTTTACTGTTCTTGTACTAAAATTTAGCATTTCTATCAATTGTGTGTGTGTGCTATACCATAATATACCTGGAATATAATATAATAGTACCTAGAATTTTATCAACAATAAAATCTACAGATTTTTTTAGTATATTATAGTTGTTGAAAATATTTTGAAATAAATTTGGACTCATCTTAATTTCTTGCACTTATCTGGCACTTTCGTAGATTATCTTGCGGAATGAGTTAATAACATAATGAGTTATTAGTCAATGGTGAGTTAGTTGATGTATCAGACTGGGTTATCTGAGATGCAGATATCAAAATAGAATTAGAAATACAAAAAAAAATCACTGGAGGAAACACTTGTGAAGGGCAAAGAGCAGAGGGAGCAAACAAGGGAGGCAGTGTTAGACTGTGATGCTCATAAACCTGTGAAAGGAGACAGAGAAGGAAGAAGGAATGGTAGACAGAGCCTCAAACTGCAGGCATCTCAAAGAAAGTCCTGGCCAGACTGATGAGAAGCCACAGTGCAAGGATCTGGAGGACATCCATGTAGAATGGGATTGCCCTGAGTTTAAAACTCTACTGTGTTCAGTCATTGTCTGGGATCAGCCCTCTGGACCCTGGAGGTGAAACGACTGGAGACTGTGACACAGTTGTGTTTCTCACAGTAAGTTCCATCATGAATGGAAATATCTAAGTGGTGCCCCTACACTGGCTTCCACAATAAATATATTATGGGTTTTCCTCATATTTTGATAATTGTATTTTTTTCTTTAAATTCAATTTGCCAATGTATAGTATAACACTCAGTGCTCATCACATCGTGTGCCCTCCTTAGTGCCCATTACCCAGTCACCCTATCCCCCCCACCCATCACCCCTTTTGCAAACCTTTGTTTTCCAGAGTTAGGAGTCTCTCGTGGTTTGTCTCCCTCTCTAATTTTTCCCACTCAGTTCCCCTCCTTTCCCCTATAATCCCTTTCACTATTTCTTATATTCCACATATGAGTGAAATCCTATGATAATTGTCTTTCTCAGATTGACTTATTTCATTCAGCATAATACCCTCCAGTTCCATCCATGTTGATATAAATGGTAGGTATTCATCCTTTAGGATGGCTTAGTGATAACTATATTTAAATAGATTATTTCCTTATAGTCTCTGCGTATTGCTTTTTGTATATTTAAAAGCATTAGTCTGAGATTTCTATAGGCTTTTCCTGACAACTGCAAAAGGGTTCATATTTGAAAAAGAACCCTTGACCTAGGAAAGTTAAGAACCCTTGACCTAGGGAAGATATAAATGGGTAGGATATCAAGCCAAATTTTATACTGTGATAACAATTTTCCCTAAATATTTACTCATGTATCAACTTGCTAAATAAATTAGGCTTAATTGAATAATCTGCCTGAATTGTTTGGCTTGAAGAACTTCCATGAAATTCTGTTACTTCTGCCTGAGTGACCTAGGTGTCATATAAGAATACTTTCTGTGAGATTTCAGGAAAGTCTCTATTAGGCTCCAGAGAAAATTTCAAATATGAGCATTTAAAAAAAAATTCCCTCTTGCCTCTCTTCCACTCTGCTCTCTGTCAGAAGAGAGGAAGAAAGATAAAGGGAAAAAAAAATCCATGTGTTTCATAGCCTTAGGACAAGAACCTTTTTTTTGAATTTGTAAATATATATATTTATATATATATATTTATAGTTCTATATATTTATAGTTATATATTTGTAACTATATATTATTTTATTGAATTTGTAACTATATATCTGTAACTATATATATATATATAAACTATATATATATATATATACATATATATGTTGACACATATGTATATATATATATGGAGGGATGGAGGGACTGGGGGCTCCCTCTTCAGAAGCTGGGATCCTGAAGTGCAGAAGGATGGGGGGCTTTATCATAGCACAAACATAGCACAAACTACCCCCACCAAGAACACGGAAAATAGTGACACACAGCATCATGTAGGACATGATGTCACACACATACACACACTACAGCTCCAGTGGCCCAGATACACTCTGAAGCCATCACATATACAGTGGCCATAGGTCTGAGTCATCCCCAGACACAAAGGGGCACCCCCAGTGACACACACTGACAGTTACAGTGTTGTGTGCCCCCAGTAGGATGTCACATGCATGGTGATACACACACATACACATGATTCTGGCATCGTGGAAAATCCAAATCATATATATATATTTATATATATCATATATATGATTTATTATATTTATAATCGTATATATGATTATAAATTTATATATATATATATAAATTTGTAACTATATATATTTGTAGCTTTATAATATAGATTATATAATTTGCCTATTTTCTGAAGTTTCAATTACTTTAGCATTTAACTCAAGGCATTCCTCACTGAGGAGAGTAAGATTTTAGGCTCTAAACAGAGGAAAACTAGAAAATCTTAATCTTAGGCAACAAACTTACTTTCTGTGGCTAGCAGAAAATAAAAAATTCCTGCTGGAGTGAGCCATGGTCTTTTCTTATCTAAAGTCTTTACACTTTCTCTGCTGTATTTGTCTATTCCAATCCCAATATTTTTAAGTTATATTGCAAATAATTCCCTAGCACCAGGATGCTTTTCTGGAAAACCCCATCTCTGTTCTTTAACTCTGTAAATTGTTATAAATGTAGATTATGACATATATAAATAGGTCACTTTGTATGAATCCATTTTTTGAACCCTTTCTGTGTTAGTTTTATCTGTCAACTTTTCTGGGCTACAGAGTATATAGATACTTGGTTACACTTTATTTGAATGTGTCTGTGAGGATGTTTCTGGATGAGATTAACATTTGAATTGGTAGACTAAGTAAAGCAGATTGCCTTCCCCAAGGTGGATGGATTATATAATCGATTAAAGATCTAACTGGAGCAAAAATGTGGAGGAAGGGAGAATTTGCTCGTAACTGTCTTCAAGCTAGGACATTAGTCTTCTCCTACCTTTCGATTCAGACTACAAATTAGACCATTAGCTCACTTGCTTTTCACATTTACACTAGAACTACACCATTGCCTCTTCTAGGTCTTCTGCTTGCCATTGGCAGACCTTGGGACTTCTCTACTTCTAGAATCATGTGAGCCAATTTCTGTAATAAATCTCTCCCTCTCTTATATTTATAGGATTTTAGATGACTACATATACTCTATTTTTCTGTCTATTGCTAGAAACTGTCAGTCTTTTTGGAGAAATCTTATTGATTTTGTTAGTCTGGAGACCTCCAATATACTTTTTTTTTTCAGTTAGTGAGTTATACCATTTGGTGGAAAGTTCTCCTTTTGGACTTAGTAAACAGTTCATTAGATGATAAATTTGATAAAAGCTAGGAGGGCATAATGGTACCAAAAATGAGGGAAAAAGTCAAATTTCCCATTAACTATAATTCACACTCTTTGGCCTGAGGAGTTAAACGGAGTTAAAAGAACTCAAAACTTGATCTTTGTTTAAAACAGATCAGTGTTTCCTGATTTACTGACCCAATTTTCCATAGATTCCAGCAACATCTATTTTGTCACTGCAGAAGAAAAAAGGCTCCAGTGCTGAAAAGTTTTGTGCTCAGGAAGTGATGAATGGAATACTCACAGGCTAGCCCTGTCATCAGCAAAATAGATTTCTCTACAAACTGTGATATTTGGGATTTGGATTTTCTTAGGGGGAAATTTGTTGGTGGGTAGAAATTCTCATTTTCTATATCTATTTCTCAGCTGGTTTTTCAGGAAGAATGTACAAATTCATTTCATGGAAGTAGTGAAGTAATCATTTGACATACTATGAAGTCCAACTGAACTAAGAAAGCACAAAGATGAAAACATAACCTGAAAATTTGGGTTATGGGAGTATCTTGTTTTCTTTTCCTATGGGAGTATCTTGTTTTTCTTTTCCTAGGACATTTAAAGACATACATGGAGGAAGGATATTAAATAAGATTGTGCAATGATGCTTGGGAATGCCTAGGCAGTGATATTCATCAGAATAAATACCTAGTCCCTTGCCTTTGAATACATCACCCTGGAGGACAGCATGCTGTTGTCTATATCATAACGTTGAAATAGAGTTGATGATAATCTGTTTCAGTTTGGAAGTGTCTCAGTGTAAGCATTTCTAGGGAGATCTCTGGGGAACAATATTGCGTATTGGTATAATTCTTTCATTATCTACTTATTTATTAAGTTTTTCATTAGTGTTTTAGTCTCTGGAGATATGGAAAAAAAGCATCTTGAGATTGCAGAACTTGTATAGTTCAGAAACAGACTAAAAGTTAATAGTCATACAAAGAAACAAGATAGAAAAAAATAGAGTTAAGTGCTATGAAGACAATACATGGGTAATGAAATAGTAAGGTTGAAAATTTCTAGTTTGGGTGGTCAAGGATGGTTTAAAAGGTACAATTTTAATAGAAATGTGAACGATAAAACGTGGCCAACTATTTTTCTAAAATGAAGCAAATTGTTCTAGGTCAATAGCATGGGTTATCATCAAGAAGGGGCAAAATCTTGGCCTGTTTTGAAAAACGGAAGAGAGAGCACATTACTAGAGCACAATGAGTGAGGGGAAGAATAGTTAAGTGAAAATGTTGGAGGAATTTGCAGATATCAGAACACTGGTATTAAACTAGACTAAATATTTTGGATGTTTCTCTAAAAACAACAGACAGGAACACCTGGGTGGTTTGGTGGTTGAGCATTTGCCTTTGGCTCAGATCGTGATCCCAGGGTCCTAGGATAGTCCTGCATCAGGTTCCCTGCAGGGAGCCTGCCTTACCTTCTGCCTATGTCTTGGTCTCTCTCTGTGTGTCTCTTATGAATAAAGAAATCATTTAAAAAAATAAAAACAATGGACAGAATCAAGGAAATTAGCAACCATTATGATATTTAACACTGTAAAGCTCAATATACATTTATTGAATGAATTTGTTTTTGAATAATGAATTGACATAGTAGATTGAAATAGAACCTTGAGCTTCCCCAGAAGCAATGTCCTCACTACATGTTGATCATATTATTTGGTCAATATGCCTGAGACATTTTCTATATACCTTACATTGAGAATTCCATGGTAATTTAAAAATACACAGAGAAGAAAAATAGTAGGCTGGCCAGGAAATACTTCCAGTAAATTTTATTATTCTGCTGCATTGCTATCGAAAGCAATTTCAAATGAGCAAGAACAGCTCTCAACTTTTTTTTAAAAAAGACTTTATCTATTTGAGAGAGAGAAAGAGAGAGAGAGAGAGCAGAACCAGAGGGAGAGATAGAGGGATAAACAGGCTCCCCGTGGAGCAGGGAGCCCAATGTGGGGCTGGATCCCAGGACCCTGGGATCATGACCTAAGCCGAAGGCAGATGCTTGACCGACTGAGCCAACCAGGCACCCCAGCTGTCAATTTTTGGAGCAGTAAGAGGAATAGCTTTCATGTTTATGCCCATCCTAACCTGTTGTCCATTCGTGTCTCTTATCATAATCCGGTAGTGCTTAGATACAAGAGAGACATGCACATATAGAAGTATCAAGAATAAGTTGGAATAAACACAAGATAATTAGTAGAATTTAGGGAAATAAAAGCAGAATCAAGATGTGAGTTGAGAAGAATGGGATTCTCTTGGCAGAAGCTCAGGGTTTTATTCATTCTCCCTGTAAGAAGTAATGGATCATTTATATCAGAATTTCACTCCTTATATCTTAATGTTATCTGTATAGCAAAATGAGTTTTTTTCCTCATATCCTAATTTGAATTTTCTAGTCTAAACAACTCACTCTTATAAATTTGCAAATTATAGAATCCAAAACCATTCATTGTCTCTTTGCTTTACTTGATCATTAAACAAATATTTGCAGAGTGCTAATATGACAGATAGTGCTAGGACATACAGTACACTGGTGAGTAGTTGCAGATGCTTCCTCTGCCATCAACAGACATTTTTGTCTAGGGTTTATACGCTGTCAGGGTCAATTTCAATATAATATGATCCATACTACAATGGAATAAATAGAGAGTAATGCCTTGATAGGAAAGTGTTTTGTTCCAAAGGCGTACAATCAGATTTTCTTTCTAGTAAAATTGAAACCAGTCTAAATCCTAAAAGTTGAGTAGCACTTAGCCAAATGAAGATAAAGGGGTAAGCAATATTGACTCAAATAACTTGCAGAAAGCAATACTATAAACAAATAACTTCAGAAAACTGGAAAATCAATGTCTCATAAAAATGGATAATTATATCTGGATGAAAAATCATATGTAGTATGTGGTGTATAATGGTGGTAGAGTGAGTTATGTGAGTAGAGGTACAGGATAATAAGAAGAGTCTTGATTTCCCAGGGCTTGTAAGCTGTATTAATATGATTGTCCTTTGCCCAAGTGTTTTGTGAAGAGACAAAGTTTTAATCAGAAGTATCATATAATCAAATATAATTTTTAAAAGATTATGCTCACCGAAATGTGGAGAATTTATTGAAAAATGATAAAATGAGCACAAAGAGTATAGATATTTGGATTTGGCAATCTCTTTTTTGACTCTTCCAGTTGAAAGTATCCTACCAACAGAGGACACATTCAAATAAATGCTTCAGCACCCTGTAAAAAATCTTTCTTGAACAAAGCATATTTCTGGTAAAGCTCCTTTTTATGTATATGCAATACAAAAAGTTCATATTCATTTTATATTACTGGATTCTATTCAAGGCTGGATAATACAAATACTTAAATAAAATGAAGGGCAATTTGAATATTCAGAAAACACCTTTCCATGCTGAATTTGGTTTACTATATGTAATTGTTATACACAGATATTCTGTTTCCAAAATGGAGGTTTCTTTTGAATTCCTTTCAAAAAGTGAAACTATTCTATACCATTCAGAAAGGAATTCACATTATAACAGCATTTACCAAGAAGCAGCAGAAAAATTCCAAATAATACATAGGGGGGAAGAAAAGAGAAGAAAATAGCATACACTATAATCACTGTAAGGAGCCAAGAAATGACTCAATGCATATTTGTGATGATGTGTCCAAATGAAGAAGTTTTATAAAGAAAGCTCGAGACCTAAAAATTGTGTAAAATGGAAAGAATCATTCTTTGTTTTTGTTACTCAAATAGCAGGCTCTAGGAAGCTTCTGTACTTATGCACATATGAGATGGACTGAAAAGAACCACTGACTTTCCATCATGACATTACCTTTATCTGGTTCCTATATCTACTATTTTTTTTTAAATCATACAGTGCTCTTTCTTAGGAACTCATATCATTTTGGTGTCAAAGCACCATCCCAAAGATAGCAGTAACATTTAGAAAGCAACTTTTCATTATATGTGATGGCTCCTTATAGTAGTTGTATGCTTGACCCAGTATTTCTATTTCTAGGAATTTTTCCTAAAAAGACTCTAAACAAAATATTTTTTCAGTATATGCAGTAATATTTGTTGCACAGTTATAACTAAAAGATAAAGGGAAATTAAATCAGTATCCCAAAGTAGGGAGTCATTCAGTATAATAGTATAATCTGTATGATGGACCATAAAGTAATTTTAAAAAGTAAAGATTTAAAATAATTTTAATGACGGGACACTCGGGTGGCTCAATGGTTGAGCGTATGCCGTTGGCTCAGGGCATGATCCTGGGATCAAGTCCCACATTGGGCTTCCCGCAGGGAGCCTGCCTCTCCCCCTGCCTATGTCTCTGCCTCTCTGTCTGTCTCTCACGAATAAAAAAATAAAATCTCAAAAAATAATAAAATAATTTAATGAAATCAAATATAGTGTTAAGTGAGAATATAAAAGTTGTGTATGATCATTTTAAGTTATAAATATGTATGCTATTTTAAAAATCTACCACCTCTCTAAATATACGCATTTGTCTATAAGGATATCACACACGCAAGTGAATTTGGGTCATAATCTGCTAAACATTTTAATGGTTTTTATAGTTCTACAGATTAAGCCAAAGCTGTTCTCAGACTGCCTTTTAGTGTTTCCACACTGTATTTTAAGACCTAGAAAGTTATTGTAAGATGTTCATGCTTTACTCTTGTATTGGTATTATTATGAAATAGTATAGACATCCTCATCCTGCTTTCCATGCCTACGTAGGTCAATATTAAAATTTATATCACTATGTTACTTCATTTGTGTTCCATGCATGCCTCACTTCTCAATTGTGAATACTTATCTGTTCTTCAGTTATCTCAAGTCATCTTTTCTACAATTACTGTCCCAGTAAAATGTTTTCATTGAGGTATATCGTACACATTACTTTTTGATATACAACCTAATGATTTGATATTTGTATATGGTGCAAAACATTCACTGCAGTAAGTCTAGTTAATATCTATTACCGTACATAGTATGGTTTCTTTTCCAAGATCTACTCTCTTAGCAACTTTCAAATATGCAAGACCGTATTAACGGTAGCACCTTGCTGTGCATGTCATTTTTAAAATAAACTGTGTTTAGAATTGTAGAGACAGATTCAAAAATTCCATCTAAAGAATATAAAACAAAACTATAAGAAAGAAGAATCATTCTATTTTCATTAGTGACCTGTGTGTTGATAACATTTGGACCTGAACTATTTTTGTAATGATAGGATAAAAAGTTTATCTAATGCCAGTTTATGTTTCCATTCCTAACTTCTGAGTTCTATTGAACTAATAATATACACGGAAACATTACCTGAGAAGAGAAGGAAATTTTTGTTTGAAGCAGAATACCAACATCTAATCAAAATTTTCTCATCACCAAATTCTCCCATGAAACAATTCAGGCACAATAGGTCATTATACTTGTATCTAAAATTTATCTGCACACTTATGGATAAGACAGGTGACTTGAAAAATAGATGAACTGGAAACATGCTCCTGACACCTAACACTTATTTCCTCAGAACATTTTGGCTTAAAGAGACCTTTCACTATCTTCCTTAATACATTTGAAATTCTCACTCTGTGAACTCTGCACTAAGCACTTGAAATATAAAAGTATATAAGATACAGATCAAGAAACAGTGTCTGGTTGGAAAAACCTTAGTCTCTGTTTTTGTTTTATATTCCCATTTTATTCCATGCCCTAATTTTAATAGCTAAATTTGCTAAGTTTTCAAATTGTTGGATAATTAATATTGAGGGTGGTATGTCTGAGAACACATGAGAGAAAGCCTATATGCGCTAAAATATATATATATATTGTGCATGTTGAAGTTAATTCCATGTATGCAAACACATATCTAAAGTAGCCATACCCAATTGTCTGTGTGTCCTTCCCATGTCCCTTATTGCCTTTTTTTTGGTACATTATTTCTAAAATAGAAGAAACTCGGAGGCATTTCGTGTCTGTTTTGTCTTTGACAACTCCATTGCACTCTTCATTTATTTTTTTCAAATATTTCTCTCTTCTGATATTCTGATTATGCAAATCTTACAACTTTTTATATTGTCCCAGATTTCTTGGCCAAATTGTTCTATATTTAAATTCTTCTCCCCCCCCCCACCCTCTGTTTCACCCCCCACCCCGTTTCAATTTGGGACATTGCTATTGACCTATCATAAAGTTTCCTAATATTTTTCCTCATTTGTGTCAGGTCTACTGATGAGCCTGTCAAATATACTAATTTCTCTAATTTGATATTTTACTTCTAGCCATTCTTTTTTTTTAAATTTTTGTAGTTCTTGTCTCTATGCTGACATTATGCCATCTGATTTTGCACATTTCCTATTTATTTCCATTAGAGTCTGTGTTGAGATCCCTCAGACTGCCTCACACTTGGTGATTGAATAGAAAGACTTAGAGGACCCAGAAAAACTTACATATGCATGACTTGTTACATTCAGAGAATACAGATGAAAATTAAAGGGAAAGGACTCATGGAAAGAAGTCCAGGAGAAACAAGGCTCACGCTTCGAGGCATCCTCGACCAATGCAGTGTTCCAAACATGTTTAATGCTTCTGCAATGATGTACGACAACAAAGAGTACAGGCCTACCTTGTTGTATTGCATTTCACTGTATTGTACTTTGCAGATGTTGCAATTTTTTTTTTTTTTACAAAATGAAGGTTTGTGGCAATTTTGCATGGAGTGAATCTATTGGCACCATTTTTCCAACAGAATTTGATCATTTCTGTGTCTCTCACATTTCAGTAATTCAGTAATGAAAGTTTCAAACTTTCATTATTATAGTTGTCATGGTGCTCTATGATTAGTAAACTTTAACGTTACTATTGTAATTGATTTGAGGTGCCATGAACTGTGCCCATATAACATGGCATACTTAGTCTACAAATACTGTGTGCATTCAGACTGCTTTACCAACCTGCCATTCCCACATCTCTCTCCCTCTCCCTGCACCTCCCTGTATGCCCTGAGATACAATGATAAAAAATAAATCTGGATGGCAATGCCCTTTAAGAGTATAAGTGAAAGGAAAAGTTGCACATGCCTCACTTTAAACTTTGCAGAGATAAGTTTTTTTAGAGTTGTTACTACAGAAAGTCTACTTTTTGTAAGGGATGTATTCTAGGTGGTGTGCCAAAGATGTGATTGAGCCCCTCAAACCACCATTTGACCATATGGGGGATCCCCAGGCCCTGCAGTGCATCTTGTGGGGTGGGGGCTGGCAGGACACGAGGGCATGGCAGCCAGAGCTGCCTGAGTGGGGAAGGATTTGGGGAGGCAGATGGGCTCAGAAAAGCTCCTCGGTGCCAGCTGGGCCCATCTAAGAGATGGGATGTAAAGTTTTTGTATATCTATTTCTTATTTGATCCATCAAGCAGATTTCTCTTTCATTTAATAAAACTTTTTGTAAACAAAATAAAATGTAGAAATGATGAAGCTTAGTGAAAAAGTTATTTCAAAGCTGAGACAGGCTGAAAGCTAGGCCTCCTGTGCCAAACAATTAGCCAAGCTGTGAATGCAAAGAAAATAAAAATTCTTAAAGGAAACTAAAAATGCTATTCCAGTTTACACCTGAATGCTAAAGGTGAATCAGCCTTCTTGCTAATGGGGAGATAGTGTGAGTGGTCTGGAGAGAAGATCAAATCAACTACAACATTCCCTTCACCCAAAGCCATATCCAGAGCAAGACCCTAAGTCTCTTCAATTCTGTGAAGGCCAAGAGAGGTGAGGAAGCTGAACAAAAAGAGTTTGAAGCTAGCAGAGCTTAGTCCATATGGTTTAAGAAAATAAGCTGACTTCCTAACATCAAAGTGCTAGGTGAAGTAGCAAATTATCCAGAAGATCGAGCAAAAATAATTAGTGAAAGCAGCTACACTATGCACATATTTTAGTGTAGATTAAATAGCTTTCTATTGGGAGAAGACACCATTAAGATTTTCATAGCTCAAAAAAAAAAAAAGATTTTCATAGCTCTAGAGGAGAATTCAATGTTTGCCTTCAAAGGGCAAGCTGACTCTCTTATTAGGGGCTAAATATATTGGTGACTTTCAGGTGAAGCTAAGGTTCATTTGCTTTTCCAAAAATCCTAGGACCCTTAAGAATCTGCTCTTCCTGTGCCCTATAATGGAACAACAGAGCCTGGGTGATAGCACATCTGCTTTCGACATGGTTGAGTCCCATTGATGAGTCTGTTGCTCAGAAAAAAAGATTCCAATTGAAAAATGACTGCTCATTGACAGTGCACCAGGTCACTCAAGAGCCTTGATGGGAATTTACGCTGAGATTGATGTTTTCAACATCGTCTGCTATAACAACATTCATTTTACAGCCTGTGGATCAAGGAGTAATTTTGACTTTTAAATCTTACTATTTAAGAAATATATTTTGTGAAACTATCGGTGCCATGATAGTGATTCTTCTAATGGATTTGGGCAAAGTAAATTGAAAATCTCCAGAAAGGGGCAGCCCAGGTGGCTCAGTGATTTAGCGTTGCCTTCAGCCCAGGGCATGATCCTGGAGACCTAGAATCGAGTCCACATCAGGCTCCCTGCATGGAGCCTGCTTCTCCCTCTGCCTGTGTGTCTGCCTCTCTCTCTGTGTGTGTGTGTGTGTGTCTCTCATGAATAAATAAATAAAAATCCTTAAAAAAGAAAAGAAAAAGAAAATCTCCAGAAAGGATTCACCATTCTGGATATCATTAGGAACATTTGTGAATCATAGGAAGAAGCCAAAGTATCTACATGAACAAGTTTGAAAGAAATAAATTTTAAACCTTAAGGATGATTTTGGGGGGTTCAGGACTTCAGTGGAAGAATCACTGCAGATGTGGTGGAAATAGCAAGAGAATTAGAAGCAGAGCCTGAAGATATCACTGAATTGTTGCAAGATCATGATAAAACTTGAAAGGATAAGCAGTTGCCTGTTATTGATGAGTAAAGAAAGTAGTTTCTTGAGATGAAATCTTCTCAAGTTGTTGTGAAAATTGTTGAAATGACAGCAAAGGATTTAAAATGGTACTTAGTTGATAAAATAAACTTAGTTGATAAACAGTGGCAGGATTTGACAGGATTGACTGATTTTTTTTTATTCATTTATGATAGTCACACAGAGAGAGAGAGAGAGAGAGAGAGAGAGAGAGGCAGAGACACAGGCAGAGGGAGAAGCAGGCTCCATGCACCGGGAGCCCGATGTGGGATTCGATCCCGGGTCTCCAGGGTCACGCCCTGGGCCAAAGGTAGGCGCCAAACCACTGCGCCACCCAGGGATCCCAGGATTGACTGATTTTGAAAGAAGTTCTACTTTGGGTAAAATGCAATCAGCATCGCATGCTACAGAGAAAATTTTCATGAAAGAAAGTCAATGCAACAAACTTCACTGTTGATTCATTTCAAGAAATTGCCACAGTCAACCCAATCTTCAGCAACTACCACACCACCCTGATCTGTCAGCAGCCTAACATCAAGGCAAGATCCTTCACCAGCAAAAAGATTATAACTAAGCTGAAAGCATTTTTTTGGTCATCATGTCAAATTTATTTATGAAGTAATTTTCATATTAAAAAATCTACATTTTTTATAAAGACCAAAGTATTATTTAGGTGTTACTCTGAATAATTTGGAAAAGTGATTTTCTGTCTGTACTCCTTAAAAATAAGATAGTTGACATATAATACTAATTTCAGTTGTACAACATAGCGATTTGATGATTATGTATGTTGCAAAATGCTCACCAGGATGGAGTATAGCTACCAGGTATGACCATTCAAAGTTATTCAAATGTTATTGACTATATTCCCTATGCTGTACTTTTCATTCTCATGCCTCATTTTATAACTGGAAGTGTGTAGATCATAATCCCCACCAATTTTGCCTATTCCTCTAGCCCTTTCTTCTCTATTTTACCAGTTTATTCTCTGAGTCAGCGTCTGTTTTTGTTTGTTGATTAGTTTGTTTTTACATTCCACTTATAAAAGTAAAATCATATGATAGTTATGTTTGTCTGACTTGTTTCACTGAGAAAAATACCTTCTCAATCCATCTATCTTGTACCCGGTGGCAGATTTAATTCTTTATTATGGCTGAAAAACTTTCCATTTTATATAGGTACAATATCTCCTTTTTATTTTTTTTTATTTATTTATGATAGTCACACAGAAAGAGAGAGAGAGAGAGAGGCAGAGACACAGGCAGAGGGAGAAGCAGGCTCCATGCACCGGGAGCCTGACGTGGGATTCGATCCCGGGTCTCCAGGATCGTGCCCTGGGCCAAAGGCAGGCGCTAAACCACTGCGCCACCCAGGGATCCCCAATATCTCCTTTTTTAAAAAAAATTAGTTCCATTATAGTTAACATATAGTGTTATGTTAGTTTCAGGTGTACAATACTGTGATTCAACAATGCCATAAATCACCCAGGGTTCATCATGACAAGTGCACTCCTTAATCCTCATTACCTGTTTCACCCTTTTCCCCCTACTCACCTGTCCTCGGTAACCATCAGTTTGTTCTCAATAGTTAGTCTATTTCTTAGTTTCTCTCTCTCGCTTCTCTCTCCTCTCTCTCTCTCTCTCTCTCTCTCTCTCTCTTTTCCTTTGTTCATTTGTTTTGTTTCTGCACATTAGTGAAATCATATGGTATTGGTCTTTCTCTGACTTCATTTAGCATTATACTTCGTAGACCCATCCATGTCATTGCAAATGGCAAGATTTCATTTTTTATGACTAAATAATATTCCATTGTCTATCAACCTTCCTACCTATCCATTTCTTCTTTATCTATTCGACTACTGATGGACACATGGCTGCTTCTGTAATTTGGCTATTGTAAATAATGCTGCTGTGAACATTGGGTGCATATACCCTTTTGAATTAGTGTTCTTCTATTCTTTGGGTGCAAATACTCAGTACTGCAATTGCTATATAAGGTAGTTCTATTTTTCACTTTTTGAGGAATCTCCACACTGTTTTCCACAGTGGCTGCACCAGTTCCCACCAACAGTGCAAAAGAGTTCCTTTTTCTCCACATCTTCACCAACACCTGTTTTTCTTTTTCTTTCTTTTTTTATTTTAGCCATTCTCACAAGTAGGAGGTAGTATTTTATTGTCGTTTTGACTTGAATTTCCCTGAGAGGTGATGTTGAGCATCTTCTCATGTATTTGTTGCTCATCTGACTGTCTTCCTTGAAGAAATGTCTGTTCATGTCTTCTGCCCAACTTAAATTGGATTATTTGTTCTTTGAGTGTTGATTGTTTAAGTTCTTTATATACTTTGGATAGCAACCCTTTACCAGATATGTTATTTGCAAGTATCTTCTCCCATTTTGTAGGTTGCCTTTTAGTTTTGTTGATTGTTTCCTTCACTGTGCAGAAGCTTTTAATTTTGATGTAGTCTCAGCAGTATATTTCTGTTTTTATTTCCCTTGTCTCAGGAGACATATCTAGAAAAAAAAATATTGCTATGGCCTGTGTCAGAGATGATACTGTTTGTGTTCTTTTCTGAAATTTGTATGGTTTCAGGTCCCACATTTAGAGCTTTAATCCATTTTGAGTTTATTTCTGTATATGATGTAAGAAAGTGGTCCAGTTTCATTCTTCTACAAGTAGCTGACCAGTCTCCCCAACACCATTTGTTGAAGGGATGGTCTTTTCCCATTTGATGTTCTTTCATGCTTTGGTGAAGACTAATTAAAAATGTAATGAAAAATCTATTTCTGGTATTTCCATTCTGTTCTACTGGTCTTGTGTCTATTTTTGTGCCAGTACCATACTGTTTTGATTACCACAGCTTTGCAATACAACTTGAAGTCTGGAATCATGATATCTCCAGCTTTGCTTTTCTTTTTCAAAATTAGTTGGCTATCCAGGGTCTTCTGTGGTTCCATATAAATTTTTGGATCATTTCTTCTAGTTCTGTGAAAAGTGATGTTGGTATTTTTTTAAAGATTTTATTTATTTACTCATAGAGACACACACACACACACACAGAGAGAGAGAGAGAGAGAGAGAGAGAGAGAGAGAGAGAGAGAGACAGGCAGAGGGAGAAGCAGGCTCCATGCAGGGAGCCCAACGTGGGACTCGATCCCGGGTCTCCAGGATCACACCCCGGGCTGCAGGCAGCACTAAACTGCTGTACCACCCGGGCTGCCTGATGTTGGTATTTTGATAGGGATTGTATTAAGTGTATAGATTGCTTTGGGTAATATAGACATTTTAACAATATTTGTTTTCCCAACCCATGAGCATGGAGCATCTTTCTGTTTGTGTATACTTCAGGTTTTTTTCATCAATGTTTTTTTTTAATTTTTATTTATTTATGATAGTCACAGAGAGAGAAAGAGAGAGAGGCAGAGACATAGGCAGAGGGAGAAGTAGGCTCCATGCACCGGGAGCCCGATGTGGGATTCGATCCCGGGTCTCCAGGATCGTGCCCTGGGCCAAAGGCAGGCGCCAAACCGCTGCGCCACCCAGGGATCCCTTTTCATCAATGTTTTATAAGTTTTCTAAGTACAGATGTTTTAACCACTTGGTTAGGTTTATTCCTACGTATCCTATATTTGGTGCAATTGTAAGTAGGATTGTTTTCTTAATTTCTCTACCTGTTTCTATATGATTAATGTATAGAAATGCATAGGATTTTTGCAGATTGATTTTTTTTTTTTATCCTGCATCTTTACTGAATTCACTTATCAGTTCTAGTAGCTTTTGGTAGAGTCTTTAGAATTTTCTATATAAACTGTCATACCATCTGCAAATAATTTTTACTTCTTCCTTACCAAGTTGAATGCCATTTATTTATTTATTTATTTATTTATTTATTTAATTTATATTTTATTTTATTTATTTATTTATTTATTTATCATTTCTGTGGCTAGAACTTCCAATATTATATTAAATAAAAGTGGTGTGGGGGTGCCTGGGGCTCAGTTGGTTAAACCTATGACTCTTGATCACGACCATGATCTCAGGGTCATGAGGTTGAGCCCCACATCAGGCTCTGCACACTGGTTGTGGTTCCTGTTTAAGATTCTTTTTCTCCCTCTTCCTCTGTCCTCTTTTGTGCTCACTGGTTCTCTGGAGAAAAAAAAAAAGGTGATAAGAGTGGACATCCTTGTTTTATACCTGTCCTTGGGGAGGGGGGACTCTTAGTTTTTTGCTATTGAGTATAATGCTAGCTGTGGGTTTTTACATATAGCCTTTATTATGATGAAGTGTGTTGCCTCTAAAATTATTTTGTTGAGAGCTCTTATCATGAATGGATGTTGTACTTGGTCAAATTCTTTTTCTGCCTCTATTGAAATTACCATATAATTATACTTATTGATGTGATGTATCACATTGATTTATTTGTGAATATTAAACAATCCTTGCATCCTGGGATCAATTCCATTCAATTGTGGTGAGAATGATTTTTTTTAATGTTTTGTTGGACTCAATTTGCTAGCATTTTATTGTGGATTATTGCATCTGTGTTCATGAGAGATATTGACCTATAGTTCCTTATTTTAGTGGTGTCTGTCTGGCTTTGATATCAGGGTAATGCTGGCTTCATAGAATGAATTTGGGAGTCTTCCTTCCTCTTCTATTTTTTGGAATAGTTTGAGAATAGGTAATAACTTTTCTTTAAATGTTTGGTAGAATTTGCCTATAAAGCTATCTGATACTGGATTTTTATTGGGAGTTTTTTCATTAGTGATTCACTCTCCTTGCTGTTAATTGGTCTGTTCAAATTTTCTATTTCTTCTTGCTTTAGTTTTTATAGGTTTATATATTAAGGAATTTATACATTTCTTCTAGACTGTTCAACTTTTTGACATAAATTTTCATAATATTCTCTTACAGTTTGTATTTCTGTGGTCTTTGTTATTTCTCCTCTTTCATTTATAATTTTATTTATTTGACTTTTTTCTTTGTTTTTTTTTTTTTTTTTTTGATAAGTCTGACTGGAGGCTTATGAATCTTATCTTTTGAAAGAAGCAGCTCCTGGTTTCATTTAATGGTTCTGTTTTTTTAGTTTCTATATCATTTATTTCTGCTCCAATCTTTATTATATGCTTTCTTCTGCTGGTTTTGGGTTTTTGTTTTTTCTTCTTTTATTAGCTCCTTTAGGTATAAGGTTGTTTATTTGAGATTTATCTTGCTTCTTGAGTTACACCCGTACTCTATAAACTTCCCTCTTAGAAGTACTTTTGCTGCATCCCAAAGGGTTGTATTCATTTTCATTTGTTTCCATATACTTTCTGATTTCTTCTTTGATTCCTTGATTGACCTATTCATTTTTTAGTAGGGTGCTATTTAATCTTCATGTATTTCTGATTTTTTTTCAGATTTTTTTCTTGTGGTTGATTTCTAGTTTCATAGTGCTGTGTTCAGAAAAGATGCTTAGTATAACTTCAATACTTTTGAATTTTATGAGACCTGTTTGTGGCTTAATATGTGATCTGTTCTGGAGTATACTCCATGCAAACCTAAAAGGAATGTGTATTCTGCTGTTTTAGGAATATATCTGTTCTAAATATATCTGTTAAATACAACTGGTCCAATGTGTCATTCAAGGCCATTGTTTCCTTCTTGATTTTCTGATCAGATGACCTGCCTACTGATGTAAGTGGGGAGTTAAAGTACCCTACTATTATTGTATTACTATTGATTAGTTCCTTTATGCTTGTTATTAAGTGTCCTATGTATTTGGGCTATCACATGCTGGATGCATACCTATTTATAATTGTTATATCTTCTTGTTGGATTGTCCCCTTTATTATTATATAGTGTTCCTTGTGTCTTGTTACAGTCTTTCTTTACAATCAATTTTGTCCAATGTAAGTATTGCTACTCTGGCTTTCTTTCACCATTCATTTACATGATGAATGCATCTTCATCCCCTCACTTTCAATCTACAGGTGTCTTTCGGTCTAAAATGAGTCTCTTGTAGGCAGCACAGAGATGGCTATTTTTTTTTTTAAGATTTTATTCATATATTCATGAGAGACAGAGACAGAGAGAGAGAGAGAAGCAGAGACACAGGCAGAGGGAGAAGCAGGCTCCATGCAGGGAGCCTGATGTGGGATTCAATCCTGGGTCTCCAGGATCAGGCCCTGGGCTGAAGGTGGCACTAAACTGCTGAGTTGCCTGGGCTGCCCGAGATGGCTATTTTTTTTTTTTTTTTTTTTTTTTTTTTTTAGCCATTCTGTCACCCTATATCTTGATTGGAGGGCTTAGTCCATTTGCATTCAAAGTAATTCCCGATATATATTTACTGCCACTTTATTACCTGTGTTGTGGTTGTTTTGAAGTCTTCTTTGGATCCTTTCTTCTCTCTCTTTAGTGGTTTACTGGTTTTCTTTAGTGATATATTTGGATTTCTTTCTCTTTATTCTTTGCATATCTATTTTGATTTGTAGTTACCATTAGGTGCGTATATAAGATCCTCTGCACGTAGCAGTCTATGTTAAATTGATGGTCACTTAGGTTTGAACCCATTCTTTATCCCTCTCCCCACAATGTTTTAGGCATATGGTATCCTATTTTAAATCCTTTTTTTTTTAAGATTTTATTTATTTTATTAATGAGAGAGAGAGAGAGAGAGAGAGAGAGAGAGAGGCAGAGACACAGGCAGAGGGAGAAGCAGGCTCCATGCAAGGAGCCTGATGTGAGACTTGATCCTGTGTCTCCAGGTTCACACCCTGGGCCAAAGGCGGCTCTAAACCACTGAGCCACCCGGGCTGCCCTAAATCCCCCTTTTTAAATCAGTTCCTTGACTGTTTTCTACAGGAATATTTATTTTTACTATTTTTGCACTTCCTACTTTCATACTGTCACTTTTGGTCTTCCCATTCCACTCAGAGTCACTTTCAATACTTCTTTTTAAAAGAAATATTAATTTATTTACTTGAAAGAGAGAGAGCATGAGTGGGAAGGGCAGGGGGAGAGGGAGAAAGAATCTCAAGAAGACTCCACACCGGGAAGAGCGTGACTCAGGGCTCGATCTCATGACCCTGAGATCATGAGATGAGTTGAAACCGAGAGTCAGACTCTTAACTTACCGAGCCACCCAGGTGTCCTTTAATATTTCTTGCAACCCTAGGTCAGTGGTCATGAACTCCTTTAGTTTTTGTTTGGGAAACTCTTTACCTCTTTTTTTTTTTTTTTTTTTTCTGAATGATAGCCTTGCTTGCTAGAGTATTCTTGGCTGTAGATTTTCCCAGTCATTACTTTACATATACCACTCTCTTTGGCTTTCAAAGTTTCTGCTGAAAAGTCCATTGAATGCCTTATGGAGTTTCCTTTCTATGTAAATGTATTCTTTTGTATTGGTGCTTTTAAAATGTTCTATTTATCACTACATTCTACCATTTTAATTACAATATGTCTTGGTGTGACTCTGTTTTTTGCTAATTTTGGTCGGGGGGGGGGTTCTCTGTGCCTTCTGGATCTAGATATCTGTCTCCTTCCTCAGACTAGGGACATTTTCAGCTATTATTTCATCAAATAAATTTTCTGCTACCTTTTCTCCCTTTTCTTTCTGGGATCTCATAATATGAGTGTTATGTTTGATGGAGTCTGAGTTCCCTGTCTATTCTCATAAGCATCTCACTGATGCCTTCCACGCTCTTCTTAAGTCTGGTGAGTATGATTATTACTTTAAATTCTCTATCAGGCATGCTACTTGTATCTCTTCCAAGTAGATATCTGGCCATGGCCTTGTTTTGTTATTTTATTTGGGACAAATTACTCTGTGTTCTCATTTTTGTCCAAGTCTCTGTGCCTGTTTCTATGTGTTAGGAAAGTCAGCCTGTCTCCTGTTCTTGAGGGTAATGGTCTTATGAAGAAGAGGCCTTGCAGAGCCCTGCAGTGTGGTATCACCTATTCCTCAGAACCTATTGCTTCTGGGATTGTCTCCAGTGCATTCTCTGCTGTTGTGTCCTGGCCACTTTATCCTTCAGTCATCTGCAGAGACTCTTTGCCTATTTGTAGGCAGTGTTTGGTCCTTGGCCTACATGTGGTGCATTTTAACTAGGTGTGCTCTGATCTGCTTGTGCACTGAGAAACAAACAAAAAAAAATCATTTGATTCACTTTATTGCAATATTTACTTTATTGTAGTGGTCTGAAACCCACAGTAGTTATGAAATCTGCCTATATTGGTAGCCAGGGAGCTTACCCAAACCTTGATGTTAGGATTGTTTATTGGGGATAATTCACATCATCATGTAATAGAAATATAACTGACCTCAGCTACTCAGACTCTTATTTTTCCAAGCAAAAACTGGCATTTACCATATTAACTATCTGATTAAGCTGGTACTACTTGGCCCAAGGCCTCATACATATAAAAATATTAACAGAATATTTGGAGGGCACAGAGCTCATGTCCCAGGAGTCGGTCAAGGACCAGTTCTAAAGCAGGCCTTGGTTGGGGATCCCTGGGTGGCTCAGCAGTTTAGAGCTTGCCTTTGGCCCAGGGCATGATCCTGGAGTTCCAGGATTGAGTCCTATGTCAGGTTCCCTGCATGGAGCCTGCTTCTCTCTCTGCCTGTGTCTCTGCCTTTCTCTGTCTCTCATGAATAAATAAATAAAATCTTTTTTAAAAAAGTAAAGCAGGCCTTGGAAATATGTAGTTTCAGTAACTCAGACCTGATGAATCTCTTTTACACAATCTTTAACATATTATCTATAGTTATTTTAGATTATTTGGCTAATGATTTCAAACATTTGGGTCATAAATAAATCTAGTTCTACTGACTATTTTGTTTCTTTTTGGTCTGTTTTTGTGTGTTTTGTTTTGTTTGCCTTTTGATATGCCTTGTAATTTTTGTATTTCTTTGAATATATGCCTGACTCTCTAGATTTGGAGGGGGTTATCAATTCCCAAAAACTTCTCTTTTCTGATGGGTTCAAAAATATCATTGATACCAGTTACGATATATTATTCTTATTTTAAAGACCAGGAGTAACAACTTCCAAGATCTTTACATGTCATAAATAAAACCAGAAGTCTGTTCAGTTATTTCCTATAGGATAAGTTATACTGTCAGTCCACAAAACATTGAAGACAGTTTACTTCGAACTAGAAAATAGTGGTAAAAGAAGAGTTAAAATGATGAAATGTTGAAAATGGAAAATCATTCTTATCATATAGTAATTTTTAAGGCCTGGCTGATTTAGTTGAAAGAAAGTCAGTTCAGCAAATTAAAATAAAAACAAAGTAGTAGCCCACATAATCTTCATGGTTAGAGTAGATTAAGGATTATTGCTATTTAGCTATTAAGTCCTTCAGGAACCAACTGACTCCCAAAATATTTATGTAAAGTCTAAATGCATGCAAATCTATTTAAATTTTGATCCATTATTTTTTCATGTCTCCACACCTTAAATTTAACATACTTATGTTACTTTACTTAAAATTACAAGGTAAAGAGGAAGGGAAAAATTTATTTTTGCATTTGTACCACCAGTGTTGAGTAGCAGATAGGATTATGGTAAAGACTGTAATAAATCTTTAATTATTAAAAAAAATAATTTCATTGGATAAGACTTTTTTTTTCAATTTTCTCCATATTTTGTGGTGCTAAAGCATCCATGTTTATACTGGGAAGTACATTTAGTTTTTTTGGATTTTATTTTTTTCTGCACCTGTAGTTTCCTAGCCAAGATGAATCACTACAAAAGTTTCCCTTTCCAGAGAAACTCTGTCTTGAACACTCCTGAGAAGTTAAGAACTGGATCCTGAATGAGAGAATAATTATATTCATATGAAATAAAATGTTAGAATTGAAACTAATTGAAGCATGAGAAATGTATTTTTAAATTTTACCCAGATGGTTTGCCATTGATTGAATTGCTTAGCATATTGACTGGTGATAGTTGATAATAAGTGTAATCCAGAATATACTCAGTCTCCTAAATCGTTTAAAATATGTGATCATTATATTATTAGTAATAATTTAATCTATATGGAAAAGTATAATCTGTATAATGATTTCAGTGCAGCTAATAAGCGTCTAATATGCACATACAAGCAAGAAAGACAAACCTTGATATTATTACTACATTGGCTGATAGCTTGATGAAGGACTGGCAAAGGCAGTTATTATACATTTGATCTTTCTTAGGCTAGAGTAAGCATATTCCAAAAATTGCAGAGCTTACTGCTTTGGAAATGTAGCGAAAGACAATCAGGGCAACTTGTTGATATGCATGAATGTGTGTATGAATGTATCTGTGTGCGTGCACATGCCAATACCCAAAATATCCTATGAAAAATTACATTATTAACATGTAAGATTTAAAATAAATTAAAATTTAATGTATTTTAAATAATGTTGATAGGTTGTGATTCCCTATTTATAGGTGTGCTAGAACTGGCCTTACCTAGCTCACAATATCTGATTGTTAAATTTTAAGAATTTGCAAGCCAGTAACTAAACTGTTGGTACCTTGAAATTGGCCATCGTAGGGAAAATTTAAACCACAGAAATCAGCAGATAGTGTAAACTGGGACTCTTTCCACCCTTGAATGCTGGCTTATGAGTATAACATTACTCATTCTTTTCCTTTGCCCCTTAAGTTAAACCACCAGGTGGCTACTAACTGAAAAGGCCTTTCCCTGACTCTTACAATATAGTATAGTCAAGAGGAATTGCTCAATGGCCATAATGCAACTACATATGTTAACATTTACTTCTTGCCTTGCCCTTTGTGTAAACCAAAAGCTCCCTGCAAATCTCTAAGCAGTATTGGGATAAAACTTGAGGAGGTGAATTATGCATACAATCCAGACTTTTCACAGTTTTTTCCTTAAAGCATAATTTGTATTCTTCTACCACATACAGATTTGGCATTGCAAAACTGACAAAAACTGAAAACTTTTATAGCCATAAGCCACAGTAGTCACTATTACAATGTAGGGCAGGAAATATGAAGGGTATTAGCTTAAAAATAATATATAGGAGTGTAATTGAGCAGATAAATTTCAAAGACCTACTATGTAGAACATTATTAGAAATCAGACATGAGTAAAATAAGCCAATTAATAGCATGCCCTTCTTATGTAAATGAAATGCATGAGAAATATGTTGTCATTTTCTACATTCAAGTTTCAAGTCAGAAAAAAGTAAGGCTTAGGCTACTTAGACAATAGCTAGAAGTTTTTTTGTGTGTGTGTTTTTTTTTAGCTAGTTTTAAAATTCTGACATTTTCATAATAGAATCTATAAGCTTCAGTTTATAAAACTGTTCTCTATAATTTTGAGGATATTTGATGTCCACATACATTTTTACCATGTTCCATGTTTCTTGAACAACAGGAAAATATTTAAATTTATCCAGAGTGTTCATGTTCAGGAATTGCCAAATTATCTCAATCCATGGAACCAAGTATTATAAACTCTATTAATTATTTCTATTTGGAACTGTAGTGGCTAAGTCTTTTTTCTTCTTTATCTCCTTTCTTTGTTTCTTTGTTCATTAAGTTGGACTATGGAATATTCCATTTTACATAATCAGAAATGAATGTTATATCCAAAACTTGATTGGTCCTATAGCTGAGGAAAAGGAAAAAATCAGTGATAAGCTTCTAAAGTTATTACTTAGAAAATCAATGATCTACTGTGAGGTAACAACAGTGAACAGCTTTCTGGAAAGATGAGAGAGAAAAGCAGTGAGAGAGGATTAATGGAGCAGTTAGCACAGTATTGATTAGGCCTCAAACTAGCAAATTTAAGTCTGAGTCTTGCTAAAAAGGAGCAAAAGTCAATTTGCCCAAATAATAGTTTAATAACTATGTGATGAGAAAAACTTTCAGACATTGCATCATATTATGTGGTGTAGAACTGCATAAGATGGGTAGACCATACACAGAAGGACACACACATATACACAGACAAAAAATATAAATGAGAAACATTCCAGTGGTATTTTAATTTTTTCAGATTTTTACCTTCTCTTGATAATATATTATCACGTGAAATATTAACAAGTCATAATATTAACTTTTAAGAGCTTAAAGAGTGCAACAGGGACAAATAAGTTCTTGTGAAGACTTTAAAGTAGTGGGATTTTGAGACCTATGCTAGGAAGTTTATTTCTAGGAGAATAAAGGATAAATGTAATCATTAACTTAAAAAAGATTAAAAAAAAAAACAGAAAATTTGAGTCAGCTGAATATTTTATTCTACTTTAAAAATTTCTGGTAGTCTTAGTTTTTTATTTGAGAGAGTTATATACACTTGGGGTTTAAGCTGATTCTCATTAGTCAAAATATCAAGAATGATACTATTAACTAAATAAAATTTTCATACTTTGATACTCTTTAAACTCCCTAAAATGCTAAAAATGCAAATGGTTAAAAGATATTGTTGTATATGTGTGTATTGGTATTTATGGGGAGGTGTGATTCGCAATATATGTGATACATAAAAATTATATAAGGAACATAGTAAAATCATTTGAATAAATATATCCATATATATAATACTCAAGAAACTGTGGTGGCCAAATTTATGGATAAAGACAAGGGTTTATGTTTTGATACTCTTCGGAACAACTTTTAAATCTTCGATGCTTTTGTTTTCATTTAAAAATAAAGATGAAATGTGAATTAGGATGGTAGTGCATTTTGGTTTCCGTATAATACGTTTTGTTTTCCATATGAATACATATAATAGTAAAAGTTTCTTTTACTTCAAGATTATTCCAATGTACATCTCCCTTTTCTTCTTATCTTTAATGTTCTTTTTCTCAAGCCTCACTATCAAAACCATACTTCCATGACTCAAAGTCTGTAGAAACAAATAACAAAAATAATTGTCAAGTTTGATTGAAGGCAAATAGTTGCATTTCACATTACACTAATGTAGTGGCTGGATAGATATGGTATTTATTTTAAAATAATAAACTACTGATAGTTATGTGTCAGCTTGATAAATGAGTTGAATAGGATATCTCATGCCTTCCAGCATTCTACTTTAACTTGTTTTAATTTGGGATTTCTCTGTCAATTAATAATTTTCACTCTAGCATTTTTGTTTACACATTATCAAGTAAAAACTAAAAACTTCTTGATAGATAAAATGCAAGGTGTTAGTATTATACCCATATTTATGTTTGTAGAACTTAGAGGCAAATTCCTATTTAATATTTGAACTATGACCTCTTTATTAATAAGGTAGTAAAGCTTTACATAAGCTATGACTATGATCAATAGTTACACCACAAACATAAGCTGTTTAGATGTTGCTTCTAAAATAAACCATCTGGCTACATGCTCTACAAATATCCTAAGAGCAGGAAATATAGTTATATAACAACAAATCAAGAAATGAATAAAGAGTTATAAAAATGTTTCATGTGTTCATAAATATGTGTATGACTTACTGAATTTTAGCTGGAAATTTTTCATTTTCTCTCAGCGCTTTTGATTTGATCAAAGACATGCCATTTAAAAATTCTTAAATAATTATTGAGTAGAATAAAAACTCAAGAAGATTATTTATATTAAGCAAGTATAGTGTTCAAATGAATACATGAATCAGCTTACCCTTTATTTAATTTAGTTGCTTACTAAAAACTAATTTGTATTATTCCTTGGTCATGCTTGATCACTAATTACAGAAGAATTAATTTCCTGTGCTTGATCTATTTAATTTATGTCTATCTGGCATCAAGATGGGTCAAATAGATAAGTGAAATATAGGATTTAAGAAAAAACAATCATAAATAATTTTGAGTTATATTGAAAAGGGGTAGCTCTTAGTTATCCAAAAGGAATAAAAACAAGAAAAATAAAATAAATGTCCAATTAAATTCTACAGTCACCCAAAACTTGTAACATACTATCCAAATAACAATTCAGAATATTTTTAAATGTCCCCAGTCCAAGGGCACCTGGGTGGTGCAGTTGGTAAAGCATCAGACTCTTGGTTTCTGCTCAGGTCATGATCTCAGATGTCATGAGATCTAGCCCTGTGGCAGGCTCTGCACTCAGCAGGGAGTCTTCTAAAATTTCTCTCTCTTTTCCCTTTGCTCCTGCCTCCCTGCACTCTCTCTAAAATAAATGAATACATCTTTAATAAATAAATGTCCCTAATCCAGAACCATTACACCTTTTGTATGTGATTAGTAGGAGGTCTCAAGACTTATTTCCAGTAATGTTCAGGTCCCAGGAACAAGCTGAATTCTAATTTTTGTCATGTTTTTGTATTGTAGTGTTTGTTCATTTAACAATTATGTACTGAGCAGACCCTGAATTGAAATAATATCTAAGATTTTGTTATATAATTTTTGAGAAGAAAAAAATGCCACTAATCAGAAAAATTTATAATTTTAACATGAATTTTAGGTTCCAGACATAAACATTCCTTCCTAGTAGTGTTCATTTAGGAGATGACCAAAAAAGTAATACAAATAATGATTTTGAATCATGTCTCCCAGTCTTAAAACATACCAATGTATTAAATAGGAGAATGCATATGAAAATAGTGGGTTTGGATGCAGGAGAGGGGTGTGACATGAAATAGAATTTAAATATAATGAGTTCAAAGTGATGATAAATTAATCAAATAAAAGTAGCATTAAATAGCTGAAATAAAACTTTTTTAAGCGGCAGCCCGGTTGGTTCAGTGGTTTAGCGCTGCCTTCAGCCCAGGGCCTGATCCTGGAGACCTAGGATCGAGTCCCACATCAGGCTCCCTGCATGGAGCCTGGTCCTCCCTCTCTGCCTGTGTCTCTGCCTCTCTCTCTCTCTCTCTCTCTCTCTGTCTCTCTCTGTGTGTCTCTCATGAATAAATAAATAAAATCTTTAAAAAAATAAAAAAATTAAAAGACATTATTTGTTATGGTTTTTTCCTTTATGAAAATTGAATACTCTGTTATATAAGCAGATATTCACTATGTTAGTAGTCGAGGTAGATGGGAAATTTGCTAGTTTGAAACTAGAAAGATCCTTTTCAAATGGATATATCTGTGTAATTATATCTCTATCAAACAGATAAAAGCAAAACTGTTCTTGTTAAGGAAAGTTGGGCCTGTATTCCCTTGTACTTGGTTTAACCATTCAGTCACGCAGTTGCCTTTGAAAGAGGGTTAAATGTATTCTATTAAGACAGATGGCTGGCCAAAATAATCTAATCAGTTTCCTATATTCACAGCTATTCCTCTATGCCAATAATAACATGGATGCATAAACAAGATTTCTTTCCTAGTTTTTGCTAACTGCAGAGTTTTAGGAAAAAAAGTCAAATTTGATTTATTTAAATGGAAAACTGTATCCTCAATTAAAACAATCTAAAAAAATAAATAAATAAAACAATCTAGAATAACAATAGCATTTGATAAATATTCACGTGTTAAACTATAATTGAGCCCCCACAGATTGTCTATCAGTGGAACAACTAGCACCAGTCTTTTGACATTTCAAGAGCATGAAATACAATATATACATCATACACAATGTAGTTGTTTCATAAATTGTCAAAACAAAGATTCATATTTGTCATTTGGCACTACCTTGAACCGCTAACTCTCAGGGTTTTAATTAGAGATGCAAAGCAGATAATTCATGTCTTTTGTTATTTTATAGCAATCACTAGTATCTTTGGGAAAGATCTCGGAGAGGCTATAAAGTGAATGAGAGACAAATATATGTTTACAAAAAGAAGAATGGATACTAAATAATGCATTTTTATAGCATGTTTACAACTCAAACCCCATCATAAAATCAGCCACAAGAATAATAATCCCAGAAATTAAAAGAACAATTTAGCAACTACTTATTAGTGCTTTTAAAAATATTGCATGATTTTAATTAGTATTAGTAAAATAAAATTGTATTATTACATATGAGATCTTTTTCTTAAAATATTAATACTTTGTATTCAAAAGCATATTTTAAGAAATATTTTTAATTTTAAAATTATTTTTCATTAAGTATCTTTGATTTATTCAGCCAATTGATTGATTTAGCCAAATGATTTATTCAGCCAAAACAAGGGGGTTATTAATTGTTCATATTGTGAACTTTTAAGTACTAATGTTCATAATTCACTTTCTTATATAAGTTCAGCATGTCCTCCCTAGAAGATTTCAGGAACTATCTGGTCAAACTAATTCAAACTTGTATTATCGAGTCTAGACATTGCATCAACAATTGCTTAATCACAATGTGTGTGTGATTTCAGTGTTACTCCACTGTATTGAAAAGGTAAGTGTATGTTCTTAAATATTTAACAGCTAAGAAGTGAAGCATGGTTTCTCTGATAATTTCTAAATTTGTAAAGATACAAAAAAAATCTGGAATTGTTGAAAGAAGAAAGCATCTGCCATAGAACTTTGACTCAAATTAATTGACACTTGGGATATTTGAGTATTTAGGACAAAAAGGATAAAAAACATGTGATAATCTTTTGCCAAGAAAAAAAATGGAAAGAAGCTGGCTTATGTTCCTAGGGAGATGCCAAGAAGGGCAAACTGAAACATAGTCATGAGAGAACTGGAATTGTAGAGTGAAAAAAATGTGAACCAAGGGAAAGAGCAAGCCGTAATCAGGAATGAGGTGAAACGTACGTACATCAAGAAGGCATAAAGCCAATTATTTCAGGAGAGCTACATTTCAAGGAAAGTGAATTAGTTCTGTGAACTACATCGCTTGCATTCTCTTTACTTTTATTTTGTGTATCCCCTGCTTTTGCCTCAGCAGACATTTGACACAATCTGCTTTCATTGTTCAGCTGTGAGATTTAATGGAAAGGTGCTATCCTCATGCTTATTATTACATATTAATCAAATGTCACACAGGTTGTCATTTTATGTTAGAATTGTGGCTGTCAAAGTTGAGGAGATCTTCGAATGGATCTGTAATTTGACCAGAGAGACTCATTGGTAGGAAATAGAAACATATTACTCGGATTTAGATGTTTAAGTCCCAAACATTCAAGTAAGAATGAGCTATTTCAGTTTCTCAGTGTAAGGAAGCAGTGGTGTATTTAACAGTGACCATGTAGAATGTTGGAGTCATTTGAAATTGCTGAGTAAGGTGAATGGATCCATTTTATTTTGGAGTAGTAGTTGGGTTTTCTTTAGTTTTATTTTTAAATCTTTGAGAGGGGAGGTTTTTGATGAATCGGGAAACTTATGCTACTAAGACAGAACTTCACCCCGAGTGTTTTGAAGTCCAGGATGCAACAATCACAACAGAAAGAAAATGAGTCCATTATGTCTATCTTTTCTGAATGTGTATGCTATTATAAATACTCCAGATAGACAGTTCTCTAAGAGAGTGGAGTTTGGTATGTAGAATACCTTTTGTTCCTGGTGATAAAGTTGAAATCACCTGTGATTAATCTCTGTAAGAAGTTAAAAAAAAAAAAAAAAGAATAGATTTAAGCCAGGTAGGAGCAGGACTCCAATGCTATGATGAAGTGTATTGTTTCTACATGGCAGATGTTGGAGTAGTCTAATAATGGAGACAAAACCAAGCAATGTTTGGGGTCATGAAATATTTCCCCCCATGAGAGTAGAGTGTGAGGAATGGCTTTTACTGATAATGTAAGAAATAGAGTAAGAAGTATCAGAAATATAAACACTGAAATAAATTTCTGGCAATTATTATGTTCAGTAAGTACATTTCTCTTTAAATTTGTGGTAACTTGACATACCACAACAGATGCAAATAAGATCATAGCATTTCTGGCCATATTTACATTTCGGGGAATTTAAACATACTTTAAGAGAGATGGTAATAAGTGCATTTGATTTTGTATGCTAACCTATGTTCTTAATAAGGTTTTCTACATTGTCCTAGTAAATTTTCAATCCTAAATTTTATAATTTTTAATAAAAAATCTGATCCCCTACATCTTTGAAAGCTCCCTACATGAGCTTATAGAAATATGCAAATACAATTAATTGTCATAGACCCTAAAATAATGCAAATTTCCACTTACCTTATTACAGCTCCAAAATCAACTTTGTGTCCATTAATCTCATAATTTAAGTTCTCATATATTAAAGTGAATTCCCTGGAAGAAGAAGTATAGATACCAAATATTAGAGTTAAGGGGCGACTAAACCTAATAGTGACAAAATTGAGAGGCATGTTGGTCATTAAAAAATATAGCATATTCCGTTCTACATTCATTTATTTTATATGAATACGAATACATATTTATTATATATATTCATTTAAAAGTACTTTTTCCAAGTTTTCAAGGGCCTCTTTTTGCTTGCTTGCTTTTTTTTTTTTTAATATAAAGGTACAATGGTATATGTTACATTCATTTCTGGGGTACAGCATAACATTTGATATGTTTTTTAAATTTATTTATTTATTTTATTTATGATAGTCACACAGAGAGAGAGAGAGAGAGAGAGGGAGAGAGAGAGAAGCAGAGACACAGGCAGAGGGAGAAGCAGGCTCCATGCACCGGGAGCCTGAGGTGGGATTCGATCCTGGGTCTCCAGGATCGCGCCTTGGGCCAAAGGCAGGCGCCAAATTGCTGCGCCACCCAGGAATCCTTTGATATTTGTTTATATTGTGAAATTATCACAGTAACTCTACTTAACATCTGTCACCATATATAGGTACATAATTTTATTTTCTCATAATGAGACCTTTTCAGATTTACTCTCTTAGAAACTTTTAAATATGCAATACGGTATTATTAACTGGTCACCATGCTCTATATTATGTCACCATAATTTATTTATCTTGTAACAGGAAATTTGTATCTTTTGACTTCATTCACGTACTTTGCACACCCCACCCCTAAACCCTGCCTCTGGTAACCACTAATCTATTCTCTGTGCCTATGAGCCATTTTTTCCCTGCCTCTGACTTATTTTATTTGTTTTAAATTCTACTTTGGATAAAAGTATAGCTAAACCAGCTTTTTTTCATTCATATGTTTCCATGTGCATGGAATGTCAGTGCAACTCTGAATAAGTTGCTAATTTTTTTTTTGCCTGTAAAATAACATAAAGTACTTCAAAGTAACATGAGAAGTGAAATACAAATTAAAGCTATTCCTAGGAAATATATTTATTAAAGACTTACTATTGGAAGAAGAAATAAGAGGATAAGAAGAAAATAAGGCAAAGAACAGGAGTCAGGGATGAAGGAATTGAATATTGGATAGAGTATCCCTATGATTTAGATTCAGAATCAATAAAAGGGTGTGGCCCAGGTGGCTCAGTGGTTTAGCGCCACCTTCAGCCCAGGGCCTGATCCTGGAGACCCAGGATCCGGTCCCACATTGGGCTCCCTGCATGGAGCCTGCTTCTCCCTCTGCCTGTGTCTCTGCGCCTCTCTCTCTCATGAATAAATAAATAACCTTGAAAAAAAAAGAATCAATAAAAGGATCCAGTAATTATGTTAGCAGATATAATCTTGGTTACCAGGGCAGGACAGAACCCCATATGCAAGAGTTGGGCCAAGATATTAGAGCTGGAATTGCCATCAGTTTGACTTGACCCTGAGTTACCTAAACATCAAAATATGTATAAATCCCTATGGATTTTTCTAACTTGAAAAAAAATGGGGTAGTAGATATCAGCTGTGAATACTGATAAACCTAACACAATCCAAGCAAATTATGTAACCTAGGATATGAACAAGACCATGAAAAGACTCACATACTTCAGTCTTGACCTCTAGGAATTTTATGTTTCTCACAAAGTAGCTTTGCTCCAGACAGCACTCTTCTGAAAATATTGAGTATGTTAAATCACTAGGTTAGAAGCAGCACTTTTAATAGGAAGTTAGAAGTCGGGCAGGTTTTGTTCACAAAACCTCATTCCAAACACAAACTTCATTGTCATATTCAGAATATCCTGAGCATGGTTTGTGTTGTCCAGGGAAATCCCCTGAACTCCATAGCCCAGATTTTTGTGAGTGTTTATTACAGTCTGTTAAGTTTACCTTCAGAGACAGATTTGTAAATATAACTGTATTACAAATCGGTATTACCGTTCCACTAAATTTATAATCTATATTTAAAATTTTCATGTTTTCTGTTCTTATGCTTTGTTTAGATACAACAAAGTATGTCTCCTCTCAAATCTTCTGTTGGTTATGCATACAAAACTATTTAGAAGCACATTAAAGTGACTCAGTAATTGACAGTTTACAAACAGGAGATCAAGTCGTGTCTCCCTCCCATGCAGGATGGTGTATCTTCTTAGGTGGGATGCAATTTTGGCCACTCATATGAAAGTGGTATTTTATGTTTGGTCTGTCTGCTTCTTCAAGCTTCTATGCATTAGTGACTACTAAAGCAGAGATTATTCCTTCTGTGAATCTATCATATAAATACATTGAACTACTCATATGTTTATTAATCATATAATTTATGACATCGATGTTATAAAATAAGCTATAACAGGGATATTGCGATCATATTGATTTTATGTGCCAATCCTGACTTTGCTACTGATTAGTTTGGCAACCAATCTTTCTCATATCTAAAATTAACATAATGCTCAAGTTTTATACCTGTTATAGTTTACATAATAAAGCATATGCAATTTCTAGTTTAGTGCTTAATCAGTAGTGCACTCAATAAACTGTGTGTGTGTGTCTGTCTATACCCTCATTAGAAGAGTGCACTGGATTTCTGATTTACATATCAGACAACTGTTCTAGGTTTAAGTAAAATTAGAGTTTTCTCCTTGTACTTGATTAGTGGTACTTGATTATTTGTTGGTACACCAGAGTCGAGCCTCATTCTTGGTATTCAATACAACCTATCATTCAGTGTCACATTTATTTTTGCCCTAAAATTCTAAATAAGTGTGTATGTCAGTCATGTCTATGGAAATACTGTATGTAATCAATTGTAAAGTGACTTCTTAAGGTACATCCTATTTAATCAGTATAATCTCAGTACTATTAAAAAGATATTTATTAGAGTGATACCTTAATATAAATTTTTAAAACATTTATATTCTAGATAAAACTTGTATTTAAAACATTCTTTTATATTCTTTATATGTTTAATTTCTGTTTATATACATGCATAAATATGAGTATATGTTTATTATTGAACATAAATAATGTTAATATTAATATTAAATATTTTAAAAATAGAGAAATAGGTTGATAAATTATTTTTTTAAGATTTTAATTCATTCATGAGAGACACAGAGAGAGAGAGAGAGAGGCAGAGACACAGGCAGAGGGAGAAGCAGGCTCCATGCAGGGAGCCCAACATGGGACTTGGTCCCAGGTCTCCAGGATCATGTCCTGGGCCAAAGTTGGTGCTAAACCGCTGAGCCACCCGGGCTGCCCTGATAAAATTATTATTAAAGCAGTATTATTAACCACATATTTATATTAGAAAAATATCCTTAAGTCCACAAATCTCTTTGATTTTTAACTATTGATATCAGCAAGATTATAGTGATCATAATATAGTATAACTAATTTTGTACAATTGGGATATTAGCTTTCATAATATCAAAATAGCTCTTGAACAATTCTTTAAATAACATATTTCCACATAAGCTGTAAGTATTTCCAGAAAAATTGTATTTTGAAACTTTACATAAGAATTTTAACTTTTTGACATATTTGTAAGTTGACAAATCCCTAATATCATTAATACTATCAATCACATATATAAAATAATATGAAAAGTGTTTTCCAACACACATTTTATTCTCACTAATTATATTTCAAACAAACAAATTTTTAAAAACTGCTCAAGAAGACACTCCTTCATAATTTGTCATTTTGGAAATTCAAAATTTAAATAAAAAGTAATTTGCTAGAAACTGTCACCATTTTCAGCATTTGCAGAAGAATTTTCATATTTGTTTAAAGTCATGGTCCTTAGAAAATTTAGGGGACAAATTACTGGAACATTTCCTTCCTTTTTTTTTCCTTTAGATTTTATTTATTTATCCACGAGAGACACACAGAGAGAGGCAGAGACATAGGCAGAGTGTGAAGCAGGCTCCATGCAGGGATTCTGATGTGGAACTCAATCCAGGGATGCTGGGATCAAGCCCTGAGCCAAAGGCAGACACTCAACTGCTAAGGCATTTGGATGTCCCCTTCTCCTTCCTTTAATTACAGGTTGTTTTGCCTTCCTCCCTTACTAAAGTCATTAAATGTCTCATTTTTTTGCTTTATTCATCAGATATCTAGACATAAAGAAACTATCAGAATTCTATCTTGAGTCTAATAACATGATGAATCATTGTTTTTTTTTTTACTTGCCATAAGATGTCTAGGCATGACACAGCAAAATCATGATGAATCAGATCAAATAAATATTTATAGGAAGGAAAATCAGTGAAGAAAATATTCATGTAAGTTTCAATAGCAATGGGACAGAGTTGTAGTTAAAATTTATTAAAATAATAAGGAGGGGTGCCAGGGTGTCTCAGCAGTTGAGTGTCTCCCTTCTACTCAGGGCATGATCCTGGGTCTGGGGATCGAGTCCCACATCCGGCTCCCTACGAAGAGCCTGCTTCTCCCTCTGCCTATGTCTCTGCCTCTATCTCTCTCTCTCTGTGTCTCTCATGAATAAATAAATAAAATCTTAAAAAAATACATAAGGATGATTCCCCCAATACACTTTAATTGAATGTTCAGAATGGAATTATAGCAGTGAATATAAGAGAACTACTGACTATATGCAAAAACATAGTGGGCCACATCTGCTGCTTTTCTTCAACTAATTTTGAAGTTTTCTACCAAGTAAAAGTTATTTTTAAAAATGGAGAAGTAACTAAAAATATGTAAAAGGGTACTTGAATCAAAGAATCTTTATAATGTAAGGATATCATCAATACTAAAATAGCAAGATTATACCAATAATTATTTATCTAAATCACTGTTAATGACTATCAGCATGTTTAGTATTTAAAGGTATTTCGAGATAACCCAATTACTTTGCCAGAAACTTGAATGAAATAGTTGAAGTGCTGAGCCTCAAAAGTAAAAATAATTCTTATTTGCCAAAAAATCCCCTTTATTTGGGGCCCGTGGCTGGTGCACTCAGTTGATTAAGCTTCTGCCTCTTGGTTTCAGCTCAGGTTGTGATCTCAGAGTAGTGACATCAAGCCCGGCATTGAGCTCCATGCTCAGGATAGAGTCTACTTGAGACTCTCTCTCCCTCTCCTTCTTCCCCTCCCCTCCACACACACTCTCTCTCAAATAAATAAATGAATCTTTAAAAAAAATCCCCTTTTATTCTTCTCTGAAAGATGATACAGATAAAACCTCATAAATCATTCATTATTTTGAATATTAATTATATGACTCTAGTGCCACATTTCTAGATCCATGGTTTAACAGCATATTTTTCAAGTGATTATGTAAAGAAATGAGTATGTGTAAAAATAGGATGAAAATCTTGGTCTACTTCAGAAATAGCCAAATTTCTATTCTTTTGGCATTGCTTAACTCTTCTGTCTGTTTTTCAGTAAACTTAAATATCATCATCGTCATCACCACCACCACCATCATCAAATCTTCAAGTTCAAAGATTAAAGAGGAAAATAGTCTTTATCCTACCCACTATTAAAGACAAATGTAATAATTTGTCACTAGCATCCTTTCAACAATATCTTTTACATGAAAAAATAGTCAAGGAATGCCTGGGTGGCTCAGTGGTTGAATGTCTGCTTTTGACTCAGGGCGTGATCATGGAGTTCCGGGATCAAATCCCACATCGGGCTCTCTGCATGGAGCCTGCTTCTCCCTCTGCCTATGTCTCTGCCTCTCTCTCTTGGTGTGTGTCTCTCATGAATAAATAAATACAATCTTAAAAAAAAAAAGAAAAGAAAAAGTAGCCAAAAGCAAGCCTTGTGCTCTTTTACCATGTAAATGAACATGAAGAACTATTTATAGCACAAATATGAAGTATAAGGACTCTGAAAGCATATAGCAGATTATTGTGCTGAAAAACTACTCTACCCATGCAACAAGTTCAAATTATTTTTAAAAATCTGTCTACTGAAGCTTTAGTAATACAATTATAATAACAATTATCTCCAATTTTAGATTTATTCTTGTATCCTAAGTCAGTCTACACTGTTGATATAATGACAATGTTAGATAATTGATTCTCAAACACTTAGCATTTGGTCAGGATATGTATTTGGCTCCTTTTAAAAGTGGGACCTTTTTTTTTTTTTTTTTGAGAGGAGAGAGGAGAGGAGAGGAGAGAGTGGGACAGAAAGAGAATCCCAAACTAACTCCCCACTGAGCATGCAGAGCCAACAGGAGTCTCAATGTCATGACCTAAGCTGAAATTAAGATTTAGATGCTTAACTGACTGAGCCACACAAGCACCCCTAAAAGTGCAACATCTTAAAAATCTACTCCTTTGTCCTAAGATACTGCACCTCTTCTCTTCTAATACATAAACTCTATATAAGTTTGGTTATCAGGTTGATTTATTCATATTGGGAAAGTGGAAGTGACTAAGGAAATATCTAGAAAAGCCTGAATCCTTCTATGCTGAATGGAAAAATATTACAGTGTACCCAAAACACATAAAGGAAAAATATTTGTATCCGGTTAGATCTTAAACCCAAGGTATAGTGAAGCATGAACTGGCAACCTGATTTTTTCAAAGGTACCAAAGGCTTAAGAACATGTATAATTGTCCTGCCGCTTAGCTGGAAATTATGAATATTACGCAAGTGACTTTGAAAAGCATCTTGGATTGTTTTGATCAAAATAATCGTTCACAAATAAATCTGAGAACAATTAAAGTTGAATTTATTTGTTTTATCTTCCTCACTAATATAAAGGAAGAATAATTTAAAAATTCATTAATAATTAATATTATTGATCTGCTCCAAATACAAATGCCTGCAATTCAGTGTTGGATTGAAATTGCCTTGAATGTGATAAGCCCAAAGCATATATACTAATTATTCATACCTTTCATCTATCTGTAAACTGAGTGCTACTTATTTGCTGTTCTAGAATGGAAGAGGCTATTTGGCTTATATACTTCACAAAAATGAATTAAATTATAATATCTCAATATTTACAAAGAATATAGTGTTTTTCTGGGAAGAAATATCCAATTATTGAAATACTTTTATCAATTAAAAGAAGAATATTTACCAAATATTTTGTAGACTTCGGTCATACTTATTTCATTTTCTTAAGGATCTGTCAAGTCCTTTTTTGACCTGTTTATACAACCTTTGCTTTCTTGCCACATGTAGTTTGCACTGGCTTTAGTGATTATGCACACATATACACACAATAGCTATCATCTTCAGAGGATCTTTAAAAAAACAAACCATTCATATTTTAAGACATTTTCAGTACTATAATAATAGCAGATGTACTATTCCAAATAAAATTAGAAAGAAAATAGAAATGGAAGGAACTAGAAAGAGAAGAGAAACCTAAAATTAATTTTATGGTAGTAATACGGTACAGCTCTCACATTTTACATTTTTAATAATGTAATTTATATATAAAAGTATATGTAAAGCACACTAAGGTCTGGGACTCTGAGACTTGCACTTGCTAACAATAGAGATTTGAAATTTTGGTGAAAGAATAAGACAAATCTTAAAAGATGCAGAAGATCAAAGAAATAATCTACACAGATGATATATATGGATTTTGCTTATGCAGTCATTCTGTCCTAAAATGGAGTTACTTGGGTGGTTTAGGTGATTGAACTTTTCTAATCTTAATTATCAGCAGAAATGTTGGTTCTTGTGCATATGTGGAAGTGGAATGGTTGACTCTACCAGTATTTTAGGAATGGAATTAAGATGTTTATCATTATATTTTAATATCCATAGGATATTTTGGATCTGTAGGAAGAGAACTATATGAATTGGAGATGATGATACTAAAAAAAGTCTTCAGTGCATTTTCAAAAATTATCAGATATATTCAGGAGACTGTAGGGATTTATTTTCTTTGCAAAGGAGACTAAATAGTATTTAAAGTTTGATTCTGACATTCTTACTTACAAATTTCCTTCTATTCTTTACTATATATTATTTTAAATAGAATGTATTATTCAATTTTATACTCCTTAGATGGAAAACTTTCGATCCACAACTTACATATTACCTCTCTTCTTTTCTCTAACTTACTCATCTCAGAAATACATACCACTAATTGGTTGCTCAAGTAAAAGAAAATAGTCATTTTTTTATTCTCAAATTTATGTCCCTACATATGACCTTTTCTTTGAACCCTAAACCAATGTTGTTCAATTGAAACTTCCGCAATGGTAGACATGTTCTGTATCTGTACTGCCCAATAGGGTAAGTAGGCAGTAATCCTGTGTACCTATTTAGCTCTTAAAATCTAGCCAGTCTAAATGACGAACTGTAATTGTATTTAATTTAAATTAATTTAAATTTAAATAGCCATATGTGGTTAGTGGTAACCATATTGGACAGCACAGCTCTTGGCATATATAGTC
Source organism: Nyctereutes procyonoides (assembly GCF_905146905.1). Lineage (NCBI taxonomy): Eukaryota > Metazoa > Chordata > Mammalia > Carnivora > Canidae > Nyctereutes > Nyctereutes procyonoides. The sequence goes on along the minus strand of NW_026575021.1, from coordinate 4,001,994 downwards.
AACTATCTATATCTCCTTTTAGATATGCTGCAAGAACCTTAATATTCACTGAACTCGGGGCTCTTTATTTTTCAGACCAACTAACTCATTCCCTTTCATTTTCCTAATATTAATTTTGTCATTATTACTCTTTATCCCTTTACATCATTAAAGTTTGATAGAATTATCTCTATTTTAAACTATAGTGGCTTATGTATTTTTGCTATTTCCTTGATTATGGATATGTAGGTGATAAAGATGGATAAGCTCCCTCCTTCATGTTTCTTACATTATAAAGTCTGGAGTAGTGTTATATAGTAATCCTTCAATATCTCTTGAATATGTGAATGAATTAATAACATGCATTTAAAGGGAAAAATGACAATACTACAGTCAGAGACCAATAGTACTGAGATTAAAGACAAGAAGTTTGTAGCTAGATATTAATTCTATTGGATCTTCCTTTTATGTCATCTATCCTCAGGGAAGTGACTAATTTAACCTCAGTTCCCTTCTATGTATAAATAGATTATAAAAATACCTACTTTATAAAGTTCTTTTAGTACTGGGATAATATAAAGCTTGTGTATGGGATATAGCCCGTAAATGTTTACCATCAATAGAATGTAATAATATTGTTATTTCAGTTTTAACTTTGATGCAATGTATATCCTCAGCCAAGTTTCTTATGTTTTCTGGGATCTGTTTATTCATCTGCTCCACGGAGCAGTTGGATGTTATAATCTCTGTTTTTAGAACTAGCAAGCCTCCACAATTCTGAATATGAGTTCATTTTCTCGTGCATATTTCAAGGGAAATAAAATTGGGCTAAATATGAACATACAATAAAATACATACTTTTCTTCACCCTACTCAGTATCTTTGATCAGTATTTTAGAATATTGACATGCCTCTACCTCTTCCGTTTAAAATACCTCAAAGAATCACAATATTGACCACTGAAAACAATCAATTACTTTTGCTAAGTACAAATTTCAGACTATTGGCATTATCTAGTTTTCCTTAAAATTTTTATCGCATTTTACCTTTTGAAAATTTTGTCTCCTTGGCAAAGTGAACTTACAAAAAGACAAAGGCAGGAAGACATAGTCACAACTGAGTGCAAACTGTAGGACACTTTGTTATTTAATGATTTTAACTGGCATCTTTATAAGCGGCATGACAGTGCCAATACATAAAAAGTAAAATGACCCAAAATTCTGATGCATGACATGTGTTACATTCAGAAGCGATGAAAGGAAAGTACATCTGGAAGAAAAAGATAATGGCTTTGTCTTGGACTGAGCAGTAGAAACCCTAACTGCAGCACATGTCCGTTAATCATCAAGTTACAGTAGCATGTTCTGGCAGTTGGATGGAATGGACTATTTGCATTAAAAATCCGTCAATTTAAAATGCAATAAAAACAAAAAAAATCGATAATAATACATTTAAATTCAAAGAGTCATCACAGCACTGCAATAGCAATCAGTCATATTTACCAAGGCCATGTATGTAATAATCCTCCCAATCCCTATATAATTACTAGCTTTGCCTCTTGAATTATCAACAGCTCTCATGGCTTATTGCCTCATACTTGCTTAATAAGCATTTGCAATCAATAATCTTGCCACAGAGTAAGAGGCAACCAGCCAGTCAGGCTCAGGGTGTAAATGCTGCAGAAGTGATCATTACATCCGTGTGAATGACAAGGAGGTGGCTGTGCTAATGGGAGAGGAATGCAGTAAAGAGGTAATTTAGAAAATTTGTTTACTGGAATGTGTGGATCTTACCATGGCTGCTGGTATCTCAGCTCTGTGGAACAGTCACCCTTGAAAACACATCTTCAAATCCTTCCCAGAGGTGCTTTTATGGTGATCATCTCTAGCAGCTGTCTTCTGTAACTTGCGATCAACATCACACCTCCAGTTCACCTGAAATGCTTTTCTCCAACTGAAAAGCAAACAGTTGTTTTATTCATTCACTTGTCATATGATGGAGAACAGGAATTTATATGCAAATTTGAGTATTGGTGACAAGAGTTGAAGGACCATTTGTACTTGTCAAATATGTTTGGAAACCCCTATTAATGCCATTCACATGAAAAATGAAATGGAAAATCCCAATAGAGAAAGTGTGTTGTAGAGATAGCAACACACTGCTTATTTTATTCAATCTGTTGAATTATAAGGATCCTCATGTTTTCACAAAGAGGACAATTGGAAACACCATCAGGATGATATTGTGTCATTTTTAACCTTGTAAATATTAACTATGCTCATTGCTGTTATTACTTAACTTCAATATCTACAATTTAGGAGACATAAAGAATATATTAAAAACTGTATTTTTGGGGATCCCCGGGTGGCTCAGCGGTTTAGCGCTGCCTTCAGCCCAGGGCATGAACCTGGAGACCCGGAATCAAATCCCACATCGAGCTCCCTGCATGGAGCCTGCTTGTGTCTGTGTCTCTGACTCTCTCTCTCTCTCTCTCTCTCTCTCTCTCTCTCTCTCTGTGCTCCTCTCATGAATAAATAAATATAATCTTTTTTTTAAAAATTTAAATTAAAATAAATAAAAAATAAAAACTGCATTTGCTCCCAAAGTATTTGTATTATGTGGGTAACACAGAAAAAAAATCACTTAAAAAAGGCTCAGGAGTGCTTGTGTTATATTCTTATTTGGAAGTGATATTATAGATCCATTGAATTTTTTTTTTTGGTTTTCCACATATTTTTAATTGAAGTACAGTTAACACACAATATTACATTTGTTTCAAGTGTACAATACAGTGACTTGACAACTCTCTACATAATGTTACGTTCACAAGTGTAGATACCATCTGTCACCATACAATGCTATTATACCATTTACTATATTTCCTGTGCTGTACTTTTCATCTCTGAGCCTTATTTATTCCGGAACTGGAAGCCTATACCTCCCACTCCCCTTCACCCATTTGCCATCCCCCCAGCTCCCTCCTATCAACCACCAGTTCTCCGTATTTATGGTATTTTTTTATGCTTCTTTCTTGTTTCTTTGTTTTCTATTTTAGATCCATATTTATGTGAAACCAAATGGTATTTGTCTTTCTCTGACTGGCTTATTTCATTAAGCATAATGCCCTCTAGGTCTGACTATGTTGTTTCAAATGTCAATCTTTCATTCTTTTTTATGGCTAATATATATATGTATATATATTTTTTTCCCACATCTTCTTTATCCATTTGTCTCTCAATGTAGACTTTGGTTGCTTCGATATCTTGGTTATTGCAAATAATGCTGCATTAAATATAAGGGTGAATATATCTTTTTGGACTAGTGTTTTTTATTTGCTTTGGGTAAATACCTAGTAGTGGAATTACTGGATTATATTGTAGTTCTATTTTTAATTTTTTGAGGAACCTCTACACTGTTTTCCAAGGTGGCTACACCAATTCCCACCTAGTACATAAGAGTTCCTTTTTTTCTTCACATTCTCACCAATACTTCCTGTCTTTTTTATACCAGCCATTCTGAATGGTGTGAGGGAATAACTCATTGTGGTTTGGATTTATATTTGCCTGATTATGAGTCATGTTAAGTATCTTTTCACTTTCCTTTTCGCCATTTGTATGTTTTGGAAAAAATGTCCTTTTAGATCCTCTGTCCATTTTAAAATCAGATTATCTTTGTTGTTGTTGAGTTGTATGAGTTCTTCATATATTTTGGATATTAAGCCTTTATCAAATATATCATTTGCAAACATCTTCTATTCAGTAAGTTACCTTTTTGTCTTGTTGGTAGTTTCCTTTGCTATGAAAAAGCTTTTTATTACACATAGGTGCTTTTTATTTTGGTATAAGGCCAATAGTTTTTTTTTTTTCCTTTTGTTTCCCTTGCCTGAGGAGAAATATCTGAAAAAAAAAAAAGTGTTGCTAAGGTCAATGTCAAAGTGATTACCATTTACATTTTATTCTAGGACTTTTATGGTTTCAAGTCTAACATTTAAATGTTTAATCCATTTTGAGTTTATTTTTATGTATAAGAGAGTGGTCCAGTTTTCCCAACATCATTTATTGAAGAGAACTTCTCTTTCCCATAGTATATTCTTGCCTCCTTTATTGTAGATTAATTGACCACATAAGCATGGGTTTGCTTCTGTTCTGTTGACCTATGTGTCTTTTTGTTCCAATATCATGATGTATTGATTACTATAGTTTTGTAGTATATCTTTTTTTTTTTTAATTATTTGAGACATGGGAAGGGAGAAAGAGGAAGGGTAGAGGAAGGCTAGAGGAAGAGGAACAAAATCTCAATTTGATTCCCCATGGAGCACTGAGTCTAGAGTCTGAGCTGGGGCTCAGACTCACAACCATGAGATTATGACCCAAGCCAAAAATCAAGAGCTATCTGATGCTCAACTGACTGAGCCACCCAGGCATCCCTATAGAGTATCTTGAAATCTGAGATTGTGATAGCCTGAAATTTTGTTTTTCTTTCTCAATATTGCTTAGGTTATTTGGGGTCTTTTGTAATTCCATACAAATTTTAAAATTGTTCTATGAAAAATGCTATTGGTGTTTGGGTGACATCCCTATTGCTGATAGTGATTACACTGAATATGCCGATTGCTTTGGGTAGTACAAACCTTTTAAGTATATTAATTCTTCTAATCCATGAGCATGGAACGTCTCCATTTATTTGCGTCATCTTTAATTTTTTTCATCAGAGTTTTATAGTTTTCAGAGTACAATCTTTTACCTCCTTGGTTAAGTTTATTTCTAGGTATTTTTTTTGTACAATTCTAAATGGAATTATTTTCTTAATTTCTTTCTGATATTTCATTATTCATGCATAGAAGTACAATATACTTCTATATATTTATTTTAAATATGCATATTTATTTAAATATATAAATATTTAAACATCAAATATTAAAACTTTACTAAATCCATTTATTCTAATAGTTTTTTGGTGGAGTCTTTCAGACTTTTATGTGTAGTAGCATGCCAAATAGTGACAGTTTAACTTCTTATTTAGATGCCTTTTATTTTTCTTTCTTGTCTGATAGCTGTGACTAGGACTTCCAGTATTATGTTGAATAAATGATGAGAGTGGACTTCTTTGTCTTGTCCCTGTTCTTAAGGAAAAAGCTCTCATTTTTTCACCATTGAACACAATGTTGCTGTGGATTTTTCCTATGCGGCCTTCATTATGTGGAGGTATGTTGTCTCTACACCCACTTCACTGAGAGTTTTTATCAGGATACTGAATGGTTGTTGAACTTTGTAAAGTGCTTCTTCTGCATTTTGAGATAACATGATTTTTATTCTTCATTTTGTTAATGTGATGTATCACATTGATTTACAGATATTGAACCATTGTTGCGTCTCTAGAGTAATGACACTTCACCATGGTGAATGATCCTTTTAATGGATTGTTGAATGTGATTCACTAATATTTTGCGAGTACTGTTACATTTTCCATGAATTTAGCATAGTTCTATACTGTAAAATGTGTTGCCCAGTACAGAATTACAATGTGCTCCCACTTACTGGATGGGATTTCTCCACTCTTACCCATTACAGTGGAGAAAAACCTTCTGGTCTATGATAAATATCTCTTCAGGCCCCTATGGAGACTTTATCAAGGAACAACTGGGATCCCTGGGTGGCGCAGTGGTTTGGCGCCTGCCTTTGGCCCAGGGCACGATCCTGGAGACCCAGGATCGAATCCCACGTCAGGCTCCCGGTGCATGGAGCCTGCTTCTCCCTCTGCCTATGTCTCTGCCTCTCTCTCTCTCTCTCTCTCTCTCTCTCTCTCTGTGACTATCATAAATAAATAAATAAATAAATAAAATGTAAAAAAGCAAAGAAAATAATTAAAAAAAAAAAAGGAACGACTGAGGGTGTTAACCTTTACATGGTCAGAAATTGACGGGTAGGTGACTATTGTCAAGTCTCACCACCAGGAATACAACTAAGGATATAAGTAAATTAGGGCAAGTGATTTTCATTACAACATGTTATATAATGGCTGTCATTTTATTTTATTATTTATTATTTATTATTTTTTATTTATTTATTTTATTTTATTTTATTATTTTTTAAAATATTTTTTAAAAAAATGATTCATGAGAAGCACAGAGAAAGACAGAGAAAGACAGAGACATAGGCAGAGGGAGAAGCAGGCTCCATGCAGGGAGCCCGACATGGGCCTTGATTCCGGGTCTCCAAGATCATGCCCTGGGCTGAAGGCGGCACTAAACCACTGAGCCACACGGGCTGCCCAATGGCTGTCATTTTAGATTTTTAGTAGGTTCTAGAATTATACTTCAGTTTATTTGTTGTCCTTATATCTTTTGGTAATTCTTCATAGTACTAACATTTTATTTTAGTAACTTTGGGGAAGCAAAAAAGAAAATTAACAAAATTCTATATGTAAATCTCAGGCTTGTGGAAAAGATTCAAGTACAGGATGAGTAGAATCAATGGAAAGTAATGATTCTCTGGAGTTTGTTATGAGATGACAAAAAAAGCATAGTGAATTATGTTGGGATATCACTTGGGTGTTATATTAGAAAGAAAATATTCACATGTTCTTTAGAAGTAGAATAAATCTAGCAAAGAAAAATATATTGTCATTGTTTGCAACAATTGGCTCCTTTTACTTCCTATATTTAGGCCATGTCTATTTTGATATTTTACTAATATCTCAAACTCAAAGTACCTGGTACTAAATTTATCAATTTTTGTCTTTCCATTTTGTCTTATTTCCAAAATTACGACAAGATTACAATCTTTCATTGTTAGGAAATACTATATGTTTTTAGCAATTTTATACATATAAATAATTAAGTATATATCTATAAGTATATAACTATAAAGCTTTATTTGTTTACACCACTCATATTCATGAAATTTTCTGCAAGATTTCTATGATTAAAAATTGTGGCTTCTAGTATAATGAACTGGAAGAAAAATTAAGCAGAGTAGAATTATCTGTATGATCACCTTTTAATAAATACTGAAAAAAACTCAATGACCACACATCTCTGTGTGGCCAGTTATATTGGCACTAAGTCATGCTACCTTGATTTTCCTAAGAAGATAATAAAAGCATTGAGTTAAATATTCTATCTTTGTGATGCATTCAGTCACAGTAAAGGAATAAGTAACATCCTGTATAGAAAACTATATAGTTCAAGTTTAGAAAAGAAATGGGAGATTGAGGTGTACTGTGTCACACAGCCATAGAAATCTCCAGAATTAAGAGCACATGATGAAATACTTATTATCAGTCATGTCACCAGCAGTGATTTTCAAATGTCATTCACCATATTAATGCTGCTAATTTGAAAATGTTAAGATTTTTATTCATATTTGACATATACACTTGGTTTGATATACTGTTCTTCAAAAGCTAGAAGCATTAAACGTTGCATTTGTGCACAAATAACATTATAAGAAAATAGTCAACACTGGTTGTTCACATACTATTCAAGTTTGAGAAATACCACTATGCTAAGACTACTGAGTGTATAAGGAGTATCTGTATATTAATCTTTAATAAATCCCCGAAGTTCAAGAAGTAGAGACAATCTATCTCAAATTTTCTTCCCACTAGAATATTTCATAAGAACTAACATTCATCCTCAGTGTTTTTCTAACTCATCAGGTATATTTCCTGCCTTTGCATCTATTGTCACTGCTGGCTCTCTTGACTGGAATTGTTCTCAGATCCCATCCTCACTGACTTAATTTGACTAACTATCTCAACTAACAGCTTCTCTCCACTCTTGACTTTAATATATATTCTCTTGAAAAGTATTATTTGACTCTTGACACATTTTACTTTACTTACTATAGATATCAGTGAATCGTATATCATTCATATATAGATAATGTTTGTGTATATCACATACATATCATTATATACAATTTGTTTCTAGGATCCTCCAAAATCTATAAGCTCCTTGAAGAGGACTACAGAGAAAAGCGCCTTGTAAATAGAGAATGCACCATAAACATTGCTTTAAATGCACTCAGGGTAAGAAATCTAACCAGGGTCAGTGTATGCCAAATCTCCATTAGAGAAGATATGAGCATTTAAAAGGGAGACATATTTTGGGGCATTTAAAGAGAAAATCTTTAAAGAAAAGCCTATCATTCCCTCCTCTCTTTATTTTTATTAATTTTTTAAAGATTTTATTTATTTATTCATGAGAGACACAGAGTGAGATGCAGAGACATAGGCAGAGGGAGAAGCAGGCTCCCTACAGGGAGTCTGATGCAGGACTTGATCCCAGGACTCCAGGATCGTGACCTGATCCAAAGGCAGACGCTCAACCACTGAGCCATCCAGGTGTCCCTCTCCTCTCTTTATATAAAATATTATTCAGTCCCTGAAGGATCTATTCTTTATTAAGGATTAATAAATACGGGGATCCCTGGGTGGCTCAGCAGTTGAGCGCCTGCCTTTGGCCCAGAGTGTGATCCTGGAGTCCCGGGATTGAGTCCCGCATCAGGCTCCCCGCATGGAGCCTGCTTCTCCCTCTGCCTGTGTGTCTTCTTCTCTATGTATATCATGAATAAATAAATAAAATCTTTAAAAAAAGGATTAATACATACACATGGTTTTTATTTGTCTCCATCATTTAGCATAATGTTTTTCTACAGTTCACCCATGTTATAGTATGTGTTGGTACTCAGTTCCTTTTTATAGCTGTCTAATGAGCCATATGTACAGGTGTCACTGTATACACAGACCAAATTAATTTACCCATTTGTCATTTGATAGACATTTGTGTTATCTTCACTTTTGGATATTATGAATAATGCTGCTATGAACTTTTTTGCAGAAATTATTTTGTGTGGCTATCTCTTGGATATTACACTTAAGAGCAGAATTGTGGGATCAAATAAACTCCATATTTAACATTTTTGAGGAAAAGCCACAGAGTTTTCCAAGTGGCTGGTCTATTTTCTGTTTCAAAAAGGACTGCATGAGAGTTCCATTCACTTTACATTCTAGCCAGCACTTGTTATCGCCCTTATAAAATTATTACTATAGCCATTATAGTGGGTGTAAAGTGGTATCACTTTATGGTTTTGACTTAATTTCTTTAGTAGCTGATGATGTTTAGCAGATACCTTCATCTGCTTGTTGGTCATGTGTGTATTTCTTGGATAAAGGAAGAAATACATTGTGCGTTTTTAATTAGGTTGTCTTTTAATTGTTGACTTGTAAGAATTCTTTAAGAATTCTGGATACCAGACTCTTATACAATTTATACTTGGCAAAATATTCTTCCGTTTTGTGGATTGTCTTTTCAAAACCTTCCTTGACCCTGTCCTCTGAAGCCAAAGCCATATTTATTTACTTTTATGGGCTTGTGCTTTTTTGTGTCATGTCTGAGAAATGACTGCTTAATCAGTCACAAAGCTTTGCATCTATTTTTCCTTCTAAGAATTTTATAATTTTATATAAAATTTATTTTTTGGAAGATTTTATTTATTCATGAGAGACACACAGAGAGAGGCAGAGACAATAGGCGGAGGGAGAAGCTGGCTCTCTGAGAGGAGCCTGATGTGGCACTCAATCCCAGGACTCACTCTGGGATCACAACTTGAACCAAAGGCAGATGCTCAACCACTGACCCACCTAGGTGCCCCAAGAATTTTATAATTTTAGCTCTTAGATTTAAGTTGTTCATTCATGTTGAATTAAAATTTGATTATGATATAAAGTAGGCACCCAAATTACATCTTTTGAATGCAGATAGCCAGTTTTCCTACTACCATTTGTTGAAAAAAAAAATTGATCTATTGAACCATCTCAGCACTTTTATTGAAAATCAATTGGCCATAAATGTATACAACTTTATTTCTAGATTCCCAGTTCTATTTCATCGAACTATATGTTTATCTTTATTCTAGTAGAACAAGATCTTCATTACTGTGACTTGTAGTAAGTTTTGAAATAGGAAGTTTTAATCCTCAAACATGGTTATTCTTTTCAAGTTTCTTTAGCTATTGTGAGTTATATGCAGTTTCATATGAAGTCCTGGATCACCCTGTCAATTTTTACAAAGAGGCCAAATGAAATTCTGATAAAAATTGCAATGAATCGGGGATCCCTGGGTGGCTCAGTGGTTTAGCTCCTGTCTTTGGCCCACGGCATGATCCTGGAGACCCGCGATAGAGTCCCGCATCGGGCTCCCTGCATGGAGCCTGCTTCTCCCTCTGCCTCTCTCTCTCTCTCTCTCTCTTTCTGTGTGTCTCTCATTGATAAATAATAAAATCTTTTAAAAAATTGCAATGAAACTATAGATCAACTTGGGAGTAATACCCTTTTAATGGTAGCAACTAGTTGGTAGCAACTCCAATCAATGAACATGGGATAGCTTCACATTTATTTAAACCTTATTTTTTCTGTTTTATAATTTTCAGCATACAAATTTGATACTTTATTAAGTTTATTCCTAAATAATTTATTGGTTTTGATGCTATTTTAAATTGAACTGTTTTAATTTTATTTTCAGTGGATTATTCACACTGCCAGCATATAGAAATACAAGTAACTTTTTTAAAAAGATTTATTTATTTGAGAAAGAGAGCGAGCACACTCATGAGCAGGGGGAGGGGCAGAAGGAGAAGGAGAGGCAGAGGAGACAATCTGAAGCAGATTCCTCACTGTGCACAGTGCTTGACATGGTCTCAATCTCCTCATTCTGAAATCATGACCTGAGCCAAAACTCCAAAGTTGGATGCTTAAGCAACTGAGCTACCCAGGAGCCCCAGAAATACAATTAACTTTTATTATCTTGTATCATCACACCTTGCAGAATTTGTTTATTAGCTCTAATTATGTGTGCTTATGTGAATTTCTTAACAATTTCAATACACAATATTAATATAATCTGCAAAAGGACATTTTTTTTCAAACTGAATGACTTTTTTTTCTTTCCTTCTCAGTTGTCCTGGCTAGAATTTTAGTACAAATTTGAATAGGATCGTAAAATCAGATACCTTTGCTTGTTTCAAGTTATAGAGGGAAAGCTTATAGTCTTTCATCATTATGACTGTGTTGTTTGTTTTTTGTAGATGACCTCTATTGGGTTGAGAATATTCTCTTATATACCTAGTTTGGTGTGTGTGTGTGTTTAATCATCTAAGAGTGATGGACTTTGTTAAATGCTTTTTCTTTACCAATAGAATTGTTCATGTATTTTTTGTCTTTTAGCATATTAGTATGTGTAGTACATTGATTTTTTTTTGTGTGTTGAACTACCTGAGTTTTCCTCAGAAAAAGTCCAGTAAGTCATGTTGCATAACCTCTTTATGTGTTACTGAATTTGGTTTGCTATTTTGAGGATTTTGTGTTTCTAGTCATAGGAAATTTCAGTCCATAGTTTTCTGTATGGTGTCTTTATCTGGTTTTAGTAACAGAGTGATATTTACACCATGGTATGAGTTCTTTTCTTGATTTTTTTTTTGTAACAGTTTGTGTAGGATTGATATCATTCTTAAATATTTGGTAAAATTCACTAGACAAGAAATCTGGTCATGAGATTTTCTTTGTAGGAAATATTTTGATTATTCAATTTCTGTAATTCCTATAGTTCATTTCATATTTTCTATTTCTTTTGAGTCAATTCTGATAGTTTTCTTCTGCCCATTTCAACTAAGTAATATGATGGTTAGCATACCATTGTTCCTAATATTCTCTAACAATCCTTTTTATTTTAGTAACCTCCTTTTTTTTAATTTGTGAGTTTAGGAAATTTTATCTTCTCACTTCTTTGGTTTGTCAATTTCATCAATTTGTTGATTTTATTTTTAATTTCTGAATGCTAACTGGTTTTGTTGTTATTCTGTATTATTATTTCTATTCTATAACACATGTATTTCTGTTCCAGGTCCTATCAATTTTTCTAGTTATGTGAAAACTACAGTATTTGAAAACATTCTTATGTGTTTACAACTATAATTTTTTTTCTGCAAGCACAAGGTTTAACTGCATCTTATAAGTTGTGATGTTTTTGTTTTCATTCATCTGCACTTATTTTTTAATTTTCCTTGTGATTAGTTCTTTGATGCACTGGTTAAATTATTGCTTAAATTCCACATTATTTTGACTTTTTCAAATTTTCTTCCAGTTTCATTCCACGGTGTTGAGAGAACATATTTTGTATGATTTATATCCTTTTAAATTTATTGAAATTTGTTTTATGGCCTAAAAAGGTCTAACTTGGTGAATGTTCCAAGTGTACTTGAAAATGTATTCTGCTGTTGTGGAATAGTGTGCCAATCAGTCTTTTAATTGCATTGTTTAATCCATTCATAAGACACAGGTAGAATTTATGTCTGTCATTTTGTTATTGACTTTTATATACCTTATGTATTTTTCTATTTCTTTATTCCTCCATTACTGTCCTTTTTGATAAATTGGTATACTAGAAAATATCAATTTAACACAATTTTCATTTCTTTTACTAGATATTTCATGTGTGCTTAGTGATTGGCCTAAAATGATTACAATCTAATTTAGATTAATAGCAACTAAATATCAATAGTACACAAAAATGTATTCCAATACAGCTCCATTCCCTCTTCTTTATACTTTTATGTTCAAATATATCTTTATACATTATGTTTCCATGAACATATCTCTAATTGATGCTTTGTACAGTTTTCTTTTAAATCAGATAGGAAGAAAAAGCAGTTACAAACAATTAGCCTGTTGTTTATTTACCTATTTAGTTACCTTTATTAGTTTCTTTATTTAACTGAATTTGAGATACTGCCTAATTGTCTTTCTGTTTCAGCCAAAAGGAACCCCTATATTAAATTTTACACAGAAGATTTAGAGACTATTTTTCTTAGTTTTTGTCTTGCTGTGTCTTAATTGCTCTCTCATTCAAATATATGTACATATATTTGAATATAGAATTCTTAGTTGATAAGTTTTCTTTTCTTTCTTTCAAAATTTTGAATATGTCATCTCACTGACTCTGGCTTCCATAATTTCAGATGAGAAATCAATTGTAAATCTTATTGAGGAACCCTTGAATGTGATGAGCCATTTCTCTGCTTTCAAGACACTATGTCCTGTCTTTTGACAGTTTGATTAAATGTCATTATGAATCTCTTTGAATTTATCTAAATCATAGATGCACAGATTAATATTTGTCACTAAATTTTGTAAGTTTTCAGATTTTTTTTCCAATTTTTTCCATCCCCTTTTCTCTTCTCTTTCTGGAACTTCCATTGTGCATGTATTGGTATACTTAATTTTCAAGGGACCCTGGGACTTTATTAATTTTTTAATTTCATTTAAAAAATTGGTCCTGCAGACTGAATAACCTCTGGCTGATTCTTTCCTCTGTATACAAATTTGTATACTATGCAGAACTATGCAGAATTGATACTGTATAGTCTAAGGAAATTTTAAATTTTAGTGATTGTAGTTTGCAATTTTAGAACTTCTTTTGGTTGTTTTGTACTTTCTATTTTGTGATATTCTCTATTTGCTGAAATATTAATCCCATATCTGCCTTAAGTCTTTGTTTAAAAAAAGATTTTTTATATTTATTTGAGAGAAAGAGAGAGAGATTGAGCATGAGCAAGCAAGAAGAGGGAGAAGCAGGGATGATGGGATCATGATTCTGGGATCATTACCTGAGTCAAAGGCAGACATTTATCAGACTGAGCCACCTGGGCATCCCTCTGCCTTAAGTCTTTAGACTATTTCTTTCTGTTCTTTGGATATTATAAAAATAGTTAGTCTAAATCTTTGTCTATTAAGTACAACATCTGGGCTTCCTCAGGGACAATTTATATCGACTCGTTTGTTTGTTTTTCCTGTATATGGGAAATAATTTCCTGTTTCTTTGAATGACACAATTTCCTTTTGGAAATGAGGTTCAGCAGTTTTCCTTGAATAAGTAATCCTTAGATTCAGGCAAGTCTTTTGTTAAATCCAGAGTTCTAAAAAGGTTTCTCTGACAAATTTCTTTCCAGTGTTCTTGCTGCTTTTACAGATGACAAAAATTTTTGAGGTCCTTACACTTTGTCATTCACTGACATCATTCCCAAAATATTATAATTGAATTTAAATCCCTTTAGTCAGGATTCATTAATGAAATTTTTACTATTCCCTATTGCCATATGCTTAGCACTCTATTCATACTGTTTGATCTGCCTATGAGGACTTGGAGTGTGCAGCCCTTTGTGTCAATTCATGTATTTTGAATTTCTAGGTCAAATGTAGAATTATTATTTTGGTAATTTATAACCCAAAGAATTTTAAAGGTCACCACCTAATCACACATCTACTAAAATTTAATACTATATTATTTTACATTTTTGCTAATTTGAAACTTTCAAATGTTCTCATGCTTGCGTAAATTTGCATTTTTTACAAAGAAAATTGGATTCCATATGTTAATTTGTAATCTGTGTTTCTGCTTGTGTTAATTGCTTAATCATCTAGTTTGCCCTTTTTGCCCATAGTTTAATTTGTTTTTACTTGTGTCCTATTGAATTGCAAAAAGCAAATTACAAACTATGTTAGTTAAAGGAAATTCACTGCATGACGACACAGAGAAATGTTTTTAAAACTTCAAAATAGACTTCTTAAAAATTTGAATTTTATATAGTGTTTGGCATATTATGGAGGATTTTTGAAAAGGAAAGCAGGTCTAATACCCCAACAGTAGCAGTTTTCTCTACTCCTGACCTAGTTCTTTCACTGTTTATTACTATACCCATATTTTTCTTTGTATTCTATTAATCTCTATAGCATTCTTATATTTCAAGGCATCTGCTTCCTCATGGATTTTATTGTTGTTTCTATTTGCTATTCTTTCATTTTGGGTCATTCTGCAACTGCTTATTTATTCCATTTAGTTGATATACAAGTACATCAAAAGCTATTTTTTAATTGGTTAGGACTGTAACAACCCATTATGAGTCTTGTCAGTTACATAAAGCTTTGATATTTTCCACTTCATAAATTATTGGCCATTATAGACAGCCAGATTTGTTCATGTGTCCATCTAGCTATTTTTTGTAAAGTTAATATGGTAAAGTTAGGTAGTAAAAGCAAAAGGAAACTACCAAATGTGAATAATGAGCAAACTGATAAGAGTTTTTGTAAGATTGTATCTTTCATAGCACATCTAATGAAATACTTCATTTGCTTGAGAATGTATACATGCACTAAATTTATACTCCTATATATTGTATTCCTATTCTTTTGGTGAATAACAAATTATCACCATTGCATTAAAAGACAACTATTATTACTGCATATTATCTCTGGGTCAAGAGTTTAAATATTGGTTAGCTAGGTCCTCTGTTAAGGGTCTCATCAGTCTTACACCAAAAAGTTGGCTGAATTTTCATCTCAGATTTTGTTTTGTTTTGTTTATAATTTTATTTATTTATTCATGAGAGACACACAAAGAGAGAGGCAGAGACATAGGCAGAGGGAGAAGCAAACTCCAAGCAGGAAGCCCGATGTGGGACTCGATCCCGGGACTCCAGGATCACGCCCTGAGTTAAAGGCAGATGCTCATCCACTGAGCCACCCAGGCGTTCTTCATCTCAGATTTTAAGTCCTCTTCTAAACTCACTAATTGTCAGAATTCTTTTTTTGTAGTTTTACTAATGAAGAGCTAATGTTTTTGTAAACTGTTAAGAAAGGACTACCTTTTCTTTGTCACTGTCCCTTATAGGTCTTCTCATAGCAATATAGCTTATATCATCAAGGCCAGCAAAATAATTTTCCTAACTCTACTATGACAGTCTTATGTATCATAATATAATTATGGAGGTGTTTATCCCAATACGTCATTCAAGTGATATAACCTAAATAAGGAAGTAAATATACGTTCAGATTCATAATATCCACCCAAATCCAAGGGGGAATGGTTATACACAGCATATAGAGCAGAGGACAGGAATCTTGAGGGATCATCTTACATTTCTCGTAAGTAATAATTTTATATACTAGTTTAGATCATTTTTTATCACACAGTTGTCATGTCTCTGACAATATATATGACCCTCATGTTAACTCTTCTTACTTGAGCTCTAAAACTGTTCTATATTTCTTGATTTGTTATTTTTGATGTATTTCTTGATTTGTATAAACCTTCTTCATCCTGCTTAGAATGCCAAATACATCTAGTCCTACATGCTGTATCTGTGACTTAAATTAGTAGAAATCCAAAATAGGCTTTCAGTCTCATCTTAACTACAGCATATGAAATACTATCCCAAATATTTACACTCAGATTGTCACGTATTACTGGGGCAAAAAAATTGTGGGATAGGAGAGATACACAGAAATATTATTATTTATCCCCTCTCTACTGATATAAATGTTGTAAAATATTTATGAGGTAAAACATAATATGTATACATATATAAACTGTAAGTATGGGACCAAATCAAGCTTCACAGAGTTAACACATAGATATAACCATAGATTACATCAAGAAATATAATCTAAAATGTTAGTCAAGAAACTCCTTCTGAGAACCATCCTATCATTACTTTATCCAGAGGTAGACACTATTATGAATTCAAAAATCATGGTTTAGGTTATCTTTATACTCTACATATGTGAAATAAGTGTATATGTTCCTTCATGTCTGATTTCTTATGTTCAAAATTATGTTTGTAAGATTCTTTTATAAGCTTGCTACTTGTAAGTGGCTAAATGAATGAATATACTACAATTTGTTGATCTACTTTCTTTAGCTGCTTTTGGAGATTTTCTTTTTGTGTATGTTTTTGTCAACTTTACTGAAACACGTATTTTTTTTTCCTTCCTTCCATTCTCTGTTTTGGGGTTTCAGAACTTGAATCTTTGGGCTGATGGCCTTTATTAGGTTTTGAATATTACTAGCTCTATTTTTTTTGATATATTGGTTAATGCTTTCACGACTCCAATTATACACATAAGTATTTTCACTGTGTCCTGCTTTCCTTTAATACTCTTTCCTATGTTTGTAATCAATTTTCTCCCCTTTGGAGAACTTTGTATATTTCCTGTTGACCTGTCTTCAGATTCATTAATTCTGTCTTCTACTGGGAAAATTTCCTTGCATATGTGTGCTCCTCTGTCACAGAAGTATCCTTCTTAAAAAAAAAAAAAGTTTCCTTCTTAAATATTTTTTAATTGAGGGATAATTGACATATAACATTATATTGGTTTCAGGTTGTACAATATAATATCTGTATGCATTACAAAAATGATCATTCTGGTAAGTCTAGTTACATCTGCCATCATACAAAGTTAACTTTTAGGATATACTCTTTTGGCACCACTCAAGTATGCTTTACGTTATTATTCACTATAGTCATCATGTACTATATTACATCCCCATGTCGCACTTTATAACCGGAAATTGGTACTTTTGACCCCCTTCACATAATTCATCCTCTTTCTTCTGGCAACCATCATTCTGTTCTCTGTATCTGTGATTTTTATTTTGTTTATCCACTTTTTTTTTAGATTCCACATATAATGAAATTTGTCTTTGATTTATATCACTTCTCACAATTCCCTTAAGTTCTATCCATATTGTCACAAACACTAAGATTTCATTTTTCTATGACTGTATATACCAAATTTTCTTTAGCCATTAACTCTCAAGGGATATATATTGTTTCCATATCTTGCCTACCTTTTTGAATTAGTGTTTTCATTTACTCCCACTCAGAAAGTGGGGTTGCTGAATCATATGGCAGTTCTATTTTTAATTTTTTGAGAAAAATTCATATTTTTTCCACAATGACTACACCAATTTATGTTCCCACCAATAGCACACAAGGATTCTCTTTTTTCCACATCCTTCAAATACCTGTTACTTCTTGTCTTTTTGATAATAGCCATACTAACAAATGTAAGGTAATATCGCATTGTTTTAATTTGCACTTCCCTGATGATTAATGATGTTCAACACCTCTTCATATACCAACTGGCCATGTGAATATCTTCTTTGGAAAAATGTTTTTTTCAGGTTCTCTGCCCATTTCCTAAATCAGATTTTTTGCTGTGTTTTATGAGTTCTTTATATATTGAGTATGGATCTCTTTATTAGATAAAATTTGCAGATATTTTCTCCATTTAGTGGGCTGTCTTTCTATTGATGGTTTCCTTTGCTATACAGAAACTTTTCAGTATGATGTCTCACTTGTTTTTCTTTGTTGTCTTTGCTTTTAAAGGGAGATCCAGATACTCATTGCCAGGACCAATGTGAAATAGATAACCACTTATGTTTTCTACTAAAAGTTTTATGGTTTCAGTTCTTATATTTAAGTCTTTAATCCATTCTGATTTAGTTTTTGTGTATGGTGTAAGATAGCAGTTCCGTTTTCTGCACACCATTTATTGAAAAGACCATCCCTTCCCCATTATATATCCTTGACCTCTTTTTGGTCTAAATTGACATATATGCATGTTTATCTGGGCTCTCTCTTATGTTCTATTAATCTCCATTTTTATATGCCAGTTCCATATTGTTTTGATTATTATAGCTTTGTAGTAGTTTGAAATTAGTGAGTAGGGATCCCTGGGTGGCGCAGCGGTTTAGCGCCTGCCTTTGGCCCAGGACACGATCCTGGAGACCTGGGATCGAATCCCACATCGGGCTTCCAGTTCATGGAGCCTGCTTCTCCCTCTGCCTATGTCTCTGCCTCTCTCTCTCTCTCTCTCTCTCTCTCTCTCTCTCTCTGTGACTATCATAAAAAAAAAAACACGAAGTTAGTGAGTAATGCCTTCAGATTTGTTCTTTTCCAATATTGGTTTGGCTTTTCAGGGTCTTTTGTAGTTCCATACAAATATTAGAATTGTTTGTTCTATTTCTGTGAATTCTGGTAGGAATTGCATTGAATCTGTATATTGCTTTGAGTAATAGGGACATTTTAACAATATTAATTCTTCCAATCCATGTGCACTGAATAACTTTGCATTTCTTTGTATCATCTTCAATTTTTTTTCATCAATGACATAGTTTTCAGTGTACAGGTCTTTAATCTCCAGAAGTATTCTTTCTTGTTATTCAAACTTAGCTTGGCAGTTGGGGTTGTAGGGAGAAGTTTCTGTTGTTTTATTATGCTTCAAATTTATCTTGCATTTTTCTCTTACTTAAATAACTTTTGCAACCACAATCATAACCCAAAGTGGCTCTTAACAAATATCTTCATTTATTATAGATAGAAGTTAAATTCAATCCTTACCTTTCTTGAAGTATAAACTACAATGAACGTAGTAGTCTAATGTTCTCTTATCAAAACATTCTGCACATGGCTTCCAAGACTCTAAATTTGCATCATTTCTTGGGGTTGCTTTCTCTGACTACTTTGCAGACTTACTTTTAGTTGCACATTCGATTAACACTAGAGTTCTCCAGACTTTTGTCTTTTTTTCTTGATATCTAAGGTAATTCCCGAATTATGTCATCTAATAGCATGTCCTTGCATGCATCTATGTATTGATGATTCTTAAATTTATGTTTCAAAGCCAGGCACCTTAGACTCTAGAGTTATATACCCAATGGACTACTTGAAAATTTGACATGTGTCTAGAGGGCTTAAAAAACTTCCTTTTCTGAAAAAAAAAAGTTATTTTATCTGCCTTTAAACTTCAACCAATTCTGTTCTTCTTGCATTCTTTCCCAAGGCTACTCCCTCATTTAATTAAAAGAGAAATATATATTTCTCTTCACTTTTTTCCTCAAAAACTAATATCCTTCAGTTAATGTTGTTGGATTTATATAAGGAATATATCTACTTTTCAAGATCTCTGTTGCCATTACTCTGCCTCAAGCCACCAATATGTCTTTCATAGTTCTGGAGTTTTTTGTTTTGTTTTGTTTTGTTTTGGTAGTCACCTAATTGTCCTTGTGCTTCTGTCCTTCTTCTTCTTTGGTCTGTTAGCAATTGAATTCACCCTATCAAAATGTAAGTTAGACTATTATTTCCTTGCTTACAATTTTGTTGCTTCCTTTCTTATTTAGAGAAAATCTAGTTATTCTGATTTTTAAAGCACTACATGAATTAGTTTACTGTTTTTTGAACATATCTCCTAAGACTTTTTATCCTTTTCTATTTGCCTCTTCCCAATATCTGGCAACACGTAAGCTGCTTCTTCCACACCTTTATGCTTTCTATTCCCACTTACCAATTTGGGCTTAGTCTCCCACTTCCTTAAACGCTTAAAGATCATTTTCTCAGTGAGAGTTTCCATGGCCATGATGGCAATAATTTCAGCCTCTCCTTGGAGACATCACATATCATCATCCAAAACTTCATATGTTTCTCCTTGACACTTGTCACACACAGACTATTTCATGTATGTGATATATACCTTTGTCACTAGAATATAAACTGAATGAGTGTAGGGATTTTTGCCCAGTTTACTGCTACATCTCAAGAACAAAATAAAACAGCTGCTGATATACATTGAGTGCCCAATATTAATACCTCTTATTCTGTAGCCCAATATAATGTTTTCAAGACTTCATGATTAAGGCCTCCTTTATAATCATAACATATGTCTTTTCTACTTTATAACATATGTCTTTTCTACTTTATATTCTTTCTGTGACAACAGAAAGAAGGTGATCAAGTGTGCTCTTGCAGCACCACATAAGCTAACACTGGCATACTCAGTTCCTTACAAAGAACAGGCTTGAAGTTTTGAGTGATCATATTTATTCGGGTTGAATTATTAGGAAGTGCATTTTGGCCACAAATTTAAGTAAACCAAGTCTCAATTATCATTAATACATTAATACTAAAACTCTTATTTTATTGGTGTCTGTCTTTGTCTCTTAATTGGTTATTAACTTAGAAGGTGAAGCTGGATGGATGCTTAATAATGGACCCCACACACAAAAAAAGGAAAACTGATTGACAAATTGAGTGGCATTTCCTGTGTAAACTAGCATATATAGCATCAGCAAGGGAATGGCTTTAATTTTTAGTACTTTTGATTTGGATCTTGTATTTTTATTTCATTGCTTTATAACTATTTATATTGAGATTGGATTTTCATTATTGTACTTTTTAAGTCCACACATTTGATCTACAAGTCCAGGTTGGCCTCTCTAGCTTAACTTCATATCATCCATGAATATACGTCTTTTTAAATAAGCAATTACAGTTGAGTAAAAGATTATGTTAAAGGAAAAATAAAACATTTTGTTAGGTAAAATTCACCTCCACAAATACCTGGGATTGTATATAGCATTTATAGAAATTAAGAGAATAGGATTTTGTTTTTTTTTCTATATTTTGTTCATTAGTTCCAGATTTCTAGTCTAATTTCAGCCTATAGAACATTCTTCTGTTATATGTTGTATGCCCAGCAAAAATAGGCAGTATTAGAACAAGTACTTGAAGTTCTATTCCTATGTAAAATATTTTCATGTAAAATTAGAAAAGAAACAGTAGAAGAACTTTGGTATTATCTGCTTGTCCTTTGCCCATTAAACTCTACTGGTGACCACTAATATATCACAGACACACAGGAAGGTTTTCCCAATAGAAAAGCCATTAACATTGAAACATCACTCCCTTTAAATAAAGAGAATATGCTGTCTTTAAGGCTCAAGATTAAAAGAAATAATTATTTCAACCCCAAAGTTTAAGTCAAGTCGTTCAATTAAAAGACCAATTCTCTTTTCCTAGAAATAGATATTGCCCAGAAAATCAACATTGGCTTTTAAAAATATATTCCTCCCTTAATATCAAAATAGGAGCCATAAATACCTATTTTTTTTCCTCAAAAAAGGACTTTATTTATTACCCCTCCACTAGTAAATATATCTTCTGTGGAGTGCCAGCCCCATAGATAAACAAATAGTCTCTGTGTATGTTAAAGACCTATGTTATATATAAGCTTTCATTTATGCACTTCCCTAACTAATTGAACAGTTCCTAGTTTGGTTATAATAGAAAACAACCAAAGGATTATGCATATATTTCTCTTCAGTCTCCAAGATTAGAAAGTATATTATCATTTTCTGATATTTTCTAAAATGTAAGTCATTAGCAAACCTCGTCAGCCCTAACATGCTATCCAGTATTTAGCAAAGCAACCATGGTACAGTAGTTAAAGAAGTTTGGTGGCTGAAGAACACTGGCTTGCAGAATGTCAGTATCCAGTTCTACAAAACTTTAAAGCTGTTTCTAATACAAAGCTTCACCAAGTTTGGAAAACAGATCATGTTTCCAACAGGCTGAGATTTGTTTTAAGATCTTTATCAGGTGGTTCTCTGGGAAATGGTATAAATGGAAACCCATGAGTAACTATGTAGTAGGGGCAGATAAGGAAGGTATGGGGGAAAAAATCTAAGATAACTACCAAAAAGGCCTTGATTAATTACATCAGTATTCCTGCTCTATTTATTCTCCACTGTAGTTGTTAAAGCTAATAATAATCCTCTTGCTTTAGGTACAATAAAGCAAAGCTACTTTCTTTTCAAGTGATTTCAATAGTTAGATAAATTCTATTACCCCAAGAGATGCCATCAATTCCTTAAACAAAGACCTTTCAAGGTACAGTTCTACTGTAAAAATGTCCAAGAAGCATTTTTAATATGACATTTAAAAGCAGACTATCTTACTTCACATTTTTTTTTGTGGATCTTAAAGTTAATCTTCAATTACAACCATAATCATTATCATTGATACATAATTATTAAGGGATTACTACATGTTAAGTATTATAGTTTACAGAGTCATTTGACTTACCGTCACTGCAGGGAAGAAAGCTGCATTTTAAAACAAGTCATTGGTCTTGAGCTTTACTTCATTTCACTTTCCAGGCAGTTCCACATCATACTGTCTCTACTTAGAACGTGCAATTCTTCCCTGTTATCTCTTCTTGACAGTTTTTCATGTATTATAGCTCCATGGAGATGTTTCATATTTTATTCTAACTCCTGCCATTTGCTTGACACAGCACTTCTAAATTAAAAAAAAAAAAAAGTATACTACCTATTAGTGTTTCTCATAGGAAAGTTTTTGGCATTTTGTGAGATAATTATTCTTTATATAGGAATGCCCCTCTTATTATAAAGAGATTACTGTTCCTGACCCTCCTCTCTTCAAAATTCTATTACATATACTTGTAAGTATAGTACAAAAACATTTCCATTCCTTCCCAAATGCCCTTTAAGAGACTGATGCCATCCTTGCTTGAGACTGCTGCAGACCCAGCCCCTGAACATCCAGGCCAAGGAACTGGAATGGCTCATTAACAAGGCCCTGAGGAAGATGGAAACTGTTGGAGACATGACCCTGGGTGCGAGGGGCCTGGCTGGACTCACTGGACTTGCTGTATCCAAGTGCAAGACCTGAATGAGACTGTAGCTCCTCCTCTGCCCAGGAATATGTGCCAACCCCTGGAGGACACTTGAAGAGGGTAAGGGACCCATCCAATCTTTCCATCCCTTTCTTCTCCTGGACCCTATCACTTCCCTCTGGCCTTCAGAGCCCTCTCCCCGAGACGTATCTTGTAGCTCCAAACCATGTGTTTTGCAATGAGTGTAAAGAGAATTGGGCTTTGGGGGTGGGGGGTTTGGATCTTCACATCTGTGACTTAAAATAATAGGGAAACACCTTTAACAGGTTCAGGGAAATAACGTCACCAAAATGAGGAGAAAATATACTTTTGGTTTGCTCGGAAATCCAAACAAATACATTTGACAGATTTAACTTTTACATAGATTAATTTTTCAACATTTTCATCTAAGTGAAAAATAAAAATTGAGGATGGGAGGGCCATGTTGAAATGTGGTTTAAGTTGGTTTTATTCATTTAGAAAAAAAAAATTAAAAACATCCGGCAATTTGATTTCTGCCTTTTCCATTTTACAATTCCTAGGTTATCTGAAAGATTACTTTTAGGATATAGTCTCTTTTCACTTCATGCTATTAAAGTTTTTGCAAATCAAAACAAAATGCTATCCTTTCCAATTTTTCATAATTCTCATTTTAAAATATAAAACATGTAATACATAGTAGAAAAACATACAATTTGTACTATAAATGCAGCATTACTCAAATGCATTTTTGTTTAAAGAGAAAGGCTGCAGACTACTAAATTTAGGAGAAAGTTGGGTTTGTATTTTGCAAATTTTTTGGAGTCCCATTTGTTTATATCTATAGGAGAATAGCCTTACCATTTTTCTAGAAGTATTTGCATATATAGTTATGAAATTAAAACATTTTAGAAGTTCTTATATTCCTTTTTGATAATTTAAAAATCAACTTCATAATTGTATGATTTCTTGAAACCTAATGTCCCAGGCTTTACCTACTTCCTAGTTTTTATTTCCATTTCTATCATATCTAATAGTTTATTTAATACTGATTTAAAAATTTGAAGGTGTCTTGCATCCCCAAAAAGCAGAAAAGGATATAAAAATTAACATTCCAAATACCACACAATAAGCAGGCTACAGCACCAATGTTTATATGTAAATCTGTACATTTCTAAGTATTTTAAGTAAGAGCTACTATTAAAATTAGATAAACAGTTCTTTTGAGAAGGTTTTGCATGCTAGAAAACACAGATTGACATTAGTTCCTTACCCGGCATAGTTATTTCATGTAGATAATCATGGCAATTTTCACTTCTAGGCTTGTTCTCTTTGCGGTCTTTAAACAACCTCAAAATCTCCTGTATCACTGATAACAAAAGATAGATGCTCTTTGCCTATTATTTAAGTTTCTAATGGGTTTTAATTTATATAATTATGCTTATTATGGATAACTTGGAAAACACACTAAAAATATAAGGGCAAAATTACCTAAAGTCATATAGCTATAATACCTTTGTGTCCATGTTGCTGTACATGCTCCTAGAAAAGAGCTGGGCTACAGAATAGCAATTTTGATAGGGGCTGCAGAATATATATCTGCCTTTGTCATCCAAGTTAAATTTCACTCAACAAAAAGTATTTGGCCAAGGCAAAAGTTGTTAAATATAAAGGCTATTATTAAAAAAAAATAGCATCTCATAGAAAATGAATTCTAAAGCCCCCATGATGATAAAATGTGTTAAATCATGGTATGCATGGAACCATGTATGGAATACATTATATAAAACATAGTAAAAATCTATTACATTTTATATATATATAATTCTTTCAACCAAAATTGTCTAATGCTATATTCAGATCAGAGTGAACTACACTATTTAAGACATATGAGTAAAAAAAATTGAGGCCCACCTTTTGTAAAACCTATATGAAGCTGGATCATTTCAAAAAACTATCTTGGAATTCACTACAATCTCAACTAAAGTTTTTAAGTTACATTTTAAACTTTTAATTTTCTGACATTACCAAACATGGTACATTGAAGATTAGGTCTCAATAGCTAACTACACAGATTCTAAATTAAAGAGTGCCTGTATCAATGTAGTGAAAACAATTTTAAGTATTATGAATTTTTTGCAGATGCTATAATCTTGAAGTTTCAAAAGTCAAAAACATCATAATAAAATATCTTGGTAAACATTTATTCCAGTATATATATTCATTTATGAGTGGCTTTTTAAAAATAAAAATTCTTTATTCTTTTTTTAAAAAGATTTTATTTATTCATGAGAGACACACAGAGGCAAAGACATAGGCAGAGGGAGAAGCAGGTTCCCTGTGGGGAGCCTGATGCAGGACTCGATCCCCTGGAATCATGCCCTGAGCCAAAGGCAGATGTTCAACCACTGACCCACCCAGGTGCCTCTAAAGATTCCTTATTCTATATTTTTTGTACAATTGTTGCATGTAATAACTTTTAGAAAAAAAAGTAGGCTTAAAGATTGTTAGTATTTTATTATTTTAAGATTTATTTTAGAGCACAAGGGAGGGAGAGGGAGAGAGAATCTTAAAGCAGACTCCATGCTGAGTGAGCACCCAAAGACTGGGCTCCATCTCAGGATTTTGAGATCATGACCTGAGACAAAAGCAAGTGAGATGCTCAACAAACTGTGCTACCCAGGCACTCCAAGTGTGTTAGTATTTTATATTTTAGTTTGTTCTCAAGTAGACATATTTAATAATAGAATGTAAATATGAAAATAATATACTTCACCAGCTATAAATTCATATAATTTTTTGTGCAATGCTCAGTAACCTACTTATATTTTTTCTTGGACTAAACTTGTTCTTATCTTTACTTGATATTAACAGAAGCTTTATAAGTACAAATGTACATAGCTGAACTACTTTAAGTCTTTTAACCATTTTGTCCATGTCTTACCTTCCAAATAATTACAAATATGCAAAGTAACCCTGCGGTCTTTGTCATCCAAGTTAAATTTCACTCAATAAAAAGTATTTTGGCCAAGACAAAAGTTGTTGAATATAAATGCTATTTTTTTGATACAATGTATTTTTTTTATTTTTTTTATTTATTTATGATAGTCACACACAGAGAGAGAGAGAGAGAGAGAGAGAGAGAGAGAGAGAGGCAGAGACACAGGCAGAGGGAGAAGCAGGCTCCATGCCATGCACCGGGAGCCCGACGTGGGATTCGATTCCGGGTCTCCAGGATCGTGCCCTGGGCCAAAGGCAGGTGCTAAACCTCTGCGCCACCCAGGGATCCCTATAAATGCTATTATTAAAAAAAAAACAGTATTTCATAGAAAATGAGTTCTAAAGCCTCCATGATGTTAAAATGCATTAATGCATGGTATATATATATATATATATGGTATATGCATGGAATACATTACATAAAACATAGTAAAAAATCTATTACATTTTATAAATTTTAAATCTAATTTGAGTTTTTATAACAATGACATATTTGACTATGCATCCAAATATATTTTTCCAGATAATCTGTGGTATATATACCTGGTTATCAGATTCTTGTCCTTATAACCATGATAAATAAGAAATTTGACTACATTTCTTAAATATATATATATATATATGTATATATTGGAAAAAAAATGGAAATGATTTTTGAATTTCGAAAAAGATGTATACAGCATTTCCTTATTCTCACAATTATCCTTTGCTCAAAAGAACCAATTTTAAAAAAATGTAAAAAATTTAGAGTTTAGAAGAAATAGCTTTTTAATCCAGGTTAAATTCCTTTTTTAGTTAGATATAAGGAACAGAAGACTTTTGAGGAAGAGTCAACCAAATAATTAATATTTAATATGGCAATTATAATAGATGACACTATACAAAGGAAAATATCCAACATTTTTGTTTACCATAAGCTGTGCTTATTGTAGAGGGTATTGTCTAAAAACAAATTATGGAATTACCATCTAGATTCTAATCCATATTTTGGCTCTTGGAAGCTTTGTGCCCATTGGCTAGACCTTAAGTCTCTTCCTTCAGTTCTCAAATCTGTAAAATGGGTGCAATAAAAAATTAGCCCAAAATAGAGTTAAGCAAATACATATATGTAAACTGTTTAGAAAATATATATTTGGTACAGATCATACATGGTAAATTATTAAGTTTGTGTAACTTGAACATTTTCTTCAATGGAAGTTTTATAGAGTTCACCTGAAGCCTCCACTATAGCAAGTATTCCTCTTTGCTACTCTGTAGCAGTCATTGTCTTAGAAAATATTTGTAGTTTGGTCAGAGATTATTATATGTAACTAACTCATTATTCATGTATTCACACAGCTATCCATTTATATATTGAATAACCTGGTATTTTGTCAGTCTAGAAGAAAAAATGCATAGGTACCTACAATGAAAGATATGGATAAATTCTATGTGTTTGAGCAGAGAGAATTTAAGGAGGTTGTGTGGGAGATCTTGGGAAGGGTTAATAGAGAAGACCTAACATGAGGACTATTTAAGGTGTGGTTTGAAACGGTAGGGTATCATAAATTAAAATGGAGTAGAACAACATTCCAAATGAAAGAGTTATGAAGCTGAAAACTTGCTGAACAGATCCTAAAAACCACAATAGCCTTAAAAGTTTTATTATTTTTAAATGATTTTATTTATTTATTCATAAGAGACAGAGACATAAGTAGAAGCATTCAATTCCAGGACCCTGGATCAGAATCGGAGTCTAAGGCAGATGCTCAACTACTGAGCCACCCAGGTGCCCCAAAAGTTTTATTTTTATGCTACAGTTGATACCATTTCTCCTTTACAGTCTACTCACAAGATTCTTCTGCTTTTTTTTTTAATTGAGAATGCTAGACATTTAAAAATAGAGCTCTCAAGATTAGTCAGTATGAGATGTGTGTTGGGGGGAGCAGCCCAAAAGACCAATGATAGGTCATTCCAGTTATGACATAAAACCATCTACCAGGAGGGAACCCAGCAGTAAACAATAAAGAGTTTGGCTACAGGAACTAGAAAATGCCAGACTACACTTAACAAGGAATATGGCCAAGAAACATAACCCCCATAAAGACTATTATAAAAGTTTACTAAGTAATATAAAAATATTTTAATAAATGGAGATGGAGATACATATTATATCCTTGGATATAAGACTGGATAGTGGAAAGATGGCTGGTCACTAGGTTTAATGCATTTTAATCCAAACTTTAAAATATTTTATCTTTAAGATTCTCTAAAATCATTCTAAAGTTCATCTAGAAAACATGAATCAACTATTTAATTCGAATAAGCTTGATTTCTGAGTATTTCTATCAGATATATTTAGATTCAACCAAAATGAAAATAGTAATATTAAGACATTAATAAACAGAACACACAAAAAATAATTTCTATGTTTATGCTTTTCTAAATTATACTCTAATATCAGAAAAAACTCACAAGAGGGTATTTGATGAATAACAAATTTGAAAAAAATGTTAGGAATAACACCTTGCCACACTATTTTTTTCATCTAAAGAATAGACTATAAACAATACTGGAGGGCAGCCCAGGTGGCTCAGCGGTTTGACACCTGCCTTCAGCCCAGGGCGTGATCCTGGAGACCCAGGATCAAGTCCCATATCAGGCTCCCTGTGTGGAGCCTGTGTCTCCCTCTGCCTGTGTCTCTGCCTCTCCCTCTCTCTCTCTCTCCCCCTTTCTGTGTCTCTCATGAATAAATAAATAAAAATCTTTAAAAAAATAAAAAATAAACAATACTGGATAACAAAAACATTACATAATTCTGTAGAGAGAGGTAAAAATTATAATTGTATAGAAACTATTCATAATTATAATTACATAATTTCACTTTAGTGTATCAAAAATATATCAGCGACTGATAAAATATTAAATGTATTATGTTTATGCATTTTTAAATAACCTAATAAGCAAAAATATGATCTCACAAAAGTAAACAAAATGAGATATATCCTCCTATTGGCTACTGAATCAATCACATTTGTTAGTTCAATAAATCTTCATCAACACTGATTATTCTATTACTTTCAAAAAGGGTTGGCATTATAAGGTGAAAAAATGTGCATCCTTTAACTCACTTTTCACATTTTTGGGAACCTATTAGAAGTAGTAGAATATATTAGGGAGAAGTACTGGGGCACCTGGGTGGCTCAGTCAGTTAAGCGACCAGTCTTGATTTCAGTTCAGGTCATGATCTCAGGGTTGTGAAATTGAGCCCCACATGGAGCTCTGTGCTGGGTGTGGAATGCTTAAAATGTTCTCTCTCCCTTTCCCTTTGGCCCTCCCGCGATCCCACCAATGCCCTTTCTCATGCGCTCTTAACAAAAACAAAAACAAAAATAACTACTAAAATGTACTATACACAGTATTTGATAATAATTCTCATATCATAAACCTCCTCAAGTCATAAATTGATATTTGGTTCTTTTATGCAAATATGTGCTCAAATCATAAATGGATATTTGGTTCTTTTATGCAAATATGTGCATCTAGTCAAAAGTGAGCCACCTGGGTGGCTCAGTCAGTTAAGCATCTGCCTTTGGCTCAAGTCATGATTTCAGGGTCCTGGGATCAAGCCCCACCTGGACTCTCGGCTCAGTGGGGAGTCTGCTTCTCCCTCTACTCCTCCTCCCTCTCCCTCTGCCATGCTCTCTCTCTCTCTCTCAAAATAAAATCTTTTAAAAAATGAATTACAAAAACAGTTGGGGAACAGTAATTTGTGAAAGACACTTATGTGTATGTATGCGTGTGGGAAGAAGGGTACTTATAGATAACCTCAAGAAATTTAGTTATTGGGATCCCTGGGTGGCGCAGCGGTTTAGCGCCTGCCTTTGGCCCAGGGCGCGATCCTGGAGACCCAGGATCGAATCCCACGTCAGGCTCCCGGTGCATGGAGCCTGCTTCTCCCTCTGCCTATGTCTCTGCCTCTCTCTCTCATTCTGTGTGACTATCATAAATAAATAAAAATTAAAAAAAAAAGAAATTTAGTTATTTCTTTGAACTTTAGTATCTTTACCTATTAAAAAACCTAACAGGATTTTTGTAAGCACAAGAGAAGAAAAAAGTTTGAAGCACAGTGGAGTACAATAATGCATGTAAAAGCACATAGAAAGCACACAACAAAGAATCTATATGTAAAAAGAAATGTTACACTACTTGCTTTTGCCTATACTTTTCATTAGCAAGCTTGTGTTCTTGTATTTATGTAACACTTTAGATTCAAATAGGAGTAATATTTTAAACATTTTATGACTTGAATTATGCATATAGTGTTACATTCACAGTTACACACTTCACTTGAATCAACCAAGAAAATATAGCTCTTTAAATTTTCAATAACTGATCACACCTTCCTCCTTGGTTGCGTAACAGAGAAAATTCAACTTGCCAATAAACAGTATATCAATCTTTTCAGGGTTGAGCTGCCTCTGTTGCATTTTAAACTGTGCTCTTTAGTGGGTAGACAAAACATCATCTCACCATGATAAAATAGCATTGAATAAGTTCAATTATGTTGAAATTCTGTAATCTGTTAAACACACAGATACTTAATATGTTTCTTTTTTAGAATAACCAGAGGACATCAAATGTGCCTCAGCACAGGGAGGAATTCACAAGAGCACCATACCTTTTTCTCAATTGCTCATTAAGCAATTTTCTTATAAACATGATTTTCCACATACCCAAATACTGAGAAAGGAGTCTGCTAAGGGATATAAATAAGTAGTTAAAATATAGAAAATATGTGAATCCCTTCCTCAGGTTGTGAATTTTCCTTTTAATGTGGTCAACCAGACTCTTATCATTTTGGGAAACGTGAATCAAGTCTTAAAGCCAAATAGTGTTCAACATTCAGTCTGAGAATCTGAAAACCATAGCCTGGTCTCAGTGGCACAAGAGTGACTTGAAAGAGGTTGCAGCGGAAGACATTTCAACCTTCCAACAAACATCAATCTTTAATATGGACAAATGATGTTTTCTGACCCATTGGGGGGAAAAGCTATGTAAAAGAGCTTCAAGTTTCCTACATCTACCTTTTAACATTGCCAAAATCATAATTTGAGGAAAGCAGAGACCCAATATTTCACAGATCACTAAGTATTCCATCTCTCTCACCTTCTGGAGTCAGAACATTTTTAAAAATGTACAATTCCTGGAAACTGATAGGAAAAGCTAGTTTTCTACACACACTTCCTTAGAACCAAACAACTCAGGTGAAAGCAAAGCTATTATAACTGGTTAGGAGAGACTGTTCTCATTACAGAGAATCATTAAAAATTAAAATTCTGCCTATTTATTTTTATTTTTAATTTTTTTAAATTTATTTATTTATGATAGTCACACAGAGAGAGAGAGAGAGAGAGGCAGAGACACAGGCAGAGGGAGAAGCAGGCTCCATGCACCGGGAGCCCGACGTGGGATTCGATCCCGGGTCTCCAGGATCGCGCCCTGGGCCAAAGGCAGGCGCCAAACCGCTGCACCACCCAGGGATCCCAAAATTCTGCCTATTTAATGCATGTACACGATTGCTCTATTTAATGTATGTTTGAACAGTATAAATTCGAAACCAACATAGGTGGGTCCATCACCACTCCCAGGTCTTGATGTCCACAAAGAATTATAGTAAATGGATTTTTTTAAAGATTGCATTCATTGATTCATGAGGGGCACAGAGAAAGAGGCAGAGACACAGGCAGAGGGAGAAGCAGACTCCCTCCCTCTCCCATCAGGGAGCCTGATGTGGGACTCAATCCCGGGTCTCCAGGATCATGACCTGAGCCAAAGGCAGACGCTCAACCACTAAACCACCCAGGCGTCCCAGAAAGATTTTTAAATGCTATTGTCCTCACTAGTTAAATGTTGCTAAATGAAGCAAGATAGCTATTTCCATTTGGTTGACCAACTCTCTTCCTCTCTTCTCAATATCATTTATGGTTAATTTATATGAGTCAATTTATATTAGATTCAACAACATGTATAAAGTTATATGTATTTTAAATATATGTGGAATAGAACCTAAGGTTAAGTGTTCAAGAAGCTAACTTCTTAGACACTTCAGCTAAAATTTAAAAATAGTTTTTTTCCCCCAAATAGAATTTGTAGCTATCTAAAATTCATGTTGATATCAACAAAACAATGTGCTAATAGCTGACCAATATCTTGGGATACTCTTTCACCATGTTTATAAAAATACTTGTACTTTTTTTTCCAATTAAACATGTTGCTTCATTTATTTTTTTCAAGATGTTATTTATTTTAGAGAGAGGTCAAGCACAAGTCAGGGAGAAGGAGGAGGGAGAGGAAGATAATCTCCAGCAAACTCTCTGCTAGGAAGGAGGAGGGAGAGGAAGATAATCTCCAGCAAACTCTCTGCTATGTGCAGAATCCAAAGTGGGGTTGAAATTACAACCCCCTCCCCAATAAAAAGAAATTACAACCCCAAGATCATGAACTGAGCTGAGATCTAGAGTGTGACACTTAACCAACTGAGCCACCCAGGCACCCCAACATGTTGCTTCATTTAAGTGGCATGATATTTTCACATGATATTCAAGCTGTTATTTAAATTTGTTTTAAATACTAAAAGCCAAGCTTCAAGTTATATTAGAAAGCTATAGTGATCAAAACAGTATGGTACTGTCACAAAAATAAACACATAAATCCATGTAACAGAATAGAATACCTAGAAATAAACCCATAATTATATGGTCAATTAATATTTAGAAAGCTGGAAAGAATATCCAATGGAAAAAAATGGTTTCTTCAAAAAAGGTGTTAGGAAAATTGATCAGCTACTTGCAAAAGAATGAAACTGGACCACTTTCTTACACCACACACAAAAATAAATTCAAGATGGATTAAAGACTAAAATTATAGAAATGCTAGAAGAGAGCACAGGCAGTAATGTCTCTGACATTGCAACATTTCTCCAGATATGCCTCCTAGGCAAGGGAAATAAAAGCCAAAAATAAACTATTTGCTACATCAAAAAAGGAGAAGCAAAAGCAGAAATACAAAAGCAGAAGCATCAGGAGCAGCAGCAGGAGCAGCTTGTGCACAGCAAAGGAAAAAAAAATCAACAGAACTAAAAGGCAATCTACAAAATGGGAGAAGATATTGGCAAATGACATATCTGATAAAGGGTTAGTATCCAAACTATATAAAACACTTGTAAAACTCAATAACCAGTAACCAAATAATCCAGTTAAAAATGGGCAGAAGACATGAACAGAAATTATTCCGAAGACAATATACAGATAGCTAACAGACACATGAAAAGATGCTCAATGTCACTCATCATGGAAATGTAAATCAAAACTATAAGGAGATACCCCCTCACACATGTTAGAATGGCTAAAATAAAAAACACAAGTGTTGGCAAGGATGTGGATAAAAAGGAACCCTCTTGCACTGTTGATGGAAATGCAGACTGGTGCAACCACTCTGGAAAACAGTATGGAGGTTCCTTAAAATACAAAACTAAGATCAACCAAACAAACAAACAAACAAACAAAAAAACAGAATTACCTCATGATCCAACAATGGTAATACTGACATTATCCCCAAATTACAAAAATACTAATTCGAAGGGATACATGTACCCCAATATTTATAGTAGCATTATTTAGAATAACCATATGATGGAAGTAGCCAACCGTCCATCAATAGATGAATGGATAAAGAAGAGATGGTTTACAATGGAATATTATTCAGACATAAAAAAGAATGAAATCTTGCTATTTGCAATGGCATGAATGGAGGTAGACAGTATAATGCTAAGTGAAGTAAGTTAGAGAAAGAAAAATACCATATAAAAAAAGAAAAAGAAAAAGACCAGATGATTTCACTTATATGTGGAATTTAAGAAACAAATGAACAAAAGCAAAAAAAAAAAAAAAGACAAAGTAAGAAACACACTATTAACTATGGAGAACAAACTGATGATTATTAGAGGGTTCATGGGGATGGAGATGGGTGAAATAGGTGATGGGGACTTAGAAGTGCTCTTGTCCTGGTGAGTGCTAGGTGATGTATGGAATTGGGGTATGATTGTATCATACACTTGAAACTAATATAATATAGGATGTCAACTATAGTGGAATTAAAATTTAAAAAATTAAAAGGATTGTGAGTCTCCATGAGTCTAAAATATTTTAATAAAATTAATAAAGTCTAACTATAAGTTACATCATGTTATCCAATATAAATACCTCAAAGAATTTTCAGTGTTTCTCCAATTTTTTGCTAAACACAACTTGAGTTTATCTTACACACAAGTGCAGTTGCTCGAGGTCACCAAGTTATTATATTTGTAAAATGAAGGCCCATAAAGGTGCATCTCAAAATGCTTAAGTCAATTTCAGTAAATGAATGAATTAATAAAGGAACATATCAATCAAAGGCAAAGAGAAAGGAAAAGCAATAACCTAATTAATAATCCAATTCAAATATTCATCATCAGAAAGGAAATAAAATAATTATTGGCTCTGGGTTGAATCCAGACATTTTTAAAATTTGACAATTTTACTAGCATATTAAAGCAGTCATTATTTACTGTAAACAAATTTATACATGTCTGTAGTAAGCTTTTTAATTCCAATAAAGATACTGTACCCATGCATGTCTGTTGGACAGTCTTCACATTTGCATTAGCTAATTATTTCATAGTGTAGGCAGCACACTTCTAGACAAATCATCAGGATATACAAAGTTACGTAACAACCTATGAGCAACAGACAAATATCTTTAGGTTTATGGAGATAGAAATGTATGAAGGCATAGACATTGCATGGGCATTGTTAGCTAATTAGATGTATTTTGATACAAAGGAAAGAAGAAAGTCAAAGATTATGTTTGTAACTAGACTGGATTTAATTAAATTCGAAAAGCTAGACTAAAAGTCTATAAATTTTGCCTCTTTTTTCCAATATTTTTCATAATTTCATGATATAGAAGCATAGTTCCCTAATTTGACAAAACAGTATTATATATACAGATATCATATTCATCTACACATAGGTGTTCATATATGTATGTAATAGAAAATACGTATTTTTAGACAGCTGTTTTTGCTTTTTTGTGAGAGTTTTCCCTCTACCTTTCTTCCCCCAATCCTACTAGGTACTGACCTTCATCTCTGGTTGTGATAACTTTTTATAAATATTCCATCTTTTTATGATCACATATTCATATTAGAAAATTTTAAAAACACACATACATATCCATTGTATCTCATTTTTCCTCTCACCCCACAATATCTCTGAAAATCATGCTAAACATGTGAAATGATATTTACTTTTTTCTATAACATTTTATGGTATGGAGGATTTTGATATGCTCCACTATTTTTTTTAAATTATTGTAGTCACTCAGATTAGTTTTTTGACACCATAGAAAACACAATAATGTTCTTGTACACATGCCTTACTAATTAAAAAAATGCTTACAGTACAGAATTTAAGGAATGGATTTACTGGGTTAAAATATATGGGTTATCATTTGCTTTTATTGCAGTGTGTGACCCTAGCTTTTGTTCACGTTCCAAGCTAGTATTAGATACTAGAGTTTTTGTTTTTACCTTATAATTTAATGTAATGATTTTTTTAAACTTAAGTTGCATTTCCCTGGCTACTATCAATATGGGCAGTTTTAAGTACGATTTGTTACTTGCACGTAATCTAAAAAAAAAAAAAATCTCTTCTTTTACTTACATATTTATATTGGATATTTTCTTATGACATTATAAAATTTTACTGCATATTATAGATATAAATACTTTGCTTATTTTGCACATTGCTATTTTTTTCAAAATCTATTGCCTGCATAT
The DNA here is from genome assembly GCF_905146905.1 of Nyctereutes procyonoides. NCBI lineage: Eukaryota > Metazoa > Chordata > Mammalia > Carnivora > Canidae > Nyctereutes > Nyctereutes procyonoides. Next base: position 3,965,828 of record NW_026575021.1, on the reverse strand, counting down.
TGATGTTATAAACAGTACCCTATACTTTAGCATTAAACTATAAAGTCACTCTAAGATATACTATTTAATCCTAAATTATTAGCTACCATACACACATAGATAGATGAGAGGTAACATGATTATATATATATATATATATATGTACATATATATACATAGATACCATATATCTATCTAAATGTACTAGTCTTGGTTAGGAACTCTTTCTACATTTTCTGGCTATATATTAACTACTTATTCAAGTATACATTTTATGATCATCAGGAATATATTTTTATGCATGATAAAGATAGAAGCTTTATTTCCTTTCAGATGCATAAGCTATTTATGCGAGCACCATTATTAAATAATCTCGGTTCTCCATTTTTACTTTTTCCACTTAAAACTTTAATATTTCACTGACAGTGAGATTTATTTCTGATTTGTCATTGATCTATTTGTCAATTTTTATAATAACACTGTGGATTTCTAATATCTATGTTTTGTGACACTTCTTTCACTAATTTTCATACTTGCTTTGACAATTCTTCAGCTAAGTAAGTGTAGAAAATGATATGCATAATTTAGAAGCAAGGGAAAACTTTTTCCCCTCATATAAGATTTAAGGTTGTTTATTTGGTTTAAATAAATTTCCATAGGGATTCTAATTTTTAAATTAGTACTGCATCAATTTGGAGATAACTTATTTTTATATTATATCTTCCTATTACAATGGCAGCATATCTTTCTATTATCATATTGTCTCATTAAGATTTTGTAGTTTTCTTTTTCCAATTTCATATTTAATTTATTCTTAATTATTTTGCAATTTTCCCTAAGGTGCAAATAATATTTTATCTAACTCTGCTAAATGGCCCTTATTGCTAGACTACAAAGAAAAATAATCTTTTTTTCTCCATTTATTTGTGAATGGAATATAACTTTTATCTAAAGAAATCTGATTTTATTGACTTAATGAATTATGCTGATAATTTTTTTAAATTAATTAGGTTTCCATAATTCAAATAAAATAGGCTTTATCAATCATCTTATCATACTGTTATTTTACTGGATCATCTTAGTATTTTAGTTAGAAAAATGTCACTTTTATACTATTTTATAAAGCTTTTAGGATGAAAATTGTTTTGGCTTACTATAATGATTTGGAGAATTGTAATATTATTTTGTCTTGAATAACAAATTGGTAATTGTGTGTTTTTTGAAGTATTCTAAAATTAGATGGAACATTCTAGTTCAGGTTCTCTTTACAAGGCTAGATTTTAAGTAATCTCATGTCTCCTAGTTGTGCTAGTTGCAATTTCTGAAATTTTGGGATCAATTTTAGGTACCTAAAATTGTAAGAAATCATCAGTATTATTCAGGTATTCAATAATTTGCCATAGCATTATATGTAGTAATCTCTTCATTACTTTTAACTATACTTTTTAAAACTATAATAATGTTTCTTTCTTATTCTTACTCTTGTGAACTATATTCACGTTATTCTTTCTGACTCAAAATATACTCAGGATTATTTATCTCAGGTAACAAATTTTTTTTTTCAGGTTACAAATTTGAGTTTGTTTTCTGTATCATTAATTTCAATTTCTAGTTTATGTCTATTCTTTATTTTTTAACTACAAGAAGTCAAACAAAGGCATATAAAACAAATATTCTCTCTTGAATCTGTTTTTTACTGGACTTTGTTCTTTGTTGAATTATTCTTTTTATTGCTTTTTAAATTCACATCATCTTCGTTTGGTTTATGTCCAGATAAATACTATTTATCTGAGCATATATTAATTTCACAAGATGCATCAATATTTTGGTTACATTTTTACTTAGATTTGGATCACAGAACTTGACCTATAAAATGTCTACCTTTTTGGAATATTTAGTCATTTTCTTTCTACCTGCCATTACACAAGTCAGTGATTTTTTTCATCAAATATATCCAGATAAATATGACCTAGGATGATGAAAGTATTGGAGAATGGATTAATACCTAATTTTTTGTTAAATTGATCCATTTCTGAATGAATGTTAACTCTCTCTATATAAGCACACGTCTAGCAAGTTATTTCTATTAATTTTATAATGTTATATATAGCTTTATAATAATATCATTACTGCTATAAATAATTTTGTTTCCTTTTCTTTGTATATCTTTTTTTTAAGATTTTATTTATTTATTCATGAGAAACAGAGAGAGAGAGAGAGGGGGGGGGGAGGGAGAGGCAGAGACACAGGCAGAGAGAGAAGCAGGCTCCATGCAGGAAGCCTGACATTGGACTCAATCCAGGGTCTCCAGGATCACGCCCTGGGCTGAAGGTGGTGCTAAACCTTGAGCCACCCAGGCTGCCCATTCTTTGTATATCTTTAATTTTTTGCTTATATTCAATTATTCTTGGCAAGCTAAATCTAGTCATTTGTTTTTTAATGCTTTTTTTGCTTTTAATAAACTATTATTGCTCCTTTTTTAATCTTCCAGATTTTAGTATTGCTTTAAAAACTGAGAGGACATTTTTTTCCTGCCTCAAAAAAAAAATTTTTTTTTAATTTTGTCACATGTGTGACATTCTCTTTATCCTCAGAATTCAGGAATTCTACAAGAATATGTGCAGACATTTTTAACTTCAAATTCAAACTTTTCAAGAGAATCAATCCTGTGCTTGCTTATAAAACTGTCTTCTGTTATTTACTTCATCATTAACAATATCTATCTCCTCTGGAACTTCCACATTTACATGTAGATCAACAATTGGATCAATGTTTCAAGTCTCTTTTTTTGCCTTAGTGTTTTCATCTTTTTTTTTAATTGTGTTATAAGACAATTTTATTGTGTTAGAGTGTTGGTATTTATTCTGCTTAAAGAGGATGCAAAATAAATGGATATTTTCTTGGATGTTATGATTACTAGGTCCAGAAAATCTATAGGCTTCAGCTTAATGCCAATGCACACTTTCAATACTTTAAAAGACAATGAAACTCTAAACCACATATTGTATTCCTAGGTTTTAGGGAATATGGTTGTGCTTCAATTCTTCAGGTGACCTGCCAACTCAAATGATGTAAAGAAACAAAAACACAAAAAGGGGAACATATCAAAAAACATATAAATTCTTATCAAAATCTATTCTCTATTTAAGAAAACTCATTTTTTCTTCACTTAACTAGTCTTTTAAATGTAGAATATTAATATAAAAATATTAATCAAGGTCATGTTATATAATTAAAGAATAGGCAAATTCAACAAATTACTGGAAAGTATGAAAAGAATCTAAGGGTTTCCTCATAATCAAAGCATGTAACTGTGTATTTTATTCTTTATTTTTGAGATAGCAGTAAAATAATCTGTTAATCTAATAGGAAACTGATAATGACAAAATTTAATCAAATTGCTAACTCATTTCAATAAAAAAATAAAATATATGCATAAGAATTGAGATTCTTTTATGAAATACGTTAATATGGAATTTTATTCTGGAATAATCATATTTTATCAAATTTTCAGTCTTTACTCAGAAGTATTTGACACTTATGACAAAACCGATGTCAAGTCATGTAAAATTATCTCGCTGACACTATTTTGCAAGTATGAGTTTTTTTTTTATTCATGTGATTCTCATTCAGTCAATATTAGATTTTATTCTCAAATACTCGCGTGAATTTTGTAGGTTAATTCCTCCCAGTGCAATAAATACATTTGAAATTTTTCCATTAATGATTTCAATTTTTAAAAATATAAATACGCTTGACCTATGTAATTTCTGTGTACTCCATTTTGCATTAGTTCACAGTATGATCATAAATAGTATTCATGAATGTAAAAAGTATGGATATATCAAAGTATGTATGAATGTGTATATACATACAAAAAATAACATGCAAACATATATTCATACAAAAAGAGAAACTATCAATAGAATTATATTCATGTGAAGGATATTAAATACATTATTTGGAAACCATTCATAGTCTCATATTTTTATGGTTTTGGAAATATACATATTTACATATATCTCAGTATGGCAATATTCTGAAGGAAAGTAGATGCTTTTGAGACAAATTAGTTTTGTTTTCTAAAGAACTCATTCACATTTTAAGTAAAGCCAGCAAATAAGGTTCTCATTGATGAAAGATAAAACTGAACATAGATGATTTTCAAAAATATATTTAAGATTGGATTTCTAATTCTAGAGCAAACCATCTCAACTAATAATCATCCATAACATAATAGAGCATATACATATACAATGCACAATAGGATTATATATAATTTAAGATGCTACCTCTATTTATTATAATAGTGTTCATTCTTAATTATTTGGCATGTTACATATTTAGAAAACAAACCAAAGTTTAAAGTTTTAAAAATTTTAACCTTATTTGAAATGTGTATTATAAAAATTGTTATTTTTCCAAGTGATCCAATAATTGTTTTATATCTGTATTTTCAGGAACCTTAATTGGTTAAGATACCATACCTAGGGTGAAATGGTGAAAATGTTCCAGAAGGATTGAATATACTCTGTTAAGCTTGTTTATGAATCTCAAAATGCTGATTAACCTTGTAGTGAAGAAAATGTTTTAGTCTGAGAAAATAGTCCAGGTGCTTTGTTTTCTAAAAATAGTTTAACTGCTCTGTTTTCTAAACTCAGGGCTTAGTTTTGAGTTTTGTTTTTTTTTTTAAAGTAAAACAACTACTAAATTCAAAGCCTTAGGACTGTGAGCCTCAAAATTTCCTAACTTCAAATCCCAATTTTGTAATTTTTTTCATGTATGTACTTTAAAAAACATTTAATCTCAGTATATGTAGTAAATGTTGGAAACAATAATGCCAAGCTTACAAGTTTTTAAAACGTGACTAATGTATGTAGAAACAGATGTACAATGCATTATATTTAGTATTATTACTGTGCATATATATCATAAAATTTAAACTTAGTGGTAGTACTTAATCTCAGAATTTGCATGCAATTATTTTACTTTAACTTCCAAAATATGAACTATAGTAATTCTTTTAAAAAATGGAAATAAGTAAAACAGTCCTTCATTTCTTACTTTTTCATCATCAGCAAGTATTTACTCCTTTTCCCATCATGTATATCACTTGTCAGTTTGAGATAAAAGCAAATTCTTTTTCTTTCATGATTTCCTTTCCTTTCATGTCAAAGCACTCCAAAGAGAGGAGAGCTCAGAAGAAATCACAGGTTCTCTTTAGCACTGCCTTTTTATTTATTTATTTTTGTTTGTGGTTTTCAGGATATAGACCTTATAACGTCATTATGAAATTAATTTAATTGTGTTTTATAATGTGTTTGTTTATAGTCTTAGCAAGATTATTTTAAAAATAATTTTGCTTTCAGTAAATTTTGCAAATTTTCAGATTAGGAGAGTAAAACATTTCTGTTAAAACAAGTAAAAAATTCTAATATAAATATCAAGGAAGAGCCATTCCTGATCACCACTTGCCACCCACAAGATGACATAGTTTAGTCAGCTTTCTATGTACTATATAACATATTACTATAACATTACTGTATAAATATATATCAACAAACAGAATCTATACACATATATCCACTTATGTGTTTATTTTGGTCAAGTTGCAAGATTATAAACTACATGTTTGCAGCTTGCTTTTACAACACATGCATTACATTTGTGAATCTAATGTACAGTTGCCTTTTTTCAGATTTTTGTCAGTTAAGATTCAAGTTTAACCTATAATTGTCATATTTATTTACTGTTTGCATATTCTTTAAGTTTTCTAATTGTGATTTTTAAAAATTAAACATTCCTTATCAAAACACTTGTAATCAAGAAAATCCTTTGATTTTGTATGTTTATCTTATATTCAGCCACTGTATTGTAGAAATTAAACTATCAGCAAAACATTTTATACTTGTTTCTTAAGGACATTTTTCAAAAATGGTAGTAGCAGTCTTTTGAGTTCCTGATTTATTTTTATATATTTTTTTAAAATCTAGGCTTTTTTTAAAGATTTTGTTTATTTATTCATGAAAGACACAGAGAGCGAGAGAAACAGACAGAGACAGAGAGAGACAGAGACACAGGCAGAGGGAGAAGCAGGCTTCAGGGAGCCTGATGTGGGACTCTATCCCAGGACTCTAGGATCATGCCCTGGACAGAGGGCAGGCACTAAACCGCCGAGCCACCCAGGGATCCCTGTGTTCCTGATTTTATTTTATTTTAATTTTCTTTTAATTTTAATTTTAATATTATAAAGATTTTATTTATTTATTCATGAGAGATACAGAGAGAGAGAGAGAGAGAGAGAGAGACAGGCAGAGACACAGGCAGAGGGAGAAGCAAGCTCCATGCACCGGGAGCCCGACATGGGATTCGATCCCGGGTCTCCAGGATCACGCCCTGGGCCAAAGGCAGGCGCTAAACCGCTGCGCCACCCAGGGATCCCTATATTTTTATTTTTTAAAAACAAATGCATTTGCCTCAAATTAAATTGTTGAATTTCTAGTTTTATTTGCTTTTTTCAATTGTTTTGGCATTTAAATTATTTTTAATGTTATATTCTACAATTGTAAACTATTTATTACAGTAACTTTCAGATTAGTTCATTTGATTTTTTTGGCAGTGATAATGGAATTATTTGAACATATATTCTGATTTATGATTGATCATTGTGTTTTTAAACTCTGCTCAACTGCTAACATAAGTGAATAAGGCTAGAAATATTTCCTTAATTGTATTTGCAGATGTTTACATTGTATCTATTTTTGCTATTACAGGACAGTGTGAGAACTTGGAGTTAACCAATTGAATGATAAATAATACATATAAAATACAGAAGTGTCCTTCTAATATAATCTATATGATTATAGTACTTTGCCTATACTTTACATGTGATATGAATTAATCTCAAGTAAAACAAGTTGATCAGTACTCTGTTAGATATCACATCATTTAATTCAGAGGAAATTTAGGTACACAAAAATAGAATACTGACATATTCAAAGATGGTCTTATTTTGATGAAAATAATAATATTAAATAAATATACATAGAGAACTTGTGGTTATTATAAAAGCTGATTTTAATATATTCCAGTTGCCTAAAGCAATATATGGCACATAGGAAATAAATGCAATGAATATAAGCTCCATGAAGACAGTGTGCCTTTTGGTTTTAATTCTGGCTGCATTCCCATTATTTAGTACCATGGTAGGCTTATAATAAGATTGAAGTGATTATCTGTTGAATCAATCAATGAATAAATATAAACTACTATCCTCCATATATAAAAGATTAATTCTGTTGAATCAATCAATGAATAAATATAAACTACTATCCTCCATATATAAAATATTAAATTAATCAAAAATCAAAAGGAGCATCTGGATTCAGAAAGCAGAAATTTTTAATGGCAACAGTATAAAAAGTTACTAGTATATTTTTGTAAATATTTCCTGTTCTATGTCAATTATTTACAGAACTAAAAAGAAGTTTTACTGTAGTCCTAATAGCTATATTTTTATTTATTAGATGTAATTAGGATTCAGTTATTCATATTCACCTAATTTAAAAGTTGATATGGTTTTCTTATACTACTTACAAGTTCCAGGCTTTTCCATAATCTAAGATCAGGTACTATTAAATAATAAATACAACATTGAGACACTCAACTCTGTTGAATACAGGAGACTATATATTTATTGAATTGCAAATCTCTCTCTGTAGGAGAATTTGGGAGTTCAAGAAAGTGATAGTCTATTTCTAGTAAAAATCTGTAAAGTAACAAACCACACAGAGGCATCTGTTGAATATTATAATGAGAACTATGCCAAAAGTGGATGAAATCACCAAATCCCAATAGATGTATTAGAAAGTAAAATATCAAAAACTATGAAATACTGAGATTGTTCATTACAGGAAAACAGATTAATGAACTACAAAAAATATAAGATTTCAGAAATAAATTAGTATTTATATGAAAGTATAGCCAATGATCATATAGCATAGTGATTTTTAAATGTGGCGGGGAGGTCAACCTGTTAATCAGTTTTGCCATCTATAAACTCTGAATATTTATAAATTGTTCAATATCTCTTTAACTCACAACAATGGCAAGTATGCCATACAACTGTTGACACTATTCGATGTGCCTACTCACAACGCAGAACACTAAATGAGAACTTTATAAAACTTAGTCATTATTCCTGAGCCACATAATAGGGACTATTACAGTCTTTAGAAAAATCTTCATGCACATAACAAAAAGAAATAGCAAAGCCCAAAGTTAGTAGAAGGAAAGAAATATCAGGAGAAACAAGTGACAGAGAGACTAAAAAGAAAAATAGAAAAATGAAACTGAGAGCTTGTTCTTTTCTTTATATTTTCAAACTGCCAAACCCTTAGCTAGATTTAAGAAGAAAAAGAAACTTCAGAACAGTTTACAAAAGATACCACAGAAATACAAAGGATCATAAGACACTATGAACAGTTATGTACCAAAAAAATTGACAACCTAGAAGAAATAAATTCCTAGACATAGAAGCTATCAAGACTGAATCATGAAATAGAAAGTCTAAACAGACCAATTACTACCAAGGAGATTGAATCATAAATAACAAATCTCCTGGTGACATCAGTATCACAGTAGTGAGTCATTCCTTTCTTTCTGTTTTGATTTACAAGTAATTAGACATTCATAACAGAACAAAAGTACCTCTAACACAGCACACCAGGACACCAGAGACTCATCCATCCGCGTCTGTAGGTAGATAGTTTGGACCACATAGGAGGCTGTAGTGTCAAGGGAGTTGTGTGCAAGAGCAGCAGTAGTGATGACCCCTCTAACAGAGGAAGCAGACAGTGAAAGTAATGAGGGAAAGTTTTCCAGGACACACAAGCTGCGTCTAGAAAGGACGGATTTCTATTTCTGAGGAGAGGCCTCTATAGTGAGAAAGAGAAAAAAAGGGCAGAAGAAAGGCACACTCAAGGGCCTCTGGAACTCTCACACTTGAAGATCTGCGATATATATATGCCATCATATATCTTGCCATCACGCTGGCCTTTCACATATGTCACGAAGTTCACCTTGCTGGTTTTAAATACAATTTTTCTGACCTCAAGAGCTCTTTACACTATTATGGGAACGCAACCATATCTATATATATATATATATATATATATATAGAGAGAGAGAGAGAGAGAGAGAGATCAATGGATATATATGTACTGATATATATTGATATATATGTACCATGTATACATATATATGTATACACATATGTATATATGTATATATACATATATATGTATATATAGATTGATATTTATATACACATATACATATACACACTAATATACAGTATATATATATACACTAGTAAATATATATACTAATAAGCCACATATATCTAATGTACAATATACTGATCATACTGCAAAGAGACAAAAATTTATCTCAACCTCTAAAAAGAAGGGTTTATGTAATACAATAGAGGTGCTAAATATCACTATAATGAAAATCATATTATCGTATATAACATATCAAATTAACTTACTTTTGTAAGTTATTTTTAACTTATACCATGTTAGATGTCACTTATATCCAATTGAAAAAAATTTCCAACCGGAATAAAATTCCAAGATCAGATGCTTTCACAACTAAATTCTACCAAATATTTAAAGAAGAGGAAGCAATACTTAAATTCATTTTACAAGGATAGCATTATACTGATACGAAAACCAGATAAGGACATGAACACAGAAGCAAAAATCCTTAATAAAATGTTAGCAAACTGAATTCAACGATAGAATTAAAAGACTCCTACACCATAAACAAATGGGATTTGTTCCAGATATGGAAGGATAGTTCAACATCCATAAATCAATGTGATGTACCACATTAGCAAAATAAATGGATAAAATATGATCATTTTAATAGATGCAACAAAAGCATCTGACAAGATTCAACACATTTTTATGATAGAAATTCTCAACCAAGTGGATATAGCGTGAATGTACCTCAACATAATAAAGGCCATGTATGAAAAGCTAACAGCTAACATCATACTGAATGGTAAAAGCTGAAAGCTTTTCTGCTAAGGTCAGGAACAAGACAAGGATGTCCACTCTCACCATTTTTCTTCAACATAGTGTTGGAAGTTTTAGCCTGAGCAATTAGGCCAGAAAAGAGAAACAGAAAGTAAACAATAAAACTGTCTCTATTTGTGGATGATGGTATTTTATACAGAAAACCTAAAAGACTCCACCAAAAACCTATTAGAATAAATTCATTGAAGTTGCAGAAAACAAAATCTATAAATGTCCGTTGCTTTTTATACACTAATAATGAGCTATCAGAAAGAGATATTAAGAAAAACATTTCATTTTGCAACTGCATCAACAAGAATAAACTACGAATAAATGCACCCAATAAGATGAAAGACTGGTACATCGAAAACTACAAGATATTGGTGAAAGAACTAAAGATACAAATAAATGGAAGGATATTTCATGCTCACAGATTGGAAGAATATTATTAAAATGTCCATACTACTGAAAACAATCTACAAATTTAATGCAATCCCTATCAAAATTCCAATGGCATTTTCAAAAAAAAAAAAAAAAACTAGATGAATACAAAGTTTATATGGAACCATTAAAGACCCGAATAGGGAAAGCAATCTTGGAAAGAACAAATCTAGAGGCATCACAGTCCCTGATTTCAAACTATAGTACAAAGGTATAATAATCAAAACAGTATGGTAGTGGCATACAAACAAACATGTAGATCAATGGAACAGACTAGAGAGCCCAGAAATATATTCATGCATATACGGCCAATTAATTTACAAATGGACCAAAGACCTAAATATAGAAACTGAAACCATAAAACTTCTAGAAAACAAACATAGTCTATAAGCTCCTTGACATCAGTCTTGGAAATAGCCTTTTTGGATTTGATACCAAAATCAAAGTCAACAAAAGCAAAAATAAGTGGGACTACATCACACTAAAAAGTTTTTGCATAACAAAAGAAACCATGAACAAAATGAAAAGGCAATCTATCCAATAGGAGACAAGAATTGCAAATCATATATCTAATCAGATACATGAAGAACTTATACAACTCAATTGCAATAAAACGATCAAATTTTAAAAATGGGCAGAGGGTCTGAATAGACATTTTTCCAGAGACATACAGATTACCAACAGGTACATGAAAAATTGCTCAATATCACCAATTACCAGTGAAATGCAAATCAAATTCACTATGAAGTATCACCTCAAATCTGTTAGAATTGCTCTTATCAAAAAGACAAGAAATAGCAAGTGTTGTAAGGATGTAGAGAAAGGGAATCCTTGTGCACTACTTACGGGAATGTAACTTGATGCAGACACTACGGAACACAGTATGGAAGATCTTGAAAAAAACTAAAAGAATTACCGTATGATCCAACAATTCAACTTCTGGGTATGAAAACACTAACTCAGAAAGATATACGCAGCCCTATGTTAATTACAATACTTATAATAGCCAAAAACAAAACAAAGCAAAACAATATATATATATAGATACATATAACTTTGATAATTATGGATTAATTGCCATAAATTAAATAGATATGAGCTATCTCCCCTGTATAAAAAGCACACACGATGTGTCCTGTTATCTCATATATATATATATCGAAAAGCAATCTAAAGGTCTATCAATGGAGGAATGAATAAAGAAAGTATCATACACACACACACACAGAAATATCATTCAGCCATAAACAACATGGATGACCTTGAGGGAATTATGGTTAGTGAAATAAGGCAGAGAAATGTAAATACCATATGATCTCATTTATATATAGAATTAAAAAAAAAAGAATGAACTCGGGGATCCCTGGGTGTCTCAGTGGTATAGCGCCTGCCTTTGGCCCAGGGTGTGATCCTGGGGTCCTGGGATCGAGTCCCAAGTCAGGCTCCTTGCAAGGAGCCTGCTTCTCCCTCTGCCTGTGTCTCTGCCTCTCTCTCTCTGTGTCTCTCATGAATAAATAAATAAAATCTTTTTAAAAAAAAGAATGAACTCATAGATACAGAGACCAGATTGATGGTTGCCAGAGGTGGAGGATGACAAGAGGTAGGAGAAATGAGTAAAGGGGATTAAAAAATACAAAGCTCAAGCTATAAGATAAATAACACATAGGTATTAAAGTCACAATATGGTGACTATAGTTAATGATATTGTATTGTATATTTGGATGTTGCTAGGAGTACATCTTAAACATTTTTGTCACAGGAAGTAAAGTTTGTCATGTATATGCTGATGGATGTTAACTAGAGTTATTGTGGTAATCATTTCATAATACACACAAATATTGAATCATTACCATATACACCTGAAATTAATGTTATATGTTAATTATATCTAAATAAAAATTACCACAAACATATAAAATATAAAAATATCATTATGTGTATTAATAAAATAGAAAATAGTGTATGCTCTTATATTTTATTCCTTCAGTTTATTGTTTCTCTAAGTAGTTTTAGTTTTATAAGATTCCTGTTTTATATAACCAAACTGAAATGAAATGCCATTCATAAGGCCAAGAGAGGTGAGATTTGATAGTTTATACTATTTTGGAAGGAAGAACCTTTCATAAATAAATCTGTGAAACTCTCCCTAATTAGCATAAAGATTAGATATATATTGGTGTAGATATAGATATATAAAACAGATATATAAGCTTTAACCTTTAAAGTTAAAGCATTTTCTCTTAGTTTCAAATACCTTTTTTATTTATCTTGTGATTTTGAAAATTATGGGATTTTTAAAAAGATTTATTTATTCAAGACAGAGAGTACAAGCAGGGGAAGAAGAAGAAGAGAGAGAGAAAAGAGAAAGAGAGAAGCGGGGTCTGGATCTCAGGACCTTGATATTATGACCTGAACTGAAATCAAGAGTTGGGTGCATAACTGACTGAGCCACCTAGGTGCCCCCCAAGTTATGGACTTTAATAATTATGGATTAATTGCCACAAATTAAATAGATATGAGCTATCTCCTATGTATAAAAGCACAAATGATGTGTCCTGTTATCTCATTAACAGTTCTCAAAATCCTCTAATATAGACACTGTACCCTTTATTCATTAAAATACCAACACACATTTATGTAAACCCATAGCATCTTGATACACATTGTCATATAGCTAATGTGATTCTACTACAACTCATCAAAAAATAATATGCTGAAAAATTAATATATTCTAGGAATTGTGTCAAGCTTTTCTTCTATTTGTACTTTCTCCACTAATATTTTTAAAAACCACAAAATAACAAAATAGCATAAACCTATGTGTTTCTGACTCCAGATTTCATGGCCTCAGACACTAAATTGCTATAACCCAGAAATGGAATCAGAGCTCCGCCCCTCTGACTGTAGAGCCTATACTTTTTTTTTTCAAGATATGCAATGCTTACAAGCATTCCCTCTCTGATCTCATACTCAGATGCCATGCATTAAAGTTAGAAGCATAATTGGGTGAGATATTGTGGAAATTTTGTGTTCTATATTCAATTATATACAATTATTTCAAAAATACATATATCTAGAAGGTACTTATATTAATAATGACTGAAAAGTAGATGTTAATTCTGAGCAAAGTAATTTTGTTAGATTATGAAGAGTATGTTTCTCTTATTTAAATTTTATTTTGGAGAAAATCATCATGCTTTCCTTTCATAAATATTTACTTTTTTCAGGCTGATTAACATTAAAGAAATAAAAGTGGACTTTGCTAATGAAAAATTAAATTATCTTGTTTTACTTTAAATGCAATTTTCAGGGTTGCCTGGGTGGCTTACTTGGTTAAGCATCCACCTCTTGATTTCAGCTCAGGTCATGATTTCAGGGTCATGAGATTGAGCCCTGCATCAGCCTGGGCATGAAGCCTGCTTGAGATTCTCTCTCTCTCATTCCCTTTCTGCCCCTCCTCTCTCTCTCTCTCTAAAAGAAAAAAAAATGCAATTTTTCAAAAGAATTTCTGCTTAGCATAATAAAATTAATCACTCCTACAATTCTCTGGAAATTTAAAATCTTCACAGGAAAGTGAAAGGTTTAGAACTCCTAAAAAAAAAGCTCAAAACTTGCTTTAAATGTACTTGTTTCTTTTTTTAAGTCAATTTATTTTAATTGCTATTTAAATTAACATTATTATAGGTTTCCTTGACTTACAATGAGATATTAACTTTGTTCACATTTCTCTGCCTCTTTATTTAACAAAAGTTGGTTTATAATACAGATGAACTATTTTTAAACACTTTTACAAGAAGACCTAACAATGTTACTCAGGTAGGCTTTTTTCAGTGTTGTTTTTTTTTTTTTTTTTTTTTGAAAGCAATTCTTTGTATATAAGGATGTGCTCTTTGTTTGCAATGCTCTTTCATCTGTGCCAATTGGTTTTCAGTTTAGAATTAAGACAGCTTTTTGTGGTGAAAAAAAAAATCACTTAGGAAAATGCAGAGTCACCATTTAAATACACAAAAGAACAAAATTGCATTTTTCCTTTAGAAAATGTAAACAATTTTCACAACTGGAATAATAATTCAACTCATGCTGGTGATTTGTCCAATGGTAAGAAATCAAAGATGTGGGAAAGAAGAAAGGACTCTCAAAGTATTACTTGAACACTGTATATAAACTTGAGAGAAAGGCACTAGAAATATCCATTATAATACTCTGAGTTTAGCATCTCATGGGGAAGAATGTCTTACAAAAAGCAGCTGGAAATAAGAGAAAAAAATACATGAAAAAAGGAAGCATGCTTTTCAATTAGGAAATTAATTGGTCTCTCTACAAATACCCACTAAAATCCTTATAAGTGAAAGGAACTGAATTAAACATAAAGGTATCTCTGAATAGGTTATAAAATTCAGCTCAGGTATGCTTTTACAGTCAGGAATTACAGAAAAAATGCTTGGATTCATTGCTGATCCCTAATTTTTCCCCATAAATTGTTTTAATGTGAAATGAGAAATTCTAGAGGAAAGGGCACTGAAATTGGTGTGTGCTTGGATTATATCCCTAGAAATGTGGGATAAATATTAATCTCTGTTTATTTTTCCTCATTTTTCTTAAACTTTCCTAGTTTCATACTTTAGTATTTAGTCCTACTAAAGGACTAGAAAACAGTAAGAACAAAAAATAATTGAATGTTTATTTATTTTTTAATTGAATGTTCATAAAATAGTACTGGTATATACAAAAATTTCACTTAATTAAAGAACTTCAGCATGTTTCCTGCTCTCTACTTGGCCACTAACTGATGTGTTGGGCTTTAGCTTTGACATGCAATGTTACCGTTAGACAAGCATGTCAAATTTTATCTTTCTGAAATTAAGGATTTGGAACAACTTTTTATTTTACCCAAGAATGAGGAACAAAATCACTAATAAAGCTTTTCAAAATGTTTTCTCCTCCCTCCCCCCACATACTCAGAGAGGTTATTTTAATTACTTTAGACCTGATAGGTTCCAGATACATGGGCTTTATTTATTTATTTTATTTTTTTAAAGATTTTATGTATTTATTCATGAGGGACACACACACACAGAGACAGAGAGAAAGAGAGAGAGAGAGAGAGAGAGAGAGAGGCAGAGACACAGGCAGAGGGAGAATCAGGCTCCATGCAGGGAGCCCGATGTGGGACTCCATCCTGGGACTCCGGGATCATACCCAGAGTCAAAGGCAGACACTCAACTGCTGAGCCACCCAGGCATCCTGATACATGGGCTTTAAAAAGTTCTCTTGATGTTAGAAATAGAGCCACTAGAATACAGACAAGTCAACCTCTGGAAGGTCTCTTCCAGCTCCCAAAGTTTGTGATGCTATGTCATTTGTAGGGATTGTAAGATATTCTACTTCTAGCCAAGATGGAGTAATAGTGGCAAGATTTACATTGCCATTTGAAGACAAAGCAAAACAAAACTAAAAAAGTCACCTTGAAAATACAGAACAAGTTTATTTCTTTTATATTATCCATGAACAAAGGACAGTAATCCTTGAAAAATAGCAACAAATGAGAAATACCTACAATGCCAGAAATGACTGCCTAGAGTGAGTTTCTAGACTATAATATGATGACATAGGAGTTGTCAATCTTCCTGATTTGAAGATGGAACTGGGAGTCTATGAAGGCTAAAGTAGCTAAAGTTTACAAAGCAGATGAAAAAGAAAAGAGAAAGCTAATAAAGGAGAACTCTGGAGACCTTAAAATAGTTCTCCCAATTCTTTAGCTGAGGACTGATCAACCTATTGGTGTGAAGAACCTACCTAAAAGCCAGGAAAAATACTATCATCAGATTTAGAGAATAAAATACCCAGATCTCAAACAAGGGAGAAAATTGTTCCTATTTTCCATTAGCCAGACTGAAAACCCCTTAATTCACATGGAATACTGGAGTATTTAAACAGAATTTCATGCAGTATAGCAGCAAAATTAGCCCTATAATAAATGCTGCTCTGGTCCTGCATAACAAATGTTAAAAGCAAGACCTGAAAATATTAAGCAGTTTATATGTAAATTAACTGCATCTCATAATAAAGCTCATTATAGGAACACACAAATATATATCACACAGCAAGGTAAAATGTACAATGTCTGGCATTCTTTCAAAAATCATTAGGCATGCAGAGAAGTAGCAAAACACAAATTCTAGTGACAAAAAAATAATGGATATCAACCTAGAAATAGCATAGATGCTAAAATTAGAATTAGTAGACAAGAATATCAAATAATTTATAACTTAATGTTTAAGAAGCATCGAAGTATGCTTCTTAGTATGTTACTTAGAAAAGTGGAAGATATATAAACAAATATGAAATCAATTTCTCTATAAGCTACAATTTCTACAATGACAGATATATTGAATAGGATAGACAATGTTAGATATTGCAGATGATTCATAAACTAGGAGACATAGTATATTGTGTTGAATAGTGACTCCAAATATGACAAGAGTCTTTGTAAAAGTGACTAGGTTAAGGATTATTAGAGAGAGGGATTATCATGGATTATCTAGTACTAAAATAATAATCCAATATAAGAACAAGGGACATTATACAAAGAAGATGAGAGTGAAAAAAAATAAAAATAAATAAAAAAAAAGAAGACGAGAGTGAGCAAGAAAAACAGGAAGACGGAGAAAGAAATTGAGACATGATATAATATGGGATTTGAAGATATAGGAGGAGGTCAAAAAGCCAAGGAATGCAGGCAGTCTCTAGAAGCTAAAAAAGACAAGAACATAAATTTTCTTCATGAGTCCCCAGATTTTATTTTAGGACTTATAAAATTTAATGCTTTGAGAATTATTTGACCCAAAATTAAAATACTTAAGTATGAATTTAACAAAGTATATACAAAATCCTGTATAAAGAACACTACATAAGTATGCTGAATAAAATCAAATAAATACTAAATAAATGGAGAGAGCTTTCATGTTAATGAATTTGAAGACTCAAAATTGTCAAGATATAGGTTCTTCCCAACTTGATATATAGATGCAAAATAATTCCATTCAAAATCCAATCAAGTCATTTTCTGTTTATCAACAAACTGATTCTGAAATTTATATGGAAAGGCAAAAGACTCAGAATAGCCAACAAAATACTGAAGAAGAACAACAGAGTTGGAGGACTAACATTAACTTTCAGACTTACTGTAAAGCTATAGTAATCAAGATAGTTTGGTGTTAGCAAGAGAATAGACAAAGGTCAGTGGAACAATGTAGAGAGCCAAGAAACAAACCCACACAAACATAGTCAATTGAGCTTTGGCCAAGTATCCAAAGCAATATAAAAGGAACAAAGACCATCTTTTCAACAAATGGTTCTATTACTGGATACTCACATGCAAAATATTGAATCTAGACACAGATTTATTACTTTTCACAAAAAAAATAGATTAAAACAGATCACAGACCTAAATGTAAAATGCACAACTATAAAACTCCTAGGAGATAAGATACAAGAAAACTCAGATGACCTTGCATATGGGGAAGATAACTAGATATGCATCCGTATATTTAAATACCAGGGTGAAAAATGAGATCATCTGTGTCAATATAACAGCTCTTAATTCCAGAAAATTCTTGACCAAATAGATGATGGTATAAACCAATAAATCATTTTTTTGCTACAGGAAACTTCTGCAAACAAATTTATCTAAATTATTCATTCATATAAACAAATAGTTCACAATACCTGTGATGCCAAAAATTTCATTGTCGAGATTCTTTTCAAGACCTTTTCTTTGATGAATCTCCCAAAGCTAAATTATTTTCTCATAAATATTGACTAATCTCAATTATTTTTAACACCTTTGATGACCCATTCTAAGCCACATGAACCCAGATCAAAACCTCCACTGATCTCCCATTGAGATTTAGATTGTCTTCATCTCTTTCACACTAGATCCCATAATCATGGCTTTACTTGATCATCAGACTATTCTGGTGATCTTTTTGGGTTGAGGAGTTGGCCCTTGGCACTATAGATAGACATTACAATATTCATTTTCTTGCAATATCCTTTAGTTTAGTACCTAATTGTCTATATAGATGTTGGCTCACACTTTATTCTTTACACAGAATCACTTGAAAATTATACTGAACTTTTTAATAATATTTATATTTTGTCAAAACTAAGTAGGATATTTTAAAAATAATTTTAGTTTATAGCATTATTAAAGAATATTCTTGGTCCAATATACATGAAGTAGTCATTTGAGCCAACTATTAGATATAATCAAATTTAAAGTAATAAGTTCTGAACTTAGCTTCTTTTTTTGGCTATTGCCTTTATAAATTGGTAGGCTTTCTTTCTTTTATAAGAAAGATTAGTTTGCAATCCATCTTTTTAGGTTCAGAATCAGCCCTGCAGGGTCCAAAGTATCCTTGCTTTCTCTGGTTCCTTAGTATCTTCCCTTCTCAATTGCCTGTGCGGAGGACTGTTAGCTAGTTTTAGCACTGGACAGAAGCAATAGCTTGATAGAGACTCTTTAACTAGCATCCACATTAGGGTCAAATCCTAGAGGTTTGGTTTCTCTGACTGAATGCTAAAAGATACACTGAACACATTATCCCTTTAAATACATGGTTTACTCCAGTGATACCAGGCTATAAATGATATTCTAATTTTATCATATTCAAATTTATTTTTATAGCCCTGCTGCTTACAGGTTGATCATTTACAGGGAATCAACTCATTCATCTTCAAGTGAAGGAGTCTATCTTTCAAGGAATAATTCTGGAAACAGAGAGAGAAAGAAAGAAAAAGAAAGAAAGAAAAGAAAGAGAAGAGAAGAGAAAGAGAAGAGAAGAGAAAGAAGAAGAGAAGAGAAGAGAAAGAGAAGAGAAGAGAAAGCAGGCAGGCAAACAAGAGATTCTGAACTATAGAGAGAACAAAATGTGGGTTTGTGGGGTGGGGGGAGGTGGGTGGGAAATGGCTAAATAGATGATGGGTATTAAGGACAGCCAGGTGCGCAAGCTGCAGAAGCTGGCCGAGCTGAGGAGAGTGAGCTTCCCCTACCTGAGCAGCCTGCTGCCCTTCAGCCCCGAACCCCCCACGATGAACCCTGTGGTGGAACCGCTGTCCTGGATGCTGGGGACCTGGCTGTCAGACCCACCGGGAGCTGGGACCTTCCTGACATTGCAGCCTTTCTAGTACCTGGAGGAGGTGTGCATCTCCCACATGGGCCAGCCTGTGCTGAACTTCTCGTTCAACCCCTTCCACCCGGACACACGCAAACCCATGCACAGGGAATGTGACTTCATCCGTCTCAAGCCAAGGCAACCTTTGACAAGGAGGCCTTTGTCAGCGCCCAGAATACAGTCATAGTAGAGGTGGAAGAGGGCAAGGTGAAGAGGCAGGAGCTGTGCATCACGTCCCATTCCATCGCCAGGATCTCCTTCGCCAAGGAGCCCCACGTGGAGCAGATCACCCGAAAATTCAGGCTGAATTCCGAAGGCAAACTTGAACAGACCGTCTCCATGGCGACCACCACCCAGCCCATGACTCAGCATGTCCACATCACCTACAAAAGGGTGACCCTATGACCCCAAGTGTGTGTCGTGACCCTTCGACTTCCTAGATGCCCACCGCAGGTGCAGGGGGGGGGCCGCAGGCTCATGGGTTCCAGAGTGTTGCCACGGGTTCCTGTAACAGCGTAGAAGAACTAAAATAAAAGGCCTTTATTTTTATGACTGAGCATTTCGAATATTAAAAAAAAATGTGATGTGCACTGGGTATTATATGTAAGTGATGAAATCGCTAAATTCTACTCCTGAAACCAGTATTACACTGGTTGACTAATTAGAATTTAAATAAAAACTTGAAAGAAAAATAAACAATTCAAACATACTCTGTGAATCTGTTTTAACTGTAATGGTTATTTTTCTATATAATAAACCTGATATTCCACTGAACTATTTGAGATTTGATTATGCACTACTCTAGATAGTTCCTCTACTTTCCAAATGTGTTTGAAAGATTGATGGAAAAAAAAAACTTTTATAATATTTTTAATAATATTTTCTGCAACACCATGAGACACATAGTATGAATTTAACTAAACTCTTTTGAGTATTAATGCACCCAACAGTTCTACTCTAGAAAAAAAATCCATATTTTATTCCAGAAAACTATAAAAATGTAAAAATATTCGTATATGAAATGTCACACATAAGAATCTGGGATGGGAAAGAGTGAGGTTTGGTCTTGTTGGGAATTATGGTGCAAAGATTAACACTTAAACACATTATATTTCCTCTAATTCTTTTGAAAAAATCTCCTATGAAATTTTAATATATAAACATGTAGGATTGATAGTATTATTTAAAAAACAATTTAAAACCTAATTTGAGTTTTGCTGTTTTGTTCACCATTGGATATATCACTTTCTATAAGCAAAGAACTGTGAAAAAGTAGACATTCAGGTTTAAAATAAAATGGAAATCAATTTTACATTGTCTTTAAAAGAAGATGTATTCATAAACTTAAATTCTAAAGGTTAATGAAAGAGAATTTAGTACTCTGTAATAGATTTCATATTAATCCAACCAAGTCTTCTTTCTTTACAAGAAGATTTAAACACATTTTTACATTCTGGTAAAGACTGAGAATAAGAAACACATGGTCTCAGACAGCCTTATGTGTATAATCAATTACACAGTCCTGTGAAAATATCTGACACATTTATTCATTTGTCATTAATTTATAAAAGTAACAATAGCTCTGCCTTCAAAGTAAGAAAAAAGAGGGAAAAATAGAATTCGGCAGGGAAAAATAGATTTTAAAATAGAAATTTAGACTTTATACATGAGCTAGAACATAAAAATAGATGTAATATCTCTGGCACTTGTCTGCTTTAAGCCTAAAATATCTTAACTACTTATTTTCCATTTTGAGTGCTGAATTTAGATTTATGCTATTGGATTGATTGTTAAATGGAGTCATCACTCTTTTTCAAATCATACTGCTGGCAGAAGTTCACCAGTAGCTTATACATTAATTAATGTCTGCATTTTATTTTAATGTATCCTTCAAAGTCACTCACTCCCCTAGACCAGAGTTGAAATTAAATAATTTTCTCCATAAATTCAAATTTGTGGCAACATTAAGCTTAAAACAGATTAATTAATGATTGACAGGGTATCTTTTCATTTTAAGTCTACTTAAGGTAAATATCTAAAAGATTAAATTCTTGGGCAGCCCCAGTGGCTCTGCGGTTTAGTGCCGCCTTCAGCCCAGGGTGTGATCCTGGAGACTCGGGATCGAGTCCCATGTCAGGCTCCCTGCATGGAGCCTGCTTCTCCCTCTGCCTGTCTCTCTCTCTCTCTCTCTCTCTCTCTCTCTCTCTCTCTCATAAGTAAATAAATAAATAAAACCAAAAAATGCAAAAAAAAAAAAAAAAAAAAAGATTAAATTCTTGAAAGGAGACAAATTAGAGGGATCCCTGGGTGGCGCAGCGGTTTGGCGCCTGCCTTTGGCTCAGGGCGCGATCCTGGAGACGCGGGATCAAATCCCATATCGGGCTCCCGGTGCATGGAGCCTGCTTCTCCCTCTGCCTATGTCTCTGCCTCTCTCTCTCTCTCTCTCTATCATAAATAAATAAATTTTAAAAAAATAAAAAAAGGAGACAAATTAGAATGAAAGAAGGGAATCAAAAAAACTTTTTAAAATATGATGTCAGAAGACAAAAATAAAGTAATATCATTAGATATCATTATATCTTCCCTAAACCATAGCAATCACCACCTAATTGATCCTCTGAAACCGACTCTTGCCCTTTAAAATCAATGTGTGCACTAATTCTTAATGAACATTTAAGATGCCACTCTTCTGCTTAAAATCATTCAATGGCTTGCCTTTGCTCTTGGGATAAATTCCAAAACCCTTAACATGGCTGGTAAATCCCTAATGAACTAAACTCTTATTTCTCACTGCTCTTTCTTCAATTACTATCCATTCTTATGGTTAGTAAACTTCTTCCTGTCTTAGGACTTCACAAATTATTTCTTTCTGCAGAACTTTCCCATCATCTTCTACGTTGGCTATGGAGGAAATTCATTTCTTAGCTCTAGCTTAAACCTTACTACAGAGAAAGCCTTCTCTACTTCTCAGATTTCATTGGAAACCTGGTTATATGCTTTCAAGTAATGCTGTATTTTTTCCCCTCTAAGCAATGTTTTCTTTAACACTATAATCAGTGTTTGTATTATTTTTAATGTCACATTTTCCAGTATTTAATATAGAATATGTAACATAGAAAGTGATCAATAAACATGAATTTACAAATCACACGAATTAAACAATATTCAATATTCATTATAAAATGTATGTTCTACTTTAACTTAAAGTTAGGATAAATATTTATTTATAAATAGCTAGAAAAATATTCTTTATTTTAAGCCATTACCAATCATTGGCAGATGGCTTTATAAAGCTATTACTTTAGATATGGTCCTTGGTCAGAAATATTTTATAAAGATTACCAACAAATTAAGAACAATTGTAAGGATACAATTCATTTCCTCTGTGTCTGACTAGTATTTTATATTAGCTAGGTGCCAGAATTCTGCTAGCCATTGAAAGCTGATTGAATGTCTTCTCAAATCTCCAGGTTTTTTCTGATAGGCTCTGTGTCTGAGTTCATGTGATGATCTCTCTCTCTCTCTCTCTCTCTCTCTCTGCTTCTCTCCTAACCAACCCCCTTCTTCCCATCCATATGTCTATCTGAACCAACCAACCAGCCAACAACCAACCAGTAGCTAGCAGCCTATATCAACTAAACATTTTCTCATTTATCTTGTCTTTAATCTTGGCCTTTGCTGCATTCCTTGACAGCCAATTTATAAGACCCAGGTCTTTTGGTTTAGTATATGCTCTGGCTTTTGTCATATTATCAGTCCAAACCAATGTTCACTTGGACCCAGTTTAACAAAGGGTGGAGTTCAGACAACTCACAGAGAATTCCCAGGTAGCAAGCAAAGAGTTGGGCAATGAATAAGACAGGGGAGTATAAATTGCAAGGAAAAATTGCCAATTAAATTTGAGTCTACACTTGAATATTTACATTGGAACTGAAGAAGGAATTATATAAATAAAGAATGAAAGTAAGGGCACCTGGGTGGCTCAGTGGTTGAGCATCCATCTTTGACTTAGGAGTGATCCTGGAGTCCTGGGATTGATCCCACATTAGGCTACTCACAGGTAGCCTCTGCCTTTCTCTCTGTGTCTCTCATGAATAAATAACTCAAAGAGAGAAAAAAATAAATGAAAGTAAGTTATATATGTGCATTGAGTGTGAGTAAATATGTGCAAAAGTCTAAGAATCTGCAGTTCATTCACAAGGACAACTCTATTATTAAAAGACCATAAAGAATACAAGGAAGAAAGATTTGAGAAGACTAAAATGGTCACTGCATAGGTAATGCAAAAATCATAAACATAGAAAGTGTGTTCAAGCTCACTAATAAGAAGTTGGAAATTCACATGAAAACAAAAATGAAATGTTCCAATTAAAGATGGCAATACAAGAAGATCCTGAACTTACTTTTTCCATGAAACAGTGAAGGTACAGCTTCATATGGAACAACTTTATTTAAAGAAAAAAAAAAAAGAAAGAAAACCTAAAAATTGGCTGACTGATTCCTCTTCAGTGGGAGAAAGAGAGAAGGCCCATATCTGAGTGAATAGGACAGCCTGGGATACAGTTTTACCATAAAACCCACCCCCAGAGTAGTGACTCACAGTGAAGAACAAACTTAAAATCTAAAGCTTCTCCTTAAGGAATAAAGGATATGAACTCCATATTGGCACCCGTAACTTATAAGACCTGCACTAATATTTTAATATTAAAAGACCTAACGAGAGAAATAGAAAGTAATACAATTATGTTAGAAGATTTTAAAACCTCATTTATATCAATGGATAGGTCATCCAAACAGAATATCAAGAAGAAAATATAGGTTCTAAACACATTAGACCAGATGAACTTAACAGACATATACAGAACATTCCATTAAAAAACTACAGTATATATTTTTTTTCTCAAGTGCACAAAAAATATTCAGCAAGACAGATCATACGTCAGGCCACAAAATAAGTCTTAATAAATGTAAAAAGATAGAAATAATAAAAAGTACCTTTTCTGATCCCTATGGTATGAAACTAGAAATAAATTACAAGAAGAAAACTGGAAAATTCACAAATATGTCAAAATTAAACAACATGATAGTGAACAACCAATGAGTCAATGAGGAAATTAAAAGAGAAATAAAAATAGCTTAAGGCAAATCAAAATAGAAATATAACACACTAAAACTTATGGGATGCAGCAAAAGCAGTTCCAAAAGGGAAGTTCATTGTGATAAATGCCTACCTCAAGAAACAAGAAAAATTTCAAATAAATGACCAGAATTTATGCCTTAAGGAACTAGATAAATGAGAGGAAGCGAAGCTCAAAATTAGTAGAAGGAAAGAAGTACAAAAATCAGAGTAGAAATAAATGAAATAACAACTGAAATAAATGAAACAGAGACTGAAAAGATCAAAGTTAAGAGCTGATTCATTGAAAAAATAAACAAAATTAACAAACTTTTACCTAGACTCACAAAGGAAAAAAGAACTCAAAATAGGAAACTAGATGTTATAAGTAATGCCATAGAAATACAAAGGATCATGAGACTACTATGAACAAATATACACCAACAAATTTGAACCTTAAATAAATGTGTAAACTCGTAAAAATATGCAACCTACAGAGACTGAATCAGGAAGAATTAGAAAAATCTGAAGAGATCAATTGCTAGTAAGAATATTAATCAGTTATCACAACATTCCCAAACAAACAAAAAAAAGCCCAGAACCAGATGGCTTCATTGGTTAAAGTCTATGAAACATTCAAAATAATTCAAAATAATTAATACCAATCCCTCTCAAACTCTTAAAAAAAGAAGATGATGACAAGGGAAATCCTTATAAACACATTTTAAAAGGCCAGCATTACTCCGATAACAAAATAGATAATGACTCACAAGAAAAGAAAATTATAGGCCAATCTCCCTGAAGATAGATTCAAAAATTGTTAACAAAATATTAGCAAACCATATTCACTAATATTCACTAATACTTTTATTTATTTTTTTTAATTTTTTTTAATTTATTTATGATAGTCACACAGAGAGAGAGAGAGAGAGGCAGAGACACAGGCAGAGGGAGAAGCAGGCTCCATGCACCGGGAGCCCGACATGGGATTCGATCCCGGGTCTCCAGGATCGCGCCCTGGGCCAAAGGCAGGCGCCAAACCGCTGCGCCACCCAGGGATCCCTCACTAATACTTTTAAAAGATCATGCATCATGATCAAGTGCAGCTTATTTTTTTAAAATATTTTATTTATTCGAGAGAGAGAGAGAGAGAGAGAGAGAGGGAGGCGCAGACACAGGCAGAGGGAGTAGCAGGCTCCATGCAGGAAGCCTGACGTGGGACTCAATCCCGGGACTCCAGGATCACACCCTGGGCCAAAGGCAGGCACTAAACTGCTGAGCCACCCAGGATTCCCCAGTCAAGTGCAATTTAATTCAGAGATGCAAGGATGGATCAACATCCACAAAGTAATCAAGGTGATATACCACATTACAAAATAAAGGATAAAAATCAGATAATCAACTAAATAAATGAAGAAAAAACATCTGACAAAATTCAACACATGTATAACTTATAAAAACTTTCAACAAAATGTTTTGAAGGGAACATGCCTCAACATAATAAAGGCCATATGGTATGAAAAGCTCTTAGTTTTTCACTAAATTCAGGCAAAAGACAAGGATGCCCACTCTCACCACTTGTATTCAACATAGGCTTGAAAGTCCGAGCCAGAGAAATTAGGCACGAAAAATAAAAGGCATCCATATTTGCAAGGGATAAGTAAAAATGTCACTATTTGCGGATGATGTTATATATAGAAAATGCTAATTAAAGAAAACTATTGGAACTAACCCAAGAATTCAGTAAAGTTGCAGGATACAAAATCAATATATAAAAATCTGTGGCATTTCTTTTCACCACCAATGAACTGTCAGAAACAGAACAATTGCATTTACAATTAAATCAAAAATAGAAGACCTTGGAATATATTTTAAGAGATGAAAGCCTCATATACTGAAACTCTAAGATGCTGATGAAAGAAATAAAAGACACAAATGGAAGAATGTTTCATGCTCATCAATTGGAAGAATTAATATTGTCAAAATGTCCATACTACTCAAAACAATCTATAGATTCAATGCAATCCCTATCAAAATGGCAATGGGGCAATGTTTTTTTTGTTTGTTTGTTTGTTTGTTTTGTTTTGTTTTGCTTTTGGGGGGGCAATGGTTTTTTTCACAGGAATAGAACACTATCAAATTTTGTTTAAAATTATAAAAAAAAAAAATCAAATAGCCAAAGAAACCTTGAGAAAGAACAAATCCAGAGGCATCACAATCCCAGACTTCAAACTATATTACAAAGCTGTAGTAATCAAAACAGTATGATATTGGCATACAAACATAGATATAGACCAAAGAAACAGAATAGAGAGCCCCAAAATAAATTCACACATACAAGGTCAATTACTTAAACAGAAGAGCCAAGAATATGCAACAGGGAAAAAAAGAGTCTTCAACAAATGGTGTTGAGAAATATAAATGGCTGCATACACTAGAATGAGACTGGACTCCTTTCTTATACCATAGACAAATATTAGTTCACAATAAAGCCTTGAATGTAGGACCTGAAGGCATAAAGCTCCTAGAAGAAAATAGGTGGTAAGTTCCCTGAGACAAACCTAGAGGTGGCTTTTTGGATCTGACGCTGAAGACAACAAAAGCAAAAACAAGTAAGACTATATCAAACTAAAAAGCTTGTGCACAGCAAAGGAAACCATCAACAAAATGAAAAGGCAACTTACTGAATGGAAGAAAATATTTGCAAGTCTTACTAGATAAGGGGTTAATGTCCAAAATATATAAAGAACACACACAATTTAATAACAACAAAAAAAGAAGCCATAAAACACAATCTGATTAAAAATGAGCAGAGCATTGAATAGATATCATATCGAAGAGTATAAACAGATGGCCAACAGATACATGAAAAGATGTCAACATCTCATGCATCATCAAGGAAAATGCAAATCAAAACCACAATTAAGATATTGCCTCACACCTTTTAGAATGGCTAATTTCAAAAAGACAAGACATAAGTATTGACCTGGATGTGGAGAAATGGGGATCATTGTGCATTGTGATGGGAATGTGAACTGGTGCAGCCACTATGGAAAACAGTATGGAAGTTTGTGAAAAAAAAATTAATAGAACTACCATATGATCCAAATTCCATTTCTGGGTGCTTATCAAAGAAAAACAAAAACACTAACTCAAAAAGATATATGCATCTCTATATTCATTGAATCATTGTTTACAATAGCCTGTTACCACAAATGTGAACCTTTGTCCAAAGCCAGATGAATGTATAAAAGAAAATGTGGCATTTAGATATGGTGGAATATAATTCCACAATAAAAAATAATGAAATCTTTCCCAAGAAGTGTTGGATCCTTATGGAATACCGTTAAGTAAAAAATAAACAACAAACAAGCTTATAGATAAGAACAGATTGGTGGTTACCAGCAGTGGGGGTCAAAAGGTACAAATTTCCAGTTATAAAATAAGTCATGGGGATGTAATGTACAGCACTGTGACTGTAGTTAATACCGTACTGCATGCTTGAAAGAGACTATGTTAAAGTTCTCATCACACACACACAAAAATTTACAACTATGTATGGCAGTCAACGTAAGTAGAGTTATAGTGGTGATCATTTCACAATACATACAAATAGGAAATAATTGTATTAACACCTGAAGCTAATATAATGTTAATATCTTAATTATACCTCAAAAATGAGTTTCTGTAATCATTATATCAGAGATATTAAATTTGATATTCTCACTACTTAAGAGAGGATTCTCATGCTCTGCTGATACTGTAAACTAACCCATGGCCACTTTTGAGGCAATTTATTACTTCTGTATCAATTAAACTTCACAATATACAACCAGTTTAGACTTTAGCCATTTTGGTCTTCAATATCAGTCTAAGTAAAATATATATCTGCAAGGATATATGTAAAATCATTGTTTTTAATTGCTTAGGTTTGGATTCTAAGTACAAGTCAATGATAAAATAGTTTTTTAAAATGGATACATTGGGTTGCCTGGGTGGCTCAGCGGTTGAACATCTGCCTTTGGCTCAGGGTGTGATCCTGGATTCCTGGAATCAAGTCCCACATCAGACTCCTTCCATGTAGCCTGCTTCTCCTCCCTCTGCCTTTATCTCTGCCTCTCTTTCTGTGTCTCTCATGAATAAATAAATAAAACCTTTTTAAAAATTGGATACATCTATTCAATAAAATATTGTGATATATTTTAGAAGTAGGGTGTAGATCTTAATATGAACTGTAAGGAATAAATATCCAAATAAGATGTTTGACCATTCAATTTTGACTTGCCTGAGATATTATTGCCTTATGCCTATTGTCTTGATAGCTTACCAGTAGAGAATCTTTTCCAAATATTTCATTGTTAACATATTATTAACAGCTGTGTGAAAAAAAGTGGATATGGGTTTTGTAGATCGCTACCCCATACTTCCAACTTACACTATGGTCTCCTTTACTAATGCGTAAAAGCATATGTTAAATGAATAGTGTTTTTACTTTAACATGAAATAAAGTGTAATTTAAATGCCGAACAATATTTCAGGAAAGTATATGGAGCTGAAAGACAGATTGCTTGCCAAAGAAATGATGGAAGTAGCTACACTTTCATGTGCACCTCATATGGTGGTGGAAGAAATATTTGATGCTACCAACTCATTTTGTTTTGTTGAAGGTCAAAATCAGCAAGATGCACAAAGCCACCAGACCACAAGCTGACAGATCAGCAGGAAATATAGCAAAATATAATTTAAATGTAAGAGAAAGTAAAATAACGAAAAGCTAAGTGGTTCTCCCATAGAGTCTATGAAGACTAGTTGAACACTCAAGTGGTTTTATCATATATTGTACAGCAGGCAATCTACAAATATTTATTATAGTGCTTTGTAATTTTGTCTTATTTTGCAATAAACCTTTTCATTTGCAATTAGGTAAAAATGATTATGCATGTTAAATGAAAAAATATGCACTGTTGTTTTTTTTAAATATCAAGAACGTTGATTAATACATAGCTTTCTCAAAAGCATGCAGCTTGATATTTTTTTTATTTGACATATAATGGCTTAAAACGAACTATATTTGCAGCATCACAATTTGGTAAACATTAAAAAGAATCAAAACTTATAGGACTTCTTGACTAGTTTTTTTCTAAAAAATAATTTGCTGAAGAAAGGTAGTTCAAAAGGTGCCAAGAGACAAAAACCAAGAAAATATCTGGGCTGATGTATTTACACATTCTATGTCTAAAACAGAAACTAATTTTGCTCTGATAATATGAGGTACATCAGCAACTATAGAATAATTTTTCAGTAAAAATATATATATATATTCTGCAAAAAATAGTCTAATAAAGATGTTGGCAATTTCAAATTTATTAACCATACAGTAGAAATGTGAAGATTATAGGCAATTCAAAGAATAAAAATAATTAAACCATAATTATACCAATTACAATTAATTGCTCATTAAATGTTTGGTAGAATTCACCTGTGAAGCCATCTGGTACTGGACTTTTGTTCATCTCAAACTATTCCCCAAAATATGACTGGAATAAAAGCCTCCATTCATTCTATGAGGCCATCATTAACCTGATCCCGAAACCCAATAATGATACTATTTAAAAAAAAATTTATTTATTTATTCATGAGAGACACAGAGAGAGAGAGAGAGAGAGAGAGAGAGAAAGAGAGAGAGAGAGAGAGAGAGAGAGAGAGAGAGAGAGAAAGAGAGAGGCAGAAGGTGAAGCAGGCTCCATGCAGGGAGCCTGATATGGGACTCAATCCCGGGACTCCAGGATCACACCCTGGGCTGAAGGCAGGCGCCAAACTGCTGAGCCACCCAGGGATCCCTAAGGATACTATTTTAAAAAAGGAACTATGGGCCAATATCTCTGATAAATATAAATGCAAAAGTCCTCAACAAAATAGTAAACCAAACCCAATAACACATTAAAAAATAATTTACCACAATCATGTGGGATTTATTCCAGGGATGCAAAAGTGGTCCAATATTTACAAGTCAATCAATGTGATATATCATATCAATAAGAAAAAGAATAAAAATTATATGATCATCTCAGTAGATGCAGAAAAAGTACTTGACAAAGTACAACATTCATTCATAATAACTCTCAACAAAGTTGGTTTAGGAGGAACTTATATCAACATAATGTAGGCTATGTAGAAAAAATCCACAGCTAACATACTCAATTGTGAAAAACAGAGTTTTTTCTTTAAGATCAGGAACAAGAGAAGGATGTCTGCTTTTGCCAATATTATGCAACAGAGTACTGGAAATTGTAGCCACAACAATCAGACAAGAAAATATAATATTATATGATATAATTATATATATATATATATATATATATATATATATATATATTATATAGAAAACCCTACAGACTCCACCAAAATCTACTAGAACTGATAAATGAATTCAGCGAAGTTGCAGGCTACAAAATGAATACACATAAATCTGTTGCATTTTATACACTAATAATGATGTAGCAGAAAGAGAAATTAAGGAATCAGTTCCACTTGGAATTGTACCAAAAAGAATAAAATATCTAGGAATAAACTTAACCAAGGAGGTAAAAGATCTATACTCTGAAAATGATAAAACATTGATGAAAAAATTGAAGATACAACAAATGGAAAGACATTTAATGCTCAGGTATTAGAAGAATAAATATTGTTAAAACGTCCATACTACCCGAAGCAGTCTGCAGATTTAATGCAACCTCTATCAAAATATCAACAGAATTTTTCACAATACTAGAAAAAATAATACTAAAATTTATATGGAAACTTGAGTAGCCAAAGCAACCTTGAGAAAGAAGAACAAAGTTGGAGGTCCTACAATTCCAGATTTCAAGATATACTACAAATTTATATCTACCAAAACAGTACGATACTGGCCAGAAATAGACACATAGAAAGAGCAGAATTGAGAGCCCAGCAATAAACCTATACTTATATGGTCAATTAATCTACAACAAAGGAGGCAAGAATTTACAATAGGGAAAAGACAGTCTGTTCAATAAATAGTGCTGGGAAAACAGTGCAATGATATGCAAAAAAATGAAACTGAACCACTTTCTTACACTATATACAAAAATAAACTCAAAATGGATTAAAGACTCGAATGTAAGACCTGAAACCATTAAACTCCCATTTCAAAACATAAGCAGTAATTTATTTGACAAGGTTATAGAAACGTTTTTCTAGATATATCTCCTCAGGCAAGGGAAACAAAAGCAAAAATCAACTTTTGGGACTACATCAAAATAAAAAGGTTTTGGGCAGTTAATGAAACCATCAACACAACAAAAAGGGGACCTAGTGAATAGGAGAAGATACTTGCAAATGATATATCCTTTAGGGGATTAATATCCGAAATCTGTAAAGAATGTCTACAACTCAACACCAAAAGAACAAGTAATCCAGTTAACAAATAGAGGACCTAGATAGAAATTTTCTGAAATATACATGTGGCCAATAGACACATGAAAAGATGCTCCATACCACCAATCATCAAGGAAATGCAAATCAAAATCATAATGAGATATTACCTCACACTTGTTAGAATGGCTAAATTTCAAAAGAGATACATAAGAAGTGATGGTGGGGATCTGAAGAAAAACAAAACAAAACAAAACAAAAAACTGTTGTACATTGTTGGTGGAAATGCAAACTGGTACAGACACTGTGGAAAACAATACGAAGCTTCCTTGAAAATCAAAATTATAACTATCCAATAATCAAATAATTCCACTACTGGGTATTTACCGAAAGAAAACAAAAACACATATTCAAAAAGTTATATGTACTTCCATGTTTATTGTAGCATTCTTTACAACAGCCAAGATATGGAAGTAACTCAAGTGTCCATCCATAAATGAACAGGTAAAGAAAATGTGGTGTAAATACACACACACACACACACACCCATCCATACATAATGGAATATTACTCAGCTATAAAAAAAGAATGATTTTTTTTTCATTTGCTACATGATGAACCTTGAGGGTATAATGCTAAGTGAAATAAATCAAAGAAAGACTAATATCACTCATATTATGAAACATATAAAAACACGTTTTCACTCATTTGTAGAATTTAAAAAACAAAACAAGAAGTAAAAAGAGAAACAAAAAACCAGACTCTTAAATACAGAGAAAAAACCGGTGATTGCCAGAGGGGTGGGGTGAAAGGGAAATAGGTGAAATAGGGAAAAGGGATTAAGAATACACTTATCTTGATGAGCACTGAGAAAAGTATAGAAATGTTGAATCATGCTGTACATCTGAAACTAATATAACACTGTATATTAATTATATTTTAATAAAATAATTTTATTATTTATTTTAAAGTAATAATTAGACCATATTTTAAAATTGTTTTTCATAAAATATTAATAGAAAAATAATTTTTCATAGAACAACAGTGATATGATACTCAAAATATGCATGGAAGGGAACGGTTAAATTGCATAAATATGTATCAAGAATATTCTGGTTAGAGATTTTTGCTTGTTCAGAAAATAAATGTAGGGATCCCTGGGTGGCACAGCGGTCTGGCACCTGCCTTTGGCCCAGGGCGTGATCCTGGAGACCCTGGATCAAATCCCACATCGGGCTCCCGGTGCATGGAGCCTGCTTCTCCCTCTGCCTGTGTCTCTGCCTCTCCTTCTCTCTCTGTGACTATCATAAGTAAATAAAAATTTTAAAAAAATTAAAAAAAAAGAAAATAAATGTACCTACTCATTTTAATATAGCTTCAGAATTACTCTATTTTTAAGAAAACACCTATGTTTTTGAAAATAATGTTTGAATAAGGCTACTTTATAGTCCTATTTATAAAATAATTTTTTGGCCACTAAATACTTAAATTATAAAATATTAGTTACTTTAACATATTCTTATTTTCTCAAAAGTGTTCTTGGTTTGGTTGTTATCCTCTGTATAACATATAATATTAAGTGAAATAAGCCTGTTCTATGAATGCTTTATGAATTTTTATGAAGCCTGTTTTATGAAAATATGTTAAAAACTTATTAAAAACATTTCTATAATATATTTTCTTATTTTTTAAGAGTTTATTTATTTATTTGAGAGAGTGATAGAATGCATGAGCAGGAGTAGGAACAGAGGGAGAAGGAGGAGCAGGGGGCCCTAGAACCCAAGGGCTCAATCGTATGACCATGGGATCATGACCTGAGCCAAAGACAGATGCTTAACTGAGGGAGCCACCCAGGCACCCTTCTATATTTTCTACATATACTAATATATTTTCCATTTCTCTCTGTACACACAAAATTACATAGGAAATACACATTGGAATGGAAAGGTAGTTACTTCTGTAAATGTATGAGACTAGAGATGGCTATTTGATTGGATAAGTCGCTCTGAAATTCAGGAATTAGCTCTACCCTGAAAATTAATATTTCAGACTCATCAATATTATAAGTTATGATTGAAGTCAGGTATATGAGTGAAAGGAGCAGACAATATTTGTAAAAAAGAAACTTTTAATATAAAAAAGTAGGCAAATATTGGACAAATATTTAAGTGTTTAGTATAGCAAGAATTGTTTGGAAGATTAAGAAGAAAGAGACCGAGGCATTAAGGGGTAAAGTAAAAAAAATAATACTAATATTCTTAGAGAATAGGAATCACAGCCTGTGCATGGCTGCGTTCTCAGGGTCAAGTGTACTAGGTGGGTGAAGAGTAAGTATTTATTGAAAGAGTAAATGGATTTTAAGAAGGACCAGAGAAAAGTTAAGAGAGGAGGAGTTTAGAGAAGATATTAACAACATATATGTATTAAGTTGTAAACACTGTGGAGAGCTCTATTGCTTTATAAAATACTAGAAATTTCTGAACCTAATAGAATCAAACATGTGACATTCAATAAAAATGTGATATTAATTTTTAATCTGGCTACTTCAATGTCCTTCCTCCTGTAAGGACAAGATTTATGCCAAATTTATGATTTTTTTTGGATCTTCAATGGATGTTTAATAGTGATATACTATATTCAATAAAATATCATTCAACTTGACTTCTTAGGAAGTATACAGCCCCTTTAACATATAGTTTTCCCGTCAAGAGCAAGGGTTCATCATGATATAATGCCTTCCCACCACTACAAACAAATCATTTTAGCCTCAGGACAAGTTTTAGAAATTTTTATAATCTTGTTATCTTATAATCCCATCTTTGCCAAGAGATTCCTGTTTATTTTGCCTCAGTTTTCCCAGAGAATGTAGAGTGAATCTGTGTGGCTTACGCAGAAGCCACACTACTTGAGCCAAGCAGGTAATAGTAACTTCAAAAGGCAGAGGGGGTGAGAAAAAAATGAAAGCCAAAAGTCCTTTCATGTTAACATTTTATTTAAACCAGTACAAGCACCATGCTTAACAGAAGACTGTCCAAAATAAACATGCAATATGAACTAGCAGAGACTGAAATCACAGCTTAAAAAGTTGTGCCAGTTGTTGAGTTTGTTAAATGATGACAGGGAACTGTTAAAATTCACAAGACCAAACCATTAATGTTTCAAAGCCTCCTCGATGAGATTATATTGGACCATCTCGATCAGTGGGAACTGCCCTGGCAAGTTAGTGATCTCAAACAATATTCAAGTAATATATGTGTATGAACTATATTCCAAAAAGCAATAAAACAGTTTCTATCACAATCTTAACATAGTTGTTTTGAATATTACATGAACATGGTCACTGATTTGAAATGTCAAATGGCATAACAAGAAACAGATTTCTCAAGAATATTCAACTTGGGACCATTGGTGTTAAGTGGCCTAAGAAGATTTACATTCTTCCAGAAATATAAAATAAGATTTGTCCAGAAATGTTTGAGACACTTCTTCACATAAGTTGTAAAGGCTCAAATTCTATAGATTCCAGTATTATCAGTCTAGTGAACAAATAGAGAAAGCAACTGTACTAAGAATACTTGAATTGATAGAATACAAGTTACTCTCTACTTCCACCAAATATCAGCATTTAAACTCTTATGAAAATATCTATTCATCACTAGTCCACATTATGGATTAATGACATTGCTCAGGTTTCAAAGTAGTCCAAACATTTTTTTAAGTATACCTTCCTTACTATCTACATATAGGTGGGGAATAAAGACAGCCAAATTTAATTTGGCAATAAACTCCTCTAACTGGAAATTTTTAAAGTGTCAAACCAGATACAGTTTATGGCTACATTTGACTCCTGAAAATAGGAGATAAAAGGGGAGAGAAAAGTGCTGACAGACATTCTGCTACAAAGATTATTTAGTAATGGTAATAAAAAATTTAGCAACACCCTCTTAAACAAGAGTATGTTTAACTGCACTAGGCATTTGGTAAACTTTTTAGAAATAGACAAATTTGAACATTTATTTTAGAAGTCAATTAAACAAAAACAATCTAACAATCTTTTTCCTAACATGATTGCTTCAATACCAAAACAAAGTGAAGACTATTCAAAACTCTGACATTTTGGAATTTCAGCATAGTAACCTGAGAACAGATTTCTTCATTTGTCATTTATGTTGCCACAAAAACCATACTAAAAATATGTTAGGATTACTAGTTGGCTCTATTGTGACAACATCAGATGCTATGCAGAACTTATGCAAGGCCAAGAATTTTAAAACTAATGCTGACTTAGAAGACCATGAAGGAGGTTCCCAGGAAAAAAGCTGATGCCAAAAGGGAAAGATTAAGATATGAATGGGAATGGCTGCACCGGAAAGCTATGGAATGTAAAAACTGGAATTATCCAATCTGGAGTTACTATATGAGAGAAGGCAGAAAAAGAGAGCAAACTGAAAATATTCTTGAAAAGAACAATGCAAAATTTGATTACATGGAAGGGAAATTTATATAAAAAGTCTGAGAACAACTCTAGAGCATAGGATTTGTAAGTCTCCCTATAGGACAGAGGGAGTAAAAACATGTTCTACTGATTTCCCCAATCTATTGTCTTGCAAAATACATGTTATTGATAAGAAGTCAAACAAATTCAAAAAAACATGACTTATCACAGTTCTCTGTCCCTGTTAGAGAACAGGGGAACTAAGTTCTGTTTATGTAAGTCAGTCTCATCTGACATTATGAAGAATTTTCAAATTTGAAAACAAAATAACTAAAACATGCAAGACAAAGTAAGGAACCTCATTAAAAAATACATTCTTGCAGCACTAGTTTCCCTTATTGCTGCAAACCAGGTGAAACGAAATCTCATTTCCTTCATTTAAGAACATTAAAAACCCTCTCCATTCATTTGGGTTTTATTTGCATTTCCGCAGAATTATAAGTATTATTCTCCAATATCAAAATAGTTGTTTAAAGAACTCGTAAACCTCCTGGGTGAAGTTCTCTCTCTCTCTCTCTCTCTCTGGAAATTGGAATAAAGAATCCTTCCCATTCACTAACCAAAACAAATGCCCACTCTAGCACTTCCTCATCTCCAACTAACTTCCTATTGCTTCCTGTTTTTGAGATTAGTGAAGCCAAACAGTGTTGGCAACAGAAGATTCAATATTGTGAAAATTCCAACTATCTTTACCTCTTCATTAAAGTTGGCACAGAAACCTCAAAAAATGCAAAGAATATAGAAATGAAAAATACACCAACATAAAATAATGCCTTTCCAGTTTTGAAATGATTGAGATATTCTTAATATAAGAATTTGTTCACCAAATTCAGCTAGTCTTTACAGTCTCAAGACCTTTTATCAAATTAATGTTAAACAGTTAATTATATATTCTTAAAGTACACTATATATTAGAATCCTTGCTTTATGCCAAGAATCCTTGCTTTATGTGTATGTACATGCACATTTTTGTGCCTTGACAGGACCAGTGGGCATGACTGTGTGAGTGACAAAAACTAATCCTTGTTTTGTCTCCATATGCGCATCCTAACACACACAGAGGGATGGAGAGACTGACAGAGGGAATAACCCGAGGGTACACAAGAAAGATAAACCATTTTTTACCTGATTGCTTTCAATATTCATCACCAAAGGAGACTTTAATCATGAGTTGCATGACCCAACCACAGAAAATAAAGCTATGATGCTTCCTATAGAAGTTATCAGTTGGTGAAGAGAAGTTTAATGGAAACTCCTTTAGTTGTACTCCTGTCATGGTTGGGTTGACATCAGAATATTTTCTTATTCGGCTTAAGTAGAAAATATCTGCTAAGTATAATATTTAAAATTATCTAGATATTAATGGCAATAGGTTCTGTTATTTGCTTGTAACCAAGAGAACAGCTCAGCTTGAGTTAAATTAAAAAAAAATAAAAAAGAAAACCACATATGTACTATATAATAGATTTATAATAAATGTTTTAATTACACAATGGATTTTAAGAAGACTGAATGTGAATTAAAGGCAAAAAATAAATAATTGTAGCTTGCCTTAGAATCCATTTCTTTACCCACTTACTGACTTAGCATAAATACCTAGGTATATCCATCTTTCCCATTATTTAAATAATACACTAAATGTTAGATGGGTCATGTTCTCTAAATCTTGAGGTTTTTTATGATTTATTTATTTTAAAGTTTTTTTTTAATTTTTATTTATTTATGATAGTCACAGAGAGAGAGAGAGAGAGGCAGAGACATAGGCAGAGGGAGAAGCAGGCTCCATGCACCGGGAGCCCGATGTGGGATTCGATCCTGGGTCTCCAGGATTGCACCCTGGGCCAAAGGCAGGCACTAAACTGCTGCGCCACCCAAGGATCCCTGATTTATTTATTTTAAATAGAGAAGTGAGAGCAAGCATGTACATGTGAGCAAACTAAACTCCCCACTGAGCAGGAAGCCTGACATGGGGCTTGATCTTATGACTCTGAGATCATAACCTGAACCAAAACCAAGCATCCGATGTTTAACCAACTAAGCCACCAGGTGCCCCTCTCAATTTTCATTTCTAATAAGTAGTAGTTTCCATCATATCATGTAAACTTATGAGTCTATTCATTTAACACAAAGTAAATTTGGGTTCTGTCCATGACATTCAATATGAATCTTTGGTTCCAGAACTTGATGAATTTGTGCCTAACGTATAAAGCACTACCAAATATTATCACCACATTTGCCACAACATCATAAAACCTTTCTCTTCCACCTTCAACTAAGCAATACTTATCTCAGATAAACTAGAACACTACTGTTCTTCTGCTTTTTTTCTTATTTCCTCTACATTTGACCCAAAACATTACCCGATACTTTATTTCCTTTTCTTACAATTACGTTAGATTCATTAAATTGAAAAAAAATTGTATAGTATGTAAGATTTGAAGTATTACTTTAAGAGCATGGAGGAGGTATTTATGAAGCCATGGCAGGAAGGAATGGTTATTTATCTTTTGTGTGGAACTGTGTTCCTTTAAAGTCTCAGAAATTTTAGATAAATTATTTTTTTTCTGTAAAATAGTTTAGTCTTAAGTCTATTTTCTGAGGATGATATAGTCTATGTTATATATTTTGGAAAATGTTCTCATCAGATCTTCTGTTCACTGGCTTCAAACCAAGGCTATGCACTAAGGCATATGTCTGCTAGGACCTTTCCTTTGGCCTCAGATAATATAAGATGGGTTAGTTATAGCAAAGAAATCCAGAAGAAATGCAAAGAAAGGATTCTCTCCCTTATATATTAGAAGATATATAAATTATATACATAAACCTATATACACACTATATTTAGATTTTCTTTTTTCCCCATATACTTTTTCTCATCAATTTTTGAAGCTTTCCAGGAATATCGGAATGAAACACAATTGTGATTTGTTGCATTTTGCTGAAAGCTTGTCATACTATTTTCAATCCCATAGACTTTCCTTCAACTTCTATACACTCAGAAAATAAATTCATCACAGTCTCAATGAAAACTACGCCAATATTTAAATGTTTCTCTGGTTTGGGGGTGGTTATTGAGAAGTTAAAATAGCTCTAGTTGGGTTGCTTTCTATTTTATTATCTTTTATTTTTATAGCACTCGGTATACCAGGATTGGTTTAACAGAACTGTAGATTATTTACATTTGATTTTCTTGGGGACGCATACTCTTCCAATATAAAATAACGAATCACGTGAATCCATTAGTAGATGAAACCAAAGGTATTTTTACTAGTTTCATTTTATTGTGGATTTTTTCATTGTAAGAATGTTTCTTCAGGGCAGCCCAGGTGGCTCAGTGATTTAGTGCCAACTTCACCCCAGGGCCTGATCCTGGAAACCTGGGATGGAGTCCCACATCAGGCTCCCTGCGCGGGCGTGTGTGTGTGTGTGTGTGTGTGTGTGTGTGTGTGTGTGTGTGTGTCTGGGTCTCTCATGAATAAATAAATAAAATCTTTAAAAAAAAAAAAAAGAATGTTTCTTCAAAAACAGTACTATTTACTCATCATTTGACCTTACAGTTGAATATACAGTATCTCTCAGAAATCTTTCAATACCCTTACAAAATAGGTAAAAAAAAAAAAAATGTACTTAATATCCTTATTTTTCAAATGAAAAAAAAAAAAACTGGTTGAGTTCAGTTTCTGGTTAATACACCTTATTTTTCAGATTTGCTCTAACAGGCAATTACAAAGGCTTTATCTGATAGGCCTCCCCAGGAAAGCTGCTCTCCCCACACTAACCTGGAACACAGCCAAGGTTCTGCAGTCTGAGGGCAAGTGGCTGACTGGTCATGATCCTTCCATGTTTATACTCTTAGCTCAGGTGCTTTCATTGCCAGGTCTGTTATCTGGGCCCTTTGGCCAAGGGCCTCTTCAGATGCCTCTGCCAACACTTACTATTTTAGGATGAGGAAGGAAACTTTCAGGACACCTTTCCTGGCTCTGACTCAGTATCCAGTGCTTTCCTCTCCTAGCCTCACTTTTTCACCCTTCCCTACCCCCCCCCCCCCAGGAGTTTAGTACTCCAGGGTCCACAGCATTGCCAGAGTCTTTTGGCCCGGACATCCTCAACAGTGAAACATTGCCTCCACGTGTGTGCAGATCCACCCAACCTTCCACTGATTGATGCGTCCTTTCTTGGAGGAAGAGGAAGTGGGAGGAGTTGGCCATTCCACCGGGTTTGGATTCTTGCTTATAGGGTTTCAGTAAGGGATTAAAGTCTCTTTCACTGTTGTTTGTTGCTTTAATTTGCCTGCTCCCACCGCTGGCCTCTGTGCTCTCTCCTAGCTCAGCCAAGCTCCTGGCACATACAGATACAAACTAGCTCCAAATCCCTGTATAAGCCTCCAACAAGGGCGATTCCAACAACTCTGATGTTTCTAAGAGGAAACGAATTGTTAATTTTTCTCAACCTTCTTCATTTAGCACAGCTAAGGTAGATGCTCTATAAAGCTTCCACAAGGGGCAACACAATTTTCACCTCTAATTCATGATACCTCTGAGTCAAAGCACAGCAGAGCCTTAGACCCTTCAGGCTTCTCTAACAAAATATTATAGGCCAAGTTCTTTAAAAACAATAGAAACTTATTTCTCACGGTTTTGGAGGATGAAAAGTCCAAAATTAGGGTGCCAGCACCATAGAGTTGCGGTGAGAGCCCTCTTCTGGACTTCAGGGTTTCCGAGGGGCTACTTCTAAAGTCCTCACAAAGGAGCAAGCCCTCAGCTGCCTCTTATAAAGGCATCAGCCCCATTCAATAGGGCTCCACCTTCATGAGGTAATATAATTCTAATTACCTGCCAAAGACCCCACCCCCCTCCTAATACCTTCACATTTCCGGGTAGGGTTTTGACTTACAAATTTTAGGGAGAAACAAACATTGAATTCCTAACAGAGCCTAACAAAACACTGTAAGGAAACTCCCTCCCTATATCCCTTCCTCCCTGAACTAATCCCCTCCCCCCACACACACACACACCTATGTTCCCTATTTTTTTTAAAGCAAACTAAATATCTTTTTTAAAAGTTTTTATTTATTTATTGTTTTGACAGAGAAAGTAAGTATAAGCAGGGGGAGCAACAGAGTAAGAGGGAGCAGCAGACTCCCTGCTGAGTGGAAATCCCAATGTGGGGCTCAATCCCAGGACCCTGAGAAGGTGACCTGAGCCCTGAGTGACTGAAGAAGCTCAAAGGACTGAGCCACTCAGGAGCTCCCCAAAGAAAGCAAACCAAATATCTTGATCACCAATACCTTATCTCAGTTTTGTCTTCCTCTTTCACTGCAAAAATATGTATCTCAGCTACATGTGCATTTTATTTCCTTTTTCTCAATGTCT
Source organism: Nyctereutes procyonoides (assembly GCF_905146905.1). Classification (NCBI taxonomy): domain Eukaryota; kingdom Metazoa; phylum Chordata; class Mammalia; order Carnivora; family Canidae; genus Nyctereutes; species Nyctereutes procyonoides. The sequence goes on along the minus strand of NW_026575021.1, from coordinate 3,923,772 downwards.
AAATCTTTTTCTTTACTTTTGCACTATTTGCCAATGAGGATTCCTTCGAGTTAGAATCTACAATTGACATATGGATTAGCCTTCTTTCCAGCATGTTCTGCTGACTCTAGACAGATTTTATTATTCAAAATTAAACATTTTTTATTTATCTCTGTCCTCACAGCCTTAAAAACAGTTGGGACCAAACCAAAGATGGTTTTCTAGTAGAAATAGATACTAAAGTTGTAAAGGCTCAAGTTGTGATTCAAAGAATACAACTGCTCACCTAAAGTGGGAAATTTTTCCACACTCAGTCATTCAGGCCTTCATGCTTTGAGTGTACCCACCGCATTGAAAGTCTTACCTAACGTGGATGGTATCTGGAGCTTTCTTGCTTTGGGTCACTCCAGTTATTACTTCATATATGGTATCTTTGTGAACATTTTATAAACTTAACTTTTTCTGAAGATTTGGGGTTGGGAGATGTATCAAACCTCATGAACTCAACTTTCTATCCTCCCACTTTAGTTTTTCTTTTGCATTGTTTTGTTCGATTGTATGAGGAATTTAAAATATTCAGCTTTTGTACTGTCAAAAACTGACCCCACAAACCCACCCTTAGCCTGCTCCACACATGGGGGATATACTGGAATTAGATCATTAGAATGGTGTTGCAAAATCTTCCTTTCTTTGGATAATTAGATATTTCCAGAGTTATAAAGTTCGTCATCTATCAGTGTGGCAAGAAATTTGACTGTAAAAGAAATCCTGCTGTGGGTGGCTCCTTAAATTTGGTTACACTCAGGACGCCTGGGTGGCTAAGGGGTTGAGCACCTGCCTTTGTCTCAGGTCGTGATCTCAGGGTTCTGGGACTGAGTCCTACATCGGGCTCCTGGCATGGAGCTTGCTTCTCCCTCTGCCTATGTCTCTGCCTCTCTCTCTTTCTGTGTCTCTCATGAATAAATAAATAAAATCTTTAAAATTTGGTTACACTTAAGTGATTTAAATGAGAAGGAAGAGCAAATGACGTGCCTGATTCCTGATTCCAAATATAATGAGATCTAGTGAATCCAAATATTTCAACTCTTCAAATGGGATAGGGGGCAGGAGGGTAGAAATATCAAGTTTCAGGTATCCAGATTATATATTTTTTAAGATTTTATTTATTTATTCCTGAGAGATACACAGAGAGAGGCAGAGACATAGGCAGAGGGAGAAGCAGGCTCCCCACAGGGAGCCCGATGTGGGACAAGATCTCCAGAACCTGGGATCATGCCTTGAGACAAAGGCAGATGCTCAACCGCTGAGGCATCCAGGCGTCCCTCCAGATTGTAGTTTAAAAAGTTGGTTTCATTTTATACTCCAGTTTATTAACTGTTGCAGGAATACTCGTTTGCTCTAAGGACTGATCAAAAAATTGAAAACATTTATCCCTTGTGTAGAAACTTTGAGTACAGCTCAATGTGACTTTCAACTTTAGGAAAAACAGCTCAGGGTCTATGGAAAGAAAAATCCTTAAGCTAAAACCCCTGTGGTACCTTTGTTTAATCCAGTATTTTCCACCTGGTTTGGTAAAATAATTACTTACCTTAAGATATGGTTCATCAGCTTCCACAGGTCTCAGAGTGCTTTTTTAAAAGGTGTTTTGGAAATCATTGTAATTTCACATGGCATCTCCTGTGGTTGCTTAGGTTGGAAAATCCAGAGGCCAGTGTTTTATGGGATCCATCTTTCAAACATGCATGATATACTTTACCTTTTTCCTGGCTCTCTTTTGCACTTCTTCAGGACACTTATTTCTCCCTTATTCAACTCAGAGTATATATTATTTTGTTAACAGTTTTTACTGCTTATTTTATATCCAGTACTGTCTTAGGTCATTTCTTGCATTACTGATCTCTGTGGTTATTTGTGTTTAAAAATGTGTATCTTTTGGGACATCAATGCTATTTTTAACCACCAGAAGAAGAATCAATTCCTGTTTCTCCGGGTCACCAGTATGAGTGCTCGGAGGCTATGATTGGTACATATAAAATGAAGATAATAATTTTTCCAAATAAAGAAGTTCATTAATATAATTGTATGATCATTTTGTTCTGTGCACTTGTTATAGATTACTGGCTTTACCTGGGAAAAGGGGGTAGAAATTGATATGAGGACTTGCTGTGCTTTTTTTAGTTTAAAAAGTTAGTTTCAGGGATCCCTGGGTGGCGCAGTGGTTTGGCGTCCGCCTTTGGCCCGGGGCGCGATCCTGAAGACCCGGGATCGAGTCCCACGTCAGGCTCCAGGTGCATGGAGCCTGCTTCTCCCTCTGACTGTGTCTCTGCCTCTCTCTCTCTCTCTCTCTCTGTGACTGTCATAAATAAAAAAAATAAAATAAAATAAAAAAATAAAAAGTTAGTTTCATTTGTGTGTGTGTGTGTGTGTGTGTGTGTGTGTAGAGAGAGAGAGAGTCTCAGATTAGATTGTGGTGTTTGTCATTCTCTTATCCACTTTATACTGTTCTTGTAAAATATCTCCAGGTAGCATTCTGGAAACAAATGTGGTTTGTGTGAACCCTATTTTAAAATGATATATAACGAACACCTACTGAATGTTACCATAATCTGAGCATTATTCAAAGTATCTTACATTACCTCATTTATTTTTATTTTATTGATAATAAAACAAAGGCTAGAAAGAAAGTTTTTAAATCAAGTCTGGCTTAAATACTATATTTCATTGTTTCTGTTTAGATTCTGATTATCAGGTTGTGCAAGAAAGCACACATGTATCTATTATTCTAAACTATTACTTTCTCTAGATTTCTGCCATTAATAAATATGTTATTTGAAATCATTTGTACACTTGCTTTTCCCTTCTCCAAGTCCTCAGAGCTGATGTTTTCTCTCATAACCCTAGTTCTAGACTGATTGTGTGACCCTATTTTCTTGCCCCCCTCCTCTATGTCACAGACAGGAAAATTTTGCGATCTCTGTGAATATAAATGTTCAATCCATTAGAGTTAATCCAGATATTTGAATGTTTTTCATTATCATTTATCTTTATCATAAATATCATAGAGGCTGATTTTTCTTTTTATTTCTTTTTATTTCTTTTTTTCTTTTTCTTTTTTTTTCTTTTTTTTTTTTTTTTTTTTTTTTTTTTTTTGATGTATTAGTGGCCTGTTCTGGAGAATTAAATGTTGATAGACTTATCTGATAAAGGCAGAATGCTTCTTGAATTGCATATTAAGAGCCTGGCCAAAACCAGTAGTGTTTTCTCTATCTTTAATTCTTTTTGCTCTAATTATTTAATGTTCTGTTTTCATAATTAAAAAAATATCAATCTCACTTCATGTCAGTTCTCTCTTCCAAATTGTCAATAAAATTATCACCACCTATAGACTGAAATTTGAATTAATAAACTGGATATTCCTGGCTTCCATAATCTCCCCCAGACTGTCTTTCTAAGCTTTGATCTCAACTTTCATTTTAATGAGTCCATGTTTCGTGTAAACTGAATTTAGTCCCACTATTTTCCTCACTATTCCTCATTTAGTCTTTTTGCATACCAGGCCCTTCAATTAAAACATCATTTTGTCTCTACCACATGATTTCCATGGAGCCTTCTAAAACCTCCACTTGGAAGCCAATTCCTACAAATTTAATTGTGCGTCTTGTATTGTGTCTGTCCTAATTTATGCAAATTTATCTATACCCTGCCTCCATCCTTCTATTAGGAAGTAAACTCCTTGAGAACAGGAGCCACATGAAACCTTTGTGTTTATTCCCCCAATACCCAACAGTAGATAGTAGTAAACAGACAGTATTTTTGCCTACACCCACTACTAAGTGTTCCTTATTTGGAAGAGCGTATTAGAATCACAGGTATAGATTTTCAAAAATATCTGTGCCATGTGTTCAGGCTAAAATTATAATTCAGTTTGAGGCTGGACCCGAGCCCTTTAATTAAAAACAAAAATTACAGGTCATTTCGAAAGCCATTCTAATATAAGAAATTCAAGTGCGCTTGAGTCAAGAGTTGCGTTTTACATTATTTGAAAAGTTTTCCCTTAAGTATGTAAGTAAGTCATTATTTCATACATAAAATGATGAGAAAAAATATGTGAAGTAACTTTCTGTTACATACACCACAAATGCACAATTTTAACAAGTAAGGGATCTCACTGCATCAATTATATTCAAATACATTTATTATATTAAATAAAACAATTTTCCATTCTTTTAACTACACATATATATTATTACTTAGTGGTTGAATAGCATTCCTGCATGTATGTTTATAATCAGTATACTTGTGTTAATATTTAGATTGTTTCTACTGTTTCAATATTATAAATAATGTAGCAGTGGATATCATTATACATCCATCTTTATCAAGGTAACATCAGCACCAAGAACACTGCAGCCAGAGTTTCACAGGTGAAAGAGAATATGGTGGTTGTGATTAATGAGTTCATTTTAAAAATGAATCTTTGCAAACTTGTCAGATAATTTCCTTAAGATCCACTGCTGGGCCAAAGTTTATATACATTTTGTAGGTAAATTATATTCTTTTCCCCAACCCTTGCCACTTTCTCATTTGGGAAATAGACAAATATGAACATGCATTTCTACGCTTGCATTCCTAATATATGATACGTAAGGGCTTGACACTACTCAACTTCTGCTATGGACTGAATGCCCAGATTCCTGTATGAAAACCTAATGCTCAACATGGTTGTATTCATTGTGTTGTAGGACCTTTGGGAGATGCTAGGTCATAAGGGTGGAGTTCTCACGAATGAGATTAGTGCTCTTATAAAAGTGATCCCACAAGGGTAGCTCTCTAGCCACTAACCCAGGTTAGTGAGGTAACCCAGGTTACAATGAGACTATGGCCATGGGTAAGTAAGTAGACTGTCACCAGATGCTGAATCTGCTACAGCCCTCATCTTGAACTTCCCAGATTCAAGATGAGTGAGCAGCACTTCCAGAGCAGTTGGAAATGACTATTTGTTGTTCATATGCCACCTATTTTATATTTTTGTTATGGTAGCTAGAACAGAGTAACAACCACATCTTCAACAAAATGTACGTTGTTATTGATTTTAATCTTTGCCGATTTGAGAAATCAAAACACTTCATTGCTATTTAAATTTTCAACGCTTTCATTCCATAGATGTTGAGTTTTCCATATTTTTAAATATTTCTTTTTTCTGAGTTTATGTTCTTTACTAAATTTTCTGTCAGGGAACTTTTCCTACTGACTCACAGTAAGTTTTATTTAAGAAAATATTGACATTTACCTTGTAAGTGAAAATTTTCCAAATTATCCATTTCCTTCTATTTTATATATACCTTACTTTGGCAAACTATTTATTATTTAATGTTATACTTCATGGCTTATAGCTGTGGGGTCACATTTGAAATTTCAGGACTCCATTATAATCTTAAGTTTAAAAAAACTTCATTTAACATTACATGAGTACATTACCCTTCCTTTTCTTTTTATTTTATTTTATTTTTTATTTTTTAATTTATGATAGTCACACACAGAGAGAGAGGGAGAGAGAGAGAGAGACACAGGCAGAGGGAGAAGCAGGCTCCATGCACCGGGAGCCCGACGTGGGATTCGATCCCGGGTCTCCAGGATTGCGCCCTGGGCCAAAGGCAGGCGCCAAACCGCTGCGCCACCCAGGGATCCCTCCTTTTCTTTTTAATTCTTATATCTCTCTCCAGTTCTTTGGAGTTACAATTTTATCTCATCTCTGCACCTCATCCAACCTCTTTCAAATTTATATTTTTAATAAAGCTCAACCTATTTATTGTCTATACTTATAATTATTTTTTCATATCAGAGAATGGCAACCTCTCTTTTTTATTCATTCTTCCCTAAATTTATTGACCAATATTCTTTAAGAAACAATTGTGCTAATTTCTAATCATTGAAACAGTTTACAGAAAAGTAAAATACTTGTGTGGATCAACTACTGTGCTAGGAGCTGAGCACTTGGTGGTGAGACAAGCAGACAAATCTGGGCCATAGAACCTAGAACCCTCTTTGATATATATTGTTCTTCAAAGTTGGTCAATTTCACAAAAAATATTTCACAAAAATTTTCACAAAAATTAGCCTCTTCCTCAAAGGCTTTTCATATATTCCACACTGAATATAATGAATTTTATAAAAGGGACACTTCAGATCATTTTTAATGCAATATAAAAATGTAATTCATGAGTGTATATGTGTGTTTTTTTTTTAAAAAAAAAGATTGTATTTATTTATTTATTCATGAGAGACAGAGAGAGAGAGGCAGAGACATAGGCAGAGAGAGAAGCAGGCTCCATGCAGGGAGCCTGACGTGGGACTCGATCCCAGAACTCCAGGATCACACCCTGGGCCAAAGGGAGGTGCTCAACCATTGAGCCACACAGGCATCCCCATAAGAGTGTGTTTTAATATATTTTTAAATTATTAAAGACATACAAAGACTGGGCTTATTGCTAAGTATGGCAAAATAAAATGTGTTACATATAATTTTAATGTAAGTATGAGAAAGATGTATTTTTTACATCTCAACATTTTTATTGGGAAGTATTACCTTCTTGTATCTTTTAGGAGTTAGGGCAGAAATAGTATTATATGTTTGGATCTTTTTATCCTTAGAAAAATTTTTCCGCTTATTTTTCCTTTAATTACTGAATGAAGAGTCTTGAAATCTCACTATAATTGTGGACTTGCTATTTCTCCATATAATTCATGAACTTATTTTGCTTTGCTTCTTATATTTTGATTTTTCATTAATAACATTTAACAATTGTATGCCCACTTAAGGAATTGTACCTTCAATGTCATAAAATCATCCATCTCTGTTCATATTCTTTTCTCTTAGCTCACCTTTGTCTATTATCAGTTTATCCACTTTTGCTTTCTCATGATCAGTGTTTGCACAGTATAACTTTTCAAGTTTTTTTTGTCTGCCACTTTATATTTTATGATCATTTTTTTGCAAATAGAATATACATGAGTCCTGCTTTTTTTAAGATTTATTTTTATTTATTTATGATAGACAGAGAGAGAGAGAGAGAGAGAGAGAGAGAGGCAGAGGCACAGGCAGAGGGAGAAGCAGGCCCCATGCCGGGAGCCCGACGCAGGACTCGATCCCGGGACTCCAGGATCACGCCCCGGGCTAAAGGCAGGCGCGAAACCGCTGAGCCACCCAGGGATCCCCTGAGTCCTGCTTTTTAATACAGTGTAATAATCACTACTTTAAAGAAGAGCATGTATTCTCTTTTATATAGTTATTGCTTATATGGATATAGTTAATTTTACTATCACTCTATTTATTTACTTATCTACTCTATTCTTTTTGCTCTCCTTTCTGTTTTTATTTAAATCAATTGATTATGTTGTAATATTCCACTGTAACTCTTCCACTGACTTAGTAACTATTTTTAATAAATATTGATGGGTACTCCAGAGCTCATGGTATGTTTAGTATATCATTATTTACCTCAGATAATATTATTACACTTCACATATAACATAAGAAATTGACAAGAAAAAAAAAGAAATTGACAAGAGACTTTAAATGAATTGTTAAAGGTTTCTCAATTAGCTTGAGGAGTGGTGAATAAAACTCAAAATCATGATCTCCACCTTTAAGTCATCTTTTAACAGCTTGCCTTACTTAGGCCACATCTATTCAAATGAAACAGAGCACTCACTGATGACTAGGTCTATATTATATAGAAGATCACCCTGCCCAGGCTGTGAATCATGAAAAACATTTGAAGGACATTCTTTGTTTTAAGACAGGGTTGGTTTCAAAACTTGGCTAGCTACTTGTTAACCAGAGGTTAACTACTTGTTAGCTAATAACTTGCAAAATTCGTCTTTAAATTTCATTTTTTCTATCAAGAATCAGAGACAAAGCAAACCCACTTCATGTTAAAATAAAAAGAAAAATATTACGAATACTATGTAGGTGCATAATAAGTATTCATTTCCTTCCTAAATTTGCAATACTTTCTTTGCTGTCAGAGGATTTAAAATATAAGAGAAATGAAGGAAATTCAATTGTGTAATTTTGGTTCTTTACATTTTTATTTGTAACTTGTGAGAAAGATTTTATAGAAACAAGGCTTAAACCTCCTTCTTGAAATTATACATTGTAATTAATTTTTGAATGCTAGATAACTAAAAATTTACTATTGTTAGAGGTAGTTATCTAATCTGGGTTGGTATATATTTAGCATTATAATATTAAGACAGTTTTTCAATTGGGCCATCCCATTCCATGGAAATAAATCTGATTATCTTAAGATAGAGAAGCCAATAACAAATCCATATAGGTTTTGAGTCAGAAACTTTGCATTATCACAAATAATTAATACCAGCTATGGTTGTTTGATTGTGTGTATATTCTGTTTAAATTTTATTAGACCAAAGAGTTTCAACAGTAGTTAAGCTCTAGCCAGTCACTTGGTTAATTGTTTATCAAACACACCAATCTTTCAAACATCCATAATTTTGGGCTGAATTAAAAGTAGAGGTTCTTTGAATCACTTTGTGGATTTTCTGGCAATGCTCTAACAGAAGATATCCTAACTAGGAAACTCTGTTTAGTATTACTCGGTATCTGTTTTCATTTCAAATGGTTAATTTTCTTACCAACCAAAGTTCAATCTGGGGAAATAACCAATATCTAGCATGAAACCTTAGAAATATGTGCATCTATGAGCATCTTATATGGAAACCAAAAGTTACTATAAGAGTCTCTCTTTTTCATTTACCTTAGTCTGTGAAGGGAACCAGTGAAGTCCTCTGTATCCTGCTCTAGGTACTTTTGACATTTTTCAATGCTTAAAATGTTAATTTAAAAAAATATTCTGTTGTCTTTTCTAAATCCACAGAACATCGCAGCATCACAACTTCAGATATGCTTGGCACAGACTGCTGGAAATGTGTTCAGTATAAAAAGATAGAAAAATATTTTTCTGGAGGAATGACTATGGGATCCTAAGTTTACTTTTATTTGCATTTGATCTTTCAAGCCTCTTCCCATTACTTAAATGACCAATGTGTTTGTATATTTTCTTTTGTCTTAAAAAAATTCCTCTTAAAATTCTGAATGTGTGGTGTACTTCAGGGTTTACACAACAAAGGTCTTTACTAGAATATCTTGCTATTTCCACACATAGAGATGTGAGCCTCATAGGAGTTATTCTCCAGTAGCATAGCCACTGTTGGGCACATATGCCAACATTTTTTTAGCTGAAGTTCTATTCATTTCTTTAGAAATCATAGTGCGATACAAATGACTAAAAATATTTGGACAGAAGTGTCAGAATGTAGCAAGAGACAACAAGTCCACAAATATGTTTTTTAGTAAGTTCTAGATGATAAATTCCTTGTCTCTCGATTCAAAAGAGGTGCAGAAATAAGTTTTCTTTTTGTTGTTGTTGTTGTTGTTGTTGTTTTTCTTTTTTTAAGTTTTCTTTTGGATGAAAAATGCATCCATCAGAGTTTCAAGTGCTATGTGAAATAATAATAAATAATAATAGTAATAATAATAAATCAGAACTCATTATACATTTGTAGAATGCCTTAATAATTTTAAATTATTAGTAATTTTAAATTAATTTAAAGTTTAAATTATATTTTAAACTAATAGTAAATGTGGGTTATAGTAAGGTTGCAGGATGATTTAACATTGTCTTGATATCTACACAGGCATTATAAAATTTTCTTACCTTTTCTTTTTCCTGACACGGTTTTCAAAGAAAAAAAGTTTTACAAAACAAACTGATTGCATCTCAATGGACTCAAGTTTTACCCTGGCTTATTCTTAACAAGTCTCTACCTGTAATTAGACCAAGGTGGACAGAAAAGCAAAAGAACATAGAGCCAGTTTATGGCAGTGAACATTGCCCAGGGAATGGCTGCAGTGATATTTCCATTTTTCACTCATAAACAAATAAACAAAAAGTATTTGCACTTAATTATATCCCAGGGAACAGGGGAAACCATGTTTTCAACCTAGGTAGTCAGTCATTCAACACCACTGAAATCCACTTAAGTAAAGTGAGTTCACCAGTTAAAAGGGAGAGCCAGGTGTGATGTAAGGTGCAGAGAATGATTCTCTAGGAAAGAAATGAGACATTAATTTAATTTCCCTCAAATATAAGAGGCAGAGACAGAGACAAAGAAAGTGAGGTCATTTAATATGGAAGCAAAATAAGTTACTTCAAAAGAAAAACTAAATCTCAAGATTGAGAAAGTAGCCCTTTATATGAAATATTTATCAAATACAGAGAGAGATAGTTTTATAGTAGGGTTTTTTTAAAGATTTATTTATTTATTTATTCATGAGAAACACAGAGAGGCAGAGACACAGGCAGAGGGAATTTTACAGTAGGTTTACTTTTGCTTGTATTTTAAAATCCATGTTATTTTATTTCCATATTTTTCATATTTAGGTGCTCAAATTGACATAAAAACTACATTATTATGAAATGAAAAAATAGGTAATGGACTATTATAAATTGTACAATGGATATATACCTAACAAACTTCTTGGTACATAAGCATTTGGTTAAGATGATTTGGCTAACTTCCTCTTTTTAGTGTTATTTAAGCTGAATCTTTACCTTAAATACCTGTAACACATCTGTTCTAATAGCAAACTATGTCATTTTCAGGACTATATGGATGCTTTTGTTATTCTCCTTTTTTACTCACCAGGACTTCAAAAATCTTTAATGTATTGACTCTATATGTGTTATTGACTCTATATCTCTCATCTACATGATTTTTAGGAGCCATCAGACTTAAAAAATTTCTCTACAAATACGTCCGTAATATGAAAATGAGACGAGTAAGAAACATAAACAAACATACTTTTTAAACTTTTATTTCACCACCTGAGTACTCATAAAGATCATATGTTTTAACTTTTCAAGTATGTATTCTTTTAGGTTTCTTGCCTTTCATTGCCTGACTCAAATTAAAAAAAAAGGATTGAATATTACTTAATTACATAAAGGTAGCACATGCAAATCTGGATCAAAAGAATCAAATCAGTGTCATTTTTCACAAGGCTGCTATAACTATTGTTAGGGTAATTGATGAAAATATTATGATTTATTTTATATGATAGATATCAATTTCCACATCATAATGACATTTTCACTTGGCAGCTATCAGGTACTTAGAGGAAATGGATATATGTACTCTATGTTAGTATACAAATTACATTAACCTGACAAGTTTTAAAGAAGATCAAGTAAAAAAACTGACTTTAAATATGATTATAAATTTAAAGTACAGAAGATGAATGAATTTTTATTTCAAAAGTACATCAAATTTAAGGTTCAAGTTGAAACTTGTAACTTCTAGAACCATTCTTTTTTTTTTTTTTTTTTGAAGGAAACCTTGACAACTAGGGAATCCTGCCTGCACTAAAATTTCACATACTATACCTGAAAAAAAAAAAAAAAAAGAAGAGAATTCACCTTTCTCAATAAATGAAGATGGATATATATATAAAATACCAGTTAATATGAAGCCAATGATTAAAATTTTACTTTTGCATAATGTTTGACTCTATGGCAGATATGAGCACAATACTGCATAGGAGCCCATCAGCCTGCTTTTGTTGGTAAAATTTTATTGGAAGGCAGTCTACTCATTTACATATTGTCTATGGCTCCTTTCATTATTAACAGCAGAATTTAGGAGTTACACTTAACTACAAGTTATAGACTATATGACCTTTAACGATGAGAATACTATTTCTCTTTTCAGAAAGTTTACAGACAGAATCCTAAAAAATAAATTAATATAATTTGTTATATTTTTTCCAGATTTTTCCAGATGAAGAAAATCAACTATTTTTATGACTTTTTGTTTAAATGGCATTACATTAGAAATCAGTATTGCATTGGTGACATTGGGTTGGATATTTGAAAAGACTTACTGGACTCCATGCTGTATATCTGCATAAGTCTTTAATAAAATTAAGAGATGCAGCTGGAGATAGAAAGTAGCAGTAGGCTTGGGATCTCATCAGGTGAGCTCCTTGGGTCTCTTCCCGGTCACTGAGGATGTGTACTCGGGGAGGAAACTTAGGATGTAGAAAAGCTACTTAATGCTTTCTTTCAGATGGACAAGCAGAAATTAATAGTGTCTTCCAAACACATAAAAAAATACATCTATCTATACGGGATTTTTATTAAACAATTATTTAGAGCTCCAGAGATCAGAAGCCACAGTTGCAAGTTCACTGTATGCCACGAGAGTCTTTTAATTCTAAAAACAATAATTCAGAGCAGTATAAAACTCTTAGCTGCTTAGATCTTGGAGAAAACCCAGTAGTGGTTAAGCAGTGATAGTGATAAAGTTGTAACCTAAAGGCATGAATTAATTTAAATCATCTAAGAATTTCATAATCATCCTGAATTGCCTTAAAGGCTCGTCTATTTTGGGAAATTAGCTTTAACTTTATTCATAGAAAAAAGAGTATTCATTTCACTAGTGTGTGTGTTTTTGAAGAAGTATTTTTTAAAAATGCCTATAGGTGAGAAGTTCGCATTACTTATCCACTTGGTGTTTTAATTGTTGCTGGCCCTTGACTATGATCAGAATTTGATACTTTTTATGGAACTAAACAATACCTACAATGGGGCTCCTGAAAATACATTACAGAAACCATAAAGTGCTATTTTAGGGCACTATTTAGGTGTAAAAATGGGTGGTCCCCTGCTCAGAACAGCAGTGTTTCCTCCTATGAATGTTTTAAAAGCCTAGCATTAGTCAATTTGGCTGTAGCTGGGGAATCAAAAAACAAATCCAGAAACAATTTTTTCTTCTTCACGCTACTATTAGCATCATTTTTGTTGGTGTTGTCTTGCCATAACAACCATTCCCAAATACATGAAGCAGCAGGTTTGCTTTCTTTGAAACATGAAGCAGAAATATCGGAGTTCCTCTGTGTTTTTTTTTTTCTTAATGACTTACCATATCAGTTCTCCAAGTACAAATGAAATAAAAAAAAACGTATCTATGACAGCTTACAAAAATGAAAGACTCCCATATTTGTGAGAACTCCGTTTATTGAAAACATATATCCTTATTCCTTGTTTTCCAACATGAGGGGGAAAAAAACTACACTCTGCACTGAAGAACAATACTCGATTTTTTTCTATGTCTAGAAGTTACTTTGATAGTCAATTCTCCAGGACAATTCAATTGCTTCATACCACCAGATATCTTACCATTTAGTGAGTATGCTCAAAATAATTATCTTGTTTCCATATATTTGATTTAGATAAAGGTTTATATGCATTTGAGTAATATAAATCTTTAATAGCCATTCTTTTGGCCTCCTTTATATGACAAATAAGTATCGTTTGTTATATAACATAGAATGAATATAATTTTTAAAAATCCCCATTCTCTCTTTTGAAATGATTGCCAAGTTTTATAGGGAAATTAATTTCATATGTCATCCATAATTGAACATTTGTTTCACTTCATTACTATTCTTTTTTTATCTTGTCCAAGCAAAAGTTTTGAGTTTTGACTTAGTAAATAGACACTATATGTTAAGGTAAGACTACCAGAATAATGATGAATATTTCTGCCTTGAGGAAAATTTCATATTTTTCATATGGGCAAGATTTTTAAATGATCTTGTGAGCTATACTTTTGAATATGGTTATATATAGTTCCAGAATCACATTTATTATGTGAAAATATTTATACAAGTTATTGCAATTCAATTTTAAGGCATGTTATTATGCATGAATATTTTACTTTTCTTGGTCAAGAATCCTCTATGTAAATACTTTACAGAATTTGTTTCTATGTATCAACTCTCTTATTATTATTTCTATTATTTTTCCCTGCCAGAAATTTTTTAAACTGCATTATGAGGTATGATACTTAAAAAGCAGAATTAAGATGCCATAAAAGCCTGCTCATTTTCTGAATACCATGAATTTATTTTGTTTTTGAGACTTTGTACAGAGATTCCTTTCATTTTATTTCACTACCAGTTTGAAAAAATTAGCTCTCAATAATATATCCTAGGCATTCTAGTTGAAATTTATATAATTCTTCCAGTTGAAAGTTTAATGAATAATCCTCTTTTTATAATGAATAGCTCACAGGATTTTAAAAATAAAATGTACAGAAAGAAATATAAGACCCAATTACTCTTTTGTACCTCTCCACCCTATCTTTTTGGAGATCTCTGCAGAACGTCTAAGGAAATATCTCATAGGAAGAAGAAGAATATACAGAGCTTGATGTTTATTTTTTTATTTTTTATTTTTTTAATTTTTATTTATGATAGTCACAGAGAGAGAGAGAGAGAGAGAGAGAGAGAGAGAGAGAGAGAGAGAGGCAGAGACACAGGCAGAGGGAGAAGCAGGCTCCATGCACCGGGAGCCCGACGTGGGACTCGATCCCCGGTCTCCAGGATCGCGCCCTGGGCCAAAGGTAGGCGCCAAACCACTGCGCCACCCAGGGATCCCGAGCTTGATGCTTATAAGAGAAAATAAGATGATGTTAATCTGAATAGATAAGAAATGAATAGTTACTTTCTCATACACCATACTTTTACTTTATCAAGAATTCTAATTGATATAGCTCATTTTGCTAGTAAATTGTGATAATTTCACATTAGTGTTATCCTAATATCTGTTGCTTTATATTTTGGGAGAATTCAACATTAACTTAAAATATGATCTAGAAGCAAATTATTTCATATCATGACTGGCTTGGTAAGTTTGATCTTATGATTGTAGCAGATTAATATGTGATCGGTATGACTGTGTATCTGTGACTATGTTACTTGACAGAATTGGGAGTATTATATTATCACTAAAACTATGCACTGATTGGGTAAATTACGTTTAAGATTGTTGTCATTATTATTGTTGTTTTCCCACAATTAGCACAACTCCAAGTAAAAGTAACAATAACCACATTAAAAATAACCCTGACTCAAATTTACTAATCATGAAGGACACACATTATTTCATGCATTTTCCATTATAGGACCTCCAAAGCCAGGCCAGGTTTGAAGGCTGCGTAATTTAGTGGTGAAGTGATAAAACATGAAACCAAAAAAGTCTCTGGCATCTCTCCTGTCTGTTGTCCTAAGTGAGTCATTTAAGTCCTCAGCCTGAGTCTTCTTAAGTCTCTCATGATGAGTGAATCAGAACTTGTTCACATACAACTATGTCTAGAGGCAGAAAAAGGAGTAAGAAAATCACAAACATGTATTGCCCCATCTGCCAAATCCAAGCCAAATACCCATATATTTAAGGAATCATCATTGAGTATGCTCTTTCTCGATTAGTTATAAGCAAGGGAAATAGAACCACTATAATGGGATTTTACTTTGTGTATGTGATCCATATCCATTGAGTTGGGAGATGGTCTTGTGCTTTGGACGTGTGTAGGACAGAGGTGACATCACAGTGAAATCAGCCTGCGATGTTTAAACTAAGGAAGCAGGGGGAAATGAGTGTTTGGTAGAATAACAGTATTATTTTAACAGTCCATAATATTTCAAATTAACAGCATAACTATGCTTAAGACTGATCCATATGAATGATCAGTGTATGAATGGTCTCCTGGATTTAAAGTACTACACATTTAGGAAATATTGTTTAAATAAATCTAAAGTGAAGGATTTGGAAAGAATCACATTTTATTCCTCCTAATTTGATGTAATATAGATTAACTGTAATGTCTTTTCTATGAATAGTGCCTACTTGTTTCTATGAGGGCTTATCATATCTATTTGGGCCAAAGATGTCTACTTTGAAAAATTGCAGCTTATTATATTTATAGGCCCTCTTACCTTCCCGGTTATTATCTTACTATTGCACTTAGAAACAGGCACAATGCTCCATTTTAGCAGGTGAGTATATCCTCCAGTGGAAATATATTTTCCCTTAACCAAAAAGATAGTAACTGGCTCAAGTTCACATTAGCTTTCTTTATCATACATGTAACATTTATCTTTCAAATCAAATTGTGGTAAATCAATTCTAATCATTTTATATGCACACCAAAAAACTGAAATGAAATAATTTAAGACTTTTTTCTTATAGCCTAGTTTGTTAATTTAATTTATTGCCTTAAATGAAATTTCTTAGTAAATAATAAATTTTAGGAGGAAATTTTACCATTATTAATATTGTACTTGGTGGTTCACTTAATAGTATCAATAACTCTCTAAAGATTTATTTTTACATCTAATTTACAGAAAAGGAAAATGAAATTGACAGATATTAATTACCTCGCACAAATTTACAAAGCTAGCAACCAGTGTCTCTAGACTTCCATACCACAGATATCCAATGTCAAAGTCCATGCTGTTTCACATTTGTCATAATGTGAGGGGATATCAGTAAAATCCAATAGCTAAATAAATGGTGAAACATAATAAATTAAAGCTTCTAATAGTGTTTTCTTTGGGATATAAATAACTACCAACACGATGATAAAATGGTTCAGCGATCAAAATATTTGAGAATGGTGAACTAAAGCATGTTAAATTATTTTGTGTTAAAATTTTCTAGACATTTTAATGTCTTTATGTGCATTATAGCTTTTGAATCTCAAAGGCAACAATATAGAGTTACATCTAGCAAAAATGATTCTATCATAGAATTTTTGGATGTTCATCTCTTTTTGGGTCAGGTACAATTTAATCCTTTAAGAAACAGAAATTATATAACATTATCTGCCAAAAAAGCTATATATTATATTTCAAATCTATAAAATAGTAGGTAACATTGTTTTTAAATCTATATCTATCCAGCTATTAATTTATAATAGACCCCCTAAATTTTACCTCAAGATATTTTCATAGAAAATACCAGGATTCTATTATTTTATTCATAAATATTTTAGAATAAATTTTAAAACAGTAAAATATTTTTTGTAAAATAATCATATTATTATGATATTAAATGATAATTTAATTAAAATTAATCTCATACCATTAGATATCTAGGAAATTTTCAAATTTTCTCATAAATGTGATGTTTTAGCCATATTAATTTTTTTAAGATTTTATTTATTTATTCTTGAGAGACACGGAGAGAGAGAGGCAGAGACACAGGCAGAGGGAGAAGCAGGCTCCATGCAGGGAGCCCAATGTGGGACTCGATCCAGGGACTCCAGGATCACACCTTGGGCCGAAGGCAGGTGCTAAACCGCTGAGCCACTCAGGGATCCTGCCATATTAATTCTTAAACCTATTAAATAGACATTATATGTAGAATGTTTAAAAATCTTTTATATGCTATGTAAGTGTTAATATTGGTAGCATAAAAATTACAAGCATTTACTGGATATATTAGCCATTACTAGTTGCAGACAATAAAAGAAATATGAAACTTACCTTTTTTCTCAAGGAAGCTTAGAGTACCAAATGTTTCGTGGACATTCAGAAGTTAAAATAATTGGTAAGAGCTAGAGTACAAAAGCAACTAGTACCAGCTAGTATACCTCGTATACTTGCTTGGGGAGAGGTTCATATTTAGTATGTAACAAAATTTTTCTCACACAATGTCTATGTCTAAGATAAACTGCTTATAACACTAAATTATAAATACCTATGCAATTTTATCTTTATCATTTTTTGCCTCAACTATGAAATAAAATCCTTTAATAACTATCTGATAATGATCACAATGAGGTCAAATAAATATTAAAAGATGAATTTCCTGGAAAGACCACAAATATATGGAGATTAAATAACATGCCATTCAACAATGAATGGGTCAGCCAGGAAATAAGAGAAGAAATTTTAAAAATACATGGAAACAAATGAAAATGAAAACACAATGATCCAAAAAATTTGAGATGCATCAAAAGTTGTTCTAAAAATGAAGTATATAGCCACAGAGGCTTATCTCAAGAAACAAGAAAAATCTCAAATAAACAACTTAAGCTTATACCTAAAGGAGCTAGTAGAAGAACAATAAGGCCCAGGACCACAGAAGCAAGGAAATAATAAAAATTAGAGCAAAAATAAATGATACAGAAAAAAATTAAGAAAAAAAAGAAATGATATAGAAACTAAAAACAAAAACAAACAAACAATAGAACAGAACAAGGAAACCAGCAGCTGGTTCTTTGAAAAAATTAGTAAAATTGATAAGCCTCCAGCCAGACTTATCAAAAAGAATAGAGAAATGACCCAAATAAATAAAATCACTAATGGTAGAGGAGAAATAAACAGAAATACAAACAATTATGAGAATATTGTAAATAAGTAACCATATGCCAAAAAATGGACAACCTGGAAGAAATGGATAAATTCTAGAAACACATAGATTCCAAAAACTAAAACAGATAGAAATAAAAAACTTGAAGAGACCAAAAACCAGCAAAGAAATTGAATCAGTAATTATAAAAAAAGAAAAAGAAAAAAAAAAAAAACCACAAAACCGCCAATAAAAGTCCAAGACCAGAGAGTTTCACAAGTGAGTTTTACCAAATGTTTAAAGAAGAGTTAATTCCTATTCTTCTCAAATGATTCCAAATAATAGAAGAGTGAAGAAAACTTCCAAATTCATTCTATGAGGCCAGCATTACCCAGATATCAAAACCAGATAAAGACACCAGAAAAAAAGAGGACTGCAAGCCAATAGGTCTGATAAACATAAATGCAAAAATCTTCAACAAAATACTAGCAAACAGGGGTGCCTGGGTGGCGCAGTGGCTGAGCATCTCCTTTTGACTGTTTCTCCCTCTGCCTGTGTCTCTGCCTCTCTCTGTATCTCATTAATTAATTAACTAATTAATTAATTACATTTAATTAAATAAATCTTTTTTAAAATGCTAGCAAACAGAATCCAACTATACCTTTAAAAAAGTCATTCACCATGATCAAGTGGAATTTATTCCTGGGTTGAATAGATGGTTCAATATTTGCAAATTAAAGTGATACATCACATTAATAAAAGAACCATATGATCATTTAAATAGATTTTTAAAAAGCATTTGAAAAAGTACAATATCCGTTCATGATAAAAACTCTCAACAGGGTAGGTTTAGAGGGAACATGCTTCACATAATGAAGGTCATATATGGAAAAAGCCCTAGCTAGTATCGTCCTCAATAAGGTAAAACGGAGAGCTTTCTGGTACAGTTAGCAACAAGACAGAGATGTCCACTCTCACTGCTTTTATTCCACACAGTATTGGAATCCCTACCCACAGCAATCAGACAACAAAAAGAAATAAAAGGCATCCAAATCAGAAAAGAAGTAAAACTTTCATGATTTTCAGATGACATGATACTCTATTTAGAAAACCCAAAAGGCCACCAAAAAATTGCTAAAACTGATAAATGAATTAAGTAAAGTTGCAGGATAGAAAATCAATGTATAGAAATCTTTTGTATTTCTATATGCCAAGAATAAAGCAGCAGAAAGAAAAATTAAGGAACCAAACCCACTTACAATTGCACCAAGAATAATAAGATACCTAGGAGTAAACCCAGCAAAAGAGGTGAAAGGCCTGTACTCTGAAAAGTGTAAAACACTGATGAAAGAAATTGAAGACAACAGAAAGAAATGGAAAGATATTCCCTGCTCATGGATTCAAAGAACAAATACTGTTAAAATGTTTATGCAAAGTAATCTAAACATTTAATGCAATCCTTATCAAAATGCCAACAGCATTTTTCACAGCATGTTTTCCAAACAGTCCTAAAATTTATATGGAACCACAAAAGATCTTCGATAGCCAAAGCAATTTCAAAAAGGGAAAACAAAGCTGCGGGCATTAAAATTCCAGACTTGAAGTTACATTACAAAACTGTAGTAATCACACAGTATGGTACTGTCAACAAAAATAGACACTTAGATCAACAAAACAGAATAGAAAACCCAGAAATGAATCCACAACTGTATGGTCAATTAATCTTTAACAAAGCAGGAAAGAATATCTAAAGGAGAAAAGGCATCTCTTCCAAAAATGTTGTTGGGAAAACTGGACAGCAACATGCAAAAGAATGAAACTGAAGCAGTTTCATATACAAAAATAAACTCTAAATAGATTAAAGACCTAAATGTGAGACCCGAAAGCATAAAAGTCTTTGAAGAAAGCACAAGCATAACCTCTCTGACATTGGCTCTAACAATTTTTTTCTAGATAGGTCTCCTGAGGCAAGGTGAACAAATGAAAATATAATCAGGACTTCATTTAAAAAAGAAAAAGAAAAAACAAACAAACACACACACACACACACACACACTTCTGCACAGCAAAGGGAAGAATCATCAAAGTAAAAGACAACCTACAGAATGGGAGAAGATATTTGCAAATGACTTATCTGATAAAGGGTTTTTATCCAAAGTACATAAAGAACTTGAAAAACCCAACACCCCCAAAATGAATAATCCAACTAACAAATGGGCAGAGACATTTTTCCAAAGAAGACAACAGACATATGAAAAGGATATTCAGCATCACTCATCATCAGGGAAATGCAAATCAAAAATACAGTGAGGGGTACCTGGGTGGCTCGGTCAGTTTAAGCGTCTGACTCCTGATTTCGGCTTGGGTCATGATCTTAGGGTTTTGAGCTCAAACCCTGCATCAGGTTCCACACCCAGCAGAGGTCCTCTCTCGCTCTACCCCCGCCTCCTTCACTAAACTAAAACACACACACACACACACACCAAACAAACAAACAAAAAGCAAAACAAAACAAAATGACTACAATGAGATATCACATCACATCTGTTGGAATGGCTAAAGTCAACAACACGAGAAACAACAGGTGTTGGTGAGGATGTGGAGAAAGGGGAACCCTCTTGCATGTTGGTGGGAATGTGAACTGGTGCAGCCACTGTGAAAAAACAGTATGGAGGTTGCTCAAACAGTTACAAATAGAACTACCCTAGGATATAGCACACTGTTATCACAATCACACTGTTGCAGGGTTCATATCTCACAGAGTCCAAGAATAAGTTTCATGCACACAAAAGGGTGAAGTGAAGGTTTATTAAGTGAAGGTAAGAACAGAAAAGAAAAAAAGAAAGCTCTCTAGAGTTAGAGTGAGAAAGGTCCCACTGAAGGCTTTTATGGGCGATTTTCTATGGAAAACTGACCAGGGAACTTGGTAAATATCTATAACATTTAGGACAAACACAGTGGATTTGCAAATATCACTAAATATCCCGTCTATATTTAGAACAGACAGGGTGGATTTGTTATGTGCTCTGGTTAATATCTTGACTATAACATTTCTCCACATCTGGGATTTCTGTGAGTTTGGTCATGTTGCCCCCTGTGTGAACATAATCAGAGAGCGTCTACCTATCTCTCCCTACTTAACTTTCCCTGTCCCTTGCTCAACACTACTAGGTATTTACCCAAAGAATATAAAACTACTAATTCAAAGGGATACATGCACCCTGATGTTTCTAACAGCATTGTCTATAATAGCTAAACTATGGAAACAGTCCAAGTATCCACTGACTGATAATGGAAAGAGAAGATGTGAGTTATAGACACAATGAAGTATTATTCAGCAAGAAAAAAAAGAGTGAAATATTGTCATTTGCAAGGACATGGATGGTGCTAGAGAGTATTATGCTAAACAAAATAAATCAGCAAAAGACAGGTACCATATGATTTCACTCACATGTGGAATTTAAGGAACAAAACAGGTAAGCAAAGGGAAGGGGGGCAGCAAACCAAGAAACAGATTCTTAACTCTAGAGAAGAAACTGATGGTTCACCAGAAGGGAGGTCGGTAAGGGGGTTGGTTTAAAAAAAAAAAGTCAATCTTATCATATCACATCCCTGCATAAATAGTCTATTATTTAAAGATCTTTAAATACTAATAAAAAAATCCTTCTCTTTGATGTTGATTACTTCATGTAGAACCAGATTTCTGTGTAGTATCATTTCCCTTCTGCCCCAATACTTCTTTTGAAATTATTCAAAGTACAATCTGCTGGTGATGGATTCTTTCAGCTTTTATATGTCTGAAAAGTCTTTACTTCACCTTATTTCATTCATATTTCAGTCTCTCTCTCTTGCTCTCTCTCTCTCTCTCTCTTATTTTTTTTTTTTCACGGAAGTTTCATTCTGGATAGATTTTATCACCATGTCTTCAGTTCACCAATCTTTACTTCTGCAATATCTAATCTGTGAATCACACCCAGTGGATTTTTCATTGTAGGCATGTAGTTTAGACATTTAGACATATTTAGGTGTTTGATCCAGCCCCCCCGCCCAGCTTATGTCATTCTTCCTCTACTTAGCATTCTCAATTTTTTCCTCTAGCATCTTCAGCATATGAATATATTTATGGTAACTATTTTAATATCATTTTCTATTAATTCTATTATTCATGCCATTCCTGCATCAGTTTTGATTGTGGGGAGCCTGATGCGGGACTTGATCCCAGGACCCCAGGATCATGCCCTGAGCCAAAGGCAGATGCTTAACTACTGACCCACCCAGATACCCCTTGAGGTTTGTTTTTAAACACAGTTAAGTTACTTGAAAATTGATCCTCTCAGTTTTTACTTTTAAGCTTTGCTATACAAGACCCAAGCTATGTTTTATCCAGAATAATTTATTCCCCATTACTCAGGCAGTACCCTCCAGGGTACTATAACTAATTCTCCATTAATTATGGGTTTTTCCACTTGAATTGGTGAGAAAAGAGCTATTCCTAGCCCTATGCGAACTTCTGAGATAGTTCCTTCTGCTACTTTTGTGTGATTCTTTCTTGGCCACTTGGTTTCCTGGCAGGTAAGCCTCCTGCTGAATGAAGACTGAGGGGAAGCCTCTGCAGATCATTCTCTTTCTGTGCAGAACTCAACTATCCTACCCTCTGTCATATATCCCGGCCCCCACCTTGGGTTTTGCCTTTGTTTCTCTTTCCCATTCGGTGACCACTCTCTCCAGGAGTTGAAGTAGGGCAACCATCGACTCTGCCAATGTATTTACTTCATGTCTCCCAGCAATACCTAATCATTGTTCTTTGTCGCTTGCTATCAAAGGTATTTAAAACATAAGTTTTATATATTTTCTTCTTTTTAAAGTTATTTCAGATAGCGCATTAAATTTAGTTCTTGTTACTGCATCCTTACTGGAAGAAGAAATAGACACACATTTCTACTTGTGCCCCAAAGATAATTGAAGGCAGACCCATACTTAGAATTTTTCAAAAGGAATTCTTTTTTCCTTCCAGGGTTTAGGCCAAAGTAGGCAAGCTTACTTGTTGCCTCCATCTGCTATTGGATCAGCTGCTTTCTTCCATCAGTTTCCAGAGATTACAACCACATGAGGTCCTAGATGTATGGTGAAGTCTCAGTTTCAACTGCCAACGTTGCCTGTGTCTAAATCAGGGACTGGCAAGCTGATTCTGTAGGAGACCAGGTAGTAGCTATTTTAGGTTTTGTGTGAGGGTCACATATGGTCAAATTTGCATATTCTTTTTTCTTCCCTCTTTAAAGAAAAAAAGCCAATCTCTGAAACTGTAAAATCGATTATAAGGTTATATGCTCTACAGAAACAGGAGGAGGCTGGCTATATTTTTCTGTGGGTTGAGTCTGTCGATCCTTGGTTCAAAGTCTTATTGCTTACCTTTACATGGATATGAGAACCTAAGTCTAAAAAAATATGGAGTCTCCCCTATTGCCTCTAACAATACAGTACACATTTGTAACATTTTGGTTTTTAGTTCTCTAGGGTAATTCCCTTTATGGCAAATTTAAAGGGATATTCATTATTTTGTATTTGGCATTTGTAGCCATGTTGCAATAGGAGGTTTTCAGATTATTTAATGCCTCCATTTTGCCACCCTTTTTTTCATAACTGCTATAATTTTGACATCATTTTAAATATTGTCACTCCTTGTAACAGTTGGTCATAAGGTAAGAAAGGACTCACAGTGTCACATCCTTAAAATGAACAATAGGCATCAGAAATTAATAGCTATAGGAAGAGTAATCATTTGTATTTTCTTTCTTTTGGTTTTTAGATTGCTAAATCTTCCTTTATCCCTTCCTCTTTTTTATTCAACAAATAAATATTAATATTTTACAATGTGTGGGACACCTGAGTGGCTCAGCTATGGAGTGTCTGACTTGGGCCTAGGGCATGATCCTTCAGTCTCAGGATCAAGTCCCACATCAGGCTCCCTGAATGAAGCCTGCTTCTCCCTCTGCTTATGTTTCTGCCTCTGTGTGTGTGTGTGTGTCTCATGAATAAATAAATAAAATCTTAAAAAAAATATTTTACAATGTGCTAGACTCTACGCTAGATGCTAGAATAAAATTTTAAATATGATGGTTGTGTTATTTGTTCTTTTAGAGCTTAGAGTCTGGTAAGAAAGGGGGAAAAGTAAATATATATTTATTTATATAATTCCATTAAAGGACATTAAGGGGCAAAACTTTATTATGTCAAAAAGTCAAGGAAGAAGGCAGTAGATCTGAGAGAAAATATAACTTCAACAAAACAGAAAATCCTAAGAGAAATTGAGAACTGGTAGAATATAAGTACTCAATCTGCTCTAATAGCAGTTGTGTTAATAGAGTGTTAAGCTTTGCACTTCCAAGTAAAACTCCAAACTATCTGAAAATCATTTTGAGAGTAGATAGCAAGACCTAAATGTGTTGATAACATTTGACACAATAATCCTTGTAATTACCTATTAGAAAGTCAAAGATAAAAATCATCAATGAGTGAAAGGTGTAAGAGTGCTTTTTAAAATAATATTTGTAAAAGTGAATATTACAGTAATTTTAATGTCAGACAAATATGTTTTATTTTAGAAATGATACGCAATTATTTACAAAGCATTTTTATTGTTTGGAGAGTATTCAGAAGAAAATATTAATTTAAAAAGGAATTTACAAAAATAAAATATATGTGCACATGCAGCTATCTTTCTGTCATCTCTCTCTCCCTCCCTTCCTCTCTCTCTCTTTCTTTCTCTCTTACTCCCTCTGCAGCTCTCTCCTCCCTACTTCACTACACACACACACACACACACACACACACACACGAGCGCGCGCGCACACGCACGCACACACACACACACCATAAGCACATTTACATGGATTGGAATGAAATGCCCAAAACATTAACATTCTTACTTCCAGATGGAGATTTATAGGTGATTTTTAATTTCTTTATTTTCTATATAATTAGCAGAATAATATTACTTTTAAAAATAACTTATTTTTAAACTTAAATAACTTAAAAATAACAACAGATTTGTTGACACAAATTCACTAGTCTATTTTCTTTAAGTGAGGTAGAAACTTCATATGAGAGCAAAAGAAAATAAGTCCCCTCCTGGATTTATAACCCTCTGGTTGAGACCTAATAATTCAATATACCAAGTACTCTTTCTGTGATGCCCTCAATGACCTTGCCTTCTTATATTGCTGGCAGATATTCTTATGTAAAACTATCTCTAGATTCTACAACCATCTCACTTCTCCATCCTTATATCTCGACTACTGGATGACATTGGGGAAAAAAACATAATCTTGAGCTTTCTTGCACTATACATTTTCCCCTAAATTTATATTAGACCAGAACCATTAAATAGTAACTATCCAACACCTTTTCCGATTTATGAAAACTGACATCCCCAATATTACTAGTCTCGTGATTCTCTTTAACTCAACTTTTCTCTGTACTTTCGAGAGATGTCCTCAGTCTTCAATCAAAAGATCTCAAGTTTTCTTCAGGAAAATTGCTGCTTGCAGAACCACAAGTAGTCTCTTTTCACTTTGGACTTATCACAGTATTGTCATTGGGTAAAAATGGACAATTACAAAGAAAAACAAGAAAATTTCTATTATTTTTTAATTTTTAATTTATTGATGACCCCTTTGTTCTATTTTCTGTCCTTCTTTTCTCTTCTCTTACTAGATGTGACTTCAGTAAATGACCACAATAGGCTTAATTGTTTTTCAGGCATATTTTGTTTAGTCTACACAATTTTGGAGGGGAGAGGGTCAACATAAATCAGGATATTTCTCACAAACATTTAGATTTCCAACTTCTCTTAGCATATATGGCAATGCTGTGCCCACATTCCTTCATGCCAAAATTGGCTAGAACTAAAATAAATTACCACATATAGAGAGAGGATGTATGTTCCAATTCGGTGCACAGTAATTCCACTATGTGTGTGCATCCCTTCCTTTGTTTGCTTTATATGCCCAGATGCTCTAGACACATGAATTGGTTAACACTGCCAGCCCACTCATTCCCAGCTAGCTCAACCAAACTCACAGTTGCAAGAACCAGGATTAGTGAATGCTGCACTGATGCCATCAAGTCTGTATCACCATCTCTGTTCTCCTGTCTGTGCTCCAGAGCCATATGTTTAACTGACTTGATATTTCCAGTAAGATATTAAAACTGAACATCTAAACCTAACTCCAAATATCCATACTTTTTTTCCTATTTTTTAAATTATCTTTAACTGAAGTATCATTGACATACAATATTCTATTAGTTTCAGGTGTACAACATGGTGATTTATCAATCATCTACATTATGCGATGCTCACCACAGTAAGTGTACTTAACCATCTGTCACCATACAACTTTCACCTGTCATCAAATTTCCAAACTTTTTGCTCTTCTGTCTTTCCTATTTTACTTAAAGTCATCACCATCTATACCTTCACTCACGTCCCTAATTTGAAGGTCCAATTAAATGTTTTATTTCCATTATTTCTTACATCAAATTAAACATCAATCTTTATTGATTCTGCCTCTTGAAATCCTTTCATCCATCTTCTCTATTAAAATATTCACACCTAAAAAATATTCACACCTGTCTAACACGCACATAATATTTCTCTCTTATATTTGGATATATATCACCTAATCTGTTACTCATTTCTTAAACTCAGTGCTTCCTCCATTGCCTTAACATTATTTCAAATTTCTCTGAGACAGGGGATCCCTGGGTGGCTCAGCAGTTTAGAGTCGACTTCAGTCGAGGGCGTAATCCTAGAGTCCCGGGATCAAGTCCCACATCAGACTTCCTCCATGGAACCTGCTTCTCCCTCTGCCTGTGTCTCTGCCTCTCTCTCTCTCTCTCTCTCTCTCTCTCTCTCTCTCTCTCTGTCTCTCATGAATAAATAAATATTCTTAAAAAAACATTTCTCTGAGACAAAGATTAGGTATTGAATATTCCACGTCTGGTAATATTTAGCATATCTCCTACTGTCAGCTTATGCTGGGGTCATAACAAATGACACAGAGTTCCTTGTAAACCACATGCCCTTCCACCTCTGTGCTTTGTGGTAGAGCATTCTCAGTGGGTAGAGTGTTGCTCCTTACCTTCCCACTTTAGCAGAAAATGTCTCAAATTAGTTTTCTCTTCTGTAAAACTCCTCCCATAACCAGCCCTCTTCATTCTGTGCAAGGTGTCTTTTCTTTCTGCTCCTTTAATATGTTGTGCATTCTCTTATCACTGTGCTCACTGAGCTGAATTGCCTTTTTGTTTCTTAACTGCCTCTACTGCCATGCATTGAACTTAATAAGAATAGAGACTATGTCTTCTCTTTTTCTACATAAAAAAGTAATTCGTTCATAGCAAATGCTCAACAAATGACTGAGTGAATGAATTATTAAGGGTAAAATGGTAGGAAAGAAATCATCTTTGCCTATATTTAACCCATACAACTTTGCAATATGTACATGATGCACTGAATAAACTCTCAAAGACCTCACAATTTTCACATTCTGTAACTTTATAATGTCACCACTGCTGGGTTGAGGGTATAAAAGTATTAAACAAAAAATAGCTAACACAATGGCACAGCACCCATCATTCAAATTGGATGGCAGGTATAAATAACCAATAGGGTCAGAATGGTTGCATAACAGCATTGATCACCACAGTAGAGAATTTCTATCCCACATTTGATTTGAATGTGTGTTATTTTGTTTAGAGTGTCATCAGAAGAAAATGAAGAGAACAGATGAAGGCAATTCAATTTGTCATGCAAGTCTGAGAAAAACTCAAACTTTGTAAAATGCACCATTGATGTTGCTAACTTTGACAATTAAAGTTTCTCCCCTTTAAGCTTCACAATTTTGGAAACTTGTATACTGTTTTTTGGGGTAGCACATATAATAAAACTGAATTTATAAATATGAAATAATACTTTATAATTAAAAACTAAAAAATAATACCTTATAATTAAAAACTAAGTTCTACACTCTTGATACATGTAAGAAATAATTTTGATAGAAAGGAGAATTGTATTGAGAAGTAATTCTTTTACACACTTTCAATAAACATGCTTCACAGAATTTTCTTTTAGTAACTAGAAAGTCTAAATGTTGGTTGTGGTGCAATATATTTGTGGTTTTTACGCCAATAATCACTTTCACTTTAATGAGCCAAAATGGCTAAAGAAAATAAAAGAAATACAGACATTATTAATATATAGATACTACCCAGCAATTTTTATTCTGCTGGCAACAACAAAAGAAGTTAGGTTTATTGTGGATGTGGAACATCTTTCAGTATCTTCCTATTAGTCTGGCACACTTACTATAAATTTATTTCTGTGTTCCCTGATTTGAGTGCTTCGCCCTCTTTAGTGGTTGAATAGCTAATACCAATTTCTCTGCATTGAATGTGCTTTGAAGAAGCCTGTCTCTTTCAAAAGTTCCAAAAACTCCAAAGATCAGAAAAGCTCCACCTCACACATTTGGTCTAGGGAAGAACTGAATGGAGTTTTGCAGAGTTCCAAGAGAGGATATGTAATAGAGTGAAACTCAAAGTTTCTAAGACATTTATACATTTATTCATTCAGGAGAAATATTTACTTTTGAAGATTATGAGTTGCATTATGCTAGAGGCCAACCTGATATGGCATCAATATTTCAAAGTTATTTTAGACCTTAATCCCCTTCCTTTCTTTCCCTTTCCCCATCTGCCAGCTCTCCTAACAATTTGCTTCCTACATCATCCCTCATTTTTTAAAAGTACTGTTATTATGGCAGACAAGACCTCTCCAAACATCTTTGGAAACAGTGAAAGAAAGACATCGTTAAAATCTCTACATAATATTTTTAAAAGAATGTAGAATAGAAAAAAATATGGACTAAGTAGGAATATTGGTTTAAGGAAAGAGAGAGGAGGTAAGTGGGCTATAAGAAATCTCCTGTGAATAGGCTAGTGACATTTTGGCAAAATAATTTCTAATTTTTTAACGGTTTTATTTATTCATTATTCATGAGAGACACACAGAGAGAGGCAAAGACATAGGCAGAGAGAGGGAGAAGCAGGCTTCCTGCATGGAGCCTGCTGTGGAACTCAATCGCAGGACCCTGGGATCATGACGTGAGCCAAAGGCAGACACTCAACCACTGAGCCACCCAGGCATTCCAATAATTTCTAACTTTAATTCTAATTTGTTTTTGGTATTGTAATGTGATGTTCCTCTACTGCTGTGAATTATGTGTAAAACTATTTCTTCCCTAGCCTTCTGCAGATGGTCTTTTAAACATTTTTTTTAAGTATATCAAATACCAACAGCATTTTTCACAGAAGAACAATTCCAAAATTTGTATGGAGCCACAAAAGACTCTGAATAGCCAAGGCTATATTGAAAAATAAAAGCAAAGATAGAGGCATCACAATTCTAGACTTGAGGCTATATTGCAAAGTTGTAGTGATCAAAACAGTCTGAGACTGGCACAAAAATAGACACATATGTCAATGAAATGGAATAGAAAATCCAAAAATGAACCCACAGATGTATAGTCAATTAATCTTCACAAGCCAGGAAAGTATATTGAATGGGAAAAAGAATCTCTTCAACAAATGGTGTTGGGAAAACTGGACATCAATATGTAAAATAATGAACCTGGACTACTTTCTTACACCAAATAGAAAAACAAATTCAAAATGGATTAAAGACCTAAATGTGAGAACCAAAACCATAAAAAATCTAGAGGAGAACACAGGCAGTAACTTCTTAGACAACAGCTGTAGCAACTTGCCATTCTAGAGGCAAGAAAAACAAAAGCCAAAATAAACTATTGGGACCTCATCAAAATAAAAAGCTGCTGCACAGTGAAAGAAACAATCAACAAAACTAAAAACCAATTTAAAGAGTGGAAGAAGGTATTTGCAAACATATTTGATAAAGGGTTAGTATCCAAAATCCTTAAACAATTTATGAAACTCAACACCCAAAAATAAGTAATCCAGTTAAAAAATGGGCCAAAGACATGAATAGACATTTTTCCAAAAAATAAATACAGATGGACAGTGGACACATGAAAAGATGCTCAACATGACTGATCATCAGGAAAATGCACACCAAAACTAGAGTGAGAGGAGTGCCTAGGTAGCTCAGTTGGTTAAATGTCCTACTCTTAGTTACAGCTCATGTCTTGATCTCAAGGTTGTGGGATGGAGCCTGGTGTCATGGTCTCCCTCAATGTAGAGTCTCCTTGAGATTTTCTCTCCCCCTCCTCTATCCACCCCCCCCCCAGCACACATGCACACACTCTCTCTCTGAAATAAATAAATAAATAAAACCTTAAAAAAAACTACAGTGAGATACCATCTCACACCTGTCAGAATGGCTAAAACCAACAACACGAGAAACACTAGGTGTTGGAAAAGGCATGGAGAAAGGGGAAACCTCTTGCACTTTTGTTGGAAAAAGCAAACTGATACAGCCACTGTGGAAAATAGTATGGAGGTTTCTCAAAAATTTAAAAGTAGAACTACCGTATGATCCAACAATCACACTACTAGGTATTTACCAAAGAATACAAAAAAGCTAAATCAAAGGGATACATGCACCCCAATGTTTCTAGCAGCATTATCTACAATAGCCAAACTATGGAAACAGCCCAAATGTCCATTGATTGATGAATGGATAAAGAATACACATGCACACACACACATACATGCACACACCCACACACAGAGTGGAGTATTATTCAGCCAGAAAAAAAGAATGAAATCTTGCCATTTACAAGGACATGGATAGAGCTAGACAGTATTATGCTAAGGGAAATAAATCAACCAGAGAAAGAGAAATACTACATGATTTCACTCACAGATGGAATTTAAGAATTAAAACAAAAGAGCAAAGGAGAAAAAAAAAATGAGAAAGAGAGCCAAACCAAGAAACAGATTCTTAACTATAGAAAACAAACTAAAACAAACTGATGGTTACAAAAAGGAGGTGGGTTGGGGGATGGGTGAAATAGGTGATGGGGATTAAAGAGAGCAATTGTGATAAGCACCAGGTGATGTATAGAACTGTTGCTTCACTATATTGTATACCTGAAACTACCATAACACTGTATGTTAAGTAACTGGACTTAAAATAAAAATTTGTAAAAATAAAAAAAAAATCACAGTATAAAATATTGTTAAGTGTTTTTGATACAGAATTATCAATTTATACTTTTCACTCTCCAGGTAAATGTGATACTGAAAATTTTTTATAAAAAAAACTTTTAAAAGTACAGTAATATCCAAATCAGTGCTTTCAACACTTTCTTCATCGTTGCCTTGTAAAAGAGAAAAAAATAAATTTATTTAAGTTTCACAAAAGAAATTAAATATTAAAGAATATAATTTTGTTGGGTAGGGTTCAGCATTAGAGGGTCATGAACCATTGTATTAACTAAGAATTTTTTGGCCCAAGGGCCAATTTTCATTCATTCGGAAAAGTTATTAAAAATGTATGGTCTATATGGCGACAACTAAAGTGCAAGACAAACATGGTGTATGAAACAAAGAAGTGACTCATAAATGGACTATATTTAGAAAAGGCAAGCATTCAAAAATAAGTGAGTAAAAGGACCAAACATTATGGAAATGTTTTGGTTCTTATAAATAAAACTCTTAAATATTATTGTTCCTTGATAATTATTTCATCTCTGAATCAATTTTTTTCTTTCATCAATTACTTATTGAGTACTTTTTAATGTTGAAGATCAGAGTTCTAGATACTGGGAAAACAATAGTTAGTAGAATGATGGCTCTCTCCTCAGAAGATTGTCTCCAGAAAAAGCAAATACCCAAGCAAGTAATTTAAAGGGTGTTAAGTACTCTGATAATAAAGCAAATTGTTGGGTCAACACTTAATTTTGAGTAGAGGAGAAAGAGTCATTATAGAACCCAGGAAGAAGTGTTATTAATGCCAATAAGAGAAAGAATTGAAATGTCTAGGAGAATAAGAGGTCGGAGAAGTAAAAGCTGCTTTACATGGGAAGGGGGAGGGGAGAACAAAAGTAGGGGTTCAAGTGGGAGTTATTTTAGGATGTGTGAATGCTGATGTGAGTCAATTGAGAATGTCCAGAGTACTTGATAGTACAGGAAAGAAAAGATACAAAGAAGACAAGGGAATCACATTATATGTATGTGTATGTGTGCATGCATATATTTGTGATTTACAGAATATATGTTGTTGATCATAAAATAATAAACTTAGAATTTGTTTACCCATGTTGTTTTTTTCTATTCTCTATTTCATTAATTTTGCTATTATAATTAATATTTACTTGCCACTGTTCCAAGTTTTCTTTGATATTATTTTATGTATTGAGTGCTTAATTTGTTTTTTCTCTTTAAAAATTATTTCAGTGCTTAATTTGTTTTTTCTCTTTAAAAACTATTTCAAGAAAATAACTAATACACAAGTCAATGTTTTTAGTTTCTATAAATTCACATTGTTTTACCACTTTGGGATTATGAAAAAAAGAGAATTTTTATTTTTATATTTTGTGAGACAACTTTGATAAATGAAATCTTCAGCCATAGAAATAGTAGTAATTTTGTCTAAAACAATCTATGGGGTAACCCGGGTGGCTCAGCGGTTTATCACTGCCTTCAGCCCAGGGCGTGATCCTGGAGACCCGGGATCAAGTCCCACGTGGGGCTCCCTGCATGGGGCCTGCTTCTCCCTCTGCCTGTGTCTCTGCTTCTTTCTCTCTGTCTGTCTCTCTCCCTCTCTCTCTGTGTGTCTTTCATGAATAAATAAATAAAATCTTTTAAAAATTTTTAAATAAAAATAAAAAATAAAACAATCTGATTTTTAGATGATTTAAATATGAATATCGTATAAAAGTCTGCATACAATCTGCTCTCTTGGATTGATTCTTTAGCATAAAAAAATAAGCCTTTTGCTATTGAATAAAAGACAACTATATGTAAATAGACACACAAATTGACCATCCAGTTTTTCTTTTATAAAGTATAGGATAAGTCTATTATTTAATTCAAGGAAGCATTTGCAGTATTATTCATAATACCTAAAAGTAGAAACAACCCAAATGCCCATTGCTTGATTAAGGATAAAAAATGTGGTATATCTGTGCAGTGGAATATTTTTCAGCCAATAAAAAGGAAGTAAAAAGGAATGAAATACTTCTATATGCTATACCATGCACCAACCTTGAAAACATTATGCTTAGTGAAAGAAGCCAGACACAAAAGTCAATATTGTTTGATTACATTTATATAGAGTGTCCAGAATAGACAATTCTATAGAGACAAAGGTAGATCGTGGGACTAGGAGACTGGGGAAGGGTAAAAAGAAATGACTGCTAATAGGTAAGGACTTCTTTTTGAGATGATGAAAATATCTTGGAATTAATTAGTAGCAATGTTTGCATAGCTTTGTAAATAACAAAACCACTGAATTTTACACCTTGAAATGGTGAGTTCTATGATGGATGGATTATATTTCAATTTTTCAAAAGCTGGAAAACAAAGAAAACATCTGTTCTTAGTAAATCCGCATTTGTTTATTTAGATCCTTTTAAAAATCTCTTAAAGTAAAAAAAATAAATAAATAAAATCTCTTAAAGTGTATGATATTGGGACGCCGGGCTGGCTCAGTAGTTAAGTGCTTTGCTCAGTGGCAAAGTAAATAAGGAATACTTTGTTAGTTACATACAGAATTCAAAGCTTAAAATAATTGTGTTTTTCAGGATGCCTGGGTGGCCAGCAGTTGAGCTTATACCTTTGGCCCAGGGAGTGATCCCGGGATCTGGGATTCAGTTCCACATCAGGCTCCCTGCATGGAGCTTGCTTCTCCCTTTACCTATGTTTCTGCTTCTCTGTGTCTCTCATGAATACATAAATAAAATATTTTTTTTAAAAAAAGAGTATGATATTATACTGTTTTTCAGGCATATTCCTTGAAGCCTAATGTTAATGAGGGAAATAATAAAGATACAACAACACTCCATCTATCTATCATCTATCTATCTATCTATCTATCTATCTATATCTATCATCTATCATGAATAAAATATGAAAAACCACAATTATGGATTTAGTAACTTTGAGAATCCATGACCTCACTCTTTTCACATTTATATCCCAATTAACAACTTTACTTGTATATGTGCTTTGGCTTTCTGCTTTGTTCATCTTTAGCTACTCCTTGTTCCCACATTTTAAAATTGTGCAGTCGGCAAAGATGTGATGTCCTAGTATCTTGTCAGTTGTAAAGGAAGATTTGTGCAAATGAAAGTTTATGAGATTTGTCTTTAGGGATCCATTCCTGTGTATTATATAAAACACAGACTTCTAGTAAAATGACATTTAGAAATACTCAAGCATACATCTATTTAAAATAAGAAGTCAAGTTTTACTTATGTAATCTATTCCAATCACATGGAAGTAATAAAAGTAAGTGTGATCTCAGAAATGAGTCCTATTACAATAAAATATTCTGCAATAAAACAATACACAGCAAAAATATGAAAGCATAAAAAGTATTATGCTCTTGATGCCTAATTTACCAACATTTCACATCAGCACAATTTTTGAAGATTCATTCCTTTTTCAAGTTTTCTTTTTAACAAATATTACTTAGAGTACATTTGACCAAAATGAAATACTATTCCCTGTGTGGTCATAGATTGAGTCAAATAGAGGAAAAGATACGCTGAAAAATGAAAAAAAATGATCTGCAGTGCGGTTTAATAGGAACCTATACATATATTTTCAGTGTAAAGTTACTGTATCAAGCATACTCTCTTTCTCAGATAAGTGAAGTGGCCGAATATTTTTTCAGACATTCTTTTTTTTCTCACATTATCTTGCAATATAAAAGATGAAAATAGAATTGAGGTACATGGCCTATGATCCATTTGTTCCCTGTGTCAGGGGGACACTGCTGGCAGAAGAAAAGAAGGCAAGTCATCTGATTTAATCTCCTTGTTTGGGTGGTCACTGAACTTCTGATTATCAACAGACTATTTTTTTTGCTAGAAAGAGTATACTTATCAAATGAATATTCTTAACAGAATGATTCTTTTTAAAAATTGCTTGTAGAAAACAAACCCAGAACCTAAGGGCTATGGGCAAGGCTCCCTCAGAAATCTCAAGGAAGTTGAAATACAAATAGGTTTTATAAGCTAAATGTTTCCTGATATCTGCAGTAATACCTAGGCCTCACACAGAGACTTCGTAAATTTTTTTTTTATGATAGTCACACACACACACAGAGAGAGAGAGAGAGAGGCAGAGACATAGGCAGCGGGAGAAGCAGGCTCCATGCACCGGGAGCCCGACGTGGGATTCGATCCCGGGTCTCCAGGATCACGCCCTGGGCCAAAGGCAGGCGCTAAACCGCTGCGCCACCCAGGGATCCCTCTTTCTGTGACTATCATAAATAAATAAAAAATTAAAAAAAAAGGAATTGGCGCTCTACTATGAAAACATCTGTAATAGGAAACTGAGATATCTGTTAGATGGATTGATGGTGGCAATAAGAATGACAAAAGGGATCCAAGAAGGTAGCTGGAAAGAGTAGTAACAGGTAACATTATAGGTGCTTTCCATATTTCACTCATTTTGTCTTCCAACAATTCAAAAAGGTAAGCTCCCCTTGCCTCCATTTTCAACATACAAGGATTACGTTAAAATGCAGTTAAGTAACTTCTCTAAACTCGCACAGCTAAGAAGTGCAGTGTAACTGCATAACACACTTTAAAAAAATTCTTTATTGGAGTTCAGTTTGCCAATATGTAGCATAACACCCAGTGCTCATTCCGTCAAGTGAACCCCTCAGTGCCCATCACCCAGTCACCCCATCCCCCCCGCCCACCTCCCCTTCCACTACCCCTTGTTCGTTTCCCAGAGTTAGAAGTCTCTCATGTTCTGTCGCCCTCTCTGATTTTTCTCACTCATTTTTTTTCTCACTCATTTTTCTCATGTGCTTGTTGGCCATGTGCATGTCTTCTTTGGTGAAACTTCTGTTTATGTCTTTTGCTCATTTCATGATTGCGTTGTCTGTTTCTTTGCTGTTGAGTTTAATAAGTTCTTTATAGAGCTTGGATACTAGCCCTTTATCCGATACGTCATTTGCAAATATCTTCTCCCATTCTGTAGGTTGTCTTGTAGTTTTGTTGACTGTTTTTTTTACTGTGCAGAAGTTTTGTATCTTGATGAAGTCCCAATAGTTCATTTTTGCTTTTGTTTCCCTTGCCTTCATAAATGTCTCTTGCAAGAAGTTGCTGTGGCCAAGTTCAAAAAGGGTGTTGCCTGTGTTCTCCTCTAGGATTTTGATGGAATCTTGTCTCACATTTAGATCTTTCATCCATTTTGAGTTTATCTTTGTGTCTGGTGTAAGAGAGTGCTCTAGGTTCATTCTTCTGCACATGGCTGTCCAATTTTCCCAGCACCATTTATTGAGGAAACAGTCTTTTTTCCAGGGGATAGTCTTTCCTGATTTGTCAAATATTAGTTGACCATAGAGTTGAGGGCCCATTTCTGGATTCTCTATTCTGTTCCATTGATCTATGTGTCTGTTTTTGTGCCAGTACCGCACTGTCTTGATGACCACAGCTTTGTAGTACAACCTGAAATCTGGCATTGTGATGCCCCCAGATATGGTTTTCTTAATATTCCCCTGGCTATTCAGGGTCTTTTCTGATTCCACACAAATCTTAAGATTATTTGTTCCAACTCTCTGAAGAAAGTCCATGGTATTTGGATAGGGATTGCATTAAATGTGTAAATTACCCTCAGTAGCATTGACATTTTCACAATATTAATTCTTCCAATCCATGAGCATGGCATATTTTTCCATCTCTTTGTGTCTTCTTCAATTTCTTTCAAAAGTGTTCTGTAGTTTTTAGGGTATAGATCCTTTACCTCTTTGGTTAGGTTTATTCCTACATATTTTATGCTTTTGGGTGCAGTTGTAAATGGGATTGACTCCTTAATTTCTCTTTCTTCAGTCTCATTGTTAGTGTAGAGAAATGCCACTGATTTCTGGGCATTGATTTTTTAGCCTACCATGCTACCAAATTGCTGTATGAGTTCTAGCAATCTTGGGGTGGAGTCTTTTGGGTTTTCTATGTACAGCATCATGTCATCTGGGAAGAGGGAGAGTTTAACTTCTTCTTTGCCAATTTTAATGCCTTTCATTTCTTTTTGTTGCCTGATTGTTGAGGCTAGGACTTCTCATCCTATGTTGAATAGCAGCGATGAGAGTGGACATCCCTGTCATGTTCCTGATCTTAGGGGAAAGGCTCCAGTGTTTCCCCATTGAGAATGATATTTGTTGTGAGCTTTTTCATAAATGGCTTTTAAGATGCTGAGGAATGTTCCCTCTATCCCTACACTCTGAAGAGTTTTGATCAGGAATGGATGCTGTATTTTGTCAAATCCTTTCTCTGGATCTGTTGAAGGGATCATATGATTCTTGGTTTTCCCCCTTATTGATATGACCGATCACATTGATTGTTTTACGAGTGTTGAACCAGCCTAGCATCCCTGGGATAAATCCTACTTGGTCATGGTGAATAATCATCTTAATGTACTGTTGGATCCTATTGGCGAGTACCTTGTTGAGAATTTTTGCATCTGTGTTCATCAAAGATACTGGTCTATAATTCTCCTTTTTGGTGGGGTCTTTGTCTGGTTTTGGAATTAAGGCGATGGTGCCTCATAGAATGAGTTTGGAAGTATTCCACCCCTTTCTATCTTTCAGAACAGCTTTAGTATAATAGGTATTGTTTCTTCTTTAAATATTTGAACAAATTCCCCTGGGAAGTCATCTGGCCCTGGACTTTCATGTCTCGGGAGGTGTTTGATAACTGCTTCAATTTCCTCTCTGGTTATTGGCCTGCTCAGTTTTTCTATTTCTTCCTGTTCCAGTTTTGGTAGGTTGTGGTTTTCCAGAAATGTGTCCATTTTCTAGATTGCCTAATTTATTGATGTTTAGTTGCTCATGATATGTTTTTAAAATCATTTGTATTTCCTTGGTATTGGTTGTGATCTCTCCTTTTTCATGATTTTGTAATATTGTGATTTTATTAATTAGAGTCTTTTCTCTTTTGTTTTTAATAAGGCTGGCTAATGGTTTATCTACTTATTAGCTCTTTCATAGAACCAACTCCTGGTTTTGTTGTTCTGTTCCATAGTTCTTCGGATCTCTATTTCACTGAAATCTGCTCAAATCTTTTTTAACTCTCTTCTTCTGCTGGGTGTAGGTTTTGTTTGCTGTTCTTTCTCTAGTTCCTTTAGGTACAAGCTTAGCTTGTGTATTTGAGTTTTTTTCCAATTTTTTAAGGGATGCTTGTATTGCAATGTGTTTCCCTCTCAGGACTGCTTTTGCCATATCCCAAAGATTTGGAACTGTTGTGTCTTCATTCTCATTAGTTTCCATGAATCCTTTTAATTCTTCTCTAATTTCCTAGTTGACCCTTTCATCTTTTAGCAGGATGGTCTTTAACCTCCATGTCTTTGAATTTCTTCCAAATTTCTTCTTGTGATTGAGTTCAAGTTTCAAAGCATTATGGTCTGAAAATAAGGGGACAATCCCAATCTTTTGGTATTGGTTGAGACCTGATTTGTGACCCAGTATGTACATGGTCTATTCTGGAGAAAGTTCCATGTGCACTTGAGAAGAATGTGTATTCAGTTGCATTTGGATGTAAAGTTCTGTAAATATCTGTGAAATCTATCTGGTCCAGTGTATCATTTAAAGCTCTTGTTTCTTTGGAGATGTTGTGCTTAGAAGATCTGTCAGTTGCAGAAAGCGCCATGTTGAAGTCTCCCAGTATAAGTGTATTATTATATAAGTATGTCTTTACCTTGGTAAATAATTGATTGATTTACTTGGCAGCCCCCACATTAGAGGCCTAAATAGTCATGATTGTTAGGTTCTCTTGTTGGATATATCCTTTAAGTATGATAGAGTGTCCCTCTTCACCTCTTACTACAATCTTTTGGATAAACTTTAATTTATCTGATATGAGGATGGCTACCCCTGCTTTCTTTGGAGGACCATTTGAATGGTAGAGGGTTCTCCAACTTTTCATTTTCAGGCTGGTGGTGTCCTTAGGTCTCAATGAGTCTCTTGCAGACAGCAAATAGGTGGGTCCTGCTTTTTTATCCAGTCTGAAACCCTGCATCTTTTGATGGGATCATTTAGGCCATTCACGTTCAGAGTTACTATTGAAAGATATGAATTTAGTGTCATCAGAATACTTATTCAGTCTCTGTTTTTGTGGCTTATTTCTTTGGGCGTCCTCTTTCTTTTACAAAGTCCCCCTTAATATTTCTTGCAGAGCTGGTTTGGTGGTCACATATTCTTTCAGTTTCTGCCTATCT
Source organism: Nyctereutes procyonoides (assembly GCF_905146905.1). Lineage (NCBI taxonomy): Eukaryota > Metazoa > Chordata > Mammalia > Carnivora > Canidae > Nyctereutes > Nyctereutes procyonoides. Next base: position 3,884,149 of record NW_026575021.1, on the reverse strand, counting down.
TGGAAGCTCTTTATCTCTCCTATTCTGAATGAGAGCCTTGCTGGATAAAGTATTCTTGGCTGCACGTTCTTCTCATTTAGGACCCTGAATAGATCCTGCCAGCACTTTCTGGCCTGCCAGGTCTCTGTGGAGAGGTCTGCTGTTTACCTACCTAATAGTTCTCCCCCTGTAAGTTAGGGATTTCTTGTCTATTGCTGCTTTAAGGATTTTCTTTTTATCTTTGGAATTTGCAAATTTCACTATTAAATGTCAAGGGGTTGTATGGTTTTATTGATTTTAGGGGGAGATCTCTCTATCTCCTGGATCTGAATACCTGTTTCCCTCCCCAAATTAGGGGAATTCTCAGCTATGATTTATTCAAATAGCTTTCTGGTCCTCTGTCCCTTTTGGCACACTATGGAACCTCAGTTAAACATAGATTTTTCCGTCTGAGGCTCTCATTTATTTCCCTTAACATTTCCTCATCTTCTTTTAATTGTTTTTTTCTCTTTTTTCCTCAGCTTCCTTCCTCGCCATGAATGTCTTCAATGTCACTCACTCTTTCTTCACCTCATTAACCCTCGTCATTAGGACCTCCAGTTTGGATTGCATCTCATTTAATTGATTTTTAATTTCGGCCTGATTAGATCTAAATTCTGCAGTTATAAAGTCTCTCGAATCCTTTATGCTTTTTTCCAGAGCCACCAGTAGCTTCATAATTGTGCTTCTGATTTGGCTTTCTGATCTCAAATTGTAATCCAAATTCTGTAACTCTGTGGCAGAGAGTACTGTCTCTGATTCTTTTGTGGTGAGTTCTTTCTAGTCATTTTGCTCAGTGCAGAGTGGCTAAAAATGAGTTGTACTGAAAAAAGGAAGAAAAACAGAAAAAAAGGAAAAAAAAAAAAAGAGAGAGGTACCTTTGGGTTCTATACACTGTAAATCCCTCGACTTCCCTGGAGGTTCCCAGCACTGCCCGGTCCAGAACTTGCAATTCCCTTGTCCTCCAGCTGGTCTTCTGGGGCAGGGGCTGCTGTGCTGGTTCTCAGGTGTGTGCACCTGGGGGAGCTGAACCCCCTCCAGGTGCACGGCCCAGTGGGAGCTGTTCACCCCGTGAGGACCCTGTTCCCCGGCTGCCCGCCCCCCCCAGGCACAGGGTGACCCCAGGAGGGACACCACCACCGGCGGCGGCCAGGTCCCCAGCCCTGGAGTCAGCTCCCCAGGAACCACCGCAGTCTCCCCGTCCGCAGGGGCCTGGGTGCTCACGGGGCGGGGGGGCGCTGCCCTGCACAGCTGGGGGCCCCAGGGCAGGAGCGTCCTCGCTGTCCTGGGCCCTCCCCGCCTCCGCCTGTCCCAGGGGGAGCAGGATCCCGGCGGTGTCCCTGGCGCCCTGGGATCAGGGCCTGCACCGCGGGCATCGCGTTCCCGAAGGCAGCAGGTGCACCCCCCCAGCCCCCGCCCAACCCCCGGCTTCTCCCCGAGGCCCCCCCAGCCCCCGCCCGACCCCCGGCTTCTCCCCGAGGACCCCCCCCGAGCCCCCGCCCGACCCCCGGCTTCTCCCCGAGGCCCCCCCAGCCCCCCCGACCCCCGGCTTCTCCCGAGGCCCCCCCGGAGCCCCCGCCCGACCCCCGGCTTCTCCCCAAGGCCCCCCCAGCCCCCCTGACCCCCGGCTTCTCGCCGAGGCCCCCCCAGCCCCCCCGACCCCCGGCTTCTCCCCGAGGCCCCCCCAGCCACCCCCGACCCCCGGCTTCTCCCCGAGGCCCCCCCAGCCCCCCCCGACCCCCGGCTTCTCCCCGAGGCCCCCCCCCGGCCCTGCCCGAGGTCCCTGCGAGGCTTCTCCGGGGAGGAATCGGGGGGATTGGTGAGGTTCCCGCTGCCGGGCGGGGCTCTCCTGTACCGGGGGCTCTCCCAGGGCCTCAGCCCAGCCCCCGCGGGGCCTCCCCCACTGGGTTCTTTTTTATTTTTATTTTTCCGCCTTCCTACCTCATTAGAAGCGCAAACCCTTCTCTCTGTAGCGTCCCCACTGTTCTCTCTTTAAATCTCAGGTCGAATTCGTAGGTTTTCAGGATGGTTTGAAAGTTATCCGGGTGAGTTGGTGGGGACAGGTGACCTGGGGACCCTGCTCCTCCGGATTGCCCCGCCCCCTGCATAACAGACTTTTAAAACTACTTGGTGTTGAAATGTGAGATAGACTGTGGCCAATAGTTCAGAATAAGATTAAAAAGATATTGGACATTTAGGTATCTAGTAAAATACATAACTAAGAAAATATATTAAGTGCTTGAAAATTATTAATTTAGAGAAAAAGTAGAAATTAGTTACATGTTGCTGATGGCTCCTAACCTTTATTGTATTAAAATATTATTTTTCTTAACTATGCAGGTTTTATTTCATTGAATATATAGCTTTCAAACATTCATTATTATTCCCATTACCTGTGATGCAATTGTTTGCATTGCAGTAAAGTATTATGATATCCAATATAACATATTTTTCTTACTCAAAAGAAGCTGTTATTTTTCTACAAATTAGAGAGCAATTTTTGCATAGATGTATAATGTTAGATTTTAGATTATCATAGCTGAATAAAATATTTTGCATAATAAGCCAGTGTATATACAAATTGGGAAATAACTTAGATACTAATGTAAGTACTATAAGGTAGGACTTCTATCTCCCACGTTGCTTATTTAGGCCTTAAATTATTTTTGTTCATCTATTCTTTAATTAAGGACTGTTTTGCATTAAGTAGATATTTCCAACCATACAAAATGCTTTTAATCCCTCCCTTTTTTACTCTATATCTGTGGTTAGTTTAATTTTGTTACTGATGAATGTTAGTCTCTTCCCCAAATTCATATATTGAAACCTAATGTAATGATATTTGGAAGTGGGGCCTTCAGGACGTACTTAAGTAATCAGAGTGAAGCACTAATCAATGAAGTACTCATAATGTGCCCTTATAAAAGAGTCCCCAGAGACATCCCTCACCCATTGTACCATGCAGCACAAAGATAACTGTCTATGAACCAGGAAGCAGGCACTCACTAGCAGGCATGAATCTGTCATGTCTTGATCTTGGAAGTCCCAGCTTCCAGAATTGAGAAAGAAATTTCTGTTGCTCATAAACCACTCACTCTATGGTATTCTGTTATAGCAACTTGAGAGGACTAAGACAGAACTTAGTACTCAGAGGTGGGGTGCTGCTGTAACAAATACCTAAAAACGTGGACGCAGGTTTAGAACTCAGTATTGAGTAGAAGATAGAAGAGTTTTGTCATTTATGTGAGAAAAATCCCACATTGTCTGAAAGAACCATTAAAGGAGACTCTGGTGAGAGCACAGAAAGAAAAGAGGAGAGCCATAAAGAAAGCTTCAAAATCCTTTGAAAATGTCTAAGTAATCCTGGGGGGTGCCAGGGTGGTGAGGCAGTGAGTGCCAACCCTTGGTTTCTGCTCAGGCCATGAACTTAGGGTCGTGAGATTGGGTTGAGCCTGCTTGAAATTGTCTTCCTCTCCCTCTGCCCTTCCCCACCCACTGGGGCAAGCTCTGTCTCTCAAAAACAAACAAACAAAACAAACAAAGATGTAAGTAGTCCTGAGCAGAATGGTGATAGAAATCTAGGTGGTGAAAACCATTCTGATGAGGTCTCAGACAAAAATGAGAAATATGCTATGGACAACAGAGGTAAGCCAATAATTGTTAAGAAGTGGCAAAAAGCTTGGCTGAATTGTGTTCACATCCCGGTGTTTTGTGAAAGGTAGAATTTGTAAAAGATGCCAATGGATATTTGGCTGAGGAAATAGCTAAGCCAAGTGCTGAAGGAGTGGCCTGGTTCTTCTTGACTTCTTGTAGTATAATGTGAGAAGAGAGAATGATTTAAGGTTGGAACTGTTAATCAAAATGGAAGGGAATTTTAAACATTTCACATGTTCATAGCTCATGCATATCTAAGTGAATTAGAAAACATGATCAGGAAAGAATATAAAGAATATGCCCAAAGGACTATCTCAACAGAAACTAGGAGCTATGGTTCAAGACGACAAAAGAATAACCCTCTGTCCCTTCAAGGTGACTCAGAGATCATCAGGGTTGCTACTCTCACCAAGGTCCAGAGTGCAAAAGCCCCAGGGACAGAGTGGCTTCAAAGGAAGGGTTGCTGGTGCCTGTGGGACCTCTGTCTGCCCTGCCTGATGCACACTGTCTACTGAAGCTTCAGGTGGAAGCCTCCATTCCCTACATTCTGGTGCTATGTTCCTCTGCCACTATGGCTCCAGTGGACTCCAATGCAGTGTGGGCTGTGCCCAACAGAGCCACAGGGCCCAGACAGAGAACCACCATGGGGGCAGATCTTTTCAGAGCCTTGGGAATCCAATCTCTGCCTTGCAAGCCCAGGGGACAAGATTTCTCTTGCTGGTTCAGTGGATCCAGAAGGTAGAACCCCACCCCAGTGGGCCTAGAGAACAGAACATTGAACCAAAGAGGAATACTCTAGAACCTTCAAGTATAATAGAATTTGCCCCATTGGATTTTGAACTTGTTCTGGCCTTGTCACTCTTCTTTCTTTCTTTCTCCCATTTAAAATGGAAATGTCCATCCTATGCCTGTCCCACCATTGTATTTTGGAAGTATATGACTTGTTTGATTTCTCACGTTCACAGATAGCAGATGGAGAGGATTTGCCTCAAGATGAATCATAAATTGTGTCTCACCATCTCTGATTTAGATGGTATTTAAATAATACTTTGGACTTTAGTTGATGCTGGAACAAGTTAAGATGTTTGGGGCTGTTGGGGTGGAATGAACTCATTTTGCAGAAAATGAATTTTGGAAGGTCAGGAGTGGGATGCTATAGATTGAACATTTGTGTCTCCTCTTAAAATCCGTATTCTGAAATTCAAGCACTAATGTGATGGCATTTGGAGGTGGGGTCTTTGGGAGGTGTTGGGTCATGAAGGTGAAGCACTCATCAATGGGATTTAGTGCTCTGATGAAGAGGCTCCGGAGATACCCCTCACCCCTTCTGCCATGTGAGGACACAGAGAGAAGATGGCCATTTGTGAACCAAGATGCGGCCTTTGACCAGAAACTAAATCTGCTGACATCTTGATCTTACACTTCCCAGCCTCTGAACTAAGAAAAATAAATTTCTGTTGTTTATATGCTATCTAGTCTATGTGGTATTTTTACGATAGCAGCTGAAGCAGACTAAGTTATCCTAAAGATTATAATTAGCATATAAATTTAAATCAATCTAGTTCTTTTTATTTTTCTACTTAAAGAAAAAGTTTTAAAGATTTTATTTATTCATTTGAGAGGGAAAGTGAACAAAAGAGCAAGAGAGAGCACACAAGCAAGGGGAGAGGGAGAGGGAGGAGTAGACTCCGCATAGGGAGCCCAATGAGGAGCTCCATCCCAGGACCCTGGGATCATGACCTGAGCTAAAGGCAGATGCTTAACCAGCTGAGCCACCCAAGCACCCCAATCTAGTTCTTTTTAATATTAACCTAATTTCAGTGGTATATAGAAGCTTTGCTCAAATATGCATCTGTTATCTGCCACTCTGTTTGCTATTATTGTTGTACACGTTAAATTTTCTCTATCATTAACATGGTTTCAGAATTATTGCTTTAAGTAGTTGCATTTCAATTCAAATAGAAGTCCAGGTTATCAAATAGAAATATACTTATACTGTGTATTATATTTACCTACGTAATTATCCTTATTGGACCTCTGCTCTTTATTTCTTCACTTAGATCCTAGTTACTGTAGTGGCTGCAATCTTGTCAGCAAATGCTATTGTTTTGGGCAATGCCTTAGAATTAGAGCTTTTTTTTTTTTTTTTTTCTTCCCCTGAACTGATCACTGAGTCAAATCAAATAGCCACAACACCTTGAGAATGGAGATATTCCAGGTTGTTGCTAGGCTGGACGAAATATTCACTGTGGTCTGGGGAGGGAGCTTTTAATGGAGCTCTGAAAGAGATTAATCTTCTCATTTGGCTGTGAGTCTGCTGATTTTCATGGCTACTGAAACGAAGAGCTAAAGTGGGAGGGAATGGGGAGTAGTCACAAGTTTGAAATGCCATGGACACAGCTATCTTATCAAGGTTCAGTAGTTTCTTTTGGATAAACAACTTTCAGTTAATTCTGTGGATTTGGTTAAATTCCAGAGTTCTGAAACAGTCAGCTTTAGCTATTTTTCCAGTATTTTTGTCATTTTTGTGGGAGAATAGTTCACTATGACCCTCACTTGGCCATTCTGGAGGTCAAATTTGATGTACAGGTGTTTATACTTTTTACTAACAGCTATTCAACACTGTCCCCTTTTATTATTTTAGGAAACATTGATCCATTAATTCACTAGAGGTTGCAAAAGGATACTTTTTTTTTTCTTTAGAGAGAAAGAGAGGTTAGAGAGGGGCAGAAGGAGAGAGAGAGAGAGAATTGCAAGCGGGCTCTAAGTCCAGGGCAGAGTCTGATGCAGGGCTCAATCTCATGACCCTAATATTACGGCCTGAGCTGAAATCAAGAATCTGACAACTGACTGAGCCACCCAGGTGCCCTGCAAAATGACACTATTTTAATTATCCCATTTCATCAATTATAAGCCAGAATACATACATATGTGTATATAAATATATACATAGAGAGATGGAGACAGAGAGATATAGAGACAGAGATGAGAGTTAGAATATATATACCTATTTCCTATTATTTGCCAGTTTCTAAAATAATGAGCTGTTTCCCTAGCATTCACCGAATGTGACCAAGGAAGGTTTTTGTTTGTCTTGTTTTGTTTGCTTTTCATGGTTTGCTTTTGTTTTCGAATACATGATGGATTCTTGAATTAAACATATTAGCTGTGTCTTAACCAAATTTAACTTCACAAATGCCTAAGTTGTTTCACTGTTGGCCAATGGGGTGGTCACATCAAGTCGGCTCCTGAGACTTTTGACATCCTCTGTGGCTTTGACAGCTACTTTTCTCTGTGGTACTTGCCTCGTTATATGCCATTTCTCCAAGGGTCTCCTTGTTCCTTTTTCTATGAAAATGGTATTTAGAGACTATAATATGCATATTAGAATGACTCATTGCTATCAGACTGGGCATTGTTTCCAAGCAATTTAGAAACAGGAAATAAAAATATTTGAAATGAAATTTGCGTGTGTCTATGTGTGTGTTGCCAAAGAAAAGCTACAGAAATTAAACAGGCAAGAATGACTTTACTCAGAACTATTGCAATATGGGAGATAGATTGAACACAACCCCCTGAGGGGGAAAAAAAAAGAGCAAGGAGTGAGCTAGTGGGAAAGAACTGGAGGACATTTGCAGAGGTGGTCAATGTCACTAGACATCTGTGTTTGCTAATTGGCACTTATCAAAGTCACGCCTTTATGCTCACACAGAGAGTGAGAGACAGGGGCTTTTCCTTGAAGATTATATTTCAGCTGAAGGGCTGCCAGGTCCTTGAGAGAGAAACCCTGTGTTGTAAAACTGGTAAGAAGCTGGGAGATTTACATGTCAAAGGGACAAAGAAAGCATTTACAACAGAAAAGGTTTCTGAAGTAAGTGTTCTAAGAGAGGTCAGAAAGAAACCTGTCCTAAGTACAGTCAAGATAATGGGAACCCTACACTGCTCAATCAGTACACAGACACGCATGAACCCATATATGAACACGTGACCTAATATAAAAGACAAAATATCCTATGAGTCTCTTCCTGCATGTTCAGTGCAAATTAAGGACTACAGAGCTTTTACTTATTCTCATTGATCTTGTAACTGTTTTTCCTTTTCTTTTCAGTAAAAAAAAAAAAAAAATCCTAGTTTACAGCAGCACCACCATAACCCATTTATTTTTCTCAAAATGCAATACAACTGTCTCAGAATAATAATCACAGAACTGTCACTAATGATACAAATTCTGACAACATACATTATTTTGCAGTTGTGTCTTTAATTCATGTCACACTAAGACATACAGTTAAATTACTGTATTTCAAAGTCACTTGAGTTTTCCTCTGTGGTGTACCGAGTCAAAATGGAGTTAAGCCAGTTTGTTTTAGTTTACGTTTTGCTTTTGAAGGTAACCTTTCTCATGTAAAATATTTCCTTGGTTCCAAAATCAAAACTATAAAAATAGTATATTCAGAAATGTCTAGTTTCTATCTCTATGCACTTCCACATTAATTTCTCCCTTTCTAGAGATAATTTTACCCCCAATGATAACATTGGTTTATTCCATTTTTTTCTTTCTTCATTATATAAGTAAAAATGCATAACTATGTGTGTTTATATATGCATATGCACATGGTCCATCCCTGAAGCAGACTGGATATTTGTATCCCCTCAAAATTAATATATTAAAACTGAAAGGGATGGGCAGCCCGGGTTGCTCAGTGGTTTAGCGCCACCTTCAGTCCAGGGCGTGATACTGGAGACCTGGGATCGAGCCTGCTTCTCCCTCTGCCTCTCTCTCTCTCTTTCCAATAAATAAAATCTTGGAAAAAAAAAAAAAAAAACCTAAAGGGGGTCTTTGGAATGTGCCTAGGTCAGGAGAACAGAGCCCTCATGAATGAGGTTAGCTTTTGGAAAAGAGACCCCACCAAGACCCTTGTTCCCTTCTTCCGTGTGAGCTCACACTGAGAAAACAGCTGTCAATGAGCACAAGCAGGATCTCACCAGGCACCAAATCTGCAGGCACCATGATCTTGGGACTTGCTAGTCTCCAGAACTAGCAATAAATGTGAGCAATAAATGTTTGTTGTTTGAACCATCCACTAACTGGTATTTTTTAAATAGCAGCCCTAGTGGACTAAGACACTTCCTTTTTTACGTTACATTATACAAATTTTTCTCCGCAATGATTTTAAAATAATACTAAACTTTGAACCCCACCTCATCATAGTATACAGAGACAGCCTTTATTCTTTTCTGTTGTTATGTTTCAAGTTTTTATTTAAAGTCTAGTTAGTTAACATATAGTGTTTCAAGAGTAGAATTTAGTGATTCATCACTTACATACAACATCCAGCGCTCATCACACCGAGTGCCCTCCTTAATACACATCACCCATCTAGCCCATTCCCCGCCCACCCACCTCCCCTCCAGCAACCCTCAATTTGTTCCCTATAGTTAGGAGTCTCTTTTATAGTTTGCTTTCCTCTCTTCCCACCCCCCTTCCTTTATGTACATGTTTTGTTTCTTAAATTCTACATATGAGTGAAATCATGTGGTATTTGTCTTTCTCTGGATGATTTATTTCCTTTAGCATAATACTCTCTGGCTCCTTCCACATCATTGCAAGTGGCAAGATTTTATAGATTTAATTCTTTTTTTTATGGCTGAGTAATATACCATATATACATATACACGTGTAATATGCCATATATATATATATGCCATGTATTACATATATGTACATACCACATCTTTTTTATCCATTCATCAGTCAATGGACATTTGGGCTCTTTCCATAATTTGGCTGTTGTTGGTAATGCTGCTATAACAGCATGCACCCCTTTGAATCAGTATTCTTCTTTCCTTTGGGTAAATACCTAGTAGTGCAACTGCTAGGTCATAGGGAAGTTCTTTTTTTAACTTTTTGGGGAACCCCTATACTGTTCTTCACAGTGGCTACACTGGTTTGCATTCCCACCAAAATTGTAAGAGAGTTCTCCTTTATTCTGCATCCTCATCAATATTCATTGTTTCCTGTGTTATTAATTTTAGCCATTCGGACAGGTATGAGGTCATGTTTTATTGTAGTTTGATATGCATTTCCCTGATGATCGATCATGTTGGACATTTTTTCATTATCTGTTAGTCATCAGTATGTCTTCTTTGGAAAAGTGTCTCTTCATGTCTTCTGCCCATTTCTTAACTGGATTATTTGCTTTTTGGGTGTTGAGTTGGATAAGTTCTTTAAGGATTTTGGATAGTAACCCTTTATCAGATATGTCATTTGCAAATATCTTCTCCTATTCTGAAGGTTCCCTTTTACTAACAGCTAAAATTTTGTATCAGATCAAAGTTTTGTTGATTCTTCACTACTCTTTTTTTAAGTTGGTATAGCATTTTCATCACACTCTAGTATGTTTTTTTTTAAAGATTTTTTTTAAAGATTTTATTTTTATTTTTATTTTTTTTTTATTTATGATAGTCACACACACACACACACACACACACACACAGAGAGAGAGAGAGAGAGAGGCAGAGACACAGGCAGAGGGATAAGCAGGCTCCATGCACCGGGAGCCCGACGTGGGATTCGATCCCGGGTCTCCAGGATCGCGCCCTGGGTCAAAGGCAGGCGCCAAACCACTGCGCCACCCAGGGATCCCCACACTCTAGTATGTTAATATAATAAAGTATATCCAATTAGTCTCTCTGATAATGATTATTTGGGCATTTTTATGTGAGACTGCATTGTTCCCACAATATTCATGAGTCTTCATGTTTTCTTGAATTTTTAGGAGGGTGTGCCAAATCGATTTTCTTACTTTCATCATCTAGAGGCATTCTTCCTGTTGCTCTCCCCAAGTGGTACAAATGTTACTTTCTTTATCTCCCCAATCTTTACATGGACTCTCTTTACTTTGTTCTTATTGTACCTGTTTTGTTCAATTTAGTTTTTACTTCCAGTATTTCTCCTTGTTTCAGAGATCTGTACTTTCTGGACAAAGAAAGTTTCAGATGATTCATTTGAATCATTTTAGGAATTGCAAACACTTCCTTCTGTGGACCTATTGCATCCGGGAAAACTTCCTCCCTGTTCCAAGTGCCATTCTTGAATTGGCTTGCTGAAATTTCCACTTATGGTGGAAGAGCTTATGGTATCTGGGCTTTTTTCTGGACCTTTTAAGTCACTTTCTTCTCCTTGGAAGCTTTCTTATAAAAATAACAAAGTTAAATTTCCATTATACATAGAGAGAATTTTTCTGTAATAACTTTGTTGGTATGACATTTAGTAGTTTGCAAAATATCTAACCTGATTTCATTTTGTCAACTCTAATGACCCTAACTGTATATTCAAATAGTTTATGACACCTACCATTGATGTGAAAAGGAGTTCATATGTGATAGAGCCCAAATAAAACCTGGCTTCCAACTGGAACTCAAAAAGATGTTCCACACCATCATGACTTCCAGCTAAATATCTAGTGGGTTGGATGCAAACTATTCTATCAATTCATGTAGTTTCCCTGTGTTTTAGAGACTTAAGGGAAATAACTTATGAATATCCTAAACCAGTAATATTCATTATCTTAAATTATAGCTCCAAGAAACTCAAAAGAGTATGTGACTGACAGAGCAAGTCACTATCACAGCTGAGAAGAGATGATGGATTAAGTCTACTGTCTCCTAATCTACAATCCTACACACTAATTAAATTGAAAACATTCCCTGAAGGAAGCACACAGTGAGTTCTCTGCTGCTACACCTCACTCATTAAAAGATTATTCTTTTAAGTGAAAAAGCCAGTTACCTTTACAAAAGAATGCCTTTCTGAGTTTCATAATAGCCTTTCCAGGACTCTTTACTATCTGATATAGTATATCAAGAATAAGAATATATGACCTTCACTTGTTCATTCATTAGTTTGCAGCAATATCGAAGTAAAAGTAATTGCATCACTGCTATGCACCCCCTGGAAAGTTCTGGGTAAGATGTTTATCCAAATTATCTCACCGTTAGAAAATCATGGATGGTTGTGAGATGCTTCTATCATTCTTGTTTTATCTTTGAAATCTTTGATCCTAGATCCTTGAATTGTGAGCAAGTGTTAGCTTTTTCAAATGTAAAGGAAATGATTATGAGTAAAATAAAATTAAAGGTTATATAACTAAATTTGGCAAAATTTGGGGTCATGTGTGTATCAACAAACTTATTTCACCGCATGTTTTAGGTAACATGGCATGACTCCTGCCATACATTCCTACATCACCAGCAATTGTAACTGCAGCAGTATTAGCCCACTCAAGAAATAGAAATCACATAGTCAGTTAGACAATGGAAGCTTAAAATAAGAATTATTAACTGTAATAAAAGACAAATTATAAGATGTAAGGAAACTGTATATGGTACCCTAAGACTTAGTGAAAGTACTCAAGAAAGGATAAGTTTAGGGACTCCTGGGTGGCTCAGTGGTTGAGCCTCTGCCTTCAGCTCAGGGCATCATCTCAGAGTTCCTGGATCAAGTCCCACATCAGACTCCCTGCATGGAGCCTGCTTCTCCCTCTGCCTATGTCTCTGCCTTCTCTCTGTGTCTCTCATGAGTAAATAAATAAAATCTTTAAAAAAAAAAAAGAAAGAAAGAAATAATGAGCTTACGGGTTCTGAACCTATTGAGGAAGATGTAATATATTTGGAGCGGAGAAGCAATAAATATAAATTGATGACTAATACAATAGTTAAGATAATTGCTAAGTTACATAGATAGTGTGTGATAGGATGACAAGGTCATAAAATAGGGAAGGCAAAATTTTTCATATAGGTTGATGACAATTATTTTATCTTTGTGGTCTTTTTCCTAAATAATATGCAAATTATTTAATATATTATCCAAAGTCTTTTATATTCTGAATTATTTTCCACCAAGGCTCAGTCATTTCCCCAATATTCATTGTTGTAGGGGTAAATAATGAATAATTAAAGACTAATAATGATAAAGAAATGTAAATTCAGACTAAATATCAGCTGATAGTTATATATGTAAGGACTCAGAGATAGCACATTGACTTCATTCAGTTTATATGAAGTTGAGTATAAAATAATAGTTGAGTTAGATTCTAGAATTATACTTCCTCAAATTCTTCAATTTCCACCAATAGATTTGTGGCTTGAGCAAGTTCTATATTTCTCACTTTACTAACTTGAAAAAGGGGATAATAACACTATCTGTCTTACAGAGTGAGATGTAACCAAATTCACTGATAACTATAAGTTTATAAAATAAAACCATGAAAATACTGAATATTCAACAAATATGACTATGATCAACTCTAGCAGAGCTATAGGTCAATCAGGGGAAACCTGTATATGAACTTGGAGTGTATTGGTGAAAAGAGTGGATAAGAGAGTGAAAAGAGAGTCTTATAGTAAAAAATACCTAACTTTTAATTTTTTTAAATATCTGATATAAAAATTTAGCTGTCTGAGTCAGATAAAGTACTTTTAACTAATATTATTGGATTATTTTCTTTCTTTCTTTCTTTCTTTCTCTTTCTTTCTTTTCTTTCTTTCTTTCTTTCTTTCTTCTTCTTTCTTTCTTTCTTTCTTCTTCTTCTTCCTTTCTTTCATTTGTGACACTTAGGAGATTTACTTTCTCCTAAGATAGACACACAGTGGGGAGCTGCTCCTGAGGACAGGCACACACTCCACACAGTACAACCCTGAACCCCGGACATAGGGTGGGCCATCATAAAAAATCAGATGATGCTTTAATAATCAATTTAATTATTAAGTTTGTTATCTTTAAACACAAAACATGGAGATAAAGTACCCAGAAGCACATTCAAATAATACTGAATACATGCTACAATGGGTTACCAGTTTATGTCCAATAGGATGGTTATTATTTAAGAGGAAAAAAAAGAAAAGAAGAAGTGTCGTTGAGGGTGTGGAGAAGTTGGAACTTTCATGCATTGCTGGTATAAAAGTAAAATGGTGTAGCTGCTGTCGGAAACATCCAGACATTCATGATGTAGCTCCCTTACATCTTCCTACTTATTCTCCATCTGTTTCCCGATCTTTTGGCCTTACTGATGCTACAGGTTTTGGAATATGTCATGTTTCTCCCACCTCAGGGCCAGTTATGGCACATGCTGCTTACTTCACTTGAAATACTATTTTCCCACCTTTTATATTCTGCTTCCTATTCATCTCTAAATTTCCAATTTAACATTCACATCCTCAGGAAAGTTTTCTGAAACCTAGAATAACATTAAGGCTATCATTTTATATTTTAAAAACAACCTATAATCTTCCTTTATAATATCCAGAAGCCCTAGTGATTCTTTTTAATTAAAACATTTATTTCACACCATTTCTTAAAATCCTATGATGATTTCCCATCATTTTTAGAATGAAATCCAAATGTCTTACTATTGTCCCCAAGATTTTATAATCTGTTCTTTATTGACCTTTTGAACTTCATTTTTGGCCCTTGCTTCCTTCATGTCAGCTACCCTGGTGGTCTTTCTTTTGTAGGAATTTTATAGACCCATTCCAATAGCTTGTGTTGCAATTCTCTATGCACCAAACATTTTTATTCTAGACCTGTTCTGGGCAATATAGTAGCCATGAAGCTGCATGAAGCTATTCAATTTTGATATTAAATTAATTCAATTGAGAAACTCACATTCCTAGTCACATTAGGCACATTTCAAATCTCACTGACACATGTGGAAAATATTTCTTTTTTTTTTTTTTTTTTTTTAATGATAGTCACAGAGAGAGAGAGAGGTAGAGACACAGCAGAGGGAGAAGCAGGCTCCATGCACCGGAAGCCCGACGTGGGACTCGATCCCGGGTCTCCAGGATCGCGCCCTGGGCCAAAGGCAGGCGCCAAACCGCTGCGCCACCCAGGGATCCCTGGAAAATATTTCTATCCTACTTAGTTCAATGGGATAGCACTGCTCTTGACAAGAATGGGCAAACTTTTCTTATAAAGGGAAGATAGTAAATATTTTGTGGTTTGTGAGCCATATGGTCTGTGTCATAACTACTGAACTTTAGTTTTAGCATTAAAGCAGTTACAGAAAATGTAAACAAATACGTGATGCTATGCTTCAGTAAAACTTTGTTTATAGAAAGTTGGATTCAGTCCACAGGCTATAGTTTATGGTTTACTGTACTACACGTTTCTGTGGCTAGTTCCTTCATATTATACCTTTTACAGTCAAAATTTATATCACTATTGAAGGCTTTACAGAGCACACAGTCTATAGGTTTATTTTTTTTAAATTTTTATTTATTTATGATAGTCACAAGAGAGAGAGAGAGAGAGAGAGAGAGAGAGGCACAGGCACAGGCAGAGGGAGAAGCAAGCTCCATGCACCAGGAGCCCAACGTGGGATTCGAACCCGAGGCTCCAGGATCACGCCCAGGCCAAAGGCAGGCGCCAAACCGCTGCACCACCCAGGGATCCCCAGAGCACACAGTCTAAATTATCCTTCCAACATCTACTTCCCCCAGTTACCCTTTAACATCTTATTTCATTTGATGTTCTTTATAACATTAGTCATTATGTTGATTTACCTTAATTATTATTTTTTAAAAATACTGTGTTATTTTCTCCTTTGCTAGATAATAACTCCATCAGAGAGGGGATATAGTGTTTTGTTTTGTTTTGTTTTTTCATCATGCTGTCCTGGAACTAGAATACAACTTGGCATTTTGCAAATTATAAACTTTTGATGAATGAATACTTAATATAATTACATTTAATTTATTACACAGTTATATTTAGATTATTGCTTAATGGTATTTTCCTCCATAAGACTATAAAGCATAACAAAGACTGAAATCAACAATTTGGATTTATCACCAAGGCCCAGATTTTACCAAAGGGCTTGGTACAAATACCTTATTTCCTTTTTTTTTTTTTTTAAGAATTTATTTACTTGAGAGAGAGAGTGAGAGAGAGCATGAACAGGAAGAGTGGCAGAGGGACAGGGAGAAGCAGGCCCCTGGTGCAGGAGGGAGCCCCACCCAGGGTTCTATCTCAGAATTCAGAGATCACAGCTTGAACCAAGGGCAGACACGAAACCCGCAAAGCAACCCAAGTGCTCCAATATCTTTTCCCCTTAATTATAAAACTCAATGAAATATGATTCATAATCAGTTAATCACACCTAATACAAATGGAACACTAACATATTAAATGTATACATAATCATAATATGTATTATCTTTCAGAAACATTAAAAGTGAAAAATGTGAGTGCTGAAGTGGAATAAAAAAGTAAAGCATGCATCCACTATATACATATTAGGCAAAGCTATTGAAGATATTTGACCATTTCTGTCCAAAGACATCCTTAATGGAACATGTTGCTTTGTCTCTTTAATAGCATTACATGGCATAGGTAAGTCCTATTTAATTTCAAATACCTGACCTGAATGAATATGCATGGAAATTCCTGGTTTCACTTAAGGCTCCTTGCCATTTGCATCCACAAGCCTTACAGAAAGCACGAAAGGAGACTTCCCTGTCTTTACAGAAACTACATTCATTTAACATATTCTTTCTCTCCTAACCCCTAATTTTAATGCTAACTAAAATGGCTTTATGCCACAAATTTTCCTTTTATTTAGACAATCAGAAATTGGTGAAATAAATCAAGGAAGAATGAGACAGGATAACATTCTTTCCTATTCCTACCTGACCAAATGGTCAAGAAATTATCATGTCTTCAGTTTAATAGAACAGATCTTATGTTATTCCGATGTATTCAAGCAGATGTTGGGGGATCTCCTGTCTGATCTGGTACAGAGAAGATTCTATCTTTGAATGAAATAGAACCCGAGGGCCATCATAATTTTAAGTGTGCTATTTCTCCTCTCTTCCAACTTCATGCCTAATAGTCCTTCCTGTTCTGGTAATTAATTATGTTTTGTGAATTCTCTCTCTCTGATCATTAAATAGGGTGTTAACAATCCTCTTCTCACCTTCTGGTCCAGTCACACTTATTTCTTTAAGTTCCTCCAAGGCATGTAGAAAGCTCTTTTCTCTCCTTGACCTCTGAGCTCAACTTGGACATCACATTTTCTGGAAATCTCCTTTGTCCTTCCTCTGTTTATTCTCTTCCTTTGCTAGCGTCTTTATGTTCACTAACTTAAAATGAGACTTTTGCAGGACAAAAAAAAAAAAAAAAAGGCTAAAAAAAGTCCCACAGGACCAATATGGAGTCATGTATGCAAGATCATGTCACCACAAATGGGGCTTAATACCTAACCGAATTTCAATTTTAATCTCCCCAGAAATGTCTTAACCAGTCAGTCAGAAATTTTCTGGTCATCACCAATGAGGTAAGCTGTCACATGGGTTTTCTCCATTTCCCAAAGGAAGAAGAGGTAATCTGCATAAGATGTTATGTTCTTCCCAAGGAAAAATGACCAAGTCCAGAAAAAAAATTCTTTTTTGCCTTTTGCATTAATTTCCTTCCCCAGTCCTTCTTCCTATAAAAATCTTTGTGTTATACAATTTCTTTATTTCTTTTTTTTTTAAAGATTTTATTTATTTATTCATGACACAGAGAGAGAGAGAGAGAGAGGCAGAGACACAGGGAGAGAAGCAGGCTCCATGAAGGAAGCTTGACACAGGACTTGATCCCAGGTCTCCAGGGTCACACCCGAGGCCGAAGGCAACGCCAAACCGCTGGGCCACCCCGGGTGCCCTGTTATACAATTTCTTAGAGCTCCCCTCTACTTGATAGCTAAGATGCGAACTGATTCATGAATTGGTTAATAAAGCCAATTAGAGGGATCCCTGGGTGGTGCAGCGGTTTGGCGCCTGCCTTTGGCCCAGGGCGCGATCCTGGAGACCCGGGATCGAATCCCGTGTCGGGCTCCCGGTGCATGGAGCCTGCTTCTCCCTCTGCCTGTGTCTCTGCCTCTCTCTCTCATTCTGTGTGACTATCATAAATAAATAAAAATTAAAAAAAAATTAAAAAAAAATAAAGCCAATTAGATCTTCAAATTTACTCACTTGAATTTTTGTTCTTTAACAAAAGTCCTCACCTTTGTTCTTCAGCTTTGCCCTTTGGTTAAAATCAATGTTGTGAGCAGCCCAGGTGGTTCAGTGGTTTAGCGCCGCCTTCAGCCCAGGGCATGATCCTGGAGACCTGGGATCAAGTCCCATGTCTGGCTCCGAGTGGAGCCTGCTTCTCCCTCTGCCTATGTCTCTACCCCTCTCTCTCTCTGTGTGTCTCTCTCATGAATAAATAAATAAAATCTAAAAAAAAAAATAAAATAAAACCAATGTTGCATGGTAAAAAGCACAGGTTCCTTATTTTAAAAAAAATCATATGTAAAAATTAATATATGAGTTACATTCAACCAATTTCACTATTTTTAGTATGCGGTTCTGCAAATTTGGACAATGTATATAGTCTTCAAATTACATCCAGAACCAAAGTAAAAAATAGCCCCATCACCTGAAAAAATGATCTGCTACTCTTGCTAAGGAAAAATGTCACTGGACAGAGTTAAACACCTAAGGAAGACTTTGCTCCAGACAGTTACAACAGAGGTAAGCACTATTGCAATAGGGAGAAGGATTGAGCAAAACTTCGCTGAAATAAGAGCCAGGAGTGTTTGCAAGAGCTGGAGCACACTAATGGACAGGGCTGGGGTGAGATTGGTCAATGAGAATGGACTAGCTATGTTTGCTACCTGGTATCCATCAAAGTTGTGCCTCTACCCTCTCACAGAGACTGGGGGTTTGCAAGTTCTTTCTTGATGATTACATTTCAAATGGATGGCTCCAAAGTCCTTGAGAAAGATCTCCCTGGATCACAAAAAAGGCAAGAAGTTGGGAGGAGATTTACATCTCCAAGAGAGAGAGAAAGCATTTACACAGAAAATTTTCCAAAGCAAGACTCCAAAAGAAGGGAAGCCAAGTACCTACAGTCAGGAAGAAAGAAGCCTGAAGTTTAATCAGGTTGAGGGGAATGTTAGGGCCATGGTCACCCTTTAAAAATCAAACAGTTCTTTCAAGCCAGGCCCCTTGGGATGACTTAGCTTTTTCCTGCCTTGATAGTTTTGCTATCACAAGAATATCAACAATGAGATCACATAGTCTACACTTCTTTGAGTCCGGCTTATTAAACAGTATAATGTATTTTAGATTCATTCATGCTGTTGGGTCTATTCTCTTTATTCTTGGGTAGAATTCCTTTGCATAGGTTTAATGCAATATATATTCCCATTCCCCAGTTGAAGGACTTCTGAGTTGTTTCCAGATGTGAACAATTATAAACGAAGTGGCTTTAAAAAAAAAACATGTACATGTTTTTATGAAAACACAGATTTTCATTGCAATTGGATAAATATCTAGTAGTGAGATTGTGGAGCACATAAGTTTATGTTTAACTTCATAAGAGAAAATAAAACTGTTTTCCAAAATATGTTTTGCATTCCTACCAGAAATCTTATCTTTTTTCTTTTCTTTTCTTTTCTTCTTTTCTTTTCTTTTTTCTTTTCTTTTCTTTTCGAAAGAGAGCACCAGCATGAGAAGGGTAGGAATAGAGGGAGAGGGAGAGAATCTTAAGCAGGCTCCACACTTAACACAGAGTCCTTTGTGGCACTCGATCTTATGACCCCTAAGATCATGGTCTGAGCTGAAATCAAGAATTGGAGGCTTAACCAACTGAGCTCCCATAACCTTTTTTTTTTTTTTTTTTTTTTTTTTTTTTTTTTACCATTTTCAGTATTTACTTATCAACCAGTAAGCATAGTCATCCCATTCTGATAGTTTCAACATGTAGGTCATTCTGTGTTTGGTTTGTTGATTTCTTTGGCTTTTATAACGTGTTTTGTCCTCTTGATTTTCTTCTATGTCTTACATTATGTTTGTTTGTTTTTGAAAGATGGTTTGTGTAGGACAGCAGAAAATGAAGGTAAATAGTTTTTATGCATAGAAATGGGCATGTCTTTCTGCTAGGTCTTTAGTGTGGAGTGTTTAGACTACTTACAAAATAGTTGATCTGGGATTTATTATGGGTATGGTTACTCTCAGTACAATAGATTCCTCTATTATTACCTCCTGTTATAACAGGGACTGTTTTTTCTGAGAATTTTTCTCAATTTCTGTCTACCTTCAGCATTAGGACTTGATTTTTAGCTAGGAAAGGATCCTTTTCCATGCTCTTGCCCTCTTCCAACAGTTGATTGCTGTGATTTGTTGGTCAATATTTGTTAGCCCCGAGGGGGGGGGGGTTAGTGAGATGTTCTCTGGCCCTGACTATGCCTCTTATGTAGTCACTGTTCCTGGGTTTTGGGGCCAGGGATTTCTCAGTGATCTTGCCCTGATATCAGCAGAAGGTTTAGGCATAGCATTTATTTTTCTGCTCATCCAGGGGTACATGGCCTTTCCTTTTCCCATCACCCAGTTGCAAAGGATTTCTACCATTGTCCGTGTGTGTGTGTGTGTGTGTGTGTGTGTGTGTGTGAAACTTTCTTCAGAATTTCAATTGCAGTTCCATTGCAGAGTCAAGACAAAACAATCCAAATGGGATTTGTGCTTCTCCTAAGGAAGATATTTTTTTCTTCTGTGTGCATCACTGGGGACATATCCCTGTTCTCTTCAGCCTCCAAATTGTGAACACTCTGTGAGGTATGTGGAGAAAAGCCTGAGAGTGGCTCCAAATTCCCAGTGTGTCTGCTACTCTTGGGGTTTCATATCCTCTCAATATTCCACAGTCATCCTTCTTTTAGCTGATCTCTTTTTATTACTGCCTGTGGCAATAGTAAATGCTCACTTTCTTGTAGGTATCTGTCTTTGTCTAGATTTGGGTTAGTAGGTTGTCTTACAATTATTTGATGGGTTAAAGTGAATCTGTGTATTTGGAAATTGTTCAGGGACGCTACTGTTATTACTGGTGTAGATATGGGAATGATGCTTTTTCTAGGTTTGCACATTGTTAACAAAATCTAGAGTCTCAAGGTCACAGGTTTTTGAGTAAATACCTCAAGGTGATATCATTATATTATTAGTTTTTTATTCAAGGACAAACTATTTATTTTCCTATGCCTCAATTTCTTTAATAAGCAGTGTAAATATACAACAGGAACTATGTTCAAAAGTTATGTTTTTATGGTACTTAATAAGGAAGTGGAACTATACATTGGATCTGAATTTTAGTATGATCCATCATTCTTTTCTTCTCCACTAAGTTCTTTCAGAGCCCCTTCCCTTATCTGTAGAATGAGAACGTTTGACTAAATCATATCCATACTGTTTCTCTACCATTATCTAAAATTACTAGAAATCATAGTTCCATCTTAGAACACACATTTTTATTAAGAAGTCCTACTTATCTATCTTCTGCAGATGCTGTGTTTGTGTGTGCATGAGTATAATTGTGTGAACTATTGTTAATGAAATGTTAATAATTGGAGTGAGCATCAAATAACATACGATTTGTGAACTGTTTCTTATTTAATGATATGTCATTTATTATTCAGAAGAATATTATGTTGCTACTTATATAATTAAAATCAGAGTGCAAAGTTTAAACCATCTTTTGGAAAATAGCAAGTATATGTTTATTTGGGGGCTCCAGTAAACTTATTAAATGCCAAATTTATTTCTTAAAATAAGTTGTTGGTTCATCTTAGCAATAGTGTTACACCATTAATTTAATTTCCGTGATTTGCTATTTGTTCTTTCTACAGGGTATGCATACCTGTATTGTACATCCCATAAGCATGGTTTCCACTCACTAAGAAGAGAAAGATCCTGGAACTTCATGTCATTTTACAAAAGAATAATAGAGATTAGCTTCCAAGGAAGTATTTACATTAAGTTGGATAATTTTTGAGATATTGTCTTTCTCCCTAAGTAATTATATAAAAAGAAAATTAAGAATCCATTGTTGAGCTTCAGAAACAGGAGAAAAAAATACTTAAGATGAAAGCAATACAAATTATTTTACTCAGGATATGTCTCTCTATTTGGTAAAATTTCATTGCATATTTGAAAACTGAATCTGTCCTTGCCTGATGGGTCACTTAGCTCATTATAAAGGCTATCCCATTTTTATAATCACCAATAAATTATTTATCAAGGTACCAAAAATACTTAAAAATAGAGTAGCTGGCATGAGGGCATTCAATTGGCAGTGAATTTCTGTCTTCTGGGGCCATATTTTGCAGTCATTTAAAAACTGATGATGTTTATAAAATTAAAGCTCTGCTGACTCCAGCAGGTTTGAGAACCGAAGGCTTAGTATTTTTGTTAAAAGTAACGTATCATTTGACATTATAGGAAATCCCATGGAATATCCACAGTTCCTCTCTCCCATGAAGAAGAAAAAGCATAATGTGGACATGAGAAAGAATTCTTCATTCATAACAGGTGATTATCAACTCAACCTCATAATATGGGAACATTCACTTTCCTCCAGATTAAACATCCAGTAGCTTGGCCCAGTGATTATTTTCAGCAAGAATATATTTCCTTTTGGGAAAAGATATAAGGTTACTGACTGGAGATACTTAAATGATCTGCAACATCGAAATTTAGCAGTGCCCAGGGTACGCTACACCAAACAAATGCAAAATTACAAACTTCTAAGTTTTAAATCAAGATACCTCATTTGCTGATCAGTATTTGAAATTCCTTATAAAGTAATGAATTACGTAGACTATATTTAGTAATAAGACAATTGTGTGAATTTTTCCAATCACTCCTTAATAACAAAATCTGAATTATTTATTTCTTGTTGCTTTCATGAGATCCTTTGAATTACTGATTCTTCCCTTCAATATTGAGCTGTCATGGACTTGAGATGTTTAAAGGGATAATATAAGAAAATAATAATTGTATAAAAGTGTCAATTTGCAATATAAATTATCTTTTGATTTTTTTTTTTTACATTAGCCATCTAATTACAATTTGGGATACATGGCTAAAAGCAAAGAGAAAAGCTTGCTTGCTACTTACTGCCTTAAAACAAAGTTCTGTCTTATGTGTTTATATGTCTTTGCATAAACTGATTGTGGCAATGATAAATCTTCAAGTAAATCATTCCAGATCACAACAGAGTTTGAATTATTAGAGTCTGGAATTATCTAGAGCAACAGCTCTAGATAATTGTGGTGGGCTATTCTGAGTAATTGAGACCATGTGATTATTTTTAAAAGACTTTAGGCAAATATCTCAAGATATTTCTAGAAGGCACCTAAACTAAGCAATATGAATTAATAAATTAATTCAGAGGAATATAGTTACAATAGCCATGGAAATGCTAATGATTTACTTTAACCAAATCTACTTTCTATAGGAATAGTTATCACTATTGGTAAGAGACAATTCACAGGAATTTTAGACATATGTCAAGTTTATGGATAATTTCATTCTAGAATTATAGGCACTTAAATGCTTTTACATGTTAATATTTAAACATACACACACAAGTTTGCCCGAGTGGCTCAGCAGTTGAGCATCTGCCTCTGGCTCAGAACTTGATCCCAGAGTCCCGGGATGGAGTCCCACAATGGGCTCCCTGCATGGAGCCTGCTTCCCCTCTGCTATGTAGCTGCCTCTCTCTGTGTGTCTCTTATGAATAAATAAATAAAATATTTACTAAAAAAATAATGAATAAATAAATAAAATAAATAAACATACACAGATACACCAATCACTACTTAAACCTACAAATGATTTTTTCCACTATACGTAGAATGTAGTTATTTAAACTCTCAATTATGAATCTTAACTGTAAATGTCTGCCTATATGAGATCATGAATAGACAAAAGACAATTATTACATTATAAATATATAGCTACAGCTATATTTAATAAGGAGTACTCATGAAAAAAGCCATAGCCTAATCTGACTCCTAAAATTGAACTATAAGCCTTTGCATTACAATGCTCTATTTATAATAACTCTAAGAAAAGAAACTGTGTTATTTTGCCTTTTAAATAAAATACATTAATGAGGACTATTCCCTCCAGGTTCTATCTTTATCTAATGTGAGAGAGAAGAAAGGAATGGCCACCAATCCAGTTAATTTAGCCATTGGAAAATTGGATTCACACGTCCTCTTTATAATCCCCATGGGATCTGTTATAAACTTGGTTTGGATGCTCAAAAGCTTAAATGAATTTGAGTTAGCATTGTGATGTCTTCATTTGTCAAATTAATGGACCACCAATTTAGCAATCAGGAGATGGCCTGAGGGAAACAGAGCCCGGAAGAAACATGTTTTCCTTAGTGGTAAGGAATGGAAATTTTGAAACAAGAAGACAGTTATGGCTTTGGAAGAACACCAGAGTAATGGTGCCTGAGAAGTCAGTAGTAAGGTGACTTTTCTATGTGGAAGGAAAACACCATGGGGGAAATAGAATCCATGATTTTGTCTTGGACCATGTCCTTAATTTGATAGTAACTGTTTATTCTGCTTCTCCTCAGTGGTCTTCACTAACCTCTACCACTTGCCTAATCCACACTAATCTAAATCCTTTTACATCCAATTACATGGTTACATAACAGAGTGAGCTAAAAAATTACATCCAGTGTTACTGTCAAGAAACTTAAAAGTGTATATGTGATGGCAACACTTTCCTACTCTAAGTTATCCCCTTCATGCTCCATGGTACCGAGTTTTCGAGGTTTTTAAAAAGATTTTAAAGATTTGATTTATTTATTTGTCTGTTTATTTTGGGGGGTGGAGAGCGAGGTTGTGTGTGCGGGAGTGGAGGCAGGGCACAAGGGAAGCTGGGCTCGATCTCAGAACACTGAGGTCACAATTAGAGCTGAAATCAAGAGTCAGATGCTTAATTGACTGAGCCACCTGGGCGCCCCTAATTTTTTGAGTTTTAATTTTTTGTGTTTTAAAGATTTTATTTATTATTTGAGAGAGAGAGAGAGCAGAGTGGCAGAGAGAGCATGAGTGAGGGGAGAAGCAGAGGGAGTGGGAGAAACAGACTCCCCCTGACCAGGAAGCCAGACTTGGGCTGGATCACAGGACTCTGGGTTCATGACCTGAGTGGAAGGCAGACGCTAAACCAACTGAGCCACTGAGGTGCCCCTTGAGATTTAATCTTGAGCAAACTGGGAACTATTTTCCTTCAGAAAGTCCTAATCCTGCCTTCAGAATTCCTGCTCCTACCCTATATAGTGAAAAAAAAAATAGTGCTCAATTATGACAGGAATATAAGCCATACAGTGTAAATTATTTGGAAATTTAATTTTTAATCAAAACACAATCTAGCATGGCACACTAGTATCTAAGAAATAGATAAAATATGATCAGTTTTAGGGTAGAAAGCTTAGTGATAATTTTTTAAGTGAATAAACTTCTGCTGAAGTTTCAGAGAGAACTCAGGGTTCTTTCCAATCCAGTTGTCTCAACCGCAACCCCACACATTTCAGTGACTATTGAGATCTGTAGATTACAGGTCTTCTCTCAAATTGTAACATTATAGCTGGCAATAATAATCTTAGATTGCCAGCTATTCAACTTCAGCAAAATACTTAGCTAAAACATTTGTTATTTCAAAGGGCTAACTAATGTATAGGTCAACCTTTCACTATTTCAGATTCTCAGGATAGATACTTTCTATGCAATGAGCCTTCAGAGGGTTACCTAGGACTGACTTACCAACTAGTAGTACAGGTGGCACATTGGGTAAGCTCCATGGGTTAGAGGTCAGATAATCAAAAATGTATAGTTCAATCTGGGACCTATTAAAAAATGGAAACAATACTAAAATTATTGAAATTTATTACTTTTGAAATGTGAATTGATACAATCTTTTGTTGAATATATGTTTTCAAAATAAAATGTTCTATAAAATAAAAATGTTTCTATGCATATTAAAGCAAGAAAACATCTTTGTGTTGATTACTGGAACATTAAAAGTACTATAATGAGGGGATCCCTGGGTGGCTCAGCGGTTTGGCGCCTGCCTTTGGCCCAGGGCGCGATCCTGGAGTCCCGGGATCGAGTCCCGCATCGGGCTCCCGGCATGGAGCCTGCTTGTCCCTCCTCCTGTGTCTCTGCCTCCCCCTCTCTCTCTCTGTGTGTCTATCATAAATAAATAAATAAATCTTAAAAAAAAGTACTATAATGACTCTACATATTCATGTATTTCAATCAAGTTCAAGGTTATATACATCTATCTTTTTTGCATCCTATATGTCTTAGTACCATTTCTATACTATTTTCCTAAAGAAAATTATTTTGCCACATGTTATCAGCATTTTATTTTTTATTTATTGAAGTTGCATTTTCTGATTTATATGTATGGAAAAAATGTCATTTCTATAGTTTCTTCTTTCTAGTCTATAATATCTTTATTTGAAAGACAAAATACTAAATATTCCTTTTATTAGTCCTGATACATTATGTAAGGTTAGATCAAAGCCTGCGTAATGGAGACCCTTGTCAACTGTAATTTGTTTTCAATATTTTTTCATGTGTAAATGTTTCAGCCAAAACACTAGCGCTCTTTCCTGAAATGTTTGAGGATTCCTTGTACAATTTGTGTTCCTTTGCCATTCTCTTCATTAGGGGCTTATAGACAGTCTCAGGTCTACATTGCATTTCCTCCATCTACCTGCCAGATACCAAAATCTTGTGATTAGCATCTCTTGCTCTGTTTTTTTCTACTTTGTTGATCTAAGACTGATTCATAGAAAGGTTGAAATCAGTTTTAATATGCCCACAAATTTCAGTTTTTCAAAAAAACAAAAAAAAATAAGTTTGTAACCATCTATTTGTTGTAGATGGCTATGTAGTATTATTGTCATCAAGAACAAAAAGAAAAATAAAAGATACATTTATTAACTTTCTTTCTTACCTAGGTTGTGTTTCTCTCAGACTATTGATAGGAAAAAAAAGGGGTAGTGTTTAGAAATAAGAAATATGAGACCTTTCTATAATGCAATTCTTAAGTGCATTGTTTTTTAAAGACACCCTCCAGATCTGTTCAGAGAGAAATTTTCTGTATTTCAATCCTATATGCTAACCACCAGCCACATGTGGCTATGAAACATTTGAAAGGTGCCAGGTGTAAAAAAACAAAAAGAAAAATAAAAAGAAAAGAAAAGAAATGTGTCTGGTGTGACTCTAATGGAATTTAGTTTTATAATTTAAATTTAAATGCCCAAGCTATGCACCTGTGACTACCATCTTGGGCATTGGAGCTCTATTTAAAGTCAGGTATGCCTGAGTGACTCAGTCCATTAAGCATCCAACTCTCGATTTCTGCTCAGGTCCTGATCTCAAGGTTGTAGGATGGAGCCCCCAGCCCTGTGTTGGGCTCTGTGATCATCAGGGAGTCAGCTTGAGATTTCTCTCACCCTCTCTCTGCCCCTCCCTGCCTCACTCTCTAAATAAATAAATAAATAAATAAATAAATAAATAAATAAATAAATATTTTTTAAAAATAGGTCACATTTATTTCTTGTAATACATTTTTTCATGTAATACATTTTTAAAATCGTCTTATAAATGTATACAACTTAGTCTAAATATCCATTTCTCCTTAAAGCAAGCTAAGATATATTCTTTCTTCTATTTGATAAAAAATTAGAATCACATTGAAAATCATAAGAGAAAAATATAATAGCAGCCAACTTCATCAAGCATATTTTCTTCCTGTGTTTTTTTTCTTGTAATTTTGACATTTTTAAAGCTAATTTGAGCCTTATTTTTAAGCAAATGAAAGACAATTTTCAGTGACAATAAATGCCTCAGCATTGGAAACAAAGTACAAACACAATGATAAAATCTCTTATAAATATGCCTCACAACCAAAAAATGTTTATCCATAAAGCCTTACTTTGAGATTTGTTGTGAATTTTGTGATAAAAATGTTAAAACTGTCCTTTTCTTTCCTGGAAGTCATTGGCAAGTCATGGGCTGCTGCTAACTTTTATTTATATTATTACAGTGGAAACAACAATGCATCTTGAATTATTTTAATATGATGACTATTTTTACACATTTTAAAATTGTCCATTTCATATTCATCTTCAATAACCTCACTTTTCTTTCACCAGATTTCAGATTTTTTAAGGACCCACTCCCATCTCAATGTAAAACCAACTGATCAACCAACAAATGAAAATAACAAAAATCCTGTATTAAAATAAGGTCAACACTTCAGATATATATTCTCCTGAGCCATGACAATTTATTTAATAAATCTCCAATTAAATACTGTATCAGTGTCAGAATTATCTTGAATAGCTATGAACTGATCTATACCTTGTCAAATAAGTCCCCCCAGTGACAGTAAATTAAACCACATTTCTGATTTTCAGCTGATGGCCAACTCAGTGATCAATTTTACTTACATGTAAAGACAAAATCTGGTCTTCATCATCTGATTTTTCTTTAATTTCAGCCATGGCTAAAAATTTAAACATTTGTATCATATAATTGCAATTATAAGGTAACATCAAGCTTCAATAATATGCCTCAATCTCCATAATTTTAATATAGGTAAAATTATGCATGTATAATTTTAATTGGTACAATATTCCTAATATTAAAATTGAATTCCAATGAGCTTTTTTATTTCAATAGTTCCCCAAATTAAAAGTGAATATGCACATGTAGGTAATTATGCTAACAGGTGCTTGAATATAAGATCTATAAGATCTTATACAATTTTTAGCATAAAATTTAGCAATATAATATAAGGCATTATAAAGTTAACATTACTACATGATTATATGGAGATAAATCTTAATATGTATTGAAGATAATCACAAATGTTTAGTATTTCCAAATGGTTCAGTTGTATAATACATGCCTTCTCACTCATAAATGAGTATTCAGTTTCTAGCCTAAGACTAGAGTGACATATATGTGGAGTTTATCATTTTTTACATAAGTAAAAAATTTAAATTTATACACCTTTCTTTTCATGTTTACTCTTTTGGAAAAAAAAGACTACTGAACTGATTGTCCATAAAGCTAAGACATTTGCTATTCAATTCCTGATTCCAATGATTTCTCAAATAGCTTTTAGAACTGTTATCAAACTGTATTATTCAACAAAGATGCTAACAATTTTCATCCATAGATAATAGTTTCCTTTCTATTGTATATTCAGTGAGCAACACTAATGTAGCTGATTAGGAATGGATTTGGTAGGGGTGCTTGGGTGGCTCAGTGGCTGAGCGTCTGCCTTTGGCTCAGGTCATGATCCCCAGGGTCTGGGATCGAGTCCCACATTGGGCTCCCTGTGAAAAGCCTGTGAAGAGCCTGATTCTCCTTCTGCTTGTGTCTCTGCGTCTCTCTGTGTATCTCTCATGAATAAATAAATAAAATCTTAAAAAAAATGGGTTTGATAGTTTTGTGAAGTGTGTTTAATTGCCACAGTTTTTAAAATCAATTTTACCTTGAATCCAAATCTGTTTCTTAAACTAAACTCAATGACTGAGTCAAGCAGTCCATAAAAGAATACTCTGGCCAATGTCAACAGATGAGTATATAAAAGCTATGGTCTGAATGTCTGTGTCCTCCCAAAATTTATATGGTGAATCATCCTTATGGTGATGGTATTAGGAGATGGGGACTTTGGGAGGCAGTTAGGTCATGAGGGAGGAGCCTCAAGAATTAGACTGGTGTCCTTATAAGAGAGGCTCTAGAAAGATCTCTTGCTCCTTTCTACTTTTTAAGGACACAGTGAGAAGTCGGCAATCTGTGATGTGGAGGAGGGCCTT
Organism: Nyctereutes procyonoides; assembly: GCF_905146905.1. Classification (NCBI taxonomy): domain Eukaryota; kingdom Metazoa; phylum Chordata; class Mammalia; order Carnivora; family Canidae; genus Nyctereutes; species Nyctereutes procyonoides. The sequence goes on along the minus strand of NW_026575021.1, from coordinate 3,854,757 downwards.
CAACAGAATTCAATCATGTTGGCATCCTGATTTTGGACTTCCAGACTCTAGAACTTTGAGAAATAAATTTCTAGCGTTAAAAACCACCTGGTCTATGGTATTTTGTTACAGAAGCCTGAATGGACAAAGACATTTACTCAATTAAGCAATTTAATAACTTTTTTTTATTTAAAAAAATATTTATTTATTCATGAGAGACAGAGAGAGGCAGAGACACAGGCAAAGGGAGAAGTAGGCTCCCTGCAGAGAGTCTGATGTGGGACTGGATCCCGGGACGCTGGGGTCACGCCCTGAGCCAAGGCAGATGCTCAACCACTGAGCCACCCAGGTGCCCACATTGTTTATTTTTTAACGTAAGATTTAGGAACATAAAGTGGACTGGGAAAGAGAGATGTGGAAAAAATGACGGCAAAATTCTCTTGTACAAATGGCACCTGAAGAAAATAAAATTAGTAAAACTTTTTACTCTTCAGCTGTCAGAAAAATTGTTCTCTCTCTCTGTTTCTTAAAGGAGATACATATTATAACTGTGGTTAGGGAAAAAGGAGATATTCATAAATAATATTAATTAATCCAGAATAATTACAGTCTTTTTAAAGCAATTTTTCATCTACTATAAATAATTGCTAGGTTCTTGTTTTCACTTGTTTATTTTCTTAAAAATGTAATTTTGTGATTACTAAAAATTTAAAGTATCTGGGAATAACCTGCTTTTCTAAAAGCAGTCATTTTAATATTTTGGCCTTTTACTCCATCAAATTAAAGAGAAGGACAGCTAGAAATGTTTCTCTTTATGTGAGACATTTCAATGATATTAGGACCAACTTGATAAATACCAACTGCTAACATCTAGCTACATTTCTTTATTCAACATGAACAGTGGCAAGTTAATGCCAAAATTACTCAGCATTGTATTTTTACTAGTAAATCTAGCTTTCAGACTTGAGAAATCTATTCATCCATATGTATCTAAATGTATTTTCCACTACTCTTTGAGATTTATATATATATATATATATATATATATATATATACTGTATTTAATAAGCAAAACATACATCATTTAATTGGTCTATATTCTAACATATCCATTTACTGAGACAAATCTTTCCCAGTCCTACACCTGTCCTTGCTCAGACTACCTCAGTACTTCCATATCTTGCATCTTCCTCATCTCTGTGGTATAAGGAAGTATTTGATTTATGTATGCATATGTGTTATCTCTTGCAATGTCTGGAATAATCCTAAAGGAGTGATAAGCAAGTGCTTTAAAAATAATGGCACAAACATGTACTCACACACACATATACATTACAAATTATATCAAATAAAACCGATCAGTAGAAGTTAGTTGGTTTCTATTCATAATATCAATGAAGTTAGCCATTGTGAGTCTAACAGTAGCACAACGGAAGTAATTTTACATAAACTTTCAGTTCATTTTTTTTACATATTTAAAGAGAATATTTTTGTGACTAGATGAGTAGAAGTCTTCTTTATATTTTCTCTAAATCTGCCATAGTCTATCCGAAGAAATCTTCAGAGGGTTTATGTTTGGAGCTGAGAGAATATTGTGAAAATTACTTTTGTTTAAGGATAAACTGCACACACATGTTATTATTTGATCAAAGGAATAGTCTATTATAGGTGAAATGCCTCTCAGCAGCAAGTATTAAAATTGAAAATGAGAACTCTGGTAACGACAAAAAATTGTCCCAAGTAGGAAAATAAGTATGCTAACAGTAAAGTGTAAAAAAAAAAAATCATATTAAATACTTCTCCTCGTGTCTCAAAAAGGAAGTATGAATGAAGTAATTGGAATATTTACGTCTTTTAATAGGTGCCAAATTATTGGAAAACCTTAAATCAGTAGCTTAAAGGTAATACACGTTCTTTACATTCTTTTTATTTTGGTTTTCTGCCTAAGTTTTCAGTCCGAGGCCAATGATTTGATTAATACATATTTTCTGATGAGAATAATGAAAATATTTGCCCTTTGATGAAAACAGTTGCCCTTTATATATGAAAGCGCTCGACATATTATTTAATATTAAGTTTATCCCTTTTATAAACTTGGCTACAATGTTTAGGGGAAAATTTAAACGTCTTCTGAAATTTTGGTTTAGCTAATTTTGGCCCCTTTCCAACATAGTGGCAAAACTTTCACTGTTGATAAGATCTTTATTACTGACTGGTCTTCTTTCTCCTTGGTATTTTTCTTACTCTTTGAAGAGGTTTTTGAATTGTACAATCTGGAGGTATTCCATCATGATGATTGCTGCCCTCATTGTGACAATTTCAGAAATTACAACATTTTCAATAAAATGGGTGAGCAAGTTAGTGGAAGAAGATAATTTAATGGCATATGACAAATTCACAAGAAGTCAACCAGCCATCACTCGGCTACTGTGATTTTCCATAATAGGCACTCATACGGTTCGGGTAGAAAGTCTTTTATCCTTCAGGTTGAAGATTATGATGAAGGTTATCTAAAACTTGACAAATGAAATAGACTCTTGTTTTGCTTTTGTTTGTGGCAAGAAAAAGACAATTTAACTTAAGCTTAAATGCAATAGTGTTACAATTTTATTTTGTTTTCTTATTTTTCAAAGGGTGCTTTAGAAAATGTATGATTAGTTTTTCCTATAGAGAATATTATATAGTTTATTTTAATTTAATAAAAAACAGAATCCAAAAAAACACATTATAGTTCATGGAGCCATCATAGTGATGATGTAAATGTATATACGTTAGATACATTGCCTCTAAAATAATAAGTTCTTTCAGTCTATTTAAATAGCTAAGTATAAAATCTTGGATTAAAAGGAAAAAGTTGCAAACTCTGGCAGTAGTGAATAGTCTGAGTTGTAGAAAGAAATGTTTTCATTAAAAACAAAAACCAAGACAATATAAGCTATGTTTTACCTAAATAATATAAATATCCCTCATCTATCTCAAAAAAGAGAAAATCAGGCATTTTTGTATCTGAATATTAAAAGACTTTATACACATTTAATCTCTTTTTTAATGTATTACCTCTTCATTTCAATGAACTGTGAATTTTCACCTTCTAACTTTTCATCAGATTTGTCTATTTCAATATAACAAATCTAAAACATGTTTAAATTATCACCTCAAATTAGAATATTGAAAAATCGATGCACCTGTTTGTCTTTAAAATTTACAGTTCCTAAGAATATTAAAAACAACAAATATCTGTAAAAAATGAATGTGAAAGAATATAATTTAGTTTTCTTCCTAGGACTATTAAGTAAAACAACTAGAATTAAACAACTCATGCAGTGTTTGACACAAAATATACACTTAATCAATGCATAATAGTTCTAAAGCAGAATTTGAAATCTGAATACAATAGATAAAATATTTCACAAAATGTATAAATCCTTTCAACCTGTTATTTTATGCTAAAATTGTTTTTCTTATATTTCAAAGTCTTTGGTACAGTTATCACATATAATTATTCTAAGAGGAAAATGATTCCCTCCTTTTAAAATGGTATATTAGAGAATTTATAAAAATATGTACCTTCAAAAAAAGGAACTTTATAGGAAAAAAATGTGCCTTCAAAAAAATGAACTTTCTAGGAAACATACACTCTTTTTGTAAAAAGTTATTAATAATACAGAATTCCTCTAATTATACACAGGCCACTCCTCCAAAATGTACTTTTTGTGTGTAAATGCATTTTATTTTGTTGTTGCTCTTTATGCAACCCATCTGGGTAGGTGGTAGACAGATTTTAAACCAGTCAATTGATCTTATGTGTTTAGAATCAATAGAGAGAGGTCTTTGGGGAAAGTTTTTGTATTGGGAAGTGTTTTTCCTTGAGTTTGATATTAACTTACAGCCTAATACAATACAGTCTACAGCCTTACAACACAATCATGCTTTCAACCATGGTTTTGCCAGTCTCCTTCTAGAAGAATTATATATAGTTATACACTATCAAATATAATTTTCAACCTATTTTTTACATGTGAAAAAAGCACGTTTCTGGTTTGTTTTCTATAATTATCTATTGTTTAGCTTCATTACATTACAGACTTAAGCCTAGAGTGAACAAACATTTTTTTTCTAGGTGTATTTAAGTGATATGACATAAAATGCAAAATAATTGCCATGTTAGAAGTTTCTTAGGCAGGTGCATATTTTAAGAGATATAAGCCTTGAATGGATGAATGAATGAATGTCAAGAGAAACAAGGATAACATACACTGAAATTGTGTGTGTATATGAAGAGAGAGAGAATAATGTCATATAGATGTCATAAACTGAGCTTCAAAGTCGGCTTCGTTGGAGTTCAGAAAAGTCTGAGGTGAAAAGAAAAAAGTAAACACAGGAAAAACACTAGGACAGACAGCTGAAGCAATTTTTTTTTTTCAGACAAGCAAAACGTATACCCAACTGTGGTAGCATTAGTAATTATGGGTTCTCTGATCTAAGGAAGCAAAAGAATGTAGAAATGGGGATTTTGGATAGTAGCATGGCTGAAGTACCTTCAAATATGTGATCTTTACTAGGAAATTGCTTTCAATACAAAGGAAGCAGTGTGGCATTGAATCCTTCCACCAGGAACTTGCTGACAGGAGGCAAACATGGTTAGATCCTTTTGCTGACATTTTGGAGCTGGGGGTGAGGAAAGCTAGAAGCAAGATTCAGTCCAAGAATACTGGTTCAAATCACGCCTTCATTCTAGGCTTGTGAACATGGCTGTGCACATGGGCACATGTTTTTAAAGATGGTATCATTTACATATGCTAAAACAAGTCATTTTTCACAACTCTTCCATCAAGGAAAGTTTTTATCAAGTATGTAGGAAGGCACTACACCCTTGGAAGAGAACATTCGTAAGTAGCTGCCAGTGCAACTGGGCTAACTTAATTTATCTGAAAAATAATTTCATCAATAATTTCTGCCCTTAGGGCAATACTTTTTTTTTTTTACAACATCCCCTCATTCTCAAGAGATTCATTACTTTTCTTATTAAAGGCATTAAGATATCAACTATGATTAAACAAAGAAATACTCTAAGAATTTTCCAGGGGCTTGTCAAAATATGGCAAGTTTAAATGGCAAGTTTAAAATGTCAAGTGTTCCTGATTTAAAAGTATTGTTTGTTAGGCTGTTTTTTTTTAAATGAGGAATTTTTTTAAGAAAGCAAAAATATATTGAATACAGTGAAACCAATAATGAAATATTCTCATAATTAAATGATTTAAACTCACAATTGAAATCTATGATGAAAAATTGCTTAGATTAAGGATAAAATAAGCAGAGCCAATCTACTAGAACAGTCTCTATCTTGTGGTAAACACATATATTACATCACTGTTTCTCAACAGCATTTTATGAGGTGGGTATAATTTTTATTACAATTTTATACAGGAAAAGAAATCTGGTCCAATTAAATAGAACTATTGAGAAAACCCCAGAAAAGTAAGATATATTAATTCTTGATTTTGATATAAATGTGTTATATATAAACACATTTGTATAATAAGGATGATCCATTTAACAAATATTGATCAACTATTTTACATGCTTGGAAGCCTATAGATGAAACAGATTTGGTATCTTCTTTGATAGAGCCTATAGTTTAATGGTTTAGTTCGACGTCAATGGATACAAGTCAATAAATAAAGAGTGTAGTAGAGAGAATATACACCTAATTTTATCTCATGGATAATGGAAGTGTTTGGGGAGAATGGAATTCTAAGTTTGGCTTTAGAACAACAAATGGACATAACCAAGAGTCGAGCAGCATGAAATTTGGAACCAGACTGCCTGGGTTTATATTCCAGCTCCCCATGGTGCCAGCTGAGTAAGTTAATTAGAATAAACTGGCTTCCGTTCCCCTATTTATAAAATGAGGATAATAATAGTACATCTGTCATAGATCTCTTGTTTGATTTAAATTCATTTACATATGCATATTGCTCAGAACAGGGCCTGGTTTAGAGAAAGACCTATAATAGTGACTATTCTTATTCTTATCTTCTTACTAATTCTAGAGATGATATGCACCAAGCACATAACACACACACCCTAAAATACTTAAGTCAAGAGGACAAGAAAGAGCATGGTTTGCTTATGTAACTGTAGGAAATTCAGTGTATGAGGCATGGAGGGCTAAGAGGACCACAGGAGAGGTAGCACAGGTCCAAGGCACACAGCGACTTAAGATTATGTTGAAGGACGTCAACTTTGTAACTGGAAACCACTAGAAGAACTCAAGCTCTGACATTGGCACATTCTGTGTTTTTATATACCGCCCTGAGTGAAGACAACTGATCTGGGTGTAGCATAACCAGAGGCAGGAATATGTAGGGGGCTACTCTAACGGCCCAGATGAGAAATGATGAGGACTCAAATTGGTGCAAGAGTATCCGATACCAATAAAAGGGGCAAGCAAATTTTAGAAATATAAATGGTGGGTACAAAGGAGAGCACTGGGACTTCTTTTAAGCTTTTGGTAATATTGACTGAAGTTAATCACATAAGAAGAAAAAAAAGAATGAAAAGGGCACAACAGGAGCCAAATTCATTGTAACACATGCTTATGATGGCTGGCACGGATGTAGAGGATATTGAGTACCAATTGGCCTAAAGTTGTTTGTTTTTAACCATTCATAGGGCTCTAGACCACTCATAGGTCTCTTAAACTGATAAATGTTATGGTTAATATGACTGGTGCCAAACTCTAATTTAACTTATGGAAATTCTTTTGATATTTTTAAATGAAAATAAGTAAACCAAAATATGCAAATGTTCTTTAGAATAAATATTTTTGTTAGATGGTTCAGTACATTTTTAAGAAAATATGAGTTTTCTCAATTTGGGGACAGATGAAACATTGAAATACAGGAGTTATTTTAGCTTGTTCCTAGAAGAATTCTTTCTCAAACTAAAAACTCCTCTAACTCCCCATTGCAATTTAGTAAAATAAACACTCAGCTCCTCTGGTCTTAAGCATTTTTTAAACTTTCTTTATTCTTTCTACTACTAATCAAAATGGGAACCACAGGTCCATGTTTTAGATACTAATTACCTGCTGCAATTTACATTATGTGACTGTTTTAGGATTCAAATCAAATTCCAAGATTGCATATAAAATGGATAGAAGCAGCTTTTCTTTAACAGCTCTTTGTGCTTTTATTTCCTTTATATTTTTTTTCTTCTTTGCAATCAAATATCACAGAATTTGGCAAGAACTAAAAGCTCTGTACTGTGTTATTTTGACCTTTTATTTATTAAAATGCCTTGGGTACAGATTAATTTACTTTGCAAATATTTATTGTTGTTTTACCTGATGTGAAATGGGAGCTGCAGGCACTTTGATAAATGAATCAAGAGGTTGTCTGGCTTCGCCCTACCTTCTGGAATTACTTTTATCCCTTACTGAAACCATATCTTGCAATTTTCTGCTAGTGTGTCCCTAGGGACCCTGCAACTGATATTCCTATGAATTCTTTGCTGCAGCAACAGCTCTATTCTCCCTTGCTCTCTGTCAGTGGAGGTACATTGTTGTAAAAAAAAAAAAAAAGTAACCTTCTGAAGCACCAGCTCTTTGCATACCATGCCCTTCAGTTAGACATTGCAGATCAAAATGAGAGAGGTTGGGTTGTGAATAGTCAGGGGAATGGGTCTTTTCGATAATCAGTGGGATATTGTCACAGGACAATTCTTTGCACACTTTGCAGGTCTACCCCTTCTTATTGGGGTGCATCATTTATTACTGCACTTTCTTAGCCATGTATGACTCTGACAGCTACATGGACCTGTTTTTCTATTAATTAAGATGCTGGTCTTAGATAAAGAGCCCTCCCTTTTATCGGTATAAAATGGCAAGAGTTAGTTCAGCTTCAAATCATACTTGAAAACAAAAACAAATGCCATGGATCACAGGTGTCACTGTTAGGCCAGGTGAAGCAGTAATAGTTAAAGCCTTCCATGGGATACACACGGGACCAAATGTTAAAAAGTTAGTTGGATGAGTGAAGTCATGAATTTTTCTTAACGAATCCACCAAATCCACTGTTCGGCTTCAATACCAAGAGAAGCTTTGTTCAACAACTGCCTGTTTCTTCTTGTTAGAGTCTCTACCACACTATTTTATTATTTTACTCAATAGATATTTATTGAGAGCCCACAAATCATTGGGTACTGTTCTCAGTTTGGAAGATTCAGCAACGAACATGGATATAGAAAGTCCCTACTCTCGTGGGAATGACATTCCAGTAGGACAAAAGACAATGATGAACAATGAATTAAATGTATAAATACTAAGAAGGGAAAAATAATACATCAGCCTAAGTGGGCAGACAGTGCCAGGGGTATATTATTTGAAATATACTAGTCAGGGACTGTCTGACTTGGTGACATTCTGAGCAGAGACAAAGTAGAGAGCAAGCTGTATAGATATCTGCAGGAATATTCCAAGCAGAGGCAACAATAATTGCCAAATCTGAGGCAGAATTCCAGGAATTATTGCTGCATTTCAGAATTAGCAGGAAGAGTAAGTGACTATAGTTAACTCAGCTACAAGGAGAAATGGAGTCAGAAGGAGCAGGAGAAGAGCACATGCAATGCTTGGAAGCCAAGAGCAAGATTTTGGCCTTTATTGAAGGCAGTGGAATCCATGGAAGCGACAGACATGAGAAGACCAGTGTGTAAGAGATCACTCTGGCTACTGTTACAAGTAGCAAAACCACAATTTTCAGCTTGAGTTCTGGTCTATTACCAGATCCCACACTACCAAAGTACCAGGTCCACCATGCTGAGGAGGATGGATTTTTTTCCCATTTATTTTGTCATTACTATTAAATTTCAGAATTAGATTTTTAGTTTAAAGCTGGGGGATGCATGGGTGGCTTAATGGTTGAGGGTCAGCCTTTGGCTCAAGGGGTGATCCCTGGGTCCTGGGATTGAGTCCTTCATGGGGGACCCCGCAGGGAGCCTGCTTCTCCCTCTGCCTATGTCCCTGCCTCTCTCCTTGTGTCTCTCATGAATAAATAAATATTTTTTTAAAATCTTAAGCTGGACTATGTTAGAACCATTAGTTCTATTTTTACAGACTAAAATGTCTTCATATCTGCATAGTAGATCACTTTTCAGATGGGAACACACTTACTTTTCTGGGTCTTAATTATGGGAGACCCTTGGAAGATCCACCACATGGCCTTATAGCTCCTTGATGATCATGGGTATTACACTTCCGTCTATTTCCCTGATTGTATTAAAAACTGTTCTTTTTCTGGTCTCTTATATTTAAGCAATTTGTACAATGCAGTAAATGAATACCAGAGAGAGGGGGGGGGGGATTATGTGAGAAGTCTCTATAGAAATTCCTATATTTATGTCATTCTTGTTTATATTTTATGTTTCAATAAGGTAATAGGAAGAAAACTTATTCTCAGAGTCCAGGATGACCTTAAAAGTTTCTGTACGTGTGACTATGTCTCTGAATGTGTCCTGGGATAGACCACAGAAAATGATCACACCACACCCCTTCTTCTCAAACACCAACCACATTGCCCTTAGCTGAAGTGAACAGTGCATATTTCTGCAACGGCTTGGTTCCAAGTTGCTGGAAAAACTTCAAGGTGTCATCTAATTATCAAGTAAAACAGGGCAGCTCCTGAGTGTCGGAGACTTTGAGTTACCAAGAAAAAGCACCTTCAATACAATGTGAGAATTGTCATGGGAGAAATTGCTAGTTTCCACTCAGTATGTGTCTCCCTGTTTTTGTGCAGAAAATAAAAGCTATAGTTTGGCACATGGCAGGTGATTGAGACTGCATTCTTCAGCCTTCCTTGAGGGTAAGTGCTGCCACAGAAAGTGCTGGCTGATGGAATATGAGAGGTATTGGGGAGTAGAAATTTTAGGTTTTATTCTTAAGACAATAGCCTCACCATCTTTTCCCTTCTTCCTCCAGCTTTCTTAGAAGAGCACAAGTATGGTAATGAATCACCTAGGCCCACATGAGGCTGTGCTGCATAGATGACAGAGCCACAACCCAAGAGCCTGTGTCTCCAACACCATGATGGTTGGCACGGGTTACTCTTACATTGTTACATCAGAGAAAATACCAACTTGCCTCTTATTTGAGCCACATTTACTTAGGGCCTTTGTTAGAGCAGCATGTGTGTAATATCTTAACAACAAAACCGAGTGGGATTTCTAATAAATGCATCCATCCTTTCAAATAAAAACAAACTACCACAGCCAAGCCAACTTTATGTCTGTGAAGCTCAGGACATTCCGGCAACTTTAAAATCCAGATGAAGTAAACTTTATTACCTTCTTAGTACTGTCAGGTCACCTCTCCAAGATGAAAAGCCTTTTCAGTGTTCTAAGGTATAGCTGCATTCTGTACTTGACAAAACTTTATTTTTCATAAAGATATTATTTATTTATCTGAGAGAGAGAGAACACAAACGGGGTAAGGGGCACGGGGAGAAGCAGACTCCCCACTGAGCAGGGAGCCCGGATTGACCCCAGGGCTCAATTCCAGGACCCCAGGATCATGACCTGAACTGAAGGCAGACGCTTGACCAACTCAGCCACCCAGGCGCACCTGTACCTGACAAAAATTTAGATGAGTGTACCAATAGCATGATACATCGACCCCATTTGTAAATGGATCTCAGACAATCATATATATTTTCCATCAGAGATCTGTATTTAGAATTTATAATTATGTCAGACTTGACTTTGGCTTGATTCAAAACTGTTTTTAAAAAATTTGTCTGATCAAGAGTCTTTTTTGATCAAGGAAGAGTTCTTCATTGCTGTTTTTTTTTTTTTTCCTCTCTTACCCTTTAATTTTTTAAGCATGGTTCTAAGTTTTAGCAAGGTTGAAGAACTTTAAAAAAATCATCTTCAAAATGTGTTTTTTTTTTTAACTTTCTAAAACTAATGCTATTATTCCAGATTACTGGGCATGATTCTACTCCCCTGTGGTCGCTGTCAGTGAAAATCCTGTGTAATGTGCCTCATTGATCTCAATTTTATCTTCAGTTATTTGGATCTGTCAGCAATTTATAATCTTTGCTTTTCTTTCTTTTCCTAATCAACACCTACACATGCACACACACACACACACACACACACACACACACACTTATTGTATCTCCCTCTGCTTTGTATTGTATGTATATGCGGTTATGCCATTGCAGCTCTGATAATCTGAACACTGGGCACCGTGTTCTGGTCCTTTTTTTCTTCCTGCACTGTTTAGTACTTGACAGAGTAAAGTATAATAAACATTTCTTAAATTTAATTATAATTAGAGTGGGGAGACTTCAGGAAAAACAAAACAACACACTGTTTTGATTAAACTTTGGATCATGTTGAAGCAGATGAAATTTATGTATCAAAAGGTATTTTTTCAGAGATAAAGGTCAAGTTATTCGTATGTGAAGATGTCATTATCTAGGACTATTTTCTTTTTTGATTAACTTGAAAATATGGGTTACTCAGGTACGGATAAGTACTAACTCTCCTAAATAGTGTGCCCTAAGAAAAGTGAAAGTTGTTTTACATAAGTCTACCATAATTATTTCAAGTTTTATCTCTGATTTATAAGTATTCACCATAAAAATTGCTTCTAATTATATACTCTGATGTAATTTAAGCAGAATTGTCATAATTTGTTGAAAAGAATTCAAATTATTTTTTACACATAATTATATGAACATAATGGCAACATCATAGAATTTGTGATTTAGGAGGAAACAATGAGATTCATTTTTTTAATCATGTAAATGAGGAAGTTAAGGCTTAGAAAGGATTACTAATTGTCCAAAGCTAATGGACATCATGGATGAGAGTCAAAAGTTTTGAAGAAATAGCTATCATTTATTGAGCATATGCTATATTCCAGGTTCCATATTAGATATGTCCTAGGGAGACAGTTTACTGTTTTGATAATTAAGCTATTAAGTAGAGGGATAACATGGAAATATCGAGGGTTTGATTCCAGACAACCACAATAAAGGGAACATCACAATAAAGCAAGTCAAATGAATTGTCTGTTTTTTCAGAGCATACAGAAGTTATGTTTAAACTACAGTATAATCTATTAAATGTGCAACAATATCATATCTAAAAAACCACTGAGCATATCTTAATTTTAAAATATATTATTGTTGGGACGCCTGAGTGGCTCAGCAGTTGAGCATCTGCCTATGGCTCGGGGCATGATCCTAGGGGTCCTGGGATTGAGTTCCACATCGGGCTCCCCCGCAGGGAGCCTGCTTCTCCCTCTGCCTATGTCTCTGCCTCTCTCTATATGTCTCTCATGAATAAATAAATAAAAATAAATAAATAAATAAATAAATAAATAAATAAATAATAAGTAAATAAATCTTTAACAAAATATGTTATTGCTAAAAAATGCTAACCATCAACTGAGCTTGCAGAGAGTGGTGGGTACAGGGTTTTGCTTCCATGTTGATGGCTGCTGACACATCAGGACAGTGGTTATTGAGGGTCAGGGTGATTATGGCAATTTCTTAAAATAAGACAATGAATTTTACCACACTGATGGACTCTTCCCTTCATGAATGATTTCTCTGTAGCAGAGAATGTTGTTTGATAGCATTTTACCCGAAGTAGAACTTCTTTCAAAATTGAACTCAGTCCTCTCAAACCCTGCCACTGCTTTATCAAGTAGGTGTATATAAAATGCTAAATCTTTTGTTGTCATCTGGACATTCTTCACAGCATCTTCTGGATATGATTTGATATATGTGTAATATTTTTGTGTATAACACACACACACACACACATATGATCTTCTGGATAACTGCTGCAGCTTCTCCATCAACAATTGCTGCTTCCCCTTGTACTTTTATGTTATAGAGAGGGCTTCTTTCCTTAAACCTCATGAACCAATCTCTGCTAGCTTCCAACTCTTCTTCTGCACCTTCTTCACCTCTCTCAGCCTTCAGAGAGTAAGAGTCAGGGCCTTGCTTTGGCTGAATTGAGCTTTGGCTTAAGTGAATGTTGTATCTGGTTTGATCTTCGATCCAGACCTCTCAAAACTTTCTCCATATCAGCAAGAAGACTGACTGTTTTGCTTTCTTGTCATTCATGTGTTCACTGGAGTAGCACTTTTTTTTTTTATTTCTTTCAAGTACTTTTCTTTCCCACTCACAGCTTGGCTAACTGACAAAAGAGGCCTAGCTTTTGGCCTATCTCAGCTTTTGACATGCCTTAGTAAGGACTAAGCTTAATCATTTCTAGCTTTTGATTGAAAGTAGAGATATATAACTCTTCTTTTCACTTGAACACATAGAGGACTTTGCAGAATTAATTGGCTTAATTTCAGTATTGTGTCTTAGTGAATAGGGAAGCCAAGGAGATAAAGAGAGGAATGGCTGGTCCACAGAGCAATCAATTACCGATGAAATTCAGTCATATATGAGCATGGTTCATGGTGGCCCCAATTAATTGCAATAGTAACATCAAAGGTTACCATAACAAATAACAATGAAAAAGTCTGGAATATTGACAGAACTGCCGAATTGTGACACAGAGTCACGAAGTGATCAAATGGTGTTGGAAAAATGGCACAAAGAGACTTGATAGTGGGATGCTATAAACCTTCAATTTATTAAAAAATATATATATCTGCAAAGTTCAATAAAGCAAAATACAATAAGACAAGGTATGTCTATATTAAGCAAGGGCTCTGGAGTAGAACTGCTTAAGTCTTCATTTTGGCTCTTTCATCTAATAAACGTGTGACACAGAGAAGTTATTTATCCACTTTATGTCAGTGTCTTCTCTGTTAGTATGTTACTCATGGAGTCATTATGGGGATCAAACAAATGAATATACGTGATAATTAGCATTTTATGTAGTCCCTGTCATACCATCGGCTTTAGGGAATTATTATCTGTTTATATTAAATAGATCAATTTAATGTCCAAAAACCATTGAAGTGGAGCAAGACGGGGAGGAGCAGGGTCCCCAAGTCACCTGTCCCCACCAACTCACCTAGATAACTCTCAAATCACCCTGAAAACCTATGAATTCGGCCTGAGATTTAAAGAGAGAACAGCGGGGACGCTACAGAGAGGAGGGTTTGCACTTCTAACGAGGTAGGAAGGCGGGAAAAATAAAAATAAAAAAGAACCCGGTGGGGGAGGCCCCGCCAGGAGCCGGGCTGAGGCCCCGGGAGAGCCCCCGGGACAGGAGAGCCCCGCCCGGCAGCGGGAACCTCACCAATCCCCCCGATTCCTCCCCGGAGAAGCCTCGCAGGGACCTCGGCAGGCCGGGGGGCCTCGGGAGAAGCCGGGGTCGGGCGGGGCTGCGGGGCCTCGGGAGAAGCCGGGGTCGGCGGGGCTGCGGGGCCTCGGGAGAAGCCGGGGTCGGGCGGGGCTGGGGGGCCTCGGGAGAAGCCGGGGTGGGGGGGCTGGAGGGCCTCGGGGAGAAGCCGGGGGTCGGGCAGGGCTGGGGGGCCTCGGGGGAAGCGGGGTCGGGCGGGGCTCGGGGGGCCTCGGGAGAAGCCGGGGTCGGGTGGGGCTGGGGGGCTCGGGGAGAAGCCGGGGTCGGGCAGGGGCTGGGGGGCCTCGGGAGAAGCCGGGGGTCGGGCGGGGATCCGGTGGGGGTGGCGGCACCTGCTGCCTTAGGTGCAGCTCCCCCCACCCATAGGCGCAGGCCCCGATCCCAGGGTTTGGGGACACGGCCAGGATCCTGCTCCCCCCGGGACAGGCGGAGGTGGGGAGGGCCCAGGACAGCGAGGACGCTCCTGCCCCGGGGCCCCCAGCTGTGCAGGGCAGCGCCCCCCGCCCCGGGAGCACCCAGGCCCCTGCGGACCGGGAGACTGCGGTGGTTCCTGGGGAGCTGACTCCAGGGCTGGGGACCTGGCCGCCGCCGGTGGTGGTGTCCCTCCTGGGGTCACCTTGTACCTGGGGGGGCGGGGCCGCCGGGGAACAGGGGCCTCATGGGGTGAACAGCTCCCACTGGGCCCCGCACCTGGCAGGGAGGAGGGCAGCTCCCCCAGGTGCACACACCTGAGAACCAGCACAGCAGCCCCTGCCCCAGAAGACCAGCTGGAAGGACAGGGGAAGAGCAAGTTCTGGACCGGGCAGCGCTGGGAAGTTCCAGGGGAAGTCGAGGGATTTACAGTGTATAGAACCAGAGGGTACCCCTCCTTGTTTTTGTTTTTGTTTTCCCATTTTTTATCTTTTTTTCTTCCTTCCTTTTTCCAGTACAACTTGTTTTTAGTCACTCTGCACTGAGCAAAATGACTAGAAAGAAGAACTCACCACAAAAGAAAGAATCAGAAACAGTCCTCTCTCCCACAGAGTTACAGAGTTTGGATTACAAATCGATGTCAGAAAGCCAATTCAGAAGCACAATTAAAGCTAATGGTGGCTCTGGAAAAAGGCATAAAGGATTCAAGAGACTTCATGACTGCAGAATTTAGATCTAATCAGATCAAAATTAAAAATCAATTGAATGAGATGCAATCCAAACTGGAGGTCCTAACGACTAGGGTTAATGAGGTAGAAGAACGAGTGACTGACATAGAGGACAAGTTGATGGCAAGGAAGAAAGCTGAGGAAAAAAGAGAAAAAACAATTAAAAGATCATGAGGAAAGGTTAAGGGAAATAAATGACAGCCTGAGAAGGAAAAAATCTACCTTAAATTGGGGTTCCAGAGGGCGCCGAGAGGGACAAAGGTCCAGAAAGTCTATTTGAACAAACATAGCTGAGAACTTCCCTAATTTGGGGAGGGAAACAGGCATTCAGATCCAGGAGATAGAGAGATCCCCCCCTAAAATCAATAAAAAACATTCAACACCTGGACATTTAATAGTGAAACTTTCAAATTCCAAAGATAAAGAGAAAATCCTTAAAGCAGCAATAGACAAGAAATCCCTAACTTATATGCGGAGAACTACTAGATTAACAGCAGACATCTCCACAGAGACCTGGCAGGCCAGAAAGGGCTGGCAGGATATAGTCAGGGTCCTAAATGAGAAGAACATGCAGCCAAGAATACTTTATCCAGCAAGGCTCTGGATAAAGGAGAGATAAAGAGCTTCCAAGATAGGCAGAAATGAAAGAATATGTGACCACCAAAGCAGCTCTGTAAGAAATATTAAGGGGATCTCTGTAAAAGAAAGAGGACGCCCAAAGAAATAAGCCACAAAAACAGGGACTGAATAGGTATTCTGATGACACTAAATTCATATCTTTCAATAGTAACTCTGAACATGAATGGGCTTAATGATCCCATCAAAACACGCAGGGTTTCAGACTGGATAAAAAAGCAAGACCCACCTATTTGCTGTCTACAAGAAACTCATTTGAGATCTAAGGACACCTCCAGCCTGAAAATTAAAGGTTGGAGAACCATCTGCCATTCAAATGGTCCTCCAAAGAAAGCAGGGTAGCCATTCTCATATCAGGTAAATTAAAGTTTATCCCAAAGACTGTAGTAAGAGATGAAGAGGGACACTCTATCATACTTAAAGGATCTATCCAACAAGAGGACCTAACAATCATGACTATTTAGGCCTCTAATGTGGGAGCTGCCAAGGATATCAATCAATTAATAACCAAGGTAAAGACATACTTAGATAATAATACACTTATACTGGGATACTTCAACATGGCGCTTTCAGTAAATGACAGATCTTCTAAGCACAACATCTCCAAAGAAACAAGAGCTTTAAATGATACACTGGACCAGATGGATTTCACAGATATTTACAGAACTTTACATCCAAATGCAACTGAATACATATTATTCTCAAGTGCACACGGGCTTTCTCCAGAATAAACCACATACTGGGTCACAAATCAGGTATTAACCGGTACCAAGAGATTGGGATTGTCCCCTGCATATTTTCAGACCATAATGCTTTGAAACTAGAACTCAATCACAAGAAGAAATTTGGAAGAAATTCAAACACATGGAGGTTAAAGAGCATCCTGCTAAGAGGTGAAAGGGTCAACCAGGAAATTAGAGGAGAAATAAAAGGATTATGGAAACTAGTGATAATGAAGATACAACCATTCAAAATCTTAGGGATACAGCAAAAGCAGTCCTGAGAGGGAAATACATACAATACAAGCATCCCTCAAAAAACTGGAAAAAACTCAAATACCCAAGCTAACCTTGCACCTAAAGGAGCTGGAGAAAGAACAGCAAATAAAACCTACACCCAGCAGAAGAGAGTTAATAAAGATTTGAGCAGAACTCAATGAAATAGAGACCAGAAGAACTGTAGAACAGATCAATAAAGAATTAATAAGATAGGTAAACCATTAGCCAGCCCTATTAAAAACAACAGAGAAAAGACTAAGAAAATCATGAGTGAAAAAGGAGAGATCACCACCAATACCAAGGAAATACAAATCAAATATTTAAAAAAAATATTATGAGCAGCTATACACCAATAAATAAGGCAATCTAGAAGAAATGGATGCCTTTCTGGAAAAACAAACTACCAAAACTGGAACAGGAAGGAATAGAAAATCTGAACAGGCCAAGAACCAGGGAAGAAACTAAAGCAGTCATCCAAAACCTCCCAAGACACAAAGGTCCAGGGACAGATGGCTTCCCAGGAGAATTCTATCAAACATTTAAAGAAGAAATCATACCTATTCTACTAAAGCTGTTTGAAAGATAGAAAGAGATGGAGTACTTCCAAACTCATTCTATGAGGCCGGCATCACCTTAATTCCAAAACCAGACAAAGACCCCACCAAAAAGGAGAATTACAGACCAACATCCGTGATGAACACAGATGCAAAAATTCTCAACAAGGTACTAGCCAATAGGATCCAATAGTACATTAAGAAGATTATTCACCATGACCAAGTTGGATTTGTCCCCGGGATGCAAGGCTGGTTCAACACTCGTAACACAATCAACATGATAGATCATATCAACAAGAGAAAAAATAAGAACGATATGATCCTCTCAGTAGATGAAGAGGAAGCATTTGATGAAATACAGCATCCATTCCTGATCAAAACTCTTCAGAGTGTAGGGATAGAAGGAACATTCCTCAGCACCTTAATAGCCATCTATGAAAAGTCCACAGCAAATATGATTCTCAATGAGGAAGCACTGGGAGCCTTTCCCCTAAGATCACGAACACGACAGGATGTCCACTCTCACCACTGCTATTCAACATAGTACTGGAAGTCCTAGTCTCAGTAATCAGGCAACAAAAAGAAATAAAAGGCATTCAAATTGGCAAAGAACAAGTCAAACTCTCCCTCTTTGCAGATGACATGATACTCTACATAGAAAACCCAAAAGACTTCTCCCCAAGATTGCTAGAACTCCTACAGCAATTTGGCAGTGTGGCAGGATACAAAATCAATGCCCAGAAATCAGTGGCATTTCTCTACACTAACAATGAGACTGAAGAAAGAGAAATTAAGGAGTCAATCCCATTTACAATTACACCCAAAAGCATAAGATACCTAGGAATAAACCTAACCAAAGAGGTAAAGGATCTATACCCTAAAAACTACAGAACACTTCTGAGAAAAATTGAGGAAGACACAAAGAGATGGAAAAATATGCATGCTCATGGATTGGCAGAATTAATACTGTGAAAATGTCAATGCTACCCAGGGCAATTTACACATTTAATGCAATCCCTATCCAAATACCATGGTCTTTCTTCAGAGAGTTGGAACAAATCATCTTAAAATTTGTGTGGAATCAGAAAAGACCCCGAATAGCCAGGGGAATATTAAAGGAGAAAACAAGAGCTGGGAGCATCACAATGCCAGATTTCAGGTTGTACTACAAAGCCGTGGTCATCAAGACAGTGTGGTACTAGCACAAAAACAGACACATAGATTAATGGAACAGAATAGAGAATCCAGAAATGGGCCCTCAACTCTATGGTCAACTAATATTCTACAAAGCAGGAAAGACTATCCACTGGAAGAAAGACAGTCTCTTCAATAAATGGTGCTGGGAAAATTGGACAGCCACGTGCAGAAGAATGAACCTAGACCACTCTCTTACACCAGACACAAAGATAAACTCAAAATGGATGAAAGATCTAAATGTGAGACAAGATTCCATCAAAATCCTAGAGGAGAACACAGGCAACACCCTTTTTGAACTTGGCCACAGCAACTTCTTGCAAGATACATCCATGAAGGCAAGAGAAACAAAAGCAAAAATGAACTATTGAGACTTCATCAAGATAAGAAGCTTCTGCACAGCAAAAGAAACAGTCAACAAACCAAAAGACAACTACACAATGGGAGAAGATATTTGCAAATGACTTATCACATAAAGGGCTAGTATCCAAGCTCTATAAAGAGCTTTTTAAACTCAACAGCAAAGAAATAAACAACCGAATCATGAAATAGGCAAAAGACATGAACAGAAATCTCACAGAGGAAGACATAGACATGGCCAACATGCACATGAGAAAATGCTCTGCATCACTTGCCATCAGGAAAATACAAATCAAAACCACAATGAGATCCCACCTCACACCAGTGAGAATGGGGAAAATTAACAAGGCAGGAAACCACAAATGTTGGAGAGGAGCGGAGTAAAGGGAACCCTCTTACACTGTTGGTGGGAATGTGAACTGGTGCAGCCGCTCTGGAAAACTGTGTGGAGGTTCCTCAAAGAGTTAAAAATAGACCTGCCCTACGACCCAGCAATTGCACTGCTGGGGATTTACCCCAAAGATACAGATGCAATGAAACGCCGGGACACCTGCACCCCGATGTTTCTAGCAGCCATGTCCACAATAGCCAAACTGTGGAAGGAGCCTCAGTGTCCATCGAAAGACAAATGGATGAAGAAGATGTGGTCTATGTACACAATGGGATATTACTCAGCCATTAGAAATGACAAATACCCACCATTTGCTTCAACGTGGATGGAACTGGAGGGTATTATGCTGAGTGAAGTAAGTCAATCGGAGAAGGACAAACAGTGTATGTTCTCATTCATTTGGGGAATATAAATAATAGTCAAAGGGAATAAAGGGGGAAGGAGAGAAAATGAGTGAGAAATATCAGAGAGGGGGACAGAACATGAGAGACTCCTAACTCTGGGAAATGAACAAGGGGTAGTGGAAGGGGATGTGGGTAGGAGGATGGGGTGACTGGGTGACAGGCACTGAGGGGGCACTTGACAGGATGAGCACTGGGTGTTATACTATATGTTGGCAAATTGAACTCCAATTAAAAAAAAACAATTGAAGGTATTATCTCCATATTTTATAGAAGACTAGTTATACAAACCTCTGAAATGTTAACATACTTAAAAAGCACCAAATGCTCACATTCCAGCTGGTATTCAAATGTTCTTTTGTATTAAAAGTTTTTTTCACTGTATTAAGCTGTGATTTTCTGTAGTCTTCAGACTATTTTCACTGAAAGCATCTTCTGACCTGCATCATGCAGTTATTAGCTTTTGTTTTTATGGCAAATTGCTTAAATGTAATAGTTAAATATGAAATGAAATGTTATGCTGATTATCTGGACTTCTCAAATTGCTGAAAGAATCTTATCCTCTAAAATATTTCATTTTCTTTCACTGGAGAAAAATATTACAAAGAAAATTTTGTTGTTTTTTGTTTGTAATTATTCTGGGGTTTTCTTCCAATATATATTGTGATTGATAATACAGAGAAATTCTACTCTTAGAATTAATTAAGGTTAACTGGAATTTTTTTGTTAAAATCAGTTGGCCTACATTTTCTGATTTCCCAATATTTGGTTAAGTAACTTTTCTTATATCCTCCAAACTTTAAAGAAAGTTTGAGAATAGTTAGGGAAATATTGATTGCCTAAATTGCATTAGAGTGAATGATATATCTTTTATTTTTGATTACTATTGTAGAAGCATGTATAAAAACAAAATAAAAATCAATATACTATATATATCAACAAAGGAATCAGGTAATTAAAAATGAATCCCCTTGGTGGGATTGAATGTGGCAAATATTGTCAAGTTTTAGTGATTATTACATAAAGGAGCTCATGAATTATTTAGTACAATGAGCAAGCGACATACTGTTAGTATAATTTTATTAAGTTGAAGATATTTCATGAAGTTCTTTATCATTATATTCAAATACAGTTCTATCTAAACACACATTATTTAAAGGGACAGCTACATAAATGAAAGATTGCAGATTAATGGCAAAATGGAGAGCATAATTCCCAGACCATATTTTTGGAGTTGATAGGAAGTATTGAACACTCTCTGGGAGTTCCTCATTCACAAAATGAGGAGACTCTGAGAGGTTATTTTTTAAGTCTTTTATTTTATACTTGTGGAGAAGGATATGGTCATGCTAGAGTAATAGCATATTACAAAATGAAAAAAAAATTTCTTTCTTTTCTCAAATTCATCTTTATTTTAATTTTCACTTAGAAAGATCAAAGCAGTTCTTTTTTTAAAGCAGTTTTTATATGTAAATTTATATGGTAGGCTTGTATTGTAAAAACTTGCATTTTACTCCTCTCCAATTCAATATTAACAATAAGAATAGATTGTAAATCATTATTAAATCTTTAAATGTTATTTTTAGCAACATTTGAGAGATAGTAAACTAAAAGTGATGACATTTAAAATCAAGTATGTTCATCATGTCACACACATACTTGAAAATTTCTTATAGACGGATGTGTTCTAATTATATTCCTTAAATATACATTTTTTTAAAATTTTTATTTATTTATGATAGTCACAGAGAGAGAGAGAGAGAGAGAGGGGCAGAGACACAGGCAGAGGGAGAAGCAGGCTCCATGCACCGGGAGCCCGACGTGGGATTCGATCCCAAGTCTCCAGGATCGCGCCCTGGGCCAAAGGCAGGCGCTAAACTGCTGCACCACCCAGGGATCCCTGAATATACATTTTTATAAAGGATCAGTATCATAATATTATGTGTTTATCAGAAACACTAATACTCAAAGTATTTTCATAATAAAGTACTCAAAAGTTAGGAAGTTTAAAATATCTAGGGGAGGGATCCCTGGGTGGCTCAGCAGTTGAGCAACTGCCTTTGGCCCAGGGTGTGACCCTAGAGTCCCAGGATCACGTCCTACATCAGGCTCCCAGCACGGAGCCTGCTTCTCCCTCTGCCTGTGTCTCTGCCTCTTTCTGTGTCTCTTATGAGTAAATAAATAAAATCTTTTTAAAAAGTATTTAGGGGAAATTTGTAGAATGATGTGTTGTTATGAAAGGGACATTCAGGACAAAATAGATTGGGAAATAATCTGTTATGGTATCAGCTATAAATTACTCTGGGCTTCAAGGTCACTTAGAAGTCCATCCCATTTCTCCTTAACCTCATCACATTGTGTTTGCTCTACAAGTATTATCCATTGTGGTTTCAACATTTGCCATCAACTTTGTTCTGTCACACTAGTCCTCATGATCTCCTCATCTCTGAAAGCTTTTTAATACTTTTGCCACACAAATCAATGCTTAGTTCGTAATCTTATAATCGATTGTTCAATTGATTTTTTTCATCAATTTTCTTCTCAAAGTTTATTGCACTTCTCAGTTTATATCTATTATTTCTTTATAGCTCATGGTCCTGCGATGTTGATCACATATAAAGTATTCACTGTATTACATCTCAATAAAAAAACGTATAAAGTATTTAATGTATTACATCTCAATCAAAAGACTTTCTAACATTACACCATTCATTATTTTATTATTTTTAAAGATTTTATTTCTTTATTCATGAGAGATACACACAGAGAGGGAGAGACACAGGCAGAGGGAGACGCAGGCTCCATGCAGGGAGCCTGATGTGGGACTCAATCCCGGAACTCCAGGATCATGCCCTAAGCCAAAGGCAGATGTTCAATGGCTGAGCCACCCAGGCATCCCCATTAATTATTTTATACTCTTCTTTCCATGCATATTTTTTTCTCTTCAATATTATGAATCTCTCATTGTCTTTTACTCTGATCTTCTATTTAAATGGCAATCTTGGTTTTCTTTGTGAAAAAAAAATGATTTTGTGGGTTTTGAATGCCATGTTACAATCCAAATTCTCAACACTGGCAAACTCTTCAGTGATGATGAGGTTATGCACATTCAAGAGAGTACAAATTTGAATGGGTACCCACTCTGTTTTTATTGCCAATATATAGCTCGCATTTAGAAGATCATCTGAAGCTGTGGCCACATAACAATATTATTTGCAAGTAAACAATAGGCTTTATTTCCAGCTGGCTCTTTTATGTACAAAGATGTGGCTAGAGACAAAAGGATCTGTTTCAGCATGACCCCATACTCCTGTTCTTACTGGTTAAACCACGAAGGGATCAGTCATTCTGACTACTTGGAAGCCTCTGTTTCTAAGATAAATAGCCTGAAAAAATTAAATGTGGGTGTTTGTGAAGTATAATGACTCCAGACAAAGGAAGCTAATGCCATTCTAAGGAAGAAAAACTACTAATTAATCAGATCTTTGAGATAGAAAACCGGATCCCTTTGAATAAATGTAATGATTACAATAGGCCAATTGATCAGAGAGAAGAAAAGAACTTGATTTGACTGATGACATTTTGACAACAGTCCGCAATCTGGTCTCTAAATACTATATAGCAAACTTATTTGGCGGATATTCTCTATATCTGAAAATGACTGATGTTAGGTACATATAATTATAGAGAGAGCACACAGACATACATGCAAAGACAATTATCTTCCCCATACGTGGCACATACATATGACATATAGCTCGTAAAGAAATGATAAAAAAAATGAAATGATCAAATAGCCAACCATATAAAACTTACTAATTGCTCAGTAGGTAGAGAAAGAGGCTTTACCTCTCTCTTTCTTAATAATCCCCATTCAATCTTGATTGAGAAGAATTTAGCAGCATGCGTAAAGAGAAGGCCCAAAACAAACCTCACAGAAGTGTCATGGAAGCCATGAGACAAAGGCTCTTGTTGCAGAGCGGGGCCCACTGTGGAGGATACAAATAAAAATCTTGAGAGGAAAAGTCATACTTCTTCAGATTTTGCCTTTAACCTAGAGAAAATAGTATGTATGGCAGCATCGCTGTAAATAAAAAAAGTCAAAGATTTAGAAAGAAGTATTTCAAATATGACAAAGATGAATGGTACACATGCTGCGAAATTAATGTTTCTCTTCACAAAAGTTATTTTATACTTCCTTACCGAAACCCTACCACTCCATTTTTGTTAGGTTTTTAGAATTTCTCATCTGTTCTTTTCCATTTCTGAATCATTTGCAATTTTCTGCTACAATAGCTTTATCCACAATGTTAAAAAGTAAAATACATTTACTGAAAATTTTATATATAAGTGTACACTAGAGCTATTGATTTAAAATTCATTACGCAGCAACCAGAAAAGATAATTTAGCACAGTATGGTGTTCTGACTTCAGAAATAATTTTCCTCTGATTAGCTTCTCTATCTTTTTCTATTTGCTTTCATCGTGGCTGCAAATGCATATAAACTTCTTGTTTATTTGGTTCAGAAGTTTGGTAGTTCTGGTTGTCAATAGATGACCCATCTCTTCCACTTCTGTAAATGAGCGCCTTAGCCACACGCATGCTCATATCATCAACCGTGCTTCACTGAACAAACTGGTGAGTCTTACAGACCCTGGGTTCTTGCATTCAGGAATATGCTGCTTTTTCTTAGCAATATATGCGTTATCTCTCCTATTTCTGACCCCTTGCTTCTGCACATCAAGGCCCAGAATTCATTTTGTCAGAGAAGTCAACAAGGAAGTAGAAAATGTAATTTCAATAGTCGGAAGAACACAATTTTCATTTTTAAATGAAATGCATGAGGCTGGCCTTGCTGGTTAGAGAAATTTAAAATATCTCTTTTTACTCATGTTAGGTATCCCCAAGAAAGTCATCTCCAATAAAATTTGGTATGTGTGGATCTCCTGAATTAAGAGAGAATTTTGTCTGTCATATTAGAGGTGCAGGAAGTTATGATAATCACTCTTATCTTTTCAAGACAAAGTCACCATTTCATTTCTACAAAGGGTAAACCAAATCAACAAAAAAGAGGACTTCAAACTGTCACTGTTTGTTTGTTAAGGTAAAGCCAGGGTCCTACTGAGACTCTGTCCATCCTGGACCAATTATCACTTTTTTAGGTTTATGTATTAACAGAAAACGAAAGCCTGAGGCTTCTAAGACTGAGATGTTCCAAGCACTTTACCTTATTGTTTACTGGGCCATCAGGGATATTTGCAAGTGTGTGCTATCTTACTCCGTGAAGCTGCCTGTTCCTCCAGAGTACAATGTGTTTAACTCCTGGACTAAAAGTTCCTTGTTTACCAACCATAAATAAGATAGGAAATGGGTTATTGCTGTTTTGCTCCCTCTACAACTCCTCTAACTCCTATTGACACACCAAGTGGGGAGGGAATGAGGAAAAAGAGGGCACATTGGCAATTCCCAGGGATGATGTTGTGCTTCCCATCTATTACTCTGGGCAGATTGAGGAGAGATTTTCATTGCATGGCTTCATCCCACATTTCCTTATCAGATATCTCTTTCTGGGATTCAATTCCTGGCTGTTTATGTCTCCGATAGTCTTCTCAATCTTGTCAGCCACTCCCCAGGTCACCTCTGCAAACCACAGACCACATCCTAGGTTCCACTAAGTTTTTCCTCTCCTTTTATTTGCTTGGCTATTTATCTATGGCCAGATATTTCATTTTACTAATTCTGATTTGTTACTTAATTTTGTCTTTAATGATGCAAATAATTCTTTCCTCATCATTTCTACACCATCCAGGTATCATTAGAAAATAGTATTTCCACTAAAAGAGGTGTCATTTTGCTATTGTTGTTGCTTTATTGTTGTCAATAATGATTTGGAAGAGGGAAGGGAAGTAGAACAGAAGCAAAATAGAAATAATGCTTCTTTGAATGTGACCTTGGGGAAAATGAAATGAGTCAATGTTCACTGAGTCTTTAGAGTTTTATTCTTTCCAGTAGGAATAAAGTCCCTGAGATGTGTGAGAGAAAAAATAACATAAGTAAAATTATATATAATAACCATATGGTGGGGGAAGTTGGCAAAACAGCCCTAGTGAATGTTGAGTTTTCTTGTTTAATTAAACCTTACCAAGTACTTTTTTTGCATGTGAAAGTCATTTGAAGCTTTTCCTATGAAAACCTTTAAAATTTTTATATATCTCTGAAAAAAATAAAATAAAATAAATTTTAATTATCTCCACAGTTGGAAAGAATTGAAGAATGAGACAAATGAATTTATGGCTATGTACCCAGTGTATATAAGTTCACCCAATAGAAGAAAAAAACATTAAGTAAATAATAAATCCTCCCTGGGATAATGTATCATAAAGCTGTTAATGAACATTCTAATTTTAGAGAATTATGTAATTCTAATAATTTCTATCTATTCATATAGTAAACAGTTAAATATATATTTTATCCTCTTTTTAAAGTTGATAATTCAGTTTCACACATTTAATATCTATGCTTATGAACATGTTTTAAAAATTAACTTTTTATCTTCCTATAAGAAAAATATTGGCCATATATGTGGCTCAGTTTCAAGTCTGACTGAATGGACTTTAATTTAAACATGACATGTTACAGGGGCACCTGGGTGACCCAGTTGGCTAAGAGTCTGTGTTCAGCTCAGGTCATGATGCAGGATTGTGGGATCAAGTGCCATTTGGGCTCCCTGCTCAGTGGTGAGTCTGCTTCTCCCTGGGCCCTTCCCTTTGCTCATGCTCTCTCTCTCACAAACACACACTCTCTCTCAAATAAGTAAATAAAATTCTAAAAAAAAAAAAAAAAGACATGTTTCATGTTCGTGGAATATCCAGTCATTGGTTAAAACTGTTGAAAGACCCCACAAATTATTAAATTTAATGTTCCTACTATTGTATAGCTACAGAATACAGTATTTGTAAGTTACTTGATTATACATCATTATGCCCCCCACACACATACCCCTGTACACTTTCCATACCTCAGTAGCAGTGTGGAATATGTTACTAACTGAATTTAAGCACATTTACATTTAAAAAAAAACAAAGAGGCATCTATTAATTCACCATGTATTTAAAGTAGTGCTCTTAAAAGCTTTCTCTTAGAAATAGAACAATAAAAAAAAATCTCTAGGTAAAAACACAAAGAAAAAGCAAGTGTGGAGCTCAGATTTCCCAAGTATCTTTTAAGCAGAAGTAAAATCTGTTTCCCTAACAACAAAGAGTTATTGTTTATCCACTCCAAAGCTTTAAAAGTTTCTTTTTATGAAAACCCAAAGGAGGGATTTTAAGAAAGACCCAACAGTGATGCTAAAATTTTAATTCGAAGAGACTCATAGGGATATCTGGACATAAAAACCCAAACCTTCCTATCTATATCATCTCTCTATGTATAAGATAATGTGTAAAATTATACAAATCTTCAAATAAATGCCGGTTTGTGCTTCAGTTTTTGAAGACTGTAACTCCTTTGTAATTTTCAGTACATCATTTTATATTGTTTTGTCTATGCTGCTTAAAACCTTTCTGCCCCTCTTGCATTGTTGATGGCAGTGCTGAGACAGAGCTCTACGGTTTACCATGTACTTTGGAATGATCTCCTAAGTGAAATTATCTTTTGGCTAGTTAACTTCTTTTTTTTTTTTTTATAGATTTTAGTTATTTATTCATGGGAGACAGAGAAAGAGACAGAGACACAGACAGAGGGAGAAGCAGGCTCCTCTCAGGGAGCCTGATGTGGAACTCGATCCCAGGACCCCCAGGATTACGCCCTGCGCTGAAGGCAAACGCTCAACCACTGAGCCACCCAGGCATCCCTAGTCAACTTCTTATTAATCTATTAATTTAAGAATCTCCATAGGTACAGATATCTTATTCTAGAATTTCCTACAATTTGTTTGAGACATGTGAAGATACTTGCAACACCACTATTCTTCATATGGTACTATTATATAAATTCCCATGTTTTCCTGTTCAGTTGAAAGTTAGTGAAGGGTTAATATATCCTATATTGCTGCCATTTAATTTTAGAAGTGAATTTGAAAAGTAAATTCAGGTATTTTCTCCATAAATTAGGAAATACTCCTGCCCAAGTTTTCTTGAGCCTTTCATTATAACTTTATCTCCTAAAACTGTGTGACATGATTAGAATTTCAGCTGTTATGTCTGTCTCACTGAGATACATGCAAGAAAAAATGATAATGAAAATAGTCATGTTTGCAAGTGAAAATTTAGTTTAAGATGCTCAACACATTCTATTTTAATGACTACTAAATAGACTACTGAGTCCATGAGATTTTAAATCAATGTTATTTATATCTGATAAAATACATTAATAAAGTAGATAAATTTTAAGCAAATGGCTTATAAGTTCTGAAATATATATGTGTGGGGATCCCTGGGTGGCGCAGCGGTTTGGCTCCTGCCTTTGGTCCAGGGCGCGATCCTGGAGACCCGGGATCGAATCCCACATCGAGCTCCCGGTGCATGGAGCCTGCTTCTCCCTCCGCCTATGTCTCTGCCTCTCTCTCTCTCTCTCTCTCTCTGTGACTGTCAAAAATAAATAAAAATTTTAAAAAGTTAAAAAAATGAAATATATATGTGTGTGTATGTATACACATATGCATACATTTACATATTTATATCACCCTAATCAAGATTTGAAATGTATAGAAAAATATAACTACTGTCCATTCACTCCAGAAAGTTCTATTGTGTCCATATGCTGTCACTGTCGCTCTTTCCCCATCACCCCTGTAAACCACTGATGCAATTTCTGTTGCCCTAGCTTCATTTTGCTGTTTCAGAACATCCTGTAAGTGAAACCGTAAAGTATGTATTTGTGTTTGGCTCCTTTTGCTCAACACAATGACTTGAAATTCATCCATCTTCTTGTGTGTGTTAGGTGTTGTTTTTCCACTTGTATTGCTGAGTGGTATTCTATGTTTAGAGTACACCACAGTTTGTTTATATATTCACCTCTTAAAGCCATTTGGGTTGTTCCAGGTTTTGGCTATTAGAAATAGAAGTGCTATAAACATGTGTTCTACAAATCTTTTCATTTAGATGTGTGTTTACCTCTCTTGGTTAAATGTCTCGGAGTGGAATTGTTGGATCCTAAAGTAGGTGTATATGAAACTTTATTGTAAGAAGCTGCCAAACTGTTTTCCGACATGTTTGTACTATTTTCAACTTCCACCAGCTGTATACAAATCTAAGAGTTTCTCCACATCCTTACCAATGACTGGTATTGTTTTAGCCAATTTAGTGGGTGTGAATGATTCCATGGTGGCTTTCATTTGTAACTAATGATGGTGAGCAATGTTTATGCACACACTGGGCATCCTTATGGATTCTTTGGTGAAGAGCCTGCTCAAGTCTTTGCCCATATTTTGTTAATTAGGTTGCATGGCATCTAGTTTCCACAAATGGTTCCAATCAAATACCCCTCTTGGTATTCATGTCCCCTCCCACACGCCCAAATGGCTGTGAGACATTTTAAGTAATTGAATGTGGTACAAGTAATACCTTAACAGTTTCAGACATAAACTTAAATTAGACCTAGAAACTTCTGCTTTGAAGCTGTAACGTGCCAAATGCCATGTACAAAGGCCAATTATTCTATTGGAAAGACAGGCCATGGGGTGCCTTGGTGGCTCAGGTGATTAAGCATCTGCCTTCGGCTCAGGTCATGATCATAGGGTCCTGAGATCATCAGGTTTCCTGCTCAGGCTTGCTACTCAGCAGGGAGTCTGCTTCTCTCTTGTTCTCTGCTACTCAGCCCCCCTGCTTGTGATCTCTCACTCTCTCAATCAAATAAATAAATAAAATATTTTTTTAAAAAAAGAAAAAGTTAAGATGAGCCAAGAGGCTGAGATGCCACATGGAGAGAACACTCACCCGGAGGAACACAGAGGACCGGACTTAACATGAGTTATCTTTGGCATCCTACCCAGTTGAGGACAGTTGAGGACAGCCTCTGCTGCTAGCACAGTGGCAAAACAGCCCATCTCATTAACAGCAAACCTCAGAGTTATGAGAAGGAATAAAAGACTTGTCTTAAGCCACCATGTTTTAGAATGTTTTTATGCTTTTACATAGCAAGTCACTTGTTTTTATTTTTATTACACAAGTTTAAAAATTGTATGTTTTTGATATATGTCCTTTGTCAAATTTATTCATTATGAATATCTTCTCCCAGTACATGGTTTACTTTTTCACTTCTTAACCAATTTTCTTGATGAAGACATTTTCAATATCAGTGGAGTTCACATTCTCATTTTAACAGAAATATTTATTTTCATTCATATTACTTTAACAGAAAAGCAAAAATATTTTAATATTTCTTCTGAGAAAACCTTGCCTATAGATTTATGAAAATAAGGTAAAATAATACACCTATATATGCTTCTGTAAGTTTTACTGCTTTAGTTTTTTTTTTTTTTTTTTAGTTTATAATGTATCAATTATTACATGTTTACATATGGTGTTTGGTAGAAAGTTTTTTTTTTCTCCTAATGATATCTAATGCTTAGTACTTATTAAAAAGTTTATAATTTTTCCATTACATTAACTTTGGACCTTGTTAAAAAAATCATTTAAAATATACTTTTCTTTTTTTAAAAAAAGATTTTATTTATCTGAGAAAGAGAGAGCACAAGCTGAGGAGACAGAGGGAGAGGGAGAAGCAGGCTCCCTGCTCAGTAGGGGATCACGACCTGAGCTGAAGGCAGATGCTTAACTGATTGAGCTACTCAGGCATTCCTAAATCACTTAAAAACAAAACAAAACAAAACAAAACAAAACCTTTATATTAATGCCTTCTGCTAGCTGAGTCTCCCTTAGCTTTTGTATTTCTTATATTTTTGTCCTATATTTTGAAGTATACCTATTCTATTGGGTAAAGATTTACAAAATGATAAAATTTTATAGATATGTAGATACATATTTATATATAGAGAAAGATAAATTCTATATAATTCATATAATATATACTTTTATATTTGTGTATTATATATCTTTTGTCTAGGTATTTTAATAATTTTTAATTTAAGGTTTTCAGCATTATGATGTAAAGTGTCCTAATTGTGGGCTTTGAAAAAAATTAATTATGCTTGGGGTAACCCCGATTTTTAAGGTTTAAGGACTGATTTTTGCAATATTTTATTTCTGCTAAATTATCTCCTACTTTGTATGATTGTGAAAAATCCATATATTGACAACTGAATATTGTCCCATTGTCACTGAAAATCTTTTCTGTTTTAGCATCTTTTTTCTTATATTATTTAGTTAAATGATTATTTATCAGCCTAACTTCAAGTTCATTATCTCTTCCATATTGTCCATGTTGATGTTGTGCCAGCCAATTGTATTGTATTTTGGCTCTAAAAAATTATTTATTGGATTTTTAAAGATATTAAAAATATCTTTTTAAATTGAGATTGCTTATCTGATCAGTCATTCTAAAGTTTTCATATCAGTGATTAGATAAAAATGATTTTTTTCCCATCGGTTTTGGACTGTAGTTTTTTTTTTTTAAGTTTGTAGAAAGCATTTAAAATACATTAAAAATATTTGACATTTGTCATTTTAATAGAAGAAAAAATAGAATTTGACCTTGTTTCCATGTTTGTTGAGTGTTAAGAGTACAAACTTCTTCCAATATCCAGCAGCTAATTGAAAAAATCACTCAAATTTCAGTAAGCTTTAATTTGATTTTAAACTGGACTTTAAAAAGATTGAGTTTAACTTCGGTTGGCCCAACTCCAATCTTATGCAATAATCCTGAGTATTAATTTCTTTAATTTGCATCACTGTTTGAGCCAGAAGCGGGTTTGGCCAAGGTTTCATCTTTGGATTCAGAGGTCTCTAGGTTCAGGAAGCTATAAGAATGTAGAAATCTATACCTTTAATGAGAAGTTCACCCCTGCTTTTATTATCTTTTTTCAGCAAAGTTTAGGAAAGTCACAAACTGCTTAATCAGGTATATTATTCTTTTGTTTGGTCATCATTTAGACTTATTTCTGTCTTGATTTACCCCACTCTTATTCATAGCTTGTCTGGCCTTTCTTCTGTCCAGCAAGGTCCCTACAGAACTAAGTCCTGGCTTCCATCTCCAGCTAGTGTGGTTCATTCCTCAAATGTATCCTCTCTAGTTCTAGTATCTGGTCCATGTGATTTTCATTGAGAGTATCATAAATATATATGATTTTATTTTATCTAGATTTTGCTTCGTGTCATAACAGGAGTGAAAGGCTTTCTTATATTTTTTCTGTTTACATTTTATCCAGGAGTAGAATTCAGTGATATTCACTAATTTAATATCAGTAAAATTCCTATTCAGGTAATATTTACCTATTAATGAGTTTTATATGTGGACCGTGCATGTCTAACATCAGGAATTTAGCAGTAAGCTCACCAGGTTTAAAAAAAAAATCCTTCCCTCATGGAACTTATATTTTAAAGATAATATAATATAAAAATGGTCATTCTAGTTTGGGCATACAATGTGGTTTAAAATTTGACTTCCCCTCCCCATGTTTCTATACCTCTTTCATTTGTCAATCAATCTCAAGTCCTTTTTTCCCATATCAAAGGAGAGAATTATGTGATTGCTTTCATCTACTGCATTTTAATCTGATAACTATTGGCTCTTGATCTTTGCATTATTGGTTATTCACTTTTTTAGTTTTTATCTTTTCACATTTCCCTAGGCCTTTCCCAAGTATCTATAAACATTTTCCAACCCCTTTTATGTTAAAGAAACAAAACTTATCTGGAACCTATTCTTTCTATTTAATACTTTATCTTATTACATTCAGATTACCCCAAAAATTATCTAGAGTCTATTTCTTCATCTCTTATCTGTCATTCTTCAATCAGATTTCTGTCAAGAAGACTGGTAAAAATTTCCAGCATATGTATCATTTCCTACCCAAGTCAGTCTCTGAGTTTAATTTATTTAATCTTTAAAACTACCAGTGATTTGCAGTTTGAAATTGTTTTCTTTCTAGGCTTTCAGAATCCATCCTTTTCTGTTCCTTCATTCTTATATCTTTGTTGGTTCCTCTTTTACTGCTTGCTTATTTAAAACCAGTATTTAATTTGCATCTCTGACTTCATGGATCTCATTGAAATTACCCTCAAGTTTTTAATGTATATTCTAGATATCTCTCCTTAGTTTAACACTATATATCAAGCCACACATTGCACATTCTCATGTGGATATCACCAGAATGGGGAAAATGTAGTATATCTATAATTAAGTCTATTATCATTCATAATAAGTCATATTCTTGATTCAAATATACCGCTGAACATGCACCATTTACTCTTATTTAAGATGCTATCCTTTCCTAAAATCCCTACATTTTGTTCATGAATATTATTTTAGTTCTATCTTCACAAATATTGAAATAGTTCATAGACTAGAATTTAAGTGACCAAGTTAAGTACAAGATAAAAAAAACAAAAACAGGGAAAGAATATATATTAAAAGTTGTGAAATAAGTTGACATGCTTTGATGACATAAAGTCACGTGAGTGAATTAACAAAAGGAAGAGGGCAATTGGGGATAAAAAAGAAGCTTGGGAAAGAAATCAATATTGCTGCTGACATTTTGAATAGTGGAAACTAGCAAAAGGGATAAAAAAATATCGAGCATTACTTTAGCTTTATTTGATAAGATAAATGCATGCACATTAGAAGAAAAGCCAAGAGAACAAATAATGGATCTAGGGTATATTTTCTACATACCCCAAAAGGTTTTGTTAAAACATTTTCTCATTTACTTCTCTTTAGAATTCTATAAATCACCTACTGATGGCCCTATTTTATTGTTAAAAAAATAAAAAAGAAAAAGAAAATTACGTTTTTGAGCTGTCAAGCTATTTCCCAAAGTCACATCACAACTAAGTGTCTAAGCTGGAATTCAAGCAAGATTATTGTGATAAAAGATCTGATGCTATTTACTTCCTATATTTCTCTAAATGTAAAACTTAAGATATTTAAACATTTATTTAACACATTTTTCATTAATTGATAAATGAGAAAGCACATTCACTATATTTTAGTGAATCCTCCTAATATTGTAGTATAATTTTTCATCATACATTGTATTTTTTATATCAGTGATGAACATTATATATTCGTGCACATTCTGGGCATATTATGATTTGTAAGTAATAAGTTCTGGAGTGCAATACCTAATAAATATTCTACCTTATATATTCTGTTATATTTATGCATATTTCAAGCATGAAGAATTTTTAAATGAACACAATTTTGCAGTTTAGGGCATCAAACCTTAGTTTTTGTTGTTTTATTTATTCCATCAGTCTTAATCAGGCATTATTGATTTGTGGTGTGAGGCAGGGGTTTGTAGGTGTTTTAAATGTATTTGAATATGAAATCAACTGCATCTCTGGGAAACATGTCTGTTCTTTAATGCAAAATTTATGTGGGCATAACAATTAAGATATTTAAAATATTTATAGAATCTTAAAATCTTTTATACCAGATGGTAAGCCCCTGTCATTTCCATTCTTCAGTTTTATTGTATACCTGATTATGAAGCAAAATGGGGTTACGTGTGTGTTGCTATATGTTATCACCAATAGTTTGCTACCTCATAGATTCCACTATTTTTCCAAAATACTACAATCATTTGGTTACCTTACTATGTATCTCTTAATTCAAACAAATATCCATTTTGGAAAATACATAATTAGATAGATACCCTTCCACCAAATAATAAGCCATCAATTAACCTTTAAACAATCTACTGTATTATGATCATCATTGAAAAAGAAAGTGGTGAACAAAACTCCCACAATCACTCCTTGTTAAATTCTTACTGGAAACACAGATTAGAAAAGGAATTGTCATACTTATTTAAGTAATTACTTATGCGCATGTGCTCTAAATGAGTATATACAGGACGTTATATAAGTTTAAACCCAGGGAAACTAACTTAGCCTTGGAATGTAAGAGAAGATGGGAAGAAAAAAAGATTCCGTAAGGAAAATGATTTTTAAGATTAGATCTAAATAATGAGAAAAATGTAACAAGGTAAGGAGAAGGAAGACAAATATTTAGATATGTGAACATCCAAAGGTGAGAGAAAGCATGATGGTTATAGATGCTGTAGGAAGCAAAGCACTATAAGTTTTAGGTATTAAAAGAAGATCAAAATGGCTTGAGAAAAGAATATAAATGAAGGACTGGACGTAGATGAGTTTGGAAATATAAGAAGAGCTCAGATCATTTTAGAATTCCTAGGACCTATTAAGTACTTTCCCTTAAATCAACAATGAATATCTATCAAAGATTATTAAGCTTAGGAGTGATATGAACAGGCTTACATTTTAAGATGCCCACCTTACATTAGGTGTGGAGAGTGAGTGCATATATGCAAGATCAGTTAAAATATTATGGCTATAGCATGCTAGTGCTATTGCCTGGTATACAGTAGAGCAGTAGTAATAAACTTTCTCAAAGATTCCCTAGCTGAGAATATTCAATTTTTGTTCATTTCAAATTGAAGCAATATTTCTCCAAGAGCTAGCGCACAGCTGAATAAATTTACTACATTATTTGGCAGTTATGTGGACTCATGTGACTGTGTTACAGCCAATGAAATATGTGTGAAGTGATTGGCACCTCTTCCAGCCTTGGCTCATAAAGCTATCCCACCTGTGCTCCTCTGTGTTTCTCTGCAGGATACGTAGGAAACAAACCATGGACTATGGCAGAGCCTACATCAAGCTGGATCACTGACAGCTTTTCACCTGTCCATTATTATCAAGAAAGCAAAAATGTTACACACGTGGAGCCTACTTATATTATCAGTGAGGCTATGCTAACTAATAGACAACCTCAGATTTCATCTTAAAAATAAAGTATGAGATTGTGCCATTTGAGACAATACGAATAACCCTAGAGGTACTATGCTAAGCGAAGTAAGTATAAAAAAATGAATAAACAAATAAAAAAGCAGAACTAGACCTATAAGCCACAGAGAACAAGTTATCAGAGGAGGGAGCATGGTTGAAGGCGGATGGAGTGTTCAGGCTTCCAATTATGGAATGAATAAGTCACAGAAATAAAAAGGCACAGCATAAGGAATATAGCCAATGATGCTGTAATAGGGAATTTATGGGGAGAGATGATGTCTACACTTGTGGTGAACATAACATACTGTATAAACTTGTGGAATTGTTATGTTCTATACCTGAAACTAATGCAATGCTGTGTGTCAACTATACGCAAAAGAATGAAAAAAAATAAGTTGTTTTTCTATATAATAACTTTAAGATCAGTTAGAAAATTTGTTATATGACACCCATTTTTTCTCTAAACTAGTAATTATCATAAGTTTTTCTTTGCTAATTATAGTGACATGGTACTTCACTGTGTTGTTTACATCTATTGTTCACAATATGCCCTTATATTATTTTTCAAAAGCTTTACGGGGATAAAATATATATTAATTTCCTCAGATGGCCATAACAAATTACTACAAACTGGGTGGCTCACAGAAATGTATTCTCTCATAGTTCAAGAGGATAGAAGTTTGAAATTAAGATGTCAGCAAGGTTGGTTCTCTCTGGAAGTTCTGAGGATGAACCTGCGCCATGCCCCTGCCCCAGCGTCTGACCGTTGCCAGCTATCTTTGTTTGGCACTTCTTGACTTATGACCCCATCACTCCCATCCCCACGTCTCTTACACACAGCATTCTCTCTGGATGTCTCCGTACCCTGTGCCTTCCCGTAAGGACACCAGTCATTGAATCTAGAACATACTCTAATCCACCATGATCTCATCTTGATTACATCAGCAGACGAAGACCCTATTGCCAAATAATGTCACATTCCCAGTTGCTAGGGGTTTGGACTTCAATATTTTCTTTGGGAGAACACAATTCAACTGACAACATGTACATACAACAAAACTCACTAGTCATAAAAATATAATTATTTGACTTTTAGTAAAGAAAACCCTGCATGTAAACACCGTCGTACTCAAGGTAGGGAATACGTTCATCACCCCAAATAGGTTTCTCCTGATACTTTGCAAACAATGCACCACCCCATCCCAATACACAGCAGTCACTAAAGTTTACTCTTACTATAATTTTGCCTAAGCTAGTATGTCAGATTAATGAATTATACATTATAAAATATGTTGTGTCTGGCTTTTGTCACTCAGCACACAGATTTTAAGATCCAACTATGTTGTGTGTATCTGAAATACGTGCTTTTTATTGCTAGAGAGGTTATGAATCTGCCACAGTTTGTTTATCCTTTCTCTCATGGATGGAAATTTTGCAGCATCCATGTCAGTGCGCTTCTACACCATCCCCGGGAGACTAAGGGGGCAAGAGAAACTGACAAGAATACGAAGCTCAGGTTACTTGTTCTTTTATGAATAATAAAGTCCTTTTTCATCTTTGCCAGAAGTCTCATGTCTTCTGAGTCAATGTGAAATCATGACAAGTTCAGTTAATAGCTTGCAAGTAGGTTAAAAACTCATTTCTTTATAATCTCTTTCATTGATACTTTTTTTTCCAATGACTAATGATTTCAAACTGTGTATGCTATAGGTTTTTATTTTTGGCTTTGTGCCCTTCTTATTTTATTTGTTGTATACAGTTGATCAGGTTTACATATAATGTTTCAATAGCTATCTTTATATGAATAACTTTTAAATATTTACACACAGTTCAACCATTGTTCTTTAAATCTGCACATTGCATCCACATCTCAGCACTCCATCTTGATAGTCACATGAAATATACAATATCCAGATTAAAATTTATTAACTATTCTACATAGCATGTTTCTGATCCTAAATACATCAATAAACACCACTTTCTCCATCCATCTACTTAAAGGATTTTCTACTACTGAACTCACTCCTTTTTTTTTTTAAGATTTTATTTATTTATTCATGAGAGACACAGAAAGAGACAGAGACATAGGCAGAGGGAGAAGCAGGCTCCTCACGGGAAGCACGATGTGGGACTGGATTCCAGGACAACCTGAGCCAAAGGCAGACTCTGAATCACTGAGCCTCCTAGGTGCCCTGAACTCACTCCTAATTATCAAATACCACAGCTTCTATATCACTAGTTTCTCCTCAACCTGATATTACTTTCCAGGGCCCCTCCCTTACTATTGAAATATTTTTCAAAGTTATTGTAGCAGAAAGAATAGGGAAGTTGAGGGAGAGTTCAGGTATTTTAATAATAAATCAATATGCTTTTATCATTATTGAAGTAGAGAGGGAGGGAGAGAGGAGAAGAGAGATATAGATGGGAAAGTGGCAGAGAAAGAGAGACAGAGAGAGACTGCAGATGATGGCAAGTGTGTTTGAGATGATATAGATAATTAGAAGGGAAAATAAATTGAGAGAAGAATGAATTTAACACATAGCAGAAACCTACTATTCCAGGTTCTCTTGACATTTTCTCATTTACCTCTCATGATAAAACCGTAGAGTAACTACCAATATTACTCTTTTCCATTGGTGAAAAATAAGTTTCTGAGCAGTCAAGTTACTTGACTTAGGTCCACACTTGCGGTCACTCAGGATAGGATTTAGCTATTTGAAGACAAAATAGGACCAAACCAGGAAGAATTTATTTATCTTTCAATAAGAGCTTTTTATACCTTTCATTATAAAATATAGCCCAGAGAAAATACACAAAACAAAGATGGACAGCTCAATGATACATCAAAAAGTGAATTAACTTAACCAGGACCCAGATAAAGATATGGGGTTCCAGTGCCCTCAAGACTCTTCACTCTCACTCTTATTTTGGGGGGGGGTCTGTTTCCATTTCTTTCTTTTTTTTTATTGGAGTTCAATTTGCCAACATATAGCATAACACCCAGTGCTCATCCTATCAAGTGCCCCCCTCAGTGCCCGTCACCCAGTCACCTCCACCCCTCTCACTCTCACTTTTAATTTCTGTATCCCTCTTCCTCTGCCCCAGAGATAAATATTATTCTAAATTTTATGGCAATGACTTCCTTGAACAGTTAAGTAATACATACGAAGCTAATAGAAATGTAATCATCCCACATATATCATTTTCTTTTTTTTTCAGCCTGTATTATTCTCTGACTTCTTTTGCTCACCAAATATGTGTAAATGATTACTGATCATAATTCCTCTGTTTTTATTAATACATACTATTCCATTGTATCCATACACAGCAATCTCTCTAATCTACTCTGGGTGGCTGACAACTTTTGGGTTGTTTTCAGTTTCTGGCCTATTATAGTGTTCCCGTGACTAGTCAGCTATTAAAATCTTGGAACTATACACATGAATGAGAAGTGGACTTATTTCATGAAGCATTTGCATGATCAACTTAAGTAGACAATGTGAAATAATTTTCAAAAGGAAATTCTAACAACTTATATTCCTTCAAGTAGACAATGGAGGCTCTTACTGCTCCATATTTTTCTCATCATTTTGTTAGAATCTTTCTTTTACCATTCAGTTCAGTATGCATTGGCATTTCTGTGGTTACATATGAGTTGAGCACCTTTCCATATTTATAAGCTATTTAGAATTGCATAGCTGTGAAGTGATTCTATGTCTCCCAACCTTTTAAAAACCAGGTTTTTGATATTTCTATTGCTTTAAAATAATACTTATATAAAGTAGATATTTGACCTTTGTGGGTTATATGAATTAAAAATACTCTTTATCATTGAACAAATTGCATTCTTCTCTCTTAACTATGTATGCTGATCAAAAAAAATCCTCAAATCCTCAAGTTTTTGAAGTGAATTTATCAATATTTGTAAATAACTGGTAATTGTGTTTACTATATTTTTATATATCTCTGGATTTGCATTGCTAATATATTGTTTAGGATATTTGCATCCATGAATGATATTGGTGTGTAATTTTCTTATATTATCTTTATCAGGTATTGGTGTCAAGGGTATATGATCCTTATGAAATCAGCTGTGGAGTCTTGCCACTTTTTTTTTTTTTTTATTCCCTGGAAGATTTTTGTAAGATTAGCAGAATTTATCACTGAAGTTTTTGTTGTAATTCACAGGTGAAACCACTTAGGATTTGAGGCTCATGTATGGGAAAATTCTAAAATGACAGATGCAGATTCTAAAATTGATAGATAGCTAATCAGATTTTCGTGTGTCATCTTTGTTTCAGCATTTCTCTAGGAATCTGTCCATTTTCACTAAGTTTTTCAAATGTAACAGCACACAGTTGTTTAGAATTGTCATCTGTATGTATGTTGCTTTGTTTCTCTCTCATTTGTTCCTTCACTCCTCTGACTTTATCTTCAACCTAATAGAACTCCTCCCCACTCTTGCTACCTTCAACTGCCTTCATGTTTTTCAGAATTGGCCAACTTTGCATTCCTAGACCTATCACCCTCTTTGATACTTTCAGAAGAACCTAGTAGTCTCTCTGGTCTGGACTCCTACAGGACTTTCTTAATTTTTTTGATTTTATCTTTTCTCACTTTCAAATCCTTTCTTCACAAGGCCCCTGGAATGATAAAAGTAAAACAAATACATGATTGGTCTTTTTAAAAGGCCAATACTTCCCAACTGTCTACATTATAAAATCCAAGTAAATACTCCA
This sequence comes from Nyctereutes procyonoides, assembly GCF_905146905.1. NCBI lineage: Eukaryota > Metazoa > Chordata > Mammalia > Carnivora > Canidae > Nyctereutes > Nyctereutes procyonoides. The sequence continues at coordinate 3,814,099 of NW_026575021.1, read as the reverse complement.
CCGGAATATTGTTTTCACTACATTTTTTACCATTTCATTCATATTCTTACTTTGGTTTAGTACAGGCTTGCTAACCTTAGTCAGAAAGCATTTGTTGACTATTATCCCACCTACTGTGTTGGCATCAGCCTTTTCAAGGCTCTGCATCCTTATATGTATCTGCTCTATGCCATTGCACTGACTGCATTTTATTATAAGTTTCTGTTTGTATGGTCTCTCTGTAACTAAATCATTATCTACTTAGTTCTTTCAGATTCTTTGTCTTCATAATCCTGATTTCTTGCTCTGTAACGGACATTGCTGAAAACCTCAATAAATATTTATTAATATAATGATTTGAATAGATGAAAGAATGAAATATTGAATTTCAATGTAAGTCAGTCTGATAATTAATATGAAGTTAATGGCAGAACAGGAAATTTATTTATTACTAGACATAGACAATAACAATAAACACATTCCTGCCTTTATTTTGCTGCCACTGGCCATTTTGTAATAGTTACTACTATTACGCAGTAGTTTATTTTTTTTTTAAATTTTTATTTATTTATGATAGGCACACAGTGAGAGAGAGAGAGAGAGGCAGAGACACAGGCAGAGGGAGAAGCAGGCTCCATGCACCGGGAGCCCGACGTGGGATTCGATCCCGGGTCTCCAGGATCCTGCCCCGGGCCAAGGGCAGGCGCCAAACCGCTGCGCCACCCAGGGATCCCTATTATGCAGTAGTTTAAAAGGTGGTGAGCAGACCACATCTCTTAAAAGGTTTCTAAGAAGTAAAGGTAAATATCAAGTACTTTTGAAAATTATCAGGTTTCTATATATGTAAAGTTAGGTTTGGGAATGTCTGTATTAATCCTGTTAGTTATTGAAATATGTCATATCCTGGATTTTTTTTTCAAGCAGTTAATGGAGGAACAGTTTTTGATATACAACTTTTCTGAAGAGTTAAATTTTCATTAGATGTTGCTGCTATAGCTATGCATTGAAAAAGCTAACCAAGGACTACTCTTGAGTTTTATATTTAATTATTTTTTGTTATTCTATTTATTTCAAAAGATAATACATATACATTTTCTTAGGGAAAAAAGTCTTTTTTTTTTTTAAAGATTTTATTTATTTATTCATGAGAGACACAGAGAGGAGGCAGAGATATAGGCAGAAGGAGAAGCAGACTCCCTGCTGAGAGTCTGATGCGGAACTGGATCCCAGGATCTTGGGATAACTACCTAAGCCAAAGGCAGATCCTCAACCACTGAGCCACCCAGGTGCCCAGAAAAAAACATACTAATAGAGAGTATCTGTGATTGATTTTAACGAACTTCAGGGATTTTAATGCTTGCTAGTTGGTTTCTTTGCAAATTCTCCCTACATGTCCTTTTTACCATTACTTCTTAAATACGAGTGACGTTTACAAAGTCCAATATAGAATTTGCCTCCCTCCATGAAGTCCTCGACACCAAAGTGCATATCTCTTCATGTCATCCTTCTGCCTCTCCATCACCTTCAAATTAGATGCCAACTCTGGGGTATATAGCACCCACACTCGTTCATATCTTGAGCCTTTTATATATATATATATATCTTGAGCCTTTTAAAACTCTTTCTGCTTCATCTCTTTCTGCTTTCTTCCTCTGCTCTACATAACCGACAACATTGGAGAAGCCAAATCCCCAGAACACTTGTTGCTTGCTTTCATGCCTTGAAGGGTTAAACCCCTGGAGTAGGGGTTGGGGGGTGATGAATATCTCTTCTAACCCATTAATTTGCACTGAATGCTTTTTCCTAAGGTTTCCCCTAGCACCACTGAATGCAGCTGTAGGTACCTAAATGATATCACAGTGGTTAGCATCCCTTCCCAACTTTTATTCACCTCTGTACCCCTCTTGATTCGCACAGAGCCAGAAAGCAAAATCGTTCAGCTAAAGGAATGAATGATTACACCATTTCTGTGGCTGTGCCCTTACAGAGGGCCCTTACCAGTTCTCAGGTAACTAGCTTCCCTGTTCTTTCTTCTCTCACTCTTCTCATTATACCACAGTTACCATCCTGTGGATACATGTTTCATTTATGTGCCTGTTGTCCCTAGCAGATTTCTGCAGTTCACCCTCAGTGCTCCTTAGCATCTGCTAGCTTCCCTTCAAGCTCCTAGTTTAAATAATGTTCCATATGCATTCTTCAAGGTTTATTGATTCTGCTCTCCAGAGAGTGCCCTATACTTCAAGTGAAGAATTTGAAAATATGGGGATCATTAAAATAAATTCCTGTGTTTTGGCCAAAGTTCAGTTATGGTGCTGTAGTTGTTTGCAGATTTCAGCCTGGAAGCAAAGTTACATAATACAAGAAATTGAACGTAAGCATCTAAACAACAGATTAATAAAGGAATTTTCTGGGTCTTAATTTTAATCACTTTACTTGCCACAGGAGAATAGTGTTTGAAGTCAAGGTTTAAAATTCAAATACATATTAATAGAATTCATTATTGCAAGGCAGAGAAGCTGTAAATAAAGCTAAATTACAGGTAAAACCCCTAATGTGAGGAGAGACTGGGAATCTCAGGATATTGTGGTATAGTTTTATTTACTTGTTTCATAAATGCCACTGACTTTGTAAAATGTATCCAGTAAGTTCAGAAAGTTCACCTATTCTTACATCTCAGAACTTTAGCTAATTAATGTAAATAGACCTTCAAAATCTTTATCTCTACCTCAGAATTTTATACTGGGTTGTAGTCCTTTCTTTAAAATGTTGATATACATGTCATTGTCCCATAAGCATGTCAAACACAGCATGCCTAAAATTAAATTGGACTGTCAACATTCTCTGTAAATCTGCTCCTCTTGCCACTTTAATTATCTTAATAATTGGAACCTTCATCAAATGAGGACACCACATGTAAATCACCTACCTTTCTATGCTATGTGCTGCACCCTTTTGTCATCAAATTTGACCAAATTTAGTCAATTTGTATCTCTAGCCTTAGTACTAGAGACTGTAATGATACTGTCATTTTTACCTGAATAATTGGAATCCACTTCCATCTATTGTATTCTTCAGGACAAACTCTTAGAGATCACCCTTATTTTCATTATTTTCTCAAGCAGTATCTAATCTTCAGTGAATCTTATAGGCTCCATTTCTAAATGTATCCCTAATTTGACCACATTTAATCATTGCTGTTGAAAAACCCATTCTAGTCATCTTTATCTTTTATTAAGACTACTTCAATAGCTTCCAAATTGGTCACCTTATCTTTAGTCTTGCCACATCACTTTTGTACACCAGTGTGAAACATTGTTCTAAAGGGTAAGTCAGATCATAGTTTTTACTACCTGCAATATGTTTGATGTTTGTCTAAAATAAGTCCCCCACCACACATGTTGAAAGACTTGATAAAATAGGTATAAAAATTCTTCTAAATATAAAGCTGTGATTTTTTAAGAATTTAAGTAAATAGCCAAAGGCCAAAACATAAAGAGCAAGCATGAAATTAGAGAATTTATCTTGCATTGATACTCAGCTGCCCAGGAGGCATTTATCAATCCTTGTAACTAAGAAGCTTATATTCAGAGGTCTGGGGGGAAAAGCTACATCTTGGGACTGCACAAAATATAGAGAACTGCGAACATGGATTAAATATAAGATTCTAAAAAGACCCCATCTTTTCTGAGAGCCTGTGGAATAGAATAAAACATCATCCATCAAGAGAAATGACAAAGCACATCTTTGTCTCACCTAGCTTTATACACAAAAATACAGTTACTCATGAAAATCAGCAGCACAAACGCTGCAGGTATGAGGTATAAATTGATGCTACAGCTTCCACAAGTGGTGCAGGCTATATAATAGCCAGAAGTGGCTCCACTAGAGTGAATGCAATGCACTGCTAGGGGGCATAGTTCCAAGGCTAAACTAAAGATCATTTCTTTTTTTTTTTTTTTTCTAAAGATCATTTCTATCAGCGATTCTCTGCCTGATATTGTTACTAAAAAAAAAGAGAAAAAAAAATCACAAACCATAGAAATAAAACAAAACCAATCAACCAAACAACCACCATAAGAAATAATAAGCAGAAAGAACACACAGCAGAAATAGACACCCCAAACCTTTATCTAATTAATATAATAGCTATAATTTGATGACTGTGCACTGTGTCAAAAAGTTCTCATGTGCTAACATTTAATTCTCAAAAAATACAAACATATATTGGTGATGTTCTGATTTTCCAAAGGAGAAAAATGAGATAGATAAGTTTGGAGTATTTCCTCTTTTTTCACATAGGAAATTAAAGTTACACATTCAAATTCTGGCATTCTTGTTTTTAACTACTAGACTGTGCCATTTCTTATTAGAAGGATCAACTACTGACTATATTTGTGTATTTAAAATTATCAAAGTACTACAAAAGGACCTAAAAACATGAACAAGAAATAGGAGCTTATTTAAAAAGCTTATTTTATTTTAATAAGTTAAAATAAAATATTGTCACCAAAATTAATCTTTGATTATAGGACTAGCCAAGTTCATTTTTTACTTCATAAAACAGCTCTATAAAAAATCTTTCCGGGCAGCCCTGGTAGCGCAGCGGTTTAGCACCTGCCTTCAGGCCAGGGTGTAATCCTGGAGACCAGGGATCGAGTCCCATGTCAGGCTTTCTGCATGGAGCCTGCTTCTCACTCTGCCTCTGTGTGTGTGTGTGTGTGTGTGTGTGTGTGTGTGTGTCTTATGAATAAATAAATAAAATCTTTAAAAAAATAAAAATAAAAAGTCTTTCCAATATAACTTTTAGTCATTATTTAATAGAGGTTAAGACATTCAAATTCAGCCATTAATATAAAGTAGACTTTTCTTTTTTAAAGCCTGCCTTTAGGGTCAAGGAAGAAAACTGTGATAGTCCTTGGACATCTTGGTCCATACTGCCTAGATCTCTAAAAAACTGAAAGCTTGATTTGTCTTCTCTAATGTTCTTAGAGTCCTTGGAGTTCTGTTATGATGTCAACTAACACAAATAATGGCATTTTGCGAACATAAATTTTCCCAGTATAAGTTCTTTAAAAGTTGGCATGCTTTCTAAATTTTGTCAGTGTGGATTATGTTATAATAATCTATGGTGTCGGGCAGCCCGGGTAGCTCAGCGGTTTGGCGCAGCCTTCAGCCCAGTGTGTGATCCTGGAGATCCTGGATCGAGTCCCACGTCAGGCTCCCTGCATGGAGCCTGCTTCTCCCTCTGCCTCTCTCTCTCTCTCTCTCTCTCTCTCTCTCTCTCTCTATCTGTGTCTTTCATGAATAAATAGATAAAATCCTTTAAAAAATAATCTACAGTGTCCTAATAATTCCTGCAAAGTATGTTACATAAAATACCTACTGAAATCTAAGACCCTGAGATAAATATGGGCATTATAGGGAGAAAGCACCCTAAGACGTAGCTGCTGAAGTAACTTCATGTCTCTCCGACATGTCTCTGGTTAGGACCGAACAGAGTAAGACCTTGAGGATAATGACATTTATATTTCATTTTTTTGCTTTTTTTTTTTTTTTTTTAGTAATTTTAACTAAAAAGGTCAAGAGGGTTTGATTTCAGACTAATTAAATTGATCTTTAGCATTAAGAATTTTGGGGTTTTATTTCATTGGCATTCTAAAATCTTGAATTTTAATCATTACTTAACTATATATATGCTATATATAGTTCAGTACAACTAAGTTTATTCTATATGTAAATTTGTATAGATCCAAGGTTCCACATACAGGTTTATCTGCAAGCATCAGTCATTTTCTAATTTTTACCATGCTTTTGTTTATTTTACATTTAAAATTATAAATTCTAAGGAATATGAGCATGACTGCTTGCTAGCCTCATTTTTTTTTCTAGGAGAAAAGATTGGCATTGGGTTACTGAATACTTCAAATTATGAAAATATCTGTGCATTACATATGACTTTTCTATAATTGGTGTTATCTAACAATCTCCAAGAGCAGTAGAAAATATGGTGTTTAAAAAAAATCTATTGGCTCCACCAGAAAACTATTAGAACCAATAAATTATTCAATGAATTTGTAGATAAAAAATCATTATACAGAAATCTGTTGTGTTTTTATATACTAATAAGAAATTATCAAAAGGGATTAAAAAACAGTTTCACTTACAATTATATCAAAAAGAATAAAATATCTAGAAATAAATTTAACCAAGGAGGTAAAAAACCTATACACTGAAAACTATAAGACATTGATGAAAGAAATTGAAGAAGACAAATAAATGGAAAGATAATTCTGTGGTAGTGTGTTGGAAGAATTAATATTATTAAAATGTTCATAGTACACAAAGCAATATACAGATTCAATGTGATTTGTATCAAAATTCCAATGCCAAAAACAAAAACAAAAAACAAAACTCAAAAAACTCCAATGCCACTTTACACAGAAATAGAACAAACAATCCAAAAATGTATATGGAACCATGAAAGACCATCAATAAGCAACAAGCAATCTTGAGAAAGAAGAACAAATCTGGAGGTATCATATTCAGTGATTTTAAACTATATTAGAAAGCTATAGTAATTAAAACAGTATAATGTGTCATAAAAACAGACACATAGGTCAATGGAACAGAATAGAGAGTCCAGAAATAAACCCACATATATGGCCAATTAATTTACAACAAAAAAACCAGGAATTTGCAATGGAAAACAGTCTTTTCAACAAAGATGTTGGGAAAACTCGACAGCCATGTGCAAGAAAATGTAATTGGATTTATTTTACATCACACACAAAAACTAACTCAAAAATGGATTAGAGACTTAAATATAACACTTGAAATTATAGGATTCCTAGACAAGATCATGAAATAAGCTCTTTGACTTTGGTCTTAATAATTTTTTTTGGATTTGGCACCAAAAACAAGGGCAACAAAAGCAAAAATAAGCAAGTGAGACTGTATCAGATTTGAAAAAGCATCTGCACAGTGAAGGAAACCATCAACAAAATGAAAAGTCAACCTATCAAATGGGAGAAAATAGTTGCAAACCATACCTTATAAGGGGTTAATATCTAAAATATATAAAGAACTCATACAACTCAAGAGCAAAAATAAGAAAAAAAAATCTGATTTTAAAAAAAATGGACAGAGGATCTGAATAGACATTTTTGCAAAGATATATAGATGGCCAATTAATACATGAAAAGATGCTCACATCACTAATCATTGGGGAAATGCTTATCAAAATCACAATGAGGTATTGCCTCACACCTGTTAGAATAGCTATAATTAAGACAAAGAATAACAAGTGTTGGAGAGAATGTGAAGAAAAGAGAATCCTTATCCACTACTGGTAGGGGTGTAAATTGAGGTAGCCACTATGGAAAACATTATGGAGTTTCCTCAAAAAATTAAAAACAGAACTACCATATGATCCAGCAATTCTTTTGGTATTTATCCAAAGAAACTAAAGTCATGGAGTTGAAAAAAAAAAAAAAAAAAAATATATATATATATATATATATATATATATATATATATATATGCAACCCCATGTTTATTGCAGCATTATTTACAATAGGCAAGAAATGGAAACAACCTAAGTGTCCATCAATGGATCAATGGATAAAAAAACTATCACACACACATAGACACACACACACACACACACACACACACAGGAATATTACTCAGCCATTAAAAAGGAATAGCATTTTGCCATTTCTGATAATATGGATGGACTTTGATGGTATTATCCTAAGTGAAATAATGGCCTCACCTATATGTGGAATTCAAATAAAAAGAAGAAGAAAAGAAAAAATAAGAACCCTAGTTCATAGATATCACAGATACAGAGAACGGCAGATTGGCAGTTGCCAGGGGTGAGAGTGTGGGGTAGGCATATGGATAAAGGGAGTCAAACAATACAAACTTCCAGTTATAAAATAAATGTCATAAAGAGGTAATGTACAGCATGGAAAGTATAGCTAATAATACTGTATTGCGAGGTCACCTGGGTGGCTCAACTGGTTAAATATCTACCTTTGGCTCAGATCATGATCTCAGGGTCCTGGAATCAAGTCCCAGGTTGGGATCCCTGCTTAGTGGGGAGTCTATTTCCCCCCTCCCTCTCCTCCATTCACACGTTGAAAAAATACTATATTGCCTATTTTGAAAGTTGCTAAGAGAGTAGATTTTAAAAGTTCTTACCACATGAAAAAATCTGAATATATATGATGATGGATGTTAACTATACTTATTGTGATCATTTCACAATATATACAAATATTGAATCATTATGTTGTACAACATAATGTGACTAACATAATGTTGTATGTCAATTATATTTCAATTAAAAATATTATTTAAGTCAGCCCAGGTGGCTCAGCAATTTGGTGCTGCCTTCAGCCCAGAGCCTGATCCTGGAGAACTGGGATCAAGTCCCACATCAGGCTCCCTGCATGAAGCCTGCTTCTCCCTCTGCCTGTGTCTCTGCCTCTCTCTTTCTCTCTCCCTGTGTCTCTCATGAATAAATTTAAAAATATATATATTATTTAGTTTAGGGGCACCTGGGTGGCTCAATTGGTTAGGCTCTGCCTTTGGCTCAGGTCATGATCTCTGGATCCTGGGATTGAGCCCCATGTTATTGGGCTCCTTGCTCAGTGGAGAGCCTACTTCTCCCTCTCCCTCTGCCTTCTCCTGCTCTCTCTCAAATAAATAAATAAAATCTTTAAAAATATTATTTAGTGTATAACATTAGGGAATTTTATTTAATTTTTAGAAGCATTTAATGACATGCATGAATCATCTCTTTCACACATATCCACATACATGTGCATGAGAAACTAAAATAACAAAATTAAAACACTGAGAACATTATAAATAATTTGTAGGCAAAAATACGTATTGAAATTATAGAAGAAAATGTATCAATATATATACCTTGAAGACTTAAGTAATAAAAAAGGAAGTCCACTAGTGATAAAAATAATAATTTTTTAAAGATTGTATTTCTTTATTCGTGAGAGACAAGAGAGAGTAGCAGAGACATAAGCAGAGAGAGAAGCAAGCTTCCTGCAGAGAGCCCAATGTGGGACTCGATCCCATGAACCCAGGATCATGACCTGAGCCAAAGGCAAATGCTCAACCACTGAGCCACCCAGGTGTCCCAAAATAATAAATTGACAATAATATCATCTGTCAATAAAAATGATAAAGCATTGCATATTCATCTTAGAAATATTTCACATTCAACATTAATTGACTCTTCAAAAATTAGTCTTCAAAGAATTGTGCAAAATTGCAGATATAAGACTTTGTCATTGAAGAAATTTTTGTGAGATCATATGTTTAGAAAAATACAGAAATTTTAGTATATGACAGATAATTTGAGAGGAGAGGACCTATAAATTACATCACTGTAAAACTCAGATAAATATTTCCATTATTTATTGTTAACTCGGAGTGGCACTACTTCTCTAGGGAATTTTAGAAGTAAGGAAAATCATCTTTTTTTTTTTTCCCTTATGATTACTGAGGAATGACCTATATGGACTGGAGGGTGGGGCTACTAATATCCTTTAGGGCACAAAACCATCTCATTCAATAAATGGTTTTAACTTCTGGTTTTTATTTTTAATGTGGATTTCGGCACAATTTCTGATTCTGAGAGAATTCACCATGATATTTAATTTTTAATCTTTCTATTATTTGTTAGTAAACTCCATAAACCATGAACCTTTTTAGAAAAATTCAGGTATGAATAACTTATAATAAAAATATTAGGATAATTTTGAGCAATATCTAAGCTTAGGATGATAATATACAATTATGTGAACACTTCTCTAAGATTACCTATGTTAATCATCACATATTAATTAATTTTATATTTATCATTAAGTATTACTTTATTGACATTCAGTCCTGTTTAGAACTCCTAATATTCCATTAATAAATGAAGCAAATTGGGAGAATGCCTTAAACATTTTGTGCTCATAATATATTTGCGTTATATTCAAGAACATTTTGTAAAAACTTGTCCTCAAAATATTACATCATATATTCCATGTAAAAATACAGAGAAGAATCTAGCTTTTTAGGAAAATGTTTTCAGGTAATTTAAAAAATGCCTATTTAGAAACAAAAAAAAATCTCAAAAAATTCTATTTGATAAAAGATGTAAGAATTTAAACACATCCTTAACTTCAAGGGCACAGATATATTCCCATATATTCTAAATGTATTTTATAGAAGTTATAAACATGTGTCTCCAGTGAGGCCTTTTCCATGCCTCATTTAATTAATTTAACTAGGAAACTAGATTGGGATCCTTTAACTTGTCTTTGCATTCAGGAAATAACTAATGTATCCTCTGCTACAAGGTAGCTATACTTTATTATCTTTCTATAACACTCTTGCTGGTCCAATGTACTTACTTAAGAAACACTTTCATATGCATTCAAATTCCATTGGAGATTTCATTCTGTAAATGAACCAATTTCTACATACTTAGAAAGATAGCTTATTTATATATAATTTATATATAAATATAATATAATATTTAGTTACATATATATTTTATATAATATAAAATGTCAATACAATATCACAACTTGAATATGAACATCAATAATAAAAGTTTTATATTTATTTTAATATTTAATTTAAAATTAACTATTGGTTCTTAATATTTAATCAAATATCAAATTTTATTGAATATCAGGCTAGTATAAATTGGACATAAATTTTATTGAGTTTGTTTTTTTGTTTTACATACTTCTGTAGCAAGAATTAGTAAGCAAAAATTTTGAGAAAAAATCATCAACATGACAAAACATCATGTCTGGAAGTGTGGTAGTATAGGTATTCTGAGAAAAAAAAATCAGTAAAAACAAATCCATACTAGATAAATTATAGCAAACACATTTCTAAAATATTTTTAAATTCATTAGACATGAGGAAGTTAACCATAATTAATAAAATAGAATAAATAAGACTAAAGCGAAAACTACAAATATATTGAATACAGAAGCCATATATTTTTAAATTTATTAGCGATTCTAAAAACAAAATGTATATATAGGGATGAATGAATCCACAAAGAATAGGATTCTGGTCTTGAACCCTTATAGGAAGGCATCGCCCAACATAGACATCTCACAATTTATATAGATTGAGTGCTGGTAAATGTGAATTTCCCAAAAAAAAAAAAAAAAAGAAAAGAAAAAGAAAAAGAGGAAGAAGAAAGAAAAAGAAAGAAAGAAAAAGAAAGAAAGAAGAAAAAATTTGTAACAAATGCCATGAGAAGACTATCCAAAGTTAGCAAAAACAGTATGCAATAAATGTATATCTCAAGTAATTCAAAATTAGAAGTATTAAATACAGATTATAAAGCTGTAAAAAGAATACATATAAAATTTTTAAATAAGCCAGAAAAAGATACAACGAAAATTCAGAATATTACCGCATAGATTTAGAAATAAACTAACTGCACTTTCTAATAATTAAAAGTGTTGCCATCGAATTAATATTGTGAAAATGTCAATGTTACCCAGGGCAATTTACACGTTCAATGCAATCCCTATCAAAATATCATGGACTTTCTTCAGAGACTTAGAACAAATTATTTTAAGATTTGTGTGGAATCAGAAAAGACCCCGAATAGCCAGGGGAATTTTAAAAAGGAAAACCATATCTGGGGGCATCACAATGCCAGATTTCAGGTTGTACTACAAAGCTGTGGTCATCAAGACAGTGTGGTACTGGCACAAAAACAGACACATAGACCAATGGAACAGAATAGAGAACCCAGAAATGGACCCTGAACTTTATGGTCAACTAATATTCAACAAAGGAGGAAAGACGATCCACTGGAAGAAAGACAGTCTCTTCAATAAATGGTGCTGGGAAAATTGGTCATCCACATGCAGAAGAATGAAACTAGACCACTCTCTTGCACCATACACAAAGATAAACTCAAAATGGATGAAAGATTTAAATGTGAGACAAGATTCCATCAAAATCCTAGAGGAGAACACAGGCAACACCCTTTTTGAACTTGGCCACAGTAACTTCTTGCAAGATACATCCACAAAGCAAAAGAAACAAAAGCAAAAATGAACTATTGGGACTTCATCAAGATAAGAAGCTTTTGCACAGCAAAGGATACAGTCAACAAAACTCAAAGACAACCTACAGAATGGGAGAAGATATTTGCAAATAACATATCAGATAAAGGGCTAGTTTCCAAAATCTATAAAGAACTTATTAAACTCAACAGCAAAGAAACAAACAATCCAATCATGAAATGGGCAAAAGACACGAAGAGAAATCTCACAGAGGAAGACATAGACATGGCCAACATGCACATGAGAAAATGCTCTGCATCACTTGCCATCAGGGAAATACAAATCAAAACCACAATGAGATACCACCTCACACCAGTGAGAATGGGGAAAATTAAGAAGGCAGGAGACAACAAATGTTGGAGAGGATGCGGAGAAAAGGGAACCCTCTTACACTGTTGGTGGGAATGTGAACTGGTGCAGCCACTCTGGAAAACTGTGTGGAGGTTCCTCAAAGAGTTAAAAATAGACCTGCCCTACGACCCAGCAATTGCACTGTTAGGGATTTACCCCAAAGATTCAGATGCAATGAAACGCCGGGACACCTGCACCCCGTGTTTCTAGCAGCCATGTCCACAATAGCCAAACTGTGGAAGGAGCCTCGGTGCCCATCGAAAGATGAATGGATAAAGAAGATGTGGTTTATGTATACAATGGAATATTACTCAGCGATTAGAAATGACAAATACCCACCATTTGCTTCAACGTGGATGGAACTGGAGGGTATTATGCTGAGTGAAGTAAGTCAATCGGAGAAGGACAAACAGTGTATGTTCTCATTCATTTGGGGAATATGAATAATAGTGAAGGGGAATATAAGGGAAGGGAGAAGAAATGTGTGGGAGATATCAGAAAGGGAGACAGAACATAAAGACTTCTAACTCTGGGAAATGAACTAGGGGTGGTGGAAGGGGAGGAGGGCGGGGGGTGGGGGTGAATGGGTGACGGGCACGGAGGGGGACACTTGACGGGATGAGCACTGGGTGTTATTCTGTATGTTGGTAAATTGAACACCAATAAAAATTAATTTATTAAAAAAAAGTGTTGCCATCAAAATAAAAACAAAACAAAATACAATCTTAGAGATTATTTTTAAAATTTAATTTAAAAATATTTTTAAAATATTTAAAAAAATACTTTAATTTGAAACCAAAGTAGCAACACCTAGTGGATTGGTTTTAACTTATGATACTGCCCAAAGAAAGAGAAAAATATGAAATTGAGGTAAAATGCACACTCAGTAATGTAAAAAGGTATGCCATATATCTAATCTAAGTTCAAGGAAAGAATAAAGGTAAAATGCACACTCAGTAATGTAAAAAGGTATGCCATATATCTAATCTAAGTTCAAGGAAAGAATATAGAACCTATATGAAAAAATATAGAATTTTCCAATATCGATGAAGAATATAAATCCTCCATTTCATGAAGGACATCACATTCCAAGCAGAATAAAGAAATTTATATCTAAGGAATATCAAATACAAAGACAAGGTCTAGAAGTAGCCAAATAAAAAAGACAAATTATAGGGCAACCTGGGTGGCTCAGCAGTTTAGCATCTGCCTTCAGCCCAGGGCGTGATCCTGGAGACCCGGGATCAAGTCCCACTTCGGGCTCCCTGCATGGAGTCTGCTTCTCTCTCTGCCTGTGTCTCTGCCTCTGTGTGTGTGTGTGTCTCATGAATAAATAAATAAAATCTTTAAAAAAAATTACATACAAATAAGTGAATATTAGACTGATAGCACTTTTATCAACAGCATATAAAATATTATATTGATAACATCAAAGTAACATGAGAACGTATTTGTCAATATAAAATCATGTACCTAGGAAAATTATCAATACAGAAGAGAAAACACATCTCAGGTTAGCTAAAAACCATTTGCTAGCAATATACCTTCTCTAAAAAAAGACTTTTTAACAAATGTTTTCCTACAAGAAGGTCCATTTTCAAAATTTTCGATATTGTTGTTGTATTGTTCCCTTTCACTGAGATAGATTCCATAACAGCAAGAAATTTGAATCTAAAGAATACACTAAAATATTCTGTGCATGCTCTTTTTTGAGCCTGAGCTTCACATTATGCAGCAAATGTTTCTTCCAATTTTGTAACTTGCTAGATAATTGGCTTTATCATTTTTTTTTTTGGACACCAGTTATAGCTTAGAAACAGTATTAGAGCAACAGGCAATTTTTGAGAGGTAAGACAATTTCTGGTAATCTAAAAAAATTATCCTGCCTCCCAAGCCAAATTTCTAACCACAATTGTTTGCTTACATACTATTAACTTAGCATTTTGTTTCTTACCTGAGGTGTTTGTATCCTTAGGGTCATGTACCACAATACACGCTAGCAGCACCTGAAGAAACATAATAAGAATTCTGTATTAATTTTCCTAGATTATGTTTTCATTTACAAAGGGATAATATGGAACAGAAAATGAAATATGCATGACTAAAACATAAACAAATGCAGTGAAAGCACGTTTAGAGGGAACTTCATAGCACTGAATCTACATATTAGAAAAGAAGAACAGTATTAAATCAATGATCTAAGTTTTAACCTTTGGAAAATTGAGAAAGAAGAGCAAATTGAAACCAGAATAAGCAAAGAAAAAAAATAATAATTATGGGACACCTGGGTGGCTCAGCGATTGAGCATCTGCCTTCGGCTCAGGGAGTGATCCCAGAGTCCAGGGATCAAGTTCCACATTGGGATCCCTGCGTGGAGTCTGCTTTTCCCTCTGTCTGTGTCTCTGCCTCTCTCTCTCTCTGTGACAGTCATGAATAAATAAATAAAACATTAAAAAAAAGAAAGAAAAGAAACAATAAGTAGAGAAATCAGTGAATCTGAAAACGGGAAATCAATAGAGAAATTAATGGAACCAAAAACTGATTCTTTGAAAAGGTCAATGAAATTAATAAATGTCTAGCCAGACTAAGACAAAGAGAAAGGACACAAATTACTAATATGAGAAATGAAACAGGAGACATCACTACAGTTTATTGGCATTAAAATATTAATAAAGGAATGGCATGAACAACCCTATGCCCACAAATCTAATAACCTAGATGAAACGGACTAATTCCTTGAAAGAATTGCAGGAGGCACAAACTCAAATAAACAGAAGAGACAATAAGATAGGCCTATATCTATTAAAGAAACTAAATCTATTAGTAATAATCTTCCACAACAGAAAGCAATAGATTCACTACTGAATTAAGGAAGTTCTTTAAGGAAGGACTTCTACCAATCTTCTATAATTTCTTTTAGAGGCCAGAAGCAGAGGGAATATTTCCTAATTTACTCTGTAAGTCTAGGATTACTCTAATACCAACATCTAACTAAGACATTACAAGAAAAGAAAATACAGACCACTATCTCTCATGAAATTAATGGAAAATTCATAAACAAAATATTATCAAATAAAATTCAACAATATGTAAAAAGAATTATACTCCTTGGGGAGCCTGGGAGCCTCAGTCAGTTAAACCTCTGCTTCAGCTCAGGTCATCGAACCCCAAGTCAGACTCCCTGTTCAGTGGGGAGTCTGCTTCTCCCTCTGCCCCTGCTTGTGCTCTCTCCCTCGCTCTCTGTGAAATAAATAAATACAATTTTTTTAAAAAAAGAATTATATCCATCAACCAAGTAGGATTTTCCCAAGTATGAGCATCTGATTAAAAATTCAAAAATCAATTAATGTAATCTTTCACATGAACAAACTAAAAAGACAAATGACATGATCTTATCAATAGATGCAGAAAAAGCATTGACAAAATCCAATATCCATTTTTGATTAAGAACTCTAATTTGAGGGGAGCCTGGGTGGCTCAGTCAGTGGAGTATCTGTCTTTGGCTCAGGTCATGATCTTAGAGTCCTGGAATCAAGCCCTGCATCAGGCTTCCTGCTCAGTGGGGAGTCTGCTTCTCCCTACCCTCCTCTGATCCTATTCCTGCTATCTATCTATCTATTATCTATCTATCATCTATCTATCATCTATCTATCTATCTATCTATCTATCTATCTATCTATCTATCTATCATCTATCTCTATCTCCTCCCTTAAATAAATATTAAAAAAAAAAGAATTCCCAGTTGACTGAAAATAGAGAAGAAATTCCTCAACCTGATAAAGCACACCTTCAGAAACCTTCAACTAACATCATATCCAGTGCTGACAAACTCAAAGTTTTCTTACTGACATCAGGAATAATGCAAGGATTTCTTTTATCACCATTTTTTTCAACATTGTCCTAGAAGTCTTAGCTACTGCAGTAAGATAACAAAACAGAAGGTATACAGATTGGAAAGGAAGAAATAAAACTGTCTTTGTTCATAGATGACTTAGGTAGAAAATCCAAAATAATTGAAAGAAAACCTCCCGTAACTAGTAAGCATTTATAGTGAGGTTATAAGATACAACATAACATACAAAAGTCAATAGCTTCCCTCTACATCAGCAATGAGCAAAATGGAATAGAAAATTAAAAACACAAAAGTATTTAAGTTAGTATTCCCCAAAATGAAATATTGATATATAATATTTTAATATAGAAAATCTATATGAGGAAAACCGTGACTAATAAAACCAAAGAAAAACTAAATAGAGAGATAATCCACATTCATGAATAGAAAACTCAATATTGTTAACATGCCAGTTCTTCTCAATTTTATGGATTCAACACAATCCTAATCAAAGTCTAATAAGTTACTACAAGATGATCTACAAGATGATTCCAAAATTGATATGCAACAGCAAAAGACCTAGAATAGCTAACTCGATATTAAAGAAGAACACAGCTGGAAGACTGATACTACTGGACTTCAAGACTTACAATACACTTACAATAATCAATATAGTGCATTGTTAGTGAAAATATAGGCAGAAAGATTAATGGAACAAAATAGAGAGCCTAGAAAGATGCTAACAAGATTATAATCAACTTATATTTGACAGAGGACCAAGTGTTATATATATATATTGGACAGTCACATGTAAAAGAATGAATTTATTTTTTATTTTATTTTAAAGAATGAATTTAAATATAGATCTTACACTCTTCACCTAAATTAACTAAAACCAGGCCATAGGCCTAAATGTAAAAAGAAAGACTATAAAAATCACATGAGATAACATGTAACATTGACTTTTTAGATACAACACCAAAGGCACGATCCATGAAAAAAAATAATTGATAAGCTGTACCTCATTATGTAAAAAACAAAACAACCAATCTAACAAACAAAATCATTTTATTATGCTAAAAACAATGCCAAAATAATGAGAACACAAGCAACAGAATGATAAAAGAAAACTGAAAAAGACAAATCTGATTAAGGGTTGCTACCAAAATATACAAGGAATTCTTAAAACTCAACAATAAGAGGGAAAAAAAAAACCCTGATTAAAAAAAAATGAGCTGAAGACTTTATCAGATTCTTCATGCAAAGAAGACATGCAAATGGCAAACAACATATGAAAAGGTGTTCCACATCATAAGTCATCAGGGAAATGCAAATTAAAACAAGAAGATAACACAACACATTTATTAGAATGTTCAAAATCTGGATCACTGACGACAGCAAATACTGGTGAGAATGTTGAGCAATAAGGAACCCCTGTTCATTGCTGGTAGGAATGCAGTAAGGTACAGGCACTTTGGAAGACAGTTTGGCAGTCTCTTATAAAACTAAAAATATCCTTACCATACGATCCACCAGTTGCATATCTTGGAATTTACCCAAAGGAGTTAAAACTTATGTCCACACAAAAACCTGCACATGTATGTTTATAGCAGCTTTGTTCATATTTGCCAAAACTTGGAAGCAACCAAGATGTCCTTCAGTAGGTGATTGGATAAATAAAATGTGGTACATATGGATAATGGTATATTATTCAGTGCTAAAAAGAAATGAGCTATCAAGTCGTGAGAAGAATGGAAGAACTTTGAATACATATTACTAAGTAAAAGAAGCCAAATTTTAAAAAGTTGTCTGAGTCCAACTATATGACATTCAAGTAAAGGGAAAATTATAGAAACAGTAAAGAAGATCAGTAACTGCTAGGGTCTGAAGAGCTGAAGAAGGGTGGATGATTGGTGGAGACCAGATTTTAGGGCAGCGAAAATATTTTGTGTGATACTATAACAATGAATACAATACCCATGGAATATGTGATACCAAGAGTAAATGGTAATGTAAATTACAGAATTTGGTGATTATAATGTGTTAGTTTGGGTTTATCAATTGTAACAAATGTACTTTTCTGGGGGGGGGTTGTAAAGTTGATAATGGAGGACAATATGCATGTATACAGCAAGGAATGTATGGGAAATATCTGTACCTTCCTCTTAATTTTTCTGTGAACTTAAAACTTCTCTTAAAAAATTGCCTAATTTTTTAATTAAAAAAAAATTAAAAACAACGTAAAGAATATCAAATGAATTTTGCACTTTAAGGCTCCACTTAAAAATAGGTGTCCCTTCCCCTGCCCCAACTCTAGAGGTACAGCTACTTATTATCCAGTAATAGCCCAGCAGTTCCATGAGATCACATAAGCCTAATATACTCAGTTCCCAATGTTAAGAAAAATTTGAGAATCTTCATTTTAAATGAAACTCCCTTATAATTCAGTGTTGAGAACTAATTCCCAAATTTACATTTATATTTGTTGAATTTATATTTGTTGAAGATTCAACTTACATGAGCAAAACCAAACAAACATTCCGACTCTATTTCACAGACTAACCCTTCATTTTGTTTTCAGTAAAATCTCCCCATGATCTTAGACACAATTTCTACAACTGATAAGGTGACTTAACTTGAACATATTTTACCACTTCAGATTTCACAGTAATGAGCTTGTAATCCAATATAGTGTTAAGTTCCATAAAGGCAGGGATGTGGCCTGTTCTGCTCATCATAGTTCATAGACTAAAAAACTGCTTGGCACGTAACTACCATGGAATATTTGTAAAAAAAAAAAAAAAAAAACAAGCAAACAAATAAACAAAAAAAGCCAAAAGGGGTTCCTGGATGGTTCAGTTGGTTAAGTATCCAACTCTCGATTTTGGTTCAGGTCATGATCTCAGTCTTGGGATTGAGCCCTCTGTGGGGTTACACACTGGACATGGAACCTGCTTAAGATTCTCTCCCTCCCTCTTCCTCTGCTCCTCTACCACTCGTGCTCTCTCTCAAAATATTAAAACAAAACAAAATCCCTAATAAATATAAAAACATTAAAATATGTATTTTAAAATTTATATAAATATATTTATATATAATGAATAAATGATGGAAGAAGTTGATCAAGTAATATCTATAGGCCTGGTAGCCCACATTCTAATATCTGTTCTTTAAACTAATAGGAAGTTTTCCTCACAGTCTCTTATTTGTGCTCAGATCACTTAGGAATGAATACTTTGAATTTTGCTGGAATGCCCCTAAATTTCCCGTTTTAGTGCAGTCTCTTTAAAATGCTAATTAAGGGGGCAGCCCAGGTGTCTCAGTGGTTTAGCTCTGCCTTCGGCCCAGGGTGTGATCCTGGAGACCCCGGATGGAGTCCCATGTTGGGCCCCCTGCATGGAGCCTGCTTCTCCCTCTGCCTGTGTCTCTGCCTCTCTCTCTCTGTATGTGTGTCTCTCATGAATAAATAAATAAAATCTTTTAAAAAATGCTAATTAGGGAACTGTAGTCTGAGCTCAGATGCTGGAGCCATCTCATTCATCCCTACTGTGACAGAAAACTAACAAAAGTTATGAGGCAACTCATTTTGCTCTAAAAATTGTAGAATTTATTTTTATGTGATATTAGGAAGTCTGAAGCAAATAATGACTTCTTTAATGTCAATAGTATGATATCAATCCAATGTCATTCAGCTATTTTTTATAATTATGTCCTATTTTAAAATGAACATAATTAAACAATTTTGTAATTTAAGACATTGGCCTTTCAAGATAGGAAAGTTTGATTTTTTTCTCTGAATATGCTTTTTCAGTTCTGGTCCAGTGCCCTTGCTGTCAAGGCTGCCTGGATGCTCTTCCACTTTCCCTTTTACTGGCTCCATGAATCTTTCTATGACACTGCAGAGCTATGAGAGGGGCCCTTTGTATGATAGGTAATATGTGTACCTGCTTAAATGGCCCATTAGACTGTTTGCCTCTTGAGGATTGTGACTGTATCTTGTCCCCTATTATATTTATAGCTCTTACTCAACCAACTGGTCCATTATTGATGTTCAATAAATATTTGATGAATGAGTGAATAAATGACTTCACTGGACTCAAGAAAGTGACTGTTACAACTGTGGATTTGAAATTGAAATGCTTAGCATTGGAAACATGTGGGTATTTCCTTCGCTTCTCTCTCATCCAGTCTGATAGTCATCAGAATTCTATTAACAAGAATTTCAGCATTTATTTAGAATGATGATAATGTGAACACCTTGATGCTATCTGACTCATTATCTGTTAAATTCCTTTCAGCATGATTTTAAAAACACTTTTAATATGCTGTATTTGGATTAAAAAAAACATGATATGCACAATAGCATTAATCCAAATATTTGATTAACTATAATACCACATTTCCCTGTCATTAAAGATAACAGATAATTTATTATTCCTGTTGTAATTATATTAATATTCTAGCTAAATGAGTCTATTTAAATCTAACATTAAACTCTCACTCTGGCTGATTAATATACACCAATAATTCCTTATGCTGATTTACTATGTTTTAATGCACTCTATTCTTTTTTTTTTTTCAAAATGCAGAGAATCTTTATTTTCTTCTGGATATATTTATAAAATGAGAGACATCTGAAGAATCAGTAACTAATATTCATCTCTACCCTACACGTTTTCTTAAGAGTATATCATGCACGTAATAGAACCTTAGAGTTTTCTGTGAGATATTTAATATTATGGAGCCCCAAGGATGCATTTTAACCAGAGCAAATATTTTCCTTTTGGGAGAGGGGATGTTTCAATGATATAATGTGTAATAAGGCATTGTGCTTCTAATCTTGGAAGTTTCTGGGTAATGAGAAGATAAAAAACAAATAAAGTAACTGGAAGCAGTTTGCTTAATGTTAAATGCAATAAAGAAGTAATCTGAACCCTGAGCATGGGCTAGCATGAGGCAAGCCTGACTAACAGGATTTTTTAAGTTATATACCAGTCAGCCTCAACCACTGAATTAGTAAGTAAGCAGATACCAGTGGATGGAAAGAGCTGCTGATTGATGCCTTGCTTTTTTCATTTCGTTTATGAGCAGTAGTTCCTTTTAGTGAATTATGAGCTGAAAGTAATCTGCAAAGTAAAATAATACAGAAACTTGAGTTGTCCCATAGACATAGCAATGTTATCATGAAGGCAAAACAGGTGGATCGGTGGCCAAGGGCTGCTCTACAATGCAAGGTTTAATTATACCTGAGGTTCTAGCTTCTGTGACACAAGTCATAATACAATAGACAAAAGATGAAATTCTAGTGCTTTCAAGCTCTCCTGGGCCAGATGGCCTTTCTTGAGAAAGAAAATGTTATAGTTCTAATCGTAACACCACATTTCATCATTTACAACAGCATGTACTTAAGTTTACAGCTGAGGGAATTTTAAAAATTCAGAAAATGAAGACTTCTAAAGGAGGACACCATTATTTTAATCAATATATCCATTCAAAAGGGCAGTTCTCAGATCAGGAAAATTTCTCCTTTTCTTTCTCTTTTTAGCCTCATCTTTTCTGCTTCCTATAGTGACTACTCACAATCCCTGAATCATTCATTTTGTTTTTATTAATTAATTTCATTTAATTTCATAATCATTCAATAACATGAATTTATCAAATTCAGCTGCTGAGGCCGAGTTGGTGGGAAGAATATATAAAGTGGCTTTGGATCTAGAAATTTTAGTTTTTTGTTGCTTATACCACTTGCATATCTGGATTTTGAGACTGAACAAAGCTTTTCTCACAAGATGTTTGGTGAGGAGACCTTAATCTTAAACCCTATTTCTCGGTTCCTTTCTTTGCTTTAAGTAATGCTAAATGAGGGCCAAGTAGTGTAACCTTTACAATATTGATTTCCTTCAGAATACCCAAAGCCAGTATAGAAGGTTATGCAGTCAGCTGTTAGCTGGAGGTTCTACAAAGAAAAAAATAAACAAAATAGAGCTAGTAAAAGCCACCTGAGACCCTTCGAAAGAGCTTCACAATTCCAAGGAAGAGAGCTATATAATATTTTATGGTTAAACAGTACAATCACAAGATAGGATTAGTGATAGTTTGCTAAACTTGGGATAAATTAAGATGAGTAACAGGTCTAAAGAGGAATTATTATAACCATTTACTGAATATTTTCTTTGTGTTTATAAAACTAAAAATGTTAGTTTTTCACATCATTATTTAACTGATTCACTTAAAGAATAATGTGTGTTTTCAAATTACCACATTAAAATGCCTGTGTGTTTTCAACATGGTCAATAACATGAGGTCCACAAAAATAGATGTTTTTTTTTCTTTTATTTATAGACTTGTGATCATATAAATAGCATTTCCCATTGTAGGACTTAAGTTATATGTAATTTATATGAAGCAACGTCTGTGTCTGTTACATTGACATATTTAATGCCATTAGGCAAAGGGATTAAGAAACAAAAAGCTTTGTGAATGAGAATATTATGTAAGTTTCCTGCAACATCCCCATTTCACTGTTTTCTGGCTTTCCTATTCATATAAGAGCATAGTCCATCCATTTTTTTTTTAACTGTCAGTGGTAGAGCAAATTCCACGCTAAGTGCATCCATATATGTTCTAGAAATCCTGGGTTCTCTCCTCTCTTTATCTCACACTGACACTTAAGAAGTCAAAATGAGCCTATGAAGGCCAACGTGTCTATCAATCATTTGGGATAAAGAAGTCCGTTATATTTTGCTTTACTGGGAACTGCTTTAAGCCGTGACAATGGTTATTGCAGAATTTGAACTGGCATTGCTTGTGGGGTCTCTCAGCTCCCATTATTCTTCATGGCTACAGGCTCAATCTCAACATAATTCCAACTCACTTTAGTTTTACTTTCATGTATAAATATTGTCTGAATAATAATGTATCTAGTAGTCCTGTATGATATATAGTGTATTTTGTTATTAATTTTCTAAGTTGTAAAATAAAGATATATATAACTTTAATAATATATCAATATTAAAAGTACTATATATTAACATTATAAACTTTGTCAAAAGTGACTAAATTAGAAAATTAAAATTTCTCATTGTTTCTGTTTTTAGAGGCAACCACGATTTACCATTTGCGTTAGTCAGCAAGCGATGACATCACAAAGTGCCACAAACTGGATAGGTCAAACAACAGAAATCTTATGTCTCACAGCTGTAGAGGCTTGAAATCTAAGATCATGGTGTTGGCAGAGTTCCTTCTGAGAACTGTAAGGGGGAAATCTGTTCCCTGCTTCTCCTAGCTTCTAGAGGCTTGCTGGCAATCTTTGCTGTTTATTGGCTTTGATTACATCATCCTTACTTAATGCCTTCTTTGTCACAGGGCATTCCACCTATTTGCATGTCTGTCTCTAAATTTCTCCTCTTAATAGGAACAGCTACCATATTGGATTAGTGGTCCACCCTATTCCACCTTGACCTCATCTTAACCAATTACATCTGCAATCACTCTAGTTACATCTAAGGTCCCATTCTAAGGTTCCAGGTGTTAAGACATCAGCAAATTAATTTTGGAAGGAGGCAATTCAACCCATGACACTAGCTTTTCATGTATACTTTGTATTTCCTGTCCTTATGTAGTGATAATTGTCATAGTTTACAAAACCCAGACTCTGCACCAGTGACTCTGCAAACAAATTCAATAATTTTTTTCATTTTATTTGAGAAAATATCAAATCATACCACTATCACTATCCTACTGTTGAGGAAAAACTTAGGAATAGAGAAAATAAGTAATTTTCCCAGTATCACATAGCCAAATACAAACCCAGGCTACCTGAACCCTGACTATAGAAGAGTCATGTTGTACATTCTGTTTTATAACCTGAATCTTTAAAGTCTCTTTGTTGTTATATAGGACATTTGTCATGTACACATCCTGGACTTAGTATATGATAGAAGACTGAAATGGGTTCATATTAAGAAATCACCATATCCAGAACTATCTGACAAAACCATCAAAGACTTGATGCTTTTCCCATGACCTGTATTTAAAAGTTTGGATTTTTCAGATATTGGATCCACAACTTACTAGTTGTGTCATTTTAGGAGAAATAATGAATCTTTTAGTAATAATGATGTAATTGTTTCACTTTGGTGTAAAATTTCAAAGAAATACCTAGATTTGAATGGTAAAAAAAAAAAAAATTCTACATACTGTTTCCCATTTGTCATATCATATCCAGGACCACTGAATGGATTTCAATGGCACAACTTTTTTTAGAATAATAAATATATTTAAAGAATCTAAAATAACCTTTAAATATTCTACTATTCAACTATATGAACTATTATTGGTGTTATTATTTTTCATTTTATAAATGAGGAAAATTGGACACAGAGTGTATAAAATCTCTTAGTTTCAAATCATCCACATATTCAGGGCCAGTTCTGGGACTTGAACCCACATCTATTCCCTTGAGAGCCAGAACTCTATACGTAATCACTTTATGTGATAATAATGTGCTATAATGTATTTAATGAAACTCCTCTCCCATCCTTCAGTCATTTGAATGCCAATTATCCATCTCCTAAATATGCAATAACCATTATGCCCTGTTCTCCCTTGTGAACACAAAACTAATCCAGAGAAATATATTATTTAAGGGACTAACGATTCTTCACATTTTTTTCAATTCATAATAACACAGGATTCAAATTTATTCAATAGACATATAAATACATGTACCTATTTTCCATGGATTTTTTAAACATTATAATCCTTATAATGTTACAATACTTATAGGAGATCAAACCAATATGTTGTTTCAGGAATATACTAGTCTTTATGGACATTTTTCTTTCTAAACACAAAAAACAAATTACTCATAATTGGAATTTAAATAAGATGTGTATATAATTAAATGAAAAATGGGAATACAAATTCAGTTTGATTTAAGGCAGAGTCAGGAAGTGTAATAGTTCTAGAATGTGTAAAGACCTCCAGACCCATAATAATTTTCCTCATTACCAGTTTCAGAACTTAAGAAGGGACATGTTAGAAATGGCCCTTGTTAGCAATGGAATTTCTGTGTGATTTTTTTTCTTCTAAAATCAAAGTTTAACTCAACTGAATATCTTGCCTTATTTTCCTATAAAAGGGAATTAAATTTTATAAAATATCTATAGAGATCACCATCTCAAATACTCATAAATTGAGAAAGCAAAAATTGAGGCAGTCCACCTTCTTCATATCTTTTATTTTGTCACTTTCTAGAGAGATATGTGTGTGTGGTAAAATATTTCTATATCATAAGAGAAACAATCGGGAAAATGTAATGACATAAGGCAGGTTTCCTTCAGCCTTGGCATTAGAGCGAGGCTAAGGGTGGGAAGGGATTATGGAACTTTAAAAAGTCCATGGCCTTGTGTAAATCAGGAAGACACTAACCAGCTCCTGTTGTTGATGCTGGTTGCCAGTGTGTCTGACATTTGAAGATAATCTGGAAGACCATATTTTATATGAACCTTCCCAATTTTTAAATGTTGGCTAAAAACAGTTATGCACCAAACAAAATAAATCTACAGGCTAAATCTGTTCTTTAGATCACCAGCATGCAACTTCTGAAATATTGGCTTCAGTTTTAAACAATCTGTCAGCTGTTTCTCAGAACAGAGAAGAAAATTTTGAAATAGCATCAATCAAAATCCTATTTGTGAGTCAGCTGTCAAAACTAGCCATTTATTTGTTTAATCTTAGATATTGGTCAGAGGACTGATGAATAAGTTAAAAAAAAAGACAATGAATAAGTTCTGGGGATCTACTGGCACAGCATTGTGATTGTAGTTAACAATTCTGTATCGTGTATTTGAAAGTTGCTAAGAAACTACATCTTAAAGATTCCCACCACAAAACAGAAATGGTAACTATGGGACATGATGGAGGTGTTAACTAATGCTAGGATGATGGTCATATTGCAATATATAAATGTATCAATTCAGCATATTATATACCTTAAGCTTATACAATGTTATAAGTCAATTATATCTCAATTAAAAATAAAATTAAAAATAGATACTTTGCTAGGATAGCTAAGTCATCTTCATCTCTAGCTATTCATAGAGCAGCCATAATGATCTTGTCCTGGTATAATATGGTCACGCATTTGTCCCAAATCCTAGGTGTCCATTAATAGGAAAAGCCAAAATCTTGTGAGTTCTCACAAGACTTGTTCCCACTTTCTCATCATGACCAGGATTCCAGTAGTTCTTAACTTACCTTCCCTCTCCTTTACCTCCAACTCACTGATTTCTTTGATATTTCTTGAACATCCCAAGAAGGTTCTTCTTTGAGGGCATTTACCACTTTATCAGATTTCTCTTTCCACATATATTTATACGGCCAACTCCCTTATTTCTTTCAGGTTTTCATTCAAAAGTCACACTCTAAATAGACCTTTCCTTATCTCTCTATCTAAAATTTCAACCCCCATCCCTAGTTTCTCATGGCATTCTTACCTGTTTTTTTTTTCCTTCACAATCTAACACACACACACACACACATTTGTGTGTGGTGTTTTTATGCTTGCTTTGGCCTACTTTATGAACATTTAGTTATGATTTTGCAAAAACTTCATAAATTTTATTCAAGTGGACCATTTTTTTGTACTTTGTTAATACAATTGAGAGCATACCATTATGCTCTCAACTTGCAAAGAACATTTCAAGGGATAGTATGGATCAATTCAATGTTTTCTGATGACTTATTTTATTAAAGTGATAGGGATTAGTGAGCCAAGGATAATTAATAATTAAAAATGGGATGTCTCTTTCAAATATTTAGTCTCCAGCAAGTCTTGGCTATTGATTGGAATATGTGATGAGTTACTCAAGTGTTTAACTTAATGAAAAAAGGCAGGTTCAATGTTGGGGTTAGCTGTCCAAGGGAATATTTCTATATTATGTAACCATAAATACATTTTCTGCCAGTATGCTCAAATAATACCCATTGAGTAGCCAATGTGATGATAACATAGCATAAATCAGATTGTCATCCCTCTCTTTCAAAATCCTCTAATGCCTTTGTATAGTGCTCAGAATAAAACTAAAAGTTATTACAATGGCTTGCTCAGTCACTTCCTTCAGACCTTTACTCAAATGTCACCTTTTGCTTTTGGATTCTTGATGATACCAACTAAAATTGTAATACCTTTAACTTCTAGTCCTCTCTTCTTTAATTTTGCTCTCTTTTTACCTTTATCTTTATGCCTTTCTCCAATATAAATGTAATCTATGCAAAGGCAGAGATTTCCATCAGAATTTTTCACTAATATATCTTCTATAATATTACCAAATCAATTAATTCAAGTATACATTTCTGTAATCTATACACATATACAACGTAGATGGACATGCATAGACTCTCAAACTAAGTTATTATAAAGACTAAACAAATAAAAAACAGTCATTTTTCTTAATCCTAATTGTGTTTTTGCTCATGTGCAACTATAATAATTTAAAATAATTTGGGATCCCTGGGTGGCCCAGCGGTTTGGCGCCTGCCTTTGGCCCAGGGCGCGATCCTGGAGACCCGGGATCGAATCCCACGTCAGGCTCCTGGTGAATGGAGCCTGCTTCTCCCTCTGCCTGTGTCTCTGCCTCTCTCTCTCTCTCTCTGTATGACTATCGTAAATAAATAAAAAAAATTAAAAAAAATAAAATAATTTAAATGTATTCTTTAAAAAAAGATTTTATTTATTCCTGAGAGACAGAGAGAGAGGTAGAGTCACAGGCAGAGGGAGAAGCAGGCTCCCTGCAGGGATCCCCATGAAGGACTTGATCCCAGAACCCCAGGATCATGACCTGAGCCAAAGGAAGACACTCAACCTCTGAGCTACCCAGGTGCCCCTAAAATTAAAATTTTTCTGAAGCTTAAAAATAAACATCAACCAATTTTTAGCAAATATGACTGACATTTGTGGAAGTGATTGGACAAAATGCATTTAAAAACAGTTGAACCTTTGACAAATACATGAGTTTCTGGAGCATCAGAAAGAATTGTCAGTAGAAATAGGGGTACTTGGGATGCCTGGGTGGCTCAGCTGTTGAGCGTCTGCCTTTGGCCCAAGGCGAGATCCTGGAGACCCGGGATCGAGTTCCACGTCAGGATCCCTGCATTGAGCCTGCTTCTCCCTCTGCCTGTTTTCTGCCTCTCTGTCTCTCTGTCTCTCTGTCTCTCTCTTTCTGCGTGCGTTTCTCTCATGAATAAATAAATAAAATCTGAAAATTAATTAATTAATTAATCGACTTGTCATTGACATAATAATGAAATTCAGTTATGAATGACCGATTCTGAACTGTCTAGGAATTTGTGTTGTAATATTGCAACCAAAAATAAGTCACAAGTTCAACAGTACATGGTATAAATCAAGATAAATTGGGTTGTGTGGTGGTTTCAAACACACATTTACCAGCTGCTGAACTTGTTCACAGCTTATTTTTATTTAGGTTACGTATCTACTATGGGGCAGGAAGGGCAAGAGCTTCTCTTCTCATTGTAGTTCCTTCAGGTTGTAGAGTGAGAGTATTCATATCAACATATGCTTTCAAAACTGGGCAGAGGGGAGGGAGTGGTAAAGCACAATTAATTTTTGAAAGTTTCTGTGCACAATTGACACTCATTTCATTAACCTGAGCAAAATGGCAGAGACATGTCTAATTTCAAAAAGGATATAAAAATGCAATAGTATCCTATGCTTCGATGGAAGTAGACAAGAAGTAGAACTGAAATATGTATGTATGAATGGCACTAAAGACTATGCAAGGGTATTTAAAAGATGATGAGGGGGACCTGGGTGGTTTAGTCAGTTAAATGTCTGCCTTTGGTTCAGGTCATGATCCAGGGGTCCTGGGATCTAATCCCTCATGGGACTCCCTACTCAGGAGGGAGTCTGCTTTTCCCTCTCCCTCTGCCTGCCACCCCCCCACTTGTGCTTTCTGTCAAATAAATAAATAAAATAATTTTAAAAATGTGTCATGAAATTTTGCAGTAGATAACTCTAATGAAAGTAAAGTTATGGGCAAATTATCAACAGAAAAGCAATTTTTTGACAGATCACTAGAAAACCCCACAGATCAAATAACACAAGAAACACACTGGTAGATAATAATATTGATGATAAAGTTTAGGGAGCTTGCTGCAGCAAGGGAGGGTACATCAGGGAACAAGCATGGGACATGATGATGAGGGAGGGAGAGGTGGAAGCTTGTAGGCTTCCAATGGTTGTGTGCTGGTGCTGGAAATTATGAGAAGTTTTTAAGGCAGCAACAGCTACTTGATTGCACAGTGTCCAGAAGTGGGAGGAATTCTATGATTAAATGCATGACTAGGGTTGTCTTTGCTGAGGGGGGCGCTGTCATCGCTGTTAGCAATGTGGCTGTGTTGCCGTCTTGCCTATGTCATAGTTCAATCCGGCTCACAGAATGGTATGGTTTGATCCCTTCCTGTATTCCATGAGCATTATTTATATGTGGTTGGGAACATCGTACCTAGGTTGCCAGCAGAGCTAGAAGAAGCATTTCTGCTTTTCACAGAAAGTAGTTTGGAATTTATTATTTTTCATACAACTTTATCATCATTACAGCAAAAAAAAAAAGTTTAACAAAATGCTAATGGGTGGAAGTGGGCAAATGTCCTCCTAGGTGCAGTATTTTCACTGTGTCTTCAGTTCATTGGTTAGGTTAGTAATAAATAATGAAAAGAAATATAGATTTGAACCAGACAAGTGAAGGCTGATAAAAATGCACTAACCTAACAACCAAGGACAGTTGTGGACTTGATACAAAGGAATTATATAAATTTAGCAACTATATAAACACTTTTTCTTCACTTTCTCTATTGCAAAACATGAACCTTATCTACAGATTCATGATTCAGTCAAGTGATTTGCTGATATTTAAGCTAAAAAGTATTTCCAAATGCTAATGTTAAGCAATTCCAAGTCACTTCTTTAAAATAATATTAGCAACAGAAACTCCATGTAAGAATTGTATTATTTTACCTTTTGACTACTTTCATCCATTTCTGCTACCTCCTACCCCTAGCCTCTGGCAACTATCAATCTGTTCTCTTATCCATGAGTTCATGTTTTTTTTTTTTTTTTTTTTTTTTTTTAGATAAAAGATTACAACTTTTTGTAATAGGTTCTGGAGATGTAATATGCAACATGGTGGCTATAGTTAATATTGTATTGTATATTTGAAAATTGCTAGGAGAGTAGATCTTAAGTTTTCTCATTAAAAGGAAAAACATTTTGTAACTATGTGAGGTGATTGTTAATTAAACTTATTGTGGCAATCATTTTACAATATATACATATACCTATCATTATGTTGTATGCTTTGGACTAACAATATTATATGTAATTATATCTCGATAAAACTGGAAAGATTTTTTTTTAAAGAAGTTTCTGTTTTGTGACAATGCATAATGTTTGTTTGTTTAATTCTCATTAGGTACAAGCAACATTTCCCTATGTCTAAACCCACTTGAGTACCTTAAAAATAAACACAAATACACATATACAGATATACATACTCACAATGTTATTATAAAGATCAAGTTATTTACAAAGAAAATCATATACTAAGAGTAAGAAATATATTAATAATGGAAATGTTTATAATATTTGGCATGCAGTAATCCAGTACTATCATATCCATTATTTACATGTGAAATAAAAACAGTGATGTTTGCACCTTTTGTGAAATAAAATAGGCTAAACTACAACTTTTTAAAAAATTGTTTCAAGTTAAAAAGGACATGCATAAATAACAAGCTGAAAAGATAGGAGAGTGATATAGTCCAGAGAACAATATAAGGAGAGATTTAAGGCAGTTGGATAGTTTCCCTTGGGTGCACTAAAAACCCAAAGGAGAAAAAAGGAAGTATTTGAAAGAAAGAGGACACAAGAGTTGGAATTTCAGAAGGGTTTGCTTTAATTGACAGTAGATAGGGAGAGGGACACCTGGGTGCTTCAGTGGTTGAGCATCTGCCTTTGGCTCAGTTCATGATCCTGGAGTCCTGGGGTCCCATATCAGGCTCCTCACAGGGAATCTGCCTATGTCTCTGCCTCTCTCCATGCATCTTCCATGAATTAATAGAATCTTAAAAAAAGAAAAAGAAAAGAAAGATAAGGAGTGATGTTAGAGAGGAGACACGTAGCAATATTGTGGCAGGCTGAAAAATGACCCCATTCAGCCACTTCTGAAGAGCAGCAGCCATGGCTCTGTGCTAGCTCATGGCTTTCGACTTCAACAAGAGCCACAAGGTGACTAAGAACATAAGGAATCTGGGGCACAGCCGCTGGAGCGGCTCACTAATCATCAAATTCCCTTGGGACAGGATCCCAGAGGTGTGCAGCTCGGCCACCTATGAGTTGTGTGTGTGTAGCTGTTCATGGTCTCTAAGGATAAGCAAGTCCTCAAGTTCATCAAGAAACAGGTAGGGATGCACATCTGTGCCAAGAGGAAGAGAGAAGAGCTGAACGACATCCTGGCAGCCATAAGAAAAGCATCAGCCAAGAAGAACTGAATCCCCTCCTGTACATAGTAAAATCTTTTTTGGAAAAAAATAAAATTAATTAATTAATAATTGATATTTGCAGATGTAATTAATTAATGATCTTGAGACAAGGAGATCAACCTGGATTATAAAGGTGGATTCTAAATCCATTTGGTTTTTTTTTTAAGATTTTATTTATGTATTTATTCATGAGAGACACAGAGAGAGAGAGGCAGAGACATAGGCAGAGGGAGAAGCAGGCTCCGCGCAGGGAGCCCAATGTGGGACTCAATCCCAGGACTCCAGGATCAGGCCCTGGGTGGAAGGCAGCACTAAATGGCTGAGCCACCTGGGCTGCCCCTAAATCCCTTTGTGTCTTTTTACCAGGGAATTACAGGAAGATTTCATATCACACCACACTCCGGACCCTCCCACCCCTCACCTCACCACCCCCACCCTCCCACACACACACTCTGGAGATGTGATATGAAATGGAGTAAAGAAAGGTTTTGAGATGCTGGCCTCAGAGTTTGGAGTGTGTGGCACAACAAGACCAGGAATGCCAACAGCCACCAGAAGCTTGCAAGAGCCTAGGGGTGGATTCTCCTGTACAGCCTCCAGAGGGAGTCCTGTGGACACCTTGCTATTAGCCCAGTGACAAGGATTTCGGAATTCTGGCCTCAAAACTGTAAAAGAATACCTTTCTCTTGTTAAGTCCTCAATTTATGTTAATTTGTAATAGCAGCCACAGACAATTAATACAAGCATCATACATAAAATAAGTCTTAACTCAACATAGATCCTAATTATTAAAATAGGCTATAAAACTTATGAGAAACCTGCTATTTTGACCTTGCCATTCTAATACAAGCTCAGAGCCTTCTACTAGCATTGCCATAGCAAGCAAACCAGTGTGGATCCTTTACAGAGATGAGGTTTTTGACAGGCAGTGTTTATTTTTTGTAAAGTAATGAGAATCTAACTATAATATTTCTGGAAAAAATAGAGTAACTATTTATAGAAAGTGTCATTAATCGTTTCCAATTTGAGAAAAGTTTTGATTTTCCCACAGAAGTTAATCTGAGTGATAGCTGTCTTCATATAAATTAAAAACTAGTTAAACCTCTGGAAAGTAGACTGCATAATTATAATACTCTTATTGAAAACAACATAAGGGATCCCTGGGTGGCGCAGCGGTTTGGCGCCTGCCTTTGGCCCAGGGCACGATACTGGAGACCCGGGATCGAATCCCACGTCGGGCTCCCGGTACATGGAGCCTGCTTCTCCCTCTCCCTCTGCCTCTGTCTCTGCCTCTCTTTCTCTCTGTGTGTGACTATCATAAATAAATAAAAATTTTTAAAAAATGGAAAAAAAAAAAGAAAACAACATAATTTACCAAAAGGAGGTTATAAAACAAAACAAAAAACAAAAAACCCTCTTCTATGCTTAAATGCTAGGAAATGGTCATAACCTCATACTACAAACTTAGCTATCTGCCAGATAAACCACTATTTAATACCAATTAAAGAGGATGCCTGACAGCTGAGTTGACAAGGGTACCATTTAATGATACAAGTAGCTAGAGGGAGAAGTAGGCTTCAAGCTTAATGTAAAAAAATCTATTTTTTTTACATAGTAATTTCATAAGGATAATTACATCTCAAAATTAACATGTAAAGTGGGCAATTTACTATATAACTAAGCAGTTCAGTCAAATACACCTTTAGGATACATCGGTATGTGGTTATAAGTTGTCCAGGACTAGGAAGAGAGTATATATAAAGAGAAGGGGGTCTCCTGAGAAGGCCTCCTGAGAAGGCATTGTGTCACCATTTAATATGGAGAATTAGGTTTGTGTAGAATTGACCTCATACTAACAAAAGAAGAAAGGGATACATGCAAATAAAAGGCACTAAATGGATAGAAAATATAAATATCATGCAAAAAAAATCAATAAACAAAGAAAAATTGGGAAGAAAAGATTTAGGAAAGAGTAACATTCATACTTTAAATTATGAACAACAAAAACAAAACAAAGCAAAATAAAAAGCATCCAGGAACTCACAAAAAATAAATAAAAACTTTTAAAAAGATAAGGCAGTGGAATATGGTCATAATTGTGCCAGGCCAACCAAGGAAATAAATTAAGGAGAAATAACACAATTGGATACAATCAAGTGTAAATGAAGTAGAAAAGGGATAATCAATAGTGTAGAAAGACAAATCAGTTTTAGGGAAGACAGGCTTAAGAAAATCATATATGATGTGAAAGTAAAGGGCAAAGAAAGCCAGTTGGTTTATATACATAACATGATAATTAAGGACAAGGGACATCTGAAATAGTGATACTCTAGCTTATCTAAAAGGATCAAAGACAATGAAATAGGAAATATTCAAATTAAGAAAGAAGAAAATTTCAATGCAGTAAATGAAAATTTGAATCTTTAACACAAATTTTAAAATGAAAGAAATTTGACCATGGCAAAATTTACATCGATCCCAATTCTCCATTCTTCCTTGTGTTCAGAGCCTCTGTTCACAATGACTTTATAGTTCTTCCCACACTGGAGGTGGAATTTACCTCTCTGCTTCTCTGAGGATGGATTGACCATGAGACTCACTTTGACCACAGGTATATGTGAGGAAAGGGCAGTGTACAACCTCTATGTCTAACATCAAGAGATATCACATTTCCTCTTGTTTCTTGTGAGCTTCTTCTAACCCTATGAAAATTTTGTCAACACTCTGGTGTCCAGGGTTCTCACAGGCATCTTCCAACTCCCCACTCAATGGTCCAGAGAGTATAATAAACATGAGGCAGACCTGATCCCAGGCTGCAGCTTAAAGCCATGTCCAGCTAATCACGGTCTAAATCGATCAGCTCCCTGGCAAAGCCACCATCCTGTAATCGCATGTCAATTACCATTTTAAATCCGTGAATTTTTAGGTGATCTCTTACATGGCATTTTTTGTGGCAATAGTTTCCCTTCATATCCCCAACCTAGTGTACTGATATTTTTGGTGTATATCTTATATATTTACTTGTTTACTTGTTCATTGTATCCACAATGCAATGGGAACTTAATTAGGGTTAAAGAGGGTTAATTAGGGTTGAGGTCTTGGCTGCTTCTGCACTGCTATACACTCAGCTGTCTGAAAATGTATGTAAAAGGAAATAGTCAATATTATTAATAAATATTTTGACACATTAATAAACATATGCTAGTAGTCAAACAATACCTAAATAGTTTTAACAGAAATCCCTAATGAACCTCTCTGTGGAAGCACAGAGTCTACATAATTTCCAAATAAAATCTACTTCATATCACCCTCTAGACAACTGAACAATAAGCAGAAATAAAAATGGCAAATATCAAAACACAACAATATACACCACAAAATGCTGGTGGTAGCACTCTGAATTTATTTATATAGAATTGTGTTAATTTAACACAGATAATTACAGATACGAAGCTATGTTGTAAATTGCGAAAAATTCACTACCTTATGACTTTTTCTACAAAAAGTCTGAGACAAAAATCTCAAACATGAAAAAGTGACTTGAGAAGGTAGTTGAAGAAGGTATAAGTAAATTATCATTTTAGTTTTTACAAAGATAATCAGTATTCAGCTTGGTTAGTAAGGTTGATAAATCAAGAAATATAGATTAAAGATTGATATAGACATGTACATAAAATTCTGTGAATAGAATGAAAGCATTCTATAATTTCCAGATTATTACAAGGAATAGAAATGAAATAGTAGTACAGATCCTAAAGCACATGCTAGAAAATAAAGGCAATTGCTAGGAAACATTGAAAACCAGAAAATCCAGTAAGATGATAGAAGTAAAACCAAAATCTTACTCCAAATCAATATGTAATTATTATATTGTAATAACTTCACACTCAGGATTATAAAATTAAATTCAACTACATAGTTATTACATTCAACTGTATATTGTTTACAAAAAGGCATACCTAAAACCAAGTGATTTAAAAGCATGAATGTAAAAGAATGGAAGAGATGAAAAATGCAAATGAAAACAGTTTCCACAATGCTAATGCCAGAAAGTAAATTAAATTGAAAGTAAAAATAGCAAAATACTTAAAACAACAAAAAATGCTAGAAATGCAAGAAAGGGCCAAAAAATGCATTTGTCTCCTCTTACAAATCAAGCAGACAAAAAAAAAGGTAATAGAGAAGCTCTAGATATATTTTAAGTCAAGAACACAACAAAGACAAAGAAGAGCTCTAAAAATCCAGGAACATTAGAAATAGTAGAAACTACATCAATTCAACAAAAATAATGGGAAAATGTACAAAGCTATATGAAAATGAACCAGAGTACATAAAGCAAAAGCATAATTGTGGCATGTTAAGAAAATAGCTATAATGAGCCCAGCACATTTTCAAAATCTATGGAATATGGCCAAAGTTATACTTAGAGATAAATTTGTGGCTTAAGCATTACCGAATAAGAAGAGAGAAAATAAATTATTGAACTCAGGAATATAAAAAAGAGAATATATAATATATATATATATATATAATTTTTTTTAAATAATGTACCTAAAATAATACAAAGTTGAGGGGACAACACTTTTGGTTAAATTGGGTAGAAGAACTAATTAATAAAAAAAAAAAAAAAAAAAGTCCCTGACCCTACTTGAGGTCCTTGGAATATATTAGTGCACAGGAGTTATATTAGTGCACAAGAGTTTTATAATCAAGGTCCATCTAATTATTGACAACTCATCCCAATCTTGTCAAACTTTTTCAGACAGTAAGAGTTTAAAAAAACAAACAACTAAACCTTCCCAACTACTTTAAGCAGCTGATATAATTCTCTAAACTCATACTAGAAAAAAAAAGAAAATCATAAATATTGTTTAAGATACTTTAGATATTTGTATAGTTTTTGACCAAAATTGATTATTCTACTCTAATTAACAATCTCAGGAGGAAATTAAAATTAAATATTAGTTTCTCGAATTTTAGAATAATAAAGTTTTATTTAAATTCAAAACACACTTTTCTACTTCTCACTTAAAAGTCCGAAGACCAAACTTGAAGTTAAATTTAAGTCTAAAATTATTTTCCCTAATTCCTTTTTGTGTTGAGTCCCATATAGATTCCTTCTCAAAGCTTATGTTCTTTACAGCTGGAGGCTGTGCTGTTTTGTGTGTAATTGGCAAAGTTTCTTCAAAGTCTCTGATTTGTACTGGTTCCACATAAAGTCTGTAATGTGTCTAATTGTATATTTAAACTGCCATGGCTAGGTGTAGAATTTAGTGCATTTTCCAATATGTATGGTCATATAACCACTACCACAATGATGATATATAACATTTTCATCATTCCAAAATCTCCCTGTAGTACTCTTTAGTCAACTCCTGGACCCTGACAACCACTCAACTGCTTTTTATTATTATAGTTTTGATGTTCCAGGATTTTATATGAATGGAACATTAACATATGTACACTTTTTCTGTCATCTTCCCCTTTGTTTTCAACAGTACACAATCTGAAACTGTTAAACAACCTGAATGTTCACCAACTGATCAATAGATACACAAATTAGTGTATTAGTCATACATTTATACAATGGAATATTTGACATTTTAAAGAGATCAAAACATTAAGAAACAAGATCATTAGAGTACTAGCCACATAACCACCAAATGTGGGAGAAAAATCCATCAAATTCACAAATCCATCTTGTGGGAGAAGAATCCTACAAATTCTTGTAGTATGATCCTACACACTCCAGGACCCAGGACTTAGCAATACTAAAGTCCAAGACAGAGTTTCGTTCCCATGCAAGTTAAGGAGTACAGAAATATGTGTTTGGTTTTAGCCAAAAAACAGAAATAGACAAGCAGCCTGGAACACCAAGCAGTCTGTGCCAGTTGTCTGGAATCCATGATGAATTCATTAACATTCAATTAGGAAAAGTCCCAACAAGAACTTCATTTTGTCACAACACATTTACCACATCTAGAAGCCAGCCATTCTATGAAATCTGCCTCCTAGGCAAGGTTCTCACATTTGTATCGGCTGGGGAATCATACTCAGCAGATTTCTGAACCAGAGCTACTGTTACTTGAAGCCTGTGCCATGGTGGGTAGAAAGTGGGGGTGGGATGGACTTGCATGAACCAAACTTCAGTTATGTGCTCCTCAAAATACTTTCCCCCTCTATTTTCAATTCTATAAATTTCTCTGTAATCTCTCCTCTGGGCACAAGCAGTATCTGCACACCCACTTACTATAATTCCCTTGCCTTAAAATACGCTCTAATATTTTTGTAGAGTCTTTTTCATTCTTGAGCTTGTGGACAAGTCTCTATATCCCTCCACAGAATCCTCTCCGGCCCCAAATGCAGAATGGAATTTGATTCAGTGTATTTAGTCATGTCTACATAAGCCTAGCTCTAACAATTTAAAGCTAGAAATTCCCCTGTGCTCTATAGAACAAGCAAACTCAGATGCCTTACATTTTAACTGCAGTTGAAATTGTTCTGCACATAAATGCTTCCAAAAAACTAGAAATATTCCTTTTTTTTTAACAATCAAATCTTTGCTTCAGCCAAATATTCTCAGAAAATCCTGCACCTGTGTTGCAAGCTAGCAACAGCCTGCAAAGTGACACAGCCTGAGCCTGTGTAAGTGGCTTTGGGACTGTGACTGTGTTCTTAGCCACCTTTAGGGCCAGTCTTGAAGAGGTCACCCATGATCGTTGCTGTTTTTATGATTATATTCCTCCTTCATCTGTGCCCACTTACTAAGTGTTACAGGGACTTTCTTCCTGTATATTTCACATTATATTTTGGATTCTCCTACTCCACAATTATCTCCAGTCTTGCAAAAGGTATTGGTGTCTCCTAGGGTATGCCCGAAACAGTTGTACATAAATAGTAATATTAGATACTGGGTCCTGGATCTGTAGCTTCCCTGATGAGGTTCTAAAAAACTTAAAAATTCAAAAAGAGTGACTGATTAGGTGGAAGATAGAATATACCCATTATTTTTACATTATTTTTGTTACCAATTGGATTGGGAGATGTATTTAGCATGGAATCCAAATGGGCCTCTCAACTGAACTCAAGACTTAAGGAATTATATTCACCAATTTATTAACAATATCAAACCAAAGAAGTGCACTCCATGTAGATAGTCTGACCAACTGACATTTGTAGCATTGAGAAGGAGAGGAAATCTATGATTTCTATTGGCACACAGAGCCTAAGATAAAGAGAATAGCTTGGGCTATGCATGCTTAGTTTATTTCTTTCTAAATTTCTAATCAGCTAAGTCACTGTAGTATCTCTAGGGAGGAGTGATTAATGGGAAAAGAAGCAAAAAGAATTTTACTGCTATTGGAGCACCATGCATATAGAAGAAGGTATTGCAGATAGCTTCTTCCAACAGATTTAAACAAATTCATCTCATGACAACTTCTTCTCTTTGAAATATAGGTCTGTGATATCTTAGTTGTATTATCAAAAGATTTGGTAAAATTGAAAAATCA
Organism: Nyctereutes procyonoides; assembly: GCF_905146905.1. Taxonomy (NCBI): domain Eukaryota; kingdom Metazoa; phylum Chordata; class Mammalia; order Carnivora; family Canidae; genus Nyctereutes; species Nyctereutes procyonoides. The sequence goes on along the minus strand of NW_026575021.1, from coordinate 3,774,740 downwards.
AAGTTCTGTATATATTTTATTTAAGATTATCAAAATTAGGTTGTATTTTCCAATTATAACCGTATTTAAAATAAATTTTAAAGAAAATACAGATCTCTCTCTTCAAATGTGGAATGGTGGGGGGGGGGAAGCAGTCCATAACTAAGAAAAATCTGGAAGAACTATAAAATTGGAGTGATTACCCCTCTAAGGAAAGAAGGGATGCCAGGAACTGGCTCTTCTGTGGCAAAAAATAGGAGGAAGACATGGCTGGCATAGACAAATAAGAATAAATTGAGCTAACATTTTAAATAATTGTCGAGCTCTGCACTCAGCACACAGTCAGCTTGAGATTCTCTCCCTTTATACCTCGCACTCATCCTCTCTCACTCCCTCAAAAATAAAATTAAATAAATAATTGTGAAAAGGATAAGTATGGTTTAGAGTAATACTATAGGACCTTTTGGAGCCCCAGTGAAAAAAAACTCACGCGAGTTGCAGGCTCTTTTTTCATAGACCTTTATTAGATGCTTATAACAAAGCCTGGGGGAGGGGGGTAGTGGATAAGTCCAAAGAAAACCTCTGTCCCTCAATGCCTATAGGAGGGGATTTGCTGCTGCTGTTAAAAAGGTTCAAAACTCTACCCTTTGCTTGAACTCTGTCTCTCTCACTGAGAAAAAGACTTAACCAGAGAAAGGAGCAGCAAATTCTGCTCTTATCAGGGTATAAGTAAACTCTGATTGTGAATGGAGGAAAAACATCAGGAAAATACTTCAAAAACCTGACAGGGGACAAGGAACATTCCTGAGCTCAGGATTCTATGTCAGTACCATTAGAGATCTCTTTTTTCTAGAGTAGCAAACTTTTCTACAAAAGGCCCACCAAATGTACAAAATTTCACTATCCCAGGGAGATAGGGAAGAAAAGAAAACCTGACCTGGAAAGCCAGGCTTCTTCCTCTAACACTATACTATTGAGCAGTGATTAATAAAAAGCAACAGCTTAACCCTGAGGCAGGGACAAGATAATGGAGGAGACATCCTCTGTGGCACTAACGTATAGGAATGGCTGAACATCACCAATAATATATATCAACAACGTATACCTCCAATATAATGCACCATGAAGGGCACGTTACATTTGTGTTATTGTTGTCAAAACCACATTAGCTCAAATTAATCATGAGAAACACCAGACAAAATCAAGTGTAGGGACATTCTAGAAATAACTGATCAGGATTTCCCAATGTGTCAAGATCATGGAAAACAAAAAAAAGATTCAGAAACTGCCATTGATTGAAAGAGGCCAAGGAGACATGGCAACTGCATGCTATGTGGGATTATGGATTAGATCCTAAATTACATAGAGACTTTCATGGAGGAACACCTGGGCAGCTCAGTCAGCTAAGCGTCAATCTCTTGGTTTTGACATAGGTAATGATCTCAGGGTCATGAGACTTAACTCTGATTCAGGCTCATGATCCTGGAGTCTGCTGGAGAGTCTCTTTCCCTCTGCCCCTCCCCCCACTCGTGCACACTCTCTCTCTAACATACATAAAATATTTTTTAAAAAAGAGACATTAGCAAAATTGGATAAAACCAAATATAGTCAGTATTTCAGTTGATAATATATATCAATATTAATTTCTGTTTCAATAATCATGCTATGGCTATAGAAAAAAATAGCTTTAAGGGAATATGGGTGAAGATTACCCAGGGAATCCTTTATAACTCTTCTATAAATCTAATATTATTTCCAAAGGGAAAAAAAAAAGAAATGAAACAAATTATGCCAGCATTAGGAATGAAATTCAGAGTATCACTAAAGATTCTGCAACTATTAAAAGGAAACTAAGGAATATTACAAACAAAGTCATTCAGGTATGTTGACATGAGGTATATAAATTCTTTGAATTATAGAAAGTATCAACATTAATTCAAGAAAAAATAGAAAAACCTAACTTGTTTATTAAAGAATTGAATTTATATTTTAAAACTTTCTGACAGATAACTTAGAGATTTAGATAGCTTCACTGATTACTTCTCCTTAATACTTAAGGCAGAAACAATCACAATTTTAAATCATCTCCTCTAGAAAGTAGAGGAAGTAGGAATACAATGTAATTGATTCCTTGAGACAAAATTATCCCAATCTTAAAGAAATTACAATAAAACTATAGAACAATATTCTTCATGAACATAAATGCAAGTATATTCAATAAAATATTTGTAAATCAAATAAAGATAGAACATTCAGTCTTGACCTACTTGTACAAGGCTACATGGAAGAAATGCAGAGCACCAGAAAAAGAGCAGATAATACATGGTGATCAAATGGAGTTTATCCTGGAAATTTAAAGCTTTCAACATCTGAAAATCAATCAGTGTAGTTCTATATCTACAGATTAAAGACCAATAGGATTATCTCAAATGATGCAGAAAAAGCATTTTGACAAAATTCAAGAGAAATTTTTTTATGCTTATTAAAAATATGTTTATTTATTCATGAGAGATCCACAGAGAGAGAGGCAGAGACATAGACAAAGGAAGAAGTAAGGTCCCTGCAAGAAGCCCAATGTGCTACTTGATCCCAGATCCCAATATCATACCTCGAGCCAAAAGCAGACACTTAACTGTTGAGCCACCTAGGGATCCCAACATAAATTTATGATTTAAAAAACTATAAGCAAAGTAGGAATTAACATGAACTTTCTCAACATGATAAAAAGCATCCTTGAAAAATCTAGAACGAGGATGAACCTCCATGGTGAAACATTGAGCATTTCCTTTAATATTATGAACAAGGCAAAGATACCACTCTTTATTAAATATTGAACTGAAAGTCCTAGCAAATGGAATAAGTTAAGAAAAATTTTATGAGATGACTGGTTGCTCAGTGGTTGAGCATCTACTGTTGGCTTGGGGTGTTATCCTTGTTCCGGGGATCGAGTCCTGCATCAGTCTTCCTACATGGAGTCTGCTTCTCCCTCTGCCTATGTCACTGGCTCTCTCTGTGTGTCTTTCATGAATAAATAAAATCTTTAAAAAATTTTTAAAAAGACTATAGAATGCAATCATTTTTTATGCTAGCAAAGAACAAATGAAAATTAGTTATTTTAATAAAATATGATAAAATTGCAAGAAAATATGAAACAAATCACATGTATACAATACCTTTTTACTGTAACTATAACTTAGTTAACTAAAGAGGACCTAAGTAACTGGGGCAATATTCTTTTTTCATGGATTATATTGCTCAATATTGTAAAGATAAAAATTCTCCCCTTAATTAGGCTATACATTAAATGTAATTAGTTTAGTTACATACTAAATGGATTTGCAATAAAATGCCATCAGGTTTTAATATAAATTAACAATTTTTAAATAAAAATGGACAATCTGAGTCTAAAGATTTTATTGAGAAGCAAAGGAACTAGAATAGCAAAAACAAAAATAAAATGGGGCTCTTGTGGGTTGTCTCAGGCACTTAAGAGGTACTTTGAACATTTTGAGGGAAGCTCTAAAAGGTGGAGGGATGGTGCATTGATGTAGACCTTTAAGTGGGACAAGAACTCCATTTGCCCAGGGCTAACAGAGGTGATGTGGCAAACCATACACAAAACTCAATTCAAATGGGATCATAAATCTAACTTGAAATCTAAAATTATAAAATTTCTGAATAACATTGGAAAATCTTTACAGTTGGATTAGTCAAAGATTTTTTTTAGACAACACACATAAAACAGAAAACAAAATAGAATAAAATGTGTAAATTTGACTTTGTCAGAACTAACACTTCTGCTATTTGAAAGACAGTTGAGAGAATGAAACCAGACACAGACTAGGAGAAAATATTTACGCAGCATGTATATACATAGCACACATTAATGACATATAGTCTACATACTTCAAGAATTATCAACACTTAATTATAAGAAACAACCAAATTTAAATATAGGTAAGGATTTGAATAGACCCATCTCAAAAAAATATACATAAATGATGATTAAGCATGTGATAAGATGTTCAGCATCATTACTCATGAGGGAAATGGAAATCAAAACTATAATGAGATATTACAATACACTTATTAAAGTGGTTTAAAGAATAGCTAAACATTTCAAATGCGGGGGAGTGAAAGAATCAATTGCAATAACGTGTTGCTCATGAAAATTCAAAATGATAAAGATACTTTGCAAAAATAGTTGGAAATTTCTTATACAGTAAAATAGTTTTACTTTATGACTCAGTAACCTCACTAATAAGTATTTACCCAAGAGATAAGAACTCATTTGTCTACACAAAAACTTGTATACAAATATTTATATCAGGTCTATGCACAGTAACCCAAAACAGGAAATGAATTGTTTAGCAAATCATAAATGGGGGGGAGGGGATGTACCCATATAATAGAATACTACCAAGCAGTTAAAAGGAACAAATTACTGATACATAAAACAATGTAGATGATCTTAAATGCATTATGCTAAAAACAAAACAAAACAAACAAACAAACAAACAAAAAACAAAAACAAAACAAAACAAAAAACAAAGCCGGGTTCAGAAATTACACAATCTATGATTGCATTTCAATGACATTCTAGAAAACACACACATGTTGGGATAGTAAATAGAACAGTGCTTTCCAGGATTTGGAAATGAAGACAAAGGATTAACTACAAAAGGTAATAAGGTAACTTTTAAGAGTTGTGGAAATGCTCTATATTTTGGTAGTGATATTGATTATGACTGTGTATTTATCAAAATTCACAGAACTGTACACCAAAGCCAAGGTAATTTTTCTCACTTCTATCTCAACCAAAGTTTAATACAAGAGACAAAAAAAATTACATAATTTTATACATGGAAAATCTATTTTTTCCCAATACCATCCCCCATAATTATCCATCATAAGATGATCTCTATTTATTAATAGTATATGTATACTTTTTTGCAATATTATTTGTAATATTATTTGCAAAAAAAGTATATATATATATGTAGAGAGAGAAAGATATTTTTCTATCTTTTTACTTATTTTTACACATTTTATTTTAAATTCTTAGACTCCTAAGAAGTTGCAAAAAGAGTAGTGTTCCCTTAAACTTGTATTTCCTCAGTGATAACATCTTATATAATGATATTATAAAAAAAGACAGACATTAGCTCAAAACTATTAAATTGCAGACATCATCCAGATTTTACTAGTTTTTAAATGTATTCATATTGTTATTGTTGTTTGTTTTGTATGAAGAGACTGGGTTACAAACCATAGGTTATAGCACAACAAATGCCTTGATCAATGCTATGGAATAGTGCCCATGTTTCAAGTTGACTTCCAATTGGCACAGAGCACACAGTGAGGCAAAATTTTGAAAACTAAATTTGCATGTGAACCATACCCCACAGTAGGATTCCAACCCAATCAGGTTGTCTGTCCACTAAACTAGAAGAGTTAAATATGAACCAGGGTCTCATAACAAATGCTAAACTGCCAAGGTCTGATGCAAAATTAATCATCATAAGAAGAAACAAGAAAATCTCATTTTAAATGAGAACAGATAATCAATAGATGCCAACACCAAGATGGCACAGTTGCTGGAATAATCTGATAAGTATTTTAAAGCCACATTCTTTGAAATGCTCCAACAAGCGATTACTAACGCTCTTAGATTTAGCTTGACAAAAAAAAAAAAAAAATAGATGATCAGCAAGAAATAGAAGATTGTTACATTTTCTTTCTTTTTTAAAAAAAAATTATTTATTTATTCATAGACACACACAGAGAGAGAGGCAGAGAAACAGGCAGAGGGAGAAGCAGGCTCCATGCAGGGAGCCCAATGTGGGACTCGATCCGGGGTCTCCAGGATCACACCCCAGGCTGCAGGCAGCGCGAAACCACTGCGCCACCGGGGCTGCCCGATTGTTACATTTTCTAATTATATCTTTAGAAGAACTGTAAACTCATTTTATAACTGAAAAATATAAGACCAAAACAAAAGCAGTATCCTTACTAGAGAGCTCAATAATGCAATGGAGATGAAAAAAGGAAAAAAAAAATCAGTGACCTTGAAGATTAATCAGTAAAAATTATCTAATTTGAACTGCAAAATAGATTGGAAAACAAATGAATTAAACACATTCCACAGGGGCACCAGGTGGCTCAGTCAGTTAAGTGTCCAACTCTTGAATTTGGCTCAGGTCATCATCTCAGGGGTGTGGGATCAAACCTTGCATCCGGCTCTCTGCTGGGCATGATGCCTCCTTAAAATTCTCTCTCTCCCCCTCCCTCTGCTCCTCTCCTGTTCTCTATTTTCTCTCTTTCTCTCTCAAACAACAAAACATGTTCCATATGACTTGTGGAGCAAGGAAAACAAAAGATCTAACATTGTGTCATCGATATTCCAGAAAGAAAAAGACAAAAAGTAATCAGATGAAATGTTTGAAGAAATAATGACTGAAAACTTTCCAAATGTTAAAGTTGTATATGAGCATATACTTGAAGGTCAGTAAACTCTAGGCAATATAAGCCCAAAGAAATCAATAGCCAGACATACATACACGATAATCAAATTTCAAAAAAACAAAGACAGAAGAAAGATCTTGAGAGAGACCCAAGATACATAGTCTATAAGGATAGCAACAACTTGAATGACAGCGTATCTCATCAGAAGCCAGGAGGTTATGACAAGTAACAACATTTTCGAAATTCTAAAACAGAAAGACGATCAATCCATAATTTTACATGTAATAAAAATATCTTTCGGACAAAGGAGAAATGAATACAATGGCATATAAAGAAACTAAGAAAATTTCTTTCCAGCAAAACAGCAAAATTGCTTTAAAGTAATTTCTAATTGAAATTCTTTAGACATAATGTAAATGATAAACTGTGGGATATTCTACATATGTTTTTTAATAACATAAAATTTGACATTGATATATTTAGACACTCTCAACAAGTTTCTTGTTGAGTTATGAAACTATTAGCTACCAATAGATTCTAATTTGGGAACTCCTTCCAATCAGTGAAATAAACCTATATTAAGTTTCTGTCCATTTATACATGCTTTTAGCTCTGGAGTTCATAGGTTTAATTTCTACTTATCCTTCAGGTCTCAAATAAAATATGTTTTCTTTGAGTTTATTTCTGAATTTGCTTAGGTAATTGTATATGTTTCCACATATGAGACTGCAGCATGGCATTTCTCCTATCATAATAATTACCAAAACTTAAGTTATTGATTCATTGCTATCTTAAAAGGGACTGTGACTCTATTTTTCAATATTATATTCCCATAAGCTGGCAAACTACCTGGCTCATAATAAGCATTGGAAACAATTGAAATATGATACTAGAATGGGTTTTTATCACTATATCCTTATTTAAGAATAAATAAATGGATAACCTTAAGAAAAATATCACATTTTAATTATATTGTTCTAGAATTCTCTGATCACCAATCTTAACTGAAAAACACAGCATCAATTTAGCATTTATGTGTTACATAGACTATCTCACTGAATTCTAAGAATAATTTATGAAAATAACATTATTATTTTTCCTATTTTTATAAAGGAAGAAATTGAACTATAGAAAGGTTAACGGATATTCTAAGTTATAGTTGGTTAGCAACTGGACAGGATATGAATAAATGAAATTTTGAGAGGTAGTTCAACAACTTGTTATTTTACAATTGCTAATTTTTATTACATTTGAAAGAAGATATTGCTTCCAAAGAATATAATTTATCAATTGACATCTTCACAATCGGTATTTTCCACATTGTCTATTTCTCCTGGGTAATAGAATATATTGTTATAGATAAGTTTGGAATTGTAGTTATACATATGTGATGCTTCACCATACTTTTACTTTTATAAAAATATCTAATCAGATGATGACATTCAAATGTACCTTTGTAAGTGTCAAGAGCAGACTGCAAGCTTGACCTTTAATATTTTTATTCTTAGCACATATTCAAACTACTGTGGAAAGGTTCTTTTAAATAGTCAAAATGTATAAAAATAACAAATATTAATTTCCCACTATATATCATATACTTCCTAAGCAATTAACATATAATTAATAAATCTTTTAAACTTCTTTATATGAGATATTGTTGGTTTCCTTGGTCACTAGAGGAGAAACTGAGGCCCAGAGAAACAATTTAATTTGTTCAACACACAGGTAATTATTTGCAAAAATTTCATAAATTTGTGTATTCAAACAGACCCAAACTGCACAGAGCATATCAACAGCAAAACTCTTGTTTAAAAATACAGAATGAGAGAAGAATATAGGCAAACACTGAGACTATGAGAGTCATTCAGGCAAAATCTTACCAAGGTCCTCATGAACATACGGACATGCTTTTTCTTTATGGATTAAATTATCCAGATCTCTGTTCTGAATTTTTGCTCCAGAATAGCTCAGGGAGGAAGTTTCAGTGGAGTCTTTTTTAAACCCTTCTAATCGCTAGTCAAACCAGGCAGATTAACTACATAGGTCAAGTGAAAACCATCAATAAACAAACCAGCTCAGTGTGCTCAGTGTGCCACCAGGGAGTTTTAGACTTTAAACAACACATCATAAATTCCACTGCCCTTGTGTTAGTCGATAGTCAAAGTCAGATATGTGACTGTAACCCAGAGGTAAAGCTAGAGCTTTCTAGATCCAGAAGTAAATGAACTCTATTCCACATCATGTTGGAGCCTGGATTTTAACCCTGCTATTCTGGTTCCGGAGACCATGCTCTTAATACCACGTTTTTGGAGCAACAAGAAAAATTTACTATTCGTTTGGCCTGATATTACCTATTAAAGGTGAAAAACCAGGTCTCAGAGTGGTAAATTGGTGTACTAATATTAACATGTTAATTTGTTCATAATTTTAATAGCTAACATTTATAAAAACATCATGAATTAGATAATTTTATACACATTCTCATTTTGCAGGGAAGGAATTGAGAGAGAGAGGGTATATATTTGTTATATAGCTATTTTGGAAGTGTCATCCATCCACCCATATATGATCCATGTATCTATCCATCAGTCTACTGCACTCGTGGGACAAGTTTTTAATTGAAGCCAGACTGCTTGGATTGTAGCCCTGTCTTAGCCTCTGACTAGCTGTTGTGTTTTCACAACTCTACCATTTTGGGTGACAATGTTCCTATTTCTAAGCAGAAAGAAACCAAGCAGCTCACTGTTTTAGAGAGTGTTGAACGGATGGGGCTGCTATGTATTATATAAGATTCAAGACAAAACCTAATAGAAATGAGGAGAAAGTAATGCAGACATCTAGAAAAGGACATTCATGAGAGAAAGCTGAAACAGCAAGTCTCGGGCAGACATATGTTTGTAGTGGAAGGTAGAGCAAAGGAGGAGAGTATAATACAGTGTGAGAGATTAAAATTAAAAAAAAAGTAGTAGAAATCTACTTGATTAAGTTGTAGAGGGAACAAGGTGGGGCAGATCACATAGTTTGTATATCATAAGGACTTTAGGTTTTATTAAGAGTGAGATGAGAAGCTTCTAGAGTGTTTAAGGAAGACAATCATAAAATCTAAGTTACATTTAGCAGTATTCTGTTAGCTCCTGTGTGGAAAAAAAAGATCCAGCGTATGAAAAGTGGTAAGACGGGGAGGGGACCATGTGAAGGGAGCTGATGATTTCTCAGACAAGGACAGTGGATTGCTGTCAGAATTAAGTGGTCTAAACAGAGTATATGAGAAAGGTAACACCAGGACTTAACCTGGCCTGCTTAACTTCAAATTCTATAAGTCCACGATTAGACTTAGGACAAATTCCTTTATATTGTAACTCCCAGGATTCCATGGTCTAACTAAAACACATCTTTGCCTCTCCAGCTGAGGAAGGACCCTATGCTAATTCCTTTTCCACTATGTCCTCTAGTTAATGTTCCCTCCCAAGATCCCAATACATCCTGCATTTTTTTTCTCTAGGAAATCCCACTCCTACTCTCAATTATCGTCCATAGACAGATGCACTGCGAATCTATAATTCCACCTGTAAAGTCTTCTAATGCTCCTTGAAACTGTTTATAATTTCCTATTAAAAAGAATGACTACTTCATGCTTCAGGCATAACAAACTCTAAACTCAAAGCCTAACCTATATCCCTCCATGTAAGTCTGCTTATTATCCAACAGACTAGATTTGTTTCATCTATTCTGGTTATTATCTCAGTGAACTTCACCTTTTTGAAAATGGATGCCAAGGCACATTGACAATTAAGAATAAGAAGTTTTCAAAAAAAAAAAAAAGAATAAGAAGTTTTCAATTTATACATCAATTTTTATCAACCATTAATGGTTGGCTGAATTAGAAAATGAAAATAGTACAATTATAGTTTATCCCTCACGTTTCTTTCAAACACACATAAAAGTAGATGATTTTCATTCTAAATTTTTAGTAAAATCCCACATACCACGTTCTATGACAATATAGGGTAGGATTTTAAAAGTTTGTAATCAGTCATATATTAATCAGAGGAGTATATATTTGTTGGAAAGAGAGTAAGTACTTTGAACAAGAGTGAATCTTAAAATCTCTTGGAAGAGATTTTGTCTTCCATTGTCTTGGAAGGTACACTTAAGAATGTCTTACCTAATGTAGGAATCCTCTGTCAATCTCCTAGACTGTTTGAGCATGTTCAAGACTATAGTAATCTTGAACCCTAATGGTGGCTAATGCACTTTTAAAAACTCTAATCATTAGGCCATTCTTTATTTCTTTTTTTTAATTTTTTTTTATTTTTTATTTTTATTTATTTTATGATAGTCACAGAGAAAGAGAGAGAAAGAGAGGCAGAGACACAGGCAGAGGGAGAAGCAGGCTCCATGCAGGGAGCCCGACGTGGGATTCGATCTCGGGTCTCCAGGATCACGCCCTGGGCCAAAGGCAGGCGCCAAACCGCTGCGCCACCCAGGGATCCCCATTCTTTATTTCTTATTAAAGAAGTTGTTACAGAAATACTGACCAGAGATATATAATAAAATCCAAATGACTTAGAATGCTGTTCATTTTTACAAACATTTTTACAAACTAAATTCAAATAGATGGTCTACCTTCTTCATTGTTTATCCTTTAAATGAGCCTTGCATGTCTTTCTAGGCATAACTACAGTAAATATATTTCTAAGCCAACTTCTCTCTATTTGTATATGAGTAAGTTTTTGTCCTCACTGTACTTCAGGCTCTGTATCTGTTAAAAAAAATGGTATTAACAAGGTCCATCCCATAATTTTGTGGAAAGGATTAAATACATATACTGAAAGTGCCTTGGACACTGCTTAGTATATACAACTAACTTATGCTAGGTCTTATTGTTGCTATTAATATTATGATTTCTCCACTTTCTCTTATTGCCTACATCTAATTCTAGTTCATTCTTTTGACCCTTTTTGGCCATATAATTCCTTTGACTGGAGTCATCTTTGGCATATTTGACTATGACTCCAGGTTTTCACCGCCTTAGGTCCACATGCAAAGAAACCACTTGTGAACTGCATGGGCTGGACTGCCCTCCATTCAGCCATGAATTGACTGTCAAAATGAGAGTAGAAGAAAATTCCTAGAGCAACTATTACAGGTCTATTATGTAAATTCTGAGGTGCAGTTTCTAACCACAGGTTTTATTTTTATTTTTTTCCACTTCTAAAGTTCACATCAGCTATCATTCCTTATCATAGAGCACATACTTTAGTTCTAATCCCTGACCTCCCATCTCATTGGGATGTCATCATGAATCCTGCTTGGTAAATTTTGCAATGTCCTCTGAGACTGCCTGTTTTTCCTGTTAAAATGACCCTTTAACAGTTAAGTGAAGACTTAGATTTTCAGGGCATTCTAAGAAATGTGCATCTTTAATGTCTAGCAACTAAATCAATGCTTCTTTTCCTGCTACTTTGATGTCTATCTATTCTGCAAGGGCTATGTGGGCCTCATGGTGGTAAGAATCACCAAGAATGTTCCAACAACATCTTTATCCCCAAGGAACCAGTGTTTTAGTGATCTTCAAATTTACTGGTATTTTCACTGCTTTTTTTTCCAATAGCCAAGTAAAGGTAATTGAATATTCTGGATTTATATTATTATGCCTCTTTTGATATTTAAGCAAAGCAATGAACCTATCTTGCAAATGCTCTACATGGCCCCTTAAGAGGGGAGCTTTACAGAGAACATCCTTTGCCACTGTGTTTCTTTGTATACCCTGTGACCTTTTATTCAAAATAATTTTTGAGTTTATATTAAGATATTGATTTCTCTAGCTTTTCATTACTCTTGAGTTATTTTTTGATTTATTTGTAATAAATATTAAACATAACTCATAACTCCATTCTTCTCTGCTTGCACAACTAAATCTATGAATCATCCCTATTAACATCTCAATCCTATCTCAGTCCTTGAGTTAGCTCAGTGTTAAAGGGTCATATCTGGATAGGACTTTTTTAACAAAAGAAATATTCTACAAATAACTTTAAAAAATTGTGTCCTTAGAGTCTAGGATATTGACTTACAAACCACCCATGAAGAACAACCAAATTTTCTCAACCAATTAGTCCTGGATTGATTCTTCTGTAAAACATACACACACATATACCACAGACACACATAACTCAAGCTAAGAAATAGAAAATGAAATTTGAAAAAGGATAATCAAATTAAAACCCCAAAATTCACTATTAAAATTGTATTGTGATAAATATAAAACTTATAAAAATGATTATTAAAAACATAGACAATAAACATAGGAAATGGTTACTACACATGCAACTATTTGGTCTTCTGCAATATAAACAAAATGCCATGAGTAAAATGAAATTGTCCATAGTAAAGCTGTATCTGCACCTTTGTATGAACGATATGCATATGAATATTTAAAGTTTTAAGCTATGAGCTTGCTTCCTAGTTGTTAATTGATCTAATTTAAGTTATATTGATGACAATGACACAGTATAGATACTCTATAGCTAAACAGTTTCTGCATTTTAATTGCTCTTTGCTTATGGGAGAAATCAATCTAACAACAGATATTGGGAGTGATATCCTATATATTCAGAGGTCTGATCACGTTAAATGCCAGGGTTATTCAATGGCCTTACTCATGGGGATCACCCTAGAACTCTGTCTACCACAAGTATCCATTCTTCCTTTGCAAAACCAATACCCCAAATACCATGTTGGCAGATAACATATACTTACAAAAGACATTTTAAAAATAGAGTATAAATGATACAATATTTCATTTAAAAATGAGCAATTTATCTTTGGAAACAATCAGAAAACAGGCAAAATTTTAAAAATCATGCTTTAGCCTAAACATGGCCACCCAAATGCTAGTGATCTAAACACGGAATAAAGGTTTCTAATTGAGTGAGGTTGATTTAATAGAGGATATTAATATTTGTCATCAACAACAGTTTAGCTAAAATACCAGTATAACATAACCTTTTATTTTAATGTAATTCTGTTTTTTTTTTCTGCTCTACATTGGCATAGGTACTTTGTCTATTACTTTCCAGATGGTACGAACACCAGCCTAACAATTGTATAACTTAAAACTAAATGCAATCTTTAGTCAAAAAAACATGTATTAAAATGCATTTGGACAATCATCTGGTAGTATTTTAGAGCTTCACGTATTTCTTCGAAAGATTTCACTCTACAGTTAACTTCTCCTTTTTAAATCATTTATTAGCTTCTCTGTATTCATATATTGAATCTTGTCCCTGGGAATGAACTTTAATTCTCACCATCTGTGCCTTGGCCAGAAAAGTCCATATTCCTTTGATGCATAAATACATCCCGAATATTTCTCATCCTGTTAGTAAGAGCTGTGAAGCACAGAAAATAATGTTTCAAAAAGGAACCATGAGGGATCATTTATTGCTCCAGCACTTTGAAAAATCTATGAAATTCCTTTATGGCTTCTTCATTATATTTTCAATGGAACAATTAGTTTGAGTGGCTACAAACACTGAATTTTCATGACCACATTAGCCTTTGAAGCCAAAATTATTGAATGCATTATTCTCTATGCAAAATATAGTGGGATGTGGTGAGTTTGTGATTAAAAATGGTAAGTTGCCTCCAACTGGAAAACTGGTGGAGAGTTAATTTCCTAACAGCCTATCTGGTCACACTTTAAAACCCACGTAGTTTGCATAATTCAGTGTTTATTCCAAGGATATATTTTACAAGTCTTGAGAGCTGTAACTGTGGCTTTTTTTTCAATATTTAGTAAAGTTCTTGGAATGAACAGTAACATCACAAATACAAAAGTACTCCCTTGAAAATCTTGGTTGTAATTTCTAAAGGTATTAAGACATTCTCATACCTATTTCATTCAAGCACATGTCATAATTAAGTCAGAATTACTGAGGGTACAACTCTAGCACCAACTGAAGTAATTTCTCACTGTTTGACAGAGTAAGTACATGATGAAAATATCCTTAAATAATCTGGCTTTACTTCTCTTATTGGACCTTATCTGTTTTTTTATTTTTAAATTCTAGGAAGTTCAGATAATACATGGAAGTTTTGACTATAGGCCAGATATTGGCAAACATTTTTCTATATATAAAAGGTAAATATTTTAGGCTTTGGGTAGTACAGTTTCTGTGACAACTACTGAACTCTGCCTTTGTAACATGAAAGCAGCTGTGGACAATGCTTAAACTAATGGGTGTGGCTGTATTCCAATAAAACTTTATGTACAAAAGAGGTGGCTGATAAGAATTGGCCCTCAGGACCTAGTCTGCCAAGGTTACTCAGAACAAAAGAATAAGACCCTACTTCCCATTTTCTCAAGGGAAAACTACTTTCCATGCTGAAGGAAGTAGTCATATGAAAAAGTGAATACATTATGCCTTTTTGGATATACTTTCTATGTTTGTTGTAGCAGTTCTACTTCATTCAACAGCCTTGTGATGGTTAATTTTATGTATCAACCTGGATAGGCCAAGGTAGACAGATATTTTGTCAAAAATTGTTCTGAGTGTTTTTCTGAAGGTACTTTTTGGATGAGATTAACATTTCAATCAGTAAAATTTGAGTACAGCCGATTATTCTTCAAAAATATGTGGACTTCATTCAATCAGTTATTTAACAGTATGTCCAAACATGATAACAAGTACAATTGTAGAAGTTATATTCTTATGTATCTCTACAAGAAACATGACTTTTCACTCAAATAATGCTTCTGAAATAATCCTGCTAATTTGTTTATGCATGAGTGCAGGTGAGGTGATAGATGTTAATTGGTTAGCTTCATTGCAGCAGAAGTTTACAAAGAACATTTATATTGTTAACATTTTATTTTTCATAGAGAAAATCAGTTGCATTAATACTAAATATGATTTAAATTTTCATCCAATTCATGGAATTAATTAGTAGGCATTTTGGAGATTCACTCTGGTAAACATGAAATGTCTGAAATTATTGGGGTTGTTAATACAAATGCAGTTAGAAAGCTCAAAGTTCAAAATAAATTGTTTTTACAGTGGAACACAAGTACAATTTTGCTACAGCACATCATCTTAGTAAACATATTGGGTAGTAAATGGGAAAACTGTGGAGCAGAAATCCATTTATAATTGATTATTGTGCACATATTAAAAAATTACATGTAAACATGGGCACCTGGGTGGCTCAGTGGATGAGCATCTGCCTTTGGCTCAGGCCATGATGGCAGGCTTCTGGGATAGAGTCCCACATCAGGCTCCTTGCAGGGAGCCTGCTTCTCTCTGCCTGTCTCTCTCTCTCTCTCTCTCTCTCTCTCTCTCTCTGTCTCAAATAAATAAATAAATAAATAAATAAATAAATAAATAAATCTTTTAAAAAAGGTTGCATGTGAACAGATTATATTATCAAAGATGTAAAATTTGCCGAATTCAAAAATATTTTACATATACAATATACTTGTTCTATAAAATTTGGAGACAAAAATATAAATTTATGCATGCTAGATGTTTTCCTCTGCTGATTATTATCAGTTAGATTTTGTAAATGTTATCATCTTTGAAGAACTATTTTGTAAATTAACCTAATTCTGCTACAATGGTATTATACTTTTTGCTGGTGTTCTAAATTTCGGTTGTAATTTGTTTAAAATCATTTGAAAATTATTAGTATAGGAAATGAAAGCAAAATCTTCAACATTTTTGTTAAGTAAAATTAATGTAAGTAAAGCTTCCAAAGTAATATAGATACTTGATTTCATCATTATTTTGTAGGAATGAACAAATTAAACAGGAAGAGCTCAAAGAGAAATTGTTTTTAATTCTATCATTGGGTTTTGTTTTAGTTCAACCTTAAAAAAAACTATTCAATTTTTTTATTTTAATTGAATAAATATATTTCAATATTGGACTAAAATAAACTGAGGTACTGCAACATCTAAATTTGGCAAAATTTAAAAGAATTACAGAGACAACTTTAAGTGACTTGCCTTTTCTGGCAAAAACATTGTCATGTATAATGCATTTTCTTTTGTCCCCTTCATATACCACTACCACCAGAGTCCCTCTGTCCAGTGTAGCCTTTGGTGGAAAAGGGGTTAGAGAAAGTGTGCTCCCTTTAGAGGATTATATAAAAATGAACAATATTATTAATTATGCTTCATCTGAATTCTCAAAAATTTAGATTAATATATTGTGAAGTACAGAGGAAAGAAACACCCATCTCCCAAAGTATGGGGTAATATTTTATACAAATCCTATTTTGCATTTCAATAACTTTATATATGTATGTATTTCATTAAAAATCTCATACATGTGTCCACTATTAACTATTATTTAGAATAATATAAATATTATCTTCTATCTTAGGGTAAACATGAAATTTCAGAGAAAAGTGTCAGTTTATGCCATGGTCAGACTGCCCATATCCCTATGCTTCATGTCTACAGGGATAACCCCAACAATTCCTCAATAGATTCTTTAATAAAATAAGGGGCAGGGTGGAGCCTGGAAAGCAAAATTTCCTCCATATAAGGCCAGCTATTCTCATGGTCCCATACATCAAGCTTGCTTTCTGCTTAATGATCTTTCAAGCTCTTAGGGAATTGATTGAATCAACATTTCTGTATGATGAATGATCATATTCAGACATAGGCCAAAGAAGTTTTTGTATTCTCTGGAATAAAAAGAAACTAGGGATTATGTGAATACACGGACTTAGAAAGGAAAGCAGATAGGAACAATAGTAAAGGCATTAAGTTTTATCAACAAAATATTAAAATAAATCAAGAAATTGCAATTCTTTGAGAATGTTTAGATTGCCAGTAACATTAACATATTAAAAGATCTGTGGCCTTATTACACCCCAGTGTTACTAACTGTGAATCATTTATCAAAAATTATTAGTTCAAAAAGTATTATATTCAAGGTTTTATCCTTTCATCTGTTTTTATGCTTTTGTTGAGATATATTCTATTCATACTTTCATATGTAGTATAAATGTTAAAGATGAAATAAAAAATCCTCGCTTGTCCAACTTAATATTTTTAGAAGTCTCTTGATAATAGATTACAATTTCATTCTCTGTATTTTACCATCTAGGTCTCTTATCTAACCTAATGTAAATTAAGTTAACTATTGCTTCAGTAAATGAGATCAGTTGGGCTGAGTTAACTGCATATAAAAGCAATTTCTATCTCATAATAAGAGGTGAGCTGTATTATCTTTTATTTTCTCTCACTGTTGATATGGTAACTCAATCCTTTGATTCTTCAAATTTATTAGCAGCCATTTTTTTAAATATCAGACAATAGGAAAAAATTACCTATTTAACTATATGTCTAAGTCTGATTAGAAGTATGATTTGAGAGCTCTTCAGATTTACAACCTGGAATGGAAAATATAAATTATTTATTACCGTATTCCATTATATAAACATTTGAATTGAGTAAAAAGCATCACAGATGCTTCCTTTCCTCTTACTTTTATTCCTAGTGGTATTCATAATCTGGCAATGTAACATACCTTCTATACCCTTCTTCTAATCCCAATATCCAACCACATTTCCTCCCCAGGAAATACTGAACAAAATTTTCTAACAAGAGAAAATAAATTCATCCCTTCCCTCAACAAATAGAAGTAACAGAAGCAAAGAATGAAGTCATCTGAGAGTTTAAAATTACACTTAATTCTTTAAAAGAAGCATTTTAAAGTGTTCCTTCTAAGAAGACACAATTACATTTGATAATTACCTTCTTACCTGGTCAATAATAATTTAAGGATCTGAAAAATAAAACTCAAGTACCAGAAAATACAAAAAACTTCTACAACATGTAAATTGCTGAAAATGTTTCCTCATTATTTTTTTTAAAGGTAAAAGTTATCACTCTTATATAACCTGTGGTAATCTAAAATGGCTAGAAAAATTCCTGTTGCAGAGATGGAGAACTTGCCTAAATGCTATTTTCAGGTTTATTAATTTTCAAATTCATGAGTTAAGGAAGTCTGTGGAAAGTAGTGAAAAATAGCCTCCGGAGGCAGAAGACTTTATTATCTGACATGGGTTAAAAACTTAACATATCAGTAGCATGATTTGGGCCAATGGTTTAACATCTCTAGACATTAATGTGGATATGTACAAATATACAGCTCATAGGACATTTATCCGGAGCTAGGACTGTAAAAGGCATTTTTCATAATTTTTTCTCAAGCAAGTGTCATGATGATTTTAAGAGTTAAGTATGATTTTCCTTATCTTATAAATTCAGATTATCTCAGAGAAATCAGAGTAATTTACTCATGATCAAATACCACACAAGTAAGAAAGGCAGCATTTGAAATTCAATGGTCTAGCATCAAAGCTCATAAATACATAATTGCTACATTGCATCAATTTATTAAAAATGATCTGTTTATAAATAAAAGTGTTCTTCATGTATGCTCAATAAGCTTTAACAGTTACTTTTTATTATTCCATGAAGAGCTATAGAGAACAAAAATTTGGCAACAGAAGTTACCCTGCCTCTCTCTACTGTCCCCCACCCACTGTGCTTCCCACCAGCAGTGCTCTGATGTAACCCTCTAATGCAGATTAGAAGCCCATGAGAATATTTTACATAATGGGCATAGGAAAATGACATTATCCTTCCTTATAAGAATTATGGAGTTTACCAAATAGAACTTAATTTTAGGAATCAGTTCTGGGCTAATCTTAAGAATCAGTCTAGTTCCCCCTCAGACACTTTAAAGAGAAGGAAGAATAAATTTATGTTTCAAATTATTTGACAAGAAATAGATAAGGGAGTGCAGGCTGCCTTCTGATCCTGTTCCATGAATTATTAGAAATCACATTTTAAAAAAAGTCCAAAGCAAATATGACAAGAAGCTGATTTCCAGGCTTTTTGAATGCTCAAGCTGGATAGGTTTCTATGGTTAAAATTCAAACTCTAATTAATAAAATGTGATTAATAGTATCCTTATAGTTAATAAACTCCCTTTCTCCCTTCCCCCTCCCTGCTTTTAAATTGACTAATTAGTTCTATCTATTTTCTATCCAAGAACCCTAACAAGGCATTCACTATTAGCTCCATTCACATCACACAGTTTAGGAATAAAAAACAAACATACACATACATTTTATTTCTGTAATCTTTTTGAAATAAACTATCACTACAAATATATTCTTGTATACTGGGATACTTATCTATATTAAATTATATTTCAATAAGTCAGTCAGAGAAAGACAATTATTATATGGCTTCACTCATACGTGGAATATAAGAAATAGTGAAAGGTACCATAAAGGAAAGGAGGAAAACTGAGTGGGGAAAAATTAGAGAGGAAGACAAACCATGAGAGACTCCTGACTCTGGGAAACAAAGGGTTACATATGGGGAGGTGGGTGTGGGGATGGGCTAAATGGATGACCTGCATTAAAGAGGGCATAAGATGAGATGAGCACTGGGTGTTATACTGTATGTTGGCAAATTGAATTTAAGCAAAATATTTTTAAAAATTAAATTAGATTTCAATTTTTAAAAGATTTTATTTGTTTGAAAGAGAGAAAGAGAGACAGAGACCATGTTCATGGAACCAGGGTGTAGGAATGGAGGAGTAGGAACAAAGGGATAGGGACAGGTAGACTCTGCATTGAGTATGGAACTCAACACATGGACACAATCTTAGGACCCTGAGGTCATGTCCCAAGCTGAAATCAAGAATCAGATGCTTCATTGTCTAAGCCACCCAGGTGCTCCTAGATTTCAATATTTTTATACTGATGTTACCTTATTTGCTCACATGTTCATCTCTTTGTTCATTCAGTCATTCACTATGTAGGCATCGGATTAGCTGCAAAGAATAAAGCAAAGCTCTAGAACTAGAGGGACCAGTCAATCTAGCAGCCAGGCGGCAGGCAAATGAACAATTGAAACACTGAAAAAGAAGCTAGCTCAGTGTTGTGGAATCACAAAAAGTGAACTGACTACAAGAAAGACAGAGGATGTCACTGATACTGAGGATTTGGCCTTAATTATCGTTTGTGTTAAATTAACACGTTTGTTTATACATTTCTCAACCAGATATCTTTTCTGACATAACAATTCATTTAACTGGCAATTTGAAGACTGTTTATTTCAGCTATAACAAAATAGTTCTGGATTCTATCTTGAAAAGTTGTCTTTCAGTTTTGTGGGAAGTAAGCTAATGGTAGATGCATATAATAGCTTATTAACCAAATATTGTTTAAAAGTAAAAATGCAAAAAGTATTATAATAATGAGAATTCCCTATTTTCTTTATGCAGTGCTCAGAAACACTCTGCAGGCAGTCCTTGTTCACATCTACATAATAAATACACTAGAAGTCTGAAGAGAGAAAGTAGATACCAACTGTTTACCTAAGAAACACTACACTAGCAAAAACAATTGAACAATGTCATGACTAAAGAGCTTGATGTTGATGTGTTTTCTCCAACAGAATGCTACCTCTTTTATTTTACTGCAAACACTTCTATAAAAATAGTATAAAAAAGCATAGTTCAAGAGGTTTCCACTTTGTGTAATTCCTGTAAAAGTCAACTAACTACAAATACTGTCAGAGAATCTGTTCATTCCTCATTCCAGGCATCATTAGATAGACATAATATGACATTCACCCTCAGATTTTGGAAGAAAACCTGAAAATATATATAAAGTTTTAAAACAATTTTTCTAAATATTTTTGCATCTTTTTGATCCATCAATTGTTAGTAGTTTTACAACATGATGCAAAATTATATTGTTCCCATTTCTTAAAAAAAAAATACCTTTTGCTTGGGTAAAGATGTTTTCTGTGTTACTAATTTTAATTTATATTGCGATCCAGAAACTTCTTTTGACATAATCTGACAGAAGAAAACTGTTTACACTATAATCAGATTTTTATTCTGTATTTAAAAATATATCTAATTTTTAAGTCACTTAAAACCTCCACCAGCTCTAATATAGTTGCCAGATATATCTCTAACTTACATAATTTTGTAGATCTAGAAAACGGATTTTTTTAAAAGGTTGACAGCTATTAAATCAAGACTTAAAGCAATGAAGAAAGTCAGAAGCCTTTATCCTAAAGACCTAACTTTAATTAATCAGGTCACTTGTCACCTTGACAAGTGAAAAGGGCCTTCAGAGGAAAGACCTAGACTTTACAGTTTTATAGAGTGATTATGAGCTTGATTTTGATCTAGAGACATTTACATGGCCTAAGTTACAAGATAAAGACTATCTTTTTAAGACCAGCTGAAGTTAATTTATAGGATTTGAAAGATGATTAATAATGCTGTGACAGGAAACAAGACAGAGAAAATGTTTTCTGGAACTCCTTTCTCCTGTTCTCCAAGATAGGGTCAGAGGTGTGATGTGCCCAGGTGCAGCCCCATACAAATCAGTTATATCCTGTTTATGCCCCTGCCACCATCTGTTCCCTCTTCTGGAGTTACCTGCTCATGTTGAGGAATAAATACTTTTAGAAATGGTGAGATAGACAGCAGAGTCTTCTAAATTTGTCTTCACCCACTGTGGAAGGGCATGATAGTTTTCTAAATTGTTTTAGATTCAGAGAGCAAAAAAGACAGGAAGTTGGAATTACTCTAGTAAGAACAAAACGCATAAACATATCTTATTTTGTAAAACAAGATATTTTTAGAGCAGTGAAACCATTCTGTATATTATAGTGGTGAATACATGTGCTTAGACACTTGTCCAAACCTAAAGATTGTAACAACACAAGGAGTAAAACTTAGCGTGAACTGTGGACTTTACATGATAATGATGTGTCCATCAATGTAGGTTTGCCAGCTGTGACAAAGGTAATGTTCCTGTGTGTGTGGGGGGGGGGTCACTGACAATGCAGGAGGCTATGCATGAGTGGGAACAGGGGATATATGGGAAATTTCAATGACTTCTTCTCAATTTTGCTATGAACCTAAAACTACATGAAAAAAAATAAAATTTGATTAAAAATATTAAGAGTCACTTTATAAAATGATTGTTTAACTCTAAGAAAATATTTATCTTCACTACTTAATGCATTTAATGTCATTAATTTTTAAATACAATTTCACATCAACAGTTAAATAAAGCAACACATTTTTAAAAATGGGTAAAGTTAAAAAAATAGAGTACAAAGTAAATATCAAGGTTTTGTGAGTGAAATGTTTAACTGAATAAGAAAAACCATTTGTGTCAAAATATAGTCTACATTTGAATAAAACTGTTTTGGTTTGGGTATTAATCTGTGATTTAAAAATGAAATATTTGGAATACAGTGTAAGAAAACCGGTATATAGATTATAAACTTCTTGAAAGTTTTGCAATATTTATCCTTTATCTAAAATGAATTAAATAATGGAATCCTTAAATTATAATTGTGACTATTTTGCAAATAAATTGCAAAATTTTTGTTTTTGTTCTCTATAGCATTGTATTCAACAAAGAGGCCATTGGACTGAAGTGGGTCTAATGTCTTGGTAATTTGTATAAGCAAACCAAACCTAAGCCAGAGTCAATGCACTTGAATCCAAGAATGTGAAATTTAAGAGCAACCAATCACAACCATCCAACTAGCATTTCCCAAATAAAGCAACTGCTTAAGTTAGAATCAATCAAGTAAGTTTCCTGCTTTGCTTCCTCATCTTCCCTTAAAAACCTCTTCCTTAACTCCTTCCTCTGGTATGCACCTAACTACCTTTCATTTAGCTCAGCTGGAATCAATAGAGGATCAAATAAACTCTTGAAATACTTTAATATGCCTCAGTTTCAACAGTTCATATACCACTCAATCTGGATTTAAGGAAGTCCACATGTTGTCCAAATGCTACCACATAAATCCGTAGTATGTGCTTCAAATTCATCCTGGGGTTCTGTCATAGATGGGCATGTGGTTTATTCTACATCTTTCTAAGAAAATATTCAAAAAAGTAATCTTAAATACATTTTAGTAATAATAAGTATATTTTATTCCCTTTAATAAATTGGAAATACCAAATGTTTGAGTTAAGAGAGTGTTAGGTTTTTCCCAAGTGAAGGGCAGAGAAATTAAAAAAAAAGAAAAAAGAAAAAAGAAAAAAAAGAAAAAAAAAAAAGGCAGAGCCAGGCAGAAGGTTCAAGAGTGCTTTAATGGGGAGCGCTTTAATGGGGAGCACTCCCAGGTGAGATTCTGTGACTCCAAGGGGCTTGAGTCAGGGAACCTGAGCTCAGGCAAACCACAGGGGGGTCTACAAAGAATTTTTGGTGGGAAGATGGGGGGAGGGCAAGATGGCATTCCAGTTAGGGCAAGGGTTACAGGTCTTTGTAAGCTAAGTTAGGGTAGGGAGGTAAGGTGGTGTTGGCAGGAAGATGGGGTAGGGCGGTATTCCAGTTAGGGCAAGGGTTACAGGTCTTTGTGTGCTAAGTTAGGGTAGGGCAGCAAGGCGGCTTTATTGGGAGGCTGCTGGCCTGGGGTCGCCGTTTTGAGGTCCCCAGTCTCACCAGCCCAACAGACAGACTACCAGAGCTTCTCTTGTTTTATGTGCAACAGCCTCTTTCTTGCAAGTACACTAGACTCCACAGTTATCTGGAATTGAGGAAGTTATAGAATCTAAGAGCTTCGGAAGGCCTGAGTGGCTCAGCAGTTGAGCATCTGCCTTTGGCTCAGGTCGTGATCCTGGGATCCGGGATCAAGTCCCACATCGGACTCCTGCTTCTCCCTCTGCCTCTCTCTCTCTCTCTCTCTCTCTCTCTCTCATAAATAAATAAAATCTTAAAACAAACAAAAAGAATCTAAGAGCTTCCTCTAACTGCATCCCGATCTACAGTGTAACCACCAAAGAAAATTCTCAAAAAGAGAACCATATTGTCCCTGGTCTGGCTCTGAATCTGGCTCCCTAGCAAATTTTCCCAAAGCGTCACTACTCTGAACCTACCCTTCATCTTATTGCTATAACTAAAACTCAGCTGCCCACTGAGACTAATAATGACCTGACAGATCTCTTAGCAGTGACTCCTGCCCCCATCATACAAACAACACACTTTAACATTTACCAGAAGAGGGGACTCCTGGGGGGCTCAGCGGTTGAGCATCTGCCTTTGGCTCAGGATGTGATCCGAGGATCCAAGATCAAGTCCCACACTGGGCTACCCTGGGGGAGCCTCTTTCTCCCTCTGCCTATGTCTCTGCTTCTGTGTCTCTCATGAATAAATAAATAAAATCTTTTAAAAAAATCTACCAGAAGGGCCATAAGTAGTCCCTTTATTCCTCATTGATTCAATTTCCAGGAGACTGATATGGCTTCTGTCTTTTTCTCTGGAATACTATTTAAGTGTAGTGACCTCAGAGTTCTTTACCATGATATGGCTTCTTAGATTCTTACATAAGCAGCTTGTTTTCCTCTTCAAAATAAGCATGTAGATTTCCTTCATTCTTCTGTCCTTAAGACATTTGGTGTTAATTGACTTCTGTGCTCTGCTTCTTGTCTGTGACTCTGTTCTGTGATCGATGCTAATGGACTTCTGTGCTGTGCTTCTGATTTGTCTAAGTTTATGTAGGTTATTCAAGTATTCCAGTGTTTTCATGTATTCATGTCTTAGCTCCAGCTGTTATACCAAAATACCAGAGGCTGGGTGGCTTAAACAGAAATACCTTTCTCATAGGCCTGTAGGTGGGGAAGTCCAAGATCAAGGTGCCAGATCATTGGTTCCTGGTAAGAGCTCTGTTTTGGGTTCTCAGGTGGCAGTCACACATGATAGGGAGAGAGTAGAAGAGGGTGGGAGAGGATGAAAGCTCTGATCTTTTCTTTTAGGGTCCTAATCTCATCATAAGAGCTCTACCCTAGAGACTTCATCTCAATATAATTATCTCCAAAGATTCTATCTCCAAATACATCATGCTGAGGGGTAGGATTGTAACACAGGAATTATGGATGGGACCCAAACATTCAGTTCATAACAACTCACCAATTTATAACTCTAGAATGTCAATTTTAAGGAAGGCAATATATCACCTTATGTCCAGTAACCACTAGCCTTGAGCTACACTCTTCAGAAACATGAAGGTACTTACAGTTCCTCCAGGTAAAATAGGCTTTTTGTTATGTCCTTTGTAATTTTGTTTCTACTCCTCCTGCACATATTATTCTTCCTCATCTGATCGTCACATGGACAATATCTGCTTAGAGCCCTCATATGGGAAACCTTTTGTTATTGCTGTTTTTCAAATCTTGGCTTTTAGACTGAGTAAGATGAATCTTCTACTAAGATCCTTTTCAAAACAATATTTATATTTATAGCATCCAGCACACAAACTCAACTGGTGTTTAATGAAACAATGCATGAAAGCCCATGAGATAATTTTTGTTACTTCCAATGTATACAGGGTGAAAGTTGGGGATTTAAAAAAAAATTGTAAATAAAATGATGTACCAGAGCATGTTGATGAACTACCCATTAACAAAAGCCTACTTCATCCTTGTCTCTTTTTTCACTTGTAACTGGTGAAATGTTCCCTGACCCAGGGAGTGAATCTTATTCAATCTATGTCTGTTATGGAATTCCATCCCAATTTACAAATAATTAGCTAGAGAATGAACATATGAGGGGCACCTGAATGGTTCAGTTAGTTAAGTGTCAGCCTTTGGCTCAGGTTATGATCCAGGAGTCTCAAGATCAAGCCCCACATAGGGCTTTCTGTTCAGTGGCGAGTCTGTGTCTTCCACTCCATCTGCCCCTCCCCCTGCTTCTACCTTCTCTCACTCTCTCTCTCTCTCTGGCTCACTCTCTCTCAAACAAATAAAATCTTAAAAACAAAACAAAACAAAACACATACTCATTTCTGGCATTTGACTTATAAAGCGAAGTATGGTAGGTAGCTTCTGGGAAACATTTTCCTCTAAATAAAATAGATAAGTATAAACAGTCCTTTCCCTTTTTCTTTTTAGGGCATTATAACAAGGAAATAATCTTCAGAGTCTGCTGCAGACTTCTGATAATCAAAAGGAGTAATCCAAGAATGTATCAGAGAAAGGAGCCTGGAGGCCTAATTTGCTCAACTGCTGTATTGGCTCTGGAACTTTCCATATGTGGACTACTTACTACATGAAAATCTGAATTTCTATTATTTAGCCTACTTTAAATAGGTATCTGTTTCTTGAAAATAAATGGATCCTAAGTGACTCAGGAGTCCGATGACCGTGAGTAATATATTTTCACTTATTAAGAAACTCATCTTGGTAGAAACATTCCCTCATGTTAGATCCTCTCCTATCTGCCTTTAAAAAGCAACATATTGGAATTGGAGGACTTAAATACAGATTTTCCAGGATATTGCCCATTATATTTTGGTTATATTAGGGCACTGGTCTTTTCACTTATACTATCTTTGATTGTAATCTTATGTTATCTGAGAGATGTCCTCCCTTTGCTTTTCTAAACAGAAGTTAATTTCTCTGAGAAAGTAGTGCAAGACAAGCCCCTGCATTTATAAAAAAAAACTATTAGAAGAGGCATGAGCAGTGGGCTAGATAAAACGACAATTAAATGACTGTCTTAAGGCCTAAAGCTTATTATTTCTCTCCAAAAAGGATCAACTATCCTAAAATCTTTGGTGCAGAACAACTTGCTTCCTCTGAAGGAACTCTTTTTTTTTTTAATAATAAATTTATTTTTTATTGGTCTTCAATTTACCAACATACAGAATAACACCCAGTGCTCATCTTGTCAAGTGCCCCCCTCAGTGCCTGCCACCCACTCACCTCCACCCTCCGCCCTCCTCCTCTTCCACCACCCCTAGTTCATTTCCCAGAGTTAGGAGTCTTTATGTTCTGTCTCCCTTTCTGATATTTCCCATCCATTTCTTCTCCCTTCCCCTCTATTCCCTTTCACTATTCTTTATATTCCCCAAATGAATGAGACCATATAATGATTGTCCTCTGATTGACTAACTTCACTCAGCATAATACCCTCCAGTTCCATCCACGTTGAAGCAAATGGTGGGTATTTGTTGTTTCTAATGGCTGAGTAATATTCCATTGTATACATAAACCACATCTTCTTTATCCATTCATCTTTCAATGGACACTGAGGCTCCTTCCACAGTTTGGCTATTGTGGACATTGCTGCTAGAAACATCAGGGTGCAGGTGTCCTAGAGATTAGGAACTCTATTTTTATTGGCATTAAGCAGTGATAGAAACCACCTCTTTGCTGTCACTCCACTCAGATCTTGATGCACTCACTTCCCATAAATAACTTAGTCTTGTTCTAAAGGGGCAGCTCACTCAGCATAGGACATAGGAAACACCTCTTATCACTGAGTGCTTGAAAATGAATGCATTGGCAGGTGAATGTGTGGGAAGTATTATGAATGTGATATCTTTAGCTGCCATAGAATGACTATTATGAACTAGCAGACCTAGAAAACTACATAGAATAATTGTTATTTGAATTTACATTTAATTTCCAGTGGAAAATGTGTTCTAGTTGAGAGTCTCAGTAGCTTATCAATGACACTTTAAAATCCCTGTACTCCAGTCATAAAATTGAAATAAAACTCATTTTAACATGATGCTTTTAAAGTTGAAAGTATGATACCTTCAAAGAAACAGAAAACTTTATTGTTGAATAGCTCAAAATGTGTCACCTATGAATATACAGGTGAATTCAGAAAACATAAATCAGATATGGATACTGCTAAATATACTCAATAACAGAAGTCAACTAGAGTAGAAAAATTTTGTATTTAAAAAAATTAGATTAATTCACCACCATTATGGTGACTTTTCTTACTTTTAGGTATATTTTCATTATAATATTGAAAGGATAAAGCAAAACTTCAGGAAAATAATAATTTAATGTTAATTTACCTGATAAAGGGTTCAGTCATGGTCCTTAAGATACTCTCTGTGAAGAAGAAAAGATGAACTTAGTGAGAACTTCAACAAAGAGATGAAAAATAAGAAAGTACCAAATAGAAGTCATGGAGCTGAAGATCACAATAACTGACTAAAAAACACACTAGAAGGATTCAACAGCAGACCAGATGAATCAGAAGATTAGTCAACTACAAGAAAAGGCAGTAGATTTCACCCAATTAGAACAGCCTAAAGGAAAAAAAAAAGTGAAGATAGCATAAGGGGTTTATGGGACTTTGGACATCAATTGGACTTTGGACTAACATTCACTATAGGGCCTCCAGAAAGAGAAGAGAGAAAAAGGGGCAAAAAGCTTGTTTGAAAACATAATAGTGGGCAGCCCAGGTGGCTCAGCAGTTTAGCACTGCCTTCAGCCCAAGGCGTGATCCTGGAGACCCGATCAAGTCCCATATTGGGCTCCCTGTGTGGAGCCTGCTTCTGCCGCTGCCTGTGTCTCTGCCTCCCCCCCCCCTCTGTGTCTGTCATGAATAAATAAATGAAATATTAAAAAAAAGAAAATATAATATCTAAAAGTTTTCCAAACTTGGCAAGGAAACGGACATTCAGATTGAGGAAGCCTAGAGAGTTCATAATAGGAAAAACCCAAACAGAACCATACCAACACACATTATAATCACAGTGTCAAAAGTTAAAGACAAGGAAAGAAGATTAAAAAAAGCTAGAGAAAAACAAGTAATTACATACAATGGGACCTTCATTAGAATATCAATAGAGTTTTCAGCTCACACTTAGCAGGCCAAAGGAGTGACAATGCTCTAAGAAAAAAATGTCCAACCAAGAATATTGCCTTCAAAGTTATTATTCAGAATTGATGCTGACAAAAAATTTTTCAAACAAGCAAAAGCTAACGGAGTTCATCAACACTAAACTGGCCTTGCAAGAAATGTGAAAGGGACTTAGGCTGAAAAGAAAGGGTGCTAATTGAAAATGAGAAAACATAGGAAAAGTTCATCGCACTGATGAGGTGACTATATAATAAAGGTAGCATATTAATCATTTATAAGGCTAATATAAAGGTTAAAAGACAAAAGTGATAAGCAAAAAGTTATTATGATAATTAGTTAAGGGATATACAAGATAAAAAGATGTAAAATGAGGGACACTTGGGTGGCTCAGTGGTTGAGCATCTGCCTCTGGCTGGAGTCCCAGGATTGAGTCCCGCATCAGGCTCCCTGCATGGAGCCTGCTTCTCCCTCTGCCTGTATCTCTGCCTCTCTCTCTCTCTTTCTCTATGTCTTTCATGAATAAACAAGATAAAATCTTAAAAATAGAAGATTTAAAATGAGTTATCAAAAACATAAAATACTGGGGGCAAAAGTAAAAATGTTGAGCTTTAGAATGATACCTAACTTAGTTATTATCAACTTAAATTGGACTGACATAGACATAAGTTATTTGCAAGCCTCATGATAACCACAAAGCAAGAAAATACACTAAATACACAAAAGAAAGAAATGTAAGTATACCACTAAAGAAAGTCATCAAACTACAAAAGAAAGAAAAGAAAGAAGAGAGGAGGGCAGTCTGAGTGGCTCAGCGGTTTAGCACCACCTTCAGTCCAGGGTGTGATCCTGGAGTCCCAGGATCAAGTCCCGTGTCGGGCTTCCTGCATGGAGCCTGTTTCTCCCTCTACCTGTGTCTCTGCCTCTCTCTCTCTCTCTCTCTCTCTCTCTCTTTCTCTCTCTCTCTCTCTCATGAATAAATAAATAAAATCTTAAAAAAAAAAAGAAGAGAGGAACTACAAAACAGAACCAATAAACAACCAAATGGCAATAAGTACATACACTATCAATATTTACTTTAAATGTAAAAGGACTAAATACTTGGATCAAAAGGCATAGAATGGATAAATGGATTTAAAATGTGCACGCACACGCATGCACGCACACACACAACTCATCTAGACACTACCTACAAGGGATTCACTCTCATCAAACTGTTCATCTAGATACTACCTATAGGGAGACTCACATCAGATCTAAGGACACATACAAATGGAAAGTGAAGGGATGGAAAATCTATTCTAAGCAAATGGAAACCAAAAGAAAGCTGAGGTAGCTATACTTATATCAAACAAAACAGACATTAAAACATACCAATAAATGCATACCTCAAGAAATATTAAAAGTCTCAGATAATGCAACATTATACCTCAAGAAACTAGAAAAAGAACAAATGAAGCCTCAAGTTAGTACCAGGAAAGAAGTAACAAAGATTAGAGTGAAAATAAATGAAATAGAGAGTAGAGAAGATTAGGGAAACCAAGAGCTGGTTTTATGACAAGTCTTTTATGACAACTCACCAAGGAAAAAAGAGGACTCAAAATTAGAATGAAAGTAGAAATATAACTGACACCATGGAAATACAAAGAATCATAAAAGACTACTAGGAACAATCACATGCCAACAAATTGACCAACCCAGAAGGAATGTATTAACTGCTAGAAATATAAAATCCTACCAAGACTAAGTCATGATGAGATAGAAAATTTTAGTGGATTCATTATTAAGAGATTGAACCAGTAATTAAAAACCTCACAACAAACAAAAGTCCTGAACCAGATGGTTTAACTGGTGAACTCTACCAAACATTTAAAGAATTAGTAGCAATCTTTTAAAAATTGTTCCCAAGGGCAGCCTGGGTGGCTCAGCAGTTTAGCGCCGCCTTCAGCCCAGGGCATGATCCTGGAAACCCAGGATCAAGTCCCACATCTGGCTCCCTGAATAGAGCCTGCTTCTCCCTCTGCCTGTGTCTCTGCCTCTCTCTCTGTGTGTCTCTCGTGAATGAATAAATAAAATCTTAAAAAAAAAAAAATAGAAGAGTGAGGAATTCTCCTAAACCTACTTTATTAGGCCAGCATTATCCTGATGCCTAAACCAGAAAAGGATACCACGAAAAAAAAATTACATACCAATCTCCCTGATGAACAAGGATGCAAAAAATTCTGAATAAAATATTATCAAACTAACTTCAATCGTACATTAAAGGACCATACAACATGATGAAGTACAAATTTACTTGGAGGATGCAAGGATGTTTCAGCATCTGCAAATCAGTCAATGTGATATACCATAGGAACAAAATAAAGAATAAAAATCATATAATCTCACATCTCAAAGATCCATAACAAACACAATTCAACATTCATTTATGATAAAAACTCTCAACAAAGTAGGTATAGAGGTAACATAATAAAGGCCTACATAACAAGCCCACAACTAGCATTATACTTAGTGGTAAAAATCTGAAAGCTTTTCCTCTAAGATCAGGAACAAGACAAGGATGCCTAATTTTGCAATCTTTACTCACCACGGTATTGGAAGTTCTAGCCAGAGTAATTAGGCAAGTAAAATAAAGGCATCCAAATTGGAAAAGAAGCAAAATTTACACTATTTGCAGATGATATGATGTTTTACATAGATGATCCTAAAGACTACATAAAAAAAAAAACTGTTAGAATTAATAAATGAATTCAGTAAAGTTGTAGGATATAAAATCAATACACAAAACTGTATGGATTCAATGCAATCCCTATCAAACCTTAAATTATATTTTTCAAAGGAGTAGAACAAAGAATCCTAAGATTTGTATGGGATCACAAAAAAATCCTAAAAAGCAAAAACAATCTTGAAAAAGAAGAACTAGGAGGTATCACACTCTCTGATTTCAAACTGTACTATAGAGCCATACTAATCAAAACAGCATGGTAGGGACACCTGGGTGGCTTAGATGGTTAAGCATCTGGCTGTTGGTTTCAACTCAGGTTATGATCTCATGGGTCCTGGGACTGAACCTATTATTGGGCTCCATGCTCAGGAGGGAGTCTGCTTGAAAGATTCTCTCCCTCTTCCCCTCTCCGCCCTTGGATAAGTTTCCTCTAAAATAAATAAATAAATAAATCTTAAACAAAACAAAGCAAAACTGTATGGTATTGACATAAAAATGGACACATAGATCGTTAAAACTGAATGGTCCAGAAATGAACCCATGCACAGATGGCCAATTAATTTACAACCAAGGAGCCAAAAATGGGGCAAATACAGTCTCTTTAATAAACAGTGTTGGGACAACTGGACAACCACTGCAAAAGAGTGAAATTCAACCACTATCTTACTCCAAACACAAAAGTTAACTCAAAATGGATTAAAGACCTGATTGCAAAACCTGAAACCACAAAATTTCTAGAAAAAAACATAGGTAGTATAAGTGCTACTTACAAAAAATTAAAAAATAAATAAGAAGAAGAACTAAGTATTTGTGAGGATGTGAAGAGAACCTTTGTGTACTGTTGGTGGGAATGTAAATTGGGGCAGCCACTGAGGAAAGCAGTTTGAACTTTCCAAAAAAATAAAAAATAAAAATAGAACTACCATGCAATCCAGCACATCCACTTGTGTGTATTTATCCAAAGAAAACAAAAACACTAACATAAAGTTATGTGCACTCCCATGTTCATTGCAGCATTATCTGCAAAAGCCAAGACATGGACACAACCTCAGTGTTCATCGATGGATGAATGGATAAAGAAATTGTAGATACACACTGAGATGCAATGAAATATTATACAGCCACATAAAAAATGAAATTTGTCATCCGCAAGAATATGGATGGACCTCAAGGACATTATGCTAAGCGAAATAAGTCAGAAACCAATATCATATAATCTCTCTTATATGTAGAATCTAAAAACAAACAAACAAACAAACAAACTCAAGTATACAGAGAATAGATTGGTGGGTGCCAGAGGCAGGGGCTTGGGGTGGGAGAAATGGCTGAAGAGGGTCAAAAGATAAAAAGGGGAAAGAAAAAAAAAGCGATCCCAAGGATAGTTTGCCTGATTTACAATGTATTATGACAGTAGACTGTGCTTTTCATAGTAGGCAAGCAGGCCCTATTTAATAAATGTATTAGCTACTCAACTCTTGGTTTAAAAAACAATAAACAAACCCCTCTATTATATATTTTATAGTAAACATGGAGAGTGGGAATTGAATGCTATAAAAGTAACATGTAAAACCTATTTGTTTCAAAGTAAATAAAATTTATAATAAAAAATATGATTAGAGAGGACATTGCTTTCATAAATCTTTTGTTTTTAAGATTTTATTTATTTATTCATGAGAGACAGAGAGAGAGAGAGAGAGAGGCAGAGACGCAGGCAGAGGGAGAAGCAGGCTCCATGCAGGGAGCCCGACGTGGGACTCAACCCCGGGTCTCCAGGATCAGGCCCTCGGCTGCAGGCAGGCACTAAACCGCTGAGCCACCCGGGCTGCCCCATAAATCTTTTTTATGCTCCTCTGATACTTAATGTCTGACTTCAAGAAATTTAAATATGTGTTGTTAATTATTTGTTTTTTGTTTAGTCAGAAGACCTGAAAAAACTGCTCAGAGTGATTGGAGCACATAGCTTACAGAAAATAGTGCTTCAAAATATTTTAAAAGAAATATTTAAAATATATGTATGTAATTATTTCCTATTGTCTCTTTCTAGTATGCATTAGTGATAATGAAAAAATATTTGCATACCAGTGATCTAAATAGCATTTATCTACAATGAGAAATATATGCTTGGATACTATTTTTTAATTTAAAAATATAAGTAGAACTATGCTTTAAATTTTAATATTCAGACTGACACATTCTCTAAGGCTGTTATAATTCAGAAGGTCATATGTAATGTACATAATAGGGCATTACCCTTAAGAAAGAGAGAGTTCCACGAGGCAGTGGGTAAAAATGGCACTCTCAGTATTTTCTTCCTTTTCAATGTATTCTAAATAAGTCCAGCATACATATAGCAGGTTAACATGATTTATGGGTTATATTAGCTAGTTTAAACTAAATAAGTCTCAGAGTGGATAATGATCTGAAAATATTTCTGTAAGGAAACAGCCTGTTAAAAATTGCACCAATGATTCAAACAACCAAAAAAGCAAATATGATATTTAACACATATAATTAAAGCTCATTATCTGCTATATCATGATACAAAGCAATGATGATTTTATCATATCTCAGAGGTTAGCGACATTTGGGGAAAAAAAGAGATTATCAGAAATAGAGATTTACATCCATTATATTTTAAAATAAGTAGTGCTCTGTCTTGTAGTTCATTTTTGGAGTTAAGAATGTTCTGAGGGATCCCCGGGTGGCGCAGCGGTTTGGCGCCTGCCTTTGGCCCGGGGCGCGATCCGGGAGACCCGGGATCGAATCCCACATCGGGCTCCCGGTGCATGGAGCCTGCTTCTCCCTCTGCCTGTGTCTCTGCCTCTCTCTCTCTGTGACTATCATAAATAAATAAATAAAATTTAAAAAAAAAAAAAAGAATGTTCTGAAGTTCTTGTGATTAGGAAGATTAAAAAGTTATCTATATTTTTAAAGATATATATTTTTAGTATTCTGACTATGCTGATAGAATGTGTAGCATGTAAGATTAATTGCTTATAATTATAATTTCTTTTAACATTTATATTGGGAGTAGTGGTTAATAATTACTAAGAGGTCTGTGATTTTAAGTTTGAATACCACTTCTTTAGGAACTGAGACTTTGAAAGCTTTTAATGAGGGTGGAAATTCAGTTTAATATTTGTAATTGAGCAATTAAAACTTCAGCATAAATCTAACATAGTCTATAAATTTGAACATTTTAAAAACAGAATATATTAATTACACAATCTGAAATCTTGGATTCTACATAATTCCCATGCATCCAACTAATGTCTTATGGAATTGATTATCACCTGTTAATATTGTGAAAAAAAATCTGTACCTCTGTCCAAAGATGCAGTTATTTACATAAATATTGTGTAGATTTTCAGAAAATGTATCTTACTTTTGTGAATTTTAAACTGCAAACTGATGGAATGTATATCTATGCTAACCTGGGCTCCTTTTCTAACCTTCCTATGGATATAGTGCAAAAAACAAAGGGAAGTATTTCAACTTCATAATTGACATTTGGTCAAGATCATGTTCAGAGGCATACATTTTACCTTTGAATTACTTAAGAGAATGCATTAGATAAAATGCATGAGATAAAATAGTAATAAAATAGTCAAATAAACAATATAGATAAAATATTAGATAAAATAATCTGTAAGCTATATTTCCCAAGAACTACCAAAGAGTGAAAATACGGTTACATCATAGGCCCCACATGATTTCTCTGGTGATGCCATCACCTCTCTCTGTTAATCCTCACTCATGCTAAACCCTAAAGTTTCCAAATCATTCTGGGATTCTCTGCAAATCTCTGTTATGTTCCTTTAATTATACACTCTGTCAGCATAGCTTAGTGTGTAGAAACACGGATTTTGAGTTTGAATCTTGACTCAATACATACCGTATGTGACTCTGAGTGAGAGAGCTGAGGTCACAGAGTCCAGTGTGTCAATACATGCAAGTCCTTGGAAAGTGTGTGGCACAAAGAGAGGCACGTGCATATTTTTCTATTATCATCAGTGATAACTTCTGGTATTATGAATAACAAAGGAAGTTGTTTGGCCACAGGTACCACCAAATTTACTGCCAGCACACTGTGTTCTAACAATACCCAGAGGAATCTCTGCCAGGAATGATGCCAGATCCTGAAGTTGTAAGTACTGATGTGTGGTCTGAGGACCTGCCTGTTCCTGGCACTGCCTGCATCCCTGCAGTGGCTGCTGATGCTGTGGCATTCTCACAGTTCCAATGGAGACCTTAGTCAAACAGCTCATTCCTCTATTTGCTCTCTTACTCTATCTTTTGCCTACAGTGAACACGGTGGCTCCCTTTCCTTTAACCAAAAATTAATATCCAGAATAGAGATTACAAACCTGTAGCTCAAGGGCAGTATTTACTGTTTAATAATAGGTTTTAATGTCTTTAGGTTGTCCTCTATTTTCTTCTTTTTTTTTTTAATTGAAGTATAACTGACACAATGTTACATTAGTTTCAGGTATGGCATATAGTGATTGTTTTTAATTGACTATGGACTTATTGTTAATTATTATCTTATATCCTAATATAGTTCCTTGTTTGGTTCCTGAGGACATTTTTCTTGGGATCTAGTTTCTTCCTTAGATTGTAGGGTAAATGTATTTCCTCCAGGCTCCATGTTTCCATATCTGCACAAATCCTGGCAAGCCACCTTATTCATCCTCTAGATGTTTAAGAATTTAAGATTGGTGTGGCTTGGGGTTTGATATGGAGGTTTTACTACAAATATAATGTGACAAGAAAAACTTGGCAATTGTATAAAGTGTTCTTCATCCTGACTTAATAGAAAATACTATAAAAGCCCTTAATAGACAAGTTTTAATAAATGGATAACAATATTATAAGCATATCTACCAAATGTTCTTACACAGAGATTTATATCAACACTTTAGAGAATGTTGTCATACATTTTTTTCTTTCATATAATCAAATTTATAAATGGAGCCTGTTATCTAACCAAATCACTGTAAGATCTACTAAAATTTATGCTGAAAATAAAGAATTTTTTGAAAAAAAAAAAACTTTAGCTTTAAATTTCTCTATCTGTATAACCCTAAAAGCCAGTTATTCTCTATCACCATATTATTCGCCTCCTTCATCCATCTTGCCCACCTCACCCAGTCCCTTTCCTCTCTGGTAACCAATAGTCTATTCTCTCTATAAGTTTGTTTTGTATTATTTTCTTGTTCATTTGTTCTATTATTTTGGATTCCACACAGATAAATTTTGATAATCAAAACTACCTTTCGCTTTTCAGAAATCTGACTGAAAACAAATGGTTCAAAGTGCTACAAACAGATAGGGCTTCATCAACTGTGGCAGCTGAACAAAGTTTGAGTTATGGAAGCATTATCCTGATGGGGGCTGAAGCAGACAAAGGGAGATCACAACCAAGACATGCAAACTTAGGCTACGGCTACGAGTCCATCTATGATCCAAAAGCCACCAGTCTAACAAGTCACCCTGATCCCGCATGATTACTCTTCTTCAGAAGTCCCTAAAAAGATCTTTGATTTCCTTCTCTCTAACTTCTATGGTAAAGAGAGTGAACTGTCTCAATATACAGGCTTCTCTTCTTCCTTATAAGTGAATCTTCTGTTTTTTAGAGCTACCTGAACATCCAGAATTCAAACTACGTTTTCCAGCCTTTTCTTTCTTTTCAAATGGCTGTGGCTCATAGATCCTAGTTCTGGCCAATGGTGTGGAGGTAATATGAAGTATCAGGTCACCAAATGAGAATCAGTGATCTTACCATGTATCAAATGGTGGCAATATTTTTAAAAGATGCAAGTAATGGTGAAATCTGGATGAAAGCTGAAGAAATCTAGATTACCAAAACCACTTTCCAGATCTTGCCGTTTCATGCTACCTTGCTCCTTGGCCCAGATTTAACATAAGAGGTCCCTGAATGATGTGTGTTTCTCTAAAAGAAGCTATTTTAGTCATGAAATATCTTCACTTTATAGTCCAACAGTTACATGGTTTAAGTGACATTTTTCATGGAGCCATGCCCAAAGGATTTCATAGATTCATACATTCCAGGTGTGTTAATCATAAATGATCCAAAATATATCAGCTATGTCCTGCTAAAAGTATCTCAGAGACAAGGACTCTCCAACCAGTAAATGCCGTTAGTGAGTTTGCCAAGGTATTAGCATGATTACAAGAGGATTTAGTCTGCTTCTCACCTTTTACTAATCAGATTATATAAACCAAAAATCCATAAGTGATCTCCAGGATTCCTTCCTATATCGTTATACCAAGCATTTTCCACCAGCTCTACTGCATTTAGCATTGATCAACTAGAGTCAAGATGTTGGTCAAACAACCAGGAGTTGGCACCTTTGAGAAAGAATTGATATGCCGTTATTGATGAAGCCAGTTTCAGTTAAAGACTCTTTTCTCATGTAGCATTCTGAATTCATTTTCACACATAGGCATGAGATTTACACTGACATAAATTAATTTAGACCCTATAATTATTTTGGTATATAAGTCTTCTTTTGAGTTCAAATTGCATACATTTTCTGTGCAAGCTAGGATTTAATATAGTTATAAATCTAGAGGTAATTAGGGAGGGATGAGAGAATTGGGCATAAAGAGATTGGCAATGTAAATAGTGCAAATGATATCATTACAAGTTTTTCAGGGCATGAATTACTTCATTGCATTGGTAAAGAGGCAGCTTCTGCTGTCCAGAGAATCTCATGGAATTTAGAAATTTGGGATATACAAATTTATTCAAATCCACCAAAATGTCTCAGTTACATTATTGGGGTCTCTATAAATACCAGAAATACATCAACTTTCCTAAAAGAGAACTGATAGTGCTGTTATTTTAAAACATTCCTGCTGGTGGTTTATAGCAGCGGTGCCATGCCCCATCAATGGTGTGCTGTCATGAAATAAGTATGTTCTATATCAGTATTTGTTTTACCAGTTTTTTATTCTCTAATGGTGACAAGTTTCTTTGCTGTCTTGAACCCCAATAGTGTCATATAACTATTCCTGATTCCCATTTCCTTTACAGACCGCTTTGTTGCCTTCATTATGTTGTGCTAACAACTACTAAACACAGAGAATAGTAACTTACAAATAACAGAATTACTTCAAAGACTTTAAACAGAATTAAGCTTATTAAGAGATAATGAGTTCAAAGCATCTTAGAGGACTAAATTAACACACTCAAACCTGAATTTCTAGGAATTATTCCCTAAACCAAACCATACACCCAGAGACCAATGCACATGCCACCTCTGGCCCTCAGTAGATCCCAACTGACAGGAAGTTGCTACCATACCAAAGTT
This sequence comes from Nyctereutes procyonoides, assembly GCF_905146905.1. Taxonomy (NCBI): domain Eukaryota; kingdom Metazoa; phylum Chordata; class Mammalia; order Carnivora; family Canidae; genus Nyctereutes; species Nyctereutes procyonoides. The sequence goes on along the minus strand of NW_026575021.1, from coordinate 3,735,554 downwards.
GTTTTTTCCAGGACTATGGAAACTCTGCAAGGATTTTTATTAGGAGACATGTCTGTTCCTGGCCTCTCTTGCAACAAGTAACTCAACCCAAAAATAATAATCTCAATTGGGAACTTTTCTTACTTTACCTGGCTAAAGTTTTCTCCATCTGATTTGTAAAATCTAGATCATATCCAAAACTCTAACATCAGTGGAGTCTGAAAAGTAATATTTTTCTTTTCTGTTCACATTGACAACAAATTTGAGTCAGTGTTGAGTAAGCAAGCTACTATATGACATATCTGTGAAAGACTTTCTAATGGATGTCAACTATCAAAATAGAAGGTAAATATGTATAAGTTTGAAAAATAAAAGATTAAACAAAGTTAATGTATGTTTTTACTGTGGATCTTTTAAAAGCCCTTTATACATAAAATTCCTTAAAAAGTGATACAATAAGAGGTGTTTTAAGATTTGACCATAAGAATATTCTTACAACACATTTATTAGAAACTGCTGGGATCTTAGTATTTAGTGCAATAGGGTTTTGGAAACAAGCAGCTTAGCAGCTATCTTTTAAAGCAACCACTTAAGTTCAATTAATCAACTTCCTCCATCAGAAAAAAAAAAAGAAAAAAAGGTACGAAAAAGGATGAAGCTAAGAAGAAATGCATACACATGCATGTGCATACATTGATATCATGTGTGTGTGCATGTGTGTGTGTAAAAACAAATATGTGGAAAATTAAAGTAGATTACATAAGGAATAATTACAAATAAACTCAAAAACATAATAGAAAACCAACACCATATGATTCCCAGTGAAGCCTCTGGAATATGGAGGAAGAAAAGAAAAAGAGTAAACTGATGGGGAAGAAGTTAATAGAGTGGAAGAAGCAGAACTGGAGGGAATTCACTGTAGTATTTCTTTTAACTATTCCTGAGGAACAGATAAAAACAAAATCAACAAAATGAATATATTACAGAGTCTTTCTGGTGTTATTATCAGAATATGCTCTTTGAAAGTGTGGAATACTATCAATACATCTGAAAAATCTCTATATGCCCTATAACATTTTAGAACCTTAATAATTAGGAAATACTTTACAAGCCTTCAATTAAAAATAATATATATATATATATATATATATATATATATATATATATATATGAGCCTTTTTAAATAAAAGCAACAAATTTGCTTCATATTTCCCTGACACACTAAGTACCAGGACATATGGAATCTAGATCTATACTTGTGAGGAAAAGTATTCTCCAGGAATTTTTAATATGGCCAATTTATTCTTCATTTTTAATACAAATGAAAGTTATTCACAGAGAAGTGCTCAGAAAATTTACTCTTTTACATTTTTATTTAAAAATTTATAATATTTTAAAAATAAATTAGTATAAGACACCATCAAATAGGAAGGAAATCATTGTGCATGTTAAAAGGATACTTTTTCACTTAAATTGTCATGTGAGAAGAATTCTAAATGACAAGGGGCCAGCTATTCAAGAATCTGACAGAAGAAGATTGGGAAGGCTGAATTCATGAGTATTATGAGATGAAATCAGAAATTAAGGTAGGGTCTCATGCATGTAGGGTCTTGCAGTTTAGGTTAAGATACAGAAACTTTAATCTCTTTGCAATGGAAAGATATAGAAGGATTTAGAGCAGAGGAGTTACTTGGCATAATTTACATTTTGGGAAGATCCCTAGAGCTTCAGCACAAAAGAGAGATTTCTGGAGAAATAGACATGGAAGGCCAGATAGGTGCTATTCTAGCAGTCTAGGGGATATTGGGTTGAGATTTATACCAGAGACATAGTAGCAAAACTGGAGAAAATTGAAAATAAATAGAATATATTTTGGGGAAAAATTGACAAGACATGATGTGGATTGGAGGTCAAGAGTGAGAAAACTAGAGAAATTAAGGGTGGTCTCTTGGATTTGACTTTAGCAGCTGGGAGGAGGGGTGGAGGGGGGGTTAGCGGTATCACTCCCTGAGACGGAAAATATTACCAAAGAAATACATTTATAGAGGGAGGCGGAATAAAGATCTATTTTTGAAATGTACAATTTGAAAATACTTAATAGATGTGAAACATGGTGATGGTTGTATCAGCAAAGAGGCTAACTTTTTGTGAGACAGCAATGAGGGTTATCACTCCATATGCCGGATTAAGGGGGCAAAATACCATTCTCCTAGAGATACAGTAGGTGTCTAACTCACGGGGCTGCTGAATGGTGGCTGGGAACTCCATGAATTCCCCCGAGATACTTAAATTAAGGAGTAGAAAGGGAGTCCATTACACAGGAGTGATTGTAAAACCACAGCAATTGTTTTGTAACTGTTATTTTGAACCTAGTTTTTCCCTTTTAAGCTAGCACAACTTCAGACATACTTGCATTAGTTCATAAGATGAATGCCTCAAAAGATTCAGTGTGAAGCATGTATGCATGTCCCTGTAATTGATCTTGAAGAAATAGCAATTAGGAAATCGTAGTTACCCCATTTAATGCCTTGCATTGTATCAATAGAAAAATTGGGCAGGAAGTCGAGGTTGCTATTAAAACTAAACGATATACAAAACTTTCATAAGTTAATACAGATTTTCTGAAAGTCCAAGTTGTTTTATATTTATCTAATTTTTCTACAATGCCCATTACTGTTTTTTGTTTGTTTGTTTGATTTAGTAAAAAAACTTCATGAAAAATCTGTAAATGTTTTCACTCCCGTGAAAATTTAAATTCCTATTACTTTTTGGGAAATTGAGTTTGTTGTGTAAATTTGCATTCAGCAATTTCCTTGTACAAGGTCCATATGACAGAAATGCAAACAGTGATTTTGGCACAAGGATATTTGTAACAACACTATATACAATGGTGAGAATTTAGAAATAAATCCCCAATACAAGGGAGATTTAAAAGAAAACGATGCTTGTTCGGCATCTTATGAACAAGGAAAATGTTTATACTATAGTTGTTAACTGACTACCTCAATATATAACTTATATTTTCAGATATTCATAAATGTTTAAAATAGTCATTAAAAACCCAATATACTATGACAGAATGTCAGCTATAACTGCTTCTAAGTGTTACACTATATCATTCCTCTATTTTAATCTTTTATATTTTTATATTATATATCTTCTATTTCATTTTCATAAAATTTTCAATATACTTTGGTATTATAATCACAAAAAATTGACAAAAACAAAACAACGTAACATGACTTTTTTGGGGGAGAAAATATGAGCTATATTTTGAATATTTAGAACCCCATCAGAAACCGTTTTGGACTTAGGGAAACAAAACATAACATCCATCTCTCCCACCTATAGTTTCAACTGAATGAGAAATATAACAAAAAGAGTAAAGAAGATGTGAAGCCAAAATACAAATTTGTTGCAAATAAATCCAGTTGTCTACAGGTTAGTTGCTTTCTTGATACCCAGCCCCAGAATTTAATATACCCCTCCCCATCATAGGTATACCAAATATACCTATGAGAAAAGAGAAGAAATAACAAGGCATCTGTGCATGTCAGCTTCTGCTCTAAAACTCAGTGGCCAAATAAGTCACTCATCTGTGGAAAGGGAAGGAGTTAAGGGAGGCTGTGGGAAGGAGGAGCTAGTAATGTTATGCTTCGGAATCCCCTCCATTGGGAAACAGGGAAGGAAACCACAGAAGTTAGAAAGTTTGGCACATAGCACCTGGGTGGCTCAAGTGCTTAAGCATTCGGCTCTTGATTTCAGCTCAGGTTGTGATCTGAGGATTGAGATCAAGCCCTGCATAGGGCTCTACGCTGGGCATGGGACCTGCTCAGTATTTTCTCTTTCCCTTTGTCCCCTTCACCCCCACTTCCCCATCCCACATTACACCACACCTCTCTCTCTCTTAAAAAAAAAAAAAAATTGGCATATGAATCCTACCTATTACATGTAGGAACAAATTCATTTCTAAGGATTACATTTGTTTTTAAATTTTGTTCATGACACCTACAACAAAAAATATATGCCCATCTGTTAATAAATTTATACTTCACAATTACTAATTCTTCCTGAACAATTAAACCAAATTTAGGAAAGAAAATATTTAGAGTATTTATCAAAAATTATCTTGACATGGTTGATATAAGAAAGCTTCTATGTATACCTATAGGCTTGATGTTGCTGTTAGAATATGTATTCTAAAAGATAAATATTCCTTTTTATATATGAGGTAAAAGATAAAACTGTTCACTTTTTCAAATGGAAAATTATAGATGATTGTTAATTACCATTTTTTACAGAAATAAAGTGATGCCATATGACTCTAATACATTTTTATATCATTTAACAATATAGGTTGGGCATCCTTCTATGGCAGCATATGGAGATCAATTTTCTAAAATAAATGCAAAACATTGTATTGAATGAGCCTATTTCTATTTCTTTATCTAATTCTCCCTTGGTGAATATTTAAAGTAGGGGCATTAAAAATGCAGCAAATTATATTAGGAGAAATATATATTTCTTTACTTAGATTATTTTCTAAACTTAAATAGTACAATTAAAATGTCTAGGTAAAGAAATGCACAGCTAAATTTTTGTTACTATTCCAGAATTAGCATCCATAAAAAAACTTAATTGAGTAACATTCCACCAAAAATAATTATTTTGGATAGATTTCCAGTTCATTGAAAGTGCTATGTACTTTATTTTCACTGTATTTGAGTACAGAGAAAAATGATAAAACATTTGATTAGTTATCATGTTATTCTAGCAGTATTTTTCCACAGTCTAGCAAAATATATGAATGTAATATTTAAGGTTCATAATTACACAATATTTCAGGAGAAAATTAGTAAAATATGGTGAATTTGTACTTGTTCCAAGATATAATTTTAATGTGTTTCTAATTAAGACACTTAATGAGTGAAATAACTGGCATGTTTTGTTTAGAAATAAATCTAACAACTCGTTCAGCCAGACCCTGAACAAAAAGAAACACTTTCCTTTTAAACTATATATTCTAAAAAGAACAGCCATTATTTAGGTATATTTAAACTCTTCATTATGTCACAATTTCTAACCTGCTCTTTCTAACCTGTTTATGGAAACAGGTCATTTATTCCTTCATTCATCTGTGAACAATATATATATATATATATGACCATGAATACTTTGCTTACAGTGTTAAGTCACAAGAATACACTTAAGATGTGTCAGATGGGGACCCCTGTGTGGCTCAGTGGTTGAGCATCTGCCTTCAGCCCAGGGCATGATCCTGGGGGTCCTGGGATCGAGTCCCACATCGGGCTCCCTTCAGGGAACCTGCTTCTCCCTCTGCCTGTGTCTCTGCCTCTCTCTCTCTCTCTCAATTAATTAATTAATTAATTAATTTTAAAAAAGGATGTTCCTCCCTCCCTCAAGCATTTTATAGAAACTATACCATTCTGTTAAAAAATTATATATATATATTTATATATGTATATATACACATATTATATATATACATAAATATAAACTTCAGCAGTCTAAGATCAACAGTGTAGACTCAGACAATTTAAATAATATACATACTTCTATTACAATAGGATTTATTGTTTGGATGCATGTGTGAATTACTATTCTCTGATTATTACTTGTAAAGTGTGTACAATGCTTATTCACCCATTTAAGCAAAATGACCAAATATTCAAATGTGTCCACACAAACCCTCTATTTTAATGTTTAAGAGTTTAAATGTTTATGATATATAGTCTACCCAACCATCTTTCCGCTCTCAGAGAAAAATCAATATTTTCACCGCCATCAGATTGACATTTCTACATAAAGATAGAAAAATAGTTGAGCTGATCTCCCTGGAAGCACACCATATTTTCTATTATATTCTAGGTCTTTTCTCAATTCAGGGTTCTATTATCAAAACATCGTCCATGTCATCTCTGCAGCCTCAGTGTCTTACTTTCAGCTAAAGAATCAGTGACCTCCTGAGGAGGGGGCCAAAAAAAAAAAAAAAAAAAAGGTTAGGAAGGCAGGTGTGTGTGTGTGTGTGTATTTTGCTTGTTTATTTTTTAATTCATTGATAAAAGCACTATAGACTGTTTATCCTTTGTAAGTCACTGTGTTAGGTATTAAGGATCAGTGGGGGAAAAGGAGCAGAAGTGAACCAAAGAGGAAGATTGAGACTGAAATGGTCAAACTATTACTTCATGATGCACGATGGCATCTAGAGAATCATTTGAACAGAAAGTTTAAGATCTTCCAATTTCCACACATTCAATTATACACATAAGACTCTTAATGTATTTTGCCCACAAGTTTGTTTTTTTTTAAGATGGTAAAGACTCACTGTTTCATATCATGTCCACTATGCATTTAAAACCTCTTCCACCAGAAACCTGAAAAATGTATGGTTTCCACAATTCTAATTATCTTTAAATAAAAGCAAAATCGATAGATAAAAGCATTTTCTTCAAATATGATGGGTAAGAGGAGCATAAACTGGGTATGTATTACCTGCCATTTGAGCTGAGAATCAGGGTTACCCAGGAATTTGCTTGAAGTGAAGAATCTCCATCCCCACCCTGACTACCCAGTTCTAAAGATCTTGAAGTGTCCAGATTAATGGTATACTAAAATTAAGAAGCACTGTTCTATAGAATTTTGTGTGGGGGCTTGAAACAGGATGAGAGAAGGTTACAATGAGAAGAAAGGTGCTAAAAGGAACGGCAGGTGAGAAAGGAGATACACCTGAGTGGTCAGTATGGCAGAGGCAGAGCCTGCATGGAAACAGAAGGGCTCATGTGCTGTTCCTAGTGCTCTTTGGCTTGTTCTCCTTTAAAATGCCCAACCCTCCTGAGTATTCAGGAACACTAAACGTGTTCCTAAACGTGTTCCTTAGAGTGTGCCTAAAACACTCTAAGATGTTGGTGATCCGCTCCCATAAACTCGAGCAAAATACAATCACACATTCTGGACCTGCATGTCTCTTGACCTAGATGGCGGTCAAGCAAATGGAATGTTTTAAGTTATTTTTTGAACTATTACCACAACTATATATATTTTTTCTTCTATCATACATTCCCAGGAATGAGCAAATGATAGAACCACCAGGCATCTAAAACCTCTTCTTTATGGAAACTTGGAAGACAATCAGAGAAGGACAATCATCATATGGTTTCACTCATATGCAGAATATTAGAAATAGGGATTAGCAATAATCCCTTTCAGGATTATAAGGGAAAGGAGGGGAAACGAGTGGGAAAAATCAGAGAGGGAGACAAACCATGAGAGACTCTCAACTCTGGGAAATGAACAAAGGGTTGCAGAAGGGGAGGTGGGTGGGGGGATGCGGTGACTGGGTGACGGGCACTGAGGGGGGCACTTGATGGGATGAGCACTGGGTGTTATACTCTATGTTGGCAAATTGAACTTCAGTAAAAACAAATGTAAAAAAATAAAGAAACTTGGAAGAATATCCTAAGTGAACATCTTTGGTAGAATCATTAGACTCTTTAATTTGTGCTAGTAGAACTTAATTCCTGCCTTGAAGATTATGTTTGTCTCCTCACACGACAGGTTTATATGAAAACAGACCCAGCTTTCTGTTTCCATAGCTTGAATCCATGGCATGGTGCCTGTACACAGCAGGTGCTTTATACCTGCTTAATTAGGGAAGAACGGACTGGCCAAGTGACAAAATGAAGGATGGACTAAATGGTTTAAGTAAAAAAGATTTCATTTGTCATCATAGTCTAACAAGGCAAGAAAAGGAGAGCTGTGTCCTCGGCAGTTGTGTGGAGAGGGTCATTACGCTACAGGGGCCCATCCCTTGATTGTTCAAGTGGCAGCTGCTCCACTCACGCAGCAGGTAACGCCAGCTACTCCATCACTGATAGCTCCAGGGAAGGCCACTTAAGGGGTAACCGCCACTTTAGGGGGGATTTGATATTTGCAGAGATAGCAGGCTACCAAGGCTATCCAAGTCTCTCTCTTATTCCTCGTATGCAATCCACACAACTTCTAGACACAAACACAAATATATACGAAAAATTATATTGAATCTGGTTGTCTTCTCTGTCGCATCCAGGGTCACCGGATAGGGCAGACACATGTTATAAGGATTAAAGGAGTTCTTTTGAAAATAGATAAAATAGAGATGCAAGGTAATGTAAGTAAAATCATAAAATGAATTTTATGTACCATTAATTCTGATAACTGATTTTATTGCTTTAGAAAATTATTATGGCAGTCTGCTACAAAATACTTAACCTAATTTAAATTTCAGAACACAGTTTTTGGCAAATCACTAGAAGCAATATTTTTAATCAATGAAGTGGATCTAATTTGGATTTCAGATGCGGAGAGAGACAGAGAGAGAGAGAGAGAGGAGTGGGGGAGAAAGAAGTTTCCTAAGGTAAGCACTTTGTATTTCCCAGCTGTGTTTTAAACATTGTTAGAGGAGCAAAATTAAATAATGATTTTTTTTTTTTATTTCTGTACGGAAAACCCACAAAAGAGGAAAGTCTGAACTATTTCCTCGCTAGTGTATTTTAATTTGTATTTTTATAAAGTCATTATGGTTCCAGGAATTACTTTATTACCACTGCACACCATAATTTTGCCAAGAACCAGATGAGCTTTAGAAGTTCTGTTAGAATACCTAGCAAATATTGTTTTAGGAATCAGGATTTTAAAATTGCCTTCACTTTGCTCCGACCAACAACTTAACCTTAACAAAGTTATTCCAATTCTCAAACGTTTCGAATCAGGGAAGATGGAGCAACATTGTTTTCTAAAGTTTAAGTTTTCCAGTTAGTTCAGATTTGTTTGATGGCATCTTTTTTAAAAGGTTTGGCTGCATCAAGCATTAGTGCTATAAATATAGGTCTCTTACACAGATGAAAAAGAAAGTCTTTACTTTCACATTTGCTCACTGCAAAATGTTGGAAAATGTGAGAAAAGGCAATGTTATATCAGTCAGTTGACTACATGCTGTGAATGGTAGGCAGCGCTCACAGAATCCTGGCTTCATTTCCTTGTTTTATTTCTTCCTAGAGCAATCATCCATGATACCAGCAAATAAAGCCATCCACTGCACTTAACCTAAAACCTAGATGGGGTCAGTGACTGTCAGAGTCGAATAAGAGCCAGCAGTACATAAACTGCTCTGTCCTCTGGACATTGTTGAGGAACACATTTTTTTTTTTTTTTTTGATGTTGCATGTGTGTTGATGGGAGGAAAAGTGAATTCATTCAGCTTATTCAAGGGAGATGAGAGGCTTTAAAAAAAAAATCAATGGGCCAAATTCTGCTTTTTCTGCATGTGTCTATCAACACTGGTGAAGTCAAGATGCACATAAATGAAAGCAGAAGGCCATCCAACTCATTCTAGATATTGGCATGTTTTAGCTTTGTCTTGAAAAGTGGTGTTTTGTATGACACACCCATACAAAAGGTTATGTACATAGCACCTATTTTTACTGCCTATGATTGACAACCCAGTTTCTACTGACGTACCTTTCCTTTAAGCTGTTGGAAGTACGTGAGAAGACTTCACTTCACTCAAATGAATTTAACATGATTTGGTGAGGAAAAAAAATAGGTACTTAGAAAATGGTGTCAGGAACCAATTTACTAGATGGTCCTCAGATAAAGAACAGGCCACCGGAGTCTCATGGGGGAAGTTAATTATCCCCTAAAGAAATGGAAATTCTGATCCTCTTAGAACACACTGTGGAAGACAGAAATGAATCAAAGAATTTTTGAATGGAAAACAAGAGCTAAAAAAAAAAAAGGAAAACAAGAGCTGCAGTTTTCATAAAGCAAGTTCAAAATGTCCAATACGTGTCATGGAGAGTAACAGATTACTTTCTAGGAAATTCAGTTTGCCATCATCATGGGGGTGGGGAGATTATCAGGAAATTACACCGGGCCACTGATGATTTAGTCTTCCTTAACAGACCATTTCACCAAACAGGAAAGCCAAAAGTCTCGGACAACAACTGCAGCTAGAAAGGATGATACTCTGGCAAGTACCCCATATTTAGGTGATATTATTTCAAATACCATAATCTCATCCTCAAAATATCAGAGGACATAGAGGAAATGCATTTAAGTTTCTTCAGAATGTGGTGGAATGATATGGTCCATACAAAAAAAGGATTCCTTTTTAAAGGTAATGGGTTGATATACAGTGGAATAATTCCAAAATAATGTATGAATATCATATATATTCGTATACATTAAAAGAAAAATTAAAAAGAAATTTAAAAATACACAATATCTGTATCAGAATACTTTAAAAAGGATTTCTTCATTATCCTTACACTTTCTACATTTTATAACTAGCATGCTTAAATATTAGAGCGGAGTACAATTATTTAAAGAACTGCTGTCTTCTACATACTTGTGCAATGAAAAAAATACAACTCTTGGATTTATAAGCTAAATCAAAAAATGCCTTAAATATAACAAAGTAAAATTTCTTGATATTTTAATCACATAGGTCATTTCTACATCAGTTCATTTGAATTAAACATTTATAGATCATTTCCATATACACTTACTGAATGCCTGTCCTATCCTGAAAAATGAGATCCCAAGAGTTTCTTGAACTCTATTAATAGTTTAAAAATTATGTTAAAATAAAGCATTTTATTTTGTCCTCACAACTCTGTAAACTTTTATTTTCAGCAAATGTGTCGATGAGAAATAAAGGATTTAGGGCACATAGGAAATAAGAGAGGCAGATTAAAAGTAGTGTCCCTTCCCATGCTCTGCTTTCTACTATTGAAATTGCTTCCTAATAACTGAAATAAAAGATTCAGTATTTTTTATTCAGTATAAACTAAAGGTGTGATTTGTGGAAAGGTATTGAGATAGAGTAACCCATCTAATTCTTTGTAAGACAGTAATGGCCAGTGACAAAATGATTCCAAAAAATAAGGATGATTCCCGCTCTCTATGGAGCTACCAAAGAGGGTGGATCACGTTGGATAACAGAATACTGTATGGCACATTTTGTAGGAATGGAAAGGCAGCCAGTGCGAATGGTATAGAGGACAGGAAAGATAAAGTGAAAGGAGATGAACCTAGAGAAATACATAGAGGGACACAGCATTAGGTTGTGAAGGTAATGTCACGAACTTTAGTGTTCCTCATTAAAGTCTAGGAATCCATTCAGCTATTTTAAGAATATTCAGATTTTATTTAAAAAATATGTCTTATAATATGTAGAATTGTCGGAAACAAATGTGATCACACAAGTCACTGAGAAAGATCACCATTGGTCTCTGTGGTTCAATAATCTTCAAAACTGGGTCATATATGGCTATCTACCACTTGCTCTAAATTATGAGCCAAAATATATATAGGATCCATTAACTCCAGCTGTTTATATATGTTTCTAATGGAATTGTGTTTTAACTACAGACTGTGTGATCTCTAAGGAAAAAAAAAATTCTGAACCACTGAATACTGCTTATTCATTCAAATGAGTAAGAACTACTTGATATCAGACCTCAGTCAGGTATGTACCCAGCTGCTGATTCAATTGTTTTGCTCTAGGCCCTATGTGATTTTCTCCTTAGCAGTAACAATTTCTAACAATAAATGTTTGCTTACTATTGTATATATGGTAACAAGTAGATTTTTAATAAAAATATTTGAAGCAGTTGCAGGAATTAAACATGTTAAAAGCCAAACTTCACTTTGCCAGTGAGGCTTGCTAAAATTACTACCTGCCAATGGTCAATAGGCTAATATTGCTTCTTAAGGACCTGGTAAGTTGCAGCACCTGAAAATGATTAATTTTAAGAACTTAATCCTGTGTATTGAGACCTTGTGTAGCAGACATGGCACTGCCCCCCACTTAGAAGCCCTGAGTAATTAATTGAGGGATATACCTGCTGTCCCTCTAGACTCTCATCACACTCCTTCCCAGGCAATGCTTGTCTGGGTTGATTCCAGCCAATGAATGAGCACTCTGGGGCACAAATGAGGAGCATTTCTTTGAGATGTGGGACTTATCTGATGAGAGGCTTCAGTTCTAGGACCCCCAGCTGGCCTTGCCAAACCTTTCTTGAATATGCACTGCACTATGAGACTCTTTCTGTTCAAATCTGTCCTCTGCTCTTTTTCAGCATCATTGCAGCTTTGCAGCTAAAGGCTGTCTGCACCTTCTTCCTTTCCCTTATTATTTTTATCCTTAACCCATATTTCCTGCCATCATTCACTCACCTATCCAATTTTATCTTGCCATATGCTTTTCAGAGGAACTGTACAAACAGAAGCATTGCAAGGGGTGGTCTGAGAAAACAGGCACCCTAATACGAAGTTAGCAAGGCCCCAGCTGCTGATGTTTTCCTTACTAAAGATCTCACTGTTGGTGCCCGGAAAAGATGTCCTATAGGAGGGAAAATCTCTAAGAGGCACAATGATACCACATTTTAAAGATATGAGGGTAGATGGGTCCTGATTTCCAATATATGTACTTGGGGGGGGTACAGTTCCCCTATTACCCCCACCAAGCTATTCTCTACTACCAGCCACGTGTCCTACAGTACAACTCAATTCTAACACTATCTACTTGGAAATGACGTCAGATTCTAGGTGTTGAGGGCTCAGTCCCACAAGACTGTCCCCACTTCAGATGCCAATGCCAAGTCCAGGTTGTCTGTGCTTCTGACCCATCAACTATCAGCTCCTAGGATGCCCTCCTGGGTTTAATTTGCCAGAGTGGTTCTGAGAAACATTATTTCTATGTAACAACCAGATTAAGAGTGGAACAGGCTTAGAGCTTCCACGCTCCCTCCAAGCATGCAACTTCTCCAAATCTCCCTGAGTCCACCAACCTGGAAGCTCTCCAAACCCCAACCTTTCGGGTTTTTATGGAAGCCTCATAACATAAGCACGATTAATTAAATCAACACAGCCCCGGTACTTGAACTCTATTGCCAGCTCTTCTCCCCTCCCTGGAGGTCAGGAGGGTGGGACTGAAACTTCCAACCCCCTCATCACCAGTTGGTTCCTCTAGCAACCATCCCCTATCCCTAGGTGGAGACCAAAAGTCACCTCATTAACATAACAAAAGACACCTGGAGCAATCCCATTATTTAGGAAATTACTTGTTAAGAGCCCTGCCAGAAAAGATGAAGACCAAGTATTTCTTACTTTAAATCACAATATCACAGAAGGAAGCAATGCCTACAGAGATAGTAGAGCCCATGGTTACTGCTGAGCTGTGTTGATACATTGGAGAGGGATAGTGCGACCCTGAAGGTCATTCATTAGCAGCTAAAGGCTACATATGAAAGCCAGGGAGTCTCTTTAGTAATTTACAAAGAGGCACTTATCACCTGGAATGGATGACTAGACACAGCTGAGCAGTGGACTGAAGCCCAGATAGAATAACAGAGCTAATGTGACATTTAAATTTCCAACCAATTGGAAATTATGCTAAAGTCATTATGCTAAAGTCAGACCCTTACTGTTTGAACTTGGGACCAAGTAACATGGGATGAATCTATCTAGATGAATGTATCAAAAGATGTTAGCTTTACAGAGATCTCAGGGTGATGTAGGCAGCCAGGTCCGAGGATGCAGAAAGAGTTCTACAGACCAGCCCAAGAAGGTCCTTGGCTTCATGCAGGATGAAAATCAAACATGGCTTGATGGAGCCAGCGAGAAATGAGAGCAGAGTATACTGGAGATATAGAGAGAGCAGATACAGATGGAGTGAGCATCCGAAAGACTGAAAGAAAAAGGAGCACGGGTCTTGTCTTTGCTTAGGGGTGTGGAGTTTTTATTGAGGGTAGTGGTCTTGATGTTTATGCATCAAGCAACTGGTCAAACGAGGATGAACATTCATGTGTCCTTCATAAGTTACTTATGCCCTGGATCTTGGGGTCTCTGCGTCAAGGCATTTGGAATCAGTGGTCTTGGAGAATGTTCAAAATGACCCTGTCCAGAAACTCCTTATCTATTGTGCTGGAAGCCTCCAAAGAAACCATCAACTCCTTTACTTTTATACACTAAGGCATGTGTAAGGTGGAGGTGTGGGTCCTAGCAAGAATAGAAGCAAGAAAAGAAGCAAAGAAATAAAAAACAGCTTTTTATTTCATGGGGTCCCTTTAGTTTCCCTGTCTTGAGAGCTTCAGAAGCTGCCAGCTTAATTCCTAAAGCCAGCATTTCTCCAACTCTGGAAGATGCTACAGAAGCCTCTCCTCAAGAAGTGCTACACAGGTGCGACACTCAGAAGTTGTCTCCATCTTCTCTCTTGGCTTCTAGTCTGATTAGGGTTAAATTCCAAGAAAACTCAGCTGCAGATTTGCAGGGAAGGAGGAAACTAGATTCTAAAAAGAGCTGTAATGATTAGATAGACTTCTCAGAGGAGGTAAAAGAGTATTCCTGAGACTTATTTTGAGAATACTGGATCACCTCAACTAGGATGTAAGACTTGATGAACAAGAAGTTATTGATTTACAGGCATTTTCTCAGGATACCAGATTCCACATTGAAACAAGAACCCCACAAATTGGGGCCCACTCACTTGTAATGGCTTCTGAATTGTGGAAAAAGCGATGGTCAACACTGAATAAAGTATAAACCCTTGACTTGTCATGGCAGGTGGTAGAGTAATAAGGAGCTGAGAGTAGTAGAAATCCTGGGATGGATATAAATGTGAGTCCAGAAGACTCATAGGACAATGTCTCACAGGTAAGCCTAGGGGGCATAGTATTTATTCATTAAGACTATGAGAATGCACTGCTTAATGGAGCACCAGCATCACCAAGGAGTTCAATGGTGACTCTCCTCTGCAGGATAACCTTGAGGTGAAGAGAGCCATCAGCGAGCCTGTTTTGATGGTATGGGCAGAGAATAATATAGCCTTAGAATAAGAGAAACCTAGCAGCAAAAGTGACAGTGCTAACCTGTCAAAAAGCCAGGGTGTCATACCTACTTTAACTATTGGCACTGTAGAGGGGCATTCAAAAGGACTTGAGACACAGTAAGTTATAGAAATAATAAACAGATTGTGGTGGCTGTAGGGGTGAAATAGATGGATGGTGCTTAACATCTATCACCAGGAGAAAGTGAGAATAGATTAGGAGGAGGAAGATAGTTCTATTAATGAAAAGTCATAATCCTTTGCTCAATGCCTCGACTAAACCCAATTTTTATATCCAGACTCTGAAGAAGTATCTGGGTCCCGAGGAGGAAAGGCACCACTGTGAGTGTGCACTATAATAAATCCTCTAGTCTACTGCAAAGTAGACCTATGGCCATTTGACAAGGTGTCTATAGTGGAGACAAGAGGATGCCCAAGCATTACAAACACTGAGGGAAAAAGGTTATGATTTCAGTGATACCTGAAGACCCAAAGCATCAAATCAACCTCCTATTAGAATAGCATGCCAGTTACATTTCTGCTCAGAGGAAAAAAGCCAATAATTTTTGAGAGCTTATGACTTGATAGGCACCAATAACATCACTTAGTAACATTCACGTTTATTACATCACCAATATTATTAGATGTGCAACTAGCAGACATCATGGTACGATACAAAAAGCATGGCCTTTTAGGCCCACTGCATTCATGGGCCTACCCCGTGGTTATTTCTCCAGTCTCTAGCATATAATTGGAATTGATATACTTGATAGTTGGAATAACTGCCACATTTGGTTCTTGGTTTATGGGGTAAAGCTATCATAGTGGCAAAAGCCCAAGTAGAAATCTCTGAAACTGAGCCTCCTCACACACTGGCCAAAACATAAATCCAAAACAATGAAATATCCTGGAAGAAGAAAGGGAAAATGGTGGATTTTAGGCCATGATTAAAGATGTCCATGATGCAGAGACACTCATACCTATCATATATACATTTATTTTGCCATTTGGTATCTGTAGAAGGTGGGAGGATCTGGAGAATAAATGTAGACTACTGTAATTAGTAGTGTCCCCATATAAATAACTGAAGAAGAGGAAAATGAGCAAAGTTAGTTTATGGATAGCTTACCTTTCTATGTGGGTGCAAACTGGAAAAAAAAAAAGTAGTGCCCTCGAAAGACAATGGGGAAATGATAATCTTCCAATTATTTGAATTGCAATAATTGTGCTCCTCATTTACTTTATGTAGAAAGGGAAGTGCCTCAAGAGGACATGATAGAGACAGAGAGAGATTGAGATAGGGACAGAGACAGAGATTCTCGGGCAATGGTCAATGGCTTGGTTATCAGATCAGGGCTGGAAAGAAAGAGGTCTTCAAGAATGACCATAAGAACATCCAAGATTTGGATGCCTGGGTGGCTCAGAGGTTGAGTGTCTCTGCCTTTGGCTCAAGGAGTGATCCCGGGGTCCCGGTGTGATCCCGGAATCCCAGGATGGAGTCTTACATTGGGCTTTCTGCATGGAGCCTGCTTCTCCCTGTGCCCAAGTCTCTGCCTCTCTCTCTCTCTCTCTCTCTCTGTCCCTCATGAATAAATAAATAAAATGTTTTTTAAAAAAGAATATCTGGAATTGAACAAGTGGATGGACATTGGGATTGGGCACAGAGAGTGAAAATTTTTGTATCATACATTACTGGCCAGAAGCAATCACCCAGAAAACAACAGGCATTGAATAACAAATTTTGCAAAATGACTTGGCCAATAAACACTAGTGAATCATCACCCTGTATACTCAGAACTGGCACAATGGGCACATGAACAAATGTTTGTGGTGGCAGAAAATAAGGCTATAACGGGACATATTCTTTACTAGAAGTGCCCACAGTAAATACACAGAGGAACAGATAAGTATTTTGTGTATTGAATGCTTTTCCTGATCACAGATCCATAATCAGCAGCACACTTGAGGTCTTATGGAGTGTCTATTCCATAGGGATATAATGCACGGAACATAGCATCTAGTCAGATAATCTACTTTACAGTGAAGGAGATGTGTGAGAGCATCTACGACCATGGGATCATAGGATCCACTGGTAGAATAAAATATTGTGCCATCCAGAAGTAGTTGGCCTCATAGAGAACAACTGAAGTGCCAACTCTGAGGCAACCCTCTGAAAGAATAGGATAACTTCCTCTAGGATGCAGTAAAATGTGTTAGAGAACTTTATATAAGGATATATATCCACAAGGGACAAATATTTGGGTCTACCAGCCAGGGAGTGGAAGCAGAACTGGCTTTATTTACCATTAGTCTTAATGATCCATGGAGTGGTTTGTGCTTCTTGCCCTCGGAGTCTATATGGTTGGAAGTCCTAGTCCCCAGAAGGGTGTACTTTTGCCAGGGACACAGCAAGTACTCCAGTGGACTATAATCTATAGCTGTTTCTAAAGCACTTTAGAGTCCTTGTGTCCAGGGACCAGCTAGGTAAGAAGAGTTACTGTCATCACAAGGGTAATGGATCTTGATCACAGGAGGAGGTGTGACTACTTTTACACAATGGGGACAGGGAAAAAGAAGTATGGAATTTCTTGCAAGTCATATTCCATTTTGGTGTCTATTTTCTAGAGATCTCTAACACAGTCTGGAATGGTCTAGACACTTAGGACAGTCTCTGTCATGTTAACAATGGTTATATAAGGTAAATGTCATCATCACCATCATGTCCATAAGAAGTTGGTATTCCAGAGGTCAGCACATTTGTTCAGGATAAGAGCTAGAAAACTGTAGAGCAAAGTCCACTTGAATCTAAGGCTGGTTACTTTCCACTACACCTTAGAGTGATTCCTCACTTTCAGCCCCCAGTTCAATTAGTACCTAGGCCTTTGGAATCCAATCACTTCTCCATGGCAACCATTTCAACTTGGCCCAAGCCCCCAAATCCCTTTTGATTTCTACCCTTCAGCCACAGTGGCTCCATTTTTGTTACATGCATAATATTTCCTTCTGCAACAGGGTCAAATAAAATCTCTTTCCCACCTTCTTTCTCTGGTTAGTTTCTCTTTATATATTAGATCTTCTGGAAAGTATATCTAGCTTCCATTTAACTACAGTTAATATTGTGGATCACTTGATTAATTTTAACCCTTCCCCCACTTATGTAATCCATATGAGACAGAGATAATACCTGATTTCACCTTTGCTTTGCCAGCATTTTATATAATATATACCACAATAGACCCTCACTAATATATTGTTGAAGGACTGAAGAAAAGGTGAAATGAATACACCATGCTTCTTAACACTTGGTTTTTCAAACATATATTGTATTTGTTTCAAAATTCATTCTAATTGCAAAAGTTGATTAGAAATGGATGGCATAAATTTTGTGCTTTACATGTCATATTTGCTAATAAATTTCAGTCACTATATAGTAACTACTTAATCATAAGTTGAGAGACTAAGAGCTCATCAAATGAGGGTAGTACGAATGGTGACACCATTACATTTGTCAAACCAGAAAATTATCACTGGGGTGACTTTGAAAAGCACGAAATTATCACTTTTTAATTTTTTTCTCATTTTTTTTCCTAATAATATCCACAAATCCAATTGTAAAAAACAAGAAAGGTTTGATTTGTCAATTAAGAGAATAAAATTAATGATACTGGCTGTTACTCGCTTTTCCTCTGCCTCTATGTACAGAGAGGATTCAATCCTTCCAAACTTTTGAATTTGTATACAGCTGTCAGGTAAATTATGGCCATGCAATGTGACTGGATGTGAGGCATACTCAATTTCCATATCCCACTTCCTCTTCCTTATGGATACTTGCAGCACATATTGGGATCTGAGAGCATTTTCACAAGGATCCATGAGTGTGCAGTACAAAATTCTGAGCCATGTAGCAAGAACAAGAAGAAAATATTTATTCAAAGCCATTGATATTTGCAGGTTATTCTTTCACACATTAAAACATATTCTATCTGGACTCTTAAAATATATATTCCTGAAAAGGTATAGAAGTTGTGTGTAGGAGGGTGTATCTACCTAGATATGTATCTTCAAATTCTTAGGTAGCTGAAATAGTAAGCAAAGAACTACATAGATGGAGCAATAACTGAGCATATGATCTCCATAGTTATTTGTGTCTTAGATGCCACATTTTATTATATGTGATATCTACTTCACATTTAGTGGTCACCAGATTATGAATTACATTTATTAAGAAAGATTTCTTAAAAGTTTACTATGTAATTATTATTTTTCCTGTCTTGAAGACCTGAAAAGACTATGGTTTGAAGTGGTTATGAAAATTACCTGGTAAGTAATTAATATAAAACTTATAAAGTCCTAGAACAAAAACAGTCTCTTAAATAAAAAACAAAAATATGAGCTTCTAACATTTTATGTTTTGTGCAATAGTCCACCAGAATGTTTCAAAAGCATGAAGCCTTTTTAATTTTTTTATTTGGTTGGGCTATTCTGTATGTGTTTGTTTTCACTTTTCAATAACATAAATATATGTAATAAAATTTCCAGATGGAAAAAGTACTCTGCTTTGTATAAACTATTTCATTGTTTTAGGAAATGGTTTTAATCTTGATGCTTTTTGCATAAAAAAGCAAAGGTAAAAAAAAATTAAAGGTTGTAAAAAAATGGAGATTTTATAATATATCTGAAATATATATGTTCACACATATAGCATCCCATAATATAAGTATCATTAAATATCTCACCCTTTTAATTTGCCTGTTCAACTTGTCTGGAGTTCAAAGAGCAAAAGCAAGGAAATGTATGTATTTCTGTATTTCTCTTTTATCTCTCTCACCTTGTTTTGATGGATTAGCTACTGTAGGGAGTGCTGCCTTACAGCAATTGATAAGTAGATACTTTCGCAGGGTGAGAATGAAAAGTTTTCAAAATGTTACTTCTTATAGTTCATAAACTTCTGCTTCACAACAATTCTTAAGGAAAGAAAATCTTTTTTGTTTTTTTTCTTGATTCTTGAGAAAATAATACATCATTTCTTATCCACAAAAATGCACAGTTAATAAAATATATTTGAGTTGGCTTCCCAGTCACACAGTAGAACATTCAAACCCATTAATAAATAACTGAATTAGCTATAATTCACTATGTATAATCACCATTGTTAAAATTAATTGTCTTAACATTGGAGTCTTTAAATTATTTATTTTACCAAAATCCAATTTAAACTTCAATGTACAAAAACTTGTACAAAGATAATTAAATAATCAAAGCAGCGTTTATCATAATAGCAAAAACAAAGGAAAACAAAAAACCCCACAATAATCCAAATGTTGAACAGTTAACACAACATCCTATGTCTATATAAGGAAATGCTACTTGCAATAAAAACAAATGGAATGGGGATCCCTGGGTGGCGCAGCGGTTTAGCGCCTGCCTCTGGCCCGGGGCGCGATCCTGGAGGCCCGGGATCGAGTCCCGCGTCGGGCTCCCGGTGCATGGAGCCTGCTTCTCCCTCTGCCTGTGTCTCTGCCTCTCTCTCTCTCTCTCTGTGACTATCATAAATAAATAAAAATTTAAAAAAAAAAAAAAAAAAAAACAAATGGAATGTTGATACACACTGATACATTCATAGCAAGTGAAAAAAGTCAGACACAAAATAACACATACAGGTAATTCAATATATATTGGATTCAGAAAGTGCAATCTATAGAGACAAGCAGATTAGTGGTTGCCTGGAGTAGAAACTGCAAGACAGGATTAATTGTAAACCATCACTTTGATGATGGATATTCTGGTAAATCTACTAAAAATTATTTTACTGTCCTTAAAATGGGTGAATTTTATGGTATATACTTACTATATCAATAAAATTGTATAAAATTCTTAATTTGATATTATTGAGAAAATTACAAATGAAAGACTATAAGGAAAATCAATCCTAATTACAATAAAAAATGCTTAATATTAAGGAAGAATATCCCTAAAAATATTTATAGTAAAATAGGTGTTTGAATTTTATTTCTGACATTTTGACGCATTTTATGCTATTCCATTCTAAAGTAAGATAGTTAAGATAAAAATCGATTCACACATGGCATTTTCATCATGTCTAAATTATATGGATAATTTGCAATTTGAAACCAGTAAGAGGTACTCAAAAACTTTAAAAATATCATGTTATTCTAAAATTTATGTTTTCATAATTAGTGACAAAACAAAATAATATTTGAAAATCCAACTTATGTAAATAACACTAAAAAAATTTAAAAAACACAACTGAAATCTCAAAAAAGTAAAAAGTATCAACTGACAGAGTATAAATGATACCAACCAGACTCAAGTATATTTTTTAAATTAAAAAAACACAATCTCAAAGTGAAAACAGCCAGTCCAAAAGTCTATCTACTGCTTTGATTCCAGCTATATGACATTCTGGAAAAGGCAAAACTATAGGGAGAGTAAAAGATCAGCAGTTTTCAGAGGTTAGAGGGAGGGTAGAGACGTAAACACAGAATTTTTAGGGCAGTAGAACTATCCTGTATCATAAGATAATGGTGAATACAAATTATTATGCATTTGGCAAACCTCACATAACTAACAGAAAGAATGAACAATAACATAAACTATTGACTTAATTAATAATAATGCATCTATATTGGTTTATCAGTTGTAACAAATATACCACATGTATACAAGATATTAAAAATAGGGGTAGCTGTCTTGTACTGTTAGTGGGAATGCAAACTGGTGCAACCACTGTGGGAAATGGTATGGAGTGTCCTCAAAACATTAAATATATCACTATGCTATAATCCAGCAATAGTACTACTGGGTATTAACCCAAATCTTACAAAAATACTAATTCAACGGGATACACTCACCCCTACGTTTATAGCAGCATTATTTACAATGGCCCAGATATGGAAGCAGTCCAAGTATCCATCAATTTATGAACTGAAAAAAAGATGATGCATATCTATATGTATGTATATAGATAGATAGATAGATAAGATATATGTCTGTATATCTGAAGTAATAGTTATATTCAGTCATCAGGCAGTTGTTGAGTATGTGATGATAGCTTGACAATCATCAAGGAGCTAAGGAACATAAACTGATGACAAGAAAGAAAGAAAGTCATTCCTCTCAGGGAGTTTATAAACTTGCTGAGGAATCAAAATTGTGCCTGGAGAATAATTTAAGAAAGCAACAAATCATACAATTAATATTGATTTCCCAAAGCATGATTTACATGCCATGTGGTGTAGGAAGATGCCTTTAAATAATACATAAATGAGGTTTTATTTTAAAAGCTAGTTTTTAACATATTAGAAAAAAACAAAGAAACGACAGATCAAAGCTGTCATTTAATGGACAGTATAGTTTCGGCTAGAGATGGACTTACTTGGACATTAGGACAATTAATCTATGGGTAATTAGTCTAAACATCACACAGGTTATATATATATATAAGTTGATATATATAAAATGAAATCACACAAAATGGAATCATACATAATGGAATATTATTCAGCCATAAAAAGAATGAAATCTTGCCATTTGTAATGGCATGGGTGGAGCTAGAGAGTATAATGCTAAGTGAAATAAGTCAGAGAAAAATAAATACCATATGATTTCACTCATATGTAGAATTTAAGAAACAAAACAAATGAGCAAAGAAAAAAAAGAGACAGGGACAAACCAAGAAGCAGACCCTACAGACAACAAATTGATGGCCACCAGAGAGGAGGTGGGTGGGAGGAGAGTTGAAATAGGTGATGGGGATTAAGGAGGGCACTTGTGATGAGGACCAGGTATTGTATGGAAGTGTTGAATACCTGAAACTAAATTACACTGTATGTTAACTATATTGGAGTTAACATAAAAAAAAAAAAATCACCAACGTATCCTTCAAAAAGTAGGAGTAACTGTTGGCAAGGTAAGAAATATGTAGAAACTTTCTGTATTTTCTGTTCAATTTTCATATAAACCTAAAGTCTGAGACATAAAGTCAATTAATTATTTTTTAAAACACATTTAATAGTTTCTGAGGGTATGTAAAATAAAATGGCAATATCATTTCATTTTTTAATTTATTAAAAATGAAAATTAATGATAAACCAATGATAAACACAATCCTAGAAGTTATATAAACATATACCCATTTATTTCTTTAAATGTTTGAATAGAATATACTTTTCTAAATATGGCAATATATTCCATACTCCTTAAAAATGTTCTTGTTTGATGGCCAACAGACACATGAAAAAATATTCAACATCACTTGGCATCAGGGAAATACAAATCAAAACCACAATGAGATACCACCTCATACCACTCAGAATGGCTAAAATTAACAAGTCAGAAAACAAAAAAAAATGTTTGTGAGGATGCAGAGAAAAGGGAACGCCTCTTACACTGTTGGTGGGAATGCAAGGTAGAGCAGCCACTCTGGAAAACTGGAGGTTCCTCAAGAAGTCAAGAATAGCGCTACTCTACAACCCCGCTATTGCAATACTAGATATTTGCTCCAAAGATATAAATGTAGTGATATGAAGGCACACTGCACCCCAATGTTTATAGCAGCAATGCCCATGATAGCCAAACTATGGAAAGAACTCAGATATCCATCAACAGATGAATGTATAAAGAACATGTGGCACACACACACACACACACACACACACACACACACACAGGAAATATTATTCAGCCATCAAGAAGATGAAATCTTACCATTTACGTCAATGTGGGTGGAACTGGAGACATTATAAATTTGTATTAAGGCAATAATATGAAGAAAGAAAAAATAAAATGTATTATTATATTAATAGCACAGTGATAATAGCAATAATAAAAGAAAATGAATGTTAAATATTCATTTACAGTTTGTCTCCCACACTTTGGTATTCTCATTACATATATGAACTGAATTTCAAACAATGATTCAATGATTAAACAATTTGATTGTCATACACTAGGTGAAATTTTATAACCCTTAATTATAGGTATGGATATTAGAAGGAAATACAGAAAATGTTTATAATATAGTGTTAATTTTTAAAACAATTACAAAACTTTAGATTGTAATTTTTTTTTATTTTGTTATTTATGATAGTCACACAGAGAGAGAGAGAGGCAGAGACACAGGCAGAGGGAGAAGCAGGCTCCATACACTGGGAGCCCGATGTGGGATTCGATCCCGGGTCTCCAGGATCGCGCCCTGGGCCAAAGGCAGGCGCCAAACCGCTGCGCCACCCAGGGATTCCTTAGATTGTAATTTTATCAAAATTCTCAAGAATCCAAAAAATAAGTGGAATAAACATGAAAAAGTGAAAATATTTTGTTGGAATATGAAAATTGTGAATGTTTACGTTCTTTCTTATTTCCATTATTGGGAGAATTTTGTCTATGTATTAAATGCAATTCTTGACATTACATTTTATAGCAATATAATAACATAAAATCCTATATTGTACTTACCACAGGTATTTTCTAAAATTAGAAATCTATTATACACGTCTACTATGATTTTGACCCAGTTTTATAAACAAAGACATGGAAAGGACCGGCATTTCCAGTAGCTTCCCCAAGATCATGCAACTAATAGCAGCACCCAATTATATAACTTGGATGATAAATGTACAGTTAACTCATTTTGTATAAGTATTCGAGATATCCAGGCTTGAAATCATATAGGGAAAAAGGAAAGTTTTTTGCAGTAAGGTTTTAAGAAAATAAAGCTCTATCAATAAGATCCACCAGGAGGTTACATTTTAAACTGTTCCCCAGTGATTATTTAACCTTTTGTTTGTAGAGACTTTACAACAGAATGACGAGGCCCACACAATCTCATGTAATATTGACAGTTAATTCTTTGAGATGGGAAGAGTAGGAAACATTACTTTTTGACAGATAAAAACAAACACTGAACTTGAGAAGGTGAAATCTCTAGCACTAGGGAGGATGGAATCAGAGTCTTTCCCATCACATCTGCACCCTGGCAGTGCTGCTTTCCCTAGATCTCTCCTGGATTTACCTTTTGCTCTATATGCCCCATTGGGTTTTCTTATCTGAGCGATGCCACGTTTAATTTCCTCTGAGAATTAAGGTTTCTGAATTCTGCTCTAAGAAGTTTTCAGGTGAGAGAAGAGCAGGAATTTAAGAGCATAAGAAGCTTACTTTTATCTTTCATCGCACAAGACTCTGTGTAATTCGGGAGTAAAAGATGGACAGAATTGTTTAACTTCAAACTCAAGGATGAATACAATTTGTCCTTTCTCCTCAGAAATGTTCTTGATTAAACGACTTGACTTTTTTATTACCTAGTGCATGTGAGGATTACTTCCTTCCTAGTCTTGTATTTTCCCAATGGTAACCACAAGCTAGTGTCTAAAAAGAGGAAAATGCACTTATTTAGCCATGCTGACCAATTGTCTTTGTCAACTCACCAATTTCCTTTAAAATAAGCAGGGACAGCCTTGAAATCACTTTCACTTTTATAATGAAATAGTAATTTTACAAACCACGTGCTTTATGATATTGCTCTTCTAAATAAGCTTGGTTACTTGTTGGCCACACCAAACCTTTGAATGTAACTATTATTTTGTAAGTAACTCATTGAAAAAAATTGCATTTTTAGATATTAATTTAAAAATTATAATAAATAATAACTGGTCCTTTTTAGTTTTGTGAGGTTTTGAAGCTTATTCAACATTTTGGGTGCTATTTAAAAACAATGCAACATTTTAATTATAAATCAGGTACAGGACGTTTGAAGGAACCCCAGCAAATAAAGACCTGAAAGCGTAAGTTATATTAGCTTCTTGGCAAATCAACCTTTGCTAACATACAGTGAATGCTTTCCCAATAGGCTTTATTGAAAATGCTCTTCATGCATTATTTCATTCCTTTCCTCATAATGCCCATGTGAAGTAGATACCTTTATGAAGCACAGCTGATGAATAAGGACACTGAGGCAGAGAAAGATTATGAATATAATAAATGATGAAGCTGGAATCAAACCTAGCATCCCGTTCCTGGATTTCTAAAATTAAAAAAAAAAATCTATCTATCTATCTATCTATCTATCTATCTATATATATATATATTAATGAGGATACATAAAAACAGAACAGATCTTTACCGTTTTGCCCAACACCTTTATTTTATTTTATTATTTATTTATTCATTCATGAGAGACACAGAGAGAGAGAGAGAAAGAGAGAGAGAGAGAGAGGCAGAGACACAGGCAGAGGGAGAAGCAGGCTCCATGCAGGGAGCCCGATGTGGGACTCGATCCCAGGACTCCTGGATCATGTCCTGGGCCAAAGGTAGGTGCTAAACCTCTGAGCCACCCAGGGATCCCAACACCTTTATTTTAGACAAAGAACTCTAAGATCAGACAAGTGACTTAACAAAGGTTATATAGCTAGGCTGTTTGTCATGAAGTTAAAACTGAAACTTTAAGTGACATTTGACTTTCATCTAAGTTGCTTTTCCTCTTAACATATCTACCAGGAGCAAATTTTAAGAGACAATGGCAAGTCACCATGACACTCCTCCATGTTAACTGATTTTGTTTCAAATATTGTGCTTTGCAGTGATGTCAAGCTCAGCCACTTGATTTTTAACCTGAGACTTGGTACATATATTTTGATATCTCCAGCCATAGACATCTAGGCCACAGAAAGTCATAATGTCAGATTCTATTTGGTCTTCTGCCCATTGCAATTTTGTTCCTGCACAGCTTTCAATTCTGCTTATTTTTATCCAAGCTTTGGAGTGATTACTTGCTTCACTCTCTGTTTAATTTAGCTACTTTCTCCCTGGCCCCACTGTTAATTCAGTGACAAAGTATTCTAAGCTGATCTGTCAGACTCATGGGTTTGCATGCAGCATTTTTTCACATTCGCTTAGTTTTATAGAGAGACCTTTATGCATATATTTGACGGAAGAATATCTCACTGAATTGTGAAAATGTGTGCTGTATATGGACAAGCATATAAGCATAATCATTATTCCCATGGCTTTCTCCTAAATTTAAGTCCAGTCTTTTCATCCAAAACAAATTTCTGAGTTATCAAATGGATGACAATGAGACATATAGTTGGATATTTGTCATTCGTTACATATTACTTTAAAAATATTTCCCAGAAGATTAAAAAAATAGTATGAATTTCTTTTTTTTTTTAAAGATTTTCTTTATTTATTTATGAGAGAGACACGGAGAGAGAGAGAGAGAGAGGCACAGACACAGGCAGAGGGAGAAGCAGGCTCCATGCAGGGAGCCTGATGTGGGACTCGATCCTGGGACTCCAGGATCACACCCTGGGCTGAAGGCAGGTGCCAAACCGCTGAGCCACCCAGGCTGCCCTAGTATGAATTTCATTGGGAAGCAGAATAAGGTTTTTATATACCATGAAACATGTAACTATGCATTTCCTAATGATCGGAAGAAAAAAAATGAGCAATGAGATATAATAAAATATAGACATTACGTAACTAGAGCTTTTGCTTCACCAGTATGATATTGCCTGAAACACGAGAAATATGAGTACCATCTCAAGAATTAAGGATTATTGGTTTACCTGGATAGGTTTTTTCCTAAAAGTATAGATAAATAAGTGGTAGACAACAGCAAAAAGAATAAGAAAAAAATGAGAATAAGCTAAGAAAACTCAGTGACAAAAAGAAAAGACCGTAGTATTTTTAATGAAAATATTAAATATGTGATAATATTGTATACATCATATTTTATGGCATATAAGCTTTGAAAATTAGACTGGAATACATGCATTATTACTTAAAGTGAACATTAAAAAGTTGGATCAGATCAGTGGTTTAAAAAACATTAACAAAAAAACATACTTTTTAAAGATAAAAATCTGACAAGAAAGTCTGATGTTCAAAGCACATACACTGAAGCTGTTCAATTTCAAAACGTGATTGGACATCTGAGAGCCCAGCTTATTCCTCCTGCTGGTACTCTCCTCCATAGCCTCAAAGAGGTTGGCTGGGGCTCTAGAGGTTCTTTAGAGAATAGTGTGAAAAATCCTGGCTTCAAATGTGTTTTTTAATTTATAGACCTCTGAAAGTCTTTATATGCTCTTACCCTTTCAATTCCTATCTCTTCCACTTGTGGAAAATGTTCTCTGGTAAAACAAAGTAAATCAGCATATACTTTTCAGTAATGGGTCATTGACATTCTGCTATGAATGGAAAGATAGTTTTCGCTGAGCAGTTAGTTAAATTTTGCTGTGAAGCTTGTGTTAACTGTGGAGGTCAAAATTCATGACATGCATGACAACACAATTATGAAAGTTTTCAACTATACTTACTTGTCAAGAGATAAAATTTGAAGGCAAAATAGTGGGAGATCAAGAAGCTTTTACATTTGCTTGGTATGGGAGCAACATATCTAGAATTTCTGCCTGCTTCATGGTAAAACCAAAGTGATTTGGAAATCTTGAAAGTACACAGAGATTATCAACATAAACAAAAACCTGGACTTGCATGGATGATAGTGAACACAGTATCGTCATTTGAATTTTTCATCTGACTTCTTCCGACGGGGGGGGGGGGCCAAGAAAAATATTAAAAGAAAAACCACATAAATGAATCATACTAAATAATGTATAATTTTGTAATTTCACTCAAGTGATGGCCCCACCGTAGTCATTTTGCTAAATATAGTATTTTTAATAGAACTGATCTATACAAATTTGGCACCTGGCATGGGACTATGACACATGGAAAATTTTCTTCTTGATCCATTATTAGAGATTATTGAGAGAAGTTTACAGATACATAGCAAGAAAAGCAGTAAAACAAAAGTCTATGCCAAGTGTCCTGCAATCTGTAACTATATAGTCATGAATACTATGCTGGCCCGTTATATTAATGAATAATACTAACCAGACTTGTTGAGGAGAAAATGGCAAATTCTATAGACATCATAGAAAGACATAGTTATGAGAGTAGATACAAGACAAAGTCCCAGAAAAAAACCAAGAGTCTGTGCCCTTCTTAGGAAGTTAGTGGTCTAGGATATACTATGCTGTCTGTCCCCTTTAAGGCACAAGACAAATAGTTGCACTTTACATCTCCCGTCACTAAGATACAGGCACAGTGGGATCCCTGGGTGGCGCAGCAGTTTGGCGCCTGCCTTTGGCCCAGGGCACGATCCTGGAGACCCGGGATCGAATCCCACATCGGGCTCCCGGTGCATGGAGCCTGCTTCTCCCTCTGCCTATGTCTCTGCCTCTCTCTCTGTGTGTGTGTGTGTGTGACTATCATAAAATAAATAAAAATTAAAAAAAAAAGATACAGGCATAGCACTTGAGATTTTATTATACTGTTCCACATAGTTTATTGAATGACTTTATTGGTTGTCTATTTTAAGTGAGGCCCAGAACAAGACTTCTCTTAAGACTGTTCAGGCAGTGAGGAACACTGCTAGCCCAGTTGGGATATAAGATTTCATAGATTTAATCTTGCTAAAGGTATCTGTGAAGAATAATGATGGCATGTGGAGTCAGGAATGTCCCAGAATAGACACCTGGAGTCCGGAAACAGGTGATATCCTCCTCAAAAGAGAACTGATGATACTCATGTGGAGAATGAGCCTCTGAAATTAATACTCTAATGGACTAGGCAATCATGGCCAGCCATCATGAGATTTGTGTCATACAGTTCTCTAGTGCATAAGGTTAGGCAGGCACAGCAGTAATCTGTAGCATGATGGTTGTGGTATAATCAGAAACTGGCCTGATCAGGTGCAGAAGGAATGAAGACACAGTTGTCTTATAACTATAAATGGTTGTCCTAGGGGATCCCTGGGTGGTGCAGTGGTTTGGTGCCTGCCTTTGGCCCAGGGCACGATCCTGGAGACCCGGGATCGAATCCCATATCGGGTTCCTGGTGCATGGAGCCTGCTTCTCCCTCTGCCTATGTCTCTGCCTCTCTCTCTCTCTCTGTGACTATCATAAATAAATAAAAAAAATTATAAAAATAAAATGGTTGTCTTATACCGTCATATCACCAACTTCTTTTGCAATAATGGCACACACATAGTTTTGTGGGAAGATCCCAATGATCAAGTGATGGAAGAAGGAAGGATGTGAGTCTTTACAGGAAGATTGGCATGTAATGTGGCAGTAAACTGGACAAAAGTAGCTACTACAGTACTGCCCCTAAATAAATTGGTCCTGAAGACAGAGATGAAGGGAAATTCAATCCATAGTGCTACTAGCAGGACATTTGGCTGTTCATATACCATGAAAGGATATGGATATGTTTATGAAAGCAAAACATATGGATATGCTTTCATTCGTGGGACATGGAGAACAACCTGGTTGATGCCTGGGATTTGAACAAGAATTGCATCAATGAACCTAAGGAACAGGACATGCGGATCTTTGTTTCCTCATATAACACCAATCAGAGATCATTTCATATAGATGAGGCTCTCAAAAACCAGATGAACAGGATAACTCAACCTATGAGGATCATCATAGTTTCTCTTCTGCTTACCCTAGACGGGCATGGACCCAAAGTAGAGTGGAAATGGTGGCAGGCATGGAACTATGATTGTTGCCAACAGTGCAGGCTGTCTATCTCACCACAGCTGGTCTAGATCCTGACATTGTCAATCTGTTAGTAATATAAACTGAAGCTGAGCTCTTGAGATAGCACTATACTTTGGAGAGACCAGCCATGTACTAGGTGGTAACTTGTTAACATTTTCATAATTTCCACTCAAGGAGAATCCATCCTTAAGAGGATATATATGTAACTTGGATATTGGAATATCTTTTCTGGCACAGTGACTTTACCAAGTGCCTTTTTTGTCAATGGTGTTCAGAATATTTGATCTATCATGATGGTATCCCACACATTACTTTGAACTAAGAGACACATTTGCAGCACAGGCGTAGATTAGTGTGCTCAAAACTATAGGAGTATGTCATATATATCATGTAGCTCTTCACCCAGAACCAGCTGGATTAATAAAACATTGGAAGGGCCTACTGAAAGCTTACCGCAGCTAAAATCTGTGGCATGGACAAATCACTCTGAAGGGTTAGGATAATGTCCAAATGGACAATATAGTATAGTATCTTCCCCACAATGAGAAATTAAGGTGTAGGAATCAAGGGATAAAATAGGATGGATCTTTTTCATTTTCACTCTTATTCATCCACTTGTGGAATTTATACTTTTCATCTCAGCAAATGTATACTCCGCTAGATTTGAAGTCCATGTTCCAAAGAGTTCAATACTTCTATCAACACTTCTATTCTAAGATTTCACTGAACTGGAGTCTGTGCTTCCTACCTGCATACTTTAGACTTCTCATCAACATTCCCGGTCGTAGAATGATAATAATTTCTCTGTTGACTGACTGACCCTGCTAACTATGAGAGAATGGAATGTGAGTGAGTATGTAATGGAAGAAGGAAGATATGTTTACCATACAGGAGTTTGTCACTTTATCCTGGAATTTATCTGCCCAGCGACAACTGTAAATGGACAACTGCAGTAACAGGAACATCATGATGAAACTCTGAATCATCCTAGTAAAATCCAGAATGGGTGATGAAGGAGATTGGTGATGAATATTAAATATTGCCCTAGGACCAACTGCAGAAGCAGTGACTGACTGTGTCTTTTGCTAAAGCTGTTTAAGTTTGTTTTTTGTTTTATAGGCTTTTTTTTTTTTTGCTTTGTTTTTTTTTTTTGGAAATTATAAGTGACCATTTCTTAAATATTTAGATTCCCTCAGAGGTCAAAACTAGGCTTGGACAGAGTCCTATTATACTTGTAGCAGGAGCCACACCAACTTCAGGTCAGATACCCAGAAACAACAGAGGCTGTGGCTTTCCAGGTGTTAAGTCACACCCTGATTGTATGCTTGAGTAAATGCTCTGTTGAGTGACCATTGATGAAAAGAAAAAAAAAAAAAAAAAAAAGAATTAGCATATCAACTGGTTGCCTTTTCTTCCCAAGGAGAGGTAGACTATTTTGAGATGCAGGAAATCCATTACCTTATCTGAAGATATCGAGTATCCAGTATGATTGAGTGATCAGCCATATTTTCAAGTGATCCTAAGCTTGATTGAGATCAAGCTTGAGCTTCAACTTCTTTTTCCCTGTCTCTGCCTCCCTTTCCCTCTTCCCTCATTCTATATCTTTTGGGATTACTCACCCTAAAAAAGTATAACGTGTCAGCTTTGTCTCAGCATATGTCTTCTTAGAACCCTGGACTAAATGTGAAGCCATATTCAAAAAGGAAAAGCCTTTTTGACAGAGCTCTTTACCCTCCTTTGCAGGGTGAATGGCTGCTCCAGGGAAAGTCAGGAGATACAAAACTGTAGCTCTCTATCCCAACACTGAGTATCTGATATTGAGTCTAACTTACCCAGAAAGATTTATTCTTCTTCTAAGTGATTTTCTTTCAAAAATTTCTCCTTACTGTCTTTTTTCTTTTAAGATTTTATTTATTTATTCATGAGAGACATACAGAGAGAGAGAGAGAGAGAGAGAGAGGCAGAGACATAGGCAGAGGGAAGCAGGCTTCCTGCAAGGAGCCCGATGTGGGACTTGATTCCAGGACCCCAGGATCATTCCCTGAGACAAAGGCAGACACTCAACCGCTGAGCCACCCAGCTGTCCTTCGTTACTGTCTTAGAATTTATTCTCCATCAGGTTATTGTCTGTCTCTTATTAATGGATTTATATATCTGAAATCTAGTTATTGACCTGGTCCAAGTCTTCAGATTTTGCACATGGGCCCAAACATATGAAAAACGTGTTCAGTGTCTTAGGATATGACTTTTAAGGAAGCACGGATGTTTTAGCATGAGAAACAACCCTTGCTATCTATCTTGAGACCTGTTTCAAAAGTTTAGTGCATACATTCATGGACTAAGCTATGTGATTTCCTTGAGAAAGGTTTGTCCAACCACCTTAACCCTTGGTTCTTTCTAATAGATCCAGATCTTAAAATGTTAATTAAAACTTTTGTCTACAATTTCAAATTAGTTCCCCCTCTTATTATCTCCAAGTTCAATTCAAGGCCTCCAAGGAGGGGAAAGACTGTGGTAAGTAAAAGAAAATGACAAGACCTCTGGAGGTCCCACTGACAATGCTGAAACCATGACAGTGAAATCCTTGTTCTCTCACACCTGGTCACTATGATAACCCTTAGAGAAGGACTATTTCATTGCTAGACTGCCTCACTCTCTTTAAGCTGGAATGTGTTGCTTAAAAATATATATTAAGTATTTGGACCCTATCTAACTCAATCCTCCAATTGTAGTCAAATTTTAGATAGTCTTATCCTAGTTGTTCAATATTCTGGGACACAAGATGTGAATGTTCTTTCACATAGAAATACATACTTGCAAAAGGTTTAACCTCAATTTTTAGCTGATAAAATAATGTTTTTGAATATATATATGTATATTTGTGTGAGTGTGATACAAGTAACTAAATATAAATATGTATGTTTAATATATATTTAAGTAAATATTTCAATATATAAGTTAATACATAGGTAAATATGTGTGTGTGTGTGTGTGTGAGTATATGTGGATGCATGTGTGTATAAGGAGAGAATGAATGTCAAATATGGAATATCAGCATTGCAAGAAATTCTAGAGATTGTCTCATATTTTCCAAGAATGCACACCATACATAGACGTAGACTTACACAGACGTGTCCCCAAATTGACGTTGACTGGTTATAAATTTGTGAGATGGGATATCTACTCTGAATAATGGCTCTAATTCTCAGAAAGAATTATCAAGGCAATGTCCTAACAGATATTGTACAATACAGACCCTCTTCTGTTTTGGTATATGTCCTCATTCTAGCTTCCTATGTCTATATTAGCTTGTGAACCAGCCAGTGATTACCAAGATGTCCGGCAAATAGCAGACATTCAATATAAAATCATATTGAAGCTGAAATTCTATCCAAAACACAGATCTTATATTTTGCCTAATGCCTAATATACAGTTTATAGCTGACTTTGCTGCAGTCTCCCTGCTTCCTACAGTGGGCGCTGAAACAACTGCATTATCTTCTAGAACTAACACATAAATATGTAAGCAGTATCTTTTAGAATGTCTGACTTTCATTTCATCAAAAATGTTAAAACTGATCCAAACAAAGAGACAGCAGCTGTCATAGTTAGAAACTGTAGGTTTGAGTAACAATTTACTATGAGAATTGCACCATCTTGTTCCCCTTCCTTGTTGCAACCTGGAGACCTGACGTGGTTTTAGAGAAGTGGGCCGTAACAGCAGAAAGGGACATTTCTTCAGCCACTGTCTGTATGATTAAAGCTCAGCTCCTTGGGCAGCCCAGGTCGGGGGGCTGCTCAGCAGTTTAGAGCCACCTTCAGCCCAGGATCTGATCCTGGAGACCCAAGATCGAGTCCCACATCAGGCTCCCTGAATGGAACTGCTTCTCCCTCTGCCTATGTCTCTGCCTCTCTCTCTCTCTCTGTCTCTCTCATAAATAAATAAATAAATAAAATCTTAAAAAAAAAAAAAAACTCAGCTCAAAGTCACATTTCCTACCTACAAGTGGTACCTAAGGACAGTAATGCAAACTACCTCTCATCAGGATCAATGAAATAATATTGCTTGATTTACATATTCATAAAACCTACAGCCAATTGGGTGGAGGCAACAAGGTAAGATATATATTATACATTTACAGGATTTATTAAAGTTTGGTTATGATTGTTTTCTCTGTGGAAGGGAAGAAAGGAGAGCATGTGTGAACCTCTGTATGGAAAAATAAGCACAGACTTTTTTTAAGGTTTTATTTATTTATTCATGAGAGACACGGAGAGAGAGAGAGAGAGAGAGAGAGAGAGAGAGAGAGAGGCAGAGACCCAGGCAGGGGGAGAAGCAGGCTCCATACAGGGAACCCTATGCAGGACTCGATCCCAGGACCCCCAGGATCATGCCCTAAGCCAAAGGCAGATGTTCAACTGCTGAGCCACCCAGGTGTCCCAGTACAGGCTTTTAAAAAATGATTTTTTCATGCTAAAGAAGTAAAAATATTCATCATAAATTATCATTTGCCTGGGAGCATATTTTTTGAGTAAATATAACAGAGATAAATTTGTATGAGACCAGATCACCGGCATATTTTGAACTCCAATATTTGTTAAACCTTGTTTTCCTAATTGAGATAGGACAGCTGAGACAGTAGTAGTCACTAATTCCTCAAAATGGGTAATCAGTGGAGATGATCCAGTGAAAAGGAAGCTGCTCTGTTTGTGTTGGGACTGAACCAAATGACAAATTGCTTCTGCTTTTGTAGACCATGGAAGAGAGAACACCATCAAAAGACTGAGATGCAACTTGGTACTTCCTTTCCCTGATACACTATTTTTTATCTTGCACACTTCTGAGCAGAACTTTGGGTATGATCCAATGTCCCCATATTTCAAGGGGAATCACTGATACATAAATACACTGATACTATTAACCACTTCTATATCCACAGGTAGTATCCAAAGGCCGTGTTAGTGTCCTGAACAGTAGACAGGACTGGGAAAAGTGAATGAATAGTTGGTAAACTTTTTTTTTTTTTCTATTTTAAGACATGGATAAATCTATCCTCTTTTTGTGTTTGGTTTGACTGCTCAATTTGCGGATGAGTTGTCTTAAACTAAGGAATCTATCTTTAAAATTTTAAAATTAAATTAGAATTTATTCTACAATATGTGGTACATCGATCATTTGGTGGTCTGCTATTTTCGTTTGTTTTCTATGTTACTGTTGTGCTCACGATCATAATTTTAATGGCTCCATACAATCAAGGTTATACTTATGTAATTACCTTAATAAAAAATATCTAACTGTAGCCACAGTCTACTTTTCAGGCACCGAAAATATTATTTTTATGGAAATCTTTGGATTGGACATTCACCTTTTTCTAAGTCTCAGTTGATATCCTTAGAGAGTTTCAGAAAAGTAGAAATATTGTCTATGTGCATACCATTTAAAAATGTTTAAAAGATACTGTGTCCCAGGCAGGGATGCATTTTGTGCCCTTGATGGCCACTTTTCTACATATAACATAATTTCAGAAGTATGTACCTCATTCTAACATACTCTTGGGGGGGGGGTTGTCATGAATTAGAGTGCAATAATTTTTTTTCTGAAAAAATAGAATTAAAAACAACATTTTGCTCTTATTTAGCAAGCTACCAAGATAGTCCATTAGGATCACCAACGCAAACACTTTAGATTAAATATTTTGGGCTTAGCTTGATATAGTAATTTAAAAAAAGAGATTTTTTTCATTTATTCATGAGAGATAGAGAGAAAGAGGCAGAGACACAGGCAGAGGGAGAAGCAGGCTCCTCACAGGGAGCCCAATGTGGGACTCGATCCCAGGACTCCAGGATCACACACTGAGCTGAAGGCATATGCTTAACCACTGAGCCACTCAGGTGTCCCCGTTATAGTCATTTTTAAAGCTAGTCTTCCATATTGAGCTATAGAAATTTTACAGATAATAATATTCAGATAGCCAATCACAAATCCTACTTTTTTTCAGGTTTTCCTGACAAAACTATTTCTGGTATATCATTCATGTGATTGTTTTTATACTTACTGAGGCTAATGTATGCTTTGATCATAATTGAAGTTGGATTCATTGAAAGTTTTGTTTATTTTGTTGATTATATATTACGTAGTACTTCAAACAATGTTTGAATTCAGATTCATATAGAGTTTAGTGTTAATACACAAAGTAGGAATCCTTGATTTCATATGTTTTTACATTTGTAATTGCCTAACCCAGATTATTTTGAATCACATAAAGAGCTCAATTAGCAATCTATACAACTGTAACTAATTTTGCTTACTTAAATATTAAAAGGGACATAAAAGCATTTCATATTTGCTCCTTAAAAATGTATTTCAATGTTCAGCTGTTTTATTTTATTTACTCCTTTTCTCCAGATTTATTGGGATATAATTGACATATAACTTTGTATGTATTTCTTTTTTCCCAGTTTTATAGGGATATCATTGATATACAACATTGTATGAGTTTAAGGTGCATGGCATGGTGATTTGATACATGTATCTACTGCAAAATGACCACAGTAAGGTTAGTTAATCCATTCATCACCTTTAAAAGTTACTCTTTTTTTTTTTTAAATGAGAGCATTTTCAGATTTACTCTCTTAGCAACTTTAAAGTATATGATACAGTCTTGTTAACTGTGGTCACCATGCTGAATGTTAGATCTCCAAGATGTACTCATTTTATAATCATTTGACAAAGGTTGTTCCACTGCTCCCACCCATCCTCCACCCCCTGGTAAACACCATTCTACCCTATTTCTATTAGGTTTTTTTTTTTTTTCATAAATTCCACAAATAAAGGAGATCATACAGTATTTGTCTTTCTCTGTCTGACATTTCACTTAGCATAATTGTTGAGCTACGTTTATTTACACAATATGCTGTAGTCCAAATCAAAAATCATTGTAGTAGCAACTAAAATTGATCACTTTTATATGGATACACTTTTTCAGATCAGAAGCAAGAACAAGTTATGTCACCAACGGATACTGGACAGTTGATCTATCATTCTGCATATGGAACTTAGATGACTATCACATCCAAATAATATTTGTGAAAATTAATATACTGGTTGACTTCCAGAATCACTGACAACTCACAGAATGTTGACTGATAGCAAGGATTATCATATACTCAATTTCTTGCTTTCCAATTCAATTCAGAAACTGTAGGTGATATATGACACCAATTAAGGTGTCACATATTTGTACTTGAAACTACTACACATGGCAGTGTTTTATATTTATGAAAGATTTTCCTGAATTACACTACTGATTACTAAATTTATATATATATCTAAAAAAAAAAAGACCTCTCAAGTTTATGTAATCCTTGTATCTATGTGCAGTGGCAAACCTGGAATGATATGAGACAGGAGATGGTAAGGGATGATGTTCATCAGTGTCATGATCCCAATGCCTGGTGGCATCTCCCACAAATCAAAATTTCAAGATTACATGTCATTCTTGATACACTGAGACCTTATGGGAGTCAAAGTTCCATGAAATTTAAAAGAAGTCATCCATGTAATGACACTACCCTGGTGTTATTAATATTATACATTTTAGGATGAAATTTACCACTCAAGCATCGGGAACTGGAGTCCACCCAGTACCACGGTGACCTCTACCAGACATGTCTGGTGCCACGTGTCTATAAGCTTCTAAGATTGTTCATTTGTTTTTGTTTTTTGTTTTGTTTTGTTTTCCATAGAATAGGATACGACAGTGAATTCTACTAATCCTTGCCAAGAAGCCTTTCTCCATTGCTATTCTCCTAAGAGGTTGAAGCTTTCAGATATATGATAAAATAGGGTAAAACATCTGAATTCCTTGGAACTGCAATATTAAAAGCAGTTTGCTTCATATTTGTATATAAGATGGCGTTGATTAGAAGTCTGCAAAATCTTGCCCTCAAAGATCAATAGAGTGGCTCTTAGTTTTAACTTGTCTGGGACACCTTGTGGAATTCTATATGTTGTCTAGGTATAATTATTAACAGTCTCACTTTCAGTCTTAGAGACCATACTGGATGGCAAGTTATAATAATCAAACTACTTACAAGGCCATTTTGAATTCTTTTTTTCTCACTATTCCATAGCTGAAGCTACAAAGGCCTCTGGTTCCCTGCCGAAGAGATTTCTATTCCATGCTCTGGATGGAAGGCTCTGGATATTAAAGGCAGAGCTTAAAGTTTTAGGAACTTCTCTTTTTAGAAGAAATCCAGTTTTGGGGCAGCCGGGTGGCTCAGCGACTTAGCGCCACCTTCAGCCCAGGGTGTGATCCTGGGGACCTGGGATCAAGTCCCATGTCAGGCTCTCTGCATGGAGCCTGCTTCTCCCTCTGCCTGTCTCTGCTTCTTTCTGTCTCTCATGAATAAATAAAATCTTAAAAAAAAGAAGAAGAAATCCAGTTTTAACATCTTAATTACATAATATTGTAGAAAAGGGCTTAGCCAGTAGAGTGAGAGAAAATTTAGGTTTACATTTCAGCTTTTATATATAGTAGGTGCTATACTATATAAAAGGTTTTACCTTTCTAACCAACTGTATAATTCATTATTTATAACTTTCCTCTTCTTATTACCCTGTAGTTTTCAAGGCAGGAAATTTAGGTTTGTTTTTTTTTCTTTTCTTTTTTACTTTTGACACTGTGTATCATGGGTCTGGGAAAAATGCCTTCATATACCAGGGTCTCAATAAATATTTGTTAAGTGAAGAGAAGTCAGGAATGACTTTGGGTCATCAGTTTTCATAGTGATGAGAAGTAAATGTAAACACGTATTCCAAGACATTTTGGAATACACTAAGCTCTAAATAACTGTAAGCCTCCTTCTTCCTCCTAAAGCACTTTCTAGTATTGTTTAATATTTTTTAATTAATAAGTATCTCTTACTTTTTATTATATAATTCACTCATTATTTAACCAAAGTTATTTTAAAATGTTTAATTTAAGGCCATTAAAATATGGAGACAATAGTTAACTGTATGCTTTAAAGAACAGATGCCATGAGGTCCTTATGACATTTCCAAACAGATGTTCAAAATAATCCAGATGGTATTTTGTATTAAAATATTGCCTCCTGGGGTGCCTGGATGGCTCAGTGGTTGAACATCCATCTTCGGCTCAGGGTGTGATCCTGGGTTCCTGGGATCGAATTCCACATCAGACTGCCCTCAGGATTTCTGCTTCTTTCCCTCTGCCTATGTCTCTGCCTCTCTTTCTGTTTCTGTCATGAATAAATAAATAAAATCTTAAAAATAAAATAAAATATTGCCTCCTAAACAAACTTTTCAGGTTTGTACATGACATATCTAAAAACCAAGTCAGAAATTTAGATTACCTTTTGCTCCCTACAACATTGACAAAGGCAATCACCAAAACTGGTTAAAGTACTGTAATTTACAAACAGATTTTTTTAAATCTCCAGGGCCATGAATACATGAATACATTTGGATTCTTCATTATACACACCTCTTGCAATACCTAAATCTCCAACTGGTCTACTGAACCACCACTGAAGAGGTTTGGCATATAACATACTGCCTAGGGAGTTTTCAATCAGTAAAGACTTTCTGAATAATAAATAGTATCAAAACCAAATCAAAGGTGAAATAATAAATTAGGAAAAATACTTCTTGAACACACAAAATAAATTGCCAATTTTCTTACCTTTTAGAAAGAGTATAACTCATTCAAACAGGAAAAAGTCTTAAAAAAAAAAAAAAGGAACACACAATACCCAACAGAACAACAGGCATGGTATATGAAGACAGAATTCAAAAAAAAAAAAAAGAAAAAAGAAAGAAAGAAAGAAGAAGAAAGAAAGAAAAAAGAAAGAAAGAAAGAAAGAAGAAAGAAAGAAAGAAAGAAAGAAAGAAAGAAAGAAAGAAAGAAAGAAAGAAAGAAAAGTGACAATAAGACTATCTAGGAAACATATGAACAGATGATTAATTCTGTGTATAACCTAAGGAATGCAAATAAAAACAAGAAATAATTTTCACCAATACAGTTGAACTGTATGAAAATGTGACTAATACCAAATTATCATTTAGAGAATGGGGAAATGTGTCTAAATTAAATACACCCCTATATATCTGATGGTAGTACAACTTTGTACAAATTTTTAATGATGATTTGCAATGATTTAAAGTGGGGGACCATTTTACCTAGTATTTCAGTGTTTATTACCTATATTAAAGAACCACATGATTCACGAGGCAGCTTGTGAAAAATTCATTGTTTTTATTGCCTAAGTATTGGAAACATTAGGTATTAATCACCATGTACTTGATAAAATAAAATGAAACACCAAATATCCATCAAAAGAATAGGATAGTTGTGTATGCATTGATATGGAAACATCTCCAATTTATATTATTAAAGGAAAGGCACAATGTTTACTACATTCCAGAATCTTTCACAAGCATTTTCTAATGTATCCCTATAATATCCTTAAGGGTCAGTACTAGTTTATTATTATTATTATTATTAATTATTATTATTATTATTTTACAGAATAGAAAAAAAATGACGTGAGGGAGGACTAACTCAACATCAGAGGTAAAAATTGAGTACCAACCAGTTTGATTCCATATATATATATATGATATATATTCAGTCATTATAATATACTTTTTTTAAAAAGGTTTTATTTATTTATTCATGAGAGACACAGGGAGAGAGAGAAAGGCAGAGACACAGGCAGAGGGAGAAGCAGGCTCATGCAGGGACCCCGATGTGAGACTCCATCCCGAGCCTCCAGGATCCGGCCAAGGGTGGCGCTAAACTGCTGAGCCACCTGGGCTGCCCTATAATGTACTTTCTCAAGTATGTTTCTGCATCTGTCTGTTCCATAAATTTACTTCCATGTTCAGGTGCCATAGTTATTATACAAAGAATTTTGATACATAGTTCACTTGACATTTAATGTTCCACATAAATCTTAGAATAAAAAATCAATTGAAATTTTAATGGACTTGCTGTAAATGTGTAGATTAGTGTGAAGAGTTATTACCTATATACTTTTGAGTCCTTCTGTATTGGACCATGGTCTGGTTCCCTTTATTCATGTCTTTCTCATAATGATGCTCTTTTACTTTCTTTTGTGTTGATAGGGATCTTGCATATTTAAAGTAAAGTTGATATCTTATTATTTTATATTTATGATTTTGTTTGATCAAAATGTCCCTTCTCTTATCGAAATTGCATTTGTTTTTAATTTTATTGCTGTTTTTATTTATTTGAGTGCACATGCAGTAATTATGATGGTTTTCCTGTGGTCATTGATCACTTCCATCTCTCCAGCTCTCTTTTCACAATAAATTCTTTAGCCACAAATTTCCCTACCATGAGCATTTTCAGAGCCCAAACTCTGATGGTTTTGGATAATCAGAGACTGATTACCTTCTCATTACTGTATACTTTTTCTGAAAGGAGCTGAGGTGGGTTTTTTTTTTTTTGTGTTTTCCTTTATTTCTTTCCAATTTTGATTTATGCGTAATTGACAAATAAAAGTTGTACATTTTAAGATGTACAACTTGAAAAAATCCAGCTAATTAACATATCTGTCACCTCACATAATCATTTTTTTCTTTCGTTTGTGTGTGTGTGTGTGTGTGTGTATGTGTGTGTGTGATAAGGACACAGCTAAGATCCCTTGGCAAATCCCAAGTATACAATACAGTATTGTTAATTATAGTCACATTGCTGTACCTTC
Source organism: Nyctereutes procyonoides (assembly GCF_905146905.1). NCBI lineage: Eukaryota > Metazoa > Chordata > Mammalia > Carnivora > Canidae > Nyctereutes > Nyctereutes procyonoides. The sequence goes on along the minus strand of NW_026575021.1, from coordinate 3,693,356 downwards.
AATCTCAATAACTTATTCATCTTGTATAACTTGAACTTTGTACTTCTTCACCAACATCTGCCAATGTCCTTCTCCCCACAACCCCTGACAATCACTGTTTTCTCTTGTTTCTATGAGTTTGACTATTTCAGATTCCACATATAAGTGAGATCATGCAGTAGTTATCTTTCTATGTCTGGCTTATTTCACCTAGCATATTGTCCTCCAGGTTCATCCATGTTGTCACAAATTATAAAATTTTCTCCTATTTTAAGGCTCTATAGTGGTCTAGGGCAGACCACCCCCCAACCCCGGCCCCAGATGGGCCACTTTGGCATGAAGATTCTTCTGAGCTGAAGGTAATCAAGACCCTATGATCTCAAGAGAAAGCTTTGCCCCTTCCTTAACAAATAAAAAAATCTCAACTGGAGGTCTTTCCCAGAATAAGGGCCATTAACAGAGATAAATTTTACCTGAGTAATGCATCTATGTGGCAGAGACATCTAATTACTAAACATCTGCTCTTCTTCTAATTGCCCTGTGAATTGCATTCCTTTCTTCTGAAATCCCAGACTCCTGCCTCTCCTCTTTCTCCTTAGTTCAAGATGATGTATTTACCTAATTTTGCCTGTCTTAGATATTTCCATGTCTGTGTGGATTCTCCATATGCACACTATTAAATTTTATTTTCTCCTGTTAATCTGTCTCATGTCAATTTGCTTCGTAGTCCAGTGAGAAGGACTCTTGAAGGGGACAGAAATTCTTGTCACTTAATAGCTCAATAATATTGCATTGTTTATATAACACACTTTTTATATCCACTGTTCTGTTGCTGGACATTTTGGTGGTTTCCATATCTTGACTATTGTGGATAACGCTGCAATGAACATAGGAATGAAGATATCTCTTTGAGATTCTGATTTTGTTTCCTTTGGATACGTACCCAGAAGTGGGATTGATGTATCATAAGGTAGTTCTAGTCTTAATTTTTGGATGTATTTCCATGTCTTTTCCACAATGGCTTTACCAATTAAAAATTCCATCCAGAGGGATCCCTGGGTGGCGCAGCAGTTTGGCGCCTACCTTTGGCCCAGGGCGTGATCCTGGAGACCGGGGATCGAGTCCCACGTCGGGCTCCTGGTGCATGGAGCCTGCTTCTCCCTCTGCCTGTGTCTCTGCCTCTCTCTCTCTCTCTGTGTGACTATCATAAATAAATAAAAATTAAAAAAAATTCCATCCAGAAGTGTATAAGGGTTCCCTTTTCTCCACATCTTCACCAATATTTATTATCTTTTGACTTTTTAAAAAAAAATAAAGAAAGAAATATCTCATTTTTTGATAATAGATATTCTAATAGGTGTTAGATATCTCATTGTAATTTTCATTTGCATTTTTTTGATAATTAATGATATTGGACACTTTTTCATAATACCTGTTGGCCATTTATACGTGTTTATTTTGAGAAATATATGTTCAGGTTCTTTGCTCATTTTTAAAAATGAGATTATTTGTTGTTTGCCTTTGAGTTGTATGAAATCCTTATATATTTTGGATATTAATTCCTTATCAGATATATGGTTTGCAAATATTTTATCCCATTACGTAGGTTGCCTTTTCACACTGTGGACTGTTTTATTTGCTGTGAAGATTTTTTGTTCGTTTGTTTGATGGCGTGACTTAACACATGATCTATCATGTGGAATATCCCATGTGTGCTTGAGAGGAATGTATATTTTTCTGCTGTCAACTGGATAGTTTTGTATATGTCTCTTAGATTCACTTGGTCTATATTGTTCAGTTGGCTATTTATTTATTGATTTTCCATTTGATTCACATTTTTAATCTCTGCCTACAATTTTCTCTTATTTATTTTCTCCCTTATTCTCCCCCAAACTCTTCTTGGCTAAAGACCACTTAAAGATGCAGACCCTGCTATATTTACATTAGGAAGCTTAGCTGGGCTCTCCTAGATAGCTCTTCCTTTTCATAACTTTTATCAACTGCATGCAATCCTCATAAAACAACAAAACTTTATTATTCCATTTGCTCAATTATCTTTCTTAAAAAAGATATTGCCTTATTCTTATGGTGTCTCTGTTCCTTACTATAGTGTCAGACAAATTTTAGGTGCTGAGTAAAGGTTACTTAACCTAATTAAAAGGAAAACATTCACAAGCTGGTAAATTTTGCTAAGTCTTGAACCCCTGGGAATAATAACATAGTAGGGAGTAAATCAAAGTATTTTTTGTTTCTATTCAGTACTTCAACCACCAAAAAAGAAATCGGACTGAAATATATTCCAGGTTATGAGATAATCTCTGAAGTGTTGTATTTATTGCATCATGGCAGAGCAGTTAAAATGGTATGTGGAATTATGATTAAATATGGAACACGATTTTTAATAGACAGATATTTAAGGTTCATTCAAGTCTCTATGTGAGTCCACAAAGCAGTTCATGCCCATCTGTTGTCTTCTTACTTTATTCAATCGCTATCAATGGATGCCAAGGAGGAGTTACTACTTCTATATGAATCTTAGCACAAAGGCTTTAGATAATTAAAAATGATAGAATTGGGACAGACTGCCAAACATAAACAGAAGGATAAAAAGACATCTGGCATAATTAACAGTGAATAAACCAGGTTTAACTAGCCTGGGTATAAAGCACATTGGAACATCATGAAAAAACGAAAAACTTCTGCTGAGAGATAATTCTGCTGATATATAACTTAAAATATTTCTCTTCAATTGAATTTTTATTAATTGGGACATTTTCAGAAAGTGGGATATTTGGTTTTTAGATTTCATCTGATCCTGCTGTTTATTTCTCAGTTGAAGGCATAATCTTTTGTTTGTGGCATTGAAATTGGCTTATGTAGAGATGATTATGATGTACATTCAGACAATTGTGACTTCAGGTGAGAAATAAGCAGCAGGAACAGATGAACTCTTAGCAATAGAGAAACTATTTTCATGCAAATATCTCCACAGTGACAGAAAGAGGAGAAAAAGAATTACAGAACACAGAGGGCTTACAAAAATATTATTTCATGATATTGAATGATATTCCATTCTTGTGTGTGTGTGTGTGTGTGTAGAAGAATCAATCAGAAGGTTCTAGAAACATATTCATATGTTGCTATAAATACCATTAAAATAGGTCTCCAAGAGAAATTATATTCACTTGTTTCTATTACTAAATCAAATACAATATCAGCAGGCATGCCTGTTCTGCTAGTTTCTAAAAACCAGAACTAGAAGCAATTCTGAAGTTCAAGCATTTAAAATCCAGGAAGCAAATCATTCAGTAAAATAAGAACTTGATATACCATTTGATGAGATATGTTCTTGTTTAGACATTTTGTATAACAATCTAGTTTTTTTTTAAAAAAAGAATAAAAAAGAGAAATGGAAGGCACAGTCATCTAGACTAGATATAGATGCATACATTATCCAAATAACAGCAAATTGAGGTAATCAACAGTTTATGCAGACTAAACCTTAATAGTGTCCTCAAATCTACTTTTTAACACTTGCCAGTTGTCAATTCTTAGGTAGGGATATAATAGGGAAGTCAGGTTACAGTAATACCCACCACATGCTATTTCCTGTGATTTATGAATAAAGAATCAAGAAGATAAGGGATTATGCTGTAGAAGAAAAGAACATAAAACTACAATTTTCACTCCTGTAATATTTAGTTTGCAAATTGGTTCTCCATACGTGTATGTCATTGGCCTACATAATAATTTGAAGCTACAATTTTATCAGTAAAAGTGGAATAACATCCCTTGTTCTGGATCATCCTAATTCCTTTCAATTAAACCTGAAGATGGGATTCAGGCATTAATTACAGATAAAATGGCACATTGATGGAGCATAGGTAAGAACTAGAATGTAGAGAAAGAATGCCAAAAGTCAAATCCAGCCTCTGTCTTTTGATGAAGAAAGCTGCATTTGCCAGTATATCCGATATACTGACATATAATAGTAGAGAAACAGGAAATAATCTTTCCTTTCTTGTCTCTCTCACTCTTGCTGTCTCTGTGTGTGTGTCTTTCTGTGTCTTCTTTATAGATAAACTCATTTACTTGATATAGATTCTATATATTTCTGACCTCTACCCCCATTGACAGCAAAATATTCTCATATAATCAGGATCATAGGTGTACTGCTATCGATCAATGTTAGAAAAAATTTATTTGGAATTCATTCCTATAGATAATCTTGAGCATCTCTTCAGTCATTAACAGGGATGAGACATTTGTCCCTAATTTACTATATTCAAAGAATATCTTTCAGTAAAAACATTTTCAGTGTTTTTCATTTCCTCTCTTTATAAATCATTATTGACTGCATGCCAAACTTTGATTTTCCTTTTATTTTGTTTGGGTGTTTATGTTTCTGGTTTCCTTTGAAGCTTGTTAGAAATCCATTGAGTACCTAGAGTCATTAGATCAAACTCTACACATTCAGTGATGAACAATTGAGCCTAAAAAACCCAGAGAAGAACAATTGAGGCATAGTGCTTGTTTTCATGATCCTTACAGGTCAATGGGAGAGACAGACAGTTAAACAAGTAAACACACTGCAGGTTGCAGATATGCAATCATCCTAACAATTATTGAGTGCCATTGAGGAAAAATGAAGAGATAATAATAAAGAATAAGGGAAACATATCTTACTAGTAAGGAAATGTCTCTGTAAAAGTGGTATTTTAGTTGATGTAGAAGTCAGATGTGAAGTTCGCAGAAGAACATTTCATGAAAAGGAGATAAACAGATTTTTAAAAAAATTCTAGATTGAAGGATGTCTGGGTGGCTCAATTGGTTAAGCCTCTGACTCTTGGTTTCAGCTCAGGTCATGATCTCCAGGTTGTGAGATCAAACCCTAAGTAAGGCTCTGCCCTCCGAGTCTGTTTGAGATTCTCTTCCTCTCCCTTTGCCCTACCCCCTTCCCCGCTCATGCACATATTCTCTCTCTCTCTGTCTCAAATAAATAAATAAATAAATAAATAAATAAATAAATAAATAAAATATTTTTTTAAAAGCCTAAATTTAGCTTGACCTTTTTTATCACCCTTTTTTCTTTACATTTATAAAATGAGATCAACGGTGCAATTGAAAGCCACAGAAATAGATTAGAAGAAAATGAGGCAAGAGGCTTTTAGCTGGCTTCAGGTAAAGGGAAGAAATAGTGAGAAGGTGCTCTTCCTGGGGGGTCATTTATGCTGAATTCAATGTTAAACAGTGATTTCTTTGGGAAATCACATTATCTTCCTTAGACACATTATTGCTTTATTGTTATAACCTTGATGTTACTGCTATAACTTTAAGGAATAATGTAGTGACTCATAGCAAAAATAATTTTGGTCCTGGTAATTCTTAGAAATCACTAAACAGACCCAAACTGGTCATATAGTCTATGTCCCATAACTACAGTTCCTCTCATCCCTTTTCAGGAAAAACCCTCATCTCTATTAACCTTGTTAGCTGTAACAAGGTAATCTTTGTTAAATCTACTCTGTGTTCTAGCTATAAAAAAAAGAAGCTTATACATAAAACAGCATAAACCCAGAGAAGATACATTCCTCACATTTATAGGTCCATTTTTTTTCTGCAAAAATTGAATATCAATTTATAAACTCTATTTTTTTTCTGCACAGCATAAGAGTCATACAAACTCACATAAATAGAATTGAAAAGGTATTTTAGTAGCTAGGAAATAAACTAAGTGGCTCTGATAAAGAGATGCTAAAATATAGAGCCTAAAAAAGACAGAAGTCATTTCCCCCTCTCATATGAAAACTCGGAGGGAACTATTCAAGGCTGAGTGTCAGGTCTGTTCTATGGGGTTATCCAGGGATTCAGTACCCTTCTATCTTGCTTCATCATCCCCTTGGGTGCTGCCCTCATCCATAGAGTCAGAACAGGCTCAGCTGTATGCATATATAGCTCATTAGAAGAGGGGAAGAGGCAGGACTCAGAAGCTGCACACCATAGCTGCATTCACATACTAATGACAAATCAATTAGATGGCCACAGAAAGGTACAGAGGAGGTTTGGGAATGTAGCTTTAGTTGGGGCAGTCATGAGCCTCCTCAGCAGGCTGGGAAAAACAGTATTTTTCAAGTCAATGAAAAGAAGGAATGAACCAATATTAAGAGAAATTTGTCTTTGATACAAGGAGCATTTTTAAAACACATGATTGCTATCATAGTCCATCATAATGGACATTCAAAATATTACCTATTCTTCCATTTTGATACATATAATCTTGATATTGAATACAGATGCTGTGCCTCTAGCTGCAAAATCGTGATTTTTTTTTTTTGAACCTACATTTACCAACTTCTCTTGGACACCTTTATTGGAGAACTTTATTCCTCTCTTCTGGTTCCTCCACACAACACAAAATCAGATAAGTACAGTTGGTACTTCTATTCCTTTACTACTTGTTACTCCACAGATATTCAATTGGCACTTATTATACACTGGACACATAGCAGATTCCAAGTGTACATGCCTGTTCAAAATGCACATGGTCTCTCTGCTCATGAAGCATGTAGACTGATAGGGAAAATAGGCACTCACAATGTTCGAATAAATGAAAACTTTTCAGTGTCAGTGACATGAGGGCAGTAACCAGTGCTTTGGAATGCATAATAGGAAGGCTTTGCCTTGTCAAGGAGTTATGGGGAGAATATTCTCCAGAACTGATGATTACACAGAGATCTGCTGGAGAGAGTCAGGGTTACCAGAGGGGAAGGAGGAGGGAGGTGGTTGACAGTGGGCCCAGCAGAAGGAACAGCTCAGGGCCCTCATGTGAGAGTGTGCTCAACACTGGCTGGGGACAGTTATTGGAAGATGAGTGAGGCTAAAGCTTAGAAGGCAAAGAGGTGGCTGAGTCCAAGAACCAGAAAGGAAGGAGATGAGCCGGAGCTTGGAGACCTCTGTTAAGAGTTTTGTTGTTTATCACCAGAGCAGTAAATTGTGATTGAGGTGACTAAGCAGGGAGAATGGGCCAAGTATATCACTCTCTAAGTACTATTTTATATCTCTGGACATTTCATGTCCATTTTGGGAGAAGAGAATTGCTATCCATTTTATAACCAGCCATTCTAAGAACAATCGAAGCCAGTGGAGCATGCAGCAGGCTATTTCTTACATTCTTCTATGTTCGCAAATGTATACAAGCTTAGACATTAGACAGTTAAAATAATTTTCTAATGTTTTCATGAAATAAGGCATATAATAGATTTGAATTTCAAGGTAAGTATTTAACTAAAGAGATATTTTTCTTTAATCAATGGCATTATTTAAATTGGAAACAAAGGAACATTCAAATGGAAATTATGTATGAACATTTGCATGTATGGATGAATATGAGAATTGAAAGAAATCTGAATGCATTATTAATCTGACTGTATGTAAAGGGCCTCAGCTATGATTAAATTTTTAGATATGGATAAAATAAAACAAAAACGAAACATTAAAGAGCTTAAAGTTGTTTCATCCAAAAGCCACCCACCACATCTCACAAATTCAAATACACGTAGGTTCTACATAAAAACGATATGATGTGTAAAAGCTGCAATAAAAAATGATGGTTCCTTTGTTTACTTGTACTTATCTGACAGAGTTCTTGAGCTACATTTTCTGTTGTTGTTTTTGTTTTCTGCATGGATTGTTGCAAAGTGGATCAGAGCGGCAGAATTTATCTGGATATATTTAAATTAACTATTAAACCCTTAAGTACTGTCCTTTAACAGAAATTCCCACAGATAAAAACTTAATGTTAACTGTTTAATATCAAACACAGGGACGTTCAGGGGAGCAAATTTAAGGAGTAGCTTAGGGAGACAGGTAGGCCCAGTGGAGATTTGTTGTGTCAAAATGTTTTAGAATGAATATGGAGTGTTATTCTCCAGTAGGCCACTGTCTTCCTCCCACAGGGCACACTTTTTTCCCCCTTCATGTGCACATTTCATGATTTCTTGTTGTTGTTGTTGTTTTTTTTCCTAATAAAGCCAGTTTCTCTGAAAGTAGTTGAAATTAATTAGGCCTTATCTAAAATTTTTAAAATGCTAATAAAAGTAAATGAGGAAAGAACAGTAGATTTAGTGCTCTGGCTTCAATATTAATGAACATTTGATCTATTTATTGCAATCAAAATATAACTTTGGAACTGATTATAATCACTTTGACTTGGGTAGTCTTGGTAGCAAATAACTCTCATTAAGTATCAAGAGACAAACCAAAATGGCTATCATATTGAGGTTCTAATTAGGTTAGAATAATAAATAACATCGTGTAAAGGGAGAAGAAAAAAAATGAATGTCTGTTATTTTATGCATTCAATCAATAGGATTTCTGTTCCTCTATATTCAGAGCATTGTGCTTGTCAGCAAATTAAAATGGGAAAGCTTAAGACATTCTGAAGAGAGATACCTTGCTCTGAAAGTATGTTCTGTGTGATGGTTAATTTTATGTGTCAGTGTTATTAGGCCATGCCACTCAAGTATTTGGTCAAACACCAGTCTAAATGTTGTTGTGAAAATATTTTTTAGATAACATTTAATTCAGTAGTATTTGAGTAAAGTAGATTATTCTCTAGAATGTGCGTGGATCTAGCCCAATTAGGGGGCAGTTTTAAGAGAAAAAAGACTGAGGTCACCCAAGGAAAAGATAATTCTACTTCCAGATTACCTTTAGGCTCCAGTTGCAGTACCAACTGTTCCCTGAGTCTCTAGGCTATTGGCTTTCAATTTTGAACTCTCTAGCCTCTACAATCATGTAAGCTACTTCTTTTTTTTTTCTTAAAGATTTTATTTATTTATTCATGAGAGAGAGAGAGAGACAGAGAGAGAGAGACAGAGACACAGGCAGGGGAGAAGCAGGCTCCATGCAGGGAACCTGATGGAGGACTCAATCCCAGGACCCCAGATCACAACCTGAGCCAAAGGCAGATGCTCAACCAATGAGCCACCCAGGTGCCCCATAATTCTTTAAAATCATCCTCTCTCTCCCTCTCCCCTCCCTTCTTCCACCTCCTCTTCTCTCTCTCTCTCCCTCTCTATTTCTATAAATACATAGACACACAAAATATAAGCAGAAAATATACACACAGAATATATATATATATACACACATACACAATATAAGCAGGGAAAATGTTTAAGCCATGTAGTCCATGATGAGTGTTCTACAATGGATGATGATGATGATGATGGTATATAACTAGAAGGAAGTGGCTTAAATAACTGTGCATAGTTTTTTTTTAAATTTTAAATATTTTTGAGAGAGGGAGAACATGTGAGTAGGGGTGGTGGAGGTGTAAGGGAGAGGGAGAGAATCTAAAGCAAGCTCCATGCTCAGCACAGAGCCTAATGCGGGGCTTCCTGAGATCATGACCTGAGCAGAAATCAAGGGTTGGACGCCTAACCACCTGAGCCACCCAGGTTCCTCTGTGCATAGTTGTCATTTGAAAATCCTGCTGCTGATGCCATTCAATCCGTCTATATACATATATAATCAAGGAAGTTTACATTGTTTCAAAAAATTCTTGATCAAATTAAAATAGAAAGATTGTTTTGTTTTGAGGAACAAGAAAGATGTATCATCTTTAAGTGTCTTTAAGTTGCTTCCATGGTACTATAAGGAACAAATCTCTCAATTACCCATTCTCAGTGATTGAGGTACTGTTAGGTCCAGGGGTTTCCCATGACTCAGGATAGAAATGGTAGAACGATTTTAGGAAAGCCATTTTACTAAAAGTAAAGGACCATTTTCTTTAGTCATTTATCTGTTAATGGACATTTAGGTGATTTCTGTATCCATTGGAATATTATTCAGCATTAAAACAATAAGGAAATCCTGTCATAGAGCATTGATAAATCTGGAGGACCTTATGCTGAGTGAAATAAGCCCCATAGAGAAGGAAAAATATTGCATGAGCCCATTTATATGAGGAATCTAAAACAATCAAACCCGCAGAAATAGGGTGGAATAGTGATTGCCAGGGGCTGGGAAGAAGGGGAAATGGAGACTTGTTAGTCTGTAGGTATTGAGTTTCATTTACATGACAAAAATAAGAGAAATTAGCTGTACAAATAGTGCTCATAATTAACCATTCAGCATTACTCACTTAAAAATTTGTTCAGAGGGGGAAGCTCATGTTAATTACTCTTACAGCAAAAACAAACAAAAAGGGTCAAGAAGAAACTTTTGGAGCTGGTGGATGTGTTTATTACCTTGATTGTGGTGACAGTTTCATGGGTATAGGCATATCTCCAAACTCATCAAATTGTATACATTAAATATGTCCGGTTTTGTGGGGCTTTTCTGGTGTACCAATTATACCTCAATAAAACTGTTTAAAACATGAAGGGGCAAACAGCCTTCTTGAGGAAGAGACCCATAGCCCACCATGCAGTAAATCATAATGGAAGTAGAAAAGCTGAACAGAGAGACTAGAGCCAATCAACATTAACACTGTGGGAAAGCAAACGTTATGGCAGCCCAAGCAAACTAACACAATCTGCCAGTTACTAGTAGCTTGACCTGAAAAAGTCACTCATTTCTGCCCCACTCATCCAACTTATTTATGTCATCTACAAAGGAAGATCATTCCCATCTTACAAAGCTGTTGTAGCTATTAAATATTAATAGTGCCCATAAATATAAGGGCTCTGTCTGTATTGTTCATTTCCATATTCTAAGAGAATAGAAGGATGCTTGGGACTATAAGTCTCGAAGGGATTTATAACCAAGTAATGAATATCAAAGGTCTAGTATACTAAATTTGTCATGGGAGGTGACAGGGTTGGGGTGGCTGCTAGCTCCATTCAGTCTTATTAAAGGAGGGGAGAGGGTCAGCCCTAGTGGTGCAGAGGTTTAGCATCGCCTTCAGCCCAGGGCCTGATCCTGGAGACGCGGGATCAAGTCCCACATCCGGCTCCTTGCATGGAGCCTGCTTCTCCCTCTGCCTGTGTCTCTGCCTCTCTCTCTATGTCTCTCATGAATAAATAAATAAAATCTTAAAAAAAAGGTGGGGGGAGTAAAATAAAGTCTTTTTTTTTTTTTGTAGAAGATTGGTTACCCTGGGAACAATTCTAGATGGTACACATTATAAAATAACAAAACCAGGAGTTCACATACTAAAGTATGGAACAGAAAAAAAAAGAGAGATCAATGGGATTTAGAAGGATTTAGAATGGATGGAAAAGACATTAGGCAAAAGGTGAGGATTCTTAAGGTTTTTAAGGATGAACATCATTTGGAGAGAAGCAGAAATTTAATACAGCATTTTTATTGTTAACAGTAAGAGAAGCATCATCAATGCATTCTTTGAATGGGATAACTATAATAAACTGTAAAGACCTGGTTAATTAAGCTTACCTCAAACAACCTTCATTGAATCTCATTCTTGGACACTAATGTCACCAATGGAATTGCTTTATAGGAAAATGAAGAGTAAAAAAAAAAAAATCAGATAATCAGATTGGTTAAAATCTCATTCTTAACCACTTGTACTTATAAAAGACTGAAGGAATTTTACTAAATGTGTCAGATTTACAGTTATTTTACTGATTCCTGGTAGGCCGTCATACTTTAAATACGAGGGGGCATTTACTTTAGTTATAGGATGCAACTGTTTTGTGCCATATGAACCCTGAGTAGAATGTCTGTGGAATATCTGTGTTTCCAGTCTTTTCAAATCAGCTGTGTTTCATTCTCTCAAATTCTTTCAAAACTTGAAGTTTTGGAGCACTGTCATTTTTACTAGTGCATCTTTACAAGGAGTGTAGAAAAGGATCGTACGATTTATTTCCATAAATATGGAAGAAGATCTAAGCCAAAACTTATTAGCATGCAAGTGATTATATTCAGTTTTCTAACAGCCTTGCTTTAATCTATTAATGCCTTCATAGGATCCTTTAACTTCTCTCACAATAATGTAGTTGAAAGTATTGAGATAAATCCTAAAATGAATTTCTACTCATAATTTTTTTCAGGACAAGATTTTATCAGTCTCTCTCTGATTTCCATTTTCAAATAGTTTTAGCATTCACTAGGCCAAATATGGAATATTATGTGATCATTTGCAAATATTTTCTGTCTTTTCTGAGGTACTATTATTCTTCTCCACCTGTTAATTTTGGTCTTATGACTTGTTTAACTCATAAAACGTCATAGATAATTTTTTAGTATCAGTATCCTTTCCTCTACCTTCTCAGTTAGCAATTTTCCAGGACAGAAGTCCTTCTATCATTCTAATTGCTGAAAGCAGTCAAAGCAAAAGAGATCCACAGGTCCACATGATAGTTTTATGACATACATGTGAAATGACCTCTCCATGTTGTAAATTACTGAGATTTGAGGGTCTTTTATCATTGCAACACATTAATCTAGACTCTTCGTGATGGATTTATTCATTCACATCACAAATATTTTAAATACTACACCATATCAGGCACTGTACTAGATACGGAGGTTCTAATCGTAAGGAAAGGCAAATTATTTTCCTGCAATTATGGAACTCAATCTGGAATGACTATGTATCATGATGATGGTTTGCCATTGCTCTCTCTCTCTCTTTTTTTTTAAAAATATATATTCAATATGCTGACTATCACAGCCTCAGGCACAGCTTTCTCTGTCAAATTGTAGAAGTAGCAGTATCTGACCACTAAGGATAAAAGGGATTTGAAAAATGGAAGAGCAGAAAAAAGATAAGTCCGGAAAGAAGGTGATATTTTAGTCCGTACAGAAGTCCTCAGATGTTATTATATGTATCTCTGTGAGGATTGATCAAAGCAGATGAAGTTGGAGCCCTGTTTATCTTCTCTTTGTCTTCCTCTCTACAGGAAGTTTCAAATTGTCCTTTGAGTTATTTTATTTTAGGTTGTACCTGAGGTGCGGCATTGAACTTCCTTATTTCTAAGTTTAGAATTAATAATATTTTCTAACTGTCAATAACTCTAAAACAAATCCCTATAAATACAGAGTTTAAAGCGTGTAGCAAATTATTGTCCTGGGAATCTCTAAGGTATTATAACAATAAATCTCATTATAACTACAAATACTTTGCTCCTAGTTTGACTCATAAATTTATAGAGATGATTTGTTATGTTATGTATCATCTATATCTACTATATCTATATAAGATCTACAGAGCTTCTCAACTTATAGTGGAGTTGACCTCACGATAAACCCATCCTAAGTTGAAAATATCACAAGTCCAGATGCATTTAATATACCTCACCTACCAAACATCATAACTTAGCCTAGCCTATCTTACATGTACTCAGAACACTTACAGGAGCCTACCATTGGACAGAATCATCCCTGCAACACAGAGCTTATTTTATAATAAAGTGTTGCATATCTAATGTAGGTATTGAGTACTGTACTGAAAGTGAAAACCAGAATGGTTGCATGGCTACGGAATGTAATTGTGAGTTGTTTACCCTTTGTGATCACCTGGCTGACTGGTAGCCGCAGTGCTGCCCCTGCCCATCATCATGGAGGGTGGAGAGTATCACACCACATATTGTTAGTCCAGGGAAAGATCAAAATTCAAAGAGAGGAGAATATCACACCACAAACTGTTAGTCCAGGGAAAGATCAAAATTCAAAATTCGGAGGACAGTTTCTACTGTATGAATATCACTTTCCCACCATTGTAAAGTCAAAAAAATTATAAAACAAGCCTTTATAAGTTGGGCACAATCTGTATATATTATAGAGATATATACTTTCTTGTATCTTATACACCATCTATATCCCTATCTCTATATACCATCTATCTAACTGTTTTGATCTAAGTTTCCTAACAGATTTATTTCTAATTCTGTTTTTCTTAAGAATTTTAAAATCCTGAAAATTTATACTTCTGAAAGAGATAAAATTGTGGGCTAATTTTTTTTCCGTATTTTTCCAGTGTAATTTGGAAGTCAAAATTGGCCGTGCTGAGAATTAGATCATTAGAACATAAACCTGGTTTCTCACAGGACATAGTCAAGCCATCATGTAGCTGTGAACATGACTAATCCTCTCCTTCTGAGCAGTGATTGCTTTTTTACCATCTCCACCTCTTGTTCTGATTTAAGTCTTCCTTCCTCCTGGATTAGAAATTATTAAATCCCCCAATCAACATGTCTTTCCACGGTTTGACACTATCCAACCCAGAATAGGTCCCTACTTCTCTAATTTCTCCACAAACTTACTGAATAGTACCTCAAACCCTAGAAGAAGTCCTCCCAACTCCCCTTTCCTGAAATGTCCCCCAATATTTCCTAATGTGTGTTTTCCCTTGCTGCAGAGAGCTTAAAAAAAACTGATTTGTTTCAGTGCAAGAGTGTCCCCTTTGATCTTTGATTATGGATTTCAACAATAATGATATAGGGCTCAAAGGAACTCTTTTATCTAATGACTACACACACACACACACACACACACACACACACACACATTTATACTCACGCAGATCTTGCCCTAGGTCTCAATAAGTCTGTATGCTACAGGGAAAAATATGTGTGTGTTTTATGTAAAAAAGAAAACTGAATTTTTCTGAGAAAGAACATTTTAGTCCCATTCAGATTTTAAATGAATGGAAAATGCTCCTTTGTATATGTTTCAAAACCTCTGAGGAGAATTCGTTCTCTATTGGCTGCCTTACAGGATTGGTCATGTGAGCTGCTAAGCCATTTTAAATAATGCTGGGAATATAAGTCAGTGGGACAGAGAGTCCTGAGATGATCAATCATATTGCATTTACTGCTAAAACCAATATTTTCATTGTTTATTCTTGTTATTTCAACCCCTTGCTTCCCTGGCAGAAACAACTGAATGGGACAGATTCTGAGAATTTTACTAGCAACAAATATATGTCAAACATTATTCACCCAAGGTATATGTCCCGATGAAAAATAAATAGAATTTATACATTTTCCCCAGGAAGAATGAAAATTTGTGAGTTAGTTTAGTTTCCTGGTCGGAATCCTGTGAATGCTTTCTGCGATCATCACAACTTGAGATTTGTTACTTTAAAGATATAAAGGAAGACTATAAAAAAGATTCATAACCTCAAATTACATTAACTGTACATTAAGGGAGATGCACAAATCCCAAGAAATAATGAAATGTCAGGGTTAGAATCATCCCTTTTCAGGTTTAGTGCTCAATCTCCTATGATCTTGCATAAAATGCTATTGCTGTTCACCTTGCTATTAGGAAGTACAATTGATTTGCTTGCAATATTTATTAGTGCATTAGTCATGTACATTAGCACCAAACTGGAAACAAATAATGCTTTACTTCCCTAAGTCTGTGGCAAGCCAATGCAAGTGAAAATGTAGGTACTGATATAAATACAAGTGTGACTCACACTCCTGAAATATCCTTCCTTTACCTAGATTTACCAGAAAAATTTGGAGATAAACATCCACCAACCATTTCGATCTTTGATGAGTTAGAACCATTCACCTTAGTCTGGTTATTTTTTTTTTTCTTTTAGCTTGGTGTTCTTTTGACAAATTACCAATAAGGAGTCACAAAATAAAACTGAAAGTAATAGTTTATTTGATATTAATGCATAAGATAGATTAAACCCTGAGGCTATCATTTCACCAAATATTTATTTCAGCTCAGGTGTCATCCGAAATTCTACAGAAGACTTAGTTGTTTGTTTTAAAAAACAGAGAAATGTATCTTCAAGCAAATATAGGTAAATCTGAAGTCCTGATGTTATTCAAACAATTGACTTCACCATCACTACTGCCATCAACTTTAGACCACTCACTCCATGACCAACTATTTCAATTTCTGTCTCTGGTTACTGGCATACGATATTTTTTGTAATAAAAACTAAAACTGGCTCTTTCCAAAGGACTTTGGAATTGAAGGTAGGACTATTTGAAAAATAGTCCCCTACATCCTGATCCTTCAACAATTCCCCAAGGTAGGGTAGCTTTAGGACTGGCCTCTCCTCTGCTTTGTTGGGGAGATTGTAGCAACAACCAAGAAGAGTGGACAGTTGATAAATATTAGTAAAACTAGTTTTATAAAATAGTAAAACTAGTTTTATAAAAGTACTTTTGAAAATAGTTTTATAAATATAAATCGTAAAAATAGTTTTATAAATACATGATGGGTTTATGTATTTTGTACTAAATCCTGTCATTTTAATTTTCTCTTCATTTTGGTTTAGCAATATGGCCAAATCACAATATTTTTCAAATAGTCCTAACTTCAATTTTACTACTTGAGAATTTGTTTTAATCCAAATTGAGCCAACCAGTCTAATAAACTGCCATCATTTATTGAGTGCTTAATGTGTGTCAGATCCCGATACATCTTCTGAACTTCACAAAGCCCTTGCAAGATAGGCATCATTATCCTATGTGACATATTTTATTTCTTAAAGATGGCCAGAACCATGCTTCACATTGGTTGTGATTTTTGCAGCATGACTTTGTCATTCTTTGTCAAAAAGTCCTAACTATTCTCTATTCTTAGGTCGGGTCAGGCTCTGTAGTCTCTAAAAAGAACACAGTGGGACTGGCACTGTGCCATTTCATGTAACCCTTGACTGGCCTTGCAACTTCCTCTTCCTGTCTCTTCCTATCTCCAGGAAACCAGTCACCATGTAGGATTTGCAACATCCTTAAGTCCACTATATAGTGAAAAGCTCCAGAAACTTAGAAAGATTCTGAAGGATGAGATACTACATGGAGAAAGGGCAAGGAGTGTGAAGATGGCAGGAGTTATGAAGAAACCACTAACACCCAGTTGAATGCCAGAGCACTGGCACCAGATACTGTGAGTCAGAGACCACAGTCCCCTTGTGCCAAGCTCAAATTCCTCCTCATGGCACTGTGAACTTTTGAAGGTGATTCTTGTGTTTATCTGGAAGCTTGGGAGAGTTCCTTAGGCAGAGATAGCCAAAACCCCATTGTTTTGAAGAAAGCACAAAAGCTCAGGGAAGGTAAGAAATTTGCCCAAGTTCACATGAATATGGACTATCCTTACACTTAGCCTTGCTAAGCCAAGATTTGAATCACATTTTCTTAAATATATATCCCATGGTCTCAACCTCTACATAATTCAGAACTTCAATATATATCTAGAAATGTTTTTCTAAACAGACTCAAATTGCAAGTGGTACTATAGGGAACATGTTACTTAAGAGAATAATCTCAGTTTATGGGCTACAACATATGTGTGTTTATAACCAAGCAGATGCTGTTAATTACAAATTTATTTTATCTATTTATTGAAACCAGCTGACATAGTCTCTACTTAGAGGCACTTCAATTTAAAATATGAATTTTAAGCCAATAGAACTGCATCATTTTCTTTCCTAAAAAAAAACAAAAACACATTTATTTAGCTTTTCACTAATTCATGCTAAATCTCCAAAAGTTTTCAGTAATATTTCAAACCAAATTTGCCTAAATTGTCATTTCCTATAAATTATTTCTCTAGTGCTCAGCTAAGAAAACAAGTCAAATAAAAGAGAGGTGTTAGGTAACCTTTTCTAAGATCCAGGTAAATTGACAACAAGAAAAAATTCTGTGAACCAAGGAGCCTCAAACTCCAGGCCTTTCCTATCACATATGTGTGCTGGCTTCACACCTGTCTTCCGGGTTTGAAATCTAGACCCATGTTCACATTTCACCAATCCCCCATGACAACTACAGCAGAACTCTCTTGACCAAGTTTTCATCAGTCTTGACTGAGGATTTAAGGAACCCAAGGCAAAATTACTTCACACTCAGAATTCTTGTTCCTCAAAGTTTCTTCATCTATCCTGGGACTTCTCTTTGAATTAGCTTATATAAATTATATGAATTAGCTTATATAAAGGCTAGTTTTGCAAAAACTCTGCTTTCAAACTTTCTTTCTTTCTTTCTTTCTTTCTTTCTTTCTTTCTCTTTCTTTCTTTCTTTCTTTCTCTTTCTTTCTTTCTTTCTTTCTCTTTCTCTTTCTTCTTTCTCTTTCTTTCTTTCTTTTCTTTCTTCTTTCTTTTTCTTTTTCTTTCTTTTCCTTCTTTTTGTCTTTCCTTTTATGAACATACCAAAATAGTGATCCTTCTATTCTATCTTATTTATTATTTGTTTGTTTTTTTAAAAAAACATGGAATGCTTCATGAATTTGGGTGTCATCCTTGCACGCAGGGGCCATGCTATTCCTCTTTGTATCCTTCCAGTTTCAGTATATGTGCCATCCAAGTGGGCACTCCATTTTATTTCTTTCAATTAAAAACATTATTTTTTTTTTGTATTTATTTTGCAGTTTGAGCTCCTGCCTCCACCTATTCCCAGAGGCCATGGACTTCTACCTTAATGGATTCCATAAAAACATTTTCCCTAAGGAGAAAATTCTCTCCCTCACAAGGAACTTCAGTGCTAGCTGTGAATACAATAATTCACTCACCATTTGTTTCTTGATTCTGACCACTCTTAACTTTGAAATCTTTGGGGAAGTTACTTAACACAGAGTCGGCTTTCATGAGATAAATATTGAATAACTGCAACCTCAAAATGTTCCTGAGAAAATGAAGTGGAATAAGGAAGATTAAGTCTAATAGAATGAACGAACTTCATCAACATTCATTTCCTTCCTGCTGATCTCCTGCAACCTTTCCTCATGCCTTTCTCTCAGCTATTAAAATCAATCTAGAGTGTTTCTTCCTCTTTAAAATAAATGTTACTCTGTACCAACAAAGCTTCCTGTTATTTAAAAATAACTTTTCTTTTCATCTTATTGCCTATTAGCTTCCACCCCAGTCTGTGGATATGCCTGATTTCATATATAATGTAACCTATTCTCTAGGTATAAATACATGAAAATAAGGAGATCTCATTCATTCTATTTATATTCTGTACTTCTAAACTCTTGAAAAAAGAATTCTACCCTCAGAGAACAATTTTAAGTTACTCTGTTAAATTGACCACATACAGCAATCATGCTATGGTGTTTGCGGAGACTGAGATTTTAGTTTTTCACAAACAAAAATTACGCTTTACAAAAGTATAAGAAAATGTCTCTGAAATAGTTAAAGTTAAAATAAAGCTATCTTATCAAGCACAATATATTTCCTGGTTTGATTTTGGGTTTTAGAAAATTTGTACAGATTGTTGTAATTAACACAATTATAATTATAATCAAAATAATTGCTGTTTGTTCTCTAAATTTCAATGAAGTGATGGAATTTTTAAATCTTTATGCTCTGATTAAAAATATGTAGACTTTTTTTTTGGTACTCTCTATATCTATATTACTTTAAAGTATTCAAGGTACTCCACAGGTTTAAAAAGTCATGTGAGGGGCACCTGGGTGGCTCAGTTAGTTAAGCATCTGCCTTCTACCTAGGTCATGATCCCAGGGTCCTGGGATCAAGTCCCACATCCCCTAAGATGGAGCCCCAAATCGGGCTCCCTACTCAGCGGGGAGACTGCTTCTCCCTCTGCCCCTATCTAGACTCATGCTCTCTCTCTCTCTCTCTCTCTCACACACACACACACACACACACATGGCCTCTTTCTCCCTCATAAATAAATAAATAAATAAATAAATAAATAAATAGTCATGTGAATTAAAGAAAAATATAGCAAGAAATCTGAAAAAGAAAATATGAAAGATTATATTGTCAATAACACTCCATAACTATTGTATCTCATGTGGTTGGAATCACAAAAGGTTTTTAGATACCTGTAAAATTATCCTGAAATATCTGCCAGGGTGGGACAAGTCCCATTCTCATTGGTATTCCACACCACTGCCATCAGAGGAGGGAGATGGGCAGTACAAAGGATGGGGAGATGATAAAAGAGCACATATGGACCATGTTCCTCACTTCTCTGAAAAAAAAAGAAAAAAGAAAAGTAATAGTATGGCCTAACATTATGAAAAGGATGAAAAGTGGGTGGAAATTCTAAATATTTAGCATTGTGAATGTCTGTGGTAGTGTTTATTTACCTTTGACCTTTAAGATAAGATTTAACCTTTAAGATAACTAATAAAAAGGACTTACTCCAATTTCAGACACAACTTTGCATCTCCAGATATGATTTTGGGTCTTACCAATCAGAGAAAATCCAATGATAGGTAAATATAAAGCTGCAGCAGATTTGCCTTTTTTTTTTTTTTTTTTTTTTTTTTTTTTTTTTTTGCTAGTGCTAGCACTAACTCGCTCCCTGTTTTATTTGGCTTCCATTGCATCAGGTGGTTCTCTACTTGTCTCCAAGCTCCAGGGGTATATGTGATTCAGAAATAGCTGATCAAAATGCTTAATTTCCCAGCCTACATTTAAATCAGAGATGTGACCATGACCTAATTTGTTCCAATGAAATAGAATCACTGAAGCTACTGGACGAAGAACTTTTATTTATTTATATGCTTGTTCATTTATTATTGCCAAGAGAACTAATGTTCTCAAAGGAGAGTTGCTTGTGCAAAAAGGGAGCATGGCTTTGCTTCCAAAAGTAAGGGACTGATGCTATGATTTTGTTTCTCTAGTTTTGTTGAGTCCATATTGCATCTCTTTCTGCCACAAATTCTCATGGGCAATTGAATCTGCAAAGCCTTAAGAGCCAATAGGAAGTGTTATTTGTACCGTAGCATGCAACAGATAGGATTCCCTTGCATGGCTCACTCAAAACTGGCAAGTGAATTATGAAGTTATCAGAGATGGTATCTTAGTAAAAGTATATAGAAGATATATACAGTTTTGTTTAGTTTTGAGAGAGTATGAAAAAATGTCCCTATAATACTAACATGGGATTTTATTAATTCAGCAGTGTTTTGTAATTTCAAATAATTAATCTTTAACCTTCTTTACGTGTGTGTGACTACCAAGACATTCAGGGTACCTGTCCATTTCTGTGTTCTAGTTCTTATTAGCCCAGTATTATGAAAACAGTGTAATAGTGTAATGTTCTTTGAAATAGTTATATGGTCAAGGTCTCTGTGAATAGATTTTGGACAACACAAGACATCTTTCAGATGAAAGCAAACTCCTTCTGAAGTTGATTGTTATCAGAGGGAAAAAAAAGAAGAAAAATCTATTTCCAAGAGAATAAATGCATATCAGGTGCCAAGAACTAGATTATTTTGCTTTGGAGTAACTGAACACTAACTCCTAGGGACTAGAATCATTTGCTTAGTAGAAAATACCAATTCTGACAGTATTGTTATTTTTGGTAATTATTCTTCAATACCTTCAGTCTTGTACTTATGCTATTGGAGAATTAAATGGAAAATGCTGTAGGAATCATTATCACTGCATCTGTCACATTTTTGATGGTAGTTTAATTTTTGGAGTTTCCAAAGAAGCTATATTTTATTTTGTTTTGAAGGAAAAAAAAAACTTACACAGGATGAAATGCACAGCTCTTATGCATGCAACTGATGAGCTTTTGTAAATGTATATACCCCAAGCAATCATCACTTCAAATAAGTTATAAAACTTTTCCATCTCCCAAGCAATTTCCATCATTTCCTTCCACTTATATCTTTGAGCAACTCCCTAGCATCCTACTTCATGTCATAGTAAGCTTCTCTAGATCTGGGAAGCCAAGGCTATTTTTTTTAAATATCAGAGTGTTGTGACTCTTACCCCAATTTGCCAAATCTCCCTCATCTTCCCTTTCAATCACACCTATCCCACCTTCGCTTAGGAAAACTCTCTTCTGATTTATCATCTGAAATTAGTGTTGCCTGTACTTTAAGAGGCAAATAATGTGAAGGGAAAAAATAAAAATAAAATAAAAATAAAAAAAAACAAATAATGTGAAGGTATGTAGCTTTCAGGAAATGTGTTGTTTTATAGATCAGATGTACAATCTTTTAGCCTTTGTTCTGGAACCTGTGGCTGTTTAGATATATGAGCTGGATGCCATTGCAATCTATTGATCAGAATAAGCTTCATAGCTGTCAAGTGATAAATGAAATTTGACCCTAGTTTACCTCAGGGTAAGGCCAAAAGGATCGTAAAGAAAATTGTTGGTAATATTTCTGTCTCTGAATATACTATTTGAAATAAATATGGTAGTTCATTCAGGCTGAGTACAATAAAAAAAGGAATAGATATTATATGGACAATATTTCTAAAATATGAGATGATGCAGAAACAGTAGGTACCTATTCATCACCTTCCTTCTAGCAAATTATTCAGACATTTATTAACTATTTGGTGCTGAAACATTAAAGCACATTTCAATTAATTCAAGATTTGAGGAACAACACATTGCAAGGAGGACCCATTTGGAGGAAATCTGAGTGCAGTATTGAAATAACAGTACAAATAAAAATTGATATAAGATGAACATACATGGAATGTTACTTATTCAATTCAATATTGAGGTTATTTATTCAATTCAACAAATATGTATTGAGTTTCTATTTCTACACGTGATTATTTGTTTAATGCTAATCTCACATGTGGTGACACATAAAGATGTTATTGACACTTTGTTAGGCTACAATAGGTGATGTAGATAGATACTGATTATATGGAATATTTCTTTTATCTCCTGAATGGAGGACATAACTGCACCAAACATTTCACTTATTTCTTACACATTTTCCAGGTCCCATATAATCAGGCAGAGCCAAATTACTACTCTAGTCAATGGGCTGTGGAAGGAGTGACTTGTTTTGCTTTTAGGAAAAGCACATAAAAGCCAGTAACGCTCCTGTTTTTTCCTCTCTGAATGATGCAACCCAACTCCTCTGATACATATGATCTGTAATATAAACTATCAATGATATATGACATACTCACAACACACGCCCATTCAACTGCTCTGTATGCTGTTGTGCCTGTCGCACTGTCTTATACTTGTCATTGAGAACACTTTTCAAGAAAAAGTCCTATGTGAAATCTCTCTCATAGAGTATGTTTCCTAGGGAACTACTCTAGAACAAGGCATTTCTGTTCACTGCTTACTCTTCTAACTTTATCACATGCCACTCCCCCACCCCCACCCCAGTCAGTACCCAGTGACAACAGTCTTTGAAAGGTTTCAATCTTTCGGGCTTGCCAAATGTTTTCTGGTTTCGTTCTTGTTTTTTTTTTTTTTTTTTTTTTTAAAGATTTTATTTATGTATTCATGAGAATACGTACACAGAGAGAAAGAGAGAGGCAGAAGCCCAGGCAGAGGGAGAAGCAGGCTCCATGTAGGGAGCCCAACACCTACACCTACTCGATCCCGGGACTCCAGGATCATGCCCTGGGCCAAAGCAGGCACTAAACCACTGAGCCACCCAGGCATCCCTGCTTTCTTGTTTAGATTGTATGTTTGCAGTAAGTGAATTAATACTATATCCAATAAATAGCTTTTTTATGAAATGTTTATATACTGTTTATCAGAGATACTTTAAGAGTGAAAGGTAGCTAAAAATTCATATAAATGTTATACATTTTGGAAGAGTTATGTAACAACTAACAAATTGGTAATTTATTGAAACATTATTATAAGAAAACTTCTTTGTAATATAATAGAAACAACATATGTGCATTAAAACAAAACATATACATTTATTAATCAAACATTAAAAATAATATAGGGGTGTAATAATTACGGTGAATAGTCACTGAATTTCTTAGTCATTCTATCCCTAACATTACATTACTAATACCATTTGTTTCTCTGAAGGGTACGTTTTTCAAGATATTCGCATTTTTTTTCATATAATTCCCTGTAATCTTACTTAAAATTGAATTGTATGGTTACTAAATGTTACATGTGCACCATTAATTTTTTTCTGCTGACAGTAAGAGTTTTAACTGATACACACTCTACTGATGCTGAGGTATTTGAAAACCTCAAAGCATCTTCTGTGACATCAAAGATATTCTTCATCATAATATTTTTATATTTAAATGTGTAAATATTCTAATGCAATTATTTATTTTAATACACATTTAATGTTGGCCTCCATTCAAATTACCTTTCTTCAGAAAGTGTTCTTATATGAAAAATCTCATAAATCCATTTTCTCTATGACTATTTATATTTTGCTCAATTTAGATACAGCAAAAAATAAGTCTTCTCATTTTTTATTCAACTCCATCATAGAATATAAATGTATTCATTTAGAAATTTGAATTCCTTTAAAATGTTTTTTTTACCAGAAGTTGAGACATTCCAAATTGCAGCTTGGTAATTTCAAGTTAAATCCAGTATACCCTTTGCGCTCTCTTTTTACATTTGTTAGCTCCCTTGCTTTTTGCAGAGATACATTATAATGCCTGCCTGTTTGCAAGATGGTCAATAATCACATTGCCTTAAAAGCTTTGGAAGCTGAATTGTTCTTGTGTTGCATTTGCTGAATACTTTGATTAAAGATTTCCAAATGTTTTTCTAAAAAATACAAGCAATATTCAGAGGATTCATTTACAAAAATTCAATACCACTGTGGAACACTTAGGTTGATTTATAAAGTAACTCTTCAAGTTGCGAAGAATATCTTTTATGAAGTAATTCCATCGTCCTGTCTCCTTAATCTTCTCTGATCTGCAATTGTTCCCATTCATTCCTTGCCTTTCATGATTCTTGAACTTTTGAAGATGATCAATAATTTATTTGTGGAATATTGTTAAATTTGGATTCGTCTGGTATTTTCCGATTTGGTTGAAATTCTGCACTTTTGACAAGAATGCAACAGAAGTGATGGTGTGTCCTTTTTGGTGCATGATGTCAGGTGGTCTAGGATCTTGACATGTCTATAACAAGTGATGCTAACCTTGATAACTTGCTGAAATTGTCTGCCAGGTTGCTCCACTGTAAAGTTCCTGTTATTCCTTTTATAATTAAAAATGCTTTGGGAAAGACACATTTAGGCCACGCAGATACCTAATTTTTAAATGTTGGTCACCGATTTTACCATCCATGTGTGGAGCTTGCTTACAATAATTATTATTTTTAAAGATTTTATTTATTTGTTTGAGAGAGAGGAAGAGAGAGAGTATGAGCATGTTGAGGGGTTGGGGGCAGAGGGAGAGAGAGAAGCAGACACCCCACGGAGCAGGAAGCCCAATGTGGGGCTGCATTCCAGGGCCCAGAGACCATGACCTGAGCCCAAGGCAAACGCTTACTGGATTGAGCCATCCAAGAGCCCTAGCCTGCAATAATTATTAATCTAATGTTTGCATAATAGTGATCTTATACTTGCTTCATTCCTTCTACATTTTTAAATTTGAATTCTTTTATAATGGAGAACTCTCTTCTCTCTCACATCTATTTATTATTCCATTATTTCATGTAAGTATGAAACTCATGGATATTTGTTACATTCTATCAATTATAATTCAATACTACAGTTTAGTTTGTTGCTTCAATTGTTCCAGCTCGGCCTTTGGTAGGTTCTTCAGTTTGGCTCCTTTGTCCTTCTGAAATGATCTCACTCAGTGTGGAACACTGCTATGTTTCTGGCACCACAAAATATTTTTGCCTTACTTTGTATTTTCACTACAACAGCTCTGGAATCAAGTGCTTCTCCTGGTAGCTCCGACTCTTTTCACTGGGATGGTATTTAGAGATCATGATCTAGATCCTAGTTGTGTTCACTGCTACTGGGATATCATTGGTTTGAAGCTTTTTCAGTGGATTAAGCATAGAAATTGTGTGTATGTGTATAGCATGTGTGTATACACGTGATTATGTATATGTACATACACACAAAACTGCATGCACATGCATCAATACTAATCAATCAATATATATATTTATGATATCATGTATATGATATAATATTTTATATGTTATATATTTGTGTCATAGCAGTACTTCTAATTTAGTATCACATGAATTATACCAGTTTCCTACTTTCTGTTACTTGTGATGTTATAAATAATGAAATATAAGTAATACTTATATCCATTACTTCTTTCTTTAACAGTGACAAATGTAGTTCTCTTTATCTACAATACCTTTTTGTATTTACTTATCCTCATATGCACATAAAATAGTCTCAGAATTGCTACTGTATACCCTGCAGAAAATCAATATGCTAACTAGAGTATGTAATATACTTTAATGAATTGTATTACATGTATATGTTTAGGGAGATTATGAATTTTTAAACATGTCTGTTACCAAGAATTTCTAATAAGTTATTATGTACCAGAACTTCAGAAGAAAAGTATAAAGTAAGCTGGTATTAAATTCATCAAGACAGTTTGATGAATTTCTAGATTCAAACACAACCATAAGGTATTATTTTGGGAGATGCTTCGTACCTGTTTGATCTCTTTCCTAAGAATACACACATGTCATTACTTGCCTGAGCTATCAGATTGCAAAATATCATTAATGTTAAATTTACCATGGCTGAAAAGAAAAAGCAAAAAAACAATATAGCACAGGAAATGGATACCATTCAGTTTAATTTATTTGTTAGAATTATACTTGATTTCAGAGAAAAGGAATAGTACTAAAATGCAATATTCTTAAATGATAATAATAAAAATTAACTGGCAAACACTATTGCTTCTTTTGGCTTACTATCCTAACATTAATCATGGAGAAATATTATAAAGGGGAATATAACACACAACACTATCAACATGAAGAGTGAATCATTCCTCCAGTAGTTCAGTGTCTTACAAATACCTCCCTTAGAATATTTTAAGTCATCACTATTCATGACATGGACATGCAACCAGAGAAAGAAATTAACATTTAATTTGATTGTTAAATAGAATATTATACATGTATTAAATACTCAGAATAATGAAGATGGATCATTGAAAACAATGTCAACCCATCTTTCATCTTTCGAGTTTCCCTTGTCTTCTGCAAAACAGTCTACAGTTTGTTTTTAACAATCTATTTTTCCACTTCAATCTAAATTATCCAAGATGGAATTAGACACTATAGTATCTTTGGAATTATACCTTCATTGGTGTATTTTCTCATATGAGAAATAAATCTCATAATATTGCTAATATGAAATATTGAAAAATTAAAACATATTTTCTGTTCTTTGTGAAGAGATTATGTTTCAAAATATAAGGACTGGCATGCAAACATACATATGAATTACAGTGTTCAAAGGCATTTTTCACATTTATCTTGATGAGCCCTGAGAAACATAGGGAATTGTTGAATTGCTCTATTCTACACCTGAAACTAATATGACATTATGTGTTAACTGCCATGGATTTTTTTTAAAAAGACATCTTTCAATCTATATTTTTAATTTCTAACTATCAAAGAAAATTGTGTCTAAGTACATATTCAGGAATAGTGACAAGAGAAGGCACATTTGCTTTACTGTTTCTTACAATAAACTAGAAATCAGAAATCAATATATTTCTTCAGATAGAGTTAAAAATAAGAGCATTTTGTCACCTGAGAAAAGGAAAAGAACTTTTAGACCATTTTCTATTTCAGAATTTTATTTCAATGATAAAACAACCCTAAGACTTCATCCACAGTGGTTTGTGAGGCCCACTTGATTTACAAATATTGTGATGAAAATCCCCATTTTGTAAGCCTGCGCCAGAAAGGGAAGAAGGTCTGTCTAGTGTACAGCTTTGATGTTAGCAATTCACACTACATTTGTATGTGCAAAATCAGCTACACAAATTGGGCAACCAGGAGAGACAATTTATCCCATGTCTACTGTTGAAATGCTAGGATAATGCTCATTTATATAATTTGGGTCCAAAATAGAGCCCAAAAATAGATAAGCAATTCTTCCTATTGCTGACGAGTGTAGTGATAACATCACCAATCCACTATGTTAGTTAATAATAATAAGAAGGGCTAGACGTGTATTTTAATGACTTAATAAGTATAAAATTACACAGCGTCTCAAGAAAATTGAGCTATGTTTTTTTATTTACATGAGGCTAATATCTATATATTAGTGATTATATAAGGTTGACATACAGATAAGTACGTGGAAAATAACATGTTATCACTTCTCTCTGTATCTCCTAGATTCAAAAACATTAATAATGAATTTCCATTTTTTGTGACTGTACAAAACCAGTTAAAAAAGAGTCATTAAATTTCTCTTGGAAAAAATTAAAATTATCTTTGAAAATGTGTCTTTATTCAACTTTATGCTGAGAAAAGAGATAAACAATTTTTACAATATCTCACTTATCCTCACAAGAACTCCTTGAAATAGATACTATTATCATCCTCATGCTATGGATGAAGAAATAAGTATAAGTGAAATTAAATAATTTCTGTAGGGTCATGCAGCTATCAGATAGTGGAATTGGAACTACCACTAATTGGTCTATCAGTTTCCAGAGCCAGAGTTTTTATATACCATGCTGAGTGTATGAGACATCCTACCCAGCTCTATCCCTACACCTTTCTGCTCAAAAATTCCATTTTCATACACTTTAGGTTTAGTTTAAAATATAGGAAATGATTCTATTGTATTTTTCAGAAAATAAATAAATTAAATATGAAAACCAGTGATTGAACGCCAGAGAGAGAAATTAAAATTAATTAATTCTTTGGTTAAATAGTGTCACTCAAACATAAGGTATCCTGAAGTTCTTATTTCTTGCATATTAGGACAAACTTTGGACAATACCATCCTTTGGAAAACAGCATCTATTTCTGGAGGCAGTGCTTCTCTGCTGAGTGGTAGTGACATGGAAGAGAGAGCACTGTGCCATAGAATGAGGGTAGGGGCATCTGGTAACCTACTAAATATAAATTATAACACAATAAAACTATGTGAACATCTGGAACAGATGAATAGCCTTAAAATATTACATTGCACTAAATAGAATTCACAATGCCACAAACCCCAAACTACTAGGAAGTTGATATCAGATAAAGCATGCATGAAACTCCATTTAAAATTTATTTAAATAAATGTATTGAAATAAATCTCTAGGCTTTATAATATTATATTTTGGTGAATATAGTTACTTGTATTATTCTTGTGACTAACTAACCAATTTAGATACTGTCATAATTCTGAGGACTTTAAAGATATAGCATCTAAAAATGGCATATAATCTTTTCTCCACGTGAAGGATAGACATTATTTAGTCTTCAATTTAAAGTAATAGTATAACTTAAAATATTCTCATGCTTCTATTCCTCCTGCATATTTTAGTGGCTATTGGATTTTAATTCCCCACAAAGGTAATTGTTGGCACAGAATTAAGAAATGAGTTGTGAAAATAATATTAACAAGGTTACATAAAATTTTGTTTAAAGGTCAAGAGAGTCTTCATGTAGCAGATTGTTTCTGATCCATAATTGTTGCTGCATAAACTTCCTCTTGAAATCTGTTTGTTGTCATTTGTAGAGGGAACTCTAAGATGGCTATTTAAATAACAGGGTTTTTTTTCTGTGTTTTTTTTTTTCTTTTCTTTTTAAATATATAGGTCTAATGAGGTGCAAAGGATATTGCATATTGTCAAGTTTACCTAAAGCATACAATCTTCATCTCTCCTTCATGCCACAGTGAATTGAGTTGATAAACATGTCGTGAGAAATTAAGATGGATGATAAGCTTGCTGGCACCATCTTGAAGGCACAAGACATCATCACCCTCTCCACAGGTATTTGGCTAAAATACTCTATCCTCACATTGTCAAGTAGCACCTTGAAGAAATATCACACACATTGTTATAAGCAAAGAGAAAGTCAAAGATAATATGACTCATAGTTTACATGTTGCATACATAATGTGGTCTTGAGATGAACTTGAAAAGACTGAATAAAATATGCTCAATTCTTAATACTCATTTACAGAAATGTGTTCAACCAATACATAATGGACTGAATACGAATTTTTTCTTTATTGTAAATATAAGGTTTCAGGAAAAAAAAAGGAAAGATAAATTTATTGCCCAAAGCAATTGCTTTCAATTAAAGATCTTGGTCTAAATGTATTTGGCTGCCTCTGTTTATATCAGACAAAGAACAGACATTCAAAATACTAATATAAAATAAAAATGAAAAACATAGTTTTATCATTTTCTTACATGAAATCCAAACTATTTAGCAAGGAGGAGCTGTCTAGTTAGTACAACTTTTTTTCTTTTCTTTTCTTTTCTTTTCTTTTTTTTTTTTTTATTAATAACAAAGCCGGTTACACTTCTTATGGGAAACTGAATGTTAGAATGGTTCTCATGTATTGCAAGGACTAACTCCAGCTCAGACATTTTATTAGAAGTTATAAAAAGAAACAACTAAAATAAAGCAAGGTCTGTTAACCTCTGCTGGAGATATATTCCACCACCTTTTCCTTTCTTGATGAGCACTTACACAATCAAAAGGTTTATTCATCATTCTCACTGTCCTCACTACACATTTACACTTAAGAAGTACTTAATATACACTTGGTAATGAAGAAATTCTGCATTAAATGGGATGACCTAAACCAGAACACACATAGATATCATGAAAATATATGTATATATGTGTGGCATATGCAATATTATGCTATATACACACATATACACTTATATGTATATTCTCATAACATAGACTATCTCACATCTCACACATATACACATATAAACATAAGGCAAACTACCCCCAATTGCTTGCTTTTTTACTCTCTAACATTCTGTTAATTCTTACATTCTTTTTAACCTAAGCAGTACGTATCGCCTTACTATCTCATACCACTATCATTGAAATTTTCAAATGTTTGTGCTTTAAGTCTTCAAGTCCAACAGTGGACTTCAAAGGGTATGGATTGGGTCATGAAGTCTATCTTCATAACTTATTGTGCCCTAACACCATATGCATAACTTTGCACATGGAAGAAAATAAGAATTGTTGATGAGGTGATACTGTCTGTAAAGGATAAAACTGCTTAAACTATCTGATTTTATTCACTCTGTCCCCTTTTCCCTCTCATGATATCACAAAGATAGGCAACATAGAATGAATAACCAAGCACACACAAAATAACTTTTAGTCCTATAAGTTGCTGTAAGAAATGGAGTCTACTGACTGATCCTGCTTTGCATAGGTTGTGTCATAGAATCCGAGATATATTTAAACCCTTTGATTTGAAATTTACCTTTGAAATTCCTATTATGCTAACCTTAGTAGAGTGGTTGGCTCTCTTTGGATTTCGTATGAAAATTCTTCACCCTAGCTGAGTTTTGCAAATATCGACATAATTTTCTGAAGAAAAATGCTGCAGTCATGTCCTATAAAAACAAACAGAAGTGCTGGCCCGAAGATTTTGCTTAGCAATGACATGTTCTTAGTCTAGAGCAACTTGCATTATTTTAGTTTATAATATTTATAATGCCTTTCAAGGTTTTACATGTTACAAAGAAATGTTTATGGCTATCAGATATAGAATTTTATAATTAATACTGATATGATATTTTCCCCCACAATCCTATATAGGACTGGGAAGTGAAAACATATGAATCCATAATATGTTTTCAATTGAAGAAACACATATTGCTAGGGTGTTTAAAGAGAACTTTTTTGTTTGTTTGCTTGTTTGCTTATTTCTGGCTTTGTATATCCTACACTTATTTTTGATAGATTTACAGAGGTTTTGTAATGTTTCTAAAAATTCTATATTTTAGAATCAGTTAATTTCACAGATCAGCGAGTGTAGTGTGATGGAAAGGGTATGGAGTTTGTAGTTAGAAGACATTGGTTCAAATCAGTTATACCTTTTATTAACTCCATGACATATTTTTGGGAGTATGAGTGATTTTGACTATAAAACTGAAAGAATAATTCAAGAAATAATACTATTAGTAGTAATAGTTAAGTAGGAGATGAATATTTACATAACATTTGTTGTACTTAGGATGTAAATTTGGCATTCTAGTAAGCACAGATACAGATCTATGTGATAGATACACATATATAGCTTATAAAAAGACTTTAGACACAACACAACATACTTTTAAATATTAGTATATATATATCTTATGTATTATGTAATAATAAGTATATTTATTTGACTAATTTTCTGCCAGGTACTGTTCAAATGCTTCAGTGGCAATAATTAATTTAATGATTCTTGTTATACTTTCCATTTTACAAATGATAAAAAGTTTCAGTAACTTGTCCAAAGTCGCAAATCTCAGAATTCATACGAAGTCTGATTCTAGAGCTCATGCCATGCTTTTAACACCTGTTATGACACTTTAAATGGAGATCGTCAATGATGCAGGAATTCAGAAACATGTAAAACTGCCACAACACTGATATTGTGGTTCAATGGAGCCAGTCATACAGTGGTCCCCCTCATGCCTAAGGGATGCATCCCAAGACCCAGTGATGCCTAAAACAGCAGATACTAAAGAGTATCAAACTCTATATATCCTAAGGATTTTTTGTATACATACATATCTATTATAAAGTTTAATTTACAAATTAGGAACAGTAAGAGACTAACAACTAAAAATATTTTAATTGAACAATTATAACAATATTCTGTAATAAAAGTAAGAGTTGGTGAATATGGTCTGTCTCTCAAAATATCTTATTGTAAGGTACTCACCCTTCTTGTGATGATGTGAGATAATAAGATGCCTATGTGATGAGATAAAGTGAGGTGAATAGTGTAGGTACTATGATGTAGCACTAGGCTTCTACTGACTTTCTGACAATTTGTCAAAAGGAGGACCATCTGCCTCCAAATTGCGGTTAACCATGGGTAACTGAAACCATAGAAAGCAAAATTATGGATAAAGAAGGACTGCTGTATAAAGTTTGTGATCCTGCCCAAAGTGAGTATGTAAAGTGAGAAAAAATTAAAATATTTTTAAAAATGAAATGTGAAATATAACTTATTTCCTAGATACTAATGGGATGTTGCTTAACAAATGACATCATTGTTAATCATGTTTAACAATTAGACAAGTGTTTTAAGTCATGTTTCAGCATTATTTTTAAAATTAGAGGAGTAAGAACAAAATTTGTGTGATTACAGCAAAACTATATAAACATTTGAATAACTTTTGATTATTCCCTTATTATAGTAAAGCTGTATGTAACATAATTGGATAAAAAAGTTTTTGATAGGGCAGCCCGGTGGTTCAGCGGTTTAGTGCCGCCTTCAGCCCAGGGCGTGATCCTGGAGACCCGGGATCGAATCCCATGTCGGGCTCCCGGCATGGAGCCTGCCTCTCTCTCTCTCTCTCTCTCCCTTTCTCTCTCTCTCTATCTCTGTGTGTGTGTGTCTCTCATGAATAAATAAATAAATCTTTTAAAAAATAAAAAAAGAAATGTTTTTGGTAATCTGTGATTATTTCTTGAGCATTCAATCCTAGAAGAATAGTTGGTTTAAATATTCCTTGATACATATTCCCATATTTCCAAAAACAAAAGAGGGAGCATGAGAATGTTTAGGTTAGAATCTACTAGTCAACACAGTACAATCCCTTGTATGAAATTTTGTTGTTTAGATAATTGAATGATAAAATGAAAAGTCATTATTACTTTGTTAGACATTTCTTTTTTTCTATTAAAGAATAATTGATGTATAATATTGTATTTGTTTCAGGTGCACAACTTAAGGACTCAATATTTATATACATTATGTAATGGTCACCACAGCAAGCCTAGTTAGTATCTGTTACCATAGAGTTGTTACAATAATATTGACTATATTCCCTATGCTATCCATTTCAACCCTATGTCTTATTTATTTTAAAACTGGAAGATTGTACCTCTTAGTCTCCTTCACCTGGCCCCCCCTCTGGTTTGGCAACCATGAGTTTATTTTCTGTATCTATGAGTCTGTTTCTGCTTTGTTTTGTTTGTGTTTTAGATTCCATGTATAAGTGAAATCAGATGGTATTTGTTTTTCTCTGTCTGAATTATTTTATTTTATTTCTTTAAAGATTTTATTTATTTATTCATGAGAGAGAGAGAGAGAGAGAGAGAGAGAGAGAGAGAGGCAGAGACACAAGGAGAGGGAGAAGCAGGCTCCCTGCGGGAAGCCTGATGCAGGGCTCGATCCCAGGACCCCAGGATCATGACCTGAGCCAAAGACAGACATTCAGTCACAGAGCCACCCAGGCATCCCTTTGTCTGATTTATTTCACTTAATATGATACCCTCTAGGTCCATTCATGTTTTTGCAAATGGAAAGATTTAATTCTTTTTATGACTGAGAAGTATTTCATTGTATATATATATATATAGAGAGAGATAGATATAGATATCTACATCTTATTTAAGATTTTATTTATTTATTTGAGAGAGACAGAGACAGAGACAGAGAGACAGAGAGAGAGAAAAGAGAGAGAACATGAGGGGAGAGGGGCAGAGAGAAGCAGACCCCCCACTGAATAGGGAGCCCAATGTGGGGCTAGATCCCAGGACTGTGAGATCATGAACTGAGCCAAAGGCAGACGCTTAGCCAACTGAGCCACCCAAGTGCCCCCCCATTATATGTATATATTACATCTTTATCCATTAATTTGTTGAAGAACATTTAGGTCTCTTTCATATCTTAGCTATTGTAAATAATGTTGCAATTAACATAGGGGTGCGTATGCCTTTTCAAATTAGTGTTTTTGTTTTCTTTGGATAAATATCTGGAAGTAGAATTCCTGGATTGTATCACAGCTCTACTTTAATTTTTTGAAGAATTTCCATACTCTTTTCCATAGTGGCTACAGTAATTTATATTCCCACCAACAGTGCTATGCATCTGTACCAATACTTGCTCTCTTTTGGTTTTTTTGGATGATAACTATTCTAACAGTTGTGAGGTGATAGTCATTGTGGTTTTGATTTGCATTTCCTGATGGTTAGTGATTTTGAGCATCTTTCACGTGCCTGTTGGCCATCTGTATGTCTTCTTTGGGGAAAAAAATGTCTACTCAAGAATACTGATGCACTCATATTATTTGACAGCTAACAAATGAGTGCTGCATAATATTTTAAGGATGCATTCACATGAAATTGTGTACAGAAAGCTTATGCTAATGGATATATATAGTAATGACAACAATCCTTAAGTGTGTTAAGTTTAACTTTTGCTCTGGCAAAATAAGTAAAAACTGCAAGTTTAAGACAACCTAAAACAATAAAGAAATAAAAAATATGTTTTCTAGTAGATTTTTATAAGTGATATGGTATACAAACTGATAAATATTTATTTGTGTATTACTTGTATATTAATTGTATTATATATGTAGATACATACTCAGAGTATTAAACCATCTCTTTTAGAAATCTTTAAGAGATTTCCATAAATCTGTATCATATATACAGATTATCATTGGTCTGAGATGGCTCTAGGACTTTATGCAGTTTCATGGCATTTATTTTTGGTTTATATACCTCTAAGGAGTTCAATGTAATTTCACTGTGCTCATTCTCATGCCATATTTTTATCATAAAGTCTGAAGACAATTCTGAGAAAATATGACAGTCTCAAACTATGAATAGTGAATTTTTGGCCCAGAGAATAAATAAAATAAGCTGAAAAGTAATAAATTTAGGATTTCTTGGTAGTATCTGAATATCTTTTGAAGTACCACCCAAAAAATGGACTCTATCACTACACATATGGACCTATGTGTTAAATTTACATTTCATTATGTACCTCATATTTATACTCTTCAAGAAAGTCATTATATTTCTGAAAACAATGCTATGATTTATCAGCTTATAAGATATAAATATATATATTTATAAGATAAAAGAAAGAAGGATGTTAAATTAGTAAGGCTAACATGATTTTAAATTTATTGCCTTTACATTGTTTCTACAACAAAACAAATATATGATTGTTTACAAAGTAGAAAAAAGTATATCATGCTCATAATTTTAACTAAGACAATCATTAAAAGACCATAAAGTAAAGGATATTTTACAATAGTAATGCTGAATGTAAATGGCAAAAATTTAAATCTTCCAAGTTGAAAAATTTAGGAAAAAAAATTATGATTTTCCTTTCTGTTTTTCACAACTGAAAAAAAATGCTGAGTTATCTACTAAGTAAATCCCAAGGGTTGCAGTGAAGCACATTTTAATTTTTTATATATGTAATTCAGTAAATTAGATTAGAATAAAAAAGTAAAGCAAGTGTCAACTTTTATTTTGAGATATGTATGTGTGTATATAATGGGCAAATTAAAATTATTTTAGCTAATGGGTATTAAATTTGCCATGTTCGAAGTGATGTTCAAAAAATATCTTATGGACTATATCATTTAATTCTCACAATAAATTATGAAGTAGTAACATTTATCTTCCCAGTTTTACTAGGTCACTACTAAATGGTAGACTTGGGATTTAAACAGAAGCAATCTGACCCCAGGACTTGCATTCTTAACCATTAATACACACAGAGAGATTCACCTACTTTCAATATAAGAGCCTCAGGAGAGAGTCAAGATGTAAAGCTATTTGGTCCTACTTTGACTTTATGTGAGATAATGGGACCGAAGTTATTGGGGGGAGAAGGAGTTGCTAGATGATGTGTGCTAAGTCCGGGGCATGGAGAACACTATGAAATGAAATCGCTCATCCTGGGACTTGTGCCATTACATGCCGAACTATTAGCACTAAACCTACATAATAAAATGCACAGTCTGTCCAAATCCTATTTATACCATGATTTTTAAGTTTATCTTTCCATGAAATATAGAGCGCTCTCTCTCTCCATCTTTCACTTTTTTTGGTCTCTCATTTTCTTTGTCGAATCAGAGAAATCTTTTTTTTTTCTTTTCCCTCTAACAGGTTCTCATGTGCCTTTTCATTTTTACTTTAAAATAAATTATTTTTTCTAGTACAAAAGTACCTGTTAATATCCTGTCTTGCCCATCTAATAGGAGATACATCTGAATAGTGCAGGGAAGACAATGGCTTCAAACATTCAGCTCTTGGAAACTAAAAGCCATTTCCAAAATATATACCTATGATAATATGCATATCAAAAGAACAGATAACACAAGCACTGAGAATAAGTGGATAATAACTGGACTCGTCTATTCTATACAATTCAATAAAACATGAAGAACCCAAGATGTAGAAGCAGTCAAAATGAGGTCTCTGAATATGTGGGGGGTAAAGTTTTTAGCACTAGTCAATTTTCCCTTATGATAAACAACAAACATTTGAAAAAATAAAGACTATAGTGTGTATTATCAGGAGCATCTAGGGCAAGGGGAATACAAAATAATTTGAGACAAATCATTTTGGCAGGTATTTCTTCTCTATATATATTTTTTAAGATTTTATTTATTTATTCATGAGACACAGAGAAAGAGGCAGAAACACAGGCCGAGGGAGAAGCATCCTCCTCACTGGGAGCCAGATGTGGGACTTGATCCCAAGACCCCAGGATCACTACGTGAGCCAAAGGCAGATGTTCAACCACTGAGCCACCCAGGTGCCCCTTCTCTATACTTCCTAAAAGGGATCTAGGCTAATGGAAGATCTCTCTTCTTTAGTACCTGGTTTTCAAGGTCACCATTCCAACTTGAAGTCGCAGTGAGTACAGAAAAAGACAAAAGAAGTTTTTATGTGCAAAATCTAAAATTGATTCTTATTATTCTCATTCAATTACCTGAGTCTGTCATGTGGCCACAAACCACTGAAGGAGAGATAAGAAACATCATAGAAAAAGAGAACATGGATTTTGTTAAGCAGCTGAAAATTAGCTATTTATGTGATGTAGTTAGAGACATATTGGGTAGTATTTCTTTCCAAAATATCCTTTCCTATTATTATTAGAAACCACTATTCATCTTTTAAGTATCAAAGATTTAGGGAACTACAAAGACATCTTATTGAAATTTCTGAAGAGAATGTCACTACAAGCTAATATTATTTATCACATCCATTAACAGTAGAGAATTATAAAAATTTAAGACATTGATGAAGAAAATTCCTCTACTTCAAAATTTGTGCTGGGACCTGAATAGCAAACTAACATGATAATGGTAAAATATCTATTATTTAAATGAAGTCTCCCAAGCAGCTTTATGTTCCAACCTTCGGTAGCCTAGTTTGAGAAATTACATGTCTTTACAGAAGTATAACACTTTGTGTTCTTTAAAGTTTAAAATTCTAAAATCTAAAAATATATGTTGGCCTTTACCCTGATTGAACTAATTATGATTTTACCTGTTTCTGGAGCTCACAGATGAGTATGTTGATATGTAAGAAACTGAGATTATTCTTAAAAATTCATAGATTATAGATAGAAAATTCCCAAATTCCAGAACAACCAAATAATTTTATTTTAATTTAGTGTACTGGGGTCAGGCTGTGTGCTTTCATAATAAACATGATGATATTTACTATTTCTACAATATGTATAAGGTAGGGAGATCAAAGTTCTACAGTTGTTTTATTAGTAAATAAATTTTGGGGATAAGAATGTGCTATGTCAAAATTATTATAAGAATTACAATTAATATGCTACATCTCAAAGGCTAGTGTAAATTAAATATCACTTTCTAAAAGTAACTTTTCTCTGCTATTGTCTAATATTAGGCACCATTTTATCACCATTCCATTTACTCCATCTTATAATATTTCTCTCATGCCACTTCACAGAAGATAATATATTTCATTTTTCCCTTGGAATTATAAAGATTAAAAAACTCCTTACTTACAGTGAAGAATAAGGATAGAGCACTCAGCTCAATTGTAATCAGTTATTAAATTTTTAGACTCGACCTCATGTTAGGCCTTAAGAAGTGCATAATGAGTAAAATAGAACATTTATTCTCAGGAATCATGTCAGTAGATAAGAAGAAAAACATACACTAAATAGTTAAGTGTTTACTTAATGTTTTTAAGTAAAAGCATACACTAAATATAGCATAATGCTGTATTTATTATGGCCTTGTGTTCTCAAACAAAAATTTGGACATGTGGTCAGACAATAGAGTGGACTATTTGTAATATTGCTGTTATATCCGAGACATAAAATTGTACAAGCCATAATAAAAGAAAAATTATATTTGCTTGCTCTGTGAACAGACTGGGTTGGAAAAGGAAATGTAATTTGAACGGGTTTTAAAGAATAGGAAAAAGTTTGCCAGAGTGACAAAGAAGCCTTATGGTAGTGGGGTAAGAGGATTAAAAAAAAAAAATACTTGATGCAAAGAACAGAGCTTAAACGTCAGTATCGTAAATATTAGCAAAGCAGTTAAGGTAATGGACTCTGGAAGCATCCTCTTCGGTGCAAATTCTCAGCCGAAGACTTCTTGCTGTGTGCCTTGGGCAAATTATTTAACTCCTTCATGATATAGCTGTGACTAACATAAACATTAGAAAAATAATACTACCTCAAGGAGTTGTTGAGATGATGAAAATCGGTTAAAAAATTTAAAGTGCTTAGAATAGTGTTCACAACATGATAAATGCCTACATATGATTATTCTAAAAGCATGACAAACACATTTAGAAAATAGCAAACATTTGTTTCAGATGGATAAGGAGTAAAGAAATAATAAGACATGAAAAAGGTAGAATTTGGGATCCCTGGGTGGCGCAGCGGTTTGGCGCCTGCCTTTGGCCCAGGGCGCGATCCTGGAGACCCGGGATCGAATCCCATATCGGGCTCCCGGTGCATGGAGCCTGCTTCTCCCTCTGCCTGTGTCTCTGCCTCTCTCTCTCTGTGACTATCATAAAATAAAAATAAAATTTAAAAAAAAAAAAAGAAAAAAAAAAAGAAAAAGGTAGAATTTAACCCAGGCCGTGAGGTATGTTTAATTCTTTACTAAGGGATTTTGATATTATATTAAACACAATTAATAAGCATATTTTAATATGTGAAGTGATATGATGCTTAGTAAAATAACTCAGGCAGGTACTGTGTTGTAGCATTCATTTGAGATAGAAAAAAATGTTGCTAACAATGAAATCAGTTTTTCCCCCCCACAGGGTTAGGTAACTGTTCACAGGGAACTTAACATGGCAAACCTGTAGATCAATAGGAGAAGACCTCTGAGAAAATGGTTTAGAGTTTGATTATTGTTTCATTATGGGAAGGGACAGTGGGAGCAGGGAAGATAGTAGTGAATGAAAACTCAAGGATGAATCTCAAGTTAGTGTTCTGAATTGGTGAGAGCTTCCCAATGCTGTTAAGAGGCTTAGGGATTGGAGCAAGAAGAGTTACTCAATCATTTATTTACTTTTTAAAAACATTTTATTTTTTTTTATTTGAGAGAGAAAGAGAGAGAAAAAGAGTGAGGGGGGGAGAGGGGTAGAGAAAGAGGGAGAAGGACAAGCAGACTCCCCTTGAGCCAGGAGCCCCACCTGGGGCTTGATCCCAGGGCTCTCAGGAGCATGACCTTCTCAAAGTCTGAAGCTTAATTGATTGAGCCACCCAGTTGCCCCTACTCAATCATTTTTAACCATGTACCATTCTAGCGTTGGCCAACACAAGGAAGATGTCTCATGAGCCTTTGGAAATACAAATTTAAAGTCCAGAATTTTTTTTAAGTCCTCATCAGTGTAAAGGTGGTAGTTAAATCAATGAGCAAAGGAAGATGGCAGAGAGTATACTTGGGATGAGAAGAAAAGACAGTTTTTTTTTTTTTTAAGATTTTATTTACTCATTTGACACAGGGAAAGAGAAAGCACAAGGAGGGGGAGGAGGAGACAGAGGGAGAGGGAGGAGTAGGCTCTCTGCTGAGCAGAGTCCGAAGCAGGGCTTGATCTGATCATTTATACATAAATTATCAGAATTTAACTACTTATAACCAGTATAGTATTTAAATATTTATATCATGGGTTGAATCGTGCCTCTTCAAAAAAGTTATGTTGAAGTCCATATCCTCAGAATATGATCTTTT
Organism: Nyctereutes procyonoides; assembly: GCF_905146905.1. Classification (NCBI taxonomy): domain Eukaryota; kingdom Metazoa; phylum Chordata; class Mammalia; order Carnivora; family Canidae; genus Nyctereutes; species Nyctereutes procyonoides. The sequence continues at coordinate 3,652,618 of NW_026575021.1, read as the reverse complement.
TGTAAATAGGGTGGTTACAGTAGTAACTAATTAAGACGAGGTCATTTTGGAACAGACATGGATCTTTCTAAGTTGGCTGTGTGAAGACAAACACGGGGAGAATGCCATACAAAGATGAAAGAATAGAATGCTTCCAGAAGCTACAAAGATCAAGGAATGATTCTTGTACTCATGTCAGTGTGTGTGTGGCCCTGATGACATCTTGATTTTGGACTTTTAGCCTCTAGATCTATGAGACAAATTTCTGTTTTAATCTACACAGTTGGTGGTATATTTTTTTTATGGTAGGTCTAGGACACTAACGCAAAGTATAAGGCACTTTCCAGAATATAGAACACTTTCCTATTTGATTACTATAGGAATTAAAATAGTGCTACTCACAAAGAGCAATTAAGTCATGCAGAATCAAACAGTAAATGGGAAACCAGAAATTCAAGTCATGTTTTATGACTCTGATCCTAATCCTCTTTGAACTAAATACATGAAATGATACACAAAATAGGCATTTATCACCTTGCCTGGGAACCCAGTCGTGATTTATATGGGCAATTTTCTTCTGCATTTCAGACTATGGTTTGACAATTAGCCTTTTCATTAAACGAGTTTGGTGATTCTGGATTACCCACATCCTGGTTCTTTATTCTAGGTCTACAGAACAAAAATAAAAACAAAAAAAAAAACCACAAACAAAATCAGTTCATAGGTAAATAGGCTAAAGCTTATCTTTTCTTTCTATTTATTGTCAAATGCCAAAAGGGGGGGCATTTTGAAATAGTGCTTAATTCCACTTGTTCTAGCTTCTGTTGGTGCATAAAATTGTGTCTAGCACACATGAAGTTCTCAATAAATGAATGCCCCCTCCTGTCTGTCACCCTTGCACCTGTACTGACACTGGCTTAGAAAAACACCCGAAATGAACTCTCTCTAAATGCCTTGGAAATTGAGTAAATGCAATTCAGAAGAAAAAGTGCAAACACAAGAATAAATATATGGCATGTCTATGTGGGTTTTTTGGGGAAAGGCACATTTTAAAAATGGAATATGATACCTCTTCTGCTATATATCAGTGGGTTCTAGTTATATGGATGAAAGGAAAATAAAATGAGTACTACAAGAGGAAATAGAAACACTTTTATGTGGGAGTTTATGTTCTGTGTTTTGTGTCTATAGCTGTTGTCATATCTCTTAATAAACCAAGTCAGTTTGTATCCACATTTTACGTAAAATTCAGTAGACATAAAAAGCAATAGACATATGTTAGAACGCATGCCTACTTTCCAAAGCTGCTATTGTGAACACAAAAAAGACAGATAAGGCCAGAACTTTCTCCTGGGGTCATGGAGGTATTAAACCCAGCATAACCACAGTGGCTGGTGTTCACCAACTGTGAACACTTTTATATACAAATTTCTTATATAGATGAAATATTTGGGATTGAAGCATCCATGACTACTCAACTGAATGCAGCACTTGATTTCAAATTGATCTAATATCTCCAATTAAGCATATGCAGACAAGGGTAAATCAAAATGATACTTGAAGAAAAGTTTCAATTGCCCTTTTCTTCCTCAGTAAGTTTTACTCCACGACCTCAGTATTACAAAAAATAACTGAGCAGAACATTGATTGCAAGACATTGTCATGATGTTTCCTATGTGCAGTGGCTAGGCAGGAAATTTTCATTTCATACACCATTTGAGCCTAGCTGCGGTGATTTCACAAAAGTCAGCAGGCTTTGAAAAGTTAATGATAAAGAAAAGCATTTGTTTTTGTTATTTTGAGAAAGTACTTGAGTGTTTAAAACTAGAACCTATGGAGGTTGGTTAGCCATGGGAGGTACAAAATTCATTTTATTTTATTTGGCAGCACTTCTATTTACATCACATTTAGAAGAAAAAAGTGCTACTAAAATCATAGTTTCACCATAGAAATTGCAGTGAGAGCGATATCAATCAATAAAAATATGAACTATAAAAATTTAAAATATGCAATATACAATAATACATAAACATTTATAAAGAACATATATTAAATATGACCTATTTATAGTTATTTAATATTATAGCCATTTATTCTCTTCATGGAAGTACATGAAATTTGCTGTCAAGTTTATCTATCTACTCATTCATCCTAAAGATGTTTACTAATATTTTTTCAATATTAGGAAATATATGAACAATAAAAAACCCCCACAAATATAACTATGATTTGTAAATTTACATTAGATAATGGGTGATACCCTTGGGTGACTGTTTCTATATCACCTTGTAAATTTATATTAGGTAATGGGTGACACCCTTGGGTGACTGTTTCTATATCACCTTGAAGAAAAGGTTTTTTTTTGTTGTTGTTTTTAATAAGGCCATAGCAATAGGAAGGTGAAAACTTACTTACACTAACTTTGACTTTGACACTAAAACTGACAATTATGTATTGCCAACTTTATCTCCTAAATGGCTCTCCTAAAAATGAGCTGTGCTGCTAACTTTGTCAGATCACAGTCACTTTCTTCTTGACTCTTGCCACAGCTCCCTGACCAATGTTTCTGCCTCCATTTCCTCTTTTCTTCTATCCTTCCTCCACTCCAACATTTCTAGAAGTATTATCCTTGAAAGAAAACTAAAGTACTCTTTTCCAACTGAGGACTTGTCTTAACATGAAGTTCTCTCTAGAATAACTGTGCACTTCTTTACTTGTTCTAGGTTTTCACAGCCAAGTCATTCACCTTTGTTTTCCATTGTTCTCACTCTTTATACCCTACGTTACACTTACCAAATCCTTTAAGTTCTCTAAGCAAATTCATAAAGGTCCTCACCACTCTATTTTTTTTACCCCATTCCTATACACAGGTTTTTTCTCCCCTCTTTAGAAATTTACCACCTTCTCTCTGCAAAGCTTCTATTCATTATTTAAGACTCTCAAATGCAAAATCTTCTGTGAAATATTCTCAAATAATAGCCCGATACAGACGCATTTCCATTTCTGCTTACCAGTAAAGGTTTGCATCTATTTCTAACTTTTCCTTGATTAAACCATGCTACATCTTCCTTTGTGTCACTTTTTTTCTGTTAATGGTAAGCCCTATTCTGCCTTGTAGCCACATACAGCAACTATGATGGAACCCTGTAATGCAGTATCTCCTTTACCTTTCTAAACAACTTCTTTCCAATTTTAATTAAATCCCCCAATCCATTTTTATTTTATCATTCTTGTAGTTTTTCTATCAGCAAAACAGTTGCATTAAGAATTGCATGTTGTTGAACATATATTTCATGGTTAATCTTTTGTTTTTTCAATGTCTATTCAATTGTACATAACCACATGCTTTTGCTATAAGAGCACTAATGTTTGCATATATGTAACTATATTTATAATACATGCATGTTACTACATTGACTTTCCCTTTAAGTAGACTGAATAATTTGGCAATGGCAGTCTCTTTTTCTCCTTTCTTCTGAAAGATCATTACAATGTTAGTATGTATAGATTATCTCCTCTAATAGGAGGAAAAACATAAACATAAATAGGGAGTTTTGATACTCCAAGAATACTAAAGAAGATCATCGTATATAATAATACTTTTAAAATAGGATGGGCAAAAAAGAAGAGTCCATTTTTTTATCTCCTTAGTAACATTTGCTTCTGAATTTTTTTATTGTAAAAGTATAAGCTGTTATTGTTTTCTATTTATATACATGCTAATCTATATGAAATACAAAAGGGAAATGGTTCTTCCATTCAGAAATTACCATCCTTTAGATATCTTTCAAAACATATATTAAAGAGTAGAGCTATTTGCAATTCCTATTTATTTATTTATTTATTTATTTATTTATTATTTTTTTTTACAATTTCTTTTTTTTTTCAGCTAAGACAGCAGAAGAGATTTTTTTACAGTTTCTATTTAAAAACCATTCAGTAATTCCTAATTCTTTATAATGTCAGTATTTTGCTGTGAATGCAAAGATGAACAACAACAACAAAAACTTATTGATAGTATACTGTGTGTAAGGCTTGATGAGAAATGTAGAACATAGAGCCTAATGAAAATTGATGCATAGCCCTCATCCTCATCCCCCCTCATCCCCCCTCAAGGGAGGAGTTGAATGAGAGCAATAGATATTGGTACAAACAAACAACACACAATCACATAAATGTTAATTTCAAAAGGTCAAGTGATATGAAAACAAAATTGGCATGGGTTTGGAAAGATGGTGTCGGCATGATAAACCTGATTAGACTTGGTCACTAAGAGAACAACATACCAAAATGATGAGTAGCAAATTGGTAACTCAAAGAAGACCTGGAGTGGAGGTACTGCATTTGCTCTAGGAATTTTCAGATTTTAGGAAAATCAAGCCCAAAATACATCTTCATGAATTTGACTATTTAAGAACAGTTTGATAAAATATTTTCTGGGTAATCTCCTTCTAGAAATCATTTAATTCAAATATTAAACCTGTTTAAATGATTATGTCTCTTCTTCCATGTAATGTCTCCTCTTTTCTCTCCTCCCTTCTTTTCTCTCTTTCTCTCTCTCGTTATTTCTGTTATTTTCTTGACTTTGTTTCCCCAAATTTCAAATGGGTTATTTTTATTTATTTATCTTTATTTAACCTATTTGTAACTTATCAAAACATTTTTTAAAAACCCAACTCTTTATTTTAAGCCATGTTATTTTTATGTTTATGCCTGTAATATCTTCAAATTTCTTTGAGTATAATAGGTTGGACTCCTAAAAAGCCTGAACTAGTAGTTTTTTTAGAATCCTCTTCTCTTTCAACACGCCTTTGCTCCTTTTTTGTGTGTCTTTTCACTTCCACATTTTTCTCCTGTAGATATTTCTCTCCATTTGTTCACTATCATATAGTTCAAAACTATATCTTTGACATGATGGCCTCTGCCTTAAAGTATACGTTGCTTTATAGGTCAAACACTCACAGATAAATAACTATCTGATTTCATAACATTGGAAAAAGAAAATCAATTTGATCTACTTGAGGAAATGTTTCTATCCAGCTGGCTGTAGAGAGTTAGTGTCACATTGCAAACTCGGCAAGATATTTGGAAGAATCTTGGGAGGGAGATCATCAGTGGATGGATTTTGAAGAGCTCTTATAAAAGAGGCACCGGCTAGGGGTGCCTAGGTGGTGCAGTCCGTAAGCCCCCGACTCTTGGTTATGGCTCAGTCATGATCTCAGGATCTTGAGATCCAGCCCACTGTCTGGTTGTGAGCTGAGGGGTGAGTCTGCTAAAGGCTCTCTCTCTCCCTCTCCCTTTGCCCTTCCTCCGGTTACTCATGCACATGCTCTCTCCCTCAAATAAATAATTAAATCTTAAAAAAAAAAAAAAAGAGGCACTGGCTAAGTAGAAACCTCAAGAGCTTCTGCAGTAGCTCTGCTGGCAGAAGTTACTCTTAATACAGCATGTGCGTATATCATAGCATAAATTATTTCAGAAATTGAGATCAAGACAAACTTTTGTGTTGGCACTGACAACTTTTCTAAAAGGGCCAGATAGTAAATATTTTAAATTTTGCAGACCATAAATTGACTTTTGCAGCTACTCTTTTGTTGTACTAGGAAAGCAGCCATCTGTTTCCTAAATTAATGAATGGGGATGGCTCTATTTCAATAAAACTTTATTTGCAAAGTCAAATGGTTGGCCTTCTGGCCATAATTTACTGAGCTGTACAACTGGGAAATAAGAATACATATTTGGGGAAATTTTTTTACAAATGTATCTTTGTGTACACATTAAATGAGAGGGATATTTCATGTAGTATATACAAACACAATTTGGCAGAAGACAATTAAAATTTAAGTTAATATATAAATATAAATATCTGTATCCATATAGATATAGCCAAATTAACTTACCCTGAAATAAGCAGTTTTAACAACTAGTTTCTGATTTTTTAATCACTTTTCAGACTGCTTTAGTTGTAAAAGAAATAACTTTTTTTCCTTGTTCATTTAGTTGCAAATGTATTCTAAGTTTTTTAAAGCTATTTTTCAAAAGGCTAATTATGTGTTGAAGCATATCTAAAATTGTGATAAGTGCTTAGGTGGGAAGTGTTCCTATCTGAGGAAAAGAGAAGTACTAATGGAGCTAAAGTTGAGAATGCTAAAGTGGGAAAGACAGAAGCCATGTTGGGGGAAATATCGCCTTCAAGTAATTAACATATGCCAAAAGCTACAAAAATTAAACCGTTAGCTTATATATATATGTAAAAACTGATATTGCCACCTCTCCTTTCCCAACTCCTACACACTAAGTTGGTTGATGGGAGATGTGGAGTTGGAAGCTTGAAATCAAAGAGTTCTTCTGGAAAAAGTCTTCATTGGCATGAATCTGTTAATGCACATGGTTTGTGGGAAATCTAATATACTGAGAAAGAGTGCAGTGGGGTGCTTATGAAGGAATAGACGAAATGAATAAAAATATTTCTGGAGGAAAATTCAGTTAGTAATCCTTTGTTCTAATCACACACATATCTGCAGAATGATGCTGGCTTATACAATGAGAATAATTGATGATGAACTAAATACTTTCTGGGCCCAAAGAGTTACTGAGATTCAGATGTGTTCATCTCGAATAGATTGAGCATTATTATAGCCAATAGAGAAATTACTTGTTTTTCAAAGCTATGGAATAAATTAGTTTTAAAAAAATTTTGGTAGATCTGAAACTTTATATATCGGTAAGAAGTAAGTGTTTATTATCATAATGCACTACCAAATCCATGTGATGCAGCTCTGTCAAATTAGCTACAATAGTATAAGTCTTTCTGAAGTTGATTGTTGTTTGTTGTTTTTGTTTTTAATCTGTTTTTAATCTCCATTTTCAACAGAGTCTGCCGTGAAGCACAAAATTACTGATAACAATCATAGTGATTGATCACACTGCCACAAATTCATGCGTTGATCTAGGCCAAAATTTAAGGTAGAAAATAGAATTCATTTGACAATAACATCCTTATGGAGACAACATTAGGGCTGTAAATGCTTAGTTGTTAAAAACCTGGAAAATTTTATTTGTTCTTAGGTACTGGCCAGATCCCTTTTAGCTGCCCATCACTCTTAACCTAAACTGTTTTTTCAACTTCCCCCATGTCCTTAAAATTCTACTTTTCTAATTTTAAGGACATGAAATGATTTTGAAAAATAAATGACTTGCTTCCCTTTTGTTTCTTACTTAACATTTTACATGAGAGAAAGATAGTGATATGGATGCAATTAGAGTCAACTGAGGGTCAGATATAATTTCACACATAAAGAGTTCAGTGATTATATATTACAGTTGTATCTCTTATCATGTGGGTGAAAACTTGTTTAATTGAAATAAAAGTATTGTGTTTTTACCATGTGTCTTATAATTACATTTTACAATATATTTAATTTGGTTCCTTACAAATAATATTTTCCTGGAAAATAAATGTCTTTTCATTTATAATGAATAAGTTTCTTTCATATTTCATATTTTCCTAAAATGATTGAGTATGGTAATATGCTACAAGTTTTAAGAAATAGTTTGCTTTTGTAGTTTCTGGCCTCAGATTTCTCATGTAAAATCACAGTGGCTTCACTTTTCACTCATAAAAAAGCTAAAATTGCCAGGGTGCAAACAATTATATGTATTGTGCTTAATGTTTGGGCTGATCATTATTATTATTATTACTACAACATCCATAGGAAGCACCATTTTGCACTTCCATCTCAAGTTTTTCCCATTTCTAAATTTTGGCAGGTTTTTAATGAGAATTAATAAATAACAAACAAGGGCACTTTCAGAAAGGCATGAATTCATAAAATGATAGCTGGCCTTTTAAAGAGTTAAATTATGTTAATGTTTAACAACAGTTAGAGAAGGACTTAAATATGTAATTCAAAAGATCAAAAACTTTATACTGACATGCATAGTACAACATTGTTGATGATGATGAAAATAAAAAGACTATTTCAAGTGCTCAGTATGCAGGGCATGCATGATGACGACTCATTAGGCAGAGAAAATTATTACTGCCCATTAAAGAATTAGCTTTTACACAAATGGAAAAGTTGATTAGTGCACCTCAGAGTGGCTGGTTTCTAAAATTATAAAATTAATGAATGTATGAAATATTTAATTTCACACATAAATATCTATGAAGAGAAAGTAATTGTATCATACAATAAAAGTTATTTATTTTACATGCAGGATCAATTATTAAATCTGAAATCATAATATATCTTTTGATAGTATTTGTTCATGCCAATTTTGCAGCAAAGATTATAATATTCCCATGGACATTCAGAAGTTATCTAAGTGGAAAAATCTCATAGTATGGATGGACATATTGCTATTTAACTGATAATTTTTGTGCATGTCCATTGTATGTTAAAAATATTTTCAAGGTCCACAGAGTCGAAGAGTTTGGACTTAGTATCCAAAATTTATACTGTGGATCTACGTAAGGAGAGAGATAATGAGATATCCTAATTAGATCTTAACTGCGTTGTATTAGATGATTACCAAAATTATAGAATATCTTATCAAATAAATTCAGTAAACCACATGTATTTTATCCGTTGTATGCCATAGCATACAATATAAAATGTTTATCAGAATGCAGCCTTCTAAATTAATAAATAAATCTGAGCTCATCATGTAATATTTCCTTATATTTAAAGCAAATTCCAAGGTCAAGATTTTGTGTCATAGCATAGCATGGCATCTATTCTACTGCAAGTTTCATAACTGCAAAGATAACCTTGAAATGTTGGAAACGTCCTCGGTTATTGAAGTATAAATTTGTGTTTTTACAAATTAAAACCACTTCAATTTGTTTTGTAAAACAGGAATAAAAATGCTTATCTCATAGAGGGGATATGAAATATCTCAAGGAAATGGCTTGAGGAGTCAAGTATATATAGAGAGATAAATATATACCATATGCAAAACTATACATCTATTTATACTATATATGGAGAGATATCTACTTAGTACATATATTGTAGCATATATACTGTATATAGTAGTTTCTATGTGTGTATGTATATGTATTATATATAGATAGTTTATATCTGTGTATAATAATAGTAATTATAATGATTAATTTCTTACCATATTAATGTTGAAAGTTCTACCTGGGTCAGTGGTTCCTATATTTCGATGAAATCATTTTGAGGTAATTAGGTCTTTCTTAAGTGTCTCATTAGATTGGCCTGTACACTCTAACTAATTAAGTTTCAAACCCTTCTACAAAATGATGACTAAATGAATTGTTCTTGGTCTGATCCTATCCTATTGTGTTACCTTATGAATGCAACCAACTTTCTATCCATTAATTATGAACAGTTATAGCCTAAAACAATGGAATCTATGGAAACAGTATAGATTATGCTCATTTTTAATCCTTTGTGTAAGATAAACAAAACAAAAGCTTGAAGGACCTTGCTTATAAACTTAATAAAATAATAAATCATGGAAAAATTCTCTTAATTGGAGCAGGGCAACATAGTTAATACTGAAACTCAATATTCTGGCCAGAAAACTTGCATTAGTATTCTGTTTTGTTTCTCAATGAGTAAAGCAAAGCTTAATGGGTCAGTGGTCTCACTGACATGGGGTAAACAGGAAGAGGCTGAATGTGATGATCATTAGAAAGTGAAACACATTCTCTATGCAAAATATTACATATATTTTGCATTTGCATGGGTACATAAAAGGATATGTTAAACTTACACTCAGTGAAAAAAAAAAGGAGACTAACTTCCTTTCAATAAAAATGCTGGAAACCTGACTCCTTTTGGAAATTCTCTGTATGTTGTCTTTCTTAAAGTATAATTCTAAAAGACATAGATCACAGGAGACAAAGGGATGAGATTTTATTAGCTTTCCAGGGCAGCATTACTGAATTACTGCTTCCATTACATAGAAAGAAGAATAAAAGGAAGAGTTACTCTTTAGTTGACTTATTTTCCCAAATATAACACAATGAAAAAATAAGAGCACAAACCCTGAAATTTTTTCTGTCCCTAAATAAAAAGTAAAACTTAATGAGCACAATATTAGAATTTTTTTATTGTGACACAATCTTCATTCAAAGAAAACAATATTTAAGATTATCTTTTCAGTTGGAGAATTTATAGTGAGATACTTATTTTTTGTTAATACATATATATGTATATGTGCGTATATATACATATATGAAAATATGTAATATATATGTATAATATCTTAGCCTTAGAATGCTCTTGTTTGATGTAAATATAAAAATAGCATTAACTTTCTGGGGCTTCTGGATAGCATAGTCAGTTAAGCATCTGACTCTTGCTTTTGGTTCAGGTTGTTATCTCAGTGTCGTGAGATTGAGCTCTGCATACGGCTTCATGCTGAGTGTGATGTCTGCTTGAGTTTCTCTCTCCCACTCCCCTTGCCTCTCCCTGTCCCCCCCAAGGCAAATAAATACATCTTTAAGAAATATAGAATTACCTTCCTTAGAAAGGTAATTGTCTAGGACTGTGACAAATGTTCAAAACTAATTATAGCATAAACTTGGAGGATGTTAACTATTTATCTGTTATGTAAAGTAAACACCATTTATTTATCATTTGCCCAAATGTACTTAAACAAAAAAGTAAAAAAAAAAAAAAAGATTCTAACACAATGATATAGTTTTTGAACAGGTACTTCAGACATAAATGTTATCAAAGGCTACTCTTTTCTATGGCAAACATACTATTCAAAAAAAATTAGATGATGTATTCATAGGCCACATATGCTTTCTGAGAGTGGGTGGATTTACACTGATTTCTGAGAAGGAATTGACATTCTTTTCTCTCAGTTTTAAGTAAAAATTCTAAATAATGCTAGACATTTTCAAAAGAATGTAAATGAAACAAAACTGGCCGTGGGATAAGATGCTCAAAGCCAAAATAGAAAATGAATTGACTCAGTGATGAAAATCTATATTTATTTCCATCTAACATAAGTTTTATCCATAGGTAAAATTAAAGAAAGCAAACAACAGAGAACTATCTATATGTAAAATACATATAGAAAATTATGCCCATATCGTTAAGATGATTGAGACCAACTTGAGGTTATCAAATTTAAGAGTACAAGAAAAACGGTATATCATTACCCAGTTATTTCTTGCCTCTAACTCATTTTAACTTTTTGTTTCGTCTTTATTTTTTGTTTATACAATTAAAATAGGACTGAGGTTTTATGCCATTCTGTGTTAATTTAAAAAAAAAGGAAGAAAAATAAAAGAAAGGGAGTGAAGGAGGGAAGGAGGAGGAGACAGAGAGAGAAGGAAGGGAAAGCTCCACGACCTTGGAGCTCCTGGGTGGCTCAGTTGGTTAAGCTTGACTCGTGGTTTCAGCTCAGGTCTATCTTGATCTCGGGGTCCTGGGATCAAGCTCCACCTTGGGTTCTGTGCTCAGTGAGGAGTCTGCTTGAGATTCTCTCTCTCTCCCTCCCTCTGCCTCTCCTGCTGTGCTCTCTCTCTCTCTCTCTCTCTCAAATAAATAAATAAATCTTTAAAAAATACATATATATATATATGTATATATGTGTGTCTTCTTTTACTGAATAATAATTCTTACTCTTTTCTTGCTTGCTTACTAACTATAGGAGGAAATATCACTTATTGGGTAAAAGCTTCAAAGTCAATGTCCTAAGATGAAGTAGTTCAATGTAACAGCACCTGGGCAGTATCCAGGAAGCTACATCAAACAGTCTCCTTTTAAGTAGCCTTCAAAAGCATTTTGACATATTCAGCTTGAAGTACAGAAAAAAATCTTAAATAACTCCAAAGCATTATTAGACTTCCATTATAATTTTGTTTTTTTTTAAAGATTTATTTATTTATTTATTTATTTATTTATTTATTTATTTATTAAGAAAGAGAAAAAGACAGAGCACAAGAGGGAGGGACAAAGGGAAGAGAGACAGTCATAAGCAGACTTTACACTAAGTGAGGACCCCCCCCCCATGGGGCTCGGTCTCAAGACCCTGAGATCACCACTCAAGCCAAAATCAAGAGTCTGATGCTTTACTGACTGGACACCTGGGCACCCCCATAAATTTCTGTTTTAATACAATGCTCAACAGTTGTGCTTTTTCCCCCTGTTCACATATCACACACACTATATTTTCTAATAAGGTGGGGATAAGGTTTTCCTCAACTGCTAACATTTCACAAAACTTTCTAATTAGAGGACAGAATAACATTTTCCACTTATTTTAAACTTTTTAATGATCAACTCTCCCCCCTACCCCAGTGCTTAGTAAAGCAGCTGTTTTTCTCTGAGACTGAGGCTTATGCCAAGTTTAAAATGTTAATGTTGTTGAGCCATGTGCTCAAGCATTAAGTATCTCCAATTTCCAAACTAAAAGATCTTGGCAGCTCTCACTCACTTAAATAAACTCAGAAAGAGACTTATAATACCAGAGGGAAGAAAAGAATCCAGCCGCTTCTCTTCCTCAACTTTATGACCTCTCTAAATGGCCAACAATACCAAGGATCCTTTTAATAATCTAAAATTAGTGGAGTATTGATTGCAGTAGTTGGCCTACAAGGTTGGGTTTTAAATTAGCAAAATTGAGCTGAAAAGAATGGGATAATTATAAATAAGAGTATGTGATACCAAGGTGAAATGAGTGAGATTATATAAACAAGTCACGATTTTAAATAAATTAAACATTCTTAATTTGAATAATGTTGTGTAAGTCATAAGATAGACTTTCAGATATTTAAAGATTATTATAATTGCCACAAAATTATTCTCATTTCCGGAGGTGGGGGTAAATCCCCAGGAGCCTCTGTGAAAATTATCTTGCACTGTTGTGTCTTCAGGTTTTTTTTTTTATCATATTTTAAAATCTATGTTTTGGTAGGCATTTCTAAGAATTGTAACACATGTAAAGATTCATGTAACCAACTAGAAAAATAAGAATACCAAACAGTTCCATCATCCCAGAAAACCTTCCTTGCGTTATCCCTTTAAAATCACATGTTCTTAAAAAAAAAAAAAATCACATGTCCTTTATACATAGACCAAGGCAAAAACTGACAAACATATAATTTATAGACTGTTGGGCAGCCCAGGTGGCTCAGTGGTTTAGCACCACCTTCACTCCAGGGTGTGATCCTAGAGTCTCAGGATCGAGTCCCACATTGGGCTCTCTGCAAGGAGCCTACTTCTCCCTCTGCCTGTGTCTCTGCCTCTCTCACTCTATCTCTAATGAATAAATAAATAAAATCTTAAAAAAATAATTTATAAACTGTTATATAAATACATAAATGTCCTAAAATATGTAACATTTTAAGACAGGCTTCTTTCACTCAGTATAATGTCTTGAAGATCAATTCAAGTTGTATGTATCAATAGTTTATTCTTTTTTAATGAATAGTATTCCATTCCATTCTGGTGGAGGCACCAGAGATTGTTTATGTATCACTTGTTGAAGTATATGTGGGTTCTCTCCAGTTTTTGGTGATTGTGAATAGAGTCACTACAAAGATTTAAAGACAAGGTTCTATATGAACACACATTTTAAAAACTCTAGGACAAATAATAAATGGAATTATGTCACCTGGTTAAGAAAAAACAAAACTTAGTGGAAAATCCCAAGAGCAGAATGGAAATGATGGAGGAGAGAATCAGAAAAACAGCTGAGAAAAATTTGGAATGAAATTACTTATATCAAAGGGTTCTAGTGAGAAATTAAAAGAAAACTTTTGAGATGCTCTAATACCAGACTCTTAAAGAAATATCTTTAAAAAGTTTCGTCCCTACTAACACATGACAGATGTAAGATATCCATGTTAACAAACGTTATTAAAATCAATTGTTTCTCTAATTCTCACTGGTTTAGAAAAATCAAAATATTTTGAAAGGAATTTAAGAAATATTGCTATAATGCATTAGATGCTAACTATGTAAATTTTAAATTTATTTTTATTTAATTTCAAACAAATGGTAATTGTGGTGATCATTTTTCTTAGAATCTTAAAGGCAGTTTAGATACAATATGTGAGTGACTATAGTCTATAAATTTGATATTTACTAATGTGAATTTTGGCAAATAAACAATGTAACACTGGATCTGTATTTCGGAAGACAGTAGAGCCATTGTTTATTAGTAGATAAACTTCATTATTAAATCCAAATATTTTCCTACTATGGTTTAGTGTTCTAACATTCATGTGTGTGTGTGTGTGTGTGTGTGTGTGTGTGTGAAATATACATGCATTTGTTCATATATACAAATATATATGTATATATATTTCACATTCATATATATATAAATATATATGAATTATATATATATATATATATATTTCACCTCTTCCCTCTGTTACAGTGAAGGCACAAAGTATTGTCCTCATGCATTTTCTAATGATGTAGTAGCATATGTAATGTGCCTGAAAAAGCTTTGTGGATGCACACTCATTTTATAAATGGAGTCTTTTATGATAATCTTGCTCTGTAAGTAAATTTTACCAGCGTTTCGAGCGGTGGTGTGAAACTTGGCCACAACCTAGGGAAACAATAGCAGTGAATCTGTAGGGTTGGAAACAGGAGCCAGACCTGGCTCCCTGTGCATCAGCATCGTTTGAGAAGGCTTTCCCCCCACTAACATTTGCATGATAAATTTATGGACTCTGGCTCTACCAGCTTGATTGAACACATTGCATTTTGCTAAGAACAGCATGTCAACTAGCACAGTCAGCATCCATATACATCTGGGAAAACTGCAACTGTTAGAATTGTGCCATGGGAGTGAAGACAAGAAAAGCTTTGTCAGCTGTCAGTTAGACGTTTTCCTTCACTATCTATTTTATAGGTGATAAATGAAAAGTGTTGCTAATATTCAGTGCGGTATTTCATATATTACTCGTTAGGCTCCGATTGTTCCACAGGTAAAGAGAGGGGTCAAGAAAAGGCAAAGGGATAGGAAACATATTTGCTTTTTGTCCTAATACTTGAGCAGACAAGAAACAAAAAAAAATTATGAGCATAATAAAAAGTTTGTCTGAGAAAGCAGCTGGAGTTTGGTTGGCAGAAAGCAAGGCTTATGGCAATGATCACTTCAGAAAAAATCATTAGTTCCTCTGTCACCCACATACACACACACAAAAAAAAAAAACAGGCAGGATATTCCATAACAATGAATTTTTTTTCCATTTTCTGAAATAATTGCATGATCTCAACCAAGTTCTGAAGGTTTTAGAAGTTTGTCTACAGGGAATTCTGTTTGAGAGTTAATTTTACTCTATTATCTGTGTAATTTAGATAGGAATTTTTGTCTAGAAAATTTTTTTAAAAAATCGCTTAACCTGTCAACTTAATTTTCCATGATATAACCCTGCATTGAAAGTAGATTTTTTTAAATCTCAGACCAATGGTCACAATAACTGGAAGTAAGAATATAAATTTTGTTGAAAAAAATTAAAAGAAAACTAAATGAAAAGAAAATTGAGCAGGTATTTCCTTGGTCTTTTCCAGAAGGCGTCAGTTATCTTGTTCATGGTAAACAGGGAAATTATCTTACTGTAGAACCGAGTCGGTGAGGGCTTTTGGACAGCTATTTAGCAGTTCGATATGGCCACTATGACACCGCTGATTTTGTTTCTGGACATTTTGATGCAATCTGCAAAGGCAAAGGGCAATCACTACACTTTAAGTCCTTAGCACCAGTGACTGGGCATGCTGCTTGAGAATGAAATGGGACATGGGGATGGGAGCTGGCTCAGGAAGGTGTGGAGACCAACACATGGCACAGTTCAGAGAAGGCACAATGTTTGGTGATCGTATGAAGTTTCAAGTCTCAGGTAAGTTTCCACATTGTAGTTGGGTCAGAAATGCCTGATGCATTCTTTGTTCCTAAACGAAACATTTTTAATCCACGTGACGTTGTTTTCTCACTACAGGTATCACAGATTGCTTTGCTCTGTATAACTCTTGATATTGTGCAATGACCACACCTGACGAGTGTATATGTTTCCCCAGCATGCCCATGAATGCTTTTGGAAAGAAATTCATTCACTAGTCATTAGACCAGCTTGCTTATGTTTGTATTCTCCTAGAATAAAGGTGTCCTTGAAACCCATTGAAATATCTCCCACTGAAGATTCATAAAAGAAAACAGTTGCAAACTTACAGGGAAGACACTATGCCAAGTTATCCAAGTCAACTTTAGAGAACAGTTCTGTTGGGATCATGATCAGAAAAAGGAAAAGGAAACTGCTAAAAGGCCAAGCCAGTGAATATATTAATAGAATCAAATCAAAAATCAGTATTTGGAGGAAAACTCAAAATTGACATAGTACTGAAGACAAGGCAGAAAGAAAAGGATGTTTTGGGCCAGGTGTCCAGATGTCAAACTGCATGAGAAAGGGACAGAGATCCTTTAGATTGGATCCCAATACTAATTTTGTGACACTTTCTTTGCAGGGCATGTCTCTTTTACAGGCCTATTCTGCTGTTCCTAAGGTTTTGCCTTCCTAGGAATTGAAGCAAAAAATTGCTGGTTTGGAGACTCGCATGTCATTCATAGCTCCTTGGGAACAGTTTATCTGTATAATAGTAGAGGTTCCTTTCTATTGTTTTCATGAAGTAAGGGCCCAGTAACCAAAATACATTTGCAAACTCTCAGAATAAATTAATCATGAAACATTCTGGGTGAATTGTTTACTTGAGGAAATGAAATCACTGTAAATACTAAGGTTTCTAAACATTTTTTTAAATTCTACCTCTTTTTCTCTGTCTCCCTCTTACACTTCTCTTCTTATCCTCTTTTCTGCTGAACTCACAATTCAAATATAGCCTTCCTTTAAGATACATGATCTCTCAGACTCTTCATGTTTGGAGTGAATTGTAGTGGATTCTATTCCTGCTAGAAAAAAGTCTTCCTGCTCTCAAGCCTTGCAAAAATGGGATGCGAAGGAAAAAGAAGCCTTCTCTTATTTAGGTAGAATAGGTCTTCAGAGCTCACAGAAACTCCAGCCCTATGCACCAGGGTAGGAAAGTATAGAGGAGAATGAAGAGAAAGACCTCACTTGTAAAAACAAGAACATTTACCTAGAAAACCTGTTGAGATATATAGTTAATCTTTAAAATGGGATGTGTCAAATATTGTTCTTATCAGTAGAGGGTACCATTATGATTATTATCCCCACTTGATAGACATAGACTACTGAGTCACAGTAGGGATAGATTAGCACAAAATTACCCAGACAGTACCTGGCATAGCTAGGATTTAGATTCAGGTTTCCTAGAATTCAGGTTTCTTAGAATTTAGTAGTTAGGATTTTCTTTTTTTTCTTTTTTTTTTTTTTGGCCAACATGTGCTTTTTTATACTTTAAAGTATGATGATGCCTTAAATATTCTTAATTCCACTCCAAAATTCTTTGGTTTAGCAGGAAACATGTAAGTATGAAGAACTGTTGACATAAGTGCTTTGGGAATTGAAAACAGCACATTAATCATTACTCTTA
The DNA here is from genome assembly GCF_905146905.1 of Nyctereutes procyonoides. Classification (NCBI taxonomy): domain Eukaryota; kingdom Metazoa; phylum Chordata; class Mammalia; order Carnivora; family Canidae; genus Nyctereutes; species Nyctereutes procyonoides. The sequence continues at coordinate 3,635,123 of NW_026575021.1, read as the reverse complement.
TTTAAAAAGAAATACAAAGGGGAAAAAAAGAAAAACATGAAAAAGTAAATTTTAAAATCAATATTCATTAACTTTATTGCCTTTATGCTTATTTTCTATTTTGTCATTTAAAAAGTTGAGCTTATGTCTTAATCTACTTACTAAAGGGGCAAATATCTTTCCTACTTTATTAAAATAATGTTTCTGTACCTCCAAGGATCATTCCTGGTCACCTTGAGGCTTTTATGCTTATAATAGGAAATTTCACATGTTAGCTATTTTTACTTCAAGATTCTTCACTTAAAAATATAAGTCATAGCAATTTTTTAAAATAATTAGTGATTATAACTTCATGGATCCAGCTCTAATCAACTCAAAAGACTTAGATTTCCTTAAAATTAGACGCCTAGCTAAAATTTCTATTCTTCCTCATACAAATAAAGAAAGTGAAAAGTTGACTCCAGAATCACAATCAGAAACTTTATTTTCCCTGATACTTTCAAAAAGCAGTGATAATTGTGAGACATCAGTGTTATGAAGCTAAAAAGTCCTGACCGGTTAATGAACTTCATGCTACTGATGTATTAGCTCAGAGATTAATAATCAGTCAGAACCTGTGTCTTTGAGAAAGACCTTATTGAGTGATACAGATTCCAGTGATTTCTAAAGCCATTACAATTTAATAACTACCATTATCTGTTCCTCATAGGACATCATCTAAGTAAAAGATATTTTTCCTGACTGTAGGACTGGCTTTTCCTAAATAATGTGGCTGTTCAAATACCTGTATTTCTGTTTATTAATGTAGCTTAATGTTGGTATATAGTTTTGTATTAACATCTTAAAGTAGTCACACAATCTGCTTAGGTAAACTTAAAGTTTCTGAGAAACAATGATAGAAAGGTAACATACATATCATTTAGAGACTTGATATTCCAGCGAGTTGGATATATTACTTCTACTCCCCCAAACAACCATGTTAGGTTAGAAACCTGAGAAGCAGAGAAGTAAAGTAGCCAGAGACATTGATGTTTTATTTTATTTTATTTTATTTTATTTTATTTTATTTTATTTTATTTTATTCTATTCTATTCTATTCTATTTATTATTTTATTTTATTTTATTTTATTTTATTTTGACACTGATGTTTTAATATAACTTTCTGTGATTTTTTTTATTTTTTTTTTATTTATTTACAATAGTCATACAGAGAGAGAGAGAGAGGCAGAGACACAGGCAGAGGGAGAAGCAGGCTCCATGCACCAGGAGCCTGACGTGGGATTCGATCCGGGTCTCCAGGATCGCGCCCTGGGCCAAAGGCAGGCGCCAAACCGCTGCGCCACCAGGGATCCCAACTTTCTGTGATTTTTAAATTCTGTACACGACATCCTATCACTACTCCTAGAAAGGGGATATAATTTGCTTATCTGTGGTCTCAATCGAAGTTATTAGAAAATGGATTAATTCCATAAAGTTGCTTTCCTGGTTTCATGGAAATGTGAGACTACTAAAATGGAGACAATGCACACACACACACTCACCTTTCGGATTTATTTTAGTTCTGGGAAATGCCAGGGTTCCCAAACACATTTATATTCTCTTTTTGGAATAACAAACTATAAAAAGGGATACTAAATATTGTATCAAATGAAGTTACACTGGTTCTAAATACATCTCTATATAAAGAGAAATGGATTGCCCAACTATGTACTAGAAGCTAGAAGGAATATTGGCACATGAGTTGTTTTGATGTTTCAATGAGGGTATCGTGGAATATTAAGCTATATTCTAATAAATCCATAATAGTAATAAGATACTTAACTTTCAGTCCTACTTTTATCATGAATCTGTGATTAGATAAGTCACTTAATTTCCTTGGAACTCCAGTTTACCATCTGTAAAATGAAATACTCAATTAGATGCTTTGAAGCCCATCCTTATCTTGAAAATTTTGATGTTATTAGAGTAATTGCTAGTGGGTATCTGGATTCACTTAGAAAATGTGTTACATCGAGACCAAACCTGGTGAATCCTGGTTGGAAACCATTTTCACTATTTGCTATATGTTTACTATTGGGATGACATACCCAGTTATAGAAGTCTCTAACAGATGAGATTCCCAAGTCAGTTTTATGTATGAGGATTACTGACTGTTCTCAGGGAAGGAGATCGCTGGGAACAAGATCTCTGAATCCTGGGACCTACTATGGCCACAAGTTTCCAAGGATTAAAGGTACAGAGGAAAAGTTGGTTTCCTTTTATAAGAAACTAGAATTTGGTCAAAATAGCACAAGAAGAGGGATGGCAAACTTAGATGAAGTCTGGGGTCAGGCAGATGATGAAAGGACCAAATGCATAACATTGGGAAGCGGAAGGCCTGTGGTAATCCAGGAAATACATGATCTATGAAGATATTAAAGGGAAAGTTTAATTTTCAGATTAAAACCCAGGCAGATCCTAGCTCCCTTCCTCCCACTACATACAAAGCTATGTATGGAACGATATGCTCTTAAAACCCTAGAACCTGGCTGAGTGATACTACATACCTGGCAAAGGGGGGAGAAAACCATATCAAAGCACAAGCTGGCACACAATCGCACCATAAAGCCCACCCCTGCTGTGGCACCCATGGAAGGCTCCCAACAGGGCTGTGTCTGGAAACTTTAGAGACAGGAGCAATTCGAGAAACACCTCTTAAAGCATTCATGCTCTCCAACTCCTACACCCCAGGGCCCCACTCAGAGGCAGCTAATTGCACCCAAGCTTAAAATGAAGTGGGCTCACCTGCTTATGTTAAAACCTGAGCCTGTAGGGCAGGCATCTGATTCTACGCACACACCTAAGAGCCTGCTGGAAGATTCTCTGTGGATACACAGTGGGAGTGCCATCTTCACATTTCCCCTTTAATGTGCGCAGAGCATCAGTACCTCTTGGACAGAAGCCTTCACATGCATCTGTTGCCCCATTTCTTACAGCTTCCACACAGGGGATGTCTCTTGATCACCTGACTCTGGAGACCAGGGAGCTTGCATTCCCATTCACATGAGACTGTCATAATCACTGTCACCCAGAAAGGAGCTCATAACCCCATCTGATTTTGTGACAGCTGCCAGGGGACACTTCCACATGTTTGGCTTTGCTGGCCAATGGGGCTTGGGCTTGTGGGTCCCAAAGGACTGTAACCAAACAAAAAGAGTTCCTAAACAGCTACCATCCCCAGGACACTGGAGGCAATAGACTCAAAAGCTCTTTCTGTGAAAGAGGCCTATTAGCTAATCATCAAGACGTGGCCTGTGGGGAGGTTTGTAATTAAAAATACATCTAACACTTTACTGTAAATCCTATCTAGAGGCCTCAGAGAGTGGGTGCTACGTTCATACTCACCCTCTGCCATGCTTCAGAGCCCCGGCATCTCCAGGAGAATAGCCTGGCATATATCTGCTGCCTGGTTTATGTAGTTGTTGCCAACATTCCCCCAAGAGTATTGTGGACTATTGGTAGCCATAATTTTTTTGACCCTCCTCACATCAATAAATTTGGTCTGTCTCCTCTTAAATATTGAAAGGCTCTGTGATTGCTGTGAGCAATGGTACAGGGTTGACGCTATGCTGTGCCAGTTTCTGGTTCCATGTCTTAAACAGGCATCTTTCGGGATCCCTGGGTGGCGCAGCAGTTTGGCGCCTGCCTTTGGCTCAGGGCGCGATCCTGGAGACCCGGGATCGAATCCCACGTCGGGCTCCCGGTGCATGGAGCCTGCTTCTCCCTCTGCCTGTGTCTTTGCCTCTCTCTCTCTCTCTCTCTCTCTCTGACTATCATAAGTAAATAAAAATTAAAAAATAAATAAAAAAATAAACAGGCATCTTTCATTTCCTGTCTCCTGGAACACTAACTTTTAGGACTCCGTCACCATACCATTAGGACCACAAGAAGTTTTGCAGAGACTCCAATTTGGAGAGGAACTGAGACTTCTGAATGACAGTCATGGCTCAGATACCAGGTGACAGCCTCCATAACCAAATGTGTGAGCCATCTTGGAAGCTGAACTTCCAGCCCCCATTAACCTTCCCCAGCTGACCCACCTGACATATAGATAAGCCTTCAGACTGGCCAAAATACAGTTTTATGAACAAGATAAATTATTTTTCTTTGAAGCCACATTTTAACAGGGCAGTTTATGATCGAGCAATAAATAACAGGAACAAAAATCTACTGAGGCAGAGAAAACTCCTGTGCTTATTTTTATTCTATCTTACTTCACCAGTATTCTAGAAGATAGAGGGTGGAGGAGGACATAAAGAAAAAGAAAGAGATTCTAAAAAAGGATTATGCGTCAATGATTTTTCATCTGTTTATATTTACACATGCAAAAACAAAAACAAAAACAATAAAAAACCCTCTGTTTCTTGGTATCCCACCCCACTTTGCGTCCCAGGGAATTTCTTTGAATCCTTGAGAATGTCTTTCATGAATGTTATCCTTTTTTTCTAGGCCTAGATGGGAAAGAGGTACCATTGAGCATCCTGGGGACTAGAGTAATGTGCGGAGCTTTAATGTCTTCCTGTCTTCTTCCTCCCTCTCCTGCTCTAAATTTATTAGCTATATGCGATCTTTCTTCTGACATAAATGATTCCACAAATGGTTCCTAGACTATTAATTTCTTTACACTCTAAGAAGCTATGTAGCACATGAAAGACCTTGGGTTTTGGAATCTCTCTAATCTGGGTTTGATACTGTCTTGGGGGGGGGTTGATATTGTCGTGTGGCATTTATTATTTCTATGGCATTTGTCACTTAATCAACATTTTCACAAATCATTTTTTAATCTGTTAAAAATTTCATCCACAATTTGCTTTGAGGTTTAGATAAATGAAAATTAGTTATCAATAACAAAAATTTCTTTGAAAACGTAGGGGTAAAAATTAAGAGAATTGATGTAAAGCTCCTAATAAGTATCAGACAGTGATAAATGAGAGTGTCTGTTACTCTCATTGTTTTGTTAGTAATAATATTTTCTACATGTAAGTAATGTTTGAAATGAGACAACAAGGTGACTTCTTTCAAAGGATTTATTCTTATGTGGTATTTCCTATTTTAAAATGTCTGGAAATATAAATTATGGAATCTGACAATAAACAATAGAATTTATATACAAGCAGAATGAAAGCTTCATTTGGATTCTGCTATTCAGAAGGCTGAATAACTGATATGAAATATTCATAAACCTTAATTTTAAAATGATGTTTTACAAGGAAACTTTGAGGATTACTTGAGAGGACATGCCATGGCAGACAAAGTGATCATATGCTATTTTGGATATCCAATACATTGGCAAGAGATCCAGCTCTAAATCTGCATTCTAGGGTCTGCTTCCCAACACCACTCCAGGCATTCTTGTGTTATATGGGCTTTCGGGAAGAAACTGAAATGGCGGGAGTGGGGTGGGGGTGCTGTGGGCAGATTTGTTCTGGAGTGCTTTTGAGATACATACACATACATACACATCGTTCAAAAACTGATACTCATGAGTAGGCAGAGAGAGAAGCTGATCAACAATAAGATATCAGAGGATTCAGCTAGTTCTATAATGAGCTTTGGGGTTGGGGTGGGCCTTTGACATTATCCCAAGTTGGGGTAAGGTTGTTAAGACTCTTAGATCCCCTCCCCCCATTGGATCACAATTGGCCTCAGGCTGGATTCTAGCAAGGGCATCATCTTTAGCTGTGCAGCTCCCTGTGGTTGAGGGCAGTCCCCCGTACAGTGGTAGAGCTCTGAATGGTCTCAGCTATTCTCATAAGCTGGGGAAACGGGTGCTTTGACGGCATCAAGGAGGGAATCAGGACAATTTCACAATATCCACCACAATATCCTGGGATCCAAAACAATTTTAAGGTATGTATTGGGGTTACTTTATTTCCTAAAACATGTTTACAAACAACATGAGATAAGTATCTTTGATATGTTAGTAGGAAAATACTTAAAATCAAAATTAGAAGAAGTAATGTGTTTCTTCTACAATTACACTGTATATGATGTGGTCGGAAATGTAAAGCAGATCTCTGATTTTTTTTTTTTCCTAAACGAGGGCCCCACTGATGTACTACACTGTAATTAACCCTGAAATTCTGGGAACTACTTTATCATTTCCAGGCATTATAGTTCCAAAGCTGGGAAGTAAACACTGTGCATGAGATGATTGATTTCCCATGGATTACAACAGGCTGAAGTTCCCTTCATTATGCAAATTAATAAAATTCAAACTATACAAAATATATATTAGTCATTGATGATTAATTCATCCGTATCTGGGTTCTGAGAGTCTGGGCTACTTAAGCCACACAGATTTTTTTTTTTTTAACCTTTTCAATTTAGAGAGATTTTATATATCCACATTCTTCCATATCGGTAAAAACTGTATGGAAACCCTGAAACTTTAAAGGCATATATATTTTCATCCAGCATATACTTATACACTGAAAAAAATTCAGTACATATGTATCATTTTTGATGTTTAAAAAAAAATAGAAGTGCCTCAACGGAAGATGATTTTATTGTATGATCCTGTGGACAGCACAAAAACATTTAAAAATACCGTTACATAAAATTAAAACTATAGTTAGTTCTCTGTATTTTGAAAAGTAAAAAAAAAAATTGATAGAAGATTCTACTTTGTAAAAAGTGCCTCTGAAACATTTACAATTAATACCCTTCATGGCAGAGGAAAAGAAACACACTTCAGTAATATCAGCATATAGCGGCTCAAAGTGCCAAGGGCTAGGCAGTCCTTTGAAATGTCCTGCTTTCACACTATACCTGGGGGCTTTGCATTTTCCTCTAAACTAAGTTTAATATAAAGCAAATCCCACCACAGCTGTCCTCAAGCTCTCTAGTAAAATGACCCTGCACAAAGATGATCTTTGGCGTTAACCCCTGTCAAAATGACAGCTCCCCAAATTGAGAAGTCAATTCCCAGGAAAAACAATAGAAAAATATGGTTGGAGGTTAGTAGAAAAATACAATTTTAAAGTGTTAAATAGTACCTCTCCACTGAGTAACATCGTAATTATTTTATATAGCAAATCCATTCACCAGGATAGTTATAATTTATGACCTTCGGCATTGTATAATGTCCTCCTTCCCTACATTTGCTTCAGTGAACTAGAACTAGAGTTATTTCTGTGTGTTGTTAACATGCATAATGCAAACACAATCATCCTCTCTTTGTGCTTCTGGTGCCGTGGACTGAAACTTTCTTGAAGAGATGTATCCATATCTATCATGCATCTATATCAACATCTAAATATTAGCAAATGTATGAGACAGTGATATTGATAATTATACCTCAAGCATAATTATATAACAAACTAAGGTTTTTTTGTTTTGTTTTGTTTTTGTTTTTGTGTTTAAGGCCCGAACACTGACTCAAAACACATACCTGTCTACGGTTGCCTGAATTAGATTATAAATGAGAACTAAAATAATCGAGCTTAGCAAGCAGTTTTCTGGGGTTTTATTTAATCCACTCTGGACTCCTCTACCTGCCACATAGAGAATGGCCTTAAGAAACTAGCTTAGGAAACAGAAATAAAATATTGAAGCAACTCTTTAGATCATCCAATCTGAAATAAAAACATCATCCTTTAAGTCCTTTGGCATTTCGAGTCTAATATGATCAGTGTTCTGCACGATTGTTGTTATTAATTTCCTCTTTATTTAATATTGTTTTCTGAGAATATCAATACATATATTAGAATTCTGCTAAACTTTATGTAAATTCTGGATGCTGCTTAGATGACTTAAAATGCATAACTGTCTGAGTAGAAGAACTAATGTAATAAGACAATCAAGACTAAATTTTGATTTTAGCATCTCAGGAAGTAACTTATAAATCAGAAAAACAATCCTTCAAAATAGTTTCTTTTTCAAATTATTTTCTTATGTAATCATCAAATAGAAAGTTTCTTTCCGAAGAAAATATATAATTAATCTAGAGTAATGAGCATGTTCTAAATATTTTGAAACAAAAATACTATATCCCCATATCTCACAATGTATGATCTTCACTATTTATTTTATCTTTATTTTTGAAACATTGGTGTTACATCTCCCTCTATTTCCTCATAACATTTTAAACAGTCTTATTAGAGAATAATGCAAACATGACACAAAGTAAATGGTAGAAGAGCAGGGTGTTTTCTCTGCCTGTGATTTCTGCAACTGTGAGGACTGTGGAGACAGTATTTTCTTCGCAAGGGCAGACTGTAAGAAGTTGGCTTTTGTTTTCTTTCACAAATGAAGTGTTTTCCATAACCAATCATCTCCTTCATAGAAGACTTCGTATCTATCAATTTTCTGTGTAATCTGCTTAGTGCAAAAAAAGGACCACAGCCGCTTGACACCCAGGTGTCATAGGCAGAAAAACCAACCTAGAATTCCCTTCTGGAGGCTGCAGTCCATGACTACAGCTGGGGAACAAAGCCAGTCTTGGCCAGAATTCCCATTCTTTATCCTGGGAGTGATGAAACAGTGAGTTCAAAGATCTCTTACCCTTACAATTGTGTAGAATGTTTTCAACCACTCTCCCATCCTTGGTAATATCAGAAAAGGGATAGTAATTTCCTCCTTCTCTGAGTCAACTGCAAAGCCTCCATGTTTCCACAAGATGGTGAGCAATCAGCACTTGTATAAGGCAATAGGCTTCCGTGGAGGCAGCATGGGGCGGTGCAGAGAAGCCTGTCACTCCAGCAGTATTCAACCAAATTCAAATCCTGCCTTTACAGCCTATGATATATCTCCAGCCAAGTGACCACTAGAATTTCTATTCTGTTAAAATAGGTTAGTAATAATGTCAGTTTATTTTGAGGTGGGTTAACTGAAGAACCCTTAGCATTTTGCAAGGATTAATAATGACTCACTCTAGTCATTATCTTCCTCTTCCCTACCTTCAGTAATAAATGATCATTTACATTTATTAAATCAAATAAATGGAACCTTACTTTTTTTGAAACAACAAAATTAAGTTCCTATTTTTTATACACACAGAGGAAACATCTTTTTTTAAGTTTTTATTTTAATTCTAGTTAACATACAGTGTTATTTTAGCTTCAGGTGTACAATATAGTGATCCAACACTTCCACACAACACCCAGTGCTCATCACAACAAATCACATCTTAATCCCCATCACCTATTTAACCACAGCCACCCCCAACCACCTCCCCTCTGGTGGCCATTAGTTTATTCTCTATAGTTAAGAGTCTGTTTCTTAATTTGTCTTTCTCTGTTTTTCTCTTTCTCTGTTTTTCCCTCTGCTCATATGTATAAATTCCACATGTGAGTAAAATCATGGGTGTTTGTCTTTCTCTGACTGACTTATCTTATTTAGCATAATACACTTTAGCTCTACCCATGTCCTTGCAGATGGCAAGATGCCATTCTTTTTGTGTCTAAATAATATTCCATTGTGATATATATTTAACATATATAATTTATATTATATATTAAATTATATTATTTTATTTTAATATATTATATAATGTTAATATATTATATTATTAAATTATTTATTATATATTACTTATATTATATATTTAAATATCTACATATATGATTTCTTCATTCATTCATCAATCAATGATCACTTGGGCTATTTCCATAATTTGGCTACTGTAAAACAACGCTGCAATAGGGGGTGCATATAAATCAGTGTTTTTGTATTCTTTGGGTAATCAGTAATGTGACTTCTGGATCATAAAGTAGTTCTATTTTTAATTTTTTTGACGAAGCTCCATACTGTTTTCCACAGTGGCTACTCCAGTTTGCATTTCCACAAACAGTCCACAAGTGTTCCTTTTTTCTTTTCTTTTCTTTTTTTTTCTTTTTTTCTTTTCTTTTCTTTCTTTTTTTCTTTTCTTTTCTTTTCTTTTTTTTTTTTTAATAGTGTTCCTTTTTTTCTACATCTTCAACAACACCTTTTGTTTCTTGTGTTGTTGACTTTAGCCATTCTGGCCAGTACGAAGTGATAGCTCATTGTAGTTTTGATTAGCATTTACTTGATGGGAAGTGATGATGAATACCTTTCATCTATCTGTTGGCCATCTGTATGTCTTCTTTGGAGAAATGTATGTTCATGTCTTTTGTCCATTTTTAATTAAATTATTTGTTTCTTGAGCATTTAATTTTATACCATCTTTTGATTACTACCATTTTTTAAAAAAATCCTAATCCTTTATTGGATATATCATTTGCAAATATCTTCTCTTATTCCATAGATGGCCTTTTATTTTGTTGATTGCTTCCTTCACTATGCAGAAGCTTTTTATTTTCATGCAGTCCCAATAGTTTATTTTTTGCTTTTGTTCTCCCTTGCCTCAGGAGATGTATCTAGGAAAATGTTGCTATGGCCTATGTCAAAGAGGTTACTGCCTATCTTCTAGAGTTTTTATGGTTTCGGTCACATACTTAGGTCTTTCATCCATTTTGAATTTATTTTTGTGTATGGTATAAGAAAGTGGCCTGGTTACTTTCTTTTGCAGGTTGATGTCCAGTAAAGGAAACATCATATAGCAGGTAAAGTAGTATGTTTCTCTTCCCTTCCCTCAAAACTTATGCTGACTCTCAAGATAAAGGAATATCCAGTGTAATATTAATTCATTGATCGCCTCTACATAGAGAGAGTCGAGGTAAATATGCAGTGTTTATTTAAAAGGAAAGCATCCTATTATACTTTGCTAATGCTATATAGATACTGAAAGCTAGCATTCCCCAGCCTTTTCCTCTTACATAGTAGATTGTAATTTCCAAGACGATAGGGACTTTGTCTTTTCCTAAATTGCTTAGCACTTGATGCTTAGAGCAGTAACTCATCAATAATTATACGTTGTCAGGAGGGAGAATCTTAAGAAACACTAACTTACTATTCCTTTTCCTGATTGAAGTGTGCAGCATACAGTGAATAAATAGTTGGCTCTTATTATTCCTGGATATTTTCCATTTACCTCAATTGTTTCATCTACAAAAAGAGAATAAAAATATTTACCTCATAGCACCATTGTGAGAGATAAAAGAGCCAATATAGGTAAAGTTCTCCAAATAACAAAACTATGACTAGCACATAACATGCACTACATATGTAGAATTTTTATTATTGTTTCTTTTCTTTATGTCATTATGATTCACAGTATTTTTTCTCAAAAAAAAATTCCCCAAAGTTTTTTTCTCAAATTTTTATTTTTTCAAAATCTAATGCTTCTTAGTTCCCAATATACTAGACCTCTCTTAACATTACTTACTGGTGTGTTAATAGCACCATAGTTTTCCTTTGGAGACTCCAAATCTTAGTCTCCAAGTGAGTTTGGAGTCTTATTCCATCCATGACTGTAAAGATACACAATTGAAGTCTGGATGAAGCAAATGGCTTCTGTGAATTTTGCCAGTTTTGGGGGAAATGAGTTGTTCTATTTGGACTCCACTTTTAAATTGGTGGGGTAATCTATCTGTCTTTTTGTACAGCAAGCTGTTGAGCCGTATGAAAAAGGAGTCAACATAAATGCAAAACTGAAAGATACAGAGGTAGAGACCTGATGACACTATCTGATTATTTAAAGCCAAATGATTCCAATGAATTTCATTGTTTTATTTTGTTCCAAGGTCAGCAAACTTTTTTCTGTAAAGGCTAGATGTTTAATATTTTACACTCTATGCACTGTATGATTTCAGGTGCAACTATTCAACTCTGATGATGAACAGGGCTGTGTTGGAATTAAACTTGATATGCAGAAACAGGTGGTAGAGTAAATTTGGCCCACAGACCATAGTATATCTATTCCTACCTCATCCTGACCAAGTCAAGATTTTTAGCTGGCAACCTAAGTAGTTTTAACAAGTACTCCCTGTGCCAAGCAATGGACTAGCAGAGTTTTAGGCCAGAAGACTAAAAATCAGCATTTGCACCTTTTCCATGATTCTTCTCAATAAAAAATCAATAAGGGCCAAAGAATGCATTTCTCTCAAATGTTTTCCTAATTTATTCATTTTCCAAAGTAACTTCTCACTTGTCTTTCTAAATCATCATTATCTTCTGCTTGGAGTTCTAAAAAAACTTTTTACATATTTCTCTGTGTCCAGGATTGATTCTTCCCATTATTTTCCACACTGAGGGTCCTATGATATTTCTATAATGCATATGTTGGCATATCAAGTTCTTATCCAGGTGACTTTCTATGACCTTAGACTTGGTTCATGTCTCCTGTCATATAAACACATAGTATTTGGTTTATATGTTAAATCTTTGTTCTTGTTGCTAGAAAGTAAATTCCACAAGAGCTAAAGCAATTTTCTTGTCATGGCTTTGCTCAGTTATCTACATAGGCACCTGTTATAAAATGGATATTCAGTATATATTTCTGAAGGGAAAACAAATGATTTATCAGAGAGAGTAAAGATTAAAATAATGCCTAGTTTTCTTAAATAAAAACAAACCAACAACATACAGCTTTGCATTTATAAAACAATTAAGGTCTGTAAATATATACTTACTATTACATGGTAAGCTCTTAGTTTTCTATTGGGCTAACATTACCAAAATTTATTGGAATGAAAAATAAGAAGAGTGATTTAAAAAAAATATTTCAAGTGCCTAATTTTCCAATCGTCTCTCTATTCTCTTTGCCTTCCAAAAATGATTTATTCAATGTCCAGTTCAAGTCTCGATTTTTCTATAAGATTTTATTTATTTATTCATGAGAAACACACAGAGAGAGGCAAAGACATAGGCAGAGGGAGAAGCAGGCTCCTTACAGGACTGGATCCCAGGACCCCAGGGCCACGACCTGAGCCAAAGGCAAACACTCAACCACTGAGCCACCCAGGTGCCCCAAGTCTTGATTCTATTATCTTTCTAATCAAGTTCCTAGAAGTATAGTCTGTCACAGGGTATTTATTTTCTGTATCATACATTTGTATACTTTGTATTATACATGAATTTAAATTGTTACAATTTCTTCCTGTGTACATCTCTATTTATTTGGTGTCCATGAACAAAGAATATTGCCAGAAACTAAAGAACATATTTTATAGTTTTTTTTAATCACTAATTTCAGTATAGGGCAATGTACATAGAAGATACTCACCAAATTCCTACTAAATGAGTATATTGCAAGGGAAACCCAAAATGGATGATCATAAAATTACATCTGGAAGGAGCACCATGCCCAGAAAATCATCTAATGACTGCACACAGAATTTTTGCTAGCATTATCATGAAGGAAACAAGTGTATTACAAAAACATAAAACACAGCAGATGGTTGGTTTATACCTCACATCACTCACTTGGTATCTGGTGTGGAGAAATTATTTGCTGATAAACTAATAGTGCTTTTCACTTCTTTGATGTATAAATTGGTTTAATGATATGAATTACGGAGAGTACGTAGGTTCTTTTACATCATGAGAATGTTTCGTTAAAAATATTTAGCTACGTTAAAAGTTCAAAGATATAAACAGAATATGGAAGATGTGTTCAGGAAAAAAAAAACCGTATAGAAATATAATTGACCAAATCCCCAAAACTAACAATAAATGTCATTTTCAAATCCATTTTAAAATTATATAGTCTAAAAGCATCAAAATTGACTCTAGAAGTAATCAATATTAAAACACTAATGCAAATGAGCAAATTAAATAAGTTTAACAAAGAATTATCCCTAATGAAGTCTCTGTGCCCAGAATTTAATCTTCAGAAAGAGGAAAAATGGATAATTGCCTTAATATATAAATTGATTCAAAACAAAAAGAGAAATAGGAAAAAACTCTAGAAATAAGTTTTTATAAAGCTAATATTAACTTCAAAAAATGCATGCACCTGGCATGTTTGGGTGGCTCAGCTGATTAAGCAGCTGATTCTTGATTTCCGCTCAGGTCACGATCTCAGGTTTATGACATTGAGTCCTATGTCAGGCTAGGTGCTGGGCAGGGAGCCTGCTTAAGGTTCTTTCTCTCTCCCTCTCCCTCTGCCCTTTCCCTTCCTTTAAAAAAAAATGCATGTGCCTTGCATGTTCGTGCACATGTATACCAAATTAATATCACTTAAAATATGAATGCAGAAAAATCTAAAAATCTAAAAAAACCCAACAGAAATTAAAATTGATAAGTAAGCTCAAAAAAATAAGATTTTTTTTATGTCACATGATCCAATAAAGAAAAACAAAAATTGTAATGATAAAAATGTATGATCACTTTACTGAAGGAAAACAAATTGTTAAATGTCTTGAGGTACACATTCACATGTAACTGGTACAAATATAATCAGATAATATGAATGCAATGTTCTGAAAGACCAAATTTAACAAAATCTAAACTATTATACATATATTTATTCTTGTGCCTCTCTTCTATTACTTCATTCTAGAATTAATATTTTGTTTTGAATCAACATTAATATCATATATTTGGATCAATATCATATATTTAGTAAACATGAACAAGGATCCTAAGCTTGATAAAATACTATACTCTTTACAAAAGTGTCTTTGCAATTCCCACTCCATCTAGTCCTTAGATAAATTTTAGAAACATGTTATTGGATTCCAAAAAATGTATTGGATCTAATTGCTTTGAATTAATGGCATAGACTGGTAAGAATTGAGGTACTGAAATATTGAGTTTGCCATGCATTAAATGTAATTATTTTATTTCTTGCTTCTTTTATATAGTTTAGCAAACATTAATAGATTATTCCTATTCTTGTCAAATTTATTCCTAGGTAACATGTATATAGGTACATATTTCCTATTATGAAATGAATTTCTTATATACCTTTAATCTCATTATGATAATATATATTATATGAGAAAAATGTTTTATTATTGTGATCCTGTAATTAGCCATCTTTTATACTTTATTAGTTCTTAATAGTTTAAATAGTTATTATGACTGCTGAAAGTGAGAAACTTGATCCTTTCTAATATTTGCGCTTTGGAATACTTTTTAGTTTTATTTCCGTTATTTAATTGACAATTATATCAAGTTTAACATTCAATAGTAGTTATGGCATCCTAATCTATATTTTTTTAAAATTTAAAAGTATCATTTTAATATTTTGCTATAAATATGACATACAGTATGTTTCTCATAAATGTGGCCTACCAAAACAAGGACTTTATTTCTATTCTATAGTCCTTAAAAATTATTATTAACTTTCATTTGGAATATTTAATTTTAACATTGTCTTTTACAATGGAGGTAATCATGTAATTCTTCTGTCTTAATATTTTAATAAATTGAAATGCACTTATTGGTTTCTTAATGTTGAACCATTCTTTTGTTCCTAAGGTAAATATTTTTCCCTAACAGCTTTATTCTCTTTTAAATGTTCATTTTGGCATGATTTCAGACTTACAGAAAAGTTTTCATAATAGTATTAATAATTACTGTAAACTGAAACTTCCCCATAATTGCTTTATTGGTCTTTCCTTAGAATAACATGCAGACATGGTGTCCATTTATCCCCAGATATATCTCAGTGTGTGTTTCCCCAAAGACCCATCTCTCACAATTCTATAAAACCCATCAATTAAAGGAAAGAAAACCCACAGGAAATTTAAAAAATTATTTTGAAATGAATCATAGTGATACTAAATATATCAAACTTGTAGGAAATTTATAGTTTTTAGAGATCTATAAAAGCAAAATCTATCATTTTGCATACTTAAAGAAGACAGGTACAAAATAAGTGATCAAAGCATCCACAACAAGAGGTTGTTACCCAGACAGGAAAAACTCAAAAGTAAAAGGAAGGATAGCAACAATAAAAATAAAAGTAGAAATTAAAGACAGAGAAAATACAAAAAAAAATAAGTTTCAGTTTTGAAGAGACAAATATATGTGTTTAACACATCGTAAGCTTGAAAAATAAGGAGAAAACCCACAAAATACCAATATCAGAATTGAAGGTCACATTGTACAGACTGTGCAAAAGTGTGATGTGTATTTTCCAAAGTGCTGTTCTTTTTCTAGATATCTTGTTTTTATTGATTTCTAACAATATGCTTGTGATCATAGAATATACTCGTTATGATTTCAAATCTTAAAAATTTATTGAGATTTGACTTGTGGCCCATCGTATATTCAATGATGATGAATATTTCATAAGTCTTTGAAAAATGTGTAGTTTAGAGTTATTCAATGATAAACAATCCACATTTATTTTTGTTTTTTTTTTTTTTCAATCCATCCATGTACTTGCTGGTATGTTGGGGTATTCGTTCTATCAAAAATGTTAGAAAGATGTTAAATTCTCTTTCAGTTATAGTGTTGTCTGTTCTTTAAGTGATATAAGAAAAAAATTAAAGTATTTTGACATTATATTTTTAGGAGCATACACAATGAAGATTCCTTTGTCTTCTGGATGAATTGTTTCTTTATCATTATGAAATGTTTCTTTTTATCCCTGATAGTGTTTTTTTTTTCCTCTGAAGTCTACTTTGGCTGACGTTCACATCGGATTTCTTATGCTTTTTTATCCTCAGGTTTTCTCCTTCTGATCAAATGGAGTAATACGGCTAGATTTATGTTTTGACTTAAACAACTAAAAAAAATTAGATAAAATATCATGGATTTCAAACACTAAACATTAGAGAAGAAAGGACAGTGACCCCTGAAAGAGGGGAAGCAAAAGATACAAGCCTTATGGTTAATCCATCTTTCTGTTTTTTCTGACACCAAGATAATTTTTCCAAGGCTGGATTAATAGAACTATATTCACAAAGGCAAACAAATAGAACATATTGCAGAGAGATTATTTTTTTTTACATTAGAAAAACATCAAAATGAATTGTTATTGAAAAACTATTAGAAATCAAATTATAGGGACGCCTGGGTGGATCAGCAGTTTAGCACTGCCTTCAGCCCAGAGCCTGATCCTGGAGACCTGGGATCGAGTCCCACGTTGGGTTCCCTGCATGGGGCCTGCTTCTCCCTCTGCCTGTGTCTCTGCCTCTCTCTCTGTGTCTCTCATGAATATATAAATAAAGTCATTAAAAAAATCAAATTATATATAGCAAAGGGAAATATCTATAGATTGTAAAGAGCTCTTTTATTCATTCAACAAACAGTGTGTTCAAATTTCACTAAACACGGAGTTAGAATCCTGAAAAAAATGGCCCATATCATCAAGGAAAGTGTACACATATACGGACTTGGATATACTGATAGAGTAATAGAAAAAAGGGACAAAGAATAATTGACCTTGGAAGACACAAAATTATGTGAAATATTGTCAAAGTAGCCAGTAGTCAAAATGTTCATTTTTGCTGCCTAACACTCTGTCAACGAAAAATAACAACCATGTTATTCAGCTCATGCTTCTGAGGATCAACTGAACAGCTGTGATCTGAGTTGGTGTGAGTGATCTCCAGGGCTCTTTCATGCTTCTTTGGTAATCAGCATATTGGCTGGTGGCTGGATGATTCCCAATAGCCTTGCATATATCTGGCATTTGGCCAGGTGTCCCCGGCTGCCTCAGTCTCCACATGGCCTTTCATTCTCCAGAAGGTTAAATTAGGTTTTTTCTTATGCTGGCCTCAGGGATTCAAAGATACCAAAAGAATGAGCCTCAGTCTTGTCAAGACTCCTTGCATCATTTTGCTAAATGTTGCATTGGCCAGAGCAAGTCATGTGACCAAAACAGATTCAAGACATAGAGAAATAGCTTCTAGTTCTTGATGGGAGGACATACAACTTCACATTACAGGCATATGGCAAAAAAAAAAAGGAGGAGTTTATGACTTTTTTTTTTTTTTACAACATACTGTATACAAAGATACTATTATAGGACACACTGTTATGTTTGGTTAATTTAGGAGATGAAGAAATAAAATCATTCAATGTTGTCAAGGGTGTGGTGAATTGAACTTCAATATCTTTCAAATAGCTCTGTCAATGCACCTGGCTTCCTGTTTTATTTTTCTCTGATCCTTTAACTATGATCTTAGAAATATGTTATTTCACCCTGGGTTTCTAAATTCATAGCTCAAAATCTTGGCATGGGGTAAATGCTCAAATGTTCATTAAAAAATGAAAGATTCCTGGGGACGCCTGGGTGGTACAGTTGGTTAAGGGACCGACTCCTGGTTTTGGCTTCAGTCATGACTCAGGGTCCTGAGATCCAGGCCTACGACAGGCTCCATGCTCATTGTAGAGTCTGCTTGAGTTTCTCTCTCCCTCTCCCTCTGCCCTTTTCCACACATGCTCACATTCTCTCTCTCTCAAATAAATAAATAATTCTTTAAAAAATGAATCATTCCTCAAAATTCTAAGCATAGCTAATAAATGACCCAGAATAAACATATAATAAAATTAAAAAATAAAATAAAAATAAATTAACATGACCCAGATTTTCCACTTCTAGGTATATACCAAAGAAATTAAGTATGTTAGTTTGCTAGGTATCTGCCATAACAAGATACCACAGACTGAGTGCCTTCAACAAACAAAAAAATCTGTTTTTTCACAGTTATAGAAGCTAGAAGTCAAGTTCAAAGTGACTATAGGGTTGATTTTTTTTTCTTGAGGCCTCTCTCCTTAGCTTATAGATGATCAGCTTCTCTCTCCATCCTCAGAGTGGTCTTCTTCAGAGTGTGTCTGTCCTCATCTCTCTCTCTCTCTTTTTTTTAAGATTTTATCCATTTATTCAGAGAGACAGAGAGAGAGAAAATGAGAGAGAGGCAGAGACACAGGTAGAGGGATAAGCAGGCTCCCTGCAAAGAGCCCAATACAGGACTCAATCCTGGACCCCAGGACCACACCCTGAGCTGAAGGCAGACGCTCAACCACTGAGCCACCCAGGTGTCCCCTCTTCTCTTCTTACAGAGACACCAGTCACACTGAGTTAGGGCCCCATTGTTATGACCTCATTTAACCTTAATTACTTTTTTTTTTTCTTAAATACTTTTTTAAAAACCCAATCTCCAATACTGTCTCATACTGAGCAACTGAAGTACAGGACTTTAACTAATGGATTTTGAGAAAACATTCATCCTATTAACAATAGATATTTGAACAGATATTCTTATATCAATGTTTATTATAGTACTATTCACAGAAGCCCCAAAGGGGAAACAACTCAAGTGTCCATCAAATGAACAGATAAACAAAATATGAAATAAAACATAGATGTTTATTATGGTATCATTTAAAATATTGCAGAAATGGACATAGTGTAAATAGCAATAGAAGAATAATGAAACTATTGTATATCAAATCCACAAAATATTATAGTCTTTTAGAAGGTGAGTAGAAAGATTATAATTTTATAATATTTTTATGATAAATAATGCATGTACACCAGAATGAAAATAAGAAAAAGTATGTATGACATTAGTAGAAAAAAAAAAGAGGGTTGTTCTTTTTCATCTTAAAATACTATAATGGGATGCTGGATGAGCACCTGCCTTCAGCTCAGGGCGTGATCCCGGGGCCTCAGGATTGAGTCCCACATCAGGCTCCCTGAATGGAGCCTCCTTCTCCCTCTGCCTGTGTCTCTGCCTCTCTCTGTGTGTATTTCTCTTGAATAAATAAATAAAATCTTGAAAATAAAATACAATAAAATACCGTTAAAATTTTCACTGTTTCCTGTATTAGATAATTAAATGTGCCCAAACTGGCACAATTCTACTTTGTACCGTCTACAATTGAAACCACTGAGTTAAGTTTGCCATTTTGCAAAATGATTTTACTTCTACTTTGGCCTATGGAAAACTCTCAACTACAAAACTGGAAAACAAAACAAATATACACAAAAAATGACTTTAGTGTTTTGAACTGATTATAAAGTGCTAAGGATTTTAATTCTTCAGATAGATTTTCCTCTTTATTTTGTATA
Source organism: Nyctereutes procyonoides (assembly GCF_905146905.1). Taxonomy (NCBI): domain Eukaryota; kingdom Metazoa; phylum Chordata; class Mammalia; order Carnivora; family Canidae; genus Nyctereutes; species Nyctereutes procyonoides. The sequence continues at coordinate 3,615,268 of NW_026575021.1, read as the reverse complement.
TAATTGTCCAGTGTTACTGTCTTTAAGGAAAATACAGATCAGGATTAGAGAGGATCAAAAATCCCAAGATTCACTTCTTTTTCATTGCTAAGAATATTAACTTTTTAGTTTCATTGGATGAATAAATCCTAGCAATTCATAGGCAATTCAGCAAGAAGATTTACCTTGTGGAGACTAAGTCAGAGTGAAAAGATACAGTACATTGAACAAGCAGTGACTTGTTCAAAATACAAGTTCTTTGGAATAATATTGCTGAAATACCAGAGATCGGTTAAGTCAACCTTAAGAAACAGCAAATGGAGAGAGCTAGAAATAACAATATCAGCTTCCATAAAGTGAAACCCCTATTCACAAGTCACTTAAATAAGCAATTTCTTGTAATGGGGCAGTTAATAGTAACAGTAAATATTAAACACAGCCTAGGCTCCCAAACCCCCACCCCACCCCTGTTTATTCACATTATTTGACTACCATTACAAGTGCTTATGATAAATCTTAAGGTCTTTTATTGTTACCAGTTCAACTTGGAGTTAAAAAATAATAATAATAAAAACACACATATCCAGCCCAAATGTCCTCTATTTAAATATCACTAGCTAGGTGTTTAATCCACTGGTGTAGCTATTGTTTTCTCTTCTACCAGTCCTTTTATGAGATAGAATATGAATTACTCAGTTCTTTCAGCACCTGAGTTAACATAATTTTATATTTATGAGACCAAGAGGTCAAATGATACCCAGAAAAGTTAAGTGATGTCTACACTTTCAGGCTTTCTGACCGAGTTATGGATGAAGTTTGAAACTCTGTCCCTCGGTGTCCTTTGCCCTGACAGTAGAGAAGCACTATGAATTAAGTTTTCATGATGTCATAAAACAACAGTTTTGTTACCTACATTAACGTCATGATTCCTGACGGAATAATCACAGCCTATTTAATGTCATTGTGAGACATTCATGTTATTCATGATAATGAATAACATTTCTATTTATAACTTGCAGAGGTATAAATATAGCGGAGTTCATTTCCCTAGTCATGGGAATCATCTAAAGGCAGCTTGGCCTAATTTTTTCAAACTTCCAAAGTTTTATGAAATTATTGAGTTTTTTTTCTCCCCTAATTCACCTTACACTGTGAGCCAAGTGCTGTGTTAATAATCATTTCAACAGAAGCAGAATGTAGCCACGCTAATACTGAAGGGAATTTAGACTTTCAGTTCATTAAACTACTTTGTGGTAAGGATAGATTGAATTTAGACTAAGATGGGAAAGTCTGGGGCAGCCCAGGTGCCTCAACAGTTTGGAGTCACCTTCAGCCAAGGGCCTGATTCTGGAGACCAGGGATCGAGTCCCACGTCGGGCTCCCTGCATGGAGCCTGCTTCTCCCTCTGTCTGTGTCTCTGCCTCTCTCTCTCTATGTCTCTCATGAATGAATAAATAAATAAATTAATTAATTAATAAATTAATTAATTAAAAAAAGGAAGATGGGAAAGTCTGGAGGATACAAGTGGATAAGTTTAACTAGGGAGTAAGAGTTTCCCCTACTTAATTGATTTCAGCAATCAAACAATTAAAGGAAACAGGGAAAAATAAAAATAATATTCTGAAAAAAATTGTTCAGTTGGGAGGAATGTAGCCTCAAGCAAAACAAATGAAAGACAGAACATTGCTAGAGAGCAGACTTTAAAGATTTGATATATTTATGGGGGGGGGCGGGAGAGTGAGGAGGACGAGAATGGGAGGGAGAAGGAGAAAGAATCTGAAGTAGACTCCCCACTCACAGAGAGTTGAGAGAGGACTCTGTCTCAAGACCCTGAGATCATGACCTGAGCCAAACCAAGAGCCAGATGTTTGACTGAGCCATCCAGGCTCTCTGAGAACAAACTTTAAAAAACACTTCTCTTGAGTTCTGCCAAATTCTGAAGATCCTGTGTGTTCTTTTCTTTAAAGTTACATGAGGTTTTGGAATAAGGAAATAAAGCTAAGTGTGATCTCATATTTAAGTTATCACATGGAAGATCTTTTGCAAAAGAAAGCATCATCAAATGGACCACACCTTCTCCTAGGTATAAACCTTCTGCAACAAAGGAAACTTGTATGTCTTGACATTGCTATGAAAGGCATGAAAATGATCTCCCTTGACAAGCATTTGGAGCCTATTACCATATAAGTTAGCAGTTGAAGTCATGCTACCTACATGTTCTAAAAATCATTGTGGGAATGATGATTATGGTCCTGCATTAGAAGAGCTCTCAGGCAACAGGCAAAAGAAAACACGGTTTGTTTCTGGAAAAAAGTCCAACTTTAACCCTTAGATAAAAGTCTTGGTAAAATGTATGCATTGTAACTAATAAGAATAAGAACAAGAATACATAGTAGAAGCATACCACAAATGAAAACCGGCAGAATCAGACAAATGAATGCTTCAAATATTGACCTTATCTTTCACAGATAAGAAAAATGGAATCCCATGTTTCATGATATAAAAATGAAGCTTGAAAATAAGGCAGAAACTGAGCAAGTAAAAATCACCATGAGGATTTAAAAGCACAAAAGTGAGAAATGGAAAATATAATATTGAAAGTAAAAACTAAATGAATATGTTAGTCATTGTATTATACATACCCGAAGATAGGATTATTGTAGCTGGAAGAGAGGTTCAAATATTGTATTTTGAATGGACGGTAAGACAGATATAGAAAAGAGAGATTAGGAAACACATTTTTTTCATATCAGAAAGTCAAATAACATGATTTCATATATATTATGCTATAACCATATGGATTCGCCATTTTTGAGGGGAAAAATGGTTAAATATCCAAGAGTTTTTGTAATTACCTCTTTAGGAAACTCCAAGTACTCAGTTATTGAGCATTAGTAAGTGAAAATAGCAAGATAATTGGATGCAAATCATCATGAAACAGATAACTGTATATATAACAGCAACATTCAGTGCAAGATTATAATTAAATAAATTATTATACAAATGGAAAGAAAACAACAAAAACATACTTGAGGATAAATTTGACAGAAAAGGAACAGATTTTAATGGAGAAAGCATTAAACTTTGTTAGAAAATATTAATGAATTTCAAGATAAATGGAAGGGCAAAATTTCTAAACTGATCGCTCCTTCCTATCTCATTCACCTCTACACACACACACATACACACACACACACACACAGAGTACAGGCCACATTAACATTAACAGGTAAGAAAATATTATCCTGCCTTTTACATAAAATCTAGTCACTTCTTCCCACTAAAAAAGTATATAGGTAGGTTGTGTTAAATAATTAGATATTAGGCTACTTATGCACTCAAGCTTATAAAACTAGATTTTCTTTTTCTTTTTTTTTAAGATTTTATTTATTTATTCATAAGAGACACACAGAGAGAGGCAGAGACAAGGGCAGAGGGAGAAGCAGCCTCCCTGCAGGGAGCCTCATGCAGGACTCCATCCCAGGATCCTGGGATCACCACCTGAGCCAAAGGCAGACATTCAAACTGAGCCATCCAGGTGCCCAAAAAACCTAGATTTTCTAAAAGTATGTTTTAGACAGGAAAGTTTTAAAAAGTAAGAATAAACATATGGAGAAAATAATTTAAAAAACATTCAGAGTATACTTGTTCATATATTATAGATACAAATACCATATGGTCTGGGAAAATAGTTAACCAAACAATAACATGCTTAAAAATTTACTTTTTGGGAATACCTAAGATATATGACAGCTATATTTAGGAAGTTGCTAAGATTTTCTTCTTTTAAATGTGTTATTTTCAAAAGAGGCAAAACAATCTTAATGGTCGTATCTCTCAGCTTTTGAATTTAACATAATTTAGTTGTCAAAGAATACTAATTTATTGTTATGAGAAGGCCCTCAATTGAAAGAAATGCTTGAATCTAATTTTGACAGCCAAAAACCTAATAGGGGAATTACATAAGCATCCACATGATTGAGATTATACCATCATTTTAAACGTGGCTCACTTACAAACTTACATTTTCCTGTGTTTTTCCAGCTAGAGTGTGTAATTGTTTAAATAGACATAGCATCCCTGATAAAGCACAATGCAGAATCTAGGTTTCCATCATATGGACACTTAACAGTCTCTTTGTAAGATATAATTCAATAGGTGATCCTACCTACTGTACTTGAAGGCTTCTCCCAACCTTCATGAACTTCTCTAGCTTCCTTTTAAATAAGATACAATGTTTGCTAAGCAATGCTTTCCAACCATGAAATTCTACTTGAGCAAAACTCAGCTATAAAGGGTTATGTGCAGCTCTATAAAAAATTTCCTGGCAAATAGTAACAGAATAAAATATCTGAAGGTAAAATCAACAACTGTCTGTACCTCATGTGTGTGAGACCTCTTTCAGAGGTAGGTCACAAAAAGTCCATGGCTGGTAAGCTCTGTATGACTGAGGCTCACCAGACCCCATAGGTACATGGGATATAGGTGTTGGGAAGGTTTAATTTGGCTAGTCATAAGTATTAAAACTTTGTAGAAATCACCCGTGTTTTATTTTTCTTTATACTTACAAAAGCACAAAATGAAAGAGGCATCTGGGTGGCTCAGCAGTCAGGTGTCTGCCTTTGGCTCAGGTCGTGATCCTGGGGTCCTGGGATCGAGTCCCATACTGGGTTTCCAATAGGGAGCCTGCTTCTCCCTCTGCCTATGAATCTGCCTCTCTCTGTGTCTCTCATGAATAAATAAATAAAATCTTTTTTTTAAAAAAAGCATAAATGAAGGAAAAAATGTGCCATTTGATCAGAACCAATCTTAAATTTCTATATGATCTGAAAATAGGATAAACAAAATGATACCTCAAACTGTAGTTTATTTTTCTTTATATTGATGTTTCCCAAAGTGGCACTGTTGACATTTTAGACTGGATAATTCTTTGTTGCAGGAGGTTTTCCTGTGCACTGTAAATGTTTATCAGTGTCCCTGGCATTGCTAATTCACTGTGCAGTTAGTGGCACATTCCCAATCCTGTGGAAACAGTCAAAACTGACTACAGATGTTACCAAATGTCACTCAAATAAAGTCTAGCATATAGATTTTCTTTTTACAACATAATAGTTCCAACATGATTTGGAGATCATGGCTATACATATAAATAAGCAATTAAGAATTTTCTTGTTTGATAAGGAGACCTCTCTGCATTTCTGCTATGGACTGAATGTTTGGATCCCACCCCCACCTCTCGAATTCCTATGTTGAAATCCTGATTCTCCAAATGATATTTTGGGAAGCAATTAGATTTAGATGAAGTCATGCAGGTGGAGCATCCATAATGGGATTAGTACCCATAAAAGAAGAGGAAAAGACAAACCTTCTCTCCATAATGCGAGGATACAGAGAAAAGGTGGCCATCTGCAAACCACAAAGAGGGCTCTCTCCAGAATCAAATTCAAGCAACACTTTGATCTTGTACTTCTCAACCTCCAGAATTATAAGAAATAAATCTTTGTTGTTTAAGCTCCCAAGTCTACAGTATTTGGTTATAATGCCCACACTGACTAAGATGAAGTCTTTTTACATAAAATATAAAAAAGTCATAGTTATAGACTTTATTACAGGATGGCAGTTTATTATCAATAATGTAGATCACAGTAGAGCAAAAAAAATCAGTCAAGTTAATGATTTCAAAATATTGATTCAACAATCAATACAATTTGTACATCTAAATAAAATATGCATTAATTCATACTGATCATAGTTGGTCAATTCTATTGACAATGTGTTTTTTTTTTTTTCTACTCTGTAGTGAAGGATATAAAAACAGAACAGGAGATAACAAAAAGTATTCTCTACTCATAAAAGTATTAAAACTTCATGTCTTGAATGCATATATTCTTGATTTTTAAAAATGGCTATGCAATTGGGATTAGAAATATTTGTATAGTATGTAAATAAACTTATCTCAAGTCAACAGCAAATATTGAAATTACTATGAAATCATAATTTCATTATCATTATATTGAGAATAAAGTTGCTTCGTTATATATATTTCATCTAATATTATTCTAAAAAGTCATAACGCTGAAGTAAGAGACACATAACTAAAATAAGCTTAGATGAAGCACAGTGGAAACTCAAACAACTACAAAAAAAACAGACTTGTGAATTTAGAAAAGAAGATGACTACAGAATAAATATATGAAAATATATTTTTCTTTATATTAACATTAACCAACTTAAATACATAATAAAAACCTACATTTACAGTGACAAACATAATATAAACTAACTAGAAATAAAGATAAAAAGAAATGTGTTGGGGGATCCCTGGATAGCTCAGCGGTTTAGCGCCTGGCTTCAGCCCAGGGCATGGTCCTGGAGTCCCAGGTCAAGTCCCGTGTGGGACTCCCTGCATGGAGGCTGCTTCTCCCTCTGCCCCTCTCTCTCTGTGTGTTTGTCATGAATAAATAAATAAAATCTTAAAAAAAAGAAATATATTGTTCCTAAAGAAAATAAGTGATAAAACTGCTGATCTACAGAAGAGAAGTTCGTCAAAGTTAGGAGAGTGACTATTTTCATGGATAGGAAAACTGATAACACAAGAATTATATACAATAGTAGCTAGTACCTATTAAATACCTGATATATGCTATACATTATAAATATTTTATATAAATTTTCCAAAAAATGTTTATAAAAATTCTACCAAGTTGCTACTATGATGAAAGCTGAGTTTGGAGAATTATATCTATAAAATCACTAAGAACCAATCTATGAATTTAAACAAAGTCTGAGCTGCTAGCCACTCTTTTGTTGTTTCCATTTCAGTTTTTAATTATAAGATTAACCCTGGGAATTGGGAAAGGAATAGCTTTAACTAAATTCTGTTATAACAAGATATTCATTTTCACATAATCTGAAAATGATTATAAATTTGTAGTCAACATATATTCAGTGTCTAATATGACCAGAACTGTGCTGAGCTTTGGTGATATTTAAAAAATAGTTGTGATTTGCTTTCTCATTTTTAAATAATGGTTATTTAGGAACCACATTTATTATATACAGATTTAATTTAATTAACCATAACTTTTACCAGTTAGAATAAAAACAAGCTGAATTAAAGGTAAATATCTAATATTATATATAAGATACATTAAATTGAAAATTCCACTTGTCTATTTCAGCTTTTAAATATATTCTTATTTTCAACTCAATATTTAGTCATAAAAATCCCAAATATATGCTTCTGTTACTGATTCTTAAAAAATCATATATTCATTAACATTATAACTTCTTTTTTAATTAAAAAAATTAAGATTTATTTATTCATGAGAGACACAGAGAGAGACAGAGACATAGACAGAGGGAGAAGCAGGATCCCTGCGGGGAGCCTGATATGGGACTTGATCCCAGGATCCCAGGATCATGACTTGAGCCAAAGGCATATGCTCAACCACTGAGCCACCCAGGTGCTCCCATAACTGCTTTTTTTTTTTAACTGAAAGATTAGAAGATAAAAATACCAATGAAGCAAAACTTGTGGAGAAAGCTTGAACACTTCCATAGTGATAAGTACCAATAAAATAATTGGCTTTTATATATCTTTCATTTAATCTGCATTTTTCCTTGTGCTCATGAAATATATTCCTGGAAAAAGTGGGTATTTAAAATGATGGTCATTATGCAAGAAAACATGAGGGGAAAAACTGAGAAATAAAGTAAGCCCTCCAAGAAATATCAATTTTCACTTTAATTTGAAAATCGTCTGAGATACATTTAGTGGCTTTTGCCTTATACCTTAATGTGGTCCTGAGGAATATTCTGTTGAATTTATTTATTTTTTTACTTTTTTAAAAGATTTTATTTATTTATTCATGAGAGACACAGAGAGAGAGGCAGAGACATAGGCAGAGGGAGAAGCAGGCTCCCGGCAGTGAACCCAATGTGGGACTCCGTCCGGATTCCAGGATCACACCCTGAGCCAAAGGCAGCCACTCAACCACTGAGCCACCCAGGCATCCCTATTCTGTTGAATTTAAATATGACATTATTTATGTCATTGTTGCTACAAATGTTGTTTTTAAGTGCTTTAATTAGTCTAAAAATGTGTCTCTAAACTAAAACCAATGTTTTACATAATTAAAATAACAATATGCAAATACATATAATGTTTCAAAATTTATACCAATCTCAACACTTCAAAATCCATACTAAATAAGATTTTGTACGTGGAAACCTATCAATCAGGACTTTAAAGGCTAAAACAAGTTTTTACTAAAATGATAATTACATTTTTAAACTAAGTTATATCAGAGACCAAGTGACAATAAAGACAGAATTTGGCTTTCTGTGTCACTTTGATCATCTACAATTGATGCCAGCTCAGCTGCCAGAAGAGAGAATGCTGATGGATAATTCGAAGTACTGCTGATGCCATTTTCAGCCAATTAAATATGGAAATGGAAAGACACAGTATAGTCCCTGATATTTAAAGTGTGGTTTACTTCTTACACTAATTCAGTCCAATGTCATTCTTCCTTGGATGGTCAAAACTAATTCTGTATTTCTCAGAAAGTTCACCTGCCTCTCAACAGGCAATACTCAGGAAACTTCAGGCATAGAGAGAGCTAATGGACTCTTTCTTGTGAGGTCAATGCTTTCAATTATGGTCACTGAGTGATACTGCTGTTAAGAAATAAATTCTTGCATTTTCTTCTCTGTATTGTTGTTTCCAATCTATTTGGAAAAACTTTTCAAATATCTTGGTAGAAATCATACTACAATATTTATCTGCTCTAACTCCCCCCAAAATTTATTTGGCTGAATGTTTTATAAATTACCAAGCATTAGTTTGAAATCTGGTGCTAAATAAAAAACACCCCAAGCTAAAGTGAAGTAATAGAAAAGATAGAGACAGAAAAACAGAAACAGATATATATATAGGGAGAGGCTTAATAAAACACAAACAATTAAAATTTTGAGGAAAGTATATTTCTCGACTTCTTTCCATATCTTTGTGTAAGGTCATTAGTAAAATATGTAATGGATTAAACAATGATTATTTAGTTCATGATAAATAGTAGTAAGTTCAAAAAAGTAATTATATTTATAATTATGAAAGTATAAGTAGTTAAATTTTATTTTTAATTTTGATTTGGAATAGCTTTGTAATTGACAATCCTTTAAAGTTAGTTTTAATTCTCGAGATATTTGAATACAATGTTTGTTTCCAGTTTCTGAGATCGCTTGCTCATGACAAAATTGGTTGTGATAAACTCATTTTTTTATATATTTAGATTCCCAAGATTTTTAAACATCATTGGAAATATCTTTGTTTTGTAAAACTTAAGTCTGTATGCAGATTAGAAAGTGTCACACTTACTATATCTTTGACATACTTGATTCCAAAAGAACGAAGTTTATTTCCCTAATAAAGCTACTACTATTATTATCATTTTGCATATATAGAGTCAAAGCAGAGGAGAGTAAGCGATTTTACCATGGTAAAACAACTAGTACAAGGAGGATCTAATTTGGACAAAAACTAATCAGGTTCCAAGCTGTATGCTCTTGGCCATTGCACTATGCTACCCCACATTTTGCAAGTAGGCTGCTGAGACCCAGTGGAATCAAGTTACTTACCAAAGTTCGCTGAGTAAGGAAGTGACTTATTTGATACAAAAAGCAAGTAATTCTGATCCTCCATTATGCATGCATATGTTCTTAAACATGGTCAACTAGTACTGGTTTCAGTATTGTATATATGCTATAAATATGCTATCTCTCATTCAACATCTTTTCTCGTAATGGTTGTCATACCATTTCATACCAGGAAATATTTCTACAATATAATTTAAGTTTATTTAGCACATTCTTTATGAGAGTTGGGAAAGTTGACAGAAAAAAGTAAACATCAAAATGATTTCATGCGTTTAGCAATTGTGGGAGTGGAATGGGTTTCTGGGAATACCTCCCAAGGTATCTGGGAGAACTTTGGTTCACATCATACCTATATGTCTGTTGAAACTGAAACTATCATGAGAAAATGGTGTTTCTCTTACTTATTTAACAGGAGATGAGATTTGGTTTACTTTATCGAAGTAATTTTTGCAAAATTAAGCAATGTGATTTTGGCCTCCTAATGCAATTGCACTACCCACTCCCAATCCCCCCAAAAGAATTCTTTGTGGAATTTCTTCTTTCTGGGAAAAAAAAAAGATACTAATTTAAGAGTTTTATTTTTAGCGACCATCCCTAAATACTATAGTAAACACCGCTGATGAATACATTGCATTTTGTGATTATTCCTATTCCTAAATGATAAATGTGTTTTTTAAAAAAAGAAGTGATGGGGCAAGATTTATAAAGTCTATGCATCCCCCGATTCTAATACCCCCCTAAATGATTCCATAATCTGAGCCCAAATCCTGCTCTTTTCACTTGCACCTGCCTGTCAATTGTCAGTTTAAACGAGTCAGCTATATATATATTTTTTCTATTCTCCCCATGAAAAACGATGGAAATTCTCGCATGACAGTTAGTAATTGCAGAAGTTCCACAGGGACTAATATTCAATGTGCTAGTTGAAGCAGGAAAGTCTGGATACAATTATTGAAGTCATTTCCCAGTGCACTGCAGGTACCCTCTAAAGATGAGGGGTGAATAGATTTATTTATTGCTCTCATCCAAAACTTCAGTTTGATGAATAAACCAGTTTGCATCCATGTGAAGCTCTCTTCCACATTAGATTCAGCCTCTGCGTACTCCATTGTCTAAAAATAGAGAAAAATTATCTTTCCCTTTCCGTTTGGCCAGACATTAAGGCCTTTCAAAGTGTAATACTTCCTCAGATGCATATTTATTATGATTTGATATCACTACAACATATTAGAGAAATAGCCTATGCATTCTAGTTTATTTAAATAACACAATAAAAAAAATCAGAGATTCAACAGTTATGGTTAGGTTAAAATAAACTGAAGAAACTTGATAGACGGAGATTTTTAGGATTCACGATCTGATGTTGATTAGACTATAAACTTGGAGGTAGGGTGGGGTGAAGATGAAGAGTACAGATATTCCATGTTATGACATCCATTGGATGAACAAGATGTTTCAGATATTCCTAAGGAGTTTGATTATCTAAGCAATTTCATTAAATCTAAGCCATCTCAAGATAGGAAGAAAGAAAGAAAAAAGAGAAAGAAAAAAAGAAAGAAAGAAAGAAAGAAAGAAAGAAAGAAAGAAAGAAAGAAAGAAAGAAAGAAAAAGAAAATAAGGGATGCCTGGGTGGCTCAGTCAAACATCTGCCTTAGGCTCAGGTCATAATCCCAGAGTTCCAGGATCCTGCTCTACTTTGGGCTTCTTGCTTAGCAGAGTCTACTTCTTCCTCTGACCCTCTCATGTTCTCTCTCTCTAACTCACTCTCTCAAATAAATAAATAAAATCTTCCAAAAAGATAAAAGGAAAATAAGATATATCCTACAGAAACTATTATTAAAAAAAAAAAGATTTTATTTATTTATTCATGAGAGACACTGAGAGGCAGAGACACAGGCAGAGGGAGAAGAGGCTCCATGCAGGGATCCTGATGTGGAATTCAATCCGAGGACTCCAGGATCACACCCTGGGCTGAACACAGGCGCTAAACCACTGAGCCACCCAGGGATCCCAACAGAAACTATTCTAATTCAAGAAATGTGTTGGCACATGCGACAAAACCCATGCAAATTGAAACCAAATCAACAAAACCAAATAGGACAAAGATATCTTAACCCAAACTATAACTTATGATACAATTTAGAATACAAAAACTAGGGATCCCTGGGTGGCGCAGCGGTTTGGCGCCTGCCTTTGGCCCAGGGCCGGATCCTGGAGACCCGGGATCGAATCCCACGTCAGGCTCCGGGTGCATGGGGCCTGCTTCTCCCTCTGCCTGTGTCTCTACCTCTCTCTCTCTCTCTCTGTGATGACTATCATAAATAAATAAAAATTAAAAAAAAAAAAAAAAAAAAGAATACAAAAACTAGTTAAATAATGAACAGAATTAACATGCACTTTAAAGTATGCTATGTGTTGTTCTTGGTTCCTTTGTAAAAAAATGTAATGGGGCAATAATCACTTTCCTTAACTTTTTCCTACATCATTCTCTTCTAAAAAATAATAGGTAAATACTTATTCTTGGAGTACATAAAATGTATAAGGCATCTGAATTTTACTAAAAATTGAATGTAGATTAAAACTATTTCAAATCTAGTTTCAGTATTAGACCCTAAAACTAACTTACTTAGCTTCTACTGTATCAGACAATTCCAAGTTCCACAAAAAGGGCTGAAAAATAAATTTTCTATCCCCCCTCTGTCAATAGGGTGGGCTTTGAAGTAGTCTCAGATCTTATTTCAGCAATCTCTTGTCCCTTCTCTCTGCCTCCACTGGTTACTCATTATTGCCATCACTACTTCTGCTGAGATCATTTATTTTCCTGGATTTCAGTTTTGTTAAAAAGCAGATCTGTATCAGCTTAGGAGTTAGTATGTTTTTGGGAGCATGCTAATAATCAAAATACCTGGTTTCTAGACATGCTACTCGTCCCTGGAAAGCCAGGTGTTGCCGGAACTCCATTTAGGGCACACACTATATTCCAAGGACCTGGCATCATTCTTGGACCATAGAAACTCCTCAACATACGTTTAAAAGGATGAACAAGGAAAGGAAGAAGTTGGATCTTAGAAAGTAATTTGATTCTTTTCACAAATTCATTCTAGTTGTGAAGAAATGAAATGATAAAAACAAATATACAGACAGGTAAGTTAAGAGCTAATGTAATATGTCATACAAAAAATAAGGAATCAACAAAAACTTAATAGGACAGGATATGATTTCACAGGAAAGCAAGCCCTTCATTTACAGGGGAATGGAAGTAATATCTCTCGCGGCCTATTATATCTCTTTAAATGTCAACAAAAGACTCAGATCATCCCAGACCAAACCCTGGATCTCTCTCCCATTACCTACCACAAAATGTCCCTCCTCCTGTTTTACCTATCTTAGGAAATGGCTCTCCTATTCATACAGTTATGGAAGCTAGAGACTAGAAAACCATCTTTGCCACCTCATCCTCATTCAACTAACGTCCCCAGTCTATCACAAAGTACTAATGATTATTATCTCCCAATATTCATTTCCTTATATTTCCACCCTTACAACAATGTACGTCACCATTTTAGAAATTCACCTACATTTACAAAAATTCTTCTATGTATCCACTTTGTTCCTCTTCTGATACTTTACCCCCACAGTAGCCAAAGTAATCTCCACAAAGGCAAATCTAATGATAACAACTTCCTCCCTTAAAACTTTCAGTGCCATCCTATTCTTCTTCATATAAGAAAAAAAAAATCTCTATACAGGGAACCATAAAGAACCACCATTCTACTCTACTTCTATGGGCTGACTATATCAGGTATCTTACATATGTGGAATCAAGCAGTATCTGTCCTTCTAAAACTGACTAAGGCAGCCTTCAAAAGGTGCATCTCTTCTCCAAACTCACTTTCACAGAGATTAGGTTGCTCAGGCTTTTCAGGGAAAGATATCTGTCCATTGTCTTTGGGCAGCCTCCAAACACATTCCAAAGTATTTTCCCTTAAAATTGGAAAATATCATGGTAATATAGAAACATCTGTAGCACAAAAGTTAGTAACACTTCTTTTTAATGCTGGCTATTAACGGGGGTGAGGGGGGAGCTGAATCATTTAGGAATTTAGGATAACTTTAAGGCTTGTTTTCTTTGGATTCAAGAAGAGTAAAAGTCACTCTTGGATTTCATCCATATGTTCCTGAAAATGGTTATCTAACACATTTTAATATTCTAATGCAGTGTTTTTTGTAAACACTACTGACAGGCCTAAACTAAGATACATATGGTCATATTTTTTGTTTTAAAAAGAGAGGAAAGAAAGCAGGCAGGAAGTGATCTAGTAGGTGGTCAGGATGGAATGAGTGTCAAATTACAATTAAAATACTCAATACTCCTACCCGACACTCTTATACGTGTAAACTGAACACAAAATAAATATGTGTATGATTTTTTTTAACTTTAAATAGTATATGGAATATATGTAAGTCACTTGTGAAGAGGTAATATATCTAATTTTTGCTGATGCTTGATAATTATGAATGGTATGAATGGAAATACACTGGTTTATAAACATGGGTGATGAATAAATAGGAGATATTTTTCTTATAAAATTGAAGAATATTTTTTTAAATAGTTATATGCAAATTTCAGGCACTATGTGTTTAAAATAATTATTGAAATATATAGATTACTTAGATAACATGGGTTCTATTTTTATTCAGTTGGCTTATAATTACAATGGGGGCGATTTGTCCTAGCTTCAAAGACATATCTGAAAAAATTTAGGAACTTAGAAAAATTTCTCAGATAAAAATCAATTCAACTTAGAGGATATGAACTGTTATTCTAATTACTTTTACTTAATGGGATTATTATTTGTATTATATTTCAATTTTCTGAAGGATTAGATGCAGCATTGTACAGATTTTATTTAAATCAAACAACAGTAAGAGTTTAGCAGAAGGTTAGTCAAATCTAGTAAACTGCAGTAAGAAACACAAAAAGTCCAAGAAAAGTTGGAAAGTTATGCACATTAAGAAAAAATGAACCATAATGAGAGTTCTAAGTCCTTTAGGAGAATTTTCAAAAGTTGCTAATAGAAAGGAGAAGAAAGAAAATGGTTTTCGTGTTGAGACAACTTTGGGGAAATCTCTATTCCTAAGGCAGTTTTCATAGAGCATCAGATGGTGCCCTTGACAAAGATTGACGTCTAAAATGAGAAAGTTATAGAGCAAGTAGAGTGATTCAAGTCCAATAAATCACCAGGACCATATGGTATATATCCAAGATTTCTGAAGGAAATAAGTGTGAACTAGCATAGATACAGGGGGAAAAAAAAACAGTGTGAAACACAGTCTTAATGGTAGCATCTGTTTTTAAAGATTGGAAGATTACTAATTTGGTATCTAGACAATAAAGGGAAAATTTTTTGAAAAGTGTCAAATCAAGAATTTAATATATTCTGCCTTTATTAACTAGTGATGCTGAGTAATCTTGATTATTTCTATACTGTTCTTTTGTTATCTTTCCCTGATCCTTCGATAATAAAGCTCTTCAGTCATGTCTCTTTCTGATCTTGGCTGCTCTTCCAACCATGCATTGCTTAATAAACCAGCGGTTAACCACCCTGGATCTTAAAATTTATGCTCACCTGTCGAGGACAAAAACTGATATCATACCTGTCCCTCCTCAGAGAATTTGCAGGGGTTTTATTCTTGTGGTTATTTCCTTTTTGTAGTTGTTTTGCTTTCTTTCTTTTCTTTTTCTTTTTCTTTTTTTTTTGTTTTGTTTTGATGACAATAAATTGGAATATACTGGCCTTCAAATAGATCTGGTGTTGTTCCATTTTGTTTTTCAGCCATTAGCTCACCCCCTTACATAGCTATGAAATCCAGGTAGGGTTATTCAAAAGATCTGTTGATTTCTAATTTGAGAAAGTGAAGATTCAAATGGGTTGGCTTATTTTTAATTGAAGTATCAAATACATACAGAAAACTGCACTAATCATAAGTGCATGTTCTCAGTGAATGTTTACACATACGTGCACAATGTAAGCCCAGGCTAAGTCTTCATATAGTACATCAGAGCCCTTAGTAAGTTTTCCTTTACCCTCTGCCAATCAATATTACCCCCAAATTAACCACTAATCTGAACTATAATACTATCAATCAGAATTGTCAGTTCTTAAACTTCAAATACATAAAAGCATACTGATTATTTTCTGGCTTCTTTTGCTCAAAATAATGTCTGAGATTTGTCAGTGCTGTAGTGCCAATCAGTAGATGAGTTTTAGTTTATTTCTAAGTATAACTTCATTTTAGAATATACCATATTTTATTTACCCACTGTCCTATTGATGGAATTCCAGGCTATTCAGTTTTGTCTCTTAAGTGTAAAGAGACTGTATCATTAGTCTTATTTTCATGTCTGTGCTGAACATATGCACTGTTTTTACTTGTTAATAAACCTAAGAGTGAAATTGTTAGTCATGGAGTAAGCACTCAATCAAATTCAGTAAATAATGCCAAGCTGTGTCCCAAAGTATTGATACATTTAACACTCTAATAGCAATACATATGAGTCCAATTGCTTCACAAATTCACCACCACTTGGTATCCATAATCTTGTCCTTTTTTTAGCTATTGGGTAAGTGGGTGAAAGAACTTCATTGTGGTATTGATTTGCATTTCACTGAGGAGTAATGATGCTCACACAGTTTATAATGTTTATTGGCTATTTGAATACCCTCTTTTTTTGATGTATTAAGTTTTTTGCTCATTGAAAAAATCACATCTTTCTTTTATCTTTTATCTTTCTCTGGTTTTTAGGAAATCTTAATATATTCTGTATTTGAGTCCTTTGTCAGATCTATCATCTATCTTTCCATTTATTTTTCCATATAAATCAATGTTCTAAATGTTTGAGGTTCAACAAAGTTTATTTTATGCTTGTGCTTTTTGAATTGTGTTTTAAAAATCTTTGCCTCCATCAAAGATCATACAGATATTTTCCTATAATTTAATTAATTCCAAAGCTTTATTGTTTTGCATTTCACATTTAGGTTTATGATTCTTTTAAAAATAATTTTGAGGTCCAGAATGAGGAAAAGGTTAATGTTCATGTTTTTCCAAAGGAAAGTCAAATTTCTCCTGCACCATTTATTGAAAATACCATTTTCCTCTTACTGAATATCTCTGGAATCAGTGGGAAATGAAACTGAACAGAATTTTTATAATATTCCATTACTCTATTGCCTATCCAGTGCCTACTGAGTATTCCACTGGAATTTGCAAAGATTATTCAGGAAAACAGCGTACGCCCAGACACCCAGACATGCATACACATGCAATAAGAGAGTGATTGAGAAAAAAGGAGAAAGATTGCATTTATAGGAATGCATTTGCCAGTTTATATCAACCATATGAAAGAAAAGTGAAAATGTCCATATGCAGCCAGAGTGATCTTTCAAAAGCACGTATTAGATAATAATACTCTCCTGATCGCACATCTCCTACGGCTTTCCATTTCACTTGGCCCAATATTTTACCATAACCAGTTAGCTTGTACGTATTGTGGCCTATGAGAAACTCTCCAATCTCATCTCAAGCCACCTTCCTCTCTCCCTTTCTTCTTCTATCACTTGCAATGAGATATCCACAGTAACATTTTTTCTCCAACAAGGCATGTTTTTTGTTCATCTTAGAGCCTTGGAAATTCATATTTCACCTGGAATGCTGATACCCAGGTTTGTGCTTTGCTGAATCAGTTCCATCATTCCAGTCTCAAAATACATGTCCAGTTCATAGATACCATGGTTCATCAAATCTAAAATTTCAGCCCTCATATGTACCAGCCCAACCGCACTCTTCCCACCCCAGTATCTCTCTATTGCATCTTTTCATTTATTGTGTTAAAGAATCTGTCAGCCCCTGACATGATCTCATTGATGTATTTATCTTAAACTCACATATTTTTATTATTGTCTGTGCATTTCCCTAGTTTTATTTTAGTATAGTAATATTTCCTGTAGATCATATTTATTGACAGTGTACATCTTTATTCAAGCCCAAGGAAATATAATTGTGAACTATAAAATACTGAATACTATCTAACTGATTTCAATTAAAAAAATAGTTTTTTTTATTATTTTAAAATACACTGTGAAATGAAAAGTAAATAAAAAATAGTGACTTTCTAATCATTTTAGGCTAGGCTGATTATGTAAAAGCCTTCAGAGCCTTCCTATCTAGACACTAGATACTTTAATCAAGAAAAGTATCAATACAGAATACTTAAATACTATGCAAATGGCAAAGAACTATAAAATAGCTTAGGATCCTTGTTTACTTTTTTAAGGATGCATGTTCACACATGCATGCATGTGTACTTGTGTGTGTGTTTATGTGTGTGTGTGTGTTTCCTTTTAGAATCTAAGCTCCTTGGGCTTTTTATTCTGAGGGCCAGATAGGGCTTGACATATAGATCTTGCTAAATAAACATCTGTTGAAGTCATACGTTAATTGGAATCTTAATTTTAAGTGAGTCCTAATCAAAGTGAACACACTAAATATTATTTAATATGTTTCTTCCTACACAGTATAGACTCACAAAAACTGTATAATTCTTTTTCTCCTCTCTATGTCCACCCTGTGATTTTTCTACCATGAAATAATCACATGCTAATTTTTCAATAATTTTTAGAGACCTAAACGAGGCTCATTTGAATTCTTGTCATTAAACATATTCAAATATTTAATTTTTTTTCTCAAAGATATGTGGCAAAATCCTTAAAGGCCCACTTTACAGAGAGAAGGCAATACTGTGGCAGAAAACAGCTTATTCTTATTAACAGGATGAATAAGATGAAACTTGCCTTAGTTTCCTTATCTATGAAAACAGAACATTAGACCCTCACTCTTCAGTCAATTACTGCTCTAACATTCTTTGATTTTATGCATTTAAAATGAATAACAAGGTACTTACTGATATTCTTCATGACTAAGTTGAACTCTTACTTTGGATTAGCAAGAACAATGCTGGTGGCTTCAAATCTTCTTACCATGGAAAAGGCTGGCATCCCTCCAAAGAAAAAGCTGCTGCTCCTGCCCGGCATACAAATATCCACTAGTGAATGATTGTAAATGTTCCCTCTGCTACAGTTTCAGCAATGTTTTTCCAGAGTCAGTGGTGGAACAGGCACCCTTTCAGCAGTGGTCCCAACTTCCTGGCAGTGACTAGGATGAGTTAATTGGGCCCTTGGAAGTTTCTACTCAGATAGGAAAACTGAGGAGCATATCTGGCAAAGACAGAAGACATTATAGCCAGTTAGACAGTGAAAAGACCTTATAGAACTATGCAGAAGAAAACAGAGAAAGGCAAGTCCCATCTTTCCTTGTGAAAGACTAGAAGCTGATAAAGCAATGAAGCATAAGTCACTTTTAGAATGTGTCAAACAAAACTACTCGTAAAAAGAAAACTTCAGCTTCATGGAAGAAAATGTCAATGTCCCAAATGTGATGGGCAGTAACAACAAAGGATATCCCCAAGGTACTCTTCTTTTAATGGGATAAGAAAAGAAAGTCAGCTAGGACAAAGAATCATTATTAAGAGACAAGGCTTTATTTATTTATTTATTTATTTATTTATTTATTTATTTATTTATTTCAAAGAGTTAAACTTTCTGAGTAACAGCATTTTTAAAATTGGGAACTGTCTTTTAAAGGAATACGTTGAGTTTATTTTATCAGATAATGGTCATGCTATCAAGAAATTGTAAGACTTTTGGATGACTTTTTAAGCCAGGAACTTTGGATACTATATTTTTTTTGTGTTTTTCTACTAAATAGTTAATCATTTCCTTGATGCTATAGAGTTTTTATTAGTAAGGTTAGAAAATGCCTCAGTAACACAAGCAGAGTATCATTATTTCAACCTGATTTTTTTTCTATATATTAAACAAAGTCTCTAGTGATGTTGATTTCAAAGCCCATGTTTGATGAGCACCAGGTGATGAGCAGTAAGTGTTGAATCACTATCTTGTACACCTGTAACTAATATTACACTGTATGTTAAATAACTGGAATTTAAACAAAATCTTGGAAAAAAAAGAAAACAAAAATAAATATAAATAAATAAATAAATAAATAAATAAATAAATAAATAAATAAATAATAAGGAATAAGGTAGTTCCAGGTTCCATTCAGACAGAAATTTCTAAATGGACCACCAAGACTTAAACGTCTTTTACTAACCTTTAGCAATTTGACCAATGTTGCTTTATGCTACATTGTCCTTTTTGGAAATTCTAGGGTTTAAAAAATAATTTAAATATAAAGAAAGAAGGAGTTTATTGTTTGCTAAAGATTGGATATCACAAGTGAGCCTGACATAGGAAATCCCTAGAAAATATAAATGTAAAAAATTTGTTTAGGGGCATCTGGGTGGCTCAATGAGTTATGCATCCAACTCTTGATTTTGGCTCAAGTCATGATCTCAGGGTTGTGAGATTGAGCCCCACTTTGACCTCCATACTGAGTGTGGAGCCTGTGTAAGATTCTCTCTCCCTCCCTTTGCCTCTGCCCCTTCCCACCTCTCTCTTAAAAAACAAAAACAAAACAAAGCAAAAGAAAAAAAAAATTCTTTAAAAATGATTAGGGGGAACTGACCTTGAAAAATAAGCGGTTCCAAAAAAGAAAGTAAAATTATAATAATAATAAGATAATAAAAATATATATTTTTTAACCTTACTTTGATTTTTTCTTTAATATAAAGTTGGGAAGATCAAGTGTTCTTTATTTAGATAATTTGAAATGTCAAGGACATATATGTTCAATATTCTCTTTCTTTAAATGTCATTATTCTCTCCAAATATATATCTAAGGGGACATTTCTCTTCTTACTTGTGAGAGACAGTATAATCTAGTAGAAAGATCATTATCTTAGGCCTACATCCTTCATAGGTCTTAAAATACGTTGTCCCTGATCCTCCATTTCTTCATCAATATGCACAGGAACATTAATCTTGCACTTAGGTGATACTGAATTCTTGTAAAGACCTGATATGTTGAAAGTCAAATATAAATAATCAATAAACAGATCGTTTTGTCTTTATTTTTATGTATTTTATAATACAATAAAAGCAAATGCCTTTGTACAAGTAAGAGAATGTTTATCAAAATGAATAAATTTAAAAACTGTAAGAAACTAGAAAAAAGAGAAAATTAAACCCAAAGTAGACAGAAGAAAATAAGTAATAAGAAGTGAAGCAGAACTTAATAAAATTAGAAACAGGAAATCAATAGAGAAAATCAATGAAACCAAAAGATGGCTCTTTGAAAAGATCAATAAAGTAAATTATGTTTCTAAAGGAAAAAGAAAGAGAAAAAAAGAAGGAAAAAGAAACAAAGAAAGAAAAGAAAGGAAGAAAGAAGCCCTCAAAAATACATATAAAATAGAAGTGAAAGGTCATTGGCATGGTGTAGGTGGAGAGACTCTGCAATTAAATCATTCAAAGATACAGATTCCTTCCATTTGCTGTTCTGTTCTTTACTATGGTGTTTTTCTCACCTGCATGGTTAAATGAGCTTATCTCCACTGACCAGTTCAGCCTATGAAAGGGGGAGAAAAAGTTTAAAGTAAAGAGCTTGAACTTTATCTGGAACTTGCACAGACTATATTCCTTTCTAAGCCATTGGACCAAACTTCAATGTCGAAATCTGCTGGACATTCCCAGAAAAGCTGGGAAATCTGAGTAATCATATGCCCAACTAAAATGTGGAGGTTTTGCCTTCAAAAGATTAGAGAGAGCTAGAGAAAGAGAGAGATGATTAGTTGTCTCTATCATAAGTCCTCAGTTTCAATTCTTCAAATGGATTTTTATTAAACTTACAATAAAATACGAACTCCTAACCATGACCTAGAAGGCTTTATATTTTCTCACCTCTCTGACTTCATCCTCTACCTTTGCTACTTAGACCAATACAAACTAATTTTTTTTTCTATTCCCTTCTGTCACTATACCAAGCTTGTTTTTAATGTAGGACCTTTACATGCTGTGATTTGCTATTCCTTTACTGGTATCACATCTTCTCGCATGGTTGCATCTTTCTCATGGTTGGGTCTTTTTCCTTATCCAGTTTTTAGCTCTTTAGAAACATTTTCCCTGACCACCTAAACTAAATTATACTAATTGCTATTGCTCTCATTGCCTTTTCTCCCCATCCAATATTAATAACCACTAACTGTAATTAGTGCTTTCCACACAGTCTTATTTCTTTATTTACTTACTATTTATTTATTTACTTCTTTATTTATTTACTAATATGATTTATTAATGTTTTATCTGCAAAGAGTAATCTCAGTAAGAATAGGGATCTTATATTTTTCAATAGTCCTGACATGACACAAACAGCACATAATTATTTGCTGAACAAGTAAATAAAAATAATAATAAATGTGATGGGAAAGGTAGCACGTAAAACCACAAAAGCACAGAGAAGTTTGGGGTATCTGGATGGTTCAGTTGATTAAGCATTTGCCTTTGGCTCGGGTCATGATCCCAGCCAGATGGATCCCAGGGATGGAGCTCCACATGGGGAGCCCGCTTCTCCATTTCTCTCTCTGCCACTCTCCCTTCTTGTGTTCTCTCATTTTCTCTCTCTCAAATAAATAAATAAATAAATTTTTAATTTTTTTTTTTAAAGCACAGAGAAGGAATAGTTTAGGGTTGGGGGTAAGGAGGAAAGGTTTCTAGGAAGAAATGTCAGAGATCTAAAGTATGATTTTTAAATATATCTAACTGAAGGAAAGGTAAAAGAAACAACTAAAAAGTCTAAATGATGAAAAAAAAAGTCATTCAAGGATCTTAAAGAAGTGTACTGAGGCTATATGATCGACTGCAAGGAAGGGAATGTTAAAAATCAAGACTGGAGACATAAATCAGGGACAGATCATAACAAAATTATTTATAGAGTGGTTATCACAGTAAAGAACATATCCACCCTCATCACATGTCGTATTCTTTAATTTTACTTAAACTATTAAAGGACTTGACATAGTTGTTGTAGTTTTTAAAGAAGTATCTATGACAAATGTAACAAATTAGCCTATCACAATTTTAAGCTTTCAGGTAACATTGCTTCGCAGTGTTTTGGTACTTGGTCTTATTTTATGTGTCTCCTCCAGGTGTTTACAGCATAGAATTCTAGAACATGCCACACTAAACATTACGAAAGAAACAGTTTTAGCACTTTATGCCCAAGTACAGCCCTATAGGACCTGGACATAAAATGCTCATTGCAATAGGAGAGAGAAAATGTTTCTGAAAATATTACACATGGAGGAAACAGAATCCCTGTAATCCCGGAATTTCCATGGCAGAAGTTTAATTTGCTTTTTTCAACACTAGCTTAATCTTTTAATACCTATGTTCCTTTAACAATGCATAAAGCTGCTGTAAAGTCAGGGCTAAATAGTGTCCTTGTAAAGCTTCCTACGGAGAATTACTCCTAATAGCCCAGTAGTGGTGAAGGGCTTTTTTGTTTTCGTTTTGGGATTTGTATTTGTTTTTGTTTTTCAGGTATTCATCTGGGCAGATGAAGCTCACATTTTATCCTTCTGATGGGAGAGCACCCAAGGACTGGCTTTGCACTGATCTTCTGAATGAGATGAAAGAGCTTCATCTTTATTATGCATCCACATTTTAACTCACTTTTTTTAATGCTAAGGGACACTACATTAGAGAGCATATTTCCAGACACATCAGGATAGGACTGAAGCTCCAAGATAAAAATGTGCACCAGCCTACTGTTTAAACTTAAATTATTTACCTTCGTCATTTTATTATTTATGATTAGAATGAGGCTTACATTTTTTATTTCAAATACAAGTTCACATCCTTTCTATATTTTTCAATTTTTTTTTTTCGGGAATAGCACTCCTCAGAGAGGTTCTTAGGCATTTCTGAGATGATTGCATGGTGCCATCCACAGAAAGTGAGGCACAGATTTCTCTGTTGGTATCGCTATGGCCTTGTCACCTGCCATCGTGACCCACAGGAAATCTCTGTTCTTTGGCAGGAACAGTCCTGCCCTCAGGAATCTCTCACAGCATCATTTGGAGCAGGTATAAAGGAACTTCCTCTCTCTTCAAACCAGGTGTGAGATAAACCCTTTTCCACAGTACAGTAGTGATACCATAGTAACTAATAATGAGTTTTAATGAATGTTCAGAAATAATGATAGGGAATGTAACATGGGGAATAATAAAAACTAACTGCCACCCTCCCCCCAAAGGTACCTCATCCACTCAGGCTTGATACTTCCCTAAGTCCCAGACTCATGGAATCTTCATCTACAGTCAGAGATATACTTCAGTCTCCCTTACTTTCCAAGGCAGGCCAAACTGTCTCCAAATTCGAAGTTAAAAGAATGTTTTTCTTACATTTAGTCTAAAACCTTAGTTTTCTTGGCCTATTATTGGTGGCTTTCCAGAGTAATTAAGAAGAGGAGGATAATTTCCCTTCCAGAAAATCTGTTCTTCCACACGTAGGAATATTCTGTAGACTTATGGCTCCAGCTGAATGTAGTCCAACATTGCTTTTTTTCTCAAGTCTCAGTGAAGCAGGTTTAAATAAAAAGCTACATGTAGGACATTTGCAGCCCCGTTCAGCTGCAGCTGCAACAAAACTCAGCCTAATTTTTTTTAACATTTCTGCTCATTAAAAACTCTAAAAATCTTGGGGTCCAGAATCACTAGATTATGCTTCAATATACAGACTTTGGTAAATTATTATATTTTATACCTAATAATAATGAACAACATGATCAGTAAAACTCTTCCACAAGTCAGCTATATTGATTATGAAATGATTCAATTAATTCTCAGACTTTAATAATTTGTGTGCCTTTGCTAAAATTTTAAAAACAATTTCCACTTCACTATTTTTTATCTCCAAATTTATCTTTCAGTCAAGCCCATTTCACATTTTATATTTCACATTCCTGTGATCGGGCTTTTGAATAAATACCATGACAAATAGTCTGTTCTGAATAGTTTCAAATAGAAGGATCCTTTCACTTCACGTGGTATGGACAGATAAGAACAACTTACCAAATGCTATATCAATGTCCATGAGGCCTTCTTTTTGTCCTCAGTCCCCTTAAAGGAGTCAGCTAACGTGATAATTTATAAAGCCTTTTAATTATCTAGAACAATCATTTTCACATTAAAACTTTAGACCACATCACCTTACACAAAAATAATAATCTCTTTCATCCTTTAAAATTTAAAATTTTGCAAATGAAGTTTAGGGACACAAGATCAGTGTTCTCACTTAACATGAACAGCTTGTGGACTCAATTATTTCACTTGAAAAATAGAGAAGGAAGTTTTATAAAAGAAAACATATGTATACAAAGAGACAGAGATTTAGATAAGTATATAAAACAAAAAGAAATTCCCTTTTTTGGAAATTCATTTACAGCATCACATACGAAGAGTGTTTTTGTTTTTAAATCCCAATATTAAGTAATAGCAATTAAATGGCCCATCCAAAAAAAATGCTCAAAATTAAGTAAGTAAAAGTTTATGGTTTTACAAAGATTCTCAGGATTCTCATACATGAACTAGAGAATTGGCTCATATAGGTTCATGTAGGTCGAATACACATGGGTCTAATACACTCACCCTTTAAAAGTGGAGCCTTGTGGAGCAAAGACTGTCACTATGACTTGTGGATTCTGGAGTGCTGCTTAAATAGACTGATCATAAATTATCATTGCAAACATTTTTGAGACTTACAGGATTATTGTTTATAGTTACACCAAGGCAAACCAAAAATACCCTACGTAGATCCTCTACCATTAACCTGCACTCGTCCTTGCAAACAAGTCAGCTATTATTATTTTTTTACAATGTCGGATATCAGCTATCATTTTAACATAACATTCTCTGAGTGTCTCACGTTTTCACAATTCATTACTCTTTCACCTAGCCCTAATATTAAATAAATACCACATGAAGCATATGCCATTCATTGTAAAGTTAATCCTTCTCTCATTCCTTCAACATATAATTATTGCTGGCTTTTCCTTAAAGCTTTGAAGCAACTACTTTTGCTAGTAAAGAAGGAAGTGTACAATTTCTTAAGCTTTTTTTTCAAGTATTTATTTAAATTCCAATTAGTCAACATATAGTGTAATATTAGTTTCAAGAGTAAAATCTAGTGATTCATCATTTACATATAATATCCTCCCTTAAGCTTCTTAACACAAAATATATGAAGGTGAACATGCTATTATTTTCCATTGTTATAATAGTAATTGGAATACATTCATACAATAATTTTCAGATAAGATTCTTCATTGTTAAACAAAAGTATTAGATAAACTTTAATAAAATATTACATAATAACTAAATATATAATGAGTGTTTGAATAAAATACTACAGTGTTACGAACAATTAAAAAATAAAGCCAAAGTTCCAAAAGGAACTTTCATTTTAGAACAAAACATAAGTGTGTATAATATACTGAAATCACAGTAGAATGGGATGCATTATCTGGGTGAATGCAGTCCTACAAGATATAAAAAATTATTTCTCCTGAATGATACAAAAAGTCACCTAAAATGAAATTTGCCTTTTGCCTATGTCTATTCTCCCTTCTAGTAATACCACTCTGATTCTCTTTTAAGAAATCATCCCTAATCCACTTTCAGGTCATGCAGTCTTAATAGGATTTAGTCTCTCCTTCCCAGGTCTCATTTTCTGGCTCTGGGAATAAACCCACGACCAAGGCCAAACCAATCAACAGTGTATATTTCCTTGGGCACATTCATTGTTTTAAGACGAGCACATGGCTCAAGTCAAATGAATGAGACCGAATTCTGGCTCCTGAAAATACAAGCACCCTCTCATTGATGAGACCATCAGCCTAGAATTTCCAAAATCCATCACATGGTCAAAACTCCTCTGAAAGTGAAAACAGTTTAGAAAAGAAGAAGGAGGAGTAGAAGGAGAAAAAGAAGAGGAGGAAGACCAAAGAGGTTTGATCTGCTAATATTATTTCTGTAACTGTAGGCAGATATGGCTAAAGAAACTGCTATATTTTTTAATTGTATGACATGATAAATTGTTTATTTTTACTGTTTGATTTCCTCCTCCCCATTTTGTATTTCTGATTTTTTTTCTATAAACATCACTTTTTGTTTTATGATGAAGAGCCCAGACCAGGCTAATGCTTCATCAGAATGGAGGTAAGATCAACTTTCAACATACAAAGTTCATGATATTCCAAGGAGAAAGGAAGAGTAAACAAGGGAGACGAGGAAATGATCCAGGGAAACACACTTAAGATGGGTGTTTACCCGGAATACAGCAGAGGGACAAAAAGGTTATCAGAGTAAAAAACAAAACAAAACAAAACAAAAAACTGCAGAGTCAGTGGCAAGATTGTGCACATTCTTCAATGTCAGAAACAGAAGTTAGAATTTTATTTTGCAGGCAAAAAATGTGTCATAGGCTATTTTAGATAGAGTAGGAGAATGACACGAACAGCTCTGAAACTTTGGAAGATTATGCTGACAACATTATATAGACTGGTTTTAGAAGAAGAAATTCTAGAGAAAGAGCTGCAGAGCCTGTGGCTGACGCAGAGGAATAAAACACTTTGGTGAAGTAGCTGTACCCAGAGGAGATAAAATTGAATGGGATGATAAAGTCTGCTTATCTCTGGACTTCTCCACTTACAAGTTTCTGTCATTCCTTTTTACTTAATGTGACTACAAAGCATATTAAAGATTATGGTAGGGTTGATGTCAGTGAAAACTGATATGTAAAAGCATGAAATAGAGTATTAGAGTTTCTGTGCTCAGTTATTAGTAAGCAGAAACAAAAGACATCAGAGACCCCTCACATTAAACAGAGTTAATATTGGGGGTCTTTGTGGCTAAGTCAGTTAAGCATCCGACTCTTGATTTCAGCTCAGGTCTTGATAAAAAAAAAAAAAATTGGAGTTAGAAATGTACTAAAAATCAGTTTGTCCACAGGAAAAAAAAATAATGTGTGTGTGCATGTTACTCAAATTTTGTGAATGAGGGTATTATCATAAAACTGTTTCAAAACTCATGTATTATAGTTTGAAATGTCATTTGAAATGGCACTTACCTTTCAGAAATCTCTATTGAATCTTTGATTAGGTTTAAAAGAACAACAAATGTATTGTGAAGAGCCCATTTAATTCATTTTGTTTTATTGAAATCACAACCCTCTCTATGTGATGAAAAGCACATTTAGAGACAGAATTATACAACATTCCAGGTAGAAATTAAGGCTTAAACTAGGACACTAGTAAAGGAATTAAACATATGTGTAGGTGGATATGAGGACCATAATAGAGGTAGAATTGTCAAAATTTCAAATTATTTGCTTACATTTGAAAAATGATCATGATAATGAATTTCCAGAAGGAGATATATATTCATTTGGGTATAATGACCTTATATGTGTATGGTGCCTAGAATGACAAAGGCTCAGCTCCTCAAAGGATTAAAGGCTAGACTAACTAATACTCCATGTGATGCAAAAATGTTAAGAGAAGGAAATACGATTATTAAGAAAGATTGATTAAAACTGAGGAAGAGAAAGAAAGACCTGGGAAGAATCAAAAAGCTTTTGTAACATACACAGAATGCACCAAATTTATGTTTTGAACCAATATAAACTACTAAGATAAATAAATACATAATAAAGAACTATATAAAGAAATAGATACACAGATAGTAAATCTAATAAAGTTATAAAGGACATGAACTTGAATTCTAAAACATCTCTCAAATAGTACAAATGAGGTAAGGAAAGATGGGGTACGGGCCATGGTTCTCTAGAGAAACAGAACATATATATATATGAACAGAACATCTATCTATCTATCTATCTATCTATCTATCTATCTATCTATCATCTATAGTTGGCCCTTGAACAATATGCACTTGAACTTGGCAGGTCCAGTCATCCATGGCGATGTTTTAATAAATGTAGTACCATACTGTAATGTGTTTTCTGTTTTTTTTATAATTCTCTTAGTAATATTTTATTTTCTCTAGCCTATTTTATTCTAAGATTACAGTATATAATACACATAACATACAAAATGAGTGTTAATTGACAGTTTATATTATTGGTAAGGCTTCTAGTCAACAATAGACTATTAATAATTAAATTTGGCAGAGTCAAAAGTTACACATAGGTTTTCTACTGCACGGAGGTTGGTGCCCCTAGCTCTCATGTTGTTCAAGGGTCAACTACACACACACACACACACACACACACACACACACAGATGGACTAAACACTTCAATTAAAAGAGAAAAATCAAAATTATGTGTCATTAAAAAGAGATATACATTTAAAATATAATAAAAACATATTATATATAAATACACTATATATAGTGTATAATGTACACTACATACATATAAATACACTAGAGAGAGAGAAAGATTGACAGAGGCAAAGATTTCTTATAACAAATTAGCTCATGTGATTATGGAGACTGACAAATCCTAAGATCTGCAGAGTGAGTTGGTAAACTGTAGACCCAAGAGAAAGCCAAAGGTGGAGCTGCAGTCTGAAAGCTGGCAGTCTCAAAACCCAGGAAAGCACCCACATACATTTTAAGTCCAAAGGCAGGGAAAAAAAAAAATGTCTCATTGTACTTAGGGGAGTAAAGCTTTTTGTTGGGGGAGGGTCAGCTTTTTGTTCTATTCAGGGCTTCAACTGATAGGATGAGGCCCATGTGCATTAGGGAAAAAAGTCTGCTTTGTCCATTTAAATTTTAATTTCATCCAAAAATTTCCTCACAGAAGCAGCCAGAATAATGTTTGACCAAATATCTGAGCACCCCATGACCCAGTTGACACATAAACTTAACCATCAAAGTAAATAAAGGAAAAACAAAACTGATGTGGCAAATAGAAAACCTACAGCAAGATGAAACACTTAATTCCAAACATTTAAAAATGATATTAAATATGGGTGGACTAAATCCTTCAATTAAAGAAGAAAAAAACAAAATAAAACCATATGTCATTAAGAAGAGATAAATATTTAAAATAAGATATATATACATTAAAAGTAAACAATATTGAAAAGAATATTTTTATGAAAATACAAATCATAAGAAATCTGGACAATTATATTCATAGCTGACATGGTAGCCTTCAGTGTGTGCAGTATTACCAGAGATAAAGAAAGGTATTTCATAGTAATCACCACAGTAAAATCAAGTCAACAACAAAAATGATGTTACAAACCTAAATATAGATGAACCACCTAATATCAAAGCTTAATATATGAAATATAAACTAACAACTGAAAGAACCAAGAGACAGATATACAATTACAGGAGAGTCCAATATTTCACAGAACAAATAGAAAACTGAGCAAATATATAGAAAATTTCAAGAAGACCAACACCAAACTCAAATTAATTAATAGAGACCAGTAGAAGCAAAGATTGTAGAATAATTCTTTCTAAAGAAAGAGGAGTGACCAGCCAGATAAACTATAAACTGAGCTATAAACCAGTCTTAGTAAATTTAAAAGAATTGGAATCACACAGATTATGTCTTCTCATGTTGATAAAAGTGGCATTTGGTATTTATTTTAGATGTTAAGATTCTCCAATATACATTTTTAACCGATCTAAATTCATCTTCAAATAATCTATACCATTTCATGTATATAGCACAGATACCTTTTAATAGTGTTCACAATCCCTGCCTCCTGTTGATTATTCTACCATTCATTTAACTTAGTCATATGCAATAATCATTCGTTCCATTGGTAACTGTTACTTTAGGCAAAACTGTTAGCTATAAGTTTCACAGAGTGAGTGAAATAAGTCAATCGGAGGACAATCATCACACAGTTTCACTCATACGTGAAATATAAGAAATAGTGAAAAGGGATTATAGGGGAAAGGAGGGAAAAGGAGTGGGAAAAATTAGAGAGGGAGACAAACCATGAGAGACTCTTAACTCTGCGAAACAAAGGGTTACAGAAGGAGAGGTGGGGGGGAAGATGGAGTGACTGCCTGAAGGACACTGAGGAGGGCACTTGATGGGATGAGCACTGGGTGTTATACTATATGGCAGCAAATTGAATTTAAATAAAAAACAAACAAACAAAAACAACCAAGGAAACAACCTAAAAAGCTGTTGTAAAAGCAAGACTCACATCCTCTGCAAGAAACTGAGTGTATCAGCGCTCAATATTCTTCCCAAATTCCCTGCAATCTCAAAGAGGCCAAGCTCTGCTGATTAATCAGTTTCTGCTAGCAAATCCAACATGAAGATATCTGATTTTTCGTTGTCAACTTCTTGATAGTAAAAGCTTCCTGATCATGAATGGTTCCTGATTATAGCACCTGCTTGTGAATCTGAAACTAGCCGTTGTAGTAACAACTTTTCAATACACAGGTAATTTTATGCTAGTAGAAAAGGCGGTAATGTTCTGGTGGTCCAATTCTGCGGTGTCATTCTCAAGTCAATCCTGATAACTGTATCTGTAGTGTATTTATTCAGAATTCTTCTTTATTTTTCTGGCCATTTACATTCTTTTTTCTTTCTTTCTTTCTTGAACCAGTGCATTATTTAGGGTATAGCCTAAGCCGCTTTCAAAATGAAAGAAAAATTCCAGTGTGTTAGCCATAATAAATATTTTCTCTTTCCCTCTCACTGAACAGTCCAAAAGTAGGTAAATAGCCCAGAAAAATCTGCTCTACATGCCCCTCCAGAGAGAACCTGTTTTCCTTCTTTCTGTTGCTCTGTCTTCCCCGAAGGTACTGACCTCTGTTTGGCTAAAGAGGTTCATAAGGGCCCTATCAGTATTCCAGACTGGAAAAGCAAAAGTAGATATCGAGAAATATCCTTGTGTAAAAGACATACAGAAGTTGTGATTTCCAAGTCTATCCGATTCCTTTGGTAATAACCTAGTCATACAGCCTCAACCGGTGCAAAGTAAATTAGGAAATGCAGTGTCAAATGGATAACGTGTGCTATGTGAGAAACCTCAGGGAATTCTATAGCCACAACAAATAATGGGAGAATTGCAATATCTGTCTCTGTAAGTTAAGATAAATTCTGTTTTTAAAAGTGGAACATGAGTAATACATGCTGAGTTGCCATAATTTCTACCATTGAGCCCTTGAACAAATATATATCGGTGCCTATCATATTCTAGTTATGTAACGACAATGGTCCCTAACTGCAGGATGCTTAGAGAATAGTGCTTTGGACAAGCAAGTAGACAGTAAATACAATATAGCTAACCCCTTTGGCTCAAGGTGTGATCCTAGTCCAAAGATCGAGTCCCACATCAAGCTCCCTTCAAGGAGTCTGTTTCTCGCTCTATGTCTCTGCTTCTCTGTGTCTCTCAGGAATAAATAAATAAAGTTTTGAATTAATTAATTAATTAATTAACTAATTAAATTGCAGAACAAGAATTTAAACTCAGATTTCCTTAGTCCAGATAAATTCACTTAACCATTTTGTCATACTGACTTTCACTATGTGTTAAAAGGACACTAAATTGCTCAGATGAAGTAATAACAGAACGTCACAGATACATGCAGAAGGGAAAACCAAACCAAAGGGAAGGTCGGGAGTTATTTGGGGTTGTGGTATATAGGCAGAGGCTGTGGCACACTCATACAGGGGAGTACTTCTTCGAGATAAAACGAACAGATTCCTGATACATGCTAAAGCAGGTATGAATCAAAAACAAAAGAGTATATACTGTATGACTCTAGTTATATAAAGTTTTAAAAGGGATAAGACTAACTTGATGTGAAAAATAAAATATCAGAACACCAGTAGTCTCATCAATTTGTTCTCTATAGTTGAGTGTTTCTTGCTTTGCCTCTCTTTATTCCCCCCATTTATGTTGATTTGTTTTGTTTCTTAATTTCCACATATGAGTGAGGTAATATGGAATTTGTCTTTCTCTGATTGACCTAGTTTGCTTAGCATGATATATAAAATGTGAATAATGAAATTTAAAAATGGCATAGCCAATAGGGAAAAAAATAATGATTAAAGAATGGTAAAAATGAATACTAAGAATAATTCACCATAAGAAGAAAAATAAAGTAAAACAGAATAGAAACATTAAAATAAATTGACAGGAAAAAAATAAGAACAGCAGTAGCCTCTACGAGTGTAGCTGACTGACTAGGTAGGAGGAAAAGAGAGGTTCCTAGGGAATGACAGAAGTGTGCGATACTTGAGAATGTTAGGATTAGCTGTATTTTACAATTAAAATTTTGCCTTTCACTTTCACTTTTTTTAACCTTTGATTCAGTTTTTGCATTTTAATGGCAGTGGGGATTAGACATTCTTTTATACCTTCTCTATATTCTAAGTCTGAGTAAATGAAGAAATATATTAAGGTTGAAAGATAGAAAATCATTAAAAAATTGTTTCCTTCTCAGATGTAGGCAATAGAGAAGGGGGAGATGATGGAAAAGAGTTAAGATTCGCTACCTGAGTTTTGGCTTTAACAACCAGACAATGTCAGTGGCAATTAGAGAGATGAAAGAAGAAGGACAGAAGAGGGAGAAGTATCTCAGGAAACAGACATTGGTTGAATATTGACTCTAAAAGAGCAGATGAAATTTCCCAGAGAGAGGGTGTAAATTTAAAAAAAGACAAAGAGAATCTTTTGGAGTCAGGATATTTGTGAAAAAATATGTTACACGGAGAATCAGGATTGAAAATACCCCAGAATGAAATGTTAACAAGTCAAATGGAATGATTTTTTTAATGTGTGTTCCATAACATATTAGTTCTCAAACTAGCATGCCTCAGCATCTCCCAACCGAAAAGGTTTTTAAAATACAGATTTTCACATATTGTTGGATTGTACCTCCAGTCTCCGTTCGGTATGTATGTAAGGTAAATAGAGGTGGCATTTGCTTCTAAAATGAACTTATATGTTGCACTTAGCTGATGAGTCAGTTTCAGAATAACTACACTATATGAATGATATTTTAGTGATGCTCCATTTTTGATGGATTAATCAATATCATTGTCATTTATCCAAAGTAAACAGAAGGAGGGACTAGTCATAGTAAACCTGAAAGAATAAACTAAGTGAAAATGAAGAAAATTATAAGACACATATGCATGCATATATGCATATAAATATATTCACAGATAATTTCACATATACAATGACATGTATTCCATGGGGGTAGGGGAGATGGTCACTATTCATTTCTACAAAGATATCACATGAACAAATTGTGACTGGATTATTTCACTTTATTTCAGCTATCATAATATTCATTGTCTCACCAAAGTAATTGGCTATAATTATAACTTATGACATCAGATTTTTAGTCATTTATTTTTCTAGTGATTAGTAAAAAAAAAAAAAATAGTAAGCCTGGACAGAGAAAGAATTAAACACAATTAATGATTAAGAAAGCAAGAATATTGGAAATTAGAGACAGTGTTATGGCTCTTTTACAAAGAATAGGCCACAGAATTATTACTACATAAAGATGTCTTTATTAATTTTACTAAATAGTTTTTTCATCTCCTGATTAGTATATTGGATTCTTCTCCTTTTTTCATTACTTTGAATACATAGGGATTATAACAAATAGAAGATTCTTATCTTCAAATGTCCTCCTACAGCTTTTAGAAAATTTAGGAATAAAAATTAGTTGTAAATTTATATAAGGATTAATTGAAAAAAGTGAGAACTGGGAACCATGAAGGATCTACATATATCCTAATGAAAAAGATAGAATGAATCTCAAATCAATAGTATAACAATAAGATATAGATATTGCTTCTTAGAAGAAACGTCCATCTACCATCTTAGTTCATAAAGCTCCTATCCAATATTGACATATAACACTTATAATTGTGCATGTGATTACATATGCATATATGTGTAGATGAATGGCCTTAGATACGAATTTTTTTTTTATTAGATTCCTAGTATACAGCAATAGTGAGGTTTGAGGGGAAAAGTTTAAAAGTTAAAATTTTCAGAAGTTATGAAGCCATGAAATTCATAGGTACATTCTGAAATGATTTAAATCATATAATGTATTCAATCAGAAAAGTAGCAATAAAAAATGAAACAATTGGAAAACAGCATATTTTGCTATTGTTTGTTGCAAGGATTTGGCATTTATGCAAATAAAAGTGGAGAAAGATACAAAAAAAATATTTTAGCTTATATATTCTAAAGTAGCCAAAATTTTACTTAGATGTTAAACACATGACATATGTATGTTACTATATAAGTTATATATTCCTCTTATTTGAATTCATTGAAGTATCAATGTACTAAATAAATTAGATATTATATAACTTGTGTTTTATATCATCCTTATCTGTCAAAGCATCTTTAAAAATAATGTCTAATAAATCCTTGATCAGGTGACTGCTACTTGGATTTATGTATTTACATGGAAATAGAGGCTTAAAAGGTAAGGAAAGAAAAAAATTTTAGCAAACATCTGCACCTCATTGCGTTTGTTAATTACTAACGTCTCTTTAAATGAAACTTAAAGCTAACCTGCTAAGGGCATGAAGGTGAAGAGAATGATATACTATTTTGTATTATTTGGAAACTCATTCCTCATCAATCTGATGAGGAATATAAAAAAATATTCATCAATTTTTGGGAGAAATTTTATTTTTTCTAGAAACACAAGTTAGGATTATGAAGCATACAGAAGTTAATCCTTTTTTGAGGGAAAAGGATTCAAAAGATAAAGCTGAGGGATGTGGGTTTCTCTTGTGTTGCTTTAATATTCAATTTGAAATGGTATATAGCTTCCTGTTTCTCTTAGCAAATATTTGCACTTAGGTTATTTATAAATTTGACTTATCGAGAACTTATTAGATATCAGGTATGTTTCTAAACAAAGGGACAAAACAAACTTTTCCTCCAATGGATGTTATTTAAAGCCACTTGTCTATACGTTAACAATTAGGGGATCAATAAAAATAAAGAAGAAAAGTTTTTCAAGGACTGACTACTGGAACAGCACAAAGTTTTGATAACTAAGACATTAGAAGCAATCACCAATGGAAGGTGAGAAAGAGAAGTGGGTGAAATAGGAAAAGATATTTTGATCCAGAATCCAAATAATGCAAATCTTCCAATTGATGAACTGAAGCAAAAGTTGGTGATAGGCTAAGAAATGTTAGAATGCAATTTGACCATTGTATTTATCAATGTAATGAGAAGTGTGAGAAGAGTAGTTACTAGAAATGGTAAACTAGTAGTCAGAATTGATTGTATATATTAAAGAATAAAAGGGGCAGTTAACATTTTTAAAGAGTACAAAGTTAAAAGAGAACAGAGAAATGAAGTCAGGAAAGGCTTTATTTATTGCTGGTTTTATATTTATTTGTTTTACAGGCAGATTTTTGGGGTTTTTTTTTGCAGTTTTCTTATACTCCTAGGAATATTCATTATTCTAGAGACAGAAAGATGAGAATCACTGAAGCAATGTCTTTGATTAGGTGAGAGGAAATAGTGCATAAATAGAGGGGTGACATCATCTGGAAACATGAACAGTCATTCAAATTAACATGTGAGGAGGGAAGACAAGGGAGAGAAATGTTATAAAATAGACATCTCAGGAAGTGGCAGACTGAAAGGATTTGGAAAATATAATAGACCTTCCAAGCAGCTTGAAGGATCCACTTGAGGTTAATAGTCCTGATTAGAATGTGAAGCTATTCCACATAAATTTGTTTGCCACCCAATCATGTTGAGCTGCATACGTCCTGCTAGAAGTCTGCATTTGTCTTTGAATTTTGCCAGCTGAGATGGACCATACTAGAGAAGCGTAATTTGATGGTGCTTGCAAGGGTATGATTATAATGATAAATTATAGGTCATCAAGAAAATGAGGATATGATGTATGTTATAATGAAATATTTGATGTATGTCATAGAAATCATGTTTCTACAAGAAACAAGATCAAAACAAGTTAGTAACTGGAGGGTTGGGCCTTTGAATTTGAGGGTAGGGGGATAATATAGTTACTGGGAATAAGGTTTAGGGAAGTGCTGCCCAGTAAAAATTTATGTGATGATTAGAATGTTCATAGAGCCACAATAACCACTAATAAATGTGGCTACTGAATCATTGATATGTGGCTAGTGTAACTAAGGAATTAACTAATATTAATTAAGGACCTATATATAGCTCTTGACCAGAAATGAAGGGCTGAGGAAGAGTGAAGGAAGAGCACACAGCATTAGAGAAAGGCAAAGTGAGCTAGAGATGAGGAGGAATGGCCAAGGTGACAAGAGATGATTAGTCTCTATACTAATGGGTAAGGAGTGGTGTAGTCTGGTGATACAAAAGTCAAAGCTGGGACATTTTTAGGGGGAAAAGAGAGAGAGAGAATGTTTCAGATTTTAGAACTGGCAATGGCAGCCAGTAGAATAAGATGTTGAGAAAGCAAATGTCCATTCCTGGAAAGGATTGCATGGGAAGTCATGTCCTCAAGGCAGAGCCATGTTTCAGTTGGAATAATAAGATAAAGACAATCTTCAGAGAGAGATAGGATATTTAGCTGAAAAATCAACTGGGTTAAAGATGTCATGGTAGAAACATTTTTTGAATTTAAGAGAAGGGTGGGATGTTTAGGTGGCTCAGGGGTTGAGTGTCTGTTTTTGGCTCAGGGCATGATCCTGGGGTCAGGGATCAAGTCCCAATTTCGGCTCCCTGGGAAGAGTCTGCTTCTCCCTCTGCCTCTCTCTCTCTCTCTCTGAATAAATAAATAAAATCTTAAAAAAAAAGAACTTAAGAGAAGGGTGAGTGAAGGGTGAGTTGAGATTATTTAACTAATTAACTAACTAGATAGCTAGATAAAGGAGGGAGGAAGGAAGGAAGGAAGGAAGGAAGGAAGGAAGGAAGGAAGGAAGAAGAAGGGGTCTTATGGGGATAAGAATACAGGTGATGAAGAATGACCTGGGAGTCCTAGGCATCTCACAAAAACTGCTACAAATAGGGGTAAAGAACATAACAAAGTTAATCCAGATTTTCACAGAAAAGACATATTTTGCTATATTCTCATTGGATGGTTAATATATTATCCATTTCATTCAACAAATAATAATTAACAATCGGCTAGGTGACAGACATAATACAAAATCCAAGGAACAAGTGGACACTATAAAATGGACATGGTTTCCTCTCATAATTTCTGTCAAATATACCTCTTAAGGTACCAAATTTCATATCTATAATCTGCCATGTAAATGAATACATTGCATATTGTATATTTTTATGTTTTCAGACATTTTGCTCATGTCAATTATCAGACTTTACCTTTACCTTTCAAATAGAATGGGTGAGTTCCTTTACTGTCTCCTGAAATGATCACTCACGGTCTTAACCACTGAGACTGCAAATTATTTTAGTTGTTCTTTGAAAACCATTCTCTAGTTGCATTATGATTTTTACAAAAATCTTTTGATACCCTTGGAAAACAGGAAGAACAGATATCATAACTATTTGATAAGTAAGAAGAATAAGCTAGGATGGAATAAATTGCATTATTATTTGAAAGATTATATCGAAGTGCCATTATTAGAAAAACTTCACATTATTCTAAATGCTAACCCAGCAGTTTTACAAAATGGTTGGAAAGTGTTTTCTGTTTTATTTCCAATATAAAACATTCTGTTGTCTATTTTGGATACAGAAACAAACTGGGCTTACTTCCACAGAAAACCACAGTAGTGATTAACATCCTGTGTTGGTGAGTAACCATAGTGCGACAGACTTTCCGTAATTCCAAATCTTAACTGTCAATGCCAAGAATTAACTAATTGACCAACATAGTAGACATTTTCTCCAATCTTTTTCTTAGTTGACCTCTCTTTAAACTTGAAGATCTTGACCCTTCCTCTCTGAAACTATTTCTTTAAATGTCCATGACACCATTCTCCTTGGTTTTCTTATCATTTTTTTCTTACTGTTTAATTTTCATTCTTTTCTTCTAAAATTTAGTATTTATACAGATTCTTTTTCACTTCTTATTCCCAGGTATTCACATTCTCTCTTACTTTTGTAACTGTTATGTTGATGACTCCAAGATAGAGATGATATCTTCTTTATCTTGAATTTCAAGGCTCCCTACTGGATATCTACAGTGGGATTGCCATTTCCAAACTTGAATTGAATATTTTTTCCCCTTCCAAATACGTATGTCCTCATGTTTATTGTCTATAGTGGGGCCACTATCTATTCAGTTTTCAGACCAGAAACCTGTAGTCTTCACTGATTTATTTATTTTATTTTATTTTATTTTATTTTAATTTTATTTTATTTATTCATGAGAGACGCAGAGAGAGAGAGAGAGAGAGAGAGAGAGAGAGAGAGAGGCAGAGACACAGGCAGAGGGAGAAGTAGGCTCCATGCAGGGAGCCTGATATGGGACTCGAGCCCGGGTCTCCAGGATCAGGCCCTGGGGTGAAGGTGGTGCTAAACTGCTGAGCCACCCAGGCTGCCGCTGCCCTCTTCACTGATTTCTATTGTTCCCTCTCCATCTATTATTTGTCCTCCTAGATATTTAACTTTTTCACAGAGAACTTCCTTCTTTTAATTTTCAGTGTCTGACATCTAACAATGCTTAAAATGTCTGCCACTTGATTTAATGACTGAAACTCTTAATACTAGTGTATTATGTAGAATTTCTCCATGCTATTCTAATTTTCAGTTGGCCTACAAAGCATTCTCTAGGTTCAAAGATTTTTTTTCACCTTTTTAAAATGTATTTTTTCAAGAATATCTTTTTATATTATTTTTGCTTCTCACTTTTATAATAAATGAAACTTCCAGGTAGAACATAATACTGAACTAAATTCACAGATGGAAAATTGCTTACCAAAATGGATGACCTACTTTGGCCTATTCATCTAACTCCTACTCAAAAATTTTTAATACAGTATACCATGAGATGATTTGAGGATCTTTAAAAAAAAGGATAAAATTTAATTACAAAGAAAATATTTATTTTAGACAATTATAATAATAATGAATTATATTACAACCCACAACCAGGTGTCAATATAAGAGTTGTGTTAAAATATGGTGAAGGCTCAAATATTTCAAACTTGGCAAGATTATAAAAATCTAAACAGTTCTGTAAGTCACTAACTTGTTCTTATGTTAAATACCTACCTTTTCTCTTTTCTGAATAAAAATTCATGAGATGAGGAATAATTTAGTTTTCACTCACCTTTCTATACTTAAAAAAGTTCAATCTGACATCTACCCATTTGCTCTTATTTAGAGAAGTAATTCAACAAAATTCAATCCCCTCTCTGTTACCATAGCACACTCAACCATGTGGGGGATAATATTGTACCAACTCCTTTTTTTTTAAGATATTATTTATTTTATTTGAGAGAGAGAGAGCACAAATGGGAAAGGAGCAGAAGGACAGCGGCTGAGGAGAGGGAGAAGCAGACTCCTCACTGAGCAGGCTGCCCAACGTGGGGTTCAATCCTAGAACTCTGAAGTTAGGGCCTGTGCTGAAGGCAGACTTTTGACCAACTGAACCACCCAGGCACCCCTTACCAACTTCTTCTTACTCTGTTGAGTATAAGCCTTGTGCTTTTAAGGGAAGGAGTTGTTTTCCTTCCTCCATTATTTCCTTTTTTTTTTCCCCCATTTTTTTAGGTGACTTCCAATTAGATGGAGTTAAAATATTAAGAAGCCAAACTCTGGGAAATTCACTAGTTTTTTATTTCCTTTACATTGAATGCCATGAGGAAGTGATCATGGTTACATGTTTCACCTTGCTGATAAAAGCTTATGTCTGGGTGAATTCTCCCTAGGTCTAGTTTGAGATGAGGCCTGAGAATTGGTAATGGAAGGCAGTCTCTCTGTTGTTGCTGTTTTTGCTTTGTTTTATATTGTTTTAAGTAGGCTCCACTCCCAACATGGGGACTTGAACCCATGACCCTGAGATCAGGAGTCACATGCTCTACTGACTGAACTGGGAGATGCCTCAGTAATGGTAGGCAGTCCTTTTGGAAACACAAGCTTTATTCCCCAATGAAATTATCAAAATAATGATTGACAGCTTATCACAATTTGTCTGTCTCCCAAGGCTTATTTAAGAATTGGTTAAAAACATAGAAGTTGGAAAGCTGTATCATGTATTGAATTTCTACAATTTTAGAATTGTGGAACTAACTAATAGGACAGAATGTTGAGAAAAGAAAAAAGAAGCGGAGCAACAGTCTTTTCTTGGCTTTTGTTCAATGTCAAGGTTAGAGTGTAAGTGGCCATTAAATTGAATTCACAATAGCTCTGATGATGGCAGCTTGCTTTCAGACAAATATTCCTTGGTCAAGTTAGACAGTCGTTTAAATAAACATAAAATGTAAGCTTTTCTTTATCTAATACTTTGTATTGTAAATTTTTTTCATTATCAACTAAGTAAGCTTTGTTTTCCTCCTCTTTCAACAGCCTCAAATCTAATGTGAGTCAAATAATGACATTTAGCATTTCTAAAATACCTCTCTAACATTTCTTCATAAAGTCACCATTGATATTTCTATGAATACTTGTGTATTAAAAAAAAAGACACGATTCCACTGAAAAACCAGTGCTTTATTCAACACTAGGCTTTCTTAAGAAACTTTATTTTTATAAATGCTTTTTTTGAAATATTTGTTATTATATAACCCATGTAGTTCATGCCACATGATAATTTACAGTATTGATTACACAATAAAACTAAACTCCCATAGATTGAATGCAAAGCCTTATTCCTAAACTCATTATATCATCACTCTCATACCTCGGGATACGGCTAGGACCCAGAACTATATACTTACAACCATATAACAAAATGATTAAGAAAGAGGACTTTTATGTTAGCCTGCCTGCATAGTAATCCAAGTTCTAAATATTTCTAGCTGTGTGACATTGGCTGAAATACTTAACCTTCTTAGTTCCCAGATGTTTAATCTATAAATTAAAAAGAATCACATTACCTTTTTATGGACTTATTATAAAAAAAAGACAACTAGACAACTGAAGTTGAAGTCAGACACAAAATTAAGTGCTCAGTAAATGTTTGCTATTATTTGAAATATCGGGTTGGGGTATAAAGAATCATAAATTATTCATTTTTACTGGGTTAAAAGTGATTCTACAGAAACCAATGCATCTAAAGTGCTAGAAACAAAAACAACAAAATTAGATCACTTGCAAATTAATGTCCACACATTATTTTTACAACAAGCCACAAGCTAAATTATCATTCAATGTTGCCAACCTAAGGCAAGTAACTGCATCATTTAGATTCCAGGCAGGCAGGCAGGCAGGCAAGCAGGTATGCAATTGCATCAGGGAAGCCAGCTGCTAATTATCTGACTATAGTGGAACTTTAAATATCAAACCAGTTTCAAAAGTAATGCTCTTTTTCATGGGACAAGCATAGATGTTTATAATAGGAGAAAACTGAAATTTATATTTGGATGCCCTAAAGAGACTGAGGAACAAATAGTCTATTAAAAATTAGGTACATTTTAATAGCAAAGATAACCTGATGGTGTCTACAAATTGCTGTTCCTGACAAGTTACAGTGGGGCTGCACCAGACAGAAAGAAATCAAATTAAAACTGATGTGAATGCTGTGCCAGAAACCACTCTGAACCTCTATTCATAAGATTCTCATGTACATAGAAATATGACATTGAATGTTTTAGAACACTTAAATAATTGAAAACCAAAATATGTGTTCAAAAGTAATCTTTATTTTTAAATTATATTTACATTAAGTTGTACAGTCAGTGAATGATCCAAACCTGATATAAACGTACTTTAAATAAATAAAACTTGACTGAGATTTCTAGAGAGGGGGTCTAGATTATGTAACTTTTACATATGTAACAAGTCTATTTGTCTTTGAGATGGAATGGCTGGTAGAGCATTCTAGAAGGAATTCTGTTTATTGGAATAAATGAGAAAATAAACAAGAAGGATTATCTCTATACACCACTATTTCTACCAATACAATTATTTTCATTACTTTGAACAAGCAAATTAAACTGATTATTGGAAATGTGAAAATATTGCACATGATAGTTCTAGTAGCTAAATTTTTTTAAATCTTCTGCACCTTTTTTTTTTAAGATTTTATTTAGTTATTCATGAGAGACACAAAGTGAGAGAGGCAGAGACACAGGCAGAGGGAGAAGCAGGCTCCATGCAGGGAGCCTGAAGCGAGACTTGATCCCTGGTCTCCAGGATCATGCCCTGGGCTGAAGACGGCACTAAACCAGGGAGCCACCGGGGCTGCCCTAAAAATTTTTTAAAAAGGATTCTCAAAATGATAAAATAAACCAAACATAGTAGAATAATGGGTCAGCTGGACTATTTATGGAGAAATCATATAGGATCTTGAGTCATATGGAATGACATA
The DNA here is from genome assembly GCF_905146905.1 of Nyctereutes procyonoides. Lineage (NCBI taxonomy): Eukaryota > Metazoa > Chordata > Mammalia > Carnivora > Canidae > Nyctereutes > Nyctereutes procyonoides. Next base: position 3,572,164 of record NW_026575021.1, on the reverse strand, counting down.
GATCAAATCCATAAAGTGATTGCTTGATTCTCATTTGCATAATTTGTGGATAGATAAATCATAAATACCAAATAAAAGCATGAATCCACATTGGCCTAAGTTTGGAATCAATTTATATTCACTATTGACTGTGAATATTTGTGAATTAGTTAAAAGTACCTGACCTTGGAAGAATCAGAGCTGAATTTGATTCTCATCTCTGTCAATTTCCAGCTTCATCCCTGAAAAAACGATTTTCTCTTGTGAGTCACTATTTTCACTGAAATATAGTCATATTTATAATAGAAAGTGTTTGTTGAGAACTTATTATCTGGCAGACTCTAAGCACATTTTTAGTGTATATTAGGTCATTTATATAGCATCCCCAAACTCTCGTAAGTAGTGGAGAATTTTGGAAATTACCATATCTGGCCCAGTAAGGAAGCCAGAAAACTGAACAGCAGACAAATTTAAGAGCTTAGGTGGCAAGAAATAGGAGCTGAAATCAGACAATTAAGTATTCAATGGAATCTGAATAATTTTCTTTAATGTCTGGGAAGCTTATGGAAAAATACTGAATTCTCAGAATTAATAAGACAAAAGCAATAAAATTAAGGAAGGAAACACCATTACAGAATAGATTTTGCTCATTTATTTTTATTAGTCTTAATTATTTATGATAATACTTCATAATATACCAATTAATGTCCTGTAGTATAGTGTATAAAATTAATGACAGAATATAAGACTTCTAAGTAGCACAAGGCTATTAAGTCTTTTAAGAGAAGTGGGAGAGTTTACTTTTTTTGAGAGAGAATTTTTGGCTTGCTGGTTTAGTGGAATTAAAATAATTGAGTTCTAACATATTTTAATTAAAATATATGCATTTATTAAGAGATACTTATAAAGTCTTTTAAGAAATTATTCTTTATCTAAAGAACTTACCAGATACAATACAACCATAGCAATATGGGAGTTAAGTTATAGTAGACTAAAAAAAGTCATCAGATTTTTTTGGGGGGGTGTTGAGTTGTCTAAGTTCTTTATATATTTTAATATTAACCCCTTTTCAGTTATATCATTATTAAATATATTCTCTCATTCAGTAGGTTGCCTTTTTTTGTTGTCATTGATGGTTTCCCTCACTGTGCAGATGCTTTTTATTTTGATATAGTCCCAGTAGTTTATTTTTGCCTTTGTTTCCCTTGCCTTGGGAAGCATGCTAAAAAATGTTGGTTTAGTCAATGTCAGAGAATCTATTACCTGTGTGCCATTCTAGGATTTTTATGTATAGGTCTCACATGTAGGTCTTTGATCCATTTTGAGTTTATTTTTGTGTATGGTGTTAGAAAGTGGCCCGGTTTTATTCTTTTACATAGGGACATTCTTTTACATACAGTTCATTGAAGACACTATCTGGAAAAATGGGCAGGGGAACTTAAAAGACATTTTTTCAAAGAAGACATAAAAATGGCAAACAGACATGTAAAAAGTTACTCAACAACATCAGTTATCATCAGGGAAATACAAATCACAACCACAATGCAATATCACTTTATACCTATCAGAATGGCTAAAATAAAAAAAAAAAGACAAGAAATGACAGTTGTTGGCAAGGATGTGGAGAAAAGGAACCCTCATACAATATTGTTTGGAATGTAACTTGGTACATCTCCTATGGGAAACAACATGGAGGTTCCTCAGAAAATTATAAATAGAAGTACATGTGATCTAAAAATTCAACTACTGGGTATTTGCCCAAAGAAAACAAAATATTAATTCAAAAGAAAATATATATCTCTATGTTTACTGTGGCATTATTTACAATAGTCAAGATATGGAAGCAACCCAAGTGTCCATCAGTGGATGAGATCCTGCCATTTGCCACAACATGGATGGAACCGGAGGGTATTCTGTTAGGTGAAATAAGTCAAACAGAGAAAGGGAAATGCCATATACCTCCACTCATATGTTGAATCTTAAAAAAAATAAATAAATAAACAAACAATTATAAAGCAGAATCAGACCTATAAATACAGAGAAAAAACTGATGGCTGCCAGAGGGAAGAGGGGTCAAAGGATGGGCACAGTGGATGAAGAGGAATGGGAAACTCAGGTTTCCAGTTATGGAATCATGGGAATAAAAAGCACAGGAAAAGAAATATAGTCAATGATATTGTAATAATGTTGTATGGTGACAGATGGTAGCCACACTTGTGGTGAGCATAGCAAAATGTCAGAAATTTGTTGAATCACTATGTTGTACACCTAAAACTAATGCAACACTATGTGTCAGCTATATTTTTTTTAAAAATCCCTTTTCCGGGAATTACAAAGCAACTGCATTAGTCAAAATTCTGCGAAAATTAAGATTAAGATTTATTATCTTTATCTTATCTCTTTTATTTTCTACTGCTTTGAGAAAACAAAAACTAAAATTACACACAAATTTACCTGAAATGGAGGGTGTATTCCTGGGCAATGTAGTACATACAATGTCAAATACACACTTTTTTTTTTCTCCTTGTTCTCTTTAAACCTCATGGATACCTATGAATGGTATCAACTCTTATGTGACTGCTAAAAATGTATTCATGAAAATGTGGAAAATCATCCAATGAATGGGAGATTTAGTTACACAATATTTGGAAGATATAGTTTAAATGGGTTGGAAATGAATGAGTGTGCATGAATGGAGGATAGGTGATTGAGGACGATGGTCAATAAAGAATCACAAATACAATGTATCTAACTATTCTAATTGTTCAGAGAAACAACAAAATACATAGATAATATGAACTAGAATAATATGATCTTAACATCCAAGAGGTAGCATGTTTCTTCTTAAAAAGCTTTGTTTGAGGGATCCCTGAGTGGTTTAGCAGTTGAGTGTCTGCCTTTGGCTCAGGGCATGATCCCAGGGTCCCATAATTGAGTCCCATATTGGGCTTCCTGCATGGAGCCTGCTTCTCCCTCTGCCTATGTCTCTGCCTCTCTTTCTTTGTGTCTCTCATGAATAAATAAATAAAATCTTTTTAAAAATAAAGCTTTGTTGTAACAATGCGAGCTAAAATAAAATGTTGCAACTACTTGGTCCATTCTTAAGGGGCTTCCAAGAAAAATAATTAGCCTTTTCAGAGCTACAGTCCATGTAATACTCTTGAGGGGAGTTATAAGAAGTACAAGTGGTAGAGGAATGGTACTGTGGAGTAAGAGGAATGGGATTTATTAAGAGAGTGAATTTCACAAATCAATGAATTGAAGGTTCCAGATGGCACAGCGCAACAGAATGAAAGAGAAATAGCGCAAGCAAACCATAGCCAAGAGCAAAGGCAGAGCTTATGAGAGGATGCTGAACAGAGGACTTCTGTTTTAAGTTGCAGCCTAAGATGGCAGGAGTGATGTGGCCTAAATTTGAAAATATGTGTCATGAATAGAAGAAATTTTCAGATCATGTTACAGAGGCTCATTGAATATAACAGTCACCAACCTGCTGGCTATTTGGTAGCCTTTCCTCAGAAGCAGGACAAGCAGCCCCGGAGGAAGAGGAAACGATTACCTCGTAGTGTGCTAAGAGCATTAGATGAGATAACAACTGTGTACATGCTTTGTGGATTTAGAACAAAAATGAGTCATCCCAAAAAAAAAAAAAAAAAGAGTCATCCCTGGAAGGAAGCATGCGTGGAAAGACCAGGAGTTCTACAGTCAGACAATGAGCACCGTAAGTACCCAACCAACACATACAATTGCAGCACATGCAATCTTAGCAAGGCTACTTACGAGATCTCTCAAGTTCAGTTACTTTTTTTTCCTAAAACATGGATGAAAAATTACGGTGCTTCTGAGGCAATGAAATCAGCTAATAATGACAAAACACACATTTTCAATAAGTTTCCATCCCTACACTCATGCTGTGGTACTTTTATGATCTCTCATATGTACTTTCTTCCTGAGCAGAACATCTTTTCACTTCGTCAGGATGGTCAACTCCTCCTCTCTCTCTCCTTTAAATGAAATTCCAGTGTCACCTCAAGTGTCACGGTTTCCATGTCCACTCTTTGTCTTATCATAAATGCTTATTCTGAATGCTATTATAGGACTTACCACACTCTATTGGAATTATTTGCTCACAGAGTGTATCTTACACTAAATGGTGAAATTTTTGAGGCTACTGAACACATGCCATACATATCTGGAATTTTCAGTTCCTAGCAAAGCATCTTAAAACATGTGTATTCCTAAAAGGTTTATTAAGTAAATGGAGTGAACCACATATTCAACAGGTCTCTATTTCACTTTGACTAATGGTACATGGTGGACTTCCAGAAAATAGGATAAAGCCAACACAGTAACTCAGTACATGTTGAATGATCTGATTGTTTGTATTACAAAAAAAGCCAAACTGAATAGTGTTGAAACCACTGTTATTTGTTCTAATAGATGTTTTCAAATATTATCATCACTAAAATAATTGTGAACTTCGAAGGAAAAAAAAACAACTAGAAATCCATCAGTTTTTTTATTAAGAGTGAATATTCACGGGACATCTGAGTAGCTTAGCAGTTGAGCGTCTGCCTTCTGCTCAGGGTGTGATCCTGGTGACTGGGGATTGAGTCCCACGTTGAGCTCCCTGCATGGAGCCTGCTTCTCCCTCTGCCTATGTCTCTGCCTCTCTCTCTGTGTCTCTCATGAATAAATAAATAAAATCTTTAAAAAAAAAAAAAGAGTGACTATTCGATATTAGCCGAGTTTGATGGCACACATTTTAACTTGTCCATTTCAAGGCAAGAAAAATGCAAATCGTTTTGTATAAAATGATGTACATACAATTGTAAGAAGTTGGGGGGGGGGAACATAATTTGCTTTGTTGTACCTAATTAGAATGAATAAAGCAATTAATCTGGAAAACAGTGAGCATCGCAATTGAGTGAAAACATGAGCATGCTGTAATTGACCCAGCAACACGATTTATATTTGGAAAACTTTCCAGTTTCATCAAAAGAATCACTTCACTAAGAGTTATGTTTTATTCATTCAATGGTGTGCTGAAACCCTGATGATTTGGGATACTTAATTGCATCGGTCCACTTACAAACAGCATGTGCAATTGAGCAAGTGACAGGAGACTTTTATTTATTTTAGGTTATCTTAGCACAATGCTTGTCGATGTTGTATGAGGATGAGTTGTACTTAAGTATGAGATTTGGGTGATATTTTATGTGCCCCCTGAGGCTCTCTCTCTGCCCAAACCATAATAAAAATGGAACACTTCCAAATACCTATATTTTAAAATCACAATGTTTGACTCAGTGGTAAATTAAAGAAAATTGATAAACAAGTAACTCTGAAATCAGTTTGAGGAACAAAGCTTTCTCAGCAAGATACAATAAATGTACTGATTTTTTGCTTCATGAAAACAATCCCATTTTGTGACTGTGGTCTTGCTCTTTTAGCATTGGGATATTTTCCTTCGAATTTACAGACCATCAAGACATTTGTGTGAAGAAATATTGCTTCAAATCCCTCTACAATATCCACATTAAAATTAATCACAATCAGTAAAATGAGCCAACATGTGATCTCTAGGCCAGGAAAGCAATCAACCATCATCATAATCAATCATATTTAGGGGCACCTGGGCGACTCAGAGGTTGGGCATCTACCTTTGACTCTTGCTGTGATCCCAGGGTCCTGGGATCCAGTCTTGCATCAGGCTCCCCACAGGGAGCCTGCTTCTCCCTCTACCTATGTCTCTGCCTCTCTCTCTGTGTCTCTCATGAATAAACAAAATAAAATATTTAAAAAGAAAAGCAATCATGCTTTCCCCTGAAAAAGCATTGTTCTGTATTATCATTGATAACATTGTGTTAAACCATCCATTGAAGTAAGCCTTTACTAGATCCATAGCTCCCACTGTGTTTATCTTAGCTTAAAAGAGTGTAGTTCAGTTCTTTGGGAAAATTCTCAAAAATCTTATACAATGCTATGTCTTCTTCTAACTTCTATAAAATATGATGTTATAAAAAGCAAATAGGGATCCCTGGGTGGTGCAGCGGTTTGGCGCCTGCCTTTGGCCCAGGGCACGATCCTGGAGACCCGGGATCGAGTCCCACGTTGGGCTCCCAGTGCATGGAGCCTGCTTCTCCCTCTGCCTGTGTCTCTGCCTCTCTCTCTCTTTCTCTCTCTCTCTCTCTGTGACTATCATAAATAAATTAATTAACTAATTTTTAAAAAAGCAAATAAGAAATTAACATCTGGGGTGTCTGGGTGGCTCAGTTGGTTAAGCATCTGCCTTCGGCTCAGGGCAGGGATTGAGCCCTGAGTTGGGCTCCCTGCTCAACAGGGAGTCTGCTTCTCCCTCTGCCCCTCCCCCTGCTTGTGCTCTCTCTCTCTTCAAATAAATAAATAAAATCTTTAAAGAAGAACTCAACGTCTATATGGGTGTGGTAATCTCTAGAGTTGCACTTACAGTAGAAAATAACACACTCACTGTTACCACACAGCCTATATGTCCAGTGTTCCCCATGGTACAACCTCCATTCTAGTAAGGCTAGAATCAGGCTTCTATTTGGAACTAATAGATCAGGAGTACAAGCGGTATGTGTCACTGTCTGGCAGAGATGGTTTAGAATGCGTGACACTTTTTTTCATTTTTCTCCTTTATCCTACATGGTAGGCCACATGTTGGGATCAGCCATTACAAATGGAGGGAGTGCAGGCCCTCTAGATCACTGCTTGGAGAAGATCTCTCATCAGATCACACCTGAGTTTGTCTTCAGGGTAAGCAATTATCCACATTTCCCAGTTGTGTTGTTCTTCCAGTAGCACAGGTTACCCATACTGAGGAATTGCCAAGGTTGAAATGAAAGATGAGGTCATGTACCTACCTAGTCATTTGTGGAGCTACGTCATGAGAGTTTGTCTTCTGAATTCAAATCCCATGCTTTTCATCTGTGCAGAAACTGAAAGAAGGGGTCATTGAAGACATGTACACGTTATATCAGGCCTGAAATTGTAATTATTGTCTTGAAATCCTTCACCCTCCAATGTCTTCAGGGTCTTTTGGGGGAGGGGGAGAGTTTCAAGTTTTATTTAAATTCCAATTAGTGGGGATCCCTGGGTGGCGCAGCGGTTTAGCGCTTGCCTTTGGCCCAGGGCGCGATCCTGGAGACCCTGGATCAAATCCCACGTCGGGCTCACGGGGCATGGAGCCTGCTTCTCCCTCTGCCTATGTCTCTGCCTCTCTCTCTCTCTGTGTGTGTGTGACTATCATAAATAAAAAAAAAATTTAAAAAAAAATAAAATAAATTCCAATTAGTGGGCAGCCCCAGTGGTGCAGTGGTTTAGCATCGCCTTCAGCCCGGGGTGTGATCCTGGAGACCCGGGATCCAGTCCTACGTCGGACTCCCTGTGTGGAGCCTGCCTGTGTCTCTGCCTCTCTCTCTCTCTTTCTCTCTCTGTGTGTGTATGTCTCTATGAATAAATAAATAAAATCTTAAAAAAAATAAATTCCAATTAGTTAACATACAGTGTAATATTAGTTTCAGGAGTAGAATTTAGTGATTCACCACTTATATACAACACCCAGTGTGCATCACAACTCCCTTCCTTAATACCCATCACTCATTTAACCTATCCCCCACCCACCTCCCCTGCAGAAACCTTCAGTTTGTTCTCTATAGTTAAGAGTCTCTTTTATGGCTCATCTCTCTTTTTTCTCCCCTATGTTCATCTGTTTTGTTTCTCAAATTTCACATATGAGTGAAATTATATGGTGTTTTTCTTCCTCTGGCTGATTTATTTTGCTTAGCATAATACTGTCTGGCTCCATTCATATTGTTGCAGTAATATTCCATTGTGTGTGTTTGTGTGTATTTATTAATTTTAGAGAGATAGAGTGAGCATGGAGGGGGCAGAGGGAGAGAGAGAGAGAGACAGAGAGAGAATCTCAAGCAGACTCCTGGTTGAGCATGGAGCCTGAGGCAGGGCTCAGTCTCATCACCCTGAGGCAATTCAAGAGTTGGACACTTAACCAACTGAGCCATCCAGGTGCTCTCCATTGTGTGTATGTGTGTGTGTGTGTGTGTGTGTGTGTGTGTAATCAGTTGATAGATATTTGGGCTTTTTCAATAGTTTGGCTGTTGTGGATGGTGTGCTGCTGTGCGTTTGCTGGGACGCGTGTGTCCCTTCAAGTCAGTATTTTTGTATCCTTTGTGTAAATGCCTGATAGTGCAGTTGATGGGTAGTAGGATGGTTCTATTTTTAACTTTCTGAGGAAGCTCCATACTGTTTTCCAGAGTGGCTACACCAGTTTGCATTCCCATCAACAGTCTAAGAGGATTCCCCTTTCTCTGTATCCTCAGCAACATCTGTTGTTTCCTATCTTGTTAATTTTAACCATTCTGACAGATGTGAGGGATCTCTCATTGTAGTTTTGATTTGTATTTCCTGATGATGAGTGATGTTGAGCATCTTCTCAAGTGTCTGTTAGCCATTTGTATGTGTTCCCTAGAAAAATCTCCTGCCCATTTTTAAATTAGATTATTTGTTTTTTGGGGTGTTGAGTTTGATAAGTTCTTTATAGATTTTGGATGCTAACCCTTTATCAGATATGTCATTCGTAAATATCACCTCCCATTCCATAGGTTGCCTTTTAGTTTTATTGTTTCCTGATCTGTGCAGAATGCTTTTATTTTGATGAAGTCCTAAAAATTCATTTTTACTTTTGTTTTCCTTGCCTCAGGAGACATATATAAAAAGAAGTTTCTACTGACTATGTTGAAGAGGTTACTGCCTGTGTTCTCCTCTAGGATTTTTATAGTTTTCTGTTTCACATTTAGGTCTTTCATCCACTTTGAATTTCTTTTTTGTGTATGGTATAAGAAGTGGTCCACTTTCATTCTCTAGCATATTGCTTTTCCAGTTTTTCCAACTCCATTTGTCGAAGAGACTTTTTTTTTTCATTAGATATTGTTTCCTACTTTGTTGAAGATTAGTTGACTATATAGTTGTGGGTTGATTTCTGGGTTTTCTATTCTGTTCTATTGCACTATGTGTCTTTTTCTTGCACCAGTACCATACTGTGTCAATCACCACAGCTTTGTAATATAACTTGAAGTCCGGAATTGTGATTCCTCTAGCTTTGCTTTCCCTTTTCAAGATCGCTTTGTCTATTCAGGATCTTTTGTGATTCCATACAAAATGTCAGGATTGTTTGTTCTAGTTGATGGTATTTTGATAGGAATTGCAGTCAATGTGTAGATTGCTTTGGGTAATGTAGACATTGTAATAATATTTGTTCCTCTGATCCATGAGCATGAAATGTTTTTCCATTTCTTTGCGTTATGTTCATTTTTTTAATTTATTTTTTATTTTATCAGTATTGCATATTTTTTAGGGTATGGATATTTTATCTCTTTGGTTAGGTTTATTCTTAGATATCTTATGGCTTTTGGTGCAAATGTAAATGAGATTCCTTCCTTGATTCCTCTTTCTGCTGCTTCATCATTGGTATATACAAATGCAACTACTTTCTGTACATTGATTTTGAATCCTCCTAACTTTACTGAATTTGTGCATCAGTTCTAGCAATTTTTTCATGGAATTTTTTAGGTTTTCTACATAAAGTGTCATGTCGTCTGTGAATGGTAAAAGTAGACTTCCTTCTCGCTGATTTGCATGACTCTTATTTATTTTTGTCATCTGATTGCTGAGGCTAGGACTTCCAGTACTATGTTAAATAACAGTGGTGACAGAGGCCATCCCTGTTGTGCTCCTGTTCATAGATTAAAAGCTCTAAGGCTTCCCCACTGAGGATGATATTAGCTGTGGGTTTTTTGTATATGGCCTTTATGAGGTTGAGGTATGTTCCCTCTATAGATGCCTACTTTGTTGAGGATTTTTACCAAGAATAGATGTGGTGTTTTGTCAAAAACTTTTTCCTGCATCTATTCAGAGGATCATATAGTTCTTATCCTTTCTCTTATTGATGTGATCTATCACACTGATTAATTTGTGAATATAAAAAAAAATAATTTGTGAATATAGAACCACCCTTGCAACCTAGGAATAAATCCCACTTGATCTTGTTGAATGGTTCTTTTAATATACTGTTGGATTCAATTTACTAGTATTTTGTTTAGAATTTTTGCAGTCATGTTCACTGAGGATATTGGCCTGTAGTTCACTTTTTTAGTGGTGTCCTTGTCTCGTTTTGTTATCAGGGTAATGCTGGCCTCATAGAATGAATTTGGAAGTTTTCCTTCCATTTCTATTTTTTTGGAGTAATTTGAAAAGAATAGATATTAACTCTTCTTTAAATGTTTGGTAGAATTCCCTTGGGAAGCCATATGGCCCTGGACTTTTCTTTTAGAAGATTTTGATTACTGATTCAATTTCTTTGCTGGTATCAGTCTGTTCAAGTTTTCTATTTCTTCCTGTCTCAATTTTGGTAGTTAATATGTCTCTAGGAATTTATCCATTTCTTCCAGATTGTTTAATTTGTTGGCATGTGTGTGTCTCATGAATAAATAAATAAAATCTTAAAAAAAACAACAACAACAATCAAGAACAGCTGCTGGTTTCATTGATCTGTTCTACTGATTTTTCGTTTGTTTCTATATCATTTATTTCTACTCTAATCTTTATAATTTCCCTTCCACTGCTGGCTTTAGGCTTCATTTGCTGTTCTTTTTCTATTCCTGTAGTGTAAAGTTAGGTTGTGTATTTGAGACTTTTTCTTGCTTCTTGAGGTAGGCCTGTATTGCTTTATACTCCTCTCTTATGACAACTTTTCCTGCATCCCAAAGGTATTGGACCATCATGTTTTCATTTTCATTTGTTTCCAACTATTTTTTTTTTCTTTAATTTCAAAGTTGACCCTTTCATTCTTTAGAGGGATTTTCTTTAGTCTCCATGTATTTGTGGTCTTTCCAAACTTTTTCTTGTGGTTGATGTCAAGGTTCATAGTGTCGTGGTCAGAAAATATGCATGGTATGATCTCAATCTCTTTACTTGCTGAGGCCTGCTTTGTGACCTAGTATGTGATCTACTCTGGAGAATATCCCACATGCACAGGAAAAGAATATGTATTCTGCTGCTTTAGGATGAAATGTTCTGAATATCTGTGAAGTCCATTGGTCAAGTTTGTCATTCAAAGCACTAGTTTTGATTTTCTGCTTAGATGATCTATCCATTGACATAAGTGGAGTATTAAAGTCCCCTACTATTGATGTATTATTATCAATGAATTTCTTTATGCTTGAGGTTATTTTTGTATATTTGGGTGCTCTAATTTGGGACATAAATATTTATAATTGTTAGATCTTGTTGGATAGACTCCTTTATCATGATATAGTGCTCTTCTTCATCACTTGTTACAGTCTTTGCTTTAATATCTAGTTTGTCTGATATATGCATGGCTCTCTGGCTTTCTTTTGACATCCATTTACATAGTAAATGGTTTTCCATCCCCTCACTTTCAATCTGCATGTGTCTTTAGATCTAAAATTAGTCTCTTGGGCAGCATATCCATGTGTCTTGTTTTTTGTTTTTTTTTTTTTTAATCCATCCTGACACCTATATCTTTTGATTGGAGGATTTAGTCCATTTACATTCATTCAGAGTAGTTATCAGTAGACCTTAATTTAGTGCCATTTTATTACTTGTTTTGTCATTGTTTCTGGAGATTTTCTCTGTTCCTTTCTAGTCTTTGTCACTTTTGGTCTTTCTTTCCCATTTAAAGAGTCGCCTTCAATATCTCTTACAGGGTTGGGTTAGTGGTCAGGAACACCTTTAGTTTTTGTCAGGGAAACTCCTTATCTCTCCTCCTATTTGGAATGATAGCCTTACTGGATAGAGTATCTTGGCTGCAGATTTTTCCTATTCAGCACAATGGATATACCATGCCATCCATTCTTTTCTGGCCTGCCAAGTTTCTGTGGAGAGATCTGCTTCTAAATTCATTTGTCTTCCCATATAAGTTAAGGGCTTCTTTTGTCCTGCTGCTTTTAGGATTTTTTTCTTTATATTTTGCAAATTTAACTACAGTATGTCTTGGTGTTGCCCTACTTTTGTTGATTTTGATGGGAGTTCTCTGTGCCTCCTGGATTTGAAAGTCTGTTTCCTTCCCCAGATTAAGAAAGTTTTCAGCTATAATTTCCTCAAATAACCTGCTTCCTTTTCTCTTTCTTGTGGGACTCTTATGATATGAATGTCATTACATTTCATGAAGTCACTGAATTCCCTAAGTCAACTCTCATGATCCAATATTTTCTTTCCCTCTTTTGATCAGCTTCATTATTTTTCATAATTCTGTATCACTTATTAATTTCTCTGCTTCTTCCATCCTTGAAGTCATTACAGCCGATTGGTTTTGATTCTCCAGCCTTTGAGCCCTACTGGTTGTAAAAACTCATGAAAATCAGCCCCTCTCATTATCCCAGCCAATGCCTTTGAGGAAGTATTCTTATTTGATTCCCTGCGTGGTCATCTCTCTCCTTTCTCTGACCAGGGCTCCTCCCTCTGGAACACTTGTGATCCATTTCTCCCCCAAACCACATCTACACACTTCTACCTTCCACAACGTGGCCTCCTCTCTCCTAGTCGTGCACTTTGTTCTGTTAGTCCTCAGATCAGTTTCTTGGGTATTCAGAATGATTTGATATTTATCTAGCTGTGTTTGGGGGATGAGGCAAGCCAATCTTATACAGAATATAACCAACATTTTTGCTAAGTACAGGTACCAAGAGGAAGGGGAAAAAATAAAAAAAGGAAGAAATATATTCTATTGGAAATGTGACCAAGAGTTAAATAAAGACAAACAACTGAGAAAAGGCTGCCTAGTCGCTTTGGGGGAGATGGAGAAGTGGCTGATTTCAGTAAGTATAAGGTTATTTTGGGAAAAACAAAAAAAAAAAAAACAAAAAAACAAAGGATAGTGGAAGGGGAGGTGGGCGGGGGGATAGGGTGACTGGGTGATGGACACTGAGGGGGGCACTTGATGGATGAACACTGGGTGTTATACTATATGTTGGCAAATCGAACTTCAGTAAAATATATTTATATTTATATACATAAAGTTTTATGACATTTTCAACAATATGCTGCAGTACTCAACAAATAAAAGGCAAAACAAATGATCAGATCTATTCATAGTTGGGCAGCATTGAAATTGTTATAACAGAGGGACATTGAAAAGACAATTTCTTAAACTTACATTAAACACATGATAACAAACATTCTGGAATATGTCTTTTATCAGGGCCACAAGACAAATAGAAAAATTCCTATTTTTGTTAGACTGAGATACCATGAAGGCGTTATCATTTACCAGGTAGGGTACAACCCACCCTGTGTATTTAAAAAGATAAACACTATCCATCTATAAATTATACATGTTGTTTATGCACTCCTAAACATATGTTTTATATGATATCCAATATAATTTTTTTTCAAATAAAGTGGTTCCATGAAAATGTAGATAAATAAATTATAATTCCATATAGTAATAGAATTGAATATAGTTACCTTAAGCAAGATTAACAATACTGAAGTTGGGAAAAATCCAAAGTTATACTAATGTTTACATCAAAAAATAGTCTAGCAAAGAAAAAAAATCCTTTACTAAACTTATTTCTAAATGTTAGGACAATATTATAATGAATCATAACTGTATTCATATGTATCTCTATGGATGAAATCAATACTTTTTCATTTGATCCATCTGATCAAACTTCTTAATATAACATCCTGCCTGGGAAATAGAGGAAGTTAATCTTCAAGTGATTTCTGTGGTTGCTATACTTATGTGGGCACACTTAAGTGATTCTAAGGTTATAAGTTAAATACTCATTCAATTCTTCCATGCTATTAAAATACAAATTATAAATAAGTAATTTTTACTTATGAGCAGCATGAAGAAGCAAACTTAGGTAATATCTCTATGACAACTGGCAAATTCATTTATTCAAGCTTTTGGTCCACATCATATTATTTATATGATAATGAAACAATGGTAAAATCTAAAAAGTGGAATAATTTAAATCAGTTGATGGACTTGCATGTTATCACTGATGTCTCCGTAATATTCCTATATTTAAACACCTAAAAAGCTAACCATCAAACTCTGTCATGTTAGAGTGGCAGGAGGTATCTCAGGCAGTAAACTAAATGAGTCAGAGTTACACTAGGACTTAGATTCCCCCATGGGAATTTATGATGGTCATCTAAATTGTTGAGTACACAGAGTGTTTCATAAACTTCAGTCATCCCTGTAATATTCTGGAATCATCCACAAAACCCTTAAGGTGCTATATAGCAATAACATTTTACAGATGTGTTTGGAATAGTTCTGATGTTCCTAAGATGCTTGTGAAGAATGACTGAGTTCTCTTATGGATTGATAAATATCACAATGGACTGTTAGTAGCTCTTGTAGGAGTTTTTGGAGGTATTTATAAAGATCTGCCTTATGATGTCATTTAATGCTCTTTGGTTTAAGTTTAAAAAAACATTAAAATAAAAGCTAATATCAAGAAGACTAGACAATTTATTCAAAACCTCTTGCTCCATATCTGCACAAGCTGTTAAGAAAGGCCACACACCCCTCCATTGGTGTCAGCAAATAAAACCCGTAAACCACAGCCCATGTTTGGAAAGATATAAAGATATAAAACCTAAGTCAGTCTTTCTTCCTTGTTCTCTCGAGCCACCCTCAAACCTGCTTGAAAGCCTCTCTACTTTCCCTAGAAAGCCTCATTTTATGAGTAATAAGCTTTTTCATACTCTCCTGTGCATGTGTGGTGTCTAAGTGTTGACACTTGAACCAAATTTTGGATGGTGGGGTCATCCTGACTCCATAGGATGACTACATAATGAATGAATAATAAATGTAGAAATAGCATACTAAGAAAAATGTGCAAACCAAAATAATTCACTACATAACCATTCTCTATTTTCAGCACTATTTCTGTCTCCTATTTCTTCAAAACAAAGCTGAATATAGTTGCTTCTGAATTTCCTTTTGCTTAGCATATAGTAATCTCAAGAATATCATGCCCATCTGAACAACAAAAAAGGTATATATATTCTGCCCCAAGAAACAGGACAAAAATCCATTGCTTCTCGTGTGTGTGGTGGTGTGTGTGGTGTGTGTTTTCTCTAAAGGAGGGCCAGGAAAAAATCTCCTGGACTCAGGATACTACACCAACACAAAAAGATAGGCAACAACTGATCTACAACTGATAATTGTAATAATTATCATTATTCTTGCATTATCATCAAAAAATGCTGTCTATGTAATTTCAAAGTTTTGTTATTTATTGAGTGCATTGTTTTGATATGATGGAATGTACTAGCATATTTCTTTTCTCAAGATGATATATTAGTATGTTTTAATGAAGTCAACACTTTTAACTACGTTATCTTATGTCCTTTAGATTTTATTCATTTTATCTTCTTTATTAAGGATCATGATAGTGATAAAGATGTTAGTAATATGTTTCTTTTACATTTTTATCTTTTTTCATGGAATTTAAAGTTTTATAGCATGTTGCATAGATATCCTTGACTGTTTCATACAATTACAAATTATTCCTCAAATATTATTATAAAGTGCCATTTTAAAAAAGCATGTATATTTTTGTCCAATTTTAATGTAATTAATAATGGTTTCTGTTTTGTTTGGTTTTTGGTTTTCTTTTTTTATATTTGCCTGCTGTACTTTTCCCAATCCTTACATTTTCAATATTTTTTGAAGGACTTTTAGAATATTATAACCAGAGGAAAATTGAAATTTTGCCTTGAGATAGCTGAAAATGGAAAGCTAACTTTCAACAGGTGGGTTCAGAATACATATGTTCACTGATAGACATTGTTTTATTGTGTCTTACAGGTTTATTATAATTTCCCCTCTGAAAGCTTTAAAAAATTCACAAAAATTATTTCCTTTGTGTTTCGATATGTTTATATTTATTCTACTAGTTTGTTTGGTTTCTACTGTTTGTTTTACTAGTAGTTAACTTCATAATACTAAGTCTTCATGTTACCTTTTTAAATTTTTTTAAATTTTTCTTAAAGATTTTATTTATTTATTTGACAAAGAGAGCACAAGCAGGGAGAACAGCAGGCAGAGGGAGAGGGAGAAACAGGCTCCCCTGGGATCAGGGAACTGGATGTGAGCTGGATCCCAGGACTCTGGGATCATGACCTGAGCCCAAGGCAGACACTTAATCCACCGAACCACCCAGGCGCCTCTCATGTTTCCTTTTAATCCTCTATTTTTTAGACAGAATCTATCAACCTCCTACATGACTATTGGTATAATGAGTATATTTTCTTTTCCACTGTCTTCCTATTACTTTCCTCTGGGAAAAAAATGCAAATTTAGTTAGTTATATTGGCTTTCTTATCTTTAATTTTCTGCAACATAGTTGATATACATTATAGGGAAATTACTTTCCTTTCTGGCAATATAACTGGTGAAATAATCATATTATCTCATACTTACACTTCTTTTCCCCTGATACTTTTTAGTTTTCTTATTCAATTAACACATTAACTTCTCTTAAGTATAACAATATTATTAATATGGCTTAAATTCTTATTTAATACTATATATTTACATTTATTTTGGGTAAGCTTCAGTCTTTTCGCTTCAGTGCTCTTCTTAACAAATGAGTTGCTTGAAGTTTGAACTTAGATATTTCTTTAAGAACACCTGGGAAAGTTATATCTTCAACTAATGTATGGCAAAAATGTATATCTATTGCCCCTTACATGAATAATAGCCTGAATGTGCACGTAGTATTTGGGTCACTTCCTTTTCTTAAGGATGTTGTAGGTTATATAGCACTGAATAATGCTATGTAAAAGAAATCTAGGGCTGCCCTATATTATCTTCATTATAGTCGGCTTCTTCTTTACAGTGGTCTAAGGCATTCTTTTGCTATCTTTAAATTCCAAGAGTTTTTAAGGCCATATCTTTGTGACAAATATTTAGTTTCAAAATGTTATTTTCCCAACTTTATGTTTCCAATCTTTTCTGAACCCAAATGGAATCAGTTCCTATACTAAAGAAGAACATTTTGATCACCAATATGGTTTGCAAATACAATGGATTATAGTGCATTAAACATCTTAAACACACACATTCCTAATCACTCACACACACACACACACACACACACACACACATTCGTTCCTTGATCACTTTTGTAATATACTAGGAAACCAATTCATTATTTGGAAAATTGACATATTGGAGAGGATGAACCATTTATCTTGTTTTTCCTTTATGAACTTTATCTAAGTGTAGCAAAGTAGTTGAAGAGAGGGAGTTTCTCTTTATAAAAATATTCTCCCTCATATGTGAAAAAAAGAATTTTGTATCACATAATGGATCATTAAATCTGGACAATGGTTATCAAAGGCTGCTAAGAATATAAAAATAAGTAAGATATTTTATACCTTCTAATGGAAACGTATAACATCTATAAAGTAGTTTTGCGAAAACCTTAAACTCAGTAATCATTTCTTTGGATTTAAATGCTAATTTTTAGGATATACTTCAAAAGAAAATTATGTGAACCCATTAGATAGGGAAGCAAATCCAAATTGTGGGAAACTTTACAAGAAAAACTATTTGGCTTTTTCAACAAAAACAATTTTTGTTGAAACAAACAGACTTTGAGACATAATACCTAACCCTAACATGTGGACCAAAAGTAAATTTGTTTTAAATGATTTTATTTATTTATTCATGAGACACAGAGAGAGAGAGGCAGGCAGAGAAATAGGCAGAGGGAGAAACAGGTTCCACACAGGGAGCCCAATGTGAGACTCGATGTGGGACTCTATCCTGAGACCGTGGGATCATGCTGAAGGCAGATGCTCAACCGCTGAGCCATCCAGGCATCCAAAAAATAAAATTTTTATATAACAACTTGAATAATGTGAATATTGGGAATATTGTGAAAACTGGTAATGGAGAATTATTGTTTCATTGCTGATTTGTGATGTGGACAAAAACAGCATTGGGGTTATGTGTACAAAATGGAATCTTTGCCATTTATAATGCACGATAGCCACTTTTTGATAAAATAATATGATTTCTGAAATTTGATTTTCAATAATGTTGATAGGCTAGCTTGTGGCTGGCGGTAGATGGGAAATTATATTGTTTTTGTTTTCACCTTTGAAAGCATATTGCTTATGAGTTTATAATTTCCGAAGTTTTGTAAAGTTTATATAGGTTTTATTTTACTATTCTTCTTTTGTACATGTTTTAAATTTTCCATTAAAAACGGAAAAAATAAATCATCCCTCATCAAAGAATTTGTTCTTTTGTTTGAGAATCACAACACAAAACCAAATAGAATAGGCTGTGCACTCTTATGAAAACAATTTCTGAATCCAATCCCACAACTTTGATTGTAATTATGTGCTATGGATTCGACCATGAATTGAATTTATGTGAAAGAAATGACTAAAGAAGTTATCTGATAATAGCAATATCAGATGATGTTATTGTTGCTATTGGGTGCTTAGATGTTCCTGATATTATTTGGACATCTTATTGAAAAAGCTTCAAGATTAATGATGAGGGCAATCTACATAAAATTCATAAATATTTACTAATACTTTTACATGAGAAGAGATAAAAGAGCATTATAATATTTTAAGGAAAAAAGTATTTTAATAAGAAAGCACTTATGTTAATTATCCTCACACCTCGTGTATTTTATTTTCTCACTTAATTTCTACCAGATAGTATAATTGCATTTCTAGGATGTCTTTCTGGGAAAACATAAGTGATTCAACAAACTATTCTAATTCTTAGAGTTTTTATCATAATTTTAGGATGCATTTAAATGTGTTTTAGTATATATGTATCATACACTTACCTCTTTTAAAATAGGTTTTTGGTGTCTTGCAATACACAACAAAATAAAGACACTTAATCATGCAAGCATCTTATGGTATTAAAGGAACAAGAGATATCCCCAAAAGTCTTCTTTAAAGAACAGAAACAAGGCAAACTGGGCAGCTCAGTCGGTTAAGCATCTGACTCTTGACTTCATCACAGGTCGTGATCTCAGGGTTGTGAAGTCAAGCTCTGCATCGAGCCCCCAATGAGCCCACATGGGCATGGAGCCTGCTTAAGATTCTTTCTCTTCTTCTCCCTCAGCCCCTCCTCACCTTCTAAAAAAAAAAAAAAAACAACAAAAAAAACCAAAAAACAGACCAGAGATAAAATGCCTGAAATAGTGATAAACAAGTGCCAAATTATTCTTTATGCAGCCAATAATTCTTTCCAGAGCATCTAATAATTTAATACATAATAACTTGTACTTTTTAAGTACTGGTGGATACTATGTTAATATAATAACTACATTTTCATAGCTAATCTACAAAAGTGTTTATGGTAACCATGATGATTTTAAAATAATTTTATTATGTCCTTGTTATATAAAAAGAATTCATTTTACAGGTGCCTAGGTGGCTCAGTCAGTTGAGTGTGGGCCTCTTAATGTCAGCTCAGGTAGTGATCTCAGGGTCATACTCTCAGTGTGCTGAGATTGACTCCCACGTAAGTCTCCATACTCAGTGGGAAGTCTGCTTGAGATTCTCTCCTCTCTCTGCCCCTCTGCCCAGCTCATGTGCCCTCCTCTCTTTAAGATAAATAATCTTTTAAAGAATAATTCATTATGATTTATGGCATTAAGATATATTAATAATGTTCTATGATGAAAACAGATTAAAATATGATGAAAATTTGAAGAGATCAAAATATACAGAATGAATGCAAATTTTCAAGACATGAATTTATGACATTATGATTATTTTAATCTTCCACACTCAAATTATCACTTTTAAATTAATGATCATTTAGTCATGTTGGGTGTGTATATCTGTCTGTTTTGACAGAGGAAGGATGGGTGAGAAAGAATAGTGCAAATGATGATAAATTGATGTTCAACTTAGTAGCTTTCTTAAATATCAATAAAGATCAATTATTAAAGGTTATTTTTAATTTTATTTTCAAGATATTCCTTGGAATTCTGTTTTCAAGAGCAGTCAAACTGCAAATGTTTTTGAAAAACTATTTTAATTATTTTGGGAATTATTTCCTTACCAATTCTCTGACTTTATAGGCAAAACAAACAAACAAATAACAACAACAAAAAAAAAAAAACAATATCCTTCTCCATCTATACACAGAATTACAATCCTTCAGAAGTAGTTGTCTCTGAGGCAAGCTTCAGTAAACCATTTTGAACATAAATATGACAACCCATCCAGCCTCAATTCATCTCCGGCTTTTGCAACATTTTTGTTCCTTGTATTCTTTTTAATAATATTATTGCATATTATTGTCATATTTTAAAGATATAGTTTAGAAACTTCAGACAAAAATGAAAAATATATGTAAATCACTAGATTTCAAAATAGAGCTAGAGTGTGTTATGCTAAATGGAACAAGTCAATCAGAGAAAGACAAATACCTTAAGATTTCACTCATATGTGGGATTTAAGAAACAGATGAACATAAAGGGGGGAAAAGAGAGGGAGGCAAACCATAAGAGACTCAACTATAGAGAACAAACTAAGGTTTGGTGGAAGGGAAATGAGTGGGAATGGGCTAAATGAGTGATGAGTATTAAGGAGGGCATTTGTTGTGATGAGCACTTGGTACAATATGTAAGTGATGAATCACTAAATTCTAGTCCTGAAACCAATATTACACTATACGTTAACTAACTAAAATTTAAATACGAACTTGAAACAAACAAGCAAACAAAAAATATATATATATTTTTTTTTAGAATCATTAGCCACAGCAACAGTAATTCTAGAACCAATTGGGTCAGCCATTATGACATTTAGTTTTTAACTTTCATTACTAATGAAAGGCCACTAAACAATCATTTAATAGAAAAGTGGTATTCCATTATTCACAATTTTCTTGAAACATTTCTTTATCAGTGAATGTGATTTTTTTTAAGTGATCATTTCACAGCAAATTGGATCCAACACAGCACAAAATTGAAAAAGTGCAAAATGGGATGCCTGGGTGGCTCAGAGGTTGAGTATCTGCCTTTGGCTCAGGGCATGACCCTGCGGTCCCAGGATCGAGTCCCACGTCGGGCTCCTGCATGGAGCCTGCTTCTCCCTCTGCCTGTGTCTCTGCCTCTCTCTTTCTCTCTCTCTGTGTCTCTCATGAATAAATAAATACAATCTTCAAAAAAAGAAAAATCACAAAATGTTAAAAATAGTGATCTCTACTTATGACAAATGTCTTCTATTTAAAAGATTTATTTATTTAATTTAGAGAGAAAGAGAGCAAGGGGAGAAGGAGAAAGAAAAAGAATTCCAAGGAGACTTCCCACCAAGTAATGGATGCAGGGCTGGTCGTGGGGCTTGTTGTGGGGTTTGACCCCAGGACCCCAAGATCACTGCAAAGCCAAAACCAAGAGTCAGACGCTCAACCCTAAGCCACCCAGGCACCTGTACTTACAACGAAATTTTTCTACTGGGAGAGTAGCATTCATATATAAAAATACATACATTAGCCTAGGAAGTAAGCACTGAGAAACTAATAATACAAGATAATACTACTCATCATTGTCTTGGTGACTCTAACTTTTTCTTATATTAACGTAATCAACTGGGTTATAAGGTTTTTAGCTGGCCACTGGAGCATATACATTCACATGCATATCTTATACCTAATTATTTCTGTTTTCTTTTTGCTATCCATTTTTCTTTGTATGCTGTGAAAATAAAAAGACAAAGAGTAGGGGATACCTGGGTACCACCTTCAGCCCAGGGCGTGGTCCTGGTGAACTGGGATCAAGTCCCACATCAGGCTCCCTATATAGAGCCTGTTTCTCCCTCTGCCTGTGTCTCTGCCTCTCTCTCTCTCATAAATAATAAGTATTTATTTATTTAATTATTCTCTCATAAATAAATAAATCTCTCATAAATAAATAAACTATTAAAAAAAAACAAAGAGTAAAGAAAATACTTTCAGCAGACCGGAAATAGTTTGAACATTAGATGCATTTCCATTTTCCGTGCCAGTGCTGAAAGTTGCAGTGAGCAAAACCTTTTCAGGATAAATCACATTGACAATCCCTAGTGTGGAGATGGTAACAGTTTATCACTTCAGGTTGTCAGTGTGTTTGCTTCTGGGAATGAAGGGAAAAGATCAAGTTGCCCGAGATCCCTAAAGTGCTGCATCACCCTCCGTGCACTCCCTTGAGCAAGCAGAGTATTTGTTCTGATATCAGCCTTGTTGGGCTTCTTATTTAAGTGGGTAAATTTCAACTAGATACAAAGGGTCATCTTTATTATCCTGAATGCTAAATGTTCCCCAGAACGTTGTAAAATAAGTAGCTATGATATGAAGACGTTAAAACACTAAACTAATGGTTCACTTTTTAAAGCATCCTTTTACATATTTAAGCAAAATAATCAGAGTACAAAATAAAGGGTAGAAAAAATGAACCACATGAAAAACAAGGAATAGAAAGAGAAATACAAGCAATACTGCTATACATGATTAGAAACACAGCGGGTGCCTATGAAGCACATGGAATTGGTCATTGAGATCCTTGATTAGCTTTGCCCAATTGCTTGGGTGGTTGAGCAGAGAAATTTGGTTGCTGATTGGTTTATCCAATCTGGTTGCTAGGATGACCAGACCAATCATTTACAGTCCAGTTATTTTGATTACCTCATGACTCAAATTGCCCATTTCATAAACTTGTCCAGTGCTCAGATCTCAAGTTGTAAGTGATTGAGGTGATCAGCCACATAGAAATGATCAGAGTACTCAATTTTAGAACATAAAATTGGTGAATGAAAATGAGAAAATGGAAAGAACTCCTGTTCTCAAAATTTAAAAACTGATATAATGAATAAAGCCTTCCCCTCATAATATAATTGTTTTCAGCATCGTTCTTATTTCTAAATTAAAATCTAGATAATCTTTTTGAAACTTTTCTCAGCTGACAAAAATTGGTTTACTGAGAGAAGTCAGAACATTAGTTCATTGAAGTGCATGTGAATGAAATGCACTGCATTATTCATGATAGTTGAGTGGCATTATTTAACTGATTATAATTCTACAACAAATTAGGTATTTGTTTAATTGAAATTTGTCCAAGGAAACATTTCACAAATTTCTTACAAATCTGGTTACTACTAAGCTCAATTGCCATGGGATATAAAACAGCTAACCTCATATCATAGGTATAGTGACACTTTACCCCTCCACAGCTTAAATATTTAACATTTATTAATATATTTTTTTCTTCTGAAGAGATATTTAGGGCAAGAAGGATATTGTGGACAGAGACTGATTCTTATTTATTCTGCAGGCACAAATTTACCTTGGGTATATCTTTATTAGCATTCCAAAAGTCAAATCATAGGTTATATCCCTGTATATGTTAAACCTTAAATGTATATCTCTCTCCTCCTGCAAACCCTGATTTTGGTATCTTTTCCTTTATAGAAGAAAACCTCACAATACATTCAGATATGCTCATATGCTTCAGTCTTCCTACTTGACAATTTCTCAAGAAAACTTTTGTGAAATAAGTTCATTTTAAACACTACAAAATAAGTCCATTCAGTAAGTTAACTGTTAAAACTTAAGAAAAACATCCTCTGTTGAATATCTTGTATTTATATCACTTTGGGATTGTATTTAACATTAACAAAATAAATATTTTATTTATGTAACTTGTTAAAAAAATAGTCAAGAAACTGAGGCACAGAAAATAAGGTGAGAAATCTTGCATTTTTTAAGAAAGGAAAAAAAATGCACTCCCTCGATGCCTTGTCCCTCTAGTTTCCTTATCCATTTCCTAGAATCAAATGACAAGAGGATAGTTGTAGTCTCAAGCAAGAACACAATTTACTTTCCCAATATTGTCATCTTTTGGGAAGAATAGAAAACAAACATGCAGACCACAAACCTGCAATGAACAAGTCAACACTGGGAACATGTGAGAGAAACAGAAGACCAGAAACGACAGGGCAGGAATGATTGCACCAACCCTTAGGTTACTGGTTCTGTTTTATAAAAATCTGTATATTCTGAATCAAATGCTTTTACTCATAATTGTAGGTAATTTGGGAGAGGCGCTATCTCAGTTCAGGATTTAGGAACTCTTTTAGTTTATAGATCTGTTTTCACTTTAGGTCTTACACAGAGATACTTATAAATAGAGAAAAAGTTACTTAAACTATTGTATAACCTTCATTAAGTTATTTGGGTTTCTCAATAGGTGGATTTTTCTAGAAATAGTCTCAGAAAAAACACCTGAGGGGTATGAAAAGAAAGCAAAATCAGGCAAAGAGAAAATTTGGGCTACAATGTAGTCAGAGTATATGAAGTGACCCCACAAGAATTTGTGAACCTAAAATAGCCCCTCAGAGTTATTTCAGATGGTAAAGGGGCCAAGCCTATATACCCCCAAAAAGATCAGGCGTTTTAAGCAGGCTATCCCAAGAAGGTAAATTAACTCTGTGTAATCAAAGGAAAATTCAAGAGAGGACTGCTACTGAAGGCTTATAGCAAAACCATTCCCAGACACTAGATGAACATTCTTTTAGTCCTGAAAGGAGATCTGGTTTTGCCACATACCATTTTCTTCAGTGAAAACTAATATTCATAAACACAATGTTTATGCCCAAACTAGAGATGAAATTGTTAGAAACTAGATTATGAAGGGGTGTGCTGCAGAACTTGTGTGGGATGGTTAAGGAGTATAAGCTAAATGGGGAAAATATTGGATTGAAGTAAATCTAATACTAATGCATAGAATTTGAAAATAATAGCTAATCTACTGAAAAATTAAGATAGCTCTGCAAAGGTTTGAAAATAAAGTTAAGATTTAAGGATTCAAGCACTTCCATATCCCAGACTCAAAGAGGAAAAAAAAAAAAAGGAAATTAAGAGTCCAACGCCTAACTGACTGAGCCACTCAGGTAACCCTCCCTTAGCATATTTTTTAAAGCCTTCCAACTACCCCCCTTTTTCATTCTTCCTAAAATCCACTTTTCATAACTCAGGGAAATTTTTTAAAATAGAAATTAAACTTTATAAGTTTTACCTGACTTTGGTCATTACTATATTCTTAATTTATAGAATGAGTTTTATTATATAGTATATAGTAAATATTCAATAAATATCTGTTGAATAAGTAAATATTATTCTATTTCCTAAAACTCTTGAAAGGTTTTCTATCATAGTGAGGCTAAAATATAGTGTAATGGTTATAGTCCTCAGTAGGATGTATTACACATTTTTTTGCCTATCTCATCAGCCTTATCTTGCACAGCTCCTAACTTTATTCAATTTATTCATTTTTGTCTTAAGACCTCAGCTTTAGCAGTTCCCTCTTCATAGAACATTATACTCTCCTTTCCGCACCTGATCACCCAGACCCTTGCATGGCTTATCCCTGAAATCCTTGTGTCAAATATTTAAAATTGCCTCCCTCCTCACAGAAAATTTCCGTTGCCACCCAAAATAAATAGACTTCCAGTTACTTTAGAGCAATTCATTTTGTTTTTCTTAATGACACTTACAATGTTCTTATTGTACATATGGGGCTCTTTGTTATAATATAAACCCTAAAAGGTTAAATTTTCTATCAGTCTTCCTTTCCATTGTACACCTAGTTTCACACATGGGTGCATATGTGTGCACACATGCATGCACACACACATCAGGTGATTTCACTGCATTCTGATTCAGTTAAAAATAAGAATTGTCTGCTGCATTGATTGTGTGAGATGTGGGAATATAGTCCATGCTATTTCAGCTTTCTTAAATGTAAGTGCATAGAACTGTATATTTGTCTAACTCCTATAAATGCTGTGAAAATCAACTAAATTATATTAATAAATACAATCCCAAAATGTACAAGGAAAGTGTCTTCGTCATCCGAAACTGCTATACCAAATTACCATAGGATGAGATATAATTATATATATACTTATGTCAACACAAAGGCAATATTTTAAGGAGAAACACATCTCTAAAAAAGATTTTTTAAAAAATATGTGCTCTTAAGACTATTCTGTCAAATCACTTTTCATTTCCATGACCACCTAAGACCTAATATGAGATATGAGATAAATATGAGGTCTGAGATAAACATTTTTAAGGTAGTAAATCATTTAGTCCCAGCTACTAACCATGTAGTAGCTCAAATTTAATAATGTAATAAGTTTTATTATTTAACCAAATCTGTTTCTCCTTAAAAGATTGCCTTTGTGTTGACATCAGTATATATATATATATATATATAATTATATCTCATCCTATTTTACCTAGTGGGGCTTCCTTGCCACTGCTACTAAAACGGTATTTTGAGGGGCTCCTGGGTGGCTCAGTGGTTGAGCATCTGCCTTTGGCTCAGGTCATGGGTCCTGGAATCTAGTCCCACATCAGGCTCCCCAGAGGGAGCCTACTTATCCCTCTGCTTATGTCTCTGCCCCTCTCTCTCTGTGTCTCTCATGAATAAGAAAATAAAATCTTTAAAAAAATGCTATTTTGATCATTTGAGATTGGTCCTAAATCAACCTCTTTAAAAATAACATTTCCCCTTTTGTTGCCTAAATTGTCTTTCCTATTGTAGAAAATTCAACCAGAAAACTTGAGGGTGACAGAAAGTACATCAGAACCAAATGAGGAATTAAGTTTGGTTTTTGAATTAATTTGCCAATTGGGAAACAACCCCAAATAATTCAACTTAATTTTAAAATATAATTTGTAATAATTTCAAATTTATAGAAAGTTGCAAGTCTAATTCAAAGAATAATATTTGTTATAATTATATAATTATCATATAATTATATTAAACTATTCCCAGATTCACCAATTTCCTCAATTTTAACACTCATATATAAAATTAATTATATAATATGTATTGTTATTATATACCATGTATACTATATATAATATATGATATAATATTACAAATATATAAAATTATACTTATATGTGTGTCCATATCCACACATTTTTATGTATTCATGTACATTTTTTCTGAATTATTTGAGAGTAGAACATATATAATAATATGCCTCTTTGTGCCATAACTTTTCAGTGGTTACTTCTTAAGAAAAAGTTTATTGTATTCATCAGGGTTCTCTAAAGATAAACAGAAACAATAAGACAGTTTTACAGAATAAGAGATTTATTGTAGGGAAGTGTCCCATGAGACTATGGAACCTGCGAAGTCCTATGATTTGCCCTCTGTAAGGTGAGACTCGGGAAAGCCAGTAGCATAGATTTGAGAGCCAGAGGGCCAGTGGTATAAATTTTAGTAGAGAGCAGAAGAGATATCCTCAGGCAGAGAGTGAAATCTCTCTTTCTTAGTCTTTATACTCTATTCAGGCCCTCAGAGGATGGGATGATGACTACACGGGGAAGAACATCTGCTTTACACAGTCCACCACTGCAAATGCTAAATACCCTCAGGGACACCTTGAGAAATAATATTAATCTGGACACTTCATGTCCCAGTCAAGCTGACTTGGGAAATTAAGCACCAAAAGCCCACATCTCATCAACTTGGCACTCCTACACATCTCAAACCATACTTAACTCCTAAAGACAATAACAAGGTCATGTCATGATTCCATCTACCAAGAAATATCTGTTCTGCCTACTGCCAAAAATTGGCCCCTTCCCCTCAAAAGGAAATATTGTCACTTTGATATCCTATAATTTAAATATTATGATATAAAATTAACAATACTTAAATATTATCATAAAAGGCAACCTATATTATGTTACATGATAAGACAATTAAAGGAGAGAAGACAA
The DNA here is from genome assembly GCF_905146905.1 of Nyctereutes procyonoides. Taxonomy (NCBI): domain Eukaryota; kingdom Metazoa; phylum Chordata; class Mammalia; order Carnivora; family Canidae; genus Nyctereutes; species Nyctereutes procyonoides. Next base: position 3,544,332 of record NW_026575021.1, on the reverse strand, counting down.
AGATATTGAGAGACACTTGGGGGGCTCAGCGGTTGAGTGTCTGTCTGCCTCTTTGGCTCAGGGCATGATCCCAGAGTTCCTGGATCTAGTCCTGTCCCTCATCAGGCTCCCTGCAAGGAGCCTGCTTCTCCCTCTGCCTATGTCTCTGCCTCTCTCTGTGTGTCTCTCATGAATAAACAAATAAAATATTTAAAAACAAAAACAAAGATATTGAATATATATACACACATACAAATGCATTAATAACAAAATAAGGACAAAATATTTATGACAAGTGCAGTCCTTATTTCTGTAACTGGTCATGGGGCTGTAGCTGATCTTTATAACTACTTTCCTCCACTATCCATTCTGTACTCCCATTACCTTCAGTAAGCACCTTGGCTTCTCATGGTTCTTTTCCTCCTGAGGTCTGGAGGAGACCTTTCATTCCTGAAGGGTCTGGGCCTTTAAAAGTTCTGCCTGGATTGGGTTGCTGTAGTTGTAGTTTTTCATGGGTGTGGTAAAACTAAGAAAAGTACAGGGGATCTCTTATATTGCAGAGATACTTTCCCTTACCTCCATTGTGTAGTAAGTTATCGAGGTTCCCCTTTGTAGTTAGGGTCAATCATCCCAGCCAACACAATAACTTCTTTTTTGTTTTTGATTCAGAAGTATCAGGAGCCCAAAGTGGCCAAGTGGGAATCCTAGCTTCCAGTTCAGTGAAGTCATTGCTTTGTCTCCTGGTGGAAGCATTCCTCCCTTTGGAATCCAAACCTCTATCTAGGCCAGCAGAGCATAAGGTCATGGGAACAGGAAGCAACATTTTTGCTTATGGGTTACTAGGGGTAATAATGAACAGTGCCACTTCCATTTCCACCGTTTTGATTCTTAGGCCCATGAATCCTGGCTATGGAAAAGAATAGTACCACATTTTAGATGCTGATTCAGTATACATACAGCCTTGTAAAAACATTTCCCAGCCTGCAAGGTATTGTCACCTCACTGGCATTATAAGTGGATCTTCAAAATTATAACCATTCCATTCTTTTATCAAGCTAGCTGCTTCAGGATGGTGGAAAATATGGTAAGACCAGTGATTGCATGAGCAGGGAACCATTGTCTCATTTCTTTTGCCGTAAAGGGAGTTCCTAGAAAGAGCAATACACTATGGAATATTATGACAATGGATAGGGCTTTCTGTAAGCCTATGGATGATAATAGTGAAAAGTCAAATTCATAACCAGAGTTAAAGGTCTGTTCTAGGATGAACACGAGGCTGCTCTTTCCATGATGGAGACCGTCCAGTGTGATCAACCTGCCATCAGGTAGCTGACTGATCACCCCAGGGAAGGGTACCATCTTGGGGATTCAGTAATGGTCTCTGCTGTTGGCAGATTGGATACTCAACAAAAAGCCATAGCCAGGTCAGCCTTGATGAGTGCGGGTCCATACTGCTGACTCTATGCGTCACCTCCATCTCTGACACCATAGCTGCTTCATTCATGAGCCCACTAGGTAATTGCAATGGTGCCTGAGGAAAGAGGCTAACTCGAATTCACAGAACAGGCCATCCTACTCACTTTATTATTAAAATCCTCCTCTGCTGACATCACTTTTTGGTGAGCATTCAAATAAGATAGAAATATGTTCACACTTTTTGCTATCTTTATATCTTTTTGGATGAGGCATCTCTTCACACCTTTCAATGATTTTTAATAGCATTGTTTTCATAAGGTGGATATTTAAGTTCTTTATATGTTTTGGATGAAATTAACTATATGAGTTTTTGCAAATATTTTCTCCCAGTCTGTGGCTTACTTGTAGTCTCTTAACAGCATTTTTCAGAGAGCAGTCATTTTTAATTTTAATACAGCTCAATTCATTTTTTAAATTACTTCACAGATTATTCTTTTGGAATATGCTTTTTGTACCTAAAAACTTACCATCAAACTCAAAGTCACATAGATATTCTCACCCAAATTTTATAACTTTGGTTTTCACATTTAGGTCTATATACATTTTTTAAATTTTATTTAAATTCAATTAATTAACATATAATATATTTTTGGCTTCAGAGGTAGAGGTAACTGATTCATCAGTTTTATATAATACCCAGTGCTCATTATATCACATGCCCTTCTTAATGCCCATCACGCAGTTACCCCAACCCCCACCTACGTCCCCTCCAGCACCCCTCAGTTTGTTTCCTATAGTTAAGTCTCTTATGTTTTGTCTCCCTTTCTGATTTTGTCTTGTTTTATTTTTCTCCTCTCTTCTCCTATGTTCCTGTTTTGTTTCTTAAATTCCACATGAGTGAGACCATATGATAAATATCTTTCTCCGATTGACTTATTTCAGTTAACACAATATCCTCTGGTTCCATCCACACCACTGAAAATGGCAAGATTTCTTCTTTTTATTTTTTGATGGCTGAATAGAAGTCCATTGTATATATATATATTCATTCACCTGTCAATGGATATCTAGGCTCTTTCCATAGTTTGGCTATTGTGAACACTGCTCCTATAAACATTGGGGTGCAGGCGCCCCTTTGGATCGCTGCATTTGTATCTTTGTAGTAAATACCAATTAGTGCAATGCTGGGTCATAGGGTAGCTCTATTTTTAACTTTTTGAGGAATCTTCATACTGTTTTTCAGAGTAGCTAAACAAGCTTGCATTCTCACCAGCAGTGTAAGAAATTTCCTCTTTCTCCACATCCTCACCAACATCTGTCATTTTCTGTCTTGTTAATTTTAGCCATTCCGACTAGTGTGAGGTGGTATCTCATTGTGGTTTTGATTTGTATTTCCCTGATAGTGATGTTGAGGAGTATTTTTTTCATATGCCTATTGTCCATGTGTATATTTTCTTTGGAGAAATGTCTGTTCATGTCTTCTGTCTATTTCTTAATTGGATTATTTGTCTCTTGGGTTTGAGTTTGTTAAGTTCTTTATAGATTTTGGGTACTAGTCCTTTATTTGATCCACATAGTACTAGCAGTCCTAGCCTCAACAATAAGACAACAAGGAGAAAAAAAAAGGCATCTAAAGAGGCAAATAAGTCAAATTGTCACTCTTTGCAGATGACATGATGCTCTATATGAAAAACCTAAAAGACTCAAACCCAGAATTGCTAGAACTCATACAGGAATTCAGGAAAGTGGCAGGATATAAAGTCAATGCACAGAAATCAGTTGCATTCCTATACACTAATAATGAGACAGAAGAAAGAGAAATTAAGGAGTCAATGCCATTTACAACTGCACCCAAAACCATAAAGTACCTAGGAATAAACCTAACCAAAAGATCCATACTCAGAAAACTATAGAACACTCATGAAATAAATTGAGGAAGATACAAAAAAATGGAAAAATGTTTCATGTTCATGGGTTGGGAGAACAAATATTGTTAAAGTGTCTATGCTACATAGAGTGATCTATATAGTCAGTGCAATTCTTATCAAAATACCATAAATTTATTTCACAGAGCTGGAATAAATAATACTAAAATTTGTATGGAACCAGAAAAGACCCTGAATAGCCAATGGATTGTTGGAAAAGAAAACCAAAACTGTGGTACACCTGGGTGGCTCAGTGGTTGAGCATCTACCTTTGGCAAGGGCATGGTCCTGGGATCCAGGATCGAGTCCCACATCAGGCTCCTTGCAGGGAGCCTGCTTCTCCCTAAGCCTATGTCTCTGCCTCTCTCTCTCTCTGTGTGTGTGTGTGTGTGTGTGTGTATGTGTGTATCTCATGAATAAATAAATAAAGTCTTAAAAAAAGGAAAAAGGAAAAGAAAAAGAAATAAAAAGAAAACAAAAACGGGTAGCCTCACAACTCCGAACTTCAAGCTCTATTACAAACTGTAATCGGTAAGACAGTATTGTACTGGCACAAAAACAGACACATAGATCAATGGAACAGAATAGAGAACCTAGAAATGGATCCTCAACTCTATGAACAACTAAGCCTTGACAAAAATTTCATATCCAATGAAAAACAGACAGTATTTCAACAAATTTCAACAAATAGTGTTGGGAAAACTGTACAGCCATGTGCAGAAGTATGAAACTGGACCATTTCCTCGCACCACACACAAAAATAGACTCAAAATGGATGAAAGACCTAAATGTGAGACAGGAATCCATCAAAATCTTAGAGGAGAACACAGGCAGCAACCTCTTTGACCTCAACCACAGCAACTTCTTGCTAAACACATCTCCAAAGGCAAGGGGAAAAAGGCAAAAATGAACTATTGGTACTTCATCAAGATAAAAACTTGCACAGCAGAGGAAACAGTCAATAAAACCAAAAGGCAACGTACAGAATGGGAGAAGATATTTGCAAAGGTCTATCCCCATTTTGACTTACGTTTTGCACATGGACTTCCAAATGTTCCAACATTTGTTGGAATGACTATCTTTTCTCCTTTGAATTGTCTTTTTTCTGTGTCAAAGACCAATTGACTATATTTCTCCTTTAGCTTGTTTATGTCATAGATTACATTGACTGATTTTTTTTAATGTTGAACCAGACCTACATACCCAGAATAAATACCACTTACTAATGATGTATAGTTCTCTGTGTATATTGTTGGAATTATTTTCTAATATTTTTTGAGGATTTCATCTATTAATATCTTAAATATTGGCCTTAGTTTTCTTTTTTCTTCTTTCTTTCTTTCTTTCTTTCTTTCTTTCTTCTTTCTTTCTTTCTTTTTTCTTTCTTTCTTTCTTTCTTTCTTTCTTTCTTTCTTTCTTTCTTTTTCTTTCTGTAATGGCTTTATCTGTGTTTGATATAGGATAATGCTGATCTTAAAGTTAGAAAGTGTTCCTCTTAATTCTATTTTCTGGAATAGATTTTGGAGAACTAGTATTGTTTCTTCCATAAATGTTTGATAGAATTCACCAATAAATTTTTTCTGGGTCTAGTACTTTCTTTTTTTGGGAGATTTTTATTTATTCTATTTCTTTAACAGATATGAGCATCTTCAGATTTTCTGTATCTCTTTGGGTGCATTTTTATAATTTATGTATTGCAAGAATTCACCCACCTCCTGTACATTATCAAGGGGTTATTCATAGTATAGTTTAATTACCCATATTTGATTCATGGGATCACCAGTACAGATCCCTGTACCATTTTTTGGTATTGGTAATTTATGTCTTCTTCACTTTTTAGATTGTTATCCTGCCTAAAGTTTTATCAATTTTATTAATTTTTTTAAAAACTAGTTTTTTATTGATTTGCCTTTTATTATATCTTAAAATATTTTCTGAAGCTGATTGTTATATATTAAGTACAGGAAAATAGGTATATAGGCCTTTGGTATGAGGTTGTATTTTAATCTAGCTGAGTTTAATTTAGATGTGCCTGGTGTTTGCTATAGTTGTAGGTGCCAAAGGCTTCAAGTCCCTCTTGTAACTTTATTTTTGTCTCCTCTGTTGAAATTCAACTTCCCTACATTCTCCCTCTTATAAGAGGAAGGAATCTATTGTTATTATACTAGATCCTTGTTAATGTGGTAAAGCTTGGGAAAAGGGAAGTATGCCATAGTTCTATGGTGTTGTAAAGCATTCTTATAACTAAATCTCAGTTTTTTAGTTGGGCCTGTGTCAATAGGCTATGACCTTGACAACTGTCTCTTAGCTTAGCCCCAGAGCCTCCACTTAGGAGAGCTGTCTCTAGACTGGAGCTTTCTAATTGAAGAAATACTCTTTCTACACATGGGATAAGACTCTGGTAGAGTTTTTTTTCCTTGAAGTGTAGATCTTTGTTATGAAGAACTCCTTAGAACTGCCAGAGGCAAGAGAGTATCTGTCTTAGCTGTTCATCATGTTAGCGTCTTCATCTTGGAATAAAGCTCATGAAGGTATGAGGACTATAGCTCCAGGAGTTTCTCTCTCTCTCACTCTTGTCTACACTCAACTTTCAGTAGGTTATAAAAAATACTATTAAAGTGTTCTGACCAGCTTATGGTTCCAGAAACTTCTGCTTTAAGCATGCAAATTTTGGCTATAATCTCTAGATTCACCTGTCTTTCCATATTTCCCAATAGTGGTTTATTTTGTGACCTCTATTCTCGGATGGGCCAAGAGAAATCATTGATTTTTAATTTGTTCAACTTTTTTTTTCTTATTGTACAGATGAGTGACAATTCCAAGCTCTTTACATGTCATCGCTGTATTCAATTAACTTTTGAGCTTTTCATAATCTGCTAAAGGTTACTGTTGCATGTAATTTACAATATCACTGTGAGAAAACATATTAATTGCTAATATTTATTGATCACTTATGTGTCAAGCAGGTATGGCTTTAAGCACTTGACACAAATTAATTCATTTGGTTTTCATAACAGTCTGTAGAATAGTGATTAGTCATATTATCTCTATGTTGCAGATATAAAAGCTGTGGCCAGGGAGATTAAATAACATCAACTATTATAAAAATATAAGTGATATGAAATTGAGGTTTAAACCTAGAAAGACTATGAACTTACTGTGTTATAGAAATATACACTTGCTATTTATGTTAGCCTTACAATATTTAATTTCATGAAGTGCCCAGGCATTTGAAAAACATTCTTAATATGTTTGTGAGGGTATTTGTGGATGTGTTTAACATTTGAATTATGGACTGAGTAAAGCAGATTGCCCTCCCTAATAGGGGTGGGCCTTATCCAATCAACTGAAGATATGAATAGAACAAAAAAAGCTAAGAGGGAACTTCTGCAGCTTGACTGCTTTTGTTGTGCCCAAGATTGCAAATCCGAGAAACCACCAAGGAGCCAACACCGATGCAAGGGCACGAGGGTTTATTTGCAAGCTCGAGCTTTGGTCCAAGTATACCCTACACAACAGCAGAGCAGGGACTTGGACTCTGAAGTGGGTTACAGCTGGGTTTTTTTATGGGGTGGTCTAGGGGATTTTCAGAATGGGGGGAGGAATTTCTCAAGTTCTGTTTACATTCTAATATGGGGCTTTCAAGGGCATCGAGCTCTGTTCTCATTCTAATATGGGACTTTCTACCACAGGCGTGGGCTCTGTTGTCTTTCTGATATGGGATTCCCTGCTGAGACATTCTGCAGTTTTTCCTGTAAAGTTCAGCTTTTATTCACAGGGGTCTAAGATGGCTGTACTTGTGCTAATGCTAAACTTGAGGTGGAAAAAAATAAAATAAATAAATAAATAAATAAATAAATAAATAAATAAATAAATAAACAAACTTGAGGTGGAATGGCCTTGATTTTTCTCAGCCTCCACACTTTTTCCTGTCATAAGTCTTTTCTAGCCTTTGAACTTGAACTAAAACATTGGCTCCTCTTGGATTGTAGGCCTGCCAGCTTTTGGACTAGAACTTACATTAATTCTGTATAACCAATTTTTCTCTCTTTTTGTCTTTCTGTGTATCTCTGTTTCTCTGTCTGTCTCTATCTATTGATCTGCTAGATCTGTTTCTCTGGAGAACCTTGATTAATATACTGTGCTTATCTACCTCTGTGATTAATTAATTAATTTATTTATTCATTTATATGATAAACCTTAATTAGAACACCTATCTCAAAAACAATAAAGGACAATATTGATAAATTCAAGAATATCACAATTTTCCACATGACAAAAATACATCAAGGTCAAAAGACAAATAATCAACTGTGTGAGAAAATCATTCACAGGATAAAAGTTCTGAATTGCCCTATTCACAGAGCTTTTATAAATCAATAATAAATTTAAAAAATCCAAGAAAATATTAAGAATAAAAATAATATGTTTCTAATAGGGAAATACAAATCTTAATTGAGCCTAAGAAAATGTTGCTATCAGATTGTCGTGTATAATAATTGCAAGATTTTGTTTTTTGAAAAGAGATTATAGTTAGGAATGTAGGGTATATTGGTTCATACTTCTCTTTGGAAGAGAGAAATTTGTCAATGTCCATAAACATGCACATACACTCACTCAGCAATTTCACTGCTGTAATGTTAATATATAAATTTACAGCTATAAATTTGCCATCAACTTTATATCAACAAGACAAAATAATCTTACCACCAGTTCATTTAAAAAAAGAAATCAGGAATTAAAATTCATTTTTATGCATACCATTGATGATGTATGTTAACTTCAATGGAATTATATATGCAGTATGTTATATATATATAATACTATATATAATACACATATAGTATTGTAAATAACATATATACATATAATATATTTATATACTATATGTACTTTAAATGTACTATATAACTCACACTAAGTAAGTCATTAGATATAAAAATCTAATTTTTATATCTGGTCATTGAGAGGCTCAGATTCTAATGAGGTCTAAATGGAAATCATGGATAGAAAATTAAAAGAAATGAAAACTCTCCAGTGAATAAAATAAAGTTGTTATATAGTTTGATGTCTTTGGCTGTGAAACATAGTCTAAGAAGGTAAATGTAAGGGAGTCTTGGGAGATGTAGCTGGAATGATAGACATGGTTCAGATCACAAAATATTTTCTTTGGCATGGTATTTGGTTTTTACCCTTCAGACTATAGAGAAATCCTTAAAGAATTTCAAGAAAGTAAATGAAATTATTAGATCTGACCTTAGAAGAAAGATTCTGAAAGTTGTGTACAAAAGACTAGAATGTGTAGATACTCCAAGAGGTTTCAGATACAAATCCAATGATATTAACAATGGTTTAAATTAAGGCAATAACAGTGGCCAAGAAAGGATACAGAGGAGTTGCAAGAAAGGAATAGTCAGCTGTTTTAAATATTATGAGAAGTGCAAGTATGTTATTAATTATAAAGTTATAAAGTTTCCTTTTATTTCAACAATACAGCTTTATTAATGACATTGGTAAGAACAATTTTGTTAGTGGAATAGAACCATTTATCAGATTCTCATTGATTAGGGGCACCTGGGTGGCTCAGTCAGTTAAAAATCTACTTTTGGCTCAGGTCATGGTCTCAGTGTCCTCAGATCAAGCCCTTTGGGGTCCCTGCTCAGTAGGGAGTCTGCTTCTCCCTGTCCTCTGCTCTTCCCATCATTCGTGCTCTCTCTTTTTCTCTCTGTCTCTAAAATAAATAAATAAAATCTTTATTTATGAAAAAAGTCATATTGATTTGGAAGTCATGGAAGTCTATTCATAAGCATAGACTCCTTTCTCAAGAAGTTTATCTGAAAAAAAAAAGAAGTTTATCTGAAAGAGGAGAATAATATTGTATCTAGAAGGGGCAAATGACAAATATTTTTATATTTGGGGAGGCTTACGAAGTTTACTCAAACAGCATCAAGGGTCATTGAGAAGCTGGTAAAATAAGGAAAATACCTCTCCCACTGAGATTAGGGAAAAGTGAGAGTGACTTATGGATATAGATTGAAGATTAGTGGTCACTGTTTGACAATTAAAGACTTTAGTGCCCAATATCTTATTTTTCTGTGAGTCATAAAACAGTTTTATTTGTTCACTGGGGAGCAGGAGGAAAGGCAAGGTAGGATTGGTGTCCTTTGAAAATAGAGATCCAAGCACATTAATTATGTCTCTGTATTTGAAGTGTAAGCTCTGTGAAGAAAGTGACAATGGCCTGCTTCTCTATCACTCATGCATAATATGGTGCTAAGAAACATAGTTCATAAATTTCCTTAATCATTCCAATCATTTAAAAGTTAAAAACAATGCATCAATGATTTCCATTCATACATAACAGAAGCTCTTTATATCCCACCTAAAAAAATATGTTTATAGAAATTATGGTAAAAAGATCCCTAAGGATTATCTAAATCCACCAAATAGCCTATCTTATAGTCCAACATCCATCTGATATTCAGAGAAAAATCTATCACAGCAAAATATACTGTCAAGCATTAGGCTTAATTCTTCCTATTTAAAAATCAATAAAAAAATCACATTGCAGGAAATGCGATAAATATATTTATGAAGAATAATATCTTTTCATATTAAAATAACATAGGTCATCCAAAACCTATAGCTATATTGATAAATAGATTAATCCATTGTAAATGTGAATATTATCTGCTAAAGGCAATGGCTGTAATTAGTTTGCTAAGTCCATTTTAGCTTTTCTTTATTTTGATTATTTTTTGTCCTTTATGTTTCCCCAGTAAAGCAAGTATGACTTGTTCTCTATTGTAGTTCATATAGAAAAAAATGTTATTTTCATCTTCCCTGAAGCAAATAGAGTACAATCACAGCAGAAACGAAAAGGAAAACAAAAAACAAAAAAACAGGGCAATCGTGGTATACATTGGCCTCTTATCAAAAGAGAATGAAGAAAGAGTAATTTCTTTCCCCATAGATATCTTTAAATTCCATTTCTTGCGTGAAGTTTTCCTAAAACTCTCAACTGTACAGGATGTGTTTGTTTAATTTTATGAGGTACTAGAATATATGTCCTGGTACAGCATCTTGCTATTGCTATTTATTTTATGCATATATCATTTTCATGGACTAAAAGCAAGGTCAGACTTTACTTTCACTTCTTGTAAGATTTTAGTTTTATCAATTACCCTTATTGAATGTTTTGTTGAGAGCTTCCAGGCATAGCAATAATATCTTTTTTTGGTTTATTTTGTTTTGGTATTTCAAGCAAAGGCATAGTAATATACAGAGTTTGCGCTCATTATTACTATTCTCTGCTGTATTACAGGGTTTTCCAGAAAAGCAAAACCAATGGGATATATAGAGATATAAATAAGAGGAGATTTACTGTAAATCGTCCCCTGTGATGATGGAAGCCCCATGATCTGCCACGTATAAGCTAGAAGCTTAGGAAGATTGTTGGTATAATTCAGTATGAGTCTGAAGGCCTAAAAACCAGGTGGCCCAATGGGGGCAGAAGACAGATTTCACAGGGCAAGCAAAGAGAGCAAATTTTCCCTCCCTCCAGATTTTTGTTCTGTTCAGACCCTCAACAGATTAGATGATGCCCATTCACATCTATCTTCTTTTACTTGGTTTAGATATAAATGCCCATCTCTCTCAGGAACATCTTCATAGACACACCTGGACAGAATCATTTACCAGCTATCTGCGCATCTCTTGTCCAGTCCGTCTGACATGTAAGATTAACCATAATATTTGCCAGTAGGAATGATTGCCTATTTTAAGTCATTGGTTCTTTCTGTTCTGTGTTGACAAATCTAACTTTAATTATCCAAGACAGGTGAGAACAGATTCTGCACAGTACACTGGAATTTAATTGCCCTTACACACACACATACACACACACACTATTATAGACCTTGGGCTAGACATTTTATATGAAATATTTTCTTTAGTCCTCAGAAACTGTAAAATTATAAGGAAAATATTAACAACAAATGAATTATATTTAAATAAGAATGATGCAAATGCTTCAATTTAAAAATTAGACTCTAGGAACGCCTGGGTGGTTCAGTGGCTGAGCTTCTGCCTTCAGCTCAGGGTGTGATACTAGAGTCATGGGATCGAGTCTCTCATCAGCCTCCCCACAGGGAGGGATCAAGCAGGGATCCTGCTTCTCCCTCTGCCTGTGTCTGCTTCTCTCTCTGTGTCTCTCATGAATGAAGAAATAAAATCTTAAAAAAAAATAGACTCTAGTAGCAATAGTAAACAACTGAAATGTAATTAAAAAAGTAAACCATGTCCAAAGCAAATTTCAAGCCTATAAACAAAATGTAGGAGAAATGTGCCAAAAGCTGAGATGAGAGAGAGAGAGAGAGAGAGAGAGATCCTTCAGTTGTTGCCAACTGCCCTAAACACACAAATAAGTTATGCTTTGAAATGTCACAAATAGGGGATCCCTGGGTGGCTCAGTGGTTTAGCGCCTGCCTTTGGCCCAGGGCGCAATCCTGGAGTCCCAGGATCGAGTCCTGCCTTGGGCTCCTGGCATGGAGCCTGTTTCTCTCTCTCTCGAATAAATAAATAAATAAAATCTTTAAAAAAGAAATGTCATAAATAGTATAACACCCATTGCTCGAACTTCAATAAAATTTTTTTTAATTAAAAAAAATGTCATGAATATTGTTGGGAATCAACATGGATCTGATTAGTCTCAAATTAGACTGAAATCGACTTTTGAGGTAACCTTGGTGAATTTTCAAATAAATAAAGGGCTAGAGTTTTTTTTACTCTGTTTGGGTTTTAGAATTTAATTAAGCTTCTAATTCCAGGGAAAGAATGCTTATTTTTTTTTTTTACTTTTATAGTTTTTATTGAAATCCCAGTTAGTGGGGAATCTGGATGGCTCTGATGATTAAGTGTCCAGCCCTTGGCTTTGGCTCAGATCATGATCTCAGGGTTGTGAGATCCAGGCCCCTGTTCAGCTCTGTGCTGGTTGTGGAGCCTGCTTAAGATTCTCACTCTCCCTCTGCTCCTCTCAGGTCATGCACTCTCTAAATAAGTAAGTAAGTAAGTAAAAAAATCCAGTTGGTTGACATATGGTGTAATATTAGTTTCAGGTGTACAATATAGTGATTCAACACTTCCATACAATACCTGGTGTTCATCACCTATTTAACTTCAAGAAAGATGGGGGAGAAAGACTTAAGATACTATCCACCAGAAGCAAAACGTTGACCTTGTTTTAACCTGACTAAAACTAACTTGAAAAAAAGAAAAGAAATAAAATTATGTGATTGTCAAAACTTCACATTGATTAATTTGCTTTTGTGGTATTGATCATTTTTTTGATGTTCATTTTTAAGATATAAGTGCTTTTAGTTCTTTTAAAATACTTTTATATAAAATAAGCCATAAATACTAATTCAAATGTTGCTTGTGGTACATATTATGGTAAGCATTTCTCCTTCTTTTTTGAAGTATATTTTGAAATAATTATAGATTCAAGGACATTGCAAAGAATGTACAGGGAGGACACATGTACTCTTTTCCAAGCTTGCCCCAATGTTAGGCTCTTGCAAAATTACAATACAATGTCAAAACTAGGAAGCTGACATTAGTATAATCCACAGAACTTATTCAAGTATCACATGCATGTTTTTTATGCACTCATATGTATGTGTGTGCATACATCTGTCTCTATTTTGAAGCTCTATGAAATTTTATCATGTTAGTTTTATGTAGCCGCATATGTGTAATTCTATGATGCTATGTCACTCATATTTTCATATGATCATTACCACAAACATGAAGCACAACTGTTCTATCACCATACCATACCACACGCTTTCTTAAATGAGTATATTTTCTATGTTTATATTAAGTAGAGTTCAAGTAAAATATTATGTAAGATTTTCATCATTGTAAGACTTGTAAATCTTTATGCATTTGCAAAGAGAAAGTATATGCAGTCAATTTTTGCTGCATAACTGTGTTCACTGTGATAAAGAAAATGTGTGGCTTAATGGCATCCATTTCAATGTGGTAACCATAAGTAACTTCTTAGGTATTTCCAAGCCCATTTTGAACTTCACTTGGTTTCCCTTCACTTCAATTATCTCACTATTGTGGATTGTCTTTGTGACTAAAGGATGAGAAAATTGAATAGTTGAGATCCTCTCAAACAACTAATTTGTTTCAAAGTGGTAGCTAGACAGTAGAGGAATGGTTATTTTATAATCACATGTGCTAGTTTTTTCCTCACTGTTTTGTTGTTTGGAATCATCAATTTCCTCATGTAGACAATGAGAGGAGCTAGAAAAAAATTATCTAATTAAAAGTTTATGTCTTCATCATTACATACCAAGTGAGACTGCTGTCTCAGTGCAAATACTTTAGTGGTGCTATTTCAATAAATGATGCTTTTTCTCAGATTTGAAGCCATTTTGAATTCAACTGAATCCTCAGTTGGGCCCCAATCATTCTTCTTCTCTATTCTAAAAGCTGAGTGTTTTTGAAGAGCATTTTTTCATTGGGTATTTCATTTCTTTTAAATGAATTTTAAATACATGGTTGTAGACTCTTAATGTAGGCAATTCTATACTGATCTTTTACTGACACCATTTCCAGTGGCTAAAAGTAAATTGAATTCCCCAAACTGTAGAAAATCTGAAACTATGACGTTTAAGCAGAAACGCCTGCAAGCTATATTTTAAAAAATCCAACTGTAAATTCTGACTCGTCATCATTCAGGAAATTAGCAATCAATTCAATCAATATTTAACAGAAGGAGTTCACATTCAGTTCCGGTCTCTCAAACTTGTGCTTTTATTTTCAAACAAACTTTACTCATAGAATTATTAATGATATAAAAATAGAAACACGGAGTTAATTTCCTTTTCTTTTGTGATTTCCAGTAACTGATTTTGCATGATAAAGGAAATTTAGCTGTTGTACCATTGTTTCCAGATAGCAGGGCTTAGCATGCCCACCAACACACACACACACACACACACACACACACGACTGCCTAAGAACTTACTGAATTTAAAGACCTTAATAATTATATATTTTTGTGACTTTCAGCTAGCACAGTGGTGAGATAGAATGTAGTGTTCTTTATTATCAAGCATACGAACAGCTTTGCTTAAGTATTTCTAGTGTTATTGTTAATATCATATATCTACAAAGTACTTCCATTTCCTCCTACAGTTTTAGGTAGCACATCGAATGGTATCATAGCTTTTGGAGGAAAATATAATATCCAACATTTTCTCTCACTGATCTAAATATTTCCCCCCAATCCTTAGCTTTCTCATTTTTTAAAATTTCTTTTTCCCACTCAGACTACCCTCCCCTTTTCTTCTTTTAATTAAGGTACTCCCCCATTAAACGTGCCATCATTTGACCTGACACTCTATTGCTTCTCTTGCCTTATCAAACTTTCAGTGTGCTATTAAACCCTGACTCCAGTTCTAAGAAAACTCTCCTCATCTCTAATGCAATTGTACCCCACCATTTTTTCATTACTTTACCCTCTCATCTTTTAGTCTGTCCCACATAATAGCTAATTAAAAATAGCAAAGCCAAAAGAAGGGGTTATGATGTTACAAATATTTATTAAGACTCCACTCAGCCTTCAGACCTTGCTAAGGTCTGGGGGCATGAAGGAGACACGTAAGTGTGTCCTTGTTGATGTTGATCTATACTACATTAAGTTGTACTGGAAACCCCATGTATTGAGTGCCCACGAATCCCTTCATATAATTACCACCTGCTTTGTACACAGCACTTTTACTAAGCACTTTGAAATGACAATCTAAATAGATGGGTTTATAATGACAATACAATCAAAAGTAAACATATATTATCACCAAGGGAACAATTTTAAGTACACATAAAATCAGGAAGTAACTAGTAAGAGATAGACTATTCCAATAACTTATTCTGTGCCTGAGACTTTAAAAATCTCATCTCAGTTAATTCTCACAACACCTTAGAAAGTTTTCTATGGCTATAATCCACATTTATAGACAGAAACAATCATACTACAGATCATACAACTTTATGTGGTATTCCAGTTTGGAACCAACTCTACCTTCACGCCAACATCTGTGCTCATAACCAATATACCTTCCAATGTTAAGGTGCAGGAAAGCAAAATATGGCAACCTCCCACTTAATAGAAATGGTTCTACAACATCATACACTATACAATAATAAGATGGGTTTTAGATGGAAATTAGAAGGCACAAATGATACCAAGCGTATTTTACAACCACAACCTGCATTGCATTCCAATTTGATAGTCATTTAGCCTTTGCTTCAATATTCTCTAGAGTAGAAAGCTCACTTTCTTGCACTGCCAATTATTTCATTATTGGTCAGTCATGTCCTTTAATACATTTATTGATTCAACATTCATTTTTGAGATACCTTTATGTGAAAGGCAACATGCCAAGTACTAAAGAGGACATAATGATGTGTTAAGACATGG
Source organism: Nyctereutes procyonoides (assembly GCF_905146905.1). Taxonomy (NCBI): domain Eukaryota; kingdom Metazoa; phylum Chordata; class Mammalia; order Carnivora; family Canidae; genus Nyctereutes; species Nyctereutes procyonoides. Next base: position 3,528,519 of record NW_026575021.1, on the reverse strand, counting down.
CTCTGTGTTCAAGAAGTTAAAAATCTATTATAGGTTTTTAATTTTTTTCCCTAATTTGAGCAAAATTTGCTTCCTAATTATTTTCATATGCCAATCCTTATGATGTTTTTGAGAACAATGGACAATGAGTTATTGCATACTTTGGTATAGCAGCCCTTCAGCTATATGAAAAAAAATATCTCCTTAGTCTTATTCTTTTAAAAGCTAATAATTCTTGAATCCTTCAAGTGTATTAACCCTCACCATCCATACTGCTCTCATCTTTATGCAGTAAAAATTTAAAAATGTAGATTTTCAAATTAAATATAATAATCTATATGTATGCTAATTAGTAGCAAATATAATGGGAAATATACATAATCTCCACATTATACTTCTAGTAATGCAACTTAATTGCACATTTGATTTGTACCATTTATATCATGTTCATGTCTTATATTAATCTTATAGCCAGCCACAAACACAGGCCATTTTTTCCTGAATTGTTGCTGAGTTAAGTAACCTCCTGAAATTTATGCAGAATTTCCAAATTTCCATTTATAATTATATATTATCAAGTGGCTCAATAATTGTGTAATTTGATAATTAGTATATTAGATGATTTTCAGTATTGATTGTATTTATTTAATATGATTTAATGACTTTCAGATTTGTTATGAACCTCTTCAGTAACCTCATTTATATGGACATTTATACTTATGAGCAAATGCAAAATAATTTAGAATTATCTCTCTACTCCCCTTTATAATTACAATTAGAGAAAATGTTAAAAAAAAGAATTAAAAGGAGTTGAGGGTTTTTTTTTTGTCTTATTTTGTTTTAAGAAAATCTTGAAGTTTGTGTTATTTGCTGCTTTTTATGAAAGTGATGAGCTTGTTTGGGTGACAAAGGTAGTATTTTGATAAAATAAGTAGCATAAAAATTAGGGCTAGAGTATCAAACTGAGGTTGGTTTACATACATTTTCCTACTTTTATGAGTCTCAAAATATTACTTAATCAACAACTCTAGTACAGGATGAAATAATACAAAACAGAAAAACCACACTTCCTTCTCTTTAACCTTCACTGTTTTGTGATCAGGTTTCAGGCACAGACACATCCCCAATATGTAAATGTAAAGATCCATTTTTATACATTTCTATGTATGATTTATTTTAGTGGTTTCAATGCAATCATATTTCCTCAGTAATAATTCAGCTGTTCAATGTTCTAAATCCAACTCAGTGTTTCAATCTCAAAGCTCTTCTGGGAAAATATGTGCTAATAAAAGTAAGAGAATGTAAAAACCCATGAAAAGAAACAACTTCACAGTTCCTGTAGAGGTGATTCCCATACCATGTTTTGTTTCACCCTCTCCCAAGACAGCTCTTTATTAAATATGCTATTAAATATAAAAAACTAATTCATTAAAGATTGGATTTTTCTACACGTGTAGTATTTATTTCGGATATTGGAGGAGGATGTTGAAGGTGAGGGACCAAACCATATAACCCTCCAACTATCTCTTTCTCATCTAGAATAAGGAGATTTTAGTAAGGGAAAATTTTGATGTCACCCCAAATCCCATAGTTGCTTGAGTAAAATATTTGTAATGGAGTCAGTCTTCATAGGAAGATCCAGCTCAGCTATTGGCAGTTCTCTCTCTTTCAGTTAGAGGTAATTCTCTTGGAGACCAGCCGGCTATTGAAATCAAGGATGTGAGGACTGAGGAGTCCAGCATTGTTCTATAACATGCTTCACCTACTCACAGTCCTTTGGTCTAGGATGTTCAACTTCACCAAGAATCACTATATCCTTACCATTCATATATATTTTTCCAAAACTCCGAAGATGAATTTTAATTTCTGCAGCATCTCTGTAAACATATTTTATTCATATTTCAAATAAATGTTAATCCAGGACCCAGTCAGATAAACACTTTGCTAGGTATTAAGTAAACCCTGCCAAACAGAAAACTAGATGGGCCTGGCCTAATGTAGCTAACAAGTTAGTGAAAACAAATATAAGTAAAATAAGTAGGTAACTGCGTATTTTTGATATGTGCTTTGAGAGGAAATAAAAGGTGCCAAGTGATAATTATGTTGAGGAAAACCTTCAGTGAAGAAGCGTTATTTAAGCAGACACACGAAAGATGAATGAGAATTAAAAAGGTACTATAAAGAAAAAGAATGCTCTCAACACAAGAATCATGACAAAAGTCACGAGACAGGAAAAGGTTTTTGAAGAATATTAGAATAACAATTGTTATTGCTATAACTGTAAATTAAATTTAATGGTGTATCTGTCTGAAGTTATTAAAGCTATATCTTTGGAAGGTAAAACTGAGTTGCAACACTATTTAAATAATGATTTATTTCCTTCACATGTGAATCTCTTTGCTTTGCCTGATTGTTTAACAACTGATTTCATAGACATAATTAGATTGAACAAAGCCAACATAGGAGAATCTTCCTAAACTGGGCAATCATTTTGATAAACTAATGCTCAGATGTAATTCACTGCCTTTGTGTGGGTTTATAAGGAGTCAAGTGACTTTATTTTGTTTTTGTTCCCAAACAAAAGTGTCTAGTTTCATACCTCACTAGATTCTATGAAGTGTTTAACCAAAATTGTCTCTTAAGCAATTGATTACCTCAATTTCTTCTTTCAGTGATGGCAGTTCTCATCAGCACCTTTATTCGCTTCCAGCAAGCATGTCAGTTGTTCTCTGCAACTCTTCCTGAGGTCTCTTACTAGTTTTTTTCTGCTACTCCTGACATTTCCCACAGCTGTCAGGGGCATTGCTCCCTGGGGGTCACAGGTCTCAGAAGCTCTTACCAGAAGTTTTTTAGCAGCTCCTCCTGCGAGTCACAATGGGGTCTCTCTAACAGCCTATAATGGCAACTATCTGCAGCATGGTTCTTTAAAAACATACATCTGAAGAAGCTTCTTCAAATTGCTTCACACTTGCGTTAGGGAAATAAAACTCTAGGTTGCCAGCTGTTTCTTCTCATAGAGCCTTTGGAAAAGTTTCCATTCTAACAATTCTTGATATGCGAAATAGAATATGACATATCTATAAACCGCCTACTGATCATATATTCAGTAAATTTGTCGACCTTCTTTATGGGGAATGTCTAGCTAGGAAGCCAAGCAATTTACTGACTGAATCTGAAAACCAGAACAAATGTGCCTATAGAGTAAGTAGGAAAACAATACCGAATTCTCTGATTTCTCATACAACACCATGGAGAGACCTAAAATCTGTTTAACTGCTTAAAGTTAAAATCAAGATTCACACAGTGAGTTATGAAGCTGTCTATATGGGGCACTAATGAAGCTGCCAGGAAAAAAAAAAAAACTCTTAAGTCAAATTCTCTTTTCCTTTTAAAAATAAAACTTTAAAGCTATTTACAGTTAATATTGGCAGAAACATAGGAAAAACTGACTCCATGGTTTGCCCTTTGTGAATTTTCAGCACTAACTAGTCAAAACGGAATAAAATATTAGGCGATGATAGGACAACTCTAGTATAAACCAAGGGGCTCTTCGATGTCATTCACACAATTTCAATTTCTAGAGTCTGAGTGTTTTTCAGATACAGTGATGATAGGCCAGATTTTCTCAGTATCTAACTATTCAAAGCATTCCCTTTAAGCAAGTTTGAAAGACGAATTAACTCTCGGTGCTGTAATTTCCCCAATACTACTCTAGTGGCCTAAAATGCAATGTAGCTTTCCCATATGTCTGCCTTTCTTCTTGAAGGCACAAGTCCCATCAACCTTTTAGCTGCAGGAGATTTTGCTCACGTAAATTCTCCAGGTGTTTCCCAGTTTATTGCAAATTTGTAAAAGGTCTGAGATCTATGCACATATTTCCAGCATAACTGAGAGTAGGCAAGATAGTTTTTAAAAATCCAATTCGCAGTGAAAACTTTTAGATTTCTCATTAGGATAATGCCTAGCTTTCTTAACAGGTTGTGTGATCATTTGTCTAGTTTGCTAAAGATTATCCTGATTTAAGCTTATTATGTCAGCATTATCATTAATCGTACCTCATTTACTCTTAAGATGTATCCTTATTGGGGTGAAAAATTATATGGCATCATTATATTGTGCCATAAAAGACCCGTGATGAACTGACCCTGCTTAATACTTCAGACTCATTTTCTATGTCTTCTTCTATCACTACTTCTGCCTTCCAGCAATCCAGCTAAACTAAACTTCTTGCTATTGCCTAACTGTGAGATCTTCTCTCAACTTTGTGTATTTGTTCATAGATAGATCACCTTCCTTCATGCTCCCTCGTCAGTGGCTCACCCTTGCAAGCCTCTCTCCTTTTCATGAGATTCTTACCAGGTTTTCCAGGAGAAGCTTCTATGCCATGTCTCCCTGGAATCTTCTATCTATTTCCCTGGTTAGTGGTATTATGTTTAATAGCTCGTCCTTGCACCTTATGTATGTTCCATATCTCTCTCATGGTGCATATATTGATTTTCTATGTCTGTTTACTGGAATGTCTCTCTAGGACATAGCAAAGTTTTTGAAGTCCAGGATGTCTTTCTTTGTACCATAAGGCCCTAAGTCCTGGAATATAATTAAAGATTATCTCATTTTATACATGAATATGAAATAAATAAAAATAGACAATTGTGTATTTTAAAATTCATAGCTGTATTATGCATTAATAATAAAAAGAATAATCTGATTAGTATCTAATTCTATCTAATCTTCTGAAAATAATTGCTTTTCACCAGAATTGATCCTGGCTTGCATCACTTTAAATGAACTCAATATAAACATCTGGATTTATACTATGCAATGGATACTTTAAAACATTATTACTGACTTTAAACAAAGGGATTTTTTCAAAACAAATTCCTTTGTTAGAATTTAAAATAGAAGCTAATTCTCAAAATGTTGACTAATATGCTATCAATTAGCAGAATACACTCACCTTAAAATGAGACATACATATTCAAAGAGAAGTATATATTTAAGTAAATGTCAGTATTATTTTTATCCACAGAATCCACAACTCTGACCATTCATTTGTGTATAAGTCAAAATGATTTTTAGAGGATGTCTACATGGCCAACTAGCTTCATATAAGCTCTGAGAGTCATTCCAACTATCAATTTCCAATCAACATAGTCCATCAGTCCCCAGGAAGGCATGGTGGGCAGCTTGCTAGAGGATTAGTCTTTCCAATCACACCTTGCTGTATACAAGACTTTCTGTACACAAACTTAAGGGAGATGTTTTAACAATTATTATGCTTTCATAAGAGCTCAGAATTGTCTGCTACTCTGAATGGTCTCATTCAGTATTTTTTCAGAATTCAAGCCTTTAGAAACTGCAACAATTAATATGAGCTGTGGAAGTCCGTGATGTGATATACCCAAGGGTTAGATACATCTATTTATCTGTATCTATATCTGTACAGGGAGATAGACAGATCTATCTCCACCTCCTAGGATATCACATCACAGGTTCTCTCTCTCTCTCTCTCTCTCTCTCTATATATATATATATATATATATATATATGCATATATATGAATATTTCCATATATGAATATCTCCATACAAATATCTTTGTACATGTCCACATTATAGATCCATATGTATGTCTCTGCATAGCTAATTATCTTTAAGTTCTGCTAGTTGGATATGGTTGTTTCCATTTTATGAGGGAAGGAATGAAAGCTAAGTGACAATAAGATATTTTTCCAAAGGCAGAATTAAAAAAAAATAATAAAAACCCCAGCTGAATTGGGATTCAAACTTTGTCCATCTTCATTCATGATTCTATTGTATTTTCTCAACTATGTGAATTATCTCTCCTATTTCATATATATATATATATATATATATATATATGTCTTTTAATGAAGGTGAAGAAAAAAATATCTAAAACAATTGTTACTAAATCTAGGGATTGTGTATGGACATATAAAGAATAGAGACCCTCCTACATTATAATAATATAATTAATTAATTATCCAGAAATATAAGGAATATTTGAAAATTGCCCTACTATCACTTTAATGTGATTCAAGAGTCTGAATAAATTATTGCTCTGTGTATTACACCAATATGCTTAGAGATTCCTGAAAAAATAGATATAATTTGCTCACACAAACCCACAGCACTTTAGTGAACATGAAGACAGATTGAGGAGAACTGAAAAACCTTAGAATATACTTAAAAAATCAGATTCATCCTTTGTTCTGGCTAGAACAATGACGCTGTATTTGAGAGTTACTCATATTAAGTGATGGAGTTTTTTAAAATATCTTTACCCTTAGCAGAATATTTCATTTTTATCCTTAGTTTCTCTTTGCTTCTTACTTACTCTTAATTTGTTTTATTGTGGAATAATTTCAAAATTACCAAAAGTTTGAATTCAATTCAGAGTATTCTTTTTCTGAACCATTTAAGAAAATTTGCTGAAAATAATGCTGTATCATCCTTGGGTTCTTTCATGTGGATTTCCTTAAACAAGTACAATCTCCTATGTAACCACAATTCAGCCATCAAAATGAGGAAAATGTCAGTGATGCATTCCTAACACCTTATCTTAAAATTCCATTCATGTCTCTCCAATTGTGCCAATATCCTTTATCACAAAAATTCAGTTCTAACTAGCTTGTTGTATTTAATCATGTTGAGGTTCCATCAATCACGAAAAATACTGATTTTAATAGCCTTGACACCTTTTGAAGATTATAGGCCAGTTATTTTGTAGAATGTTCTTCAATCTGGGTTTGTCCAATGTTTCCCCAAGTTTAGATGCAGGTTATACACCTTTCACAGGAAGAGACTTCTTATTTCATCTTATCAGGTGGCATTGCTTCAATTTTCTTGTTACTAAAGAGATCTTAGATCATTTAATTTGGTTCCTGTGAAGCTCTTCCTTCTTCTCCCCTACTATGCACCAACATCCACTGTCCTATATAGATACTCTCCTCACAGCCTTCATACTGTGACCCATCACATATAGCTGACCCCATGTGAATGCCCTCTTCACCTCAGTTGGATTCAGACCCTCTCAACTGGGCTGCCTCACTGTATGAATGACCTTATACCCCTCAGTCTCTGGCTCCTGAAATGGCACCTCTCTTATGACATTTGCTTTTTTACCCCATTCTGGTCTACTTCAAACATTCCAAGTCGACCTGGCTACCTGCCTGGTCTTAATGCCCTGCATTGATGTTTTTAAAAATCTTTAATAGGTTTTGACATTTCACAGCAATCTATCCCCTCTATGGAAGCCCTACTTCACTCTGCTTGGATTCTGATGCTCCAAATCTGGCTATCCCCTGATCCATGAAAGCTCTCCTCACTATGCGTGGACTCCATGATCCCCTATGGGGCAACTCTACCATGGGGACACCCATCCTTCACTTGGGCCCCTGACACCCCACTTTGAGCTACCCTACTAGTCAGATGCTCCCTCTCTCTCTCTTTCTCAAGCCAAGCCAGCTGCCTTTCTTATGTATTATTCTCCTTGACACAATAAAGCTCCAACACCTTGCATGGCAGTCCCTGTATTGTCACCCTCATCACCCTTCTCAGGCTTTTACACTCTCTGCCAGCCCTTCTTCCTTGCATATTGGATGCTATTCTTATCCTATTCAAGATCTAGCTGCTTGTGCTGGGCAGCCATCTTATATGAATATCATTTCATGATGCACAGGCTCTACTACTGCCTACTAGGCTGCCTCTTGTGTGGGAAGGCTTGCACACTAACTTATGCTCTGATACCCCATGCCAAGCTGTGCTTCAAATCCCCTTTGGAGACCCTTTCTCAGCCTGCCTGTACTCTGACACTCAGCTTTGGACCACCTCTGCTCCCCATACCTGCATGCAGTAATGCTTACTTTATCCCATCTAATTCTTTTGGATTGAATTGTTGGGAAGGGAAGGGAAGAGGAAGAAGAAAGGGATTAATGCTCACTTCTAATTTATTTATTTATGTTACATTTTATTTAAATGCATAAAATAACTAAAACCTTGCTTTAAAATTACTCTTGGGGAAAAATAAAGAAAATAAACAACTTAGTTTTAAGTGAGCTACATATAGACTCAAATGCATTACCATGATGTTCAACAATTTGTGTCAGAAAAACCTATTTATCAGAATAATGCCTTACAAATTTATAGCTCCAAAGATGATTCAGATTTAAGTAAGGTTCTCTTGGATAAAGGCCAGTTTTCCTTTTAAATCTCTTCGAACCCTTACCTCAAATTTCTTAAGAAAGTCACAAGTTCAACTTCCACTTCACAGTATTTACTCATGTGACACTGACAAGAACTACTGATTTAAGAGCAAAGAGCAGTAATAAGCAGAATGAAATAATTAGTGATAAGCAGAAAAAGATAATTATCCTGAACATTTCAAATATCATCTCTTTCAAAAGCTACTGGATCAAATGCTAATTTTTTTGAAAAAATTAAGTTTGCATTTTATCCACTTGCAGAAAGAATATAGGCCCATTAAGTGTCATTCTATAATGGAAATGAAAGGTCATAACTAAATTGGAGACAGGCTTTTATCCGTTAATGTGCAGATAGCAGCAGCACCTGCTCCATCACTGCTATGAATCAGCATGAGAAATTCCCATTAGACTGAAATGACAGCAGATTCCAATTCAACATGTTGAGACCTATCCACAAATTTTATGTAATTTTGTACAGAGAAGGAGTAAATGTTTAGGAAAATAACTTGAATTCTAAGAATACTAAGAATTCTACTTGTGAGATCACAACTGTCTCCTCTCAACTCTCCACTGATGAATATAGACTGTCCTTATTTCAGCTCCTTCCTTCTCCTTCTTCTATAAACATGTACCAATATACTTTCCTTAGAAACAAACTGTTATGTTTATTTATTGCTTCAGAACAAACCACTCTAAAGCTTAGTGGTTAAAAGTAACAAAAGATGCAGTGCTTACTCTTTTTTTGGAAATTAAATGCACACTCTTACATTGTGCTCTCATTCTAATTTTTTAGGATTAACTCTGAAGATGATCTCAAATTTTATACTCTAACTTTAGGCTCTTTTCCAAGTTTGATTCATATTCCAATGTCACACTGAGACTGTCACTGTCCTCCTGTCACCGCCCTTCTGGGATTCTGTACTTGCCTTAATTCTGTGCTCTCTTATTAATGACATTAAATCTACCAACTGCTCAAGCCAGAAATTCCATCACTTCCATTCTCACAACTGATCAGTCACCAACGCCTCAAGACCTTAAAAGGCTTCTAAAAATATACCTGTCCTTCTATATTTTACGTATGTGTCCTGGCCAATTGGCTCCTCTTGTCAGTTGGAAAACTGCCTAGCTGATCTCTCTGTGTCTACTACCTTCTAAAATCTACTATCCACTACTATCCATTGAAATATACTATCCACTATAAATACTCTTAAAACATAATTCTCATTGCTTTAACTGCTACAAGTTTACAAATGTAGCTTTAAAAAGTAAGCCTAGAAGACTTGGCGTCACATTGATACTCTGCTATCTATGATAGTTAATCTTTCATTCCCTGTGGCTCTTCTACCTCCTGCTAGACATGCACCCTAATCAAGGTGCAGCGAGTAACAAGCTTCATTCCCTTCTCCAATCTCATCCATCAAAGAGAACCAAAAGGACTTTTTTTTTTTAATTTACTAGAAATAACTTTGGTGCTTCTTTAACACTTCTGTACTGATTTTCTTACAACATTTATTAGTCTGTCTTGTATTAAATTTACTTCGAACTATGACTTTCTCATTAGGATTATTATTATTTTATCTCTATAACTTTCCCCTCAAGCATCTATAATGGTGAATCAGTCATCTCAGATGTTCAATATATATTAAATTATAAAATGTGATTATAGGATTTATGACAAAGGAGACCATGCATTGGGATGCAGAATGGATTGACTTTTTAGTAAGTGGTATAAAGCAAATAGCTGTTCATGTAAAAAAAAAAAAAAACAGTCTTCACCTTCACTTCTACTTCATTATATAAACAGCAAATAATTTGTTTTTTTATAATAAATTTATTTTGTATTGGTGTTCAATTTACCAACATACAGAATAACACCCAGTGCTCATCCCATCAAGTGCCCCCATCAGTGCCCGTCACCCATTCACCCCCACCCCCCGCCCTCCTCCTCTTCCACCACCCCTAGTTCGTTTCCCAGAGTTAGGAGTCTTCATGTTCTGTCTCCATTTCTGATATTTCCCACACATTTCTTCTCCCTTCCCTTCTATTCCCTTTCACTATTATTCATATTCCCCAAATGAATGAGAACATACACTGTTTGTCCTTCTCCGACTGACTTACTTCACTCAGCATAATACCCTCCAGTTCCATCCACGTTGAAGCAAATGGTGGGTATTTGTCATTTCTAATGGCTGAGTAATATTCCATAGATTGCAGATCTCAGGGTAAGAGTAAAATAATAGGCTTAAAAAAGAAAGCACTGGAGAAAGTCTGCATAATCATAAAGTAGGCAAAGATATATTACACTATGCAATAAACACTATCCATAGAGATTATAAAATTATATATTGAGCTGTGAAAAAAACACTATTAAGACCATGAAAAGGTAAGTAATAGACATGGAGATGATATTTGCAATCCATGCATCTGATAAAGGATTTTATCCTGAATATATAAAAAACTACTACGAATTTAGGTAAGAAAAAAAGAAAAAAAACAGCCAAACTAATAGAAGAATAGACAAAATACTTGAATAGGTATTTCATAAACCAGGATATCCTAAGAGGGCTGGGACTGAGTTTTATTGTGCATTGTAGGTATCTGCAAGACTATGGTTCAAAATACCAAGTTTAGATGAGGTAGAAAAAAGAAGACACCCCCCCAAAAAAAAAGAAAAAGAAAAGAAAAAAGAAGGCTCATGTATACTGCTAAAGGGACTATAAAATCATCAGCCATTTTGAAAAAAAACTGTTGGTGATGTTTTTAAAATGGCACTATAGGCAAGCTGTAGTGCCCAGAAATTCTACTTCTAGGTATATACCTAACAAATATCACCAGAAGACTGGCATAAAAATGTTCACAAACAGCACTCACAGTAGTCCCAATCTTGAGTTTACCCAAATTCCCACCGGTGAAACTGAGATAAATTGTGGTATAATCTCACAGTTAAAGGACATACACCAATGACAATGAAAAATCACACCTACACACAACAATACAGATGAATCTTAAGAACAAAGTGAGAATGAAATAAGCCAAAGAGGGACTTGTGTGATTCAATCTGTGTAAAATTCAGAAACAATAAAAATTATGCTTTTATTATATGTCCCGAATTTGGTTACCTTTGGGAGAAGGTTTATGACTAGAAAGTGGCATGAGTAACCTTCTGGGATGCTAGTAATATAATGTATTGCTTTAATTTTAGGTGTTTTGTTATTTTTGTTTTTTATCTGTGTACACATTACACAGATATGTTCAGTTTTCAAAAATTCATAGATATATACTCTTACAATTTTTGTGTCTTTTAATATGTGTGCTTTACCATAAAAAACATTTTGCCATTCTACAAAAAAATTTTGCCTACGTGAACATGATTACCTAAAATATATAAATAGATATTGATCTGAAAACTATTCTACTATAATTACAAATTTTAGCTATATGGTTGCAGTAAGAATTAGGAAAGTGGAAATAGTGAAGAGTTCTGGGAGAACTGGAACGTCATTCTAAATACTTGAGATGTATATTAACTCTATGGGTTGTTTTACCTTCAAGAAGAATGAGGCTATATTCCTGTCCTTTAGTTAATTGTATCTATACTGCAAGCCTAAAAAATAAATTAATTTGAAGTCTTAATCTCAATGTCTGTTAGTGACCTAAAGAATATATAATATACTCTAGTTACTTTACATATTGCTTTTAACCTTAATTTTGTGTTTGAACCTTAAAAATATTATCTATTGATTGATAACATAGACTGGAATTTGACCAATAACCAGGAAAATCTTGACAATTTTTTTTTAGAAAATAAATAATGAGTACATGAATTTATCTACTGTCATTTTAATCTTCGTTTTAAAGATTTCTTGAATTGGAATTTGTTGACCTCTTCCATCTAAATATCAGTTAAACTTTCTTTAAAAAAAAAAAAAAAAGGAGGGGGGATCCCTGGGTGACCCAGCGGTTTGGCGCCTGCCTGATTCAGCCCAGGGCGTGATCCTGGAGTACTGGGATCGAATCCCACATCGGGCTCCCTGCATGGAGCCTGCTTCGCCCTCTGCCTCTCTCTCTCTCTATGTGTGTTTCTCATGAATATGATACACACATACATTTCTTTAAAAAAAAGTATGTGTGTATCACACATTTTTTTAAGATTTTATTTATTTATTCACGAGAGACACAGAGAAAGAGAGGCAGAGACACCGGCAGAGGCAGAAGCAGGCTCCCCTCAGGAACCTGATGCGGGACTTGATTCTTGGACCTTGGATCACCCCTGAGCTGAAGGCAGACTCTCAACTGCTGAGCTACTCAGGCATCCCAAACTTCTAACTTTATAGTGAATTTGTATAAAAATGATGACACAGGAGTTAGTAAGATAACATAGTGACAAGTTAGGGTAAATATACCCCACGCTTTAATCTCCATCCATCCTATTGGCACATCACAATGAAATGTAAGAAAAGGCGTTCAGAATCAATGAAAGACAGATATAATTAGTAATAATAAAATATACCATTAAAGTACCATTAAAATATATCCTTAAAACAAGAAATTAAGTTTTATACATAATCAATAGATTGGCAGTATACAGTGAAATCGAAAGTTCATAGAATTACTTTTTCTTATAATCCCTGAATGTAATTTTTCTCAATTTTTTGACCCTCAAAAATATTTTTTTTAATTTTCTACTTTTGATCATCTTTTTTTCTATTAGTTTCAGAGCCACTAAAAAAGCATATTAATGTCTCTTATAAAGGAAGTTTCCAAAGAAATTAAAGATTCTTTTCCATCTAGAAGTCAAGTGGATAAGTAATATATTTATTCTAGTATATAATTTGGATCTAAGAATTCTTATAATCTAGAAGACTGGGTTTTGGAAGAAGAGAGAGAGATAAGTTTTAACCAGTTTAACTTCTCCAGATAAACTTACAATGTTCTGGATCTCTGTATGCCTCAGAGATTGTATAAGCTCACAAGTTTCTGTGTCTGTGCAGTGTGTGTGTGTGTGTGTGTGTGTGCGCATACACATATACTTCATGCACTTATCCAAATACCTATGTAATTACTAGTGTATATCCTTTAGAAATGGAGAGAATCCTTTCTTTATCATTTGCCCTTTTGATGATACAGCCTGGAAAATATTCCTTAGCGTATGCTTAAAACAGAAATATTGGACAAAATGTAAAAAAAACTAACAATCATTTCTGATTATTAAATCTTTAAATTTTAGCCCCCAGTTAGCTGATAGGATATTAAGTGTGGCTAACTCAGAACTCCGTTTATAAAAATTTTCTTCCCATTTTCCATCCTAACAAAATTCACTTGCTACTTTTACCAAATTTTACCTTAGACTATAGATTCAAAGTTAGTGAAAGCAAATTCCAGTGGAAACACAAAGTATCTGTGTGACCATGGGAAAGTAGTTTAATTGCTCTGAATGGATGTATATGGTTAGCCCTATGCTAAGCATTTAACACCACTGAACCTCATTTTATTAATCTGTAAAATGTCAATAGTAACAATTAGGATGTAAAAACTTTTTAGAGTTGAAAATCAACATTATCAAGGTAGCTGTTATTATTAATACATTTAGCCTTTAAATATTTTCTCTTTCATCTATTTTGAGTTTATCTTTGTGTATGGTGCAAGAGAGTGGTCCAGTTTCATTCTTCTGCATGTGGATGTCCAATTTTCCCAGCACCATTTATTGAAGAGACTGTCTTTCTTCTAGTGGATCGTCTTTCCTCCTCTATCGTATATTAGTTGAGCATAAAGTTCAGGGTCCACTTCTGGGTTCTCTGTTCTGCTCCATTGATCTATATGTCTGTTTTTGTGCCAGTACCACACTGTCTTGATGAACACAGCTTTGTAGTACAACCTGAAATCTGGCATTGTGATCTAAATGTGAGACAAGATTCCATCAAAATCCCAGAGGAGAACTCAGGCAACACCCTTTTTGAACTTGGCCACAGTAACCGGAGAAGGACAAACATTATATGTTCTCATTCATTTGGGAAATATGAATAATAGCGAAAGGGAATATAAGGGAAGGGAGAAGAAATGTGTGAGAAATATCAGAAAGGGAGACAGAACATAAAGACTTCTAACTCTGGGAAATGAACTAGGGGTGGTGGAGGGGGAGGAGGGTGGGGGGTGGGGGTGAATGGGTGACGGGCACTGAGGGGTACACTTGACGGGATGAGCACTGGGTGTTATTCTGTATGTTGGTAAATTGAACACCAATAAAAATTAATTTATAAAAAAAAATAAAAAAAAAATAAAAATAAATAAATATTTTCTCTTGTTTATTCCTCATAGGCATATGAAATATATAAGAGAATGACTAAGAAAATGAATGAATTGGGGCACCTGGTGGCTCAGTTGGTTAAGCATCTGCCTTCTACTCAGGTCATGATTTCAGGGTCCTGGGAGAGAGTCTACTTTTCTCTCTCTCTCTCTGGCTTGCTTGTTCTCTCTCTCTCTCAGATAAATAAATAAAATCATAAAAAATAAAATGAATAAATATAAAGTACACATTTAAGAAATTAAGGGTGTTACTAAATATCCTGTTTTCTTCCCTTCATCCTATTACTCAAAATACTGAGTAGTTATCAATTTTTAGCTATTATGCCCATACACTAGTACTATTAAGATAAAAATAAAAATTCCAAGTCTAATAGGGAAAGCAGATAAGTCAACTAAATGTTGTAAAGCACTACAATACTCATGATAGAAATATATATGAATGGCATGGCCATGGAGTAGAAAGATCTGAAATAGTGAAAGAGAAGTGAGTCATCAGGGAAGGTTTCTCAGAGGATGAAAGTCCTCAGAAAGCAAGTATGGGTTTGGATGTTATTTGAATGTGGAACAATGATGCAAACCTGCAGTGGTTTAAGTGTAGAGAAAAACTGGATAAGTGGCACTGGATTTGGTCTTCTGCTGTATGAGGATTGGTGAGAAATGCCAATGGAAACATCAACAGATGTCAAGTCCTTTAGAGCATCTTTTCTCTCATGCTAAAAAGTTTGTGAATTCTTCACTAGGTAGTAGGAACCCTTAGAGAAGATTGAATCATTGGGTGATATGATCACATAGGCTTTTTTTTTCTTTTTAATGGGAGAAGGGTTTATGGTCAGAGGAGAGAGAGAGGGAGAGAGAGGATCTTAAGCAGGCTCCATGCCCAGCACAGAGCCCAAAGCAGGGCTCATTCTTATGCCCCTGAGAACACAACCTGAGCCAAAATCAATAATTGGACACTTAACCAACTGAGATATTTAGGCACCCTGATCATATATGCATTTTTAAATAAGATACATCACAGGAAAAAAAAGTTCTAGAATTTATAGATGTATAAATCCTTTAATAATGTATATGTGTGGGGATCCCTGGGTGGCTCAGCAGTTTAGTACCTGCCTTTGGCCCAGGGCGTGATCCAGGAGTCCTGGGATCAAGTTCCACATGGGGCTCCCTGCATGGAGCCTGCTTTTCCCTCTGCCTGTGTCTCTGTCTCTCTCTCCCTCTCTCTGTGCATCTCATGAATGAATAAATGAAATCTTAAAAAAATGTATATGTGTATCAAATCATCACATACACTTTAAATTGTCAATTATACCTCAATAAAGCTGAAAAATACAAGGGTTTAAACAAATGCTGTTTTAATGGAAATTGCTACAAGGCATTGACAGTTTTGTTAGGGAATTAGACATTAACATTAAGCAGAAAAGAAGGATTAAGCAAATTATTAAAGAAGATTGTCCAAGCTATTAGATTCCCATAGCTGAAAGAAATTAAAGAAGCAAGATAGAAACAAAAAATAATAAATATAACACTAACCATAATTGATTTTTTTCCTTAATGAATGAATACCTGTTTTACCATTGGATTAATAATAAACCATAGATGGCAATCATGGACTTAGTGTCCAACTCTCTTGAATATCCTGTTGTGTTAAAAATGTAAATATGTAACTAATATTACAAGCACTTATACGCCATATGTTCTCTCTACTGAGAATTCAAAATAAGGAAAGTATTGCCTTGATCTCTGCAGAGCAAACTTTTGTCTAGATGATGGATGAGAAATAGTTGCCTCTTGAGTAGTTCATCTTAAATTAGTTCATCTTAAATTGATGAACTAATTGTATTCTCTGTAAAATTACAGCTCCTGCTCCAAATAATATTAGTCAATTTAAATGAATAGATTTTTGTCCTCTCTGACTCTTAAGAGAATAAAATCAGTCTTTTCAGATAGAAAGATAATGCAAACATAGTGGTGAAACACTAGAAATATATTGAGAAGCTTTCCTGTTTTGCATGTTCAGAAAAAAAAAATCTAAACAATCACTTGCTTTCTAGAACTGCTTCATTATTTTTGAAAAATTGTAAATTGGTGACTGTGTGGTAAAATCATTTACAATATAGAATACACAAATTTTAGGCTGTGGAAGAGTAAGAATGGAATAAAATCGTCGAGTATGCTAAGAATGACATGAAACTTAAATTATTTCCCTCACCTCCCTTTGAAACGAGATCACAAAAGGTTGTGAAAAGCCATGGAAAATACTAAAATACAGGTCAGCAGAGCTGAGACATGACAAGTAAGAGGCAGATTAAATTATATCTTTGAAAAGGCCAATTCTTTTAACAAAATCAGACCATACAGTCATCTGGTTCCATATAGATACTTGAATAAGGAGTCAAAAGAAAAAAAGAAAAGAAAAGAAAGAAAAGAAAAGAAAAGAAAAGAAAAGAAAAGAAAAGAAAAGAAAAGAAAAGAAAGAAAAAAAGCAGTCCAAATCATTAGATTATTCAGACTCTTAATTTTTTACAGTTTGTTGAGTATAAATTACATCTTTGCTGCTTTAGTTTGTACTTCTCTAATAATAAGTGCAAATTTGAGGTTGCATATTTTATGTCCTTTAACTTGAATTTCTGTGAATTGTCTATTAATATCCTTATAATTTTTTGGTTTTGCCTTCTTCTTAAAATACATGATTTTTTAATATTATAGATGGTAATTCTTTTTTTCTATCATCTACATTACACATTTTCCCCAATCCTATCATAGCTTATTTTCTTTGCTATATATTTAAACATAAAACTTTTTTTTTAATTTTAGTCATAGATGAATACTTTTTACTTTATAAATTCGGGGTCTAACTCTGAGATAACTTGTCCAAATATAAGTACCCCAATTTTCTTTTTATATTTATATTTAATACTCAAGAATTTAATTCTATTATAAGGGGTTTACATCAATATTTTCTATCTGATTAATCAATGTTCCAGCACAAATTATCTCAAATCCATCCTCCACCTATTGAATTAAATTACATACATACACATATGGATATATATGTATGTCAAGTTTTCTGAGATATATTTCTCAATTCCCTAGCTTGTTCTGCTGACATGCTAAATATTTGACTTTTCTATAAAAATGCAATTTTAATCAGATTAAACAGGCTCTTTCATTGTCCTCTTTTTCTCCACTTTTTGTGGTTCTTCTTCATCACAAATTTTTCCATAAAAAATTTTAAATGTTCATGGACATAGCTCTATGATCATCTATTTGGATGTCTTTCAATGATACATTTTAAATCAGCTTTCTAAATCCCTTGATAGTGGTTGTCCTAAATAAGTTTTCCATTTCTTGTGTTAATTTCATTTATTATCATTTTGTTAGGAAGCCAACTTTTCCATTAGTTTTTCTAATTCCTTGCTGTAGTGGATATCTGTGCTGCTTCAACCAGTCCTCTTATTCAGGGACAACAAAATTATCCAGCACCTTCTAAAAATTGACAGATATTTTCTTCAGTATGCATTGCCTTCAGACACAGGAAGTTGTCTTGCTGAAGTTTCTGTTTCTTCTTATGAATTGATGGATGACAAGTACTGGGATGAAGCAAGGAAACAAAGTCTTAGCCCCTTTGTGTTAGTTTGGACAATTCCAAAGGATCCTCCCAGATTTGTAGCCCCACATAAGATTGGCTTCAGCCTCAGTGGCAACTGCATTATGGTTCAGCTTCTCCTTCTTTCCACTTTCTCCTATGTTCCCCACTTCCTTGCACTTATATGTTCCAAGACACACTTAAATGAAGCACCTATGCACAACTTCAATCCCAGAGAATTTAGTCTGATGCACTGGAACCTGGAATGGTCCTGAGAAGCAGAATCTAATATGGGATTTTGAAGATAGATCACTAACTCCCCATTTTGCAGTGAGGATCTCATCTTGATAAGTGGAGGAGAAATCACACCCAACAACTGTTAAAACTTTTATCAGTGGTGATGGGATAATAGCATAAAGAGATGTACCAATTGGTACAATGTTAATAGCCCTTGATAGGCATCAGGGGAAATGTTACCTATAAGGAAAATTGACATGAAGTGATTGTTGCCAAGCAACACAGATTTATTGGAAATTATCACCAATTCAAGCCAAAATGTGAGAGAACAAGAGCCCCTTGGCAGCCATAAAGGAAATCCCAATCTCCTGCAGAAAAGAAAGCTAGGCTCAGGATTAAAATCTAAATGTAATAGATCTTTAGAGAATTAAGAATTCTCAGTCCTGACAATTCGCTGATGTCAAAATCTGGATCTAACAGAGAAGGGGTGAAACATTAAACTTCAGTTAGAGGGATCCCTGGGTGGCGCAGCAGTTTGGCGCCTGCCTTTGGCCCAGGGCGCGATCCTGGAGCCTCGGGATCGAATCCCACGTCGGGCTCCCGGTGCATGGAGCCTGCTTCTCCCTCTGCCTGTGTCTCTGCCTCTCTCTCTCTCTCTCTCTCTCTCTCTCTGTGACTATCATAAATAAATACATTTTAAAAAAATTAAAAAAATAAAAATAAAAAACTTCAGTTAGAGATATCTGTTAATATCCAAAGGAGAACCTTAACCTCACAGATTACCCAGGAACAGGTAGGCCTACAGATATGGCTCACTATCCCTTTGAAAGATAGTAGTATTTCCCTACACACATATCTTGCTACTTAAAGGTTATGAGTTAGGGGACCACAAGAAAATTATTTTTAGAAACGAATGAAAGACATAAATGAGTGAAAAGTATTATATGAAAATTTCTGTTAACTTCTTGGCACCTACTTCCACTTCCTTTTCTGGAAACCAGAATCATAGCAAGTTTCAAATACTTTCAATGCCTTTCTCAAGCTATACCAGGCCTACTAAGTGTGGTTATGTACTGAATTTTTGAGATAGCTGCAGGATCTTGCTAAAGTATTCCAGTAGGAGAAGAGAAATAATATATGGGACTAGATCCTAATGTTACTGCTTCAAAAAGTAGGGAGGAATCAAGATGGATAAGAAAGAGCTTATTGAGAAGAGAACATCATCCCATGGAACAGGATTTGGTGCTTTGTCAAGGACAAATAGTGTTTGCAAGATGACAAGATAGATCTTTGGAACTTGGAAAAAATATAGAACATACTAAGTAAAGAGGAAATATTAAGTGTAGCAGTAGATGGTAAAAGATGGAATCCAAAGCTCAGAGAGGCGAGCATACCAGAATAGGTACACTCTGGAAGGCTGGGAAAATGATCAGCTGTCAAAGCTCTCTAAGAGAAAGGAAAAGACCATCTGTTTACCACCATGGTAAGGAATATATAAGTATCATTGAGTACCTCTCTGGAGGCCATGGCTAATAATAGGAGATACTTTTATAAAACAGGATGTCCTGATAGCAAAGAAATGATAAGACCCTAAATAACAGAAGGCAGGTGGTGGCACTTATCTATCAGAAGCAAAATGGTTACAAATATTATAATAAACAGCAAAATCAGAGGGTAGCCATTGAGGGCTGTCATGCAGAAAGACATCAAATCATTAAAAGGACATGGCAATCCCCCAAGGCAAGACAGATGGGCAGCCAACAAGAAGGCTGTTTACTTTATATAATGAAAAAACATCAAGGATGAATGATCAGGAAACTGAAAACTCCAGTGAAAAGTCACTGTCTCTGGCTATGTTTTTAGATCTGAGTTATTTCTCCAACCTGGAACCCTTTGGACTAAACAGGCCCTTTTGAGGAAGTACCCTGCAATACTGTGACATATGCATTGAGAAGTTGTTGCCTTTGTCTTTCCACAAAGGGAATTATGGAAATTTACTCAGGTATTAGGGAAAAAGAGAATACTCAGATCTTTCAGAAATTATTAGGTGAAGATACTGATTTGACATTGTTACCTAGGACTCACAGTGCCATTTGGATCCCCTACTAGATTTGTGTCATATATGAACATATGAAAGCCACCCACTCATTTTCTCTCCTTTCCCTTTATTCTCTTTCACTAATTTTTATATCCCCCAAATGAATGAGACCATATAATGTTTGTTCTATTCTGATTGACTTACTTCACTCAGCATAATACCCTCCAGGTCCCTCCATGTCAAAGCAAATGGTGGGTATTTGTCGTTTCTAACGGCTGAGTAATATTCCATTGTATACATAGACCACATCTTCTTTATCCATTCATCTTTCGATGGACACCGAGGCTCCTTCCACAGTTTGGCTATTGTGGACATTGCTGCTAGAAACATCCGGGTGCAGGTGTCCCGGTGTTTCACTGCATCTGTATCTTTAGGGTAAATCCCCAGCAAGCAATTGCTGGGTCATAGGGCAGGTCTATTTTTAACTCTTTGAGGAACCTCTACACAGTTTTCCAGAGTGGCTGCACCAGTTCACATTCCCACCAACAGTGCAAGAGGGAATGCTACAGAATTTTTGAAAAAAAAAAGTTTCTGTTTTGCTCCTCTGCTTATTAACATATTAATCCTTTGACTTTATTTTCTTCATCTTTTAACTTCAAGGCTCTGATCTAGTTTACTTTTATATCCATGAAATATGCAAAATTATATGTAATTATAAATTTATACTCCCAAATCATTTTAGAAAACTGGGACAAAAATTCCCCAGGAGGAATTTTCAGACAATTAAAGCATTCAAGAATCATAATTTAATATTAGGGAAAGGATGAGAGGTCTAAACATATGCATAATATTCAGAATGTGCTGATTCATTTTCTCTTAGCTTGTTAAAATTTTTCATGGTTTATATTTCTATGTTAAGTAAAATCTTGAAAATCATCTTCCACTTATTTCTCTATCAAGTTCGCTCTTATTTCTATGTTCAGAATAGTTATATAAGAGTTTGGCTATATTTACGTATTCAAGATAAAATACAAAGTGATCAAATAAGTATTGAAATAAAGGATAGATTATGAAATGAATACCATTTGTTTGTAAGTGTTGGTATTAACAAAGTTAATTTTATTTTTACTACAAGAGTATTAGAAATGAGCCTACTTGTTACTATTAGCAAATAGCTACTTGCAATTAAATTGAATAGTAAGTTAACGTTGTGCTAGGTTTAGTGAACGTAGTATTCTCTATTTATGCACAGTATTGAATTTTTCTGATTATAAAGTAATATGAGCTAATTGGAGAAATGGACACTATGGAAAATATACCAAGTAAAAAAATTAATCAGAACCTATGGATCATCTTAATGAATATTTTGGCATATTTTCTCCAGTGTTTGTATTTGTGTGCATGTGTATATGTCTGTGTATATACAGTACTTTGCATCTTCTTTTAAGCATTAGATTATGAGCATCATATCCTGTCTTTAAACACTATTTGAAAATATAATTATAGGAACATCTGGGTGGCTCAGCAGTTGGGCATCTGCCTTCGACTCAGGGCGTGATCTTGGAGTCCCGGGATCGAGTACCACATCAGGCTCCATGGAGCCTGCTTCTCCCTCTTCCTGTGTCTGTGCCTCTCTCTGTGTCTTTCATGAATAAATAAATAAAATTTTTAAAATATATATATAATTATATTAGAGGAGTGAAAATATATGATACCATAATGATGAACACATGTTATTATCCATTTGCCCAAATCTATGAAATATACAACACCAAGAGTAAACCCTTGTGCAACTATGGGCTTTGGGTGATTATGATATATCAATGTAGTTTCATCAGTTGTGATACAAATGCTTGACTCTGGTGAGAATGTTGATAATGGAGAGGCCAAGCATGTGTGAACCCAGGGGTATATGAGAAGTCTCTCTACATTCTCTTCAATTTTCCTGTGAATCTTAAAATTTTCTGAAAAAAAATTAAAATAATAATAATAAAATTTACCTAGTTAAATAATTTATATTTTAAACATATTTAGATTGTTTTCATAATTTTATTTATTTTACCTATATAGATATTTAAATTTTTTCTTGATATTCTGTTTATATCTTTATAATCATATACTTCAAGAAATAATATTTTTCATATGACAAATTTATAGAAGTGGAATAAATGAACCCCAAATGAATCAGGTAGATACTTTGACCACATTACAGAAACATGCTGCAAACGTGTTCTAGAAAATAATTCAACCAGTTATCTCCCAAAAAAAGAAGTTTCAGAATTATGTGGGATTAGGGTAAAATACCATGAAGTTTTCTCCTCCGCTTTTCTGTATTATATGGCCTATGTCTGCCCACCAGGCTGGCTTTGTTCCCAGCCTGGCTTCTATCAGGATTTTAAGAAGACTGCTAGCAACAAATAAGGTAATGTGCTTTCTTGTTCATGCCCAAAAGAAGACAGATCCCAAATCATTCAAGCTAAGTCATATTTTTTACTCCTGAACCAATAACATTTACCAGAAGGAAGGCCTAGAGGTTGTTGATGACCACAACAACATAAAAAGAGAGAATTATAATCATAGATTTTGCACAAACAGATCCCACTGCCTGAGCACTTTTTCCCAAGGCTGTCACATTTCCTCCTCTGTATTACTCAGATATGGATTTATTTGTTACCCATTAAAATTGGTATTTCTACAACTTCTTTTCTAGGTGTCCTACCACAACTAACATTTCATGTTATATTGATTTTCATAACGCATTGCTCTTTAAATTCACATTATTTATTACTGTATGTACATATTTATTTTCCATTTTATTTACTAGGTTGAAAGCACTCTGTATATATCCCTCCTACCAGAATCCAAGCAGCTTAAGATATCTTTGCCTTGATAATTGCTGCATTTCTGGTTTCTGACACATGGAAGAAGCTCAAAAAATACTTTCAGAAAGATAGAAATTTTTTTTAAAAAGGCATGCAAAAAGGAGTAGAAGGAGAGAAGGAAGTGAGAAGGGAGAGAGAAAGGAAGGAAAGAAGGAAGAAAAGAGAAGAAAATGTAAGGAAAGTTAAATGCGTGAGTAACATCAAGACAATTCTACTTCTCTGGCTTCCATCTAACTGGCCATATTAGTACCTCTAATGTTATTATAATGGTTCATTTTATGTGTCAACTTTACTAGGCTAAAGATATCCAGATAGCTTATAAAAAATTATTTCTTGGAGTGTTTGTGAGCATATTTCTGGAAGAGAGCAGCATTTGAATCAGTTAACCTTGTAAACAAGATCCTTTTCACCAATGTTTGGGGGTGGGGGAAGACTTATTCCATCTAATGAGGGCCAAAATAGAACAAAAAGTCAGAGGAAGGGTGAATTTTGTCATGTTGAGCTGCAGTATCCATCTTCTCCTGCCCTGAAACACTGGAGCTTCTGATTCTTGGGCCTTCAAATTCCAAAGCGGACCCCTCCTTCACTTCCCACCCAGGTTTCTAGGCCTTCAGCTGGATTGAATTATATTAACTGTTTTCCTGATTCTCCAGTTCATAGATGGCATATCATGGCATATCTCAGCCTCCATAATTGCACGAGCCAAATCTCATAATAGATCTCTTTTATATATATCACTATTGGTTTTATTTCTCTGGTTCTGGTTATCTGGATTTTTACAGCTGTCTATTGCTGCATAACAAATTATTCCAAGACTTATTAGCTGTAGGCAACAGACACATTTATTATCTCAATAGATTTCTGAAGCTCAGGAATCTAGAGTCAGTTTAGCTTGCTGTTTCTGGGTCAAAATCTCTCTTCAGATCTCTTTGACTCTGAGTCAAATTGTCAGTTGAGATTGTAGTTATTTATCTAAAGATTTTATTTATTTATTTATTTATTTATTTATTTATTTATTTGAGAGAGAGAGAGAGAGAGAGAGAGGCAAGCTCAAGTGCACAAGTAGGGGGAGGGGCAAAGGGAGAAGGAGAAGCAGACTCAGGGAGTCTGATCAGAAGCTCAATCCTAGGACCCTGGGATGAAGACCTAAGCCAAAGGCAGATGCTTAACTGACTGAGTCACCCAGGTGCCCTGAGATTGTAATTATTTAAAGGCTTGCTTGGGGCTTAGGGAACTGATTCCAAGCTCACCATATGGCTATTGATAAAAGGCTTCAGTATCCTACTATGTGGAGTTTCCATAGAACTTCTCATAAT
Source organism: Nyctereutes procyonoides (assembly GCF_905146905.1). Taxonomy (NCBI): domain Eukaryota; kingdom Metazoa; phylum Chordata; class Mammalia; order Carnivora; family Canidae; genus Nyctereutes; species Nyctereutes procyonoides. The sequence goes on along the minus strand of NW_026575021.1, from coordinate 3,503,954 downwards.
GTAGGATGCCTGGTGGCTCAGTGATTGAGCGTCTGCCTTCCACTCTAGGTTTGAGTTCCAGGATCCAGCCCCACATCAGGCTCCCTGAGAGGTGCCTGCTTCTCCCTCTGCCTATGTCTCTGCCTCTCTTTCTGTGTCTCTCATGAATAAATAAATAAAAATCTTAAAAAAAAAAAGGACTTCTCATAATGTGACAAATGGATTCCTCCCAGAAATGTAATCCAAGAAAGAAAAAAAAGCAAGTTATCAAGACAAAAGCCAAAATGACTTTTATAACCTAATTTCAGAAGTGACATAACATCACATCTTTACATTGTATTATTTTTACAGACAAACCATAGGATGATGTGATAGAGGAATACACAAGAGTATGAGTACATAGAGGTGGGGATCATTGAGAACTAATCATGAAAGTTAATACCACAATATACTCTCTGCTTCCCAATGATCCTTCTTAATTGATACTAAGTCCCACAAGAGAGTAATCCTATTTTAAGGTCAATTCAATGCCCGGAATCCTGTCATCAAATCAAGTCAAGGGTCAGATGTAGCATTTTTGTTTTTTGTTTTTTTTTCTTTAAGATTTTATTTATTTATTCATAGAGACAGAGAGACAGAGAGAGAGAGAGAGAGAGAGAGAGAGAGAGAGAGAGGCAGAGACACAGGCAGAGGGAGAAGCAGGCTCCATGCAGAGAGCCTGAGGTGGAACTTGATCCAGGGTCTCCAGGATCACACCCTGGGCTGCAGGCGGCGCTAAACCGCTGCGCCACTGGGGCTGCCCAATGCAGCTTTTTTGATATAGTCACTCAAGTATAGTTCTTTAGGTAAACTCCCTCTCATTTTGTAAACCTAGGAACTAAGGAGACAATACACCACACACACACACACACACACACACACACACACACACACACACCACAAACATATCACAGTAAAATAGGCCTAGGATTTTCTCCAGAAATATTCCTATCTAAAAAAAAAAGAAGAAAATGATAGGCATATAGGAATAACTTATCCATAGCAGATTTGAAATCTAGCTAGGAAACTTTTGGATAGTCCTTAATGAAAACTCAATTATTCTTCAGCTCAGGAGTTATTTTCCATGGCTGTTAGTTCACATTCTAGAGGGAGGGATGTATCCTTTTTTTTTTTTTTTCTGAAAAAATAGCACATGTATGGAGGTAGTTTTCTGACATGCAACAGCTCCTTTTCCATTTGTGCCCTTTTATCTGTCCCTTTCAGTCCAGGCTGGTGGTGTTTCTGCTGATATAATTCTTCTAAAAACTTCTCAGGTATTCTGGAAGTCTTACTGGTATTCATCCATTTGACAAACCCACATCCACAAATCAACTTTTGCCTTCTCCTGTGATAGCTGAAGGATAGCACCCTTAAGCATCTTAGAAGAGCTATGGTTTAACTGAGAGACCCATCAAACATATCTTTAAAATCCTTTAAAGGGTGTTTTCTGTTTCAATGCTCTAAGGTACCATCTTTGATCATTCTGAGATTTGAACAAAGGATTTTTACAGTCACATCCTCATCTCATCTTTAAACCACAGTTTTCAAAGAGTGTCTTGAATTTAATCTTTGCTTCAAAACAATTTGTTATTTTCAGCATCATTTGCCATCTGTAGAGGTTGAGAATTTTTAGAACCATCAAGTCCTGTTTCCTCTCTGCTTAACAGTCTTTCTCTCAATTTATCTCTCTCATCTCACACTTTCCTAGAAGCAGCATAAAGAATCTAGGCAGTATACCTTCAACACTGCTTAGAAAACTATTTAGTCAGGGGGCATCAGCTGGTTAACTGTCTTCCTTGGGCTCAGATCATGATTTCTGCATCCTGGAATGGAGCCCCATGTTGGCTCCCCACTCTGCAGGGAGTATGCTTCTCCCTCTCCCTCTGCCTCTCCCCCTACTTGTACACCTGTGCTCATTCTCTTTTTCTCAAATAATAATAATAATAATAATAATAATAATATAATAATAATAAACCCTTAGATTGCCCTGTTAATAAGGCACATTTTCTGCCTTATTAATTCCTGGAAGCAAGAAGATGGCTAAAATTTCTGCTACTATTTTAGCAATGATACCCTTTCTGGAGTTTTTAAGGTGATTTTCTTTACCTTCTGGTAAGCTCATACTGGCCACCTTATCAAAGACTATGAGGCTTCTAGTAACATTTTTTTCAAGGTACTTTAGCCTTCAACTTACCCTGTTCTTACATGGCTGCCCAGTTGCAAGGAGACACCTACATTTTAGTTTTAATTATGACAATACTCCAATCTTGGTACCAAACTTTGTATCAGTTAACTATTTCTAAACAAACTCCAAAACTTCATGGCAAAAAAAAATACAAATATTCATATTTTACCATTTAAATGGGTTAGAAATCTGGGCACAACTTCATTGGGCATGTTTGATTCAAGGCCTCTCAGGCAGTAGCATTCAGTTGAGGCTCCAGTTCCCTGTGAGGAGCTGACCAGAGAGTATGCATGTAAACTCATTCATACAATTGTTTGCTGACCTTGTCACTTGCTATAGGGCCTTCTCAACAGATTGACTTACAACATGGGACTGGGGTTCTCCTAGGGTGAATGATTTCAAAAGAAAATGAGAGTACTTAGGATGGGAGTCACATTTTTTAAAATAAATTAATTTCAGAAATTACATTCAATTTCTTCTGCTATATAATATTCATAAAAGTCAGTCAATAAACTTTTACTAGTGGAAGGTATTAGATATCTTTTACTTAGTGGAAGGTATATATATCAGTGGAAGGTATTATATATATATATATATGATATCCTTGGGTGCCATCTTAGTGGCTGTCTACCACAGAACTTATCCAGTTTAACGATAGTCCAGGAGGAGGTACAAACAAGATATCCACAGTTCAAGAGTCTCATGGGACAAAAAGGTTAAAAATGAGCAGCTAGATATTTGGGGTAGGGGGAATTTTCCTTTTGTTCTACACATATGCTTTAAAAGTTTCTTCTTTGCCTTAAACTTCTACTATGATAGTGTCTTTATTTGTGTGAGAAACGTAAGTGTCCTAGGAATAGCTCCTGAAGTTAGCCCTGAAAGCAATCTAAAATATCCCAGGAAGTCAAATACAGAGATGGTCTTTGCAATTTTCAGTTGTGTTAGCACCTAAGAATGCAATTTCTATTGTAATTATCATTTATTTAATGTCAATATTCACAAAACACTTCTGAACTTCATATCCTTATATTTTACTCTATGGGATTTAAGACAAAATATAAAACGTACATCTCTGACTTTTTGCATTCTAATAAGTTTACTCTTTGTTCACAGCATGACCTGTCCCGTTCTGTTTTTTATGTTGTTTTCTCAGCCTGGAATTCTCCCCACACTTATCCACATCATATCACATCCTACCTGCCCCCAAATTTTGTATATAGGTAACCCTACTAGTCTAACTTCTGCTCATCCTTTAATCTTTATTTTAAACATGATTTCCCTTGCATCCTAATCTGTGGGAACATTGCTAAAGAGCATACTTAGAGATAACTGAAAAGGCTTTGAGTTGTTTTTCTTAAATGAGTTTATAAATACATACTAGATGACTCTTTAGAATCTACCACAACCCTAGAGAACTTTATTGCTTTTTATTTGGTTATAATATTTCTTTTCTCATTCTGGTTGCTCATGTATTTCCTCAACTTATAGAAAGCAATCATTCTTCGTCTTTTATTTGCCAATATTAGAAAGATGGAAACGTCATGTTGTTTGCTTTTATCCCAGTCTTCTTCGAATGCCATTATTTGTGCTAACTGTAGGCAAACAAGAAAGACTTGACTGCTAATTTGCATTCAAATAAGCTAAAATCCAAATATTTGTTTATTCTGAAATTGACCAAAAATCTATGTCAAATAAATGCAATAGAATTTCAAGAAAGCAATGAAGAAAAGAACTGTAATTTCTCATTAGACATAAGTCCAGACTTACATGTAGTATTTACTAATATTTACTTACATTTAGTATTTACCATTAAACTCACCTGGCCCAGGTTTTCTCACACAGTAAGGATACACTGAACACACACATACATATTACAGTGGTTTGTCCAACAAGGTCCGAGAATTTAAGTATAGTGACCAGGTAAAATGTTCTCCTTTTACAAATGTATCTATTTGGGAGGACTTTCTCAAAGTCCTAGTTATAGCAGTAACTCCTTCCCATCCTAAAAAAATATGACTGTGCCTATATAAGGAATGACACGTGAGAATGCCACGTTACCCAAGAAACTGATAAACATTTGACTAATTGTGAGCATGGATGACCTGCTGTGAATAAATGAAGTTTGATTTCACCCATTCATTCAGATCCACTGTTAGAAAGTGACAGGGAGCTACTCATATATCCAATGTGATTATAATCTGATAATTTACTATGATTAGGAGACACAAACAGTGGTCCTTTAACCAACATTAAAATATATGTAAAACAAATGTTAACCTAATTAAGTATACTAACCACGATAGAATGCATTTATATCTGAGTCAAAATGGGCTAGTAAATGAAAAATTCAGTTATAGCAACTGATAGAGAAGGACTGGAGCTGTGCCCAAAGTTTCATATTGTGTGACTGCCAGGAATGAGGGCTGGGGGAAGGAAATAGGGAGGGGTTGGGATTTCTGAAAATGCTAACAACATCTGCAAATAGGCTAAAAATACAATATTTTTAGGTGCTTAATGAACTCATATATGGTGTAATTATATGAGTATCTGCAATGAATGGCCATATGCAACTCATTAATGAACTGAAATTTATTAGAAAAATGATAATAATTTTCTGTTGTTTTCAACAGAGCATGCATTTTCCCCATAGTTGTATCTAAGAATATCTCAAATAAAACTTATAGCACTCTTGAGTCCTGAGAAGCAGATTAAAATAAGTCAATATGTTGTGTGTAAACTTCAGAATTATCTTAAACAGTTATTTATAGCTTCTAATACAATGAATTGCCCAGTGCTTGTCAAGACCTGATAATTATTAAGGAAATTAAATATGATATAAGAAGACTAATGAAAATGGCAAGAATAACTATTGGGATGAAGTAAGCAGTATCAGACTTAAGTCGTCAGCACATCACATATCTTTTTGGAAGAATACCATAAATCAGTGGCCCATACTATGACATAATTAAAGCCAGAGATGTTGATGGAAAAACACTCTCCCTCGAAGCCTTGTAGGCCCTGTCAGAACACAGAGAAAGCCAGACAAGCAGTGCTTCAAATATTTAAATGATAACAAAACTATGAATAATAAAATCAGACTTGGAATGTAGCAAATTTCCCTAATTTCAAATTTTTAATTTTGCCTTTATCTGCATAAAGTATCTATATTATAGAAGTATTTTAACTTCAGTGCAAATGTCTTTTTGCAGGAAAATTTGAAAGGATATTTAGCATAATTTTGAAATATTTAGTACTTCTTTGAAAATAAGAACTCCATATTCTAAAGGGGAAAGGAGAAAAAAATGAGTGGGAAATATCAGAAAGGGAGACAGAACATGAGAGACTCCTAACTCTGGGAAACGAACTAGGGGTGGGGGAAGGGGACGTGGGCGGGGGGGGGGTGACTGGGTGACGGGCACTGAGGAGGGCACTTGATGGGATGAGCACTGGGTGTTATTCTGTATGTTGGCAAATTGAACACAATAAAAAATAAATTTACAAAAAAAAAGGAACCCCATATTCTCCTTCCATATAACTTTCCATATTATTTACTTGCCATAATTAGTTGTTTAAAAATTCTTATCATTTATGTTGTATATGTAATAATTATTATCATACATTATTAGGTTACCACATAAGAGTTATAAAACTTTTAAAATTTATGTTAACTCTTTTTTCTTGAGTGAATTTTTAAAAAATAGCTCAACTCCTACTTTACCAGGATATTTAGGTTAAATGATCTGCAACATCTTGAAAACACAATCATATACATGACTATCTATACTTAAACTTTACAGTGAAGTCATATATCAGGAGCAAGAGAAAATGATATAACTTAAGTATTGGATGTTCATTCTGGTATAGCAGTGAACACATATGACCCAGGGACAATTATAATTTTTGTCAGTCAATAAATGAGACAACCAACTAATGCCTCTGTAGTATTCCATAAATTTAGAAACTGCTGATCTTATTAGCAATTTGCTGATAATATTGAGGAAGTATCTTCAAAGTAAATGAAGGAAAGTAACAGGAGGTCATTGTTTTAATTAGTACTACATGAAAAAAAAATCTTTGAGGTAGGAAAGTACAAAATTAAATGGAAGCTGTTCTCAGAGTTGCTTAAATTCTGCAAAGCTCTCTATGCTACACACTAGTGTCCTAATCGTGATTGGGTAAAATAATCTTAATTTAATGGAATGGGGACATATTTGGATGGACCACGAAGTATGCCATATGTTAACTAAGTTTTCATTATCAGTTTCTTTTAGATTCACCAGAAACATTTTCTTTAAACATACTCTTGGCTTGCAAAGCATGAATTTCCAGTTAGTTGTCAGTTTTATGGCTCACTGAAGTGGGAGTTTTTTTCCAGTAACAGTGGCATCAAGGCAAACTGACACAAACCAAATGCACAAACAGAATGAATGAGCATAGATCTGTATGTTGGTCTTTTACATCCATTAAAAATAATAAGAAAATATCATTAACTATTTAAATTTTTCTGCTATCTCAAGAATTCTTGGTTTGCAGAAATTTTTAATCTAATATAAAAATATATATATTTTTTGCTTGATATCTTAGAAGTCTTAGACTGGTAGAAATATGTAATTTGAGATAAAGAATACAAGTTATTTTGTTTAACTAAAAAGTGACCGTGTAGTTTTCTGACATAGGGAGAAAGCCATTAATTAGAAAGAAGTCATGTACAGAGAAAAAAATTAATTTAAATATAATTTAAAATTGAGAAACTAATATTAAAGACTAATATGGGCATAAAAATGAATTTACATTATATGCATAAAATTAATTCCATTTCAATTTATTCCAAGTAACGAATGTATAAAGAAGTTAAAGCTAAATAAGAAATGGTTACATTTTCTCAAACATTGAGATGACATTGAGTTTATTTATAGTTTAGGAAAATATTTTAAGAAATTATTGACTTTTCAGTGCAGGAGACACTATTTGTGACTTTAACCACAGGCCTCTAGGGAGGTCCATATTTCTAAGCTTGCAGGAACTTAGTGTTGCTCAGGTGTCAGGCACAAATGAGTTCAGAGAAGACGAGATTTTACACAGTCTGGGGGAAAAAAATCATAATTAGTCTACGACACTCATTGCAATATCACACCTTTTGGAAATAGTTGCTCATCCTCCAAGTCTTTATTTTGATGTAATAGTCTGTTGGAGGATAAGTGTCATTTGGGATTCATCTGACCAAAACATCCACATAAAGAAATACTGAATGTGTTTGCGCACTTTAGGCACATTATCTTTTCCACTTCTCAGACTCTTGTTTCTTACTTCTTCCATTTCAACTGTAATCTAGCTGGATTCCCAGTATCTCTCTTATTCCACTAAAATTCATTGTCTTTACAGTTGACTGAGCAAGATATTAAAAATGCAAATCTGATCATGTCAATCCCCTGCTAGAATTCATTCAGTCACTCTCCAATTATCTACAAGACCCAATCTTCACCTTTTGAAAGGAAATCCTCTAATACTCCTTCCCCCCCCCCCCCAGGATGGTTAAAACACCCATTTTCTACTATACACACCAAAGTATGTGACTTCTCAGGAGAATGAGTCTCTTGACTACTGAGGTAATTTATTTATTTCTCTATGTTCAGTACACAGGCAGCACATATAACATAAAGGAAACATTAATACTTGCAGAATAGTGGAATTAATGATGTGGCTATAATTATTTAAAGGGAGCTACTAACTTCCATTGTGAAGGTTTAAATAGATCTCCAATCAACAAGAAAAACAGATTTTGTGACACATCATTTGTCACAGCATGCAGTATCATCTATGTCTGTGCTACGGTACTTTAAAATCATTTCACACTCAATTCTGAAGGCAATTTGAGTATTATCCAAATTATTGTGAAACTCTAAGGGAAGATCTTGAGCTTCAGAGATTTTGACTCCCTTCAGAGACATGAGAATCAGAAAGGAAATGGTTACTTTCATCATACTTTTCTACACTTTCTTTGCTAATATAACTATCTCATTAATGTTAGCTTCTTAATATATTTTGGCCAATTTTTGTTGAATTTTTGAGATACTTGTACTGTGCTTCATTTTGTCTTGTGCACCTAAACCTGAAATATATCCTATATTCCAAAGAAATGACATCATCTGTACTACTCTTTCTCCTAACTAGAAAAAAAAAATATATATATATCTTTAAGTTCTCCATAGATTGTACAGACATCATGGAAAAAAGAGGTAGCAAAATACTAAAATACAGTGAGTCACTGTTTTTAGAGAATACAGTAAAAGGAAACAAAGTTGTCACCTGTCTTCAGAACAATTACTTATTACCTGTGTCACTATGCATCTTTTAGTGTCGGTTATTCATTTTTCATGTACTTCCACTAACTGTTTTTCAAGATTGTCTTATGATTTCTAAGCAAAATTTAATGGTATTTTACTTTAATCTAATTATAAGTGCAAATTTCAGTGAGTTTTTATAAAATAAGCACACTAGTGAAACCACCATTATGATAAAATATTTGAATGTTGGCAGCCCTCAAGAAGACCCTTTGTGTTTTTGGGAGAGTTATTACTACACACAAAAGTAAATACTTGCCTGATTTTTATCACCATGGATTAGTTCACATATTTTTGAACTATAAATAAATGAAATCCTACGTTATGTCATACTTTATGTCTGATTTCAACAACTTAATATTACCTGGCAAGGTTTATATAGATCATTAAAGGCTGCAACATTTTTTCTCATTTCTGTATAGTATGCATTGCCTAACAATAACACAATTTGTTTATTCATTTCACTTTGCCTCTTTCCATTGTATCTAGATTGAGGCTAATATGAGTAATTCAATTATAAACATTCTAAAACATGCACACACAGATTTTAGTTTAAGATTGGACTTATCGGGTCATAGGGAATTCATACATCTAGTGTAATAGAAAAAGATAAAGAAACTACACAAAGCAGTTTGTGTCCATTTTAACATGATGTTTATAAATATTCCATTTATTCTACATTTTGATAGCAATGGCAAAGCTTCCTTTTAAAATTATAGCCCTTCCTTTTAAGGTAGCAATACAATGTGGTTTTAATTTGCATTTCCCTGGTAACAGATGTGGTTGAACAAAATATCACATGTTCACTGGCCATTTGAATATTTTTTTGGCTACTTGAATATTATCTTTTCAAATATATAAGTGCCTGGTCAACCTCTTCCCCATTTTTGTTGGATTTGCTTTCCTTTTGATATTGATATGTGGTAGTTTCTTTTTTTTTCTGTATTTGAATCATTTGTCAGATGTATGTTTTAGAAATTATTATTGTGATACTTTGATTTACATTTTCACACTTAATGATAAAAAATCATAGGTTAAATATATTTTGAGGTATCATTCTTTTTCTTTATAGTCAATACTCTTTTGTCCTGTTTAAGAAATCTTCGCCTTCTCAAGGACATAAAGATATGCATGCACCTATGTTTTATTATCAGTTTTTTTTCTTTCCAATTTATACGTACTACCTATTTAATATATATGTACTCAATGGTACAAAGTATAACAGGCATAGAATATGATAGCCACAGTCACTACATTTATTTAAATTAAATTAATTAAATTAAACATTCAGTCTTCCTGCCTAATTTTTCTAAATATGAAGTACTTAACAACAGCATGTGGCTAAAGGTACCATATCAAGGAGATGTAGAATGTTTCCATCATCAGAGTTTTAGGACTGTTTGTAAAGAGTCACCCCCCCCCATATATTTAATCAGTCCAACACCATTTATTAAAAACAGTATTCTTCCTAAGTTCACTTATGACGGATATTTGTCACAAAACACCTGTCAATATATGTGTAAATTCATTCTTGGGTTCTCTATTGTGTTCAACTAAAATATTGTCTATTCTTATGATAAGACCACATTCTGTTTATTACATAACTTATTTTAATATCTCTGTTAGTATAAAGTTTCCAAATGTGTTTGTTTTCAAGATAGTCTGGGTATTCTTAGCCTCCTGCATTTCCACAAACACAGGACATTTGCCTCTCTCTACAATCACCCACAGAAAAACTGGGTTTTGCTGGGGATTGCAGTTAATCTAAAGATCAATTTGAGAATAATTAACATCTTATAGTATTTCATTTTTCCAACCCATGGACTTGGATTAATTTTATTTATTTAGGTATTTAAAATCTCTCAGTAATGCTCTGTAGTTGTTTTTGTAGATGTCTTTCACCTGTTGTTGTTGTTTTTTTAAATTACATTTTCAGGTATTAGCTGTTTATGTGTTATTTGAAACGCTATAACCAAGGATATTATTTATTGGTTATCTATAGAAATATGGCTAATTTCGAAAATATTGATATCATACTCTGCCACCTTAAGGACTCATATTTATTGTGAGAATGTGTAATTTTAATATATTTTTATTAAATAATGATGTTATCAGCAAGCAATGTTTTCACTTCAACGTTTTTTTTTGTTTTACATGTTTTTTTCTTATTTTTTTGCTCTATTTCCATGAATTGTACAGTTCAGGGTTGAATTAAAATGTCAATAGTGAAGATGATTTTCTTGCCTCTGATCTTGAAGGAAAGTTTAGTGTTTTTTTGTTTTCTGGTTTTTTTTTTTTTTTTTTTTTTTTTTGCCACTAGACATTGTAACCAACACTGGAATTACTCTGTCCTTGTCCTACAGTCCTTACCTTAGCATAGTCCATTGGAATTCCAACAGCCAATATCTGTATAGTTAATAGGGAGGGTTTTTCTATTAAAAGTTGCCAAGCCTCCCCACTTGGTAGGTTTCCAAATGCAGGAAATTAACACCTCAAGGAAGAAGCCTTTTAACCACGTACTGAATCACAGGGGTATATAAATACTCCTTTTCCCTGAGGCATGTGTTTGAAGCATTTCCCAGAGTTTCCCCTATTGAATTAAGCTTCAAATACCCATGTAGTAGCCAGTTCAAAAATATCTTTCTGGAGTTCCTTCCCTGTATTGATCTCCCTCATTCTTACTGGTGTTCACTACAACACCAAGTAAGTAAATAAACTACTTCCCATTTACTCTTGGATGCTTGCCTCTGCTTTTGGTTCTGAAGCAATGCAAACCAGGGGAAGTGAGATTTTTTTTCCTCCTATTTTTTAATAGATTAAGAAATGTCCTTTCTATTCTTACTTGTTAAAGAATTGTTTACATTCATAGATCTTAAGCTTAAATGCTTTCCTCCTTTTTATCCTGTCAATTTAGTAAATTACTTTGATTAATTTTCAAATAGCCAGGTAAATTTGTATTTCTGGAATAAATGCAAGCTGGCCACCAGGCATTCATTACTTAATAAATCACATATTTGGGTTTGCTAATATTTTCTTAGGGACTTTTGCTTCTGCATTGAAAAGATATGTCTGTAACTTCCTCCTTGCAATGTTTCCTTTTTTATTTTTCCTTCTTGTCAATGAAAGATCGCACCAAATGAAATAAAAAAAAAAAAAGCAAGGAAGACATTGCTCCAGGCTACTTCCATAGAGGAAATTGAACTCAACTCCATGAAATAAAAGGAGCAAGAGTTTCTAAGCACCAGTGCATTAGTGAAAGTGTACGGGAAGACATCAGAGAGACTGGTATTGCTATCTTGTTTGCTAAATTGGTATTGAAGATAGGCTCCATAGACCCTGGGAGTTAGGGGCATTATCTTTCTTGATGATTTTTTTTTTTTTTTGATGATTTTGTTTTAAAGGGATGTCTCCCAGGTCCTTTGGAAAGACATCCCTGTGCTATAAACTGAAAATAGGCTGGGAGAAGATTTGCATTTTAAAGGGACAGAGAAAGGACTGGCAATGGCCAGTTTTCTAAAGTACATTTTCTAAGGGAGAGAGCCTTCAAGAAGAAACCTATTTAATGTTTAGTCAAGCTGAAGGGACAATGGAAACTTCAGGTTTAGAAACTTCTCACATTCTTGCCCTATGCGTCTCTTCTTTTGACTGGTACTAATTTGTATCTTTTTGCTATAATACAACTATAATAATTAGCATATCTTATTCTTTGGTTCTGTGAGCCCCTCTACAAAATTGAAGATCATTCTGGTTCCCTCAAATTTTCAGATGGAATCGGAAGTCTTGAACGGACTAGATAACCTGGAGCATTGTTGCCTTACTTAGCCATGAGTTTAGCTAGTTCCAAATACTCAGATTAATCAAGTATTTTCATTCCACCCACCTTTATTAATATATTCATTTTCATTCTTTTAACTTTTCTTTTAGTCATTACCCTAGACTTTATAATGTGCATCACTGACTAATCAGAGTATTCTTTTTACATCGGGTCTATTAGTGATGAGTACTTCATTTATGCTTCACATTTGAATATATCTTCAGAATGTGAAAATATAGGTGGATCTGATTTTCTAACACTATTTGAGACATTGATATACCAATTGTCTGGATTACATTTTTTTTCTTTTGAAAAATCAGCTACATTATAATTCCTGCTTATTTGATTGTAGTATGTTTTTATTTCTGGCTTAATTTAAATGATTCTCTTGTCTTTCATTTTCATGTTTCATATGGTATGCCTCAATACCATTATGTACTAAAACTGCAGTAGGTGACTGATGTCTGCCTTCTGTGACTGGCTCGTGTGATCTAAAGGAGGTATCAAAAACAGAAAGAAGCAGAATATAGTTAAGCAGAGGCATGCAAGTAATATTTTTAAACAATCAGATACAACAGAAACATAATGTATTAAGATGACCTAACAGTCTTTCTTGAGTCTATGTGAAAATCAGAAAACCTTAATTTTTATAACAAATTATACCTTGTGATGCACGGGTATTTGAAGTGTTATTTTCAAGCATTTATATTCCTTTTCCCCTTTTGTATAGGTAATCCCCTGTAGCTAACAAGCTTTGAAGCAGTTTTTCAGAGCAATCTGAAGTACTGTCTCCCAAACTGCAGTTTTTGGTAAGACAATGAATAAAGGGTTTATTAATCTACTTTGAGGTTGTCTTTCTTTCGGTCAACATTGTTTTTGCTGTAATTTTATTGCTCAAATTTGTAGTTCTTTTTGGATCTGTGGATTGATATTTTTGTTTACTTTGAAATATTTTCAGCTATCACAACAAATATTGTTACTTCCTCATTTTTGCATTGTTTTTCCCATTTGGGGACCCCAAATACATATAAGCTTTTTTTTTTTTTTACATATAAGCTTTTATCGAATTCCTATATACATCCCTTATATTCCTTTTGATATTTCCTATGTTTTTTTCCCCTTCTGATCTATTTTTCAATTCATTGGTTTTCTCTATAAAAGGTAAAATACACACCAATTAAGGAGATAAGGCCTTTCAGGCTATGAGACAGAGAGAACATTCATTAATGAGGATCATCTCAATCAAAGGAGGAGGAACCAGAGCTTTTTAGAGACTAATTTACAAAGAAAGTCATCAGCGAGTCTTATAGGCAATATCAGGAAGAAGAGTGGTGGCTTTATGTGAGTCAATGAGAAAAATTGAGGATGGGTCTTGGGATATATGAAAACACAGTGGTTCTCTTTCAATTGCCTCTCCTCAGAACACAAAAGTACAGTGAGATTTTTCAATATTCACCAGTTTCTGGGAACATTGGACTTCCATAAACTTCAACCCTGACATCTTTAGCCATGTTTAATAGACTTGATAAACTCATATATTGAATTGATTTTACCTACATTGTTTCCCAGTCCTAGTGTACATATTTGGTTTTTAAGTAGATTTCACTTTTCTAGTGAAATATGGCATTTTGTCATTTGTTTTCTTGAACATTTTAACCATAGCAATTTCAAAGTGTCTGTATAATATTAAAGGGGAGCTAAATTTATCACCCCAACATATATCTCTTTGGTATATTGGTTATTTTAAGTTGGTTATTTTTAAGAAAGAGCAGGCACAGATGAAACTTTGAAACCTAAGAAATCACTTTTTTATTTTTTTAATTTTTTTTGAAATCACCTTTTTATAAGAAAAATATTTATAAAAGAATTCTCCATTTGTAAAAGTGTCTGTCTTCCTCTCTATCCCAGAAAAGAAGAATGACTCAACTCTTACAGAGTATTATTAATAGAGAAGACATGGACTTAAATCTACTTAACAACCATACCCTGTTTACTGTGCTTTTCTTGGTAACCTCCCATAACTGACTCTGCATTCGCATTATCTTCCTTTGCCTCTAGCTGAAAATAGTATTTAAGGTAATTGCCATTTTGGAGAGTTACTCAGTTTACCTTGGCTTCTCCCTTGTATGCAGGGGGTATATATATTATTTAGACTTTTGCTTTTATCCTATTAATCAGTCTTATATCAATTTAATTATTAGACCAGCCAAAGAACCTAGAAGGGAGGAAGAGAAAACATTTCAAACTCTACATTTTCTATGGCTAGGTTTCTATTTTCATTTTTTTCTTCATGGTGTGGTTGGTAATATTTTATTGACTTTAGAAAAAATTAAGAAAGGCTCTTTAGGAAGATATTGTCATCCCTATCCTCTTTGACAGCGAGTGTGGCGAGAATCATCTCTAACACATCAGTGACTGCCTGTGTCAAGGTAGATGTCCCATCTTTACAAGACTCACTGTACCTTTATTTTGTTTCAGTATCTTCAGAAAGCTTCAGGTTTTTACTATGGCCTCTCTTTCTTGACCTCCAGATCAAATCATAAGGCTCCCAACACTTTTCTGCACTTTTGATTTACTGTCTCCTTAGATCCTTCACCTTCTGTTTTTCACAGATTCTCCATTCCTGCCTTCCTTGAGCCTCCCTTCTTGCAAGGATCTTGGTTCTGGAGCATTGGGTGCTTTGTCACCTTATGATGCTTTGAACCAAAACTTTTTCTATATTAATTTATGACTATTGTTATCCTTGGCAGAAGCAATGCCTACTACAAGCTACTCCATCATAGCCAACAGAGGAAATCTGCTCTCACTTTTTTTTGCTACTTTCCTTAATTTTAAACAGAATCGTTTAAAATATTTCAGAGATATATTGACTTGCAATTTGTTTTTACTATAGTCATGAATAACTCTTGATGATTGTGCTCAAGCGGATTCATTAAAATCTCAAATTGTATTCAATCTTAAAAAATAATCTGCAGAATCATATGATTTTTTTAATAACGTGATTAAAAAAAATGCAAACTCCTGGCCTGAGAACAACAATGTCTTTTTATAGTGTATGGTTGTTTTCATTGGGTTATTACTGCTTCTACCCATGAGTAGAACTATTATGTGTTTTGAATAATTAAAAAAGATCTGTTGCTTGTTGATTTTGGATTTGTTTGCCTGACATATTGAATTAAATATTCAGTTAGTGAATGACATATGGCATTTTTTCACTGAAACATGGCAAATATGGCTTTTTCTTGGTGCACAGACCTTGTTTTCAACCAATTTTATAAGCTGTGCAGGATGAGTGAATTCAAGAATAGATTGTTCAAGATTTATAAATCATATACATTCAATGATTGTCTTTTGCCACAAAGTAAATCTAGACTCAAGGATAATAAATATTTATGAAGATGAAACCTTTTCAGAATTCTAAACTGAGAAGCCATATGCTGGCTAACTGTCTCATTGTAACTTTCTTCTGTCTTTGTTAGTTTGATATTTCCAGTTTACAACATTTTTCATGGCTCCTCACTAGCTCAATTTTATCTCTTGCTGTCAATAAGACCTGACATGTGAAAAATGCACACCACTGCGATATACATAAATGCATTAACTAATCCATCATGTATCTTAACATTATTATACCTATATGTTAAATAAATAAAATTTTACGTGTGATTCCTATTCTTAGAGAATTTAGTATAAAATTTTATCTTTAACCCTTGGGTATTTCCCCATATTTCAGCACCTCAAAAAAAGAGTGGAAACACAATCAGTAGAATCATTAAATGTCATTTCATATAAATAGGTGGAAACTGATTAAGAGTGAAGATAATTTGAAAAAAAACATTTTTCTCATCTTTTTGGTAAAACTCCATTGGTAATGATGATGGGAAATACTAGATAGAGTCAAGAATGATTCTAAAGATGGGGCAATGATCTACATTTTAAACTATTTGAAGGTAAAGATTTTGACTACAGATCTTCCTCATATTTTTCATGTAGCCTTATGCTTTGTGCATACTGGAAGCTCAAATATATGTTTCATATTTATGAATTGATGTTTCATCAGATGTCCTTAAAACTTAGCTATAATAGACACAATAAAGATAAGTGGTGGGCAGCCTGGGTGGCTCAGTGGGTTAGCGCTGCCTTTGGTCCTGGGCCTGATCCTGGAGTCCCGGGATTGAGTCCCACGTCAGACTCCCTGCATGGAGCCTGCTTCTCCCTCTGCCTGTGTCTCTGCCTCTGTGTGTGTGTGTGTGTCGCTCATGGATAAATAAATAAAATATTAAAAAAAAAAGGACAATTGGTCCTCCAATACTCCTCACTAGAAGGGAAATGATTTTTGAGCTTACTTGGTTTCTATTCTTCCTGACTTACTCAGGAATCTTACTTCCAATGTGGTAACTTTGTATTGTGTCAATTTTGCTAACTTCATTTCTCAGATTTCCCTTTCTCAAATGGTTCTGGGTGTAGTCAGCCATAAGAGAAACTTGTGGAGTTTGGAAGGCCAAGACCAAAATGAATAGCTGCCTTTTTTTTTTTTTTTTTTTTTTTTAAATATTCTGAAGGTCAAAGTAGAGCCAAGGCCCTTAACAGGTCATGTAAATTTGTTGGGGCAAAGAAGCAGTTGAGCCCTCGGCTTGTGAGGTTCTTGATAGATCTTATGCTTCAGCCTCTGCACATCATGGCCAAGCCACATGTGCAGCTCATTGGTAAAGTATGCCCAGATTACAGCATAGGTTTCTCATGTCATTAAAACTGGAAGCGGAAGCAATGAGCAACAGAGGTGGGTTTTACTTTGTTTTTAATCAGTTTCATCTTGTCCCCATGGATTCCTGTGTATCTCATAGGTTCCTCGTTATCCTTATCAACTAAAGTTTGTCTTTCCTCACAAATTGACATCCAATATTTCTTTCCATATCCTGACTTTGATTTCAAGTCCGACATCAGTTGTAGAAGCAACAGCTTTAAATAAACTGCATAATCTTCTCTGATAATTATGTAGAGGCTAATCCCTATAATAAGTCACTTACTCTATATCACTCATCATGGTTCTTATTCTCTGATCAAACCTGAAGTCATACAGAATTGGATGCCACAAGTGGTGTAAAGGGACCAGGACCTTAAGAATTAGTTCTCTGAATTGGTTCTAGGTTATACAGAGTTGTTTCTTTGGTCTTATTAGTTTTGAAAACATTAATGACTGTTTCACGTAGTAATTGGGTTGGTGGTAATTCATGGCATACCCTAACAAAGAGTTAGTTACGTTACCATCTGGAGATATCTGTAATCAAGTGCTTCAGAAGGCAAGTCTTTGGATGGCTAAGTAGTTGCTGTCACAGAATTCAAGAGAATGCAAGGGGGTTGGTTGGTTTCTAAATATACTAGTGGTTTGGGGAAATAAACTGACAAACTTAGTACTAAAAATCTCCTCTCAATTTTGGGTCCAGGTAAGAGACTTGAACACTTCTATTATGTCCTAAAATGAAACCCTTGTGTCTTCTACCCACAGAATTATGATTTTTAAAAGCCAAACTGAAGTCTTATCCTACAAGTGAGTAAATGACAATGCAAATTACATTTGTAACATCATGGGTATTTTTTTAATCAAAATTAAGGCATTTATTTGGAAGAATAGGGACCCTCAAAATTGGTATGGATCCTTATGAGCATAGTCTGTTGAAGCTGGGGACTTTGACTCATAAATTATCCTGGAATGCTTTTACCATTAAAAATGGATTTATCGGGATCCCTGGGTGGCGCAGCGATTTGGCACCTGCCTTTGGCCCAGGGCGCGATCCTGGAGACCCGGGATCGAATCCCACATCGGGCTCCCGGTGCATGGAGCCTGCTTCTCCCTCTGCCTGTGTCTCTGCCTCTCTCTCTCTCACTGTGTGCCTATCATAAATAAATAAAAAAAAATTAAAAAAAAATGGATTTATCTTCTTTATCAAGAGGTAAGTTTTTCTTTGCTTGAATAACCTGTAATGGCCTCTTCTGAAGTATTTGAGTTGTAGAGAACTGTGGATACTCCTTAGTAACTATTCCATCACCGCTTATTGTTTCTGAACTTATAATTAGATTCAAGTCCTGGCAGGGCAGAAGAGGTGAACCCAAAAGTATGACACATGTGAAGGTACAATAAGCATCAAAATAATTGTAAGACTTTAGCTAATTTGTATTAGCAGAAATTCTGAGAATATGCATGGGGAAATTCTGAACCTATACCAGTATTTAAACAGAGTGGAATAAATATAATGTTGGACCGGGATGAATTCTTTCATATGAACATACTAAAGCAGAGATTCTGTTTTAACATATTATGATGGGTTAAGAACAGTTTTAGCATCGTTCTTAGGAGAGCAAAACAGATCACAGACAGAGAACCAATGGAGATGAAATGCTAGAACTTCCTTGGTATAGTATAGAAGGTATCTAAACACATAGGATGTTTGAAAAGCTATAATGAGTTAGTCATATAAGGCTTATTTATAAATTCTCCAACCTTATAGTAACTGCTTTCACTGAGAGGATACAGAGGAGACTCCCTTTATCAAGATGGTAAGAAATACATATATGAAAGAAACTTCAGAAATCTTAAGAGTTCTTTGGTGTCTGTTCTTTGTAAGCAGAAGCTAGAGGAGCTGTGACTGCTCTGAAGGTTTGTCAGGTGCAATTGCAGTTCTCCATATTGCTGTGAATCTGCTGGGTCACCTTGTTGCCATGGAACTGCAGCCAGGCCTGAAGTTCCTCCAGTTGCCCTGAATCACATCATTCAAGTTCTTCAACTCTGAGCCAAGTGGGTATGTCATTTCTTGGTAAAGCTTTTCTGCCTATCATCGTTATTATTGAGATTTGAGTGAGTCAGAGAAAGATGTGGTTTCCAGTTTGAACTTCTTAGTCCCAAATGTCAGTGTTTTCCTGAGCTCCCTTACTTTGTGTCCATCTTTTCCGACCAGCTGCCAGATAGCTGACTTCCATCCACGTCAGACATAAAAACATCAATCTTACATACAGACTTTAACGAGCTCCAAAAATTTTGTAAGGTCTCATTTCTACTACAAATTTCTTCTACATCATTTGTGATGATTCCAATTCTCTGATATACCCTTACTGAACCTCCTTCTATAACGCCGAAATACAGGGATTATAAAACACACCTTCTCTTCACCATCTATGATTGTAATGTTAAAATATTATCAGGGTGCTTCAGTGGTTCAGTCGGTTAAGCATCCAACTCTTGATATTGGCTCAGGTCATGATCTCAGGGTTATGGGATCTAGCCCCCATGTTGGGCTTCGCACTCAGGGGTGAGTCTATTTCTCTCTCCCTGTCTCTCCCCACACTCACATGCTCGTGCTCTCTCTCTTTCTCTAAAGTAAATAAATAAATCTTAAAAAATTAACATTATCTAATAATTACACCTAAAATAATCAATAATTTATTTCTATCTCTGTGAATGCGCTCTTGTCTCTAAACGCAATCAGAAAATGTGGCTGAATCCATTCCAAAATAAGAACTATAACTAGGAGGAGTTGCTGCTCATGTTAGAGCAAAATATCTCTTTGAGGCAAAAGTAATGAATAGGAATTCTTGATCACTTTTAGTTTTATAGGCAGTGATGTTTAGGAGTCATCTTTATACATACAGGTGTCCATTTTATGGGTAAGTGTGTATGAAGTGTTATATTTGAAAAGCAATTTGATGAAGATAAAACATCATTTCTATTCTGTAAAGCCCAATGAAAAAAACAGAAATGTGACCAGGAATATATTTGGATATGGCACTATTGATAATTATTGTTCTCCATCTTTTGCCCATGATCATATACCAAATGATGACAGGTTAAAGTTCTTAAAACTACTGGAATTGGGAAGGCAAAGAAGGGAAATGTTAAGGTGTGGACTGGAAGGCAATGCTGGTTGGAAAACTGCAGGAAACCTCTTATTGGGAAACTGGGAAATCAAGTGTGAATTTTTACTTCCTCAATTTTCACCTAGTCATTTCTCCTTGGATAGGCTAATTACACTTATTGCCAACTAAATGGGAACTCCCAGAATTTGTTTCTACTATCTAGAATTCTAATTAATCATAGACCTAAACTTGTTCCCACTCCTATTGAAACCAGATTAGATAACTACAACCAAGTGTTGCCAAAACACAACCAGAACAAGGAGAGTTTTGGATTGTTCAGCTGTTGTTCCCTTACTTACCTCTTAATAAGCTACCTGCGTAAACTCATGCAAGTTAATGAATTAAGCTCCAGTAATCTGAACCCAAATTTTCAAACATTTTTTGCATTATGATTGTGGTTCTTTGTAGTTGATTGATCCCTTCTCTTGGGCATAATCTTGGATTACCAAAAGGACTTGGCCATTTAATATATTGAGTCAATAGAAAAAAGAACAAAATAGTGGATGCTAAAAGCTTCTCTCATCCCATCTCACTCTTCTTCCTGGGAAAAAGATAATTTACCTCCACAAGGGTAAAAATGGACTTGCTCCAAAAGCATCACTCATTACTGAAAAATAATTGCCATGAGTGGTTACAGAACCTACTTGAGGTTTCCTGACCACAGAAGACCTTAGCTGGGGAGGCAAAAAGATTTAACATTGAATCATGGTAAAATTTTTAAATTTTAAATCATTACATAGGACTGCACATTTTAAATTGCTAAATTGTGATAATGTTTTCAATTTAAAATTGCTGTAAGACTTTCTTTTCCTTTAGAATCACCAGATAATTACTGATGCTCCCTGACATTTTACCCAAGAGCAGGGAAAAAATAAATCCCTGAAGTAAATATTTTATAATATCCCCCAAGCCATTCTTACTTAAAGTCCTGGTTAACTATTAAATATAAACCCATTTTTATTAAAAAAAAGTATATAATTTTACATGCATGCATACATGTATACATCTGTATCTATATCCATATAGAGATTTGCATACACACAAATAGATCCATATATATATATATATATATATATATATATATATATATATACATACTCCCTCTTTCTCTTTCTCTCTCTCTATATATATATATATATCTGAGATATAAATATACATATTTATACATTCTCAGTTGAATAGCTAAATATTCTTTGAATTTTTTCCAATTTATTTAGAACAGCGTAGTGTTTAAAAGCTCAGATTATAGTAACAGAGATTCTGGTTTTGAATACTAACTCCACAATTGAGTGAAGTAACTTAAGTTACTTAACTTCTCCATGCCTCGGTCTACTCATCTGCATGTTGGGGATAATAATAGTGACTATTTCATAAAGTAGTTGTGAAGACTTTAGGAGTTAATTAATTTAAGATCTGAGAACAGTACCTGTCACATATTAAACTCTGTATGTGCAACCCTGTTTTATCTGAATTTTTATGTTTTTTCCCTATAAAATAAAATGCATTTAATTACATATTTTTTAAAATTACATATTTTTTTTAAAATGAGGGATTGTAGATTTGGTTCACAAAAAAAGGAAATTAGTGCAATTTCTTTGCAATGTTTAACTCTCACTATATCTCTATTGTTCAAATTCGCAAGAAATGCTTCCTAAAATGGTGGATACCTAAGTAACCCCCTAGCCTGCAATATTGGCTGCGCTAATAAACCAATTGGTCTCTCAACTGACACACTTTGAATTTGAATAACATTTTACACAGGAATTTGATTTTCCCAGTAATATATCTAGATAAAGAAGTTATTTTGACATTGCATAAGTTACAAGTGAAACAATTACATAACTGAAAAGATCAGAGTTAAGACAAATTGCATCTGAATGAGAAGATAGCATCAACCTGAAAGATGTTTTATCCCTTAATAGATTTAACAGTGAAAAATTATTTTGGGAAAGAAAGATACAAATTATTAGTTCTACTTTGAATGCCTTTTACCGAGAGGAATAAAACAAGGTAGAAAAAGAACAGGTATAAAAATTTAGAAGAAATACCCTTTTTGGATTTTGTATCTTTGAAATTAGATTAATCATCTTTAGTATTAGTTACCATTATAAATAATAAATCTACAAGAACTAGAATGTGAATAATTTAAAAATATAGAAAGATTTAGGTATAGTTATCATATATTTGCAGATTTCTCAATATTGTTTTATCTATTCCTATATAGTCAGTTAACTGAAATCCATAAAACTACATTACAAAGGTAGATTCTATTAATTAGAAATTCATATACAAATATAATGTATCTATTGAATTCTATTATTAAGCTACACAGTAAGGGAAAGAAAGTATGGAAAAAATAATGAAGTCATCTACATATAAGAGTATGTTTCGTTGGTTTCTTTTTTTCTCTGAATAAAAATTAGAAAATCAGGTCACTGTGTGTGTGTGTGTATCTGTGTGTGTGTTTCAATTACATAATCTTATACACTCTAGCTAGAAGTAGTTTGCTTAAAATTTCCTGTCCATATAATAAATCTATAATACATTCTCTTCTCTATCTCAGAATAAATGCAATGTACTATGTGAGATCAATTTTATTCATTGGAAGGGGAGAATATGTAATTTACTACATTCACCAGCCAGTTGGGTTCCATTGTAGGAAGGAGTAGGAAAACTTATAGTCAAAAATTCCTTCCTCCATATTATTTCTGTTAATAAATATGGTTTAAACACTTGACTCATTTTTCTAAGGAAAAATAATTTTACATGAGATTAAAATTGCAATTCAAAATATTAGAAAAAAGCAGCACAAAGATTTTAACCTATAATTTCATTATGTAATACAAGGATAATAGAAGTCAGTGAAATTAAATGACGGATTTGCCTTAAGATTAAATGAGTTCCTGACATTAATCTTTATTACCATGGCTGATGGTAAATTATCAATTCCAAGGACTCTTTTTATTGGACATAATTATTCAGACTTACCAAGTGTTTCTAAAGAAGTTATCAAATAACTTGTTCAACCTCACTGTTGTAAATAATTAGGACAGGATAGTTTTCAGCCAAGGAAATAAAAAAAAAAAAACAATTAGAGCACACAGGAATGTCTGACAAGGTAATATGCCTATCAAATCTATAAACTTTTCTGAGGCACTGAAAAATTTCTATTGTCAGCACGGTAGACTCTATTATGTCTATATATAGATATAACTTTACTTTAAGAATGAATAGATCAAAACACATATCTAAGATATGCTTTCTTAATAGTGGAATTAGAGCTAATAGAATTGAAATATTTTTGAATAGTGTTAAAATGGACAACTCGATAGAATTTGAATAGAAAAAAATGCATTATTTTCTTTTCCTCTTGCCCATAAAAATAGATTCCAAGTTTTTGGAAAATTAATCTTACATATAAAGTTTGTCATTGAAAAGTATTCTGATAACAACATGCCCTCTTGCATTCATCCTATCTACCACAGCCTAAGGAAAAAATGGATATGACTTTCTGCCTACATATACAGAAACATCATGATCTTTAGAATAAAAGCATGAACATACACAGGCACTGTGAAAATTTGTGGCAGATGAAAACAAAACGACCCGAGAAAAGTTAAGAGGTTGATTCAAATTATCAAATAAAAGTGAATTAATTCTGATGAGGTTAATTTTAATGATTGAAAATTACTAACAAAGTGTATTTTAAGACAGGATAATTGATCCTCATAATGTGTTGTTAACTTCCACAAACGAAAGCATTCTTAGATGTGAATAACTATTCCAGGTCCTGCAGAGGACCCCTTTGAGATTCTGATTCTCCCACAAACTTTGCATCTTCTCCAGTCAGCTGTGATTTCTTAGTCCTCTGAATTCCCAAAACACTTTTTATCTTTCCCATGAACTTGTAAATGAATCATAGATGACAGGATGGCATTTATTTAAATCATGCCATACTAATTTAATTTCCTGTGTGTTTTGTTTTGCCTACTAGATATTAAACTTCCAGACGGCATGAGTTGCCTCTTACCTTTTGTATTAGGGTACCAGGGCACATATTTGGTTGCGCATGGTACTACCCTAGCTTGTCATTATACATACACCCTCGTTTTTTTCTGTATTCCTTCAAAGAGTAATGTAAAATTGAAATCAGCTGGCACCTCACTAAGTACTAAGTACCCCGGCAGTACTAATGTATCTTAATTCCGATAACTTCAGAAAAAAACTGCTGAATGCACATGTGTGAAAATTATTTGCCTTATTTTTAAAAAGAATTAATTAATTAATTATGAGAGAGTATGTGAGTGGGGGAGGAGCAGAGGGAGAGGGGCAAGCTGACTACATGCTGAGTGTGGAGCCCCATGAGGGGCTTGATCTCACAATCCTGAGATCAGAAACTGAGCCTAAGTGAAGAGATGGATAATCAGCCCACTCAGCTAACCAGGCACCCCTGCCTTATTTTTTAAGACAACTTGCTCATGGCATTTTATGCTCTCTCTCTTTAGCATCTCTTCTCAAATCCTATAAATTTGGGGGAAGTAGCTCAGATATTATCCTCCAGAAAGCCTTCATTAGTAATCATTTCCCTTCCCCAGCCTGTGCTAGATGCCTCTCAGATATACTCCAGTATATAATCCAGTATATCCAGTTGCTGTGCATCTGATAGCGCGCATCAGTCTGAAATGTGCAGTCTCTTACCCACTGGTTGTGATTACTTTTCAGGCAAGACCTTCACTCCATCCTATGGCATGACACATAGTATCTGGCATTTCGGGACTATGACCTCTGCCTAAAATGTGATTGGGGGGGGCAAGATGGCAGAAGGGCAGGGTCCCCAAGTCACCTGGCCCCACCAACTTACCTAGGTGATTTTCAAATCATCCTGAAAACCTATGAATTCGGCCTGAGATTTAAAGAGAGAACAGCTGGAACGCTAAAGAGAGAAGGGTTTTCCCTTCTAACAAGGTAGGAAGGCGGGGGGGAAACTAAAAAAATAAATAAGAATGAAGTGGGGGAGCCCCCCCCCCCCCCCCCCCCCCCGCCGCGAGGAGCCGGGCTAAAGGCTCCAGGACAGGAAAGCCCAGTCCCGGAGAAGCAGCAACTTTTAAAAACCTGCGCCGGATTCTTCCCGGAGGGAAAGGCGCTGGCAGGACCTCGGGCAGGAACGGGAGGGGCCGGGGAGAAGCCGGGGGTCGAGCGGGGGTTTGGGGGGGGGGCTGCACCTGCTGCCTTCGGGAGCTGTGGCCCCGGGAGCCTGATGCCCGTGACGCAGGCCCCGATCCCAGGGCGCCGGGGACACGGCCGGGATCCTGCTCCCCCCGGGACAGGCGGAGGCGGGGAGGGCCCAGGACAGCGAGGACGCTCCTGCCCCGGGGCCCCCAGCTGTGCAGGGCAGCGCCCCCCGGACCGGGAGCACCCAGGCCCCTGCGGACGGGGAGACTGCGGTGATTCCTTGGGAGCTGACTCCAGGGCTGGGGACCTGGCCGCCGCCGGTGGTGGTGTCCCTCCTGGGGTCACCTTGTACCTGGGGGGGCGGGGCCGCCGGGGAACAGGGGCCTCTCGGGGTGAACAGCTCCCACTGGGCCGTGCACCTGGCGGGGGACGGGAGGGGGCAGCTCCCCCAGGTGCACACACCTGAGAACCAGCACAGCAGCCCCTGCCCCAGAAGACCAGCTGGAAGGACAGGGCAAGAGCAAGTTCTGGACCGAGCAGTGTTGGAAAGCTCCCAGGGGAAGTCGAGGGATTTACAGTATATAGAACCGGAGGGTACCCCTCCTGTTTTTTTTTTTGGGGGGGGGTGTTTGTTTTATCTTGTTCTCTTTTTTCTCCTCTTTTTTCCTTCGTTTTTCCGGTACAACTCGTTTTTAGCCACTCCGCACTGAGCAAAACGACTAGAAAGAAGAACTCACCACAAAAGAAAGAATCAGAAACAGTCCTCTTCCTACAGAGTTATAGAATTTGGATTACAATTCAATGCCAGAAAGCCAATTCGGAAGCACAATTATAAAGCTACTGGTGGTTCTGGAAAAAAGCATAAAGGATTCGAGAGACTTCATGACTGCAGAATTTAGATCTAATCAGGCCAAAATTAAAAATCAATTGAATGAGATGCAATCCAAACTGGAGGTCATAATGACGAGGGTTAATGAGGTAGAATGAGTGAGTGACCTAGAAGACAAGTTGATGGCAAAGAAGGAAGCTGAAGAAAAAAGAGAAAAACAATTAAAAGACCATGAGGGAAGGTTAAGAGAAATAAATGACAGCCTCAGAAGGAAAAATCTACGTTTAATTGGGGTTCCAGAGGGTGCCAAAAGGGACAGAGGACCAGAAAGTGTATTTGAACAAATCATAGCTGAGAACTTCCCTAATGTGGGGAGGGAAACAGGCATTCAGATCCAGGAGATAGAGAGGTCCCCCCTAAAATCAATAAAAACCTTTCAACACCTCGACATTTAATAGTGAAACTTGCAAATTCCAAAGATAAGGAGAAAATCCTTAAAGCAACAAGAGACAAGAAATCCTTAACACGTATGGGGAGAAATAGTAGATCAACAGCAGACCTCTCCACAGAGACCTGGCAGGCCAGAAAGGGCTGGCAGGATATAGTCAGGGTCCTGAATGAGAAGAACATGCAGCCAAGAATACTTCATCCAGCAAGGCTCTTATTCAGAATAGAAGGAGAGATAAAGAGCTTCCAAGATAGGCAGAAACTGAAAGAATATGAGACCACCAAACCAGCTCTGCTAGAATATTAAGGGGGTCTCTGTAAAAGAAAGAGGAAGCCCAAAGAAATAAGCCACAAAAACAGGGACTGAATAGATATCATGATGACACTAAATTCATATCTTTCAATAGTAACTCTGAACATGAACGGGCTTAATGATCCCATCAAAACACGCAGGGTTTCAGACTGGATAAAAAAGCAGGACCCATCTATTCGCTGTCTACAAGAGACTCATTTTAGACGTAAGGGCACCTACAGGCTGAAAATGAAAGGTTGGAGAACCATCTACCTTTCAAATGGTCCTCAAAAGAAAGCAGGGGTAGCCATCCTCATATCAGATAAACTAAAGTTTATTCCGAAGACTGTAGTAAGAGATGAAGAGGAACACTATATCATACTTAAAGAATCTATCCAACAAGAAGACCTAACAATCATGAATATTTATGCCTCTAATGTGGACGCTGCCAAGTATATCAATCAATTAATGACCAAAGTTAAGACAGACTTAGATAATAATACACTTATACTGGCAGATATTAATGCGGCACTTTCTGTAAATGACAGATCTTCTAAGCACAACATCTCCAAAGAAACGAGAGCTCTAACTGATACCCAGGACCAGATGGATTTCACAGATACTTACAGAACTTTACATCCAAACTCAAGTGAATACATATTCTTCTCAAGTGCACATGGAACTTTCTCCAGAACACACCACATGGGTCACAAATCAGGCCTCGACCAATACCAAAAGATTGGGATGGTGCCCTGCATATTTTCAGACCATAATGCTTTGAAACTAGAACTAAACCATAAGAAGAGGTTGGGAAGGAATCCAAACACATGGAGGTTAAAGAGCATCCTGCTAAAAGATGAAAGGGTCAACCAGGAAAATTGAGAAGAATTAAAAAATTCATGGAAACTAATGAGAATGAAGATACAACTGTTCAAAATCTTTGGGATACAGCAAAAGCAGTCCTGAGGGGGAAATACATCGCAAAACAAACATCCCTCAAAAAAATGGAAAAAAATTCAAATGCACAAGCTAACTTTTCACTTAAAGGAACTGGAGAAAGAACAGCAAATAAATCCTACACCCAGCAGAAGAAGAGAGTTAATAAAGATTTGAGCAGAACTCAATGAAATGGAGACCAAAAGAACTGTAGAACAGATCAACAAAACCAGGAGTTGGTTCTTTGAAAGAATTAATATGATAGATAAACCATTACCAGCCTTATTAAAAACAAAAGAGAAAAGACTCTAATTAATAAAATCACAAATGAAAAAGGAGAGACACACAACCAATATCAAGGAAATAAAAACGGTTTTAAAAACACATTATGAGCAGCTACACACCAATACATTAGGCAATCTAGAAGAAATGGATGCCTTTCTGGAAAACCACAAACTACCAAAACTGGAACAGGAAGAAATAGAAATCCTGAACTGGCCAATAACCAGGGAGGAAATTGAAACGGTCATCCAAAACCTCCCAAGACACAAAAGTCTGGGGCCAGATGGCTTCCCAGGGGAATTCTATCAAACATTTAAAGAAGACACAATACCTATTCTACTAAAGCTGTTCCAAAATATAGAAAGGGATGGAGTACTTCCAAACTCATTCTATGAGGCCAGCATCACCTTAATTCCAAAACCAGACAAAGGCCCCACCAAAAAGGAGAATTATTGACCAATATCCCTGATGAACACAGATGCAAAAATTCTCAACAAAATACTAGCCAATAGGAACAACAGTACGTTAAGAAGATTATTCATCATGACCAAGTGGGATTTATCCCTGGGATGCAAGGCTGGTTCAACACTCATAAAGCAATCAACGTGATAGATCATATCAACAAGAGAAAAAACAAGAACCATATGATCTTCTCAATAGAGGCAGAGAAAGCATTTGACAAAATACAGCATCCATTCCTGATCAAAACTCTTCAGAGTGTAGGGATAGAGGGAACATTCCTCAGCATCTTAATAGCCATCCTGAAAAGTCCACAGCAAATATTCTCAAAGGGGAAGCACTGGGAGCCTTTCCCCTAAGATCAGGAACAAGACAGGGATGTCCACTCTCACCACTGCTATTCAACATAGTACTGGAAGTCCTAGCCTCAGCAATCAGGCAACAAAAAGAAATAAAAGGCATTCAAATTGGCAAAGAACAAGTCAAACTCTCCCTTTTTGCAGATGACATGATACTGTACATAGAAAACGCAAATGACTCTACCCCAAGATTGGATAGAACTCATACAGCAATTCGGCAGTGTGGCAGGATAGAAAATCAATGCCCAGAAATCAGTGGCATTTCTCTACACTAACAATGAGACTGAAGAAAGAGAAATTAAGGAATCAATCCCATTTACAATTGCACCCAAAGCATAAGATACCTAGGACTAAACCTAACCAAAGAGGTAAAGGATCTATACCCTAAAAACTACAGAACACTTCTGAAAGAAATTGAGGAAGACAGAAAGAGATGGAAAAATATTCCATGCTCATGGATTGGAAGAATTAATATTGTGAAAATGTCAATGCTACCCAGGGCAATTTACACATGTAATGCAATCTCTATCCAAATACCATGGTCTTTCTTCAGAGTGTTGGAATAAATCATCTTAAGATTTGTGTGGAATTAGAAAAGACCCCAAATAGCCAGAGGAATATTAAAAAAGAAAACCATTAGCTGGTGGCATCACAATGCCAGATTTCAGGTTGTACTACAAAGTTGTGGTCATCAAGACAGTGTGGTACTGGCACAAAAACAGACACATCGATCAATGGAACAGAACAGAGAATCCAGAAATGGGCCCTCAACTCTATGGTCAACTAATACTCGACAAAGCATGAAAGACTATCCCCTGGAAAAAGGACAGTCTCTTCAATAAATGGTGCTGGGAAAATTGGACAGCCATGTGCAGAAGAATGAACCTAGAGCATTTTCTTACACCACACAAAGATAAACTCAAAATGGATGAAAGATCTAAATGTGAGACAAGAATTCATCAAAATCCTAGAGGAGAACACAGACAACACCCTTTTTGAATTTGGCCACAGCAACTTCTTGCAAGATACATATATGAAGGCAAGGGAAACAAAAGCAAAAATGAATTATTGGGACTTCATCAAGATACAAAGCTTCCGCACAGCAAAAGAAAGTCAACAAAACTAAAAGACAACCTATGGAATGGGAGAAGATATTTGCAAATGACCTATCAGATAAAGGGCTAGTTTCCAAGATCTATAAAGAACTTATTAAACTCAACAGTAAAGAAACAAACAATCCAAACATGAAATGGGCAAAAGACATGAAGAGAAATCTCACAGAGGAAGACAAGACATGGCCAACACGCACATGAGAAAATGCTCTGCATCACTTGCCATCAGGGAAATACCAATGAAAACCACAATGAGATACCACCTCACCCCAGTGAGAATGGGGGAAATTAACAAGACAGAAAACAACAAATGTTGGAGAGGATGTGGAGAAAAGGGAACCCTCTTGCACTGTTGGTGGGAATGTGAACTGGTGCAGCCACTCTGGAAAACTGTGTGAAGTTTCCTGAGTTTAAAATAGAGCTGCCCTACGACCCAGCAATTGCACTGCTGGGGATTAACCCCAAAGATACAGATGCAGTGAAATGCCGGGACACCTGCACCCACATGTTTATAGCAGCAATGTCCACAATAGTCAAACTGTGGAAGGAGCCTCGGTGTCCATCGACAGATGAATGGATAAAGATGTGGTCTATGTATACAATGGAATATTACTCAGCCATTAGAAATGACAAATACCCACTATGTGTTTCGATGTGGAGGGACCTGGAGGGTATTATGCTGAGTGAAATAAGTCAATCGGAAACGGACAAACATTATATGGTCTCATTCATTTGGGGAATATAAAAAGTAGTGAAGGAGAATAAAGGAGAAAGGAGAGAATATGAGTGGGAAATATCAGTGACGTGATGGAACATAAGAGACTCCTAATTCTGGGAAACGAACAAGGAATAGTGGAAGGGAGGTGGGAGGGTGGTTGGGGTGACTGGGTGATGAGCACTGAGGGGGGCACTTGGCGGGGTGAGCACTGGGTGTTATGCTATAAGTTGGCAAATTGAACTCCAATAAAAAAAATAAAACAATTAAAAATAAAAAAGGATTATAAGATTGCCAATGGCAAAAAAAAAGAATTCACACAATTTAATATTAGAAAACAACCAATCTAATTTAAAAATGATCATAGGACCTGAAAAAGACATTTCTCCAAAAAGAGATACTGATGGCCCACAGCTCCATGAGAAGATAGTCAACATCACTAATCATTAGAGAAATACAAATCAAAACAACAATGAAGTATTTCCTCACACCAGTCACCATGGTAGTAAGTATGCATGTATGTATGTATGTATGTATGTATTTACCTTTAAAGATTTTCTTTATTTATTCATGAGAGACAGAGGGAAAGAGGCAGAGACACAGGCAGAGGGAGAAGCAGGCTCCCCGCAGGGAGCCTGATGTGGGACTCAATCCAGGACCCCGGGTCACTCCCTGAGCCAAAGGCAAAAGCTCAACTGTTGAGTCACCCAGGTGTCGACACAGTGGTAGTATGTAAAAGATAAGAAATAACAAGTGTTTAGTTGTAGAAAAAAAAGGAATCTTTGTGCACTGTAAGCAGAAATGCAAAGTGGTGCAGCCAAGGTCAAAAATAGCATGGAGTTTTCTCAAAAAAATTAAAAAAAAATAGAAGTACTGTACGATCATGTCATTTAACTTTTGGTTATTTATATGAAGAAAACAAAAACACTAGAGACTCCTGGGCGGCTCAGTGGTTGAGCGTCTGCCTGTGTCTCTGCCTCTTTCTCTGTCTCTCATGAATAAATAAATAAGATCTTTAAAAAATAAAAAGAAAACAAAAACACTAATTTGAAAAGATATAAGCACCTTTATGTTTATAGCACTGTTATTTATAGTAGCCAAAAATTCCAGGCTCAGCTATCACACACCAACAAGGTAAGCCAGCAGATCAGCAACAATATGCACAAGCTTCAGTAGCATCTAGCACCTAAATCAGTCCTCAGTACATAGCAACCTTGGTCAACTTAACCAACTCTAACCCAGCATCATATGGAAGGCCATTCTGGAAAATATAGTTCAAGTTCACCAATATTGATACAGAACAAAACTAATACTGCCCACCTCTTGGCAACCTGAAATTCATAACCATCACTATTTTTACTTGAAATAAGGACATAGCAAAATCTTGCTTCTGCATAGTGTCTTACAACCTAAATAAAATGAAAAAACACCACAGTCTCCCCAAAACAAATATACACTCTTTTTATCCATGATCAGTCTGCTTCTACTTGAGTTGCATTCTCCTTTAATAAACTGTACCTAAAATACACATATATAAGGTTGACTACTATTAATATCTTATAGCAGGTAGGGAAAGAATATTTTTCAGAAAGTGGTAAAGTAATTATTTAATATATGCTGAAATGTTTTGAGATCCTCTACACTGAAAAACCATAAAACATTTCTGAACAAAGATAAATGAACTTCTTTCACCTACTTTGGGTTTTTCACATCTGGCTTTTTACTCTCACATGACCACAAGAGCTCTTGACATGACATTTGACTTGATTGACTGACTTTTTAACTTTCAGGATGCTGCAAAAATATAATTCTTCAGATATATCATTTCTAATAATAGATTTAAGTACCCTGCCCCTCAAATTACATTTTCTCATTAAGCTCTGCCTTTACATTTATCCTAAGTTGTAATTATATTTATTCCTAAATTGTCTTGCATATAATTTCTCAATGTTGAATGTAATTTCCATGGAATTAAAAAGAATACTTTTGGGGGCACGTGGGTAGCTTAGTGGTTGAGTGTCTGCCTTTGGCTCAGGTCGTGATCCTGGAGTCCTGGGATCAAGTCCCACATCAGACACCATGTGGGAAGCCTGCTTTCCCCTCTGCCTATGTCTCTGCCTCTCTCTCTCTGTCTCTCATGAGTAAATCAATAAAATCTTAAAAATAATAATAATATTTTTACGGTTATATATAGAGAGTTATACACAAAGGCTGAAACATATTAGGCTTGCAAATATTTGCTGAAAGAATGAATCCAAACTCTTCTTCTCAATTCATCTTATTTTTTTCATATATTGCAAGCTTAAAATCTATTCACTTGATTAAGACCTAAGTTTCATGACTTCTCCTCACTTACCTTCTGATTTTAAAGACTTTAATACTTAATGATTCATCATCCTCACTCTCTTTCATGTTTCATTTCTCATCTTCTCTCTGCCATTGTCTTAGTTCAGACCTCATTACTTCACTCCCATTTTATTAAGTACGCTATGTAGCAAGAAACTCTTCACATACTTTCATCTAGTGTTGCATCATCCAATGGGTAAGCTGTGGATACCACAAAAAAGCAATAAGCAATAATAAAGGTTTTTTTTAAGGATGAAAGCATTTTCTATATTTTTATTTGATGTGTTTGTACATTAGGCACAAAATGTTTAATTTGTGTGAAAATAAAAGTTAATTATCATTTTTTAAAGATTTTATTTGAGAGAGAGACAGAGACAGAGAGCAAGAGTAGGGGGAGGGGCAGAGGGAGAGAGAAGGAAATAAGCAGACTCCTTGCTGAGAGCAGAGCTCTATGACTATGGGGCCCAACCCCAGGACCCTAAGATCATGACCTGAGCTGAAGTCAGATGTTTAACAGACTAAGACACTCAGACCTCTGCTTACCAATTTTTGGAATGTAATATAATAATTAAGACCATGTTGTCAATAGTTACATTATCATAAGTTGAGGTCTTGATTCTGCCTTCTAATAATTGTAACGTCCTTTAGATCCTCATAAATTAATCCATGTAAAACATTTAGAAGAGTGCAAAGTGCACATAGTAAGTGTTCAGTAAGTGTTGCCTACATTTATTTATAATTATCTTTTTTTTTATTTATTTTATTTATTTATTTTTTTAGTTCCTAGGGTTTTACTTCCACCTTGTATGTCATGGCCATATCTTATAAAATAGTCCCTTGGTCTCACAACACTTGGTCTCACAACCTTGGTCTCACAACACTCAGAAATTACCTCTTTCATATTCTATTGCAGTTATCTCTTTATTTATTTGAATCTCCATTAGATATGAAAACCTCAAAAGTAGAGATTCTCACTTCAATCAGGTACAGTTTCAAAAATGAAACTTTGCAATTTCATCCCACTTGTAACTAGCAATTTCACTGATAGTACATCAGGCAGGACTAAAGGAATCCTGACATGTAGGATGAAAAAAAAAATTAAAGAGATAAATAGCATCTAGAATTGATCCAATTTAGAAAAGATAATCCATTTAGAAATTGAAGACCATATTAATAAATACTTAATTCTGGAAAGAAGTTAAGCAAAAGGTTAGGAAAAAAAGATATAGTAAGGAAGGTGCTCATATAATCTGCTAAATAAGAATGTGTTGTTTCAGTTCTGTATCTGTCCTACCTGTCCACTCTTTGGCTTACCATGATTGCTAAATACGTTCTCTCCAGCTTTGGATGCCCTGAAGTATTAAAAAGCATGTCATGTGTGCAGTAGATGTTCATTAAATTTTGGGAACTGGGGGCAGCCCCGGTGGCTCAGCAGTTTAGCACTGCCTTCAGCCCAGGGCCTGACCCTGGAGACCTGGCATCAAGTCCCACATTGGGCTCCCTGCATGGAGCCTGCTTCTCCCTCTGCCTGTGTCTCTGCCTCTCTCTCTCTCTCTGTCTCTCATGAATAAATAAATAAAATCTTTTAAAAAAAAACTTTTGGAAACTGTGTTATTAAGCAGAATTGTTATTTCTCTAGTCATTAATTCCTATCCATAATAAAATAGGAAATGAATTTAAACCTTTAAAGGTGTGTATCTCATATATGTAATAAAGTTTATGGTCCATCATTAATTCTTTCACATTTACTCTGCTGCTTCTTCATGTAAGTTGCCATCTTTAGTTATTGCATTTGATAATGAAGATTCATGTCAAAATTTATAAACAAATCTGAATTTAGTGAAAAAATATTGGCAGCAGTTTTGAGCTGATTTTTTTCATGGAAAATGTGAACTCATATAAGCCATATGAAATAATTTAACATTAAAAAATAACAATGAGCTATAACATAATGAATAATATGTTGATATAACATATAAATACTTCTAGCAAATTGTTTTTGAAAAAATAAATATTAACCATAATTATAGGTTTTAATTTATTTAGAGTATGCTAACTTTTGACAAATATAGGACATTATACATTTCTTCTCATTTTTTCCTTGAGCTAGCAAGCAAGTGTAGTTTTTGTGTTATATTGTTTATTATCTATAGCTTACTACTGGTTGTATTTTTATTTATTTGTTTGTTTGTTTATTTATTTATTTATTTATTTATTTATTTATTTATTTATTTTACTGGTTGTATTTAAAGCTTCATGACTTAACCAAAGTTACAGAATATATCAGTAAAGGAATTATGATTAAAATAGTAGGCTTTGGGGGATCCCTGGGTGGCGCAGCGGTTTGGCGCCTGCCTTTGGCCCAGGGCGCGATCCTGGAGACCCGGGATCGAATCCCACATCGGGCTCCCAGTGCATGGAGCCTGCTTCTCTCTCTCCCTATGTCTCTGCCTCTCTCTCTCTCTCTCTGTGACTATCATAAAATAAAAAATCAATAAAAAAAAATAGTAGGCTTTGATACATGGAAGCCTGTGTTTAATGTTTACCTTAAAGTATACATAATCTAAATCCAGTATTCATCCATAAATCCTGAAGAAGAGAAAAAAATATCCTCCAGATATTTTCAGAGTAATTTACAGAGGGTTTTGAAATTTACAGAGTTTTCAGTAATTAAGTGCAGATGACTGTCCTGTATTTATCTTCATTAGTCATCTCTAATGCTAAAATACTTTCACTAGGGACACATTTTGGGGCACACAAACCCTAGGAACCCTTTAAACCCTAGGAACACAATTTTGACGGAGACATGGTTCCTTGTCTCAAGATCTGAGCTGAAAAATAAACCAAAAGAAACATTATTCATTCACATTGAGTAAAAATGGTGCATGTAGATGTATCTATGCAAAGTGTAAGTGAAAGAAGAAATGAGCTTGCCAAGATGCTGATGGTCTAGATGATATAACTAATGAGTTTTTTCTGCACTCCTGGAAAAGGAAGTGTTAAGAGAAAAAAAGAAAAGATTTTATTTTAGTCTAGAAAAATGATATGATAGAAGCCACAAAGACAAGTATGCACTGTCTCTAGTCTGTGCTGAAGAGTCTGAATATTAATTTTGATGTAATAAAATATGGAGTAGTATAGAGGGAGATAAGATTGGCAGGGTAAACAAGAAACACATTTTTAAAAACCTCAAAAATTGTTAGAAAAAATACTTTAGCAATGTACTGAAAAAGTCAAAGATTGACATGAGTCAAGCAATGTTTTAGAGAAAACACTGGTGAAAAGTGTGTTAGATGCTTGACATGCCTGAACGGCTCAGTTGGTTTAGCATCAGACTCTTAACTTGGGCTCATTGTCATTGGATCAAGACCAGGCTCTAGCTCTGTGGGGAATCTACTTGAAGATTCTCTTCCTCTGTTCCTGCCCCCTCTTGTGTGCTCTCTTTCTCTCTCTCTTTCTCCATTAAATAAACAAACAAACAAATAAATCCTTTTTTAAAAAGTGTGTTAGATGCTAAAATTATTCTGAAAGATTAAAAAAGTGTATAAGGAAAGGATGCTAGCTGAACTGGATGGGAAAAGTTGGAGTCAGGACTAAGTCATTAGAATAGGCTTATAGATGATGACAGAAGTCTATGCAATAAGGATGAGAAAATAACCCATAGATATACTGAATAAGAGACAATGCCTTATTGTATATTAGGGTGAGTGAAATAAAAATAATCTATCCTTTTGAGGCTGGGTAACTAGTAATGGGTATGTCAACATAGAATCTGGATTGTGGAAGATGACAAATTGAGGTGATCCTAAGGCACTCAGGTAAAATATAAAGTTGGTGAATGACAGTAAGTTATCTCCAAAGAGGTAAGATATCAAGTCATATGAATCAGTTAGCTTTATAATGCCACATATACCAATGCAAGGAGAACAAAGTGCATCTGATACCTCTTCTTGAGTTCTACATCTACAGTTAGTACTAATTTGAGTAATTTTTCTGAATTATTGGCAAATGTGAGTACGCCTTCATTCCTTATATCATAATTTCATATGTTTCTAAACCACAAAATTTGCTAGATCATATCAATAGGCTCTCCAAAGCTAATTAAATTATGCATCTATTTTAACATTAGATAAATTAGGACTCTTTCACTGATTGTATATATTTTCTCAGCTACTCAAAATGATTGTAGTAGGTAGGAATTATTTTACAATATTTCAGTTCAATATCCCACTTCAAATATTAATTTTAGTAAGGGTTAGTAAGATCAAGCACAAGTGATGCTAGAAACCTAAAATAGGCATGAATTATTGTTGTATTGCTCTTCTTGAACTTCATAAATATGTCTTAATATTACATTTCTCTTCATGTATTCTGAATCTCCTTTACATATTATAATCAGTAGTTCCTAGAGGGCGTGTACCAAGTCTTAGTCTTATAAATTTCCAATTATTAATACAATACCTGTAAAAGAGTGGTCAATCAACTTTTTTCTTTTTGATAATAAATTATGAATGACAGGGTGGTTAAAAAATTAGAGTAAGGGATCCCTGGGTGGCGCAGTGGTTTGGCGCCTGCCTTTGGCCCAGGGCGCGATCCTGGAGACCCGGGATCGAATCCCACGTCGGGCTCCCGGTGCATGGAGCCTGCTTCTCCCTCTGCCTGTGTCTCTGCCTCTCTCTCTCTCTCACTGTGTGCCTATCATAAATAAATAAAAATTAAAAAATTTTTTTAAAAAAAATTAGAGTAATATTCTGAAGTCCTCACATAAGCAACTGTGGTTGAGGAAGACACTATTTTTTACTCCTAGTCAGAGTGCTTTAAGTTTTCTAGCTTAATTTTCCTTGAACCATCCGTGTCTCCAATACTAAATGATGTTAACCTTGATTTGGAATATTGTTTATCTTTTTACTTGCCTCCCTATGTTTGTTTGTTTGCTTGCTTTTGCCTCCCTCTGTTCTAATACCCTTGTGAAGTAGTAAGAGGAACCCATGCATCACAATCTTGAATGCTTTTGAGTCAATGCTAAAGATTGTAAACTGCCAACAAAGATGAAAAGATTAAAATGAGAGAATATCTCCTGGGATAAAACAAAAACAAAAACAAAACCCAACCAACCAACCAACCAACCAACAAAAAACACCTGGAAAGTGGCATTATCCAATCTCTCCTGATAATATTCCTCTCATTCTGCCACTACATATATGTAATGGTTTTTAAACCAGAAAGAGGTGGTACTTGAGAGAAGCTTATTTAACATTCTTTATGAAGGAAAGTCTTCTGAGCTAAGTTTTGGGGAAAAAAACAAACAAACAACAAAAACAAACGTCACACACATTTGAGACAAGTGTAGGGCCTTGGATTGCTCATGATCTCTGAAGGTCTATTGCTGTAAAAGGACAATAAAACCATCTACATTAACAATTGCCAGGTTGAGTTTAATTCTAATATATTTTTAGATTTAAAATGATCACAATTAAAAAAGAAAGTGACAAAAAAGTGACAATATTTCTATTACCAAGAACCATAAATATTGATAGAGTGGACAGATAAATGATGTGCAGGCATATGAGGAAGGTGGTGTTATCTTGCAATTAAATAATCTGAATTTTATGGGTATTCAAAAAACAATGCTTCAGAATCATAGCATGGAAAAAACCTCTTTCTGAGTTATCTTTATAGTTCCAGATACATTTAATTTAAAACACTTAAACCACTCAGACTGGTAAAAAAGAGAAAATTAATTAATTCATATTTGTAAATTCCTACCATATACTAAGTTATTTAGACATTTGATAATATAGCCTCATGTAACGACTCAAAAACATGTAAATTATACAATTTTTATGATTGCCAATATATTGGCTGCATCTCCACTGAAATTAATTTAGCCAATAACAATGTCGTCTAAGAAATTTCATTTTAAATAATCCAATCAATGGAGATTCCATTTTAGAATTTTTTAAATTGTTATAGTTATCTGATAATTCACAAAAAAAGTAATATAGAGACTTTTAAAATCCTGGACTCAATTTAAATTACTAAAAACTTTAGGATATCTTCTGAAGCATTTTAACTACTTTATACAATTTATATTAAGAGAGATAGCAGTTTTTAGTTGCATTGAGATTGCAGAAAATAACTAATATATTTTAAATAAACAGAGAAGCACCTTTTTACCTAAAGAGATATTAACTTCATATTTACAGGCTAAATGTCACTTATTTACACTTAGACAAAAAAGTCAAAAAAATATAGATAGGTTGGAGTACTTAAGGTTCTCTTTAAACTCTTGCAACAAGATGCAAATTACTTTATTCTATGGTTCACCAAAATCATGTATCTCTTAATTAACAGAAAGTAAAAACAGGATTGGTTACTCTGTTCAAAAAAGCAAATGAAGAATTTTCTCTATTTGAACATTAAATTGAGATGTTCTATTTAAATAATGCTTTTTTCACAGACAGTTCAAAGCAGTTTACGTGTGCTGTCATCACATATTTTAGACTTTCCATTAATTAGGTAGGACATGCACCTATTATTTCAAGTTGCTACCTGGGTAAGAAAGGACACTGTCATTGGTAATAATATCACCACAACTGGTCCATTCTTGTGTAGAAATTATTCTGGTGTAAAAACACATTTATTTTGTCCCTTTGCAACATGAGTATTTTCATGTTATTCATCATATGGTTCCCTTAATTTCCTAGAGGTATGTCTATTTTTTAAGATATTAAATACCATGTCTTCCTGCTGAAGACTGTAATCACTAAAAGAGTTCATTCAAGCCATAAATTGCTTATTTGTAAGCAAATAGAGCAAATTCATGATTTCAGTTACCGCTTTGGAATACAAACTAAATTGAACTCATAAAATTTTCTGCTTCCTATAAAATAGAGCAGTATAAGGTTATTGAGCTGTAAGTAAAAAAATACTATCAAGGAAACTTAGTCCAAAACGTATTCCCTATGCATATGCACATCTGCCTCCACATAAAACAGAGATTTAGAGAAGAGGGAGACTTGATAGTGTCGTATATTTATGAAAAGAATATTGAAGATCAAAACATAACTGGGGAGGGTGGTTCAAGATGGCAGGGTAGCAAGACTCGTCTCACTTACATCAATGAATAGATCATCCAGACAGAAGATCAATAAGAAAACATAGTGCTTAAATAGCACAGTAGATCAGATGGACTTAATAGATATATACAGAACATTCTATCCCAAAGGAATAGAATACAAAATCTTCTTAGCCATGGAACTTTCTTCAGGATAGATTATATGTTAGGCCACAAAATAAGTCTCAATAAATTTTAATAATACTTAAATCACATCAAATATGTTTTCAGAACACAGTGGTATGAAACTGGAAATCAATCACAAAAACTGAAAAAAAATCATAATATGTGAGATTAAATTACATGCAACAAACAGCGTCAGTGAAGAAATCAAAGGAGAAATTTAAAAAAAATGCTTTGAGACACATGAAAATGAAAATATAACATACCAAAATCCATGAGGTGCAGCAAAGGCAGTTCGAAGAGGGAAGTTTATAGCAATAGAGGCCTATCTCAAGAACAAGAAAATTTTCAAACAATCGAACTTTACACAAAATGGAACTAGAAAAAGAACAAACAAAACCCGAAATTAGTTGTATGAAAGAAAAAGAAAGTGAAAATAAATGGATTTGAGACTAAAAAAAGCAATAAAATAGATCAATGAAACTAGTTCTTTGAAAACATAAAATTGATAAACTTTTCACTGGACTCAGTAAGAAATACACATTTCTCCAAAGAAGTCATACAGGGGGTCAACAGACACATAAGCAGATGTTCAAAATCACTAGTCATCAAGGAAATGCAAATCAAAACCACAATGAGATATCACCACATACCAGTCAGAATGGCTAGTATGAAAAAGATAAGAAATAACTAATTTTGTGAACATGTGGAGAAAAGGGAATCCTTGTGCATTGTTGATGGGAATGTAAATTGGTGCAGCCACTATGAAAAACAAAATAGGTATCTCTCAAAATAACTTTAAAACCTAGAACTACCATATGATCTCACAATTCTGCTTCTGAGTATTCACACAAGAAAAAGGAAAACACTAATTTAAAAAAGATATGTGCACTCCTATATCTATTGCAGCATTATTTACAATTGCTCAGACACAGAAAAAAAACTAATGTCCATTCATGGATGGCTGGATATAAGATACAGTATACACACACACACAGAGAGACAAACACACACACACACACACACACAGAAATACTACTCAGCCATAAAAAGGAATGATACCTTGCCATTTGTGACAACATGGATGGATCATGAATGTATCATGCTAAGTGAAATAAGTCAGACAGAAAAAGACAAAAGCCATATGATTTCATTTATATATGGAATCTAAAAATCAAAACAAAGAGGGACGCCTGGATGACTCAGAGGCTGAGCTCTGCCTTTGGCTCAGGATGTGATCCCTGGGTCTGAGATTGAGTCCCACATAGGGTTTCTCCCTCTGCCTGTGTCTCTGCCTCTGTGTGTGTGTGGTGTGTGTGTGTGTGTGTCTCATGAATAAATAAATAAGAATATTTTAAAAATTAAATAAAGCCCTCATTCAAATAAGTAATACATTAAAAAATAAAAATGATATAAAAA
Source organism: Nyctereutes procyonoides (assembly GCF_905146905.1). Taxonomy (NCBI): domain Eukaryota; kingdom Metazoa; phylum Chordata; class Mammalia; order Carnivora; family Canidae; genus Nyctereutes; species Nyctereutes procyonoides. The sequence continues at coordinate 3,462,080 of NW_026575021.1, read as the reverse complement.
TTAAAGACAAAACAAAGAAACAAAAAGCAGAATTAGATCCATAAATAAACACAAAGAATAAACTGATGATTGTCAAAGGGAGAAAGAGTGAGAGATGGATAAACGGATGAAGGGGAGTGGGAGATACAGGCTTCCAGTCACAGAATGAATGTCATGAGGTTAAAAAGTACAGCACAGAGAATATAGTCAAAGATATTATAATAGTGTTCCATGGCAGCCCCAGGGTGGCTCAGTCGGTTAAGTGTCAGATTCTTGATTTTGCTTCAGGTCACAATCTCAGGGTTGTTGGATGGAGCCCTGAGTTGGGCTCAGCACTGAGCATGGAGCCTGTTTAAGATTATCTTTCTCTGTCCCTCTCATCTCCCCCCAACCCTGCTCCCAATCTCTCTCTCTCTCTCTCTCTCTCAAAAAAAAAATGGCATTGTATGGTGGCGGATGGTAGCCACACTTGTGTGAGCATAACAAGGTATAGAATTGTCAAACCACGATGCTGTACCTGAAACTAATGTAGCACAGTGTATCAATATAATTCAATAGAGAAAAAAAAAAAACCTGGTAGCTGTATTAAATCCACCATTAGATTTGTAGCATGACTCCTGGTTTTACTGTTTTCCCCACCTTCTGATATTTGCTATAGCTACTTTTGTTACTTTTTGTTTGTTTGTTTGTGTGTTCCTATTTTTAGTTGCCACTGTTCATTCCAGAGAGGAAAAATGATGGAGAAATTCTGTGGATACCTAATATATTCTTCCTCTTATGAAGACATCTGATGAAAAGACATTTGTTTACTTGCTATAGTCATTCAGTAGACTGAAAGGTGTCTCTTCTCTGCTTCTTACGTCTATTTTCCTACGCAGAAAGTTCAATAACTCTCCCTCTCCAACCCATCACTCACTCTGCATAAGAGGTGATGGGAAAACATGCCAAGTTGGTAACGCTGGGAGAACAAGTTGGTCACATACAGTCTACCTTCTGCCTTTCTTATCCATGGCTCCAGCCTGCTTGCAGAGAAGAAAACTATTCTCCTTTCAGACAAGCCCTTACCTACCCTTGACACCTACCCTCACACACAGGAGACCTCACCGGTCTAGCAGTCCCTGTGATTCTGTGAGTGAATTTACATACTTGTAGCATGTAGTAGGCACTTAATCACATTACAAGCCCTTTCTCTAGTATTTTAGCATCCGCAATTATTGACATTATAACCCAACTTTAACCCTTGTGTTCCTTTCCATACTGTTATTTACTCAAATACCCATTAATTCCAAGGTGTGTTGCGTTAGGAATCACAGAACATGATAGGTATTGTGCTAAACATCACAAAACGTATGAAAATTATTATAGACCATTTAGTGTGCATTTGATAAAATTCTAATAATCAGACACTGTGCTAGATACAGATAGATAGATACATGCCTAGATAGTTGAATGAGTGAATTAGATTCCTAATCACATTTTATTTTTATTTTATTTTTATTTTTTTATTGGAGTTCGATTTAGCAACATATAACACCCAGTGCTCATCCTGCCAAGTGCCCCCCTCAGTGCTCGTCACCCAGTCACCCCCAACCCGCGGCCATCCTCCCTTTCCACTATTCCTTGTTCGTTTCCCAGAGTTAGGAGTCTCTTATGTTCCATCACCCTCACTGATATTTCCCACTCATATTCTCTCCTTTTCCCTTTATTCTCTTTCACTACTTTTTATATTCCCCAAAGGAATGACACCATATAATGTTTGTCCTTCTCCTATTGAGTTATTCACTCAGCACAATACCCTCCAGTTCCATCCACATTGAAGCAAATGGTGGGTATTATGATAGGGATTGCATTAAATGTGTAAATTGCCCTGAGTAGCATTGACATTTTCACAATATTAATTCTTCCAATCCATGAGCATGGAATATTTTTCCATCTCTTTCTGTCTTCCTCCATTTCTTTCAGAAGTGTTCTGTAGTTTTTAGGGTATAGATCCTTTACCTCTTTGGTTAGGTTTAGTCCTAGGTATCTTATGCTTTGGGTGCAATTGTAAATGGGATTGACTCCTTAATTTCTCTTTCTTCAGTCTCATTGTTAGTGTAGAGAAATGCCACTGACTTCTGGGCATTGATTTTCTATCCTGCCACACTGCCGAATTGCTGTATGAGTTCTAGCAATCTTGGGGTGGAGTCTTTTGGGTTCTCTATGTACAGTATCATGTCATCTGCGAAAAGGGAGAGTTTGACTTGTTCTTTGCCAATTTGAATGCCTTTTATTTCTTTTTGTTGCCTGATTGCTGAGGCTAGGACTTCCAGTACTATGATGGAAAGCAGTGGTGAGAGTGCACATCCCTGCCGTGTTCCTGATCTTAGGGGAAAGGCTCCCAGTTTTTCCCCGTTGAGAATGATATTTGCTGTGAGCTTTTCAGGATGGCTTTTAAGATGCTGAAGAATGTTCCCTCTATCCCTACACTCTGAAGAGTTTTGATCAGGAATGGATGCTGTATTTTGTCAAATGCTTTCTCTGCCTCTATTGAGAGGATCATATGGTTCTTGTTTTTTCTCTTGTTAATATGATCTATCACGTTGATTGCTTTATGAGTGTTGAACCAGCCTTGCATCTGGGGATAAATCCCACTTGGTCATGGTGAATAATCTTCCTAACGTACTGTTGGATTCTATTGGCTAGTATTTTGTTGAGAATTTTTGCATCTGTGTTCATCAGGGATATTGGTCTATAATTCTCCTTTTTGGTGGGGCCTTTGTCTGGTTTTGGAATTAAGGTGATGCTGGCCTCATAGAATGAGTTTGGAAGTACTCCATCCCTTTCTATATTTTGGAACAGCTTTAGTAGAATAGGTATTGTGTTTTCTTTAAATGTTTGATAGAATTCCCCTGGGAAGCCATCTGGCCCCAGACTTTTGTGTCTTGGGAGGTTTTGGATGACCGTTTCAATTTCCTCCCTGGTTATTGGCCAGTTCAGGATTTCTATTTCTTCCTGTTCCAGTTTTGGTAGTTTGTGGTTTTCCAGAAAGGCATCCATTTCTTCTAGATTGCCTAATGTATTGGTGTGTAGCTGCTCATAATGTGTTTTTAAAATTGTTTGTATTTGCTCGTTATTGGTTGTGTGTCTCTCCTTTTTCATTTGTGATTTTATTAATTAGAGTCTTTTCTCTTTTGTTTTTAATAAGGCTGGTAATGGTTTATCTATCATATTAATTCTTTCAAAGAACCAACTCCTGGTTTTTTTGATCTGTTCTACAGTTCTTCTGGTCTCTATTTCATTTCATTGAGTTCTGCTCGAATCTTTATTAACTCTCTTCTTCTGCTGGGTGTAGGTTTTATTTGCTGTTCTTTCTCCAGTTCCTTTAAGTGAAAAGTTAGCTTGTGCATTTGAGTTTTTTTCCAATTTTTTGAGGGATGTTTGTTTTGCGATGTATTTCCCCCTCAGGACTGCTTTTGCTGTATCCCAAAGATTTTGAACAGTTGTATCTTCATTCTCATTAGTTTCCATGAATTTTTTAATTCTTCTCAATTTTCCTGGTTGACCCTTTCATCTTTTAGCAGGATGCTCTTTAACCTCCATGTGTTTGGATTCCTTCTAAACTTCTTCTTGTTGTTTAGTTCTAGCTTCAAAGCTTTATGGTCTGAAAATATGCAGAGCACCATCCCAATCTTTTGGTATTGGTTGAGGCCTGATTTGTGACCCATGTGGTGTGTTCTGGAGAAAGTTCCATGTGCACTTGAGAAGAATGTGTATTCACTTGAGTTTGGATGTAAAGTTCTATAAGTATCTGTGAAATCCATCTGGTCCTGGGTATCATTTAAAGCTCTCGTTTTTTGGGAGATGTTGTGCTTAGAAGATCGGTCAATTGTAGAAAGCGCTATATTCAAGTCTATTCAGTCCCTATTTTTGTGGATTGTTTCCTTGTACTTCCTCTTTCTTTTACAGTGTCCCCCTTAATATTTCTTGGAAAGCTGGCTTGGTGGTCCCATATTCTTTCAGTTTCTGCCTATCTTGGAAGCTCTTTATCTCTCCTTCTATTCTGAATGAGAGCCTTGCTGGATAGAGTATTCTTGGATGCAAGTTCTTCTCATTTAGGACCCTGACTATATCCTGCCAGCCCTTTCTGGCCTGCCAGGTCTCTGTGGAGAGGTCTGATGTTATCCTAATGCTTCTCCCCATAAAAGTTAGGGATTTCTTGTCTCTTGCTGCTTTAAGGATTTTCTCTTTATCTTTGGAATTTGCAAGTTTCACTATTAAATGTCGAGGTGTTGAGCGGTTTTTATTGATTTTATGGGGGATTTCTCTATCTCCTAGATCTGAATGCCTGTTTCCCTTCCCAAGTTAGGGAAGTTCTCAGCTATGATTTGTTCAAATACACTTTCTCAACCTCTGTCCCTTTCAGGGGCTTCCTGAACCCCAATTAAACGTAGATTTTTCCTTCTGGGGCTGTCATTTATTTCCCTTAACTATCCTCATGATCTTTTAATTGTTTTTCTCTTTTTTCCTCAGTTTCTTTCCTTGCCATCAACTTGTGCTCTATGTCACTCACTCATTCTTCTACCTCATTAACCCTCGTCATTAGGACCTCCAGGTTGGATTGCATCTCATTTAATTGATTTTTAATTTTGGCCTGATTAGATCTAAATTCTGTAGTCATGAAGTCTCTTGAATCCTTTATGCTTTTTTCTAGAGCCACTAGTATCTTTATAATTGTGCTTCTGAATTGGCTTTCTGACACTGAGTTATAATCCAAATTCTGTAACTCTGTGGGAGAGAGGACTGTTTCTGATTATTTCTTTTGAGGTGAGTTTTTCCTTCTAGTCATTTTGCTCAGTGCAGAGTGGCCAAAAACAAGTTGTACTGGAAAAAAGGAGAAAAAGATAGAAAAAAAAAGGAAAAAAAAGGGGGGGGGGGGACAAACAGAAAACAAAAACCAAGGGGGAGTATCCTCTGATTCTATATACTGTAAATCCCTGGACTTCCCCTGGAACTTTCTAGTGCTGCTTTGTGAATAACTTGTTTTTCCCCTGTCCTTCTAGCTGGTCTTCTGGCTGGAGGGTGTGATTCTCAGGTGTGTGCACCTGGGGGAGCTGCCTAGCTCCCTGCCAGATGCACAGCTCAGTGGGAGCTGTTTATCCTGTGAGGCCCCTGCTCAGTCCCAGGCACAAGGTGACACCAAGAGGAATAACAACAGTGGCGGTGGCCAGCTCTCCAGCCCTAGAGTCAGCTCCCGCAGTAACTACCGCAGCTCTCAGTCAGCAGGGGCCTGGGTGCTCCCGCGGCGGGGGGCGCTGACCTGCACAGCTCGGGCCCCCCCGGCGGCAGGAGCGTCCTCGCTGTCCTGTGTCCTCCCGGCCTTCGCCTGTCCCAGGGGGAGCGATGGATCCTGGGCTGTGTCCCCGGAGCCCTGGGCTCCCAGGCCGTGCAGCCCCCTCCCCGCGGAGCCCTCCGCTGGAGCCCCTCCGAGCTGCTCCTGGTCCCGCCGTGCGCACTGCAGCCCTTAGGGAGCTCCGCGCATCTCCTCGGGGCGCAGGTGTCTCTTAGTGTCCCCGGGAGCCCGAGAGCATCCCTGCCCTCCTGGGTCCTGCTCTAACTCCCTGGGGGCGCCTTTCCACCCGGGAAGGTTGGTGCAGCTCCCGCTTTTCCGGGACGGGGCTCTCCTGTCCTGGGGACACTCGCCCCGGCCTCAGCCCGGCTCCTCCTGGGGCCCCTCCCCCTTGGATGCTTTTTATTTTTTTATTTTTTTTCCATCTTCCTACCTTGATAGAAGCGCAGGCTCTTCTCACTGTAGCGTTCCAGCTGTTCTCTTTAAATCTCAGGCCGAATTCGTAAGTTTTCAGGATGATTTGAAAGTTATCTAGGTGAGTTAGTGGGGACAGGTGACCTGGGGCCCCTGCTCCTCCGCTGTCTTGCCCCACCTCCCCTGTGTGAATTTTTTATATATCTTAGATATTAACACCCTTTTGGTTATATCATTTGCAATTATCTTCTCTTGTTAAATACATTGCCTTTTGTTTTGTCGATAGTTTCCTTCACACTGTGCAAAACCTTTTTGGTTTGATGAAGTCCCATTTGTTCATTTTTGTTCTTATTGCCTTCGCTTGAGGAGACAGATCCAAAACATATTGCTCAGATCAGTATCCAGGGGTTTACTGCCTATGTTTCCTGCTAGCAACTTAATGGTGCCTGGTATTACATTTAAGTCTTTAATGCATTTTTATTCAATTTTTGTATATGATACAACAAAGTAGTCCAGCTTCATTCTTTTGCATGCAGTTGGCTAATTTTTCCAGCACCATTTGTTGAAGAGACTCTTTTCCACATTGTATATTCTTGCTTCATTTTTTGAAGATTAATTGGCCATATAAGCATGAGTTTATTTCTGGACCCTATGCTGTTCCATTGATACATGTATCTGATTATGTTCCTCTACCATACTGTTTTGATTACTATAACTTTGAAGTATATTTTGAAATCAGGGAGCATGATACTTCCAGCTTTGCTCTTCTTTCTCAAGATTGCTTTGGCTATTTCAGGTCTTTATTAGTTCCATGCAAACTTTAGAATTATTTATTCCAGTTCTGTGAAATACACCATTAGTATTTCAGCAGAGGTTGCATTGAATTTGTAGATTGCATTGGTTCATTTAATTTTTTGTATTTATTTTGGGTTCATTTTTCATATCTCTTTCTAGCTTCTATAGGTAGGAACTTAAGTCATTGATCTTATACCTTTGTTCATTTTTTATATAATCATTGTTTGAAGTAAAACATTTCCTTTGAACTCTGCTTTAGTTGCATACTATAATTTTGATATATTGTATTGTTATTATTATTGACTTAATATTTCATAATTTCCAATGTGCTTGGGTAATTATCCCCAGGTCAAGGACTGTGGCAATATTGGGACTTACCTCATAAGTGCTCTTCTCTCAGGAATCATTGTCCTTCACCATTAGATGTTCAAAGTCTGAAAACAGGGCCCCATTTGCATTTTATTCAAGGTCGTAGCTGTTTATGACAGTTTGACCAATTTTTTACTAGCTCTCCTATCATATGAGAAAGGATTAATCCCCTGATGAATGACTTTCCATCATGAAGAAAAAAAAATTCATAGAACAATTTGAAAAGATGGAAAAGACATTTTGGCAAGTTGAGAGAATAAACAAGTAGTGAAATTTCTACAAGATAGTTTTCAGATATATAGAGTATAATACTTTTTCTATTGATTTTGAAAATAGCAAACACAATATTTTGTCATATACGGCCTTTATCGTGTTGAAGTATGTTTTCTCTACACCCAGGTTTCTGAGTTTTTAGCAATTCCGATCCTCATTCTTAAAAATGCAATCTAGAGAAAGTATTTTGAGGACATCAGAGAAAATTTGAGTATAGATTTGATATTAGAAAATATGGAATTATTGCTATAATTTTTGGCATCTGCATGTTGTTGAACTTTTAGGTGATGCACACTGAAAAAACTGAATAGTCAGGCTGTCAATAAGCTACTTTCAAAGTGATTCAGATATAGGTGTGTATGTGTATGTATATGTGAAATATAAATCAACTATGGAATAATGGTAACACATTTTTTTCAAGGTGGAGGGCAAATGAGTCTTGGTTGTAATTTTTTCTACGTTCTAAAACATCTTTAATAAAATATTGTGAAAAGGCGCCATGGAAAATAAATTGAAGACTTCAATTTTGTTTCTAATAGTTACTAATCTATCTCGCTGCCTACCACAGTCTGCCCAGTAGGTGCTCAGTAAATACTCAATGAACAAAGAATATTACTGAATTAATCAATAGTTATCATTCTCTCATGTGACTGGGAGAGTAAGTATTAAAATAAACTGTGTTTCACCATCTAAAAATTACACAATAAGCCAAATTTAAAAAATAGAACCATATTTTACTACATATATGAAACATATGAATATTTTTGTTATAAATTTTACTATTCCTTATCATTACAATAACAGCTACTTTATTTTCATCATATAATCCAGTCTCTACAAAAATTTCTAATATATTTAGATCATTTTTCACATTTGAAGTAACTAAGGTAAAACAGAAATGAAATAACTTGCTTTAATACCCCTTGGTTAGTAAATGGAAAAAAGACTTGAACCAAACAGTTTTTACTTTGTCGATATTGTCCTTTTTATCATATCATGTTGCTTCTTTCTAATGTCTCTGTTTTTTTTTTTTTTTTTTTTTTTTTTAGGAAACAAGTAAATGCTGCTCTCAAGCAGTGCTTGACTATAAACTTACAGAAAAAAATACATTCTTATTTACTCTTGACAGGAGAAATGTGTTTGAGTATTTTAGATACAAATCATTATTTAGTTGTGGCTCCTATGCTGGAGTAGTCAGTGTCAACAGAGTCTACAATTACTTTTCCCATTTACCTCATTTGACTGACAGTAATTGAGTTTGTGAATGCTTAGAAATATTATATCACTGTAAGGGGCCTCTCTAGCTCCACTTTGCTTGAAGTCTCCTCCTATTGCTCTGGATGATAGAAGTTAAAGTGGTTTTTGATGTTGTTTTTGTTCTTTTACATATAATTTTTGTTTTTAATTCTTTGAGGTTTAATTTAAGGAAATTTTTTAAAATGATTTCATTTTATTTTTTTAAATATTTTATTTATTTATTCATGAGAGACACACACAGAGAGGCAGAGACACAGACAGAGGGAGAAGCAGGCTCCATGCAGAGAGCCTGATGTGGGACTCGATCCTGGATCCCGGGATCATGCCCTGAGCCAAAGGCAGACACTCAATCGCTGAGCCACCCAGGTGTCCCTAATTTAAAGAAATTAATAGCATTTACAGGGACACTATTATAAGTAGACAATCAGGATTACAATGATTCATTTTAAATCAGGAGCGGAAAATAATATAATTCTCCAACAATTTTTATATACATGTAGTATTACATAATAGGGATTAGAGAACCACAACTACAAGGAAAAACAATACAGAGCATCTTGAAAGGGAAAGGGACTCTTTTCACACAGTGAGCGAGATCTGTTGATTTACAGCTATTACAATTTCAGTGTCATAGTGCAGATATTTTCCCCCTGTGGACATTTAGACAACTGCATTTTATAGAATAATGAATAAATTCATTGTCCATTGGCACATCCATAATTATTTTTTAAATATTTCTTTAATTAATTCATGAAAGACAGAGAGAGAGGCAGAGATATAGGCAGAGGGAGAAGCAGACTCTATGCATTGAGCCCAATGTGGGACTCGATCCCGGAACCCGTGCCCTGAGCTAAAGACAGACACTCAACCACTGAGCCACCCTGGCATCCCTGCACATTCATAATTAAAGGGCAACTTCAAATACATTTTTCATGAGTCACTTTCTATCCCCACTTTTTGTTACTCATAATTCTAAAAAGGGTGACACTTAAACAGAGTCTACTCAAAGTTAAAGGAGTCAGACTCCAGTCACAAGCTTAAAGGGAGCTCAAATATCCCACTACTTAAAGATCATTTAAAGAACCTCTGGCAAATTGAAATATCGAGAACATTGGAAGTGTAAATATACATTTAAATTTGGGTATATATTTTTTCTGTCTTTTATAATTTCTCAAAATGTGTGCTCTAATAACTGGTATAAAATTAGGTAATTGATGAAAATGTCATTCTAAGGAAAATGGTCATATAAATAAAACAATAGATATGTCATATACCCTCATATTCTAATCATTTATGCTATAGAAAGTCTGTATATATTTTTGTATAAAAATATAAATATAGTTTATATGGCAAGAGAGCCCAGTGTTTCATATAATTATGTCATTATTATCTCACACTGATTCCTAAACTAAATAGTTTCCTTGTTACTTAGTCCCATACAATTTTGTATGTCTTCATAGATTGTGAACATCAACTGTTATTAGATTCTATTTGTTAATTTGTATTTAGGTCTCCCTAGACTCTAGCTCTTTGAGACCGTGAATGACATATTCACAGATCTCAATCTTTAGCACAGGACTTAGCACAAAATCAAAGCTCAATAAATGTTTGTTGAATGAATGAACAAATGAATGAATCTGTAGAAATCTCACCCAACAAGAAAAAGAGAAAACATACTTTTAGGGAAAATCACTAAAATTGTGAATATTTTTGTTTATGCCCAAATTCTTCCCATTTATAATAAATAAACATTTATTTTCCCTTTAATCTCATAATAAGTGTTCAAAAAGTAACAGATCTCTTCCAATTGGACATTGTCTTTATAGGAGACAGCTAAACACACTCTGTCGCCTATGTTTGTATATAAACTTTTATCGGAAAGACCTAGGCCCACTTGTTTACTTATTATCTATAGCTGCTTTTTATAATGGTAGCTGCAAGAGGGCCTGTCTCACCCTCAAGACCTGAAATATTTTATGGTCTTTAAAAAAAGTTTTCTGACCCTTTTAGTACATGCTAGCTACATGTTGAGATAATATTTATAAGCTAGCAATTCAAAATTTTGTCAAATTCTCCCAAGTTCTTTCTAAGAGCTGTGAATTATTTAATTTTACTAGTAGATCTTTTAAATAAATGCTACTCCAAAATAACATTCTCAATGCAATGTTCTATATGTTAATTAATGACATTAATATCCTGATTCTAAGCAATTTCTTAAAAAGCGAATCATTTGCAAGAAACTGTCATTCTACCCTTGACTAAGAAATTTAGTTTTAAAAATAACAAAACTGAAAAAGTGACAAGCACATGCATAAAGATGTTAGTTGTAATAACACTAATAATCATCATGCATTAAGGTATGCACTACATACAGTAATGATGTATTTACTTAATCAAATATTTACTTAATCAAATACCATGTCATTAAAAACCTGAAAATTACATAACTAACTGGGTGACAGTATTGGATAACCTCATAACTGAAGGGAAGAAGACAAAAATGTATCTATAGTCACTATGTATGTGAAGGGAGAAGGATGGAAAAGCTATTAAAGGATAATGGATTTGTTTTCTCATTGGCATTTAGTGTTTTTACTTGCCATTTTGTTTTGTTCTCATACAGTAATTTTTTTCAAGATTGAAACCTACCACTTTATGTTACTGTTTCTTTAAAAGGTGATATGAAAGTAAACAAGGTATATACAAAATTATTCTTATAGTTGAGTTTGGAAAACTACCTGTGCATGAATTATTGGAAGATCTCAACCAAGGTAAAAAAAAAAAAAAAAGAAAAAAAAAAGAAAGAAAGAAAGAAAGAAAAAAAATCATGGGGCTGGAAGAAAGAGCTGGTCTCACTTATATTACAAAAGAAAAAAAGTGAAACCATAAATATGGTCAAGTCACCTGCCTGAAAAAGCATTACTTACTTGTAGCTAAAGTTGAAATACATCTGAGGTTTCCTATACCCTAGTCAGGTGTTCTTAAGTCAAACACTCTTTGCTATTTTCTTATTTCAGAAAATACATAAAGCAGAAGGAAATGTTTTAAGCTTCTTATTCAGTCTTATTGATAATGTGGAAGCAATATTTTTGGTTTCTAATTTAGCAGAAGAATGTGGATGTTATTTGCTTTATATAAATCATAAAAAATAAGCACAGAAGTCTACTCATATAAGCAAAAATAAAACCATATGATCTCTTTATTTCAATTACCATATATACTTTTCAATTGTTTTGGCTTCAGAAGAGACAAATAACCTTTCAGTACCTCATTTATCCATCTACAAAGCAGAAAAGTATCCTTGTTCCCAAAGGACTGTATTAAAGAATATACAATCATATACTATACAATAGTATCAAAATTTAATCATTTAAATATCTCTAAACTTTTTATTCTTTAGGACACTAACACTAAATAAGATTAAGTGAAATGAAAAATTAAGAAATCATAGAGATAAAAAATATAAAATATATTTTCCACATGGTCATATTTACACTTTTAAAAATTCTATAATAAACACATTGAATATAGGGCATATTTAAATTTTAAAATAGTACTATTTTTGATGTTCTATATATGTATTTACTTATAATGTTCATTGATCCAAAAAGAGTTTAGGGCAGCTTGCAAGAATATGTGCACAAAAGGGGGGAAAAATGCAAAGTAATGGAGCAAGAAAAGTAAAGAGAAAATAGAAACCAGAAGTGACTATTAGAACAAAAAATACTGCAAAGAGTAATGGATCATAAATTTGCTTCTGAATTCACAAATAACCACAGCAAAGTAGGTAATAGTTCTGTTACATAAACTAAAATTTTAGCTCATAAGCTAAAAGTAAGCAGTTGCTAACAAATATAATTGTTCCTTATATGGATACCAGAATGATTCTCTCATGTTTCATTCTTGTGGAAAATGTTAATGAAATAATATCCTCAGTAGAGATCACTAAAATAAATATAGCAAGTAGTCTCAAAAGATAATTCTGAATTTCCTCCTAAGTGCAAGCCCTGGTCTCACTTAATGGAAGATGCCAAAGAAGTAGACCAGACTCTAATCTTTATGACAATCTAAATTATCTACAGAGAGATTTTAGAATGTCCAGAATAAAAAATAACAGACATTTAATTAGAAAATTGATATTGTTTCTCTTACTTGAAATTTCTATTGTAGAGAGTGGCAGTAAATTTGAGATTCTATTCTGACAGATTCTTGAAGTTTAGAAAATATCAGCTACTAATAAATATTATTACTATGTGCCTTCAAAATGAAATAAACTGATGAAAATTTTGGCATTCTCTTACAAAATTGATCTAATGAGAGACTTGTGACTTAATAGAAGTTTACATCAACTTCTCTAAGTAGGGAATGGGTAAAACAGCCACAGGAAATTATGAGTTTATCTCAAAAAACTTTTTGTAAGTGCAAAATTTTTGTTTTGAAAATTTTAAAAAGTAGGTAACAAAATCTTCATCTTCACACAAAAATTATATGTGTAAATGCATTAATAAAATCTCTCTCGGCAAAAGGAAACTTTCTAATTATTCCAGAAGGTTGTCTGGTTACAAATTTATGCCTGGTCACAGAATAAAATTGTTATACAGCGTTATTAGCTATGAGCAACTAAAAGTGGTAATGAATAGGGTAGGTTTAGGAGGGGATATCATAAAGCATCTGTCCAGGGAAATGAATGAATGAATGAACACATTGTGCTTTAAATTTACAATCTTTACTCACCAAAGATTTAAAAAAAAAAAGTAATACAACCCACAAAATGAAAATCCCCTTCCCTATGCCTAAGTATATCATAGAAAAATTTTGTTTGCTTGCTGTTAGGATTTTCTCAATATTGCAAGGACATGTCTTGCTAAAATTTCTCCGGTATTTAGAAGAAAAATATATTACTCAATGGCAATAGAAACAGGTTTGTGAAATACCTTAATGTTAGGGAATGGATTCAGAGAGTAAAAATATCTCTCTCCAGAAATTAATAAGTTTTGTCCCTGATTTGAAAGCTGGAGTATAAAATACATATGGCTGAAGAAGATGTATAAAAAAGTCTATTGCTTAAATGCACAATGTTTTTCAGATCTAAAAATATCAATGCAATAAAAGCTTCATTTCACAGATTCAAATTGCTGTGCCTACCTATTTGCAAACTCCTTCATGTTAAAATTCAAAAAGAGTGACTCTGAATGGAAACTTAATGTGTGCCAAGTAGATTCCATTATTGAGCACATAATTACCACATACAGTGCCTTGCCCAGCTAATAATGGAAGCAAACTAAATGACAGGGCTGCAGTGAGAGGTGGTCTCAATTTTAATGACTACATGCAAGAGGTTTCATAAATCTCCACTAAAATAAAAGACTCACTCCCGGAAGAAAGTGCCATTCAAGTTGGGAACTATCGGCAGGACTGATTATGAATGGATTGAACCAGAATATTCCTACGTGTCTCCTTTTAGTATTTTTACTCTTGAGTTTAGAGAGATAGCTATTGTGTTATTTGGCCCATAACTTGGAAAAAATGCAGATCCAGTTGTCATTTCACATTTAGTATACTTCTTATCTATATATCTTTACCTTTATAGATCTGTATGTCAATATTGTAATGGTATTAAATCTATACATATTATTCTGCATTATATTACTATATCTATATAATTCAATATTCTATTATTCTATATTTAATTATATGAATATTTTATATATCTACCTTGATAGAGATTGATATAGAGATATATACACATATATCTTACTTTTTTATATATATATATCTTACTTAAAATGTATGTACTCCTACATACATGTATATAGATCAATTTTGTGACTTTTCTCCCCTGTATATAACCAGAATGATACTTGATGTATTGTTGCATGATTATATTTTTTTTCATTTAACACATTCTTTAGAATGATGACAGACATATGTATAATCCTTGCCCCTGAAATGAATATACATGTTCAAATTCTAGGAAAAAATATGTTCATAAATTTATAGATGCAGATGTCTGGTAATTAAGGTGTTGTAATTGCCTTACAATTAAGCCTCCACTTAATAATAGAGAAGCCTTCAACTTTTTGTCACAAATAACACAACAATTTTCTATGGATAATATGTCTTTAGATTTCCTGAATGGACTTTTCTGCCAAAGATCAGTGCGGGAAACAGAAACCACTGTAGGCAGTTTTCAACATGAAGACATTTCATACAGGAAATCATGTGCCTGCCAAAGCATTGCCAGGGCTGAAGGAACTGTTCCTAAACTGGGGGATCCTGAAATAACTCCTGCATCTACAGAATTGACCTACTCCTGGAGCACTAACTCGGAGGTCACAACTGAAAATATGCCAGAAACAAGAATCTCTGCCATTGCTAACACAGCCCAACGCCAGGAAGCTGGAAAATGTGCTCCTGGCTTTGCTCTCCAGGGATGAGACACCAGAGGTTCAGACACTCAACCTCTCTGCTTGTTAACAAGGAAGAAAGTTGGGGTTTGGACCCCATCACACTACTGCTGGGAACCCTTACATCTCTTGAATAGTAACAGCTAAAAGACATAAAAGGATAGTTTCTGATTAACTCTTGCCTTTCAAATCGTGCTATACCTCCATGGCATCTAAATGGTGAAACCGAATTTGCATTCAGAATTTTAGCTGAAAGGGAGTCTGGGAATTACATGTTTTCAGTTTCAGCCTTATAGTGAATGAAGGTTTACGTAAGATTACATAAGATATTAGATTGAATGCCTAATATGGGTTAATAAGTTCTAGTAACTGGGTTACTTCTAACCAGTATAACTCCACATAGGAATCAAATATATCTTAAATATAATGTGACAGCATATTGTATTAATATTTACTCCCTAAAAAACATGTATATTCCCAACCCAACAGGGTATTTCTGTTCTGGCAGGAAGAACAACTATTCCAATGGAAACAAACAAAAAAAAAAACATTAAAAAAAAAAGAAATTGAATACATTTTTGGAAAGAGATTTTAAAATCAGAACAATGCAGGACTATCCTAAAAGAATTTGATAGAAGCATATTCAGTGTATTTTGAGATAATCAGCAATTGACAGTCATGTGAAAAGTAAAAGTCAAACTCAGGCCACTCATGATTAAGATAATTTCCCAAGGTTCACTTCTTTAAACATTCATGCAGCTATGGGGGAGTATATTTTACTAGATATTTACTATATGATAATAACATATACAACCTTGTCCTTTAAAAAAAAACGTTTCCATAAAAATTACTTTGCTGTTTTTTTTTCTATTGCTGCTATAGAAATTTATCATAAATTTGGTGACTTGATATCATATGAATCTATTATCTTACAGCTCTGTAAGTTAAAAGTCCAGCACACTGGGCTTACATGACGGTGAAATCAGGGTTATGTTCCCCTTTGGAGATTTTAAGGGAAAATTTTTTCCTTGTGGTTTTCAGCACCTAGAAACTACCTAGAGAATTCCAGAATTCTTTGGTCTCCTTCATCTATCTTTAAAGCCAACAAATTTACATTTTTCTGTGACTTTTTTTTCCTAAAGTCTCATCTCTGTCAATTTTGCCTCTCTCCTCCGCTTCAAAAGACTGTGTTAACATTGATCCCACCTGTATAATCCAGGATCATGTCCCCACCATGAGGTCCATACCTATAATCATATTTACAAAGTTTCTTTCACCAAGTAAAGAAACATAATCACAAGTTCTGGATTAGTACACAGCACATTTTGGGGCACCTGTTATTCTATCTACCACCTCTGCTAAGAGTAACAATGATTGAAACTTTCCATGCAGACAAAACTTTAGCTAAGATATCTTACTCTCATATTATATGTTATTATATGTATGATAAAAAGGGACACATTTTAATAGATCTTCTGGAAATATCTGAAAGTTCATAGCCTATATGTTTCTTTCACATCAAACACATGTTTAGACCAATCTAGTTGGAATACAGAAAAAGCCAGTTTATCTCATAGGAATAATTGCATGGGAAAAATAATATTTTATTTCAAAATGATTTTATTAATGTAAACTTACACACATTTGACAACTATCTCAGAAAATTTCTGAGTACCTAAATTCTTTGTTAACATGCAACTATAAATTAAACCTAACACTTGGATGTATTTACAATCTATAATATAAAATGCCACCGTTACAAAATATTTAGAAATATGCCTACTATCTGTGCCAGTATTGTGGCATCCATTTGAGGATAATGACTGAATTAAAACCAACCTGAAAGTGATTTCAATTTGGAAGAAATGAATACACAAGAGGTGCAACATACAATTTAGAGGTTATAGTTTTTTGGAGTAAAAAAAGGCTTTACTGTTGACAGAAACATAACATGGGAATGTGAAGGCAGAGATTAAACAGGGACATGAAATAAGCCCTGCTTAGTATGTGTAAACGGATAAAATACAGATGTGTGACCAAAAACAGTAAAAAAAAAAAAAGTATGGATACAAAGTATTCGTAGACAGTGTGCAATTCTCAGAGGAGGTGGCAGTATATGTGTATATTCATATTCCTGTCAAAACAGATTAAGAATAGCACCACTGCCATGAGTAGACTTTCCACAGGCCTCACCAGCCTATGGGGTACCATTAACAGAAATAATTTCTATTTCTCAGGCCCCTTGCCCACTGGCTGATGTGGAACATCAACCTCCCTTCTGGTCCCTGCTCTTTTCACCTAAAATTTCTTGGATTTCCCAAGTTGTCTCACGTTGGAACACATCAAATGTCATCCTCTGACTGCTACTGCCCCTTTTGTCAGGTGCTGTTACTCCTGTTGCTCATGAGATTCAATTCGCTGCACAAAAGCCCTCCAGAGGTACTCCTGACTTCTGGACATCGTTTCCTTCACTGGACACCATTCCATTCACTATTTCTCAGACCACACCATTGGATGCACCAGAAATACCCATAAGCTCTTTGGAAGAACAAATGGGAGAGCGTCTTCCCATTTCTTCAGTGTCAGATTCTGTTTATAAACTACCACATTTTTGTGTCCAGGTTCTGAAATGTAGCATTTTGTTGAAATGCTTTTCTCTCTCCTTTTGGAGAGCAGATGTCCAAATGACTGATCTCTTTGAATTCACATTTTCTCTTCTCACTTTGTATATTCAGGCAAAATCTTCTTTTTTCTTTCTTTCTTTCTTTCTTTCTTTCTTTCTTTCTTTCTTTCTTTCTTTCTTTCTTTCTTTCTTTCTTTTTTTTCTTCCTGCAAATTCTCTTAGGAGAGCCTCAAACCTCCACATGAGTGGACTTCTGCTTAGACTTCCCCACCAATTCACCAGATAGGCACAGGCACCTCTTTCTGAACAGTAAGACAAAGCCTAGATCTAAGCTGAAAGCTACATGCATTCATACACATACAACCTTCAATATTAGATCTGTTTCAGGGTATTGAAATTTTCAAAAAAGCGTAAATATAAAAGATACAGGTATATTAAAACAATGGCAAGTAAGCCCCATTGATCTGAAACTGAAAATATAGCACTAAATATCAAATTGATCTAGCTAGTGCTAGGGAAACTTTTAATCCAATCATATAGAGCCTACAAATCTCTTATTTCCAAGTTTGGGAGGTGTAAATATCTGCAACATGGTTCTAGGATATATTGGGTGTATCCGTGTCTGAATGAGGAAAGAACAGATTCTAAACTTAGCTTCGCTTCAACCAGACTTGAGGCATGTGCTGTTTTGTGATCCTGCTGCATTCAGCAGAATCTGTGGGCAAATTCCCAGAGTACTACTGTGGTATACGGAGTTTGTGGAATTCACTTATCTCTGCGAAGCATTCCTGCAATATATTTCCCACCTGACAATTTTCGATCCTCTCTCCTGAAGAATATGTTCTATTCATTTAAAGTGAATACAGATTTTCTTTTATACATGAATTTAAAAATATCAACACTTTGACATCACCTCTCTATTCTCATAGGAAGGGCATATGTTTTGAAAATAATTGAAAAGTTGATTGGCTGTTTAACCTTAATATTTGACATATGAAATTTATATATAGCCTATGGTTTAAAAAGTTAAATCAGATATTGAGAAGAAATAAAAACTACCCTACATATGCCAGAACCTAACATCATATTTTATATATAGTAGGATAGCTTTTTAAAAAGTTTTAATTGATTATGTTGCTTTCCCTCTAAATGTTTTTTTCAGCACTTTTGTTAATATATTGTTTTATCATGTTTACAGGTCAGACCAGAAACCATTATTCACTTAAAATGTAGTTAAATTGTTAAACTTTTATTGAAAATTAACAGAAAATATGTTTGCTACTCATATTCTTTATTTTATAATGTGATATATAATGATATATTTTTTTATTTAATGTTAAAAAAAAGCTTTTGAAAAGGCAGATTTAACTCGTTTAAATAGTGAAAGTAGATAAATATTAAAGGATCTTTACCAATAAGACCTATCACAATCTCTGTATAATACAAAAGAATAAATCTCAGTTGCAGTGAAACTCATTTGTCATTATGCCTCATTTCAATATGAAATTATTTTTTTATTTTATTTGGAGAGTTTATCAAGAGTGAAAAATAGGTCAAACTGAGCTAAAATTCCATTAACATTTTGAAATAGGAGAACAGGGAAAGACAATGGAAAAATCCGTATGAAATGAAATATATACAAAAAAGAAGAAGAAGAAGAAGAAAAGCCAAGTAGATATGTTCTATATGCAATCTATAAGGCGATTCTTTTTCCCAGCGTAATCCATGGTCTAATATAGAGAGCTACTTGATTCTATCATGATTATGAAAATAAAGGGAAATGTATTTTTATACCTATATTTAGGTATAATATCCATATTTTTTGTTACCTCTCTTATGTTTTAGCTCTCTACATGGTGATAATATTAGTCTAGTCTTGATAATTGTTACAGTAGTTGTTAAGCCTGAGTAGAGTTTTGAAAGGTAGGTAGGTGGACAGGTACAAAGTCATTGCAAATCTAATATCCCTAGCATGTTCTGATGACATTTAGTTAACAAGAAAAATCAGTGAAACTCAGAAATATACTACCAGACATATATTTATAATATAGATATTTTTAATCTTAATCTGCACTAATTTTTTGAAGGCATAATTTTTATAAAGGGAAATTTAATTTCAGAGGTCAAACATTAATCATTATTATAAAGAAGCAAAATAGATGTGGGAGAGAGAATATTCATAATGAAATGTTAAAAAAAATACACCAGAGAAATAGGAATTCCCCCTGAAACTACTGTGAAAATAAGTATTCATTTTCTAATGTTGGGGCATCACTTGATCATCACTTGAAGTTTGTCCAAGGTCTTCCCTTATTCTTGTAACATCTGCCTTCTGGTATTCATTGTTTCTGATGAGAAATTAGCCATAGATCTGACTAAGGTTTACCTGTACCTGGTAAATCATGAATAAGTCCTTTCAATCTTGAATTCAAATTCTTCCCTTTCTTTCAACAGTTTCATTCTAGTGTGTCTAGGGTGAATATCTTTGAGTTTAGCCCATTGAGCTTTTCAGATGGGCAGATGAATACTTTTCATCAGATTTGGGGAGCTTTTGACTGTTATTTTTTTTTCTTTTTTATAGATCCAGAATATATGTGCATGCCTGGAGGGCAGAGGGAGAGAGAGAGAATCCTAAACAGGCTCCACGCTTGGAGGTCCATGTCAGGACCCCAAGATCATGACCTGAGCTGAAGTCAGACATTTAACCTACTGGGCCACCCAGGTGCCTAGTATCCTCTAATTCTTTAAACACAGTTTCTGTTGATTCTTTGAACATATATATGATAGCTATTTTGAAGTTGGAACAACTTGAACAACTACACTTTGAATAAATACATCCTCTCAAACATTCTTGCGATTCACTGTTTTTGTTTTTTTTTTCCTGCATATGACCACATTCTCCTGTTTGTTGGCATGTTATTTTTATTAGTATTGTTGATAACTAGATATATTATGTATTTATTGATTGATAACTAGATAATTTAGATAACATATTGTAGCAACACATTATGTTTCCCTTTACAAAAATTGTTTTCTGTTGTATATTTAGTGACTTTTCTGAACCAGTTCTGCAGAAACTGCACTTTATAGTGTACAGCCATTAATGGTTTTGTTCATTTAATTCTTTTTTTTTTTTTTTTAATGTTTAGACTAGCTTCCTTGACTGACTAGCGTAGCACACTGGCTAGCCTGTGACTGGTCAGATTGGATTTAAACATTTTGAGCCAGCAAGTCTTGAGATTGAAGCATGTATTTATATTTCAGGTAGTTTACAAGTCTGACACAGCTTTTACTTTCTGCTCATGTAGGATTTCATGTTCAGTTAGAGATAAGTACATAGCTAGGACACTTTTAAGTCTCTCCTGAATAGTATACAGTCCTTGGCATGCATGAAGCCTTCCGATTGCCAAGTAATATGTGACAATTTATCAAAGCCCCTTATGACCACCTTGTTTCCCAGGTCTTCCTATTAAATTTCAAATGGCCTCTTGTTTGCCCCAACCTTTATTTAACACTCAGGCAGCTACGTTGGCCTTTCCCAATTGCCACTGAGATTGCTATTATTATTTCAGTGGTGACTCTGGGCATGACACTTTTCCTTTCCCATATCAAAGAAGTCAGCCCTCTCTGGTGCAGTCTTTTGGTTACTGCCACAGAATTGGTAGAGGATTATGAGGGATGGGAAGATTTTTATGTAAAAATGCCAGACACCCACTGTTCTGAGCAAAAGTTTGGTAGTTTTTCTTGAATAACTGTTTTCAGTTTGTTGTATAGATTAATTTCTAGAGTTCTGTACTGGTGAATTTTGATAAGTTTGCACAGTTTTCATCATTGCTTTTTGGTAAGAGGATTTGCTGACTCTTCACCATTCAAACACTTCCTGTCACATGTATTTACTTTTAAGTTCTAGAAAGCTTGATCACATATTATCTGTTTATTTCATCTTCACATCTTTTTGCTTAAGTTAGCATATTGTCAATTTTAAATTGAATTGTGTAGACTTTACACATTGAGGCACTTTATGTTTAGAATTGCAAGCACATTTATTTTGTCATCTGCTCTGTTAATCTCATATAACTTTCTTTGGCATAAATGTGGTTTTCATTTTATGTAGTCGAATATTTAGTGATTAGTTAATGGATATTTAATTTTGTGAGATTCTTCCTTACATTAATATTAGTATATGCCTCACATTTTCCTATTTTTTTCATTGAAACTTGAAAAATATATATGTCCATAATCTTGCCTGACTCTCTTTTTGATGTATGATATGTAGTGAGAATCTATTCTATGGTTAAATGCTCAGTCAATGGTATCACCATCATTTATTGATAACTTGCATGGATTCTAATGACATATATATATATTTTTTTGTATAACAAATACATTTAAAAACTGGGTCTCTTTTCTTTGACATTAAATTAGCTCTCTCTTTCCCATAGTATTTTAAGACACGTTACCACATTTTGCTAATTTTTTAAGATTTCTCATTTTAAAGAACTCAGAAATGTATAAAAAATATTTAAAAAATTTATTTCAGTAATAATTCAGCAGTCATACATACATTGCAGCTTGGTCTCTTCAATGAATATCTTTTTACATCTATAAATATGTAATGATATGACTTTCAAGCTGCATAGCATTACACTGAATGACTTATAATAATTCTTTCAACTCTTTCCTTCTATTGGAGATTTACATTGTTTTTCAAAATTTCATTCCACAAATATCGGTACATCAATTTTTTTATTAAAAAATTTTGGACATTCTTCTAATTATCTCCTTGTCCATTTAGCATAATTGTGCTTTTAGTTCTAAAACTTTTGACATGGCTTTTGTAAAACTTATCTATAAGCAATCATATCTAAAATACCAATAATTGTCTTCCTTTCTAATAATTCTCTCATTTCCTATCCCAGTGCTACCAAAGTGATTAAAACTGTCCCAAACAATGTAGAGTGATAATGGTTGTAGTAGTCATACCTATTTTTGTTTTTGATTTAATGGAAATGATCAAGGGTTGCTTGATTATGGATTGATTACACTTCTGTGACTAGTTTTCCTAAATATATTAAGAAAATGTAGCTCTATTGCTAAGTCAGAGTGCATTTTTGTCAAGAATGTCATAGTCTTTAATGATTAATATCTATATGATTGGCAATTTTCCTTTCTCTTCCTCCTTCTCCTACTTTCTCAGTCTTCAATATTATGTTAAAATTGAAATAACAGGGTTATTTACATTCAAATACTTTAGGTCACTTTGTATGCATATTTCAATTCATGAGTAAGTTTTGCCTGTATTTGTATTTGTGCATGTTTGTATGCATATTATTGTGCATGAAAATACTGTGCGTGTCTGATGTTTGAAAGTTTGTTACGCTATTATGTTAGCTATCTAAATGGTCTTGGTACAAGTGGCTTATTACACTCTTTAACAATGCTGCACTGCTTTGAAACAGATTACTCTGCATATTTCTGGAAGATAACTTTTTGTCATTTTTTCCCAATTGTTCCCATAAGAAGTTATCTACTTTTGTGAGTTAATGTCAATTAGATATGCTTATGAAAGCATGTATTTTGGAATGTTTCAATTTTATAGCATTAGACTGTATCTTATATTCACTCACTATTTTTTAAATATTACATTTTTAATGAGTATCTCTACTCATTATGCTGTGTTTTTACATTCAGTTTAATCTTTCCACATGGCTATATACTGTATTGGTATTTTATTTTTATTTTATTTAAAAAAAAAACTCTTCTAAATTATTTGTGATGCTACTCATTTTATATATTTGAAATTTTAATTTTTGTATTATAGGAAAATTCTCTTTAGTTTCATAAGTTTTATTTTTCTTAAGATTTTATTTATTTATTTGAGAGAGAGAGTATGACTGGGGAGGCAAGGGGGAGGGAAAAGCAGACTCCCCGCTGAGCAGGGAACCCAATGCGGGGGCTTGATCAGGAGCCTGGGATCAGGAACCGAGCCTAAGGTAGATATTTAATGAACTGAGCCACCCAGTCACCTCTCATCAGTTTTATTCTTAATGATTATAAGAATTATGATAGTGATGTTTTACACACTAAAAATAAGCCTTTCATATTCCTACTTAATTTCCCATTATTTAGCACTTATGCAGCACACCACAATAAATTAAAATTATTTCAATTACTTATATAATTGGTCATTGGAAAAATATGTGGAAAAAGAATTGGAAGACTAGACACTGATATGGATATTGGAGACAGATCTGGAAGTGTGGGGGGGGAGTATGTCGGTGAAAAGCATTTAAATGCTGAAATATTTATTCTTGTTGAATATAATATTTAAATAGTTATAGTTAAAAACATTAGTATATATTGCCAGAACAAATGACTTTGCAAGGCAAAAAGTAAATATTTTTAATCTTTGAAATTTGAATTACCTCACTTACTCCTTAATATGTTTCAGCTGATGTCTCCTGCAGGTTTTAATTGACATAATTCGATTTTAAACCCAGATAATTAATTTTCTATTCTGTGTATTCTTGCTCAATATATTTTTTGTTTGTATTTGTTTGTAACCATATTAAATAAAGGCCATTTAAACACTGTAGTGATCTTGTTTATTATTCTACTTCTTTCCAACTGTTTAGTTATTGATTTTAACTATCCTTTGTTTATCAAGATTAGTTCTTATATTCCTTTTGTCTATTCAAAGGTTATTATTCTGACCATTACATATCTGAGAATATTTTTTTTCTCGTTCTCGACAAAAGTCACCAATTCTGTAGCCAGATGTGAAATTCCTAATGCAATTTTTGCCTTTAAAACATATTTTGTCAATGACTTTCAAACATATACTACAGAGAAATTTGATGGTTTTTTTTAAGATTTTATGTATTTATTTATTCATAAGAGAGAGAGAGAAGCAGAGACACAGGCAGAGGGAGAAGCAGGCTCCACGCAGGGGCCTCAACATGGGACTCCATCCCAGGTCTCCAGGATCACATCCTGGGCTGAAGGCAGATGCTAAACGGCTGAGCCACCCGGGCTGCCCAATGTGATATTTTTCTTATAGTTCCATTCACCATGTACATAGTGTGAGTAGGGAGTACTGAATTACACACATGTATGCTTACATAACAAGGGCTAGGGGGAGATGGTTCAGTGGGAAGCATAAGCTGTATACTTTATCCTAGTTTTACTAAAGCTCACTTATTAGGTAAATCAGAAATCAGTCCAGTTAATACAAAAACGATACCAAGATTTCCTAGTTTGAGTGGTAGGCAGACTTTGAAAGTGGTTTCCATAATTTAAGCTACTCATTTTCACACCTGTGTTTCATCCCAGTTCTCAACCATGTTTTCTCCTTTTTGTTTTAGGAGAGTTTCATGTATTGTGGCTCAGCTTTTTTGAGACGGGATATTTTTCTGTTTCTGCAGCTTATCTCTCTGGCAGTCTAAATATATGTTTATCACACAGGTTAGTAGATCTATGCCTGGCCTTAAGTTTCTCAACCTGACTCTGTTCCCATGCATTGTGTGTCCTGTGGTTCTATATTTCCTCTAATTAAATGCATAAATGCTAGCCATATTCTACTTGTGACACTGTCATTTTTTTTATAGGAGTTGGTGTCTCTGAATGTGTGGGAAGTAACAGCGCAATCTGACAAGTTATAAACTCATTAATAGGCAATAGGGCAAATCTTGCTTAATTTCCCAGCAGATGTCCTACATACATCTTTGAAACATGAGGCATCTATTTGGGCTGAAAGTGAAGACACTTCGTTTGCTTTTAGATGGGAATGTTGATTTGTTTTAGATTTATGGGTCACCTATTAAACTTTTTAACTAGATTTTTTAAATCTAGTGTCATTTGAAAAATTTCCAGATACACTTAATATATCCTAATTTATTCTATTAATTCATTCAAAAACAAGGAGGGTGTCCCTACTACGTACTATGTACAAAGAACTTGGTATTATGGATAAGATCAATACACTCATTAAAGACCTTCTGGCTTTGTTTGTTGGCAAAGACTCTGTCCCACATCACTATCAGGAGCCTCATCTACAATGTAGGGCCAGTAGAAATGTCCAGCAGCGGGTGCTTAACTAGAAGGAGGCTTTGTTCCTCTATCACTGCTGCCCAGCTGAGATAGAGGAACAAAAGATGATGATTTGAGGAGTTCCCTGATAACACAGATTTTGTTTTTTTTTTTGAATAGATCCTTTTGGCAAGATGTTCAAAGAGAAGCTGAAACTTAAACTTTTTGAACACGGCTTGGAGAAGTGGAGAATAAAGACTTTACAAAAGCTTCAGTATGAGAAAATAGGATGTAGTCATGTTATTACAATTAAAGCACACATGAGGTAAAGACTAGAAAGACAGGGACCATGTTATAAAACTCAAGTAGATTTACATATTCTGTGCATATTATTTGTAAATGCATTATGTATATGTAAAAATAAGTTTTTAGAATTTATAAAGAAGTCATTTATATAATTCCTTTAGTTCCTGCTTCTTAGTAAATTCCTTGAACAAATCAATAAATCCCACTAAAGTCCCAATTAGTGCCCGCGCAGAGAAAAAAATGAAGTTAGTCTGGTTGAAAATTAAACAGGGATATAACTTATTGGATGAGCCAATACTTATATGTGTGTGGCATACATGTGCATATTTATGTTTGTGTAAATGTATGTGTGTGGTACACATATGTGCGTATATATACCTGCGTATGTATCTTTATATGTATCTTTATGCAAGTTTGCATTTAGACACATTTAAATATATAAATAAATATACATATCTGTATATGTACAGCACAAATACATATATATGCATATATACATATACAAATAAATACACATATGTAAATAAATGAATTTGAATGGACTTTCACACCAGCAATCATAGATACAGCACACCACTGACCTTGGATGGTTATTCTCCTATAAACATGTTACAAATAAAAATTATCAGATCCCATCCACATCTGACCTACTAAATCAGAAACCATAAGGATTGGTCCAATAATCTTTTAATAAGACTTCCAGCTGATCATATGCTATTAATTTTAAAAACCAATGACCTCAAAGATAGCATTTGTAGTGTATTTTTTATATAAGTGAAATATTGATGAAATCTTTCAGATGTGTTTTTAAATGAGGACACTTATTAGATCATCCTGGAGCAAGATCAAGTAATTTATGAAGATTATACCCTTTGTCATTTCTAGGAGAGGACACTGGGACAAGGCAGTGCATCTTTATTAAAAAAAACAAAACAAAACAAAACCTAAAACTAAAATAAATTCAAATTGATTAATTATTTATATTTATTTGTGTATTCCTATAATCACCACAAAACAAGTTACCATTAATAAATATAGTCTAGATTAAAAATAGACAGATAACAAGGCAGATAGAAAGTGGCAAAAGCATCTCTGCAAAAAAAATATATTTTTGTTTCAAACTAGAAAACTTTTTCCCAAAGTACTTATGTAAGATAAAAAATTAAATGTTAACATGAATAAAATACAAATCTAAGGTTCTGATATTTGCTATCAGTGGTATCAATATATTATTTTTGGAAGTATATCATATCCTATAAAGCTAATTATAACACTTTAAAGAATATTAGTAAAATAAATGACATGAATCCACATTCTATCCCGACACAAAACTATAGAAGAGTCATTAAAATCTGTTTGCTTCCCCCCAATCTTTTTCTATTCCTGAGAGTTAATATTCTTTTTTATTCATATTATAGAAAATGAATTTTTAAAAACATTTTATTTTCCAAATGTTTGCTGCTAATATACAAAAAATGTAACTGTTTTTCATCAATTGACATTGTATTTTACAATCTTGCTCCATTTACATTTTTAAAGTAGATTGTATTTGGAGAAATTTATAGATTCATATGCAATTGTAAGAAATAATACAAAGAGGTACCGTATAGTCTCCCCAGTGGTTCCATATTGCAAAAACTATAGTAAAATATTGCAACCAGTGTACTAACATTGATAGAGCCAAGATATAGAACACCCACATCCCTACAATGAATTTTCATGTTGTGCTCACCTCCTAGTGTCCCATCCCCGTTTCCTTTATCCCTAGACCTCACTAATTCTCTCTCCATTTTTATACTTTTGTTATTTTAGCAATGCTACATAAGTAGAATCAGACAGTACTTAATCTTTAGGAACTTTATCTCTCAACATAAAGTCATCCAAATTTTGTACATCTCAATGGTTTGTTCCTTTTTATTGCTGCATAATATTCCCCGGGAAGGATGCTCTATGATTTGCTTAACCATTCACTTTTTGAGAGACATCTGGGTTTGTTTCAGGTTATTAGGAATAAATCTACTTTCAGTATTTGTGTAAAACCTTTTTGAACATATGTTTCCACTTATCTGGATAAATGCCCCAAAATGCATATACTGTGCTATATGGCAGTTTCAGGTTTAGTTTATAAAAAAATAAAAATAAAAATCTGCCAAAATATTTTCTGGAGTCATTCTACAATTGTACATTCTCACCAGCAATGTATGAGTGATCCGGTTTCTCTATATTTTTACCAGCATTTGCAATTGTACTTTCTTTTCCATTAAAATATAACTATTTAGCTAGCTATAGAATATCTCACTTTGGCTTTATTTTTTTTTAATTTTTAAAGCTTATTTATTTATAATCTCTACACCCAACATAGACCTTGAACTCTCCACCCCGAGATCAAGAGTCACATGCTCTACCAACTAGACCACCCAGACACCCTTCAATGTGGCTTTATTTTGAATTTTCCAAGAGCCTAATAATGTTGGACATTCTGTCAAGGGCTTATTTGCAATTTTCCACAGTGAAAAGTCACTTTGTGTATTTTCCCTTTCCCAATTAGTTTTGTTTTTATTTTTTACTGTTGATTTGGGGGAGTTTTATATATATTCTGGATTCCACTCCTTTGTCAGATATGTGATAAGCAAATGCATTTTTTTTCAAATTCAGAAGTTTTTTTTTTTTTTTAACTCTCCTCATAGGGGCTTTCACAGAGCAATAGTTTTTTAATTTTAATGAAATTCAGTGCTTGCTTCGGCAGCACATATAATAATTTTAATGAAATTCAAATTAACAATTTTTTCATTCTATGGATTATTCTTTTGGTGTCAAATACACAAACAAAAATTTGTTTCTTTAGGTATTTTTTGTTTTAATTTATATTTGTGTATATGATTTCTAAACAATATTTCAGTGTTGATAGAGATGATTACATTTTTTAAATTTGCTTGAAGCTTACTTCATAGTTTAAGATTCATTTTCTTAATACTCTGTTTACATTTGGAAAGACATATATTCTCCCATTTATTTTGTGCATTATGCCCCCTATGCCATGCATTTTAATTGTGCTATGAAGCTGTTTCTTAATTGATCTATACATCTGTAGAAAAACCTAAGTCTGTTATTTTGCTAAAGCATTGGTAACTTGTCTTTCCTTTGGAGAACTGACAATTTTTGCTTTCTTGTATTGAAACTTTTGGTGAATGAGTTTTCACATTCTAGTTAGTTGGCTAAAGCTTTTATTAGTAAGTAATGATGCATATTATTTCTAGAAATGCTGAAATTTTCATGTTATTAGTATATATAGAACAGCTATCTGTATGCCATTTCCTTCTCATCTTTCCCAGGGCTTATAGTTTTTAAAACCTCTTATTTTTTTCTGCATTCTATGTGTATTATGTTCATTCTTTAATGTTTTTGGAGTGATTGAAGTATTGGTTCCCCCCCCCACCTGTTCTATTTCTTTCTTTCTATCAACTTACATATGTATATTCTATTTCTATTTTGCAGGTTAGGCTAGAAATTTCCCTGTATTAAATCTATGGTATACAATATATATTTATGAGCAATACAGACCTTTGAATGCTTAAAATCTGATGGCCTTCCTTCTAGTGTTTTTTTTTGTCCTTTTAAAATAACATAGTTTTGAGCCTATTATTTAAATGTACTCATGCCTTTACTATTTTGTTTAACCATTAAAATTTCTTACAGCTCAGATATTCTTCAGGGGTTACTTTTCAACTGTCTAAAGCATATTCTATATACATTCTTGTAGCAAAATTTTGTTAGTAGAAACACTTCTTAATCTTTTCCTAAAATATCTTTATCTCAAATACTAACTGATCTCAATGCTTTATTTTGTCAGGATATCTATGCTAATAGACATTTTTTTCCAGAAATTTTATTCTCTGAGATTTTGTTTGTTTGTTTGTTTGTTGCTATGGGTGGTAGTTTTATAAAGTATTTAGCTGATATTCTTATTTTTCTTTTAAATACTTTGTTTTTCACCTAGGGATCTTTTAGCATACTTTTTTCTGTCTTAGGCACTCCATGATTTTACCAAAATGTTCCTTGATATTCATTGCCTTTTATTTCATCTATATAGCACATGTTATGTTTCCTCTATGTGTAGATTCATATCTTTCATCATATCTGAATGACACTAGCCATTTTGTAATTAAATATTCCCTGTACTTTATGTCCTTTAGTGTATCTTTCCTGTATTTTATTTAGATGAATTTTAGATATTCTTACTCTTCCCTCATTTTTCTTCCTTTTCAGTTTTCAATTTCTAATGTTTAATGTTAACTTCAGGATAATTTATTTAATTTTGTCTTCTTGTTTTCCAATTGTCTCTGCAGTTTTATCTTTTCTCTAATTGATGCATTCATTTCTAAATTTTAATTAATGTAGATCCCAGTTTTAGAACTGTTTCTTGGCTGTGTTCTTAAACCTGGATTATTTTTTTGTAATCAGAAATCTCTAGTACTGACATAAGTATTCTCACTAAATGAAATATATATCTAATGTGGTAGAAATTAAATTTCTGTCAATTATCCAGTTACTTTTTTTAACATGGTCAATTTTAAAGATTAAAAAATTACAGCTAAAAGAGAAAATTAGGGAAAATTAGGGATTACATTCTTTATCTACTTTTATAGATAAAGAAACTGATATAAGTATGGTTAACCTTGCAATTACTCTCAGAAATCTACATTTTCTAAAATCATTGTCCTACAAGTTGAAATATTAGTTTGTTCCTAAAATTAAAGGTACAGATATTTATTTTCTAATTTTCAGACAACATTGGCTTAATGGCCAGGATGGTCACAGTAATACCTCTTTACCCCAGTATCAAGAATAGGAGTTAGCAAAATTAATGCAAAATTTATGTACTCTAGAACCAAAGAATTCTGATATTGAAACTTCATGATACCACATATTGACTGAATGACCTCAGACACACATACACAGACTTGAATCTCTCTGTTGCTAGTGCTGCTGTCTCTGTCTCTCCCTATTGATCACCCTCTCTCATTTTCTCTTTGATACTCTCTCATTTCTTCATGTCTCAAATGAGAATAGTATCTACATTTAAAGATAAAGCTGATGTAAGGTTGCTGTTTTTTTTTTTTTAAGATTTTATATATTTACTCATGAGAGACAAAGAGAAAGAGGCAGAGACATAGGCAGAGGGAGAAGAAGGCTCCATGCAGGGAGCCCGATGTGGAGACTCCATTCCAGAACTCTGGATCACGACCTGAGCCAAAGGCAGACACTCAACCACTGAGCCACAAAACCATCCCAAAGCTGATGTAAGATTTTAAAAATATATTTAAAGTCATTTTATTCAATAAGGAGTATCTACTACCATACTCACACAATTATTATGAACAATTGTTATGAAAAATATATTGTTTAACAACACAATACCATTTACATTAGCATCCTCCATAGGTATAAATCCAACAAAATATGTGCAGGATCTATATGAGATAAAGTATAATACTCTGGTGAATGAAATTTTTAAAAGACCTTTATAAATGGTGAAATACTCCATGTTCATGGATAAGAAGACACAATAGTGTCAGGTTGTCACTTCTTCCCTTATTGACCTAGAGACTCAGTGCAATACCAATCAAAATACTAGCAAGAAATATTTTGTGGACATTGACAAACTGATTCCAAAGTTTATATGGAGAAACAAAAGATCCTGACTAACCAACACAATATTGAAGGAAAAGAACAAAATTGGAAGACTTTGACATTACCCAACTTCAAAACTTCTTATAAAGCTACAATATCAGGACAGTGTGGCTCTAGCAAAACAATAGACAAATAGATCAATGGAATACAAATATAATGTCCAGAAAAAAGACTCACCTAAATACAAGTAACTGATATTTGATAAAAAAGTAAATATAATACAATGAAACAAACATCTTTTTTTTTTCAACAAATGGTGCTAGAACTGGGCATCCACATGCCAAAAAATAAAAAAATAAAAAATAAAAATAAAAAAACAAGGATCTAGACACAGATCTACATAATTCATAAATATGAATTCAAAATAGATTTCAGAACTAAATGTAAGTACAATGCTATAAAACTCCTAGAAGACAATACAGGAGCAAACAAACCTAGAAAACCTTTGACTTTTTAGGTAAAGGCAATGACATTTTAGATAAAACACCAAATGTATAATCCATGAAATAAGTACTTGATAAGATGAACATCAATCAAAATAAAAACTTATGCTCTGCAAAAGACAATGTCATGGAAATTAGAATGCAAGCCACAGAATGGAAGAAAATATTTGCTAAAGACACATCTGATAAAGAACTCATCCAAAATATACAAGATTCTTAAAACTCAATAATAAGAAAACAACCAGATTTTTAAAAATGTGCCAGAAATCTTAACACACACCTCACTGAAAAATATATACAGACGGCACATAAGCATATGAAAAGATGTTCCACATTATCTGCCATCAGGGAAATGCTAATTAAAACAATAATCAGATATCATTATACACCTATTAGAAAGGACGAAGTCCAGAGCACTGACAACAGCACTGAGCACATCAAATGGTGGTCAGGATGTTGGCAACAGGAACACTTGTTCATTGTTGGTGGGAATGGAAAATTTTACAGTCACTTTGGAAGATGTTTTGGTGGCTTCCTATAAAACTAAACACACTTTCCCCATATGTATAGCAATTGCACACCCTGGTATTTATCCAGAGGAGTTGCCAGTGTACTTCCTCACAAAACACACATGGGTATGTACAGCAACTTTGTTCATAAATGCCTACACTTGGGAGCAATCAAGATGTCTTTCTGTAGGTGACTGGATAAATATATTGCAGGCTATCTAGAGAGTGGAATATTATTCAGTAATGAAAAGAAATGAGCTACCAAGCCATGACAAATTATGGAGAAAATTTAAGTACATATTAAATAAGCAAAAGAAAAGCCAATCTGAAAAGGCTATATACTATATAATTCCAACTATATGACATTCTGGAAAAGGCAATATTATTAAGACACCTAAAAGGTCAGTGGTTGCCAGGGGTTGGTGAGGTGGGAGACAGGGATGAATAGACAGAAAACAAATGATTTTTAGGGCCGTGAAAATACTCTGTATAATACCATAATGATGGGTACATGTTATGCTCCATTTGTCCAAACCTATAGAATGCACAACGATTAAACATTAAAGTAAACAGAATTTTCGGGATTATGATATGTCATGCAAGTTCATCAGCTGTAATAAATGCACCAGTCTGGTGGGATGTTATGCAATGACGGAGGCTGTGCACATGTGGGGGTACAGAGTATATGGGAAATCTCTGCACCTTCCCCTCAATTTTGCTATGAACCTGAAACAGCTCTAAAACAACAAAGTCCTAATTTAAAAAATCTGTTATTAGTACTATGATGATACAATATAAAACCAAATACATGGCGTATGAAATTTACCAAGAATAGTTATAATTAAAATGAATTAGTTTACATTAAGTTTTTAAAATCACTTGGCTTCAATCATATTTTAATGTATTATAAGCAATCTATCCACTTAGAGCAGAAAGTATATTGGTTTTAAGTATTTTGTGTTTCATAAAAATACTTTTGCATGTGTTAAATGCACTGTTATGTCTGATATATTCTGATCATTTAAGATTCTTTACAATTATTTTATTGTGATCAAACTAGAAATAATTTAGAAAGCTGAGGGAAATCATGGAAGTCATTCTTACATCTGATTTTACTTGAGTAATAAAGCTAGAATTTTCACAACTATGTTGCCTCAGAGTATGAATGAAAAATTTGTCTTGTTAAAATAAACATAAAACAAAATTACATTATGAAATTGTGTATATTAAAATACTAACTTAAAATTTAATGCAAGGTTGCAGTGCTTTCTATTCTCTCTCATTCCTTGACTTGTCATGAGTTGTGGAAATAATATTTGTTTGACTAAAGAGCAGAAGTTACAGAGAAGAAACAGCTACTCTGATTCTAAAGGAATTGACAAACTTGACTAAAAAATAATTTAGCACTAAACCTATATTATGCAGTTCACTCACCTCTTTTATCAGCTAACAAGTTACATTCGTAAAATTTAATTTGTAATGTCTAAAGTGACAGTGCTATTCCCCTCAATTTGAAGAGTTTCCAAATTTCCACTTGTAAATTTGACTAATATTTTCTTCACACAGAAATTGTTGTTAGGCAGAGTAAAACCCTAGCTTCCATTTTTAGCAACAATAGCATGAAGAAAGAAAGAAATACATAGAGAAAATAAATTTATTCTACTTTTTTAAAGGAAATTTATACTGTTAATGAATTGAGTTCTGTCACCAGCTAAGTCACTAAATCTTTTGGGACCCAAATAATTTACTTATCTTATTTAAAAGCCAATTAAATCATGAAATGTATCAAAAAGGGTTTGGAAGTAACACATGAGTTATATAAGTGAAAAGTGCTCTGAGTGGCAATTTTTTTTCAAAAACAGTATATTGCTATTTTGAACTCTAGGAAAATATTTCACTTGATTTTATTTTTTTCAATATTTTCATATAAGAATTTAAATTTTTTAAATATTATATTTATATCCATGAGAGACATAGAGAGAAAAGGAGAAAAAATAGGCAGAGGTAGAAGCAGGCTCCTGGTGGGGAGCCTGATGTGGGACTTGATTCCAGGACCCTGGGACCATGACCAGAGCCTAAGGCAGACGCTCAACCACTGAGCCACCCAGGTGCCCTGAGAATTTAAATTTTTAAATAAAAACTAGTGAGATATGTTTCTTTTGCAGTTATAAGCACAAAGGCATCCAGTTAATATTTTTACTTTTATAGCTGGAATTAAATAATCTGTCTGATAATTTTTATTAAAACTATAAAACAGTAACATTCCTCATTTGAAATTCAGGTCTCCAAGAATCAAATTTAGTCCCAACAATTAAATGTATTCTTGATCCTTGTGTACTACAAATGATATCAAACTCCTGTCCTAGTACCAGCATATGTAGATGAAATTGTTTTAATACAAGTGATAAATGATTCTTAAAATGGTACTTTCATGCCATTCTAAGCTTTTATAATTCATTTCTTTATGGCTGCCAAAAGCAATATGATCTTGAATTAACAGTGTATCCTAACAATTTTTCCTTTTGTATTTGTGTCATACATTCATAAAAATATTTTCACATTTTAAATTTGATTAAAATAATTATCAGGTATATGGGGCTTTCCCTTAATTTTTTTTTAATTCTTTATGATCGTACCATAAATTGTATTGCTTGTCTTTAAAATGTACTATACTTTCCTTGGAAAGAAACATCCTGTCTATTGTACTATCCTTTTTTCAGATCCTCTTGGGATGTGCACCAGCTGTGAAACAGAAGAACAAATTAGAAATGATTATAATTAGAAGATAAGCCTGCTTATAATCTCTCCCTCCACTTAAGACCAAAGATGGCACTACCATAAAATGACACCAGGAGGCCCTATTATATAGGCTGTATCAAGTATACAGATTCACAAAATCTTCAAATGACTTCTAAAACTCATATTGAATTAGACATGTTTGGGTTTTTGGATATCACTTGAATTCAAGATGAGGAAGTGAGTTCACTTAAGTAATTTCTTGAGCACCTGTATATCAGTTTCTCTTTGGGAATATCATACCTAAGACTTAGAATCCATCTAAATAATCAAGTACAGATGTTATAATACACAAAGATAGTAGCTCACTTGTTTCCTTTAGGAAATTATGGAGTTTATTAGGACATAATAGTAATGCAGTCAGGCAAACCTAAGTAGATTAGGAAATAAAATCATCATTCACTCTCTTATTCCAGAAGCATCATTGTTCTGCTATATATACACTTCTTTTATATTTTTATACATACAGATCTTTAAAACAATTCAACTAATCTAGTAGTCCTGAAAACAAAAACAGAAAACTTCTTGGTGCTTTGACTTCAATGAAAAACTTAATAGAAGAGAATTTACCAATCCGAACTCTGGCTGAATGACTGTATTTATCAAGATTCTCCTAAATGGAACACCTGGGTGGCTCAGGGGTTGAGCATCTGCCTTCGGCTCAGGGCGTGATCCCGGTGTCGGGATCGAGTCCCACATCAGGCTCTTTGCATGGAGCCTGCTTCTCCCTCTGTCTATGTCTCTGCCTCTCTCTGTGTGTCTCTCATGAATAAGTAAATAAATCTTTATTTAAAAAAAAAGATTCTCCTAAACCAATAGGATAGGTAGATAGATGATTGATTGACTGATAGGATATGAGATGATGTGATATGACATGATGTAGGTATAGATAAAGACAGAAAGAGATAAAGGAGGAGGGGAGGAGTAAGAGAGAGAGAGACACGGCGACACCTAAAAAATATCTTCACAGCAACATCCTGATTGGTGTTTGAACAAACAAATGGACACTACGGTGTAGGCAATTCGACACATAAAACTATCAATTACAGTGGTTTAGCAAACTGCAGAAAATACTTCGAGGACTATATATAAAGCCAATCCCTACCGTATTATCTGTTAGAACACTCAAATGACACTATTCCAAAGAGCCATCAACCAATAGATCTGTTAATAATTTAAAATACAACCAAAACAAAGAAATAATAAAGAGTAGTAAAAAAAAAGTGGGGGGGGGGGAGAAGCTGGTTATATACAGATATGGGAAGATTTCCAAAAATACAGTTTTGAATAATGAGGGACAGAACAATATGTGTAGTAAGCAATGTTTTTGGACAGGGGAGAGGGTGAAAGTATTCATGCAGATGTGCTGATATGTATATAAAATCTAAGGAAGAATGTGATCAAAACATAAAAAAGGGGCCACCTGGGTGGTACAGTTGGATGGGCTTCCAAATCTTGGTTTTGGCTCAGTAGTGATCTCATGGTCATGAGATTGAATTCCACATGTGACTCCTCACTCAGAGCAGAGTCTGCTTGAAACTCTCTCTCCCTCTGCCCCTCCCCAGCTGCACTTTCTCTCTTTCTCTCTCAAGTAAATAAATCTTAAAAAAAAAAAATACCTAAAATGTTTTGCTACAGTATGGTGAGGAGATGGATATATAGACACAAAGCAGATAGACAAGAGAATCAGTTAATGGATAGAGGATGGAAAGAGGATAATGGATAGTGAATAAAACACTAAATGAAACTATCCATTATAGATCTTGTTATATTTTTGGATTTGAAACATATGAATGTTCACTTTTTAAAGAAAATTATAAAAAGATAAATAAAAATGGGGAAGACATCTTCAAACATATTCTTTTATTTCTTCCAACAGGTGCTTAGTTTCCCTTTCATGTCTTTTGAAATAATAAGTACATACAATATGAAAGTCTGACCTCAGGCATACAATTAAAATGATGTGAAAATACCACCAAAAAATGCTTTCTTGGTTCTTGCATTTTTATAAATATTAGCATTTACTCAAAGAGTAAACGCTAATCTTTAGAGACAACCAAATTCTTTATATAATGCACTTAGAAGTCTTTTTCTTCTTTCAGATTTTAAAATATAAGTTAATTTACTATTTATACATATATCCATTTGAAATTCTTACAAATGTAAACTTTGAGATTTATGTGACTTTTTCCTCAATAAGTTTTAGTATAACTTATATACATGCCTATTTTTGTAAAATTATACATTTATTACCCAAATAGGTGTGTGTCTGTGTGTGCACACATCATACTCAAATGAGGGCCATAGCTTAGGTACATTAGCTGATATCAGCTTAGGTATATCAGCTTGGTTTATATGTTAGGAGCATGCTCTCATTCTTATATGCTAGAATAAGTAAAAGGATAAAACATTGCTTTATGAGAATACTTGATCATTTTTACATCTTCTGAAAATTCTGAAAACTTCCTTTCTACATTTTATATTAAAACCTCCTTGCTTCTTAATTTTACGACCTTTTTCTGGAAAAAAATAAATATACTTAATGCACTTGTGCTTTGATAAGTTTTTTTTTTTTTAAGATTTTATTTATTTATTCATGAGAGACAGAGAGAGGCAGAGACACAAGCAGAGGAAGAAGCAGGCTCCATGCAGGAAGCCTGACATGGGACTCGATCCCAGGTCTCCAGGATCGCGCCCTGGGCCAAAGGCAGGCACTAAACCGCTGCGCCACCCAGGGATCTCCCCTCGTAGTGGTTTTTGAGAAGATTGTTAGTACCTTCCAAAGAACATTTAATAATCCAAATAATTTGACAGTCTTTCAGATATCAGCTTAAATTTGTAAATTTTCAATTTTATTTGCTATTATATGGGAAATATGCGGCAGATTTACTGTTTCACATCTAAAATGGATGGTTCCATTAAAATTAGACATGAATATTTGAAATGAAACAAAATGTCATTTTTGTTAATATAAATATAATAAAGAATTTTCCCAGTATAATAATATTATATTACTTATCTTATTGTTACTTTGATACAATAAATTTTAGTAATACTACCATGCTTACAACTACAGGTACAAGTCCATAGATAGATTTTAAAATTAATGTAGCACTAAGTAATTAATCAAAAAAAATGTTTTTGGATTCTGAAATGCTAATAAATAATCTAAGACAAAGTGTTTTTACAATAAAAGTTTCAACTGCCTGATGGTACTATTTACTTGTTCCAAATAAAACACTTAACAATTAGAAATATAAGCAGTTTCATACACTGCTATCACTTCATTGAAGAAAAATCTGCCCTGGTGTTCATTGCAGCATCCCTCACAATACCAAAGATATGTCCACTATATGTCAACAAAGCTGTGGGAAAATTTTTTCATATTCTGTCTTCCAAGTTTCTGGATTATACTTTTAAAGGAATTTATCCCTGTTACTTTGGCTGAGTTACTAATTACCCCATAATCAAGCCATGTAAAATGAATTTATTATGCTCAAAATTCTGTGAGTCATGAATTGTACAAGGCACAACAGGGATAGCTTGTCTCTCATCTGTAATATCTGGAGCTTTAGGTAGATGATTG
This sequence comes from Nyctereutes procyonoides, assembly GCF_905146905.1. Lineage (NCBI taxonomy): Eukaryota > Metazoa > Chordata > Mammalia > Carnivora > Canidae > Nyctereutes > Nyctereutes procyonoides. The sequence goes on along the minus strand of NW_026575021.1, from coordinate 3,423,275 downwards.
AAAATTAGGGGCTGGAATCACAATGTCTTGTTTCCTCACAGGTCTAATGGTTGATGATGGAGATGAGGTGAGCCTCTTAGTTACTCTGAACGGGACTTTGCCATATGATGTCTTCACATTGGCTAATTTAGACTTCTTCATAGCATAGTAACCGGGTTCCAAAGGTGGATGTCCCAAAGAGAAATGGGTGGCCAAATGGAAATTGTACTGCCATTGTTAGACTAGCCTGAAGTAACAGAGTTTCACCATATTATCTTCATTGAACAGTTACAAAGTCCTTCCCAGGTTCAAGGACAGTAGGAACAGATCCCATTTTTTAATGAGGAATATCAATTTTCTACAAGAGGAGCCAGACATATTGCTGTAACCATTTTCTGAAAATACAATCTTCCACATTTCACCCTCTGGCAATAACAATGAACTCTCCTCCATACACAGGGTACACTCAGATGGACATATGTTGGCAGTTTCTTGACTAATGATCAGTCCTTTTGCCTGCAAATGATTCATTGTAGCTCTTGGCTCCATCTTCTGGGTTTATGGTCTATCATCTGAGTCATATTTCCTATTCCATTAAAAGAGTAGGGCATTTTGCAACTAAGCTCTTTTCCCAACATGTTTCTTACTCTTTGAAATTTGGGGGCTCAAATATCCCATTGTACTCTCTCCAATACAATTATTAAAAATATTTGGCATTTCTTTTAATTGATTTGTAACCCTTAGAAAAAATTCCTACACCCACAAATCTCATCAAGTTCTTCTTTATTTTGACCTCCCTTACAGATGTTCTAGGATTTCAAACTTAAATTCTGAGTCATGACTCCATGATTTTTAGAAGGCCTTTGCCTCAATGAAAGATACTCTGAAGCACAACCTCACCATTTCTTTCTGAGATCCTAACAAAGAATATAATAGTCTTATCCTGGATTTGATGCTTATCCTGGTCTTTTAATTTGGAAATACTGAAGATACTGGAAATAAGACAGTTTTGTTTTCCAATCTATCATTTTTTGGCTCCTTTGTATTAACAGATATTTCTTTAACTTATATGATCCCTCTCATAATATCTAATAAGGAGCGAGAAAATGTCAAACAGCACTTTCCACCCACTGTCTATTCTTATTGGTTAGATCATTAGGTTTATTTAACCCATTTTTTAAAATTTTCCATGTTATCACAGTCAATAGTTTGTTAAACTTTTAGCCATCACATACAAGGAACACTTTTTTTAATTTCCAATATTTTTTTTCGCTTTCATTTAAGTACTCCCTGACAGCCTTCTTAAGGGTTATCATGATTCACTTAATAATCTCTTCTGAACCACCATAGTTTGAAAACCTCTGACATGTTTTTAGTATTTTGTTGTTGTTGTTGTTATGGCACTTTCTACTCTGGGAAGCAAAATCTTTTTCAATTTTTCTGACTGTATAACACATTACCACATCATCCCAAACTTAGTGGTATTAGACAACTTTTTTGTGGTTTTGATAATCCTGTGGATATGGGAATTAAGACAAGGAACAGCAGGAATGGCTTTTTGATTCATAATAGACAGGCCTCAGAAAGAAGAATGGAAACCTGGGAGCTAAATTCAATTGTAGTTTTGTTCACTCATAATGGTAGCAGATCCTTTTCGTAAGCTGGCCATCTCATTTCAAACTGTGGGACTCGGTGTGAACTAAGTGGGGCTTCCTTACAGCATGGTGACTGGGTTTCAAGAGCAATATTGTAGGAAAACAGTGAATATCACCTGGAAGCCATCCCACTTTTTCTGACCTAGATTCAGAGTTATATGGTGTAATTTCTGCTACATTGTATTCATCAAGGCAGACAATAAATCTTGTTCATTTTCAAGGGAAAGGGAAATAAATTCCACTATTTTTGGGGAGGTGGGATTGTTTGGGACTAGAACTATTTCCATGTCTGTTTTTTGAAAAAGACAATCTGCCATAGAATGAGATGGCAAAGTAAAACATTTACAAAAAGCCTATTATTTACAAATAGTTTGTGGATCTAAACATTTTAATTGGTATAGGGGATCTCTGGGTGGCTCAGCGGTTTAACACCTGCCTTCAGCCCTGAGCATGATCCTGGAGTCCTGGGATCGAGTCCTGAGTTGGGCTCTATGCCTGGAGCCTGTTTCTCCCTCTGCCTGTGTCTCTGCCTCTCTCTCTCTCTCTCTCTCTCTCTCTCTCTCTCTCTGTGTGTGTGTGTGTCTCTCATGAATAAATAAATAAAATCTTAAAAAAATAATAATTAATAATATGCAGTAAATTAGACGAAAAGAGATATAAGTAGAATTTTTATCTAAATCCATGACACCAGTTTTACATATGCCAAAACAGCTTTATTATTCTCAATGCATGATGTTACATAATCATTGTATTATGTTTTAACTCAAATAGTATAGAATACAATAGTGCCCTTGATGTATTTGTAGGTTAAGATGTTATTTCAAATAAAGAAGATCCTTTTGCTAAAACATTTGACAACCACTATTACATCAGAGAAAAAGGGCTTCAAATAATTGTATGTAAAAAAGAAATATGAAACTTTCAATTTAGTCTTAGTATACTTTGTGTTAACTATCATAAAGAAAATGGCTTAGCAGCAATGTTAAAGGGGTATGAAATTTAACATTCTAAGCATATGTCAAAATAGACAAGGGAATATGTTGCTATGTTTTGAAGGTATATTTTGAAACAATGCTTTGTCACAAAGACTTAACATTCATAAATTATGGTTTTAGGTATAACCAGTAGGGACCAAGATACTGAGAGATCTCAAAATGTTATCTTATGAATCTGATGGCTCCTTCTGAAGACAAATGTAATGGATGATAAGGAATCATATGCATTAATGACAGGAAATCCTCTAGAATAATAACATCAGGAGTCTCCAATATTATATTATCACATCAGACAATGGGAAAATAATGCCACCAGTGTGAGAGTATTGGTTTCAAGAAGTACAATAGCTATACTCACTATTCTTTGCCTCCCAACAATCAGGGGAACATTGAAAAGTTTTTTGGTTATTGGAATAAAAATAATTTTCCTTGATAGCTGATAAGTATTCAAAGATCTATGCATAAAGGAAACATCTTAATAAATTAGACCTTAAAATTTCAGAGTTTGTAACTCAGTCTTAACTTGGCCTTTGCGTTTAACCATTTGTAACAATATTTTATTCAACAGCTAAGAAACATAAATGTGATTATTAAAATTATGCTTATCTATGAACTAATTCATACTAATATGAAACAGGTTTTTTTGTTCTTCTCTCTTTTAGGTACTTAACTGGTAATTGAGACATAACTATGAATGAGAGAGCAATGGAGTGCTTGGACAGCATAGTAGGTTAAGTGAAGACTTGGTTTTGGCTTAGGTAGTGATCTCAGGGTCATGAGATTAAACTCTGCAATGGGCTTCATGCTCAGCATGGAGTCTACTTGAGATACTCCTCCCTCTGCTTCTGCCCCTCCCCACCATGGGCTTTCTATCTCAAATAAAATAAAAATCTTTAAAAAATAGGACAGCAATGATCTCTGCTTTGGAATGATTGAAATGGAATGAATTCTTAGTGAAACGTGGACTTTCAAAGTGTTTTAGGAGCCATTATCTGCATATAAGTGACTACTATATCAATTGCAACAAACACTATCCATGCTTTCTACTGTGTAACTCAAAACATTTGACAAACTTCCCCTTAAATAAATGTATTTTAACACATGTTAAACTCTCACAACACCTATATAATAGCCTTCCCATTTTTATGTTACCTAAACTTGTTTCCTTACATTTTCTCAGGAAACTGATTTCATATCCTACAGAATAACAAAGTTAAAAGGCATTTTGCCACAGTAGGGTTTAGAAACATTGGTTTTATTGACATTTTGGACTGAATAATTTTTGGTGTGGATAGCTGTCCCGTGTACTGTAGGATGTTTAACAGTATTTGTAACCTCTCCCTACTAATAACAGCACTTTTAAACTTGTGACAACAAAAGATGTTTCCAGATATTACCAAATTTCCCTGGGGTCAAAATAATACCCTGTCTATAGTAAATACAGGTTCTTTAAAAAAGAAGTATGTGTCCCCTTCTGTATTTGCTAAAGTAAGACTTAGGAATACAAGGAGAGATATATTCTTCATTAAATGCCACCTTTATTAAAACTGATAAGGGAAGTGTATGTAATATGAACATATAATTAAGAGTTCATATTGCATTGAAAAATATGAGACTGTGAGCATGATATGAACAATAATTTTTAAATCTAGCTCAATTGGGATAATTACCTATATCTATCAGACTGACAGAGAATTAAAATTGAAATATTTTATAATTAATTAACTGATATCATCAAAACTCTATAGGTAATAGGAAAACAGATCATAAAATTAGCTAATTCAAACTTTGCCTCTTTAAAAACTTCATGGTGTTTACTAGGTAAGAGGTGGTCTAAGATGAGAAAAAAGAAATGAAGAGGAAGATCTTCAGTATGTACTGTAAGACAACTCCTATATTATAATTCAAGTATGTTTTATCTCAAAACAAATCTTTAATTTAGATTTTCATATATCCGTTACAAAAATAAGGAAAATAAGGGTTGTAGATTTTTAGTACCCTTTTCATGAACACATACATATATAGAAACAGAAATGTAGTATTTAAATCCAAATCCCTCTTACCCCGCATGGTACTACATTGCTTCCTTTCTTTCTACATAAAGAATATATAGAAAATATTTTCTCTGCAAATACAGAGATACGATATAGCCTGCTGTTTGTACCCATTATTCATTTTTCTCTTCTTTATTACTAGAATCCTTTAACTTTTAACTACACACATTACTTCCTTATAAAAGGCTGTACTTCTAATCCTGTATTATAGCTAAATGTTATCATGTAACATAACTAACTTTAGGGCCAAAGATGTTTGTGAAAAGGATATGGGCAAATTTAAAGTGCACTTTGGAAAGACAATATTGTTTTTTCTTTTGTTTTTAAAGATTTTATTTATTCATTCATGAGAGACACAGAGAGAGAGGCAGAAACATAGGCAGAGGCAGAAGCAGGCTCCATGCAGGGAGCGCAACGCAGGACTCAATCCCAGAACTCCAGGATCACGACCTGAGCCAAAAGCAGGTGCTCAACCGCTGAGCCACCCAGCCATCCCAAAATATAGATGTTTTATTTATTTTATTATTCCTTTGTTGGCCTACAATGACTGAGAAAACTTTGGAAGTCACTTACAGATAGTAATATTTCCCATTAGTCATGGGTTGTTTATATTTAGGCTATTATTGAGAGCATGAAAATTTAATTTACTGTACATTGAGTTTCATTGCTACAATAACTTAGCCAGAATTCTAATGAATAGATGGGGCATCTATAAAGAAGACATGCAATACTGAGGGTTTTATTTTTTAATTTTTTTGCAATACCAAGCTTATGAACAAATTGTTAAATACAAAATTTAATCCTAATATCAGATGAGCTGCATATTAAATCTATTTTTCTGATGGTATACCCCTTTTATCATTTGAATTTAGTTCCTATTTTTAAAAAATGGCAATACTCTACTTTTTATAATTCAAAAATAGTATGCAAGACTTCCACCGCTATCCATCATGGAGTACTCAATACTAGATCTTTTCTTATTGCTTGAGAAAAATCTTTAAGCTGAAAGATAACAATATTAAATGGATATTAGATTCACAGTCTTAAAAGGAGAACACTAGATATGGTTAATATATGGGTAAATATAAAATCAACCACACTTTTTGTCTCTTAGTATCTTAAAAAATATAATGATAAGTAAAGAAAATATTAACTATATAGTGTGGGTCTTTAACGTGGGTGGATCCAATATGTACATAATAACAATTGCACAAAAATCAGAAGGGTGAAAAAAAATCAGAAGGGTGGAACAATACTGTTACAAGGGTCTTAAATTCCAACTGAGGTGACAAAACACTGACTGGAAAGTAGAAAATGATCATTAAGGATGTGTGGTATAATTTCTAAAGTGACTAGAGAAAGTAATACAAAGAGGTATAGAAAAAAGTGAATATAAAAATTAGAATGGGAGTAGGAAAAAAAATTAAGCCCCAAAATGTTAGAGACAAGTAAAGGGCAACAAAAGCCAACAAAACAGAGAAAACATCTAGAAAAATGATCAACATACCCAAACATAATTATATTAAATATAAATGGAATGTTAATCAAAATGTAGCAATTTTCTGACAGGATTAAATTAAAAACCAAACCCTATTGACTATGTCCTAGTAGCATTCTTTAAGTATGAAAACACAGACAGGTATAAAGTAAAAGTATATAAACAGAAATTCTTGCAAACATTATGAATAATAATGAAATGGCTATAATAAGAGCAAACAAAATATCTTTGAAGACAAAGAATAACCATACCTAAAAACTGGTATTTCATAATGATAGAAGGCTAATTCAAACATAAACTTGTCAACTATACTTCACTTACAAAATTACCATTAAAAAAGTAAAAAAAAAAAAAGTATATAGATCAAACAACAATTAACAAAAGGGTGAAGTAGACAAATTCAAAAATATTGTTTTGAAACTTTAAACACTATTCTCTCATCAAATTATAGATGCACCAGAAAATAATTTGTAAGGATGTGAAAAATTATTCATTATGAAGAGAAAAATAAGTTTATAGTGTAAAGTCCTAGCATTTACTACTCTATGCAAATGACCATTTCATGCTGCCAATGTTGGGATAATATCACCAATATGTGCATACTGATATCATGCACTGAGAGATATCCATTAATTTTGTAGTATTCCTGCTAAAAAATGCAAAGTTCAAATTTACATGAAGAAACATCATACAAACCCATACTGAGGGACATTTCTCCAAATAACTTTGTAAAACTACTGGAACGGAGCCATAAAAGTCCATGAAACAAAAATGTTTCAGACTAAAGAATAATAAAGACAAATAATCACTAAGCACAATATGTCATCCTAGAGTGGATTTGGGACAAAGATAAAACAAAATATAAGTTATATTGTTGGCACAATTGATAATTGACAGTTCATTTGAATAAGTATTATTGGTTAAATAATATTCTGCTAATATTAAATCTTTAAATTTTAGTTGTGGTTATATAAGAAAACAGACTTATTTTTAGGAAATGTGCTCTGAGATGTTTTAGTGGTAAAAGAAAATACCATCTCCAAGTTAGTCTGAGGAGTGCATAATATCTGCATTTTTTAATTATAATAAAAGGTTGCAAAATAGTATGAGAATCATGATATATAAGTTATTGAATTCCTTTCAGTTCTTAAGTTAAAGATTTCACTTAAACACCCAAAATATATTTTATCTTAGCAAATTCTATAGACATAGTGAAAAATAGATTAACAGTGGCTTCTACTGACTTAAAGTATTAATTATTCATAAGCTATTTGGGTATTATTGAATCAGGTCAAGTTATATGTGTCAATCTTTCTCTTATTTGAATCTTTATGTTAACAATCCAGAAACAATTATGTTTTAAATACCATGATAATCTAACCTATCACACCTATTGTTTTCATTTAACCACTTAGTTAGAAAAATTATAATTAATTTCATTTTCAGGTCAGGGGGTTGAGTCTCTACTTTTAGATTTTTCTATGTTCCTCTACTACATTTTACCACCTGGCTTTGGAATGCTCCTCATGAATTTATTGCTTGAATAAAATAAATTGTTTGTAAAATACTTAGAGCAACACATGGAAATGGTATATGGTTCTTACATTAAATATTAACAATAATAATAAATTCATTAATCACAGGCCAATATATGTTACTTTTGTATTTCTTTCCTCACCTTTGGCCAGCTCAGCTAATTTTATTAACAGGACCTCAGCAGAACTCATGTTACTTTAATCTATCTCAGTATAATTCTTCTAAATTCACATGAATCACAAATTTAGTCCCTCAAAGCTTTTAGACATCTGTATTGCCATAGTTTTCCCAATCTGAAAAAAAAAAAACTACTTCATTTAGCTCCCTTTTCTAGAGACAGTTTCTTAGTTTAAATAGCTCTCTGTATAACTGCTAATACATTATTTTGCTGAAAAAATCCTATACGGAATTTTTATTAGGGTAAATTCCACCCAATATATTTACTTTAATTTCAATAACTCCTCAATAACAATCTCAGTGATAAAGCAGTATATTTCAATATCTATAAACACATGAAAACAATCAACATGTGAAAGAAATTTGATAAATTTAACAGGTATTAGGTATGGTAGGTAGATTCCAAAAATGGTCTTCAACGATGCCTACTTCTTGATATTCACCACTCGTATATTCCCCTCTCCTAAGTCTAGACCAGACATAGTTACTTCTAACCAATAGACTAACCCCATGGCTATAAGCCATAACTTCCATGATTAGGTTGGGAATGATTGTGGCTTTTATCTCGTGCTAGCAGTCTTGCTCTATTGCTTTCTTGGCTTATACGCTTTAATGAATAAGCTACCACATTGGAGAGGTCCACCTGGCAAGGAGCTAAAGGCAGCATCAGTCCAACAAATTACCAGGAACTTATTTCTGCTAACATCCAATTCAGTTAAGCATTGAAATGACTTTGGCCCAGCCAACACTTTTATTGCAGTCCATGAGAAACCCTGAACTAGAGAACTTAGTTAACATGTATCCAGAAATTTGACCCCCAAAACTGTTAAATAATTCATGTGTATTTTTTAAGCTGTTAAATTTGGGGACAAGTTGTCATGCAGAAATAGAAAAAGAAATAGAAAGGCTGGAATTTTAAAGGTCAGGGAGTACAGTTGGATAGAGCACTGAGGGCACTGTCCTACTCCTAGAAAGAAGGCAGACGTGCAATCTGAGGATCACACAGGGTGCATGAGGAGAGACTGTTCCCTCTTCCTGGAGTGCATCTGTAAAAGGTGACCTTCACACAGATGCCTCACCAGGGACAAAAGAGCCAGTGGGTGCCATTTCCCTCCTCTGCCCCTGACCATAGGCACAGAGACATCTGCTGAGGGCTAAAACCCAGACATTGGATTTTTAGCCTTCTTTGATCCAAATCCCATGCCCCTGTGCTCTGACATAACTGCCATTCTTAGCCAAACCTGCATCCATCCCAGCCTAGTAAAACCCTCCCCCAGAAGACCAGCATGAGTTCTTGTCACACCAGTTCCCTAAAGTATTGAGTTTTAAAAGTCGGCAGGCTTGGCTGGGATAGAGCCCAAAGTACATTGCTCTGCTCCAGGCAGGAAAGAAACCCAGAGAAAAGGCAGCATGAAAACAGACATCTGAAAAATGCTTAGGATGCATGAGGGGAAAGTAATCATTCTTCTAGGAGTGCTTTTCTGAGAGCAACAAGCATGGAGACCACTCTCCAGGGATAAAGAGCTGGCTGGTACCATTTCTCTCTCCTGCCCTCAGCATAAACCAACTTCAGGAAACAGTGCAGTGCCAACACTACTTATACCAAATCCCACCCACCTGCACTCTACTGGTACTGCTTTTCCTGAGAAGGTGTGCCTAAGGACCAGCGCAGCAGGATCCTTCCCCAAGAGGCCAGCAGAAACCCTCTTGCACACACTCTCTCGATAGACTAGAGAGTTCTACAGGGCTTCAGTTCTAATAGAAGTAGCACCAGGTCTCATTTAACAAGCAGACCAGAGCACACCTAGTTAAAACTCGCCACACTATGGCCAAGTCCAAATATCCCCCACTGCAGACAAGGAGAGCCTGTGCAGACAACTGGCCTGAGGGAAAGTGCAGTCAAACACAGCACCAGAGTGCATGCGGCACACACCAGAGACACTCCCTGAAGCTCCAGGCCCTGGACAGTGTATGGCCTCTTCTTCATAAAGCCATTACTCTTAGGAACAGGAAACATAACAGGCTATTCTAACACAAAGAAGACAGAGATACAGATAACATGTCAAAATGGAGGAATCCATCCTAAAAGAAAAGACAAGAAAAGGTGATGGCCAGAGATCTAATCAGAACAGATAAGTAATATGCCTGATCTAGAATTTAAAGTAACAACATAAGGATACTCACTGGGCTTGAGAAAAGCATGGAAAACATCAGGGAGATGCCTACTACAGAGATAAGAGTTAAAAAACAGTCAGAAATGAAAAGTGCAATAACAGATTCAAAACCAAATGGATGTAATGAGCACAAGGATGGAAGAGACAAAGGAATGAACAAATGATATAGGAGACAGAATTATGGAAAATAATAGAGCTGAACAAAAGAGAAAAGGAAGAATTAGGCATCATGAAAATAGATTCAGGGAAATCAGTGACTCCATGAAACATATTCATATCATAGGGGTTCTGGAAGAAAAAAGAGAGAAAAGGGGGCAGAAAGTTTGAGGAAATCATACCTGAAAACTTCCTAATCTGGGGAAGGAAATTGACTTCCAAATCCAAGAGGCACAGAGACCTTCCATCAAAATCAACGATAGCAGTGGAACAACAAGGTGTATTATAGTCAAATTTGCCAAATATAGACATAAAGAAAAAATTCTGAAAGCAGCAAAACAAAGAAGCTCCTAATTTACAGGGGAAGACAAATAAGATTAGAAGCAGATCTCTCCCCAGAACCTTGGCAGGCCAGAAGAGAGTGGCATGATATATTCAACATGCTGAATGGGAACAATCTGTAGCCAAGAATACTCTATCCAGCAAGACTATCATTCAGAATAGAAGGAGAAATAAAGAGTTTCCCAGATAAACAAAAGCAGAAGGGAATTCTGACCATTAAATCAGCCCTGCAAGAAATATTAAAAAGGACTCACTACATGGGAAAGAAAGACCAAAAGTGAAAAAGATTAGAAAGGAACAGAGAAAATCTCCAGGAAACAACAAAACAAGTAATAAAATAACATTAAATTCATATCTATCAATAATTACTTTGAATGAAAATGCATTATATGCTCCAATCAAGACACAGGATGTCAAAAGGGATTAAAAAAAAAACAAGACCCATCTATATGCTGCCTACAAAAAAATCGTTTTAGACCTAAAGACACCTGCATGGGCAGCCCGGGTGGCTCAGCAGTTTAGCGCAGCCTTCAGCCCAGGGCTGAAGATCTGGGATTGAGTTCCATGCCAGGCTCCCTGCATGGAGCCTGCCTCTCCCTCTGCCTGTGTCTCTGTCTGTCTGTCTGTCTGTCTGTCTCTCTCTCTCTCTCTCTCTCTCTCTGTGTGTGTCTCTCATGAATAAATAAACAAAATCTTTAAAAATAAAGAAATAAAAATAAAGAAACCTGCAAAATGAAATTGGGGGAATGGAAAAGCATTTATTATATAGAAGTCAAAACAATACCGGAGTAGCCATGTTTATGTTAGACAAACTAAGTTTTAAGCCAAGGACTGTAACAAGAGCTGAAGAAGGGCACTATATCATAGTAAAGGGGACTATATAACAAGAACTAACAACTGTACATATTTAAGCCCTCAACAATAGGAGCAAGCAAATATATTAAACAACCAATAATATAAAGAAACTCATTCATAATAATATAACATTAGTAGGGGACTTTAACACCCATATCAATGGACAGATCATCTAAGCAGACAATCGACAAGGAAACAATTACTTTGAATGACATACTGGACTAGATGGACTTAACAGACATATTCAGAACATTTCATCCTAAAGCAGCAGAATGCATACTCCTTTCAAGTGCATATGGGATACTCTCCAGAATAGATCACATACTAGGTCACAAATCAAGACTTAACAAGCACAAAAAGATTGAGATCATACCATGCATATTTTCTGACCACAATACTATGACACTTGAAGTCAAACACAAGAAAAAGTTTGTAAAAACCACAAATGCATGCAGGTTAAACAACATGCTGTTGAATAATGAATGGGTCAACCATAAAATCAAAGAAGAAATTAAAAAAATGAAAACATGAAATTAAAATGACAGCCCCAAACCTTTGGGATACAGTGAAAGTGATCATACAGGGTAAGTATGGAGCAATAGAGGCCTACCTCAAAAAGTAAGAAAAATATCCAATAAGCACCCTACCTTTACACCTAAACGAGCCAGGAAAAGAACAAGTAAAGCCTACAGTGAGCAGAAGAAGGGAAATAATAAAGATTACAAATAAATAAATAAATACTAAAAACAAAACAAAAAACAGAACATATCAATGAAACCAGGAGCTAATTCTTTAAAATAAATTAATAAAATTGATAAACTCCCTAGCCAGACTTACCAAAAAGAACAGAGATAGGATGCAAAGAGATAAAATCATAAAAGTGAAGGGAGAAATCACAACATCACAGAAATACAAACAATTAAAGAGAATATTATGAAAAAATAATGTGTCAACAAATTGGATAGCCTGGAGGAAATGGATAAATTCCTAGAAACATATAAACTACCAAAAACTGAAACAGGAAGAAACAGAAAACTTGAATAGACCCATAACCAGCAAAAAAAAAAAAAAAAATGGAATCAGTAAATCAAAAATCTCCCAACAAACAGAAGTCTGGGGCCAGATAGCTTCCCAGGGAAACTCTACCACACTTCTAAAGAAAAGTTAATACCTATTCTCAAACTACTCCAAAAAGTAGAAAAGGAAGGAAAACTTCCAAATTCATTCTATGAGGCCAGCATTACCCTGATACCAAAACCAGACAAATACTCCACTAAAAAAGAGAACTACAGGCCAGTATCTCCAGTGAACAACAAACATGTATGCAAAAATTCTCAACAAAATACGAGCACATCGAATCCAACAGCACATTAAAAGAATCATTCATCATGATCAAGTGGGATTTACTCCTGGGTTGCAAGGGTCGTTCAATATTTGCAAATCAATCAATGTGATACACTCACATTAATAAAAGAAAAGAACCATATGATCCTCTCGATAGATGAAGAAAAAGCATTTGACAAAGCATATTTATTCATGATAAAAACCCTCAACAAAATAGGAACAGAGGGGAAATACTTCAACATCATAAAGGCCATATATGAAAACCTAGGGCTAATATCCTCAGTGGTGAAAACTGAGAGCTTTTCCTCTATCGACAGGATCATGACAGGGAGGTCCATTGTTGAATCATGACATAATTCACCACTGTTATTCAACATAATTCTAGAAGCCTGGCATCAGCAATCAGACAACAAAAAGAAATAAAAGGCACCCAAATCAGCAAGAAAGAAGTCAAACTCCTGACTATTTGCAAAAGATATGATACTCTATATAGAAAACCTAAAAGATTCCACCAAAAATTTGCTAGGACTATACACAAATTTAGTGAAGTTGCAGGATACAAAATCAATGTACAGAAATATGTTGCATTTCTATGCACCAAAAATGAACCAGCAGAAAGAAAAAAATATCCATTGATTAATGAATAGATAAAGATGTGCTATAAACACACAATGGAATACTACTCAGCCATAAAAAGAATGAAACCTTGCCATTTGCAACCATGTGGAGGGAGGTAGAGAGTATTGTGCTAAATGAAATGAGTCAGAGAAAGACAAATACCATATGATTTTACTCTTATGCAGAATTTAAGAAACAAAACAAATGAAGGTAGAGGGGGAAGAGAGTCAAACCAAGAAACAGACTCTTAACTACAGAGAACAAACTGAGGGCTACTGGAGGGGACAGCGGATGGGGATTAAGGAGGGCACCTGTGGGGAATACTGGGTGTTGTATGTTTTTGTTTTTTTTAAGTAGGCGCCATGCCCAGGGTGGAGCTGGATGCAGGGCTTGAACTCAGGACCTTGAGATCCAGACCTGAACTGAGATCCAGATTCAGACTCAACCAACTGAGCCAGCAGGTGCCCTGAACACAGTGAGGTTTTTTTTGTTTTGTTTTGTTTGTATTTTGTTTTTAAGATTTTTTTTTAAATTTATTTATTCATGAGAGAAAGAGAGAGAGGCAGAGATACAGGCAGAGGAGAAGCAGGCTCCATGCAGGGAGCCTGATGTGGGACCCGATCCTGGGACTCCAGGATCACTCCCTGGGCCGAAGGCAGGCACTAAACCGCTGAGCCACCCAGGGATCCCAACACGGTGTTTTATGTAACAGTTGAATCTTTAAATTCTACACCTATAATTAATATTACACTGTATGTTAACTAAGTGGAATTTAAATAAAAATTTGGGAAAAGGAAAAAGTGTGTTTATCCATGAGTCTGTTTAGTTTGATCTAAATTAGCCCTTTTAGAAGTTGTCTGGTGTAAAAAAACACTTAATAAACACTTGGAACAGTCATTGTTCTTATGTGGGATAGCAAATAGTTTCTTTTTTCTTTCTTTCTTTCTTTTTTTTTTTTTTTTTTCCTTTCACAGGAGTCAATTTCCCAGTAAGAAAAAGGAGAAGCAGGTCAGGTTTCTGAGCATTCCAGGAAAAGGGAGGCAAGGAGAGAGGAGGAACAAAGGAGGGCTCCAACTGCGGTACTTGGTGTCACAGTTGTCCTGGCTATATCTGGGAGGGCCTGCCAGGGACAGTGGCACAGAGCCTGGGGACAGAGGTGACAGGCTAGGGGGCCCAGAGGACTGCCCATATGGAAGCAGTAAATGCTGACAGGCTGCACACAAGACTCTAGGCGAGCAGGCCCAGGTAGACAAGTAAGGCTCAGTTGTTGGTTTTGTCTGGTTAGGCCTGTCTGCTGGGTTGTGGGCTCAGGTGCTACCCACTAGAACAAAGAAGGCAGAGACCTGAGGACACCTGGCCTCCCAGACGGGAATGGAAGTCACATCAATTTTGACAATTTGAAAACAAAACAAAACAAAAATTTGACAATTTGGCTTTCCCCAAGCAGCTGGAGTTGTCCCCACAGCCTTGGCCTGGGGAGAGGGCTGTTAGTCAGTCCTGGTGGCAGGGCAGCAGCAGCATATACCACACAACTCCTCAGGCCTCGGGGGTTGCAGATGGGGCAGGGACCAGAGGAGACCACAGCACACATTCCACACGTCAAGGCATCATGGTTAGACGGTTACCCACAGCTACAGATGAACTGACCCGGGGCAGGTGAAAGTAAGAGGGTGGCTGGCCCCCAAGCGGCCTCCAATTGTCCACCCCACCCCAGAAGAAGATAAAGAAGAGGATTCAAGACAACGGCAAAGACCCTCAGGGACCTAGGCACCCCATGATTCCCTTGGAAACGTCAGGGCGTTGGGTGGGGGAACCCGAAGGGATATGGGAGAGGAGGTGGAGGCCTGTGTTGGAGGCTCCCTCTTCCTTCCCCTTCCTCCCCCAGGAGAAGAAGTAAGACCTCGGAGGAGGCTGTCATCCCTTCCACACGGAATAGCAAGTGAGTTCTTAACTGAGGATGCAATTGTCTTAATTGTTGTGTTAGTCTGATTTTTGCCTAGTGACCCACATAACCTTTGTCTTATTCTGGTCAGGCTTTCATAACAAAATACCATAGAGTAGGTGATTTTAACAACAGAAATTTAGTTTTTCATAGTTCTGAAGGCTGGAAGTCTTCCATCAGGTGTCAATTATGGTCCATTTTTAACCCTAAACCTCATGTATCAATAGATGCTACTTAGAAAACACATAATTAGTCTTGGTCAAGATTTAGGTAAGCAGCATACAACCCTTAATATTTCTCTGACCTCTTCAGTATAATTCAGCATAATTCATTTTAATGACCTCTTCACATAGAGTGCAAGCATAGGAAGTTGCTACTGAAACTTTTTTTAGATAAATGAAGTAAATGAGGTACTACAAAGACTGTTTTGCCCTAACTCAAGTCAGCGTCTCCACAAGAATGTGGTTGCTTCCGAGAGGAATTACTCACGGCATGTAGAGATAATAATACATTTCTCACCAGCAGAAAAAAGCTGCCTTGCTCTTCATTCTAGGAAAATAGTATTTGAAGCTGTTATGTTTAAGTAACACAATATTTAGAATGGACTAATGTTGATTTTTTTAATGTTGATTTTTTTAAATAGCATAGCATTTTACCAAAAATAAAAGAATTGCCATTTTAGCGTCTGAGAAATTCTCATCTAAATTTAGAGTACTGTATTCAGCAATAAATAATTGTTTAGATTTCAATTCTCTAAGAGATTTCAAGTAGTAAGTAAAGTAAATAAAAAATCTCTAGGAATATAGGAGCACATTTTCATATTAAAACATTCATATTTAAGTTGTGTGGTTAAGAGGACAAAGTAGGGAAAATAACTCATCTATTCTTAACATGTGAGAATACATATTACTCATGTATACCAGATATAAAGAAAGAAAGCAACTTTATCATATCCTATAATTTAGGAAATCTCTAAATATGTCCTCATATATTTTAGCCTATATAATATTCTATTTTAATGCCTCTTTTCTAATCCCAATCTCTATATTTATAAATTCTGAAATTGTTTTTTATTTTATCTTTTATTTTTTATCTTTTATTTTTTTAAATAAGTAAGGTGTTAGTTTATTTTTTTTAATATTTTATTTATTTATTCATGAGAAACACAGAGAGAGTGAGGCAGAGACATAGGCAGAGGGAGATGCAGGCTCCATGCAGGGAGCCCGATGTGGGACTCAATCCCAGGTCTCCAGGATCACACCCTGAGCCACAGGCAGGTGCTTAACCACTGGGCCACCCAGGCGTCTCAGAAATCGATTTTTAAAAGTGCTTTTGAATATGTATGTGTTTGCATAATTGTTCTTTCTAAATCGTTAATGCCTTTCTCTTGTGTCTCTTATTTATGTATATGTAAATATGCATGTAAATACTTAAACTATTGATTTTAATAGTAAATTTAACAGTACTGAATATAAAGATGTTGCTTTTATTTCACGTAACTTTTTATAAATAAGTTTTTGCTCTTAATATAATACGCAAACATATTACTGTTACCCACAGCCACCTATCATCATATATCTGAGAATTTCTAAGATTAAGAAAAAAAAGAAAAACAATATTTATTTCTTTTACTATATGTATATGTGCATGCACATGTTTATTTATTTACTTTTACTATAATAAATAAAAGTTGAAGGAAAAACTATCTTATAATTCAGCAATTCCACTTCCGGGTATCTATCTGAAGGAAGTGACATTACTATATCAGAGATATCTGCACTCCCATGTTTACTGCAGCATTTTTCACAATAGCCAAGAAATGGAAACAACCTAAGGGTTTATCAAAGTGCAAATGCATAAATAAAATGTATGTGTGTACAATATTTTAAAAGATATTTATTTGTTTATCTATATATTTATTTTAGAGAGAGAGGGAGAGGGAGAGGATCTCAAGCAGACTCCCTGATGAGCACATAGCCCAACATGGGGCTTGATCTCAAGACCCTGAGATGATGATCTGAGCAGACGCTTAACTGACTGAGCCACCCAGGCGCCCCAAGTGTGTGTATAATATTATTCAGCCATGAGAAGGAAGGAAAATTCTACCATTTGTGGCAACATGGAATGACCTCGAAGACATTAGGCAAAGTGAAATAAATCAAGCAAAGACAAATACTGTATGGTACCACTTCAATGTGATATCTAAAAAATACAAACTTGTAAAACCATAGTACAGCGGTGGGTAGAAGGGGCTCAGGGGCAGAAGAATAGGTGAGATGTTTTAGGGTACATGCTGCAACTACTAGACAATGTACAGTACAGTGAATATAGACAACAAAATTGTATTATAATCATCAAACTTGCCAAAAGATTAGATCTGAATTATTCCCATTAAAGAAATGATAAATATGTGCCATGATACAGTGCTAGCGCTAGAGTCGCAACTCTATTATAACATATGAAGAAATCTAAACAGTGTTACATGATGTTTTATGTCAGATATAGTTCAATAACAGAAAAAAAAGTTGCTTTTATTCTAAAACAGGAAGGTGATAGGAAATTAGTTTTCTAATTTAAAAAAAACTCCAGATTTTCCAATTAAAAACATCTCTAATTTTGAATTATTTATATATTTATACATATTTGTTTGTGTATGCATACCACAGCATATTGTTTGATATAGATCAAACACCACTTTCCAAAAAATCGATGCTTAACGTTTGATTTTCATAAAACATTCTGAATCATATGCATTATACAAATTTTTAAAATTTTCATTATTCTAGATGCTGCTGCCAGTCTAGTTTCTAACACCGTTTCTTTTGTGTCATTTGTATGCTCAATGTTAACAAAGAGCTGTTAAGTAGAAATACATTCTTTTACACATGAAAGGAAGATACTGAATAACATTAGTAAATACCTATACAATAAGTTAAAAAATGATATTCTGTTAGTAACCCCACCACAGACAAAAGGAAAATAACTAATTGTTGTAGCATGGCATATTACCAGTACAAAATAAAAATCTGTAAAAAGTGTTTGTTTTCTAGTAGAGTTTAATACTTTTTGGTTATTGTTATACAAAGAAATCCCAGCACTAAAATACAGCAATATTTTTTAAGTATATTGGATATTGAGTAACTATATCTAATATGCTAGAGAGAGTATCACTCTCTATTCTGTATTAAAATGATTATTGCCCTCAAGATTCCAAAGAATTAATGTCATCCTTAAATTCAAGAAGAGAGTTTCGGTATTATCAACTTTATCAAAGTATAGTCTGACAATGAGTGATTTTTCTTTTGCTTTTGTTACTTGTTTTGTTATTGAGCTGCAGGGCCAACATATTTTATTCTGAATTATCAAAATATAGAGTATTGCTACATTTATAGTGAATGAGCAATCAATAATAACTCTTTTAACTGGTACAAAATTCCAAAACATTTTCACAACTCCTTATCTTTTTCCGAATGCATAGAGTAATTGAATCTTTATTGGAATTAGAAACAGATGAAATTATCATAAGAAAGAAAATACTAGAACCATTCTCACTTTGTTTTCAAATTCCAATACAGAATTCCACCTTTACAGGATAGCATGCAGTCTCATACTCTACACACCTATACTTTGTAGAAGTAGTTTGCACATTGTGTTCTGAATATTCCAAAGAGCCAGCTCCCCTGAGTCCCTCCTGGGAGGAAGGTTGTAAAGGAAGAACCAACGAGATGACATTGGATTGAGCTCTATCTTTTTTTTTGAGAAGCTTGCTTTCCTCTGTATTAGATATTAGATTTCTGAGTAAATTTTCTTTATATAAAGTGTTCTCTGATTAAAACATTGTAAGCAAGTTGGAAAATGCCCTTATAATATACTTTTACTTTTAACTTTAAATGATTCTCTTAAAACCACAGGAAATATAATGCCTTAGGTGTTGGGAATTAACTATTAGGCATACAAATGTATGGTGTCACACACACACACACACACACACACACACACACACACCAGGTAAGAAAAGAAGTTAAGTCCATTCATGTAGATACAGTATGAATATTCCCTGAGAAGTTCAAGGAGTCTTTTATACTGACATGTTCCCATTTCTGTTATATCCCTCAAAGAGGTAATATGTGTTACTATCTCCTTTATATAAATAATTGCATAATACAAACTTTCTGTCTCCATAATTCAAATCCAAACATTTCTGCTGCACAGCCTAAGTTTTATGAAATTTTATTCTTGGTTTTAAATATCTAGATAATTCTCCTGATTGTTCATTTACTTTATTTTCACAGGCTCTTAGACATGTTCTTATATGACCAAATAATTTGTGACATGGAGAAATCAGAAAAATAAAAGAGAAAAGGAAAATAAAACCTCCTGTGTCACCATTAAGTACTAAGGTGGACTACATATTTTCAATTTTATTAACTCCATCAATTGCAAGATACATCATTAATTCATGTATCCCTAAAAAAGAAAAATAAACATTATCAATTAAACTATGGCATGCTACCTATGGTAGAACCAGTTTTAATTTTAGGGACGTCACAATGTTAAATGTATGTACTCAGAACAAATGTAGAAATCATTCATTTGATTTTTACAAAAATACCATGTGGAATGAATTTTTAGTTCTGTTCCTAAAATGGGGAAAATTAGGGGTGCCTGGGTGGTTCGGTCAGTTAAGCATCTGATTCTTGGTTTAGCTCAGATCATGGTCTCATGGTTCCTGAGATTGAGCCCCACTACTGGCTCTGAGCTCAGTGGGACTCTGCTTGCATATTCTTTCCCTCTGCCCCATTCCCCTGCTTGTGCGCATACTCTCTCTCTCTCTCTCTCTCCCTCTCTCTCTCTCTCAAATAAACCTTTAAAATAGAATAGGGAAAATTAGTACAGAACTATTAAGTAACAATGATAAGAACACACAACTAATATTTAACACTGCCAGAATTCAGAATCAAATTTGTCTGACTCTATGGGCCATTTTCTCCAAGCAGATTTCCACTTCTTATGAGTTCACTGCAACTTGGAATGTAATGTAATGATGGTGTCCCACTGCTGTTTCACTTCTAGAATTGCCTCTCATGACTCTTATTTGATAGCTTTGTGCCACAATCTATAAAGAGACCCTGCTATAACCAAACAATAGATTTTTAACATATTCTTAAGTCATGATTACTAAGAAAAAGATACTACTTCTCTACTCCTAAATCTCAATAAAGGTTTTTGAAATGTTCCATCTCATGATATTTATGGCAAATATAATACTTTCTACTTCATAGCTTTGTAATGTTTTGATCATTTGGACAAACTGGGGACTCAACAACCAAAGCTTTTTTAACCAATAAACCACAGAATCCAATGTAGTATGACTTTGGCTTCTTTCTATGCAATGAGTTTTAGTGAATTAATGAATCAGTGAATTAGTCTTTAAGTCATTAAGGCCTTATAAATAGTCAATATCTTATACACTTGAGTGTGTATTAAGTGAGAATTGTAAACCAAGAACTAATCTAAGTGACTTTTTGACACTATTTCATTTACTTCTCACAAAAAATTACATATATATATATACATGCATGTGTGTGTATACACGTGTGTGTGTGTGTGTGTGTGTGTGTCCTATGGCCTCTGCATAAACTTGCTTCTTTTAGTTCTAAGGTCTCAAATCCTAATCTCTAGTAGAGTGTGGTGCTCTGTCTTTTATGCTCCCATAGCACCCTGCACATATACTTATTAATGGCATTGTTAATTAGTGATATCTCCAAAGTCTCTGAACTTGTTTAAAGCAGAAATAGTATCCCACTCCCACTACACAAACAGAGAGCCTAGTCTAACAGACACAAGGCATTTAGTAAATGAATGCTAAGTGGAAGAAAGAAGAACTGAATGAATGGAGATCCACGTACTCATTTATAGAGGGAATTTGGTACAGTTAAACAAAAGACTCTTCTTAGCCCTAAAACCAGTCATTTCTGCCTCTACTGATATATTAAAGCACTTAGGAGATACTTATTGTTGAAATTTTTTAACTTCAATCTCCGTTATACATTTTTGTGGCTTTTTTACTTGCCCAAACTGGTAGAGATTATGACTGCACCAAAGCCTGTACTGCTTTTCACTTGTCGGACTCTGGCAAATAATTTGGCCTTGTGGCTAACATCCTCTCAAGAAAATTTTTTGAGAAAGGCTTATATTACTTTCAGGTCTGGGCCTTAAAACATCCTAAACAGCCTATTGGATTTCTTTGGCTCCCCAGTCACCCTGAGGTAGGGAATCATTGAGAGTATGGCATGAAGGCCCTGGGGGACAAAGGAGGAACAAAATGAAAGACTTCTAGCTTCCTAAGTCACATTGCTTACATAAGAATGACCCAGAAATGCTGTGTAAGCCAAGATATTTTTTTTTCTATTTTTTAAGGAAAATAGGATTAATTACTCTAATTCTGAAACAAATATCTTCAATTGCTAGACTAATTTGCTTTCTCTCTCTCTCTTTCATTTTGTTTGTTTTAGGCTAAAACCAAGAAAGTATGTAAAATTGATTCATGGTGCCTTCATCCAAATTTTTTTCTCTCAGACTTTCTGAGTCTGAGTTATGAATCTGTATAGTCTTGGACACAGTGGGGTTGTTATTAATGGAAGAGTAGAAACAGAAAAGTTTGAAACTGACAATAGATCTTTTAATAACCAATTAAGCCTCAACATATATACTAGCCATTTGTAGACATACCAAACATGCAAAAAATGTAGGATGTTTATGTCTTGATGGGTGGTACATAAATGTATATTTAAACACATTTGTGTTCTCTCCCTGCAGTTTTGGTTTTGCTTTGTTTTGAATAGATGTACTTGAATAAATGATATAACACCGAGTTGAGAATATGAAACACATGGGAAGGAGACCACACTATAAGGAAGTCACTTATAATTTATTATCTCTAAGATCAAATACTCAACAAACCTTGACATTTTTAATCTTCTTACAGTTTAAGATTTAACTTCCTAAACTCTAATAAGAAATCTCTCAAAGAAAAAGAGAAAATATGCATGGTTTATGATTATAATTCCCAAAAGAATCTTTAAAACCATGGTTAATTTAGGTGAATGATATTTTAAATCATTTGCTAAAATATTTAATGTTGACTCCTAAGTATTTAAAATATTACACTGAATTGGCTTTACAGGATATTTCCTCCAACTATTCCTTTCAGATAGGATTATGACAAAAGAAGAAAGTTATGTCATGCTTAATTATTTGGTAAGTAATCTCAGTAAGAAGTAATATTAACATCTAATTTCTGATCTCAGATTTCTTTATTCCCTTATCTTCCTCCTAACATTTCATAGGCCTCTTGGTTTGTCTGTTGCAATATATAGACAGAAAAGAATAAAGAAAGAAACAGAGAAACAGAGAGAGAGGGAAAAAGAGAGGAAGTGAAAAAAGAAGGAAGGATAGATGGAGAAAAAAACCTATCATTTTTGTGACTTGTACTCAGAAAAAGCAAGTGAGAGAGGAAAACCCATAGGTTTAATACAGTGTAAATTTGAAAATATGCAAAATCTTGGAAGATATCTAAAACAATAGAGAGCTGGACATACATTGCATGGTGCACATTTTACCTTGGCCCCAGAGATCACTGTCTGAACACGAACTGGTTCAGTTACACATTTAAAACATTAAATTCAGAAAAGGGATAATAAGTGAAACACAGCTCAAAAAGAAAAAAAAAAAAACCTTAAATATTACCCTAAATAAGAATGAAAAAACCTGAAAGCAATACTATTTTACTTTGTGTTTATTCTTTTTATTTAAAAAAATTATAAAAAAAAATAAAAAAAAAAAAATAAAAAAAAATTAAAAAAAAATTATAAACACTGATCATATTGTCCAGAGATCTTTGGAAACTAGGAAACATTAGATTAATAAACCTTGAAAACAATTATTGGTTGTGGAACACCCAATCTCAAAGAAGCCATTTAAGTAACTCTCTAATTATTAAGACCTTTTTCTAAAGGATAATAGACACAAATGTCTATGGTTAAATACCCCAGTTTTTTTTTTCCAAATCACTTTTAGTGGCATTTACTTACACTTTTAAAAATATCTGATTATCATTACTTGAGTCCACAAAAATCTGCTAATTAGCGATAGAATTTGGAGTGAAGCACAGTTCTGAACTCCAATCTCAGTACCATCATTGCTCTTCTCACTCCACTGCTCTGACCCTTGGCATATATACCTTGCCTTTATATCTGAATTTAATATTAAACAGAAAGGGTCAAACTTTTAAGCTTCCTAACATCTAAAATACATTAAAAAAAATCCTGTTATGGGGATGCCTGGGTGGCACAACTGATTGTCTGATTCTTCATTTCAATCTTAAAGCAAGAGTGAGCTCTGTGTCCCCACTCAGTGCAGAGTCTGCTTAAGACTTTCTCTCTCCCTCTGCCCCTCCCCAACACATGCACACACACTCTCTCTCTCAAATAATTAAATTAAAAAAAAATACTGTTATGGGCGGAATTGTGTCTCCTTAAAGTTCACGTGTTGAATGAAAGCCTAACAATACCTAGAACCTCAGAATATATCTGTATTTGGAAATAAGGTCTTACAGACATGATTAAGTTAAAATTAAGTTGTGTTTTGCTTTGTTTTTTACAGTGGACCCTAATCCAATATGACTGGTATCCATAAAAGAAGCAACAATTTGGGCACACACACACAGAGACACTAGACACACATGTACACATGGATAACCATTTGAAGACACAGCAAGAAGGTGGCCACTTGCAAGCCAAGAAGGGAAGCCCCAGAAGAAACCAACTCTGTCAATCCCTTGATGTTGGGCCTCCAGCCTCCAGAATGTGAAAAAATAAATCCTTGTTTTCTTAAGCACCCCAGGCTGTGGTATTTTTTTATGGGAGCCCAAGCAAGCTAATATAGATCCTAAGATTTCTGTCCTAATATTTACTCAATATTGTGGAGTAATTGTACCCAATTTTATCTCACTTGCCTAGAAGGACTGATATGAACATTTATGAGATGATTATTTAAAAATTAGGGATTCATATTAAAATCATATTAAGAGCTATTGACATGTTTTTAAACGTTCAAACCTTAATTGATCCATTGCACAGTTTTCAAAATAAGAGTAGAGTTGATTAGAACACTGCTTAAAGATACTCCCCGCTGTCCTCACCTTCATAGAAGTATACTTCCCTGCTCGGTTAAGTTGGATTGAGAACCAGGCTTTGCTTTAGCCAGTGGGATACTAACAAATATGATGCAAATTAAGGTTTGAACTGTGCTTGTTGAGTGGGTACTTGTGACTCTGTCTTGGCCCTGGGAAATGTTTCCCCTTCAACTTGGGCCTCAGAAGGTCCTCACTTAGAGTGGACTTGAGGCCAACACAAATGGAGGAAGCAAGGCTGGTTGCCCCCCAGCCTAAGACAGGGCTTCCAGGTACATCTAGCTAAGATGACTTGATACACAGGTGAACTGCAGATGTGTGAGAGAGAACAAATGATAGCTGTTTTAAGTTACTCAGTTTTGAAGATGTCTGCCGTGTAGCATTAATAGGCCATAATTGATGTGGAAAGCATGATTGCAATAAAATAAAATAATAATAAAATAAAATAAAATAAATAAATAAAATAAAATAAAATAAATAAAATAAAATAAAATAAATAAAATAAAATAAATAAAAGCAAGTTGATTACAACATAAGTAGAACTTTTCAGTAATTTTCAACAAATATAGGAAATCAGTATTCTTGTTGAAAATTTAAAATATTACTATATATATTTTTAATGCCAGAAATAGAAGCTAATGCTAAAAATCTAACAGTTCTTGGGCATTTATTATGTTCTAGGCACAGTGATAATGACTGTGATAAATAAAATATTTCATTCCAGTAATGACCCCAAGGTTAAATATAATGAGTATTGTATTTTACAGATATTCATGATTTTCACAGGATCATATTGCTAGTATGTTGTGGAGTTGGAATTTAAACCCAGGAAATCAGCTTCTAATGCATGGCCTCATCTTTTTTTTTTTTTTTTCTCCCAACCCTGGTAAAACAAAGCCTCAAAAAATTGACTTAGAGCTGTTCCTCTCTGTGGAAATCTTTACTGAAAGGTGAAAGACTTACACAATTTGAAGAGAAGACAGTATATTGGGATCTTAATTTTTATGTCATATCCAAATATCAAAGATTCTCTATCACTTGAAGGTGATTTTATCAATTTAATTGCTACTCTAATATATACCATTTTGTTTACAAAGATGTTTTCTGTAACTATACATACTAAAGATTGTGCTTTTGTTATATACCCTACCATATATGAAGAATCTTACTTATTTAAAAAAAACTTCAAAAAAATCCTACCTTTTAAAAAAGTCATATATATATACATATATATACATATATGTTAATTTATGCATAAATAAGTTTGTGTGTATATGTGCATGGGTGGTAAATAGATAATAGATAAACAGATTCTTAGATTCTTATTATTAAACATGGCTTCTTACAATTTGACATAATAAGAAACAGAACTGATGGGGAATTGCCAGGCTACAACAGCTACATTAAGCCAATTATCCTAGCCAGAGCTTTGCTTTAATGCTAATATCAAGCTGATGGAAACTGAGTAAAAATATCACTTCTCTAAAGCCTTCTACATATCTCACAAGTGACCTACTCAAGAGTTAATACTGGGCAGAGAAAGATGTGAGGCATGTGTGTTGATGGAAATTATTGAAGCACTGAAGTTACTTACAGAAAAAAAAAGGTGATTAAATAATTTTATAATATTTAAGAATGTTTTTGTAACTAGGTCTAGTTACAAAGAAGAATCTTTTCTTTTGTCTAAGAGAATCTCTCTTAGAGAATCAGATTCCTATCAGAATCCTCTCAGATCATTAGAAAGCATTCTGGGAAGGTGTAAAATATAATTGTCCTTTTGGACTAGTCCTCTATAAATTCTCCCCAATGCCCATCCCTACCCCCTGCCACCTCCAAATGTCCAGGTCCAGGTAAACAAAATACAGCTTAGTGAATTGGCAGGGTGTACCAAGACATACACAGAAATCTTAAAGTACGAACGTGAGGAAGAAGTTCTCATACAAAATGCTAACCAAACATTAGCCAATTACAAGGCATGCCAGAAATTAAAGTCGATGCTAAAAGCAGCCAAATCAAATTAGTTTATCCTAACAGACCAGACTTGAACATTCAAAGTGAAAGAACTTCGTTTATTTTTATTGATCAATTGTGTTCACCAGAATCTGAAATCAAATATTGGCTTGGCCTGAATATAAAGACACTATCTAGTTGAATGATTTGAATGTTTCTCATTTCTCTCAATCATTTAACTTGCATTACACAAATTCATGTTATTCTCTATGATGTTGCTCAAAAGGACATAATTTTTTTTTACAGATGTATTTTTCCAGCTATGCAACATGATGGCCTCTCAGCAGCTATTGATTTACAGAAATATGTAGATAGACTGGTTGGTTTTAAGCTGTTTCCATACCTCCTTACGAAACATGGTCTAACATCTCTTTGAATTAAATGATCTTAGCCATGGTTACTCGACTTCTAGTTAGAAATATTCCATACAAATACCAAGCCTAATCATTTGCTCTAATATTGGTCAGCTGGCTGTTTTCCCAGATCGTTTAGAATTCTTATACCATTAAATTTAAAAGACTATTGATTTTCAACTTCCATAGGTCAGGTGACTTTTCAACTCTTGATTCTAAAACAGTGTCAATACGTATAGTGAGTATATTACTAAGAAGCTGCTAAGCCTAAAAATAATACGCAACATTAAACAGGATTAATTGATATGACGATTGGTAAGGTTTCTATTTGATTTTAATGGAGTAAATACCAAATGCTTTATATGGTATTTTAATTGTGCAGTTATTACCACATTACTGAACAATCTACCCTTTTACTTTCTCATTTGAATCTCTTGTAATAATTATATATTAAACTACTCAACATTATGCATTTAGGATTATGTGAAAGAGAAAAGAAACAATATTCAACCTTATTCTATATGTAAAAGAACTAAGATACCACTCAGGTACTTGGAATTTCTCCAAAACAGACAGCCCATCATTAGAGTCAGAAATAGTTCAGATGTATCCAAAAGGTGCATTTTCTGCTGATGATTGAACACTCTCTCAAGCTGGCGGAAACTGCTTCTGTAGATCTTGAGTCAACAGCGCTAGCTGTGTGTCAGAGTTCCAAGGGCCATTCTTCCCCTCTTTTCAGGTGAACTCTAGCACATCCCTGCATATTCATAGGCTGTAATGTATTTCTCATTCACTTTACCATTTTTGGTCTCTGGGATTTTTTTTTAATACATGAAAGGAACAGCATGATCCCATCTTAAAAATTGAAATATTCACTGATCTATGGTTATTCCTGTAATATCACAAGTGTTGGTGAATAATTCAAATTAAATAGTTTCCTATATATTCCATTTTAAAGGGACTTCATTTACTTTCTTTCAATGGTTTCCTCCTGTGCTGTTCTCACCCTGCATTATTCATATGCAACCTCACAAATTGCTTTGAGTTTGAGCAGTGCTGATATAAATCATAAGGCTATTTTCTCTGGAGGACTTCAGCCTTAAGCTCTACAACTTGTTTTAAAATGAAAACTGTGTTCAATTAAGGTGATTTGTTTGCTTCAAAAAATTAACTATCTTATGTTGCCATTTGCAAGGAGAGAAGGCTAAAGTTACATTGCTGGGTGCTGAATAATCTTAGAAGTAATTTACTTGCTCTCTCTGGTTGTATCCTTGCATCTAGTACATCCTGTCCATTTATTTGTGGCTAGGTCATATTCTTCAGGATATAAACATAGCTATCAAAAATTCCTTTCCCAACTGTTTTACATTTTGACTTTTGGTTAGTTCCTTTGTAAACAAACTAAAATAATGTGTTCTTCTCTGCTTTCAGGTCCTTCACTGAAGGAGAGAAACAGAGTGAGAAGAAAATGAATGGAAATGCAAGCAAGCTGAGAAACTAGAGTATAGCTATGAAAGTAGTATTTTAAGAGTGACATCACTAAAGATGGTGGAGTAGGGAATTCCATCTGTCCTTCCCCAAAAGTAACCAATAAGATGGAAGGCAACATACAGAGTGGGAAAAATATTTGCAAATCACATATCTGATAAGGTGTTAATATCTAACGCATATAAGAAACTCATACAACTTAATAGCAAAAGACAAAAACAAAAAACAAAAATAAAATAAGACACCCCAATATGTTTCTTTAAAAAATGGATAGAGGTCCTGAATACACATTTTTCCACAAAAGACATACAAACAGCCAATATGATGGATGAAAAAGTATTCAATATTACTAATAATCTGGGAAATGGAAGTCAAAGCCACAATGAGATATCATTTCACACCTGTTAGAGTGGTTATCATCCAAAAGACAAAGGATGGCAAATATTGGCAAGGATATAGAGAAAAGGGGATCCTTGAACACCCTTGGTGAGGATGTAAATTGGTACAGCCCCCAGGGAAAACAGAATGGAGAGTTTTCAAAAAATTAAAAATCAGCAACTGTACTTCTAGTGCAAATTGGTAGAACTAGAAAAAGTAATAAGGACCTTATTTTCAAAGAACTGTGTTTATAGGTCTCCATACATCTGGTACCTTTCTCTATGACCAGTACAAAAGATTTATTTCACCTGACTTGAAGTATTCCCAGGTCTGGGATGACTTCCCCAGTGGCTTTTGCCAGAAGCATTTAAACTAACAGATATTGGTTACAGCAGTCTGGAATATGAACTAACACTTGGAACAAGCTTGGGTTACACTTGAGACTCAATCCTAACTAATGGACCAAAGAAGAAATCACAAGGGAGATTAGAAAATACATTAAGACAAATAAAAACATAACACACCAAAGTGTTTGGGATGTAGCAAAGGCAGTGCTCATTTGGAAATGTATAGCTATAAACACTTATCCTGGAAAAGAAAAAGAGAAAGATTTCAAATCAATAGGCTAACTGTACACTTTAAGGAACTAGAAAAAGAAAAGCATGGTGAATAAAAACTAGCAAAAGGACAAAGTCTGACCCCTGCCTCATACCACATATAAAAATTATTAAAAATGGATCCAAGACATTAATGTGAGAGCTAAAACTATAAAACCTTTAGAAGAAAATATGGAATTCTATCTTTATGAATTAGGATTTAGTATTCTTATATGAGACCAAAAGCACAAGTAGAAAAAGAAAAAAAATAATAAAATTTAGAACTCATAAAAGTTGAAAACAAAACTGCTCTTCAAATGACAGTATTAAGAAAGTGCAAATACAACCCAAAGAATGGGAGAAAATGTTAGCAAATCATAAAGTTAATAAAGGTCTAATATTCAAAATGTATATAAAGAACTCTTACAATTCAATAACAAAAACAAATGCCTAATATGGTAAATGACTCAAATAGACAGTGCCCTAAAGAAGATATACACATTGCCAATAAGCACATGAAAGACACTCAACATAATTAGTCATTATGGAAAAGCAAATCAATATCTCAATGAGATACCATATCACAGTGTCTAGGATGGCTTTTTTTTTTTTTTTTTGTATTGGATAGGATGTGGAGAAATTGAAACTCATGCATTGCCGTTAGGGAGGTAAAATAGCATAGCCACTCTGGACAACAGTTTGGCACTTAAAAAAAAAAAAAAGTTAAACATAGCATTACCATATGACCCAACAATTCCACTCCTAAGTTTACATTCAAGGAGTTGGAAAGAAGTCAAATACATATATATATATATATATATATATATATATATATATATATATATACAGATTTTTATAGCAGCACTACTTACATTAACCAAAAGTGCAAACAATCCAAATGTCATCAACAGATGAATGGATAATTAAAATGTTGTAGATCCGTACAATGGAATATTATTCAGGCATAAAACAGAGTAAAGTATAGATACATGCTACAATGCCAATGAACCTTGAAAATATTAAAGTTGATGAAAGAAATCAGACCTAAGAGTTTACATATTATACCGTTTCATTTATATTAAATATCTAGAATGGTAAATTGATAGAGGTAGAAAGTGGACTAGCCATTGCCAATGGCTGGTGGGGGGGGGGCTGGGAAGGAAGGAGGAAGGGTAAGTGGAGAGTGTGTTTCTCCCCCTCTCTACCTCTCCGCCTGCTTGTGCCCTTGCTCTCTCTGTCAAATAAATAAATAAAATCTTTAAAAAAATAAAAAATAAAATGCTTAATGGTTAACTTAATGTATTAATCTTACTCAATGAAAGGTAAATAAATAAAAGTAGCATTTTATCAATATGAAGTTAAGCATTTACCCAGGAAGGTCCATGACTAGTTCATCTTTGGACTGGATTTTGTGGGGAGTTAAGAGCTAAGAACCCTCAGTTCCCTGAAGGTTTCTTCTGTTAAGTCAGAGACTAAAACTTGCCTTACGTGGGAGTCCTAGGAACCATCTCATCTGAGTTTGCTTCTGTACCTAACACCTTCCTCAATTCTCTGACCAAGGAGACTATATCTGATAGAGAACTCATACTATCTAACTTGCATGTGAAATAGCCACATGGAATTCTTTTGTACATGAGATTTATTTATTTCCCCATTTAATTACTCAAGCATTTACATCAGTATTGACTCCGATATTTATTTTAAACTTTAGGTTATAATCTAATACCACTTTATCATTTTGTTGCTCAAATTGTCCCAGCTTTGGCATTGGGGGCCCTTTCAATTGCCTTTTCTTTCCTTTTGATGTACCCACATCAACATACAGTTGTTTTTTGGTATCATCTTGCTTTCTGGTACTATAAGTTACTCTAGGTTCATCTCATGTATTTTCTGCTTTAGTCTTAAAATCAGTCATTTTTCCAAAGAGTTATGCTTCCTTTCATTGGAGAATGTTATTAGAAATCAAGATCTGGGCTCTCATTGTGTTTGTTGCTGCTACAGTGCTGTTGTTTCCAAGGCCTTTTCAGGTGACAGGGCAAGGAAATGTATGTGCGTATACTACCCTGTGTACATGCACGCATATATAAATAATTCCATATGTAACCATCTGTATATCTATATTAAACATGGTTTCCTTCTGATATCTCCAACTCCATTTCATTACCCCATGGGCCACTCTACCCTCCTCTCATTTCTTATCTGGAAACCTGACTATCACCATCTGCCATTCATTTATTAGTTGTATCATGTGAATAGCATGGATCTGTATCACATCTAGCACATGTGAATAGCAGTATCAGAGCCAATACATCATGGGAAATAGCTTTATCAACTAGACTTAAAAACCTCACTCATGGGATCCCTGGGTGGCGCAGCGGTTTGGCGCCTGCCTTTGGCCCAGGGCGTGATCCTGGAGACCCAGGATCGAATCCCACGTCGGGCTCCCGGTGCATAGAGCCAGCTTCTCCCTCTGCCTATGTCTCTCTGCCTCTCTCCCTCTCTGTGACTATCATAAATAAATAAAAATTTTAAAAAAAAATTAAAAAAAAAACCTCACTCATTTCTAAAGTTATCTAGTTTAGTATTTCTTTCCACACCCTCTTCAGTGTGGCTCAACATTTAAAACAGATTGTTGTTAGTTTCTTCTTCCAAACAAGGTTACTCCTAAGTCCTAATTTATTTTTTAAATTTTTTATATATATTAAGATTCGCTCTTCATGTTCTAAAATTGTATAGGTTTTGACAAATAGAATGTCACTGATTGACTATTGCAGTATCATTTAGAATAATTGTAATTCCCTAAAAGATCTTCCGTGCTTCAAGTATTTAACCCTTACCTATTATTTCCACTAGCAACCACTAATCTGTTTACCATCTCTGTAATTTTGCCATTATTAGAATGTCATATAAACAGGATCAAATAATATATATTCTTTTCAGACTGGTTTATTTCATTTATAAATATCCAATTAAGATGCATCTATATCCTTTGTAACTTAATAGCTCATTTATATTAAAGAATAATATTCCATTGTATAGATATACCACAGATATACCATGGATGTTTTTATCCATTCATTTATTGAAGGGCTTTTGGCTGCTTCCATTTTGGGATACCTATGAATAGAACTGATAATGACATTCATGTGAAGATTTTCAAGTGTATCTACATTTTCAAATGGTTTAAATATACAGGAAAATAATTACTTAATTATGTGGTAAGACCATGCTCAACACTGTAATAAATTGTTAATGTCTTTCAAATGGCTTTACCAAAAAAAAAAAAAAAGACTTTACCATTTAGAACTACCACCATCAATAAATAAGTTTGTTACTCTTCACTCTCACCAGTAACTGGTATTACACTTTGCTCAATATTAGTTATTTTATGTCATGTTATTTTTTAGTATGTCATGTTGTTTTAATTTGTGATTGTCTAGTTATAAATAATGTTGGTTATCTATTAATATGCTTATTTGTATATCTTCTTTTTATGATACATCTGCAGATTTTTTACACATTTATAAATTGTGCTGTTTGTTTTGTTTTGTTGAATAATAAGAGTTCTTTATATATGGTGAATATAAGTATTAACTGTGTGCTTGTCAAATATCTTCTCCCATTACTATGGGTTATCTTTTGCTCCTCTAAACTGTGTATTTCACATACAAGTTTTAAATCTTAATAAGTACTTTTTTTTTGATAGTGCTTTTGTGTTGTGCCTTAGAGTACATTGCAAAACATGAAGATACTTATAGATGAAAAAATAAATAAAAATTATAGTATATTTCTCATCAGAAATTATGCAAGCAAGAAGAAAGTAAAGTGAAATATTAAAAGTGTTGAAAAAAACTACTGACCTAGAATCCTATTTATAATGGGATTTTTCTTTAATGCTGAAGGAGAAATACTTTCTCAGAGAAACTCCTTCTCACAGAAATAAATGTTGAGGTATGCTCACCAGCAGATCTTCCCTACAATCAATGTAAAAGATGTTTCAAAGAAGAAGCAAGTTATATAAATCAGAAACTTTATATATAGTAAGGAATAATTTCAGAGAAGAAACAACTGAAAGTAAAATTCAGTCTATTTTGCCTGTTGTTAATTAACTTAAAATGTAATGATTTAAAGTAATAACAACAATGTGTAAGGTTATTATGTCATATGGATAAGTGAAATATATGATAGAATTGTCATAATGGATGAGGGGGAGGAACTGAGAATGCTTAGTTATAAGTTACCTGCACTAAACTGAAGCAGTATAGTATTATTTGAAGGTTAAATTTAAATTATTTTAAAAATATATATTTTGAACTCCTGAGTAACTACTCACATTTTTTTAAGTTATATCTAAGTAGGATGAAAATGGAAACATGTAATATGCTGTCAATGTACCACTCCCCAGATTTATATGTTGAAGTCTAAACCCCAGTAACTCAAAATGTGACTGCATTTGGTGATAGGGCCTTTAAAGAGAAGACTAAGTTAAAATGACACTGTTAGGATGGGACCTCTTTTTTGTTTTAAGTTTTTATTTATTTATTTATTCATGAGAGACACTCAGAGAGAGAGAGGCAGAGACACAGGCAGAGGGAGAAGCAGGCTCCCTGCAGGGAGCCCGATGTGGGACTCCATCCCAGGACTCTGGGATCATACCCTGAGCCAAAGGCAGATACTCAACCTCTGAGCCACCTAGCTGTCCCAGGATGGGCCCTCTTCTAACCTGACTGATGTCCTTATAAAAAGAGAGAATTTGGACACAGAAACACAGAAGAAAAACAATGAGAACACAACAAAAAGGTGGTTCTGAAAATGAAGGGGGGAGGCTTCAGAATAAATCAACCCATCCCATGTCTTGATCTTGAAACTTCTACTCTACAGAACTGTGAGAAGACAAATCTGTTGTTTAAGCCACCCACTTCGTGGCATTTTATTATGGTAGCCCAAGCAAACTAGTGCAATATTCAATTAAAACTAGAGAAGAGAGAGAAACAAGAAAAAAAATGGTCTACATATACCAAATACAGACTGTCACAGTAAAAATAGTAATTCCTAAGTGTATGTTGTCTAAAATAAATCCACTTTAATTATCAAGACTCAGAATAAAAGGAAAGAGATAATAGAAGATATGTCATACTAACATTAATCAAAACTAATCTAGAGTAAGTTACATATAAGTAAGTTTCAAACAAAGCAGACTTCAGAAAAAGGAAAGTTTTAGGGATCAAAAGGGACTTTACAAAATTATAATGACATCAATTCTCCAACAAGTATAACAACCCTAAATGTGTTATGCACCTAACAACAGTGTCAAATTCTGGGAGATGATACTAATAGAACTTCAAGGAGAAATATTTGATTCCATTATTATAGAAGAGATTTCAACACCCTTCTTTTAAGTAATTGATTGATCAAGTAGGAAGAATATTAATAAGGATAAAGTTGACCTGGACATCACTATCAATCACCATGACCTATTTATTTCACATTTCTTCCCAAAGTTTTGACTTCCTTTGTAAAATATACATTTTAATGTATCAGAAGACTTATGTACCTTCATTTCATTAATATATTACTTATTTGTACTTTCAGATCATTTATTAAGCTTACAAAATGATTTATAATTTCTTCTGAAATCATTCTTCACAGAGCTCCTTGATATCATGTTCTAATTTCATTTTATTGCTAAATCTTGTATTTCTAATTTTACTATTTTTGTATATTTTACAAGAAGATATATTTGATTAATTTAGGTGTGAAAGAATACATGGAAAATGCACTGTAGTAAAACATGCAAGTTAGAAATTTTATAATTCTGTCTTCATTCTTAAAGTTTGATTGCCTCTACGCTCTAAGTTCAAAATCACTCAGTAGAACTTGGTAAACGTTGTTTTATGGTATTCTAGCATCTAGTGTTGATAGTAACTGGGTCATATTAGCTTTCCTTTATTTCTATTGATTTTTAAGATTTTCTTTTGATTTTTATAACATTAAGGGTTTAGTTAAATATGAGTTTTTACAATCATTGCATAGTATTTCACAGAGCTTTTTGAAGCAAAAAGGAAACACTTTATTCAAACCATGGGATTTTATTATTATTATTGATCTGATCCTACTCACCATGTCTTTATTCAGTCCTCTTTGAATTCCTATTACACATGTATTGGACCTTATTCATCTTATCCATACATGCTCTAAAGAATGAGAGTTTAGAATGTTTATTTTCCTGTAAAGTTGTGCAGATTTGTTTCCTTGCTAGATATCTTTCCTGAATTTGGTTTCTCTAAAAAAATTACAGAACATGTAACCTCCAGTCTTCTCTCTAAAGAAGCTGTAAGGCAGTGAGGCAGGGTAGACTATTATAGCTGTAATTATTACTGGGTGAGGCTGAGTATTCAATTTTCTCTCTTCCTCTTTAACTTCCCCTTTCTCCTCTTCCATTTCCATCTTTTTTTTTCCTTAGTATTTCCCTTGCTTTCACCATTATTTTTTGAGAGAGCTATTAAACATATGCTCCAGGGCCCACATGGAATCAGAGGTCCTTACCATCTTATTGTAAGCAGTGTGGTCTGGGCCCTTATGAAAGAATTTAAGGTATTTTGCATATCTAATTCATATTTTTCTTGAAGTTCTCTTGGACCAATCCCTAAGAATGAATTACTGTGTTCTATTATAGTATTTATGCACATTACTGATTATGATAATATAAACCCAGCAACTGTTCTGTATACAGTATGGAAGGTCTTATAATTTTAGCACCATACTATGCCAAACATATCTTTTAGGGTAGTGGTTATTTTTGCCAATTATTGTTATATATCTTGCTTTTGATGATATTCACTAGAATTAGCCTCTATGTTCTCTGTACTGTAGCATAAAAATCAACTTATATTTTATCTGATGTAATTCATGAAAAAAATCACAAGCAACAGTATTTTCATTTTGCAGAAGGCAAGTGTAAAGACTGGTCTATCAAACATCAATCCAAAATTCATGTCCTACAAATAGAGCACTCAATTGTCCCTTTGTATTTGAGTCACTACAATGAAGCCAAAATACATTCAAGACCACTGGTGGGAAGGGTTAATTGGTCAATCTAAATTAAATATTACAATTTTTTATCTTTTTTAATGACTAAATGAAGAAATCAAATGTCTTTCCCCCCACTTCCCAAGTCCTAAAATCCTTCTTTCTAAATGGTCAAAGTGTGGTTGAATAAAATAATTAGGTAAAAACAAGATCATGCCTTGTGAGTTTCATCAGTTTTTAAGACCATGTTTTCAAGTGCTGAGTGAAAGAATGGTTGAATGAAAAATGAATTAATAAAATTAGGAGTAAATACATAATTATGCAATCTGAGGACATGCCAGTAGTCCCAGTCTTCAGGAGGATGTACAAGTAAAAACCATTTGCTTGTGTAAATAAAGAACTGTCATTAAAACATTCCAACAATGAAAGACAATTAGCTCAAATTAAGGTTATGTCTGTAACCATGTGAGAATAGAAAAGGAAATTTTATGACTATAACCACACTTGTGTAAATGATATGAAAATAATTAATGTTATATTTCATCACACCTGCGTCTAAGCAGTTGAATCTGATAAAGAGCCTAAACTCTGAGCTCACTCAATATATCATACTGTGGCTGGAAATATCTGGAGACATTTCCCTGATCAATAAATAATGAAATTTGTTGAAATCAAATGAACACAGACCTGTGCACCCATTTTATCCTATCTGAATAGAGTTTTCCAGTCCTTAGCATTACAACCTTGACTATCATGCCCCTTTCTAGCACTTAAAAAAAAAAGAAAAAAAGAAAAATCCTGTCTCTTTCTATCAAGAAACTCTCAATGAATTCTTTCACTAGAGCTGACTTATTAAACTTTGTATTTTAATTTGTGTTTTCTTTTTATTCTTTGACATCAGAAGTGATAGAAACAATTGAGTGTGTCTAATTACCAGATACAAGCCACATTTTTAACTCCACTGTTCCACTTGCCTTTTAAGACTTTATATAAAGTCATGCACTTGAATTTTTTTAGCATTGAAGTACATATATTTTCAAGGTTGTGACTTATGCCTTGGCCAGTTTTTACTCTATTTTCTGTGTGTACAATGATGCGCTATCACAGTGGATTGATGTTAAATCTAAAATAGTAGACAAAGGCTTTTGACTGTTTTCTGAGGAATGAGTAGAATATAACATAATTTATGATCAGTTGAAACCAAATTGACACCTTTTGAATATTATTTCTTTCACTTTAAGTAGGCAAGTTATTTAAACTCTGTTTCAGTCAACAAATATAGCTATTATAAGAATTAAATAGGTTAATAGATGTTAAGCACTTATAACCATGCTGGGCACATAGTAAGCACTTAACAAAAGAGCTTGCTGTTGTTATTATCCTCTTGTATTAACGTAGCTTACCATATTCCCCAGTGCTTATTGCATTGCCTATTGGATAAGATCAGCCTCTTTTCATGAACTGTTAAAGTTTAAGAGCAATGAGAAATGTAAATAGGACATAGTACTCGGCACATCCTTAAACATGCAATAAATATTTGAGAAAGCAAATAATATAAGATTAACCTGAAGAAGTTTGCAATTGTTCAGAGTTAGAATAATCGCAAAGAAACGAAGGAAATGTGATGTTCATTTCTAAGACTGAGGTCCCAAAGTACACCTCAAAGAATATTTTGTTCACAAATCTACTGCCCACTAGTTTTTATTGCAAGGTGACTGACGGTGGTATTAGGTTGTGGTAGAATGGATGTTATGATTTACTTTAAGCAATAACTACTTGGAGCATGGAAAAATTAACACCCAAAGGATAGACCACATTTTGCTTACTAGCATTATATAAGGAAATATAGCTTTATTATATCTAAAATAGAAAGTAACCAATCACCTTCAGATTTTATAAGCTAAAGGCAAAGAGCAGGCAAATACAAAACAGGCAAAGAGCCAAATCATGGGTGATGGGCACTGAGGGGGGCACTTGGCGGGATGAGCACTGGGTGTTATGCTGTATGTTGGCAAATTGAACTCCAAAAAAAAATTAAAAATAAAATACAAATAAATAAATAAATACAAATGATATATTAAATATATATTATTTTATATTTATTTTCATAAATTTTAGTAAGGTTAGAATCTCTGTTGTAACTTCTATTTTACAACAAAAGTAATAAAAATTCCATTGCTGAAATATTGAAACAACTCTACTCTTGCCTGGGAAAGCCCTGTACTAAGCAAGGCACTTGAAATGCACATGGTCCCATGCTTGCTTCTTTTCATAACAATTGGCTCTTCTCTATATTAAAGTAAGCTATCCTCTCTGGAATTCCCTTTCTGTTTCAGATCAAACACTTTTCTGAACTAATCTCCTCATTTTTCTCCTCCTTTTCTAGTGGTGGCATATGATGATTATATGTCTGCCCAGCTGTTTCTAATTTAATGACTCCGGTTGTCTTTGGGAAATGACTTGGCAACTTTACTCTTTGGAGGCAGAATGTTTTACTATGTAATCACTATATGTTAAACAAAGTTTCCTCATCCTACATTATGTGGATAAGGCAAACACATGTTTTCACAGTTGGATAATAAGAGGGAAGAAAGCATTACAATTTAAAACTCTATGTCTATCCTGTGAAAGAAGAGAAAAGGTTTTAAAATTCATCAAAAAAAATACACACATCTAATGGAAAACAAACAAGATTTTTCCTTCTATAAATATTTTTGAGTAGTTTTTTCTACATTAATTCTGTTAATTCTAATAAATAATACCAAATATCAAATGTTTAAAAAGTTCTCTAATGATATGTGATTTTTTTTTCTCTTTAAAAATATATCAATCTATTCTGTCTCTATTCTGTGTCAATGAATAAAATGGAGTTAGGCTTTATTTAAGAAAGGAGTAGAGGCATTCTCAATATTTATTCCCCAAAATTACTCTTAGACTATAGAACTAGCAGTGTGTTTTGTGAGAAGACTTATGCTCTGGATCCACTTAAATATATATTACTAATTTCAGAACTCTGTGTTTTTTCTTTTTTTCTTTTTTTTTTTTTTTTTTTGGATTTTCAACCATATATTGAAATGCTACCTTTTTATCTTCTTACCTACATTTTCTGTGCTTCTGGATTTTTCACTGCTTCTTTCCTTTTGGGCATGTTACTAGTATCCACACAAGACTGCATGGATCATTCTGTTTATCCTACACAGCTCTAGGGAATATTTAACCTATAAATGCTTTACTAAAAGCACCCTAGAGAAAGGATTGGTTGGAATTGCATCTACTATGTAGGATTTTCCTGAGAAATAAAAGAAATAATATCTTTTTTTTCCCCTGTCCTCAAGAAGTGTATCTTTTGAGAGGCTAACAGAACTATCATCTATCTATCTATCTATCTATCTATCTATCTATCATCTATCTTTGATAGGATGAAGATAAAATGGAAGATAAAAGAGGAATACTAAATGAGGCTTAGGTGAGTCAGAGAACGAAAGCTTCCCTTACTTAGCTTAATTTTTCTTTTTTTTTTCCAAGAGAGGATAGACGGAACAGAGGGAAGAAAAGAGTATCTAAATTGACAAAACTCATTAGATAAGGGAAAAATATGGTATTTGTCCTATTATTCTTATACTTGGAGTGGGATTTTTTTCTCTATAAAAGAATTTAATCTAATAAATGTGGAGAGAATGATAGAAATTCACCATTTTGCAGTTACTACTGGAATAATGGATCTGGTATTAATGGCTGCACAAATCATTAGGTCAAAGACTATAAGATCAAGCTGACCATACTCAAACACACTGGTCAAATATAACATCAATAAGAGGGGACCACTAAATATTTTGTTCCTCTCAATGTGTAACCATATGTACGAAAAAGAACACAGTCTCACCTAATCACAATTCTTTAAGTAAAGAAATCTAGAAAGGACATCATCCAGTCAAGTTCTGGATCTTATTTATTACCATTTTATGATAAATACCAAGACTCTGGAGCAGATAGGTGGCTCAGTCAGTTAAGCATCCAACTTTTCATTTTGGCTCACGTTATGATCTC
This sequence comes from Nyctereutes procyonoides, assembly GCF_905146905.1. Classification (NCBI taxonomy): domain Eukaryota; kingdom Metazoa; phylum Chordata; class Mammalia; order Carnivora; family Canidae; genus Nyctereutes; species Nyctereutes procyonoides. Next base: position 3,382,856 of record NW_026575021.1, on the reverse strand, counting down.
AGAGTCCTGAAATCAAGCCCTTTGACAGGCTTTGTCCTCAGCAGGTGTCTGTCTCTCTGCCTATGCCTCTCTGTACAAGTACACATGCTCTCTCTCTCTCAAATAAATAAATAAATCATTAAATAATATATAAATTTAAATAATATATAAGTAATATTAAATAATATACAAGTATATAAATCTATAAATACATGCATACATATATACCAAACAGATGCCCAGTTTGGATTTGAATCCCCATTTCACCAATTCTATGTATAGACTTGAAAATTTTACTTTTCTTTTTGTACTTTTGTGCTTATCTTTTGTACTTTAGTTTTCTGATAGTTAAATGGAGCAATAATAGCAACTCAAATGTACAGTGTCTTCTAGGGTTGTCAAGAAGTCAGTGAGATAATTTAAGTAAATGTCTTATCAAAACTATTGTCCAAAAGTAAATCTTATGATCAATAATTATTATTGCTATTGCTTTATCATTACTAAAAGTTAGCTAACCTCAGGGAATTTAGAGTCTAATTGGAGAAAGAGGAGTACATGGGCAATTTTAATAGAACAGGATGCCTCCTCTGAGAACAATAAAAGAACAAAATATAAATATACAGTGTATTCTCATTATCCTTCTCTGTATCTCACAGTTATGAGGTTAAGGATAAAGAAAATTCACTATAGCATGAAAATTCACTAAGGAACTGAGAGTTTTTTAAATTATTTTCCAGAAACTACCTCCCTCTTTTCCTTGCCAGCCACTTAACATTACTGAATATCCCTGCTGCTCTTCTCAAATTCTTTATCAATGACCCTGTTCACTTATTATAGTGTTCTGTAAACATTAGTCAATGCAATGCAAATGCAATGCAAATTAATTGGAAAGTGAAAGTGCATATCCTGCAAGAATTACATTTTCATTATGTCAATAAAATTATGTTTGTGAACCATTCCAGTCACATATAAAGCCACTGCCAAATGAAGATCTTAAAGTTTAAGCAGTTAACAAAAGAAGGAAATATTTATAAAAGTTATATGTTAGTTATTTTTTTTAAAGAATGTTTTAGAAGTCAAGATTTAAGGTAGCTCTTTGGGGAAACTGATGAAAACTTACTACATTTTAGTGAAAAAGATATTATCCTTTTGTAAAATAAATTATGATAAAGGATATAATTTCACAGTATTACAAAAATCTATGCAAAAAAAGTAGCAATTTTAAAATGTATTTAAGAATCAGAATACAGCTGCCCTATGTGCTGTCTTGTTAAACAAGTAGTAAGCTGAGTTTTTAGTTCTTAGTTTTATTGTAATATGAATTCTTCATTACCCACCTCCAACCCCCTCACTCCACCACTGCCACTCTTCCTTATGAAAATTTGATTCCAGTTTTAAATGGATTTACTTCGTCATTTTCCTATACTAAGCATCCTTTGATAATGAGGAGCTACATGTTCCTGTTTCAGATACTATGGTAGATACAGGATCACTTAAGAAAAGAGTTAATTCAGATTCAGAAGGATATATACAGCTTCTCAGGGAATATTTGGGTGCTGTGTTAAGGAGCTTAACCTTTAGGAGTCCATGCAGATGTATAAGCACAGGCACTGCATAATCAGATTTATATCACAGAAAGTGCATTTACACAAGACCCTGTCTGTGGCTGCTTCTCAGCTCACTTCCAGTCATTGCTTTTGTGATCCCATGTAATGGAGAATACCTTGCCTCAGTTTCACTCTATCACTTGTTTTCTGTGCTAGAGTTTTTCTTAAGCCATGCCTTTGGATGCCCGACACACCACTCAGTACTTATGCATGCATACACCTGGAGATTCTTTTTCTTTTTCTTTTTTTTTTTTTTTGAAGATTTTAATTGCTTTATTCATGAGACACACACAGAGAGAGGCAGAGACATAGACAGAGGGAGAAGCAGGCTTCTCACAGGGAGCCTGATTCAGGACTCGATCACTGGACTGGGATCACACCATTGATCCAAAGGCAGATGCTCAACCACTAAGCCACCAGGGGTCCCACACCTGGAGATTCTAGAGAGAAAATACTCCATGGAGTAACACTTGGCCAGAGAATAATAACCAGTGGATACATACTCCTCTTTCTATCTTCCCAGCAGATAATTCTGAGGTCCTCAGGGCATCCCCTGGTGGTGACCAGCTACATAACCAAACTGTGCCCTTGTTCCTCCCTGTCCTTTTTCATACTTTTTTTCATGTCACCAAATCACCTCTCTATGTCTGAGATCCTGTACCTGAAGGGGGCACATGGAGAGGGATAGGTCTTATTTTCTAGAACTCTAATAGAAGAGAGAAGAAAAGGTATATGGTGATTTTCATAATACAAAAAAATATGATAAAAGTCTGAACAAAGTTTATAGAGAAGCTATGGAGACACAGAGTGAATTTTAAGAGGTGTTTTAGGAGATGAAATCTGGGCAACTTATTAACAGATTAGATCTAAGGAGCAAGGAGAAGTATGAGGTCTAAGTGGTCTTGAAGAACGTGGAGATGCGGACACCTGGATGGCTCAGTGGTTGAGCATCTGCCTTCGGCTCAGGGCCTGATCCCAGGGTCCTGGGATCGAGTCCCTGATCAGCCTCCCCACAGGGAGCTTGCTTCTCCCTCTGCCTGTGTCTCTGCCTCTCTCTGTGTGTTTCTCATGAATAAATAAAAATCTTAGAAAGAAAAAGAAAGAAAGAAAGAAAAAAAAAGAAAGAAAGAAAAAGAAAGAAAGAAAAGAGAAAGAAAGAAAGAAAGAAGGAAAGAAAGAAAGAAGAAAGAAGAAAGAAGAAAAAGAAAGAAAGAAAGAAAGAAAGAAAGAAGAAAGAAAGAAAGAAAGAAAGAAAGAAAGAAAGAAAGAAAGAAAGAGAAAGAAAGGAAGAAAAACAGGGAAGTGTACTCTGGGGAAAAGATGAATCAAATCTGAACACATTAATTTTGCGGTCAGTGTGTGTTATTTATGTAAAAACATCTAGATAGTAGTTGGATATGAAAATTTGGAACTCAAGTAATCTCTGGATTAGATATTTATTTAGGACACCAACATACACAGCAATTGGACCCACTAGTGCAGATAGGTCATCCAGAGTATACATAGGCTAAAGTGAGCACAGAGTTGAGAATTGAAATCTGGGGGATAAAATCAGGGAGAGAAGAAGAGGAGCTGAACAATAGAATGGGATGGTATTATAAGTTAGTTAGTTAGTTAGTCTTCATCAATAAAATTAAATTAAGTATCCTAAAAAAAAGTGGAGAAAAATGAAAAGAGTTTATAAATCTAAAGCAAAATTATTTAGAATATGTGTCAAGAAAACTAAGAAATCTGGTTTCATATCATAGATGATTTGAATAAATCCAACTGACAAAATACAGTTTTGTTTTTGTGAGCAATCATATTTGAGCAGATAAAATATAATGCTACAATAAAGTTTAGCAGCAACAGCAGTGATGAAATACTTTATTTGATGATACAGTCATTGATATGGGTTTATTATATAGCTGTGGAGGGTTTTCTTTGGTGGGGTTTTAGAAGAGCTTGATGAGAATAAAGGTGAATTTTGTAGTTATGACCATGAGAAAGTCACATAAGAATGATTATAATTATAATCACCAGTGCAACCAACCTTCAGCAGTGACATGTTTGATTCCCATTTGTAGTGTACTAGAACAAGTATTTTAATTAATCTTAAGGCAATACAATGGAAAAACCAATCCTTGCTATTATACATTTGTTCTGCAAGAACATTATCATTACAAAAGGAGTTCTTGTAATTGGACTATATAATTTAATTTTAATCTTTATAACTCCATAAGCATAATTTTTAAGTATAAATACTACACTGTTTTACAATTCCAAACTTATCATGCATACTCATTGAATGTTTTGATAGCACCAATTTGAGAAAATATTATTGAGGTATAAAAAGAAGAGTAAAAAAAGTAAAGGTTTTGATCATGATGTATTGCCTTTTTTGAATGATTTGTTTTTGTCCAATATCAAAAATGTGTCAAAGCTTTTATGGTAATGCTGTTTCTTTTTAATGTGGTGTTTGATATTAGTGCTAACAGACTAATTGCTAAAATCCATTTAGTGGTTTTATATCTTTAAGTTTCATAGTTTGGATCATAGCCAGGTACATATTTATCATCCGCAAAAATAAATCTTTTTTTTTTAATTAAGAGTTTTCATATTTAAATGACCACCAGGCCATGTCTATACCTTGGAAAAATGTGGAGATAAACACCAAATTTTGTGTCGCTTCTAAGTCTTATTAAGTGATGCTAATTATTTACAAAAAAAAAAAAAAAAAAACAGTTCGGGGCCCCTGAGATGGCTCAGTCAGTTAAGTGGTAGCTCTTGATTTTGACTCAGGTCATTATCTTGGGATCCTGGGATTGAGCCCAGTGTTAGACTCCTTGCTCGGCAGGAAGTCTGCTTCAGGATTCTCTCTCCCTCTGCCCTTCCCCATTCTAACACACACTCTCTCTCTCAATCTCAAATAAATAGATGATAAATAGATAGATGATAGATAGATAGATAGATAGATAGATAGATGATAGATGATACATAGATAATTCTTTTCTAAAAAATACAGCTTAACTCTTTCCTGTATCATGTTGTAACCAGTTCCAAATTTATTCTATATACACAACTTCATCAATAAAATCTAAAATACTATTTAGCTTTTTAAAAGTTAAAATCATTGTGTTATATTTAATATAAGCTGTCAATAATCTCATAAAACAAAATGTGAATCAATTTTGAAAATTTGAAGAATAAAGCTTCTTTACCCCCTAGGTAGGAAATGAATCTTGCCTATCCTTACTTTTCTAATAACCATCATAGTGCTTTGAGTATAGAGAGTGTCTTGGAATTTTCTACTGAATATATGAAGGAAACTCTGAATTAAAAGAAATCAGACTGTGTAAGCATCAACAATAAATATTCAAATAAAAACCTGATGTGAACATTTTACAAACATAGTGACACTGACTTTAACTTTACCCTTTATGTATACAAAGTCAAGAGTGGAAGATTTAATAAAGCACTACAATAGGCCTTTAGCACCTTTCTGCGTTTTGAATTTTCATCCAAGTGATTTGCTCTAGGATGTTCATGACGACTATGCCTTTCAGGGTCTCACTAAGGGTGCTCTTCGTGGAGAGTACCCCATTCTCTGGGCTGTCTTCTGACTATAGTAAAACTTGCCTTCGTTTATGTTGATTTTACTTAGGGATTTGGATTTTTTCAGTAAAGTTAATCTAATAAACTAATCTATGCTAAAGGTAAATATAATTTTCTCCAGCCAGAAACAGATGTTTTAACAGGTGCTTTTTAGAGTTAATAACTCAATTCAAAAAGTGATCTTAATGGTGCTAATTTTCAGGATTCATATTATAATAATGGAGGAATTCCCTGATAATGAAAAAGCCTAAGTAATATATGATGGTTATTATTAAATAGTAAAAGAATCTTTGATAGCAGAAAACAGATATATTTGCTTTGAATTGCCATAAAGATATAATTTTTGGATACATTTACACGGAAAAAGTATCTTCAAGAGATTATTTTCAGTTAGAGCTTTCCATAAATGGGGTGTTGGCTTACATGAAATCTACTTCTTTAATGTTACTTTGTTTCTCAAGATCTCATCCAAGGTCTTCTCTTGTACTATCAATTCTCCAAGGAAGATGACTTGTCTTCTAAGTCATTAAACTAACTATATTTTAGTGCAAGATTCCTTGTTTTGTATTTCCTGTATACATTGAATTTTGAGTGTTCTGAAGACTTCTCAAACTCAACATACGTTAAACTAAACTGCCTTTCTTTTCACTTCCATTTCATAAAAATAAAAAAAAATCTTTATTTTAATGAAGGACACTTGTTTACCTTATTGCCGAAACCAACATTTTAGAATAGTTTGCTTTATTTTTTTAAGATTTTACTTATTTATTCATCAGAGACACAGAGAGAAAGGCAGAGACATAGGCAGAGGGGGAGGCAGGCTCCCTGTGGGGCTTGATGCAAGACTTGATCCCTGGACCTGAGATCACACCCTGAGCTGAAGGCAGACACTCAACCACTGAGCCACCCAGGCATCCCTACATCATTTCTTATATGTGTTTTTTTTTTACTCATCTTTTATCTAATCAGTTATAATTTATAGGCTTCCTTTTTTAAATAATGATTCTTTCTTCTGCCTTACGTTTTCCAACACTCACGAAGTTTAAAACTGAAACTTCCTAACTTTCTCCAGTTTTCCTCTTCCATATACTTCAAAACTATGAACAGATTATCTTTCCAGAATACACATCTATTATCACCTCCCTATTAGAATTGCATCACAGATGACCTTCCACTTTGAAATTAAATTCTAAACCCCTTAGGAAAGCATCACATTTTTAATTCTACTTCATCTTCTTTAGTCTTCCCACATATATTTTGTGACTCATCATACCAAGCCACTCGTACTTATTTGAATGTGCCAATTTTTTCCACATCCCTGTAGTTTACACATACTGTTTCCTTTTTATTATATTGTCTTTGCCTTATTTCTTCAAAAGACAACAACAGTAACAACAAAAACCTATAACCTTTCAAAACTAGTTCTCTTGTCTCCAAGCTGGATGAGGTTCCTTTTCTCTATGTTCCCACAGCTTTGTGTGAAAATATCTTATGTTGTTTATAATGTCCTAGTGTTTTTACTTATAATATGTTATTATGTGTTATTATAGTGTGTTATTATTTGGTATTTCAGATTGAGGAGAATGTAAGGGCAGAGACTGGACATTCCAAGTATCCATCATAGTGCCTGGAACATACTAAGGGTGCAATAAATGTTTGCATTTATTATCTACAATTATTCAGTTGAGCATTATTGAGTTTTAAAGAAAAACTGCTGATGTTAGAGCTACAAACTGTTGTTTTTTAATCTCTTGTGCCCTTTAAAGTTAAAATTTTAATATACTGGGGATAGTATGATAAAAAGTAAAAAAAAAAAAAAAACTAGTCAGTTTTTTCTCCTATGACATAGGAGATTGATTTTCTTCTCACCATGTGTGAACATCACAGACTCTCTGCTGACCCCCCAAAAAGTGTGCCAGATAGATTGATCTTGTTATAAACATCTCTATCACCACTTCCTTCAATAGTACACTTCAGAAGCTACAGATATTTTCATAGTTTTACACCTCTCTTTAGATTTTCACAGTTGAGACTGCTACGTGTCTGTAATATTCTTCAGCTCTATATTTTTTGCCCGAAGTGTGATAAAATGTCTATATAGTGGCCCATAATTTGTTGAATTGTTCTTCTGAGTAGATATAGAAAAACAAAAGCAGAAAAAGCTATATATTTATTCTCTCATTTCAAAATCAAGAAATTTAAAACATAACTCTAAATCTATTTTATTGGTATATCCAATAGAGAATTTTAGATTGTAAATCTGATTGTGAAGCTGAGGAAGACAAAGGAGTTAACTCAAAGAACACATTTATTCCTCAGAATTTTCTTGAAAAAAATTAATATTTAATTTTATGTATGAAAAAATAACAGTAAGTGTAGATCTGCACTTATTCAAAAGATATATAATTATTTAAGTGACTCACCTGATTATTTTTTTTAATTTATTACAAATTTATTTTTAACTATATAACATTTCTTTATATAGTTGGAGTCAGTAAAATAAAGGCTTTGGTTACTTTACATGTTATAATTCTGGGACTTCATTTTCATTCTATCAGGAAAAAAAAAGATTATTCACACTTTTCCTCTTTCAAATAATTTCTACTCCTTAGGTTACTGAGAGAAGGCAATTCAGTTCTTATGTGTCAAATTTTTTAACTTTTTATTTCTGGCAATGTCTGAATATTTTTTAAATACTGAAAATACTTTTGATGTGAATATAATAATAGGAATAGAAATGTTCTACAATAATGAAAAGATAGCATTTTTAAAAATAAACATTTTTTTAAGCTAGTAAAGACTATGAAAACTAGGCCAAAACCAAAATGGACCAAAAATAATGTAAGGAAAAAAATCTGTGTGTTAAGATGTAGTTTGATGTGCTTACATACTTTTAAATTAATTATAATTTATCATTCCCTATGTTTAGAAGATACACTATATTAGTGATGAGCTATTGTTATTTTAGATAATCACAACAATTGATTCTAGACATACTTTTCCTGTTAAAAACATATTGTATGAAAATATGGACCTTGGAAGACCTAAAATATAATCTCCTTTATATATATCTTATGATTTGCTCCATGTTTCAAATAAACCATTTCTGCCTTTAAAATAAAATGGTAGCTTAGCCCAGTTTATTAATCCATTCAACAACTATAAGCTGCTGTATCTGTCAATTGTTCAGTATATTAGAAAAGTCCTAAGCATAAAAAATCAGGCATGGTTTCTACTGTCACAGACCTTAGAGTTCAGTGAAAGAAATAGATAGGAATATTTTAAAAATTACTAGTGTAAACAGCGCTAATGTAAAATTGCAACTTCTGTAAAAATTCTAAAGAGCAGGTTTGATGTAGTACTATGACTTCCAGGGCATCTGACTTACTCAGAGAAAGTAGTTTCTTCCTTCAGAAAGATTAGAAGCTTAACTGACATATGAAGGATGATTAGGAAAAGCAATAAGTCATGGTGACAATCTCTACAAAAGCATCATGAAAAACAACAACAACAACAACAAACAAACCAGTATGGAGAAATACCAAATAGTGAGAATTATTTAGCATTTTTTAGATTAAATGCAAATAGAAAAAGTAACTAGAAAGTTAAAATATATATCTACAAAAGGTAGAAATCAAAATCAACTACTTAAAATATAGAGAGATTTTAATTTTAATTAGAATTTTTTAAAAGTATGAACCCCAAATAGCCAAAGCAATCTTAAAAAATAAAAGCAAAGCTGGAGGCCTCAAACTCTCTAATTTCAAACTGTATTAAAATTGATAGCTATTAAAACAGCATAGTATTGACATAAAAACAGACACATAGATCAATAGAACAGAAAAGAGAGCCCAGAAATAAACCGCACATATATGGTCAATTAATTTATGACAAACGAACCAAGAGTATGCAGTGAGGGAAAGAACAGTCACTTCAATAAATGGTGGTGGGAGAACTGGACAACCACAAGTGAATGAATTAAGTATGACCACTATCTTATACCATTCATAAAAATTAGCTCAAAATGGATTAAAGAATTGAACCAAAGACCTGAAGCCATAAAACTTGTGGAAGAAAGCATAGGTGGTAAGCTGCTTGACATTGCTTTTAGCAATGACTTTTTTTTTTTAATCTGACATCAAAAGCAAAAAACAACATAAGCAAAGACAAACAGGTGGGACTACATTATGTCTAGAATTTTCTGTACAACAAAGGAAACCATCAACAAAATGAAAAGACATCCTACTGAACAGGAGAAAATATTTGCAAGCTATATATCTGATAAGGGGCAAATATCTCATATACAGAAAGATTCATGCATCTTAATAGTGGAAAACAATTGGATTTTAAAAATGGGTATAAGATCTGAATCACAGACACAGATGGCCAACAGACACATGCAAAGATGCATGCAAATCAAAGCCACAATGAGGTATCATTTCACACCTGTCATAATGGCTACATCAAAAAGACAAGACATATCAAGTGGTAGTGAGAATGATAAGAAAAAGGAACCTTCATGTATACTTGGTGGGAATGTAAATTGGTACAACTGCTATGGAAAATGGTATGGAGTTTCCTCAAAAAATTAAAAATGGAAATACCATATGATTCAGTAATTCCACTACAGGGTATTTGTCCATTATTTCCAAATAACCAAGATATAGAAGCACCCCTAATGTCCATGGATATATGAATGAATAAAGAAGATGTGATATCTATACAATGGGATATTATTACTCAGTCATAAAAACAAGTGAGATTTTGCCATTTGCACTAATGTGGATAGACCTAGAGGATATTATGCTAAATGACATAAGTCAAGAAAAACAAATACCATGTGATTTCACATATATATACAACCTAAAAACCAAACTAGCAAATCAAACAGACTCCTAAATATAGAAAACAAACTGATGGTTACTAGAGGGGAGTGGGGTGGGGGATGGGCACAATAGAGAAAGGAGACTGAGAAGCATACGATTCCAGTTATAAAATAAATAAGTCACAGAGACAAAAAGTATAGCGTAAGGGATATAGTCAGTAATATTGTAGTGACGTCATATGGTGACACGTGGTGAGTACCTTTATCATGGTAAGCACTGAGAAATACATGCATTTATTGAATCAATATGTTGTACACCTGAAACTAATATGCCATTGTATGTCAATTATACTTCAACAACAAAAGAATGTGGACTAGATTTTGATAGCATTCTGGCAGAAACCCTGGGAATGCTCATGTTCTCCTTGCTGATGATGCCTCTTCTGTGTGTGTGTCTTTGAGAGAGAGAGAGAGAGAGACAGGCAGACAGAAAAGGAGAGACAGAGGGAGTCAGAGTGAAGAGAATTATAGCAAATATGAAACAAAGTACAAAAAAAAAAGAAAAAAGTGTATTACATATTTCTCATAGAGCAATATATTTCTTATCATTTTAAATTCAATTTAATGAGAAGACGTTGTTCTTTTCCCTCTTTTCAAATATATTTTTTTCTTGAACTACAGTAGTTGCATGTTTTCCTTTTGGTGAAAGTATAGATATAGCATATTGTATTAGGCGACCATAATAAGTATTTAATTTTCTTCCCAATGATTCCTTTTCCTAAGATCTTATACTATAAAAAAGCATTAGTAATTGTCCTTTTAACACCAGAGTCAAAATCTTTCTCCACATCTATTTTCCATTCTGCAAAACAGCATTTGGTTCTTTTATTATCTACTAACGTTTGTCATAAATAAGACACATTGGTCTAGAAGGGAAGTCACAAAGATTGTGGTTTCCTGTCAAGGCTCTTTGAGAAAGACAGAAATACAATGGAAATGTTCAGTTAATCTAGTCAACCAGGCTATATAGCTGAGCTAGAGATTATATTTCTCTTATTTTAAAAAAATCATTATGTGAAATATAAATATTTTAATTAATTACAGAATATACTCATTTTAATTACAACTTGAGTGTTGGGTATGTACTTGTGTTATTTCAAAGACTATTTTTCTTATCAAATTGTTACAGAATGTTTTGTTTCACACATTTTTTGCCTTTGATGTAGAATATACAGAAACTGCTATAATTACTTGAGAGTTCATAAAATAGATTAAATTATATCCATACATATCACTCTGATAAATAGGAAGATAACATCGGCTTGATTTACAACAAATATTTAGCTCTGAAACGTTGATGATGTGTCCCTTAGATACAGGTCTAGACATAATTCTAATATGCTGCTAAATAGTCAATATTATTCTATTGGTTAATCTTTATTGTAGTAATAATAAGATCCAATTACTAACATTTTTCACTTGGAATTTATTTTTTTTCTAATTCACACTATTATTTCTTAGTCCAGATGCATACAATAATTCTACTGATATAAATGTTCTCCATTAATGCATAAGTTGTTTGTGTCTTAGCTTAGGCTGCTCCAACAAAATACCATAGACAGGGTGGCTTAAACAATAGAAATTTACTTTCTTACAGTTCTGGAGGACAGAAGTCTGAGACATTGGGGTGCCAGCATGGTTGGGTTTTGGTGAGCACCCTCTTCGTGCTTTGTTCTCACATGGCAAAGAGGAAGAAAGCAAGCCCTCTGGTGCCCGTTTAAAAGGGCCCTATTCTCATCTTGAGGGTCCAAACTCATGACTTCATCTAAATCCCAAAGGCCATCTCTCCAGCACATTAGGATAGGGTTTCAACACATGAATTTCAAGAGGACACAATTCAGTCTTTCACACATGTATTTTTTTTAATTTATTCAGCAAAATTGTGTCTAGTACCTATGCACTAGGTACTCTTTTGTGCTTAAGCTCAATCTTTTCTCAGAAATATTCTTATTTTCTAAGCACACAGGCTCTTGTGATACCTGGCTAAATTTCAGCAAACCACAGATTGAGGGGAAAAAAAAACAACTTCATATTACCTCTTCTTTTAAGATTTTATTTATTTATTCATGAGAGACACAGAGAGAGAGAGGGGCAGAGACACAGGCAGAGGGAGACATGGGCTCCCTATTGGGGAGATTCTCCCGATGTGAGATTCTCTTGCTGGACCCTGGGATCATGCCGTGAGCCAAAGGCAGATGCTTAACTGCTGAGCCACCCAGGCATACCCATATTTCCTCTTCTTCGTATTAAAAAACAAAACAAAAACCCACAATATGTACCATTGTCTACACTTATTTAGTGAATTATACCGGAAACTTTAAAATCTGTGCATATTTGTATTTATATAAATACGACTAAAAACCAAAACCTGAATATAGTCAACTCAACTCTGAATTTACTGAACTTGTATATGAATATAATAGCATGTAAGCTACGTCAGGAATTATAAATATTCTTGCTTGTACTGGACTATGGTAAATATACCTAATATAATAAAACATTATTCTTTGAATATAACAAAATATCCATAAACATGCTATGGTCTATAATTTATTTTATCATTATTTCTCCTTGTCAGAAATGAACCTACAAGTTAGAGTTCAGAATTTAATTAGAAACTCTTTTTGATTTCTTGGAATTAAAACTGTTTGATATATGAATGGGTTATTTCACTATAATCAATGATAATTGTAATAACTACAGGAAAAGCAGAACTGTGTTTTTCTCTTGATTTTTCTCATGGTATAACAAGCTTTAAAAGTTTTAGCATAGTAGTTACAAGAATAGGATAGTTTGAAGTTGAGACAATCTGGGTTTATATTCTCACTCTCAAATTTACAGGATAACCATTGGAATATTACATAAGTCTCTTTTGTTCATTTTCTTCACCTTTAAAATTATAAAATGTAAAACTTATTATACTCTGTATTTGTTTCTTATTGCTCCTCAAGAAATTACCACTAATTTGGTGGCCTGAACACAAAATCATCTTAAGATTCTAAAAATCAGAAATCTGAAATGGGGGCTCCTGGGTGGCTCAGTTGGTTAAACGTCTGCCTTTGGCTCAGATCATGATCTGAAGGTCCTGGGATCAAGCCCTGCATCCCTTTGGATAGAGCTGAATCAGGCTCCCTACTCACCAGGGAGTCTCCTTCTCCCATGCTCCTCCCTCTACTCTTTCTCTCTCTTATGCTCTCTCTCTCTCTCAAATAAATAAAATCTTAAAAAAAAAATCTGAGATGAACTTTGATCAGTAGAATCAAGCTGTCAGCAGGACTATTACTTTCTGGAAGTTCCAGGAAGTAATCCCCTTTTCCTTTACCATTCCTAGTTTCTAGGGCCTCCTGGACCGTGGTCTCATTCTACATTTCAAGTCAGGAATGCCAGGCTGAGTGCTAGATAAAATCACTCCAAATTTGCTTCCCATCACATTGTTCCCACTGCCTCCATCTTGCATACTTAAAAAACACTTGTGGTTACTCTGGATTCACCTGGGTAATCCAGTATAATCTACTTATCCTCTCACTAAAAACCCTAACTTTATCTGCAACTTTAATTCCCCCTGGCTGTGCAACATAAAATATTTACAATTTTCAGGACGAGTAGGATGTGCACATCTTGGGTGGTGAGGGCATGTTACTCTGCCAACCATATCTACATTCCACATGCCAGGCTCTATTTTATATTCTTTTATGAATTAAAACTCATAAATTAAAGTTATGGATTATGTACTACATCTTCACAAGAACCTATATTTATCTCCACTTTACTGATCATTCAACTGAACATAATAGTAATAATAAGTGCTTCAGAATATCACATCTAAATATAGGGATGGTGTCAGGATTAAATGATATATACAAAATTCATAATTAGGCCTTAGCACTAAGTACATTTTAATTATTATGCAATATCATCTTGATCTTTATCGTTCTTATTCTATGTTCCTTAGAGCACACTTCTTAAATAGGAATACTCTGCAAAAATAAACCACTGTGGCTTCTATTTAAATATAACAGATTAAATCACGTTTACAACCTCTCCCTTCTGAAAGCACTCTGAAAGTAAAATGGATAAAAAGAACAAAAGCATATAAAGTATACAGGAATAAAGAAAATAGATAGAGCATGCCAGCAATGCTTTCACAATTGGAAATCAAGTAAGTCATAACTGACTTAGAAAAGCAAAGAAAATTAAACCATAAGCCAGCGATTGGGGAATTTCATGTGTAAGATGAATCACATCACAGAATCCTAAAAAAGGCTAAGAAATTGGAGGCACTGGATTCTTGACAAAGTATAGCAGCATTTAACACACATTGGTATGTAAAAAAAGTAGGATTATTGGTTTAAACTTGTAGAAGACATAATTTACACCCTAGAATATTCCTTGTCCAGCCAGTTCCCTCCCTGGCAATATTGAGGCAGAAAGAATTTGGACAGTAGAACACAATCATGTGGGAATTCCCCCACAGTCAGGTCATTTTCTTAGCAGTGCTCTCATCCCACAGGGATAGTCATAACTAGTTCCTATTTTCTTCCCTGGAGAATTTCCCCTGTCTTGCTCAAAGTTGCCTGAGAGTTATATTACCTCCACCCCAAAGAAGGAACGCAATGTATTACTGAAAAAAGGTACAGAATCATTCCATGGCGAGGTTTCTGTTCCAGATCACCCCCAATTCTCTCCTATGGATCAAGTCTAGGCTACAGTTGATCTGAGTCTAGGCTACAGATCATTTCTCTTCCTAATTCAACCTTCCTCCCTTCATTTTAGGTTTTTCCTAAAGATAACCTCCCCCACTAAATCATAAGCATCTGTATTCCTGTACTAGGCTATGCTGTATTGTTACCTAACCTAAGATTATGGGGCACTCTACTCAATATCTGAACATGGAATAAAATTCCACAAACTGAAAATTAAAAGAGGAGGCCCTTCCTCTCACTCAGCTCTAAGAATGCTGAGTTGTTAGACTTCAACATACAATTGAGGGGATTGGAAGATTTCTTTCTAGGGAAACATCAATCCAAGAGAAAAGAGCTATAGATATTGAGAGCTGAGGTTATCAAATCAAAAGGGCAAAACTAGATCACCTTAAAGTCTACTCGTTAAACATACTACTCCCCCATACATGCATCACAGATTTCTTTTTTTTATTTTTATTTATTTATGATAGTCACACATAGAGAGAGAGAGAGAGAGAGACAGAGAGAGAGAGAGAGAGAGAGGCAGAGACACAGGCAGAGGGAGAAGCAGGCTCCATGCACCCAGAGCCCGATGTGGGATTCAATCCACGGTCTCCAGGATCGCACCCTGGGCCAAAGGCAGGCGCTAAACCGCTGCGCCACCCAGGGATCCCTGCATCACAGATTTCAACTGAATTTTTATTACTTCTCCTACTTGGTCTTGATGAATCATTGGATATTTGCCGAAAATCTTTGTGTGTGTGTATATATATATATAGAGAGAGAGAAATAAACAGAAAGGGAGAGCAAGAGAGACAAAGGAAATCTAATTCCGGGGAAATAAAGACAATACATGGAGAAATAAATCAATAAAAAATATACTAATATGGTATAGCCATAGCCACTTAAGAGATATTTTGGTGGCTTTTTATGGAACTAAATATTCTCTTATCATATGATCCATCAATCATGCTCCTTCGGTCCACATAAAAACATACAAGTAGATATTTATAGTAGTTTTCTTCATATTTGCCAAAACTTGGAAGCAACTAAGATGTTCTCCAGTAGATGAATGAACAAACTGTGGCACATCAAGACAATGGAATATCATCCAGCACTAAAAGAAATGAGCTGTCAAGCCATGAAAAGACAAAGGAACTTTAAATGCATATTGATAAATGAAAGAAGCCAACCTGAAAAACTACTTAATGTATAATTCCAACATTCTGAATAAGGTAAAACTATGGAGACAGTAAAAAGATCAGTGATTGTCAGGGGTTAGAGGGTAGGAGGAGAGAGTGAATAGGCATAACAGAGGATTTTTAGGGGAGTGAAAATACTCTGCATGATACTATAATTATAGGTATATATCATACACTTGTCTAAGCTCATAGAATGTAGTGAATCATAATTTAAACTATGAACTTTGAGTGGTTATGATGTGCCAGTATGCTAATGTAGGTTCATCAATTGTTACAAATATATCACTCTGGTGGAGGATGTTCCCATTAGTTGAAAAAGAAGGTACATGGAAAATCTTTATACTTTCCTATCAATTTTGCTGTAGATATAAAACTACTATAAAAATTGTCTCAATAAAAAATACTAATTAATATTCTCAGAGAGATAAAAAATGATTTGCTTTCATCACACAGAAGAAGGAAACTTTAATGTGGAAATTTCAGAAAAAAATAAATCCTGGTAGCCAAAAAGGAAAATGTAATTGAGGGTGCATTCCTTAAAGTAAATATAGTCAATATAATAAAATAAAAAATGTATAATAGTGGAAAATGATGGATGCTTATTCCTCACACTAATGTTTCAAAAATATTCTTAATAGATATTTAGATTTAGTTCTTACACTAAATTAATAAATAGATAAAATATCATAAGGAGTTAAGTGCTACAAGGAAGCAAACCATAGAATTGCTGTCTCAATAGACTTATTAGTAAAATTCTCATAAAAGGTATTATTTGAGCAAAGACAAAAAGAATGATTTAATAAAAATAAAACAATCATTAATGTATTTGAATGAAGTAAAATATAATATGCATAGAAATACATACGTAGAAATACATATATAGAATATGCATATAAATACATACATAAAAATGTATGTGTGTATATATATTTATATATGCATATGTATATATCTTTTTTGGTAAAGTAGTAATATGTCACCTGATAAAGACAAAAGCCCACAAAATAAATAGTAAAATAAAAATAACTGCACATAAAGAGAAATTTAAAAGAATCAAATGCTCATCTTATAAAAATGAATTTAGAAATATGGAATAAATGTATAATTTTCCAGGAAAAAGAAATTTGCTGATTGCAAAATAATTGGAAAACCTACAGAATTTAATTATGATTAGCTAAGGCATAGACATTATTAAGGAACTACCCATCAAAAATGTACCAGGACAGGGCAGCCCGGGTAGCTCAGCAGTTTAGCACTGCCTTCAGCCCAAGGTGTGATCCTGGAGACATGGGATCGAGTCCTACATTGGGTTCCCTGCATAGAGCCTACTTCTCCCTCTGCCTGTGTCTCTCATGAATAAATAAATTTTAAAAAAAATTTTTAAAAAAAGGTACCAGGACAGTTCTACCAAATTTGTGAGGAAAGGGATCATTCCAATTCCACAAACAGTATTGCAGAAGATAGAAAAAGAAGAAAATATTTGTGGTACAAAAATATCTATTTTACACAAATCAAAACAAATACAGTATCAATTTTATGTATGAACATTGGTGCAAACATCCGAATATCAACCAACCAAATTCAGTAGCACATTAAACAAATAATATATTAATGCATGGCCAATAGGGTATAAATTATCAGTTTCAGGAAATTTAATATTTATCTTATCAATATACTTAAGAAAATATCATTTTCATTGAAAATGAAAAACCAGATTGAAAAAAGAAAATGAAGACCCATCTATTCTCTTTTTTCTCTTAAATCTATGAAGATATATGAGGATCAATTTAGTGGATTTCTACAGTTTAGTGTCAAGAAAATGTTTTTCTCCAAAAATTATGTTGTCTTTGCCTTATGATATAGTGAAAAGTGTAAAATTTGTCATGGTTTCCTTATTTCCCTGGCCTTCGAGAAACTAAATTTAGCTTTCAATTGAAATAACTAATTACATGTTCCTGGAATATTTACTTCTCTCCTCTTTCCAAAGGATTTCTGATTTATATTTTTTAAGTTTTTTCCATCTTTACTGAAATATCATTGACATATAACATTGCATTTAAGGTACATAACATGATGATTTGGTACATCTATAACTCGAGATAATTACCACAATAAGGTCAGTTAACATCTCCATATGTTCATATAATTATCTCTGGGAGTGCATCTTTAAGATTTATTCTCTTAGCAATTTTAAGGCATTTAATACATATGTTAGCTATAGTCATTATGCTATATATTTGATTCCCAGAACTTATTCATTTTATAGCTGGAAGTTTATACTCCTTCACTAACATCTCATGTTTTCCACCACCGCATCATCCTTTTGTGACTACCATTCTAATCTGTTTCTACGAGATTTTTTGTGTTTTATTTTTTTTCCGATTCTTCAGGTAAGTGAGATGATACAGTATTTGTCTTTCTCTGACCTATTTCACTTAGCATAATCCCCTCAAGTTCCATCCACTTTGTCACAATGACAAGATTTTCTTCTTTTTAAAACTGAAGGATATTCCATAGTGTGTATATGTCACTATTTCTTTGTCCATTTATCCATTAATGGACATGTAGTTCTCTTGTGTTCTATTCGTTTATGCATTTGTTTTTATGACAATATCAACTATATGAATTGCCATAGGTTTGTAATACAGCTTGAAATAGTGTGATGCATTCAGCTTTGTTCTTTCTTAGGATTGCTTTGCCTCCTCTAGGTCTTTTGTGATTCCATATGAATTTTAGGATTTTGTTTTCTTTCTGTGAAAGATGTCATTAAAATTTTATAGGGTCTGCATTGATTCTATATATGGCTTTGGGTAGTATAAACAATTTTAACAATATTAATTCTTCCAATCTTTATATAATTCTATTTATTTTATGTCTTCTTCAATTTCCTTAATCAATGTCTTATAATAATCAGTGTACAGATTTTTTTTTTCACCTCTTTGGTTACATTTATTCTTAAGTATATTATTGTTTTTGATGCTTCCGTAAATGGAATATTTCAAATATTTTATTGCATATAAAACACAAATGAATTTTGAATGTTGATTTTGTATCTTGCAACTTTACTGAGTTCTTTTATTAGTTCAAACAGCTTTTTATTTTTATTTTAGTGGAGTCTTTAGAAATTTTCTAAAGATAAGATGGTAAGACCATCTGCAAACAAACAAAACATTACTTTTTTTCTTCTCAATTTGTATGCTTTTTAAATATTTTCTTTTTAATTGCCCAACTGCTCTGGTTAGGACTTCTAGTACTATGTTGAATAATAGATTTAGAGAGATTTAAAAGCCCTGAAATAATAAAAATATTTATGGGAATTAAATATATGATATGTCTACTCAAATGAGGGGAAATGAATTATCAGTTAACAATCCCATAGTTGGGAGAACTATTAAGAATTAATGCACATACCATCTATTTTATACTTGGGTAAATTATAAATGACCAGTCATTTAAAAGTAAATAATGAAATTATGAATATACTGAGAAAATTAAGAATTTCTTTATGCAACAGATTATTAATATGACATATCACCCAAAAATGATAAAATGAAAGAACTTGAAAAATGAAAAATATATGTAAAATAAATTAGCAATATACAAATATGTATAAATCAATTAATAATCTAAAACCTATGTATTTGGAAATATCAAAAATAATAATTAACATATTACTCTTAGCAAGACTAAGGAAAAGTTAATTGTGAATCATACAAATGGCATAACTAAAGAAAAAGGCAGTGGAAAAAATTAAAAATAATTCCACATGTAACTCTACATTATGAAATTGAAAACTTAGGGAAAATGGTTGATTTTCTGACAAAATACAAATTCTAGAAATAAATACAAGAAGAAAACCATTTGCCTGGGTTAATATTGAAAGAGACATTAGAACCTGATGGAGTCATACTTGTGTTTTCAACAACTTTTGAAGAGAACTGGTAACTCTAATTTTAATTATTGCAGACCACAAAAATTGATTATTCTCCAATTTATTTTAGACATTTAAAAATTATAATATAATTATAGCCTAAACTGTGAATATAATAGGATTCTAAATAAGAGAAAATGGATTCCACACACACAAAAAATACATTACTGACAAATTTTTCATCTAACACTATATGCTTACATTGATGTTTATATAAATTACCAAAAATTAAAGATTTAACTTTTGTCATCATTCAAACCTCAGTGAAATATATTATTTCCTGGGATAACATCATTGAATTTAATAAAGTAAACAGAGCAAGTAAATGTATTAGACATATATACAACAAAGAATAGCAACTAAAATGGACAAAACTATCCATTAAATTAAAAAAAAAAAGTTACCCCAAACTGTGAAATATTATCTCTGCCAAAATGTTACCCCGGTTAAATACATAGAGTTTAATAAACAGATGGTTTTTGTACCATGAAGACCCTCCAATGCATCGAAAAATAAGTTAAATATAAGTTAAATTTACTTTAGTAGCCAAACCTACCAAAGTAAATTCATACCAAAAAAGATGTACATAAATTTATATTGTATTCGTTTGCGCTAGAAAATAAACGAGGGAAATAAAACCCAATGTAGAGTCAAATCAAGTCATATTTACCTGAAAAAATGCAGGATTAATATAAGGAAAGTGAATACAATCCATTCAATTAAAAATGTGAACAATTACAGAAATGTCAATGATTAAGAAATATTTTATGTATTTACTGTTTAAGTAGGCTCTCCATCCCAAATGCAGTTTAAACACATGTCCTTGGGATTAAGAGTTGCATGGTCTACTGACTGAGCCAGCAAGGTGACCTGAAAATTATTTCAATAAAATTTAATATTGAAGATGTATACAAACAATCTACAATGCTGGTGATAATGTGTAATGGTATAGCCACTCTAAAACAGTCTTGCAGTTCCTTATGAACGTCAACATCCAACTACCAAACAACCTAGTGCAATTCTAAACATTTATTCAAAGAAATGAAGACTTGTGTTCACATAAAAACCTGTCCACAAATGTTCATAGCAGCTTTATTTGTAATAAGAAAAACTGGAAACATCTCAGATGTCCTTCAACACATGATTCGTTAAGCAAACTGGCATATTTATACTATGGAATATCACTTAATAAAAATTATTGATACGCAATGATTCATTTGGAGAATTATGATTAAAACAAACTCGAAATTTTACAGGCTAAGTGACTCCAATTTGATATGACAAAATCTTAGAAATGGAGAAGACTAGCAGGTTTTTTTTTTAATATTTTATTTATTTATTCATAAGAGACACAGAGAGAGGCAGAGACACAGAGGGAGAAGCAGGCTCCATGCAGGGAGCCTGACGTGGGACTCGATTCCGGGTCTCCAGGATCACGTCCTGGGCTGAAGGCGGTGCTAAACCGCTGAGCCACCCGGGCTGCCCTATTTTAGCAGTTTGTAGATGCTGGGAGGGAAGGGGTTGGAAAGAAGGTAGTTCTGATCATGAAAGGGCAGTCAGTAGGAGAAGGATCCTTATGGTGATGGAACTGCTCAGTTTCCTGATTCTAGTGGTGGATACAGTTAAGAGATATGAGACAAAAATAATATATATTTAATATATATTTAGATACACACACGGGGCATACACACAACCACACAAATTAGTACCAATAAAGTTCAGAAAAAAGAATAAGACCAGTGTATCATGTCAAAATCGGTATGCTGATTATGATAATATTCCAAAAACCCACAACATATTACTATAATTAGATAAATTACTAAATGATAATTGAAACATATTTTGTTAGCATGTCAAACAACAAATAATATTTAATTGTGAAACAAGAGATGTTTTCATTTATTTTTTTAAAATATAGTCTACATTTTAAATATAGTCTACTTTAGAACATTCATGATGTTCTAGAAATTGTAGCTAAGGAAATATTTTTTGTAAATGATAATAGGGAAAATACAAAATAATAATTTAACAAATGTATTGCTTTCCTACCTAGAAAACATGAGAATAAATTCAAATGTCAATGGAATTTATGATACAGTGATAAACTAGTTTGTAATTGGGAAAATGGGAATAAAGGATATTTTCAGAATATCTAATAGGGAAATATTTATAAAAATGATGTGCTGATACGTGTACAGAATTCTGAATATTCTCAAATAGTGCTGGTAGATATTTATATTAAAAAGTTTAAGAGATCAATAAAATATATCAAAAAGCTTTAAATGTGTAAAAAGTCTTTGGGACAAGATTTTTACCAGAGTTAACAGAATAAGGTATACCCAGAATGCTCTGTGTATGTCTGTGTGTATGAAGCACATATGATCTGCAATACACTGGTCCATGTTCTACATACCGTATAAACAGAAACTTATTGAATCCTTGTAACAAGCCCATGAAGAAAGCATTGTTGTCAAGTCAATTTTACCTTGTAAAAAGCTCTATTAGCTGAAAGATGATAGAGAATTTACCCAAGATCATCCAACTAGTTATTTGGTAAAACTAGAGTTAGAACCCATGTAATCTGCTTCCAAATACCTGTATTCTTGATCACTGTCCTTGAAATGTGTATCATGATTACTGTCACAATTTCACATACCTATTTTTATCTTACCATTATTTATGATAGAAAAAAAATTACCCAAAGATATGATTCTCTATTAGGTCAGATTTTTAAAATAAAATATCACAACCCTACAATTATGTAATGAAACACTATGAAGTTATTTTATAGAAATAAGTATATGAAGTAACATATAGGTGAAAAAGTAGGGTCATCTAATATATACATGGATCCTAACTTTAAAAAAGTAATATGTTAACACAGACATAAGTAAAAGAATGCAATAGAATGAGACAAAATGTAATGAGCACTTAATTCTGATAGGTAGAATTTGAGATTGATTTTTTTCTTTATCTACGACTTTATTGCCTAAATTATTTCAACAAACATGCATTATATTTTTAGACAAATAATTTAAAATGTTTTAGAAGTAACTTCATGTGAATTACTTCACTTACTAAAAGAACGGCCTGCACCCTGCATTACTGAAAGGGATATACCTATCCAAATCCATATAACTAACAGAAATTATTTAAACACAAATCATACAAATTCCAAACACATTTTTTGCAGCTATTGATATAATTTGTATTTCAACTATATCTATTTTTTTATAGTTGCAGTGTTTACTATATGGAAATATAGTTGAAGTTTATGGGGAAAATTGCTCATTTTATCAAACAGCCAACACTATGTGTCTCTCTTGGAAAAAAAAAAAACTTAGCAAAAGGAGACACTATTGATGGGGTAGAAAGGGATTATCTAATATTTCTCTCTGCTACTTTTCTATAGACCTCCTCCTTTTAAAAATATATCTGCATGTTGTAAATACTAATATTTTTCTTGAAAAATAACTTCTCTTTAGACTAAACTTACATTTATTTATGTACTTGTTTATTTATTTATAATAGTTTATTTATTTATTCATGAGAGACACAGAGAGATTGGCAGAGACATAGGCAGAGGGAGAAGCAGGCTCCCCGTGGGGAGCCAACTGCGGGACTTGATCCCAGGACCTTGGGATCACAAACTGAGCCAAAGGCA
The DNA here is from genome assembly GCF_905146905.1 of Nyctereutes procyonoides. Lineage (NCBI taxonomy): Eukaryota > Metazoa > Chordata > Mammalia > Carnivora > Canidae > Nyctereutes > Nyctereutes procyonoides. Next base: position 3,359,312 of record NW_026575021.1, on the reverse strand, counting down.
GATGCTCAACCATTGAGCCACCCTGGTACCCCAGAGTAAACTTACATTTAAAAAATAATATTTGTTGGTCTCAGTATGAACTTTGTAAAATGACTTCATTATATCAGCTTGTTGAGTTTGGCCTAATTTCTAGAATTCAAATCAAAACCAGAAAAATCAAAATACTAAGCTTAATGTTCCTAAGAATATTTTGTTAATTCAGTTTATTAATACTTTGGTGGCCTGTTATCTAGTATTTTTAGTTTGAAAATTTTTATTTTGTTTGCAATGTATTTAATAGGCTATCATATGTGAACAATTTGTGTATCATTGTAGTGGTTCATTGCTACTTCCCTCCACAATCTATTTACCACTGAGTCCTATTCTTAAGCTATGTAAGCTAAAATTAGCACAGTTTTTTTTTTAATTTTAATGACATAGCAAAAGAAGAAAAATAAGTAGGAGAAAGGGTCTTCTATTAAAAAAACAAACAAACAAGGAACCACAAGTGGTAATATCTACAAGAAAAATACCATCCTGTTAGATAGCTATACATTAAAAATCATCATCACTGACATTTACTGAGCATTTTTATATGCTTAGAGATAGACAAACCAAAGAAAATCAGTTGCCGATTTTTTGTTTGATTTTGATATTTAAAAAATGTTTCCTCCCTCTTGGATTTTCTAATTGAAAATTTCATCTAGTTGAGATCTAATATAAGAGAAAAGGGCCCTACATGCCCAACCATATTGAATCACCTCTGAGAGTACAGCTCTCTTCATCTGTCGTAGAAAAAAAAAAAAAGTCTTGAGGATCAAGTTACATAATGTCTATGAGAATGTTGTCTAAATTGTACCATTGATGATTCTACAGTACTAATCTGTGTTTAGTTACTAAATAAGTTTAGAGAGTTTTAAATTTTCAAACACAAAACCACTAAGCTGTAATGGAATTCTGTGTCCCTAAATACATTAAAGTCTTTATTGTTACTTACAGAGGATGCTCTCTGAGATGAGGATCAGTTAGCTTTCCTGGTACTTTTTCCAATAAAGTTTATGTTTCCCTCAGTGGCAATAACCGAACACCACTGCCACCATGCTGGTTGAAAGGAGAAATGCTTCCTGTCCATTCTTTTCTAAGCCTGAAGGGAAATTATAAAGGAATGAATGAATGAAAGACATTTTACTTATAACATGTTAGAGTTTAACTATATTTTAATCATACAAAAAGTTTTCTAGTGAAGGACTGATAAGTGAGGCAGTCCCTGGGATTGGTTTAAATTTTGCAAGTCTGATGTTTACATGTGATTTTAATAATTTTATCATTTGGCCACGTGGGCACAACCCCTGACTGCTATTCCTGCCTGCCTTGCTGGAGGGGCACAACACTGTAACACCCCTAAGAAAGCAAGACCATAGCTACTATTCAAATTCAATTTCAAATCTTGCAGTGAGGAGGGAGGGTATAGGGGAGGGGAAAGGGGAGGGAAGATACTTTTTCTGCTTATGACAGGGCCCATCCACATAGTGCAAGCCTATTGTCTGAGGAGAAGCCTGTACCTATTGTGCATTCTAGGCTTAACTGAAGCCCATACTTAAACTCTGCTTCCCTATGTGGCTGTGGTCTTATTCATCTAGAACCTTTGTGAAACTGTTTCTTTGAACTTACTCCAATACTTGGCAGTCTGAATCATTTTCCCTAGGCTATTCACACAGCTCAAATGAATTGGGCCACATTTTGAATGGGAATTTTTTTAAAAGTAAAAGATCTCAAATAATTGGATGTTTAAAAATGAAAAATTTGAAATAGTACCAGTCACCTCTGCCACCTGCCATTAAAAACAACCTGAAATGAAAAATAAATTTATATATATATATATATATATGTATATATATATATCTCCTAATTCAAAATCTTTGTACTCATGCAACTCTGGTTGCTTTGTAAAATTTATATACAGTATGCATGAGTCACAGAAATCTGTGTTTCACACTTAAATGATGTAGTAAAAACAATAACATTATAAGGTTGAAATTAGACTTTTCCTTATGATGTGATCCAATTCTCCTACACAAAAGTAGGTACTGTGGTGCAGGATGCAGGTCAGGGCAATTTTCATAATTTATCCAAACCATTGGTTTCCACCATGCTTAAACTGTTCAACTTCTTTCCTCATCTGAAACTCCATAATTACTTACCCAAACTTTCAAACTTAATTGCTGACACTATTTAAGCTTATATGCCTAACCTTTTCTCATTTGGTTTATGAGACAACCTATACTCAATGGCAAACTGGGATCACTGTACTTTGTCCCCCGATGTCATACACCCTGAGATGTTTTGGCCATTCTTTCTTCAGTCTGACTAGAATTGGCCTTTTTTTGGGCAAAGGTGAACTTTTTCTGAATTGCATCACATATAACATCACCCAGCAAATCATTTTCAGACACGTGGTCTAAAGTTTTTTCCTCAATTTTCCACTTTGATCCAACTATATTCCCCTCGACGAAGTATCTATATCTATATCCATTCTAAATACAACACATTTATGAAACAGTGTATTTGGCTTTCTCTTATGCACGTTAAAATCTTTTAGATTCTATATTCAGGAAGTTGGTTTTACAAGTTAATTATTCTTTTCCCACTGATCAGGACTTTTTTAGATTACAGATACTTCAAACTTATTATTTGCCTTGTCCAAGAACAGCTTAAAACAAACAGAAACATTTGTATTTTTTCAAATAGTTTATTTGTAAATCTTTTTCTATCGGTGTCAGTAATGCTGATGTCTCTTTCAAAAATTATTCTTTAGTATCTATGCATTTGTAAACTTTGTTAGTTTAGAAGATGTACTTTTGTACGGATGACTAATTACTCAATTCAAAAAGATAAATAGAGAAAGAATGGAGGGGGACTTGCTCCCCTCACTGAACTTCTAAGAAATGTTAGCAGAAAAAAAAAAAAAAAGATGCCTCTAAGGACTTTCATTCAGGGTAAGTAGAGAGTAAGTACCCAAGTGCGTATTTCTGTGGATGTGTAGGGGGGAGAAATGGGAAGGTGATGGCCACAGGTCATTGCTTTTCTATGAAAAGAAATATGTTTCATTTATAGACATTTACATCTGGTTGAAAACACTGTCTTATGGTTACAGATACACCACTTACCCACCTAGAGACTATCTTAGAATTTTGTTTTTATTTTATTTTTAAAGATTTTGCTTATTTGAGAGATAGAGACAGAGATAGCAACTGAGATAGCCCAAGTGGGGAGGAGAGGGAGAAGCAGGTTCCCTACTGAACAGGGAGCCTGATGTGGCGCTCCATCTCAGGACCCTCGGTTGGGGATCTGAGGTGACAGTAGACACTTAACTAGCTGAGCTACCCAGGTGCCCCTTAAGTTTTTATTTTAATCACCCAGTGCTCATCACAACAAGCACATTCTTTAGTCTCCATCCCTATTTAAACCCATCCCTCCCACCCACCTTCACTCTGGTAACTCTTAATTTGTACTCTCTAGTTAAGAGTCCGTTTCTTGATTTGCCTCTTTTTCCCCCATGTTCATTTGTTTTGTTTCATAAATTCCATATCTGAGTGAAATCATATGGTATGGTCTTTCTCTGACTTTTCACTTAGCAGAATTCTCCCCAGTTCTATCCATGTCCTTGCAAATGGCAAGATTTCATTCTTTTTATGGCTGAATAATATTTCATTGCATATTTATACACCACTTCTTTATCCACTCATTAATTGATGGATACTTAGAATGCTTCCATATCCTGGCTATTATAAATAATTCTCCAATAAACATAGGGTGTGTGTATCCCTTTGAAGTAGTGTTTTTATGTTCTTTGGGTAAATATCCAAAAGTGTGATTGCTGGATCATAGGGTAGTTCTATTTTCAATTTTTTGAGGAACCTTCATACTATTTTCCAGAGTAACTGCACCAGTTTGCATTCCTCCAACAATGCAAGAAGTTTCCTTTTTCTCCACATCCTTGCCAATACCTGTTGTTTCTCGTGTTGTTGGTTTTAGCCATTCTGACAGGTACTGGGTGATATCTCATTGTTGTTTTGATTTGCATTTCCCTGATAATGAGGGATTATGAGTATCTTTTCATGTCTCTGTTGGCTATCTGTATGTCTGCTTTGGAGAAATGCCTGTTCATGTCTTCTGCCGATTTTTTTTAACCAAGCTCTATGCCCAAAGTGGGGCTTGAACGCATGACCCTGATACCAAGAGATGCATGTTCTACCAAGGGAGACAGCCAGACACCCCTCTGGCCATTTTTTAAATGAGGTATTTCTTTCTTGGGTGTTGAGTTTTATAAGTTCTCTATATATTACGTATACTAACCCTTTATCAGATATGTAATTGGCAAATATCTTCTGTTCCATAGTTTGCTATTTAGTTTTGTTGATTGTTTCCTTCGCTGTGCAGAGGCTTTTTCATTTTGATGGTCCCAATAGTTTGTTTTTGCTTTTGTTCCCCTTGTCTCAGGAGATATATCTAGAAAAAAGTTGCTAAGGCCAAAGTCAAAGAAGTTATTGCCTGTGTTCTAGGATTTTTGTGGTTTCACCTTTAGATCTTTAATTCATTTTGAATTTACTTTTGTGTATGGTGTAAAAAAAAGTGGTCCAATTTCATTCTTTTGCATGTTGCTGTCCAGTTTTTCCAACACCATTTGTTGAAAAGACTTTTTTCTATTGAATATTCTTTTCTGCTTTATTGAAGATTAGGTGTCCATATTGTTGTAAGTTTTTTTTTGGGGGGGGGGGTTCTATTCTCTTCCATTGATCTATGTGTGAATTTTGTGCCAGCACAGTACTGTCCAGCTTTGCAATATATATTGAAGTCCAGAATTGTGATGCCTTTGCTTTTCTTTTTCAGGGTTGCTTTGACTATTCTGGGTCATCTGTGGTTTTATACAAAGTTTATGATTGTTTGTTCTAGTTCTGTGAAAAATGCTGTTGATATTTTGATAGGGATCGCATTAAGTATGTATACTTCTTTGGGAGGGATAGACACTAACTATTTATTCTTCCAATCCATGACTATGGAATGTCTTTCCATTTTTTTGTGTTGTCTTCAATTTCTTCATCAGTGTTTTATCATTTTCAGAGTACAGGCTTTCACTTTTTAGTTAGGTTATTCTTAGATATCTTGTTATTTTTGATATACTTGTAAATTGGATTGTTTCCTTAATTTCTCTGTCTGCTGCCTCATATTGGTGTATAGAAATGCAACAGATTTCTGTTGTACTTTGATTTTGTATCTCGAAACTTAAATTTGTTTTCAGTTCTAGCAGTTTTTTGGAGGAGTCTTTTGGGTTTCCTATATATTAAAATCACATCATCTGCAAACAGTGAAAGTTTATTTTTTCTCCAACTGATTTGGGTGTCTTTTATTTATTTTTGTTGTCTGATTGCCCTGGCTAGCACTTCCAGTATTATGTTGAATAAAAGTAATGAGAATGAACATCCTTGTCTTGTTCCTGACCATAGGGTAAGTCTCCCAGTTTTTCCTCATTAAGGGTGTGGTTAGCTGTGGGTTTTCATAGATGGCCTTTTTATGTTGAGAGATGTTTCCTTTGTTGAGGGCTTTTATCATGAATGGATATTGTAGTTGGTCAAATGCTTTTTCCGTGTCTATTGAAATGATCATATGGCTCTTCTTTCTCTTACTGATATGATGTATCATGTTAATTCACAAATATTGAATTGCCCTCACAACCCAAGAATAAATACCACTAGATCATGGTGAATGATTTTTTTAATGTATTGTTGGATTCTGTTTGTTAATATTTTGCTGAAGATTTTTGCATCTATGTTCATCAGGAATATTTCCCTATATTTCTCTTTCTTTGTGGTGTCTTTATCTGGTTTTGGTATCCGGGTAATGTTTGCCTCATAGAATGAACTTAGAACTTTTCCTTCCTTTTCTATTTTTTGGAATAGTTTTAGAAGAATAGGTATTAACTATTTTTTAAATGCTTGGTAAATTTCACTTGTGTAGTCATCTGGCTGTGGACTTTTGTTTGCTGGTTTTGATTATTGATTCATTTTCTGTGCAGGTTATTGTTCTATTTAAATTCTCTATTTCTTCCTGTTTCAGTTTCAGTAGGTTACATGTTTCTAAGAATTTATCTGTTTCTTCTAGGTTGTTCGATTTGTTGGCATGTAGTTTTTTTTTTTTAAGATTTTATTTATTCATGAGACAGAGATAGAGGCATAGGCAGAGGAGAAACAGGATTCCCCCAGGAAGGCTAATGCAAGAGTTGATCCCAGGACCCCAGGATCACAATTGGAGCCAATGGCAGATGCTCAACTACTGAGCTACCCAGGTGTCCCTGGCATATAGTTTTACATAATATTCTCTTATAATTATTTGTATTTTCTGTAGTGTTTGTTATTTCTCTTCTCTCATTTGTGATTTATTTGGGTCTTTACATTTTTTTGATAAGTTTGGCTAGAGGTTTATCAATTTATTGATTTTTTTTCAAAGAACCATTTCCTCATTCCATTGATCTATTGTTTTGTTTTTGTTTTTGTTCCTACATCATTTATTTCTGCCTTTATATTTTTTAGAATTTGTTTTATTTTATAAGTTTAAATTCAATTTAATTAGCATATACTGTATTATTAGTTTCAGAGGTAGAAGTTTATGATTCATCAGTTGCATAGAACATCCAGTGCTCATTACATCAAGTGCCTTCCTTAATACTAATCACCAATTAATTCATCCCGCTACCCACCCCTCCTCCAGCAACCCTCAGTTTGTTTCCTATAGTCATAGTTCCTTATGTCTTTTATGGTAATCTTTATTATTTCTTTCCTTCTGCTGGTTTTAGGTTTTGTTTTTTGTTCTTTCTCTAGATCCTTTGGGCATAAGTTTAGGAGGTTTATTTGAGACTTTTCTTGCTTCTTGAGGTAGGCCTGTAATGCTATAAATATCCTCCTTATAACCAGTTAGCTTAATCCCAAAGGTTTTGTACTATTGTTCTTTCATTTTCATTTGTTCCCACGTACTTTTTAATTTCTCCTTTTATTTCCTCATTGACCCATTCATTGCTTTGTAGCATGTTATTTAACCTCCATGCAATCATTATCTTTCCAGATTTGTTCTTGTGATTGAAATCTAGTTTCATAGTATTGTGGTCAGAGAAGTTGCATGTTATGACTTCCATCTTCTGCATTTGTGAAGGTTTGTTTTGGGGTGATATGTGATCTATTATAGAGAATATGCAGTATGCTCTTGAAAAGAATGTATTCTGCTGTTTTAGGATGCAATGTTCTGAATATTTAATATTAAATCCATCTGGTCCAGTGTGTCATTCAAATCATTGTTTCCTTGTTGATTTTCTGCTTAGAGGATCTGTGTCTTAGAATTTTGACTTTTTTTTCTCTTTAACTTCTATTATTTTGGAAATTATCATAGAAGTTAGAAAATACATGATGAGCTCTTTTCAACTCTAATGAACTTATTTTTTTCATTGTTGGATTTCTGTATCAACTTTTGTTTGGGTGCTTCTGCTTTTGCTAAAGAGAAGATTGGATGTCTTGGACAATGTGTGAGCAGTTGTTAGATAAAGAAGTCTAAGGCAATTCATGGGTTCTATTCCAGGCTACAGATTTACTTGCTGATTTTTAAAGAAACTGTAGGCATTGTTTTATGGAGGAGAAGGAAAAAAAAAAGAATTTCCACACAGTGATATAAGTATAGATTGAGTTTCTTTGGCTTTTACAATCAAGAATAGTTTAAATGTGTTTATACATTTTGGTTAAAATAAAGAATGGTTTTATTTGTGCCCTTTTTCAAAGATCTGCAATGGTTGTATAGATAACCCATTATTTAATTTCACTTGAGGAATGTGGGTGTTTTCTGAATAGTAATAGTTTTACTTATCTTTTTTCTACATGAATATATTTTTTATTTTTTCAAATTTTTATTTAAATCATAGTTAACATATATTATAATATTGGTTTCAAAAATAGAATCTAGTGATTCATTACTAACATATAACACCCAGAACTTCACACAAGTGCCTTCTTTAATTACCATCACCCATTTAGCCCAACCCCTTCCTACCTCCATCAACCCTCAGTTTGCTCTATTTATTTATTTATTTATTTATTTATTTATTTATTTTATTATTTTATTTTATTTATTTTATTTTTAATAAGATTTTATTTATTTATTCATGAGAGGCACAGAGAGAGAGAGAATGAGAGAGAGGCAGAGACACAGGCAGAGGGAGAAGCAGCCACCATGCAGGGAGCCAGATGTGGGACTCGATCCCGGGTCTCCAGGATCACATCCTGGGCTGAAGGTGGTGCTAAACCGCTGAGCCACCTGGGCTGCCCTGTTCTCTATATTTAAGAGTCTCTTTGAATTCACTTCCATCTTTTTTTCCCCTTTAGCTATGTTCATCTGCTTTGTTTCTTAAATTCCACAAATGAGTGAAATCACATGGTATCTGTCTTTCCCTGGCTGATATATTTTTTTAAGATTTTATTTATTTATTTGAAAGGGAGAAAGAGAGCAAGCAAGCAGAAGCAGAGGGAGCAGCAGAGGGAGAGGGAGAAGCAGACCCCCTAATGAGCAGGGAGTGTGACATGTGGCTAGATCCCAGGACCCTGGGATCATGACCTGAGCCAAAGACAGAAGCTTAACTGACTGAGCCACCCAGACACCCCTGACTGGCTTATTTCATTTAGCATAATACATTCTAGCTCCATCCATGTTGTTGCAAATGACAAGATTTCATTCTTTTTGATGGCTGAGTAATATTCCATTGTGTATATACCACATCTTCTTTATCTAGTCATCAGTCAACATCAGGGTTCTTTTCATAATTTGGCTAACAGTTTTACTTGTCAAGAAACAATAGATATTTGGAAAATGAGACATTGCAGTTCAAGTTGCAATGTTTTTATGGCAGGTCAAAGTACTAAAACCAAAGGAAATGCTTTTATGATTAATTGTAATTGGAAGAATGAGTGCCACCTCAAGGAAAGCTGTAGAGAAAGATGCCACTCTCATTCCTACAGACAGATTTCAGTTGTGAGTGTTAAGTGTCCTCAAGAGTACTAGGCATACCTAGAGAATTAAGCAGGTCTCAATCTTAAAGACACATAATCATAATCATAGCACTATCATGATACCACAAGGCACTTTTCACATTATTGTTTTCATTTACTCAGATGTAACTTTCTAGTAATATAACATATAATTCATAGACTTAAAACTATTTCCCATAATTTGACCATTGTTGATAATGCTGCTATAAACATCAAGGTGCTTGTGTCCATTTGAAGTAGTACTTTTGTATCCTTTGGGTAAATACTTACTAGTGCTATTGTAGGTCATAGAGTAGTTCTATTTTTAACTTTTTGAGGAGCCTCCATTCTATTTTCTACAGTGGCTGTATCAGTTTGTATCTCCACCAACAGTATAAGAGGGTTCCCCATTCCATGCATCTTTGCCAACATCTGTTTTTTCCTGTGTTGTTAATTTTACCCATTCTGACAGACATGAGGTGATAGCTCATTGTAGCTTTGATTTGTATTTCCCTGATAATGAGTGATGTCGAGCATCTTTTCATGTGTCTGTTAGCCATCTGTAAGTCTTGTTTGGAAAAAAATGTCTATTCATATCTTATGCCATATTTTAATTGGATTATTTGTTTTGGGGGGTATTAAGCTTTATAAGTCTTTATATATTTTGGAAACTAAGCCTTTATCAGATATGTCTTTGGCAAATATCCTCTCCCATACCATAGGTTACCTTTTAGTTTTGTTTTCTTAATTGTGCAGAAGCTTTCTATTCAGATGAAGTCCCGATAATTTATTTTTGCTTTTATTTCCCTTGCCTGAGGTGACATATCTAGTAAGAAATTGATAAGGCCCCTGTCAAAGAAGTTACTCTCTGTGTTCTCCTCTAGGATTTCAATGGTTCCCTGTCTCAAATTTAGGTCTTTAATCATTTTGAATTTATTTTTGTGTTTGGTGTAGGTGATCCAGTTTCATTCCTTTGCATGTTGCTGTCCAGTTACCGATGGACTGAGGAATGGATAAAGATGCAGTATCTATATATATGTGTGTGTATACACATACACACACAGAGACACACACACACACACACACACACAAGGAATATTATTCAGCCATAAAAAAGAATGAAATTTTGCCATTTGCAAGGACACAGATGGAAATAGTGTGCATTATGCTAAGTGAAAGAAGTCAGAGAAAGACAAATACCACTCATATGTGGAGTTTAAGAAACAAAATAAATGATCAATGTGGGTAGGTGGAAAAGCAAACCAAGAAACAGACTCTTAACTATAGAGAACAAACTCATGCTTACCAGAGGGCAAGTAGGTTGGGGGTAAGTTAAATAAGTGATGGGGATAAAGGAGTGCACTTGTGATGACCACCAGCTATTGTATAAAAGTGTTGAATTACTAAATAGTACACCTGAAAGCATTATTACACTGTATGTTAACTCAAATTTAAATAAAAACTAAAAAAAAAGAAAATCAATAAATAAATACAAAAAATACCTATTTTACCTATCCTAATCATTATTTCTTTTAATATAGTATCAATTACTTAAAATAATGCACCATAGGGGAAAATAAGACATTTTGAGTGTTTTAGACAAATATGAACATAGTTTTGTATCTTAAAAGAATCTTGTATGAAAAGAGATTTGTGTTTTCCCTCCGGATGTTAGGTTGAGAGAGGCTATTGCCCTTTGCCTGTAATGCATTGGTAGATGAGGGAAATTACATTGTACATGAGGAGAAAGCCTACTTTTCAATGATTTATATAAATAAAATTCTCCAATAATGATTTTAATGAAACTCATATCTGGCTGAATAACAGTAGCAATGGAGTGAACTCAGCCTTTCCTTAACTTCGTCAGCTCAATGAGGTGTTAATATTATGGTCAATGGGAGCATGGCCATATTAGATACAGGCAACTTCTTTCTTTAGTTCTGCTTTCTAAAATAGTAATATTCAGCAATGCATTTACAATTAAAGTCTTTCAATGTCACATTTTAATTTAATGAAATCAGCACTTTTCTGCATTCTAAGGATGCAATGTAATTGACTTTTGGGAAGAAAGTGAGAAGATAATTCCAATATCAAACTCTAAAAACTAGCATTTGTGATTTTAATGAAAACAAAATGCCCCTTTTTCTCCCTTGCATCAGGCTTTCTAAAATTTTACTATTATTTTAAATCCAACCTGTGGTAACTTAGCTCCAAGTAATTTCAAAATTGTTGAAAACAAATATGATTTTCCTTTGTAAAACTTTTTTTTTCCTGTAACAACATATCAAAAAGAAAAATTAAACAATAAAAACAGTAGATACAATTCTTGTTTGGTAGGGTCAGTATAATCATCTAAATGCCTACATTAAGTAGCACTAATAATTCAAACTGAAAATAATTTGCTTTATCCAATTGTAATATTTTAAGCTAATGAAACCGAGGCCAATACTCTAAAGCTTCCAAATCAAGTAAACTGCTGAAACATTCATCCACAAATGTACAGCAAACACTGCCAATTATCAAAATGATTTTTAAAGTATAGATTCCACGTCAACACGTTCAAAATCCAACTTAAAATATTTCTTTGCCATGTGCTCATCCTTCTATATTCTCATTTTGAATGAACCACTTACCCACTTAACTCACAAATTCAGGAGGCCCCCTAGACCTCCCTTCTTTCCTCCTCCTACCTCATCTCATAGGTCACTGAATCCTATTGATTTTACTGTTAGTGTCTCTATCACCCTTTGCTTAACTACCAAGGACTTAAGTTGGATTTCCTTCATCTCCCACCTGAACCAAAGTAAGCTCCACCCTTGTCGCTTAGCCATATCTTCAAGAGCTAGAATACACATATCAGCATATTACTTACTCCTGTTTGCTTCTTTTTAGTGTTCTCAGTGGATTCCACTGTGTCAGAGCTTATTAGGCCATCATAAGATATACTCAAAAATCTCTCCTTTGCCTAATTTGCCTTTGTTACATAAATATAGTCTACATTTCAATTAAAACCAAAACTCTGCAGTTCTCTTAACTGTCTAATATATTTCTAGTTTTGCACATGCTGTTCTGCCTCCTGAAATACTTTTCTTTCCTCACCAACCTCCCAATCTCACTCTGCTCCCATCTGGAAAAAAACCTACTCCTATTTTATGATCCATATAAAAACACTTCTTCTTTGAGAATATACCTTATGTATTAAATTGATGACTTGCGATTTGTGTCAATATTCTATTTTGGAAATACTTGCAAAATTGCACTTATCACATTTTATCCCAACGATTTACTTACATCACTATTTCCATTCCTTGACTGTGTGCCCTTGAGAACAAATAGTGTTCCATATTTATCTTTTTATCCTTCACACTTTTTACAGTGTCTGACACATATTATGACTCAATAAATGTTTGTTGAGTTTAATTGGCATAAAATAAATCAAAGACTGTGTACTTATGTAAAGCTCTACCACTTACACAAAATTTTGTGAGGATGTGTATCATACTCAGAATATAAGCATTGAGATGTCTGTAATGCAATCCAGTTTTACTACCTATTTTTTCTTTTTTTAAAGACTCACACTCTCAGCCTAAGTTTTCAGCTTTAACGGTTTAGCATTATTCCTTCCCTCATACATATTATGGCTTATTTACTGAGTCACATTTTTAAAGTACTTTGAAGAGTGATAATGAACTATTACTTAAAAATGATGTTCTCTTTATATAGGGTTCAGCCTCCTTCTGATGTTTAATTTCTTTTTATGTTTGTTCCATGGATTTGAGGGAATGTATGAATCATCAAAACTCACAGAAGCTGATGGAAACTAGCCAGAAAGAGAAGAGATTCTAATGAAAAAATAATTTACATTGAAATAAAATTGCAGAAGGTGGGAGGAATAGCACAACTTGCTTCTGTGATGTTGTTGCGTTATCTAATACAAATAGAAATCCTTTTAAAAGATATTTTGGAAAAGATTTTGATTCCTTCCAGGCTAGAGATTCCATTCTAATTGAAAATATAACACATGCAAACTGAAAAAGTCCTCCGCAAGACATTCAAGAACATTTTAATTTGGGAAACTCAATATATATATATATATATATATATATATATATATATATAACACCTATATAACATTTTTAATTATGCAAACTCGTGACTTTTATCTATGTGTATTTTTGTATTTGTGTGTGGCTATATCTCAGCATAACTTGTAATTCTTAAAAAAACTGAAATAAAAGTTAAATCTTATTAGAATTTCAGAAGTGAAATCAGTTCAATACTATTCAAATAGTTACATAAAAATTGAGAATTTGCACAAATAGGTTATGCTATTTTCTAAATGTACTCATTACACAGATTATTTGCATTATGTATCATAAATAAAATCATATGGATATATCAATATATACATAAATCATACAGAAGGCAGTGCTTTCATAATTGAGACTTAGAATCTTAGAAACAATTATAAAGAGTCGATAATAATAAACAAGCATAGTAAATAATAATTTTAAACAATATTTTAAAATAAAAATTTTAAATTTTAAAATGTAATTTAATCAAATTACATATCAGGGGTATTTTAAAAATATGACCTAGACAACAAAAGGTATAAGCAAAAGTGGAAGAAGCCCTTAGTACTGGAAGACAAGAGTGGCAGAAACATACAAGCAAAGAAGCAGATTCAAAGAGGAATAGAGGACAGCCCAGGTGGCTCAGAGGTTTAGCCTTCAGCCCAGGGCATGATCATGGAGACCTGGGATTGAGTCCCACGTCTGGCTCCCTGCATGGAGCCTGCTTCTCCCTCTGCCTGTATCTCTGCCTCTCTCTCTCTCTCTGTCTCTCATGAATAAAAAAATCTTAAAAAAAAAAACAAAAACAAAGAGGAATAGAATAATAAATAAGACCAAATTACTGAAGTATAGAGCAATTGACAGCAACTTCTAAAGGAATGGTCCCTTGAAGGGATTGTAAGAACCACTGTGATGTCACTGTAACTGTTCTCTCTGAAACAGCAATAAGCAGTCTCCACATATGAAGCTTTTCTGACATTCTGAAATAATCTCTCGTGTTTATGTTTTCAGAGGAACATAAAAATACATAATAGTGGGCACAAAAAAAAGAACACCTACATCCTCAGAAAATTATAAAAATGCAATTTACTTGCCAGTAAGTGATGAATCTATAGTTTATCTCATGGACCTTTCCACCATTGATCAGTCTTCAAGGTGATATTATGACATTTATAAGTAATATCAAATTCCTTCAATATATGGGACATCTTTAATAAACTGCATATCAATTTCATTTGGATAATTGACACCCAGTCAAATGCAAATGTCTTGGGTTTGCAATTTGATATGTTTTGACAAATATGCATAATCAAATAACTACTGTCTTAAGATATAGAACATATTCATTACCCCAAAAAATTTCCTCATGTTTCCTTAGTGGTAACTGTCATCCAATTTGTCCCAGCCAACTACTTAACTTTCTGTCATATTACATTCATTTCGTATGTTCTAGAATTTCATATAAATAGAATGCAATGTACACTCTTTCTTCCTATCTGCTTATCCCCAACTCTCCAAAAGTGGCAACTGTTAGTATTTTCTTAAGTAATCTGTACCCCCAAAGTGGGGCTTGAACTTATAACTCCAAGATCAAGAGTCACATGCTCTACCATGGGACTACCAAGGGAGCCAGCCAGACACCCTTGTAATTGTCAGTAATTTCTTCTACAAAAGTGCAAAGGAGAAAAAAGAAAAAGATACATATCCTCTTAAAAATCATACACAAATTGTTTCACATTGTTCTGTACTTTGCTTTTTCCACTAAATAGTATATCTAGGAGCTCTTCCTCTATTCTAATGACAGTAGACACCCTTTTTTTTTTTAGACACTTAATTATTTACTATCTCCTATTTATAAGATGTTGTGGTTGTTCTGGTTTGTATTTTTTTTTTAATTTCACATATAAGTGAGAACATACACATTTGTCTTACTCTGACTTATTTTGCTTAGCATAATACCTTCAGGTATTACTCCATCAATATTGATGCAAATATCAGTCTTTCCTTCTTGTTTATGGTTGAGTAATTACCACTGTACATATTAACCATGGATATCCATTCCACTTTCAATGGACAATTAGTTTGCTTCCATGTTCTGTTGAAAATAATGCTGCAGTGAACATGGGGTGCAGATATCTTTTCAATATAGGGACTTCATTTCCCTAGAATAAATGCCCAGGGGTGAAATTAATGCATCATATGGTAGTTCTATTTTAAATTTTTGGAGAAATCACCATACTACCTTCAATAGTGGCTGTACCAATTTACATTTCTATGTCCATTTGTCTAAGTCAGTAGCAAGCAGTTGTTCCCCATATCTGCAGGACCAATTAGATGATTCATTTCTTTCTGATATTGCTGGAGTGATATTTTATGCTTTTTGCCATTAATTTCAGTCCAACCATCTCAAACATGTTTAAGAGAATCAAGACC
Organism: Nyctereutes procyonoides; assembly: GCF_905146905.1. Classification (NCBI taxonomy): domain Eukaryota; kingdom Metazoa; phylum Chordata; class Mammalia; order Carnivora; family Canidae; genus Nyctereutes; species Nyctereutes procyonoides. The sequence goes on along the minus strand of NW_026575021.1, from coordinate 3,343,768 downwards.
TATAAAAATTGAATATTTCTCCCAAACATAACATACAATTAGTAAAATAAAAGACATATGAGGGTAGCTATAGAAAATATATAAAAATTAAGGCTTAAATCTTGCAAAGATCTTCAGTGACATGAAATAGTGTAGCCAGAAAATTATCCATTTTAATGATATTTTCAAAAATGTATCATTTGGTTTAATAAGTTTTTAATTTTTTATTTATATTATTTTATTATTTCTTTCCTTTTATATACTTTGTGTTTATTTATTTATTTTTATCCTGCCTTTCTAAGGTAAAACTTAGATCATTGACATAATTAGATATCATTAGATATTTCTTCCAATATTTAATTTTTTAACTGTATATATATATATATATATTAATATTGTATTTATTTATTCATGGAACACACTGAGAGAAAGAGAGGCAGAGACATAGGCAGAGGGAGAAGTAGGCTCCACGCAGGGAGCCCTATGTGGGACTAGATCCTGGGATTCTGGGATTCCGGGGTCACACCCTGAGCCAAAGGCAGATGCTCAACCACTGAGCCACCCAGGCATCCCTAAACTGTATGTTTTTAAAATTATATGTTATACACACACAAAAACACACATATACATACTCATCCCTGAAGCACTGCTTTAAGTGAATCCAACATATTTTGATGTTTTTCAATTTAAAATATTTTATAATTATTATTGTGATTTGTTCTTTGGCCCTTGGGCTACATACAATTATTATTAATTGACCATTATTTGGATATTGTAGGCTTATTACTCCTCAGGGGTCAGAGAATATAAACTACTTTAATTCTTTGCAATTTATTGAGATATTTTTATGGCCTAACATATGATCTATATAGGTTAATATTCCATGTGAGTTTAAAGTCTGTCTACTTGAAATAGGAGTTCCAAGTCTTAACTATAATTGTGGATCTATTTCCTTTCCTTTTTTTTTTAAGATTTATTTATTTATTTCTGATAAAGAGAGAGAGAGAGAGGCAGAGACACAGGAGGAGGGAGAAGCAGGCTCCATGCAGGGAGCCCAACGTGGGACTCAATCCTGGGACTCCAGGATCGCGCCCTGGGCCAAAGGCAGGCGCTAAACCGCTGAGCCACTCAGGGATCCCCTATTTCCTTTCAATTCTATTTGTAACTGGTTTATGTTTTGAAACTCTTAAGTACATTCATATTTAAGTGTATTTTGTCTTACTGGTGAATTATCCCTTTTATAATCATAAATGCCTTCTTTACAAATATATTTTGTCCTGAAGAATTCATGGTCTGATATTAATATAGTCCCCCCAGTCTTTTTAGGATCATTTTTAACATATACTTTTTCATCTTTTTATTTTTTGCCTAGTTACATATTTATATTTAATGAATGTGTGTTCTAGACAGCATATTGCTTGATCTGGCTTTCCATCCAATTTGACAATCTACCCTTTATTTGGAGTGTTTAGACCATCTAAATTTTATTTGTCTCTAGGTTTGGGTTCAAGGCTAACATCTGGCTATTTGTTCCTTATTTTCTCTATTCATTCTTTGTTCTTTTTCTTTTCCTAATACTGTTTGGATTGAGTAATTTTAGTGTTCCATTTTAGAGTTACTTATTGTACCTCTTTCATTTTTGTATAGTGATTTTCTTTGACGGATCATCAAGATAGATCTTTAATTTAACAGTCTATTTTAATATTGCTATACCATGCATGCCTCAGTTTTCACTCAGTTTACAAATCACATGTTAATTTTTTTAAATAGTCAATTACCATTGGAAACAACAAAAATTATGACAGGTCCTTTTAAATCTTTTCTTGTATATTTACCACATATAGTATTCTTTATCCCTTTTTTCATATTTTATTTTCCACTTGGATTGTTTTTCACTTACCTGGAGAACTACCATTATTATTTCTTTTTTTTTATTTTTTTTCATTATTATTTCTTATAGGTAAAGTAGCTAATGATGAATTTTATCAGATTTTATTTTTTTGAAAATATTTTATTTCACCTCATTTTCCAAAAATTACTTGGCCAGATATAGAATTACAAGTTAAAGGTTATTTTTTTTTGTTTATATCTTTTTTTCTACTCTTTAAAGATACAATTCTGTTTTCTTTTATCTTTGATTGTTTCTGAGAAGTCTGTGATATTTATCTTTCATTTCCAGGATTATATAAATCTATCTCTAATTTTTTTAAGGTTATTTATTTATATTTATTTATTTATGATAGTCACAGAGAAAGAGAGAGGTGGAGACACAGGCAGAGGGAGAAGCAGGCTCCATGCACCGGGAGCCCGACGTGGGATTCGATCCCGGGTCTCCAGGATCGCGCCCTGGGCCAAACGCAGGCCCTAAACCGCTGCTCCACCCAGGGATCCCTATCTCTAATTTTTTTTAAGATTTTCTCTATTACTGGTTTTCTATAATCCAAAAATACTGTGTCTAGCTCTTTGTCTTATTTACCTATTAGCTAGCTAAATATTTAGCTATTTAGCTAAATATAAATAGCTAGCTTATTTAGCTTTTTTAGAAAGGACCAAAAATTCACTAGCTTCTTGGTTTTGAGCTTATTGTTTCTCACTTAACATGTTGTGAACCTGCAATGACTTTATTTTATATATTTGATGTGGCCTACCAAATTCCACAAAACATACTTGCATAAGGCTTTATTTAAAGGCAAATGATACAGCGCAAGAAGAGAGAATAAAGGAAAGTATTGGAGAACTAAGAGACATCAACATACATGCACCTAAAGGGCAGTGCTGGGGCAGATTAGAATGTCTCTGGGTTAAGGCAATATCCATGTCATTATCTGTTATAGGAAGCTTAGCTTTGGAGGAACTCAAAGGAAAAATTTTCAGAAGGTACATTTATGTCCTCTTGGCCTCCCGATCAAGACAATCTTTCCAAACTGGTTAGACTGTATTAATCACTTTTTCCCCCTATATTTTATGATGTTTTTATATCTAGATGGGTCTAGTTGGCTGGGAAGAAACTGCCCATTCAAAGGCCAGCTAATTCTCAAGATATCAATTTCCTGTGGACAGGTCTTTCATAGGCAAACCAAACCAATCCCAAGTTTATATCCTTATCCTCAACTGTCTCCCTTAACCAACGATCACATACCAAACCAATACTTCCCCTGCCCTAAGCCAACACAGGGCCAAGAACAAGAACACCGAAGACTGTCACTTAGCTTAGAGCTCACTGATATTATTCAGATTAGCCAATCCTAAACTGTTTTCCAGCCCTGCCTTGCCTTGCCTTACCTTTCCTATAGAAAACACAATAATAAAGTTCTGGGTCATGCTTTCCTTCGTGTTTCCTCTGCCTTGTGATCAAACCTGATGCTTCCCTATGGACCCCTGCATGGCATAGTATCCTCCCTCCTTTGGAGAACTATAAATAATAAATTCTTTGAATGGAATAGACCCACGTTACCACTCAGTCACCTCCATATCTTAAAATTCCATAGGTACAATTGGAACATAGGCCATTTGCAAATCATTAGCAAAGAAATTGACCTTTGAGGTCGCCTGGCAGCACATCATAAATTCCTTTGTCTTTACCTTCAATAAGAATAACCAGCCATCTAGATGTGCTCAAAGATAAAGATAGAACTTTCACTACTAAGATAATCTACAATATCTCTAATTCAGGCCCCGACTCTTGGTCAATAGTCTGTCATTTTAATTAGCTCATGACTACTTTTTCTGTCATCTTTTGCACAATTTATGCAATATGAGAAATGAAAGGATACTGAAAAGAAAATACTTTTGTGTCATCAAGTGAGGTATGTATATTGCTTTAGAGAACCATTCCAGTTTACCAGTACATATCTTTTTCATAATCATATAAGAGCTTGACAATTTTTTTAAAAGATTTTATTTATTTATTTATTTGAGAGATAAATACAGAGAGACAGAGAGACCACAAATGGAGGTGAGGTCAGAGCGACAGGGAGATACAGACCCGCCACTGAGCAGGGACCCCAATCTGAATCTCCATCCTAGGACTCTAGGATCATGACCAGGGTGAAAGCAGAAGCTTAATGGACTGAGCCACCTAGCACTGCAAATCTTGTAATTTTTTTTTTTGTAATTTTTGAATTGTATGAAAGGTATAAATTAAGTATTATATTGAATTAAGATACCTAGGAATAAACCTAACCGAAGAGGTAAAGGATCTATACCCTAAAAACTACAGAACACTTCTGAAAGAAATTGAGGAAGACAGAAAGAGATGGAAAAATATTCCATGCTCATGGATTGGAAGAATTAATATTGTGAAAATGTCTATGCTACCCAGGGCAATTTACACGTTTAATGCAATCCCTATCAAAATACCATAGACTTTCTTCAGAGAGTTAGAACAAGTTATTTTAAGATTTGTGTGGAATCAGAAAAGATCCCAAATAGCCAGGGGAATTTTAAAAAAGAAAACCATAGCTGGGGGCATCACAATGCCAGATTTCAGGTTGTACTACAAAGCTGTGGTTATCAAGACAGTGTGGTACTGGCACAAAAACAGACACATCGATCAATGGAACAGAATAGAGAACCCAGAAGTGGATCCTGAACTTTATGGTCAACTAATATTCGATAAAGGAGGAAAGACGATCCACTGGAAGAAAGAGTCTCTTCAATAAATGATGCTGTGAAAATTGGACATCCACATGCAGAAGAATGAACCTAGACCACTCTCTTGCACCATACACAGAGATAAACTCAAAATGGATGAAAGATCTAAATGTGAGACAAGATTCCATCAAAATCCTAGAGGAGAACACAGGCAACACCCTTTTTGAACTCGGCCACAGTAACTTCTTGCAAGATACATCCACGAAGGCAAAAGAAACAAAAGCAAAAATGAACTATTGGGACTTCATCAAGATAAGAAGCTTTTGCACAGCAAAGGATACAGTCAACAAAACTCAAAGACAACCTACAGAATGGGAGGAGATATTTGCAAATAACATATCAGATAAAGGGCTAGTTTCCAAAATCTATAAAGAACTTCTTAAACTCAACACCAAAGAAACAAACAATCCAATCATGAAATGGGCAAAAGACATGAAGAGAAATCTCACAGAGGAAGACATAGACATGGCCAACATGCACATGAGAAAATGCTCTGCATCACTTGCCATCAGGGAAATACAAATCAAAACCGCAATGAGATACCACCTCACATCAGTGAGAATGGGGAAAATTAACAAGGCAGGAAACCAAAAGTGTTGGAGAGGATGCGGAGAAAAGGGAACCCTCTTACACTGTTGGTGGGAATGTGAACTGGTGCAGCCACTCTGGAAAACTGTGTGGAGGTTCCTCAAAGAGTTAAAAAAAGACCTGCCCTACGACCCAGCAATTGCACTGTTGGGGATTTACCCCAAAGATACAGATGCAATGAAACACCAGGACACTTACACCCCGATGTTTCTATCAGCAATGTCCACAATAGCCAAACTGTGGAAGGAGCCTCGGTGTCCATTGAAATATGAATGGATAAAGAAGATGTGGTTTATGTATACAATGGAATATTACTCAGCCATTAGAAATGACAAATACCCACCATTTGCTTCAATGTGGATGGAACTGGAGGGTATTATGCTGAGTGAAGTAAGTCAGTCGGAGAAGGACAAACATTATATGTTCTCATTCATTTGGGGAATATAAATAATAGTGAAAGGGAATATAAGGGAAGGGAGAAGAAATGTGTGGGAAATATCAGAAAGGGAGACAGAACATAAAGACTCCTAACTCTGGGAAACGAACTAGGGGTGGTGGAAGGGGAGGAGGGTGGGGGGTGGGGGTGAATGGGTGATGGGCACTGAGGGGGGCACTTGACGGGATGAGTGCTGGGTGTTATTCTGTATGTTGGCAAATTGAACACCAATAAAAAATAAATTCATTATTTAAAAAAATTAAAATTAAGCACTTAATAAAAAAAGAATTGAAGAAAATAAATGGAAAATAATAAAGAAAAAAGTAAAAAATTATTATATTGAATTAATGTATTAACCTATTCTAGGTTTTCCACTGGCCAATAAGCTTCTATTGTGAAAATTTTATGTGAAGGTTTAAATCAATTCTCCAATATATTTGATCGCTAATACCAGTGTTAATGGTTTTATCAAAATCAAATTTATGCATCAGTTACAACAGTATTATTATACCAAATGGTAGTTATAATAGGAGATTGAGACCATTACAAAATAAGAATTATAATAGGATTTTCTCCCATTGAGCCTTTCCCTTTTAAACCAATATCTTCCCTCAAGCTCTCTGAGTTTCTCTTTTTTAGTACCATATCAGAAGTAATAATTGTGGGGACCTGGGTGGCTCAGTGGTTGAACATCTGCCTTTGGCTCAAGGAGTGATCCCAGGTCTGGGGATCCAGTCCCACATCAGGCTCCCTGAGAGGAGCCTACTTCTCCCTCTGCCTATGTCTCTATATCTCTCTCTGTGTCTCTCATGAAGAAATAAATAAAATCTCCCCCCCCAAAATCAATAAAAAACATTCAACACCCCGACATCTAATAGTGCAACTTGCGAATTCCAAAGATAAAGAGAAGATCCTTAAAGCAGCAAGAGACAAGAAATCCCTAAACTTTATGGGGAGAAGTATTAGGTTAACAGCAAACCTCTCAACAGAGACCTGGCAGGCCAAAAAGGGCTGCAGGATATATTCAAGGTCCTAAATGAGAAGAACATGCAACCAAGAATACTCTATCCAGCAAGGCTCTTATTCAGAATAGAAGGAGAGATCAAGAGCTTTCAAGATAAAAAAAAAAAAAAAAGCTTCCAAGATAGGCAGAAACTGAAAGAATATGTGACCACCAAACCAGCTCTGCAAGAAATATTAAGGGGGACTCTGTAAAAGAAAGAGGAAGTCCAAGGAAACAATCCACAAAAAGAGGGACTGAATAGATATTATGATGACACTAAATTCATTTCTTTCAATAGTAACTCTGAACGTGAAAGAGCTTAATGATCCCATCAAAAGGTGCAGGGTTTCAGACTGGATAAAAAAGCAAGACCCATCAATTTGCTGTCTACAAGAGACTCGTTTTAGACCTAAGGACACCTCCAACCTGAAAATGAAAGGTTGGAGAACCATTTACCATTCAAATGTCCTCCAAAGAAAGCAAGGGTAGCCATCCTTATATCAGATAAAGGACATGCCAAAGACTATAGTAAGAGATGAAGAGGGACACTATATCATACTTAAAGGATCTATCCAACAGGAGGACCTAACAATCATGATATTTATGTGCCTAATGTGGAAGCTGCCAAGTGTATCAATCAATTAAAACAAAAGTTAAGACATACTTAGATAATAATACACTTATATTGGGAGACTTCAACATGGCATTTCTGCAATTGAAAGATCTTTTTTTTTTCTTTTTAAGATTTATTTATTTATTTATTTATGATAAAGAGAGAGAGAAAGAGAGACAGAGAGAGAGAGAGAGGCAGAGACACAGGCAGAGGCAGAAGCAGGCTCCATGCCAGGAGCCTGTCCGGGGACTCGATCCCAGGACTCCAGAATCACGCCCTGGGCCAAAGGCAGGAGCTAAACTGCTGAGCCACCCAGGGATCCCCAATTGATAGATCTTCTAACCACAACATCTCCAACAAAACAAGAGCTTTAAATGATACCCAGGACCAGATGGATTTCACAGTTATTTACAGAACTTTACACCCAAACTCAACTGAATACACATTCTTCTCAAGTGCACATGGAACTTTCTCCAGAATAGACCACGTACTGGGTCACAAATCAGATACCAAAAGATTGGGATTGTCCCCTGCATATTTTCAGACCATAATGCTTTGAAACTTGAACTCAATCACAAGAAGAAGTTTGGAAGGAATTCAAAGATGTGGAGGTTAAACCCATCCTGCTAAAAGATGAAAGGGTCAACCAAGAAATTAAAGAAGAATTAAAAGGATTCATGGAAACTAATGAGAATGAAGATACAACCATTCAAAATCTTTGGGATACAGCAAAAGCAGTCCTGAAGGGGAAATACATTGCAATACAAGCATCCCTCAAAAAAATGGAAAGAACTCAAATACAAAAGCTAACCTTGTACCTAAAGGAGCTGGAGAAAGAACAGCAAATAAAACCTTCATCCAGCAGAAGAAGACAGTTAATAAAGATTCGAGCAAAACTCAATGAAATAGAGACCAGAAGAACTGTGGAACAGATCAACAAAACCAGGAGTTGGTTCTTAAAAGAATTAATAAAATATATAAACCATTAGCCAGCCTTATTAAAAAGAAGAGAGAAAAGATTCAAATTAATAAAATCATGAATGAGAAAGGAGAGATCACCACCAATACCAAGGAAATACAAACAATTTTAAAAACTTATTATGAGCAACTATATGCCAAAAAACTAGGCAATCTAGAAGAAATGAATGCATTTCTAGAAAGCCACAAACACCAACACTGGAACTGGAAGAAATAGAAAACCTGAACAGGCTGATAACCAGGGAGGAAATTGAAGCAGTCATCAAAAACCTCCCAAGACACAAAAGTCCAGAGCCAGATGGCTTCCCAGGGGAATTCTATCAAACATTTAAAGAAGAAACCATACCTATTCTACTAAAGCTGTTCCAAAAGATAGAAAGGGATGGAATATTTCCAAACTCGTTCTCTGAGGCCAGCATCACCTTAATTCCAAAACCAAAGACCCCACCAAAAAGGAGAATTCTAGACCAACATCCCTGATGAACACAGATGCAAAAATTCTCAACAAGGTACTAGCCAGTAGGATCCAACAGTACATTAAGATGATTATTCACTATGACCAAGTGGGATTTTCCCTGGGATACAAGGCTGGTCAACACTCATAAAGCAATCAATGTGATTGATCATATCAACAAGAGAAAATACAAGAGCCATATGATCCTCTCAATAGATGCAGAGAAAGCATTTGACAAAATAAAGCATTCATTCCTGATCAAAACTCTTCAGAGTGTAGGGATAGAGGGAACACTCCTCAGCATCTTAAAAGCCATCTACGAAAATCCCACAGCAAATATCATTCTCAAGGGGGAAACAGTGGGAGTCTTTCCCCTAAAATCAGGAACACGACAGGGATGTCCACTCTCACTATTCTAGTACTATTCAACATAGTACTAGAAGTTCTAGCCTCAGCAATCAGCCAACAAAAAGAAATAAAAGACATTCAAAGTGGCAAAGAAGAAGTCAAACTCTCCCTCTTTGTGGATGACGTGATACAGTATGTAGAAAACCCAAAAGACTCCACCCCAAGATTGCTAGAACTCATACAGCAATTTGGTAGCATGGCAGGATACAAAATCAATGCCCAGAACTCAGACATTTCTATACACTAACAATGAGACTGAAGAAAGAGAAATTAAGGAGTCAATCCCATTTACAATTGCACCCAAAGCATAAGATACCAAGGAATAAACCTAACCAAAGAAGTAAAGGATCTATACCCTAAAACCTACAGAACACTTCTGAAAGAAATTAAGGAAGACACTAAGAGATGGAAAAATAATCCATGCTCATGGATTGGAAGAATTAATATTGTGAAAATGTCTATGCTACCCAGGGCAATTTACACGTTTAATGCAATCCCTATCAAAATACCATGGACTTTCTTCAGAGAGTTGGAACAAATTATCTTACGATTTGTATGGAATCAGAAAAGATCCCAAATAGCCAGGGGAATATTAAAGAAGAAAACCAGAGCCAGGGGCATCACAATGCCAGATTTCAGGTTGTACTACAAAGCTGTGGTCATCAAGACAGTGTGGTACTGGCACAAAAACAGACACATCAATCAATGGAACAGAACAGAGAATCCAGAAATGGGCCCTCAACTCTATGGTCAACTAATATTCGACAAAGCAGGAAAGACTATCCACTGGAAAAAAAAGACAATCTCTTCAATAAATGGTGCTGGGAAAATTGGACAACCACGTGCAGAAGAATGACACTAGACCACTCTCTTACACCAGACACAAAGATAAACTCAAAATGGATGAAAGATCTAAATGTGAGACAAGAATCTATCAAAATCCTAGAGGAGAACACAGGCAACACCCTTTTTAACCTTGGCCACAGCAACTTCTTCCTAGACACATCAATGAAGGCAAAGGAAGCAAAAGCAAAAATGAGCTATTGGGACTTAATCAAGATATAAAGCTTCTTCACAGCAAAAGAAACAGTCAACAAAACTCAAAGACAACCTACAGAATGGGAGAAGATATTTGCAAATGACCTATCAGATAAAGGGCTAGTATCCAAGATTTATAAAGAACTTATTAAACTCAACAGCAAAACAAACAAACAAACAAAAAAAAACAAACAAAGAAACAAAAAAAACAAACAAAAAAAAAAACAATTCAATCATGAAATGGGCAAAATACATTAATAGAAATCTCACAGAGGAAGACATAGACATGGCCAAGAAGCATATGAGAAAATGCTCCACATCACTTGCCATCAGGGAAATACAAATCAAAACCACAATGAGATTTTTTTTTAAATGACCAAAGTCCCCGAAATAAAGGACAAGTTTATTTTTAGTATTAAAGAGGTTAACAATAGTTCTCATTATTCTGACTTATCCATATTCAAACTCACCTGCTCAGAAAGAGGCAGACCCAGACAGTTTCTAACAAGTCCTACTAATAATTAGGAAAGGAGTTACAATAAAGATTATGTGAATAGGAAAGATTAAAGAGTAGAAAATGCCAGAGGTATCCAGAGACAAAGAAGGCTTTCTGTGACTGAAATAATATTTTGTGTCCATGGTTCAGGAATAAGATGTTTCTGCTGGGAGCTGAGAAATCAGGATGAGAAACCTTTAGTATTGCAATTGGATGTTGGAGTTGTCTGTGGTGCCCTTTTTGGCTACTTTAATTCAATCAGTGGGAGAAAGAGACCTGAGGACGAGGAGGTGGAGGTGGAGGTGGAGGTGGTGGAGAGGAGGAGGAGGAAGAAATTCTCAATCTCTGCTCAATCACCAGCCACAAGGTTAGGACTGAGAGCTGACTGCAAATATACTCAAGGGCTGACCTTGATGGGCACTGGGCCAACTCAGAAAAGGAATTACTTCGTACTCAAGTCAAGGCTGCTGTGAATGGGGCACCAGTGAGAATGGGGAAAATTGACAAGACAGGAAACAAGAACTGTGTGGAGGTTCCTCAAAGAGTTAAAAACAGATCTGACCTACAACCCAGCAATTGCACTGCTGGGGATTTACCCCAAAGACACAGATGCAGTGAAACGCCGGGACACCTGCACCCCGATGTTTATAGCAGCCATGTCCACAATAGCCAAACTGTGGAAGGAGCCTCGGTGTCCATCGAAAGATGAATGGACAAAGAAGATGTGGTTTATGTATACAATGGAATATTCCTCAGCCATTAGAAACGACAAATACCCACCATTTGCTTCAACGTGGATGGAACTGGAGGGTATTATGCTGAGTGAAGTAAGTCAATCGGAGAAGGGCAAACAGTGTATGTTCTCATTCATTTGGGGAATATAAAAAATAGTGAAAGGGAATAAAGGAAAGGAGAGAAAATGAGTGAAAATATCAGTGAGGGGGACAAAACATGAGAGACACCTAACTGGGTAATGAACAAGGAATAGCAGAAAGGGAGGTGGGCGGGTGGGTTGTAGTGACTGGGTGTTGGACACTGTGGGGGGCACTTGGCGGGATGAGCTCTGGGTATTATGCTATATGTTGGCAAATTGAACTCCAATAAAAAAAAAGGAGAAAAAAAGAAAGAAAGAGAAAGAAGAAAGAAAGAAAGAAAGAAGAAAGAAAGAAAGAAGAAAGAAAGAAAATCTTAAAAAAAGAAAATATAATAATTATTATTTCAGATAAGTGTCATACTTTCTTCTCACTTGACCAAATAGTATGATACTCAGTAACATTAAATGGCCAATTTGAATATTTTACCATAGAAGAAATCTATGATTATGTGGCCACAGGAAGACATTTCCTTTTATTTCCAGTAATATAAAGAGGTTAAACATGTTTACACGTTAGAGAAAATACCCTAAAATATTTTCTTCACTCCTTTTTTATCTATTTGCTCTCTTAGTCGCTGTATTTTAAAATTTCAACTTTCCATATAAATCATTTTCTCATATTGTTCACTATATTGTTTTACATAAGAAAATCTTCATATGTTTGATAATCTTTTTTCTCATTAAAATTTTAATTTTTCATTTTTTGAAACCTAATGTTTTTCAATTTGTTTGCATTAAAAATAATTTTTTGAACTTTTTTTAATGGTTTCTAGGACAACATGACTCTCAATACGGTCTCATAAATATACCACAGTTTGGGTATTTTAACTTTCACAGTGATATTATTTAGGAACTCTAAGTTTACTATAATAATTGTCTCATTTTGTGAAAGAAGAATATGTTTTCTAATAGCTCAATCAGTTCAGTTCATTCTCTTAATCAACATTTTTAAAAGACATATCATATAATAATGATTCAGTAGATATGAATATTCAAATACTAAAGGTCTCTATTCAGTTAGCTCACACAGTAATCTAAACTGTTTCTGTAAGTTATTACCCTGATTCATTCTTCTTACACTTTACCAAAGATACTAAAGAAAACCTATTTTGACCTGCAGGGAATAAATTAATAAAAAATATGAATTTGTTATAGTAAGGATTTCAGAATAGCATTTGCTATCTTTTTTGTGGCTGTGATTTATAAGCCTCGATTTTTTTTAAGAGTTTATTTATTTTTTAGAGACACACAGAGAGAGAGGCAGAGACACAGGCAGAGGGAGAAGCAGGCTCCACACAGGGAGCCCGACGTGGGACTCGATCCCGGGTCTCCAGGTCAGGCCCTGGGCTGAAGGTGACGCTAAACCGCTGAGCCACCGGGTTTGCCCTATAAGCCTCAACTTTTTAAGCCAAAATTTATTACCTGTATAGTCCTTCTGCTTCTTATAAGATGTCCCAACAGTCAACAGTCACTGGATTTTTCCAAACTAGTAAAATTTCCACCCTATGCAATTATTTGTGTAAAGGTTACAGCACAAATTTAGAAGATCTGAATGCAAAACAATTTCCATATAGTAAAAAATAAATATGTAAATATCAGCAATGCATTTCTTAGTGTTCTCCATAGTTATTCTTCTACAAGATACACATTTAAGAAAGAACAATAATACTGAAATGGCTTTGACAACATAGAGACAACGTATTAAAAATCACAAACTACAAGGACATATCTTAGCCTTGCATTGCTGTCACAACAGATGCCTTGAATTAAAAAGAGATTGAAATGAATTTATCCATGCAGTTTGGCTACTAAGGTAGATATAGTTACTAGTTTTTCTTAAAGAATCCGTTTCTTTAAATTCATTTTATTAATGATTACTGTATGAGAAATCATTTTTATTATCCAAATACAGATAATCCAATAAAAACTATATAACCTAACTTATGAATACAAATGACATTTTGGGCAATTTTAATAGGATTTTATATTTTAATAGAAATAAAATGTTTTGTACAATAACAATACTTTTTGATTTTTTCCTCTTCTTCAATTAGGTAGAATAAATGGTATCAATATTGTTCTTCAAAATTTCAACACTAGGCTTCTAATTTCAACTGTAATATATAGAAGGCTCTAAAGTTACCAAGCCTATTCTTACAAGAAGATCAATTAGACAAACTAAAATTCAACAACTTTTCTTGGACTAATCAGAGAACTGAGTTGATAGCACCAAAAATCACATCAAATTCTAAAGAGACAAATAAATCTAGAGAGTCACAGAAAAGATCTGCTTATTTGAAGCAGAAGCTACTGAAGCCACAAACTAAGAAGAATACTTACGGCAATTTTCACAAGTTGATGGAGATTAATATGGACCAGTGTGAGAGTGAGAAACCCCATGGTGGATACAATCCCCCATACTTTGTGGACTTTACCTTGCACAGATTCATTGGTTTTCCTTTCATGAGTTTTTACTTCCAGTAACTCTACAAGCAAAGAAAGATCCCTGCTCCCTCAGCCCTCATTGCTCTGACTGAAAGAGGAGAAAAGTATTATTGCAAAATAAGTAAGACATCCTTGAAAGCAAAGGCTTAATCTCCAGGAGAATAGATTTTACCACAGACTTTGCCCGCCTTACAAAATCTATTTCTCCTATTCTAGATAGTTCAAGATTTCCTGTCTCAAATAAGAAACTCTTAAAACTCAAAAGTAAGAAGATAAAAAACTCAAAAGTGAGTAAAAACCTCAACAGATGCCTCACCAAGGAAGATACACAGAAAGAAAACATGTACACAAAAAGATGTCTGACATTGTCATGAGAAAATTGTATATTAAAAGAGTCAGATACTGATATAAACCTAGTAGAACAGCTAAAATAAAATGTTAAAATTATATGGACAATTGCTGACTAAATTATAGAGGGACACTCATTCTTTTCTGCTGTGAATACAAAAATGGTAGAGCCACTCTGTAAAGCAACTTGGCAATTCTTTAGAAAAATAAATATATTATTACCTTAAAATCCAGCAACCATGTTCTTGGGTATATACTCAAAAGATTTGAAACTTTGGATACACAAACCATCACATGGATATCTTATCACCCAAAACCAAAGCTATCAAGATAAAGGGCCCTAGGTCAGGCCTCTTCAAGATGGTCCACTTTGGCATGAAGATTATTTTGAGTTAAAAAGCAATCAGACCCAGCAGATTCAGAAAAAAAAAGTTGTTTACCTTTACACTCAACTACCCCAAAATGAATTTTAGAAACTGCTCCGGGGAAAAAAAGCTATCACCACAGATAACTTTATTATGAAATAAACTAGGTATGATAGATTGGGAGGAAGCTAGCAAGATCTGTTTGATAAAAGTCTTCTATGTACCATTGTTTCTGAGTGCCCCAGTGAACATTCGTTTACCAAATCTTTACTCTGTTTCATCTTTGTGTGAATTGCATTCCATTCCTTTGAAGTCTCAAATTCTTACCTTCTTCTCCTTTGTTCAGGATGACATATATATCCTATTTTACCTATCTTTAAAATTTCCCTGCCTGTTTGAATTCCCCATATGTGCAAAATTAAATTTGATTTTTTTTTCCCGTTAATTTGTCCCACTCCATTTGATTCTTAGTCTGGCTAAAAGGACCCTACAGGGAACAAGAAATTCTTCCTACCCAGCAAGTTTCAATAGTTGAAAGAATAAATAATTTTCTATCATATAGGATGTACATTTAAATGATGGAATAGTATTAAGTGATTAAAAAATGAGCTATTAACTTGCAGAGACATGAATGAGTCTTAAGTGCATATTGCTATAAGAAAGAAGCTAGTGTGAAAATGCTATATCTTTTATGGTTTCAATTATATGAGATTCTAGATAAATCAAAACCAAAGAAATGGTAGTCAGATAGGTAATCACTAGTAGTTCAAAGGAGAAGGTAGGATTAAGCAGGTACAAAGGAATTTTTTTCTATGGTAGTAAATCTATTTTGTATGGGGCACTATAATGGTTGATATATTTATTTCATTATAAATTTGTCAAAGCTCATAGATCTCCACAGCACAAAGGGTTTACCTTTATGTATACCAATTTTAAAAAAAAAAAAGATCAGTGAGGAGTTCAGGGGATCTCCATAGGAAATGTAGTATGTGATAAAATAATCCTTTACAAATATATGATACAACCTGTAGGGCCCACTCCAAGATGCGATACTTTGGCATGAAGATTACTTTGAGTTGAAAGCAACCAAAACCCTGAAAATTCAGGAAAGGCTCTTTATCTCCCATTCAACTGTCTAAATTTACCCTGGAAATGAGTGCCTGTAGCAGAGAGAGTTATCAACTGAGATTAAACTTTACCTAAGGAATTTATCTGCACAACAGGGCAAACTTTACTTTCTAAATCTCTCTCACCGTCTTCTCTTTTGTTAATCGTCTTCCTCTACTTTGTATCCTCAGGCCCTACTCTTCTCCTTAGCTCGAAAGTTCATATAAGCCTCCTATTGCCTCAGTGTCTTTGGAATTTCACATCTGTGTGGATTCTCCATATGTATGATATTAAATTTATTTTCTATTAATCTGTTTCATGTAAATTTGATTAGTCCAGCTAGAAAACCTTAAGGAGCAGAGAAAATTTTTTCCTTGCCAATTAAGAGGGGTGGCAGAAAAGCTTCAGACATAAGTCCAAGTCACTGGAATGAATTAAATCTGTTAAGACCAAAGGCAAGGGATGCCTGGGTGGCTCAGTGGTTGAGTGTCTGCCTTTGGCCCAGGGTATGATCCTGGGTCCTGGGATTGAGTCCCATATGCAGCTCCCTGCATGGAGCCTGCTTCTCTCTCTGCCTGTGTCTCTGCCTCTCTTTCTCTGTGTGTCTTTCATGAATAAATAAATAAAATGAAATATTAAGAAAAAGACCAAAGGCAATAAATAATTAACACCATTGTTCATAACCACCATTTTCTTATTTCTAGAAGAAATTTCTAAATTTTTTTCTTCTAAAACCCATTTCCCATAAGAGTACAGGTTAACAACTGATATGACTATACATGTATTCTGTAATTGAATGTAAAGAATGACGGAGAGTGGGAGCCACTTTTCTCACTATTGGGGTTATAGTTATTTGTAAGATCCATGTGGAAATGATTTAGAGTTGGAGATATCAATATGAATTCATTTTAGCCTGATATAGAAAAAGACAGTTACATATACAAATATACAAATATAATGTACACAGGTTAGTATATGCACATATTTCCTTTTTCTGTCACCTGAGAGGGCCTAGAAGCAACAACCCTGTAGTAGCAAAATACACCTAGAACCCAAACTTGGTTTCTAATAATAGCCTCCAATAGAAGAAAGCAGGACTCCTTGCAAAATGGCTGATTTTAGGATTTGAACAGGAAATAAACAGGATGAGCTTAGAATATCTTATAGTGCCAGAAAATAAGATAATACTCAAAAAAACAAATGAAAACAAAAACCTTATGTTATTGTGGGTACATTAAAGGGAAGCAAAAGCCAAATGAAAGAGGTCCCAATGCCAAAGCTGGAACAGCTCAAGCAAAAAAATGAATAAAGTAGCATCAGATTATAGCCCAAAGTATAAAATATATATAAGACCAGACTGATGAACCATAATGAATGGATGGATGGATGGATGGATGGATGGATGAATGAGTGAATGAATGAATGCACAAGGAAGAGGAAACAAACTTCAAATACAAATATTTTGTGCGAATACTCTGCCCTCAAGGGAGAGAAGCATAATTTTCCACTCCTTAAATTTGGCCTGTGCATAGTGACTTTTTTTGGAATACAATATAAAAGGACATGAAGGTGTTGTATGGCAGGAAGTAATTTTGCAGTGGAGAAATCAGAAAAAAAACTATCTCAGTCAGGTGACCAAGTTCAACACCAACAGTGATAGGTCATCTTGAGAGTATTTACTCTTGATATGTGATAAAATGGTTCTTTAACTCTGTAGTTTTCCTTCTAAAAACACATAATCTCAGACTCATCAGAAGGAAAACATCAGAAGGATTTTGATTGAGGGACAGTCTATGAAATACCTGACCAGTACTTCTCAAAACTTCAGAAACAAAGTTTGATCAAAAAGCAAAAAATCTAAAGAGATATAAGGACCAAATGTAATGTAATAACCAAAATAGAATCTTGGAATTGAAGAAGGAAATTAGGTAGAGTGAAAGAAATCTGAACAAAGTACGGGCTTTTCTTAAGGTATTAACATTGATTAATTTTGAAAGATGTAAGGTACTAACATAAGATATTAATAATACAGGAAATTGGGTATGCGTTATGTGATATAGTAGAAAAACTTTTAAGTTTAACTCAATTTTTTTAGTTAAAAAAAGTGATTTTTGGAAATGTTACATTACATATATTTATTATTGACTTATATTCATGCCAGAATGAATAAGCAAATATTTGCTAAAAATACAGAATTTTATTCAGCTCACTATGTCACTGATTACTTAGAAGAGATCAACATAATTTTCTGCTTTAAAATGCATAGACTTTAAGAATCATATCAAAATAAGCAAAGTAAAATGAATGAAAATCAGGTTTGTCTTGAATATATTACCTATTGTTATATATCACACTACTATAAAATTTAGTCATTCATACAACAATGAAAATCTTTCTCATGAACTCTATTGATTGGTTGAGTGACTGCATCATCTGAATGGAATAATAGAATATGTAAGATGGACTCAGTCACAGTGACAGGTGGAACTGGCTACAATTTGAGATGCCACATGGCCTCTCATTCTCCATCAAGCCAGTGGCCTTGCATATTCAGCCATCTCAAACCAATGTTAAAAATATCAAATGTGGGAGCTCCAAGGGATCTCATGTGACCTAGTTTCCAGAACTCACATGTTATTAATTCCAAATATGCAGTTGATCAAAGGAAATTACAAGACTTGCTTGCTAGATGGGAGAATCAGCAATACCACATTGCAAAATACCTTG
The DNA here is from genome assembly GCF_905146905.1 of Nyctereutes procyonoides. NCBI lineage: Eukaryota > Metazoa > Chordata > Mammalia > Carnivora > Canidae > Nyctereutes > Nyctereutes procyonoides. Next base: position 3,325,256 of record NW_026575021.1, on the reverse strand, counting down.
CATACTGGGCTGGAAGGAATTTGCGGTCATGAAACACTCTACCACACATATACACACTGGCATTACGTATACTGGTATATCACGTGAACAGGGGGATTTCTATTGTGATGGGATTGTTTCTCACGTTGCAGGATTTTGATTATCATCCTCATCATCTCTATTGTCAATTCAAATGTATGTTCAGATTTTCCTATGAGCAGGACATTATTCTAAGTATGTCCTAATTAAATCATTCAAGCATAACCAAAACTCTCTAGTACTGGCTTATGTTATCCTCACTATAAACTGGTTATAGCACACATGTTAGAAAATGGTTTTATTTTAATTAGTTAATGAGTTGATTGATCTATTGCAGTTTTTTCCTTATACTAGAGACATGATCAAGGGCAAATTAGTTTGAGCTTTGCATTTTATACTGATAAAATTAGATGGTAGCAATAAAATATTTAATGCCACTCCTAGTTCTGAATATTTATGAATATATTCCTGTTGATCCAGTATCATGGGTCATATATGCAAATATACTTATAGAAACTCTTATTCCTATGTTCATGGCTCTTTCCCTTTTTGTTCTCTTTGTTGAAAATATTTAAAATAATTCATTTCATGAAATATTGCATATGGTTGAGTTTCACATTGAGAGAGGCTAAGCTGAAAGCAGGTATGTCTACCATTTTTACATTAGAAAGAATTTCCAAATTAAATAGCCTTCTGGAAAATAAGAAGGATGGTTGGACTTTGATCATTACACCACTACGGATTTCTCCACCCTCCCTCTCAACCCAGTTCTATAAATGTTTTAATGTATTAGTCCCAATGAATTATTTTGTTTACATCTTGTATAATATTTATATAATAAATGAACTATTATTTACTTAATATTTTAATGAATCCAGATTTTTAACAAGTGTATTTGGAAATACATTTTATTTCATAAACTGCTTCCAATTGGACAATTTCCTAGTTTCTTTATATATTCTTACTTCTACAGACAATCCTCATAATATTCCTCTATTAGAAGAAGGCTCAGAGATTTTACCGGACTTTTCTAGGTCTATACAGCTAATGGGATTACAACTGTGAAACACAATAACCACTTTACTTATAATAAAGATGAAGTATTTTATATTAATTTTCAAAATAAATATTTAAAAATACACCTCTCAAGCAATCACTATGCACATATATTTAAATTGCAATTGTTAGCTTGAAAAAATTTAAATAGCATCTAAGAATTTGGCAATACTTATTTATTCCAGACAGTAGGACTCCAGATCCATTAACAAAAAAGAACCATAAAGGGCAAGTAAATATTAATGTTGTTTGTTATGTCTTTCCAGTTTAAATGTTTCATGATCAGAAATCAGAGTTGGCTTCATTATAAAAAGACTACAGTGAAGTCTGAAGAAATAGTTTATAATTTATGTTTGTTTCCAACTTTGTTTAATATTAATTAGGAGTATTGAATAATCATGCTTAAACATTTAAAAATTCCCTAAAAAATAAATATAATAAAAAAATTCCATGAAAGTATAATTTCACTATTATCATAGGCCAAATTAAATAAACTATGCAATGTTTGTGGATAAAATTATTCTATGGCTTTTCATGAAAACTATCCTGAGGTTGGAGTAGGGAAGAGGAGCTATGGGGTAGAGATGAACTATGATTTGCTGTGAGTTTTTAAAAGTTGAAGTTGAAAGGTGCCTGGGTGACTCAGTCAGTCAAGTGTCTGCCTTTGTCTGTCCTTGGATCAAGCCCTGCATTGGGTTACCTGCTCAGCAGGAAGCCTGCTTCTCCCGCTGCCCCTCCCTTGTGCTTTCTCTCTTATAAATAAATAAAATCTTTTCAAAAAAAGTTGAAGTTGAGATAAAGTATAGAAGACTCATTCCTCTATCTCTACTTTTATAAATGCTTTAATATTTTTATAATGAGGGATGCCTGGGTGACTCAGTGGTGGAGCATCTGCCTTTGGCTCAGGGTGTGATCCCAGGTTAGGGATGAGTCCCACATCAGGATCCCTATGAAGAGCCTGCTTCCCTCTGCCTATGTCTCTGCCTCTCTCTCTCTCATGAATAAATAAATACAATCTTTAAAAAAAAATTATAATGAAAGAGAACATGTTTGGTCCTTGCACATGGCATGCCTATTAAATGTCTTCACTGGAGATCAATGGAAAGTTAATTTAATATCATAATTAAAATTTGAATTATATGTACTGATTTATGGCTGGACATCGATATTTAACCTAAGTTCCTGATAGTGTTATAAAAAATGAAAAATCAAGACTATCTTGGCTATCTATTGTCATTGCCTCCTGGAATCTCTTATTCTCCTAGACATCTAATTCTGGAGTCACTCCAGTGGAAACTATTCTGTTAGTCCATGGCATATGGATAAATCTGATTATACTTCTAAGAGCCAAGAGAGTAATCTTTGAGTTATGTTAAACCCATCAAATCATTTCATCCTTTGAGCCACAGAGGTAAGTTCTGAGATTGGTATGTGACCTAATTTCGGTTAATCAAGAAGAAATAGTGTATGAGCCTTCAGATCCTACATTACAGAGTGAACTGGGTGCTGTGATGATTTTAACCTGGGACTTCTGGGTAAGAAATGGAAAACTTGGTAAAGGATTCTGGTGACCCATTTGAGTCCTAAATAAACTTATGCCTGAAGTATATTCACCCTTACATTCCTATTATATGAGGCAGTAAATTATTTTTATGCATATGCTCATTTGGAAAAACAATTGTTCCCCTTACTAGGCAAGTCCCAAGTAACCTGTACATGGAAAAGACAGTATTATAAAAGGATGTTTCCAATTATCATGAAGGTCATAACTTGAGACAACATCAGAGTTATGAATATTTGATGAAAATGCCTAATACTTTAAAAATTCAAGACCTTTGACCTAAGATTTGTTTTTTCCTCTAAGATATATAAATGTACTCTTGTTAGGCTTTGAGTTACATATATTGGATATTTCTGTAGAAAAATGAATTATATGGGCAGCCTGGGTGGCTCAGCAGTTTAACGCCACCTTCAGCCCAGGGTGTAATCCTGGAGACCCAGGATCGGGCTCCCCATGGAGCCTGCTTCTCCCTTTGCCTGTGTCTTTGCCTCTCTCTCTCTGTGTCTCTCATGAATAAATAAATAAAATCTTAAAAAAATGAATTATGAAGTAAAAATAACCTTATTTTTTGTCCAAAGAATTTCTGCACTATTGATGAAATAATATCAAGTGATAAGGAAAAACAATATCGATTAAATATTTTTTTATGAGCAAGTCAATTAAGAAAGAGTCAACTTTCAGAATCAGATCTTCTGATTATTTAATGTTGCCTAGTTTTTCCATTCTCATTTGATGGATAAATGATAGTATACATGTGATTTAAAAAAATATAAGCATTTCAGGTTTCACACAATAGGCTTGATGGTTATACAGCAAATATTTCACAGTTAATATTGTAATAAAACCCACATTATAAAGATTTTCTCATGTTCATGTTTGGAGTATTAATAGTGATAAAGAGAATATTTTTAAAACATCAATTTGTCAAAAGTAACACTGAATTTCAGACTAATTAAAGCAAATGCTTATATAAAGATTATATTTAATGAAACTATATACAGTGCTTAGACTCAAAAAGAACCATTAAAGTTGTTTTAACTGCACTTTAGGTAAATAACTATACCTCAAATGATTTACTTAAAAATACATTTTAAATAATTTTTAAAATTTGAGTATAGTTGACATATAGTGTTATATTCATTTCAGGTGTATAATGTAAAAATTCAGTGCATTATGCTATGCTCACAAGTGTAAAGACCATCTGTCACCACACAACACTATGATCAATTAGATTTCCTTTTTTTTTTTAAGATTTTGTTTATTTATGCATGAAAGACACAGACAGACAGAGAAAGAGAGAGAGAGAGAGAGAGGCAGGCAGAGGGAGAAGCAGGCTCCATGCAGGGAGCCCAATGCAGAACTTGATCCTGGAACTCCAGGATCACATCCTGATCCAAAGCCAGATGCTCAACCCCTGAGCCACCCAGTCATCCCTCATTGACTAGATTTCCTATGCTGTGCCTTGTATTCTTATGACATTCATTACATGACTGGAAACCTGTATCTCTCACTCTGCTTCACCCATTTTGTCCATCCTCCCACTCCCCCTCCTCTCTGATAATCATCAATTTGTTCTTCCTATTTATAGTAAAAATAATTTTTTGAAATAAGTTTTCATGCTGCTCTTTTGGTTGGTCATTTCAAAGATTCAATACAGTGTTTACAAAACACTCAACAATTCAGAGTTAAATTTAAAATTAGCTAAAAATGAGTAAGGAAACAGGAAACTTATAATAGATGTATAATTTATTAAAAGTAAAAATTCTGAGTTTCTATAATATACTAAAATTTTCTTCAAAAAATTTTACTCAGTGCTACAGAAGTATAATGAACTTAGTTAATGTTTAATATAAAGATAATGTCTTCACAGGTTATGTGACAAATCTGACTTGGTCATAATTTCCCAAGAATTTTGAATGGAAATTGTCGACCTTTCCATGGTGTTACAATATATTTGTTAAAAGGTTAAATTAATAATACTGTGTTATGACAAAACCTTGACAACTGAATTAGTACAACAGCAACATAAAAAGATGACTAATGAAATTTAAGTTAGTTCTTAAGAAGAAAAGAAACAACACAATAAAAGATAGATGAATTTTACTGATCATTTTCTACACTGGGAGTCTAAATTATGATTGCACTTTTTCCTATTGTGTTGTTCCTTTTCAAGATTGGAATAGGATTAAATACTATCTTCCAAGTATGTAATTTAAAATAATCAGTATGGTGACTTTTTGTTTTTCTGATATGATGGAATAATTCTTTAGACTGTGATATATATATATATGTATACATATATGCACATATGTGTATATATAAAATATATTTTTATACATTTAGACTTAGGGAGAAAGAGTTAAGGAGAAACTATATTTACATGTTAAACTTATTCAACTTACTGAGTCCAGAAGTGTCCACTAAAGATCGTTCTTAGAAATTTACAATATTTTGAAAAAAGTACACAAGTACGAACAAGCCAGATTCTTGCATTCAACAGTGCCTTTCATCACGTTTTGAGTATAAAGTTAAAAATTAGTATAATTTCCTCTCTGCTTATTTTAGTCTGTTGGGCCCTAAAATGAGTCTAAGGAATGAGTGCATATGGATGTTTGTGTGTGAGCCCACATGTGACAAATTTTCATGTAACCAAACCTTGACTGTTTCTCCATGTAGATTCCTGGATATAAAAATTCAACCCTTTAAAACTCAATCCAATTCATTGTTTTTATATAATCAGATACTATGTCATTTCTTTATTTCTTCCTAATTACTATATTGTTTTCAACATTATATATGTATCAAGTAAATATGTGTTGACATCTGGGGGCAGTTAGACTTTGAAATTAATTTTAAGACAATTGATCTTTGCAAGTTTTCAAGACAATTTTTTTTTTACATTCACATAGTAGCTTTGATTAAATAACAGGAAACTAGGAGGCATAACCAATCTAAAAGCAACAAGATCAATAAAGACCGATGGGCTTGTTTCATTTAACAAAATGAGATTTCATGCACAATGGACCCATTAATTCATTTCCTATAGAAAGCCTCAGGTCTATTACTTTTTGAAACCTATGTGAGCATTATCTTTTTCACACATATGGATAGAATAAATGTAAACAGACCCAACTACAAATCAATACACTTTTTTTAAAGATTTTTATTTATCTGAGAGAGAGAAAGAGGTAGAGAGGTAGAGAGAGAGAGAGAGAGAGAGAGAGAGAGAAAGCAAGCAGGAGCAGAGGAAGGGACATAGGGAGAAGCAGGCTTTCCGCTAAGCAAGGAATCCAATGAAGGGCTTGATTCCAGGATCCTGGGATCCTGACCTGAGCCAAAGGCAGACACTTAACCCACTGAGCCACCCAAATCAACACTTTAAATACACAATATTTTCTACATACTTTCCTGTTATATATTGCAAACATATAAAACATTTTAAATACTTTCATAATTTTAATTTAATTTGTTTTAACCCATATTAATTCTTGTCAGGTTTCAACATCTTTGTAAAATAGCATGTATTTATTAATGACATTATTAAATATAATAAATCAAATAAGCCAAAAAAGTTAATGTGTATTATTAAAAACAAAAATGTTATCATAGAATAGTAATAGGAATGAATCTGTATACTGATATCACCTAAGACAATCAGACTATATCAAAGAAAATAATAGAACAATGAGGATTTCAAAATTATTAAGCAGTTTGACCTCTAGTATGACTCATACAGAACATGTAGGATAAAGTAATCTTCAAAGTACTGCCTAGGAAATTATTATGACATTCAACATGTTTCGTAATTATACATTTTATCAAGCATTCCAAGGAGATGTCCAAAAGAACTTTACTTATTCTCACAGTATCAAATGAACGATAAGCAGACAGAAATAACACAGTGAGCATAAGAAATACAGACCCAGAGTGCATAGGTTAAAAAAAAAACACGGTGAGGTAAATGAAAATCTCCTGTAATTTGATCCTTACTTCCTACCTTCCTCCTCCTCCTCCACTTCCTATTTTCTTTGCATTTTTTAAAATATGTGCTAAATCTGCTCCCAGCTAAGAACTGGAAATAAAACAACAGGAAATTATGAATTTTGCCCCTATAGAGAGCATATCCTATTGCTAATAGAAAAATCAATGGACTAGTATCTAATCTTTAGCAAATGTTATGACCAAGCTGTTATAAAGTAATAAAAAAAAAAACTTACATGGGCAGTTTAATTTACTTTTTTTTTTTTGAGACTAGAGGACACTTCTTAAAAGAAAACTAAGCAAAAGATGACAACCAAATAACCTGGTAAATAAAGGAAATAGTCCTCCAGATACAGAAAATAGTATGGACAATGGCTTAAAATTAAGGGAAAAATAAAAAGAAATTTAAAAAATAAGGGAAAAATCTATTAAGTTATAGAAAAGAGTCTATAGCATATATATCATAATGCTATCAAACTTAAAATTTTACGCTGAACATACTAATTTTATAAACATGCTACTACCATATTTAATAACTATAACATAGTAATTAGAATAGTGATTCACACTCAGTTCTTAATATATGCCTAGAATTATTCTATATGAATCATTCAATACCCAAATCTTTTACATAAGTTTGAATATCATCTCATTTTATAGGTGTATTATTTGTTATCATTAAAATAATTTTAAAAATAAGCATATTGTTTGTCTATCACCTATTTATGAATGCTTTGTTTTTTAGAATAAATTTTGTAAAATAGTTTACATATTATACTCAAGTTTATCTGATTTTAAGTTATCACTGCAATTACCTGAATTAAGTTAACACTGAAAGTAATGAATTACCTGACATTCAAATGAAAAACTCGATTGAGAAAATTTCCCTGAAAAAAGTATTTTAAAAATAACAGGAAGAAGGCATAAAAGAAACAAAGGTAAATAAAAGATAGGTTAAGAGATATAAAAAATAGAATTAGCAGTATTAATATGTGAATATTAAAAAAGAAAAAAAGAAAATGGGAAAGTTGAACTATTTTACAAAATGGAATACATTTTTAAAACCCAAGGATATATAAATGATACTAAATTGAAATCATTCTTGGTTTACCAAACAAATGAAATTGAGAACACCTCATACCTCAAAATACCTTAAAAAATTGTAGTACATGCAAAAAATATCAGTAAAAAATTATGAGTTTCCGAAAGTGAAGAACAGACCACTATTACATAATAAGAATAACTTGACATTAAATTTCTCAATTGCAATTTTAGATGAAACACAGTAGGTTGTTGTTTTTTAAAGTATTAACCAATAAGAACATTTAAATTAGATGCAAACATATTAGCACTCAAGTAACTCAACAAAGATCTCAGAAACACAAGACCTTAGGACATGTACCAAAGACCCACTAGAAAAACATTCTTTGGTATGTACAACTTAAATACAAAAAAAAAAAAAAAAAAACAAATTCAGAAAAATTCTGTAGAAAATATATAAAGCAAGGTGGTCAAGTACCCTCATAAATTTGTTGTCTTAAAAATTTTTTAAGAGAAAAACTGAATAAAATCAGAGAAAGTATAGCTATAATCTGAGAAACAAAATTCTATACAATATCAACATGATGAGGTTGGGTTGGTGGAATATATACAGTTTAGGTTTTGCAAGAGAAGCCAGGGGTTTTGCAATCATTCAGAGATGTACATATATGTATGTATTTAGGACCATTAGTCGTGTGACCTTGAGTTAGACTGAGTGGGGATTCAATAGGAAGAGGTGATGAAATTTTTCTAGCTGATACTTACTTTCAGCCCACATTTACTTTGAGGTACGAAGCCAGATGTTCTACTTTTTCGATGATGCCAAACATTCAGGGTTTTTTTTAAATCTCATTTTTGCATCTGGAGAACTAATATTTTTTTATTAACATTGAGTAGACTAAATGAAACCTAGTGGTGGGCTAGATCCAATGGTTTTAAGGGTCTCCTCTATTATAAGATTGCTACTCAGCCCTGACCAATATATTGAACAAGAAGTTGAAGAAGACCACAGTTAGTCATAAAGCAGTATTGTTATTCCTTTTCCATATGTACTCAAATCCATTTGGTAGGCTAATACTTACTCTAAAGCTTGAATGAAATCTGACAATTGTGTCTTGTCTTTTCTTGTCATTCTGATAATAAAAGCACTAGTCGCTTGAGTCACTAGGAAAGTACAGTCCTGCAAAAATAGTCAACGCTATATATTCTGTGTAAAGTTGAAGATTTCCCCCTCCTCTCATTTTGGCCTGCTTATTTAAACTGCTTAGAAAAATATCCATATAATAGAATATTAGCAAAATTTGTCACGATATTTTCCCTCATTGTATCCATAGCCCTGCCAGACCCTAGAAGTTATCCATGTGAATTTCTTTGAGCAATAAGACAGTAGGTTATACACACAGAGACTGGAAAGTATTTATGCACTGGGGCTTGTCCTCTCTTGCTGCTTTGGGAACACTGTGACCATCTTTATGTGAATGTGTCAGGAATAGCCTACTAGATTGTGAGATGTGTGGCCAAATCATTTCATTTGTCTTGGTTGACCTCAAGCTAACTACCGATCAATCTGGCCATTCTAGATCTTCCAGTCTGAGCAGAGTTGTCAGCTGGACCATAATATTACCAATCAGCTATACAAGAAGAACTATGAAGCTCACATTTTAAGTAGTGATAAATATGTATTATTTTAACTTGCTAAGTTTTAGAGTGGTTTGTTACACATCAAAAGCTTACTGATACACACCCAACTAAGACTATAGTCCTTTGAAAAAATGAGCATAAAATCTCCTATTTTGGTAGATCTTGGTAGTTTACCCTTCCCCTCTGATGCTTTAATAGGTTCCTTGGATTCCTCCTACCGCAATTCTCATGATGGGAGTCTTTCTCCTTGAATTCATTGTTCAATACTTCAAACTCTATTGTGACCTTAATTTTCCTGCACCTGAAATTTTTTTAAAGATTGTATTCATTCGTTCATTCATTCATTCATTCATGAGAGACACACAGAGAGAGGCACAGACACAGGAAGAGGGAGGCCCCTACTGAGAGCCTGATGTAGGACTTGATCCAAGGATCACAAACTGAGCCAAAGGAAGAGGCTCAACCACCGAGTCCATCCAGGTGCCCCTGCACCTGAAAATTCTTATCTACCTTCATTCTACTGAGTTGTTTTGCATCTCCCATAGCCTTCTTGGCCATAATCTTTCAAAAATGACTTTTAACTATTAGTCTGGCTGTAAATTCTAGAGGAAGTCCCTGAAAATCATGCACCTTTGACCAAGTGCATGAAGGGTTGCAATTATTTCCCAAATGTGACCAAAGCCAGGCAGATTCAAGTCACGTTAGCCCACTTTGGAGGCCCTTTTTACAATTGATACTTTAAAACCAATTCAATATGTACTAAAATTACAGGGGAAAAATATGATGTCCCCAAATCATTTCTTTGAAGTCCCTCTTAGATCAAGGTAAGAAAAAAGAACTAGGCCATTCAAGATGAGGGAATGGAGCACAGAGAAAATTCTCCAAATAAATCCTACTTCAATGTTTACCACTTTATACCATATATAAATGATGTTCACCCTTGATGTGAGGCTAAGAGCTATCAAACCAGATTTTGAACATGTTCTTTTCTCACAATCAGAAAATCATCATCTCGATTTTCATTTATTTCATGGAGTCTCAAACAAACTTGAGAAAGAGCCAGTTTTTAAAATTCTGTTATATCCTGAAAGCTTTTTCCACTAATTGACAAAACTCCTATATTTTAGCCTAAACATGTGTATCAAGAATCTACCTCAAGTTCCAGCACTATATTGAAAAAATAAAGCAATACATGTATAACTGTCAAAGTCTGATACATAGTTTACAAATATTATTTTCAGCTTTCCTATATATTTTGTTAAAACTTTTTTTTGGTAAGTTTCATATGATTAAACTTCTGAAAATAGCTAACTTACAAATTAATGAATATCAGTCTATGTGTGGGATTCTAAATTATAACCACAAACCAAGTATACTTTTTTTTTTTTTTGCAGTCACCTGCAATCTCTCTGAATATATATTTACCCTCTTGGAGAGAATATTGTCAGGGAAAAAGGGCTTAAGCATCAAGCCCTAGAAGGCCTATCCTGAGTTGCTTTATGGGCTTCCTCATTAAAATTAAAGATAACATATAAATTATGTTGCACAATTTTTCTTCACCTCTATTATCAAGAAATAGAGTGTGAATCACATAGCTTCCTCACTTAAACTTAGAAACAGGTTTCTCTCAGTTGTACAAAAATCCCAGCAAGAAGTGCTCTATATATAGTCCTTTCGGGATGGATCCTATCTAAGCCCTTACTATGGGGCCCCCAGGGTAAGCTGCATCTGTGATTTGAAGCGAAAGGGCTTTTGACTACCAACATCTGGGAGTTAACAAAGCCCATACCTGTCCTGAGAACTCCATATCAAAGCCATAATCTTAGCCTCATCATCATGCTACAGCAAACCTACAACAGCTGTATGTGAGAATAAGCCATAAAACTCCCATCAGGATTAAACAACTCATTGAGCTCTTTGCCATTATACCACCAATCTCCATATTTTAGAAAGTACCAATCACAGAAGGTGTTCAGCACAAGGCACTTTCTTAAACCACTATTTAGCAGCTGTACTCCAAGAAACATTACAGTTTCGCTTCAAAATACTTGAAAAACATGGTTTACAACTATGTTGATAAAGTAATGACTATGAAAGTTAAGATTTTAAGTAAATTGAATTGGGAACAATATGAATAAATTTTATTTTGTGCTTTGATTCAGAGTCAGGTGTAAGTGTGATCTTATTTAGCAGGTGGTTACAGCTGTTAGTGTGGAAATAGATTTCTGGCTAAATGGATAGGTTTCTTATTTATAAATTTGTTTAATTCATTCATTTTAGAGTGCCCAGGTGTTCCGGCAATACATGGCAAAATATATTTTAGATGGATAAATACATGAAACCTAACACAACAAGGTGCATGCATAAGAAATGATTAAATCTAAACCAGGAGAAGTGCTATAGCAGATAAATCAATGCAGGTACAGCACTTAATTTGTGAGACAAATGGTTGTGGTCAACAGAGTCAAAAAGTGCAGAAAGCAACCATAGTAACAACAGGATACAACTCCCCTGCCATAGAACCACATAAGCGTGGGCAATCAAAAGAAAGGGCTTTATAGAACTACTGCCTAGAATGGAATTGGGAAGTTGAATATTTAGATGATAAGATTTTGATTGCAACCTCATTTGAATTTCAACTTATAAAATTGTTAGTGCACAAAGAGCATTAAGAGTGGATATCTTACACACACCTAGAAAGAATCTTGGACTAAAACAAATCTACTGATTAATAAATTAATGATAATAGGCTGACTAATCTAGAATGCAAGTGATATTAAATTTCTCTTTAAAAAGTAACTATTTAAAAATAAGTACTGCGTCTTTTTTGGTAATACTACACAGAAAGCTTATATTTCAGGTTCTTAAATAATTTTGTCATTTTGTATCATTTCTATGTTAATTGCATATATTCAGTAATAAATACTTAATTCTAAAATACATATTACTTTTGGGGTGCCTGGGTCACTCAGTCAGTTAAGTGTCTGTCTTCAGCTCAAGTCATGATCCCAGAGTCCTGGGACTGAGTCCCTAGTTGGGCTCTCTGCTCAGTAAGAAGCCTGCTTCTCCCTCTGCCCTCTGCCCCTCTCCCTGTTTGTATGCTTTTGTGCCTATGCACATGTGTGCATGCACCCTTTCTCTCAAATAAATGGGTAAAATGTTAAAATAGTTATAAGTATTTTTACATTGTCTGAAATATTAATAAAGTGCTTACTGATAATTGGGGAAATTTTGTTAGACTAAAGGAAAAATGAAACTGGTCAGATTGGTCAACATGATTAGAGGTGATCTATGAATTTGTTTCTTAGGAGAACTTTCCATCTCTGCAATAAAATAGACTATATTTTTCCAAAAAGATTCAAAATATTTTGCATTAACTTTGTCAAAACTACATTCATGAAGACAAAAAAAATAGCAGAATACTCAACCTGTAGCAGTGTAGATTTGTCTGCAGTGTCAGAAACCCTTTTTCTGATTATACTTAAATGTACATTAATCTAAAATTAAATAGCCCGCAGGCATTATAACTTGCAAAGATACTTTGTGACCAAAAAAAGAAAACCTCCATGGTTCTCAAAGTTTAAATTAAACTCTCATTTCGACTCTGAAATTAAAAGAGCTTGGAAGTTATCACTCTCATTTTTATAAGAAAAGGTGAAACAAAATAAAAACCAATGGCTTTTCCTGAACAAATCAGAGAACTGATGTCACAGGTCAAACCACTACCTGGAAATCTGAAGAGACAGGTGAATCCACAGAGTCATAACGGAAACCTGCTTGTCTGGTGCAAAAGCCATGAGTAGGAATACTTAAATGGTAAGTTTGACAGATTGCTGGAGGCTGAGCAGTACCAGCACAAATGGAAAGCTCCTGGAGTCTCAGTCTTGGGGGAGACCTAATACTCCTAGGTTTTATCCTGAGGAACTACTCCAAGATTTCATAGTAAAGAGCTATGAAAAATCACATATGGTTCTAATGGGAGATAGAGAGACAGTAATCATGAGATAGGACCGGAGCACATTTCATATAAAAGACCTGCTTCTCCAGGAGTGAAGGCTTCATCAGAGCCTTATTCCACCTGGGGGAAAGTCAATTCTCCCATTCCAGCTTCTATTTCTTGTCTCTCTCTTAAAGGTGAGGGAGAGAGGGTAAGAAAGTCTTGTAAAGTTCACACATCCGGTCTTCTGCAATTAGATATAAAATTAGAGAAAGCATCCTTTCCTCTCCACTTGACTACCAAACCAACAGAGCTCTAGCATAATGGTGGACTGCAGCTCAAATAAGTTTAACAAGCATAATTTTTGAGGAAAAGTACTTAGGAAAACCTAAAGTCAACAGAGAAGACAAATGAAAATAACACTAGAGGAATTTGAAGTCTTTGGTATATATAACTGCAGCAAACATTAAACACAAGTCAAATTCTAGCCAGATTAATATAAAACTTTACACAGAAGGCCAATTTACCTGAATTCCTCTTATCCAATACATCATGCCCAGTTTTTTTTTTCATGCCCAGCTTTTAAGCAAAAACAGTCTGAAGAAGCAAAACAAGCATTAGAATCAGACTCCTATGCCACAAATGTTGAAATTTTTAAACATAATTTAAAATAACCCTGATTAATATGTTATGGGCTCTCATGGAAAAAGTGGACAACATACAAAAACAGAGAGGCAATGTAAAGAGAGAGATGGAAATTCTAAGCAAGAATTGAAAGGAAATGCTAGAAATAATTTTTAAACAGTAACAGAAACCTAAGAATGTCTTTGGTGGGCTCATCCACTGATGAAACTGATGAGAAAAAATGACTAAGTTTGAATATAGGCTGATAGGCAAACTGAAATTCAAAGAGTAAAAGGAATGGGGGGAAAAGTGGGAAAAAATAACATCCAAGGACTGCAGAGCAAATTCAAAATGTTATATATGCCTAACTGGAATACTAGTGGAGAAGACATAAAGAAAAAGAAATATTTGGGGGATCCCTGGGTGGCTCAGCAGTTAAGTGCCTGCCTTCAGCCCAGGGTGTGATCCTGGAGTCTGGGGATCGAGTCCCATGTCGGGCTCCCTGCATGGAGCCTGCTTATCCCTCTACCTGTGTCTCTGCCTCTTTCTCTCTCATAAATAAATAAAATCTGAAAAAAAAGAAATATTTGAATTAATAATGGCCCAGAAACTTCCAAAATTAATGACAGAAAACAAAGCAAAGATCCAGAAAGCTCAGAGAACACCAAACAAAATAAACACCAAAAAGGCACATCTAGGCATACTATATTCAAATTGGTAAATATCAAAGATGAGGAAATTTTGAAAAAAGAGAAAGAGAGAAAGACCGGCATTATTGAGGAATAAGGATAAGAATTATAATGAACTTCTCAGAAATCAAACAAGAATAAAATACTTAACATGTTTAAGAAAAATAACCTTTTGTTTCTTCCTATATTTACTTATTTGTGTTAAAGTCTTCTTTTTAATTAAAATTTATTTTTTAATGAGAGACACAGAGAGAGAGGCAGAAACACAGGCAGAGGGAGAAGCAGGCTCCTCACAGGGAGCCTGATGTGGGACTTGATCCCAAGTCTCCAGGATCATACCCTGGGCTGAAGGCAGGCTCTAAACCGCTGAGCCACCCAGGCTGCCATATATTTACTTACTTAAACTTGAATTCTGGGCAAAAACAATTTATCATTTAAGAGAGATAATAGACATATGAACAGAAAATAGACATGCAAATACATGAAAGACAAAAAGTATTCTGTGTTTTCCTATTTATCCTTTTAAAATCCTTTTCTAATCTATTAAATTTATGTCTTCCTTTTCGGGTAAGCAGAAGTAAATTAGCAGTTTACTTTAAAAAGAAATGTTAATACAGCCTTTGATATAGATGCTTTCAAAACTTCATTGAAGAAAAACTATTAGGAAAAAGAAAAATAAAAGGAAAAAAAAGCAGGGGGGTGGGTGTTTGTGGCTTCTTTATTTTTTGGCTAAAAGAGCTATTTGGGATTTTAGCATCCTGTTCTCCCTCCACAGAATTGTTGATTTGAACTTTAGCTGTAAATGGCATTCCAATCTTGTTGCCATAGACATATTAAAGCTTCTGGCAGGTTACTGCTTTGTGTTAGGTTCTGTCACTGGGTAAAATGTTCTTGTCTAGGGAAGAAAATACCTGTCAGAAGCAGATGGGGGCTTAACATGGTGTCAGCATTGTGGAAAAGTCAACATTTGTTCTGTGGCTCAGTGCAACACTAACAAAAATGAAAGGCAAGTCTAGTAGAGTAATAGCAAAGGACAAAGTAATGGAGGGGAAATCAGTACGGGGTTCCTGAAATAAATTAATTCATTTTCTATTACATTGTGTATGTTTGTTGGAGCTACATAAAAAGGGTGGTTTAAACAATAGTAATTTATTGCCTACCAGTTCTGGAGGCTAGGAGTCTAAGATTAAGGGGTCAGCTGGCTTTCTTCCATCTGAGAGTAGTGAAAGAAGAATCTGTTCCAGGTCTCTTTCCTTGACTTGTGGATAGCCATCTTTGCCTTATGTCGTTATCGTGTCTTCCCTCTATACCTTTGTGTCCAACAGACACTCTTCTTGGGATGCCCGTGGCTTGGCAGTTGCGTGCCTGCCTTCAGCCCAGGGCATGATCTGAGAGTTCCAGGATCGAGTCCCACATCGGGGTCCCTGCATGGAGCCTGCTTCTCTCTGTGCCTGTTTCTGCCTCTCCGTCTGTGTCTCTTATGAATAAATAAAATATTTTTTAAAAAGGACATTCTTCTTATAAGGACACTTGTCATATTGCATGAGGGCCTACCCTAACAATCTCACTTGAGATTAATTATCTCTATAAAAACCCTATCCTTATAAGGTCACATTTTGCAGTAACAGAGGGTTAAGCTTTCAACATATGAATTTGGTGGGAACACCATTCAACCCATAGCACTTTGAAACATAAAGGAATATTTTACCCAGACTTTCCTGAAACTATATTTTCAGTGGGTCACTCTTACCAATATATTGATGTTATGTATGTGATTTAAGTAATTAGCCAAGAAAATTACAGTTAATAACTTATTAAAAATGTGTGAAAAAATATTGGTCAAAATGGTAACCTCAAATTGCTCAATGAGACATTTGGAAACACTTGTAAATTTGGATTTAAAGGTAAACCTTGTGAATCTTCCTGTTTATCTTTTGTCCTAAATCTGTAATTTAGATAACTCCCATTGGGATAGTATTTTTTGCTGTGGATCAGACTGCAAAACATACGTAGAGTCGTTAGGTTTGTTTTAAAACAATTACAAAGGCACTATAACTCCAATTGACCTTTGTGAATCTTAGAATCACTTGTTTAAAATTAAGTTTAAACATTATGCCACTAGGATGGCATAACTGAGAAGTCAGACAAAAAGTGTTGATTAAGGAGGTGGAAAAATTAGAACTTTCATGGATTGGTAAGGAAAATGAAAAATGGCACAATCACTTTGGAAAAGTTTGCAGTTCCTCAAATGTTACATATCATGTTACCATATACCCAGCAATTCTATTCCTAGGTATCTACCAAGAAATGAAAACATACATATGTGTGCATAAGAACTTTTACCAAACATTCTTAGCACAATTGTTGATAAAAGCAAAAATGAGAAGACCCAAATGTCTTCTACTGAAACAAAGAAAATTTTATGTATCCCAAAGATAAAATGTTATTTGGCAATAAAAACAAGTCAACACATGTTACAACATGGATGAACTGAAAACATTATGTTAAATGAAGCAAACAGATGCTGGCATAAGGGAGGGTTCTTTTTAGAGTGATGAAAATGTTCTAAAATTAGATTGTGCTGATAATTTTTCGAGTGTACTAAAAACCATTTACATTCACATAACTCTAAACATACTTAAAATCATTGGACTATATGCTCTAAATGGGCAAATTTTGTGATATTTGAATTATCTCAGTAAAGCTGCTGTAAAAAAGGAAATTGAAATATAGAAATGGTAGAGTCAGTTAAAAAAAGAAATTAAAACAGTAATTATAACAATATTCTATTTGTTGAAGGATATATAATGAATTAGCAAGTAGAGACATCAAAATTACAGAAAAATAAATACCCAAAATGAAGCTTGGAAAGAAAACATAATGTCCAAGATCAAAAATACACTTGATGGAATTAATGGCCAATTAAACATTACAGATTCCTGTATTTGAAGACATTATAATAGAAACTCTCTAAAATTAAAAAAAAAAAAAAAGAATTTCCGAGGTAAAAAAGGAGATCATCAGTGAACTCTGAGATAACTTCAAGCATCTAAAAATATGTATGTAAGAGTTACTGAATTAAAGGAATGACAAAACTATCTCACTAATGACCATTTTCCAAACTTAAGTATATTTTGTATATATACAAATATAATAAGCTCAACAGCCTCAAACACAAGAAACAAACTACATCGTGACACATTACAAACAGATTACTTAAAACTAATGATAAAAAGAAAATCCTCATATACCTATAGGAACAGCTAAAATAGAGGAACAGCATTAAATGCTGACAAAGATGCAGATGAACTGGATCTCTCTTGGGACTACTCTGGAAGATAGTTTGCCAGTTTTTTAAAAGTTAAATCTATATTTATCATATAACCTAGTAATTGTAACCTTAGATATTTATTCCAGAGAAATAAACTTTGCATCTACACAAAACTGTCCTCATAATTTTAATAGCAGCTCTATATGCAATATTGTAAAACTGAAACAAAAAAAGATCCCTCAGATGAATAGTTAAATCAACTGTTGTACATAGAATATTACTCAGCAATAGACAGCTTTTAACTATTGATAAACAAAGCAACTTGGGGACACCTGGGTGGCTCAACAGTTAAGGTTAAACGAGCTTGCCTTTGGCTCAGGTCGTGATCTTAGCCCTAGGATCAAGTCCCACATCAGGCACCTTGCATGGAGTCTGCTTCTCCCTTTGCCTGTGTCTCTGCCTCTCTCTTTCTGCGTCTCTCATGAATAAATAAAGTAAAATCTTAAAAAGATAAAATAAACAAAGCAACTTGGATGAATCTCAAGGGCAGCATGGTGACTAAAATAGACAATTTCAAAAGATCACAGACTTTGATTCCATTTGTATAATATTCTTAAAATGAAAAATTATAGAGATGGAGAACAGATTAGTGGTTGATAGGGGTTACGGATTGTGGGAATAGGAGATGAGGGTAACTACAAAAGAATATAGAGGAAAGTGTGGTGAAATAGTGTTGTATCTTGACTATTGTAGTGAATATCTAGTGGTGAATCTACACATGTGATATAATGACATAGAACTATACATACTCATTGTACCAAGGCCAGACTCTAGTTTTAACATTGTACTGTAATTATGAAAGATATAACTATTAGGGGAAACTAGGTTAAGGGTACACGTGCTCTCTCTGTACAATATTTGCAATTTCTTATGACTATATAATTATTTCAAAATTTGAAATAAAAATAAAACCTAAAACTGCTTTCATTTTAGTGAGAAACTTCCTCAGTTGGATGCTGAACCTTTTGTCTGATGAGGGGAGGAGAGAGAAGGGTCACAGGGAGTATATCTGAGCCCGGCCTACAGTGAGGAGCCATCTCCCTCTCAGCTCCTTCTGGATTATAAAGACAATAAATTATTGCTTTTTTTTTAAGCCATTGCTCTCTGAAGTGGTTTGTTTGTGCCACTAATGTGACAATAGCTAACTAATGGATGCCTACTCGCCTCACCTCCTCTCCACAATCTCGAGAGGATAGATGTGGTCATTGGTGATTATGCTAGGGACAGCTAATGGTCATCCAACACCTGTTCTAGCCTTCTAGTACCCCAAGTAATAATCTCTCCAATTTACATCTGGTCATATGGCTATCTGGATTAAGACTACATTTCTAGCTACCATCTTGTAATTAGGTGTGGCCATATAACAAGTCCTGACCAATGGCATGCCAGGGGAAAGTATCACATGACACTTTTTGGGACCCTTCTCTAAGAAACAACTACATTTATTTGCTTCCTTTTCCTCAGCACCTTCACTTCTTCCCACAGATTAAAATGCAGAGGTGATGGTTGGAGCTAAAACAGCCATCTTGGATATGAGGTGTAAACTACATTTTGATAATGGTAGGTGAAGCAACAAAATAGAAGGAATTAAGAGTTCTTGTTGATTATGGAGATGCCATAACAGGCCTGGGCTGCTTATAACTGAATTTCCTTATTATGTGAGAGATATAGACTTCTATCTTATGTTTTTGGTCACTCATGATGGAATTTAATCTTTATTTATACAGTGGCATCTTCTTCAGTCTACTCTTTTTTTCATGAGCTTATCCTGGGCAATCAACCATGCTAAGCATTATTTGCCTTCCGTCCATTAAATACGTATTTGTTAAACACTGTACATCAGTCAATATGATAATGCTGGGAAAATAGTAAGGAACAATACACATGGTCTTTGCCCTCAAGAGCTCTAAAAATGAGAGAGAAATCTTAAAAGCAGCTAGAGCAAAAAGACACAATCCATACAGAAAAGCAAAATTAAAGATGACAGGAGATTGCTTATAGAAAAAAAAAAGCAATCTGGAAGAGATTGAAGAAACATCTTTAAAATACTGGTTATGGGGGGGCAGGAACCTCTGTCAGTCACTAATTCTTTAGACAGCAAAAATAGCTTTCACAAATAAAGGCTTTTAAGGATATTCAAAATGCCAAATATGCCAAATGAATTAGTAGCCTGCATAAATGCACTACATGAATATTAAAGACAGTTTCTAAAGTAGAAAGATTTTCATACTAGATGGAAAACCTGATGTGTTTGTTTATTACAGTGTCAAAATTGGTAACTAAGTGAATATAGACTTTTTATTTTTTATTTACTTATTGTTTAAAGATTTTATTTATCTATTCATTAGAGACATAGAGAAAGAGAGAGAGGCGGAGGCACAGGCAGAGGGAGAAGCAGGCTCCATGCAGGGAGTCCTATGTGTTACTCGATCCCGGGACCCCAGGATCATGCCCAGGGCTGAAGGCAAATGCTCAACTACTGAACCATCCAGGGATCCCCCCCTAGACCTTTTATTTTTAAAATCTTTTCAAAATATAATTGCTTATTCAAAGATAACAGTAATGTATTATGGGTTTCATAGAAAGAAACCAAATGTATGAAAACAATAGCATAAAGTTCATAAGGAGGGAAATGGAAATGTGCTGTTGTAATAATGTCATTACATTGTATGTGACACAGCGCAGTATCAATTGAAGGTGATAATTTTAAAAGATCATGCTATAAATGTCAAGGCAACATTAAGAGTTGTATCAATCCTAAAGACATGTATTTAATAAACAAGTAAAATGGAATCACAAATAAGATTTTAATCCAGAATGAGGTAAAAGGTTAAAAAATAGATAGTACAATTAAAAAACAAATAAGAAGATGGTAGATTTAAACTTTAGTATGTTGATAATGACATTAATGTAAATAGTTACTCCTCAATTAAAACAAACAAACTTAGTCTTGTCAGGAATTAAAAGCAAGACCTAGCTATGTGCTGCTACCTACAAAAAAATCCATTTTAAGCATAATGACACAAATTGGAAGAAATATGCTGATGAAGATTTAATTAATCAAAATAAAATTGAGAGACTTCTAGATTCAGTTCAGAGTTGTGGAGAAGCCTATGAAATAACCCTCTTACCTTTACAACAAGGCAAACACTGTACGCAATTCAGTTTAAAAGCTCTTTTTGAACCCACGAAAGAACAAAAATTGCAGGGGAAACAGGAAACATGAAACCTAGATAAATACTGGCCCCTGAAGGTACAATCAGTACTCCGGCGTTTGCTTACCTGGGACAAATGCTGCATAAGACAACATAAAGTGATAAAAAGGCACAGCTATACCATTTTAAAGACTACCTAAAAGTTGAGTGTGGTCAAATAAGAGTTGAAACACTTGGAAGTGACAGATACAGGGTTATAGGGTCCTACCGTTTGCAGACTTTTCCTCCAGGAACCCTACCAGGATCTCACAGGGAAGACTGAAGAAAAACCAGAAGCTTTTCCTGTGGCGAGGTAGGAAAACGCTAGTGATCTGTTGGAAAGTGGCAGAGAAGAGTGTCCCCCATCTTCCCTACAGATCCCAAACCTTAATCTATAGGGGAAAAGCAGTAAACACTGTCACCCAGAGTTCTTAGAACTTTAGAGAAAACCCAGTGCAGCTGGGGAAAGAACAGAAACAAAGCCAAACAACCAAAAATAAAACCTCACACTGTGCCTACGGGAATGTACAGGCACACGTACTAGGCCTGGTACTGGAGCTGTTAAGAGGGCATTTGGCATTTGTGGGGTGTGTGCAACGGAGATGCAAGGACACAGTTCCAGCCAGGACTCAGGTTAAATCAGAACATCGGCAAATGCCTCCACCCTCACCTGTCACTCAGGCTAATAAGCTTTGGCTAAGTAAAATAATGGAACACAGCTGGGAGAACTGTTAGAGGCAGATCCTCTCCAGGCCACAGTCCAGAAAGAAAACCACTGGCCAAGAAGAGAGCAGAAAATGAGGAAACAAACAAATAAAAATCTCTGTGAATGAACCTAAAACCAATTTACCACCAGAGGAACTTGAAGACTGTGGTGCAGGGAGAGTGATCTTAGCAACAAGGGGCCTTCAACCCATCTCAGCCCTAACGAGATTTCCACAACCCCATTCATCACAGGCCTAGCAAAGTGAAAGGAGTTCAGTTTCACAAGCAAAAACAAAATATTTACTTCAGTATCCACTGTCCCATTCAACAACAGTGCAAGCTTCCAGTAGAAAAATTCTCCAGGGTACAAAAGGACAAAGAAAAACAAATTCAGATGAGACAAAGCAAGTATCGGCACCAGACTCAGATATGAGACCGATGTTAAAAACAATGCAGCAGTTTGCCCCAGTTGACGTTCACAGAATATTCCAATCCACATAAACAAAATACTCTGTGAACCCACGTAAGTGTTCAACATCACCAATCAGTAGGAAAATGAAAAATAAAACCGTAATAAATTACCCTTTTACCTTTCTGAATGATTACACTGAGAGCACCAAAAGTTGGTGTGAAGCAAAGGTAGCTCTCATACTTTTATAATCAATCACTATGGAAAAAATTCTGGCAATTTCTTGTATAACCAAACATGCACTTACCCAATGATCCTGTAAGTCCTAGTAGGTAACGAACACTAAACATAAAAATATATGTACACAAAAGGAGGCAACCTCAAATGTTCCAAAGGAGCTTTCTTCAGAATAGTTAAAACCTAAGAAACAGTAGAGTCCACTAACAGGTGAATGTATTAATGAACTGAAGTACATTCATACAATAAAATAAAATCCTAATATTTGACTTCATGGATTTCAAGTTCTGAAACAGACCCAGGAAATATATGCTCTAAAATATCAAAACGATGGTTGCCTTTCATGGGAGGTATGAGATGAGTGAAAATGGCATGGCCAAACTTCGGGGGATGATGGTGATAGTCTATATCTTGATTTGTTTTACACGGGGGTATGGATTGGTCAAAAACCTGAAAGCTTATGCTATCATTTGTGCAATTCATTATGTGTAAAATGGTGTTAGAAGACAAGAACTGCATATAAATACTGAATTCTACTTAGATATGCATGCTGAAATATTTAGAAGTGTTCTGATGTCTGTTATTTAGTTTTAAATTCATCAAAAAAGGGCAGCCCCAGGGGCCCAGTGGTTTAGCACTGCCTTCAGCCCGGGGTGTGATTCTGGAGACCGGGGATCGAGTCTCACATCAGGCTCCCTGCATGGAGACTGCTTCTCCCTCTGCCTGTGTCTCTGTCTCTCTGTGTGTGTCTCTCATGAATAAATAAATAAAATCTTAAAAAAATAATAAAAAAAATAAATTCATCAAAAAATAAGATGGGTTGATTGGTGGGTAGAGGTGTGGGTGAAGAGGATGGAGATCTGTTAAAGCAAGCTAAGCCAAAGATTTGTGGTATAATCCAGGTGGGTATATATGAATGCTCACTATACAATATTTTCAAATTATATACATGCTTTAGAATTTCTATAATAAAAATTGGAAAAAAAAAAGAAAGAAATGTGGAAGAGGCTGACCACTGTCTCCAACCACTGCAGACATCTAGCTGAAATACGGAGAAATGGAGAAAGTATATATTGTTTTAAAGTTTATAGTTCTCCCTATTGCATGAGAATGGATATTCTAATAATCACAAGGGAGGAAAGAAAAATCTTTTCCTTCTACCCTTCTAAGTTCCCAGCTGGAGCTCTGTAATAAAAGACAGGCTACCAAGAGAAAAACATACAAATTTATTTAATTTGTCACATGGGAGCCTTCATAAGGAAATGAAAAACCCAATGGAGCTGTTACATCTCAACATTTGAATGCTAGGTTTGATGAAGGGTGGAAAGTCATAGAAAAATGGAATAAGGCAAAAGGATATGAGCTAAGGGTGATAAAGTGGGAGAAACTTAGCAAGGTCTATTAATTTGAACTCCTCTAGGCATCCCTTGATCTTAACAAATAAGGATACATGTTTCCTCTAGGTAAGGGGCAGGCCACATCTCGCGCAAGGGCCTTATGACCTACTTCAGGGGCATGGGGGTCTTATGACCTACATGGGGAGACAAGAGGTCTCTCCTACAGAGTTCCTCCTGCATCTGCATCTCAGAGTCCTTCAGCTTAAATATTCAGTACACCAAGGTGTCATATTATGGAGTAGCATATCCTGAACCCCATCATACAGACTATGGGTCTAAAGCAACCCAAGTACATTTTATTGTCTGAGAGAGTGAGCAGAAAAGCATAGATCTTGCCCCAGATATCATCCAAGGGACATGGAGGAACTAGCCAAACATAACAGGTTTAAAAGGACAGTTATGGGAGGAATGAAGTCACTTTATCATTACATTCTATTGTATTTTTCTTTCCAACCTAGCAGTTCCACACAGATTTTCCTGGCAAGGTTAAAGGCACAGTTTAGATTCAACATTATATGGTTATAGCATCTCCAATCCATGAGGGGGTGTGATTATTTTTTTTTTTAACCAGGGGAATGAATTATTTTGTAGTGATTAAATAAAGAGACACTAAAGCCAAACTGCCTAGTGTTAATTATGCTGGCTCTACATTTATTGACTGTGGAACAAAATTATTTAACCTCGTAGAGCAAGTTCGCTCATCTCTAAAATGGAGATAGTATTAGTACATATTCCATGGGGTCTGTTAATTTGGAAGCTGCCCCCACACATGGAGGGTGAAGAGAGACTTATGCAGGAGGTGGGCACTCCAGATGCATGTGGCGGCAGGTTTAGCAGACAAGGGAACTTACACAAGAGGCTTTTCTTGGGCAGCCACAAAGCAAGTAGATCTCCGCACCTGTCTGCCAGGATCTTAAAAGTTTATATAGAGGGCTTAATGGGGTTTAGTCAGCATAATGTCCAAATGACCTCAAGAACACATTGCTCTCTCAAGGCTGCATTCTAGAAACCGGCTCCTACTGTGGGCGTAGTGGGCCGAATGTACATTCCAAGGACAGGGGAAGGACGAGGAGCCTTCTATCACATGGATCTCTTAGGTCACCTGGGAGTCATGTCCTCTTGATGACCTCCTCCAACGGGGTTATAGTTAGACCAGTAAGAATTAAGTGAGTTAATGATGAAATGATCTAGGGAAGTGCAATATAAATAATGGAGATTACAATTGTGAGTACTGTTTGCGCCTTTATGAAGGCATTTCATATAATAGCTAAATGAGTCTCTCTCACCTTTATAGTATTTATTAAATTCACCACTAATGACAAAGGTATAACCTATCAGGTCAAACTATTTTAACAAACTTTTAAAAGGCGTAAGTTGAACAAAAGGGAAAATGGCTGATGTTATAACATAACTGCCTTACAATTATAAGACATTTGTGCTTTTTTCTTCAACAGATTCACAAATCTGTCACACACAGTTTCTCATGTCAAATGATTTTCCATCTTTAGCACTCGATTTTAGTTTTAGGTCCGCTGTTTTAAGTGCATAGACACAGGACTGGTATATATTTCCTAATTGTTTAAAATGTTCATTTTATATTTTCTATGTTATATTTTCATTGACTCGATATGCAGCGTGGATATACATCTATGTAGATTTTCATTTGGTAGGTATAGCACAGCTGTTCATTAGACTGGTTAAAAAGAGTATACCCTAAATTACATATTCTCAATTAATTTAGCCAAAGATAGGGGTATCTAGTGTCTCCGTCAGTTAAGTATCTACCTTTGGCTCGGGTAGTGATCCTAGGGTCCTGGGATGGAGCCCTGTGTCTGGCTCCCTGGTCAGCAAGGAGCCTGCTTCTCCCTCTGCTGCTGCTGCTCTCCCCACATGAGATGTCTCTCTCTCTCTCTCAAATAAATAAATGAAGTCTTTTTTTTTTAAATGGCCAAAGATAGAAATTTAGCATCCATGCAGTAGGCTTCACAGAGCAGCAGTGGATACAGCATATCTCATCACAATTTCTTTGGACCCAAACTTCAGATTCTCTAAGCAAAGATTGTGCGATTGTTTGTGATACTTTCTCCATCCAAGTCAGGGTCTTGCCTAGGTTGAGAAGCTTCCTTTTTTTTTTTTTTTAAGATTTTATTTATTTATTCACGAGAGACACACAGAGAGAGAGGCAGAGACACAGGCAGAGGGAGAAGCAGGCTCCATGCAGGGAGCCTGATGTGGGACTTGATCCCGGGTCTCCAGGATCACACCCTGTGCCAAAGGCAGGCACTAAACCGCTGAGCCACCCAGGGATTCCCCGAGAAGCTTCCTTTTGTAAGACATTACTGATTCCTACCATCCCCCTCCCTTCAGAACTTACAACTATTCAAAAACTTTCTTCTATCTGTTTCTGTTAAAGAGAACATTTATAAACATCAGACGCTTGTTGGCTCTCAGTGTCAGCATAGCTGCCTTCTAACAAACAGGCAGGAAAGCAGAGTCTGTGACTAATTTAAAAAAAAAAATCATTAATAACTCTCTATCTTAATTCCTGACTTCCTAGAAAGATCCCCTCTTTGCAATATTCTAGGGTTTAGATGAAAGTGAGCAACAATGGAGCAAACACTGGTTAAAACAAACAGCAACAGTACACGCCTGAGTGGTTTCCCTCACAGTAGTTGCAGGCATCTCAGGCTCCTCTCTTGATCCTAACCCATATTCAATAGTGTGGGAGGAAGTAATCACGCTACTGACACATATAGGCCAAGTCACAATTTTCATTTTCATTTCTCTGATTTTTGGTTCACTTTTTCATATAGCTTTTGTTGTTGCTATTATTTTAGCCTAGTACATCATTGTGGATTCTACACACTTTAATTTCTGTGGCAAGAGAAGCCAATGATTCAACTAAAACTGTTCCACAAAAGATAATTTTTTTTATATGTGTCATTGTGTATGTACCTCCTGGTGATTAAGGGAGATATTTTCTTAATATACCCAAAATGAAGGCATACCTTCATTTTTTAAAAAAATATAGTGGATATATATTTTTTATATATATATACTTTTTAAAAAAATATATAGAATTTTTTTTCACAAAAGACCTATATTAGTACCAGTTTTCACTAACCAAAAGAAATCTGTAGAGAATTTTCACTTTTGAAAAAAAAAAGGTGAAAACGTGAATAGTGTTCAGGGTTTGTTTTGCAGCGAGCAGTTATAGAGGCAGCATCCACCCTGAGCAGTGAGAGTGGCACCACAACTCCTTCCCTGGGAATGCAGCATCAAGCTGCCAGATTTTTGAACCACGTCTGTGAGCATATGTGCTTTATCTTGATTTATTTTTTGAATCTGTTAACAATGTGTGTCCTGAGGTATCAGAAAAGCCTATGAAATGTTATTTTTGGGTTACCTAGAAATGTTAAGAAATTTTAATATAAATGAATGATTATGGCTTCTAGACACCATTTTGGCTCATGAGTTTTCATAGAAACACTCCACTTTCCTGTATTTTCAAAAAGGGAAATGAAGACCATTTTAATTAGAATGATATTTTTTCATTACATTTCTAAATTTTAGAAAACATTATTGTGATATAAGGTAATGTAAGGTAAAAGAAGGGTTTTGTTATCCTGATACAGCCATTCAGCAATTTATTTAATCACTGAGTTTTCTCCATTCTACAAAATAGAAGGTAGTAGCTTTTATTAAGTGCTCTGGCTTTTCAAATTTCACGTCTCAATCCAAGGCAAAGCATAACAATAAAGACTTTTTAAATGGATTTAAGTAGATGTGCTCACTGTATTTATGAATTGAGCCAAATTTGGCCAGGGTAATTGACACTCAAGGGAATTCAACTGAAGTTCAAAGAGTTTGATGAATTAAAAAGGTAGATTTAGTTATGACTGGTGTTTCACTTAGGTAAAACAATACTTCAACAACTGAATCATTTTGGTAGTGTTTTAAGACAAGGCAAGACTGGCACTGAGATGCAACCTAGATTATTCACATAATTCTCCATCTCAATAACAAA
The DNA here is from genome assembly GCF_905146905.1 of Nyctereutes procyonoides. NCBI lineage: Eukaryota > Metazoa > Chordata > Mammalia > Carnivora > Canidae > Nyctereutes > Nyctereutes procyonoides. The sequence goes on along the minus strand of NW_026575021.1, from coordinate 3,297,408 downwards.
GGGGCTTCTGTTAAAACACCGTGTTAAGGAAAGAATCGATGGAATTTGGAACTTTCCCACATCACAAATACAGGATTTTAAAAACTTCGTAGACACATTAGCCTTTATTCGGGTAATAGACATTAAGGCTGCAGGATGTTGCATCAGGGAAAGTTCAATCCATTTTCAGTGAGAAGTAACAAATCATGATTGGGCTAAACCTTATACAGGTGCCTAGGAGAACTTTCTGGCTGGGATGATGGAGAGATGTGAGACTTGAGTTCCCAATAAGATTGCAGATTCTCATTCCTTAAAGATAAAAATAAGATGTCTACCCTCTTGGGATTACTTTACTGCAGACCTAGGATTAAGGTGGGGAGATGAATGAAGCAGGCATTAAAGTTTCATTCCAGGCCTGTAACTCAATGAATTTCTTGAATTCACCATTTTCACCTTGTAACAGATTCAGCAATGCAGCAAAATTACCAGGCAACCCAATTTCTTAGGGTTGTAGCAATGTCACAGATAATTAAATAGAAACTGGGGTTTTGTCCTGGTTTCAATAAATTGGCCAGCTGGACCACCAGCAACATCTCCCTATGCAGTTACAGAGATCTAGCAGTGTGTTAATAAAAGCCTCAGGGAGGTCCCACAAACTATTGGCCATTTTATACAGGACATATAGCTCTGGGCAACTTCAAAATATCTATCTAGTACTCCTGTTCCAATAAAAAGAGGAGCATACGAGTACACGGTGTATGCATACGTATATGTGAATGTGTGTTAAGTGACCTAAGAAGTATTGAAAATTAATGAGACATTATAGAAAAATGGCTAACTTCCCTCCCCTCATATATAGCTTCTGCTAATCCAACAATTTACCAGCTGTTAATACTTAATACTCAAAGGAAAAACACATTTGCAACTTAATTAAAGCACAAGGTGGTAGGTTCTATTTAGAAATTTCATGGTAAAGGCAATTTTCTCTCCCCACACCATCTTTTTTTAACCAACAGGTCTAATACCTGACATTTCTCATATATGACTTGCTAGTGCTATTAACACTGAAATTAGTCTAACAGCAATAAGGGAAAGGTTTAAAAATAATAAAAATAAAATTATGTATAATTAAATTCAATGATATAATTAAAGTTTAAATAATATCATTCAATGCTTTTGGAGAATTCAATTAGCTTAAAGTTAACTATTGAGGAAAACTAGATGGAGGAAAAAGTTTCATACATTCTTTTCATTTTCATCATGAGCTAATTGTTACTTATAACAATGACATTATTGCTCATTTTTCCAACAGTTCAAATCAATAATACTAATAATTTTTAATACAATTGATGCAAACATTAAATATTGTTACATTTTCAAAATGTCTGAAAACAACAACAACAACAACAATAATAAAGTATTATGTCCTAATAGTGTCATTTCCTGCTCAACTTGCCAAAGAGAAACGAACTATAATTATAAGAGCCTCTCTCCAGGGAACCAATCCTTGACTATAAATTTTAATGGCAATTTTCCCACTTATCAGAACAGTTTGGAAATTGCACACATCTTTTTTTAGGTCTTTTATTTTTCAATCTAGATATTACAACCCTTAAATATTTTAATGAATGTTAAATTGACATTTCACTAACTTTCAAACTAGAGTTTTGAAATATTTCCATTACCCAAATTAACTTTAAGTGTGGATCTCCATTTCTTATCTGGATATGTTATAAATATTATCCACACAAAAAAAGTGCAAATTCTAACAAAGAGCCTTACCATAAACATTTCCTATATTTGTGGCACTTTTGTCTGTAAACTTTTCTTTTTTAACTAAGACATTTCTAAGTCAAACATACTCTTATAATGTAGAATCTTATAAGAGACACTATTTTACTGACCTGTAGCCCTAGACAATAGACAAATTCTTCTCAGTAATTGATCAATCAATAAAGAGACATATATATGTATATATGTGACACATATATGTCATATGTACATATACATACATATATACATATATGAGAAGACAGGTGGCATAAATATATAGAGAGATTGGTAAGAATTAGTAATGCAGTGTTAATGGCTATCTATTGTGGGATTATATGTCAAATTCTATTTTTATATATTTTTAATTTAAAAAAATTTATAATAAGTATATATTACTTTTATAATAATAAAGACAAACATTACATTTTAAGAGAGAAAACTAAAAGTTTCATGAGTATTTGATCTCTGAACATTCAACAAAAATACAAAATATTTTTTCACATCCACAATATTCCTGATAAAAATCAAATTTCTACTTGTTAATTCTTTATCATTACTTATGCCCTAGAGACTTAAAAACTGAATGTCATATATAACTCTAAGCTTTAATTTCTAATTTAAAAGCTTCCATAGTAACATTTTTTTACTTGATAATTTTGATGCTGCATTTTGTAAATTTAAGGTACACACCATGTTACCTGGATACATTTATAGATTGGGATATGATTGCCATTGAAACAATATTTATCACATTATAACATAGTATAATATTATAGTCTATATTCCTCATACTGTGGATTAGGTCTTCATGGCTTATTTTCACCTTTTTACAAGTTCATACTCTTACATACCATCAGGCTTATTCTTCTATCACCCTCTAGTAACCAATATTTTATTTTCTGTTTTTCTTTTACAAGCTTAATCTTTTTAGATCCCATATATAAGTGATATCATACAGTACTTGTCTTGGTCTAATTTATGTGGGCTCAGCATAATTTGCTCAAGGTCCATCCACATTGTCATGAATAGCGGGATAGCTTCCTTTCTCATAGTTCAATGATGTCCTACTGTGTATGTATACTACATCTATCTAGCCATTCATCCATTAATGGGCTTTTGGGCTGTTTCCCTATCTTATGTGTAATAAATAATGTTAAAATAAATGTGGGAGTTTATATGTCTTGTCAAAATTCTGATTCTGTTCCTTTCGGCTATGTACCAAGCAAGTGGAATTGATAGATTATATGGTATACCTATTTTTAATTTTTCGAGGAATCTTCATATTGTTTTACTAATTGTTTGGACTAATCTACCTTCCCACTATCAGTACATAAGAGTTCCTTTTTCACCACATCCTCACCAGCAATTGCCTCTTGTCTTTTTGATAATAGCCATTCTAAAAAGTGTGAGGTGGTATCTCATTGTCATCTTCATTTTCATCTCCCTGATGATGGATGATACTGAGCGTCTTTTCATGTGCCTGTTGGCTATTTTGATGTCCTCTTTGGAAAAATGTTTAGTTCGTTCTTCTGCCATTTTTAATCACTTTTTTTTTTATTATATCACATTAGTTTTTGTTTTTTTTTTTAAGATTTATATATTTATCTTAGAAAGAGAGAGAGCAAGTGCCAGGAGGGGAAGAGGAAGAGAAATAACCTTGAGCAGACCCCCCCCCCCCACTAAGCACAGAGCCTGACATGGGGCCCAATCCCACGATGCTGAGATCATCATTTGAGCCAAAATCAAGAGTCTGGTGCTTAATCAACTGATGCACCCAGGCATCACACATTAATTCTTTATATATTTTAGCCCAATATTGATGAGCTTCTTTCTTATACTTTCTTCTAGGAACTTTAGGCTATTTGGTCTTATGTTTAAGTTTTTGATCCATTTTGAGTTAATTTTTATAAGTGGTATGTCATAGGAGTCCAATTTTGTTTTTCTGAATGTTTCTCAAGTTGTCTCAGAACCATTTGTTGAAGAGACTACCCTTCTTCCACTGGGGTTTTTTGGCTCTCTTGTCAAATACTAGTTGACAATATATGTCAGAATTTAATTCTGGGATCTCTATTCTGTTCCATTAATTTATGTGTCTATTTTTATGCCACTACCATACTGTCTTTATTACTATGGTTCTGTGGTATAATTCAAATCAAGATGTGTGATATCTCTGACTTTTTTTCCCTCAGGATCACTTTGGCTATTTGGGATTTTTTTGTGGTGTCACTCAAATTTTAAGATTGTTTCTTTTATTTTTTGTGATGAATGTTTTGGTATTTTGATGAAGATTGCACTGAATCTGTGGATGACTTAGGGTAGTATGACTATTTTAACCATACTTATTCTTGATCCATGAACACAAGATGTCTTTCCACTTGTTTGTATCTTTGATTTCTTTCAGCAAAATCCTGTACTTTTCGTTGTACAGATCTTTAATATCCTTGGTTAAATTTGTTCCCATATGTTTTATTGTTTTTGATACTATTGTGACTGGGATAGTTTTTTATGATGCTTCATCCCTAGTGTAAAGAAACACTGCTGATTTCTGTAAATTGATTTTTAACCTGCTACTTTACTGAATGAAATCATTGATTAATTCCAACAGTTTTTTGATTGATTCTGCAATTTCCCATATAAGATCATATCACCAGTAAAGAGTGACAATTTTACTTCTTCCTGCTTAGTCTAGATGCCTTGTATTTCCTTGTCTTGCCTTATTACTCTAGTGAGGACTTCTAGTATATATTGAATAGGAACAGTGACTGAGCAATGTTGTCCTGTTTCTGATTCTGGAGGAAACCTTTTGAATTTTTCCCTATTGAAAATATTGTTAGATGTGGGTTTGTTGTATACGGCTTTTATTTTGTTGAGGTATGTTCTTTTTATATCCAATCTGTTTAGGGCTTTGTCAATAAAGGATGTTGTATTTTGTCAAATGACTTTTCTGTGTCTCTTGAGATGGTCACATGGTTCTTCTTTTTCTTTTAATGATGAATAACTTTTTTTGATTTGCATATGTTCAACCATCCTTGTATCCCAAGGATAAGTCCCACTTGGTCATGATGCATAATTCTGCCAATGTGTTTCTTTTTTGTTTTTTTTTTTAATATTTATTTATTTATTTATTTATTTATTTATTTATTTATTTATGATAGACAGAGAGAGAGAGAGAGAGAGGCAGAGGGAGAAGCAGGCTCCATGCCGGGAGCCCGATGAGGGACTTGATCCCGGGACTTCAGGATTGCTCCCTGGACCAAAGGCAGGCGTCAAACCGCTGAAACACCCAGGGATCCCTGCCAATGTGTTTTTGAGTTTGGTTTGCTAATATTTTGTTAAGAGTTTTTTCATCTATTTTAATTAGGGATATTAGTCTGTTGCTTTTTGGTGATATCTTGACAGGGTTTTGATATCAACATGATGCTAGCTTCATAGAGTAAGTTGAACATTGTTCCTTCTTCTTCAATATTTTGGAAGAGTTTGAAAATGTTTGATATTAATTCATTAAATCCTTGGTAGTATTTATCAATGAACATGTCTGACCCTGGAGTTTTCTGTATTGGGAGATTTTTATTATAGATTCAATCTCTTGATTTGTTATCTTTTTTTCTTTGATTTGTGTCCCAGTTCTCTTATTTACTCTAGCTAAAGGTTTGTCAATTTTGTTTATATTTTTGATGAAGCACCTTTTAGTTTTGCTGATTTTTTCTATTGTTTTTTTGGTATCTGTTTCATTTATTTCTTCTCTGAATTTACTATTTCTTCTCTGATTTTACTGTCTTTCTTCTGCTTAATTTGGGGCTAGTTCTTTTTTTTTTTTTTTTTTTTAGTTCCTTAAATGTAAAGTTAGGTTATTTGAGATCTTTCTGATGTCTTAATATATGTATTTATTGCTATAAACTTTCCCCTCAGAACCACTTTTGCTGCATCAAAATTTGATATGTTGTATTCACATTTTCATTTGTTTCAAAATAATTCTTTGTTTTCCTTTTGAATTCTTCTTTGACTCATTGGTTGTTTGGAGTTTTTGTTTAATTTACATATATTTTAAGATCTACTTTCCTCTTGTTGATTTCTAATTTCATGCTCTTTTGGTCAGTGAAAATAGTTGGTATGATTTCAGTCTTCTTAAATTTGCAAAAGTGGTTTTGTGACCTATCATATGATCTATCCTGGATAATGTTCCATATGTATTTAAGAAGAATGCATACTCTGGTGCTGTTGGAATGGAATGCTGTATATACCTGTTAAGTCCATTTGTTCTACAATGTGGTTCAATTCCAACATTTCCTCATTGATTTTCTATCTGAACAACCTATTCATTGCTGGTAGTGGGGTATTAAAATCCCCTTATATTATTGAACTGCTGTAATGTTGTCTATTTCTCCCTTAAGATCTATTAGTATTTGCTTAATGTATTTTGGTCAGGTATTGGGAATATAAATAGTTATGATTATTATATCTTTTTGATATATTGACCATGTGTTCTGAGGAAAAGACTCACAGCAGCTGTACTCTCATTTTTGAAGGGGAAAAATATTTTACTGTTATTGTAAAAATCTAATAAAAACAGAAAGAAGTAGGGAAAATCTATGCATGAATGAGGGTAATAGTAAAATGTAAAGGAGAATAAGACAGAGTTACATCAAATCAGGTACTTACAGCAAACAACCTCATTAGCTGGGGAAACCTCATGGAGACACTAGGCTGGAGTACCTATTGAGAGTCCTGGGCAGAGCATCCTCCACTCAGGTGAGATTTCCAACTGACCAATTCCATAAGGGCCTTTTTTTATAGGGCAAATGAAGGGGTCTGAAGTTAAATAGTTGTTGGCCCACATGCAGTTTGTAGTGAGCTGTATTTCTATGTTATCATTTCTTTACATCTTCAGTGAGGCTGGGCGAGCTGTGCTTGCCTCCCCTCCAAGATTCCATTCTGAGAGGCCAACCCAACCTGGAGCCAGAGGGGATGTAAAGAAGGTTTTACAGAAAACAGACCAAAAGGTCCAGTTCTGACTTGGAGGCCAGCTAATGTTAACTAACAAGGCTCCCAAGGTCACTTATGCAGCATGAGTCTCACATACAACATTCTTTAGCCTTCTTGCTGATATGGAGGTCAGGGTGGTCAGTTACATAATGCAGGATGGATCACAGAAACCTCCATCTATATAATATACCACTTTACCAGTGAATGATGACCTTGTTTGTCTCTTGTTACTATTTTTGGCTTGAAGTCTATTTTATCTGATATAGTATGGTTAACCCACTTTCTTTTGGTTACCATATACTTGGAGTAATGTATTCCATCCCTTTACTTTGACTTTATATCTTACTTTATAACCTAGATAAGTCTCCTGCCAGCAACATGTAGTTGGGTCTTGTTTTTTAATCCATCCAGATACTCTGTGCCTTTTGATTGATGAGTTCAATCTATTTACATTTATGAGTGATTATTGATATGTAAGGAGATACTACTGACATTTTATCTTTTGTTTTCTCTTTGCTTTGCATTTCCATTGTTTCTTTTTCTTTGCACTTCTGTTACTATATGAAGTTGGTGGTTTTCTATTATGATTTGCTCTGTTTTTTCTCTCTTTTTTTTTAAATGATTTTCTGTCTATATCTAAATTTTTTTTTTCTGGTTACCATGAGGTTTGTATAAAATATCTCATAGATAAAATAATCCTTTTTCTGTTGATAGCAATGTATCTTCATCTGCCTTTACAGATTCTGTCATTTTCCTCTTCCCTTTCAAATTTTTGTCACAAATTACTCCTTTTTATGTTGTAAGTTTGTTACCAAATTATAATAGCTATCGTGTTATTTTTTTTAAAGCTTTATTTATTTTAGAGAAACATGGAGATGGAGAGAGAGTACACGTGTGAATGCGAGTGTGTGAGCTGGGGGAGGGGGGTAGAGGGAGATAGAAAGAGAGAAGCAAACTCCCTGCTGAGTGCAGAGCCTGGTGTGGGACTCAATCTCATGACCCCGAGATCACAACCTAAGCCTAAACCAACCAATAGTTGGCCGCTTAAACTACTGAGCCACTCAAGCACCCTGCTGTTTATTCTTAATGCCTTTTTCCTTTAATCTTTATGCTATACCTGTGTATTCAACATCCTATTCTAAAACACAGTTGCAGTTTTCTAATTCTGGCTGCTTATCACCTTATTCAAATTTCATGTATTTTTATCTTTTTGTTTCAGGTAGAAGAGCTTCTTTCACATATCTTATAATACAGGTTTAATGGTGATAAATGCCTTCAGCCTTAGTTTGTCTGGGAAGGCTTTTATTTTTCCCTCATATCTGAAAAATATCCCTCATATCTCTCATATTTCTGGGTAGTATACTCTTGGCTGGCAATTTTTAATCTCTCAATATTTTGGACACATCCTTCTACTCTCTCCTGGCCTGTAGAGAAGTTTTATTTTCCCTGACTGCCTTTATGATTCTTTCTTTATCATTGATTTTTGACAACTTCATTATGATGTGTCTTGGAGAGTGTCTTCTTGCATTGTAATAGTATGATGATCTATAGCTTCATAGCCTTTTATGTCTAGTTCTTTCCTCAGGTTTGGGAAGTTCTCAGCTATTATCTCTTTAAATAACCTCTTTGCCCCCTTCTCTTTCTCTTCTTCTTCTGGGATTCCCGTTATTCTTATGTTATCTCTCCTAATGGAGTCTGATGGCTCTCATAGGGTTTCTTCACATATTGAAATCTTAGTAATCCCTTCTCTTCCATCTCAATAATTTCTGGATTCTTACCTTTCAGATCATTCATTTTCTCTTCCATCTGATTTGCTCTATTTCCAGTGGTTTCTAATGCATATTTTATCTCACATATTGAGTTTTCAGCTCCAGAATTTCTGTTTAAATTCCTTTTTTAGAATTTTAACCCTTTTGATAAAGTACTCCTTCTATTCACTAATTCTTCTATTCACTAATTTTATTTCTGAGTTCACTGAATTGTCTCTCTAAGTATTCTTGAGGCTCACTAAAATTCTTCATAATGCCTATTTTTTTTTATTTACGATAGTTATACAGAGAGAGAGAGAGAGAGGCAGAGACACAGGCAGAGGGAGAAGCAGGCTCCATGCACCAGGAGCCCGACGTGGGATTCGATCCCGGGTCTCCAGGATCGCGCCCTGGGCCAAAGGCAGGTGCCAAACCGCTGCGCCACCCAGGGATCCCCATAATGCCTATTTGAATTCTCTATTAGATTCCAATCTTCTCTGACTTTAAGTTTGGTTGCTGGAGAATTATCTCTCTTCACTGTAATTCTTTACTTAATAATACTTTGGATAATTTCACTTTGACTTCTTCAGTAATTTGATTATTTTGACTTAGTCTTACCTCCATCCCTCCTAGAGAGTTCTAAACAAATGCAATGCAATGTGTTAAGGACAACAGAAGCATCTACAGACATAACCCAGAAGAAGGGGAAATTGAATTGTTTGTAAAGAAAGTGAAGTCATATAACTTATTCATAGGAACTGAGATTAGAATATAGTTCTTCAGGAACAGATGTCAAAAATAGTGACTATTTAGTGACATTTATAATTCCTTCTTCTCTTTATCTCATCTGTTTTCAGTTAATAAGCCATTATTTTGTTTATCCGTTTTTTAAAGATTTTTAAAAGATTTTATTTATTTATTCATGAGAGACACAAAAAGAGAGAGGCAGAGACACAGACAGAGGGAGAAGCAAGCCTCTCGCAGGGAACCCAGTGTGAGACTTGATCCTGGGACCGGGATCACTCCTGAGCTAAAGGCAGATGCTCAACCACTGAGCCACCCAGGTGTCCCTATCCTGCTTTCCAAATATGTTCTCCTTTTATTATCATTGCCAAGGCTTCCAGCCAGTCCTTCTATTTTTTCTGGCCTAAATAACAGTGACTGACTCCTACCTGTTATTCTTGATATTAGCTTCTCTGCCCTATCCCATCCCCTCGTTTCAAAAGAGTTAATTTTTAAAACAAATGTTTAGTCATTCTACACCTTATTTAAAATGGTAGAAGGACACTCTGTTATTCATATAAGAAGCTCCAAAATATTTGTACAGCTCTTAAAACACATTAAACATGATCTCAAATAAACTTTCAACTTCTCTCAAGTAACAAATTCTGTCCCACCATATTTCCACTTACAATAAACGTGCTTCTTTCATTAACTCCTTCTCCCCCCCTCCAGATTTCCACTGCTCCCTGCCTCTGCTCATATTGCCTCCATAATACCTCCACCTTGTATAAGTAATGCAAAAATTGGGCATGGAAAGTGATGGAAAAATTAATTCTGTCTCCCTGGGGACCCCTGGGTGGCTCAATGGTTAAGCGTCTGCCTTTGGCTCAGGGCATGATCCCAGAGTCCCAGGATCGAGTACCACATCAGGCTCCCTGCATGGAGCCTGCTTCTCCCTCTGCCTGTGCCTCTGCCTCTCTCTCTTTCTGTGTCTCTCATGAATAAATAAATAAAATCTTTAAAAAAAATTCTATCTCCTTGGAAAAATTTTCTTCAGTACCATTATTCTTTTCCTATCCTAACAGAAGTAAGAACTTCTGAATCTGTATTCCACCGCCTTTCATAAAAAACTTTCATTATAAAAATTAGTACACCTTCTCTCAGTTTTCACAATTGGCATCTTCTTCATTATCTTATTAATTCCTTCATGATAATAATTATATTTACTTTGTGTCATATATAAGATCATATCTGTCATATTCTTCTTTTATTATATTTACTTTTCTGACAATGCACTCTTTTTCTGTAATTCCACATTGCAAGTACACACACCATTAAAAAAATGACTTACCCTGTAATATATTCTATTTCTTAACCAATATAATCTAACCTCCCATTAGGTAGATCATTTCTGAATATCCTTGAATAAATTTGTCCTTAAATAGGATACAATTAGAATGAAGTTCACTTGGTACTTTTTTAAATTGGCGATGTTTAAAAGACATGCAGAGATTCAATTTTAAATACTTCTGCTGAATACAACACATATCTTATAGTTCCTTTTTTTCTCAAATCTAATATCTCCACCCTTCTCTAATAGGCAATGGGGGGGGGGGAGAAACACAAAGTACTTAAGTTTTATAAGTGAGAAATAATGCTTCTGTGCATTTGGGGAGTGCTTTGCAAGTGTCTACTTTTATCTAGGGAATAATTTTAAAAGATAGAAGAGTTAAGTGCAATCATTTAGAAATGCTTGGTTTTAGTGTTTAGAAGAACTAAACTTACACATTTTCTGAAAATGACTTTTTTTTATCAAACTTGAACTCATTTTATTTTCTCTTTTCAATACGTCAATAAGATAAAAGCTTATTTTTTCTCCCCTTTAGAAATGACTATTTTTACTGTGGATAACTGAAAGAAACAGCAGAATCATAGAAATTCAAATTTCCAATGTGGGAAGTCTTTTTATAAGGAATAACATCTGTTTGAGTTTTCTTTTTTTGGAAATTAAACATGAAAAATGGTAATTATTTTTAAAAATTTCATGGATATTGCTGATGTATATTTTCATGATCTTTGTTTCCATAGTACCATAAAAGAAAAACAAAAATGTGTCCAACCTGCTGTGAATTTACTTGGATAGACTGGATAAGAAGATTTAGAAATAATCTAAGAGAAGGTGGGCAGTAGTGTCAAAAAAATCAAGTAATATGATATAAGAAAAATGTTAGTTCTATCTGTGCAGTCAGTGAAATGTTTTTATTCTTAATAAAAAAGCTCCATCTTTGAGATTAGCAAAATAATTGATTTTTCTTTGTCCTTAAAATACTTAAAAATTGTAAATAGAAACATTGATATTTAAGTGACTTGTTTCCCATGCTAGTATCTTGAACTAAAACAAAGCAATAGAAAAAAAAAATTATTACCTACACTTTCTATACCAGTTAATATCACCAGAAATCTTATTCCTATTGATGTTTCCCTCTGGCTCAAAGTTTGCAGGAGAAATTCCTGCATGTCTCAAGATCTGCCATCTTTTTCTCTATTATTTTGTGACTTCCTAGCTATTAATAGATGGAATGATATCCAGTGCACACATGACTATCAATATATACTTGTAGGTTGGCACACACTGCTGACTGATCCAAAAGAGTCTGCAAATAAAGCAAAATACATCTTCCTAGCTGCTCTGCCTTGATGGGATAACACCAGGTTCTGGGGCAAAAACAAAAAGGGAGAAAAGTTTGTCTCAAAATTCGTATGTATGTATGTATGTATGTATGTATGTATGTATTTAAGAGTGCAAGTAGGTGGAGGAGCAGAGAAAAAGACACAAGCAGACTCCATGCTGAGCATGGAACTCTGTGATGGGCTCCATCCCATGACCCTCAGATCATGACCTGAGCCAAAATCAAGAGTCCAGTGCTCAATCGACTGATCCATGCAGACACCTCGTCCTCAAAATTCTTAAACATGTTAAATAAAGCAGTAATAGTAGGAGCAATAATAATGAAAATGAACATTTATTGAAGACTTAAAGTAGAAAATGACTAAGTTTTAGGTCTCAATGTAGTTCAAACCAATCTCTTAGACATTTCAGTGATACAATGGTTATTGTATTCATTCTTGACTACAATCCATTTTTCCTCAGAGGCAGACACATGTCCTAAGGGAACAAGGCTTGACACTTGAGTGTCATAGCATCAGGCCAAAGGGACAACACACCAAAATGCAGGAAGCCAGACAATGAAAAGAGAGAGGATGTCTGTTCACTTCACTAAGACTGAAAACTTGTAAGAGAAAGGGAAAGGATGACTGAAGAAACTAGAGTTAATCAGGAAACAAATGATGAAGATTCCTGTAAGACTGTTTTAGACTTTATGCTCAGGAATGACTGAAGTCTTAAGTACAAAATACAGGTTCATATTTAAGTTTAGAGAGACCATTTTGGTTGTCGTTTAGAAAATGTGAATAGAAACTAGATTGTTGGAGAGAGATCAACTATCATGTGGTTGCAGTTATCTAGGTGACAGTTAATGATGGTGTGATCTAAGGCAGAGTTTCTCAACCTCAGCACTATTGCTATTTTGGACTGGATAATATATTTTGTTGAAGGGGCTGTAGGGTCTATCCTGTTCATTGTAGGATGTTTAGCAGCATCCATGGCTACTACTTATTAGGTGCTAGAATCATTCCCATCCCTGTTTTGATAACCAAAAATATCTCCAGTCTTTTTGTTAAATGTCCCTTGGGGCAAATGTCTTCTTCTCACACTGCCTCCTCTCCTTTAAAACATTGATCTCAGATAATGGTAAAAGGAATGGATAAAGGAGGGAACTATAGTAATATTTAAAATATATCATCAACAGTGAAATGATCTATTGGATAGAGTTTGAGGGAAGGGATTTGCATTAGAACAAGAAAGTGGTCCACGCCTGGGTGGCTCAGTGGTTGAGCGTCTGTCTTCTGCTCAGGACATAATCCCAGAGTTCCAGGATTGGGTCCTGCATTGGGCTCCAGCATGGAGCCTGCTTCTCCTCCTTCTGCCTATGTCTCTGCCTCTCTCTGTGTCTCTCGTGAATAAATAAAATAAAATCTTTAAAAAAAAAAAAAAAACAAAAAAGTGCATCCACTACTGGATATTTACCCATAGAAAATAAAAATACTGTTTGTAAACGTGTACACACTCTTGTTTCTCAATATTATTTACAATAGCAGAGATATGATAGAAATAGATGAATGAAGATGTGGCACACACACACACACACACACACACACACGCAGGAATTTACTCAGCCATAAAAAAAGGAGGAGATCTTGCAATTCACGACAATGTGGATGGACCTAGAGGGCATTATGTTAAGTGAAAAGAAGTGAGACAGAAACAGATAAATACATATGGTTACACTTATATGTGGAATTGAAAAAACAAATCAAATAAATAAACAAGTAAAATGCAGAAACAGACCCATAAATACACACTGAGAGTTGCCAGAGGGGAAGGGGGTGGGGGAAATGGTAAAAATGAGTAAAGGGAATTGAAGGATACAGGCTTCTAACTGTGGACTGAATTAGTCAAGGGAATAAAAGGTGACGAATAGAGAATATAATCAATAGTACTGTAATAGCATAGTACAGTGACAAATGGTAGCTATACTTGTGGTGAGTACAGGATAACATATAAATTTATTGAATCACCATGTTGTACATCTCAAACTGTGTGTAAACTATACTTCAGTAAAAATACCCACATACATACATATATACATAAAACTTTTAAAAGAGTAAGTATTGTACTTTCCACTGGGAATTAAAGAGTTTCTAAATAGGGAAGTGATGACATTATATTACATGCTTGAAAATCAAATGTGTAGAGATATATATACATGCAGATATACCTGTTTACGATGTTATTACAAAATTTCAGTGTGAAGTGAAGAGGGCCTCAACTAATGACATGACAGCTGAAATAAAAGGAAACCTAATGGGAAATGTTTTGGTTATCTACTAGGGGAATGAGTTAGATTTATATACCAGGTCACTCCAGTCTTTGTGGTTTGAACAGCTAGATGTATTATATCAACATTAACTATTTTGGAAAAATCAGCAGCAGATTTGGAGAGCTAGAAATCAGAAAACATATTAATATTAGCTACCCATCACTAACAATGTTTAGAAAGAACATAATTCATTTCTTTTCAGGGTGTCCCTAATTTTAGGAACATAATACAGATAATAAAAAGACAAAAATACTTTAAATATTTTTATAAAAAGATGTGTTCCATTTTTGATATTATGGCATAATGCATTTATTGGTCCAGGTAGGTAAAGTGGATACAAGCAATGAAAAAGATACCTGGACTGCTGAAAGGAAGGAATTTGCTGAGTTAGAACAGAGTGAAAGCATATGATTATTTTTGAAAGACTATTAGAAGAACCTGTCCTCATGCTGTCATGTTTCTGCTATAATAAAATATTGCTCTATCAAGTCCTATTAGGCATTTTAGCTTCACTTTTCCTACTTCTGATGTTGTAAAGGTAGGACGTTGCTTGTTAAACACATACAATTTTTTGCATGCCAATTCACTATTTTCTCTGTAAGCATAAAAAGGGAAATTAACACTTAAAAAAACATTATTGTTATTATTATTTCATTGTTTTTCTTATTAAGCTGGCATGAAGCAAAACATCATTTATGGAGCATAAGAAAATTTGAAGTTTTAATATTTTATTTTCAAAAGAAGTAATTTTGGCAAAGATTATTTAACCTTTAAAGGGTACTTTCATATTATCGGAAATTTCCAATGACTTGAATAAAATAAGGAATACTTGGAAATTATAGATTTCATTATTTACACTTAGAGAATAAAATTTTAGCTTAAATTTTAGCAAGATTAGACTCTCTATTTTCACACTTCTAACAAAATATTTTTGAAATCAATTTTGCATTCCTATATGTTTAAGAAATAAATATTTAATACAAAATAGTCCAAAAAAGACTATCCAGTATTAATTATCTTACCTTTTGGTGTATAAGCTTTAATATCTACACTGATATATATTTTTTAAATTATGATCAACATGTTTTGATGACTCTATTCTTTATATCATTTTTCCAGGAAGGAGATTGAAATTATTATTTTGAATCAGTAAATCTAAATCTTATTCTATTTAAAAAATATGCCAAAATTTATTTAACCATTCTCTTTAAGAGTGACATGTAGAAGAGTGCCTGGGTGGCTCAGTGGGTTAAATATCTGACTCTTGATTTTGGCTCAGGTCATGATCTCAGGGTTGTTAGATCCAGCTGCTGGGCATGGAGCCTGCTTAAGATTCTCTCTCTCCTCTTCCACCCCTCTCCAATTCTGTCTCTTTGTCAAATGAAAAATTTAAAAAAATAAAATAAAATAAAAATAAATAAAAATTTGAAGAGAGAGTGACATGTAGAAGTTGCATCCAATATTCGGATATTTTAGACTTTGTCAAGAAGATCATCTTGATATATAATTTATGGTTTATTTGTTCAAATCTTTATTTTGCATTTCTTGAAGGAAATTCCTATATATATATATATTCTGGGAAAAAGATGTTGATTTGCTCTTATACTGACTGTGAATGATTTTGTCCATTTTTTACCTCTTTTACAACATAAGCCTATTTCAGTTGTTTAGATTGTGGAAACAATGTAGACACAGTCTTGAATCCATTATGAATAAGCATATACATTATGTCCCACAGACAGAAAACAAAATGAAACAAAACACTTTGCACTGAGATAAACTATAAATAATTGGGTCATTCTGTTTAGTTGTAAGCTCCAAACTCAATAAAATCCCAGGCATTTTCCATACACTGTCAGTTCTGTAATGAAAAATACTCTATCTTTGATTTTTACAGAGCTCTTATCTGAAGAAAAGCCTTACCTTTGTGGACATGATGATGACAATGTGAGAAAATTGGTGTTTTTTGTTTTTAATCTTAAACAAGCTAACTATAAACTCATTATATTTGACAATTCTGCTGTGCTTTAATTATTTTTGTCAATGATTGTTTTCTTTTTAATTTGAAGACAAGCGGTTTTACCTTTTATATTTTTAAAGTTTATTATTTATTTATTTGTTTGTTTGTTTGTTTGTTTATGGGGTGGGGAGGAGCAGAGGGAGAGGAGTAAGCAGACTCCACACTGAGTGTGTAGCCTATCAAGGTGCTCGATCTCATAACCCTGAGATCATGACCTGAGCCAAAATCAAGAGTCAGACACATAACTGACTAAGCCACTCAGATACCCCAATGACAAGTGCTTTTAATGCTTGAACTTCTTTTCCAATTTTTTTAAAGTAAACTTTTTTAAATACATGTTTTGGTCTCTGCATCTTTCTTTCACAGATGTTTGTCCATCTCATAGTTCAAAAAAAATGATTTTTTTAGTGTTTAAAGCAGCTTACATATTTAATTACTAGGCATTTCAACATCTTTTTTTATATAGATCAGTGCTACATTGGTATTTCCTGTTTTCAAATGTCTTTTACATATCTTTAACCCTGTTCCTACTGAGTGTTTTATTTTCTAACTGATAACATTGGTTTCCTTTACATGAAATCTGTTGTTATCTGCCACATATGACATCAATTTTGTTTTGCTTTTTATGCTAATCGTTTAAAATATTTTTTTGTAGTCAAATCCATCATTACATTTTCTTGCAATGTTTTGTGCTTTAAAAAAACAAGCCATTTTAACCCCCTAAATTTGAAACATATTTGTCTATAGATTTTATTTTTAATATTTAAATTATTTACTTATTTGGCTTTCAGCCCAAGGATAACTGGTTTCAAATACCAAGGTCTGGACAAGTTCGGTGTTCTTTGAGGCTTACTACCTCACTTTTAAAAGGATGTTGATAGCTTCCAACTCCTAGGTGTTCTTAGGGATTAAATTAGATAATGCATATAAATGGTTTGAGATCCTTCTTGTTGATAGTATATAATGAATAATGAGGAGGAGGATTTGGTTCATACATAATAAGAATGTACATAGGTATATGTAGATTGTGTATGGATGGACCAAAAACTCTATAATTTACCAAAAACTTATTTAAATGAAGAAATTTAATTCTTAGGACAATCAAGATGTGCATGTCAAAACACATATGAATAAGGCTTGATAGTAATTTTGTTAAATTGCTTTCAGTCTCATTTGGAATAGAATCGTAAATGAAGCATACCCAGTACTCACGAATACCTGGTATACAGAGAAACTTCTTGTGCATGAGAGCGACTTTGGAGTTTTAAGTCTTTGTTCTACTACCCTTTTTAATGGAATGATACGATATATAATGAATGGTTAACAGTGATGGCAGATCAACAGGCAAAGATAAACACAAAAATGATACAAGACAGAGTGTTCCTGCTCAATATCGTCCAAGTAGTTGCAGATTTAGATTGCTTCTAGGCATCCAGGCATCTGAGCTATCACCAGGAATATCTAAATTGCTTTCTCACAGGTTCTACAAAGCACTCTCTTTACTTTATCTACTCATTTTAGATGGCACCTCATTGAATTTCTCTTAGCCAATTTACTTTCTGCAAAGCTCACATTTCTCTTACAATAGAGAAATTTCTTTAGCTCTACTCTTTTAACTTTAGCTTAATAGCATGGGGGCTTTCGTTAAGTTTCACTGTCAGCAGAACAGCACAAATTTAACATTTACGTGATCCATTTCTACTAAATAAAAAAAGGGGAAAGTGTTATGCCAAGGGCAATGTGGGTATTAATTTTCTCTATGGTTTATACAATTACTTGAATGCATCCCTAAAGAAAACTAATATATTGATCAAACCTGATTAGCTCTAATTTACATAAAACTGTCATAGCATGAGTTTCTTGTATGCTTTAGAAAAACAAAAGGTTTCAGTGAAAAAAAAAGCCATGGGAATTTAGAATTCAGACTCATCTGGCATACAAAATATCTAAAGTTTGAGTAATATGAGACCAAAATTCTAATCTTATTATAAGAAAATTATTTAATGACAAAATAATATTAAATTTGAATTGTTTTTAAATTGTTATATAACACATTTTTTAAATATAAGTATCCATATTTCAGTTTTTAAACAAATGGAAAAATAGAAATAAAAAAAAATTCACCAAATACCATTCTCAAAGATAAAGAGTAAGAATATTACCCTGGTGAATCTTCTTCCAGACTTTACCTATGCACACACACATGCACACACACATGCATATGCAATGTCTGTTCCACTCATTCAGTTTTATAATTTCTTTTTTCATTTAACATGAACTCATTAAGATGTTCTCTTGTCATTTTTTCATGCAAAAAATATTTACCTAGCAAATATCATTTGCCACAACAATGCTGCTTATGTTATAAGCAAAAATGTACAGAACAGCAAATTAGTCCCTTGTGGAATTTATATTCTGATTGAACAGACAGTTAATGAACAAGAACAATTGAAGAAATAACTAAAAAAAATATATTTTTGTATATTTACATGGGCATAATTACAAATAATGAAGAAACCTATAAATAAAAGATAATCAAGACCTGAATGGAATAGATTCAAAATTAAGGTAACTAAAGATAATATTTTCTAGGTGACATTTATGCTGAACTTTGAAATAGTATGTAATGGCAAACATGCTGTGTCGCATAAGAGTAATCTAAGCCAAAGGAAGCAAGCATGAAGGTCCTACATAGCAAAGTTTATTTAGAAAAAGCAAAACAATATACCAGTTCCACTGCACATGGGTAGAGGTTGGAGTTGAGGCCACTGGCTGGCTGATGACTCACAAGTGTAGGTTGTGCGCTACATGAGAGGCAAGTTTTTTGCTAACACCACAAGGGTCTCTGGTCCAATGAGTAGAGTTTAGTGGCAAGTCTTGCTACAGTTAAAGAAAGAAGAAAGAAAGAGAAAGAAGAAAGAAGGAAGGAAGAAAGAAAGAAAGAGAAAAAAGAAAAAAGAAAAAGAAAGAAAGAAAGGAAGAAAGGAAGGAAGGAAGAAAGAAAAAGACCAAAGAGCCTCTTCCCATTCTAGGCCTTAAGAATTTAGGACTACCATTCTCCCTCATGAATCCATTTGTCATGTAAGATGTTGAACTGCCCTAAGAGCATGACACCAAGAGGAAGCTCCAGCTAGCCACAAGGAGAGACCATATGGAGGAAGACTGAAACATCAGACATAAAAGCAAAGCTATCTGTGATGTTCCATTCCAGCTCAGTCACCAGCTGACTGCAGCTAATTGAAGCGCCCCAGCTAATAAGATATAAAACATAACTACCCAGTCAATCCTTGCTCAAATTCCTGACAAACCAGTTTATAAAAAGTAATAAAATAATTGTTTTATGCCACTTAATCTGGGGGTGGTTAGTTACACAGAAATAAAGGCAAGAGTAAACCTATACAGGCAGACCTTATTGCACTGCACTTTACTGTGCCTTGTGGATATTGATTTGTTTTTTGTAGCAATCTTGCATGAAACAAGTCTAAAGGCATCATTTTTTTTTATATATATACCATTTGCTCACTTCCTGTCTCTGTGTTGCATTGTGGTAATTTTTGCAGTATGTCAAGCTTTTTTACTATTATTATGTCTGTTATGGTGACTTGTAATCAGTGATTATGACTCCCTCAGACTATGGTTAGCATTTCTTAGCAATAAAGTATTTTTTTAAATTAGGGTATTTTTTAGACATAATGCTATTGTACACTTAATAGACTACAGTATAGTGTAAACATAAATTTATATGCAGTAGGAAACAAAAACCACTTGACTCACTTTTTTTAATAAAGATTTTATTTATTTATTCATGAGCGACACAGAGAGAGAGAGAGAGAGGGAGAGACACAGGCAGAGGGAGAAGCAGGCTCCATGTGGGGAGCCTGATATGGGATTCGATCCCAGGTCTCCAGGATCAGGCCCTGGGCCGAAGGCAACGCTAAAGCGCTGAGCCACCAGGGCTGCCCCATTTGACTCACTTTATTGTGATAATCTTTATTGCAGTGGTATGGGACAGAATACACAGGATTTCCATGGTAGGCTTACTTTATAATATAATGTTATGTAACAACATAAAATAAAATTATACAGCATACTATACTTTACCATAAAATACTTTCAGACAGTGAGATTATTTGTTCATCTAAGAAAATATGACCTATTTACAAATATGATCTATTTATCATGCATGTTTCTTTTATAATAATACAATTTTGCTCTTAGAAAATTTATATTAGCACAAAATCGCTATTAGCAAAATGAGCTTAAAGACATAGATGGTTTAACTTAATATCAAAATTAATTTTTTTCTACAAATTTTCCTAAAGTTCTATTAAAGTAAGTTTAGAGTAGCTAAACATTAAGTTACAGTGAGTAGCAATACAGTTTAAATATATCCATTATTTGAGTTGACTTAGTTTTGCCAAAGAGACGTGGCCTTTAGTCTTCTGTTAATAGCAATACGATTTTAAGTTCAGAACCTCTTACATATTTATATTTACCTTCATGGTCTTTTGCAGTGAATGTCATTTTATGAACAAGTGTTGGGAAATATAATTGAAAAGTTGTGACCGCCAGTTGACCTGTGAGCTGGACCACAGCACTCAGAGGCTCCTCATCCCCTCCCCTGTCCTTGGACTGGGTTTCCTCACCTTTTCTGCTCCCAGAGACTGCTCCAAGGACATAGCTTTGAGATGATGATGTGGTGTTGAGAACACTCACACTTGCACTGGAAGCTCTTGAGTGTTTTGCTAACCAATAAGTAAAATAGCTGGAAATTACTTTTTCTCTGCATATTTAGTATTACTTAATTTCCTTTCATGACTATATGTAATACAGAGTTGTTTCAATGAGATTTCTGAAGATAAATATAATTAATACCATGAAAACTCAGTAACAAGAGAATTCCATATGCTAGCTGACAACGGGAACTCCTAGTGACATCAATTGGACATGTGACACTACAGATATGTGGCAGACAAACTCTACATGCCCCCCGGTGACATCTGGCTTCTGATGTTCATGCTGGTGTAATCCCCTCTTACTGAGTGTAATTTGGTCCCATGACTTGCTCCTAACCCATAGAATACAGCAATGGATTCTTTCCTATGATTAGGTTACACTGTAAGGCAAAAGTGATAGGATATCACTGCTGTGATCATGTTATATGAATTCTCGGCTCACTAAAACTACTCTTGCTCTCTGCTGCCTCTGAAGAAACAAGCAGAGAGGTTGTGAGCTGCCTATGGAGAGGCCTCCATGGCAAAGAATCATAGGCCACCTACTAAAGCTTAGTCTCACTACCACAAGGAATTCCGTTAACAATTGGAATGATCTGGGTAGGAGACTCTTCTTCAGTTGAGCCTCCAGATGGGAATATCACCATGACTGTGAGAGCCTGAGCAAAGGATACAGCTAATTTGTGCCTGGATTCTGACCCATGGAAACTGAGAGAAAATAAATATGTTTTAAGTACTAAGTTTCTGATAATGTGCTATGCAGCTCCAGAAAACTGACATGTGATACACCTTTGTTTAGACAAGTGCTGTTTGGGAGAAATAAAACTCGAGCCATATATGTTATTTTAAAAATAATTTTAAAAAAGAAAAAAATAATTTGAACAATATATTTCATTTATATTTTATATTTGTGGTGGTTTATATATTTATATAGCACAAACGATACTATATAAATTATTCTGACTATAATAGTCAATATATAATATATCATGTTTAGTATTATTCATATACTATGCATTTATATTTTATTTTACCCAACATAGTCAAAAAATTATCATTTTAATATGTAATCAATATAATGTCATATACATACATTTTTTTCTTTTTTTTAAGTTCTTTTTTTTAAGATTTTATTTATTTATTCATAGAGACAGAGAGAGAGAGAGAGAGAGAGAGAGAGGCAGAGACACAGGCAGAGGGAGAAGCAGGCATCATACAGAGAGCCTGATGTGGGACGAGAGCCTGACATGGGACTCGATCCAGGATCTCCAGGATCACGCCCTGGGCTGCAGGCGGCGCTAAACTGCTGCTCCACGGGGGCTGCCCTATACACATTTTTCATATCAAAACTTCAAAATCCAGTGTGTACTCATACACAACATATATCAATTCAGATTCTATATTTTTATCATAAATAATTAATCTGTATTTAGGTTTTATAAAACATACCTAAAGGTTTTTTATATTAGTTTTTAAATTTAAGTTAATAAAATATTTAATTATTTGATGAACATTTTATAATTTATATAAATGTTGAATCACTGTTGTAGAACAGAAACTAATATAGTATTATATGTCAATTATACTTCAATTTAAAAAAAGAAATAGTTCATTATAATCATATAAAATTGCAAATTCTGTTCATCACACATCAGACATAATTTTAGTACTCTAGCTACATTAGGTGGTGGCTACTAGCTACCATATTGAATGGGGAAGAGTTAGAATATGGATTTCATGGCCTTTTGTTCTTTGCCTATGTTTACATTTCACATTTAAAGTAATTGTTCTACATTTTATGAAATCTAACAGTCAAAAGGGGTACTTCTTTTCAATGCAGTTTACCAGGACACCACCCACTCACCTCATTCTGATTCAGATTAGTAATTGGATTAGATATTGAAGATGTGAGTTGTCCACAAATCACACTTTGAGAAAGCAACGGTGATGAAATTCATGGGGAACAAAGGTGGGGTGAGTAGAGATCCTTTGCCTTAATGCCTAGAGCTCATGTGGGCATCATCTCTTCCATCCATTTTTGGCTTATAAAAAGCATTTTAGCCCTACAACCATATTGCTGGAAAATTAAAAGAAAACTTACAGAAACAAATCCTCAAAAGGAGACTGTGCCCATATCTTGTGCAGAAAAAGGACACCCTTTAACTTACCCCAGCTTTAATGGAAATATATTAGTAAAGAGGAACTCTGAGCGGCTCCTAGGGTTTGGAATATGCCCACATCACTGCTTTTTTTTTTTTTAATTTTTTTTAAATTTATTTATGATAGTCACAGAGAGAGAGAGAGAGGGAGAGACACAGGCAGAGGGAGAGGCAGGCTCCACGCACCAGGAGCCCGACGTGGGATTCGATCCCGGGTCTCCAGGATCACGCCCTGGGCCAAAGGCAGGCGCCAAACCGCTGCGCCACCCAGGGATCCCACCCCACATCACTGCTTATCCCTATTTCCGTTACTTTCATTTTCAAGTTACCATTCATCCATTTGACAAAAGTAAATGTAGAGCACAGCTTCATTCTTAGCTTTATGTTATTCTTTATTTATATCTCAATCCTAATCTCTTAGGATCTCATCTACATCTAAAATTTCTGCTACCACTTCTATTTTTTTCACCATCATTGCTTTGTTATTCACACACGACTTCTTATAAACTTCCATGTTAATTCTCTGATTGCTAATTCCACTTATTTTCTTGCTTTAACTGGCCTTTATTATGCCTCTGCATAAAATGGCACCTCATAGTTTTTAGGAAAATTTTAAACTCCCTTGTATAATTCACAAAACCACTTATGGCAGAAACCTCCCTTATCTCTCTGACTTCATTGTTCTTTGTCTTTTGCTGTGCCTGCTACATATCATGTGTACAAAAAGTGCAGAAAGTATATTTGTTTTCTTAAAAATCAGAGAACACACTTTTTCCATTTTACTTTTATTGATATTTCAACTATTTACTTAAAATTAACCAAGAAATTGACCTGAAAATGGCAAATATCTGACCCTACTCTTTATGAAGTTATTTACAAATCTACATTATGTAAATAAAATTATCATTGCTATTATCTTAACATAATAAGCCAAATATTTAAAACAATTTTCATCAGAGTGTTTTAAAAAGCTAATTATTATTATTATTATTATTATTATTATTATTATTATTATTATATGGAAGTCCAGCATGACATAGTGGAGAGAATACTGGATTGAAATTCAGAAAACTTAAGTTTGGGTCATAATTCTGCCAATAAATAGCCAAACAACTGTCAGATAAACTAACCTCAGTAAGTCTCAGCTAACAGCTTTCTTATCTGTGAAATAAGTTGGTTGAACTAGATAATGTATGTTTCTTTCTACCTTATTTTATCCAGGTCAGTATTGTTAAACAGAATAATGCTCTCTACTCCAGAAGACTTTATTGATTTTACTCTTATATATGACTACTAATTCCACTGGGATCCTTTATTAAGTGTTTTCCATATGTTAAACCTAAAACTGTTTTATTTTCTTGATATAAGAGATAAAATAAAATGCATACATTAATAGTGGATTTACAAATTATATTTGTCTATTGTGAACAAAAATACAAGCATTTATAAATAGCATATGAAGAATTTAGTAGTCCTCAGCTCTCATACTCTTCCAAATAGCATCATTCAAAAATACGAGCAGCAATTCAGCGTTGTTATTGTTTTCCCTAATGGTGGAATTTATATACTTCACAAGCCATCTTATTTTATGATGGCATTATTAGTCAAAACAATTATCACCTAGAATCTGAATGTTCTCAAAATTTCCTAGGGTAATACATTTAAATAAAATTTCCAAATATTGCAAATAATATTGCTGATATAAAATATTAAAAAATACACATTACAATTTTTATTTTTTGAACATTTTTATTTAATAAATAAAAAACCCATTTCGTAAATGGGTTTTTAGACCTCAAGACCTGACCTTTACTTCTCACCTATTTGTACCCACTGACCTTCGACCTTCGTTCCACATTTTTCTTTAAGCTCTTCCTTCCAGTTTATCTCTTAACTCAGGCAAAACAATCAATCGCCATAACCACTTGTGATGGAAATTAAAACTAACACTCAGGCAATAGTGATTACTCTGAGGAAGAACTCTGGCCAGACTGCCTAGGCCAGTTTGAGCTTACCCCCCAAATTACACTTGCATGGATGGACCATGGAGTGACCCAGGTCATCATACTAAAATATCTTTGCAAAGAGGAGGGCAATCGTCATTTACATAACATACAGTATTTGGTGCTTGTGCAACCTTATGCCCTCCTCTACATACAATGGCAAAGTTCCCCTATCTAAATATTAATCCTAACCCTAAACAAAAGGAACTCATTCACCCTTGCCTGGAGTTGTTCCTGTGATCTTCTGATTTGCTGAAAATAAGGTTTCTTTTGTTGAGACAACTCTAGTATAGTTCCTATCTGTGACTCATCAAGGAGGGAACTCATGTTAGTTTGGTTACAAAACAGCAGACTTTGCAACAAATCATATTCCACATTTTTCATCTTAAAAACAATGGTATTTGTCAATTTAGTAATTAAGTATCTAATAATTGATAATGAAACTCCATATTGTTGCTTTATTACTTTTATTGGAGAAATTGCTAGAGAGTCATAAAAAGGAGAGTCTATAGAAATTAATGGTTTCTAATGAGATTGTAAATCATTATTATAATCAAAGAGTTTGAACTTGTAACTAGAAGCAGTATTGACAAGAAATTTTCTCAGGTAGGCTCTTTTTTTTTTTTTTCAGACTCTTGTTACAAAAACTCACCAACTAATAAAATATTGTTTATTGTTAGATTTTACATTCAGAAATTTTAGCAAGAGAGAAAAAAAAATCAAGTAGATACTCCCAGTCATTCTTTTCAAATATAACAGATTTATTAAAGTTGTTAAAGATGTCATTCAGTTGATCGATTTCCACATCAGCTACCATGAAGGTTGAGATTTAGGCTTATCAAGGGAGTTGCTTACTAAAATGAAACTCCATTTTCATACCTTACAGTGTTGTGAAAGACATTGCCAACACTTGCTTTGCTTTCTCATTAACATGTTGTTAGGATGCTCAATTTGCATTTTAAAAAGATGAAAATGACTTTGATGGAAGGGAGAACCTGAAGAGTCATCTATGCTAGTCAGCAATGTGAACATCTTGCAGATTTCTATCTTACAGAAGTACAAGAATTAGAAATAAATCAGGGGACATAGTATTTCCTTTACTCAGTCCTCGTAAGATCAGGTTTGAAATATTATGTCCAGTTTCAGACTCTAATGAAGGAACAATGATTCAGAATTCCTAAGAGAGTATAATGTAGAGCTATGAGATGTATCTGGGGATAGGAAGTCTGCTTTATGAGAAAAGATTTGAAGAAAGGAACTTGTTCCAAGAAAAATATGATAAACATATTTAATCATGAAACAGAGTGAAAGGAACTTGAGGTAAAATACTGAGAAATATCTGAGAAAGAGATGTTCTAATTAAAATTTATTATAAATATACCTGCAAAAAAAGAAAAAAAACTCATTTCTATTATATAAATTTCCAAGAAATATTGTTTTTCAACATTTTTTGCCTGTGAGAACTGCATAAACTGGGAACTTTAAATTTCATAATGATATAAAATGGTAAAAGTATACAAAATGATATGAAGTATATAATAAATGTTATATATATATATATATATATATATATATATATATAGCAACAAAAGTCTTCAGATTAGGTTATTCAAAAGTTAAACAATTTAAGTTATCTAGGATCAGATAAGATGCCAAATAAATTCTGTACAGCAAAACACTATAGAAAAGGAAAAATAATTTTCTTTCTACCTTTCTAGATTCTTGGCTGAGAAACCAGTGTTTCTCAGCCACTAGAAGAGAGAAACCACTAGAAGAGAGAGAGAGAATTAATGGGAGAAAAAAGTAAGTTTAATAGGTGTACCTACTATAAACATGGAGGATACTCAGGGAAAGAGTAATTCCCCCAAATGGCCCAAGCCATTACCTTAAACAACATCTCCAGTTAAAGACAAGATAAAATGTTGGGGGGTAGAGGGCAGGGGAATGTGGAGCCAATTATGGGAGGTTTCAAGCAAAGCATGGTAAAGGAGGATGGGATTATTTATGCAGATTTAAATTATGCCTTCTCTACCAATGAAGTTTAGGTTTTTAATTATTCCCCTCTTCCTGGTACAGCAAAAAAGACACTCTTACAACTAAAACTTTCCCTGTAAATGTAAGTACAAAAGGATAACTTCTCAGTTTTCAGAGTGTCTACTGTGGCTGCTGTTTCTTAAAAATAATCAATTTAAAATAATCCTTATGCAAAAAAGGCATATTTTGAGGTAGCAAATTCTGCTCTCCTTCAACTTCATATTTGACCAGAACAATATAACTGAGCTTCTTGATGTGGAAAATGACTAAGAAGAAATTTAGCCATGCAGAATAAATACAAAAGTATATAAAAGATAGAACTTAAAGCAAATGTGGAAAACGAGACACAAAAACAAGATGTTATTTTCCACAGAATGAGGTAACTACATACTGTTAAAAAACAAAATTCAACAGAGTAATTTGAAGATTACAATTGGATTTATTAAACGATTCATGAATTAGGCTGAATCCTACCTAGCAAGTAGAGAGTGTCTGTCTCCTAGTTGTACAAGATGGAAGGTTTTTGTTTTGTTTTTGTTTTGTTTTGTTTTTAGGAAGGAGGGTGGGGCAGGAAAGTTTTATTAACAAAAGAAAAGAATTGTTCCAGGCAAGGTCACTTTCCCTTAGGGAGAAATCAGGGATCTTATCATGTAGATGACTTCATCTTCCCATGTGACAGATTGCCTCACTGACACTATTCAGAAAATTCCTGATTGGCCAGTTATGTCTTATATATCTGGAGAAGATTGAAATTGCAATTAGATTAGGTATTAAGCTTCAGTTTAGTGACTTGGCCTAACTGACATCATTTTGGGCCTCTAGTTTTCTTCTTAACAATATATTAAACAAATTTCTTATAAAAGTAGAAATGCATTAAAATTTTTAAAAACTACATAAGATTGTCAAGAATTCAGTTTCTAAATAACATTTTGCATATTTGAAAGATAAATTAATATCAGAGTCATCAAAAGTGTGGTAAAATATGCGGTAGACATGAGTACGATTACAGACTTTAGAAAAGATATAAAGGGGTACAAAGAGAGTTCTCTGATTTATCTCCCCTATCTCCCAGTAGGGGAGATACTGCGCTGTAATTAGTATGTTTAAAGAAACATTCCTTGTATTGTCCTGCAGATAGTGCTCTATGCTTGTTGCCTGGGTTTTTACTTCCAACACTTATCACTTAGCATGGTCATTGCATAGGACTGCTAAAGACTTGTCTTCCTTTTTTTTTTTTTTTTTTTTTTAAGATTTATTTATTTTAAAGAGAGAGAACAGGGAAGGGGCAGAGGAAGAGGAAGAGAATCCTCAAACAGACTCTCCACTGAATGGTGGAGCCCTATCCCAAGACCCTGAGATAGGGACCTGAGCCAAAACTAAGAGTCTGATGCTTAACCCACTGAACCACCCATGGGCCCAAAGACTTATAAGTATCAAAGTACTATCAGTTTATTTCTATGTGTGATTTTGTTTTCCATGATTACATTCTTCAAATTGCCACCTATTTATTGAAAAATGAAGGATCTCTGGGTGGCGCAGCGGTTTAGCGCCTGCCTTTGGCCCAGGGCACAGTCCTGGAGACCCGGGATCGAATCCCACGTCAGGCTCCCAGTGCATGGAGCCTGCTTCTCCCTCTGCCTGTGTCTCTGCCTCTCTCTCTCTCTCTCTCTGTGCGACTATCATAAAAAAAAAAAAAAAAAGAAATGGCCAATTGGTGATGCAATTCCTCATTATTTTTATAGCCTGAGTGTTCAGTGCATTTGTTCTTTCTGCTGGCTGCATTTTGTCTGCAAGATTAGCATTTTCTGCTGTTGTTGACAATAAGAAAAGATATCATTTTCTGGTTGGGAAGATCACCATCCACTTAGAGAATAAATTGAGATGGATGCACCATAAAATTACCTGGGGAAACTGTATTCTATTATATGCAATAAATAATAAGAATTACAGTTTACTCTTTATATATAGGTAAAATGGACTTAGTAAGTTTTCAATGAATGTTTGTGTATTATTATTATTAGTTATTATCAATTTTGCAGTAATGTCCTAGAAAAGTATTGAGTGATGTATCCTGCTTAGGAAATAAATCCTTCTATGGCAGATTTTGTACATTTCTATTTTTAAAAAAATCATGTAGGTAGCTGAGGGACCACTCTTCTACCTCACTTGTCATCCTAGTCCATGTGAATCCCTTTACAAATTCATTTTCCTATTTCTGCCATTGCTCCCCAAAGACATGTATTGAAATATTTGAAACATGCTCTTAATTTACGTGTGTCTTTGTAAAATAAGCAGCCAACCCCATTTCGCATGTTTGTTCGTATACAGATAATACTGTGTTAGCATTATTTTTTCCCATTTTTCTTACTCAACAATTTGAGTGCTCTATGGCTGTATGCCTATTGCAGATTATTGTCACATTTCTTCAACTGCATGAATTTAGCATATTTAGCATATTTCCCTTAACCATTTCCTTGCTAATGAATACCTAGCAGTTTCCAAGAGCATTGAAAATACCTTCTTGGTTGGTGATGCCCTTCTTTTATCAGAAACTTTTATTTGGGAAATGCAGCTTATTGATTTTCATTTTGTAAAGTCTATACTTTTGGTAATAAGTTTTCTACTTTTCTAGGATACAAATATTTTTTCTCCTGCATTATTTCTATTTGTTTTTTGGAATGCTCCTTTATATAAGTTCCAAAACCAAGTTTTAGATTTACTGTTTTTCTATTGAGAAATTTGGTTTTCCCAGCTTTCGCATATATATATATATATATATATATATATACACATGAGATTGTGTCTTATTATTTTACTTTTTGCTTTAAACTGAGGCTCCCCCTCTCCAGAAACAGACTGGTTTGATTTCTATAACTTTTTAACATAATACTTTATATTATGGAATCTTCTTTCTGTGATCTCATTTTCCAAAGTTGAATAACTATTTCTTAACTTTAATAATGCTATATAAATATTTAAATATAGAATTTCCAAAAAAGACTAAAACTAATAATTTTCATTGGGAATTTTTAATTGTGGGAGTAAATTTGTGAAAAGAGTTGCCATTACAAAAATACGTTCCAGAAAAAAACATAATGTTTACTGATTAATGAAGTAAAGTTAATTCAAATATATTATGTACTTTAATATGAATTTACAATTTGTATTCCACCATAGAGATATTTTCTATGCTTTTTAGGGTGATAATTTTATACGTGTACTTTCCGGTGGGGAAACATAGCTACTTTCTGTAAGTTTAAATTTAAACATTACATATATAGGGGAACAAAATTTACCACCCCAAAATATGTCTTTTTGGCATGTGAATTATTTTACGCTGATTATTTTTAAGAAACAGAAGGCTCTGGAAGAAATTTTACCTTCCCCCAACTGCCTGAAAGAATTTAGATAGTGGACTTGCTCCAGGAAAGAAACTATCACCAACAATAACTACAGGATCATATGACATAGATTTGGTGGACAGGGAGGAATTTAGCAAAATCTGTTTGTTAAAATTCCTCTGTTATGTCCCATTGTTTCTCTGTGGCCTGATAAACTTCTGTTTGCCAAACATTTACTCTTTGTCTTCTGTGAATTGTCTCCCTTCCCTTTGAAGTGTCAGACACCTACCACTTTCTCCTTAGGTCTGGATGACAAGTAATTGCCCCACAGCCCAGGAGGTCTCATATTCTTATGGAGCCCCATAAACACATAATTAAATCTGATTTTCTCTTGTTAATCTGTCTTATGTCAATTTTATTCTTAGACCCGCTTAAAAAAGAAACAAACTATGAAATATAGGAAAATATTTTTTCCTCAACACGTGTAAGAATTTAGTCAGACTTGCTGATCTTGGTTACAAGGTTTTGTTGTGTTAAAGGAATGATTATATAATCAACATATAATAACATTTTCCCCTTCCTTTATTATATTTACATCTCTGATGTTCTTCTTATACAATTGGTCACAGTCTCCAGTACTGAATTAAGAGGTAGACACAATGGTAACTATTGCTATGGTATATTTGTTCTTCAAAATAATATATAGAAAGAGTCTCTATCAAGCATGAAAATATTTTTATTCTTTTCTTTTGTCTCAGAGGTTTTGGTTTGTTTGCTTTTGCGGGTTTTTTATGTCATAAATAGGATTGAATTGAGTCATTATGAATTACTTTAATCTCTTAAATTAATAGCAAGACTTTGTGGTTTTAGGGCAGCCTGGGTGGTTCAAAGGTGCCACCTTCAGCCCAGGTTGTGATCCTGAAGACCCAGGACTGAGTCCCACATCAGGCTCCCTGCATGGAGCCTGCTTCTCCCTCTGTATCTCTACTCTTTCTCTCTGTGTTTCTTATGAATAAATAAATTAAATTAAAAAAAAGACGTTGTTTTATTAATATGATGTACTGCATTGCTATATATTGTAGGTTAAAACTCTTCTTACATTTATGGGGAGCAACACTTGATTAGAATTCTTTTTTAATAAATTGTTAGATTCAATTAATATTTTCTTCATTTTACTTATTTATTTATGATTTTATTTTTTTATTCATGAGAGACAGACAGGGAGAGAGAGAGAGAGAGGCAGAGACACAGGCAGAGGGAGAACCAGGCTCCATGCAGAGAGCCCAACATGGGACTCAATCCTGGGTCCCCAGGATCACATCCTGGCTGAAAGCGGAGCTAAACCACTGAGCCACCTGGGCTGCCCTCTTCAGAAATTTTAAATTTATGTTCATAAATTCAATCTATAATATTTCTATATGATGGTTATTTATATATTGAATATGTTAGTCTCATAAGAATATTAAGCATTTTTCTCTTTTTATCTAATTGCTGGTACAATTTACATGAAATAGGAATTGCTGTTTTTTTAAACTAGTTGGTAAAAAAACCACACACACATACAAAACTGAACTATCTGAAAGGTAAAAATTTTAAGATAGAAGATTACAAATCCTTGGGGCACCTTGGTGGCTCAATTGGTTGAGCCTCCAACTCTTGATTTTGGCTTAGGTTATGATCTCAGGGTGGTGAGATGGAGCCTTTTATCAGGCTTCATACTTGGTGTGGAGTCTGTTTGTCCTCTCCCTTCCCCAGCTTGAACTCTCAATCTCTGTCTCTCACATAAATGAATAAATAAAATCTTAAAAAAAATTTTTTAAAAGATTACAAATCCTTACTCAGTGTAAACACAAGTACCCCTGCTGATACATGTTTTTTTTTTATTCAGTCTGTTTTCATTTTTTTCTTTTATACTATATTTGAGTTTTTTTGAGAAAAGTTTATTAGTATTTTACTAGTGCTGGAAAATGCCCTAATTTCATTTTTATTCTTATAATTTTTATTCTTATAATTTTTATTTAATCCTCACAATAGTGTGTACTGTTGCTATCAGAGAGGTTAATCAATTTGCCCAAGGCCGCATAGCTAATCCGAGATCCATGTAGCTAATTAGAATTTGAATTCAGATAGTTCATGGCCTTTGACTATAGCCATTACCTTAAAAACCATCTTCTTAAAAAAAGATTTTTAAAAAAATCTATGAAATGTTCATTCATAGACTGTAGCCTTTACCTTAAAAACCATCTTCTTAAAAAAATATTTTTAAAAAATCTATGAAATGTTCATTCGCAATATTGGCTTCAAGATTTAAATTTATTTTATTCATAGATTACCTCTCAGTCATCTTCTAGAAAGTACTTGCCTCCTTCGCATCTGCTACATCTACTCTTTTTTTACTTTCTGCATCTGTATATAGGAGAACTACCTTTGCAGATGAAGAAATAGTTCTATACAATCATCATATTGAATGTCATATAGTTATGAGGCTGTGTAAGACACAAAATATAAGAGATCAAGTATTCACTATATCCTATCAAATGACAAAAACAATCCAAATATTCCTAAGTACCCAGATTCTAGAGTGCATCTGTTTTGTCCAATCTGGGCTCCTAACTTGGGAATGTGGTCTTGAACAAAATGTATACATTCTCTGTATTTCAGCTTTCTCCTCTGTAAAGTGGAGGTACTAATATCCACTTATCACATAGAGCTTACATTAGAGTTAACAAACCAGTACACAAAGAATTTAGAACAATACCTAACCAGTTAGTATGTAGTGCTTAAATATTTCTTATTCCTCTTAAGACATATACCATTTGGACACTGCTATAATAGATATTTAAGTAAATAGCTTTTTCATCTAATTAAGTGTCAAAGTTTGGTAAAAGTGTTGTGTGTGTGTGTGTGTGTTTCAACCCTCTACCTATCAAGCACTACCACCTGCCCTATCATTCAAAAACTCAATAAATAATTATGTATCTGAAAATAAATGAAAACAACATATCTACTGTTATTTTGGACTACTTGTCATTATTGCTTATTCTCAGATATGTATTGTTTTGATTTTTCTTTCTTGAAATTTTAAGAGAAAAGAGGGGAGACACTTTGTTATTGAATAAAAAGAATATAACAAGTTATTAATTGGAGTATTCAACTGACGTTCTTTCATGTTTTAGGAGAGAAAAGTACTGGAACAATTGTATGATAAAACAGTGGAAATAGAACAAAACTTCTACTTACTGTTTAACATCCTTCAGTGTAAAATAGGTACAGATTTCTTACTATTTGGAGATAACCCTCTGGAGGTCACCTGAACCTAAGAGAAGAATTGGTTTGATATGTTATAAAAGTAAATGTTCCTAATACAATATTAAAAATTGGCAAGCCAGGATCTGGAATGATTCTCTGCAAGTGAGTAGTAGTAGTCAAAGATCTACTTTACCCTGGTTCATCTCAGTTAATCCATTTCTTGTAGGGTTATAAAGTTCATTTCTCTGTCAGAAAGCACTAGCTTGAGGCAAGAGCCTCAGGGCAATCAGATGGTAATGTAAGCCTCTGATCCTACCCTTAGAATAATTCCCTTCCATAGAAAGATTTAAGTTCTTCACATTGATATTCAGTGTTAGAGATTAGTTTGTGGGGAGAATGTTCATTTAAAAGAGCCATTGGGCAGGTGATTATTATTTTTAATAGATGTATTATAAAATTTAAAATACAAAATGTTTTCAAAGTAAAAAAAAAATTACCAACAAAAATACCTTTCAGAAAAAAAAAAGTAATTGAGAATCATCATTGATATTCTCATTGAAGTAAGAAGCAGTGGTTATTTGCATGGCATCCTTCCAGTTTTGTTACTGAATCATTTTTTATAAAATGTCTATTATATGCGCCTACGTCATTCTTCTTAATTAATCAGAGTGAGCTTCAGTGCTGATAATGCAATGCTTGTGCCCAACTTTCATCCATTAAAAATTTCACAGCCTCGTAACCATTCATTCAGTCAATTACTGAGCAGTTACTATGTGCCAAACAGCTACTGACTGCAGGAATTCAATGTGGATCAGAAACAGACATGTTTTCTGTCTTCTTAGAACTGGGGGGTGGGTGGAGATACATCAATCAAATATTTATACAAAATCAAATATTTATACAAAATATTTTATACAATAAATTTGGGACTGAAAAAATTGGAAGAAAAAAATATACAGGACTACAAAAACATAAAATAGGTATTTCTCATAATCCAAGAAGACTAGTAAAACTTCTTCAAGGGATCTGAACAATTCCTACACTAAAAAGAAAAACATCCATATGCCTTGGTGGCTCAGTGGTTGAGCATCTGCCTTTGGCTCAGGGGGTGATCCCAGGGTCCGAGATCAAGTCCTACATCGGCTCCTTATAGAGAACCTGCTTCTCCCTTTGCCTATGTCTCTGCCTCCCTCTCTCTCTCTCTCTCTCTGTTTCTCATGAATAAATAAATAAAATCTTAAAAAAAAATCTAGTCATATTCATTAGTCATCTGAATCTAATATTGCTGTAGAGGACTCAATGGAAAATTGAGCCTATGGAAAATTATAATTAGAAGGACTTATCATTATTGATTACATATTAACAGTCTACTTTTATTCATCTAAAAATATATTCCTTTTCTCTCTCTGTCTCTTTCTGTATACACACATGTAATTGTAAAACTAATGTTAATTTTACCAGCGCTATGACTTGAGTTAGCCACCTGCATAAATTAAAAGTATGACTAGAGACAAATATGTTTGAATATACAAAGGATCAGTTAGGTTTCATAAATAACTTTGGTTGATTAAAGATTTTGTGGAAATTTACAAGATTTCTTTTCTAATCAATATCAACACAAAGTGCAAAATCAATTTTGACTTCTTCCATTGTAGCAACACAAAAATAAGCCACCCTATCTATTGGATCTGCTAAGATAACTGCATATAATAAAAAATAAAGGAATAAATGATTGAGAAGACTAACATTTCCAAACTAACCCCAAATATTAACTTGATTATTTTAAAGTATATATAATTTTATGAATGATATAGTGAATATATTATGCTTAAAAGAAAGATTTAAGATCAATTTTTATCATTAAAAAAAGTGGGAGATGTTTCACAAATTCTATGACTTCTGAAAACTTAATAGTAGAAACATAACATTATTTTGATGACAGGAATATTTATATTTGTTTAGTTTTTAGAAACATCTCTCAAACCTTGTTAAAAGATGAGATCATAAAGCATTATTATTCAAGTCTGCTAAATCCAAAAAAACTTATAGTAAAATACATTGTTTCTTAATGTTGTTTCGTTCACACCCATAATAGCATGCTCCCAATTTGCCTCTAATTCATTTTAGGCATATTTTAGTAATGTTAAAATCAATTATCTTTGAAATTTCTTTTTTTCCAAGATTTTGTTTATTTATTCGTGAGAGACATAGAGAGAGAAGCAGAGACATAGGCAGAGGGAGAAGCAGGCTCTCTGAGAAGAGCCTGATGTGGCACTTGATCCCGGGACTCCAAGATCATTCCCTGAGTCAAAGGCATATGCTCAACCAGTGAGCCACCCAGGTGGCCCTATCTTTGAAATTTCTAAAGAAAAATTATCTGCATATATAGAAATAAAAACATATTGGTTGCCTTCAAAATTTCACAAAATAGCAATAATACTAACATTTATTGTATACTCACTAAGCTTTACAGATGCATTATTTAAACCGTCTCTGTGTAGTAACTCTTTAAACTCCAAAATAACCATATGAGAGATCTTCTTTCTATCCTAAATTTACCATAAGCAAATCGAAGAACAAGTTTAATTCATTTACTTAAGGACACACAACTCAAAATGTTGGAATGAGGAATTGTATTAACGGGTCCAAACCCAGGATTTACACTTTTACTTACTGAAAGATTGTTTCTCTTCCTTTTTTTTTTTTTTTAAGATTTTATTTATTTATTTGAGAAAGAGAGAATGTGTGTATGAGTGGGGAGAGGGACAGAGGGACAAGCAGACTCTGCTGAGTGTGGACCCTGATGCTAATGTATGGGCTCCATCTCAGGACTCTGAGATTATGACCAGAGCCGAAGTTAGACACTTACCTGACTGAGCCACCCAGGCAACCCTGAAAGATTCAGTTTCTGTATTTGTCTAACTTAATGGCAATGATTATATTTTAATACCTTAGGGAGCAAGCACGCATAAGTCTTTATTACCAAGCATTATGTGTATATTATTCAAAAAATAACAATAATATATTTTATATTTACTGGTATTTTTTCAGACCTGTGAAAAACTGGTAAGATGAGCCATCTTAAAACAGAGCTTGAGTGGCCACTGCAGAGAAACTGCCTTACCTACTTTTTAACTAGGCCAATACTTTAGGATGGCTAAACAACACTTTTAAGCAATTGCTTGAGAAGCCAATGAGTGAATGAACAGCCTTATTACAAGAATGATGATGATCGTGGATTCTCTGAAGATAGAGTCAGTAGTCAATCAATGTATATATAACTCAAATGGAGTATTTTTCTTTTCTTCAATTCATATAAAGACCCATCTTCCTCTCCTCACTAAAAACACTCTTGCTTTTACCCCACAAGCAGGGGTAAACAAGCAGGACACTGTTTGGGTATCTATCTAAATATGTGCTCCACAAATTGCAATTCTTTGATCCCAATAATTTGCCTCTCATTACAGCTCTTTATTTTCAGGTCAACAGATCTTAATTGGCAACTCTGTTTATCAGTCAAAAGCTTTATTGTCATAATGCAGGTTGATGATTCTTTTTCAAAGCATATAATGTATTACTGTGACCACCTAAAAGATTAGAGATATTTTGACAGCTTAAATTATTATTTCTATTTTACCCTTTAATTTTAAATTTATATCTAACTAAATTTTTTAAAGTTTATTTTTTAGTAATCTCTACATCCAATGTGAAGCTCAAATTCATAACCCCTAGATCAAGAGTCACGTCCTCTTTGGAATGAGCCAGCCAGGCACTCCAAATTTATTTCTAAATAAAGTGATTTGACTTTTAGATAAAGTGCGTCCGGGTCTATCTGTCAAACACAGGAAAAGTCCATATTGTCTGTTTCTGTAACATGGCTAAAGTGACTTAGTGATTGGCAAACAGCATCACTGATGCAAAAACTGAAGTTGTTGCTTGTCACATCCCTTAGTTGATTCAGCAAGAATAGTATTGATTGTTAATACAATATTAAAAATAAAGCTTTGGGTTAAGCAGTTGAAAAAGATACTCAAATGACTTAGGCATACATATTGCACCAAAAGTTTTAAGAATTGAGTAAGACATAAAACTTGAACACAACATAGTACAAATTAGAAAGCAAAAGTGGAGTACAAAAATGTGAACAACACTGGTGTTTAGCAATTCAGAGTTGAAACTAAGATATCTGAGAATTATTTGCCATTTTAAAATTTTATTTTTAATTGTAGTTAGTTGTAAATATTACTTTGTGTCAAATGTCAAGAAGATAATATGTATGTAAATGAAATCAAGAGATTAAAATATTTTAATCTATAATTAAATATTTTTGATCATGTTTTTCAACAGGGCACTTTTAAAGGGAATATGAGGGATAATAAGATCTATAATACATTACCCCTACTCTCAGTAAGTTTCCACAAGACTTATCTGGAATATTATTTCCTCCCATTCCTGTCATTCCACTTTACAAGATGAAATATCATTAATATTTCAAAGCTTCAGATATCATAGTGTCATTTTAGTTATAAGTCTTTCTCTGACATACTTTGGAGTCAGATTTCTTATTCTCTTCTCCATGCACTTGTAAGAAATAGATTCTCACTGCCTAGGGTTCATGCTATTGAATAACCCCCCTTCTTGACCATTAGAAAGACCTGGGACTTGCTTCTAACTAATTAAATATGGCAAAGAAGATATAGTGTCACTCCTGTGATTTTGTTATGTTATAGAAGACAAAGTCTTAGCAGAGTAGAGCTAGAGCCTTTCCTTGTGGGTGTGATGAAGTAAACAACCATGTTGAAGATGTCCACCTGACAAGAAACATCAAAAACCCATGGTCCTGAGTCAGACAACTACAAGGAAATTAATTCTGCAAACAACATAAACAGACTTAGGTGGGGATTCTTTCCCAGTGAAGGGTACAAATAAGAATGAAGTCTGGCCAACACCTTGATTACAGCTTTATTAGACCCTGAACAGAGGACCTACCCAAGCCATGTCTGGAATCCCAATCCAGAGAAACTGCAAGACGGTAAATGTCTTAGTTAAGCCACTAGTTTGTGGTAATTTGTTGTACAGCAATATAAAGCTACCCATATGACTTTCTTTTGTCAATTAATTATCTCATTACTTACCTTAGATACCAGGCTGTGAACTATATATATGTTTGTTTATTATTCCCCTCTTTATTGGAAAATAAGTACACGTGTTTGACACATTTATTTTTTTGGAATCTGCCTTCTTTCTTTCTCTCTCACTCCCACATATCCACCCATACATATACACACAAGCTAACTATTTCTTATAGTAAAATAATATTCTATATTTGTTAATTGCATGAATTAATAAATAAGTAGGTTATTTACTACTTTCATTTTAATGATTAGGAAATTGAAGCAGAGAATGTTATATGGGTTATAAATGGCAACACAAGGATATGAACCAAAGCATATAGCTATACATCTTGTATTTCTTCTGCTACAAAATAGAATATACTACTTTATGTATTACCATCATAGGATTACTGTGTTATAGATTAACTGAAATAAAATATATAATGTGCTTAAAGTAGTGCTTAATATATAGTAGGTTCTTAATAAGTCCCTGATAACTCTTATTATACCTGAGCTCCCAGAAAACTGGAAATTCGAATTTGTACCCAGTTAAAATGATCATATCTCCTATATCTGGATGGATTTTAATTTTTTCTCCTTTTAAATTGTTTGTGTTACTTTTGGATATGTATTTCAATAATCTTGTTTTATGTTTTTTAATGTCACACATGTTTTAAAATTTGGGGGTGGGATGAGCAGGGTTCAAAAAAAACTATATAAGTTAATATATAACTTTACTCAATGGTATATATTTTGCAGAATATATTATGTACCAGACATTTGGAAAATCAAAATCCTTCTAACTGATGCAATTCCATCAAACAGTTCATTAAATTCTAGCATCTACATGACAAACAATAGGAACACTGGTTTTCTGCTTTCTAAAATGTTTCTGTTCAGCAAAAACTGAATCTATTTTCTCTTGCCAGACTTTTCATTTCAAAATCCCTAACACTTTTGACAGGTTCAACCCATTCAGAGTGGCATGTCTATAAAGGTAGGACATAAATGAAAAGCTGAGAATGTGCTTTTTTTTTTTTTTTTTTTTTAGCTGTTAAACCACAGAACACCTAGGATTTAATCAATTTTATACAATGTGAGAGAAATCTTATGGAATTGTTTGATATATACAATGAAATTTTAAAATTTGCACACAATCCTTGTATCTTTGCATTTGTACAAAAATTATTCTTGATATTAGCTTCTATGTTAGTATTTCCAGATAGGACAAGCACCAAACTCCATTGCTTACTCCTACTCCTTACTCCTGAGAAAGACTAAAATACCAGTTATTTTTATTTCTGACTCATGTTAGAAATTATAATAATCAGAAAATATTATATAGTGCATATGTCAAACATTAGGCTTGTGTTCTTCACAGAGGAAGATTCCTGAGCCATCTTTTCTCCTACCAGT
Source organism: Nyctereutes procyonoides (assembly GCF_905146905.1). NCBI lineage: Eukaryota > Metazoa > Chordata > Mammalia > Carnivora > Canidae > Nyctereutes > Nyctereutes procyonoides. The sequence continues at coordinate 3,257,133 of NW_026575021.1, read as the reverse complement.
AACCACTGACATTCATGGAATTCCCTGAAGTGAGATATTTGAGTATATGTTGCTTTTTTTAAATTACAAGGTTCACCAACTTTATTGGTTATTGCTGTATATTTAACCACACCAAAACTTAAAATAAAAAGCATTTATTATTGTCATGGATCAGTTGGGCATGTCTGATGATGGGGTTCATGCTTGGCTGTTTTCAGCTGAGCTTACTCTTGCATCTGCTATAGCCGGCAGATGTGAGTGGGGCTGACTCATTTAGGACAGTCACATTCAAGTGGTTATCGGTTATCTGCCTGACAGATGGAACAGGCTAGCCTAGGCTTCTTCACAAAATGATCGTGAGATCCAAGAGAACAAATAGAACATATGCTCCCTGAGAACAACTCTTGTACTGGCATCACCATTACTATCTATACATTTTATTGAACAAAGCAATGTATGAGGCTAGCCCATATTGAGGAGATGAGTAAATTGATTCTAATTTATGATGGAAGTACCTGAAAAGTAGCATTGCAGGTACAGCAGTGGGTGAAGATTTGTGGTCTCTTTCGCCAGTAGTATACCACAATTCCAAGAATTCACTGCATGTGCTAGCTTTAGTCTTTAAAAATCCTTAGACTAGCTCAGATCTGTGCCAAAATGAACTTAACATCTTGTCTCTATATACGGACTGAATGTTGGAGGACAGAGAATCTATTCCAGATGACCTCCATTCCTCTCCTTCCGCCAGCCCCATCGCTCAAGTGCTCATATTTGATCTGCTCCATTTCCCACTTCCCGGAGAAACCAGAGGCCACACAGTCGTTGGTGACTATATAAGCTGTGGGAGCAAGAACTTTGTATTTAGAGAGACCTGGAAGTGCAACCTAGCCGCTGTCCAACTGTGTGCTCCTAGACAGATAATAATTTATCCTCTCAATGTCTGTTTCCTTATCCTGAAAAAAATGTCATGGTCCATATCTCATAGGTCTGTTGTAAGGCTTTCATGATGGTAAGTAGCCCAAGAGAGTGCTATTATGTAGCAGATGCTTAATACTTACTTATTCCCTCTAGTCCCACAGCTTTCTTGGAATGTATTTTCTTTTTTCATTATAGGATATCTTGTCTCATAAGCAAAACAATGCTCAATTTGTGCAGAAGAAATTAAACCTTACAATTTTTACATGTGGAAATCTTAGGCTGCAGCAGAGTAAAATTAAAGAGTAAACTTAATATATTATCCAAACATTTGTGATTTTCTTGAGGATATTTTTTTGGCTGGTTCCCAATAATATGTATCCCAAAGATGAATAATGAGAATAAAGAGGAAAGTGCTATCTTAGGTAGTATGCATCCTTTAAGGATATAACAATATTAAGAACCCAATCATAATATTCGCTGGAGTGATATTATTAATCTTTGATACATTTGGGGGTCACTTTAATAAGAGGATATTGAGGTTATTAATACAAATGAAAAGAAAAGACATAAAAAAGTGGCATTGATTCATAAGACACAAGAATATATTACTTGGTGCGACATAATTATTTAAATGGTCTCCACTTAAACTGATGAGGTTAGAACCTCCTCACTTCCACAGGTATACTTCCTTAGCCAGGCTTTCCAAAGCCCAGTAAGGGAGTGGAGAATTTATATTCCCTTCAGTACAAATAATCCAGGTAAAGCATTCAATCTTAATAATGAGATTTAAAGTCTGATTTTATTCTATGTAGGGTTGAGAAGATGCAAACTGTTTTAAAGTTACAGAGAAATTTCTTATAAGTTCTTTTTCAAAAACATATCTCCTCTCATTTAAATAAACAGTCCCATATCTTGATTTCTCTAAAGATACCCCAAAGAGAATGTGACTGGTAAACATCGAATTCAGACAAGTTGTACAGCTGGCTATACATTATGGCTATAACTCAACTCCCTGTAGCCTCATGTAATGGTCCATAAATCCATGCTTGTTCACCTCTTGTCAGAAACTACTCTTTGCAACACATCCCCCAATCCAACCAGGATGGTACATAGGCCTATAGTAACTCATTGACTCCTATGTTCAGATCACATTCAGGCTATTTCTTAGGACTGTCTTAGGACACACACAAAATCTTTGCTAGTTTTCAAATGTGAAGTAAGCATCATGACTTTTCAGCTTCTCATTCTCACTACTCTCTGTTTTCCTAACTGCTTGTCTCATTTCTAAATACTCATCTTACCTAAGTTTCTAGTGACACATATGGCCTGGTTCCATACATTCTTATTGGGTTTGCTCCCCATGGCCTTGTCATTTATTTTGTCATTTATATGAGAAGTACATCTTTACTTCTCATCCAACTCTGCCATGACTACTGGCTTCTGGGGAATGCTTGAGATCAAGGCTTTTCCTGATTTGACCTGATTTGGCCACTTGACTTAGACCCTTCCTATCTGTCTCTCCAGCTGCTCAATCCCATAAACAACATTCTCTTCTCTGTCTGCCCTAAGAAATTACATCCAATCCCTTGTAGATCAAAAGGGATTTTTTTCTGCTTAATCATATAATTATGCATATATTGTTCTGAGTGTTCTCAAATATCATCGTCTGGTTCTGTATGTTAAAAGGTAAACATTTATTTATAAAGATAAGTACCATTTTAATTTCAACATTTTAGTTATACAATAAGGTCCAATATTGTGTTGTAAATGGGAGCATAAGATTCCCCTCTGTGGAATCTTTAAGGATCACTTCAACAAGGCTATGGAGTTACACTTGGAAAGACATTGAAATTGAAGCATTTATTATACTCACAGGTCCCAGAGAGGAAGGCAGGCATGCCCAGAGAACCACACAAAGCAATCCAAAGCTTGGAATTTGGTCATGGTGGACAGGGAAGAAGCAGAGCACGAACCTGTGGACAAGTGCCTTTAGTAAGGGTGGTGGGTGGGGATGCTGTGGTATGTGGGAAACCTTCTCCTTTAACTGTACTGGGTCAGTACAGAAAGGTTGGAATGCAGAAGATGGAGAATTCATCATGAGGCTTACTGCTTGAATACACATGTTGGAGCCTGACACCCAGAGACAGGCTATAACAAAGTAAAAATTCAAAATAAGCAGGGCAGGTGCCAAAAGTCAGGGGCCATTGAGGCAACAAATAATAACTTTACATTGCAAGTGCATAAGCCATAAGCCATTCGACTCCCTCTCTCCCCCCTACTCTACTCTCATTATAGCAATTCATCCTTTTATTTTAGAACATTTTTAAAATTATAAACATTATATACAACAAATTTAAAGATATCCATTGAACATAGGAAATATTCTGAGCAAAAATCCTATTTTGTATACTAAAAATAACATTGGTAGCATTTTGCTGTTTGCAAATGGCTCAATAAAATAATGAAGCTGTTACTATTTTTTATGCTGGTATTAAACAAGTCAATTTAAAATGTGAAAATAATCCAGAATCATAAAAGAGATTTTGCCAGGACCGCTGTCTCTCACTTCAAAGGCAAAGCTGTTCCCTTAAAAACCCAAACACTTTCTGGATGTTTGATAGTGCTATAATATCTATAGGAGATAGGCAGTGACCATTCATTCCTCTAAGGAAATCAAAATGCCACATGGATCTCCAGCTGTTCCTTACATCTGCTTCTTTCTCAATGGCTTTTTATTTACTGTTCCTCACACTAGAGGACCATTGTCCAAAATTATCATAGTTTTCTCTTTGACTTCATTCATTGATGTTTCTGTTTTGTTTTTGTTTTTGTTTTTGTTTTATGTTATCACAGAGGATCTCTTGTTGATTACCCGATTTCATGGTAACAGCCCCATTCACTCTCTCTGTTCTCAATCTAGTTAATTTTTCAAGGATTTGTCATTACTACATAATACTATATTCACATACACAAAAACATGCATACATATGTATGTGTGGTATACTGTCTGTACTCCAAACCAAAATGTAAGCTCCTGTGGACAGAAAGAGAAGTTACCAGATTTATCATTAAATACACACACACACACACACACACACACACACACACAACAGATCATTTTTGAGAGTCAGGTCTTTGATGCTTTACAATAGCATCAGCCATGCTAGTGGTCAGCTTCCTGAATTGGTAATAAGTATAACCAGCCAAACCTTGCTGTACAGGCAACTAGGCATAGATAACAGTGATGCCAGAAGTCAGAACGATTCTGAGTACTTAGGGACTTGGTAGGTCAATAAGAATGGTTTCCTACTAAAAAGAGATTCCTAATGAGTAGAAAGAGATTTCATAGTTGGTAGTTAGAGAACTTGATAAAGTTACCATTGATTTTTAAATGGTTAATGGAAAAAAGTCACAAAGAGAGTTAAATACTGAAGAAGATAACTTATTTTTAAATGAGGCTAATTTAGGGGCACCTGGGTGGCTCAGCAGTTGAGCGTCTGCCTTTGGCTCAGGTCATGATCTCGGGGTCCTGGGATTGAGTCCCCCAGTGAGCTCCCCATGGGAAACCTGCTTCTCCTTCTGCCTGTGCCACTGCCTCTCTCCCTCTCTCTGTCTCTCATGAATAAATAAATAAATAAATAAATAAATAAATAAATAAATAAATAAATAAATATCGTTAAAAAAGGAGAAATGAGACTAATTTATCACAACAAATTGTAGACCTCACAATTATATCTGTACTTTAATGATACTATAGTTATATTCCTCCTCCCCCGTTCCTAAGGGTAGTTCCAATAGCAAAAGTTTTCTAATTTTTGAAAGTACACTTGCCTTCTCTGAACATGTGTCCCAAGTTCTAATTTGGAAGATACTCAGTGTAGTTATAAGAAATGCTAATGAGACATGCTTTAATAGAAGCCTTATTAGAAGGTATTTTCAGGTTTTTCTAATTGCTTTCAGTTTGTCAAATAAAATAAAAGGAAATCAAAAGTAAGAATTTTTCCTAAATTCTTTCTAAAACCTTTCTAAAGTTTATAGTTCAACTTGTAGCACAAAATATATATTAATATTATTCCTCTCATATCTGCACAGTACAAATGACTAGAACTATTTAAATCAGTAAGATCCTTTGTGATTCTCCTGTAAACACCTGTGGAATATTAATTTGCTTATGAGCCTCTTGTGTTCTTCACACTAAACCTGAGCTAACTCTGGATAAATTCTGCTTGAGAATAAATATGTTAAGATTTTGTGAGAGAATATATTTCCTTTGTTCCAGGTGAATTGTGCATATTATTTTTAATATAGGTTTGTTTGTTATTAAGCTGCAATTATATATATGAGATCTATATATGAAGAGTTGTAGGTAGAGATAAGCACGATATTGAGAACCTCTGGAAGTAACTGTAGTTGGTGACCTAATATAGGTGGTTTGAAACATTTGTAAAATCAAAGTGGCCTTCATCTCTGTTCTGCAAATGAACTCAGAACTGGAGTCCTCAGAAACTTGAGGATGCAGTGAAAAGTGAAGACAGTTTTGATATAGCTGGTAAGTTTTGAAAGAACTTGTCCATCAAAGTATAGGCAGTATATGAATCTTTGTGAAGCATTCTTCATATTACCTAAGAACAGGGTGAACAATGTGAAGTAATGTTTTCATTGGAATGGAATATTGGGTTTGTGGAGAAAAAGTTGTCTTTGGTCAAACATAGAAACGGAACCAGTTTAAACATAGTTAGGCTCTTTTATTGAAAGTCTTTTCAGAACTATAATTATGGTAGTGTTGTTCACGACTGGGCCACAAAATCTCTTTTCATAAAACATTATTGCATCAAACATTTTTAAGAACACAGTTTGTAAATGCTTTATTTGGAACAATAGGAGAAAAAATAATGCTTTGCCTCAAAGTAGAAGTGGATGTTAAAATAATGGTCAGTCAAAACCTTTTAAGAAAGCAACATGTTACAATGATAAATGGATGAACAATAAAATTACAGAGATTTATATTTGGCATGGGCCTGAAATCAAAGAATATATATTTTTAGATGTGGTTCAGTATGCTGATTCCCAAAGGAGAACAAATCTGGATGGATAAAAAGGAACACAGGCATAGAGATATGAATACTTAAGTCATTTATATAGGTTTCATTTAGCTATTAAGCAACTATTTATTGAACCCCTGTTATCTGTAATATGTTGCTTTAGGTGCTATAAAGACAGATGAGAGCCTAACAAATAATTCTAAATAAAAATCAGGAATGACCAACTAGTTGTTTTTCCATATTTTTAGGACTAAATAATTCTTTAAGTGACTCCTGCTTTATCTACTATATCTTTTTATCTACTATTTTTCATGTTCCCTTAGTTACCAATATTAATCCCTCCTAAAAATACAAAAGGGTGAGCTTTCATTTTTTCAGAGATAGCCTTTAAGGGAGAAATAGATAACCTGCTTCCTATTCTTTAGTGGCATGTGAATCTTTAGGTAGGAAGCAGATACTCAAGCACAAAAGCGGAAAGTACCAATCAAGAAAGGGAGGCAAAATGAGAATGTCTCAGGCACATAATTATTTTTTTTCCTTTAAAACAAAGAAGCTCCAAAATGAGGTTGATCCAGAACTGGTCCTGGGGAGGATAAGTGAGAGCAAGAACCTGGTTTTCCATCATGGGCACACACTCCATCTATAACAGTATCTAGGATGTGATGACTCAAATTATAGTAGTTACTGTTTTTCAGTGTACAAAGAAATCCTTCTGTTAGTTATTAAATTAACACTGTAGGATCCTGGAAAATTATGAGGCATAAACCTAGAAATTCTGAATCAAAATGATAATTATATCATCACTAACACTTTTCTGGTGTTTGAATGATTTTCAGTCCCTTAGTGATTTGTAAATCAGACATTACAGTGTCTAGTCTTCACAATATGAGTTGACAGTATAAGAGAGAACACTGGAAGATGTACGTGTTTTTCGTTTAATGTACAAATATCACCTGTCAGCAAATCACATCCCCATAATCAGTTCAATAAGAAATTAGTAAAGGATTTTTTTTTGGGTAAGGTAGACTATGTAGTTTCATGCTTTCTCAAAATAGTTATAAAGTGTTCCTGCATGACTAGAATCATAAGGAAACACAAACTGCCATTTATTTATTTATTAATGTATTTATTTATTTATTTGGGACAGAGAGAAAGCATGAGCAGGGAGGAGGAAGCTTACTCCCCACTGAACAGGGAGCCCGATGTGGGATTCAATCCGAGGACCCCTGGGATCATGACCTGAGCCAAAGGCAGACACCTAACCAACTGAGCTACCCAGGCACCCACACACTGCCATTTAAAACCACCACTTACTTAATGCTCAAATACACTTACTACCAAAATGTGGGCAGAAATCAGAAATTTACAGTTTATGTGTTATCATGCAGGCAGACTTTAATTTAAAAAAAAAAGAAAAGAAAAACATGGTTCTTGCACACACTCTTCCAATGAGCCTGTATTATTGCTTAAGGCTGTTCACATTTTTGGAAGGCCATGTCCTATATCATCATGCCAGAGATCCAAAAAAGTGTAAGGATTCATGTACTAGTCAGTACATAGAACTTAATATGATGAAGCTCCAGCTATAATGGGAAGAGAAAGCATTGTCTACCTATGTTTATCTTTTTCTGTTATTTATAATTTCATCTTCTCCATTTTTCTTAGTTATCAAGCATGCATACATACATTTAGATCCAGACTTAAATAAGCCAAATATTCAAAATGTGTGTGTAAATCATGTATAGGCTGACACAATTCTTGTGTCTGCCAATATTTGCTACAGTTCTATGCTGATTAAAAAAAATAAATGAATAAAAACCCAAAATAAACCTAGGTATATATAGTCAATTGTACAACAAAGGATATACAATGGGGTATGGACAGTCTATTCAATAAATAGTGCTGAAAAATGGACAGGTAAATGCAAAAGAATGAAGCTGGACCATTATTTTATACCAGACAAAAAAAAAAAAAAAGAGTTGAATGTAAGATCTGAAGTCATAAAAATCCTAGAACCAAATATAGATGGCCAAACCTTTGACACTGGTCTCAGTGATGATTTTTGGGATTTGACACCATAAGCAAGTGTAACAAAAGCAAAAACAATTAAGTGGGACTACATCAAACTAAAAAGCTTCTACAAAGCAAAAGAAACCATTAGAAAAATGAAAAAAGCAACCTACGGAATGGGAGAAGATATTTGTAAATCATATATATGTTAAAGGGTCAATATTCAGAATACATAAAGAATAGACAATTCATACAACTTAATAGCAAAAAAAAAAACCAAAAAACAAAAAACACAAAACAAAACAAAAAAACCAAAACCACAATTAATCCAATGGAAAAACAGGCAGAGAATCCAAAAAAGACATACAAATGGCCAAAAAGTACATGATAAAATGCTCAACATCACTCATCTTTAGGAAAATTCAAATCAAAATCACAGTGAGATAGTGCCTCACATCTTTTAAAATGGCTACTATCAAAGAGATAAGAAGCAACAAGTGTTGATAAGCATGTGGAGAAAAGGGAGCCCTTGTGCGATGTTGGTGAGAATGTAAATTGGAATAGCTACTCTGGAAAACATTACAGAAGTTCTTTAAAAAATTAAAAATAAAACTACCATATGATCCAGCAATTCTATCTCTGGGTGTTTACCCAAAGAAAATGAAACATCAATTAAAAAAATATATATGCACCCCCATGTTCATTGCACTGTTATTTACAAGAGCCAAAATATGGAAATAATCTAAGTGTCTGTCAATAGATGAATAAAGAAAATGTAATATATACATACAATGAAATATTATTCAGCCATAAAAAATGAAATCTTGTCATTTGCAACACCAGGTATGGAACTTAAATGCATCATTCTAAGTAAAATACATTGGATGGAGAAAGTTGAATACCATATGATCTCACTTAAGTGAGGAATCTAAAACAAACAAAAGAAAACAAAAGAAACCCATGCCTATAAATAGAGAATAGGTTAGTGGTTGCCAGAGGTGGAGGTAAAGAGTCAGAAAAATGGGTAAATGGGGTCAAAAGGAATAAATTTCCAGTTACAAAATAAATAGATCATGGGGATGTAATGTACTTCATGGCAAGTATAGTTAGTAAGTTTGTATTGTATATTCTAGAGTTGCTAAGACAGTGAATCTTTAAAGTGCTCATGCACAAAAAAAAAAATTCTGTAACTACATACGGTGACAGATGTTAACTTACTGTGGTGATCATTTTGCAATATATACAAATATCAAATCATTATGTTTTATACATTAAATGAATATAATTCTGTATGCCAACAGTACTCCAATGAAAATAAACAAACCAACAAAATCACTGTAGTTCACACATGATTCATGTGTGGTCTCCCAATGACTGCATTTGCTCATCTATCCTAGTTTAGATGATACAAGGTGATCACACATTTATTTTAAACAATTATTTGCATTTTCTAAGAATCTGAAACATTGAGATTGAAAAATATTAATAAAGTAGGCAAAATGAAAATATTTTATTTTATTTTTTTTGAAAAATTTTTAATGCCATGAAGATTTGTTTTTCACCCCTAGAGTCTGTCATCCATTTTCTCCCCAAAATGTATTATAATAAACAAATAATAAAAGAAAAGAAAGTTCTATACTGAGATTCTAACTTCTTTGCAGAGACATTCTAATTGACTGGATCACTGATGTTGGCAGAATTCTGTAAGCAGTCTAATCAAACCAATTATGTTTTTCCACAGATATTTCCAGTAATTAAATTGAAGAACATAATAGATAAAGTTCACATGTTAACAGCTCTTCCTATCATCATTTACTTCTGAATGCTCCTAAGACAAGAGATACATTTAGACTCAGTAGCTGTGTATTACAACCGTGCAGTTTTCTCTTAATAGAGTCAATAATCTGAACATAGAACAGAAATTGGCAACATCCACCTCTTCATTCATTCACTTTATGTTTACTGGATTCTACTATGTCATGTGCCTTAGCACCATGCTAATCATAGTTTAGAAATATGTGGTGTATGGCAAAATTGGATATTGAGATAAGTAGTTGGGCAAAACCATGTGAAATAAAGATGGGCATATTCAAGAGAGAAAAAAAAATAACAAGCACTATTTCTGGATAATGTGTGTATGAATAGAAGCCCATGATCTAGGGGCACCTGAGTGGCTCAGCGGTTGAGCATCTGCCTTTGGCTCAGAGCGTGATCCCAGGGTCCTGGGATCGAGTCCCACATTGGGCTCCCTGGAGGGAGCCTGCTTCTCCCTCAGCCTCTGTCTCTGCCTCTGTGTCTTTCATAAATAAATAAATTAAATATTAAAAAAAAAGAAGCACATGGTCTAACTTCTTTAAACACACAATTTGTTCAAATGGTTTTTATCCGGAAGTAGACATGATAATAATTTCAATATCTTATGTCTAGCTTTGTATTTATTAAATGCTTTTACTTTGAAGTATTTAAACAAAGGATGTTTTTCTAATAACACAGAACTATAATTCCTTTTAGGGGATATAGAGCATTACATACTTATTAATTATATTCTGAGATGATACCACACATTTAAGAATCATTTACAACTATTTGCCTAGCCACAAAATTACCTATCATTTTGAATATTTAAAAATCATTTGTAAAATTCTTAGGTTTAATTCTCAACAGCTGCCACTCCTCACTAACCTTGAGTGACCCATTTACATAACTCTTCTTTTCTTTTCTCTTTTAATGTGTTGCTCCTTGGAGTGAAGGGCCAAGCAGTCACACACATTAGAACTGTGTATAAAATAAAATAGAACTCAGGCAAGATTCAGAAAGTGCCCCTTGTTAAAAGGAACAGGTAATCCCTTGCACTGACTGTGTGACATCAATTTTTCTTACCCAACTATATTTTCTTTATTGATTGACACTTAACTGCATTCATAAGGGAGATTTGCAGTTTCATAAATTTCAGGTAGGTGAGATATTATAAGGACTTTTACAGAAATGAGGGTGCCAAGTTTATTTATAAATGAACATGATCATTACAGGAGTAGCCGTAAAGTGCTTAAATAATAGTGATCTTAACAGGTGTCTGTGTGTCTGAAAATATGTAAGTCTATGTTTTAAATGAGCCTGGTTTGGACTGAGTAAGAAAAATGATACACAGGATCGAGATATGTACCTATAACTCTTTTAATAAAGCTCTAGTCTAAGGAAGATTTTTTACCTTATACAAACGGACTCGCCAAAGTTTTTTGCATACAATTTACAGATGCCATGATCTCATCTCAAATACATTTTTTTTTTTTTGCTATGTATCATCCCTTCACCATGCCTTCCACCTTATAACAGTCACACCATTTAAACCCTCTGTCTCCTTTTTTTTTTTTTTTTGGTTTCTTTAATTTGCTGACATCTTGGCCATGTTCACATTGGTCTCATTACTCAAAGCATTTCTTGTCCTTTAACAGGTGTCATTTTTGTCAGTTTATACTGTATTCATCCTTCAAGATACAGCTCTAATGTCAGCTTCCCAATAAATCATTCTAAAATGTCTTTATTCAGCATTAATCTCATTCCCCTCTGTTACAAAGCATTTCATTTGTATTGTTAGCAACAGAATATATCACAATTTGCCTAATATTTTAAATTTGTGCCTATGCCTGTTTAATCTGATGGGCAATAAAAATTTTAAGGTCAATGGTCATATCTTGTTTATTTCTGTATACACAATACTGCCGAGCATAGTCCTTTGCCAGAAGTAGATACTCAATAAATATTTGTGGGATTACACTGAATTGAGATAAACTGAATCAGTTCAAGGCTGCTATGCAGTGGGTTTCTGGGTGTTCAGTATGCATTGCTCTTGAATTGCAACATTTGTCTCAGTTTTTGCTGTAGTTGGAATCTGATGTACTCTTAACCTAGCTGCATGTAAGTGAATTGGAGAGTGACATTTATTAATATTTGCATAGCTCAAAAGCAGTTCATACTGTGCAAAACACTCTACAAATTGGATAGTGCTATTTAAAAATAAAAGGATGCATAGTTTAGTAAAGTGCAGCAACTTGGCACAATCAATACATCTCTTGAATTCTTCAGTATTCAAATTAAAAGAAAGAAGCACCTGTTATACATCTCTTGAAACAATGAGACACAACTTCATTTGCAAATGGTGACATTGTCTTGTTAAAAGAAAAATCTGAGAACAGTTGCTAGGGATATTGTATGCACTCATGGTGTCTATGGAAACTGCCTGCACATAAGGTGTAATGAGGAATAAAGAGATACCTGGAAAAGTGCCCAGTGTCAGAAAGACAATGATAATATAACTTTTCAAAATTTAGAAAGAGCAAAATAGAATTAAAAAATACGCTTACCTTGTGCCTTTGGGTACCCATGGAAAGTTTTAATTCTGGGGGAAAAAAATAAAGAACTGAAAAACACCAAAACAAATTTTTAAACCTTGCTTTAATTTACTAACACCATTTAAATAATGTGGTCACTTCTTCTAAGCCACTCATAGAATTGCCCCGTGCCTGTGTATTACTATAAACCATGCAAGAATCTCCTCCTCATGGTCTGAAATTGCATTTATATTTCAAAGATAAAGGAGCACAATTTATTTTCTTTTTGAAGTGTTGAACCCTCACACATCTAATGATTTTGGATTTCATTAATTAGAACAGATTGCCATACCCTTGACCAGGCTTCTAGTGGCTCACTCCAGCTGATATAAAAGAATCTTTGTCCGAAAGAATGGCTATCGTCTGGAGAAGAAATAGATTTATCTCAGGGCCTTATTTAACTAATGACTTCAGATACAGTGTTTTCCCAGAATTTCATCTGTCTCTAAATGATGAAATGATTACAATTGGATCTTTAAATTAATGGGAAAAAAGGAGTTCATGTGTAATAGATCTTGAAATAATACATTATCCATTGGTTAATTTACTTTTTTAAAAATGAGTGCTTTCTATGTACCAGGAAAAAGTACTAGAAATAAATACCAGAAATAAGTACCAGATAGTCAGTGGTAAGTATAAACAGACTCAATCTTGCATAGTGAATTGTGAGGAAGAGAGACCTTAATCAAACTCTAAATGTGAAAATATGTCAAAGATAGTTTTTTTTTTAAATGATAAGTCAATTATAAATTTAGGAAAATATGCTCGTGTTAATGTTTTAAAAACTAATAATCACTGTTTAAATACAATCTATGTTTTCTTAGTTTTATATGATACTCCAAAAAAGAACACAATTCCTGATCACAGAGGGATATTTATAGCTTTATATTTTGAGTAGCAAAACTGTTAATCCTCTATTCATTGAGTACTGTGTACCGTGTAGCCCATGTAATACATTTTTTTTTAATTTTCTGGATTGCTATGCAAATTCTTCACATTTAATAATCATTTAAGAATAGGTGGGTCTTTTATAAACAGCCAATTGGACAACTCTATTGACTAGAACTCTGAGGAATGTGAACAACAGACAGGGAGAGAAATGTTGCAGGAAGTGGCTGAGATTGGAGAAAATAGGGACTCGAATCTCCAGGGGCTGGTTGGACCCTATTGAAATCCATTGGTGCAGGAAGAACTCTTGGACTTCGAACCCATCCATCATTTCTCACTCCACCTCCCGGGGTCAAATCCTGCCCTCAATTACACGCACCTAACTTTCCTTTAAGTTGCAAGGAGTTATACCCACATTTAAGAGGGCAGTTTCTGGCCCCTCAAGTTGAGTGGGGAGTAATTGATGACTTTCTCCCTGCTATGTTTGGCTCAGTCAGTGCAGCTCTCTGCAGAGGCCTCCACTCCTGAGCAGAGTGGGAGGGTGCTGTAAAAATACCTGGCCTCCAGGGCTGTGTCAGAGCCTTGGCAGCTGGTCTTCATTTCAAGATATAAGAACGCCAACTTCACTGTTAAGATGTATGTGTTTTCTCACATTTTCTTCTCAGTTTTTTCCACTTTCACTGCCCCTCCCTGCTCAATTTTCCTCTTCTCTAATACGTGTTTCTCTTCCTTCTTTCCTCGATTTTTCCCCTATCATTACCCGCCCTGCCCCATCTTTTAATAATATTTTAAGTGAGGGATCCATGGGTGGCGCAGCGGTTTGGCGCCTGCCTTTGGCCCAGGGCGCGATCCTGGAGACCCGGGATCGAGTCCCACGTCGGGCTCCCGGTGCATGGAGCCTGCTTCTCCCTCTGCCTGTGTCTCTGCCTCTCTCTCTCTGTGACTATCATAAATAAATAAAAATTAAAAAAAATTTAAAAAAATAATATTTTAAGTGAGATACAGTACTTAGAATAACCTAATAACCTGACAGGTGGCAAGACTTTAATAATTGCTAGTTTTGTCATGCCATTATTTTGTATTATCATTACTATTATTACTATAAGCTTACTTCTCCCTTAATTTAAGGAGAGGCTTATACCACTGACTATATATATATATATAGTTTTATTTATATATATTTATAGTTTTTATATATAGTTTTTATATATAGTTTACATATACATATTATATATATATATAAATAAACATATACATATATAAAGGGTAGTTTTTTGAATTTTGATAGGGTTTTGCTTAGGACATTATCTTTCCTGTATGTTTGTTTAAAATTACTTATTTCATGCCAAACTTATAATCACATACTGAATTTATCTTCAAAGAAAAACTTAATGATAATTTAAATTTAATGATAAATTTAAATTTAATGAAAATTTAATGATATTTAGTAGGCATTATCCTTTCATGAGAAAAGTGATAGTAAAAGCATTTTGCAACACTGAGAATATTCCCAAAAATGTCATAGGCAGAGCTGACAATACTTGACCTAATATAATTTTAGCTTCCTGAGGTAAGGAAACATTAAGTTCGCTTAAATAGTTAAAAGTAGTTATTTTAATAACTATACTCTTTTATTACAAGATTTGTTAGGATAAAGCAGAATGTAGGTTGATTATTTTGGGTTGTATAAAACTTATAGGAAAAATATATGTAATATATAGGAAAAAGTATTATAATTTTAAACAATATATAAGATTTCGAATAGTATGTGAAAAAGTTCAGAGCAAATCTCTCCAGAAAGTGCCACCATGGCATGTAGGCTATTTTGAGCTGAAGGTAGTTGAAACCCTGTGAGCCTGAGAGAAGCTTTTTGTGCCTTTCTTAACTATCTAGAAGAAAGTAAATTGGGGGTCCCTCCAATAATTAGTTATTACCAGAGATAAATTTTATCTGAGTGACCCATCTGTAATGGCAGGGCAAACATCTAATTACCAAACATCTGCTCCTCTTCTTGCCCTGAAAATTACATTCCTTTCCTTTGAAGTCCCAGACCCCCCACCTCATTCTCCCTAGTTTTTGCCTATCCTTGGAATTTCCATGTTTCTGTGGATTCTCTACAAGTATAAAATTAAATTTGATTTTCTTTTATCAATCTGTCTCATGTTGATTTGATTCTTAGTCCAATTAGAAGGACTTTGGAGGGGGCAGGAAATTCTTACTCTCTAACATGACTCTTATTAGATTTGTATTCAATAGTGCTGTTCTAGGTTTGGCCCACATGCAACAGCACCGAGAACCACACTTTGCCATCCCATCTTGTTTCCTCAGTATTACTGACCCACAAAGCTCAGAACGCACAAGAGAACAATTTAAACAATGTGATTGTTAAAATTTTAAGTTCCTACAAATGAGATTCATCGCAGATGTAATTTTTAAGAAATTAACTACAGGGATCCCTGGGTGGCGCAGCAGTTTGGCGCCTGCCTTTGGCCCAGGGCGCGATCCTGGAGACCCAGGATCGAATCCCACGTCGGGCTCCCGGTGCATGGAGCCTGCTTCTCCCTCTGCCTGTGTCTCTGCCTCTCTCTCTCTCTCTGTGACTATCATAAATAAATAAAAATTAAAAAAAAAAAAAAGAAATTAACTACAAACTCTTCCTTTTCAAACCAGGTCTGAGTATCTTGTAAGGAGCAAGGGATAAACTGAAAGGTCTCTTCTAGCCAAAGAAGACAATTGTACTTCAGTCCCATGAACAGCACAGAAGGCATACAACCTTGCCCTGAAATGACAAAGCTAAGGATTATAGTCAAGTATAGAAAGAAGGAATTTTCAAGTTTTTATTTTGGTCTAGTGTTGATAGTGGCAAGCCACAAAATTCACTTCACTGGAGTGAAACAGAAGAGATCTACAGGGTCAAATTTAGAACGCAAGAGACGTTGGGATAAAATTTCAGTTTAATTGAATGGCTAATATCATAGGCAATTTAGAGGAGGAATTTCTTCTTGCTTATTAAAGAAAAGATAATGAATGGATGAGAGGAGAGCTGAAAGAAAGATCAAAAGATAGGTAGGAGAGAAGATAGTGAATTATGATTCCAATTTAGTGGGATTGCATTTTGGAGATTTATTTATTTATATTTATATGTTCAAAGAAGTAGAGACTTATAATTACATATATAATTCTCAGTGTAAGAATATTCTATGACAGAACTAACTGTGTTTGCCCATTAGTGAAGCATACTCTGCAGATTGTTTTATTGATTCTCTTTCAGCTAATGAATCCAATAAACGAGATGTTCAGAGCCACAAGTTCATTGATGTGTGAAAGGGAAGTCTGATAAGAGCTGACTACTTACTACTCAGAACATAAATGGAGGTTATAGGAAAATAGCTGATACGCTGCCACTTAAATCAGATGTAAAAAGGATTTATTGCGGCCTTACAGTAAATCTTGGGTTATTTATTGTCCCAAATTTGGTTAATGTGCTAAACTAAGTAACAACCTCAAAGATGTCCATATTCTAATTCCTAGAACCTGTGACTATTTTATCACACAGGCCAGAAAGGGACTTTGTAGATGTTGATAAATGAAAAATCTTGAGATTCTGAGGTTATCCTGATGGGCCTAATGTATTCACAGGAGTCCTTTCAAGAGGGAGTAAGCATAAATTAGGCCATCTGACAACCAAAACAGAGAGAGAAAAGGCCACGTGATATGGGGCTAAAGACAAGGAATGAGAACAGCACCCACCCTGGAAAAGTCTGGGAAACAGATTCGCTCTTGAGACCTTCAGAGGAAGTGAGGTTGTCAACATTATAACTTTAGTTCAGTGAGATGATTTTGGAATTAAATGGCTAAAATTATAAAGTAATAAATGTGTGTTGTTTTAACCCAAATTTGTGGTGTTTTGTTTGTTTTTTGTTTGTTTGTTTTAAAGATTTTATTTATTTATTTGAGAGTGAGAGAGAGAAAGAGAGAGAGAGAGAGTCTACAAGTGGGGGGTGGGGCAGAGGGAGAAGGAGACTCCCTGCTAATCATGGAGCTGAGAATGGGGGTTCTCCCAGGATTCTGAGATCATGTCCTGAACCAAAGTCAGATGCGTAACCAACTGATTCACTTACTCCCCTGTGGTAATTTTTTTTTTTTTTTAGATTAGATTTCTTTATTTGACAGAGAGCGAGAGCACACAAGAAGTGGGAGTGGCAGGTAGAGGGAGAGGGAGAAGCAGGCACTGGATTCCAGGATCATGACCCAAGCCAGTCAGACACTCCACCTACTAAGCCACCTAGGCAACTTTGTGCTAAGTTTTAATAGCAACAAGTGGAAATTAATACAGTAAGTATGCTGACCTTATAATACTTCTCTACAAGTAACTAAGAGTCCAGCATTTCATCAAATGGGGTCTGCTTTTTACACAAATGCACTAATAATCTAATAGTGATGCTTAAACTGAATAACAATAAAGAGTAACTAACTACTCAACAGTTTCAATATAAACTCAGTATAAACAGCATCTATAACTGTGATGCCCAATGCTGAAGAGTTCTTTGATGAAAGCTTATAGAACAGAATCAGAAAGTAGTTACTAAGGCCTAAAAACAGCTCAGTTGAAGGGGGTTGACTCTAGAACTCATATTAAAAAAGTAAATCCTGACCAGACAATCCCTGAATCCTTGATGAAAGGTTTGGTCTCAAATAATATGAAAACATGATGTTTATCATTTACAATTTATGTACAGGGTTTAGTATAGCTCTCCTTAGCCACTACAGTTAAATGAATATACCTCCTAAAATCATTTTAAAATCAGAAGCAAGAAAAGAAACAAAAACAGGGAATAATAAGATTGTCAATCCACCCTCTCCCCCACGCACACACACCCTGCCCCTCCATCTTCCACTCTGTTATAAAGAATCAGTGTAAGAGTAAATCTGTACCTGTGAATTTTTGAGTGGCAATTCTAAGACAGACTAATTAAAATTTGAAGTAAAGCCCATGACTTATTCATCTTTATATCACTTCCATAATCCAGTGAACATCGTAAAAAGTCAAAAGTTTCTTGTTAATGAATGAATTAAAACGGACCCAAGTATATTCATGGTAGGAAGTGTTTACTGCCAATTATGTTATACTCAGATTACAGATAAGAAGGTTACTTTGCCTACAAAGAAAAGTGGCCGACGTATGGTGTATTCCCTTCCCTAAATAATGAGTCTCAGTCTAAGTAACCTTGAAGTTTCATCCCTGATTTAGTCACCTTCCGAATTTTGCTTTTAGTTCTGTGGGACTCTGACTCTTTCCTCTACACTTGTGCCTACATGAATCATTATGTTTTGAGACATGGTCAGTGCCTACTCAAAAGAGAGAATAACTACAAGGAAATGTCTAGGAATTCATGTACATTGGGGGGGGGGGGGCGGGGTGTGATATTTGACCAGTGAGTACTTAAATCCCTGTCCTTCTTCCTTGGAGATAGCCTCAGTGAATCAGCTTAGTGTTTTCGATGAAGCTTTAGAGACATTAGTAACGTACCACTTTGTATTTTGTTCCTCTCCTTCCCAGCTTCACTTTCTTTCCTTTTTTTTTTTTTTTTCCTCACCCAAATTTCTCTGGGATGCCAGCCCCTAGTAGAGAGTTCCCAATTGAATTTTGTGTTAGGCTATGTTTTCTAGGTATCTCTGACTAAGACAGTTTTCATTCCTAAGGGCCAGGGCATGGAAAATGACCATTCATCTTGCAAATTACAAAAACTCTCTCTTCAAAGGGAAATTGTCTTCAAACAATATACGCTAATATTCCACTTGAACCTAAGAAATCAAATACAGTGGGGGCCTATGACTCACTTAGATCTGGAAGATATCCTAAACGGAAATAAAGTCTTATCTAAGAGTTAGACTCAGCATATTATAGGATAATTTATTCACAAATATTTAATTCATGTATAAGTGATTTTAGACTGAACTTTGAAAGCCAGGAGTAGTGAGGTAATGAGTGCATTTTCAGAGAAAATGAAACATTAGAGAAAACATTTTCCCTAGCCAATAGATACCTGAGGGAAATTCCTATTTTTTTTTCTTTAAATGCAATAACAAAATTTTACTTTGATCATGTTGTCTCTTGGGTTCATCTCAGGCTCTTATTCAGTTGAATTTAAGAGAGCTTTGTGCAACCTGATAAGAATATCCTGGCCATTATTCTAACTATATTGTGCCTCCTCTTGAGTTAGAAAAGGGATACCTAATAGCAATAATAATTAATAATAATTAATAATAAAAAGCAAGTATTCCTAGACCTAAACTCACTTCATAATTACAATAGAGATATTGGATGTTGGATTAAGAAGCCTGGGCATCCATAAGTGAGATCCTAGTAAAGTGAGTTATCCAAAGTAAACTGATGTGAATGCCCTACCCCTTCAAGACCAGCTTCATGAATGTTGCGCGCTTGCACAGTAATGTGAGTAAGAAGGACTCCATGTTTGGCCCAGTGTGCTTCTCTTGCCCTTTTGAAATTACCAATACTTTGGTGAAAATGGGCCCTGCATTTTCATTTTTGGTTGAGCATCAAATTATGCAGCAGCTTCCAAACTTAATGATAGATTCCGCTCCATTCTTCAGCAGTTTTAATTCCTCGAGTTTGGAGGACAAGGGGCTGTGTAAGTAAATACTTAAAATGATTCTGAGATTTATATCAAAATGATCTTGCACTTCTCTCCATTCTAAACTTCGATTTGTTTTTGGCCCGGGAGCCCCATAAGCAGGTCATTGCCTAAAAGCTTAGGAACTGGATATTTCCTGCCTCTTTGTGTATTTAGCTTCTGCCTTTGTTATGTTCCCAAGAGCCTCATCATTTATATTATTTTTTGTCCCCTCTCCTATATTTCTGGGTCATGAACTCTTGCTCTACTTAAGATTTTTATATGAAAGAAACAGATTTTTCACATTGCCTTAAGACAGAAGGGAGATTAATTTTAAGACACATAAGTCTTCAATTTATATACCCTAGGGCTGGTCTGGTTTCTCTGTGAGTCTCTCACTCTTTTGAAAGCCTCATAGTCTCCTTTATTGTGTCTTTGGATATGTAAAAATGTATGTCTTTCATTATGAATTCCTAATGTTACCTCATGGCTGTTCTTCTTACCTCTTTCTCTTTATAGCATCCTCTTTAAATTGTTATTTTGATCTCTCTTAATTTAGGTATCAAAGAGAGAACTTAGTTGGCCTACCTGTCCAAGGAGGGAAGTGTCAGGTTAACTTTATACTCTATGGATTGTCAGCACATGGGACAGAGGCACATGTCAGGTAGCACCAGGCCTAGTGAGAAAGGCCCAGGAATACATGTATGTGCTATGCAACATGACTTGCCTACTAAGAGCTGTGATTTCTATTAGAACAAGATGAGAGCAAGTGTATGTGACACATAAGTTAAAAATCCTGCCCCAGAACATCCAAAGTCTCCGTGGCAGTAGCTAGAATGCTATTAAGCTAGAATGATTAACAGGATCCTCCTTGGTGCCAACTATGGTATATACAGATTGCTTGCTAAACTTTTCAACAATCACTATAGTTTTTCATGCTGAGCACCTATTGCTTGAATTCACATCAGGTATTTACTCTTTGGACATCTTCAAAACAGCCATCATCTCCTTCTGGAAGAGTCTCTTTCTGAATATTATCCAGGAGTGATCTGATCCTTCCTCCTGCTAATCAGGTTCCACATACGATGCATTTCTTTTTAGCTTATTAAAAAGATACAATTAAAAAAAAAAGCATTTCAGAAATACCAGCTCTATGCAGTATATTTTGATTTGAGAATAAAATAACTATGTTTTCTACTTACTACCAGTTATATTATTTATAATCAAAACTTCCCAGAAAGTTAGCTAACAAAAAGCAGCTTGAAATTTTCTTTTTCTTTAATTTTTAAAAATATTTTAACTATTTGATTTTCCTAGCTATTTTAATAAAATGTTATATCTTGATTTTGGCCTTATAATTATAAATTCTCTCACTTTTGCCATATATCATAAAGTATCAAATTGAAGTTCAAGGTACAAAAAATGTTTATCATTGTATATTCCTGTGGTCTCTTGTAAAACATAACTTAACGTCTACTATTTGTAGGTTCTGTATCCTCTACACTTTTCTATCTTCTAGACATAAACTCAGTTTATGAAATAATCTCAATTTAAATCATCTACCTACAAAAGGATGCAAAAAAGTATCAGAGTTAGATATCACTAATAGTAAAAAAAAGTCTTTTTTTCAGTTTTTTTACAAAAGTATTGTAAAAACATTTTCTGAGAAAAATAATTAAATTACTATTAACTAAAATACCATGTACTGTAAAATATCCATGTGTACCTTTTAAAAATGAAAATCAAGAAGGATGTGTACAAAGATTTTATAAAAGAAAGGATTTTATAAAGGAAAGGAGCCTCATTTTATAGAAAACATGATTAAACAAAGTTTCTTGCATAGTACTGGAAAATCATTTTATTAAGATAAAAATAATTTTGCAACAGCAAAACAGCACATTATTTCAAAAGCCAAAGACAGAGCTACAGACTAGGTTAAAAAAAGAAAAAAAACTTTCAAGAAACATGAATGCTACAAGCCAGTTTTTTGTGTCTAAATTCGGTGTTGTGTTTTGGGTTTTTCTTTTCTCTCTCTCTCTCTCTCTCTCTTTTTTTTTTTTTTTTTGGTCTGTTTTGCCTTTTTTAAGAAAAACCATCTTGGCTTCTCACCTCAATTTCTAGCATTTGGTCATTTAGATACAGGTGCCAGTGCTCACTTGCTTAAATAATTGTATTCAAATTATTTTTATTGCCTAAATATGATCTCACTGCTGGATATTGCCTATGGTTTAGAGTGTGCAGAACAAGGCATTTAAATGACAAGGTATTTGCTTCCAGCTTGAATCTTGCCTGAAGAGAATAACAGGCAATGTCTAGCTTCATTACCTTTTAAGGGTTTAATGTACAATATTTATTGGTGTTGCTACTTTCTCAGTGTCCATAACAATTCTTCTGTCCCATTTAGTAGCTGTTTGTGGTAAATGCTCTTGCATCCTGTGGTTTGATAGTATTTCTACCATTTATCACCATGTAGAATTGTAGAATAAGAAGGTCTTTGCATAGTTCCCTGAAATTTTGCTCTATCATATCATAGGATCCATGTGTTGGAACTTGTGTGTATGTGCATGTATGTATATATGCACACAAATATATATGTGTAGACACATATGTATCCATATGTAAGACATGTATATACATATATGATGTATAATATAAATGCGTAGATACACACACTGTTTTTTTTCCTGTTGACTTTAAGAGAAGTTTAAAAAGCTTTAGTAAAACAATATTTTCTTTTGTACATACAAGTTACTTCAGTATAATCAATAAACAGTATTAGGCAATATCAACATTGTTGAATGAAGCATTTAGGTTACCTTAAGACTACATTTGCAAAGCCGCTTAGTCTATGCATTGCACAACCGTAGGAACTAGGTTCTGGTCTCTGCTATTATTATTTGTAGCCTAGCACACTTAGTCCAGTTACTTAATTTATCCAATGTCAGTTTTCTTCTCTATGAAACAGATGACTATTTTTGGAGCTAAAATCTTTTTTATATACCTGTAGCTTACAGATTGCTCTGAACTTTCTAGAGGCTCAATAAATATTTGTTTCTCAGACTGACTAACACAAGTGATTATATGAGATGATCTTTTTAAGGACTATTCTATCTCAAAGAACAGTCAATTATTTATGATGTCAATTTTTCTTTTTCAAAGCAAATAGAGAAGTATAAACATGTATGATAAAAGGAAAATATTTTTACAAGTAATATTCTTTTACATTTAAAGCCTTAGCCACTTTTTAGGGACTAAGTTTTCTAGATTCAATTTGAAGTAATTTGTAAAAGCAGTATTTTTTTGAATATCTATATTCCCAAACTGTAAACATTTGAATAAAGTGAACCTGGTAAAACACCTTAAGAAAAATATATTGTTATAAATGGTGTGTGTATACACACACATATGAACACACACACATACAAACATACACATACATCATAAATAAGTTCTTGAGTTTCCTATCCTATGTAAGGTGTAAAATGAATTGTTTAATTTAAGTCACATTAAAAAGCAACAGTTACTTAAAGTATTAACCATGCCCTAGACTCTATGTAAAGTGATTTGTATGCATTATCTCACTGAGTGCTCATAAAAATTTATATACTAATTTTATTATTCACATTATACAGATGAAAACACTGAGGCTTAAGGTAATTAAGTTATAAACAAATTCTCAGAGCTGTTATTGACAGCTCGATATTCTTTCCAAATTTTTTCTGACTCCAGAGTATATGATCATAACCTATAATTAACTTCGCAGTTGGTCCTATGCTTCTTTAATTTTTATCACATTTCGGTCCTTAAAAGGAAAAAAAAAACAAGTTTTTGTTTGTGCTGTAACTGAAGAAGCTATTTTCTTCACCTTTATTTTTTAGAATAACACCTATACCACACAAAGCAACACAATTACTTGTTAGGAAATATATCTTCTTTTCTATTAACTTGAAAGAATAGGCTAATGAGAGTATTTGGCTTGTGAAGTCATCTTTCCAAGGGCAAAATGAGTAGGAGGAGATCATAGATCTACTACCATTTCTGCAATTAATTAATTAACAAAGGACTAAGCCACTGAAATTATTTAGTGTTCAGATTCCATGTGGCTAAATATTTCAAATGAAGATATTGTGTTAGATTACCTCCCATTATCCTATCAGCCCCCAAATGTATGCTTTTATATGTTTTCATGAAGCGTTTCACATAGATGGACTACTTGCTTGATTAAGAACCAGCATCCTCACCAAACTGATTCAGGTTATTGTCCATCAAATGCTTATTTACTATTGTGTTGATACAGGCTGGGAATCAGATACCTGGTTTGATTTTATATATATATATATATATTTGATCTATAATGTTTGGTGTTATGTTCCAACCTTTCAGTTGTCCCTAATTTATCTAGGAAACAACTATGCAAACTCTCCACATCCAGTGCAGAGCCCAACACGGGACTCGATCTTGTGACCCCGAGATCATGACTTGAGCTGAAAGCAAGAGTCAGATGCTAACTGAGTCACCCAGGCACTGCTTAATTTTTTTAATTATGAGAAAGTGTTTAGAAATATGTTTTTAAAAGCTCATAAATTTGAGGTGTTTTTTCAATTATTTGATCACCCCATTATGAATTTTAATATAAAACATGTATTTCAATATACCATTTGCTGGAAACCATAACTATATAGAGGAAGCCATTGCATACAATATGATACTTACAATATAGAATGACAAAACAACTAGTATAATAGATAAAGATAAATAAATGTTCTACAGACGACTATTATGAGAAAGCATGTTTGCATGGATGCATGATCATACATTTTATTTTTAATTTTCCTGTGTTTAAGCTCAAAACAGCTAATATAAATGTAGAGTATATAAGATTATGACCAAACAAGCTTGAATCCCACCAAATCAGATATGCTCATTAATTAATTTGATCCAATTTATTAATCTCCTCTTTTTTGGTAGGCTTAGGGCAGGTAAAATGAGATCAAAGCTGTTCCCAGCCAAAGAGAATTATCTGGTACTTACTATGTGCAGTTATTCTATAAAATCTTTACATGCATTTTCTCAATCAACCTTTATTGATGAGATTATAATTATTATCCCAATTTTATGAATAATAAAACCAGATAAATTATCCAAAATATAAAAGGACTCCTCAAAAAATATTATTATAAGAAAGCAAGAAAAATATTTTAATGGCTGGAAAATCTAAACATATAAATGACAATAAACATATAAAAATGGCAAGTAAGCATATCAAGAAGGTATTCAATAATATTTGTGATTAGGAAAATGAAAACTAAACAGAGTGAAATACTACTACATACACATTAGAATAGCTAAAATACAAATCAGAACAACAAATTTAACAATACCAATTACTGGTAAAGATTTGAAGCAATAGGAAATTTCACTGAAGGTGGGAGTTAAGTCTAATACAGCCACTTCAATGAACAAGAAAGTTAAACATTATCATACCAGAGAATCAAGGGATCATACTCTTAAATATTTACCAAACTTATTTAAAAATTTACATTTACAGAAAAACCTGCATATAAGTAATTATAGCAATTTTATTGAAAATTATCAAAAATTGGAAGGAGCCAAGATATCTGTCAAGGTGAATAGATATACAAAGTGTAGGGAATCCATACAATTAAATAATATTCAGTGATTAAAAACAAATGAACTATTAAATTATACAAAGACCTGGACACAATTTATTTATTCATTTTTTAAAGATTTTATTTATTTATGAGAGACCCAGAGAGAGAGAGAGGCAGAGACACAGGCAAAGGGTGAAGCAGGCTCCCTGCAGAGAGCCTGACATGGGACTCGATCCTGGGTCTCCAGGATCACACCCCAGGCTGAAGGCAGTGCTAAACCGCTGGGCCACCTGGGCTGCCCACAATTTAAATGCATATTGTTAAATGCTACATGAAAGGAAGCCAGTCTGAAAAAGCAACATGTTATTTTTATGAAATTTTGGAAAAGGCATAGGTACAAAAAGAGTAGACATATCAGTGGTTGCTAGGTGTTCTGTGTTGGGGAGAGTGAGAGAAGCAGGTTAAATAAATGAGGAGAAAGGCTTTTATGAGGACAATGAAACTATTCTGGTGGATACACGATTTCTGCATTTGTCAAAACTCAGAAAAGTACAATTCAAAGAATAAATCTTAATATATATCAATTTAAAAGAGGTTAGTGGGATAGAAGACTTAGTGGTGAATTCCATCAAGCACTTAATGAAGAAATATCTTAATCTTTCATACACTTCCTAGAAATAGGAGAGCAGGGAACACATCCTAACCTATTCTGAAGTCAGTATTACCATAATACTAACACTAGACAAGGGCATTACAAGAAAATAAACTATACACCAATAGCCCTTATTAATATAAATGAAGTAATTCTCAGCAAAAATCTAGCAGTATAAATCTAGCAGGATATAAAATAGATTATATAGCTTGACTGAGTTAGGTTTACCTAAGGAATGTAAGATTGGTGCAGTATACAAAAATGAATCAATGGAAAAATTGTATTAATATAGAATCAAGAGAGAAAAAAAACACAACCATCTCAAAATACACAGATTAAAAAAACGCATTTGACAAAATCTAACACCCTTTCATGATAAAAATACTCAAAAAAAACTGGAAGAGAATTTCCTTAAAAGCTAAATCATACTTCATGGTGAAAGAATGAAGATTTTCCCTTGATAATCAGGAACAGGACAAAGCAGAGTACTCTTGCCAACATATATGTGGTTTTTCAATGTCCTGTAGCTTCTAAGTAGGACTGTTAGGCAAAAAAAAAAAAAAAAAAAAAAAAAAAAAAAAAAAAGAAGAAGAAAAGAAGAAAAACTATTTTTATTTGAATATGGCATTATGGAAAACTTCCTTGAATCCACAAAAATCTATTATAACTAATAAAAACATTTAGGAAATTGCAGGATACAAGATGAATATCTAAAAAATCTCATTTTGGGGGATCCCTGGTGGCTCAGCGGTTTAGCACCTGCCTTTGGCCCAGGGCATGATCCTGGAGTCCCGGGATCGAGTCCCACAACGGTGTCCCTGCATGGAACCTGCTTCTCCCTCTGCCTGTGTCTCTGCCCCCCCCCTCATTCTCTCTGTGTCTCTCATGAATAAATAAATAAATAAATAAATAAATAAATAAATAAATAAATAAGTAAATAAAAAAATAAAAAGTCGCATTTTGATACACTAGCAATAAACAGTTTGAAAATGAAATTGAAAATTCCATTTGCATTAGCATCTAAAGGAATACGATACTTAGGAATAAATTTAACACAAGGAGTACAATACTGATACAATGAAAACTAAAGTAAAACATCATTTAAATACATTAAATACCCCCTAAACAATGGAAATACAAATCTTGATTACAAATTGGAAGACATAGTATTAAGACAGTAATAATCAAAAAATTGATTTGTAGACTTATTTCCCATTCTCAAAATTCCAATAAATTTTTATTTCAGAAATAGAAAAGCTGATCCTGAAAATCATATGGATGTTCAAGGAACCCAGGCTAACAAAAACAATCTTGTAAAAGAACAAAGAGGACTCCCATTTTTCAATTGCAACTTAACTAAATAATTAGAGTAATTAAAATAATATAGAACTGGCATAAAGATAGAGATAAAGAAAAGTGGAATAGAATTGAGATTTCAGAGATAAATCCATAACCAATTGATTTTGACAGAAGTGTCAAAAGCATTCAATGATGATAGCAGTGTGTTTTCAACAAATGGCTCTGAGACATCTGTATATCAACATGCAACAGAATGAATTTGGATCCCTATTTCACACCACATGCAAAAATTGACACAAAATTGCTAAAAACAAAAACAAAAAAAAAGGACAAAAAAACTGCCAATGATATAACTCTTAGAAGAAAAAAAATCTATCAATCTTTATGACCTTGGATTAGTCAATGTTTTCTGAGGTATGACACAAAAGCATAAGCAACAACAACAACCACAAATAAATAAATAAATAAATAGATAAATTGGACTTCATTGAAATTAAAAGCTTTTGTGCATCAAAGCACACTATTGAAAAAGTGAAAAGACAAATCTATATCTGATAAGAGCCTAGTATCCATAATATATAAATATCTTTTACATTTCAACAATAAGAAGGCTCACTTAAAAATAGACAAAAGATTTAGATAGATATTTCTATAAGGAAGATATACCAATGGTCAATAAACACCCAAAAAGATATCCAATGCCATTAGTTGTTATCAAAATGTTAATGAAAATTATGAGATACTATTTTACACCCACTAGGGTGGCTTTAATCAAATAAACGGAGAATAGCAAATGTTGATGAGCATGTGAAGAAATGGAAACTCTGATCTACTGCTGATAGGAATGGAAAATGGTGCAGCTTCTATGGAAAACAGTTTGGCAGTTTCTCAAAAAGTTAAACATAGAATTGTCAGATGACTCAGAAATTTTACTCTAAGGTATATACCCAAGAGAATTAAAAACGTGTACCTCCAGAAAAACTTACACATAGATGTTTATAACAACATTATTAAAAAATAGCCCCAAAGTGGAAACAAGGCAAATGCTCATCAACTGATGAATAGATAAATAAATTGTGGTATAATGGAATAAGTACACTTGATGCAATAAAAATTAAAAAATGGAGTACTGATACCCACAACAGGGACGAATGAATGAATGAATCTAATGTTTTCCATTAGGCTAAACAAAAGAAGCTGATCACAAAGAACCACATATTTTATGATTCAATATATATAGAATGTCCAGAGTAGAGAAAGCCACTGGGACAGAAAGTAGATTAGTAGTTCCTGGGGATGAGCATAGGGTAGAAGGGGAAGGGACTATAACTTGGTACAGAGTTCCTTTGTGTAGTGGCGATTAAACATTCCAGAATTAGAAAAAGGTGAAAGTTGTGTAACCGGGATCCCTGAGTGGCTCAGCGGTTTGGCACCTGCCTTTGGCCCAGGGCGCGATCCTGGAGACCCGGGATCAAATCCCACATCGGGCTCCTGGTGCATGGAGCCTGCTTCTCCCTCTGCCTGTGTCTCTGCCTCTCTCTCTCTCTCTGTGACTATCATAAATTAAAAAAAAAAAAAGTTGTGTAACCTGTCAAATATACTAAAAATTTGTGAGTCATAAACCTTAAATAATTTTGTGGTATGTAAATTATATCTCAATTAAAAGAAGTAATTTGTCATTTCTATACATTTTATGTAAGACTTTTGATAAAGAGTATTGCTAACATCATTTCTATGGTGAAAAAAATTCAATCTCATCAAATGAGAATTATTTTTCAGAAAATGTTTCCAAATTACAAAACTATGCTGATCTGAATATGCATATATAAAGAAGCTACTGTGCTTTAAAGTGACTTAATGCAATCATACTCTGCACTTTTTGGTTTGGGGGATCTTGAAAAACGGATACTGTATCTTTTCACTTTGAATACAAATGAATTTTTGGGTGTTCACATATTTTTTGGAAGTGTTAAAGAAGTTTATGAATATTGGAAGAATGCACTCTACTTTCTACATTA
Source organism: Nyctereutes procyonoides (assembly GCF_905146905.1). Classification (NCBI taxonomy): domain Eukaryota; kingdom Metazoa; phylum Chordata; class Mammalia; order Carnivora; family Canidae; genus Nyctereutes; species Nyctereutes procyonoides. Next base: position 3,227,692 of record NW_026575021.1, on the reverse strand, counting down.
TGCACTGTGTTTGTTGAATGTGCAATAAATGATCACAACATCAATATCATAAAATAATATATAATAGAAGTATCTTAGTCTTAACAGTTTTCTAACACAACAGTTACTGTATGATAGTCAGGAGTAGATGTAATCCTCAGTACACAAACTCAGGTATTCAATGAATTATAATCTGATTACTTAATTATTTGATAACTTGACTTTCTAAAGCAATTTAATTGCCACACATCTGCAAGTGTGGTGTCATAGTCCATTCTCTGTGTTCACGTACACAGACATTTGTTTCCTTGAGGTTTTAATTCAAGTTCTGGAAAGTTTACATCAGGCTAAGGAGTGGGGGATGAATATCCATTTTTAAATGCCACCCAGTTGGAATGTAATTTCTGCAAAGGCAAAGATTTTGAGTGCATTGATCACTGCTATGCCTTACTATCTATATAAAAAATATTTGGCATATAATAGAGATTCAATAGATAATTGTCCAATTAATAATGTTTATGCTAGCAACCCCTGAGATGACCACTGGTTTTACTGGTTCTCCATTATTGGTGTACAAATTTCTATTTTAAAGCTATCTTCTGGCAAAGCTTTGGGACAGTCTGAATTTTTTTTTTAGGTCTTATATGCCTAGAGACATCACGTATACTTTTCTGATAGTTGCATTCCTACTATCTCCCGAGGGCTCTTCACAGGAAATGAGAAACAGGTCTCCTTTATGCTTGAAAATCAAAAATTTACCTGGGATTTAGCCAAAGAAAAGGGCACAGAGCCCCTTTCTCTAACAATACCACTTGCTTCACTCTACTTTGTTTCTGCTCGGGGAATCTTATTCTCCTCTAGGGTGTGTGGGAGGAGAATGTGAGGGGCTGGTTGCCAGGAGTAACAGAATCCTAGCTCTTAATTTTTTCTCAAAAGTTTTATATCTTTTTTATTCCCTTCTGGATACAGACTTTTGAAAATTAAAGTCTTAAAAGTGATTCATCTTTTAGCTTCTTTTTCCTTTTATATTCTTTTCTAAGGTAGTAAGTAAAAATACCTGACTCTTTAAAATGTGGGGAAGGCAAAAGAATGCAACACTACAAGTGAGAAATATTAAATAAGTGTAATTTAATAAATATGAGTCGATAATCATATTCTTTTTTTAAGATCTTATTTATTAATGAGAGACACACAGAGAGAGGCAGAGACATAGGAAGAGGGAGAAGCAGGCTCCATGTAGGGAGTCTGATGCAGGACTGGATCCCAGGACCCCGGTATCATGAGCTGAGCCAAAGGGAGATCTCAACCACTGAGTAACCCAGGTGCCCTGAGTCAATAATCATATTCTTGTATATACTGACATATATAGTTCTATGACAGCTTGAGCCAGAGGTAGACATATAATGTAATATTTTTTTAAATTGACATTATATAAAATCACCTGTCTAAATCATTAAAACATTAGTTGTTTCCTTTGTTCTGTAACATTAATAAAGGAAACTTAATTAGAATACATAATAAAAGGAAGATAATTGCTGTACATTTTATTGTGGAAATATTTATTCCTAGCACAGGAATTAATTCCCTTTTAATTGAACTTGGAGGAGGGATGTAAAAAATAAGGTTAAGAATTAGATTCCCTGGTGCTCTTCTACAATGGAAAGCCAGAAAGAATTAGGTACTATAGAGGGCCCCATGTTCCATATGAAGGGGATTGAACTGCGTCCTATATCAAGTAGTAAATAAAAAATCGTCTTGCTTAGTCAACATTGACTTCCTTTTCATTAAAACTACCAACAAAGACCTAATTCTACTCTCTATTTACCATTAGTATTCCACTGAATTACCTGCCCTTTCCTAGTTTTAAGCAATTTAAAATTAACATCCAAATGTCCCCTTCCCATACTTTAGAAAGATATTAGCTTGATAGTCTGATCACTTAAACCTACTTATTCAAGAATGGACATTAGTAAGCTAAATATATAGTTCTATTTAATTATATCTTTGTATTTCAGTTATTCTCAATAGATGGCACTTTAAACCCGATAAATAACTAAAGTTATCATTTCTGGCACCCTGCTCATCAGTGAGGATGATACTGTAACATATTTGGGAAGTTTCCTATTTCCTTAATCATCTTACATATTTGGCTCTACATCTCAATTTCTTGTGAAACTGGCCTTACTTGTGAACATTGGTAGCCTACAAAATTCAGGGCAAAGTAAGTTTGAAAGGGGTCTGACTAAAGCAAAGAATTAATAAAATTGCTGAAATAATATTTTGAATATTGGCTACAACAACAACAAATATAAATGTATTCATATCTTTCGAGAGGGACTGTAAAATATTGCTAGGTCTAGAGAGCTGTTTGTTTCAGTGTTATTTCTTAATTTAAAAAAAAGGAAATATGCTCAGTTTGATAAGAACTAGACGCAAAATTCAGTACAAATTAGACACAAACACAGTTTAAGCTGTTAAATTAGAATGAGAAGTGTCTCATTTATTGAAATTTTAAAAGTAAAATCCCCTTTTCATTGATTTGTCCAGTATTGTACATACATATACCTAGATTCATAATCTACTCTTTGAAAAAGCCCAAGGACTCAAATTTTAATTGGTATAATTTCACATAGTTTTCTGTTAAAAACACATATCAGTAATACAGTATTTATCATGTATACATTACATGTGAATATTAAAATTCTTTATTAATTTCCAGGTCAATGAATGCCTTGCCAGATTACATATTCCAGGTGGGCGTATTAACAGAAAACTCCTGGAAGTCATAGTATAGCAACTTCAATCACCTCTAAAAGGACATTGTAATGGCCCCAGATCTCAGGAAGGATATTATTAGAATGTCAAAACTGGGAGTAAGCATCACCTTTCTTCTAAGCAAATATTTTGAAAAGAAGCCCCAGGGAAAAGAGCATTTGGATGTCAATTTAGAACAGGTGGATGAGACAACAGGGAGCTCCATCAGACAGGAGCCAGCACGCAGGCAATAAAGGACAAGCATCTATTATTGTATATAGTGCCCATCAATTAACTCCTCAAAGAAATAAAATCATAATACTGATATCTACCACACATTTATTTGAAAAGAAGCAGTTCCAGCATACGTTGATGCTCAAATATCAGGAAATTACAAAGTAAAATCCTTACTGGACCTTTATCATAAAGTTGAGGCTCTTTGAAACTAGACTATAATTTTAGTAACTTTTTTTTTTACCTGTTTCACCCATCCTTTTGAGAGGTTTAAGAAAATTTAAGAAGCATGATGGCAGCGTAAGTCTTCATAATGTCACTCCACAATTCTAGCCATCTTTTAAATTACCAACTTTCCTAATCTAATTATATAAATAGTAATTACCTATAAAATAGCAATTAATTCTGAGAAGCACCTGTAAAGATGGAATTGCACTTATGAAGCCTGAAACCTTATCCTCGGTAGGGATTAAATTCCTTGAAATCAATGGAATGAAATGCCTGTAAGATGCTTTGCACCGAGGCTTAAGATTATGAACTTTCTAAATATGATAGAATAATTTTCTCCACTTTTCCTGAGTTTCTCAGCTGTAGTGGTGAAGGATGTGACTTAGTACTGACTTGACTTTCATCCCAATGGAAGCTTACATGATTAGGCTTTGTAATATTTAAGATCTTTATTGAAAATATGCAAAATTGAATCTAATGGTAAGAACAAAGTCCTGTAAATAAAAAAAATGGTTGTCCTTTCCCTTAGTCCTGTCACTTCAGAGCCAAAGGTTTTAGTCAAATATGTGCATAGATTTTTTGACAAATGAGTTAGTTCCATAATATAGGGAAAAGAAGGAAATTATTTGTATCAAGGCAAATCTGAGAATCTATATGTAACCAGTGGTTCTTAGCAAGGGTGATTTGGGCCCTCCCCTGGCAGAAGACATTTGCAGTCTGGATAGACAATTTCGTTTGTCACTACTGGAATCTTGTTTTATATCTGACTTTGGATTTAGGAGTCTTTTTTTTTTTTTTTTTTTTTTTTTTTTTTACTCTAAGGTAAAAAGAACATATCTCCATTAAATTATTTTCTGTGTTGAGATACATTATGGATCAAAACTCTTCATGTGAAGATGCTTATTCCTTTTAAATCCATCCCTGTTGTGCCACAACCACCCTTAAATAGATTCCCTCTTTTGTTAATGACTTTAACTTGTGGATATGTGTCTAGTACTTGAGAAGATCTCCATAGTGTGTGGAAAACCATTCACCTCCTGACAAAGACAACTACACATCACTTCGCGTTACTTTTCTTCTATATCCCAGATAGGACTTTCTTGTTATAACCCTGGGCCCTTTAAAAATTCTAATGAGACAAAAGGCAGATAAATGAAAAGGCAAGATATCAGTGATAAAAAATGTTTAATCATACACAAAATATTATAAAATTTGGGCAAGATGAATAAAATAAATATTTGTGTGGCTTAACCTTGAGAAAATAAAAATAAATGATAATTTAATTATAGTGTCTGATGTATCTTTTTTTTTTAGTAAGAGAATCCTCAGATCTAAAAAGTATTAATTAAGGGAAGTCGCTTAATGAATTTAGTGGAAGCATGACTGTAATTAAACAGATCTCTATTATTTATCATAAAAATTCCATCAAGTAATATTGCCAGAAATTGTCTGAGATTTATCCATCTGCAAATCTTATATTTACTAGACATACTTTGTTTTTTAAAAAATAAATCTTTCCATCGCACAAACTTAAGGATAAAATTTGAAAATAAATTACAATTATTTCAATAAATACTAAGCAAAATAAATCTAATTGGCTTATGTGTGATAATCCACTAATTATATTCTATCATATAGTACATTTGTATCTAATGAGCCAGATGTTAAAAATGTAACTATTGAGCAAGCTTTATTGAGAAATTTATCACCAAATTCACCAACATTTCATCCATTCACAAATGAGACTACACATATTATCTTTCTCTTTTTTTTTTTTTTTTTTAGGAAAAATTGGAAGCGAAAAATAGACACATAGGCCCTGTTGCTCTGCAATTTTTCTTTTAGAATTTCAGGTGAAATCACATGCAATTTTGTAAGCTAAAATCATTTCTTTTCTATGTTTATTCCCTCTGTTCAATCTTATTTAATCAACTTGGTCCAAGACAATAGCAAAAAGCATCTTTATCCATACTATTACAAAAAAAAAAATCTCAGCATGAATTATAGGTAACATGAAAATGTTAATATCTTCTGTTTTTTTTTTCCTGCCTCAAGTACACAGATTCATTTTTTATCATGCTAGAAGCTGTGACAAGGATGTTTCCTGAGAAAATGAACCTCTTGGTACTGTGCTTCAGACTTCCTTTATTATTGCTCATCGTGAGGTTTTACAGAAGGATAACATCGCCTATGACACATATGCTTGCTTAAGGAGGGCACGCTGGGCTCTCCTTTGCCACCAGAGTGCCAGTGTTGTGAGGATGACAGGACAAGTGGAAAAGGATGGAAGAGCCCTCAAAAAGATCAAACCACCTGACTGCTCAGTCACACCAAATGACAGAAGAGAGTTCCAGACAGAAGGAGCAAGAGAAGCCACCAAGATAATGGAACTGAGCAGCCATATTAAGCTTTTCTAACCAGAGAATTCTTTATGTAAGAAGAATTGACCAGAATCAAACCTACACTTAAATGGCATATTTGTGAGTTACTGAACTCAGGTAATTAAGTGTGCATAATATGTAATTGGTTTTATGTAGTGGTTATTGTTCAAATTCAACAGCAAAGGAAGGGAGAAAAAGACGTGTAAGTGTCTAGTTTTCTTACTTTTTATGGCTGGTAATTAGTATGTACTACATCAAATATTTAAGTAGATTTGAGAGTTGTCTAAATGTGATAGGTTAAGTAAATATGAGCAAAGTTCAGTGCTTACTTCAGGAAAAATAAGGATGTGGGTATCATTTTATATCCTTTGAAGATTTTTCTCATGTTTTTTTCTTTTTTGTCCAGACATAAGTTATTCAATGTAATAATGATAAGGAATTAGTATAATTAAAATGCAAGTGAGTCATTAGTTTTTATGACATAGTAGCTAATATGTAAAATATGCTGGTATTTAAGGTAGATTACATTATTGCTCTCTAAATACTCTTCCTTTCGCTTCTGCTACCACCATAAAACTAGTTCAGGCTCCCACCTCACCTCAGTTTCCACGTGATTTGCTTTGGCCAATTGAATACACCAGTGTGCCTTTTCTCACCACAGGGTTCAAGAGGCATGATAAGTTGCTTGCAGGCCTGTGCTTCTGCCATCTGTCACAAGAAAACATGCATGCCCAGATTGCAATTAGCTCCAGAAAGTGAGGTAGGTAGGGTATATCTGAATCCAAATCATATCTGAGAATAGAGCTGCCTCAGTCAATCCTGATTTTTAAATTTAAAGGGAAAAAAAAGCTAGTGTGAACAAGGAATAGATGCTGATGTAAGCCACTGAAATGTTGAAGCTTATTTCTTTCATGACCTGATTGCAACAAAATATGGATAATATAATCATGCTATCATTTTTTGTTATAGTAGGTGAGTGCACTTCACTTCCTCAAATGAGTAAGAGAAAATTTTTCTTACCTCCAATATAGTTAATTGGAATTCCAGATGACAACTAATTTGAGTTGTTCTCTGTTTTGCTAATTGATGACATAGAGGAAATTCTAAGGGTCTTAGAGTGACAGATACCATGTTCAAACTCTGATTGTTCCATCTAAAACTATAGTTAACTTTGAACCAGTTTCTTAACTCTGTGAATTTTGGCTTCTTTATTTGCATGAAGGAAATAACACCAGTCTTATGAGATTGTAAGAGTCAAATAAGAATAACATGTAAAAAGTGCCTAGCATATTTTGTGTCACATTGTAAGATTGATAAGCAGTAGTTAGAATTACTATTGAGTTGTATTCCACTCTTTTTCAAAGAGAAAAACAGTTCTGGATAATATTGGGTTCTAAGATTTTTTTGATATAAATTTTGATGCCTTAAATAATGTATGATGCCACCAAGACACCATTGATTTTAGAAGCGAATGTATAAGCCCCTGGAAGATATGAAATACAAGAAATGGTAGTAGAGAACATGCAGTTATTAGACATGTTGTGTTCTTTTAGCTACAAACTACCTTTTTTTTCATAAAAAATACATTGCCTCACATACATTGAAATTATGGTAAACTTAATTTGATTAAGGTTCATTGTCCTTTCCATATCTCCCATCTGTCATCCTAAGTATTGACGTAATCTTTAAGGTTGTTCCAAAATACCTAAATTTCTTCTGGGTTTCACCATTTAAAGTCAGGTGGAGTGGGACCATCTCTTCCTACAGCTTTCTTTAGAGACGATGAAACTATTCCCAGAAGCTCTAAGCGGAATTTACCTTGGAAGTTGAATGCACTTACTTTTAAAATACTAAGCCCTCAAATAAATAAAAAATAAAATAAAAATAAAATACTGGGACCTCATCTAGAGCTGGTAGTGCCTCAGCTTTCTCTGGTGCATAAGGCTCTATTATGGTTACCTGAGACAAAAAAGGCCTCTGTTAGAAAAGAGGAAGGAAAATGTGAAGCAACCAACTATGTCTCCTACATGGTAAACACTATTCACCTGATAAACTGGTGCTCTTATTGCATAAGTTTTTATTTATAATAGATATTTTAAAAATGTCAATGAATCTAAGGAACAAAGGGAAACTTCTGGAAATGGTATATGACATATTTTAGCCTAGTTGACCATTAAACCCATAATTGATTTGGAGTACAGCCACCACAAGCTGTTCCAAGAAAGGAAAAAAAATTAAAGAGCTTTTATGAAACACTCATCTAAGAATAGAAGTATGCATTTTTCCTCTATGTGGGCAATGCACATTATAGTACATTCTTTAAGAACTCTGCAAGAAGTTAAAATGCAGTTGTAAAAGTACAGCCCGACACAATGGTCCTCTGTTAGTCATTTGCAATGGTTCTTGCATATAAAAATAGTTGGCTTTTAGGTCACCTACAGATAAGGAATTTCTGGGTCTTCAGAAGAAAAGACTGATCATTTTTACATTCTATTCCAGGGTAACTCCTTACAAAGGTGTTTTCAAATGCATGTTCAACTTTTTTATATATTTAAATTCAACAAATGGAAAAATATTTTCCATCTTCAAAAATGGCACTTGCCTCTTGAATTCATAGATTTTGTATTTTCACTTCAACAGCAGTTAAAAATAATGCTTGCAAATAGGAATCTCATTATTCCTCAGTAACATAAAATGAGCATATAAAACCATTTAAATTTTTATTTTACTCTACAAAGCTGTGAGGCCTTGTTAACAATTAAATGACTCCCAGATGCATAACTTAAAAAAATGTAATAATAATCAATACTTAGGAAGGTAATGATGGGGACCATCATGCTATCCACTTTGAGTCTTCAACTGAGGCACAAATGTCTACTTCAGATGTGCTGCTTTTAATTTCTCTCTTGGCCAACAAGATCTTAGCTTCAGGAGTTTCCACTTGTACTTTTCTACAGTATAGATCTTCTTAGGTTGGACCACAAGTTTCAGGATTCTGAAAGCTTTATTGTATATATTTAACCCCATTTTACCCTTCAGGATCAGGTAAGGAATAAAACTGTGTCCTTAGACCCCTTTGAAACACTCTGAGACAGACCTCATCCAGGACTTTACTTCCGGACTCCACATGTTCCCATTCTTGCTGTGTAGGATAAAGATGACAGTATTTTGAGAATTGTTACTGTGCATACATGTTTGACTTTGCAAAGTCCTTCCTCAGGGATCCCAAACTTCCCTTCCAGCAATGAATTAAATCTGAGAAGTGACTCAGATATGAAAATTTCTGCCATCACCACAGAGCTTTGGAGGTCAGTAGCCTAAGCCACTATTTTGGTTTTGCTGCAGACTTTGTTAGTTATGTCCACCTTGCCTCTGGACGTGAAGAGATACCAACCTTGCCTACAGAGGTTAGCCACCATTGACTCTACCATTACTAATGACAGTGACCATATAACCAGCATTTTCCTTTCGGTTTAATGAAGGGAACTTCTTGGAGAACATGGTTGGTGAGTTCTCTACTGATGAAACAAATCCATCCCAGTGAGCCCACCTCTCTGAGTCTTTTGAATGCTTCCTCGTTTTGCCAAGGCAATTCCTTAAAACTTCATTTGCCGTAGGTCATCATTTTTACTAAATTTCACATAGACATCCCAGTAGTACATACTTAGTAGTAGTACATCGGCTCCAAACATCCTTGCCAGGACATAAATCCTGACACACCTGTAAATAACAACGTATTACTGAAATCTCCCTTATCTAGCCTGATATTCGATAACATCACCACCAACCCTAACTGAGCAACCTCAAGATCCACTCAAGGATCTTTTCTTAAAGTTCCTGCCATACTTATCTCCATGAGTAATATTATTTTCTTCTTCCAAAGCAGAGAGAGTACTTCTATGATTAGATTTTTTTTTCTTTGACTCTTTACTGCTTATTCACCTAGAAGCCATAAGAGTAAGTATGACTATCCTTGAGAAGGTGTCCTTCTTAGGTAAGTTTCTACATAGTCTACAGGGTATAAATAGTGCTATTTCTCTGAGTAGAAAGGAGGCAGCCGGGATGCCTGAGTGACTCAGCAGTTGAACGTCTGCTTTTAGCCCAGGGTGTGATCCACGGCCCTGGGATCGAGTCCCACATCAGGCTTCCTATGGGGAGACTGTGTTTCCCTCTGCCTGTGTCTCTGCCTCTCTCTTGTGTGTCTTTTGTGAATAAATAAATAAAATCTTAAAAAAAAAAAAAAGGAGGCAACTACTTCCAATAGCCCAGTAGGCTGAGGAGAATCTAAGCATTTAAAGTCTTCAAGTGCTTATACTCAAATGCTTCCCACCCAAGGTCTCAGGACCCTACATTTTTCCTGATGGTGCCCTGATTCTACTCTCAGAGACATGCTTCAACTGTGAATTAAGCCTTTTCTTGATACCATCACAATCAGATCTTGAGTTTGATTTTCTGCCCAAACTGAGCTCCAGTTTTGGAAGTAAAGTTCTTTTTAAGTGCATCCAGGAGGCCTCTGGCTTTCTCATCATGCTTCTGAGTTGAAGATTGACCAACTTAATTCTGCCCGTTGCCTCTCATCAGCACATTTATGGTGCCGAACAGGATATAACCCTCCAATTCCTCAGACTTATTATTACTATTGCTACCCTATTTCTCAAATTCTGGACACATTAGGTTAGCCAGGGCATTTTGTATACATATCCCAAATCTCCGTATATGAGAGTCCTAGTAATTGTGATGTGAAAATATGCCAACGCTGATACAGTCTCACCATCCCATTTACCAGCAGCATAATCATCCTTGCCATCTGGCCAGCCCAGAATCCAACTCAAAATTCTATCCCGAGAATTTGCTCTTAGGTCCAGTTCTGGTACCAAATCTTTTCTTGTTTTCCACAGAGTCAGATGTAGAGACAATGATTCATGTGCAATCCTTCAGGGAAATGGAGATTAATATACGAAAAAAGGAAGACAGATAAAACTGTATTATTAAGCCAGTTACTGCAGTGGGCAACTAAAACTCAATCCTACAGGAAACTTTTGGGAATTGGTATAAAACCCGCAACACTGGGACGGCTGAGTGGCTCAGTGGTTGAGTGTCCGCCTTTGGCCCAGGGCATGATCCCAGGTTAGGGATCAAGTCCTACATCGGGCTTCCTGTGAGGAGTCTGCTTCTCCCTCTGCCTGTGTCTCTGCCTCTCTCTGTGTCTCTCATGAATAAAATAAATAAAATCTTAAAAAAAAAAATCCCATAGCATTATTCTTCTTGAGGTTCAAGGAAACTATGCTATTAATGTATTAATTTTCAATATTGACGTTTTGAAGATAGCTCACAGGAGTTATTAATTCTGCAGCACTTCTCGTCTGCTTCATAAGTAGGAAGACCTCCTAAAACCAAAACCTAAACCAAAACAAAACAATTATCATTTGCAAACATACTCACAGAGGTTGTCCAGAGCACACTACAACTGTAAGGCCACAAGTATAAGTGGCAGTGCTGACAATTTCTGGTATTTCCATATTTGACTTAGAAAACCCATTACAGATCCAAAAGTCTTTCCTTTTTCTAGATTTTTAGTTTTTGATCAATGCTTTTAAGGAGATGGTTTTATGTTTTAAAGTATATTCCACGAATTCACATAATATCATTACTCATAAAGAAATTAGCTGTAATAATCCCAGAAAATATTAAAATTTGGTCAGTCATCTCCAAAATGTGTTTTGTATTTTGTTTGTATAAATGAGGAAGTATTCGGGGCATCTGGGTCGCTCAGTCTGTTAAGGGTCTGACTCTAGCTCAGGTCATGATCCCAGGGCCCTGGGATTGAGCTCCTGATCAGGTTCCCTGTTTGTGCTCTCTTTTTCTCTGTGTCAAATAAATAAATAAAATCTTAAAAAAAAATAAATCAGGATACATATTAAAAAACAATGGATTGGATTTACTTATTTTGTCTCTTCAGTATCTTTTAATCATGAACCTTTCTCTCTCTCTTCTTTTTTGTCATAACATTAATATTAACCTGTTCACATTTTGACCTTTAACTTGCTTCTGTAACCTCTATATTTCTGTAACCTCTATATTTTGTCCAAATTAGACATTAGATGTGGGCTTTATTGAATTTAGATTAAACATTTTGGCAAGACGAGTAGTATGATGTTCTTTATTTCATACTATATAATGACAGAGGCCTATTAATTTAAATGATATTTCAATACTTTGCAATAAAAATAAAAAACATTTAGAAAGTGTTTTAATATCCAGTAAAAATCAAGTACCAAATCATCTCATTACGGAAATGATATGTATCATTTGCTTTTCTCATATATATTTACCAAATTTTCTTTTCAATATCTTCCAGAGTTTTTGTGTTTAGAAAATTCTGCCCGCCTCATGAATGAATCTTCATCTATAGTTCTTTCTAATATTTTTAATACAAAATACACTTTCAATACTATTTTAAACTAACATTGTTTTTATTTTTCCATTATGAAAATTACTTCAAATTAAACAACTTGTACCCCCAGGATTGTTGAATATCACTATAATTTGTTTCAAAGTATGAAAACTTACTCCTTTACAGTTATATAACCCTAGCTTCAATTTTTTAAGAATTTTCTGTATTTTCTAAGAGACTTAGCCACAGCTAACTTCAGGGTCCTTGCCCACCTAATATTAGAGGAAGCAATTCTCTGACACTGGTTTTGTCTCTTTTGAATAGGCCTGGGTTTATCTCATTTTCTCCCTAACACCAGATCAGTTATTAGTCTCTTCCTGTTATCTGGCCTACTTAACCTGGGGCAATCCTCAAATTACAGTAAGGCCTTTAGCTGAGCTATGTTAATATGTACTCTAAGACTTTATTTATCCCTTGACTTTTTTTCCTTCCTTCAAACAAAACAGTACAGACATGGAAAAACAATTCAAGCTAATTCCTCTTGGTCTGATCTGTGCTATTTTCCTTCCAAAGCTCATAGCTAAATTCTTTCCAATGGTCCTGCTCTTTTTCTTCTGATTTTCTTACCTCTCTTTTTTCTCTCTCCTCCTCCACATGAATGGCTTCACACACTAAATTATAAAATTTTCTATCTCATGTATTCATAATTTAAGCTTTTCACTTCAATTAAAAAAAAACAACTTACTCCTAGAATAAAATATGCTTGCACTGATATAAATATATTATTGCCCTGTTTTCCAAATTATTTCAAATTTTATGTTATATACATTTTTGTATAATTTGCATTTAGCCATTAAATGGTCTTTATTTATTTCTTTTTAAAAGACATTATTTTTAATTTTTTTTATGAGACACAGACAGAAAGTTTATGAGAGACAGACAGAAAGTGTCAGAATAAGAAGCAGGTTCCCAGAGAGGCACAGAGCCTGATGCAGGACTCGATCCCAGGACCCTGGGATCATGACCTGGACTGGAGGCAGATTCTTAACTGACTAAGCCACCCAGACACTCCTAAATGGCCTCTATTTAAATACATTTTACAAAATAGTTCATTATCATGAACTGATATGAAAAAAGAGACTTTACTTTTGAATCCACTTAAAATATGTTTATAATGAAAACTTGTTCTATTTTAAATATTATAGTTCATAAAGACCTGTAGTTATAATGTCTCTCTCCTCATTAAAAATGAGATAAAACAAGAGTATTTAGTTAACAATTTCTTAAGCTCTAAATGAGAAAACCCTATTCTATGCAATATTGCTGGTTGGCACAGTATTTCTTTGGTGACCGACAGCTACAAATCGTATTACTCTGTAAAACTTATTACTTTGAAATGTTTCTCTAGACATTTTATGTTAATCCCATTATAATGGGACTACAATCAAGCAATTGCAATGGTAGTAATTTTGACTGCTTTTATAGAAATTGTAGATAGATTGGACTGAATCCAAAACCTACTCCAAATAAAACAGCTATCAACTAAATTCTTTATAACAATAAATGCTAAGCTATCTTCCATAAAAGGCTAACATAACAAAATTATACCTGCTCTCCTTAGAAATTATGGATTCTTAAAACTTCCAATTTTCGTTGTAGGATATTTTATGCAGAAATTTTATTTTAAGATTGGAAGGATAAAGTCCAAATTGTTTTAAGTTTTCGTACTGATCTAATCTTCACAGAGCTGTACACATTCTGTATTTAATAAAGCCTCTATAGTAAGTTTATCCCTGATGAAGTATAGATTAATCATGGAGATTAAAATGAGAATTAGATCATTTCTATAAAATTGCTTTTAAGTATCGATTTTAATTCTATGTGTGCCATATTAAATTGACTAATCCGAAAAATAAGCTTGATTAAAATGTACTTTAATAAGTACATGAAGTGCTAATGTTTATCATGTATGTGCATTCACTTCTTTTTAGAGAAAGAGAGAGGTCGGGGAGGGGCCAAGGGAGAGGAACAGAGAGAATTTTAAGCAGGTTGCATGCCCAGTATGGAGCCCAAAGCAAGGCTTGACCTCACAATCTTGAGATCATGACCTGAACTGAAATCAAGAGTCAGACACAAGGGATTGGCCACCCAGGTGTTCCCACTTCTTTAATAATTTAGCAATTATGTACATAAGACTTACTATGTGTTAAGTATTGCACTAGTACCAAGGTTGAAATGACCTCCAAGCCATTTAAGTACATTTTTTGAACATATTATAATCTAAAATGTCTGCCAAACAAAAGTATTACTATAATAATGATAATAGTAACAACAATAGATATTTACTGAGTGCATTCTATTCAGGCATCATACTGTGTTAAGAGTTTTATATATTTTATCCTATTTTATCTTCTTGACACTAAGGGAATGATATATAATTTTATTTCCATTTTATAGATAATAGATCTGAAATTTATTGAGATCAACTAATTTGCAGAATATTATACGCTACTGCATGAAAAAGGTAAGATTCAAATAAGACTCTGATTGACCTTACGACCAGAACTTTTAACTATGTGATCACTGATTCCACATGAACACTATATTAAAAAGTCAACTCTTTCATAATTTAAAAATTATGAAAAGTATTTTCAATTAAATAAAAACATATAATTTCACACATTTTAAAATTATTAATATTCTTTAAAATATAAGCTTATGCCTGCAAAACTTTAGTCCTCCTAGAACACATTGTATGCCAGTGACCTTGAGTAATCATTCTAGAAAGCAATACGTTAGTATGTGTTGAGGGTCATGAAGAGTTTTTACATGTATGACACACATATTTTCACTTCTAGAAAACACTCTAAGAAAATTCAAAGGAATGGTCAAAGAGATCAAAGAGTGTATGTATTAAAACAGTTTAGCATATTTTTAAAATGAAAAATTGGTCTAAATACTCATTAGTATGTGAATCGTTACTAATTTTGGTTAATCTGTCCAGAAATAGATATCGCATGAAATATTTTTAAATGATAATTATAAGAATAGGTATATTTAACATCTCAATATTATGCCATAAATATAACTAAGCATAATAAAAATTATAACTTCCAGATTTCCAACTATTTAGAGTTGATGAATATTTAGAGACAATAACTAAAAACGTGTATAAAAGTAAAAATATCTTATTTGTTGGGTCAGAAGAAGGATAATGAGCAAATTTTTCCTTCATTTTTGTTTCAAATAAATAAACGTTGTCTTAAAATTATTTTTAAAAGCTAAATTTTCAGGGATGCCTGGGTGGCACAGTGGTTGAGCATCAGCCTTCAGCTCAGGTTGTGATCCCAGGGTCCCAAAATTGAATCCCGCATCGAGCTCCCTGCATGGAGCCTGCTTCTCCCTCTACGTGTGTGTGTGTGTGTGTGTGTCTCATGAATAAATAAACAAAATCTTAAAAAAAAACCTTAAATTTTTAAAGGATGTTTTTTATTTAAAGGCCAAAAGAAAGTCTTGATATACTTATTTTAAAATATGAAGTAT
Organism: Nyctereutes procyonoides; assembly: GCF_905146905.1. Classification (NCBI taxonomy): domain Eukaryota; kingdom Metazoa; phylum Chordata; class Mammalia; order Carnivora; family Canidae; genus Nyctereutes; species Nyctereutes procyonoides. The sequence goes on along the minus strand of NW_026575021.1, from coordinate 3,212,179 downwards.
ATATTTTCAACGTAATAATCTCCAAAGAATTTTCCTATTTAAGTATTCCTAATATTATATACATAATTATGTTATATATAATGATATGCAATTAAGTTCATAATGGCAATAATATCATTTCTTTGTAAAGCTACAGTTCAAATAAGATTTAATATTTTTCTTTTTATTTTTAAGTTACTTGAATAACTCAACTGACTTGGTATTTTTTCTTCCTGTTTGAACAAACATGATAACTTCTGAGTTTAAGCAAAAATATCAACTTACACAAAAATTGGTCGATTTTATTTTTTATTCATATTAAAATGGCTCCATACATTTATGGAAAAATGAAATGAACAATATCAAGACAAAATTCAAGATGATTTTTTCCTCCCTGTAAGAGGGCATATTGAACTATCTCTTCCAACAAAGGTGGACGTTTTGACAACACTAAAGAGGAAAAAAAAAAAGCTTAACTAGTAAATAAAACCAAAATCTTTGAGTTTTGTTTTTGATCTTTTTACCAGTCAAAAACTTATGCAGCTTAGCAGGTTGACTTTTATGGCTAGAATCAGAACTGCTTTCTGAACTTATTATCTTAAGATACATATATATATATTATGTACATATATACATTATTAATGTATATAAAGTATATAATGTACATTATTAATATAATATATTAATTTTCTTATTAATTTCAGCACAACATTTCTTTGGAAGTCAAAACCTAAACAAAATGAATACACCTCAAAAATAACAAGAAAATGTGAAAGAAAATTAAAGCAGTACTCACTTATTCTATAATATTCTATAATAATCTCTGATTTCCCAGTTTGAGAAGAAATAGACATATTTTCTCAGACCCACCTTTTGGTCTCGAATAACAAATCAGTGTCTTTTAAAATTTTTGACTTATTTCTTTTTACTGAGCATAACTCCTGTTCCAATGTCCATTATTATGGAACATACCACTTCCAACTTAGTGGTGAACAACAACAACCATTTATATGGGGCCTTTTGGAAGTGTTTTAGTTATAAGGATGGTAACTCCATAAATAGGAGTTATTTAACTAGGACAGGCTCCAGAGAATTCTGAAGCTAATTCTACTGTGTGAAGAAGATACAAGAAAAAGTCTGACCCAGGAGAGAGCTCTCACCTGACACTGTCATCTCTGACGTCCAACCTCCAGAACTGTGAGAAATAAATTTCTGTTGTTTAAAAACTACCTAGTTAAAACTAGGTAGTTAAAAACTACCTAGCCTGTGGGTGGCTCAGTGGTTTAGCGCTGCCTTCAGTCCAGGGTGTGATCCTGGAGATCTGGGATCGAGTCCCACGTCTGGCTCCCTGCATGGAGCCTGCTTCTCCCTCTGCCTGTGTCTCTGCCTTTCTCTCTCTCTGTGTCTCTCATGAATAAATAAAATCGAAAAAAAAAAAAAAAAACCAAAAACAAAAAACAAAACTACCTAGTCTGTGGAATTTATTATAGAAGTCTGAATAGATTAAGACGCTTTCCTTTAGCTCCCAAGTCTATTCAATCACTAAGTTCTATCAATTCTATTTCCTGCATGAATCAGTCCAATTTAGGTAATTCTCAGTATTATTATCATGGAAGTTGTCATAATTTCTAGTTCTTTTCTGTTCTTGTCTATCTCCAATTCCTTCTTTACTCTGTAACTCAGTCTTCCTAATCTGTTTGTTTGTTTGTTTGTTTCTCTGATTAAAAACCATTGTGTGATGCTAAGGAGCTTCAAATTAAGTCTCCTTGGTATAACATCCTGGATGCCCTAAGATCTGCTCATATTTACCCTTCCACTCTCAATTCCTACTGAGTTCTCATATGTTAAGCTCCTGCCATTTACTTGCCATTTCCCCAACTAGATCACAGTGTTAGGCTTTCAGAACTTTCAAAATGTAATTCTCCTGGTTGAAACACTCTCTAACGCTTTCTTCTTTTTCCTTAGCATATTTCTATTACTCAACCAGGAAGAGACATGTGAGGACATAACAAGAAGGTAATCATCTGTAAACCAGGAAGAGAATTCTCACCATAAACCAAATGCTGTTGAACCTTGATCTTGAACTTTCCAGGCTCTAGAAATACAATAAAATAAACCTGTTGTATAAGCCATATAGTCTGCGGCATTTTGCTATGGTAGCTGAAGCAGACTGATATGCTAATATTTACACGTGTAGAGAAGGAAAAGGCAGCCTGTCACACCATATAGAAAGCAAATTACTACACTGGGACTCTGATGAATAGACTTTGAAAATTTCCACTCACTCCCATTGTGCACTATTGATTTAGCTTGTCTTCAATTTTGTTATTGAAAATGTTTTTCTCATTATGCAGGTATATGAATAATTATATTTTTATAGAATATCATATTGGGTTGTTAGAGTAGGACATTGACCTTTCTTTATAGTAGTTGCTAAGAAATTAAAGAATTCCTAATATTGTGCAAAAGCATAAAGGCAGATGTGGTCATTAGTTAGTTCCTGAGATCTGCTTACTGGAAGATTCTAGGTCCAGCATTGTTTTTCAAGCCAATTGGCAGTATGTTTGATGAAGTGTTCTACCAATATATCAGAAAAATAAAATATGAGAGATTTAGACTATTGGATAATGTTCTTAGACCTATTCAAACAGTATAAGAATATGTAATAGTTATGGTCAGTGTCAATAATTAATACAGACATTCAAATAATTTACAAATACAGCAGTAATGTTTTTTTTTTGTTTTGTTTTGTTTTGTTGTTGTTGTTATTTTGTTTGTTTGTTTTTTTTACCTTGAGGGCTTCCCCTCCTATTTGTAAAGACTTTTAAAATGTTAAATTAACATGTTATTTATTTTTTCAAGTTGTCTTTCATTTTGTCCCAGCAGTGTTTTATAGTTTTCAGTTTGTAGCCCACTTTTTGTTAAATGCATTTTGTTTTATTTTTTAAATGCTATCATAAATTTTGCTGAATAAGACATAGCACCTGTTAGCACCTGTATTAACTCTGGCCACCAAAAGGTTAGACTAAGTAGCTTGAAGGTGAACAGAACTAAGGAACTCCTAAAGCCTGGGTGTATAATAGAAAAGTTGTCTCATTTTGAGGTTAATATCATTAGCTTCCTAAAACTCTATTAAAATGCATTGAGAGATTGATTAGTTTAGAAGCAGTCTCCTTGGTTTTGAATCCTGCAGAATAGAGGGATGTGTTCGGGTGATGTAAGACCCTCAACTTTCTACTGAACAATTACATATGACTATATATGATCCAAACACTCAGTAAGTTGTTCCCAAGGGGTCGACTAGCATGGTGGGCTGCATAAAGCCTTCTATAACATTTGTTTACCCTGAGAAAGATAATTGTCCTTCCACTCCTATATATGCCAAGTGGAACTCCCCAGATGAAACAATTGATGGATGGCTGGATTGGCTGTATGATGATTAGATGCCCATCCACTTAACGTGCACCTTCCCCAGGTCATGGCAAATATGTGGTTAAGGAATCCTTTTTGCACGATCACCCCATATAAACTAGCTGCTTCAAAATCAAGCAATGATAAAGAAATTCATTAGACTGGGTGTGTCAGCTTCCTTTTATGAGTCTTAGAGATGCTAAGAAAATTAGAAGGAATAGTCAAAGGTGGAGATCTTAACATCTATGAAGAAATGGGATGAATTAAGCAGATGCTGATGGGGTCAAAACAAAACTCTATGCAGCGTGGTGGTATGAACTGATGGAAGGACTTTGGGGCCAATATTGAAGGCCCCAAAGAAACTCCTCTCAATTTACCCTAGTTGAAGAAATTTAAGAGTTTAAAAGCCAAAAAAGGGTAATAAGAAGCCTGACCTTGAATTGTCAAATTGATGATCTGGCAAATTAATGATAATGAGGATTGCCAAAGGGTCCAAGGTCTCTCAAGCCCATATAGAAATGTAGAAATAAAACGGCCAAGAGTGAAGAAAGGAATTTCCAGGACTCCTTGACCTAGGAGCCCAAAGCACCATTATTCTAAAAAATTTAATGAAGTCCTAATGGGGGCCATAATTAGATTGGGATGATGTGTGGATGTAATGGTTGATGAGATTAAGGTAGAAAAGCTTGGAAGAAAATTTTATGTAAAGCAGTCACAACTTTTTACATTAATTTATTATTGGGATGGATTGTCTGTCTAACTGGTGAACAATTCTCCTTTTAATATCATAAAACCAAAGTCATGTAAGTTTGCCCTCCATTCAGTACTAATTGGATATACTAAATGGCAATATAGAGATTTGTCGGGGCCCACATATGTTGTTAATTTGAAACAATATCAGATACCAATCAGACAAAAAGAAATTGCTGCTTTAATTAGGGCCATGTTGGAAGTTAGAGTACTGGTACCAACAAATTTGCTGTACAGCAGTCCTGTGTACCCTATGAAAAAAGGCAGATGGCTTATTGAAACTAGCAGTATTATTGAGACTTGAGTAAAATAGTACCACCCATAGCATCAGCAGCCACTGATTTGGTTTCATTAGTGGGGAAAAACTATAATGCAAACTAAAGGAGACTGATACTTATGATTATTTATCTTACAAATGTTTTTTTTTTTTTTTTCTTGATCTTGAGCTTATAATAGCCAACTGCAGTTTGTCTTCAGGGAAGAAAGATTCCAGGTTACATTTGCTAAATGCCATAGAATTATTTGTATTTACAAGTTTGTTGTCAAAATTTGATTAGGAGGAATTTGTACTTCATACAGGTCAGGAGTGTAATATTGATGATATCATGATAATATTAACAATTGAAAAGGAAGCCAGGACTGAAAAACTCTGTGAACATATTAAAATCATTGAATTTGGCACTTAATATGGGTGAACTCTATGGGTATATGAATCATATCTCAATAAAGACATTATAATAAACAAAAGTAATACATTGGTGCATTGAAATTGATTTGGGGAATTTTTTTAATATTTCCAATTTATGTAAAAGACAAACATGTTGGATAAAATTTATATTTATTAAAATATGTTAATGAATTATATTTTCTGAAAAAGAAATCAGAAAAAGGAAAGATGATTGTGTATCAAGAACTGGATAAGAAGATCCAAAGTGATGAAAACTTATCATCCAAATCAGGATAGTTTTGAATATTGTGAAGGTGTAATTTGTAATTTGCTGATACAATAAGCATAAATTGGAATTCTCTTAGGCAAACAAAGAGCATTAGCATGTATAACTTAACCAAGCTTAAGTTATACATGCTAATGGATATGGGCTTTCTACTAAATATAATGAATATCCAGAAGTTAAAATAATGGTAAAAAAAATGACCTGATTTATATTTTAGAATCATTGAGATTACAAGAAATATAGTGAAGAATGGATTGGATTTGAGCAGTTGACAAAACTGGCCAATAGAGACATTTTAGGGGGATGAAGGAGTAATTCAGGCAAAAGAGAACAATTTTCTACTACAAAATGGTTTTAATGGGAGTGGATAAAAGTGGAGGGATTATAAGATAGAAGTAGATGTGTTATATAATAATTGTTGATTAATGATAAGGAGACCAACTGAGGAAAATTTTGATGACAAAGAGAAATAACAGTTGATGGAAATGTAAACAAGTAAAATTCTGAACATAGAGAATACAAAGCAAAAGAGTAATTTTATAGTTATGCTACAGTTATTGCATTATTGTGGTAGCAAAAATTGGATAATCATTGAGATGACAAGAAATGTCAAAAGCCTCAGTGTGATGGTGTTTGACAAATCAAAATATATAGGTCATTTCCTGAGAATAAAAAGTGGATAAGAGATGGGTGGAGACTAGAGAAAGTTGAAGTTATATTTGAAATGAATGATGAATGGTGATGGTTGATTAGAAATAGAAGGATAGAGATTTAGTACTTTTGGATAAAAATCTAGTAGTGCCTGGACTATAAATTTGGACAGGCAGTACATTTGCAGCTATGTGAATTATTTTTTCACCAGTCCTGTGTCAGTTCAACTATAGAAAAAGAGAAGAAAATCCAGAAATAAAATATAATATTTGTTGCAATACAATGACAACAGCTAAGGTTGAAATGATGAACTCTGGCCTTAGTCAAATGGGGACTCATTGAAGACATAGAAGAAATGACTGAGAGTGATGTGTCAAAAGGCTAATGGGCTTAATCAAGTCAAAGCATACATCAAGTGAGGAGGTTTCAAGTGTGAAAAAAATTGTTTTGGGTATGGGATTATCAATTTTAATATCTATGAGGTTGATCAGTCATGGGCGTTACATGATAAGTTGTGGTTTTAGAATTGGGTACCAAGAGCAGAATTTTGATCATAGTATGGTGTATTTGTTTCCAGGGGCTGTCATAACAAAATACCACAAACTGGCTTAAACAACAGAAGTATATTGTCACATAGTTCTGGAGGTTAGAAGTCTGAAACCACAGTGTTAGCAGGGTTGGTTTCTTTTGAGGGCTAGGAGGGAAAGGTCTGTTGCAGGCTGGTAGACGTCCATCTTCTCCCCATGTCTCTTCACATGATTTCCCCTCTATGTTACTTTATAAGAACACCAGCCATATTGGACTAGGACCTGCCCTCATAAACTCATTCTTTTTTTTTTTTTAAGAAAATAACCCAATTTATTCTCTCTAGGGAATGGGGCAACCCTCTCCTCGAGAGCACCGTCCATCCTTAAATAGAAGTCACAGGAGGAACTCATTCTAACTCAATGATTTCCATAAAAACCTTATCTTCGAGCAAGGTCACATTCTGAGGTAGTGGGGTTAGGTAGTCACCAGAACATATCTTTTTTAGAGAGGACACTATTCAATTCATAGCATATATAATTTAGGGAGTTCACAAATGAGGAGGAAAGGGTGTTATCTCAAGTGTTCTCATAAAGTTGACATTACCTGGGATACATGAAGTTCTTGGGATAGAGAAGAGGCAAGTTCTCCAGGAGCTGAGAGGTAGTTGCTCAAGTAGTACAGTAGAGACAAAAAGGATAATATTCCTCGATAATTGGTTTTAAATGTGTAAAGGTTTCTACCTGGTATGGGTGGCAAATCATATTTGAAAGTAGGTTGGAAAGACACAAAGGTGCTGACATGACTTCTCAACTCTGAAGTAACCAGGATAGAGGAGAATAAGCAAAAAGACTGGGATAGCTGCTCAGGCAGGGGTGTCAGGAATGACAAGTTTCCATTCTGACGAGCGGTATGGGATACTTTAGTGGAACATGTTTAAAATAAAGGAGAATTTTTTAAAGTATAAAATGCAGGTTTCAGATTGCAGCATGGAACATTTAGGAAGGAGAGGAAAGAAGAGGAAATTGGATTCAAGAAGCAGATGTATTACAGTGGAGGTGAAAGGAAGAGATTAAATTATCATTAGTGACAAAAAATGACATGGAAAAGGACAAGATGGATCCCCAGATTTTCAAAGTATTAGTGCCAAAATTCCCATTTCGGATTCTTCGGGCTTCCCAAACACTTTGGGTTTGGGAAAAGCAGTAGCTGTAAAGCAGAGTTAGTGAATGTGAGTGAGATCGAAAGCTCCTCATAAAAAAAGCTGGAGTCAATTTTGCTGCCAAAAAAAAAAAAAATCCAATCTTTAATAATAATAAGCAGTAGAATTAATTAACCATATTTCCTCTATTCAAAGTCATAATTAATTGAAAAAGTAATGATATAAGAGGTGTTTAGAGAGGCCAGGGAAGAATGGAAGGTTGGCATGAGATATATGTGAGAGGATTGGTGTGAGCTATAATATGTGAGAAAATATTTCTTCTAACTGATGAAATATAGACATTTTAAGAACCTTAATCCTGTACTGCAAACAGCCACTGAATCAGGTTGGAGTTGGTAGAAAAGGTGACCTCTCTCTAAGGAGTTAGCTGGAGCAGAAGAGTCTGCATATTAAGGTTCTCTGAAAAGAAAACTCTTTCCTCTTTTGTTTTTGTTACTATTTTTCCCCAGCGGGATACTTTGAAATATTTACTCTCATAAAAACAAAACAAAACAAAACAAAAACTATGTTTTATGTCTTACCAATTATGAGAAGATCTTTGAGAAAAATGAAACTTTACTTTTTGTTTTAATTGGGAAATAACATCAATATTTTGAGCTCAGGAGTCTGATTGAAGGATAGAAAACATGATCAATGGGGCTGCAATCAACACAACTCAGAGCAGTCAAGGTTTTGCTTAAGAATGTGTATAGTCTGAGGTCTGGATGGAGTGTGAGGAGGTGGTTGACATCATCTCCCAGCTTTGAGATCTCCATACATGAAAATTTGGAGAGAGATTCAGAAGGCCACAGGGAAGTGATGCCTCTAGGGGTAATCTGGTTTTGATAAATGCAAGGTACAGAAATCATTTTGTTAAAAAAAAAAACTGTAATATAGAGGGATGGTGAGTCCTGAGAATTTAAATTGTCATCAAAGTAGAAAGAGTTGGGATCAGTGTTCTGTGCACTTCTTTCCAGTCAGATGATAGAGGGGAAAATCACAATGGGTTTCAGATGTACAAATCCATAAGACACAGTATCTTGAGGACAGGCTTGCATTTTAAAAGAAAGATACAGTGTAATGAAAGGGTTGTAATGTTGGGAATTTGGGCCCCATATAAGAATATAACTTTTTTTTTTTCTAGAAAAAAAGTAGGCATAAGTAGTGAAGTGATTCATTCTCTCCATCTTCAAAGACCTCTGAGAATAGGACAGGATTCAGTCTGAAGAGCACAAGTGAAGTAGAGGGGATTAACCATAGGGGCTACATTGGTGGTGAGCAAAATTCTCAAGTGTCCTGGGCACCTGGCAGACTCAACTGGTTACAGCATGCAACTCTCAATCTCAGGGTTGTGAGTTCAAGCCCCATGTTGGGTGTGAAGCCGACTTAAAAAAATAAAACTAAAAATAAACTTCTTACATGTACATTTGAGCACTGGATTTCTTGCTTGTGGTACCAGAAGCATCTTTAAAACAGGATTTTTTCAATTTTTGGCTCTGACATTGATACATATGTGATCAAGACAGCCTTCAGACCAAATGTATGAATGAGGATCGTTTAGAATCAGTACTGAAAAAAAAATGGTCTAGAGAGGAGAAAATGTTATTCTCCTAATGAGTAATCAACTAAATTATGCCATTAAATTAGAACATTAAAGAATATAAGACTTCTTGTATCTTGATCTGCTAAGAAGAAGATGATTATTATACCTGATTCTGAAAAGCATTTAACACATGAAAATATTAAAAACAAAAAATTAATTGGAAATAAGAGATCATAATTCTTAATATATTACCCAACGTCTGTAAAAAGTTTTTACATACCAGCAAAGAAAAAGGACAAAATTAAATGTTTAAAATTATGATAATACACAATTTTGGGAAAGTATACTGGACTTGCATAAATGCTATTCTAGATATAACTCTAAATGTCCAAGAAACATGAGATTATTCATTCTAACATATGTGTTTTTAAAACATTTCCAACAATACCTCTTTACCAGAACTTGCAAATAAATGAATCCCTATTATTGTAAAGATGAAACTGAAGTACTTTAAATTGCAGAGGTTCACAGAGCAAAATACATAAAAAAGACAAATGCAAAATAGCACTTTCAACACTGCCCTCTAAAGAGAGAAAGGCCAGTGTTTCTGAAATAAATTTCTAAATTTAAAACATATTTTCTGTATTCAGAATTTTGCATGTGATTAGAATGAAAGAAAAATCTCAAGAGAACAAAACATGAAGTAAAATATGGACATTTGAGCAATTATCAGAGGAGACAAAAAGCCTTGAACCTAAGAACATTTTCTCAAAAGTAATTTTTCAGCTGTTAGATATCAAAGGAGGCCAGACTTATTCTATGTAAAGCAAGGCTTCAGAATCCTGCTTTAAAAACTATTCCAATATGGAAATAATTCTTTATATTCTATAGCTTTATGAATTCTTTCATCTAAGAATCTCAAAAAGGAAATGAAGTAAGTGCAATATTGAATTTTTTGAATATTAATGACCTCAAGAAAAATGGAAGCAATTAAAAAGAAATAGAAGTCTACTATAATGAAAGCCACTTTTTAATGTTAGGCGTAAGGTTTTCTGGGTAGTTATTGAAAAGTGATAGCTGATAGCTATTGTTTTGTTTCTGAGTTCTTTTTTGAGGAGTATAATTATACTACATGAGCAGTGTGGAGATCCTCAGAAGAGAGCATGTGTTTTATTCTAGCAGGAAGACATCCCTTTTATACCTATCAGAACACTTGTATTCATGAAGTGTTTCCATGTTAAAGCTTAGAGCAACTACATTCAAGATTGTTTACAACTCAAGGCTTCAAATAGAAAAAAAAAAAAAAGCTTTTTTTTTTTTTTTAAACCTTAAAATGCTGCACTGTTCTTTACAGTCAAGGCCACTATTAAGTAGTAGCATAGTGGCCTGCAAGATGTGATTTATAGGCCTCTAAAAGTCCCATCTGCTCCAAAATGATAGCCATATATTTAAAACAGTTTATTAGGTGGCCATCTTTATCTAACCCGCTTTTGTCAAGCAGGGCCTCCACTGCCTTAGATGGAGCATCTTTGTGCAAATTGCAAAACAACCACACTTCCTCCAGTCTGGCTAAGCCTCAAAATTGAGTGAAGGGTTTGATGAACATAGAAAGTGCTAGATTTTACTGCTCTACTCTACTACTAGCAAATGCCTTTGTACAGTGCAAGTAGACAGCAGGATTCACAGCATCCCTGTCACCCTATGGTTAAGAAGTCATTGTCAAAAAGCCATCTTAAAATGCAAATTACATTACCTAGGAAGAGATAACACATATGTTTGAAGTTATATTAAGGCCTTAAATAAAATCAATGGCCTTTTAAACTTTAATTACATTCCTAAAATGTTATTTGCTAGGATATATTGCTGCTCACACCTCTATTTCCCAAAGAGAGGAAAGACATTGGCTAAATTCCCTGAGAAGGAAAAGCATGGAAGGAATACTTGTGGGTGTCTCATTGCTTCCCACTGAAGAGCTTAGGTACACAACTGAATATGGAGGATAAGCTGTGCATGTGTAGATCAACCCTTCTGGGCTTTCTCCATGAATTTTTCAAGACCACATGTCCTCAGGGTGCACTTTGTTTTTCCTCTTGAATTCAGTAAGCTCTTCATCTCTCTGGGGTTGCCTCTGACTGATGAGAGCAGCTACTTAACTCAAAAAAAAAAAAAAAAAAACCCAAAAGGTGAGGGGATATATATATTAGAAAATAAAAACTGCAGATCTATGTCATATTTTCTAATTATCTTATCATTACAAGTTTGATTCCTGCCTCATGTCTTAGTTGATATAGAGAGGCTGAGAGGTAAACAGAAGGTGTCATTACACATTTTATCTTCAATACTATTTTTTGATAGTAACCACTAGGATTACTTTTCTTGAATCATAATTTTTTTTAAAAAGTATTTTTCAATTGCTTTAGGTTTTAGAAAACATTTGGATATTGGTACTATCTCAGCATTATTACTTTGCAGTTCCTACATTTTCAGGATTAGTTTGTGAAAAATATTTATGGTTTGTTACTCTGAGACGAATATAAAATTATTTGTACAACATCTTGTAAGCAGCTGTTAATCAGAAGAATTATAATCAATAGCTTTCAGGATAATTAACTGCAAAGGAGGAAAGACTAGAGCATTAAATGGAAAAATATAAAAAAGTAGAACAGCAGAAAAAAAAAGACTACCAGAAAAATCCTCCCCATTTTAAAACCTTGCCAAGAAATTCCTACTCAATGGCTTGTCAGTAAACAGCCCATGCTGAAAAACCAATTTATTTGAAAGGAAGAGTTAATTGTAATATAATTAAAATGGAATGTCCAGTAATATTAGAATCTCCAGATGCTATCCATTTGCAAAAGAAAAACATAGCAGTAATGTAAAGTCATAAAATGTATATCACAGAAAGGCATGGTGTAGATTTATGCCCTGTAAAAACAAAATAAAAAAAAAATGAGCCTTGAGAAAGATCTGTCCAGACCATACCTGGCTTTAATGATGAGAAAGAAACTGTTTAAATAAATGATCAAGTCCTGTATGTTTATTAATAACATAATTTTAAGTCTGATAATCTAAATATGAACACAAATTATTAAAGGGAAATAAAGTCTCTGTTGACAAATGAAAGAGATGTGTTAATGCCTCCTGAAAAAAATGCACACTAAAGCTTCTTATCTAGGGAATGGTAAATATTTCTACATGTTAGATGAATCGAGGAACATAAAAGATCGACCTAAAAAGATGCTTGAAGAGAAATAAACTATGTATATAAACACTTAGCTATTTTCATTGGGTAACCATTTGTGATTCTCTGGGAAGCTCAAATAATATTTGCCCTGAATTCAAAGTGAGAAAAAAAAAGTGAGAATATCTACTCTAGTATCAGCCATTGCTAGCACAATAAATTCTTCATATGACACCTCTAAAGAATTCACTAAAACTATGTTAATTTTTACCACACTGTTAAAAAAGTTATATATATATATATTACATATATTAAAATTTTATTTTATTTATTTTATTTATTTATTTAATTTTTATTTATGATAGTCATAGAGAGAGAGAGGCAGAGACATAGGCAGAGGGAGAAGCAGGCTCCATGCACCAGGAGACTGACCTGGGATTCGATCCCGGGTCTCCAGGATCGCGCCCTGGGCCAAAGGCAGGCGCCAAACCGCTGCGCCACCCAGGGATCCCTATATTAAAATTTTATATATATTTTTTGTAATGGAGGAATAAAGTTCACTGTTACTAAACATTGGTTAAAGAAAACAAACACTTCTACTCATTGTGGAACATTCATGAATTAGTCACAAACTACTTCATGAGAATTGGGGAGCAAAGAACAATCTGGATACGTGAAAGCTAGTAATGACTTTTAAAAATGAAAATAATATAAAAAGATTTTGAATATGAAAATAAAGCTAGAAGTGTTGTGTTGAAAAATGTTAAATGATTACAACTCAGACAATGCAAGGAAATATTATTTATAATACAAAATTCAGGATGGAAGTGTTGATAAAAGGTGAACTGAAATAACTATGTGTCATGACATGAGAGAATTTTGGAAGAAATCTCTTAATTCAAAGCCTTAGTTTCTTCATCTACAAATCATACATATATTGGGGGGTTGTAAGGATTAAATGATATGTTATCTAACTTAAAATAAGTTCCTGATAAATGAAGGGGAGCTGCCAAACTAGAAGGAACTATATAAACCAGATTCCCTTTCTAAGTGCTAGAAGGAAGTTTCTATCAGAGTGAAATATATATGATGCACTTTAAGTGACTTTTAATGATATTTACCAAATGGTGTTTTAGGCATGTCTCAATGATAAATCTAAACAGAAGTTTATATTCTGTGAGTCTCATCTCTAACAGCAGGCATCCAAGAGTAAGTAATATTTGGATATATCCAGGATAGTAAATTAATCTTCTGATACTTTCCTATTTATTAAAATTTAATTTAGCATTTTACAACTTCTTCATTATATGGTTCAATGAAAGATGACATCAATTAAACTAAAATAGTCACCTTATAATAGGCATACATTTATTATAAAATCATTCTCTCATAATATATTATAGAAGTCTTATGTATTACATTTTCAGGTATTATATATAAAATGTTTTATTACAAATTCACCATTTTGAAATATATTGAAGGATAACACTGGTATAAAGTGTATCCTAATTTAAACTACAACTAGATATAAAAGTTAAATATTTGTAAATGGAGTTCTAAATCTTCAGGCTCAGTTAAACTATTCATTTGATAACTATATTCTTCTGACCTTTTTAAAAATATAGTCAGCACTGTTGCAGAGAAAATTGCAGCTAAGAGACGATGCACTGTAAAAACATAGGAACATTCAAAAGAAGTGAATATATCTAGAAAAAAATATGCTTGAAACATTTTCATTTATTTCAAGGATTTTAAATGAAAGCATAGAAACACATTCCCCCTAAGGCTTTATACAGCATAGACTGGATCGTTTCAACCCCCATAAGGTCTATTTCTTGAATGGCTTTTACATGTAAGCATAACAACCTTCTGCAATTGACTTCAAATATGTTTCCATATGCCTCATAGGAACAAAGATGAGGAAAAAAAAAAAAAAACCCGCTACGCCCAGTGAATACTGGAGACCAGCATTCATGTATTTAGAGTTATTTTTAAAGACTGTGTCTACAAAGTACAGCATGAATTGATAATTTGGCAAATGTCTAGTCAATGTAATCAAAAACAAAGCCAAAATTCAGGATGAAATACTAGCTTAGAAACATGTGTGATAATTGCCAAGCTGCCTCTTGACCTTGTGATACATAGACCGGATCATAGACTGAAGCATTTAAAAATTTACTTCTCATGGGTTCTGCTTTCAGCAAGATGGAGATTTTCTATTCTCTCTACTTCCAACTAAGTAATCCTAAAAAACTTCAACGCTATGTATAAAACAAACATACTTTCCAAGAAGGGAGAGAAGAGGGCATACTGGATGGGAAGCTGTGGCATGGGGAAAATGTGACATGGAGGTCCGTCTCTCGGTTTTCTTTTTTGCCTCATATATCTCAGACTTGGAGCTGAATATGTGAGCCCCTGGGAAACACTGACAGTCACAGACAGGAAAGGTCTCCAGCAAAAGCCTTTTGCTAGCCAAAGGAATAAGAAGTAAGCAACCCAAAAGGACAGAAAAACTTTTAGAAAATAATTGCTTTCTTATTGCCAAACATCACAAACATTTTTTTTTTAAATCCATGGCCCCACCTCCATCCGTGTTATCAGAGGCCATGTGGGAAGCCTAGATTTCATCTCATGCCAGTTACAACAAGGCACCTATGAAAGCTAATTTTGTCAACCTGACTGGTCATGGGTGCCCAGACATTTGATCAGATAGATATTTTGGGTGTATCTGGTCTATGAGGTTGTTTCCAGATGATCATCATATTTGGATTGGTAGACTGTATAAAAGCAGGATGCTCTCTCCAGTGTGAATGGCCTCAGTTATCCAGCTAAAAGCCTGAACAGAACCAAAAGCCTGACCTTCCTGTGGGTAAGAGAGACCATTTCCTCTGCCTGACTGCTTTTGAGCTGCTACATCGGTTTCTTTCTGCCTTCAGACTCAAACTAAAACATGAGCTTATCCTGGGTTCACAAGTCTGCCTATCTGAACAGGAAATGCACAAACTCACTCTCTTGGTTCTCAGGCCCTCAGACTCAGATTGGAACTACACCATTGACTCTTCTGGGTTTAGCTTGTTAGCTCTAAACTTGAGACTTTTTAACCTATGTTATTATGTAAGCCAATACTTTATATTAAATCTCTTCATTCATACATACACACATATACACATTTCTTGGATATATATGAGATATATTGAGGAAATATGGATGTACATAATTATATTTGTATATATATATATTTGTGTATATATATATATATATATATACACACACACACACACACACACACACACACACATACACACACCCTACTGGTTATATTTATCTGGAGAATCCTGAACAATACATCCCTCCAAACCCTCCTCCTCATGGTAGCAAGGTGTCAGAAAAGTCAATTAGTGAGTCAGGACTTTTATTCTTACAAGGCAGTAATGAGCCTTTTTCCTGTGGTTACAGTGAATCTGACAAGAAGAGTCTGGATTTTCACCACCAGTAAGTAATGACAAGGTGCCCCTCCTACTCCCTCTAAGGTAGTCAGAGAAGGTCTTGCTCAGAGTCAGGGTTTTCATCATTACCATCCAGAAATTAGACCACTCCCTAACTGTGGTGTCAATGATAACCATGCAGGGGATCGGTAATGACACACTCTTACCCACCCCAGCCAGAGATATTATTGGAGATTTAATTCCCACACATACCAAGTAGTAATTAGGAGCCTTCTGCTCAGTTATCAGTGGATCATGATTGAGGAAACTAGACATCTACATCCTTTTGGCAGTGATAGGGCAGTGCCCCATCACCCCTTTTTTGTGTCAAAGTTGTGTCAAAGGAAGTCAGCTAAAACAGAAATTTAAGTAAGATCTCCAGCCTTGTAGCATATTATTCAAAATTTCCAAGTGTCAATAAAAAAATCACTTGTCATATCAAGAACCAGAAAGATAGAACAAGATCTTTTTGACAGATCTAGAACTATCTGACAGATTTTAAAGCGGCTGCCTTAAATATGTTTCAAAGAGCAATTTGAATACACTTAAAACAAAAGAAACATAGAACATAAGAAAATAAGTAAAATATTGGACAAAGAAAGAGAATATATATAAGGAAGAACCCAGGGAAATGATGAAATTGAAAATAAGAGATTTAAAAATCAACATATGAGTTCACGAGCACAATGAAGAAAACAGAAGAAAGAACCAGTAAAACTGAATATAGAATGATAATAATTGCCCAATTAATGAACAGAAAGAAAATAGACTGGAAAAAAATGAACACAAACTCTGGAACCTATGGAACTATGAAAAATAATTTTAAAAATTTATGTATTTGGAATCCTGGAAGGTGAGAAAAAAGGTGAGGCTGAAAAAGCACTTAAGAAACTAATGACTGAAATGTCCACAAATTTGGCAAGTGGTATTAATCTATAGATACAAGAAGCAAATTTTACACCAAACTCAGTAGCTGGAAGAAATACACATCAAGACATAGTCATAGTCAAAGTTAAATTGCTTCAAACTAAAGACAAAGAAAAAATCTTAAAAGTAAAAGGAAAAAATCATCATATTACATGGGAAAAACATTTCAAATGACACTGATTTCTCATTGGAAACCATGAAAGCTAAGAAAGTAGCACATTATGTGTCACATACAGAAAAAAAAAATTAACAACTTAGTATCCAATGTCCAGCATAAACATCCTTTGGGAGTGAAAAAGAAGTCAAAACATTCCCAGATAAATGAAAATGAAGAAAATTTGTTGCTAACCCTAATACCCTATACCCAGACATACCCTAATAGAATGGTTAAAAGAAATTATCTAAACAGAAAGGAAGCAATCAAAGAAAGAATCTTGGAATATCAGGAAGTAAGGAAGAACAGAGTAAGCAAAAATATGAATAAATACGATAGACTTTCCTTCTGTTGAATCTTCTAAATTGTGTTTGAAGCAAAAAAATAAAATGCTGTTGTCTGATTGGGTTCTAAATATATGTAGAGAAATATTTAAATCAACTTTATCGCAAACAGAAATTAAGGGTATATAAAAAGAAGTAAATTTTCTGCACATGACTTGAAGTTGAAAAATAATGATCCCAGAGGCTGAGAGTTGTAAAGTATGACAATATAAATTGTATTTGTACAAAAAAATGTCTAGAGCAACCACTAAGCAAGTTATACAAAGAGATACACTTAAAAATAGTATAAATAAGTCAAAACAAAATTCTAAAAGATGCTCCCAGTACCCTACAGAAAATCAGAAAAAAGTAAATAGGAGATGAAAGATCTGTATAGTGGAAATAACAAAACATTGATGAATGAAACTGAAGAAGATAAAAGTAAATGGAAAAATGTCCTGTGTTCAGGGATCAGATGAACTTATATTGTTAAAATGTTCATACTACTCAAAGCCACTTGTAGATTCAATGAAATCATATCACAATTCTAATGGCATTTTTTTTTAAGAAATAGAAAACATTTCTAAAATTCATATGGAACCACAAAAGACCCTAAATAGCCAAAGCAATTCCAAGAAAGAAGAACAACACTGGAGGCATTAAACTTTCTGACTTCAAACTATATTACAAAGGTGCAGTAATAAATAAAAATGTGATGCTAGCATAAAAACAGATAAGTAGATCAATGGAACAGAATCAGGAGCCCAGAAATAAGACCTCATGTATACAGTAAACTAATATTTGACACGAGAACCAAGGATACTCAATGGGAAAAGGATAGTTTCTTTAGTAAATGATGCTGGGAAACCAAAGAATGAAATTTGACCTCCATCTTACACCACTCACAAAAGTAAACTCAAAATTAATTAAAAGTTAAACATAAGACCTGAAACCATAAAACTCTCAGAAGAAAACAGGGAAAAATCTCCTTGACATTGGTCTTAGCAGTGATTTTTTTTGGATTTGACACCAAAAGCACAAGTACCCAAGGCAGAAAATAAACAAATGGAAGTACACCCAACTTAAAAACTTAAGCACTGTGGGAAAGAAGCAATCAACAAAATGAAAAGGTAGCCTATGGAATGGAAAAAAATATAAACCATTTGCTGATAACTGATCATATCCAAAATATATAAGAAAAGAATATAAATAAGGAGCTCATACAACTCAATGTCAAAAAGAAAAACTTGATTTAAAAAATGGGCAGAGGATCTGAATAGGCATTTTTCAAAATAAGATATATGGTAGGTACATGAGAAGGTGTTCAACATCACTAATCATTAGGGAAATGTAAATCAAAATCATAATGAGGTGTCACTCCAGACCTGTTGGAAATGGCTATTATAAAAAATAAGAGATAACCAGTATTGATGAGAATGAGAAAAAGAGACCCTCTCTGTATACTGTCGGTGGGAATGGAGTTTCCACCAAAACAAAATAGAACTACCATATGATCTAGCAGTCCCACTTCTAGGTATATATCTAAGATAAATGGAATCACTCTCATGAAGAGTTATCTGTAACCCATGTTCATGCAACATTATTCACAATACCCAAGGTATTAAAACAACCTGTGTCTATCTACAGATGAATGAGTAAAAAAGATGTGGTGGTGGTGGTGGTGGTGGTGGTGGTGTGTGTGTGTGTGTGTGTGCATGAATATAAATAGCAGAATATTATTCAACCTGAGAATAAGGAAATCCTGCCATATACAGCAACATGGATAGAACTTGAGGGCATTCTACTAAGTGAAATAAGTCAGTCAGAGAAAGACAAGTGACATTTAACCTCACCTACATGTGAAACCTATAAAAGCCAAACTTATAATAATAGGATAGAATGGTCATTACCAGGGGCTGAAAATTGGGGGAAGTGTTGGTCAAAGGGTACAAATTTCCAGTAGTAAGATGAATAAGTTCTGAGCATCTAATGTACAGCATGATGACTATAGTTAAAAATACTGTATTATATACCTGAAAGTTGCTGAGAGATTAGATCGTGTATGTTTTCAACACACACACACACACACACACACACACACACAGAGTAATTATGTTGAGGTGATGGAGTTGTTAACTAACCCACTGTGAAAATTATTTCACAATACATACATGTATCAATTTATCATGTTATCCTTAAACTTATACAATGTTATAGATCAATTATATACCTCAATAATGCTGAGAAAAATAAAAAATGAGATTCTTTTTTTCATTATGTTGAGAAAAAATGTATATGTTTCTATAAAATAGTTTTTAAAAAAGAGTCAGATTTTAGAAACCTAAAGATTTAATCCCATGCTGATAATTTGCTTACAATATAGCTTAATTTTGAAGGATGGCAATACGTATTCTATCAGATATATTTATCTTGAATCAAAGTTTTCCAAAAATGTATTTTCATATATGCTAACCAGTAAGCTTCTTATAATAACGTGATAATTATAATTGGGAAGAAATTGTGATTAACATTATACTTTAAAGTATTTTTTTCAGAGTGTGTCTACACTGTACTGATTTGTTGGTTTTTTAAAAAAGATTTGATTTATTTATTTGACAGAAAGAGAGTACAAACAGAGGGAGAGTACAAACAGAAGGAGAAGCTGGCTCCCTGCTGAGCAGGGAGCCTGATGTGGGGCTAGATCCCAGAACCCTGGCATCATGATCTGAGCTGAAGGAAAACTCTTAACTGACTGAGCCACCCAGACACTCCTTTACTAATTTTATTTGAAAGACTTATTTAATGTGGGAGATCTATGGAGAGATGATAGAGATTCTCGCTCAAGAAAATTAAATTATGATCAAGGAATATACTATATATATCATAGAATCCTCAGTCCTCACAATCTAAATTTAAAATATATATTGCACAAAATATTAAAGACAAAAAATATATGTATGTTAAAGGCAATTTGACTAAACAATTATTCTACTTATATAAATCCTATATCTTCTGTAAGTCAGTTTACTGACGAGAAATTTACTTGGAGAATATATATATATATATATACACACACACACACACACATAACACACAAATATATGTATTTCACATGCATATTTGAAAATAAAAGGTATAAAATTATTCATGTTTTCAGTAGATATCTGCAGTTAATACCTATTACTATAATTAACTAAGGCATTCATGAAGAAATAAAGTGGGCCAAAAATTAAATACATAGTGCAGAACTGTTTAATCTTATTATAAAGAACAGAAAAACAACTTTGCCAAAATAACATAACTACTTAGAGTAGGTGACACTTAATACACATGAGTATTATATTGAACAAACCTTTTTGCCCTTCTCTTTCTGTATTATGTGAAGCTCAAAGAAAGGACACTTACCAAGCTTTAGAAGTGAGACACATTGAAAATAGGACAAGAATTCATAAAATAGAAACCATTGACCAAAGAGACATTTTGTTCGTTTCATGTCCCTATTTTATTCCCACATTTATTTCCATTTATTTTAAAGCATCTCTCCTTGTTGTTTTGTCCTTTTACTTGGCTAACTGAATCATCAAGGAGGATTAATGTGACTTTCAACCACCATGGACTTCTTTTGCCTTTTTCTCAGCACTCTTCCTACCCACCCAGGCCAAAGTTCCTTTGAAGTCAATGGGAAGTCCACATCAGAGGTGATTAGTAGGGTTCAGAGCAAACCAGAATAGCTTCCTGACAAAGGTATCATACCTTTCCACAAATATCTCCAGCCTGGAGTGTCACAACTCTTTTCTAAAAATCCAAGTTACTTACCTATTCAATCGAGCTCACTTTTCGCCCCTGTGCCTTAGATCTGAGTCAGGCTGTTTGTTTGACTGCTTGGGACACATCTCACTTTGGGTTGCATATTGAACCATGAACTTTTCCTCTCAGGACTTCTCCCATAGTGTGCAACTATCTCTGTGTGTCATCCTTCATAGAATGCTGGAAAGGACCTGAAAAATTATGACAGAGTAAAATAGGGAAAGGTAGCTGCTGACAGGACAAAAATGATGAGACGGATACATTTTGAGACAGCTGCTGCATCCTGACAGCTGACAGAAAGCCAATCAGGCAAAGCAGCATTTCCAACACCAAAGAAAAGTCTGGCCAAGGGGTGAGGCATGCTCTCATAGCTATGGGAAATGGAGAAAGATTTGCAGTGGGAAGAGGACCTGCGAGGTTCTGAACCTGCCTCTGCTGCTAGCCCCTTACCTACCTTTGGGCAAGACAAAGCACTTCCTGGAAACTATTTCTTAATGAAAGGAGTTAAGAGAAGAAATTTGGTTCCTTCCAGAATCTCATCATGAGAAATGTCACAGAATTTCCCCATCCAAATGTTTTCATCATTATCACTTGGTGCTGGAGACTACTTGGGATTTAAGGTACAAGAAGCAAAGTAATCCACAAAGGACCATTAAATAAAAAAGAGAAAAACAGGATATAAGACAAAAATAAATCAAATGTCATGTCTTCAGAAATGTCACTAACATGAAAATAAAAACTGGAAAGTCGAGTAGCTGTAGCTAGCATAATGTCATGTGCAAAAAGATACTGATTTTGGATGGAAATGTCTTCTTGTACCTCACATATCATCCTGTCATATGTAGCTACTTCTTATTTTGATCTCAGTAAAGATATTAAAAGAAAAAAAAACTTGCTGCCAATCTTTTCATAATGTTTTGATATCTTTTTTTGGCAAAACAGACACATGATTCTTAAGTATTTTTCTTATCACTCTTTTTAACTTTATATTTTTAATTACTTATGATAAACATGTGACTGCTGAATTCTTCAATATCAAATGTAGCTTTGCATGTCCCACAAGGCAAATGTAACGTATTAAAGGCATAGAGATGCAAATGTTAGAAAATCCATTAAATATATATATATATATTTTTTTTCTTTTTTGCTAGTACATAAAACCTCAGCAGGCACATGAATTTCATAGAAACAAGCCAGGAATGAAGTAATGGAAAGAAGCTAGAGTAACATCCAACAGAGGCTAAGGGAGAAGAACAAATGAAGTTTATTTTGATTATGAATAAACCAACTTGTTGGGTGCAAGACAAATTCCAAGAATATTTCATTTCATTAACAAGGCTATTTCAAGCAATATCCATAAATATGAGACAAGTTTGCAGAAAATAAAGATACAGAAAACAATACTTAATTTGGGGGAAAATAGATAACGGAGAAGAAAAATGCATCATATCTGAAATATGGTAAAACTTTCCATAACCAAATTAACACAGCAGTTTTAAGAATACCAGTTATTTGATAATGAGCATGACATGAAGAATAGCTCTTAGCAAATGAGATATTACTTTCTGTGGCAAATTTTTTTCTTCAGAAAAATAATTGGTTTCTAAGTCAATGCCTTTCCAAACAGTAATTAATGAGAGCCACTGACAGTAGAGATCGGAGAAAACAATATTCACGGATTAACTGTGGGAGAAATTAGTTCACTATCTCAGCGTATGGGATAAATTGTTCATTACTTAAAGGAAAAAAGGATGAAGAGAAGAGAATGCATATATATTTCTCAATATGACATCATTATTATATTGGCCTATATAAACAGGAAGTAGAACCAGGACATAAGCACATTTCCTTTATAAATTATAAATAGAAGGAGTTATATAATGAAAGAAAGATGAACTCACTGTAAGTGTAGTTGGCTGATTCTAAGTAATTGTTAGTTGCAAAGGCAAATCAGAATTACCTCCAAAACTTATTTCTAAAATTATGCTGCATACTTGCTCCATTGTTATATAGTGAGAAATATGTTTACAGATCCTGAAAAATCTTTCTAATTTAAGTGATCTATCTGTTTTGTTGAATTATCAATAGACACTATATTAATAAGACCCCAATATAAATTTGAAATGTTGAGGAGAAAGATATTTCAACATACACTATGTCTATCAGTTTTGAAAATATAAATGCTTAAAGCATAAAAGGGAAATTTAAAATATATATGCTTGAAATTTATTGATTTATATTAAGTCCCTGCCTGCTGTGAATCAAAGACAAGTAGGAAGAACCTGAATGAATAGCAAATGGCTAATTTTAAATTGTTGGGTGCTTTGTTAACAAGTCAATCAACACACCTCAGTGATAAGAACTTTTACAATTCAGTTAAAAAATAGTAGAATGGCATAAATACACTATTGTCATCTTTAGGCTACAGTACAATTACATTATTTCTTTTCAATTAACTGATTATGTACTGCCAACTTCCTAGTATCTTTTTAAGTATGTCCTCAAATTTTATCCCCATTGTGCAAGTGAGAAAACTAAAACACAAATAACTTTACTGAAAAGAGAGATACTAATTATTATACTAGTCACAAATTAATATGGCCTGCCAGATGTATAACATTTTATCATTATTTTGAACTTCTTTCAACAGGCTTTCTTTTAAATATCAAATAAGTATTTAAAGCTGATTACCTTGTGTATCAGTAAACTGATCTCCTGAATACATTTTGTAAATGAGAAAAGAAATCATAAGAAGCTAAGATACTAGCAAAAACCAACATCAAATATTAGCTATCTATTTTGAAAAAAATTCTATGAAAACTTGCAATAATTACAAGGGAGTGCCATATTACCAAGATACACTAACATTAGAAAATGTTTCCAAAAGATGAGCACTCTAAAGCAAATGTCCTTGTTAGAGAATATGTAATGATTTTCAAGAAAGATGAGAATTGTACCTTAAGCAAATGTAAGTGCAAATCCACCATGTAGGGACTGTCCAGCATTGAGGGATGACTTTTCTACTTCCTACAATGGCATTCACGGACTAACAGCTACTCTGTTCATGTGACAGCTCCTTAAATTACTTGGTCTCCCATCAGTGGACCAAGGGTGGGGAGAGATCCTGAATAACTAAGTTGGCTCCCATGAAAAAATAACAATGATTTCTTCAATAATATAGAGTACCACAGTCTGATGAGATTGATCTTCCACAAAAACAAAGCAATATTTTTCCAGTGTCCTGTAGAGAATGTTTCTTCTAAACTTGGCCAAGTGGTGCAGTCCTGGCATGCATCTGGATTGCTTCTCTAAAAGAAGATAATCCTCCTCATACAGCTTTACAGTGCTTCTCATCACAGACCTATTTTTTAAAACTTGTGATCCTGTCAGTATCTGCTTTCTCTTTTATTTTATTTATGCACCTAGCTATGCATGTAAAACTAGACAATGAAATATTTTAGTTTTTAATATAGATGAGAGAAAAACAAATGTCTTCATGTGACTGGTAGCTAAAGAGCTGGGTATAAAAGTTTTTGTGTTTGGTAATGTTTGATGAGAGAAGGAGAAGCACTCTCAATGGTATAGAAAATGAAACGTATTATAGCAATTAGACCACGTGCATTTGTGGGAGCGGGTTCAGCAGTCTAGTGGCTATGGCTTCTGCTTCTGGTTTTAGGCCTGAATTCAGATTTAGAGGCTGGAAAGGAAAGGTAAATGCATAGTTGAGGGGAAAGCAAGGACTAACTGAAAGCCTTATCTGTCTCTCACTTCCCCCAACCTTTACTATAAAAGGGATTGCATGCAGGATAGCCTCGCCCTCTTCACTGTGGAACTGTACATGCACTGGCTCAGGATTCCCCATGCTGCTTTGGGATGTTAAAAAGAGTAGATTCAATGGGAATAGAATGAGCTTCAGGTCTGAAACTGCTGGGCCCAAACAACTAATTAAACCAACAGATGAGGTATGTATGGAAGCAGCAATAGCTCCTGGCCCTATGCAAACTTCAGATAATAAATACATAAATAAATAAATAAATAAATAAATAAATAAATAAATAAATCTGCTTCTCCTCCTACACAAATTTCTCTTAAGGTCAACCTAATTTGACAGCATGTCAGGAAGGATATCTGTGAAATATAGCTCTAGTTTAGCTAAATTGACACAGTAAAAAAGCCACCATAGGTTTCATTTTACAAAGCAAATGAAGAACACTGGCATAGATCTTTCTATACATCTTAACTGGGAAGATACATAAGAGATTTCCTAAGACTGTCCAAAAGCTGTCCAGATTGTGAAGAAGTCTTCCTAGGCTTTAGACCTCCTAGTATGAGGACCTGAATAATCTCCTCAATCCAGAAGAGGACATCTGATGCTTACGATGGAAAACAAGCTAGAAGAAACAAAAGCACTTTGTAAAAAATGTGTTTGCTCAAATAGTTCCTTTACATTCTCACAAAGGATGAATAGATGGAGGATATCAATAGGCACAGATATAGATATGTAAAATTTTGAATAATCTATTTTTAAATAGTTCAAGATATATCAGTACCATCAACCATGATAGTTTGGAGCCTCTGAGCTCAAACTGACTTTCAATCAGCAAAGATCTTTAATGATCTTCATATTAAAGGCCATGTATTCCCTTCCCACATTTAATTTATCAGGAAATAAGTGAAAGCCTTACTTTTTGGTGAGACAAATCCATTTGACTTTCAAGAATACACAGTCTTTATTCAGGGAGAACAGTTATAAATATTGCTAATATTTATCCCATGCAATTATATGTTTTCATACTATGCACTTGGAGAACCAAGTACTTGTATTCTGTGAAGTGTCTCATTTTAACCCAATATATAGTAGATGTAGGTTGCCATAAGAATACTGATTTGGGGATCCCTGGGTGGCGCAGCAATTTGGCACCTGCCTTTGGCCCAGGACGCGATCCTGGAGACCCGGGATCGAGTCCCATGTCGGGCTCTCAGTGCATGGAGCCTGCTTCTCCCTCTGCCTGTGTCTCTGCCTCTCTCTCTCTCTCTGTGTGACTATCTTAAAAAAAAAAAAGAATACTGATTTGAATACAATCTCTATGCATTGAGGGCCTAATCAAGTGCTTATTTGAGTAATATGCAACATAATACTTGGCTTTTATTAAAATCAGGGATGGATATGAGTAAATAATTTTTAAATCTATCTATCTATGTATCTATCTATCTATCTCTTTCATTTAATTCTAACTGTCATGCTTTATTCAAAACAGATCCTTAGGGGGCAACTGAGTGGCTCCATTGGTTGAGCATCTGAGTCTTGGTTTCAACTCAGTTTATGATCTCAGGGTCCTGAGATGGAGCCTACTTTTTTGCTTTTTTTAAAGATTTTTATTTATTTATTCATGAGGGACACAGAAAGAGAGGCAGAGACATAGGCAGAGGGAGAAGCAGGCTCCCCATCGGGGACTGGAGGCAGAGACATAGGCAGAGGGAGAAGCAGGCTCCCCATCAGGGACTTGGACTCAATTCCAAGATCCCAGGAAAACAACCGGAGCCAAAGGCAGACACTCAACCACTGAATCACCCAGGTGCACCGAGATGGAGCCTACTTAAGATTCTTTCTCTCCCTCTGCTCCTTCCCTTGCCTATGAGTGTGTGGGTGTTTATGCTCTCATTCATTCTCTCTAAAATAAATAAATAAATCTTAAAACAACAACAACAGAATAGCATTTTAGCACTAAGGTCCTCCAAGAGATTCAATAAAAATATCATATATTATACTCTAACACCTTACTCCAAGAATATCCACTTAGTGATTGTAAGAGTACCCTAGAGCAGCGTGGGGAAGCTATTGAAAATAAAAGGAGGGCCATGAATACCAAGACAGGGAAAGAAATTAAGTAAGGAATGAAAAAGAAGTAAAGAGAAAAATAAGAAAAGAGAGGGGATACTTGAATGGCTGTCACTTATGTGTCCAACCCTTGATTTTGGCCCAAGTCATGATCTCAGGGTCCTGGAATGGAGCCCCATATGGGGCTTTGCACTCAGCAGGGAGTCTGCTTAAGGATTCTCTCCCTCTACCCCTCTCCTCTCTTTCTTTCTCTCTCTAAAATAAATAAATCTCTAAAAAAATAGAGGCAAAATAACTTCATTTGTTAACTAGTTATCAAAGAATAGTGTTAAATTTTTCTCTTTCTCTCTCTCTCTCTCTCTCACACACACATGCACACACACATATACACACATTCACCACACATATTCACATCAATAAACAACATTGAAAAAAACTTACTGTGCATTGTAATAAGATCTATAAATACAATAGAGGTTAAAACACAGAGAACACACAGGATAATTGTGGGTGTTTCTATCTCCTTTATCCTCCATCCCACCAGAGTCCTAGTTCCCACACTATGTCTAATAAATAATTATCCATTGTCATAGCTACACTTGCTTATCTTCTCTTTAAAACTTGAAACCTACTGAGTTTGGTCATCTCCATTTTGTGTGGTCTAGTTATTTGTGACAATTCTAAGTGATCTTTGTGATAATTAGTGCTAGTAACTATAATGGGTACTCTATCAGTGAAAGATATAATAGGTACAATATTATGTTATATATTATATAATATGTAGATGCTATACATCTCAGTCTGAGACTGTCTATAAGAATGTATTTGTAGGCAGTTGTAGCTTGAGCAATAGTTATGGGCCTCAGGCTCAAAAGAGTAGTTTTGTTTTATTTTCTTGGTACATCTTAAATGTCTTTTCACCTTGTTTATATAGTTGAAGCCTACAAATATTATTTATCTTTAATAAAAAATCTTACAATGAGTAGAAGAAATAAGATAGACCCCAGGTGTTTACAATGCTAATACCCATTTCTCACTGAACTGCAATCATCTGCATAATTAGCATTCTCTGTTTTGAGCACCTAGCAGAGGGCCTGGCTCATATATACCCTCATACATATTTCTTACGCATCCAAAGTTGATATGTACCAACGTGTTTCTTTCAATTGTCTTTGGTTGTTGCATGTTCTGATTGCTCAGTTCAACTACATTCTGAGTTTTAGAGAAATTTAAATTCACTTCTGGCTGCACCATTTCTTCACCCTATATCAATTTCATACTAAAAAAAAATAACAATAAAAGTCAGTAATGGCAAAGGATTCTCTTTGTGCTAATAAAATCAGATAAGTCTGCATCCATAAATGGAAATAAATGATGGACAATTTGATGTATGTTTATTGTATATTTAATTATTCAGAGATTTGATGAAATTAATAGACTGCAATTTTTTATTGTATCTATGAGTCAAAAAAACATTTCCTGTAAGTTATATAAAATGCTCATAGATGCCTATTACTTAATATAAGTGTGTCCAACCTATTAAGCTGCAGAAGTGAAGTTTTGCTTAACTGAAGCTTTAAGAGTCTTAGAAAATGAGATACAGATATTAACTCTGAGTGGGGTCAGAAAGGATAGCCTACTAGGGCACTTGAGTGGCTCAGTCGGTTAAGCATCTGCCTTAGGCTCATGTCAGGATCTCAGGGGGGGTCAGTGGGGAGCCTGCTTCTCCCTTTTCCTCTGCCCCTCTTCCCCTACTTGTGTTCTCATTTTGCTTGCTTGCTGTCTTTCTCTCAAATAAATAAACAGGTACATAGACCTATAGTTAGCTGAAGCCTCTGGAAAGGGTTTAGGAACATGCATTTTAACAAATGTATCTGTTAATTTTTGTGATCATACACATTTGAGCAACACAAACAAACTGGACTTTTAAAAAGGAAAAAATAATTTAGATTCTTAGCTCTCCTGTTAATTATCTGTATGACTTTGTACATAAGTTTTCTTTAGTTAACCTTAGCAGAATTTTAATGAGTGTTTATTATGTATAGAAAGGGTTTTATGCTTGGTGCTTCAGTTGAATATCTTATTAAGTAACAGGCTCAAAAGATATGCTGTCAAATGTCTTTTCTAGTTTTAAAATGTTGATACCATAAAACAGGCCCATTTGTTTTTTGTTTATCTGATGTGTTATTTTTAAGAGATTTATGGGAACATAGTTTAATTGGAAAATGCTAACATGAAAGCGTTATATTAGCAGTTTAAGCACATTGAGATTATCTCAATAGCTTTCTGACATACACAATTTCAGACACTATTAAACTAATCAAATGAGATATCACTATGATTACATGAGTCACTTACACTCAGAGTGAGATTTTTTATTTTTTTATATAATGGTATAACAATATCAATGAGAATAAAATATATGTATTTGACTTTGCTGAATCAATTTTGTGACAGCCTGGATTAACTATTTTGTAGAGTATAATTAAACTAATTTATAAAGTAAATTTGTACTAATCTCTTTATAAGAATGTATAGCTAAAATTTGAATCTCAGAAATATTTACATTTCCTCCAACATATAATCTTATTAATCTTAACATATTTTCTAAAGTGTGCTGCAACATACCCTCAATATAAATTAGTAGTTAAAATATATTCACAGTAAAAATAATCCCTAATTCAGCTAAGAAATAACTTGGGTATCAACATTATAGGAGGAATTTCAAACGATATAAAAAAAGGTATATTTTGTCTTAAAGATGAGCTATAATATGGTTATATTCCATTTTCATCTTGATGAAAAGGAATAGATTATACTCTAATTTTATTAGTCATAAAAGATGTAATGATTAATACAATAATCAAATTTGTGGTATTACTGAACTGAAAGGCACTGAAATGATAGCAGTTTGGAGGAGTGGTAAAGTGAATAAATTACTTAAGAACTATTAAATATTATACAACGATGAAATAATCCTATATAATATAGTATGAAAACATCGAGATAATTATTTGTTATTCAAGAAAGTAAACATTTTTACTTTTCAGCCAATAGAAACAATCCTGTATGATACATTTATGTGTATGTTAATGAACAAAATAGTGATTTATTTTTATAGGTTAATATATGCATATTTTAAATATTTTTCCAAGTATGGTAGTTAAGAACTGCTCAGCAACAGGAGTACGTAGGTGGTCCAGTCGGTTAAACATGCTACTCTTGGTTTCAGGTCAGGTCATGAGATGGAGCTCTGCCTGAGTCAGGCTCCAGTCTGAGCCCAGAGTATTCAACAATATATGAAAGTGCCTGTATTCTTATTCGCAATATAAGGAATTCCTCTTGTCAGTCTTATATGTTATTTTAATTTACATTTTCCTTACCAATACTAAAGATGAGCACCTTTTCTTCATGTTCATAGTAAATTTCCTACTTATAGTTTTTTCAATTTTTTCTCCAGACTGTATTTCTCTTATTTCTTAAGCTATATAAAAAATAAAAATTATTTGTAATTTTACTTCATATAGGTTGCAAATATTTGTAGCATCCATCATTTGCCTTTTCTATTTAATGTACCTTTTGTTATACTATTAAATTTTTTTACTGCTAAATATGTATACTTTTTCTCTATTATCATGGGTTGCCTCTCTGACTTGGGGGATCATTAACAACCCATTTTTTAATAGTATTCTGATTCTGATACTGTCTCAATTTTTTTGTTATTTTCTTTAAGATTTTATTTATTTATTCATGAGAGACACAAAAGTGAGGCAGAGACATAGGCAGAGGGAGAAGCACCGAGGAGCTGATCCAGGATTCTCTATCCCAGGACCCAGGATCAGGACATGAACCAAACGCACTCAACCACTGAGCCACTCAGGTGCCCCTAATTTTTTTGTTATTTATTTATTTATTTATTTATTTATTTATTTATTTATTTAATATTTAAATCTCTGATATATTGGGAATTACCCATTTACAGCAGTAGAATAAAAAATAGAAAATGTGTGTTTGCTATCAAGTGGATTACCAATTAAGATGAGATCATTAATAAGTAAACCCCTTTCCCCACTGATTTGAAATACAAACGTTTTTATATTAAATTTTATGGAGTATGTATTCTATTACACTGATCTAATTCACTATTCCTGTGACAATATCATGTTATAATTATAGTGGTTTTATAGAAAAATTCAATATCTTGTAAACTCAGCCCTCCATAATTCCTTTTTTCATATTTTATTGTTTAATGGAACTGTAGACTTCCTTATTAATATTAGAATCTAGAAAACTATCCTCAGGGATTGTCAATGGAATTTCATTAAATTTATGTATTATTTTTGGAGGATTGTTTCCTTCTGAAATTAATTTAATTAAAATTAAATCTTCTCATTGAGAAAGTGTAACTCTCCATTTCTTCTTATAGTTTCAATGTCCTTAAAAATTGGTGTTCCCTTTCTATAAATGTTACAAATTTCTTATTAGATTTATTTCTTGGGTTCTTATGTCTTTGACTACTATTTTGAATATATATTTACATGTGTGTGTATGTCTTTATTTCCATCCAAATATAGCCTTTGCTTGAGTTAGAGAAAAGCTATTTTGTATTTATCTTATATTCAACTATCTTTAAAAATTCTGTCTTACTTAAGTGTTTTAACTAAAGTCTCTTGTTTTTTTCTTAAATTTGTAATCTTATCATCCTCAAGAAATACATATTCTTGGCACTTCCTTCTGAAATGTGTAAAAAATTTCCCTGATCATAATAATAGTAGGTGAGGAAAAGCTTTCCTATTTTATTCCTGAATTTAATGAAAAGGGCTTCGATATATCATCATGTTGTCTGATATTTTCTACTTTGGTTTAAAAAATAACTTTAGCCTATTTAATTACTGTCCCTCTCTTCTGTTTTACTTAGAATTTTACTATGAATTGCTGTGAAAAAACTATGGATGCAATAAATTTTTTTACAAAGTGGAAGACACAGAAGATAAAGATAAGTAAGAAAATAAATAATGTGTCAAAGCTTAGTAATCATGCACAGACCACTGTAGCTCCAGGATTTTATTATTATTCAACATTTTCTTGTTTGGCTCTCTTGAGGCCAAGTAGTTTTCTCAGTAGTGGACTTTCAAAGGGATAACTAAGAGATTAACAAAAACAAAATTCTATAAAGTTATATTTTGTCATACTAAATCATGGCTTTTAGGACTTTACTCTCATACAATGCATTAAACTTCATTTTACTGGAAGAAAAAAAAAGAGAAAGGATGGAAAATTCTGGACAGATATCAGAGCACAAGTCTCCTTGAATCAGCAGCTCAACAACATCATCAAGACTCAGTTTCTTTCAGTATGTGCCCTCAGCCATTATTAGGATGATGCTTTTCCTCTTCATAGCAATTGGCAACTCTAACCTTTATCAGATCCCATGGAGAGTTTGTGACACCACTGAGTGTCTGCTTTAGTAGTTCTGGGATGGACTGAGCACAAGATTTTGTAGTCCCAACTCATTTCCAGATGATGTTCTCTCTCTCTCTCTCTCTCTTTTTTTTTTTTTTTATGTTGATGGTTCTAAGCGCACGGTCTTCCCTCATGGCCCCCCAAATGAATGGCTGGAAACTTTTCCAGCATTTCATATGGATTACAATATAGTCAGGCAAAAGATAACGTATCCCTATTGAGTGTCCCATATTAGAAGCATTTTTTTTTCAAAAGCCACAAAGTTGCCTTTTCTTCATTTCTTTTTTTCTAAAATGTTGCTGTATGTCCATAACTATCCAGGATCTTTACAAAATGATTGAGTTAGTTAATTTGTTTAGACCCATCAAGTTTCACCATCTGGGGTTCTTTTAAATACCTTGATCACTTGAAAGACAGTAAAAAAAAAATTGAAGTTTTATAAACAACAAAAATGGGCAGAATGATCATGGATAGAAAATTAACAGAGCCTTAAACAACAAAAGCTAATATACATTTTCTCTTTTTTGGCATAAAATAGTTTACCGAAGATGTATCGGTCTTTTAAAAACTGATTTTGATTTTATTATTGTTCTATTTTTTCCTTATTCATACTTCATTAGTAGTAACTTAATTTCCTAATTATTTGATTTATTTGTAGTTTATTGTTCAGTTTGTTAATTTAAATATTTACCTAATACAAATATGATTTCGTAATAAGTTTTACAGTGGTAACTGTTTCTCTTAAATGCATTCTTGATTCCTATATATATACTAAATTGTTATGTTTTCATTATTTTCTGTTGATTTGCAATTACTTTCCATTCTTGATATTTTCTGATATCTTGTGGTAATTTTAGAGAACATGTTCCTAACATGTTCTTTGAGCATGTTTCTACTATTGATTTTTAGGTTTCATTTAATCATACCATATAAAATATATACACCTTTGAAACCGTATAAGAGTATCTGTATGATACAGTATATGTTATGTTTATGTAAGTGATGTATGGGTAAAAGGAAAAAAATTGCATTCTCTATAAATAACAATATGACATATATGTAATGACTGTAAACATATAAATAAACATTTAAGCTTTTTGATGACACATTGTTCAAATCTGTTATTGCTATGTATTTGGTTTTCTGTATATTTAGCTTGTTTCATACACTTATTGTGAAAATACATTTTTTAAAGATTTAATTAATTAATTTAATTAATCTGTTTATTTATTAATGTGAGTGAGAGAGAATGGAGAGAGAGAGCAAGCAGGGAGAGTGGTGCAGGATGGCAGAGGCAGAGGGAAAAGTAGGCTCCCCACTGAGCAGGAAGCCCAGTGCAGGAATGGATCCCAGGACCCCTGGGATCATGACCTGAGCCACAGGCAGATGCTTAACTTGACTGAGCCACAGGTGCTCCAAAAAGGATATATTAAATCATCTGCCAAATTTCTTCTTTTATGAAGTTGTCTTTGCAATTCAAACTCATTCTTATTCATGTATTTGACTTGTGATTGATTAATAAATATGTAATGTCTTTAATGGATTTTAAAATTTATTAGTATATATGTGTGCTTCTTTCTCTCATATAATACTTCTGGCCCTTAGTTCTAATTTATCTGATATTTATATTGATATGCACAATTTCTTCACTTTCATTTGGTTAGCATATAGTTGTTTAAGCCCTAGGTTTTACACTTTGTTTAGTTTGTTTTTGTTTTTTAGTTTCTTATAAATTATATCCAGCTGATCGAGTTTTTTCAATAAACTAATCTTATTATGGGTTGGTTTTATAATTCTAGAGTTTGGACTCAAATTGGGTTTTTGTTTCTTTCTTTCTTTTTTTTTTTTTTTTCCTTTACAGAGACTCTAGTTCACAAACATGAGCCAAACATGAACAAACCATTTCCCACTATCCTGAAAGGCAGTGGAAGGAGAAATTCTATAGCTAAAAATAGAGTAAATAGTCATCCCTCAGGGGGTTTAAACACAGGCTCATATTTTACTTAATCCCATAGCTCCTAAAGGGAATTATGTTCTTTCTTATATTTCAAAAGGGGCATCAAGGTCTAAATTCAAGCTGATGTATTATAATCAAGTTCCAATAGCCAGTTTCTTTTAGGCCTTTAGGCTTAAAATAATTTAAGGGATAGGCTGGTGACTGTCCTCTTATACAAAGTTAGAAACTCCGTGGGAAGGGAGTTTCCTCTCATTCTAATCATGACGTGCATCACTGTGGCTCTTTAAAACTTTGCTCAAGGGCCATCAAGACAAATGGCACCCCAGGCGAGACCAGCAATCTAACAATGTCTATATTTTGACAAAGGATTTAGCCAATCCACATTTAGTATAATGGCTGACATTTGATTTTGTGCTTCTCAGTTATACCTACAACCTGGTTACATTTCTGCTCATTCATCTTAAACTTTTCCTAGTTCTGAAATTGTATTCTGCTCTTCAATTTTGCCCGATCCTTCCCTTCCTTATCAATAATAAATCAAGCCATATAACTTCAGTCTTTCAAATTATACTCTCACCCAAATGATTCATTCACCAACAGCATTTCCATCGGAATGAAACATTTTGAATACTTTCCTGTTTTATCCCCTTCCAACATGAAATCTCAATTTAGAATGCTTTTACTTCCCTGATTTTATCACCAAAATATAATATGCCTTACGCTGGGATTACTGTATTTTTTCTTATGTATTTTATCTTTTGTTTCAATAGTTATCACTCAATTAATTACCATATTTTATTTAAGCATGAATTGTTTAATGCTTTTGCCATCAACTGTTTACCTAATGTATTTTCCATATCTTGGGATATCTATGATGGTTCAATTGCTATTTGGTTAGAGTACACAAGAGTAAATAGTTTCTGAATTCTTGTATGCCTAAATATGTAGCACTTTGATGTTGATAGTCAATAGATGTAGTAGCTTAGTAGAGGATTCTGGAAATGCTATCATTTTCTCTCAGTAGTCTGCAGATATTCCTCCAGTTGCTGGCTTCTGGAATAGCAGATAAAATACCTGTAAGTAAAGTTCTTGGGGGGGTCTAAGGTTTGGTAAGATATCTGTTTATCCTGGAAATGTAGGGATATTGCTGTTATGTCTAAAAGTAAGTCTTTAAAATTAATTTTCTAGAAGTTATTGAATTCTTCACAAATAAGGGCTTTTCTTAAGCCTAGGGAAATTCTCATATGTTCAATTATCTCTGCAATATTTTTCTGTTATGTAATTTCCATTATTTGCATGAGATTTACTTCACCTGTTTTCCTTATTTTTTCTTTTCTTTTTCTTTTTAAAGATTTTATTTATTTATTCACGAGAGACACACACAGAGAGAGGCAGAGACACAGGCAGAGGGAGAAGCAGGCTCCATGCAGGGATCCCAATGTGGGACTCGATCCCAGGACTCCAGGATCACGCTCTGGGGTGAAGGAAGGCAAGTGCTCAACCACTGAGCCAACCAGGTGTCCCTATTTTTTTCTCATGAATTCCATTTCCATATATATTACAGACTGAAAGAAAAAAAAACACCATTAATATATATATTTATTTACTCTTCCTTAATAATGTTACTGTTTCTAATAGGAAAAAATCCTGTTTTTAGTTGATCTACTGCCTTTATCATTTGAAAACCATGGGATATCTCTTGTTTCAGAAAATCTTTGTGAATATTTTTTAGCTTTCTCATTACTTTGTTGTTAATTTTCTCACAGTAGACTCTTGTCGTTTTCTTTAATGTACTTCAGGGAGAGACTTGTTCTGAATGTCCACCTTGAGCATCGTCTTCATTTTCACATTAACATGTTCCCTTAATGAACTGTAATTATTTTCTCTTCCCGATCATGATTTTTTAGTTCAGTAAGGCTCAAGGCATTATTTTATGATTCTTTTCTTCATAGCAAATTAGTGATAAATAGAAGTAGAATATGGCATGGATTCCTTTCTAGGGGAACAGGTAGAGAGAATGCTTGGTAGAGAATTATTTCGTTGCTGATGTACATGGAACAATCTCATATCCCAAGATTTCCAGCTCTCCAAGCAGTAAGAATGATGACAATCAACTCACAAGAGCAGTTTACTTACAAGCCAGCTATAGTCAGCTGGATCCAGTAAGGCCTCCCACAAAAACCCCCAGCCAACTGGTAGACTTTCTGATAGAATTTACTGGCTTTTTCCTGCTCAACCTTCAGGAAATCTTGACATCTTCATTATATGCCTTGGATCTGGAAGAAATGTACAATCTGTAGTAGGCTCTGAGCCCTGATTTACAATCCATACAAAGAAAAAACAAAGTACCACATGTTTTTCTTTCTTTGAGAGATACAGGGAGAAACACTGAAGTCAGACAAATGTTCTAGGCTCTGCCAAATTTCAGTGCTCTGTAAAAGAATTTGGGAAGAAGAGAGAAAAGAGGTAGCAACAAACAAGTTTATATGCCTAGGTATTGTTGAGCTTTTGAAATGTATTATTCATTTAATTCTTATAGCGACCTCAATGGTAGGAATTACTATTATCTTCATTTTCTGAGTAAGCAAACTACGGCATAGAGGCATTTTGCAATTTGGCCAACGTCTCATATGGCTAATAGAATAGCAGAAATAATGGTAAACCAGGGAGATACAAACCATGAGCTAAACCATCATGCTATATTACTTATTTCATTAGCTTCCTATCAGTTTATTTCCATCTGAACACAACATCCACAAAACATACTCTCATCATTTGTCTATTTTATCCATACTTTATCTTATGCGAACAAAGACTTGGGAATATAAACAAGACAGCTCAAACTTTTAGAAGCTTATAGTTTAATGCCTTAACAGAACATAAAATCAATATTCAAATGTGAATTCCAACACTGATAAGCAGAAGTGTTTTGTATGTGTATACGTATGCGTGTAAAGAGAAAGATTTAAAATTTTATACAAAACCTTTTTATTTTTTTTAAAGATTTTATTTATTTATTCATGAGAGACAGAGAGAGAGAGAGAGAGAGAGAGAGAGAGAGGCAGAGACACAGGAAGAGGAGAAGCAGGCTCCATTCAGGGAGCCTGACCTGGGACTCGATCCTGAGTCTCCAGGATCACACCCTGGGCTGAAATGCGGCGCTAAACCACTGAGCCACCTGGGCTTCCCCACAAAACATTTTCAAAGTGTTTACAAAGCAGCTTATTCTACCAGTTCAGCAAATTATCTACCTAAAAGATGTCAACAAATACTTAAAAATAAAATGGCTCATGGCAGTAATGACACGTAAATACTATAAATTTTACTTTAGTGCATAGTTTTTCAGCCTAGATACTATGGGTGTTTGGGGCTGAATAACACTTTTGTGGGGGGGCTTGTACTGTACGCTGCAGAATGTTTAGCACCAACCTTGTTCTCCACCCACTAGATCCTAGCAGCAGCCACTCCTCAGGTGTGCAAACCAAAAATATCTCTAGACATTGCCAAATGTCCTCGGGAGAAAAATTGTCCTCCATTAACCATGTTCTAGTGTTCTTCTTCAGGAATAACATTACTTATAATAATAAAAAAGAAGTTACATGTTTAAAGATTTGTATGGAGGAAAAGGGAAATTAAAATTTTTAAGGAATCCAATTGTTAGTCTGCCAAGGCCAATGCTTATCTCAGGCAAGTTTAGTGATCATTCCTTAGTAGAAATATCATTTCTAAGTCCTTTTAATTCATAATCTCCACAGAATCACTCACAAGGCTCTCTCTTTGCCTCAAGCTACATCGGTCCTATGTTTTATTTAGTTTTTTGAAACAATATCTGCAACTCATCCAGGGGATAAGTGCATTCACCTTGATTCTGGTATTTCCTCTACCTGGAATTCAAGTGTCTAAATTCCTACAGCTGGTTGGGCGTCCAACAGTAGTTTGACACACCATTCAGAAAAGTTTGTCGTTGAGGAGACTAACTCTTCAGTATTTGATAAGTCATTGTGTCTGAAAGCAGAGCCCCTACTAAAACAAACAAACAAACAAACAAAAAGCAAAGGTTGGGAGCACCTGGGTGGCTCAGTGGTGGAGTGTTTGCCTTTGGCTCAGGTTTCCTGGGATCAAGGCTTCCCACAGGGAGCCTGCTTCTCCCTCTGCCTGTGTCGCTGCCTCTCTGTGTCTCTCATGAATAAATAAATAAAACTTTAAAAAGAAAAAAAAAAAAGAAAGAAAGAAGAAGGAAAACAAAGGCTAAGGTTTATGCTTCAGTCTCTATCGAAACTCTGACTTTAACATTGGTGATTTCTCTGCTAAAAACTATCTTGCTGCCTTCAGTCAGCTTTTTCTAAGCCTGCCATTCAGACTTTTCAGTTTGTTCACTACTAACAGAGAGGCTTTCATATCAAAGAAAGGCGCTAGTAGATTAGTCACATTTTTAGCACAAATATGCAATATGCAAACTTGGTGCTAGCAGAGCTTCCCTTGCATTAATTCAGATGGTGTTTAGTATAGAACCCAGCTCTCAATAAGGCATGTAAGTGAAGCCACACCATCATTAAATCTTTTAGCTTTTTTTTAATTCTATGTTAATTCCTAGTCTTTTAGAATAAGCTAGCCACTAATCAATGTTACCTATACAACCATAGTCTTGTAAATTATTGGAATGACCACGCGTATAAAAAAAATTACTTTTTTTTTTCTTTTGAGAGAAAGAGAGAGAGAGAGAGCACCTGCGTGTGCACACACAAGAGGGGAGGGGAAGGCCAGAGGGAGAAGACACAAAATTAAGCAGGGTCCTCCAAGCTCAGTGCAGAGCTCAATGTGGGGCTCAGACTCATGACTCTGAGATCAAGAGCTGAGCCAAAATCAACAGTCAGATGCTTAACTGACAGAGCCACACAGGCACCGCTAAACAACTTTTTTAACTTAGAATGAGGACTCTCTCCTCTTTGACGTATTATTACAGTTCTCTCTAGCAGTCAACTGTACACGTGAAAAACAATTTTGTTTATTGCTTCATATGTGATATCCAAGCTTGCCCCTGAGTGTTTGCCTATGCTTCATTTAAGGAAAAGTATTCTAACATTGTTCTAGGCAGTATGATATGACTCAAACCCCAAAGAAAAAAAAAAAAAAAAAAAAACCACCCACAAGGTCCTAATAGTGATTCTTCTTTTTAAATAAGAGAAGTTACTGCTACTCTTAACATCTCTACCTAATTTGTAATAGTCTAAGTTTTACTGTTTTCCTGGGCAATAAATTCTCTTCAAAATTTTTATATCTAATGCCAGACATAGCAATTTTCAAGCTGTGAGATCCACTTGTCACATCCTTGAAATTAGTTCCAGGTCTAAAGCAAGAATAAGAGGCATGTATAATCTTCCATCACTAGAATACCAAACATATGTTTTGAATGGGAAAAAACAAAAAGCAGGGATCCCTGGGTGGCACAGCGGTTTGGCGCCTGCCTTTGGCCCAGGGCGCGATCCTGGAGACCCGGGATCGAATCCCACGTCGGGCTCCCAGTGCATGGAGCCTGCTTCTCCCTCTGCCTGTGTCTCTGCCTCTATCTCTCTCTGTGACTATCATAACTTAAAAAATAAATAAATAAATAAATAAAAATTAAAAAAAAAAAAGCATGTTTCTTATCAGCTATAACCACTGAGTGGCCAAAGTAACTTAGGTGCACTTATAGTTGGCTCTGTGTTTTATATATATATAATTATATATATAATTATTTTATAATATTGGAACTGTAAAAGAACCTTTTAAAAAATGTTAGTGAGGAATTTAGAATTAGAGATTTTTGGTAAGTGGAATTGGTTTCATTCATGCCCAGTTAAGGCATCAGTGTTCCTGGATTAAGCTAAATAGTGTCTATTGCACTTGGATCTAGAGTTTCAGTTCTGAGTTCATTACTTATTAGTTATAATACTCTGGCCAGGTTTTTTTTTTTTGTTTTGTTTTGTTTTGTTTTTGTTTTCTCTAAGCTTCACTTTCTCCAGTGTATTAACTAGGCTTCTCCAGAGAACAGAACTAATTATAGTTCTTTATTGTATACATATTGTTATATATTGTATATATACATTATATAGTTAATATTATATATATATAATTAGAGATTGTTTTATTAATGAATCTCTCATAATATAATATTAACTATATAATGTATATATATAATATGCATTTATAATTATGAAAGCTGAGAAGTCCTTTGATTTGTTATCTGCAAGCTGGAGGCCCAAGAATGCTGGTGGAGTGTATAATTCCAGTGTAAACCTGAAGGCCTGAGAACCATGGGAACTAAAGCTATAAATTACAATCTGAGTCCAATGGTGCACTAATGTCTAAGGGAGGAGAAGATGAATGTCCCAGCTTAAGCAAAAAAACAAATTCCCCTTTTCACTGCTTTCTTGTTCAATTCAGATCCTCAATGGATTGGAAGATGCCCACCTGTGTTGGTGAGGGCACTCTTCTTTCCTCAGTTTACCAATTCAAATGCTAATCTCTTCCATAAACACCCTCACAGACACCTTGAATATAATAGTTTACCAACTATCTAGGTATCCCTTAGCCCAGTCAATTCGCACCAAAATTAACTATCACACACACCCACCAAATAAGGACTATATTTAAAATCTTAAATTTGTTGTGAAGATTAGTTTAGATTATAAATGCCAACACATTTGTAGACTGTTGGACAAAATGCAGTGCTTAATATGTTAGCTGCTAATAACATTTCAATGTATCTCATTATTTAAATATAAGATAGGTAGAGATTTTTTGTGAGAGCAGATGTATACGATCTTGATAATGATCTCGCCACTTCACACTGTCCCCACACACCTGTCCAAGACAGATTCACAAGCCATTTAAAAACAAATGTACTCTAGTTAGTACGGTTATTTAGGAAATGGGTAGTCTAGACACTGTATTGTTTTTAATTTAACATTGGACCTCAAATTGTCAAGTAGAGTGACTATTTCTGGCACAACATATCCCTGATTCTAGAACCAAATTCAGCCCAGCTATGTATGTGTGAATGCAAAGAATTGTTTTCCTATTGCTATAAACTTTTAGATCCCCGAGGAAGTTTTACAATGAAACATCCCTTAGTGAATATAGTCAAAGAGAAGGAATTTCCTCTCTTAATCCTCAAGTATCAACTCTGTAATAGTATAGTGGATAATGTCTGTGCTCCTCTCAATATTCTCACTTTGCAGTCCTGGCCTATGGATGATGACTTTCTAACTGCAAATAAGATTTGGCGGTAATCCTTGTTTTAATTTTCTAATTTATCTATCCCCGTTATGGAGGTTATGTGTTATTGATGAAAGCCTAACTGAGCTTCCTTTCACTAATGGGCAAGAATCCTATCGATATGTGTCAGAGAAGGGAATGCACAGTATATGCTTTTACTGACTTTAACTTCTTTACTTCCATGTGGCACAGCACACTTGGCATGACCTATTCTGCCAAATTTGGTTCCTCTCCAAATACCTTCTCTTCCTTCTGAAGCAAGGTGAGTAATGTAATCATCCATGCAGCTGGCCAGCCTGCCCAGCACAGCCAGTCTTGTCTTACAATATATAGGCACATTTGAGCAAATGAATCCAAATCCATTACTCTTTTTGGAATAAGAAGTAGGAGGTCCCACTTTAATATCAAGGAAAAGCCATTTTTTCTAATCTAGCTTTATTATGTTCTATCTTTCTGCTGAGAAATCAAAAATTTGCATATTTATTAACATTTTCCATTTCACTGTTTTCATTGGTCGCATATCCTGTATTGCAAGGAGACCAGAGGAGAATTAAGTGGCACCTCAAACCTACTGCTGCCTGGATAATCTTCTGCATTAATGGCAGTTATGGCAGGGTTTGCTCCAGAACAGGAGCAGGAAGGCAGTCAAAGTCTCAGCTCCAGGACTTGTCAAGGTTTGAGCACTGTGTTTTGGCAACAAGGAAGTTCACTAAAAAGCCAAAATGCAATTGTAGTTGGCAAATAATGTCTTGAAATAGAATTTCCTGAAGTCATAGATTGCAGATTTGCAGATCTCAGGAGTATACTTAGATTCTGGTCATCCTGACAGAAACAGTACATTATGGGCAGGCTAAAGAAATCCTTCAGTTTATCAGAAAAAACTTGCAGGAAGAAACTTCTGCAAAGTACTAGAGTTGTTACTAGTAAGATAGGATGTAGTTATTTAGAGATTTTTTTTTTTAATGACCTCACACTGTGTTCGTGATATGTATATTTTCTTAAGGGTGTTTCAATAAAAATTAAAGCACAACAGCAACAGTGGAACATTTTCTAAAGATTATCTTTTTTACCATTTGATACACCCAACTTTGTGAATGAATGAGGAAAGGCAATATTACCCCTGTTAATATAAAGGTCATTCATTTAATAAGTGACACATCTGAAAGAACCACATGTCATAGCATCTCTTAACCTTTTTTTTTTAATTTTTATTTATTTATGATAGTCACAGAGAGAGAGAGAGAGAGGCAGAGACACAGGCAGAGGGAGAAGCAGGCTCCATGCACCGGGAGCCCGACGTGGGATTCGATCCCGGGTCTCCAGGATCGCGCCCTGGGCCAAAGGCAGGCGCCAAACCGCTGCGCCACTCAGGGATCCCAGCATCTCTTAACCTTACAGCACAATGACATTGAATAATTTCAAGTTATTTTTTACTTATTCTATTTAAAATTCTGGAAGTCTGCATGTATTTGTAGCTGGGCACAGGCCTTGAATTGTTAATCAGATACCCCATTCTCATCATTTCCTCATTATACTGTGATTTGTTGTACTTTGGAAAAACTGTCAGAAATGCCACATTACATGATTTCTAAATATCTTTCAATGAGGTGGATTGTTACCTACAGGATGATAGCAGAATAAATGCACATAAGAACTTTCCCCAGAAATGAGCTAGAAGTCTGCGGCAAAGGATGCATGTTTTATTTGCAAAAGCTGATCGTTAGTTTATTCAGATTTTGTACAGGAGAGATAGACAATACAGTATAGTAACAGAGACTGAATGTCTTTGAGTTAGACAAATCTTCGTTCAAATTCTACTTTACTTTCTACTGGCTGTTTGAGCAAGTTCCTTAACCTCTCTGAATCTCTTTTCTCTCTCTCTATATATATATAATATATATAGTTTAAATAATAGTTCACTGAGAAAATTTAAGTATGAGATGTTTTATGTAAAATATTTAGCATCGTACTTTGTGAAACATTCAAAATAGTTTTATTATGATATTAAGAGTACATATATATTATATTGCATAAGTATAAGTTATAAGACTCAATCAACACATCTTTAGTTATTATTAAAATGTGTCAAATCCTGTGCTAAGTTTCAGGAATTGGAAAATAAACAAATGCTTTGTTTATAAGCCTGTGTAGGAGATAAATATTAATCAAATAATCATACAAATTAATGTAAAATTACAGTTGTGATTAGTAATAAGAGGAAATACATCATGTTAATAAATTGGGTCTTTATACTAACATTAAAATTAGGTTAATTTTTAAAATAGGAGTTTTATACCTCTTATTGAGGATTTTAATATTTTCCTGAGTAGAAGACAATAATGCTTTTAAAACAAGGTGCTAATATGATTAATTATTTGTGTCAAAAAGTTACCTTTGATCACAGCTTGAGAAACAGGTAGTAGAAGGACAACAAACAGATGAGGAGAAGACAATTATCAAATGATTGTAATATTCCAGCCAACAGATGGTGTCAGATTTTGGTTGTAGATACTGAGAGGACTCAAAAAAATTCAAAAAAGAATTATAAGTTGACTAAACTTGGTAATAAATGAACAAAGATGAAGGAAAAGCATTGTCAGTGATGACCCAGCTTATGGACATGCTAAATGAGATGGATGATGTTGTCATTACAGTAGCATCGAATATAATTAATTATAATTAATAATGAAAATGTCATATTTGGAAAAGAACCTGTTAGCTTAAAGACTGGTCAGTCACTTTTACCCATCCTATAGGTGTTAAATAGGTCCTTCAGAAAAGTACGTCATGGTTCAAAATGTATTATAACATATAAGAATGTTGAGGAGGCGAGAAGAATGCCATGGTTTCTAATACTTTATGATCTTGAGAATTACAAAGATCAAAAACTTATGAGTAGAAGTTCTATTTATGATGAAGTAAATGGGATCAGATTTACTTTCTGCTTAAAACAACAAAGACAAGCAATATGAAACAATATTGAGCAATGAGGCTCACATTTGGCTCCCTACTCACTGGGGAGTCTGCTTCTCCTTTGCTCTCTGCCCCTCCCCCTGCTTGCACTCTCTCTCTCTCTCTCTCTCTCTCTCTTAAATAAATAAATAAATAAATAAATAAATAAATAAATAATAAAATCTTTTTAAAAATATGGTACATGCACACAATAGAATATTATTCAACCTTAAAAAAAGAAAGAAGCCCTGCCATGTGAGACAAAATGGGTGAACCTGGAAGTCATTATGCCATGTGAAATAAGCTAGACACAGGAGGATAGATACTGTATACTTTCACCTCTGTAAGATATATAAAATAGTCAAATTCACAGGAAAAGATAATAGAATGGTGGTTTCCAGGCACTGAGAGAGGGAAAATGAGGGGTTGCTGTTTAACAGATATAAAGTGGTAGGTTGGGATCCCTGGGTGGCGCAGCGGTTTGGCGCCTGCCTTTGGCCCAGGGCGCGATCCTGGAGACCCGGGATCAAATCCCACATCGGGCTCCCGGTGAATGGAGCCTGCTTCTCCCTCTGCCTGTGTCTCTGCCTCT
This sequence comes from Nyctereutes procyonoides, assembly GCF_905146905.1. NCBI lineage: Eukaryota > Metazoa > Chordata > Mammalia > Carnivora > Canidae > Nyctereutes > Nyctereutes procyonoides. The sequence goes on along the minus strand of NW_026575021.1, from coordinate 3,167,229 downwards.
CTCTCTCTCTCTGTGACTATCATAAATAAATAAAAATTAAAAAAAAAAAAAAAAAGAACTGCTTTCTTTAAAAAAAAAAAAAATAAAGTGGTAGGTTTTGCAAAGAGGCTAAGTTCTAGAGATCTGCTGTACACATTATGCCTATAGGTAGCAATATTGTATCATGTACTTAAAACTGTTAAGATGGTTGTTCTTAGCACAATAAAAACAAAATAAATTAAAAGAAATATACTATAACTGTAAAGACACAAATAGACTAAATGTAAAAGGATGGAAAAATATACTAATACAAGTTAAAAGAAAGTAGAGGGGGGGGGATCCCTGGGTGGTGCAGCGGTTTGGCGCCTGCCTTTGGCCCAGGGCACAATCCTGGAGGCCCGGGATTGAATCCCACATCGGGCTCCCAGTGCATGGAGCCTGCTTCTCCCTCTGCCTGTGTCTCTGCCTCTTTCTCTCTCTCTCTCTCTCTCTCTCTCTCTCTCTCTCTGTGACTATCATAAATAAATAAATAAATAAAAAGAAAATAAAAAAAAAGAAAGTAGAGGGGCTATGTTAATATAAAGCAAAGGTGATTTCAGAATAAGAGGACTCTTCCATTACAATAAATGTGTCAATTTATCAAGAATACAACAAATCTTAAGTGTTTGTGTGCTTAATAGCAGGGTTTCAAAATACCTAAAGTAAAAACTGGTAGAACTTCAATGAGAAATAGATAAATCAAAATGTATAAGATATTTCAATACCCTTTTCTCAATAAGTGATGGAATAAGAGACACAAAGAGATAAGATTGTAACTTCTTTCAACTTGATCCAACTTAACCTGACCAATATTTACACAACACTCTGTTCTACAACAGTAAAATATGTGTGCTCCTCAAATACACATAGAACATTTATTAAGATGGACCATATTCTGAGTCATAAAATATGTTCCAATAAACTTTTAGAAGACTTAAGTCCTATAGTACATATTCTCTGACAACAATGAAATTAAATCAGCTAGTAATCTCAGGAAGATATCTCTTAAAAATCTCTAAATATTTACAAATCAGATAAAATATTTCTAAATAACCCATTACTTAAGAAGAAATCAAAAGGGAAAATAGAAAGTATTTGGAACTTAATAAAAGTAAAAACTCAACATATAGAAATTTATAAGATTCTGTTAAAAACAGTATGCACAGAGAAATTTATGGCAATGAAATATATTAGAACTATATCAAAAAATAATAGAGGTATTAATAATTTTAGCCTCAGGTTGCTTCTTAAGACACTATAAAATTAAAACCAAAGTGAGTAAAGGAAAGGAAACCATAAAGATTACAATGAATATCAGTGAAATATAAACTGAGAAGAAAAAGAAAAAATCAATGAAAACAAATGATTCATTAAGAAGATCAATAATTGATAAAGTTTTAATCACATTGTTCAGGAAAAAGAGAAAGAAGACACAAATTACCAATATCAGGATTTAGAGAATTGATAACACTACAAATTCTATGTATATTAAAGTGATATAATAAGGAAGTTACAATAAATTAACAACAGAAATGAACAAAATCCTTGAAACACACAAATCTCATTCAGGAAGAAATGAAGAAACTGAACAGGACTATGTATATTAGGAAATATAAATTGTAGTTGAAAACCTTCCCACGAAGAAACCAATTCTAGTAAACATTTATAAGAAAGAAAATAACACAATTTCTATACAAACTCTATACAGGGAAAGAATATATTGCAACACATTTTATAAAGAGACCATTCCCCTGATATAAAATCTATGAAAAAATATATTACTGCAGGAAAAAAAAAACCTTACAGAATAATAACTGTCAAAACAGATGCAAAAATTCTAAACCAAATTTCAGCAAACCAAACCCAAGGACATATAAAAAGACTAATTTGTAATGACCAGTGGGGTCAATTTCAGGAAGGCAAGATTGGTTTAACATTCAACTAAATAATTCACCAGGTTAACGAGTCAATAAAATCACACGGTCATCTCAATTGACACACACACAAACACCATTTGGTAAAATCCCATATTTGATTCCTTTTCACAATGTCTTGAATTAATTGGATGTTCATATTCAAAATTTAACTGATCCATGCACCATTTTATATAATTTTTTTAAGGTGACTATTGACATAAATGTAAAATTACAAACTGTGATACTTCTAGGAAAAAAAAAATCCAAGAAAACTTATGTGACTTTAAGTTAGGCAAAGATTTTTTAGATATGACACCAAAAGCACAATCTTTTAAAGAAGAAATAGATTGATTTGTCTTGCTCACGATTAAAAATGTCTACTTTTCTAAAAATATGGTTAAAGTAATGAGAAACAAGCCACAGACTGGGAGAAAATATTTGCAAGTCAGGAATATATATAAAAACCCTCAGAAATCTATTTTAAAAAGGAACTTAAAAAAAAAAGGACATAAGTTTTGAACAGATACTTCACCAAAGAAGATATATAAAGATATTCATCATTAGTTATTAGAAAGCTAAAATTAAAGCCACAGTACTACTACCATGAATTAAGATTGTTAAGAGTTAAAAACCCGGATCTTGTCAAGTACTAGCAGATTTGTTTGTATTAGCCCAAACTGGAAATAACCAGGACATTCAATAGCAGGTGAATAAATAAACCAAGTTTGGTATATTAGTACAACAGAAAACTACTCAGAAATAAAAAGTAATGAGTTCTTGAAACATGCTACAACTTGGATAATTCTCTGAATAATTATGCTGAGTGAAGCAATCAAATCAAAACAAAAAATTTTTTAAAGAACACACGTTCTGTGAGTCTCATATACATTTCTACAAAACAAAACCTAATCTCCAGTGAGAGAAATTAATTCAGTGTTTGCTTGGGGATAAGATGGACAGAAGGGAATTACTAAGGACATGACAAAGATATAGGGTGATGGATACCTTAATTATCTTGCTTTTGTCGATGGCTTCTCCCTATATACATATGTTGAACTTTATTGAGTTTTATATTTTAAATTGGCACACTTCATTGCTTGCCAATAAAATATCAAAAGAAGCTCTTAATTTTAAGAAATTCCATTCATCAGAAAACATCACAGAGACAGTTGAAAGAAGGAAAAATAAGAAAGCTATGGACTTGTTTAATTAGTACTAAGTGTTATCATTAGCATGATAATTTCCAGCTGGAGGTGCAGAGGCTTCCCACAGGCAAATGGCTGAACCAGCTCTGGGGACTGCAAACTAAAGGCTTTAAGGATTGCAGGGAACACCCGTGTCTCATTATGGGTAACAAGAGAAAAGAATGAAGAGAAAGGAAAATGAAAATGTTCAGTTTGATGCAATAATCCCATTAACTTTTTCTTCCTCTGTGTTCTTGCTCCAGAAAATTTATGCTAAAGGTTTAAACCTGCCTGTGATGTCCAGAGCTAAGGGGATGTTACCATCATGTGTTTGCCAGATGTTAGTCCACCCAGAAGATAAATAATACAGTTTTTTTTGTCCCAACATTTTATTCTATTTCTAATTGAAAATATTTTCCAATAGAACGATTTTCTATTAGGAAATATATAATCTGTAATTAATGATTGAATAATTGACATGTGGTTTAAAAAGATAGAGAATTAAAATTATCATGAACATACTTCAAGTACTAGCTTGATCACATTGGTAAAAATAGCCCAATTTTGCACTACTACTACGTAATAGATCAGAAAAGGCCTTTTTACTGCCTCGCAAGGATGTTTATTGTTAAGTTGCACATCGCATGTTATCTTCTATTTCTCTTGTCTTTTTAATATCATAATTGTAATATGATAAGTGTTAGTAATGGGAATAAAAATATGTCATGCGAGAAGTAGCAGGATAAGACTCTGAGTTTTGCACATTATCTTGCCAACATTTATATGGAAGATTTTCTCCAGAAGCCTTGAGTTTATGCGGTACCTTTCCTTTTTTTTTTTTTTTAAAGATTTTTATTTATTTATTCATGATAGACATAGAGAGGGAGAGAGGCAGAGACACAGGCAGAGGGAGAAGCAGGCTCCATGCAGGGAGCCCGAGGTGGGACTCGATCTTGGGACTCCAAGCCTGCGCCCTGGGCCAAAGGCAGGCGCTAAAACGTTGAGCCACCCAGGGATCCCCCTACGTGGTACCTTTCTTAACTCAACACAGTGTAACCTAGAAAGCACATTAGAAAACTTTGAGGCAGTTCTCTTCATTAGACAAGTATATGTTGTTAGGTTTCCCCACTGACCTCATTATCCCTTTCTTTCATGTCACAATAGGTCTTAGGTAGCAGTGCAAGGAAATAGCCAAAGTTTCCTGACCCCTCTCCTGAAGCTAATCAATGAATTCTGTAAGCAGGCAAGACCATTTCAATCACCTCCTGAAATCTTTGGTGAAGCTTCTACTGTTCAGTTAGGTCTGGACAGCTGCTTCTATATTACTTCTTCCTCTGTTCTTTAAAGCAATCATTATTGTCATCTTTGTCTGTGTTTATATAAAGCTCTCTTTTACACACTGGAAAGACTGAACACGATCTCAGAATTTTATTCTATTAAAGGGAAGGAAGCTTCAGAGAAGGCAGTGATTCTGGCACCCTGCGAATCAGTAAAATCTGAGGATCCATTTAGAGAATATCTGTCATTCTGACAGCTCTTTCAGGCCTTGAGCCAGGAGAACCTGTTATCTCAGTGCTCCATGAAATTACTGATTGGAGTACAGTGAAGGAGAATTGTGACAGGGAGGGAAAGAGTGACTGAAAATAATAGAAATATGAGAAAACACAGTAATAAAGGAAAGAGGAGAGGAGTGAAAGGGAACTCAGGGAAGGAGTGCAAAAAACAGAAAACTCTGAGCCCAAAAGCAAGGAACACACGAAGATGGCCATCCACACACAAATATATGTCTGGAAAAATTAGTGGTAATTTTAAAACTATCTTGCAACCTTGTTCCAGACAAAGTACTCTTGTGACGTTCACTTCCTGACCCCATAGTGACTTATTCTGAGGCAAATAGTTCTCACTTGAAGAATATTTTTGTCTCATACAAATTCAGAAAATGTCAAGAGATGAAGTTGGAGATAATCATACTGATATCATTTCAATGCAATAAAGGCCATATCATTTAGTGTTCAAGGTAAAAACACCAGAAACCACCCTAAGGAAAAAAGAATTTACTGTAAGAATTAGGTTGATCACAAAGTTGTCAAAGGGGCTAAAAGAATCAGTTTGAAGCTGGGACTCTAGAGTTATGCCAAGAAGAACCCAGAACTAACCTACTCTGAAGCAAGGCTGTTCCAGCGTGGGCCATCAAGCCGTCTCCACTACCAGAGAAGCCTTGGAGCAGAAAACTGAAATGACACACACAGTCATAACCCATGGAGTAAACAGTAAGATTAAGAGGCTACTACTCTGGGAAGCTGAAGAATGAGCACTGGATCCTGTTGCAAGTGAACCATGACTTTCCTAAGGAAGCAGGGTAGCCAGAGTTGAGGAAAGAGGGCCTTTCTTGGCTTTGACTTCCAAGTCTTCTAGAAGCACATTTAATGGGTGAACACTAATTTGAATCTAGAACCCTAGCTGCAAAGGGGCTTTAAAAATATAGTTTTAAGCATTATAACATCTCCAAATAGAAGACAGGTAAAATAAGTTGAGAGAGCCAATTACAATATCTTAATACATGAGGATAATTTTACATCAGTAATAGAAAGTAAACATCCCAAGAGTTGCCTCCATAAGGTATATAACTATGCATAGTTCTTTGGAATATATTTTATATATATATATATATACTTAATATTTGTGGTCTATAGGAAGTGAGTTATAGAAGGCACAGAGTATCATGTAATTTCTGTTCCAGGAATTTTATTTTGACTATTCCACGAGAGCATTATGGGGCTCAGAAAATATCTCAGTTTGTGTTCATTTAAATACAATACCTAAAAACTTTTAGGTAGATGTGAAAACAGTGATCTTCAAATTTGGTGATTTGGTAGTTAATATATTTCAAGTCACCTACGAAAAATGCTAAAGAACAAGGAAAATTTGAAAATATTGAATGATTATTGCATCTTTCCCACATTTGCTTAACCTTACCTCTGAGGATAGGATACCTGACATTTTAATACAAAGTACATTATAGGGATGTGTGGGTGGCTCAGTGGTTGAGTTTTTGCCTTTGGCTCAGGGAGTGATCCTGGAGACCCCGGATCGAGTCCCACTTCTGGCTCCCTGCATGGAGCCTGCTTCTCCCTCTGCCTGTGTCTCTGCTTCTCTCTGTGTCTCTCATAAATAAATAAATAAAATCTTAAAAAAAAAGTAGTAAATTACATAGATGCCTGTTGGCATAGAGAATTCACTACAAAACTTCATAAGAATTAATAACTCTCAGTGCACAGTAAGATATGGGTCCTCCATAGATTTGGCATTCTCTCTCTCTCTCTCTTTTTTTTTTTTTTTTTTTTTTTTTTTTTTTTTAGATTTTGCATTCTCAATTCTGTTCTTTTCTTCACGGTAGAAAATATAAAGGAATGCTTTCTTTGTTTTAGACTCTACTGAAATAATCCCCCCCAAAAGGTGATATTTTCTTAGCAAAACTTTACATCAACACCAACACTGTTTAGATCCTCAATACCTCTCATCTAGGTACTATAATAAATTTCTGACTTATCTTGGACCTCTCTGATTTCTCTTCTTATTCTCACAAATTCATCCTAGCTCCTTCACTCCTGTGTTCAACTTTTCACTAGTTTTAATGGTTCCCCATGTGTACCTCCATTTCTTTAGTTTAAATTCACTAGTTTCTCACTGAGAGTCACCCTCACTACTACAACTATCCCACCTTTTCATAATCCTAGTAATTTTATAGCATTTGAAAAGGTATTGCTATCACATCATTTCTGATTTCTCCCCATATTCCCCCACTGACACATATTTCACACATTGTGCATTTAACTGTAATGTCTTTTCTTCTCCATATCCCACTATTGACTGTGTTCATCCTTTGCAAACCAGCTCAGATGTTACTTTCCTCCTTTAGATTTCTTTCCCCATCATCCTCTCCAAGGGTGACTTGTTTTTCCTCTGAAATTTTAAAGACATACATATTTCAGGGTCTCTTATGGCATGGGACAATTTCTCTTGTTTAATAATTATTTTGAGTCTGCTTCTATGCTGCCAGCTGACAAGGAGAGACATTGTCTATGTTTATGCCCCCACAGTGCTCTCATAAGGACATATGCTGAGTAGACAGTAAGTTATTACTAATTGAATACATACATTTGTGAATCATGCTAGAAAATGAAACCATTTCTATTTATTGAAAACATGAAAACAACTTCATATCCAGTCCTCTTTCTACTTTTTCCTTCCCCTGACATCCTACAGAAAGTAGCTTGAAGCAGTTTTGCAATTTTCTAACTAAGAAATAATTCATACGTAGGTTTTTTCTTATTACTTCACATAACCCGCTTTGTAGAATTCAAGCTTTCATTATGAATCAGAGTTCAAAGTTTTCAAATTAGTGGGGAAAATGGTATTGGGGATTATATGACAAAATCAATGCATGGCCGGCCTTTAAAATAGCATTTTATAAACTACATAATTGTACATTTGTGCTAATTCATTCCATCTTCTTTTTCTTAGAAATACTTAAAATAGGTTACTATTTTTTATTTTATAAGATATTTATCACATTAATTTTTAGGACATTAGACACCTCTTTTAAAAGCTAAAAAATAAATAAAAAAGCAGACCTTCCCATTTTAATCCAGGAACACTGATGAAAAGTAGAATAAACTCCCAATACATTCACACACATGCACACATACACACAAACACAAGCTCAAATGATTACTTTACACAATGACTTGAAACACTGGATTTTCAATAATAATATCAAAGCATACACAATAACCTACTTGTATAATTTTAGTGTTTTCAGAATTATATTGCATGATATGGACATTGAAATACGTAAATATATAGCTTTGGGAGGGAGTTGGATTTATTTTATTGTCGTAACCCAGAATGTTGAAAGCCAGTTTGCAAAGAATACTCAACTCAAATATAAATGTGATTTAAAAACCAGGGAAAGGAAAACACTGTACGTTGCCTTGATTGAATACTTATTTAGGCATTAGGGTAAGACTTAGAAGCTGAACATTATATTCAGGACAACACTGTAAATGGGAAATTTTGGAGACTTTTATTTTTTATATCTTTGAAAAGTTAGGCATAATCTTATTACTTACATTCTCAGAATGTTAAATCAAATTCTCCTCTCTTTAGCTGCTTCCCTAAGATATTTTCCCCCTCACTGGCACTTATGGCCACACATACATAGTCATTATTCTCACCATTATGATCCAAATAGCTTCTTAACCTATCTTCAGCCCAGCTCCTGCCAGCTCTCTCTCCCACAGAGTTTTAAGTGATCCTTTAAAATTGCAAATGTGATAGACATTTCCTTATTTCCAATGTTTTAATAAGTGTCCATTTTCATCAAAATGAACTCCAGAGTCATCCTGGAATACAAGGCTTTTCATGACCTCAATTGTAGCTACATTATTCAGCCTCAATTTTACCATTCTTTGATTTTGTTTAGTATTCAAAAATATGTATCCCACCTAATCCCAAATAGCTTTTTGACTATTTTATTCTCTAAAGAGTTAGAAAACAGCTCTATACTTGGCCAAAAAGAATTAGTTACTAACAAGTGATCTTTTTTTTAGGGAGTCCATTAACTTATTTTGACTTATGATCGATTTAAAAAAAAAACCTTACTATTTCATGTTGAGACAAGCAGAGTAAAAAAAAAAAGAAAGAAAATTCAATAGTTCAATTTTTTTTTACAAATATATGTTAAGGACATGTGATAGATCAAGGACAAATCCAAAAGGATGTAGGATTCTAAGACCAAAGATAGAGTCCTTTAAGAGAGCACATCTCTAAGGACAGAGAAATTGCACTTCGCGATCAGATAACAAAGCTAGAGCATCCAGAGGGATATTCCTGTGGAGACTCGGTACTTCTTTCTTTCTTTCACAGCTTCAGCAATGGTTTTCTTGTCTAGTTTATTTCTTTGCTTCATATCATTTTGCTTTGTTGTTGAATGTGGGTTAGTGATATTGAGAAAAACAAATGGATTTTCAATGAAAGTGAAGACAGTCTTCTCAGCCTTTTCTGGGGTCAGAATGAGAATTGAAAGGATGGCTGCTCCAGAGTTCAAGGTGAGGGCAGGAGGGAGGTAAGTGAAGCCTCAAAACAGACCCAAAAGTAGTTGTTGAGAGTCAGGTGACAAGAGAGAAAGAAACTGTGGCACGAATTGATCTAGGATAGAATTAAAAAACAAGACAGAAAAGAAACAGAGAAGCTCCTCAAATATATCGTGGGCAGGAGACTTTGAAAGTAGAGTGTAAGTCAACCCTGAGCTCTCCTTGGGAAAAAAAAAAACTCTCTGAAACACAAACAAAGTTCTCTTCCCTCATCCCTGATTTCACACAGAATTACCTGAAAAAATTGTCAGGCACGGCTAGGCTCTCTATTTTGAATATTCAAAATACCTAAAGTAGGTCACCTTAAAATAATTCTTTATAAATGTCCTTCTTGTTCATTCAGAAATCACGAAGAAAATATTATAATAACCATTGGTAATAGAATGTCAGTTGTTCAGAAAAGCAAATTTCTACTTTCCTGTGTGCCTGACCATATGAATAATCTCTCCAAACTGAGGAGAGGAGGCAGGGAATCCAAGGAAAGCGTTATTTCATTTGCTGACTTCTGAGCTGTGTTGTTTATAGTTTACAAGTTCATGTAATTTCATAGGTGGAATTTCACAGTTAGTAGAATGATGAGGGAGGCAGATGGCATAATCATTTATTAAAAAAAAATCAGCCACCTTCTCATATATATGATAGCTCTTACATCATTCTTGGGATTTGCATTTTAAATGATTAAGGATCCAGTAAGACAGCATGAAACCTCATTAACAAAGATATATCTTCAGGCCTCTACCTGAAGGGAAAGTGGTGATTTTTCCACCTCATAGCCCTCAGTTTAAATACCTGCTGATTTGTTTTATCTCTACTTACTTCAAAGTATTTCAGCCACATTAATGCAGCTTTTAACTATAGAAACCAACAGAATACAAAATCAAGCTTTTAGCTACATCCTAAAATAAACAAACCAGAAAATTTTTCACTTACGAAGCTTCTATTTTCTATAACATTGTGTGATACGTTAGTGGTTAACTGAGGGCTTCTCTTGATACTAAGGTAAGAGGGGACAAACAAACCTCTGTGATTTTCCAGTTCATTATGAAAACTAACAGAGCAGATTTGCTTTTAAAATAGACGTGGTGTCTTTAGCTGCTGCTTTGAAGTAAGATGCTGGCAGCAATACGGGACAGAAGAGATCATATATTCTCACAGTGCATATAGCAGAGGTGGTCTAATAATTAAGGTTTAATCAGAGCATACTCCTGCTGCTTTCCCAATCACTGTTGAAGATAATAATAGCATTATAGATGAGATAGCAAATTGCAACAAAGTTAGGCAACTACATCATAAAAAACAATATTGATGTGTAAAAGAATTAGGTAAACTTAGTCAATGGAGCATAGCATCTCATTCATATTAACCTCCAGCAGGGCCCTCACAGTCCCAGGCATTGATCCAATCATTTGCTTGCCTAAGTATTTTCTACCTTCTGTGCAGTTGCTTATCTCTTTTCTGCAACATTCACCTCTCTTCTTTAAAAATGCTTTGTGTTCTCTCTTTTACTGAGTAGATCCCGGGAAAAAGAAGTGGGAAGCTCTTTTCAGCAAAAGACTATTGAAGTAGTTAAAGTTGCAGGATCCAGAAAAAGCATCCAGAATCCCTGGGCTGTGTTTTTACCTGGCTCAGCCCTACAAGGGTTAATTTGAGCACCATGATACTACTGACTTGATAGTACTGTGGGATGTCCGTGGTACATAAATCCAGTAGGTGGTAGTTAGGCTAAATAATGCATGTGTGTGTGTGTGTGTGTTTGTGTGTGTATGTGTGTGTGTGTGGTTTTCTTTCTTTTTATCCTATTGTGGATTACCTCCCAATCAACACTTTTCAACCCAATTTCCATAAACAATAGATATTTTATAAGTAGCAGTGAACATTTAAAACAGTGAAAAGAATAGTCATTCTCAGAATGGAGAAGAAATGTTTGGTCTAGGTGAATTTGAGAAAATGGGAGCAGAGGATTTGAGTGATGCCTATAGATTCCACTGAGAAGGAGTTTTCTATCCGGATCCCTGTAAAAATGGGAAGAATTATTACCAGGTCTCTCATTAATCTAGCACATTAGATGATAAATAACTCTTCAGGAGAGTCATGAAAATGATATAGAGTATTAATTCAAGGCTCAGTGAGAGACACAATGACACCTAAGATAAAAGGCATATATAAGGAAACACAGAAATAAGTGCTCAAAAGGCTTTCCTTGATATATTAATTTCCTCTTATTTATCTGGGGTCAAGACCAACCACTCCTAGATGTTGGAGAAGATAAAAATGAGCCAGCTCTTATTATGGTAAAGCATCAGAAATAATCTGCCGTAAGTATTTTTTAAAATGTACTTTATTCCAAATGAAATAATTGGCTATGCAGACGGATCACCATCCTGAAATAACAGGATGGAAATAACAGCATTGGAGCACTGGAAGAAAACATTAATTAGAAAGAAAATATATGTTTAGGGTTTTTTTTTAATCATGGAAATCAGTTCCACTAACTAAAACATCTATAAAGCTGCTCTGCCAAGAGTCCATCACAGGACTTTTCACAGAAAAATGTCAGAATAAACAGAGATTCTCATACATAGGCTTTATTTCTAACATTCTCTCTTCATAGGAGGAAATATTGGAACAAAATAACCTACATACTTTTTGTCATCTGCAAAAGATTTGAGATCCTCAATTTTCTCATCATATTAAGCAAAAATCAGTTCCTCAGAGTGAAATAAGGATGAGCAGATTGCATGTAACTTCCTTTCGAGTCAAAATTTCTCTGTGCTTTGATCGTGGGTACTTATCTTTCACTTCCTTTATCTCTATTCTCTCACTTTCCCTCTTGCTCTCTCTGGATCTCTCTGTTCATCCACAAGACAGACAAAGTGAAAACCACCAATCCTCTATTAATTACTTAAATAATTACATTCCCTTGTAATTTTTCTCATAGGTGTTTCATCTGCTAGATCTTTCACCTCCAGATGTTAATGTTTGTTGGAGTCTAAGGGTACACGATCTGTAAAGGATTTCTAAAAGTGCACAGAGACAAGATGATTCGAGGTCACTTCAAAGTTATAATTCAAAAAGTCTTTAGGTAATTAAAAAATGAGAGTATATACCTGATTTAATGAGAGCTGAGGAAATCGAATATGAAATTTTTAAAAACGTAGCCCATCTAATTCAAATCTATGAAACAAAAGTGTCTTCCTTAAACAGGAAACATGTTTTGTTTTGTTATGTTTTTACTTCGACTTATTCATACCCTATTTCTTTTTTTTTTTTTAATTTTCTCACTTCTTCACTCATGAAATAGAGAATTGATAAGGAAAAAAAACAAGAAGTAGAATACATTTAGTACAGGAAAAATATTAATTGCTTGAAAATGCAAAGTGAGGAAAGAAATCAATTGTGAATAAACAGCACGGAATGAAACCTCTTGACCTTGTCAGACGCTTTATGGGAGAGACCCTTCAATCAGAAATGTGCTGATGCTAAATTATCACAGGATTTGATCTATCCTCTAATAATTGAAAACTCCCACTCCTGGAAGAAGACCAGATTTCTGAACAGCCACTAATTTTTCAAAGTGGAAATTTAGTACTGAGGAGATTGCACATTTATCCACTAAGATTTGTATTTGTATTTTATGGCCCATCTCATTCAATATTAGACTCTGATTGTAAATTGCCACATTGTGTCTTGAGTTGCACTATTCTGTGATGTGCTATTGCAATTCTTTTAAGGGCATATGTAGTTTAACTTATTACCTTTAGTATCATTCTTTTAAATATCGCAGTGTGTGAAAAACTAAACCATAAACAAAGATAAGTGCCATCAACTGCAACATCAGTGTTGAATCTTACTTGCCTACATCTTGCCTATAAAGAAAATGCTAACTTTGAATTCATTAGGTATTTTTGTACAAGGATATAACATAAAGAGATGAATACTTAATATTTTTATTCAAGTGTTCCACTTAACTTTATATGTGCAATATGTTTTGTGTCACTTTATCATTAAACAACCTCTCATTCTAAGATTATTTCTGAATAGTAAAAGCACCTAAAGCAAATTTAAGATTGATGGTTCATGTGATTATGTAATGAAATGACCCAAGATGGGTTTTCTAGGTATTAAAGATAGCTAGCTTAGAGACTTCTAGGAAATGTAAAATAACTTTTATTTGAAGCTCTAATCCCTATGACGCTTCATTAATAGCTCTTTTCTACTCAGGTATGTGTAATAACTCTAAGAGGAAAATGAGAGAAGGCATGTCAAGGATGAAACCACTTTAGAAAAATTATATATATATATAACATAAATTAATATATATAATATATATATAATCATATAAAATATATATAATTATAAGGCTCAGCCTGGAATTAAAAGCAGAGTCTGAACAGTACTATTCCCTATTAGTTGAAACACATTAAAGAAGTTTTAAAAAATAGACATGTCTATGTATAAAAAGTTAACTTGAACACTCTTAGTATTCATTCAATGGACTAATTTGAGCACTTGTTAAGCACTAGGATTGTACAAAATGTTAAAAACACAATGATGAGCATGCAAAGTATCTGCCCTCATGAATCTTAGTGTGGGAGGCAGACAAGTGCAGTAAATGCACCGCTTGCCATCCACGACATAGGGATAAAAGTAAATGCAGAGGCTTCAAGTCTGAGCTGTGGGAAATGGTTAGAGTCGATGCTCAAGAAGTGACTGTCTCACTAACACTTCAAAAATCCTAAAAGATTTTAAGCAGGAAGTGACATGATCTTATTTGCTCTTTACATAACAAAAGAACTTCAAAAGAAAGACTTTAAAAAAATAAATGGTGGTGACTCTGTGGGTCAAATGGTGACTTAAAAAAGTATTATGTCGAACAATCCTTGCTGCTTCCAAAGCTAACAGAAGTAGGGGCAGTGTGTAAATAGTCTGGGAAGGCTGTGCTGTTTTGTTCAAAATAAATGAGGTCTTCTTGATGCAAAAATGTCTCCTGGTGTCTTTCCTGCCAAATTCTATATATTTTCTTCATCTGAAACTATTCAGACAAATACCTGTAATTTCAGTTCAGTGTATACCTCCACACAACCTGACACTTTCTTGGCTGATGATGTGTTAGAATGCCAGCTTCCGAGGAGAGGAAAGGGCAGTTTTGGTGTAGACAAAGCTGGACTTGAATGATATATTTTGGGGATGATTTCTCAAAACTCCCAAATGGTACTTTCTCATTCTCTTGAGAAACTTATAAAATAGGGATAATATTAGTTTACAGTATTTTTGAGAGAATTAAATAAGGAATACATATGCTGGAACATAGGTTAAGCCAGATACATTTTTGTTTCTTTTTTTCTCCTTATATGTGATAAGAATCTTATTGGACTGATTGAAGTTTAAAAAAAAATTTTTTTAAGCCTAACTGTATTTTTTTTATTCAGTCAACCACCCTTTGGAGTTAGTTGAATAGTCCATTGAAATAGAGTAAAAAAAAATAATAAGCCTCCTCTTTCACTAACTAGACCTAGTTACTAACTAGTAAACTACTGTAAATCCCTTTACTTCTTTGCAGTTGAGGATACTCATTTGGGAAATAGGCACATTGAACCCAACAGTCCCTGGTATTCTGTCTTGTTACAAAAAGGAAAATTCTTTTATAAAATTATATGAAAATTAATAGTATATTAAGTACCAGAAGACAGTGGATGAGAAAAGCAAATATTCATAATGAGGCATAAGGCAAAAACCCCTCCATAGTCTAGAAGTATCTATGAAAGCATCTCAATGTCTGAGTGATGGTCTAAGACATATAATAAACTCTGATAGAAATATTTCTTTTCAAAAGGTAGCAGGCCACAAAAGATTGTACTTTCCTGATTTTAATATTACAAAGAAAAATTCTTACTCTAATAATCAGGTAGGGTTATGATTGCCAGATAAAATACAAGATGTCTCCTTAAATTTGAAGTTTAGATAAAATAACATTTTAAAAGTATAATACATACAATATTTGGAACATATTTATGCTAAAAATTATTTTTATAATTTATTTTTTTCATTTATTCTCTTTTATAACTATTTTTTATCTGAAATACAGATTTAATTGCATGTTCTGTATTCTTTTATCGAAATATAGAAACACCAATGGAGTTTACCAAATAAGTTATCTACACTTAAAAATACGTTAAAGGTTTCTTTAACCTGCAAAATAATTAAGAAAGATTAACTCTGGTGCAGGGAATTCATTCATCATTCACTAAGTCATTGTGTCAGAGAATCTCAGATGTCAAGTCCTATACAAGGCACAGAGCAGTCAATCTTCAACAAATACAAGGGCATATCCTCATGAATTCATAGAGGTATTTGTCACAGAGATAAATGCCACAAGTAAAAAATGATTTTCAGGGGATCTTGATATACTTCCAGTTACCCTTTACTAAGACACTAGTGCTAACTCTTATGCTAACTCTTAATCCTTATGAATAAGATAAAAAAGTGTGACTGCCTGAAATTCTCTATTTGGTTTTGTTATTAAATGTACTCTAAACTAATGCAGCACATTAAAAGTGATTAACTAACCAAAATCACAACATCTTAAAACCCTGGGAATTTTAGAAACAGGTTCATCTAGCAATTATGGTCACAGCATTGTACCACTTCTGTTTTGATCCCATTATGTTCTGATCCTGCCAGACTCCAAGCACGTTTACTTCTCTCAGCCTTCATTGTTGACCACAGATTGTTCCTGATCTTTACTTATGGACTCTAAGAACCACTGCAGTCTGAAAAAAGAAAGTAAAAAAGGAAAGAAAAAAGCCCTGTCTGTGTCACTGCAGCACCCTCCTGCTCTATATGCTCTATATGGAACGTGTCTTGGAGGACACGTTCTCTCTGTGCATGAAACCTCTTCTATGAGCTGTAGCTAGGAGAAAGGGTTCATAACTTCTTTGGCAAAAATAGTCATTTCTTAATTGGAATGTACTCTGGAAATGAAGTTAGCTCTTGCATAGTAGTAGGACATTTCTTGTGAAATATTTACCTCTCATGACTTCTCTCTCCCAAATCTCTGTCCTCAGAACCCCCAGAAAAGGTAACTCATGATACTTTTATGTCTAGGACACTGTGAGTTCCAATGCCATAAACTTAAACTATACCTATCAACAAACACTTCCAAAAGGACTTAGAAATGGTATGTCTGTTGCTAACCATGACTATGTCCATTTAAAAAATAATTAATGCCATTACTTCATACTATAGAACATGTCTCAAACTAAAACAACTAGAATATACACGCTTCTGTATTTGAGAGGGGAGAAGGCTATTATTTCATCAACTTGCAAGCCATTTGAAAAAATACAGTAATAAATGATAAGCAAATTTATTCTTTTTCTGCTTATATACTGACTGAGGTATTGTAGCAAAAATAGAAAATGAACTTAGCTTGAAAGCAACTTAGCCTATGACTCTAAATAACTGTAAGACATTTAGAGAATTATTTAACTTTCGTGGCTTCAGTTTTTCCATCTATTAAGTAGGAATGACAGGAAGAGTGGAGAAGCAGTTTAATGTATATTCTCTAAGCTTAAATTGTAGGCTTTACATTTACTGATAAAGGACTGGATTTATAAAAAGAAAATTCTCTCAGGGATGGCATGTGTGTGTGTGTGTGTGTGTGTGTGTGTGTTTAATCCATCTTGGGTACAATTCCAATTAATTTATTAAATATCTACTGAAGGCTAAATGCATGTAAAATATTGGTCTGGTATACTTTGCATTGCTATAGTATTCTTTTTTCATTAGTAACAGAAAATAGAATGTATCCAATTCCCTTATTTAGGTGTTGGAAAGGCCGTACTTCCCCCTGCAATCAGTAGCATAAGTATAAAGGCACATCATAACAATAATCCCCAAAGAATATTTCAGTGACAGAAAAATAAAACTAGATGTTCTCTTTTTATAGAGGAATCCAAAAATCGTTAATAGCTTCAACCCATCCACCAAAACACCCTTGAATGAGTTGGAGACCGTACCACCTTATTAACCTTATCGTTTCCACAAAATGATATTCTCGGAATATTTATACAGACCATAATTTGCTTAAGCATTCCCAGTCATAGAAAAGTAAAACAACTGGAAATGATGGGGAGGTGTGTAATACTGTTGCAATTATGGAATTCGGTAAAAATGAGCTGAAATGGCAGGTCATTTTCTGAGTCTTGTGAAGATATGCAGTCTCAGTCTTTATTCCTTTTTTGCATCATTCCTTCACCTTGATTGCCTTTGGCTCCCTGTTTCTCATTTCTGGAGCCCTCAGATACTCATGTCGATCAGTTACTCCTTTTACACATTTTGATTCTTTGGCTCCCACTTCTTGTCTGACCACCTTCTGTTAACCACCTGCTGCAGTGAAATAAATACTGATGTCTGCCTTTACCCGTTGTTGCACGTTCCAAGTGCTTTAATATTTCACACTTGCTATCCTTCCCAAGTACCCTTCTTCAACATCCCAAATGATCAATCATTTCTGATATAGGTAATAAATGTGTCAACACTCTTTTTAAAGTGTTACATTTTCATTGCATTCACTGTGGTCAGAAGTAATTCCTCAGTATCTGGCATTGAAATTGCCTGTTTCAAAAGCCTCCACTACTCTAGCCATACATCTGGGGAAATAGATATAATTGCTGCACGTATGCTGATCTTGTCCTTAGAGCTTTTCACACATCAAGAGCAAGGCCACTTTTTCCTCATTAGTGCAGCAAGCACCTGTCCACACATTGTGATTTTAAAAGCTGTGAGAAGATCTTAGTGCTTCTCCAACAATTTTTCCCCATCCCTGTAATTCCTTTAATTGAGAGAAAGCCTTTCATATGAGAAAAAATAAATGGTTGATATGAGATCATTTCCTAAAAAAAAAAAAAGAATTCAAAAATTGAGATGAACTAGAAAACACAAGGATAGCCAGCAACACGAATCTGAAGAAAATGTGAAGATGCTTCATAAAATGTGAATCTTAAAAAAAAAAGTGAATCTTAATTGGAAAAAGGAAACTGAGAGCGGTGAGAAAATTATACTCTGTTCCATTTTTGTGTTTTGATTACTGCATACCCCATTTTGCTCTATGCCTGACTGTTGATTCCACTGCCAAAAAGCTCCTTTAACTCTTTTAACATTATTTAGGTAAAGTTTCAAAGCCATTAGGGACCCTATAACTCTTGGTTGATAAAGTGTAGATATTTTGCTTTACCTGGAAATTTTTTTCACCAGAGATGACCTACATCACTTTTCAGTTCCCTTCCAATGCCTAGGATGCCTGAACTAGTCCAGGAGATTTACATGGGCATTTATGAGAGATCACACAATGGCATTATGCCATATGTCCTCAAACTGAAAGAATTTGTCAAGTTCTACATCAAATTCCCATTTCATTGAGATTTTATTTAGCATGAATGTAGAGCAAATTATCAATTTCACAAAAGCGTATTTAAGGATAAAAATAATTTTATTTCATATGAGAAAATGAATGTAAATATGTAATCAAGGCATATATTTACCCAATATCAATTAACTGAATGTTACAAAACATTAGTTGATACAAATAAACATTCAGAATTATACCAACAGCATTTCCAGTTATATCTTTCAATAAAAGCAGAGGCAAAGTGACTTCAGTGAAAGCTAATGAATCATAAAAGTAGATTAAATAGTTGGAAAGACATTGGATGACTTTGAACACCAAATGTGTAGGGCATATCTACTCCCCTAAATGGACAGCAGAACAGACAGCAAATGCCTGATGAGAGCTGCGGTAAATTTGGAAGACATTTCATTTGAAAACAAAAAGAATTACTTTATCAAGATAGATAATACAAAATTTAATCATGAGAAAATTTTCCCTTGACACTAGACAAATAGCCAAATTCTTTACGGTGTTTGAGGGCCAGATCCTGCTGTGTTGTACTTATAAGTAACAGTGTTTCTAGCCAGGAACAGTAGTCCTGGGATATTATAGCTGAGATTTTACCACCTCCCCCTAAAAGGTATATTATATATCTATGATGGATATAGCTGATGATTCAGTGACAGATTCCATATTATGATGGTTGTTTGAATGCTAAATGTGCAAAGTCACTTTAAACATCCTCTAAGGCAACATTTTTCTCTGTGTTTTAGCAGAATAAAGCAATAATATTGTCGTATCCTTTCAACTATTAGAAGAAAATCTTACATATGTTAAACTAAGCCTCAAGTGAGTTAGGCTTTAATCAAGCTGTTTTGATTTATGTGTGTTATTAATCTGGTTCAATTCAAATAACCATTTATTGAAGGCAGAATCAATGAGGACCCTGTGTAAGGTAGAGTTCTTGCAGTTAGTGTGAAATAAAGAGGGTAAGAACATTGCAGACGCCGAAAGTAAAAACCGAATAGAACTGAGAGTTTGAGAAGCACTATTCAGCCCTGTGCTTCTGCACTGTCCATTCAAGTGTCCCTGCACCCTTACCCACACCTTTATGATTAGCCTCCGACGATTAATCCTGCTGGAATTATCCTGAATTGTCTTTCATCTCTTTCTGCTTGGGACACTGACTGATTCACCTCCCAAACAGAAACTTGTTTGGGGAATCTTCCCCAGGACCCTATAAATTCTCCATTTCAGCACCACAAGTCATGACAAGAAAAAATTTCTATGGGTCAGAATGCCCCTGTTCTATTTTTAATCTCGAATCAAAAAAAGCCTTCTGGGGGTAGGGAAGGAAAATGTGGCTCATATTCAGGAAGAGAAATGAGGATATATCAATAAATTATCCTAATAAGTATATCTGAAGATAATAAATATTTTTTAAAAATACTCATATAAATGTATAACAGGCTATATTGGGGCTTTATAAACTATAAGTACCTGTTAGTTTAAACATGACTTTCTTTAAAGGGAATAAAATGAATTGTTTAAGCTCATGTCTTTGGGATAGGAGGCTCTGAAATGATGAAAATTTGCTAACCTGCCTTCACTTTAAACCGAAAATACTGAATATATATATTATGCTTAAGGTTCAGTGAAAAATTTTTACATTAGCAGACTTCAATGCTAATTTTAACTGTAGCAAAAACAAGTAGAAAAGGTGCTTTTGGGTGTACATGTTTCTTTACTTAAATATGTATATTCAAAAGCAGAATCATTGAAACCGAAATCAGTATTTTACAGATAATATAAATGAAGATAATTAAGTTAACTTAGCTATATAATGGCAGGACTTTACAAGCCCTCTACTCTTTCAATTCTGTTCTTCTATATCACATAATTCCTTTTATGATGGTGCCATTTCTAAATGTGTGTATAATTTAACATATTTACATTTAAGAAAAACACTGTTATTGTATCTTTTCCTTGCAAAGAATTCTTTTTTCTTTCTTAATTGTACTTTAACAAGAAACATAAACAGGTTAGTTGAGCAACTGACTATTGTTAAAATATAACTCTAATCAACATTTTACATATTTAGTTGGCTTTTAGATAGACTATTTCTAGACATATGTGGTCAAACATGATTCTTTATAAATACCTTTGACAATTTTACAAATATGACTTAGCTTACTAAGCTACTTCCCTTTAAAATAAAAGACAGTCACAATTTTTTTCTCCCCACTATTTTTTGTTGAGACCACCTATTTATTTTGGCATCTAACGCACTCCTTCTACCATCTTGATCTTGTGTTTTCAATTTAATCTCCCACTTTACCCCTACCCCAAAAAACACAAGAAATTTATTTCAACCTAGAATATGATTTTAGCTTTCCTGTCTTTACTTAGCCTCTTTCCCTCTGTCAGAGATCTTATTTTCCCAACATTGTTGATGGTGAAAAGAAAAATTTCCTTCAAGCTATTCTAATATTACTTCCACTGTATGCTTTCTCATTCCCTCAGTTAAGAGTAATTTTGCCCTCTATCTGTTCTTATAGTTCCTCCACTGTAATGCTTACATACACTAATCTTTTATTTCTTTGTATAGTTAATAGGTGTGCATACCTGACCCAGTCTCCACACTACTGAAAATGCAAAGATCTCAAAGATAAAAAGAATTGTGTACTCAAGAGAAAATGAAAATATAAGTTCGGAACCAAAAGCAGGGAGGGGGGGGGGGGGCTTGAATGTCAAATAAAGTCCATGGCCTCACGTGAGTAAATAGTAGAAAGAGAAAAACCCTATTTCTCTTTATTTTCGAACCAGGAAAATATCTTTAAACTAAAGATTCAGAAAAGATATCATTTCATCCATGGACTATTTTGGATTCCACATGTTGTTTCCTATGACAGTTGGCCCATCGCAGTCACTTGTCCTGTAATGCAGAATTTAATATATGGACAGAAATATTTTTTATAAAGCAATTCATTGGAAAGGACTATCGAATCAAAAATAATGACATGTAATGTATCTGATATTTGTTACTGAGCAATTTAATTGCTATATTTTTCTAACAATAAGAACACATTTCCAACTATGCCTAAAATGATCTTGAGATTCTGATATGAATATTTTCACATTCCCTCTGCCAGGATCTATTATAATCATCCCTTCTTTTCACTGGAATAAAATGTTTTTAGATTGTTCATCAAAAATACCATAACATCACATTAATTATACTTGGCAAAACATAAAACACAAGTCACTTACAAACATTGATTTTTCCAAACATAACTATGAACTAGTATAATATTGTGCAGGTTTTGCAGATTGTATTTAAGATCTATTTTCAACACTCAACATGTGTATCTGGATCGCTGCACCCAATATTGCATCACAAATATTTGAGCATAACTGAGTAGCTATATTCCAGCTATATCCCACTGACATTTTCTATAATGCAAAAGGGTGACATCTGCTTCCTTTCTTATTCATTTTCATAAGAACATCCCACTTCTGTTTTTTTTATATATAAACCATCAATACATATTCTAAAATAAGATACATCCTTCAGATGTAAACCCAAGAGTTCACAGACTGAAAGATCTGCTTCCACACCTGTATCTTTCTGGCGGAAAGATGCTTCATTTGGATAGAAAAAAGATAGAGTGGGAGCCAGGAACAGTCATAGAATGTGCTTTGGCAGCTTTTCTACGCCACCGTATTTTTATTTTTAATCTCTAGGGATAATTCACAGAGAAAGGATCTCCTAATGTGTTGCTGAAATATGTATTATATTGACAGCCAAAATGAAAACTCACTCAGTTGTCTTTGATGTTTAAAAAGATACACTCACTTTAAGATGTTACAGCATGTTAAACTGTGAAGAAGAAAATATATACGGCAAATTAATATTAAAATATTTTTCACACGTTCTTCAGCTGTAATAAACTACCAGATCTCAAAATTACATTTAATGATTATTGAAGTATGTGGAATATGTTTAATTTAAGGGCAAACAAGTATAATTGTATGCATTTGAAGAGGTTTCAAACTCTCACTTATGTTTATACACTTTTTCGACTAATTTTTGTGTTGAACTCGGATGTGAAGGAAAGAGATACATTTAAAAATCTTCTACTCCACTTCCTTCCTTTCTTCTCTCTTTCCTGCCCCTTCCTTTCCTTTGTTTCAACTTTTATGGAACACTTTCCATGTACCGGAACCATACTCAGTAGAGAAATTTCAGGACAGAATTAAATTTATGAATAAGTGTAGGAAATTGAGACTATTAAGATAGGCTTAAATAGCGAGTGTTCAAGTAGAGTTAAGGTGATTATATTCATCCAGTTAAAAAAGATTAACACTTACCCTGCCTTGGCCACTGGCGTCTCCACGTTAAATAGCATTCCAGATTCACTAATATCATGACTTTCCTTACCTAAGGATGGATGGATTTGGTGATAATTTCATAAACTTTTCTCACAGTATGTTTACTTTTACCTTTTGTCTTTTATATAATTGGTAGATTTATGCAGTTTTTTTAAGTGATAACTTCATTCAGGATATGTTAGCCTAAGTCATGCCTTTCTATTAAGTTATTGAGAACAACCATTTCCATCACAAACTTCTCTTAATGATCTCAGCAGTCTCTGGATCACCAGAAACCAAGGAAGCAAGTTGTTAAAATGATTGGTTAGAACCCCTCAGGAACAATATTTCTGAACTGGAAATAAATGTTGTATATAACTAATTGCTTCCGCTTCCCCTCTTTCTTCAGATAACTCCTCCCCAGTAGTCACTATACCTCGCACTCTTCATGAATATGGTTTGAGCTGCTGTGTTGATGGAAAAATATTGATAAAAATGTTTCCAAGGGGAATATGGTTTTAAAAGAGTTGAGGTTTGAGAGATTCAGTACATAGCATCCATCAAGTTCTGAACCAAATAAAGAAGCTGATGGCATCAACCCAAAGAGAAAGAAATGTTAGCTTTATTCCTGACAGCTAGGGTAGACCACACCACAGTGTAAGAATTCCATGTGCTAGTCCACAGATCTAGAACTTGAACAGCTCATTTGAGGGGGTGTTGGACTTTCCAGCAAAGTTACCTCAACCCAGATCACCAACTCACATCTATTCAGGATAAATGTGCAAGGACATACACAGAGATAGATCTCTTTCATATGAGGCTGAGATTTTCTCCATCCACTTGAGAAATGCAAACCAATGGCTGGAACTTTTGAATGAATTAACTCACTCCCCCACAACTTGGAGCAGAGAGAGGAGTAGCAAAAGACCAATAGAAATGCTTTCTTATGCAGACCAGAGAAATTGGAATTACTCAACTAAACCTTCCAGCAGAAATTGTGTATTTCTGTCAAAAAGCACCCTAAATGCTGTTGTATGTAAGTCATGAGTCACTGAATTCTACACCTGAAATTAATATGAAGCTGTTTGTTAACTAACTGAAATTTAAATGAAAATGTGAAAAAAAAAGTACCCTAAATGCAATACTATGTAGTTTAGGTCTACCATGCTGGTGATCTCCAAGAAACTAGTCAATTCTTCTCAATTTCTTTGAGCTGGCTGGGTTTCAGTCTTCATTTTACTATCCCAGGAGTTCGGTGGGCCATGACTACTGAGGAAATAAAAAAAACTAAAAATTTATTATACTACATGTTTATATACAATATCGTACATGTTATATGCTTCATAAGAGAAGAGGAGGGAGCAATTTTCTGCCAGTTAGTAGGACTTACTTTTTGACTTACCACATAGTAGCCATTGAAATACTATGAATAACTAAGTGTTAAAAACAACAAAGAGTGTTTTCATTTTATCTTTTTTAACTGGTGAGGACAGTTCTAATTAGAGCACTTATTTTATTTTTTTATTTTTTTAAAGATTTTATTTATTTATTCATGAGAGATGCAGAGAGAGAAACAGAGAGAGAGAGAAAGAGGCAGAAACACAGGTAGAGGGAGAAGCAGGCTCCATGCAGGGAGCCTGACATGGGACTCGATCCTGGGTCTCCAGGATCACACCCCGGGCTGAAAGCGGCGCTAAACTGCTGGACCACTGGGGCTGCCCTAATTAGTGTATTTAAAAGCTAGTGTTTCCCAGCAAAAGTATAAGACTATCCCCCAAACATAGATCAATGGTAGCCTTATCCTTTGACAGAAAAGATGGGAGAATAATGCACTGAACAGCTTTGTTATTATCATAATTACACAGGTGGAAAAACAGCATTAGAAGGATCGACATCAGCTATAGCAGCATGTCTTGCTAATTAAAA
Organism: Nyctereutes procyonoides; assembly: GCF_905146905.1. NCBI lineage: Eukaryota > Metazoa > Chordata > Mammalia > Carnivora > Canidae > Nyctereutes > Nyctereutes procyonoides. The sequence continues at coordinate 3,142,271 of NW_026575021.1, read as the reverse complement.
TAGAAATCCCTTATCCTATAGTGATGAAAAAAAACAAAACAAAACAAAACAAATGAAGGTAGGAATCTGAGCACCACAGAAACCTCTAAAATATGAAGTTCTAGAAACTAATACTTTAAATTTGTAAAAGAAAATATAATATTTGTAAAAGATAAAATAATATTTTGTGAACAGTGAGGGACAAGAAGATAACTCTGAGTCTGATGTAAGTGAATCAACCTTCACTGTTAATTTTTACTAATAAAGTATTGATGGTAATATAAGGACCATACTTGAATAAAGCATATGAGATCTGCTCATATTCAAGGTTAACTATTTTAGTGTATATCCAGATATGTATCCATAGGATTCTTTGTTTTTGTCTTCAAGTTTTTGTTGAAGTTCTAGTAAAAATCCAGAAAATAGAAATAAGTTGAGATAGGCAAATCTGATCATGCAGTGCTCCCTATTTATTATTGATAGAATTATATCATCCCACAATCTATATGTTAGTCCTAACCCTCTAGTATGTTAGAATGCTGCTGTAACTGGAGATAGGTCCTTTAAAGAGGTAATTAACTTAAAATGAAACCATTAGGGTGGGCCCTAATGCAATCTGACTGGTGTTCTCATAGAAAGGGGGTATTAGGATACACAAGGAGGAAAGACCTTGATAGCACACTGCAGCCAGAAAGTGGTTGTCTGCAAGCCAATGAGAGAGGCCACAGAAGAAAATAGACCCACTGACACCTGGATTTTGGACTTCTAGTCTCCAGAGCTGTGAGAAAATGAGTATCTGTGGTTTAAGCCACCCAGTAAGTGGCACTTTGTTATGGCAGCCCTAGAAAAGTCATACTCTATTCTTCATTCATTAGGGACTGCATGTTGCTTGAATCTGCCAGAAAAGCTGATTCCAAACTAAAGAAGTTTGGTTTCAGATTGTCTAGTACTTAACATTCACTCATAAGCAAACAAAAATCAAATATGATATAGGATATTAATAAGAAAGAGCAGCTTTCTAAATTATAAATTTTAATACTTTATAATTCCTTTTTTATTTAAAAATTACAATCTCTAGGTTTAAAGTAGCTTACATGCCCTGATCATGGGTGTCCATAGGTAAAATTGTAACTAATTTTAGTTCTTGACTATGAAACTGATAACCTGATTTTAAAGATGCTTATGAAAATTAAATTCTCTCTTAAAGACTCATAGTTACTCATACTTATTAAAGCAATTACTTTTATTAAAATAACAGATGCATCAAAAAGCTTAATTAATGAACCGGCATTTGAAATTACTCTGTAAAGTAGACATTACCCTATTGCCTCTTTAGCTCTATTTTAATATATGCGTTTAATACTGTAGTCTGGTATTCACATTGGCAACCTTAATATGTTTTTACTACAGTTGTTATATGTCATGTTTGCCCATATATAATATTTCACTTAACTCCTTTTTTATGCTATTCAAATTTTCTTAAGTCAAACCTAACCCCGTAGCAATGGCATAACACAATAACTGCAAGTCGTATTCTATGCTTGACTTTGGCACATTTTGCATTATAACTCAACCTATCATTATGGAATCTTAGAACTGCATCAAAGACATTTATTAAATATACTTAAATTGTGAAAGTGTTATGCAATTAGATATGAAATAAGCATTTCATGTACACAATCTTACAATATTTTAAATTGAAATGGAACTGAAAACTCTCTAGGTTTTTTTGGATAATATAGAATATTAAAATAATAAAAATAAATCTATGTTTTTACTGCAGAGACATTATTATTTTTTATTTTTAAAGATTTTATTTATTTATTCATGAGAGACACAGAGAGAGGCAGAGACATATAGGCAGAGGGAGAAGCAGACTACATGCAAGGAGCCCAGTGCAGGACTTGATCCCAGGACCCCCAAGATCATGACCTGAGCCAAAGGCAGACATGCAACCACTGAGCCATCCAGGTGCCCCAACAGAGACAATATTATTTTGAAATTATTTCTTTCAATTCAGAATACTTTGATATGATCACACTGCATTGATAATTTATACATTTTTTCATCAGTATTATCCCTTTGTTGCTTTTTTTTATGCATATACACACTGTATTTGTGCTAAGTTCCAATAGGTATGTTCAAGTGCTCACACTAAAAATCAAATCTTCAACAAGGTTATGTCAAAGACAGTTCAGGATGTTGAAAGACGTAACCAAAAAAGCTGTAGATTATTTATAAACATGCATTTATTTTTATTCAATACATTTTGTGAGCATAAAATCAATTAAGCAATTTACTTAATTTAGCAATTAAGCAGCTATGTTAGCACCTAAAGAGGAGTGCATGGCACATACCATCTTATCACAAGTACTGATTGGGCCAGTCTCTCTGCTCCCAGGGAACAATTCTCTCTCTGTTCCCTTCCAGTGGCATTTAATGGCCTTATTATTCACTGGTACTCTCAGCCTGATTGGCTCAAATATTGGCTTTTTCTCCGGTATCTTCACTCTAGTCTGTGCATGTACACGTATGGACAGATGTATAAAAATGTACACACAAAAAAAATAAAAAAAACTGTACACACACACACACACATGCATACACTTTAGTGAAGTTCGTACAAGGAAACGTGACTCTAGGCATTTAACAAATATGTATTCAATGCAGGGAAGTATAGGCTTCCAGAGCCATTGGCAGCACTAGAAGGTGGACACTGAGAATCACTGTTGGCCTTAATGAAATCAGTAAGCACTAGAATCTCAGTATCAGAAATTTCAGCTACATGAGCATCAAAGCAGAGGCATAGGATCACAACTATAAACCTCTATACCTTGCATCTGAGGTTTTCTTTTGGTTCTATCTACTACTACTCCAGAAGCATAATACTTCTTTCATACCTTCCAATGTCTCTCAATTAGTGTAACCTAAACCAAAATTCTGCCTACAAGTGAGTCTTGGAAAGGTAGGTTTCAGAATTCTAGAAGAGCACAAAAAGCTAGGGATGGTATAAACAGATGATATCTGTCATATCTGAGATATTAGATGATTTATTAAACCAAATGATTCTATGGGGATAATTCTCTATCTCTATTCTTTCTGAAGATGAGAATAATTTGGAGAGTTTGTAACTTTCTTAAAATGTGACAATGAGGAATTTTCTTTAGTACTTGTATGGATTAGAGTATCTCTAAATTATATTTGTTTGACCAAGAAGAAAAGGCCAAGGAAAGTTGTGGAGGATATGGTTCCCCTGGTTCTTGAGCAGCATAAGTACTATTTTAGACAAGATCTTAAGTTTACTAGTGAATAATGTTATTTGTATGATTTTTTTTGAGAAATGTAACATGCAGAAAACATCGATGATACTTTTAAAATCTATTCCACTCAGTGATGTAATTGTTTTAAAAAATCTTTGATTTTGACAACTATTTAGTTGTCATTTATATTTTTAGAGTGGTTATAGAATCTTATTTTTTTTCTATGAGAATATATTCCTGTGTGTTTGAAAGGAGCTTTAGAAATGGATTTCCAGGCATTCCTTCCTCTTTTGGCCTATGCGCTATATATTTCAAAGATACTATGCAACCTAATATTTGAATAGAAGATACAGATATCTGTGATAGAATCAGATTTTTACATAGTAGCAAAATTGATTAAGTGAACTGGCATTTATGACAGAATATGGAAAATGGGATATAACAGACTTACTGTGATAAATGAGAAACCATGAAATTAATGATGACTCTAAAATCACCTAGCTTCTCATATCCATTCTACAAAATTTATCATTAATATGTTCTAGCCTGGAAAATAAAGATAGTGATTAAAACAGTTACATGGATACTTCTCATATCCCACAATACTCTAATCTTTCCCTATGGTGGATATATTTTTTAAGATCTTAACAAAAATATCCCCATGTGGTCTGAATGGAAAAATAATCTCTAAAATGAGTTTTCTTGCTCTGTATATAAGAAACTATAAAAAAGAAAAACGTGCTAAACTGTTCACTCATTTGGTTTTTCTTAATTTAAAAATATGTACTAAGTAATTATTATTTGTTCAGCACCACTTTGTATCCTAAGAATTTAAATTCAAGAGGATGCTGCAAGAAGATGGGATCTAATTATTTCCTAAAACTTTATCAAGTCGAAGCTAAAAAGAGGAGTCAATTAAAAATGAAACAGTATTGCTGCCTTAAAATTTCAAAGATTTGAATATATTTTAGAAGCATACTGTTCCCTTTTGTGGGACCCAAGAATCTCTCAAATTCCTCCCCCCAAAACCTCTTATTCAATAATAATAATAATCGTTGTCTCTTTTTTATAGAACCTTCTTTCACAGCAGCTTAGGAAGAAGGGGGTCAAATTAGTCCTATTGTCCTAAGGCAGAGGCCTATCTCTGCCATAAAGCTAAGAAGTAGAGGGAAAAGTGAAGTTCCAAGGCCAGGTTTGAATCATGTGCTCTGCCCAGTAACAAGGTGCAGGACACCCTGCATGAACTACCAGCAATGAAAATGTCAGTAGAATGGATGACTCAACTCCCAAAAGGAAAGGAGGATTCTATACCAGAAGTAGCAGTGCGCAGGCTAACACAAAAGATGTCCACTATGCAGACATTCAGCAAGTAATTATAAGAGCGATGCATGTTATTAAATTGAGTTTAAGGGTTCATTACCAAGGGAATTTAACTTAAAGCTTGTCAAGATCTTCCTGATGTGTAGAACAACTAGGAATTTGCTAAATAAAGGGAGGAGAGATGGGAATAGGTCAGAGGAGATATTTTAGACAGAATGAATATTAAATGAAAGGAACAAATTTGAAACATTGTGGAATATTTAGTAAACCAGAGGACGTTCAGAATGGCTCCAATCTTGAGACCAAGAGAGAGAGAGACAAGTCAGGGAAATGGAGGGCAGAGGTACAGAGGGGATAAAAGGGACCAGACTACAGGCCATGGTAGGAATTTTAAACTTGATCTTAAAAGCAATCGGAAACGACTTAAACATGGGATCAACGTGATCTGATCCCTCTTTTAAAACTACAGCTTTGCTGTTGTATCCAAAATGGAATGGAGTGGAAGAGGGATTATTTAGTAGGCTGAAACAGAATTTCAGACAGCAGGGGACGCCTGGGTGGCTCAGCTCTGCCTTTGGCTCAGAGCATGATCCTGGAGTCCCGGGAATAAGTACTACATCAGGCTTCCTGCGAGGAACAGGCTTCTCCCTCTGCCTGTGTCTCTGCCTCTTTCTCTGTGTCTCTCATGAATAAATAAATAAAATAAAAATAAAAAAAATAATTTCAGACAGCAGGTGACAGTGAACGGAAATAGGATAAAAAAAAGGAGACAGAGAATGAGCAAGTTGAAAAGCTATTTAGTGAGCAGAAATGATAGAATTTGGAGAACAAGAGAGAGGAAGGACTAATTCACTCATTAACACATAATTATCAAACTAATATTACTGGTGTGGGTGATGCAATAGTGAATAAAACAAATAAAAATCCCTGCAATCATGGATTATACCTTCCAATGGAAAGATAATTTTCAGGATTCAAGCTACTAGTTTTTCAATTCAAAGTAACGTTAATTGAGAACTTATGTTTCAAGACAAAGGGCAAATCTAAATCTGTCACAAGCATAATTGATTATCATTGAAAGTCCTCAGTCTTCCAAATAAATTGGAATAATACAATAAAGTGATGCAGCCCTGAAGGAAATCTTCCACAAATTTATTTTACATGTGGACAGTAGATTAAGGGACACCTGATAAGAGCAGACTCTTGGTCAGACAATCAACCTGGCTCCCTCAGAACTCACTCCTCTTCCAGGACAGGAATCTGCTCTACTTGCCAGAAAGAACATTGTGGTTATTTTTCCTGTACCATAGTCCAAATGGCAACTTTTACTGCCATTCTCCTACACCATTGTATTATGGATGTGTGAGAGTTTATAAAATTTATCATTTCTCCACAGATTACTGGACTGTGATGGGCTCCATCTGGAATTGAATGAAAGGAATGCTAATCATCCTGGATGTGAAACTGGGCAGGCATGTGTCGTCTTCCTCTGGGGACAAGATGAGTAAGTTTTCATCTGTATGTAGAATAGTTAGTTACATTAGTTTAAAAGAGAATATTTTTAAAATGGATTTTATGGAAAGTTTATGGGGAGGAAGTTTCTGGGCACCCATAGAAGGTTAGAACATAGCCAATATATTGTTCTTTCTTTTCCAATACAGTATTCCTACTCCCGATAACATTCTTTCTTCCTTTCAGAAACTATCCCTCCCCAGTGCTCTATTCATGTGATCTGTGTAGGATTGATGCCAACTCCAGTTTCCAGGCATGAGCAAATGGTCCGGACCTGGGCAGTTAGAGCACCTTTTTTCCTTAGCCATATTGACTAGTTCATGAATGATTATAAAAAGGAAAACATAGATTAAAGAGGGAGAGAGAAGATTGCTGACTACATTGTTTGAACTCACAGAAATAATGTTAAATCATCTCTTCTACTAGCTTTTTCAATGAGCATAAAGGCTATGTCTGTCTTGATTACTGTATTATTCACAGGCAATAGGAGAGTACCTGGAAGATAACTATTTGTTTAATTGAATCAAATCAAATTCAATTGAGTATTTTAAATTGTTCCTGGACTGTGAAAATATAATTCTGAGATAAAAGGAGAAAAGAACGAATTATATCACACAATGAAATGAATTCAGTAGCCCTGAATTATTGGTCTTCCTTCCATTGGACACTTCAGTTTGAATCTTGCCTTTTGTTATCCTTTTCAAATTCTCAGCTCAAATTTAGAGCCAGGTACAAGAGTAAAATGTTGTACCTGACAAGTCCACTCCTTTCTTTATAATAGTCAGAAGACTTTTTTATTATTATTAGAATTTTTTCATAGCATATTCCTTAATCCTACTTTTAGCCTATTGATGACATATGCTGTAATGTCTCTTGTTTATTAATAGGTAAAAGGTTTTGTTGACTAGATATTTGAGTACAGGAAAATTAGCAATTATGGGGAGGAATATAATGAGTTGAGTTTAGATGTATTGAGATGGCATATTGTGTGATATCTGGGTGAAAATACCCAGTATATACTATCTGCATATTATTTTTTAAAGATTTTATTTATTCATGAGAGACACAGAGAGAGAGAGGCAGAGACATAGGTTGAGGAAGAAGCAGACTTCCTGCAGAAAGTCTGATGCAGGACTCGATCCCAGGACCCCAGGATCACGACCTGAGCCAAAGGCAGATGCTCAACCACTGAGCCACCCATGTGTCCCACTATCTGCATATTAGAAGGAAGTTTTAAGTTAGAAAAACACATTTCATAGTTGTCATCTTATAGATGCTGAGTAATGTAGACAGGGAAGTGAGTCCATTTAAAGAGAGTATCTAGACTAAGAAAAGAAGAATGGAACCAGGGACAAACTAACATTTGAGTGGTACAAAGAACAAAACATAAAGGGATAAATGTACCAGAGGACAGGAGAGAAACTATTTCATGAACTGGGATTAACTTACATGGAAGACAAGTCAAGTAAGATTCATTAGTTTGTTTATTCAATGAATATTTGTTAAACTACTACCATGTGTCAGGTACTGTTCTGAGAACTGAATAGACAGGACTTAATGAAACTGAAGAAGATCTCTCTTGTTCTAGAGCTTACATTTGCTCACTCCTGTGCCTTCCACATACTGCTACCACAGGGAAGGATAGGCAAGGGGCCCATGAATGGGTCAAGAAGAGTTGTCCCATTCATGAAAGAATATCCATTCCTAGTTCAGCCTAGTTTAAGACTGATCAGAGAGAGGATAACATCACCACATTGCCTGGAAGATAAAGAAAGGATTAACTGAAAAGGCCCATTTTGCTGGAATATCTTTAAAGTCCCCAAAAGAGACAGGTGCAGCCAGTCCTGAAGAATTGCCTGACACATGGCAAGAAACTTAATGAGGAAGTGCTATCACTCTTCTGGGTGCCCACAGCAAAGGGTTCACATGGTAAATATATTTATTGGATCCCCACCAATCTCAAAAGTTACAGATGGAAGTGACATCATGCTCAGAGCACCTTCAAGTGACAGATGATAAGTGAGCTCAAGAGTTAACAGTGGACTATGGGTAACCAGAGTCCTGAACTCAACCTGTGTCCTACGTAAGTGAGAGTCACTGAAAACCAGCATGTCATCACTATTTTGGCCATCCAATCTCTTTCTATAGCAGGAAGGAAATACCATGTTGGTCAGCAGGATCAGTCCATTCACCAGGCTGTCCTCCTGGATCCAGAGTCCTGGGACAACTATATAGGGGAGTCATAGAGTACCTCACATCTGACCAATCCCACATGTGGAGTAAAAAGTTGGAAAACTCTCCAAAAGGAAAAACAGGGACTATATCCCATGTGATTCACAATTGAAATCACATTGGATTCGGTACACCCATCAGAACAGTAAACTGCCAGTGCCAACAAGACCTGGAAGTCCAAGAAAGGCATTTTCAGCCACCAAGCAGTCTGCACCAAGGATGGCACTCTGACCATATGGCACCACTGTCCCAGGCTACTGACAGCCATCAGAGGGCGACTGAGAAAAAATGAGAAAAGCCTTCCAAAGCACGAGAGACCCTGAGGTACAGCCTGGACAAAAGCATTGCTCTCTAGGTCTACAGGTCATATTGCAGCGCACTACTCAGCTAATCTACTAACCATCAAATCCTTGCGTCAGGATCAGCTTTTAAGACACAGGTATGTTAACCTAAAGTTAAAACAAACATTCAAATAACCAACGGAAACAAAGCCTGTACCTACTGAACTTTGTACACATCCCAGTTCCATCATGGGAACTGGGGAAATAGGCATGTTTAATTTTCTAGGCGTCAAGTCCCTCACCAGAAAAATGATAACAATTCTTTCCTTATGGGACAATTGTGAGGCTTTAAAGAGATCAAATATTATACACTCTTCATATTCGTCCTAGCACAAAACAAACACTCAAGAAGGGAATGACTTTTATTAATTAATTAAAGCATCCTTCATTGAAATTTATGATGATAAAGTAAATGTTGGCTAAAATTTACTAGTTTATTTACCCACTAAAAATTATAACTAGTAAATGTTTCTTTTTTTTAATTTTTTTAAATTTATGATAGGCACACAGTGAGAGAGAGAGAGAGAGAGAGAGAGACACAGGCAGAGGGAGAAGCAGGCTCCATGCACCGGGAGCCCGATGTGGGATTCGATCCCGGGTCTCCAGGATTGCACCCTGGGCCAAAGGCAGGCGCCAAACCCCTGTGCCACCCAGGGATCCCTAGTAAATGTTTCTATTTTATTTAATTTAACTATTGAAATGTTAGTAAAATAAATGTTGGCTATCCTTCAATTTTTTCCTCATTCTGACAGAAAAAAAAAAAACCTGTTTCTAGTGACAAGATTTCAGACTTATGTATAGTAATGTATTTCTATGTAGGAAACTGAATAACTAAATGGTAGGAGGATTATGTTTTAAACTATATATTAAAATAAGATTGTCAATGCCTGGTCAAATAAATCCATTTATCAAAACACTGGATGCTTGAATAAATTCCCAGGTGTTTACTGAAATACATGTAGGTTAAAATAATTTATCATGCTGATTTAGTGCCGTTTTCATTTATTTGTTTGTTGTAATGAACTCAAATGTATCCAGATGAACTGATGGCTAATAACCTGATCTGAAAAGGGCTTATACTGGCTACAAGTATGTATTAGGTAACTGTCTTAGTCAGTTCAGGCTATAATAACAAATTACCGGGCAGCCCTGGTGGCGCAGCAGTTTAGGGCCGCCTGCAGCCCAGGGCGTGATCCTGGAGACCGGGATCGAGTCCCACGTTGGGCTCCCTGCGTGGAGCCTGCTTCTCCCTCTGCCTGTGTCTCTGCCTCTCTCTCTCTGTCTCTATGAATAAATAAAATAAAATCTTTAAAAAAAAAATCAAATTACCAGAGACTGGGTGGCTTAAGCAACAAGTATTTATTTATTTGATTTATTTATTTATTTATTTATTTATTTATTTGAGACAGAGCAAAGCAAGAGAGAAGGGGGGGGCTGGTAGGAGGTGGAGGGGCAGAAAGAGAAGGATAAGCAGGCTCCCTGCTGAGCAGGGAGGTTGAGGTGGGGTCTATCCCGGGACCCTGGGATCATGACCTGAGCCAAAGGCAGATGCTTAACTGACTGAGCCACCCAGGTGCCTTATTTTCTAATTTTTTTAATTTATATTCTGTATCTTAGTCATTGGTGATTCAAATGCAGCATATTTATTGCATTTAAGCTGTATTAAACAAATATTTATCTCTCAAATTTCTGAAAGATGAGAAGTCCAAAATCAAGGCACTAACATATCTGGTGTAGATGGCTGTGTTCTCATTGGACCCACACACAGCTAAGAGTCCCAAAAGCAGACTTTCTTATGATTTTTCTATGGGTGCAAATCTCATTCATTAGGGGAGAGGCCTCATCACTACATTTAATCCTAATTACCTCCTAAAGGCTCCACCTCATATTACTATCACACTAGGGAGCAGGGTTTCAACATACAAATTTTGGGGGAAACAGAAACATTCAGTTCATAACAGTAACCATGTTCATAGAAATTTAAAATGCTTAAGAATGGGACGCCTGGGTGGCTCAGTGGTTGAGCGTCTGCCTTTGGCTCAGGTCATGATCCTGGGATCCAGGATCAAATCCTACATCAGGCTCCCTGTGAGGAGCCTGCTTCTCCCTCTGCCTATGTCTCTGCCCCTCTCAGTCTGAGTCTCTCATGAATAAATAAATAAACCTTTAAAAAAATAAAATAAAATGCATGAGAAGAGTAAAATTATACCTATTTTGAAAGATTGTGTCATGCCACTTAAAAAAACTAACTAAATAAATAAAAGCTAAGACATCTATTGGAATAGTGACAAATAGAGTTTTAAGAGTTTTTCAGAGACTGTTTAGTAAGCAAATGTTAATGTTTTATTGTTTGTTGAATACAGCTACTCTTTATTTTTATATTTTTTATACTTTTTTATTTTTATATTTTATTGCTTGTTGAATACAGCTACTCTTTATTTTTATATTAGTATCTACATTTCCTATGGCTTACATTCTATCTTCCATGCAGATTTTCTTGGTTAATTCCTAAAATACCAAATACACATAGATCCTTGATTCTCAAAGCCACATGTATGTATCTGACCTCATCTTTGAGCCGAAGCCCTGAATTTCCAACTACTCTATCTGATATCACTAAAATAGAATGTCGTATGAGCTGATTCCTGGCCTGCTTCACTCTGGAACGCTCAAAAGAAAAGCCTTTTCTATGTGTCTTTCATTTTTCACATCCTGTTGCTAACAAAATCTGATTCTGTAACTTCAGAATTGTTTATTCATCCATTCATTCATTTATCAAAACTTTATTTACCACTTATTATATTTCAGCCACTGGGAATAGAGAGAAATAAAAACTACACAGTTTTTAAAATAAGGTAGTTATTTCTTAGGACAAGTTGATCCATTATAACACCGTATGAAAAGCAATATGATGAGAAGTCATGTATCAGAATAAAGAAGGAGCAGCTCAGACTGAGAATGGAGTGCTCTAAGAATTAAAGAAAAAAAAGGGTCACCGTAGCTGTGACTTCAAGGTCAAATAAGAGCAGTTCTAGATATTAAAGCAGGTGATCCCAGACAAAGGATTGGCTGGTGCACAGATGCTGATTGTGTGAGAGAACATGGCACAGTCCAGGCTGTTCAAATGGTTTATTATGACTCAGGTCAATAGATCAGGTGTCAGGAAGAAATAGGGTTGTTAATCGGATAGGCTATAGATGAGGCTTGAATATTTTCCTGAAAGCTATGAGAAGTATGCAAATCCTTTACAGGGATTTGCATAAAATCTGTGCATTTTGGAACACCATCCTGACAGTATTGTGGAGAAACAACATCATGAACAGCTTGGATGCACTGTTACCTGTTAGAGACAAACTGAGTCTCAGTAAGATTAGTTGTGTCTCCCACTTACCTGGGTTCCATTCTAGGATTTTCTCACTCCAAATCCTATGTTCCCATCAACCCTGCTATATGGGCCAAGATGCTCACCAGGAAGTCTGTCATACATTAGTCATGCATTCTATGCCCTCCTTCTAGTCTCATCTTCTACCACTTTATACTTTATAATATTTATTCCACTAAGACTGAATGCTTAGTTCACCCAAACACCAGGATACCTCATGCTTCTGGACCTTGGTTCCTATTTCACTTTATCCGTGTCTGCCAGTGTTGCCGTTGTTTGGTAAAATCGTATGGGCCTTTACCGAAAGTTTGATGTCAGGCCTGATGACATCACACACAAAGGGTAATAAAAGCTGTCTGGTGAGAGAACTATCCTCCCAAGCTTGTCCAAAAGAGGGACTTACAGGAGCAGGGAAAAGAGACAGGCCAGGGTTTCTATGATGGTTAAGGGATGGGATTCCTGTACGCTGGTAGGGGCCTGCATGATTTGAAACTCCCACTGGTGCCAAAGCAAAGAATGTGCTTTCTTATCAGCTTGCCCAGATGTGGAGCAGAGGGGAAGAAGGGGTGAGAGGCTTAAAGCTATCAGCAGTCAAACAACAAAAGATTGAGTCAGACTTTTTATTACAGTTTACCCATGATGTTGCTGACATAAACACAGATGATTACCATACAAAGAGGCATGGCTTCTCTATTAAGTTTTGCCCACTTGCTCTGCTATTATTTTTTTCTCCATGGTTCCTACCTCTACTTGACAAACTTTGTTTCCTTAATTGCTTATTGTCTGCCTTTCATATTAGAATGTAAGTTCCATGGTATGAGATTTTTGCTCTTTTTTATTCACTGCTATATCTCTAGCATGTAGAATAGTAACTCACTTGTAGTAGGTGTTCAGTAAAGATTTTTCTGAGTAAATTAATTGAAAGTTGGGGGAAAGGCACGTTGCAATAGTAGATATTTGGAAAGAAATCTTGAAAGTGTCAGGTTTGAGCTAAATTTTAAAGAAAAAATTGATTTCAACAGACTTAAGAGATATTTAAAGCAGAAAATGACACAACATACAAAGGAGTTTGGCTTAATTTATACTTATACTTCGGCATTTTTTTTTTCATTCTATTTGGCCTCCAATTTTTCCACATTAACTCGCAATTTAGTATTTAGTCAGGGTTGTCTTACCTGTCTACTGAAGCAAAAACAAGTTCCAGCAAGAATGGCTTTGACAGTGATTGAGTAAATGTTCTTTGGTGATCTTGTTTTGTCTGTGGCATTAGGTATGGTTCATTGGTGGTATTAACGGAGAAGTTTAAAATAACTGAGATGATATATAAACTCAATGCCCCCAGAAAACCATACCTGAGGTATCAGAACAGCATGCCAAATGTGTTTATTAAAGTATGAGTAGAAAAAAAAATAAAGTATGAGTAGAAAGACTAAAATTCAGGCAGTAAATTTATCTGCATTTTTATTAATAGAACTATGAAACTTATGCATATAAACAGAGTAGGAATTGCATTAAGAATAAGCAAGGCACTTATTTTTTTTTAGGATTTTACTTATTTATTTATTCATGCAAGACAGAGAGAGAGAGAGAGAGGCAGAGACATAGGCAGACAGAGAAGCAGGCTCCATGCAGGGACTCCTGGGACTCCCGGGCCGAAGGCAGGCGCTCAACCACTATGCCACCCAGGCGTCCCATCAAGGCACTTACTATAGTGATCTCAACTATCTTAAATGTTGAGATAGTTTCCCGTGCAACTTCACTACTTCTAATTTTCCTCACTCTACTTTATTGTACATATTATTGCAAGATGAATCACCTGGAAGCAACATGAGATCTGGTTATTCCTCTTATTCATTTATTTAACCAGTGTATATTGACCATCTATAACATGCAAGGCAATGGGCTAGATACTGTGATATACACATATGTAATCCTTGTTCTCATGAATCCCTAAATTATCAATGGTCCCCCCTTACCTAGAATAGCATTTTATAAGGGATTTTTATGTTACTATGAACAGGAGAAGAAAAGATCCAATGGTCAAGCAATGTGAAAATGTTGAGTTCAGTAAACTTTAAATGCACATTATGTTTTTAGTTATTCAAAGATAAATGTAGTATTTAAAATATTTAAATTTTTTGCTCAAAAATGTATGTGTACATGTGTAAGTGTTATGCGAAGCAGCTTCAGTGGGAATGGGAGAGGTAACGCAGAAATGCTACTTTATTTTGTTTCTCTCATAATTTCATACATGTTCTATAAATAGTTTTGCACAAAGAAATTTTAATAGGCACTACTGAAGGATAAAATAATTTATTGATTAGTGCAAAGTAGTGAAAAATTAGGTCTCAGACTATTGAAAGATGGCACTGTGGAGATTTTGGTGGACTAATTGCAAAATGCCTTACAGAAAATAATAAAAAGGGTTCTATTTCTCATTCTAGGATCCATATTATAATATGTTTATGCTTAACCCCCAGTGCTTAACACCACAACGTAAACAACAGAAAATCAGTTTGACTTTTTGAAAATTCGAATTGTGTTCTTCAGGGTACCAGAGAAGAGCCATCTAGCTGATTCACTCATATTCAGGTAGGACTCAACACTAATAGATGAATATCAATATATTAAATGGTGCCTGCATTTCCTGTCCATAGCACACAAAACATCACTTTAAAGAGCAGAGCCCATTTTTGAAAGAAAAAAAAATGACAAAGAATAGAGAATGATGACACAGTGAAATTATTTAGAACTTCGCTTTCAAAGTAAGATCATTAGAGAAAGGCAATTATGCTCCATGTAGAAATTATTACGTTAAAAACCTGGAGCAGTGAGGATGGAAATCACATTCTTAAATATATCAACAATGTTTTCATTATTCTCCCCAGACACAGAGTGTTTTGTTTAGTTGTTATCAGTATTCAACTTAAAAGCAAATTGCAATAAAAATTTTGTTGAGGTGGATGAAAGCTCCTGCAGCTATTTAGTATTGCTAAAAACAAATTGATCACACACCTTAAAAACTTCCTATACTCAAAAGAAACATTGTTTAATAAAAGACAAATGAGAGAAAATAATACATTAGAACATTATGCCAAATTTAATAAAAGCAAACTTCTGATGAGTTAAAAAATTACATAACATTTAGATATGTCAAAAAAAAACATTTAGATATGTCTTTAACAATGCTACCTATCAGAAGAACACTCAGATTCTACAGATTATTTTAAGAGAATTAAATAAATTCAATAAAACAGAATTTCCTGGATCTATCTGAGTACATGAAAAATTCATTCATTTGAGAAATGTAGATAGCAGTCTTCACTATTTAATATAATGGAGGGATGTATTATTTTAACCAACATAGTTTTAAAGAAAGAGATTAAGTCAAGGACAAAGCAAGTTCATATGAAGTTAAGACTGACACTTCTTGGAGAAAGGATTATTTTCTTATAGTAATCTCTACCCATAAAGCCAAAATCCTCAAAAAAGAAGAATAAAAGTCAGTGGTGTACATGTGGTTTTAAAATCAAAATAAAGATAATGATGATGATAGAAATCATGATTATATTGATGAGAAAAACACATGATAGAATCCAATATTTGTTTGAAATGAAATTCTCCTGTAGGTATCACTATTGACAATAATCATAAATTCAAACTTCTTTATAAGCATCATAATATCATTTATAGTGGGAAGTATACAGGTTGCAGAGTTGACATGTTTCGGCTCAAATGAGTCTACAAGTCTGTCTCCAATAAGGTCATCGATATGATCATAGCTCAGCATAACAGCAGAATGATGTCCATGCACGTAAGGAAAGGTACGCATTAGTACATTGGAATTAAAAAAAAAAAAAAAAAAAAACTATGTTGGGCAGCCCAGGTGGCTCAGCGGTTTAGCACCACCTTCAGCCCAGGGCCTGATCCTGGAGACCTGGGATCAGGTCCTGCATCGGGCTCCCTGCATGGAGCCTGCTTCTCCCTCTGCCTGTGTCTCTGCCTCTCTCTCTGTTTCTCAAATAAATAAAATCTTAAAAAAAGAAAAAGAACTAGACTTTTGTGAGTTATTTTTACTAGTCTGGAACCTTAAAATTTTTTTTTCTAAGCCTTCCAAGTTTAAAGTCCTCATTGAATCTTGATGATACATAAACAATATATATTTAGCTCTTGACAAAATGACAAACACTGATAAATTGAAAACATCTAGCAGAATAACTACTATATCCATTTTTCTTTCTTTCCATCCTTTCTCTTGTTTTTGTTTGTTCCTTTAGTTTTTTCTCTCTTGTTTTCTTAATACATGTATTAAAAAAACATGGATGGACATTTCCTGGTATTATCCATATTTGTTTTTCTGAGATTTTTTTCTAAGAACAGATTTTTCTTCCTGTATTTAGCAATTTTGTCATCACTAATTATTTAACCTGTTACATCAACATCTTATAAGAGTTTGGACAAAAATAACCTTTCTTAAACACTGTTTCAAGAAATTTGGAGAACTACTTAGCTTTCAACATTGATTGTTTCACAAGTAAAATATGTCACAAGATAGCCTTGAAAATTGCCTCAGTTTACCCCTGAAGTCTTGTCATCAATAAGTAAGTGAGAGCATGTGCAAATACTGATGCTGTGACAAAATTCAGATTTTGTGAGAAAAACAAAGATGAAGTGAAAGTTAACAGGGTAGACATAAGACATTCCCTTACTGCACATGACTTCACAATTTCATAATAACCTGATTCACCCAACAAATTGTTCAGCCAACAAATATTTGAGCACCTACCTTGTGCCAGTCACTGCTCTAGGTCCCAGGAATTCAAATCCATTATTTTGTTTTAATATATTAATTTAATTCTTATAACTGCAATAGAGACTATAAAGAGTAAAAATAATTGTGATACATAGTTCCTGTACCTGCAACTCAAGATCATATTTTTTGAGAAGCTATTAATATATATAAAAGAAAAGAATTGAACAGGGAAATGAGTTTGAAAAACTGGTTTTGTTACTACAGAATTTCTCAGAGCTTTTATTTATTTAATTTTTTCTCAGAGCTTTTATTTATTTTTTAAAAAATATTTTATTTGTTTATTCATGAGAAACAGAGAGAAAGAGAGGTAGAGACACAGGCAGAGGGAGAAGCAGGCTCCACACAGGGAGCCCAACGTGGGACTCGATCCCAGGTCTCCAGGATCATGCCCTGGGCTGAAGGTGGCGCTAAACCGCTGAGCCACCTGGGTTGCCCTCCCAGCCAGACCTTTTTTTTTTTTTTTTTTAATTTAAAAAAAAATTTTTTTTTAAATTTATGATAGTCACACACCAACCAGACCTTTTAATAAGCATACTTACATTGTTTATTTCCAGGAAAGGTAAGTAGTATTTTCAAACCTATTTGCTCATAGAATCGCCTTCTCTCAGAGCAACAATTAACATCTTTAAAAACTAGTGCTCTGGTAAGACACACACATACACACACACACACACACACACACACACACGGAGAAAAGAGGTAATAGGCCAAGGGAAAGGCCTAGAGGTTAAAGAATACAAACAAACAAATTTTATGCATTTTTTACAAGAAATCTATGTATAGTGAGTAGTAGTAATTTCCTTTTCTTCCTTCCTTTTTTTCTTCCTCTTTTTTTCTTTCTTTCCTTCCTTTACTACAAAAAGATCTTGTGCCTTTTTTTTTAATGTTAAACACAGTAAGTTTTTAAATTTTTAATTGGCTCATGATTTTTTCTACACCTTAACATAAACATAGAGTGGGAGGAGTGTCTCCTTTCTAATCAAATGTCAAGTTTATAGCCTGTTTAAAGTCGAAAATACTACCAGGGTAAAAGCAATCTTTCTACTTCCCTTTATCTTTCTGAGCTCTCTTGTGTGGCAATAACTTGGTACAGGTAATTCTTTGTTAATTTTATCACATTTTGATGTTTCCAAAAAGTTTTGTGCGTGCTTTTTTTGTGTGTGTGTGCTTTTTTTTTTTTTAATAAACCTCATTTCACTTATTTTTAGTGAAGAAAGATTGTTTTGAATAAACTTACTCTGAGATAACTACATCTCAGAATCCACTATATATCTTGAATATAAAAAAATACTTTTAATGACAGAGGCAGAAATGTATTTATACCTAAGTTCTGAATAGGAGAAACATTCAGAAATAGTGAATGTTTATAGTGAAAACATTAAAGCAATCCAAATGTTCAGAAATAGTAGTGTCATAGGGGAGAGATATCACATTCAACTTCAAATATAAGGACAAATGGGGATTTATAGCCAAGGAACTGGGGTGGGGGGAGTATTGGGAGAAGTGGGCCTGGATGGGAAAATATTATGAAAAGATATCAAAGGAAGAAGATTCTGGCCAAACTACCTTAGCAAGATTCTCACGGAAGACCCAACAGGATAATCAGATATTAAGGGTGGGGTATTCTCTCTAAACAGACTTAACAAGATTTTTGCTAAAATTGGACTCTGCAGGCCTGATAAGGACTGGGGGCCAAGGTGAGATCTCCTCAAAAAGATGGCTTGGAGAGGCCTGACAAAAGTCAAGGGAGAAAGTCCTTGTCACTAGTGTATTATAGATTTATTAAACTCTTGTTTTGAAAAAAAAAATTATTTACCTGGAACACTCATTCTTTCCTCCTGAAACATTAGGTATGCAGTTACCATGTTCTAGTTACACAGTAAGGCAATGAGGAATCCAATGGCCAAGAAAAGATAGATAGTGGCCCTGCTATAGGGAAGGAAATGCTCATAAACAAGTAATGTGAAATATTGCTGTGTTTATGAAGAAAATATATTTGGACAATGTCATAAGGCGTGGCAAAAAACTTAGGAGGGGTGGTCTGGGAGGGATTTCCTGATGGGATCAGATTTGAGCCCAGATTTGATGACTGAAAGGGAATATCCCCAAAGAATGGTGGGAGCAGCATCCTGGACAGTGACAGCTGGCACAGGGTGCTCAGGCAGGAACAAATTAAGAATATACCCTAAGCAAATTCCCTGCATCTGCCCTTGTTCATCAGTCTGTCATTTCCCTGTTCAAGATCTTCTGCCCTTACTCTGCCTAAAATCCATAGTCAGTATGGTAGTCTACACGGTCTGTCCTTTTCTCCATACTGTGCTTCTTCAACCAACCTCTGAATCAACTATTCAGCTGTGGCCATAATGGACCGTGGGCTGCAATTTGAAGACACCAACACTCTCTTTAGGAACTTTGCACTTACCACTTCCTTCTCTCTCAGATATATTCATGACTCTTTCTTAATCTGGATCTTTGCTCAAATGTCACCAGAGCCAAAAAGTCTTTACCATCCATCTTCAATTTAAATAACATCCTCCCATCTAACCCTCTCCTGCTTTATTTTTTTCCATTGGGTATATAATTTCTAGTATGTATATATAATATATTATATAAAAATATATAATATGTAATACATATAATATATATTTACATATCTTTATATTTCATTTTTTTTGTCCTTTACTTTCCCCCACTTTGTTGTCTCCTTAAAATATAAGCTCCTAGGATAGCAGATGTGCTGGTTTCATTAAAAATGGTATCCTCAGCTCCCAGAAGAGCTCTTAAAAGATTGCAAATAATTAATGCTTATTCTTCACTGTATTATTTCTCTGAGGTTGTTACTATTATAATCTTCATTTGACTGATGAAAAATGTGATTCACCGAGTTCATATAATGTATCCAAACCAGCATAGTTTGTAAGATACAAATCTCCTTACATCTTTCCAAAATGTTTTCAAACACTTAGTGAACACATTTATAAATTACTGATAGCAATATAACATCTATCTATTTCTTAAAAAAATATTTTATATTCATTTGAAAGAGAGAGAGAACAAGTGGAGAGGACAGGTAGTAGGAGAGGGAGATGCAAGCTCACAGCTGAGCAGGGAGTCCAATGCTGTGGGGCTGGATCCCAGGACCCAAAGATCATGACCAAGCTAAAGGCAGATTCCTAACCATCCGAGTCACCCAGGAGCCCCAACAATATAACATTTATTAAAAACAATAAAAAGTTTAAATAACTGTTATGTTTTAAAATATAAAAATTATAACTTAAAAAAACTTATGGTGGATGAAAAATAAAGACACTTCCATTAGTCACATAAAAGTTCAGGGAACATTAGAAAACTTGAGAGACAGTACTTCCAGTGTGTCTATCATGTTTTGTAGGTAATTGTTGGTTTGCAAGATAACTCTCCATGAAAAAGTTCCATAATTCAAAGCCCATTTTCCTAGGGGGTGAAATCAGATACAAGAATCCAGAAATATTGCAAATGTTACAATATCAAATGCCAACAAGTATTGACTAAAAGAAGTCTAATTAATTTGTAATGGTTTTAAAAGATGCTCTATTATATATTGGTTCTCCTTCCTTTGACTTAAGCTAGAAAGAAAAAAAAGCTGTTGTGTTCATAGCCTACCCAATCAATATATACAAATATGGAATTAGGTGGGTCCAATTCAAAGCAGTAACTGTCAGAAAAAGGATATAGGTTTCATTTCTCATCTTCTGATGTACGAATTTCCATATCTCGATCTCATAAAAGCTTCCATGTGTTTTACATTTTCATGTTTTCTGGAAGTTGCATACTTCTTACTAATGGCAGAGGCTAGAACTAAAAGCATTTCGATATAAACCATCCTACTTGAAAGTAATACAAATGCAGATGCATCGTAAAATAATTATTTTTTAAAGCTTTTGGATGAATATGTGAAATTAGAGATAAAAAGCAGGTAGAATGATTACTTGATAAATTGGAGCATTGTGTTTTGAAAGGAAGGCAAATACTAAGCGACCAAGACAATTGTGACTACATCATTAAACTCTCTCATGAAAGAAAAAAATTCCTCCTCTTACCCATAGTTTGAGTCTGCCTTTAGCATGAGAGATAGGGTTGCAATTAGAGTGATATAAAGTGCAAGTACCAAATTATATTTATTAATGGATAAAAGACTCACATGCGGTATTTTCTTTTTGTTGTTAAAAATGAAAATTACATGAACTGGCTCTAATAGAACATAATAGAACATTTTGCCATGATGTTTTTTTTTTTTTCTTTTCAAATGGCCTCGCCTGAAAAAGCTGTAGAAATGACTCATCTTTAGCAATTCTATTAGCCACTGCCAGCTGGGGTCTTAAGGCATTTATTGGGACTTGAAATACAAGTGATATGACTTTTAGAAGTCATTTCAGCAGAACTTATCAAAATGAAATGAAAATCAAGGATTCAGACTCAGGGATATGTATCTGAAACAACTAATTAACTTAATGATGCAAATCACATATCTGATAATTCACTTGTTAGCATGTTTATCATAACAAAGTTGCTGTGCTATATCTGATTGAATTTTGGAGAAGTACTTTTTTGGAAAGAGAACACAATTAGTTCGCTTCTTAAAGTACATTAAATCTTTATGCCAACTGACTTATCATTTAGTGTACGGAAAGAAGGAACTTATTAGACTTAACTTTGAGATATTCATATGTGGATTTTCCATAGCAAATGTGTAGCCCCAGGCAGACTTCTGGCACTCAGGAAATTTCTGTGCTACTTTTGCTAGATCTATGTATTTAAAGAATTCAAATTAACATTATTAACAATTAAAGAAAAGCATCATTAGAAAGATAAATATTTCATGCCTGCATATTCATATAGAAATACAAACATGCACACATACTTGGGTATATGTACACACATCCACCTTGTAATGAAGGAAGATAAGAATATTCTCTTTGTTCTTCTGCTTTTATTTAAATTCCAATCAGTTAACACGCAGTGCAATATTAGTTTCAGGTGTATAATTTAGTGATTCAATACTTAAATATAATGCCAGTGCTTTGTTTTGTGAATTCTTCAGTAATATTATTCAATTCTTTTAAACCTTAAAAAGGTAGGGCCCAGAACTGTGTCAGGAACTGGAAACCAAGACAGGTACACAATGATGGCATAATAAAGTCTTAAAAAAAAAAAAAAAGCTAAAGTGGAGAAATCAAGCGAGAGTTTAATTTCTAGAAAAAGGCAAGCAACATTTCCTTACAGCTCAGCAACATCTGAAACAATAAAAGAAAAAAATGTGTACTCCCCAGAAGTGGCTGCAAAGCTGTCAATTTGAGGAAGATACTGACAGCATAAAAAAAAAATCATAGAGTTTGGTTAAGTAGGATGAAAATATAAAGTTCTTACATGTGCTCGATATCAACTTATAGCAAATGAAGTAGAGAGATGAGTGAAATTATTGTATAGCAGTTTGAGAATATTCACCGTATTAGTTTACTAGTTTCCCAGAGCTGCTGTAGCAAAGTAGTAAAAAATTGGGTAATTGAAAATAACAGAAATGTATTTTCCCACTATTCTGGAGGCTTAAAGTCCCAAAGCAAGATTTTGGCAGGACTATGCTCCTTCTGAAACCTCTAGGGGAGAATCCTTCCTTGCCTCTGTCTAGCTTCTGGAGGGCGCTGTGAGCCCTGGTGCTCCTTGCTGTGGCAACATCACCTTGGTCTGCTTCTGTCTTCACGTGGAGTTCTCTTTATGTCTTCACAGCAACTCTCTGCTAGGGTGTCTGTCTCCACGTCCAAGTTCCTTTGTTTTATAAGGACGCTGGTCATATTGAAGGAGGGACTACTCTAATGGCCTCATTTTAACTGGATTACTTCTGTAATGATAATATTTCCACATAAAGTCAGAATCTGAGGTACTTGGGATTAGGATGTCTACCTACCTGGGGTTGGAAAGAAGATAAAACATAATCCAAACTGTAATAGTTCTACTCCCAATACACTGAAGAAGAAACAAAAGTACTGGGCCAAGTTTTAAAACGTGGGGAGGCAATGTAAAGATGGGAAAGTATACATAAAAAACCTGAGTTCTGGGCAGCCCAGGTGTCTCAGTGGTTTAGAGCCGCCTTCAGCCCAGGGCCTGATCCTGGAGACTTGGGATCGAGTCCCACATCTGGGTGCCTTCATGGAGCCTGCTTCTCCCTTTGCCTGTGTCTCTGCCTCTCTCTCTCTCTTTCTCTGTATGTCTCTCATGAATGAATAAAATCAATCAATCAATCAATCAATCAATCAATCAATCCAAACCCTGAGTTCTACTACAAACTGACTACCTGTTGCTTGGAGTGCACTGCACCCTCTGGCATGTCCCACCACATTATGAAACCTCTTCATCTATAATAAAAGTACTTCCATAAAATTTGTGAGGATTAACAGAACGCTGTCCGTGAGAGTCCAGTCTAACATACCCTACTAAATGGTGTCACAGGAGTAGCCTCCATTCAATTTATGTAGCAAAGTCCTCTGGCCCACATGTGGATGAAATCTATGACCCAGATCTCTAACTACTTTTCTGATCAAGGGATTAAATTAAGCTCCTATCTTGCTCATAAAGCTAAATCCTCCCAGATACACATAAGCAGGGTTCTTTATCTCCCCACTTCAAAATCCGGCTCTGGCGTTTGAATAATTGTTTGGGAATCTCCAAATTAAAGCTGTTCCAGAGAAACTGGAATATATTTATTTAATTCCCTCAACAAGATGCTAAATAGGCTTACACATTTTTAACGTTCAGAGTGGAACAACTATAATCAATTTTTCTAAGAAATTTAAAAATAAAAATTATTAGTGGATTAATAAATTTCATGTTGCTTCTAATAAGATGATGTCATTGCATCCTATACTTATTTCACAGAATTTTATAGTAACAATGAAGTCTCAACATTGCTTGTCTTTTTTTCAATTCTGTGTCTATACCATTAGATAGAATTATGCTTAAAAGAATAAAGAATTGGGGTGCCTGGGTGGCTCAGTCAGTTAAGCATCTGCCTTTGGCTCAGGTCATGATCCCAGGGTCCTGAAATCAAGCTCCACTTTGGACTCCCTGCTCAGTGGGGAGCCTGCTTCTCCCTCCTCCTCTGCTGCTCCTCCTTCTTATGCTCTCTCTCTCTCTCTCAATAAATAAATAAATAAAATCTTTATTTTTAATATATTTTTTAAAGAATTTATTTATTCATGAGAGACACAGAGAGAGAGGCAGAGACACAGGCAGAGGGAGAAGCAGGCTCTATGCAGGGAGCCTGATGTGGGACTCGATCCCAGGATCGTGGGATCACTCCCTGAGCTGAAGGCAGATGCTCAACCGCTGAGTCATCCAGGCTTCCCAATAAATAAAATATTTTTTAAAAAGAATAAAGAGTTCTTTCTTAAAGATTTTCAGATAGAATATCTTTTCTAATCCTTATAAAGTACATATAAACTGATTTATTCCTGAAGTAGGGAATATAATGCAGCTATGAATCCAAAAAGAGATAGTACAAATGTGCTCAGCCCCATACTTGCAAAGCTACCAAAGTCATTTTTTTGTTTTACTTTTCCTTTGTTTTAAAAAAGAGCAAACTTTTTATTTTTAGAATAACTTTTGATTTATAATTTTTTTATTTTTAGAATAACTTTTGATTTATAAAAATTTTTTCAAAGATAATAGCCCACACTCAATTTCCTATAGTGTTAATATCTTACATGTGTGGCACAATTGTTGCAACTACTTAACCAATATTGACTCATTATTATAACTAAAGTCCATACTTTATTCAGATTTTCCTCTGTTTTTACCTCTTGTCTTTTTCTGTCCCAGGATCCCATCCAAATGCTATACATCATTTAGTTGTCTTCTTTGTCATTATGTCTCCTTAGGTGGCTCTAGATTCTGACAGTTTCTCAGACTTCCCTTGTTTTGATCATTTTGAGATTTTATTGGTTTTGAAGAGATAGGTACAACAGAGATTTTATTCTCATCACATCGTGTACATACTGTTAACATAACTTATCACTGTTGATGCTAAGTTATGTTGAGTGTGCGTCAACCTTCTCTACTGTAAAGTTATTTTTTTTTAAGATTTTATTTATTTATTCATGAGAGAGAGACAGAGACATAGGCAGAGGGAGAGGCAGGCTCCTTGCTGGGAGCCTGTTGCAAGATTCCATCCCAGGACTCTGGGATCACGCCCTGAGCCAAAGGCAGACCCTCAACCACTGAGGCACCCTGGTGCCCCTATAAAGTTACTATTTTACCCTTTTTTTATACTATCCTTTTAGAATTAAGTCACTATGTACTGCCCACATTGAAAGAGCTGGGAATTGGGACACCTATGTGGCTCAGCAGTTGAGCATCTACCTTTGGCTCAGGGCATGTTCTCTGGATCCCGAGGTCCAGTCCCACATTGGGCTCCCTGCATGGAGCCTGCTTCTTCCTCTGCCTGTGTCTCTGCCTCTCTCTCTGTGTCTCTCATAAATAAAATCTTTAAAAAAGTAACAATCGCCACATGTATTAAAAAAAAAAAGAGCTGGGAATTTCTCACCTATTTCATTTTTGTTCTACCTGAAGAACTTTTAACATTTCTTGCAAAATAGGTATGATGGAAATGAATTCACTCAGTTTTTATTTGTCCATGAAAATCTTTATTTTTCCTTCAATTTTGAAAGATAATTTTACTAAATAAAGAATTCTAGGTTGATAATTTTTTCAACACTGCAAAGATATCACTTGCTTCTTGCTTGCAAAGTTTAAAATGGAAAATCTGCTATAATTGTTAACACTTTTCTCCCTAGTAAGATGTTTATCCCATTTTCCTTTAGCTCTTGTCAAGATTTTCTTTTTTTCTTTGATTTTGTGCAGCTTATATATGATATTCCTAGGAGAGGGTTTTTTTTTTTTTTTTGTATTTATCCTGCTTGATGCTCTCTGAGCTTCTCATATTTGTGGTTTGGTGTTTGGAGAATACAAATATGTTTATAAGGCATACAAGGATTCACAAAATTGTAACCTATTTCATGTTTCTAGTGTCATCTTCCATTTCATGTTTTCACACAATCTTTGCTCCAATTGTCCAAATCTCTTGTTATTCTCTGATATACTTC
Organism: Nyctereutes procyonoides; assembly: GCF_905146905.1. NCBI lineage: Eukaryota > Metazoa > Chordata > Mammalia > Carnivora > Canidae > Nyctereutes > Nyctereutes procyonoides. The sequence goes on along the minus strand of NW_026575021.1, from coordinate 3,116,298 downwards.
CAGATTCTGAATATCTAAATTCTTTAAACCATAGTAGCTTCACACCAAAAGCAGCTCAAATGCTACTCATTCCTGGATTTTCCCAGCTCATCCTGTATGTTGCCATCTGTCAAATATTAACAGGCAGAATGCAACTCGGGCCACCCATTGAGACTTTATCACTCTATTCCACACATTATATTTCATTTTTATTGTTATTCACATGAGAAATATGGCAATTTACCAGGCTTCTTGGCTGGCTTAGTCTTCTATCTAGCGTACTCTCTGAATACTGAGACTCTACTGGTAGGAGTTTGTAGTTGCAAGCAAAAGAAAATGACGTTAATTAATTAAAACAAACTTTTTGTTTTTATTGAGAAGATACTACATGACTGCAAGAATTGGTACAAATTGTCAAGAACCTCTGGTTCTTTCAATGAGAAGAAAGAACGGTACGACTGCCAGAAGCACAACAAAATTCACACCTCAGAAGCAGTCCAGTAAGACACTCTTTCTGCTAACACGGAACTCTGAACACTGCCCAGGACACTACCTTCACCCCTCAACCAGGGAACAGGATATTGCTGACAAAACCATTCATCAACTTCCCACCATCTTTCCCTCCTGGCTCCAATTCAATTCAATCTGGGATGTTTGCAGCTATTTGGTCCCTCTTCAGTCACTGTCCATTTAAGTAGGAAAGGATCTAGATGTGCCAAGTAGTGGTATTTCCAGGTTCCTTGGTGATGCTGAGAGTTGCCTGATGTGGATCCTATGTCAAAGAGCACTAACCAGAATGCCCTGTATATAGAAAGGTATTGGGGTTCAGGAGCTGGGCAGTGAACAGCATGACCAAAAGTCTCTGAGGTGACTTATCTGCTTATCTTCAGTAGTTAAGATTCTGCTTACTATGTAGTAGGTTTTTAATACATGTTTGTTGAACAAAAAAAAAGGAGGGGGAAGGGAGGAGGGAAGGAAAAAAGGAGAGAGGGTGGTAGTCAACTCTCTAGAAACTAATATTTTAAATTTCAGTAAATTGGCAAATGCTTTGGGATTTTTTTTGGGGGGGGGAGAGGACCTTACAGTTGTTTTCCTTACATTATCAATGTATAATTTAACTGAGAAATTTAAAACATGTGAACATTTTTTGTTATGTTTCTCTCTCAAGATCAAATACCACAAGCATTTATAATATTTGTTTCAATTCCAGTTTCTTCTACCTATTTTGATTTCTAGAAGTAGTACTTCAGACGTTTGCACTTCCTTTCTTCCCTGGTGGTTGGTTTGGATAGCACAGTCACCATCTCAGTCTATTTATCTATTTATAGTTTTTTTTTTTTTTTTTTTTTTTTTTTTTGAGAGTGGGAAGGGGAGGCAGAGGGAGAGGAAGAGAGAGGATCTCAGGCAGACTCAGTGCTAAAAGCAGAGCCAATGCCAGGCTAGATGTCATGACTCTGAGCTGAAATCAAGAGTCAGATATTTAATCAACTGAGCCACTCAGGTTCCCCACCATCTCAATTTAAATACCACCTTTTCCCTTTCCTCAGACCACAAGCGGAAGCTGAGATCTGACATGGTAATTTACTCTAAGCTTGCTTGTAGTCCTAATATGGTCCAAATTTGTCTGAGGCTACAATAATAAATATGGGTTAAGTTTCAGGTTTTCAATGAAGATGGAAATTGGCTGGGAAATGAGAATAAGCTCATGAGCTTAGGTGCTTTACTCTTATTGTTTCAAGATCCAAATCCTCCATTATTAAATAAACCTAGGTTTCAGTCCAAAGAGCTAATCTTGTTCCATGTATGTTCTCTTGCAGCAAAGACAGCAATTTTTCTTTGTATAAGGTAATTCTATTTTTACATTGCAGTGAAATTAAATGCACTGTGTAGCATTGTTTAACATGAATTGTTAAAGAAGAATCATGCTTTTAGTTTATATTATCGGAGAATATACATACTGCACTTACATAGGCTTTCGCTAAAAATAAATATATTAGTTAAAATGGAAATAAATCTAATAGGATTTTAATCATGCAGGCATATTGCAAAGTAAACACACAAAGGAAGTTAATGCAATGTCGGAAATTATTTCATTGTAAATTTCCTTCTCTGTTTCTATTTAAATTTCCTTTTAACCAAAGTTTATAACATTGCCAATCAAAGCACTTAAATGGCCTCAGAAATTGTTTCTGGCTTGGTTTATTAATTAATTTTCCACTTCAAACCAAAGTTCTTTGCTACAAATGTTACAGTTGCATTTCTCAGTCTAAAGGCAAATCAAAGTCCTATGTTATTTGGTTCTTTGGACAGCAATGGTCTGAAAAAATTGACTGAATCAGGATTATTTTTACAAAACCAAAACCCAAAAACAAAAAAAGAGTGGATGGAGTTTACATCTTATGATTGACCTCAAATATATTTGCACTCTGGAGAACTATTATTTATTACCAAACCGCATATTTTTATGGTATCAAAACGTTTTTTTCATTCTACACTGAGAAAACATATTTTAGACAAGCAAATTCTCTCTACATTGAAATATATATTATATAAAATACATAACTAATATACGTAGAGAATTTTAAGTAATTATAACACAGTGGGAAGTGTAGTTCATCTACTTAAAGTACTAAAATACTAAAATAAAAATGTGAATCTTTTTTTTTCTTAAGAGTTATATTACATAAACAGGGAAAGATAATTTCTTAATTATTCCACATCAGAATTAACACATCTCTGAAATTGCATTTATTTAAATTCTTTTAAGGCTATATACAAATAAATATTCAGCAACTATTTATTGAGGGCATAAATTATGGCAGAACATTAAGAAATGGAAAAACGAAGTTTAGTAAGGCACAGGTTTCTCCATTGATGATTTCATTTTTTTTTTTCTCTTTTGCGGAGGTTGTTTTCTTTTCTTTTTTATCTGAAGTAAAATTGACATCGAATATCCCATTAATTTCAGGGGTAGTGATTTCACTGTTTTTATACATTATGAAATGACCTTCACAATAATTCGAGTAACCATCTGTCACTGTACAAAGTTATTACAATATTACTGACTACATTCCCTATTCTGTATGTTACACCCACATGACTTATTTATTTCCTACCTGGAGGTTTGTACCTCTTAATCCCCTTCACCTATTTTGCCTACTCAGATTTCTCTTGAAGTCTAATTCATGCTTGCAAAAGAAATGTCAACTGAGACCTGTGTGCCTGGGTGGCTCAGTCGGTTAAGTGTCTGACTCTTGATTTTTGCTCAGGTCATGATCTCAGGGTCCTACTTTGAGCTCTGCACTTGCAGGTTCTCTCTCTCTCAAATGAATAAGTAAATCGATCTTATACACACATGAAAAATGTTGACTGGTAAATATTCTCAAAAATGAAGACTTTTTTGTACTAAAACGTCTCTTATAGAAGAAAATAAGTGGTTTTGCAAGTGAAGACATTGGAGGAAAAAAGTTTTTAGCATTAGGTGTTATAAACATGCTTTTCGCTTATTTTATGCATATACTTTCCTATGTATCTCACACATTCAACCACAAATATTTATTGAGTACATATATCATCAGCATTTGGCAGAGTCATGGCACAGAATTGTGTCTAAAACATGCACAGTCTGCCTTCATGGAACATACACTCTAGTGGAGCGCCTACGCACATATTCATAAATATAAATGCAATGATTTCTCCTAAAGAAAAGAAGAGATCAGGTGGCTAGGTCCCCAGGATCCAACAAAGTAGTTTACGAGCTTGATTTTTGTATGCTAAAGTAAGAAATGGCGGAAGTTAGGACCAGTATGTCCACTTAGAAAAATAATTTCATTTGGTTTACAGAGCAGAATTCTCTGAAAGAATTCCTTGATATTTCTGAGTTTTTAGCACCTTAAATGAGAAATTTACTTCCACAGCAAATTATGCTTGGGCTACATATTCCTTGTTTCAGAAGGATTCTTTGGGGGAAACTTCTTAATCATTCAGACCTAAACTTTTCACTTACTTACTTTTCTTGATTTTAACTTCAGATATGATGAGGTTAAATAAATGTAAAAACTCAAGACTCAACTGTGTATTCTTTCATTTAATAATTTAAAATGCTGGGGATGGAGAAAGAAGTAGATCATATATCTCAAGAGGATGGTTTCTTTGGTTTGGTTTTCAATGAGGAGACTGGCTATTTCTTTTGTTAGACTGAAAACATTTTGTGGTTTCCCAGAACTAAAGGGGAAGGAAAAAGGAAAAAGGAAAATACCTGAGCCAAGATGGAATACTATGCAATCTAGTAATTGGGTTTATTCTCAGAATATATATATATATATATGATTGTCAATTAGTGCCATGGTAGTCCATGCTGTCTCTTATTATTCTTTTAGTAAATTTTTAAATTAATAAAATTACAAATTCTGTTTCCCATACATGCTATTAAATGTTCAAAAACTTGGATATTTTAAAAATAAATCTCCATTTGGCACACTCAAGAACACATTTAAAAATTTTTAATTTTGTTATTTCTCTAATATCTTAAAAGAGACGTAATTTGTTCTCTCATGTTTTGCTGCTGGACCCAAAATGCTTTAGCTTAATTAATGAAAATATTGGATAGTCCATAGTACAGAATATGGTTTTGCTACATAATAGGGGCTCTAAGTTGGCCTTAGGGTTCAGAGATCTTCTGAGAGTACTGAGGATGAAACTAAATAGGATAAATAGGCATTTTAAGGGAAGGTAAGAGGTGGGGAGTTGGAAGGAAGTAAAGGAAAATCCGAAGCATACGGAATCTTTTTTTAAATTTCCAGCTTTATTGAGATATTATTGACTAAAAACTTTTGTAAGTTTAATGTGTACGACATGGTAATTTGACACACATATGTAGTGCAAAAGGACTACATCAGGATTAGTTATCACCTCTATCCTCTCATACAATTACTATATTTTTTGCAGTGATAATATTAAGATCTACTCTCTTTCAAATGAGTAGCTTTAAGTTTGTACACGGACCAACAGGCCTCCATTTCTCACTCTCCATAGTCACTGGTGATCATCATTCTGCTCTCTCATCATATAAATTTTGCTTTTCTTTGATTTCTCATGGAAGTGAGAACATACAGTATTTGTCTTTTTCTGTCTAATTTATCTCACTTAGCATAATGCCCTTGCAGTTCATCCATGTTGATGCAAAAGGCAGAATTTCCCATTTTTGTTTTTGTTTTGTTTTGTGGTGAATAATAATCCATTGCGTATATATATCTATCATATTTTCTTTATCTGAAACTTGACATCAGGCTACAGGAATAATCAAAGGTTAGATAATTTACTACTTAGTACTTGATGTTAAGAATCTTGAATTGTTCTTAAAGCAATGGGAGGTCATTACAGGGTCTTAAGCAATTGGTGCTGAAAAAGGAAATGTTGGAAAATAGAATAGAAAATAGAATTTTAAAAATTTGACATTTTTCAAAAAAATTTTGACATTTTTCTATGTTGTGATGCAAGCTTGACTTTTACACTCCTAATTCTCATGATCTGTCAAGCTGATCCTGCAGAAGAGATAGCTGCCAAAAGTTCCTTTCTCATTATGTATAAAAGCACTTTAGAGAGATAGCAGTCATTTCTTGGTCCCCTGTCATTCATTGAGTCTGCTGTGGAGAAGAGGAATGTGATTATTTGTTTTTCTTCTTATTTTTGTCTATACAAGTGTGGATAGCTCAATATTACCGGGGTCACATATGTTCAATCAACACATTATTTTCCTATTTCAAAAGAAACACTCCATATACAACCACAGTCTATATGTGCAACAAATCTCCTCATAAAAGCAACTTTGGGTAAAATGGGTTACAGAGTAGAAAGTACCAATAAACTATCACAATTTCTGCAACATTTTAAATTAGTAAAATTACAAATTCTTTTTCCCCATACATGCTGTTAAATGTTCAAAAACCTGGATATTTTCAAAAGAAATCTGCATGTGGTACACTAAAGTACACTTTAAAAAATTTAATTTTGGGATCCCTGGGTGGCGCAGTGGTTTAGCACCTGCCTTTGGCCCAGGGCGCGATCCTGGAGACCCAGAATCGAATCCCATGTCGGGCTCCTGGTGCATGGAGCCTGCTTCTCCCTCTGCCTGTGTCTCCGCCTCTCTCTCTCTTTCTCTGTGTGTGTGACTATCATAAATAAATTTTAAAAAAATTAAAAAAAATAAAAAATAAAAAAGTTAATTTTGTTATTTCTCTAATATCTTAAAAGAAAAAAAACTTGTTTTACTTAAACATTCTAAAATGTGGCACATTATGACACAGTGATACAGATTCCTATACTCAAAATTTGTCTATAAATAATTATATTCATATTTAAATTTTATTTTTCCTTTGATACATGGTCAAAACCAATATTTAGATTGATATTAGTAATTATTTCTTAAAGCAAGTCAACTATCTTATAGCCATTAATTTGTATTTCTCTCTTTGTTTCTTCTATTTATACTTTGGAGGGAAATTAAGTCCCTTTACACTATTTCTAGAGATTTAATTTACTGACATTTGCTGCTTGTAAGCTATGAGAAAATAAAAAAGAAATAAAGCCAAAATCACAAACTTTGTAATTCTCATGTCAAAAAAATTTGACACTATGTTGCTTAATCTCTAGCCTATGCTTTTATTATTATATACATAGTAACATGAAGGTTTGCAGAAACCTAATCCAGATGTGTTCTTATTGACAAAACCAATTATCTCAACATTTTTTTGGGAAAAAATAATGTTCTTTCAATATCTGTATTCTCTCTAGCCCCACAATGGCATATCTTACTTGATGTGTTTCCAGGTATAATCTATAACATAGTTGAATAACACTTTATCAACTCCCTTAGAAATTGTAAATTTTAATACCACTTATTTTCCTAAAAAAGAAAATGTGTGGGGATCCCTGGGTGGTTCAGCGGTTTGACACTTGCCTTTGGTTCAGGGCGTGATCCTGGAGTCCCGGGATTGAGTCCCACATCAGGCTCCCTGCATGGAGCCTGCTTCTCCCTCTGCCTGTGTCTCTGCCTCTCTCTCTCTCTCTCTCTCTCTCTCTCTCTCTCTTTCTCTCATGAATAAATAAATAAAATCTAAAAAAAATAAAATTAAAATAAAAAATTTAAAAAGTAAATGTGCTGAATAATTGCACCAGTATAGTGGTTATTAGTGCTAGTCACCAAATATTGATTTCTTTCCACCTTTCTGATAGGGGTAAGCTGGAAATTCTAGCTTCCTTGGGAATAGTGCTGGCATGAGATTAGCTGAAGGAAGAGTCATGCATGGCTTCCAATGAAAGCTTTTAATTGCAGAGCACATCCCTCCAAAACATATTTCCTATTGTTTTGTTGACTAGCAGGGTTCAAGGGTCTACCAGCCTGAATCCAGCCATAAGGACATTACAAAAATAAAGAAAATAAATAAGTCAGTCCTTTGCAAGAAATAAGCCTTTGTGAATTTAAGCCAGTAAAATTCTGAGTTTGTTTGTTACTAGGGCATAATGTATACTAACTGATATGTATATGTAAAATAAATATATACATAATAAACAGTGAAACTCTTTAAAATTAAATTATTTTGTAATTGAGATAAATCTATCCTGAATGCCTTCAGTAGAAAAGTTAGTGTCCACAATGGCAATAAAACTTGTATAAGTTGCCTCTTTATATGCTGTATTATACACTAGACACAGTTTTTCTCTTCCATGCCAATTTTTTACAGATGCAAGTCTAGAGATAAAAAATCATGAATTTCAACAGGGAGAGAAATAATGAGTCCCCATGGGTAAGTACCTTTGAGATTTTCAAGAGATAAACATTTGCACATCATGACCTTAAACATGTCTACAGAGAAAAAATGATTTTCACCATTGCAAAGCAGTTCTGTTTACCAAGTCAGATCTGTCAGGCAGTGCACCTAGACCTCATAAAAAGTGACATCAAAAGTAACCAATAGCGGCAACAGAATCCAAGTAACACTATGCACTTGTTGGTATAACTACACTTACTCTATAAGGCAACTTATCCTAGATAACAATTAAAATAATCTGTTAATTTGGGCTGAAACTTAAAGACATTTAAAGCTAGAGAGGCAATATTCTACAGTATGCTTAATTAATTTAATATAATTTATTAAATATCTAACAAAAAACTTTGTTTTAACATCAACATAAGTGTTACACAATGTTTGAAGAAGTTCATATGGATTTACCGTATATTATTTTCACTCCACTGTTAGATAGTGCTGGTTTCCACCATATAATTCCATATAATTATATATATAATATATATATATAAGTTCCAAATTTTACTTGGTCTAAATTTTGTTGTTGTTGTTCAACCATATTTTCTTTTTTTTTTCATATTTTCTTTTTGCTAGACAGCACATAAGAATTTCAATTTGTTCTAAATTTTAAGAATTGAAAGAGCACAACATGGCTCTTTCAAACACAAGCATTGTTTTATTATTATCATTTTTTAAAGATTTTATCTATTCATTCATGAGAGACACAGAGAGAGAGAGAGGCAGAGACACAGGCAGAGGGAGAAGCAGGCTCCATGCAGGGAGCCCAACGTGGGACTTGATCCTGGGACTCCAGGATCAGGCCTTGGGCCCTTGGGCCAAAGGAGGTACTAAACCGCTGAGCTACCCGGGCTGCCCCCTTAATTTTTATTTTATCCAAACCCACAGAAAGAGGACATGAAAGATCAGAGTAGTCCCCGATTTCACAGATATCCCAAACTACATCAACTGGAAGAATTTCAGCCATCTTCTATCCCTATCACCACCATTCCTGAACGCCTTTAGATGGGATGCCTTAGATGGGATTCTGAAAGAATCCCATTACATTTTTTTTTACTGTGTAGGTAGTGACACCTGACCCCATAAGAAGCTCAGTCTCAGGCCATCCCCTTCTCTTCCACTCTAATATCCACAGGTCTTTGCACATCCTCTTCTCCCTCTCCATCTCCTAATCCTCCTTAACCCATGAAAACCTACCAGAGTGCCCTTCGTTTCCCAATCCCAAATCAGCAAATGTCTCTATGTCCTCAAACACTATCTGAGAATGCTCATCACTTTCTTGCTGTATCAGAAACCTGGGCCCGTCCTGAGCACACTGCTTCTGCTGAAGCCCTAGAGCAGTGACTGTTCTTTTTTCCAATTCTTTCATATCATTATGTTTGAGTTAGAGTCATGTGTGTTCTCATTCTGTTTGACTTTGGCAAACAGTTGTCCTCCCTGTCTTCCTTAAAAACAATTTTTGAATCATACTATCCAGATTATTCACTACCTTCCAGTAATTCCATTATCTAGTATGTCATTCACTTACTTCCGTGGTGATAATCCTTGATCTTGTCATTACCAATTACTGCCACCTTTTGATCATCTCGATGACCTGACTTTCCTGATTATCCAGATTACATTTTATGGTCAGTTCTCATAATCATTTCCTCTCATATACCCTTGACTCCTTGATCCCTTTTTCACTGGGCCTTACGTGCATGGAAAAGCCATAACCTCGTTTAAATGCAATGACCTAACTGCTTTGAATGTAAACCTATGCAGATAAATCTAACAGAATAAAAGCAGCAATCACACTAATTGGTGTCCCTTTACAAATCATGATGGCCAGCCTCCAGGGGGTGCAAAACTATCTAGAAATTGCAGTATCTCCAGCCTACTCATTTACCCATTGTCCTCAAGCATTCTTCTCTACTTTCTGTAGTCCCCTCAAAACCTCCATGTCCCCATCCATTCTTAATGACCTTTGTTCTTACTTCACAGAGAAAACTGAATTCGAAAAACCTTAATAGACTCCCACCACCACATGTGGAAGTCTATCAGCATCTGCTCCCATATACTCTTCCTTTCCAGTAACAGAACCATCATGCATTTCTCAAGCCAATTCCTTACCACTTCATTAGATAACATCCCCTGTCATTTATTCACTCCTCAATTCCCAACTCTATAATGGACAATTACCATAAGCATATTTCTCATAAGGAGAAAGAGGAGAAGGAGGAGGAGGAAGAAGAAGAGGAGGGAGAAATGAAGGAAAATGACAACAGGAAAAATACTTCAGATTAAATTTTCTCCTCTCATTTCAATTTATCTGCTCCTTTTAGCAGAAAACACCCAGCAATGTCTAGTTTACATTTTCTCTAAAACCTATGGCAATCAGGTTTCTGGTCCCTATCATTCAGCCAAATTGGTCTTGTCAGGTCATCAATGACCTCCAAATTGCTAAATCCAATATCCAATTTTCAACTTTAATTTTACTTGCCCTATTAAATAACATTTGACACAGGTAATAATACCTTTTTCTTTATATACTTGTTTTCCAAATTAGCCCACATTCTCAGTTTCCTCCCTCTTTTACTGGTTGGTTTTTGACAGAGTTCATTGTTGATTCATGTCCATCTCCCAGTGTCTTAATAATGGAGTGCCCCAGGACTTAATTCTTGGTTCTTTTTTCTTCTCTGTTGAAATTTAGTCTCTTGGTTATGTTACTCTTCTTTAGACGATGACTTTTACGTTTATGACTCCAGCACTGTCCTCTCTTATGAACTCCAGAGACATACATAGTCAACTACTTACAAATATTTACATATACACATCTAATGAATATATCTAGCTTAACTGGTATAAACTCAACTTCTGATCTTTTTGACCAGGTCTATTTCATCTTCATTTTTGTTCATCTTAATGCATAGGAACTCTAGTTTTTCATTTCAGACAAATAACCCAGGTGTCAACCTTCTTTCTCTCACACCACAAAATCTTTCAAGAAAATCTGTTGCTATAACTTCAAAGTGTATATCAAATGAGGTTATTCTCAATTGCACTGCTAACCATTCTAACAAATCTCTTACCATCTCCCCCCCAGAATTATCTTAACAATGATCTAACTGGTTTTCCTAGTTTACCTTTGCCCCAGGTAAGCTACACTCAACACTGTAGCCATTTTAATCCTTAATATTACTCCTTTGCTAAAAGCCCTCCAAAGTTCTGCATGTTTCTCAGATAAAACCCAAGCTCTATAAAATGGCCTCCAATACCCTAAATAGGGGCTCCTGCATGGCTCAGTAGATTAAGCATCTGCCTTCAGTTCAGATCATGATCCTGGGGTCTTGGGATGGAGTCACATAAGGCTCCTTGGCTCAGCGGGAAGCCTGCTTCTCCCTCTCTGTTTGCCTCTCCCTTCACTCATGCTTGCTCTCTCTTTCTCTACCTCCCACTTTCAAATAAATAAGCAAAACCTTTTAAAAAATATCTTAAATAATCTGATTTTTCTCCTCTTCTCTGATATATCTTACAATCCTATCAATAACTGACTAGGCACTAGTATTGGACTTTTGATGGTCCTTGTGCAGACTATTCCCTCTGCAGATATTAACAGATCTAATTGGTTAGCTCATTCCTATCTCAAATGCTTAAATGACACTTCTCAACTAGGTGTGCTCTGATCACTTTATTTAAAATAGCAAACCATCCTCACTCCCAGCCCTCTCTAAACTCCATACACTTTTTATTATTATTTATTTATTATTGCATTTATCACTTTCTAATATATTGTCCAGAAAAGTTAATATAGCAGGACTGATTATTATACTTTAAAAGATCTACTTACAGGATTGATGCTTGCCTGGCATCTGAGAACTTGGGAAGTTTCCTACAATATTATTAACTGCAAAAATGACTCAACATGACTAAACTGTTTGTATAAAAAATATGGTTTATGCTGAAAGTTTTGTTTTGTTTTTGTTTTGTTTTGTTTTGTTTTTGTATTTTTCTCTGGGAGACTGGGATTTAGGTATATGCCAGAGAGGGAGGGCATATATGACCTGCCCCCAATAAAACTCTGGGCACCAAGTCTCTAATGAGTTCCCCTGGTTGGCAACACTTTATTATATAATATCCATTATATTTAATTATGTATTGTTATAATTTTTTGGTGAGGGAATTAAGTGAGTTCTGCATGACTCCACAGGAAGAGAACTCTAGAAGCTTGCTCCAGGTTTCCTCCAGACTCTTCTCTGCACCTTTTTTCTTTGATTATTTTAGTTTGTATCCTTTCACTGTAATAAACCATAGCCATGAGTCTAACTATATGCTGAGCCCCCTACTAATAAATTATTGAACTTGGAAGTAGTCTTTGGAGATTTCTGATGTATATAGTATACCACTGATTTATGTATTTTTCCCATTATTTGTCACTTCCAATTATAATATGGGTTTCAAAAGGGCAAGTTTTCTTTTTTTAAATCTATTTTGTTCCCTGTTTATCCCAAGTGTCAAAAAATATTCAAATTATATTCTGCATCTCATCTTTCTTTTTCTGATGTATAGGCACACATAATAAACTGCCGATGCAAAATTAATACACAAAACGTTGAACTTCAACTTGCTACCTTCCCCAAACACAATCTTAATAAATGGCAACATTCCGAATCTTAATAGGAAGTCCAAACTACTGAAGCTATACTGAATAGTTCAGCAAGACTAATATATTCTCCTTCTATTGAATCTCTTGATTTTTTCCATTTTCCTCCATTTCACCTTCAGTTAGAGAGTCAATTGATTTAGACATAGGTACAAAGTCGTTAAACTTATTACCAATCACATATATTGGCAAACACGATGTGGGGGGTGGCAGTAAGTGGCTTAGTTAGGGTAGTGGGTAAGAGAATTGAAAAATCCTTGAGGAGAAGAGAAAACAAAGACAATATATTGGAAGAGTCACTTCCAAGAACAGTGAAGTCATCCAAAATTTTGAAAAGGAATAGTAGGAATAAAAGATAGTTTGAGAATTTTTAATTTATTTAAAAATTTAAGAATAATTAATAGTTATCCATGATAAGGGGCTTGGTGGTTTGTATATCTTGAAGCTATGAGAGTTAAAACTCCTTCATGGGCTAGGAAATGTGAAGGAAGAAAGAATGACCTGGAAGTAACAATGAGGAGAAAGAGAGACATCTATTGTACCTCCTGGCTTGGAGGGATAAAGATTACAAAGGAGAAACAAAACAAAAAACTATTTGAAGGAATAGAGTAATGAAAAAAAGCTCAGTTTCAGTTATAGCAAAAAAAAATGAACACAACATTCACTACAAAGGTTGAAGATATGAGAAAACTTTGATGTGTAACCAAAAGTTCCAGAGAGTTTACTTGCAAACTCAGTTAGATGCTGGCAAAAACAAGGAAAAGACAATGATTTTATATTTATTGCAGATTTCTATTCATTTATATTATATTTATAGCTTACAAAATCTTATTTTAATAATTCCCTATTTGATTTATGGCTATTTATTTTTTATTCTCCACATGTTAGATTTTACCATTAACTATAATTTAATGATAAATGTGTTTAAAATAGTGACTATAAACATAATCCCTTTCTTGCTTCTGTTTCATTGAAATGCATGCCAACCAATGAAATTCCTATTTCTCACTATGTGAAGTTGTAGAATCCTTTCAAAGCATTACTTATTTTGTTATATTTTGTTTATGTATTCACTGTATCTCATATTACCATGTAAACCTCAAGAGGGCCATAAATATATTTTTACTTGTAGTCTTGTCCCAGTCCTTAGCACAGTGTCTCACACACACACAAAAAAAGTGTTCTAGGGAAGTTTGTGGAATGAATGACTGATTCTATATGCTTTCTTGGAAATTTTTTATTGGGGTGCTGCTGTGAATCTATATTTGGAGATGATAGCAAAAGTGCTAGAAGTCTAATTCCTGAGGTGTCAGCAACATTTGCTGATATACCAGTGGGTCTCTTGTACATCACTGGTCAGAAACACAGTCACTGATTAGGAGACTGCGGGTACCAAGGAGGCAGTTGCTGATGGCTGCAGGAACACTATCGGAAGATGATGCAAACCACCAGAGCTTGGAAAAAGAAGCCCCTTCTGCCAGCAGTCTCCCTCCAATGCCAGTATCTTCTGACAAGGCTCACTGCTGCGCTGGATGGCAAAGGAGAGATGTTAGCAGGGCCCAAATCCAGCCTCACAAATCAAGGCAAGGGAGGGTACATTTAGAGCTGAGAGGTGACAAATTGATAACTGGCTCATGTGTTCAGATTCCGTCTTGACTAAGGCTACTTGTAACAAGAAACAAATATCCTCCCTCTGTTCAGATGTGGAAGGAAAAATAGCCTCTTTATCACTCATCCTTGTGACCCAAAAGCTGCCGAGTAGCAGAAAACAAACAACAGAGAACACACACTGCATTTTAGTTAAATTCTTTCCCTTTATTACAGTGTTATTATTTAAACATTAATTTTAGACATAAAATTAGTATGGTTACGCTAAATGCTCATTCAGTCTTTTTGATGTCCTCTCATTCCTGCAACTCCACTCAGAGATGGCTTTAAAGATGGGAGAGCTGAGGTTTACGTGGCCTCTTAGTGATGAAATGAAAGAATCCTTGGAGCTCCACAGTATCTTCTGGACCACCTGTACGTCTCAATGAGGAAGTGTGTGGTGTTCTTTGTAACTGTATTGGATAGTTTGAGAAGTAAGACTGGTTCTGTCTGCATTTTGGGCAAGAGGTGTTGGCGTATATTCTTAGAACCAAAATTTCTGGCTATTTTCTCTTACAAGTCACTACATGTAGGGTATCCTTGGTATCTGGCCTCCACTACCTCAGTAAATGTCAGGTGTTATCTTTGGCATCCTGTTACTATTAAATTAAAAATCTCTGCAGGTAATCAGCTACAGGGGTTGTGGTAAACACCAATTCAGTTTCATTTATCTATTTATGTGTGCTGCCATTTTGCACTCCTACGAAGAAGTGGTTTATTTCAAGCTTGCTTTGGAGGTAGAGAAATTCTAATGGCAGGCCTAGAGATACATGGTACTATCTAGTCCTTCATAGGCCACCGCCTAATTAAAAGGTGTTTCTAAAGACTGCACATCTTAATGTTTACCTACAGATGTTGGGGGTGACAGGGGTAAAAACTCTTGTTCTTCCTACTTACACTTTTATGCTCCATTGTCCCTCAGAAGCAAAATGACTTGTATTATGTTTTGTCTTATTTTTTTTAAATCATATCTCATTTCTTCTCTAGCCTAATTGATTAAGCCTTATTGGCAGGCAGCAAAATTGACAGAGATTAACTTATTGACAGGTAAACCAAAATTGATATTTCAGAAAACATATTTTTCACTAAAATACAAAAATAGCGCTTGCCACAAATATATATCATGATGATTTAATATTCTAAATAGATAAAAATTGCTTTCAAATCAGTAAGAGAAAAATATTCAATTGAAAAAACAGTTTGACAAGAATAGTGTATATTCAGCAGAATAAATGTAAATGCTTAATTAATACACTTTTTAAAATGCTCCTCTTAACTAAAGGCCAAATAAATGTAGAACAAATGCCATTTAAAATGTGTGTGTGTGTGTGTGTGTGTGTGTGTGTATATATATATATATAATTTACAAATTATATATATCAAGGCTTTCGCTCCTTCTCCTTAACACTTGGGAGCAAATAGAAACTCCAAATTACACTGACTTTGTGTGGGCATATCTGAACGTATTTTAGCTATATCACAGATAAATCTCTTGCACTTATCATACGTTGTTATAGGAAAAAATAAAGCTAAAAATATGTAGTCTCTCAGTGACTAAGAAATGACTTTAAGATGCTACAGACTAACTGCTTCATAACAGTATGAAGACCGACTTCTATAAGTTATGTAGATTCTGTTAGTTTAACCACTTAGATCCCTTACTAATAACCATAAAGAAGCTCTTAATCTATAAACCAATTACTTTCTAATTTAAGCAACATATCAATTACAATTGATTTATTAGAAGGCATATATACTATGGTACAAGCTAAATTACTGTAACAAAAATTCGTAAAATATAGTAGCTTAAATTAATTTGCTTAGATAACAGAGGAATCTTTCTTTCACACATAACAGTTAAGAAATGAGTTATCTAATGAGTTAGTGGGATATGTCTACCATCCTCCATGTATGACTTTCACATTTACTCTGTAATCCATTATTTCTCAGCTTGTAACAAAAAAATAAGTAAAAGACATGTGTTGTGGTTTTTAAGAAAATCACTCACTTTGCACATTTTGCTTACCTCCACAATATTTCCTTTCAAATTGAATCACATGGCCACAGACAGCTGCAAGGGAGTCTGAGGACGTGTTCTTTAGCTGAGTAGCCACATTCAACTAAAACTCAGAGATTTGCTTACAAAACGGAGAGAGAAATCTCACTTTTCTCCCTATTAAATGCTCAAATATTCTGTATTATGCGTGTAGCTGTCAGTTGCGTATGTATTTACACGAGTGGATGTATGATGTTCTAGTTTCTATTGTCTTCGTCTTGAATGATCCATGCTCTGTTGTGATTATAATGTTACATGTTATACCTCTAGCAGAATTTTTTAGGGTTGATGGTCCTTTCCGTCTTAGAGCTGGATTTGAAAAAAAATTCCCAATTTATCAGAAAGACAAAAAATGTAACACTATTAAAATCACCTTACCAACAACCAAATAATCCATGAATTATCTCAGACCATTATGATGTAGGCTAGCCTAGAACTTAGGCACACATGAAACCTATTAAATGTGACTTAGAACCACTTAAAATATTCCGACAGATAGACAATCTATGCTTACTTGCTATTTCTATACCTTCTATTTTTTTCAACCCATGACAATTTGGTTTCTGTCCTTTATATTCCTAATCACCCCAATCTGAAGTAAATTCAGCAAACAGACATGAGAATGGAAACTTCAGATATAAAACCTGAATGACAGTCACATTATAGGGCAGACAACTAAAATATCAATGAAATAAGTAGGAAATACAGTAAAATGAGAGATAAGACATGTGCATGAGTGTTCACATACTGCCTGTAAGTTTATCGGTAGATAAGACATCAATTTAAGTGTATGGCAATAAAAAGTAAATAAAAAGGAAGATTAAAGTAGCAGTTCAAAGAAATGGAGCTGTATGGATATTAAACATATGGTAAGTGATTTTATGATACCCTCTGGGTACCATTAAAACACCCACAAGTAATCTGATTACTTGTCCCATCTGGAATCCACAAAGCTTCAGGTTAGTTGCTGTATACCTAACTGCATGCCCTCAAAATAATTGGTGTTGTCTTATTTTTTTTCCTATTAGCATTCTCCATCACTGCCAAAAATGACATGGAAAAAGTACCCAGAGTGCATGACTAAATATAGCAAAGGAGTTTCATCTGTTATTTTTATTTTATCCCAGTCTCTTTTCATTAGAAGTTTCGAAGAGTGAAAATCGTTTTTATAACAAGTTGCCTCATCTAGTGCCTTTGGTTTAGAAGTTTTGCTAATCTGAATCACATCATACTCTATATCCCGATTAATATGCATATGTATATGTGTGTATGATTGTCATATGTACTCTTACTACAAGTCAAGGTATTTTAATATCTTTTAAACCAATAAATAAAGTCTTATTTTATTGATGTGACTACTTTTGTGTACTATTAAACGTTCTCTAAAATTTGTCTCTGTTTTAGACATTTTTTAGCAGCGGCAATTTGAGCAAGCACTGGCCAAAATATATTTAAACAATTTTTTGGTGCTTCCAAATAAATTAATATCTTAAGATTTATCTTCAAAGACGTTTATTTAATGGGACATTGAGAAGCCCAGGAATTCACAAAGAATTTATTATTTCAACTTTATGAGTTATAATGTGAACTAAATAAATGATCTTTTGGTAACATTTTCCTCTTTCCCTCTATTTTATTGCTTTCTTTGTTTCTGACTTGTTTTGTAAAGTATTGAGATAATCAAAAAAATCTAGAAAATCTTGGCTCATTATATTGTTCATGATGACTTAAAAGTCAATATTCAGTTTTTGCAGGTCAGGGAAGGCTAGTAAAGATAGTACCCTTTAACAATAGCAATTTTCAAAAGAAACTTACTAGAAATTATTTGAAAATACCCATAGTCAATCTAGCTATTAGCTATGAAGAAGACCAAATATTTTATAACCTTATTCTAAACTCTCGCTTCCCATTTGAAATACATTTGGGCCTATTTATTTCCTTGTTTAATATCCATGAATCTATTTTTAATTGCATTTTCAAAATTTTCTTGATTTTAATAAATTTATTAATAAATAAATATCTAGTTTCCTTTCACATTAATTTTTCCATTAGCTAGTTAACTGTCATGATTCTCCTTTTTAAAGTATGCACTAGAACTTTCATTTCCAATCAGTTTCTCTTAATTCCCAATTTTAAAAAATGGGAGTGGAAATGAGGAAATGAAAAAATATTTAACACCAATAAAATTCAAGTAAGACAGGCAACATAAGGACAGAATATGAGAAAATTCCACAATACATACAAAACAGATGACGCTAAATTAAATTAAAACATTCTAATCTTCACAAAACCTCATCTTTCTACCAGTCAGAACATGCATAGCAATTTATTTCTTTGTGAATGGTTTTTGGAGGTTGCGAGGGATGGCCAATAAAATTTCATTTTCCTCATACAGCACAGTCATCTCTTCAAATCCATACAGGGGTGTAGCTGCTTACAAACTAAGTAGGAAATAGGGAAGAGTTAATATACGTGAGGCAGACTCATCAGAGTGCAATAGGTAAATTTTTGGTAGGTAATATAAGACTGTGCACACAAAGTCTGACCTGGGACCAGAGAAAAGATATTTGATCATTGCCATAGTGGAAAATGAATAATCAACAACACGCATCTGCTATTTTTACCAATAAGGAGTCTGGTTTAATCTTTCCTACTTCTAGATGAGTTATCAAAATACAGCAAAAATAGAGCCCAGGGAAATACACTGCGGAACAAGGTAAATGGAACTGCATTTAATTTTCTTTTAGAAATCCAATTTTGCAATTATTCTCCCAGGTTTTACATTTAAATGTAACTTTAAACCTTACCTACCTCTTTATGAGTGTCACTTACTTCATTTTAGAATGCCATCTCCTAGGAACACCTGGGTGGCTCAGTGGTGGAGTGTCTGCCTTTGGCCCAGGTCATGATCCTGGCATCCTGGGATCGATTCCTACATCAGGTTCCCCCCAGGGAGCCTGCTTCTCCCTCTGCCTATGTCTCTGTGTCTCTCATGAATAAATAAAATCTTTTTTAAAAAATGCCATCTTCTAGATTTTACACACTGAGTCTTTAAGCATTGCTTAGGAATATTATAGTTGCATTTTTCTCTACTTTGATATGAAAAGAATGATGTCATCATTAATTTTTAAAGATATATTCTTTAATATTTAAGTAACTTATTTCAATGCATAATGGATTTTTATTTGCATGTATTTTCCTGTATACACATACATGATATATAAATATAGATTTAAATATATATAAAATAATTGTATGTAATTATATATCTTATATTCATAGGATTTCAGAAAGACAATCATAAGTATTTTTTATTAAAATACAAATCATCGGGATGCCTGGGTAGTTCAGCGGTTGGGCGGCTGCCTTTGGCTCAGGTCGTGATCCTGGGATCCCAGATTGGATCACATTGGGCTCCTGTGAATAGCCTGCTTCTCCCTCTGCCTGTATCACTGCCTCTCTGTGTCTTTCATGAATAAATGGATAAATCTTTAAAAAATAAATAACATACAAATCATCAAGAAAATTTTCAGCTAACATATATATAATTAAAATGTGTATGTGTATGTATTTGTTTCTTTTTTGTATCTGTACATATTTTTTTCTGTACATATTTTAAGTTTTGTACCCACTATAGAATATCTCTTAAACATCATTGACAACCTCCTCGTTCTCTTGACCTCCTTTACCATAAAGATAAGAATGATAAAATATTCACGATTTTTAGATTGGCTGGCAGTTACAGGTGGCCAGGTGCCAGAGTTCTGGCCAATTGGATATAAGCAGAAGTGCTTGTGGATCATTGTCCTTTCCCCCCATTTCTTTTAATAAAAAGTCAAAACTTAAAGAGGTGATGGTTTGGATTCTTGCACTTTCATCTTTCCTGGAACATAGACAGAAGCCTAGAAATGAAAGTAGCCATGTTGAAACAAATCACACACCAGGAATGGAGGGACAAAATGAGAGAAGGAGCAGGGGTCATTTATGACATCACTGGACTGCTGCATAGACCCTGGCCTGCTTCTTTTGAACTTCTTATTATTGAGATCAATAAATCCATTACTGTTTAAACTACATTATAATTTTCTGTTATTTCCAATGAAAGCAATACTGATACAACCAGCTTATAAATTTTAGTTTCCTTGATGATTTGTATTTTAATAAAATTTATCATTCCATGAGTGTCTTCATGAAAAGCCTATAAATGGGAAATAGATTTAAAGAATAGTGACAACAAAATAGTACTTTCCATTTTTTTCCATTGTTGGTATTTTATGATAATAGCTGCATTGATTGAAATAAATATTTACAAGTAGAAATCTTAATTTTTAATATAACTATAATATGATTTTCCTATATTGGCTTCAATTTCATTTGCATAATCTGAAATGTGTCTCCCTTCAAAATAAATCAAGGAACTATTGAATCAGAACTCAGTACTGACATCAGCAAATATCTGTTGATCTGTTGATTGTTTAATATCAGTCAACAAAAGTAGGCTTTACGGAGGAAATACAAATATATATTATTTTTTATCATGAGATAATATCAAAGACAATTTCACATGAACAAAAAAAGCAAGAATAATATGCAAAAGCCTCCCTGCAAAAGAACACATGCCCAAGTTCTATGACAAACTCCTCCTACCAGCTTCCTGAATATTCTCTAATCCCAGTGGTCTGCTATAACTTTTGGTGAAATTAATATGAATTCTGTTTGCCAACAGAAGTTACTTGGTCTTTGTCTGGAGATATTGAAAGAACCAACAATGATTTCATATTGGTTAATTTATGTAATATTTTTATAGTATTGAGCCTTTCCAGTAACATATTAATTCAAGTGAATAAACTAAAATGCATATTTCACTGCCTATCATAGTATAATATGCATTACAGCTGTCTAAATCTGTAATATACCAACACTGACCTTCATTTATTGCTAAGTACCTCCTCATAGACTACCAAGGAAGAGGATGCATAAAGTGAATTTTATACACATATAATAGACCAACATGGCTGAATCAGCTAATTTTCGAGAGGGCACTAAATTAAATCTGCAATATTCAATTGCAGCTGGTTTGATACCCTAAACGAGTGGATGTTATCTATAATTTTGAGAAGAAATAAAGCACAATTGTGAATATTAATTTGGTGCTTGTGAATAGTAGAGAGACTGAGTAAATATCAGAAAGGTGGTAGAAAAGCAAAAAAGAAAGGAAAGATATTAATAGATATTTTAATAGGCATTATATCATTTCTGAATACATTATTTTAATTAGTTTCATATAGCACCATAATTGTGTATTTTTTGTATATTTTCAGTTCTTCCGGAAAGTGTCTTTGTTTTTGTTTTTTTAACTGCATTGCTTTATAATATCTACTTCAGTTATTTCAGAAAGCAGGCACTCAATAAAATTCTACTGCAGATTGAACTCATTATTTCTTGTCAAAACTTGATTTTTGCTTCCTTTTGTTTTCTTCTCTAGTCTCTGATGGATGAGAATTTCTGTGATTTAAAGTCAATATGAATTATCTTGGGTCAAATTTGTAATTGTACTAAATCCTTCCATGTTTGATAAGCTATCCAGTAATAAATATGTACACTATTTTGCTAGTATTCCCAGAAACCTTATCATCTCCTTTTCTAATAAAGTATTTGAACCTTGACATTGAGCAAAGATAACACTTATAATTGAATATGTCAATAACAAGATACAAAATTCAATTTAAACAGGCTATTGTAATCAGCTTGATTGTATTACTGTGGCATCATGGAAATAGATGAAAGATTATAATGGATTAAATATTCTATGCTAATTATCCTGGTATTGAAATTTGTGGGGTTTTTTTTTGTCACAGCTGAATTGTGGCTGCTTATCACACAGCTACTAAAGAAATTTCTAGATCTACATAATATCTAATATCAGCATAAAAACAAATAAAGCACTGCAATTATTTCCTTATTAGGGTTATCTATAACAAATATGCAATATTTTCACCTAGCATCCTGACATTTTTACCTTGTTTCATAGCTGCAATATATACTTGGAATTAGAAGGGTTGGTAGGGGAAAGAGGAGAAAGTAATAAAAACATAAGACAGATCTCACATAATAATTTATTTGGATTCCCTATTAATTTCCTGAGAGTAAATTTTTTTAAAAAGTCATAATTTAATCAACTAAAATAGGTCTACATTTCCATGTAAGTGGGAAACAATAAAATATATATTGACTAATTATCAAGCAATCAAGTATTATCACATTGGATTTATAATCTCTGCCAATATAGGGCAGAAACTTTACTGTTAAAACTTTTTGTTTGGTAGTTAGCAAAAACTTCCTTACAAGAAAATTTTACTCATGTACAGGATAATTAATGTCTTTTAGCACCCAATAGCATTTTCCATCAAATTTGTTCTAAAAATTCAATATTAAATTAAAAATAAATTTACTTATGTTTGACTTTTTAAAAATATTTATGTCATCAAACTGTCCCTTTATCTCCAAAATCAGTCTCAACCTTTATCTATCCTGTTCTGTGCCTGAAGAGACTGAATCTCATGGACTGAGTCTACAGGCTCTACTGCCCTTGGTCTTCCCCTTGGGTTCAGGACTATTGGAAAGGACACTAGTGGATGGGTGACAATGAAGATGACCAATCCTTTCTGGCTCCTTTCTTGTCTGGCTACAAAATTGACTATGGCTGTGTTCCCAGCTGAAGGTCCAGCTCCTGTCGTGTTGCCCTGTTAGTCTGGAACAGTGTCTTCAGCTTCTGGTAACCCCTCTAACCTCTTAACCCCCTAAATACTACAGCTGATGACATGCCTCCCTTTGACGGGGGTTGCCTGGAGACTTCACAGTTCCCTGTTTTTCTTCACCATCTCCATGTTTTTGTAAATAGTCACCTTCAAATTCTTTTTAGTTATTCCATTTGTATACACCATTTGGATTTTGGGGGGATTTGGACTACTACATTTTTCTAAAAATGTAGTATTGTGTTTTCATGTTGAACAATGTTCAAGTATCCAATATCACCAGAAAGGTAATTATGTTAGATTTTTAATATGCTGACTTAGAAAAAGGCATGAACATTTTTTAAAGATATTTATTTATTTATTTATTTATTTATTTATTTATTTATTTATTTGAGTGGGGGAGAGAGTGTGACAGAAAGAGCACACAAGCAATGGGAGAAGGATAGAGGGAGAAGCAGACTTCCTGCTGAGCAAGGGGATCCTGACTGTGGGATCATGACTGAGCTGAAGGCAGTTGCTCAACTGACTGAGCCCTCAGGTGCCCTGCATGAACATTTTAAGCTATCTTTAGTAAATATTAACTACACATTCTTCCCCTTAGAGTAGGTCTAATTTAATATTTGTTTAATAAGTGTCTTTGTTGATGTGAGAAACAAAGGCAGAAGAAAAATTATTAAATTGCCTTACTAATTAGAGCTCATTAACATCTCAAGAATTCTTTGTTGGCTATTAGCTTCAAACCCTAACGTCTTTTCCTACATCAGTTATAATAGAAATATTTTATTCACATTGATAGTTTTAGCTTCATGTACAAATATGAAAGGCAGGGATCAAAAAACACTTTGCAAAATAGTCCCCTAGACAGGATGACCATTTGTACTACTATTAATATCATAAGGAGATATATATTTTTCAAGTAGTAACAATATTGCTTTAAAATTCTTTTATAAATTTACCAATTAATAGAGAATAAATAACATCTTATTTTAATTAGCATCTTGATTGCCAATGGAGTTATTTTCTTTTATTTTCATTTGCTTATTTGTAATTGCATTCTTTTTTACCAAGATACCTTTCACAGTTTTACCCATTTATATTGGAGTGATTAAATTGCTACAAGACTCTGATACCCAAGTTGTATTGAAGGCAAAATATGGATTATGATGTTATCCATTGTTATATGGATGGTGAGGTCATCCATGTCTGGTATAGGAAAAGGAGGACATTTCTGAGTGTAGATAATGAGTTTTGTTTTGGAAAAATGATAAATTTGTGGTGATTAAATGTCATCCAAATAGAAATGGGTAGCTGATTGTAAAGTTTACTAGAGTTTAATAAAGAGCTTTACACTAAAAATTCAAATTTGATAGATTTCAGAATATATATAACTGAAATTGTATAAGTAAAGAGTGTGTAAACTCAGAAGAAAGGGAAAATATTATAAACAATACCAATTTTATGTGGTGAGCTTGAAAAGAAGTTTATAGAGAAGTAGTAGGGCAGAGGGGGAAGGGGAAAATTAGAAACATGTAATATCCCAGAAACTAAAAGAAGTGAGATAATTCAATATTATCACATATTGATAAAGGCTAAATAAAATGAAAACAAAATCATGTATTTTTTTAAATCATGTGTTTTTTAATTAAGAGTTTATAATTATGGTTGAGAGACAGTTCACTGTTATAGTAGAACTAGCAGCATGAGGTTGAAGAGAACATGAAAGCTGAATGATTGGGAATGGGGGTATAAAAAATAATGAAAGGACTTATTATAAAAAGAAAAAAAGAGCTTTGTTTTCAGGAAGATGTGGAACCGAGGGAGTTTAGTTTAAAAAAATTAAACATAGGAGAGAATTAAGCATATTTGAACTCTAATGGGAAGAAGTTAGATGGGTCAGAAGACTTCAAAGAACAGGAGATGAGAGGGGAACAGTACATAGATTTAGGTAGCAGAGATAGCAGGAAAGGATAAGATTCAGAGCATAAACTGAAAACTGAGAAGAAGAATCAACACCGTATAACAGGAAGAACTTGGAAACCATGGATGAAAATGCAATTATGTGTGTCAGTACATTGGCGTTAAGCTAAGTGAGTGCACTTAGTTTGATGACATGTATATTCTTTGGAAAATGGAAACTAATTTTTCTCAGCATTATGGGAAGATAAGGTAGATGGTAGGATTAACGATCTGAGTATCATAGAAAAGTTCAAAATAACTACTAAGGATAAGCAACAGACTGGAGCAGATATCTAGTAAAACATTTGTATCCAGAATATATATATTAAAAAAATGGTTACAACTCAAGAAGATAATAGCTCAATAAAAACTGGGCAAAAATATTAACAGATATTTCACAAAAGAAGATATACAAATCTCTAATTAACATGTTAAATAATATTCAACATCATTAATTATTAAGCAAATGCAAATTAAAACCATGAGGAGAGACTACTCCACTTCACACCCTCTAGGATGACTATAATAATAAAAAAAAAAATAAACAATGATGAGTGTTGACAAGGATATGAAGAAACAAGAAGCTTCATATGTTCCTGTTGGATGGGAAAATCTAGCAGCGATATTGGAAAATAGTTTGGTAAGTTCTCAAAAAGTTAAGGATAAAGCTACCATTGATCCACTCAGGCATCCCGGTTTTGAGGTTTATTCATGCAATATCTTGCATTAATATTTTTTTCTTCTTTTTTGTTGGATAGTACTCCATTTTATGGAGCTATTGGTAGAGAAGCAAATTTTCATTTGACTTTTTCATATCAAATTCCATTTTTTTTTAAAAGAGATGGACTACCTGGCAGTGGGAAAAACCAGTTTAAATAAGAGATGATAAAAATTACAGTTATCTATAGTCATCTGAGTGTGTGATTTTTTTTTTCTTACTAGGAAGAGGTAGGGTAGTTAAGAGTAGATAATGGAACTAGGCTGCTGGATTTTAATCTGGTTGTACCAACAAATGGCCATATAATTTTGGTCAAATTACTTAAATTCTTCTTATCTCTATTTATTCATATTTTAAAACATGGATTATGAGAGTACATTATATGAATGTGAGGATAATGAAGTTGGTATATGTTAGCACTTAAAATAGCAAATGGTACAGGGTAAACATTCTATTACTATTTATTATTATTATTATTAATTATTATACTTTCTTCAGCAGCTCCCAGTTGTCTATTTGTAGGAAGGGGACTTGATAACATATGAAAATATGTGGAATTGAGATGGGATACAAATAATGGGTATGTTAAGAAAATTAACTATAGATTAGTTAAAATAAAGAAATTTGCTAGGTGGAATTTAAGAGCAGAAAAGTTCTAATAGGGAGACACTGAATGATGCCTTTTTGGTGAAGCAGATGAAAACATATTAAATAATCACACATACTGGGATAAATGTCATAATTTAGTAAAATGGGGAGGGGTATTGGACCAGATGTCTGGAAGATATTCCAGAAGAAGTATAGAAGTCTGAACTAGCACCTGAAGGTCAGGAGAAAGTAATCTCTTAGTGGATCTGGAGAAAGGATATTAGATATAGAATAACTTCATGTGATGAGAAAGATCTAGGGTTGACCGGGAATGGTATTTAGAGTAGAGCAGAGGAAAAGATGGATGAAGAGAAACAGATGAGGAAAGTCAGTATTTGGATATTCAGTAATTTGTGTGTGGTTTTGAAGGTCACTTAGAACAATGGAAAGTTATAGGAAAAAATAAAACTTCAAAGAATGATGGCAAATAACTGGGAACTTAAGGAATGTAAATAGGAAGAATGGAGTATGGCATAATACTGATTTCATTAGCTACATTGTATGTGCAATTCTGATCATAATGTTTGGCACATACAATTTGCCACCTAAGTATGACTTCAATAAAGGTGTACACCTTAGAAGAGCTGGAATTTTCTTTTTCTTAGGAAAGCAATGGTCTGGAAGATGCAACATGCAATGAGGAGGGTCTGATCTCATATCTGACCCTATGTCAGAATCTGACCGGAATGATGGGTAATTATAATGGAATATTTTGTGGAGTTATGGCAGCAGAAGCAACTTCCCTCTGAAAAAGCTACAGGTAAAACAGTGTAATTGGATAAGAGCCAGGCATTATTTAAGACAAAGAGGTAGAAAGAATAAGTAAGGACTTGAAACATATGGGAAGTTTATTCACCATAGAGTGGGATAACACAAAAAGATTTCACAGTGGAACCTCATTATATTTGTCCACTGCATTGATCTTTCCATGCTGATATATCCATCTGTAGAACACAAATATTAATTGCTCTCATAAGTCTTGGTAAGATACAAGTCTAGCATAAGATGAAACCTTCATTCATTTATTCTATTATAGCTCAGACACTATTCTAGCACTTCAATATAACTGGAAAAAAATAGAAAACAATATTGGGTGACAAGCAACAGATAATAAACAGAAAACAATATGAATAAGTTATACAGGAAGTTAAAAGTGTCATGATATTAAAAACTAGAGGAAAATCAAAGGTTTCAAGGGGTTTTGGCAGGGTTGGGTTATAGGGTTACATTTTAGATACTGAGAGCTAGATATCTGAGCTAAGTGTTAAAGAAACTGGAGGATTTATTCATGAGCACATGCAGGAGAACACTGCAGTCAGAGATCATGACCAGTGCAGTGCCCTAAGGGAGACTTTCTAACACATCAACTCATGTCAAAAATGATGATGGTTCCAACTGAAGTGATAGCATTTGAGGTTATAAGAAGTGTTAAGGATCAGGATATTTTGATAATTAAACAAGATAAGGCCCATGAATAAACTAATGATAAAAGTGTGCGCTAACCTGAGCAGCATGATTATTTCAATTATTTGAGCCTGACATTCAAATAAATGCCTAAAGGCAAATAGGTATCAAACAACAGCCAATCCCTACAAACTTACAGATGTAGTGATTTGGATATCTAGTTAAACAATTTATCTTATTTACTCTATATCGTGAAGAACATGTAGATGTAGGAAAATCTACATTTCTATTTTTTGGACTCTTTTAATTATTAAAAAAAAAAAAAAAAAACTCCAAAATCAGGGTGCACGGGTGGCTCAGTGGGTTAGGTGTCTGCTTTCAGCTCAGAACATGATCTCAGGGGGATCCCTGGGTGGCGCAGCGGTTTAGCGCCTGCCTTTGGCCCAGGGCGCAATCCTGGAGCCCCGGGATCGAATCCCACGTCGGGCTCCCAGTGCATGGAGCCTGCTTCTCCCTCTGCCTGTGTCTCTGTCTCTCTCTCTCTCTCTCTCTCTGTGACTATCATAAATAAATATTTTTTTTTAAAAGAACATGATCTCGGGGATCCCTGGGTGGCGCAGCGGTTTGGCGCCTGCCTTTGGCCCAGGGCGCGATCCTGGAGACCTGGGATCGAATCCCACATCGGGCTCCCGGTGCATGGAGCCTGCTTCTCCCTCTGCCTGTGTCTCTGCCTCCCTCTCTCTCTCTGTGACTATCCTAAGTAAATAAAAATTAAAAAAAAAATAAAAAAATAAAAAAAAGAACATGATCTCAGGGTCCTGGTCCTCAGCCCCTCCATGGGGCTGTCACTCGGTGAGGAATCTGCTTCTTCCTCTATCCTCCCCCCACTCCTGCTCTCATGCACTCGTTCTCTCTCTCTCTCTCTCTCTCTCTCTCTCTCACTTTCTCTCTCTTTCTCAAATAAATACAAATCTTTAAAAAACCCATGAACTTCCAAAATCAAAGCAGTGTATCATAAGACTTACATAGAGATGGAAGTGATGGATAAGAGGTTATAATTAAGTGGTAAATTCTCATTCCCATACCCATCTAAATCCATGGTAACTTAATTTCACTTTTAATGAAAGACTCTTTCAGTGGGAACAGCAATGTTTCTTCAGTTATTTAAACCTTGTAGAATTGTATACGTGTGATTTAAAAGTATAAGATCTATTGCAACTGGATACAGAACATTTATAAATCCACCTTTATAAGAAAGTACACACCTAAAGAAAGAGTGTGAAAAGAAAGAAAGTACTAAGGAAAGTACACAGCTGGTATTTATTATGTAAAACTCATTAAGTAACTTAAAAATGAACTCAGGACAACAAAATATTTTTTAAAAAGTGCAGGAAATACTAGACAAGAAAGCAGCAAAGGGTGTTTACACAATTTCAATCTATAGTGAACACTGTGATCACAGAACATGTTTACACAAATTCAATATGAATCAAGGATTAACTAAGCCAGACTGCTAAAACATATCAATAGTTTTGATTATTAACTTTGTCTCTATTCTTTGTAAGCATGAGTTCTAAGTTTAGTGAACTCATTTTTGCTTACGTCTGGAAATGTTTAATTTTTTTTTTCAATATGAGATCAGCTTAATTAAATCATAAGGAAAAGGCTATAGTTTGGGACAAAAATGTTTCATTTCTAATTTTCATCATTTAATAGCTGGTGAGGTGAATTACTTATACACTAAGAAATAAAATTGTTAATTACTGGTACAGAATTGTTGCTATTGTTTTATGTTAATTGTAGAAAATGAATGAGTTTTATTTTCCAGTTTTACTCAGAATCAGTGACTGAAGGACTTTCTCGATGGAAAGGAAAGGTAGCAACTGGATTAAATTACATATGTCTGAAACTGGATAGACAATTAATGAGAAGAAAGTATTTAAAAAAAAATCCTAGTTAAGCAATGAGCTCAACTACAAAAGATGAATAATAATGGCTTATTAATAAGATGATGAAATAAGATTAATTAGTATTTCCTACAGAGAATTTTATTGAAGAAGGAAGTCATTAATCAAGATTTTGAGTTACACCAACAGTATTAAAACATGCTGATATTATGAGGCCAGAACATAACATAAATAAACAGAATTATAGTTCAATCTAGGTGGTAGGTAATTTAAGAATGATTAATATTTGTAGGGGTGTCTTTTTTTCCTTGAGGAATGATTGGTAACCCAACATGATATTGTCTGAAATATAGTGAACTTGAACTTGTTTGACATGTTTGGCATTAAAGAGATTTAATGAAGTGGGTGACTTTGCTGATGTCGTAGACACACAAAAAAAGAAATGGCTAAAATTTAGTATAAGCAGGGTTTATCTTCAGAGGAAATTAGGCCATTAGGGCCAAGATCCATTTTCAGAGAGAATTCAGATTAAAATCCATAGTGTATAATAGAAGCTGGTTCAAAGAGATTATTCATTTCCCATGATTAAGAGTTTTGTATGGAGAATGTGCCACTTTTGCAGAGTTTAGACTTAACACTAAGTTAAGAAGAAAAGCCCCCAATGTCATTAGGTCTAATTCTCATTGATGACCTGGTCAGGATAGGATAAATATTGAAGGTAACTGGTTTTTGTTTTTGGTGGAAAATGGGTGAGTCTAAGATATCATTAAATAGGTTTAATTTGATAGTCTTCTTGTGCTTTAAAGGAGATAGTCATGAAATATTCAGGGGTTTTAATAAAACAGGTGGCATAAAAACTAAAGATACACTATATCGCAAAGCAATGGCTAATTTTTAAGTATATTTATTAAGGTTAAGCAAAAAATAATTGGCAATAATGAAAAATAAGTCAATCATTTTATATGAAGTATACTTCCACAGTGAGGTACAATATACTTGATATCTCTTGGTGATATGATTTACACAATTTTTTTATTGTATTAGAGATTTGACTAAGAGATCTGACTTTATGCTTTTGTGAATCAATGATATAAGAAAACTCCAATTTGAAAAGTAGAGCTTTAAAAAAAAAGATAAAAAGGAGTGGATTATAAAACTCTTTCAGCTATAGCTAGCTAGATTCATTGGGGAATTTCTTTAAGCATTCTATTCACTTAAAATATTATTCAATTTATAAAATGAGATTCCTAGAGAGCTCTTTTGGAGCACACATATTTCATAGAATGATTTCCTACGTACTAAAAATCTTTTTTGAACAAAAACGAAAAGTGGTCCAAGGTAAAGGTGGTAGTTATAAAAGGGTATTTCAAAGGGCTAAAATTGATTGATATTGGATTTATGTGATTTGTAACTGAATACCTATTTGGGGCTAAATACTAGTTATTCTAGTGTTTGTACCCTATATTTGTATTCCAAATATAGTTATTGAGGAAGAAGTAACACTTAAAATTGATGAATAGTTCAGTTAAAGATTATGAAGTTTTGTGTTACAAATGGAGGATTGGTACAATGAGCATATTCATTGTGAATGTGTAAGAAAAATTATTACAGTACGGGCTGCTACATTTAGCCTTCCCTTGAGGAATTAAGGGAATGACTTTAATTAATTTTAAATATTTACATTTTCATTATTTCAATACATTTGTAGTGTATGCTTCTTCTTAAAATGTTTACATTTTCAAAAACTCTATTTTAAGTTTATTTCTTCATTAATTTTTCCTATCAAGTATTTCAAATGTTTTTTTTTTTATTCTTTTAAAGACAGCCTTATATGTTATGGGGACTTTAGACCCACCTCTATTATTACCCAGTAAAGTTTATAAAGATAACACAAATATATCTTAATCTTTCCAAACTTGGTTATTCTTCAGATTCCATTACCAATAGTCATGTTGACTCCACTCTCTCACTGGTGACCTTAATTAATTATCAAATACTATAAATCCTCTCCAAACAATGCACTTTAAGCCAATCTATATAAAACCACCTGTTCCTAATAATCTTAGACTCAGAATTGCCTCCTAAAAACACCTGGAATCTTTCCCTGAGATAATTCTATCTACACATGGTAATCATATTTTGCCTGGAGATAACATTTACAATTAAAATTACTATTGGCCAAATGATAACTTAAAACTATGTTTGTCTTAGACGTTAGTGCTCCAACTTAAAATGCTTATTTTAAAATTTGAGTCCTAAAAAAAAAAATGAATAAAAAAAATAAAATAAAATAAAATTTTGAGTCCTACCTCCCTGCTTAGATCTATTGAGACAGAATCTCAAGGGAGGAGCCTGGATATCTGGCTTTTTTCCAATTCTTCAGGTAATTCTCATAAATGATGACCTTTGGGAGCTAAGATTAGAAATTCACAATTATCCTCATTGGAAACAACAGGAGCACTAGTTAGGAAGGCAGGTTTCTGCACCCTCATGAAGTCTCAAGGATAACCCCTGTGAATTTATAACCCAGATTACTCTAGTGTAGTGTGTCTGAAGTCTGACATGTAGGCCTTTAATCTTCAGGGTTTACTCCATATTTAATTAATCATTAAATGTTTAATTTCTTATGGTGGAGATTCTAAACTTGTCAATGTTATGCTCAAAGAATTGATAATGATTATTCAGTGCTATCTAATGTAATATTAGAGCTTTTTTGCAGATCCACAAATCTCTACAATATTCGTTGATTCAAAGGCACGCAATCTCGTATACAACCATTGATCTTAGACATGTTCTTTCTGCTCTGGTTAAATTAGTTTGCTCCTCTATTCTAATAAGTGAAATTGATAAACAATCTGTTATGACTTCAAGTTGGGAATCTGATTCAAATTGTACTAACTGTACATAACAATTTTGACAGAAGTTATCTCTTTATTTAATCATTTCATGTGCAAACAGTATTTTTTAATTATTTAGGTATTTTATGTATCAATATTTTTCTTGTTTTTATCACATAGATCTTGCATATTCCTTATACTTGTATTTAGAAATGAAAAATATTTATTTCTTCAGTGAAAGATTTTCTTTTTTATAATTTTTTTTCAACTGATTACTTTAGACAGAAGAGTCATTTTGTCCTCACATTTACCATGAAACTAATCACTGCATGGATATCTTCTAATAGTTGGGATAGTTCTTTAGTTCTTTAGTCTCTCTTTTTGGTATGTATATTTTCATATTTTCTTTCCTTCATCCTAATACATTGGCTAAAATCTTCAGAATGACTTTGAATGAGAATGTTGATAACAGACATCAATTGACATGTTCTTGTCCATAGTAAGTGACGATAATAACTGTTGAAAATTGAAGCGCTACTATGTGTCAGGGTGTTGTGAACCTTTTATATGTATTCCTTTTTTGAATTCTTTCAAGAATACTATGAAGGAACTAAGGCACAGAATGTTAAATGAGTTACCTGAAATGCTAAAGCTAGGAAATGGGGGAGCCATGTTTAAACCCAGTAAGTTTGCTCCTTAGTTTAACGTTTGCTAAAAGATCCTGGTAGTTTCTCCTTATTGTGCAAAGTTTTTTAAAAATAATTGCCAGAGGGAAATTTGCAAGCCTTTTTAAAACTTTGGTTAAAAAATAACAGATTTCATCATTTGTTTTGTGTCCTAAATTCCACATGATTGACAAAACAAATGAACAAAGTGGGGAAGGGTCAGCAGCAGCAAAAAGGGAGAGAGGCAAACCAAGAAACACTCTTAACAAACTGTTACCAGGGAGAAGATGAGTGGAACAATGGGTGGAACAGGTGATGAGCACTGGGTATTGTATGGCAGTGTTGAATCTCTATTTTGTACACCTGAAACTAATATTACACAGTATGTTAACTAGAATTTAAATGAAGGCTTAAAAAAATAAATAACAGAAGAGTAAAAGCAATCAAACAAAATCTTAGGTCAAATTTATTTTCAATGTACATGTAAATGCTCTACATGAAACATTTCAAATTTAAATTCATGGATGTTAAAAAGAATATTACATATCAATGAGGAATTCAAGAATGCAAAATTAGGTATACATCAGGAAGTCTAATCAGTGTCTTATCACACAAGCAAAAATAAGTAAATAAATAATTTTGAAAAACCTAATTAATAAACATAGTAATCATTCATTATAAACCTTAGCATGCTAAGACTAAAATAGAAGTTATTACAGAGATAGAAGTTCTCTCATATAATAATCCAATACAAATATTAAACTGTATTAGTAACATGCTAGAAACATTCTTATTAAATTCCAAGACAACACAAAGATATCTGCCTCAAAAAACTATTAATTTTTTTTTCATTTGATGAATGATTTTGGAAAAATATCAGTGGTATTCTAACCCACACTACACTGAAGAAAAATAAGCAATTGAACATGTACATACTTGCTTGTAAATGCAACAAAAATCTCTAAAGAAAGTTGACCAATTTATTAACTCTAGTTACCCCCGGAGATGGAAGGAAGGCAGGTACGGGAAGGGGTAAATTTCTGAATTAGTTTAATCTTTACCAAGCAGACATATTTTTGTAATTCGAAAAAATGTTAAGTAGCTATTTAACCAAAGATAAATGCTCTTTTAAAAATTCGAGTGTTAAGAGTATACACGGGTCTAGACAACAATGTAGCTTTCTATTATTTTAGCATAAATTTTGCAGAATTCTTAATATACATTTTAACCTGTTGTTTTATTTTTTTAAATGAATCCAGGAGCACCTGGGTGGCTCAGTTCATTAAGTGTCTGCCTTCAGCTCAGGTCATGATCCCATGGTCCTGGGATGGAGTCCTGCATCAGGCTCCCTACACAGCAGGGAGCCTGGTTCTCCCTCTGTCCTTCTCCCGACTTGTGTGCGCATGGACACACACTTGCATTCTCTCTCCCTCCCTCCCTTTCTCTCTCTTTCTCATAAATAAGTGAAATCTTAAAAAAGAAAAAAAGTGTATCCATATTACAAACACTAGCCCAGTTTCTGGGTTGTATGTTATAGAAGGAACCACTGGAGTAAATTCAATATCCAATAGAAAGTCTTCGTGTATTTTCATCTAGCTAATTTCATTTTGACACTTTTTTTAGAACGTCTCTAGATGATGAGAATCATCTGGTTACCTGATAAAAGATAGTTTTGCAGATTGTCTCTTACGTGTGATTATGAGGCCTGAAATTTCTCCCAGGTATTTTTATTTTTTAAGGAGTAACCCAGCTGATTCCTATTAGGGAACTTTATGAAACATTGCTTAAAAAGGTTTTGAAATTAGTCCTAATGAAGCAACATTATATAGCTAAAACAACAACAACAACAAAAAAAACTTAACAAAATTCAACCCTTCTCTGCAAAAGGAGAGTCAAGGTCACATAAAACTAGCTCTAGTCAACTAGTCTTACACTTTTTGTAGACAATTAACTTAAATCTTTTCCTACCAAAATATTTGAAGGCTAAGAGAGAGCAATGTTGATCTTTGTTTTTATAGAAGTTTATTTCATATTTTAATACTCAATTTCAAATGTTTTTCTAACTATAAAAGTTGAAGATTAACTTTAGACACAAAAACTAGATTAAAAAATTTTATCTGATACAGAACAACATCTTTCCTGAATTACCTCCCTGGAATACATGAATATTAAGAGAATATGAATTTATAGTCTATTTAAAACAAAAGTGATTCAGTTTTTTATTGCATAGTTTTATTAACTTCTAAAAGCCTAACTGGTAAGCAACTTTGACAGGGAATTCAGTCTATTTCTAGTTTTTAGGGAAACTGACTTCAAAACTATCTTGGAAGACAAGTGTCTGATCCTAACCTCAGAAGTTCCCAGAAGAGATTATATAATCTTTTAATAACCCATACTAACATTTAATAACTTTTCCTGTCAGAAAAAAAAATCATTTCCCAACTGAACTTTTCATGACTCTACTATTAATCCTTTAGAAAATTTCCATAGAATATCCTCAGTCTATGATGATGCCTATATTCAGTGCCCTAGAGTAAATACAAGGGATTTTGGTTCTTATGTTATCCCTGCAAATGTGTTATGTCACATGGCAGAGAGAGAGAGAAGAAAGAGAGAAACCCTGTAGACAGAATTAAGGAAGTTAATAAACTGATGACCTTAAATAGGAAGATAATCTTGGATGATTGAGGTATGTCAGTGTCATCCCACAGACCCTTAAAAGTAGAAGAGGAAGGCAGCAGAGTCTGTCAGAGGTGTGGTGTAAGAAGCAGCAAGAGAAATGAGTCAGAAGGAGTCGTCAGACTCAAACCATGAGGAGGACTCAACCACCCATTGCTAGCTTTGAAGATGGAGAAAGGGAACCTCAAACCAGGGAAGGCAAGCCACCTCTAAAAGCTGAGAGCAAAAAAATAAAAAAATAAAAAAAATAAAAAATAAAAATAAAATAAATAAATAAAAGCTGAGAGTAATTCCCAGGCAATCATCATGAAAGAAACAGGGATTTAGTCCTATAATAATATGAAATTTAATTCTGTGAGTGACCTGACAGTGGATTCTTCCTCACAGCATCCAAATAGCAGCTCAGGCAGGCTGGTATATTGATTTTTGCCTTTGTGGGTCCTAGTACATAAAAATGAATGGAGCCCATAGGACTTCTGATCTATTTAACTGTGAGATAATAAATGTGTGCTGTTATAAGCAGTTTGTGGTGATTGTTAGGGGAAAAAAAAAAAAAACCCAAGTATACCCTATAGAGTCTAATCAACCAAAAGGTCATTTACTCATTAACTACTGTAGTTCTTTTTTTTTTATTTTATTTTTTTTATTTATTTATGATAGTCACAGAGAGAGAGAGAGAGGCAGAGACACAGGCAGAGGGAGAAGCAGGCTCCATGCACCGGGAGCCCGATGTGGGATTCGATCCCGGGTCTCCAGGATCGCGCCCTGGGCCAAAGGCAGGCGCCAAACCGCTGCGCCACCCAGGGATCCCCTGTAGTTCTTAATAATACTAGTTGGACATTAAGGAATATACTTGACTCACAAAAACTAGTGGAAGAGACCCATAACATGTGCTTCAGTTTTTTGCACCAAAGAACTTTTCAACTCTCTAAGTTACTGAAATAAATTCAAGTTATTAAGTTATTAAGTTAGCTAAGCTGATAACCATATTTGTCTAGGTATGTACATAAAGGACTGTGAAGTGTCTGATACATCACCCTACTTTCTGTCTTTGACTAGTTTGCCACATTTGATGGATGCTGTTAGAGTGCAGACTACATCTCTTCTATTAGAGACAAAGGGCAGACTGTCTCATAGCAATAACAGTAGCCATAGTCGCATTTCTCACAGGTAATGTGAAGAGGGACAGGAAGTGACTATTAACTGAGGATTGTGTTACAGGAGAACAGCAAGCTTAGGAAACCAGATTCTTTTTAGGCAGTAGAACTGCTTGCATTTTGTCCTGGAGAGAGAAACTATATTTATTATACTGCATAGTATACACACCTACTCTATGCCTCCTGGGAAGACAGTGTCCCTATTTTCCAAGGCTGTTTTCTTATAAACTTTGCTGACAAGATAGTCCAAATTAAAAAGGGCCTCAACTCATTTGCACAGTTACCTAGGTCAGTACCTTTACCTCCTACCCTCCAGTGGGTTTATATCACACATTTCTACTCCAGTTAGATTGTGCTGTCACATTCTGCACTTTCGCCTGGGATCCCCCAGTCTTCTAAATGATACTTTTCCTTGCATAAATCAAGATTCTCTGTATGTGCTGTAAAGTTTTATGCATAATTTTGTGTATCTATCAATACAGGGTCCAATAGGATAGTTTCACCATCTTTGCAAATTCCCTGGGCTTCACTATTCATCCCTCCTCCCCACTTCCCTCAGCCCCTGAAAACTACTGATATTTTAAAATATATACATAGTTTCGTCTTTTCCAGAATATCATCTATTTTGAATCATACCATATGCAGCCTTTTTAGACTAGTCACTTTCACTCAGAAATATGCATTTAAGATTCAACAGTGTGTGTGTGTGTGCATGTGTGTGTGTATGCGTGTATGCATGTATTGCTGGCTTAACGCTATCACTGAATCCTATTCTGTTGTACGGATATACCGTGGTTTCTTTACTCGTGCACCTATTGAAGGACCTCTTGGTTGCTTCCAATTTGGGCAGTTTTGAATAAATCTGCTATAAACATTCATGTGAAGGTTTTTTTGTGGATACAAATTTTCAAATAAAGAAGAATTTAGGTGTGTAATTGCTGGGTCAAATGGTAAGACTGTGTTCTCTTTGTAAGAAACTGCCAAAATATCTTCCAGAATGACTAGACCAATTTGCACTCCCACCAGTAATGAGTAAAGTTTCCTGTTACTTTGCCTCTTCAACTGGTCAGGGCCTTTTTGAATTCTAGCCATTCTAAAGGTATATGTGCTATTACACTGTGGTGTTAATTTGCATTTCCTAATGACAAAATGACATATGCTTATTTTTTCTTTCTGTATATTCTTTGGCAAATTGTTTATTCAGATCTTTTGCCAGTTTTTAAGTTGAGTTGTTTTCTTATTATTGAATTTAAATTTCTATGTTTTGAACACCAGTGCATCATCATTTATGCGTCTTGCAAATATCATCTCTTCTTACAAGGATCTTTAACAAACCAGAAGTTTTAATTTTAATAAAGTCCAACTTATTTTTTTCTTTCACAGATCATACTTTAGCAATATATTTAGGAACTCTTTACCAAATCCAAAGGTCACATAAATTTTCACCTGTTTTCTCTTAGAAGTTATAGACTTTTCATTTTATAGTTATATCTGTGGTCCATTTTGATGTGTGTGTGTGTGTGTGTGTGTGTGTGTGTGTGTGTGTGTGTGAAAGATGTAAGGTCTGTGTCTAGATTTTTCTTTTTGGGCATATAAATACATAGGGATGCCACATTTTTCCAGCACCACTCGTTCAAAAACCATTCTTTTCTCCATTAAGTTTCATCAGTTTCTTTGCCAAAGATCAGCTGGCAGGGTCTATTTCTGTGTTCTCAGTTCTATCCCATTAGACCGTGTGTCTATTCTTCACCAGTACTTTTCCTGCTTACTGTAGTTTTATAATCTTGAAGCCCTGTATTTCAAAGTTCCTGTATTTTCAAGTTCAAAATCCAACTTTGTTCTTCAGTATTATATTGGCTATTAAAAGATTTTTGCCTGTCAGTATTTATAAATTGCTTACTAGGATTTTGAATGTGATTCCAGTGAATCTATAGATCATTATGGTAAGAATTGGCATCTTAAAAATGTTGAGTTTTCCAATCCATGCTTGTGGCATATTCCTTTATACATTGAGATCTACTGTGGTTTCTTGGGTCAGTTTTGAAGTTTTCCACATATAGATTCTGCAAAAGTTTTTTACATTTATATCTAAGTATTTCATTTGTTGCTGTTATGGTAAATGGTATTTTTAGGAATTCTAATTTTAATTATTTAATGCTGGTATATAGAAAAGTGATTGACTTACATACCTTTGTTCTTGCTATGCTTGTTTATTCATTACAATTTATTTTTGAGACTTTGAGTTTTTTCCATAGACCATCAAGTCAAATGTGATTAATACAGGTTTATTTCTTCTGTAAAATTTTCATTTTCTTGTCATATTGCATTACCTAGGACTTTCAGTATGATTTTTGAATAGAAGTAGTGAGAGAGGACATTCTTGTCTTATTACCATAGAGGCAAAATATCCTGTATCCCCTATTAAACATAAAATTAGCTGTAGGCATTTTAGTAAATGTTCTTTATCACCTTGAGGAAGTTCTCCTTTATATCTGTTTTTCTGAAAGTTTTAAACCTGAATGGATTTAGTTTTCTCAAATTATTTTTTGTATCAATTGATATGATCATATAATTTTTCTTCCTTAGCCTATTATATAGAAGATTATATTGATTATTTTTTGCATATATGGAATTTATGATTGTATAATTGTTCATGGTTTATGACTATCTTTATTCATTATTGGATATGATTTGCTAATATTTTGAAAATTCTTACATCTGTATGCATGATAGATATTGGTCTGAACTTTACTTTGAAAGTAAGTTAATGTTTGCTTCAGTGAGTGAATTAGGAAGAGTTCCTTCTGTTTTTATTTTTTAAAGACTTATTCAATTGAGCGATCATGCATGTGCAAATGGGAGGAGGGGTAAAGGGAGAGGGACAGAATATCAAGCAGATTCTGCACTGAGCACAGAGCCCAGTGTGGGGATTGATCTGATGATCTTGAGACCATGACCTAAGTCAAAACCAAGAGCAGACATGTCACCAACTAAGCCACCCAGGTGCCCCGTTTCTATTTTTTTTTTTTTGGAAGACACTGTGCAGAATTGGAATAATTTCTTCCTTATGTTTAGGATAATTCACCAGCGAGGCCATTTGAGCCTTGAACTTTCTCCCTCAGGAGTATTACTTTTTTTTTTTTTTCTTTTTAAGATCCTATCCATTTATTCATGAGAGAGAGAGAGAGGCAGAGACCTAGTCTTTGAGGGAGAAGCAGGCTCCTTGCAGGGAGCTCGATATGGGACTCAATCCTGGGACTCTGGGATCATGCCCTGAACCAAAGGCAGATGCTCAACCACTGAGCCACCTAGGCATCACTCTCTCAGGAGTATTAATCACTGACTTCATTTTTTTTTAAAATATGTGCCTAAGTATAGGATTTTTTTTATCATGTAAGTTTTGGTAATGTGTCTTTCAAGAGAGCAATCTACTTCACCTATCAAGAAAGCCATAGAATTTACTTGTCATATTTCTTTATTATCTCTATAATGACCATGGGATCACTTGTGATAACCTCTATCTTATTTCTGATGTTGGTAACTTGTGTGTTCTTTTTTTTTTTTTTTTTCTTGTTTGGCTTGATGAGAAATTTTACTAATTTTATTGCTGTTTCAAATATCCAGCTTTTGGATTCATCAGTTCTTCTCTATTGTTTTCCTATTGACAATCTCATTAATTTCTTCTCCAGTTGTATTCTTGCTTATGCTTGCTTTCAACTTATTTTACTTCTTCTTCTAGCTTTCTAAAATGAAAGCATAGGTCATTACTTTATATATTTCTTTGTTTATATATTTTTTGTTTATATATTTCTTTGTTTATATATGTCTTTATATATTTCTTTGTTACTTTATATATTTCTTTGTTTCTACGTTATATATATTCATATATATATGAATATGATGCTGTAAATAATCCTCTAGGTTCCATTTTTGCTATATTCTAATAAATTTTAATGAGTAGGATTTTTATTTTAATCTAATTAAAAATATTTAAATTACTCTTTCTTTTTTGACTTTCATGTTACATACAAGTGTGTTGTTTGGTCTTCAGATATTTGGGAATTTTCCAACTATGTTTCTTTTAATAATTTCTACTTTAATACTATTGTGGTCTGAGAACACACTTTGTATGGTTGGTATTTTTTAAATTTAGGATGTGATTTATAACACAGACTGTAATCCAGCTTAGTGATTATTCCAAGTCAGGTTAGAAAAAAATGTATTTTTTTGTTGTTAGAAAAAAATACTTTATATATGTCAATTAGGTCATGTTGATTTGTAGTCTTATTCAATCAACTACATCCTTACTGACTTCCTGCCCACTATGTTTAGCAATTAACTAAAAAAAGGTGTTTTGAAATCCCAAGTATGGTAGTAGATTTGTCTATTTCTCTTTCAGTTCTATTAGTTTTTGCTTTATGAATACTAAAGATATTTGATAATGAAGTATTCCCAATTTCTCTCTTCACTTTTGTGATATTGATGCTATTCATTTCACTTGTCTGTAGTCTATAATCACCCAATACATTATTACCATTACTTTAAATGTTTTAGGACAATTAAAAGTGGGAAAAAAATAAAATGATTTGTTTTTACAAACTGTTGTGCTAGGGAGTAAAGAGTTGTAATATTAAGTTAAAGATGAGGAAGCAAAGTTCGTAGAATTTCAACTATGATATTTCTCAATTATTAAATTCAAGAGCTTTGTTATTTGAAGTGATGGAAAATGTGTTTATTAGGGGGCAGGGCAAGACGGCAGAGGAGTAGGGTCCCCAGGTCACCTGTGCCCACCAACTTACCTAGATAACTTTCAAATCATCATGGAAACCTAATATTCAACCTGAGATTTATAGAGAGAGCAGTAGGAACGCTACCGAGAGAAGGATTTTCGCTTCTAACAAGGTACAAAGGTGGAAAAATAAAAATAAAAAAAAGAACCCAGGGGGGAGGGGCCCGCGGGGGCTGGGCTGAGGCCCTGGGAGAGCCCCCGGTACAGGAGAGCCCCGCCCGGCAGCGGGAACCTCACCAATCCCCCCGATTCCTCCCCGGAGAAGCCTCGCAGGGACCTCGGGCAGGGCCGGGGGGGCCTCGGGGAGAAGCCGGGGGTCGGGCGGGGGCTGGGGGAGCCTCGGGGAGAAGCCGGGGGTCGGGCGGGGGCTGGGGGGGGCTCGGGGAGAACCCGGGGGTTGGGCGGGGGCTGGGGGGGCCGCGGGGAGAAGCCGGGGGTCGGGCGGGGGCTGGGGGGGCCTCGGGGAGAAGCCGGGGGTCGGGCGGGGCCGGGGGGGCCTCGGGGAGAAGCCAGGGGTCGGGCGGGGGCTGGGGGGGGCTCGGGGAGAAGCCAGGGGTCGGGGGGGCCTCGGGGAGAAGCCAGGGGTCGGGCGGGGGATCCGGTGGGGGGTGGCAGCACCTGCTGCCTTAGGTGCAGCTCCCCCCACCCATAGGCGCAGGCCCCGATCCCAGGGTTTGGGGACACGGCCGGGATCCTGCTCCCCCGGTACAGGCGGAGGCGGGCAGGGCCCAGGACAGCGAGGACGCTCCTGCCCCGGGGCCCCCAGCTGTGCAGGGCAGCGCCCCCCGCCCCGGGAGCACCCAGGCCCCTGCGGACCGGGAGACTGCGGTGGTTCCTGGGGAGCTGACTCCAGGGCTGGGGACCTGGCCGCTGCCGGTGGTGGTGTCCCTCCTGGGGTCACCCTGTGCCTGGGGGGGCGGCAGCCGGGGAACAGAGGCCTCAGGGGGTAAACAGCTCCCACTGGGCCGTGCACCTGGCGGGGGACGGGGGGGCAGCTCCCCCAGGTGCACACACCTGAGAACCAGCACAGCAGCCCCTGCCCCAGAAGACCAGCTGGAGGACAGGGGAAGAGCAAGTTCTGGACCGGGCAGCGCTGGAAAGCTCCAGGGGAAGTCGAGGGATTTACAGTATATAGAACCGGAGGGTACCTCTCCTTTTTTTTCCCTTTCTTTTCTTTTTTTCTTCCTTTACCCAGTACAACTTGTTTTTGTATCAGACTGTAAATTTCCATTTTTTTTCTCTTTTTTCCACCTTAACTACAATAAATTACCATCTCTTCATTTTTAAGATTCTTCCTTTTTGACTTTCATATTTCTATGATTACAGGTCCTAGATATATTTTCCACTTCTAGATTCCCTTCAACATACTCAACTTAATTTTGGAAGATATATAAGATATGTTATTTTCTTGTTTTGTATTTTTTTTCTTTTCTCTGCCTCATTTTGTTCTACAATGGCAGAAGTTAATACCTTCTAAAACATGACCAGCATGCACACAGAACCAGGTGGCATACCATGTTGGTTCATTCTATGGGATTCCTCATTCCCATTCTGCCCCCCTCTTTTATCTCATTTATATTTTGGTGGTCAATGTTGGGCCTTCTACAAGTATTTCTGGTTTATATAAATATGGGACTGAGCATCTTCTAACATACAGAACTTCATACACTCAGAAACAAGATCACCCACTAGAACCCTTCAGCTAGCCTACATATTCTCTCCACTACAACTTCATCACCACCACCATCTCCCAGACCCCTGCTATTTTTTCTTCTCCTTTTTTTTTTTTGTGTGTGTTTTTTCTTTTCTTTTTTTTTTTTTTCTTTTCTCTTTTTAGGATTCCTGGCCATTTATCTTTTACTACTTTGTTTTAAAATTTGTTTTTCACCTTACTGGTCCTTTTGTTTTATTTCGTTCTGATCTTTTTTTTCAGATTCTGGTCTCTGACCTTGGCAGAATCATCTAGGGTGAAATTTATTTAGGTCATGGTCAGTATTCTTGACGCAGCCTGCTCATACAGCCACTCTGCACTGAGCAAAACAACTAGAAAGAACTCACCACAAAAGAAAGAATCAGAAACAGTGCTCTCTGCCACAGAGTTACAGAATTTGAATTACAATTCAATGTCAGAAAGCCACAGAAACACAATTATGAAGCTACTGGTGGCTCTGGAAAAAAAGCATAAAGGATTCAAGAGACTTCATGACTGCAGAATATAGATCTAATCAGGCCAAAATTAAAAATCAATTAAATGCGATGCAATCCAAACTGGAGGTCATAACGACAAGGGTTTATGAGGTAGAAGAAAGAGTGAGTGAAATAGAAGACAAGTTGATGGCAAGGAAGGAAGCTGAGGAAAAAAGAGAAAAACAATTAAAAACCATGAGGAAAGGTTAAGAGAAATAAATGACAGCCTTAGAAGGAAAAAATCTATGTATAATTGGGGTTCCAGAGGGTGCCAAAAGGGACAGAGGGCCAGAAAGCATATTTGAACAAATCATAGGTGAGAACTTCCCTAATTTGAAGAGGAAATCAGGCATTCAGATCCAAGAGATAGAGAACTCCCCCGCTAAAATCAATAAAAATCTTTAAACACCTCAACATTTAATAGTGAAACTTGCAATTCCAAAGATAAAGATAAAATCCTTAAAGCAGCAAAAGAAAAGAGATCCCCAAATTATATGGGGAGAACTATTAGATTAACAGCAGAATTCTCCACAGAGACCTGGCAGGCCAGAAGGGGCTGGCAAGATATATTCAGGGTCCTAAATGAGAAGAACATGCAGCCAAGAACACTTTATCCAGCAAGTCTCTCATTCAGAATAGAAGGAGAGATAAAGAGCTTCCGAGATATGCGGAAACTGAAAGAATATGTGACCACCAAAGCAGTTCTGCAAGAAATATTAAGGAGAACTCTGTAAAAGAAAGAGGAAGCCCAAAGAAATAAGCCACA
Organism: Nyctereutes procyonoides; assembly: GCF_905146905.1. Taxonomy (NCBI): domain Eukaryota; kingdom Metazoa; phylum Chordata; class Mammalia; order Carnivora; family Canidae; genus Nyctereutes; species Nyctereutes procyonoides. The sequence continues at coordinate 3,071,683 of NW_026575021.1, read as the reverse complement.
AAAACAGGAACTTAATAGGTATTATGATGACACTACATTCATATCTTTCAATAGTAACTCTGAACGTGAATGGTCTTAATGATTCCATCAAAAGATGCAGGGTTTCCAAATGGATAAAAAAGCAAGACCCATCTATTTGCTATCTACAGGACTCTCATTTAAGACCTAAGGACACCTATGGCCTGAAAATGAAAGGTTGGAGAACCATTTACCATTCAAATGGTCCTCAAAATAAAGCAGGGGTAGCAATCCTCATATCAGATAAATTAAAGTTTATCCCAAAGACTGTAGTAAGAGATGAAGAGGGACAGTATATCATACTTAAAGGATCTATCCAACAAGAGGACCTAACAATCATAAATATTTATGCCCCTCATGTGGGAGCTGCCAAGGATATCAATTAATAACCAAAGTTAAGACATACTTAGATAATAATACACTTATACTGGGAGACTTTAACACAGTGCTTCCTAAAAATGACAGATATTCTAAGCACAACATCTCCAAAGAAACAAGAGCTTTAAATGATACCCAAGACCAGATGGATTTCACAGATATCTACAGAACTTTACATCCAAACTCAACTGAATACACATTCTTCTCAAGTGCACATGGAACTTTCTCCAGAATAGATCACATACTGGGTCAAAAATCAGGTCTTAACTGATACCAAAATATTGGGATGGTCCCCGGCATATTTTCAGACCATAATGCTTTGAAACTTGAACTCAATCACAAGAAGAAATTTGGAAGAAACTCAAACACGTGAGGATAAAGAGCATCCTGCTAAAAGATGAAAGGGTCAACCAGGAAATTAGAGAAGAATTAAAAAGATTCATAGAAACTAATGAAAATGAAGATACAACCATTCAAAATCTTAGGGATACAGCAAAAGCAGTCCTGAGAGGGAAATGCATCGCAATACAAGCATCCCTCAAAAAATTGGAAAAAAACTCAAATGCACAAGCTAACTTTGGACCTAAGGGAACTGGAGAAAGAACAGCAAATCAAACCTACACCGAGCAGAAGAAGAGAGTTAATAAAGATTCGAGCAGAACTCAATGAAATAGAGACCAGAAGAACTGTAGAACAGATCAACAAAACCAGGAGTTGGTTCTTTGAAAGAATTAATAAGATAGATAAAGCATTACCAGCCTTATTAAAAACAAAAGAGAAAAGACTCTAATTAATAAAATCACGAATGAAAAAGGACAGATCACTACCAATACCAAAGAAATACAAATGAATTTAAAAATGCATTATGAGCAGCTACACACCAATAAATTAGGCAATCTAGAAGAAACGGATGCCTTTCTGGAAAACCACAAACTACCAAAACTGGAACAGGAAGAAATAGAAATCCTGAAGAGGCCAATAACCAGGGAGGAAATTGAAGCAGTCATCAAAAACCTCCCAAGACACAAAAGTCCACAGCCAGATGGCTTCCCAGGTGAATTCTATCCAACGTTTTATTTGTTGTTGTTGTAGTTGTTGTTGTTCAAACCACTTTAATGAGGTATGACTGACATACAAAAATCTGTATATATTTAATGAATAAAACGTGATGAGTTTGGAGATAAATGTACATACACGAAACCATCACTGTAATCTATGTCATAAACATACCCACTATCAAATGTTTAAAGAAGAAACCATACCTATTCTACTAAAGCTGTTCCAAAAGATAGAAAGGGATGGAATACTTCCAAACTTTTCTATGAGGCCAGCATCACCTTAATTCCAAAACCAGACAAAGAACCCACCAAAAAGGAGAATTATAGACCAATATCCCTGATGAACGCAGATGCAAAAATTCTCAACAAGGTACTAGCTAATAGGATCCAACAGTACATTAAAAAGATTATTCACCATGACCAAGTGGGATTTTTCCCCAGAATGAAAGGCTGGTTCAACACTCAAAGCAATCAACATGATAGATCATATCAACAAGAGAAAAAACAAGAACCATATGATCCTCTCAATAGATGCAGAGAAAGCATTTGACAAAATACAGCATCCATTCCTGATCAAAACTCTTCAGAGTGTAGGGATAGAGGGAACATTCCTCAACATCTTAAAAGCCATCTATGAAAAATCCACAGCAAATATCATTCTCAATGGGGAAATACTGGGGGCCTTTCCCCTAAGATCAGGAACAGACAGGGATGTCCACTCTTACCACTGCTATTCAATATAGTACTATTAGTCCTAGCCTCAGCAATCAGGCAACAAAAAGAAATAAAAGGCATTCAAATTGGCCAAGAAGAAGTCAAACTCTCCCTCTTTGCAGATGACATGATACTGTACATAGAAAACCCCAAAGACTCCATCCCAAGATTGCTAGAACCCATACAGCAATTTGGCAGTGTGGCAGGATACAAAATCAATGCCCAGAACTCAGTGGCATTTCTATACACTAACAATGGGACTAAAGAAAGCGAAATTAAGGAGTCAATCCCATTTACAATTGCACCCAAAAGCATAAGATACCTAGGAATAAACGTAAATCTACAGAACACTTCTGAAGGAAATGGAGGAAGGCACAAAGAGATGGAAAAATATTCCATGCTCATGGATTGGAAGAATTAAAATTGTGAAAATGTTAATGCTACCCAGGGCAATTTACACATTAAATGAAATCCCTGTCAAAATACCATGGACTTTGTTCAGGGAGTTGGAACAAATCATCTTAAGATTTTCGTGGAATCAGAAAAGACCCGAAAGCCAGGGGAATATTAAAAAAGAAAACCAGAGCTGGGGGCATCACAATGCCAGATTTCAGGTTGTACTACAAAGCTGTGGTCATCAAGACAGTGTGGTACTGGCACAAAAACAGACACATAGATCAATGGAACAGAGTAGAGAACCCAGAAATAGCCTCTCAACTCTATAGTCAACTAATATTTAACAAAGCAGGAAAGACTATCCACTGGAAAAAGGACAGTCTCTTCAATTAATGGTGCTGGGAAAATTGGACAGCCACATGCAGAAGAATGAAACTAGACCATTCTCTTACACCATATACAAACATAAACTCAAAATGGATAAAAGATCTAAATGTGTGACAAGAGTCCATCAAAACCCTAGAGGAGAACACAGGCAACTTCCTTTTTGAACTCAGCCACAGTAACTTCTTGCAAGATACATGTACGAATGCAAGGGAAACAAAAGTAAAAATGAACTATTGGGACTTCATCAAGATACAAAGCTTCTGCACAGCAAAGGATACAGTCAACAAAACTCAAAGACAACCTACGGAATGGGAGAAGATATTTGCAAATGATGTATCAGATAAAGGTCTAGTATCCAGGATCTATAGAAAACTTATTAAATTCAACAGCAAAGAAACAAACAACCCAATCATGAAATGGGCAAAAGACATGAAGAGAAATCTCACAGAGGAAGACATAGACATGGCCAACATGCACATGAGAAAATGCTCCGCATCACTTGCCATCAGGGAAATACAAATCAAAACCACAATGAGATTCCACCTCACACCAGTGAGAATGGGGAAAATTAACAAGGCGGGAAACAACAAATGTTGGAGAGGATGTGGAGAAAGGGGAACCCTCCTGCACTGTTGGTGGGAATGTGAACTGGTGCAGCCACTCTGGAAAACTGTGTGGAGGTTCCTCAAAGAGTTAAAAATAGACCTGCCCTACGACCCAGCAATTGCACTGTTGCGGATTTACCCCAAAGATGCAGATGCAATGAAACGCCGGGACACCTGCACCCCGATGTTTCTAGCAGCCATGTCCACAATAGCCAAACTGTGGAAGGAGCCTCGGTGTCCATCGAAAGATGAATGGATAAAGAAGATGTGGTCTATGTATACAATGGAATATTACTCAGCCATTAGAAACGACAAATACCTACCATTTGCTTCGATGTGGATGGAACTGGAGGGTATTATGCTGAGTGAAGTAAGTCAGTCAGAGAAGGACAAACATTATATGGTCTCATTCATTCAGGGAATATAAAAAAATAGTGAAAGGGATTAAAGGGGAAAGGAGAGAAAATGAGTGGGAAATATCAGTGAGGGAGACAGAACCTGAGAGACTCCTAACTCTGCGAAACGAACAAGGGGTAGTGGAAGGGGAGGTGGGCAGGGGCTTGGGGTGACTCGGTGACGGGCACTGAGGCGGGCACTCGGTGGGATGAGCACTGGGTGTTATGCTATATGTTGGGATATCAAACTCCAGTAAAAAAATACAAAAAAAAAGGTCCAGGTTCTGACCTTGGAACCTTCATATTGAACAAGCAAACAAATAAATAAATAATGTGTTTGAAAAATTTTTTAAAAATGTGTTTATCAAAGGACAATGGTTTACTTCAATTTCATTTTTGGATAGATCCTGTTTTAATAATTAGCAAAGAATATTTTTATGAGAATATTTTTTTATAAATTTCTTATATGAGAAATTAACTGGGTAATGTATGGTAAAGTCACCAAAGGAATGTATATATTTATATGTAAATATATTTAGTATAACATCTTAAATATGTTTGTACATATATACATACAAATTCTAAAGGTTAGGAGTTTTTCTTAGATTCCCAAAGTAATAAGTATTATAAAGTGTCTGCTTTTATAAGTGATTAGTATTGTTATTTCAGTAATTAGGTTTTAAGATTTTATATTAATGCTTTATTTGAATTTTTTATTCTAAAAATTTAAATGCAACATTTATGAAGAATGTGGGAAATTATCACCACTGTCTATGGCAGTTACTGTCATATTAACTTGATAAGCATGTAATTAAGTGTTATCATCACGCTATTAATTAGAAATAAGACTAGATGCTTCAACATTTGGAAAATACATGCATACACAAATAGAAGTATAAAGTTCACTTCCTGGTGGTGACTTTCTGCTGGATATTTAGCAAGAGTCATCTTGCAGAGTTAAGACTTCAAGAGCACAAGACATTAAAGAGCTTTTCTACTCAGCACTTTGGAAACCATAATTATTACCAAACCTTTGCTATTAAAACATCATCAAATTATGTTTATAGAATATAATTCACTGAAAACTTCATAGCTGTTTCCCAACAAAAAGCCTGACCATATTAGTGCATAGGGAATGCTAGTATTGACTTCTTCAAACTAATAAAAAGCCAATGTAATAAATTATGGCTCTAGAGTGAACAAAATAACCCTTATTGGCCATATGGTGTTAATGTAGCCATAAAAGATTTCCTCCCTATTCAGCAGTAGATGCAGAACCACATCCATGAAGAAAATACGAGATAAGAATTCTTTTACTGAATAAAAAGGAGCAAAACACAGAAATACACGAAAACCCTATATATATATTTTTTACATATCTTTCTGGTTACTAAGCGTTCATACAAATATATTAATAAGTGAGTTTCTTGAAAAAATACAAAATGATTAAAATAACGACTAACTGATAATACATTTTCTGTGTCTGTCACTGCATATGCTATTTACTTATTCAGTCGCCACAGCAAACCTTTAAGGAGTATGTAAATGACTCTCCTCCATATTTCTAAAATGTGAAAACAGGTTTAGAGCTAAGACATTATTCGTCTAAAGTCATATTTCTGCAAGTGAAAAAGCCAGATTTGTCCTATCATATTTTTGGTTTTGTTAATTTATTGTTTTGTTTTCTTGCTATTTTTACTGGACATTGTCTCAAGATATTTCACCGTTGTACTGACTTGGCAATATATCACTTACATACTTTTTTTCCTCCTTAAAAATTTGTTATTGAAGTACAGTTGATATACACTGTATAGTATAGTGTCAGTATAGTGATTCTGCAATTTTATGCATTACTCAGTGCTCACCATAAATGTAGTCACCACCTGTCCCTATACATCGTTTGACCATATTCCCATATCCTATACTTTTCATTGCTATCACTTACCTATTTTATAACTGTAAGTTTGTACCTCTTAATCCCCGTCACCTACTTCACCTATTTTTCTCACCTATCTCCCTTCTGGCAACTACTAGTTCTCTATATTTAACAGTTTCCTTGTTTGTTAATTTGTTTCCTCTTTTATATTCCACATATAAGTGAAATCATATGGTATTCATCTTTCTCTTCATTTAGCATAATAGGTCCATCCGTGTAGTCACAAATGACAACATTTCATTCTTTTTCATGGTTGAGTAATACTCTGGTGTACATGTGTGTATACACACCACTTTATCCATTTATCTATCAATGGATACTTGAATTGCTCCCTTATCTTGGCTATTGTAAATAATGCTGCAGTAAACATAGGGATACATATATCTTTTTGAATTAGTATTTTTCTTCTCTTTGGGTAAAAATATGTAGTAGTGGAATTATTGGATCATGTGGTATTTGCTTTTAATTTTTTACAAAACTTCATATTATTCTCCAAGGTGGCTGTACCAATATACATTCCCACCAATGGGAAGAAAGAATTCATTTTCTTCACATTCTTACCAATATTTGGTATATCTTGTCTTTTTAAAAATAGCCATTCTGACTGATGCCAGATGATATCTGAAATTGTGGTTTTTGATTTGGATTGCCCTCATGGTTAGTTATGTTGAACTTCTTTTCATGGGTCTGTTGGCCATCTATATGTCTTCTTTGGGAAAATATCTATTCAGGTCATCTGCCCATTTTTTAACTAAATTGTTGGGAGTATTTTGGTGTAGAGTTATGTAAGGTCTTTATATATTGTGAATATTAACCCCTTACAGATATCATTTGCAAATATCTTCTCCCATTGAGTAGGTTGCCTTTTCGTTTTATTGATGGTTTCCTTCACTGTGAAAAAGCTTTTTCTTTTGGTACAGTTCCAGTAGTTTATTTTTTATTTGTATTTCATGCTTGAGGAGATATATCCACAAATATGTTGGTAAGGCTGAGGTCTATAAGATAACTGCCTATGTTTTCTTTCAGGAGTTTTATAGTTTCTGCTCCTACACTTAGGTCTTTAATCCACTTTGCGTTCCAAGCGCAAGAATGAAACTGGACCACTTAAACTTTCATTCTTTTGTATGTAGCTGTCCAGTTTTCCTACCACCATTTATTTAAAAAACTGTCTTTTCCCCATTGCATATATCTTGCCTCCTCTATCACAGATTAATTGACCATATATGTTGGTGGGGCTCTCTATTCTGTTTCACTGATCTATGGGTATATCTTTGTGCCAGTTCTCTTACCTATTTGAAGTAAGTGAGAAAGTTTGCAGAAAATTGGTACATTTAGGCCTCTAACTTCTTCTTTAAAATTTAAATTGTATTAATTAAGATAGTGTAATATTACTTTTAAAGATGAAGTTTAGTGATTTTTCAGCTGTATATAACACCCAGTGCTCATTACATCAAGTGCCCTTCTTGTCTATCACCCAATTACCCCATCCCTCTACCCACCTCCCCTACAGCAACCCTCAATTTGTTTCCTATAGTTAAGTCACTTAAAGATTGTCTCGCTCTCTGATTTTGTTCTTCCCCCCCTTTCCCTATGACCCTATGTTTGTTTCTTAACTTCTACATATGAGTGAAATCATATATAACTGTCTTTCTCTGATTGACTTATTTTGCTGAGCATAATACCCTCTCTTTCTATCCACATTATTACAAATGATTAGATTTCAATTTTTTGATGGCTGAGTAATGTTCCATTGTGTGTGTATACAGGAAGACAAGTCTTTTGTCAATACTCAGGCAACATGTCTGGCAAATTCCAGTGTATCATATCTTCTTACACACACACACACACACACACACACACAATCACATCACATCTTCTTTTTCCATTTATGTGTCAAAGGACACCTGGGTTCTTTCCATATTTTGGATATTGTGGAAATTGCTGCTATAAATATTGGGATGCAGGTACCCTTTCAGGTCACTATGTTTGTATCCTTTGGGTAAATACCCAGTAGTACAATTGCTGGGTCATAGGGTAGCTCTATTTTTAACTTTTTGAGGCACAGTGATTGTACCAGCCAGCATTCCCACCAGCAGTGTAAGAGGGTTCCCTTTTCTCTGCATCCTCACCAACATCTGTTGTTTCTTGACTTAATTTTAGCCATTCTGACTGATGTGAGATGGTATCTCACTGTGGTTTTGATTTTTATTTCCCTGATGCTGAGCTATGTTGAATTTTTTTTTTTCATGCGTCTGTTGGCCATTTCCATGTCTTCTTTGGAGAAATGTCTGTTCATGACTTCTGTTTATTTCCTGACTGGATTATTTTTTTCGTTTTATGCTACTAACTTCTTTGTCTTGTGTTCCAGTTTCATCTACCAGAGATAGAGGAAGAACAAGAAAAGCTACTAACTTAGACTAAATCATGCGCATCAAGGACATTGTTTGGAAATGTGGAGGAAACCTGAAACTTGGTAGAAAATGAGGGATGGCTGGGTGGCTCAGTGATTGAGTGTCTGCCTTCAGTTCAAGGCGTGATCCCGGGGTCCTGGGATCGAGTCCCGCATCGGGCTCCCCCGCGGGGTGCCTGCTTCTCCTTCTGCCTATGTGTCTACCTCTCTCTCTCTCTGTGTTTCTCATGAGTGGATAATATCTTTTAAAGAAAAGAAAGAAAAGAAAATGAGCCCATCATCTTGGAATTTGTAAACTGTTTCAGCAGTGATACACCTGAAGTTGCCAGACATGTAGCCTTGAGTACTGACAATAGACTTGTCTTCTTGTACAAGACTGAGCTGAGATGGGGGGGGGGACTGGTTTCAGTGATAAACTTAACAACTGATGTATACCTTACACATTGTCCCTCCACTCTAAGGTAGCAGTCTATGATGAGTATTGCCTAAAATGGTAGTTCCTTGGAAAAGTTGAAGGACTTTGTTCATGTAATTCTCATTATATTCCCCTCTGGTTTTCCAGCTTTTTTTCCTTCTTTTAATGGAAATATAGTTGACATATAACATGATGAAGTTTAAGGTGTACAACATATTGATTTCATACATTTATATTGCAACATAATTGCCATTGTAGTGTTAGTTAATACATTTGTTGTGTCATAGAATTACCATTTCTTTTAGCAGTGGGAATAACCAAGATTCAGTGTCTTGCAAGCTTAATGTTTATATTAGTTAATTGTCACACCTTTTTTAAAAAAAAATAATTCCAGTGTAGCTAACATACAGTGTTATGTGAGTTTCGGGTATCCCATATAGTGATTGAACACTTCCATATCTTATTCAGTGCTCATTAGTATGAGTGTACTGCTCTTAATTCCCTTCACCAATTTCACTCATCCCCCACCCATCTTCCCTCTGGTAACCATCCACTTGTTCTCTGTAGTTAATAGTCTACCTTTTGGTTTGTCTCTCTTTTTTTTTCTTTTTGTTTATTAAATTCCTTATATGAATGAAATAATATGAGTTGGATCATACGGTTTGTCTTTCTGTGACTTATTTCACTTAGCATTATACTTTCTAGATCCATCCATGTTGTTGCCAGTGATAAAAATGATATATATCATAATAAAATATATATTTATATATAATTTATATAAATATATAAATATTTATATAAAATAATACAAATATAAAAATAACGTATATATAAAATCTACCATATGTTCTTTATCTATTTCATCTATAAATGGATACTTAGGCCACTTCCATAGTTAGTTTGGCTATTGTAAATAGTGCTCCAGTAAGCATAGGATGCATATATCCTTTTGAATTAGTATTTTTTTATTATTTGGGTAAATACCCAGTAGTGGGATTACTGCATAAATCGTAGTTCTGTTTTTGATTTTTTTTGAAGAATCGCCATACTATCTTCCACAGTGGCTATGCTATTTTATATTTTATAATTGATTATATTCAATTCAGTTTAGTTAAATAGCCAATTAACCTCCAAAATTTTCCTTTGAGGTTATGTTGTTTAGATGCTGCTTATACATTATGTGCAGTCTACAATTACCGTGTAAGCAAAGTTATGGAGAGAAAACAAGTAAAAATTTCAATGAAGTAGTGTTGGTATATCATTTCATATACCTGCTGAATTCAAAGAACAAACAGAAAATTGTTATTGATCTCTCACCCTAAATACCTACAAGAAAGATTTAACCTTGATTTAGTTAGCTATATAATGATAACACTTTATAACACTTTTTTTAATGTTGCTGTTAACCAGAAAAGAAACTATAATGCATTATAGGGAAAAAATAATTTAAAAGTGAATGTGTGCTTTTCCTTTAAGATATCAACTGAAATTAAAATGAAGAAATGTAACTGAGAAATGAAAATTTCCCTGTTGAAATATCAAAGCCTAATTTTCAGAACCCTGACCTTTGTTTTAATGTATTAAATCTTGAATAGCTATTATAATTCTTAATGAAATTTAGATGATGGATCTTGCTTTGTTGCTTCTGTTTATTATTCTTGTTGGCAAATAGAAAAATAGGAGAAAAACTTTGAAATATATGAAATATTTAAAAAGCCTATTCCCCAAGTTATTCCAGATGAAGTCTCAGAATTGGTAACCTGGAATATTAATACTTTTTTTTGTAAACATGTGTTTGTGAAAATACTTTGAAAAATATAATCTACAAATATGTGATACTTTAAAAGTTGTTGAAATTTAGATTGTCAATTATAAACAGGAAGGAGATGCTACCTTGGAGATCTAGTTAAGTAATATCAATGGTCTTTGAAATCACTGAAGGTACAATGAAGCTGAAATAGATCATCTAGATTGTCAGCACTGAAATTTTGTCATACTATGATATTGTCAGAAGAATGTAAATTGAAACACATGGATAAATAAAAATTACACTACGGTATCCAGGATTGTGGAGACAGTAAAAATATCACAAAAAGAAATGTGATATTTTAAGCACATTGTATTGGAAGTCTACAATCCTGGTCTGTATTACTAGCTAGGTCACCCTCTTATAGTTTTGGGTGACATTTTCCCACATATACAAATGGATTAGACTTTAACTTAGATTAGAAACACCATTAAGAGGTAAACTAGAAAAGAAACGTAAAATACCTACTTTTGGACAGGATTTGTATGTGTGTACACATTTGTTTAAGTGCAATTTTCAAGGTTTAATATATCCACAAACACACATTTCTTTAGACATGGTTTCCTCTAGGTCTTAATATATTTAAAATAGATTATCTAAAGTCTTTATAAGGATATATGAGCCTTCTTATGGATCATCTCTATTGGTAACTTTCTTTCCTTGTATATGGACCATATATTCTGCTTCTTTGCACGACACATAATTTTTTTGTTGAGAACTTGACATCCTGAATATTATAACGTGGCCACTCTGAAAATAAGATTCTTCCCCAGGATTTGTTTTTGTTGCTGTTTGTTGTTCATTCTTTAGTTCAGAAGTGGCATAAAACAGTTTTACAAAGTCTGTGTTCTTTGTCATGTGGCCACTGAGATCTTTGCTCCATTAGCTTAGTGGTCGGCTAGTGATTGGATAGAGATTTTCTCACATGCCTGGAACTAAAAAATTTCCCAGTCTTTGCAGAGGGTTTTGTGAATGTTTGGTGGCACACTTTTCACACTTGGACAAGTAGTTTACAACTCTGCCTTAGTCTTAGATTTTTTCTTGCAGAGGGCCTCAAGATTAGCCAGAAGTAAAAGCTTAACACTGACTTATGTCTTTCCTGAGGATGCCCCAAACATTGGGCATGCATGCAGCCTTCTAGATTCTCAGAAATATGTCTGGGCTTTTGAAAGCCTTTATCCTCCTAAAGCATCTCATTCCCTCAGGTCTTCTATTGTTTGCCCAATTTCTGTTTATTGCCTCAGTAACTAAAACATCTACCTGCAGGTGTTTTTGACAAATACCTCTCAGATAATGGTTTTAGTGCAGGCTAAATTGTGAACCAGGGAAGACAAAGATAAGCATTTTGACTAAACTTCCCTAGGAGTTATGAGACAGATGAAGTAAGGATAATTGTCTGGGAAGAAGATCAATTCTGTTCCTTTCAATACTGGTACTGGAAATGTTTTGTTATTTTCAAATGGACCACTGGGCTGGGAAGTTGGGGGAAGGACTAGTGTAGGGTAAAATGGCAACAAGACTCTATTCTTACAGATTTTCAGCCATTTTTCTTAAATAAGCATTTCTATAATTGCTATAAGCTTTTGGTTAGTTTCCAGAGTTACAAAAGAAAGTTGATTCTTAACAGTTATTATCACTTTGTTCATTGCTTTTATGGAGGAGCAGATGTTTGCATTTCCTTATTCTGCCATAATCACTGATATCCTCCATTCCTATTTTTTTCCCCTCTATTTGCTCATTTTTAAAAAAAACCTTGGAGTTTGCCAATGGACAAGTTCTATGGCATGTTCTTCATCCTCACTGTATTTTTTTAATTTATTTTTTATTGGTGTTCAATTTACCAACATACAGAATAACCCCCAGTGCCCATCACCCATTCACTCCCACCCACCCCACCCTCCCCCCTTCTACCACTCCTAGTTCGTTTCCCAGAGTTAGGAGTCTTTATGTTCTGTCTCCCTTTCTGATATTTCCCACACATTTCTTCTCCCTTCCCTTATATTCCCTTTCACTATTATTTATATTCCCCAAATGAATGAGAACATATAATGTTTGTCCTTCTCCGATTGACTTACTTCGCTCAGCATAATACCCTCCAGTTCCATCCACGTTGAAGAAAATGGTGGGTATTTGTCGTTTCTAAAGGCTGAGTAATATTCCATTGTATACATAAACCACATCTTCTTTATCCATTCATCTTTCGATGGACACTGAGGCTCCTTCCACAGTTTGGCTATAGTGGACATGGCTGCTATAAACATCGGGGTGCAGCTGTCCCGGTGTTTCATTGCATCTGCATCTTTGGGGTAAATCCCCAACAGTCAATTGCTGGGTCGTAGGGCAGGTCTATTTTTAACTCTTTGAGGAACCTCCACACAGTTTTCCAGAGTGGCTGCACCAGTTTACATTCCCACCAACAGTGTAAGAGGGTTCCCCTTTCTCCACATTCTCTCCAACATTTGATGTTTCCTGCCTTGTTAATTTTCCCCATTCTCACTGGTGTGAGGTGGGATCTCATTGTGGTTTTGATTTGTATTTCCCTGATGGCAAGTGATGCAGAGCATTTTCTCATGTGCATGTTGGCCATGTCTATGTCTTCCTCTGTGAGATTTCTCTTCATGTCTTTTGCCCATTTCATGATTGGATTGTTTGTTTCTTTGGTGTTGAGTTTAATAAGTTCCTTATAGATCTTGGAAACTAGCCCTTTAGCTGATGCGTCATTTGCAAATATCTTCTCCCATTCTGTAGGTTGTCTTTGAGTTTTGTTGACTGTATCCTTTGCTGTGCAAAAGCTTCTTATCCTGATGAAGTCCCAATAGTTCATTTTTGCTTTTGTTTCTTTTGCCTTCGTGGATGTATCTTGCAAGAAGTTACTGTGGCCGAGTTCAAAAGGGTGTTGCCTGTGTTCTCCTCTAGGATTTTGATGGAATCTTGTCTCACATTTAGATCTTTCATCCATTTTGAGTTTATCTTTGTGTCTGGTGTAAGAGAGTGGTCTAGTTCCATTCTTCTCCATGTGGATGTCCAATTTTCCCAGCACCATTTATTGAAGAGACTGTCTTTCTTCCAGTGAATAGTCTTTCCTCTTTTATCGAATATTAGTTGATCATAAAGTTCAGGGTCCACTTCTGGGTTCTCTATTCTGTTCCATTGATCTATGTGTCTGTTTTTGTGCCAGTACCACACTGTCTTGATTTTTAATCATTTGATAAAAGCTTTACTCAAATAACTTACTTACTTGAATGTTTATTTTAACTTACTTCTTAATAACTTGTCATGTTTCTAATGCCTAGTAGTTTTTCATCTGATGTAGGAGTATTGAATCCACGTGTGATAGTAACATTCTCTTAATTTCATAGTAGAGTTTTTGATATGAAGATTTTATTTTCAGAATTGCTATGAAAATCCATCCAATTTCTTTTACATTCACCACTTAACCTGTTTTCAACTTAATATGTAGTTAATGTAAGTTTTCCAAGATACAATATATTACTACCTACAATCCCTGACCCAATCACCATTCAATGCTTTTTTATTTGCCAAATTTTGAAGTTTCTGAATAAATTAAAAGACGCAGGGGTATGTTACAAGAAAAATTCTGTTGTCATCCAAAAAAGTAATACAGAGGAGCATACAACAAAATAATTTATTTTTGTCTATTTCTTTTTGTTTGTTTGTTTTTCCTTTTCTTTTTGTAATCTCTATTTCATTAGGAAGAGGATGTATGTGTCCTCGGTTGTAACTTTCCATCCAGTTCCATCATTTTTCTGCATTTTGCTTAAATTTTATAAAGATTTTGTTAATAGATTAGTTTCAGGCATTATATATTTTCTATGAATGTTAGGCATTTTAGGAAGGAGCTGAAGAGCCTGTTAGCCACATAAAATTTTCTAATAAGTTTGAAAATGGAAAATAGCCTGGCAAATCTGTAATCAGTATAGAACTTGGAAGAGAAAGGAAAAAAGCAAAAGGAACAAAACTTGGTAGGAAATTATGATAGTTGTTTGAAAGGAAGATTGTTAAGGATGGTATACTTTAGAGCCCAGGTCCTAGAAGACATGTGAGACAAAATTTAGGGATGCACTTACTGACATTATTTGCTGATTAATTTTAAGTAGAAAGATGGATGAGCCGAAGATCATGTCACAATTTATAATCTGAATAACTGGATAAATGACATTTGTATTTGTCAAGGAAGGAAATAAGAAATGAAATGTAAAATGCTTGAATGGTAGAGAAGCAGAAACAGTCCAGATCTAGAGATCAATGTGTGGTTGCTGAGGTAATGGTGGAATATAGTCCATTGACCAAGGGAGCTAAGGGAGGAAAACAGAAATCCCTAATGCCGGTCACATTGTTAGCATACGTAGCATCAAATTACTAATTCCCCTAGAATAAGCCACCCTAGTTTCTTTCTCCATTATTAAATAATAACTCCAATTCTTCCACTTAATATGAACTTATCCATAACTTTTTTTTTCCTCTCACATTCCACAATCTGTTGGGAAATCCTGTCCTGTTTAACTCTTTGCTGTCCTGGTCTCATCATTTTGCCCATATAATAATCTCACTTGGATTATTATAACAGCCTATTAATTAATTCCCTAATAGTGTATTTACCCTCTTCAAACTAGAGTATTTTCAATATAGCACCTAGATCATGATACTTTGCTACCCTGTGAATGATCCAAGAACACCCACTCATTGGGTAAACCATTACCTATAGGATGCCTTATGAAGCTGTCACAGGCTTCAGGCTATGTTGCTAATCATTTTCCCTGTCTGCCTTCACTCCTACTGGCCCACCCACATTGTTCTCTTTGCTGCTCCTTTAATGCATAGCCATGCTCTGCTCCCTTGTTCTCTGAACTTGAAAATGCCTTCCCCTGGATTCCCACATTGTTCAATCCCTTACCTCTTTCATATCTTTAGCCAAAGATATACTGTTATATACTTTAACTTTGCAACCTCTTACATACCTTCACAATTTCTAACTTTCTTCTTTTATTCAATACTACTTCTCAGCATCTTGACCCTATCCATTTTCTAGGGCTACGATAACAAATTACCACAAACTCTGTGGCTAGAAACAACAGAAAATCGTTCTTTCACAGTTCTGGAGGTCATAAATCCAAAATCAATGTGTTAGAAGAACTGGTTCTCTTAGGAGGCTCTAAGGGAGAGTCTGTACAGTGCCTCATTCCTAGCTTCTGATGGCTGCTGATAACCTTGGCTTGAGGCTCCTTAACTTGTCTCTGCTTCTGTGTTCACATAGCCTTTCTTCAGTATTTCTTCATCCTTTCCTCTTCTTTTTTTAATATATTTTTTTAATTTTTTATTTAATTATGATAGTCACACAGAGAGAGAGAGAGAGAGAGGCAGAGACACAGGCAGAGGGAGAAGCAGGCTCCATGCACCGGGAGCCCGATGTGGGACTCGATCCCGGGTCTCCAGGATCGCACCCTGGGCCAAAGGCAGGCGCCAAACCACTGCGCCACCCAGGGATCCCCATCCTTTCCTCTTCTTATAAGGACAACTGTCACTACACTAGCACCTTTGCCCCCAATTCACAATGATCTCATTTCAGGATTCTTAAGTTAAAAAATATGCAGACTATTTTTCCAAATAATGTCACATCTATAGGTAACAGGGATTAGGACTTGGATATATCTTTTGAAGGGATACAAATCAACCTACTACCTTAAATTAGTATTAATTAATTAACATTATTTATTAATTCTGAGTCTCCCCTCCCCACTAGAATGTCAAATCCCTGACAAAGATTAAATGTGTTGTTTATATTTGCCTTGGCCAATTTCTGGCACACAATGGGAACTTAATAAGTACATGTTAAATAAATGAGAACAGAAAATGTGGACAAGACATAGGAGTTATTAATATCATTGGAATCAAAAGCAGAAGAAAAAGGGACACTGAGGGTCTCAGTGGTTGAGGGTCTGCCTTTGGATCAGGTCTTGATCCTGGAGTCCTGGGATTGAGTCCATATCAGGTTCCCTGCAGGGAGCCTGCTTCTCCCTCTGCCTTTGTCTCTGCCTCTCTCTGTGTCTCTCAGGAATAAGTAAAATCTTTAAAAAAAAAAAACAAAACAAAAAAAGTAGAAGAAAGAAAAACAGGGAAGGAGAATCTGAAAAAGAGGTCAGATTTGTATGAAAGTATACAAAAAAGAGTGAGCCCCCTGAAGTCAAGAATGTGTTTGCATAATTAGGGAGTGGTTGGGACGCCTGGGTGGCTGAATGGTTGAGCTTCTGCCTTGACTCAGGACGTGATCTTGGATTCCCAGGATCAAGTCCCACATTGGACTCCCTGCATGGAGCCTGCTTCTCCCTCTGCCTGTGTCTCTGCCTCTCTTTTTGTGTCTCTCTTGAATAAATAAATAAAATCTTTTAAAAAAATTAGGGAGTGGTTGCTACTGTCAAAATGAAAGAGGCATGGAAAGTTACCTCCAAGTGATTTGAATACTTGAATTGTGTTGGTACCTGTGAAAATCTTCATAGCATTTGTAAATATGTTCAAGTCTGAGAAATGTTTGTACTCTGGAATCCTAGTGGTTATGTTATTACCTCTTTAAAAATGACAGAATAATAAAGATCAAGAAGGAAATAATCTCTGTTACTAATTAGAACTTTAAAAAAAAGATTTATTTATTTATTCATAAGAGACATTGAGAGAGAGACCAGAGACACAGGCAGAGGGAGAAGCAGGCTCCCTCTGGGAGCCGATGTGGGACTCAATCCTGGGACCTTTGGATCACGCCCTGAGCGAAGGCAGATGCTCAACCACTGAGCCACCCAGACATCCCTGATTAGAATTCTTTGACCATGTTTTTTGGTACTATTCTTATAGATTTTTTTACCCCCTACACCCATTGGATTTCCAGTCTCCTATACTGTATATGTTTGGTGTTTGATGAATAATGAATCCTATCAATATGAGTATTATCTACAGACTCTTCCATCTAAACTGGACACAAGTTTTCAGTCTTACTAGTTATATTCTGCTAATTTCAACCCACCTGTCCTGTTGTGATAATATGTAACATTTTTCCCATTGACGGTATCTAAGCAACAGAATTTAAAATAATTAAAAAAAATTAAATTCAGCCTATTCTTGATAGAAGTATAAGTTATTTTCAGTATATATAAACAATAGCACTTCTTCAGGATGAAAAGCAAATGTAGATGTATGTCTTTTACTCAGAAGAAACAATTAAATATTGAACAATAATACAACATGACCATGGGGTATCATTTGCCATTATATGTTTGCTTTTCTAGTAAAAAGAAACACTACAATATAATGTAACCAATTCAACTTTGACCATATGGAGATGGGTTTATTATGTACAAATATTTCAAGTATGTTACCTTAAAACATTTCTGATTATTATAGTTTAAATATACCATGGTATATAACTTACATACCTCACATTTTCCCTTGTACAACTTAACAAATGCAAGATTATCCAATATTTGAGAATAGTTTCATTCAATAGTATACAGACATTGTATATTTAGAAAAGTAAATTACTTAAACTTTGCTGAAATTGTTGTTTCTTATTTAATATCCATTTACTGGTAATTTATAACAATTTATCATTACAAGAATATGATCCTAAAAGCAATCAATCTAGAAATATATGATTTTCTTTTTTCTCCTCAATTCAGATTCTATATCTCTTCAGAAAGTATTCCAATCTTCCCATGAAAATGTAGGTAGAAATTGTTTTGTGCCATCCTATTGGTCTAGAGAACTTCAGTACCTAATCTGATGCTGAAGGACAAAGTCACTATAAAAGAGAAAAGCAATTAAAATAATATAAGAGTTGAAAAATTGCTTCAGACGTTTGTTGATTTAAGTCAATATAATTTTACTGTAGGATTTGGAATTTGATTAGAGGGGACATAATTCTTATTTAATTATAAAGGCCTTGGCAGAAAAGAGAAAGGAACTCAAAAACTGATACCAGTAAGAGGTTGAACTTTCAAACTCAACTAAAGACAGTAGTGTATTATAGGGAAAAAAAAGTGAACTGTAACAAAAAGTTCAAGCAGACAGTGAAAGATGAGATAAGAGAAAGTTAGAAAACTTACACTGGACACAAAAACCTTCAAGTATATGAATATAAAATTTTAAACTATTAATTTTACAATGCTTATAGACCCATCTAAAAATTACTTAAAATAGAAAAAAATACCAAAAAAATGATCAGAATACTATTAATTTTTTCCCTTTCTATAACATTTATTGATCTTGCATAAAACTAATACCAATAGAGCTATTGAAGGATACACATAAGCTATTTGTACCTAATATAATTGGGTATCTTTCTGAATACCAATTTTGTAAATATATTTTTATTTGTTTGTTTATTTACTTATTTATTTATTTATTTATATTCACCCTGTTCCAGAAATGACTGGAGAGGGAGTTAATATCATTTATATGTTATGCTCTTCTTTAAATGAAGTATTACAATATTTCATTAGCCTTCTGGTAGATCAGCACATCAATATAGAAGCTACCAGTCTTAAATCTATAAATACCAAGATTCTACTGAATTTGGTTCAAAACGTGCTCCTAATGCCTAACTTACATAGAGATTTTGGCTTACAGTTCATCTACCCTGAAATCTGACAATTCATAAATATGAGAACAAGCTAAAAACTGAGTTTACCAATAAATAAATTTGAAGGAGATAAAACCAGGGCAGTTTAGGAAAGCTATAATTCATTCAATCAAAGAACATTAATTCAGCATCTACTTTAGGTTTGGGGCACTAAGGATATGATAACCAACATCTAGGGAGTGGCACCTGGATAACTCAGCATCTGACTCTCTGTTTCAGCTCAAGTCATGATCTCATGGGTAGTGAAATCAAGCCCTACATCTGGCTCCCTGCTAAATGGGGAGTCTGCTTGAAGATTCTCTCCCTCTGCCCCCCCCTCAAATAAATAAATCTTGAATATTTAAAAAAACAAGGTTTAGGGAAATATTCTGTAATATAAGTGGTGAATTAAAAATAATGAGGAATGGGGAGTCCGGTTGGCTAAGTGGTTTAGCGCCACTTTCAACCCAGGATGTAGTCCTGGAGTCCCAGGATCGAGTCCCAATCCAGGTCCCTGCATGGAGCCTGCTTCTCCCTCTGCCTGTGTCTCTCATAAATAAATAAATAAATAATCTTAAAAAAATAATGAGGAAAAAATACCATGATAAAGAGGTATAGTCTTATGGGAGCCCATTGAAAAACTACCTAGCTTGCATTTAAGTTAAGTGGTCATCAAGCAAGAACTCCCAGAAGAAATTATATATAAATGAGACCTGAAGAGTCCAGTCATGGAAATGAGTAGGAACATCACCTCTGCACCAAAGGAAACATTATATGGAGAAATCTGGATGCTATAAAACCATGTATATCAAAGAAATGAAAATATTTAGTGTGTGACAGTCACTTGGGGGCTACATGAGAGAGGAAAGTGGAGAAGTAATCTGGAGCCTTGTGCTAAGGAGTTTGGATCATCTGAGAGCAAAGATGTGTGAAACAGGGAAGTGACTTGATCAGATGGAAGATTTAGTAAGATTATTCTGGCTATGGTAACAAATTCATATGGTAGTTAATAAGGGTAAAATCCTTTTCTCCGAGAGTTAAATAAGTCAAAGGTAAAATACGTCCCCAAATAACAAGATGCATAGAGTAGAAACATTGAATTGGGGATCTGAAAATATAGATTAAGTCCAAATTCTGCCATTTCCTAATTGTGAGTTTAACCAAGTTGTTTACTATTACTTTAAATGTAAATCCATAAATGAAAAACATATACATTTTAATAACCTCATTCACAAAGTGGTTTTGAATAACAAGACCTTAAATGTACTTTGGAAATCATTAACAAAATATTGAATATTTTTAGGAATATTATTATGAATAAAATATCCAAAATGCCTTTCAAAAAGGACAAGAAAAGTATGTTAAAACCCAAACACTATAAATCTAAAGAGAAAAAGGAAAATATTTTTATACTTGTGAATAAAAGTTCTTTGAAATAAAGCTATATAGGTGAAAAGAATTTATAAATCTTACAAGTTAGAAGCTATCTATTACATAGGCTATAAATATTGGCAATTTTCATTTATTGATTATTTTATATAGCATTGAGACAGGGGAGCCCTCAACTATAGTTTTAATGTGGCTATTATATCAGGCATTTGGTTATAATGGCATTTATGTAAAAAAGTTAGGTTATAACGAGATTAGTACCATGGGCATGATTTAACCAGCATGACAATTTGATTCATTTTTCCTATTTTTAAAATTAATTTAATCTTATTCTATCACATGTATTTTGTAGGTTCCTTTAAATATTTTAAGAATAAGCAGATGATAAATAAAACCATTATTTTGCATTATCATTTATTGAATAACCAAATAGAAGGAATTATATATTTTAAGAAAGGTTTAAACAGTTGTGGTTTTTAAGAATATACAAGATAAAAAGTAACAATAAAATAGCATTAAGTAATATTGAAAATTATGGAATAGGATAAATTAGAAGATGGATTGGAAAATACATCATTGAGTCCTATTTGGATAAATCGAGCTTGAAATGCTTGCATGATATGTATGAAATCTACAAGGAAATCTTTAACAGGCATTTAGAAGGAGGTCTTTGGTTAAGAAATGGGGAAAGGAGGGCATAGATTTTGGCATCAGCTACCTAAAGGTGATATTTGGATTAAATAAGTTTGCAAATGAAGGAAACCCTACTTTCAAAATTTGGAAAGAAAAAAAGTAGAGTAAGTATGTCAAGTTTAAAGGAGTATCTGACAGATAACAACACAAAGGAAATCCAGTGTCATAGATACCAATGGCAACGAAAATTTGAGGAAGAATGAAGAAACTTATTATGGAAAGTAGATAAAATGAAAAATTAAAAATGACCATAAAATTTCAACAAATGCTTTTCTAAAAGAGGAAATTTTAGAGGTTCAGTCCAACAGAAAAGTAACAAATGTACCAAAAGGAGAATAAGTAATTTTGGAATGTGCAGAGCAAAAGTGTCATAAAAAGAAATTCTCTTTCATATCAAAACAGCAGAAAAATCCACAAGTTTAGTGACATTTTATAGAAAGTACTGAAAAGGGATGCCTAGGTGACTTAGTGGTTGAGCGTCTGCCTTTGGCTCAGGGAATGATCCCAGAGTCCCACATAAGGCCCTCTGCAAGGTTAGGGTTAGGAAAGCCTGCTTCTTCCTCTGCCTGTGTCTCTGCCTTTCTCTCTGTGTCCCTTATGAATAAATAAAATCTTAAAAAAAAAAAGTATTGAAGGAAGACAAAGAAGATTCTAGAGAAGTTTGGCTAAAAGACTATTCCAAGAACAAGAAATAGCATGAGATAAGTGCTCATCCTATGTAATTTTTTAAAGATTTTATTTATTTATTCACGAGAAACCCATAGAGGCAGAGACATAGAGGAGAAGCAGGCTCCCTGCAGGGAGGTTGATGTGGGACTTGATCCCAGGACTCCGGGATCATGCCGTGAGCAAAGACAGACGCTTAACTGCTGAGCCACATCCTATATTTTTGTATATCTCTGTGAATATATCTATAAAATCACAATCTTCCCCTAGTAAAAATAACAGCTAATTTTCTGAAAGATTATTGTCTTTTCTAAGCACTTCATGAATGTGAGAGTTATTATTGTAGGCCCTTTTCTGGAAGCATAACATGTTTTCTCATTTAGTCATCACAAAAGCTCTCTGGGGGACAGTACTAATGTCATCCTGATTTCATGGATGACAAACTGAGGCTCGAAGAGTTCAGTATGGTCCAACAATCAGCAGTGGAGGCATCCCAGAATCAGGGCTTGGACTATTAGTGGATAGTTCCGGGCTGCCTTCCTGATAGATTCCTTAAGGAGTTTACTGAGCTTTAAAAAAAAAAAATCTTATCACAAAACGTTGGAATTAAGAAGCATTGATGGTTCTCTACTCTATCCTTGTTTCATAGACAAATAAACCAAGACCTAGAGTGGCTTTAACTTACCCAGAGCAGCAAACACCTCACCTGGGAGCACAGGGCTGCTGCTCCTAATTTGGTTTTCTTTACTATTTGAACATCTCATAATTTTTGAACTTTGAATCTAACTTGAAGATTCCACTGTTAAAGAGAAGGTAAGAAAACCTTTTGTGTCTAATAACACTGCAATATGTATGTACGTATGTAATATGTATGTAGCTTATAACTATCCTAAATATTTCATTTACCACTTGGCATTTTGCTGCTGCCTACATTTGTTTTTTCCCCAATGCATCTAGATTTTGTGTGTATGCTTTGTCTATATCAACACCAGCATGGAGAACCTTAGATCTTCAATTTTTGAGAAGACAGAGTCATACAGAGTAATCGAACTTTGAGTTATTATCTCATTTAGTTCCAAGTTTATAGAAAGAGTATATTAATATGCTTTTTAAACATTTAAAACAAATGACCTAGATTCAACACTGTGTTCTAATTCTATTAATGGTGAAACTTTAGGCAATTCACTTACATTTTCATTTCATTGACTTTCATAAGAAGAATGATAAAATAATACTTAAAATAATTAAATAACATTATATTAATATTTTCTATATATTTTTTAGGCTTTGCTGTAGGAAAATAAGCAAATGGATATGAATACGAAATGTGGAACAGAAAACACATTTCAATTTAAAGTGTCAGAATGGAAGAATCGAAGAGTGACAGGCAGCAAATAGGAGGTCTATTTATTTATATATTTATTTTGAGTTTCTAGTTTTTATTTAAATTCCAGTTAACATGTAGTGTAATATTAGTCTCAGGTGTAGCATTTAGTGATTCATCAGTTACATACAACACCAAGTGCTCATCACAATTTCCCTCCTTAGTAAGATGAGAGGCATTTAAATATGGTGCTTTCTGTTAAAAAAACATGTAAGTTATAAGTTAACAATCTTGTTTTAATGTCAAAGGCAAAGAAGATCATAGACTCTTAGAAATCAAAGGGTCTCAGAGATTAGTTTGTCAGCTTCTCTATTTTATAATTCTAGGAACTTTGAGAAATAAGGCCACCAGTCACGGTCTCACAAAATTAGAACTAAAAGTCTAGTTTTCTGATTTTTGATATATATGCATGCATGTATATATATTTCTTCGAGTGTATCCTATTGTCTCAGAGAGACAACACATTTAGTCTCAGTATCTAAAAGATAAATGACTGGTGACTATCCCATTTGGTCATCAACTCAGATGATTGACATGTTCAAAACTTCCCCAGGCAATACACTAGCAATGTCAGATAAAAGACACATCCACAGTACACATTAAATTGCTGAGGACTGTGGATTCCCTTAATAATGCAACATACAGTAATGTGAATGCTTGGTCAGTCAAAGTTCCAGTAACATGAAACACTGAAGTCCCATCCTGTGATTAACCAGCATCTACCTTCCAAGTGCCCTCAGCAGCTTAAGAAACATTAGTTGACACTTTGCCAGAGTTGATAGCATCCTCTCATCTGACAGAAAACAAAGAAAAATGTGTTTCCCAGATGTATTAATAGCAACATCTGGTTCTATCAATGGAGGAAAAAACCATAATCCTCTGAAAAGCAAATGCATAATATGTACTCCAAGGCCAGTACATATCTTGCATTTCAATATGACACAAGTTTCAGGTCTCTTATGATTTGGCTTTAGTCTCCCATCTAAAGGTTGTCAGCTGCAATAAGAGTGTTTAGAGGAGTCAACCTGGGACCACAGATAAGTCATTCTAGTATGAATGTTTGCTCTTGCTGAACATCAGGATCCTACAAGCCAATTCAAAATGAGAGATGTCATTTTGCTTAAAGAAATTCAATTATAGATTCAAATGCATCTGCTGTTCATCACTTTTAATCATTGTCATTGTCTGATAAGAGAATGAAAGAAGGAAAGCTCAGTGTGGTGCTGACAGATCTCAGTCTCCAAAAGCATTCAATTTGTCAACTCTTTTCAGAGGGGAAAAAAAAAATAGATCAAATGGCATCTTATGTGCCTTTTAATGACTTCAGCTTGCTGAGACATTTATATTACATAGTGCTAAAAATAAAAGAAATTTTACCCTTTTAATTTAAAAAAATACTAAAGGAACGTACAAATCTTCAAAATGATCACCTGTGAATTTTAGGTTAAAGACCAACATAAGCATTGTAAATTTTATATATAATTAAGTAGTGACCGAAGAAATCTCTCAGAAGTGCAATGCCTGATTAGTAACCCATTTGTATCTTGAAGAGCCGGTGAAGGGATGAAAAAGAATAAGGTAAACATGTTAGTTTTTTATAAAAAAAATTCCCACAGATACCTTTCATCAGTTTTTAGATTTAAATTATTTTTCCTCCTAATATGCATTCACCTGGGTAGGGGAGGACTTAATATCTTCACATATCTTACTTTAATTATTTGGACAGGTTACTGTCTGCTTTACATCTATGTGGAATCATGTTTACAACAGAAATAAAAATTTTAATTGGGTAATAGAAAAAAAAGTTAGTATATGTCTGATATGGAATATCTGAAACAATAGCAAATTATTCACCAAACAACTATAGGAACATATGTTAAAACAAAATCACTGAACCAAAAATGTTATTTTACTCACCATTTTAATTATTCCACATGTTATTAAGACCATGAAGTTTAGCCAAAACCTTGATTATAATTTTGAGCTTAATCCCAACAAAAAGAAATATGAAAATCCCAGAAGAATATTTGCCACATTAGTAAACAAAGCATCAGTTTCAACAATGTATATGCCAGGTCATTCATGTACACATACTAAAGGCTCACACAATAACAAGAGGGTAGTGGTTGTGAAAGATAGGTTTTAAAAATATATATTTTTTTCTAATAGCTTTTGCAGATTCTGCAAAACCTGATCTGTAAACCTATCTGCAAAATAGAGTGCTGCATAATCCCAACAGAATATTAAATTGTAGTTAAGATCACAATTCTGGAAAAGAAATTACAAGTAAGATCAAAATCACTAAATGACTTGCTTGAAGCAGTGGTGATCAGTTTTAGAATAGAAAGCAGTTTGAGCTTCACATGTTAATATGAAATCTAGGAAAAAAGAGATCTTATTGTAATATATTTTTACAATATTAATAGCTGCTGATTATTGAGTACATATTATATTTCAGGTACTGTATTAGATCTGTCTCATTTATATATGAGGGAATTAGAATAAAATATGTTCAATAACTTGGTTACTTATATAGCTACTAAGTACCATAAGAGGGATTTAAATAATTGCCTGGAATCTAAATCTCTACTATATTTGTCCTCATTAGAGATCATATTGGAGTATTATACATAAAGCAGTTTTTTTTTTAAGTATTTCACAGAGCATTGTTTTGCCAACAAGGTAATGTTCACACCAACAAGATTTTATTCTTTCATTCACAATGTTGTCCCTGGACTGAGTATTTGGTGCAATGGTAAAGCCAAAAACCATGAAAATTGTCCATGTGGACTTTTTTTCTGTTTCATTGGATTTTTTTTTAGTAAAATGGATTCCAACTAAATAGTTGAATACACAGTTATAAATGGTGTAAGTGATATGAAGGAAATAGCATGTTAATTGAGGGGGAATAGTAGGAGAAATTTGATTCAGATTGAGAATCCAGGGAAAGTTGCTCTGAGGAAGTGACATTTAACCAAACACCCATTGGCAGAGCAGAAAAGGAGCTGAAGGAGGACTGGAGAAAGGAGTCTAGACAGAGAAAACAATGTCTGCGAAGTCCCTGAATTTGAAAAAAGTGGGCTAGAAGACCAAACAAAAAAAGAAGGTGACCTTAGTTCACCTTGATAGAGGAGCGTTTATCAGGTGATGAGACTCAAATAATTGGAACAGAAGACAGTAGTTATGACTATGAGTGAGAGGCTTATTTATATCAACCTCTATGAGAAAGGTATTGACGAAAGGGCAGAAAATACAGAGTGAAAGACCACACATGTGATTGTTTAATATTTAAACTATTTTGACAAACTAGAACCATCCAGCTATTTTACTTAGTATTCACACAATTTTACAATGGGGCAGTTAAAAATTCAAGCACCATTAGAAAACTAAGTACATGCTTGCCTTAGATAGTGCCATCTATGTCAAACATACGCTACCATTTTTGTGTGTGTGTGTGTGTGTGTGTGTGGAAATTGATTTTCAATGTGTCAAAGCACCTTGGTTTGAAATACTTTTAATGAGTAGCATAATTACAATGTTTTTGCTTAAATATGTTGACTTTTGCAGCATGTGTCATATGCACACGAAATTAGTCAAAAATTATTTAAAATATCACAAAGCCCATTCATAACCGATTCTAATAAACAAGTGCAGTTTTAGTACTTATCACACCACTAATTATACATAGATTCAGATACACAAAACAAATAGAGAAAATACATATTAGTACTTAAAGTTATTACAATATATTTAAAATTTATTGGCTGAAAGAATAGGAACTTTGCTGTTTGCTTTAGGTAGTATGTTTTCTTGTTTGAAATACAACAAACTACACATTCCATGCAATCCCTATCAAAATACCATCAGCATTTTTCACAGAGCTAGAACAAACAATCCTGAAATTTGTATGAAATCACAAAAGACCTCAAATAGCCAAAGAAATCTTGTAAAAGAAAAGCAAAGCTGGAGGCATCACGTCAAACTATTTAACAAAGCTATTGTGATCAAGACTGTATGAGATGGTATGGTACTGATTACAAAAACAGACACATAGATCAATGGAACAGGATAGAGAACAGACATGGATCCACGCTATATGGTCATCTAATCTCCAACAAAGCAGGAAAGAATATCTAATGGAAAAAAGTTTCTTCAAGAAATGATGTTGGAAAAACTGGACAGCAACATGCAGAAGAATGAAACTGGACCACTTTCTTATACACATAAAGAAATTGAAGATGGGTGGAAAACCTGAGACAGGAAACCATCAAAATCCTAGAGGACAACACAGACAGTAACCATCTGACATCAGCTATAGCAGCTTCTTGCAAGATATGTCTCCTGAGGCCAGAGAAACAGAAGCAAATATAAACTAATTGAAACTTCATCAAGATAAAAAGCTTCTGCACAGGAAAGGAAACAATCAACAAAATTAAAAGGCAGTCTATGGAATGAGAGATGTTTGCGAGTGACGTATCTGATAAAGGATTAGTTTCCAAAATATATAAAGAACTTATAAAACTCAATACCCCCCAAAAAACAAATAATCCACAAGAGTGGGCACAAGCCATGAAGAGACATTTTTTTCAAAGAAGACATACAGATGGCTAACAGAAACATGAAAATGTGCTTAACATCACTTATCATCAGGGAAATACAAATGAAAACTATAGTGAGCTATCACATCACACCTCTCAGAATGGCTAAAATTAATAGTACGGGAAACAACAGTTGTTGGCAAAATGTGGAGAAAGGGGAGCCCTCTTAAACTGTTGGTGGGAATGCAAACTGGTGCAGCCACTCTGGAAACAGTCTGGAGATTCTTCAAGAAGTTAAAAATAGAACTACCCTACCACCCAGCAATTGTACTACTAGGTACTTACCCAAAGGATACAAAAATACTGATTGGAAGGGATAATATGCACTGCAATATTCAGGGCAGCATTATTATCAATGACTGAGTTATGGAAAGAACACAAATGTCCTTGGATAGATAAATGGATAAAGAAAGATGTGGTATATGTATACAATGGAATATTACTTGGCCATAAAAAAGAATGAAATTTTGCCATTTGCAGTGACATGGATAGAGGTAGAGAGTATTATACTATGAGAAATAATCAGTCAGAAAAGATAAATACCATATGATTTATCTCATGTGGAATTTAAGAAATATAACAGATGAACATAGAGGGGAAAAGAGGCAAACCATAAAACAGACTCTTAGCTATGGGAAACAAACAGGGTTGCTGGAGGGGAGGTGGACATGGGTTAAATGGGTGATGACTATTAAGGAGGGCACTTGTGATGACCACAGGGTGCTTTATGTAAGTGATGAATCACTAAATTCTACACTTGAAACTAATATGACACTGTAACTGGGATTTAAGTAAAAAGTTAAAAAAAAAAAACAAAGCACAAAACTGTGCTCAGTAACCAAGATTTCCTATTTAGTATTAATGTCACAAAAAGCTATTCAGATGATAATGTATGATTCTAGCACAGGAAATAAGGTAAATGCAAAATTGAACAAAAAGAATTAGCATCTTAATTGCTGGACAGAGATTTAGGGACCAAGACCTTTATGTCTATACAAATTCAGAAAGCTATATCTTGAGGCAGCTATCATCTATCTGAAAAAGATCTATTTTAGCATAGATCAATTACATAGGAATGTCAATAAAGCCCATACTAGTCTCATTGTGAAGACTACATATATCTCAATTTTAAATCATTACGAGCATTCTGATACTTAGCAATCATTCCTAGGATATTTTGAAATAATGTTTTATTTTTTTCAAATGCTAAAAAAATCTAAGTGGGTATAAATTTCTTATATTTATTCATTATAATCCCTTACAAAATAGCATATATTTCTCAGGTTTGTATTTGTAACGGGAATCGCAATTTGTCATAACATGACTTTCTTAGTTTTACGGCCTTTAGCAATCTCACTTATAACACATTCATAGCCTGATTCTCCTTGAGCCCTCATGAATCTTGATTTTACAGCATAAGCACAAATGCAATAGAACACGGTTCTCATTTAAATTATGTGAAATTGATATTGTGCTGCTTTCAAATGCCATAAGAAAGAATATATCCGGTCATGGCAAGGGTGTCAGAGGCAATGGAGACTGAAGCCCGTAAGAGAAAATGCTCTCTACTTTACCTTCTCAGGAACTTCAGTATCCTTTCCAATGAGCATTCTGTACTGTTTGGGAACTTCTAACACTGGATTTTATTACAAGTCATAATGCAGCCTTCTTAATAGAAGTTCACATAACCCACTGAAAGTACAGATGTTTTTAAATTGTCTACTCTTGCTAGAGAGCAAAAGTTTATTTGGAAGGGTCATAAAACTTCCTTCTTCTGGTTCTCAGGATACCCAATTGCTTCCAACTTATTCTCCAATGACGTTAATATATCATATCTATCATTTCACAAGATAGAGAATCCGACCGTGTAAATAAGAACTTTCAGGAGATTAACAATGTGTATAGTTAAATCGGGGCAGTGGGGAATGCCTGTCAGGATCATCTCTTAAAGTTGTTCAGAATATTGCAAAAGAACTGGAATCTACATTCCTGTTTCTCTTTTACTAGAAAATGAGATAGGAATGTTTTACACACACACACACACACACACACACACACACACACAAGGAATGTTTTTCACTTAGAAGGACAAGTTTTGGTATTTGTAAGATTAAGGCTGAAACTGTACTCTGAAGTATCTAGCGATTTCTTCTTCGAGACAACCCAAATTCTATTTAGTTGCTAAAATATTACTCCTATCTTTTTACTGATGTTTAACCCTCGCTGGGTATGTTTCATTCCTCTTATAAGTAATCCATCCAAAACTTCTTTTAATGTGATGGGAATTTAGGAATCACTGGAATCCAACCAAAGCTTATCATCAGAATTAAAATATGACCAAAAATATGATCAATTATACGGTTATACAAAAAAACACACTATGTCATGTCTATATTTGTCAAGTGCAAAACAATGCTCTGAAAAATCAGATACCTTGTTTTTACCAATACCATCTCTAGTGAGGGAGAGTGAATTATAAGGATTTGAATTTTAAGCAGATGAGTGTCTGAATCCTAGTTATGGTACTCATTACCTATGTGCCAACAACCAAGTTATTGAATCTATTTCATTCCAAATATCTCATCTATAAAATGAGAGTAAGAGATAATCAATAAAAAGGACTAACACAGCACCTGATAAGTGAAGTAGATCTATCAGGTTCATCTAAGTCTCCCTGTGTAAGTTTAGTACCTGCCTATCTGGCACACATGAGTATGACTTTTCAAGCATAGAATGTTCTCCAACACAATATGGATAGTTCATCAGGCTTTCCCATGGCCTGGAAGAAATGTCTCTCAAAAACTGGTAGTTCTCAAAAAAAAAAACAAAAAACAAAAACAAAAACAAAACTGGTAGTTCTCAAACTGTGTATGAGGACCACCTAAGGAATTTTTTCAAACTTCCCATGCTGGTTAGGGTATACTTATTTTTATAAAAACTGAATGTACTTTATTACCCCTGAATTTCTATCAGGGTGAGAATAAGGTAGACTTGTTATCTCCCCAGGTAAATCTGAAGACTGACTGACTCCTACACTAGCACCATTTAAGACCACCTGCTCACAGTGGTCTATATCTCTTTACCTGGATGCTATGTTCGAACACAACTGACAGATTCTGATTATGAATTTGTTTCCTCGTGACCTGGATAATATAAAGGGTTATGGGTTGGAAGAACATGAGTTTTCTGGGTAAAGTTCTATCTTTCACAGCTAAGCAATGAATAAGAATTTGCTTCGTAATCTGTATCTAGTATATATAGTTCAGTTCCCCAAGGCCCCTGGGTGGCTCTGTCATTTAAGCCCCACATTGGGCTCATGCTCAGTGAGGAGCCTGCTTCTCCCTCTCCCTCCCCCTGCTTATGCTCTCCCTCTCAAATACATGATGAAAATCTTTAAAAATAATAATATTAAATCAGTCTCCTCAGACCAGATTCAAATCAAGTGTCAAGCCTAGAAACATTGAGGACCTGACCCTGGCTAGTAATGATTCCACAAGTGTTACCACACATTACCTTGCTTTGCCAAGTTGAGTTTTCAATCTGTCTTCCTGAGCTTTCTACTATTTCTGCATTTAATGAAGAGTGGATAAAGTTATAGGGAGGTCCCAAATCATTTTCATAATATTTTGATTTTCCAGTAAAAACAAAACAACTGAGTTTTATATTTCACCCAACATAAACATTTAGGATAGCTAATATATTTTCTGAGGGGTGTGTGCACTTATCTAGTTGAATTAAACAGATTTTTAGATCTCAGACATGCTGATTGATGGGTGGCTTTGGAAGTCTATTTATTTGGAGTTTATTCTACTTTTAACTTCAGTATTGACAGAATCTTAACACAAATATGAATCTTCCCAGGTCCATATCTTTAATCTAATTCTAAAGTTATTTCTGCTTTTAAAATGATAAGGCCAGTTAACACCCATTTAAAGAGATGGTCCATTGTCAAATTTATTCAAGATTACATTAATTCATTTAACCAGAGCATTAGAATTGTTTATATTTCACATATAATTTGCTTATATTAAATTTATATATACTATTTTGATTACAGTAATATAGCAAATACATTTTAAGCTATAATATTGCATAGTAAAATACTCCATATCTAGAATTTGGACAAAAAATATATATTATCATAAATAAGATTGTGCATAATTGGTTGGGTATAGGGTAGAGTGGCATAGATAGAAAAACTCTCCTATGCTTGTTAATTTTTTTCTAAATGTGTTTGGAACCACCAGTTAAGGAGAATAATTTCATTTCTTGGTGTGTGTGTTTTTTTTTTAAATTTTGTTAATCCCTTTTTTATTTTAGTGAACCCCTTACACACTAAAGATTCTAGCCCCTTCCCTTATACTGGACACAGTATAAGGCATAGGAAAAATATCCAGCTCTCCTTTCATTCTATAATTCTGAGTTGAGAGCTACAGTTAGATCTGTTATTTTTCTTTCATACCCCTTGTCAGCAGAGAACTCAACATTAGAAGGGCAATAGATGAAAATGGTACTGAGTGTGAAAGACTGGGATTCAAGGTCTAATTTTGCTTTTAATGCCACTTGAGTAAGTTTGGATATATGATTTTATCTCTCCATGCTTCCATTTTTTCATTTGAATGAGTAGAAAAAATAACATGGAATAAATAATAGTTACTAAGTACTTATCATATGCTAGTGTAATGCTAAACAATTAACATATTCATTTTTAACTTAATTCATCCTAAGGAATACAGAGGATGGGTAATATCTGATTTTAAAGAAGGGAAAGCTGAAAATCAATGATATTGATGAGCTTTTCAGATACCACAGAACTCAAAAACTGCAGTGCTGATTTTAAACAGGTCTGCTTCTTCCCTAAATGTATACAGTTCTGCTACTAATATCTACCTCAGAAATGTAATAGTGGTTGTATTTTTTCTATAAAATATAAAGTTATAAAAAGTGGTAGCTATTATTGGAGCTTATAGACTCTGACCTGGTTAGTCTCTCAAGGCTTATGCTTGTGAATTGAACAATTATCAGCACCCAAGTTTAGGGTATAAAAATAAGATGAAAATTCTCTTTCCAGAACACAGCACCTTTGGAAGATTCGAGTTTTGGTAATAAGGAGACTGTAAACTGTGAAAGTCATTTAGACTAGGGAAGAGGATGCTATGATCAGTTATGTAGTTTAAAACATATGAAACTAACAGATCACGTACATGTGTTTGCTGTGCCTTATCAAAGTATCAAGAGAACAGTTGCATGAACTGTATCTCCAGTATATATGTATGTATATGTGTATATTTTAAAACAAGTTACAAATTAGATATTGTCTGAGTTATGGAATTTGTGTGATGTAGGTATTTCTGTACATTTGTTATATATATATCTGTTATATTTATTTATTATATATTTTAGATAATTTACCTATGTCAGAGAAAAAGTTTAGAATTATCCACTCCAAGACATTATTCTTTTGGATATTGGTATTTTAGGCCATTTTTGTTTCTATCATTGAAATTTTCTCAGTTTTCTTTGCATTCTGATTCTAATAGAATTACTTCATTAAATAGCAAAGTACTCTCTTATTAATAAAAAGCTCTATCAGGGGTCCCTGGGTGGCTCAGCGGTTTGGCGCCTGCCTGCAGCCCAGGGTGTGTGGGACTCCACCAGGATTGAATCCCACATCAGGCTCCCTGCATGGAGCCTGCTTCTCCCTCTGCCTGTGCCTCTGCCTCTCTCTCTCTCTCTCTCTCTCTGTGTCTATCATGAATAAATAAATAAAATACTTTAAAAAATTAAAACTAAAGAGCTCTATTAGCTAAGTGTGCAGAATTTTTTATACTTAACATAAACAAGGAAACAGCAATCAATGAAAATGAGCCTTTTAATCTAACATAAAAAGTAATTTATAGCCTCTTAAAAGACAAGAATACACATTTCTTTGTTCATTTGTTATTTTGTTTTTATATTGGTCCTATGCTAAACTTCTGCAAATATAGGATTATATGTTTTACTTGTGAAGAGTGGTAAAGATGTTGTTTAGTTATTAATAACAGCATTAGTTCAGTTAAGTTCAAGGTGGCCTTTAGAAAATATTTTCTACTTTAGAAAATATTACCTTTAGAAAGGAATAGGCCTTTAGAAAATATTATAACGTGATATATCAGAATATCAAAATCAGACTTAGAAGGCAGAAAAATAACCTCCCTGTGCGTCTAAGTAAGAATTCTTACATTTTATATTGTGTGTGTATAAGATTAGCATATCCAGAATATACTCTAAAATGTATTTTAAAATAAATAATAAATAAATAAATAAATAAATAAATAAATAAATAAAATGTATTTTATAGTGTTCACTGAAAAGTGGGTTTGAGTACTACAGGGAATTTCTCTAATGTCTCCAATGGAATTTTGGTAAGAAATCTTTTTTGTACAAAATTATTTTCATGTTAAATTTAACAAATAGCATTCTGTGAATGGTTTGAAATCAATTTTTTGTGTGTGTGCTTTAACTTTACTTGTTTTTATGCTTTTCTTGCATATGGTGAAATTATCTCTCTCACACCAAATTATTTAACTGAAATTAACTATAAACACCGGGAGATAAGACTCAGCATTATTATTTTTTTTTCAACTAAAAAGAGGGGCTTGAGGATGCTATTTACATTCTTAGTCACCCTGTGCACTCAATTAATTATTTCAGATATACCACTTGGAACAGGACTAAATCCTCATGACTGTGATAGTTTAAAACAAATGTATTAAATAAAATTCACAACATCCAGTATATGTGTTAATTATTATGTTTGATATTCAGATAGGGGAGATAAACAAGATACTTGGGATTAATTTACTATAAAAGGAGGGAAGTTTCCTTAGGGAATCCAACATATGAGGTCATGTGACCTCAAGAAGGGAATTTAGTTTAAAATCATTAAAAGTTGGAAGTGCTCCCACATATTTTTAAAATAAAGCAAATATATTTTTCTTGAAGGCTTTCACCTTCTGTGGAATATCTAGAGCTAAAGCTTGAGGATAATACGATTATAGTGGCAAAAGCAAAGCAACAAAAACAACAGTCTATCATGAATGAAGGAAGAAAAAAGCCAAGGCTGAGATGCACAGAGATTTCAGATATTGAAATTATCAAACACATTGTTAAAATAGGTTTAAAACAACAAAAAGAAATTCAAATTATGAGCAAAGGTCTAGGAATTAAAAATCGGCAGGGATATATGAGTAAAACAAATATATATATAAATATTCAAAAAATTATAATGTACTTTATAAAAATGTAATTATTTTTAGCAATGGACTAGGAGAAGCTATAGGAAATTCGTACCCTGAAAAATTGAGGTAAAGAAATTATCTAAAAAGCAACAGAGAGGGACACCTGGGTGGCTCAGTGGTTGAGCATCTGCCATTGGCTCAGGTCATGATACCGGGGTGCTGGGATCGAGTCCCACATTGGGCTCCATACAGGGAGCCTGCTTCTCCTTTTGCCTATGTCTCTGCCTCTCTAGATTTGTCTCTCATGAGTAAATAAATAAAATATTTTTTAAAAAAGTAACAGAGAAACAGTTTTAAAAATATGAAAACATTGAGTAGAGACCTTAAGAAAAAAGGATATCTAAAGTACATCCAACTTAAGCTTCTGAAAGAGATGAGGAAAAAAAACAAATACAATATTCAACAAGCAAATGAATGAGGATTTTTCATAATTGATTAAATATAACATTCTACAGATTTGAGAAGGCTGCTGAATCCTCAAAAAAATAGAAAGAGAAAATATACACCCAGACACAACAAATTAAAATATAAAACATATAAGACACAAGGAAAATCCTGAAAGCAGTCAGAAAAAGGCAATTAACTTCAGTGACATTGATATTAGAGTGAATCCTGAACTTTCCATTAGAAATAATGGAAGCCAGAATATAGTTGATGCTTAAACAATGCAGGGGTTAGGGATGCTGATCCGTGTATAAGTTTTGACTTCCCCAAAACTTAGCTACTAATAGCCTAATACTGACTGAAAGATTTACCAATGACATAAACTGTTCTTTAACACATATTTTGTATGTAATATATTTTATACACTGTATTTTTATAATAAGCCAGAGAAAAGAAAATATTAAGATCATGAGGAATATAAAACATATTTACAATACTGTGCTGTATTCATTTTAAAAATTAGGTATAAGTGGACCCATGTAGTTCAAACTTTTATTGTTCAAGGGTCAACTGTCTAGTGGAATAACATCAATGCACTAAGAGAAAATTGACAGTCTTAAATATTACATGAAGCCAAAATACTTTTTAAAGGTTATGATAAAAGAATGTTTTAAACAAAGTAAACATTTTAAAATTAGGAAAAACTGAGAAAAGAAGATTCTAAAGGATATACATAAAAGTATAAAGGAAATTACCTTAAGTAGTCTGAGATGCATTAAGTAATATTGGTAAAGAAATTGAGAGATGTGAGGATTAATCCAAGCTCCTAGTTTTGTTTTTGTTTTGTTTGTTTTTGCAAATACTATTGCCATTTGGTTGGACTTGAAACAATCAAAGTGTGGGAACTGGTTTTGAGACCTGTTGAGTTTTGAGTACCTTTGAATGACCCATGTGCATGCCAAGTACACAGCTGTATCCGTAGATCAAAAACTCATCAAAGGCACTGATGCCTGGGCTGGAGATAAAATATGTGGTTAGTGTACCTATAACTAGTTATTGGAATAATAGTCACGTATGAGATTACTCCAGAAGATGCAAAATGAAAAAGAAATAGTCTATGACTTGACATTGAGGAACTCCAACATTTAATAAAGAATCTTGCCTGTGAGGTAAAAAAAAAATGTAATTTAGTTCTTTAATTTTTACTTCAGTGAAATTCAGGTCATATTAATATATTTCTTTTTTTTATATTAATATATTTCTTTACCTAAAAGTTAATTCCATTTTCTTTCCTTCAACAGGATTTGGAGCCAAACAATGCTCTAGAGTCCACACAGCTCCTTAAATTAGACACAAATATGAAGTATTACATTATTGGAAATCATTAGTCAAATCAATGAGCCTTAATTGTATTAATAAAATACATTAAAGAACTGATCCCTGGTTCATTTATCACTTCTCCAAGGAAAATTGCCAAGCCTACATTTCAGGATCTTATCAAAAGTTACTGATAAGCATTGGCACCTCTGGAATTCCCAACTTGGCATTCTAGGGAGGGAAAAGAAGTTTTTTTGTCATTTTAAGAGCATTTTGTAGGCTTAACCACCCAAGCTCAATGGGTGTGAGCTACAAGATGATCTACCTAGAAAGTCTACAACAGGATATCTGATTTGTAGACTATGTAGATGTAAATTTTTTTTCTTTATAAGAATTGGCATGTTCTTGTTATATTTTGCATCTTTCAAGTGCATGCCATCAGCTTGTTATTACCCTCCCTCATCTATTACACTTATCTTTCATTACTGGCTGTGCAGAATTTCTATTCCAGACCACCTAATGTGATTGTTTTGCTATTGAGACATTTTGAATATTTTGTTCATGAACTTTGTGTAAATCTTTCTCCAGACTGGAATCGACACTACTACTATTTCAAACATCTAAACTTTAAAATATTTATTTAAATATCTCTGCTTAGTGCACTCATTATAACAATTACTAGACTTCGGGACATAGAGTTATCTCAATGAACTCAATTTCTCTTTCAGAGCTAAAGTACATAATTTCTTCTTCAAGTATTTGGCAAATTTTATGTTCTACACTTTAACATATTTGCACTGTATTTCCCATTTATGTATGTATTTCAAATACTATTAATAGTCCTCTTGATAGGACCTAATGCACTGCTATTCACAAATCGGGAAACAGCAAATCATCAATTATTAACTCTTCTGGTCAATTGGTGTATTTTGTTTTTGTTACCAATCAATTCACTTTGGCAGCCATCAGATATCTAAAATTTGATAGCAATAGATTGATTGATTGATTGATTTCCTAACTGTCATATGGGGAAAAGCTACATTTACACAATCTATATATTTTATCTGTGATACTGCCAAACAGGCACACTAAATATTTGCTATCCTGAAGTCTTAAAATGTATAACAAGGTAGAAGCTAATTTGCTTGAAAACACTTCAGTATCTCACTTCAGAGTGATAGCCCTGAATACATGCAAACTGTTTTGAAGTTTTTATTGCTTTATTTGAAAGAGAAAGAGATAGCAACAGAGAATGGGAGGAGAGGGAGAAGCAGACTCCTGCTGAGCAGTGAGCCCACATGGGGTTCAATCCCAGGGCCTGGAATCATGACCTGGAGCTGAAGGCAGGCACTTAACCTACTAAGCTACCCAGCTGCCCCCATACAAACTATTAAGAAAGGTAAATAAATATAATAATATAAATAAAGGTATGTCTTCTTAACCTATCAATGACTATTTCCACTCCTTCTTTTGAATAATATAATATGTTGGATAAACACATGTAAGTTGTGTTAAAACATAGTTTGGGATGACAGAAGATTGTCAGCATATTTATAGATGGCATTATTAGAGTAAGTGGATGGTTGGTAAAGATAAGCACTGCCCTAATGTTTAAAAAACTTTGAGAAGTTGTGCTACATAACCTCTTCTTCATAAAGGCATCACTTTCAGGAGCAGATGTTACTGGCATTTCTAACACAGAGAAGGCAGATACTTTGTCAAAATGCAAGGTCAGAGGAATTTATCCCAAATGAAAGAACAAGGTAAGCCCACGTCCAGAGACCTAAGTGAAACAGATATCATGACATGACTGATGGAGAATTCAAAGCAACAGTCCAAACCAGCCTTGAGAAAAGAATAGAAAACATCAGTGAGACTTACAACAGAAATAAGAGTTAAAAAAGTATCAGAGATGAAGAATACAAGAAGTGATATTGGAAACAGGTAATGAACACAAGACTGGAAGAAGCAGGGAATGAGTTAGTAACCCAAAGACACAATAATGGAAAATAATGAAGCTGAATAAAAGAGAAAAAGAAGAATTGGAATGAGAATAGACTCAGGCAACTCTGTGACTCCATCAAACATTGTAACATTTGTATTACAGGTGTTCCAGAAGAAGAGAGAGAAAGGGGAGCAGAAAATATATTTCAGAAATAACAGCAGAAAACTTCCCTAATCTGGGAAAATAAACATCCAGATCCAGGAGGGGGAATTATCTGGTTTTGGCTTTTCTAAGTTATCAGATTTGTTAGCATACAATTGTTTATAGTAATATGTTGTCGTACTAGGCATTTCTATGGTTATCTGTTATTGCTTTCCATTTTCCATTTTAGTTTTCGAGACTTCTCTCTTTTTTTTTCTTAATGTATTAAAGAATTGCCAGTTTTGCTTATTTTTTTGGAAAAACTGGTCATTATTTTAAATGTTATGTTTATTCTAGTCTATATTATTTCTGATTTTTCCTTGTTATTTACCTCCTCTACTAAATTTCAGCTAAGTTTCTTCTTTTTCTAGCTCCTTGTGCTGTAATGTTGTTTATTTGCACTTTTTTTAAAAAAATACATTTATAGCTTAAATTTCACTCTAGCACCTGCTTTTTGCTGTATCCCATAGCTTATTGTATTTTCTTTTTCTTTTGAGACATATTTTGATCTGCCATCTTATTTCTTATTTGGCCCATTGCTTGTGCAGTAGTGTGTTGTTTAATATTTACATATCACATATTTAATATTTAAAAAATTTAAAAATAAAAAATTGTGCCAACTCCAGGCAACTATATTCAGTATTCATAGGCTCACTATGGTTAGGTGCTATTTTTATTTACACAATGTCATGGCATTTAATAGATGTCATAATATTATTACATATTAGCAAAATTGATAAGGGAATTTACAATTAATGGCTTTAAAAAGTTATTAACAGCTAAATTTAAAATATCACTAATTACAACTCTCTGGTGTTATTGAAGTGAGGCACGGTCATCTGGAAAGTACTTTATGTTGCTCTAAAGAAAGATATTATACATTTCTAAATATCCCATATTTAGAAATCCCATGTCCTGAGTGGCTCAGTCAGTTAAACGTCTGAGTTGATTGGGCTCAGCTCATGATTTCAGGGCGGAGAGATCAAGCCCTGCATGGGCCCCACACTCAGCATGGAATCTGCTTAAGATTCCCTCCCTCTGCCCTCCCCTCCCGCCCCCGCTCACGTGTGTGTGCTCTCTCTCTCTCACTCTAAATAACTATATAGATAAAAATAAAATAAAAATCCCTTATCAAAGACATTCAAGGTGTTGTTTCTGAAAAAGGTAAAAACAACAAGCTGATAGAGTACAAAAAAAATAAAACTGTAAAATAAATTAACCATGTCCACTAATTATTAAATTGGAATAGCTTGGTATTAAATGGGTACTTACTTTAACTCATGTTCAAAACTCTTCAGGAACACAATATATAAATATTCTCAACACAGATACAGTGAAGTCTACAAATCTATACCACCAGTATAGAGCAGAGAGACTTTGTGGTAGGCTAATAGTTCTTTGCAACTAATTAAGAGAGAAAATAGGGAAATGTAATTCCACTAGGGCTAATAGCTGCTGCTATCATCTATTTTCATATTTAATTTTCTTTGCTCCTGAATGACAACGAGCTTTTGACATTGTACTAAAAATAGATTTTCCCTTTGACAGGAATAATCTTCCCCCCTCCCACAATAGAATGCTATTTAAAAAGAAGAAATAGTTCCTGAATTTTGGGTTGTATTTGTGTGTTAAGAGGGACTAATCTAGGCCTACCCTTATTTCTTTCATATTTTGCCTTTTCTGTTTATTTTTTTTATTAGTTTTATGTTTGAGAATGCATTCCTGCATGTATATGCATTAGTAAGAGGAAGGACAGGCTCTGACTGGCAGAAAAGCATCTTTTATTCTCTACCTCATTGTCCTTCCTCTCACCAGTGAAAACTATTATTTCCTATGATCTCTCAACCTTTTTCTATAAAATACTTGTAGTATTCATTCTGTGCTTCAAGTAATTGAGTGTGTAGAAACTTAATCACTGCCCAGTAAGATCACTGCGTTAACATTTAAGGCTTCTGATATTAAATGCATGTTTTAAAGCTGTTATCACAGGCATCTTGATCTGTATCTTAATTCATTCCATGTTGCCAAATGATTTGATTTTTCTTGTGAAATTATGTCTGGAAGTTTTTTTTAGAATGCTTGCAAATGATTTACTTCTTTCTCTTTTATCTATTAAATGTTTATTGCATTCTGAAGGCTACCTAACAACATGACTGATACAGTAATTAATTTTCATGATGAACTCATTTTATGCAAGAAAAAAGAAGCTACATAGTAATATATTTAAACATTATATGAAATAAGGGGAGAGAACTCAGGCTAAAAGAAGAATTTAAGGTTCTTACTCTATTGAGATTTTGGGATTTATATTAGCAACTTGCAAAATGCCAATTAAAAACCTAAAATCTTACACCTAAAGATCTAGCAGAGTGTTATAAACACACTAGATGTTTAATAATTGTTTTACTAATGATTGTGCCTATGTATTCTTCCAAATGTTTTTAATATTAAAAGATGTTTTCTGTGCCACCTGCAAAATTGTTTTATTTCCAGTATACTGTAGATAAAAAAAAATAATAATTCTTTAGTGTTGGTACCCTGAATTTATCTTCAGAGCCTTTCCATACAGAGGAAAATCTTTATTGATTTTGTGATTTAAGCAAAGGCCAATGTACTCAATACAATTTCCCACTGGCTTTGTTGAATTGTATAATATATTATGTCTTTTTACATTGTTACTACATATTACTTTTCCTAGAGGAATACATCAGCTTCTAGACTTTCAATTACTTTCTATTATCTATAAAATACCTCTACAAGACTTTTTTTATTCCTTTTAAGAAAAACTACTAAAGGAAACCTCAATAATTCTCCTCCAACTTTCTCAAACTTCTTATTGGCCCACTTTGCCTCCATGGGTTGCCTCCTTATGTTCCCAATCTCAAGAGTTCATAATTTTTTAAATCTATCCTACGTTTTTCATTTTGGTCAAACAGCAAATTCCACTGATATAAACATAAGTCTATTTATAGGAGCAAACGCCCTTGAAAGGAGAATATCATTCAACGTGTTTGAAAGTTCCATGCAATAATTTATCAGAATCTTCCTTTTACTATTTTATTTTTTAAATATTTATTTATTTATTTATTTATTTATTTATTTATTTATTTATTTATTATAGAGAGAGAGAGGCAGAGACACAGGAGGAGGGAGAAGCAGGTTCCATGCCGGGAGCCCGATGCGGGACTCGATCCCAGGATCCTAGGATCTCGCCCCGGGCCAAAGGCAGGCGCCAAACCGCCGAGCCACTCAGGGATCCCCCTTTTACTATTTTAAATAACTTTATTAAAAATCAGGAAATAAGAGTATTTCATTGATATTTTTCCTAAATGAACTCAAGAATATTTCAAAAAGTACATGCACGAGATGTCTATATCATTTTAGTAATAAGTACATGAGTCTTAGCTCTTAGCATTTTAAGAGCAAATTAGAAGAGAATAAGAACAAAACTTGTAGAAACTGATGCATTTTTAAAAATGATAATTGGTAATAGTCTTTTCCATTGGATAGAAACTTTCAAAATTGTTTAGATTTAGTCTCATAGCAACTTTCTAATATGCCATAAACCTGTGTTAGCTATAGTCATCATGTTGTAGATAACATCCCTAGTACTTATTTGATGTATAACTGGAAGTTTGTACCGTTTGACCATCTTCATCCCATTAACCCACCCATCCCCATCTCCAATAAACATAAATCTGATCTCATTTTCTATGAGTTTTTGTTTTTGTTTTTACATTGCACATATAAGTGAGATCACTCAATGTTTGTCTCTCTCTCTCTCTCTCTCTGACATATTTAACTTAGGATAATGCTCTCAAAAGCCCACCTGTGTTGTTGAAATGGCAGGTTTTTATTTTTTCCTTTTTTAATGCTGGGAATATTGCTGGGTATGTGTGTGTACATGTGTACCAATTTTTCTTTATCCATTTATCTATTTGGACATTTAGATTGTTTCCTTGTCTTGGCTACTATAAATAATGCTATATGAACATGGAGGTGCAAGTATCTTCTTGACATAGTATTTTTGTTTCCTTTAGATATATCCTCAAAAGTAGAATTTCTGGTCATAGAGTAGTTCTCTTTTTAATTTTTTTGAGGAACCTTCATACTTTTTTTCCATACTGGCTGCAGCCATTTACATTCCCACCAATGTGTACAAGGTTCCTTGTTCTTCACATCCTTGCCAACATTTCTTATCTCTTGTCCTTTTGATGATAGCCATTCTGACAGGCATGAGATGATATCTCATGGTTTTAATTTGCATTTCCCTAATGATTAATGACATTGAGCACCTTTTCTATCGGCCATTTATATAGCTTGTTGGAAAACTGTCTATTCAGATTCTTTGCCCATATTTTCATTGAATTATTTGGGTTTTTCGTTTGTTTGCTAGTGAGTTCTAGGAATTCTTCATATGTTTCAGAAATTAATCCCTTATCGGATATATGGTTTCTAGTCATTTTTTTTCCCATTTCATAGGTTATCTTTTCATCTTGTTGGTCATTTCTTTTGCTGTGCAGGAGTTTTTTAGTTCAATTTAGTCCCACTTGTTTATTTTTTATTTTATTGGTTGTGCTTTATGTGTCGTGTTCATAATATCACTGTCGAGATCTATGTCAAGGCACTTTTTTCCTAAAAAGAACATTTAGAAAATATGAACATAGTCAATAAAAAAAGTCCACAATTTTGAAATTTTCAAAATAGGTAAAGAGAATACACAAGAGTGTCCATTTTCAAAGTAACTAGCGGCTGATATCCAGGGAGTACTAGACTTGACACAATTGCTAGTATCATGATCATAATAATAATCCAGATAATACTATTTTGAACCAACT
Organism: Nyctereutes procyonoides; assembly: GCF_905146905.1. Classification (NCBI taxonomy): domain Eukaryota; kingdom Metazoa; phylum Chordata; class Mammalia; order Carnivora; family Canidae; genus Nyctereutes; species Nyctereutes procyonoides. Next base: position 3,027,843 of record NW_026575021.1, on the reverse strand, counting down.
ATCAGACTTAAAAATCTAGCACATCCTTTTTTTCTTCAGTAAAAAACAAACACATATTTAAATTCTTTAGTATCAGTGTTTCAGGTTTGTTATGGACTGAATATGTCTGTCCACCTCCCCCTACTCAATTCCAATGTTAAAAGCATAAACCTCAATTTGGTAGTATTTTAGGTTAATTAAGGACTTTGGGATTTGATTAGATCATGATGATTGGGCACTCCTGAGTGAAATTAGTGTCCTTAAAGAAAGGAATCCAGAAACCTCTCACCCCTCTCTGCCATGTAAAGACACAGTGAAAAGATCACTTATGAACCAGAAGTGGGCCTCATACATGAATCTGCCTCCACCTTGACCTTGGACTTTCCAGTCTCCAGAATTGTGACAAATACATGTTTGTTATTTAAGGCTGAGTCTGTGGTGTTTTTGTTAAAGCAGCTTATACAGACTGAAATAAGGCTTAAGCTCATTTTCATACTTTACCATTCTTGCAATTAGTAAATATTTACTAAGACCCATTGTGTGTTGAAGGGAGAGAATGCACTGATTTTACCATGCTTCGTGCATAAACCAGATCCACCACAACCATTAAGTCCTCTATCTTTGCTCTTCATTGCTATTTCTACAGAGATTGAACCATTCTACATTCTTACCAGTAGTCCACTAGAGTTCTCTATAATCGTACCAACATTGTTTTACTTACTTACTTACTTACTTACTTATTTATTTATTTGTTTATTTATTTATTTATTTATTTGTAAGGGCCATCTTAACAGATGTGAGGTGATTTCTTGTGGTTTTTATTTGCATTTCCTTCATAATTAGAGATTTTGAGATTCTTCATATACTTGTTAGCCATATGTATCATTTTTGGAGAAATGTCTATTCAAGTCCTTTGCCTACTTTTCAGTTGGGTTAGTGTTTGTGTGTGTATGTGTGTGTGTGTGTGTGTGTGTATGTTGCTATTGGATAGGAGCTTCTTATATATTTTGAATATTAATCTTTATCAGATATATGCTTGCAAATATTCTCTCCCACTCTGTAGATTATCTTTTCATTGCTAATTCCTTCCTTTATTATGTAGAAGCTTTTGAGTTTGATGTAGTCTCACCTATTTTTGCTTTTGTTGTCTGTGCTTTTGGTGTCACAAGAAATCATTGCCAAGCCTAATATTGTGAAGTTTTTCTTCTGTGTTTTCCACTAGGAATTTTAGAGTCTCATGCCTTACATTTAAGTCTTTAATATATATTTTGAGTTGATTTTCTAGTGTATGTTGTAAGATAAAGATCCAATTTCATTCTTTTGTGTCTGGATATGTGCTTTGCCAAAATTGCTGCCTGATGAGACTATCCATTTCCCTTTGCTGTATTCTTGATAACATTGTCTAAGATCAGTTGACCATATGTACTTGGGTTTATTTCTGGGATCTGTATTCTTATATTCTTTCATTGTATTCTATATTCTTTCATTAGTCTGTATACCTTCCTTAGGTCAATGCTATGCTATTTTAATTACTATAGCTTTATAATCTATTTTGAAATTAGGATGTGTGGTGCCTCCAGCTTTGATCTTTCTCAGTATTGTTTTGACTACTCAGAGTCATTTGTGACTCCATATGTGTTTTGGGATTTTCAATTTCTGTAAAAACAAATGCCATTGTGACTTTTATAGGGATACATGGAATCTGTAGATAACTTTGGGTAATATGAATATTTTAATAATATTAAGTCTTCTGATCTATGAACATGGGATGTCTTCCCATTCATTTGTGTTTTAATTTCTTTCATCAGTGTCGTGTAGTTTACTGTGTATAAGTCTTACATATCCTTAGTTTGAAATTTATTGTTAAATATTTTATACTCTTATGTTATTACAAATGGTATTATTTTCTTTAATATAATATGTATATATTCTTTTATTGAAGTTCTATTTGCCAACATATAGTATAACAGCCAGTGCTCATTCCATCCAGTGCCCTCCTCAGTGCCCGTCACTCAGTCACCCATCCTCTGCTCATCTCTCCTTTCCCTTGCCCTGTTCATTTCCCAGAGTTAAGAGTCTCTCATGTTTTGTCACCCTCTCTAATTTTTCCCACTCATTTTCCCTATAATCCATTTCACTATTTCTTATATTCCCCCTATGAGTGAAACCATATAATGATTGTCCTTCTCCAACTGACTAACTTCACTCAGCATAATACCCTCCAGTTCCATCCACATTGAAGAAAATGGTGCATATTTTTGTTTCTAATGGATGAGTAATATTCCATTGTATTCTAGACCACATCTTTATCCATTCGTCTTTTGATGGACATCGAGGCTCCTTCCACAGTTTAGCTATTGTGGACATTCCTGCTAGAAACATTGGGGTGCAGGTGTCCTGACATTTCAATGCATCTGTATCTTTGGGGTAAATCCCCAGTAGTGCAATTGCTGGGTCAGAGGGTAGCTCATTTTTAACTCTTTGAAGAACCTCCACACAGTTTTCCAGAGTGGCTGTACCAGTTCACATTCAATGGGATTATTTTCATAATTTATTCATTTTAATTCTTAGGTACAAAAATGTAACTGATTTTACATTTATATGACTGTGTATCCTGCAACTTTACTGAATTTATTAGTTCTAATCAGAATTTTGTTGCATCCTTAGAATTTTCTACATGTAAGATTACATCCTCTACAAACAGAATTTTCCTTTCTCATTTGGATGGCTTTTTTTTTCTTGACTAATTGTTCTAGCAAGGATCTCCAATATTTTATTGAATACACATGGTGAAGGTGGGCATCCTTGCCTACTTTTTCTGATCACAAATAGAGGCTTTGATTTCATGGTCTCTGATGATAAATTGCCATGATAAAATGAAATATATGTTCTCAAAAAGTCACAAAAATAATTTAACAGGTGGTACTAATATCAGTACACACAATGTGTAGCAGCAGTGCCAGAGTTTGAAGTTTGATTCTCTAAAGAAAATATCTCTATCCTCACTAAAATAATTAAGTTTTCTCTCCTTCTCTTGTCCCTCCCCACTTTGGGGCACTTCAGTGTTTATCAACTATGAGTAAGTATGCTATTTAGATTTAGAGATATATACATAAATTTATAGGTCATAGGCATATAGATAATCATACATTCTTATGTGAACTCTTAATTGAAATAATTAATTCCCCTAACCACGGCAGCATGCTAATTCCTTACCACACCTGTGAAATAATTTATCCCTAAAGCACATGTATTCTACTAGAGGAGAATAAATAGGCTTGAAATAGGAATAAGCTCCTGAAAGTCCTAGGAACCACTTAACATGACGCTTTGCTACTGAAATGAATTAAGTAACTTCTTCCTTGTACCACTTGTTCTAGTTTCTCTCTGAAGAGAATAAGTCTATTGCGTGAACATTCTTTGGTGATAACAACATGACTCTAGTGGGAAAATCTACAAGTGTACTTTGATTTTTTGCAGTGAGAGAGTAGAAAACTTTGTTCAACAGTTCCACCAATGCATAACTTGGAAGTATTCATTTTCTAAAAGAATATAAATTTGCTGCTAAGAAAGGGAAATAACCATTGGATATCCAAAGTAATATGTGTCTAAAAATACTCCAAATTCTACTTTTATTTCATCTTTAAATAGATGCAAAATTTTACATTTAGCAAGCGTACATTTATATTTCATATTTAAAATCTATTTCTGTAAAATATCCTTGAGCAATGTAAAAGTAAAAGTTGAATACTAGTCTTATTATAGCAATGTGGATAAGAAAATCTTTCAGAAGGTTGTTGTAAAAGTGAAAAGGAATCATACTGGAGTCAAATCATATTAGAGTTGGAATAATCATCCATATTGGTGAGAACTTTTTTCACACTCCTCAGTTTCTGTATAGAAATTTCAACTGGGCCATCTGGCTATTTGGGGATCATACTATATATTAGAAATCAATCAATAACATGTAGCACTGTGTTCCTGATTGTCACCATATAATATAACTTCAAATTTTCTGCAGTTCACATCACTCATCAATAACTAGTTAAGAAAAGCAATATTTATGGAATATTTTAGAAAATCTTACTATTCATTTTTTTCTTTAATATTGGCATTCTTAAGGTTTTCCATTCATAATAACTACAATATGAGACAAGTCTAAATATATACATTCCCAGGTACAAATCTAAGATATTTTTATTTAGTAGGTCTGAGATTGGATCTGAAAAACACCCTTTATATCAAACATCCTCACTGATAGTGAGGTAGGCCATTTACATACTATTTTTAAGAAACACTCTTTTGGTTTATTACTCCTTATCAAATAATTGGTTACTATTTTTATATTCTTATTATTTCTTATGTATTTATGAGAACAATTGACACATATTAGTTTCGAATAAACAGCAAAATGATTCAGCTAACACCCATCAGATAGAATTAAACATTTTTTTTCTTGTAATGGGAACTTTTAAGATCTACTATTGTAGCAACTCTCAAAGTTCATTGCAGTATTATTAACTATGTCAACATGCTATATATTACATTCCTATGACTTATTTATTTTATAACTAGAAGTTTGTATCTTTGACTACATTTTGATCACGCCCTGCCTCTGGCAACACCACCAATCTGTTCTCTGTATCTATAAGTTTGCAGCTTATTTATTTTTTGAATCCACAAATAAGTAAAATCATACAGTGTTTGTCTTTCACTTTCTGACTCATTTCTAATAGCATAATACCCTCAAGGGCCATCCATATTGTCACAAAAGTCAGGATTTTCTTATTTTTATGACTATACTGTACTATTTTGTACGTGTATGTATAATGGAATATTACAACTTTTTACAAATTAATTTGCAACTTTTGTATCCATTTATCTTTTGATTGACACAAGTTATTACCATGTCTTGGCTATTGTAAATAATATTGCAGTGAATATTAAGGTGCAGAAATATTTTTGAGTTAGTGTTACCATTTTCTTTGGATAAATTCTAGGAAGTAGAATGGCCGTATTACATAGTAGTTTTAATTATTTGAGAAACTTCTGCACTGCTTTCTTTGGTGAATTCATCCAATTACATTTCCACCAGAAATGCCCAAGAATTCCCTATTCTCCACATCCTTACCAGCACTTGTTATTTCTTGTCTTTTGATAATGGTCATCCTAAGATATGTGAAATGATATTTCATTGTGCTCTTGATTATCATTTCTCTGATGATTAATGACGTTGGATAACTTTCACATACCTGTTGGCAATTGATATGTCTTCTTTGGAAAAGTGTCTATTCAGATACTCTACTTTTTAATTAGATGATGTTATTTTGCTTTTGAGTTGTAAGAGGATTTTTAACGTATTTAGATATTAACCCTTTATCAGATATATGGTTTGCAAATATTTTCTCCATTCAGTAGGTTGCCTTTTCCTTTGAATGATGGTTTCCTTTGCTGGGATAGTTTCCTTTGCAGAAGATTTCTGGTTCGAAATGATCTCATTTATTGATTTTTGGCTTTTTTTTTTTTTTTTTTTTGCCTTCGCTTCTGGTGTCAAATCCAAAAAATCACTGCCAAGATCAACGTCAAGGAGTTTACTGCTTATGTTTTCTTCTAGGAGTTTTATGGTGTCAGATCTTACATTTGCATATTTAATCCATTTTGAGTTCATTTTTTTTTATTGTGTAAGATAATGGTCCAGTTTGATTGTTTTGCAAATAGCTGTTCAGTTTTCTCAACACCATTTATTGCTGAGACTGTTTTTTTCCCCACTGTATATTCCTGGCTCCTTTATCATAAATTAGTTGACAGTATATCATTTGGTTTACTTATATGCTTTCCATTCTGTTTCTTCCATCTATGTTTCTGTTTTTATGCCAATACCATAGTTCTGATTACTATAGCTTTGTAATACAGTTTCAAATCAGGAAGTATGATGCCTCCAGCTTTGTTCTCCTTTCTCAATATTGTTTTGGCTATTCAGAGTCTTTCATGGTTCAATGCAAATTTTAGGATTGTTTGTTCCATTTCTATGAAAAATGTCTACATTTAATCTGTAGATTATTTTGGCTAGGATGAATATTTTTAAAATATTAATTGTTCCAAATTATGAGCATAGAATAATACATTTCAGTTTATTTCTGTCATCTTGAATTTCTTTTACCAATGTGTTACAGTTTTCAGTGTATGATCTTTTACCTTTTTGGTTAAATTTATTTCTAGGTATTTTATTATTTTTGATGCAATTGGAAATGAAATTGGTTTTTTATTTCTCTTTCTGATGGTTTGCTATTAGTGCATAGAAATGTAATAGGTTTTTGTGTATTGATTTTTGTGTTTCAAAATTTACTGAATCTACTTATTCTATTTTTTTCTGGTGAAGTCTTCAGGGTTTTCTGTCTATAATACAATGTCATCTGCAAAGAATGACAGTTTTACTTCTTCCATTCTCTTTTGGATGATTTTTTTTCTTTTTCTTGAATAGTTTCTCTATGACTTCCATTACTATATTGAATAAAAGTGATGAGAGTGGGTTTCCTTGTTTGTTCCTGAACTTACAGTAAAATCTTTAAGTTTTTCACTGTTTTGAGTATGATATTAGCTGTGGACTTGTCATATATGGCCTTTATTATGTTGAGTAACATTTTCTCTCTATTCATTTTGTTGAGAGTTTTTATCATAAATAGATGCTAAATTTTGTCAAACGCTTTTTCTTCATATATTGAAATTATTGTATGTTTTTTATTCTCATGTTTGTTAATATGATTAATCACATGGATTAACTTGGGATGTTGAACCATTCTGCATCCCTGGAATAAACCCCACTTGATCATGTTATATTAACCTTTTGATATATTGTGAATTTGGTTTGCTAATATTTAGTTGAGTATTTTACATCTATGTTCATCAGGAATATTGGCTTTTTTTTTTCTTGTGGTTCTTCAGGTTTTGGTATCAAGTTATACTGGCCTCATAAAACATATAGAAATGTTCCCCCTTCTATTTTTTGGAAGAGTTTGAGAAAAACTGGTATTAAATCTTTTTTAAATGCTTCATAGATTTCACCAGCAAAGCTGTCTGGTCCTAGGTTTTTTATTTTGGGAGTTTTTTTTTTTTCCTAGTATCATCTCATTACTAGGAATTGCTCTATTCAATTTTCTGTTTTCATAATTCAGTCTTGGTAGGTTTTATGTTCCTAGGAACTTACCTGTTTCTTCCAGCCTGTCCAATTTGTTAGCATATAATTATTCATAGAGATCTCTTATGGTCCTTTGTACTTCTGTGGTGTCAGTTATAACACCTCCTGTTTTATTTTTTATTTTATTTATTTGAGCACTCCCCCTTCTTTTCTTTGCGAGTCTAGCTAAAGGTTTGTCAATTTTGTTTATCTTTTTAGAGACCAGCTCTTGTTTTATTCATCTCTTCTATTACCTTTTTGCCTTTTTAATCTTTATTTTTTTTCCATTCTGATCTGTTATTTCCTTTCTTCTACTGACTTTGGGCTGTTTTTTCAAGTTCCTTGAGGTGTAAATTTAGGTGGTTTATTTGAGAACTGTCTTTTTATTGATGCAGGCATTTATTGCCATGCACTTCTCTCTTAGAACTGTTTCTGCTGCTTCCTATAAGTTTTGTTATGCTGTATTTCCATTTTCATTTGTCTCAATGTATTTTGTTATTTCTCTGTTGGTTTCTTTTTTGATCCATGGGTTATTTAGTAACATGCTGTTAAGTAATTGGCTATTGGGACATATCAAAAGAACTTATCAGTATCATTTGTAAGTCTCTAATGTGTGTGTGACTCTAGCTTTGAGAGAAATCAGAGTAAAGAAAGGAATGGAAGATTGACCTGTGCAGTGTTTTTAAAAGCAACACAATTGATTCTAATATACACACTTCACATTTTAAGAACTTCTGTGCTAAATAATTTATATTTTTCTGAATATAAAACTGTTCCATGTAGTTGATTGAAGTTCTTATGGAAGTAATGCCCTGTGGCTTCAGCAGCTATTACAATAGCATCCTGATGTTTCTCTCCAATTCCAATATGTGTATATGTCTTTTGTTCTATCCTCTAAACCCAGAGCAATAATTTCAAAAAAAACAATTATATTTATACTTATTTTATTTATTTTATTTTATTTTATTGGGAGAAGGCAAGTGTGCATGTGTGGAGTAGGAGGAGGAGAAGAAAGAGAAGGACAGAGAATCCCCTGATTAGGCATGGAGCCTGATGTGGGACTCAATCCCATGACCCTGAGATCGTGACCTGAGCCAAAATCAAGAGTCAGATGCTTAATCAACTGAGCACCCAGACACCCGCCCCTCCCCCACAGAGCAATAGCTTCAAAATGCATATTTGGTAATGCCTTTGACCCTGCTTAAAAGCATATTTTCTTTCCATTATATTTAGGATAATGACCAAATTCATTAACATGGTCACTTAATGAAATGGCATTGGCTTCCATGCCTGGGCTGACTACCACACAACTCAGTTTCCCTGTTCTCTGTATTCTCTGGCACTCGCCTTCCATTCTTTAAATTCCTCATCTTCCTCATCCTTTATATGTGTAGTATCCTTTCCCTGGACTGTTTTACCTGCCCTCCTCCCTCTCATACCACACTCTTCCTCTCCATCTGATTAATATTTCCTTCTGACCTGAACTCAAACTCACCTCTTCATGGAATCAAAAGAAGAAAACATTAATTTTAACTCAAGATACTTAACCTATGCAGTATCATCCATGACTATGATTTGTAATACCAGAAGTGCTCTATTTATCTTTAGGTATTATATTTCTCCTGACTGCTAGATCAATTATATTTAATTTATTTAATTAACAACTGTTTTGAGGATGTCCTATTCACCAAACATTATGGAAGTATTGGACATACAGTGCCTACAATGATTACCACAATATATTTAGCTAATATTCATCATCTCACATAGATTAAAAAAAGAAGAAAAAGTTGTGTGTGTGTAAGAATTCTTAGAATTTACTCTCTTAACTTTTAAACATACCATACAGTAGTGTCAACTATAGTCATCATGTTGTGCAGTATATACCTAATACCTATCTTGAAACTGAAAGTTTGTACCTTTTGGCCACCTTTACCCAATTCTCCTTCCCCCAGGCCCCCACCTCTAATAATTACAAATCTGATTGTTTTCTATCAGTCAGTTTTTTTTTCCTTTTTCTTTCTTTTTTTTTTTTTTTAGATTTCACATACAAGTAAGATCATGTAGCATTTGTTTTTGTCTTATTTCACTTAGCATAATGCCTTAAAGATTCATCCATTGTGTTGGAAATGGCAGGATTCCCTTCTATTTTGTGGCTGAATAAATACCGTGTGTGTGTGTGTGTGTGTGTGTGTGTACAGTTTCTTTATCCACTCATCTGTTGATGGACACTTACGTTGTTTCCACATCTTGTCTGTTATAAATAATGCTTCTGTGACTATGGATTGCAGATCTCTCTTGGATATAGTGTTTTTGTTTCCTTCTGATATATTTCAGAAGTGGAATCGCTGGATAATATGGTAGTTCTAGTTTTAATTTTTTTTAGGAACCTCCATACTATTTTCCATAGTGTCTGCTCCCATTTACATTCCCATCAACAGTGCACAAAGGTTACCTTCTCTCCACATCCTCACCAGCACTTACCTCATCTTTTTTATGATAGTTATTCAACAAGCATGAGATGATATTTCATTTTGGTTTTGATTTGCATTTCCCTGATGATTAGTGACATTGGGCAAATTTTCATGTACCTGTTAACTATTTGTATATCATCTTTGGAAAAATATTCAGGACCTTTGCCCATTTTAATTAGATTATTTTTTCCATTGAGTTGTAAAAGTTTGTATTTTGGATATCAATCTCTTATCAAATAACATGATTTATAAATATTTTTATTTGTAAATAAAAATGTATTTTGGATATCAGTCTCTTATCAGATAACATGATTCACATTTTCTTTCTCCATTCTGTAGGGTTTGTTTTTTTCATTTTACTGATTTTTTTTAAAAAAAAGATTTTATTTATTTATTCATGAGAGACAGAGACAGAGGCAGAGGGAGGAGAAGCAGGCTCCATGCACGAGCCTATGTGGGACTTGATCCCAGAACTCCGGGACCACATCCTGAGCCAAAGGAAGGCGCTCAATCACTGAGCCATCCAGGCATCCCTGATTTTTGTTTGCTTTTTGCTGTGTAGTAGCTTTTTTGTTTGGTGTAGTCTCATTTGTTTATTACTGATTTTATGGCTTGTGGTCCTCTTGCTCTAATTACTGCTATACCAAGTGTGATTTTTGCCCCAAACAGAAATATGTGTTTATTTCTGTTTATGTCCAAGTTATTATAAAAATCTTCCTACTATTTCTTCTGACATGCCCCTCTAATTCCATAACTAGTGTCACTGCTTCTATTTAATCCTTCTGTGTTAATTGAATTATAACTACTGAGAGGCTAAATATATAAACAGGCAATGGCCAGGCCATGTATAAAAACAGAACTCTGTGTCCCACAACCTGAAGCAACCTCCCTAGGAAACCAACTCCCTTATCTATACCAAATAGCCCAGGAAGCCAACCTACTACAGGTCAGATTTTTAGGAAGTCAGAACACAGTTTCTAGTAACAGTTCAGGGGCTACACAATAACCTCTATAATAATTGGCCCCAAATCAGTAAGATCTGGTTAATTAATGCTTTTCTAATTTCTATCCCTGCTTCTGACTTAGGACCAAACAGAGAAAGACAAACATGAACCTTAAACCAATCACACAGGACTCTTTGCTTCCAGTTAAAACATGTTCCATTTCCCCATGCCAATAGCCTTTAGTAAGGGCATAACTGAAGCTTCCCTTTTTTCCACTGCCCATCCATCTGCCTATCTTTGAGGCTGTGCCAAAATACAGGTGACAGTGGCTGATTCCCTGGTTGTTGACAAGCTCTGAATAAATAGCCATTGCTTGTTCTCATTTGGTTGGTCTTCACTTATTACCACACAATGAAGTCCTGACAAGTTTGCCCAGAGTCTGGATACTTCCAAAAAACTTCATGCAACAAATAGAGTGATATTCCAAAACTCAGAATCTGTATTATTACTGATCTGAATATTTTTCAGCGGCTCCTCACTGCCTTGGGTGGGGATCAAACTAAAATTCTTAAGCTGAGCTCACGAGGCCCAGGCTCAACTCTTACCATTCTCTCAAGTAAAACATCTTGCTGATCTCATGACATGCCAAACACTATCATTCCTCCAATTGTTTTAACAATCTGGTGTAATTTCTTTTAATGAGTTTTCTACTTTTCCACCTGTTAACTCCACTTTTATCCTTTTTGACTGGTTAACTATCTTCTCCTTAAAGAATCTTGTGCTACCTTCAAATCTTATCAATTTTTTTTTCTCTTCTATATACTGAGGGTAACCTATCACTTGCATTGCTCTCCATACTTTCCTGTTTTAACTTCCATTTTCACTCTCTCTTGTTGCCCTGGGACTGTACTTCCTCAGTCGAATACTAGTGATAACCTTTGCCTCAGATTCTGTTTCCTAGAGATCAAGGTCTAGGGTGGATATAAACATTAGCCTGCGAGAGGAGCTGATAATATAAATAAATGAAAAATGTTGTGTGTAACCAATAGTAACAGAAATCTTGTCTTTGTCAACATGGAGATTTGAGCTGCTTTATGTTGTTACATATAAATTCAATAAGATGCTAAAGTTAAAATCCTAAGAATTTGTATATGTACTCATTATCCTATGGCTAGTCTATGCTAAAGAGTGAAAAAAATCTCAGTAGATGTCTGCTAAGAAAAGTAAAGCTAGCAATGTGTTTATATTAACTGCCCAATGTAGAGGTCTATTTTATTCCAAATATATTTGGATTGGGTTCAAAGGATCGAAAACTCAGTGATCCCTGATCTGGTGAGCCATGTTAGGGGCTAGACCAGGTCTGAGAATATAAGCTGTGTGCATATCTCACTTTCCATTTGCCCTTTCTTGTGTTAGTCCTTGAGAACCTCTGACTCAAAGGCTTGGAGGAAAAGCATGAACAAAAGGTATAATCAAATACAGAAAAGCAGACATTTGCTGCAGTTGATGCCTGACAAAGCTGTAAACCGAACGTGAACATTGAAGACATATGCTTGCCATAGTAGGAGTAAATAGGCCTGCTACTGCAGAGCCCATGAAGGCAGGGATCCTGTGGAGTCTTTTGAAAATTCTATATAGTAAGGGAGGTGTTTGTTGTATCCAAATATGTGCACTGCTTGATTTTTTTTTTAAATAGAAAACCATCATCTGTACAAGAGTAGGCTGTTTATCAATATGGATACTCTGGAGGCACCTTAATCTACTTGAAAATAACATTAAACTTTACATCAGGGGCAGCCCTGGTGGCCCAGCGGTTTGGGGCCACTTTCAGCCTAGGGTATGATGCTGGGGTCCCAGGATAGAGTCCCACGTGGGGCTCCCTGCATGGATCCTGTTTCTCCCTCTGCCTGTCTCTCTGCTTCTCTGTTTCTCTGTTTCATGTGCCTCTCATGAATAAATAAACAAAATCTTTTAAAAAAATTACATCATACTATGTTTCAAAAGTATCTCTGTACATGGCGGAAAGTTGCAGTTTGGTAGTCCTAGCTTCATGGGTCAGGTAGGAAGAACTTAACTGAAGTGTGGGTAGGGGGCTGTGCATGGTTGGTAGAGTTCTCCCTGTTATCAATATGAAGTAGGACAAGAGGAAAGAAGAAACAAGGTTTGATTGCTAGCATGCTAATTAAACTTCAAAACGGGTAGTAAACTTGTAGCTCTTTAAGGCACTGATCCATGGGATTCTAAGCCACTTTTCAAAGTGAAAAAAAAAAAATCTAAGAGCCTCTTCTACACAAAATTTAGAATGGTAATTCCAATTCAGTGTTTCCACTTACAGTACTAGTGTCTTTTTAAAATATATTTGAGAGACCAATGGGGCTTTTAAAATTATTTATTTATTTTTACAACTCCCAATAACATGAAATCTAAAGCCCTATTAGGTGAGAGAAAGTAAGAAGCTGTACAGCAAGTATTAAAATGAGTGATGAATATCCAAATGCTCATTTTGAAAAAGACCATTTGCTTAGTCTGTCATGGGTCACAGAAATTGGTAGCAAGTTCACGGTTAGTTGCTTCACTAACACAGGTTCTCATGAAGACCTTAATGGGAGGATTTTTAGAATTTGTTCCTGTAAGTCATTTTGTAAGAAACCTATAAAGGTACAATATCTGAACAAAAAAATCTCCAGAAATTAGCTGAATGTCGATGGTTTAAAATGATAATAATAATAAAATTCTTTACATATGTTTTTAAAAGCAAAGAGCTTTCTAGTTTTCTGTAACTATTCTTATTTAAACCTCTAATTAAAAGTGATTTTATAAGAAGAAAAAAATTAATTATAAAAATATTTTCTTCTACATAAGGTCATGTTTAGGGCCAATCACCATGCCAAATTCTTAACTTACATAGTCACATTAAATTCTTACAACAACTGTATGGAAAAGGTACATTACATTTTAAAGATAAGAAAAATGAGATTCATATCCTTGTTATAACAGCTACTAATTAGCAAATGGGAAATTAAGAGATGTTTGATTACAGAAACTTGTTTTTCACATCACCATTATAAGACCTATTTTCCCATTACAGGATTTATATACTTTACCTGTTCAAGATGTCAGCAGGCAGGTACTAAGGATGGGAGAAAGTACCCTCTCAGGCTAGCAGAGCTCTAATGAATTAAATCTTCTCAAACCTAGAAATCAAACAAGATTTTTGATTGGCACATCAAGTCATTCCATTTAAAAAAGAATTATTGGTCATCTGTTGTGTCTCTGCATCAATTCAACAATATACAATTGTTCAACATAACCAAGTATGCTTTATTAAATGGATAGAAGGTGTCAAAAATTAGAAAAAAAAATGCAATACTAACTTTATTTTTTTATAAAATAGGGCAAGTGAGTGATTGGCAGACCAATTGTTTAATCATTTATTGAGTTATTGCAGATTTTTTGGTAGGACAATTATATGCAAAACATTGAATTGAATATTATGCTATCCATAAAGAAAATTACACAGTTGACCCTCCAAAATCATATTATTTCTACAGGGCATTTTATTCCAAGTATAGATACAGGGTAAAGAATAATTTGTAATTCATTTCAAAAAGGCTATGGTTAAGGACTGTGACTGGAATGATTTAATGAGAAAAATCACAGAAATCAACAATGGATAGAGAGGGGCATCAGGATAAACTATGGTCAAGTGAACAACAAGAATAAAATATTGAGCTTGAGAAGTGACAATAACTTTAAAAATAAAAGGATACTGGCTGAAAGTGGGTAGAGAAATGTTTGGCCTACAATTTGTTCAATTTATCAGAAAAAGATATTGTTATATCCAAATCTTGAAGGAAAAAAGTACATATCCCTAGAATTATACGTTCAGTTATGCTATCATTTATATGATGAGAACCAAAAATCTTCTCAGAACTAAAAATTTTGGACAGAATCGTCTTCAAGTACAAGAAACTATTTTGAAAATAAGAGCTTACTAAACTTTTAGAATATTTACACTAAAGAGACATAATAAAAGCTTATTTTTCTCACTTAAGTAATATTTAATTGCACTGTAATCATGGTAACCCCTGTAGTAGGAGGGGGTATACAAAGATAACCAAGATTCCGTCTTTTTTTCCATAAAGATCTTAGGAAAAATAATACAGTAGCAAGTAATACTTTTAATTGGAAAATCAAATAAGAATATGACAACTAGAAAGTCCTTCTCTTTGCTTTAAAAGAAGGTGTTATATTTTGAAGCATTTGGGCAGAGATTTCTTACAAAACAAGTTGTTTTATTTCTCTACTTGATGGCAGCCCTTTAGGGTAGACTTAAGATGTGCTGTAGGAAGTAATCTAAGTTCTTTCAGGAAAGTCCCCCCACCCCCGCAAAAAAAAAAAAAAAAAAAAAAAAACTGAATAACTTTGTAAATTTCACAGAAATTTAATTGTATTTCTCTGTTTTACTAAATAAACTGTTTGCCTCGCCCATCCTTTGCCATCCTCCTCCATATTTAGGGGCGTTCCTAGTGATTTGGCAATTTGTTCGTAATAGGAAGAATAATATATAATCAAAACTTGATTTCATGCCTGATTTGATTATAGGGTAGTGATTAAACTAGTGCTAGAGAATTCTTTTTAATTCAGTGATTAGGAGAAGAGTGTTTTTTCTATACATCTTTGAGAGACCAATCACCGTAAGACACACTCCCTGTCCTTAATCATGGGGAGATCTGAATCAGGCATTAGCTAATGTATTCATTCTTTTAAATATAAATTTATTAACAGGCTTTTAGGTTTTCCTCAGACATTGGGACTTCAGGTCCCTGGGCAAATGAAAGTGAAGCGATCTCCTTGTCTTCTGAGTTTAATGACATTTATTACTTCAGAGTCTTGACAAGTCCCATTATTACATTTCATTTTTTGAAAAGTGGCAGTGTGCGAAGCCTAATACCTGACATAGCATTATATATCTTGTCCAGTAGGTTTACAAGTTAATTCATTAAGCCAAATCATTTTCATTAGAACACTGGCTTCATGTATTACTACCAGCACTAAAATAAATCATTTTATTCTGTCCATTATGGTAAGTGATACATCTGATACATTTATTAAGTTAAAGTGTTCTCTCAAATTCTCATGTTCAATTATTCTTGTCGCCACTCACTGTGCTGATGCTTCTCTGAGGAATCATTACCTATAAGGATAAATTCCAACTCTGTTTTCTGATATGTATGTACCTCCACAGTTTGGCCACAGCCCACTGTTTCAACCTCATCACCTACTGTCCTGCACCCAGATCTTCAAAGGCAACCAGGCTGCCCTTTTCACAGGGACCCTAAAGCCTGCATAATATTTCTCCCTCCAACCAGAGGCTTCACTCCTCTTTGTTTAGGCAAACTCAACCCTTCCTATGAGATCAAATCAAACCACACCTCTTTCTGCTTCTTATCTGTACCTCTCTTTTGCGCATTACAATATATTCTGATGGCAGCCCCTTTGCTGCTGTCCTTACTGTGCTCTTGACAGGTATCATATGCTCACGTCTCAGGTGACAACTCCTTGAACTTGTAGTTTCTTATTTATATATTGTATAATTATATAAACTGCTCTGTTACTTTTTTCCCTAACCACCCAATGCACAGAGAACAATGTTCACATTAAAAATGTCTCAGGACTTGCATATCATATTATGCCTGGAGTGGAGAGGAGGGGCAAAGCATCTCTAGCAAAGGCATTCTTAGTAAATTAGCTCTAAGTTCCTGCTTTGCATATTGGTGGTCACTCTTCTTATTTCTTTGAATCTACTAAGGAAAATGCATGCCTTAAATCAATGCACAGAAATCAGTGGCATTTCTATACACTAACAATGAGACTGAAGAAAGAGAAATTAAGGAGTCAATCCCATTTACTCAATCGCACCCAAAAGCATAAGATACCTAGGAATAAACCTAACCAAAGAGGTAAAGGATCTATACCCTAAAAACTACAGAACACTTCTGAAAGAAATTGAGGAAGACACAAAGAGATGGAAAAATATTCCATGCTCATGGATTGGCAGAATTAATATTGTGAAAATGTCAATGTTACCCAGGGCAATTTACACGTTTAATGCAATCCCTATCAAAAACCATGGACTTTCTTCAGAGAGTAAGAACAAATTATTTTAAGATTTGTGTGGAATCAGAAAAGACCCCGAACAGCCAGGGGAATTTTAAAAAAGAAAACCATATCTGGGGGCATCACAATGCCAGATTTCAGGTTGTACTACAAAGCTGTGGTCATCAAGACAGTGTGGTACTGGCACAAAAACAGACACATAGATGAATGGAACAGAATAGAGAACCCAGAAGTGGACCCTGAACTTTATGGTCAAGCAATATTCGATAAAGGAGGAAAGACGATCCACTGGAAGAAAGACAGTCTCTTCAATAAATGGTGCTGGGAAAATTGGACATCCACATGCAGAAGAATGAACCTAGACCACTCTCTTACACCATACACAAAGATAAACTCAAAATGGATGAAAGATCTAAATGTGAGACAAGATTCCATCAAAATCCTAGAGAAGAACACAGGCAACACCCTTTTTGAACTTGGCCACAGTAACTTCTTGCAAGAGACATCCACGAAGGCAAAAGAAACAAAAGCAAAAATGAACTATTGGGACTTCATCAAGATAAGAAGCTTTTGCACAGCAAAGGATACAGTCAACAAAACTAAAAGACAACCTACAGAATGGGAGAAGGTATTTGCAAATGACATAACAGATAAAGGGCTAGTTTCCAAGATCTATAAAGAACTTACTAAACTCAACAGCAAAGAAACAAACAATCCAATCATGAAATGGGCAAAGGACATGAAGAGAAATCTCACAGAGGAAGACATAGACATGGCCAACACACACATGAGAAAATGCTCTGCATCACTTGCCATCAGGGAAATACAAATCAAAACCACAATGAGATACCACCTCACACCAGTGAGAATGGGGAAAATTAACAAAACAGGAAACAACAAATGTTGGAGAGGATGTGGAGAAAAGGGAACCCTCTTACACTGTTGGTGGGAATGTGAACTGGTGTAGCCACTCTGGAAAACTGTGTGAAGGTTCCTCAAAGAGTTAAAAATAGACCTGCCCTATGACCCAGCGATGGCACTGCTGGGGATTTACCACAAAGATACAGATGCAGTGAAACGCTGGGACACCTGCACCCCGATGTTTATAGCAGCAATGTCCACAATAGCCAAACTGTGGAAGGGGCCTCGGTGTCCATCGAAAGATGAATGGATAAAGAAGATGTGGTTTATGTATACAATGGAATATTCCTCAGCCATTAGAAACGACAAATACCCACCATTTGCTTCAACGTGGATGGAACTGGAGGGTATTATGCTGAGTGAAGTAAGTCAATCGGAGAAGGACAAACATTATATGTTCTCATTCATTTGGGGAATATAAATAATAGTGAAAGGGAATAGAAGGGAAGGGAGAAGAAATGTGTGGGAAATATCAGAAAGGGAGACAGAACATAAAGACTCCTAACTCAGGGAAACGAACTAGGGGTGGTGGAAGGGGAGGAGGGCGGGGGGTGGGGGTGAATGGGTGACGGGCACGGAGGGGGGCACTTGACGGGATGAGCACTGGGTGTTATTCTGTATGTTGGTAAATTGAACACCAATAAAAAATAAATTTATTTAAAAAAAAAAGAAAGAAAATGCCTGCCTTAGACCATAGATGCTCCCAGCTACATTTTCTATAATTAATGAGTAATGCTACTGGGAGAAGTGATATTTATTGAATCTCTAGCATGTGTGAGGAATTCTATAAACCCCAATTTCCAATTCAACTTTATCTCTGTGTGTGGTGTATATATTCCTTAAATCTTTTGAACTTTACTTTTTGGATGCATTAAACTATCACTATGCATTATACTATCACTTGGACACTTTTTTTGGGGGGGGCACTATAGTGCAAAAACAGTTAAATTAGAAAATATTGGGATGCCTGGGTGGCGCAGCGGTTTGGCGCTTGTCTTTGGCCCAGGGCGCGATCCTGGAGACCCGGGATCGAATCCCACATCGGGCTCCCGGTGCATGGAGCCTGCTTCTCCCTCTGCCTATGCCTCTGCCTCTCTCTATATATCTCTCTGTGACTATCATAAATAAATAAAAATTAAAAAAAAATAAAATATTAACTGGAAGCCACAGTAAACAACAGAGACTCCACATCTTACTGAATTTAAGATAATTGAATTTAGCGTTCATGGCCTAAGTGTTGGTGGTATGGTGTAAGAAAAATTTTGACCAATAATAGGTACAACAGTTTTGTTTACTAGCTCTCATTGGCTGAGAACATAAGACAAGAATAAAATGTATATTAATAGCTTAAACAGATTGGTACACATATATGTAATATACATATATGAATATACTTACACATACATATATATTAAATATTTCCCAGAAAAATAGCAACGTAATAAAAAAAGTTCCCCCAGGATGCTGAAAAAAATTGGTTATGGTTATATTAAATATTAAAACCACAAAATAAGAGTAAATATGTTCGAATAATTAGTTCAGTTATATAAAACAGATGTTTCATAATTCAATGATTTTCATGAATATTCAAAAAATCATAATAATACTTATTAATTCATTGTAATTTTTTAGTCTCCAAGGATCCAAAAATTCAATCCTGGATATTAGATGCTAACAATATTGAAAAAAAAGAGACGTGGCATTAAGTAAATATAATGTTGACTCCTAAACTTACATACTATGTGGAATGTTATGATAATTTTTTTTTAAGATTTTATTCATTCATTCACGAGAGACACAGAAAGAGAGAGAGAGAGGCAGAGGCACAGGCAGAGGGAGAAGCAGGCTCCATGCAGGGAGCCTGACGTGGGACTCGATCCCGGGACTCCAGGATCGGCCCTGGGCCAAAGGCAGCGCTAAACCGCTGAGCCACCCGGGCTGCCCTATGATAATTTTTTAATGTGTGAACTTTGCTAAGCTACAGTCCCTGGTTAGTCAGTCAAACACTAATGTAGGCTTTGCTGTGAAGGTGTTTAATCAAAGATGCGATTAAAATCTACGATTAGTTGATTTTAAGTAAAAAAAGATTTTTCCCAGATAATCTGAATGGGCTGGTTTAATCATTTGAAATGCCTTAAGATCAGAACTGAGGCTTCCCTGATGAAGAAGAAATTGCATCTATGGACAGTAGTTTCAGCCATAGCCAGAAGGGTTCCAGCCTGCCTTTCCCCACCCTGCCTCATGTGATTCCGCCTTTTCTCAACCAACCCCCACAATCCTTCAAAGGAATTCCCTCCAGTAGACCTCTTAATTTGTAACTCCTGCTGGTCTGTTTCTATACCTGAAGCTTGACTCCCTGAACTATGCACACTCAGTTTGTGTGCACAAATATGTATGTGTGTTGGTTTATACATATGTATATATTCAGATTCACATAAATTAGTAGAGTGGGCAAATAATCTATCCTCCCCAATAGGTTGACTTTTTTTTTTTTTTTTTTTTAATGCTGAGAACAAACGAGTGGCCAGCAATCAGCTAGGTGAAGGAGTGAGGGCTGGACAGAGTGTTGGAAGCATATGAAACATCCTAGAGATCAGTATGAGGAGGCTGCTGTCTAGGAACATGAGATGAATATGG
The DNA here is from genome assembly GCF_905146905.1 of Nyctereutes procyonoides. Taxonomy (NCBI): domain Eukaryota; kingdom Metazoa; phylum Chordata; class Mammalia; order Carnivora; family Canidae; genus Nyctereutes; species Nyctereutes procyonoides. Next base: position 3,007,594 of record NW_026575021.1, on the reverse strand, counting down.
AGAGATCTAGTTGCTGCATCTGAAAGATGTTGACCATTGTGTTTTCATTTGATTTCTTGGTTGACTCATTCATTGTTTACTATTATTTAACCTCCACATATATGTGTTATTTCCAGATTTTTTCTTGTAGTTGATTTCTAGTTTCATAGTATTGTGTCATCCCTGTGTTGGGGCCATGCTAATATTCTCTGTGTCATCACAGTTATTATATGTGCCACCAAAGCAAGTACTCTAGTTTCATATGACTTTAGTCTTTTTTTAATTCATTGGGGCCTGTTTTGTGACCTAATGTGATCTACTCTAGAGAATATTCCATGTGCCCTTGAAAAGATTGTGTATTCTGTTGTTTTAGGAGGGAATGTTCTGAATATACTGTTAGATCCGTCTGGTCCAATGTGTCATTCAAAGCCACCATTCTTTATGGGTTTTTTTACATATTTATTTTTATTACACTTTTACATATTTATTCCAGTTAGTTAACATACAGTGCAATATTACTTTCAGGTGTACAATATAATGAGCCAGCACTTCCATACAACACCCAGTGCTCATCACAAGTACAGTCCTTAATCCCCATCACCTATTTGGCCCATTATTCCACCCACCTCCCCTCTGGTAGCCATCAGTTGTCTATAGTTAAGTATATATTTCTTGGTTTGTGTCTCTTTCTCTTTTCTTCCCCTTTGTTCATTTGTTTTGTTTCTTAAATGAAATAATATGGTATTTACCTTTCTCTGACTGATTCATTTTGTTTAGCATAATACTTTCTAGCTCCACCCATGCTGTTGCAAATGGTAAGGTTTCATTCTTTTTTTATGGCTGAATAATATTCTATTATATATCTGTAGACAATAGATAGATCATATCTTCTTTATCCTTCACGTTCTTTTACTTTGTGACTCCTTTGATTTTTATAGATATAATTATTTTACTACTGTTGTGCTTCTTACTTTTCTTACTCCTATTTATGGTCTTTTACCCCCCCCCCCCCAAAGAGTCTCCTTTAACATTTCTTATAGGGCTGGTTTAGTAGTCATGAATTCATTTAACTTTGTCTGGGAAACTTTTAATTTCTCCTATTCTGAATGATGGCTTTGCTGGTTAGAGTATTCTTGACTGCAGTTTGTTGTTGTTGTTGTTTTGATTTCAACTCTGTGAGTATACCATGCCATTCTCTTCTGGCCTATAAAGTTTCTGCTGAAAAATCAATTGATAGCATTTTGGGGTTTCCTCTGTATGTAACTATTTTCTTTTGTCTTGCTGCTTTTAAATTCTCTCTTTGTCACTACTTTTTGGCATTTTACTTATTATGTCTCTTGATGTGGACCTCTTTGGATTGATTTTGTTAGGAGCTCTCTGTGCCAACTGGATCTGGATTTCTGTCTCCTTTCCCAGATTTGGGAAGTAGCTATTATTCCATCAAACATATTTTTCTCCCTTTTCTCTCATCTTCTTTTTCTCAGATCCCAGTAGTGGGAATGTTTTTACCCTTGATGGTGTTGCCGATTTGCCTAAGTCTATTTTCATTTTTTAATTTTTTTCTCTCTCTTCTGTTCAACTTGATTGCTTCCTATTACCCTGTCCTTCAGGTTGCTGATATATTCTTTTGCTTCCTCTAGCCTTCTGTTTGTTTTATCCAATGTATTTTTAATTTCAGTTATTGAGTTCATCTCTGGTTCTTTTTATGTTTTCTATCCCTTCTAATAGTCTCATTGATGTTCTGTACTCTTTTCTCAAGTTCAGTGAGTATTTTTATGACCATTGCTTTCTCTAACAGGCATAGGTCTTATCTGTATTTTGTTTGACTCTCTTGTTTAATTTTGTCCTGTTCTTTCATTTGGGGCATATTCTTCTGTCTCCTCATTTTATCTAATTCTGTATCTGTTTTTATGTGTTAGGAAAGTTGGCTATATCTCCTGCTCTTGATGGTAATGGCCTTGTGAATAAGAGGTCCCTTAGTGCCCTGAAGTGTGATGTCCCCTGTTCACCAGAACCTGGCACTTCAGGAGGGTTTTCTGTGTGTTGCATGTGCCCTTCTGTTATGACTGAGCTGGGTTTACCTTTAGTCCTGTCATCGCCAATAGCTCTCTTTGCCTATTGCAGGCATATTTTGTTCCCCGTGTTGTTAGTGGGCTAGTCTGGGGTTTCCTTGGACTTGTGTTGATACAGACTAGACATTTGCCAGAGCTACAGTAGCACCATACTGCAGGGTGCTTTCCCTTTGCTGTGTCCTGAGAAATTTTCATTGGCACTTTGGGGCTTACAATCAGGCAAGATGTCCCTCTCCAGCCCATTTCTAGGACTGAAGTGGGACTAGTGTGTATCATTATCTTCTCTTCTACCTGGGGAAAGAGTCACCTTTTGGTGGTACTAAACCCTGTCTGGGCCGCTTGCACACAATGAGCTTATGGCACTGCTTTGGATGTACTCTTGCCAAGGGTGTATTGGAATGGACAGGTCTCAGGAAAATGCAGAGGTGGGGTGCAATTTTAAAAAGATTTTAGCAGATCTGCTGTGGGAGAAGACCTGAAACCACTTTAGAAAGCTCTTGTGACAAGGATGGAGAGAGTGGGTATAGAGAAGAATGCTAGTTATGCAGTGACAACCAAGTTCTACACTGCAGCCACCCAAAATTCCTATCAACATTGTGGGGCTTAGAGGAGACAGAGCCATAGAAGCATGGGATTGGGGTGCTGTTATCAAGCTGGGTGGAAAGTGTGCTATTTTGGTCCCTGCAGATGTCTGTGTACCTAGGCTGTCAGGCAGAGAAGGTAAATGGGGTCTACCATCACCTTTGTTCCTGGAGAAGTCTCCCAATGATCCCTGATCCTCTAGCATATGCTTTAAGATTAGTAAACAAATCTCCTTTCAAAATACATCAAGCAGTTTACAAACTTCTACTCCTATGTTGTATTTCTGTGGGGCTATCTGTTGTGCTATCTCTTTAAAGGTGGGGACTCCATTTCTCCTTACTCTCCCAAGTCTCCTAGGGCAAGCCTGCTGATTTTTAAAGTTCCAGGTATTAAGTCTGCTGATCACAGAACTTGCAAAATTATGCTCCTCTGATTTTCAAAGATGGCGATTCATCTTCCTTGTGTGTTTCCCTGTGCCTGGGGTGCCTGGTGTGAGGGACTCTTTCTTTTCTCTTGGGACAGTCGCATGGATCCATTTAGCTCCTGACCATGTCTCTGTCTTTTCTACCCTTTTTGATGTGGCCAGTTCTCTACATTTGGCTATGAACAGTCTGTTCTGCCAGACTTTGGGTCATTTTCTGGGTAATTTACACTGATATAGGTGTTGTCTAGTTGTATCCATGGGAGGAGATGAACTTAGGTCCTGCTACTCCATCTTCCCCAAACAGCCCATGGTCTTGTAGTATCTTTTTTTTTCTTTTTTCTTTTTTTTCTCTCTAGATTTTTCTAGAGAAAACCATCAGTTGCATTACAAACATCTATCCATCCATTGCCATTTCCAGAATTACAAAAACATTTCTCTGTGCTCACTTCAGTTTCTCAATTTTAATCACTCATGAATTTGTAGGAGTTGTTTTCCAAAGTAACCTATCAGTATGTTTTAAGTCCTCAAGTTCACTCCACTTCTAGAAATACTTTCACCAAATATAGCCCATAAATCTATGTTATAATTCAAAAATACTTTTATGAAGACAGATGCTAATCTTTTGCCCCTGATATTTAATTGCATATTTAATTAACACTGTAATCATATGACTTAAGAAAGATATGTAGTTTTACTAAATAAAGACACAGAGTTCTACTAAAAACTCCGTGTTTTATGTATTATACCAAGTTATTACACTCAGGTGTCTTAATTTTAAGCCAATAACATACCAATTTTGGACTACTTAGTGATTCAGCATCTCCCATGCTTCTATAACTTAGACATTACTATGGTATCTGAACAGTAGAGAGATATATCTTTGGTTTGTCTTGTTTTTAAACTGCTCTGAAAGGAGGTTATGAGGATAAACACAGAGAATAAAACTGTTACTGAATGTAATATTAAATATATACATTTTGCATATATATGCATGATATTATACATATGTATACATGATACATAAACATATGACCTAGAATTATCAAATTTCTCTGGGCAGCAACTATCAATGGCATGGGACTCTTCTATGACTTATGCTGCATAGCCTAAGGCAGCATTTTGACAACTTTTTCAGGGAATTGGAGTCAAATAGAATTAAAGTATATAAAGCAATGTGAAATGTGCATAGCAATTTCAGGAAGACAATTTGGCCTTAGAAATGTTTTGATGGACTTCAGATCAAACAATTCAATTTTACATGTCATGCTATAAAGAACAATTCATATTTTAGAACCATCATCTACAAATTCCTTAAGGGAAGGTATGTACCAAGTCAATTTTGTGGTTATTACCTATTTCTTTGTAAACCTAGGATATATTCTTAGTATCATGTAAGTCATTGTACATGAAAAATTATAGCAACTCAAAACAGTAAGTTTTAGGCAATAGTGCTTTAAATATTTTAAGAAAGCTGGTTCTTGGGCAGCCCGGGTAGCTCAGCGGTTTAGCGTCACCTTCAGCCAAGGGCGTGACCTTGGAGACCTGGGATCGACTCCCACGATGTTCTCCTTGCATGGAGCCTGCTTCTCCCTCTGCCTGTGTCTCTGCCTCTCTCTCTCTGTGTGTGTCTCTCATGAATAAATAAATAACATATTTAAAAAAAGAAAGATGATTCTGCTATTTAACATAGATTGTCATAATTAATGGGAGCTGTACAATTCGTCCATATCATAATTTTTATTGTGTCGTTCCTGAGATATTAGAAATTGCATGCATTTTTGAAAACCCTTGTATAAAGAAATAGTGGATCACATTTTCATAACATGCTGTTTTAGAAAATGTGATTTTTGTAAAAATTCTTTTTCTTTGCTGTTTCAATTTTTTTCTTTCTTAAACAGCAAAGCATTATTTTTTGTTTTGTAAGAATGCTATATATAACCTCTTGAAACAGATCTTAAACAGGAATCTGAACTTTCTTCTGAAGGCTACAGTTTTTGAGGGAAATTATGTGCTTGAGAAGCAAACAAAAACCATAACAAAATCTCTTTAAGCCAAAAGACAAAATAAAAGTTATAAAAAGTATATATGTCTTTCATTTTCCAAAGGACTTAAAATGATTCGTTAGTGTTATATTTCCAAAATTTATAAACTGTCCTTCGTCTATGAAAATGTAACATTCTTGGTTTTGCTTTACTCATTAGTCTTTATTTTCCTTACAGGCTCCTGTTCCTTCCCTCAAAAGAACATATTTCTGCAAGCTGAAAAGCATTACCATCACTTCTTTAAATTCTATGCTCCTTAACAAGACCATTTTCAAATTTTCAAATATTGACCTCTATATTTCAGGCAAACCTACAAATTAAATGATTCCTAAAACTTCTTTATAGCATAACATCAAACTCATCCCTGTCTAAAATGTGCTTTCTCTCTCAGTTTCTCTATCTGTTGGAACAGGATTAAACTAATAATCTAATACCTCATTCTTAGCTGGTACTTAGAAAAAGTAGACTGAATTGAACCACATGTGTTCCTACTACTTACACTAAAAATTCTCATAATTTTTTATGCCCTGTTCTCTCTCTTCAAAGACTGAGATTTGACTTCTTCCATTTTTTCTTGTGATCCTTCTTTTACAATTGCTGCATGAATGAATGAATTATTCCAAATGACAACTAAGAAAAATTAGATATTATATGTTTTCTCACATCCCTAGAGAACATCAACATCAAATTAATCTAAAGTACAAATTATGAGATACTTTTTATTAAAATTTATCAATGGCAAAGTAGGGGAGAATGGGATAAACAAGCAAAGCACAGAGGATGTTTTAGAGCAGTGATTATACTCTGTATGACATCATAATGAGAGATATGCATCATGACACATTTGCCCAAACCCACAGAATATAAAATAACAAGAGTTAGCCCTAAGGTAAACTATAGACTTTGGGTAATTATGATTTATCAATGTAGGTTGAACAAATGTACCAAATTATACACATTTGTAACAAATGTACCACTCTAGTGGGGGGGGGTGTTGGAAATATAGGAAAATACGAATGGATGGAGGCAGGAGGTATTTGGGAAATTTCTGTATCTTCCTCTCAATTTTGTTGTAAACCTAAAATTGCTATAAATATTTTTTTTAATTTAATGACTTTTAAAGTTATTTTATTAATTTTTTTTCAATGGATACATAAATTAGTCTTCTTGGTTTTCCACCTAGTAATCAAAATATTATAAGCCCTGAACAATGCTCTTGCTTTTCTGTCTGCATCTGCTTGTGTTCCTAATGTGTCACCACAATTCCAACCACACTGATATTCTCACTGCACTTCAAATATCTTAAAGATTTCATTCCTTTAGGTGCATTATGCTTGCTATTGTTCCAATTCTTAATAATCTCTCTCCTATCTCTTCATAGATCCCAATTTTAATTTTACTAACGCTTAAAAGCCCAACATATCTCACTCATTTCAGGAGGGTTTCCTGAACAGACTTTCCTACAATAGTCTCCCCACTTATTGGAGGCATTGAAACATGCTGGGCTTTGGTAACAGACAGGACTGATCTAACTGTTAATTCTGTGTCTTATCATCTTGTGACCTTGGACACTTTTCTTGATTTTTTTTTAAATTTTCAGATTCCTTAATCATTAGAATGGGACAGTATATCTAATTCACATCATTTTGTAAAGACTGGTTTAAGTCTATATGTATGTAGGTGTGTATACAGATGTGTATTTGCAGTTTCTTGTATATAGACATAACTAGTGTTCAACAAATTGTACCTACAGTAGTTTCTAAAGCACTTTTTATCTTTTCCACTCACTTAATCATCGATCACATATTTAGCAGGTATACCATATGGTATACCATGTGGTATACCACATACCATATCTTAGTAATAATACCACATTTATTGATGCTGTCCCAGTTCTTTCCATTTCTGTGTGTATAAGTTCATTTTTTAGCTATTTTCAATACCTCATAACGCCAACCAGAGAAGTCACTTAATAAATATCTTTTGACTCTAGTGATGTAAAATTTACCCCTCAACCTCTGTCTAGGACCCTAAAGTTACATGGTAGCAAATCCTGAAACATACATGCCTAGGTTGCAGATTTAGGGAAACTCAGAGATAATATCCTTAAAAATTGATCTCAGTAACGCTTCAAGAATAATTTCTGATTAGAATATTGCCCCAATGTAGCATAAAATGATTTAGCTTGGAGTTACTATAAAGTTCCCATTCATTGGATATATCATCTCAGTGATTTTGGTCAAGTAATATAAACTTTCTAGGTATCCACTTTCTCCTCTAAAAAATGGAGATAACACCATTTTTACATAGAACCTTGAAAGCCAATTGAGAAATAATAGTTGACATCAAAGTATTTCATGAGGCTACACTGTACATAAAATATGTCGTCATAAGTATTTGTACACAGACCTGAAGAAAATAAGATTTATTTTCATTTGCATCACTTTTACCTAGATGTTGATGACTGTGATCTAAAATGTATGGTAATGTTGCATATCCTATGGAAGGACACAGTCCATTAGAACTGAGGAGGAAGAGAGGGCACAAGGTCCTGGAAGTCTTAAGATGGTAAGAGAGGTCCATAAAAAAAGTAATAATAAATAAAGAAGGAATAAAAACAGATGTGAATAATCACACTGAGGTGAAAACAATACAAAACTAGCTAGGAATAGAGAAGATTGGGGGATACCCATTAAGGTCATTTAGGTTCCAGACTATCAATAAAGCCTTCAGTTTTAAGAACACTTAGAAGAATTTCTAGGTGGCCAGAGAATTTTGGGGAAAAGATCTTCCAGATATACAGCTATGCAAATACAAAAACAACTTTTTCAAGGCTAGGAACATGGAAACTTAGTATATCAAATATGGAAATAATTTAGCATTTTGTATTGTAGCTGTATAAGGTGAATATGTTATTTGTGCAGAGTTCTTAGTATTAAGCATTACCCAAGTATAAAATAATTCCTTAAAGTAACATTTGTAAAACAAGGGGAAATATTAACAAGTTCCAATCATGCAGCTGCTGTATCCAAAACATTGTATGGAGATCAAGAACAGGTCCCCATATCTGAAGCAATGGCTATTCAACATTTATTTTAAGAAAGCAATTATGAAAATTTGGTAGAAAATAAAACATGAAACCAAGAACTGCTTTATCATGGGTACGTTTTAATATTCATCAACTAGTAGATGTCAAATACTACTACTTTTTTACCTGGAAAAGAAAGTAGAAATATTTCTTTTAAAAAATGGGGATCCCTGGGTGGCTCAGTGATTTAGTGCCTGCCTTCAGCCCAGGGCATGATCCTGGAGTCCTGGGATCGAGTCCCACATCAGGCTCCCTGCATGGAGCCAGCTTCTCCCTCTGCCTGTGTCTCTGCCTCTCTCTCTCTCTCTGTGTGTCTCTATGAATAAATAAATAAAATCTTAAAAAAAAAGAAAGAAAGAAAGAAAGAAAGAAAGAAAGAAAGAAAGAAAGAAAGAAAGAAAGGTTGGCCATTGCCCCTAGGAGGAATCAAACAAATCTTCTATATCATTTTCTGTTTCTTCAGTTTAAGGTAACTCCTCGCACAAGAAAAGCCACATATCAAACATAGCAGCCCCAAGGAATTGCAGAAATTGATGCATAGCAATTGCTGTCTTAGATTTCTCTTTTTAAATCAATTCTTACCTTCATTTCTCTTTACATTCCTTTTGACCACCCTTAGGAATGCATTGACACAGGATCCTGTGTTCTGTTCTATGTGGGAGGAGGTGGGGATGGAGAAGATGGTAATGAGAAGAAAGAAAATGCTATGTAGTAAAGCTCTGGAAGGGGTTAGCAATCTCCTCAATGGTACAGATGTCTTTGGTGTTCACTGAAATCTTCACTTCTCAGGAGCACCTTCTTGGCTTTGCAGTAGACTCTTGTGTAAATTAAATAGTGAGCATAAGTTAGAATACCCATTTGGAAGACTCCATATTTTTTTAAGATTTTATTTATTTATGCATGAGACACACACACACACACACACACACACAGAGAGAGAGAGAGAGAGAGAGAGAGAGAGAGAGAGAGAGGCAGAGATATAGGCACAGGGAGAAGCAGGCTCCATGCAAGGAGCCCGACATGGGACTCAATCCTGGGACTCCAGGATCACGCCCAGGCCTGAAGGCAGGCACCAAACCGCTAAGCCACCCAGGGATCACCCTCCATATTTTTTTAAAGGCTTTTTTAATTTATTCATGAGAGACATAGGCATGTGTCTTAAGAATACATGATTTATAAGCATGATGGAGGGAGAAGCAGTCTCCATGCAGGGAACCTGATGTGGGACTTGATCCCAGGTCTCCAGGATCAGGCCCTGGGCTGAAGGTGACACTAAATCGCTGAGCCACCGGGGCTGCCCCTATACAGAACTGAGAATTAATGGAGGAATAAACAGGGTAGGAGAGATAAAAGGTAAACAAAACAACAAAAGAGGTCACAACGACCAAGAAATCCAGTTGGGTTTTTTTGAGATTAGACTGTTTCCTGATTACTAACATTGTATCCTGCAAGGATCATCAGGGAGAGTTAATTGTGCTTGTCTATTTGTAAATATACTTCTTTTTTAAGTCTCAAAGAAAAAGAGTAGGTAAAGATAATAAGCCAGGACTTGAAAGAATGTTTCAAGAATGGACAGAAAATAAAGGTGGGGGGGGAGGAATGGTATTAACTCTGATTCAGCAATTTACCGGTGTATAAGCTTAAAAGAAGTCAGCTGCAGACATTTCAAATCCTCAAGTATGAAATAAAAATTCTTCATGATCCCAAATTCTCCATTTATAGAACTCATTGAACATATTTAATAATAATGATCATTCATATTTTTATATATAGAGCAGGCACTGTGCTAACATTTGCATAAATTACATCATCTAATATTCACAACAACCTAACAGTGTTTTGAATATAATAAATTCTTCCCATTTTATACAGAAAAATATATATAGGAACCAAATCAGGTATCTGATAGGTGATATTGCTGCTACTTATAATTTTAGTTCAAAGCACTCAGCATCTAAACCATTAGATTATATATCTTGTCTCTATCTCCCCAAATTTTTCTTCAAAAATTAATACTCCTTTGGCAACCAAATTACCCACCACATTATGCCCATGAAATCTAGATGGTTTTACCTACTTCTTGGAGATATATCTGGCTTTCCTAAAAGCGATTAAACAATTATCTCTTACAGAATTATTTTATATATATATTTATATATTTTATATATCCTTATATATGTTTATAAGGATGTGAGGCTCGTGGTTGCAGCTATTTTGCCATCATGACACCAGACCCTAAGTGGAATAGGAAGACGAGCCAAGATGGACAAAGAGAAGTTAGGTATTAATGGCACTGTGTGAACACTTATATCAAGTAGCATCTGAAGCCATATTTTGCCATAGGTGGTTCAATCACATAAGCCAGGCCATTTGGAGTGTTCTGCAACTTGCACTAGAAATGGCCACATCTGACATTGCCCCTCCAGGTTATCAATAGTAGTTGTATAACAATCCCAAACTGGAAACAAGAGAGTATCCATCAATAAGAAAGTAGATAAACAAATTATAGTCTATCCGTATCATGGAATTGACATACACAATAACATGCATGAATACCAACTATTTTGTTATATGAAAAAAGCCAGATAGAAAAGAAAAATACTGTGAGAATCCATTTAAATGAAGAAAGTGTGGGTGCTCTCAGAAGTGGGAGGTAAATTGATTGGAAAAGGACAGAATGGAATGTTTTGAGCTGATGGAAAATTTTAGATCTTGTTTTAGGTGGTAGTTTTATGGGCATGATCAACTTTCAAACTTATGAATTAAGATTTATACATTTTACTTTATATTAATTATACTTCAGTTTCAAAAGGTGATATTCTGCTGTTTATAATCAGTATTTGTATCTTCTATCTAATATGGTAGCTATTAGTTACATGTGGGTGTATAATTTAAAATTAAATTTAAATGAAATTAAAAATTAAATTCCTTAGTTGCATTAGCCGTATTTCAAGTGCTTAAATAAGCACATACAGCTAATGCTACTGTATTGATTGGTGCAGAAATAGAACATTCCTATCTTTGCAGAATGTTCTGTTGGGCAGTGTCAATCTAATAGAACACATTTAGTTTGTGTTTGAGTGATAATCATTGTTGGTGATAATGATTTAATTGATTCCACTGAGTCTTCCGACTCTCCCTTTATCTTTTCCTCTTTTTTAAGATTTTTTTCCTCTTATTGACAAAATTCCCCATCATTTCCACCTTCATTTTATTCTTTGCTTCTGTTCCTACTCTCTTCAGAAAAGGTAATCAGAGAGGTTACTAGTGAGCAACTAATCACAAAATCCACTCAGGCTTTCTTGGACTCACGCCACTGGCAATTTCAGCAGCCTTTAGGATCACCACTCTCCTTTTCAAAACTCTCCTTTCCTTAGTTATCTGTAAGTCCCACTTGCATTTTCTTCTATCTGATTTTTCTGTCCTGTTAATGCTTCTTCCTGCTTTAGCCTTATCTAGACTTGGTTAGAATTCTCTAACACTCATTATTATTCCTAGTAATTTTTCTGAATATGAAATCCTTTATTCAATGAGAACCTTACCTAGAATCATAAACAAATAAAACAGACCCTTCACAACTGCTCTGGTTATTTAAAAAAAAAAAAAAGTGAGGTACCCAGAGGACCACACCTTATATCCCCACTCCAACTATTGCCTTGACTTTAAAGCAAGGTAACTATTTTACTCTCAAATCATAGTTAGCCACAGGCTAATTGACTGATTATTCTCTTATCCAAACTGGCACTTAAGTTTTAGCTCCACCTCCTCAATTGGACATTCTTTGTATCTTTATTAATGAGTGCCCTCTGAAATAGGCCATGTCCTTGAGCAGCTTTTCAATCTTCCTAAATGAATCCCCATATGGCTCCCCTCATTTATTCCTTCTTAATAATTTATTCCTACCTATGTCAGTAACATGCTTATGTACTCTCTTCTTGGATGTCTTCACGTGGATCAACATTATACTTTCCATTCTCTCAACAATAGTAGAACTTGTGTGGGAACCATATATGGTCATTGAATCATAGTATATATTGATTTGCAATTAAATGTTACTGTGTCATTACCAGGGAAAAAAAAACATCTAAATGAGCAGCTACCTTTATTATACTGCACAACAAAAATGTTAGTTGTCAGGATCCCTGGGTGACTTAGCGGTTCAATGCTTGCCTTCAGCCCAGGGCATGATCCTGGAGTCCTGGGATCGAATCCCACATCGGGCTTCCCTGCATGGAGCCTTCTCCCTCTGCCTATGTCTCTTCCTCTCTCTGTGTGTCTCTCATGAATAAATAAATAAAATCTTTTAAAAAAATGTTAGTTGTCGTCATTATTACGTATATATCTTGTCTTGAAACCTAGACAGTAGGGCCCTTAATAATAGAAAAAATGTTTCCAATAAATTTAGTATACACCAACAGTGCCTGCTAGGATTTTATATATATATTATTTATCTGTACAGCACATATTGATTAAAGATGATACTTTGTTCTACACATTTTGGTAATCAGTAAACTTCAAAGATTTTAATTACAACATATGCAAACGATTTGAATGCAAATAGGAACAATGGAGTGTAATCCTCTGCTAGATGAAAGAAGAATATAAAGGAAATCAGCTCTGAATTTTTTAACATCAATGCCTGTTGTTTATTTGATGTTTAACTCCCATGTAAACAATATTTAAAAGAAAACATAAGAGCTCATTGTCAAATCAAACATACTTTCTTGAAACAAAGAGCTAGGACACAATGATACGAGTTGCAGTGCATCCTACAAGCCAACTGCTCCAAGCAGCCTTTTCTCTCCCCTTTGGCAGATGGTACTCGTTATGATTGCTCTCAAATGAAAGTGGTTTGAAGCAGGCTTGTATTTACAATTATGGCTCTCACATGAGGAGGTTTACTAGGGTTCTAAAGCTAATTAGCTCTGTCCACATCTCAATATTTTTTTGTTCCTCTGGCCCACAGTCATTTTGGCAATCATGGAGAGAGGACAGCCTTGGAAAGGGCAGAGAAAAACTGAGAATATAGATAAGGCTCTTGATGTGTTACTCTTTATTTAAATATTAGGTTAAAAAATAATCTTAAAAGCATTGCTATAGTTACAAAAACTCACGAGCCATGCGACAATTCAAGATACAATGAGACATGAATATTTCTACGTAAGAAATAAATATGCAAAATCTAGGTTTCAAACCTATGCTTGTCTATATTTTCTGACACAGCTGTAGTAGTGGAAAGCTTTGAGGTAATATATATCTATTGATGGCTCCTTAAGCACAGAAAGATGGAGCTCAGTTGAGGAAGATATGACTGATGATTTATCTCACTGAGGAATCCTTTTTTGTTGTTGTTGTTGTTGTTTTCTCCTCATTTTAAAAAAGGAACACGAATGTACCACTACCAAGACATATTGTCATTATAAAATCCTGAGAGTGTGAGGACAGGAAAAATAAGTGAAGACTGACTTAAGTTTTACAAATGGGAGCAGCATTCCTGAACAAAGTTAAGCTAGTAAGCCAATCGCCATCCATCTCCATACAGAGCAAAATTCAATCAAAGCAAAAGTATATTAAAAAGTAAGTTGCCACATGTCATTGATTTTTAATAGTTGCCATATAAATAAAATCTCCATAATCAAGATACAGTAGACGTATTCTCTGGCAGCCTCACAAAAAGAAGACTTTCAAAGAAGCCATTTATATCAATAAAATTATGGAACTTGGCCTTCTAAAGAATGGAAATCCTTTGTCCCTCCCTGTGTTTACTTGACTGCATTACTAAACCTTCATTGCTAACCCTCAGAAAAGAGGGTCTTTATACTTAATTTTTAGTGTTTTAATTCCCATTCATTAGTTAGATGAAGAAATTTCAACCTAAATTCATTGTAATAGCTATATTCTATCCTGCAACAGCTTTATGTTTACTTTATCTTAGAGTTCATTGAACTAAAGTGCTCTCCCATATAGCCAATCAATGGGTCTTTCTTTTTTCCTTCCTTCTGTTCTATTTTGATATTACTGAGGAACATTGTATGCCTTGTGGCCTGTTCTGATGAGAGACGATCACTCAGAGTCCAGTATCTTGGAACAAAGAGAGCCCTGAAGGGGCTACACTGTCAGGCATCGCCAAGAAGTGCAGGTGCTGAGTTGGAGCCCCCAGTCAGAGTTGGCTCATGGTTTTATTACCATAGAATGTAAAGTATGCAGAAACAAGGAAGGAATAACACCTCAAGAGAACAATCACATGAGGGACACCAGGGAACCGCAGATGTGACTATCTGCAGGGGTCTCAGAGGAGGATTACCTGGGGGCAGTTAGGAGAACTGACCTCCACAAGCCTGGCTTTCTATCCACCACTGTTGGTTTTTCAGCATGTAGTGTTTTCAGTACAGTGGAATAGTACAACTAATTGGCTTTTGTCACATGCATAAAGCTGTTGCCTTTTATACATGTCCCTGTTCTTATTGTTTGTTTCAGGTGCAGAGTCTTGCTTTCCCACAATTTTATTTTTGGATGCATAGATAATTCTTGATATGGCACCCTAAACACTTAGACTGTTTTGTTTCTTAGTTTTCTGCTAAGTATCTTTTCATTAAGAAGGTGAAATGAGAGAATGCAAAAAATGGGCATCTCTCAATCATTTGTTCACTGTTGCTCACTCTATTACTTAAATACCAAGAATGCAGCTAACAACTTCAATTAGTCAAGCACAATTTTGAAATGTGTGAATCAAAGCAACTTTCTTTACAGAAAGAAAATGACAGTAAATAGCAAAAAATATGTTTACATATTTATCCTAACTATATTTATCCTTTCATCAATATGCTAACTTGAGCTTAAAGGATTTTAGCAATATACGGAATTGAAAATCTTAAATTTTGTAGAACAAAGATTTATCTCCTGAAAATGCCATAACTCTTAGTAATTTGCTTAAGACTTATTATTGCCAGTCTCTAGCTTAGTATACAGATACCCTGGTATTGCATCAATATTCTTTAGTTGTATAGTTCAAATAAAAACACAGATTTAGAAAAGTAAGAAGTCACAAAAGTACAAATATTTCAATGAGGTGCATATCTGGAAAAACAAATTTCAAAAGTTTACATTTTGGGTCAAGGGAATGCCATATCTGGCTCATTGATCAAACTGAATAAATTTAAGCAATGGGAATTAACACAAAGTATTATCCACAAAATTCTTTCTAAAACTTATTAATCAGTGAACTAAATGTCAGCATGAGTTGAAAAGCTCTAATTATAATAGATAAAATTAATAATTAATTATTAGATAATTTTAATTATTTATCATTAATAATAGATAAAATCTAGACTAGTGAGATAGTCATCAAATCAAGGTCTGTATGACTATCTACATTCCTAACCAAGAAATTCCTAACTATAGTCTGTTTAACTTGGGTAATTGTCATACAACACTAATTTCTTTTTTTTTTTTACAACACTAATTTTTTTTTTTACAACACTAATTTTTAAAGTTAATTTTTAGTATGTAGAGGGTTGTTATTGTTTTAAACTTTAAAGACACCGTGTATTAACATTTGGATACAGCAATTCTTTCCTAATTTGGCCTCAGAATTTGACATGTCATATTTTTAATCTCATTATATAAATTTTAAACGCTATGTGCAGTAGTCTAAAAGATTCTATAATTATAGATTAACCAAACACATTAAATTATATTAAATTATAATTTAATATGTTCAAAAACAGATTATGTACACTTGCATAGTACTTTATTTAAAATACTGAGAAGCAAGGACAGCGCTATTTACTAAAACATTGACTTCTATGCATTTTTACTTAAAAATAAATGCCAATAGGAAATTGTTGAATTGCAAGAATGATAATTTTGTAGAAAACTGTCAACTTAAATATCATATTGTATAATTATGAAATTTATCAAGAAATAGCAAATATTTTTGATTAAATATTTTTGATATTTTAATAAATGTGCATAGGCCACAATAGTTTATTAATCCTTCCTTAAAAGATTTTATTTATTTATTCATGAGAGACACAGAGAAAAAGGCAGAGACATAGGCAGAGAGAGAAGCAGGTTCCACCCAGGAACCCTGATGTGGGACTCGATTCTGGGACTCCAGGATCACGCCCTGGGCCGAAGGCAGGAGCTCAACTGCTGAGTGACCCAGGCATCCCAATTAAATAATCTTTTTAAGTAAGCCTTTGGAGAGTATTTTTCTGAAGTAATTGAAGATTTTTTTTCTCTAAATAAGAATGATAAACTAGAGATTTTCCTAACGTTTCTTCCTATTTGGAAACCTTTGATTCTATGACTTTTCCTTAACGTGCCCACACTTCAGTTGGATAGGAAACTATGGGAAACATGCCAATTTTGTGCATGTGTATGAAACCTTCAAAGTAGGTAGGTGGAGGTTTGGATCTACCAATGGTGAGATCAGAATATTTGGTTATAAGATTAGAGCCCCAAAATTTCAATCTCACTTTGATTCTGGTTTGAAAAACCTCTAAAATACTAGAGTGGTTTCACGGTAATTATGGCACTTTTCATTCAATAGAGAAAACTCAAGACAAAAATAAAGCCCTGTACGTCAGGAAGATAATTTATATAGGTTTCAGAGAGTAGAGACTGAGGGTCTTAGGGTAAAGAGAAATGTTCCCCTAAGGGGTAAAGCTGACTACTTCCCAATTAAGAAGGAAATTAGGCTCTTTGGGTTCAAATCCTGACTATGCTATTAAAGTTGTGTAATATCTGGCAATGTGCCGATTCTTTCTATGCCTTTTATTTCCTCATTTTTAAAATGGTGCTTACCATATAGGTAGATTAAATAGTTTGATCAATTTAATCAAACAAATTAATATATGCAATATGCCTTGTGCATAGTAATTTTTCAATAAATGTCAGCTAGAAATTATCTTGATAACCACACATATATAGCATATTGTGTATTTAAAACTTTCATATATTATTATACATATGAACTTTTGTTATTTTTAATATTCACTAAACTGAAGCTAAGGGCAAGATAAAATTTTAAAAATGCATTCATAAAACTCAAATTTTATTAGAAGTCAGAAAATGTGTTAATTATTTTAATCTTTAAATTAGTTTATTTGGAGGTAATCGGTATTTGTGGAGGAAAAATCAGATACCATGTATGCAAGGAGTGAATAGGGGTACTTTGATGAAAACTAAACAGTCAAAGAAGATAGATGACCCACTGCTAAGTAGACAATATGTAAACATTATTAGTAGGGCAGGAAATAAATTGCTACAGATATATAAATTTTAAAAAAAACTGCCTTGTAAAATGAGGATGATCTTAGTTTTAAAGGAAAGAGCAGGGACACCTGGGTGGCTCAGCGGTTGAACGTCTGCCTTTGGCTCAGGGCATGATCAGGAGTCCTGGGATGGAGTCCCACATCGGGCTCTCCACAGGGAGCCTGCTTCTCCCTCTGCCTGGGTCTCTGACTCTCTCTGTGTCTCTCATGAGTAAATAAATAAAATCTTTTATAAATAAATAAGCAAGCAAGTATACAGTGTTGAGAACCATCCTGGTAGATTTACTTTTCTACTTATGTTAAGAAAAACGTACACATTTTCCTGGTAACTTCTTACATTAAAATGTTTCCAACTTTTTTGAAATGAAGTGTAGTTGACACACATGTTACATTAGTTTCAGGTGTACAACACAGTGTTGCTATAGCTCTTTAGATTATGCAGTGCTCAAAGCAGGTGTAGCTACCATCTGCCAGCAAACAACATATTATAATACCATTGACTACATCCCCTCTGCTGTCCCTTTCATCCCTGTGACTTATTCACTCCATAACTAGAAGCCTGTATCTCCCACTCACCTTCAACCACTTTGCCCATCCCCTAGCCCTTCTCCCATATGGCAACCACTGGATCTCTGTATTTCTGAGTCTGTTTCTGCTTTTATTTGTCTTTGTTTTATTTTCTGTATTCCACATATAAGTAAGATCATTTGTTATTTGTCTTTCTCTCACTTATTTCCCCAAGTAGAACAATCTTCTGTGCCATCTATCTTGTTACATACGTCCAGAACTCATTCTTCTTTTATGGTTGAGCAATATTCCATTGTCTGTGTGTGTATATATACTGAGGACACTTGGACACTTGGGTTGCTTCCATATCTTGCTATTGTAAATAATGCTGCAATAAACATCTTTTTGAATTAGCAGGGTGTTTTTCCTTCGGGTAAATACCTAGTGGTGAAATTACTGAATCACATGGTATTTCTATTTTTAATTTTTTGAGGAATCTTCATATTGTTTTCCACAGTGGCTGTACCAATCTACATTCCCACCAACAATGTACAAGTTTCCATTCCTCCTCATTCTTGCCAACACTTGTTATCTTATGTTTTTAATACTAACCATTCTAACTGGTGTCAACTCATTATGGTTTTGTTATATATTTTCCTGATAATTAATGTTAAATATCTTAATTAATGTTAAATGTACAAGTTTCCATTTCTCCTCATTCTTGCCAACACTTGTTATCTCATGTTTTTAATACTAACCATTCTAACTGGTGATAACTCATTATGGTTTTGTTATATATTTTCCTGATAATTAATGTTAAATATCTTTTCATATGTCTGTTGGACATTTGTATGTCTTCTTTGGAGAAATGTCGATTCAGGTCCTCTGTTCATTTTTAAAATCATATTATTTGGTGTTGCATTGCATAACTTCTTTATATATTTTGGATATTAACTCTTTATTGAATATATAATTCGCAAATATCTTTTCCCAGTTAATAGGTTGCAATTTTTTACTGTAGTTCTCAATAATTTATTTTTCCTTTTGTTTCCCTTACCCAAGGAAAGCTATCAAGAAAAATGGTCCTAAGGCAATGTCCAAGAGAGTACTGCCTAGGTTTTCTTCCAGGAGTTTTTGGTTTCAGGTATTACATTTAGGTCTTTAATCCACTTTGAGTTTATTTTTATGTGTGGTATAAAAGAGTTGCCCAGTTTCTTTTTTTTTTTTCTTTTTGCATGTAGCTGTCCAGTTTTCCCAGCACCACTTACTTAAGAGACTCTTTTCCCCATTGTATATTCTTGCCTCCGTTGTTGTAAATTAATTTACCATATATGTGTGGGTTTATTTCTGGAGTCTCTATTCTGCTCTGTTGATCTATGTGTCTATTTTTGTGCCAATATCATACCATTTTGATTACTATAGTTGTGAAGAATATCTTCAAATTTGGGATTGTGATACCTCCAGCTTTGTTCTTCTCAAGATTACTTTCTTTGACTATTCCGGATTTTTTTGTGGTTCCATACAAATTTTAGTGTTCGTTTTATTTCTATGAAGCATTCTATTGATATTTCAATAGGGATTGCATAAAATCTGTAGATTGATTTGGGTAGTATGGACATTTTAACACTATTATTTCTACCAATCCATGACTGTAGAATATCTCTTCATCTGTTTGTATCATCTTCAATTTCTTTCACCAGTATTTTATACTTTTCAAAGTAAAGGTATTTTACTTCCTTGGTTAGTTTTATTCCTGAGTATTGTATTGTATTGTATTGGTGTAATAGTAAAAGGGATTGTTTTCTTAATTTCTCTTGCTGCTACTTCATTATTAATGTGTGTAAATGCAACTGATTTCTGTGTCCCAATTTCTTATCTTGCAACTTTACTGAATTTATCAGTTCTAATAGTTTTTTGGTGGAATCTTTATATTTTCCAGGTATAGTATCATGTTAACTGCAAATACTGAAAGCTTTACTCTTTCCTTAGCAATTTGGATGCTTTTATTTATTTTTGTTGTTTAATTGCTGTGGCTCAGACTCCAATACTATATTGAATAAAAGTATCGAGAGTGAACTTACTTGTCTTTCTGCTTGTTGATCTAGAGCTAAAAACTCTTAGTTCTTCACCATTGAGTATGGTGAAGAACTAAGGTTTTTGTTTTTGTTTTTTGTTTTTTGTTTTTTTACATGGCCTCTATTTTGTTTAGGCATGTTCTCTCTATAAACCCACTTTGTTGACAGTTTTTCTTTTTAATCACTAGATGTTGAGTTCTGTCAAATGCCTTTTCTGCATCTTATTCAGATGATCATATGATTTTTATCTTTGCATTAAAATTTTTATCTCAGCATAACATTAGTCTAAATATTTATTAAAATATTTTAAACAAATGGTCAAAAATTCAGTTATTTCTATTTTTTTGCATAGAAGAATTACTATTGGTTACTATAGATTTTAGCATTTAACTTTGCTCCTCATATTCAAATCCCTGAATTCTTTAAGAACTTTAAGCTACATGTATATGAAAAATTTTAAGCTCCCTCTAGAACAGGTTTTCTTAACCTCAACACTAATGACATTTGGAACTTTTTTTTTCCTCAGGGGTGTGGGGGGGCATCTATTGCATTGTAAGATACTTATCATCACCTCTAATTTTTACTCACTGAATATATAACACCCTTTAGTTGTGACACACAAAAATATCTCCAGACATTGTCAAGTGTCCCTGGTTGAAAATCACTGCTCCAGAATCACTCTTGTTCTTAATCAGGACCCGACTATAGAATCCTGGTTAATTATGGTAGATTTAACATCCATGTTTTCCTTCATTGCTTCATAAAACCTCATTAAAATTACATAAAAGATTAATACGTCACAAAATAACAAAGAGAAAGACAAACAGTATGGTTTAAAAACATTTATATAAAGCAGTTTTCCAGATAAAGTTTCATAAACCCCAGGAAGAATAATTTATTCTGAAGGGATGGAGCCAAGGAAATTCTGGACTACGGAATATCAAGAAGAGCTGAGGGCAGGAGTACGAGAGTCTTATAGGAAGTCAAAAGGTAATATTAAAACTAAAATTGCAAATTCACAGAAAAACATCTAAACATTCTGTTTAGAAATATGGAGGTGATTACTAGGAAAAATATTTAAAACAGCTGCCTCTGTGAAGCATGAATCAGAGGTGGACAGAAATACGGCAGGTGTTGCTTTTTGTTGCTGTTATAAACCTGCAAGATTTCTTGAATTTTTAAACATTGTATGTTGGACAACTTGTCAAAAAATAATAATGTGAAACAGAGTCAGCCAGGTGACTGAGTAAAATCAAGTGCCCTGATAATCCTGATTTGAGCTCATTCTGTTTTCTGACCATTTTGCTTGTTGCCATGGAAAACCCCAGCCTTCTGACCCAGTTGTCCTTGACTTGGGCCTCGCCAGAAGAATTGGGTTTCCAATAGTCTTTTGCCCTTGTATCCTTGGAACCTCTTTTCAGATAAAATGGTTCTTGAAAATTCTTCTTGTATTAGAAATTGGACCAGTTTCTTTGTTTCCTGTTTCCAGGTAGAAACCCAAGAACAAGACAGAAATTCATTTATTTCAACTGGTGTCCCACATCAGAACAGAAAACATGTCTCTTTATCACTCTTCTGAATAGGAGTCTTAAAATGCTCCCAGCTAAGAACAAATGAATAGTCTGAGGAACTAGTCCCTGTCTTATTGCTGCTTGTCTGTGCTCCAGTTACATAAACTCTCAGCAATGGCTTGTTCTTGGCACTTGAAATGAGGATTTGCTATTGAACTCAATTGCTGGTTGGAGTTCACCTACATTCCTCCTTCCTTCCTGCCTTAATTCCTTCCTTCCATCCAATCAGTCATGAATCATACAACACACAGTGCCAGCTTATCTGTTGTCAGGCCTCACTAATGACATCCTTTAAAGAGGATTTGCAAAATCTCTGCCTCTATAATCTGCATTTGAACACCCAATAGCCAGTGCTTTGCTGATTTGACTGCCTGGAATGGATACCGTCACTTCCTCTCGTCACTATTTTGAACTTCTCTTCCATAAACCACTGATTAAAGTCATGCTGGATTTAGGATAACTTCCTTAAAATAGGTATAGTATAAACTTGCCTGCCTGAAGACAAGAAAGCTTGAAAAAATTGTCTTGAAGTTTGTTCTAGCTTCAAAAGTCTTTGTTCTTAAATTTTATTGGTTTTTTTAGACATAGCTCAGTATAAAAATATTCCGTACTAAGTAACACAAAAGTTAAAAAAAAAAAAAGTCTAAAGCCTCTCACAATAACAACTGACACAAGATAAATATTTTAAGAAAATGTTTCCAACTGTTATTCTTTGATTACTACTGAGGACATAACATTCAGGAATAGACAGAAAAGGTTTTTGCCAATTGAGCTCTTGAACAAAGAAAGCTGATGGATTTCTCAGTGGGGAAATAAGAGACACATCGTTGGCTTTTTCTATCTTGTAAGTACATTAATGAGTCTTGTTCTCTGGTTCTTATGAATATAAAACCCTCGTTGGCTTGCACGTACTTCAGTGTTCCTAGACTGCGGTTGGAGCTTTGCCTGGGAAAGGACACAGAATGGCACGACTACAGGTCGTTAGGGTTCAGTGGTCCCAGGTTTTAAACAAATCCACTACCTGTGTTCCACCATGATAAACACTTCTGACACTATAGGATCATTCTTTTTGTGTTGTCCCATGTTGTATTTCTATAATTTATGAATATATGTCGAATTATGAAATTATATACATGTTATTTTTCAGTATCATTTTTTCAACTTTTACTGGGGGCATTTCTACTTCATACAAATGTTTGCTTTCTAGAGTAGTACTGCTTCTAGAACAGCAAAGAAAACAAAACCATTTTGACCTGTGGAAGATGGAAGTTTGCACACATGTACTATTAGAGATTGTAAAGGCTAAAACTCAATTTCATTACTGGCCTGTGGCCCTACTTCCAACTCTTTCCAATGAAACAGTTCTGCTGCTTCTGCTACTTCCACTGCTCCTGAACTTTGTGTTCAATGCTTGGAGGTGCAACAGCCTTACTAAGGACTGTGGACCAGGAGGGAGGAGACTGGTTCTTGATGGCATCATTTTTCAGGTAGTGATAGCCTAATTTTTGGCCAGAAATTTATCTTTTATTAAATCTTACAGGCTAAATCTTTATGTCTTCCTAAATTTCATTTGTTGAAACCTTATCTCCAATGTGATGATATTTGGAGGCCTTTGGGGAGGTGATTAGGTCATAATGGCAGGGCCCTCATGAATGGTATTAGTATCCTCATAAGAGACTCCAGAGAGCTCTCTCACCCCTTTTGCCATGTGAGGATATAGTAAAAGGATAGCTGTACACCAGGAAGCAGGTTTTTACCAGATACCACATCTCCCAGCTTCTAGATCTTGGACTTACTAGCCTCTAGAACTATGAGAAATAATTTTCTTTTTTAAAAAATATTTTATTTATTTATTCATGAGAGACACAGAGAGGCGGAGACATAGGCAGAGGGAGAAGCAGCTCCCTGCAGGGAGCCTGATGCAGGACTCGATCCCAGGACCCCGGGATCATAACCTATGCCAAAGGCAGACGCTCAAACACTAAGCCACCTGGGTGAAATCTCACTCAGTCTATGGTATTCTGTTAAGAGCAGTCCAAATGGCCTGAGGCAGCAATAGCCACAGAACATCATCCATACATATAATTCCCGGTCAAGAGTGAAAATTGCTATAGAATCATGCAACAAGGTCAAGACCTTCCATTTGAATGCTCTGTTCTCAAAGTCCATGGCAGGTTCTTGGAAAAGCAATATAATCTCTATGGACCTTTAAGGTGAGTTTACCCAACAGTTCAATGAACCCTTGACAGTATATATTTGAGGAAAAATTATCTTATCCTGGACAAAAGTGTTGGCTTGTTCCCCTATCTATTCTGCTTTCTAACACAAAATGCAAATTTAACATTTCAGAATAATTTAGTGAGAAGGAATTGTTTCTATATTTCGTAGAACTACGCTAGAAAAAATCAAGGGTGTGTGTGTGTGTGTGTGTGTGTGTGTATTTTCAATAGTTGCTCCAAGGTGAGATCATATTAAATAAGTTAACACATATATCTGGGATAATATTGCTATATAGACAAACATTTTCTCCATAGAAATTTGGGCTGTGTAAGGGAAGTCGGTTCATCACAGAGGCTGATGCTCATTTTGCTGCTGACTAGGCAGCAGAGATTCCCTGAGCTATGTTATTTAAGCAGATGTCAATTGGAGAGGATCACATAGAGAAGGGTTTCTCCCTCTCCTGCCCCTCGCCTGTATTATTACCTGCTGAGAGATCACCTCTCATTAGTAGCTGCTTAAGGAACAGATTTACAGTAAAATAAATTGATAAGTGGAAACTAAGGAGCTGGGCAGAAAAATCTCAACTGCTAATACACCACTAGCAAGTATTTTGTATCCAAAAATGTCAACTGAAATACTAAATGATTACTTCTGAGTACACACATTCATGTACACACACAAAACACACACACACACACGGAGATAACAAATGAAATGAACACAACTAGAGAGAGAATTCGTTTTTTCTGTCCTTTTGTGAGTCAAGGCATGAATATGTGAATTAGTACTGACACAGAGAACAGGCACTTGTACTCCTGTGGGTTAAAGTTCCAGTGGGCACTAATGAGCATGCCTTCTAGCATTTCCTCATTAGACTCCAATTCTTTTCTTCCAGTTTCTGAACTTTTTCCATTACAAACTCCAGGTTCAATTAATATTAAAATATTCAAGAATCACTATTTTCAGAAAAAGTCAGCAAACGGCATCATCTTCAGTGTTTTCAATAATACATTGCACAGTGACCTTCCTTCACAAATAATTCATTTACCAACTAAAATGCCACATTCTGTAAGTAGCTGTGTAATCTTAAGAAATCTCCCACAAAGACATTGCAAACAAGAGGAAGCTTTGAGGAAAGCTGTCCCAGTCCATGTCCATGAGACATACTTTCTGAGCCAATGCAAAAGGAAGCGTGAATTAAATACTTTCTCACCCAGCCCCCAAAACAATAAGTCATGACAACTTCAATTATGGGTAATGAAAACAACTAACACGTATAAAGCACTAGTGTTTCCAAAAGGCTTACGCATACATTGCCCCTTATGAAATATCATTTTTTGAGTAACTATTTTGCCAGATAGCTACAAAGCAGAGTTCCTCAGGGCATCTTATTACTTGTCAGGCTAACTAAACAATGATTTGTAGCAGTTGGTCAGATGTCAAGTTGCAAGAGATAGCAGATTTTGCAGAATTTTCTGTTCCATTGTTAAAGGAGATGGAGCCCCTACTTGATGTCCAGGCAGTCCTTTGGAATCTCTTCAGCAGTGTTCATCGAAGTCATGTTTAAAGGGATCTAAACATCAAACTGCAAAAACTTTCTTTTGCAACCCAATTACTGACATTCTAAGTCATCCTAGCTAAATTGGGAGCTATTTAAAAATTTTCCCGTGGATTTTTAGACTTGTTAAAGTAGAAGAATTTCAGGCATTTATATGGGTTTAAATTTTAAGAACAACTTTACAGGGTTCCTGGGTGGCTCAGTTGGTTGTCGACCTTCAGCTGAGGCATAATCTGGGGGTCCTGGGATTGAGTCCTTCAGCAGCAAGCCGGCTTCTCCCTCTCCCTCTGCCTGCCACTCTGCCTCCTTGTGCTCTCTCTCTCTCTCTCATTCTCTGCCAAATAAATAATATCTTTAAAAAAAAGAACAATTTTACAGATTACAATTAAAAGGTAGTTCTCAAGGTGTTCAGGATTAAGTGAAGTCTAGATCCATTTGGTAGATGTGAGGATGAATAGAGAATGGTTTACAAGGCGGAAAAAATGCAACAGGGCAAGAGGACAAGAAGAGGGACTGGGTAAAGGGGATATTTTCAATTTGCTTCTAAAATTGGAATTCAAAAAAAAAAAAAAGAAAAGAAAAGAAAAAAGAGAAAGATTAGAATTCCAACCTCTACCCGCAGAGCCATTCCAGAAGAGAACTTGAATGTTTACTCCCATTTTTTGTCTACTTCATTATTTTGCTTCTTGATTAAGAAAAAAATGAGACAGAAAAACAATAATCTTATCATAGAATACAACAGAATCAACTTATTTTACCTTGTAAAAATGTTCACCTTCTCGTTGTTTTGTCCCCCAAAAAACAATCCTCATCAATTGTCTCTTTATTCAGTCTTTTCCATGAATTAAAATGAAGTATTATCTATCACCTATGGGGACCAAATAGTTAATAAAAAGCAAAGAAGATCATGATGAACTATGGGGTTAATATTCCAAACCTTTATATCTATTGATCTGAAAGTCAAGAAGTGATTATTTATTATTTCAACAAATATTTTGTGTTTACTGTATGTCAAGCACTATTGTTAGACCTTTTAGATTACAACTGTGAATAAAGCAGACAAAAGTCCTGATTCTTTTGGAAATTATATTTTAGGGCAATAGTATTATCCAAAGTAACATGTAGAATGTCTTTGTGACACTAGGGGTCTCTCTGTAAAACACAAATTTTAAAAAGTGACTTACTTTTGTATCACATCTTCAATTAAAATTCATTTATATAATAGCTTTTGGATTTTTATTATATTTTTTGAAATTTCAGCAGGTACTTAATTCATATTTGTAAATCAAATATTGTGCATTTAGCCTTAATACATTTGGAATAAACTACTATTTAAAAATGCAACATTTATTGGGCAACCTGGGTGGCTCAGCGCCGCCTTCAGCCCAGGGTGTGATCCTGAAGACCCAGGATTGAACCCCACATCAGACTCCCTGCATGGAGCCTACTTCTCCCTCTGCCTGTGTCTCTGCCTCTCTCTGTCTCTGTGTCTCTCATGAATAAATAAATAAAATCTTTTAAAAAATACAACATATATTCAGTATTCAATAGTTACAAAGGCTCCAATAGATTCAAATACTTGAAGACAAAATATATAAATGAAGAGTTAACAACACTTAGAAGCAATATTTCTCACCAAAGCCTGATATTATTTTTTTATTTTTTCAAAAAACATTGAGTGGTTTCCTTAATGTCTTCTAGATTTTATATATATATATATATATATATATATATATATATATATATATAAAATATATACATATATATTCTAAATTACATTCTAACAATGACTATAAAAATGCAATTTGACTTAAAGTTCAGTGCAGGATTTTGAAATACATTTTTTTAATCTTATTATTAGCATAGATGTTACCATAGCAGAAACATGTGTGGGTTGAAACTTTCAAAATCTGTTAGCTGGGGACTATAATAGAAAGATCCAGGGAATTCCCCAGAGTGATCTCACTTGTCACATCTGAAAGAATATTTGTTAAAGCAGTGTGTTTGGAAAGGCTGAGTTAAAAATACTGTGGCTAAAGAACCCTGGAAATAAAATGGATTAAATGCAAGTCTTGAGTGTCAAGAGCCTGTTTGTATTTGCTCTAGCATATACTGCCATGAAACAAATGCCTATCCCAGAACAGAAAGTAGAAAGAATCACCAGGAAATAGCTCACTGAGTTTCTTCAACACAGTAATAAAAAAATTGGGGTCGATGAAGATTTTAATGTTAGGGCCATGGGAATTTTTTAAGTGAAATTATTTCCAGTTAAGTAGAGGCAACTAAGAATAGTAACAAGAGAACTGATGAAATTATTAGATCTAGATATTTTGGTTGTTTGTTTCTCTATAGTAATAATTGGCTTCAAGCCCAGAAGAAATACTCTAGTGTCCAACTCCTATCACACTTATAATGATCTCATGATTTCTTATACATTAAAGGAAATCTCTGCATTAGCTCCTATGATGCCAGAAGCCCAGGAGCAATGGGAGAGGAGGATTGTCACTGTGATGAAGATCCTAGTCTGCTCTTCCCAAGACAGCTGGGGAAAGAATAGGGAAAATGATTATATGTACATCCAGAGTTTTAATAGCTAAGAAATTTTGCAAATTTAAGCGTAAACATTATTATGAGAAAAATAACAGATTTGCTTAATATCACATAAACAAAATGTGGCTGACGTACTTTTCAAAGCCAGAAGCCAATACCACAGCTACTTGATTTACTTAATAAAATGTAAATATATAGGCTTTAAATCAAGATTACATTATGTATGTATCCCTATCTTTGGTGAGCTCAAAATCTAGGAAGACAAACAAATGTCATATTTAAAAAATGTTACAATATGAGGACACACTGGAAGATACTCTATGTAGGTAATGGTTAAAAAATTAAGGAAGAGAAAAATATACTAAAATAAATGTTCTAGATTGATTAAAAAAAGAAATGGGCATTCCAGACAAAGAACTTAAAATATACAAAGGCAAAGAAACAAGGTTGTTTTTGTTGTTGTTTTCAGAAAAATGTGAGTAGTTCAATATGATCCAATCTGAGATTATGAGTTGGGAAATTATTGGAAAACCATGTCATAGTGTCTCTTGTATCCAAGAAAAGAAATTCAAACTTTTCTACAACAAATGGTATGCATAGTATGAGTCTTAAGGGTAATCCTAATTTACTTTTTCTTCTTTTTTTTTAATCACACAGATAAGGAGGGAAGTGGAAAAGAACAGTATTTAACCCATGGGTTCAAAATTAGGTTTTGCCATTTCATTACAGAACTTCTTCTGATCTCAGTTTTAGTGTCTGTAAAATGGGGATAAATACTACGTGATAGGTTAGTGTGAGGATTAAGTGAGATGTTTACATAAAATATCTGGCAGCTGGATATATGGGGTAGACCTGACAAAAGATGTTTAAGAGAAAAATATGGATATGGACATTAGTTGCATGTAGGTGAGAGTTGAAGTTATTGAAGCAGAAAAATGGAGAAGGGAAAAGATGTGATGGGAAGAGAACAGAGTTTGCAGACCTACTGAGTACAGAAACAGATGGGATGGTCAGGACAAAAGAAATAGGGATAGTGTAGTTTACAAAGCAAGAAGAAAACTTGAGAAATAGGTATTAGTGGACAAACAGCCAGTGAAGTTTTTTTTTTTTTTCTTTCAGGAATTCAGCCTACTGACAAATTTCATACCACCTTTTCTAATTGGGTGACTACCACATCTTCTGGGTGTATATAATTAATTAGTTATCCCTCTGGGAATTTCTCTTGTAACTAAGAGTAGCCTGTTTCAAAGATAATCTACTGGTTTATTTTAACAGTTAAATGTCTTTAATGCTGTCCCTACAATGAAACCTACCATGGTCTTGGGGGCAGGCAATCTAATGCCTGGCTTCTAAACAAGATGCACAGTGCTAAGTGCACATGTGTCACCCTTGAAAAGAAAATGTCATTAGAGCTCCTAGATACTCCTCCTACATGGACCTATGGCATTTGGGATACTCAGGGGGAACTGCCTTCCACATGGCCTCTCAAGCTGGTAAGCTTCAGGGTTCTCAACTCTGTTCAGATAATTGAATCTAGTCCTTGACTTGGAAGGACTATGTCTTAGTCTATGCAGGCTGCTATACCAAAATACTACAGACTGGGAGATTTATAAACAACAGAAATTTATTTCTCAAAGTTCTGGAGACTGGAAGTCTGAGATGACAGTACCTGCATGATCAGGTGAGGGCTATCTTCCAGATTATAGACTTTTTGTTGGATCCTCACATTGCAGGGGTTGTTGAGGGGCTCTATGAGGTCTCTTTTATAAGTACTAATCCCATTCATATATCTTAATGTCATTACATTGAGCATTAGGATTTTAATACATCAATTAAGGTGGGAGGGAGAAATATAAACATTCAGACCATAGCAGATTGCTGGAGAGCAGCCAGTTTGGCCACTCTTATTTTCCACATCCCTAACAGGATATTGGGTCAGGTGTTCAGTTTTGATGAGAGCCTAGTAGCAGACTTTTATAAGCTGAATGTTTATGTCCCTCCAAAATTAATATGTTGAATCTCTAACTACCAATGCAATGGTAGTTGAAGATGGGTCTTTTGGAATAAGATGAGGTCATGAGGATGGGGCCCTCATGATGGGATTAGTGGCATTTTAAGAAGAGACACCAGAGAGTCCCAACTGTCCCCTTGTCTGCCATGTGAAGATACAGCAAGAAGAGAGTCCTCTGCAACCCACAAAGAGCTCTCACTGGAAATTGACCCTTCAGGTTAATAACTGCTTTCCAAAGAAAGTAAATTTGATGGGAAATAATCTCTGTAGGGGAAATAATAAATCCAAAACCATAAGGATTATTTGTCCTTGAGGCTGACTTTTTTCCCCCAGAGGTTCCAATTGCAAAAATTATCAAAGAGAATTTTTCTTTCAAGAATTTTTCTTTGAGTTGTGTGGCCCCGTTGATGGAGAGTATGCCATAGCTTGATAGAAAACTTCCCCTGCAGGATCCCTGGGTGGCGCAACAGTTTGGCGCCTGCCTTTGGCCCAGGGCGCGATCCTGGAGACCCGGGATCGAATCCCACATCGGGCTCCCGGTGCATGGAGCCTGCTTCTCCCTCTGCCTGTGTCCCTGCCTCTCTCTCTCTCTCTGTGACTATCATAAATAAATAAAAATTAAAAAAAAATAAAAAAAAAAAGAAAAGAAAACTTCCCCTGCAGATAGTTGGTTTGGGCTGCACTAATTGGTAGGCAGATTAGTCCATATAAAAGACCAAGGAGCATGCCCAAGTAGGATATGTGTTGTCTCTGATATCCAAGAGTCAAACAAGGTCCTGGGCTTGCTTTTTTAGGAGGGGACTTGAAGGGACAATAGTTTTTCTTTGATTGCTGGTGAGACTGAGTGTTGTGAATCTGCTCACATCGCCCCGAGGAACTTTGCTTGGTGGGCAGCCCCTGAATTTTATTCTGGGTAGTTCTGTTTTTAAATTACCCAAATTAAGTTTAAAAATAATGTCATCTTATTTCCAGGAAAAGTAAGTATAAAGTAAGTATACTTACGTCTACTTTAAAGTGTGCAGTAAAAGGATAACATACCATTTCCAAAAAAGGCTGTTTATCTACTTGTGTAAGTAGATTTAGGACAGAACAGGGATATAGCTGATAATTGGCCACCAAAAACAGAGTCTGAAGACATAAAGATAGCTAGATATAACATTTGCTATATAGAAGACCAATACATATTGTGGGGGATTTTTGTTTTTTTGTTTTAATGAAAAAAAAAACAGTTAATGTAACCTTTGGATTTAACTTTTCTTTGTACAAACTGCCCCAAAACATGTCAAATTTAAATGGAAGGAAGCTTGGCTGTGCAGCTTCAAGGGTCTACTTTGAAAGGAAAAATGAATCAACAAAACTACTAGCCTCTACACTAGTGAATACAGTAATGCTACTGGGGCAGTAATGATGAAAATTACAAGAACGGCTCTCTAGTGTGGAGTGCTGGTAACAAGCCTGGCTCTTTACCTTCATTATCTCTAATCTTGGCAACAATCACAGAAGATGTCTGTTATGATCTCAGTTTCACTGGGAAGGAAACTGAGACCCAGAGAAGGCCAATTACTTTTCCAAGGCTAAGCAGGGACCAAGAGACAAACTAGGTTTAAACAGCTCTCTCTGGATTTGTCTCAGGTTTCCTTTATGTGGCACTGTCCAAAGAAAAGAGCAAAATGCTAGTGGAGGGAGAAATAAGAAAGATCAAACATCAGGGGGATTACAAAAAGTGGTTGATAGAAAACAGGGAAAAACAGGCTAGCAAGATATAAAGAAGAGATAAGAAAGAAGGCAGAAGTAGGAAGACTGAGTGAGGAAGGAGAGGCATGGCATGTGCCTCCAAAGAAAAGAAATGCATTTTCCTTGATTAGTGGATGAAAAGAAAGGCGTTAGGTAAAACATCTAAAAGAAGAAATGGAGAGAAATTCAAAAGGAAAGAAAGTAAAGGGTCATTAGAAACAGAATTAAACTCTATTAGGGGGAGAGGGAGAGGGAAAGGGAGGAAAGGAGGTATGGAGAAAAAAAGAGAGAGAGAAAGAGAGAGAGAGAGAGAGAGAGAGCACACAAGTGAAAGAACAGGTGAACACAAGCAAGCACGTAGTTGCAGTTAAGCCAGGCAATTGAAAGATAAATCAGACTCAAAAGAAGTGAATTAATGGCAACTGATTTTGAAAAATTAAAATGAGCTTCTATATTTCAAACCCAGAAAGCAAATTAACCAACACACACACACACACACACACACACACACACACATGCACACAGAGGGTACACACACACATAGCTATGCTCTCACTTTATAGCTAACCAAAGTCATAATTTCAGAAATTATTGTTAGATAAATTCTGAGTAATCAGAGACCTATGTGTAATGTTTAAGTGACAGAGAAGAATCCTGTTTTCTAGCTAGAAACAAGTGTTTTGATAGATGTAAGAAATCCAGTAAATAATTGAATCCCTATTGTTTTATATCATTGAAATGGTCAGTTTAAGTACATAAAGTAGCAAGTATACATACCCAGACCAAAAAAGGCAATTACTTCTGTACATTTTAAAAAGATAAGGTGCCAGCTGGCTGCACTGATTTCTCTTGGATTTGTAGCTGCTAATTCTTGAGACTTGTCCGTGAGAGGTATACTGGCTTTTACACCCTCCCCTAAACATCTCCCAACTTCCTGAAGTTTACCCTGTGCTTTCTGTTTGTTTGTTTATTTTTAGATTTTATTTTTAAGTAATCTCTACACCCAGTGTGGGGTTCAAATTCACAATCCCATGGTCAAGAGTCACACATTCTACATTCTACCAATGGAACCAGCCAGGCACCCCTACCCTGTGTTAATATATGCACAAAAAATATTTGGATGGATTAAAAGCATTTCTTAAATGAAAATGGGACTTATTTAAAAGCTCCATAGACATTATTTTTTCATTATATACCACATTTAAAAATACTAATCTGGGTTCTTGGTTTTAGATGCTCAGTACCACAATGGCTTTGGCACCCTGCATATTGAATACTACAACTGGGATAAATGGTATTTTCTGTGTCCCATTAGGCTTTGAATATTAACTATGGACTTCATAGATTTAACACGTTACCTTTCAAAGGCTAACAGTTTTTATCTATCCAATTTACTATTTTATCCTCATCTTTAAACTTGCCTATTGAAAAAGTGGAAAACAATCTTGGAAATAAAATTCAGAATCTTCTACTTCTTAAAAGGTATCTCTCATTCCATATCCAATAGCAAATATTTAAGCAGCTCCTATATTCCAAATTCTGTGTTAGATGCAAAGAATATAAGATTGAGTAAGGGATACATGATTCATTCACAAAGACTACAGTGTAGTTGGACATAAAATAATTAAAAATACATTTTATGAATGCATAACAAGTACAAATTTCAATGCAAATTTATATTGAGAACTTCTAAGCTGGGTTTGTAAAGTTAGAGAAGGCTCCTGGAAAGAAGTGACCTCGAAGTTTAATCATTCAAGGTGAATAAATGTTAGCTAGATGAAGACATAAGGTGAGGTTTGTTGGTAGGCATACAAAGAAGCTGATAACAATTCATTATGATTGCAACATAGATTGCAAGTGTTGAGGGAAGAATCTGGAAAGAGAAGCAAATGCCAGATTAGAAGGGTCTAGTAAAGCAAGCTTAGAACTTCGTAATTTACCAAAGAGAGCAACAGGAATCATTCAATCAACAGTTCTGATTTCATGAGTTTGTGATTCATGCAGTCTCATAGGAATGTTGGCTTAATGGAGGCCTGTGCTTGGTTAATGCTCTGATGTCAACACCTTGAAGGTCTTAATAATTTTTTGAAAAAGGGGCCTTGTTTTAAATATTTTTATCCTTTCTGACAAATTATGTGGTCATCCTGCAATTAAAATTATATTTTACTGCATGTAACACAAAACCAAATGTGTGGTTAAGTAAGACAAAGGTTTATTTTTCTCTCTTATTAAAAAAAAACAAAAAAACAAAACAACAACAAAAAAAAAACATGGGGCTGAGAAGGCCATGGCTGGTGTGGCTATTTCCTAGAGATCAAGGACTCAGTTTCATTATTTGTAGTCCCTGTACCATCCTTAATGTGTGGCTCCTATTCTCATAGTCTCATGCATCCATGCAGGAAATGCCAGGATAAGATTTGCATTTTGCAAAGATCATCCTGACAGAAATGTGAAGAGAAGTTGAAATCGGGGCAAAAATGCTATGCTGTTCAGGTAAGCTTGGTCTGAGTGGATGGTGGAACTGAAAGAAGGTTGCCAATGGGGATAGAAAGAAGTGACAAATTCACTAGCCATCTGGAACTAGAATACTTGGGATTTGGTGATTGAAAGTGTACAGCAAAGAGGAGGAAAGAATCAAGCTAAAGACCAGGTTACTTAAGAAATTTGGTGATTCTTAGTGCCATTCAATGAAATATAGAAAAAAAAAAAAAACAAGTCAGAGAGGCAGGGAAAGTTTTTTTTTTTTTAATTTAAATTCAATTAGTTAACATATAGTAGATTATTAATAGGTTTAAGATAGAGTTTAATGACTCATCAGTCGCATATAACACCCAATATTCATTACATCAGGAGCCTCCTTAATGCCCATTACCCAATTACCCCATCTCCCCACCCACCCCCCTCCAGCAACTCTCAGTTTGTTCTCTATAGTTAAGAGTCTCATGGTTTTCCTCTTTCTCTGTTTTTAATCTTATTTTATTTTTTCTTCCCTTCCCCTATGTTCATCTGTTTTGTTTCTTAAATTCCACATGTGAGTAAAATCATATAGTATATGTCTTTGTCTGACATTCTAATCCCATTCATCTCATTGGAAATGGCAACATTTAATTCTTTTTGATGGCCCAGTAATATTCTATTATATATATTTTTTTTTCTTTATCCATTTCTCCATCAATGGATACCTGGGCTCTTTCCATATTTTGGCAATTGTGGACATTGCTGCTATAAACATTTGGGTGCATGTGCCCCCTTCAAATCACTATTTTTGTATCCGTTGGATAAATACCAACTAATGCAATTGCCGAGTTGTAGGGTAGCTCTATTTTTATCTTTTTGAGGAACCACCACACTGTTTTCCATATTGGCTGTACCAGTTTGCATTCCCACCAACTGTGTAAGAAGATCCACACATTTAATGTAATCCTTATCAAAATAACACCAGCATTTTTCACAAAGCAGGAACAAACAATTCTAAAATTTGTATGGAACCAGAAAAGACCCCAAATAGCTAAAGGAATGTTGAAAAAGATAACCAAAGCTGGAGACATCACAATTCTAGACTTCAAGCTGTATTACTGTAATCATCAAGACAGTATGGTACTGGTGCAAAAACGGACATGCTGATCAATGGAACAGAATAAAAAACCCAGAAATGGACCCTCAACTTTATGGCCAACTAATCTTTGACAAAGCAGGAAAGAATATCCAATGGGAAAAACAGAATCTCCTCAACAAATAATGTTGGGAAAATTGGACAGCAACATGCAGAAGAATGAAACTGGACCACTTTCTCAGACCATACACAAAAATAAATTCAAAGTAGATGAAAGACCTAAATGTGAGGCAGAAATCTCAAAATATGAGAAGAGAACACAGAAACCTCTTTGACCTCAGCAACAGCAGCTTCTTGCTAGACAGGTCTCCAGAGGCAAGTGAAACAAAAGCAAAAATGAACTGTTAGGACTTTATCAGGAGGAAACAATCAACAAAACTAAAAGGCAACCTACAGAATGGGAGAAGATGTTGGCAAATGTCTTATCAGATAAAGGGCGAGTATCCAAAATCTCTAGGAACTTATCAAACTCAACACTCAAAACAAAACAAAACAAAACAAAAATCCAGTCAAGAAATGGACACAGAGCAAGTTTTAAAAACCTGTGGGAAAGTTAAACAAAGTTTAGGATACGTTGTTATCTGTGAGCCTTGGAGCTCAGGAACAAGTGGGAGCTTGAAACAGATTTAAGGGAGTCATTAGCATAGAGAGAGTATTTGAGGTAAGAGCAGTTGAGCTCCCTTAGAGAGGTACTAACCTAAGAAGATCTAAGAAAACACATAGAGAATACAGCCATAATTCTGATTTAAAGTGTGTGTATGCAACCCATGGAAAGAAAAACAAGTATAAATTTTGATTGACTAGGAAGCAAAGACGACATTATACCTATAGTTGAAAAAAAAATAGTCAATTAAAGATCTTTAGTCCTGTGTCATCATTGCTAAAAAAGGGGTAACAAAGTGCCATGCAGAGCCCACCCGTATACCTTTTGTGTGTGTGTGTGTGTGTGTGTGTGTGTGTGTGTGTGTGTGAGATCTGGAAGGTCACTGCTTCAATTCTTGAATAACTCCTATTCTCCTCATTCATCAAAAACTAATTTATATGTATCAGACAATGTGTAAGACACTTAGGCTATGGTGGAGAGCAAGATAGATAAGATTCTGCCTTCATGGACTTCACAGGAGAAAGCCATTTCTTAGAAAAAGTCACTATTGGGATCCCTGGGTGGCGCAGCGGTTTAGCGCCTGCCTTTGGCCCAGGGCGTGATCCTGGAGACCTGGGATCGAGTCCCACATCGGGCTCCCGGTGCATGGAGCCTGCTTCTCCCTCTGCCTGTGTCTCTGCTTCTCTCTCTATCTGTGTGACTATCATAAATAAATAAAAATTAAAAAAAAAAAGAAAAAGTCACTATTGCTGTGTCAAGTGATAAAAGGGGAAGTACATGGGTTTCTTCAACCTCTGTGAAGACAGCAGACATAGCACCCCTGCCCTTGAGTTACCTTTCTGCCCTGTAGTATTTTTTCTGCCTTATACTATTATAGCAATTATAACATTATATTATATGCATCTTTATTTGTATATGTCTTCTTGTATTTTGCATGCATATCCAGATCGATGATTTCAGAGCATTAATCATAGTGTGTTCCTCCTCTGCTCAAAATAACTGCACTGATAGTAAAAGCCAAAGTTTTAAAAAATAACCTACATCTTCTGTCCCTTGTTATCACTCTGACCCTGTCTCCTATTTTTCTTTCCTTCGTTCACATTAATCCATTCACACTGACCTCTTGAATTAAAACATACTAAGAGTTTGGCTTGGTTCACCTTAACCTTTGTTCTAGAAGTTCCTTCTGCTTAGAACTCCCTTTCCCACACTTCCTTGGCTAATACCCTCACTTCCTTTAAATCTTTATATAAGTCTTATCTTCTCAATATGGCCTTCCTGACTAGTATTTAATACCATACACTTTTCTTTCTTCCCACTTCTAGTCTTCTTTGACCCACTTTTTCTTTTTTAAGAGTTTATTTATTGATTCATGAGAGACACACAGAGAAAGGCAGGGACATAGGCAGAGGGAAAAGCAGGCTCCACGCAGGGAACTGGACGCAGGACTCAATCCCAGGACCCCAGGATCACGTCCTGGGGCAGACACTCAACCACTGAGCCATGCAGGGGCCTCTGTAATTTTTCTAAAGCATTTTTTTACAATGTAATATATTAAACACTTATTATTGCTGTTTCTTGGTTGTCTACCCTTCCCTCCCCTCTCTAAAATATAAGTCCTACAAAGACACGAGTATTTGCCTCTCTTGTCACCATTGTATCCTCACTACCTAGAACAGTGGATGGCACATAATAATTAGATGCTCAGTAAAAATGTATTAAATGACAGAAAGGGGATCTCCTTACTACACTGCGAGCTCCTTGAGAGCAGACACGACATTTCTTTGTCTTTGTATCCAAAGCATCTGTCACAGTTTCTGGTATCTGTTTGGCTCTCAAAACAATTTATGCAGAATAAATCAATAAGCACATAAAATAATAAATGAATGAATTATTATAGCTGGTACCCGGAGGAGTTTTACTATGTATATATAGATATTTGGAATATATAAAAAATTTTTATTTTTCATAAAATGTCAGGAGCCAGGATGAAAAATATTAGGGTTCTAAATTTGTATATTATCAAAAGCAGATGAGAAAGAAATTTTCTTTAAAGATATAATGCCATTTCCACATTTAAGACATTTTTAGTATTTAAAAGCACTTCAAATGAATCCAGAAGAGGGTGAAAGTAAATAAAAGTCTATTGTAGTCAACATGCTGTGCATTGGGCCCCCCAGAACTTTTCATCTTATAATTGGAAGTTTGTACCCTTTGACCAACATTTCCCCATTTTCACCTCCCAGTCCCTGTCCCTGGCAACTGCTATTCTACTCTCTGTTTTTATGAGTTCAGCTTTTTTTAGATTTCACATAATAAGTAAGATCAAACAATACTGTCTTTCTCTGTTGACTTATTTTACTTAGCATCGTCAAGGTCCATCCGTGTTCTCACAAATGGCAGGATTTTCTTCCTTCTCATGGGTGAATAACATTCCACATATAACATATATTCATATAGAAACTCAGATTGTTTTTCCATATCTTGGCTATTGTGAATAATGCTGCAATAAGCATGGGAATGCAGATATCACTTCAAGATCCTTACTTCATTTCTTTTAGATATATACCCAGAATTGGAATTGCTAGATCATATGGTAATTCCATTTTTAATTTTTTGAAAAAAAATTATTTTGTGAGGAACCTCCATACTGTTTTTCATAGTGGCTACCAACCAACAGTGCACAAGAGATCTTTCTCCAATTCTTGCCAATACTTCTTATCTCTTGTTTTCTTAATGATAACCATTCTAACAAGTGTGAATGATATCTTACTCTAGTTTTGAGTTAATTTCCCTGATGATTTGTGATGTTGAATATCTTTTCATGCACCTATTGGCTATTTATCTATCTTCTTTGGGAAAATGTTCTATTCAGGTCTTCTGCCCATTTTTAAATTAGTTTTTTTATTATTTTTTTATGATAGTCACAGAGAGAGAGAGAGAGGCAGAGACACAGGCAGAGGGAGAAGCAGGCTCCATGCACCGGGAGCCCGATGTGGGATTCGATCCCGGGTCTCCAGGATCGCGCCCTCTGCCAAAGGCAGGCGCTAAACCGCTGCGCCACCCAGGGATCCCTTAAATTAGCTTTTGTTTGTTTTTGTTGTCATTTGTTTGTTTGCCACTGAGTTGCATGCAGCTCTTTAGATATTTTGGATATCAACCCCTCATCAGATAAATGGTTTGCAAATATTTTTTTGCATTCCATAGTTTACCTTCTCCTTTTGTTGTTTCCTTTGCTTTGCAAAAGCTTTGAAGTTTAATATAGTCCCACTTATTTTTTGTTTTTATCTACTGTGCTTTTGGTGTCATATCAAAAATTTAGCTTCCAAGACCAATGTCGAGTTTTTTTTTTTTCCTATAGTTTCTTCTAAGAAGTTTTATGGTTTCAGGGTCTATGATGAATATAATTTTTTTTAAGATTTTATTTTATTCATGAGAGACACACACAGAGAGAGGCAAAGACATAAGCAGAGGGAGAAGCAGGCTCCATGCAGGGAGCCCAATGTGGGACTCGATCCCAGGACCCCTGATCACATCCTAGGCGGAAGGCAAGCACTAAACCGCTAAGCTACCCAGGCGTCCCTATGATAACTATAGTTAAAAATACTGTATTATACTCTTGAAACTTGCTAAGAGAGTACATCATAAGTGTTCTCACCACACACATAAAAACTATGTGAGATGATAGAAGTGTTAACTAACACTATTGTGGTCATCATTTTGTAATAGATACATGGTGCACACCTTAAACTTATACAACATTATGCACCAATTATATTTCAATAAAACTGGAGGAAAAACATGTTTAAAAAGTTTATTGTATAAGATAATAGAGCCCTTCTATAAGAATAAAGGATTGGATTAAAGTATCTGGATAAGAATGCTAACTGAATTTAATATACTAACAAAAGATGTAAATGAATCAGCAGAATTGAAAAAAAATGCTTAGAGTATCATAATACTGGCAATTTTAAAATATCTACTTTTTTTCAGTACAGAGACAGCATAACCTGGAAAAGTCTAAAGTATTTGGAAAGAGAAAAAAAATCCTATTTAAATTGATATTTTTTTTAATTGTCGGAGAAATAAGCAAGGCGGGCACTTAAACACCTGTTCAAGGGTCATAAAATAATGTCCCAGAGTTTCTATAAAGAAGAAAGTTTTTGAACAGAAGTTAGTAAGAGCAAGATTTCTGACAAACAATAGTATTCCATTTATGTAATTAAGTAAAGGAAGGTAGATATAAATTAACTGGGGCAAAAAAAAAAACATAAAATGAATTAAAGACTTTTTCAAGACAAAGGTAAAAAGATATCAGGAAGAGGTAAGGCTAAACTTGTATAGAAAATCCAATAAATGATAGACTTTCCATATACAGACCTTTCCATTCACACAGAGAGTAAAGAGTGGTGGTCAATTTCTGGGGCAAAGAGTGGAGTTAATGAGAAAATTTGAGAAACTATCAATAATGGAGAAGTTATTCATGGAAGAATCAGGATAAATGAAGAACAAGGTCAAGGACTTCATCTATTATCAGGATACCATTTTGGAGAAGCCAAAGCTTATGTGGTAGGCAGTGTTTTTAAGAGAACAAGTATTTCTAGATTCTATAAGACTCAAAAGCTGCATAAGTTAAACTTCATTACTTTTAATTCTATTGGTAAAAAAAAAGAAAAATATGAAAAAATTAAAAAGGAAAGAGCAAATATAGATAATTTTGGTATCATTTCTTCCCCCCTCTCTCATCCCTCCCCTCTTTCTTTTCTTCTTCTTTTTTTTAGAAAGACAAAATATTATAAGAAACATTTTGCAATATTTATGACAACAATACTATGTCTAGGCATTTTCTATGTGCTTGGAATAATAGCAATCAACAAGATAGACAGAGTCATCTATGTGTATCATCTACTTGTATATTATTGTAGAATTCTATGCCCATAGTGGCATAGTTATCGTGTCTATAATTACATACACACTAAGGAATGCTGGGTACTTTGAGTTTATCATACTTTTGTGAGCCACATGCTTAGTCTCTTTTGTTTTTCCTTCTTTCTTAGAAAAGTAGGAAATATTAACTACCTCAGCGGCTTTCCAACTTATCCAAATGGATGTTAAACTTCTGCGTAATATGAATTACCTTTTCCTAGGCCCCAATAATAGGATTCTTCCCTGATTACAAAATACATAAGGTAGTTTTCTGATATATCATGACCCTATTCTGGGTCTCAATTTCTTATCAGTCAGAAAGAGATAAGCTATTCTGCAATTACCAACATCCTGAATATTTCAGTAACTTAAAACTACGAAGTGTATTTCTAGCTCACACCGCATGTTTACCGGGTGGTGAGGAGGATCTGTTCATTTCAGTTGCTTAAAATACCAGGCTGACAGAGTCTGTATCTCAACACAGCTTTAATGTTCAGAGAATGAGGGAAAGGCATCTTAAAAAAAAATACACACTGGCTTTTAACACTTACTCACTAGAAGTGACACCTGTTACTTACATTTGTATTTCACTGGTCAGTGCAAGTTATATTTCCAGCCCAGAGTTTAAAAACATGGGAATGTATGTTCTTGCTTAAGAGAGAGCATTAAATATATCTTTGAAAATTGATACAGTCGACCAAGTTTGATTCTTCTACTCAGCAGGCCCAGCACATGCTGACCTTATCTCTCTACTTACTTGCTCCAATATCACTTTTTCAATAACTGAACTGGCCCCTTGATTTTAATAATCCACTGATTTTCCTCTCCCTCGTTTACTAGACTAAGGTTGTGACTAGATTCTCATCAGTACATGTTTCCTTAATTTTAGCTACCTCCACAGCTTTGTCCTTTATTAGTCTCACTCCTTTAGATCTCACTTGCTTAGAAAGTTCTGACCCTCTTCTTTCTTAAGAATATGTCCTTATCAAAAAAAAAAAGAATATGTCCTTATCATAGCAGAGCTCATGCTATATGTTTTACAACTTCCTATTTCATTTTCTCCTCCTTGTCATAAAAGACCATATGATTTTTCAGCTTTGGTGCTTGCAATTGTTTTGAGGCTGTGTGATGGAGTTCTGGCAATTGGCATTTGCTGGACATATATAATACCTGGAGATTTGGGTCTAAAACCTTCTCTATACCTCTCCTACTTTTCTGTAGTGACATCATAAAACAAGTATTTAAGAAGCCAATGCACAGAATGGAAGTCACCTTGTTTCTTGAATTACCAGAAAATTCCAGAAAGCTACTAAAGCCATGGTACCAAACACACCACGAACAATAAATCTATGTAGGCTTCATTCACTGATATTTCAGTTTACTTGTTACTCTAATATAGACTATACTAATTTTGACTAATAAAAATGTGAAAATTAATCACGAAATAAAATGTGGTTATGATAATTTCCCTGAAATAGAAGGGAATCAACATTTTGTTTGGTTGAATTAAGATTATTCTAAATTTTACAAAATTAATTTTTTAAATATGAAATTAATGATATATTGAGATAAATAGTGTAAAAAATAACAGAGTCAAGCATCAGGTGTTTGTTTCAGGAGAACTAGTATTTGGGAGAAATTCAATCATTAACATTATTTTCTTTTATAGAAGTCAAAACGCATCTAAAATTCTGAAGAATTTCAGCTAATATTGAGATACTTTACATGCATAGACTTAGCTCTGGTTTCAAATTATGAAAAAGCAAAAGTGAAAATAAAAACACAATATTCCTGAGTGATCACTGATACCTCAAAATTATTCTCTCAGCCAATTATCCTGTAGGTTCTATTAAAAAGCTATTATGTATAGTTAGTTGTATTTTTTTAAGATTTTATTTTATTTATTTAGTTAGTTTTTTAAAGATTTTATTTTTTAAGTAATCTCTCCACCCAACGCAGGCTGTGAACTCACAATCCTGAAATCACGACTCACAAGCTTCACCAATTGAACCAGCCAGGTGTCCCATATATCATTAATTTTAATACTAAATTTGATTTCAAAGAATATGTGAAATCAAGAAGAATCTCTCAAATTACAGACAGTTGCTGAGCTCAACTCAATTTAGTTTGAGTTCAAAAAACATTTACGTCTCAGTCTGTACTGCATTGTTCTAAATGATCTCAATCCCACATAACCTCACTGATTTAAATCAGTAACATCACAGTTTAGGCATTGGAATTTACCTTAGAGTCATTGAAGCCAATCTATCACCAAACCACATCCCAGAGCATGAGGTCTGCCCTTTGCCTGAAATATTTCCAACATGTGAACCTCACCATTTTTTACAGAAACCTACTCTGTGATTGGCAAAGTGTGCTTATTTATATGGAGCTGAAATGTTCCTACTTAATATTTCTACCAGATTATCCAAATTCTGTTGTAGGGGACAAAGAAAAATTGTTCTACTCTCTGTTTTGTAAAACACATATAATAATATTTTCAAGATAACTTTTCTGTTATTTTCCCCAAATATTTTCTTCTACATAGTAAATAAGAATATTCAGGAATACATGGCTGGTTTGTTGCTATTATTCATTCTGTATATGGTGTTAATGTCATACCCATATTATTCAAGTTTTTCAATGTCACTTCTAAATGATAGAGTAATGATCCTTGTGATATATAACAATAATAGCTGACTTTCCTGAACATTTCTAGGTTTTAGTCATTGTGCTATAGATTATGTATATATTATCTCATTTTTAGTCCTCAGAATGCTGTTACAGACTAAATTGTGTCCCCTCCAAAATTCATTGGTTGAAATCTTAATTTGGGTATTAGCAATATGAAGCAAGAAGAGGCCAAGGGATTGTGTTTGGGGGCTTGTCATATTGCTATTATAATAACTTTACAGCTTTCCATGTAAAAAAATAAGCATCTGTTCACCTACCAGAACAAGTCTCAGTCATCCGAGCCTTCCTACCTGAAGCTATTAACCAGCCAGCTCCATCCAACATATCAATGAACCAAAGATACAGGAGCAGTTCAGGCAATATCAGACAAAACTGGTATAGATAAGAAAAATATCCATCTGAATTCAGTCTGCAGAATAGGAAATAAATATGTAGTTGCTGTTTTAAGTCTCTCGTTTGGGGAATGGCATATTGTACAGCAAACGCTAACTTATAAACCAGCTTATGACACAAACACTTCTTAATTCTTAATATGCATCATGCTCAAATTTGTTAATACAGTCCAATATAAAGTAGGCTCTGGGCTGATCTATGTTTGTGTAAAACCTTATTAAAGTTCTCCAGTAAACAAAAGCCATCTATTCCATGCCTTTACCGCTTAATAGCACAAAGAATTAACAGAAACGTTGGAACTGAATTCAGCCTTTTAATGTAGTAGGATTCTCAACCGAGGTTCATCTTTTCAGCAATCTCTACTAAATAGAAATACTGTTTAAAAATTTGTTTTTACTAGGGAAAATTTCCTGGCATGCATTTATTATTTGAA
Source organism: Nyctereutes procyonoides (assembly GCF_905146905.1). Classification (NCBI taxonomy): domain Eukaryota; kingdom Metazoa; phylum Chordata; class Mammalia; order Carnivora; family Canidae; genus Nyctereutes; species Nyctereutes procyonoides. The sequence goes on along the minus strand of NW_026575021.1, from coordinate 2,963,240 downwards.
TGTTTTCCCATGAGGTATTCCTATATCAAGTTTAATTCTAATATTTTAATTGTATTCATCATTTATGCAATTACTTAAAAAATTGTTGGATAATAGTATCATTTCCATGGCTTCCAAAGCTTATTTGCCACCATTACTTGATCTCTAATGCAGAAAGAAATCAAGTTGTCTTTGAAATACTAAGAAAATGTAAGCTCAATTAGTCTATTCTAAGCTGTATTCTAAACGAAGAGAAACAAATTTTAAATAAAATAAGACTTTGTTCTTGGATGTCATTTTAAAAGGACTTCATGCAATTTTTATAAAGAAACACTTTGAATCATAGGCTATTATGAAATTACACATGGCCTTGGCTGGAGACACCAAAGGGTCATGTGTGCATGAATTTAGCCAGCTCAATTAGAAACTGTGTCAGTTTCTTTCAGATATCACAGCTGGATGCAAAGTTCTAATAAGGAAATCTATTATTTCAAGATGTGCACCAGCAATTATAATTTTATTATTTTGCATTCCATCTGTAGCATAGGCAACCATCAGAATGCTTGTTGAATAAATGTGGACTCTAATAGGAAATGGGGGCACATGGCCAGTAGTGTTCAGGAGGAAACATGGCAGGTCCCCATTTCTGGATTTATTTTTCTGTTCTGTACGTATTATTTCAAGCTGTGCCACCACCAACTCAATTCACATCTATTGACCTATAAATATAATTACATATTTGATTACTAAATTAACAAAGTAAATTAACTTTTAATGGGTGGCATTACTCATTATACCTCGGAAAAAAAGAAAATCTTTACTAAAATGCATATCTCATTCCGCATTGACTTCTAGTTAAATGGGCATTTTGACCCAAATAATCCTTTGGTTGCCAAGGAATGTGGAAATTGCTGCATGCTATGAATCATTGTCTAAAATAAAATGAAAAAAAATATAATTAACTCCATATGGCTTTTTCTTTGACTCATTTGATATAGGACAAATTCTTACACTTTTCTTAATTGGACATCTCAAAATAAATTCCATATATAGAATGTCTGAAAGTAATCTTGCAAATTCAATATAAGAATACATGGAAATGTGTAGTCAAGAACATTCTATAAATAATTAATACTCATTTCTTGATAATTTCTCTAGAAAGATCAAAATTAGAGCAGAATTAATAGTATTATTTCATGTTCCAGAACAACAAAGAAATAAGGGTTTATAATTTTTAGTATGCTTAGTGAAACATAGTGCAAAATTTGTACAGAGATTTAATATAGTATTTTAAAGGCATTCTAGATAATTTATTAAAACAGTCTTTAAAGTTAGATCACACTATTGTTTTTTCTGTTTTCAAAATTTTATTTATTTATTCATGAGAGACAGAGAGAGGGGCAGAGACACAGGTAGAGGGAGAAGCAGACTCCATGCAGGTAGCCCGATGTGGAACTCAATCCCGGCTCTCCAGGATCAGGCCCTGGACTGAAGACGGCACTAAACCGCTGAGCCACCCGGGCTGCCCACACTATTGTTTTAAATATAACTAAGGTCTAAGGTTCCAGCAATTCTTGATTTGGGCTCAGGCCATGATCTCAGGATTGTTAGATCAAACCCAGTGTCAGGCTTTGCACTGAGTTTGGAGCCTACTTGAGATTCTCTCCCTCTGCCCTTCCCCTGTTTTTAAAAAATACATATATATATATAACTGAAGTCAGAAATAAGTAATCTTTGATTTAATTCCTAGTTCTGCTATTGCACTAAATACATTTGTATTTGTATAATAATAATATTGATGATTTACTAGCTATAATTTTAGAATAAATTATAGTAACTGATAAGAAATGTTTCTCATAGTATTAATCATTCAAATCATATTTAGACTTTCTATGCAGTTTTAATTAACATTTTAAACTTTTTCAAAAGTGATGGGTAGGGTTAATTTCCTTCTGTGTATATTATTTTTTTTTGACATTATATAATAAAAATGCCTTTAATTTATTTCTGAACTGGGAAACTTTTAATATGTAACTTATTCTCATGACTTCAGAACTCCTTAATCACAATCTCCAAGTAAAAAATATATTTTATATTCTGAACCAGTCTAAAAACACACACAAATTCACACAATCACATGTAATAACATGGGAAAAAATTTTATGCCTAACGTTTCCTCTTATTCATTCTAATCCTTTTACTTTTTCTTTCAGTTTTTTTGAGATATAATTGACAAACTACTATATAAGTTTAAGGCATTCAGCATAGTGACTTGGCTGATTGTACATACTGTGAAATGATTACCATGTAAGTTTAGTTAGCAACCATCATTTTATATAGATACCCAAAAAAAGGGCTTTTTTTCGTTGTGTTGTGAACCTACTACCTTGTGATGTGCTAAGATTTGCTCCTAGCAACTTTCAGATATACAATAGGGTCAACTATAGTCATCATGCTATATATAACACCTCCAGTACTTATTTATCTTATAATTGGAAGTTGGTGAATTTTTCCTATGTTTTCTTCCAGGAATTCAATGGTCTCCTGCCTGGCATTTAAGTCTAATCTATTTTGACTTAATTTTTGTAAGTGATGTTAACATAGGGGTCTAGTTTCATTCTTTTTAATGTAATATCCAATTTTCTGAGTAACATTTATTGAAGAGACTCTCTTTTCTCCATCAACTATTCTTGGTCTCCTTGCCAAATATTAGTGGACCACGTATGCATGGATTTATGAGGCATCTCACATCTGTTCCATTGGTCTGTGTGTCTGTTTTTAGGCTAGTACCATACTGTTTTGATTACTGTAGTTGTATATTATATCTTGAAACCAAGAAGTGTGAAGTAAAGGCATTCTTCTTTCTCATGTTCGCTTTGGTTATTTGGGGTATTTGTGGTTGGTTTCATATAAATTTCAGGATTGTTTTTTGTCTTTATCTATAAATAGCTTTGGGAAGTATGGACATTTTAACAATATTAATTACCCTGATCCAGAACTATGGGATACCCTTCCATTTATTTGTCTTCTTTGATTTCTTTCTTCAGTGTCTTGTAGTTTTCAGAGTAGAGATTTTTCATCTTTTTGGTTAAATTTATCTCCTAAGTATTTGTAGTTTTGATGCTATTGTAAATGGAATTATTCTCTTTATTTCTTTTTCATATAATTTGTTGTTAGTATATGGAAACATTACTGATTTTTGTATAATAATTTTGTATCCTGCAACCTTTCTGAATTTACTAATTAGACATCATTTTTTTGGTGGAGTCTTTAGAATTTTCTATATATAAAATCATGTTATCTACAAATGAAATTTCACAATTTTAATATTGTGGGATGAAAATATAATCATGAACCAGTATTCTTAAAAAGTATAAAATTGTAAGGAGTCTTCTTAAAAAGTACCCCAAAGTGCAACTGAGTGGCTCAGTCGGTAAAGCGGCAGACTTTTGATTTCAGCCCAGTTCAGAATGTCCGGGTTGAGGAATGGAGCTCCATCTCAGGCTCCCCACTTGGTGGAAAGTCTACTGGAGATTCTATATTCTTTCTCACCCCCACCTCTCTCAAATCAATCAATCTTAAAAAAAAAAAAAAGTACCCTGGAAGGAGTGAAATTGAAAAAAATATAAAACAACAATCATTTTTATTGAAAAACATATAGATTGGGACACCTGGGTGGCTCAGCAGTTGAGTGTCTGCATTTGGCTCAGGGTGTGATCCTGGGGTTCGGGATCAAGTCCCACATCAGGCTCCTTGCAGGGAGCCTGCTTCTCCCTCTGCCTGTGTCTCTGCCTCTCTCTCTCTCTCTCTCTCTCTGTGTGTCTCTCATTAATAAATAGATAAAATCTTTTTTTTTAAAGAAAAACATATAGATTGAAATTTAGACATAGAGGTTTCTCTTTTATAGAAACTTCCTTATGGAAAAAGTAGTTTCTAAAATTTGGTTTGATTTTTTAAAATTTAGATTATTTGTTAAAAGGATTAACTGTAGGGAAAAAAAACTTTAAAATCTTAGTGTGAGAGAGATTGAACTTGAAACTCTTTGCTGTTCAGTTGGTGAGCTGAACTGAAAAAGGGCTACAGGTGAGAAACCTGCCTTCACACAGCAGTGAGTGTTGCTTCAGTTTTCAGAGCAAAGAACTAGAGCCAAAGAAATCAGAATAATTGGGAGCAATGTTAAAAGTCAGAGGGAGCTATTAGAAAACAGAAGCCAAAAATGCTACATGCATGAATTTTTACTGATAGAAAGTCAAACTAAGCTGTGTCAGAGAGCTGTAAGAACAGGGACACAACAAAGTTAAAAAGTTATCATTTTCACTCCTTCACAACCACATTTGAGAGTAATTAGCTCTTTTATTTATTTATTAAGACTTTCCTTATTTTGAGAGAGAGAGAGCACATGATCTGGAGGCAGAAAAGCAGAGGCAGAGAGAGAAAGAGAGAGAGAATCTCAAGCAGACTCCACATTGAGCACAGAGCCCACTGCAGAGCTTGACCCCAGGACCCCAAGATCATGACCTGAGCAGAAATCAAAAGTTGGCTGCTTAACCAACTGAGCCACCCAGGCACCCTGTAATTAGTTCTTTTAAAATGTACATGCCCTAACTGAATATACTATGAAAATGTACAGAGAAAATCAAGAATACTATGCTGTCAGTGATGAGCCATATACTCTATTACCTTGTTAAAATGAAGTGAAAATTTACCTGTCATCATTTTCACCTGATATATTGATATGCCATACATTGAAATGATGACAAAATAGGAGTATATTTCATGCAAAATCATAAATAACATGCCACATAATGATTAGTAAGACATTAGATTTACTTAAACTGTCCCAAAGCAGTGTTTTCTTCAACACTTTAGAGAATTGTTCCTTTGTGAGTTAATAAAATTTTGTTTGATACAATCACACCCAGTCTTTTGCCATTTCTTAAATGTGAACCTATGATCCTCCACGTCCTTATTTACACATGAGCCTGACTCCTCTGCAGTAACTGGGGCAAGAGAAATCGGTTGCCTATTCAACTTCCTTGTCCTCTTTTCTTTTTTTGTAGATGCCAGTTTTGTTGAGATGGGAGAAAATATGCCCTCTTCCAGGCAGTCATTGAATTGGTCTAAGCTAACTGGCATATTCTCATCCATTTTTGAAATTCTAGGACTAATCAAGTGAAAAATTTCTGAACAATAGGCCTAACGGGCTTAGGAAAAAATTTGATTTCTGGCAAATAGGGAGACAAAGGACAAGGGCTTTTTCCCCCACCCGCTTCCTTCTTACTTGGGAAACACTTCTGACAGGTTGAAATGCTTAGAGTGGCACTGAGGACAAAGTGAAAATACAGAAGGACCTAGCCCCCAGCTGATGAGCTTGGGCTTCTGAAATAACCCTACAAAATGCTAGTCTCACATTTTACTGTTCAGTAAATCCATGTCTAAATTATTTAAGTCACATTTGGGGCAGTGTGTTACATGAAACTGAAAGCATGATAATCATATTAGTTCACTAAGCTTTAAAGCCAAGTGAATGTGAATGAAAAAACTTTCATCAACAAATTAACATTTCTGTAAGTACATTTTTTGAGAATTCTAAATATTTAATTTAGTGCACTATTATCAATAATTGGCTGCAGATACAATGGGTAATACAACATTTCAGTATATTGCCCCATTATGTCACATTTCCCATCCCCTATGGAAATAAATTTTATCCTGCGATGCTTGTAAACTTCTTAAGATCAAGTAGTGGATATTGTAGCGCACATTGGAATGACCCTTGTAGATTGAGACACTCATTCCCCAGCTGCTGGGAGAGCTGCAAGCTGACTGCTTACAGGTAAAAGTTTTCTTAGACAAGAGAGCTGCCTCCTTTAAGCATTTGCTCTGTCCTGAGGGCATATGGTATCTGAAGATTGAATGTAGAACATCTTGGAAGAACCACCAGAATTTCAACACTCCCTATGGTGTTGGCTGAAGTCTCTTTTGTTTTTGTATCAAAGTTCAAAGTCTTTCTCACTTCAGTCTTGTCTCTCTCACTCTCTCAAAATGGTATATCCAAGAGCACACTGGAGCAATCCATCTATTTGCAGATTCTGATTCCCAAGAAATCTGACCTATATCAGTTGGTGCCAGGAGTCATCCTAGGAAGTAGATTCTAAACTGGAATTTGGAACCTGGGCTTCCAGTCAGGTAGCAATGAAGAGCAGCTCAGGTGGGAAGAGTGTCAATGGCCCTCAGTATATAGTAGTAAGTAAGTAATGGTGAAATTGTTGAAACTTTTACTCATGATAAGTTGGGATGGTATACCAATGTAAAGGAATGTCCTGGCAAATAGAATATCTCAGGTGTTAGTGAGGCTTGGGGGAAAAAAGTATTTACAAGTACTATGGAATTGTATTGTTATTTTAAAGTCTTATATATCCTTTTGAAGGAAAATAAAATGATGATGGTAACATCTAAAGGGTCCCTTTAGAGCTAAGTAAAGAAAATATTATCCCCTGTAGCTAGAGAGTAAAGAAAATTAAAGATCTTTTTTTTAAAGATTTCATTTATTTATTAACGAGACACACACACACACACACACACACAGAGAGAGAGGCAGAGACACAGGCAGAGGGAGAAGCAGGCACCATGCAGGAGCCCTACGTGGGACTCGATCCCGGGACCCCAGGATCACACCCTGGGCCGAAGGCGGTGCTAAACTGCTGAGCCACCCGGACAGCCTGAAAATTAAAGATCTTGCCCAAGATGTTATTATAAGGGTAGTGGAGCTAATAAATTAATATCAGAGTTCTTATCAGGAAAGAATAAGACCCTGAGACTTGGAATAGAACCATTAATATTGCCATACTCAACATTTTTTGAAATCTTAAGTCTTTTTGAACCCTCAGGGCTTACACGACTGACTCACTTCTCTTGTTTAAACTAGTTATCTTCTCTTTCCATGAAGATGATGCAAGGTCCCTCACCACACAACATGCCACCATCCCCTCAGATTCCATCCTCATCTTTCCTCCTGGGCATTAGACCAATAACTGGAATTAAGTGCAAATATAGTTTGGTCAGAAAAATGTCAGGTCTGCTAAGGAAGAAAAGGCCCCTAAAGGGCCTGCAGTACATGTATCAGCAAGAGTAGCATGAATGTAATTGGGAATGGATCCTAAGGGTGCTGGATTAAGAAGAGCAGAATATGTAGTTGGATAAATAAGAATTTATCAATACAGGCACTCTCCCAGGATTTAGGAGTTAACACCACAAATAAGGTCCCAGGACACAGTGCTAATAATACACAACTGGGATGGGTCTTAGAAGCAAGTAGTGTCTGATAACCCACACCATGTGAAGTAGAAATGCCAGAGCTGCCACAGTAGAGAGTGGAAGGAGAGAACATAGGCTCAGAGAAGCTGGAATGCTGGAATAGATACACAGTTGATGACTATCCTTAAGAGAATCCAGAGGATACTCCATTTACCAAAGAAATAAGGAATGCTCTGGAGAGAACACTTTGGTGAGACTCTCAATAGGGACAGTGCTCTATAGGTTAGAAATAAGGGTAAGAGGTGCTGTTACAGAACTGAGACCCCTAATAATAGAAGTCAAGTAGAGGCATAATAAATGGGAACAATTATTGCATGGGTAGCCAGGTCAGATGGAAGCTAAGGTAGTCTGAGACACAGTTATGGGCATGATTAATAGAACACAGCAGGGAATACCTCTCTACCTGCTAGATAAGATGCTGTCCAACTCATGAATCACTTAATAAAGTCAATTAGATCTTGAGCTTAAAAAAAAAAAAGCACAGCAACCTTGGAAAAATATAGATGAACAACAAAGGTGTTAATCTATAAATAAAAAGAAATCAAGGTTGAATAACCAGTTGCTTAGAGCAGCTGATCCCCAAAGACCCTGAGTCAATTTTCAGACTTGGATTTCACTCACTGAGAGATAAGATTCTCTAAGAACAAGGACCCTGCAACATTGCAGCAAACATATAAGGTAGTAATTCTATATTCCTTCCCCAGTGGGACCTGTAGTTATTTATTCACATAACTGTTCCCGGGGCAGGGGTGGGGAGTAGAGAATACTCTGACATTTCAGGACCGTTAGATGCAGAGTCTGAGTTGAAATTGATTCTCTGTGACCTGAAGTGTCAGGGGAAAGTAGGCTCCCATTATGCTGGGACCAAGAAAAAATACATTTGCCATCCATAGGTGCACCTGTGGGTATTCCCCTGCCCAGATTTTATCATAAATTAGCAAATATAAAAGATATAACATGAGAAAGGCATGATGATAAGAATGCAGGGATGAGGGCTTACCAAGCAAGGCACCTATACCATCAGTTTCTAAACAAAGATAAGGAGACTCTAAAATGAGTAGTAGAGGAGAGAGATGATAAGTATCAGCTGCAGTCCTAAGACCAACTGCAGTAAGACAACTGCTTATAGTTTGTTCCATTAACCTTTTTCCTATAAGTTTCCCCAGGAATTAAAGACTCATCAGAATTCCTGAGAATCTGTTCAAAGATGGGCTCTATTTATTATATGAGGCAAATGGATCTTAGTGGCACAGGAAGTGAATTGCGGTAGATGTGGCATTATTTTTTTCCCAGATACCCCTTAACAGTTAGGCATTCATCAGCCAAAAACTGCCCTGGACCAAATACAAGTGTCTTATTTGAGGTTATCTCATCAGGGGAAGTCCTCTTTTGTTTCAGGTCAATGCAGAGGTTTGAAATATGGACCACCTTGCTTAGTATAAAGACCTCTCAAATTCAGAGCTTCCTGCATAGCTTAAGAACCTCCACTAATTTCAGTCTTTCTTCCCTCACTCCATAATAGGCATTGATCCTGAAAGTAAGCCCTAATAAACTATGGGTCGGCCAATCTCCATGTCAGTGTCTGTTTCCCAGGAAACACTATTTAAGACGGGTTATTTATTTTTACTTTCAGAATTCTTAGAATTATTTTTAGGCATACTGTCATAACAGTTTGTCTGAGGAGACTCTAAATGTCAAAGTGTAAATGCACAAGTCCTTTTAAAATGACCCGTTCAAAACATATTTACAGAAGTCTAAATAATATTTTTTTTCCCCACACAGAGTGTAACCAACATCACCAGTAACTTTCAGGCAACAAGTATGCGAGCGTAGATTATAGTTAAAGTTGATGCCAAACACCTTTATTTATGCGTAAAGATTGATTCCTTGGTGAAGGGAAGTGTGATGTATTCAGGGTCAGGTGTGCCTACCCAGAATGCCTTGTGTCTTATAAAAATGATAAGGTAGAAAAAGGGAGGGGGTGGTGAGAAGTTGCTAATTACACCAAAGTAAGAAGAACAAAGAAAGGATATATTCGCAGCTTGAAATAGTAAATTTAGCAGACAGAGAGAGTTATAAAAGCTGAATTTCACTTCCCTTGCCTCTGTCAAAAGCAGAATCTCAGCCTAGGAAAGGTATGATTAATGTATAATCTGAACAGAAGCTAAAGATGATTGAGGACATAGTAAAAAAAATACTTATTATATTCTTCAGTGAATTCAATCTTCAGCTATAGAAACAATCCTACCAGGCAACTGAGAAAAGTTGTAGTAAGATTGTAAAAGCATTGGTAGTAATTTTTGAGTAACTGTGAACGAGCTGGAAAGTTGTGGAAGAAAATATATGGGGTAATGGTATTTCCATTTTTGAAAGGGCAAAAATGATGAAAAAATACAGACCAGTGAACCCGGAACCAGATACAATCTTCAAATGGATTATTTAAAGAAGAGCCTGTGAAGTATTTGGAAAGGGGAGTAGTCATGGCTTTGGCATGAGACATGCTAGACTGACATCAAGTCCCTTATTGATTCATGCTTTAGGATGACAGGTCAAGTGGACCATAGACATAGCGTATTTCAAAATTTCAACAGGACAGTAACAGAGTCTCGTGATGATCTTATACACAGATGAAATCCATGAGCTTCATTATGGTGAGGTTTGAATCTCTATGTAAAAGGAATAATAGACAATATATTCAGGTCAACTGGGAAGAAAGTCCAGAGCAATATCATGCAAGATCCACCCATTGCAAAGATGTAAGACACATTTTTTTTTAGGACACATTTTTAAAATATATTTTCACAATGATAAGCATGGCCCACATGTAACTTTTTTAAAAACAACCAATTGAAGAGGAGACAAAAATTAGAAGTCCAGAAGACTTGTATACATTATCAGCATAAGATTAACCTCATAAGATGATATTATAAATAAAAAAAAAAACATGCATCTTTAAGTGGCAACATTCCATGATGAGAGCACTGACTTTCTGCCACTATTCTGTGAAAGAGACTGAGGTTTCATTCAGCTGATGACTAGACATACAGGAAGAAGCATTCTGAAAAAACAATTCACAGGTCTGCTACATTAATGGTAGGATTATTATATAAGCTAGCCAAAAAAAAAAAAAAGACACACCAGCATTAAATAGCATCTATTCTATGCCACATACTCTGTTAATTATACCACAACAGGGTGCCTGGGTGGCTCAGTCAGTTAAGCATCTGCCTTCGGCTCAGGTCATGATCCATGGGTCCTTGGATCCAGTCCCATGTCAGGCTTCCTGCTCAGCGGCGAGTCAGCTTCTCTCTCTCTCCCTCTACCCCTCCCCCAAATCGCTCCCCCTCTCTCTGCCAGATAAATAAATAAAATATTTTAAAAATTATACCAGAACAGCCAGTATTTATTATTTCATTGAATTTTCATCATAATTCTTTGAGGTAGTTAAAATTATTCTAGTTTTATAGCTTAACAAAGCAAAGCTCAAATTGTTTAATAGATTTGGCTAAGCAAGCGAGGAAACTGAAACCCATGAAAGGTGTGGCTCTCTGTAACCTATCATAACTGATCTCTAAGCACTTCTCTTCTCTTACTTACTATCAGTGTGACTATTGTAAGACAGTCATAATTCTTTTGGTCTAGATTATAAAGATATTTTTCTTCTGTGCACAATTCTCTCCACCCTCTCTTGCATGGTCTCTCTCTGCTCCCTCTTTCTCTATCAATGTGAATAAATACTAAAATCTTAGTTATAACAAACCATACTGCAGCACAAATGCTTATGTCCCCAACTGTTTCCAATTCACTGAGATTCTTAGGTAAAGGTAAATGATTATCTTTACTTTAGTACATGATGCCTTAAGTAGGCTTATTCTACACATTGTATTTTCCTTTTTTTCTTTTTCTTTCTTTCTTTCTTTCTTTCTTTTCTTTCTTTCTTTCTTCTTTCTTTCTTTCTTTCTGCCTTTTTTTAATGGATTTTTTTTTCTTATGAAGCTCTATGCCCAATGTGGAGCTTGAACTCATGACTCTGAGATTGGGAATCACATGCTATACAGATTGAGACAGCCAGACGCCCATCAATGTATTTTTAATATCAAATTGAAACATCTTGCTAAATTTCCATAGATTCTTTCACATTAATGACAAATATTTTTACTGAGTAACATCTTGTGATTTTTTTTCCCCTGCATCTTTATATGTTTATATACACACACAAGTTATTCCACCCTTGTTTTGAGCTTCCATTTATTGAGTTTCATCAGGATCACTAGAATACAAAATCTAGCTGAAAGTGACAAAAGTGGTAAGGATTCTGCAAGACTGGATACTTAATCTGCAGGACATTCAGACCTTCCGGTTGACTAAAAAATATTGAGAACCATTTAAGTGGCTAGCCACTTATGACAGAGACAATCAGGTGGCTTTTCATTCTACTGGCTTGAAAGAAAATATATCTGTAACAGAAGGCATTTATTTTTGACATGAGGTCTCTAGTCTCATAAGACTACAGACTTTAGGAAGGCTACTACATGTATATTTGACACCAGTCCATAACACACTCCTGCAATCATTTAACATGGTTCCTTTGGATGTTGGAATACAAAAGCCACTACCTCTTCAATTTTGGAATACTACCTAGCTTCGGGGCGCTTGACCTACAATTTCACTGTGTCATTTACTGTCTTGCCTTTGTGTTCAACCAGATATTCCTCCAACGAAGACCCTGAGGCATTATAACAGCAGCATCTGTTGCTGGCTGGCTTAGGAGCAATAAGTTCTATTTATTTATTTATTTATTTATTTATTTATTTATTTATTTATTTAGAATTCAATGTTTTATTTAAATTCTAGTTAGTTAATATATATGGTAAAATTGGTTTCAGGTATAGAATTTTGTGATTCATCACTTACCTATAACATCCAGTGCTCCTCACAAGTGCCCTCTTTAATATCCATCACCCATCTAGCCCATCCCCCACCCACTTCCTCTCATCAACCTTCAGTTTGTTCTCTATCCTTAAGAGTCTCTAATGGTTTGCTTCTCTCTCTCTCTTTTTTTCCTTCTTCTGTGTTCATCTGTTTGTTCCTTAAATTTCACTTATGAGTGAAATCATATGGTATTTTAAAAACTTGAATATTTAAATTTTGCTTCTTGGTGAGAATAATCTACAAAATATCTATATTGTGTTTAGAGGAGCTGCTTCTACTTTGATATAGTAAAGAATATGATTTACAATTAAGCTTCTACATATTAAGCTAATACTAAAATATTCAAATATTACATGAGTAAGTATGTTTCAGGTTTTGAGAGTATAGTTTAGTGGATTATATTAGCAACTAGTGGATTTACCATATGTTATAGCTTCCAAAACTAAGTTCCCACAGAGGCAGTGGCTTCATAAACCAGAAACTAACTGAACTATCAAAATCCAATTCTGAAAGGATTCACATCTGGAATGGAAAGTGTGTGTTATTCGCTTTAAAAAAAAAAAGAATCATTAAATGCCTAAGTATAGCAGAAAATGGAATAATTTTCCAGATCTTAAGCATTTACTGTGTTTTTATTGCTGTGGCCCATGATGTTTTATTTAGTGATGATTTATATTTATGAGGTAAGATAACTCTAATCTGTTAAATATGAATTTAGTAAGTTTTTCTTCAATTTATGAAAAGATGTAGCCAGAGAAGCATATCATACTGTTTTACTTTAAAAGGAAAAGAGACACATACACACAAAACCTGAAAATTTATGGTGTTTCTATGTTGAAAATAGATTCTGATAATTTCTCATTTCTTAAATATTTCTTACATTCTGGTGTAAATGACTTTACTCAATATAAATAGTAATGCTGACTTATTACAACTTGTGTTATTCTTAACTTGCTCAGTTAACTATAGCCTCTGTACATATTAGCATAATTAGAAGGAGCTGTCCTCGACACCACATAGGAACCATATGTGCTATTTTCTTCTGTTGCACTACTGGAGTATGTTAACAGCTGTTGCCACAGAGCATAGAAATCAATAGAAATGAAAATCTAGCTTGAGTTGTTTGAAAAGTGAAAACTATTACAGTGATACGAATGATGAGCATACAAACCCAACACTATATGTAACATTCTTTATATCTAAGGCTGACACTTTTATTGATTAATGATACTAATCCTCAAAAATTAATTGAAGTGCCAACAATATGGCTCATCTGTGCTAAACCATTAGTCCTAACAGAAACTCTATGACGTGGCTATTTTTATTATTTCCTTTTTACAGACTAAATGTCTGAAATTAAGAATTTGAGGAATTCTTTCATGGTCAGCCAGCAAGTAAATAAAGGAGTCAAGATAAAAGCTAATGTTGTTGTGTTTAGCATTCTGGTTCTTGAATATGCCCTCACTTTTTCCTAAACAGATAAATTCTTCCTTAAGAATTCTCATACTTAATCAAATATCTTTTAAAGAACATAAAAGAATACACATATGTGTACATATATATATGTATGTATTACATATGTGTAAAATAGCTGGAGCAAGAAAAAAGGACCTCAAGAATGATTTAAGCTCTGTGAAAAACAGGATGATTCGGAGTAAATCTATAAATAAAATAATATAGACAGCCACTCCTCTAAGTAAAGCTATGTCACAGTTTTCCCATGTACATTAATTCAAAGCAAAAATATTTGGCACATAGTGAGAGACTCTTTGGAAACAAGTTAAAATGAGTCAAAGACCGAGTCAAACACTAGTCCTATCTTCAAAAATCTTATGATAAAACAAAGAGATAATGTGTTATACAAAGAATACAAGCAGAATATAATAATGAAATGCCATAAGAAAGTATGAATGAAATCAATGTTATGGGAGTTCTAACAGGAGAGATATCTAAAAACAGAGGAAAAAAGGAAAAGTGACATTTCAGCCACTGTGAATATGAACAATTCAAATTAGAAGGAAAAGAATAACCAAAGAGAAGGGGACTGCATAAAGGGCCTATTTTAGATTAACAAACTATATTAAAGGGCATAAGGAGAGAGAATTTTAAAGAAGTCTGGAGGCCAGGAGGCAGAAGTTTGAACTTCTTTCTGTCATTAGTGGGAAATCCTACACAGATGTTTTTACAGGAAATGAAAATGTTCAGAATTGGGCAGCCCAGGTGGTTCAGCAGTTTAGCACCACCTTCAGCCCAGGGCGTGATCTTGGAGACCAGGGATCGAGTCTCATGTTAGGCTCCCTGCATGGAGCCTGATTCTCCCTCTGCCTGTGTCTCTGCCTCTCTCTGTGTCTCTCATGAATAAATAAATAAATATTTTTAAAAGAAAGAAAATTTCAGAATTATACATTTGGTCAGCAGTGTGTAAAAAAGATCAGGGTTGAGAAGGTCTGAAGCCTATCTAGTAAGGTGGGCAATACCATAATCCACATATGTGTAGTCTAGAATTGGAGTTTAATGGCAGATACCATATCACATAGATGACTATCAATCTCTCTGATAGAGAACAAAAGCATTAATTTTGCTGTCCTCTAGATCAGAGATTTGTAAACTAGGGTCCATGAGTCAAATCCAGCTTGCTGCTTTTTTTTTTTCTATGAATAAAATACAGCCATGTTTGTTTTTTCGTGTGTTGTCTATGGCTGCTTTTACTCCACGGTGGTAGAGTTAAGTAGTTGGTACAAAGACCCTTTAGTTATACCACTGTCTCAGTCAAAAGTGGGAAAATTTATTTTGATGGAACTAAAAAGCATTTTGAAATAACAGTTTTAAGAAAATTGTGGGAAAACACATTTCTTTGGATAAATGAAAAATAGCTCCATATGTTTAATATATAAGCATTGCACAAATTAATTTGCCCATACAGCACCCAAAGGCATATAAATTGTCAATCACTATGCCTGTGATTTATAGAGTATTGTTGAACTCTTTGGTTGTTGGTTTATATCTTCCTCTGTAGTTCCTTTATATTTTGTTCTCTTGATTGTTTTCTTTTTTTTCTATGACGTTATATATTTATTCTTTTATGGAGAGAGATAAATGTAGACATAATTATAAGCATAGGTACATAGATATGGATGTGATGATTGTAATCAATATGGATATAGGTAGATACATACATACCCTTTCTGCTTGAACTCAATGTGTAAGACATTAGAGATACTTTTCAAAAGACAGAGAGGCCATGTAGCTAATCTTGGCCGTTTCCCCTCCATTACAGATCATATCCTTCCCTAGGTATAAAACTGTTCAATGGAATTTTTTTTCTTTTAGAAGTTATATTAGTTTCCTTGGGCTGCTGTAATAAATCAAACAAAATCAGTGGCTTAAAACAACAAACGTGCATCCCACCTCTGTCCCTTTCAGTCTAAGCTTGCAGTATTTCTGCTGCTATAAAATTCTCAAAAACCTTGTTTGTCTTCTGTTAGTGTTGAGGGGCTCTATGCCATTAGGCAGCAGGGTTCTCCACAGAACCTTTCTAAATAACTTCATCTCTATCTGGCTTCTGCTGAGAAGGTTGTTGGATCTAGAAGTCACATGCCTAATCACATGCCCATTACCTTAGTAAATGGTTGTTCAACTACATCCTTGGCCTTGATTCCAAGGCATGCTATCTGCATAGGCTTAGAATTTTCCAAATAATCAAGTACTGGTTCCTTTATACTTAACACTTCATTGCTCAATTTATCTCTTTCCTCTCACAATGTGCCTAAGCATCAAGGAGAAATCAGGTTGTACCTCCCATACCTGGCTTAGAAATATTCTCAACTAAATATCCAAGTTAATCACTCATAAGTTTTACCTTGTATTGAACATCAAAAAATAATAATTTTTCTGCAGCTTTATGGCAAAGGAAAGCCTATACTTCAGTTTCTAATAGCATGTTCCTCATTTCCATCAAAGATCTCACCTGAAACACCAATAATGTTCATGTTTCTAGCAACATTCTGGTTATGACGATATGGTAGGAGCTTTTGTGCAGCACGTTCATTTCTTTGAGTCATCACCAGAATTACCATTAATTCCCATGTTTCTGCCAACAGTCCCTTCGAGATGGTTTAGATTTTATAATAATGTGCTTCCAAACATTTCCAGTCTCTACCCATAACCTTCGAGGGAACATTTTTTCTTTGTGCAAAGGAAAAATATCTCTGAGCTGAATATAGCCACTTGCACATTTTTCAGGTAATTGTTACAGTAGCACCTAATTTCCCACTACCCAAACCTATATTTATTTCCTACAACAAACATAAAGACTTAAGACAACAAAATTCTCTGTGTTACAGTTCTGGAGGCTAGAAGTGTAAAATCAAATATCAGCAAGACCATGCTCCCTCTGGACTCCAGAGGAGAATTCCTCCTTTGCTTCTCGCAGCATCTGTTGGTTGTCAGCAATTTTTGGTTTTCCAAGCTGTGTCTCCATGTTCACATGGCCTTTTCCCTCCATGTGTCAGTCAGTGTCTCTGTCCAGATTTCCTTCTTCTTCTAAGGACATGAATCATATTTAGGGCCTAAGCTAATCTTAACTTGATTATTTGTTGAGAACCTATTTCCATATAAGACCCCCTTAACAGGTTCCAGGTGGTCATGAATTTTGCAGGGTCATTCTTCAAGCCAGTCTAGAGGTTAATAAAACTATGTTGACAAAACCATGGGAATTCCATTTGCAGTGGTCTAGCTCTAAAATCTTAAGGTTTCCCAGAAAAAAAGATTCAGACAACTCTTAACACTCAGTAATCTCTTTCCCAAAAAAAGACCATTCAGACTTTATGTGAGTTATAAGTCATGTGTGGGTCTTTTATGGAGGAGACCCAAACATGAGGGTTTGTGAGGCCAGGCCCAGAATCTCTTACTATATGAAAGGAAAAAAGAAAAAAAAAAAAAGAAAGAAAGAAAGAAAATGATTTTTAAAGACTAATTCCTCAGGAGAATTGATATCAACAACAAAAACCTAAATTCAACCCTAGCTACGAGGCCATTTATGCTTTAGAAGTATCAATTACTATCTATTCACAGCTTGATCAAACCAAACCAAAGAATAAAATCATCCCATTTTCTCTTCCTCTTTTAAGCCATTTAATGGCAGAGGTTGCTTGGCTTCAAGGCTTGGTGCTCCTGTGCCATGGGTCTTTGTGTAAACATCAGATTTTGTTATGGATCTAAACGATAACAGATATCCTTCCCTTCCAGGTGATTGTGTTGGCACCCGGACGTGAGCTGCCTTCATCAGCCACAAATCAAACTCCAGTACCAACTGGACTGCACAGTCACTAAAAAGAGACTTCCTAAAGGGAAAAAAATTTGGCACATGATGTGCCAGACAGGTTGCCAATACCCTTGTTTTATTTCTGTGTGTCATTTCATGCTATCCCATTATAATGTGTGACTGGTCACCTGGAGATTCTGCTTCCCTTTCAGCACATTCTACCCCAATGCCAATCTAAGATTGTCACACCACCAACATGAAACATGGGTCTCCTAATGTCACAGCAAATAAATAAAAACAGGAAGAACCACTTATGGATCTTGGATGACATTTGTTCATTTATGTATTTATTTATTTTTAGTAATTACATGTGTAGCACATGCCAGGTATCTTTGTAGGCATGAAAAGAGGTTAAGAATATAATTTCATTGTTCTTCAAATTTAGTCTTAGTGAAATAAGCAAAATCTTATTTTAAAGAAGTTTTAATGGCTTTATTCTTATACATAAACACTAACATAGTGGGCACCTGGGTTGCTCAGTCAGTAAAAGCATCTGCCTTCAGCTCGGGTACGGATCCTGCAGTCCTGGGATCAAGCCCCACATTGGGCTCCAGGCTCGGCTGGGAGCCCCCTTCTGTTTCTCCCTCTGCCTCTCTCTGCTCTCTCTCTCTCTCAAATAAATAAATATAATCTTTTAAAAAAAACACTAATATAGTACTTGGTTAATCTACTTGAATAAATAATTTGTGCAGACACATTCTGCATGCAACGAGGCTAGAAATTTCTGGAATGTCAGCACAAACAAACCTCTTAAAGCATATATTGTCAATGAGTCAACAATGCAAGAAAAACTCTTCATAGAATAAAAAATAATTCACCTTTGTCATAGTAATTGTCAATTCAGTTTCAAATTTCAGATGAGTTTACTGTATTGCCCATTTTAATAGAAATTTCCACCAAGAATAGGTAAATCATTACCCTCTACTTCAAAAAATAAAGAATTGCCTTCCAAATAACTTTAACTAGATATATATTCATTCATCCATTTTCTTTTGCTTGCTACGCTATTATGGTGATTATGTCATATGTCTCTTAGTTTCTTCCTGTACTTAAAAAAAAAAACAAAATAAATTGGTGAACAAACACACAATTTGCTAATTAGCATCATAATAATTATCTTAATATGGCAAGGAAAATCAAAGAGAAGTATAATATAATCTTAATTTATTATCGAAGTGAAGAGAACATAACTGGAATTAATCCCCTGCAAGAAAATCCTCTATAGAGATGTCTGAGTCCATGAGAAGATCCTCCTTTCTGCTTCATTAACATACATTAAGATCTGTGCTTGAACATTACTGCCATCTTTCACTTATAAAGTTGTTTTAAAAATCCATACAGAGAAAAAAAGAAAAGGAAGAATCAAAATTTAGAGAGTATCAATTCAGAGATTTTACCTTATTTAATCCCATTAATTAATTTCTATATAATATAATCATGACTCTAAAAATACACTTTCTTCTTTTTTTTTTCTTTTCTTTTTTTTTTTTTTTTTTTTTTTTTTTTTTTTTTTTGTAGTAACTTGAATTGTCACCTTCAAAGTGAGGTCAATCTGTTACACATCTCTGCACAAATCCTTAGAGCTAAATCATTTTGTTCACACACTTCCAAACAAATAACAGTGTAAATCTCTTCCATTTCAGTTCACAGAACACTGCTGCCTTTTTTTGCTTTTCTCTGTGACAACAAAGTATAGGCTATGTAGCAAGGGCAACAAGAAAAGTAGAGAACACAAAATATGGAACCTATTTCAGAACAAGTGATTGACTTTTTTAGTTGTACGGAGTAGGAAAATATTAAACCCAAATTTTTTTTCTATTTTTTTTAGTTGTCATACAAAAGAACAAACTTGCATGGCAATTGAATATCAAGACAGAAGTGACCTGCATTATTTTAATTTAGCCTAAATGCCACTGGGTTGCAATAATGTCCTCAAATGATGTTTTATAGCACAAGATTTGATCCTTCAGAAATTTGTAACTAACATAGTTTTTTAAATGTTTTATTATTATTATATTTTAAGTAAACATTCGGTCAAAACAGTTATTGTTTTTCACTGAAATGTCTCAGATTTTTCTCTTCGACTGAATAGGTTTTTAAAAACTTTATCCACATGAAAAATATATTTCACTAAGCAATACTGCTAAATATTAATATTATGAAATAATAGATAAATGAAGACAGAAAGGAAAATGTTCCTATATTATCTGTTGTAATTTCCACTAGAAAATCTTATTTTCTTGTTGCTCTATTTTTGTATGCAATACCAGTCCCTATATGCAGATAATTTTCTATAATTTTTATCAGAGCTACACTTTTGCTAAGGGCTCATATATATATTTTTAAAAATTAATTCCTATATATTTGTGGTATTCTATTTGTTGTAAGTATCTTATTTTTAATTATATTAGCTAGTTATTTCTGGTGTAAAAATACAAGATTTATATTTACCTAACATTCAACAAAATGAACTTTTACCTAAAATCTGTCAGTAGTTTAGGTATATATGGACAATCATATAATATTGCAATATTAATTTTTTCTTATATTGCTGTCTTTATATTCTTTAGCTATTTTCCTTTCTGAGTTCCCTAAGTCTTCCAGGAAATTACTGAATAAATACCATGAAAATGGCTATCTTTGTCTCTTTCTTTATTTTATAGGTAATGATTCTTATACTTCCCCACTGAATATAATGTTTGCTGTAAATCTCTGAACTGACATTGTTTATGAGATTTGAAAGTTCCCTCTTCATCTAATTTGCTTTTTCTTATTAGTGGATGTTATATTTTATCATTGGGTTTTTTTCCCCACATCTATTCAATTAATCATTGTTTCCGCTTTTATACTGTTAATACATTACAATGTAGTCCATATTTTTATTCTAATGTTACTTAAACTACTTTTATGTTAGTGGACAATCCCAGTTCATTAGGATGTATTAGTTTAACACACTGATGCAATCTAGTTACAATTATTTCATTAAGGATTTTTGCATCTCTGTTTATGAACTTACGTGACCTCACATTCTTTATGTGGTATGGTGGGCAGCCCTTAAAATAATTTCCTATGAATCCTGGCCTGCCAGTATTCACATGCCTGTGTAAACCTTTGCTTTGTAGAGTAGGCCTAGTTACTCACTTTTAATGAATAAAAGACTACAAAAGGAATGGGATACCGCTTCAACGGTAGTGTCTAAAAGTATTGTGACTTTCCTCTTGGTTACTGTTATGGACACTTTCCTCTCAGGTACCTCTTTTTGGGAGAAGGAAGCTGCTACGTTGTGAACAGCCCTCTGAAGGGAGCCATGCAGCAAGAAAGAATGTCGTCTCGGCCTGCAACAACCACTTGACTGAATTGGTAAGTGGATAGTCTTCCAGGTAAGTCTCAGGTGACTTCAGCCTTGAGGGACACTCCCAGCCAAAACCTAGCAGGTAAGCAAACTCTGAGATTGTTGACCCACAAAATAGAGAATAAATGTTTATTGTTCCAATCACTAAGATTTGGGACTTCTTTTCCATCTGGTTTGCAAATTTAATTTATGCTAGAATTAAAGAATTTGAATTTTCTCTTTCTCTACTCCCTCTTGATGAGTTTGTGAAAGATTAGAACTGTCTTGATTGTCGGACAGAGTGTAATACGCATTCAAAACTATTCTGTATTTAGAAAATTCTAAATTACTGATAGTTTTTGATTATAGGAGCTATTTGGAATTATTTTTCTTGAGGCAGATTTGATAATTTACTTTTTTCTAGGAAAGTATACAATTTGTCCACGTTTATTTTTATTATATTTTAATGGCTACTGTTATTAAAGTTCTATCTTTTTGTATTCTGATATTTTTATTTGCACTATATCTTTTCTTGATTAAACTACAAGTTTTATCAATTTTATTAGTCTTTTCTAAGAAACACACTTTGTGAGTTTTAAAATCTTATTATATTTTGATTTTCTATGTCATTAATTTAAACTACTTTATTTTCCTATTATCTCTGTATGGTATATTGGTACCCGGTTTCTAAATGCTTAAGGCATATTCTTAGTTTGTTGGTTTAGTCTTTCTTCTTATTGAATATATGCACCTTAGGTGGCAAATTTCCCTCTAACCACTACTTTATGAGCATCTCACAAGTTTGATAAGCAATTTTTTCATTATAGTAGCTTAATTTCCATTTTGATTCCATCTGGACTCAGCTTTTATTTAGAAAAGTATATGATATGTAGATTTATGAAAGTTTATTTTTTATGCTTTTTGTGGTTTTTGATTTCTAACAATTACATTTTGGTAAAAATACTTGAATCTGTATAAAAATCTGTTCTTTGGGATTTGTTGGCTCGTATTTTAATGGATGATTTATGCTCAATTTCATAACTGATTTGCACATGCTTAAGGAAAATATGCATTCCCTAATAGTTGCATGAAGAGTCTGTATATCAATTGGATCACATATGTTAATTTTTTACATCTTCCATATCTTTAATAAATATATTGCTGCTCATTAAATTACTGGGATATATATCAAAGTGTTCCAATATAATGATAGACTTTTCGCTTTCTTATTGCAATTTTCTGATACTTACTTTAATTTGAAACTTCTTTATTAGGTTCATAAAAAGTCTAATAGCTATATCCTTCCAATGAATTAAAACTTTTCCCAGGATATGAACACATACTAATTTCTATT
Source organism: Nyctereutes procyonoides (assembly GCF_905146905.1). Lineage (NCBI taxonomy): Eukaryota > Metazoa > Chordata > Mammalia > Carnivora > Canidae > Nyctereutes > Nyctereutes procyonoides. Next base: position 2,941,004 of record NW_026575021.1, on the reverse strand, counting down.
GTTTCTTGTCTTGGAATCTGGATGGTAATATAAATATTAAATAAAACAGATATTAAAGCACAATTAATAATTAACTTTTTCTAGTACATTTTTCTATGTTTTTATTTTAAGTCTTTTTCTACTTTTAGGCTTTATTATATCTCTTGCTAATAACATATACTTGGACAGGGTGGGTCTGTGTTCCCCAGTCTTTTAATCTCTGTCTTTAAAATTGAGAGTTAAATCCATTTATATTTATGGTGACTACTATTTGTCATTACTTATATCATCGTATTTTGTGATTTCTGTCTGACATGCTATATCTCTGGGTGTTTTTGCAGTTACTGCACAGTTTCAAACTGATTTACTTTTTCACATTCTGACCCTTAGTTCCTTTTTTTTACCATATGGAAAATAAACATTTTATTTATATTTAAATAGTTACCATTGAAATGTTAACCTGAACTGTTAGTTTTAGAGTTCCCTTAACTTCTAAGTTTGCTTTCTGCTCAATATGTAAAGGATCATATGTCAGTCACACTTCCCTCACTCCACTTACCTACTAGCATTTCCAGAATTTGATATATTTTTAAACCACAAAAATTAGACATTATTCAAGTGATCTTTTTGTACACTAAATGCTTGTTTAGAAATACCTACACATTTACTAGTATATTATTTCTTTTCTCTTCTTTTCTTTTTCTCTTAAATGTTTCTGGAGTCAGTTGCTTGTCAGAGTAAATTCTTGAGGTATTTTCCATACCAAGGTTCTATTGTTTGTAAATTATTCATTTTGCTTACATCCATTTTTTTTTAAATGTGGCTTTACTCGATACACAATTGTAGTTGACTGAGATTTTCTATTTTCTACAGTATTTTGATTATTATCTGAATACCATTGATAACCTTGGGGAATCAACTTTCATCTGAATAATTTTTCTTTGTTTCTTATTTCCGATTATTTTTCAAGTTTTCCAGAAGTTTTACAATATGACTATAAAATTTTTAGTTGTGAATACTTGTGTTAACAATTTCATAAAAGCATCTATTATTTCTTTTGCTCTTACTTTTCTCATATTCTATTATTTCTTTGGATCTTGATTTAGAAATTTTTTTGGACCTTATCCTCTTAATGTTTTTTGTTTCTTTGTTTTATTTCCCTCTTTTTTGTTTTTCTTTTCCAGTGTGCTGTTAAATGCTTCCAATGAATTCTTTATTTCAGATATAGAAATTTCCATTTCTATATTTGCTTTTCTTTTAGAGAATCCATTTCTTCCCTGCATTTCTCTCTTTACCATTTCTGCCCATCTTTACATGAAATCCTTTAATATATTATTTTAATGTACTTAACTGGTAGTTGCAAAATTTGGGTCATTTGTTGATGTTTCTATTTTTTTGTTTCCTTTTTATGCATTATACTTTTCTATTGCTTCACACATATAATTTGTTCTTTTTTACATTATGCTAGATACTTTCAATGATTTATTGCAGTGGTTCTGGATTATGTTATCTTCCTCTAAAAAAAAAAACGTTGTCTTTTGTTCAGGCGGTCAGTTACATTTCTGGCAGATCACCAGGATCCCATCAAGGCTTAACTTGGACTTCATTAATGCAGAAAATGTTCAGTTTTGCCTTTCATTTTAGAATGTTTCCTTTATTCCCAGGGCATGGCCCTATATCCTAAAATAAAATATTTCTGGTATCTCAACTAAATTATCAAGTTATGCACCAGTTTTGAAACTATTGCCAGACAAGAACACCAGTATCTCTCTGGCACAGTGAAATCATCTCCAAAGTCTTTTTTCAGCTACTAGTTTCATGACACCTGCTCTTTTCCAGGCCTTGCAGAGTTTTGCCCTACACATAGGTTAACATTGAGCCACTACCTTGGTGAAATTCCTGTGCAGACTTCTGAGGCCTGTTCCCTGTATCCGCTTCCTCTGATCCCTTGACTGTCAAGTTTTAAGAACATTGGTACCTCATATTCTGTTCCTGTTCCACTGGTTTTTCACCAGTTGCTCTTTATTGTGTCCACTGTGTCCCATCTCCCTCCCCATTCTGTATTTTTAAATTTGTTATTAGGTAGGAATATGAAGTAAATATGAAGCGCATTTTCTCTGTTCCCCCTCTTAAAAGGAACTCAATCCTGTGCTTCCTACCGTCCCATGTTTAGAAGTTCTAAATGTTCTTTTTCAAATATTTTAGAGTATTTTAGTATATTATTGCTTCTTTTTCATTGATTAAAATCCAACTTTTATTCCTTTAAACATAGTGAAAAATTTTAAAGTTCTTATCTAAATTCCAGTTAGTTAACATAAAATAAAATATTCATTTCAGGTGTCCTGATAATGATTCAACACTTCCATACATCACTTAGTGCTCATCACTACAAGTGCACTTCTTAATTCCCGTCACCTATTTAACCCATTCTTTCTCCCACCTCAACAAAAGGATACAGAAGAGGTGAGATTGAAATCTTGCCATTTGTGGGATGCCTGGGTCACTCAGCAGTTAAAGCATCTGCCTTTGGCTCAGGTCGTGATCCTGGAGTCCCAGGATCAAGTCCCACATCAGGCTCCCCACGTGGAGCCTGCTTCTCCCTCTGCCTGTGTCTCTGCCTATCTCTCTCTCTCTCTCTCTCTCTGTGTGTGTGTGTGTGTGTGTCTCTCATGAATAAATAAATAAAATCTTAAAAAAAAATCTTGCCATTTGCAACAACGTAGATGGAGCTAGAGATTATTATGCTAAGCAAAATAAGTCACTGAGAAAGACAAATACTGTATTATTTCACTCATATGTGGAATTTAAGAAACAAAATATTCAAAACATTTTTTAAAAGTTTGAATAATAATAATAATAATAATAAAGATTGGGTAATATGAACATCTTCATCTGAATTTTTTGTAATTCTGGTCTTTTTATCTTTTTTCCCTGAAAATATGCTGATTTTTATGACTCTTATTGAATGTGCCTTGTCATTTTTGTGTTATGTAATTTTTGTTCATTGTAGTTAAATGAATAATTTCAATTCTGGGGGGCTTCCCACAGAGAGGTACCAGCCAACCTGGATTGATCCTGACTTCTCTAGCAGTTGTTTTTCCATGGTACTGAGGGTTTGCCTAAAAAGTGTGCACTGTAACTTTAAAATGGTCCTTTCACATTGTTGTTGCTATTGTTTTCCAGTGAATGGGTGAGGAGGATATATAAATAGTGGGTACTTAGATCCCAAACCCAAGTGAAGATCAGTTAGTGGCTTTGGAAAAATCACACAAGGGTTTTGTTGCTGTTGCTGTTGTTGCTGTTATTGTTTTGTCTTTTTCACCTTTTACCACTGTCAGCACCGTTCAAAGCTGAGTACAAGATGGTTATGCTTCTACTGGGGAACTTTCTTCTGACTATCTTGGGTTTTTTTCTCAGACTGTAGCATTTTTAGAATCTTGACTTTATATTGGTTTTAGGAGGGTTTTCTAGCTAGATTCTCATCCTGAAAGTGAAGATAGCTTGTCTACAATCACACCCAAAAAAAAACTTAGTCTTTGGAAGCATTATGTTATCTGGTTTTAAAGATATTCTCCAAAATTACTGGGAGTTCATCACTGATATCTATTTAGAGTGCTGTCTGTGATTAGTTCTTCTCTTCTAAGTGATTTTCCTTATTTTTTGTGTAGGCTTTACCACTCGTTAATTAATCTAAAATATGTGTGTGTTCTGATATATTCATATGTTTTATAACTAAATACTCAGTGGCTATCTGGAAATTACATTTTTGGAAGAATTTGCTAACCTTGTTTTCTCTCTCATAAAACACCACTTAAGATTCACAACCACCTATGTGTTTTTAAACCAACCTTAGCTCTCTCAATTACTCATATGTTCCTCTTTCTTGTCAAGACACTTTGCACATCCCCAAATTTTAACCACAAATAATCAAGTATGGACAATAGTCTATTATCAAAGATAAGTTAAATTAGAAAGAAGGATTTCTAATCACTAAAAATGTCACATGATGAACCAGTTGAGACGACTTATTTGTCTAGCTACTAAAAAGAGAATGAAAAAAAAAAGGCATAATTGGGATAGTCATCTGTGAAGAACAAATACTAGACTTTTCTGCAGTTCATTATGAATCAACTTGATCAAAAACAAGTTTATGAATTTGGCATAATTATGTTAGATATAGTTTTAGGTATAGTTCATTTTTTTTTTTGAAGTACAGACTTTGAGGAGCAATAGTTTAACACTATTGAATAGTATTCAAATTTCAAAAAGAATTAAGCAGTTAACAATGCTGGATAGCAGATACCCCATCTTAGCCCCAAAAGAAGAAGAAGGAATTTTTTTGTTCAATAGCATGCTCAAAATTTTTCAAAGAATATTTTATAAATTAAAATTAAATGACTTTATTTAAATGTGAGACAGTTGGAGAATACTAATTATCAAGTCCAAATTACAAAAAAAAAAAAAAAATCTTCCTTTTAACCCCTACAGAATGTCAAAAACATGAGAATCTAAGAGGAAACATTGATAAAATACTCAAGGAAGTGTCTAATCTCATTAATTCAAAGGGAAAAAATATGTTCCGCTGAATAAATATCAGAATAGGAAATCTGAAGACATGTGCTTATTGCAAATACTATAAAGCCACAATAATGAAAAAAAGACCCTTTTGTAAATAAATTTAAAAGTAAAAGATAAAGGAGGTAATTGGTGCTAATTAAATATCTTTTTAAATATTTTTATTAAAGACATATATATACTAGTCTTTTTTAGCTACATAGTCTCCTTCCTGAAGATCACTCTGTATTCCATTAACAATTTATGTCTTTGTCTTCAAAGTCAACCCATAATATTAATATTTTCTATTTGTTTGCTTATTTTCTTTACCATTTAGGTGTTGGGTAAGGTATGAACTTCACTTCTCTAGTTTATTGTCATAACTTTGTGCCTGGCATAGATCCTAACAGATAAAAATGTTCACATCAAAGGTATTAAAGCAAACTCACTTTATGGAGGCTAAGCAAGTATAGAAAGAGAAAAGAAAAAAAGAACCAAATGACTACAGGCAAAGACTTTTTATTCAGAGCTTGCTCTAGCAAGGGAATCAGGCTGTCACTTGCATTTTGATAGAAACTCAAAGACAGGATTATGAGCAGGAAAACTTTATGAGGGGAAAAAAAAAGTAGAAGGCTTCAGGGGTGTCCTGATGACATGGGTATTGGCAGGCTTATGAGAAGGGAGGTATCATGTGTATTTGGGTAGGGGTGCATAGTTAGCTTTTGCTGGTTGAAACAAAGTTGGAAGCAGGACACTTATTAGGGAAGCTATCAACTATTAATCAAGTCCTGGCTATTTGGGGCCAACTGCTACAGGGGCTATTGTTTGGCTTTGTGGAGTATGGTCTAGAGATAGTGGCCTAACTTTCTACAAGTTTGGCTTATAAATAATAGGATGGTTTCATGTACTGGTGACTGTAATAATGAGTTGGTTTCCTGAGCTGGTTACTACAGACTATGGGTCAGAGGCCTATTTTAATATATAATCTGGCCATTGTGTGTGTATCCAGTCTCTCACAGTCTCTCTTATCCAACTGAGAACATTAGAAAAGTTTTAAACATTAAAGATTTTAAGAGACATTGTCATGATACATAATATCTCAAAAATTTTTTTCTAATATTATGTCTACAGAGATGCCTAAAAATAAAACATGAAGTTCCTCAGTGTCATCTGATCTAACTTAAACTTCAATATGCAAGCAATTTTAAAATTATCTTTTAGAGAAAAGTATTTTAGAGAAAGTATTTGAGTCTTTCCCAAGTTCCAAGAGCTACTATGCACACAGACTCAAAACTAGGACTCCGCTCTCCTGATAGTTTGCTCTGAATGCCACTGAGGCCATAGTGAAATCACACCTGTGGTGGAATGATTATCATCTTAAGAAGGAGTGCGCCTGTGTCATTGTAAATGCTCATTTGTTAATATGATGCCCTCTAAAATTAACATAAGTGTGATGGGCTGTTAGACCCAGGATCCTTGAAATATATTTTCCTAAGTGCTTGTTTATATATTTAATAATGATCATTTAAGTGTTCAAATAAACTTAACTTGGAGATTCCTGAAGAAGAAGCAGGAGGCCTGAAAACTTTGGTGCAATGATTAAAAAACAAATATTTTCTTTGCTCTTTTCTAAATAACTGCTCCAATGTAACTAATTTTACATAATGAAAAACGAGAGTGTTCTTATGACAAGAAAAAGATGAGGCAGCAAGCTTTCAGCTCAGAGTTAATCAAAAGGTTCCTTAATATTCAATCAAATATGTCCCTCTTTTGTTATATTTAGTATTTTAATATATTTATATTTAGGAATTAATGATCAAAATTAAATTATTTTAAGGTTGGTTAAGCAGAAGCACTTAATAAGAGTAAATTTTGCTCTTGGTGAAAGAATAATAAATGCAAAGCTATATCTCTTGTCTTAGTGCGATTTTTAACAGGTGGTTGCAATTTTCATGACTACAGATCCCAATGTCCTCTTTATAAAGAATCATTGAAAAGTATCTCATTATTATTTTCTATAATGTCATTTGGATCCCCAATGTCTACATTATACCAAAACAGTTTTGAACTGTGAAAGATTTAGTTGACCTTTTTGTTCATATATTCCAAAAAAAAAAAAAAAAAAAACAGTGTGAACTGCATTTTATTCTGTTTTTTGAACACACAGACCAGTAACACCATCCTGGCCACTTGAAAAAAAAATACTCAAACACAAGAAAAATAAAGTTCTCTCCAACCTAGACTCATAAAGGTATGCCCTGTAAATAACTATTTCCCGGTGTCTTTTTCTAGCATAAAACTTGAGTATATTTGCTAAAGTCCACAATATGTGACATGAGGTCACTATAAAATAGTGCAATTTTATTATCTTTTATGACTACTAAGTATAAATTGGTATTACTTCACATAGTAATAGCATTTAGTCAGAGCTATTTGTAAAAATTAGGGATGCATTTAGTTGGAAATTATAAGCACACACATGCACACTTCATTTAAACAAACCAGTGGGATTTATTTTTTTATTTCCTATCATTTAACAAAATTTAGAGGAAGGAAATTCAGGGCTGGCTTAGTGGCATTATGATGTTTTCTCTGTCCCAGGTACCTTCCACTGCCGTTATTCAGCAACTGCGGAGTATGCGCTTCAGAAAATGGTTCTCCACTTCCAGCATCATACCCCATTCTAGAAAAGATAAAAAAGAAAGGAGATGGGGAGAACAAATGATCACAAGACATTAAACGGCCCACTTTTAAGGTCTTTTCCTGAAGCCTCATGAGTGAGTTCTAGATCTCTTGGGGAACTACTGCTGAGAGAGTCATACGGTTTTCATTGAGAACCTCAACTCAAACTGGAGTTCTGTCTTTAAAAAAAAGAGAATAGATCTTGGGTAGGTAATTACCAGTCTCTGCCACAATATTCTATTCTGCTGCACAACGATAAAAATACTTAATACATACAAAATAAATCCATATGGCTGAATGAAAAATAAGTCAAAGCATACCTTCTTTCTACCACTCCCAGAAGAAATAACTTATAGTCATTAATAAACTGCACTTAGTGAAACATAAATGAAGCATACTGTTTTATGAAGAGTTGTTAAAAGTTGAAGGAATGAAGAAACATGAATTATCAGATACCTGGACGGGTGTACATGACACACAAAATGTTTCAGATTCTGTGTGCTTATCAACAGGGCTAAGTTTATGATAGGAAAAAAAAGGTCTTTTAAATAGAAAACACAAAATATTAAACTTGTTCTTCTTGGCTAAAACAGGGCATCTTCTGATCCACAAATTCCAAGAGATAAAATAATGATTTCTCAGAGTTCTAAGAAAGATCCTCTCTATCAATGATTGTAAGTGAATACAAAAGAGGTTTAAAACTTTTAATTAATGGGAATTACTTAATCATGACAAACAATACTGATTTTCATGTTTGATTGTTCAACGACAGATCACTACAGTGAAAATTCTTCTGAAAAGAAATGAGTTAGTAGCTGCTTCCTATCTTGAAAGTCAGCAGATCCGTGGTAGACTCACTTCAGTCAACAAAATGTTGTTGACTTCCTGCCTTTGAAACAATACAAATAATATCTTCTAAGGCCAAAATCAACCCCATGTTTCCTCAGCAGGCAACACAATTCCAGAACACTCCTTGAAACCCCGTACTGATTTGGCTGGACTATGAGGGAGATCTTTTCAATTTGGGAAGGGACTTCTTCCTTCTTTTCTCTCTTTTTCTTCTTCTTTTAAGTTCAGTCTTTGGTCAAAGCTGAAATAGAGACCACCAGGGATGGTCCAGATCCTTACTATGGTTGTAGACTCCCCTGAAGAAGCGTTTCATTAGCAGGTCTAGTTTGTAGTTCAGAGGCCATTCACCATGTCTTCACTGTGTTTTTTTCTTTGAGTCATTTGTCAGAATCCTTTGTATGCACCACGACTGCAGAGAGGCAGTTTAGTCTTCGAACAATGAGCAGCCTGAGAAAAACAAGTATAACTCAAGATGATAGGTTAAATCACAATATGCTATTCTCTGGATGTTTATTCTCATAAATCTGTTCGCCAATGTTTTACTTAGGATTTTTGCATTAATATTAATAATTAAGATTAGTAAATAGTTTACCTGAGGGGGATCCATTCTTCAGGTTTAAGTGTCAGTTTCTTATAATCTGGAACAACTTATATAAAAATTTCATTTTCTGGTCTTTTAGATGTTGCTAAACACCCCCAGTGAAATTACCTGAATATCCTCAGTGAATCATCTGAACTTGATAAATTTTTGTGGTGTATATTTTTATAATTTTCTCTCTTCTGTCTGGTTTTGCATTTTTCCCTCCACTATTATCAAATTCGATTCATGTATTTTCCTCAAAAATCATCCATTTTACCTAGATTTTCAAAATTTTTTGGATAGGCTAGTACAGAATATCTAATTTTTCTTAATTTCTGGCATTAGATTTAGTTTTCCTTTGTAATTTTTAAACTGTTTTTCCCCCAATTCCCTTTATTTATGTTTGCCTATTAATTTTTAAATAAACAAATTGATTTATTAACTATATTATTTTTATTTGTTCTGCCTTATTTTCTTTTTTCTTGATACACCCTATTTTGTCCTTTCTTTCTTTTTTTTAAGTACACTCAGTGCCCTGCATGAAGCTTAATGTAGGGCTTGAACTTATTACCCTGAGATCAAGACCTGAGCTGAGATCAAGAGTCTAACTAGCCACCTAGGCACTTCTTGTCCTTCCTTTTGATTCACTTTGTACCTTTTCTATTTTATTGAGTAGGTAATTAGTTCATACCTACATTCTTTAATTTTCATTGATAGAGTATGTAAAGCATTATGTTTTTCTCCTGTCTACTACTTTAAATATATTCTGTTAGTATTGTTTATATTATTATAATTATAAGTTCTACACTTTTGGCTTGCATTTGCCCTTCCATCCAGAAGTTCTTTATTTTATTAGTTTGTTTTTTTTTTTAGGTAGAAGTTTTTTAGCTCCATTGACGTATGTTTGACAAATAGTATCTTAAGATATTTAAAGTCTACGATGTGATAATTTAAAATATGTACACATTGTAAAAGGATTCTCCTGTTAAGTAAACTAACACATCCAGACCTCACATTTAATTTGGATATTTTGTGGGGCACCTCAGGCTCAGTGATTGAGCATCTGCTTTTGGCTCAGGATCCTGGGATTGAGTCCCACATCAGGAGCTCTGCCAGGAACTTGCTTCTCCATTTGCCTATGTCTCTACCTCTCTTTGTGTGTGTCTCATGAATAAATAAATGAAATATTAAAAAAAACTAATTTGGATATTTTGCTAATATTTTTTGAGAGGAAAAAAAGGAAAGAAGTGAGCCTGTTGTTTCAAGGAAATAGCTGACAGTATTTGTCACGAGTGACAAAATTAGAGCTTTCATGTGAAAGTTAATCTTGGAAAATTTATATATGCCACTGTGAGCTCGGCAACTTGCTAGTATTTAAGATTCAATAAAATCACTGGCAATATTAACAACTATACTTTTAAAATATTAAATAGTAAAGATGTCAACATTTGGAAGATCTGCATAACTTAGCATGCCAAGATATTCCAAATTATCAATGCATGATGTTACAAAATTGTGTGTAGTAAAAAGATTCCTTCAAAGTTTAAGACCAACCATAGGATTTTAATGTAAGGGACACAGAAGCTGATTGAAATGATTTCAGATAGGGACACCTGGGAGGCTCAGGGGTTGAGCATCTGCCTTCAGCTCAGGGCATGATCCTGGAATCAGGATGGAGTCCCCCATTGGGTTCCCTGTGCGGAGCCTGCTTCTCCCTCTGCCTACATCTCTGCCTCTTTCTGTGTGTCTCTCATGAATAAATAAATCTTAAAAAATAAAAAAGGAAATGCTTTCAGATCAACTTTGCAATTAACATTTAAGAAACTACCAAGTTGGCAAGGTTTTTTTCACTTGAAGTATAATTAACATACAACGTTACATTAGTTTCAAGTGTAAGACATAGCTATTCCACAACTCTGTGTTATGTTACGATCACTACAAGTGTAGCTACCATCATGATAAAACACTATTATAATACCATTGACAATATCCCTATACTGTACTTTTCATCTCCATGATTGATTTATTCATCCTATGACAGAAGATTCTACTTCCCACTCCCCTTTCCCCAGTGTGTTTATCCCCCCAACCCCCTTCCCTCTGACAAACAATGTTTGTTTTTTGGGATTTATAGGTTTTTTAATGCTTTGTGTGTGAGTGTGTGTGTGTGTGTGTGTGTGTGCGTGTGCATTGTTTTATTTTTTAAGATTCCATACCAACTCAAATTATATGGTATTTATTTTCCTCTGACTCACTTCACTTAGCATAATACCCTCTAGGTCCATCCATGTTTTCCCAAATGGCAAGATCTTATCATTTTTTATAGCTGACTGATATTCCATTTTCATATATCCCACATCTTCTTTCTCCATCTATTAATAGATACTTAGGATATTTCCATATCTTTTTTTTTAAGATTTTATTTATTTATTCATGAGCCACACAGATGCCCCAGATGTTTCCACATCTTGATTGTAAATACTGCTACAATAAACATAGAGGCATATATATATATATATATACACACACATATATATTAGTGTTTTCATTTTCTTTTTTTAAAAAAAAGATATTTTATTTATTTAGTCATGAAAGACATAGAGAGGCAGAGATATAGACAGAGGGAGAAGCAGGCTCCCCATAGCCTGATGCGTGACTTGATCCCAGGACCCTGGGACCATGACCTGAGCCAAAGGCAGACACTCAACCACTGAGCTACCTACGGGGCCTGTTTTCATTTTCTTTTTTGTAAATATTAGGTAGTAGAATTACTGGATCACTTAGTATTTCTATTTTTAATTTTCTGAGGAACATCCATACTGCTGTCCACAGTGGCTGCACCAATTATATTTCCACTGAAAGCACAAGATTTCCTATTTCTCTACATCCTCACCAATACTTGTTATTCCTTATCTTTTTGAAACTAGTTATTCTGACTGGTGTAAGGTAATAATGCATTGTAGTTTTGATTTGCATTCTCCAGATGTATCCTGGTATTGAGCATCTTTCCATGTGTCTGTTGGCCATCTATATGGTATGTGTTCTTTGGGAAAATGTCTCTTTAGGTCTTCCACCTAGATTTTACTAGAATTATTTGTTTTTGATTTTTGATGTTTAAGTTGTATAAGTTCTTTATATATTTTGGATATTAACCCCTCATCAGATATATCATCTACAGATACCTTCTCCTATTCAGTAGGATGCATTTCCATTTTATTGATGGCTTTCATCACTGTGCAAAAGCTTTTTATTTGGCTGTAGTACCAATAGTTTGATTTTGCTTTGTTTCTCTTGCTGGAGGAGACATAGCTAGAAAAATTTTACTAAAGCCTATGTCAGTGAGATTATTGCCTATGTTTTCTTCTAGAAGTTTTATGGTTTCAGGTCTCATATTTACATCTTTTACCTATTTTGAGCTTATGTCTGTATATGGTGTAAGAAAGTAATCCAATTGCACTCTTTTGCATGTAGCTGTCTGGTTTTCCCATCACCATTTATTGAAGATACTGTATTTCCTCATTGTATATTTTTGCCCTCTTTATCATAGACTAGTTGACCATATAAGTATGGGATTATTTCTGGGTTCTCTATTCTGGCCCATTGATCTATGTATCTGTTTTTGAGCCAGTACTATCCTGTTCTGATTATTCCAGCTTTGTAATATATGTTGAAATCTGCAATCATGATACTTCCAGCTTTGTTCTTCTTTCTCAATATTTTTGTAGCTATTTGGGTTCTTTTTTGGTTCTATACAGAAATTTTGTAAAAAATGATATTGACATTTTGATATGGATTGCACTGAATCTGTAGATTGCTTTGGGTACCATAGACATTTTAATAGTATTTATTATTCTCATCCATGAGCATAGAATATCTTTCCAATATCTTGTTTATGCCATCTTCAATTTCATTCACTAGGGTCTTACATTTTTCAGAGTATAGGTCTTTCACCTCCTTAGTTGAGCTTATTCCTAGGTATTTTATTCTTTTTTTGGTGCAATTGTAAATGAAATTGTTTTCTTTTTTTTTTTGAAATTGTTTTCTTAATTTCTTTTTCTGCTACTTTGTTATAGCATACAGAATCTCAACTGATCTGTGTATTAATTTTGTATCCTTCAACTTTGCTGAAATATTTATTACCTCTTTTATTACTTCTACTTGGTTTTTGGTGGAGTTTTAGGGTTTTCTATGTATAGTATCATAGTATCTGCAAGTAGTGGACAGTTTTACTGTGGTTGTCTTTCATATTTTTAATTGTTTGACTACTGTAACTAGAACTTCCAGTTGTATGCTGAATAAAAGTGAGGATCCATGTCTTCCTGATCTTAGAGGAAAAGCACTCAGTGTTTCACCATTGATATCTTAGCTATTGGTTTTTTATGTATGCCCTTTATTATGTTGACATATATTCCCACTAAACCCATTTTGTTGAAAGTTTTTATCATGAAAGGATATTTTGTTAAATGTTTTTTTTTAATCTGTTGAGATGACCACAAGATCTTTATCCTTTATATTGTGGTGTATCATGATTAATTTGAGAACATTGAACTATTTTTGCATTCCCAGAATAAATTCTACTTGATTGTGGTAAATGATCCTTTTAATGTATTGTTGAATGCAGTTTGCTCTATTTTGTTGTCTTATTTTGGTATCAGGTTAGTGCTGGCCTTGTCGAACATATTTGGAAATTTCCTTCCTTTTCTATTTTTTTGAATGGTTTAAGAATAATGGGTATTAACTTTTAATGTCTAGTAGAATCCACTTGTAAAGCCATCTGGTCCTGGACTTTTGTTTGTTGGGAGGTGGTTTTTTTTATTATTATTATTACCGATTTGATTTTGCTACTAGTAATTTGTTCAGATTTTCTATTTCTTCCTGATTCAGTTTTGAAAGACTGTATATTTCCAGAAACTTATCCATTTCTTTTAGATTTCCCAAATTGTTGGCATACATTTTTTATTTATTTGTTTATTCATGAGATACACAAAGAGAGAGGCAGAGAGAGAAGCAGGCTCCTTGTAGGGAGCCCATGTGGGACTCAATTTTCCAGACCCAGGATCATACCCTGAGCCGAAGACAGATGCTCAACTGCTGAGGCACCCAGGCATCCCAGCATAAAATTTTTCATAGAAATCTCTTATAATTCTTTGTATTTCTGTGGTGTCAGTTGTTATTTCTTTTTCATGTCTGATTTTATTTTTTGTGTCCTCTTTTTCCTTTGATGAGTCTGGTTACAGGTTTGTCAATTTTGTTCATCTTTTCCAAAAACCAGCTCTTGATTTCATTGATTTTTTTTTCTATATTTTCTTTGAATTTCTACTTCACTTATTTCTTCTCTTTTTATTTAAATTCTCCTAACTTTGGGTTTTGTTTGTTATTCTACTGGTGGTTTCTTGAGGCATAAATTTAGGTTGTTTGAAACCTTTCGTTTCTTGAGGTAGGCATGTGTCACTATAAACTTCCCTCTTAGAACTTGTTTCCCAAATATTTTGGATCATCATCTTTTCATTTCCACTTGTCTCTATATATTTTTTAATTTCCTTTTTGAGTTCTTCATTAACCCATTGGATGTTTAGTAGCATTGTTTCGCCTTCAGATATTTCTGTTTCTCTGTGATTTTTTTCCTAGTAATTAATTTGTAGTTTTAATGCCACTGTAGTTGTAAAAGATCCCTACTATGATATCAGTGTCCTTAAATTTATTGAGACTTGTTTTTTAGCCTAACATGTGATTCATCATGGAGAATGTTCTATGTGCACTTGAAAAAAAAGTGTATTCACTGATTTGGGATGAAATGTGTTATATATATGTTTGAGTCCATCCTGTCTAATGTGTTGTTCAAAGCCACTGTTTCCTGGTTAATTTCCTGTCTGGGTGAGTCTTACTTATTGATATAAGTCAGGTGTTAAAGTTTCCTACTGTTATTGTTTTATTGTCAGTTTCTCTTTTTATATGTATTACTATTTATATATTTTGATGTTCCGATGTTAAATGAAAATAAATTTTAAAAAAAGAAAATAAATTTACAATTATTATAACGTCTTGTTGGATTGATCCCTTAATCATTATAAAATATTATCTCTTTTTCAGTCTTTGTTTTGAAATGTATTTTGTCTGATATAACAAATGCTGACCTTTTTTTTCCCTTTCATTTGCATGACATATATTTTTCCACCCTTCACTTTTAATCTGTATGTGTCTTTAGATCTGAAGGAAGTCTCTTGTGAGCAGCATATAATTTTTTAATACATTCTGTCCCCTTATGTCTTTTGATTAGAGCATTTAAACCATTTTATTTATTTATTTATTTATTTATTTATTTTTTATTTATTTATTTATTTATTTATTATTTATTTATTGTTAGTAGAATCTTTTATATTCAGGGGGAAAAAATCCACCAAAAATCAAAAAAGTTTTCCAACCACACACAGGAAGGGTATGGGTAGGGAGAAGTGTCTGTCCATCCAGTCTCAGCCCCCAGCCCATGTGGTTTGGGCAGCAATAAGGGGTGAAGGATAATGGATCCCAAAATAAAAAAGGGGTATGTATATGTATGGGGAAGAGAATGGTGCAAAAGCAGTGGGGAGTGGTAGGGGAAAGTGACAGACCAGGTCAATACTGGAAATACCACAGGTGGGAGGCCACTTTATAACATGGCTTGCTGATCTTACCACTGTAGACACCTTCTTTCTCCATCAGCAGAACTAGTGTCTTAAGAGTTGTGGTGATGATGAAGCAGGCATCAGCCAGGGAGTCATAGGGCCATAGGGCTGCCTTAGTGGGATGGCTGGGGCTGGTGTGAGTCAGGAGCCCAGGGCTCACGGAGGCAGTAGGCCAGCTAGGGTGCCCAGATCTTGTTTCTGCCCATGCTATCAAGATGGAGGGGGAACATAAACCATTGCACTCACTAGCTTCTCAGATCTGGAGAGTTCTAGCAGCTCCTAGCTGTTTGATAGGGTTCTAGAGCTGGTCCATACTTTTAAACTGGTTCTTTTTGTGTGCTCCAGAGTGGGTAAAACTGCTTGTAGCCTCAGGTACTATCTCTCCCCACTGCAGTTCAGCATCTGGGGCGGAGGTTCCCTTTGTTACTGTGTCTCCTTGTCTCCATCTCTCTTGCCATTCTCTATGTGGTCTCTCTAGCTTTTGTTTTGCAAAAGCCATTCAGTTAGCCCTCAGTTCCTCTTCAGAAGAAATTGCTCTATAAGTAAATGTGCATTTGGTATGTCCATGGAGGGGGTAAGTTGAAAGTTTTCCTGTATCTACATCTTGGACCAGAACTCCCCATGCAAAAAATATTTTATTTTTATTTTTACTATTATCTTTTTTTTTTAGACAGAGAGAGATAGATAGGAGCAGGGGGAGAGGGAGAATCCTAAGAAGGCTAAACCCCCAGCATGGAGCTCTATGTGGGGCTTGATCTCACAACCTGAGCCAAAATCCAGTCAGTGGTTTAATTGACTGAGCCACCCAAGTCCCTACAAAAGTATTTTAATAGATAGCTTTCAAATTTCGACATGAAAAGATCTGAATTTTCACTTCATTAACTTTTCATTTTACATTTTTATCGGAGTGTAACTTTCTATAGCACAGAATTTAATATTGTTTTAAAATGTAATGTATAGTCATTTTTGTCAATAGTCTATGTGTACTTGAGCAGAAGATATATTCTCTTTTATAGGATATAATATTTAAGCCATCATCTTAAAATCTACTCTAAAGGTAGGCCATTGATGACTTTATGTCCATATTGTTTGGTTCACATGACCTGTATTTAACAGTGAGTTAAGTCCCTATTAGTCTGTTTCTGTTTATTTCTTCTTGAACCTCCTGTTTTTGTTGATGATTATTACTATCTTATTTTGAGTAAAGATATTCAAAATTCTAATATGTTATTGTGAATGGGGGCTTTCAGAATCTCAAGCTGTCTTACTTGAAAAATTCTTCTTTTTATCCTGAATTTTTAAGTTCGATATCTAGGATGCAACCTCTAATTTCTCAATGTTTAAATATTTTTCCAGCATTCCTTTGTCCTTTTAGACCTCATGAATCCTTTAATCATAGGTAGGTTTCTTATATACAACACAGAGCTGAATTTTGTGTGGCAATTTGCAAACCTTTTTAACAACTGAATGAAATTCATTTATCTTTATTTATTCTATTTATATAGTTTATCCCAACTCTACCATTTTATCATGTCACATTTATGTTTATGTATGTAAGTATTATATTTCTTATCTTGTCTAATTCCTTAGCTTTCTTTTTAATTCCTTTTGATGTGTGGATTGATGTTGTTATTATATATTATTTATTTTACATTGTTTTACTTTGTTTTTTTCTTCTAGGTACTTTATGTATTATAGACTTTCTTAGCCCTTTACTATGTATGAATGTTTTTTTTCCTGACTTTTCTTTCTCTATTTCACCCTCATATTCTTGTGGATTTTCAAGCCTCTCCTCAATGTCCTTCATTAAATTTAAGTGAGTATATTGTCTCTTAGGTGGTTGTAATTTAGCCATCATTTAAAAAATATTGTGGTATGTTTGTTCAACAGTTTCCTGAGTTTGGTTAATTCTTGTCTTACATTGTTCTGTTTTTTTATACATTTATGTTCTGAGTTTTTGAATTCCTGATTTAAGACATTATTTATATTTGAAAATTCTTGCTGAAGTAAATTTTACTCAGGCTAGAATACTGTGATGTAGTTTTCCCTCAGTCTTATATTTGTGACTGGGGAAAAATTTTTTATTATTCAAAATACTTTTTAGTTTTCTAGTTTTCTTCTTTTTTCTGAAGCACTGTATGAATGTTGTTTTCCACTTTCCATTCATTTCCTAATTTTATTTCCCTTTGGACGAACTATGACAGTTGTGTGAACCCACAGGTGCAAGTATGGGAGCCTAACAAAGTTTCTTAGTTCAAGACTGCCCTCTTCCATTGGTGTAGTAAATTGCAGTTTATTTATAGTGCTGTTTTACTTGGAGGTGGAGGAGGATAAACTCAACAGGTACCCAAATATCCATGTCATAATTCCCAGAACCTATATTACCCTATATGGAAAAAAAGGGTTTTTTGATTAAGGCCCTTTGAGATGGGGAGATTATCTTGGTTTATAAGAGTTGATCCAGTGTAATCACAATGGTTCCTGGAAGAAAGACACAGGAGAAATCAGAGATAGAAAAGTGATGATGGAAGATTTTTTTTTTAGTGATGCACTCTGAGTTTGAGGAAAGGGGTTGAAAGCTAAGCCCACCAGCAGCCACTAGAAGCTCAAACTGGCAAGAGACAGGTTCTCTCCTAAAGCCTCCAGAAGAAAGCAGTCCTATAATACTTTGGGCTAATCCCTTGACTTCAGCCTAATGAAAATAATCTCAGACTTCTGCTCTTCAGAACTGTAAGAAAAAAATATTTGTGTTTTAAGCCACCAAGTTAGATAATTTTTATAGTACCAATACAGAGAAATTAATAAATGGTGTGACTTACAAATATGTAATCTGCTGTGATTCAGCAGGATAATTTCTTTTCCTATTTTCTTCTTTATCTTTACAACCAAAACTCCAAAAGATGCTTCCTCCTTCCAAGTCATCCCCTATTCCACAGAAGTGGTACCTTACAACACTGCTCACTTGGGCCTCACAACATTTAACCTTCTTCCTTCTGATTTCTTAAGGATGAAATCAATCTATGTGACATCAGATTTGTTCTCAATATATACCATTGAGAATGGGATCTGTTTTTCTGAGTGAATATACCTGTGATCCATCATACCTAGGTGTGAGATCTAGAGTTGCTTCTGATGGACTGGAGTGTTTATTTTTCATATGGACAGGTAGCTATTTTTCTTTTTTTTAAGATTTTATTTATTTATTCATAAGAGACACACAAAGAGAGGTAGAGACACAGGCAGAAGGAGAAGCAGGCTCCCTGAAGGGAGCCCAACTCAGGACTCGATCCCAGGACCCCAGGATCATGCCATGAGCTGAAGGCAGACGCTTAACCACTGAGTCACTCAGGCGTCCCAGGTAGTTACTTTTCATATGGACAGTGTTCTCCATCTTGTAGTTATGCTAAAGATCTGAGTTATGATTTTTTTGGTGGGTGCAGATTTTAATTTAGGTTATTACCATTATTCTGTGATAAATCAGCAATCTAGGGATAATCTACATATTGCTTCATATGAATGAGGAGGATTTTGCTATATTAAGTGAAAATTTGTATATAGATATATGTATAATTTTTCTATAGGTTGCAATTGAAAATGATATACTTGGACCTCCATCAATATATGAAAAGTTCTTTTTGCTTAATACTTTATCAGATAAGAATATGAGTAAGCAACACTACTTTTTTTCCCTTTTTACCACCTACACTTTCTCAGCTGCACATCTTTCACTTTTACATTGCCATGGTGACAATCATTTACCTTCTGTTCTCCGGTAATTTACTTTTTCTTGAGGTTGCTCTAAAATTTAGTTCCTAGAAATTTATATTTGTGTCTTTAGGATTTTATGACTCTTTTTCCATATCAAGTCAAGTTTTGAGTTAGAATGATAATATTTCCTTATCCATTGGAAAACTATAAGCCTGGCCCTCTAAGGTGACAACTGTACCTAGGATCAAGATCAAATGAAAAATTGTGTTATTTTTTTTAAGTGATGCCACATTTTAGATTAGTCCCTCTTGTACATGGTTTTTTCTAAATCCTTCATTTTTCTTATCATATCCTCATCTTTCCTTTAGCTCCTATGATTGGTTTTCCGTGTCATGCATTGTTCTTACTACTTTATTACATGCATTTAATTTTTTAATAATAACTCTATCATCCCAACTGCACATATGAAGAAATTGAAGTACAGAACTAATGAATGTAAACTAGCTACAGAATTGATGACCTTAAGTGAGCACTTCTACCCTGACTCTAAATCACATAATCTATAAGTCCCCCTTTGCCTTTTACACAGACCCCCTCCTCAGAAAGCCTCCTCTTAGATCTCTCCTGCTGTTCCAATCTGTAATGCTTACAATAGAGGCCACAGGACATGGCTATCCTGTAACTCCCTTGCCTTCCTTATACTGCTTTTCCTAATTAGATCCAGAACTAATTATTGACCAGTACCACAGTACACCTGCTGACAGCCTGCTGGTCTGTGCCTGAGTTCCTCAAATACATTTGATTTGTTTCTTAGTTTTCCTGGGCTATATATACCAAAATTGTTTCCTAAGAAGGAATACATGTCAGGGAAAAGTACTAAGTCCATAATGTTCTAAGAATATCTTTAGGATAGCCTATCAATTAATCGATTATCGAGGTGAGAATTATAGTGAAAATTTGTTTCCTTAGGATTTTTTTTTAAAGTATTGCTATAGTACCTCTCAAGTCAGTTTTGTCTTATTTAGATTTAAATCTGCTAAAACCACTTGTTTTTTTAATATCCCAATAGAATAAAAACTAGACCCAAGAGACTGATATTTTTTAAAAGGAGAGTATAAACGTTTTTTATTGACCCAAGTAAGATGAACACAGTTCATTAACTTATTCCCCTAAAACAGTCTATAGATTAAGTGAACAATAATAGGTAGATGCTACCTGTAGCCATTCCCCAATTCACCATCATTTGCCCACAGCCACAAAACAAAAATTCATATGTTAAAAAATGTAAACAGCTTCAAATCTTTAAAACAGATCTCTTATCTCCAAATATCTCCTAGAAATTCTGGAGCATCTTCTGAAAATTACATCAGGTACTCTCTATCATTAACACTATTTCCCCTTTATTTTCTAATCCCCTATCTACCCCCTGCCCCCAAATAAAGCAATCTTACTCTATCCAGGAGGAAAACATCCACATGATAAAGTCTGATTTTGAAATTTCATGTTTTTAAATAGATATATAGAGGTACACTAATTACACTAGAATTTTGCAAAGGAGGAATCATCAGTCTTAAAATTATATTACAATAAATAGAAATGGTTATATTTTCAAACTGTTTCAGAAGGGAATTCCAGTTATAAAGCACATCCAAAATAAACTTCTTTACTGTAAAAGACACACAATAGCCTATTTCTTTGCCTTCTGAGTACCTGAAAATGAAAAACCACTCAAATCTTAAAAGTGAAGGGTTGCTCCATTTGTACTGACTACAAGATTTTAATGATGCTGCTGTTTAAGCACTTGTCTCCAATGAAGATATTATGAAGGAAAATAACTCTGGGTAAATTTTCTGAGAGCATTCATTAGTTTTCTTGTGGTTTATTACTTATTCATATGTGTACCATACTTGAGTACTGTTGACAAATCTGTGGAAAGACAGCCTTTTTGTTTCCAGTATGATGGAATAAAATTCTTCCTTTGCTATAAAAATATACATATCAACAACTGTAATGTTTAAACTATTAGAATACTGCAAAATGCATACATTAAAATGAAATGTCATCATAGTACCTTTTTGGAACATCTGTACTTTTTCTAAATAGTATGTTGTTATAAACACTATCCATTTCAAAGTAAAAAAAATGTTTAGACAATCACTGAAATATAAGTGCTCTTTCAGAAATGTGTTACATAAAAATACACTGATATATTTTAAACAAACACTAAACACAGAACTCATTCACATTTTTTTAGAGGTGTATTTACCAAACTAGGCATCTTCAAAGGTCATATCCTAGCATTTTTCCCACAAAGAGACAGTTCTTTGAATAGAGTATCTTAATAAATTGATCACTTAATTTGCCAAAGCATCATGAATCTAGATTATAAATCCTCAAACATTTCCTAAATAAAAAATACTGGCTCTAACTTTGAAAATTCTGTCCCCAATTTTACAAGTGGTACTCCCTCTGAGCAAACTTTTTTCCATATTATAAGCTAAAATACCTTAATCTCGAAAATTATTCTAGTGTTTTTGTGCACCAATAGAAAAGGTACATGTTCTAGATTGAATCAGAATTTAATGAAAGAATCTCAATTATGCTTTAAACAAACTATTAAGTAGTAAAGCTCTGTGTTTTGCATGTGGAGAAATCATTTGCCTTAGCAATGATTTTTTAAGATAAAATTGACCTATAACATTAGTTTCAGGTATACAATATGATTCAATATTTGTAATACTGTGAAATGATCACAGTAAAACTAGTTAATACCCATCACTGCACACTTACAATTTTTTCTTACAAAAACTTTTAAGTTCTACTCTCAGCAATTTTCAAATGTGTAATAGAGGATTGCTAACTGTAGTCATATGCTATAAATTATATCCCCATGAATAATTTATTTTATAACTTTGTATCTTTTAACCCCCTTTACTCATTACCCACTCTCTTCTAGCAACCAGCAATCTCTATGATATACCTACAAGTATGAGCATTTTGCTTTGTTTTTTATTTTTAGATTCCACATATTAGTGAGATCATACAGTATTTTTAGGATCTGACTTCTTTTACTTAGCATAATGGCATAAGTTTCATCCATATTTTAACAAATAGCAAGGTTTCCTTCTTTATATGATGAAGGAAATATATTCCATTCCATTGTACATATATAGCAAATATCCTTTATCCATTTACCTACCAAGGGACACCTACGTTGCTTCTATCTCTTGACTACTGTTAATAATGCTGTATTGAAAATGGGGGAGCATATAAGTTTTTTAGTTAGTTTTCATTTCCTTCGGATGAATACCCTAAAAGTGTAATTGCTAGATCATATGGTAGTTCATTGATTGATTGATTGATCAGTTGTGGAACTTTTATATTGTTTTCCACTGTGGCTGTACCAATATGCATTCCCATAACAGTGCACAAGGGTTCCTTTCTTTCTACATCCTCTTCAAAACTTGTTATCTGTTTTCTGTTGTCTTTTCGGTAATAGTCATTCTAAAAGGTGTGAGGTACTATTTCACTACAGTTTCGATTTACATTTTCCTAATGATTAGTGATATTGAGCACCTTTTCATGTATCAGTCTTATATGAAAATGTCTTTTCAGGTCTTTCGTTCAATTTTAATTATATTGAGTTATAGGAGTTCCTTACACATTTTGCATATCACCTTATCAGATATATAATTTGCAAATCTCTTCTCCATTTAGTAGGTTGCATTTTCACTTTATTGATAGTTTCTTTTGCTCTGAAGAAGCTTTAAAAAAAAAAGAAGCTTTTTAGTTTGATGTGATTGTTTAATTTACCTTTGCTCTTATTTTGTTTGCTTTGATGTCAAATTAAAAAAATAATAATAATCACCAAGACTGAAGTCAAGGAGCTTAATGCCTATGTGTTCTTCTAGGGGTTTTAGAGTTTCAGGACTTGTGTTCAGTCTTTAATCCACTTGAGTTAATTTTTGTGTATAATGTAAGAAAGTAGTCAGTTTCATTATTTTACATGTGGCTGTCCAGTTTTCCCAACATCATTTATTGAAGAGACTATCTTTTTCGCATTGTATATTCCTGGCTCCTTTGTCATAAGATAACCATATATGCATGGGTTTATTTCAGGACTCTCTATTCTGCTCCAATACCATATTGTTTTGATTAAGACAGCTTTCTAATGCAGTTTGAGATCGGGGGCATGATCCCTCAGCTTTGTTTTTCTTTCTCAAGATTTCTTTAGCTATTTAGGATCTTTAGTGGGTTCATACAAATTTCAGGATAGCTTATCTTTGTGAAAAGTGCCATTAGAGTTTTTATAGGGATTGCACTGAATCTCTGTATTGCTTTGAATTCCATGGAAATTTTAACAGTATTAATTATTACAATCCATGAGTATGGAATATCTTTCAATTTATTTGTATTGTCTTCAGTTTCTTTCATCAATGTCTTATAACTTCTGTGTATAGGTCTTTCATCTCCTTGGTTAAATTTATTCCTAAATATTTTATTCTTTTTGATCCAATGTTTTCTTAATCTCTCTGATGGATCCATATTAGCATATAGATACACAGATGAGTTATGTAGTATCAATTATAACATCTCTTATTTCTGATTTTGGGTCCTCTCTTTTTTTCTTGAGGAGCTTAAAGTTTTACTTTACTGCTGCTTTTGTTTACTGCTGCTTTTGTTGAATCCCACAAATTTCAGTATTTCTAGATTCATTAATCTCATGGTATTTTTTTAATTCTCTTTTAATTTCTTCTTTGATCCATTTGTTATTTGGTAGCATGATGTTTACTATCCAAATATTTGTGATTTTTCTAATTTTCTTGTAATTGAGTTCTTGTAAACATGTCTTTATTTTATTTTAGATAGAGAGAGAGAGGAAACAGGGGGAAGAGGGAGAGAGGGAGAGAGAGGTACCCCAGCTTTGTTTTGGTGTCCATTGCATGGAATCTATTTTTCCTTCCCTTTACTTTCAGTCTGTATGTGTCCTTAGATATGAAGGGAGTCTCCTGTAGGCAGTATATATAGGTCTTGTTATTTTATGCATTCAGCCACTCTATCTTTTGATTGAAGAATTTAATATCTTTATATTTAAATTAATTATTGATAGATATGTATATTGCCATTTTGTTGTTTCCTGGCTCTTTTATAATTCAGAATCTTGTTTTTTTCTCTTGCTTGTTTTCTTTGTGACTTGATTTTCTGTATATACATGCCAAGAATTCCTTCTTTCCCTTTTGTGCTTCTATTATAGTTTTTTGCTTTGTGATCACAATGGAGCTTACATAAACCTACATATAACAGTCTATTTTAAGTCAATAATTGAAGTTTGAACACATTCTAAAGCTCTACATTTTCACCCACCCCCCACACAGAGACATTTATGTCATGATTTACATAATTTTATCTTGTGTATCCCTTAACAATTTATTTGTAGTTCTAGTTATTTTTACTACTTCTTTTAACCTTCAGAGTAGCTTTCAGGTGACTTAACTACCACCTTTACAACATTGAGTTATTCTGAGTTTTACTATATATTCATCTTTGCCAGAGAGATTTATACTTTTATATTTCTTACAAGGCCAGTCTATGGTTGAGGAACTCCTTTAGCTTGTACTTCTCTGAAAAATTCATTATCTTTTCTTCAATTCTGAAGAACTGTGGAGTATTCTTTGTTGGAAGATTTTTTTTTTCAGCACTTTGAATGTATTGGTTCATTCTCTTCTCCCCTGAAAAGTTTCTGCTGAAAAATCTGATAATCTTATGGAGGTTCTCTTGTAAATACATAACAAGTTGATTTTCTATCGCTGCTTTTAAGACTTTCATCCTTAACTTTCATAATTTTGATGTTGATTTCTTTGGGCTTATTATTTTGGAACTCACTGAGTTTCCTGTATCTGGATGACTGTTCCTTCCCCAGTTAGGGAAGTTTTCAACTATTACTTCTTCAAATAGTTCTTCTGCCCCCTTTTCTCTCTCCTTTTGGAACCTATGAAATGTGAATGCTGTCTGCTGGATGTTATTCCACAAATCCTTTGGCTATCCTCATTTTTTGGTCCTTCTCTTTATCTTTTCTCAAGTTCTGATTGTGTGAGTTCCAGTGGCTTGTCTTTGGGTTAATGGATCTATTTTTCTGATTCATCTATTCTGCTCTTGAACTCCTCTATTGTAGTTTTTCACTTCAGTAATTCTTCAATTCTGTGACTTCTTTTTGGTACTTTTCTATATTTTCTCTTTTTTTAAAGAAGCACTACGCTCATTAATTTATCTTTCAAGTTCAGTGCGCATCTTTATGACTATTATTTTGAACTCTATCAGGTAAATCATGATCTCTCATCCATTAAGGCTTTTTCTGAGGTTTTATCTTATTCTTTCATTTGGAATATATTCCTCTGTTCCTTCATTTTCCTGACTTTCCATGGGAATGTTCTATGGGAGTGATAAGTTAGGAACTATTTCCAAAAAAAAAGAGAGAGAGAGAGAGAAAGAGAACTGAATGAGTGCACCATGTGACCCTAATAATTCTCTATTGACATAAAGTATAATAATCTTTAGAGCTTTCTGCTGATAAATAAAGATCATTTCCCATACAAAGACTCTCACATAAGGAAAGGAATAAAGAAAACATAGCTCTTTTTCTGTGCTTGATGTTTTTCTGTAATTTTATTCTGTCCTATATTTTTCAGATAGGACACTACATTTGCTCACATACAATACCACGGTGCTTTCTTTTGAAGAATAAAGTGTAGACCAGTGTCTTGTTGAGTAGAACTTCCTAGATAGTACCCTCTTCTTCTCATGAATTGTCTATTGAGTAACTGTCATGAAAAAAATCATGATTGGCTGAGATTGTTGTAGGTTCTAGGTATATAGGAAACATATATGAAAGTGTTTCATAAATTTCAAAGTGTGATACAAATTTACTTATTAGAAACAATAACTGGAGACAACTTCTCACACCCTCTTTTATGTTACCATTTGCTTTTAAAAAACTTTTTCATGCCCTCTTTCATGCCTGAATTTGAAAAAGCAAAAATTTTGGCATTTTTATGTTTCCATTGAGAATTTTTATAATAAGTAGTGCTTAAAGTGTTCAATAATATGTAACATGATTCTAGCATATTATCCCATGACTCATAGACAAAATTATGACACGAATCATTTAATTCTTCTTAGTCACTGTTCAAAATATTCTGAAATTCTCACTTATATTGATGGTTTAAGTAAATACAGAGAAGTTGAGGAAGTGCCATATTTTAACAATTCTTGTTTCACTAAAAATGTTAATTAGAAAGAATAACCAGAAATGCCAGTATCTTGTAAGTTTCTAACAATTTCATAGGTATGGATAATATTTATCAAAGATAATCTGTTTTGTAGGGAAAAAAAGGAACAAATCCATGTTGAGTTTCTGTGACTTAATTTATAGACGTTCCATCATTAGCATTGTTAATAACAGTCTTGTATTTATATAGTCACAACATTACTTCATGTTCATTTTAAAGATTTCTCTAAAAGAAAGAAGTCCACCAGTGTACTTCAGGCGTTTACAGTATAGCTGAAATAATGTAAAAGTATGATTTCCAGTAGACAGTAAGGAGGACATTGTGCTTATAGATGTTAGTATCTCCCAGCAT
The DNA here is from genome assembly GCF_905146905.1 of Nyctereutes procyonoides. Classification (NCBI taxonomy): domain Eukaryota; kingdom Metazoa; phylum Chordata; class Mammalia; order Carnivora; family Canidae; genus Nyctereutes; species Nyctereutes procyonoides. Next base: position 2,914,353 of record NW_026575021.1, on the reverse strand, counting down.
TCCAGGGAATGTATTGAGCCTTTTATCAGTCAGGGTTCCCTAAAGAAACAGAAACCATAAAATACAGATAGAAATATGTAGATTTATTTTAGAGAATTGGCTTATGCAATTATGGAGCCTGGTAAATTCAAAATCTATAAGGTCAGGTTGGTAGGATAGAAATTCCAGTAAGATTTGATATTCAGATCTTGCATCACAAATCCACAGAGCAGACCAGAAGGCACGAAATTCAGGCAATCTTTCTAGAATAGTTTTGAGGAGGAATTCCTTCTCTCCCAGGAAACCTCAATTTTGTTTTTACGGCCCTTAAATGAATGAGGCCCACTCATATTACTATGGGAAATTTGCTTTACTTAAAGACAATTGATTATAAATGTTAATCACATTTACAAAATACCTTCACAGAAGCACGTAAACTAGTGTTTGACCAAACAATTGGGCACCATAGCCTAGCCAAACCAACACATAAAATTAACATCACAAGCCCTAAAACAATAAGTATTTGGCTTTTATTTTGTGATTTTATTTTAATTTCCTAAAGATGTATTTATTTATTTTAGAGAGAGGAGAGAGACAGAGAACATGTTGTAGGGGAAGGATGAGGAGTAGGGGGAGAGGAAGAGAGAGAATCCCAAGCGGGGAGTCTGACTCAGGGCTTGATCCCAAAACCAAAATCAAAAGTCAGAAGCTCAACTGACTAAGCCACCCAGGTGCCCCCTCACTTTTTACTTTGTAATTTTGATTAAGAGATAGTTAGAAGATATTTAGGGACCAAAATAACAGGAAAATAATATATGAAATTTCTTATTTAAAAATACAAATGACGTTGATTAGAGCATAACTTAGCTAGTTGTGAGTTATTAACATGCTCTTGATGATGTTTCAAAATAGTTTGAAGTCAGTGAATTTGGGTAAGATATGAACCAGATATCCACAGCTAAAGGTAATTCTTTTCTCCCCTCTTATTCATCTTTCCAGGACAGCTTAAATAAGGATTTATGTGCAGTTCATCATATTATAATAGCAAAGAAAAGCATACACACACACACACACACACACAGACATATAGTGATGTGTTATTAATTTATATTTAGATTGTCTTAGCTTAGGCTCCTGTAACAACTTAGCATAGACTGGATGACTTAAAAGCAAACATTTATTTCTCACATTTCTGAAGCATAAGAAGTCCAAAATCAAGGTATTAGTAGATTTGGTGTTTGGTCAGAACCCTCTTCCTGGTTTGCAAACAGAGGCCTTCTTGGTGGATCTTCATATGACAGAGAGACAGAAAGAGCAAGCCTTTTGGTCTCTTTTTATAAAGGCACTAACCATATCACAGAGGTTCTACCCTCATGACTTGATCTAATCCTAACTATTTCCCAAAGGACCTACCCCCAAAGAATCATCACATGGGGATTAGGACTTCAACACAAGCCACATAAATGTTGCTTCCATTTGGCAAAAGTCTTAACAGTTTGATGATATCATGATCCATCTCTTTCTCTATCAAGCTTGTTTTGTTATAAATTTGGTAGATGTCCATGCCAATCTTTCCTAGAAGGTGGTGTGTAGGAGACTGTTGCTCCTACCCTTTATATTCTTACAAGACACCTTTTTTCTTTAGGAAAGATAAAATTGATAAAAATCCAACCAGAAAGCTGAGCAAAAAAGGGCAGTAACTGCCTTTCATGTGGCACATAATATCCTATTACCTTTTTCCCTCAAATTTCATTTCTATTTTTTGCTCACCTCTCCTTTGTCAACTCTCCTTCACATCCCAGTGGGGATAACAGATAAAATTTGAAATATAAAGACGCATTTGGTTTTCAGTTCTGTTAAATTGAAGATACAGATATCTTTGTATGATATAGATGTGTTGCTATTTACAGCATGCCAGATTTTGAAAAATTAAATTTATAGCCTAAAGGTCTTTAAAAATATTTCTAATTTCAATTGTTTTTGTAGTGTCTGCCCCTGTATTATCAAAGATCATTTGAATAGTTTTACTTTTTCAAACTGTTCAAGATTTTAAGCATGACAATGGAGCAACAGACCTGTGGTACCTCATAAGAGTTCTCCTTCTAATTATATTCACTATGGCTGTTTATAGACTTTCAGGAACTTTTCATTACTGAATGATTTTCCATATACAGGCCAGTGAAGTCTCATGCCTTGAGGATTTTTCAAAATTGGTCATACATAAAACAATCCTTTGAAAACCATATAAAATAAGGTCAACAGGTCCCACTGGTTTGCATATGGTAAATTTTTCTAATTACTACTCTTTTATCTGATTTTGGCCAACTGACAATTTTTCACGGTTTTTATTTCTCACTTGTCTATAATTTAATGAGAAAATTGACAAATAATATCATAGTACTATTCCGGTTTAACATGAGCATTAATGTTCTCACTTTCTAGAGTTTTTCTCTGTTAGACTGTCTCCCCCCTGAGAATGACATCTTTGTAAATGCTTTTTTATTATAATCTTAATAGATATTTATGAACAATAAACTCATTCTATATTTGGCTTTCTACTTCAGTTTGCTTTTTTAAACTCTAAGTAACTCTTTATATTCTGTTTCTTTCATCTCTTGCTTCATTTTCAGAATATCTATATTCCCGTTTTATAGCAGAGTCTGGTAAGTCATTTCCCTTAGAAGTGGAATTATAATTTAATACTCTTAATATAGCATCTTTTTTATAATATCTTTCTAATTTTCTAGATTTCAATACTTTTCTTTGTTACATATTATGGAGGCCTTAATTCCCTTAACTTTCTCTAATTGAAGTCAAATTTAATTTCCTCTGGTAGTTAAAAATAATATTCTACTGTGTTAAAACAAAGTAATATCTGGTACGAAGCCTATTTAAAAATTTGCAACCTGGCATCCATAATCATAAATTTAATAATGTATTTGGTATAGTAGACTTACCTGCATTTTCTATCCAATATACCTAACTAAATAAAGTATTACAAACAGTTGAACAGCAGTCAGTATGGAGTATCTTCTAAAGTTGCTTGTGTTTCTCATGCCATTGTCACAACTAAATAAGAGATAAGAACCACATGTGTATATTCATTATTTTATTTCTTAATTAAGCAACCATTTATCATATGTCAGGCCTTGGCCTGTATTTAGGAGACAAATGAGACATGAAACCAAGCTCCTACCCTCACAATAAAAGGAAGAAAAAGTCAATTAACCATCAGATACGTGTATTAAGGGGATAAAAGGGTGAAATAATAGGATTGGGGGAAAAGAAAATAACAGGGAGTGACTAGGGAACTTCTAAGCAGAGGCATTTACAAAGCTTTTTGGATGAAGCAACATTTGAGCTGAGATTTAAATAATAAATAGGAAATAGTCTTACAGGAATACTTCCCAGACTGAGGAACACCTAGAATTAAGGTCTACACCTAGCAAAAAGTTTGTCATGCTTGACTCTCATAAACAAAGCTATGCAGTCGGAGCTTAGAAACTGAAGGAAGATAAGATACAAAACGGTTGTTCTGGTTCTGTCTAACATAATACATTATCTCCTCTAAATAGCAGGTCGTCAAATATTTGGGTATAGGGGACAGACTCCCAGTCAATTCTTCTCTTCAAGTACCAGAATAATGTAATAGTAATTATTTAAGGATGCTTGTTTAACTGAATAATCTTGAAAGAAATTTATAAAATGCTGCCTTCCATGCTGAGAGTTAATTTGCTTTGCACCTGAAGAGTGATACTGTGAGTAGCTGAAATGGCCAGCAGAGTGGAAAAATTCTCAAGTTTGGAAAAGAATAATATTTTCATAGGATGTAGCTCAGGTCAAGTGAAACAAAGATCATGGAAGAATTTTGTACAAAGCTGCAGATCCTGCAGAGGAGTGACCAATACCCGAGATCAGGTAAAAGACAATCTATAACTGAGAAGTGGTCAACAAAATGGATTGAGAAAAGCCATCTCCAATATTACTAAATGCTGCTTTTTTAATAAGTGAACTTGTATCTGGCAACTTAGGAGAAAGAATAGGGAAGACAAAGATCCCTGAAGTAGAAAGTGACAAAGTGGGACTTGACTGTTACAAATTTTAGCAAATTTAGAAGACTGAAATCATACCAAGTACCTTTTCTGACCACAATAGTATGAACCTGGGAATCAAAAAAAGAGGAAATCTAGAATGTTTACACACATGTGGAAATTAAACAGTTCACCTCTGAATGATCATTGAAGAAGAAATCAAAAGGGAAATCAAAAAACATACTTAAACAAATGAAAGTGGAAATACAGAACACCAAAATTTATGGGATGCTGCAAAAGTAGTTGTGAGAGGGAAGTTTATAGTAACAAATGCAAATATTAAGAAAATATATATTAAATAAACAATCTAACTTTATACCTTGAGGAAGTAGAAAAAGAATAACAAACCAAGCCCAAGGTTAGCAGAAAGAAAGAATGAAGATCAGAGTAGAAATAAACGAAATAGAGAAGAGAAAAAATAATAGAAAATAATAACTAAACTAAGAGTCTGTTAAATTGACAAAACTTTAGCTAGACTAACTTGGAAAAAAAGAAGACTAAAATAAAGAAGATGTCACTGACATACATAGAATCCTAAGAGACTACAAGGAATGTGCCGAAAATTGAATAACCTAGGGGCACTTGAGTGGCTCAGTCAGTTAAGCATCTGCCTTTGGCTCAGAATATGATCCCAGGGTCCTGGGTTCAAGCCCCGCATCTTCATCCAGCTCCTTGCTCAATGAGGAGTCTGTTTCTCCTTCTCCCTCAGCCACTCCCCTGCCTGTGTTCTCTCTGTCAAATAAATAAATAATTTTTTTAAAAAATTTTTGAATAACCTAGAAGCAACAGAAAAACTCCTAGAAACATACAACCTACCAAGACTGAATCATGAAGAAAGAGAAAATCTGAACAGAAGAATAATGAGTAGTAAGACTCATCAGTAATCAAAACTTCACAATACAGAAAACCCCAGGACCAGATGGCTTCACTGGTGAATTCTAACAGACATTTAAAGCAGAATTAATGCCAATCCTAATCCAAGTCTTCCGAAAAAAATCGAAATGGGAATATTCCCAAACAAGGCCACCATTACCCAGATACCAAGCTAGATAAGAACATTACAAGAACAGAAAATTATAAATTGATATCCTTGATATCCTTGATTATAATATAGATACAATTTTATTATTGAATTATAGTTAACATACAATGTAATATTACTTTCATGTGTACAACAGTGATTCAATAATTCCTTACATTACACAATACTCACCACAATAAGTGTCGTTACCATCCATCACCATAAGATGTTATTAAATTATTATTGACTACATTCCCAATGCTGTACTTTTCATCCCTGTGACTTATTTTATAACTGGATTTTTATGCTTCTTAATCCCTTTCACCTACGTAGACCTTACCTCTCCCCCTCTCTCCTCTGGCAACCATCACTTCTCTGTATTTAGGTCTATTTTTATTTTTGTTCATCTGTTTTAATTTCCACGTATAATTGAAATCATGTATTTCTCTTTCTCTGACTTTTCATTTAACATAATACCCTCTACATTAGTCCATATTGTTGCAATCAGCAAGATTTCATTTTTTGTGGGTAGTATTCCAGTGTGTGTGTGTGTCTGTGTGTGTGATATGTGTGTACAAATACACATACATGCCTGCTTAGCACATTTTCATGATCAATCCATCTATGAATGGCCACTTAGGCTGCTTCCATATCTTTTCAGATTACTGCTTTTTCTTTTCTTTAGATAAATACCCAGTAATGGAATTACTAGTTCATATCTTATTTTTATTTTTTGAAGAAACTCCATATTGTTTTCCAGAGTAACCACAGCCAGTCACATTTCTGTTAATGGTGCACAAGCGTTATGTTTTTACCACATCTCACCAATTACCCATTATTAGCATATAGAATTACAATAGATTTCTGTGTATTCATTTCATATCCTGCAACTTTAATGAATATATCTATTACTTAAAATAACATTTTTGGGTTGATTCTCTCTATATATATATATAGTGTCATTTCATCTGCAAATAGTGACAGTTTTACTACTTTCTTACCAATCTGGATTTTTTTGAATTACCTTTCCTGTCTAATTACTGTGGCTAGAATCTCCAATACTATTTTGAATAAAAGTTGTGACAGTGGACGTATTTGTCTTGTTCCTGATCTTAGAGGAAAAGATTTCAATTTTTCACATGGAGAATAATGTTAGTTGTAGTTATGCTATATTTGGTCTTTATTATGTTAAGGTATGTTCCCTACCAACCTGTTTTTGTTAATGGTTGTTAAATTCTGTCAATGCTCTTTCTGCATCTGTTGAGGGAATCATACGGTTTTACCTGTCATTTTGTTACTGTGGTGTATTGTGCTGAGTGATTTACAGATACTGAACCATCCTTATATTCTTGAAATATATTCCACTTGATGAATGATCCTTTTAATGTATTATTGAATGCAGTGTGCTATTTTACTGAGGATTTTAGCATTTACATTCATCAGGAATATTGGTGTGAAGTTTTCTTTTTTGTAGTGTCTTTCCTGCTTTGGTATCAGGGTAATGCTGTCCTCGTAGAATATTTTTGGAATCTTTTCTTCCTCTTCCAACCTTTTGGGAATAAGTGGAGTATAGGTATTAACTCTTTAAATTGGTAGAATTTTCCTTTGAAGCTATTTATCCCTGGCCTTTTATTTCTTGGAAAAATTTTAATTACAAATTCAATTTTGTTCCTAATAATCAGTCTGTGTAAATTTTCTATTCTTCCTGGCTCTGTTTTGAACAGTTGTATTCTAAGAATTTTTTAATTTCTTCTAGGTTGTTCAGTTTGTCATATAGTTCTTTGTAGTAGTCTCTTATAATCCTTTGTATTCTTGTGGCATTGGTTGTTATGTCTTTCATTTCTGATTTTGAGTCCTCTATCATTTTTCTTTGATGAGCCTAGCTAATGGTTTATCAATTTTGTCTGTCTTCTCAAATAACCAACTTGGTTGCATTGATCTTTTCTGTTGTTGTTTTTTCTACTAAGTTTCTATTTCATTTATTTCTGCTTTAATCTTTACTTATTTTTTTTTCTACTGACTTTGGGCTTTATTCTTTTATTCTACTTCCTTTAAGTTTAAGGTAGGCTAGTTTGAGATTTTTCTTCTTTCTTGAATTAGGCCTATATCACAATAAGCTTCCATGTTATAAGTGTCTTTCTTGTGTCCCAAAGATTTTGCACCATTGCATTTCCATTTTCATTTGTCTTCATGTTTCTTATTTCCTCTTTGATTTCTTCATTGACTTACTGAATATTACTTAACCTTTATATTTTGTGTTTTTTCCAGCTTTTTCCCCAAATCATTGATTGCCACTGGTCAGCAATGTTATTTGATATGCTTTCAATGTTCGTAAATTTATTGAGACTTGTTTTGTAGCTTAACATTTGGTCTATCCTGGAAAATATTCCATGTGCACTTGAAAAGAATGTGTATTCTACTGTTTGGGGTTTGAACAATATGTATGTAACTATCTGTTAAGTCTATATTGTTCAATGTTTCATTCAAAGCCACTGTCTCCTTATTGGTTTTCTGTCTGTATTATCTATCCATTGATCTAAGTGGGATATTAAACCTACTATTATTATATAACTGTAAATTCCTCCTCTTATGTCTATTAATATTTTCTTTTTGTATTTAGGTGCTCCTATATTAGGTACATAGGTATTTATAATTTTTATATCCTCCTCTTAGACTGATTTATTTATCATTGTGTCATGTCCTGTCTTTTTTTTTTATAGTTTTTGCTTACAAGTCTAGTTTGTCTAAGTAACACAACTCCATCTTATTTTTCACTTCTATTTGAATGGAATATCTTTTTCCCTCCTTTAACTTTCTGTTTGTATCTTCAGGTCTGAAGTGAGTCTGTCACATACAGCATCTTATTATTTTTATCCATTCAGTCACCCTATGTCTTTGATTTAAGCCTAAATTTATATTTAAAGTAATTGTTGCTGGGTATGCATTTATTGTCATTTTGTGATTTTTTCCTTGTTTTTGTAGTTCTCTGCTCCATTCTTCTTGCTCTCTTTCCCTGTGATTGATGACTTTCTATAGTGTTACACTTGGAGTCCTTTCTCTATTATTTATACATTTATTACAGGGTTTTTGTTTTGTGGTTACCATGAGGTTCATATAGAGGATCTTAATTATATAGCAGTCTATGGTAATTTGATGGTTATTTAAGATCAAATACATTCTAAAAGTCCTATATTTTTCTACCCCCTGCATGTTTTATGTATATGATTTTCACTTTTAACTCTAACTGATTTTATTACTTTTAGCTTTCAACCTTCATGCTAGTTTTATAAATGATTGATCTATGACTTTTACTATATGTTTGCTTTTACCTGTGAATTTTTTTCTTTGATAATTTTCTTCTAATTATGGTCTTCCTTTTCTGCGTTACTTAAAGAAATCCCTCTAACATTCTTTATAAGGCTGGTATAGTTGTGATGGACTCCTTTAATTTTTGTCTTTATCACTCTTTCAATACTCAGGTAAAGTATTCTTGGTTGTTGGTGTTTTCCTTTCAGCATGTAGAAGGCCAGCGTATTTTTAATCATTGACGTTTTAATTATGTGTCATGATGTGGACCTCCCTGGGTTCATCTTGTTTGGAGACATCCTGTACCCAAATATCTGTTTTTTTCCTGAGGTTAGGAAAGTTTGGGGATCCCTGGGTGGCGCAGTGGTTTGGCGCCTGCCTTTGGCCCAGGGCATGATCCTGGAGACCCGGGATCGAATCCCACGTCGGGCTCCCGGTGCATGGAGCCTGCTTCTCCCTCTGCCTGTGTCTCTGCCTCTCTCTCTCTCTCTCTCTCTCTCTCTCTCTCTCTGACTATCATAAATAAATAAAGAAAAAAATATTTTAAAAAAAGGAAAGTTTTCAGCTATTATTTCTTCAAATTAGTTTTCTGTTCTTTTCTCTCTCCCTTCACCTTCTGGGGTCCCTATAATATAAATGTCAGTACACTTGATGTTGTCCAAGTTGCCATTTAACCTATCCTCTCTTTTTATCTTTTTGCTGGTACTTTCCATTACCCTGTCTTCCAGATGGCTAATCCATTCTTCTACATCATCTAATCTGCTATGGATTTCATCTAGTGTGTTTTTAATTTCAGTTATTGTATTCTCCAATTGATGGGTTTTATGTCTTCTCTCTGTTGAAGTTCTCACTGAGTTCATATCCACTTTATTCTCAAGTCTGGTGAGTATCTTTATGACTGTTACTTTGAACTTTATATCAATTAGATTGCTTCTCTCTGTTTTATTTAGTTATTTTTCTGAAATTTTGTCTGGTTATTTAATTTGGAGCATATTTCTTTGTCTCCTCATATTGTTTTACTTTCTATGCTTATTTCTATAACTTACCACCAAGAATAGCTGCTTCTCCTAAGGAGAAGCCTTATGTAGGAATATCCCCTGTGTAGATTTTCTCTGCCTGACAGCTTTGGCTAAAGATATAGTAAGTAAAAACTAGTATTTCTGGTGTTCTCCACTCTGATTCCAGCCTGTGGAGCAGCTGGAGCTGAGAAGAGTCAGGTTAAAGATTCTTGGGGCATTCTGCACAGGGGTACCATGTCAAGAAGGCTGGAGATGAGGTGGGCATGGGTCAGGGATTCTGTGGGGATTACATGCAGAGATCTCCCTGGCAGTTGGCTTGAGCTGAATGAAGTAGGAACACCATGGTGGGAATACTGGAGCTAAAGGGTACTTTGCAAAGGGGGTGCCCTAGTGTGTTGTCTGTAGCCAAGGTAGATACAGGCTTCAAGTGTCCAGGAGTGCTTTGTGCCTGTGTCATCTTGGCAAGACAGCTGGAGCTACAGTGGTCACTCTCAGGTGGTATTTTGGTGAGTGCTGCTCTGGAACCACTTTGGTAAGATGGCTAGAATTCAGATGGGTACAGAAGGCTTGCTTTGAGGAGAAAGATGGGGTTGGTGTGTTTAGGGGCCTAGTACTTGCTGAGGCAGCAGGCTGGCTGGATCCTACTTTTGTTTGTGCTATCTGGGTGAAGAAGGTGCATAAACCTTAGAGAATTCCAGCACCTCTAATCCCAAAGAGTAGTCCAACAGGTCCCCCACTTTATGATGGATACTCAACATTTGCTTCACTTATATTTTAGTTGTTTAAAATAGTTAGGGCCCTGGCTTTGGTCCCTTAGTACTATCCCTTTCTACTACAGTTTGCACCATCGAGGATGGGGTTCCCTTTGTTACCACGTCTCTGTCTCTCCTGCCATTCTTTATGTGGTGCCTCTAACTTTGGCTGTGCAGAAGCTATTCAATCAGCCCTCAGTTCTTCAGGAGTAATTGCTTTGTATGTAGATTGCTTTATATGTCCATGGAGAAACTGAGTTCAGGGTCTTACTCTGTTGCCATCTTGGACCTTCCTCACTTCTAAAAGTTCTTAACAAAATATTAGCATAATTTAACAATATTTTAAAAGAATATACCTCATGATCTAGTGGGAATTATCCCTAGGATACAAAGATAGTCCAACACATGAAAATCTATAAATGTGATACAGTATATTAATAGAATGAAATGTAAAAACTATATAATCATCTCAATAGATGCAGAAAAAGGATTTGACAAAATATATCTTAAATTAATAAATTAAAATAATTAAACCTCTCCACAAATTGAGTTTAGAAGGAATATACCTTAATATAATAAAGATCAATACAACAAGCCCACAGTTAATATCACACTAAACAGTGAATAATTTTCCTCTAAGATCAGGAACAAGACAAGGGTGCCCACTCTTACCACTCTTATTCAACAGAGTACTGGAAGTCCTAGGTACGCAATCAGGCATAGACATAAAAGGCATCCAAATGAAAAAGGAAGAAGTGAAATTGTCATTATTTGTAGATGATATAATGATATAATAATTATGCCAACAATTATGCTTATATGTAGAAAATCCTAAAGACTCAACAAAAAAAACTGTTGGAATTAATCAACAAATTTAATAAAGTTATAGAATTTAGAGTCAACATAAATCTCTTGGGTTTCTAGACACAAACAAGAAAATTTCTGAAAAGGGATTCCTGGGTGGCTCAGAGGTTTAGCACCTGCCTTCGGCCCAGGGCGTGATCCTGGAGACCGGGGATCGAGTCCCACATCAGGCTCCCTGCGTGGAGCCTGCTTCTCCCTCTGCCTGTGTCTCTGCCTCTCTTTCTCTCTGTGTCTCTCATGAATAAATAAATAAAATCTTAAAAAAAAGAAAAGAAATATCTGAAAAGAAATGAAAAAAAGATATCTCACTTACAGTAGCATCACAGACAAATACTTAGGACTAAATTTAGCCAAGGAAGTAAAAGATCTGTGTGATGAAAACTGCAAGATTTTGATGAAGGAAATTGAAGACTACACACAAAAAATGGGAAAACACCCCATGCTCCTTGACTGGGATAATACTGTTAAAATATCCATACTACCTAAAGCCATCTATGTCGTCATTGCAACCCCTATCAAAATTTTGATAGAATTTTTCACAAAAATAAAAATATTAAGTAATGTGGAACCATAAAAGATCCAGAACAGCCGGAGCAGCCTTGAGAAAGAAGAATAAATCAGGAGGTACTCATACTTTCTTATTCTATCAAACCTATTACAAAACTATAGTAATCAAATCAGTATGGTACTGGCATAAAACTAGAGACACAGACCAATGGAACAGAATAGAGAGCCTTAAAACAAGTCTTCACATAGGGAGTCAAGAAATTTTTCACAAGAGAACAAAGAATGCTCAACGGAGAAAAATAGTCTGTCAACAATGGTATGGGGGAACTGGATAAACACATGCAGAAATTTTTTTTTTAAGATACAACACCTCAAGCACAAACAACAAAATCAAATATCAACAAGTGTGATTAAATCAAACCTAAAAGATTGACATCAAAAGAAACAACAAAAACAATATGATTAAGAAATGGGCAGAGGAACTGAATATGCATTTTTTTCAAAACACATACAGATGACCAACAGGTATATGAAAAATGCTCCATATCACTATCATCAGGGAAATGCAAATCAATAGCACTATGAAATGTCACTTCACATCTTTTAAATAACTATCATCAGAAGACAATAAGTATTGTTGGTTTATGTAAAAAAGAAACCCTTTAATGTTGTTGACAATGTAAATTAGTTCAGTCACTATGGAAACAATGAGGTTTCTCAAAAAATTAAAAATATAGAAAAACTAATCTATATAATAATATGCTCCAGCAATCTTACATCTGGGTATATATGTAAAGATAATGAAAACACAATATTGAACGGATGTGTATTCCCAAGTTTGTGGCAGCATTATTTACAATAGTCAACATATGAAAACAACCTATGTGTCCACTGATAGATAAATGGATAAAAAAGATGTGAGATACATATAAATAAAATACTCTTCAAGCATGAGAAAGAAACCATACCATTTGCAACAACATAGATAAACACTGAGGACATTATCTAAGTGAAATAAGTCAACTAAGTTAAATGGTCTCTAGCCAAGATCCAGCAAAACAAAACAAAAAGAACAAAACCCACAAGGCCCTCAAGTCATAAAACCACAAGGAAATAATTATGCCAACAATTGATGCTTAGTTTAATGAGCTTGAAAGAAGAATCTTCCCAGTTGAGCCTCCAGATGAGAATAGTTCCACTGATGCCTGATTGCAGGCTCATGAGACTCAACAAAAAACAGCTAAGGGACGCCTGGGTGGCTCAGTGGTTGGGAGTCTGTCTTTGGCTCAGGGTGTGATCCCAGGGTCCTGGGATCAGGTCCCCACATCCAGCTCCCTACAGGGAGACTGCTTCTCCCTCTGCCTCTCTCTCTGTATCTCTCATGAATAAATAAATCTTTTAAAAAAATAAAAGAAACCCAGCTAAGCTGTGAGTGGATTACTAACCTACAGAAACTATGACATAATAAATAAGTCTCATTTTAAACCACTAAATCTGTGATACACTTTTATGCAGCAAAAAAATAACACAGGGCTTATATTTGGCATTTTCATCTCTGTGCAAGCATGGCTTATTAGGACATGAATTGTTTGTACTCCTTAAATATAATTCTTCTGATATTTTCCATTAACTCTAATCAGAACTGCTTAAAAATAATGCAGAACAGAATCTTGCCTAATATTACCATACCCATTACCATGATCCAATAACTATTAAAAAAAATAAGAATAGGGATGCCTGGGTGGCTCGGTGGTTGAGCATCTGCCTTTGACCCAGGGCATGGTCCTGGAGTCCCAGGATCAAGTCCCACATTGGGCTTCCTGAATGGAGCCTGCTTCTCCTCCTGCCTGTGTCTCTGCCTCTCTCTCTGTGCCTCTCATGAATGAATAAACAAAATCTTTTAAAAAAAGATAAAATTATAATAATTAGATTAGAAATATAGATCATTGAGTAAATGAAAATATATGCATTCATCTCACAGAATGAATCCATAAAAAATATGGATAGTGTCTCAATTTTCTATAGCCAAGGTGCACAACTGAAAAATCTAAAGAGGAAATATTTTAATAAAAAGATTCATCTATGAGTAAGTATAAAACATAAATCTTTCTTAGATATGATGCCATCCAACAGCTTTATAAATCATCTTTATTTTTCCTATTAAAATTTTGCCAGATTGGATGAGAAAGTAATCTAGTCTACTTTTGTTTATATCAGCATTTCTTAGACATACTTTTTTGAATAGAAGCAGGTTTATTGTTTAAATTCAGCAATAAATGCAAAAGGAAGACTTCTATATTATTTCCAAAATAATTTTATAAATCTTAAAAGACAATTCATAAATATTTATAATTTGCTACCAAACTTCAAATTACAAAGCAAAGGATTTGTTCAATTTTCCATCTTGAGTCCAATTATCTATCTTCTACAATATTACTGTGGCAATTTTAATTGATTTAGATGGACCTATTTCCTCCTCTAATATATATGACGCAGTGGGAGTTATGGTTCTATGATCTATAGAACAATTCTTCCTAAAGAAGAACTGAGAACTGAATAAATAGCTTCTGCACACAAAAACAGAGAGACCCCATAGAGAATGGCAAGAGACAGAGACAAAGTAATAAAAGAAACCCCCATCACCAGTGTTGCACTGCAGTGCAGAGGGATAGTGCTGAGAGACTGTGAGCAGATTCACCTAGCCTGGGTTCCAGAGAAAAGCCACAGCACAAAAGAAAGGGAACCAAAATAAAAAGGAGCCAGGTTTAGAAATTTGCCAAACTGGGGGAGCTGCTGGAACTCTCCACTGGTTGCAGGGGCTGGCTCCCAGCCCACATGAGCTGGGGACACGTCAAAAGCTAAAGTTTAAAAGACCAACTAGACAGACTTCCCGGGAAGATGACAGAGTCATCTAAACTCACCTTGTTCCACAGGTACAACTAGATAACATCTACATCAGTGCAGGTAACTAAAAACAAAAAACCCTGAAGACTGGCAGAAGGTACTATACACAGCTAAATGTAGAGAAGAGGCTATATCAAAGAGGGTAGAAAAGGCAGAGATAAGGTCAGGAGCCAAATGGGCCTGTTGAACTGTCCCCAGGAGGGAGGTACACCACAGGTATGGAGAGGTGGAAGAAACTGGCCTTCACACCAGAGAGCCCAGCCCCCATAGGGAAGAAGAAGCCCTAAAACATATGGCTTTGAACACCAGAGGGACTTAATTTCGTAAGTCCTTACAATCAGTGGGCTTGAGCACCTGGAACATTAAAAATCAGCAGGCTCAGCTCTGGGAGAAGCAGGGTGAGAGAAAACTGAGAGCACAACCAACAGCCCTGTAGATACAACAGCACAGAAGCAGTTGTTTGAAAAATACTTGAGGCATATGGAGAAATTTATTTATTAATTTCAGAACATATGCTGAGGGGTAGGGATCCTTGGGAGACTTCTCCAAGAACAAAAAGGCTAGGGGGCACCATTTACCTGCCCACCCCCTACCCTCAGCATAGACTCATAGCCACAGGTAGGAACCAATGCAGTGGCACACTCCCTACCTAACTTGCTAACACCATGCCCCCTCCTGCATAACCCTGTGGATTGCCCCCTCCAATATGCCCCTGGCCAGAGCCCATCCAAAGGGGCATAACAAACCTGGCAATGTGCAAGCAGCCCCAAAAGGGAACAGCACCACTCCAAAGTAACTATTGCCCCAGGAAGAGGGGAAGATAACCACACACCAGTCCAACTTCAGCCCAACCAGTGGTCTAGGGGCAGACAAATGGTCTGACTATAGGCCCCATCCACCAATGAAAGCTTCTTAGGGGACAACACAGGGTAAGCACCTTGTAGTTTAGTACAAATACATCTCTGGCAAATGCCTTGTCTGACTCAACTCAAGCCCAGGACAGCCCCAGACTGGCTCACTAACAACACAGGGAATAAACCCCGTCCACAACAGACAATGTAAACCACTGCAGATGACAGGACTAAAGGGAAAGGTGGCTCAGTTACAACAGTAGTGCACTTGTAATACCCTGAAGCACCAAGTTCTTCAAGGAGGACATTGTACTTTAGGGCAATATAGGACTTCTTCTTCAGAAGGCCATTGTTTTCAAGAGCAGGGGATATAGTTGACTTTTCTAATACATAGAAACAGACACAGCAAATTAGAAAAAAAAAATGAGGAGACAGAGTAATATATTCCAAATGAAAGAACAGGACAAAATCACAGCAAGAGAGCTAAATAAAACAGGCATAAATAATATGTCTGATAGAGAATTTAAAGTCATGAATTTTCTCAATGGACTTGAGAAAAGAGTGAAGATGTCAGTGAGACTCTTAACAAATAAAGAAAACATAAAACAACCAATAAAAGTTAAAAAACTCAATCACCAAAATTAAAAAGACACTAAAGTCTACAAATAGTAGATTAGAGAAAACAGAGGAATGGATCAGTGACCTAAAGTACAGAGTAATCAAAAGCAATCAAGCTGAACAGGAGAGAGAGAGAGAGAGAGAGAGATACTTCAAAAAAATGATAAAAAATGGGGGATCCCTGGGTGGCGCAGCAGTTTGGCGCCTGCCTTTGGCCCAGGGCGCGATCCTGGAGACCCAGGATTGAGTCCCACGTCGGGCTCCCGGTTCATGGAGCCTGCTTCTCCCTTTGCCTGTGTCTCTGCCTCTCTCTCTCTCTCTCTCTCTCTCTCTCTCTCTGATGACTATCATAAATAAATAAAAATTTAAAAAAATGATAATAAATGTAGGCAATTCAATGACAAGCTCAAGTGTAATTACATTTGCATCATAGGAATCCCAGAAGGAGAAGATAGAGAATGCGGAGTAGAAAATTTATTTGAAGAAATAGTTGGAAACTTCCTGAATCTAGGGAAGGAGACAGAAATCTACATCCAGGAGGCACAGAGCCTCCCAAAAAATCAACCCAAGGAGATCCACACCAAGAGACATAGTAATTAAAATTCCAAAATTTAGTGATGGAAAATTTTAAAAGCAGCAAGAGAAAAGAGAACAGATACACACAAGGGGAACCTCATAAAGCTATCAGCAGGTTTTTTTTAAAGAAACTTTGGAGACCAGAAAGGAGTGACATGATATATTCAAAGTGCTGAAAGAAAGAAAAACAAAGTGCTGCAGCCAAAAATACTCTATCCAGCAAATCTATCATTCAGAATAGAAGGAGAGATAAAGAATTTCCCAAATAATCAAAAGTTAAAGGAATTCATCACCACTAACCCAATCTTACAAGAAATGTTAAGGGGGACTTACTATTTGAGTGGAAAGGAAAGACCATAAGCAGGAGTAAGAAAAGTAGGAAGCACAAAAGAAGTAAAATTAAGTATATATATTAAAACCAGTCAAGGGATTTATAAAATTAATATAAAATATGAAAGCATATAAATAAAATGTAAGAGGGAAAGGAATAAAGAATGGATTCAAACTTAAGTGACCATCAACTTAATATAGACTAGTATATACATTAGATATTACATATAAATTAATGGTAGACACAAATCAAAAATGAGTAATAGATATGCAAAAAGTGAAGACCAAGGAATCCAAGTATAGCACTCAAGAAAACTAGCAAAATCTTAGAGAACAAGAAAATAAAGGAGAAAAGAGAGAGAGAGAAAAACAACCATAAAACAAGTAACAAAATGGTAGTAAGTACACAACTATCAATAAATATTTTGAGTGTAAATGGACTAAATGCCCTAATCAAAGACACAGGGTAATGGCATGGATTAAAAAGCAAGAACCATCTATTTGCTGACTACAAGAGACTTGTTTCAGACCTAAAGACACATGCCGATTCAAAGTGAAGGGATGGAAAAGCATTTAAAATAAAAATGGAAGTGTATATTATTATACAAGCATTGTTGATAGCCCAATTTTGTATACATTTTGAAAAGCTATATTTTAATTATGAATGATTAATTTTGAGACTTCTGACTAAGTGTTTTAGTAGTTAATAAGATTGGTATTTCAGTATGTTTCCAGATAATGGTTTCTGGGTGGGGGGTGGGGTCAGGAAAATTCACCTCATATACATTCCTACATAAAGAAGATATCAAAATGAAAAAAAAAGAGAAAAAAATGGAAAAGAAAATAAAGCTGGGGTACCAATACTTATATCAGACAAAACAGACTTCAAAACAAAGACTGTAACAAGAGACAAAAATATACTATCTAATCATAAAGGAAATAGTCCAACAGGACGACATAATAATTATAAATACTTATACACCCAACATGGGAAGACCCAAATACAAAAAACAGCTAATAATAAGCCTAAATGAACTATTTGATAGTAATGAAATAATAGCAGGGGACTCTGACAACCCACTTACATCAGTGGATATAGATCATACAAACAGGAAATCAACAAGGAAACACTGGTTTTGTTTTTTTTTTTGGTTTTTTTTTTTTTTTGAAACACTGGTTTTGAATGACACATTTGACTAGCTGAATCTAGTAGATATATTCAGAACATTCCATCCTAAAATATCAGAATACTTATTTCTTTCAAGTGCACATGGAGAATTCTTTAGGATAGACCACATATTAGGCCACAAAACAAGCCTCAACAAATTAAAAAAAATTTGAAGTCATATCATGAATCTTTTATGACCACAAATGAATGCCATAAACTAGAAATCAGTAACAAAGATACATAAATAATACAAATGCATGGAGGTTAAATAACATGCTACTAGCAATAACATGCTACTAGCCATCCAGAAACCAAAGAGAAATCAAACTATACATGGAGAAAAATGAAAATGAAAACACAATAGTCCAAAACTTTTAGGAGGTAAGTTTATAGCAAAATATGGGCCTGCCTCAATAAGCAAGAAAAACCTCAAATTAATAACCTAACCTTACACCTAAAGGAGCTAGAAAGAAGAACAAACCAATCTTAGAGCCAGCAGAGGAAGGAAATGATAAAGATGAAAAATAATAGAATATATCAGTGAAACTATCATGTGACTCATAAAAAGATCAACAAAACTGATAAAGCTTTAACCAGAATCATCATGAAGAAAAAAGAGAGCAAGAACTCAAACCAAGTTAGAAATGAAAGAGGAGAACTAACAACAAACTTCACAGAAGTACAAAGGATTATAAGAGAATATTATGAAAAATCATATGTCCACATACTGGACAACCTAGAAGAAATGGATAAATTCCTAAAAACATACAACCTCCCAAAACTGAATCAGGAAGAAATAGAAAATTTGAGCAGATCAATTAATAATAATGAAATTGAATTAATTTTCCAAAAATTCTGAACAAACCAAAGTTCAGGACCAGACGGCTTTGCACATGAATTCTACCAAACATTTAAAGAAGAATTAATACCTATATTTCTCAAACTATTCCAAAAATTAAGGAGGAAGGGAAACTTCCAATTTCATTCCATGAGGACAACATTACCCAGATACAAAAACCAGATAAAGACACTACAGTAAAAAAAGAGAACTATGCACCAATATCTGTATGAACATAGATGCAGCAATCCTCAATAAAATATTAGCAAACTGAATCCAGCAATACATTAAAAAATCATTTATCACAACCAAATGGGATTTATCCCTGGGATGCAAGTGTGGTTCAATGTTCACAAATCAATTGGATAGATCACATCAATAAGAGAAGGGATAAAAACCCTATAATCATTTCTATAGATGCAAAAAATGCTTTGACAATTCGTGATAATAACTTTCAACAAAGTAGGTTTAGAGGGAACATACCTCAATATAATAAATGTCATCTATGAAAAACTCACAGCTAATATCAATGGTGAAAAACAGAACTTTCCCTAAGATCAAGAACAGACAAGGATGTCCACTCTCACCACTTCGATTCAACACAATACTGGAAGTTCTAGCCACAGCAATCCAACAAGGAAAAGAAATAAATGGCATCCAAACTGAAAAGCAAGAAGTAAAACTTTTACTATTTGAAAAATTACCTGATACTACAAATAAAAAACCTTAAAGAAAGAAAAAATAAATAAAAATAAAAAAACCGTAAAGACTCCACCAAATAAGAACAAAGCTGGAGGTTTGTTTATTTATTTTTATTTTTTAATTGGAAATATAATGGAATATTACTCAGCCATAACAATAATGAAATCTTGTCATTGCAACAATATGGATGGATCTAGAAAGTATAATAATAAGTGAAATAAGTCAAAGAAAGACAATGATTTCATTCTTATATGGAACTTAAACAAAAATGAAAGACAAAAAAGAGACGAACCAAAAAACAAACTTTTAGTCATAGAGAATATACTAATGGTTATCAGAGGAGAGATAGGTAAAGGATAGGTGAAACAGGGGAAGGAGATTAAGAGTAGACTTATCATAATGAACACTAAGTAATGTATAAAACTGTTGAATTGCTATGTTGTACATCCGAAACTAATTTAACCCTCTGTGTTAACTATTCTGGAATTTAAAATTTAAAAATAGTAAAGATAAATAAATAAATAAATAAATAAATAAATAAATAGCAACTAAAATACAAAGGAACTAGCCCCCTGAACTCCTGCCAAATGATGAGGGAGCTACTTTAATCTTTCCAGGTCAGAGGGACTGGTGAGTGCTATAATTTACATACCCATTCCACTATGATAGTATGAGAGCAATGCCACTGTGTACTAGCTGGTCAGCTGTCTGGCCAGATCAGTTCCAGTCATCCCATCAAGATTTCCCCAGCATTGCACACTTTGGAATATCCCTGGTCAGCACTCACTACAGTTCTAGCTGTCTTACCAAGATGATACAGACAGACACAAAGCACACTAGAACACCTCAGACCCATAGACGTTGAGCTCCAAATGACTTCTAGGGCACCTCCAGTGCAGAGGACTCAGGGACTTCCTGGTTAACACTTGCTTTGGCTCTAGCCACCTCACCAGAGTACCCTGCATGGAATATACTCTGACACCCTGGCATGCAATAGCCTTATCCCTAGTTGACCTGTCAGGGCACTCCCTACCCTGAGCACCCCAGGACACCTGGGCTTGCATCTAGTTCAGCCATCCTGCCGTGTTGCCTCCTATAGAGAGAGACCTGGGACCCTTCAGTTTGACCCATTTCAGCTGCACCTGTCTTTCTAGTGTGCCCTCTGCACAGAGACCTGAGACTGCCCTGGCCCATGTTCATTCATCTCCAGATACCCTACCAAGGCAGCCCCACCACACTGTGCAACAGGATCCAATCCATGCCAGATGCCTCTCAGCCAGCCAGCCATAGTCATCAGGCACACATAGTCTACAGTGAGGATGACCTGAGAACATTCTTTCAAATTTAAAAGAAGTAGGCTTTACACCTAATACATAAAAACAAACACAAAGTCAAGCAAAATGGGGGTATGGAAGGATATTAAGGATAATCTTCCAACAATAGGAAAAGATGAAAGCTCAGAAAAAGAAACAAATGAAATGGAGATAAGCAATGTGTTTATTTTTTAAAAATATTTATTTATTATTTATGATAGACATAGAGAGAGAAAGAGAGAGGCAGAGACACAGGCAGAGGGAGAAGCAGGCTCCATGCCGAGAGCCTGACGCGGGACTCGATCCCGGGACTCCAGGATCGCGCCCTGGGCCAAAGGCAGGCGCCAAACCACTGAGCTACCCAGGGATCCCCAGCAATGTGTTTAGTAAGGAATTTAATGTATTAAACATAAGGTTGCTCACTGGGCTGGAGAGGCATGGGAGAACTTAATGAGAAGCTCAATAAAGACAGAAAATATAAAAGTGAACCAGAGTTGAAGAATACAATACCTGAAGTGAAAAAATACACTAGAGGAAATCACCAGTAGATTAGCAAATGCAAAAGAATGGAATAGACATGTAGAAGACAGGGTAATGGAAAGCATCCAAGCTGAACAACAAAAAGAAATGTTTTAAATGTTAATAGGACAATGGATCTCTTGGACAACATTAAGGAAACAAACATTCATATTATAAGGGTAATGGAAGGAGAAGAAAGAGAGAAAGCAGCTATTTGAAGAAATAATAGCTTAAAACTTCCTTTACCTAGGGAAGGAAGCAAGCATCCAGGTTAATTAAGCATAGAACTCAAAAAAAGTTGAACCTAAGGATGTCCACACAATGACACATAATATATAAAATGTCAAAGGGCAAAAGATAAAGAAAATAAAGAGAGAATTTTAAAAGCCATGGTAGAGAAGCAAAAAGTCACATATAAGGGAAACCCCATGGTTTTCAGCTGATTTTTCAGTAGAACCTTTATAGGCCAGAAGGAAGTTTCATGATATACTCACAGAGCTGAAATGAAGAAGAAATTAAAACCAAAACTACTCTATCTAGGCCGGTTCAAAATTGATAAGATAATTGAAAGAGAAATAGTTTCCCAGACAAAAGTTAAAGGAGTTCTGCACCACTAAACCCACCTTAGAAGAAATGTTAAATGGACTTCTATAAGCAGGAAAGAAAAGGTCAAATTTCGGTTGGTGGAATGAATTTAAAAACAAAACAAGATCTATCTATAAACTGCCTATAAAAGACACTTTAGACTTAAAGACATATAAAGACTGAAAGCGAGTAGATGGAAAATAACAGTCCATGCAAAGGAAAGCCAAAAAATCTAGGAAGCAATACTTATATCAGAAAAAGAAAAAAAAAAGCAGATTTTAAATCAAGGACTGTAACAAAAGACAAAGAGAGGCATGACATAATTATAAAGGAGTTGATCCAAAAAGAGGATATAACAATTGTAAATACCTATGCACTGAACATTGGAGCACCAAAAACCATAAAGCAAATATTAATAGACAGGAAGGGAGAAATTGATACCAATACAACAATAGTCGGTGACTCTTAACTCACATTACATCAATGAATTGATCATCCAGACAGAAAATCAATAACAAAACAGTGACTTTGAATGACAGATTAGATCACATGCACTTAATAAATATAGAGAGAACATTATATACAAAAAGAGCAGGATACACAATCTTTTCAAGTGCACATGGAACATTCCTCAGAATAAATCACATATTAGGCCACAAAACAAGTTTCAATAAATTTAAGAAAATTGAAATCATATCAAGCAATGTTTCTGACCTCAATAGTATGAAACCAAAATTCAATCACATGGGAAAAAAAAGATGGAAAAATGCAAACATGTGGAGGCCAAACAACATGCTACTAAATAACCAATGAATGAGTCTATGAAAAAAATCAAAAAAGAAATTTAAGAAATGTGTAGAGACAGAGGAAGACATAGACATGGCCAACAAGCACATGAGAAAATGCTCTGCATCACTGGCCATCAGGGAAATACAAATCAAAACCACAATGAGATACCACCTCACACCAGTGAGAATGGGGAAAATTAACAAAGCAGGAAACCACAAATGTTGGAGAGAATGTGGAGAAAGGGGAACCCTCTTACAGTGTTGGTGGGAATGTAAACTGGTGCAGCCACTCTGGAAAACTGTGTGGAGGTTCCTCA
Source organism: Nyctereutes procyonoides (assembly GCF_905146905.1). Classification (NCBI taxonomy): domain Eukaryota; kingdom Metazoa; phylum Chordata; class Mammalia; order Carnivora; family Canidae; genus Nyctereutes; species Nyctereutes procyonoides. The sequence goes on along the minus strand of NW_026575021.1, from coordinate 2,891,305 downwards.
AAGAGTTAAAAATAGACCTGCCCTATGACCCAGCAACTGCACTCCTGGGGATTTACCCCAAAGATACAGAGGCAGTGAAATGCCGGGACACCTGTACCCCGATGTTTATAGCAGCAATGTCCACAATAGCCAAACTGTGGAAGGAGCCTCGGTGTCCATCAAAAATTGAATGGATAAAGAAGATGCGGTTTATGTATACAATGGAATATTACTCATTCATTAGAAATGACATATACCCACCATTTGCTTCGAGGTGGATGGAACTGGAGGGTATTATGCTGAGTGAAGTAAGTCAATCTGAGTGAAGAAGGACAAACATTATATGGGCTCATTCATTTGGGGAATATAAAAAATAGTGAAAGGGAGTAAAGGGGAAAGGAGAAAAAATGATTGGGAAATATCAGAAAGGGAGACAGAACATGAGAGACTCCTAACTCTGGGAAACGAACTAGGGGTGGGGGAAGGGGAGGTTGGGGGAGTAGGGGGTGACTGGGTGACGCGCACTGAGGGGGACACATGATGGTGGCAAATTGAACACCAATAAAAAATAAATTTACAAAAAAAAAGAAATGTGTAGAGAGAAATGAACATGAAAAACAATAATCCACAATTTTGGAAAGGAGTAGCAACAGTCCTAAAAGGAAAATTTATGGTGATACAGGCCTACCTCAGGAAAAAAGAAATATCTCAAGCAATCTAACACTGACATTAAAGGAACTAGAAAAAGAACAACACCTAAAGTTAGTAGGAGGAAAAAAAAAAAAAAGATCAGAGTAGAAATGGATGAAATAGAAACTTAAAAAAACAAACAGAATCTATAAACTTTTAGCCAAATTCATCAAGAAAAAAGGATAGAGGATACAAATAAATAATTTGGAAACTAAATAGAAGTAAAAACTAACACCACCGAAATACAATGTATAAAGAGAATAGTCTAAAAAATTATATGCCAATTAATTGGGCAACCTAGTCGAAATGGATAGATTTCTAAAAACATATAATCTTCCAAAAGTGAAATCAAGAACACACCGAAAACTGCACAGACCAGTTAGTAATGAAATTGAACTGGTAATCAAAAAAATTCTCCAAAAACAAAAGTCCGGGCACAGATGGATTCACAGTTGAATCTATAAACATTTAAAGAAAGATTAATACTTAATTCTCCCCAAACTATTCCAAAACATAGAAAAGGAAGGAAAGATTCCAAATAAATTTTATGAGGCCAGCATTTCCCTCAATACCAAAACCAAAGATACTACAGAAATAAACTCCAAAACTACAGGCTAATATCCCCGATGAACAATATCCCTGATGTTGTGCAAAAATACTCAACAAAATGTTAGCAAACTGCATTCAACAATATATTAGAAGGATAATTCACTACAATAAGGTGCAATTTATTCAGGGATGAAAGGATAGTTTGATATTCCCAAACCCATCAAACTGATACACCACATCAGCAAAACGAAGGATAAAAATCATGTGAACATGTCAAAAGTGCAGAATAACCATTCAACAAAATTCAGCATCTCTTCATGATAAAAAGTTTCAACCAAGTGGGTTTAGAGGGAACATACCTCAACATAATAAAGGCCATCTATGAAAAACTCATAGCTAACATTATAGTCAAAGGTAAAAAAGAGCTTCTCTTCTAGGATCAGGAACAAGAAAAAAATGTCCATGCTCCTCATTTTTATTCACCACAATATTGGAAGTCTTAGTCCCAGAAATTAGAAAGAAATAAAAGGCATCCAAATTGGTAAGGAAGAAATAAAACTTTTCTCATTTGCAGATGACAGGATGCTATATATAGAAAATCTAAAGTTCCACCAAAAAATATAATACATAAATTCAGTAAAGTTGTAGAAAAAAATTAATACACAGAAATCAGTTGTATTTCTACACACTAAAAATAAAGTAGCAGAAAAAGAAATTAAGGGCAGCCTGGGTGATTCAGTGGTTTAGGGCTTCATCTCAGAGACCTGGGATTGAGTCTTGCGTTGGGCTCCCTGCGTGGAGCCTGCTTCTCCCTCTGCCTGGTTCTCTGCCTCTCTCTCTCTCTCTCTGTGTGTGTCTCTATAAATAAATAAATAAATAAATAAATAAATAAATAAATAAATAAATCTCTCTTAAAAAAATTAAGAAAGCAATCCCTTTTACTATTGCACAAAAAAAGAAAAAAAAATACCTAGGAATAACTTAACCAAGGAGGTAAAAGACTTATGCTCTGAAAACTATAAAATGCTAATGAAAGAAATTGACTACAATACAACTGGAAAGATATTCTATGCCCATGGATTGGAAAACTTAATATTTATTAAGATGTCCAGACTACCCAAAGCAATCTACAGATATACTGCAATCCCTAGTAAAATATCAACAGCATTTTTCACAGAACTAAAATACTGAAATTTGCATGAAACCACAAAAGACTCAAAATAGCCAAAGCAAACTTGAGAATGAAAAATAAAGCTAGAGGTTCATAATCCCAGATGTCTAGATACGCTATACAACTACAGTCAAAACAGTATGGTACTGGCACAAAAGTAGACACATAGATCAATGGAACAGAATAGAGCCCCAAAACAAACCCACATTTATAAAGTCAATTAATCTACAACAAGGAGGCCAGATTATGCAATGTAGAAAAGACAGTTTTGTTTACAAATTCTGCTGGGAAAACTGGACAGCTACATGCAAAGGAATGGAACTAAACCACTTGTTATACCAAACACAAAAATAAACTCAAAATGGATTAAAGACCTAAATGTGAGACATGAAACCATAAATCTAAAAGAAAACATAGGCAGCAATTTCTTTGACATCGGCCTTAGCCACATTTTTCTCAATATGTTTCCTTAGGCAAGGGAAACAAAAGCAAATATGGACTGTTGGGGCTACACCAAAATAAAAAGCTTTTGCACAGTGAAGGAAACCAAGAAATGAAAAGACAACCTGCTGAATAGCAGGAGGTATTCCAAATGATATATCTGGTAAAGGGTTAATATCCAAAATATATAAAGATCTTACATAATTCAACACCAAAATCAAATAGTCCAATTAAAAACGGGCAGAGAACCTGAAAAGATATATTTCCAATGTAGACATACAGATGGCAAACAGGCATATAAAAAGATGCTCAACATTAGTTAGTAATCATCATGGAATTGCAAATCAAGATTTCAATGAGATATCACCTTACACCTTTCACCATGGCTAGAATCAAAAAGACAAGAGGTAACTAGTGTTGGTGAAGATGTGAAGAAAAAGTGCACTGTTGGTAAGAATGTAATTTGTAGCCACTGTGAAAAACAGTGTGGAGTTTCCTCAGAATTTACAGTAACAATTTATATGATTGAATAATTCCACTACTGGGTATGTACCTGAAGAAAACAAAAAACACTTGTTCAAAAAGATATATACACCCCAATGTTTAGTGCATCATTATTTACAATAGCCAAGATATATAAGCAACCCAAGGATCCATCAGTAGATGAATAGAGAAAGAAAAAGAGGTACATACACACAAACACACACACACAGTGGAATATTATTTTGCCACAAAAAAGGATGAAATATTGTCATTTGCAAGAACATGGATAGACCTAGAGGGTATTATGCTAAGTGAAATTAGAAAAAAAAAAGACAATCACCACATGATTCCATTTATATATGGTATCTAAAAAAATAATGAAACAAGTGAACAAAAATCAGAGAATACAAAATACAGAGCATAAACTGAAGGCTGCCACAGGGGATGGGCAAAATGGATGAAGGAAGCAATACCAGCTTCCAGTTATGAGGTGAATAAATCATGGTGATGAAAGGTACAGCATAGGCAATGCCGCCAATGGTACTGTAATCGTGTTATATAGGGACTGATGGTAGGTGTACTTGAGGTAAGCATAGCATAAGGTATAAGCTTGTTGAATCACTATGCCTTATACCTGAAACTAAGGTAACATTGTGTCAACTATACTCAATTAAAAAAGTTAAAATGTTTCATTCATATGGAATTTTAAGGAACAAAGGAACAAAAGAGACAAAGAAAAAGATTCTTTTTTTAATAATAAATTTATTTTTTATTGGTGTTCAATTTGCCAACATACAGAATAACACCCAGTGCTCATCCCATCAAGTGCCCCCCTCAGTGCCCGTCACCCATTCACCCCCACACCCCGCCCTCCTCCCCTTCCACCACCCCTAGTTCATTTCCCAGAGTTAGGAGTCTTCATGTTCTGTCTCCCTTTCTGATTTTTCCTACCCATTTCTTCTCCCTTCCCTTCTATTCCCTAAGAAAAAGATTCTTAAATACAGAGAACAAACTGATGGGTGCCAGAGGGGCAGTGTATGGGGGAAGGGTGAAATAGATAAAGGAGATAAAAGTACACTTATCTTGATGAGCACTGAGTAACATAGAGAATTGCTGAATCATTATATTTAACAGTATTTGTTAATTATACCTCAAGAAAAACAAATTATTACAGTTAAAAAAACAGTTTAAAATTATCTGGTAAATTCTTTCACCTTGGAAATTAAAAACAAAATAATATGCAATAATTTGTCCTCACAGTGAGACCTCTCTGAGGTCTGTTTCAATGCTAGAATTCTAAGATAGTTTTTGTTAAATATTTTCTCCAAAAGAAAAAGTTTTCTTATACTAGGTTCACACAGGGGAATCCTAATTTTTTAGTTTGACGATATACCCATTGTTACATTAGTAAAATGAAAAAACATACTTTTCTTACGAAAACCATAGCAGTTGGAAAATTGCCAACTACCTGTTAGCTGAGAAGGGAAGATAATCTGTAGGGCTCACTTCCTTCCATTGGTGGTGTTTACTACAGAAACAGAGAATACTACAGACCAAAATGCCACTCCTCTGCTGTCAGGTCTAGAAATGTCAACAGCTAGGACAGAATAAAAGATGGTGCACTGTTGATTTCTCTCACATCGTAAAATGGCCAGGCAGCCTTTGGCAACTAACAATGAAACACAAAATGGCCTATAGTAAATATTCCCTTCAATGCCTTGTTCTGACAATACTTATCAGGATAAGATGGAGATATTCAAATGACTAATTAATGTGTGTGATCCTAAAACCTTCTGTGCTTGTCTCAGGATATTCATGAAAAAAAGTTCTCCCCACATTTTCAAAATTAGTAAGACAAGAGATAAAAAATTCTGATAAGGATGTGGAGAAAAAATAACACTTGTCTACTGTTGGTGGGAATGTAAATCGGTGCAGCCACCATGGAAAACAGTATGGAGGATCCTCAGAAAATTAAAAATCAAATCACAATATGATACAACAATTCTACTACTGAAAATATATTCAAAAGAAATGAAAACACTAATCCAAAAAGATACCTGCACTCCCATGTTCACAGCAACATCATCTACAATACCCAAGATATGGAAGCAATCTGTGTCCATCAATGGATGAATGGATAAAGTTCTGTTATCTATCTATCATCTATCTATCTATCTATCTATCTATCTATCTATCTATCTATGAGGGACAATTATTCAGCCATAAAAAAAATGACTCAATCCTGCCATTTGTGACAACAGGAATGGACCTTGAGGGCATTATGCTAAGTGAAATAAGTCAAAGAAAGACAAATACTGCATGATCTCACTTATATGTAGAATCTAAACAAACAAAAACCAAACTCATAGAAAAAGAGATGAGATCTCTGGTAACCAGAGGCAGGGGGTGGGGGGAGTGTGGGGAAAGGTAGAATTGAAGGAAGGTGACCAAAAGGTACAAACTCCCATTTATAAGATAAATAAGTGCTAGCTACATAATGTATCACAGGATGACTATAGTTAACCCTGCTATATGATATTCAGGAAAGTTAAGAGAGTAAGTATTGAGTTCTCATCACAAGGAAAACATTTTTCCTTTTTTCCTTCTTTCTTACCTTTTTATTTATATAAGAGGATGGATGTTAGCTGAACTATTGTGGTAATCACTTCACAATATATATTAATCAAATGATTATGCTATCTGTCTTATATTTATATAGCAATGTATGCTTATTTTTCAATAAAACTCAAAATTGGGAAAAAAGTTGAAAAAAGATGACGCAGTAGAAAAAATAATGTAGCTGAATTCCACTGTCTTGGAGTCAAGAGAAGCTCTCATAGCTACCTGGTGAGTAAAGACATACCATAACTTCTCTGAGGATCAGTTTGCTCCTCAAATCAGGGATAAAATATTACTTTTGTTTTGGTTTTGGGTATTTTTTTGTTTTTATGCTTTTGGTAAGAAATGCATACAAAGTCCTTGGGACATAGGTGCTGCAAAAGGAATAAAAAATGGTATTACTAACTAAAAGTTAAGTATTAAGTTGATATTACTAACTAAATATAAGTAAATTCCAATAATTAGGAAAATGAGACATCAATTCGTGATTTTTAAGTTTTCATCAAAGCTGTTTAAAAAAATAGGATCAAGGGACACCTGGGTGGCTCAGTGTTTGAGCACCTGCCTTTGGCTCAGGGTGTGATCCCAGAGTTCTGGGAGCGAGTCCCACATCAGGCTTCCTGCATGGAGCCTATTTCTCCCTCTGCCTGTGTCTCTGCCTCTGTGTGTGTGTGTGTGTGTGTGTGTGTGTGTGTGTGTGTGTGTGTCTTTCATAAATAAATGAACAAGAAAACAAGGTCAAATCAAGAGATTTGTAAATTGATAAGACAAAGAGTTGGGAAGGGCTAACAGATAATTTTTTTAACTCCAATAGTAGAATATTGAAAATATTTCAAACACCATAACAAAATGATGAAGGATAGTATTTACTCATACCCCTCCTCATTGCTTTTTTTTTTCCCAATTTTAATACCTTCTCACTTATGCTTCCTTGTTCTGTAATTACATCATTCCAAAAATCTTAAGCTTCTACATTTTGGTGCTACATAGTTCCTTGATGAAAAAAAAAAAAAGACAATATTCTATCACTCAAAAGATGTCATACATTGAAAATTTTGTGGTAATCATATTGAAATATATAAAGGTAGCAAATCTACATGATGCACACCAAAAACTTACACAATATCATATGTCTATTTTGTCTCTAAAAATTTATCACCCACTAGATGTCATATATAGAAACTGACAAAATCCTCATCAGCTCCATTGAGATGACAAATACTAGTGGTATGGCAGGTGGTTCTTGACTGAGAGTAAGAATTTCAAAACTATTACCATTTCTGACACAAATGACCCATATGGCTCTGAAGAAAATCACCTCATTCGTCGGTAAAATTGTAAAAATGTATGTAAAAATAAATAGGTTGGTTGATTCAGTCATTGGTATTCTTATTAACTTCAAGTAATTTTTATACCAAAGGAGAGGATATTAAGTTATATCATGTAAAATTTAGGTAGATAAGAATTTCCTTTTCATAAGAGTACGCTAACATTAGAATGACACATAAAATATCTTTCTTTGGCTGTTTCTCAAAGCAGACTAGAATCTAAATTGGTAGCAGTTAATTAAGCTTTACTAAATAATTTTCCAAAATTCTACCTATCTATATAATGTAATAGATGTTCAGTCTGTGTCCATTAAAAATAAATAACATATTGCTAACTTGTGGGAACTTTAGACTACAAACAGCAATAAAAATTAGCTCCAGGGAAAAATATTGTCAGTTTCTCATTCTTCCCATTATGAAGGATATAAAATGAAACCTATTAGAATAGTCATAACAAGAACTTATGTTAAGGTTTTTTGTATGTTTGCTGAACACTGACACTTGTCACTGTAAACATTAAAGGTGCCAAAATGATATGGAAGACACATGCTCAAAATGAAAAACTGTAGATATTGTCAAATCTAGATGATCTTTTTAATTTGCAGTAAGATTCACAACAATGATTGAATATTTAAGTTTTAGTGCATTATTTAACAATGCTTCTATAGCTGCAAGGGTCAACCACTTTTTTTTCAATTAAGATGTATACATATCATGAGAAACTGCAATTCCTTGTACACACTTCAGTCCTGCTTTGCTTTCAAGCTATTCATGATCACCTATAATTAAATGTAAGCCCATCACAAAATTAATACTACAATGCATTGTAGTATTCCAGCCTTAAATGAAATATTCCTACATAGGATACTTTTACATATTCATTTGATTTTGTTAAACTTTGAAGTGATTTAACATTTTAACTTTTGTGACCTTCATAAAGACCTTGAGACTTGCAATCAATATGAGGTTTTATGAAGATTACTTCCAAAATCAGAAAGTAGTAAAAGAGTATTGCTTTATTACATTCAGCAAAAAAATCACTTTTTTTCTAATAAAAATAACATTCCATTGCTCTGCTGTAAATTAAACACAAATCAATTAAGTGATTGTATTGTTAAAAATAAACAACTCACCAAATATATAGAGCATCTGTTAGGGCATAAACATTGTGCTAGGTACTTTGGGCAGCATTAAGTAGAATTTTATACCTAGTGATTCTATCTTTCAAGTTAAACATCAGCTTATCCACACTAAAGAAAATATTGAAGGAATTCTGGCACATAAATAATTATTCCAGATGTGACTATAAAGAAGGGAAGGAGGGAAACAAGAATAAATATGTGATTCAATTTAATATGTGGGTAAATAGATGGGTGCATCTATTTGCTAGTTAAATAGTAATAATCATGACTTGGGAGATTTTAAAGTATTTTAGAATTAAACTATATAGCCACAATAACAGAAAAGGGCAGGAGGAAGAGTAGTTGGGGTTAACTGTATGCCAAGAAATGCCCCTTGAATTTAAGGAGCACTAGTTACACATGAAATTCTTGTAAAACTGCTCTGATTCAGCAGGTCTGGATGGAGCCCAAGAATTCTGCATTTCTAAACAAGGGCCCAGGTGATGCCAATATTGTTGATCTATGGGCCATATTTTGTGGAGTAGGGTCTAATATTCCCACACAATCTAAAATGTGGTTAATGTACTACTGCATATAATAGTCAAAATTAGTTAAGGCATATCATAATTGCCAAGGTACTCTCAAGATAGTTTTAGAATGTATAAATAATGAGGTAATAAAGAGAAAAATATAATAACAAAAGTCCCAAATAATCCCCAAAATGTCAAGGAAGGAGAGAAAAGGGAGTATGGGACAAGCAGCACCAGTCAGTAACAAATAGTAAGATTGTAGGTTTAAATCCAAACAGCTCTAAGTGGACTAAACACATCAATTAAAAGACATTTTCACACTGGATTTAAAATCAATACTCAGTTTTAATTCTTTTTTTAAGAGATCCATGATTTAAGGATACAAGATGGCAAATGGTAAGCCTAATGAAAAAAATATAAATGACTAATAGAAAGTGAGAAACTGAGTTGATATTGAAGCAAGAGTCACTACTAGAAATAAAGAGGAATCATTTTCTGATAATAAAGGAGCCAATCTACTGGGAAGATATAAGTATTAGAATTTTGCAAGACACTTAATATCATAATTTCAAAATAAATAAGACAACAAAAATTCAAAAGCAAAACCAAAGTGAGGTTTAACATACCTCCACCTCCTTTCAGTAATTGACCAAACAGGAGACATTGATATAGAGGATTTGAAAAAGATTAACCAGTTTGAACTAGCTGATAGATATGAATGAAATGTTATACTCAAGAATTTCAGAATGCAAAATTTTTTCTAGTGTTCTTGGGACATGTACATACATTGGCAATCTGTAAATTCAAATAGCATCTGTTAGCAAATTTCAAAATTTTGCATTGTGCTCTGAAATTAAGCAAGAAAACACTAAGATAATTTGAAAATCTTTAAATAGTAGGAAAATAAATATAGTTTTAACCCTATATATCAAAGAAAAACTCAAAGCAGAAAAGGCAGAATTTTTTTATTATCAGAATAATCAAAATTTGTGGGATATAGTTGAATTTGATTTAAAAAGACATGTGTACCTCCAAAAACATATGTTAGAAAAGAGTAAGACCAGCAAGTAAGATCCAAGAGAAACAATGTCAAATGTTAATTCTGTGAAGCATTAAATTATAAAGTCACTAGTAAGAAGGACCATGAAAAAAAATGCAATATAAAATGTGCCAGGTAGTAAAATTAATGACAGAATATTGTGAATAAGTTTCTGCCAATAAACGTAAAAATTTGAGTAAAATTTTTAAAAATGATAAGAAAAATACAAAATTAACCAAAATCAACAGAAAGAAATTTAAAAAATCTAAATAGCCCTTTATCTATTAAAGAAATTAATTCAATCTTTTCACACAAAATAAAAAGTAAACTCCATGCCCAGATGGTTCCACTAGTATATTCTCACATTTAAAGAAGAAATAACCACAGTCTTTCACAGACTAGGAAAAAAAAAGGGGAACATTTTTAGCTAATTTTTTAAAGCCAGTTTAAGAGTGATTACTAAAAAAAGTTATAGGTCAATTTTTCTCATGAGTATACGATCTAAAATCATAACTGATCTTTTAGCAAGCTAAACCCAGGATTTTTTTTTTTAATAAGTTGGCTTGACCCTGAGATCAAGACCTGAGCTGAGATGAAGAGTTGGACACTTAACCTACTGAGCCACCCAGGTGCCCAAAATACAGTAATTTTTAAAGTAAGAGCATCTATTGTAACAAGATTTGATTTATTCAAGGAATGCAAAACTGTTTTATCCAGCAAGACTTTTCACTTTTATCATTTCTATTCAACCTTATATTTAAGGTCAAGAAACAGAAGTATGTCATAAAAATTGGGAAGATGTAACTCTGTCTTTATTCATAGAGAACATGATTGTTTACGTTAAAAAACTCAGAGCCATCCTAAAAATATTAAGTAAATCACAGCAAGATATAGGATTTAGGGTTAGTAAATAAAGAATTTAAAAAATGGTATATGCTTACTGAAGTACATTTAATTAATAATCTATTTTGAGGGGCATGATCTCATGGATTGTGAGATTGAGCCCTGCAGTGGGCTCCAATATCAGTGGGGAGTGAGCTTGAAGATTCTCTCCTCTACCACTCCTCCCACTCTCAGGCACTCTCTCTCTTTCTCTCTCTCTCTCTCAAACAAATAAATCTTTTTTAAAAAATCTATTTTTGAAGTATTAATATAGGAATGGGAAAATGGTGAGGACAAAATGTTACAGAATGTTAACAGTGCTGCTAAAGGATTTAGAAAAATTGAGATCATTTTTAAGATTATAAGTATCTGGTGGGTTCAAACACATTTGACATTTCATAATTTTTTAGAAAATCTATTCTTTTTTGATCTAACTGGATATCCACTGCCTTAATCTTTCTCCCTTAGATTAATTCTGCCTAAGGACATGGTTGACTATATAATCTTAGATAGGACTTAAACTATGTTATATTGCCTCAAATTTATTTTTTAATCACATAAAATTAGAAATGTTGACATATAGAGCTATAATCCTAAGAAAATATGAGGATAACAAAATTTTCTAATATTACAGTATCATTCATAACACACAGCAATATACTATAGCAAATACTACATACATTTTATAAAACTCAGAAGTAAAATACATTTGAATGACTATATTTTTACCATAATCTAGGCTAATATCAAATCTAGGAAATTCAGTGCTTGTCCAGCCTTTAGATGAATTTTTCATGAAATAACATTAATAATGTTAGTCTTCATGAACTATTTATCAAATTTACAAATATTTTCAAGGCATATAACCCTTTCTGCCAATGGTATTAATCTATAATTGCCCAACAATTTGAGAATTTTAGTCTTATTCCATCTATTTTCTACATGCTTGAAAGATATCATTTTCTAGGAATACTCCCTATATAGAAGGGCACTCAGTGTCCCCCACAGTGTGAAAACTTATGCTGTGTACTGCAAAATATACCACACCACATTCCAATCTCCTTAACCTTGCCCCCAATTCTACTTTTTCTGAAAAGTTGTCTTAAATAATTACACCAGAAAAAAAAAAGTTATGGGAAAGAGTTTCCTTTTTGGTTCATAAAGACTATACCCATTATTTAAGATTTCTTTTTTTTTCTTAAAGATTTTATTTATTCATGAGAGACACAGAGAGAGAGAAAGAAAGAGAGAAGCAGAGAATAGGCAGAGGGACAAGCAGGCTCCATGCAGGAAGCTGGATGTGGGACTAGATCCCAGGACTCCAGGATCAAGCCCTGAGCCCAAGGCAGATGCTCAACCGCTGAGCCACCCAGGCATCCCTTGTTTAAGATTTCTTTAAAAATACTCCATTTAATTCTTTTTACTCCACTGATGGACATCGGGATACCAAGAGGAGTCATATATTTCCATATTTGTTCAATGACTCAAATTAACATTTTCAAACTTCTAACATTCCCCTTTACCTTCAAATTTTACCCAAAAGCAGTGATCCAAAAATGTGATTGTTTTAATGCACCCACCAAATTCCCATACCTCTGTAATTATGTTGCTTCATGGTCATTGACTACTGAAAACACACATTCAATCTCAACCCCTAATTTATTCTACCCTTCTCTATCAGTGTTCAGAGAGTCTTGGCTATATCTCAGGAAAGGCAAAGTGAGTGTTGGTACTATCCTTTATGTCCCAGGTCTCTATTTTGGGATGTCAATATTGTCCTCCCACAAGAAGTCATTTCTTCCAAAACTCTGTAACTGCATGCTAACATTTCATAAAGTCTGTTTCTCTTCTGGGAAATGTGTATTTTCATTTAACCTTTGGATTTATTAATACTATAATACTATTATATATTCATGGTGTGGATTCCTTTAAAAATAGTATTGTTCTTGGACCTGTATCCATTGTACCTTGTATATGCTTGACTCCAGTTCAGCATCCAGTAGTTGTTGAAAGAATGAACAAAATACATTATCCATGTGACAAAACAGTAAGTATACAGAAAGTAAAATATGTGAACTTGTTCTTTGTTTTATGTAGTTAAATTGTCATTAATAGTCTAAAAAAAGTCTAATTCTTCTCTGTTATGGATGATTGGGATAAACTCAATCAGAGTTATAATTAAAATATGTGCCACACAATTCTAGGGTCACGCCTCAGCTAGTAAGGGTTTTTTTTAATACATTATGCCTCCTATTCCTATTCTATCCTGAATCACAAGCCTTATTCTTAGTGAAATATCACCTGCAAAAAATCTAATTCCTAATTTATCAAATAGTATAGCATTTCATCCGAGTATGCTGAAGTTGCATCATCACTAATTCTTACTTTTGCAGAGTAGAGAGGAATAATCTTGAATAAGCAGCCATGGCCACCCTGAATCCCTCTCTTCCCTTCTTAAAGGGCTCTCATATTTAATTGCACGCTTAAGGCTTTACAAAGTATCATTAAGTTTGAGAAAACTATTCTAATAACATTTCTTGAAATGCATATAGAATTGTTATATATATTTGGTACCAATGTATTGGGATTCTCATAAACATATGGTGTATCATGATTAGATGTAGATATCATGATTACGCTAATCTAATCCTATAGATTAGGAAAGTAATATCAATATAATACAGCTTCAGCAAACCAAGAGTCAGAGCTAGTTCTGAGGATTCCAAAAGCTCTTGCATATATATTGATATTACATCACTTATATTTTACTCATCATGCCTTCCAAATATAAATGCCATGAATGGGACGCCTGGGTGGCTCAGCAGTTGAGCATCTGCCTTCAGCTCAGGGTGTGATCTCAGTGTCCTGGGATTGTGTCCCACATCAGGCTCCCTGTATAGAGCCTGCTTTTCCCTCTGCTTATGTCTGTGTGTGTCTGTGTGTGTGTGTGTGTGTGTGTGTGTCTCATGAATAAATAAATAAAATCTTTAAAATACAATAAATCCCATGAAAAGGTACTGATGTGCAAATCTGTTTACATTACCACATTTCTTATTTCATTAAGCCTAACTCTTTAATCTGACATTCAGTGCCTATTCTTATTTGACATTGTCTTAGTCTTTCAGTTTTGGAAAATGCTTGAGACTGAGCTAAAATATTTTATTTCAATGGATCTTCTATTCACCAGGTCTAGGGCAGACCAGGTGGCTCAAATTCTAACTTCTATTATAAGAAGTTCCTCTAAAGTGAGAACTTTTTTATTATTCTTTTTAATGCCAGTGACAGAACAAAGGCACACAAGAAATACTTTGTAGATATTGCACATAATTACTTACATTGGCTAAGTTAATAATTGGCACAGAAAATTTTTAAGCAATATGTTAATAATGTGAGTCTTACTTATGTATTTGTTAAATAAGTTTCATGTTCTGTCTTTAAGTTACCATAATTTTTAAAATTATGTCTTACTATGTAAAGTATAAAGCACAATTGCAGTATTTATGTTAGTCTCTTAGGAAGACATTTATGAATTGCAATTGTGCCCTTGAATGCCAGTCACAAAATGATAACTTCACTACAGTTCAGTTGTACAGAATTTCTTTATTTAATCTATAATCGGGATCCCTGGGTGGCTCAGCCGTTTAGCGCCTGCCTTTGGCCCAGGGCGTGATCCTGGAGTCTCGGGATCAATTCCCGCATGGGGCTCCCTGCCTTGAGCCTGCTTCTCCTCCCTCTGCCTGTGTCTCTGCCTCTCTCTCTCTCTCTCTCTCATGAATGAATAAATAAAATCCTAAAAAAAAAATCTATAATCAACCTGATGTTCCATCTAAGCATTACCTATTGCTAAGGTGGGGAAACTTATTTGAATATCTAATTTGGTTTAAAGTTAAACCAATGTGATAATTATAGGAACACCTGATAATTATAGGAACACCTTCAAGGAATGTTCAGTCTTTTTTAAAATAAAAGAATATTCAGTCTGTCATGTATGTCTGTTTAGTACCTGATGTCAATCCTTCTGTCTGTTTCCTCCTCTAAATGGCCTTTGGAAGTAAGGACTGACAACTGTGTGACTGTGGATCACTGAAGTGAAAATAAGGGAGACTTTATCCTTGACTTTGATCATATGCAGCTGTTCTGCCGATGTCATGTGTCCATTCATCATTGATTTTCCTGCCATTTTCTGATGCTGAAATCTAAAAAACTGATGAACTATTTTTACAATCCAGAAATGCTATTATGATATTCTCTTTCAGAATTGAAATCTTTGGAGCACTTGGGTGGCTCAGTCAGTTGAGCATCTGCCTTTACCTCAGGTCATGATCCCAGGGTCCTGGATCAAGCCTTGTGTCCGGCTCACTGCTCTGGTTCTCCCTCTTCCTTTCCCTCTATGATCTCTCCTACTCTCACTCTCAAGTAAATAAATAAAAATCTTTTAAAACAAAAGAGCTGAGGGTTATGGTTTCAGGTATCTACATTTGCAACGATCTTTCATCCAGTCCACTGGCCCAGAGGTCCACACAGCTCTGCTGCAGGGTTACCTTTTTCTTCCCACGTGGCTCTACAGCAGCCCTAATAGCTCTTAGCCCAGTTCTAAATGTCAGTAGTAGATACTGACTCTGGCTCAGAACAGCTAACTCTGAAATCCTACCTCCATCTGACTTCTGGCACTGCATCCCAGATTAACAAAGAAAAGCTTTGAAATTTGGATTCTCTCCAGAATTCCTAAGAAAAGCCAGAGGTATGTCTAGGAACCACTTTTGACCCTCACTCTTCTCATTTCATTTTATATACTTTGTTTCTCTCAACCCAGAGTCAGAAAAGTAGAAATTGAGTACCTAGTTGGTTGTTCCAGTCTCCTATTTCTCTTTATCCAAATTGTCATTCCCCCAGGCAGAAAGAATTGAATTCACTTTGAATGCCTTGTATTATGGCTTCTTTCCATGCCTAAACTAAACTCTAGGTGTGTTCTAGAGTGGTGCCCTATAGCTCTGACCTCTGTATACTTAATACTCCAAACCAGGTGATAAGTCAGGTACTAAATGGGGGTAAAAGAAACTTAAGAAAGCTTCCCTAGGGACAGATTTAAAGCTTATTGTCCAATTATATGGTCCTTGTTTTGAATTTCAAAAGCTGAGTATCATTATATATATTATATATTACTAATATACCCATTTCTTTCTACATTTACATTGCTACAAGTTCTAATCTCTTCTTCCTGTCTCCCCATCCACTTACCTCCTCACAGATAAGTGCCTGGTGAACCTAATAAAAACTCTGGTATATTTTACAGAGAAAGACAAGAAAAGAACAATGTATTTTAATGTCATTGCCAATTCTGTGAATCTGCATTAGATGCTAACACAGCTCTGTTTATACTTATGAAAATGACTAAATTGCAATGTATCTTAAAATCTTTTAGATTTAAGTTTTTTCATGTCTATATAGACTTCAAAACCTTATTGAAACTTATGATATCAACTGTTTGTTTTTTGGGTTTTTTTTTTTTTTTTTTATGATTGGGGGCTGTAGAGGGAGAGAGAAAATCCTAAGCAGGGTCCATGGCCAGCACAGAGCATGACTCAGGGCTCAATCTCACAACTCTAGGCCAAAATCAAGAGTTGGATACTGAAATGACTGAGCCACATGGGGGCCCCTATGATATCAGCTATTAATATAACACTTTACACATATACTTATTAAAACTAAAAGTTTATCAGAATACTATTTTTTTTAAAGTAGTCTCCATGCCCAATGTGGAATCCAATGCAGGGCTTGAACTCACAACCCCAACATCAAGACCTGAGCTGAAATCAAAAGTTGTCTACTCAACTGACTGAACCTCCCCTATGAGGATACTCTTCTTGTTCATGTAAAAAAAAACATTTTTAAATTTTTATATTTTGTACTATTTCTAATTTCCAGCTTAAAAATTCATTGGACCACTTACTTTTAATTTTTTTAAAGATTTATTTATTTATTTATTTATTTATTTATTTATTTATTTATGATAGACATAGAGAAAGAGAGAGAGGGGGGGGGGCAGAGACACAGGAGGAGGGAGAAGCAGGCTCCATGCCAGGAGCCCGATGTGGGACTCGATCCCAAGACTCCAGGATCATGCCCTGGGCCAAAGGCAGGCGCTAAACTGCTGAGCCACCCAGGGATCCCCTGACCACTTACTTTTAATAGAATAGTATTTAAAATTATTAATTCTTTTTGTTTTCTGCTTCTTTACGTATAATTTTGAAATAATACATCTATTTGCTATTGAAATCTTAAAAATTGTCTAAATATTTTACAATTTTAATTTAAATTCCAAATTATTCTATGCTGTGTTTTAAGGCTCTATTTATATAAAATGTTATTATCTTAATTAAAGTGCCATGAATCTATACTAATGAGATCTTCTAATACGCTGTCAGACAAGGTCTTCATACACCATATAAATATGTATGGTTTTTGCTATTCAAAATGATAATATAAGACAGTAGGTGTCACGTCTTCATTTAAAGTTAGTTGAAAATTTTTTCAACATATTCTTTTGATAGACTAATATTTCACTTGTAAACTCAAACTTGATCTTCTTTTTAAATTTTCACTCTCATTAAGAGTGACCTTCTAAATGCCATCATTCTAACACTGTGTAGGCCATAACGATCAGGTGGGTAGTCCAGATGAATTGTCAAGGAAGTATGGAGCTCACAACATCCTTCTATAAGGAATACTTTTCTCATCTTGGATTTAAGGTGTGCCCCTTGTCTGAATGGTATTTTTATAAAAGAATTGAAGAAATCTTTTCAAAAAAAAAGCTTGGCAGACAATGGCCTCTGGGCTGTATCTGATCTATTGCCCATTTCTGTAAATAAAATTTTATTCAAACACAGCCACACCAATTCATTTATGTACCATGAAAAACTGCCTTTGTGCTTTACATTACTCAACATTACTATATGTTGAGTAGTGGCAACAGAAACCCTATGGCTTGCAAAGCTGAAAATATTTGCTACTTGGCCCTTTACAAGAAAATTTTGTCAAACCATATCTTAAATTAAAGATATATTGTAAGTATTTAAAAGTATATCAATTCAGAAATGAAATGAGTGGACTTAGGATATAATAGTAACCTATGTATTACTATTTTATTTATGGCCTTTATTATGTGACACTGTTTTGAAAAATTTTGATGTATCTCTTAATAAGAAGTCGACACTAACTCTTGCACATGACAAGTTTCCCAACATTGGAGATGTTCAGATGGTTTAATGAATACTTGCCTAAAACTGTTAGAAAGAGGAAAATTGTAAGGTCATTCTCCATCATAAAATCCCATGAATTTGCCTGTCTAGATCAACAGAGAGGGAGAGGAGAGGAGAAGGGAGAGGAGAGGAGAGGAGAGGAGAGGAGAGGAGAGGAGAGGAGAGGAGAGGAGAGGAGAGGAGAGGAGAGGAGAGGAAGAGGAGACGGGAGGGGAGGAAAGGGGAGGGGTATCAATTTCTGTGATTTCAAGATCCACTGTTTGATAGTTTTATGACATAAATTAGAAGATTAGTTAAGCATACAAAAAGTCAAGTATTTGAACATTTAACCTCATGGGAAAAAATGGTCCAATAAAGAGGTCAAGCATGAACAGTACTTTTCCACAATTCACTTGGTCTCTGTCCCATTAAAGGCTTACTACTGTGTTATGTGGAATTTTCCAACTTAATAGAAAGTCATTTTTCTTATTAAACATTAATATATAAACAGTCATTAAAACAATAAAATCTTACTTATTGACATCTTGCTACTGTTGGCTAAAAACATATTTTAGTAATATGCAGGATAATTTATAGTTCAGACACATTTTAGATGCATCTTTGTCTGCGAAGATCATCTTACTCTGTTTTCCCAATCAGATTTATAAATCTCATAAAAGAACCATCTACCACAGTGACCATCCTCACAAGTCACTATCAGAGGAGACAGTCTAGAATCCTGGACCCCAAGAATGTGTATCCCCTTCTGACTCAATATCTCTTTCTCGGGGAAGGTGCTTTGAATAGCAAGAAGGTCTTACTGCCTCTTTCTCATTAACCTCTGTCCCCACCCTCCTGTTCTATCCTTGGTCTCACAGAAAGAACTGACTTTTTCTCTTTGGTGCTTTGAAAAAAAAGAATTAGACCTAAAATTAAAGAGTCAAGTGCCAGATTCAGATTCTGAAAGATTCAGTGTTTGTCCATCAGTGGTCTACTTCTTTGTACCTATTTTCATGTTCCCCATTAGAAACAGATCATAATAATATCTGCCCTATAGGATTTGGAGCATATAAATGCAGATGGATATATAAAAACTTCTGGGAAAAAACTATCATGGCTTATTAAGTATTCAGTATATATACTTGGTCAGACTGAAACCGAATGATTAATTTCTTACTAAAACTCAGTCACAGGTGCATTATAATTCATGGTTCTATTCATTCTATTCTTTCTCATTTAGTGTATGGTTTAAATTTCTGTAATAAAATAATTAAAAGAAAGTCTCTTAGGATGAATTATACTGAGAATTAAAATTCTGGAAAAAATGGTCATACATAGTCACTTCACATCTAAAAAAATGTTATTTAGATTCTAATGAAGCACATAAATATAACTTATAAGGTTTAATAATTTTCAGTAGATTCTGGATGAGACTAAATTTCTCACCTGTATACATATTAGCCTTAAATTTATATGTGCATAAAATTATTATCCATTTCATCTAACAATACCTTATGATTTTCCCAAATATATATATATATTTTTAAAACAGCTACTGTAAACCATAAAAGCATAGTGTGGAATGCTGGGGGAAAAAAAAGAAAAACAATAAGATCAGACAAGCTCAATCCTGAGCCAAAAGCAATGGCGTGACTCATTTTAAGGGAATGTGTACTTTGGCAAAGGCTGAAATCTAAAATGTGGTAGATTCTATAAAAAATGATAAAAGTCCGTATAGCATGGACTCCCAGTCATAATTTGGCCTTTTTAGACAGATCTGTCTTCAAATAATGAGAGATGTGGTAAACTATTTGCATAGTATTCTTTAAATCTTTAAAAATATGTATATATTACTTCTCCTTCTGCCCACAGGTAAGACCATAGGCAAGATTCAGCTATTCTGAATTAAACAGTGTTTCAGCTTATAGCATCTGCTTTCAATGCCACATAATTCACCAAAGGACTAAAGAGAATGGCAGGTATGCCTTATTTTTATCATCCTCCCTTCATCAATCACAAAAATTAATATGATACTTGGAATAATCCAAAGTACCTTTGCTTTGAAACATCTCAAAAACTAATATACAATGTGGGCCCCTTACTGAAATGTAGATTTTGCTGGCACGGGAGAGGTTATTAGTGTTCTACTACTAAAAAGAGGGAATCATAAGCTGGTAGGTATTGTAGATTTTGTATATTCTTAATACTTTGAGTACTCAATGTATTTTCAAAAATAATAAATAAATATGAGCTCTTAGCACCAAAGCTATGATTCCTGAAGTAGTCAAAGAAAAAATATATTTTGTGAATAGAAGCTTATGCAACATATATGAAATCTCCTTTAGAATTTGGTACTAACTACTCTATTTTGAATTAAGTGTTCATATTCAGCCTAAGAAAATATCTCTGCCCGGTTAAATGGATTTTGTATAAGAGCAAAAGATTGTTTTACATCATTGTTAATCCAATTTTATGCAGTATTTATTAATGTTTATCATTAATACTGGCACTTCACACACATTAATTCAGCTGTCACAGCATTGTCAGAAATCTATCAATTTTTTCATTATGATGAATTTACATTCATTTCCATGGCACATCCATTAAAGCATTAGACTAGTCCATAAATTAAACTATGAAATTATTTTATAAATCCTATATTCAGAAGTATCTGTTCAGCATTCCCTTAAAAATTGTTATAAACACAAAGTTGTATATTACCTTATTTGCTCCCTTTTGCGTTAAATTAATCCCTAACTCACTTTTTAAGAGATATTTTACCAGTAGATCAAAATAAAGTATACAGAATGATATACAAATAGTACTCTGAAAGCAAGAAAACTGGAGCATCATTTACACTTTGAAGACTTCATGTCATTTTACAATAGTATATATTACCTGACTAATTAGGGGATCCTATAAACAAGTAATAACATTGTATCAGACAATTCAATAAATGAGGTCTTCTAGTAAGATATATCTTGTAGTTAGTCCTGTATATCAGAAAAAAATCTTACTTTTTGGCTTTTCCTGCTTACTTTTACTGGGACCTACAGAAATCGTATTTTTACAGCTCAGACGAGGACTGTTCCTATTTGGAGTCTCACAATCTTGGAGGGCCTACAATTAGTCACATTTCCAGTCCTGGTATTTCATGGGCAATGACTATCAGCTCCTTCATGATTCCCACCACCGTAGGCTGCTCACAGAATTTTGTTCCAACAGTCCAGGTTATGATATTCCCAGAAAGAGCAAGCTATGCCTAAATCCAAACATTTTCCATTTGTCTTCTTCAATAGTGTAACCTAGTATTTCTCAATGTGAAAGTCTCAAAACATACTCATGGCAATCATCAATCTTTGTTCAGTAAAAACATAGCTCCTTGTGTATGGGTACATGGGAACTCTGTACTATCTTCACAAGTATTCTATAAATTTAAAGCTGTTCTAATATTAAAAGTATGTATTTTAAATTTACCTACTTAGGTTCCAAACTTATCGGCTAAATCATTATTTCTAGGATTGGCATGAGGGAAAGTGCATTGCAATAAACATCCTAGCTGATTTTTATGGACAGTAGAGTTTCCATAGTGTCTAGGAATAGCCTTATGACCTCTATACTCTCTTCAATATTGTCCAATTGACTGACTGACCAACTTCCAATGAGAACCTGAGACCCTAGAGGCTATCATTGCTCTGCCCATGATCCAAATTATTGGATGTATCTTTTGCAGGTAATAGCTTCTTAGGCATAAAAATAACATCACCTGGAATCAATTATAGGTATGCTGACTGATGAAGTGATCTCCTGGAATTAGTAAGTGGCATAAACACCAAGCTTCCCTCACTAGGTCCAACCTCAAGTCCCGAACTAATAGACCCTCCACTGCTAACTCATTCTGGATCATGAAATGCCTCCCATTGCCATACTTCTGACTGAAGATGAAGGTGGGGGAATGGATGAGAAACCCTCTTTTGAGGGAGGAAAAAAGCCTTGCCATCACAAAACTCTAAAAAATAAATAAACAGAGGTATAGTAAATGGGAATATTTCATGTTTCTTATGGCTTTTTAGAATCAGAGAGTAATTACTTATTACTTACATTATTTACATTCATTTATTTATTTGCCTAAATCAAGTGTTGCATTAAGTAACCATAAATGAAATATGTTACTAACTAGTTACTTAACCGTATGAGTGAAATTATGTTATATGTAATACAATACAATTATATTAAAATTGATGAATCCACCCATCAGCATTTGTAAAAATGGTCCAAAATTTGTCAAATTTGCTTTGCATTAAGAATTCTTATGTAAAAACTGAAAAATATTTTGAGAAAATAACCAGATTACTCCTGAGTCCTTTTTCTGAATGATCTTTACTACTACTTTTACTCATAGGAACCCATAAAACAAAATTAATATTATTTTAAGGCACAAACTGTGTCACCTAATGAGCTTTATCTTCTTGTTAACCTTTTAAGGCTATTTTCCATACTATTCAATTTAGGTGTACCATTCAAGTCTCCTGGTCCCAAAATGATTTCAAGGAATTATGTTTCCAACAAACTCATCAAATTACTTGATTTTAATCTTGTCTTTTTTCATAAAACTTAAATTAAATTAATGAACAGAAAATGCCTTCTGTGTGCCTAACTAGAAAAAAACCTGAAATATTAAAAGAATGTACCAAAACCTGATTCACATCATCCAGTGCTAGGGACCCTGGGTCAGGCATCCTGGCCCCCTGTGCTGCTCTTGTTCAGTGGGGACTATGCCAGAAACAACTAGTCATTGTGAGGAATTGTTTAAAAATGAATGTGCTGAAGATTTTCTGATTCACATTCATTATCCACTGACCTGCTCTCAATGGATTTCACAAAGAGAAGCAAAACTAATTACCTCAGACCAGGCTGTCTGGAAAATAATGGCACAGTGATTTAGAGAAAAAGCGTTCATGCTGTAGAGGCCTTTAGGAATAGTGTATATTTTAAAAATTAAATATCACACTTTTTTTAATGATAAAACTTTTGCATTTGAACTAATGCACCATCACTTCTTAAAAAAATCAGTACTAAACAAAAAGACCTCTGTGGGCTAAATATTAATACCATTAGTTAGCTTCATGTTAAGTGATCTTAACATACTTGAAGAGAGGCTTGCAAAATATAGGGGATTATATGTGTGAAGAAGGGCACTTTAGAAATGAGGAAAGAAAATAATATGATAAACATTAGGAGGTCTAGGGTAAGTTGTTTATTAATCCCATTTATTATCACTGTCTTAATATACCACAAAAATAATTGTTTATTTTTTCTTAATAAAACATGCATAATGGATAATGAGATTGTTTTCCAGTGAAGCCTGTCTTGTTACAAGGGTTTACTGATCTTATTGATATGCAAGGAAATTCTGTAAATCTCTTTATAGCTTAGTGTAGGATAGGTAGCAATGACAACATTGAAATCTATTGTTTTGAAGGGCAGCAAGCTATTAGAGATTTGTCAGTAGAAATATAACTTCTGCAGTCAGTGCATTTTGGAAACATGAAGAGGTTACAAGACATTAGCAAAAAAAAATATCTGAAATAAAAATGAGGGGGATCTATGTGATGATTACAATCTTATGACCACAAAAGTGAAGGAAATCAAGAACACAGTAGGAGTTAGACCACATACTGGATAGAACAGTGGCTCCCAGAAGCCCTAATTATGGGGTCCTCTCTCACTGCTAAAAAAAAAATAATCATATGAAAATTAGTAAAGAGAAGTTAGAGATGAAAACTTAGTCTAGTGGTTCAGTTGAACTACTTTGGAAGAAGTCTGAAAAGGTTTGGAAAAGTATTATATTGCAAAAGCTAAAATCAAGAGATAAACAAATTGCATTATATGTAAAATGTTTATGTAAATCCTCACACTGGGAGGATACTAGGAAAATGCCGGACTAGGAAGATCCTAAGTTTAGCTTATCTCACAGATATACCTAGATAACAGCCATAGTGGTGTAACTAACCCAGAAAACCACCTAAAGACTGGTAGAACAGACTCTCCACAGTTAGGCATAGAGCATACGCCACCTTGAAAATGGTTGGAAGGGTAGAGATGTGGTCAGAAATGAGACTAACCTTTCAAATTAACCACAAATGGTAGGGACACCACAAGCACAAAGAAGGGAGAGGAACAAACTCCATACCATGCACCCAGACACAGAGGTGGGAAAATATGTCTCCATAACACTTGGTTATGAAAACCAAAGGGGTTTAACTTTATGAGTTCTTACAATCAATGAAGCTTAACACAAGGAACTTTAAAAATCATCTGGCTAAGTTCTGGGAGGGCCCAAGGGTGACAGGAAACAGTTCCCACTCTTAAAGAAACAACATAACAAATAATCCTGCCAATATACAACATAAAATCAGTAGTTTGAAAAGTACCTGGTGTATGTGATAAACAGATTTATTTACTAAATCAGAATTTGTACACTGGAGGGGCAGAGAACCTTAGGAGTCTACTCCTCAAAGAACAAAAAGAGTTGCCTACATCATTCCTCTACTTACCCCCAACCGTGGGCTAGATACCCAGACAGCTGTTAGAACAAGCACAAACACACTTCACACCTAGCTTGCTAACAGTGAATGCCCCACCCCTGCATTCTATTGTGGACTACCCCATCCCACCCACCACACTCTGCAAAAGTCCAAAGAAAGCAGACACCTATCATTCTGTAAGCAGCCCAAACAGACTAGCACCATTCCAAAGTGACTCATGCCCTGGGATGAGGGGAAGATAATCACACACAGTAGTTTGAATGTAGTCCCAACAATGGGTTGGGAGCAGACAGCTGATCTGCGTGCAGACACTGTCCACCACCAAAAGCTTCACAGGTGCAACACAGAGAACCCAGTAGCTCAGGTCACTGCAACACCAACAGATATTGGGAGCCAGGAATGTGTTCTGACCAAAGGGCCTTTCCACCAACAAAACCTCTCAGAGAATATATGAGGAAAGTAACCTGAAGTTTGGTGTGACCACAGTTCTGGAATTGGACTGAAGGCAAGCATCTGGTCTAACCCGACTCAAGCCCAAGAGAGCTTCAGATCAGCCCCTTACCAGCACAGGGACCAAACCCTGCCTGAAACAGGCAAAGAGGGCCATTGCAGCCAGTTGAGCTAAAGACAAACAGGGCCTAACTGCAACAAGAGGAGGCATTCAGGACACATAGGGGACATACTTGAAGTGCTAGGTTCTGGTGAATGAGAGACATTGCACTGGAGCACTACAGGATCTCTTCTTCATAAGGCCACTACTTTCAAGTGCAGGAGACATAGTTAACTTTCCTATATAAGGAACAGATGTAAAGTATTAGACAAAATGAGCAAAAGACCTTATAAAATGCATATAAGTAATATCTCTGATAGAGAATTCAAAGTAATGGCCATAAAGATACTTACTGGATTTCAGAAAAGAATGAAGGATCCCAGTGAGACTTTCAATAAAAAAAGAGAAAATATTTTTAAAAGAACACAAAAGAGGTAATTCAAGTACACTAGACAATAAATCATAAACCAGAGGAAGCAGAAGAATGGATCGGCAAGCTGGAAGACAAAATAATGGGAAAAAAAAGTTGAACAGAAAAAAGAAAAAGGTATAATAAAAAATAATAGGTTATGGGAATTCAGCAATATCATCAAGCATAAAAACATTCACATTATAGGGATACTAGGAGAAGAGAGAGAAAGGGTGCATATAGTTTACATATATATAATAAGTAATAAGAAACAATAGCTGGAAACTTCCCTAATCTGGGGAAGGAAAGAGAAATCCAGATCCAAGAGGCACAGAGAGCCCCCCAATAAAATCAGTTCAAAGAGGTCCATACCGAGAGACATAAAAATTAAAGTGGTAAAAATTAAGGATAAAGCGTGAATTTTTTAAAACAAGAGAAAAGTTATATTCAAGGAAAAACTCATAATGCTATGAGCTGATTTTTCAGTTTTTAAGCACAAACATTGCAGGCCAGAAGGGAATGGAGTTATATATTCAAACTGCTGAAAGAAAAGGAAAAAAAAATGTAGCAACAGTACTCTATCCAGCAAAGCTATCATTTAGAACAGGAGAAGAGATAAAAAAAGTTCCTATACACACACACACACACACACACACACACAAAGTCAAAGAAATTCACTATCACTAAACCAGCCTTACAAGAAATATTAAATAGAATTCTTGGGTGGAACTGAAAGACCATACTCAGGAATTAGAAAGCAAACAAGAAAAAAAAATTGCACAGGTACATGCAAACATCATAAAAGTAGTAAATTAATCACTTATAAAATCAATATGGGGGATCCCTGGGTGGCTCAGCAGTTTGGCGCCTGCCTTTGGCCCAGGGTGTGATCCTGGAGTCCCAGGATCGAGTCCCACGTCAGGCTCCTAGCATGGAGGTTGCTTCTCCCTCTGCCTGTGTCTCTGCCTCTCTCTCTCTTTCTCTCTCTCTATCATGAATAAATAATAAATAATAAATAAAATAAATAAAATAAATAAACCTTTTTAAAAAATAAAAACTAAAATCAATATGGAGGTTGAAGCACAAAACAAGAAAAATAAATTATATTTATAAAAATCAGTAAAGGGATACACAAAATAAACATAGGAAATTATATCATCATATACATGAAAATTTGGGTAGGAGCGAAGGAAAAATTGAGTGCTGTTAGAATGATTCAAACTTTATGTGAACATCAACTTAATATAGACTACTATACACATAGGGTGTTATATATAAGCTTAAAAGTAACCAAAAATCAAAAACTGGTAATAGATATGCAAAAAATAAATAAGAAGAATCAAAGATCACTAAAGATAGCCATCTAACCACCAGGAAGAGAGAAAGAGAAGAAAGGAACAGAGAACAATTATAAAGAACAACCTGAAAACAAGTCACAAAATGACAATAAGTACATAACTATCAAAAATTATGTTGGATGTAAATAGACTAAATGCTCCAATTTAAATATATGGTGACTAAATGGATAAAAAGATAACACCCGGGATCCCTGGGTGGCACAGCGGTTTGGCGCCTGCCTTTGGCCCAGGGCGCGATCCTGGAGACCCGGATCGAATCCCACATCGGGCTCTCAGTGCATGGAGCCTGCTTCTCCCTCTGCCTGTGTCTCTGCCTCTCTCTCTCTCTCTCTGTGACTATCATAAATAAATAAAAATTAAAAAAAAAGATAACACCCATCTATATATCACCTACAAGAGACTCACTTCAGACCTAATGGCAAATGCAGATTCAAAGTAAAGAGATAGAAAAATGTTTATCATGCAAATGAAAGTGAAAAGAAGTCAGAAGTCAGAGTACCAATACTTATATCAGACAAAAATATACTTCAAAACACTGTAACAAGAGAAAAGGGACATTACATAATAGTAAAGGGAGCAATCCAAAAAGAAAATATAACAACTGTAAATATTTTTTAAAAAATGAAATATTTATGCACCTAACTTAGGAGTACCCAAATATACAAAGCAACTATTAAGACACAAGAGAAGAAATTGATAGTAATACAATAATAATAGAGGCTTTAAGAACCCACTTACATCAATTGGGTAGATCTTCCAGACAGAAAATCAACAAAGTAACAGTGGCTTTGAATGACACGTTGGACCAAATGGATCTAACAGATACATCCAGAACATTCCATCCAAAAACAGAAGGAATAGAAGCAGGATGGAGTTAAGATAGTAGAGTAGCAATGGGACCCAGGGCTTGCCTCATCCTGTGAACATAGCTAGTTTACATCAAATCATTTTGAACACCTAGAAAATTGATCTGAAGGTTAAGAGAACAATCTGCAGAATTCGAGGGAAAGAAAGTGGTAGGTACAAGGTGCAAAGATATGAATTGGGGAAGAGAAAGACTACAGAGCTGCAGAGGGGATGGAACCCTTTTTGCATAGTGAGGAGAGAAAGAGGGGGGAAGACAGAACAGTACATCAGATTCACCCAAGAAAAACACTTCCCCAAAACCATTGACTGGGGAATTGAGAGGATCTGATTACTGCAAGTTTTTACAAATAGAACTCAAATTCTGAGTTTTAGAAGCCCACAAATTCACTGTAGTTAGCCAGATGGGCATAGTGCTACTGCTGAGGAGAAGGAAGGCAGAGGCCTCGGAGCAGACAACATGATGTAGGGATCCACTAGGTCACATTGGAAGAGAATTATTCCTTTCCTGGAGCACATTTGGAAAAGGGTATATTGCATCTCCAAGGACAAAAGACCTGGTGGGTGCCACTGAGTGGACATTCATCAGCAAGTGACAGAAATGTGTACAGAAAGCAGATAACCTGGTCGCTACTTTCATCATAAACTCTAAGCAACTGTGCAGCTGTGCAACTGTTTTTCTGTGACGAAACAGCAGCAGACACAGCACAGCGAGGCTCTCCTCCCAAGGAGCAGAGTGGGTCCATGTCCTCTGGGTCCTTTAAGATTTGGAGTTTTAAATCCCAGCCATGCACTGGAATAAGAACATAGGAGAACTGTGGCACCAGGTGTGCTGATGGTCCAGGTACAGACTGGATGAGGGCAAGGATATGACGGAAGCCTGGGACACAAGAAGGGAGATTGTTTGCTTTTCTGTGAAGACCTCCTGAATGGTGGCAAGAATGAGCTCCCTTTTCTGGGGTGGAGAAAGTAGGTGATGCCATTTTCCCCACCCCTCACCCCTCACAGCACAGTCAGATTTCAGTGAGCAACACAGTGCCCCCAGTGGAGGCTGGAACCATTTACACCAAACTCTACCCACCTGCACCCTGCTGGTACGTCCTTATTAGGGCAAGACCTTAAGCTAGCACAGTGGGCCTATTCGCCAGAAGATCAGCACAGAACCCCTGCATGCACCAAGTTGACTAATCATAGAGTACTCCAAAGCATCAGCTTCAGTTCTGGTGGAAAAAGGACCAGGCTTTTTTTTTTTTTTTTTTCCTTTGGAATCGGGTCTATAGTTTTATATTTGTGTTTGTTTTTTCACTTCTTTTTCTCTTTTTTTTCTGGAACAGACTTCTTTTTTCCTTTCTTTTTCTTTGGAATCAGACACAATTTTTTCTTTATAAATTTGTATTTTTCTTTTTATCTTTTTATGGATCCATCTTTTTTTTTTTTAAATCAGGCTTATTTTAACATAAAATCAAAGCACACTTACTTAAAGATCCCTACTGAAAACAAGGAGGAACTCTGCAGAAGACTGACCCATGGGAAAGAGCAGCTATAACACAACAGCAGAGTGCACACAGCACACACTAGAAACACTTCCTGAAACACCAAGCTCTGGACAGTGTATGATCCCTTCTAAATATAGTGTTACTCTCATGAACAGGACATATAACAGGCTTTTATAACATGCAAAAGACAGAAATTTACACAAAATGAAGAGATGGAGGAACTCTCCACAAAGGAAAGATCAAGAAGAAATCACAGCCAGATGTAAGCAATGTATCTGAACAAGAATTTAGAACAACAGTCAAAAAAATATTAGCTAGGCTTGAATGAAGCATGGAACATACCAAAGAAACCCTTGATACAGAGATAAAAGACCTAAATATTAGTCAGGCTGACTAAAATGTTATAACTGAGAGGCAAAACCAACGATGTCATCACAAGGATGAAAGAAGCAGAAGAACAAATAGGTGTTATAGAAGATAAAATTATAAAAAATAATGAAGCTGAAAAGAAGAGGGAAATAAAACTATCAGATCACAAATGCAGACTTCAGAAACTCAGCAACTATATAAGTGTAATAATATTTATATTATAAGAGTCCCAGAAGAATAGTGGAGGGATAAAAGGGCAGACGGTTCATTTGAAGGATTTATAGCTGAGAATTTCCCTAATATGGGGAAGGAAACAGGTATGTCAGTCCAGGAGGCACAGAATACTCCCCTCAAAATCAATTAAAACAGTTCAACACCAGGTTTCATGGTGAAACCTGAAAAATACAATGATAGAGAATTCTGTAAGCAGCTATTGACAAAAGGTCCTTAACCTACACGGGTAGACACATAAGGTTAGCAGCAGACCTGCCACAGAAACGTTAAAGGCCAGAAGAGAGTGGCATGATATATTCATTGCTCAATGGGAAAAATGTGCAGCCAAAAATACATATATAGAAAGGCTGTCATTCAGAATAGGAGAAAGAGTTTCCAAGACAAGCAAAATCTAAAGGAGTTTGTGAACACTAAACATGTTAAAAAAGACACTTTGAATGGCTCAGGTCATGATCTCAGGGTTGTAAGATCAAGCCATCTGTCAGGTCTGCAATGAGCTAAGCATCAAGCCTGCTTAGGATTATTTTCTCTCCTCTCCCTCTGCGCCTCTCCTAAACCTGAATTGCAAGAGTAGTTCAACATTCACAAATCAATCAACATGATACATCATGTCAATAAGAGAAACAATGAAAAAAATCATTTCAATAAATGCTGATAAAGCATTTGACAAACCATCAATCAAAGCATTCATGATTTAAAAAAAAGAAAAAAGAAAAAAACTCAACAAAATAGCTTTAGAGGTAATGAACCTCAACATACTGAAGGCCATATACAAAAAACCCACAGGTAACATCCTTAATGGGAAAAAAAACTGAGAGCTTCTCCCCTAAGGTCAGGAATAAGACAAGCATATACAATTTCATCAATATTATTCAATGTTGTACTAAAGTCCTAGCCACAGCAATTATGCAATGAAAAAAAAATAAAAAGCACTCAAATCAGTAGGAAAAAGTAAGACTTTCACTATTTGCAAATGATGTGATACTATATGTAGAAAATCGTAAAGATATCACAAAAAAAACTGCTAGAACTGATAAATGAATTTTGTAAAGTAGCAGGATACAAAAGCAATGTACAGAAATCTGTTGCATTTCTATACACCAATAATGAAGCAGCATAAAGAGAAATTAAGAAGACAATCTCATTTATAATCGCTCCCAAAATAGCAAGATACCTAGGAATATACCTAACCACAGAAGTGAAAGACCTTTACAAAAACGATAAAACCTTGATGAAAGAAATTGAAGTTAACATAAACAAATGGAAAGGCATTCCATGCTCATAGACTGGAAGAACAGATATTGTTAAAATGTCTATACGACCCTAAGCAATCTACAGATTTAATGGAATCCCTATCAAAAAAATACCAACAGACTTTTTCACAGAGCTAGAAGAAACAATCCTTAAATTTGTATGAAACCACAAAACACCCCAAATAGACAAATCAATCTTGAAGAACAAAACTGGAAGCATCACAAACCTGGACTTCAAATTGTATTACAAAGTGGTAGTAATCAAACAGTATGGTACTGGCAAAAAAAAAATAGACACACAGATCAATAGGATAGAATAGAAAATCCAAAAATATACCCAGAGTCATATGGCCAATCTTCAACAAAGCAGGAAAGCATATCCAATAGGAGACCGTTTCTTCAACAAATGAAGTTGGGAAAACTGGACAGCAACATGCAAAAGAGTGAAACTAGACCACTTTCTTACATCATACACAAAAATAAACTCAAAATGGATTAAAGACCTAAATGTGATACTTAAAACCATAAAAGTTCTAAAAGAGAACAGAAGCAGTAACTTCTTTGACACTAGCTGTACTAAATTCATTCTAGATACATCTCCTGAAGCAAGGGAAGCAAAAGCCAAAATAAACTATCGAAACTTCTTAAAAACAGCTTTTGCACAAGGAGGGAAACAATCAAAAAATTGAAACAATCAACAAATTCTATGGAGTGGGAGAAGATATTTATAAATGACATAGCCTATAAAGGGTTAGTATCCAAAATACATAATTTATGAAATTCAACACTCCCAAAATGAGTAATCCAATTAAAACATGTGCAGAACACTATTTCTAAAACTAATGATATACTATAAGTTGACCTATTGAACATAAATAAAAAGGAAAAAATAAATAAAAATTTAAAATGTGCAGAGTCATGAACAGATATTTCTCTAAAGAAAACATCCAGGTGGCCAACAGACACATGAAAAGATGCTCAACAGAATAGAGAACCCAGAAGTGGACCCTGAACTTTATGGTCAACTAATATTTGATAAAGGAGGAAAGACGATCCCCTGGAAGAAAGACAGTCTCTTCAATAAATGGTGCTGGGAAAACTGGACATCCACATGCAGAAGAATGAAACTAGACCACTCTCTTGCACCATACACAAAGATAAACTCAAAATGGATGAAAGCTCTAAATGTGAGACAAGATTCCATCAAAATCCTAGAGGAGAACACAGGCAACACCCTTTTTGAACTCAGCCACAGTAACTTCTTGCAAGATACATCCACGAAAGCAAAAGAAACAAAAGCAAAAATGAACTTTTGGGACTTCATCAGGATAAGAAGCTTTTGCACAGCAAAGGATACAGTCAACAAAACTCAAAGACAACCTACAGAATGGGAGAAGATGTTTGCAAATTACGTATCAGATAAAGGGCTAGTTTCCAAGATCTATAAAGAACTTATTAAACTCAACAGGAAAGAAACAAACAATCCAATCATGAAATGGGCAAAAGACATGAAGAGAAATCTCACAGAGGAAGACATAGACATGGCCAACAAGGACATGAGAAAATTCTCTGCATCACTTGCCATCAGGGAAATACAAATCAAAACCACAATGAGATACCACCTCACACCAGTGAGAATGGGGAAAATTAACAAGGCAGGAAACAACAAATGTTGGAGAGGATGCGGAGAAAAGGGAACCCTCTTGCACTGTTGGTGGGAATGTGAACTAGTGCAGCCACTCTGGAAAACCGTGTGGAGGTTCCTCAAAGAGTTAAAAATAGACCTGCCCTACGACCCAGCAATTGCACTGCTGGAGATTTACCTCAAAGATACTGATGCAATGAAACGCCGGGACACCTGCACCCTGATATTTCTAGCAGCAATGTCCACAATAGCCAAACTGTGGAAGGAGCCTCGGTGTCCATCGAAAGATGAATGGATAAAGAAGATGTGGTTTATGTATACAATGGAATATTACTCAGCCATTAGAAACGACAAATACCCACCATTTGCTTCAACGTGGATGGAACTGGAGGGTATTATGCTGAGTGAAGTAAGTCAGTCAGAGAAGGACAAACATTATATGGTCTCATTCATTTGGGGAATATAAATAATAGTGAAAGGGAATATAAGGGAAGGGAGAAGAAATGTGTGGGAAATATCAGAAAGGGAGACAGAACATAAAGACTTCTAACTCTGGGAAATGAACTAGGGGTGGTGGAAGGGAAGGAGGGCGGGGGGTGGGGGTGAATGGGTGACGGGCACGGCGGGGGCACTTGACGGGATGAGCACTGGGTGTTATTCTGTATTTTGCTAAATTGAACACCAATAAAAAATAAATTTATTACAAAAAAAAAGAAAAGATGCTCAATAGCACTTACTTACCTTCAGGAAAATGAAAATCAAAACTACAATGAGATATCACCTCACATCTATCAAAATGGCTAACATCAACAACACCAGAAATAACAGGTGTTGGCATGGATGGGGGGATAAAGGAATGCTCATGCACTGTTGGTAGGAATGCAAACTGGTGCAGCCACTCTTGAAAACAGTATGGGGAAGTTCCTCAAAAAGTTAAAAATATAACTACCCTATGATCCAGGAATTGTACTACTGGGAATTTACTCAAAGAATAGAAAATCACTAATTCAAAGGGTTACATGGAGCCTTGTGTTGTCTACAATAGCTAGGATACGGAAGCAGCCTAAATGTCCATTGACCGATGAATGGATAAAGAAGATGGGGTACAGTGGGATATTATCCAACCATAAAAAAGAATACTTTTTGTACAAAGTAAAAAATACACTCACAAGGACATAATGCTAAATGTAATAAGCCAGTCAGAGAAAGACAAATACCATATGATTTCCCTCATACGTGGAATTTAAGAAACAAACAAGCAAAGGGGGGAACAAAAGAATGAGAGAGACACAAATCAAGAGTCAGACTCTTATTTATAGAGAACTGATGGTTACCAGAGAGGAAAGGGGTGTGGTGATGGGTTAAACAGGCGATGGGAATTAAGGAGTACATTTATCATGATGAGCACAGGGTGATGTATGGAAATGCTGAATCGCTATATTTTACACCTGAAACTAATAAAACAGTGTATATTAACTAACTAGAATTAAAACTTTAATCAATAAACTGAAAAAAGAGTATATTTATGATGTGCACTGAGTACTGTATAGAATTGTTGAATCATTTTATTGTACACCTGAAACATATAATAATATATGTTAAGTATACTTGAAATTTTAAAAAATAAATAAAAATTACAAAAACTAATGCTCACACTGAAAAACTGGTTACATTTATGCAAGTTTTCTCCTAGTGAGCATAGTACATTCACTTGACATAGTGAATCACATTATGGACCTCTACATTGTTTCACCAATACTAGTATTGCCTGAACTTTTCCCTGCACTGGTCAAGAGCAGAAGCTCAGTTGGCTTCTCTCAATGGGGTATAGGATGCTGCTTCCTGACTTCTCTCTGCCTGTTTTCACACAAGAGAGGACTATGTGATTAGAACTGGAAGTCAGCTAGTAACTATTATACTCCTCTGTTCCTTTTTTTTCCTCCCTTATTCTACTCTCCCTGCCTATTGAGTAAAACAAACAGAAATTTCTCCTTTAACTTAATAAAGAGAAGCTATAATAGTATTATCTTACCTAGTTTTAATTTGTAGACCTTGAAAACACCCACAAACTCCAAGGATCACAAGAGGAACAAACGTATTTGAGCCTAAGAAAAGAGAAAGAGAGAGAGATAAAACTATTAATATTTTCTGGAATATGGAGTTAAATATATAATCTTTGGTGATTCACAATAGGCATAAATAAAACTGTTCTGTTTCCTTTAAAGGTAAGACCAAACATTCATGTAGTCAAATGCAATATATTATACATATTACACTAAATATGGACATTTTTATGATGCATATTTGATTGGTTGTACAAACAACATAGAAGACATAATGATACTATCCAAAAAGAACACGGTTTTATTACAGTTGTAAATATAACTGTAATAACTTAATTTTATGTCAAATTGGTTATCATTCTTTGTTTCTTTCTTAATACCATTATAAAAGTAATTGTTTGGCAAACTTACTCAAAACACTTGTATAAAGCTTTTCTTGATGTCCTACTGGAGAATCTACTACCTATTCTATTAGTTAATAATTTTTGTAATAAAAACATTAATGCAAGGTTATTATATCATATTGTAATTATAGATGTGCCCTCTATATACTCTTTGGTTGAATGCCAAATATTGAACATTAAAATCAGTATTTAGGGTAGGTCAACTAATGCCATCATAGAATGAACTTTTGGGAGTTGAAGAAAAAATTTTCAAAGTTTCCTAACAGGTTTACTGTTAAGTTTACTACTAATAATATAAATGTCAATTTTAATGGTTTGAAAATTTAATTTGGAAAACAACTCCGCTAACTTTCAATGTGGTTCGTAGGTGTGCAATTGTTTGGAAATACATTCTGTCAATGTAGGCTACTGCTGATGGTCATGTTTTGCACTAACTATGAAAGTTTTTCATCTAGGGAGAGATTTATCAGCTCTTCAATTCCTGTTATTTCCTCAAATCAATTTCTCAGATTGGAGTTGTTTGCACAGCTTCAAGAAGATGCTGTCTATTTTCAGAAGACTTATAAATGCCTTCACATATTATCTTATCAGGAATATTTTTGCTTAGTTGTTGTTTTACATTTACTGCCTGAGATAAAATTTCTTTTAATCTTGGATCTAAAAATATAGCAATGGAGAAATTTAATTGGTTTCAATATAACAAATCTCCAAATTCCCACATACATCTCAGCTTTCATTCCATGCACGCTAATTTAGCATGTTCTGTGAAACAAAATGTTGGGAGACTCCTTATAGAAGACAGAATGCATGAAATACTTTTGCTCTCAAGTCACACTCACTTGGTTACTTCTTTAGCATATTCTAACAAATAAACTATATTCTCTATAAGCAAGCTGTCTTGAAAGTTGGCATTGTTATTGGCAGAGTATAGTGTTAAATCTTTAATTCAATCTTTTAAAAAATGCAATAGCCTCTATTCCATCTTGTTTGAACATCTGATATCTGACAAAGCAATTCCATCATTTATTTTAGATCTTGTAAATGTTTCTGAATTAAGTAGAGTGATAACTATTTTCCTGCTTAAGGGCAGTAATTTTGTTACATAAAAATGTGTTATAATTACTCTTCTAAAATATAACTGAAGAACGTGGAAAAAAAAAACACTACCCATCATCTTCTTATTTATATGTCACTCCTAGCCTTCACCACATTTATTTCATTGTCAGTCACAGTTATATGACATTTGCTTTACTGATTTTCCATTCCATAAATAGTTTATCCATCAGATTCATTTGGTTGTTAGCTATGTGAGGTCTAGTTTTTCAACAAGTAAAGAAGGATTAAATGTTTCACAACTCAGACTTAAACTTAAAACAATGTATGGTTGTATCTTTATATCTAAATTTGTAATTTTGAAAATAAGAAAAATACCAATTCAGTAATATTTCTAACTTTTTAGTTGGTATATGCAGCAGAATGTATGTCAAGAACTAGTGTTTCTGTTCTAGCTTTAAAGATAGAATTCTTTGCTTAGAATTTTAGCTTGGGCTAAATCAAAAATTCTTTGATAATCATTGACAAAAATAAGCCAGTTCAATAAGACTCTGTTCAAAATTTTTGCCTTTATGGACTTGAAATCATCAAAAAAATTATTTATTTCTATATAATTTGTGAAAACTTTTGAAGTTTAATAAGTGAAAACAAAATATGGTTTATAGTATATCATTTTTTCTCTAACTTAAATTTTCCTCTTACTCTCTTTTGTATCAGAATTGAAAATGATTTATCATAGATTTTTGGAGTCTTTCTCCCGCATGGTATTTTGTAGTGGCATTCTACTCTTAATACATTTTCTCAACTTGTACAGAATTCCCAAAAAGGAATATTAAGGCCAAAACCAAATTTCCATGCTTCCCAAAATATGTGTTTATGCAAATACTGCCTCCACTAAATTATAAGAATCATAAAGAAAGGGAGTGCATTTTTTCTCCTTCACTATCAAGAAGAGAGCAAGACAGACACTAGATATTCAATGAACACTTGTTGAATGAAAAAATATATGTTTAAAAGGATACAGCATGATGTAATAGAAATGAATTGCATTTGCTCTATTTTTTCCATTTGCTAGTGTTATGATATTGAGCAATTTATTTTATATCTGTTAATATAAATTTCCTCATGTGTAGAATATTCCTGAAATTCCCTGAGTCATTATGATATTTACAAGTGTATTTTAAAACACTTGCAGCAAGTGCCCAATACCATGACTAATAATAAGGAAGAGGAGAAAAAAGAATGAAAAATGTTATTGTTTACATTGCTTAAGGAACTATTTGATGCATAGTATATAAGCACATACTTAAGGATCTAACTTACTGAACAAAATTTATTGAGCTGAAAGAAAAGACAAAACGGTTATTTCTCTATTAAAATTAATGTTTTTCTTTGTCATGGGATAGCTCAGGGATACATATCAAACATAAGATATTTTCTGAGAAGTCTTGAAGTTTATTTAACTCCTTGATATCAAAAATGACCAAATCTCATTTCGTTCAATGACTGAAAATGAGTATTTCTGCATCTTGGTCATGTTTCTGCCAAATTATTAGGAAAGCCCATAAATTGTTATCTTATCTCCACACAATCTCCCTTATTTCTAATAATTAGTAGGGAGATCTCTTGGCTTGCATCAGCAAACTCAAAGGAATCTTTCCACTTATGTGAGTTCTGCAGTCTTCCAGATTTATATAAGAAATGACCTCAATTACTCACATTCTTCATTTTTTCCAATTCCCTTAAGTATTGCAAAAGTACATTAACCTGAACGATGTTCCCAATATTAATATACCCATCAATCACTGCAATTTCGTCAGTCTTAATCACTAGTACCAATCACTTTTTATATAAATACTAATTATATTCAGGTACAAAAAGTCTTCAAATATTTAAGTTAATGAGACTTGCCTACACGAAAGCTCCAGTAAATATTTTCCTATTGGTGATTTTCCCACCAAATATATATACAGATCCAAATTATTTTTAGTGAAATTTAGGGCTCTAAATCCATACTGTGTTAGCCCTATTCAATTCAACAACCATTTTCAACTCAGCTGTTTTTATTGCCTGATATTTACACAATCTAACCAATATGCTGATGTTGAGAATTACTCAATTTTAAAACTTCATTTGCTTCCTTTATGATAGAAGCTAATTAGCTTCCTTACAAACACTCCCTCAGTCCTCCTCTTTGCTTTCTTCAAATATGCATATATAAATATCTATATAAATATATAATAAAATTATGTTTGTTAGTTAATATTTACATCTTCCACTATGGAAATATTGATATTTTGGTTAAATTATATTTTTCCCAGAATTGTAGAAGTGATGCTTTCTGTATTTCTAATTTCCAGCTATAACAACTGAGAATTTCTAGTATCAGGTTCATGATCATTTGTATGAACCAGTTTGTTGTTGGTTTTTTTCTTCCTGAAAACTTTCAGAATCTTCTCCCCAGGCTCTACTTTCTACAATTCAAAATGTTTTCCCACTTTCCATGATCTCATTTTCTAGAACTCTTAAAATTTGAATGTCTAATATCCTGAATTGATCATTTAATTTTTCTATCTTTTCTTGCATTTATTTATATTTCTTCTATTGCATTTTAATTACATTTTCTGTGATTTTTTTTCTTTCAAAACCACTACTAAATGCCTTATTTTCACTATTACTTTTTTCCCAAATTGTTCTTTCTGTACTGATTCTCTTTTATAACAGTGTGTAGTTATTTTATGAGTGAACATCTCATTCTCCATCCTCTCACATTGATTATTTTCTTTAGATTCTAAAGTTGTCTCCTGCTTACTCTATTGTTGTCTACTTTCCTTCTGGTTCCTTTAAATGTGTGTGTTTTTTTTCCAAATTACCACAGCTGAAATACCTACAGAACTCTTACAAATCAGTAAGAAAAGGAAAGCCTACATTAAAAATGGATGAAATACTTGAACAAAAATTTTAACAAAGAAGATACCCAAATAGCTAATAATCATATGACAAGTGTTCAGTGACATCAGTCATGAGAGAAATGCAAAATAAAACTTCTAAACCTCATTGTAATACTCCTACACATTCCCAAAGACCTAAAATTAAAGGTAGATCATAACAAGTGTTGATAAGAGTGTGCAACCATTTAAAATTGCAGTAGAATAACCCCCATTTCAGACAGCCATGTCACACACAACTGAAGACTACAAGATATTTAAAAGTATGATTTTTTTCTTGTGCACTTTTTTTATGTTGCAGGAATGGTGGTAGTCAAGCTCCTCCTGCTATTGTATATCTGTCATTTCTTTTTTTGTATTTTTAATTGTTTTTACTTTACATGTTTTGGTATGTCATTCAGTTACACTGAACACTAATATCTTCGGTTATGGGCTTCAATATATTATCATAAAATAACTCTCTTTGTGTTGTGGATTTCTTTCCTTCTCAAATACTTAATCAGATAATGTTGATCCTGCTGCTTTGAGCGTGAATGTTTGTCTTATTATTGTTATTTTTGTTCCTTTAAACTTTGTGTTCATTTGTTTCATGTGTCTCTCTTTTTTAAGGTTTTATTTATTTATTCAGAGAAATAAATAAATAAACAGAGAAAGGCAGACACATAGGCAGAGGGAGAAGCAGGCTCCTCAAGGGGAGCCTAATGTGGGATTCGATCCCAGGACCCTGGGATCACACTTGGAATCAAAGGCAGATGTTCAACCACTGAGCCACCCAGGTGTTCCCACATGCCTTTCATTTTTAACATGACCTGAACACTCTTTTTCTTCAACTCCTTTATCTTTATTTTAAATACTCACTCTACTGTCAACTAACACCTATTTACTAGCCTACCCACAAACTCAGAACCAAACAAAACATTGCTCTGAAGTCAAACCCCAGTTAAGATCTTTAGACCTCATGCCTCAATAAGAGATCACAGTATCTGTTTTCTTGGCTCTTTGTTTTTTGCTATTTAGAATCCTCTTTTTTATACCAATCATTCAGGATAGGCAACTGAAATGGAACTAACTCTGGCTTGGAATTCAGGATTTTTCATAATATTGCTTTCAGTCTTGCAGAATTCACCAAGCCAAAAGAGTGGTGCCAGCATAACCCAAGTGAGACTGTTAAACATGGTACTTCGGGAGGAGCGACATCAGCATCATGGAAGCATAAGTCATTTCTTTTTTCCTCTCTCCTCCCCTTTATTTTTTTTTTAACAATTACATCCATAACTGAGCAAAAGTGCCTCAGCACCTTACACTAAGGAACTCAAGAATATTCTTGCTGACCTGTGCATCTGAAAATAAACAAGACCTCAGTAAGGGCTGCGGATCCAAGAGGGTTGACAAACCTGCCTCACCCCTACTTGCAGCAATGAGAGAAAAAAACTGGCCAAGTACACATATGTGAAAAATAAATTGTAGAAGTCCTGGTTGCCTGGTGGGAGATTATAGCATGCCACTGGGATGAGGAAAGAAGAGTCTGGATACAGAGGACAGGGAAGAACTCACCAGAGCCACCCTCATCCCAGGCTGACATTCCAAAGACTAAGCTGTTTGGCAGGCAGTGGCAACCTCTCCCACAGAGGAAGTGGAAAGTAGAGACCTTTCTCATGGAGGAGGTGGAAAGTAAGGTAGTAAGTGACTGCGTAGCTACTCAAGTTGTGTGGACTGTGGCTGGAAAGCCCATTTCTCTTTAGTAGCACCTTAATTTCTGAGGAGCAACTGCCATGATTGGAGGAAAGAAGAAAAAAGAGAAAGAAGTAGATAAGAGTATAAAGGGACATTAAAAGAACCCAGTTCTTGCTGTCTGCTTCAGAACTTCAACAGGAAGTCTGCCCACAAATCTCCAGGAGTACCCCACTGGAAGATCTCCCCAATGGGTCTACTGACACCCCCAAAGCTCCAAGTACTAAACCCTATACACTCTGGGGACAGTTCCTTATATATTGTATCTAGTGCACCCAGGAGAGGGATACTAGTAGCCAGGGAGCTTGTTCCAAAAACAGGCAAAGATCATCAAGCAAGGAAGAAGCCACAAAACTGAGCTATAGCATTACCTTCTGGAATACAAAGGAAGGGATTCTGATAGCCAGCCTGATGAATATAAGAAACAAAAGTTTAGTTAAGAAGGTATCTGCTGCTTTAAATACAAAAGCAGAAGCACATAGCAACAAACAATATGTAAAAATCAAGAAAATATAGTATCACATAAAGAATATGATAATTCTCTAACAAAGGCACTCAGTGGCAGAGAATATCACAAACTAACTGATAAAGAATTCAAAATACCGGTTATAAAAAAAATTCAAAAAGCTGCAAGAAAACTCAGAAAAACAATGAAATCAGGAATAAACTAATAGATAATACAAACCATTCATTATCAAAGAGGCTGAAATGATTAAAAAAAAAAAGCCCAAAAGATTCTGGAGCAGAAAAATTCAATGAATGAGACACAGAATGCAAAAGGGTGCATCTGTACCAAGACAGACCAGATGGAAGAGACATTAAGTGACTTGAAGGATAGGAATAAAGAATTCAGTTAAAAGAAGAAAGGAACTAAGATTGTTTAAAAGTGAAAACAGCCTATGAGAACTATCAGATTCAGTCAGAAAGGCAAATATTAGAGTAATTGGGATTTTACAAGAAGAGAGGGAGGACACACAGTTTACTTAAAGAAATAATGAATGCTTCCCCAAGAAACATTATAATGAAACTATTTAAAAATCAATGATAAAGACAGAATCTTAAAGGCAGCCGGGGGAAGAAAAAAAAGTAACCTACAAAAAAAAAAAAAAAAACCCAAAAAACAAAAAAACCTAATTAGGCTTTCAGCAGATTTCTCAGTAGAAACCTCATCATCCAGGAAGAAGTGGAATGACATATTCAAAATGTTGAAAGAGGTTGTTTTGTGATCTGGTTCCTGTGCACAGAGGGCAGGGAGAGACTGAAGAAAGAGGCAGACCACTCTTGATTCATAGGTGACAGATTTAGTAAGCAAGGAAACTTATAAGTATTGTCTTAGGTGGTTGCAAGATGAGTAGATCTGCACACCTGCCTACCAGAATCTTTTAATATTACATAGAAGTTTTAACTGGGTTCAGTTACATACACCATCCAGAGGGGCTCAAAACATAATGTTCTCTCAAGGCTACGTCCTTGAAAAATGGATCCCCCTGTGGGAACAGAGGGCAGAGCATAATTTCTAAGGACAGGGGAGGTAAAGAGCCTCCAATTGCCCAGGTCCAGCTCACGAGTTAAGCCACGGTCACACCTTCTCAATTATTCCCTCCAACAAAAGAAAAAATTGCTACCATGGGACTTGCCTTGCAAGAAATGGTGAAAGAAGATCTTTAGGCTGAAGCGAAAAGACACAAATCACTGACACCTAAATATATGAAAGTACACAATATCTTGATAAAGTGAATAGAAAGTCAAAAAACTTTAAGTCTATATTAGGATGGGGTGTTAATCAATCACCATTATATAAGTTAAAGAGTAATAAAAAAACTATAGCTAGTCTAAATTGTTAATGAATGCATGGCTAAAATAGTTAAATTGTAACATCAATAATATAAAAGGGAGAAGTAAAAGGGTGGCATCTTTATAGGTATCTGAAGATATGTTGCTATCAGCTTAAAATGGACTGTTTTATCTCTAAGATGTTTTATGTAATCCACAAGGTAACCACAAAAAAAAAAAAAAAAAAGCCTGAGAGTAGAGCCACAAAAGACAAAGAAACTGGAAATAGAACATACCACCACCAAAAATAACCAATTTACACAAGTAGGCAGAAGGAAAAAGAAACAGTGGGAATTCAAAATAATCAGAAAGTAATTAATAAGATGGCATTATTAAGTCCTTACATATCAGTTGTCATTCTAATGTAAATGGATTGAATTCACCACTTAAAAGGCACAGAGTATCAAAATGATTTATTTTTTAAAAAGGACCCAATTATATGCTATCTACAAGATATTCATTTCAGCTTAAAAAATAAAAACACAGTCTCTAAGCAAAGGGATAGAAGATATTCTATGCAAATGCAGTCAAAAGAAAATAGTCACACTTAAGCAAAATAGGCTTTACACTAAAAATGGTAACAAGAAACAAAGAAGGTCATTATATAATGATAAAGGCATCAATACATCAGGATATGCATGCACACAACATCGGAGCACCTAAATATGTTAAGCAAACACTAACAGATCTGAGGGGAAAATAGACAACAACAATAAGAGGGAGCCCCAAAACCACTTTCAGCAATGGATAGATCTTCCAACAGACGAACGAGGAAACTTTGGAATTGAACCATACTTTAGACCAAATGGGCTTAAAAATTTACAGAACAGAATATTCCATGCAACGGCAATTGAATACACATTTTTCTTAAGTACAAACAAAATAGATGATATGACAGGACACAAAAAAGTCTTAGTAAATTTAATAATATTAAAATCATACCAATAAAACAATGAACATGATAGTATGAAACTAGGAAGGAACAAGAGGAAAGCTGGAAAATCTACAAATATGTGGAAACTGAACACACATCTGAAAATCAAATGGGTCAAATAAATTTTTTTTTAATTTAAATGTCTCAAAATCGGGGCTACTGGGTGGCTCAGTCAGCTAAGCATCTGCTTTCGGCTCGGGTCATAATCCCAGGGTCAAGGGATCAAGCCCCACATTGGGCTCCCTGCCCAACCAGGAGTCTGCTTCTCCCTTCGTCTGCTGCTCCCCCTTGCTTGTGCTCTATTTCTGTCAAATGAATAAATTTTTTAAAATCTTTTTTTAAATGTCTCAAAATAAATGAAAATGGAACCACAACATACTAAAACCCATGTAGTGATACAAAAAGAGTTCTGAAGAGAAAAATTTAAGCTGAAAATATATACATTATGAAATTTAAAAGATCTCAAATTAATACCCTAAGTTTGTCCCTCAAAGAACTAGGGGGAAAAGAACAATTAAGTCCAAAGTTAGAAGAAATAAGGAAAAATAAAGTTCTGAATGGAAATAGAGACAAGAAAAACAATATACAGAATTAATTGAAACTGTGGGCTGGTTTTTCAAAAAGATAAATTTAACAAACCTTTTGCTAAAGAGAGAAGACTCAAATACATAAAATTAGGAATGAAAGAGGAGAAATTTCAACTCATGCTGCAGAAATATATAGGATGAATCTACTGTGAATAATCACATGTCAATAAATTAGACAATCTACATACATTACATAAATTCCTAGAAATCCACAATGTGTTGAGATTGCATCAGGAATAAAAAGTAACTCTGAACAGACCAATAATAAGTTAAGTGATTGAATTACTAATTGAAACTTCCCAACGCAGAACTCTAGGACAGCGTCACTGGTGAATTCTACCAAACATTTAAAGAAGAACTAACAGGGCATGTGGG
Organism: Nyctereutes procyonoides; assembly: GCF_905146905.1. Lineage (NCBI taxonomy): Eukaryota > Metazoa > Chordata > Mammalia > Carnivora > Canidae > Nyctereutes > Nyctereutes procyonoides. The sequence goes on along the minus strand of NW_026575021.1, from coordinate 2,846,581 downwards.
TGACTCAGTGGTTGAGCATCTGCCTTCGGCTCAGGGTGTGATCCTGGGGTCTTGGGATGGAGTCCTGCATTGGGCTTCCCACAGGGAGCCTGCTTCTCCCTCTGCCTCTCTGTGTGTCTTTCATGAATAAATAATGAAAGGAAAGATAGAAAGAAAAAAAGAAGAAAAGAAAGAAAGAAAGAAAGAAAGAAAGAAAGAAAGAAAGAAAGAAAGAAAGAAAGAAAGAAAGAAAGAAAGAAAGAAAAGAAAGAAAGAAAGAAAGAAGAAAGAAAGAAAAGAAAAGAAAAAAGAAAAGAAAGAAAAGAAAAGAAAAGAAAAGAAAAGAAAAGAAAAGAAAAGAAAAGAAAAGAAAAGAAAGGAAAAGAAAAGACTCTCCTCTTAAAATTAAAGATGGAATACTTCCAAACTCATTCTATCAGACCAGCACTTTCCTGATAACAAAGACAGATAAGGACACTATAAGAAAAGGAAACTATAGACCACTATCTAAGATGAGTATAGACAGAAAAATTCTCAAAATATTAGCAAAACCACACATTAAAAGGGTTACAGATCATGACTGCATGAATTTATCCCTGGGATGCAAAGAGGATGTACATATACAAATTAATAAATGTGATACATTACATCAGTGAAAAGATAAAAATCACATGATCATCTCAATAGATACAGAAAAGTATGTTAGAAAATATAACGTCATTTCATGATAAAAAGCATGAACAATTTGGGTATAGAATGAACATACCTCAACATAATAAAGGCCATATATAACAAGCTTACAGTATATTCAATGGCAAAAAATTAAAAGCTTTTCCTTTAAGATCAGGTACAAGACAAGAATTCCCACTCTCACCACTTTTATTCACTACAGTACTAGAAATCCCAGCTAGAGGAATAGGGACAAGGAAACAAAAGCCATTTAAATAAAAAAGAAAGAGAAATTGTCATTTTGCAGAGATAAGATTTTTGCATAGAAAATCCCAAAATCTCAGCCAAGACCTGGTGGATCTCATCAATGAATTTTATAAAGTTGCATTACATAAAATCAACATACAGAAATCAGTTGCATTTCTATATATTTATGATAAAAACATCTGAAAAAGAAATAAAGAAAACAATTTTGTTTGAAATAGCATCAAAAACAAATACGTAGGAATAAATTTAACCAAGGGAAGAAAAAGATCGGTATGACAAAAACTGTAAGAATTTTTTGAAAATAATCAGACAACACAAACAAATGAAAGGACATCCCATGTTCACAGATCAAAAGAAGCAATACTGTTAAAAAGCTCATATTATCCAAAACTACTACCCAAGTGCCAATTCCAATGACATTCTTCACAGAAATAGAGGTAATATTTGTGTAAAGACCTCACTGAAATGAGGAAATAAGCCACTGAAATACCTGCATAGAATATTTCATTCATAGATAATGAAAAGGCCCAGAGGTTGGTGTTGTTTCGGTTGTTGTTTGGTTGTTTTTTTTATTTTGGTTTGGAGTTTGAGGGGTGTTTTGTTTCAGTATGTTTTTGAGATTACTTCATAACTTAAGGACCCAATAATACAGTCTAGAAAGGAATAATATAGACTCCTTTTTTATTTTAAAAGCGGAAATAAATCACTGCAGGTCTTTAACAAGTGGAATAATGTAAACCAACTTTATTTTTTTTAAATGATTTTATGAAGAGAGATGTAGAAGGTAAGAGTGTGAATGCAAAGCATACAATTAGGGTCACTTTCCTTTTATTGTTCATTTGACTAGAGTAATGTTGGGGAAGATATTGAGAAATAATCATTTCAAAGATACATTTTTTGTGGGTTTGTTGTTGTTTTTTAAAATTTTTATTCATTTATTCACAAGACACACACAGAGAGAGAGAGAGGCAGAGACAGGCAGAGGGAGAAGCAGGCTCCATGCAGGGACCCCCATGTGGGACTCGATCCCAGGACTCCAGGATGATGCCCCAAGCTGAAGGCAAATGCTCAACCACTGAGCCATCCAGGTGCCCCTTCAAAGATATATTTTGAAATAGAATCAATTTGTTTCGCTGTTGGGTAAGCCACAGGATTGAAAAAACTATGACATTCCAAGTTTATAAAACTTCAAGTTTTATGATATACTAAACGATAGACTTGATTTACATACTTTATCTCAATCTTAAAATAGCCCATCAAATTTAATGACATTATGGCCATTTTACAAATTAGGAGAGATTTCAGAGAATTTTAGTTTCTGTGCATCACACAAAGCACAAATTGTTTCATTTTGTTTTGATTTTACTCCATATTCTTGATACTGTGAGGAGTAATAAAACCATTACTGTGTTTTAAAATGTTTTTTTTTTGCTGTTGATACTGTTTTCAATCTCATTTTCAATGATGGGGAAACCCAAACACAGGTAAGATTATAAACAGAAATTTGGATTCAGGAAGCATAAGATATGAACAGAAAATGATCAGCACTTTGTGTTTCTGAGGTGTAAAGGGGGAAGTATATTGTAAAATCTAGCAAGACAGGTTGGAGCTTCTGGGAGAGGTTTGTCGACCATAATGAGTAGCATGGACTAGGCCTCTGAACCAGTTATTCTTTCTTTTTTTTAATATTTATTTATTTATGATAGACATGGGGGGGGCAGAGACACAGGCAGAGGGAGAAGCAGGCTCCACACCGGGAGCCCCACGCGGGACTGGATCCCGGGACTCCAGGATCGCGCCCTGAGCCAAAGGCAGGCGCCAAACCGCTGAGCCACCCAGGATCCCCCCAGTTATTCTTTCAAAACCAAAATCTTTATTTATTTTTTTTAAATTTGTTTATTTTATTTATTTATTTACTATAGGCACACACACAGAGAGAGAGAGAGAGAGAGAGAGAGAGAGAGAGGCAGAGACACAGGCAGAGGGAGAAGCAGGCTCCATGCACCGGGAGCCCGACGTGGGATTCGATCCCGGGTCTCCAGGATCGCGCCCTGGGCCAAAGGCAGGCGCCAAACCGCTGCGCCACCCAGGGATCCCAAAACCAAAATCTTTAATGGTAGATTTTTAGGTCAAAAAACCTTGAAATTACTAACCTCTTGACAGAGTGGGAAATCACAAAAAACAAGCTAATTCTTCAAAAGTACATACTTTACACCCCCCAATACTTCAGAACAAACTGACCAAAATAAATCACAACTATTACAAATATTAGCATTTCTTGCCCAATTTAGACCTCTTTTTCTCTATCCTAGAATTGAAACAACTTACTGAAGAAAAATTAGCTCTAGTTCCTTTCTTTAGTATTTCAAAGGTCAATCATTAATTGGTGCGGATTAATACATAAATTATAGGTTTAAAGTCCTTAAAAGTCTACCAGTTTCATCTTTTTTATGTTTAATTAGAGAATCTGTTTTTACTTTCCAGGATCTGTCAAAATTTTGAGCGTGGTTTAACTACCATGGTAACTGGCAACCAAGTCTGCTAATACAAATCAAAAAGTTACAGCCAGTTGCCTGAAGAAAATATTTCTCTTTTTCTCTGTCTGTCTCTATCTCTATGACTCTAAATTGTTCTGACAAGTAGCACATAATTTCTTTGGAGTGGATACATTTTATATAAGGAAATCACAATAAAGAACATGAAAATATTTGACAACAATGACCAGATTTTCACACATTCCATTCTATTTTGAGACTGTTGCTAAGTCTCAGCACAGCTGGTTTTCCAGAGTATAAGGAAATAATTTATCATTCTCATGGTATTAATATGTCATACCACTCTCTCTTTTGCTGTTCAAAAGAACTTAAGTCTTCCATGTCATGGGTTGGTGTAATAGCAAACCTCTATTTGGGCCTATGTGTTATACTTTATGAAATATTTTAGTACTATTTGTTTTGGTTTGGTTGGCTATCTTTGATCTTTAGAAAAAGGGATTACAAAATAAATGGTATTATCTATGATATTAAAGGCTTAGCTTCAGGGATACTTATTAACACGAAAAAGTCAAGTCTGTAAACAAGGGAGACAGTTAAAACAATTGTTCATTGTTCTGTTGTACACTAAAAATTTTCCTCAGCTGATCAACTACATCACAAGTATTTTAGAACAGTATTACTGACTTATAGCTTACTCCAGTTCTAATAGAGTCCGAGTTATTGGTCTCTGCTAAAATATAAAGTCATTTCATATTTTAGGTGTTATTCTCATTCTTGCCATTTGGTACTTGTAAGTTTTGTAATAGGTTGTATTGTCTCTCTATCCTCCAATAACATCTCATTCCATGGAAGTTGTATTAGCTTTTTGGGACCTAATTGGTAATGAAATATGGAACAGTGTTTTGTCATCGTCGTCGTCGTCGTTGTTGTTACAAAATGATTTCAAGGTGACCTCATGAAATATTCTAAACCCTCTTTCCAGCTCTTTGGAAATGTCCCTACGTGAAGGGGACTGGCAAAAACCTTCACAGCATATATATGTACAGAAGAAGGAAGCGTGAAAAAAGCAGACTTCCTCCAGGAACCAAAAGTTTATGAGGCTTAATCAGTACATGAAAGATATTATAATATGAAACCAAAGAAATAGTCTGGAATCAGAGCTTGCAAGATCTAACAGGGCCGAATGTATACCTCAGAGATATTGGGGTTTGGTCCTAGACCACAGCAATAAAGCAAATATCACAATAAAGTGAGTCAAATGAATTTTTTAGCTTCTCAGTAAATATAGAGTTAAGTTGTACTGTAGCCTATTAAGTATGAAATAATAGCATTATGTCTAAAACACAATGTATATACCTTAATTTAAAAAATAGCTTATTGCTAATAAATGCTTATTATCAGCTGAGTTTTCAGCAAGTTGTAATCTTTGCTGGTGGAGGATCTTGCCTTAAGGTTGACGGCTGCTAAATGATCAACGTAGTGATTGCTATTGGTTGCGGTGACTGAGGCGACTTCTTAAAATAAGATAACAGTAAGCTAGCTACACTGATTAACTCTTTCTTTAACAAATGGTTTATCTGTAGTATGATGCTGTTTTCTACCCAGAGTAGAACTTCTTTGAAAATCAGAGTCAGTCCCCCAAACCGTGCCACTACTTTATCAATTAAGTTTATGAAATAATAGAAGTCCTTCATTGTCACTTCAATAATTTTCATAGCATCTTCACCAGTAGTTTCCCCCTCAAGATACCACTTTCTTTGCTCATCCTTAGAAGCAACTCTTCATCTCTTCAAGATTTGTCACGAAATTGCAGCAATTTAGTCACATCTTCAGTATCCACTTCTAATTCTAGTTCTTTTTCTATTTCCACCACATATCCAGTTAGTTTTGTCACTGAAATCTTTAATGTCTCAAAGTCATCCATGAGGCTTGGGATCAATTTTTTCCAAACTCCTGTTAATCTTGATGTTTTAACCTCTTCCCGTGAATTAAGAATATTCTTAATGGCATCTAGAATAGTAAATCCTTTTCTGAAGGTTTCAATTTACTTTGCCCAGATCCCTTGGAGGACACACTATCTAGTGGAATTATAGTTTTATCTCTTAAATTATAAGACTTGAAAGTCGAAATGACTCCTTGAGAAATGGGCTTCAGAATAGATGTTGTATAAATAGGCATGAAACAACGTTAATCTCATAGTACATCTCCATCAGAGCTCTTGAGTAACTAGGTGCATTGTCAATGAGTAGTAATATTTTGACAGAATTTTGTTTTTTCCTGAGCAGGAGGCCTCAACAGCGGCCTTAAAACATTCAGTAAACCATGCTGTAAAGAGATATGCTATCACCCAGGCTTTGTTGTTCCACTTATAGGCCACAGAGTAAATTTAGCATAATTCTTAAGGCCCCAGGATTTTTGGAAAGGTAAATTAGCACCGGCTTCAACTGAAGGTCACTAGCCTCTGTAGTCCCAAATGAAAGAGTTAACCTTAAAGTTTTGAGAATCCCCTCAAGCTTTGAAACCAGGTTTTGACTTCTCTCTACATATAAAGATCCTAGATGGCATCATGTTCCATTATAAGGCTATTTTGTCTACATTGAAAATCTGTTGTTTAGGGTAGCTACCTTTATGAATTAGCTAGATCTTTTGCATAACTTGCTACAGCTTCTACATCAGCATGCAGCTGCTTCACCTTACATTTGTTTGTTAAGGAGTTAGATTTTTTTGCTTAAACCTCATGAACCAACTTCTACTAGCTTTAAACTTTACTTTAGGGCAGCTTCGGTGGCGCAGCGGTTTAGTGCCTTCTGCAGCCTGGGGTGTGATCCTGGAGACCCGGAACCGAGTCCCATGTGGGGCCTCCTGCATGGAGCCTGCTTCTCCCTCTGCCTGTGTCTTTGCCTCTGTGTGTGTGTGTGTGTGTGTGTCTCTATGAATAAATAAAATCTTTAAAAAAAAAAAAAACAAACTTTGCTTTATACTTTGCTTCTGCATCTTCCGAGCCTCCACAAAGTTGACAAAAGTTAGGGCCTTGCCATGGATTAGACTTTGATTTGAGGGAATGTTGTGGCTGGCTTAATCTTCTGTCCAGACCACCAAAACTTTTCCACATCAAGAATAAGGCTGTTTCACTTTCTTATCACTTTCAATAGCCTAGTACTTTCCATTTCCTTTAAGAACTTTTCTTTGCATTCGGCAACTTGGGTATCTGCACAAAAGACTGGGGTTTCAGTATTATCTCGGCTTTCAACATCCCTTGCTCACTAAGTCTAATCATCTCTACCTTTTGATTTAGAGTGAGAGACATGTGACTCTTCCTTTCACCTGAATACTTAGGGGCGACTGTAGCATTATTAATTAGTCTCATTTTAATATTGCTGTGCCTTGGGGAATAGGAAGGCCTGAGGAGGATGAAAGAGATATGGGAATGGCAGTTGGTGGAACTGTCAGAACACACTCCATTTATTAAGTTTATTGTTTTATACGGGTGCAGCTCATGGCACCCCAAAGCAATTAAAATAGTAACATCTAAGATCACCAACACAGATCATAAAAATAATAATGAAAAAGTTTGGGGATCCCTGGGTGGTGCAGCGGTTTAGCGCCTACCTTTGGCCCAGGGTGCGATCCTGGAGACCCGGGATCGAATCCCACGTTGGGCTCCGGGTGCATGGAGCCTGCTTCTCCCTCTGCCTGTGTCTCTGCCTCCCTCTCTCTCTCTCTCTCTCTCTCTCTCTCTCTATCATAAATAAATAAAAATTTAAAAAAATAATAATGAAAAAGTTTGAGGGGTACCTGGGTGAGGCTCAGTGGTTGAGTGCCTTCTGCTCAGGGAGTGATCCCAGGATCCAGGATCAAGCCCCACATCAGCTTCTCCCTCTGCCTATGACTCTGCCTCTCTGTGTCTCTTATGAATAAAGAAATAAAAGCTTAAAAAAAAGAGAGAGAAAAGTTTGAATTTTTGTCTGTTTCCCTCTAAAGAAAAAGAAATGATGCTTTCAATGAACTAGCAAGAAGGCTAACAGGAAAAGAATTTTTGAAATATTGTGAGAAGTACCAAAATGTGACACAGAGACATGAAGGAGCAATACTATTAGAAAAATGGTGCTAACAGATTTGCTTAATGCAGGGCTGCCACATAATTTCAATTTATTAAAAAATACAATATTTTCAAAGCACAACAAAACACATAAAATTAGGTAGGCCTGTATTAAAGATTTTAGTGTTATGCTCAGAATATCAGGAAGCGACCAAAAGATCCATGATCTCATTTTAGTTTTGGAAATGTCATTTTGGTTTTAGAGGAATAGAACGAGAACAGATGTGAGACAATAATAGTCACAAGGAATAACTGGCAAATAAAGCCGGAATTGTGACATTTTAAGGATCAATATAAAGTTATTCCATGCCCATCAAAATCTTCCTACAAAGTGAATTTTGAATCTACAGTCAAAACAACATCCTTTGACCTTAAGGATTTATCACACACTAATATACAAATATAGGAAGTATAGGAGTTGTTGCCTAATAAACATACAGTTTAGTTTTCCAAGATAATGAGAGTTCTGGAGATTATCTGCACAACAGTATGAGTGTACTAGACACTACTAAGCTGTATATTTAAAAAAAGTTAAGTTAGTAAATTTTATGTTGTTATATTTATTTTACTAAAACTAATTTTTTAAATCAAAGAAGGGGAGATATATGTGAATCACTTGATTGTTTATAAAACATTTCCATGCATTGCTTTTTATATTTGATCTTATAAAGAAGGCCATATTAGCATCATTGACAGATTAAAATACTGAAACTCAGAGCAGTTAAATAAATTGCCTGATGTTAAAGAAATTTTTAGTTGAAGAACTCCATTTTTTTCCAGGATCTTTGATATATAATCCTATATTATTTCTACTACCCCCAAAAGGTTTTGGAAATATTTTGATTCGAAGAAAAGATAAGGAAAGGTTTTTTTACCATTGATTAAAAATTAGAAATCATATGTTAGAATTCAGGTTAAAAACAAATAATTGTAAAAAGTATAGGAGTCTTGAAAACAAATTCATCTACCTCAGGTCATATTTTGACCTGTGCTCCTCCTACCTGATATGATATCATCCTATTAAAAAAAAGATACCTACTACTGACCCCAAATACCCACAGCAATTTTGAGAAAGAAGAATGGAGTTGGATTGACTCTGATTTCAAACTATATTACCCAGTTATAATAATAAAAACAGTATGGTACTGACATAAAAACAGATGCATCGACCAATGAAACAGAATATAGAGCCCAGAAATACACCCACGCATATAGAATTGGTAATTTTTAACAAACCTATACATTGGGAAAGGGCAGTTTCTTCAATGAATAGTGTTGGGAAACCTGGATAGTCACATGCAAAAGAATGAGCCTGGACCACTTTCTTAAACCATACACAAAAATTAACTCAAAATAGATTAAAGACTTAAGCATAAGACCTTAAACCATAAAACACATAGAAGAAAACATAGGTAGTAAACTCCTTGCCATAGGTCATAGCAATGAATTTTTGGATTCAGTACCAAAAGCAAAGGCAATTAAAGTAAATATAAGTAAGTGGAACTACATAGAACTAAAATGCTTCTCTGAACAGCAAAGGTATCCATCAATGGATGGATGAAAAGGCAACCTACTGAATGGGAGAAAATAGTGATAAATAATGTCTTTGATAAGGGGTTAAAATCCAAAACATATGCAATTAATAACAAACAACCCAATTTAAAAAATGGACAGAGGATGTGATAAACATTTTGCGAAGAAGACATACCAATGGCCAAACAGGTGCATGAAAAGATGCTCAACATCACTAATCATCAGGAGATGCAAATCAAAACCACAATGAAACAAAGAAATATCAAATAGACAAGAAATAACAAGTGTTGGTGAGGATGTAGAGAAAACTGACTTCTCATGCACTGTGAGTGGGATTGTAAATTGGTGCAGCCACTATGGAAAACAATATGGCAGTTCCTCAAAAAACTAAAAATAGAATCGCCATAGCATTCACTAATTCCACTACTGGGTATTTACCCAAAGAAAGCAAAAACACTAACTCAAAAAAATATATGCACCACCATGTTCAGTGCAGCATCATTTATAATAGTCAAGGTATGAGAATAACTTAAGTATCCACTGATGGATGAATGGATGTAGAAAATGTGTTTTACACAGATACACACACAGTGAAATTATTATTCAGTCATAAGAAAGAATGAAATCTTGCTATTTGCAAAATACGGATGGGGTTGAGGATATTATCTTAAGTGAAATAAGTCAGACAAACAAGGGCCAGTGCTGTATATCATTTGTATGTGGAATTTAAAAACAATGACAACAAAAAGCTCATAGACACAGAAAACAGACTGGTTATTGCCAGAAGTGAGGTCCTAATGGGTGAAGTGGGTCAAAAGATACAAAATTCCAGTTATAAAATAGATAAGTCCTGGGGATATAATATAGAGCATGGTGACTATAGTTAATAATACTATATTGTATATTTGAAAATTACTAAGAGAGTAAATCTTAAAACTTCTCATCACAAGAAAAAAATTGTATCTATATATTATGATAGATATTAGATGTATTATAGTGATCATTTTGCAATATATACAAATATCAAGTCAATATAGTATATACCTGGAACTGGTATATGTCAATTATACTTCAATTAAGAAAAAAGATACCTATTACTAAAGAAAGATGCCATCACTTCCTTGAATATCATAAGGAAAGTTATGACAGGAAGGAAAGTTATGATAAGGAAAGTTATCATAAGGAAAACTAGTGAAAGGATATCAGTCTCAGGAAAAGAAGAAAAAAGCATATGGGAATAAATGAACACCATTCAAATGAGAACAAGTAGAGGCTAATATTTCAAAGTTTGCTGCCCAAGGAAGTCAGCCACTATCACTTACCTTCAACAGAGATTTGACTCAGGGAGGAGAGTAGAAAAGCTTTATAGTGAACAAAAGAAAAAAGAAAAGAGAAAGAAAAGAGAAAGGCTCAAGCTGTGTTGTGAATGGAAGTTGTTGGCATGTACCTGACAAGGGCTACCTAGAAGTGGGGGCATTTTATGTTGCTATGTGGTTGGTTTGGGGAGCATACTTGGCGTCCTTTGGATGATCCTGAGACACAAAAAATGGGGCAGCTGTCCACCACAAAGCCTTGCCTAGTCTGTGCTGTTTCAGAGGTTGCAATTTGGTATCTTGGGCTATTTACTACAGAGATTATAGGTCCAAATTCAATTGTCGCATATGGTCTGATTTATATTCATTCTCACAATCATATGGAAAATATTTAGAGATTTCAGATGAGAAATAAATGTGAGAAAGTGAGTATACTGGAAGTTTTTTGTAGTGGCAAAAGTTTCATTAGGAGTCAAAGCTTGGGATCCCTGGGTGGCGCAGTGGTTTGGCGCCTGCCTTTGGCCCAGGGTGCTATCCTGGAGACACGGGATCGAGTCCCACGTTGGGCTCCCGGTGCATGGAGCCTGCTTCTCGCTCTGCCTGTGTCTCTGCCTCTCTCTCTCTCTCTGTGTATGTGACTATAGTAGATAAATAAAATTTTTTTTAAAAAAAGGAGTCAAAGCTTAAGGAGACCTCAAAAGGGAGATGTGATGCCTGTAACACCTAGAATCTTTATAATAATTAAATGATGCTTAAATGTAATCAATGTACAAAGTCTTGGTCCAACAAGGAAAGAAAATGGAAAAAATAAAATCAGCAAGGAAATATATGGCTTTTATAATTTTATAATTTCTCCATATTTTATTAGAAATAAGAGTTCCAGCTTCTCTCTCAGACACCTGTCAAGTTCTCAGTTTCTGACTACTAGAAATTTCCATTATTCATTTAAGGAATAAATCTTCAAGCGAACGCAATTTACAAAAAAATGTTATGCAAAAACTTAGGTTGAAATACATTCATTGTATTTCCAATGGAGTTATTTTTATGAAATATGCAGTCATTCAGTTGTCTTAAACCTATTCAGCTGCATTTTTCTTTACTGTTCAATGAGTCAATCCACATAATAAAAGTAGTTAAGGTAACTTTTAGAATTGTTATTAGAATATCATGTTAAAATCATTCCAGCCTAAGAATTAGTCAGATGAAATGATATTTATCTTCTTCGTTTTTCTTCTCCTGTTTTTCCTGTTCCTTCTCTCCAATTACCTCTTTATTTCACTCTCGCTTATTTCTCTTTTCCTTCTTTTATTCCATCATAAAAACATATGTTCTTTTTGATTACATGGATCATGCTTTTTATGTTCTGTACTTTCTGATTCTTTGACATATTGGGGCCTTGCTGACATAGGAGAGACTGACATTCCTGAGGCTAGACAATTTCTAGAGAAAGTGATGGACTTGGCTGCATTGTTTCACATGCAAATCAACCAATGAGGACTATATCCTAAATCATCTCTTTTGCCTAGCTCTCACAGGACTCCTATATTGGAGGTCACTACCTCCCTGTCCTAATCACTTCTGGGACAGGTAACAGACACCTAGAGACAGCCCTTATACCCCCAAGCCTGCTGAAATTATCCAAACTTGTCAAATTCAAACGTATTTACCTGTCTTGCCTTGCTTTTCCTGCAGAAATAACAAAAAAGGCTATTGTTAAATCTTCTTTCTGCTTCTTCAGCCTGCTGCCCGATGCTGGTATTTTCCACGTGTGGCCCTGCATAGCATGGAGCATCTCTCCTTTTGGTAACTGTAACAAACTGTCTATTCAATGGCAATTGTCTCCTGATCTGTTGGCTCGACAATACCTGATTAATAAAATCTACATTTTAAAATGATATCTGGTGTAAAAGGTGGCAGTAGATTGCTGAGTGAGTGGGAAAAAGTTCACTATTTTTTACAGAATTTCTTTCAGTTCAAACAACTGATTGGTTTTCTGATGAATTCTCAAGCTGTGCATGTATATAGTCCTTAATGAGCACTAATGCCCTGACCTTGTTTGAAGAAAGCATTTTAAAGTAAATTTATGGTAGATGGAAAATTACACTTAAAGCATCTGGAGCACTTTTAATTTTCTTATCCTCAGAAAATAATAGAGAATTGCCAGACTTGTCCCTACTAGTAGTTATGCATTTCTTCATAAGAAATTGAATAGTCTCATTCTTCATAATAGCCAACCTAGAGAAACACTCAAATAATTAAATCCCTCAAAATGAAAGATTAAAGACAAAGACATTTCTCAAGAGACACACACAAGAAAAGCATTCTATAAGAATAGACTACATGTTAATAGAGACCATAAAGTTGGCTGGTGTCTAAAACCAGTGTTCTCTAAATAATTTTGACGACCTATCTCCTCAATACAAAATCTTTTTTAATTATTATTTTATTTATTTATATATTTGAGAGAGAGAGAGGTGGGGGAGAAACAGAAGGGGAAGAAGAGAGAGAACCTCAAGCAGACTCTGCACTGAGCAGGAGCCCCATGCATGAGATTATGACGTCAGCCAAAACCAAGAGTTGGGCACTTAACCCACTGAGACACCCAGGCACCCCTCCTCCACACAAAATCTTAAACACATCCTTAAACTTATTTCAAAGTGTATGTACACTTCTGTCAACTGACAAAGAGTAGTGAAGGCCATTTTTTTTTATTTCTAGACTAACACAAGGAAATAGAATTTATCATTTTCTTTTTTATACCTCAATGCATCATGCATGACAGTCCCTTCAATGGGGATACTTTTTTTTTTAGAGTATTTTAGTGTAGGCAATTCATAGCTTGCTATCTAGTTCAGATTATTGAAATAACCTGCTTACCTTTGTCCCTCATTCACTGGCCTCTCCCACCCTCCACTGTCTTTCTTTGCACAGCAGCCACAGTGATATTTTTGAAATATTAGTCAGTTTTTGTCCTTCTTTATAGATTCCTCCCAAATCTTCCAACTGTCAGAGTTTGAGTTTCCCAGATACAGAGTGTGGGATGAGTTTTGGTATGCAAGTGATTTTATAAGAAAATATTCCCAGGGGAACTATGAGAAAGTGTTCCCAGGAGAAACTGGGAGAACAAAACAGAGAAAAGAAGAGATCCAGGCAAGGATGTGATCACACGCTAAATCCCAGAGAGGGTCGTTTCAATTTAATCTCAAAGAAAAACTCTGGAGAGAATATTAAGTCTCAGGATTTCCTCAGCTTGAAGCTGCACCCATGAATTACCTAATTATTGGTTAGGGGGTAACAGACATAAAATTTCAAATATTTCTCTGCAGTAGGGGCAAGTCAGGCTCCAGCCACTAAAAGCATTCCTCCAAAAAAGACTGACAGGCAATAGCTCTTGGAAGAAAGACTTACTGAAGCTGATTTATGCCCCAAAATGGTCATACAGATCCCAGGGAATTTGAACAGCAATATTACCCATTACATATTCTCATTTAGAAGAGAATCCAAACTACTTACCATGGCTTTGTGAGATTTAGCCCTATTTCTGCAATCTCATCTTGTATGGCTGTCCACCCCGTGCACCTCACCATACAAAAACTTAACCTATAGCCAAGTTTGATCTATAAGGCTCTATTTCCACTGCCTGAATTCTCTGATCCCCTCGTCCTAGACTATTTTATGATTCTAATTTGAGTTAAAACAGTTTCTTCTCTGAGTCCCTCCTTTATCACTTGTTTCAAAGAAATTTCCACACCCTACAGACTCTTGGTCATATGAATTTATTTTCTTTACATCACTTATTGCAATCTGAAACTATCTTATTTATTGTTTTATTGTCTTTATCTCTCCTCATTGCAATATCTGTCTTGTTCATCCTTTTATCCCTACCACACAGAGCAGTATGTGACATTTGATAGACGATCAATTGTTGTTGTTGTTGTTTTAATAAATAAAGGACTACGTATGACTTACTTATACCTTATGGTATATACCTGCACCTTCTTGGATTCCTATCTTCTATTAATAGGGCTGTTCCTAGAAAATGGAGGGCATCTGATAAAGAATAAATGAAGGAAAGAACTTAAGAAAAAGTTTCCCAGCATAAAATGAAGCAGGTATATAAGCTATTAGAATTCACTGCCATGTTGTTCAAACTGCCTGTATGTGAATCTCAATTAATGAAATCTTTGGCTCATCTCATTGAGGTCTCTTCCCTTGAACTTCATAGCTTAGACAAATAGAAGAAGCTATTTCTGTTTATACAACCTGTATTCTAGAAGACAGCAATATACCTGAACACAACAGGAAAAGAATACAGCCTAAGATTTCTGATTTATAAAATGGCAATTTACGTGGTTGTCAAAATTTAACTCATAATATGTCACGTGTTTTGAGAGAAATATGCCTAATTTAGTTTGCCTATGACCAATGATGGCTATTCCCTGAGTTTCCATTCATATGTCCGAGGAAATATTTTTGCTTTGGATGCTTTGTTTTTTTTTTTTAAGATTTTATTTATTTATTCATGAGAGACACAGAGAGAGAGACAGAGACAGAGACACAGACAGAGGAAGAAGCAGGCTCCATGCAGGGAGTCTGATGTGGGACTCAATCCCGGGACTCCAGGATCACTCCCTGGGCCGAAGGCAGATGCTAAACCGCTGAGCCACCCAGAGATCCCCGATGCTTTGGGTTTAAAACTTAATCCAATTCAATAATTTAGAGTCTATTTAAGAATTTAAATAATTTAAACTAAAATACATGATTTAGAGAGTCCATTTAGATAATGATCAGTCTTCTTACTAGAAAAATTACTTAGTTACTCAAATATCTCAACTATCTACCTCTTTCCCCAGATTTTCCCTGGGGTTGGAAACAAATGTCAGGAAGAAGGACATGCCTTATATACACATCTGGCCCTAGGAGAGACTTATGGCCCTTTGTTGTCATATCCTCTGGCCTCATGTCAGGACTGTGTCCCCTATTCTGTGCTGTGGCTACTTCCCAATAGACAAAGAATGTGGCTGGCATGATGCAAAGTCTTGTTTTTCTTTCCCTTTCATTTGGCCTAAGTCCTAAGATATTCTTTGATTAGAGGTAAAAGATAGAAAAGTATAAATAAACAATTTTATAGAATAGCTATAGATCAATATTTATATATGAAAGTGGATAATATTAATAAAATCATAAATATAACTAAACATATTTAATAATATAATTAAATGTAAATATAAATATAAAATAAAATCATAAATTTAATGATTCTGCATGTTTCTCAATCTAATGTGCATGAGTCAAAATTATTTCATTTTTATTACTCCATATAATTTTTTCCCTTACATTTGCTACACTCAGAATTCTAATATTTTACAACTGAAAAGAGTTTTGGAAATCAATAAATTAAACTCTTTATTTTACAAATGGAAAAGCTAAAATACATAGGAGGCTATGGGGCTTTTTTTCCCCAAGTCTCAGAAATCTGGGATTTTAAATGTGGAATCTAGGTCCCAATTCCCAATATAATTTATTTTCCTCAGTTCTATAATGTTTAGCATTAGAGTCTATGCATTTTTAAGTTAATCTTAAAATACAAGGAATATTATTTAAATTCTCTGATTTCTTTTTGATATTTGATAGCTTTAACAACATCTTCCTTGGTTTTATGCTACTACACATTACTGCATCTCCTTCAGGTCATTTGTTGTTGTTTTTAATGCTTCCTTTCCTTTTTTCCACTCTGATACTTAACTAAAAGAACACCTAATTTTCACCAAAGCCATTATCCATTTTATAATATCTCTTTTTTTTCTCAGGACTCTATGAGTCATTGATTCTATCTTCTCAGTGGTTACCACTAAGCAGATGATTCACAAATCATCTTTTAAAAAAATCTCTCAACTTCCTCTTGTCATTTCCCACCCACACAAACTGAATTCCTTTCCAAGTAATCACATTCCTGTCAGTAGAGAGCAATTTTTCCACTATTTTAGTATCTGGTATACCCCCGTCACTAGCTTAACAGTGCATTCAGGATTAAAATTAATATCTCAACAGATATTTTGTGCCTGAGTTCTTACAGCTATTTTTCCCTCTGGTTCAAAGGAAATAGGCATTTCTGGTTGGAACATGTATGTGTAGAAGGCAGGGGCATGCTGATCATTTTGAAAAGAACAGAAAAATTCCATTTTTGTTACCTGTACCTAAGCCTCCTCTGTATATATGCATACTTTACATCATAAAATCCCATTCTCCTTTGACATAGATATATGATCACATGAAGTCCAAAACTCAGAATTATGCAAGACTAGCTTCTTAGAAAAAATAACAGGTAACTTCTATTTGGACTCTGTAGAAACTGTTCTGAGGCTTGTAATTGAAAAATGATTTTATATAGCCATTGAACTATATGTTTCTAGAGAGTGTGTTTTTTTAAGATGTTGGAGAATACTTAATAATATTATGAGAAAAACATGGAATAACATCTATAAGAAAATCAAATTTAAAGAAATACCAAAACTTTAATAGTGTTTCCTTTTGCAAGGATATGGAAGGAGTAAGGTGGTCACAATTTTGTGTTCTGGTTCTCAAAACTTCTATTCATTCTCAATTAAAAGAACTTATTACTTTTATTATCAGAAAAAATTAAGATACAAATGAAAATATATCATTAAAATAGATTTTATTTGTTTGGGACTTTATAAAGAAAATTGCATTAATCACACATTCTTCGTTCACTAATTTATTTATTTATTTACTCATTCATTCATGAGAGACAGAGAGAGAGGCAGAGACACAGGCAGAGGAAGAAGCAGGCTCCATGCAAGGAGCCCGACATGGGACTCGATCCCGGGTCTCCAGGATCATGCCCTGGGCCGAAGGTGGCGCCAAACCGCTAAGCCACCTGGGCTGCCCTGTTCACTAATCTCTATTGGGAGTTCAAGAATTGTCTTTTGATTTATTTATTTGTGCCATTTTATTCTAGCATATTATAAATCTTCTAGAGTATGTGCTCTTATTTTATGTATGACTGTTTCATGTGTGTTTATTAATTTGAATGCATAGTATTATGATATAAAAATAAGTCAATTTTTACCTGTTTCATTCAGTAATATGCTCTGAATATTTAGCATGTTGCTTTGTATAAACCCTATTCAATCAGCTGCATATAGTTTCCTAATCCCTACATTCTACCAACACTTTTTTAGAGTTAACTCTGTTTCAGACCTTTATTTTTCATAAAGCTGAACTGTATCATTTTAGTTGTTTTATTTTTTTAAGATTTTATTTATTTATTCATGAGAGACACAGAGAGAGGCAGAGACATAGGCAGAGGGAGAAGCAGGCTCAATGTGAAACTCAATCCTGGGACCCCAGGATCACGCCCTGGGCCGAAAGCAGTCGCTCAACTGCTGAGCCACCCGGGTGTCCCTCTAATTGTTTTATTGGATTAGCTATCCTTTCTAGTATTCAATATTGCTGAAAATTTTCTATAATTATTTAGTAATTTTAAATAAAATGAAAGAACATGTATTCTAATATATTTGTAAATGTTAGAATATTCTACGTATACTTGAATTTTGCTAGCCTTCTTCCTTATCACTACAATTGAGAGAACTCTCAACTGTAAGACTGAAGAAAAATCCAATTAACCAACAGTCATATGTTATGATCCCTCATCATTAATCTCTGACAAAGCAATCCTTCTGGATAATTTTCAGAATAACTTTGAGACATTTAATAATATGGTGCACTGCCCTCCCCTACCCATGTATTCCTCATCTCATTCATTCAAAGGAAGTCCCATTCACCTAGTATTAGGCATTAGGGAAGAACACATTTGTTTCTTTCCACACACAATGGTCTTCCATTGGAGAAACTTCCATAGTGCCTTGCTACCTGTTTGCTCATTTTTTCTCCAAAGATTTGACCTGATTACCGAACTTATGAGAATTAAATGGACACATAATATCTGATTTCTCTGTATCTGGGATCTGCCTGACAGCAGAAGTCCTGCTCTCTGTCTTTCACCTCAAGTTGACCATCAAATTTCATTAAATATACAAGTTCTAACCATGGTTTTAGCTTTCCAGATGTAGTTTTATTCACAAATGAGTGCCATATTTTTCTTAACAAACAAAAAGGAAGAGAACCTATGAGAATATCTTGTCTACTTGTATTTAAGTAGGTAACTCAATGAAATGATTGGACACCAAAGGCTGAGGAGGTCCTTATAAAACCTGTGCTTGGAACTTTTGAGTTTAGGAATCATACTTGCTCAGAGGATCAAGGAGAAACTGAGGCGATTGGGTAAACATGGTGTAATTACCTCAGGTAAGGAACAGGAAAATAATTAAAACAGAAGAAACACTGATTATCCTGTGAAAATAGAGAAATTTTCTCCAGGGATAAGTTGAATCTTAGAAAGATACTAAACAGATATAAATTGGAAAATGATCTGCAAGACCAAGAAGATGAGGTAAATCTGAATGTAACTGCTCTTAAAGAGAGTTAACAGGAAAGATAAATGTCCTCACTCGTCATTACCAACCAGGTAGTAGCACTTCGACAAAAGTACAAAATGTCACGGTCACAGAAAGTCCAGAATGACTTAGTGGATAAGATTTAGGGTCCAGGAAAACACTGAAATTTGCCTTCTTTACGTGCAGTTGGAGTAGCTAAGATAGGAGTAACTAAAAACCTGCACCAAAGGATTGCTTTAGGCATATAAAGTAGTTGCAGAAAACTTGAGATTTTAAAAACTGGAAAGAGTACTATAATATACTACATGAATGACTGAGTCGGTTCTAAAGTGATTCCTTTACTAGTGGCTTAAATATAGGATTCCTTGTGCCCTGGGCACACATCTGAAAAGTATATCGAATTAGTATTCCAATAAAAGGTAGAGAAAACTTTAAGCAGCTCCATGACTATCCCATAAGGCAAAATTGTGCAAATTAAAATAAGTTGCTCTATGCTTCAGGTAAACACAGTTCTGTAATGGCACACAGCTCTTTGATGGAAGATGCAGACTAAATTAAATACCTGCTTTTGCAGCTTACCATGTAAAAACCAAACATAATAGTTCTGAAATTAATCATACAGAAAGGAAATTGGAAAGAACTATAGTAAATGGAGTTCAAGCTTGAAGTAGATGTTAGATTGGAAAAACGCTTAAAGGTAGGATTATCCAACTCAGAGTGAGGCAAAGGGACAAGATTTTTTTAGAAGTGGATATATTTGGCAGGTCTATATTGCACTAAGACCACTATGAAAAATATCTGGGAAACTATGTTAAAACAGCATACAGTACAGAAAGCATATAAATCATAAAACAAAAGTAGGTACACGATTCCAGCAAACAGTATCCCTGCATGTGCTAAGAAAAGAATTGACCTAAGTAGCAGGTTAAAATGTTAAGAGCAATCATTTGATCTTTCCTAAAGGTATTAGGGAAGTGGTTCTCAATACCGTCTACACATACTCCGGTAACTAGGGTACTTTAAAATAATAATTAAGGCTCCAGTGCTATAAACTCAAAATGGCTGAAAGATCTAAATGTGAGACAAGATCCATCAAAATCCTAGAGGAGAACACAGGCAACACCCTTTTTGAATTCAGCCACAGTAACTTCTTGCAAGAGACATCCACGAAAGCAAAAGAAACAAAAGCAAAAATGAACTATTGGGACTTCATCAGGATAAGAAGCTTTTGCACAGCAAAGGATACAGTCAACAAAACTCAAAGACAACCTACAGAATGGGAGAAGATGTTTGCAAATGACCTATCAGATAAAGGGCTAGTTTCCAAGATCTATAAAGAACTTATTAAACTTAACACCAAAGAAACAAACAATCCAAACATGAAATGGGCAAAAGACATGAAGAGAAACCTCACAGAGGAAGACATAGACATGGCCAACATGCGCATGAGAAAATGCTCTGCATCACTTGCCATCAGGGAAATACAAATCAAAACCACAATGAGATACCACCTCACACCAGTCAGAATGGGGAAAATTAACAAGGCAGGAAAGCACAAATGTTGGAGAGGACATGGTTTCTCTTATCCATAAGAGATAAACCCTCTTATCCATAAGAGGGAACCCGCTTGCACTGTTGGTGGGAATGTGAACTGGTGCAGCCACTCTGGAAAACTGTGTGGAGGTTCCTCAAAGAGTTAAAAATAGACCTGCCCTACGACCCTGCAATTGCACTGCTGGGGATTTACCCCAAAGATACAGATGCGATGAAACGCCAAGACACCTGCACCCCGATGTTTATAGCAGCAATGTCCACAATAGCCAAACTGTGGAAGGAGCCTCGGTGCCCATTGAAAGATGAATGGATAAAGAAGATGTGGTCTATGTATACAATGGAATATTACTCAGCCATTAGAAACGACAAATACCCACCATTTGCTTCGACGTGGATGGAGCTGGAGGGTATTATGCTGCGTGAAGAAAGTCAATCGGAGAAGGACAAACAGTGTATGTTCTCATTCATTTGGGGAATATGAATAATAGTGAAAGGGAATATAAGGGAAGGGAGAAGAAATGTGTGGGAAATATCAGAAAGGGAGACAGAACATGAAGACTCCTAACTCTGGGAAATGAACTAGGGGTGGTGGAAGGGGAGGAGGGCAGGGGGTAGGGTGAATGGATGACGGGCACTGAGGGCAGCACTTGACGGGATGAGCACTGGGTGTTATTCTGTATGTTGGCAAATTGAACACCAATAAAAATAAATTTATTATTAAAAAAAAAGGCTTCACTGCTAGCTGAGATCTGCTGATTTTAAAATTGGGTGGAGTGAGGTTTTGTTTGTTTGTTTGTTTGTTTGTTTCAAGAGAACTCCCCTACTGCTTTCCAAGTACAGTGTCCAGAGGCACTGCACTAGGGGCAGATTCTACTCCTGCATAATGGTATATAGACTGGCATTCTACTCAACGTCCAACTTTCCAAAGCTGAGAAAAGACACTGTCTTGAGACACATATGGTAAAGCTATTGTTCACGGCTGGGCCCTAGTGGAACACCTCTAGATGGATTAAGAGTTCCTTCAATTTAGGAATCTTCTGGGGGAAATTCCACAGCAGCATCAGTTATGAGTAGCAGGGGCAAAGTTTACCTGGGAGGGAAGTTTGCCCGGCATAAACAATTTTATAGCAAGAGACAACAATATCAGCTAAGTGGCAGAGGACAGAAAATGCCTGATGAGATAATGGAAAAGCTATGTCACCAGGCAGAGCTCCACTCAACATCGCACTGGGAAGACAGAGTCCTGGAGATTCAGAGGGACATCAAAATTAGGATCAAGACCTAGGGCCTGGGGCTGATGACATGGCAAATTTCTGACTATTATCAAAGGGCAACAATTATTAAAATGCCACTATCTGAAAGAATCTAGTAGAAATTAGTTTGCATGTTTCTTTTTTCTTTTTTTTTTTTAATTTAAATTCAACTAGTTAACATAGAGTACATTACCAGTTTCAGATGTAGAGGTCAGTCATCCGTTGTATATAACACCCAGTACTCATTACATCGAGTGCCCTCCTTAATGCCCATCACCCATTACCCCATCCCCCCACTCACCTCCCTTCCATTTCAAATCTAACTACACTAGTCTTGAAACTGGGCATCAACACCAAACAAAAAAAGAACATTAAGAGCTATTTTTCCTATTGATGATGCTACCACTTCTCCAGTCTTTGTGCATTTACTTATGAAATAAAACAGTAAAATGGCTTTCTGCTCACTCAAATGGCCTTTCTCACTCCTTTTCTCTTCTCATTCCTTAGTGGATGCCTGTTACAGAAACTTAAAAATACTGAAGGAAAAAAAAAAATACTGAAGGCCAGAATTCCATCCTTCCTTCTGTAAATCAGCCTTCTTCCCTCTCTACCAATGAACCACTTCATTAACTGGTGAGTCAGCAGACTCGAATTATTTTACATTGTCTTCCTTATCTGGGCTTTAATTTTCTTCTCTCATTTGAAAATGCACTAAAATACCTACTACGCTATGAGATGTAGGGTCTAAAAATTCAATCACTTAAAATGCTGGGTTAGATTTTTGTGAGGTTAATAAAATGACTGGAGTAAGCCTGTATAGCTCATGGTCAGGGAATCTGAGCCTGTGAGATCCAAATCCATCCAAGTCCTGGCTGCAATTTGGTGCCACCTGGTGGTAGTTGTCCACTCCAGCTTAAAATATAAATGGTGATAACTCCATCCTGTGACAGACTGGCACTTCTAGACAGAAGCAGTGATTCAGGAATCTGCCTAGCGAATGGACCTGATTTGTTGACCAAATCTGCAGGGATTGAGACAGGAGAATAATGAGGATATAAGGATACACACCTTATTAAGGTGTAGGTGTCTGCTACTTTCCTAGTTGGCCTCACCTTCTCTCCAGAAGGAAAAGACTTTAGACTACTCCTATTCAAGAGTAGAAGTTGATCAAAGGATGGAAGCTAATCACTAATTCCACTATTTACGAACTTGGATTCATTCAGAGTGAACTATCACGGAGTTTTGCTGTATTGTTTCTGATTCATGCCTTTTTCCAATTTTGCCTTTTAGCTTCTTTTTCAAGACACTGGTCATACTTCTCCTAAGCAATGACAGCAGACTCTCGGCATGTTTCCCTAAGTCTTCAAGATTTAACTCAAGTACAACCTCCTAAATATTTCTCAGTGTCCTTCCCCTGGATTGTTTGCATGTCCTTCCTCTCTGCCTCCTTAGCGTCCTGCATAAACATTTATGTAGGGCATATCAGCCTCCCATAATTTATTGCTTAGTCATATGCCCTCTTGATCTTAAGCTACTTTAGGGTAATGAGCTATGATCATTGATTCCCAGCCTTGACCATAGTGCCTAGAAAACCATAGATAATTATCTCCATGTTACTTTGTATATTCCTCCCATTTTACACATTTGTAACATTGCAGATCTTTTCTTCATTGGTCCTCTAGTATTTTAAATATTTTACTCATAGCAGCAGAATTACAGCTTATTTGAGCACTCCTTGCAAGAATCTTTGTCAAAAACTTTAACATTTACTCTGTTGATTTAATATACAGGTTAAATATTGACTCTAGGATATTAATTTTAAAATTACCACTGTCCATATAAAGTCATCTTAACTTTTAACTTTCCTTTTTCCTCCTTCTTCACTGGTGTCAGATAGCTATTAACAACTACTTTTTGTGCAGCTACTATGAGCAAGACATTATATCAGGCAATGTGGAAGTAAAAAAAAATACTAAAGGATCTCTTCTCATTCTTTTGAGACTAAAATGTAGTTAGATAAATGACACTGAAAATGTTGAGAATGATGAAGATTAAGAAAAGATAGGGGTTTTTTATTAAATATTTATTTATTTATTTATTTATTTATTTATTTATTTATTTATTTATTTTGGGAGAGGGCAGGCAGAGAGGAGGGGAGAATTTCCAGCAGACCCGCTGCTGAGCACAGAGCCCAACACAGGGCTCCAACTTATGACCCTGAGATCATGACTTGAGCCAAAATCATGAGCCAGATGTATAACTGACTGAGCCACTCAGGTGACTTCACTGTCATCTTTTAATAAGCAGACTATACATACCAAGTGTCATATTGTTTTCTAACAATGTGAAAAGGCATATAAACTCTTCCTACCCCATATTTATCAAATGAGAGAGATATAAGGGCACTAACACTCTGCCCAAATGCATAGAGTAAATTAACGTAGAGCAAGCACTTAGCACTTGAATTTTGACTTTTTAGATGGATGGCCACACTCTTAATCTTGACATTACTCACTTATATGTTAAAAAAAAAGACAACACAGGCCCGGTAGAAAATATGGACATAGAAGATGAAAAGGAAAAATTTACTTTCAGCTAAACTATGGGAAAATTTTCACAAAGGAAGCAGAATTTAAACTATATTCTGGAACCTACGGGGAAAGAAGTGATGGCAGAGTGAATTACAGAAATATGTCTGGAAAAGAGGTGACTAAATATTAAGCTTTATATTAGAGAATTCTAAAGACAGTTTTTCTTTGTTTTACTTCTAATAAATATGAAACTCCATTTCTTCCTTCTCAATATGATATTCGAATTAATTTATTGTCCCAGTAAAGATTTTGAGTGCATAAGGGATTCATCCTTTAACATCTTGCCTGGGGCCTGTAAGAAGGCAGAAAATAATTATTCTAGATTCATTCTAAGTTGCTGATCATGGGACAGACAATGTGACTATAAAGGTCAAAAGTAAACATCATTAGTACCAGTCATACTTTACTACTCACTGGAAAATAGTATTCAAAAATGTGTTTCTTCATATTATTTTTACTTTCAAGATCAGATAGTTTAAAAAGTAACATGTTATATTTTCAGTTAGAAAAATAGTAGTAACTTTTTTATGATCCTTAACAACTAGAGAAGGTGTCTGCTGCCTCCTCATTGTGCTAATAGGTCACAGAGAGCAAAAGAATGAGCAAAAGAATGAGCAAAATAACAGAAGCCTATGTTAATTATAAGCCAACTGGAGAGGAAGTAGTATTCGAGTCATCACATTTAGATATATGTTTAAAATCATTGGTTGCTGATAATATATGCTTTACTGGGGGAGGGGCGTTAAAAGAAATAAATATACCCCCTTTAAAACACTTTCCAAAGACATCTCAAGATTTCATTTTTTGAGTAGGGAAATATTTTTTAAATGCAGTGTCCAGTCCACAGCAGTGACAGAAAAACTATTCACACAGAAACTATAGCTTTATTTTTTATATATACTAGTGTAATCTGTTTTGTCAATGTTAGTTACTATTTCCCAGCCTGTGTTTTTATTCTGCAAAAACAAGACGTCCATGCCCTTTGACCAAGGTGAAAGAAAAGCTTTTTCTGCTTCCTTTGTAGTTTACCTATCCAAAAATCATCTAGCAGCCTACAACTATATGGCTGAATCAACTGTACTGCTTCTTTGTCCATGAATCATTTTTCAAATGGGGTAACAGATATGTAAGTACTCTGAAACTGAATGGTGATTGAGAATTGTATGGTACTGTTATTACTATTATTTTAATATTGTCTTCCTACTAGGATACAAAGTTTCCTCCAAGATATCCAGTAATCATCCTTTCTCGGAAAAAGGTGTAATCAGAAGAATTCTCTTGTTGAAACCTCTTTTTTGTTGGTTTTTCTTAGACACATCTATGTCTAAAATAAACACATTTTGCTATTTCATTTTGTCCTCAAATGTGTCACACACACACAGTCAAATTATATGTGCAGGTCAAAGTTTCACCATACAAAGTTTTTAAAGTTGCCATTTTCCTGGTCTTTCTACTTCCTAAATATATTTTATAAAATATGTTCACTGGAAGATTAATTTCTCAGAATACTAATAGAAGCTGTATAATAAGGGGTTCTGTAGTTTTACAATATATTAAGTTCAAATAGCATAGTAATAATAATTTTGATTTCTTTAGTAGTTTCTAGAGAAAATTTAGCATGTGAATACCTTTAGAAGTACTTTCTTAATCTTTCCATTTTACAGATAAGGAATCAGAAACTTACCTAAAGGCTTCACATAAATATTGAAAGTCACAGTTTGTATCAGAACCAAAACATACCTCAAGTCTTTTCTACTCATTTTGAAAATTATTTTATATTAAAAAATAAACAATTATTATTTCTCACTCCAGCCAATTTTAGAGTCATTAGTATATAAAATATGTCAATGTATAACATGCTGTATTATTCAAGGTTCTAAAGAGAACAAGAACCAATAGAAGGTCTGTGTGAGAGAGAGAGAAAGAGAGAGAGAGAGAGAGAGAAGGAGAAAGCTTGAAAATTAAAAAAAAAAAAAAAAAAAAGGTTCACATACTATAGATACTATGAAGACCCAAGACCTGTAGTCAACAAGCTGGAGACCAGAAAGAGCTGAGGGTGAATTTCCAGTCTGATTCCAAAAATCTGAGAATGAAATGAGCCAATGGTACAAGTTCAGTCCAAAAGACAGCAGGTTTAAGGCCCAAAGAGAGTCAATTTTTCTGTTTGAGTCCAAAGGCAGCAGAAAAACCAATGTCCCAGCTCAAACAGACAGCAGGAGTTCCCATTTAGCTTTTTCGTTCTATTCAGGTTGGTTGGATAAATGCCCAGTTAATTGGATGAGGTTCATCCACACTGGTGTGGGCAATCTGCTTTATTCAGGCTACTCAGTCCAACATTAATCTCATTCAGAAACACACTAACAGGCACACACACAGAATAATGTTTGATCAACGGTTGGGGCCTCCCATGGCCCAGTCAAGTTGACAAAGAAAATCACATAGGCTCAAGACTGAAGTGGGGTATTTTCTAAACATATGACAAATTCCATCTTCTTGAGGAGCAGTTCCCAGGATCAGGGTTCTATAGAACATCTTTGATATTTGTTGCTCCAGACTTTAGAGACTACACTACATCACACTCCCTTCATAACCTTTGAAAAGTTTGTTCTTCATTCCTTTTGAATCAATATTTCCTCAGAAAGCAATAAAATTAAAATAACCTTTTAGAATTGGGGAGGGGGGGTTCTCTTTTAAGCAACTATGGTAAATCACTGCAATAATGGTCTCAAATTTTTCATGCCTCTCTCTATCAATGCCCTCATGTGGTCCCCTCACACACTGATACTAGAACTTGGGCATGTTACTTTCTTTGACCAAGTAAGCAGCAGCAATGAGACACAAGCAAGGACTTAAAAAGTGATTGAACATTGAGGTTTTCCTTGTTTTGCTGATTTTGGAACCTTTCTGGATGAGACAGAGTGTGGCTCAGTCTTCCCCTTCACTTCAGCTGATAGCTAGCCAATCTTCAGAGCTGTGACACGTAGGTGACCAGCAGTTGACTACAGTTGCTTGAGTAAGCCTGGTCACAATCAGCAGAATAACCGGCCTGCTGAATCCAGTACAAATTGTGAACCTGCAAGTCAACCGTGTTATTTTAATCCAGTGAGTCTTAAGGAGATTTTTTACCAAGAGTTTGGAATAAGAAGACCTAGTTCTAGCAAGTACTGACTATGTGACCCAGAGTCTGAAAATCTTATTCCTTTTCTTTAAAGTTGAGAAAAATAAAAAAAAAAATATTAAACAAGGTTGCTTTAATAAAGCAAATAATAAACTTGAGAACTGTTTGGTAAGTCATAAGCACTATATACATTAGTTATTATTTTGTGACTCAGCTTCTCAAAATCTTGTAAGATTTTCTTTGTTATTATTACTAGTTATCACAATGCTAGCTATCATTGGTATTATTTGTATGATGTTATCTGCTGCCCAATCAACCCAGTCCTAAACAGTTACACAGATTATTTGGTCACTTGGCCAGACCTATATGGACCTGGTCCCTAGGACAGGCAAAAAAAGGAAAAAAGGGTCAAGAATGGACATACAACCAGAATTTGGTGTGTCTTGTCCAATGAGTCCCTTATGTTGTTCACATGGATCTTTGTTGGACATCTTCAGCAAGCCCAGTAAAGTAGAAATTCTTGTACAAAATAAAGAACTCCAAGGACAAGCCCTGCCAGGCTCTCTACTGCATGGGAGACAGGCCAGTTTGAGCCACCTCTTGCCCCATGGCAGCAAGAGTATCCTACATTGATTGGTTGATTTTTCTCTGCTTCAGTTCCTTCATCTACTAAAATAGGGAAAACAACTATTGCATAGTATCATTGTGAGGAAGATATTAGCATCAATATAATGATGCATAAAAATAATTTCTCTGTAGATTCCAACCCCCAATTCCTTCTCGGAAGTCTGATTTTTAAAATTATGTTTTTATTATAGTGCAATAGGATAGTTTATTTAGGAAAGCCAATTTACCCTTCACTTTATTTTTTTATATTTACTGACACATCCATCTCAGAAAAGTTATTTACAGACATAGTTTTGGAAAAGTAGATTCTTCAAGATGCTGAGGTTGCCTCCAAAATAGATACTTGAACACTGAGCCTACTACCAAGATAGTCTATATGGTAGTAGTAATGGAAATTCAAAAGTTGTAAATAGATTTCCAATCTAGGAAACCTCTGTAAACTTAATTTCTTTTTACAATACCTGACAACAAATATAAAAAAAAACACATTAATTTCTCTGGCTGCAAAAATTAATCCAATTATTTAATAACAAGTCAATTTGCATATAAAAGCAGAAAGAAAAAAAGCAGAAAGAACTGTGAAATGGAAAAGCTGTTTAAGTAGTGGTTATTGTAGTATGACTTTAGATAGAAATTTAACACAGTTTTAAGAGAAGAAAATGTACTTAATATATTTCTTATTATTAAAGACATAAAAAGTATCCCTTTTTATTTTTTAATTTAATTCCAGTACAGATAACATACAATGTTATATCTGTTTCAGGTACACAATATCGTTTTTATTTTATTTTTATTTTTTTTTAATTTTTATTTATTTTATGATAGTCACAGAGAGAGAAAGAGAGAGAGGCAGAGACATAGGCAGAGGGAGAAGCAGGCTCCATGCACCGGGAGCCCGACGTGGGATTCGATCCCGGGTCTCCAGAATCGCGCCCTGGGCCAAAGGCAGGCACCAAACTGCTGCGCCACCCAGGGATCCCGGCAGCAATCACTTTAGAGTGGTGCTGGCCACTGTCAGGACTGCTTGCACATTGCTAGTGTTGTGGCACTGTTTTGAATGGGCTTTGGCCAAGGGTATATTGGAGGGGTAGGTCCACAGGAGAACACAGGAATGGGGCTTGCAGTGTTAGCAAGGTTTGGGCAGGTGTGCCATGGGAAGGGATCTGGAACTGTCTTAGAAAATCGCTGTAGGGCTGGAGAGGGAGAGTGCAGGAGAGTTGCTGGGGCTGGGTGCAGTACAGCAAGGTCCTTGCTAATCTGTTGTAGGAAGGGACCTGCAGCCACCCAGGAAAAGTCCGGTCATGACTGACCACATTGAAGGCACACAAAAGCAGAGCATGCTATTAGCAAGCTAGGTGAAGAGGGATACCTGGGTGGCTCAGTGGTTGAGCATCTACCTTCGACTAAGGGTGTGATCCTGGGGTCCTGGGATTGAGACCCACATCAGACTCCCTGCGTGGGGCCTGCTTCTCTCTCTACATGTCTCTGCCTCTCTGTGTGTCTCTCATGAATAAATAAAATAAAATCTTAAAAAAAAAAAAAAAAAAACCCTAGGTGGAGAGTATTGGTTCTGAGGTGGTTCCCACAGGTGTAAGTATATCTAGGCTGTGTTGTGGGAAGGGAAATGGTGCCCAGCAGCTCTTTTGATCTGAAAGAAGTCTCCCAAAGATCCCTGCCCCTTCCACACAGGCTCTAAGATTAGTATAGACATCCACCCCTCTCCCCCCATATGCCCCAGTTGTTTTTTTTTTTTTTTTTAAGATTTTATTTATTTATTCATGAGAGACACACACAGAGAGAGAGGCAGAGAAAGAAGCGAGCTCCTCACAGGGAGCCCGATATGGGGCTTGATCCCAGATTCTGGGGTCACGCCCTGAGCTGAAGGCAAAGGCTCAACCGCTGAGCCACCCAGGTGTCCCTGCCCCAGTTTTTCCAAACTGCTGCTTCTATACTATATCTTTGTGCGGTTGTTTATTATACTGTCTCTTTAGGGATGGGGACTCTTTCCTATCACCCTCCAGGCTCTCCAGAGCCAAGTCTACAGATTTTTAATATTCCAAGTGTTAAGTCCCACTGATTATAAGAACTCTCAAAATGAGGACCCTCTGGTTTTCAAAACCAAGTATTATGGGAATTCATCTCCATGTGTTATTCCCATGCCTGAAGGGCCTGGGTGAGAGTCTGTTCCTCCCTCACCTCTTTCTACACCCACCACATCCTGCTTCCATCTCTTACTTTAAAAGGCATCTAAGAGAATCAACATTTTTGATTACTGGATTTTCTCTATTAAGAATTTGGAAGGAATATTTTTAACTTAACTAAATTATTTCAGATGAAGAAAAGAGTCAGAAAAAAATCTTTAATGTTGTTATTTGCATGAGGACTTGTTTTTTCATGCATATTCAGTATTATGTTCATGACATTTATCATGCCCACAAAATTTTATTTATGATGGAGTTAAACAGAAACATAGCAGTCATGTATACCTGCAGAAATCACATGGAAAAACTCAACTTATTATAGAAAATACTGTTAACTGTCAATCTTAAAACTACATCCACCAGATATCATGAATATCTGGTTACTCATAGGATTATCATGTAAAAAGAGATAAGCCAGTAGAAAAAGAAGCTAACACAACTGAAACCCAAAGAATCCCACCCAAACCTAAACAAAGTCATGGCACTAGTTTCCAGAGATGGAGTTAAAGAGAGACAGAACATGAGTCACTCTAAGTACAGAGGGAAAAAAAAAGAACCAAATGAGTATATTAACCATTTTAAGCAGAAAAGTAATAAGGAAAAATGTAGGCTATGCTTCATAGAGAATTTGGTGGAGAAGCAATTTGCAAAAAATGGAGAAGGTATAATCAAGGAATTTGACTTTGGCTGTAAGAGCTGAAAGATCCTGTGACTAATGGAGATGCTAATTCCAAGGGATGCCTTATGGGGAGTTTGAAGGTCCTAAACTACAGAAGTTAAGAACCATAAAGAAAATGATAATAATGTGGGGGATACAATTAGAAAAAAAAATTAAAATTGGGGAATCCCAGGTGGTCCAGTGATTTAGCACCTGCCTTTGGCCCAGGGCATGATCCTGGAGTCTGGGGATCGAGTCCCACATCAGGTTCCCTGAGGGGAGTCTGCTTCTCCCTCTGCCTGTGTCTCTGCCTCTCTCTCTCTCTCTCTCTCTCTCTCTCTCTCTCTGTGTGTGTGTGTTTCTCATGAATAAATAAATAAAATCTTAAAAAAAAGAAAAATATATAATTTAAGGAAATGAAAGATGCAAGGGAATTCTTTGAGTGGGAAGAAAAGGCCATAACTAGAAGAAAATTATGAAAGGAAAAAATTTCACTAGCAAAACCAAACATATAGTAAATGTAGAAGATTAATCACTTATAAAGCCAGTATATAGGTTAAAATACAAAAGTGGTAAAATCAATTAAATCTACAAAATTCAGTAAAAAGATATACAAAATAAAAAGATGCAAAATATGACACTATATACAGAAAACATGGAGGAGACACTAAAAATTTAGTGTGTTTTGAATGTGTTTGAGCTTAAGCAACCATAAATTTAGTATAAACTACTACACACATGTTGTATATGAACCTAATAGTAACTACAGATCAAAACATATATATACAAAACATAAATAAATTTAAAAAAAAGGAATTCAACCTTAACACTAAAAAGCCACCAAACTACAAGAGAAGGGAGCAACAGGAGAGGAACAGAGAAAAACAAAAAGAAAACAATTAACAAAAAGACAGTAAATACATACTTATCCACCTTATTTAAATGTAAATAGACTAAATACTCCAAACAAAAGATATAGGGTAATTAAATGGTTTAAAAAAAAAAATCACACCCATTTATATGTTGCCTACAAGAAACTCATTTCAGGCCTAAGGACAAAGATAGACTGAAAGTGAAGTGCTGGGAAAAAAAAAAAATACTATGCAAATGGAAGCAGAAAAAATCTGTGGTAGCAATAGTTATGTCCAACAAAATAAATTTTAAAACAAAGACTGTATCAACAGACAAAAGGGTCACTACATAATGATAAAGGGATAAATCCCAAGAGGATATAACAATGGTAAATATCTATGCACCCAACATTGGAGCACCTAAATACATAGAGCAAACATTAACAGGCATAAAAGGACAAACTGACAATAACACAATAATAGTAGCGGACTTTAAAACCCCACTGAATTCATAGATAAATCATCCAAATAGAAAGCAATATGGAAATAGTGGCTTTAGGCCAGATGGACCTAACAGATATACACGTAACACTGCATCCCAAAACAGCAGAATGGACCTTCTTTTCAAAGTGCACATAGAACATCCTCCAAAATAGATCACATGTTGAGCCATAAAACAAGTCTCAAGAAATTTAAGAGTGAAATCATATAAACATCTTTTCTGACCATAGTGGTATGAAACAAATCAATTATAAGAAAAAAAAGCTGAAATGAAAACAAATACATGGAAGCTAAACATTATGCTTTAAACAATGAATGTGTCAACTGAGGAATCAAGGAATAAATAAAAACCTGTATGGAGAAAAATGAAAACACAATGCTCTAAAATCTTTGGAACACAGCAAAAGCAGATATAAAATTTATAGCAATACAAGCCTACCTCAGAAAACAAGAAAAGTCTCAAATAAACAACCTAATCTTACACCTAGAAGAGCTATAAAAAAAAAAAAAAAGAACAAAGCCCAAAGCTAGTACAAGGAAAGAATAAAGATTAGAGCAAAATAAAGAATAGAGACTTAAAAAGCAATACAAGAGATCAGTGAAACAAAGAGCTAGTTCTTTGAAAAAATAAACAAAACTTATGAGTCTTCAGCCAAACTCATCAAGGAAAAAAAAAAACAAAAAACAAACAGAGGACTTAATATCAGAAATGAAGGATGAGAAGGATACCTGGGTGGCCCAGAGGTTGAGCCTCTGCCTTCAGCTCAGGGTTTGATTCCAGAGTCGCAGGATCTCGAGTCCCACATTGGACACCCTGAGGGAAGCCTGCTTTTCCCTCTGCCTTTGTCTGCCCCTCTCTCTGTGTCTCTCATGAATAAATAAAAAAAATATTTTTAAAAAGAAAGAAAGAAAGAAAGAAAGAAAGAAAGAAAGAAAGAAAGAGAAAGAAAAAAAGAAATGGAGGAGAATGAACTGACACTACAGAAATACAAAAGATTATAATAGTATAAAAATTATATGCCAACATATTAGAGAAGCTAGAAGAAATGGATAAATTCCTAGAAATGCATGATCTTCCAAAACTGAATAAGGAAGAAAGAAAAAAAATTGAACAAATCAATTACTAATAATGAAACTGAATCAGTAATTTTAGAATTCCCAACAAATCAAAATTCAGGACCAGATGGCTTCACAGGGTGAATTCTATCAAACATTTATTTATTTTTTAATGTTCTAAGGTTTGTTTTTTGTTAAGGATTTATTTATTCATTCATAAGAGACATAGACTGAGAGAGAGAGAGAGAGAGACAGAGAGAGAGAGAGGCAGAGACACAGGCAGAGAGAGAAGCAGGCTCCTCACAGAGAGCCCAGTGCGGCACTCGATCCTGGATCCTGGGATCATGACCTCGGCCAAGGCAGGCACCCAACCGCTAAGACACCCAGGTGTCCCACTGTCAAACATTTAAAGAAGAGTTTATACCTGTTCTGAAATTACTTTCAAAAAGAAAAAAATCAAAGAAGAAAAGTTTTGAAATTCATTCTATGAGGCTGGCTTAACCCTGATAGTAAAACCAGATAAAGACAAAGAAAACAGGCCAATATCTCTCATAAACATGGATATAAAAATCCTCAACCAAATATTAGCAAACTGAATCCACCAATACATTAAAAAAATAAAATAATATCATTCACCACAATTAAGTAGGATTTATTCCAGGGAAGCATGGGTGTGTCAGTGTTCACAAATCAATTTGATACATCACATTAACAAAAGAAAGGATAAAAATCATATAATAATCTCAACAGATGTAGAAAAAGCATTTGACAAAATATATCCATCCATCCATGATAAAAACTCAGTAAAGCAGGTTTAGAGGGAATTACCCCAACATAATAAAATTTCATATCTAACATAATAATGAATAATGGAAAACTGTTTCCTCTAGGTTGAAGAACAAGACAAGAATGTCCACTTTCACCACTTTTATTCAACATACTACTGGGAGTCCTGCTGCAGGAATCAGACAAGAAAAATAAATTGAAAGATCTAAATTGTAAGAAAGAAGATAAACTGTCACTATGTAGAAAATCATAAAGATCCCACCAAACACCGAATAGAACTGATAAACGCATTTAGTAGTAAAGTTACAAGATACAAAATTAATATACAGAAATCCATTATATGTCTATACATCCATAACAAAGCATCAGAAAGAGAAATTAAGAAAACAATCCCATTTACATTTGCAACAAAACAAAACCTAGGAATAAGCTTAATCAAATGAGTGAAAGACCTATACCCTGAAAACTATTGAACTGATGAAAGAAATTGATGATGACACAAATGAAAAAATAGTCTATGCTAATGGATTGGAAGAATATCACTGTCTATACTACTCAAAGCAAGCTATAGATTCAATGCAATCACTATCAAAATACCAAGAGCATTTTTCACAGAATTAGAAAAAATGATACTAAAATTTGTATGGAACCACAAATGACTCAATAGCCAAAGCAAACTTGAAAAAGAATAACAAAACTGGAGTTATCACAATCCCTGATTTTAAGATCTACTACAAAGCTCTCATAATACTGTTGATTACTAGTGCTGGCATAAAAACAGAACCCAGAAAACAAACCCACACTTATATGGTCAATATACAGTAAGGGAGTTCCCTATACAATGGGGAAAAGATCATTTCTTCAGCAACAGTGCTGGGAACACTGGGCAGCAGCATGGAAGAGAATGAAACTGGACCACTCTCTTACACCGTACACAAAAATAAACTCAAAAGTCTTTAGACTAAAGACTTAAATATGAGACCTGAAATTATAAAACTCCTATAAGAAAACATAGGCAGTAACTTCTTTGTTAGATGCTCTAGCAACATTTTTTCTAAATATCTCTCTTCAGGCAAGAGAAACAAAAGCAAAAATAAACTATTGTTACTATACCAAAAAAAAAAAAAAAACACCTTTTGTATAGCAAAGGAAACCATCAACAGAACGAAAAGACACCCTACTGAATGTAGAAGACATTTACAAATGATAAATTTGATAAGAAATTATCGAAAATATAGAAAGTACTTCTACTACTCAACACACACACACACACACACACACAAATCCCATTAAAAAATATGCAGAGAACCTGAATAGCCATTTTCCAAAGAAGACATAAAGGTGACCAACAAACATATGTAAGGATGCTCAACATAATGAATTAACAGGGAAATTCAGAACTGTCACCTTTCACCTGTCAGATAGCTAGAATAGAAAAGACAAGAAGTAACAACTGTTGGCAAGAACGTGGAGAAAATGGAACCCTAATGCACTGTTGGTGGTAATGTAAATTAGTGAAGCTACTGTGGTAAACAGTATAAAGTTTCCCCCCCAAAAAAAATTAAAAATAGAAATACCATATGTTTCAGGAATACCAGTACTGAGTAGTACTGTGCATCAAAAGAAAACAAAACACTAAACTGAAAAGGATATATGCACCCCTCTGTTTACTGTAATATAATTTACAATAGCCAAGATATGGGAGCTACCTATTAATTTTTCTCAGGTGGTATTTCCATCCGATTAGAGTGTTTAGCTTGTATTCTCACCACTCTTTCTTTCATGTTCTCTGCCATTTTACTTATCAGTTTAGAATTTTTCTTCTTTATCAATCTGATCTTCCTTCAACATATTAATTAGCATTTTTGTACTATAAATTTGTACATACAGTTCGGTCCTATTTACTTTTTCTAAATTCAGAATTAGGTAAATAAATACTTTGAAGCACACAGCTCTTACAGTCACTGCCTACCTGCTACCATCTGGCCTCAAAACTGGTAATTTAATATTTCGGAGCTTCGTGGTGCTGCTGGAAGCTTGCCTGTTGTTTGGCTGGAGTAACCACATCAAAACCACACTTGTTAACATAGAGGCTTAATTTTTATGTTCTCCCAAAATTCATGAGTTGAAAACCTAAACCTGAGGTGATAGTATTTAAGAGGTGAGGACTTTGGGAGGTGATTAGATCAGGAGGGTGAAGATCTGATGAATGGGATTAGTGACCTTATAAAGAGGCCTGGAACACCCCTAGCCCTCTCCACTAGGTGAGAATATAGCAAGAAATGGTAGGTTGTGACCCTGATGAGGGTCTTCTCATGACCCTGACCATGCTGGCACCTTAAGTTTGGACTTCCAGCCTCCAAAACTGTGAGAAATAAGTTTCAGTTTTTTAAAAGCCACCTAATCTGTAGTATTCTGACTAAAATAATACCTAAGAATGTTATTAATGGATAAATTAAGTCGATACTTTTTTTTATATTTGTGTAAGTTATAACTATAGGAATGAAACTGGGACTTAATTATATTAATTCTAAACTCTGAGTATGTTTCCACTTAGGGCTATTAAAAAATATCAAATATTTTGATATTGTGCTTCTTTCAGTTTTTGTATTTGTTCTTTGTTTTTGTTTTTGTTTTGTTTTTGCTGTGAAACAAATTGCCACCGATGTACAAAATGACATGAATTATCTGGGGTTCAAAAGTCACGTGTGAGCTAGCTGGGACCTCTACTCAGGGTCTTACGGGTTGAAGTCACTGTTTCCTTAAGGTTTTGTATTCTCTTCCAATCTTACCAGTTGTTAGCAGATTTCAGTTCCTTATAATTGTAGAGCTGGAATCCCCATTTTCTTCTAGATTTTAATCAGACACCACTCTCAGTCTTAAAGACTACCTTCAATTTCTTGCCAGGCAGCAATCCCAATAGGCAGTTCACAATATGGATTTTGTCTTTCCAAGGTCAGCAGTAAAAATCTCTCCTGCTTTGAATCTTTCTGACCCCTTTTAATGGCTCACATGATTAAATTCAGCTGAACCAGGATAATCTCTCTTTTGATTAACTCAAAATCACTGATTAGCAACCTTAATTACACCTTTAAAATCCCTCTGCCATATAATGTAACATAATCACAGGAGCAATATCTCATCATAGCTCAAGTTCCTCTTAAAGAAGATGCAATAAAGTGTATGTATACCAGCTTGGTGGGAATCCTGGGGGCTAATTTAGGAATCTGCCTACCACAGCTATAATCTGGTTATTTTGAAATTTTAACTTGGATGTTTATAATAACTGTTAAACTACACAAACGGTCAGAGTTTCAAGAACAAAAAGTTAGCTTCTAACATGAACTCAGAAGTTGCCACCTATAATGACCACATATGATTTAACTGGCTGCAGCAATCAAAGAGGAATATTTGCTCTGAGTATATAAATAAAATTATTAGCATTTTGTTGAATTGTCTAATTAGCTACAGATGTCTATATTGAGAGTTTGGTTAAACATCTGGCCACATAAGTTTGTTTTTTTTTTTTTTAATATGATTTCAGTTGTGACACATAAATAGATTGAAAGTTGTCACTTCCACTCTTATAAGAAAAGTCTGAATAAACTAAAAGTCAATGACTTCTTTAACCTATCAGAGAACTGAGATCTTAGGGCAACTTGTCACCCCAAAAACAGGATATGAAAATATAGTCACAACTGAGATTTGCTTAACTAGAACAGAAGGTGCTGGCTGGAGTCACAGACTGGTAGGAACACTTGAATGGCAATTTGATGAACTGCTGCAGGCTGACATGGACTAACATGAGAGTGACATGTTTCTGGAAGCTGAAGTCTTAGAGAGCTCCTCACACTTTCATAGACTTTACCCTCTGATCTGAAAGTGAAGAGCCAAGAAAGAACCCCTTGTGGCTCAGGCAGGAGGAAGAAAGAGTAATCAGGAAATATACCCAGAGCATTTTCCATAACAAACACCTACAGGGCAGGGCAGGGGGTGGGGTGAGAACTTTATCAGAACCTTATCTCAGCTGGGGGAAGAGAATTCCTCCCCTCCACTACCTGTAAGCTCCCCTATCACACCAAAGGGGCAGGGAGTGAAATGTGGTATACTGGAGAAACACTTGTGAGGTTCACATGACCCTAGAGACACAAGCCCATTAAATGACTAAGGTTTAATCAGAAGATTACAGAACACTTTCCCTCCCCAGCACCATACCACAATGCTAACAGGGTTATATTGTAATAATAAAGGAATACCACTTATCCAATAACAACATAAGCCCTTCTTTGAAAAGGAATACTTTAGGAAGTCCAAAGTCAAAAACAAAGATAAAAACAAGAAATAGGAAGCCTCTGGCACCCACACCTATAGTAAACACTGAACACTCCCAGCCAGATTAACATAAAACTACAAGCTATACATATACTTCAGTTTTAAATTACATGATACAACATATCCAAAATGTTACATTCACCAAGACACAGCACACTCTGAACAATAAAAAAAATAAAAATAAAAAATAAAAATACATACAATTTAAATTCAAAAGAATAGAAATCATACCATGTATGTTCTCAGATCAAAGTGGAATTAAACTAGAGGCACCTGTGTGGCTCAGTCGGTTAAGCATCTGACTCCTGATTTTGATCTCAGGGTCCTGAGATCCAGCACACTGTCAGATTCTATGCTGAGCAAAAATCCTGCTTAAGATTCTGGGTCTTCCTCTGCTCCTTGCCCCCTGTTCTTGCTCCCTCTTTCTCTCTCTAAAACAATAAATAAATTAAATAAATAAATAAATAAATAAATAAATAAATAAATAAAAAAAATGACACAATGAAATTAAATTAAAATTTAATAATAAAAAGATACCTGGAAAATGCCAAATATTTCGAGATCAAAGAAAACATGGATCAAAGAAGCGGTTTGGTGAAAAATTCAGATATTTTGAGTTAAATGATAATAAAAGTACAGCCTATTAAAATTTGTGGAATGCAGTGAAAGTAGTGCTTGGAAGAAAATATGTAGCATTAAATGGACATATTAGAAAAGAAGGGAGATCTAAAATCAGTGACCTAAGATTTCACCTTAGGAAACTAGATAATGCAAAGCAATTAGCTTAAAGGAGGTTGAAAAAGGAAAAATGTCAGCAGAATAATCAGTGGAATTGAAAACAGAAAAACAATAGAGAACAATCAACAAAACTAAAAGCTAATTATTTGATAAACAAGGTGATAAACCTCTTGTCTGGCTAAGCAAAACTGGGAGAGAGCATGAAGAGAGCCAGTGTAGTTCCGATATCAGAAATGATGATGCAATAATACAATAATTCAGCAATAAAAAGAAATGAGCTTACAAGCCACTAAAAGTCATGGATGAATTAACAATACATATTGCTAAGTGGAGGAAGTCTGTCTAAAAAGCCTAAATATTAAATGACTCCACTTATATGAATTCTGGAAATGGCAAAACTAAAAAGACAGTAAATAGATCAGTGGATAGCATTTGTTTAAATAGTTTTAAAAAATTGGGGACTCTTATTTTTTTAGGAGAAAACTATTTTGCATGGAACTGTAATGATGGATATGTGACAATATGCATTTGTAAAAACCCTTAAAATGCTATAGCACAAAGTAAACCTAAATGTACAAAAATTTCAAAAAGCTATTTAGGAGATTGCAGGACCCCAGAATAGAATGTAGTACATGACAAAAAACAATTTATCTGTATTTTAAATGTATGAAACACCTTCACAGCAAGGGATGGGAAGAAAAATTGCCAAATTTTGAAAATCAGTAGAATGTATAAAATAAAGGCAAAGTACATAAGCACTGTACTATAGCTGATAGAGTTGTTTTCTACAGAGGTTAACAACTAGCAATACCTCTATACACATGACTAGTATTTAACAATGAAGTAAATGGATTGCAAATGATGGGAGTGAAGTTTCTCACTGACTGCTGGAGTGGAAGATTACAAACAAGCAAGAGGAGAAGACTAGAAAGGTCCATGTTATAATTGATTAGAGTTGAAGACACCAATATGACCTTTAGTTTAATATTCATACTATACAGCTATAGCTATTAACAGATGTTTATTATTACAGGCAAAAATAAATTTCCTCACTTTCTCAGCTGAGAGGGCCTAGAATTAGCAGCACCCCAATAGCAATAAGCTTAGCTAGCCCCCAGGTCTTGGTTTTTAATACCACTCTGCAATAAAAGAACGGTCTTTTTGGAAAATGGATGGTCAGCAAGTAATCAAGATTATCACCAATGATGTCACACTGATACTATGTACACTTGATATGATGTTCTTCTGCCGAAGTATGTATAACCCTAGTCCAATCATGAGATAAACATAAGAAAAATTTCAACTGATTCTACAAAATACGGAATTAGTACTTCTCGAAAGCTTAAAGGTCGACAAAAGCAAGGGAATTCTGATAAGCTGTCACAGTCAAGAGGAGCCTCATGCGGGATCCCTGGGTGGTGCAGCGGTTTGGCGCCTGCCTTTGGCCCAGGGCGCGATCCTGGGGACCCGGGATCGAATCCCACGTCGGGCTCCCGGTGCATGGAGCCTGCTTCTCCCTCTGCCTGTGTCTCTGCCTCTCTCTCTCTCTCTCTCTCTCTCTCTCTCTCATAAATAATAAATAAAATTAAAAAAAAAAAAAAAGAGGAGCCTCATGTAAAATGATTACTAAAGGCAATAGGATATCCTGACTGGAACACTGGGACCAAAGAAGAAAGGAGGGAAGGAGGGAAAGAAGGAAGGAAGGCAGGAAGGGAGAAAAGGGAAAGAAGAATGAGCAGTAGTTAAATACTAAGAAATATGGGTAAAGTTGGACTTAATTAATGTATAAACATTGATTCACTAATTGTAACAAACGTACCATAAAATGTTAATAAGAAACTGAGAGGCATGTGGAAATACATTATACTATCTTCCCAATTTTCCTAGAAAAAGAAATGGTTTTAAAATTTTTAAAAATGAAAAATATGATTTAAATAATCTATTACGGATTGATTGTATTCCCCCCACTGCTATAAATTCATATGTTGAAGTCCCTACCTCCCAGGGTGGGTTGTATTTAAAGATAGGTTCTGTATGGAGGCAACTGTGGTTAAAAGAGGTCATAAAGGTACAATACTAATCTTATAGGATTGGTATCCTTATAAGGAGAGGAAGAAATGTTACTGGGTTGCTGGGTTCTTGTTCCATATGCACCAAATTGGATACCTGAGAGGAGAATGGGGAGAAAATTCATGGAGTAGATAAGTGTAGTACACTTATGAGAGTGAAATTGGGCCATGGCCAGACCAACAGTAGCAATGCCCCTGAGAAGCTCTAGCTGTATCCTTTTAAGCCTGTTTCATGTATATGTAAATTTGGTTTTGATTGACATTTTTGACTGATAGCTAGTGGTCATCTACATTTTGGCTTCTGCACATGTGCCTACCCATGATGCATTGTTATATTAATTTATGTATTGTGTATTTATGAGTGTCTAATGAGCTTTTGTTGTGACCTTAAAGGTATTTAAGGGCAAGTTGAACTCTTTGTGTATATGCTCAGCTCTTGGAAGTCCCACTGTGGCTTTTCCTGTTTTGTTAACCCATCTGGTCCCTCTGAAGGTGTGGCTGTTAACTCTTGGGGGTGGCACGGAGGGTGCTGGCCAGCCCTTGCTTTATCCCTCCTCACTCACGTCTAACATCCAACAGAGATAACCAGAACCATCTCTCTTCCTCTCTATATATGCACATAGAAGAAAGCTTATGTGAGGACACAAGAAGGCAGCCATCGATAAGCCAGGAAGAGAGGTCTCTCCAGAGACCCATCTGCCAACCCCTTAATATGGGACCTCTGGCCTTTAAAAACAGTAAGAAATAAATTTATGTTATCTAAGCTACTCAGCCGTTGATTTTTTGTTATGGCAGCTCAAGCAGATGAATACAAAGTCATTTGCAGTGATATTAATTTAAGTACAGTTAGTTTGGAAAGAGATGCCAAAGAAATCTTAGAGGACTGGAAGAAATACTCATTAAATGTAAATATAGTTGAAGATACTGCTATTTGATGTACAACAGAAATAAAAAATAAAATGCATGTGCCTATTGTCAGAAAACTGATGTTGAATGATGACCAAGTTTAGGATTCAGAGAAAAAATGTTGTGCTTAGGCAGCAGTCCAACCTAATTCACCCACAGTCAAATAATCACTGTGTGTTTTTAGTGTTTCATGGTGCTAGGGGGTTGCATTTAATATGTTGCTTCATTCAAACAAGGCATGTTATTATTTTTAAAAATATAGTACTTGAAGTCAGTAATATAGTGAGTTAAACTTTGTAATTAACCTTGGTAATCTACTTTATAAGGTAATGAAATTACTATCCCTGGGGGATCCCTGGGTGGCTCAGTGGTTTAGCGCCTGTCTTTGGCCCAGGGCGTGATCCTGGAGTCCCGGGATCAAGTCCCACATCGGGCTCCCTGAGTGGAGCCTGCTCCTCCCTCTGCCTGTGTCTCTGCCTCTCTCTTTCTCTCTGTGTCTCTCATGAATAAATAAACAAAATCTTAAAAAAAGAAAAAAAGAAAAGAAAAGAAATTACTATCCCACTTGTGATTTAATTATTTTTCTATATGCCCCTACCTTTGCATAAACCTCTCCTTCTCCTGCTACTTTGGTCTGGATGAATATAGTCTTAAGAGTATATGAATTAAATATAGTCTCAGCACCACCATTAGGCATTTAATACACACTTTTCATTTATGAGATGTTAAGCCCTAGCTACACCAATAGCCAAAATTGTAAAGTTATTCTAAATTAATATGTAATGGTTTGCTGGGTGCAAATTCAAATAATGATGCTTGAGATATAGTGACTGTTCCTATTAAAAATATTAAATATCTGCCCTCTTCTTTTGACTTAATTCAACAGAAGCAAAGTAATTTTCCATTTTACTTTAAAGAATAGACTTCAGAACGAATTTCCACCCACTCCAGAATCAACATTATTTGGAGGGTTTGCAAATTGGAGTTTTAATTACAGCTCTTCTCAAAGAAAATGAAATTATATAAAAGTTC
The DNA here is from genome assembly GCF_905146905.1 of Nyctereutes procyonoides. Classification (NCBI taxonomy): domain Eukaryota; kingdom Metazoa; phylum Chordata; class Mammalia; order Carnivora; family Canidae; genus Nyctereutes; species Nyctereutes procyonoides. The sequence goes on along the minus strand of NW_026575021.1, from coordinate 2,803,476 downwards.
ATTTAAGTAGGAACAATATAAAACTATTAACTCATTGGACTTTGCTCACTGAGGGAATGATTCTTAATAACCTTACTTAAATATCAGCATTCTTCTATTAACTAAATAGCCAATAATTGGGGCTAGAACACTAAAATTATTCATAAAAAATGTACATTTCTGAAAAAGCAGATGACAGTTCACCATTTTATGTCCTGGCTGATATTTTTCTGAACTAGAAGATAAGTTCTTTGATGGAAGGGATCTTTGTTTTATCTACTACTCTATCCTTAGCACTAGAAAAGCACTAATATATAATAGGCAGTCAATAAATACTTGTTTAATGAATGAAAGTGACCATTATGACTTTCACAAAAAAAAAAAAACAACAACATGAACTTGAAAATTATATACTTTTTTATCTGAGTAGACATTTTTCCAAGAAAGACATAAATGGCTGTTAGGTACATGAAAAGTTGTTCAACATTTTTAGGGAAATGAAAATCTAAACCACAATAAGATATCACCTCACAACTATCAGAATGGTTATTATCAAAAAGATAAGAAATAGCAAGTTTTGGCAAGGATGTAGAGAAAAGGAAATCCTTGTGCACTATAGGTAGGAATGTAAATGGGTGTTGCCACTGTGGAAATCACTTTGGAGGTTCCTTAAAGAATTAAAAATAGAATTACCGTATGACCCAACAATCATACTCCTGGGTATTTGTCTAAAGAAAATAAAAACACTAACTCAAAAAGATATTTTCACCCTCATATGTTCCCTGCAATAGTTTATAATAGCCATGACATGGAAACAACCAAAATGTCTATTGATGGATGAATGGATAAGGAAGATATTAGATATATGCATATACAAATATGTATGTGTGTATGCATCTACATAATATATATGATAAAATATTATTCAGCCATGTAAAGGAAAGAAATCCTGCCATCTGTGACAACATGGATGGACCTTGAGGTCACTATTCTAAGTGAAATTAGTCAAACAGGAAAAGAACAAATATTGTATAATCTCACTTATATGTGGAATCTTAAAAAACAAATCTAAATCATAGGAACAGAACAGATTAGTGGTTGCCAGATTCAGGGGGTATAAAATTTGTTTTTGAGTTTCATCCATTTCATTTTTTTAATTTTCATTTCAACATCTTGAAAAAGACAAATTCCACAATGCAGATACTATAGATCCATATTGTCATGTGGCCACTAAAAATAAAATTGTAGGCTAAATAAAAAAATGAGGCTATGCTCAGATGAGAGTATATCTTGGTTGTCTTATATTCTTTGACAATTACTTATAGACTGGGAACCACTTTTCTAAGATATACAAAAACCAAAGGTAGGAAAACAGAATAGTGAACAATCTAGAAATTCTACCATATGAAGATTTAGTTTTATTTAAATTGTTGAAGGATGGTCATGTAGCAGTGGATATGACTTACTTTTTGTTGCTCCAGAGGGTATAACCAATTTTGGAGGCAGTTTTGAAATCAGTATATGGAATATTTAACAGCTGTAGCTGTAGATTTATAGAGTACCCACTGGTGGAGGAAGAGTCCCTGATACTGGATTTAATCAAGATGTGTTTGACAAGGATGCTTGACAGAGACTTGAATAAATATTCATGAAGACCATTTGTAGCCCTAAAAGCCCATGAGACTACATTTCTTTCCACATGTATACAACAACCATATATTTTGCTACCCTAGAGTCAGAAAAGCACTAGACTTGGTAGGAGATATTGTTGGTTGGAGTACTTACTCTGCATACTAATTTTGAGATACTGGATTATTATATCTGGAAATGTTTATACATTCTTTGGAGAGTAGTCGGTAAAAATTAAATAATATATAAATTCTAATATAGGATATAAATTATATATAACAAAATGAACCATTTATTAAACATCTATGTACAATTTTCACTTACTTTCCGAATATTAATTTAGTATGGCTACTGTTTACCAGGTAACAAACTGGTCTCAAGAGAAAGCAATGAACAAGGACAGTACAACCCTCATAGATCCAATAGACTGTCATATGTCCCCCAAGATCTAGTCATTGTAATACACAGGTTACAGAAAACTATCATTCAGATCATGTAACAACTTGAGAAGGACTATACAGTTATCTGGTAGCACAGCCAGATTAGAACAAAGTCAATATAGTTTCAAAGCTCCTCTATGTAAAATCCTCTTTCCAAAAATTCCTAAGATATTCATACTTTTCATTACTTATTATCAAATAATAAATATCATGTAGGAAATTATTTCTATATCATGTCTCTGTTAAAGAGATAGTAAACTTTAAATTCTTGGGAGGTACTATTTTTTTCATTATTACTACCACTCTTTTTTACATGATTACTATTTTGTCAGGAAAGTTTCTTTAAAACCTCCAGTCTTGCTATCATATTTAGAAGCATGATGGTCAATGTTCATGAAACAAAGACTGCTAAGTCTGTTATAAGCTCATTCTAGCTTTTGAATGATCTCCATTTTTAATGGGGCAAAAAAATTTTATAACCAGTTAACTGAGTGGACTTAACTCAGTAGGGTATAGTCAGGAAACAGCTTTATTTTTTTTCTGGAAATATAATATGCATATAGAAAAGTAAATGTTTTGTATGTGTACAACTCAGTAAATTTTCAGACTATAAAGAACTATTTTACCAAGTATAAATCCTTAATATTACCTAATATTACCAAGAAGAGCCCCTAGTGTTCCCTTCCAGTCGCAAAACCCCTGCAGTTAAGAATAACTGTTATTCTGACTTCTAACAACATAGAATTGCTTCACCCTGGGTTTGTGTGTTATACAGCTGAAACCATGTAGTGTGTATTCTTTAATATTTGGCTTGTCTTGTCAACTTGGTGTCTGAAAGAACATGAGAGACTCCTAACTCTGGGAAACGAACTAGGGGTGAGGGAAGGGGTGGTGGGTGGGGGGTGGGGGTGACTGGGTGACAGGCACTGAGGCGGGCACTTGATGGGATGAGCACTGGGTGTTATGCTATATGTTGGCAAATCAAACTCCAATAAAAAATAAAAAATAAATTAAAAAAAAAAACTTTGTGTCTGTAAGATTCATTTCATGGTGATACCACAGTTTGTTTTCTATCTACTGCTTACGGATATTTTGCTAGTTTGTTTTTTTGGTTACAAATAGTGTTGATATGCACAGTGTGATGCATGTTTTCTATATCTACTATATTGTGTATATGCCTAATGGAATTTCTGATTCTTAGAGTATGCATATGCTTACTTTTGAGAAATATTACCAGATAGTTTTCCAATGTAGTTATAGCCATTTCCACTTACTAGCAATGCAAGAGTTTGGACACTAATTCTCTACAAACACTTGGTATTTACCATCTTTTTTTCATTTTAGGCAGTCTGATGGTGTGAAGTAGTATGATATTTAATGTGTATAGTCATGATGACTAATTAAGATGAACATGTATATCCATGATGACCAATTAAGATGAACATGTTTTCATGTATTTATTGACATTTGTTTATCGTGAGGTAAATATTCAAGTTTTTGAATAACACATTTTTCTCCATTTTTCTATTGGATTTTCAAAATGTATAGTCTCAGGATTTCTGATCTTTGAGTCTTAATACTTGGTACTTGAAACTCACTAAAATATAAATTCCACAAGAGCAGCAATATTCATTTTTTTTCTGTTTTCTTCACTACTGTATTCCCAGTTCCTAGACTAGTACTTCTGTTACTGGATTTTCAGTAAATATTGAATAAATTAGTTACTTTAAAACTTGAATCATATACCTCTGTTGCTAAATGTAGCTTAATACATCAAGCTAGGATTTAAATGTAGGAGTCTATCTTAAAGTTTTAGTCTTTTAAAGAGTTGGCTTTTGTCAAAATCGATTGATTATCCAGAAGATGGAACAGGTGCATGTTAAGTATATTATTTAACTGTTTTCCATCCATATAGCAGCCCTCCAGGGCTTTATATTTCCTATCAAGAAGCCCAACTCTACAATTTCTTCCTCTTTAGAAAACTCCTTTGTCTTCAACTTGTATATAATTGTCATATTCAATCACAGTATTAATCTCAACAGTATTCTCCCTCCAGCTCTAACTGCCTTTTCATTCCAAGAGGTAAAAAAGAAAACACAGCTTCTTTCAGTTCAACACATCAGAGGAAGCTAGAAATCCAATTTCCTGAGTCCCAGTTCAGTTTTCTCTCTATTACAAGCATAATACCACTGAGTGAACCTCAGCTACTATATCTACAGAAAGTTCTAACATTCATAGTCACAAATCAACATGTGTACAGCCTTCTTCAAATTCAAAAGGTAAAAACAAAAGAGAATAAGGGAGAAAACACAGCCATTGTGAGGACTGTATTTGGGTAAGGATTTGATTTATTAACTTTCAGTTTAGTTTAATCTTGAACTCTGAACACCCTGTTTTTGTGGTATTAGCACTTGAAGTTGCTAGCACGTTTGACTCAGAAAAGGCAAAAATAAACAGAACAGACAACTGCTGGTTAGGCATAAGAGACTACGCATGACAATAAATAAAGGCAATGCCTGGGGTAAAGGATATAATTGTGAATTCACACACACAACTATACATAAAAATATCCAGACATCATATATTATAGAGATAATACGTTTTGAAATACATCATTAATAAATCAGAAACCAACTCTTCCACTGGCAAACTTTTTCATTTAATAGTAAAATTAGAAATACTAAATCATCAACCTCATCAAATATTACTGTATAATAAGTATGTTGCACTGAGTTATACTGAAATTATAGAGAACACTGAATAGTATCCAAATATTACTGACATTACTCACATAAGTATTGCAAAATAAAATGGCACACTAAGAATAGAGAGAGGCAATTTCATAAAAGGAATTTCTTTTAAGTTGATAGTTGGTGCCATCATTGTTTTTTTTGTTGTTGTTGTTGACTAGTGTGAACTGAAAGCAAGGATATAATAGAAAAACAAGGAAACCACTGGTAACAGCAGGTTCTAAATTGCTTCTCCCACCACAACATCAACTACTATAAAGAATGGTCAATAATAAATATCAGGACAGAATGCTTCTTTTATAATACTCATTTTTAAAATGAATATTTTTAAAATGCAGAAATATGGAAGTTATATAAGCAATGCTCTATCATAATTTTTCTAACTGTTATATGTTAGTGTAGAAAATAAAAGTATACTCAAAAATATGTTAAAAATCTTAAAAATAGGAACGCCTGGGTGGCTCAGCAGTTGGGTGCCTGCCTTCCGCTCAGGTCGTGATCCTGGGATCTGGGATTGAGTCCCAATTCAGGCTCCCTGCAAGGAGCCTGCTTCTCCCTCTGCCTATGTCTCTGCCTCTCTTCCTCACTCTGTGTCTCTCATGAATAAATAAATAAATCTTTTTTTAAAAAAATCTTAAAAATAAGTTAACAAACATTAACTTAAAATATTCTAATACATATTTGAGTAAATCATCTATAAACTAATCCATATCATTTTCTGAATCAAAACTTATGTAATCTGGTCACATTTACAGTATTAATTATATTGACAATAGAAGATAATTTGATTTCTGGGATATCAAAAATTGATGTGTAGGGAAAATGTTATCAAATACATTATTGGTTTCTTTCCAGATTCACAGTACAATATATCAGAAAGGAGCACAACAAATGAAAAAACAAAAGTCCCATTATATACTATACAACCAAGAATATGAATAACTGGTTTTTAGGTTAAGAGGAATACAAACATAAAGAAGATGGGGGATCCTGGTGTGGCTCAGCGGTTTAGCACCACCTTCAGCCCAGGGCGTGATCCCAGGATCGAGTCCCACATCAGGTTCCCTGCAGGGAGCCTGCTTCTCCTTCTCTCTGTGTTTCTGCCTCTCTCTTTCGGTGTCTCTCATAAATAAGTAAAATCTTAAAAAAAAAAAAAAAAAGAAAAGTAACATAAAGAAGAAAATAAAATCTATCAAATATGTACCAATCATGAATCCCATTTTGATTTCACTCTATCTTTAATGTTATAATTTACCATGGTTTATTAACCTAAATTATAAACTCAGACCCTAAATTATAAATTAATCTAAATTTTTCAGGCTTCTGTGCAAATATTCTTTGTATTCATAGATTATTTATATTGTTTTTGTAATTAGTGTTGCATAAAACGAACTTGAATTAAAATAGACTCAATATAAGAAGTATTCAGACAAAGATTTACTGTGCATCAGCAGTAATGTGTCAAAGATGTGATGGAAAGATGGTTATGGTTGATATTACATATTAATTTACTTCCAATTCTGCAGAGACTCAAACCTAAAAACCACATTTCCTAGACTACATGAAGCTAAGGTTTTGGATGCAAAATATATATTTCACTAATTAACTGTATTTTTTCAGATTTGGAAGACAAATTAAGCAGAAGCCCTTTCCAGGTGTTTCTCTGACTGCAAGCAACATCAGTAACATGAGTACTGAGACACAGCTTTAGTGGCTATACTCTGCATCTAGTAGCCAAAGCTTTATGGGGAAAAGGCAGTTGTAGACAAAGTAGTAGCATTTTCCTGAATTCTGGGTTGCAGGCAAGGAGTGTTCTTGAAATCAGGTGACCCTGTTTCCCACTCCTCCAGCCTTTCCGATCGTGCTCTAAGCAATTAATTTTCAGTATAAAATTCCTAGTAATTGGGGGAAGATGGCAGGGTAGGAGGACCCTAAGCTCACGCCCTGCCAAATTTACAACCAGATATCACTCAAATCCAAGTCGATAAACCAGAGAGCAATCTGAGGACTGATAGAAGTCCACAATTAAATGTGAAGAAGCTGCATTAGAGAGGTTAGGAAGGGCAGAAATGGTGGTCAGGAGCTGCTGTTACAGAGAGACGAAAGCACCAGGAACCCCACACAAGGAAAACAAATCCCCCTAATATCTGGCCTTGAAAATCATAAAGCCTGGATTCTGTGGGTTTGTATAATCAATGGGACTTGGAGCCTGGAGCTTTAAAAGTCAGCTCACTCAGTACCGGGAAAACTCAGAGGGCAAGTGATAGCCAGGTCCCTGGCTTTAGACAACAGCCTGAGGAGAGGCAACATAGAAAAGCTTGCACAAGGCAACAAATGAGATCTGTTTATACTGATTTTGGAGTGTGTTGAGGGGACTTCTCTGGGAACAAAGGAGCCAGCAGGCACCATTTCTCTCCCTTGGTCTCCAGCATAAACACAGTGTCACCTGTGTGAGGTGGTGCTGCACAGACACTTGCTACCTAACCTGCTAGCAGTGCACCACTCCCACGAGTTCTCCAGAGGACTCCCTACTCCAAGCCTGCCAGGACCTCAGCTCAATTTTTGTTAAGGCTACACCCCACCCAGTCTCAGCCTTCAAATACTACACCTTGCAGCCACTGTACTTCAGCAGATAGGCCTAGGATTAGTGGCTCAGTGCAAAATCTGCTATTGCTGCCCTTCCCCCAAACCCTTCTGCTGTCACCCCCTCAGAGCTGGCCTGCATAGATCTTACCAATATTACAGAAAGCAAACACAGCCCACAATGAAGAGTCAGTGCAGATGTCTAAACTGAAAGGAAAAGTGACTCAGACACAATAGCAGGATGCCAACAATACACATAGGAACTCCCCTAAAGTCAGGAGTGTGCCCTAGTACACACTGTACTGCAGGGCACTATAGGACTTCTTCTTCATAAAGTCACTACCTTCAAAAGCAGAAGATGTAGCTGACTTTCCTGACACACAGAAACAAACAGAAAGAGGTAGACAAAATGAGAAAACAGAAAAATATTTCTCAAATGAGAGAACCAGACAAAAATCACAGCAGGTGATCTAAGAGAAAAAGAAGTAATATGGCTGATACAGAATTTAAAGTAATGTTTGTAAAGACGTTCAATGGACTTCAGAAAATGGTGGAGGACAAAAGGGGGACTGTTGACAAAAAGAAAAAATAACATAGCAGAGATGAAGAATTTAATAAATGGAATTTAAAATATAATAGATGGAATAGATAGTACGCTACAGGAAGCAGAGGAACATATCAGTAACCTGGAGCATGCATGATGGGAAGCAATCAAGCCGAACATATGAGAGACAAATACTGTATAACAAGGATAGACTTAGAGAATCAATGACTCCATCAAGCATTATAGGTATCCAATAAGGAGAGAAAGGGGGGAGCAAAATGTATTTGAAAAATAATAGCTGAAAACTTTTGGAATCTGAAGAAGGAAACAGAGATCCAGATTCAGAAGGGACAGAGATCTCCCCAACACATTCAACCCAAAGAGGTCCAACTAAGACACATAATAATTAATGTGATAAAAATACTGATAAATAATTTTAAAGGTTGTAAGAGAATAGGCAGTTACAGACAAAGCAAACCCCCAAAAGGCCACCAGCTGATTTTTCAGCAGAAACTTTACAGGCAAAGACAGAGGCATGATATAATTGAAAGTGCTGAAAGGGAAAAAATCTGCAGCCAAGAATACTTTACCCAACAAGGCTATCATTCAAAATAGAAGTACCAATAAGGAGGTACCCAGAAAAACCAAGGTTAAAAGAATTCATGACACTAAACTAGCCCTAAAAGAAATGGCAAGGGGGACTCTCTGAGTGGAAAATAAAAACCAGAAGTGAGAATAAGAAAACTAGAAATCACAAAATAAAATCATGTAAAAGATGATACCAAATATATGAAATATGGAGGGAAGAAGATAAAGAATGAGTTTAAAAACAAGCTACCGTCAGCTTAATATAGACTGTAATATGCAGAAGTTGTTATATATAAACCAAATGGCAACCACAAATCAAAAACAGTAATAGGTATGTGAAAAATAAAAAGGAATCTAAGCACATAACTAAATAAAACCAACAAACTGTGAAAAAGAAAAAGAAGAAAGGATCAGAGAAAAATTATAAAAACAACCACAAAACAAGCAACAAGATGGTAATAAATACATAGGTATCAATAATTACTTTAAATGTAAATAGACTAAACATTCCAATCAAAGGACATATGATGACAGAGTAGGGGGAAATAAAAAGATGATGACCCAACTATATGCTGCTTACTATAGACTCTTTTCAGATCTAAAGACACATGCAGATTGACAATGAAAGGATGGGGAAAAAAAAAAAAAAACAAGCAAAAAAAGTGAAGCATGGGAAAACATTTATCATGCAAATGACAGTAGAAAGAAAGCTGGGATAGCAATACTTCTATCAGATGAAATAGACTTTAAAACAAAGACTGTAACAAGACAGAAGACACTATATAATCATAAAGAGAAGAATCCAACAAGAAGATATAACAATTGTTGGGGTGCATGGGTGGCTCAGTCAGCTAAGCATCTGATTCTTGATCCTAGCCCAGGTCTTGATCTCAGGGTCATGAGTTCAAGCCCCACATTGGGTTCCACACTGGCGATGGAGCCTACCCCCCCCCAAAAAAAAAGAAAGAAAGAAGGAAAAGTCAATAAATAAAATCAACAATGAAAGAGGAGAAATAACACCCAACACCAAAGAAATATAAGCGTAAGAGATTATGAAAAATTGTATGGAAACAAATTAGAAAACCCAGAAGAAATTGATAAATTCCTAGAAACATATAACCTACCAAAACTGAATCGGAAAGAAATAGAAAATTTGAACAGACTTATTACCAGCATGGATATTCGATCAGTAATCAAAAGACTCCCAAGAAACAGAAGTCCAGGACCAGATGGCTTCCCAGGCAAATTTTACCAAACATTTAAAGAAGAGTTAATACCTTTTTCTACTCCAACTATTTCAAAAAATAAAAGAGGCAGGAAAACTTCCAAATTTATTCTGAGGTTAGTATCACCTTGATAAGAAAACGAGATAAAGACACCACAAAAAAGGAGAGAGCTAGAGGACAATATCTCTAGTGAACATAAATACAAAAATTCTCAGCAAGCAGAATCCAACAACACATTAAAAAAAATCATTCTCTACATACAAGAAAGATTTATTCCTCAGATGCAAGGGTGGTTCAATATTTGCAATCAATCAACAGGATACATCACTTCAATAAGAGAAAGGATAAAAAACATATGATTACCTCAATAGACACAGAAAAAGCATTTGGCAATGTACAATATCCATTCATGATAGTACCTTCAACAAAGTGGGTTTAGAAAGTTTATACCTCAACATAATTAAGACCATGTATGAAAAAAAAAAAAAGACCATGTATGAAAAACCCTAAGTGGACATAATACTCAATAGGGAAAAACTGACAGCTTTCCCTCTAAAGTTGGGAACAAGACAAGAATGTCCACTCTCACCACTTTAATTCAACATAGAACTGGAAGTCCTCATTACAATAATTAGATAACAAAAATAAGTAAAAAGCACTCAAATCAGTAAGGAAAAAGTAATTTTTCACTATTTGCAGATGACATGATCTATTCATAGAAAACCTGAAACATCACCAAAAAACTATTAGAACTAATAAACAAATTGAATAAAGTTGCAGGATATAAAATTAATGTGCAAAAATCTCTTCTATTACTATACACTAACAATGTAGCAGCAGAAAAAAATTAAGAAAACAATCCCACTTATCATAGCACACACACACAAAAATAAGATATCTAGGAACAAACCTAGACAAAGAAGTGAAAAACTGGTGAAAGAAATTCCAGATGGCACAAAGAAATGGAAAGACATTGCATGGTCATGGATTGGAAGAACAAAGATTGTTAAAATGTCTACAATACCCAAAGCAACCTACACTTTAACACAATCCCTACCAAAATATCAACAGCATTTTTCACAAAATTAGAATAATCCTAAAATATTCATGGAAACACAAAAGACCCCAAAAAGCCAAAGCAATCTTGAAAAAGAAAAGTAAAGCGGAGTCATGACAATTCCATACTTCAAGTTATATTACAAAGCTGTAGTAATCAAAACAGAGTACTGGCACAAAAATAGACACATAGATCAATAGAACAGAATAGAAAACCCAGAAATAAACCCATAATTATATGGCCAATTAATCTTTGACAAAGCAGGAAAGAGTATCCTATGAGAGAAAGACAGTCTCTTCAACAAATGGTACTGGAAAAACTGAACAGCTACATACAAAAGAATAAAGACTACTTTCTTTCACCATACACAAAAATAAATTCAAAATGGATTAAAGACCTAAATGTGGGACGTGAAATCATAAAAATCCTAGAAGAGAGCACAGGCAGTAATTTCTCTAACATCAGTCATAGCAACATTTTTTCTAAATATGTCTCCTAAAGCAAGGGGAAAAAAAGTAAAAATAAACTCTTGGGATTACATCAAAATAAAAGGCTTCTACACAGTGAAGGAAATAATCAAAACTAAAAGGCAATCTATGGAATGGGAGAAGATATTTGCAAATGATCTATCTAATAACGGGTGAATATCCAAAATATATAAAAAAAAGTGATATAACTCAACACCTCAAAACCAAATAAACCAATTAAAGCTGGCTGGAGAAATGAATAGCCATAGAGATGGCTAATTGACACATGAGAAAATATCATCACTCATCTCATTATACTTCTGATTTGCATTTCCCTAATGAGAGTCTGACTCTTGATTTCTGCTCAGGTCATGATCTCAGGGTCATGAGATCAAGCCCTGCATGGGGAATGTAAACTGGTGTCCCCACTCTGGAAACAGTATGGAGGTTCCTCAAAAAGTTAAAAATAGAACTACCCTAAGATCCAGCAATTGTACTACTGGCTATTTTATTTTTAAGATTTATTCCCTTATTTGAGAAAGAGAGAGTGACAACAAGCAGGGGGAAGGGGCAGAGGAAGACAAGCAAACTACCCACCGATCGGGGAGCCTGACACAGTGCTTGATCTCAGGATCCTGAGATCCTGACCTGAGCAGAAATCAAGAGTCATAAGTTTAACCAACTGAGCCACTCAGGTGCCCCCTCACTATTGAGTGTTTACCCAAATTCAAAGGGATACATGCACCCCAATGTTTATAGCAGCATTACCTACAATAGCCAAGATACGGAAGCAGCTCAAGAGTCTATCAGCTGATGAATGGATAAAGAAGAGGTGATACAAACACACACACACACACACACACACACACACACAGAGGAATATTATCCAGCCATAAAAAAGAAATCTTGCCACTTGCAACAATATAATGTTAAGTGTAATATGTCAAAGAAAGATACTATATAATTTCAATTATATGTGGAATTTAAAAAACAAAACATCCAAAGAAAAAAGAGACAAATCAACAAACAGACTCAACTATGGAGAACAAATTGATAGTTTGGGGAGGTGGGGGGTGGATCTGTGAAATAGGTGATAGGGATTAAGGAGTGTGCTTGGGGTGATGAGCACTGGGAATGTACGGAATTGTTGAAACACTCTACCCCTGAAACCAGTATAATGCTGTATGTTGACTATACTGGAATTCTTAAAAATTAAATTTAAAAAACACATACAAAAACAATCAAAGTGGTATATCCATTAAAAAATTCCTAATAATTAAGCAGTGCTTGGGTGGCTCAGGCAATTAAGCATCTGCCTTCAGCTCAGGTCATGATCCCAGGGTCCTGGGATGGAGCCCTACCTCAGCCTCCCTACTCAGCAGGGAGCCTGCTTCTCTCTCTCCTCCCTGCTTCTGCTCTCTATCTCTCTCTGTCTCTCTCTCTCATGCTATCTCTGTCACTGCCTCTCTCATATATATAAATAAATAAATCGTTAAAAAAATAAATCCCTAATAATTGAAATATCTAACAGTTTATATTCTTTCTGTACTCTATACTAATAGGAAGAAAGCTATGTGGAATATTAACAAAGACACCTAAATATATACATATATACGTACAAACACATATGTGAAGTTATTACAGAAGATAAACTGAATGGAGATACACATGTTTCAGGAAAGGTATGAAAATTTATAGTCCAAAAAAAAAAAAAAAAAACAAGTACAAAGGGAATACTTATGGAATTTTAAAAACACAATTCTAAAGTTTTACCTGTAAACATTAACAGTTAAGAATAGATAGAAAAGATTTCAAAAAAGAAAAGTGATATAGACATTGTATTAGATATTAAGACATATTTATAAATATTAATACAACATAGTAGTAGAGGAAAATCTATAAATACTTCCATAAAACCCAGAATCAATGGCAGAGAAAATTTTATTATATCTAAATAATTACACAATATAGAAATCAAAATCAGTAAGGGAAATATAAATTAATCAACAAATGATTTGGAGGAAAATAACAATTTAGGGATCCCTGGGTGGCGCAGCGGTTTGGCGCCTGCCTTTGGCCCAGGGCGCGATCCTGGAGACCCGGGATCGAATCCCACGTCGGGCTCCCGGTGCATGGAGCCTGCTTCTCCCTCCTCCTGTGTCTCTGCCTCTCTCTCTCTCTCTCTCTCTCTCTCTGTGACTATCATAAGTTAAAAAAAAAAATTTAAAAAAAAAGAAAATAACGATTTAAATATATACAACAGAAATTAAAGTTTTTCCTTACACTTAATTCAAAATTAGTTCTAGATTAACAAATTCAACTTAGAAAATGATATCACATATACTAAAAGATTTGCTGAGAGTGTTTTTAAATATTATGTAAATAATTTAAATATAGGCATGGAACTTTTTGAACAAAGAGTTACAACAAATCACAAAGAAAAAAATGAAAAAGGTTCTCACCATGCAAACATAAATATTTTTATACCAACAACCTCTTAGATTGAAAACAAAAAATAGAGATTTAGCAGTAAATATGAAAGATAAAATGTTGGGACGCCTGGGTGGCTCAGTGGTTGAGCATCTGCCTTTGGCTCAGGTCGTGATCCTAGGGTCCTGGGATTGAGTCCCGCATCAGGCTCCCCTCAGGAAGCCTGCTTCTCCCTCTGCCTATGTCTCTGCCTCTCTCTCTCTCTCTCTCTGTCTCTCATGAATAAATAAATAAAATCTTTTTAAAAAGTAGAAAGAAAGACAAAAGGTTAACTATATAAAGAATACAAACAAAATGGAAACAAAACCCCAAAACATATCTCTGGAGAAAAAATGAGTAAAGTACCTGAAAAGACAATTTACTTATCTTCGGTAATAAGCTAAGAAATTAATTTAAGATGAAATATTCTTTATGCTTTAAGTATTTATAAGTAATTGCATTATTTACTATATTTTAAAAGATAGTAAGTGCTTTGGGTGAAATATAGCAAGGTAAAGCAGATTGGAAATACTGAGGAACAGGTTGTACATTTTCGAGGTTTGGTTAGGTCTCTTTTTTTTTTTTTCCTATGTAAGTGTTGTTAACATATACCATTATGTTAGTTTCAGGTGTGCAATATAAGAATTTAACAATTTGGGATCCCTGAGTGGCTCAGTGGTTGAGCATCTGCCTTCAGCTCAGGGCGTGATCCTTGATCCAGGATCAAGTCCCACATTGGGCTCCCTGAAGGGAGCCTGCTTCTCCTTCTACCTGTGTCTCTGCCTCTCTCTCTCTCTCTCTCTGTGTGTGTGTGTGTGTGTGTGTCTCTCATGAATAAATAAATAAAATCTTTAAAAAAAGAATTTAACAATTCTATACATTACTCTGTGTTTATCACCATAAGCACACTTGTAATCCCCATCACCTATTTCACTCAACTTCCTATCCACCTCTCCTCTGGCAACCACCAGTTTATTCTCTATATTTAAGAGTCTGGGTTTTTTGTCTTTTTTTCTTTGTTTTGTAAATAAGCTTCTAGAAATTTTTATTATTATTTAGAGATGCTATAAATATTATGGTGTAAGAAAGAACACTATAGTGTTGTTTAAAACAATGGAAATTGAAGTGCCTGGGTGGCTCAGTTGGTTAAGTGCCCAACTCTTGGTTTCAGCTCAGGTCCTGATCTCATGGTTGTGGGATCGAGCCCTGTGTTAGGCTCTGTGCTCAATGCAGATTCTGCTACAGATTTTTTTCTCTCTCTCTCCTACTCTAATAAATAAATAAAATCTTTTTTAAAAAGTAAAATAAAATGATGAAAATTACAGTCACTTCGGTGACTCGGTTAAGTGTCAGACTCTGGATTTCAGCTCAGGTCATGATCTCAGGGTCCATGCTGAATGTAGAACCTGGTTAAGGTTTTCTCCCTCCTTCTGCCCCTTCCCACCTGTGGTAAAGAAAGAAAGAAAGAAAGAAAGAAGAAAGAAAGAAAGAAAGAAAGAAAGAAAGAAAGAAAGAAAGAAAGGAAGGAAGGAAGGAAGGAAGGAAGGAAGGAAGGAAGGAAGGAAGAAATTAGGAACAATCTAAGTTTGCATATCAGGGGAACTTTTAATAAATTATATCAGTAACAATAATGGGGAGCCACTAAAGTCTTTTGTTCTTAATATATTCAATCAAGAGAGTAAGTACTCAAAACACAGGAATAGATGATTCAAATAAACGTCTAACACTATGAGTAAGAACTCACCTAAAATATTTTTTAAGAAAAATTTATCTATTTATTTAAATACTTCATAGAAGTAAATGCACCAGAATATCAGTTGACTGAAGCAGTAGGGATGATTTTTATTTACTTTCAACTTTTCTATATTTTCTGTAATAGCATATATTGATTGCATAATCCAAAAAAAATAAATATTTTGTAGATTAGATAGTCCTGTTTCCCATACTGGAAGCAAATATAGTATCATACCTAAAAACAAATAGCTGTGATGCAGAGCAAAGAGGGTTATAAGCAGAAAGAATAAGGAAGATATCATCACATAATTGTATTTTTAGTTTAAAAGTACTTTGCCAAGGCATGATACTTTATGCTTAAATCATATGACAAATGCAAAAAAAATTAAAATATTTACCATCTGTCCGAATGTACATTATACATAATAATTAAAAATATTATGTTGATAGTAAATGTTAAGTTATACCTCTGATCAATATAAAGTAGTTATAGTCACTTTAGATTAGCAATACATCTACCCAAGCCAGTTCTCTTTCCTGATTTATATCCCAAGCCCCAGGCACCAGGAACACAAAATGACATTTATATTTTCTAGTACCTGATACTCAATTTTCTCAACCATAAAATAGAGATCATATTGTGGTACATATATTTTTTTTCCAGAAGGTTCAGAATGGACTAAAATGCCAGCCAGTGATAGCAAAAAAAAAAAAAAAAATAGGGGAATTTATAATAACAAGGCCAATTGTCCAAGTCATATTAAATACTCAACTTATTTTTATAGCATGAATGAGCTTAAGTCTGAGTATTCTATGAGATGCTTTTGAAAGCAAGTAACAGATTAGACCCATACTTTAAGAAGGAAATGTACTGGATATGAAGCAGAATTTTTAGTGTCTATGGAAAGACACTAAGACAAATTTTAGTGTCTATGGAAAGCCCAGGCAGGCTTAATCCTGGGACACAATGCCAACCAAAGCCCAATCCTCTAATTTCTCAGCTCTACTTCACCTGTGTAATTTCCATCCTCAGGCTGACTGTTAACATCTGATTGTTCAGAACTTTTGTCTATTTTGTTCATTTCTGTATCCAACATGCCTGTGTTAGGTACATGCTGAATATTTGCTAAGTGATTAAGTTAAGAGATGAATGAAAGAGATGTGGCCATTTTAAGTCCAACTTCTTACCTTCCCAGAAAACAGTTTGCCAACCTTTATCAATAGCCCTAGTCTCGATCTTAAATTTCCTTAGCCTATCTTCAAGCCAAACAATGCGACCCTATCTCCAGGCATGAGCAGAGGCCGACCCCAAAAGGTAACTGACCTGCCTCAAGTAAGGATGGAAAAATGACTAGTACCCCAGACAAAAACTGAAGTATTGTTATCAAAAGAAGGCAGTATAGTTGTTAGGAACTCAAAAGATGGCAGTCATTACTTTATCTCTATATTAATACAAATATCCATACGTAAACCCAACCCTAATATTTAAGTTAGGCTTATGAAGCAATAAATATGCTTCTCTCAATTAATAAAGGAAAGACTTAAGAAACATCACATAAAATCATTCTATATAATGCTTTGCAAAATGCTTTGGGTTTGGTTGATTGAGCCAAGAAGACTAAGCTTGCAGTTGGCCACTCAAAGTGAGATCAATACATGCTTTTCTCAGTAGAGGGGATCACACAAAATAGAGCATAAATCTGATGCAAACTAAAAAACTGATGACATGTGAAGACATATTGGTTACGTTTGTATTAAAAAGTAAAAAGAAATTACAAGAATGGATGACCCCACTCACTAAAGGCCTTTCCATTACAATTTACCTTCAGTATCCTTCAATGGATTGGTAAAAATGCTTTTTGAACTGGTTTCAAGGCACAAATCCATTGATTCACTCAGAGGCTCAGCTATCAATACAGCGTCTCCAAGATGTCTGGCCCACCAGTCACCTCCAGGCAGTGTTTTTAAACAAAGGGTAGGTAAGCTGCCTTTATATTTATTGTAGACTTTTTTTATCTATTAAGAATTATATGAAATAATGAAATATGAAATTTTGCCTATTGCCTAATATCTCCATATATGTTGATGATGAGACTCAATATGATACAATAACCATTCCATAATGTCTTTTTTAAGTGTTGTTTTTTTTTTAAGATTTATTTATTTATTTCAGAGATGGGAAAGCAGGAGCGGGGGCGGGGGCAGAGGGAAATTGGGACAGAATCCCAAGCAGACTCTCAGTTGGGCCCGGAGTCCAACACAGTGCTCAATCCCACAACCTTGAGATCATGACCTGAGCCAAAATCAAGAGTTGATGCTCAACCAAGTGAGCCACCCATGTGCCTCTAAAGTTATATATTTTTTAAGACTTATTTATTTATTTATTTATTTGATATATATATGTGTATATATATATATATATAGAGAGAGAGAGGGGGGGGGGAGAAGCAAGCTCCCCGCTGAGCAGGGAGCCCAATGGGGCTTGATCCCAGGACCCTGGGATCATGACCTGAGCTGAAGACAGACGCTTAACTACTTAGGCCACCCAGGCACCACAAAAGTGTTTTTTAAACATTTTTAAGGTATGCCCCTAAAATTTCTCTTGAGAATAGCTAAAATAAACCATTTCCCTATTCTGTATATTTTGAAAGTGAAATCTGAACTAACGTTTCAATCTTCAGTCTTAAGGCTGATTAGTTACATTAAATACTTGACATTGTATTAATTCAACTAATATCTTTGGAATTTACTCTCCTGGAGGCAGTATGCATAGGTTTACTAAAGGCAGTACGCCGATGTGGACCCAGATCAAACCCTGCTTTTACCTCATCCTAGCTATGTGACCCCAGGAAAGTTGTTTTTTTTTTGTTTGTTTTTTTGTTTTTTAAACTATCTATTTAAGGAACGCCTGGATGGCTCAGTGGTTGAGCATCTGCCTTTGGCTCAGGGCATGATCCTAGGTCCAGGGATGGAGTCCCACATTGGGCTTCCCGCAGGGAGCCTGCTTCTCCCTCTGCCTATGTCTCTGTCTCTCTGTGTCTCTCATGAACAAATAAAACCTTAAAAAAAATACTATCTGTTTAAATCTCTTCAACTCTAAGAGATATGAAAGCACCTACATTTACAAAGCTTTTGCAAATGAAATATGTAAGTCACTGAGGAAAAACTGTCTGACATAATAAATGTTCTACAAATAGTGGCTGTTATATATAAGGTGCCACACATCAAAACATGGCTGGAACTGATAGATGAACACCCAAATTATTTGGATTACAAATGTATGACTCCTTTTCTGTAGATTTAGCCATGTGACTAAGCTACAGCAAGGAGAATTTAAGTGAGGTGTGCCAGGCCTATAAAAACTTCTTTACATCCAATGCCTACTCTCCCTTCTGGCTTCCTGGAGTGTTAGTGTCAATGTTAGCCTTGGAAGGGACTTAGCAAAAATTGCAGAGTCTCTGACAGTCTGGCTTGCTTGAATGTGTAGAGAGGAGAGCTGTACAGCTAACCCATCTACTCTCCCAGGATTTTCCATAAGCATGAAATAAATTTTGGGGATTTTTTTTTTACTATATGCTATGCTTTTCTAATTAATATAGGTAGCAAGAAATAAAAAGGTCAATAAGACACATCTTTGAGCTAAAAGAACTTTTAAACTTATGGAGAAGAAAACACAATATTTAAAGCTCAATGTTGTGAAAATTTTCTAAGAGAAAAACCATCTGCAACTATAGGAACTCAGGGTTTTGAGGAAGACAAGAGATAACACTCAGATGGAGATCTCTGTACATTTCTTGCAATTGTACCCCTTGATGTTTGCCTTCAAGGAAGGGTAGAATCATGAGAAACATGGACAGCGTCTCGAACAAAGAGGCAAGGTGAGGAAATGCCAAATATTTTAGGAGAAAACAGCAAAGACCAAATTTGCCTGGAGTGAAAGAACGAGTTACCAATGATGGAAAGGTAGCTGGTACCAGACTTTTAAAAGATCTTTATCTTGCTGTATAATCAGGATTGATTTGATATGGGATTGAGAACACCTGAAGATAGGAGAGCAGAAAAGACTACAGAAATAATTAAGGAAGAGCTTACAACCCTTCCCGATGTGAATCTTGATCCACTTTCTCTTTTATACTCCATAATTCAACAAAATCACACAACTTGAGTATTGCCAACATCTGCTATTCCACATCTCTATACCTTGGTATATGTTGCTCCTTATAGTACTGCCTAGCTTAGAGGTCTTCTTCCTCAGGGAAACTCACCTAACTTTCTCAAGGTTAAATATTTCAATACTCAGAGGCTGTACTATGTACATGAGTCTGGCACTTAAATAGATATTTAATGAATATTGTGTTTAATGAACATACTTTTCTAGAATGTCTCGCACTCTATATACATCTTTATTACAACACAATGAACCCCTAGAATACATTTATTATGTCTCATCTAGCTTTGTATCACCAGCACTTAGCACACTGTCTGGCACATAGTACAACTTTAATGTTCATGAATTAAATTGATATGTGAAGAGAAAATAGGAGTAGGAAAACTCTTTAAAAATAGACTTAATTCTCATTCTTAAATAAGCACCATAAGGTTTTTCAAACTCATTGTTCATGTTATCAGAGCAACAAAAAAGGAGCACATTACTGAATTAGTAGCTAATACAATATAAATGAGTTTGGGATGCCACAGGCCATTTTTAAAAGCATGACGTTCTTTGGATTGATGCTTTTAAACAGTGGTAAGACTAAAAGTTTATGTACTCTCAGAAAACAGTGGTATCATAGCAAAATAGATGGAAAGACAAAAATTTCTATTGTAGAGATAATCCTACACTAATTCCAAGATAGTTGTAATTTTTAAATTTAATATTAATATAGCTTAAATTTTGACTTAAGGTATGCTGCTATTACAAAATTTTAGAGACTATGAGCCAGATATAGAAAGAAAAATTGTGAGACATGCAAATAAATTGATCAGCTCTCTTTGGCAATTAAAATTTTAGCTATAAATATTGGTTTGGTTGGCTTGTTTCTTTAAAAAATATATTATTTAAGTTAGATATTTTTAATTGGTGATTTGAAATTAATAAAATTGCTAAAGCTCAATTGTCTAAATAATAAATTTTAATGTTAATAAAGGTTATGCCATCTGTGATTATATCTTGTGTTGAACTATTAAGTATTTCCTCAAGTACCAACAAATAAGATTGAATAAAGGTGCTCACTTATTGCCTTAATTTTATGATTTTACATTTTCTTATTTTAATCTTAACTTAGTCTAAATAATGATAAAATAACTGATTTTTATGAAGAGACTCTATAGATTGTCTACATTGAAAGACAAGTGACATGATTAAAAGCACCAGCTTTGGCACCAATAGAACTGGTTGTAATCTCTGCTGTATCATATGACCTTGGACAAGTTATTAATCCTCTATAACTAGTTTTCTTCATCCAGTATGAAGAAAATAATAGCACTTGCCTTCTAGCATTACCATGAAGATTAAAGGAGTGAATAATATACAAAACTCCTGGGAGGCCTGGGTGGCTCAGCGGCTGAGTGTCTGCCTTTGGCTCAGGGTATGATCCTGGGGTCCCAGGATCGAGTCCCACATCAGGCTCTCTGCATGGAGCCTGCTTCTCCCTCTGCCTATGTCTCTGCCTCTCTTTCTCTGTGTCTTTCATAAATCAATAAATAAAATCTTAAAAAAAAAAAAAAACACAACCCCTAGAGGTAAAGCACTGTAAAAGTTTGCTATTGAAATATACAGCAATTTGTTCTTTGTGTGGGATAGTAGAATGAGTAAAAAATTTGCATTAGGGAAGACATAAATCTCTGATTATTAAAGGCATTATTTAAATACTAAAAAGGTAATTATTTAAAGCATTGAGTCAAAACCACTACAAATCTCCTTTTATTTGGGTCTTTAATACTACCTAGGAAATTTTCTTTCAGGTGTCTCTCCTATGAATTCTCCTTAATAGCTTTCCCTAAATTTTTGCCTGTCTTCTCAAAGCTCCTATATTACTTACGCCTCAGCCTCAGTCTACTTTACTGAGTAAATAAAGGACATCAGCCAAGAACTCTTTCAATTTCCTTCCAGGCCAATAGCAAAGCTATCAGGATCTATATTTTCCCTATCTTTTCCCCTCAGTCCTTCAGTGAGAGACTGTTCACCAGCTGTGTTCTCAGTTTTGTCATCCCTCACCTTATTGGAGACCCTGATCCAACAATCATCAATTCTGTACTGGAACGGATCTCATTGAAGATCTATAAATACCTAAAGCCCAGCATATCCAAAATTGAATTTGATTATTAATCCTAGAAAGCCGTCTCTTCTCCCTTTTTCCTTTCTGAGTAAGTAGGACCACCATCTATCCACGTACCCAAAACTTAAGAAGCCTGTAGTCATCCTTGAATCCTTCTGAAAATTCAGCACATTTGTAAAATTTATTTTTTTTACATTTGTAAAATTTAAAGCCACGTTACCTTTTTGTTTTAGATCCATTCCTTCCATACAATTACACTAGCTTATCTATCATCATCTATGTTTTCATGTTTGAATACCTGCAACAGCCTCCTACCAGGATGTCCCAACTCTAGATAAGATATTAACCATAAAAGAAAAACAACTAAATGACTAAAATACCACTCTGTGGCAAGTGGTGTATTAGAAATACCTCCTACCAATTTATGAGAACCAGTAGTTAAATATTCAGGAATCTGGGTTTATTTAGTGAATTTTCAAAGCATTAGTAGCTTGAAGTTGACCGTGAATGGAGCAAGTATTTGTATTATACTACAGAAACACAGTAGGTCTTCACTCTGAAGCAACACTAATACTTTTTTTTTTTTTTACAATTTATTTGTCTTTCATTCATTCTTTCCTTCCTTCCTTCCTTTCAGGGAGAGAGTGCAAGTGAGTAGGGGTAGGGGCATAGGGAAAGAATCTCAAGTAGACTCCACATTGAGCACAAAGCCCCATGTGGGGCTCGATTTAACAACCCTGAGAGCATTACCTGAGCCAAAACCAAGAGTCAGATGCTTAGCTGACTGAGTCATCAAAGTACCCTAATATTTTTTTTTGAGAGAGATAAAGAGTGCATGTGCATGCACATATGTGAGTGGTGGGAAGGAGGGCAGAGGAGGAGAGAGAATCTCAAGCAGACTCTGTGGTGAGCACAGAGTCAGAGGTGGGGCTCCATGTGGGGTTGATCCCATAACCTTGAGATCTTGATATGAGCTGAAACCAAGATCTGGATGCTTAACCAACTGAGCCACCCAGGTGTCCCACAACACTAATACTTTTAAAGCATAATTCTGGTGTTGTCATTCTCATGCTTAAATTCCTTAGTGAACTTGTCCCTTTACTATTCAATAGTCACAATGAAACAATAGGAGTTATCAACCTCCACAATTTTGCTGTTTTTCTACTTGGTAAACTGTTCTGTCACTGTCAGCAAACTTAATGCCCTTGTGCCTATCCCAGATCAATAAAATCACCAACCTCAAAATCCTAGAATGGCCTATCACCTGCATCATCCTGCTACACATATACTTCTTCTCCAGGGGCCCTTTCAGCCCCCAAATTGGGTAATGTTGCCTTATGACTCTGGTCCCAGAAGCATTTTGTAATCTGAACTATCTGCCCTCCCACCCATCCCTTCTACCATATCTGGGGCCTCAGTGCTCTTATGTAAGTCAAAAACAAATCTGACCTTTCTCTAGTTCAGGTCAATCACCAGGGACAGGGGGAGCACTGGACCATCATTACCTATCATCAGGAACCAGGAAATAAAAAATGCACTTCACTCCCCAGGCAAACATAAGTTTTACCAGACTTTTTAGACTTACGCAGAATAACCTCAAAGATAAAGAAAACTTAAGAACTTTCTATTGTAACATCAGTCTCAGTCACTGTGCTGAATAATGTTCTGATAAAGGTAAGAATTTGCTGATAGCCAACCATTCTGTCATCAAGGACTATGAGACATGAGTGTCAGCATGTGACCTGAGGATCACTTTGACCATCAGTATCAGAAACTTAACTTCAATGACAGATGATCCCTGATTCTCACCCATAGTTGTCACACACCTGGTTAAATCACACCAAAATGATGTCAACTATGGACCAAGTCCTGCAAGCTTACCAGCTCCTATGTACAGGCTATATACTCCTACTCTCAGAGAACTGATACCTTGATACCATGAGATCAACTTACGTTTGACTGCATGTCTGATGTCCCAGCTATGAAGGATAACGTGACAGTTTGTGATGTTCCTATCTTTTAAGTAATTGCAGTTAAGTAAAATTTGTATGTCATAATATAGCATTAAAATGCTGTAGTCTATAAATGAGTATTTCTGAATAAAACAAAACAATAAACTCTACGAGGACAGAAATTTTATTGATTTTAGTTCCTACTGTATGCTTACCACCTAAAACAGTACTTGGCATATGCTGGATATTTAACAAAAATTTGTTAATTTAATGAATACATGGCATTAGTTATGTGTTGTTTAGAGGAATCCGGAGGAGGCAGTTGATAATTATGTTTCAAAAGCAGAGTACAGAGTAAATCATAGTTCTGCCTTCAAGATATTATCTGTCTGGATGAGGCCATAAAATTCTGAACAAGACCTTGATTTTCTCTTCCTCTGAACATACAATGTAGGACTCAAGTCTCTATGTTTCTGATTAAGGTTTTAACTAAAGAAAAGGCTCTAGTTGTATTCAAAGTCCTTTGTTTGAAATAGAGATAGTTATAAGTATAATCCAGGATATCTAGACTAAGAAATACACCCTGGCTATGCAAGGACCCAGGCATTGGAAGGGTTAATGAAACTCCGTGTGGAGCTCATTGCAGGAAAGTAAAAAGTGATATCATTCTGGCTTGATCCATGATTCATTATTCAGGCATGTATGCTGTGAACACAGACATAATTGGGAAACTCTAGACTTAAAAGGCCATCTTGTCTCTTACAATTTTTCCAACAGAGTGGTTGTAAGGTCAAGAACAGAGTGGAGGGCAGCCCGAGTGGCTCAGCAGTTTAACGACACCTTCAGCCCAGGGTGTGATCCTGGAGTCCTGGGATCGAGTCCCACATCAGGCTCCCTGCATGGAGTCTGCTTCTCCCTCTGCCTGTGTCTCTGCCTCTCTCTCTCTCTCTCTCTCTCTCTCTCTCTCTCCCTCCCCCCATGTCTCTTATGAATAAATAAATAAAATCTTAAAAAAAAAAAAGAACAAAGTGGAGAGGAAACATAACTTGATAAAATCTTAGGAGACCTCATGTAGTCTATAGAAAGACTCACCCTATAATCAAGGGAAAAGACCAAATTCATTTTCCTGGTGGTGATTCATTCTCTGGACCTGGGATTGTGACCTAGAGTTGGAGATGATGAGGCTTCTGAGCATCAGTGCTCATGCATTTTTGGTTCTCTGGCCACAGGATCTTACATCCCTAGGTCATCTGAATTTAAAAGATAGGACATCAACTTATAGATCTATTTTAAAGGAGGCAAAAGCTGAATCCTCCCTGATATTGATTGTGCATATAATGAAGACTAATAAATATTGTTTATTGAGTCTGCCATTCTATTTTTATATTACCAGGTATGTGACAACAATGAGTTAAAATTAGAGCGCAATTGTCACTGAAGTAAAGCTACTAACAGCAAAGGTCAGTTACTAGAATTTGATCTTCAAATAATCAGCTAAAATGCATGTTTCAAATGACTTCTAAGACCTGCCAAGCTTTCTAGCTTCTCATCTCAATCAATATGATTGATCATTTAATTTGCTTTAAATAATCCCATAAAATTATGTGAATATTTTATAATTGCAAAGATTATAATGCAGAAGATTGACTGAAAAATTGATTTAAATAAGAATAAATAAGAAATAACCAGAAAAGAATGGACAAAATGTATGATGATTCATCATGAATTGCATGTGCCTAAATCATCAATACCAAAATTGAAATCCTGTGACTGGAAACTGATTTTCAATCAAATTGCCATTTTAGAGATACTGTCAAGTTAACTAGTTAAAGGAGGCATCTCAGAGTAAGAAAGTGGAGAGACAAATAGGAATAAATAAGGTGAAAGTGGAGAAGAATGAAAAAAAAAAAAAGAAGATACTACATGTATAAAACTCCAAACCGATAGAAGCAAGCATGTTTATCTTTGGAGGAGAGAGAACAAAATATTCCTTATCAGCAATACCATGGTATCTGATAATGTTTTATGCACACTATAAATATTTGTGAATTGTTTTATTTTGCTTACATGTACCTTGCATCATGTATATGTATTATTTTTGTACTAGAAAAAAAAAGCATGAACAATGAAGGGAAATAATGATAGTTTTTAAACAAACCCTATGGAGACCCAAATTACCATTTTTGGCAAAACGGGTGACTGGAGATGTTCATTTTCACCCAGCTAGTCAATTCAAGCAATTTGTCATGTACATCAATGTCCAATTATAACTCTGAACTGTTGTTCTTATTGCTCAACGACTGTACACTCTTTGAAGAGAGGTGACTAGTTGACCACTGTCTTATCAGCACCTAGCTCAGCACCTGCAGCTCCCTGTACACATTTGACAAATAATTCAGGTCTGAATGAGTATATGCTCTAACACTTGTATACTTAGTTCAGAATGCTCTTGTTCACTTCCAAATCTACACATCCCACACCTTCTGAACATTTTTCGCTTGGATGTATCACAGACACCTCAACACAAGATTTCAAAATATGTCCCTTTTTCCATACTCAATGAACAAATGCTACCACCACAATTGAGTCATTAACTTTTGATTCCCTTAGATTTCTCCCTTCTCAATGGCTGACTCCCTTCCTTAGTTACTAAGACATACAGATTCTCCCTTTCTAAAGCCCTTGAAATCATTATTTCACCTTTACTATTTCTCCTGTCATTCTACAGGCTCTCATTCCTTATTAACTGGATTATGGTCATATCCTTCTAATTCGAGTAACTTCCATTTCATTGTTACCACAGTGATACTTCTAGAATGTAAATTTGATTTGTTTTTACTCTTAAAAATCTTTTAAGATCACTGGTATCTTTTAGGATAAATTTTGAACTCTAAGGTAGTCCCTCTAATAATCTTTTACATTAAGAAAACATAGTCTTAGAATTTATAGCCCTCAAAGGAATTTACAAATACAAAATTTTGCTATAAAGTATGAGATATCTAATATATATGTGTGTGTGTGTGTGTGTGTGTGTGTATAGTAAGATCTACTAAAAATGAGTTATCTACTAAAAATAAAATGTAGGGTAATTGTCTTCATAATTCTAAAAGTATCAGCAGATCCACTCCCTGTTTTAACTATTCATAAAACTATAAGTTTTTCATATGGTTTTTGCTCATGCTTCTTTTTTTCCAGTGCATATCTTAACATAGATAGATATGCAGCCCTTTTGGCCCAGGTGACATGATGACACCTCAGCATCCTATGTAGCTCCATAATTCATAGATATTGAGGAAGGGTTAATAATAACCCTTAGAATATTTTTTCTCCAAGAGTCCTCTTTTCTTTCACCAATATCCAAAATTTTTTCCTGAATTAAGTATTTTAGCTGCAGGAGACAGTCAGTATTCTGGCCTTGTTTTTTCTATATTATACTTGCTCATGTCTCTTAACTGCAAGTTCTCTGGGGCAGCAACCTGTTATTTGTCTAGGACTAGTCTACCATGTACATTTCCTGTCTTAAACAGTGAATAATAACCACCTGGTAGCTATAATGTGAAAGAACAGCATGAACAGAGCTGCAAAGCAAAATCATGATTCAGAATGTCACTATCATCTTGTGCACTCACATTTGTGTCAATGTGTTACAAAGTCCAATAGCTCACTCCACTCCATTTAAAATAGTCAACACATCTATTTATTTCTTTGTGCAATGCTATATGGTTTTTTTTTCCCTATTTATACTTTATGTGATAAAGCTTCAATTTTGACAGAAAAGCAGTTAGCTTAATTCAGTTTCTGTCCTTTTCTCCCTCTATGGACACTATATTATAGATGTTTCTTTTTAAGGCAATCAAAATTTACTACTGAGCATCTCATTTGCAACTGACCCAAAGGCTAAATACTTATCTAATTTTTATATCAGATTTTATTCTTTTGCTTTTTCTTACACAAATATGTTAAAACAGAGGGAGAGTTCTATTAGAATGCCCATATCTACAAACAAATATCCTTTATAATAAAGCTATATTCAGATCCCAACTCATTACCCTTAGAAACAAAATATTGTTGAGTTTTACAAAGAATTGTAAAGTCTATAGAAACAGAGATTTCTATTGTAACCATATATTGGTAGATTGCAACAACAACAACAACAAAAAAATGGCCACAAATTCCTTTATCCCTCTATGCATGCATCTTTGCAATATGACTTTGTTGTATCAAGTGATGAGCTCTATCCCTCCACCTGTTAACATCTGCATTTGGCCATGTGACTCCCTTTAACTGATTAGACATTAGCAAGCAAGATGTAAGCAGGTGCGTAAAAATCACTTTTGCATTATGGCTTCTTCCCTCTTACTGTTAGGAAACTTTTCATCACATGTCAAAAAGCCCCAGGCCAGCATAAAGGAGTGTAAGGAACCACATGAAGCAGAAGCAAGTGGAGCATTCCTGGACCTGCCAGCTGCCGACATTAAAAAAAAAAATCAATCAGCCTAGACTCGGCACCAGTCAAGCTACCAGTTGACCACAGATATCAACCATGCTAATCCAGACCAGAATAATCACCTAGAAGCTGACCTAGAGAACTGTGAGTCAATGAAATGCTGATTGTTTTAAGTTTGCGGCTAGTTTGTCATGCAATAATAGATAACTGGTAGAACAGACACTTGCTCTTTGTATTATAGACAGGTAGGAATGACAATGGTGCAATGTGAAGCTGCAAATTAATAGGCTATCTCTTGTTTCTTCCTACCAAGTAATTATCTTTTAACTACTCTTCCCTATATTTGTTTGTTCAGTTCGGTTTTTTTTTCCTCTCAACCTGCAAAAATTATTACCCAAAAATCCCAAACCACTTAAGAAATCTCAGGGACACTAAGGGAAAATTCAGAAAATAGAAAAGAGAAGGGTTATATACAGATTTTAATTACTACCATTTTCATTGATCTACTACTAAATCTGATCATAATACCTGTCTATCGTTCTAGGACCTCTAAAAGTAAATGTGGTTTATGAATCATATTAATTTTAAATAATATCATTATAAAAAAATAACTGGCTATCTCAGAAAGTTTGTTATAATAGAACTTAACGATATAAAAAGTTACAGAGTCTTGTAATTTAAAACCATTCTAGCTTGGGTAGCCAGATAAACATTAGAAAATGAGGAGTCCAGAATTCAAAGAAAAATAGCTAAGTCATTGTTCATTTGATTATATTTTCTTGTGCCAGGTAATGTTTCATAGACCTCTCTAAGTCTTACATCTAGTCAATAAATAATATGAATTATAACCCATGCTATGCTGTGAATCATATACATAATGTGTACTGGTATTTTTTATTATTATAATATCTCATGGTCATAAGTTCCAAGGAGGGGAGGGGTCTTAAAAAAAATCAACAAGTTGTCCCAAGTCCTAAACTGAATCTCAAATAAAATAATCAAAATCATTCATATATAGTTTGTTTTTGCTCAAAGTATCCAACTCTAAGTATTCTCTATGTAAAATGAATTACAGTAGTCTTCAGTTGTAAAAATATATATATATCTTTAT
Source organism: Nyctereutes procyonoides (assembly GCF_905146905.1). Lineage (NCBI taxonomy): Eukaryota > Metazoa > Chordata > Mammalia > Carnivora > Canidae > Nyctereutes > Nyctereutes procyonoides. The sequence continues at coordinate 2,774,222 of NW_026575021.1, read as the reverse complement.
CTAGTGTCTTTTTGTCCCCCATAGAGAAAATTATTCATCTGTAACAATGGATTTCATTGTTTAAATAAGGTTTCTTTTGGTTCTGGGTGGAGAATCCCCAGAAAATAAATATCCAGATATAATAGTATATTTACAATTCCATCCAAAAAGGTTTGCTCTGCTTTCTGTTTGTTTTTTCATTCTTATATTTGTGGTAGGCTATGCGCCAGCCTGCCTTAGGCCAGATGATGGCATTAAGAAACAGAATATAAGAGCTAGAGAACACTGGCAAAGCAAGAATGGAGGAATGACCTTACTGGTAATGGGAGAGACCCTTGATTATAATTTGGATTTGTCCTCAGGCTAATGTTTAAAAAATAAAATTTAAAAAGAAGGAGCCTGATAGCCCTGCTCTCATGGTCTCCCCTCTTACATAACAGATTCTGTACTATACAACAGGGGCATTCATGACTGAACTTGGAGTTTGCCCTCAGGAGGAATAAGGCAGGCAGCACAGCAGCTCCCACACTTAAACGTTGATCTCTCTTACTGTTTGCTTGTCTAGTTGTTAATCAAAATGAAAGAGAATTTCAGCCAAGTATGAATTGTCATGCTAAAGACATTTTAAAGTCTAACCTAGATTCACCATCCCCATCTAGCAAAATATGTCTTCATATGCTACTTTGAAGCTACTTTGCAACTTCTTCAATTAGGTGAGCTCTATGCTTCCTAGCATCTATTTCCATGACATGACTATAACCACAGCAAGCATATTAATAGCATTACATCCCCCTAAAACTCACCCAAATGTGGCATTATACTTTTTAAATTCTATCCTCTCAAAATAATAATTTACAATTCCTTACATACGCTATTTTCTGTCTGTGGAAATTAACTGGCACTGTAATATATTTTTCATATGGCTCCTAGAATTTAAGCTCTCTGGTGCTTTAGAGTTATTGTAATTTATAAAATTATCTTTTCTCATATCACATGACAAATAAGTCGTCACAATCCTTCTCTTAGACATATTAATGTGAGAAATGAAACAGTAAGACGATGTGAGACCTTTGAGAACCAGACTGGGAGAGGAATGTACATGCTATGCTCTAAAATTTGCTGTCTGCCAAGCCTTGAGTTGAATATTTGTTTTGTATGATCAACTTAAAGATCAGGAAAGTTACTTGGAAAATAAGCATATGTAAGAATAAAAATTAACACAGTGGTTTTTGTTTGTTTAATGGAAGTGCCATTAGAAACTTTGTGCATGTTGAAGACAGCACAGAACTAAATCAGGGACATGGGATAATCTACTTATTTCAAGTAGGCTCTAGAATTAGCTCCTGTTTATCCCTGACACCTAAGGCAATAAGGAAAATACTGTAAATATAGATTTCATTGTTGGACAAATGTGAGTACTCAAATGCATTCTGAAACCAAATACCTTCTTTGCACTCAAGTCTGTGCAGCACCCACCCTGTGCTTCCTAACATCATAATGAGTAGGGTTTTCAGATGAGATTTTATAACAGATACAGAATCAGTCCTCACAAGGCCTTGTCTTCTAATAAGCCCTGGCAGATAAAGTCCAGGACATGAAACTAAGGGATAGTTCGAGAAGGACTTTGGATGAGCAACTAAAATGATATCCAGGTATTTCAATTTATCATGCTCTAAATTAATACAAGGGATGTGTTTAGAAAAACTGCTTTCTAAGGAGGATGACATAAGTGACCTGTTCTTTACATTCTCTCTTTCAGATATCACGTTTACACAGAGATTTTGGCAAGCACTGGTTTACATAATGATTCAAAGTTCAAATTTCTATTTCTATAAAATTCTGTCGTGGAAAATGGTTACAAGAACCATATCTTACATTTTCATAGTTCCTTAAATTTTACAAAACACTCTTTTATATCATCTCATCCAAAAAAGCAAAAACCCAAACCAAACCAAAAAAAAAAAAAAAAAAACCCTTGGATTACAGACATTTTTATTTTCCACTTTACAGATAGGAAGACTGAGGCCTTCAGTAAAAGGTGATTGCCCAAGATCAGTTTATTTATTCAACTGACATTAAGGATCTATCCACTGCCATCTTATTGTTAGCACAGTGTCTGCAGTAGGGATACATTAATAACTGATGACGAGACAGATATGGTCTCTAAACTGGGCCTTCCACACAGATCTCTCGTTCATCAACCACATTATCTGAATTCCCTCTGCAAGGCCCAACACAACCCTTATCTCTAGCCACACTCAAATTTCTACAGAGAGATTGGAGATACAGCACCAAGGGACATTTCTGAAAGTTTGTCTCTATTTTTATCCAAGATCGAGTAATTATTTTTTACTGGCAAGGGCCAGTCCTGTTTTTCACCTAATTCCTTCACAGCATTGTGAACATCTTTACAGGTCAATCCTTATGTTCAAGTCTGAGGTGAGCTACTCTTACCAACTTTCCAAAGAATGAGAATATTACTTTCTCTACCCATGATTCAATGAACTTAACTATAAAAAGCAGATATTAATACTGTCTATCTCAAAGGATTTTCATGATCAGATCTAATATATTTAAAATATTCAAAACATCAGGCACACAATAAATGCTCATTGAAACTAAAGGCTTATTATTATATTAACTTCTGTCTGCATCATAGCAACACATGTGAATCTCTGCTCACATGAGAATTTAATTTTCTCCAACTCAGCTTCATTGCTTATTCTAAATCTATTCTCAAATGGCTAACCATGTTCTCCTTCTCACCCCTACACCAGCATTGTGCAAGTGGCCTACGTTTATCTGTAGTGCCAAGCTCTCGGTTAAGGGAGAAGGCTGGAGATATAAGGTCCTCTGTCATCAGTTGGCTATATTAACTCTTTTGTGTTATATTTATGGCAGGGAAATTATGGTCATGGCTGCCTGGGATTCTGAGATGTCCCCTACCACATCCCTCTCTCAGACTTTGCTACCTCTCAATTCTAGGACTTCCATATTTCCATATACTCTCCCTTCCATTTTTCCATTACCCAGAGTGATTTTTTTTTTCTAGGCAAGAAAAACATCCTTGCCATCTCGTAACACTAGTTGTAAATCCTCTTCTCACTCTGGGATTTAATTATTTGGAGAAAAAATATATCACGGAGACTACTATGTTCCCCTTTCTTCTAAATAAAGGAAAGAGGCTAAACATATCCTATTAATGCCTCAAAATATTGTTTGACCTTATCATTTTGGTCTTTCAAAGTCTGAGAGCTAGTGACTAAGTGTGCCACTCTCTGTGGTTAACTTTCCCTGGTGCCTACTGGTGTGCCTCTTCCATTCAAAAACAGTGTCAAGTCCCAATTGTCCACCATATCGTCTGCCTCCCTGAGACAAGAACACTGCACCCCACTTAACTCTGAGAAGTCTGGCTCGAGGCTGAGATTCTGTGCAGGATTTCTCAGGCCCAACCAAGGGAATCAGGAGAGCACTGGCTGGCAATTCTCCTGGAGAAGCTGCCCCCACAGACTTGTGCACAGCCAGTGCATCACCATCCCTGGAGCTGCGCTGAGATCTTGGCTCCATCCCACCCCCACTCCCTGGCCAGGCGAGCTCTTCTGCAGCACTACATTATTAGCCCATACACCTTCACAGGCCTCTTTATAAGGGCCTTCAGCAGAGCCCCACCCTGCCCCCAGGTGCCTCCGTTGAGACCTCCTTATGGGTAAGAGAGTATCTTGAAACATTTTTCTCAATTCTCAGTGCTCAGCCATTCATTCTCTCTCCATCTGCTCAGCCCACTTGTCCATTAAATGGCCTTTCTTGCAGGGCTCCTTTGGGAGTGAGATAATGCACCCCAGGTAAGTGCTATTTCATCTGTTCCCCATCTGGAAAGGCAAAACACTGTGGGAGCCAGCACTCCTGTTCAGCCTCTTGCTTACACCATCATAGTAAGAGATTAAAGGTGTGGCTGTGACTTTCATTTTGATTGGTTGCCCTAAACAACTATTGTGATACCTGGCAGCTCAGCTTTCTCCAGTTCAGCCAAGCTCTTGACAACCCCCATGCTTAGAGCAGGTCTGGACTTCTGTTTATTGCTGTATTCCCTAGAACTACCTTTTTTCTATCTTTAAATAACTTAATAATCTAAATAGATCTTTATACCTGCTACTGTGTCTATGGCCTCTTCTCTTCTGCCTGTTTATAAATCTGAATTTCGGTCCCAGGATGGTTTCCCCTTCTTTTCTACAGAAGCCAGAGACCTCACCAGTGCTGCTATGAGATTGAGATTACAATATGTGGGAGAATAAGAAAAACTCTCTCTTCCAACTGCAGCATTTTTCATCTATAAAAAAATGCATATGCTTTAGATATCATAAAGTTTCTTTATGTGTTGAAAGCATAGAAAAAAATTACATATGCCTATCATCTGTAGGAAATAACACTTTTATTTTTTTCCTCCAAATAATTTCTCATGTAATTTGTTGCAGTGAAATTTATATTTGCTTTGGAATCAGAGCAATGTGGTTTCTGATCTCAGCTCCTCCACCTCCTGGAATAACTTTCTTGAGTCTCAATTTTCTTAAATGTAAAAAAATGGTTAATAACCCTTCCACAGGATTACTAAATAAAAATAAATAAATAAAAATAAACACAATCAGTAGCATATGCAATGTACCTAGGAAGACACTTAGTCTTAAGTATGCACTCAACAAATGTTACTAACATTTCTTTTCCTTAAATGGCAAGTAAACAAATATGTATAAGAGAGATTATTAGAATTTTTATATAAAGTGAGGAATTTTTATTAATTTATTATCTTATCAATAAAACAAGTTGTTGATCTATTGATTTTTGATAGTGGTCTATCCTAAAGTGTCCATAAGAGTGGATTAACTATAAATACACTCTCAAATGCCCTTTTGAATTGACATTTTAGATAGATTTTTCATTGATGCTCACTCAGGTGTTGAAGAATAACTGCCCTAAAACTTTTCTAGTACAGTTGACTTGAATTTTCTCTCTGATTCTAATATGGTTAAGTCTATAGCTATATTTTAAGTACACATTTAGTTCTTCATGATAAAGTATGTCTTTAGTATGCAGTGGTGTGCATGCAATATCTATATACATGTAATTTCTATATACTATCATTGGGGGAAAGCATTTTGGTTCTTTTAGTAGCTATATCAGAACTGCTGATATAAGTTAAAGAGAGAATAAGGTATCAGTTCCATACCATACTAAATTAAAGCATAATGTTCCCCCCCAAAAAAAAAAAAAGCATAATGTCCCGAAGACTTCCTTCCCACTCTGAATCTTGATAGTATAATGGTACTTGGTTTGAAAAATAATTAACCCCTTAGCCAGGACTTTAGAGCTTGACCCAAAGACAGGCCCAAAATATGAAACTGATGAAATGTCAAGATGTTTTAAATATTCTTATCTGCTTTGCGGTTGAAATGGGACAGAATATGATAGTCACCCTTAGTAGAATTCCACCTAAAAATATACCTGCAATCAACAACAATTTAATAGACCTCTCAATAAAAAATAACTTGCTAAGCAAAATGATATTTAAATGGATATACATAAAAATGGTTCTAAAAGTTAATGTAATGTCAGATATCTTTTAGCAGTTAACCCCACACCAGGCTGTCAGCTCCAGGGACAGAATGGGCTCTACAATTACTGATCTCTGATCAGACTTCTCTCTTTTATTTTTTCAGCAATAGGTACAGTAAAAGCTTCCTGTAATTACTGAAGTAAAGTCACATTCTAAGTAAAGTCACATTCCCCCTTTTGCTTCTCAAACCATTCTAATACTTTTACAACCAATTCCTTGTGATAAATTTTTCCAGTTTGAATTTGTATAATTATTTGGTTTCTATGTGGACAATGACAGATGTGCTGTGGTAGTTGGTGGACAATATATACCATCACATTATATCTACCATAAGGGGATCACATCCAAAAGGTTAGGAATACTGTTTGTCAATGTAAAATTAAATGAATTTAGTTGTGTTGGTTTACAAAGTAATTCCCCAAACATTATTTTGTTTTTATACTGTTTGAAGGAAGTAATAACTTATATTTATAAATATGTAAATTGATATGTATGATCCTCAAGAGATTAATTGACCTGCTTATGATCATACAGCTAATTCATTTATGGAATAACTATGGAATCAAGCACATTCTACCAGCAGACACTGGTTGTGCACCCTGGCATACAGCACATCTGCAACTGGGAACAGGTGGCTGCCTCTCCATGACCAGGTAAATACTCCACTTTCCCTGCTAAAATACAGCTCTGAGCACTAGTAACAGTTCTATTCATGCTTCAGCTGCCATAAAGCTTGAAGAGTCTTGCTTAGATTGCAGGTAGGCTCTACCCAACTAAGGCCAATGGAGTAGAAAATTCTCCAAACATAAGAAGAGGGTTCATGTTGCTGAACTAAAGAAAAAACAGGAAGGAAGGAGAGAGGGAGAGAGGAAGAGAAGGAGAGAGAGAAGAAGAGAGGAAGGGAGGGAGGGAGGGAGGGAGGAAGGAAGAAAAGAAATGGACAATCATCCTCTATAGCTACTTAACACCAAAGCTTGGGTTTTTCATCTGAAGTTGAAAAGACGACTAAGACATCATTGCTACAGTAGCAGCAAACATTTGGGGGGGGGGGGGATGTTACGCTTACATCTTTTATATTACCAAATGATGTAATCCTAGGATGAGTCCATGCTTAGGGATTACCTATTGAATTCATATCCAAGTTCTGTTATTCTGTATGTGGATAAACTTTGAACCAATTAAATCATATTTATCTTTTTCTTTTCTCTTAGCATCTGACTCTACTCAGTTTTTCCATGTTTCTGGATTCTAATAAAAAAGAGCTGATAGACACAGTCAGTCAAAAAAAGAAAACTTTTTTTTTTCTGTCATGTATTAAGCAGCAAACTAAGTGTCTGGGTGTAATCATTGGGTAATTTATTATTCTTGGTCTATGTTACAGTTTTCAGTCTAGCTGAGTTTGCACATAAACAGGATTTAACATCTCTCCCTTCTTTCATTCCTTTTTCATCTTTTCTCCCAATCTGTGAAATGAATTGGGAGTATTTTGCACAAAGTGTTACCCTAGAAGGATGTCTGATTTAGTTACAAACATAGTGAGGACTTAAATAAAAACAAGTGCTCCCTAACAGTCACTTAAGTCTACACATTATTTTAATGATATTTGTATTCAATCACACGTGGAATTCCTTGTTCAGAAACTATCATCTCAATAGGTTTAGAGCCTATAAAAGTTATTTTCTTTTCTCTAAATTACATTTCATTTTTGTACCAACCATATAAACATATTCCTAATATGTTAACTTTTATGATGTTAATTAGACTTGGTTGTGAATAAATTTTGCAATAAAAATTCTAATTCATATTATACAAATAATTTTTCCACTAAAAAAAATTTTTTTAGGGACACCTGGGTGGCTCAGCAGTTGAGCATCTGCCTTTGGCTCAGGGCATGATCCCAGAGTCCCAGGATCAAGTCCCACGTCTGGCTTCCTGCATGGAGCCTGTTTCTCCCTCTGTCTGTGTCTCTGCCTCTCTCTCTCTCTCTGTGTCTCTCATAAATGAATAAATAAAATCTTAAAAAATTAATTAATTAATAAAATAAAATAAAAAAATATTTTTTAAATAGTATTGACTTTGGAAATAATTCCTAAGTTCATGTTTTGCTGTGTGGCATTTTTAAATCAGTCTCATTTGATAACACTGTGTATGGTGGTTGTAGTATTAATAATATATAAACTGAATCTCTTAGCTTTAATATACATCTAATCTGAAATTGATTTATTTAAGGTCATATTCCAATCCTATCCAGTTGATTCTGGTCTTGTTTCTAGTTATCTCACAATACATATCTATCAATCAGAGAGAAATATAAATACAGCAAGAGAGAAAAGAAAAGAAAATGGAGTAGAGAAAATAAATGCTATAGTCCTGCCATTACACAGACAGCTATTTAACCTCAGAACCTTCACGCCTCCTGGCTAGATTTCTCCGCGAGACAACATCTTGAAAACTAATTCCATTTCCTTAGAACTCTCTAAAAGCTTCAATTAAATTGTGTACATACGCAGAAGCTGAACCAAAGGTCACCTACCCAGGCAAACAGGGAAAACACATAGTTGTAAAACATTCAATAAATGTGTTTTAAACAACTGCGGAATGTGCCAGATTAACTTCCAAATTATATAGTAGAGTGAGGGGCTAGCCTAGAAAGTCGGCACATATTTGATTTCCCTCCTTCAAACTCCCCCTTTCTAATCAAGCTAGGATGTTTCTCAATCATTAAGAAATTCCCATAACTACTTAATGTGCTTCTTTAAAGTTCAATGAATCATGTCCATTAGCTTCATCTAGATAAGCTCATTAATGAATATATTATCATTATAATTGGCTTTGGACTCCTGAAACAAACAAAAAAAGTGAAACACTGAATCTTTAAGTATCTGGTGTTCTATACTGTGCTTGGATTGCTGAAATATATACTGTTTCATAATCAAACAAAAACTCATTTCAACACATCCAGGAAGGAAGAAAAATAAATAGGTAGAAAAAAATAACCATCTCTTTTCACAGCAATTGTTTGTACAATATTTGGAAGATCAGAGAGCTGTCACTTTCTCTAACTTTATTTGCAATTTTCTGTAGCCAAGCCTGCTTTATCTACTTTGTTAGTAAAGTATTTGTTTTTGCAAAGCCATGACAATAAAGACAAAAATGTAACTATGATGCATCACATTGCAGGCCTACTGTTTTATCATCTTACACATGTGACAATAGAAATAGAGCATTTTAGAAATGTAATTTTTTAATTTGCATAAGTATGAGCAGTTTTACAAATAATATTTTACAAATATTACATGTCTCTCATTGTCCAATAATTGGGTGGGTGGGGGGGAATAAGAGAAAACGCTGTCTTGGGAGATGGATTTAAGCAAAACTTTAAAAATATGGGGCAGTTGGGGGGCTCAGTTAAGCATCAGACTTTTGATTTCAGCTCAGGTCATGGTCTCAGGGTCCTGAGATCCAGCCTGGTATTTGGCTCTGAGCTCAGCAGAGAGTCTGTTTCTTTCCCTCTCTTTCTCCCTCTCCTTCTGCCTCTGCCCTGCTCATGCTCCTTCTCTCTCTCAACTAAGTCTTTAAAAAAAAAATAAAAATAAAAATGAAGCCTGAATATGAAAATGAGAGATCACACTGTCATGAATAGATATACTTAGGTTAGAATGTGTTCCCTCAAGATTTCTGAAGGCCTGTGAACTTCTACATATAAAAGAGTAAAGGATCATACAAAATAATGGACTGGCATGAATTACTTATTTCCTTTGAAATCACTCTGGAGAAGCTACAGAAGCCAGAGAAGAAGTTGGACTAGAACTAGGAATTAAAGTCAACAACAACAAAAACCCAGCAACAATAGAAATGACAAACCCCTGGGGAGATAGACCATTTTCTTCAACTGGTATGTGCTAGATGCAAGAAGGATGAGGGCCAGTGGGCCAACCCAAAGGTAAGGAGAATCATAGATGGCAGGAACAGATTGGAAACTGAGTTTTACATTCTATTTTTACCTCTCCCCAGCACAGACTTTAAAAGTTCATGCCAGGCCCTTTCCATCAGAACAATTAACACCAGCAGTCCAGAGCTCAGTACAGAAGTCCACGGCAGATTCATCAGGTGAGCACAAATCCTGCTCCCTACTGAGATGAGAAGTTGAAGGAAATAGGAGAGGATTGACCAGAAAACTGTGAAAATTCATTCCTCCACTAGTTCCCTTTGAAATATCTGGTATGACTGGATTGTAGCCTGGAGACAATACTCCCACAAAGCTGCTTCTCTAGAAGGGTTTATAATAACCACACTCAAGACAATTTTTGTCATGTTGTGGCTTTGCACAGCCACACATGTGGAGTTTTTTTGTTTTTTTGTTTGTTTTTTTTTTTGTTGTTGTTGTTGTTTTTCAGTGGCCTCAAACCAGATGGGTTCATTTATTAAGCAAATGTTTCTTGGCCCCTTCCTTCCTTCCCTTGGGCCAGGACTGCTCCAGCTACAGGAAGGCACCTCACAGGACAGACCGGGTCCCTGCCCCAAGAGCAGGGTGCACAGAGGATCCACACGGGCCTACCTGGACAGCTGGAAGCGGAGGAGCATCACGGAGGGGGGGGGGTGCTGGGTAGCACCGGGAGCATGGGGGTGGGGTGGGGACTTGGGGCCTCATGCGTGCTGAGGGCAGGCCTCGCAGAGCAGGTGCCGTGGAGGCATCCACGGTGTGCGGGAGGCAAAGGAGGGAGCCACAGGACTGCAGGCAAGGGGAGGAACAGCAGGTGCCAAAGCCCTGGGGAGGACGAGGATGCAGAAGAGACATGCAGAGGTCCCTGCCCGCTCCCCGCCCCCCAACCCCCCAGGCCATGGGAGGGACACAGGATGCCCGTGTGGGAGGTAAGGAAGGTATAAAGGAGAAATCGGGCAAAGGAGGAGCCAAAAGCGCCCCCAAGAAGGCGGAGGTGACCTCAGGAGGTAAGGCCCACCCGGTTCCCCTCCTGAGTGTCCCCAGCCAAGGTGGGCTCGGGCTGTCCCCCCAACTCTGCATCCTCCTCCCCGCCCCCTCTTCCCCCTCTTCAGCTTCCTCCTCCCGCTGCCTCCAGGGACGCCCTGGGTAGCCCCGAATGGAGCTCACGGGGCGCCTCTTTGGGGGGTGAGGCTCCAGCACCCCCACAGGAGACCGGCTGCCACAGCGTCAGGCCCAACCAGGGCTGGGGACGGCCCCGGGTTGGCGGGACGCCTGCCACGTGAGGATGTCCTCGTAGAAGGGGTCGGCCTCGGCCGGGGGATGGCCCCAGGGGAAGTGGCCAGTGAGGGGGCAGAAGGGCAGGACCCGGCGCAGGTGGGATGGGCAGGCCCTGGGGGGGGGCGCAGAGCTCAGGGGCCCTGTGGGGGATGGGTGGCCCTGCCAGGCGCAGCAGCGTCCCCCGGGGCCCCGTGTGGCTGAGGTGCGAGCGCCTGACCTGCCGGCACCTGGGCCACACCAGCGCGTCCTCCGGCTGATGCCCCGGGGCGCCAGGTGCCCGGCGCGGGTGCATGTGCTCCAGGGCCGAGGCCCCGGGCCGCACAGCGCGGACTGCCTCTGCGGGAGGCCGCCCGCGGGCTGCAGGACGGTGACGAGGTCCCCATGCAGGACAGGCTCCGTCGGGAGCTGGAGGAGTCGGCTGGCTCCACCCAAGGCCGCCGCCCGCCGCTACAGCCGATGCGCGCCCACTGACAGGCCCACGCAGAACTCGCACAGGAAGCCACGGGGAGGAGTCGCTCCAGGGCCAGAGCAGTGCCTTTCTTTTCTTTTTTTTTTTTAATTTTTTTTATTTTTATTTATTTATGAGAGAGAGAGAGAGAGAGAGAGAGAGAGACAGGCAGAGGGAGAAGCAGGCTCCATGCACCGGGAGCCCGACGTGGGATTCGATCCCGGGTCTCCAGGATCGCGCCCTGGGCCAAAGGCAGGTGCCACACCGCTGCGCCACCCAGGGATCCCGAGCAGTGCCTTCCTGACGATGGGTGACCAGTAGGACCCGGCCAAAGTGGCCCTGGCCCAGGGGACCAACTTGCTGGTAGAGCTCATCCACCTCGGCTTGGCCCGGGGTCTGGGCACTTAGCGGCACCGTGTCCTCCAGCTCCAGGGCTGCGTCCTGGCCCTGCCGCAGCTCCTCTGCCGCGAGGCCCCCTGGGGGCTCCTCAGCCACGGTTTCAGCAGCCCCCGCCTCCCCCTGCTCCTCAGCTGTTTGCCGGGCATCTCTCCTCCAAAGCTTGCCGGACCCTCCGCTGCCTGCCGTGGCCAGTGCCCAGCACTAGATGCCATGCCAGCCGGCAGAGGCCTGGGAACCCCACCAGGGCACTCTGTGTGCACTTCTCCCTACACTTCATGTGACCAACGCAAATAATTTCTGGCTTTGGTCTTTTCGAGTAAGCAATGCAGACAGGACAGCTGATGTTTCTCCCTAGAAGGGCATGAAGCCACCCACCACAGTAACTGAACGTTTGAGGTATATGACTACCTTAAATATAAAATAACCTGCAGGAAAATATATTATTCAAAACAGAGTTACTTAAACGGACACACAAGTAATTTAAAATAATAAATTTGCACTTAAAAGATCTGCAAAATAAATCAGAAATCAATTATAGTGGTGAATCAAAAAGAAAAATGGGGTAAAACAGATGAAACAATATACTGCATCAGTAATAAGATGGAATCTGCTGAGGAACAAATTAGTTAAGTTAGAAGATCAGATGCATGAAGTCTCCTAAAGGTAGCAGGAAGGGCTAGAGAGACATAGAGGATATACACAGAGAGATACATATGCCAATATCAGATAACGGAAGCCCCGGAAAATTAGAAGCATAAAAACAGACATACGAAAGATGAAAAATCCCCAATCTAAGTGATCTATACGTTGACAATGAGGATAGATAATGTGAAATGTGAAAATGATGAAGAAAAAAGAAAACTCTGTAAGCCCATAGAAAGAGATCACCTATAGAAGTGCAAGGATCAAGGGATGTCAAATATCAATGGATATAGGAAGACAATATAATATTCCTAAAATAGTAAAGGGAAACAATTTTGAGCCAATAATTTGATATATACCTTAATCATAACTTAAATGGGTGGCATAACAACAACAGCAGCAGCAGCAGCAGCAGCAACAACAAAAATCCAAGATATACAAGGCCTTAGAAAATGTGCCATACAGAGACTTGAACTGGAAATATTTGGAAATAAACACTCAAATAATAAGAAAACATAGAAGGTTAAATATTTGTGCTGGTATTTAAACCTACTTTGTAAAGTCCTATTCTTTTCATTCTACCATACTGACCCTACATTAATAGTAATATCATCTATTTCAAATGTCTTTGTATTTAAAGCATGGTGCAGAAGCAAAAACTCTAACAGTGTTTTGTTTTGTTTTTTTTAAGATTTTATTTATTTATTCATGAGAGACACACAGAGAGAGGCAGAGACACAGGCAGAGGGAGAAGCAGGCTCCGTGAGGGAACCTGATTCAGGACTCAATCCCGAGGCTCCAGGATCATGCCCTGGGCCGAAGGCAGGAGCTAAGCCACCGAGCCACCCAGGGATCCCCTCTAATAGTGGTTTTAAACTCTTAGTAGGAGTTGTTCAATTCACTTAAATGACATGACTTCTTATATGTTAATTAGAACGCCTTCCACTATATTTATAGGATTATAACATAATGATCATTGTATAAGTCAGTATGTGTCTGAGAATGAGTGTGAGATCCCCAAAATCACTGGAGAGAGCAGCAAACTTTCAAACTGAATTGACTATGGCATGTGTGTAGCCCTTATCATGCACAAGATATCGTGGTGGTATATAATGTGACTGAAGTGACATGATGGTTATGATGGTAGAGTGATAAAAAAGATATTTAACTCTTATCTGGCAGCCCACATAAGTCAATCCTATTTGTTCACCATCAAATATACCCTAAACATAACCACTTCTTATAATTCCACAGGCACCATCTTGTTTATCACTGCTTCTGTGGTAGTGATCTTCCAACTCTTTTCCCAACACCTGTACATCTCTTCCTTCTATATATTTTTCCATATACTTTGAGTGATCATTTCAACACTTTGATCAGATGGTAGCTTTCTCCTATTCAGTCTTCTCCAGCGGCTTTCCATATATTAAGATAAGCACTTTTCACATACACAGCACTGTTCTCCGTGCTGACATGCACCAACTCATTTGTTCTTGAAACATATCTAGTGCCCTACTAAGTAAATTAAGCCATAGAGTAATTAAGCATCTTATCCAAAGTCATCTCACCAGTAGGTAGCAGTCAGCTTCGGAGTTCATGATCTTTCCTTCTACTTCAGCTCTATCCAAACTGCCTGAATGACAAATGTGTTCTCCTCCACCATCTCATTCCATTACTGTTGCTCTCTTAATATTAGACTCGCACTCTTTGCTAGACACATGGATGCTTCACATGAAGACCACACTGTCTAGCCTCTTGTAAGGCTAGTTGTGGCCGTGTGCCTAAGTTATGGCTAAAAAGATAGAAGAATATATGTTCTGAGGAAGCTAAATGAGAAATTTCCTTCCCAAATGTCAAGAGGGTATCTTTAACTCTTCTTTTTCATCCCCTTATCCTTCCAAATCTCTTGGATGCTGACATGATGGTAGATGCTTGAGTAGCCATCTTGGAGCTGTGGAAGAGACCTTTAATTTAAGGATTAAGAAGAAAATCAGAAAGGGCCTGGATCCTGGATCCTAACCAGTCCTGGATATCCTGCATCTAGACTTCTCTTACTTGAAGCAAAAAATAAACTCTACGTTGCTTACGTGTTGTTATTTATGGGTGTTTTTGTTGTTGTTGTTGTTGTTGTTGTTGTTGTTTTAGGTCACATGCGGCCAAATCAACCCTAACTAAAGAATATTCAAATGGAAATATTGAATGTTCAAGTGGAAATATTGAATGTTTAAGTTAAATATAAGAGGAGTTGAGGCCATTTATATTATATGCGAGTTAGCTGTGTAATACTGAGATAAAAATAGCATATAGATACCATTCAATGTCATGAATGATGAATATTTAGGATCCGTACAAACATCATTATGACATTTTTTTAACTAATGAAATAAATACATGGATGAGGTTATTATGTATAAGATATCATGAGAGATAAGAATGTTTATAACCTGTTCTCTAGGGGATCCCTGGGTGGCTCAGCAGTTTAGCGCCTGCCTTTGGCCCAGGGCACGATCCTGGAGTCCCGGGATCAAGTCCCATGTCAGGCTCCTGGCATGGAGCCTGCTTCTCCCTCTTCTCCCTCCTCCTGTGTCTCCGCCTCTCTCTCCCTCTCTCTCTATGTCTATCATAAATAAATAAATACATAAATAAAACCTGTTCTCCATTTCTGAGATTGGTATCAAAGCTACTAATAAAATATATATTAAGGACTTACTATGTGCTGGGTACTTTTACACTTATCATAGGGATTGTTTTTTTTTTTTTTTTTTGGTTTGTTTGTTTTGTTTTGTTTTGTTTATTCACAGCAACCAAATGAGGTAGGTATGACTTTTATCTCCATTTGTAACAGGAAATTGAGGCTCAGAGAGGTGAATAACCAAAAATTAAAACGTTTATAAGCATTGGAAATTACAGTTGAGCCGTAGCCATCTGACAGTGTGTACATACATGTTTGATGACTCTATCAGAGAATGCCTAATTCTGGTTTGTCATGATCACTTGTTCAGTGTCAGTTCTTCCTTAGTATGTGATATTCTCCAAGCTAAGAAACAGGCCATATGCAGCAGTAACTACAGAGCCAGTAAAGTGTCTGGCATGCAGAAATCACTGAATAAATGGCTTTGAGTGAACAATGGAATTAATTGGGGCAAGTAACCCAAATCTCACTTTATTAAATACAACCAAAGGAGTAATTTCTAAAGCCATTTCTATTTCCAGTATTAAACACTTAGATTTCCAACATTTACACTGTTTTGTTTTCAATACTGCAGTAAATCTGTCCCTTACCACCAGCGAAGTGAACTAACAAGTTGTTCACATAGTATCCTACCTGACACAATCGAAAAATTATCCTGGAATTTTCGTTTAAGAATGCACATCTGTGGGGATCCCTGGGTGGCGCAGCGGTTTGGCGCCTGCCTTTGGCCCAGGGCGCGATCCTGGAGACCCGGGATCGAGTCCCACATCGGGCTCCCGGTGCATGGAGCCTGCTTCTCCCTCTGCCTGTGTCTCTGCCTCTCTCTCTCTCTGTGACTATCATAAATAAATAAATAAAAATTTAAAAAAAAAAAAAAAAAAAAAAAAAAGAATGCACATCTGTGTACAGTCAGCATTAAAGTCTGATTTCAATTAAAGCATGCAACTTGATTACAAGAAAATGTAAGGGAAAAGTTCGCTCTGGATGTAAACTCTGTCAGTAGCGCTTCTATGATGCTTATTGCTTTGAAAATGTTAGAGCAGCCTGATAGAAGATCATGGATTCAGTTCTGGTTTTGTGGATTTGTATGACTTTGGCTTTCTTCCTCTTCTGAATCCTTTTTAGTTTTGTTTGTTTGTTTGTTGTTTTTTTGGTGTTTGGGGTTTTTTTTGGTCTGCTTCATATGGAGGCCACTTCATTAATCCAGCCAAGATCTGAAAATGCTGGGATTTTTGCTCATTTTTGCCCATTTTCTCAGTTTTATACCCACTTCCATGCATACATCCACAGAGTTACACAGCTAGATTTTTGGAGATGCCAGTAAATTGCACAGTCCCTTCATAGTAAATAAGAGGCCAAATACCACTCATTACTTCCCTCTCTGCCTTTGTTCACAGACCTGCATATGTGGAAGCAAAAACAGCCGGTCTGTGTTGTCAAAAGTCAAATGCTTTCAAGCAGTTGCCCTGGCTCAATTCCTACCTCCCAGCAGATGTAGGAATATTTTCCCAGCCCTCCGTTACAAATCAGAACCTGCATACTGCCAAACAGAGTCAACAAATTCCAGACCCAAATTCCAGAAACTAAAGAATGACAGATCCACAAAATTGAATAAAACCAAAATAGGGTTCCCAGAGAGATTATCTAACCCTTACCCTGGTTCACCTGACCCATTCCAGGTATAAACACCTCTAACTAGTGCCAAAACCAGGCAAAACTCGCAGAAGTGGAATAAAAAAGCCTCCTGTAACCCATTCAGAAATTCCTAATAAAATCTTCATGACCTCCATTTGCCAAAACATGAACATGATGAATAAATGCAAAGCATTATACACACTTAGACTAGCAACATTTTCAAATGTGAGCACTAAAAAAAAGAGAAGAAATGGTTCACATGGCAAGATTGCCATTTTCTTCCTATAATGATGACTTGTTTAAAATTGTGAGTATTCTTGGATCTTCAGATAAAAGATACTGATTTCCATTCAGCCCTGGACTCTATTTTTTTTTCTTTTCTTTTCTCAATTTGGACATTGAATAAACACCTCAAACCGCCACTGGTTTCATCACACACATACTTCAGGTTCTCCAGTACGACTCCTTTTTAGAGCCTCCTTGGAAGCTCTATACCTAATCTATAGTAGCAGTGATGCCTTTAACACCAGCTCTCACTCCCACTGCTACTACTATTGAGATGCAATACTCACCACAGTTCCATGGGTTTCACCAAATTTTGAACAAAGTCATGATGTATAGATAAAGTGAGTCCAGGTCACATGTGACAAAAACAAAATAGAGGAAGGGACCTTTTAAGCCCCGACAATGCACCAGCACCATTCTAAGCATTTGACATTGTATTAAGTAATTTAATCCTCTGGACAATGTCCTAATATGGTTGTAATTATTACTGACACTTTTTTTTTTCCACAGATGAAGAAACTGAGTCCCAGAAAGTTTAAGCTAACACCTAAGATCACACAGCAAGTAGTGAGTGGTATGTCAGGATTCAAGTCCAGGCAGTCTCTTTCCAGAGCTGAGACTTTTAACTACTCTCTGTGCTACCTCTCATTAATAATGATAGCTAACATTAGTTAGTTTCTAGGTCTTTCCTAAGTGCTTTGTGGAAGTGGGGTCATAAGTAGCTATCTCTCTTCAAGGTGCTCAACAGACTGAGAAAGAACCTTTTTAATATTCAAGTCATGTTAAAGAGGTGGAAACTGGTGTGGTCACCAATATATTTTTCCATGATCGACTTTAGGAATACAGCATCAAAAATGTGGGGTAGCTGTATAAAAAAAAGCATTTTTTAGTGTATAGCCCCCAAACTGCCAGTTAACCATGTCATTTACAAAGCTAAAAAAAAAAAAAAATAGTACAAGACTGATACTTGATTCATGATGATTTGCTATTTTGCTAATAATTGTTGTATACCCCTTGGCAACCCCTTCTTATGTGGCCAGTTTAATATTTAAATATGAAGAGAAAACTACTTTGGGCCATCTCAAGGAAAATTTAATCTGAATGCAATGTGGTTCCTGTTCACTGCTTTCTAAACTGAGATTATTCAAAAATAATTTAAATCATTGAGTTCAGAACTTTGATTAAATTATAATTGGAATGAGGATATGGATAAGAAATCTCAGCACATAGAGAGAAAGAGGTAACTAGTGATATAGCAGGATTAAGTATTGCTCTTAAGGAAAGAAAACAGTTTTCATTGCTTTTACTATATTAAACACTTAGTAGAAACTTGCTGACTCCACATTAGGAAAGTTGAGATTCTCAGTGTCTGAGCACGAGTGAGAGCAAGATGGGAGAGGAAATTATTCTGCATGAAGAAGTAATTGCAATGTGGAGGATGTGAATTTGGTAGCCTAGTGGAAGTAGCAAAGGATATGAGGTTAGAGAAAGAGGCCCAAGGAGATAGTGACAAGCTGAGATCTAATGAAGCAATACAGTCAGCAAGATATTCCCTATGGCATGGAAGAGCTGATCAATTTTTAGGTTAGTGGTTTCTATTTGAATGTGAAATTTTTCTTCCTTGGGCTCTAATTACCCTTTGCTTCCCTGTTGCTAAGAGTCGGTAATATGCAATAATCTCGTATAAGTAATGATGTAGGAAAATGAAGGGAAAAGTCAAGCCGACTGGATCTGGCATGATGATTGGCAGCGTCAGAAGTTGATAGCAAGGATGAGAAAAGGGTGAAGCTGGCTGGATGAAGCGTCTTGTTAGTGGACTGGCCTCCTGTGATGGACTGGGGACATAAAGAGGGCCCCAGAGAGTTAGAGCAATGGATCTATCTACCTATCTGAGATGAAGGAAGGAAGGAAGGAAGGAAGGAAGGAAGGAAGGAAGGAAGGAAGGAAGGGAGGGAGGGAGGAAGAAAGAAGAAAAGGAAAAGGAAAGGAGAGAAAACTATTTTTCCTAGGAAATTGCAATTATTTTAACAAAGGGGCTACAAAGGATGATACATACCTCCATACCTCATGATCACCCCAGAAATACAGAAAGCGCCCCAAAAATAACTGCATCTCACAGAGCAGATGATTCCCACAGTAGTTACTGCATCAAAACAGAGACCTAGATCCCAAGCCAGAAATATGATCATCGTATTATCATCTTTTCTCTAATAAAAACAATGACCTCAATCTACTGGTTTTATTCAAAACAGAGTGGAAACAATTATTGCATTAGGCCTGTAACTGTTCAGATTTGTCTATCAATAACAAATGGTAGTATCATGTATGTAAAGGAAAGGAAACAAACTTTAAACAGAGTTGACACTTTTAAAGTCTGGCTGTGCACCAGCTTTCATGTAGTAACTAGGATGCCCCTGAGCACATGCATAAATGGAGTAACAAGAATACATTTTGAACTGATGGTGAAGACCTTTTGAGCATGTTAGATAAAGTAGAATCACACAGAGCAAACAGTTTCTATCTAGGAGATAAGGGAAGGGAGAAGTACACACTGTTATTTTACAAGATCATGAAGCTAGGGCATATAGACAAAAACTCAGCTTTAAATCATTGATGAAAGAAGAAAGAAAGAAAGAAAGAAAGAAAGAAAAAAAGAAAAGAAAAGACAGAAAAGAAAAGAAAGAAAAAAAAGAAAAGAAAGAAAAGAAAAGAAAAAAGGAAGGAAGGAAGGAAGAAAGAAAGAAAAGAAAGAAAGAAAAGAAAGAAAGAAAGGAAAGAAAGAAAGAAAGAAAGAAAGAAAGAAAGAAAGAAAGAAAGAAAGAAAGAGAAAGAAAGAAAGAAAGAAAGAAAGAAAGAAGAAAGAAAGAAAGAAAGAAAGAAAGAAAGAAAGAAAGAAAGAAAGAGGAAAGAAAGGAAAAGGAAGGGAACAGTAGGGAAAGAAAAGGAAGGGAAGGGAGAAGGAAAGAAGTTTTTCTTAATCTGCAAATGTCCATTTTTCAGGGTTCATGGCAAGGTAAAGCATAGGCCAAGATAATACATAGAACTTGCTGAATAGACCTGCTGAACTCTACATATGTAGTAGAATTGCATATCTTAGACTTCACCAGCACCCCAGATGGATGGTGTTTTAGTCTGTTCAGGCTGTTACAACAAAACTACTACAGACTGGTGTGGCTTAAACAGCATTGATTTCTCACAGTTCTGGAGGCTGGTAAATCTGAGATCAAGGTGCCAGCAGATTGCATGTCTGGTCAGAGCCCACTTCCTGGTTCACAGACAGCCTTCTGCTGCTGTGTCCTCACATGGCACAAAGGGCAAGAGAGCTCTCTGGGGGTCTCTCTTACAAGGCACTTGATCCTTATAACCCTCCATGAGGGTTCCACTATCATGACTTAATCACCTCCAAAAGGCCCTGGCTCCTAGTACAATCACACTGAGAGTCAAGATTTCAACGTGCAAATCTTGGAAGGACACAAACATTCAGTTTATAATAGATGGTGACACATGAATAGACTGGAATGATCAGTTTGTGATGAAGGAACATGCAGGTGAGGCAAAGGCTGACGTACCAGGGATAATGTTGACTGCATGTAGCATGGAGGTAAAACTGATTATTGTCTGTAATTAAGCAAGGAACCAGGCCTTTCCTAACTCACTGAAAACACAAGCCATTCCGTGGATATTACTTTTCCTGAAGTTTCATATTATTTCAAAATGAGGAATTGTTGCCAGTCCTGTGTCCTGGCCCTTCCTTTACTCTAGTGAGTGAATGTTACTGAAGACTCAGTTTCTGAACTTCAAGGGAGTGCTGAGTACTCATTTCATACATACTTTCTTTTCTGGGCTTCCAATATCATATGTTAGCAGCTTTGTATTCATCGACCCTGGAAAGAATTTGTGTACCTTCTCAATATACAAGACCTATGTCTCACACCTCTCTGACACATAGTAATCTGGAGATGAATTAGTTCATAATAATTTAAATTTTACTTTGCAAATCCATAGCCATAAATGCTAACACTGTAGTCTCTGCTAGTCTCTGCTCTGTTATATTCAAGACAAGTTATGCATAATCACCTGGAAGAAAGATTGAGCAGGTTTTCCTTCACACAGAGTTAAATATATATCTATCCTATGAGACAGTAATTCTACCTCTATGTATTTCCCAATAGAAATAAAAATATGTGCAGTCCCCTAAAGACTTTTCATAGTAATTATAGTAGTTTTATCCCCAATTCCAAAAAGTGTAAAAAACCCAATACCATGTGGTACATTCATACAATAGAGTACTACTCAACAACAAAATCAGCTCACAGACACTTAATAAATCTCACAGACATTATGCAGAAACAATCCAGACCCAAATAAGTACACACTGTATGATTGATTCAATTTATATGAAGCTCTCGAAAAGGAAAAATTAATCCATGGTGAAAAAGTAAGAAGAGTATATATCTCAGGAGATGGCTTATATGTGGAGAGGTAAGAGAACTTTCTAAGTAACGGATTCTGTTCATTGCCTACATGTCTTCTTCCCCCTCCAAAATCTTTTTTTTTTAAAGATTTTATTTATTTATTCATAGAGACACAGAGAGAGAATGAGAGGCAGAGACACAGGCAGAGGGAGAAGCAGGCTCCACGCAGAGAGCCCGATGTGGGATTCGATCCAGGGTCTCCAGGATCACGCCCCAGGCTGCAGGCGGCACTAAACCGCTGCACCACTGGGGCTGCCCTCCAAAATCTTTTTATTTATTTATTTACTTGCTTATTGTTATCTCTCTCATCCCCAGTCTGGAGAGTGATCCTGATGACTGTAATTGTTGAAATGGCAACTCAAGTGGACCCAACATGCTTAAAAAGGGAATGATAATCCATGTTTGGTCTAGAGTCTTCTCCCTTGCTCCTCCACTGGACACACGGACAAATACACATTGACAGAGATATCTCTAGCAGCTGTTTTAAGATGATGGGAACCATAATCAAAGTGAAGTCCACAAGTAGGATGATAGAAAAGAGATGTAGAAAGAACTGGGATTTTTGGCCACAGTCCAAATCATTAGCACAGCCAACTCTGGACACTGCCCTAGTCTATACTTCTTCATATTGGAACCTTTACATCTTCTGAACTTTATAGCAACCTGATTGAGATGAATATCAATTTTGCTGCAGAGAGCCAAAGCATGCTAGATAGAATGACTCCATTTTTCATTTGAGATTCCTATTAAACTATTTCACCAAGAATATTCTGGAACCTGGGTTTCTATTTTATCTTGCCGCATGCAAGATTTCCTCAACTTTAAGGAGCGTTCCACATTTAAGAATTTTAGATTATGGCCTGACCAAATCAATCTTTAGACAAGAATGAGGAAGTTTAACCCCAAACCGGCTTCTAAATACAGTTTTCCTGGTCTATGTAAGTGATAGTTCCATACTTCCAGTTGCTCCTGCCAAAATCTTTAGGAACGTCTTTGACTTCATTTTATATCCCACAAACAACTTATCAGGAAATCCTTCCACTTTTGCCTCCAAAACATTTCCATATTGTTATCATGTAGGTGAATGTTCTTATACTTAGTGGCTATCTGCTGAAGTGTTTAGGAGTGACTTATTGTGATCTTTCTATAAAATAATTTTTAATGAGTTAGGTTTAAAAAGAAAACAGTTGAATATGTATGTATACACACAAAACTTACATAGATACAGAAGTGGTTGTGCCTGGATTTATAACCTGATTTTTCTGACTTTGAAGCCATTACACTAAATAATAGAGTACCCTTCTGGTCCAGGTGAGATGTGGTAAGTCCTAGAATTAAAGTAATAGAAATGTGACTGGAAAAGAGAGGCTTGATTTATCATTAGAAAATTCTGAAGAATAATGAGATATGGAAATAAAAGATAAGGTAATGTTGAAGATGGCCTTAATGTTTTAAACCAGAGTAATTATAACATCATTGGCAGAGATCACAAGAGTGGAAGGATTAGGAGTGTGAGGTGAGGTCAATAATGATTTAGTACATGTTTCTCAAAATATTCATTACTGATGAAGTAGAATGTAAATTACAGTAGGGCAATTGGAGACAAAAGGTGAGATCGAAGAAATGGAGGGAAATAGCCTGAGATATATTAATAGGTTATACAAAAAAAGATGTAAAATCACTATTGCTCAGATAATGTGCTTACGTGAAGAGGAAGACCATAAATCTTTTCTCTGAAATATTGTTTATAAGGTGTACTACTTTATAAGTGGCATGAATAGAATAATGATTAATATAATATTTGTGGTTGATGATGCTTTTTTGGAGGAAATATCTATATCCAATATTTTCCTCAAAAACACCTTGACGACAAAGCTTTACATTTTTTTTCCTCTCCTCCAAGAAGCCTAAATTCTGGCCTTAATTTCTGGGCAATAACTCTGTAGTGATTAGGCTTAAATATTTTAGATTTACAAAGCTAATTTATTGCTCAGCGAGAGTGGTGGGTCATATTCCCTTGGCCATAGGGAGCGAGAATGTACACCAAACGCTATTTCCACACACACTGGTGTCAATGTGCCCTTCTTAGTCAAATATGACATACATTCTGGCTCTTGAACTTGCTTGCCCAGGTCCATCTGCCATGATGGCAGTGTGCCCATTCACAAGATGCTACGCCAGGTTTATCTGGACAAAGGTACAGCCAAGGAGAGGTTAGACAGGGAGTTTGTTTCACAAGCAAATGGACATTCGAAGGTAAGAAAATGCGCCTGATCTTTGAAGGCTCTGCATCTGAACCGTGAACACTGAAAACAGTTCACACCACTTGGTCAGTATAAGCAGTAGCCTTCAAAAGTCTTGAAGATCCAGTTTGTTTCCTAACATGTTAATCGCAGGTCTCTTTATTCCAACTGCAGGAACTAACTGCTGACTCTTCAGCACATCACTTCGGACTTCAAGAGCAGTAAGTCCTTGTATGAGGAAACTTTATATAATAAAATAAAAGGTATTATGTAAAGTTAGAAATAGTGTAGAAGAATAACAGAAAACTTAATAATAACAGTCTTCTTGGCAGTGGCTAGAGGATAGTGTTTCAACTGGACATTCTACATTCTACACTCTTTGGCTTATTCGTTTTGCTATTTATGATTGTATTAGTTCTTCACCTTACTTTTCTATCATATGAGGTCGTAGGAGTTCCACCACCATAAATATGCCACATGATTTCTAATGAAAGCATAATGTTCACTTGAGTAATGTTTTATTGGAGCATCTAGTGTTGTCTGAGAGATCATCAGCATCCCCTTTTAAGAAAAAAAAAGATTCTTTATGGTATTTTGATATAATAGTTATGTAGGTAGCCAGTTGCCTGAAATAAGTCATCATTGCTGGCTTTTCTATGTTTTAGGATTACATTTTATCAGTTTACTAAATATCCATCAATTTCTGCCAACTTGTAGATTTTACTTATTTAACCACTCTTGTATTCAGCTATCTATTATTTTAGCGGTAACTATAAAATTTACCAGAATTTCTTAGTGCACCAAGCACATTTTCAGCTTCAGACCTACAGATACACATCTCCCACATTCGTACTACCTGGTTTCTTTTCAGACTTCAGAGAAACTCTTCTGATCTGAATGACTTCTTCTTTTATTATGTCACCTCATCTTACTGATTTTCTTCAAAGCACAAATTATTATTTGAGCATATATTTATCTATTTGCTTGTTCATTATATCTCTCTATATAGGTTTTAGCTTCCATATCTAGGGTTGATGTCTATTTTAATTCAACAGTTTATGTGCAGCATCTAACCCAGTGTCCTATACCCAATAATAATTTTGAATGAATACACATATGAATAAAGATGATCTTATATTAAGATATTTTAATGAGGATCCTGTCTTTCAATGTTCAAAATTGCTATATTACTTCAGGATTCTTAGTAGTAGATAGCAAAGTCCAGTCTAGTTGATTTAAGCAGAAGAACCCTTATTATATAGTCTGTTACTAACTCTTAGAATTTTAGGGAAGTCCAGGTAACTAAACTTGATGCTTAACATCATATGACCCAACTAGAAGAAGATATGCCTAACACTATCACCAGAGATGTCACTGATCTGTCACCATGTGCTATTTGACAGTCATGAAAATCAAATGCTCATACATTCATATAGTAGGATCTTCTTAACAGATGTAGGAATAAAATACTATTCTCATTTATCCTAAATGTTTATTTTTGCCTTCCTAGTCTCATATATGTGTATCTATTTGGTGGAAGAAAGTTTCGTTGGAATCCTGATGCACTGAAATCTATGAAAATATGGTCTTTAAGTTTTTTTAGACCCTGGTTTAAAGGAAGGTATGTTATGAGAGAGACAACAAGGGTTGAATGAGCCAATCTACAATATTTTCCACAATCTCTGTGATTGAAGAGGGTGTAATGCAATCAAGGAATGGAAAGAAAAACCAAAACAGTTGAGGCACAATGAGGGTAACTCTGCACTCTATGTACATCTCACTCAATTCTCACCTCAATCCTCTAAAACTATTTAAACCCATCTATTTGACTCCAGAACTGAGTACCTAAAAATGTACCCGTAGTCCTTGTATTATTATTACTAATTTGAACAACACGAACGCTTAGAAATTGCTTCCACATTATATAAAAATATAGAAGCAAATAGATGTCTTGAGACACGAATAACTTTTAAAAATTCCCATAATGTTAGAACTCTTCTTCCAGTCCCTTAGTTGTCCTTTATTTTAGGATCTAAATTTTTAACTCCCATTATTGCCCATTTTTAAGCCTTGAGTAGTCCCACATGATTCCAGAAAATGAGCTGTCAATGTTAGTTCGACTTGTGGGAAACAGTCCAAAAGTATCCTGTTGGTCTACTTAAACTCAGTCATGCATAATTTAGTGGATAATCACTAGTGTCCTAATCAATATCTCTATCTACCTACTCACTAATCCAGTTCAAGAATCATGTGATTTAACACGCAACAGACTCAGATCTAGCCTTTGGCAAAATTGAAATCTGTCTGTGGTATCTTCACTTTTCTCTTTCCTCAAATTCAGACTATTGTTCTCACAAAACTTAAAGCAGAGAAAGGACATAAAATGAATTCTTTTTTCTAGTCCTCTCTCTTAATGTGGGGAAATCAAGGCTTATAAAGAGTTATTGGCTGGCCTATGGCTATTAAATTAAACAATGACAAGTCAAAGCTAACAACCTATGTCTAGAGCATTCTTTTTTAAATTAATTTATTTGAGAGAGAATGCACGTACACATGCATAGGAGGGTGAGAGGCGGAGGGAGAGAATCTTCAAGCTGACTCCCCACTGAGCATAGAGCCCAACCAGGGGTTCCATCTCACAACGCCTGAGAATATGACCTAAAACCAAGAGTTGGACCCTTCACTGAGCCACCCAGATAACCCTCTCTAGAGCATTCTGATTACACAGTCCATAACACTGCTCATAGTCTCTCTCTAAAATGTTCCTAGGATTATCTATGAGCTGACTAGTTAAAAAAAAAAAAAGAAAAAAAAGGAAAAAATATATATATATCCCTGCCAGTGGTGATGGGATAAGTAAAAGTCTATCCATTCCACTTAGTTCCAGCTGAAGAAATACACATTTGCCTTAAAGCAGCCTGAAATACTAAAAAAAAAAAAAAAATCACTGAGTTTCTAGTCCAGCTCTGGAACTAACCAGCTCTTATCTTGGGCAAGTAATTTCATCGCTCTGGGACTTAAAAGCAAATTATTCAGAAAACAAGACATTGGAATTAATGGCCTCTAAATTCTCTCCTGACTTAAGAAATTCATGAAACAGTAGCACTTCTGCTGTATCCACTAAAAAATGACCTCAGGCCAATAATGGCAAATTCACATTCTATGTATGACAACCATTTATCCCAGTTTGACAAAGACAGTGTTAATTTACACCTGTTGTCCCCACGTAATCAAACACTTTCACTCTCAAAATTCCTCTGGTTTTAAAGATAAATCATCAAAATGACCTTACCTGTAGAGGTAGGAGAGACCTATACTGGGTCATACTGATATATTTGTATATCACATAGAGTACTGATAATAATAATTTTTACACTCACTAGAGCAAACAGTATGACTTGCACACTTTTTCTCTGACACACTTATGCCATTCCAGAAATACAGTGTTGTTGCTAAGAGGATGATCTCTTGAGTCAGATTGCTGGATTCAAACCATGTTAATATTCCCAAACAAGTATATAAGGTAGGTCATATTAGACCTAGATTTACAGATTCTCATCTGAAGTTTCTGGGAGGTTTAAAATCTTACCTAAAAGGTGACATATTTTTCCTTCATTCAACTTTCTAATGAGCTCAGCTCTTTCTTGTTATGGGACTTATAGATTCCACTCCCATTGCTTCAATCACTCTTCCTGCCAATTTCCAAGTGGCTGCCTCCATCATGATTCAGAGTCTCAGTTTAAATGCCCCTTCTTCAGAGAAGTATTGTCTGATCCATCAATACCAACTGAACTACAAAACCCAAATCCTATTACTTGCTGTCACATCACTCTATTACTCTTCTTCATAGCAGGGATCTCAGTGTTCAGTTATATTTATTTGATTGGTTGCCACCTGGTACCCATTTCTCCACTGGACTAGACACTCAAGGAGGTCAAGAAACTAGTCAATCTTTTTCATTATGGTATATCAAGTATTAAACACAGTACCCAGAGCATAATAAGCACTTTAATGAATTTTTAAAGGGAGTTTGGGTACACATTTATTCAATGAATAGACAACTTATAAGTGCCTAACTCAGGATTTACACCTATATCTATTCTTCTGAAGTTCTGTCCAATGCAGCATGCTTTGTTGGTGCCTTCATCACACTGCACCTCTCTGTTAGTTGATTCATTTAAAAAATCCCGTGGAACCATTAGAAAACCATCAGAAATAAATTTGCAGCCAGAATCCTTATAACACAATTCCTAGTCAATCCTCTAGTCTGCCCACACACAGGACAAGAAATAGTTACATTAGGTTTAGCTACATGAAGATGCCATTTTGTAGGTCAATATCAGTTAAGTAATGTCTAGTCTAGAAGAATTATTCATCTATTTATAAAGATGTCTCTTCCTGGGATTCAATTTTCCAATATATATATATATATATATATATATATATATATATATATAATATGGTTAGAAAAATAAAATGATTTAGAGGCAGAGAATGAACTAATAAATAATAACAAAAGGAAATTCTGCAGAAGTGGGTATTTATCACAAGTCCCTGGGAATAAATTAAAGAGATTAATTTTTACTAAATCTTGTTTGAGATTTTACAAAATAATACTGATATGAATTATGACTTTTCTTTGTTTTATTCTGATTTGTTTAGGTTAGATTAAGAGACAATGTCTGTATTAATATTGCATTCATGTAATTAGAAAGTCTTTACTACATGAAAGACTGAAATGAACTAAGGCAATTATATCTGAATAAACAATATTTAATGAGTAATATATGAGAGGGTCATGATTTTACCTATTTTTAGCAAACGTTACTTTTGTTCCTCTATTTTTTAGTAGACAGTTGGCAACCTAGTTTCATGGTCTCCCAGGGACTGGGGTTCTTTAAATAAAGATTAAATTAGATACTGCAGCTGATTCCAGTGTTTAAGACAAATTTATTTCTACATTTTCCCTAATTCTCCACATCATACTTAGTTTAGATCTTAGCATCTTGAATGCTGTACATTTTATATTTTAAACAGATAATTGAATAAAATTGCAACTAAGAATTAATTAAATCTTTGAAATGATCTCTCTCCTTCCTGTTCTTCTGTGAATCATACACTGGAAGAAACATCCTCTGCAGGATGGGAAGATTAGCAGGAGAGACTGTTTAGTCAGTTTTCACATTAACAGGCAGGCCAGTTGAAATTACTCCCCAGACTTGATTTGGCCTGCAGCCAGATGGTTGATACTGTTAATAGAGAAAACATCTGTTTACCCTAATGTGTTAGTTTACTGCGCTTGGAGGCCATCAACAAGAGCTGCTGTGCACAGGTCTTACGAAAGGAGTGAATAATATTTTTTCATTTGGAAGTCAATAACAGATAAAGGAATCTTGTTTTATAGTCCCCACATTAGGCCACGCTCAGACACTGAAGATAAAGAATTACAGATAAACCAAGGACCACACTGTGCTCATTAGTTCTAAATAAGCATTTCCCTTCTTTCAGTCCTGAGTGAAATCAGAAGACTTTATATTCTTATGCAATTGGCTAAAATAAAGCAATTAATAAGAAAAACATATACATTACACATGGCTAATCACCAAATTCAACAAAATCCCCTATTATTTAGTTCTGTGACTTCTTTTAACAGCCTTAGAATATCAGCCTGGCATTTTCTTGCATCTAAAAAAGAAATGCCTAATTTAAATATTTTCAGAGGCCTCCTCAAATTCACTGGTGGTACCAGAAAGTCATCACTGTGAATAGATGCAGCATTGCAGCTGTACAAATGTGTGAAGGAAAAAAAATACAAAGAAGCAGAGTATCTCCTTGAAAACTTGGAAATAACATGTTCAAAGAAGTTCTTATGAAGGTCATAATGTGGCTAAGCTCCTGTACTATCTTAGGTAATTATGCAAACCTTCATAAATAATTATTAGTTATTGAAGCACAAGGAAAACAAGTTTGGGTTTATATGGAGAAGGTCATTACTTAAATGTAGACTGTCTCATTGCTTTGTGGGATAGGCTAATGAAAAATGTACTTGCTCACCACAGCAAGAATCAGGGCATGAACTAAAGCCATAAAACTTTTATGGAGCCTCTCCACAGATACCACATCACTTTCTTTGCCTTTGCTCTCTGCAGTACACTTGATAGGAAAAAGCTAAGTGCAGTACCAACATTTCAAAAGGATTGCTCAAACTTAAATTATTTTGCTTTGGGGCTGAAGCAAAGAGTTCTTCTGACAGTTTTACTGACTGCAGGTTTGGTGGGAGGTAAAGCCACGCTTCATGTAGTGTTTCAAGTATGAAGTATAAATCAGGTTTCATAAATATGCCCATTTGGTGTACTCAATTGACTGTAAAATAATTATGCTCTGCTGTGTAATTGTTGTGCTGTGGAAGAAAGCAGGACTTCTAAACATTTAACGGAAAATGATTATGCGACCTGAATTAAGACTGTATTTTCTCCCACCATCTTCTGTAGTGCAACAAAAGCATTTTGTAACATCTTAAATCTATAGGGTGCAAGGCTACCTAGATATTAGTTGTTGTTTTTCTTTTTATGCCTTTTCATAATTGTTTCTGGCTATCTGTCCTCTTGTCCTACAATTTTAGATGCAGGACTTAACTGTAGCACATTTTAGTGAAAGTATCAGGAATTTCTTTCACTCTACCAGCATCTCACTGACTGACTAAAGAATGAGATGCAAGGTTTGGGGAGAAAATATTTATATTAGCTAAAATATTTTGTTTGGTCTTTTTGTTCTGCTTTAAAAAAAAAGAAAAAACTCCTTATGCTGGAAATTTGATACTTTATGTTTCAAAGACTACTCTTCATCTAGGAACCTTTGGACATATTGACAATATAAACATTTCAGATACACCTTGAAATGTATGTCCGATGATACAGCAGCATCCATTTACCTATTATGATACAGCCTAACAGAAATGTCCAGGTTCTGTGCCTTTTTGTTATTTTTCCAGATATTTCTATTGAAGTAAATAGGAAAAAAATACATTAGAAAATGTGTGAGAGTTTTCCATTGTAAAAATGTTCAGTTCTGTCCTGTTTTCTGTTTATATGATCAATAAGTACTCATTGTATGAGACATATGGCAAGTTACCCACAATCCTATTGTTAATGTTCCTATTTGCCAAATGTACATTTTAATATGAAAATATTTTTCCCACATCAAATCATTAGGTTCTGCACATTTGCCAGTTAGTATGTGATATGTTTCTCAGTATACTGAGCAATGGTCTGAAAGCAAACCATAGTGTAGCATGTCCTAGTTTATAAATGCTATTATATGGGTATATTAAAGTCCCTTCAGAAATGTTATTTCATTCCTTAGCCTTTCATGCCTAAATTTGCCATATGTTTGTATATTTTTCTCATGAATGTAGAAGAAAAAATTAGGAAAATAGTAACATATGAGCTCTTCTGTCCATCACTGTTAGTTTCCTTTAAAGAAATAGGATTCTCTCCAGCTTAAGTTTACCAACTCTATTTTGTAGTCTCTATTATGACTTGCTACAGGTTGCAACCAATACAAGGTACAAATCTCAGGGCTTTGACATTTAATTGCTCCATATATGAAAAACCTCTCTCAATCTTTTTCTTACTCACTTTAAATTTTGCAGTAGCTGAAGAACTTTGGAATATTTAGGATGAAGCCATTATGCTCATGTCTAGGTTTCTTCAAAGATCATCACAATCTATGGGATGGTGCTTTGAAGTTTATCATTTTTCTACTTGTCCTTTGAATCTTCAGGGGCCAAGCACTTGATATTTCTTTAATCCAGAGCCAAAATGACTTCCTGCTCTAGTGTTGGCCTCAATAATGGTGCTAGAAAATTATCCTCTCTTAATTAAAGGAATCACACTGCTGTCTTAGAGCACTGATCATTAAATTTCAAGGGGAGGGATGACCATCTTAAGGTAAATGTAAAATATTTTATTTTATATCATTTCTTGCAAAGTTTTTGAAATAAAGATCATTTCTGAGCACTTAATAAGGAAATAACATGTAAATATCTAGAAATCATCTAATTAAAAGGAAAAATGCAAAAGATTCAAAAGAGGATAGAGTCAACAAACCAGTTCTAGTAGTAATAGCTAATTTACTTAAATTGAATGTGTTGTTTTTCTGGAAAAAAAGGATAACACTAGACTAGATTTCAGGAAAGTTATTAAAATTATTTGGTCATAATGCAACATTGCTCCTCACTTAGACATCATTTAATAATTTATAGAAGGCAAAAAATAATAATAATTTATAGAAGGCTTACAATATGCAAAATATTATCTGGCATTAAATGGTTGGTTCACCAATTTTCCCATATATTATTCTCTTAGGTGAAATATTTGTCCTTAGAGACATCTTCATTCTTATAATCTCAGTTCTTCAGTAAACTTCTATTAAGTGTATTCATATTCAGTATTTCTGCTTGAGCAGTACTCTCCGATGAAATTTCTATGATTATGGAAATGTTCTATAATCTGTGCCGTTCAATATCATAACCCTTGGTACATGTAATTATTAGGCACTTGAGATGTGGCTAGTATAACTAAGGAACAGAATGTTTACTTTTTTTAATTAACTACAAATTTAAATTTAGTCACGTGGCTAGTACTACACTGGTTAGTGCAGAGTTAAAAGACATCCATACAAATTCTCAGCAACTCATGCAGTCATGATCCTTAAGAAAAATTAATAAAATATTTTCTGTATGTTTAAAGACCCATCTATATTCTGCTTACAAGAGACCCATATTAGACCTAAAGACACCTGCAGATTGTGAGAGGATGGAGAAACATCTATCATGCAAATAGCAAAAGAAAGCCAGAGTAGCATCAGTTATATCAGACAAAATGGATTTTAAAACAGACCTTAACAAGTGACAAAAGAAGGACATCATATGGGGACAATCCAACAAGAAGGTACAATGATTGTAAATATTTATGCATCCAACATAGAAACACCCAAATACATTAAACAGTTAATAACAAACATAAAGGTACTAATTAATAATAATAATAATAATAATAATAATACAGTAAGGGAATTTAACACTGCACCTCCATCAACAGACAGATCATCTAAACAGAACAACAAAGAAACAATGGCTGTGAATAACACACTGGAACAGATGGGCTTAACAGATATATTCAGAACATTCCATCCTGAAACAGCAGAATACACATTCTATTCAAGTGCACACAGAATATTCTCCAGAATAGATCACATATTATCCCACAAAACAAACCTTGACAAATTCAAGTAGATCAAAATAATACCCTGTATATTTTCTGACCACAGCATTATGAAACTAGAAGTAAACCAAAAGAACAACTCTGGAAAGACCACAAATACATAAAGCTTAAATAACATGCTACTAAGCAATGGATGGGTCAATCAGGAATAAAAGAAAAATTATAAAATAAATAGAAACAAATGAAAATGAAAACACAACAATTCAAAACCTCTGGGATGCAGCAAAAGTGGTTCCAAGAGGGAAGTTTATAGCAATACAGGGCTACCTCAAGAAGCAAGAAAAAGTTCAGATAAACAACCTAACCTTAAACCTAAAGGTATTAGAAAAAGAACAATAAACAAAACCTAAGACCACGGGGTGGGGGGGGGGAGAGTAAAAAAAATAAAAAAATAAAAAAACAAAAAAACCCTAAGACCAATAGAAGGAACTAATAAAGATTTGACCAGAAAGAAATTATGTAGAAACTAAAAAACAGATTAGTGA
Source organism: Nyctereutes procyonoides (assembly GCF_905146905.1). Lineage (NCBI taxonomy): Eukaryota > Metazoa > Chordata > Mammalia > Carnivora > Canidae > Nyctereutes > Nyctereutes procyonoides. The sequence continues at coordinate 2,740,826 of NW_026575021.1, read as the reverse complement.
ATAGAACAGATTCTATCACTAAAATATAAGAGAGTAATGAAACCAGGAGCTGGTTCTTTGAAAAAAAATCAATAAAACTGAAAAACCTTAGCCAGATTTATCAAGAAAAAAAGATAAAGGACTCAAATAAATGAAATCACAAATGAGAGAGGAGAGCTAACAACCAATACCACAGAAATATGAACAATTATAAGAGAATATTATGAAAAACTATATGCCAACAAACCGGACAACCTAGAAGAAATGGATAAATTCCTAGAACCTAGGAATAAGAATAAGCCTAACCAAAGAGGCAAAAGATTTTTACTCTGAAAACTATAAAACACTGATGAAATATAAACTACCAAAACTGAAACAGAAGAAATAGAAAATTTGAACAGACTGATTACCAGCAAGGAGGCTGAATCAGTCATCAAAAAACTCCCAACAAACAAAAGTCCAGGACCAGATAGTTTCACAGGCAAAATCTACCAAATACTTAAAGCAGACTTAATACCTATTCTCAAACTATTCCAAAAAATAGAAAAGGAAGGAAAATTTCCAAATTCATTCTAGGAGGCCAGCATTACCCTGATACCAAAACCAGATAAAGAGACTAATAAAAAAAAAGTAAACTACAGGCCAATATTCTTGATGAACTTGGATGTGAAAATTCTAGATAAAATACTAGCAAACAATATTCAACAATACATTTTTAAAAAGTCATTCACCATGGTCAAGTGGGATTTATTCCTGGGTTGCAAGGGTGATTCAACATTACAAATCAATCGATATGATATATCACATCAATAAGAGAAAGGATAAGAACCATATCATCCTTTCAATAGATGCAGAAAAAAACATTTGATAAAGTACAATATCCATTTGTAATAAAAACTCTCAATAAAATAAGTTTGGAGAAAACATACTTCAACATAATAAAGGCCATATATCAAAAGCCGATAGCTAACATCATCTTTATTTTTTTTTAATTTTATTTATTTATTCATGAGAGACACAGACACAGAGAAAGAGGCAGAGACACAAGGAGAAGGAGAAGCAGGCTCCATGCAGGGAGCCTGATGTGGGACTTGATCCTGGGACTCCAGGATCATGCCCTGGGCCTAAAGCAGGTGCCAAACCGCTGAGCCACCCAGGGATCCCTAACATCATCTTTAATGGGGAAAAACTGAGTTCTTCCCCCCAAAGGAAATGCACAAGACAGGGATGTCCATTTTCACCACTTTTATGCAATACAGTACTAGAAGTACTAGCCACAGCAATCAGACAACCAAAAAGAAATAAAAGAAATCCAAATCAATAAGGAAAAGGTAAAACTTTCCCTGTTGCAGATTATATCATATCATATATAGGAAACTAAAGACCACCAAAAAAAGTGCTAGAACTAATAAACAAATTCAGTAGTGTTGCAGGATGCAATATCAATGTACAGAAATCTGTTGCATTTTATACACCAATAACAAAATAGCATAAAAAGAAATTAAGGAAACAATCCCATTTACAATTTTACCCAAAATAACAAGATAGCTAAGAATAAGCCTAACCAAAGAGGCAAAAGATTTGTACTCTGAAAACTATAAAACACTGATGAAAGAAATTGAAGAAGACACAAAAAATGGAAAGACATTCCATGCTCATGGATTGGAAGAACAAATGTTAAAACGTCCATACTACTGAAAGCAATCTAAAGATTTAATGCAATCCCTATCAAAATACCAACAGCATTTTTCATGGAGCTAGAACAAAAAGTCCCAAAATATGTATGAAACCACAAAAGACCCTGAGTAGCCAAACCAATCTTGGGGGGAAAAAAGAAAAAAAGAAAAGAAAGCAATGGTGGAAGCATCACAATTCTAGACTTGAAGTTATATTACAAAGCTGCAGCAATCAAAACAATAGGATATTGACGCAAAAAATAGACACATGGATCAATAGAGAGGAATAGAACATCCAGAAAGAAACATATAATTACATGGTTAATTGATCTTTGACAAAGAAGGAAAGAATGTACAATGAGGAAAAAGTCTCTTTAATAAATAGTATTGGGAACACTGGACAGCTACATGTAAAACAATGATACTGGAGCACTTTCTTACACCATTTGAAAATTAAACTCAAAATGGATTTAAGACCTATATGTGATACCTAAAATCATAAAAATCCTAGAAAAGAACACAGGCGGTAACTTTTTTGACACTGGCCATAGCAACTTCTTTCTAGATATCTCCCAAGCAAGGGAAACAAAAGCAAAATCAACTACTAGGGCAACGTCAAAATGAAAAGCTTCTGCTCAGCAAAGGAATCAATAATCAAAGCTAAAAGGCAACCTACAGAATGGGAGAAGATATTTGCAAATGACATATCTGATAAAGGGTTAGTATCCAAAATATATAAAGAACTTATAAAACTCAACTCTCCCCCTAAATAATCCAATTAAAAAGTGGGCAGAAGACTTGGACAGACATTTCTCCAAAGAAGACATAGATGACCAACAACTCATGAAAGGATGCTCAACATGACTAATCATCGGGGAAATGCAAATCAAAACCACAATGAGATGTCACCTCACATCTGTCAGAATGGCTAAAATCAATAACATAAACAAAAGATATTGGTCAGGATGTGGAGAAAAAGGAATGCTATTCTTGGGAATGCAAATTGGTACAGCCACTATGGAAAACAGTATAGAGGTTCCTCAAAAAGTTAAAAATAGAGCTACCTTATGATCCAGCAATCACACTACTGGGTATTTACCCAAAGAATATAAGAACACTAATTCAGAGGGATACATGGCACTCCTATGTTTATAGCAGTGTTATTCACAATAGCTAAGTTATGGAAGCAGCCTACATACCCATCAATTGATGAATGGTAAAGAAGAGGATATATATATACACATGTATATATATGTAAATATGTGGTGTGCATATATATATACTTTAAAATTTAAAGTATATATTCTGGCTATTATATATATATAATGGAATATTATCTAGACATAAATATATATATATATTTATATATAAAATGGAATATATATTTATAATGGACATAAAAAAGAATAAAATCTTGCCATTTGCAATGGCATAGGTAGAGCTAGAGAGTATTATGCTAAGTGAAATAAGTCAGTTGGGAAGACAAACACCATATGATTTCATTCATATGTGGGATTTAAGAAACAAAACAAATTAACAAAGGGGAAAAATAAGAGAGAGACAGAAAAAAGCAAGAAAGCAAGAAACAGATTCTTAATTATAGAGAACAGTCTGATAGTCACCAAAGGGGCGGGTGATGGGGAGATGTGTTAAATAAGTGATGGGAATTAAGGAATGCACTTGTTGTGTGAGCAAAGGGTGATGTATGGAACTGTTGAATCACTATATTATATACTTGAAGAATGTGACACTATGTTGACTAACAAATTAAAATAAAACCTTTAAAAACTATTGTGTGTTTAATCATATATGTACAAGTATACTCCACAGCAGCCATATTCTATTTTTTTTATTTCATTTATTTATTCATGAGAGACAGAGAGAGAGGTAGAGACACAGGCAGGGGGAGAAGCAGGCTCCACGTAGGAGCCTGACGTGGGACTCGATCCCAGGTCTCCAGGACCACAACCTGGGCCGAAGGCGATGCTAAACCGCTGAGCCACCCGGGCTGCCCTATATTCTATTTTTTATTTCATATTGTACTATTCTAAACATAAGAATTAATGCCAGTTTAAGATTCTCATCTATGGGGACACCTGGGTGGCTCAGCGGTTGAGCATCTGCCTTGGGCTCAGGGCGTGATCCCGGGATCCAGGATCGAATCCCACATCAGGCTCCCCGCATGGAGCCTGCTTCTCCCTCTATGTCTCTGCCTCTCTCTGTGTGTCTCTCTCATGAATAAATAAATAAATCCTTAAAAAAAATATTCTCATCTGTACCTTATCATATGGATAGGATACTCCCTTAGGAACTGAGTGACTCTGCAGAATCAGATCAGATTCTGAACTCCTGAACAGTACACCTTTGGATAATATTTTAAATCAGAAATCAAGATGACTCATTAAGCTTGGGTGAATTTTTCCTAACATCAAGATATATTCACATGTGGTAAAATTTAAAGTATACGTGTTTAAGAAAAATTATTCCTGAGAGAGACTAAAACATGTTTTACCAATATAAAAAGTCAATTCTTAATTGTTCTCCACCACCTTTCTTGAACATAAAATACAACCTCAGGGTCTTTGCACTGGCTGTTTGTTCCACCTTTTCTCCAAAGTGTCAGGCCTTACTACCTATCTCTTTTAAGTCTGCACCAATATCACTTTCTCAGTGAGGTCAACTCTAATCACCCTATGCAAGAGCAAGTCTCACCTGTCCCTCAAAACTTCCCAATTCCCATATCCTGTTCCATTTTTCTCCACAGCATTTATTACTAACGTACTATATGTTTTATTCAATTTATTGATCTACTACTTTATTTTTGTGTACTCTAAATAACCTCTAAATGAGATTCACAAAAGCGAGTAATCTGGATCATTTTTTTCTCACTGATACATCACCACCTCCAGGACATACCCAGGCAGTTTGTAACCCTCAATAAATATTAGCTACTGTCCAAAAGACTTATTGTATTGTCTGATCTACAAGTCGGTAAAGGTGAACTTTTTTCTATAAAGGGCCAGATAATACGTATTTTAGATTTTACAGGACACACGTGTTTTCTGTGGCAAATTCTTTAAAAATATAAAAGCTTTCTTAGCTGGTAGATCATATAAAAACAGACTGTGGGTCAGATTTGAACCATGGGCCATAGTTTGCCAAACTTGGTCTAATTTAAAAGAGAGATGCAACAGAGCAATACTCACAAGATGATTAGCTGTAGAATTGTTTGTATCTGATATTGTGAAAATTTTTGTGATTATGTGTCCAACGTTTCCTTCAACTGAAAAGGAAATACTATTGTGGCAAATACAGTCAGAATGGCTGCAAAGCAATCTAACTTGGCAACCTACACCATTTTCATTGCCATCTACCAGAAAATTGTTATTCTGTCTCTTATAAAACATTAATATTAAAGTAGTGTTTGGTCCTTAGTTTTTTAATAGATCCTGAACCCCAATTAAGAAACCAATAAAGATTATGAACTCTCTTCTCAGCAAAAGTGTGCATATACCCATAATTTTTCATACTGATTTTAAGGGCTTATGAATTAAGCCCTTTTCTTAAGAATCTCTTCCTTTTCCTTAGATTCATTGTTTCTGTGGCTCATATGTTTTTTGTGTATTTAAAAGAATGCAAAAAGTTGCTTTAAATCATCTTTCCTTCTACCTTATAGTTAAATGGCATAGTAGAAATGTCAAAGAACTTTAATCAAATATGGTACCTAGTATTCATCAAATACTGACAAGAATATGTGACCTGAAATGATATTTCAGGCAAATAATTCCTTCAGTAATCAGGATTTCACTGTAATGGAGAAACTATTATTATTATTATTATTATTATTATTATTATTATTATTACTCTTGTTTGTCTTTACCAATTAAGCCCAAAGCATCTCTGGACTCCTCCAAGTTGACAAGATTCTCATTCTTCCATTTTGAGAGTCATAGTATAAAGAAAAACAAGAGCATAATGTGTCAGTATTCTTTCATTACTCTACTGGTGTCACCAAGAAGTCTAACTGGACTTCTCTTGTCCCTATTTCCCTAACATGAATCATTACTAATTTCCTAACAGCACATTCTATAAAAGAGGTACACAAAGGTAGCCAGTTGGCTAATCTGAGTTTTCAGTGTTGAGTCTATGTCTTCAGTCCTAGGTATCATGTAGAGCCATAATTCTCAACCATGAGTAAGGTACTGGTGTGCTACATTGGTGAGAGAGGGGCATGTTAACTGATTGGCTACTGAGATATTCAAAGCTTTGCTTTTCCCAAATAATTTGCTTTGCAAAAAAAGTGTTGTTGTTTTTTAATATTTTATTTATCTATTCATGAGGGACACAGAGACATAAGCAGAGGGAGAAGCCGGCTCCCTGTGGGGAGCCCAATGTGGACTCAATCCTGGGACTCCGAGATCACACCCTGAGCTGAAGGCAGACAGACGGTCAACCATTGAGCCACCCAGGCATCCCACAAAATAAGTGTTTATATAAAGCTCTTTGTAATATTCCTATAATAGTAATTCATTGCCATTTAGTTAGGGATTCATGAATGAGTAGGAAAGAGTGAACTCATATGGGGAATTAAAAGTCCTCCAACGTAATGCCATGGGAATGTCATGAGAGTCTGAGCAGTTGAGTGTGTCTCTGCAGAAAATAATAAGTGATGAGGACCACTGATCTAAAGATATTATCTTTCCTTATAGAAAATATACACTCACTGTCCTTATTAAGGAAAAATGCTACACATATTCACTAATATTAATGAGCATCCTGTTTAATAATTTCCAGAGAAATAAGAAATCTGATTGCTTAGGCTCAAAAAACATGAGCTGAAAATTATTCTGTTGCCTGATTAATCACAATCTATTTACTGAGGCTATGAGGAAGGAAATGAAGATAAAGTTGTGGCAAAGCACAGCCAGGATTAACAATGTCAAGGTCAAATTCACACATACTGCTTGAAAATTACCAAAGTTACAGTAAGAAAAACTATGACAGAACTAGGATAATGACAGTCTTTTAAATAGAAATGGATTGTTTCCAAAAAAGAAAGAAGAAAGAAAGAAGAAAGAAAGAAAGAAAGAAAGAAAGAAAGAAAGAAAGAAGAAGGAAGGAAGGAAGAAGAAAAGAAAGAAGAAAGCTGATTTACCTATTTGATGATTCATAAATTCCATTGCCCTTTGGAAAGACATCTCTTAGTCTTCTTTTGTCACATTTTTAGATAAAGAAAAGACAAAATATATCCCATTAGCCAAATACTAGATAACATTAACAGATCAGAATTTGAGACGCATAGCAGTCACAGAAGGCCCAATAAATTATGGGTATAGGGGATTCTAAACAAGCTATCTCTTCTCTCTTCCAAATATAATAAATTTTTTAAGATCAGAGTGTATATCACATGAAGTTAATAAAGTAGAAAATGACACTATTTACCTTCATCAAATAATATGTCAAGAAATTTATAGCTCAGCTCCTTGGAAATCTGTCTTATTTAGTCTGCTGTTTTGTGTAACATTTTAACAGCCAGAAGCAAATGGGAAACATAAAGCATGTTAGGTGATGAAAAGTTCTTAAAACATTTACTTTACTGATTTCTTATGAAATATTACTTTTATTTTTTTTTCTGTGGGTGGCACCTGTTCGTGTTACAAAAAAAAAAAAATTAACATGTAGTACTGAGTCATTGGAAATGGTAGAGTTGCATGGCAAATAACCAGCTAAACCACCAAAGGAAGAGATAATTGGCAAGATGACTTCAGGAATAAAAATTGTCATTATTCCGGATCTGTCTACAGATTACTGCATGTATGCAGTAGATTAAAGATCATATCTCAAAGAATGCCTGTTTTTCTGAGCATAAAAGTAAAGGATTTGGGACACCTGGGTGGCTCAGTGTTTGAGTGGCTGCCTTCAGCTTGAGTCGTGGTCCCAGGTCCTGGGATCGAGTCCCCCTCCGCTGCAGGGAGCCTGCTTCTCCCTCTGCTTATGTCTCTGCCTCTTTTTCTGTGTCTCTCCTGAATAAATAAATAAAATCTTTAAGAAAAAAAAAAAGGAAAGGATTTTCCATTCCAAACCATATTAATGATTAATTCAGTCTAGTCTAGCATCCTTTCTATGGAAGTGATCAAATTTTAAAAAGGAGATTGGAGAGGGGAAGAGAATCATTCTAACTCCATCTTTCTGTTTTCCTAGAGGAGTGGATTCTATCTACACTCAGTAAAAGAAACATAAATTCACTGTTCCTACCATGAATGAAGAGCCATTTCTTGTTTTATTTGGCACTGTTACTTACAGCAACAACAAAAAAACAAACGTAAAAGCAAACAAACTTAGTCTCTTTTTGTAGTATATCAAATCATATAATTATATAATGTTGAACAAATAAAAAGAAGCTCTTATAATCTACAAATATTTTAAGTCATTACTTAGAAATTATGTGGCATTTTTAAGCTCCAGTATTTTTTCTTTTGTTAGTTAATCCTCAGTACCTGTTTATGCGGTAAATGCTTTTCAATACCAGTTTTATAAATGCAGACATTGATATTGAAATGACTCAGGAAAATCTTAGCATGTAAATAATATTCTAGTAGGTTCATTTGTACTATATAATTTCAGGATTCTAGTAATAGTCACATGACTGACAAATGCCCACTCAATGGTATTATAAACTTTGTATGCCCAAACATTTCTGGAGGTGACCCTCTCCCCCCCTTGGTGCCACCCTGGGCATCCATTCACTCTTTTGACATGGCTGAATTTTAGAAGTTGCTTTTCTTTATTTGGAGCTATATCGAAACCCTAATTGTAATGCTGTCCCTTACTGTCATATAGAAGTGTAAACTTATTTTTAAATAATGTTTTTGTATATTTGAGCTGCCTACCTTGGAGAAGTAACAGGAATTTTCTATAAGATTTATTTTAATGTGTACCTTTTTAATGTAATGAAACAATTCACCAGAAATATGAAATTATCAAGATATGGGTGCCTTCCCCTACATATTTTAGTAAGTAGTAGATTGGTAGTATATTATTTAGAACTGGTTAATTATAACAAATAGTTCCACATTTAAATAATGTCTCAAACACAATACAAATTTGTTGGTTGTTCACAAGGAATTTCTATGTCAGCAGAAGTGTTCTCCTCTACAGATTGATTTAGGGACATGGATTGATGGTATGTCTGGAATCTTCAAATCATGGCTATAAAAGTTGGTCATGGAAAAAGCATTCAACTGACAAAAAGGGAAGAGCATGTAAGCCTTAATAGAAAGATCTTTTTGTTGAAATCACAAATCACTTCCGTTCACACCATAGTGGCTAGAACTCAGCACATGGCCATACCTAACTGTAAAGGAGGCTGAGAAATGCAATCTGTCTGCCAAGGAAGAAAAGAACAATAATTCTGGTGTGTAGCTGCTAGAATTTACTGCCACAGACATATGGCAGGCACAGGGGAAAAAGTGAGTTGAATGGCAAACTAACCCTTGAAATCAGGATTCACTATGGAGCTTTTTCAAAAATACAAATACCCGAACCACTATCCTAAACCTTTTAAATCTAAATATCCAGCTATAGAGTTATGGAGTCTATATTCAGTTGCACAGGTGATTTTGCTATATAGGAAAGGGAATGATTCTACCAGTAATAACCAGACTACTGAACAGCCCTTATACAGAAATAGGAAGCATTCTAACAGCATAGACTTAATTAGAAGATTTTTAAAAATAGGTTACATACTAAGTAGAACACAACAGGTTATCTATCTCATTAAAAACACAATAAAATGAACGTTACACTCAACACTTCAGAAACTCTACATTGTTTTGCATTTTCCTAAAAAACATACTAGGCATGACTGACTGAAGTATAATCTCTCAGAGGACTTGTTTTTTAATTCCCTTTTCTCCTCTAAGAGTATCTCCAGTGGTAATTAGTACTTACTTGGGATCAATAAATATCAAAGGATCAAGTTCTATCATTTGCCCTTTGCTTTGTAATAGGTTTGTGTAGAGGACTAAATATAAATTAGTGAATGACTTGAGAAAAAAAAATAAGTGGCTTTGCTTTTTACATCTCTTTGGTAACATTATTTATGTGCAAATCAGGCTTCATGTTTGCTTCTGTTCTAATCTTGTATTCCTCAATCACTTCAGGGCCACCTAATTGGTTTATAACCTGTAATCAATTTAGTCTTTCATTATCCAATGTGAAAATATTTATTCACAAGTGGCAGTAAGTCCTACAGAACACTAGACTACACTATACTGCTACTATGTTTTCACTGAGTTCTCTGGCTTTCTGTCAGTTAGCTGGAATAAATATTGAATCTAGACAGACATGAACACACAAAAATGCAATGGTTTTTAAATAATAACTAATTAAGTATAAAATAAGTCTTTGTGCAATCCAAATAATTTTTTCACTATACTGAAAACCATGACTCAGTATCTGGTTTATATGCAGTAGCAACAGTGAGTTACTCAAATTTTCAAAATGATTATTTTATTTTTTTTGTTATTATGAGCTCATTTCAAAGCCTTCAACAGGATTTCCTGACATGAGAACATTTTCCTCAAATCTATATCGCTATTTGGATTGGTCACAAACTTACATAAAGATGGGGTAGGTCAGGTCCTTTGTGAAAACACTGTTAAAATATACTTGTTTCATAGAGATGTGGTATTGATTTGTCATTGAAGCTTGAAGAGTTACATGGCAATAGATTTCTACTTTTTGTCTAGATGGAACTAAAGCCGTGGCCATGGAGGCATGTTTTATAAAAGGCTAGATGTTAACAATAATGAAAATACTAAAGGAAATTGTAAAAAGATTACTGTAATAGAAGGGAGGAGAATCACATTTATTGTACATCTGTGTACCAGGCTTTAAGATACTACCATGTTTTGCTTTGTTTTGAACCTGTTGCAGTTATAATGAAATGAACAAAAAAATATCTAGGGGAACCAAATAGCACTCTATCGAAACATAAGAAAGTAGAAGGGCTTTGGTCAGTTTCTTCATCTAAGGATTCAGTCTTTAGCTTGGCAGTTCTAGAAATTCAATGGTTGAACCAATGGATTGAGCAGGTTCACAGAAATAACTTATGAAAAAGAAGTGCAAATGGCAGTTAAGTGAATAATAGAATTAAACAATATTTTTTCATTAGCTACAGGTGCAAGAATACTTAATAAGGCAATTAAGTGATTAAAAATTATTGGTCAGACTTATATGGTATACATCGATGCAATATTCTTTCATATATTACTGGTGCATCTACTTATAAAAATTGTGTCTACTAAAACTAATCATATATGTACTCAATCAGCCAGCAATTCCATCTTTAGCTATGTACCCAATAAAATGTATGTATGTGATCAACAATAACAACAAAATATATGGGAATATTCAGAGCAACTCTACACGTAAGAGCCAAAAACTGAAAACAGTCCAAATGTCCATCAACACCAGAATCCATCAATAAATTGTTATATTCATATGATGAAATATTAAATAGCAATCAGATGAACAATTTACTATATGAAACACCACAGATAAATTAATATACAGTGAACAAAATAACTGAGATGTAAGAGAAGACATACTATATGATTCCATTATGTAAATGTAGCCACAGACAAAATTCATGCATGGTATTTAGAAGGATAGAGATTCCTTTGAGAACATGAGTAATCTTCTGGGGAGCTTGCAATATTTAAATTCTTGATGGATATTCTGAATGTATACACATACATACAATGAAAACATACAGTATAATATTCTCATTTTGTGAAAATGTATTGGGATAGATACTCATGATTTGTAGACTTCTCTTATACATCAATAATATACTTTAAAAATGTTAATAACTTGGGAGTATGAGGAAGAGGGAAAGAATCCACATGAAACAAGATTGGCTATCAATTGATAACTGTTGAAGAAGGGTGATGAATACATGCAGTTCTCTTCTATTGCATATGTTTGAAATTTTCATACTAGGGGCAGCCCAGGTGGTTCAGTGGTTTGGCACCACCTTCAGCCCAGGGCCTGATCCTGGAGACCCAGGATCGAGTCCCACGTCAGGCTCCCTGCATGGAGACTGCCTCTCCCTCTACCTGTTCCTCTGCCTCTCTCTCTCTCTCTCTGTGGGTCTCTCATGAATAAATAAATAAAATCTTTAAAAAATAGTAATTTTCATAATTAAAAAATTTCTGGAAAAAATATAGTAATCTTTTGAACTTATGCTAGGCATTTATCTAAGCTTATGTATACTATCAAAGGCACCATCTATTAAAAAATGATAAATTAGACATCATAGAATTAGGAACTTCTCTTTGAAAGATTCTGTTAAGAGAATGAAAAGACAAGCCACCCCAAGGAAAAAATATTTTCTAACCACCTATTTGATAAACGACTTTATCCAGAATGTATAAATAATTCTCAAAATTTAACAATAAACTATAGACAACCCAATTTAGAAATGGGAAAATAGGGGCCCCTGGGTGGCTTAGTTGGTTAAATGCTGACCGATTCTTCATTTTGACTCAGGTCATAATCTCCAGATCATGAGGCCAAGCCCCGCAATAGGCTCTGTGCTCAGCATGGATTCTCCTTGAGACTCTCTTCCTTTCTTCTGAATCCCCCTCTGCACCTGCTCACTGGCTCTTGTACTCTCTCTCAAATATATACATACATACATACATACATACATAAATTTTTTAAAAATTTTTTAAGGAAATGGGCAAGATATTTGAACAAACAATTCAATACAGATAACATAAGGATGTCAAATAAGCTTATGAAAAGATGCTCAATGTCATTAAACATTAGAGAAACATAAATTAAAACCATAAGATCCAATACATCTATTTAAAATTTAAAATATTGATCATATCAAACGTTAGTAAGGATGTTGACAACTAGGACTCCCTTATGTTGTTGGTAAGAATGTAAAATGTTTCTACTTCATTTGGAAAACATTTTGGAAGCATGTTACAGTGTTAAATACATACCACCTTTTAAATCAATACTTTGACCAGGCATTTGACAAGAAAAGTGAAAGTATAAGAGCATACAAAGACTTGTGCATAAATTTCCATAATGGCTCTATTTGTAATAGCCAAAAACTGAAAACAACACAACTATCCACCAACAGACAGATGGACAAAAACACTATGTATGTAAATATGTATAATAGAGTATTCCTCTATTACTTTTTTTAAAAAATGAAGTATATATATATATATTTTAAATGACATATATATGTATATGTCATGGAAAATGTCATATATATATATATATATATATATATATATATATATATGTCATGGAAAATCTGAAAATAATTATGGTAAATTTTAAAAAGGCCAGGCAAAATGAGTAAATGCTGCTTGACTCCATTTATGAAAAATTATAGGAAATTCAAAATAATGTATAGTGACAGAAAGCATAAGTCTATTTGATGATTGGCAGTGGAAGGCAGAAGCAGAAGAGATAGTACACAAGCATGGAGAAACTTTGGAGGTGATAATTATGGCCACTATACTGATTGTGTTGGTTATTTCTTGGGTATATATTTATATCAAAATTTACCAAATTTATATTTTAAATGTATGCCATTGTCAGTATGTCAATTACACTTCAATATAGCTGTTGGGAAAAAGAAATAACTGTATAATATCTTACGTATTTTTCTAGTATGAACCTTTACGATATGTATTTCTTCACTTGCAATAAAATAAACTTAAAAATCTTAGTTATTTTACTCAATTACAATAAAGCCTTGTTATCTACCTACTTCTCAACAATCTACACTCTTCGATGCCCAGAATATTCAAACCCATTTTTATGGACTATCTTAAAAAAATTTGAGACTAAATTCTTCCTATTTTAGTGGTTCAAATAAATTTGTGGATGTTTTCTCTCATGTCAACTTTTTTTTTTCTTCTGTTAAACAAGGGCTCACCACTGGAGAGTCTACAACTTAATTAGAATTGAAATCTTCCAGTATGATTAATCATTAAGATTCACCATTAAATTTTTACTATATAGGCATTTTCATTTCCTCAGATAAATCTTACTTTTTTTGTGGATTTTCCACAATTTTATTCTCAAAATGTAATCTTATCCTCAAGCTTTGAGGAATAGCACATTATGCCCTTATGTACTGTCAAAATATGTGTAATTTAAACTTCACAAACTCTGAAGTAGTTATTATAACAAACTTTTGCTGTTGAAGAACTCAGATTCAGAGTTAATGCTGTTAGCCTAAAAGTACACACGTGTTAAGTTGCTAAGCGAACACAAATCCAGATATATTATCGTATTATACTACTTTCCAACATATTAATGTTATGGCACTTCTAAGATGTTAAAATTCTAAAATATATTTCCTCTTTTATATCATTTTCCCCCAGAACAAAAATTATTTTAAAGTGACCCACATCTAAGGGCACTTATGTACTCCTATATAATCTTTTGCAGCTGGAAATTCAGTAGTTGACAAAGGTAGTGTTTTCAGAAGAAAAAACTAGGATTTTCAAATCACACATATGCACATTCAGATCTAGATTCAGCCACCAAAAATGAATGTGAGTGAGCTTAGGAAAGTTACTTCAAACGTCTAGAGTTCTATTTCTTAAATCTATAATACTGCAAAATAACACTTACTTTGCTGACTACTGTCAAATTTCCAGGTAATGAATACAGAGTGTGTAGCATGAAAGTAGCGTTCAATAAATGGTTGCTCTAAAAAAATAAGATTGATGAGTAAATATACCACTCCAAAAAGCAGTCATTAAATATTGCTACTACTTCATAACAATCATTTACATTTCTGAAGACACATTCTGAAAATACATTACAAGAACACTGAAGATAAAAAACCTAAGCTGTATGTGTATGTATATATGTATGTAACACACACACAAACACACATTTATTATTTTCAGTAAAACAAAAACATGTTTTCCAAAGAAATACCTGGAGATTTAGAAGATGTGAATCATCATACTCAGTTAACTCTATATATTTATTAGTTAGGGTTAAAAAGATAGGATCTATGAAAATCATGGCTCTACAGCCTCTCTACTACCTACAACTATTTTGTGTGGCTTTGGACAATTTATAGCCAAATTTCCACCTAGAGAGATAATAGAGATAATAGAAATAGATAAGTTCTTTAAGCTATATTCAAACTCAAAATTTCTACTCTGACTATATTACTCATTCTAATTAAATAGTATAAAAGTAGCACAATTTTGAATATTAATTCCATCCCACAAAATTAACACTCTGCAGGATGATAAATTAATCAATGCCAACCACATTCACAGTGCTTATTATTGAGGAAATGTAATGAATCGTACCGGTTGGCTTTTTCAGGTTAGTTGTTACAGAATTAATGCTGTATCGGGCAATTCTGAATTTTGTTTCTAATTTTGCAGTGCACAAGCTCAAAATTATCAATTTAGCCAAAATGAATCCCAAATTCCTGTATTTCGAGGTACTCTCTAAAATTTAAACTCTGCAATGATTCCCTTTTCTACAACAGCAATTTACTACTATAGTAGCATTGCCAGTAGCAGGAAAACAAGTTTAAATAAAATAAATTATCTCTGGACCCCAAGTCCTCCTGTGATGCTACCCTACTTCTGCCATCTTGGTCCTAGGATTGCTCTTCTGTGTTTATATTATTTGGCCACTCAAAAATATTTGACACTGCTGGCCATCTTTTCTTTCTTGTAGCTTTGTTTGTTTTCTTTTATTTTTCCTTCCAGACATCCAAGATACCTCTTTCCTAGTTCTCTTCCTTCTTTCCTGGCTCCTATTGCTCAGTCTCCTATTCTGGTTTCTCTACTTCTACTAGACTTCTCACTGTTCATGGATGAGATCTAGAACCTGTTATTTTCCCCAAATCTTCTATGACACTGTTTGTCCTAATGCCTATTATTTGTCAAGCCAATGGCTTTAAATATATTGATGTCCTTTTGACCTCTAGATGTATGCATTCAGACTTGTTTTACTTGAGCTGCACTGTCATATACTGAATTATTTGCTATATCTATTTGAGATTCTAATAGGCATCTCAAAATTAACATGTCTAAAGAAGAACACAGTTCTTCTTCTTGAGACCCTTCTCTCAAGCGGTTCTGATGAACTTCATATTTTATCATCTTTGCTGTTCTCACCCAAGGCATCATCTTTCATGTACATTATTGCAACAAACTTCTAATTAATCTCTCTGCCTCTACTCTTGCCCCTTTCCAATCCATTCTCAACAGAACACAGAAGGATTTTGTTTCAAAATATAAATCAAATTGTATTGTTCTTTTGCTTAAAACCAACCAAAAGTTTCCCTTTACACTTAGAATTTAACATATGCATATACAATATACCTCAATATCTATCCCTGCCAACTTCTCACCACATCCACCACCACTCTAATCATACTGACTTTCCTTCTATTCTTCAAATATATCAACTTCATTCAAATATCAGGCCCTTATCCTAGGATATTTAAGTGGCTGACTCCTTAAAATTCAGGAATCAGTGTAAATTTTATCTCCATAGGGAGGACTTTACTGTCCACTTAATCTCTAGTACACCATCCTCTTTGATATTCAAGATATTATACTGCTTATTTTGTATTTACCTATTTGTTTATTGTCTGCCTTTCCCACTAAATATAATCTTTATACTGAACCTTTTCTATCTTACTCAATTTTTTATACCTAATGCTTAAACAGTGTTTCCAGATAGGAGATTCTCAACATCTATTGAAGGAACGAAATGTAAATATATGTAGATGTAGCTATTCATAATAGGCATGAAAATGTTATTAGATATTGGAGCAGAGTTTGGATGGTCTCTTCAAGAGTCCATAAGATGACAGCTTGCTTAGGTGAAGAGGAGATTTATGTAATTTAGTAATAACCAGAAATCAGTAATTTTTAGTACCAATGAACAGCATAGAAGATATGAATCTTGTGTCTTTAGAACTCCTATATATTTTTTACTAGTATCTTTCCCATACTAATGCAGCTCTAATATGTAGGCAGCCATTTAAAGCAAAAGGCATTAGGACAAACAGTGTCCAAGGCCAGTAATTGTTGGTCTGCTAATGTTGGCATATAACTGTGACTTGGTTAAGTCTGTGGCTCTAACTTAATTTGAATAGGAAGAACTAAATAAGACAAGTCAGTACATTCATTTCTGCACAGATTACACTAATAAGCTCAGTCTTAGAGAGCTCTAGGCACAGGGCTAACAGAACTATTATTTCAGAGGTATATGTGGACACAACACAAATCCTGGGGTTTAGAATTAGATCATATTTCCTAGGCCAATAGTCAATTTTTCTATTGTTTTCTTTTAAATATAGAATTGAATCTAATAATTTATACCATTACAGGTATATTTTTAAGAATTATTAGTATCATAGGCCACTATTTCCTTAGGAATATTCTAAAGAGTTACTACGGTTAACCTTAGGTATTAGAAACCATATGTGTTCAATCCTGAGTGTCTTTAATAAGCACAGACAAACTCCTTCCCTGCTGTGTAATTCATAGCCACACTAGGCAAAGGAAAACACAGGCAGGAAAAGGTTAGTCCTTAGTGACCTGAATCTTCTAAGTACTTGCTTGAGTGGCAGTCATCCGACAGAGGCTGCATCCCTCAGGATTCAAGGACATTTGCCTATTTGTAGATTCTAAACCCTATGGATAGCTCACCGTTGGACCACCATTTCAATAAGTATAATAGGGCATAGACGCCTATCTTTTATTTTCACAGAGAAATTCTTTCTCTCCTTATTTTTTCCTCACTAACAGAAAGAAACTACTAATGATAGAGTTCTTGAATAAGTCTAACCTCGTTTATCACTATATGTGTTCTCATTTGATTTATTTAATTATTTTCCATTTTGTTAATTGTGATTATCCATAGTACCACAATTTATCCTATTTCTCTACATCTTAAAAGACTCATTTATAGCTCTTGTTCTTTCATGGCTTCTTATTAACATTTATAATTGCAGTTGCTTTGGAGCAACCTTCATATCTTCTGCTCCTCCTCAAAGTGTAACAGTATTTATCTGTAGTGTCCCTAATCATTTTTTTCTAATTTTGCTATTTCATGTTGCCTTCAAAAATATATTTTAATCCAGGCTTTTGTACAAGGGAAATTTGAACCTGTCACTGATTTTCCATTAAGACAATAATGACATAAATGTTACCTTGTAGAAAAGTAAAAGCCGATAACTTGAACGTTTTATTTAACAATTAATAAAATGCATTAGATCTAATTCAATGCTTTGAATTAAAAATAGATCCTAAATAAAGACATAAGTAACAACTAAATTCGGCAAAAGAAATAGATTTTCCAGAAATCAGCATGCAAAGTTCTAACTTATCATTTGTTAGCTTTTACCCATATCTATATTCAAGAAAGAGTTAACCCACAAGATTTAGGATGCTATTTTAAGTGGTGATAAAAATTAAAGATGAGTTCTATATTAAATATGTAGTATATTTTAGATGTGAAAAAGATACAGAGCAACTTCAGGAAGATGCAATGCGCTTTAAGAATTCAGCGGAAGTTTCTTCTAGTTAGGAAATTCATGGAAGACTTAGGAAGAGGTAATATTTGATTTGGAACTTAAATAAGATTTAGAATATTTGCTATAATAACTAGCAGTTGTACCCCATAAAGCATATAAGCAGAAAAATATAGGAAGCGTTTTGAGGATAGCAATAAAGTGGGGCTAGAAAAGAAGGTCTGTAGGGTATGATATACTATCAACCTTAAGTGTAAGTTGGGCTTTCATTGCAGAAAAACTGAAATGAAAATTTAGCCCTAGTATGCAATAGGAAAGTACTCAACAATTGAAGTTTGAGAGAAATCTGATTGCCTGTATTTCCTCTAAAATAGCAAAACTAATCTTATAATGGAAGGCACTCCAGCTATAAGACTATAACAATACACTAAGTCAAGCCTGAACTAAGGTGGCAGGAGTAGAAATAGAAGTCAGCTTGATTTAATGCTAACTCTAGGAGATAGAATAAATATATTGGTAACTAATGAAATTAGAATAAGGCTTAAGCCAAAGCAAGTCCAAGATCCTGCACCCAAGTAACTAGCAAAAATATAAATGATGGTACCAAAGACTTACTGTGAGGTCACTAAATTTCAGTGTCCCAAATGTTTACATTTATTTAGCCCTCAGACCATTCCCATGAAGCAAAGGAGCCAGACCTTCAGTAACAGAAATTAGAAATTTTGATGGGGCAATAGTTTTGAAATGAAGGATAATGAGTTCCATTTAATTTTGTGGTTTTAGATACAGTTTTAGTTAAGACAAAGTAAGCAATGCTGCGGAAAGTTATCTCCTATATTTTAGAAAACAAATACAATTAAGGCTTATTTTTCACATGCATTAAATGTCCCACACAGATTGTCTGGGGACTCTGCATATACAGTTCTAGGCTGATGAAGTTTCTGGCATCTCACCTAGCATTTTCAACACAGCTCCTCTGACAGTTTCACAGAAGGAGAAAATGTGAGTAGAATAGTCACATACTTTTTACTGCATCAGCCCAGACAGGACTGACATAATTTCTACTCATAGTTCTTTGTACAGAACTAATCTCATGGCTTAACATAATTACAAGGGAGGCTAGGATATGTAGGGGAGCACGTGGACTACTTGGTGAGCATTACTATCTCTGCCACAGGCACCATCTGCTCATTTAAAAGACATAGTAGTATAATAGAAATGGAATCCAGAACTAAGTATAGAGTTTCAAACTAATTTTTTCAGTCATGTGCTAAATTATTTATAGGTCCTAGATTCTACTATTTTTTAATTGTACTTTTTTGTCTTCTATCATGTGAGGATGTTTGCTGAAAATTCCTTCCCTTCTTTGTCCTCATAGTTAACTCCTATTCATTCTTCAAAATACAATTCAATATATTCAAGAAACAGTGCTGTGGTAATTAGTTATCTATATTAAAGGGGAAATAGTCATCTGAAATATAAATAGATTTTGGGTAAAACTAAGAGTGAACATAATTTGGGGTACCTTGGTGGCTCAGTCAGTTGAGCATTTGCCTTTAACTTTGGTCATTATTTCAGGGCCCTGCGTTGGGCTCCTTGCTCAGTGGGGAGTCTACTTTTCCCTCTTCCTCTGCTCCCCTTCCCCTCTGCTTGTGTTATCTCTCTCTCAAATATATAAATAAAACCTATTTTTTTAAAAAGTGAACATAATTTTAGAAGACATAAAATGGTGGGAAAAGCATAGCTTAATATTTTGAGTACATTTATAGTAATAGACAAAAAACATTAATTGATTTAACTACATAAACATAGAATTCCTAGATATAAAATATATTGGAAGATTTTTTAAAAACTAGGAAAAACACTTGCAAAAATACTAAATACTAAAAATATTTTAAATCTCTGCCCCACAACTGCAAAGAACAAACCAATTCATAAAATAAATAAAGATAACAAGAAAACCT
The DNA here is from genome assembly GCF_905146905.1 of Nyctereutes procyonoides. Taxonomy (NCBI): domain Eukaryota; kingdom Metazoa; phylum Chordata; class Mammalia; order Carnivora; family Canidae; genus Nyctereutes; species Nyctereutes procyonoides. The sequence goes on along the minus strand of NW_026575021.1, from coordinate 2,720,643 downwards.
TAAAAATATAAAAAGAAATATTTTTAATTATTAAAGAAATCTTAAAGTGTACATAGTAATGAGGTTTATTTTACATTTCTAAAATTGACACTCAAAATTCTAAACATAATAAATGAAAACTCAGACACTTTTTATGAGTATCATTTCTAAGAATGTTTCTAGTAAATATTAAGTTCATTAATTCATTCCACAAATAGTTATCCACCTTTTCTGCACTTGACACTATTATAGAGATTTGAGATACATTAATTAAAATAATAATAGTAGTAATAAAAGAAAAAATCCTTGCCTTCATGAAACTTACACTCAAGTTGATATCTTAGTTTAAGCTTCCTCAAAAGCAGATCTTGAATTTGAGAGCAAATAATTTATTTAGGAGTAGATGTGTTGGAAAGAATAACAGTAGACAATTGAGTTAGGGATATAAAGGCAACCAACCATGATATATTGTTATGTCAATTGCCATGGTAATAGATTTCCACTTAGTATCATACAGAAGCTCTGGCAAATAGAAATTAAACACAGCCTTGAGAATTATGCACAAAAGGACTAAGACCTGTCATAGTTGTGGAATAACTCTGTAAGTTGGTCAAGAGCTGCTTTTGGAGTGCTAATTTCTCCACATCTTCAGTCTGCCACACACAGAACAGTCTTCTACAGATCCAGAGGGAAGTTATCAAACCCAAAGATGGAGAAACTGGCACTTGGGTATGAACAATAATACAGTAAGAGATCTACTAGGTGCAGGCAGGGCACTGGCAGATATGCTAAACTAAGGAAGAACAAACATTTTTTTTTAAAAGTTGGTTACAAGTACATTAGAAAGTGACAAATATTGCTGGCAAAAAAGAAAAGTGGAATAAGGTAGAGGGATTGGTATATTCAGGCAGAGGAAAGACCAATTTGAGTATTACTTAGGGTCATCAGGATAGACCCTATTGGGAAGATGAGATATACATACAGACTTGAAGGAGGAGGGTGAATCAACCAAACAGATATCTATGCAGGATTATTAGAGGTGGAACGGACATCTGAGCAAAGGACCCATTGTATCTGGCCTGGAAAGTTTGAGGAACCATAAGGCTAATGTATCTGGAATGATAGCTACAACAGGAAGAAATGTAATCAACTGGCTTGGGAGGGATAGTATCTGAATTGTGTAGGACCCCAGAGACTTTTGAGGCCTTTCACTGCAGTTGAAATGGGGATCCACAGCAAAGTTTTGAAAAGAGGAAGACATAAAATATTTTCTCTTTCAAAAGGATTGTTCTAACATTTTTATTCCTTGTCATGAGGGAGTAACTGCTGCCAGACTTACCCTACTGGAATAAATAAATAAGACACTAGACAAAATAGATGAGGTAACTGTTTTCATACAGTAGAGAACAGACAGTGCAAGACTGAGATCCCTGATAAAAAAAGAAATTTACAATCTCACATAACACTTAGGAATAGATTTAATGAATGTTGAGCACAGCCTCTACACTAAAAACTACAAAATTCTATTATAAGAAATTAAAAGAGGTCTAAGTAAATGGATATATATACCATGTTCATGGAATTTAAGACTCAGTATTATTGAGATATCAGTTTCCCCAAATAGATCCATATGTTTCAATATAGTCCTACTCAAAAGCCTAATAAAGATTTTGGAAGCAATCTAGAAACTAATTCAAAGATTATATAGAAATGCAAAGATCTTGCATAAACAAAATCACTTGAAAAAAAAAAGTCCTCAGCTTTATTGAGATTTAACTGACATATATAACATTGCATAGATTTCAGATATACGATATGATGATTTAATATATGTATATGCTGCAAATTAATCCCCACAATAAGATTAGTCAACACATGCACCATCTAATTTAGTTACAGTTTGTAGTGTGCATTAAAAGCTTTTAAGATCTACTCTCAGTGACTTTTTAATATACAATACATTATTGGTGACTATAATCAACATGATGTACACATTACATCCCCAGAACTTATTTATCTTCTAACTGGAAAAACATTTTTAACAAAGAACATATTTGAACGACTTTCCTTGCCTGATTTCAAGAATTTCTAAGAAGGTATTGTAGTTGCACTTTGAGGTTTTGGTGTAAGGACAGAAAATTAATTCAATAGACCCAAATAGAGAGTTCAAAAATAGAACTCACAGAAACTTATTTTTCATCAGAGATGCAATGCAATTCATTGGGCAAATGGAAATCAACAAATGTTATGGGACAACTGGATAAACATGTAAAATAGATGAACAACAAGAGCTACCTCACACTATATGCAAAAATTATTTTAAAATTGATCACAGACCTAACCATGAAAGCCAAAAATATAAACTTTTGGGGGAACTCACATGAGAATAACTTCAAGGCCATGAAGTAAACAAGTATTTCCTTAAAAGGACATGACAAGTGTGCCCGCTTCAGCAGCACATATACTAAAAGGTCATGACAAGTCATAGCTATAAAAAATTATGAATTAAGCTTCATTAAAATTAAACTCAAATTTATATTGAAATATAAAATGATACTACTTTGGAAAACTAAGCAATTTTGTCACCTACACTGTGCCCTGATAATTCCACTTGAGTATTTACTTAAGAGAAATTAAGACATCTGTACACAAAAGAGTTGTCAAAAATGATTATTCATAACAGTCACAAACTGGCAAATACACAAATGTCTAACAAGTGAATAAACAATATATGGTGGTATATGTGTACATTATAAGACTACTGAGCAATTTACAAAATGATTAGTTCAGCCCACAACATGGAAGAATCTTTAAAATCATTATACTTACTAAACACAAAAAGGAATGGCTTATCATTGTGCTTAAATAATATATGCAACTCCCTCTATGTCTCTGCCTCTGTGTGTGTGTGTGTGTGTGTGTGTCTCACGAATAAATAAATAAAATATTTTTTTATAAAATGGGACACCTGGGTGGCTTAGCAGTTGAGCACCTGCCTTCAGCCCAGGGCCTGATCCTGGAGTCCCGGGATCAAGTCCCACGTCATGCTCCCTATATGGAGCCTGCTTCTCCCTCTGCCTGTGTCTCTGCCTCTCTCTCTTTCTCTCTCTCTCTCTCTCTCTCTCTCTCTCTCTGTGTGTGTGTGTGTGTGTTTCTCATGAATAAATAAATAAAATCTTTAAAAAAAAATAAAAATAAAAAATATTTTTTAAATAAATGAATAACATATGCAATAAGAAGTCAGAAATGTCTGTGGTCTAAATTTCCCTTAATTACAGATCCACATGGCCAAAGATGGCTATGAATCATTTTATAATGTTCCTTCAAATCAAAGTATTCAAATACAATGTTTCTCAACTCTGCTTTTATGATGTCATAGAAAGTACTAAAACTGTCCGAAAGAAGAGTAGAGTTATACTTTTGTTGTTGTTGTTGCTTTCTCTCAACATAACAATACTTGCCAGGCTTCTGCAGTGTCTAAAACTAACTCTGCCTCCTGAATGTCATTTAGGGGATGACTCAAGGGACATCTGCACTGTTCTGAAGTTCTACGTGCAAACATAATGGTATTAGAGAGAAAGGTAGGGAAGGACAAGCTAGCTAGAGGAGCCCAAAGATTCAGGAATATAAATGTTTGGACTTTCTTGCTGATATATATACTACTATTAATTAATTTCACCACAATTCATGTTTAGGGTGTAGTTTTTATTGAAGGCAGAGGAAGGTATAAACTGCTTTGGCTCAGTAGCCTAAGATTCTTTGGCATCGTTCTTACCACAAACCTAAATTCCAGATGGACAATACGACATTTTTATAAGCAGAAATGACTGCTGAAGTTGGAGATACAAGTCTCTAGTAAAATCTTACTTATTGTGCTCAGATACATACTGAAAAGAGGCAGCTCTTGGGACACCTGGGTGGCTCAGTGGTTGAGTGTCTGCCTTTGGCTCAGGTTGTGATCCTAGGATCCTGGGATCGAGTCCCACATCAAGCTCCCCACATGGAGCCTGCTTCGCCCTCTGCCTATGTCTCTGCCTCTCTCTCTGTGTGTGTCTTTCAAGAATAGATAAATAAAATCTTTTTTTTTCCTAAAGAGGCAGCTCTGTTAGGAATTAAAACATCCTTAAACAATATTCATTGTTTCCCATTTGTTCAATATGACCTGAATTGGGTTGAAGCAGTGGTTGATGTAAATGATTCTAAACTCTAGGGACAAAAGCTAACAAACAGGATCTTCAGATCCTCCTTAAGGTCTAAACTGAGCATAGTCCTCACGAAGATCAAGAATTCTCCTGGTTTCAGTAACCATGCATAGGGATTGGAAGATAAATAGAGACTGTTTCAGGTCCATTCACTCTGTGGCTCTTCCTTCTGAGCTCCCAAGTCTCCCACTGAGGATCTTAACCACTTTTAATTACAGCAACTTTAGTCTGTCCACCATTCCCTATTCTTCCCAATTGAAAACCTTTATTATATAAAGCTTTCAGAGGAGGCCTACATAATCCTGAAAACGTAGGAAAATATGACTCAGCTTCCTAAAACTTTGAATTCTTGAAGGAAAAAAAAAATCTTCATATGGAAAGAAATAAGAACCCAATGCTGCAGCTACCTATAAAATCAGGGAAAGTATGTTAAGTGGGTGGGTGTCCTTACAAGGAGTTCGATGGAAACACAAACTGTGAAAACAACAGGATTTGCTTTTGATTTCCATGTAGTTTTTGCTGCTTCTATTTTTAGGCCCACAGGTATGTGCACTGGTGCAGCATCAAGGAGCAGCTGAACCAGAAGGGGTCCGAGGTTTGCTGGAGTGTATTGGTAAAGATCACAGCTCCGTCAACAGAACTTAGAAATCCCAAGGGCTTATGACTGTCAGTAGCCATGTTGACATTGCTGAAGATTGCAGAGACAAGCTGTTCATCTTCTGATGCTTCTCTCTGTTGTTCAATGCCCATCATGTCTTGGGAGTACAAGGCCATTGTCATTGGTTGAACAACATTCAAAGTGATTTATTGTTTTTCTGCTGAAATTTAGGCTTTGGCTCCTCTGTATTATTTCCAAGAGCACAGGTTGCTCTGTGTCCCAGTATATTCTGACATTCAAAATGACCTGAACTGGAGAGGCAGAAAAGTGAGCAAAGAAGTTCATTAGGCTATGAAAGGCAATTTTAACTTGATGGTAAGGGGCTGCAAAAGTTCATCAAGATCCTCCTCTTTTTTTTTTGAAATAAAACATAACCTAAAAACTTTATTTCTCACTTAATAAAACATTCTAAGGACTTCTAATAATCAGAAATTTTGTGCCATCTCTTGTCAGTCTTAAAGCCTCTACCCTCAGCAAACAATAATTTTCTACCTGTCCCTCCTCTCATGAAAATATGATACATGTGATCATCATCCTCATTGTTTTTCACCCTTTCTTCCTTTTTTCTCTCTTTCTGTATCTCTCTCTCTCTCTCTCTCACACACACACACACATATACACAATCCTGCTTAAAAAACTCATATTTTCTCTTGAATGTTGGTACTATATTAGCAGTGGCAACCAGTGTTACTCTAAAAAAGGTACATCTAGAAATATTCATGCTAAGGTATCTCGATAATCTCCTTTCACTATGAAAATTAAGATTTGTCTCAGTTTTTACATGTACAATACCCAATTCCCCAATGGCATTGTTCTGGTTTTCCTCAAAAGGTGGCGGCAAACACAACGCTATCATCCCTTCTATTAGCTGCTCGATATTGTGCTGGGCTGACATATTCCATGAGGGTGGGGATGGGGAATAGTGCCTCATTTTGGCCAGGGTGGATCCCATTACAGGGGATTAGGTTGACACTAATGGGGTTGATTCTGCAGCCTGTTCATCCTGTCTGCCAATAGTCAGAGTAAGCAGCCAGAGAACAGCACATCTGAGTGTTCCTGCCAAGACAACTGCAGTAACTGAGGCTTGCTGCTATCAGTGCCTCTGCAGAACGGAGACAGAAGGTAACATGGATGAGAGGAGGGCAACAGCAGGGTTTTCAGATTTGCCTGGCACGAAGGGACGGAGAATGTCAGGTGTCGTGTTCTGTTGTCAACGCTTCTTGTGTAGGAAGAGTTGCTTCTCACTCAAGTGTGCCCCTCAGGCTGTAAAGATTGGTTAACAGGAAAGCCCAAGATGATCACAGATTCAATAAATAATGTTTTCTGCAATGCTTAGGAAGAATTGTTCCTATATTTGGTGTGCTATAGATAAAGATTGCTTTCGTATTTTCTTCTTGGCACAAAATACGGCAAGGGGTAGAATTTGTGCCCCAAATGGAAAGTTTCTATATATTTCCACCACATGAGCCTTCTTTGGTGCCAGTTGGTGCAGCCACAGCTGATATCCACTGCAGACAAGAGCCAATTCTCAGAAGCAAAAAGGAGGTAAAATTTTGTGTCCAAAAGCAGTCTCTAAATGTTTAGTCTCAAACTCTCAAAGATGTCACAGAATCATTTGACAATATATAGTCCATGATTTATTTTTGTAGAACAGAAAGAAAGGGATTTTTCTCAAAATCAGAGAACCAAGGTTAAGAGTGTCTTGATTGGACAATTGGCACTTTAGGCCTAGGTCCTGAGATGTCACTGTATTGTCCCACCTATCTGACCTTGATGAGAGCGTTAAAACTAGCACACGGCCATGTTAATATTGCTTCAAATATTAGAAATTACCATTTTCAATCTTTTAAAAATGCTTATTATGTGCCAAGTACTTTACAAAGTACTTCAAGTTTATTATTTTTGTATTTAATTTTGGATCTAAATATTTGCATATCTTTTTAGTCATTTCCTTGAACATGCTACTCTAATTTGTGAGCCCCCACTCAGTTCTTGGTATCAGTGGTTATGACCATGACTTTCTTTCCTGGATATTGAGGGCATCAGTATTATTCAAGGACAAGGGTAAGAAGGTGAGGCAAAGTATCTGACTTCCAGAGGCTAGCATTTCAAATGGGAATTTATGCTATTCTAATGGTTCAAAATAAGTGTGTCTATCTGCATATGACTATGGAGAGACATTAAACAAGACTATTTGTTATCCCTGCACTTGAGCTGAAAAGTAATGAACATAGTCAATGAAAGTTTAATAATATGCCCAGGCCCTTTCTTATACAATTTAATTTTTAAAAATTATCTACACTTAAATATTTTATTAATGTGGCAATTCTTATCTGTCAAAATATAGTTAGATGATCTCTTATTTCTGTCAAAAAACATATGATGTAAGTAGGACAAGAATAATAACTATTTTACTGTTTTCAGAGAAGAAACAATCAAATAGAAATTACATGTTCAGAAATACATTTAGAAATAGTCCACAATACTGATTCCTTTTCTAATACTATAATCTTTTCATCATGTTTTCTTCTGCACTGCACCCTTATTATAACATGTCACTCATTACCCTGCCTGGTCTGCATGAAGAACCTCACCAGGCAATTCAAGAATATATGTATGTGTGGCTAGAATGAGATCACTATTTTAAAAGAAGATTTGTTTCATTTCATTTTTTAAACCAAAGAGTTGAAATTTGTGCCTTTGGGATCAACATCAGAAGGCCACTTAACTCTTTCTTCCCATAACACTAAGAGCTCTTTTAGAAACTGAAATATGCCTTAGACATTTTGATTAGCCAGTGATTCAGTTCTACTCTGTTGGTCACAATCCAGTCTGGACGTAGAGGTCACACAAGCTAGAGAATTGAATATAAATAAGTGCTAACCAGATATTAGAGAACTGAAGAGTTAAAAAGAAACACTAAGGCATCCAGAAGTAGTAATGCAGGAAGCAGATGCTTGTACAGGGCAGGGAAAACAAAAGGACAAAGCTGAAATTACTAATGTTTAGAATCTTGGAGAAGGTTGTCAGGGGGACTGTGACTAGAATCTCTGCAACGGGAACAATGTTCAGATATTACTGCAGCGTCAGAGGAAGTACCCTAAGGAATTGGGTCAGAACTTGGAGGAGGATGTCTCTAATGACTGTAACTTGGAATTGGCTGCTTCCATTGTGACAAACCCTGCCTGTAGGTGAAAAGAGTTGCTTAGTATCAGAAAGTCTCTTCCTCCACCTCCAACCCTCTAGTCTCCCTGTGGCACCCACCTACTGGCAGGACCTAGCAGGAACCAGCAGGTAAAGGAGAAAACATTGTGTCCATGGTTTCAGCATGCAGCAGACTATAATATGGTGTCTTTGAAGCTGAGACCAAACAGTTCATAATTATCACACATAGAGTGTAAAGAAAATAATAAAGATCTTCTGATAGTTTATTTTACCAGTATTTATTCTTCCAATTTCATAGAGAGAAGGTCAAATCTGAAGTTGTATGTTTAAGAACACACAATACTAATGAGGTTCAAGCAGTTCTTAAACCTGATAAAACATTATTAACCCTTGAAGCAGTTTAAAAAAAAAAATTCCAGGGTCCACTCTGGACAAATTAAATCAGAATTTTTAGAAGTAAGACCTAGATTATTTTTTAATTTATAAGGTTATTTTCATGTTCAACCAAAGTTAGAAATCATTGATAATAGTAGACCAAAAGAATAACTATAAATTGGCAACAAAAACATAATAAAGACTTCATTCCAAGACCGTCTATGCCAGTCTATGTTTCCTGACACAGAGCCTCAGACAATGGAGTTCTCACGTATGTTTTTGTTTTTTGGGTAGTTTTTTGTTTTGTTTTGTTTGTTTTAGCAGCTTAAAACAATGCAAGTGATTATCTCACTTTTCCTTAAGTCAGAGTCTGGTTTGGCTTGGCTGGTTTCTCTGCTCCAGATTTCATAAGACTGAAATCAAGGTGTGGGCCAACTGTGCTCCTTGGAAGGCTCTGGGAAGAATCTCCTTCCAAGCTTACTCAGGTTGTTGGGAAGATCCATTTCTTCACCAGCTGTCAGCTGAAAGTCAATCTTTGTTCCTAGAGGCTACCTACATTCCTTCTAATGCTTTCCATGCAGTCATTCTCCAGCAACTGATGGAATTCCTCCCATGCTTCAGAGCTCTCTACTTTCCCTTTCTGACACATCTCTGACTGACTTTTTTGCCTTTCCACTCTCAACTTTTCATATGATTACATTGAGCCCACCCACATAATTCAGGTTAATCTCCCTATTATAAGGTCAGTTGATTTTGTTTTTTAATAATAGTAATGTAATTCACCTTTTTTACTTTAAAATTCACACCTGACCTCAAAAGTAAATTACTTCCCAATTTGAAACCAATCTAGTTGAAGTAAATTCAATAACTTCTTAATTACACATTTTTAATGATTTTCTTTCAGCACATGCCAGGAGTTAGGTAAGATTTACTCACATCTTGATACTCATATCTGCTTTTATTTTTATTAAGCCATTCATGTGAGATTACTATTATTTAATTATTTTTCATATGTTTCACAGCATCATAACAAATATTGTTAAATACCAAAATAGACCTCTTCATCTATGTGAGCTATTACACACACAAGTCTTTTATTCTTCCTATGTTTAGTAGATGTGGAGGTAGAATTAAGTTTGCATACTCTTCCAACATTAGCCAGAAACTGTTTGTGGTAAAATACTTTGTATTAGCCTTATTTTGGTCGGAGTTGGCACTGACTATTCCCTGAATAAGGGAATATATTGTCTATATCGTACAAGCCTATATTAATATACACTTCCAGGGTACCAGACCAAATTTCCTTCCTTTAAGCACTATGACTTTTAAAGGAAACAGGGAGAATACATGCCTGCTACATAGAAGGAACCTTCAAAATTAGTAACGAATCAATGACAACTAGCTAGTAATAGAAATAATGAGTAAAGAAATAAAATAAGCATAACACATTGAATCAACTCAGGATTTAAAAGAGAATGATATTTTTCAGATAGCTTTTTATTCCCTATTTTCCCCAAGCTGCCCTAAATCAATCTTATTCTCAGAGAATACAAGAGGAAAACAAGAAAAGTGAAAAGGGAAGAGATAAAGCAAAAGAGAAAGTTTCCCATTTGTTTGGTATATGTTAGATAACACAGAAACAAGACAGGACAAATTTGTCCTTTTTGAAAATTTTCCTATTTTAGGAACTCTCATACATTATTGGTGGGAGTGCAGAATGGTGCAGCCATTTGAAAAACACGGAGATATCCTCAAAAAAAAATTAAAAATAGAACTACCATATAATCCAGCAATTCCACTTCTGGGTATTTATCCAAAGAAAATGAAAACATCAATCTGAAGAGATATAAACATCCCTATTTTATTGTAGAATTATTTAAAACAGCCAAGGTAGAGAAGCAACCCACATATCCATTGATATATGAATAAATATGTGGTATATATAAAATGAAATATTACACAGCCATAAAAAACAGTGAAAAATCGCCATTTGTAAAAGCATAGAGGGATCTGGAGGGTATATGTTAAGTGAAATAAATCAGACGGAGGAAGACAAATACCATATTGATATTACATGATTATGTGGAATCTAAAAACCAAACCAAACAACAAACAAAACAAAACAGACTCATAGACACAGAAACAAATGTCTGGTTACCAAAGGAGGGAGGGGCTGGAAGGCAGGATGTAGTACACAGCATAGGGAATACAGTCAATAACACCATAATACCGTCATATAGTTACAGATGGTAAGTGGACTTATTATGGGAATCATTGTGTAATATGTAAAAATATCAAATTATTGTAATGTACACCTGAAACTAATAGGATATTGTATGTCAGTTATACTTCAATTACAAAAATTGTTCTGTTTAAAATTATTCTTTGTTTTTCACATGAGATTTTAAAAACACAACATCTTCATGAATTAATTACAGGGATCAGGCACTTTATCATATTTATTCTAACTTAAAAGCTATCTTTCTATATAATGAAAGCATTGCAACTACAAGTAGAAAGAAAAAGGAAGGAAGAAGGAAGGAAGGAAGGAAGGAAGGAAGGAAGGAAGGAAGGAAGTAACCTCAATACATAAATAGAACTATCCATTTCCTTATATTAGCCCTACTTCTCTATCACACATCAGATATAAGATAGTTTTCCTAGAGATACTTTTTCACATTCTTCCATATATTGAAGGAAGAATGAAAATTCTGTATCAATTGATTCAGAAAGAGAATATTTATTCTCTTCATTATATCGAAAATATTGAGCAATTCTCATTCATGTATATGCACAAGCTATGCACAATAAATCTCTGAGCAATAGCTCAGTTCCACAGTTCTGTATTAGTAATTCTTATCAATCATTGCATAGCTTGCTAAAAATTCTAGATTCACCACAGGTTATGAAAACACTATCACAGTTCTCTTAATGTAGTGTTAAAATGTTCTTGATATCTAAAATAGTCACAGAATGCAGAAGAAACTGCTTTTGGTATTTCAGAACTAATTTCACCAACTCACAAATAGAATAAAACAGAATGACTGGGAAAAGAAAGAGCTGGAAACAATTCTTCCTGAACTACGAATCAAACTTTTGATACTTAACAGAAAGAAAGAAAGAAGGAAAGCAACAATATGAGTAATGCAAGTGAAATATTTATTTTACTCATTCATTTGTTGAAGAAAGTCAATGGTGACTACTGAGCTTTTTTCTCTGCACAATGTTATGGGAAACACAAAGTAGAAGAAACGTTCTGTTCTCATAGTTTAAAATCTGGCTGAAAAATCAGAACACTGGAACATAAATGAATCAACTGGAAAACAAAACAACTGACACCATAAAAAAAAAACACACACACATAAATGTCTATGAAGTATCACATAAAAAGTGGTTACTGTAGACTAAAATTCAAGTTAAAACAATTTTGGCAAGACAAATATAGTATTTATTCATTCATTTGACCTACTTCATTAAATACAATTTTGATTATTGTAGGGATTTTGCTAATCCCAGACAATACCAAACTGAATAGAAAGCAATATATAGATATGTAAACTTTTTTTTTTAAGATTTTATTTATTTGTTCATGAAAGACACAGAGAGAGAGAGGCAGAGATACAGGCAGAGAGAGAAGCAGGCTCCATGCGGGAAAGCCCGATGCGCAACTCGGTCCCAGGACTCCAGGACCACACCCTGGGCCGAAGGCAGGCACCAAACCAGCATAGGAAATACAGGCTGAGCCACCCAGGGATCCCCTGTAAACTATTTCTTAAGCCATTTTGTTGTGTGCTATATTCAAGTATGAACCAGAGGTTAGAGAAGTTTAGAAAAAAAGAACTGCTTAGTTATGTCAGAAGATGGCAAAGAATGTATTACATAAAAAGGGATGTTCGTGCCACTGCAAAACAATGGTTAATGGAGCATCCTTAGCAGAAGAAACTATAAGTCAACAAACATGCATAAAATATTGGTAATTACCCATGGTTGTTTCCTTGGGAAAATGTGCAGAAGTGTTACAAATGCCACAAAGATAAGTACAATTTGGTCATGAATCCTTTTTATTTGATGTTAAGAGATTTCTAATTTGTCGTATGAGCTTTGTGGAATCACTGAAGGATTTTAAGACTGGATTGGTAGGATTCACAATTTAAAAGACCAGGCTGGTGGCACTGCAGAAAATAGACTAGGTGAAAGAAAAAGAGTTAGAAAGTGTGCCAGGCACCTCTTATGAAACAATTCAGATCCACTCAGGCCCAGCGATCTCTGATCTCTGCGTGGCTCTGTCAGACCTCAGATGTTTGCAATCTGACAGCACTTCCCCAGATGGCCTTGATGGTTGTATGTTTCATGTCTCTAGTCTTGAGGCTTCCCTGTTGACCTTGGTGGTCCCACTTGACACTCATATATGTGTCACCCAAAAGTGTGAGTCTATAAAAGTCCTGGAACAAATCTTTAACTAGCAGGTTGATAAATTCTTCCAACATTTCCTTAACCTCTCACCTTCCCAGTCCTTAAACATAGGTTATAGGATCTCAGGAGATGGGTTCTCAGTGTCTAACAGTAACACTGAGAGGCACTCAGCTAGATATTGTGTTCATGGACTCATTTTCTTTCCTTTCCTGCTTTATTTCCCCTCATTCCAACCCCTTGTATTCCATAAAATATATATATTTACTAGGGAATTTGTTTTAACCATGGCAATAAAGGAGGAAAGAAAAGGGGTTTGAGAGGCATTAATAAAATAGACTCAAGATGGCCTCATGACTGACTAGATGTGGTAAATGAGTAGTAAAGAGTAGACTAGAATATCTTTTGGATTGTAGTCCATGTCATTAAACAAAATAACAAATATAGAAAAATGCAAATATAGGAAGAAAGGCAGGTTTTGGAACATAGAAATATTTTTGTTTTAGATGCAAGACATCATTTATCATTGAGGAAGAACTATCAAAATTTCTATTGGAAATATGAGTATGGATCTCAGAAAAAAATGTTTAGTTTAGTTATTATAATTTGGGAGTCATCAACTTTAGACTACCCAGGTGAACTCCCAGATGAGAAGAGGATTGATGATGGAACTCCTAAGTAGTTTATTATTAAGGGACATGGAAAAAGAAAAGTCAGAAAGAGTCTTACAAGTGGTTATGAATGAGGGGGGAAGAAAAGGATAAATAATATAGGCTTGGAAACCAAGGAAGGAAAGAATTTCAAGATGAGAGGAATCAGCTGTATTAAGTGTGGCAAAGAGACCCAATAAGAAAAAGAGAGTGGAAAGTGAACTGGATTGAATGATGATGTCATTGTTGACTTAACAAGATCATTTTCAGAAGTAGAAACATAGTAGAAGAAAGAAGTCACAGAATAAAAGTAATAACTGGAAAAATGCAATGAGCCAAGGAAACTGTAAAAACATGTAGGTAGATACATACGTAACAGGCATTTCTCAGGCTCTTTCCCTCTTGTTCCATCAGGGCTGCCTCCATCAATAACTTGCAGATAGTTCAAATGAAAGAGGACTGACTGGCAAAGCCCTGCTTACAAAAAATATAATATGGACTTAAGCCTTCCATTGTTCTTTTAGAGATTCACTACTGCTATTATTGGCAATTCTTTCATCTTCTATTTTCCACTGACAAGATTCCTTGTTTTAATCCTTTTACTGAAGTGGTAGCATCAGGAAAACTCATTCATTGTTTCATTGTGAAAGAGTACAACCGTATTTCCATTGAGATATTTAACCATGTCATTTATTTATCCATTTATCCATTGGAAATATTTTCACAAAATGCTGGGAAACATTTAGCCCCCAGAGCAGAGCTGCTCTGAGACAGGCATTGGCCATTTCTCACAACTGCACTGGGAATATGTACCCAAGATATACATGATACTCAAAGCACATAGATCTATGCCATCTACCACCACCTCCATATTCCACCCTCTAGCACTGAACCCCAGGAAGCACTAACATATTTATATTTTTTCTCTCCTTTTTCAGGACATATTTTGCTTTCAGTTCTAACCCAAGCAGTCCTGCCCTATTTAGGGGCTCAGTACTGAAGTAAATAAGAATATAAAATAATGGGGATCATACTAACCGGGCTTGTTCTTTACTAAGCCAAGACTGTATTTCTTAAATCACAGAGACTTCTGGTATTTTAACATGATTCAGAATAATTAGCATCTTTATGCAACGTGGAGGTTATGATAGAAATGACACGTTATAACTCCAAAGTTAAATTTCAATACAATTAGACAAGGTTTTATTTTCTCACTGAATACAATGAATTGATTTGGGATATCAACATCACTGTAAGTGTAAGAAAAGCAGAAGAACATTAAAGAATTAATGCAGTATCTTTTCCCAAGAAAAGCAAACCCTCAAAACACCAATATGTTAGAAACCATACATAGGACATGCAGGTTCAAGTTAATCATAGTTTATAATGAGTAAAACAATATTGCTAGGTTATTTCAGCAAAAATAAAATAAAGTTGCCCTGATCTAGAAGAATATAGTCTAACATCTTCTGTGACTGGCATAAATGAGAAAGAAAATCCAAAGTACAGATAAAATAACAGGAGAGGGATAGAAGAGAAGAATGATAAAGACATTTGACTGCTCAGGAATGGAGAAGAAAAAAACCTTAATAGTTCTGAATCATACTAAAATACCAGAAATCTGTCTGGTTCAGTAAGTAAATGTAGTTCTTACTTATTCAAGAACAAAGATAGTTCAGGCTTGTTGACATGGTCAGCTTTGCTCACTAAACTAAAATTAACAAACAAAAAAAAAAATTGATGAGCTCTTAAAAAATGCCAGTGTCAAGGAGTTACTTCTGGAAGAGTTAAGAAAGGGTCTCCTACAATATCTCTTACAAATATGATTGCAAAGAATATTCAGCAAAATATTAGCTGAATAATACCAGCAACATGAAAAGGATTATATATATATTAACCAATATCGTAGGAATGCAAGGTTGGTTCAATATACCAAATCAATCATTGTAATACACCATACGACCACAGTAAAAAAAAAAAAAAAATACATGAACATATCAATAGATGCAGAAAAAAAGCAAATGCAAAAAATTCAACACCCTTTCCCAATAAAAATACTGAAAAAAAAAAAAACTAAAAATAAAGGGTAATAACTTCACAATCAGATTGACAAAAAGAACATTAAGGAAAAACTCACAGCTAACACCATACTTTATAGAATAAGACTGCAAACATTTTTCCTATGATTGGGAAAGATAAGAATCTCTGCTCTCATCACTTCTATTTATCATTGTATTGAAGATTCACCCAGAGCAATCGGGTAAAAAAAGAAATAAAAGACATCCATACTGGAAAGGAAGAAGTAACATTACTCACAGGTGAAAGTGAGATCTTGCATATAGATAATCCTAAGGAATCTATACAAAAACTATTAGAACTAATAAATAAACACAGCTGTGTTGAAGAATCCTAGATCAATGTGTGAAAATCAACTGAATATTTATACACTAGCAATGAACAAACTAAAAATGAAATTTAAAGAGTACAGTTGACCTTTGAACAACACATATTTGAAATGCACAGGCCCACTTTTATGTTTTTGTTTTTGCAAGAAATACAGTGTTGTATCATATGCATATTTTCTCTTGCTTATGATTTTCTTAATAGCATTTTCTTTTCTATAGCTTACTTTACTGTAAAAATATAGTATATAATATGTGTAACATATAAAATATGTATTAATAGACCACTTATGGGACGCCTGAGTGGCTCAGCGGTTGAACGCCTGCCTTTGGCTCAGGGCATGACACCAGATTCTCAAGTTCGAGTCCCACATCAGGCTCCTTGCAGGGCCTGTTTCTCCCTCTGCCTATGTCTCTGCCTCTCTCTCTGTGTCTCTCTCATGAATAAATAAATAAAATCTTAAAAAAAATAGACCACTTATGTTTTTGGTAAGGCTTCTAGTCAATAGTGGGCTATTACTAGTTACACTTTGGGAGAGTCAAACATTTATTCACATATTTTTATGCCAAAGAAAGCACTCTACACAGATTTTTAATTGTATGGAGGGTTGGTGCCTCCAGTGCCTGCATTGTTCAAGGATCAACTATAATTCCATTTACAATAGCATCAAAATAATAAAAAATTAGGAATCAGTTCAACAAAAGAACTGTAAGATGTATATCCTGAAAACTATAAAATTTCATTGAAAGATAATAAAGAAGACATAAATCAATGAAAAAAATTATTCCATGTACGGGATCAGAAGATCAAATATTAATGACTTGGTGTTATGTCTTAAATTATGTCTACCTAAAATGTTTATGTTAAAACCCTAACTCCCAGAACCACAGAATGTGACTTCACTTGGAAATTGGGTTGTTGCATACATAACTAGTTAAAATAAGATGAGATTATGTTGGAATAGGATGGGTTCCTAATCCAATAACTTTGATGTCCTTATAAAAGTGAATGCCATGTGAATAAGAAGAAATGTGTATAGAAGGAAGACAATATGAAGACAAACAGAGAATGTCCCCAACAATGAACCTCAAAGATTGCCAGCAAACCACCAACATCTGGGAGAGAGACATGGAACAGATCTTACCTGATAGCCTTCAAAAGGGATCAATTCTGCTGACACCTTGATCTCAGTCTTCTAGTTTCCAGAACTGTGAGAAAATAAATTTCTGTTGTTTTGGTCAGTTGTGTTGTGATACTTGGTACAGCAGTCCCAGGAAACTAACATTTAGAAATACTTCCAAAATCGATCTGCTAATTCTGTACAATTCCAATAAATATCCCAGCTATCTTTTTTTTATAGCAGAAATAGACAAGCTGATCTAAGAAGTTTATATAGCAATTCAAAGGATCCAGTATATCCAAAAAAAAAAAAAAACTTGAGGAAAGAGGAATAAATTTGTTTCTGATTTCAAAGTATACTCTAAAGGCATAGTAATTAAGAACAATGTGGCACTAACACAAGAATAAACATATAGATGAAAAGAATAGACTGAGGATTCAGAAATAAATCTTTATGTTTTTGGTCAACTGATTTTGACAAAGGTGACAAGATAATCAAGAGGGGAAAGACCAGTCTTTTCAATAAATGGTACTATGATAACCATCTGCAAAAGAATAAAGTTGCCTCTCTTCCTTATACAAAAATAACTCAAAATGGATCATGGAATCAAATATAAAAGCTAAAACTATAAGATGAAAATATAAAAACAAACCTCACGATCTAAGATTAGGTATTGGTTTCTCAAGTATGATACCAAAAGCACAAACAACAAAAAATAAGCCAGATAAATAAAACTACATAAAAATGTAAACTTTTGTACTTCCTTTTTATATTTAGTCCCTTCATATGTATATATCTCTCATACTATTTTTACTCAGAGCCAAAAAAGTTATTATGCACAAAAAGTATTTAATTACTCATTATCCCACCATTATAACATTATTGTTTTCATCATCACATCCAATCTTAGGTTTATTCAAAGAAGTGAAATTATGATACACACAAATTTATTTTTTTTAAGATTTATTTATTTATTCATTCAGAGAGAGCAAGAGAGAGGCAGAGACACAGGCAGAGGGAGAAGCAGGCTCCATGCAGGAAGCCTGATGTGGCACTCGATCCCAAGTCTCCAGGATCACACCCTGGCTGCAGGTGGCGCTAAACCACTGCGCCACCGGGGCTGCCCCAAATTTATATTCTTTTGTATATATGTATCTATAGTATATATTTTTATTATCATAACAACAGCAATGAAGTGAACAATCGAAATAATAATCCAATGGATGAGTATCTGCAATCATATATCTGATAAAGGAGTTGTATCTACAATATATAAAGAACCGTTGTAACCCAACAATTAAAAGATAACAAATTGGAATCCCTGGGTGGCGCAGTGGTTTGGCGCCTGCCTTTGGCCCAGGGCGCGATCCTGGAGACCCGGGATCGAATCCCACATCGGGCTCCCGGTGCATGGAGCCTGCTTCTCCCTCTGCCTGTGTCTCTGCCTCTCTCTCTCTCTCTGTGACTATCATAAATAAATAAAAATTTTAAAAAAAAATTAAAAAAAAGATAACAAATTTAAAAATTGACATCAAATCAGACATTTCTCCAAAGAAGATATACCCATGCCCAATAAGCACTTAAAAGATAGTCAACGATACTTGTCACCAAGGAAATTATACCAAAACAACAATGACATACCACTGCACATCCATTAGGATGAAAAGACAGGTGATAACAAGCATTAGCAAGGATGTGGAGAAACTTCTGGAGTCCTCAGACATTGGGAATGTATAATTCTGTAGATGTTTTGGGAAATAGTTTGCCAGTTTCTCAAAAAGTTAAACATAGAGTTGCCATATGATCTAGCAATTTTACTCCAGAGTACACACTTAAAATAACTGAAAACATGCCCAAACATACATTTGGACATAATGTTTCTAAGCAGCATTATTCATAATATCCAAAAAAGTGAAAACAACACAAATTCCCATCAATCAATGAATAGATAAATGAAATACAATATATTCATACAATGGACTATTATTGAGTCTTAAAAAGGGATGAAGGTCTCATATTTGCTACAACATGGAAGAACCTTGAAAACATGATGTTAAGTGAAAGGAACTAGACAAAGGACTATGTATTGCACGATACCATTTATATGAAATGTCAGGAACAGGCAGAAAGACAGAAACTTAGATTAGCAGCTTTCAGGAACTGCAAGAAGGGAAGCATGGAGAATAATATGTGATGGATTTCTTTTGGGGATGTTGAAATGTTCTAAAATTAGATGGTGACAGCTGTACAACTTTGTTAATATTCAACACATGTACACTTTAAAAATAATACAAGTGAATCGTGCACCTAAAAATTAATAATAATAAAAATAAACAAACTCTTAAAAAAACTCCAGTATTGGACACTACCCCAAACCCATGAAGTAAGATTTCTTAAGGTAGGCTGATTGTTAATATTTTTGGCAGCTCTTATATAAAAACAAAAAGATGCAAGTAGCTGATTTGCTCATAGCCAAATGTATGGGACTCCTTGCTACATAATTATTTTGAGATGTTTCCTTTCTAGATCAAGATTATTTTTTAAGCTTCTACTTAAATTTCAGTTAGTTAACATACAGGGTAATATTAGTTTCAGATGTACAGTATGGTGATTCAACACTTCCATACAACACCCGATTCTCATCACAAGTTCCCTCCTTAATCCTTGTCACATATTTAACCCAACCTCTCACCCACCTTCCCTCTGGGGACCATCAGTTTATTCTCTGTAGTTAAGGGTCTGTTTCTTGGTTTGCCTCTGTCTCTCCTTTTTTTCCCTTTGCATTTGTTTTCTTTCTTAAATTTCACATATGAGTGAAATCATACAGTATTTGTCTTTCTCTGACTGACTTACTTCACTTAGTACAATACTCTCTAGCTACATACATGTTACTTCAAATGGCAAGATTTCAGCCCAAGTGTCCATCTACTGATGAACGGATAAAGAGTATATACATATACACATACTATATATGTATGTTTACGTATATAAATACATATATATGTAAATGTGTAGGAATATTACTCAGCCCTAAAAAATATTGTTTTTTTATTTTCAGATGAAAAAAGTTATAAATGCTCAAGAATATTATTCATCATTCCACCATTATTTTCATTTTAACATCCTCTTTAATCCTTAATCTTTTCCATATAAAAGATATTATAATACATACAAAGTATTATATTATTATCACATGATTATAATATGCTAAAATTAACAAGTAAATTATCCATTACTAATCAGGTCAATGATATTTCAATGATAAAGATAATGATAAAATTAGAATCTTAGTACACATAAATTTTCTTTTTGCTGTTGACTTTTTTCTTAAGACACTCTTCCAGATGAGGGATTTTTGAGCTTTAGGATTTATATGGCATACCACCCTCCTTTCTAGAAAGGGTGGTCCTAATTTATATGGTATTGTTCATGTAAGATTGTTTTCACATTTCACAAGTGTATTATTTTTTCAGGGAAATCAATTTTTGGTTTTGCTGATTTGTTATAACAGTGTTTAAAGGTCAAATCTGTATTATTTATTTTGTTGTTGTTGTTTACACAGGAGTGAAGTTAGGCCCTCCTACAGGGTTGCTCATCTAGCGCCAGATGATAATATGCAGCCACAATAGTAGGTTAATTAAACTAGCAGTACTCCAGAATAATTTTTAATACCATCTGTTTGGGGAATCATCACAGCTGAACCTTCCAACCTACATACTACATTCATAAAACCTTCATTAATGGGCCACATTAAATTTATTTCATAGCCACCCTGTGACATTCACAGAGTAGTTCTGAGCAAAATCATGAAAACCGTAAGGAACGATATCTCCCTGTAAAGGACCTCTTCCCACTTAATGGCCCTCTTATCCCCCACTCTATTTTTTATTTTCATTCTTCAGTATATTTTATTATAAAGCAATACATATTTACTATAAAACAATGCATATTTATTATAAGTAAAAAAATATACAAAAATACAAATTTTAAAATCACTTATCTATCTCTCTTCATCATGCCAGCCAAATCTCAACTTCATGATTACCAATTTTAGCCACCTAGTGTGTATCTTTCAATTGTTTCCTTGATGTTCACACAAATACTGAAATGTTTAACACCCTTTTTTTTTTCATCTAAGATTACTGGAACTCTCATAATCATTCCACAAGCTCCCACTAAAAATTGCCCTCTATTTTTAAAATTTACATGAATGACTAAACACTTGAGATATTAATCTTCCAGTAATAATTATTGTTAGCATGCCAAAAAGCTGTAAACAGAAATTGAGCTCTGAAGTAGAATTGCAAGCATTGATCAGTGGAAAAAAGAAGATTGTAGACAGCTGGAGTAGTGGAAGGGGCAGTATGTACTTTTCCTAAACCTCAGAAATACCTTTGAGTTCTTATCCTCTATTATATGAAAGGCAATCTTTAAGCAATTCTTATTTATTAAGCATACATGATCTGGAAGGTTTTGGTTTACAAAAAGATGTTGACATAACCGAACAGCTGCATACGTACCACAATATGTACCCAGTTACTCTTTCATCCATTGCAGAATATACTAGTCCTTGCATGTTGCTGAAGAGCCATATACATTCATCAATGAGAAGTGTCTTTGTTGTTTATGCACTGACTTTTTATATGAGGACAAACCAGGTGGAAAATAACATGTAATGTATTAAACAATAAAGATGATTATGAAATAATAGAAAATAATGAGGAAAGAATGAGGTAACACAACAGCAATGTTTAGGCAACTCCACTCCATCTGCCTCAGGTAATATGTGGGAGAAAGGAATGCAGGGAATATCTAAGCTTTGCCTTTGTCTGGATCTTTGAAGTTCACACCTACTTGTTATACTTCTATTCATAGAACTGTGTAGCTTAATTAAAGCACTTACTGGGATTGGGAAAATAGAAACCCTAACTATTCTACATATAGAATATTAATAGTTATCCTATAATATAATCAAACTTCCAAAATACCATGGAAAAAAATCATAGTTCTGGAAAACAGTAATAAAGACAGTTTAAGTATTGAAACGAAATCTCACCAAATGTCATGGGAATATTGTTTGGAGACTCTCAAGATAGATAAACTTAGAAGAAAAATGATTAACATTTCATACATTCCTCTAGGAATATTTTTACTTAACATTTCTCTGGAGAAAGCACTCAAACCACTTCATGAAACAAATACTATTGTGCCCACAAAAAATCAACATAAATTCTTGACATTAAAGGTAGCTGAGTTCACTTTAGTTATGCATGTTTACATTCTAAATACTAAAACAGCATTTCAACACTGAGAGTCTATGATTTAATTTTGTGAATTACTTTGCGTATTATTTCTCTAAATTACTGTTAGGTGTTTCAATCTTGCGTGATTTTCCCATCTTTCCTGCTTAGCACAAACTTATTTTGTTTTAAGGAAACTAGAACAAATCTTAAAGAGGAAAACCAAAGAAGAAGACAAGAGAAATAGTACAAAAAAAAAAAAAAAAACAAGTTTGAGGGATGAAGCAATATCCAAGGCATTAAAAGTGTTCATGGTATTAGCAACTGAAGATTTTTGGAAACAGGTGGGATTGTAGCATATGAAACAGAATAAGGTAACTGGTAATATTGGTGACCAGATATATTACAAAAGAAGCAGAGGATGGATTTTATTATCCGGCAGCTAACAGCCCTAGGATTGATCTTCAAGGCTAACATAGCTATAAAACTGGATTTCTATGTTAGATAGGGCACTATTTGGGAATATCCACTATTAAGCTTACTTGACCTAATATTTTACGGTCATTAGCATATTAAAAATTGATTTATTATGTAATCTTTGGAAATGGGACACAAAATATGTTGTAGAGGTAAAGGTTAGAGCCAGAAGATAAATCATATATACATAAGGTGATACAACTAAAATATGGTACCTGGGAATTCCTGGGGCAGCATAATGCAATTGGTATCTCAAAGGACAAAATGCAAACATGATTAAAGTTATTTCACACTGAGTTTTTACTCATTGTATGTAATAGATTTTCTTGAATATTTTTAGAAGTGAAAATGGCCTAAATAAAAATCTTACCAGGTTATAAGAGATTTTGGGAAAATAATATTTTAAATACCTTACCAAATTTTCAAATATGTTTTTTTTAAAGATCAAATGTCAGATTTATTTATTTTTATTTTTATTTATTTATTCATGAGAGACACAGAGAGAGAGAGGCAGGGACACAGGCAGAGAGAAGCAGAAGCAGGCTCCATGCAGGTAGCCGGATGTGGGACCCAATCCCGGGTCTCCAGGATCACGACCTGGGCATGAAAGGCAGGGGCTCAACTGCTGAGCCACCCAGGCATCCCTCAAATGTCATATTTAAATATATCCTCAAGGGACACCTGGATGGCTCATTGGTTGAGCATCTGCCTTCAGCTCAGGGTGTGATCCCAGGGTCTGGAATCGAGTCCCATATCGGGTTCCTTGCAGGGAGCCTGCTTCTCCCTTGCCTATGTCCCTGCATCTATCTCATTCTCTCTCTCTCTCTCTCTCTCTGTCTCTCATGAATAAATATATTTTTAAAAAATTAAAATAAAATAAATATATCCTTAAAATTTCAACAGAACATATTGTAAAGGTTTTAGATGCTATTGCAAATTGTCTTCCAAACAGCATAAAAAATATGCACCTGGTTACCTGGGTGGCTCAGTGGTTGAGGATCTGCCTTTGGCTCAGGTCATGATCCTGGGGTCTTAGGATCCAGTTCTGCATCAGGCTCCCAGCAGGGAGTCTGCTATTTCCTCTACCTCTGTCTCTGACTCTGTGTGTCTCTCATGAATAAATAAATAATTTTTAAATGCACAAAATCTAGTATAATTCTACCAAAAACTAGTGAGTTCATGATTTGAATGAAGTATAAAATTTAATTAGAAGATACATGTGCATGCCTTCATGCACAAAAATATACTAGCATTATGCTTCACAGGAAATAGAAAAAATTATTATTTCCTGATGAAATAGATGTAATTATCTAAATTTTAATTTATTCTGATCCATAGGAGGGAAATGAAACCCAGAGGCCAATGAAGAATTACAACAATTAGAACTGTTAAAGCTTTGACACGGTTATTAGACTTTAGACATTAATGAATGGACCACTATGATGACAAATATGATTTGTTTAACCTCTGAAGTAAAATAAATATTAATTATACAGGCCAATTTTTAAAATTTATAAATATTGCTAGTTTTGATTAGCTAAAATATTAGCCTGCATATTTGAATTTACAGTGTCTTAGGTTTAAAATGTTAAAGAAATTCAGTTGTATAACTGTTAAGGAAAAATAGCAAAATAAGTTGACAAGGATTGCTATTTATTAAGTTTAAAAAATTGTACCTATCATGCCAAAGAACCACCTTGTCACTCTTAGGATCTGATGGCACTGGAATCACCTGAAGTATGAGAAGCGGTGAGTCCTTTTATGAAAGTAAACACTCTCCTTGACATTGCTTTAAGGTATTTGTTTAAAACTCCTCCTCCTCACAGCTGGTCTAAGTAAACTATCATCTAATCCTTGTTCCCATTATTGCAATTAGAAAAGGAATTAGACTTCTTCTTTGCCAATTTGAGTGCCTTTAATGTCTTTTTGTTGTCTGATTGCTGAGGCTAGGACTTCCAGTACTATGTTGAATAGCAGTGGTGAGAGTGGACATCCCTGTCTGGTTCCTGATCTTAGGGGAAAGTTTCCCGGTGCTTCCCCATTGAGAATGATATTTGCTGTGGGCTTTTCGTAGATGGCTTTTAAGATGTCGAGGAAAGTTCCCTCTATCCCTACACTCTGAAGAGTTTTGATCAGGAATGGATGCTGTATTTTGTCAAATGCTTTCTCTGCATCTAATGAGAGGATCCTATGGTTCTTGGTTTTTCTCTTGCTGCTATGATGAATCACATTGATTGTTTTACGAGTGTTGAACCAGCCTTGTGTCCCGGGGATAAATCCTACTTGGTCATGGTGAATAATTTTCTTAATGTGTTGTTGGATCCTATTGGCTAGTATCTTGTTGAGAATTTTTGCATCCATGTTCATCAGGGATATTGGTCTGTAATTCTCCTTTTTGGTGGGGTCTTTGTCTGGTTTTGGAATTAAGGTGATGCTGGCGTCAGAGAACGAGTTTGGAAGTACTCCATCTCTCTATCTTTCCAAACAGCTTTAGTAGAATAGGTATGATTTCTTCTTTAAACGTTTGATAGAATTCCCCTGGGAAGCCATCTGGCCCTGGACTCTTGTGTCTTGGGAGGTTTTTGATGACTTCTTCAATTTCCTCCCTGGTTATTGGCCTGTTCAGGTTTTCTATTTCTTCCTGCTCCAGTTTTGGTAGTTTGTGGCTTTCCAGGAATGCGTCCATTTCTTCTAGATTGCCTAATTTATTGGCGTAGAGCTGTTCATAATATGTTTTTAAAATCGTTTGTATTTCCTTGGTGTTGGTAGTGATCTCTCCTTTCTCATTCATGATTTTATTAATTTGAGTCTTCTCTCTCTTCTTTTTAATAAGGTTGGCTAATGGTATTATGCTGAGTGAGGTAAGTCAATCGGAGAAGGACAAACAGTGTATGTTCTCATTCATTTGGGGAATATGAATAATAGTGAAAGGGAATATAAGGGAAGGGAGAAGAAATGTGTGGGAAATATCAGAGGGGGAGACAGAGCATAGGGACTTCTGACTCTGGGAGATGAACTGGGGGTGGTGGAGGGGGAGGAGGGCGGGGGGTGGGGGTGAATGGGTGACGGGCACTGGGGGGGGACACTTGACGGGATGAGCACTGGGTGTTATTCTGTATGTTGGTAAACTGGACACCAATAAAAATTAATTAATTTAAAAAAAAAGAAAAGGAATTAGAAAAGGTTTATGTAGTGAAGAGGGCGCTGAAAGGAAATGTAGGAGAAATACTTACGTGCCAGTCGTTGCTTATTAGTTTTCTGTTAATGCTTTGGTCTCACCACCCAAAACTTCGACTCTCGATTGTTTGCATCTCTACTGAGGATGAATTGGATGAGAGAATCTATTAGGATTCTTCCAGCCTAACTGGTAAAGTATTAATCAATAAAAAATAATGGTGATAGATTACTACTTAATTTAATACTCTAACATACATTGCTGTTTTGATAAATCAACCAAGACAGTTGGTAGTGGATGCAACGTAATGTAAGACTTGTGCTTAAACTTTAATAGTTGTTCAGTATATTTTAACTATATTCATCTGTCAGCTTTTGTTAGCACTATATAACCCCAAGCTTTTTTAAAATATCTAAGATCGAGATTAAAAACCAACAGCCTCAGTTGATGTTCAGTGTTCTGTGTGTTTGGTTAAAAGAATACAACAATATTTTTAAGTTAGGAAGCTTCTGACTTTAAAAAATATGTATATCTGGATATCTAACTTTAAAAACAAAAAGGAATATTTGGGAACACTGCTCAACTTCCAACAATTGCCTGTTGGTGAGTAGCTGGGGCCATTTGATAGAGTGGGAGTTCCACCTCAGACCTAACCAATCTCACTTTCTCATTTCCATTATAAGCTTTGGGTTTTTAAATCTAAATCTCTCTATTTCAGAGCTTCCTCAAGGGATTAATTTGAGTTGCGAGAATAAAACAACATGAGACTCGGTCCTAGAGCACTTCTGTGGGAAGCACTAAGTCCTTCAGGATTTCAAGAAGACTTAAAATCAGCAACCTTGACTATTACCTTTTTCATTTTGCCACTAAGAAACATACCATCCTAGTAATATGTCATCAAAATTTCTTCCTCCAAATATGTGCAAACAAAAGGGCATCAGCGTATTTTTTTTAATTTGTTGGATAGAATATACACCCAAGCTGTATATAGCTTTGAGTTGTAGCTGTAAAAAAATTAGCTGTGTGAACAGGAACCAAAAGACAGACTGTGCACTATATTTCCTGCTCATATGTTGTCTCAGCTGTTTTGCACTTTACAGTTTCAGCTGAAGAATGTCCATTTATCACGTAATGCTAATCAGTTATCATTCTACTCTACATTTTGTACAAAACGTTGCTGGGAAGTCTGTTCTGGATTTGATGGATAGCCAGAACGGGACAGCACATAACCAAAAAAGGCATAAATACTCACAGATGTCTGGTCATACAGATGAGTTAAATTCAAAGAAAATTAGAGCTGGATAAGACAGACGTGATCATAGAGCACATCAGGGGAGCATAAACTTGCTTTTTCTTAACCTTTTTCATCCAAATGGGCTTTCTCCTCATTAAAATAAATATTCAAACCAGAAGGCCTTTCATTTGTTTCCTTAAACTAGTAGGTTTTCCCCCAAAATGTAAACCCTGCATCAAGAAGACAAAAAGCAGAAATCCTTTTTACTACCAAAGACTTCCAAAAGCTGTCCAAATCCAAATTAGAGCATATGGTGCAAATCCCCCCCCCCATATATCCTTCAATATTCCCTCTCCCATCCCACCCCTTCATCCCACAATTGTTCTGGTTTGGGAAACCTGTTTATGCTTCCTCATTCAAGAGTCACTCAATAAGTCATTTTTGCTGCACAAAATAATTGGCTAGCTAAAAATGGAGGAGTAATTTTACTCTTTTCCTATTCCATCTATGGTTCTGTACTTTTTGTCAAGCAATATCTGATTATTATAAATGTTTCTCCTGCGTTCATTTTTATTGTTGAATATTATTCTTTTCATATATTATTATCTGTGTATCAGCATTTTGTTTGTTCATTGCAATGGTATCCTTCCCATGTTGCATACCAACCACTAGTTTCGTAGCCACCTATGAAAATTATTCCATATTAATTAGACTGAGCCTGATCTTATTTCTGTGGGCTTTAATATTTTTGTCAATAAACATAACTTTTGTTTTTGTCAATAACATAATTTTTGTTGTTTTTTTTGTATCCTTGTAACTAGTAAAAATTTAGAATTAAGGAATGGCAGTTGTTTTCTTTTTGGGAATTGTCCTTTTTCATTGTGATTCTTCAAAATACAAAATAAATATATTTTACTTGGATATTTTGTCATATGATTAATTTTCAATTCCACCCATAAATATAAGTTCAGCCCTCTTGAAGTTATGTTGTTTTTTAATATTTTCTTTACTGGTGTATAATACCATAATATTTAACTAAATGGAAGATGAATTAAAATTGAATATTTGTTTGACAAATGTCAAAAATGTCAATATTTCAAATAAAGTAATGATGGCAATCCAAGAAAAAGGGTCAAAGATTAGGAAAGCTCTGTAGATTTGAACTCCTCACACTAGGCTTTTAAACGGCAGTCTGGTAACGTCAGCAGACTTATCAAGACCAAGGTAAGGATTGTGACCAAGAAGGCTCAAAGTAATCATCCACTTCAAATTTATGTCTTCTGAAATATTTCTGAGCACATATTTTCAAATACAATTTCTCCATATTTTATTTTGAGCTAGACTTGCTAGCAGGAAATTGACTTTAATTTATATATAACTTTCTTCCCAAGAAAGAACAAGGCAGAATCACATATTAAGCAGAAAAAAAGTATTCCTCACATAGATGACCACTAATTCTATTTCCATTCTTTAACAGAATTGTGCAATTCTTGCCAATACTTTTAAATGAGTTAGCAAATAAAAACCATCTCCTCTTCTTTAAATTCTAATATCTAAAAAAAGATAAAGCGAAAATAAAAAATTATAAAATGTTGATGGCATATTTTACCTGGTGGATAGCAAATGAGAAACATAGCAAATGAAAAGAATCATATAAAAATCTAAAATAACCAAAATACTATGAATTTTAGTATCCCTTTTTAAATTTAAAATCATCATTTGATTATTTATATATAAATCTAAGATATACCCTACTTAGCTCATTTATCCATTTAAAAATTTTATTTATTTAATAGACTATTACTGAGTAACTTTTTCATCTAAAGTACTTCACTAACATGTGAAAACATGTTATTTGTACCTACTATTGCAGAGTCAAGGCAAATTAATTTCAGCTTGATTTGAAGCCACAGAAAATAATATACCTTCTTGCTCCTTCTTTGACAGTTTGGGGCTCTCAATAATATAAATTCAAGATCCGCATTAATTCACTTTTCAAGATCCGTATTAATTCACTAGTCCTGGACATGTCACCAATAAAGGCTAGCAACACAATTTTCTATGCAGAAAGCAATGCAATTAATTTCATTTGTCAAAAATTGAGGGGAAATGAGGAACCTGGGTAGCTCAGTGGTTGAGTGTCTGCCTTTGGCTCAAGTCTGATCCTGGGGTCCTAGGACTGAGTCCCACATTAGGCTCCCCGCAGGGAGCCTGCATCTCTCTCTGCCTATGTCTCTGCCTCTCTCTCTAAGTCTCTCATGAATAAATAAAATCTTAAAAAAATTGAAAGAAAAATAGATAACCCCAATGTTTCATAATAATGGTTTTACTGTTTTAACAAACATCCTAAATTTATTAATTCATCATTAATTTTGTGCACAAATACTTATCGGACACCTAAAATATGGCATATTTCTGTGCTAGCTGTGGTAAATAAGCATAAAGATCCAACAAACTAGAGAGAAAGACAGACAACTTCAGTATAAGGTGATGAATTAAGGGAGGCATCCCAGAGAAGATGGAGAGGGACGCCATGCTTAGGAACTTCAGAATTTTTTTTTAAGATTTTATTTATTTATTCATGAGAGACAGAGAGAAAGAGAGAGAGAGAGAGAGAGAGAGAGAGAGAAAGAAAGCAGAGACACAGGCAGAGAAGAAGTAGTCTCCTTGCAGGGAGCCTGACATGGGACTCAATCCCAGGACTCCAGGACCAGCCCTGGGCCAAAGGCAGAGGCTAAACCACTGACACACAGGGACCCCCGGAACTTCAGGATTTATCCTGAACACAACAGGATGGTACTGAGGGTATATAAGCTGGGAAGAGATTTAATATATTTTTTTATTTTTAAAAGATCACTCTAAATGCTTGAAAAAATGAAAAATCTAATAGAAAATCATAAGGCTAGATGCAAGAAGACCAGTTGGAAGATTCTTTCTAGAAATAAGATAAGAAAAGAATAGTATCTGGAACTAAGGCCATGATTATAAGGATGGAAAGAAGTGAATTGATAGGAAGTGAATCAAAAGATATAGAAAGGATATGCTAAAGTGATTGATTTGATGTTAAGTTCAGTGAGAAGACTATAGTTGACAATGATGAATCTGCATGCAATTCAAATTCACCATATATGATTCATTCATTTACATGAGCACTCATCACATATACCAAAAGTTATGTTAATCTGATATACATGTATTCTCCCATTCAGATATTGATCTTCATTTATCCATTAATTCAGTTATTAACTTGTGAAGTATTTATTAAGAATCTTCTGAATGGGGATCCCTGGGTGGCTCAGCGGTTTAGCGCCTGCCTTCGGCCCAGGGTGCGATCCTGGAGTCCTGAGATCGAGTCCTGCATCAGGCTCCTGGCATGGAGCCTGCTTCTCCCTCTGCCTGTGTCTCTGCCTCTCTCTCTGTGTCTCTCATGAATGAATAAATAAATAAATAAATAAATAAATAAATAAATAAATAAATCTTAAAAAAAAGAATCTTCTGAATGTTTCACACTGTAATAAGATAAATAGGACATGACCAGTTGAAAAGAGATAGAGCAGAAGGAAAACCACGTGTAATTACGACAATAGGGATCCAGCATGTACAATGAACTATAATAAGATAGAAGATTAGAACTGAAACACAAAGTAAAGATGATGCAAGAAGGAGTTGCTTGAAAGACTATACTAAGACCTATACTCAATATACAGATTACTATTAATCTAAGAAAAACTGGTAAACTTCAACATATTTTAGAGAGGAAGAAGAGTAGGGCCATTATTACATTTGTGTTTTGAAGAGTCTATTCTGGCTGCAATGTTGAAAAATGGATTAGGGTTGTAAGATATAAACAGGAGAGTGCTTTTTAGGAAATATATTTAATGGTAATTAATAGCAGGATAATGAATGATATGGAGAGAAAAAAGATATTTAAGAGATAAAAGCTACATAGCTTGGAAAAAATGTAAAAGGAAGGTCAAGGGGAGTATCCAGATTTCTGTCTTATTTATAGTGAGAAGTATCACTCAGCTGACATTAGAAGGAGGCAGTTTTGTTTGGGGAAATGAAACTTCATATTTTTGAGGTCTCTTTGAAAACTACAAAAAGAAAGGTCTTAACAGCTGTTGGATATACAGGCGTGTTCCAAATAGATTTGTATGTTGGACCTGAAAAACATGAGTGATTCTATTTACTCCATGCAGTGGAAGATAAGGTCAGGAATGGAGTAGAAAATAAAGGAAGTTGGAGTTTGTGAAGAGTAAAAAAAAATAAAAAATAAAAAATAAAAAAAAACTTTAAATAGTTTAATGAATGAATTGGAGGGAGAAATATAAGGTTGACAGGCATTGTAGAGTTAAGTATCCTACATTTATAGTGGAATTTGTTTTTAATGGACTTTCTCTCTCCATGCTGGGATACGGATAAGATATGATTGAGTTTATCCATGGCTGGGGAGTTGTCGTACAGGTATAGTTTTTTAAAAAAATAAGAAGGATATTTAGTATATTTGCAAGTGTATAGCTGAAATTAATAACTATGAAATTTAATTTGGATAAGGAGAAAAAACTAAGAAGCAGTCTGAAATATCATAAAAGATTAGAGTTATAAATGTTTTCTCATGATTCTGAGAGTTAAACTGGCAGTAGTAGAATAAACAAGGTGAATGAGAGCAAAATGGCATACTTAATTTAGAGACTGTGGGAACAGAACAGGTAAGGGTGATGATAAGGTTTAAAGTGTGACTGTGGAAGAGAGAAACTGAAGCAATTAAAGAACTGCATAGAAAAACTAGATTATTGAAGGATGAAACATTGATGTGGCTTTGAAATTATTCAAGATGAGAAGAAGGCTTGCAATTAAGGCGCTTATTTTTTTGCTAAACAAAGAAGAATAATCAAGTTGGAGATTATCAGCAACCAAGAGAATCAGGGCAGTAGTAATTTGATTTTCAAAGGTACAAGAATGAGTGGAGGGTGTCATGAACTGAATTGTCTCCCCATCACAAATTCATATGCTGAAGTCCTAATTCCTAGTACCTCACAAGGTAACTATCTGGATGTAAGGACTTTAAAGAGGCAAGTTAAGGTTAAATGAGGTCATTAGAGTAGGTCCTAATTCAATATGACTGGTGTCATAAGAAGCAGCAGTTAGGTCACAGATGCCCACAGCAGGAAGGTGATCTGAAGATCCAGGGAAAAGACAGCCATCAATACGTCAAGGAGAGTGGCCTCAGAAGAAACAACTCTGCTGACACATGATCTGGGACTTCTAGCCTCCTGAATCCCAACAATAAATTTCTATTATTTAAGATGCTCAGTCTGTGGTACTTTGTTATGCCAGCAAACAAATACAGAGAAATTTGAGGAACATGGCTGGGAAGCAGCAACAGAGAGCTACCAAACCCTGTTCTTGGCCCTGAGTCTCATGGAATATTGTAAAAGAAATTACAGCCACTAAAAAGAACTACAGAGAAAATTAGTCCACAATAGGGAAAATTACCCTCGGTGTGGGTACCTTTCTATTTCCAACAACTGGAACTCAATTCCTAGAAAGAAAGCAATAAAAAGAAATCAAACTCTCCTAGCATCTGAGGTCAGGATATAAGCTGGTGTGCATCAAGTGCATCAACACTTCTAATAGGTATTCCTAAGTACAAGCTAAGTAGTTTAATTAAGTGCACTCTTTAGATCAATCCAGATTTAGATAGCCAGTTTAGATAGCAGCTGGTCTGGCATAGAACAGAGAGAAAACCGACAATCTCCAGCTTTCACAGTTCTTCTATTTTCATACTGACTAAAACATAGGATACATTTAAAATAGAACAAAAAAGTCATACATCCTCAATAAAAATAATGGGACAGGGAAATAAAAAATGAATGCAGGCACACCAACTGACCTGTGGAAAGACAAATTTTCTTAGGAGAAAGTTGAGAAGTCTTAGACACCAAGCTGGAGTAGACATGAAAAAGAAACAATGAGATACCCAATTACAAATATTTTTAAAAAGGAGAATGGAGAAGTTAAGATATCTAAACTGTTTCCTTAGAGAATGTGCCCAAGATTGAAGAGGATTTAATAGAATGTGCTAAGATTTCATAAAGGAAACCGAACTTCCCAAGAGGAAGAAGACAAGATGAAGAAAATTTTTAGTCTGTTTCTAAAGGCATAGAAAGGAGTTAATAACTGGAGCAACTGAGGAATCTATTCTTCATGAATGGGTCAATTTCTTTAGATGTGAATATATTTGAAAAAGAATACTAGAAAGATCAGATAAGAATACTTCAGAAACCATTTAGTAATTTCAAAAGGATCATGGTATTGTACCAGGGCAAGCAGTTCCACCCTGTGTGAAGGTTCAGGGAAAAAAAATGCAGGAAAGATTAAATCGACCAAAAAAAAAAAAAAAAAAAAAAAAAAAACCATATGAAATCATTTCTCAAACCCTATTATAAAAATCTATATCCCAAGCAAAAACGCCACAATCAAGACAAGGGTACTACGAAAGTGTTTCCTTTTGTTTTATGTTGCTTGTTTAAATTAACAGATTATTTGAAGAGACCTCTTAGTAATTGGCTTTTGAAGAAATTGAGGCAAAATATAGAAAAATATGCGCAGGGAATAAATACCTAAACCTGAAACAACAACAAAAAAAGGGGACTAAAACATTTACCAGCAAATGCTATTCCTCCTATCAAAACCAGAAAAGATGGGACACCTGGATGGCTCAGTGGTTGAGCATCTGCCTTGGGCTCAGGACGTGATCCTGGTTCGGGGATCGAGTCCTGCATCAGACAGCCCATGAGGAGCCCTCTTCTCCCTCTGTCTATGTCTCTGCCCCTCTCTCTGTCTCTCATGAATAAATAAATAAATAAAATCTAAAAAAAAATTAAGAAAAAAACAAGAGAAAAGAAACATGTGCAATTAAAAGTAGTTTGGATTTATTTTTTAATTTAAACTTTTGGGAGGATTGGGGTAAATCAGGGGAAAATGGAAACTTAAGGAATCCTTGCTCTAGAAGAATAAGAAATTGAAAGTGCTTTTCTCATGCCTCTGAAATAACTAATAGAAAGATATTATGGCTTGGAAAATTAAAACTGAAAGGGAACACACCACATGGAGCAGCCAAAAAAAATTTTTTTTCATCCCCTGGAGTCATTGAAAGTGTATGTTTAGAAATGTCAATAACAGCACCTTAAATTCAAAATCTATTGACAATGGCCCTCTCGCTAATTCAATAAGGATACCAGGAGAAAGCCTTCTCAGAAGGTAGCAGTGGTAGTCACTATAGCATGAGAGCAAAAAAATGGGAATCCCATTTGTGTTGAAAAAATACAGACAGGAGCATAAGTTTGGTCATGTGTGAAATCAAGGCAAAGGATGTCAATACAGAGTTGACTCTTACAGATGTGAAGTGCCCTACTCTCTTCCTGGTATCAGAGCTCACAATAAACCCAGCTGAAGGTGAGACAGAACTATTTTTATTTCTTATTCACCCATGTGAATTTTGAAACAGTGAAAAACACAATAGATTTGAGATAAGATTAATTCCTTTTAGGAACAGGAGAAAAAGCCTTAGGCTAAAGCTATTATTATTAGCACACTAACACCCTCTGTTGATGAAAGGGTTAATCAGTAGGCATGAATTCAGGGTTTAACATCTTTGAAATTTAATTTCTCTAATTACGAGGGGAAATTTCTATCTGAAAATGTAATAGTGAGGTGTAAGTCATGCTGCCAATGGTCCTTTTACATGGTATAATTGGATTTATTTCTGGGCTTTAAAATTTTCTGGTAGAGCAACATGGGTAGCAAGACTTCAAAAGTTGAAATATTTAATTCAACAGGGGTTAAAATTTCAGCCTAATGTATAATACTTCTTTGAATTTGATATAATTAATGTTTTATTGTTTCAAAACTTCTGAAAAGTAGAATAGAACTACTACCCATTTTTGTATTCTCTCTATATATATAGATAGATATAGATAGATATAGATATAATAATATAATTTATATTATAATATGTACGTATTTCCAACAGAAAAAAAAAAAACAGGAAAGGAATGGACATCTTTGGGGATGTGCTTCTCCAGTCCTTGAACATTCACTGGTATTCTAACATGGATTAGGAGAAATCAAGTAGTCAATATTAAAGTACTTTTGTAGACTCAGAAAGATGAGGAAATGTATGTAGAGCGAGTCAATTTATTAAAAGGCATGAAAATTGTATATTGGATAGTCCTCAATGGAGAAGGAAGAACTAAAAGGAGACATTTGGTGATGTTAAAAGAAGCTTTGACAATAATTTGCCTATGTCTCAATTTTTCTTGGTAGCTAGACTTACTCTTTACATTTTGGGGTGTCTTGCAACATTTAGAGTAACTTCTTACAAGTCTGAATGAAGATCATGGACTCCTGACATGAATAAGCCAATATAACTCTCACCTATAAATCCCACACTAGTGTTAAAATGATGTACATCGATATCTTGTTTTGTACCTGTTACTAGACTGGAGCATCCAATTCTTGGCACTTTTCTGATCTCCAAAGTTAACATAAGTCATTTCTGCAGGCAATTTCAACAATCAAACAATATCAAGCAATGTAATGGCTGCATTTAAAAAAAAAAGCTGAAAGAACAATTAAGAATCTTACACACAAAAACAAATAAAAGGGGGAAAAAAAACCTCCCCCACCCAACCACCAGCCTCTTCTCATGATTCTGTTCCTCTTCCCCATTATCTTATTTATCAAAAGTTCCATATCTAAAACTCAAAGCAAGCTTAAGCTATGTACATGCAACTAAAAACTAGCCTTTCACCGCCCAAGACTTCCCTATTTTATGCATTTTCCTTTTTTAACAAATGGCTTGGATTTGTGTTAAATGACTAAAACTGAGTTCTCATTATAAATCACTTGATGGAAGTGTGTGTGTGTATGTATGTGCATGTGTTTAATTTATTGCATAGAGTAGCACTGGGTATGCAAGACAAAATATACTGGTCATCATAAGGCTTTTAAAAGCCACCGGGTCTTGGGGCACCTGAGTGGCTCTGTGGTTGAGCATCTGCCTTTGGCTCAGGTTGTGATCCCAGGGTACTGGGATCAAGTCTCACATCAGGCTCCCCAGGGAGCCTGCATCCCCCCCTGCCTATGTCTCTGCCTCTCTCTGTGTCATTCATGAATAAATAAATAAAATCTTTAAAAAAAAAGCCACTGGGTCTAGAGTAAATGTTTAATACTTTTGTCTATTTGGCAAATAACTTTGACTAGTTATCAATAAATGTTATAAATATCTACTCATGAACTAGTCTTTAAATCTGCTTTACCATTCCAAATTGCCCAGATACGCAAACGCTTTATTTGGAAAAATGGAATACAATACTGCATAACTATCAAGCTGCCTATGATGTAGCCAAAAACTACAAATAGTTCCACTTACCAAGGCCTCTCATGAGGATTTTAAAGACCACAATTTGTTGCCTTCTAATTCTGGATTTCTGGCATAAAAATAAGACATTTTTGGAATGGAGGAGGTTTATAATCTATCCATAAGGCTATTGCCAGAAAATAAAGCATATTTAATTTCATTTAACATTCAGAGTGACATTGCTTTATGAGAAATTTAGTCTTACTGAAATTATATGGCAATGTTTTGCTGAGTTTGAATCCTGTATAAAGAGATCATTCCACTGTACATTTGTCTAATTGAATATTTTCCACTGACAGTCAAACTAAGATTATATTATTTGGCCAAAAGCCAGATGTAAACTTTTGAAGTATTGTGTCATGTTCAGAACACTCTAAGACTGCAGTAAAATTATGAGGCCAAGACTTGCAAGACTGACATGAGCTCAGGAAATCCACCGTTGAAACCTAATGATCTGTAGTAACTTCTGCTGTGTTCTCAAGATATGAGCTATATGACTCTGGACAAAGCTGTTTGCTGTATCAGGTGATTATCATTATAAATACATTACAGTAATTGAAGGAAAGTCTGAATTCTTCTCTCAGAAGCATATTCCTGAACCACAAAAACATACTAATCCTACATATACACATTCATGCCATATACACATGATTGGTGGAGCATTACATGTGGTGATGTCAAAATGTGTGTTCGTCATATTTTTTAAAGTATGCATTACATACTCTGTATATTACATAGATTATATATTTATATTTATATGTAAGCATGTATATGATAGATAATTCTGGAAAGATACACTAGAAATCATTAGATAGAAAATACTTTGGGACGTGGGACTGGGGAATTGGGGTTTAAGAGAGAAATCTTTATTTTTTCACCATATGCTTCTCTGAACTATTCATTTTATTTTGAGCAGCATTTATGATTTTATAATTTTAAAAGCTAGTTATAAATATTTATGTATGAGATTAAAGAGAATATGTTATTAATCTTGACTTCAGATAAATGTGCGATTAATTTTCTATAAAAATCAAGAAAAACTAGTTCCCGGGAGAAATCTTTGTCATATTTACAGATTTAAATGTGCTGAACAAGAAACCCAGGCTGATTTTTATGTTATATATACTCTTAATACAAATGTAGCTTTTATATAAAATTTTTATTTTAACTTTTATAGGCTATTTAACCCAGAGAGCACAGACTCACACAAATATTTAGACATGTTGATGACAATGTTCTATTCTCCGCTAATTCAGCTGTATTCTCTAACAGTGAAGTAGTCACTCTTTAAACTTCATCCTTTGAAGAGGACTCACAAATAAATTAATGACAACCAGTAGTGTCGCCAAGATCAGGTTATTTTAAGTAATCTGAAGACTGCTCCCAAAAGAATTTGGTTTAAGAGGTGTAAATATAGGCTGAGTTGGGCTACAACTGGTGAATTCCAGGAATCACAAATACTTTAATGAAATACCCTTAAAGGTAGACTGCAGATAGATGTCAAAGGGGTGTGCGTCTATTTCATGGGATATGCTCTTTGCTTTAAGAGATCTGTGAAGGACATAAAAATGATTTCCCTTCAGATAATCTGTGAAGGGATGGTCCAAAGTGCACTGACAAAAATTGAAGGAATGATATCTCACGAAGGCAAGAAACAAGTCTGCATTATGATCCTTTGCATCAAGACTATAGTCCACCAAAACTCAACCTGGAAACTAACTCCTTTGGTAGACTCCAGAATCTCTGTATCAGTCTAGGTGACCACTAGACTCTGTGATTAGAGCATTACTTCCAACTAGCAAAACTGCAGATCTATGAACATTTTTTCCCAGAGAATTCCAGAAAAAAAAATTCAGAGAATTTCCTCCCCCTTCACATTTGCCCCTGTTGTTAATATCATGCATAGTGTGATACATCTGTCATAATTGATGAGCCAGTATCAACAAATTATTATTAGCCAACGTCAACAGTTTACATTAGGATTCACCCTTTGTGTTGTAGTTCTACAGGTTTTGGCAAATGCATGATGTCATTTACGAACCATGACAGTATCATACAGAATAGTTTCATCCCTAAAAACCTATGCTGTACCTCTCTGCTCCCCCCTTCTCCCTCCTTCCTCCGAACTTCTGACAATCATTGATCTTTTTCCTGCATCTATGGTTTTGCCTGGCAGGCGGTTAGAATCACATAGTATGTAGCCTTTTTAGACTGGCTTCTTTCCCTGTGCAAATATGCATTTAAGCTTCCTCTGTGTCTTTTTATGGCTTAATAACTCATTTCCTTTTATCACTGAATAATATTCCATTGTATGCCTTTACCACAGTTTGTTTATCCATTCAGTTTTAGAAGGACATCATGGTTCCCCGTAGATCCATGCACTTCTAATAGGCAATCTTTCCGCCAACTCTTCTCGGAGTTTAACTGGTGTTTCAAGTGGGTGATGGACAGCTACATTATTCTTCCTTCCTGCCTTTTGTTGGGAAACTGAGTTACAAATGATGTAGCTTTACTTTCTCACACCCAATATTGCCTGTGTTTTCCTTATTCTTTCTGCTTTTTGGCACCTCCTGAATGAAATGCTCTTGCTGGATACACTTGTACTTCTGCTTGCTTCACAGACCACTTCCTGCATCTTGACACTACAGTCTATGCCTGAAATGGGGGTAAATCTGCTCTTAGAAGTATTCATGGAAAGAAATATGAGAACTCCTAATATCACTTTTGGCTTTGAGGATTTAGATGTATCCATCTATGCTCACTGAAACCATAAAGATAATTCTTAAACTTGGAGATCTTAAATCAAGAGTGTAGAATTTGGACCCAAAAAATGCTGGAAAGGAGAAATAAGCGGGGGGGGGGGGGGAGCATAAATTTCAAGTTTCTCATATAGATCTTAAACAAAAGGAGTTTGGGGCCCATAGCCTTATAGAGACTGTGGGTCGGGTGATACTATACACTTATCTTTTAAGAAATATGTATGAAACAAGCAAATATTTTAACACCAGCCAGTTATTTAATAGATAAGATTCTTTTTGAAAGTATAGACTTTTTAAATATTATTCTAAATGATTACCATTTAATTTATTAACATATCCTGTAATTGTTTTCATAAGTAAAGATATATATTAATAGTGATATCTTAATATTCTAAAATTAAGATTATTATAACTTCAACTTTTTATATATATCTAACCTCTACTTTGAAATTTCTCACAGAATGGTATCAGAAAATTCATTCAATAAATATTGATGACTTATTTATCCTTTTGGTCTTGCATTTAAAATGTTCTAAGAGGGATCCCTGGGTGGCGCAGCGGTTTGGCGCCTGCCTTTGGCCCAGGGCGCGATCCTGGAGACCCGGGATCGAATCCCACATCGGGCTCCCGGTGCATGGAGCCTGCTTCTCCCTCTGCCTATGTCTCTGCCTCTCTCTCTTTCTCTCTCTCTGTGACTATCATAAATAAAAAAATAAATAAAAAAAAATATAAAAAATAAAATAAAATAAAATGTTCTAAGAAAGTAACAGTGGCTTATATTTGTGAATTGAAAATTTCCAAATGACAGGAAATCAGAAAAATCTTAATCTGTTCATATCTTACTTTTGTATAATACAACTCTATAATGGGCAATTGAAGACCAGAAAACAACAACAGCAATAATACAGACCAGAAAACAACAACAACAACAAAAATGAAACTACAAAATCGGGGAAAGGGACATGGTAAGCAGAATATGCACAAACACTTGCACACCCTCCACCCAAGGATGTCATAATATCTTAATCCCTTGAACTTATGAACATGTTATAACATAGCAAGAGGGACTTTGCAGAAGTGATTAAGGATCGTGAAAAGGGGAAAGTATCCTGATTTATCCAGATAGATCCAATGGAATCACAAGAGTCCTTATAAATAGGGAGGCAGGAAGACCAGAGTTTAAAAAGGAAACATGAGGATGGAATCATAGATGAGAGTAATGTGGTCACAAGCCAAAGAATGCAGATAGCTTCTAGAAGCTGGAAAAAGCAAGAAATATATTCTTCTTTAAAGTCTCCAGAAATATTCACTTATGTAGACACCTTTGTTTTAGCCTCATAAGACCTATTTTGGACTCTGACCACCAGAGTCACTATAAGTCACTATAAGATAATAAATTTGTTACTTTAAGCCACTAAATTTATGGTAATTTGTTATAGCAGCAATAGGAAACTAATAAAAAGAATATTAGCTTCTGCCAGTCATTTCCATGTTGCCTCGTAGAATCATCTTATGTTCTACCCTACCTCCAGCTTTTTCCTCCAGCTTCTAAAAAAAAAAAAAAAAAATGGTGGCTAGGGGCACTTAGGTGGCTCAGTCAGTTGAGTGCCAGACTCTTGTTTTGGCTCAGGACATGACCTCAGGGTCTTGAAACAGAGACCTGCTTTGGGCTCCACACTCAACAGGGAGCTGCTTGAGATTCTTTCCTTCGAATTCTCCCTGCCCCTCCTGCCACTCATGCACTCTTTCTCTCTCAAATAAATAAATCTTTAAAAAATAAATAATGAAAATTAAAAATAAAAATAATGTAGCCAACGAAAGGGTGGATGGGTAACTAGACAGTGGGAGGAAGGAAGGAACCAAAGGACCCCACTCTCTGATTCAGGAGAGTTCCTTCTGGGACATTCCCCATCTATGATGCCAACTCCTGCTGAATGGTTTCTCCCTATTTATTTAAAATTAGAAGTAATAATTCATATACCCTAAAAAGATTAATATTTGAAACCAGATCTTTTAAGGCATTTATAGATTTCTTTTAATAGTAGTTTACTAGCTACCTTATAATTATATATAAAACTATTTAAAACATAAAATTTTAATAATTTTATAAACTGTATATATGTAAATTATAAAAAATTATAATCCCAAACCTAGATTTTTGTGCTACCTAAT
Organism: Nyctereutes procyonoides; assembly: GCF_905146905.1. Taxonomy (NCBI): domain Eukaryota; kingdom Metazoa; phylum Chordata; class Mammalia; order Carnivora; family Canidae; genus Nyctereutes; species Nyctereutes procyonoides. Next base: position 2,679,200 of record NW_026575021.1, on the reverse strand, counting down.
GTTGGATTTTTATAATTTGTCACTAGTTCTTAGCTCATGTTTTAGCTTGAAATTTCCAACTGCCCTTCCCAATTGGAGCTGAGTGTTCATAATCTAGCACATCCCATCCCCTTTCCGCTTTAATGCCACCTTTTAACAGACCACATCCTACTCATATTTGACTTGGCAATGCTTTCAGGCTACCAGTCCATTGAACATTATCTCTAGCCTTCATCTGGGTGCTCCATTAAGGCAATTGGTCTTAAAAGCTATGACACATGCAATTTTTTAAAAAGATAGAGATATTTTTCATAAAGTACAAGCTGTTAATAAAAGTCTAGAGCAAAATACCTATCGATCTCATAAAATTATGATAAAATGATGCAAATGTGCCACTGTTTCTTGATATTTTAAAACTTAGCTATTAAATATGTATTTTAATAGACATTTTAATAGGAAATAATGAAAAGCAACACCAACAAAAATAAAAGAGCACTAAGTCTGCAGATGTCAATGAGTTGTCCAGGTCTATAGTTTTCAAAGCAGCTTGTTTGCCTGATTTTTTAAATACTAAAAAAATTCCTTAGAAATATCAATAATTTTTGAATTTTTATTCTAAATGTTTTCAGAAATTTTTCGGGATGAAATATTTTACCAAGAATATAAATGAAATAAATATTTCCACTAGATTTTTCCACCATTAAAAAAGGCATTTTTAAAAAGCTAACATTAGGGGTGCCTGGATGGTACAGTGGGTTAAGTGACCAACTCTTGGTTTCATATCAGGGTTGTGAGCTCTATGCACAGTGTGAAGTCTGTTTGAGAGTCTCTCTCTCTCTCTCTGCCCCTCCTGCTCATGTGCTCTCTCACTCTCTCTCTTTCCCTCTCTCTAAAATAAATAAATAAATCTTTTTTAAATAAAGTTAATATTGGGACACCTGGGTGTCTCAGGGAGTGATCCTGGAGACCCGAGATCAAGTCCCACATCGGGCTTCCTGCAGGGATCCTGGTCCTCCCTCTGCCTGTGTCTCTGCCTCTCTCTCTGTGTCCCCCATGAATAAATAAATAAAATCTTTTTAAAAAATAAAATATTAAAAAGTTAATATTATTTTCCTTTTCTACTCACAAATGACTAATAATCTTCCCAGAAATGAATTAAAATTCTATGTTATTTTCATAATATGGAAGAATGCATTACTCACAGCCTAAATACATCGTCAATGCCTTCTCCACTTCCTCTCAAAGTGAACTGGGATTTCACAGTAGTATACTCTCACAAATTATTTTTTTTCTAACATAAACACATATGAATGTATTACTTGCAGGCAAAAATAAAAGTAACATCGAGCTGTATTCAATTTGAGTCCAATTTGGAAAAAAAAAAAAACCTCCGAACAAACAGTATTGCCCAATTTGCATAGTGCTTTTGGAAAAGCAGCAGGATGTCCAAGTATGATTGAGATTGGTCCTCTAAATCACAAAATTACATCAACTCCAGGAGTTATGGTTACTTTCATCAGAAAGGTGAAAGTTGCCTGCTCAGTCAGATTACTTTCAGCAATATGCCAGAGCTTGTTGGCCATATGTTTCAAGTTGTAAGATGTCCTGTTAGAGTTATGGATGCAGTTTTGCACTCAGGAAAATGACAGATTTCTCTCCCTTGAAGACATTAACTTTATTCCACTTTGTTCTAACACTGTGTGCAGACAATGAGAATGATATAGTAGTCCCCTGTTTTCTCAATGAATATAATTCAAGATGAGTCTATTGCTATATTCTCACATGGCTCCTCTCTGACCTTATGAATTCCAACCTACTCTCAGCCTTGATTCCTACCAGTGTTATCTCACTTAGGTCACTCTCTTATTCATTTCTTATTCATTCAGTATTAATGAATTGTTATTCAATAATAAAAAGTGTTATTTATTATTATTAGTGGTAGCCATAGTAGAGTTAATACACAAATACATATTAAATAAAAACTTAGACAACTAAAAACATAATTTATAACTATTTTTATATATAACAATTCACACTGATAATAAAAGTTCAAAATATGCCAGTAGTAATACCATAACTTGCATTTATATATTAATCCAAAGAGGCCACTTTATTTCCATCCTAAAATTTTTATTTAATCCATATGTACCTATCCTTTAACTTACATTTTAGGTCTTTAACTATTCATCCTTAAAGAAACATGAACTTAAAAATTTCTTGATCCCCAGACATGCCAGCTCCCCAACCTTTCTATTCCACTTAAACATTTTTTTGCACTATCTTGCAAATTTTGCTTCTTTGATTCATCAATTAACATCAATTATCAAATACATTTTTTGTTGATTTTTTTTACTAAACTCTAAGACAAAGATCATTTTCTTTTTCACCCCGTCTTTATTCAAGTATAATTGACAAATGTAATTCTATATATTAAAAGTGTACAACATAATGGTTTGATATATTATCTTTATTTTGTCACTTTTATATTTATGTTTTATACACTTAAAATCATACACAATTGAAGAGCCCGATCACATTTTCCCCGGAGAGTCCTGTGTTTTAACAAATACTTAATAAATGGAGTATGATTATGGTGAAAAGTCACCTTTGGAAGAAATACTGAGTCATCATGGAGTTTCATTTCATTTCTTCAACAAGTGCTGAGCACCTACAAGGTGGCAGGCATTGTTCAAGCCATGGTAAATATGGCAGAGACTATGTGTGCCATCACAGATCTCACATTCTGACAGTCTAGTTGTAGAAGACAGACAATGAGCATGAAATAGATCACATAAAACCATAATGCAATAAACAGTTCAGATACAAAACATTTTTGAGAAACATAAAACAAGATGTTGTGCTAGGAATGAATGGGAATGGGACACTACATTAGTCTGAGGATGAAAAGAGGCCTTTCTGGAAGATGACATCAAAGCTGAAGCCTGAATGATAAAAAGATACCAACTATGCAAAGATCTTGCACATGAGCATCCAGGTAGCAAGAAAACTAATATTAAGAATCTAAGGAAGATAGCAATGCTTTTAAAACAGCAATTAGATACAAAATCAATATACAAAAATCTGTTGCATTTCTATATGCTAACAGTGAAGCAGCAGAAAGAGAAATTAAGAAAGCAGTCCCTTTTATAATTTTATCAAAAGAATAAAATACCTAGGAATAAATTTACCTAAGGAGGTAAAAGACTTGTACTCTGAAAATTATAAAACATTGATGAAAGAAATTGAAGACAAGACAAACAAATAGAAATATTCCAGGCTCATGGATTGGAAGAATTAATATTGCTAAAATGTCCACTACCAATGCAATCTATAGATTCAGTACAATCCCTGTCAAAAGTCCAAAAAAAGAAGGCATTTTCCACAGAAATAAACAATTCTAAAATTTGTATGGAAACACAAAAGACCCCAAATAACCACAGCAATCTTAAAAGGAAGAACAAATCTAAAGGCATCATGCTCCCTGATTTCAAGCTACACTACAAAGCTGTAGTAATCAATGTAGCATGGTATTATCATTAAAAGACATATAGATCAAGGGAACAAAATAGAGAGCCCAGAAGTAAATCCATGCATATAAGGTCAATTAGTTTATGACAAAAAAGCCAAGAATATACAATGGGGAAAGACAATGTATTCAATAAGTGGTGTTGGGAAAACTGGACAGCCACAGACCAAAACAACTGGACCACTACCTTACACCATACACAAAAATTAACTCAAAATGCAATAAAGACTTGAAAATGAGACCTTTGACCTTAAAACTCTTAGAAGAAAACCTAAGTAATAAGCACCTTTATATCAGTCTTGGCAATGATTTTTTTAGATTTGATGCAAAAAAACAAAGGTAACAAAGGTGAAAACAAGTAGGACTATATCAGACTAAAAAGCTTCTGCAGAGCAAAAGAAAGCATCAACAGAATGAAAAGGCAACCTACCAAATGAGAGAAAATATTTGTAAATCATATATCTGATAAGGGGTTAATAACCAAAATACACAAAAACTCATTTAACTCAATAGCAAAAAAAAAAAAAAAAAAAAAAAAAGAATGGGCAGAGGATCTGGATAGATATTTTTCCAAAGAGGACATACAGATTACCAACAGGTACATGAAAAGGTACTCAACATCACTAATTATCAGGAATTGCAAATCAAAATCACAATGAGATATCACCTCATAACTGTTAGAATGGCTATTATCAAATACACAAAAAATAAGAAATGTTGGCAATGAGAACCCTTGTACACTGTTGGTGGGAATGAAAATTGGTGCAGCCACTATGAAAAACAATATGGAGGTTGCTCAAAACATAAAAAATGGAATTACCATATGATACTGCTATTGCACTTATGAATCATATTTATCTGAAAATGAAAATACTAACTCAAAAATATATTTGCTCCCATGTTCAATGCAGCATTAGTTATAATAGTCAAGATATAGAAACAACCAAACTGTCGATTGATGGATGAATGGATTAAGAAATATGTGGGATACTATTTGGAATACTATTGAGCCATAAAAAAAGAATGAAATCTTGCCATAAATGACAACATGGATAAGCCTTGAGGGCATTATCCTAAGTGAAACCATTCCAACAGGGAAGGACAAATATCATATGATCTCACCTGTACGTAGACTCTTTAAAAAGTGGTTTTGATTAAAAAATAATAATAATAAAATAAAAAGCTCACTGATACAAAGAACAGATCGGTGGTTGCCAGAGGTTGATAGAGGGAGGAGTTTGAAAGAAATGAGTGAAGGGAGAAAAAAAAGTACAAACTTCGAGTTGTAAAATAAATAAGTCACGGGGAGGTAATGTACAGCATGGTGACTATAGTTAATAGTACTGTAGTTCACATTTGAAAGTTTCAAGGAGAGTAGATCTTAAAAGTTCTCATTACAAGAAAAAAAAGTGAGAAACAATGTATTGCCACAGATGTTTTCTAGACTTACTGCAGTGATAGTTTCACAGTATCAACAAATATCAAATCATTATGTTGTATGCTGAAATGTAATGTTATATGTCAATTATGGTTCAATAAAAATAAGCACATAAATAAAATAAAGCAGCTCTTCCTGCAGCATGGGAGCCAAGAGAAGAGGAACAAAACAGTCAAACTGGAAGGGTAAGTAGATATCCTTACAAGGCTTGCAGCCCATAGTAAACAGTGAGGTTTATTCTACACGTAACAAGAAGCTTTTAATAAAGTGAGGTGACATGATTTGACTGTTCAGAAAGATCACTCTGGAAAATGAAATATTTGTTGGCCAGATTGAAACAAACAAATCAATTGGGAGGTTATTATAACAACCAGAAAGTTTAGTTACAAGAGAGATTGAAAAACTGAAGGGTGCAAATTATATTTCATTGCAACACTCTTCCAAGCTCTTTACTTCCTCAGCACTGGGCTATATTACTTTCTACCTTGGAAAGCTTTCATTGATTGATTAACATTTATCACTAATTCCCACATCCCAAATGAACTCTTTTTTGGTTGATTTATATATCCATTTCCTTCCCAGTGGAACAAGAATGGAATACTTGTGTTATATTAATTGTATTTTAAAACTGCAACATCCTATTTTTCTCTGATGTAAGCATTATGTTCCTTTCTGTAGCTATACAGAGTCTGAGTTGGTTAAATAACAGCAAATCATAGGTAAAGATCAATTAAAAATAGGATGTCCTGCTCAGTCTCAGCCTTCAAGTGTGCAATTGCTACTGTATCCACACACATTTTAGAGCTATATTTAAGATCTGATTTTACCTACTTTTATCTGTACATTTATATATTTCCTATATAAATTATCAGAACCTCGACTCTGCCTGTTAAGCTAACGTAGTTATTATTAAACAATGTTTTATAGAGAATAATGTTGTCTTAGAAATTTGTGTTTTTGGAAAGAAATGGCTCTGAAAGCAAGATGGAGAAAATAGCTTTTTCTCATCTAGCAGTCAAGCTAAAGACAACAGTACTGATTTAATAGGGTGACATCATTATGCCTTCGAAACACGGGATTATTAATTTACAGTTTTGAGAAGGGAACTGACCATTCATATGTAAACACCACCCATAATCCTGAAAGAGTTTTAATTTATTTCTCAACAATTTATTTTTCTGAGGTTAGTTGTTTTTTTTTTTTTTCTTTGAACTTACTGCCTTAAGACAGATTGAGTAATCAAGTATTTGATCTTGAAACTAGTGGGAAGTATCCACCTTCCATCCAAATCCTCCAATCTCATAGGACAAGGTTGGGGAAAGAAGACAAGGCTGTATAATGCCTAAAGCCAAGACCCTCCCTGACATTCACAGTGGTGACTAAAGCAGAAGAAATTTCACATTCCTGTTGGGAGTGAAACTGAGTAGAGTGTTTTTTTGGGAACTAGGGACAAACGAACAGGAAGGGCCTTTGTAGTGAAGGAAAATGCAACTGGATTTAGTTACAAAGCTGTAATGAAGGTCAGGAGTCTAGGTGGAGGTCATTTCTAAGGAGCAGCAATAAGTTAAGTAGCAAGATTTCTATGGCCTCCTCCCTACTGCTGCAGTAAAGATTTTGTTGCAGCTAAAACTCAAGCAAGAATGAAGTATAATCGACCTTGTCTGAGACCCATCAACCCCCTATTTTACCTGTCGGATACTCAGAACTCAGATTATTTCATCCAGCCTTCTTAGAGTGTTGACAGATGGGGAGAAGAGACAACCCCCATTCTTAAATTCAACAGTCACATGCAGATCTAGAGGGAAAAAGGACAGAAGCAACTAACTACACAGAACTGCTTTCCAGTGTGGCAAGCACACCAAGTTAAGAGCTAGCATCTGCCTTTGTCTCTGCCCTGCATTTTAGTAAACAAAAATAAGGGGTTTGTTCATCCACCATAGTTGGCATTGCATGATAATTCCTCTGAAAGAAATGATAAGAGAGAAAAGTTACAGTGATAGGCTAGTTTTCTTGACATGTCTTATTTAGAAGGAGTTCTGGAATATGTCTGTGACTTGATTCTGCTTTTAATTTATTCCTGAGTTGAGGGAAGGAGAAACAAATGCTTCAACAATTTTTTATTTTTCTCCAATTGATGTTGGTGGGAAAGGAGCCTTATAAACAACTATGGCAAATTGGTTGCTGACACAATGGTGACTAAAGTTGGTTTTGTTTTACAGCAATACAAAATAAGTTTATAAAATCACAAAGTCATGATTACATGTAATGCAAATAAACATTCTCTATCTTCCCTATTTCCTTCGTGTGACCTCTAGTCACATAACCCAATGGTGGCCATTAATAACACTTCCTAGTGTGTTCCTCCAAAACTTTGCTATGTGTGGTCAAGATATATAAGGATGTTGCTTTTATTTAAAGAATGAAACTAAAAACAATACTTTTAACTCACTTATTCATTTAATAACAATTAGAAATATAAATGCTTCTATCCTGCTATTAAACTAAATTACCGAATTAAAGGCTGCATTATATATGGCCATATTAAAAGGCAATGCTAGAAACTCACAAATTTATGGAAACAGAGGTGTTTTCAACATTTAAAACTAATTTTTTTAAGTTAGTAAATAAATTAAAGGAAAAATAAAAGAAATTTGAACTTTTCTCCCAGAAAATAACAAAGAAGAAAACCCAAAAGTCCAACCCTTCACCCAAAATATGTCTCTATATGGACAAATGTGGAAATAAGTACCAATGTGGAATTTTTAAGAGGAAACTATTTTCACTGGGATTGAAAAATAGTTAAATAGAGATATTGGCTAAATGAAGTGAGGAAAAGCTAATGACTCCATTGGTTAGATTCTCTTAGTCCATAAGTTACTCTCCAGAAATTTAAGTGTTTTGACAGGAGCATAAACTCAGCATCCTGCAGCTGGAACATAGTCCCAGGAGCAAAATTTACACACAGAATTTCTGGCTCACCATCAAGAAAACTTTTATCCAAATAAATCAAAAAAATATATAGTGCTGGAAGGGACAATAGAATTCCCAAAAGAAATATTGTCCATTCCCCTACATTGAGGCATTCCATACCTTCCAAAAGCATTTACCTTCCTTGATTTTAAAAATCACCAGCGTCAGTAATTCTCTCATATCTTTGTATGATGCAGTCCATAACCTCACACCCTTATGGTTAGAATCGTATGGCTTTCTGGAAGTCTAATTGCAAATTATTTCGGCTACAATTCAGTCGATTCATCCTCTGTTGTTAATGAAAGAGAACTGAACACAGCCTCGCAGTTCATTTAGCCTAAGAAGATTATTAGCATGTGTTAGTCTACAATGTTCTCTAGGGAAAGATTTTTTCCAGTTTACCATAGTGCACCTAAAAGTTTTAGCAATAGCTTTGTAAAACCCTCTGCATTATTTGTGTGTGTGCTGTACACAGCTGGGTGAAAATACGTTTTTGATCACCGTGCTAGTGTCCCTTAGATAGCAGGAAGCAGGAAAGAGTATATAAAGAGAGATCTCATCCCTTCCTGAGATCTGTTTACTCTGTGGTAGGGAAGAAGTAAAAGCCATTTTGAAATGTTTGTTGCTGCCCCAGAAGAAATAGGTTTGAAATAAAATAAAACAGCTGAAGAGTTTTCATTCTGAATGGAATGTGGATCTGTTGGTTCCAAAACAAAAATCTTACAGAAGGTCCTTAAAGAGCAGCCAAACAAACCCCAGGAGGAAAAAGGCACAGTGGGATAAATGTGTGTTCTGCTAAAGGAAATACGCCAAAAAAATGGAGTCCTAAGTGGGATAAAGCCAAGGAGAAAACATAAAGTATTCATGGGTTGATTTCAGGGAATTCAAAGAAATAAACTTTTATGTGAAGTTGTAAATGAGCCATATGAAGGACCAGGGAAATGTAGAAAATGATCAAAGACAAAAAAAAAAAAAAAAAGGTACATAGGATATTAACCTTGCAGAAACAGCCTGTTTGATTTAAAGAACACACGAAAACGATCCAGAAAGCAAAGGCAGAAAATGAAATGGGGACTACAGATGGCATTGAGATAGAGAATAAAAGGTTTTACAGATAAATAAAGGAACAACAAGCCTATGAGAGCCACAGATGCCCCTTGAGGAACCAAAAGAAAACTGGGTAATGGAACAAGGAGATGGCATGGGATTGAGTTATCGCCCTTTTCTCCATCAGAAAGCAGGAGAAAACATGCTGAAAGTAGATTCATTTCTTCCAAAGGCAATGAGATACAGGAAAAAAACTAAAAATGGAAATTGAGAGTAGCTCAAAAACATGTTAAGAAAAACAATTCTTAAGCCAGCTGAAACTAGAAATCTGCAGGGGCTACTAGTGAAAGAAGAAGAAATAAATATTTGCATGCACTGACTAGTCCTGGAAAATCAAATGTACAGTTACAGTACATTTTTATATGGGCTAACAATTTTTTCTTGCCGTTAAACATAGTGATATTTTTAGATACCATATGAGATATGTTAGTGGAACAGAATATAATTTCCCTTCTACTTGAAAGAAATGGAAATAAAGATTGGTGGAAACCTTTTTTTGAAGTATCCTCATGACATAATTTTACTTCAAATTTAGTACAGCTCTAACTTCTTGCACCATAGCAATGGTATAATCTTGTAACAATCTAGGAAAAATTAAATTATCAATATAGCTCTCGTAGATGTATCATGGAGACATGCTTACCAAATATCTTTGTTAACTGCTTGCTAACATTATTTCTATTATGCTAAATTATTTGGAAGACCTCTACAAATATCTGAATACTTCCTGTCCCTTAATGTTCCACCTTAAATCTGCTACGAAGTAAAGGTAGTCAGCATTTTATGTCAGTATGGTGAGTTATAGAGAAGCATATTCACTTTTATTCATCATGCTTCATTCCTATCAAATGCATACAGATGACCAGAAAGCAGTTAGGCAGTTAAATCTGAATAATGATTGCAAAAGTAAGAATATGCAGTTTATATTCATGTTCTCTAGTCTACATCTCCATATCCTCAAATTCTCTGCATCTGATGGCATCATATTTTCCTTCTCGTTTTATTTATTTATTTTTTAAAGATTTTATTTATATATTCATGAGAGACACAGAGAGAGAGAGAGGCAGAGAAATAGGTAGAGCGAGAAGCAGACTCCCTGTGGGGAGCCTAATGTGGGACTCAATCCCAGGACCCCAGGATCATGACCCGAGCCAAAGGCAAACACTTAACCACTGAGCCACCCACGGGTGCCCTTCCTTCCCATCTTATTAGAATTAATTGTTTACTCTGAATCCAGTGCTGTTACAGTCCTTGCTTGATCCAGGTCATTGAACCCAGATATGTAAGATTATCTCTATTACTTTTTATCCACCAAAAGCAAGAAAGGGAAAGAAGTTTAGAAGTATTCAAACTCTTACCACTTTTTTAGATCAAAATTAATTTGTTATCTTATTGTTACAACATATAAGTCCAAGAAGGATTTATTTCACGGTATTCTCATATTTTAAAAGTATAATGTATTTTCTTCATGACAGCATGAGGAAATGACAGATATACACCAGAGTTAACAGAAAACTTGGGAAACTAACTTTAATTTATTCTTCTGAATAATCAGTAAACTATCAGTAGAACTTTACCCGAACGAGTGGCTTTTCTTTAATAATAAGTTTTACAAGCTGTATAGAAAATGCTTTCGATTGCAGCATAATTGTAATAGAAACACAGATATCAGGACACTAGTCCTTTCATCTCTCAACCATGAATAATTTCACTAAGACTTAGAAGTGTTGCACTCAAAGAGAAGACCTCTGTTGACCATTCAATCTTAAATTATTTCCCATCAGTAAGTGCTCTATTAAGGTAATACAATTTATACAATCTACACTGCAGCACAGTGTTGATTTTAAATTGATTCAACTGTATAATGCATACATTACCATCAGAACAAATATTCCAAAATGGATAAGCTGATATAATGTAATACTCTATTGATATAATTAACAATATAAACCATTTACCCTGCAATATCTAGCCATGCAGCTAGTAGATTCTGAAGACATAAACTGATCATCTTCTGTGATGGATGATGCACATCTGATTTCTGCCAAATACAGCATTAATTTCAGTGCCAAAGTGACACACAGTGCCAATTCTTTAGTAATCTTTATTTGACGATTAGTTTGCTATCAAGAATACAAAATGGTTGAGCTTCTGAATAGTGTCATTCAGACTTCTTTGATTTTACTTTGCCTCTTAATCAACAAATTTAACTCTGCCTTATAAATCAAATATCGGAAATGAATTGCATTCTATCTAATTCACATTTCGTTCTAGCCTCAGTCAATCTATTAAGATATGACATAAGGTTGGCCTTGTCAAATTACTTAAAACTTAGGAAAATGAATTTTAAGAAACAGGGATTTCTGCTAAAAATGAATTATTTGCTATAAGCAAAAATATTTAATATCATGGTGAAGTAAAAAACATAACCATGTTTTCTACTGTAGCATTGAAAAGTATATCAGAAATAATACTATTAGGAGAAAAAGGCAATAGAAATAATCTTTTTTAAAAGATTTTATTTATGTTTGTATCAGAGAGTGAGAGAGAGAACAAGAACATGTGCAAGCAGGAGGAGAGACAGAAGGTGAGGGAGATAGAGGGGGAGAAAATCTCAAGCAGACTTCATGCTGAGTGTGGAGCCCCGCATGGGTCTCGATCTCATGACCCTGAAATAATACCCTGAGCTGAAGCCAAGAATTAGAGGTTTAAGCAACTGAGCCAACCAGGCACCCCATAAATTATCTTATTTTTGTATTAAATTGTATTTTTTCACTAGTATCTAGATCATCCTTAGTTTTTAAAAATACATTATTTGGCTAAATATGCTATTAATTTAATATTACTACTACCTTTGTAATGATTCACCCTCAAGCAAGGCAACATTATTACCACAGTAATCTTTTAAAGCCCAGGTGGAAAAAAAAAAAAAAAAAACAGCAAGTCCAGGTATCTTTATGGTATAAAGCAAATCTAGAGTCCAAAATATTATAAAATCTGCCCAACTCACATATTCCACATGTTGTGAACTATGTCCACCATAGTGAAGAGGCCAAATAATTATGAACTGAACAGAAGCATATATTTTATTTTTATAAGACAAATTCTAAAGAGTTCCTGTGATATTTCTAAAATTAAAATCACCCTCAAATGCGAACACCCTCTATTGCCTTTGACATTCCAGAGGCTAAGTTCACTATTTTGCATACTATGCTCAGCATATAAAATTGATGAGTAGATCTGCTTTTAATACCAGAGGGGCAATTATCTTGGAAACTCTGGTTAGATGCATCGATAAAGGTAAAGAGAGAAGATAAAGATAGAGAGACACCTGCGCAGTTTAGAAAACAAACACTGAATAGGTAAATACATATACAATTTAAACTAAATGCATAGATTCTGGCAATGCTAATTTTCCCCCCAAAGCTTTGTGGTTAAAAGTATTCATTCAACCTAAATCCAACTTTTAAATGCCAAACAAAGAGAGTGACATTGTTTCCAGATGTAGCTCTTAGCAGATCATCTTGAGTAATTAAGTGCAGTCAGGTCTGAAAAAGACTAGTAATTGAAGCAGGATAGAACACAATTTATTGCCAAACAATTCCAGACATTAGAAAGAAAGTAGAATTAAATAATTAAAGCTTCAAATATAAGACCCCATTTCTTAGAAGTTGATTTTATGCCTTCAAGTAATACCATTCATTTTCTTTTAATACACACACACACACACACACACACACACACTAAATAGTAAATGTAGTGGACTTTAAGAGACAGGGTAAATTCTTGGAAATATTCGCCCATCCCCTGCCCTAGGGGCTATCCATTGCTTTAGTGTTACTTTGTTTTGTATTGCTATACATATATATGATATTATTTAGTGCAGTTAATTGCACACGTAATGAAAACTCTTTGGATGTCCACTTTACCCTGCCCTACTTAATCCAAAGGACAGACAGTTTGACTCCAAACATGATCATCAGCTCTTAGCTCTCAGTTCTGATGTGCTCAAAATAGTTTATGCCCACGTATAAACTGAACCATCAGAAATAGGACCTCAATCCATTAAAACGCCAGAAGATCAAGCTCACAGTGAGGCAATGGCTAAATTTCCAAGTGCAGAGCCCGCATCATTGTCAGAGTCTCAAGATTATTTAGGTGAGTTGATTTACTAACATGGCAGCCAACAAGATTTGTGTGCTTGGATGCTGATTTATAGGTTGAATTCATCATGTGCCACAAACTGTAAATAATATCTACTTAGAAACAAAATTTCAAAAAGACCACTTTTAAATATCAAAAACCATACAAAAGTCCTCAAATGTATTATTTCTGTTCAGGGATGGATGTTAGAGCCCTAGGCAAATCTGTTTTAGCACATTCTCACTGAAAGGACTAAAATGATGAAAATAGATTTTTCTATTCTTTATAACTGTCATTTCTCACTTTGATGCTTTTTGAAAACACAACTGACCATAATAGAAAATATATAAGAAAGATTTTTCTGGCTTTATTATGTTCTTAATCTTTGCTACCTTTTTTGTAATTAAATACTATTATCTATCTTAAACTTCTGGGAAATCTAATCCATCAAAGGTCAAAGTACTATTTCTAGTTATAGATGTAATGATTCAATTCCAACTGCGTTGAGTCTATATTCAATTTTCTTTCACATTCAGAAGTATCTGGAAAAGGTTAAATTTTAATTTTGCCTGGCATTCCTGGATACGAAGATACCCCAGGAGTATTGTGAGCCAAATCCTATGCATAGCTTAAATAATAAATTTGGATTTGAACATTTTTATATTTGTCTCTTGTACATAAAAGATGAAGAAATTAATTCATACTTGTCAACAGAGTAGCCATTACCTACATATTATGACTTGAACATTGTAGGCAAAATGTACATGAGTGGGATAACAAAAATTATCTATTAAAGTACATTTGTCAAAACTGTTAAGAAATTAAATTATTCATTTAGCAAAGCCTTAATTAAAAATGAAACAGCCCCAGTTTTTGGCAGGAAATAAGTGGGAGAAATATAATTTGCCCTTTATTTCTAGCATACTTTTGTTTTCATCTAATAGCATTCTTACTCTTCTAAGGCAACTGTTATCTGTACCTTTCTCTTACAAATGAGCATATGACCCAAGGCTCAGAGAAGAGGAGTATTCCTTGGGAAGGTTATTGACTCAAAACAGCAGTATAGCCAATGTAGGCCAATCACCATCCTCCTTGAACCAGTCTACCTAAGATACTCAATAAGCTGTTGGGTTTCTTTTGTTTCTCCTAAGATTACCCACCCAGTAAAATGCAAGTCTTGGGAAATCAGAAAATTTTTATCTCATCATAGCATCAGGTGAGGAGGCAAATGATGCTCTCTGAGCCCCTGTGTCCAGTAGCCCCTGAGTCCAGCCCAGCCAGTCCAAATTAATCACGGTTTATCTCATGTGAAACAATAAATTTCTTTCTATCTCTTTTTTTTGCTAATTAGAATTGTGTTAATTTTTCTTTAAAGGAACTTTGACTTGTACTAATATTTGAAAAGTGACACCTAAATATTAACACCACATTTTAATTGGACTGTCCAAAATTCCTTTTCATTTATTTATTTTTTTCAATATTTCTTTTTAATTACGGCTTTGCTGTTTACTAAATCTATGTGTGTGTGGGGGGGGTTCCTTTGATATGCTTTTTGAGTCAGCTACATTATAAGACAAAAGGAATTTAGGAATTCATTCATTCCATAGTAATTAGTGATTGTTTACCAGGAGGTAAACCAACTACATCAGCATGGTCTCTAGTTTCAAAGACTTTATATTACAGTGAAAACAGACAAAAACAAAACAAGAAAAATAAACTATTAATTTTGTAAGTTTTATGAAGGAAACATGAAAGAGCATATGAGGGCTGGATGCGTATTTTAAAGAAGATCAGCAAAGACCTCTCTGAAACATTCATTATTAACGAGGAGATAGAACTCACCACTTGGAGAGAGAAGGGAAAATATTCCAGATAAAAGAAAGGATGTATGCAATTACCCTAAGGAAGACTAGAGAATGCCTTGTCCCAGAAATGGAGAAAAGTCTAGCTTGATTGGACGCAGTCAGAAAGAAAGAGAAAAATAGCAAGGGATGATCTTGAAAAGACAATGAGGATTCACGAAACAGGCAGGATTTTGCAGATTATTATTTTGGAATATTTTTATTAGTAGTACATTGCAAAACTATTGAAGATGTTTAAGCATGGAATAACATGATTAGGTTTATGTTTAACAAAAGTCACTCTTGATATTGTACAGATGAATTTTAGTTAAGTGTAGAGGTAAATGAGGCAAGTTAGAAAACTGTTACATAATTCAGGTGAGAGATGATGGTTTCCTAGAATAAAGAAATGATAGTGCTTTATAGGATATATCTTGAAGATGAAATTGGTGATTTATTGATGGACTGGGATATTATAAAGAGAGGGAAAGGTAAGGACCTAGATTTCTAACCAATGTAATTATGTGGTTGCTAGTATCATGTAGTCACATAGAGAATACTCAGTGAGGGAAGGATTTGGGAGACAGGAGAAGTGTCAGACAGGAGAAACACAAGAGTTTTAGACATGGTAACTCTGTACTTACACTAATTGCTTACTATGAACCAACTAAGCTCAAAATGTTTATGTTACGGTGAGGCAGACCAAAACAAAAACAAATACACAAAAAATGAAATAACTATGAATTTTGCAAGTTTCATGAAAAAAATTAAAATGTGTAAGAGAATGGGGAGTGGACAGATTGGCCTGAAGATATCAATTTGAGGGTCAGATAGAGTGATTTGGCCTGAAGATATAAACTAGAGCCTCACTAACATGAAGATTATGTTTGAATTTCTTGCACTGAATGAGATCACATTGGACAAAGGGGAACAATGGATCAGAAGAAGGGCATGGAGGATGCAACAGAGAGACACTGAAGGAAAATTTGACTTCTCACACTGGCTAAAGCTATGCAATCAAATCTTCCTGAGTTTCTGTTTGATAATTCAGGAAATGTCAGTCAAAATTGAACTCGTTTGATAGAGCTTTAGTCATATTCCATTGCATTTTCATACTCTTTAATATTTGCCCAATTAAAAGATATTTCATACATATTATTTTATTATTTATGCTTCTTTGACACGTCAGGTCTACATGAATGAAAAGGTAGTCATAACTTGTCTAAGAGTTCCAGTTAATGTGTGAGAGATCAAGAACCCAAACAAGAACTCTAATTCATTCTAATGTACACATTGCCCAGATCCCATATATTTTTGAGCACTTTGTCTTGTCTCCATTAATGGCAATTAAATAATAAAATTTCAATAAGTAGAATTAAAGCTTACTAAGCCCTTTGTGAGATACCATTGGTTACTTTGGACATTTACTTATAAATTATTCAAAAATACAGACTTAAAATTAATTTAAAAAATCAATGGCTTGGTTTCTGAATGTATAATAATAATTAGTACATTTTTGGAAATATGAGTCTTTTAACTGAGTGGTAAAACCACAATATATATTTATTGCCAATATTGATTCACACTTGAAAAATCTGTGCCTTCCACTTCAAACCATGAAAACTGAGGCACAGAATTTTTGCAGACAATTTTGACCATGAGGGTATATACGTGGGGAGAAATATATTTAACTTTACAAGTACCACCATTTAAAATATATATCATCCTAGCTAATACCAAGTATGAGCATAAACTATTTTATATACAAACATATAATATCTAAGAAGCCAGTTAGCAGATATAACTATGACTGAGGATTATCCCATGTTTTTTTAATAAGATAATTTTTTCTTTCTTGATATTTCTATCTTTAGAAAGCCATTACTATAATCACCTTTAGAATAAACAAAAAAATAGTAGTAACTTTGGTCTAAAATGCATTAATTTGCTTTACTGTAGAATTATACCACAAAAGCTTGATTGTAACTTTTAAATTGAATCACTCATATTACAATTAATTGGTAGATTCTCATTACAGATAAATCCATAAAACTGAAGCTGAATTAAATTATGTTTTCAGAGAATGCAAAGTAAGTTTTTTGGTCCTGTGATGTTGACTGAGGCTTTATAATGGGCTGGTCTCATTTTTAAAAGTGCAGCAAAAGATATTCAGGTTGAATTTTCAGGATTTCTTATCCATCTTCCCCCTAAAATTAAACTAGCAAATCATAGGCAGTAGTTGGCTATTGCTAAATTTATTTCCCAAAAAAGTTGATGAATGACTTGTTTTCACTCTTAAAAAAAAGACATATAGACGTATGTTTTGGTGTTTTTTTTTTTTTAAGACTTTATTTACTTATTTGACAGAGGAAGGGTAAACATGTGTATGTGTATGTACTAGGGAGAGGGAGAAGCAGGCTTCCCACTGAGCAGGGAGCCCAGTGGAGGACTCTATCCCAGGACCCTGGGATCATGACCTGAGCCAAAGGCAGATGCTTAATGGACTGAGTCACCCAGATACTTAATCGGCTCCTACAGAGTTATGTTTTATTTACAAAGGTGCTAGGTGTCATCACTAATTTTATTGCACTCTAAATTCTCAGAAAGTCAACTGAGGCATTCCAATCAAGCATGTGGCAATGAATGTATTTTGCACAAACATGTCTATGTTTTGTTTTCTGATGAATGAAATTCACAATTGTTTAACTCCCATTACATGTCACCCAAAAACATCATCATAGTTTAGATCTGGTAAAACATGACAATTGAGTATATTTAGATATGCTGTCTATTCCTGAGCCTGATTCTGATAGACTTGAGGTAGAAAAGGTTCTTTGATGTGCATCTTGAGTACAAGACAATGTCAAAATAAGTTTCTAAGGCAGATTAGATACTGCCATGAACACCAATATAAAATCCATAATGCTTTAAAACATTATAACAGCACACTGTATATTGTTTTTCATTTCATGCTCTTTAAACACTGGACTCATTTTCTGAGTCAATCTTCTTTACTCCTTTATATGCCTTTGGCAGATATTGTTTTTCTCCATGCTATTTACAAGCTGAATTTCCTTGCTTTGTCTTTGAGATTTTCATTTTTTCCCTTGGTTTCCCTCAGTCTTTTTTTATTATTATTATTATTATTATTTTTAAAAAGTATTGATTCAGGTGTATTTGAGCTTGTGAAATAAAATGTCTTAAATATATTAGTTATAAATAGATTGAAGCCTATAATAAAATATGAATACATTTTTTATCTACAAATACATTAATAAGGTACATATTTAGAGATTTATTCTATATAGCATATAAATATATATCTATACATTTTGCCTAATGCATCTTTCTCATCACACTCGCTAACAAAGTTTACTTTAAATCTCTTATGCAAAAATCCATTCCCCACTTTCTTCTCATCAAAGTAAGCATTAATTATTTATGCTATGTTAATAATTCTAAATTCCACCTATGCTTCTTGTTCCATAGCAGAACGATCTCTGAGAGCTTTGACTAATAACGTGGGGTCCATGGGAAAATTCTAGATGCTGCTATATGAGAGAAAAGTTTGCAGCAATTGGCACTTCAAAGCCAAGATGAGAACTTCTCGGGGCTTACCCAGAGTAGGTGCTCAATAAGTATACCATTATTATTTATTACTATAACCACACTTTATTTTATAACACTGTGACAGTTACAATATATGTTTTCAAAAACTATTATTATCTGTTATTTCATATATTTTTTGAAACTGTTTTCAAACATAGAAGCTGATAATCTGTTTAGATTTTCTTGATACTCTTAATTCTCCTAAACTGCAGGGACAATATAATAGCCAAAGACATATCTGTATCATCTCATCACATGATCAGTTACATGGTAGTTCAAAATCAAGTAAATAAATTTAATTGAAAACATGAACACATAGAAAAATTATTTTATCCAAGGTCACACTGTTCA
This sequence comes from Nyctereutes procyonoides, assembly GCF_905146905.1. Classification (NCBI taxonomy): domain Eukaryota; kingdom Metazoa; phylum Chordata; class Mammalia; order Carnivora; family Canidae; genus Nyctereutes; species Nyctereutes procyonoides. The sequence continues at coordinate 2,660,236 of NW_026575021.1, read as the reverse complement.
AGAAAAGTGAGAAAGTCAGAGGTGCTCTGAGAAGTGTAGACATCCAAACTTTCCCTCAACTAGGATATAGTTTTAAGGTAAATTATTTATCTGGGGGGAGGGAAAAGAACGAATTCACTGCCTAGCATCTGAAAATATACATGTATCCCAAGTAAAAATCCAAGCAAAATGAAAAACTGTTGTCAACCTATAAAATCCAAAATTGAATCCTCTTTGTGCTGTTATTTCCTGCTGATTAAGAATACCTTACCAAGGAAATAACTACTTGATTAGGGATTTGCTTCCAGTTAACCAATCAGCTCCCAGACTAGTTGACCAAGGATGTGCCTCTCATTGTGAAGCCAGACAGCAGTCTGACTCCGTTACAGACTGAATCTCTGTAGCTGTATTTACATATCCATTAGGAACCATGGGGTCTCCTCTCATTGCCCATCTTGGGATCATTAAATTAATTAGAAAGTCAAGACATCAAGAATCACTCTTCCCATCATTCTTTGAAGGCACAGCTATCCTTGGGCATTAAAGAATCTACTATCCTGTAATTTGCATATTTTCTTCTTATTCTCATTGTGACTTTTCATTCACAGAAAATTAAGTTATTTACTCTTTTTCTTGCTCAAATGATACCCCAACTGTTATTAGTTGAAACATGAAATTGACATTTTTAAGGGCCAAAAATGTAGTTCAATCTAATATGTTCACTTAGTATCTGCTGATTCAATACAAAGATTCACTTCATATATATATAATACTGTAATAGTTAAGAGTAGAGATATGAAATTAAAGTGCCTGGGTTCAAATTGTGTTCCCCACTTATGCACTGTGACTTTCAGTAAAGTGATTAATTCACTGCGTAAATTTTCTATATATCAGTTTCCTCAATTTTAAAATAAGAATAATAATAGTCTTTACTTCATAGGATTATTGCAGATCTCAAATGAGTTAACATTTACAGCATTTACAACAATGCCTGGATTAAGAGTATTTGTTGATTAAAGTGTGTGTTTGTATGTGTGTGTGTGAGAGAGAGAGGATATTATACTTATATATATATAAATATAATTATATATAATTATATTTATATATATATAATTCATTTCCAGATATATTAACCAGATAGTGTAAATCTAAACTTGATAACTTGACCATGAATTAATTAATCTACTCCTTCATCAAATTTATACTGACACTATACATTCTGGAAACCATGGTTACTAAAAGGTTTTTACAGAGTAGTGGAGTGGTTACGATATGTGTTTGTTTGTTTTTTTAAGTTAATTTTAGGGGTACCTGGATGGCTCAGTCAGTTAAGTGTCTTTCTTCGGCTTTGGTCATGATCCTGGGGTCTTGGGATCGAGCTTCACATCAGGCTCCCCGCTCAGCAGAAATCTTACTTCTCCCTCTCTCTTTTGCTTGTGCTCTCTCTCTCTCTCAAATGAATACATAAAATCATTTAAAAAATAATTTTAAAAAATAAAAATATTCATGAAGTTAATTTTGTGAAGAACATGAGAGAGTAGTACAGAAAACAAAAAGCAATCTGAATGGCAATTCATATAATATATTTTGTAATGACAAGCACTGGAATTCACAACCTTTCTGTTTTCACACAATTGTCAGAGTATCTGCCTATGTATATTTAGGACAATCTAAAAGATCATTAAGCAACACAGAAATTTGAGGGAAAATTGAACTTCCTAGGAAAGGTCATTTTTGTAAACCACCTCTTTGACTTGAGAGCATGGTCACTGACTAGGAGAAATAATCTGGTGATACCCAAACTGTGTTGCTCCAGTTTAGGTTTTTTTGTTTTTGTTTTTGTTTTTTAAGATTTTGTTTTTAAGTAATCTCTACACCAACATGGAATTCAAGCTCACAATTGCAAGATCAAGAATCACACGCTCCTCTGACCAGGCCAACCAGAAGCCCTTCCAATTTAATTTTTCTATCTATTCTGATTTATAACTATCAATCAAAATGATATATTTAAAAATCTATACATTTACAAACATTAGTGTAAAGACAGAGTGAGAATTTTTATCTTATCTTAAAAGGTTCATTTAGTTCTAATTCATTAAACTTTAAGGATGGACTCATATTACCAGGTTAAAATAACAATGGGCAAGCTTTTAGAAGAGTCTGTATAACGAGAAATATTGTTGAAACCAAATTTTGGAAACTATTGTCTACCACAGTCTATTCTCTTGTCATAATAATTCTTATAACTCTCATGTGCAAAATACAACCATCCCTCCTTCAAGATCCCCCAAAGTCTTATCCCATTATGACATTAGTTTCAAGACTGAGGTCCAGGATCTCATGATCAAAATCAGATCCAATTGTCAGTGAAATTCATCAGGTGTAATTTGTCTAGTACAGCCTCTAGAGAATAATTATTACTGATATAAAGACCAATAAACTAAACAGACAAGTTATCTCTACCTCATAACCCCAACACATCATGGTTAGACATGCTATGGAATAGATCCTTCAGATTAAAAGGTAGGAAAATTTGGGATGCTTGGGTGGCTCAGTTGGCTAAGCACTGGACTCTTGATTTTAGCTCAAGTCCTGATCTCGGATGGAGCCCCTCCTCCAGCTCTGTGCTCAGCAAGGGATTCTCCCTCTCTCTCTCCCTCTGCCTCTCCCTGTTTCCTCTCCTCCCCCCAAATAAATAACTCTTTAAAAGAGTTATTTAAAAATGTAAGGCATACATTAAAAAATGTAAGGCAGGCACCAAGAAATTACAGGTTACCATATAAATTCTGAATTCCATCTGGGCACACATTGCCAGAAAAGATTTCTCATAGCTCTTGACTTTGCATTCTAGGTTTTAGTAGCTTCCTCTAAGTTATTCTTCATTTGCCATTAAAAAAAAAAAAAAGTGTTTGCAAATAAATGGGTTTTTTTACCTGTTTCCTACCTACAGGAGTTCGAGGATCCAAAGGCATCTCTTTTTTTAATTTTAAGAATCATTTAATCAAAATTAAAACATTCATAGGAGTTCATGTATTATAAGTGTACATTTCAAAGAATTTTCACAAAATAAACTCATCCATGTAATTAGCACCCACATCACTGAACAAGATTTCCCATACCCCTGACAATTTTCTCATACTCCTGTCCAGTCACTAATCCCCTTAGGTATACCCAATCTCCTGATTTCTAATTAAAGAGATTTGCCTGGTTTTATATTTTATATAAGGAGAATCATACCACATACACTGTTTTTTAGTTATTAGGCTCAGCATTATGCTTTTGAGATTTTTTCATTTTGCTGTCTGTAGTTGTAGGTGAATTTCCATTGTTTTATGGTAGATCTTTGCATGAATATACCATGATTGATTAATCTATTTGTTGGTGAGTAACTGAAGAGTTTCCAGTTTTATGCTATAACAAATAGTACGTTTATCAGTATTCTAGCTCATGAATATTACGGATTGAATTGAGACCTCCAAAAAGATATGTGAAGTACCAATGTCTGGTACCTGTGAATTTGACCCTATTTGGAAGTAAAGTCTCTGTAAATATAATCTGCCAATTTAAGATGAGGTCATACTTGATTAGGAAGGGCCCTAATTCATATGACAGTAGTTCTTATAAAAAGAGGGGAGACACAGAGACAGGGGACACAGGGAGAAGATGGCCATGTGAAGACAAAGGCATAAATTGGAATAATGCATCTACAAGCCAAGGAAAGCTAAGGATTGCTGACCATCACTAGAAGGCATCTTTTCATTTGACAATACTTTTGTGTCTTTTCATCCGAGCTCACAGTGTTTTCACCAATATCATTTTCTTAAAGAATCTATGGATTGCTTATAAATCTTATCATAGTTTACTCAATTAGATAAAATCCACACTCACAAGTCTTCTTGAAATAGACTTTTTATATCAATAATTTTCTATTGGGGTATTTTAGGGCTACGTCCACTATAGTCTTAGGAGCTTTATTTTTTTTTTAAACATAGGATCAATGAGATATGAAAAGGAATTTTTGCCCGACCAGAGTACTACCTTAAATCCTGAACACATTACAACGGGCCACACAGTTGTATTGTGTCTTCATTTATAGATCGAATTTTTATGACAATATGCTATGATCTTTATTAAATTTCTTAAATTTAGCCTTGTTTGCATCTGCAGAGCTGTGAATGGGGAACAAGTTTATTTTCAAAATCAACAAATACTTGCTTATTGGTATTCACCAGTTCCTTCTAAGTTTATCTTTTTCCTCTTGAACTTAACAATGGTAATGCAAAGAAACCAAGAAGTACCTTAATTACTCTGCATGGAAATTGTCTTAGCAAAGTTATCAGTTCATTAGTTATATTCTCTATTTTCCACATTTCTGCAGGCAATTTCTGTATAATTCTCTAAACTACACAAGTATACCCTGGTCTCTAGCTTCCAATAACATTGTACTCACTTTTCCTTAAGCTATCATCAACAGCCGCTCAAATGCCATCAGGCTTTTTGTCTTTTGTTCTTCCAGCTTTGGCCAATCTTACAGTCCTAAATTTGAGATTTCCTTACATCAATAATTCTGGTTAAATAATTGTGTGTGTGTGTGGGGGGGTACATATTCTAGTTACTTATTACTACTCCATTAATCATAACTTTATTTTCTGCATTTTTATGCTTTGACAGCAAAGGCCTTGCTGTCCCTGGAGGGACTGCCCCTCCCAAAGCTAGTCAATTCCCAGAGGCGCTCTTGAATGTGCCTTTTAAATGCAAATCAAGCAATCTAGAGCCCATCTTTGCAACCAGAGCCACTATTCCTGGACTCCAGGACCAGGGTACCAGACAACTAATGACAGTGCCTCTTTTTCAGAGCCCACAGAAATTATTCAAACTAACCAGTCTTACCCCCTGCTTATCCTACATACGCCTTCCTGTGGAACTACAATATAGTCTCTTGCCCGCATTTTCTCCTCACTCCTTCTGCCTCCAGATAGAACCTGTTTTTCCTATGTGTCTTTCTGTGGCATGGTGTGCCCCTTCCTTTTGGAAACTGTGCATGTAACAATGTTTTCAATGACAATCTTCTTTTAGTCTTGCCATACCTAAATAGTAATAAGACATATTTTAAAAAGTTACATAACAAATCATATCAAAGGTAATAACTTAAAAAAAATATAGATCATTGAATTTGGTAGGGCCCACTAGTTTAGCTTACAAATTAGTAGAAATGCATGTGGACCAGAATAGTAAGGAAGACATTTTTTGAAGTAAAATCACCCATATAGGTCACAATTTGAGCGGGGGAGGGGGGGGAACTAAACGAAGGCACTTTCTAAAAAAAAATTATCTAATGTTCATAAGTCTACAAAATAAGTCAAGTTAAATGTTTGATATTCACCATCAAAACCAATGGCATTCCTAAAAGCCAGATATCCAGAATATCATTAAAATTTGAGTTAAAGTAAATTATTATGGTTCATGAGACATTCCTCTTGCAACTACTTCATACACTTAGCATTTCCATTCTGGACGTTTAAGTCCGCAACTTTGCCCTGTACCTATGTTAGATCATGTGTATAGACTGGGAAAACTGTCCCTTTTTCACCTACACCCACAAAGTAGGTGACAAATAAGTTTTGTGGGTTTTTTTTTTAACTAAATCTTTCTACCAAATTATTTTTACATTACTTTTTTTTACTGAATCCTGCTACCAAATTATTTTTACATTTATTTTTTAACCACCCTTATAAATTCACAAATACTAATTTATTATCCAACTTTACAAGAAATTGGGATTCAATATTATGGAATCTTTCTGATAATTAAAGTTTTCTCCTCAAGTGCCATCCATTCATTTATTCAACAGGTGAGAGTTCAGAGTGTATAAACTAGTGGTTTTCCTTACAGTTTGGTACCTATGATCATACAGATTATCATTGATTTTATATTTACATTCTGAATTCACATTGAAATTAACAAACGGTCGATTTCAAAAATAGTGGTTTGATGCTGTTTATTTTAAATTGAATTTAAATTAATTTTTCCTATTGAGGATGGGAATTTTATTCCAACTCTCAAAATATTCAAACATCCCCTAGGGGTATTGCAACAGCAATCAATTAAGCATTCACAGAATTACTGTTCTAATAAAATGTTAATTAGTTTCTATCTCTTCCTATCTTAAGTGGTTGTTGGTGTTATCATCAGAATTATCTAGTAGATTCTGAGATTTTTATTTTTTCATATATTCAAGAAGAAACATCTGAGGGAAAGCAATGCCCTGATTAGGCATATGATACAAACTTGTGAATTCTACATTTAAGAATCATTTATTCTTATAATGAATGTTAGAAATATCCTTTTAATTTATAAGCTTAGCCAGAAGGCAGACGCTTAACCACTGAGACACCCAGGTATCCAAAAGAAAATAAAATTTAAAAGTTTTTTGTTGTTGTTGTTGTTTTTCTGCTTGAGTCAGAAAAGATGGTGATGTGATACATAAATTCTGTATTTTAAGTGAATAAAAACATCTGAGAAGTCTTGAAATCATTATAAGAACTTTGATTTAAAGTTATCTACATACAATTTCTTGATTATTGCTGACCTGTTACAGGAATTTCCTTGTGGTATATGAAAGGTTGCATTGCTGCTGTTTTGAAGTATATACTGAAAAAGTGAAAAGGCTTTTTAAATAATAGAAATCATTTATTTAATTTGTAAAAGAACACTAATATAGGCAGAACACGAAATACTGAACTTTTACCTGTAGAGAGTAAACCAAAGGAGAACAAAACAGTGTACTACAAGTCACATTCAAGAATTTAGCACAACGTGAGCTCCATAGAAGATAATGAGTGCAAATCATGATAGCTGCGCAAAAAAGTTAACTTACCGTGTCAACAGGAGAACATTTGTTCCTTTTATGCAGGATCAGCTTTGCTTCAGGCAATTCAAGGCAATTGATAAATCAGCTTGTATTCAGGCACAGTTTAGAGAGAAGTATTTACATTTTTATTTCTGATGAGGTCAAATGTAGCTAATATATATATATATATTTAAATCTCATTTCAAGGTACTCGGGGAATAAGTTTCCTAATAATTTAGAAGATTCTAGAATGATGATTAATCCATATTTTGAAACACAAAAGAAATATCATTAATTTTCAAATTTTTCTCTGACTTTTTTCTTGAAACCTCCTTGTTTATGGCTTTCTCAACACTGTACTTCCCTCTTACTTGATGTGTAGTATCAAGGGCCTATCCTCACTGTGCTGTCCTTTTTCTACACTGACTTAGTTCATTTATTTTCAAATCCTCAAAGGAGAATATCTTTGTTTTATGTTGACATTAGTAGGGAGACCATTCGGGGAGGTAACTACATGCAACAGACATTGTCTTTTAAGCAACCTACAGAGAAAGTACAAAGATAATATATTTAGCAAAAGATTCAAATAATCCAACTAGTTTAGTAAATTAGATTAGATTATGCCAAACCAAACACTCTTTAGACTAACATCAGACTAACATAACAAACACTCTTCAGATTAACATCAATCTAGAACTTAAACCACTTTATATTATGAATTCATAGAATACTGTTCAGCATAAGGAGAAACTATTTCCTAAATTATTTATAAGAAGTCTACAAAAACTAAAGCACAGATATAAAACTGAGAATATTCAACTCAAATGTAATCATATTACTAACCTACAGCTGCAAGAACTGGAAAGAAACCAGAATCCTACACAAGAGACTGGATGGCTTTGAAAACAAGTGCAATGGAAGATATTCTACTGGAACAAAACCAATTTACTGCAACAGATAATCTAAGGAAATACCCATTGAGAACTATGTCTCTACCAAAACTAGAAACAAGCTCAAACTTATTTAAGCCAACTATTCCAGATGTCCACCCACAGGCACAGAGCCGCAAAATCAGATGGTATGACCTGAGTGCCAAAGAAAAACCTTAAAAAACACCATGAACAGAAAAAAAAAAAAAAAAGGCAGTTGATCGTAATGTGATACAACAGATGGCAATAAAATACAGAAACAATTATTTTTCACACCTTGTGCCAAGGTTGAAGTGGAAAGGAGACAATAAACATTCTAATTTGTGTGGTAAGAAAGTATATTGTTGTCAGGTCAAATCTGGGATATTCTGCAGTCCTTCTCAAAATAGAGTAAAACACTGAGAATTTAACATTTTATTTATTTTTTTTATTTATTTACGATAGTCATACAGAGAGAGAGAGAGAGAGGCAGAGACACAGGCAGAGGGAGAAGCAGGCTCCATGCACCGGGAGCCCGAGTGGGATTCTATCCTGGGTCTCCAGGATCGTGCCCTGGGCCAAAGGCAGGCGCCAAACCGCTGCGCCACCCAGGGATCCCGAGAATTTAACATTTTAAACCAGATCATACATTTTAATTGAGCAAAATCATAAATATTTATTTATTTATTTGAGAGGGAAAGATTGAGCATGAGCAGGAGGGGCAGAAGGAGAAGGAAAGAATCTCAAGCAAACTGCACCAAGGGTAGAGGGAGCTGGATCTCATGACCATGAGCCGAAACCAAGAGTCAGATGCTTAACCAACTGCACCACCCAGGCGCTTCTTGAGCAAAATCATATACAATGAGGTCACATTTCTTTGCCTATAAACATTACAATTTATAGGGTTTGATGATGCTTGGAAAACCATCTCTAAAATGAAACAAGTAACACAATGAGAGAAGAAATGTATGGAATTTACTCTAGTTATGGGATAGATGATGGAATTTCTGATCAACATTTTACTTCTTTACTTCATAATTTTCACAATGTGGTTATCATTCATCGCTTGCAGAGCTGAGTACCAAGATTTATGTTTTCCTCACTGTTCCCTTTAGGTGGGCAATGCCATAACACAGGTGCAGATGATGTAAAATTACAGTGGACCAGTTTAACACCATTTTAGTGTCATGTGGTAATATGGATTGACAAGAACATATAACTTATTTTTCATGACCTAGATATAAGGAGTCCATGGAATCATATATAATGCCCATAGTACTTTGGACCTCAAAAAACTATCATCTGTTGGTATTTATTCAGTGAAGGAAAAATAATGGCCATATTACTCAAGGTAAAATGAGAATAGAAAAACATGTATAGAACATTTGGACAAACACATAGTGCACACCAAAACAAAATGACCAAGCCTTTTGGTTTATCTGTTGCTTTATGTGCCATTGTTTTCCCAATGTATTTCCTCATTAGAGTACAATAACAGACTCAGCACACGAAGTGCTTCCTCCATGCCACACACATTGTACATGCTCTCTTTATGCTCATACCTCTTTCTTTGTAGAAGAGTAAACAGATGTGTATCGAGGTAACACAAATTACCTAAAAGCAATACAACTAGTAAGCCATATGATAGAAATTTAATATATTTTTTAAATTTTTATTTATTTATGACAGTCACACAGAGAGAGAGAGAGAGAGAGAGAGAGAGAGAGAGGCAGAGACACAGGCAGAGGGAGAAGCAGGCTCCATGCACCGGGAGCCCAACGTGGGATTCGATCCCGGGTCTCCAGGATCACGCCCTGGGCCAAAGGCAGGTGCTAAACCGCTGCGCCACCCAGGGATCCCATGACAGAAATTTAAAATTATCTATACATCTCATTAATCTAAGGAAAATTCAGGAAAATGTAAGGAAGCCTCTATATTCTTAACTCTGAAATGATGAATGAGATCTGTTGTATTCATTTTGTCTGCAGCCACATGATGTTGGAAATCTTTGAGACACCCAAAGGGAATTACAAAATCCTTCCCAGATATTTTAACAGGTATCAATATCAATGATTTATTCGGATACACATTATTTTAAAATTGAGTTTTCTCCTTCAACACTTAATTAGGCCAAATGGTTGATTCAAATGGACTGAATTTCTAAACTGCAAGGCAACTAATATTTTATTATCAAAAGTGATGTCCAATAGTAAAAATAAACCAATAGTGATGTCCCAGACATTACAAACTATAGGAATATGGTATGTGCAAACAAATGGCTTATGAGGAACTTCATATTTTGAATTTATAATAGTATTTATTTCATATTTTGACATCTTTTAATTTTTTTTTCATTTATTCATTCATAAGACACAGAGAGAGAGGTAGAAACAGGCAGAAGGAGAAGTAGGCTCCCTGTGGGGAGGCCAGTGTTCCACAGGAACTTGATTCCAGGACCCCGGATCACCACCTGAGCTGAAGGCAAACACTCAACCACTGAGATAGCCCTCATATTTTGACATCTTAAGTAGCTTTGCAGGTTTGCAAATAAAAATGCCTTATATTACCAGGCTCGTAATATAAATGTGTGAATAGCCTGATATACAACAAGGTGTGGTAGATACATACATCAAGTCTAAATAATACTATTCAAGGTATTTTTAAATCATTATTCAGAGCATTAATAATATATAGTATATAATATATATGCATACAACAAACATTTTACACATTCCATTGGAATTAACCTCATTATTTAAATATAATAAATAAATAACTTGACCATGAATTAATCTAGTCATTCATAAAATTTATATTTAAGTTTTGCATTCTGAATTCCATGGTTCTTGAGAGCCCATCCAGAAGGATAATTATACCTTATGTAAAACTACCACAAATAATTTAAGAATCTGAATATTTTACAGAAACTTCATTGATTACCATTTGCATTTTTTTTAAAGATTTTATTTATTTATTCATGAGAGAAAGAGAGAGAGAGAGGTGCAGAGACACAGGCAGAGGGAGAAGCATGCTCCATGCAGGGAGCCCGACGTGGGACTCGATCCCGGGTCTCTAGGATCACATCTTGGGCTAAGGCGGTGCTAAACTGCTGAGCCACCCGGGCTGCTCTCCATTTGGAATTTAAAATATTATGCTTTGGGAAGCCTGAGTGGCTCAGTGGTTGAGCGCCTGTCTTTGGCTCAGGGTGTGATCCTGGAATCCCGGGATCAAGTCCCACATCAGGCTCCCTGCATGGAACCTGCTTCTCCCTCTGCCTGTGTCTCTGCCTCTCTCTCTCTCTGTCTCTCATGAATAAATAAATATTTTTAAAATAAAATAAAATATTATGCTTTCACTTATACTCCATATTCATATAATGCAATAAACACCATAAGTCCCCTAAAATGTGTGATAATTAATTTAACATTTAATTGGTCATCTACTATGGTGTTATGCTGAGGATCAATATCAAGTGAGCAGGGGTCCCTGTGACTTATTAACAATAAGGTGATGATGGCAACCTACATTCTTTAAAGTATAGTTTGTTCAAAGAATTTAATGTCAGTAATTCCATTATAGCATTGAACAAGATATATCAGACAATAGTGAATAGCAAATTTTGAATGCTGAGGAAGAAGATGATATAATAAATTAGTTCATCCTACTAGGTGCCATTTTACTGTAAACTAATTTATAAAGAATTCAGTTCAGAATAGGCACTATAAGGTTAGGAGGATGTGATCTCCCTGTTGCTAGCTCTAACCAGTAATTGAAGCCTGCTTCATTCTGTACCATCTGTATACCCCATTTGGTCCTAGAACATAGAAAGCCGAATCGGACCCTTAAGCATGGATTAATCAATGCTACTCCATGGTCTGTCATAATTCCTTGCAGTTACAAATGTTATGGAGGAAAACGTATAAAATTACTCTTTCAAATAGAATACAAAGAGCAATATAATTTACAAATTACAAAGAACAATACTTTAGAAGCATTCATGCAATTTCATGCATGTTAATGTCTAATCTCTAAATTATTGGAATATTTTTTCTGGTGTATCGATTCTGTGTTTTTATAAAGTAATATTTCTTTTTGTTTTTCTTCCCCACTCCTCTTCTGCTTCCCCCAGCTTGGATGCCAGACGATGCAATCAAGTCTGTTAATTTTTTAGTTGTTTTTTTTCTCCCCCTCAATTTGTTGTACCATATCAGCTGTAGAACAAAGGAAAATAGAAGCGGTATCTGGGAAGTTGCCTTTTAATCCTTTCTTTGGGAAGCTCTCATCTACACCTTCACTGTTTCTTATAGGAATAATCAATTCTCCGCAAAACTCCAGTACTTGTAACTCCTGACATGTACCCAGAATGGAACAGTTCATAAGTACAGAATTTTACTTGGGAATTTGTGCGAAACAACTGCTCCCACTTGAGCTATTCAGAGATGACTACAATTATTAGTGAGCTTATTGGACTCCAGAAGCTGCAATAATGCAAGCACATTAACATACCAACTTGGAAAGTGAAAATATCTTGGAAACTGTTTTGCTCCCCCTCCTTTTAAGCCCCTTGGAGATTTTTGGTCAAACACCCATTCCTGCCTAAAACATTCCTCCTACAGACCAATCACCTGGATAATTGCATTTCTACTCTGAAATATACAAGGGGGAAACCAACAAAAAATAACAGGCAGTGACTCACAGTCACTAAAAGAACATTTACATATTTCTAAAGGCCTTGGATCTGAAGTTAAACTACATTGAGCAAGCACCTTTATTGTCATTGGTAGTGTGTGTGTCTGTGTGTGGTGTATGATAAATTCCAGTAGGAAGACTGAAAGGCAAAAAATGAAATTTCTTTACTTTTTAAACCTGGGCTGGATAACTATGAATGGAGAATTTATCTCTCCCACTTTGAAAAAACATAAATAACAGGACTGACAAGGGGCAAGTACACAAGCCACCCCCTCACAGGCTGAATTCCTTTCCAGCAAGGTCTTCTTGGTGATTTTTTTTTTCTTCTAGTCCAGGTGCAAGCTATTACCCTGTTTGTGACAATAAAACATGTGATCTTAGCCTGAATATTTACAAACGAGTACAGGTGGCATTACAAAATAGGCTTTGGAATAGATATTAGAAAGCAGAAAAACAGCAGCCTGTCAAAGAGATTTGCTTCAAAATCGTTTTACTTACAATTACAATCTTTTGTCATTCAAAGACCATATTTTCTGCCTGAAATGATTATCATTATTGTCAATATTACTGTTACATATTATTATTTATCTTATTATTGCAAAAATGTTTACCAAAGCCACCATTAATTGTTTTCATTATATTTATACTATAAAAAATGGTAACAATGTAATAAAATCTGAAATTAAGGCAGACTTTAACAATTAACCCTTTTTCAAGGTTGTTAATTGTGAATAGAGCTTTGTTTCCACAGAAATGATGTGGGGATAGCAACACAAAAGAAGAGAGAAATATCGGGAAAATGATTTGAAAATGAAGATCAATTAGCAACTGAAATTCCTATCTCTTTTTCTCTCTTATTCTTCATCCATTGAACCATATCATAAATGTCACGTATAACAAACTGCCTAGCACTGTCCCTGGTAAATAGTCATTGTACTACAGATACTAGTCTTTTTGAATTCATGTAATTTTGCCCCAAAAGAGTATTATTCACAAATATCAAACTTTATTTTTTAAAAAAAAATCCAACCAAATCTTCTTTTAAAAAATTAAGAAAGGACATTGAAAAAGAACCAAGAATATGTCTTGCTGTTTTAGAGCATTGATTGAAGACCATCGAATAGTAATATGCAGTTGACCCTTGAACAACATGTTTGAACAGTGGAATCCACTTATACATAGATTTCTTTCAATAAGTATTATAAATGTATTTTCTCTTCCTTATGATCTTCTTAATAACATTTTCTTTTCTCTAGCTTACTTTATTCTAAAAATACAGTATGTAATATATAAACAAAGTATGTGCTAATCAGCTGTTTATGTTATTGGTAAGGCTTCCAGTCAGCAGTGGGCTATTGGTAGTTAAGTTTGGGAGAAGTCAAAAGTTATACTGGAACTTTGGCTATGTAGGAGGTCGCTGCCTCTAACCCCCATGTTGTTTGAAGTTCAACTGTATTTGGACCAACTCTGACCTATAAATTTTTTAAATCTCTTTAGTGCATTTTATAAAATGTTTGTGGTTTTTTGAAGTTACAGTTAACTAATGGAAAGAGTTGTGGAGTAAACATCTGCAAGAACATTTTATTCTCAAATGCCTAAACCAACAGAGTATACTATTAGAATTGCCATATCATAGTTTATAAAACTATTTGTAAAATAAATGACAATAAAATTAGTCCTGGACTGAAAATTTTGATTTAAATTATGTTTAATTTCTAACTAAGAGAATTGTTTTTGAAGACACCCCATTATTCCAAGAAAGGTCACACAAGCTTTCTTTTCAAGATATGTTACCTTGAAAAAAACTTACATTTCAGCAACTTTAAGAAAAAATTACATTTTCCTTCAAACAGTAAAATAAAAAAATGCTGAAGAACTTTTTGTGAAATATCAAATAAGAATAATTCTTAATGCATAGTAGCAAGACTTGTTAAACATAAATTTCCAAATTTTGTTATATAATCACTTTGAATTTGAATTCATATAAACAAACAAACAAATAAATAAATAAATAATAATAAAAAATAAATAGATTTTTTTAAAGATCAGTGACATTAATTTTAAAATGTCCTGGAAAGAGCTATTTATTCACTTTTTCACTATTTCTTCAATCTCCTTTCCCATGAAAAATATCTATCAGTTTTTTTTTTATATTTCTCCAGTTGGTATGCAAAGAAACCTTTCAAAACTCACAGCTCTTCAAAACTTTGAAGATCAGCTGAATCTCCAGATGATAATGTATGTTCATGTGTCTTTCTTATGATTTTGAAATATAAATATGAAATATATAGCTCACAATATCCATAAAAATTGAACCCAAATCAGAGGGTAAAGAGTCTTATTAAACTTGGCTAATTAGAAAGATCTTTTTTCCATGATACTTAAATACACATAAAAATGTATTAAATATATTATAAATTATCTATCCCAAAATGAATCTGATGACTAAGACACTGCATAAAAAGCTAAAATCAGAGACTCTGTAAGATAGTTTTTAAAGTGCAGAAAGATCCCAATTTATCAAACTATAAGTAGTTCATCTATCGATAAATGAAATAAATCTCACTTGAATCTCTATAAAGAGAAGGAATGTGACTTCCTCTTGGATCCATTCTATTCTCTTCATAGATGCATGTGTATACCCACATTTTTATACAAAAACCACCACCTGGGGATCCCTGGGTGGCGCAGCGGTTTGGCGCCTGCCTTTGGCTCAGGGCGCGATCCTGGAGACCCGGAATCGAATCCCACGTCGGGCTCCCGGTGCATGGAGCCTGCTTCTCCCTCTGACTATGTCTCTGCCTCTCTCTCTCTCTCTGTGACTATCATAAATAAATAAATTAAAAAAAAAACACCACCTTTCACTGCCCCTAACTCCCTTCCACCATCATTTTAAAAATATTTTAATAGAAGCTTAATAGAAGTTCAAAAGAGAATAGTATCAATTGAAAATATCTTTTTTTTAAAGATTTTATTTATTCATTCATGAGAGATACAGAAAGAGAGAGAGGCAGAGACACAGGCAGAGGGAGAAGCAGGCTCCATGCAGGGAGCCCAACGTGGGATTCGATCCCGGGACTCCAGGATCTCGCCCTGGCTGAAGGCAGACACTAAACCGCTGAGCCACTCAGGGATCCCAAAAGAGAATAGTAACAATTGAAAATATCCATATTGTCTGTCATCATTCAAGAATAATGTAAACAAAAGCCAATAGTAGAGTTACGTTAGTAACAATAAGAGGTATAAAGTTATATTAACCCCTGCACATCTCACAAAGAATTAACATTACTAATTGACTATTTACAGTAATATTATAAAGACCATTGAATAAATACGTGAATTTTAAGAAATATTCATTATAATAAAAGCAAGTCAACACTCTGCTTGTATGAAATAAGTCTTTTATTATAACTATACCCTTTTAATATTTATTAAGTTCAAATATTTCTCAGTTACCTATTTTATATCTTCTGCTGTAAATTATTCTTGTAATAATATTGATAAATTTTAAAAAGTACCTATTAAAATTACTGGCTGATGGTGAGAATTTTTATGTGAACTTATTTGATATAATATAGTTCATCTAAATTTCAGTATTTTGCCCTGTTATTCCAAATTTTATTTTCCCACACACATAAAGATTTTTCCCAACATGCAGAGCTTAGAAATGGAATTAAGTAACTTTTGAAAGAATTACAGTAGAAAAATTTCAATATCTCATTGAATAAAGTAAATCAGCCCCAGTAACAACTTGACATATGCTTATATTGTTTAAAAAAAAAAGAAACAGATGGCAAAATATTTTAACTCTATTTTTTAATTCATGAATAAAAGTAGGAAAGTCCATAAGGAGATAAATATTCCTTGATCTCACAAACTAGAAATATAAAACAATGGCTGCGATTTTTTCCAGAATTGTTGAATAGCACATGCTGTGCTCTCAGCTAGTTTGAGATGGTGAATTTTGTCCCTGTTATATAAGGAAAACCCCTTCCTGAGGTGAGAAAACAGTGACAAATTCCTGAGGGAAGCAATGCTTTGGCTGTATTAAATTTAATCCAAAGAAGAAAATGAGCTAAAATATCTATTTACCAACTTCTAAATTCATACTCCTACTCTCACAAAGTAAAAACATTGCAATAAGGACACCGTATAAAATCTAGCTACAAAAGTATAACTATCTAATGATTTATATATACATCATTTTCCAAACGAGTTGATTAACTATCAGTTTTTACTGTAAAGCAAACCTCTCAGGAACTCAGGAACTTAAACTTTAGTGCACTTTTCTGTGGGTCACCTAGAGCCAGGTGCGGCTGGGAAGTTCCTTTTACTTCAGTTGACCTCATTCACATGTCTGCAGTAGTGAGATAGTTGTACTCACAAGGGTTGGCTGACTGTTGCATGAAGACAAGGTAGTCAAGGCCATGGCAATCTTATGATCTGGCAGGTTTTTGCTCAGCCTTGTACCTGTGGTAGTTGGACAGATTTTCCAGGGAGGTCCTTGTGTGTAAAGCATCTCAAGGCTAATACTTAGAGCTAGCACAGTATTGCTTCTGCTACGTCACTTGTTCAACAACGGTAACAATGCCAACTCAGATTCAAGGACTGACAAAACAGACTCCACCAAATACAGAAAAGAGCTACAAAGTTATAATGCAAGGAGTGTGGATACAACTCCAGGAAATTTTGTGTCCCCCCCCCCTTTTTTTTTTTTGCAAATTACTGTGGTAGATTACCTATATTAATCATCCCATGATGATTTCTTGATTGAATGAATGAGTGCATGACTAAGTGAATGACTGAATAATGAAGAGCAATAATAATTCTTCTCAGTAAGGTAACATCTCCGTTAACTACGTCTGTTCCAGGTCATGGAAGTGGATACTATTTTGTAGTCATTCTTTACTTATAGAGATAGACTGCTTTGACTAAATTGAATATTTGTTTGCTTTTTTCTAATATTTTTATTGCATAACTTTTTTCTGAGTTTCACTTTCCTGAACTGTTAATATAATTCAGTTATTACTAAAGAATACATTTGTTCAAATTCCTTTTTCAATAGAATTTTCAAATGC
This sequence comes from Nyctereutes procyonoides, assembly GCF_905146905.1. Lineage (NCBI taxonomy): Eukaryota > Metazoa > Chordata > Mammalia > Carnivora > Canidae > Nyctereutes > Nyctereutes procyonoides. Next base: position 2,642,732 of record NW_026575021.1, on the reverse strand, counting down.
TTGTCTTACGGTAATTGACCTCATTGAATTCTCCCTGGCTTTTCAATGTTTTTTTTTTTTTCTGCCTAATTTTATCAAACTAAAAACTGAAAATTTATAAAAACTAAAACTGATGTTTACATATATAAATAAGACTAATTGCTAACAAATATGCCTTAGACTAAAAACCTTACTTTCAAGCAAGCTTTCACTATATTTTCAACATCTATTCTTTCTTCTACCTCAAAATAAGAATTATTTGAATGTCTTTTTTTATCCAAATTGCATCTTCATTTTTCTGGTGTATTTTTGTAAAATGAAGAGAACTCTGATAATGAGTTTTAAAAAATAACAACTGGAAATCATCCCAAATTAAACATCTGCCCACATGCAACACATCTCAAAGGAAAGGCACAGATCTATGAGGGCAAAAACAATGCAGAGATAATCCAATATGGAAGTAATTTTCATATGAGCTTCTAAAATTTTGTTATATTTGACAATGTAGACCTCAGAAGCATGACGGTAAATACTTGCTCAAATGTAAATGTTAAATGTATTAGTTTAGAATGCATGCAGAATATGAACTTGATTTTGGCTGGCATTCTACTTTGGTAGATCCACATGGTAAATTAGGTTCAATCTCATAATTGCACTTGCAGTTAGCATAGCAGTACAAAAAGATCAATGGTAGGTTACTGTTCAAGCACAGATAAGGTGCAAGGTTTTATGGTCCCTTAGCCTGCTTCACTGTGTGACACTATTAAAATTTCCACAGAGCACAGCATTATACAGAGCTCAATCAGAAAAAGGGTAATGCCCCTTTGAGGGAGTTAGCTCATTTTCTTTTGATTGGTTGTAATGTGTGTGGTGCCAAGCCACTGGTTTCATCTTCATTGCTTTAAAGAGAAAAAACTCAGCTAGGTCAACATGTAAATTAAAATGCAACTGAATCTACCAAGTTCTTTTGGTTTTTGTCTACAGAAAATTTTAGGTTTTGTGGTAAAATAATCTATTTGTTTCATTTCATCACAATGGTGTCTCACAGCTTATTCTGCCCCAGAGGTAGAAGAAACACAAAATTTAAGGTTACAAAGAATCTTTAAATTCTCCATAAATGAATCCATTTGAATTTAACTCACATTAGGAGTAATGAGACTATTCACAGGAACTTTTAGGAGATACTATATATGCAGTCAATTAATATCATTCAGAAGTCCTCTCTGGCTACACACAGGCAATTTGTGTGTCTGTGTCTGTGCTGTGTGTGTGTGTGTGCATCATGGTACCCTTGGTACTACATGAACATACAAATCATACAGCATATGCTCACTACTTTGCTCCTTTACTATGGTTACAGACCAAGACTTCATTATTACAAACAGAACTCTATCCTTTAATTCAAGCTATAATATATTTGGTTTACAATGTACATGCAGATTAATATCTTTCTACTTGATAACTCCATTGGGAAAGCTGGTGAGTTTACATAAGTGAAGAAAAATGGCTTTAACATAAAATAGAACTATCTGAAAATACCCACATAGGAAAGTCAACCAATGAGTAATCATTGAATATATGATTTTTTTCAAAGAACTTGGAAAAGTTGATATTTAATAATCTTTTTTTGCATATGAGGATTCTTATACTCAGAAGTATGATTTCTCAAAGCACCAAAGAATAGAGAATCAAAATTTCCTCTCTTTGTCAACTAATCTCTTCACTCAGATTCACTGCAACAACAGTTTGAAAGGTTGCTTTATCAAAATAAAAATAAAATTTATAAAAAAAGGGATCCCTGGGTGGCGCAGCGGTTTAGTGCCTGTCTTTGGCCCAGGGCGCGGTCCTGGAGACCCAGGATCGAATCCCACATCGGGCTCCCGGTGCATGGAGCCTGCTTCTCCCTCTGCCTCTCTCTCTCTCATTCTGTGTGACTATCATAAATAAATAAAAAAAATTTTAAAAAAAATAAATAAATAAAATGAAAGGTTGCTTTATCAATGTCATCTATGCTTTGCTTTTGGCCATGGCTCAGAATTACTTTATAGCAATATTACTTAATATAAAATATAAATTTAATAGCTTCTTTCTTTAATTTAATAGCTTCTTAATAACAAATAAGGGCATATTTAAGACACAATATGTATTATTTTAATCTCTATAAATTATGACAGCCTATATTTTATTTTCCTTCTTTTCTTCCAGCATTATTGAAGTATAATAGATAAACAGAATATAATCTATATTTTAAACATTTATTTTCTCAATCAGAAAGTGTTTTTCCAAAACATTTTGGAAACACAGGATCTTCTGTGTGGAAATGAACTATAGCGATTATCTCCTTCAATCTCCCATTCACTCTAGGATTCCCTCATATATGACCCTTGTCTGCTTTTAAAAATTATCTGGGAATAGGGATTCATTGTTTCATTTAGGAAGACCATGCTAACTTTGTTTCCAAATTGTTTTTTTTAAAATATTTTATTTATTTATTTATCTATTTATCTGTTTGTTTATTTATTTATTTATTTATTTGACAAAGAGAGAGAAAGTGCACATACATGGAAGGCAGAGGAAGAGGCAGGCTCCCAGGTTAGCAAGGAGCCCCATGTAGGGGCTTAATCCCAGGACCTTGGGATCATGACCTGAGCCAAAGGTAGATGCTTAACAGACTAAGCCATGTAGTCACCCCTGTTTCTAAGTTCTTATATTGAGTTAATCTTCTTTACTTTAAGCCTAACCTGTCATTAATAATTCTTCCCTATGAAACTGGAGTTCTTAATTCCTTTTCCATACAAACTTCTTTTCAATTAGTAGTATATTAAGAAGAACTACGATAATAACCAAAAGTTATCAAGCACAATGTTCCAGGGATGGTTCTACATGCTTAGTGTATATCTTTTAATGAATGCTAACAACAATTCTATAAATTAGGCCCTGTTGCCAATGCTGTTTTGCAGATGTGGGAAGAGAGCGGAAGGATATTGAAGAAATCTACCAAAGGTTAAATAACTTGCCCAGTAGCACTGGATTAAACCCAAGAAGACTGGTTGCACAGCTCTTCAAGTTAATTATTATGCTATGATGATACAACTTTCATATTATTTCTCTTTCTCAAAGAAGTAAATTTCATTAAACCACTTTTCATATACCAAAAATTAGAGACTCCTCACCATCCTTTGTATTTTTCTATTTGTAAACTACAACTTTTCAAAACTGAATACAATAGGTCAGATGTGGTTATAACTGGGGCAGATCCTTGAGGATCAACTTTCCTTCTTAATCTAAGGACTATCAATGTAGTATTAATACTAGTATTAAAGGATTTTAAGCTGGCATAAGCTTGGGTAGATAGTATTAGTAATGTTATTGCTCTAGAAGAGCAAAGAAAAATACAAAACCTCAAGACTCATTCACATGAACTTTGGCCAACCAGATCTCCCTATTTTTATTTTGTAGATATATTACTAAACCTATTCAGAAACCTATGTAGTATATATTTATACACAGTAAGTTTTGTCCCATTCAATTTAGCCTATGAAGAGCCTTTTGAACTCTATTCTTTCATCCTATATATTAGCTATAGTCTTAGCACGGTGTAGTTTATCTTATTATTGTTATCATCAAACAACTTCTGTTCATTAATATTTCATTTTTGAACTAAAACAATGTTTTTGGTCGAATAGTCAGCCTAAGGTCACCCAAATATCTTATATTTATTCTCACAAAAGCAGTCAGGCAAAACTTATTAAAACTTAAAATAGTTTTGAAAACTCATTTGCCTTTCATTCACTTTCCATTAAAATTGCAAAGGAATTGCTTATTGGTAAGGACTCACTTCCTTTTCTGAATTTTTTATTTATTTTCTTCCAATTCATGAGATTCTTAGATGAAGAACAAACCTTTCCTAGCAGAGAATAAATGTAGTTTCACTTGAAAGTAGGAAACTTGATTCTCACACATGCTCTAATAGGAAAAACATAAATAAATAAAGAGAATAAAATGACTGGAGAAATTTCACTTGCTCTGTTGCTGCAAACTCTGCAGAATTCCCCATTGGCATAGTCATTTTTCTTGAAGTCACTTGGATCTTCAATTGTTTCAATGGCTTCCTTCTGGGATTATTTAAAAATGCATATTAGAAACTTAAAAAACTAATGGAAACACAATTTAAACTAATCAGTGTCTTTATTCAGTTAGTATTACATGTCCAGTGTTTTCCCATAATACTTTCAGAAAGCACATTCATCTTGTTCCAGTGATAATTCTTGGTATTCACCAGTTAGAAAAAGTCAAATATACTACAGGAAAATATAGAACAGTGCAGAAAGACCAGGTTTTTATTTTATGTGAAGCTGGAACATAGTCATTTCTTATCTGATATAGAAGTCTGAAAAAGAAGTGAAAATAAAAGTTTTAAATTGGTGTATACCAAGAGCAATCTATTCTTTGGTAGAAACTAGACTTATGTAAAGCCTTTAATAATATAATTAAGAATTCAACAACGCCTCTGTATGTAATTCACAGCTCCAAATGTCTACAGCTCTAATTCTGACCTTTCAAAACCCCATTAAGCTATGTAAATACAGTACAAAGAAATGTGTACTGTGTGTAAACAGTATTCCAATGTCAACTAGACAAGGACACATTGCTTCACTGTTGTCCCCAGTGCTTATAAGGGCATTGTTGAGGCATTAATACATCCTTGATATTGATTTATATATGACAGATCTACCATGGGACTCATGTTGTGGCCTTTCTGGTTCAATATGTGGTTCGAGGGTGACCCCTACTTATATTATTCTGATATATTAGACAGATTGTGATTGCTAATTTTGTGTCAACTTGACTGGGCTGAGGGATGCCTGGATAGCTGCTAAAACATTATTTCTGTGTATGTTTATGGCATGTTTGTGGAAGATATTAGCCTTTGACTCAGTAGACTGAGTAAAGCGATCTGCCCTCACAAACATGGGTGGGCATCATTCTATCTGTTGAGGGCTAAATAAACAAACTGCAAAGGGAGGGCAAATTTTCCTTTTTTCTTTGTGAGTTATTGATACTGATATATTCCTGCCTTCAGATATTGATGCTCTTGGCTCTCCAATCCTCAGACTCCAGGACCTATATCATTTGCCCCCTGGTTCTCAGACCTTCAGACTCAGATTAAACTATACCACCAGCTTTCCTAGTTCTCCAGCTTGAAGATAGCAGATTGTGGAATTCCCTGCCTCTAGAATCAAGTGAGCCAATTCCTAGAATAAATCTGCTCTTAAATATATTTATGTCCTACTGAATTTATTTCTCTGAAGAATTCTAATACATAGATATTATAAATGTTTTTAGCAGTTCAATAAAGATAATAACAATGATATTTTTTTGAAAAGGGAAAGAAAATAAAACTAAAGGTCCACGACCTCATATTAAATCTAGGATAGAATTTTATTAGCTTCCTATGTATATATTTTTAAATTACACAATATTCACTATAGAAAATAAGAAAATGTAAATCACTTCAATTGCACCATCAAAAATTTCCATTGACATTTTGGTACTTACCTTGCAAATTATCATCTATACATATAACGGGTGAATGTATATATGCTTACAATCATATAAACACATATCCTGGGATCAGACCCTGACCCAAAGGCGAACACTTTACCACCTGAGCCACTCAAGGGCCCTATATGTAACAACTTAAAACAACACTAACTTATTATCTCATGGTTTCTGTGAGTTAAGGCTGTTAGCTAGATCCTATGCTCAGTGTCTCGAAAACTGAAATCAAAGTGTCAGCCAACCTGTGTTCTCATCTGGAAGCCTGATTCAGTAAATGTCTGTCTCCAAGATCATCTGGGTTTTGGCAGAAGTCATCTCCTCGCAGCTTTGGGACTGAGGTCTTTGCTTTCTTGTTGGCTGTGCTGTGAGTTGCACTGAGGTCCTAGAGGCTACACATTGTTCCTTGACACAGGACCCTCTTAGGTAGTTCAATACCTGGCAGTTTGTGCCCTCAGAGCCAGGAGGAGTGTTTCTCTCCGATCTCTTTGTCTGCTACCTACCAGAGAAAACTCTTTGCCTTTAAAGAACTTACTTGATTAGTTCAGGACCAATCTGGAAAAGCTCCTTTTTAATGTACAGAATAACATAATCAGGAAAGTAATATCTCATATTCACAGGGAATGTGGGAAGATATTCACATGCACATTCATAGGGAAAACACTACATGACGGCTAAGGTTATTGGGTATAATCTAAGAATTCTCCCCACTTTATCAACATAAACGGGACCAGTAGTTACTCAATTATTTGGAAATAAGATCATATACGTATATAACAAATGAGTTTATATATGTTTGTAATTTTACCCAAAACAAAAAAATCATATTTATTCACCAACATTTTGATATGCAGTCATATTATCTTTATTAACAAATCATGCATCTACCTAATTTTGAATGCTTTACAAGGGAGAAAAGCTTATGACTCACATTTAAAATTATAATTTGTATTTCCTTTTTTGCCCAGATTTTTAAATGTATTATTTTGGGGGGTTTTTCAAAAATTTATTTGCACCTCTATATAATATAAAACATGACTTCTACAGTCTTGAATTTTTATAGTTTACTGGGATTTTCTTTGCAGCCTAGATAAAAACAAGCTTCATAACTATTGCCTACATATTTAGAGGGGAAATGGAATTTAGGTTTTATAATTTTAAAAATTAAGTTTTAATCTATAACAGAGTACCTTTAATCACATAACTTAGGTTTGTTGCACATAACATAGTGTTATGACCACTCTGATATATTAAAATAAGTATCTCTTCCATCTTGCCACTTTCAAAAGCTTCCATTTCGTTTGATTGTTCATGGTTCTTTATTTTCCACTTTCTATTCTACTCAGTCCCCTGTACTCTATGACAGCAGTTGAATGATTTCTAGGTGTGTAATTTCTATTTTGTTTTTTTATGGTGTGATCATTTGTAAAAACCCTCTTTCTCCTGTTTGGTTTATCCCAGTAGTACACTCTCCTCCTAGGAAACCTCCAACTACTTTGACCTACTACAACTATTTGAGCTTCAGCAATATCAAATGACTAATTGCTCACCCGTTTTCAAGAAAACCATCTCCCTAGCTATACACTATACAGAAAATTCTCTAAAGGAAAATACAATATTTATTTTTGTAGCTTTTTTTCAGTGACTTATCTAGCATTAGCGTTAGTAAGATTGTCCATTTATTTCAATAGCCCAGGAATTCTCAAAATAGCCACGAAGTCAAAGTATTTCATATTCTTACATAGAATTCAATGGGAACAAGTGATTGAACACTCAAAAGTATACATCAGAAAATTCTTAGTAATTTCTGGTACTCTCAAGTCTAGTTTTTTATATCTCTGTAGATATAATGGGACTTTCAAATGCAATGGCTTTTGAATCATCTGCAAATTAGGATTGTAACTTGATAAATTGTGAATGAAAAGCAAGGCATAAAATTGTGTTACTATGGGTATTACAAGAATGAAGCCTAAATCAAAACTATTAGAGTATAAAGAGTAAACTCAGGTATATTTTACATCACATTAAAGATGAGGTAAGAGACATATTTTACCTGTGAACTTAAGGTTAAATATCTTTATGCCAACTTCCCAGACATAGACCTTGATTTGAGGATCTATATGCAAGTGATTTATAAGGAAATGCTTTTGGGAAAACCATTAAAGTGGTAGGGGGAAGTAAGAGCAGCAGTAAGAATAGGCAGCCCATCTGAGCCCAAGTCTTAGAATGGTAGGTAGCTTCAGCCTGACTCTGCAGATATTCTGGAATACAAGTTGTCAATGAGTTGTCTTGAGCCTAGGCAAGGGGCTGAGGCTTGTGGACTCCAATCTCCATTGGTCATTACTTAAGAAGCATCACCCAGATGTTTTGGGCAAGAGACCTCCAAAACACAAAGGCAGTACTCTGTAAATGTCTCAAGTTATTGAAATAAAAGCAAACACGAGGACAACTTCCATGCACAGAAACATGAGGAAAAGGAATGCTAGGAGATCTGTGGAAAACATGCAAAACAATTCTTACTTGCATTTTAAGATGTAAATTGGCTAATTATAACATTTTATGTGACTAAAATTAGGCGGACAGAATATGAAAAATGTTTCTGAAGAGCAAATACTTTTCCAGTAGCTATTTGTCATAGTTGGAATACATATGTATATAGTTTTATTCACTCTCATTTTAACAAATAACAAAGCCTATATATCTACCAGAGACTCCAAAAGGAAAGACATGATGATATTATGATTATGAATCAGTAATGCTCCTCTCATGAAAAAATTAGAATTGTTCATTGCAGTCTAGGGTTAAACATTTCAATGGTAAGTCTCAGTTTGAAACTGAAGTAACGAACTGAGGCAATAGCAAGACAGCAGCAGAAGTATTAGACTCAGTATTGGCCAGAGCATTATAAGTTTCATTTACTTACTTTTGTTTAGGTTTTAAAATTAGTTATGTTATCAATAACAACAAGGTACTTATATCAAGTAGAAACTTTTCTTATAATTTATACTATATTCTCAGACTTATATAGACCAAAGGAACATAGGTAACCTCTGGCTCACTTTGACATCCAGAGCAAATTTGAAAAGGATATGAGTGTATGAAAGCATATTTGCATTGAAAAGGAATAAACTGAGTCTAGAAATTGATGATTTATCTTAGTTGTAGGAAAAATTCTAAGTAATTTTCTAAAAATATTTATTTATTTACTTTAGAGAGAGAGAGAGAGAGAGTGGGAAGAGGGAGAAAGGGAGAGAGGAAATCTCAAGTAGACTTCCTGCTGAGCATGGAGCCCAACACAGGACTCAATCCCACAACGCTGAGATCATGACCTAAGCCAAAATCAGGAATTGGAGGTTTAACCAATGAGCCACCCAGACACCCCTAATCTAGCATTTTTTTAAAAATTATTCTGGCCTTTATGTTTTCCTTTATGTCCTCTTTCCCCATGATTCCCAATATTCTCTATCCAGCCATCCTAGCCATTCTGTATTCTTTGCCTCAGAGAATAGCTATAATTACAGATAGCAGAGAATATGTCTCTTTTCCTCTTTTATGATTCCAAAGTGCAGGCTTCAAGAAACCAGAAAGGACACTTAAGGACACTTCACAGAGAAAAAAAAAATGATTATGCAGAAAATGTTGCAAATAAAATGTGAAATAAATGAGTAAAAGAGAGCTTAATTGTTTTTAAATACAAAATGTTATTAATAAAAGTATAGTACATAATTGAGAAGTCTAGGAATCTAGTCTCAATTTTGTTGGTATGAGTTCTAAAACTCCTAGACACACTGAATCTTTTTTTTTTTTTTTAAGATTTTATTTATTCATTCATGAGACACAGAGAGAAGCGCAGAGATACAGGCAGAGAAGCAGGTTCCATGCAGGGAGCCCGACGTGGGACTCCATCCTGGGTCTCCAGGATGACACCCTGGGCTGAAGGCAGCGCCAAACCACTGACCACCCGGGCTGTCCCTGAATTTTAAATAAAAAGTACTCAGGGCACCCCGGGTGGCTCAGCGGTTTAGCACCTGCTTTCAGCCCAGGGCCTGATCCAGGAGACGCAGGATCAAGTCCCCCGTCCGGCTCCCTGCATGGAGCCTGCTTCTCCCTCTGCCTGTACCTCTGTCCTTCTCTCTCTCTCTCTCTCTCTCTGTGTCCCTCATGAATAAATAAATATAAAATCTTAAAAAATACCCACTCAGTTTTCTATTTTGCTAAAACAAATACTCGGTTCAAAGCATACAATTATATATATATACACACAAACATACACACATATGTCCATGCACACACATCTTTAAACTCTGTACCTATTAGAGAATACCTATCTTCTCAAATTCACATGAAATAAGGTGACAAATTGGCCATAAATATGTTCTCAACAAATTTCAAAGACTTGTCATAGAAACCACATTCTATAGCCGTTATGAAATAAGGTTAATGTGATGGTTAATTTTATGCATCAACTTGACTGGGCCACAGGATACCCAGACATCTGATCAGATATTATTCTGTGTGTATCAGAGAAGATGGTTCTGGAAGAGATTAACATTTGAGTAGGTAGACTGCGTAAATAAACCAAGTGGCCATCCCTAACATAGGTAGGCTTCCAATAGAACAAAAGCCCAAATGGAACAAAAGGCTGACCCTTTCCCTACTGAAGAAAGATTCCTTCTGTTTGTCTATAAAGTGGGACAACTTTTTCCTGCCTTCCTACTCAATCAAAACATTGGTTCTCCTGGATCTCCTGCTTGGTGACTTATCTTGCAGATCTTGGGATTTGTCAGGCTCCAAAATCATATAAGCTATGCATACATCCTATTGGTTCTGTTTATGTGGAGAATGCTGATTAATATAATTAGATGCTAATAACATATAATTTTTTAAAATCCTCATATATTTGCAAAATAAGAACTACATGATCAAACAATTCTGGAATCGAAGAAATCATAGTGAAAACTAAACTATTTAGTACTAAATGATTCAGACATTATCAAATATGAAAACTTATGAAATAACTGTGAAGAATTCTCTCTTCCCCTGTCCACCAAAATTCATTATGGTGCAAAAACAGCAAATTTCTTTTCCATTTTAATAATCACATTTGAAGCACTTCAGAATAGCTCCTCAATAATTGAATATTTGTTTATAATTTCCATTGCTTGCTTTGGAAAAGATATTAACTTTTAACTCTGCTCCTATACTACCTTTTTCCCCTGTGTTGCACCTATGACACTAGATTATAAATTGCCTGTTTTATGTATCTGTTTCTCACTAAAATATGAGCTTGCTGGGTTTAGAATTAAGATTATGAGTTATTCAACACTGTCACAGCACATAGCATATTGTAGGAACTATAAAAAAAACTCACTGGATTGGTTATAACTATTTTGAAGTTCTTTTTTATATATAGATTTTATTTATTTATTCATGAGAGACACGCAGAGAGGCAGAGACAGGCAGAGGGAGAAGCAGGCTCCACGCAGGGAGCCCGATGTGGGATTCGATCCCGGGTCTCCAGGATCACACCCTGGGACGAAGGCGGCGCGAAACTGCTGAGCTACCCGGGCTGCCCAATTTTGAAGTTCTAAAAATAAAATATTTATCTGTTCTCTTGAAAGAGTTACAGGAAGAGTAGACTTGCAGAATATAATGAAATCAGTACCAATTTATGGTCTTAAGTGGTTATATTGCAAAAGAAAGATGGGAAAAATTAATGAAATAAATATCCAGGTTAAGATATTAGAAAAAGAACACAAAGAGTAGAGTATACACAAAGAAAGTAGAAAGAGGAAGATAGAAAAGATAAGAGTAGAAATAAAAGATCTAAAAGCAAAGATAAAGCTGAAAGCTTGATATTGGAAGGAATAATAGGCAAAAATTGGGAAAGTCTGATGAAGAAAATAGGGGGGAAGTAACCAATAAACAACATAAGGAAACCAAGAGTACACAGATGTATCAGAGAATACAAAGAAAATAAAGTGAGATCAACAATTTTATGTCATTCATTTGAATAGTTACAAGCAATTACTAGATTCTTAAGTAATTAAAACATCAAACCTAATTTAGGACTATATTGTCCTCTAACAATTATAGGCTGTGAAACAATAGTTAAATAATATGCACACACACAAAGATATACCCTCTGGGATAATATAGTTTTGGAGGAGAGTTCTATCTCTCTATCACTTTAAAGATATATGTCTTTCCATCATTATAAAGTCTTCCAGAAAAGGTGATTCAAAACATAGCTAGAAATTAATTTATTTAAGCTGATAAAGATTTAACAAAACCTTACAGCAAATATTCTTAATGGAGAAACATTAAAATCTTTGACATCACAAACGACTCAAATATGTCCATTGATTCATCCACTCATTCACTTACTAAAAACATGTTGATTAAACCTATAGTAGGTACTCTTATAGGCATTTGTGATATATAAGTGAATAAAACATATAAAGATCCCCAATTCCAAGTAACCTACATTCTGGTAAGGGATAATAGAAAACAAACAGTAAACATAATTAATAAATACCTAGATGACAGAATCTGAAAATATGATAAAGATTTATAAATGTTGGGGATCCCTGGGTGGCGCAGCGGTTTAGCGCCTGCCTTTGGCCCAGGGCGCGATCCTGGAGACCCGGGATTGAACCCCACGTCGGGCTCCCGGTGCATGGAGCCTGCTTCTCCCTCTGCCTATGTCTCTGCCTCTCTCTCTCTCTCTCTCTCTCTCTCTCTCTCTCTGTGTGTGTGTGTGTGTGTGTGACTATCATAAATAAATAAAAAATTAAAAAAAATAAAAACAAGATTTATAAATGTTAAATAAATATGATAAATGTTATAATCTGAACTATGTTTAAAACAGAAGAAAAGTAGAGGAAATTAAAGAAAGTCAGGAGTACACAGGTGGAAGAGTGGTGTGTGACACAGGTTGTAGCATTAAAGAGGTCATTGTACCATAAATGTGAGGTATGAAACCATGAAAATCCTAGAGGAGAACACAGATAGCAACATCTTTGACATCAGCTGTAGCAACTTCTTACTAGATGTATCTCCTGAGGCAGGGAAAACAAAAGCAAAAATGTACTATTGGGACTTCATCAAAATTAAAAGCTTCTGCAAAGGAAACAACCAACAAACTTAAAAGACAACCTACAGAATGGGAGAAGATATTTTCAAACATATCTGATAAAGGGTTAGTATCCAAAATATATAAAGAACTTTAAAACTTAATACCCCAAAATGAAAAATCCACTTAAAAAATGGGCAGAAGACATGAATAGACATTTATCCAAAGAAGACACACAGATAGTGAACAGATACATGAAAAGATGCTCATCATCACAGTTCATCAGGGAAATACAATTCAAAACTACAATAAGATATCACCTCATATCTGTCAGAATAGCTAAAATCAACAAGACAAGAAACAACAGGTATTGGCAAGGATGTGGGAAAAAGGGGAAACTATTTGCACCACTGGTGGGAATGCAAACTACTGGTGGGTGCAGCTACTCTGGAAAACAGTATGGAGGTTCCTCAAAAAAGTTAAAAATAAAGGTACTATATGATCTAGCAATTGCACTATAGGTATTTACCCAAAATATACAAAAACACTAATTCAAAAGGATATATGCATCCTGATGTTCACTGCAGCATTATCAACAATAGCCAAATTATGGAAAAAGCCCAAGTGTCCATTAGTTGATGAACAGATAAAGAAGAGGTGATATACACACACACACACACACACACACTGGAATATCACTCAGCCATAAAAATGAATGAACTCTTGCCTTTTGCAAGGACATGGATAGAGCTAGACTATTATAAGTGAAATGGTGAAATAAGTCAGAGAAAGACAAATACCATATGATTTCACTCATATGTGGAATTTAAGAAACAAAACAAATGAGTAAAGGGAAAGAAAAGAAAGAGAGAGACAGGCAAACCAAGAAACAGACTCTTAACTAGAGAACAAACTGATGGTCACTAGAGGGGAAGTGAGTGGAAGGGGATGGGTTAAATTGGTGATGGGGATTAAGGAGAGCACTTGTGATGAGCAATGGATGATATATGGAAGTGCTGAATCAATTAAATTTTATACCTGAAACTAATATTACAGTGTATGTTAACTAACTGGAATTTAAATAAAAACTTAAAAAAATAGGTAGTTACACTAAGCCTCATTAAGAAGAAAGTATTTAGGAATCATATGAAAGCAATGAAGGAAATCAATTATTGAAGGAAAAGGGTTCCTGAAAGTGAAACTGTGTTAAGGCAGTAACATGCCTTTCAGTTTGAAAAGTAGCAAAGAGGTCAGCATGGCCAAGGCAGTATTCTAGACTAGGTTTCCATGGTATTAATCCCATTATCAAGGATTTGGATACTCATAGGTTATTTGAGAGGTGATCCTGAGGAGCATGCAAAAGAATGGGAGGAATGTAAAGCAGAGAAAAAATGGCTAAACTAAGGTGAGTTGATGAAACTCAGTCCTGCTGAGGACTAGCTGAGTATGCATGTACATGACATCTTAGAATTCCCCAGCAAGAGAGATGGAAGCAGGAATATCTATCCATGGATTTCCATCCCCCACAGGCTAAGGGATGACGCTGTAGCATCACATATCCAGTACTTCTGGGCTGCCCTGCAATGGGCTCAGCAATCTTCTGGCTGCCAGAGTCAGTCTACAGGCAGAGAAACTAGGTACACAAGTATCTGAAGTAGGATGGTACTGGTGGGCATTTGAAATACCCATCACCATAGCTATGAGTCAAGTAGGAGGTAAGTCTATGTGGTATGAGGTGGGGAATTAATAGTTTCTGCTGCAAGCAATGGAAACAGGGGATTGAAGATAAAGTGAGAGAAAGGGGATTAAGAGAAGGGTGATTTTATAGAGCATTGTACATTTTATAATGACTTGGTTTTTACTCTAAATTAAACGTGGAGAGCTGTAAAACCATTAGAGACTTGTAAAACCATTTGGCTGTGCTGTTGAGGATAAAATGTGAGTGAAAGAGTAGGAGCCAGGTAAGGGCAAACTGTTAGGAAGCCATTAAAGTAATCCTCATGAAAAAATAAAGGACGTCTTAGACCAGATGGGCACTGGGCAATTGGTCAGACAAGATCAGATTCTGGATATATTGCATAATGTGAAGACTTTTTCTGTGCTTTTACATTAAGACAAGAAAAAGAAAGACTTAAAATTGGAAAGTAAATAAGAGTCATCTTATGTGTTGACTGTCTACATGAAAAATCAAAAATACTTTGGAATCTAATTATTGGAAATAATCACAGAGTTTGACAAGTTAGATAGCTAGGTGATTGATATTTTAAAAATAAATTGCATTTCTATACATCAGCAACACATAATTATTTTAAAATATACATTGTATATTAGCAACTGATGAGGTACCTAGGAAAATATCCAAAAGATGTGTAAGACCCATACAAAAATATTAACATCTGTTGACAGACATTAAAGGTCTATGAAGAGATATCTTGTGTTTATGGACAAAAACATTAAATTGGGGAAAAGACGTAAAGTTACACCAATTTAATCTACAAAATCAACTCAAATTATTTTTTTAAAGATTTATTTATTTATTTATTTTAGAAAGAGAGAGAACATGGAAGGAGGGGCAAAGGGAGAGAGAATCCCAAGCAGATTCCATGGCAAATTCAGAGCCCAAAGTGAGCCTTGATATCAGAACCCTGAGATCATGACCTGAGACAAAACCATGAGCCAGATGCTTTTTAAAAAAAAAAAAATTCATTTGTTTATTCATGAGAGACACACACACACAGAGGCAGAGAAATAAGCAGAGAGAAGCAGATTCTATGCAGGAAGCCTGATGCGGGACTAAATCCCAGGACCCTGGGACCATGACCTGAGCCAAAGGCAGATGCTCAGCCCCAGAGCCACCCAGATGCTCCAAGAGTCAGATGTTTAATCAACTGTGACACCCAGGGACTCCAACTCAGTAAAATTCTAATAAGAATTTCAAATGCAGATCCTAAAGTTATTGTGGAAGTATGAAAAAGAAAGAATAATTGGGACAAAAATAGAAAAATTAAGTGAGAGGACTTCTCTTTCCATATATCAAAACCCATCACAGAGTTATGCTATTTGGACATGTACCATTTGTGCCAAGAGATAAAAACCAAGCAATGCAACAGATTAGAGAGCTTGAACTGGGATACATGTGAATATAGTAGCCAGATTGGGGGGAAAGAAGTAAGGAGAGAAGGTAGAAGAAGAGATGTCAATAAATGTTGTCAGGAAACTGGTGAATCCATTTAAGAAAAAAAGAATTCCTACCTCATTTATTTAGAATCAACTTGAGATTGATAAAGGGCATCTGGGTGGCTCAGTCAGTTAACTGTCCAACTCTTGAATTTTGGCTCAGGTCATGATCTCAGGGTTGTAAGATCGGGCTCTGCGCTGGGCATGGAGCCTGCTTAAGATTCTCTCTCTCCCTCTCCCTCTGCCCCTCCTCTTTCTCTCTCTCTCCCTCTCAAAAAAAAAAATTCAGATGGATTAAAGAATTAACTATAGAAAAAAAATCCAAAAAATATGTATGCATAAAACCACAGAATATTACAGTTCTAATTTGGGATGAGGAAATTAGTTTTTAAATATGACCCAACCTCCTCGCACCAAAAATAAATAATAGATAGATCGATAGATAGATAGATGATAGATAGATAGATGATAGATAGATAAAGAAATATTAACTTGAGTACTTCAATTCAGTTTGCCAAAAATACATCAAAGAATGTGAAATAATAAGCCATACAGTGGGATAAGATACTTGTAATACATATAACTGAAAAAAATATAGTGCCCAGAATAAAAAATGCTTACATATCATAAGAAAGAAAAATAGATCCTACTTCATATCAACTTGCTTGGAAAATTTTAGGAAAGGATGTGAATCAATGGAAACACCTATACATTACTCATGAAATGAAAGGTGCATTTTTTGGAAAAATGGAGCACTCATATACCCTGCTACCCAATACTTTGATTCCAAGGTATATTCCAAGAAACTCATCCGCATGTATACTAAGACACATGCACAAGAAGGATTATAGAAATGCACGAAACATTGGTACAAAGTAAATGTCCATAAACAAGAATAAATTTTAAATTACAGAATTTAGTAATACAGCAGCATATTATAGAGCAGTGATATAAACTAAAGCTACATTCAACAGCATAGATGAACTATTAAATCATAATTTGGGGTTTAAAAATAAATTTTAAAATACTAAAATATATACAAGTATATATATTTTATAAAAAACTAAAATAACATGCAAGTATGATAAATTTCTATAAAGCTAAAAAAATAAGTAAAACAAAACAGTACTTTACTCAAAGTCTACTGATTTAAATGTTCATTCTATCCAAAAAAAATACCTTAACAAAAAGAATGACATATCTGTGGACCACAGCCTCGTCTAGTTGCCACATAAAAGTGGCCATCACAATAAGTATTACGAATACCATTTTATACAATCACATACATTATACAAAAAAGCAAATACAGAAAGAAAATGTGTTAGATGTTAAGTTGAGGGAGGGGCTATAGTTGAAAAGAAAGTATAAAGAAAAAAAAAAGAAAAGAAAGTAGAAGAAATGAAGGGGATGCTGCAACTGGCAGGAAAATTTTTAATGAGATGAGTTTCTCTCTGGGCTACAAAATCAAATGTTCTTGGGGAATATTGAAGTTAACTCATGAATTTTAAAAGTCCAGTATTTCCAACCAGCCATTTAATTTAATTTACTGTGTGCAAATTACTCAAGCTCTTAGTGCCTCCATTTCCCACACTTACAAATGAGAAGAAGAATATTTTTTTGAAGAATAATATTTTTAAATAACAGTAATAATAGTTATTCATCTATTAAAACTGTTCCCACAGTTACATCAGGTAATATTATAAAATCTAAACAACATACCTGGAATCTGGTAAGTGTAAAATATTACCGTTATCATTAGTAAGATTAGTATTTATATCTGTACCTTTACGCATACAATATTTATTATTGCTGTTGCGTTAGAGGTCTGAAGCTGGTATACTTTCTTCATGAATGCTAGTTTAGGTTTGAGAATAAAAGGAAAGAGGAAAGCTTTTGATTTCGTTCTGTCTGATAGAACTCCTCCTACACAGAAAGCATCTATGTACCCAGAAGGTGATAAAAGACAAAGAGAAAGCCATAGTAACATGTTTCATTCTTGTTTGTGTATCCTGAGCTAAAACAAATCAAGAGGTTTTAGTGGATGTGTGGGTAAGTCACTTCCTACCACTCCATACTCCACCAGTTGCATGTTATATGTATAAAATACCATATGTATTTACTCACATTGTAAAAGAAAAGTACTCTAGAGTCATCACAGAACAGTAACCTAAGTAAATATCTTTGTATTACTTAAAATCCAGAATTCAGAACATAGAGATAATTTTAAAGATTTTATTAACAAATGTGTATATAGGAAGACTCACTTCTGTGATCTCCACAGTCCTTGAAAATGATATTGATCATTTAGAGTAAAATAATCTCAAAAAGTATTCTATATTTTGTTGAATCACAATTTCCCCAGAGAAACCACTAGCCTCTGAAAGAGTAGTCTTTATCCATTTATAAGAATGGTATGAAAACAGTTTCTTCTTTCCCTAAGACTTTGGCATAAAAATAGTAACTGCTGCATTATGAGTAATTCAGTCAAGTTATCTATATTAATAAAAGGGGGCCACCTATGTGATCTTCTTTTGCTTTCAGAAATGGCTTTGAAACTCCCATAGTCCCTTCAGTGGCCTGTTTGATATTTTTCCCCTACAATGACATTGGGAATAATTAAGCTGCTAAGATTCATAATGAAGCAACAGAATGCAAAACAATTAAGGCAAATATTTTATGCTCATTTTATTTCCCTTCATTAGTATTTAAAGGTCAGAAAAACATTTGTAATTTGGAAAAAAATAGAATAAAACATAAATGCTAGTTTCCTCTTGGTTTCACTTGGAAAAACATTAACATTTCTCTAAAATGTAAACCCAAAAGCAATTTAAAAGAAATAATAATATTTAGGATTAATGTATGATATATTATTCACTTGCAGTTTTAGAATCACAAAGTGAGGGTAGCTATAATGCTAAATTAAAAGAATGGTAGGTTTTTAATCTTTATTCTTAAGTAATTCTTAATTCAAACAATTTTCCTTAAGTATTATTTAGAATTGAGTTATAGGACCTATTACATGGCTGATAGGATTTGCATTCTATATGCTAACCCTTTATTGTCTTATTCAGATAAAGGCCATGTGATCTAGGATTATCTAGTTAATCACAGGACTAAAAAGCTCTGACCAAGGTAAAGGTTTCAGATTAGGTCAGAAAACCGATAATTCTATTAGTGATTTTTTTGAGTTCGTCCCATGCTTTTATTAGTTTATTATCCCTTGTAAGACTTGAGATCTGTATTTCATTTCATTTGGGGGAAATTTATGAAAGAACCATTTCGATTAATACTGCTAAATATTAAATGAGGTCAGTTTTAAATGGCCTCTTCCCCAGAATAAGCGCTGTTATACCCAAGTTAAAAAATATTCCTGTACATAAGACTAAAATTTTATACACATTTACATGCTGTTTTTTCTAAAGTCTTAAACTACCAATAATATTCCTACTAATATATTTGATATAAAAGTTATTTGACAAAAAAATAAATTGTAGAATTCTGTGGGAAAAATATACATTCCAAAGATTAACATAAGCATAATAAATTTTATTAACTCACAATCCCTTGGAATTTTCAATAATTTAAAAGGGATTTAAACTGTAGTTTACCTTAGTTCATCTAACCAATGCTTTTCATATTCTATTAATGTATGGTATAGACAAAATAGCTAGGGATTTATTTTAAATAAGCAAGTCAAAGACCTATTTTCAAGAGCTTCTTAAACAATTTACATATAGAAATATATTAATTACAATGTTTCCCTGGTTATTCATAAAAGAAAATTCCCCTATAGTTTGTACTCAGAAAAGAATTTTAGGCTAGTCAATTTTTTCAATAACTCTTCTTTGGGTAATTGTATGCATCCCAAATTAGAACACTGTGTTTCCTTTAAATATTGTCTAATTTGAATTATTATTTATTAATATGACCTTTACCACCAATAGGCCTCATTGGAGAGATATTTATCAAAGTAGTAAATAATATCTCATCTTCCTACTAGAACAGTTAAAAGCAGAAAAGTTTTTGTCCTTTAAGGACACTTGCAGGTACCATTTATTACTACTAGCTCAATACTGATGATAACTTTTTCTCAGACTTTTTCTTTTTTATTTAAATTTTGTTAGTTAAACTACAGTGCAATATTGGTTTCTGGAGTAGAATTCAGTGATTCATCACTTACATACAACACCCAGTGCTCATCACAAGTGCCCTCTTTAACCCTTCACTCATCGAGACCCCCACTTATCTCCCCCCATCAAACCTCAGTTTGTTCTCTATCATTAAGAGTCAGTTATGGGGATGCCACTGTGGCTCAGTGGTTGAGCATCTGCCTTCAGCCCAGGGTGTGATCCGGCAGTCCCAGGATCAAGTCCCACACTGGGATCCCAGCATGGAGCCTGCTTCTCCCTCTGCCTATGTCTCTGCCTCTCTCTTTGTGTCTTTCATGAATAAACAAATAAAATCTTAAAAATAAATGAGTCACTTATGGTTGGGAACCTGTGTGGCTCAATTGGTTAAGCAACTGCCTTCAGCTCAGGGCATGGTACCAGAGTCCTAGGATAGAGCCTCATATCAAGCTCCCAGCTCAGCACAGAGTCTGCTTCTCCTTCTCTATATTTTGGCTATTTTTCAGACTTTTTCTCATGTCATTATGTTTCTTAGAAAGGAAATCTTAAGTGTATTCAATTCAGAGAACACAGAGAACCCATAGTCAAACCTCAAACAGCCATATTTTTGCTGATGACTCTTCATAATTATTCTGTGTGATGGTTAGTTTTGGGTTTCTTTTTTAAAGATTGTATTTATTTGAGAGAAAGCAGAGGAGGGAGGAGGAAGGTAAGAAATCCCAAGCAGGATCAATCCATGGTGAGCACAGACTTCCACGTGGGGCTCCATCTCATGATGCTGAGATCATGATGACCTAAGCCAAACCGGGAGTTGATACTTAACTGACTGAGCCACCCAGGCACCTCAAATGGTTAGTTTTATGTTTCCACTTGGCTAGGTCACACTACCCAAATATTTTATTCTAGACGTTTCTGGGAAGGTATTTTTTTGAATGGGATTAAAATTTAAGTCAGTAAACCTTATGTGAGTAGGCCTCATCCAATCACTTAAAGACCTTAAGAAAAAAACTAACCTCCACCATGACAGAGAGGGACTTCTATCAGCAGATTGCCTTTGACTCAAACTCCAACTCTTCCTTGGGTTTCCAGGCTGTGGGCCTACCCTACAGATTTTTTACTTGCTGGTCTCCACAAACATTTGAGCTAATTCCTTAAAATTTCCACCGCCCCCATCTTTCTCTCATTATATACATATGTAATATATGTTATATACAGAGAGATATGTACATCACTTTATATTACATTTAGAGAGATTATATATGTAAAATATACTGTAATATATACTATATACTATATACTTACAAAAGTGGGAAAAACAATTTTGAAGACTGTTATTTTACTATCCTCAGATGTAATTGTTTCTGTTAAAGAAGTTATTTGACTATTTGAAATTGTATAGCCCTCCATATAAGAAATTAATAGTATTGATTTTGATCATCACATCTATAATTACTTATAATTATTCCCAACATATGTAAAATTGAATTTTCATTTTACCCTATGAATACTCACAGTTCTCCCTAGAGTCAATTCCATGACCATAATATGAAAAAAAACAGTGACTTCAAGCTTTTTATATTTACAAAATACCAGAAACAACTAAAATATACAAAAACAAGTGGAATGGTCACTTAAAATTTGGTCCTTCCATATGATGAAATATTGCTAAATAACTGAAACTAATATTTATAAAATTCTTCATATACAGAAAATGTTAATATACTATATATAAAAGAGGTATGCTAAAATGAATATGAAGTACACCCTTAACTATAACCTTAACTTTATAAAATATATATACAAAAATATGACATAAAGGAAATATGTCAACAATATAAAGATTATCTTCAGATAGTTGGATTGTATGTTATTATCATTCTATTTTCTTTTGTATTTTCCAGCTTTCCATAAAGAACCTGTGTTGTTTTATCATTAGGAGGAAAATTCTAAGCTTTGAGCAAACAAGAATTAGGATTTTCTCAATGTTTCTCGATGAATTCTCCACTGACTTCACAGGCTTCTTTCTATAGCACTTTTTATATGACTGTATATGATAATCTTTATCAATTATGCTGTAATCATCTACCTATTCATTTGTCTTTTCTTATAATCTGTGAGTTTTACAGGGAAAGTCATTGTATACAATTTGCCTGAGCATGTCATCAGCACATACCAGAGTTTGTTATATTCAATAATTTTTTTTCATGGTAAGCAATCATACATTTAGGGATCTTTAATCATGTTGACTATTAATATTTAATAATTGAATCATGGCTGTTATCAACAGCATTATTTATTTTCCTAGTCAACAGTACTTTATTATTAGGGTCTACTGTTATATGAAAAAGTACACAAAAAAATTCATAGTGGTAGGAGTAACTCTGAAATGATCCTACTTGCCCTTTCCCCACCTCCATGATTTCCTTCCCTAATCCACAAAACTGAGATTGGAAATTTGATGAGATATAATGCCTATGATTATGTTAGGTTGCATGACAAAAGCGATTTTAAAGACTTAATGAGGGATCCCTGGGTGGCGCAGCGGTTTGGCGCCTGCCTTTGGCCCAGGGCGCGATCCTGGAGACCCGGGATCGAATCCCACGTCGGGCTCCCGGTGCATGGAGCCTGCTTCTCCCTCTGCCTGTGTCTCTGCCTCTCTCTCTCTCTGTGCTATCATAAATAAATAAAAATTTAAAAAAAAAAAAAAAGACTTAATGAAGGTTACTGATCAACTGACTTTTAGTTAATCCAAAGGCAGATGATTCCAGTGAATCAACCAAATCTAATCACATGAACCTTTTAAAAGGCCTGAGTTTTCTTTAACTAGTAACAGAAGAGGAAATCAGAGAGATTCAAATCATGAAAAAGATCTGAGATGCCATTGCTGGTTTGAAGACAGAGGGTGCCATATGAGAAAAAACTCAGGTCGCTTCAAGGAATAGAGAATAAATCTCAAGTGGCAGCCAGCAAGAAATGGGGACCTCAGACCTACAATCCATAAGGAACTAGATTTTGCCAATGATCTGAATGAGCTTGAAGTGGATTCTTCCCCAGAGCTTCGAGGTAAGAGCTCAGATGTGCTGACACTTCAATTTCTGCCTCAAAGACCAAGCAAAGAACCCAATTGAGCTTGCCTAGGCTTCTGACCTACAGAGCTATGAGCTAATAAGTGTACATTGTTTTAAGCTGCTAAATTTGTAATAATTGGTTCTAAAGTGATAGAATCCTAATACATTAATAAACTGTCCTTGTTTTAATGGAGAAGTTCCCAAATATTATGATGTTTGTCAAATGCTATGAGTAATACTTTGCTGTGGTTTTAAGACCCAAATGAGTACAGAACATCATATAAACATGTAGGATTGTTAAATTTTCTCCCACAATATTCGAAAGTACACTGAAAAATACTGCTCCTTTATTCTTTAAATCTGGCCTAATCTTCTACCAGAGACCATCTCACACAGAAGAAAACCATCCCCACCAAATAATACTATTTTATTTACTTCTGGTTTTTAATACTTAAAAGTTCAAATCCCATACAGAACTATTTTAAAGTTTTGTGGGCCTTTTAACTTTGGGGAGGTCTTTTGGTCTATTCAGGTTTTTCTGGTAGATGTTCCATCTTTACGTTCCTGCCTTTTTATTCTTTTCTTTCTTAAAGTAGGGTATGGGTATATCTGGGAGCTTACTTTATTC
Source organism: Nyctereutes procyonoides (assembly GCF_905146905.1). NCBI lineage: Eukaryota > Metazoa > Chordata > Mammalia > Carnivora > Canidae > Nyctereutes > Nyctereutes procyonoides. The sequence continues at coordinate 2,619,119 of NW_026575021.1, read as the reverse complement.
TTATGACTTCAAAGTAGGAAGGGTGCTAGAATGCCCTGTGTAATTCATTGTCAGGGCTCTGCAAGACTTCATCAAAGCCTAGTGGTGAACTCTGACTCACCTCAGCCCTTGCCAACACTGTCAATCTCCTTGTATCTCTTCCACACGTTCCAGACAGAACCTGGAATAGACAAACCATCCCTAAACCTCTAAATCAAGGATGCCTGGATGGCTTAGAGGGTGAGCACCTGCCTTCGGCTCAGGGCGTGATCCTGAAGTCCTGGGATCGAGTTCCACATCAGGCTTCCTGCATGGATCCTGCCTCTCCCTCTGCCTATGTCTCTTCGTCTCTCATGAATAAATAAATAAAATCTTAAAAAAAAAAAAAAGCCTCTAAATCAGTGAAGCACAATCACATCACCTCAAAAGTTCCCAGTGGGAGCACAGTCATACAAGCATCCTACCCATACCTCATACTCACTTGAAGCAAATCAGAAAGCTAAACCACATCTCTTCTTCAAGTAAACCATGCTAAGTTACAAAATTTAGTTTTCTATGGCCATCTCCTTCCAGAGTTCCAGAGATGAATCTAGGTAAGGGTTCCTACCCTTGGCAATTCCTTTAACTTATAAAACACACCTTCTCCTGTCCAAGACGAAGTCTGAAAATGAGAGCTTGAGACCTAGAGTCTTCACTTCTTTCTTTCTTTCTTTCTTTCTTTCTTTCTTTCTTTCTTTCTTTCTTTTTTAAGATTTATTTTTTTATTTATGATAGACATAGAGAGGGAGGCAGATACACAGGAGGAGGGAGAAGCAGGCTCCATGCTGGGAGCCCGACACGGGACTCAATCCTGGGACTCCAGGATTGCGCCCTGGGCCAAAGTCAGGTGCCAAACTGCTGAGCCACCCAGGGATCCCTTCACTTCTTTCTTTATCTGCCTTTCTCTCCCTTTATCTCTCAAAATTCCTTGGGACCAAAAAGGACGAGCTTTGAGCTGTCTACTGCTTTTACATTATATCTTCCTACTACAGGTACCAAGCCAATAATGGCTATTCATAAAAGTTGTGCCCTCCACACTTAAGGAAAAATTTCAGAAGTCTGTGCCATTGATGTATAGACTTTGGCACATTAAGAAAATCCAGAAAATATCCACTCCAAGGTCTTCTTTCAAACCTATTTTCTTCTGGAAAAATAAGTTTGGGGGGGTTCAGAAATTAAACATTAATTCAATCTTACTCTTTGCATATTGCCATAAATTCCTAATTCCAGCTATCCACTATCTGAAACCAACAGAAACTTCAGTTTAGCCATATAAAAGTCCTTATAAACAGAAAGTCAAGAGAGAAAATCAGAATAATATAATCAAAATATCCCCTCAGATGTATGAAAACAACATAAAGTTGAGAGAAGTCTCAATGTGCATAACTTTTTTAGTTTTCTCATCTTTGATAGACATTAACTGGTTAACAAAGTCATAGAAAAATATCTTACCTGAATCTTACTATATTGCACGATGAAAAACAAATGCTGTTTTACTAAATTATTACATTAGATGCAGTAATGAGACACCTAGTCTTCCCATGGCATTGGTGACTTTATCAATAGTAAAATTTAAAGGAAATTTCCATAGGATGACTTATGATAGGTTCAGACTATTACTATAATATATAAATGGCCAGCTTGGAAAAGGCTTCCATCTCTAATCTAAAGCAAAGGTAAAATTTCCACATATCTGGAATTCTTTAAAACATCCAAGACCACCATTTTGGACAGGAACAGATCTAGCATCATGAGGGGCACTTTCCTGCTGATTCAATCTTGGATTGTAATTAAATCCTAGCTTTGGATGAAATTTAAATGCTCATAAATTAAAACATGTTGTTTTTGAAGGCTTTTCTCAAATGTGTAGTGTTTATCCAGCTTTCTTACAGAGACTGGGCTGAAAATATAAAGTAAGAAATAACCTTTTCTCTATTTCCAAGGTTCTTAGTGTAAGAATAAAATAGAAGTACAGCATTGTCCTAATTTATTTTTAATCTTTTCCTGTGATTTATTATGTAGGACACTGGACACTCCCTAGAGAGCTAGAATTCTGCACCACAGCATATTCAACACTGCCATTTATTCATTTAAGTCTATATGTCTGAAGTTGCAGTATCTGATATTACCAGGAAGTTCTCACAGTCATAGAGAGTTTGCTAAATGGAAATTCCACTGTGTGGTCTTTCAGCTGCAGAGATTTCCACTTTCTATGGAGAAATGTCAGTAACAACTTAATTTCCTCCTGTTGTGTGAGCATCTTTTATCAACAAAATGTTCCCAATAATCACATCACATTTTAGAATGTTGCTTTTGGTTTATACAGACTGAGGAGTTAAGTGAGAAAGAGCAAAGGGAATTGGAAAAAAAATAATTGTGTGATAAAGAGAGCTCAGTGACTACTAGCTGTGTATGAAAATGAAAAGTGTGCAGATTAACCGATCTGATACCATTTCTATTACTCTCATTTATTAAAGCTATAGCAAACTGTTTACCCTGCTGGTTAGCTCTTGCAAAAGTGACTCTGATCTCATGAATGTCAGCACTTGCCCTCCAGGTTTACTCGGCTTTCGGCATGGATACCTTTCTTGTCCAGCTCTTCAAAGCAAAGAAAAGAAGAAAGGAGGAGGAAAAAGCATCCAGTGGGAGATTACAACATCCTCCACAGGGAATCCCTCCTGAGATCTTCTGGCTATAAGAACACGTTAAGCAGCAGCTCAGTGTGCCATAATCCATGCCGAATGTGACTGGAACCTTCTAGGCAAGATGGGCCAAAGGTCATTCTGATGCTAACACGGGGCGGGGGGGCGGAGATCATACCTTGTATCTCTGTCAAGTCGTTAGTCATCATCTATAATTTCTTATTGTCAAAAGCCAAATTCATTCCTTCCTAAGGAATTTCACATTTTACCAGATTAATAGCAGCAGGGCAAAACATTCATGAAAAAACACAAAGGCAATTACAATTTTGTTATTTCAATCCATGTAAAACAATAAGTTCCAGCCCCAAGAATGTGGGACTAGAGTTTGGACTAATGCTTCGGGTAATCTAAGATGTAGAGGTATCTCTAGAAAACGCGAGCAATAACTACCTTAAGGCAGATTCCATGAAACTATATTCTTCTCCCATTCAGTCCGGCTGGTTATTCTAATTCTACTTCATCTGAGCCCATTTGAGAACTCATTTGATTACTAAACCTTCATCAGTCTTACAAGAGAGGAACAAAATAATTTTTAGACAAATGTATATGTATGAGATAAATGTAATTGATAAGTTGATAACAGGATGTTTATCCAACATAGTGAAACATTACCAATTCTTTTTTCTGTTCCTTGTCACCTCTATGTGTTTATTTCTCTGCTCCAATATAATGTCCTTACCCCAAACCCGTTTAATCTCACTCATTAAGTATTTCCAGAGCCTCCTATTGAGTCTCACTTCTTTCTCTCCTCTCTGCTATCTAGTCATCTCTCACACCTCCACTCTGGCACCACATCTAGCTTTCTAAAACATAGTTGTGATCATGTCACTTCCCTGTTGAACCTTTTAGAGATTTTCATGTCATACAAATACACACAATTTACCATTCAATATATTTGCAGTTTCTGAACTATCTTCTCAGGTTCACCTACTCCTTCACTGTCACCCCTTCTTACAAATTCCACTCACACAATGCTAACTCCTTACACAGACTCTAGCTTCTTTCTGTTACTTCACATAACCTCGTAAAAGAAGGTAACTTCTATTTTTATGCCTTTGCACATAGCCCATATACCTAAAGTGTCAGCTACCTCTCACATCTCACACTCTTTTTACTCTTAGCACTAATGTTATCACAACTCACACTGACCACACAATGTGGAATTTATTTCTCCCATGATTATGTTCACCTAGAAGATAACTCTTTGTTTAGAGACCCCTATCCCTATAAACTCTGACCTCCTTAAATCTAGGGTCTGAACTTATTCAAGTTTTTTTAAGAGGAATTATAGAAATTTTGTAAATGTCCATTGAATAAAAGCATATAAGAGTCTAGCAAACAAATATCTGCTGTTCTTTACTATGGATCTATCCATCCCAAAATATCAATACTTTTCGCTCATTAGTTCTAAGGCAATGTAATCTTCTATTAATACCTGTGATATAATTGCTAAGTCTATTGTAATTTCATTGATATAAATAAATTACAATCATACCAGCTGCAGTAAACAGACACCAGGGCTTTACTTGGATCTTATTATTTGATTGTAAATGAATTAGGCTGAGATGACACAATACAGTAGTCCCAGTTAGCAGCACTTTAGACTTATTTGTGGCAGCATCATATGGCTTTGCCTGAAAAACAGATTTCACAGATCCTGAGGCATTATTAAGGATGTCCACATGAAACAATGAGAATATATCTTATGGTTTCACATCTAATTCTTTACAAATACAAACCTGATTCTCCTGACAATGAGCTTTTACAATCTCTAGTAAATTGAGGGAAAACACTTTTTCCTCTCCAAGAATTGTACAGCTATCTTCAGTTTACCTTCATCTCAAACATGGAGTTCATTTAATTAATATATAACAAGGGCAAAGAAGATAGCAATAATTGTTTTGTTTATTAAACAGTTAATATTTTTAAAAATTATTTTCTTAACTTTAAATTATTCAAATTATTTCAAATTTATAACTAAGAACAAGATGCATAAACTTCTCTGTTACTTTCATATATCTAAAAGGTGTGTATCGGGCAGCCTGAGTAGCTCAGCGGTTTAGAGCCGCCTTCAGCCCAGGGCCTGATCCTAGAGACCCGGGATCAAGTCGCACATCGGGCTCCCTGCATGGAGCCTGCTTCTCCCTCTGCCTGGGTCTGTGTGTGTGTGTGTGTGTGTGTGTGTGTGTCTCTAAATAAATAAAATCTTTAAAAAAATAAAAGAAAATTTTAAAAAGTGGGTATCATTTGCTATAACCTTAAGTATATGTGAACATATGAGAAATAGTCGATAGGCTTTGATGAAGGTGCATTTATTTATTTATTCATTCATTCATTTGAGTAGGCTTCACATCCAATACTTATAATTTTGAGATCAAGAGTCATACTCTACTGACTGAGCCAGCCAGGAGCCCCTCTGAAGTTGATTTAGAAAACAAAGATATTGATTTTAAAAATGGCAGTTGCTTATAGAATGACAAAAGATTTAAATTCTAGGAAAAAGAATATTAAAACCATTAAACATGGATGTTTTAATTTTTTAATTCTAGTTAACATACAGTGTAATATTAGTTTCAAGTATAGAATTTAGTGATTCATCACTTACATACAACACCTGGTGCTCATCACAATTGCCCTCCTTAATGTTCATCACCATTTAAGCCATCCCCCTGCCTACCTCCCCTCCAGCAACCCTCAGTTTGTTCTGTATAGTTAAGAGTGTGTTTTATGATTTGCCTTTCTTTTCCCCCCTTACATTCATCTGTTTTGTTTCTTAAATTCCACATGAGTGAAATTGTATGGTATTTGTCTTCCTTAGACTGACTTACTTCGCTTAGCCAAATACTGTCTAGCTCTAACCACATTGTTTCCAATTACAAGATTTCATTCTTTTTGATGGATGAGTAATATTCCATTATATATTTTTATATATATTTTATATATATACATTACATATACCATTATATATATACACACACATACACACATACATACATACACACACACACACTCCACATCTTTATTCATTCATCAATTGAGGACACTTGAGCTGTTTATATAGTTCCGCTATTGTTAATAATCTACTATAAACATCAGGGTATACATGTCCCTTCAATCAAATAAGTAGTATTGTATTTTTTGGGTAAATATCTACTAGTCCAATTGCTGGATCATTGGGTAGTTCTATTTTTATCTTTTTAATCTATTTTTATCTATTTTTATCTTTTTTGAGGAAATTCCATCCTGTTTTCCAGAGTGGCTGCACCAGTTTGCATTCCTACCATCGGTGCAGGTTCCCCTTTCTCTTCATCCTTGCCAACATCTTCAGCATGGATTTTAAAAAGCATCCTATAATTGCTGTTTCAATCAACAACTAAAATCAGTGGCAGTGAAACATAGCAGACAAAATTATGGTTCTATTTGCTATTTGATTTCATTAGGAAATCTCAACCAATTTTGAAAAACAAACTTCCAGTATCACCTTTCAAGTAGAACATTTTTAAAAAAGGTTTTATTTATTTATTCATGAGAGACACAGAGAGAGAGGCAAAGACACTCCCTGCAGGGAGCCTGATGCAGACCTCGATCACAGGACCCCACAATCATGACTGGAGCCAAAGGCAGATGCTCAACATCTGAGCACCCAGGCACTCCTCATGTAGAACATATTCAAATGACTATTCATCCCAACCCATGGCATCTTATAGGCTTATTGTATTTTAGTTCTATCTACCTTTGAATGCATTTCACTTTTGTAATTTAAGGGAAAAAATTATAGATGGAAGTATTTTAAATAAATGTATATACTTAAATGTATTTATTTTTTTTAAGATTTATTTATTTATTTGAGAGGTGGGAGAGAGAGAATCCCAAAATCAAGTCGGCCACCCAATTGACTGAGCCACCCAGGTGCCCCTTAAATGTATACAAATAAATGTATATATAAAATAAAAGAACTGAAGAATCATTATAAGTAATAAGTGGATAAACAAAAAGTAAGGAAGAGATATCTGAATTAAAATAAAGCAGGAAATACCTTTAAGAACAATGATCAGTAGTAAATAAGAGTTTCAAGTTTAAACAAAGTAGGTATTAGACATTTCAAAATGTGATTAGGCATTATCTATGCATTTGAGAGACTAGTTGTGTGTGAGCCTGTGTTTAAGCATGAAATACACCATTCTCTCATTAAAGTAGGCAAAACCAAATTACATTATAATTTGCATGAACAAGAACATTACTGTCTCTTAATAATTTTGGTAGTTTGAGCAGGCTGACAAGAACTTTTCAATTTATACTAAGGGGAGAAGTGGTTGACTTGGTTATCATAATTGAACACTTCCTACAGTGCAATTTATTCTTTAACCAGTTTCATGTAAATTATGTAATTTTGCATTGTAACCTAGAAATATTCTCATGTCTCTAGTATACTAATATTTCTTCATTATTTTCCCCACAATTGATTTGAAGAAAGACATTTTACCAACAAATTTTTCAAGTTTATTTGGTATTGGAATTCAGTAAGCAGCCCATTTTATAGATGGATAAAATGAGGGATATGAATGAGCAATGATTTAACCAGATAAATTTAGTCAATGCTTCTAAATTTGAGAATCAGAATTCTAGATTAAAGAAAGAAAGAAACTATCAAGCCCAAGGTGAGCATGACAAATGGAAAAAAATAGACAACTATATACATATTATATTATATTAATAATTTGTATTTTTTAGAATAAATTAATCCAAGTAATAGCTAGAAAATACATTTGATAAGAGTGGGAGGGAAGGAGCAGGAGGTGTAAGTGAGGGTATTGTCCTCCTTTATCATTTTGTATAAAGGGTTGTGGCAAAAGCTAAGAATCAGCTGAGATTACTTTAAAAATATTTCAAGTATTGTCTTTTAGAGTCATATTACAGTTAATTACCATCTCTAATGTTTTCTACTTATTTTTCTGGATACCCCTCTTCTTCTTGCAGCCAAGACCAGTTTTCAATTAACTCTGTCCCAAGCTGGGATCATATTCACCTTTGCTTGCATGGGTTTTAATGGTCTCTAGTTCCACACTACTAAAATTCAACCATCCTTATTTTTAAGAAGGCTCTTAAACTCTAATTCTGACTTAGTTTTGAGAATTTTTATAGATAAGTAAATAAAACTAAAATAACAACAAATGACTACTCATATAGATCTCATTTCTCATAAAATTAGACTTATACATTTTACCTTAGCAGTATATAATGACAATTTACGTGTTATGTTTTCATATAATAAATTATATATGTGTTTTATTTTTAACAATAGATATTACATTTTATTAAATAATCCCACAATAAAGCAAATAGGAAATTCCAGTCAAGAAATACTCATTATAAAAACATCCTTTTGAGAAAAACCTTTATGAATGAAAAGAATTAAAACAAATGTTGGAAACGGTCTGAAAATTTAAATTCGGCTTTCCAAAGGCTCTAGTATATTATTCCCTCCCAATTACCATATTATTATTATTCTCATTTATATAAATGAAATTTGTTGCTTTCTCTTAAATATCTACTTGAATACTCTCAACTAGCTTGCTATTTATTTCTTTAATAGAAATTAATAATAATAATAATATAAAAAGATTACTCTGAGTCAAAAGATTTGACAAATATTTCTCTACCTGACTGTAAAGCTACTGTGAAATATATCTCTATTTGAACACATTTATTATTCGTTTCCCATCATGTATGCTCAGGAATTTTTTTAACAACTATGAAGAGACCTTTGTGTCTAAAACTTTTAATCTCAAATCCTTTTTAATTTTAAAATGCTAATAATGACATGTCAAACACAACAAATTCTCAAATTCAAATTCTATATAACTGAGAAAAGAATATGTATGCATTTTACCAAAATGTTCCTCTTTTATGTTAATATGTCAATATAAAGGATGTTATAACTTTAATCTCAAACTATAGATATAGAATAATAATAATGTTCATTTCATACAAAGTTCTGATTAATGTTTATTAAAACAGAAAGGTGATCTTCAGCTTTTAAATAGAACTACAGACATGCACATTAAAAAATGCATAGATTCCAGCTTGGTAAAAATATTTTAAAAAGAGAGTTGAGAAATTATATGCAAACATTTTGAACTGTTAATATCCATTATAGTTGAAAGAGCCTGAAGCAAAATTGGGTATACATAAATACTAATAGTATTCTTAACCTGTCTCTGGAGCCTTCTCTATAAGCCAGATAACATACTTTAGGACAAACACAGGAAAAGTGGAAAATTTTCCTTCTTATGATTTTTAAAATTAAAAATCTTTTTGTTTGAATTATGCCTTTTTAAAAAACAAAAAATCATGTCACATAGAATATGTAATTTTACTGATGTTTCCAATCCATAATTTTTTTAAAGATTTATTTATTTATTCATGAGAGACAGAGAGGGAGAGACAGAGGGACGGAGAGAGAGAGAGAGGGAGAGACATAGGCAGAAGGAGAAACAGGCTCTTTGCAGGAGCTTGATGGGGGGGGACTCGATTCCAGATCTCGGGATCACAACCTGAGCCGAAGGCAGACACTCAAACACTGAGCCACCCAGGTGTCCCTCTAATCCATAATTTTGGATTAAGTTTATATCTGCCTGATTCTTTTTTTTTTATCTTTTTTTTTTTTATCTGCCTGATTCTATGACCAAAACTGTCGGTCACTTCCTACTGTCAGGTTCTGTGATGAGAGCATCCTAATGTTTTAAAAGTAAAAATGAAGTTCAAATTACCATCATTTTAAATCTAAGCCAAATAAAAACACTAGTATCAGTAAGAAATTGAGCTCTCATGTACTTACCCCTCACTATAATGCAGACATTGTTCATAATGTTTTACCAATACATCTAATTTAAATTTACAATAATCATGTGAAGTACATGCTATTTTTATTGTCCCAAATTTACAGATGAGGAAACTGGGGTACAGAGATGTTAATTGCATTGGTCTGAGCATGAACTAACAAGTAACTGATTATAGGTCTAACCTAAGCACCTGGTTGAGAACCAAGTGAAATACCAGTTATGAAAAACTGCAGACATCTAAGAAAAATAAAAATTGCAGTTTGCCTATGAGTATAAACACCAAGCCACATATATTTTATTGCATATCATAAAATCTGCACAGCACTTTATCTCTCATTCTCTTAAGGCGCTTATTTCACTCTATCTAGTATTACAAATATTTTTACATATCTTCTCTCATGTAAGTTTAAGACCTTAACTTCCTTGATATAAAAACTGGATCTGATGTTTTTGTATCCTCCAAAATCCTGAGTAAAATTTTACATATTCTTTTTTTATATTTTATTTGTTTATTCATGAGAGACAGAGAGAAAGAGAGAGAGAGAGAGAGAGAGAGAGAAGCAGAGACACAAGCAGAGGGACAAGCAGGCTCCATGCAGGGAGCCCAATGTGGGACTCGATCCTGGGACCCCAGGATAATGCCTTGAGCCAAAGGCAGGCACTCAACCGCTGAGTCACACAGGTGTCCCAATTTTACATATTCTTTAAACATTCATTTAGTATTTTTGAATGATAGAATATAAATCTGTCTCCTTCATTTAAAAACTGGGTAAAGGGGATCCCTGGGTGGCGCAGCGGTTTGGCGCCTGCCTTTGGCCCAGGGCGCGATCCTGGAGACCCGGGATCGAGTCCCACATCGGGCTCCCGGTGCATGGAGCCTGGTTCTCCCTCTGCCTGTGTCTCTGCCTCTCTTTCTCTCTCTGTGACTATCATAAATAAATTAAAAAAAAAAAACTGGGTAAAAAAATACAGTTAACATAATGCATTACAGGTCTGGATAAAGTCTTTCCTCTCCATATAATTCCCTCCACCCGTTCCCCCACCATCAAAAGTAGAAATAGATATTAACTCTCTCACTGAGACTGAATTCATTTCATAAAAACTGAACAAAACTGAATATAAGCTTTCAACCTACAGTGACATTATTTTTAATTTTTTGTAATTTTAATAATGCAATTACTTTATTTAAAATATACTTTTACTTAGTTACAAATTCCCAGTCTTTCTAATTTAACTGGTAAAATGTTTTAGAAACATAGAATATGTGCAACCATTGCATTTTTAGCATTTTACCATGTAAAGATAAGAAAATAGCTGAGACCAACAGCAAAGAATGACTCAGATAATAGAGACAAGAAACACTAAACATGGCAATAATACAGTGGTAAGTTTTTCCAGTTTGAAAGGTATCTAAAAGAATAATAGGAAATAATAATGGAGAAGCAGTAGAAATTAGGGATAGAGATAGAACTGACATTTGACTTCATTTGAATAGATAGTCGAATTCAATAATATAATAAAAATGAGTAAGAGAGAAAAAAGAAAAGATGAAGAGAGATCTTGAATATTAACTGCACTTCATAGGCCGGGGAGTAAATATGCAAAAGAAATAGACATGAGGAGGAACTCACTGGCATACTAACATAGTTTATGGGTGGTTTTTTTTTTTTTTTTTGAGTCAGGATCAGTTTTTTAAAATTGATGTGTAATTGACATACATTATATTAGTTTCAGCTGTAAAATGTAATGATTTGATATTCATGTATATTGCAAAATGACCACCACAATAAGTCTATTTAATACCTGTCATTGTACAAAGTTACAGAATATTTTTTCTTATGATAACTTTTAAGATTCACTCAGCAACTTTCAAACATGTATATAGTATTATTAACTACAGTTGCCATACTGTATTACATTCCATTCCCATAACTTTTTTTTGTTTTACAACTGGAAGTTTGTAACTTTTGACTCCCTTCACCCATTTTGCCCAGCCCTAACCCCTGCCTCTGGCAATCACCAATCTGTTCTCTATATCTATAGTGTAGAACATTTTAAAGAAAGCAAGTTAACAACAATTTCAGGAAATAGGGAACGTTTCAAATACTGTAGACAGTATAATGAGAATAAGAGGTGAAAAGAAATCTTCAGTTTCAGTGGCTAAAAAGCTCTTCATTATTAGAGAATAGTTTTATTAAAATTGGGGAAGCTAAATCATGGTTGGTAAAAAAGGAAGATTGTATGAATACGAGAAAGATATATATATATATATATATATATATATATATATGTACAGATTACTTTTTAAAGAAAGAACAGTGATTGGTGATCTAGAAGTTTACAAAATTATGGTTTGGGCATTAAAAACTATTGTTAGAAATCCTAACAGAAAGAATATAACTTTAACTAAAAAAAAATTAAGTATGAACATTCTTTTTTTAAAAAAAAAAAGATTTTATTGATTTATTCATGAGAGACACACACAGGCAGAAACACAGGCAGAGGGAGAAGCAGGCTCCCTATGAAAAGCTGTTACAGGTCGATCCCAGGATCCTGGGATCATGCCCTAAGCTGAAGACAGACACTCAACTGCTGAGACACTCAGGCATCCCAAAGGATGATTATCTTTTCAAATGAGAAAATACGTTCCCTGAGAAATATCATTTGACCTTGGTATTGCTTGGGCTAGAACTTAGTACACTGAATCCTAGTGCTAATGCTCCTTCCCCTAAAACCAACAGGGTTCAAGAACAGTTGCCTTCCAAGTTTATAAACAAGACCTGAATTTAGAGACTCAATAACAGGGTGGCTCAGCTGGTGAAGTGGCTGGCTCTTTATTTCAGTTCAGGTCTTGGTCTCAGGATCCTGGGATTAAGCCCCCGTTGAGCCTTATTTCCAACTCTGCACCCAGTGAGGAATGTGCTTGAGGATTCTTTCTCTCACTCACTTTCCCTGTGCCCCTTTCCCTGCTCACTCTCTCTAAAATAAATAAATAAAAATCTTTTTAAAAACCTAAAGACCCAATAACCCAAATATGTGGTAATATAAAAAGTTAAGTACCTTTTCACCTCCAGTTTCAAGGCTATGCAGAGGTTCAATAACAGCCATTGGCCATTCACTTCTCATTCCTTTTTATTTATTATTCTCTCTCATAGAGACATTAGTTGAGATGATGTGGCAATCTCTATTTTAGAATAAAAAATAAACAGAATGAGTTAATTGTGCAAGTTCCCAAACCAAATCAGTGACAGAAATGGCCTAAGAATTTAAAAAAACACAGGCAGCAACCTCTTTAACCTCAGCCACAGCCACTTCTTGCTAGACATGTCTACAAAAGCAAGAGAAACAAAAGCAAAAATGAATTAATGGACTTCATCAAGATAAAAAGCTGATGTGAAGAAAACAGTAAAAACAAACAAACAAAAGGCAGCCTACAAAATGGGAGAAGGTATTTACAAGTGTCTTTTCAGATAAAGGACTGGTATCCAAAATCTAATAGGGACTTATCAAACTAAACACTCGAAAAACAAAAAATCCAGTCAAGAAATGGGCAGTAGACATGAACAGACATTTCTCCAAGAAGACATACAAATGGCTAGCAGAAACATGAAAAAATGTTCAACATCATTTGATTTTGGGGGAAATGCAAATGAAAACCACGATGAGATACCACCTCACCCAATGAGAATGGCTAAAGTTAACAACTCAGGAAATGACAGATGTCGGTGAGGATGCAGAGAAAGGGGAGCCTCTTTCACTGTTTCACTGTCCACTCTGGAAAACAATATGAAGTTTCCTCAAAAAGTTAAAAATAGAGCTACCACATGACCCAGGGGGAAAGGATGCAAACATAGTGATTTGAAGAGGCACCTGCACCCCAAATTTAAAACAGCAATATCCACAATAGCCAAAATATGGGAAAGGCCCAGATGTCCATTAACGGATGAATAAAGGAGAGGTGGTATATAACACAATGGAATGTTACTTAGCCATCAAGAAGAATGAAATCTTGCCATTTGCAATGATGTCGATAGAACTAGAGGGTATTATGCTAAGCAAAATAAGTCAGAGAAAGACAAATACCACATCATTTACTCCTATGTGGAATTCAAGAAACAAAACAGATGAACATAAGGGAAGGAAAGGAAAAATAAGATAAAAATTGAGACAGAAGCAAACCATGAGACACTGAACTCTAGGAAACAAACTGAGGGTCACTGGAAGAGATGTGGGTAGGGGGAAGGGATAATTGGACGATGGGCATTTAGGAGGACCCTTGATATAATGAGCACTGGGTGTCATATGCAACTGATGAATCACTTAAATTCTATCTTTGAAACTAATAAAAAGAAAAAGAATTTAAAAATTTCAATACCTTTATCCAGCTTATTTTACTGAGTAATCCTGTTCCTCACAAAGCTAATTCTATTTAACAGATTTATTACATATATTTATCAAATATTTGTGTATACTTAATTATGTAAGGTAGAATTTTCGAGCATTTGGGAGGATTGAAAGTTACTTTTACCCTCTTAATTATGCAAAACCAAGAACCGCAAGAGGTTTCCCTTCATTGTGTTACTTAAGTCTATGCATCCAGTTCTGAACTTGACTTTGATGTCTATAATGCTACAAGCTTAGATTAGATAGTGATACACTTAAAAGTAAGTGGCAAAGAGCAATATATATGATAGATCTAGTAAATAAAAGATGATTATATCTTAGATATCAAGCATGATTTCAAAATATAAATAATTTGGGTTCAAATTATCTGGTTCCTTATCACTACCCAGGGGGGGAAAGAAACATGACTCAGTAAACCTACAGGAATCATGAAGCTGTAACAAAATATTGTTCAGAGATATCTACTGATTGTGAAATTAACTTCATGGGGGAAAAAACTGAATGTACATTGCACCAAAGATAGAGGAAGTATAAAATTCATAATATAGCATTTACAGGGTACATGAAATATTATTGGATCAGTGATAAATATCTGTGCTTCAGCAATTTTATTATTTTATAGACTACCTGCCTTGGGGATATTTACAAAATACGGGCAAATTTATTAATTAGCATTAAAACACAATAATTTTAAATCCTGTAGCATGAAATATGTGCAACTCAGCCACTCAAAAAATATTTAATTAATGGGTAGTTTTCAATTCAAAAGGTATTTTGTCTGAATAAAGTTCTCTAAATACAGAAACATTTATGAAGATTGGAAAGCTCTTGTTCAAATAAAAGGTGTTTCACTTTTGATACTAATCACACCTTAAAATACATTGATGTACACATTAAATATTGAATAGCAAGTTTTTATTATTTATGACAATCAGATATTTGCCCTTATTTCTTCTGATTCCTGAAGATTTAATTCTTTTTTATTGTTCTTAGTTCTTATCATTGTAGGCAATCAGATTCTACTCTGGTACTACTGGTTCATGAGAATGTCAAGGAGCTATTTAACTTTCTATTTAACACTCATATGGTTCATTTGGAATGATGAGAATGTGCTTATTATTTTATGAATGAATTATTCATTACTAAAGACAACACGACCCATCATGAATACAAGTAGTATTAATCAAGGAAGACTTATGGCCATAAAGCCATCATATTTAAAACCGTAAGACAAAGAAGAGGAAAATGAAAAATTTTTAAATGCAATGAGCTGAAAAATGAACCAAAAATGAACCAAAAAAAAACTATATATCTTGAATTCGTCATATAAAATTCATGACATCTCACAAATCTCATATTTCTAAGTATTTAAATTCTTATTATGCCACTGTAACTATGTGGCCACTTTATAAACTAGCACCTCAGCCCACTTCAATCCTCAAAACTGAATTCAGGGGCACCTTGGTGGCTCAACAGTTGAGTGTTGCCTTTGGCTCAGGTCGTGATCCCGGAGTCCTGAGATCAAGTTCCGCATCAGGTTCCCCACAGGGAGCCTGCTTCTCCCTCTGCCTGTGTCTCTGCATCTCTCTCAGTGTTTCTCATGAATAAATAAATAATTTAAAAAAAACAGAATTCTGTTTTCTCATCTCCACTTCACATTTAATAGATTCCAAAATTATGATTCACATTCTCTTCAAAGAAAAGTTTTTTCTTACCAAGACAGCAGAGCAGTAACTTGAACTATATTGGCCCTTGTTGTTTGAAGACTCTTCTTCAAATCAAATAATAATATTAAATTATTAAGTAGCTGAAGAATTTCAACACTGATCTAAAACACTTGGGTCATATTTTATTTTATTTTATTTGGAGCCAGGATGATGATGATGGTGATGATAATGATTACAGCCACAAAGAAACAAGCCATGAAAGTACTATATATATATATATATCTTTTTTCACGTAATGCCTATGGGGTAGACAGTATTATGTATGTTTTCCCATTGAGAAAATAGTGGCCCAGAGAAAATGTGTAAGCTATTTATTACAATACCATCAGTGTGAGATGGACTCAGCATCTGAACCAAGATCTGTTTAACTGAGCTTGTATTATTTTTACTTTGCTGAACTATTTCCAAGGGGCTATACTTTAAGATCAAACACAGTAGATCAAATAATTACATTTATCTTTGCTCTCCCCCAAATCCCACTAAAATCATAGTAAGGGGAGGGAGCATAAATCCAAGAAGACAAAAAGGAGATAATATATAAAAGAAGTAAATATTTGGAAACTAAAAAGCAGATGGAAGGTAACTGGTATGGCAGCTAGGAAGAAGGAAATTCCTATTAGAAAGCCCTGAAAAGATTAAGGCCAAAATATGGGTCAGGGTTAATTTAAAAAAAAAAAAAGATTACTTTTCTTTTAAGTTGAACAAGTTGAACATCTTAATATGTTCCCCTTAAATCCCTTTCCCTACATTTCCCACTTAGGCAGTTACTCCGTCTCAACCTAGCAGAGGATCCAGGCTTTAGAGAGATTGAACCTGAAAAAAATCTAGACTTAAGAACATGGGCACAGTTTAGGGTGGAAGGTAGATACTAGCTTGAAAAAGAAATGAAACTTCACGTCTGAAACACTTAAGTCCCGCTCAGGCTGACCTACCTTTCAAGTACCCAGAATAAGTTCCTAGTTAGCGTAGAGCTACCAACACCACCAAACCCATATCTACCTTGCCCTGGACAGAGGCTGGAGTATTCCTCTCTGGACTAAGTGCTCAGCCCCAGAAAAAAGCCCTTCAGTTACTGCACTTTGGTTTCTCAGGAAAACGGTCATATTTACTCAACTACTCTAAGGCTTTTCAGATATCTATTTGTTTTCATTCTTTCTGTCTGTAGTATGGCTGCTTCGTCTCACTTATGGTTGTTGCTTGCATGATAAATCCTTTTATTATATTTTCCTTTTATTTTCAACCTACTTATATCTTCAAATCTAAAATGTATCTCCTATAGACAGCATATAGTTGAGTTCTGGATTTTTAAATGCAATTTGATATGATCTGGCTTGATTATTTAATTCATTCATATTTAATGTTATTGTGACTATAGTTAGATTCATATCCACCATTTTACATTTTGTTATCTATGTGATTCCTATCATTTTTGTCCCTCCTTCACTGACTTCTTTGGTATTTTTTTTTCTTCTTTGGTATTAAATAGATACTTTCTAGTAACATTTTATTCTTTTAATAACTTTATTATATTTTAAAAATTATTTTCTTAATGATTGCTATGGAGCTTTGTATATCTTAACTCCCAAAATCTACTTCAGATTTATACTAACTTGATTCCAGTAAAACATAACAATTTTATTCATACATAGCTGCACATTCCCCCATTCTGTAATATGTTATACATATTATATACATATATGTTGCAGACCCTACATTACATTAGTATATTAATATTTTATACTCATTTCTTTTAAAGATAAGGGAAGAAAGAAGAAATATGTATTTTTGAAGTTTGTATGTTAATCTTCCTATTTATCATTTTTAATTCTCTTCATTTTTTCCCTGTACATTCAAACTACCATCTGGTGTCATTTCCTTGCTCATAAAGCTTTGTTCCCACCCATCTCCTTTGTGCTGTTTTTGATAAATACATTGCATTTCTATATGCTATAAGCTCAAGAATGTAATTATATATATACATATATATTGTTTTATGCAAGTAATTTTAAATCAGTTTTTTTAAAAAAGAGAGAATAGATATGCAATTATACTGCCATGTGTAATACCCACATAACTGCCTCTACTGATACTTTTTTGCATGTGTGTGGATTTGAATTACTGTAAGGTATCAGGTGCTTTCAGCCCAAAGTACTTTCTTTAGTATTTTTTAAGACTGAGTTTTTAGCAACATATTATCTCAGTTTTGCTTATCTGAGAATGTCTTTATTTACCTTAGTTTTTTTAAAAAGATTCTATTTATTTATTTATTTATTTATTTATTTATTTATTTATTGAGAGGGAGAGAGAGAGAGACAAGAGAGAGACAGTAGGAATGGGGGGGGCAAAGGCAGAGGAGAAGCAGACTCCTTGCTAAGCAGGGAGTCAGATGTGGGGCCCCATCCCAGGATCCTGGGATCATGACCTGAGCAGAAGGCAGACGTTTCACCAACTAAGCCACTCAAGTGCCTCAATTTTTAAAAGAAAATCATGCTAAATATAAGATTCTTAGTTGGCAATTTTTTTTTTTTTTTTTTTTACTTTCATCACTTTGAATATGTTGAGTATGTTGCCCCACTTCCTTTTGGCCTCCATTGTTTCTGAAGAGTTAGCTGTCAATTTTATTGGAATTTGCGTATATGTATGAATCATTTTTCTCTAACTGCTTTCAAGGTTTTTTGACTTTTAGTATCTTGACTATGTATCTGGATAGGATTATCTTTGCATTTATCCTAGTTCAAGTTGGATAAGTTTTTTGGATGTACAGATGATTGTTTTCAGCAAATTTAGAAAATGTAAGGAGATAGTACTATTTTTTAAAGATTTTATTTACTTTAGAGAGAGAGAGCACAAAAGGGAGAGGCAGAGGGAGTTGGAGAGAGAATTTCAAGTAGACTCCACGCTGAGCATGGAGCCCCACAAGGGACTGGATCCCATGACCATGAGATCACATCCTGAGCCAAAACCAAGAGTCAGAGGCTCAACCCACTGGGCCATGCAGGTGCCCCGTAGGTGCTATTTTTTAAAGATGGTAAAGAAGGTCAATCTTGGGATGTAAAGTTTGATCAGACATAAGTCAAGTGACTTTAATTATAGCCAGTTCATATACCCAGAGCTTCTAATCTACTTTGTGGTGTTTCTGTCTCCACTCTGCAAAAAGGCCGTCTTTTACAACACAAACATTTCATAAGTGACTATATATAAAAATCAAAGGAGTGACTATCCCACAATATTCCCAAGTCTACCACAGCCAAAGGGAGAGGATTCTACAAGGCATATATACCAGGAGCAAGAATTTGAGGGGACATCTTAGAATTCTGTCTACAAAACCAAATATTTCCAGAAAAACCTCTTATAACACATTCAGGAAAAAAATAGCAATATATTAGAAAATAAATCAGAAGAAACAGTAACAAGACAGGAAGCAAAAGAAAACTTCAAAAGAAAAACTTATGATTAGTATATTCAGAAAGATGAAAGAAAACCTTGTCTTCAAAGAATAATAATAGGAAATGATAAATAATAATCAGAACAGAATAAAGATATCTTAGAAACTAAAACCATAATAGAAGAAATTTTTAAAAATCAATAGGAAGTTTGAAAGTAAAAAGAGGGCACCTGAGTGGCTCACAGGTTGAGTGTCTGCCTTCAGCTCATGTCACGATCCTGAGGTCCTGGGACCGAGTCCCACATTGGGCTCCCCACAGGAAGTCTGCTTCTCCCTCTGCCTATACCTCTGTCTCTCTCCTTCTGTCTCCCATCAATAAATAAATAAAATATTTTTTAAAAAGCAAAAGGAAATCTTCAAGAAAATACGACAAAAGAAAAAATAGATATTAAAAGAGTAAAAAAAAGAGAAGAAAATTAGGCACAATCCAGGAACTCCAACATCTAAATATTACAATTCTTGGAAGAAAAGAAAAAGTCAAAAAGAAGTTTAGTAACAAAATAATTTAAGAACATTCCCTTGAATGAGGAAAATATGATCCTGGATGAAAAAGACCCATTGAAAGCCCAGTTGAATAAACAGAAAATACTTTCTCAACAAATCGTGTTACACAAAATTCTGTAACTACATGGAACATCCTAACAGATTCTAGTAATAAAAACAAAAACAATGCCACATTAAATATCTAGTATCAGAATGATACAGAACATATCAACAGCAACACTAGGGACAGAGAGAGGACCATGGAATATCCTTGAGGAAAAATATTTGCACTATAAAATTCTTTATCTACCTAAATTATTAGTCATTGGAAGAATAGAATAAAAAACATTTCAGACATGCAATGTCTAAAGAGTTATAACTCACATGCACCATTTATCAAGAACCTACTAAGAAGTCTACTTTATCAGAAATAAACCAGAAGAGGAAGAGAGAGTATCCAGGAATCAGGAAATTCAACAGTAGCAGAAAAGGAATTCCCAGAATTAAGGCAAAGCAAAGTTTCAAAAGATACGTATCCATATTCTAGCCTAGAGAGCAATCTATATTGTATAGGTAAAGACCTCCAAGAGGGAAATCTACAATAAAAAAGTTAGATGACCTAATGTGGATAAATGTATTGATAAGAGCATTATAGATTTTCCGGAAATTTTGGAGTGTATTAATGACAGGTACACAAAAACGTTGTATTCACTTCCCCCAAAAAAATAACTACAGTGTGGATGCCTGGTGGCCACAGGTCATTGTATTAAAGGTAATATGTTAACATATTAACGAGTTAACATATAAACCCTGTTACATAAAATGCATTGATAAAAGATGGCTCCTTTTCTCTCTTCCTAAATTCTGTCTTAGACTCTGTCACTCCTCTGCTTAAATTCCAGAATGGAATTCAGAAACAATTTGCTAGTCTCTGTTTAGCATTCAAAATCCTCTGTTATTCTACCTCCACCTACTTTTAAAGTCTTACTTTATTCTCTACTCCCATCTCCAGTCACAGCTCCAGTAGTTCACTGAATCAGATTTTGGATTAGTCCTTTTAATCTCTGCTTCTCAGTCTCTATAATTCTCACCCTTGCTTCATGTCTCCACCCAAAATTCAATCATCATAGATATGTTCCTAAATATTTAGTCCCAAACAGCTCCTCCTGTCCCTTCTCCAATGTTTTCTAGCTCAATAAACAATATTGAAATAAATTTTCCCAAATTCTAGGCCTAGACATTATTCAAGATTCCTTCCTCTCCTCTATGCCCCATGTGAAATTAAGGACTAAATTCCATCAGTTCTACCGGCACTATCTTTCCAGATCTCTTATCTGTCTCAGCTGTGTCTCCATCTCAATTTAGAACGCTATTGTTTCTCCTCTAAAATATTACAGCATCCTGTGTTTTTATTTCCTGTCTTGCCTCTTGTTCCAATCCATCACCCATACTGGTACTGGAGTTCAGAGAGAAATTTTGGTTTTTTGTTGTTTTTAAGATTTTATTTATTTGTTCATGAGAGAGAAGCAGAGACACAGGCAGAAGGAGAAGCAGGCTCCACGCAGGGAACCCGATGTGGGACTCGATCCAGGGTCTCCAGGATCACACCCTGAGCTGAAGGCAGATGCTTACCGCTGAGCCACCCAGGCATCCCCAGGGAGAAATTTTGAACTGATTATATCTAGTCCTATAGTGGGCGTGAAGCAAAGCTTTCCTTTCATTAATCCACCACTACCAATTTGTTCAAACCTCTATTTTCTGCTCTAATAGAGGGCTCAATTAAAATTATAAGGGCCATCTGTTTCTGGGCTTTTTGCAAGCAATGGAACAATGGACTTGAAGGGAAACAAAGACTGTGAGGCAAATGTCACTTTGAATTAATGGCCAATGAGTTGATTGCTACACATCTTAGTTCTCCCTGGACGATTACAAGAAGAGGTAGGCGCTGAATCTACTTCTAAGTAGCTCCCTAGTACTTTGCACCTTTGCTATTCAAAGGGAAGAGGGGTCCATGAACCACCAGAGATTTCACTCTTGTTATCTTGGAAGAATTGCATAATCCCAATCCTACTAAATTAAAATATTTAACAATGAATTAGGTGACGCATATGTACATTAATGTTTGAAAAGCCATTCTCTAAGAGATAACTCTTCTACTAATCCACAGCACCCACTCCATCCCACCCCTCTTCCAGGATTAAATGCCATTTCTTCTTCTTCAGTTGTCATGGCTATTTCCAGTCTGAATCTTACCTAGTTTCTAGAAGTGGAAAAACTTGCTTTGCTAGCATGCATCTAAATCCTCTGTCTGGAACTTTGGCCAGAAGCTTCTTTTGAGTCCTAGTCTCTGTGCTTCCAGAACCTGTTGTCATACTCATCAGAGTAATATGGCAAGGGAAAAGGCTATTAAGTTGCAGGTGAAAGAATTCTGCAAGTGCTAAGGGCCAGAAAAACTCACAGGAAATAACAGGTTAAAATTTTGAAATTAGTCCTAATGTTGGACTATATTCAAACACAAATGTAAGCAATCAAGTCCACACCATAAAAAGCCTTCAGTAGCAACCTGATGGTCTCAAGATAAAGTAGCTTGTCTTCAAGATGGCTTGCAAGGGCATATCAGGCGTTGATAATTTTATGGCCCCAGATCTTCTTCTGATCTTTCTCAGAGCAGCTATACCTCTTCAGCTCTCAGTCCAGGTGCTTCACATTAAGCTGGTTTCATTTTTAGTCTGGTGTGGGCATGAAGCCAATTCAGTCAGGCTCTGCAATAATCACAGAACTTTGGAGAAAGGGAGTTGGGCCATATGACAATATGCTTGGCTTTAAGAGTCCTGCCATACACCGTCTCAGTTATGTATCCATGTTTGTTTTTGTTTGTTCACAAACCTTTAAAAGTACAAATAGCATTCTTAGCTTGCTGGCTGTCTTAGTTCAGACTGCTATGACAAAATACCACAGACTGGGTGGTTTATAAACAATGGAAAATTATTTCTCACAATTTTGGTGACTCCAAGTTCAAGTCCAAGATGCAAACATGGTCAGGTCTCAGGAAAGCACTCTTCTAGGTTGTCAACAGTATTTTGTTGTTTTATCCTCACGTGGGTGAGAGGGCAAGAAAGCTTTCTGGGGTCTCTTTTATATATTTTTTATTTTTATTTTATTTATTTTTTTTTGTTTATTTATGATAGTCACACAGAGAGAGAGAGAGGCAGAGACACAGGCAGAGGGAGAAGCAGGCTCCATGCACCGGGAGCCCGACGTGGGATTCGATCCCGGGTCTCCAGGATCGCGCCTTGGGCCAAAGGCAGGCGCCACACCGCTGCTGCGCCACCCAGGGATCCCTGGGGTCTCTTTTATAAGCATTCATCCCATCCATGAGAGCTCCACCCTTATAATCTAATCACTCAAAGGCTCCACCTTCTAGTACCACTGCACTGAGGGTTAAGATTTTGACATACGAGTCTGGGAGATAAGAGAACACATTCAGTCCATTACAATAAATGAATTCAGAATTGGTTTGGTCTTCAGACACTACTTTGCCTACCCCTGGTATGTGAAAAAGAAAAAAGAAATGTCTTCCCTGCTGTATTTGAAACTATGAGAGGTGGGATCCCTGGGTGGCCCAGCGGTTTGGCGCCTGCCTTTGGCCCAGGGCGGGATCCTGGAGACTCCGGATCGAATCCCACATCGGGCTCCCGGTGCATGGAGCCTGCTTCTCCCTCTGCCTGTGTCTCTGCTTCTCTCTCTCTGTGACTATCATAAATAAATAAAATTTAAAAAAAAAAAAAAAGAAACTATGAGAGGTAAATCTTTTCATTCAGAGAGAATAAATGATTAGAGAAAAACAGTGGAAGGACAGAGAAAGAGAAGACCCTGAGGACATTGTTTGAACCCCACCATCTTTATTCCTCGGCTTTCCATTTATAAGAACTTAAAAATTTTCTCTTTATTTAAGTTGTTCTGGACTAGCTTTTCTTTCATTTGCAACTAGCAAGAGTCCTAGCAAAGATCCTTCTTGATCATGACCCCACTTAGATCAACCAGCATCAGTTCTTATAAGAACTCAACCTCGGGATGGAAAGGGAGGTGGGCCGGGGGTTGGGGTGACTGGGTGATGGGCACTGAGGGGGGCACTTGATGGGATGAACACGGGGTGTTATGCTTTATGTTGGCAAACCAAACTCCAATAAAAAATATATGCATATAAGTAAATGAAAAAAAAAGAAAAAAAAAAAAGAACTCAACCTCAGGGATACCTGGGTCGCTCAGCAGTTTAGCACCTGCCTTCGGCCCAGGGTGTGATTCTGGAGTCCTGGGGTCAAGTCACATGTCGAGCTCCCTGCATGGAGCCTGCTTCTCCCTCTGCCTGTGTCTCGGCCTCACTCTCTCTCTCTTTCCCTCTCTCTCTGTGTCTTTCATAAATAAGTAAGTAAGTAAGTAAGTAAGTAAGTAAATAAATAAATAAATAAATAAATAAATAAATAAGAACTCAACCTTAACCTCACACTCTGTGTCCAGTCATGCATTCTCTTGCCTCTGGTAGGTTACAGAATTTTCTCCTTCATTCAACAGTGATTTTCTCTCTCAAATTTGCCAAGTTTGCTGGGTGTTTACCGATTCCTCCTAGAGGGTTTAGTTTAGAAGTCATTGCCTCTGGGAAGCCTTTGCTGATCCCTTACTCACATCTAACATCATGCATTCATCTGGTGCTATTCATACAATGTTTTCCGTGAAGTCTGGATTGCCTAGATTACTATTTCTTTCATTCACTAATAGCTGCTGCTTCTCTTCCTTCTCCTATCTCCTAATCTTCCTCTTCTTTCTTCTTCCACTTCCATTTATCTTCTTCATAATAGAAGCTAATATTATATTTTGCTTACTATATGCTAGGCTTCATTTTAATGAGTTAAGTAATTTAATTTTCAGAACAATCTTATGAAGATTGTATTTTTTTCCCATTTTATAGACAAGAAAACTGGGGCACAGAAGTTAAATAATTTACCCCTGGTCAGATAAATGCATGGTATATGACATGGACTTAATTGAACTAGTGTAGATTCTCCAGCCACCAAAGTGTGCTGTTTTTTTTATTATAACTTGCCACAGGGCCTGGTACAACAAAAAGTAAGGTACTCAGTGTACTTTCTCATCAACCCAGAACATCCTGCATATATTTTTTATACCACTTTTTGAACTGAATTATAATAAATGACATATATATTTTCTCTACTTCTAGACTTTGCAGATCTATAAGAATAGGCAACCAGTTATATAAATCTATGAATACTAAGTACTTAGCCCAGTTCTGAAAAATGTAGTGGGCGTTCGATAAATATACTGATAGAAAGGGAGACAGAATATAAAGACTCTTAACTCTGGGAAACGAACTAGGGGTGGTGGAAGGGGAGGAGGGCGGGGGGGGGGGTGACTGGGTGATGGGCACTGAGGGGGGCACTTGGGATGAGCACTGGGTGTTATTCTGGATGTTGACAAATTGAACACCAATAAAAAATAAATTTATTATAAAAAAGATAAATATACTGATAAATATCCTCTTTTTGTCACTGTCCATTCAGTAACTATTTAGTTCTACTTACATTGAAGAAAGTAATCAGTGGTAAGTCACTGATAACCAGAATAAAACAGTGGGATGGGGCACCTGGCTGGCTCAGTCAGTAAAGCACACAACTCTTGGTCTTGGGGTTGTAAGTTTGAGCCCCACATTGGGGGTAGAGATTAGTTTTTTTAAAAAAGAAAAATATTGAGGTGCATGGCTGGCTCAGTCACTAGAGCATGTGACTCCTGATCTAAGGCTCATGAGTTCAAGCCCAACATTGCTCATAAGAATTTACTTTGGGGGGGGGACAGGGCAAGACGGCAGAGGAGCAGGGTCCCCAAGTCACCTGTCCTCACCAACTCACCTAGATAACTTTCAAATCATCCTGAAAACGTATTAATTCGACCTGAGATTTAAAGAGAGAACAGCGGGGACGCTACAGAGAGGAGGGTTTGCGCTTCTAACGAGGTAGGAAGGCGGGAAAAAGAATAATAAAAAAGAACCCGGTGGGGGAGGCCCCGCGGGGAGCCGGGCTGAGGCCCCGGGAGAGCCCCCGGGACAGGAGAGCCCCGCCCGGCAGCGGGAACCTCACCAATCCCCCCGATTCCTCCCCGGAGAAGCCTCGCAGGGACCTCGGGCAGGGCCGGGGGGGCCTCGGGGAGAAGCGGGGGTCGGGCGGGGGCTCGGGGGGGCCTCGGGGAGAAGCCGGGGGTCGGGGGGGGCTGGGGAGCCTCGGGAGAAGCCGGGGTCGGGCGGGGCTGGGGGGCCTCGGGGAGAAGCCGGGGATCTGGGGGGGGGCTGGGGGGGCCTCGGGGAGAAGCCGGGGGTCGGGGGGGCTGGGGGGGCCTCGGGGAGAAGCCGGGGGTCGGGCGGGGGATGGGGGGGGCCTCGGGGAGAAGCCGGGGGTCGGGGGGGGGCGGGGGGGCCTCGGGGAGAAGCCGGGGGTCGGGGGGGCTGGGGGGGCGGCTCGGGGAGAAGCCGGGGGTCGGGGGGGGGCTGGGGGGCCTCGGGGAGAAGCCGGGGGTCGGGGGGGCTGGGGGGCCTCGGGGAGAAGCCGGGATCGGGGGGTGCTGGGGGGCCTCGGGGAGAAGCCGGGGGTCGGGGGGGCTGGGGAGGCCTCGGGGAGAAGCCGGGGGTCGGGGGGGCTGGGGGGCCTCGGGGAGAAGCCGGGGGTCGGGGGGGCTGGGGAGGCCTCGGGGAGAAGCCGGGGGTCGGGGGGGCTGGGGGGGCCTCGGGGAGAAGCCGGGGGTCGGGCGGGGGCTGGGGGGGCCTCGGGGAGAAGCTGGGGGTCGGGCGGGGGCTGGGGGGGGCCTCGGGGAGAAGCCGGGGGTCGGGTGGGGGCTGTCGGGGCCTCGGGGAGAAGCCGGGGATCGGGGGGGGCTGGGGGGGCCTCGGGGGGAAGCCGGGGGTCGGGCGGGGGCTGGGGGGGCCTCGGGGGGAAGCCGGGGTCGGGCGGGGGCTGGGGGGGTCCTCGGGGAGAAGCCGGGGGTCGGGCGGAGGCGGGGGGGGCCTCGGGGAGAAGCCGGGGGTCGGGCGGGGGCTGGGGGGGCCTCGGGGGGAAGCCGGGGGTCGGGCGGGGGCTGGGGGGGCCTCGGGGGGAAGCCGGGGGTCGGGCGGGGGCTGGGGGGGCCTCGGGGTGAAGCCGGGGGTCGGGCGGGGGATCCGGTGGGGGGTGGCGGCACCTGCTGCCTTAGGTGCAGCTCCCCCCACCCATAGGCGCAGGCCCCGATCCCAGGGTTTGGGGACACGGCCGGGATCCTGCTCCCCCCGGGACAGGCGGAGGCGGGGAGGGCCCAGGACAGCGAGGACGCTCCTGCCCCGGGGCCCCCAGCTGTGCAGGGCAGCGCCCCCGCCCGGAGCACCCAGGCCCATGCGGACCGGGAGACTGCGGTGATTCCTGGGGAGCTGACTCCAGGGCTGGGGACCTGGCCGCCGCCGGTGGTGGTGTCCCTCCTGGGGTCACCTTGTACCTGGGGGGGGCGGGGCCGCCGGGGAACAGGGGCCTCATGGGGTGAACAGCTCCCACTGGGCCCCGCACCTGGAGGGGGAGGAGGGCAGCTCCCCCAGGTGCACACACCTGAGAACCAGCACAGCAGCCCCTGCCCCAGAAGACAAGCTGGAGGACAAGGGAAGAGCAAGTTCTGGACCGGGCAGCGCTGGGAAGCTCCAGGGAAGTCGAGGGATTTACAGTGTATAGAACCAGAGGGAACCTCTCTTTTTTCTTTTCTTTCTTTTTTTTTTTCTGTTTTTCTTCCTTTTTCCAGTAAAACTCGTTTTTAGCCACTCTGCACTGAGCAAAATGACTAGAAAGAAGAACTCACCATAAAAGAATTAGAAGCAGTACTCCCTGCCACAGAGTTACAGAATTTGGATTACAATTCGATATCAAAAAGCCAATTCAGAAGCACGATTATAAAGCTACTGGTGGCTCTAGAAAAAAAGCATAAAGGATTCAAGAGACTTCGTGACTACAGAATTTAGATCTAATCAGGCAGAAATTAAAAATCAATTAAATGAGATGCAATCCAAACTGGAGGTCCTAATGACAAGGGTTAGTGAGGTAGAAAAATGAGTGAGTAACATAGAAGACAAGTTGATGGCAAGGAAGGAAGCTGAGGAAAAAGGGGAAAAACAATTAAAAGACCATGAGGAAAGGTTAAGGGAAATAAATGACAGCCTCAGAAGGAAAAATCTACATATACCTGGGGTTCCAGAGGGCACCAAGAGGGACAGAGGACCAGAAAGCATATTTGAACAAATCATACCTGAGAACTTCCCTAATGTGGGGAGGGAAACAGGCATTCAGATCCAGGAGATAGAGAGGTCCCCCCAAATCAATAAAAACTGTTCAAAACCTCAACATTTAATAGTGAAACTTGCAAATTCCAAAGATAAAGAGAAAATCCTTAAAGTAGCAAGAGACAAGAGATCCCTAACTTATATGGGGAGAACTACTAGATTAACAGCAGACCTCTACACAGAGGCCTGGCAGGCCAGAAGGGGCTGGCAGGATATAGTCAGGGTCCTAAATGAGAAGAACATGCAGCCAAGAATACTTTATCCAGCAAGGCTCTCATTCAGAATAGAAGGAGAGATAAAGAGCTTCCAAGATAGGCAGAAACTGAAAGAATATGGGTCCACCAAACCAGCTCTGCAAGAAATATTAAGAGGAATCCTATAAAAGAAAGAGGAAGCCCAAAGAAATAATACACAAAAACAGGGACTGAATAGATATTATGATGACACTAAATTCATATCTTTCAATAGTAACTCTGAACGTGAATGGGCTAAATGATCCCATCAAAAGACACGGGTTTCAGACTGGGTAAAAAAGCAAGGTCCATCTATTTTCTGTCTATAGGAGACTCATTTTAGACCTAAGGACACCTACAGCCTGAAAATGAAAGGCTGGAGAATGATTTACCATTCAAATGGTCCTCAAAAGAAAGCAGAGGTAGCAATCCTAATATCAGCTAAATTAAAGTTTATTCCAAAGACTGTAGTAAGAGATGAAGAGGGACACTATAACATACTCAGAGGATCTATCCAACAAGAGGACCTAAAAATCATGAATATTTATGCCCCTAAAGTGGGAGCTGCCAAGGATATCAATCAATTAATAACCAGAGTTAAGTCATACTTAGATAATAATACACTAATACTGGGAGACTTCAACACGGTGCTCTCTGCAAATGACAGATTTTCTAAGCACACATCTCCAAAGAAACAAGAGCTTTAAGTGATACACTGGACGAGATGGATTTCACAGATATTTGCAGAACTTTACATCCAAACGCAACTGAATACACATTCTTCTCAAGTGCACATGGAAGTTTCTCCAGAATAGACCACACACTGGGTCACAAATCAGGTCTCAACCAATACCAAAATATTGGGGTTGTACCAGGGATATTTTCAGACCATAATGCTTTGAAACTTGAACTCAATCACAAGAAGAAATTTAGAAGAAATTCAAACACGTGGAGGTTAAAGAGAATCCTGCTAAAAGATGAGTCAACCAGTGAATTAGAGAAGAATTAAAAAGATTCATGGAAACTGAGAATGAAGATACAACCGTTCAAAAATCTTTGGAATACAGCAAAAGCAGTCTTGAGAGGGAAATGCATCGCAATACAAGCATCCCTCCAGAAATTGGAAAGAACTCAAATACAAGCTAACCTTACACCTAAAGGAACAGGAGAAAGAACAGCAAATCAAACCTACACCATCAGAAGAAGAGAGTTAATAAAGATTCAAGCAGAACTCAATGAAATAGAGACCAGAAGAACTGTGGAACAGATCAACAAAACCAGGAGTTGGTTCTTTGAAAGAATTAATAAGAGATAAACCATTAGCCAGCCTTAGCAAAAACAAAAGAGAAAAGACTCAAATTAATAAAATCACAAATGAAAAAGGACAGATCACTACCAATACCAAGGAAATAGAAACGATTTGAAAAACATATTATGAGCAGCTATACACCAATAAATTCAGCAATCTAGAAGAAATGGATGCCTTTCTGGAAAACCACAAATTACCAAACCTGAAATAGGAAGAAATAGAAAACCTGAACAGGCCAATAACCAGGTAGGAAATTGAAGCAGTCATCTAAAACCTCCCAAGACACAAAAGTCCAGGGCCAGATGGCCTCCCAGGGGAATTCTATCAAATGTTTAACGAAGAAACCATACCTATTCTACTAAAGCTGTTCCGAAAGATAGAAAGAGATGGAGTGCTTCCAAATTTGTTTTATGAGGCCAGCATCACCTTAATTCCAAAACCAAAGACCACACCAAAAAGAAGAATTATAGACCAATATCCCTGATGAACATAGATGCAAAAATTCTCAATAAGGTACTAGCCAATAGGATCCAACAACACATTGAGATGATTATTCACCATGACCAAGTGGGATTTATCCCCGGGATGCAAGGCTGGTTCAACACTCATAAAACAATCAAGGTGATAGATCATATCAACAAGAGAAAAATCAAGAACCATATGATCCTCTCAATAAATGCTGAGAAAGCATTTGACAAAATACAGCATCCATTCCTGATCAAAACTCTTCAGAGTGTAGGGATAGCGGGAACATTCCTCAGCATCTTAAAAGCCATCTACAAAAAGCCCACAGCAAATATCGTTCTCAATGGGGAAACACTGGAAGCCTTTCCCCTAAGACCAGGAACAGGAACATGACAGGGATGTCCACTCTCACTGCTGCTATTCAACATCGTACTAGAAGTCCTAGCCTCAGCAATCAATCAAAAGAAATAAAAGGCATTAAAATTGGCAAAGAAGAAGTCAAACTCTCCCTCTTTGCAGATGACATGATACTGTACGTAGAAAACACAAAAGACTCCACCCCAAGATTGCTAGAACTCATACAGCAATTTGGCAGTGTGGCAGGATACAAAATCAATGCCCAGAAATCAGTGGAATTTCTCTACACTAACAATGAAACTGAAGAAAGAGAAATTAAGGAGTCAATCCCATTTATAATTGCACCTAAAAGCATAAGATATCTAGGAATAAACCTAACCAAAGAGGTAAAGAATCTATACCCTAAAACCTACAGAGCACTTCTGAAAGAAATTGAGGAAGACACAAAGAGATGGAAAATGTTTTCGTGCTCATGGATCGGAAGAATTAATATTGTGAAAATGTCAATGCTACGCAGGGCAATTTACACATTTAATGCAATCCCTGTCAAAATACCATGGACTTTCTTCAGAGAGATGTAACAAATCATCTTCATTTTTTTTTAGATTTTATTTATTTATATATTTATTTATGATAGAGAGAGAGAGAAAGAGAGAGGCAGAGACACAGGCAGAGGGAGAATCAGACTCCATGCAGGGAGCCTGATGCGGGACTCGATCCGGGACTCCAGGATCATGCCCCAGGCCAAAGGCAGGCGCTAAACTGCTGAGCCACCCAGGGATGCCCACAAATCATCTTCAGATTTGTGTGGAATCAGAAAAGACCCCGAATAGCCAGGGGAATATTGAAAAAGAAAACCAGAGCCAGGGGCATCACAATGCCAGATTTCAGGTTGTATTACAAAGCTGTGATCATCAAGACTGTGGTACTGGCACAAAAACAGACACATAGATCAATGGAACAGAATAGAGAACCCAGAAATGGGTCCTCAACTCTATGGTCAATTAATATTCGACAAAACAGGAAAGACTATCCACTGGAAAAAGGACAGTCTCTTCAATAAATGGTGCTGAGAAAATTGGACAGCCACATGCAGAAGAATGAACCTAGACCACTCTCTTACACCATACACAAAGATAAACTCAAAATGGATGAAAGATCTAAATGTGAGACAAGAATCCATCAAAATCCTAGAGGCGAATACTGGCAATACCGTTTTTGAACTTGGCCACAGCAACTTCTGCAGGATACATCTATGAAGGCAAGGGAAACAAAAGCAAAAATGAACTATTGGGACTTCAAGATACAAAGTTTCTGCACAGCAAAAGAAACAGTCAACAGAACTAAAAGACAACCTACAGAATGGGAGAAGATATTTCCAAATGACATATCAGATAAAGGGCTAGTATCCAAGATCTATAAAGAACTTATTAAACTCAACACCAAGGAAACAAACAATCCAATCATGAAATGGGCAAAAGACATGAACAGAAATCTCACAGAGGAAGACATAGACATGGCCAACAAGGACATGAGAAATTGCTCTGCATCACTTGCCATCAGGGAAATACAAATCAAAACCACAATGAGATACCACCTCACCCCAGTGAGAATGGGGAAAATTAACAAGGCAGGAAACCACAAATGTTGGAGAGGATGCGGAGAAAGGGGAACCCTCTTGAACTGTTGGTGGGAATGTGAACTGGTGCAGCCACTCTGGAAAACTGTGTGGAGGTTCCTCAAGAGTTAAACATAGAACTGCCCTATGTCACAGCAATTGCACTGCTGGGGATTTAGCCCAAAGATACAGATGCAGTGAAACGGCAGGACACCTGCACCCCGATATTTCTAGCAGCAATGTCCACAATAGCCAAACTGTGGAAGGAGCCTCGGTGCCCATCGAAAGATGAATGGATAAAGAAGATGTGGTTTATGTATACAATGGAATATTCCTCAGCCATTAGAAACGACAAATACCCACCATTTGCTTTGACGTGGATGGAACTGGAGGGTATTATGCTGAGTGAAGTAAGTCAATCGAGAAGGACAAACATTATATGGTCATTCATTGGGGAATATACAAAATAGTGAAGGGAATAAAGGGAAGAGAGAGAAAATGAGTGGGAAATATCAGTGAGGGAGACAGAACATGAGAGACTCCTAACTCTGGGAAACTAACAAGGGGTGGTGGAAAGGGAGGTGGGCAGGTGGTGGGGGTGACTGGGTGATGGGCACTGAAGGGTGCACTTGACGGGATGAGCACTGGGTGTTATGCCATATGTTGGCAAATCGAACTGCATTAAAAATATATACAAAATTTTAAAAATAAATTAAATAAAAATATTTACTTTAAAAAATAAGTAAGTAAATAAATAGATCAGTATACATTTGGTAAATGCAACATTTATTTTTTACTATAATTCTAAAAACATTTTCTTTACTTTAATACTTAAAGACTTGAGGGAAAACACACACATTCCAAGTGTTCATATTCCAAGTGTTCCAAGTGTTCATATTCCAAGTGTTCAACCATATAGTTACATGTATCATTCTTTTTTTTGTAAAAATCACTCCCGGTGCTACGGAATGCTGAGGCAACCAAATCAATCAAGGGATTAGTGAAGAGCGCCACAGTATGATACAAACAGAAGTAATCAAATCTCACTTATGAATATGATGCACAATTTGAAAATAAAATATTAGCAAGTCAAATTTCATAGTGTATTAGAAGAATAAGTAATTACTATCTTTTAAAACTTTACATGGCAGAGAAAAGAAATGATGAATAGTTTCTTCAAAAAATGGTTTTAGGAATACTGGATAGCTACGTGCAAAAGAATGAAACTGGATCACTTTCTTCATGATACACAAAAATAAACTCAAAATGGATTAAAGACCTAAATGTGAGACCTGAAACCACAAAATCCCTAAAAGAAAACACAGGCAGTAATTCCTTGGACATTGGCCATAGAAATTTTTTTTAGGTACGTCTTCTCTAACAAGGGAGACAAAAGCAAAATTAAACTATTGGAACTACACCAAAATAAAAAGCTATTGCACAGTGAAGGAAACCATAAACAACCTAATGAATGGGAGAAGATATTTGCAAATGATATATCCAATAAGCAGTTACTATCCAAAGTATATGAAGAACTCACACAACTCAACACACACACACACACATACACGCACACACACACAAATAATCCTTCCAGAAATGAGCAAGGGACAAGAATAGACATTTTTTCAAAGAAGACATACAGATGGTTAACAGACACATGAAAAGATGCTCAATATCACTAATCAGGGAAATACAAATAAAAACCACAATGGGATATCACCTCACACCTGTCAAAATGGCTAAACTCAAAAACACAAGAAATAAATGTTGGCAATGATGTTGACAAAAAGGAATCCTCATGTACGGCTGGTGGGAATACAAATTGGTATAGCCATTGTGGAAAACAATATTTAAGTTCCTCAAAGATTTACAAATAAAATTACCACATGATCTAGTAAATGCCACTACTGGGTATTTATCCAAAGAAAATTAAAATGTAAATTTCAAAAAGAAATATTCACCCCTATGTTATTGCAGCATTGATTACAATAGCTGAAATTATGGAAGCAACTCAAGTGTCCATTCAGAGATGAATTGATAAGAAAGGTAGTATATAAATACCATGGAATATGAGCCATTAAAAAGAATGAAATCTTGCCATTTGCAACAACATGCATGGATCTAGAGTATATAATGCTAAGTGAAGCCAGTCATGGAAAGATAAATACCATGTGACTTCACTTGTACTTAGAATTTGTGATACAAAACAAATGAATAAAAGAAAAAGAAACAAACAAAAAGACTCTTAACTTAGAGACTCAAAAGACTCAGAACAAACTCATGGTTACCAGAGAGGGGATGGGTTAGGGGATAAGTGAAACATGTGATGGAGATTATGGAGTGCACTTGTTGTGATGAGCACTGGGTGATGTACGGAATTGTTGAATCACTATATTATATACCTGAAACTAATATAATCCTGCATATTAGTTATATTTCAATTTTTATATTTTTTATTTTTTATTTTTATTTATTTATGATAATCACACACAAAGAGAGAGAGAGAAATTCAAAATAGTTCAGAGACACAGGCAGAGGGAGAAGCAGGCTCCATGCACTGGGAGCCCGACGTGGGATTCGATCCCGGTTCTCCAGGATCGTGCCCTGGGCCAAAGGCAGGCGCCAAACCGCTGCACCACCCAGGGATCCCTATATTTCAATTTTTAAAAAGGAAGAGAGAAAAAAGACATGAGGAGGTTATCTCAGAGGATAAGCATTAATTTAAAAAATAAACCAGAATATAAGAACAAAATAGGAACAGCCCACAGCCAGGCTTCCAAGGGTATTCTCTTAGGATACTGTTGACATTGCAACCAAAGATTATTAGAAGCTGGACTAATGTTGATGACTAAGGATGCTCCTGAGTTCTCACTGTGTTGTTATCCTTCAGCAGCAAGAATCCTCTGGTCATTTCTCTACTACTTTTTGACTTAATTGACTCAGCTACCTTCCTGTGATCCTGACTCTAATTTCCTTATAGTTTCTACTTATCTGTCCATAACTTGTAATAACCGAAAGTTTTTAAAAGTTTTTAAAAAGGCTAGGATATATGACATATATCATGTCCCCAGATGAGAAGATTAAGTAAATGTAAAGATATCAATTCTGGTCAGATATATTAATAAGTGTAATATACTTGCAATGAAAACACAAGTGATTTTTCTTTTAAAACATATGTGTGGGTTTAACCTGAACTGTATCCAAAGAATGAAGTGAGACTAACAAAAGTATTAGGAGATATGCATAAAAATAAGAGAACTTTACTGTGAGCTATTAAGACATATTTTTAAATTATAATTATGAAAACAGAGTAACATTCTGGCAAAAAAATTTACAAGGCTATATATTCTCTAGAAGCAACTTCTAGTATTAATAGTAAACAAATTTAATATATTATTAATAAAGTACTACAGATCAATAAGGAAAGGATGGTGAGAAACAATGTCCAAAAAATGGACTTCCAATTAGGGAAAAGTTCCAACTATATCCTCACCTCACCTCATTACAACAAAATAAATCCCAGATAGATAAAGTTGGCAATATAAAAATCTATATAAAATTGGATGTTCACCTTCAAGATAGTTAAATGTAAATTAAAGCAAAAAATAAATACCATTTTTTACTAATCAAACTAGTAAATACCTTTAGTAAAAGTGATTTTTATTACTAGTATAGGTGCTAGAGACAGACACGATGATGAACTCAAATGAAAGTGTAATTGTCTACAACTCTTTTTAGAAATTAATTTTTTAGTATGAATAGAGAAATTCAAAATAGTTCAAACCCTTTAACCAGAAACTTCCCTTATAAGGAACCAGAAATATGTATTAATATGCACACACAAAAAATGTCCACCACTCAATAATTTAACACAGATTTAAAAAATTTTAAGTCCAAACATTCAGGGTGCCTCAATTGGTTAAGCATCCATCTCTTGCTTTTGGCTCAGGTCATGATCTCAGAGTCATGGGATCAAGCCCTGCATCAAGTCAGGCTCTGTGCTCAGCAGGGAGTCTGCTTACGATTCTCTCTCTCTCCCCCCCTCTAACCCTTCCTCTCTCTCTGCTCTCTCATTCTCTCTCAAATAAATAAATCTTTATTTAAAAAAATAAAGTCCAAACATTCAAATATAAAAGATCACTTTACAAGGACAGTATAATACTTTTACTAGGATAAAAGCTATTAATAATTATAGTTTTCCTTAATACTTAAATATCTCCTAAAATTTGAAATAGAAGTCACTCATAATTAAAATACTATCTTGTCAGAGACTGATAATTCCAGATAGTTTAGTGTAATACATTGAGGTTTTAGTTACATTATTTACTACTTTGGGAACACTATACATTGTATTCCCACTTTTTGGGCTCTGTTTTCCAGTAAGTAATGAGAGATGGGAGGGGAGAGTCCTAACTCTATGATGGTTTTGAGGATTATATAAGATGATTGTAAGATGTTCAATAAATGTTATAGCTCTCCCTACATTCTCCTCCCAATTTTTTCTTTGAGAGATATATCTAATAAAAATGTGTGTGTGTGTTTGTGTGTGTTTTCCAGTTGTATTATACTACATTTAGATAGCATCATATAAATCTGGATACCCAGTTTTACTTTGGAGACAACTGAGACTAAGGAATATAGTCCTTTGTCGTGGTCACACAAGCACTAAGCCGCAGAATTGGGAGGAGGAGCCAGGTCTCTTGGCTCTCAGTTTATTGCTACAGAGCACTCGTGAAATATCAACGCTGAAACTGAGGAAGCCTGTAAATACCTGATAGCCTAAAGGACATCTTCCCACGTTTTAACAATTACCTTCTTGTTTCTGTTATCTGTGAAGTGTCCTGACTTGAATGTGCCCCAACTTATTGTCTTGGTTCTGTTTTGTTTTTAATAGGGATTCAAATGCAGGCAATAATATGCTTGCTGGCATTTGAAATGCAGGAGTAGATTTTTCTTGACCACCTAGATTGGCTACCTTCATAGGGAGGGGGCTGATAGTTACAGAGAAGAATTTATGCCAAAAGACCAAGCATTTATTTTAAAAAGTGGGTGAATTGATCCATATCAACTAAGAGTCAGTTTTAACGACTGAATAACCCTAGGAATGTATCGGCTGAATATTTTTTAAAGATGTTTTTATGACCATAAAGATCATTACAGCATCATCATCTTTGGATCTGCCCACTCACCTCTGGAGAACAGGAATATGAAACCAGAATAGACTGTGCTTCACTCTGCATGATTGTTCCGAGCTGTGTGGGAGAGCTGTGTGTGTTCTTTCTTGCATATCTCTGTGAAAATACATTATAGTGATCCTGATGGCCTGAGGAGTGGTGGGTGTTGTGCCATGTGGAGTCAGTAGTGTGTTTGTGGGATGGAAAGCTGTAGGAGGCTGGTGTCATGCGTCGGGAACATGCATCAGTGTATGAGTTAAGGATGAGTCAAGTGTGTACCTAACTGGCAGCGAAATCCTTCATATGTGCTCTCAAGTGGGCCAAAATTTATTCTAAGTATACCTTGAATTAGATTTGAGAGGGCCCATTGAAAAATTTATGGAATCACTTCCAATATGATCTTTACAGTTAAATATAAACCAAAGGTAGCCATGGTAGCACAGGAGGAACTGATTTTCAAAGATATGGAAACACTGCATTTCCATCACTACCAAGAAATGAAAGCAAACTTCCCAATTTACCTCCAGTTTAGAATCAGTACTGGGTTTTAATCTGCTGAGTACAAAAGAGCTTCGGAAAAACTCAGCATTTAGTACAGGATTACATACAAATGAAATGTTTAAAATTTGTACTTAAAAACCGAATATGTCATGTGACATTTAGATCAATCAAAAATATCGGTTTTTTTTTAAATAAATTTTTTTCATTTGAGAGAGAGAGAGAGCCCAAGAAGAGAAACAGCAGAGGGAGAGGGAGAAGCAGACTCCCAATGAGCAAGGAGCTTGAAGAGGCGGTCTATCCCAGGACCCTGAGATCACGATCTGAACTGAAGGCTGACTCAGGCTTAGCTGACTGAGCCACCCAGGTGCTCCACAAAAATAGACTTTTAATTATTTATTACTACTGATAATGTTGCTCTGGGAATTTTTTTTTTTGCTCTGGGAATTTATTAATCAATGTGTTGCACATTAATTAAGACCCTATGAATTGCTAGGTGTACAACGTGAATGCCATATACTTCCAGCCCTGAACTTCTCTCTACATTAAATGCATTGTCAGTTTTATTGTTTTTTTTTTTTTACTGCAGCCAATGGATATCTCTTTGCCTATATTTCACTCAAAATATTAAAATTTTAGTTTACCATCTATTTCCACAACTAAACTGGAAATTTTTGGAAGGAGGTATGATACTACATTTTTGTTTGTATGTTAATCCTTGTATAACACCTAATGCAAAGCAGACAATAAATATGGACAAATTGAATTCATATAAAATGAATGAATGCACTTCATTATTTTCTACATACTTCATTACTGAAATATATAGAAAATACCATGAATGAAGTATGTAGAAAATACCATGAATGCAGAGAAAAAGGGAAAAAGGCAAGAAATTGTCTAAATCATAGAAACCTCAGTCTTGATAGGTGAATAACAGTTTATGATATAGGTCTTATAACTCAAGTCATTTGTCTTTCCAAAATACTGTTGCATTTATTCCTACACCAATTCCCAACACATCTTGCTCCTATCTATAGAAAGAAGGTATCTGGTGGTAGGCTCTACTGACTTCCCCATGGAGATGGCTTCCTAGAAGGCAAGGTATAGCACTGAAATCAACATTGAAGAATAACATAAAAAGAAGCCAAACTCATTTTTCAGCTATCAGCCACATCAAAGAGATGTTTCATAACAAAATTAAAACTTTTTAAACACTGATATCCCAAATGATTTTTTATTTCATTAATCTATTCTGGCAAACAGATACTGTGCACCTACCACGTACTAGGTAGTATTTAAGGTTTGGTGGGGAGAACATTCTTTCCAAACTTTTTTATTACTTTTTGACAGAAGAGACTGTGGGCCAGGTTGGGGGGGCAGATAACATACTTCATTCAGGACATTAAAGAAGACACTTTTATCCTAGCTTTTAGTAGAAACATTCTTTTTTTTTTATTTTTTAAGATTTTGTTTATTCATGAGAGACACAGAGAGAGAGGAAGAGACATAATAGGCAGAGGGAAAAGCAGGCTCCTTGCAGGGAGCCCGATGTGGGACTCCTTCCCAGTACCCCAGGATCACACCCTGAGCCAAAGGCAGATGCTCAACCACTGAGCCACCCAGGTGCCCCTTAGTAGAAGCATTCTAAAAATTAGTAAAAATGATTTCAAAATAAAGATAAATCTTTAGGATAAAATAAATATAAGTTACATATTTTTTTGAAACCAGTATGCAATTAATCCTTGTATAAGCCTAAATTTTGGACCAGTCATACTGAATTCTACTTGATGTGCGGCATACAGCCATTTCCAGGTAATTCATGTAAGAGTTGTGCCTAGAAAGCTGTGCTGGATTATTTTTTGGCAACTCAGCAAGAGTCCTCCACTTCTATGCTCTCTCCTATACCACAGGGGCTGAAGGCCTGGGAACTACACTTCCCAGAATCTCTGGGTTAATTCCCACCAATGAGAGGTATTCATAGGAGATCTGGAAGGAAGAAGGAAAGCAGAATAATCTTCACAGAAGTGAGATCTTACAAAAGCCTCCTATGAGTTACCTCAGTTCTGAAGCTATTCTCACCACCAAGTAGTTTACTGTACTTTTTTAAACTTCTGAAACAATCCAGAATGAATGATACAATTTCTCTTTTTTAAAAAAATCATTGATTAAAAAAGATTTATTGAGAAACTCCTATGAGCCAGGTACTGGCAAGGCTCTGTTGTTACAAAATCAAATGAACATTTCCCTTCCCCAAAGGAGCTTATTATAATTTTTATAACTATCTGACTACAACAAAAGACTCAAACCTACAGAGATTGATTTTCTCCCATTTACAGATGGGGAGAAGAGGCAGTGCTGGTTTTGCTTTCACTGAATACTGAATGCAGCAATTTGATCCTGTAAAGCTGCCAAGGCAATGCCAACTGTCTATGACAGCATATGGGGGTAGACAGACACTCACATACACAGACACAGTGATTTTGTATGCCTCCTTTATAAGATACAAAACTAAAAATAAAAGTTTTCATCAAGACTATATTTTATCACGTTAAAATAGCCTAATTTGCCAGGCTGTAGAGAAAAGATGCCGAACCACTTCTGGCAGTTTGAAATGTGATCTAAATGTATTAGAAGATGAAATTTCCTTTGCCTCATGCACTCCAGAATCTCCTCACTGAATAGTATTACAAGTAGCATAAAGAACAGAATAGGAATGTTTATCATGCTCTTCATTCCTGTATGACTTAACAGATACCCACTTCCTTATATCGGACTGAAGAAGACTATAATGAGGAAATGATGAATAAATCATTAAAGCCAAGTGTCTTTCATATGTAGTATAAGGCATGATTTTAAAACTAAAGTGTTTATAATCCCTAAATACTTTGGGATGGATTCAGGATGTCCATTTTACATTAAATTCAAACTGGAGACACAGTTGTTTTTATAAGCGATGAACTAAGATAAGTTTAAGCACTAAACCTCTGATGTCTTTTCACTGAAATCACTGAAGAAGCCAAAAGGAAACAGAATAATATGCTTTTCATTTTGTATTTTAGTCTGCACATTTCTGTTAATAAAAAACCTTTTTCTTTTACCCTTATGACACTACTTAAGTGTAAGTATTATATATGGAATAATTCATTAGGTTAACAAAGAGATTAACAATAATGTATTCAGGAGGACTTGATGATGGAGAAAACCAGGGCTCAAAATAATCTCAGCCAACAGAAGTCACTAATCTTTTCAGAACATAAACTTTCTCTACATTAATGGCTCTGAGCATTCTCCACAGCCTTGTTTTAGCAAAATTTCTGTATTTTCCTTCTTCACTTTACGGAGAAGGACCAAAACAATTACCTTTTAAATGAACAGGCAAAACTAGAAATCTCAAACATATCAAGGTGAATGTAAGTCATTAATAACAAATTGGAGACTATATCCAGAGCAAATAAGGGAGTTCAATTTTAAGTTAGCTTAAAAGAAACCTAATGTTTTTGTAGAATAATATTGAGAGTATGTGATTACAGTGGAAATCACCAAAGGCAGGAATATAAGAACAAATGAAGTCCACTTCAAGGATATGGGATTGTTACAAATAATGCAATGCCACAAGGTGGGTGTTCAGGATATTAATCAAGGCATGTCTTCAGTTTGATCCTCAAATGAAAAGGGACATTGCTTGAATTAGTGAATGAATGAACAAGTGGGTGAGTGAGTGAGTGAGTGAGTGAGTGAAGGAATAAACATAATGCTCCTAATCTACCCAAGAGCATACAGGAAACAGAAAATAACAGCAACACAAATGCAGAACAGCAAACTCCAATTAGAGAAAGAAGCCATTCTTAAGTAAAATAATCAGAGACACTTTGCAGGAAATATCACAGGGAAAAATATTCACGGAAAATGTTTGATAAAAACTCAATGCTTGAAACAAAATGCTATCAGAGACCAAAAATATTCTGAAAACTAAAAATAAGTATCCTAAAAACATTGAATGGCCAATTCACAAAGAACCATCAGCACTGCTCACTAATACTCTGCTTTCCATCCTCTGGTGTTCATCAAATGCCTGGAGATTGTTTATTAAATACAGATTTGTTAAGTCGGCAGGTAAATCTTGAAAAAAAATTGCATATGATTGCTCAGTCGTTCATCACCATGAAGTCCTTAGTTGAGAAGAACTGGAAGTTCATATCACAACCAACAAACTATTTTTATTGTTGAATATTTGAATGCTGAAGTCAATACATCATAAAATGTATAACGTTCTCATTCCAGAGAGAAGATTCAATTGTATTTTCCTACTTCTATGTCATTTTATAACCACGTAAGCTAAACAATTGTTTCAAGTATTGTTTTAAGTAGTTCCTGAAGTGATAAAACTCTACCTGACAATTTCAGTTAAAATTCTCACATTTAGAGTGTTAAAATGAGGTGAGCATCATCTCTTAGAGAATTCTTAGTCTTATTTCTATCTAGGTGTGATATATGTTACTAAAGAAAAAATGTTTTCACCAGGCTTATAATATAATTCTGCTCTTAGATACAATCCTATGCATTTACATTTAATCTGTGACAATCCTATGCATTTATATTTAATCTGTGTAGACGATACAATAATTGCAATATAGTTTGGGCTCTTGTAACAGAGAGATACAGAAATAAGAGAAAAGCCTGTTTCTCTTTTAAGTAATACCTTAAATACAAGCGTTGTACTCTGCTACAGAGGCTCTCTGGTCTGTGGTATCCAGGCTTCTGTTGTCTTTCCCAAATTTGCAAAAGCAGTAAACCTTCTTCTGTATGGTCAAGATGGCTTACCTCTATCTAGTGAAGAGAGAAAAGGAAAGATGACAAGATATTCCTATTATTTAAGGGCACAAAAATTTCTACCCATATTCTATTTAACAAAGATTGGTTACATGATCATCTACGGCTGCAAAAAGAGCAGAGAAATCATTGTGAAAAGCCATGGCACAGCCCAAACTCAAGGCTTCTTATTCTCTGATAGAGTAGGTAAGAATAAATATTGAGAGATGTCTTTGTATTGGTAGCCCCCAAAACAAATGCTTACACAAAGGGATGATTTTAAATAGTGATCTTAGAAGCGCAAATTTTAAAATGGGAAAAGAAAGAAAGAAAAAAAAAAACAAATGAGAGAGCATCAATAAGCAGGTTACTTTTATGGAGTTCTAGTCTTTTGGGTACACTCAGAGAGATGACATGAAACATGCATCCCAAATCATTCCACCTGAGAAAGGGACACTGAAGCATTTCTTTAAGACCACTTTCCCCACTGGACAAGAATTTCCTATGAGAATATTCATGATCTCATACTTCCTAGTTGCCATGTGCTATAGAACAAAGCTCGCACCACAACTAGGGAAAGACTTCAGGCAAAGGAGAGAAGAATCCCAGGCCTTGTGTAGAAAGCCAGAAACACACTGGAAATTTCACTGCGCATGCATGTAATCTGAGGTGGGTCACTGGGATATGGGACTCCAACAATGGCCACAACGGGCAAACCTAACACTCTGTTTCATTAAAATGACTTTTTTTTTAACTTAGAAAGTTTGTCTCTTATCTGTCAATATTACAAGTCTAAAATTACAATATCAAAAGAATATCTCCTGCAAAATTTACAGTTTATATGTCTTCATGTGTAAAAACAAATCTCAAAAAACTGTCAAAATACTATAATTTCTAGGACACATTTATATAATTGGCTTGCGTATCTTTTATACGTGAGAACCATAATCATATTCTGCTCTGTCTAGTCAAATCCACCTATGATGATAAACATTTTTTTAGAGCAAAAACTGCATGCACTAATAGATTTGAAAATATAAGACAAGGATAGTTATTTAAAAGTTAATCTTAATTATCATACCCTATTATAATCCTCTCAGCATTCTAAACTGTATATATTGAGTTGTATCTCCCATCATTATAAAACACCTGAGGACAGATATTTGTCTCATTACCTTTCTAATCCTCATGGACACAAATCTATGCTCTGTTTATAATGGGTATTAAATTAAGGCTTGCTGAGCTAAAAACATTCTCCCATTATAAACCTCACTCACCTACAGAATAATGAGCAAAAAGTCATAAATCCCACCTCTGAAAACAGAAGTCACTGGCAGTAAATAGTAACAAAAAAATAATAATAGTAGCAAGAAGAGAGAAAATAAAATTATTTATACTAGTGATACAATAAGAAAAAGTAATATTAAAAATAATGTCTCTCGAGACACCTGGGTGGCTCAGTCAGTTAAGCAGCCAGCTTTTGATTTGGACTCAGCTCATAGTTCCACAGTTGTGAGATTGAGTCCTGTGTAGGGCCCCGTGCTCAACTTGAGAGTCTTTCTTTCCTTCTCCCTCTGCCCTTCCCCTGGCTTGCTTGCACACGCGTTCTCTCGCTCATTCGCTCTTCCTCTCAAATAAATAAAATCTTTTTTAAAAATTTAAAAAATAATGTCTCTTTTGCTGACTTTTTTACTCAGATCCTACCCTAAAATTAGGTCTTGGCTGGCATTTGGTTTACATAAGGACATGATATTCCTGGCCACTTCTTGAGAACAGGAGGCAAGTCATTATCATCATGCAAAGACCAAAGATGTAGATTAATATTCAGTTGGAAACGTAAATATCCTTAAATATCCTCTAGAGAATGTAACAATGTATCACATCGGAATCATGGAAAAAGTATTTTCCATGAAGAATTAAATCCAAGGTTAGGTACACCTTGATCTCTGTTCAAATCTCATTGGCTAGAATAGCAAAATGACCTTTTGGTCAGGAAAGCAAGAGGACTTCATGGACCTAAAACAATATCATATTCAAAGTACAGTATTTACAAATATCAAAAATTTTATGTTTTTTTCTATTCCTAAACTTGGGTATTTTTTTAAAAAAATTTTATTATTTTTTTAAAAAAAATTTATTATTTTTTTAAAAAAATTTTATTATTTTTTTATTGGAGTTTGATTTGCCAACATATAGCATAACACCCAGTGCTCATCCTGTCAAGTGCCTCCTTCAGTGACCCTCACGCA
This sequence comes from Nyctereutes procyonoides, assembly GCF_905146905.1. Taxonomy (NCBI): domain Eukaryota; kingdom Metazoa; phylum Chordata; class Mammalia; order Carnivora; family Canidae; genus Nyctereutes; species Nyctereutes procyonoides. The sequence goes on along the minus strand of NW_026575021.1, from coordinate 2,574,424 downwards.
TTCACCCCCACCCCCCGCCCACCTCCCTTTCCACCACCCTTTGTTCGTTTCCCAGAGTTAGGAGTCTCTCATGTTCTGTCTCCCTCACTGATATTTCCCACTCATTTTCTCTCCTTTCCCCACTATTATTTATATTCCCCAAATGAATGAGACCATATAATGTTTGTCCTCCGATTGACTTATTTCACTCAGCATAATACCCTCCAGTTCCATCCACGTCGAAGCAAATGGTGGGTATTTGTCGTTTCTAATGGCTGAGTAATATTCCATTGTATACATAAACCACATCTTCTTTATCCATTCATCTGTCGATGGACACCGAGGCTCCTTCCACAGTTTGGCTATTGTGGACATTGCTGCTAGAAACATCAGGGTGCAGGTGTCCTGCCGTTTCACTGCATCTGTATCTTTGGGCTAAATCCCCAGCAGTGCAATTGTTGGGACATAGGGCAGTTCTATGTTTAACTCTTTGAGGAACCTCCACACAGTTTTCCAGAGTGGCTGCACCAGTTCACATTCCCACCAACAGTTCAAGAGGGTTCCCCTTTCTCCGCATCCTCTCCAACATTTGTGGTTTCCTGCCTTGTTAATTTTCCCCATTCTCACTGGGGTGAGGTGGGATCTCATTGTGGTTTTGATTTGTATTTCCCTGATGGCAAGTGATGTGGAGCATTTTCTCATGTGCTTGTTGGCCATGTCTATGTCTTCCTCTGTGAGATTTCTGTTCATGTCTTTTGCCCATTTCATGATTGGATTGTTTGTTTCTTTGGTGTTGAGTTTAATAAGTTCTTTATAGATCTTGGATACTAGCCCTTTATCTGATATGTCATTTGGAAATATCTTCTCCCATTCTGTAGGTTGTCTTTTAGTTTTGTTGACTGTTTCTTTTGCTGTGCAGAAGCTTTGTATCTTTTTTTTAAGATTTTATTTATTTATTCAAGAGAGACAGATAGAGATAGATAGAGATAGAGATAGAGAGAGGCAGAGATACAGGCAGAGGGAGAAGCAGGCTCCATTCAGGGAGCCTGACGTGGGACTCGATCCGGGGTCTCCAGGATCACCCTGGGCTGAAGGCAGGCGCTAAACTGCTGAGCCACCAGGGCTGCCCAGCAGCTTTGTATCTTGATGAAGTCCCAATAATTCATTTTTGCTTTTGTTTCCCTTGCCTTCATGGATGTCTCTTGCAAGAAGTTGCTGTGGCCAAGTTCAAAAAGGGTGTTCCCTGTGTTCTCCTCTAGGGTTTTGATGGATTCTTGTCTCACATTTAGATCTTTCATCCATTTTGAGTTTATCTTCACGTATGGTGTAAGAGAATGGTCTAGGTTCATTCTTCTGCATGTGGATGTCCAATTTTCCCAGCACCATTTATTGTAGAGACTGTCCTTTTTCCAGTGGATCGTCTTTCCTGCTTTGTCGAATATTAATTGACCATAGAGTTGAGGACCCATTTCTGGGTTCTCTATTCTGTTCCATTGATCTATGTGTCTGTTTTTGTGCCAGTACCACACTGTCTTGATGATCACAGCTTTGTAGTACAACCTGAAATCTGGCATTGTGATGCCCCGGCTCTGTTTTTTTGTTGTTGTTTTGTTTGTTTGTTTGTTTGTTTGTTTTTTCAATATTCCCCTGGCTATTCGGGGTCTTTTCTGACTCCACACAAATCTTAAGATGATTTGTTTCAACTCTCTGAAGAAAGTCCAAGGAATTTTGACAGGGATTGCATTAAATGTGTAAATTTCCTTGGGTACCATTGACATTTTCACAATATTAATTCTTCCAATCCATGAACATGGAATAATTTTCCATCTCTTTGTGTCTTCCTCAATTTCTTTCAGAAGTGTTCTATAGTTTTTAGGGTATAGATCCTTTACCTCTTTGGTTAGGTTTATTCCTAGGTATCTTATGCTTTTGGGTGCAATTGTAAATGGGATTGACTCCTTAATTTCTCTTTCTTCAGTCTCATTGTTAGTGTATAGAAATACCACTGACTTCTGGGCATTGATTTTGTATCCTGCCACGCTACCAAATTGCTGTATGAGTTCTAGCAATCCTGGGGTGGAGTCTCGGGTTTTCTATGTATAGTATCATGTCATCTGCAAAGAGGGAGAGTTTGACTTCTTCCTTGTCAATTTGAATGCCTTTTATTTCTTTTTGTTAAACTTGGCTATTTTTAACACTGTTTTCAATTTAATTCATATTTTATGAAGAAATATTTTGTACTTTATTCACAATATAACTCTGGGACAGAAGTTAATGAAATATACAAACTGGTTTCATAACAAACTAGGAAATAATATACCAGTATCAGGAAAATACTGATATATTATATTTATATATCTATGTGCATGTATAATATAGTATAATAGAAATTATAAATGTATAAATAATATTAACATATTATAAGATTATAATGGTGTTATTTCATATTTTACAATAGTACATATTGTTATATATTTGTGTGCAGAATATATATAGTCTGCAATATTTATGGTAGTGGATCTCCGTCCAGATTCCATTTTGGAATCATCTAAGGAACTTTCAAAAGTACCTAATGCCTGACCCCCTCCCCAATCAAAACAATCAGAATCTCTGAATCTATGATATAGTAATCCTTTCCAAAGACTTTCCAGGTTATTCCAATGTTGCAAGCATGGTTAAGACCTATTAAAATTGTATAGAAAACAAACACCATATTGTTAAAGTAACATCATATCTCATTACAATTATCTGATAAAAGCATAAGGATGCTATTCTGTGACACAGGAAACTACTAAAGATGGGAATTTAGCATGCAAAATATTCTTTAAAAAGTAAAACATTGAATGAAACAGTGTAAAAATAGTTGCTTAAAGACAGATCTTCAATTTGCTGGTCATTTTCCTTATCTATTATCTTCTAGATTGAATTGCAAATAACTAAACTGCTTAAAGGACTCTCAACATATAAAAGGAACTGCACCATCAAAATGGGTGACGTATTCTTAATAAGCAGTTTTCAGAAGTAATGAAGCAAATTCAATTACTACATATACTTTCCCCTTCTTTCAATACTCAAGATTTGGGGCACCTGGATGGCCCAGTCAGATAGTGAACATGCAATGTTCTGAAGAACATTCAACTCTTGATCTCAGGATTGTGAGTTTGAGCCCCATGTTTGGTGTAGAGATTACTTAAAAAAAAATACTCAATATTTTACCTAAGTAAACTAAAAGTGAAATATCAAAGCTATAGATAGAAATCTTAATTAACATCTTGTAGATTTTTCTTCTTTCAAAACCAGTAATTACATTGAGTTATAAATACTAAAAATTGTATGTAATCAAATATTTTATTGTATTTTATTGTGCATCCATAAAACTCAACTAAAATGTGTCTTTTATATGTTTTACAATTAAGCATAACTCCTCATCCTATATGTAGCAATAAATTGTCTTAGAACTGAAACAGGATCTTCAGGTTCAGTTATTTTCAATTTAGGAAAAAGTCAAGGATTACAACTTCCTCAACTAGGTTGTACACCTGAACTACTGCAATATTGTGTGCCAACTATACTTTAATAATAATAATAATAATAATAATAATAATAATAATAGGGATCCCTGGGTGGTGCAGTGGTTTGGCGCCTGCCTTTGGCCCAGGGCACGATCCTGGAGACCCGGGATCGAATCCCACGTCGGGCTCCCTGCATGGAGCTTGCTTCTCCCTCTGCCTGTGTCTCTGCCTCTCTCTCTCTCTCTCTCTTGTGTGTGACTATCATAAATAAATAAAAAAATTAAAAAATAATAATAATAATAACTTCCTCAAGATCACATAGGAGTTCTGAACAAGGAGTATCAACACAGTTTTATCATTAGTAGTTTTGAACCATATTGCAAGTAATGTGTTATTCAGAAAAGAATAAAAACAATTTTTGTTAATTATTTTCAGTTTTCTAGTGCAAGAACCTCTCACTCAAAGAATTTCTCACTCACACAAAGAATATCTACATTCGTAGATGTCAATATGTTCTTTCAAATAAGTACAAAAGTATTACATTTATCATTAGAATGCTTAGAATTGCATGTGAGAATGTATCACATAAGTAATTTTCATTTATTGTGTGCATTTTGATAAAACAAAAATGTTGAAAAGATTTAATAGAAAGAATCTGTTACAGATTCAAGCTCAGAAGCTAAAGTTTCTGATAACCTATTTGATAATCATCCTACATAGACCAGTAAAAATCTATGTATTTTTTAAAAATCTATGTATTTTGATGCAGGATATTAGATGTATCCTTGTAATAGAATGCTAAAATGGAAGCTTCAGCTGAGACCCTAAAATGAAAAGTGTCAAATACCAAAGTGGGATGTCAAACTAAATATAATTCTCAAAGTAAGTGATAAAGAACCATTTGGACGAGTCTTAAACTCCTCACCTACATTAAGAATGTAAGAGGATATAGAAAAGAAAATGGTTGTTAAATATTTTTAAAAAGAGTTTTCAGTTTTCTGTGAGTCAGAAAAAAGGCCTGGAAGTTGTCCTTCAGCATGGAATCTGTCCACCATTTTATCACTTGTTTACAATCTGCTTATCAATTGTACTGGACTATCTGCCACCAGAGCTCTCCCCACCTACCCCCAAAGCTTTGCACTTGGATACTCCATGTTGGATTGAGGACTTGAAGGAAAGTCTTACCCCTCTACTAAATAAAATTAAATTGAATCAGTGGGAAATTTCCCTTTGAGCCAAGGCAGCAGAGCACACAGTACCACAATAAACCCCTATTACATTTTTCCTGTTCAATTGTGTTCTTTATTAGATAAAAAAGACCATTTTATTGACTATTCACTTCAGTTTCATGTAATGAGCAATTTCAATTTCATGTCATCTAGAATATTAATGATTATTTTGAACAGGGTAGGTCTGAGGTCACACTCTTATGAAATAATGTTAAATACATTAAAAATTCTTTCCAGGCTGGTCTTGATATATTAATCATATCCTCCAGAGAAAGCTTTTCAACTACCATATGTCACTGATTATTTCACATCTTAACATTTCTGAAATCAAATAGTGTCTCATAATTTCTGTTGACCAGGCACTGGTCAGTAGCATAGTTTCATTGCCAGCCCTTATACTAACATAAAAATGAGCAATATGAAAACTTACAGAATGGCTAACAGCTGTTTGGTAGAAAGTTTTGGACACAATAGTGGAGGTCTACTTGATAACTACTGCGTAACCAATTCTCAAAAAGCCAAATAGGTCAATATTGTGTGGAAAAACACACACCTCAATGACTAAGCTAAAACATGATTCAGAAGAATCTGAATGTGAAGACATTTTAGAGATAAAGAATTAATTTCATTTAAATGTTTGTAAATATATATGTGTGTGTGTGTGTGTGTTTATTTGTGTGTGTGAGAGATATATGTAAAATCTACATCAAAGAAACAACTCTTTTAGTAAATACAATGTAACAGTTCCAGTGAATAAGAAAGTATTGTGCCATACTAGTTGAAAATGCATTTATTTTCTTTCTTTCTGTTATGGAATAAAGAAACATACAATTACTGACATTTTAGGCTTATAATATAAATGTATATTAAAATTAATTATTATTATCTTATTAATACAATGTGAAATATAATATATGAAATAATAGCTAGCAATAAATATAAGATATAATATATATTATATTGATATATATATTGATATAATCAATATAAGATATAATATATATAATATATAAGATGTAATTTATAGTTACATACATTTGGGTGGCTCAGTGGTTGAGCATGTGCCTTCAGCTCAGGGTACGATCCTGGGTCCAGGGGTCAAATCCCACATTGAGCTCTCTGCAAGGAGCCTGCTTCTCCCTCTGCCTATGTCTCTGCTTCTCTCTTCTCTCTCTGTGTCTCTCATGAATAAATAAAAGTCTTTAAAATATATATATACAGTTATATACAATAATTATTTTAATATAATTAATTGTTAATTATGTTATGTATTTTATATATTAAATATATTTATTTAAGAAATCTAACTTTGACACTCAAAGAACTGGGGAAAAAGAACAAAGCAAATCCAAAGTTACCAAAAAGCAGGAAATAATAAAAGACTAGAGGAGAAATAAGCAAAATACATGACAGGAAACAAAAGAAAAAAAATCAAAGAAACTGAGCTTTTCTTTTAAGATCAACAAAAATGATAAAACTTTAGCTAGACTAAGAAAAAAAAAGACAGAAGATTTCAATAAATAAAATCAGGAACGAAGAAGGAGACATTATAACTGATACTACAGAAATGGAAAAAATTATGAGAATGGTATGACAACTGCATGTCAACAAACTGGATAACTAGAAGAAATGGAAAATATCTAGAAATATCTCACCTAGCAAGACTGAATCACAAAGAAATAGAAAATCTGGACAGACCAATAACTGGTGACAAGATTAAATTAGTATTGATTAGTATTGAAAAGCCTCCCAACAAAGAAAAGCCCAGGACCTGATGGCTTCACTAAAAAGTTCTACCAAACTTTTAAAGAATCATTGGCAACTGACTGAGTGTGATTTACCTCTGGAATGCAAGAATGGTTCAACATATGAAAATCAATATATGTGATACATTAACAGAATGAAAGACAAAAATCATATGATCAATTCAATAGATGGAAAAAAAGATATTAGACAAAATTCAACAATTTTTCATAATCAAAACTCTCAACAAAGTAGGAATAGAAGATTACATCAACAAATAAAGGCCATATATGACAAGTCATAGCTAACATCACACAGGACAGCTAAAAGCTGCAAGCATTTTTATAACATCAAGAACAAGATAAGGATGCTCACTCTCACTACTATTCAGCCTAGTACTAGAATTGCTAGTTATAGGAATTAGGTAAGAAAAAATAATAAAAGGCATCTAAATTTGAAAGGAAGAAGTAAAATTATGTTTGCAGATGATTTGATCTTATATGTAGAAAACCCTAAAGATTCCACACACAAAAAAACTAATAAAACTAACAATCATATTTATCAAAGTATAATGAAACAAAATCATCAAACAAAGATTAGTTGCATGCCTGTGCTCAAATAACCAATAATCTTAAGAGGAATTTTTTTAAGCATACTCACAATAGTATGAAAGAGAATAAAATACTTAGATATAAATTTGAATAATGAGACAAAAGATTTATACACTGAAAACTACAAAACATTGCTTACAGAAATTAAGACACAAATAAATGAAAAGATATCCTGTGTTTGTGGACTGGAAGATTTAATATAGTTAAAAATGTTCATGCTACCCAATCTGATCTACATATTCAATACAATCTCTATCATTATCACAATGGTGTTATTCACAAAAATAAAAAAAAATCTTAAAATTCATATGTAATTACAAAGGATCACAAGTAAGCAAGGCAACTTCGAAAAAGAGGAACAAATCTGGAGGCAACATATGTCCTCATTTCAAAACATAGGGCAAAGCAACAGTAATCGAAACAGTATGATACAGTCATAAAAACAGGCTTATAGACCAAAACAATAGAATATAGAATAGAATATTGAGCTCAGGGCAGCCTAGGTGGCTCAGTTTTCCAACATTATTTTTTAGAGACTATCTTCTCCCATCGTGTTTTCTTTGGCACTCTTGCTAAAGATCATTTAACCATCTGTGTATGTGCTTATTGCTGGGCTCACTATTCTTTTTTCTAAAAAATTTATTTATTTATTTATTTATTTATTTATTTATTTATTTGAGACAAAGAGAGAGGCAGAGACACAGGCAGAGGGAGAGGCAGGCTCCATGCAGGGAGCCTGACATGGGACTGGATCCTGGGTCTCCAGGATCCTGCGCTGGGCTGAAGGCCGCGCTAAACTGCTAAGCCACCCAGGCCGTCCAAAAATAGATTCTCTATGAGATATTTGCACTCACTTTTCATTGTAGAATTATTCACAATAGCCAAAAAGGTAGGAACAACCTAACTGCCCATCAACAGATGAATGAGTAAGCAAATGTAGTGTATATATACAATAGAAATTATTCGGCCTTTAAAAAGGGAGGAAATGCTTCCATTGGCCTCAAAATGGATGAATCTTGAGTTTAAATTAGCCAGTAAATAATGGATAAATACTGCATATTGCACTTCTATGAAGTATGTAAAGTCATCAAACTCATAGAAGCAGAAAATAGAATGGTTCTTGCCAGAAATAGGGGTGAGAAGTATATGGAAATGGGAGCTACTCCTAAATAAGTATAGAATATCAGTCCAGCAATATGGAAAAGTTCTGGAGATCTACTGCACGACAAAGTGCATACAGTTAACAAAACTATCTACACACTTAAATATTTACTAAGAAAATAGATTTTATGTTATGTGTTTTTTTACCACAATAAAAAATAAATTCTATTGTCTACCCCATCTGTAAAACATGAGCTATGTATATGGGTAAACATATGTAAGGTAAATATATATACATCATATATTATGAGGCTTAGTTCATTAACACATGTAGAATTTATAGAACTGTGTCTGGAATGTTGTTAAGTTCTGTTGTTTATTTTTATATAAATTCATAAATAAATAAAATTCACTGATTTCTGTGTTGTGCAAATAATTATTCCATTGATATTTAATAAACATTGATAACTGATTGATAATTATGAAATGTAAAGATAACGAGCTAAGGCACCAACAATGCCATTGATTAAACCCAACAGTAAAATTTCTCAGTGAGGCGGTTGTTTGAAAGTTGATGGTGATTGGGGCACCTGCGTGGCTCAGTGGTTGAGCATCTGCCTTTGGTTCAGGTTGTGATTCTGGGGTCCTGACATCAAGTCCCACATCAGGCTCCCTGCAAGGAGTCTGCTTCTCCCTCTGCCGATGTCTCTGCCTCTCTCTGTGTGTCTTTCATGAATAAATAAATAAAATCTTAAAAAAAAAAGTTTCAAGATGATTATCTTGGCACTACACTATTCTTTTGTCACTATTAATCTTTGTTGAAAGCAATGGGCAAAAGATTACTACAGTTACTATTTTTCTCACACACTTTCACTTAAATTTGTTATCTCACATCTAATATCAATTTATTTAATGACACCCAATAATAAACAGAATGTATTAACACCATGCAACTGTGTAGCATTAACTGAGATTATGTATAGATGCTAAAATATGAGCAAGAATACTTAGATTCTAGTACTAGATTTCCCCTATTAACTATATCACCTCAAGCAAATTCTTTAAACTTCTCTAGGGTTTACCTCTTTCTCTGAGAGAATGAGGAGGGACAACTGAGGTGTATTCCAGGGCTATTGTTTTTTCCTAACTAACTTGAATATAACCAGGCTTTGCCTTCTTACTTACATTTTGTGGCAAATTTCCATATGTTATCATATTCAAAGGATAAAAGTCCCACATTCCAAATGCACTAAAATATATACTTACTCAAGTTACTGAAGGACAAAGGGAGATGCATGAAATGGCATGACACAGAGCAATATGCTCTATAATTTGTCTTTGCTATTTTCCATTTCCAAATATCCACAATGGCCTGCTCAGAAATTCTCTCCTCTCTCTCTGACACTATATTTGATTTCCAAAAATCTTTTCTTTTAAAACAACCTCTAGTGCTCTGCATTGGCTTTTATTTGTTATACACTCTCTCTGCACTGATCCACACTCAGCTATATGTTATGTAGATCAACTTAACCTTTTTAGATTTCAATCAATACTTTTTACCCATTATTCCAATCAGCCCAACAGAGCAAAGTAGGCAAACACTTATAACTTAATTTTTTTCCTTTTATCTGTATGAAATTTTCAAATGTTGCCAAAAATTCTTCTGTCCCAATTCTGATCCAATCATGCATAACATTGAACATAACCCAAGGAATATCCTTGAAAAGAGACTCACAGCGTTGGCAGTACCAATAGTGACATTACTGGCAGATACAAGATGTGTAATTAATATGGATGACACAATGCTTTTCCTCTTATGCAAAATGCTGGCTGTTGAGAGTACATTGCAGATCCTGGCTAAGAAATAAAAAATAAGTGAATTAGAGTTATACTTTCTTCTATTTGCAGGAGATTTTTCCATTGTGTATTGGGCTCAAAGTAAGATAAAATCTTCTCCGCCAAACTGCTTTTAGAAATGAGTTGCAAGATCTGTCACCAAATATCACATTAAACAAATTACTAACACTTTTAGAAACAATCTATCATTTTGCCTTCTTTTATTTTTATCTATGTATTTACCAGAAAATAAACTTTCATTTTCATTACATATACTTAGAGATACATTCTCTAAGTGAGAAATCTCAATGATATGAAAAAAAAAACTTAACTGACTAGAATCATTTAATCATATTTCACAGAATAAAACACTGAAATGATACAGAGACCTATCTAAAGTATAGATTGAGGAGCCTGGGATGATGGTGGAATAGAAGAATCCTAAACTCACCTCATCTCACAAATGCACCTCCATAACAGCCACATCAGTGTAACTAACATGGAAAAGAAACCAAAGCTTAGCAGACTTTCTCTAATTAATCATACAGAGGCAGCCACATTGCAAACAATAGGAAGGGTGGAATCTCACTCTGGAACCAAACTAACTAGCAAGACTAACCACAAATAGGAGGAACACCGCAAGAACAAAGAAGGGAGAGGAACAGACCACCACACAAGACACCGCAGACACAGAGGACCTATGCTGGGAAGACAAGTTCGTATACCATTGGGCTTTGAAAATCAGAGGGGCTTAACTTCCTGTGTTTTTACAATCACTGGAGCTTACCACCAGAGACTTTAAAAATCAGTAGCCTCAATTCAGAAGAGCCCTAGGGCAATGGGAAATTGAGTGCCTGCCCTAAAGGGGACAGAAGAATAAACAAGCCCACCAAGATACAGCATAAAAGTAGCAATTTAAAAAGAGCCTGGGATATACAGAATTTATTTACTGATCTCAGAACTTGCACAGAAGTAGAAGATATCTTTATGAGACTTCTCCAAGAGCAAAAGACCAGGAGGCACTGGCCTAGCTTAGTCTGGATACACCGACACCTGCAGGAACCAGCATAAACACTTGCCATCTAGCTTGCTAACACCTTGCACCCCAGTCCCATGTTCTCCTGCAGACTGCACTAACCCAACCCACTCCATTCCACAAGAGCCCCTCCAAAGCAGCAACAGATGCCTATCATTCTTCAAGCGAATCCAACATCAGCCAATACCATTCCAAAGTGATTCTTGCCCTGGGGAGAGGGGAAGATAATCACATATACCATTTCTATTGCACCCTAGCACTAAGCTGGGACAGACATCTGATCTGACTGCAACAAAAACTTCACAGGGGGCAGCACAAAGAAAGATTCCTGTAGTTCAGGGTCATGATAGCTCCAACAGAGATTGGGGGCAGACATCTCGCCTGATTGCCAGTCCCATCCACCAATGAAAACCTCTCAAGGGACAATGCATGTAGAGCACTCTGAAGTTCAGTGCACCTGCAGTTCTAGCAAGCAGACTGAGGGCAGGCATCTGGTCTGACCTAGACTGGGTTCTTAATAGCACTAAACCTTGCCCATAACAGACAAAGAGGGTCGTTGCAAATGACTGGACTAAAGGCAAACATGCCCCAACCACAGTAGGATGCACACAACACGCACAGGAAACACTAGTGAAACACCAAGATCTGGTGACTATGGTACATTGTACTACAGAGCACTACAGGACCTCTTCTTCATAAGGCCACTCCTTCCAAGATCAGGAGACATATCTGACTTCCTAATACATAGAAACAGACACAGAAAGTTAGATAAAATGAAAAGAGAGATAGGTCCCCATTGAAGGAACAGGATAAAATCACAGCAAAAGAGCTAAATGAAATGGAGATACCCAATTACCCTGAGAATTCAAAGTAATGGTAACAAAGATACTTACTGGACTTGAGAAGAGTAGGAGATCTCAATGAGACCTTCCACAAAGAGAAAATATAACAAAGAACCAATCCAAGATGAAAAACTAAAATTAAAAAAAATACTCTACTGGGGATAAATACTAGCCTATAAGAAGTAGGAATATGGTTCAGTGAGCTAGAAGACAGAGTAATGGAAAACGATGAAGCATAAGAGCAAAAAGAAAAAAAGAATAATAAAAAATGATAATAGGTTAAGGAAACTCAGCAACATCATCATGAGATGGGGAAATGGAAAGAATCCCTTGAAAAACACTTTGTTTGTTTGTTTTTTCCTTTTCCAGCTTCTATTCCTGTTAGGTCCTGCACTCCCTCTCTACATCTGTCTTATAGTACTGATAATGTATTTTCTCCTTATAAAAATCAAAGTGTTAATAATTTCTATGGAGTCTTCTAGGACTGGGTGAAGTTGGGTGAAGTTGTCATGTACATTTTCCAAGACTACTGACTTCAGACATCTTGATGCCAAGACCCCTGGCTCCCAGGCATAATGGAAATAGACACTCAGACACTCTTTCTTATTTTAACCAGTTCCTGGATGTCTGAGAGGACATGTACATCAGACCACCAACCTCAATAAAAACCCCAGACTCCAAGCAAAAATAAGACTCATTCTTCTTTGCCTTTCTAACTCTCCCAGATGTCCCATCTGCAATTGCACCCTCTTTATATCTTCAGTAAACTCTGCTCTCACTTCCTATCAGCTCACATTTTATTTCTATTCTGCATGAAGTTAAGGACCAGCCCTGTTGTCTGAGTCCTCAGACCCAGCCATCCTACATCAATCAAGCATTATAACATTCACATTATTAGGATCCCAGAAGAAGAGAGAGAAGAAGAGACAAAAAATTTATTTCAAGAAATAGCTGAAATAAATTAGGCAATATAGAAGAAATGGACGCATTCCTGGAAAGCCACAAACTACCAAAACTGGAGCAGGAAGAAATAGAAAACCTGAACAGGCCAATAACCAGGGAGGAAATTGAAGCAGTCATCAAAAACCTCCCAAGACACAAGAGTCCAGGGCCAGATGGCTTCCCAGGGGAATTCTATCAAACGTTTAAAGAAGAAATCATACCTATTCTACTAAAGCTGTTTGGAAAGATAGAAAGAGATGGAGGACTTCCAAACTCATTCTATGAGGCCAGCATCACCTTAATCCCAAAACCAGACAAAGACCCCACCAAAAAGGAGAATTACAGACCAATATCCCTGATGAACATGGATGCAAAAATTCTCAACAAGATACTAGCCAATAGGATCCAACAACACATTAAGAAAATTATTCACCATGACCAAGTAGGATTTATCCCCGGGACACAAGGCTGGTTCAACACTCGTAAAACAATCAATGTGATTCATCATATCAGCAAGAGAAAAACCAAGAACCATATGATCCTCTCATTAGATGCAGAGAAAGCATTTGACAAAATACAACATCCATTCCTGATCAAAACTCTTCAGAGTGTAGGGATAGAGGGAACTTTCCTCGATATCTTAAAAGCCATCTACGAAAAGCCCACAGCAAATATCATTCTCAATGGGGAAGCACTGGGAGCCTTTCCCCTAAGATCAGGAACCAGACAGGGATGTCCACTCTCACCACTGCTATTCAACATAGTATTGGAAGTCCTAGCCTCAGCAATCAGACAACAAAAAGACATTAAAGGCATTCAAATTGGCAAAGAAGAAGTCAAACTCTCCCTCTTCGCCGATGACATGATACTCTACATAGAAAACCCAAAAGCCTCCACCCCAAGATTGCTAGAACTCATACAGCAATTTGGTAGCGTGGCAGGATACAAAATCAATGCCCAGAAATCAATGGCATTCCTATACACTAACAATGAGACTGAAGAAAGAGAAATTAAGGAGTCAATCCCATTTACAATTGCACCCAAAAGCATAAGATACCTAGGAATAAACCTAACCAAAGAGGTAAAGGATCTATACCCTAAAAACTATAGAACACTTCTGAAAGAAATTGAGGAAGACACAAAGAGATGGAAAAATATTCCATGCTCATGGATTGGCAGAATTAATATTGTGAAAATGTCAATGCTACCCAGGGCAATTTACACGTTCAATGCAATCCCTATCAAAATACCATGGACTTTTTTCAGAGACTTAGAACAAATTATTTTAAGATTTGTGTGGAATCAGAAAAGACCCCGAATAGCCAGGGGAATTTTAAAAAAGAAAACCATAGCTGGGGGCATCACAATGCCAGATTTCAGGTTGTACTACAAAGCTGTGGTCATCAAGACAGTGTGGTACTGGCACAAAAACAGACACATAGACCAATGGAACAGAATAGAGAATCCAGAAATGGACCCTGAACTTTATGGTCAACTAATATTCGACAAAGGAGGAAAGACGATCCACTGGAAGAAAGACAGTCTCTTCAATAAATGGTGCTGGGAAAATTGGACATCCACATGCAGAAGAATGAAACTAGACCACTCTCTTGCACCATACACAAAGATAAACTCAAAATGGATGAAAGATTTAAATGTGAGACAAGACTCCATCAAAATCCTAGAGGAGAACACAGGCAACACCCTTTTTGAACTTGGCCACAGTAACTTCTTGCAAGATACATCCACGAAAACAAAAGAAACAAAAGCAAAAATGAACTATTGGGACTTCATCAAGATAAGAAGCTTTTGCACAGCAAAGGATACAGTCAACAAAACTCAAAGACAACCTACAGAATGGGAGAAGATATTTGCAAATAACATATCAGATAAAGGGCTAGTTTCCAAAATCTATAAAGAACTTATTAAACTCAGCACCAAAGAAACAAACAATCCAATCATGAAATGGGCAAAAGACATGAAGAGAAATCTCACAGAGGAAGACATAGACATGGCCAACATGCACATGAGAAAATGCTCTGCATCACTTGCCATCAGGGAAATACAAATCAAAACCACAATGAGATACCACCTCACACCAGTGAGAATGGGGAAAATTAATAAGGCAGGAAACAACAAATGTTGGAGAGGATGCGGAGAAAAGGGAACCCTCTTACACTGTTGGTGGGAATGTGAACTGGTGCAGCCACTCTGGAAAACTGTGTGGAGGTTCCTCAAAGAATTAAAAATAGACCTGCCCTACGACCCAGCAATTGCACTGTTAGGGATTTACCCCGAAGATTCAGATGCAATGAAACGCCGGGGCACCTGCACCCCGATGTTTCTAGCAGCCATGTCCACAATAGCCAAACTGTGGAAGGAGCCTCGGTGCCCATCGAAAGATGAATGGATAAAGAAGATGTGGTTTATGTATACAATGGAATATTACTCAGCCATTAGAAACAACAAATACCCACCATTTGCTTCAACGTGGATGGAACTGGAGGGTATTATGCTGAGTGAAGTAAGTCAATCGGAGAAGGACAAACAGTGTATGTTCTCACTCATTTGGGGAATATGAATAATAGTGAAGGGGAATATAAGGGAAGGGAGAAGAAATGTGTGGGAAATATCAGAAAGGGAGACAGAACATAAAGACTTCTAACTCTGGGAAATGAACCAGGGGTGGTGGAAGGGGAGGAGGGCGGGGGGTGGGGGTGAATGGGTGACGGGCACGGAGGGGGACACTTGACGGGATGAGCACTGGGTGTTATTCTGTATGTTGGTAAATTGAACACCAATAAAAATTAATTTATAATAAAAAAAAAAAAAAGAAATAGCTGAAAGCTTCTTTAATCCGGGGAAGGAAACAGAAATCTAGATGTGGGAGACACACAGAGCCTGAAAAAAAAAAAAAAAGAAAAAAAGAAAAACCAACCCAAGTAGGTCACACCAAGGCACATAATTAAAATGGCAAAAAGTCATGAAAAAGAGATAATTTTTAAAGCAAGAGAAAAGAGCTACATTCAAGGGAAACCCAAAACGTCTATCAGCTGATTTTTTCAGCAGAAGCATTGCAGGCCAGAAAGCGGTGGCATAATATATTAAAAAGTACTGAAAGAAAAAAAAAAAAACCCTACAAGTTTTTTAAAGAATACTCTATCCGGCAACACTAGCATACCAAATAGGATAAAGAATTTCCCAGACAAACAAAAGTTAAAGATATTCATCACTACTAAACCAGCTTTATAAGAAATACTAAAGGAAATTCTTTGAATGGAAAGGAAAGGCCACAATCAGGAGTAAGATAATTAGAGAAGGACAAAAAGTCACAGGTACATACAAACACAATAAAGGTAGTATATTAATCATAAAGCCAGTATGGAGGTTAAAGGACAAGTGCAGTACGATTAATTATATCTATAAAAATCAGCCAAGAGATTCACAAAATAAAAATATTACATCATATCCATAAAATGTGGGAGGGAAGTAAAAATTTAGTGCTTTAAGAATGGGTTCAAATTTAAGAAACCATCAACTTGATATGGACTGCTATATGCATAGAATGGCATATATAAACCTAATGGTAACCACAAACCAAAAAGTTGTAGTAGATATGTAAAAATAAAGAGAAAAGAATCCAAGCATAACATTAAAGAAAAACATAAAACCACAAAGGAAGAAGGCAAAAGAAAGAAACAAAACACACACACACACATACACACACACACACAAAATACACACACATAAAATAAGTCACAAAATGGCAAAAAGTACATTACCTATCAATAATTATTTTAAATGTAAATGGACTAAACACTCCTATCAAAAGACATAGGGTGATGGAATGGATAAAAAATCAAGACCTATCTATATGCTGCCTTCAAGAGATTGATCTTAGAGCTAAAGACATATGCAAATTTAAAGCGAAGGGATGAAAAAATATTTAACATGCAAATGGAAGTGAAAAGAAAGCCAAAAAAAGAAAGGAAGAAGAAAGAAAGAAAGAAAGAAAGAAAGAAAGAAAGAAAGAAAGAAAGGAAGGAAGGAAGGAAGGAAGAAAAGAAAGCCAGGATAGCAATACTTATATTGGACAAAATAGACTTTAAAACAAAGACTATAACAAGACACAAAGAAGGACTCTACATAATTATAAAGAAAAAAATCCAACAAGAAGATGTAATAATTATAAATATCTATGCACACAACATAGGAACACTCAAATACATAAACCAGCTAATAACAAACATAAAGGAAATAATTGACAGTAATGCAATAATAGTAGGAAACAACACCTTATTGATATTAATGGATAGATCATCCAAACAAAATATCAACAAGGAAACACTGTTTCTTTTGAATGAAACATTTTAGCAGATGGATCTAACAGATACATTCAGAACAATCCATCCTAAAACAGCAGAATATACATTCTTTTCAAGTGCCTATGGAACATTTTCTAGAACAGATCACATGTTAGGCCTCAAAACAAATCTCAACAAATTAAAAAAGATTGAAGTCATATTATGCATCTTTTCCAACCATAAGAGTATGAAACTAGAAATTGACCACAGGAAAAAAAAATCTGAAAAGAGCGCAAATATCAGGAGGTTAAATAACATGCCTCTAAAAAACAAATGGGACAATCACAAAATTAATTAAAGAGGACGTCAAAAAGTATATGAAGACAAATGAAAATGAAAATACAATGGTTCAAATTTTGGGGATACAGTAAAAGGTATTCTAAGAGGAAAGATTATAGCAATCCAGGCCTACCTCAAGAAACAAGAAAAAAATCTCAAATGAACAACCTCACCTTATACATAAATTACTAGTAAAACAAAACAAAACAAAACAAAACA
This sequence comes from Nyctereutes procyonoides, assembly GCF_905146905.1. NCBI lineage: Eukaryota > Metazoa > Chordata > Mammalia > Carnivora > Canidae > Nyctereutes > Nyctereutes procyonoides. The sequence continues at coordinate 2,556,731 of NW_026575021.1, read as the reverse complement.
AAATCTAAATCCAGTAGAAAGAAGGAAATAATAAAGATTAAAGCAGAAATAAATGAGACTTAAAAAAACAACAGAACAAATTAATGAAACCAGAAGCTGGTTCTTTGACAACATCAACAAAATTGATAAACCTCATAAAGAGAGGGAGCACTCAAGTAAATATAATCAGAAATGAAAGAGGAGAAATAATGACACCATAGAAATACAAAGGATTATAAGAGAATATTATAAAATATATATATATACCAACAAATTAGATTCCCTAGATTAATGGATAAACTCCTAGACATATAACCTTCCAAAAGTGAATCAGGAAAAAATAGAAAATTTGAACAGATCAATTACTAACAATGAAATTAAATCAGTAATCAAAAAAACTCCCAACAAAGTCCAAGACCAGACAGCTTCACAGGTGAATTCTACCAAACATTTAAATGCAGGAATGCAAAGGTGGTTCAATATTCACAAATCAATCAATGTGATATATCACATTAACAAGAGAAAGGAGTAAAACCATATGATCATTTCAATAGATGGAGGAAAAAATATTTGACAAAGTATATCCCTTCATGATAAAAATTCTCAAAAAGTAGGTTTAGAGAAACATTCCTTGACATAATTAGGGCCACGGTGAAGATTATACTCAGTGATGAAAAGCTGAGAGCGTTTAGCCTAATATCAGGAACAAAACAAGGATACCCACTGTCAGTTAAATGTGAGTCTTGAAACCATAAATTTCCTGGAAGAAAACATAGGCAGTAATCTCTGACATTAGCCGTAGAATAATTTACCTAGATATATCTTCTCTGGCAGGGGAAACAATGCAAAATTAAAATACTGGGACTACAAAAGATAAAATAGGTTTGCACAGTGAAGGAAACCATCAACAAAAGAGACAATCTACTGAATGGAAGAAGAGATTTGCAAATGATATATTTGATAAGGGGTTAATATCCAAATTATATAAAGAATTGGGAAGCCTGGGTGTCTCAGTTGTTAAGCGTCTGCCTTTTTGGCTCAGAGTGTGATCCTGAGTCCAGGGATCAAGTCCCACATTGGGCTCCCACAAGGAGCCTGCTTCTCCCTCAGTCTGTGTTTCTGTCTCTCATTCTGAGTCTCTCATGAATAAATAAATAAAATCTTTTAAAAAATAATCTATACAACATAACACCAAAATAACAAATAATCCGATTTTTAAAATTGGCAGAAGATATGAATAGACATTTTTCCAAAAAAGACATACAGATGGTTAACAGACATGTGAAAAGATGCTCAACGTCACCAATCATCAGGGAAATGCAAATCAAAAGCACAATGAGATAACACTTCACACCTGTCAGAATGGATAAAATCAAAAACATAAGAAATAACAAGTGTTGGAGAGGATATGAAGAAAAAGGTACCCTCATGCATCGTTGGTGGGAATTCAAACAGGTACAGCCACTGTAGAAAACAGTATGGAGGTTCCTCAAAAAATTAAAAATAGAATTACCACGTGATGCATAATTCCACTGTTGGGTATTTATCAAAAGAAAATGAAAACACAAATTTCAAAGATACATGCGCTGCTATGTTTACTGCAGCATTGTTTACAATAGCCAAGATAAAGAAGTAATTAAAAAAAAAAGAAGCAATTCAAGTGTCCATTGACAGATGAATGGATAAAGAAGATATATACA